>NC_140590.1:1537791293-1542623793 GCF_964204655.1 Triturus cristatus | reverse complement strand
TCTGCCTGTCTCTCTCTCGCTCTCTCTGCCTGTCTCTCTCTCTCGCTCTCTCTGCCTGTCTCTCTCTCTCGCTCTCTCTGCCTGTCTCTCTCTCTCGCTCTCTCTGCCTGTCTCTCTCGCTCTCGCTCTCTCTGCCTGTCTCTCTCGCTCTCGCTCTCTCTGCCTGTCTCTCTCGCTCTCGCTCTCTCTGCCTGTCTCTCTCGCTCTCGCTCTCTCTGCCTGTCGCTCTCGCTCTCGCTCTCTCTGCCTGTCTCTCTCGCTCTCGCTCTCTCTGCCTGTCTCGCTCTCTCTCGCTCTCTCTCGCTCTCTCTCGCTCTCTCTCGCTCTCTCTCGCTCTCTCTCGCTCTCTCTCGCTCTCTCTCGCTCTCTCTCGCTCTCTCTCGCTCTCTCTCGCTCTCTCTCGCTCTCTCTCGCTCTCTCTCGCTCTCTCTCGCTCTCTCTGCCTCTCTCTGGCTCTCTCTGGCTCTCTCTGGCTCTCTCTGGCTCTCTCTGGCTCTCTCTGGCTCTCTCTGGCTCTCTCTGGCTCTCTCTGGCTCTCTCTGGCTCTCTCTGGCTCTCTCTGCTCTCTCTGGCTCTCTCTGGCTCTCTCTGGCTCTCTCTCGCTCTCTCTCGCTCTCTCTCGCTCTCTCTCGCTCTCTCTCGCTCTCTCTCGCTCTCTCTCGCTCTCTCTGCCTGTCTCTGCCTGTCTCTCTCGCTCTCTCTCGCTCTCTCTCGCTCTCTCTCGCTCTCTCTCGCTCTCTCTCGCTCTCTCTCGCTCTCTCTCGCTCTCTCCCTGTCTCTCTCGCTCTCTCTCGCTCTCTCTCGCTCTCTCTCGCTCTCTCTCGCTCTCTCTCGCTCTCTCTCGCTCTCTCTCGCTCTCTCTCGCTCTCTCTCGCTCTCTCTCGCTCTCTCTCGCTCTCTCTCGCTCTCTCTCGCTCTCTCTCGCTCTCTCTGCCTGTCTCTCTCGCTCTCTCTCGCTCTCTCTGCCTGTCTCTCTCGCTCTCTCTCGCTCTCTCTGCCTGTCTCTCTCGCTCTCTCTCGCTCTCTCTGCCTGTCTCTCTCGCTCTCTCTCGCTCTCTCTGCCTGTCTCTCTCGCTCTCTCTCGCTCTCTCTGCCTGTCTCTCTCGCTCTCTCTCGCTCTCTCTGCCTGTCTCTCTCGCTCTCTCTCGCTCTCTCTGCCTGTCTCTCTCGCTCTCTCTCGCTCTCTCTGCCTGTCTCTCTCGCTCTCTCTCGCTCTCTCTGCCTGTCTCTCTCGCTCTCTCTCGCTCTCTCTGCCTGTCTCTCTCGCTCTCTCTCGCTCTCTCTGCCTGTCTCTCTCGCTCTCTCTCGCTCTCTGCCTGTCTCTCTCGCTCTCTCTCGCTCTCTCTGCCTGTCTCTCTCGCTCTCTCTCGTTCTCTCTGCCTGTCTCTCTCGCTCTCTCTCGTTCTCTCTGCCTGTCTCTCTCGCTCTCTCTGCCTGTCTCTCTCGTTCTCTCTGCCTGTCTCTCTCGCTCTCTCTCGCTCTCTCTGCCTGTCTCTCTCGCTCTCTCTCGCTCTCTCTGCCTGTCTCTCTCGCTCTCTCTCGCTCTCTCTGCCTGTCTCTCTCGCTCTCTCTCGCTCTCTCTGCCTGTCTCTCTCGCTCTCTCTCGCTCTCTCTGCCTGTCTCTCTCGCTCTCTCTGCCTGTCTCTCTCGCTCTCTCTGCCTGTCTCTCTCGCTCTCTCTGCCTGTCTCTCTCGCTCTCTCTGCCTGTCTCTCTCGCTCTCTCTGCCTGTCTCTCTCGCTCTCTCTGCCTGTCTCTCTCGCTCTCTCTGCCTGTCTCTCTCGCTCTCTCTGCCTGTCTCTCTCGCTCTCTCTGCCTGTCTGTCTCTCTTAGGGAATGTTTCCTCCCTTTTGAAATCTGAATTTAAGTACTCAATATCTGCAAATTTAACCCACAAATTGAATTGTACATTAAACTTTCGGAAAATGACACTCAAATATCACTGTAATGTCTTACCCAGGGCACCAAAAATTGATAAGAATAAAATGGGTAGAGCGACAGTGATAGGTACGGGCAACCTGAAAATAGAGGGTAAGCAACTGGTGAAGAATCACCTTCCCAGAGGGCAGTCTAGAAGACAGGATTTCTTGAGTAACTGCGCATGCCTTAATACCTCTGGCGTTCTTGAGGCTTCTAAAATGTTGGGATTGGAACTGTGAATTGAAAAGATGACTCTTTGCAAGGAGGGTGGTGTTAGATTTTGGGAGGTACAGACACCAGCCACCACCTACTTTTTATTTGGGTATATTATAATAGTTCTTGGCTTCATATACTCCAAGGTAGTCCGAAGTTTTGCCCCTTTATTACTACTGCCAGCTGCGATTGCTTGCTTTCTTTGGAGCGATGGAGGTTGATGTTTCTTGAGCTGTTACACCTGGCATCTTTGGCAAGTTCTCCGTTAACTTTTGGCCTTCAATCCTCCTGTCTTTGACGGCTTTTTCTACTGTTGTGCATTTCTTTTGATGGACATCCTAATGATGTTAGTGCCACTAACTCTACCTCTATTATGTTAACAGAATACTGCTATCCCGTCTCTGAGTGAAGCCTGCTAGCAATTATGTTGTGTTAAAAAAAATTGAAACTTTTTATTTTTTTAACTTCAAGTCAAATAGACTTGAAGAATGGTGACCCTTATGACAAGGTGTTGGGTGTTTTTAAGCCACTTTAAAGCATGTATTCATAAGGATCCTGGTTAAGAACTTTGGTTTGATTCATGTATACGTATGTCATCTTAAGGACTTTTACCCCCGTTCAATATCTGAATTGTATGACTCCATATCTGCAAATGTAACCCCACATATTGAACTGAACATTAAACTTTCAGAAAATGTCACTCAAAAATAACTGCAATGTCTTGCCCAGGGTTCCCAAAAATTGATATGACAGTGGAAATAGTGAGCGGTAGAGGTAGCATGAAAAGAGAGGTTTGGAAACTGGTGAAAGATCACTTTCCCTTGGGGCAGCCTAAATGGTAGGACGCTTTGAGCAACTGCCTATATCTTAGTGCCTTTGGCGTACTTGAAGCTTCAACAATGTCAGAATCGGAACTAGAAATTCAAAAGCTACATGACAAGTCACTGGTGGGAGGCTGGGGTTACCATTAAGGACACCTAGACACCTACTCTTTTTTTTGGGGTATATTATTATTGTGGCTTCTTATGGTCCAAGGTAATCGGATGTATTGCCCCCTCGTTATTACTATCTGCTGTAATGGCTTGTATTTTTGGTGGCTGGGGTTGGTTTTTGGTCTGTTAGTCCTGGCATCCTTGGTGTGGATCTCCCCTCTTAGCCTTCAACTTTCCTGTTTTTGGCTCAGTTTTTAATGGCTCAGTTTTTAATGGCTCAGTTTTTAATGGCTCAGTTTTTTGTGGCTCTGGACCAAGTTCATGGAGTGTTCAACGTGGAACACTGAAGTGTCCAAAAATGTTAATTGCACTAAGCAGAGTTCCACAGGCAGAGTTGCTCACTGCACCCGTTTGCATGACCTATTAAAAATTTTTCAACGCAAAGTGTGTTCTCACGCTGCGAATTGGGTACAGCCATCTTGTTTTTTGCTCTGTTTATGGTGGTAGTCTATTTTTACAATGTTTCTTTAATCCTCCTGTTATGTTATGTTATGTTAACTTGAATTTGTAGAGCGCTTAATACCGACAGGTCTCTAAGCGCTGTGAACAGAACAACGGAAGTGCCAGGAGATGAAAGTATTGTAGCATGGGCACTAGGCCCAAGCCTCCGTGAATAAGAGGGTTTTCAGTTTCCTTCTGAAAGGCCGGAGACTGCTTTCAGAGTGCAAGTCGCTTGGTAGTTTGTTCCAAATTTGGGGCATAAGAGTGGAAAAGGCTCGCCCCCCTGTTTTGGAGTAGTGGAAACGTGGGCATTTTAGTAGACCCTCCGTGGAGGACCTGAGAGTGCGACCGGGGGTATATCTTGTCAGACGGTCTTTGATATATTTGGGGGCTTGCCCAAACAAGGCCTTATGTGCGATGCAGAGGCCTTTAAATTTGGCCCTCTGCTTGATGGGCAGCCAATGTAGTTGTTGTAGTAAGGGGGAAGCGTGAGTGTGTCTGCGTAGTTTAAAGATCAATCTGGCTGCATCGTTCATAACCACCTGCAGTCTGTGCAGTAGTGTGGAAGGAAGGCCGATATATAGTGCATTACCATAGTCGATCCGGGCCAAGATCAGGGCGGATACTACGGTTCTCATTGTTGAGAAAGAGAGGATGGGGCAGAGTTTTCTTAATCGCTTGAAAAGGCTCACACAAGTCCCGAAGACGGAGGTGATCTGATTTGACAAGGAGAGATTCCCATCGATTTTTATTCCCAGACTTTTTACCATTGTGGCTGGTGCTGGGATTGTCCCCAGTTCGTCGGGCCAGAACTGGGAGTTCCAAGGGTTGCTGTTGTTTGTGATTGCTAACACCTCAGTTTTGTCGGGGTTGATCTTAAGAGAGTTAGAGGTCATCCACCTGACCACAAATCTCAAGATATCTTGTACCCTATCATGTGCCTGCGTACTGTTATCTATTTGGATAATGATTTGTGTGTCATCCGCATAGTTGAAGACTTGGCAGTCCAGTTTGGCAAGCTTCCTGATCAGTGGACCCAGGTAGATGTTAAACAGAAGGGGAGATAGAGCTGACCCTTGGGGAACACCGCAAGGAATGGATCCCCTCTCTGACGTCAGATCCCCCATCTGTATTTTCAGGGTACGATCTGACAAGAATGATTCGATCCAGCGGAGGATCGACCCTCCAATGCCAGTGTCTCTAATTCTATCTAAGAGTTAAGCATGATTGACCGTGTCGAACGCTGCCGACAGGTCAAGAAGGATTAGGACGCAGGGTTTTTTGTTGTCTGCTTTGGTCCTAAATTAATTTCATCTAGAACAGACAGCATCACCAGTTCTGTACTATGATGAGCCCTGAAGCCGGCTTGCCTGTCCTCAAATAGATTGTAGGACTCCATGAATTTGGAGAGGGTTTGGAGGACATATTGCTCCAATATTTTAGCTAGGAAGGGCAGCTGAGATATGGGTCTGAAGATTTTTAAGTTGGAAACATCAGCCCCAGGCTTTTTAAGAAGGGGAATAACTCTGGCTTCTTTGAATTGGGGTGGGACCCTTCCTGAATCCAGCGAGGAGTTCATCAGGGCTAGGATTTCCTCCTCGATAGCTGGAAGGGCCAGTTTGAAAATCTTGGGAGGGCAAGGGTCTAATGGTGAGCCGGATTTTACTTTGGTCACAATACTTCGCAGTGTCTCCAAGTCCAGGGGCTGGAAACAGGATATTAGCTCAGTACCTTTCTCTTTTGACTCCACCCTCATATTAAGGGGGGAGTTTAAAGGGGGAGTTGTTAATGTCCGTCAGAATATCTTGGACTTTATCTGAGAAGAAGGATAAAAATGTGTTACATAGTTCCTTGCTAGAAGGGGCGACTGGCACCTGTTTTTGACTTAGTTATTTGAGAATATTAAATGTTTCTTTTTGTTTATTGGTGGCCAACTGAATCTTGTTCTCGTAATGTTTGGCCTTGTAGCTTAACAAGGTCTTTTTGTAGACGGCGAGTCTTGCCTTATATTCTACATAGGCTTGTAGATCATAGGCTTTGTGCCAGCGTCTTTCGAATCGGCGAAGTGTGCTTTTCAGGACTCGAAGTTCGTTTGAAAACCAAGGGGAGCCTTTGCCCTTATTTCCCGTTTTTTTCCTTTTAATTGGGGCCAGTGTATTTATGGCAGAGGTAAGATGGTTATTGATGGAATCTGTCCGTTTTTCCAAATCCAATGTAATAGGCCTCTTAACAGGATTACTCCGAAGAGTACTCTCGAGGGTAGGACCGGAGATATTGTTCCAGCTTCTAACTACCTTCCAGGTAGGAGGAGGACTGGGGTTATGTTTAATCGGGGGGAGTAGAAGGTTAATAGAGAAGTGATCAGACCACCCGCAGGGGATGATATTTATTAAGTTCACGGAGGGGGAAGTGGTCCATGCCAGGTCAAGGGTGTGACCTGTCTCATGGGTGGGGCCTGACACCAGCTGGGTGAATCCGAGGGAGGTAAGCATTGTCTCAATAAGTAGAGCCTGTCCCCCTCTGGGTATCTGATCCCAGTGATAGTTGAAGTCACCTACAATCACCATTTGTTGGAAGCGTGAACGAAGGTTAGTAATACAATCAGTGAGGAGATCGACAAAAGAGGGTGAGCAGCTAGGTGGGCGGTAAACCGTTACGATGACAATGTTAGAGGCGTTGTTGCAGACCTTGGTGACCAGTATGTCTGCTGCCTCCAAGTTTTCCCCAGACAGCTTCTCAATTGTCAGATGATCTTTAAAGATAAGGGCAACCCCACCACCACGCTTCCCTGCTGACCTATTATGCCAAAAGGCATCATAGCCTGGAGGTAGAGATGCGATTAGCGTGGGTTCTGATTCCTCATCGAGCCACGTTTCGGTCAGGGCGAGAGCGTCAGGGGCATCCTCTTGTAGGAGGGTGAAAATTTCTGGGGCATGTTTATGGAGTGATCTTGTATTGAGGGAGACGAGTTTCATGGGGATAAGGTGTTTTAAGTGGGTAAGGTCCGGATTGCACGGGGGAGAAGCACAGCCAGTCCCCTTCACGTGTAAATTGAGAATACCTTCTCTCTGGAGGGCACGCAAAGTTTCTGAATTTAGTGGGTGTGGGTTAGCGCCTAAACTTAGAAGCTCATTGTGCGAGTACTTGTAGGCACGGGCAGAGTTTATGGTCCCTGGGTCCTTTCGGGCACGGACGGGCGCAGACGGGCTTGCCTTAGGCGCGCCTTCGGCGCGCCAGCGGCGCGCCCGCTGCGCGCGTCCGCTCCAGCGTGTCTTATCAATGCTTCTCGATGCCCCTAGGCCCCTCCCCTCCAATCAGCCCTGCTGAGCAGCAGCTGAGGCCCCTGAGACTCGTGGGGAAAGCGGGGAGGAGGTAGGGGACTAATTAGCACAGGAGGTTTGCAAATTCACAGTAGGTAACTCAGTTTTAAAAGCAAAGTTTTAAAAGCAACAAGTTAAAAATAGCGGCTAAAACGGGTACAAGCAATCCTAACACTGCCTGGGCTAGCGCGTTCTATCTCCTATCTAACTCATCTGCCTCTAATGTGTATGTATTGTATTATCCTGTCACTTTATGCATTTTGTTTTTTGTAATGTTTTGAGTGTTTTTGAGACTTTTTTTCTCCTTTTTAAATTTTTTGCCTTTCTTATTTCTATTTTTCCCTCACCCAGCTCCATTGCAGAGCAGGGGAGGGTCAGTGCCAGCCCCACCCGAACCAAATGCAGTACCAGCCACCTACCTTGTGATTGGCGCTGTGAAGGGGTGCAACCCCTGTAATTTGTTTCAGGGTTGGAGGTGGCTCTACTAGTTTTTTATGTGCAACGGCACCTCCCTCCACCTTGGCAGCCAGCAGCAGGCCTGTCAGTGGGTATGGCCTCCGGGAGCATCGGTAGCACTGGTAGAGGGTGCCCCAGGCTGTGCACCACAGGTGCACTCAACAGTCGACATCCCAGACAGGGAACGGGACCTGCTCTGCTAGGCATTGAGGTTGTGAGACTCGGTGAGTAATAATTATTTGTTGTTGTGTTCTATGCTAATGTTATTTTCCCAAATAGCAAGCATGCTCCTCACACTTGGAGGTAAGTTAAGTTCTCTTGCAGGGGATTTCCATGTATAGTCATAAGCACTTGAATAGTTCTGCTCTTGAGCCGGGACCCCGGAGCACTTTTTTAGATATATCTTCTTAAGTGGATATTTTTACCTTTCTTCAGACACTTGAGAGATAGAAAAAAACAATAATGCAGCCTAACTAAACAGGCTACCGTGGCCACAACCTCATCTTGAAGTGAAAAAGATAGCCAGTATACTATGTTTTTTGCAGTTTTTTATGGTGTTTAACCCACAGAAAAACTCCCCTTTACAAAACTCCTTTTTTATGATAGTGATAAAAGGATGGGACAGAGTAGCCCCCATAGGCTGCCATTATGTCTTCAACTAGATGCTGTGCCTTTAAGAAACTCCAGTGACCACCAGTATCCCATGATGCACAGGCAGTGGAAGTTACTTCAGTTCTTTTTTCCGGCTCCTGCTATCAGGACCCTGGAGCATTGAGCTCTACCAATTTTGGGTATTTTCTTTAAAAATATCTTCAGAATTTTACTTTTAAGTGTTACACTCAACATCTTTGGCCTTTCTCTACCTTTTTCTGTCTTTTCCTGACAGGAATTACCTGTTTTCATTCAAAAATGCCATCTCTTTTTGATAAGCGTCCAGACTGAGAAGGTATCGGCCAAAACGGACCCTCTTAGAGTGTGCATTATTTGTCTACCTACCACTCATGTTCCTGATTCCTGTTCCATCTGTAAAACCTTTTCCAGGCATACCCTGTGTGAGCAGAAGAATGAAGAAAACAGCAGGTCCAGTCATCAGGTGGGACTTCAGGGCGAGGAGAGGGTCGGTCCTCTACCAGGGCCGACGAGAAGCTCTTCGGCGGTGGCTACGCCGACAGTGAGAACTCCTCATTCGCCCTCAAGAAGCCCACTACAGACGGAACAAGATCGCCATAAAGAACGTCCATCAGTCGACCTCGATTCATCACCGTTGATCGACGTCAACACATCACCACCGATTGGCATCGACCATCCCGTTGATCGAAGTCCCCACGCCGCCATCGACTGACGTTGAGAAGACACCGTCATTCGACGTTGAGAAAACACCGTCTATAACAGACTCAGTAGACTTCAAGAAGTATGCAGTCGACGTCGGGAGGAAGTTCTCATTCAAGACGATGTCCAAGGTCTCCATCGACTAGTAGATCGATGTTGAGGGGTAAAGGTGGCTCGCCTGTGGAATCGGTGGCTCTCCAGAAGGCACGGAAAAAGAGGAGACTAATCTGCTTGTCGGATTCGGAGTATTCCCATACATGCTCTCCGTCTAGGACCATATCGCCTACTCGGTCTCCTCCTTGTCTTCCAGATGATCAAACTAGGCCTCCTACATTGCCTCAGCCAGCTACACCTCCTCCTCCTGCACTCCGCCTCCTCCTACACCATGAAGGTCCAGGTCCAAGTCTCACACGAGGAATCGTTCTCACCGACATAGACGTTCCTCTACTCATCTCCACTGCTGACATCATGGTGGAACTACTTGTTCTAGGCACCAGGGACACTTCCTCGACAAATACAAGAAGACATTTCCTTACTTTATCAGACTCTCCTCTTCAAAGGGTTTCACAAATCGTTGATATTGCTCCTTTTCAGCAAGTCTTTGTGCGAGGGGCTTCCAAATTGAGCATTCCAATGTCCTTTCCAACGCCATCAAGTTCTGTGATATTCGAGACTTTGCAGCAAAGACAAGCATCTCGTCCTTTGCTTCCTTTGGTGCCAGGCCTCTTAGAACTGGCATTGAAACTCTTTCCAACACCCTCTTCCATTAAGCCAGCTTCATCCAGGCTGCAAAAGAAGTATCTTCCTCCAGAACAGGATCCCACATTCCTTTTTTTTTTTTTTTAAGTTCAGAAAGTTTTTATTGAAAGAAAATGTTCAAATGTTACAAAATAAGACATAAAAATAAGTATAACAATAAAAACAAATATCAGGATAAGTAATGGCGATAATATAGGCTGTAATATGAAACATCAAAGATTCAAAATAATTAGAAGCAAAAAAAACTGGTACTTGATATGAGATAAGGTAATAAAAAGGGATATGAGATATACAATATAAGCAAAGGAAAGTTAAAAAAGAAAGAACGGAAAAAGAAAACCTTGTTTAACAATAACAGGAAGTCATGGAGGTTTAGAAACTTCTTGTTGTAACTGAGATAAGGACAGAGAGGTACAAGCACTTAAGTCAAAAAATACTGTGACTGGGCTCCACAAAAAGATTATACCAAATAATCTTATAAGGCTTGGTGGTACGCTGTTTGCTACAATCACAGATCGGATCCCACATTCCTAAGGGTGGATCTGCCCCCAGACTCAGTCATTGTGGTGGCTTCTAAAAAGCAACATACTACGGCTCCATCATCCACAGTTCCACCTAATAAAGCCATAAGATGGACTCAATGGGTAGAAAAGTGTGCAACACAGCAGCGACTTCCATGAAAGCAGCTAGTGCCACAGCTCCTTTAGGTAGATATGACCGAGCACTATGGGAGTCGCTCCAACAATTTGTGGAACATCTACCTAGAGATAAAAGGGAGGATTATAACGAGATCTTGATGGAAGGACGTATGGTATCTAACCAAGTAATTAGCGCTGCTGTGACACATCTCTTCTGGCTGCGCATGGATATTGTCATGGAGTAGCACTCAGTCGACATGCATGGCTTCGCTTGACTTCTTTGAAGCCATCAGCACAACAGAGCATCCTGAATCTTCCCTTCTCAGGCACTACTCTTTTTGGATCTCATGCAGACAAGGAGATGGCACACATGAAAGCGGAAATGGAAACATTAAAAGCTGTTGGTCTCGAGACAGAGGCTTCAAACCCCTCTGTGGTATCCGGTTCGACAGTCAGGCACACAACAATCATATCAACGATCCTACCAACCTTATCAAAAACTACGAAGAGGAAGGTCAGGACAACAACCTTCACAAGGAGGCAATATACCTACTGGCTCCAAGCCCTGAATCCTATCTTCCCCCTCTTCCGTTACCAACTCCGGTAGGGGGGAAACAATTCAACATTTCTTGGCAGTGTTGCGAAGAATCACACAAGACAGTTGGGTTTTGAATATTGTGCGTGTTGGACCCGGCCTCGGGGCATGGTCCTTACCCCCGTGGATTGTGCCCGTTCCCCGCCCCGGCCTTCACGGGCCACCCTTCTGAACTGCACCGAGGCCCTTCATCCTGAGCTGCACGAGGTCGCATACCCCTCGTGGCTCCGCCATCTTGTTGGCACCCACGTGACTCTGTGCACCAGCCAGCGCGACCCCGCTCAACCCGGCCTCGACCCCAGCGAAGCCCCGACATCGAGGCACCACGAACTGGCCGGGGGGTGCCGCAGGAACCATTCATCGCCCCCGGCGGAGGACAGTATTGATGGGACCCCCAACTGTCCTCCCCTCTCGAGGTGTGATCGCCCTGCAACTCCCTTGGGCCTGGCGCCTCTCCTGCTGGGTGTCTGGCCACCTCCACCCAGCCTCTCCGCCCCCACCGGGCGCATGGGTCCGGACATCAAAGGGCTCCAGACCTATATCTGGGGCGACCCCGCCACAGATCGGCAGTTGTATCCCATGAGTCGAGAGCCCTGCTGATTGAATCGCGGCTGACCCCACGGAGGAGAACTCTTGTTGGAACCATCACGAGCCCTGCTGACTGCGTCGCGGCTCCTTCTTGTGAACACTTTGAAGCCACCTGGAACATCGGAGCCCTGCTGACGCTGTCGCGGCCCAACCTCGCTGAAACCTCCCTCGGAGCCCTGCTGACGACGTCGCGGCTCGAGCTGAGCAGAAACCATCTTGAGAGCCCTGCTGATTGGATCGCGGCTCTCCACGAACTGTACGCCAGAGCCCTGCTGACGCCGTCGCGGCTCGACCCCTCCGAGATCCGGAGGTCCTCCAGCTTGAGGATAAGAACAGGGCCCCAGGTACCCTCGTACCGCACTCCTGCCAAAGACTGTCCCGCTACCCCTACCCGTCCAAAGAGACACTGAGACTTTTGGTGGATCCCTCAATCCCTTCGTGTAAATATTGACCTCGTAACCTTTTTATTGCTGATAAAGAATTGCTTGTCTTGAGACAACCTCCTTGAGTCCGGTGTGGTGGTGTTACTGTGCTAGTACGTGATTGGAGAAGGATCTCTCAGGAGACTTCTCGGCAGCGCTCGGCTACTTCGTACAGTGTGAGGGCCCCCCTTGGTGGTCTTGCCGACTCCTCTGGGTCCACCTTCCAACATTTGGTGGCCAGCGACGGGATCCGAGCCGAACACAGTACGTACCAGCCAGTACCCACTAGCTACCCATCCAAACGTACAGTAATCATGAGCAGCCAGGAAAACAACGCGACAATGGAGTTCCAGCCCGAACGGCTGGAAGAATATACGCACAAAGAGTTAAAACAGTTCTGCAAAGACAAAGGCATTGCAACCACCGGCCTAGGTACCAAAGAGGACATGCAGAAAGCTCTGAGGACATGGCTGGAGGCCGGGGCAGGCCCCTCCCAGGAAGAAGGTCCCTTGCCCCTGACTGAGACCACATCAACCGCACTGACTCCGGCAACCGGAGGAAGAAAGAGCCTAGAAACCGGCCTCTCCGAAGAAGAAAAACGAGAGCGGGAGAAGGTCCGGAACCACGAGCTAGAGCTCGCACGACTGCGGCTGGACGGCGAACTCCAGCTGGCGGAAAAGAAACTGGCCCTAGAGCAGCTACGGCTTCAAGAGGAGATAGAGGAGAAGAGGCGACACCGGGAGTTGGAGGAAAAGAAACTGACCCTTGAGCACGAGCGCAGCCTCAAGGAGCTCGAAATCAAGGCCAAGAACGGAGGGACCAACGCCCCCAGTACTAGAGACACTCTACCGCCTGCCGAGACCAAGGTACATATCCCGAAAGAGGTCGTCAAGGAGTACTACAAGAATGACGACATTCAACAATGGTTCAAGGCCTACGAGGTGGCCATGACCTCTCATCGGGTGCCCCGAAAAGACTGGGGCGCGGGCCTGTGGGGGCGGTTCCTGAGTGAGGGGCGAGACACACTGCTCCAGCTGCCGGAGAAGGTGATGACCTCCTACGATCACATGAAGGAGGCTCTGCTCACCCGCTACGGGCTAACCGCAGAAATGTACCGCCAGCGGTTCAGAGACTGCAAGAAAATCCCGGGCACCACCTGGGTGGAATATGTGGACTTTTTCAGTCGGGCCCTAGAAGGGTGGATCAGAGGTAGCAAAGTAACCACCTACGGGCAGCTGGTCGACCTCATCGTGTGGGAACCTCTCTCCAACAATTGCTTCGTGGAACTGAGACAGCACCTCCTCGACAGCAAAATGACCGACCCGCGAAAACTCGCCGTCGAGGCCGATCGATGGGTCAACTCCCGGGTCCCCCGGAACTCAACGGGGGAGTACCAGAGGAACCCCACCGGACCCCCCCGCCAACGCGGTGGAGGGGGAGGGCCGAACAGGAACCGAGACCCTCCCGCCGGGGCCCCCAGGAGCCCCCCTCGAGGGCCACCGCAGCAACAACAACTCCCCGAGCCTAGCCCGAAGGGGGGCGCCCCCAGCCAGACCCGGACCACGGCCACCAGTAACGTGCTACGGCTGCCAACAAACCGGACACTATGCCAGCGATCCGGTCTGCCCCCTGAACCGAAGAAACGGGGCCGGCGGGCCCCCGCCCCGACAGCTGGCGGCCGCCGCCCTGGGAGAAGGAGAAGAGGAAGAGGAGACCCTCGACCGAGGGACCACTGAATGGGAGCCGGCAGCCATGTCCCTGGTCTGCCTGGGTAGCCGAGAAATGGTACCCTGCACCCCCATCCCAAGCAACACCCAGAAGTATCGGCAGCAGGTCACGGTCAATGGACAACGGGCCGAAGCCCTTCGTGACACCGGCGCCAGTGTCACCGCTGTCCGCTGCCACCTGGTGACCCCCGAACAGATCCTACCGAATGTGCTGTGTCCCGTCCGGACGGCCGACAACAGCGAAAGCCTGTGCCAGATGGCCCTGGTCCTCTTCGAGTGGGGAGGGGTGACGGGCCTGCTGAAGGTGACGGTACGCAACGACACCCCCGTCGACTGCCTCCTGGGGAACGACTTGGAGAGTTCCCCCTGGGCTCAAGTAGAGCAACGAGAGCACCTCCGAATGCTGGGACTATCTGACTGGGCCTGTGCCATCACCCGGTCCATGACCGCCCAGGCCCCCCGCTCATCCTCGGCCTCCGGGGCCGCCCAGCCCGAGGGGCTCGCACCACCTCCCGCCAGCAGCGAGGGGGAGGCGGAAACCGACCCTGGACCTAGTGAATCCTCCCACGAAGAGATGGCTTCCCCGTGCGCCCTACCAGAGCTGACACAATGGCGACACGAAGGGGGCCCCACCCGGGAGCAGTTCCAACAAGAGCAGCAGTCCTGCCCCACTCTCGAAGGGGTCCGCCAACAAGCGTCCGCCCAAACCAACGGGGACCAGACCGGCACCCACTGGGGCTACTGGGCCGAGGGCCTGCTATACAGTGAGCAGAAAGTGGCAGAACTCGGGGCCAGCCGAGTGTTGGTGGTCCCCCTCCGCTTCCGGGAGTTCCTGCTCAACCTGGCACATGATGTGCCCCTCGCCGGACACTTGGGGCAAGACAAAACGTACAGCCGTCTGGTGACCCACTTCTACTGGCCCCGGATGCGGAGAGACGTGGACAACCACTGCCGGTCCTGCCCGACCTGCCAAGCCAGCGGGAAGACGGGGGGTCGGGTCAAGGCCCCCCTCCAACCCTTTCCAGCCGTCAGCACCCCGTTCGAACGGGTCGGAATAGATATCGTGGGGCCCCTGGACCCCCAGACCGCCCTGGGCCACCGCTTCATCCTGGTCCTCGTGGACCACGCCACCAGGTACCCTGAGGCGATCCCGCTAAGAACTATAACGGCCCCCGTGGTAGGCCGGGCCTTAATGGGGATCTTCTCCCGAGTGGGATTTCCCCGCGAAGTGGTGAGCGACAGAGGCACGAACTTTATTTCCAGATACATGCGGTCCCTGTGGCAGCAGTGCGGGGTCACATACAAGTTCACGACCCCCTATCACCCACAGGGGAACGGACTGGTTGAGCGGTTCAACAGAACATTAAAGGGAATGATCCAGGGTCTAGAAGAGCCCCTCAGGCGGAGATGGGATATCCTGCTGCCGTGCCTCCTGTTTGCCTATCGGGAGGTCCCGCAGAAGTCCCTGGGGTTCAGCCCGTTTGAACTATTGTACGGACACCCGGTCCGCGGACCGCTCAGCCTGGTCAAAGAGAGCTGGGAGACGAAGCCCCAAGGTGCCCCTCCTGACGTCTACCAATACCTCCTGACCCTCCGAAACCAGTCCCGCAAGTTCCGAGCCATGGCCGAAGCCAACCTCGAGGCCAGCCAGGAGGACATGAAGCGGTGGTACGATCGGAACTCCTCTACCATAGAATTCGAGCCAGGTCAGAAGGTATGGGTCATGGCCCCGGTTGAACCCGGCGCCCTCCAGGACAAGTGGACCGGGCCCTTCAAGGTAGTGGGAAAAAAAAGTCCCGTCACCTACCTGGTCGACCTGGAGTCCCCCCGGAACCCCCTCCGGGTCCTACATGCTAACAGGCTAAAACCCCACTTTGCCCGGACCGAACTGAGCCTGCTACTGGTGACCGACGAGGGGGGCGAGGACGACTCCGAGCCCCTGCCCGACCTCTTGCAGTCCAACGTCCATGATGGAACAATCGAGGGTGTCCAACTCGCCTCTTCCCTGACTCCGGAACAGCGCAACGACTGCCAGCAACTGCTGCAGGACTACGCAGCCCTCTTCTCCCTCACCCCGGGGGTGACCCACTGGTGCATCCACAACGTCGACACCGGGGAGAGCCCCCCCGTGCGACACAGAGCCTACCGGGTACCCGACCGAGTGCGGGCATGCATCCAGGCCGAAGTAACGAAGATGCTGGCCCTGGGGGTCATCAAACCCTCCGACAGCCCGTGGGCCAGCCCTGTCGTCCTGGTCGCCCACCCTATACCCAGGGCCGACGAACTCATCGACCGCTTAGGGGCCGCTCGCTACTTGAGCACGCTGGACCTCACCGCCGGGTACTGGCAGATCCAGCTCACCCCCGGCGCCCAAGAAAGATCCGCCTTTTCGACCCCGGATGGGCATTACCACTTTCGGGTGATGCCCTTCGGAATGAAGAACGCCCCGGCCACTTTTCAAAGACTGGTGAACAAGGTTTTGGCCGGGCTTGAGGCCTTCAGCGCGGCCTACCTAGATGACATTGCCGTGTACAGCAACCACTGGGCAGAGCACCTCCTTCACATTAAAGCCGTCCTGGCCGCCCTCCAGCGGGCCGGGCTCACAATCAAGGCCAGCAAATGCCAGATCGGCCACGGATCCGTGACCTACCTGGGCCATCAAGTGGGGAGCTGGCAGGTGGCCCCTCTCCAACCGAAAATAGATGCCATCCAGGCCTGGGAACCCCCCACTACCCAGACCGCTGTCCGGGCCTTCCTGGGTCTCACCGGATACTACCGGTGGTTTATCCGGGACTATGGGAGCATTGTTGGCCCCCTCACAGAGCTAACGTCCAAAAAGCAGCCCAAGAAGGTGCACTGGACACCCCGCTGCCAAGCAGCCTTCGACACCCTAAAGACCGCAATGTGTACTGCCCCAGTGCTACAGGCCCCTGACTACAATAAGGAGTTCGTGGTGCAGACGGACGCCTCCGAGTATGGGATCGGGGCCGTCCTGTCCCAGGCTGATGAAAAGGGGCTCGACCGACCAGTGGCCTTCATCAGCCGACGGCTACTGCCCCGGGAGCAACGATGGAGCACCATCGAGCGTGAGGCCTTCGCTGTGGTGTGGGCCCTCAAGAAACTCCGGCCCTACCTCTTCGGTACCCACTTCCGGGTCCAGACCGACCACTGGCCCCTGCGGTGGTTAATGCAAATGCGGGGCGAGAACCCCAAGCTGCTGCGGTGGTCCATCTCGCTCCAAGGGATGGACTTTGACGTTGAACACCGGCCCGGCAATGACCACGCCAACGCCGACGGCCTGTCCCGCTTCTTCCGCCTTGACGAGGAGAATCCCCAAGGAGATGGGTGACTCTCCATGCCTTCGGCTGGGGGGGACGCCTGTTGGACCCGGCCTCGGGGCATGGTCCTTACCCCCGTGGATTGTGCCCGTTCCCCGCCCCGACCTTCACGGGCCACCCTTCTGAACTGCACCGAGGCCCTTCATCCTGAGCTGCACGAGGTCGCATACCCCTCGTGGCTCCGCCATCTTGTTGGCACCCACGTGACTCTGTGCACCAGCCAGCGCGACCCCGCTCAACCCGGCCTCGACCCCAGCGAAGCCCCGACATCGAGGCACCACGAACTGGCCGGGGGGTGCCGCAGGAACCATTCATCGCCCCCGGCGGAGGACAGTATCGATGGGACCCCCAACTGTCCTCCCCTCTCGAGGTGTGATCGCCCTGCAACTCCCTTGGGCCTGGCGCCTATCCTGCTGGGCGTCTGGCCACCTCCACCCGGCCTCTCCGCCCCCACCGGGTGCCTGGGTCCGGACATCAAAGGGCTCCAGACCTATATCTGGGGCGACCCCGCCACAGATCGGCAGTTGTATCCCGGAGTCGAGAGCCCTGCTGATTGAATCGCGGCTGACCCCACGGAGGAGAACTCTTGTCGGAACCATCACGAGCCCTGCTGACTGCGTCGCGGCTCCTTTTTGTGAACACTTTGAAGCCACCTGGAACATCGGAGCCCTGCTGACGCTGTCGCGGCCCAACCTCGCTGAAACCTCCCTCGGAGCCCTGCTGACGACGTCGCGGCTCGAGCTGAGCAGAAACCATCTTGAGAGCCCTGCTGATTGGTTCGCGGCTCTCCACGAACTGTACGCCAGAGCCCTGCTGACGCCGTCGCGGCTCGACCCCTCCGAGATCTGGAGGTCCTCCAGCTTGAGGATAAGAACTGGGCCCCAGGTACCCTCGTACCACACTCCTGCCAAAGACTGTCCCGCTACCCCTACCCGTCCAAAGAGACACTGAGACTTTTGGTGGATCCCTCGATCCCTTCATGTAAATATTGACCTCGTAACCTTTTTATTGCTGATAAAGAATTGCTTGTCTTGAGACAACCTCCTTGAGTCCGGTGTGGTGGTGTTACTGTGCTAGTACGTGATAGGAGAAGGATCTCTCAGGAGACTTCTCGGCAGCGCTCGGCTACTTCGTACAGTGTGAGGGCCCCCCTTGGTGGTCTCGCCGACTCCTCGGGGTACGCCTTCCAACAGTGCGCAATGGATATTCTCTACGATTCACCAGCTCTCCACCATCAGATCCTCCAAAACAGTCCAGATTCCACCTATTGCAATTACAAGCAGAAGTGAACATTCTCTCATGAAAACAGGCAGTAGAACCTGTTTCTTTGTGGCAATGAGGCAAAGGGCTGTATTCAAGATTTATTCTCATCATAAAGAAAGACCAGAACGAGTTGAGACCCATTCTCGATCTAAGGGAGGCCAACAAATGGATTCGGAGAGAAAGATTCTGGATGTTACCATTAGACCTACAAGATGCATACTTCCACATCCAGATCATAAAAAAACAGCACAAGTTCTTGAGATTTTCTATGGGAAACCACCACTACCAATACTATGTGCTTCCTTTCGGCCTGAAATTAGCACCCAGGACCTTCTCCAAGTGCATGGTGGTAATGGCTGCCCATTTGAGGAAACACAAAGCGTACGTCTACTACTATCTAGATGATTGGCTGATCAAGCCATCCACGTGACAGGATGCTCAAATACATTTCATTTGGACCTCTGACCTTCTCCTTTGATTGGAACTTTACGTGATTCAAACGAAGTCTACCTTGATGCCTGTGCAGTACCTACAATATTTGAGAGCATCCATCGATACTCGCACCGAAACATGTATCTTTCGGAGGAGAGACGCTTATCGATCCTTCAGAAAGCTCAGGCTCTCATTTCAATGTCGCACCTGACTGTGAGGAAGGTCTCCTCTCTTCTAGGCTCAATGGCGTCTTGCATATTCCTCACACCGCGCGCACATCTCCACATGAGACACCTGCAGGAATGTCTGGAGGACCAGTGGTACCAGCGAACAGGAGATTGGGAAGACCGGATTCAACTGTCACAATATGCCCTTCGGTACATCAAATTATGGTGTTCGCCCATCAATCTCCTATGAGGGACTCCTTTTCACAAGGATATAGTGACTGACACGTATGCCTCTCTCCTGGGATGGGGAGCCCATACAGATCACCTCCAAATTCAGGGTAGATGGTCACGCAAGGAATCCACTTACCACATCAATCTGCTAGAGCTACAAGCAGTTCATTTTGCTCTGAAAGCTTTTCAGCCATCATTCCATTCCAACTCCCTGCTTGTAGAGAGGAACAATATAACAACAATGTTCTACCTCAACCAGCAGAGAGGGTCGAGATCCAGACCATTATCTCGGGAAGCCCAGACAATCTGGAAGTGGCTTCTAGCCACAAACCTGACCATAACAGCAACCCACCTCCTAGGTGTTCAAAATGCTCAGGTCGACTCTCTAAGCAGACTCCTCAGGAAAATTATGAGTTGGTCCTAAACAACGACGTGGTACGAGACTTATTCGAAAAATGGGGTACTCCAAAGGTCGATTTGTTTGCCACTGCAGAAAACAGTAAATGCCAAATCTTTGCCTCCAGGTTCTACCAACCGGGAACCCTGGGTAATGCCCTATAGATAAACAGATCAGGCAGATTTTTCTACACATTTCCTCCAGTCCCCCTGATCCTGGCAGTTCTCGTCAAGCTCTCTCAATCCTGGGCCAAGATGATTCTCATAGCCCCGGAATGACCACGTCAATGGTGGTTCACAGACATCCTTCACCGGTCTATACATCCACATCAGAGGCTGCCATGCAAAATGCACTTACTAATGAAGTTCAGAGGACAGATGGTACACACCAACCTCTCCTCTTTGAATTTGGTAGCATGGCTCCTGAGCTAGGGCAGTATGGACACTTGCACTTACCTCAAAACTGCATGGACATTCTTAAGGAAGCTAAGCGGCCTTCCACACTGTTGGATTTAAAATTCCCCGTTCACAAATTGCATTCAGCGTGCTACATTAGATTAGCAATGTGTGACTAAAGTACATGTAATAATGGTAATGTTATACAACCCACTGAGTTATCCTGATACCATGTAAGCTTTCATTAGCCAGTGTGACTCCATTTTATATTTCGTAATCCTTATTAGACTGCCTCTGCTGAGCCAGTGTTAGGCCTTAGAATGCAGAATAGCCTGCCTCGGCAGAATACTGTATTTCGTTATATTTCTTCTTTATGTCCAAGGCTGTGACTCAACTTGCTAATAAGGCAATTATTCTGTTCTTGCATTCCTTTGTATACATGTAGTTCTGCTGCCACGTTATGAGATGCTGAGACTCGGCACAGTGGCCTTGGGTCGCTGATAGCATGCCCATCTGGTAGATGTTTAGCTCATCTCTCTGTGCCTCCATGGTTCATGCCTGGCTCAGACCGGTACTTTTCCACCAGAGGTGTTGCCGAAGTCCCCTGAAGGGTTTACCTTCTACTAGCGAATGTTGGGGAGTCCGTCCTCTCGACAAAATCTTATGGTGATGATCTGACTGGACTCCTCTGCAGAGAAATGCAATAAATACGCACGTTTCCATTCTCCACTGTCTGATGGACTCTTCTTTTGGGAAGGCATAGCAGGTGGTCATAAGTACTAGTGAGCCCAAGCACGACTTCAAGAGACATCGAGCAATTAATGCACTGGCAAAAGTGCACGGTGACCAGGAGTTCCGGTTTCACGCTACTCAAGAGGGCTGCGGGTCTCAAAGGCCCCTTTGGAATGTCCAGACGCTACACCTGATGTTTACTGTTTCGTGATAGGTTTGTGAGAGGTAAACAAAATTGTGGTTCCCCATTACCCTGTGATGCCTGACATCACAGCGATTTTTGACAAGGATTCCCCCGACTGCTAAATTTTTCTCAGTCATTGACTTAAAAAATGCTTTCTTTAGCATTCCCATCCATCCCGATAGCCGTCATCTTTTTGGATTTGCAATATGTGGTCGGAGCTTTAGATTGTCGTGCTCCACAAGGCTATACGGAAAGCCCTAGTATTTACAGCCAGGCTTTAAAAACACAATTGGATACACTGGAACTTCCATCTGGTAAGGTGTTGCTACAATGTGTTGATATTTTGGTGGCCTCAGACACTGAACAGGGCTGTAAAGAGGCCATAGTTAAATCACTTCTCCATTTGGCACACCATGGACACAAGGTGTCCCTATCAAAGTTTCAGTATTGTCGACAGGAGGTCACCTACTTAGGTCACCTACTGTCGAAGGAGGGTCGCAGACTAACACCAGAATGCATAGCTACCATAACTAACATGTCCGTCCCTAAGACCCAACGCAAGGTACGCGCGTTCCTCGGGTTTACTTCGTATTGCTGGCAATGGATCCCTAACTTCTCCCTACTAACGAAACCCCTTCTTTACCTCACCACCAAAGATGTGCATGAGCCTCTGCCTTGGAAACCTGCATGCCAACAAGCTTTTGAACAATTAAAGACTGCACTTTGCTCTGCTCCTGTGCTTGCTACTCCTGACTACCAAAAGCCTTTTGTGCTGTATGTACACGAGGCTGACTGTTGTGAGCTTTCTGTACTAACATAGGGTTTCGGTGGTAAGCAGAGACCCTGCTCCTACTTTTCAGCCATTTTGGATAATGTCGCCAGAGCGCTTCCAAGCTGTTTGAGAGCTGCTGCGGCGGCAGCGGTATCGATCAGACAATCGGCAGGGCTCATCCTTGATACTGACCTCACAGTGATTGGAACTCACGCTGTGGACACGCTATTTAACAAGACTAAGACACAGCACCTCACCAGTGCACGTCTTACTGGATATGAGCTGACTCTATTTGCTGTGCAGATTACTATAAAAAGTTCTGCCACTTTGAATCATGCCACGTTACTATCCCACCCTTCGGAAGGAGAGGACAATGATGTCAATGATTGCCTGTTCTGAACAGAAGAAGAAACGAAGGGACGGGTAGACATGACTAATGTTCCCTTATCTGACCCTCCAGGGGAACTATATGTTGATGGTTCTTGTTTCAAACTGCCAGATGGCACTATTACTGCAGTTTATGCAATCACCACACTACATACAGTAGTCGGGACATTCTGTGTCGCATATCATTCGGCCCAAGCTGCAGAATTGGTCGCTCTCCTAAGGGCTTGTGAATTGAGTGAAGGACTGGATGTTAATGTCTATACCGACCGCCAGTATGCCTTCGGTGTAGCACACAATTTTGGGCTCCTCTGGGCAGAGAGGGGGTTCCTGACATAGCAAAAACCAAAGGGGATGATGGACGGAGTGTTGAACATTGCAAGCACTCACCCCCAGTCAACTGATCTGAGTTTAATCCATCATTCTTTAGCTCACTTCGCCACCCCAGTTCAGACATGGCCATATGCAAATCAGTCTGACCCTGTGCCTCATGGGAACAGTCCAGCCTGAACTGCCAAGCCATGTCTTCCCTGGATTGGAAACAAGCCTCCTGGGACCGGTTTCTGGCTAATCAGCCGTCCTCAGCCAGGCATATGGCCATGTCTGAACTGGTTTGGTTTTGGGGTTCCTGCCATCTCATGGGCAGAAAATACAACACGGCCCCCTAATACTCAGATTGTTATCAGCACTGACACTCCCAGACAAACTGGCTATATTAAAATGCAGCACACATAAAGCTGTTGTGGACAATGTGGGGAGGGGGAATGCGCTCGCGGACCAGACAGCTAAGGAGACAGCAAGGTCAAAGATGAGTAAAATGTTTGTGGCAGGTCCTGCTAGATGGGTCCCAGACAACGGGATGTTTGAGAACACTGTGGAAAGTGTAAGAGAAATACAAAGAGGCGACTGCAGACGAACTGGCAATGAGCAAGGAGAGAACAGGAAGCTTAGACGAGGACGCGTGTTGAACTGATTTTTAGGCAAACCGAGGTGGTTGTTGCCGAATGCATAGGTTTTCCCTGTAGTCACCATGGCCCATGGTCCGGCGCACATTAGTGCTAAAGGTATTTGTAAGCGGTTAGACCCAGTATGGCAGAATGAGAACATCTCTAAAGTTGCAGCACATTTTGTGCGACATTGTATCATTTGTCTCGAGCATAATCCTGGAAAAGGCACCCCTACACCTGCTGGTAATTTTGCACCACCTTCCTTCCCTTTCGAGGTTCTTCAGATGGATTTCATTGAAATAGAACGAGTGAATAACTTAAAGTATGTACTAGTGGTAGTTTGTACATTCAGTAAGTGGGTTGAGACCTACCCAACTAAAGAGAATACGGCTCTAGCAACAGCAAAAGCACTTTTAAAGGAGTACTTCCCGCTCCACGGATTGCCACGTGTGATCTGGAGTGACAAGGGGAGCCACTTCAATGCCAAGGTCATTGATTTGGTGTGCAAGGGTTTGCAAATTACTCAAAAATGTCATGCAGAATACCATCCCCAATCAGCCGGCCTTGTAGAAAAATACCATGGCATTCTCAAACTAAAACTAGTGAAAATACATGAAAGCACAAGATTGCAATGGCCAGATGCATTGCCTCTAGCATTGGTGTCTGAGAGAGTGACTGCACATTCTAGGACCGAAGTGTCACCTTACGCGGTAGTCTTCGGGTGCCCTGCTAATGTGTGGGGCATTTTTACGACATTAAATATTCCCCCTTTTTTTTCTTTTTTTTTAAAACCTTTATTTCTTCAAGAGTCTGGACACAGCTATTCTGCCGACAACCCGGAGGTTCGGCAGCTTCGATAGAGAAGGACAAAGAAGCGTCCACATTGCATTAAAGGAGCAGTGAAAAGGTTCCATTTTTGAATAAACACAAACACACAACAAACCCCAGCAAGGCAAAAACACTGAATGCCCATGGTGAAAGCCCCCCAGGGGAGGCCGGACCCCAATCATCTAACAGTCACAGTACTGTGATAAGAGGAAGAAGGGGGACAGCAGAGGCCCAAGAAGTCAATTAATTATCACATCTTATATACTGAGCTGGAAAGAATGTCAAGAATAAAGCTGTTCCTCGGGGGGGATCCAAATCAGGGGCAAGACATATTCCCCCCCCTGTATTGATTCCACCGCCCCCAGATGGCGTGCCACTTCCGAGGGCGGCCTCTAGCGCAATATACTGTCTTCTCCCTGAACATACTCCAATCCATATTTTCTTTCCACGCGGTCAATGTGGGGGGCCCCGCGGAGCCCCACAATTGCGCGATATCTCTTAGCGACCATGTTACCCAGAGTCACCCATTGGGTCTGTGCCGCATCGTGATCAGTGGGCCCCCAGACATTCAGGAGACAACACCGCGCTTCCGGCTGCATAGCAATGCCCGTCACCTCCCCCATCACTACATGAACTCTCCTCCAGAATTCCGCGATGACACCACATTCCCAGATGATATGCAGGAAAGTACCCACCATACCACATCCCCTCCTACATAGGCCTTCCTCAGAGAATCCCATATGAACCAGCCTTGGCCCCGTCACATACACTCGATGCAGTATTTTGAGCTGCACCAGCCTCAGACGCGACGGGATCGCAACCTCCTTGGGAGAGGAAACAGCAGACTGCCAATCCTCGTCATCCAACTCGAGTCCATCCCTAGTCCACTGGTCCCGCAGCCCCAGAAGCGCATCCGCCCGGACGTTTATCAATTTCTTGTAGATGAGCGAGATCGTGCTCTCAGGCATATGGCCATCAAGGATCCGGTCCTCCAAAGGAGAGGACGCAGGCACCTTCTCACCCTCCACGAGGACTGACCGGAGGGCATGACACACCTGAACATAGCGGAAAAACTCGGAAGTCCCCAGCTCATACTCCTTCTGCAACTCTTCAAAGGACTTCACCCTCCCCTTAATCAGCACATCTCCGACCCTGGAGATGCCGATCAGGTCCCATTTATCAAAACCTTTTGTATGCCAAAGCCTACCCAATCTTTCAGATTCAAACAGCGGGGTAGCGAGGGTGAGCCTATCCTTCCAGCCCAGCGAGTCAGTTGCCATCTTCCACACACGCACCGCCACCCCAGTGGGCCCCGTGAGGGACGAGTCCAGGGACCGCGAGTACAACGCCCTGTGATAGTTACCACCACGCAGCAACCACCTATCCATGGCATAACCAGGGCTGCGGGCAGGGCCATAGAGACCATGATTAATCGCGCTCAGCTGGGTGGCCCAATAGTAGCGTCGGATGTCTGGAAGCGCAATACCCCCATCATACCATGGAAGCGTCAACTTAGCAATTGCTATTCGCGGCCGCCCGTCCCACAACAACGTTCGTTGGAGGCTTTCGATCTCCCGAAAGTATTTGGCCGGTACCCAATCTAGAGTATTCTGCAATGCGTAGAGGAACCGGGGAAGAGACATCATTTTGAACAAGGCAGCGCGCCCAACGAGGGAGAGCGGCAGCCTCCGCCAGCCCTCTACATCCCGCCGCAGGCACGCCAGGGGGGGGAGCAGGTTCCTCTCATACCGCAAAGCGGAGTCCGTGGAGATAAAGATCCCCAGATACACGAAGCCCTGCTGAGCGATCTGGATCGAACAATTTCGCGGGATCGGTGGAGCCTCGCCACTCAGAACATATAAATACGATTTACTCCAGTTGATGACGAGACCCGAATTCCTATCGAAAGATGTAAGAACGTCACAGACCACTATCAGTGAGTTCTTGGGCGAGGCAAGATACAACAGGATATCATCAGCATATAGCGAAATGCGGTCCTCGTGTTCGGGCGACCATCTAAGTCCCCGTATATCCGGGTTCCAGCGTATCCACGCCGCCAGTGGCTCAAGGGCGAGGGCGAACAACAATGGCGACAGGGGGCAACCTTGCCGAGTGCCCCTCCCAAGCTGAAACGGAGTCGACGCCCGGCCATTTACCACCACACTCGCAAGGGGTCCCTCATACAGCAACCTCACCCAGCTCACAAAGCCATGGCCAAAGCCGAACTTGGCCAGCACAGCCCACAAATATGCCCATTCCACCGTATCAAAGGCCATCGTGGCATCGAGAGACGCCACAACGGCTGGTTCACGCAGCGTGCCCACCCTGGTGATTACGCCATGAAGGCGCCGAAGGTTTAACGCGGCGTTACGATGCGGAATAAAACCGGATTGATCCGGGTGGATCAGGTCTCCAAGTACCCTGATCAATCGGGCCGCAAGGACTTTAGCCAGAATCTTCGGCTCGGCGTTAAGAAGTGAGATAGGCCTATATGAGGCACACTTATCTCGGGGTTTACCATCTTTGTGTATAACAACAATTGTCGCCAGTCGCTGATCCAACGGGAGGGTCCCACTCCCCCGCGCCTCCACGAACATGGCGCGCAGGTGAGGGGCAACCCTATCCGGAAACAGCTTATACAGGTCAATTGGCAAGCCATTCGGGCCCGAGGCCTTGCCCGAGTTCAGCGCGCGGATAGCTCCCGCCACCTCATCGACCGTTATGTCTCCATCCAAATCGTCCCTATCTACGTCGGAAAGACAGGGCAAAGCGATATCACGCAAGAGGTCACGCGAGTCCTCGGGCGGCCTATCCGACACGGAGGCATAAACCTTACGGAAATAGTCCGTGAAGCACTGTACAATCCTCTCAGGTTCCACAATCACCTCTCCCCCCTCTCCCGTCAACTCCGGCACTACTCTATTAACCCGTTCTTTTTTGTCCAGCCAAGCTAGGAGTTTCCCGGCCTTGTCACCAACATCATACAAGCGGCCCTGCTGTTCCCTACTGAGGGTCTTAGCAGCATTCGTCACCAGGTCCTTATACTCGGCTTGCTTCAAGCTCAGCTCATGCAGTGAGGCCTCTGTAACCTCCTCCTCTAGCGCTCCCTCCAAAGCCACGATCTCCTCCTCAACCTGCATAACCTCGCCATCTCTCCGCCGCTTGGCCGCCACTACAAGGGAGAGGGCCTCCCCTCGCAGCACGGTCTTAAATGCTTCCCACAGCGACACTGCCGAGTCCACGGATCCCTGATTATCCTTGAAAAAAATTTCAACTGTCTTCACCAGTGCGCTGCGCATCTTGGGGTCTCGAAAGTACCAAGGGTTAATAGGAGCTACTCTTCCCCCTCCCTCACGGCCAACATCCAGCCTGACCCACACTGGCGAATGGTCCGATATACCACGCGCCATGTGCCTGGCCTCGGACACCATTGAGGCATGCGCAGCCAGAGTGAGTAGGTAATCAATCCTAGAGAGGCTACCATGCACTCCGGAGTGGAAGGTGTATTGGCTCTGTGTGGGGTGCTGGAGCCTCCAGCAGTCTATCAGGCCAAGAGTGTCAAGAAAGTCTGGAAGCCACTTCTGAGCCCCCCCTGTGTCTCTGGGCGGGTATCTATCCAGCAGCCCAGAGCTGACAGCATTGAAGTCACCCCCCACCACAAGCATACCCCCCGGGAGATCCAGCAAGGCCCTACCAAGATCTGTAAACGTGGAGGCCTGCAGGGCCGGCGGGACATAAACCGAAACTAAAACCAAAGTTCTTCCTTCCCACCGCCCCGCCACCGCCACAAACCTCCCCCTATCGTCAACAATGGTGGAGTCCACCTCAAATGGTAGCGAGGCTCTGACTAGGATGCCCACACCCCTGGACCCAGAGGAAAATCCCGAATGTGCTATGAGTTTATAACCCTTCCTATTAAGAGCATAACACGTGTTACCTATAAGGTGCGTCTCCTGCAGTAGGGCGACATCCGGCAATGACCGTTTCAGGAATTGCAAAACAATCCCGCGCTTAATGCAATCCCCCAACATTCCAGCTAATAACACTTAAACCCCTACCCCCCATCCCCAAACGTAAGGAGGCCCACCCCACACCCGAAGAGCCACCATGGAACAGTCCTGAAAATAATCAATACGCCTTGCAGAAACAAACCCCCAACAACAAACCCAAAATCCCAACTATCCCCCCCCCCCCTGCACCCCTGCTGCAGCTTACAAAGCCCCCCCAACTTGCAGTGTGCCTGTCGCCCTACCAAACCCAAAATCTACAAAAAGTACCCTAAGGGAGGAAAGAGCTCCCCTCGTCCTCCCACAACCCTCCGTATTTACTGCATTCTGTTCAAGTCATTAACTAGAGTCAAATCGAGTCAGTCCGGTTCCGAAGACATCAACCTTGTTCATCCCGGCCACTGTCCCCGTCTGCGGCAGTGTCCTCTCCCGTCCGTCGTCGGGGCAGAGCGTCCAGCCATTCATCGGCCATGACAGGCGACTCAAAAAAGAATGTTCGGTCTTCGTACACCACACGTAGTCTGGCAGGGAAGAGCATGGCATATTTCAATTCCCTCTCCCGAAGCCGCCTCTTCACCCCCAGGAAGCCCTGCCTCTGCCTCTGCACCTGCTGGGTGAAGTCAGGATAGAAATTCACCGAAGCGTTCTGGAAGGGGACCGGGCCCGTCACCCTCGATGCTTGCAGGATAGCGTCCCGATCTCGAAAATGAAAGAGCCGGGCGACGATCGGCCTCGGTGGGGCTCCCACCTTGGGCCTACCACCCGGCACTCTATGGGCCCTCTCAACTGCGAAAAACTTCCCAAGACCCTTAGGCTGCAGATGGTTAAGCACCAAGTCCTCCACTAGCAGGTCTACAGAAGTCTCGTCCGAGGACTCCGGGACCCCGATAACACGCACGTTGTTGCGCCTGGCCCGGCTCTCAAAGTCCTCCAGCCGACGGGCGGCGAGATCACTCTCGGTCCGCAACTTACGGACCTCGGTCTGTAGTTCCGAGACATCATCAGCGAGGCCCGTGGTCTTGAGGTCCAGGGTTTTAACTTGTTCGTTCGTTTTGCCCAAATCCGCGCGGATCAGATTAACGTCCACCAAGATGGCATCCACTTTGTGCGCCAGGGCATCAAACTGTCTCCCAATCGAAGTCTGCAGCCCTTCGAGCGCGCCCATGACATCCTGGAGCGAGAGCTCCGGGGCCAAGGGTGAGGCAGTCTTCTGTGCATCCGGCGACTGGCTCGGTCCACCCGGTGACCCCTTCTGCTGGGCGTAGCGGTCCATATTATTGGCCTGAGTATAGGCTCCCCGCCTGGTGGCCTTAGGCTTCAGCCGATCCACCTCTGCTTTGCCCGACATGGTTGGCTCAAGCAGGTCGGTTCAAACAGGACGACCCTCCTCCAGCGAAAGGAGGCAGGAGTGCGCAGTCCTGCGATGGGCCGCCAGAGTAGCGTGCTGAGCGTCCAAATGATAATAAAGCAGCCGAGAGCACTCCCTGGGCAGGGCCAACAAAGGGCGAGAAAGTGAAAGTGAAAGGATGAGGACCTCCGTCCGGTAGTTCACACCTCGCCTGGCCGCTGTTGTTCAATTAGAGGTCGGGCATCCTGCCAACTCTAGCCCCTGGCATCCCTCGGGGGTAGGCCTCAATCTTCCACCATGCATAGCTCCGGTTCCCGGTGGGCGATCCGACCGCTGGTAGCATCAATCGCCTCCCTGACAAGTCATCTGCACGATGCCATGCATGCAAACAGGATTAGAGACAGGATAGTCGACGGAGGGCACGAGGGTCTTGGGAGCTCAAAGCTCACGTGGCCATCTTGGTCAAGCGCTAGGCTCCTCCCCCGAATATTCCTCTTTTGATGAGTTCTGTCAATCAACAGATATCTGTCTCCCTACAACCATTGACAGAGGGTCCTGAACATCGGATTCAGCCTGGAGACTTTGTTCTTATTCGTCAATTTCAGCTCCAATCCTGCTTGTAACCATGGTGAAGAGGCCCCACCCAGGTGCTCCTCGCTACTCTGCCAGCTGTGAAGGTGGATGGCCGGAAGCACTAGGTGCATGCTTCGCATGTGAAGAAGGTGCCTCTCCCGCTTCCATACGATTCCTGGGTGAAGGACAGGATCGCTGACCAGGAAGGGGAGCTGGTCCCCCGCTTCATTCCCTATTCCGACGCCCGGCTGGGAGGGGCATGGACCGATTTTCTTTTTTCCTTTTTTTGTCCCCTCCCCCCCCCCCCCCCCCCGAGATAAGGGCAGCCCCGGATACCCGAGCTCCTGGCGCACATGCACCTGAGTCTTGATCCCCAGCTGAAAGTGAGCTCCTACCTTTGTTTGCTGATGAGGAAGTACCTGGACCAACAAGGTACAATTTGCGGTCCCGACGGAAGGGCAGTGCACCAGCGGAGCAACACCGTAGGAAGGGAAGGACTTGAGCTTAGGGTGCAGGTGCTGTGCCTCTGGTGCCTGTTTTAGATTAGAGTGAAGAACACTGGTGCTCTGCCTTGAACACTGGACAGGATCGTTGGGAGGTTGGCCTATCCTGAAAGCAGAAAGATTGTTTCTAGTAAGGGCCGAAATTGTTTTCAGTCGGGTTGCCCTTGTGCAGCTCCAACGTGGGCAAGACCACGTTTGATGAACTATAGGAGCCTGCCTCGAAGACTCTTGAAGGACACAGGAAAGAAGAATACCCCTCTGGCTGGTTGTATAGTGGCTCCAATTCCCAAAGTACTTTTTATGTACCCGTTTGATCGTGCAATAATGAAGGAGGAGCAGCCTCTAGTGGCTTCTCCAATGCAGCAGAATGGCCCGGGGTGGTCTAGGTGGTCTACTGGAAGTAGGGTAGCGGTGGTAGTGTTTATTCTCTTGGTAACGATAACCGTGTTCGGGTAGTCTGTTACTTAGAGGAATAACACCCTGTGCATATTCTGCTAGGGTCTACCCCGGTTCCCACTGAGCACTCAATTGTTACATTGGCTCCGCATAAGTAAAGACCTAGATAGTCCTATACCCAGAATGCATTCATCCAGATGCTCCATCAGGTACACAGTACCACTAACGCCACGAAGTGCTGGGTGTGTGGACTACTCCCTTCAGTCATGCATAAAAATTATATATTATCATATTTAGGTAGCTGTGAGGCCTGGTTCCAACTGCTCTCTATGGTATATATGCATTACTATGCGAATGCGATGAAGAGAACACAAGCTGATTTTGAGGCGGTACTAGATTATATAGTGGTACATCAGGGGTATACGCCTGGGACAGATGGTTACAAAATTAAGTACTAGACTTCCAGGGTTTAATGTCGCTGAATATTTTAAATGTTTCCAGGAGCACAATATCACTGAAGATAAAGCTATGCCTGTTCCCGAGATAAATGCAACAGCTAGTATTTGTGTTCAAGGGTCCGGGAATGTTTCAGTAGGGCAGAGTCATTGTAATTATACCTATCGGTTGAATATTACCAGTAGTCCACCCTTGCTGATACCCCGAACGTATATTTCATCTGTGGGGAGCAAGCTTATATCAAGCTTATATCTGGCTTCCTACGGGGAAGTCTGGCCGATGTTCTCTCCTTCCTCCTGCCTCTCGTTTACATTGCACTGTCCACCTATCATAGAGATCACAAGTTGTATCGCAGGGACCTTTGTGTACATAGAGTTAAGATAGTTGTTGATTCGGATGATATTGATCAAACTGATAACTCCTTGCAACAATTCACTGATATAATTAAGGGTATTGTACCGTTCTGGGGTCCCATGTTCAATAGCCGCAACATTCGTTGCCTCGCAAGAGTAGTAGATGGAGTCATTAATACTACTGCAGGTATACTGACCAATATTACAGTTGAGCTCCAGGCTACGAGACTCGTCTCACTTTAAAATAGAATGGTTATATGTTATCTTAGCCGATTGGGTGGAGCCTGTTGCATCATAGGGAACAGTTGCTGTGTGTACATACCTGATAGCGCCCCGATTGTCTATTCTGCCATACAGAAATTACACAAACTTGCCTCAGAAATACATGAGGATAATGGTTCATGGTCTCTCATGGGATGGCTCTGGGGTCTTTAGCCATACATGCTAAAAGTAGGTTCTATTAGATTTAAAATTCCCCGTTCCCAAATTGCATTCAGCGTGCTACATTAGATTAGCAATGTGTGACTAAAGTACATGTAATAATGCTCATGTTATACAACCCACTGAGTTATCCTGATGCCATGTAAGCTTTTGTTAGTCAGTGTGACTCCATTTTACATTTCGTAATCCTTATTAGACTGCTTCTGCTGAGCATGTGTTAGGCTTTAGAATTCAGAATAGCCTGCCTCAGCAGAATACTGTATTTCGTTATATTTCTTCTTTATGTCCAAGGTTGCTTATGCTCAAAAATGGAGGAGATTCTGTGTTTGGTGCTCAATGAGGAATGAGGACCCTACCTCTTGCCAGGAAGATGTCATCCTTCCATACTTGCTTCATCTAGCACAATCTGGCCTCCAATTTTCATCCATTAAGGTTCACTTGGCAGCCTTAAGTGTTTACAGAAAATACTTTTCACAAACTTCATTTTTCAGAATTCCCGTCTTAAAGATTTCTGGAGAGTTTGAAAAAGGTTTTTCCTCCATTGGAAGTCCTTCCCCTCCATGGGAACTTAATGTGGTGCTTTCTCGGCTAATGCAAGAGCCCTTTGGACCCATTCATAAGGCTACTCTTCAGCATCTGTCTTGTAGGACAGCTTTACTTGTGGCTATCCTCTCCACCTGCAAGGTTAGCAAAATTCAGGCACTTTGCTGTCGAGAATCGTACACAGTTTTCCATACATCTAAAGTGGTTATGAGGACTCATCAGAAATTCCTCCCTAAGGTAATTTCGGATTTTCATGTAAACCAAACTATTTCCTTGCCTACTATCCTGCAGCATCCATCTTCTCCAGCAGAGAGATTGCTTCATTTCCTGGATATAAGAAGGGTTTTGAAATTTTATCTGGACAAAACTAAGGATATAAGGAAAGCGGATCAGTTATTTGTAAACTATGGCTCTCTCGGTACAGGCCTGTCAATTTCTAAACCATCTATTTCCAGATGGATTGTCTATTGTATTTTACTCGGTTATCAAAAACCTAACATCCCTTGCTTGTAAGCCTAGGAATCATTCTACCAGAGGAAAGGCTGCTACAGAGGCCTTGCTTTGTAATGTACCCATTTCAAAGATTTGTAAGGCTGCTACCTGAAAATCAGTCCAGACATTCACAAGACATTACTGCCTAGACTCTGGTGCCAAGGTAGATGCTCAAGTAGGGCGGGATTCCCTTCAGAATCTCTTTGCTTAAACTTGCAGTTTAAATCTGTCTCTTCCACCGCGTCTGTTGTATAGGGATGGGCTTGCTAGTCAATTCAAGTGCTTATGACTATACATGGAAATCCCCTGCAAGAGAAGGAATAATTTCTTACCTATAACTTCAGTTCTCTTGCAGGGGTATTTCCATGATGAGTCATAAGCAACCCTCCTGCCTCCCTGGTGAAATAGACAGACAAATCCATTATACAAAATAGACATTCACTTCTCATCGTCTTCAAAAAGAACTGAAGTAACTGCCACTGGCTGTGCATCATGGGATACTGGTGGTGTTTGGAGTTTTTTTTACAGGCTCAGTGTCTAGTTTAAGACATATAATGGCAGCTTTTGGGGGCTACTCTGTCCCATCCTTCATCTGAATCATAAAAAAGGAGTTTTGTGAAGGGGAGTTTTTTTCTGTGGGTTAAACACCATAAATAATTTAACAAAACGTAGTACACTGGCTGTCTTTTTCACTTCAAGATGAAGTTGTGGCCATTATAGCTTATTTAGTTGCATTATTGTTTTTATAATCTCTTAAGTGTCTTTGCAGGCCTTCCTGAAGAAAGATGAAAAATATGCACTTAAGAAGATCTATAAAAAGAAGTGCTCCAGGTCCTGGATCATGAGCTGGACTATTCAAGTGCTTATGACTTGTCATGGAAATACCCCTGCAAGAGAACTGGTGTTACAGGTAAGAAACTATTCTTTTGTTACACATATTATGTGATCATTATCTAGCCAGGTGCTTGGCGCTTCCTAATCAAACTCATTGGAGCTCACTTGGACTGATTATTTAAGAAGTTATGTAGATACTCCTCTGGCCTATCACTAAGATATTGGTAGTTATTACTATTAGTGAGTTAGCATTCTCTCACTTCTGTGTGTTTCTTTTTTGTAGCTCGTACAATCTCAAGCACTCTCCCAGTGATGACTGGCCCATTTCTGAGGTGTCCTTGTGACCAGTTGGTTTAGCTCATGATTTTCTCTAAGAAATCTGCAATCCTAGGGACAGTAGAGCGTGACCATGTCATCGTGCAAAGCCTTCCAACACTCAATGCCCAGCAGTTCTATTTCCCAGTTGTACCGGCCACTAATGAAGATTTACAGCTGCCCAGCTCAGCAGGCTCTTACAGTTTGTTGTTTAACAGGAGAATTGTGCCCTCTAGTGGTCTGCATAGAATCTGAGAATTCTCAACATCAACTTATGTTCATCCTTTCTCCTATTAGAAAATGTAACTGTTAAGTTGCATTGAAGACAATGGAACAGCAGCTGCCTTAAAAAAATCTGTATTGGCCCACTGTGCTCACAATTATACAAAGTTACTATGATCACAGTGATGGCTGCTACTGAGCAGAGGAAGGGTCTATGCAAAGGGTAACTGGTCATCTTTCAGTTGTTTATTAATTGTATTTGGATGTTAAAGTGGTACTAATGAGGTGAAGCAATTGCCAAGACAGTGTAAATGTGTGGAAATAAATTACAAAATTATAAAGTATTACTATCATAAAATGTACTGCATTAGGTCACATCATTTTCCTTTTCTTGCTGCCTTGTTTGGTTAACACTGCTACACATATTATAGTCCTTCTGCTGAGAAAGCAGTATTGGTTTGCACAGCTCAGAATTCTTTTTTTATTTTTCTCAAATTCTCAAAGCAGGAGTTTTTGGGGGGGGGAGAACAAAAAATATTCCCTCTGACACACATGTAGTTTTTTTTCCTATATGTCGGGGTAATTGTTTTCCCTCTCAAGATAAAACATGCTGCCACGCCAGAAAGAGAAATCCAATGATGGTCACCTGACCCTAAATCCGTAGTGTAGGAAGGTGGAGAATTGTGGTGATGCTGGTTAGGCTTCACCATGCAGTACTCTCACAATACCCCAAAGATGGTTGTTGGATTCGCAGTAATAAATTCTTAGCTCAGTCCTGGTAGAATGGCAAAGAGCAGTCCAACGTTACTAGAGGAACATGTGTTAAGCATTTCAGAGTACCAACATGGACGATAAGTAATTGAAAAGACTCGAAAGAAACCCAACACCAATGTATAAAAAATAAAGCAGATTTTTATTTCAATTTACACACCTAAATGAAATAGATCAGATACATACACCTGGAGTTGTGGATTTTGGAAGAACACATAAAACAGTCATTCACTACTGCAGGACTTTTGCATTTCGGTCAATGGGAAGAGAGGCAATGATAATCGGTAACTTTGAGGGCGAGTTGCAGGGAACCCAAGGAAGGTAAAGGTGATGTGGCCCTAGGATCAAGCTAGTTCATTTTGACCTGGCTCAAGAAGCCCGGGTGCAGAGGTGTCCTGGCTATCCTTGATGCTAAAGCGGGAGCCATGGGAGAGCTGGTTTTACTGCTTACACAGTGTTGGTGGGGAACAGGGTTAAAAAAGTTGACAATGAAGCCACTGCTGATGTCAGAGGAAGGTTTTGTGGAGTTCCCTCGAGCAGCGTCAAAAAAAGAGGGTGGTTGCAGGACTGGCGACCAACAAGCCTTGGCAGTGGTAAGCACAGTAGAAATTTTGATATCCGGAGGTCTTGGGGAACATGGTAGCTGCCTTAAAGTTCATGTAGGTGAGGACTGCATTTCGCACAATTCAGTGGACCTTCTACTTATGGGCAATCCCTCAGAGGACCCACTGGACAGCGATTATTCAGGTCTAGTACATTGTTTTTACCTATGGTTGTAGGGGACTACTGCCACTAGTCCAGAGAAATACTGCCAATAGTCCAGTGACATCAAATGATGCCTTTGGCTCCCAAAGGGGTTCTTCTGTCTGGGTGAACGAAGCTTTGGTCCAGGACAAGCTGTGTCCATCCCATCCCATCCCAGGAAGGTTGGCACAGGTGCAGAGTATCACACCATTGGTTTGTGCAACTCCCGTTGTCACACACGTCTCTAATTTTATTCTTGTATTCTTGTTGCAAGTCAGATCAGAACTGAGGTTCTGGTGTCATGGGTAGCTCTTGAATCCTAGATTTAGGGGCATTAGGGGTGTGGGTTCAAATGGCCAATGGGCTACTTACCCCAGCAGCTAATCCACCCCTGAGGTGACCACATCTCGGGTTGTAGGTCACCTTTTCTACCCAGAACCCACTATTCTACCACTTTTTAAAATGGCTGAAGTATTTCTTCACTGTACAAACCAAGTAGGCTACCCTAGAGGTGTGTCTAGCCTTCTGTGGCTGTACACCTCCTGAATACCTAATTATCTCTCCTGCCTGAGTGCAAATGTGCTTGGGGCAGGGGGGGCTGTTTCTTCCTTTGGGAGGCAGCCTGGTTGCACAGCCTTGATGTGCCACTTCACTAGCCAAGGGAGGGAGGTGTGATCTCTTTCCTGTCCAAGCCATTGTTTCTGACTCCTTGGAGAGTTCCCACCTCGTCGCAGAGGGCCAGATTCCTGTCTCAGTGGCAGCAAGCTCTGGCTGGCAGTCAGATCAGAGGAAAGACTGGGACAACTAGGTGGGCAACCTCTAAGTTATCCCCCTGAGTTCATGCCACATCTTCCTCCACATGAGATTTGTGTTAGGGTGAAGAGGCATGCTGTTTGATACCAAACACAAAATATTTAGATGGTATCATAAAGGAGCTACCATCCTCTGGGTTGCCCGGGTACCAGCACATGTTAAATTATGAGCCGTTTATCACTTCTAGTGCCCTTTAATGGCAAAGGCAACTATAGGGACACCTAAGTTTGCACTTACATGCCCATGCCTTTAATATAATGCACCCTGCCTCCTGGGGTTAGGAGGCCGTCCTTAGGGGTGACTTGCATATATTAAAAATAGTGCATTGATTTTCACACACATGGTTAGGGCAATGTCAAGTTTAAGAAGTTTGCACTCCTCCTGCAATCTGCAATGGCAGACCAGCTGTGAAACGTTGGCCTGGTATATGATGTCCAGTAATTAAAGTGCAAAGACAACAATTGGTTCTGATGCTCCGTCCATCACCACCCCCTTTTGTACTGCTTTGCTCGCCATAAGTTGGCAGGGTGTGCTCAGACGTGAGTCCCTTGCTCACTTTGCCACTGGATTCAAGCAAGCCTGGCTGAAGACGGCTGAAATGCCAGAAACCGGTCCTAGGAAGCTTGTTTCCGGTCCAGGGAAGGCATGGCTTGGCAGTTCCGGCTGGACTGTTCCCATGAGGCACAGGGTCAGACTGATTTGCATATGGCCATGTCTGAACTGGGGTGGCAGAGTGGGCTAAAGAACGGTGATGGATCAAACCCAGATCTGTTGACTGGGTGTGAGTGTTTGATTGGTTCTGATGCTCCGTCCATCACCACCCCCTTTTGTACTGCAGTAATTAAAGTGGGCACCTTGCACCAGTCCAAACAACCCTTACGGTGATTTAAGAGGTCAAAAAGAACCTTAGAAAGCTATGCTGTGGAGAGCAGCCTTCAGGCTTAGTTTCGAAGAAATGTTAAGCAGCTTACTTTACCAGAATGCAACCATGTAGTATTGGTTAAATGAACCACACAGTATAAAAAATATGTATTTAGTGTTATTGCATACCTTAAATACCTCACAGTATCTACTACACACAGATAAACTCAAAGAACACAATACTGTAGCACAGAAACAATCGTAATAATAATCAGCATTTATAAAGTGCATGGTTACCTCCAGCGGATGTGTCCCGGTGCTAAATGCAGAATACCAAAGAGGAAAGAGGGGAGAAGCTACAGGAGGTCAAAGAGCCAGGTTTTTACTGCTTTCCTAGCAAGCTCGACCGCCCATTCTGACCTTAGAGAAGTGGGGAATTCTAAGCAGTTTCAGGTGTTTGGATCTCAGAACGCTGTTATGATGATAGTTTTGGAGTCTTAGTTTTAGATAATGCGGGCCCGATCTCTAGAGGCTCTGTAGTAGGCAAAGGTGAGTGCCTTAAATTCATTTCTCTTTTTGACTGGCAGCCAGCGGAGGCTCCGCACATGAGGGGATATATGGTGGCAGAAAGACACCTTCCTTATGAGCCGGGCCGCAGCATTTTGAACAGTTTGCAACCGGCAGATCAAATACACTGGTAGTCCGATATAATGGCTATTGGAGTAGTCCAGCTGGGACGTGACCAATGCATGGTCCACAGTCTTCCTGCAATCCATTGGGAGGAGATCGAGGAATCTCCTCAAAGCTCTGTTTCCAGAAACAGGAAGAGGAGACCTGGCAGATCTGGGCATTGCAGGAAAGGTCTGAGTCAAAATTAAACCCCAGGTTTCTAGCTGAATCTACTGGGATTGGCAGAAGGGTCTAACTCAGATGGCCACCAGAGCTCCGGTAGCAAGGGGGAAGAATGATTTAAAGAAGAAAACCACTGCTTTCTCGGTATTCAGTTTCAAGCAGCTTTGTGACATCCAGGCTGCGATGTTATTCAAACATTGTTTGAAGTTGTCAAAGGCATCCTCAGAGTGCTCTCAGAAAGAAAACACCAGCTGAGTATCATCAGCATAGGATACCGCTGTTACACCCATTTGCTCGGCAACTGTTGCGAGGAGGGTAAGGTAGACATTGAATAGTAATGGGCTCAAAGCTGAGCACTGGTTTCTGTGAGGACGCGTGGGGGCGAAGTAATACCCGCTGAGAGCGGTCCTCTAAAAATGAGTAGAATCAGGCCAGAGCGGTCCCCTCCCACTCCCACGTGCTTAAGTCTCTCCAAGAGAATTTCGATGTTACACCGTGTCAAATGCCGCTGAGAGATCCAATAGCACCAACATTGCAGAGTTGCCCTGGTCTAACGCTTCATGCACAGTTTCAGCCACTTCCAGAAGCGCTATCTCTGTGCTGTAGCCTGATCTGAAACTAGATTGGGTATCATGGAGACAGCAGTTAGCTTCAAGGAAATTGAACAATTGTTTCTGAATTTCTTTTTCAAGAATCTTAGCAGGCGCTGGTAAAAAGATATAGGCCTAAAACATTTGTGTTCTGCTGGGTCAGCGTCTATGTTCTTTAGAATAGGCAGGAGATGGGCCGGTTTCCAGGTGGCAGGATAGATCCCCGTGGTCAGAGAAGAATTCTAAATCTGGTTCAACACCAAATTAAGTCATAGAGCAAGTGATTTGAAGAACTGGGTCGGGCAGGAGCAGAAACAATCATAAGTTGCACTAATACACAGAGGGCTCCAGGGGGAGACAAAACCATATACTAAAATAGTGGTATAAGAACCACAACTCGAGGCAAGACACTGTCTAGAGGATGTAGGATCACTGGAACCCCAAGGAACCACCCAAAGTGAGTAAGTAGGGACCCCACGGAGGATGGGTGCAATGTGAGAAAACAACCGCGTGCTATGTGCAATTCAATGGGAGAGTCGCGGTTGCAGTTTTTAAGTTTAAGAATGCTTCCCAGTGGATTATGAGAAAACCCTTTGGAACATAGGTTGGAGAGCCACCACACCCATGGATACCAAAGTACCAGAGTTACCTATCCCAGGGAACTCTGGTGCATGGGGCTGAAGTGGCGTTGGAAACCGCAGTCGTTCTCAAAGGGAGTCTTCAAAGAAATGCCACTCCTGGAAAGAAGAAAAGTGTCCGGTGGATCCCACAGGTGGAATCTTGATGGAAGGAACCTGAAAGCAGTGGGAACAGAGTCTGGGTCACTCAGGAGTGACCAGGCACTCGTTAGACGAATGCCCACCAATGTTGGGTGCTTCAGGTGTGAAGGAGACCTTGACTCTACAGCTGCAGGAACCAGGAGATTTCAAGGACAACCAGGATCTGGATACGAGCTGTTCCATGAAGGATGTTGAGTGCTGAGGGGTCGGTGTCCGGCAGGAGCACCAACAAGCCTTAGCAGCAGCAACCCACCAAGAAAGCCAAAGAAGGTTACCGTCTGGCCCAACAAGGACCAGAGGACTCACCACAGCAAGGAGTCAGGGCAGGCCTGGAGCAACCAGGGGAGCCCAAGAAAAGCAGTGTTGTCCCTCAAGTGGACCCACAGGCTGAAGGCACAGGAGTTGTGAGGGGACCACTAGCAGTTTCACAAAGAAAGCTTGCAGGGCACAGAGTGTGAGGACACTGGAATACTTTGTATGAAATGTGCACAGAGGTTGGGGCCATCAGTAGCCCAATGCACTTAGTTGGGGAATGCCAACAAGCATATGCACTTGCAAAAGTACGTGGTGCATAGGGGTTCGGGTTTTGCGGTTCCCACAAGGAATACTGGCCTCAAACTCCGTGAGAGGGCAACTCGACCTCAAGGGAAGTAGAAACCCACCTCCTGTGTTGTTGGGGCCTTCTCAGTCTGCAAGAGCTCAGGATCAGAAGAGTGGTCAGTTGTGTTATGGTGCCTGCAAATGCAGGGGAGTGACTCCTTCACCCACAGGTCCTTCATAGAGGCTGTATTGCGCACAGGTACAGACGATGCTTTGGACGGAGAGGGAGACTAAGTCAGCCCAGTCGAAGTCCACAAAAGTCAAGTGTCCAGACGGTCGAAGGTAAGTGGATTCTTGATAAGAATCTTGGCCACGTCGAATCTAGTGTCCTACAGCCAGGTAAGCCCATTTTTACCTACGGCAGAGGGTTTAAGATTCAGGGGACCCTCCCATGGGAGGATCAGGACATGGGGAGGTCACTCCCATGTCCTTTGTCCAGGTTCATGCCAGAACAGAAGCCAATGGCTCCCAGGACTGGTTTGAGCTGAACTGTGCACAGGGACACCAAATGTGCCCCTCGTGCAGACCTGCAGGCACTTGGAAAGTGCACCCACCCAGCTCCAATATACTCAATCTTGTCTGGGAGGTGGTCACACCTCCCTGTGACAGGCTGCCTATTGTGCTGCCTTCCTCTTCTCGAGCTTGGCTCAGCAGCACGAGGGCAGAAATGTGTCTCTGATCAGCAGCAACCATTTTGTGCTGTCCAGGTCGAGAAGGCTGGTATCGGGAAGACCAGGGACCCCACGAAGCTTGCTTCTGAAGGGTGGAATCATACCTCCCACACCGGTTACTGGTGTGGATGTATGATTCCAAGGTATTTGATACCAAACACAACATGGTTTGTTGCAGCCATTTTCGAGATAGCATTTTACGTGAGCATATAATGCACCTCTACCTTTATGTCCGGCTGCGTCACCACCAACCCGGTAGAATGGTCTCCGAAGGGTGCTGGGGTGCTCTGCTCATGCAGGGGCACCATCTCATGTAAAACCCAGCACCCTGCCTTCAGGATTGTCAAGGCCTCCTATGGGGTGACATAGGTTTTAAGTGTAGTGACCAATACATATAGTAAACCTATATCTAAAGAAAGTGGTGCATGCACCATCTTACACAGACTGCAATAGCAGGCCTGTAGTTCCACTTTCCATGGCCTCTCATGGGTGGCATAATACAGCCATCAGCCCATGGGATTCCTCTGGGGTGCCTATGCCTTGGGTACATGTGTGCCATGTACTAGGGACTGACAAGGGTACCCCAGTATCCAATCTGGAGTGTACCTAAGTATATGACATAACATTTTAGGGAGAAAGCAGATAGACTGGGGTCCTGATTAGCAGGATGCCAGTCAGAATAGTCAAAAACAGTGTTAACATCAAGCAAAAAGTGGTGGTAACCATAAGAAGCAGATTCTACTTTCCTACACCTGCTGTCAGTCATTTACTTGGGTCACTCAGGCTGACACACAGTGCTTCAGGCCCTGGTGACCCCTTTAACTCAATATACCTGCCCCTGTTCCATTAGAACCTTGGTGCTTGGTTGGTCAAGAGGCTTTCTATGAGTCACCAGTTCTCCAAGTGGCCTCAGCATTCTTAGATGGCTCAGAACCATTTTAGAATGTCTTCCGTCCTCAGCCCAGCGAACAGTCATCCAGGCCTTGGGAATTTGAGGCATGACTACAGAAACATTCTGTATTTTGGAGTAACAAAGAACCTTCTTAAACATCTCCAGATAATGTGTAACTCGGCGACAAGACTTATAATTCATCCCCCACACCAAGTTCCATTGTATGGTTATCCTGCTTCGCTAATTGTAGTGGCTTCCAATTGAACGTTGTATTCAATTTAAGATGCTGTGCTACCTACACAAATGTTTCACAAACTCTGGTCCCTCCTACCTAGGAACCTTGGTGATGTGATGCACTCCCAGGCAGTCCTCACGGTCAAGCAATTTGGATCTCACAGCAGTTCCCAGAGTTAAGCTATCAGGCAAGTAGATCAAGCCTTCTCCTTCTTAGGCCCAAAGCTGTGGAACTCTCTCCCTGATGATTTGAGATCCTGCTGTTTGCTTTCAGTCTCTCACAGAAAACTTAAAACCTGGCTCTTCCAGATGCAGTTAATCTAAGCAGTCTCTACCGTGCTCTTGGGTATCGTTATTGTAACGTAGCACCGGGAAACCCTTGGTTGGGTAGCCATGAGCTGTACAAATCTTAATATAATAATCCTATGCCCCGGGTATCACTGGTACCGTATAATAGGGATTTATAATCCTTTGCCAATTGGGGGTACCAATTCATTAATATCAGTTTTAAGAAGAGGCCACTGGTGCCTGGGCAGCAGGCCCCAGTGCACTTTCAGAGTCTTAACCATCAGCATTGGGACAAAAGGGGCGCCGGGTGACCATATAAAAAGTGCGCTTTCCTACATGCAGAGCCTATCACTGAGACCTGGAAGCCCAGTCGTGGACAGGCTTCAAGTAAAGGATTTCTGATGGCACACCTAGCTGACTCTCATCCTGCAGGAACCCTTCAGTAGTTCTACCACTGTATGGAGCAAGGGAACTCCAATGTTTGGTGGATGTGACATTGCTGTTATTGGTGCATTGCAAGCATCCACCAACCTCCAAGTGAGGCCCTTTGACTTTGAAGCAGTGTTTGGTCTGCATTTTTCCTTTGCACGACTCACCTTTCATACTGCATGGTTTATTTTTTGGTTTAGCAATCTTTGAAGAGTGAATGGTGTGTTACTTCTCCTCTTGTGTACCGTGTGCAGTCAGTCCATTCATACTGAACACTGTGCCGGGCACCTTTGGCTGGACAGGTGAGGAACGCTTGCCAGCGCTGTAACATCACAAGGTCCCAATACTAACTGGCCTTGAGCTATCAACATTCAATAAATCCTAACCTGTGCTTAAGAAGTCAGGTTACCCATCCCTTTTGGACCTTCCACACTCAAGGTTCATTATAACAAACTCCTGCATCACTCAGACGAACAGCTAGAGGCAGAAACTATTCATTACTTTTTGAAACCTGATAATGTTTAATAGGCGAAGGTATTATTGAGATTAAGTAGAGATGAAACAATGGATAAAAAACAACTCCTCAAAAGGGCTGTAGCAGAAGAGCCTCAACCAGAGCAATGCATCCTCGTGGGAGACATAATGACCTGAATTTAAAGTGTTGTTAATGCAACAACTGACGGTCCCAGAGAGAGAAGTAAGAGACATGCAGTATCTCACTTTGTACACAGAGAACTTCAAATCCTGATGGTATGTCATCACTGCCAGTGTGGAAGCACTAAATCCCACCAAGAGGGTGTCTCCAAGGGCAGCATACTTGCTGAAGCAGACATGGGAACTGCAATCAAGGCCGTTGCTAAAGAGTGGATGTGGAACTGCCTATGGATCTGCGTAGCCAAAGATCGACTGAACTATGAAGTACTGTAAAATTCAATGCCCTCATGGGCAGAGATGCTTTTTTAAGGGGTTGTTAGCTATAAACACACACCCTACTAGGACTAATGATTCGCCCTAGGACCAGTTCATCTTCTGCTGAGCTCCACCCCACAGACTGCTGATGTAGCCCTCCCTCATCCAGCACACTCTCATATCACATATTCCAACACTTAACCAAGCCGCCCATACATACTAGGCATGACCAGCATCCATAGAAAAACCCTAGATCTCCGTTCACACCAAAGGGGTAAAGAGACAGAGCAACATGCCTAAATACCACACTCTTTCCTTTGCACAGAAATCCACAATCTGCATTCACAGTACACTGACATTCACATTACCTAAACATTCAATCACCTAACACCCAACATCAGAATTAGATCCTGACGCCCATTTTAAATAGATACCCACCCACCAGTCACACAAGCAGATCACAAAAATAGATATGTGGCCCAACAGAGGGTGACCACCTCCCACCTCTCAGGCTCACAGACAAATAAATGGCTCTCCCCTCACAAATATGTGTTTTTTCTCTAAATGATGAATGTTTAGAATTGTTGCGGTGAGCTAACTGGATCTCAAGGAACTGAGCAGGAGGACTGTGAGAAGAAAGTTAATGATCTCTCTTGGGGACTTGGACTAGTCACCCTCCCCAAAGGGGAACTCGTTAAGCTCCTCAACAGGCTTTGACTCCAAAGGCTGCTTCATACTACCTGCCGAGTGGCCTTTTATGTGTAAAAAGTTTCAACAAGAACTTTTTTTCCACCAACTGCAATCTCCATGCTGGCATGAAAGTCGGTAGTTTTTAACCCATACTTAAAAATGTAAAATTGGAACTACATTTCCTAAAATGCAATGGACAGTTGTCTTGAAAGCGGTAATGACCGAGGATGACTTAAGACGCTGGACTGGCGACGGGACGATTCCAATCCACCATGAATCCTGCCCTGGAATTAGCTTTTGCAAAACTGTTGTGAAATGAAGCACTAGCGCAATGGGCTGAACCGAGGCCACCCCGAGACTACAACCCCCAAAATGCATCATTAAGTTTAAAGAACTCTCGGTAGTTTAAACACAGAGTCCTTGGGACAAGGTGGAATGCGTTCTCCCGAAACTGACAGTTTCTCAGCTCTGGGCGACCAAAAAGTCATCCATGCAGTCCACCAAGCCATACACAAACACCAACACGGGGAAAGGATGCCCACGCTATCGCCTAGTCTAGGCTGTCCCTACTGTGACCACCAGCTCCACCCCATATTTTACCTGCAGCGCCTGGATGCCGTGGATGTGACGCTCTCTTTAAAGTGCGATGTTACACGTCTGTCTCCATTGAGGAAAAATGAATAGGTCTCCCCTGGGACGCATTGGGGTTCGTTCCGTGGAACGGATGGTGATCAGGCGGGGCTGGTAATTAATTTGAAAGGAAGTGGATGTGGGCTTGTGAGTTCATTCGTTCGGCGAGTTCTTGTTTGCGGGTAAAATAACTAGTTTTGTTTCTCAGTGCTGCGGATCTTTTTTTTTTTTGCCAGAGCATGCATACGTTTTATCTGCATGTCTGAGTTTGTGGAGCTGTTTTTCCACTGCTTTTGTGCTTAATGTTTGCTTAACTCTGTTTTCTGTTTTGTGGCATGGCACATCGTTTCTGTTTTAGTTTGCTCGTACCTAGCTACGTTGGTGTTTAATTTAGAATGCCTGGTAAAATCAGATTTACAGACTTACCTACCCCATCTAAATAGTACTAAAGATTACTTTGTTATAACAAGGCAGTATGGGCCCTTGTGTAAACAAAAAAAATGTAAATCTTACCAAACCACCCGCCGACCACTAGGCTGTACAATACAGCCATACATTGGGTTCCTCCGTATCTGCTGCACCATAGACGGGTTCGCCTCCGAACAGGTGAAGGCATTTGTTGGTTTGTGTGTGTTTTGTGTGCTGTGGCTTCTGTTTGTGGGGGATGCGAAACACACCACTACCGATGCTCCATCTGTCGCCTCTGAACCGGTTAATGCATTTGTTGGTTTGTGGTTGTTTTGTGGGGTTTGGCTTTGGTAGTGGTGAAGGATGCGAAACACACCACTGCCGATGCTCCATCTGCCCCACAGTACTGGCGTAACTGGCTCCGTATATAAACGCTGTACCGTTGCAGGGCTTGTCATGGGCCCCAAGGCAAACAAGCAAATGTACCGGCCTCCCCTTTTACCCCCACACCAAAGTCTGGGCAGTAAAATCCAGCAATTAGTACTGGGCTGCAGAGGACCGGTGCCGGCGCACCTCCTGCATTACCGTGCACCCCTCCTTTACTGTGACATGGATGTTTCTCCACCACAGGGTCCACGATTGAGTTAATGCATTCTGGGAGGTGTAGTCCTGATATTTGGACTTGGAGTCGGTTGTTTGATTAAATGTCTTTGGTATCACTCTCCCGCCCCCACCTCTTGTTCTTTGTGGTCCTGACGATTTTCGGGCCTATATTGCTCTATTAACGGACGTACTAAAGGTTGTGGCAGTAACAATATTCATGAATCTCAAAGCCTTTCTGGATCTTTTGTCCTGTCAAACCCAATCCTTTTTTTTTCTTCAAGCTATATAACTGGTTAACACGTGCAGAATTCCCACAAACCTTGGTAATACTCAGCAAGGGCCCAGAATGAGTAAAGTTGAGTTTTGGGGAGTAGGCACCCAGTTACTGCTATTACCAACTTGAAGTTTTAAACCTTCTCTTATGGTGTGGCATGAATCCATCGACCCCATGCTGAATTGGCGTTTCTTGGCATTAGTTGCCCAGCCACAATTGCTGGTCCCCTCTAAAGCTTCACTTTTACTGCATCATGTCCCTAAACGCTGTCACATTGGACAGTTTTCTTCCCCGAAAGTAATTAATTGTTTTCGGCAAGACTTAATCTGTCTGACACATGGTCGCTGATCAGCCTAAAATGAACAGCGCTCGAAGAAATCATAACCCCTTAAGAGGTTTTATGAACAAACCAAAGTGTTTGTGCTTTCCTCAAGCATCCCCTGTTGCAGATGTGGACTTCATGCTAAAGGCGCTTGATCAGCACAGTTAATGTAACTGAAATAAAGACTGCAATACTAAAATGTTTTGCTGAGGTTGTGTAGATCTGCACACGATAAAATGCCTTTGCTCAGGGGCGTAACACAGTCCCTCCCCCGCATCCCCTGCGGTGCGGGGCAAGCTCCAGGGGGCCCCCTCAGCACAGTGCTCTGGCCAGGAAGTTCCTAAATGAGGCCGGAGGGGGGCCCCTCCACGTACCTTGCATGGGGGCCCACTCAACTTTCTTTACGCCACTGCCTTGGTTGTGTGTTATGGGCACAAACATGCCCAATTTCCATGCTTTGGTAACCACTCCAACTCCCCCCTCAACTGATCATACATAAGGCTCAACATTGTTTTCCTTTGTACAACCAGTATTAATTTCTAGCTCAACTTTGACTCGAGTTGTCACATGTGAAGTATTTTACTTTACGGTTCATTGCACAGTTTCTGATACAATTATGCAGAAATGTATTTTTTTAAAAACTTTGCTTCATGACCAAACACACACTTTTTTTTTTTGTCAACACATTGATCAGTCAACAATTTCTGCAGCACTGCAGAATTTGGTATTTGATAGTATTTTGTTTAATTTTTAATTTAGGGCTACTGGTGCAGCAAAGCAATTGATTCATAATAAGGTAAATAATATCACACTTGAGTTTGATGAATTCACAAATTACCCATATGGGCCGCAGTTTGCCTTGTACCTGGGAAAGAATTTCTCTCGAATACCGCAAATTATCCTCAGTCCAAAACACACTTGAAGCATTCAAATTGTTATCTTGGACATTAAGGGTTCTGACATTACCCCGGCTAATACAGGGTCTTTGTAGCAGCACCCGTCAACCCCTCTAAACTGTGTAGTAGAACATTGTTTGCTTGGATGCAGTGCTTCTTAGGTTGAGCCTGGGTTGCACATGCGCTGCACTGACAGGCATGCTGTACTCCAGTATGGACTTGATGCTCGCCCATTCTCCACCCATATTTTCCATTGGCATGTGTCATTGTCCTTTGTAAATCCTGGCTTCTGATTTGTTAATAGGCTTGTTAGTCCCTCCTTACACGGTATGCCTTATTTAATCTCTAGTTCGGGCTGGACTGCTCCCATGAGGCACAGGGTCCAGACTGATTTGCATATGGCTGGGTTCAAACTGGAATGGCATGGTGAGCAAAAAAATTATGGATTTAGGCCCAGATCTCTGTACTGGGGTGAATGTATGACATTGTTCTGCATTCTGTCCATCAACTGTTGTTTTTGCATTATTTAATCTCTAAGAACTATTCATTAATGAGTGTCTCCTCCTACAGGTAGGGCATGCTTTCCTGCAACTTTTTTTTTTTTGATTTTCAAAAACCTTTATTGAGGTTTTAGACACAACCAGATTACAAACATTTGCACCATGACAAAATAATATGCAGTGCGATACGATATACAAGATCGAAGGCTACCACTTACATGCACCGCAAACAATATCAATGAAATAGGTCAGGAGGACACCAAAAGCAACGCGAAGAAATTATCAGGAAAGGCACTACACCGGGAGAGCATGGAGGGTGGGGGAGGGGAGCAGAGAGGAGGAAACTCATTGACCATCACTGGTGGTGCAGAGCACTGGCGGGGATCACGGGAGAGGTCGTCGGGTTCTGGGAGGTGTGACTTAGGAGATAGGAAACAAGCGGACCCCAGATATCTAGTGGGCAGGATCTAGTCGGCATTAGGTCCCAGAATTTAGACGGAAGAGTCTGGCAACAGGAAGCATCCTCCAACCAAAGGGCCACCAATGGTGCGGGTTGGCGACCCCACCACATGGAAACCCTGCGCTGCACAAGAACGAGCAACATAGCAATCAGTCTACGGGAGGCATCTAGGCAAAATTTGACAAAGCCTAAGAGGCAAAACAGAGGGACGGGTGGGAGCAAAAATGACGTGATTTCAGAAATAACAGCGCATGCCTCACGCCAATAAGTGGAGACCTTGGGGCATAGCCAGGCAAAGTGGGAGAAGTCATCCGCAGGCGCAGAGCAGCACAGGCATCTGTCACTGGTAATGAGTCCCATTTTGTGCAATTGTGCAGAGGTCCGGTAGAGCCTGTGGAGTTATTTAAAATGGATAAGGCACAGTCGATAGTTAGGGGAGCAGCGTTTAATCTGGGTGCAGCAATACAGCCAGTCGGCTTGGGAAATTACGATCTCTAGGTCCGTCTCCCACACCACATGCGCCCTGTCGGTGGAGATGGAGGAAGCCTCCAGCGTGGAAGCATAGATTTTGGTAACCAATTTCTGTGGAGAGGGGGACATGTAGAGGTGATTGAGAGTAGCCATTGAGGGGCGAGGCTGGGGGAAAGAGGGATGGAGCTTCCTACAGACCGCCCGAAGCTTATAATAAAGCAGTGTCTATAGGACCAGAGTCGGCAGCTAGTGTGTAGAATGTGTTCTCAGGGTACAGATCGGACACAGTAGAAAGCCCAAAACGAGTGGCATGTTTCGCCCTCCCCGAAGATTGAAGAGGAGGAAAAGCAATGGGCATAGCAGCCGCAGAGATTTTCCGGAGTCCCTCCCAAGCCCAGCGCAGGGTCTCGACCGTGTCAATCTCAGTGCGCGGAGGCCGCGCCGGGGCAAATAAAGCGGTAGAGAGCGGCCAAGGGGCAGCCAGGTCAGCCTCGACCGCGACGTGGGGCTGAAACAGAGTGGGATGGAGCCAGAAATGGAGAAAGCTGGCCTGGGTGCTGAGGGCATAGAGTTTGAGATCGGGGGCACCAAGACCACCGCGCTACATACGGAGAATTACAATATATGCAATCCTGGGTTGCCGGCTGGCCCAGATCAAAGCAATCACCAAAGAGCGGAGTCTACTGAAAAAATGAGCGGTAAGGGGGATGGGAATATTAACAAATAAATATAAGCTCTTTGGGAGCACCATCATCTTGGCAATGGCCATGCGACTGGCTAGAGAAAGTGGCAAACGACTCCAAAGAGGAATATTAGACTCCAGCCAATCCACCGCGTGACCGAAGTTGGCCCTCCAGAGCTCATCGACGTCCCTACTCAGCCAGATCCCAAGATACCTAGTGGGCCCAGTCGCCCACACAAAAGGATAATCCGGATCAAAGGGCATCGTGGCATCGGTAAGAGGGAATAGCATGGACTTGTTCCAGTTCACCTGGATGCCGGAGTAGCCGCCAAAGCGTATCTCCTCACGGACCAGAGGACTGAGATTCTCCCGGGGGTGACAGACATATAGGGTGATATCATCCGCGTACATTGAAACAAGTGGAGCACGAGCTGCAAAGCTGATTCCTTTCTGGGTGTGATGCTGACACAACCGAGCCGCAAGAGGCTCCATTGCGATGGCAAAAAGCATTGGGGATAGCGGACAGCCTTGCCGTGTACCAGGCTAGATGGAGATGGGATCGGAGATTTGGCTGTTGAGACGAAGTCGAGCGGTGGGAAGAGTACAAAGAAGTAGAACTTTTCATATGAAAATCGGAAGGAAGCCCAAGCGGAGAAGAAGATAAGAGGAAGGGCCACTCTAGGGTGTTAAAAGCTTTAGTAGCGTCCAACAAGGCCGCCACTGCCGGGAGCGTTGGGTTTATTTGATGGAGGATGGAGAAAATGGTCCAAAGATTAGGGGAGGTGGCACGGCCAGGAATGAAACCGGACTGATCCGGGCGGACAATGAGCGTCATGAGGGGCAAAAGGCACGAAGCAAGCAGTTTGGCAAAAAGTTTGTTATCCGTGTTTATGAGGGACCGGGGGCTATAAGAGTCCCTCGATTCAGGTGGTTTATTTGGCTTTAAGAGCAAAGTAAGTAAGGCCTCGTGAAGCGATGGGGGGAGTTGCCCAGTTTCAAAGGACTTGTTATACATGGCGGCAAGGTGAGGAACCAAAATAGGGGCAAAAGCCTTGTAGAAGGAGGCCGGCAGGCCATCCAGGCCAGGGGCCTTCTCACCGGGCATGCCATTTATTGCAGCTAGTATCTCTTCTCGTCAAGTAACTCCCGGTGGGGATTTTCCTAGCCATAGCAGTTGGAGGGTGTTGAAATATTTATCAAGGACCTCGTGCAAAGGGACTGAGCCGGCCGTGTAAAGTTGTGTGTAGAATTTCTGATCCTCCTAGACCTCTCCATGGCATTTGATACCATCTCGCACTCAAAGCTCGTGGAGAGACTACATTTGTGTGGTATTCAAGGCACAGCCCTGCAATGGCTGCAGAATTTTTTGTCAGATAGACATCAAATTATTATGCTAGGACCCTATCTTTCACAGAAAATTCGCCTAGATAAGGGTGTACCCCAGGGCTCTTGTCTAAGTCCGACACTATTTAATGTTTATATGGCCCCTTTGGCAAAAATTGTAGAACCATTAGGGTTCCAGATAATCTCCTATGCTGACGATACTCAGCTGATGTTTTCAATCGGTTCTAACATAGAAGCTGAGAAAATCCGATTTTTGGCAGGTATGCTCGCCATCTCAAATTGGATGACGGAGAATTGCCTTCAGCTGAATCCTTGTAAAACTGAGGTTATGCTAATGGGGAAAGATTCAATCATTTGGACGGATGATTGGTGGCCGTCTCAGCTAGGAGTCGCCCCTATCCCCTCACAATCTGTGAAAAATCTTGGATTAAAACTTGATCAGACACTATCTATGAAATATCACATTGATGCTATTACTAGCTCCTGTTATAGCTCTCCTATGCGAGATTCTGCCCTATCTGCCCACCAAACACCGTAGAACTCTGGTCCAGGCTATGGTGATCAGACGCCTGGACTTTGGAAATGCACTGTTAGCTGAAGTAGGCAAGACGTTGCTTGCTAAACTGCAGGTGATCCAAAACACCACAGCAAGAATGATTCTGAATTGCCCGCCAGGTTGCCCCTCCGTCCCCTTGTTGAGAGAACTTCACTGGTTACCTGTGAGGAAGCGATCCAATTTTAAGATCTGCTGCCTCACATATAACGCCTTAAACGGCAAAGGCCCCTAATACCTGCAAAAGAAACTGACCAAACAGGTTTCTGGTCGTAACCTTGCATCTAACTCTTTAGCCCTTTTAAAAGTTCACTGTTTACGCCTTAGTCGCACTGGGGGCAAAGCCTTCCCGTACCTTGCCCCACGGTACTGGAACCAACTGCCTATTGCACTGCGTGAATGTACCTCATGTACCGTCGTCAGGAAACAACTAAAAGCCTTTCTGTTCTGAATCTATGTATCAACCGGACTCTGGCTTCCACTCTCCTTTCACTAGGTAAGCGCTGAGATGCTCCTGGGTGAGTCGTGCGCTATACAAATTTACATAACATAACATGGAATGAAATAAAGTGCGCTTTAATTTCCTCGGGTGAAGTTGTTCGATCAGTACCGCCGTCACGGAGGGCGTTAATATAAGAAGAAACCCGAGGCGGGAGAAGAAGGTTGGCCAGGGTTTTGCCAGGGCGATCGTCTTCACCAAAACTGCACGCCTGAGCCTCCCTGCCGAGAAAGGCAAGCTCTCTGTCGGCCTCATCGGCAAACTCAATAAGTTTCCCCCCCCGGATCTGAGCGGGCTATTCCGGATTGGGATCCCGAGCATGGGAAGAATCAAGATCCTTGATATCCCTTTCTAATTTGGCGAGGGTTCCACGTATGGATCGAAGGACTCCAGACTGCTTAGAGATGCACACGCCACGAATCACGACTTTGAAACTCTCCCATAGCGTGGACGGCTAATCAACCGAACCCTCGTTTAGCTTGAAGAAATTTGTGATTGCAGTCTGAATTGCATTGCAAAATACAGAGTCACAGAGGGCATTAGGAGGGAGTCGCCAAGAGAAAGCACGGCAAGGAGTGTGGAAGGCGTAGGCCCAAGCGAACAGGAGCATGATCAGAAAGAGTGCGTGCCATGTGATCAATGGAGGTGAGCCAAGCCAACGTGTCCAAAGTAGTAATCCAAAGGTCCAAGCGGGACCAGCAGCCGCGGGAGCCAGTGACACAGGTACCCACGCGCGCATCAGGTCGAGTGAGTCGCCATGTGTCGTACAGAGCGTTGTCAGTGCGAATGGAGTTGAGAAGGGCGGGTCAAGGGAAGGGGAAAGCGTTATATTAAAATCTCCACCCCAGAGGAGCGCCGCAGGGCTGAGAACAGAGATGTGGTGCATACTTGTGTGAAGAAATCAGGGTCGTCACAGTTTGGTCCGTACAGGGCAGCAAGTGTCAGGGGCTGGGCGTGAAGAGTGCCGTGGATAATTACGAAGCGTCCCCCAGGGACCACTAATTGCAACTGGACCCCCCATCTAGACCAGATCAGAACCATAGAGGCGGTTTTTAGATTTTGCAACAAGCTAGGCAGTAAACCCATTCGGGACATGTTAAAAATATACGGTAGCAAATGTTTATCTGTAGCTACTTGTGGCTCCTTGGTATGGGGTAATGCCAACTGTAATGGACTACAAACATGTGAAAACTACTTACTATGTTGTATGCTGGCTGCCCCAGGATCCACTTCAACATATATTCTGCACAAAGAATTAGACGCATTATATGTGACTGATCTAATTCAAGTGAGAACGCTTTGTGCTTGGCACAACATTTGGCGCAAGGAAGGTTTAAAATTTACTAAGGATGTTATCATGGACTGTCTAGCTTTAGAGAACAAAAACAAGATACCTTGGCTAGCTTATATAGACAGGCTATTAAAGAGCATTAACGGAGACTTATCGATAAAAAACCCCACAGCCATACTACAATTTGGTAAGAATGATGTGAAGAAAATGTATTTGGAGAGAGTAAGCCAAATAAGAGCCGGGATAGAGGAAGGAAAAGTTTGTGTACTAAGATATGCAGCTAAGACCGAGTAAATTGGCCCCCCAAACTATTTGGTAAAAGTTACAAACACACAGGATAGATTTTATTTGACATGATTGCGCGTGGGTATATATAGTCCATGAATTGGTGGATTTCCCTAAACTGAATAACTGGCAAAAAATAGAACACAAATGCCCATGTGAGGGAAAAGCCAACCAAACAACAATGCATTTGATGTTATTTTGTAAGTTTTACCAAGATATTAGTAAACAATTTTTACGTCCAATTTTTATATCACAGAAATTATTTTTTTGTAAGGATGTGATGAAATTTATATGTACCCTTGAAAATGAATTAATCTGTAGTGCCATTGTTGGTTTTATAATTCGGGCCATACAAGGAAGGAAATCCTTTAAAATTTTTAGACCAACTTATTTATGAAACAGAATGAAGGATGGTTCTGGATATAAGGTACTTCATGATTAAGTGGGATTACTTAATGATGTGGACTGATGAAGTTATTAACTAAAGATTATTGTATATTTTTATAAATGTGAATATAAATTTTAAACTGCATGTACTTTTATGAATCCAACAAAGATTCGAATAAAGTAATTTTATTGATTGGGTCTCGCATTAACAAGAGTTTGAGCTATTGGCATTGTAAATGACAATGCCTTTTATTTATCTGTTTTGATAATTAACACATAAATATAATGCGCTGTCGTTTACAATGCCAATAGCTTAAACTCTTGGAAATGCAAGACCTATTGCATTTTCAAATGCTTGTTCCTAATGGCCACTAAGCAACAGTGATCTACCAGCTTCAGATGGAAAACCGTGGGAGCTTCTTTAAAGTCATTTCCACTGGTGCATTTCATTAAATGTGTACAACTTTTTCAATGCAAGTCATTTGGGAAAAGAATAACATTCCTATAAAAATCTAACTCCTACATGCAATGATTATCAATTGCAGCCGTATGGCATACAGCTGCTGTAGCAATGTGGCCCAGAATTGGTCCTATGTACATTTGTTATCCTTTTTAGTTATACATGTCTACTTTGAAATATAGACTACTTATATAATTGACAACTATCAAAGGCCCAATCATAAATAGTGTGTATGGTCCTTTGTCTGCCAATACTCCTAAGAACTTGGAGCTGGAGTTTTCTGCTTTAAGGCACTGCCACTATGGAAAAGATTAGTGTTTGGGATTTTGTGGACTGTTACCAAGGGGTGGTTTATGGCTAAGCAGTTCCCTCTTTCGCCAGCATTGTCTCCTGCAGGTTACGTTGACCGGGTATGGTATTTCTACTGCAATACGGGGATTAACAACTGGAAGAGGCACCATGACCCATGGAAGAGACCTGCCCAACTTTTTCCCATTTAAGTGAGTACAGTTTTGAGAGTAGAATGGCTGATCTTCAGCTTCTGATACTTCACCCCTAGTGAAAAGAACAGAAATATATTGACAAAATGAACTCCTGCCTTTGGTCAAGGTGTGGCTTGGCTCCTCTGAGGGGAGCAGAAGAGGGCAGCAGAAGATGGCAGCAGGGTCAACGATATTAGAAATAGAGGTGCATTGGGTGTCTTGAGTACCTACTTCCCATGGGCAAGTGCTTGCATACTCGGATTGGTAGTAATGTACCGCTGCAGCGATGTTCTGGAACACTACCTATCAAATGAAGGTCTGGTAATCGGAGTGTGACCGTATTGGGTCCTTTAAAGCATCAGATGGGAGGGAGGCCTGGTGAATAGGACAATGTTTGTTAATTGTGCAATGCTTTAACAATCATTGAGCTGCTTTATGGCACCTGTATAGCACCAAGAGGTCTCGTTAATCAGACTTACTATATCACTCGTTCAATAAATTATTGGGGTAGGAGGAGGATGGGTAGGTTGGAGATGAATGTTGTCAGGTTGATGGTGACTATTAGATTACGGAGACCCTCCCCAACATTTTCCAGCAACCTGAGTACACTGCTTTAATCTCCTAGGCCTCTGCAGCATCTGCCTTGTCCACATCACCTCTACACATGGACTCTCTGGCACTTCTCTGGGTCTGAAGAGTTACAGCTCAAAGTGGGCAATTGCCCGGGCTCTCTTGGGAAACTAAGCTTTCGATCTAGTTTATTTGTCTATCTAAACCTCTGTTCCTCTCTGCTTACTGCTACCTCTTACCTTGCCTGGGACCTCAAATATTTTTAGAGGGTATCTAAATCGTTTTTGTTATCCAGCTAAAATGTACCATTGAATTTCATGAAATGGCAAATAAACTTTAAAATTTGATCCATACAGGGGCCCACAAAAATGTTTTGCCCAGAGACCCCTGAAATCATTAAAATGGCACTACTCGTTTCTAGGTGTGGCAATTCATGAAGGCAGCTTAGCAAATGAAACGCAAGCTGCTGTACTGGCAAAAGCAAGCTGATTTATTCAAAAGGAGATCCCAGCATAAGTCCTTGAGTGCAACTGACACTGGACACTCCAATCCAAATACACTCCATCACCTTGGTAGTGACCTACCAGGTGACCTAGTATTTCATGTGCCCAGCTTCCACCCTAGGTCTGTGAGAGGAGGGTGTTGACTGGTAAGTTTCTTCTCCTCTATGAACATCTGCAGATTTCTATTTTGTTTCCCTCTCCTCTGCCCTGCCCAACACATCAGCCTCATTTGAGGGAGCTCTGATTGCCTTGTTCCTTTGAGCACTAGATGCTCTAGGAGCAGAGTTTTCACACTTGGTGGTACCTAGATGATACACATGGGTTCATCAAGGCACAATGATTGGGCTGCTGGGATAATGTGGTCCATGCATTTGCTACTGCAAGAAAATAACAGCATAACCCGACCGCTCTGAACTCTGCCCTAGCCCATTGGTGCTTTTATTTCCTTAATCTGTTTTTCTCTCTCCTTCCCACTTTTTCGTGCAGCAAATTTAATTGCCTCTACTCCATCTTACTGCATTCCTTTGCTTCAAGTTTATTACTCCTGTGCTCTCCTTTCCAAGCCCCCCAATTACTCTATGCTTAAGCCTCACTCCTCATCATATTATGCTCTTTCCTCTTCTTAAACATTCTTCCTTTCTTGATCCGACTCACTTTATCTATTTTACTCCTTTCTTTTAACTGTCCTCTCATTTTGATTTCTTATCTTTAGTTATAATTCAGTTAGCTTCATCATCCTGTTTCTCCCCACACCATTGTTGGCCTTCTTTTAAGGCTGATTCTAGACTTATTAGCAGTTCTGCAGACGCTTGCATTTCAACATTTATTTTGAACTCACTACCTTAGTGGGCAGCATGCTACACAATGTAAGCAAGGGTCTGTGGAGGCATGAGTGTGGGAATTTTCATCTCCTAGCAAGGGAACATGAGGGAATCATGCAGGCGAATGACCAGCCACTGCCCTGGGTTAGCTAACAAAATGGCACCATAATAGACGTGTACAGCGTTCGTTCACTTTTGTGCCCTGATGCCATTGCGCCTGCTGCACTATTGCTTATTTAGCTATTTTGTGGTGAGTCATGCTTGGTGAATAAAGCTCATGGTTCTCAGGGATCAAATTCAATTTTCCCCAATATTACAGGTTTTTATATGAAAATACTGGTGATGGTTCAGGTGGTCCCCCTATTCACGCCCCCTAATTCCCCCAATCCCATTCCAGATACTGAGCTGATTTGCTATGTTTCGAGATTTAGAAATCAAATGCCTGACACAAATTGAGATGGAAGTCATGGAGTCTGGTTTCAGCAAGTCCCCTTCTTGGAACCCCAGAAGGTCCTATTGTGCATTACATGCAGTTTTCAATAGGCCTATGATTGCCTGACGTACCTCAGGCTAATTTGACTGCAGATTATAAGGGGATGTCTGGAGGAGCAGCCAGGAGACCTTGGCTGGTCGGCTGTGGACTGGGAAGGGGGTTGGTAGGGTAGTTTTTGCACATAATTAAAGAAATGCTAAAGTGAAGATGAGCAGGACCAAATGCAGAAAATGGCTGAGGGTATGATTCCTTGAGAGCTGTGGGATGGTTTAGAAATGCTGCATGTGAGGAGAATCTGAATTTAATGGGACTGGCTGGTTTTCATTCCGGTCGAAAGATTCTAGGCTAGAAGAGGGATCGACTATCTGGCCTGCTCAACACCAGTCGTTGATTCTTGTAGAACCTCAAGCTTCCTGGTGTTCATTGTAACTCTGCTCCCATCAAAACACTAGTTGACCATTATTCCCCTTTCAAACCTTAAGTGGTGAATTGCTACACTGATCAACCGCTAGTTGTCCATGCTATTGGCAACCTATCTCATCAAGGGTGCAGCTTCACTGTATGCGGATACTTTTCTCAACCTATTTCTGTCCACTCCCTAGGTGAGAGTTCCTGAAGTTACAAAAAGGACCTGATGTCATCCATGCTGTTCAGGAGCAGTACTGTGAAGGTCCACCGTCTCTGGTAAGTTGCATGATGTGTGCGGCACAACAATGACTGGCTCCTCCATCATTCAATCCACTCATACATCCCTCTATTTACCCTTTTCTCACCATCTATTCACTGTTCCATCCTGTCATCTGGACACCCATCTATCTTGCCTTTCACTCATCCATTGTTTTACTAATCCATCTTTACATCCATCCTTTCACTCATACATATTTCCACTTTTTCCTACTTCCACCCTAGTTCATTATGAGCCTTTGTCTGCCAAGCTGCAGACAGACAAGGCCCATAAGGAACACCACTCCCTCTGTAGCTGCTAAAGCAGGGAGGATGGGGGGGGGGGAGGTGGGCATGATGCTCTCGATGAAGTGGCTTAACTGCACACTTAAACTCTTAGTCCACTCATTTAATTGTTGTCCGCAGCTGGTTCCTTCCTTTTCTTGGGCATTTACAGTCGATATTTGCGCACTGTGTGTACTCAGCTCAGCAATGTTTTCAAACTGAAACCAAATACAGTACTCACCATACGTTGATGCCTGGAGAGCTGCCCCCCCTACGCCCCTCCTGCCCCTCTGTGATAATCAACATTGTTGCCACCCACTCCCTCCTTGTCCTAAATGACCTGTCTCACCCTTAGCCATTGAAGTGCATGGAGTTTTGCCACTCCTCCCAGGACCACTGTTCATGCGCCCCAAATAAAACTAGATCCATGGAATTCTACTCCATCACTCCCTCGTGTAATGTCACTGCTCTAGCTTGTGCCTGCAGATCGAATAAAACCTCACACACCTGGTGCGTTTGTAGTAGGACATATTTAAAGTTCAGTAGAGTTCACCCAGGAGATTCAGGACACTGCCTCAAAGCAGTTATTTCCTTTTTAACCGCTATTTTTTTTCCCTGTTCCTGCTTCTTGCCAGAATGTGGCAGGGCAATTCCCCTTTTGCCCATGAACACCAGTCTCCCCTGAAGCAAACTTGTCTGGTAATTTAAATTTCTTGAAGAATCCTTGGCTTTGCATGGTCTACTTACTTTGTATTTTTCCTGAACTGTAGGAAAGGACTGAGCACTCAAGCCATGGTAACTAACAGCTATTGCTAGATCTCAGCGAATTCCATTGAGCACCATAGGTTTCACCTAAATTGTGCCAGTTATCTTAAGCAGTTCTCATTCGTTGACCACCCCCTTCTCCCCTCCAAGACTCGGGTTCCTATTCGCTTTGTAGGAGCCATCTGATCTCCTCTGAACCACGGATGAAGACCACAAAGGCAGTTGTTGGAGTGCTTTAAGAAAATGAGTGTATGCTAATTCCATTAATTGACATCCATGACTGTTGCACAGAGTCCACAGAGCTAGTACAAAGTCCACTTGCAGGTGTCAAAGCGAGCACTGTAGGTACAGGGCGGATAAGGCTTTTTCTTGAGATTTTTATTTTTAATTTATTTTTTAGAGCATTACAAACTGACAATTATGGGATGGTATGCCCATCAGACTCTATGTACCTCTATGCAGGAATTGCTCCCCTCGAGGCAACCATGCATTGGTGGTCTGATGGGTAGAAAAGTGCTTAGAATTTCTGCTGGAGGTGATAACAGTGGTGGGTGGACTCCAATTCAATGGATTTTAACTCTCCCACTGACTACCTTAAATAGCTGGATCATTAGCCCCTGTGACACCTCCATTTACCCCTGTGCCAAAATAGATCCCACCATTGCAGGGGCTCTAGTATTGCTCGCCCGTTAAAGCTTTACGTTGAGATGAGGGACCACACCAGTTTTAATTGAGCAAGACAGTGGCACTAATGTCACACTTCTGGGTAATCCAAAGGACAGTGGGATCTTTACAGGCTGGCTGTTATGAAAGCACCGTATTCCTGTTGGTGTTTGGGAAGAGCAGCAAAAGAACCATTCTTTTATTCTTGTGACTTGCCAAGTTTTTTTATCCTCAACTCCTCAAGCCTATTTATCAACATTTGTATCTTCCAGTAGGATTTCACTACAGGCATCTATGCTTCCTTGCAGCAAGCTGTATGAAAATATTAAAATTATAAATGTGAATGAGCTACCTTTTTGTTTGCATCCTTTGTAGGGATCGGCTCTTCACCTGCCCAGCCTCCTACTTGTGCTGTTTCATCTCCTGTCACTCTACCGTGGTTGAATGATCATCTGACCTCATCACTGATGCAGGCTGTCATCAAGGGCGACTTTGAGCAGACCACGCAACATATGTTCCAAAGTACATTAATGGAGGATATGAAACCCTGGTATTCCTTCCCATCTCTTATCTACTTTCCCAGTAATCGAGAGATCCTGGACTTTGACATGGATGATGTGTCTAGTGAAGGTAAAATTGTCCTAATCTGAATCTCCTGCATGGGATCACATCTTGCTTTCCACCCTCAAAAATTTGCATGGGTTCGAAGAAGTGTTACTTTCTCAATACATAAACTTTGCATCATAATCTACTTTGGGGTAACTGTTTTAAACAGTCTGTATTTACAGGTCGTAGATTAGGACTGGTGCAGTTGCACTGGCTAGCTATAGCTACAGATCCTTAATTCAGGGTCACCTTTAAATGCCTCTTTAGTAAAACACATTCAAGAGCAAATGTGTATTTGCTGTGCTCTTGCATATCTTTCGTACTTTCTGCTAGTTCAGGGATAAAGATTGAGTATTTTGAGTTATGCATCCTACATGGTCGACTGGTGGGATTGAGGTGCTTGGAGAGTTTCAGGCCAAGGTATGGTCAGCCTTAATGATCTCTGACAAAAGGCTTTACAATAAATACATTATCTTTGTAAGAAGTTTTGGTTGTGGAAGGATTCAAACATGTCCCATCTATTCGGCACACCCCACTAAAGCATGTTGTTTTTTCTGTTTATGCTTCTTTGCTTAGAATTGTGAATATAGTCTAAACGATCAGTTGTGGCTTCACCTCCGGGATGGGGCAGCACTGATCTACTTTACTTAATTCTGATTGCAGTTATTCTTTTCGCAAAGTCAGCATCTGAGCCTTCAGGTGAAGTATTTGTGAGGGGTCTGTTGGGTGTAGCGCATGGACGGACGATGTGTGGTAACAGTGATTTTGAGGAGGGATTTAAAACCTGGCAGATTCAAGACCTGCTTTTGTTTGTCCTTTCACCAGAGCCGGTCTCTCAAAACCCAAGCACAGTAGGGGCATCTGCCACATTGGAGGCTACAGGTAAAAACATTGTGAAGGGGAGGTTTTGGTAATAAGATAATGGGTTTTAGGCTGCATTTATTTGTCATGCAAGTCAGCAGATGTGGCATTATAGCCAGAGATGCCGGCTTTGGAACTGGGGACACCGGGTTCGCGTCTCTGTGTCGGCTCATCATCCTGTTTTTCTTGGCAAATCACTTAATCTCCCCATGCCTAACAAAATGTGTCCTAGTGTAATGTAACTGGCTCTCATGTAAAGCACTCAAATACCTTCGGGCTGAGTTGAAGCTATATAAAACAGCAAAAAAAAGTTAGCCATGTTCTATACACTGCAACTTTCCTGTCTGTTGTCCCTTTCCCTCATTGAATTTAATCCTAGCCATTTTTCCTCTCCTATTCCGCACCCTATCCTGCCTTAAAGCATTGTATACCAGACACCCCAACTTGTGGGTTTTTACTCTCCCCTTCAGTGTTTATTACCAATGGCAGTAGAGTAGAACCTTTTTAGTATAGCATCTCTTAAGGTGGAGTGGGATTGTACAAATAAGTAAATTGTCCCAAAATGGGGACGATAAGCTCAGTATAAGATCTTTATGGAAGTGAGTTCAAGTGGACACTGACTTCCAGCTTGGAGTTGTCAGACAGAGTTGGTGCGCAATATTTTAATAAACTTATGGGTAGGTTGCAGAATTAAATACATTTCATAATTTTGCAGAGTGGCTCAAATGCTAATATTGTCTTTAAATTGTCAATCTAGGTCCCAGTTTCGGATCCCAGGCTGTAAGAGAAATGGGTTTGGTCATGGGATCAGGAATGGGGTGCGATCCTTGATGGCCTTACATAGTTTTCTGAAAGCCTCGAAGTCTGGTTCAGGAGCACCCGACTGCAGAAGAACCCATAGTCTTCACTTGATTGCGGCACAAAAATGATTTGAATGAGGCGTAACTGAAATCGACTATGGTCAACTGGGAACTGCACTTGAGGGGTGGACTAGATGGAAGTAGCATAGTGAATTAAAGCCAGTGTTCTTTTAACTTGCAAGAGTGATCATGCTCAGCCATTTTCATACCCGTTGAAATGTTGCATAGTAAATAGACCCCCTGTGCTACATGGCACCGCTGTATTGTCAATCTCTACATCATGATCATTATGGCAGAGGTCTGCCCGTTAATGAGGTTTCTCCCTGCCAACCACTGATGCGTCTTTCTTATTGATAAACCTGGCTCGTCTGATCACATCCAGGTCCCTTAAATAGGTTCCCCATTTGCTTAACGTAAAGGCATTTCTATTGCAGATTCTATGCACTGAACACATTTTTCGTCTTCACATTATCACGTCAAGAGGTAGTGCGGATATTACAATGGGTTTAGTCTAGTGTTAAGGTTGTTGTGATTTGTGTGTGGTGTTTTTTTAAATCTCTTTTTAATCTTTTTGTTTTATAATCTGGATGTTCTAACACCACCCCTTTAGCTTTGGGTTAATTGTTTGGGGATGGGTTGAGGAAATGCAAAGGGGTTATGGGGATTGAATTAAACTGTTTTTGCTGATTATTTTAGGAACACCGGCAACAGTACAGGAGCAGTTGCGTCAGTTAAAGTAAGAGCGAGTGTGTAAGATGTGCAGGGATAGCGAGGTTTCCATAGTCTTTGTTCCCTGTGGCCATCTTGTAGTGTGTACGGTATATACCCCTAGATCAAACTGGTGCCCAATCTGCAGAGCCAGCATAAAGGACACTGTCAGCACTTATGTCCTAGACCTGTAGGTGAGTTTTATGTCTGACAAGTTTCAAAGTTTGTTCAAACATCTGGACAATGTACCTTGATGTCATTGCTCTGACCATGTTTGCGTTTAATGTGACCAGGTATACACCGCTCTGTAATGGTATTCAGCCTGTCTTTAGGGCTGGTGACACCCAGTGCAACAAATCTTTTTTTTTTTTTGTCGTTTGTGGTTTTTGTTTTGTTTTTTAGCCCCCCCTCCCCCATCCAACCTCCTTGGTACCACCTGGTAAAGGGCCCCTTATCTCTCCATAGCCCCTCCCTGGCATATTAATTACAGATCTGATCTTTGCCGCAGGCATATTAATCCTCTGCGCTACTTTATGGCAAGTCAAACCTGCCTTTAGACAAATCAGGACACAAAAAAAACCTCTGCATCAAATCCTTTTAAATCGTAAGTTATTGCTATACACCGCATCCATCCCCCACCTGAGATCAGCGCCCCTTCCAGGTCAGTCCCCAGTGCGGCCGCACCGGTTGCACTGCCCTAAAGCCGGCCCTGGTGGTATTTATTAATTTTTTCTGCTAGATGTTTTCCACACGTGTCAGGATGTAGAATGCCCAGCTGGGCTTGATTGTGCTTTCATGACGTCTGCCTGGAGTTTTGGGTGAGTGAGTAAGTGCTCCTACTGAATATTCTGTCCTTTTGTCTTGCAGGTTGACACACTATGGAAAGCTACTGACTGGTCTCTTATACAAAAATATACAAAGTCCTTGTTTCTTGATGTGAATGAATTTGACAACTTTAATGTTAGATTACCATATATTGGATATATTTTAATATATAATTAAGTTGTATTTAAGTGTTGAATAAAAAAATACTATTGCAGTTACAAGTAGTTTCCCTTGCGTTTTATCCAACATCCTGTATATAATGAGAATTGTATTCTGTAGTGCTCATATGTCTCTGATGGTCATCTGTTCAGTGCAAGATACTACTGTTAGCTTGTGAATGTGAGCACCGACAACTAACCCACCGCTTGACCTAAGCAGGATGAGGACTAGTCCTTGCATTAGATTATTTTCAATCTTATCATGCGCTACTTGTACTAGTCCAAGTGTTTCTTTTTAAAAACAAAAAAAAAATTCTCTCTCCCAATGGCACTCCGTCTGTGTATCATCTCACCATTCTAGCACTGTTGTTTTTTTTTTTTTTTTGGAGGGAGGATGTATAGTGCAAACTCGACCTAAAGGTATCCGAACCATTTACATGAGCACCAGTTTGGTTAGAGACGTACACATTAATTTATGAAGGCACGGGAGATAAAGTGATTTGCCCAGAATCACAGTATGTTGATAATCTCTGCCGAGACTCTCACCTGTTTTCCCAGCTTCGATAGTTACCACTCTAGCAATTAGGCCACATTCTCTTGTTGGCCTTCAGTGTACAACAACTATGGTGGCTGATTTAAATTGGCCTTGCCCCTAGAGGAAAACTATCTACCACCACATACAGTTATGGCCTAAAGTATCTCCCACTACTGGTTCCGAGGAGAATCATGCAATCTGTACAATCGTGTGACTAGACTACAACAAACTGTAACAACTAAATTAAACTGGCTTTTGGACAATTCTGTGGTCTACCAGTTATTATATATCACATCCCCCCTTAACAAGGTACACTAAGCAACCATTAAGTTAATTTGCATTCCGTTTGGCTTTGCAATTCCTTGTAGCACTTTGCAATGTGATTCTAATGCAATCTGTAGTGCCCTTATACACCAGTGATAAATATCCCCCTCAAAAAAGCAATGCAAAGTAACCACCACATGCCTTAGGAGTAGGCAATAATTTGGACCCTTTAGCCTATTAAAGTAAACAATTGACCGCCATGTTTAGAAATTGCTGAATCTTAAAGACTGGAAAATAAATGTGTAGCGCTGTTATGCCACAAAATCGAGCGGGTGGGGTTTTAGAAGGAAAGTGAAGTTTCTCACCAGTTTGAAACATTTGTGACTTTAGCTAGATAAAGGGGATTACAGATAACTGAAATGGCAATTGCAGGAAATTGGATTATTTTGCGTGGAGTGACCACCCATCTCCGAATAATCGCCTCTTCTCTGAGTGAACCCTAAGCCACTAAATGATCCTGAGCTCAACCCCCTAGTAGCTATGGCACAGAGCAGTCAGGCTTCACATGGAGGCAATGTGTTTTTGTGCAGCATCAAACTTGGTATGATTACAACACAAAGTAATAATCTCAAACCTAACTGACGAGAGTTAAATTTAGTAAACTAAATAACTCCTCAAAATGGGAGAGCTGGCGATAACCAAGTACAAAAAATTAAAATATGCCACTGACGTTTAATGGTTGCAGGGGACTGGAACGTAGGTGCAGTTTGAGGTGGACTATGATGGCACCCCAGTCAGATACACAACCGGGTTTGTCTTAGTCCAAGATTCTTTCTTCTGACTTGCACTCTAGGTCCTAACTACAGGATTACACTTGTAAAGCCCTTTCAGGAGGTGCTAAGACTCGTAGCTGTTGAGAGCTGACTGCAGAGTTCAGTACAAGTGCCATTAGTCAGTTGGGCACTTACGGGGGCAAACTCTTGCTGCTTGTTTTCCTGTAGCCACACAGGAGGTCACCCAGCTAATCCCTGGAGTTCACTTCTTTGTTCAGGGTACAAGAAGGAGGACATCCATTCCTTCAGGACTCCTCTTATCAGCAGGTAGAGAAAGTGTTTGAGGAAGGCTGGGTCAGTCAGTTTTGTAAGATTGACAAGCTTTTGGGTACGCACACCCGAAGACACTCCTAGTTTATCTTTGACCAAGTAAAGCATCCCAGGCCTGACCTGCTTACTTTGCACTAGTTCCTGTTCGATTAACTTCAAAATCTGAGATGGTGACAGTCTTGGCTGTCATGAGCTTGGCTCTGGCTCTAAGGTTGGCTGTGTGAGTGTGGAGGGTACTATGGTAATCTTAATGTGCTCAATACTGAAATCGATTTTTAAAAACTGTTTTTTTTTTTTTTTAAGAGAGCGCTGTACCCCCAACAAATCCAAAGATCTAAGCCTGGCATGACAATAGCAGTGTCCTTCAGCTACTAGACCAGGGATCAACAAGACTGTTCTCTCAATTTCCGTGTGCCCCAGGAGTTTCATATGTTAAATATTTTAATTTGCACTGTTTAACATTGGATAGAGGGGTCTGCCACAGTGAAATTGAGTTTGTGGGTGCTTGTCCATTTTAGGACATGGTAACCATTTTCTACATAGTCCACTTTTGAAAACCTTGCACCCTACGTTGTGGACTACAAGGCCTACTACGGGGTGATTTTAAAAAAAAGTAAAGTGATATTTTCTCCCGTAAAATGGTCATTTTGGCCAGTAGTACTGCAGGGTTTGGCTACACAGGGTAGGTCTGTAATCCTGTTGGGACCACCACTGTAGTGGATGGCAAAATAGGTGCTGCATTCCACTAGTGGCATTTAATTTCCGGTCCCTGGATACACTTTCTGCACCATATGCTATTGAACCAACTATGGAGCTATTCAGGCTAAATGTACCAGTTGGGGAAACCATAGCTTCAACTGGAGCATAGTCAATTTTACTAGTAGTTGGCTAGGGAAAAGTGCACAGAATTCAGATGCCAACAAAATAGAGTCCATCAAAAGGCAAAAATCCGGCGTGTGCACGCAAAAAAGCAGATTACCTACAGGCAGGCTGTTCCAGAGCTTAGTTGAGTTAATGTCCACCTAACTGTGAAAGCCTAAACTTTCTGAATTGAGGAAAGTAACTGAAAACTAGATTAATGGTCTGGGTTTAACCAGTGTGTTTGTGTATATATTTCTAGCTGCCATGGACGCTACAAGGGAACAGTTGGAGGACAAAATTGACTCCCTTTCCTAGGGCTGAGCCTTCTGTATGAGAACTCACAGAAGATCTCAAAGGTTCACTGTCCTGGAGGCTAAAGTGCAGACCCTGATATGGATCATCACATCTTGGCTCTTGAGGTACAGAATCAGCGCCTTGCCGCTCTCTTAGAATACCAGGAAGGACGGGCCAGGAGTAATACTGTCCATATTGAAGGGCTACCTGAATATGCTGAGGTGGACCCACTCCTGGCTTTTCTTGAAACCTGGCTCCCGGATGCTGTGGCCTCTCCCCCTCGTCTCAAAATTACATGCACTGAAGCATGCTCACAGGGTGCTAGCACGGGAACCTTGCACCGGGGCCTTGCAGCATCCTGTGGTGGCCCGCCTTCTACACTTCAGGGACTGGGATCACCTCCTGCAGTCTGCCCGTGCACTTGGCTCATTTGTGGTGGACAACACGAAGGTATCTCTGTATCTTGACTTTACTCTTGGTTGAAACACAGAGGGCATCTTTCATGGTGCTGAAGAAGCTGTGCAAATAGGAATACTGTATTCCTTGCACTTCCCCACTCTGTGTGGGTCCAGACTGAAGACCAAGTGCATTTCTTCATAGATCCGTCTGTGGCATGAGACTAAATTTGATCTTTATGACGAGTGCGGTGCGACCTGAGACATTTTGGACAAACCACTCTCCGCACCCCAAACTGCCAACATTTTCGATGGCAAGGTGTGACCTGCCCTTCTAAGATGCAAGTAGCACTGGAATAGTGGAGAGTGGCTTAGACTGCTGATAATCTGAGATCCGACTGGGACTCCTTTTGACCCCCACCTCTGAAGAGTCCTGTTGGTCCGCTTCAGATTCTGAGGACTCCACTACTCGAGTACTTGAAGATATTCTGCTGGGGGTCATTCTGGGGGTAAGTGGACTAGTTGGTTTGAAGTGCTCCACTTAGCTTTTCATGGGTCTTTTGTCTTGCTCATATACATTGTTTTGAGGTGGGTTGATTCCATGGCAGTGTATTAATGTATGATGTCTTTACTACTATTGGATGGGTGCAGGGTGAGGCTTTGCAGGACCTGGCTCATTGAACTGTTGGTTTTCCACCTCTTGCTGATTGCTCCACCCCCACATGTCTTTTGCCTGAAAAGATCAAATTGGCCTTTTGGCATTTAGTTGGTTCCTAGCTGGGGCCTGACTGTGGTGATTGGACAGGATGGGTTGTATGTCTGTCTTTGGGAGGGGCGGGACTGTTAGGGTATTGTTTTTGTATACTTGCTTGTTTGCAGGGGGTGCTACATATGAGGCTGTGGTGATATTTGGTACAATGGTTCCCTCCTGGCTCTGTGAGTTTCAGTTGCTGGACAGTTTCCTGGGTTGTCCCTCTCCCTCCTGGCCCACTAGCTATGGGTACACAAATTAAGTTTCTTTTGTGGAATGTACAGGGCCTCTTTCCTCCCCTTCCCCTAAAAGTTATAATGTGCTGTCCTAAATTGAAACAATAGGGAGGGCATGTTGCGTTCCTCTAGGACACCCACCTTATGGAGACCGAGGGCTATACCCTTTAGGGGCACTCTTAAGGCTAACTCTGCTGCTGCTTCTGCTTTTCACGGGTGCTCATATTTGGATCAGGTCTGGGGTCCCTTTCTGCTTGCTGGTGGGATGTCAAATGGGATGAGGTGTCACAGTAGGGGAGTGGTGAGAGATTCGAAGATGTCACAAACAAAGCTGCTTTGCTGGTATTTTGTGCCACATGTCCAATTTTGCAGTAAGCAAAAAAGGTGGGCGGATTAGGATAGTGACTTCTTATGCTCCAATGCAAGTCTGATGTGTTGCCCCCTTATTACTACTACCAGCCGGGATAGCTTTTTTATTGGGGGGGGGGGGGGGAGGTTGGTTCTTGTCCTGTTAGACCTTGCAGGCTTGGCATGGTTCTCCCCTAACTTTTTGCCTTTTTTACCTCAGTTCTTTTGTGGGCAGATCAGTTTTTGTGGCTCTTTCCATTGTGGTGTATGTTGATGCTGTTATTGCCACTAACTATATATCTCTATTTTAGTAACCAATTACTGTTCTGTCTGGGTTAAGCCTGCCAACTCATATAGGCTTGTCCACATTGTTTAGCTGTGTTGAAAAAAATACATTAAGAAATATTTTTAAAAAACTGTGTTTAGTAACATGGGCTTAGAATGGCGACCCCTTCTAACAAAGTGTGTGTCTTTAAGATGTATATTGGTAAGTATTGTGGGTATGATTCTCATGTACCTGTGTCAGCTGATGGAATTTTACCCCCATTCAAAATCTGTATATTACTCTATCTGTAAATGTAATCCCACACATTAAACTGTAAATTAAGCTTTCAGAAAATGTCACTCAAATCACTGCAATGTCTTGCCCAGAATGTAAAAAAAATATTGAGCACGAGTGTGAGGTAGCTTGAAAAGAAGTTAAGAAACTGGTGGAATACCTTACTGTGGGTACAGCCAATAAGGTAGGACGCCTTGACCAACTGCCCATTCCTTAATGTCTCTGGTATATTTGAAGATCCAGCAATGTTCGCATTAGAACTATAAATTCAAAATCTACATGACGAGTCACTGAAAGAGACTGGTAACGTATGGGAGGCATAGACAGCTGCTGCCACCTACTCTTTATTTGGGTATATTATTATTGTGGCTTCTTATGCTCCAAGGTATTCAGATGTGTTGCCCCCTCATTACTACTACCAGCTGTAAAGGCATGTTCTTTTTGGAGGGGGGGGTGGTTCTTGGCCTGTTGGAAGTGGCATCCTAGGTCTGGCTCTCCCCTAAGTTTCGTCAACAACCCTCCTGTTTTTGGTGCCTCCAGTCTGTATTCGGCTGCTCTTTCTACTCTGGTGCATTTCTTTTGATGGGCATGTTGATGCTGTTATTGCCACTAACTGTACCTCTGTTAACAGAATACTTCTGTCTTGTCTACGGGCTAAGCCTGCTAGCGCTTATTGTCTAGCACGCATGGGTTTGTGTTCAGTTTTAATAACAATATTTTTTTAAAGACTGTTAAGTCACATGGGCTTGGAGAATGGTGCTCATGTCTAAGAAGATGTTGGGTGTCTTTAATCCACTTTAACACATATTCGCAAGTATCCTGGGTAAGGACTTTTCAATGGTTCATGTGTACTTGTTTCATTTTAGGTAATCTTGCCCTCATTCATAATCTTAATTTTATTATTCAATATCTGCATATGCAAGCCCACATATTGAACTGTACATAAATGTTTCAAAAACTGCTACTCAAATCAATGCAATGCCTTGTCCAGGGTTCTAAAAAATTGGTAACATGACAGTGGATAGAGCAACAGCGAGAGGTAGTGGATTCCTGGAAAGAGGGAAAGAAACTGGTGAAAGATCACTTTCCTCAGGGGCAGCATAGAAGGTTGGACGACTTGAGCTACTGCCCATGCCATAATACCTCTGGCATACTTGAAGCTTCAGCAGTGTCGGAATTGGAACTGTAAAGTCAAAAGCTTCACGACAAGCCACTGCAAGGAGGCTGGTGTTAGCTTTCGGGAGACGTAGGAACCTACTCTTTATTTGGGTATATCTGAAAGAGACACGTTAATGATCGATTCCTCACCTTAGAACATCCCCTGGCGTCAGACTGGGTCCGGAAAGTTTTTGCCAGCAGTATCCCTGTGCGTTGGCAGGCGTCGTCGTACGGCTCAGTGTACGTCGCTGGTGTCGTATCCGCCGAGATGAAGTCATCGGAGCAACTTGGATGTGCCCATGCTCGCTGACATCCTAATTTCTTTCTTTTTGAGCGCAGCAGCGCAGATCCGAGACAGAGCGGTACCCCTAGTTAAAAAAAATGTAACTTGGTTTCTGACAACTTGTTTTGCCGAGTACTTGACTCCTGGTGCAGTAGGGATGCCCGGGTTGAAGTCCTGTTGGGCCTGCCGCTGAAACATGTCTGTAGCGGACCCGCATGATGTGTGTCTCTTCTGCTTGGGGCACGACCATGACCCCGAGGCGTTCATAACCCCCCCCCCCCGATTGTCGGGCCACGGCGGCGAAAGCTTGGCGGGAGCGTTCCTGCAAGTTGTTGGAGGTCTGGCAATCGGTTCTGCGCTGATCGCGGTCCAGATCCCGTGGGAGGTCGAGGGACCGGTCGCGGAGCCATCAGCATCGCTCGTCAGAATCTGGGACAGGTAAGTTGAGGTGCCATAAAAAGTCGAAGAAGCAACATCGCTCTTCCTCTACCCCTCACCAGTCGTGGGACACAGTGGAGGGGGCTGGTGGTCTACCCACCCTTTCCGGGACTGCACGTGACCTTGGACGAGGTGTAGGCCTTCATGTCGGCCTTGCGTCATTCGTTGCCCTGCCGGGTCCCTCCGGAGAGCCTTTCCCCCCACGGATCGGTCGGAAGGGTTTGTCCTCGGCTACGCCGGCACCATACCCTGCGGTGCCGCCGGCTCTGGTCTTGGCACCGGCGCCAGCTCTGGCCTCAGAGCTGGCCCTGGATCCAGCCTCAGCGCCGCCACCCTCCCATTCCTTTGCTTGGAGAGGAGTTTATCCGATTTCCTATGGCAGCTTGTTCTTACCGGCCTCATCAACAACCGGTGGATAAAGGGGAGTACTGGAAGGGGTCTGAGGACCCTCTTGCAGTTCAATGCGAGGATTAGCCTGAATGGGAAGGCGATGTGGAGGGTCCAGTAGATCTGGATTTCTCTCCACACCCTGGTACTCTGTCCCCTTCTCCCGTGGCCACGTAGGAGGTTGGGATTTTTTCAGTGGTGTTGCGTAGGGCGGCTGAGGCTCTTAACCTCGAGCTCCCTTCTGTACCTATCAGGACCAATCTCCTGACTGAGGTGCTGCAGCCGCACTCCTTGTCTGCGGAGCTGTTACTGCCCTTCAATGAAGTGCTTACTGATATCCTGTTGAGCACTTGGATCAAACCTAACACAGGAGTTCCTGTAGACAAGGGTGTGGCACGCCGCCATCGCCCGACACAAGACGATCCAAGCTTTCATGACACGGCCGATTCTCTTGGTAGGGCACTTTCCACAACAGTGGTGCTCCGTCGTTATGCTTGGCTCCGAACCACTGGCTTCTGTGGGGATGTCCAGAACATCTTGTTGGACATGCCCTTTGATGGCACACGCCTCTTTGGTGATCAGGCGGATAGCACCTTGGAACGCTTTTGAGGACTCTCAAGCTACGGCCCAGTCCTTGGGTCTCGCTACCATGCGTACTCCCTCGGGGTCCGCTTTTTGGTCCTTTCGAGGTCAGGGTTTGGGCGCCCAAGCGTGTTCCTTTCAGACCCGCAAGCCCTCGCAGCCACAGTCTCAGCGCAGTCGCTGACGTGGGACCCACCGTGGTGGGCCCAGCGGGCGGGTCAATCCACCACCTCTCCTGCCGCCTCTTCCTCTAAACCTTCCTAGTCCAGTGTTTCAGGCCCACCTGATGCCAGTGGGTGGCAGGATTCGCCATCAACTTCCCCACTGGCGCTCCATAACCTCCTACTGGTGAGTTCTGCAAATAGTCCGAAGAGGCTACTCCCTCCCCTTCGAGTCTACCCCTCCAGCCATGCCACCTCAGTGCCACCGCATGTCGGGGGATCACTTGTCACTTCTCCAGCAGGAAGTTGCGGCTCTCTTGGCCAAGGGGGCCATCGAGCGCGTTCCAATGCCAGAAGTAGGTTGTGGTTGTTATTCCACATCTTCATGGTTCCAAAGAAGGAAAAGGGCCTGCGGCCTATCTTAGATCTCCGGAACATCAACCGCTTCCTCCAGAAGGGGAAGTTCAAGATGCTCACGCTTGCTCAGGTCTTGTCTGTCCTAGACCCGCAAGACTGGATGGTAGCGTTGGACTTGCAGGATGCTTATTTTCATATACCCATTCTGCCGGCCCACCGGCGTTCCCTTCGGTTCACGGTAGGCCACGAGCACTTTCAGTTCACCGTGCTCCCTTTCGGCCTTACCAGCGCCCCTTTGGTGTTCACGAAAGTGATGGCGGTAGTCGCAGCTCATCTGCACAGATCGGGGGTTTCGGTCTTCCCCTGTCTCGATGACTGGCTGTTAAAGGAGGGCTCGCCCCAGGCAGTCGTCAACCACCTCCAGACTACGGCTGACCTCCTGCATTTGCTAGGGTTTTCCATCAATGTGCCGAAGTCGCACCTGATTCCTTCTCAGCAACTCCTCTTCATCGGAGCGGTTCTGGATATGGCGCAGTTTCGGGTTTATCCACCCGAACAGCTAGTCCGGGACATTCGGGCTATGATTCCGATCTTTCAGCCCATTTCCTGGGTTTCGGTCAGGAAGACCCTGAGGCTGCTGGGCCTCATGGCTTCATGCATCCTTCTAATTGATCATGCCAGATGGCATATGCGGGCTCTGCAGTGGGACCTGATGTTCCAGTGGACGCAGCATCGGGGGAACCTGTCCGACTACGTCCAGATCTCAAAGAGCTCTGCACAGGACTTGCAGTGGTGGCTCACGAACCAGCGTTGGGTCAGTGGTAGATCCCTCCTCCTTCCCCAACCAGAGCACACAGTAGTGACGGACGCGTCCCACCTGGGATGGGACGGCCACATGGGAGAGGCGGAGATCAGAGGCCTCTGGTATCAGGCGGAGTTCAAGCTCCACATCAATCTTTTGGAGCTCAGAGCGATCCTACTTGCACTCAAAGCATTCCTTCCCTCTGTCAAGCGAGAGTAGTGCTGGTGTTCACACACCACACCACCGCCATGTGGTACTGCAACAAACAAGGTGGGGTGGGGTCTTGGACCCTATGTCAGGAGGCTCTATGGCTCTGGACGTGGCCGGAACTTCAAGGCATTTCTTTGGTGGTTCAACACCTGGCAGGTAGCCTGAACGCCAGGGTGGACAAACTCTGCCTCAGATGCATGTTGGATCACGAATGGCATCTTCACTCGGAGGTGGTGAAAGGTCTCCTTCAGCAGTGGGGAGAACCTTGGTAGATCTATTTGCCACCGAAGAGAACGCGCAATGTCAGCAGTTCTGCGCGTTGGAGTTTCCAAGGAGGCACTCGCTAGGCAACGCTTTTCGTTGCGAGTGGAGTTACGGTCTGTTGTACGCCTTTCTGCCTATACCACTTCTGCCCAGAGTGCTGAAGAAGATCAGGCGCGGCCGGGCCCAAGTCATTCTTGTGGCACCGGACTGGACTCTAAGAGTTTGGTATCCCGAGCTACTCAGTGTGAGCGTGGATCCCCCGATCCGACTGCCTCTTCGGGAGGATCTCCTGTCACAGCAACAGGGGACGGTCCTCCACCCAAACCTGTCCAGCCTCCACCTCCTTGCGTTTGCCTTACCTCCCGAAGTCTGTAATGCGATTCCGGCAGCCAAGCGTCCCTCCACTAAAACTGTATACGCCTGTTGGTGGAAAAGATTTGCGGCATGGTGCACAGCAAAATCTGTTGATCCCCTTGCTGCCCCTCTTTCTGAGGTCCTATTGTTCCTTCTTTCTTTGGCCCAGCTGGGTTCTGCATTGGGGACTATCAAGGGCTACCTTTCTGCTCTTTCAGCCTTTCTTAGGCTGCCTGATCAGCCCTCTTTTCAAGTCCCCAGTTATCAATAGATTTCTCAAAGGCATTACTCACCTTTTCCCTCCTATTCCTTTGTGATGCCTCAATGGGACTTGAACCTGGTTCTCACATACTTGATGTGCGCTCCCTTTGAGACTCTTCCTAACTGTCCTTTACGGTCATTAACTTTGAAAACTGTCTTCCTGGTGGCCATCACCTCCGCTCGGCGGGTGAGTGAGCTCCAGGCTCTTTCCTGCAAACCTCCTTTCCTGGCGATTCATCCGGACAAGGTTGTGCTTCGACCGCGTCCCTCCTTTCTACCAAAAGTAGTCTTTGCCTTTCATCTTGGGCAAACTGTCACTCCGCCCACTTTCTTTCCGCCTCCGCACACTTCAAGAGCAAAGGAGTGGCACCACCGTCTGGACCAAAAAGTGCGCTTTCATTCTATCTCAACCGCACACAACAGTTCCGGGTGGATGACCAGCTCTCTGTTGGCTACGTGGGTGCCAAGAAAGGCCGGGTTGTGCTCAAGCGCACTATCTCTCGATGGGTTGTCTTGTGCATTAAAGCCTGTTACTCTCTGGCTAAAAAGGAACCTCCGGTTGGGCTGCGCGCTCATTCTACCAGGGTGACGGCAGCTACTACAGCATTGGGACGCGGTGTTCCCCCTGCAAGGCATCTGTCAGGTGGCCACTTGGGCCTCGTTGCATACTTTTACTAAGCACTATTGCCTTGTCAGTTCTCTGTGACTTTCTGGTGTAATCTCACTTTGCAGACCCACCACCGCGGTTTGTATTGCTTGGGTATGTATTCTAAGATGAGGAATCTATCACTAACGTGTCTCCTTCAGATGCGCAAGTTACTTGTGTAACGATATATCTGTAAGAGACATTAGTTAGTGATAGATTCCTTACCGCCCGCCCATCCTCCCCATTCAGCGAACTGTTCTCTAGGGTTCAGTTCATCACTTTTAGGGCCCTAGTTCTATTGCACCAGTAGTCTGTCTCTGGCATGGCTCTGCGCTCCTGGCGTGGAAAAGTTGTGTACAGAACTGACGTCTGCGCTTGTGGGCGCGTTTAAGTAGCTCCGATGACATCATCTCGGCGAATACGACGCTAGCGACGACGTACGTGGAGCTGACGCGCAGGGGTACTGCTGATGAAAGCTTTCCAGATCAAGTCTGATGCCTGGGGCTATTCTAAGATGAGGAATCTGTCACTAACTAATGTCTTTTACAGATATATCGTTACACAAGTAAGTAACTTGTGAAATATGATCATTCTTGACTTCCTTATATTCCTTGTAGTCAGATGTGTTTCCCCTACATTACTACTACCATCTGTGATGGTTTGTTTGCGGAGGCACAGGGTTGGGTCTTGGTCTGCTAGACCTAACATCTTTGGTGTGGTTCTCCCCTAACTTTTTGCCTTCAAATGCCTTCAAACCTCCTGTTTTTGGTGGCACACTATTTGCTGGCAAACTATTAGCCGGCTCTTCCTATTGCGGTGCGTTTCTTTTGATTGGCATGCTAATGCTGTTATTGCCACTAGCGGTACCTATATGTTAAGAAAATACTGCTGTCCAGTCTGAGCTAAGGCTGCTGGAGCATATAGTCTTGTACACATTGGTTTGTGTTGAAAAGTTTAATAGATTTTTTTTATATTTTAGAATGGTGATTTCGTCTAATATGGTAATGGGTGTCTTCAATCCATTTTAAGACCTATGCGTAAGGATCCTGGGTAATTAATTTTCGATGATACATGTTACTTGAGTCATCATATGGAATTTTGCCCACATTTAAAATCTTAATTTTATTACTCTATCTGCAAATTCGAGCCCGCATATTGAAATGTACATTAAAGTTTAAGAAAATGTCACTCAAAAATCACTGCAACATCTTCCCTAGGGTTCCAAAGAATTGATAAGATGACAATGGATAGGTGCACAGTGAGAAGTAGAGGTAGCCTGAAAAGAGGTTAAGAAACTGGTGAATGATCACTTTCCATGAGGGCAGCCTTGAAGGTAGGATGCCTTGAGCAGCTGCCCATGCCCTAGTACCTCTGGCCTACTTAAAGATTTCATCAACGTCCGAATTGAGACTGTAGTTTCAAAAGCTAAATGACAAGCTCTGCATGGAGGCTGGTGTTAGCCTGCCACCACCTACTGTTTTATTTGGGTATATTATGCAAGTTCTTGACTTCTTGTATTCCGATGTAGTCAGATGTGTTGCCCCTTAATTATTACTACCAGCTGTTATGGCCTGTTTTGTTTTGTTCCTGGCATGTTAGAACTGGCATCTTTGGCATGGTAACCTCTTGCCTTAAACCCTCTTATTTTTACTGGCTCTGTTTTCTGTGGGTTCCTGTTTGTTTGGCGCCTCCCTCTATTTTGTTGCATTTCTTTTGATTGATATAATGCTGTAATTGCCTACTAACTGTACATTTATTATGTTAACAGAATACTGCAGTCCTGTCTCTGATTTAAGCCTGCTGGAGCTTATTGTCTTGTACACATTGGTTTGTTATGTGTTAAAAAAAAAACAACATAATTTGGTTTTAAAAGACTTTGTTTAGTCAAATAGGCTTAGAGAATGTGATCCTACCTGATAAGGGATTGCACTTTTTTAAGCCACTTCAAGACATATATATGCGTAAGGATCCCGGGTAAGGACTTTTAGATGATTCATGTGTACCTGTTTCATGTTAGGGAATTTTTCTCCCATTCAAAGTCTAAATTTTATTACTAATTATCTGACATTCAAGCCCACATATTGACTTGTACTTTAAACTTTCAGAAAATGACACACAAATCATTAATATCTTGTCCAGAGTCCCAAAAAATTGATAAGACACTGGGTATAGTGACAGTGAGAGGTACAGGTCACCTGAAAATAGACGTTAAGAAACTTGTGAAAGATCAATTTCACTGTGGGGTAGCACAGAAGATGGGGCACCTTAAGCAACTACCCATACCTTAATAGGACCCCGCTCACCACGGCTGAGACTCTCTCAAAACCATGAAGAACTTTCAGTTTAGACCGCACCCTGACCCCTGCCTGCACTACATCCTCCACAGAGCCACCATTCCCATCAACTGCTCCATCAAGACCGACACCTTCTCTGAATACTGGAAACACGCGGAGCTCAATCCCCAGCTAAAGAAACCATCCACCGACCCGACAGACCTTGAATTTCGGACCCATCTCCCTGCTCCCCTTCCCAGCCAAGGTCATCGAAAGACATCGACACCCAACTCTGAGTTTATCGAAGTCAACCATATCCTGGGCTCCTCCCAATCCGGCTTCAAGCACTGAGACGACCACCCTCCTCACTGCCACTGATGACATCCACTCCCCCCTTGACCGGGGACAAACAGCAGCCATCCTCCTCCTGGACCTCTCGGCCGTCTTTGACACAGCCTCCAACTGCACCCTAAGCACGAGACTCCATGACGCTGGCATCTGTGACAAAGCACTGGACTGGATCCATTCCTTCCTCACTGGGAGAACACTGCGAGTCAAACTACCACAGCTCCTCTCAGAACCCACTGAGATCAGCTGCAGAGCCCCCAGGGCTCCTCCCTGAGCCCCAACCTCTTCAAAGTCTACATGGACCCACTCGCAGCCATAGCTTGAACCACGGACTCCAAATCCTCTCCTATGCCGACGACATATGTAAATCCAATTCCACTCTGTAATACCCAGATGACCAAGTTATTGGTGTTAACACGTGTATGGGCTGCGTGTTTCAGGAAACTTAGACTGTGAAGAACTGAGTTTTGCGATGTGTTCTGATGTCCAACAGGAAGTGGAAAAATCAGGACTTATTAAGGTATAAAGCAATTTAATGCATTGTGCATAATCGGGTATGTATGTCCTGCAGTAATTAAAAAATCCCATAATCAATCAATTTAGAAATTTGTAAAGCGCACTGCTCACCCATGAGGGTCTCAAGGTGCTGGGGGGGGGGGGGGAAGGGGTGCTGTTACTGCTCGAAAAGCCAAGTCTTGAGCAGCCTCCTGAAGGTTAGTAGGTCCTGGGTCTGCCGTAGGAAGATGGGGAGGGTGTTCCAGGTTTTGGCGGCGAGGTGGGAGAACGTTCTGCCGCCGGTGGTTGCTCTTCGGATGCGGGGGATGGTGGCGAGGTCGGTGGAGCAGAGCTGGCGGTTCGGGGTGTAGAAGGTGAGTCGTCTGAGGTATGCTGGTCCAGTGTTGTGGATTGCCTTGTGTGCGTGGGTGAGGAGGTTGAAGGTGAACCTCTTGTTGACAGGAAGCCAGTGCAGGTCTCTCAGGTGGGGTGTGATGTGGCTGTGGCAGGGGGTGTCGAGGATCAGGCATGCCGAGGCGTTCTGCATGCGTTGTAGACGTTTCAGTAGTTTGGCCGAGGCTCCTGCTTAGAGGGCATTTCCGTAGTCCAGCCTCCTGCTGACTAGGGCCTGGGTGACCGTTCTTCTTTTTTCAGTGGGGATCCACCTGTAGATCTTGCGGAGCATGCGGAGGGTGTTGAAGCAGGAGGATGAGACGGCGTTGACTTGCTTGGTCATGGAGAGTGTTGAGTCAAGGATAAACCCCAGGTTGCCTGCGTGGTTGGTGGGTGTTGGTGCTGCTCCCAGTGCGGTCGTGCACCAGGAGTCGTCCCAGGCTGAGGGGGTGAGGCCGAGGATGAGGACCTCCATTTTGTTAGAGTTCAGCTTCAGACGGCTGTTCTTCATCCACTCGGCGACGACTTTCATTCCTTTGTGGAGGTTGGCTTTGGCAGTGAGGGGGTCCTTGGTGATGGAGAGGATCAGTTTGGTGTCATCGGCGTAAAAATGATGTTGAGGTCGTGCAGTTGGGCGAAGTGGGCGAGCGGAGCCATGTAGACTTTGAACAATGTTGGGCTGAGGGATGATCCTTGGGGTACGCCGCAGATGATCTCGGAGGCTTTGAAACGGAAAGGGGGAGGCGGACGCTCTGGGTTCTGCCGGAGAGCAAGGAGGTGGTCCATTCCAGAGCCTTGTCTCGGATCCCTGCATTGTGGAGGCATGAGCGTAGGGTGCGGTGGCAGACAGTGTCCAAGGCGACTGATGGGTCCAGGAGGATGAGGGCCGTGGTTTTTCTGATGTCCAGCAAGAGCCTGATGGCATCGGTGGCGGCGATGAGGGCAGTTTCGGTATTGTGGTTGCTGCGGAACCCGGACTGGGATGGGTCCAGTATGTTGTTCTCCTCGAGGTAGCGGGTCAGTTGTCTGTTGATGGTTTTCTTGATGACCTTTGCTGGGAACAGGAGCAGGGAGATGGGCCAGATGTTTTAGAGGTCCCTCGGATCCGCCTTGGGTTTCTTGAGTAAGGCGTTGATCTCGGTGTGCTTCCAGCTCTCCGGGAAGGATGCTGTCTCGAAGGAGATGTTGATGACCTTGCGGAGATGGGGTGCGATGGTGGCGCTAGCTTTGTTGAAGATGTGGTGCGGGCATGGGTCTGACGGAGAGCCGAAGTGGATGGTGTTCATGATTTTGATGGTGTAGTCGTTTATGTTGGTCCAGGTGTGCAGGGGGTAGATGTGGGTGGTGGCAGTGTGGTCTGAGGTGTTGTGGCCATCGGAGCGGCCAGTTTGTTGAAGCTGTTGTGGATGTCTGCGATCTTGCGATGGAAGAAGGTGCTGTTGTGTGCGTTGTTGTCGAGGCGGTCCTTGAAGGAGGTCCTTTTGGCAGATCTGATGAGGCGATGGGGTCTGCGGATGGTGGTGTTGTGGGCTGCGTCGCTGTCCGGTGTCTGTTCGCGGTGCCATTTCTTCTCTAGTTTTCAGCAGGTTTGCTTGGAGGCCTGGAGGTCCTCAGTGAACCAGCTGGCTTTCTTGTTAGTGCATCCGTTGGAGGGTTTCTTAATCGGGCGAGAGTGTTGGCGCAGTCGTCGATCCAGCATCTGAGGTTACGTGCGGTGGTGGCGGTGGGGTCAGCCGGTGGGCTTCGGGCGAGGGTGGTGTTTAGCTGGTCTTCGGTGATTTTGTTCCAGCTGTGTTGGGGGATCTGTTGAGTGTGGTGGTGCGTGGTTTGTTTCCGGAAGGTGAAGTGGATGCATCGATGGTCGGTCCAGTGGAGTTCAGTGGTGTGGCTGAAGGAGACATGTGGACTTGTGGAGAAGATGGGGTCAAGCGTGTGGCCCGCGGAGTGGGTGGGTGTTGTGACGAGCTGTCTGAGACAGAGGTTGGTGAGGTTGTCAATCAGGGTAGTGGAATTGGTGTCGTTGTTCTCGAGGTGGAAGTTCAGGTCTCCAAGGAGGATATAGTCTGTGGAGGCAAGGGCGTGCATGCTGATGAAGTCGGCGATGGAGTCACTGAACTGAGGTCTGGGTCTGGGGGGGTCTGTAGACGAGAGAGACTGAGGGTGTCGTCGGTGCTGGTCGAGACCTTGAGCGTATTTTTGTGGATGATGGCGATTCCACCTCCTACTCCGTTGGTCCCTGCGGGTGATCTTGTAGCTGTCCGGGATGGCTATGGCGATATCGGGTGCCGAGGAGGCGTTCATCCAGGTCACTGTCAGGAAGGTGACGTCTGGGGAGGATGTGTCGAGCAGGTCCCAGAGTTCGACGGCGTGTTTGCATGCGGAGCGGGTGTTTAGTAGTATGCATCTGAGGTGGTTGCGTCCTGTCACAGTAGGCGGTTTGGTGGCTCGGAGGCTGATGAAGCCCGAGCTCCGGCAGGAGCAGGGTCCTTTGGTGTGCTTCGGGGCGGCCAGAAAGCAGGTATGCTGTTGTCCGGTGTTGAGTTCATGGAGGGTGCTGGCGGTGTAGTGGCGGTATTCGGTGTGGTGTCCGTGGGGACCAGGGGGTCGGGCGCAGACAGGCTTGCCTTTGGTGCGGCCACCATATGAGGGGAGGTGGGAGGGAGGAGCAGCTGGGAGGCAGGAGCAGGGCGGCGAATGGGCTAGCAGGTGGGCGGGGCTGCAGGGGACGCAGCGGCGTGAAAACTAGAGGGTAGAGTGGGCAGAGGATATAGAAAGCAAAAACGGGCACAATAACACTACAACAGTGCAAAAAGGAAAAAGGCGAAATGCAATTAAATACACAAGGGGAGCAGAAGCACAATCACAGCGGGGCTGGCAAGGGGGAAAAAAAAGCAGAGCGAGCGCATGAGCTTACGGCCTAACACTGGCCACCAGGGATGAGGCGCAGGTGGTAGCCTGAGGGTGGAGGAGGGCCTCGAACTTCAGCACTTCAGCAGGCTGCAGCAGCGGGTGACACGGACACACAGGTGGCGCTGTGCGGAGCGACCTGCCTAAAACAGGGTCAAGGGTCGCGCCATAACAGACATTAACTTTTTTTTTGAGTGTGCATGGAGGCTGCAATTGTGCAAACATTTCCAGAAAATGAAGGGTAAGGCTTTTCCTCTCATTTTTACGTTCAGATCCTAAGAAAAGGACACTGAGAAGCTATGTAAGATTTTTTTTAAATTTAAATTTGTAACCAAGTTCGGTAAATCACAAAAATATTCATCCAGTCTTGCTAATTGGGGGCTCAATTGATCACATCTGTGAGATATATATTGTGAGAAGTTGGCCTGGTATATGCTGTCCACTAATTAAAGTGGGCACTTTGCATCAGTCCAAACAACCCTTATGGTGACCTGAGAGGTCTAAGATAACCTTTAAAAGCTATCCAAGTGGTAGCGGTGGAGAGCATCCTTCAGGCTTAGTCTTGAAGGAATGTTAAGCAGCTAGTTTTACCAGAATTCATCCTTATGGTATTGGTTAAATGAAAGGAGAACCACACAGTAGTTATAGAATTATGTATTTATTAATATAACACTCTCTAGTATGACACAGTATTTCCTACACGAAGATACTCTCAGAGCACACAATACTGTAGCACAGAAACAATAGTAAATAGCACTAATACACAGTGGGCTCCAGGGGGAGACCAAACCATGAACTAAAATAGTGGTATAAGAACCACGACTCAAGTCAAGACAGGGTCTAGAGGAGGTAGAATCAGAGGGACCTCAAGGAACCACCCAAGGTGAGTAGGTAGGGACCACACGGAGGATGGGTGCAGTGTGGGAACACAACACTGTGCACCATACAACTCTATGGGAGAGTTGTGGTTGCAGTTTTAAAGTTTAAGGACCCTTCTAAGTGGACTTCAAGGAAACCCTGGGGAACTTGAGGGTGGAGAGCCACCCCACCCTTGAATACCATGGTACCAGAGTTACCTATCCCAGGGAAGCCGGGTGCATAGGTCTGAAGTGGCGTCAGAAACCGCTGTCGATCTCTATGGAGGACTTCGAAGAAGAGCCACTGTTGGGAGGAAGAAGAGTGTTCGTCAGAATCCAAGGGTGGATTCTTGGTGAAGGGTATCTGAAGGCAGAGGTCACACAGTCTGGGTCACTCAGGAGTGACCTGGGGCTCGGTAGACGAATGCCACCAATGTCTGGTGCTTCAGGTGTGTTGAAGGGGTTCTTAACTCTGCAGCCTCAGGGACAAGGAGATGTCAAGGATAACCAGTAGCTGGATGCAAGCTGTCTCATGAAGGTTGTCAAGTGCTGAGGGGTCATCGTCCGGCGGGAGCACCAACAAGCCTTGGCAGCAGCAACCAATGCAGAAGGTCAAGGAAGGTTATGGTTCGAACCAACAAGGTCCAGGAGACTCTCCAAACACAGAGGAGTCAGGGCAGGCCTGGAGTAACCAGGAGAGCCCAAGAAAAGCAATGTTGACCCTCGAGAGAACCCTCAGGCTAGAGGCATAGGAGTCGCAAGGGGACCTCGAGCAGTTTCACAAAGCAGCAGCCCATGGAGTACTTGGTACAAGCAGGCTGGAGTTTTTGTAGGAGATGGTGCCAGAGGTTGGGGCTACTTGGAGCCCATTGTACTTGTTCAGGAAACGCCAACAAACATATTCACTTGCAAAAGTACGCAGTGCACAGTGGTATGGGTGTTGCAGTCCCCACGATGGACTCTGACCTCAAACTTGGTAAGAAGGCAGATCGGACCTCGAGGGCCTGGGGAACCCACCTCCTATGTTGCTGGAGTCCTTGGAGTCCGTTGGACCTCAGGAACAGCAGACCAGTCAGTCAAGATGTGGTGCCTGCTTTTGCAGGGGAGTGACTCCTTCATTCCAAGGGAGGTGTCTTTGGTTGTTTTTGATGCTCCACAGGTCCTGCACAGAGCCTGTATGGTGCACAGGCACAGACGATGCTTCGGACTGAGAGGGAGATGAAGTCCGGCCCAAACGAAGGCCAGCGAAGTCTAGAGTGTCCAGATGGTCAAAGTTCAGTGGTTTCTGGTTCAGAATCTTGTTCACATAGAATCTAGAGTCCTACAGCCGGGGAATCTCTTTTATACCCACGGGAGAGGGTTGGACAAATTCAGGGGACTTTCCCAGGGGAGGGTTTGGACAGTGGGGAGGTTACTCCCATGTCCTTTGTCCAGTTTCGCGCCAGGGTAGGAGCCAACGTCTCCCAGGACTGGTTAGAAAGGGACTATGCACAGGGACACCAAATGTGCCCCTCATGCAGACTGTGTCGCTAGCAAGCACACCCACCCAGGCCTAATACACTAAATCCTGTCTGGGACGTGGTCACTCCTCCCTGTGACAGGATGCCTATTCTGCCTTCCCCTGCTGAAGCTTGGCACAATGCTTGTTTCTGGTACAGGGAAGACTTGGCCTGCCTGTTCGGTTTGGACTGTTTCCATGTGGCACCGGGTCAAGACTGATTTGCATATACCTTGGTCTGAACTGGGATGGCAAAGTGAGCTTAAGGACGATGATGGATTCAACCTGGATCTGTGACTGGGGGTGAGTGTCTGAAGTTCCAGGGCTCAGGTCCATCGACTCCTTGTGTTTGTTATTGTAAATGCATAACATTTCATGGCCTACAACTGACAAACACCTTACCTGGGGCTAGCACCTGGTGGAGTTGGAATAGTAATTTTGCCCCATAACACAGACGAGCACCTTCTCTGAGGTAAAGGTTTTTTTATTTAGAAAATAAAAGTTTAATTTAATTTAAAATTAGTGGTTTGCCTCCAGGTATTGTACTTCAATTATAAGGCTGTTGGTTTATGTTCAAAATCTGTGAATTTGCATGATATTTACAATTAATGTTAGGTTTGGAAAATATTGGTCTTCTTACTGGAGTCAAAAAGTAGCAGTGTCTGTCTAGGAAACTTTCGGTTTTCTCCTCGCACTTCAACATCATTTTGTTTTGTAAACAAACTTTATTCAGTTACAGCTCATCAATCGGGTGCCATATCAAGGATGAAACAGTGCCCACTTATGGTTGAATAATTTAGCGTCATTTACGTTAACAATTATACATTCCTATAAACATCGTCTCGTCTAACATCTCCGCTTCGCAAAGTGCTCCTGTATTCATCTATCTTAACAGTCCCAGGAGAATTGTGATCTACATCTCTATCTTGGGAGTCAGTTTCATAAGCATCTGTGCTAGTCCTCACTCATATTGATCCCAACAGGCAATGGATTACCAAAATACCCCCTCCCCTCCTCCCCCCTCTAACTCTACCCACCCCCTCCCACCATCAGACATGTCGCGCCATCATCCAACTGTGTTGAGTGTTGTTTAATCTTGTAGGGCAACTGGCATCGTAGTTCAAGAAAGTAGACATCCGCATATGGGGAAGCCACCATGAAGCACCTGCCTACCATCACCCAAGTCACCCGCTCAGGAAGGGCAATGCTTCAATCCGTATGCACAAGCCCTCTCACTCAGTGGGTTGTTCTGTGTCATCATTCGGGCTCTTGAGTAAGTCCACCATCGCCACCCATGCTCTAGCCACGTCCAACATTTTTCCATTATTGGTTCTCTGGGCCATTTCTAATCTAAAAATCCCTTCCATTTTATGAATTCTCGCAGCCATCGTGAGGTATTAGGGGCAGTGGTTGCCTTCCAATGGCCAGTAATTTCTCGTTTAGCCAGGACTAACCCCAAATCTATGAATTTGCTGGTAACTTTATTACGGGCAGTATGCGGGAACCAGTGTAGTAGACAGAAACCCGCAGTCCGATTGCTATCTCTATCCATTATTTCACCCAGTGTAGTAGTTACCTCCCTCCAGAACTCGTCTAACAATGGACAATCCCAGAGCATGTGTAAAAACGTAGCGTTTTCTAGCTTACAACGCGGACAGGCTGTTCGGGATCCGAAAAATGTGTTTATTTTGTGTGGGGTGAGATACGCTCGGTGAAAGACATAAAACTGGATTAGTTGAAATCTCGCGTTTCTAGAGCCTTTCCACGCCCGTTCCATCAGCACCTCCCACGGCTTCTCCTCTATGGGGATCCCAAGGTCCGCTTCCCATTTGACACGCAGGCTCTCTAAGGGGCACCTGATCTCCTGGTTAATTCGCCTATACAGGCAAGTGACCGCTTTGATCGTCCCAGCCGCTGATACCACATACTGGCATGGAAGAGAGATCGGCGGTTCCGCCATCCCTCTCTTCCAATGCTTACGGATGGTTGCTGTCAGTGCAGCATGCAATAGGAAGTCATGCCGGGGCAGTTCGTACCGTTCTAAAAGGTCCTGGAAGGGTAGGAGGGTGCTGTCCTCCTAGAGGTCTCCAATAGTGGAGATCCCCACTTCTTCCCAATCTAGCAATCTCTGTGAATCCCCCCCCATGTGGCAATGCCTCACAAACCCGCAGCGGAATCTCAGTTGCATATGGGGGTCCCACTTTGGCTCTTCTGTTGGCCTGATTCCAGCACTGCTGCATCACCCACAGATCCCTCGGGGCCTCCCTTTCGCTTAAGGGGAGCCGAAGGAGTACGCGAAAAAGCTGCCGCAGGTCTGGGTCCATGCCCCCATGGGCTTCTCCAATACGTAGTCTCCGCACCATCCACTTTGTGAACCATTGGAATTGGGCTGCATGGTAATAGGCCTCAAAATCAGGAACCGCGAATCCCCCCCTCTCGCCAAGGTCTCAGCATGGTGGTGAGCGCTACTCTGCGCCTCCCAGAACCCCATAAAAATCCCGTAATCATGCTGTTGAGTTGGGTGAAGTATTTTCGCGGTATCCATAGTGGTAGTGAGCCAAAGTAGTAAAGTAGTCGAGGTAGAGTTACCATCTTTAGCAGCACCACCCTCCCCGCTACTGAAAGTGGAAGAGTTCCCCACCAAAATTCAAAGTTGCTCCTGGTGGTTCGTATTGCTCTTCCAACATTACCTTCTAATAGGCCGGAGGGTGCATGATAAATCCGCACTACTAGGTAAGTCAGGCAGCTGCTTTCCCACCGCACGCTTAGTGCATCCGGTGGTTCGCCTCTACCAATCTGAGCAAGAAACAGGCACGTCTTCTTCCAGTTGCCTTTGAGACCCGCTACTCGCCCCAATTTGGCGAGCAGTTCTCGGGTACCCTGTAACTCATCCACAGCGTTGGCAAGCAACATTAGGAGGTCATCTGCATATAGGGCAATGAAGTGGAACTGACCCATTCCGTCTAGGCCCTTGTATCGCCCCGATTTTTGCATGAAGAGCCAGCAGTTCCTCCGCCTCGCGCTTCAACATCATGTGGTCACCACGGAAGTCAGTGTACCACTGAGAACAAAATGGTGGTTGGCTGAATTCATACGTTTTTACGATTTTTTCGAAATTTTAAAGAAAATGTTTTAGAATATATTTCTTTCACGTGATTCAGAATCTGCCAGAATGTATGTTTATTGTGTTATGAAAAAAGGTTTCTCTTTGTTCCTTTTTAGAACAGACATTTTTTGAAGTTCTTTCTTGTACTGAAGAAACAAGCTTTGACAGTGGACCCTACAAGGGACCTAGCACATTACCCGCTATCCCTATTTAGTATACATATGGTGGGAATCCCCAATGAATTATGTGTGCACACTGCTGACTCACCCACTGTCATGATGCAATTCAATACAGGACCTTAACAATTTTAAAAAAAAAAAGAAGCAAAGGTGCACGACTTAACAAAGAGAAGACAGACACACTACAAATTATCAGGTCCGTGTTCATCAGTTTTAGTCAAGTTCTTCTTTTATTCAAGATGTTTTAAAAAGACCAATCACATTGAAAAGGAACAGCCAATGCATTTTGTCCAGAGAAATGGACTTCAGGGCATGGAGGAAAGTAAGGGCACATCTGAGGAAAATTACCATCAGAGTATCCATGGTAGGTCAAAACGTCAGACAGGATCCAACCTTGATAGGGCTGGGATATGACCTCAACACGCCTCCTGCGAAGTGATAGCTGAAGATAAGCTTTATCACTTCACAGCAGGCATGTTTAGGTCGGATCCCAGCCCTATCACGGTTGGATCTGGTGATTGGCCCTGATACTTTTGGCCCACCTTATTGTGGTGAGATCACTAGATTATTTTTTGCCGGGGTTATCGTACCCCTGGCTTCCCATGTGTGTATGTGAAGCACATATTATTGTTTTATTAATTTTGTGAAATATACTCTTTCCATCTTGTCTGAAGTTTTCACCTACCTTTCTTGTACTGGTAGAGTGAAGATAGAGGAAGGACACCAGTTTTGCATTTGGAATGAACACACTACATTTCCAAATGCTATGAGAGTATTTTAACATAGGAAATGTTTCTGCTTCTTTGGAGTATTTTACTTCAGGAAATGTTTTGCAGTTTTGAGGTTTTCTGTAAATATTTTTAAAATCTTATCCCGTATTTTAGAGGGGTATTAAAAAGCATATTTCATTGGTTTTGTAGGATGCGTTGTGATATGTTGTTAAGGCATTTTTACTGTACTTCTATTGGGAATGCTTTGTATTGGTATGCTTTGTAAAAAAAAAAAAGAAATGAGTTGTGATAGTAGGTGCGCTGTAAAGTCCATGTTGTAAAAGCATGCGTTTTAATGTCCTATTCTCCCAAACTATTACATCCTAAAGACTTGAATACATTAGCAATAATAACTGGCAATCGCCTTCGAGGTTGGCTACTGCCACCATGGCAAATCACTGACATATAGTCAGACGCTGTTTCACCCTTAACATTGGAAAGAATAATTTCAGAGACAATGGGTAAATTACCCATGAGTTTCATTCCCAAATCTAGGGCAGGACCTGACCCATGTTCATTCTGTATTCTTGAAGCCGTTATGTAGAACGGCCATCGAAGGGGTGCCCAGACAAAGTGTAAACTGTGGCAAAAATAGTCCCCTAGGTGTTGAAGTCTGCTTCAAGGGCAACCAGGCCACTGGGAGAGCACATACTTAAAAAGTATGTGTATGTCATGTGGTCCCGTAAGGGAATATACTGCTTCACGCAGATTTTTTATTTTTCTTATTTTTTTGTGGCTATCTAAAATGTATTTCAAAATGATTTGTAGGTAGTTTACCGATAACAAAATTGACAATTGCAGGACGGATAAAATGAGCTACAGGTACTTGAAGTTGTCCTTGCAGGGTAACCCTAGCTGGTCCAGCCAGCAAAGTACGTGCAATAAATTGGGTTATACATCTAAAATAAGTTCACAATAACATTATACAAAGCACATGTCTGCAACAGTTTCATATAATCTATATCTGGATAAGGGGTGTAGCCTGCTAGTGCAGGCCATGTGTCCCCCATCAATACGTAAGGGGCCCATTCAGACTGTGCCAGGAACTTGGGGAAGGATGCCAAGAAACTAAGTCTGGTGTTCCCAGACTGTAAACAGGCTTTCAGTAAGTGCATATTGACGATAAGCACCAGAAACTTGAGGAAGGTTGTATTCATGAAATGTATTATTAGCGCAACAGCCGGGAAAGTGAACCAAGAATAGGAAACTTCCAAGCAGAAAGCTGCATCCGCCTCTACAACAAAAATCACAGTTCTCCTGCATTAGGAACTCAGTGTTGCATTAAATGCTGAGTTACTGCAAATCAGCAATTAACTGGATTTGCCACAGTTAACTGACCAAAGATTTGAAAAGTAGCACAATGAGGGCTTATTACACCCTGATATATATTCAGACTTGAAAAACCAACATAACTAGGTGCTGCCTAATAACTCTGGAGGATAAATAATCCGTAACGCCACAGGCATCTCCAGGAAAAGGTGCAACGGTATTGTTGACAAGCACTACTCTGGGTTTCCGCAAGTAAGTACCTAATCAAACTTAAGTGCCATATTGCAGGGAATCTGCTCAGGAACAGAACTATGCTTGGGACCAAAGAACCTTGGAATGTAGGGACTGTGTCCCCATACCACCGCTTTATCTGAGTGCTAGTCCATCTAGCTATAGTGCCTTACTTGCCCTGCTAACCTTACCAGAGAGACACGTGAATTTGCACCCCAGAACACTACACCCTTGACCCTCTCAGGGATCGAGGTAACCGAACACACCCTTTCACTTAAAATTGTCCACAATAAGATAAACAAGAGACATGACAGAATTTATAGTATTTATTTAAACTATTGTGTTGTAAAATGTAGTATTCATGCCACAATTTGAAAACAAGTGCATACTAAAAATACAGTTGGGGCTTTTCATGGTATACAGTTTATTGACCGTCATGTTATATAACAGAGTAGCCTAACCCCCTTCCCTTCTACTGAAGCTAAATGATTATATGTCAAAGCTTCCAAAGAGATCGCGATATAAATTTCCTAAATTAGTAGCTGTTCAATTATAGAGGATTTAGGAGACATTTAATATCCCTTGGTTACATCCACAGTTGATATTAGTGGAATGCCTCCCTTTCGGTCTACACGTGTCCACTCGGACTTGTGATCTCTGGGCTAAATTTGGTTTCTCTAAGCCTCAGGGTTTTTTTTAATTTAAATTATAGATTTAGCACTTGGCAGGAAATTAGATCGCTCAACAGCATGAAGAGGTCTCTTTTTTGTAAAGTCACTTTCAGATAAATACTTTTTGTGTGGGTGTGAGCAATTTGGTTAGTTCGAAAGGGTTGCTATTAAGTAAAGCTCATTTTATACTGAAAATTCAAGGAACTGGTACAAGCTGCTCAAATCTACGCAGAATGATCAAATAGTTATAACCCATTTGGAAAAAAATTCTCAATCAATTATCGTCTCAATCATCAGCAATGGCATTTTTTTAATAACATGAGCTGTAAAGCAGTGAGAGCAGCTAACTTAAGGAGGATGGCCTTTTTTAGTAAATGGCAGATTTATTTTACTCCGGCCAAACTTAATAAAATCTACCCTGCAGTTAATCCTTGGTGCTTTGGAGGCTGCCAGGTTCTAGGAGTTTGGCTACATGTGGGAATTACTTGTACTAAAATTGCAAGCTTCTGGGAAAATGTTTCTTCAGAAGTAAGAAAATTGGCAATGGATCTTCCCTTTAAGGCTTCCACAGCTCTCTTAGGCCTAGGCTCAGAGTCTCTTATCATTATCTCAATGTCAATTTATTTTTATCGCCGTATTGGTAGCAAGATCATTCATTCTGGCAAATTGGAAATCCGCAATAATCCCAACTCACTCCCAATGGATACATAAAATGAATACAATTTTTAATGGGGAAATGTATGCAGGGAGAGTCGGTTCTATGATCAAAGTAAATAGAATATGGAAAGAATGGAAATAATGGAAAGTTTCTAGTTCGATGAGATGTGCAATTTCTTTTTAGAGTGTTCTATGTCTATTATATTCATTATGTATAGCTTGTATCTTGATTCTTGTAATTTATTGGTGTATTTTATAGAAAAAGTATTATTTAATGTTTCGTGTGCTACAATTAAAATAAAGATAAAAAATCAAATAAAAGATTTCTAGGATTAGTGGCAGACCCCGTTCCTTAGCATACACAGACGTTCTACATTTCGGTTGACGTAGGGCTCTTGTCTCAGAACACTCTATCCATGTTTGTTTTTTGGACCTCTGTGCTCATCTATATGACAATACTTGTGCTCAAACCGCTGCATTCTTGTGTTTTGTCTAGGTGCTAGTGCCTGCCAGAGAAAATAAACACCACAAAAGCACTGTGAAAATGAGTAATTATTTTATACTTGCATTACACACAGTAGAAGAGAATGCTACAATATGTGATAAACGTTTTACAATAAAATGGTGCTTCTCAAATTTAGATTTTTGTAATACTCAGACCGTAGATTGTGCTATTTGTTTTTCATAACGGTTTCTTCAACACCTTGGGTATAAGAAGCATAATGTTAATACAATGACAATTAAAAGCACACAGCTCAGTGACCTCTTTGCAGCACCCCTCAAAAAGAATTTTCAAGTGATTCGATCAATCAAAGCCAGTACCAGCTCCCAAGCATACTCTACATTTGCCAATATCCCTTCACAATTACAAATTTCTTTAAGGCAAGCAGCACACTGGCAGAAAGGCATGTTTAGCTGACTCCCAGTCTTCTGTTTTACAGCACAGGAGAGTCTCTGGATTACCCTTCAGCTAAAGAGGCTGAGGAATCCACGCCCACTTCCCAAGACTCCACGGCCCCCCTGGGGTCATGCCCCGCAGACTGAAGACCTCTGGCTTAGAGAACAGTAATCTCGCCTAATAAGGTGTTGGGTGTCTTAAATCCAATTTAAAAAAAATATTCGTGAGGACTTTTCAATGATTTGTGTGTACTTGTCATTTTATGGAATTTTCGAGGTCTGAATTGCATTACTCAATATCTGCAAATTGAAGCCCACATATTGAATAGTACAATAAACTTTCAGAACATGTCACTCAAAAATCAGTGTAATGTCTTGCCCAGGGCCCGAAAAATTGATAAGACACTGGGTAGAGCGACAGTGAAATACAGGTAGCCTAAAAAGCTTGGCGAATACACTTGTGAAAGATCACTTTCCCTGGGGGCAGCCTAGAAATAGGATGCCTTGAGCAACTGCCAAAGCCTTAATACTTCTGGTGTAATTGAATTTTCACCAGCAGCATCATGATTGGATCTGTAAATTTATATTATTATATTACATACTATTTTTTGGGGTATATTATAATAATTCTTGGCTTCTTGTATATAAAGGTAATGAGATGTGTTGCCCCTTTATAATTACTACCAGCTGTGATGATTTGTTTTATTTGTGAGGATGGAGGGGGGTTGTTTCCTGGCCTGTTAGAACTGGCAGCTTTGGCATGGTTCGCCCCTAACTTTTGGCTTTCAACCATCCTATTTTCGGCAGCTCTGTTGTTGTTTGGGCAGCGGCTCTGTTGTTGTTTGGGCAGCGGCTCTGTTGTTGTTTGGGCAGCGGCTCTGTTGTTGTTTGGGCAGCGGCTCTGTTGTTGTTTGGGCAGCGGCTCTGTTGTTGTTTGGGCAGCGGCTCTGTTGTTGTTGGGGCAGCGTCTTTGTTGGGGATGCCTCTGTTGGGGACGCCTCTGTTGGGGGCGGCAGCACCTTTGTAAAATGATACCTCACTTGTCTGGCTGTCCAATGCAGAATTGGCTAAAAACGTAGTTTCTTTTAAAATGCAGTGCTTGGAATTCACTGTGCTGTACCCTTAATCCCTATGTTTTTTTGCCCTTAACAGTCCTAGGCCTTCGGCCCACCCACACAAGTGAGGTATAATTTTACTCGGGAGAACAAGTGGAACTCTGGGTGGTAGGACATTTGTGCCAGCACGGTGATTCCACACAAAAAGTTGTGGAAAATGTTTGGGTTTTTTTCAGCAAAATTTTAGGTTTGCAAGGAATCCTGGGTAGGGAAATGATGGGGGATCCATGAAATACATTTTCGAAGTCCGAATTGCATTACTCAATATCTGGAAATTGAAGCCCACATATTGAACAGTACATTACATTTTCAGAAAATGTCACTCAAAAATCAGTGTAATGTCTTGCCCAAGGCCCCGAAAAAATTGATAAGACACCGGGTAGAGCGACAGTGAGATACAGGTAGCCTAAAAAGCTTGGGGAATAAGCTTGTGAAAGATCACTTTCCCTGGGGGCAGCCTAGAAATAGGATGCCTTGAGCAACTGCCAAAGCCTTAATACTTCTGGTGTAATTGAATTTTCAGCAGTATCAGGATTGAATCTGTAAATTTATATTCTTATATTACATACTATTTTTTGGGGTATATTATAATAATTCTTGGCTTCTTGTATATCAAGGTAATGAGATGTGTTGCCCCTTTATAATTACTACCAGCTGTGATGGTTTGTTTTATTTGTTAGGGTGGAGGGGGGTTGGTTCCTGGCCTGTTAGAACTGGCAACTTTGGCATGGTTCGCCCCTAACTTTTGGCTTTCAACCATCCTATTTTCGGCGGCTCTGTTGTTGTTGGGGGTCGCTCTGTTGTTGGGGGTCGCTCTGTTGTTGGGGGTCGCTCTGTTGTTGTTGGGGCAGCGGCTCTGTTGTTGGGGCAGTGGCTCTGTTGTTGGGGATGCCTCTGTTGGGGGCAGCAGCACCTTTGTAAAATGATACCTGAATAGTCTGGCTGTCCAGTGCAGAATTGGCTAAAAAAGTATTTTCTTTTAAAATGCAGCGCTTAGAATTCACTGTGCTATACAAGGCCCAGCAGTTAAGGGGTTAAGAAACTGAAACTATCCCTTTCCCTGTGGGTAGCCTAGTAAGTGGGACACCTTGCAGGGTCAAATTGGGAGCACAATTAGGCCAGGACATCAGGAAAAAAATGTCAACAACTTTGTAGATAATGACCTTTCATGAAATGTTGCATAGTATCAGGAGTAATTTTGGAAGAAATATCTGATAAATTAAGCTTTCTAAACTCATGGGGGTCAGTAGCATTGGACATGGACGCATCACTACACACCATTATTCCACTGCAACTCACCCACAGGTCTCCTCACAAGATATTCAGACTTATACATTGTTCTACTTTGGGTGCCCTAATGTGTTGGTCACCTATTGATCTCTTAGTCTGTGATCAACATCCCAAAGATCCCTGAATTCTCTATTATTTCAGGTCATGAGTCAGAGAACCATCTGCATCCTTCGTGTCTGAGGGCTTCTGCTCACCCTCAAGGAATCAGGAGTCATTCTCTTTTAGTTGTCCCTCAGAAGCCTATCCACCAGTGAAGAACTTGAGGATTGCATACAACTACGTACTTGATGTCTTTTTTTACTGTGGGTATAGACTTGATCTGAATAGGGAAAAGGTGCAGGAAATCACTCCAAATGCTTTTCTTTCTCTGTCTCTATACTCCTATCTTATTAGCTCTGTTCATTTCTCTCATTCTCCCCATCACTTTTTGCACCTCTCTAGTTCTTCCTTTTTCTCTCATACTCTACTTCTTTTCCTCTCCATGGTGTCTTACATTCTACTCTGTGCTTCACTCAGAATCTCACATTTCCCTTCTCTCTTTTCCTACCTTTTTCTCGGTCTATAAACCCCCCCCCTCCCTTTCCCACTCCTGACTCCCCTTTTGGCTCATTCTTTAGTTATTTATATATCTCTCAGGCCCTTATTCCTCCTGTAATTTCGTATTTCCTTGTAGTTTTATTTAATTTCTCTGTCTTGCACACTTTTCCTGTTTTTCCTGTCTTGCTCTCTCCTGACAGCCTCTTTCACGCCCCTCTGCCGCCTTAATGTCTTTGTACTATACTTAATATTATAATCTTAAGTCCCCTTTATTGCTTTGCTACACACAATAACAAAGTCCTCATGTGTCTGGAAGCCATGTTCAAACCAAAGGAGAATCCACAGGTGGAATTTCCTTTACAATTTCATTTCTTTGATGAAGGAAATTCCACTGGTTGATTGTAATCTACATTGAGAACATCCAGTACCACTTTACTGACTCCCTCTTCTCTGCTTTCCAGCTTTCTCTGTATCTTTAACAATTTCAGCACATCTCTCCACTGTCTTTCAGGGCGTTTTCTCCCTAATCTCTAACCCTTAACTCCCACCATCTATCTGCATATCTCGCACTCTTACCCTCTCCTTCCTTTCTTCCTCAATTGATTTCCTCATCCAAAATGTTTGTCATTCTTCTCCACTCTGCTATCTCACTTTTCCTTTTTCCATTTGGTTACCATCCAGCCATGTAAATTCTCCCTTCTCTTCGTCATTTTGGCCCCGGAATTAAGATTTTTCATAGTACTGTTTAAAAAAAAAAAAATTATTTTGTGCTGTCAAACTTTTCATTTTGGCTGCTTGCATTTTTTATTTTCATTCAGTGGTGAACTGGAGTCCTCTCCCAGATAAGGTAGCAGAGGGCTGCTTCTGGAAACAAAAGAGACTTTTAGACGGCCATCACACTTAATCTTTCTCCCTGCACAGCTCCCTTTCACTTCACCCCAGGTAACATTAGTGCTGGTTTTGAAGCTCAAAAAAAGCTCAGCCACTCTGTGGCCTCACTCTCCGGGTGAGAGACTGGGGACAGTAGGAGACCCACCACATGCCCAGCCTGTTCAGTTTGGCCCATTGTCCTACTGCACAAGACAATGAGCCAGCCATTCTCTATACTTGGTTAGAACAAGCTCCCATCTTCGCTCTTAGTTTGCAGCAGCCTTTAAGATCAAGCTTCAGCGGGCAAGCCAGCCCAGTAAAATGTGATTTCATCTAAGAATATATGATATTACTTAGAAGACCATTACTTTGCAAGTTTTTACTACGATGTTTTCACATCGCAAATAACATTCCTACGCAAGATTTAACCGCGCATGCTTTTATTTCGCAAATGCATTTAAAAGTACTAAATATGCATTTACTTCGCAGTATATTACTAAGTATACAACTTCTACGCATTTTACTTTTACCCTTACCCTCTTACACTACGATACCCTACAGTACCCAAATACCACTACACTACCCTAAAACACTACTCTACACTACACAAATACCACAACACTACCCTTAACCCAAATACACTACTCTACACCACATAAACACAACCCTAAAACCTAAAAGACAACCCCCTGCATGACCCCAAAAACTACACTGCCCTACTTACCTCTCTCTCCTCGTGGTCCCTTGCTTCACCGTGCTACCTCTCTTCTCCTGCTTCAGGCGTCGTCAGAGTTGCACGTCGTTGTTTGGAAATGGCAGCGCCTCCTTTTCCAAACAAGGATGTGAATAGCCAGCAAAGTAATTGACTTTGCTAAGTAAGGGTATGTGCGTAGTAGAAGCATGCAAACTTAAAGCATGCAAAGCAAAAGATTCTGCTAAGTAAAAAATGCGCAAGTTGTTGCAGTGGCTGCGAAGTAATGGTAGATTACCTTTATCTATGGCTAAAAAAAAATGGCCTGCCAGCTGGCTTTTGCCTCAGGCCCCTTGTGCAATGCCAGATTGCCCACCCTGCCAATCAGAAGATGAATCCTTGAGCAACTGCCCATGCCTTCATACCTCTATCGCACTTGAAGCTTCAGCAATGTCGGAATTGAAACTGTAAATTCAAAATCTACACGAAAAGCCACAGCAAGGAGGCAGTGTTAGCTTTTGAGAGGCATGCCTAAACTTACTCTTATATTATGATGGTTCTTGACTTCTCACATTACAAGGTAGTCAGATGTGTGACCCCTGCATTACGGCTGCCAGCTGTGATGGTTGGCTCTTGGCCTGTTAGACCTGGTATCATTATCATGTTTCTCCAATAACTTTCGGTCTTCAACTGCTTTTGGCGGCTTTCCTTTTGGCGGCTCTGCTTTTGGCAACAATTTTTGGCGGCTCTTTCTATTGTGGTGCATTTCTTTTGATGGACATCCTAATACGGTTATTGCCACTTACCGAACCTCTATTATAATAATCGAATACTGCTGTCCTGTCTGAGTTAAGCCTGCTGGAGCTTATGGTGTTGTGAACATTGGTTTCTGTTGAAAATATTTACTAAAACAATTATTTTTTTTAAAACAACTTTTTTGCTCACATGGGCTTGGAGAAGGGTGATCTCGTCTAAAAAGTTGTTCGGTGTCTTCAATTCAGTTTAAGACATATATTCATAATGATCTTGGGTAAATACTTTTCAATGATTCATGTGTGCTTGTGTCATCTTATGAAATTTTTGCCACATTCAAAATCTAAATTTTATTGTTCAATATTTGCAACTTCAGCCTGCATATTACATTGTACATCTGAAAGAGGCACATTAGTGATAGATTCCTTACCATAGAATATCCCCAGGCATCAGACTGTATCCGAAATTTTTTCGTCAGCAGTACCCCTGTGCGTCGGTAGGCGTCGTTGTGTGGCTCCACGTATGTCGCTGGCAACGTAGCCGCCGAGACGTCTTCAGCGCTACTTAGATGTGCCAACGCACGCTGACGTCAGTTCTTTCTTTTCCCGCGCCAGCAAGTGCAGATCCAAGAGAGAGCAGTACTCCTAGTCATATTTTTGACTTGTTTTCTGAGACTTGTTTCCCTTGTTTGTCGAGTACTCGACTTCTGGCGCAGTAGGAACGCCTGGGTCTCAGTCCTGTTGGGACTGCCATCGGAACATGTCGGCGGAGGAACCGCATGTCGTGTGTCTCTTCTGCTTCGAGCACGGCCATCACCCCGAGATGTGCCCCAGTTGTCGGGCCATGGCGCCAAAGACTTGCGGGAGCGTTCTCAACAGTTCTTTGAGGCCCGGCAATTGCTCTGCACCACTCAAGGTCCCGCAACCGTGGGTGGTCGAGGGACCAGTCGCGGAGCCTACACCATCGTTCATCGGCGTCAGGTAAGTCGAAGCGCCATACCAGGTCGAAGATGCAGTATCGCTGTTTGCCTACCCCTCACCGGTTGCGGGACGCGGTGGAGGAGGTGGGTGATCACTCCCCCGCGGCTCCGGTGGAGCCTCCGTTGTTGCCTGTGGCCCTTCCCCGGGGCCGTATGCAACTCCGGAACGAATACAAGTGTTCTTATAGGCCATGGGCCTTTTATTTGCCTCTTTGGGTCCCTCTGGAGTGCCTTTGGGTCTCGTAAAACCGTTGGGTGGTTCTGCCCCCATGCTGCCTCCTTTGGCCCCGGCAATGCCAGCAAGATACCCTGGGGCGCCGTTGGCTCCTGGCTTCCCGCCTCGGTGCCGCCGGCTGGCTTCCTGCCTCGGTGCCGCCGGCTGGCTTCCTGCCTCGGTGCCGCCGGCTGGCTTCCTGCCTCGGTGCCGCCGGCTGGCTTCCTGCCTCGGTGCCGCCGGCTGGCTTCCTGCCTCGGTGCCGCCGGCTGGCTTCCTGCCTCGGTGCCGCCGGCTGGCTTCCTGCCTCGGTGCCGCCGGCTGGCTTCCTGCCTCGGTGCCGCCGGCTGGCTTCCTGCCTCGGTGCCGCCGGCTGGCTTCCTGCCTCGGTGCCGCCGGCTGGCTTCCTGCCTCGGTGCCGCCGGCTGGCTTCCTGCTGCAGTGCCGCCGGCTGGCTTCCTGCTGCAGTGCTGCTGGCTGGCTCCGGCCTCGGCTGGCATCCAGCCTCTGCGCAGCCACTGGCTCTGGCCTCGGCTGGCATCCAGCCTCTGCGCAGCCACTGGCTCTGGCCTCGGCACAGCCGCTGGCTCCGGCCTCTGCGCCGCCACTGGCTCTGGCCTCGGCACAGCCGCTGGCTCTGGCCTCGGCACAGCCGCTGGCTCCGGCCTCGGCACAGCCGCTGGCTCCGGCCTCTGCGCCGCCACTGGCTCCGGCCTCTGCGCCGCCACTGGCTCCGGCCTCTGCGCCGCCGCCGCTGGCTCCTCCACGGCCAGACTACGTCAAGCTTGGATTGACCTATTGTCCACCAATTCCTAGCCCGGGAGAGGCGATTTTCTCCCTTTCCCTGGCCTCCTTGTCCTTCTCGGCCTCTTACACAGCCGACGGCTGACAGCAAAGACTGGGAGGGGTCTGGGGACCCTCTCGCAGCTCAGTGTGAGGATGCGCCACACTAGAATGCCAATGGGGAGGACCTGAGCCATCTGGATTTCTCTCCACGCCCGGTACACTGTCCCCTTCCTCCGTGGCTATGGAGCAGGGTGGTACATTTTCTGTGGTGTTGCACAGAGCGGCTGAGGCTCTTAACCTCAAGCTCCCTACGGTGTCTCAAGACCAATCTCCTGACTGAGGTGATTCGGCCAGGAGCCTCCTCCAAGGAGCTGCTGCTGCCCTTTAATGATGCAATTACAGACGTCCTCTGGGCCCCTGGTCCACGCCTCCCACAGGAACTCCTGTGGAGAGGAGTGTGGCACGACGGCATCATCTGGTCCCGGGCGACCCCAGTTTCCTCACATAACACCCGACGTCAGAGAGTCTGGTTTTCCAGACTTCTGCTTCTCCCAGCGCATTCCCTTCCGCACCTCCGGATAGGGTACCAAAAAAAAAAAGTGAGCGGCCTGGAAACAATGTTTTACCTCTGCCACTTTGGAACTGCGGACAGTGCATACTGCATGCCTTTTGGCCAGCTATTCCCACGCTGTGTGGGTCACAGTGGTGCTGGTGCTACCTCAGTGTCCGGACGCTCAGATGGTACTTTCCCTAGCTATACTGAGGGGAGAGATGCAGCACTGTTTACTTGGTGGCCTTGAGATCGACGACTCCCCCGGCAGGGCAATTTCCACACCTGTGGCGCTTCGCTGTTCCGCCTGGCTCAGAGCCACTGGCTTCTCAGGGGAACATACCCTTTGATGGCACACGCCTCTTTGGTGACAACCCGGATGGCATGTTGGAACGTTTTGAGGACTCCCGGGCAGTGGCCCAGTCCTTGGACCTTTCCACCACACGCACTCCCTCGGGTTCTGCCTTTTGTTCCTTTCCTGACGGGGATGGGGCACCCAAAACACGTTTTTTTCAAAGCTGCAGGCCTGCGCAGCAGCACTCTCGGTGCAGCCGCGGAAAGGGGACGCACAGAGGTGGGTCCAGGGCCAGCGGCTAGGTCAGTCCCCTGCCACCACGGCCTCCAAACCTTCCTAGTCCGGGGTTTTCAGGCCCACTGAATGGCCGTGGGCGGCACGATTCGCCATTGCCTCCCCCACTGGCGCACAATCACTTTGGACAGTGGGGTTTTGCAGATAGTCCGAAGGGGCTACTCCCTCCCATTCCAAACTTCCCCTTCGGCCGTGCCCCCCTCCTTACCACCGCATGTCAGTGTATCACTTGGCGCTTCTCCAGCAGAACGTTCTGGCCCTCTTGGCCGGAGGTGGCTGTTGAGCGCGTTCCGACACCAATAGTAAGTCGTGGTTGTTCCGACTACTTCTTGATTCCAAAAAAGGACAACGGCCTGCGTCCTCTTTTAGGCCTCCGGTACGTCACTTACTTCCTTCGGATAAAAAAGTTCTAAATGCTCCCTCTTTCAGTTCACCCTACTCCCTTTTGGCAATACCAGCACCCCCCGGGTGTTCGCAGAAGTGATTGCAGTGGTCGCAGCTCATCTACGCATTTCAGGGGTTTGTCTTCCCCCTATCTTGACTACTGGCTGTTGACAGCAGGCCCACCCGAGCAGTTGTCTCACACCTCCAAACTACAGCCAACCTCCTGCATTTGCTGGGGTTCTCCATCCACGTGCTGAAGTGGCATCTGGCTCCTTCTCAGAAGCTCCTCTTCATCTAAGCGGTTCTGGACACGGTGCAATTTTGGTTTTATCTTCCCAAACAGCGTGTCTGGGTCATTCGGCCTATGAGTTGGGTCGGCGGCAGATCCCTCTTCCTTCCCCAACCGGAGCACACAGTGGTAACAGATGTGTCCCTCTGGGAATGGGGCAGCCATATGGGGAGGCAGAGATCAGAGGCCTATGGTCTCCGGTGGAGTCCGAGCTTCATATCAATCAGTTGGAGCTTACGGCGATCCTGCTTGCACTCAAACCATTCCTTCCCTCTGTCAAGAGGACAGTAGTGCAGGGGTTCTTGGACGAAACCACCGCCATCTGGTACTGCAACTAGCGAGGCAAGGTGGGGTCGTGGATCCTATGGCAGGAGACTCTGCACCTCTGGACGTGGCTGGACTGCCAGGGCATTCTACTGGTGGTTCATCCGCTTGGCAGGTTCTGTGTACACCGGGGCAGATGAACTCTGCCGCCGGTGCATCATAGATCACGAATGGCATCTTCACTCAGAGGTGGCACAAGGTCTCTTTCAGCAATGGGAGTACCTTGGTTGATCTATTCGCCACCAAACAGAACGCGCACTGTCAGCAGTTCAGCGCGTTGGAGTTTCCAATTCGGCAGTCGATTGGAGACTCTGTGCGTTGAGAGTGGAGTGGCGGTCTGTTGTACGCCTTTCCGCTAATACCACTTCTAACCAGAGTGCTGAAGATCAGACTCGACTAGGCCCAAGTTCTTCTTGTGGCACCGGACTGGGCTTGAAGAGTTTGGTATCCCGAGCTACTCAGTATGAGCGTGGATCCTCCGATACAACTGCCTCTTCGGGAGGATCTTCTCTTCGCAGCAACAGGAGAAGGTCCTCCACCCGTACCTGTCCAGCCTCCACCTCCTTGCGTGGAGATTGAGCGGCGACAGTTGATTCCATTTGACTTGCCTCCTGAAGTTTGTGATTCTGGCAGCCAGGCGTCCCTCACCTAAACTGTATATGCCTGCCGGTGGAACAAATTTGTGGCATGGTGCACAGCACAAGCTGTGGACCCCCCTTTCTGCCCCTCTTTCCAAGGTCCTATTGTTCCTTCTCTCTTTGGCCTAGCAGGGCTCTGCTCTGGGCACTGTTAAGGGCTACCTCTCTACTCTTTCAGCCTTTTTTAGGCTGTTGTCCACAGATTTGTCAAAGGCATTACTCGCCTTTTCCCTCCTATTCCTTTTGTGATGCCTCACTAGGACTTGCACCTGGTTCTCAGATACTTAATGTGTGCTCCTTTTGAGCCTCTTCATAACTGTCCTTTACGGTTATTGACTTTGACAACTGTCTTCCTGGTGGCTATCACCTCAGATAGGTGAGTGAGTGAACTCCAGGCTTTTGTTTGCAAACCTACTTTCCTGGCGGTTCATCCGGACAAGGTTGTGCTTCGGCCACGTCCCTCCTTTCTACCGAAAGGAGTCACTGTCTTTCATCTGGGGCTAACTGTCACTCTGCCCACTTTCTTTTTCGCCTCTGCACCCTTCCAGTGAGGAAGAGAGGCTCCACCGTCTGGACCCAAAATGTGCGCTTTCATTCTACCTTCTGGGTTGGTGACCAGCTCTTTGTTGGCTACATGGGCCCCACGAAAGGCTGGGCTTTGCACAAACGGACTATCTTCCACTGGGTTGTCCTGTGCATTAACGCCTTTTACTCTCTGGCTAAAAAAGGAACCTCCGTAAAGCTGTGCTTACATTCTACCAGGGCGACGGCGGCTACTACTGCATTGGGACGCGGTGTCCCCCTGCAGGACATCTGTCAGGCAGCCACTTGGGCCTCACTGCATACTTTCACTAAGCGCTATTGCCTTGACAGTCAAGTCCGGAGAGACGGCTTATTTGGCCGTTCGGTTCTCCGTGACTTCTGGTGTAATCTCACTTCGCAGGCCCACCAACGGGGTTGGTATTGCTTGGGTATGTATTCTAAGGTAAGGAATCTATCACTATCGTGTCTCTTTCAGATGCACAAGTTACTTGTGTAACGATATATCTGTAAGCGACATTAGTTAGTGATAGATTCTTTACAGCACCCCCATCCTCCCCGTTCTGCGAACTGATTTCTAGGGTTCCAGTGATCCCTCTCAGGGCCCTAGTTCTATTGCACCAGTAGTCTGTCTCTGGCATGGCTCTGCGTTCCTGGCTCAGAAAGGTCATGTACAGAACTGACGTCGGTGCGCGTGGGCGCATCTAAGTAGCTTTGACAACGTCATCTCTGCGGCTACAACGCTAGCGACGTACGCAGAGCCGCACGACGACACCTACCGACGTGCAGGGGTACTGCTGAGGAAAAGCTTTCCAGATCCAGTCTGATGCCTTGGGATATTCTTAGGTAAGGAATCTATCACTAACTAATGTCTCTTACAGATCTATCGTTACACAAGTAAGTAACTTGTGCATTCAATTTTCAGAAAATGTTGTTCAAACATCAGTGTAATGTATTGCCCAGGGCTCTAAAACATGGATTTAAAGGGGAGTAGTGCGACAGTGATAGGTACAAGAAGCCTGAAAACAGGTTAAGAAACTTGTGTAAGATCACTTTCTTTGGGGTCAGCATAGAAGATGGGCTGCCCTGAGCAACTGCCCATGTCTTAATACCTTCGGTGTACTTGAAGCTTCAGCAAAGTCAGAATTGGAACTGTAAATTCAAAAGCTACACCACAACCCACTGCAAGGAGGCTGTTAGTAGCTTTTTGGAGGCATAGTCACCTGCAGCCACCTTTTTTTTTTTTTTTTTTAGTATATTAGGATAGTTCTTGATTTTTTTTTTTTTTTTTTATATTCCAAGGCAGTTAGATGTGTTGCCTCTTCATTACTTGCAGATGTGATGGCTTGTTTCTTTTGGTGGGGGGGGGGGGGGGGGCAGGGGTTGGTTTTTGGCCTGTTAGATATATTCTCTTTGGTGTGGGTCTGCCCTAACATTTCTCCTTCAACCATCCTATTTTTGGCAGTTTTGTGTGTGGCACCTGTGTGTTTCAGTTCTTTCTACTGTGGTGCATTTTGTTCGATGGACATCTTAACGCTTTTATTGCAACTAACTAAATCACTATTGTGTTAACAGAATACTGCTGTTCTATCCCCGAGTTATCGCTGGGAGTGGATGTGGCCTAACGGCTGGAGTGGTCAAACTCGGAGCTGGGGAACCTGGTTCAAGTCTAAGAAGGGACACTAACCATCCTGTGATTCTGTGCAATTCACTTAATTGCCTTGTGCCAAACAAAAATTAACGTGTTCTTCTGTAACGCAACTGCTGCTCATGTAATGCGCTGGGATACCTTCAGGTCTAGTTCGCACTATATAAAAAAACACCCTGCCGGAGCTTATGGTCTTATACACGATAGTTTGTGTTGGGAAAATGTTATAAAAATTAATTAAACCTTGTTTAGTCAAATGGTCATAAAGAACCGTGATCTTGTCTGACAAGATGTTGGGCATCTTTAGGCTCTTTAAGACATATATATTTGTAAGGATAATGGGTAAGCACTTTGGTGTGATTCTTGTGTAGTTGTGCAAAAGACACACAATTGATGGAAGGAATGCAGAACAAATCAAAACATTCGCCCCCAGTCAAGAGATCTGGGTTAAATCCATAATTCTTTTGCTCACCATGCCACCCCAGTTTAGACCTGGCTTGGCAGTTTGGGCTGGACTGTTCCCATTGGACGCAGGGTCAAGACTGATTTGCATATGGCTGGGTCCAAACTGGAGTAGCATGGTGAGCAAAAAAACGATGGATTTAGGCCCAGATCTCTGTACTGGGGTGAATGTATGACATTGATGTGCATTCAGTCCATCAATTGTTCTTTTTGCATTTGTCACCCCGAGTGGGACGGGTATGCCCAGACGTGGGTCCCGTGCTCTCCATGCCACTGGAGTCATGCTATCCTGGCTGATGAGGGCTGAAAGCTCGAAACCGGTCCTAGGATGCCTGTTTCAAGTCCAGGGAGGACCTGGCTTGGCAGTTCGGGCTGGACTGTTCCCATTGGGCGCAGGGTCAAGGCTGATTTGCATATGGCTGGGTCCAAACTGGAATTACATGGTGAGCTAAAAAAGATGGATTTAGGCGTAGATCTCTGTACTGGGGTGAATGTATGACATTGTTCTGCATTCTGTCCATCAATTATTCTTTTTGCTCTTGTGTAGTTGTGGGCCTGATTTAAGCTCTACTTTCTCTCATTCAGTCTTTCACCAATATTTCCGATCCATTATCCAATCCACTCACCATTCATTCAATATCCACCCTTTCTTTCAACCATCCATTCACTCATCCATCCAATTACCCACCCACGCACACTTTCACCCACCCTTTCACTCATATTATTTCACCCATCCTTTCTTTTAACCTTCCATTCTTTACTGTTTCCCTCAAGCCATCAACGCTCAATATGTGAGCTTTTTCTGAGCTGAAGAGGGAAAAGGCCATAGCTCAACCACCACTGCAGCTGGTAAAGCAGGGGGTTACAGTCATGAGTTAACGACACCCTGGTAACTAGTGAGTCTACTAGTAATTGGCAATAAGCAATAATTGTGATTTACCAGTGCCTGTCCATGCCGCCGCTTTTCCCCCTCCAACTGACCATCCTTCTGCTCCAGTACTTGAGTCAGTGACATGGGTGGCCTCTATGGTTAGAATTAAAACCTACATTGTTTAGATGACAAATTTGTCCCCTCTTAATTTTTTCAATCAAAGTACAACCAAATTACATACTTCACTACAGTTTGGTTAGCACTGCAGTATCTTTTTTTTAAAAAAAAACACTCGGAATTTTGTTGACTGACAATGTTTTAGACAAGCCAGGGAGTGCAGCCAACCAAAAATGTTTCATAATAGAGGGGCAGACCTATATCCTATGATGATGATTATTCAGTCATTGAAGCACAATATAGATGGGAGAGGGAAAGGTTACTAACAAAGCAGAAGATAAGTGAACTAGAGACCGGTAAAAGTCAGGTACCAAAATAAACATGAATTGGGGAAACAAAAAATTCAGCAATAAAAGGAATTAAACTAAAGTTGGATAGGGGAGTTGTAAAAAAAAACGACACTGTAAAAAACAATAAACAAGGCAAAATGTACTAGTAGCATCGTGGGCAGAGGAAAAGAAGCGAATCAATTGTGCTTTGCACGTGTGGTTTCATATCCCATCCTCGTAGCCATGTGAAAAGACAGATCCTCAGGAAAGGGTGTCAGAGCAACTTTATTTATCGCCAGCAACACCAGGCTCCAGACAGCAACTCCTGACCTGGACGCCAGCACCAACATTCGCAAGATTCTACCCTACATCCACAAGAATCATAAAACTCTACAGTAAGGCATTGATAATAAATAGGACTCGCTGGAGATAGTAAAGCCCTCTGCATTGGTGGTTGTTGTCTCCTGACTAGCATCTCTGGGACCCACCTCCTCAACATCCCTCTTCTTGCCCTTTGGTGCTGATGTAAGAAATGAAGCTAACAAAAATAGATTAGTGAGTCAGTTAATCTTCACAACGTTATTATGACGGGCAAACACAGCCACATTGTTCTTATCTGAAACTGATCCCCTATAGTATTAGTTTCGAGGCTATTGACTATCATTGCGTTGGCCATTCTAATCCTAAAATCTTTAGTTCAAATTTCCTAAACCAAAACAGTGTATTAACTGCTGGAGGGTGCACTGTACCTGGCTGGTGTGATGCAAGCACAGACGCACCCTCTCCCAGCGAAGTTGATGCTCCCATAAGGGTATCCACTGCCGGGCCTGCTAGCATGGGGGGGGGGGGGGGGAGTGGTGCTCCACAAAAATAAATACTGCTGCCACCTCCTTCACACCTGGGTGGCGGTACCGCCCCCAAGGTAGGCGGCTGCTGCTGGATGTTCGGACGGGCCTTGCGCCGCCACTCCTCTGGTCGCCCTGCTCTGTCATGGCACTGGGTTGGAGAGAAGATTGAAACCGGTAAAGTAAAGGAAGGAAGGAAAGAAGAAAAAAGGAAGTAATGATTTGCGAGGAGTTACTCTGCATTGCGTTTGATGAGAAAACACAAAGTGAGCAGGTGTGCCGGGACTCTCCGCCCACCAGTAGTGTTTTTGTTACTCCACTGGGCATGACTCCTTGACCTATGTCATGCCTAGCCCACATATTTTCCGAACGTTTAATGTACAGAACAATGTCACTCAAAAATCACCGCCACCACCTACTCTTTATTTGGGTATATTATTAAAGTGGCTTCTTATGCTCCAATGTAGTCAGAGGTGTGGACCCCACATTACTACTACCAGCTGTGATGGCTCAGTGTATAACGGCGCCTCAGTGTATAACGGGGCCTCAGTATATAACGGGGCCTCAGTATATAACGGGGCCTCAGTGTATAAAGGCGGCTCAGTGTATAACGTCGGCTCAGTGTATAACGGCAGCTCTTTCTGGGATGGCTCTTTTTCTGACCGCTCTTTCTATTGTGGTGCATTTCTTTTGATGGACATCTTAATGCTCTCATTGCCAGTAACTCTACCTCGATTAAATTAATTGAATACTGCTGTCCTGTCTCTGAGCTATGCCAGCCGGCCCTTATGGGCTTGTGCACAATGGTTTGTTATGTGCTGAAAAAATGTACTAAAAATATATATATCTTTTAACTTTGCTTAGCCAAATAGACTTAGAGGATGGCAATCTGAAAAGATGGAGATGTGCGCAGCTTAGCATTTTCCAGTAATATTTATTAGATATTAAAGAGAGCCGCCCCAAGAGCAGAGCAAGGCAACAGGCAACTTCAACTGACATCGAGCCCAGGCGCAGCTAGGCAACTACTGACTTTCCAGATGACATGGAGCCATTCTGCTGAACTATAATCACCACACACCTCCCTTCTTTTAATAAAATAACACTTATAATATAGAATAAAGAAATAAACAAATCAAAGGAATACAAAATCAAGTTGAAATAAAATAAACAAACAGTCTCACTTATACATATTCTCGTAACCAACTTGGTTTAACATGATCTCTGGAACTTCTCCTGACACCACCACCCCCTCCTAAAACATTTTTGTCATTTGTTACCTTTCTTTGTGAAAAGGCAGGATCTTTAGCCACACGAGATGTATTCCACCAATTACCATTGCATAACTTAACAGCATTCTTTCTGACTTCAACAACTTGCTGAGAATCCAAAAACTTTGAGAAACCTTTCCTGACAGACACAGGATGTTTTATTCCTACCCAGTCCCCAACACTAATTTTGTGATCTTCTTTCCTAATGATAGATTCACCTTTTTTTTTTATACTGATTTCAGAAGATTTCCTATTCGCAGAATCCCAAATACTTCTCATGTCACACCCCTGATGAAAAGTCTTCACCATCCAAAAAGGATAGACCTGTGAAGAAGCCTTTCTGCCTCTCGTGAGTTCAAACGGACTGAAATTGGTAGTTACATGAGGGGAAGTGCGGTATGACCACACAAGTTCTTTAACTGCCTGAAAAACACATGTCAGATCTGTAAGCAGCTTGAACACATTCCACAACAACTCTATTGAACCTTTCAGTTTTACCATTGCTCTGTGGATGGTAAAGGGGGGTCCTGGTGTGTTTGATACCGCAAGAATGCAAAAAAAAATTCATTTCTTGCAAAATAAATTGGACACCATTGTCCGTGAGGATTTCCTCTGGAAAACCTTCTCTGAGAAAGATCTTAAGACAGTTGATGACACTTTTTGAATTTGGTACACCAATCGGTTCAACTTCAACCCATCTGGATAAGTGGTCTACAAGAACTAGAAATACTTAGACTTTGCAGGGAGAACATGAAATGGCCCAAGAAAGTCCATACCTAATTTTTGCCAAGCTCTTACAGGGGGAGATACAGGATGTCCAACAGAACCCTCTAGTACAAGAACCTTATCATTGGCACTACATGGAAACACATTGTCTGACCAAATCATCCAATTGGATGTCCATTCTGGACGACCACAAAATCAGATCTAACTTTTCTTTTAGTAATGGTAGAGCCCAGATGACCAGAATGAGCAGCCAATATAATTTGTTCGCGGAAACAAGTGGGGGGTACCAGCTTGTCACCTCTGACAACCTTTCCACTCTCAAGAGAAAGTTCACTGTTAACCTTCCAGAACATTTGAAGGTCTGGGGAAAGACATTCCTCTTTTTGCCAACCCCTTTTAATCAATGAAACTAATTCTCTGAGAATAGTATCTTTTTCAATTTCAGTGACCCAGTCATCTTCCGCAAAAGAAAAAATCTCATGACTAACACAGGCTACAAAACATTCCTCTACATCATTTTCCCATTCTTGTTCATCTACATCATGGATCGGCTATCTAGATACAGTCCGCTCTGCTATTCTTTACACCTGCAATGTACTCCACGGTGAATGAAAATTCTAATAATTTTGTTGATAACCTGGCCAAACGAGCAGTGGTGCGTTTAGGATTCTTCCCTGACAGGATATCAACTAAAGGTCGCTGATCAGTCCTTAAAATAAAAGATCTTCCCCACAAATATGATTTAAATTTTTCAACACTCCAAGTACACGCTAGCAGCTCTTTTTGAATTACGGAATACTTCTGTTCAACTGGACGAAGAGTCCTGGACGCAAACCCTACCGTGTACTCTCTACCAAATTGCGAAAGTACGGCGCCCAAGCCGTACTCGCAAGCATCCACTGTAACAACAGTCTCTCTACCTTCTACAAAGGGTTGCAGAGCTGGAGCTTGGACAATGTGATTCTTGATACACTGAAATCCATTTTCACACTCTTCTGACCAAATAAAATATGCCCCTTTTTTGAGTAAGGCTCTAAAACACTCAGTTGTTTTTGCAAAATCCTTCATAAATTTCGCATAAAACTCACAAAGACCTAGGAAGGACATAAGTTGTTCCTTATTTTGTGGAGCAGGTGCTTCTGTAATACTTTTAACCAAACCAGGTCTAGGCCTGACTTCTTGTTCAGAAATTATGTGACCTAAATATTCGATCTCCTTTACTTTGAAAGAACATTTGCTTTTTTGTAGAGTCACTCCTCTACTTTCTAGTATTTTAAAAACTTGATCGAGGACCGAGTCATGTTCAGCTTCTTTCTTAGTAAAAATGAGGATGTCATCTTGGAACACTACGAGATTAGAATTGTCTGTGAACATTTCTGTCATAAGTCTCTGGAAGACCGCAGAAGCTAGGCCAAAAGGTAGTCTGCAGAACTGAAAGACACCTTCAGGAGTGACAAAGGCTGTAAGATGTCGGGACTGAGGATGAAGTTCGACCTGTTGATAAGCCGCTTTGAGATCCAATTTGGTGAAAAATGAGGAAGACCCAACTTTGGCAATGAGATCCTCAATGCGCGGAAGAGGAAAACCATCAACCCAGATGGCCTCGTTGAGACTTCTCAAGTCAACACACATCCTCAGGTCCCCAGACCTCTTTTTTGCTAAAACAATGGGTGAAAGCCAGAGAGTGGATTCAACTTTCTCAATTATACCTTGTTCGCACAAAGTTTGGAGATGTTTAGAAAGGTCACCTCTAATACTCAATGGAACATTGCGCAGCTTGTGTTTGACAGGAATTACATTTTCTTTGAGTTTTATAAAATGCTGAAAATTGGTAATCCTGCCTAATCGATTTTCAAAAACTTTACTAAATTTGACTTCCAAATTATCAATCGATAGAGTGCTAGAAAGAGAAAGGATGTCCTGAGTGGAGTGAATGTGATTATGATCAAGTTGTTGTTTTTCAATAAAAACAGGATTCTCCAACCCAGGTTTAATCGTTAAGCCAATCTCAGCTTGATGAATAAGACCAAGAACATTGATCCCTCTCTTGGCCACATAAACTTTGCCTTTAATACTCTCACCTAAAACACTAATGGTGGCCCAAAAATAACCAAATAATTCAATGCGGCTGCCTTCAAAAGCTAGTGTGAGAATATCAGGAGGGAATAGGCTTTTTTTTTACCATAACTTCTGATACTTTTCTGGCGAGACAATTGTGATACGAGCCCCTGTATCAACTAATAGTTGAATTTTGTTCTTCTCTATTGTAACATCAACTTCAGGATCAGGAATGTGGTGTAACTCTTTTTCATGACAATTTTTGACCACTACAACATATTCCTGATTGGTAACATCTTCATCATGTACATTGTCAAACTCGTTAATTACACATCTAACATTTCTTCTTTTACCACTCACTTTCGCAAAATGTCCCATTTTCCCACATTGTCCACATTGCTGGTTAACCGCTGGACAATTTCTAAAAGATGAGACATGTACAGATGAACCACATCTATAACAATACATTCTAGAAATTGATTGTCTATTCTGCATAAATGCTCTTCCCCCGCCTAATCTTCTGGTGTGGTTACGAAAAGTATTACCCCTGAAAACATTTTCTTGAGTGGAAATGTGAGGTTTCACGGAAGATGACTCTGGATGTCTTGTCGAAACAGCACCTGAAGATGATTCAGGCTGTTTTGTCGAAACAGCACCTGAAATTGAAGAATTAGATAAAGCCGATTCGAGCTGTTTTGCGTCATCAATAGAGTTTTCTATACTTTTAGCAATGTCAACAGCTTTGTCTAAAGTAGGATCTTTGCATGCAAATAGTCTTTCTTGAGCTTTTTTGCAGTAGCAACGTGCAACCAGTTGATCCCTTATTAGTTGAGAAGTGAAGTTCTCGAATTCACATTTGGCAGCTAAAACTTTTAAAGCTGTGATAAAAGTGTTGATGCTTTCATCTGACTTTTGCACTCTCGTAAAGAATTTATATCTATGCACTACAATGTTTTTCGTTTTAGTAAAATGCTTGTCCAATTGTGCTACTGCTATTTCAAATTCGTCAAGGTTTTGACCTTCAGGTGGAACATACGGGGGTAGATGATCAAACACGTTTTGTCCTTCAACCCCTAGATAGTAGTACATTAAATTCTTTTTTCTATCCGGTCTGTATCTCTGAACATCAATTGCCCCCAAGTATGCTTTAAATTATCTAAACCATAATTTCCACTCTAGAACTGGATCTCCTGGATCTTGTAGCAAGGGCGCTGGTGCAATAACACTTTGCATGTTGACACTAGATTTTTGATAAAAATAATTGAGAAGAAGTAAGAGAAGTAAGATGAATCAATAAAATAAAAAAAAAAATGACAATAAAAAAAAAATCCCACAGTGCGAATACTACTCTAGAAACTGTGGTGTAGTTGTAAGTTTTTACTTAAGTCACAAGGTGGCAGGATTGTCTTGGTTTGTTGATGCGACTTCCAGAGCTGATAAAAAAAATGAATGCAATGTAAATTTACATGCTGTGCGTGTCAGCGAGATTCTAAATGAAAATGAATTGACACGCAAATGCTGAGCGTGTCGGCGTGAGTTTTTCAATTAATTTCCATTGAATCAGCAAACAGCTAATGATGTGTTCCAGCCGTGCGTATTGATGCGTTCCATGCGTGATGCTGCGTAGAAAGTAATGGAAGGATGCGTTCCAGACACCGGAAGTTGATCGAGAGGTCTTGGAGTATTGTCTGACGTGAGACAATAACGAGCCTCGCAGTGCAGCGCGTGCGGAACACCCAGCTCGTGAGATGAAGCGCAAGCAAAATCAACAGTCTCAAACACGGTGAAGTAATCCAACGCAGTGATTTTTACCCATTGAAAAATCACAAATCCGTTTTTGTTTTTGAACCAAAAGGTGAAAAGATCAAAGGTATTTTCCCTCACGTGGCTTGTCATAAAACGAATACACGATGCGTGGCGAATGTCGCGATAAATGAAAGGGTGTGGCTCTTATTTTATAATTGGATGCCTTTACGCTCGAGTAAATAATGAAAATTGTACTCACAATAGTATTGTAAATTCGGATTTGCTGCGAGTGGGAAATACCTTCAGTCCATACGTAGAAAAAAAATAAAATATAAGAGTCACAAAGCGTCGCTGGATCGGACAGAATCCCATCTTCTGTCGCCAATGAAAAGATGGAGATGTGCGCAGCTTAGCATTTTCCAGTAATATTTATTAGATATTAAAGAGAGCCGCCCCAAGAGCAGAGCAAGGCAAAAGGCAACTTCAACTGACATCGAGCCCAGGCGCAGCTAGGCAACTACTGACATTCCAGATGACACAGAGCCATTCTGCTCAACTATATGGCATCACCACACAATCCTTTTGACAAGGTAAGCCACTGTAAGACATATGTTCATAAGGATCCTGAGTAAGGACTTTGGTATGATTCATTTGTACTTGTGCCATCTTATGGAATTTTACCCTTATTTGATATCTGAATTTAATTACTCAACATCTCCAAATTCAAGCACACCTATTAAATTGTACATTTAAGTCTCAGAAAATGTTACACAAAAATCACTTTAATGTCTTCCCCAGAGTTCCACAAAATTGACAAGATGCTGTGGAAAATAGATTAAGAAACAGATGTAAGATTACTTTCACAGGGGTTCAGCCTAAAATGTAGGATGCATTGACCAGCTGCCTGTGCCTTATCGCTGGGGTACTTGATGCGTCTGCAATGTCAGAATTGGAACTGAAAATTCAAAAGCTACACAGCAAGCCACTGCAAGGAGGCTGATTATCTTTTGAGAGCCATAGACACCTGCCACCACCTACTCTTTATTTTGGTATATTATGCACATTTTTGACTTGCATTCCAAGCTAGTCAGATGTGTTGTACATTCATTACTTCTACCAGCTGTGAAGGCTTGTATTTTTTGAGGAGTGGAGGGGTTCGTTCTTCTCCTGTTATTCCCGGCATCTTTGCTGAGGTTATCTCGTGACACTCGGTATCGTTGTGCTGCTTTTGCCCTTGATTTCTGCCTAATTGCATTTGCCTGCTGTGTGCCTGCCTGCCGAGCTGTTCTTTTTGTTAGTTAATTAATTATACGTGCCGCTTTCACTGTACTCGGTATCGTTGTACCGCTTTTGCCCTTGATTTCCGCCTAATTGCATTTGCCTGCTGTATGCCTGCCTGCCGAGTTGTTCTTTTTGTTATTTAATTAACTATACGTGCCGCTTTCACTATATTTGCGCGTTCTGACTAGCGCGACGCTGTGCTCCCCCCTCCGCCTCCATTTTGTTGTTGTTGTGATCCCTGGAGCCCGCCCCGCCTCCCAGCTGAGCCGCCCTCGCCCCTCCCCCCCCACTATCCATATATGACAGTAGTTACCGCGCGCAGCGTTCACGCGCAGCGACCGCGCCCAACCCGCGCCGAAGGTGCGCCAAAGGTAAGCCCGTCTACGCCCGTCCGCGCCTGGACCGCGCCCAGCGCCAGACCCCCTGTCCCTTGCGCTGCCCAGCCCTCCCGCATTACTTACGATGCCGCCACCCTCCAAACCCTTAACCCCGGTCGCGCCCCCAACTGCGCCCAAGCCGCTCCTGGACACACCCATGGTCCTTTCTCCTGCTACTCCTGCAAATTCAGCGGCACCGACAACATCTCCGCTACGACTACACCACAGATTCCCGACCCCAACCACCTACAATGCATCCTTCTCAACACCCGATCGGTGCACAGGCACGCCATTGACCTATGGAACCTACTAGACACCTTCTCTCCAGACGTCGCCTTCCTTACGGAAACATGGTTGAATGCTTCCTCCGCACCAGACATCACCATTGCCATCCCTGAAGACTATAAGATCACTCGCAAAGACCGTACCAGCCACACAGGAGGAGGAATCGCTATCGTCCATAAGAAATCAATCCGCATCTCAACCAGCTCTGACACCAACCTCGCCAACTCCGAACACCTTCACTTCCAGATCCACATCGACCCCAAAACCACACTCAGAGGCACTCTCCTCTACAGACCACCAGGACCCCGCGCAAAATTCAGTGAAGACCTCACGGACTTCATCTCTCCACACGCGCTCCCCTCCAAAGACTATATTCTTCTGGGAGACCTCAACTTTCACCTCGAAAAGATAAACGACCACAACACCGCCACCCTCGTGGACAACCTCGCCAACCTCGGACTTAAACAACTAGTCACTTCCCCCACCCATATCGCAGGTCACACACTCGACCCCATCTTCACTTCCAGCAATCATGTCTCCTTCAGCCACACTACAGATCTCCTCTGGACTGACCACAGCTGCGTTCACTTCACCTACAACAAGCCAAAACCCATCAACCACTCCCAACCTACCCTGCAAAGAAACTGGAACAAAATCACCACGGACCAAATCTCCGCATCGCTCCTTCGAAACTCCCCAGCCCTCTCTTCTAATGCCAACGAAGCCGCCGCCAACCTCACCCTATGGTTATCCAACACCGCCGACACCTTAGCACCACTGAAAAAACGTCAAAGCAAACCTGGCATCAAGAAGGCCTCATGGTTCAACGATGATCTCAAGAAGTCCAAGAAACTCTGCCGCTCCCTTGAAAAGGCCTGGAAAAAAGACCCAACCACCAGCACCAAGGACACCTTCAAAAGCGCCACCCGCACTCACCACCAACTGATCCGAAAAGCCAAGAAAACAGCATTCAAGGATCGACTTGACAACAACGCCCACAACAGCAAGGAACTTTTCAACATCGTCAAGGAATTTTCCAACCCCTCGGCCAACTCCAATGACATCACCCCCTCTCAAACCCTCTGCGACTCCCTAGCCTCTTTTTTCCACAACAAGATTGCAGACATCCACAACAGCTTTGACAACCAACCCGGAAACCAACCCACCCTACCATCTGCTGACCATCTTCCCCCCGTAAACACCCTTAACGCCTGGAACCCAATCTCCACTGAGGACACCATCCGCCTGATGAATTCCATCCACTCCGGATCCCCCACAGACCCATGCCCTCACCACATCTTCAACAAAGCAGACTCCGTCATTGCACCGCGCCTCCGAGACGTCATCAACTGCTCCTTCAACACCGCTACCTTCCCAGAAGACTGGAAACACGCTGAACTCACCGCCCTTCTGAAAAAACCAACAGCGGACCCCACCGAACTCAAAAATTACCGCCCCATCTCGCTTCTTCCATTCCCGGCCAAAGTCATCGAGAAAGCCGTCCACAACCAGCTCGCCGCCTTCCTCGAAGCCAACAAATCCCTCGACCCCTCACAATCTGGCTTCCGAGCAAAACACAGCACTGAGACCGCCCTCATCGCAGCAACAGACGACATTCGAACTCTACTGGACAATGGAGACACAGTCGCCCTCATCCTCCTCGACCTCTCTGCAGCATTCGACACAGTCTGCCACAGCACCCTTCTACAACGCCTCAATAACATCGGAATCCAAGGAAAAGCACTTGAATGGATCACCTCGTTCCTCACCGGAAGAACCCAGAGAGTCTGCCTTCCTCCATTCAAGTCCGAGGCCTCTGAAGTCATCTGCGGCGTACCTCAAGGATCCTCACTCAGTCCCACCCTCTTCAACGTATACATGAGCCCCCTCGCGGCCATCGCCCGCCAACACAACCTCAACATCATCTCTTACGCGGATGACACTCAAATGATCCTTTCTCTCACCAAGGACCCCAGCACCGCCAAAACTAACCTACACGAAGGAATGAAAGAAGTCGCCGAATGGATGAAACCAAGCCGTCTGAAACTGAACTCAGACAAAACAGAAGTCCTCATCTTAGGTACATCCCCCTCTGCTTGGGACGACTCCTGGTGGCCGGAAGCCCTCGGAAAAGCACCCATCCCGACAGACCACGCACGGAACCTTGGCGTCATCCTGGATTCTTCACTCTCAATGAACAGACAAGTCAGCGCCGTATCCTCTTCCTGCTTCAACATTCTTCGCATGCTCAGAAAAACATTTCGCTGGATCCCCTCCGAAACAAGGAAAACAGTCACCCACGCTCTGGTCACGAGCCGACTAGACTACGGAAACACCCTCTATGCAGGTACCACCGCTAAACTCCAGAAGAAACTCCAACAAATCCAAAACGCCTCAGCCAGGCTCATATTAGACATCCCACGCAACGAACACATCTCTGGTCACCTTAAAGACCTCCACTGGCTACCCGTCAATAAGAGGATCACTTTCCGACTGCTTACCCACGCACACAAATCACTCTACGACATCGGACCAGATTGCCTCAACTCTCGACTGTCCTTCTACACCCCCTCCCGCCAACTACGTTCTTCCAGCCAAGCCTTCGCCACTGTACCTCGCATCAACAAGACCACCATAGGAGGCAGATCCTTTTCATACCTGGCTGCTAAAACATGGAACTCACTCCCCGCTTACCTTCGCCTCACCCAGAACCACCCAGCGTTCAGAAAGCAGCTTAAAACGTGGATATTTGACAAATAATCCTCCTCCCCTTCCTAAGCGCCTTGAAACCCTCTGGGTATGTAGTGCGCTATACAAATTTTATGACTTATGACTGACTTATCACCTAACTTCTTGACTTCAACCGTCCAAACTGTGTTTGGAGGCCCAGTGTTTGGCGGCTCACAGGACGCATTGAGCATCTGCCCATGGCTTAATTCTTCGAGTGTTCTTGAAGCTTCATCAATGTCAGAATTAGTACTGAAAATTCAAAAGCTACACAACAAGCCACTGCAAGGAGACTGATGTTGGCTTTTAGGAGGCATAAACCGCTGATGCCACCCACTCTTTTTTAGCGTTCATTTTGATCGTTCTAAACTTCGTATATTGCAAGGTAGTCAGATGTGTTGCCCCTTCACTACTACTAGGCCTGGGCAGAGCGAAGTGACCAAAAAACTTTCCTGCGCAGAGTTGTGTAAGCGGTAGAGTGCTTTAGGTTGTGACATTCATGATGTTTTTTAGCGCCAGATGTCCTGCCTGGAAAATTGGCATGAACAAAACCATGGGCAGTGCAAGAGGGTGCTGCTTCTTTCTGCCGCTAGAGTAGACCATCTACTTAAGCTCCAGTGTTCTCAGCCATCCCCGTTGAGAAACTGGCCAAGAGGTGGTCTGGATCAAGATATTCCTTACTCGCGCTCGCCAACTGAACATTGGCGAATGAGAGTGAGGAAACAAAACTCTGCTTTGTGGAGCCAAGTTTTTCAGAACACAGTTTGCTCCACTGAGTGCGGATAACTCACCGAACTGACGGAGATCACAGCCCATGCCTATGTACTACTACCAGGAGTGATGGCTATTTTTTTTGGGGGGGGGGGGGGTTTGATTATTTGTTTGTTAGACATGGCATCTTTGACGTGGTTCTCCCCTAACTTTTTGACTTCATCCCTCCTAGTTTTTGGCGGCTCTGTGTTTGGCGTCTGTGTCTGGAGGCCATTTCCATTGTGGTGCATTTCTTTTGATGGGCATCATAACTCTGTTATTGACGCTACCTGAATTCTTTAACTAAAGACTGCTGTCCTGTCTTTGAGGTAAGCCTGCCAGCGCTTATGGTATTGTAGACATTGGTTTATGTGTTAAAAAAGTAACACCAATATTTATTTAAAACCCTTTGTAGGAAAGTGACCCGTTTTGTATGGTTACCCCCCACTTTTTGTCTAATATCTGAAGCAACCTGACTTGACGGCCCCTGGGCCCTTTCGAACGAGGTTCCCAGGGCCTGTTTTCTTTCCAAAAGCTGTGCATTTGTACCACCCAATTGGCACATCCCTGGCCACAGTTAATCCCCTTATAAAAGTTACCTTGGGCACCAAGGGCACTGTGACAAAGGAAGGCCTCTAAGGGCTGCAGCACTTATTGTTCCACCCTTACGGGCCCTGTGCCTTAAAACCCACACACTGCCAGTGCAGGCTGCATATTTTGGTGCAGAGAAAAGTGAAAATTCGAAATGGCTCACATCCCTGTCTGTCATGCCTGCAACTCACTGCCCAAGGCCTATGTAAGTCACCCCTCTAGCAGGGTGCACTTGCCCTCCGGTGAGGGCACAGTGGCATGATCCCTACGCTCCTACAGTGTTGAACTCATCCTCAGACACTGTAAGTGTAGTAAAACCATAAAGAGTATGTGGTCTGGGAGTTGGTCATTAAAAACTCCACAGCTCCATAATGGCTTTAGTAAAATCTGGGAAGTTTGGTAGCAAACTTCTCAGCACATTAAACCCACACTGATGCCAGTGTGAGATTTACTGTAAAATGCACTCAGAGGGCATCTTAGATACTTCCACTGAAAATTGACCAGCCCTGGTGTGGTTCCTGAATACCTGCCCGACATTTGCCGCCACCAGATAGGTTTCTGGACCCCTAGGTTAAGAGCCTCCGCTCTCGGTCCAGAAACAAAACCCATTTATGTCAGAAGTGTCATGCCTCCTTGCCCAGAATGAACTTTGGAAGCTGTCCCTGCCTTTTGCTGCCCCCAGCAACTTTATCCCACCAGTTTTGGCCCCCACTTTGGGTGGGTGAGTTGACGGGAAAATCGACCTAGGAAGAGGGGCGTGCCCACCTTTGCCAACCCCACACATCAGTTGGGGGAGGCGAGGTGAATCACACCTCTGTCCCCTCCTTCTTGAAGATGAGGGGACACAGCCACTCGAGGAGACGCTCATGCCCCCGCCCACTGGAGGGTGGCACAATAGGGGGTGTACCTACCCCAAGGAAGATACCCATTGGTCCCGACCGGCACGCCCCTTTAAACGCGCCTAAATATAGTAATTGGTGGCAACCCTGTACCTTGCCTCCTTAGATTTGAGGAAAGAAGGACCGAAGAGTCATTCTGACCCAGGAAGAAGAGGACACCTATTGCTGTGGCCCTAGCCCTACTGGCCTGTCCTGACACTAACCTGCTTACAGAGAGAAAACTGGCATGTCCAGCAGACCCAGACCACCAAGGACCTGCCTTTCACTCCCATTGCATTATATTATATTAAAGCTTGACAAGGGGAAACCCGTAAGGTACGAAGGACCCAGGGTGCTAACTATTTTGAAAAACAACAGGTCCTTCAAGAACAATGCAACATGCGATAAATATAGACCAGAGTCGGCTCTATATCATTTATACAATGCCCAGCCGGGCATTGAAGTTTTAATGATCAATTAGAATTAATTTCTGACATAAAATTAGAATGTAGAGTGGGACACAGTCCTGTGTCCTTACAAACTAAACAGAAAGTGCAGACAATCAAACACAAAAAACATACATCAGGCTGAAGAATGAAGCTTATAGCCAGTACAAATACAAGGGCAAGCTTTCTTAAAGGTACAACAACATGCACAATTTTTAACAAGTGCGTTTAAGATGCATGTTTGTACATTGGGTCGACGACGTTTCGATCTATTCAACCAATACATAGATCATCATCAGGACTAGAAGGAGTAAAAAGCCTGAATTTACAATTCCTGTACAATTAGAAGGGGAAAAAATAAGAGAGAAAGGAAAGGTAAGTTAAAACCTAATAATACTGTGAGAAAAACTGTCAGTAACCATGCACTGCATGCCATACGTGAGAGACACATCTGGCGGCTGGTTGTTGAGGCGAAGTTAAGGTATGGCTGGTGAAGTGAACCGAATGAACGAATCTTGCACATACGCTCAAGGCTGAATTGGACAAGTGCAATGGACTGGGATGGTGCGTGGTGGAGTGTAGGTGAATCGCCAGAAGGTTAACGGTGAAGTGGTACATGAACACAATAGCGAAAAGGTCAAGAGGACGTGAAGACTAACGGTGAGCCGGTCGCGTCGTGACTGGGAACGAAGGAAAGGCGGAAAACTAACCCAAAAGGAACCGAATCGCTCCTAGAGTAGGTTGCACTGGAGTCCAAGTGAGGAGTTGCTTGCATGGGTCAGCCAGGATAATACCAGTGGTTCAGCTAACCCTAGGACGGAAAACAATTAGAACCCGAAAGGGTAACCAGGGAAGGGAAGGGCGGAGTGAAGGAATGTACGCTCACCAGTAGTACGATGCAACAGGTTGCGGGAATTTCAAAGAACAACCAACTTCCCAGCAAAACGGCCTGCGAATCCAAGGTCCGCCTGTGGAAAACCATACCGCGGGAGTTAAGGGTGAGGGGAGCAAGGTCGTCGAGAACGAGCACAGTGGCGCGCCAGTATGACACTTACCAGCATCCAGGGGAACGCACAATCGCCAGTTGGTAGTGACCGACTTGGCTGGAGGGTAAAAGAAGGATTCAGGAGTCACGTGATAACGGACCCGGGTCATGTGACAGGAAGTGCCGGCCGTGCTGGGACGTGATTGCGTGAGTGAATAGATGGCGGCCATGTTGGGTCAGTGTAACTTGAAGAAGGTGAATACGGAAACAGAGCGTGGATCAGTTAAAACAATACGACGATCAGTTAAACCAGTATCGTAATTTCAATAATTGTCAAAGGCATAAAACAAGGGGTTATACAGAATTCCCATAATTTGCAGAGGGGTCTAAATAAGAGAGAGCCAATCTTCATTTCTGTTTAAACCATTGCGAATTGTGTCAAGTTGAATGATAAGCTTCAGTTCTTCTTTGTTCAGCATTTGTGCCAGATCACCACCTCTTGGTGGTAGCTTGATGATTCGCAGAACAGTCCATTTGATCTCATTGTCCTGGTGATTAGCCTGATTAAAATGTTCTACCAGTGGTGCATTAGGGACATTACAGCGAATCCTGCTGCGGTGTTGACCAATCCTTGTTTTAATCTTCTGGGTAGTCTGCCCAATATAGTTTTTCTTGCATGGGCACTGGATCAAATAAATCACATTACATGTGTTGCAATTCGAGAAACCATTAGAATTAATGACAATGTCACCGAACGAAAAGGATTTGCCTTCTAACGTCAGATCACACAAATTACAGTTGCCACATTTTGCATGCCCCACCAGTGGTGTGAGACCCCAATATGAATTAAGTGTTGTGGGAGGTGTTTTTTTGGGAATTGCTGCTCGCACAAGGTGGTCTTTTAAATTGCGATTTTTGCGGAAGGCAAATAATGGTTTCTCCAGATTAAGGCTGCCTGCATTCAGTATAGGCCAGTGTTTAAGGACAGATTTTCGCACCTGGTTTGAGATGACAGAGAAGGTGGTGACACATACAATTCTTTTGGTTTCTTTTTTGGGGTTGGGTGTGAGCAATGTTTCCCTAGGGCAATACCAAGCCCGTTTCTGGGCGTTGCGAACAAGACGTTTGGGGTAACCTCTAGTTTTAAGTTTTTCAGAGAGGACTGAGGCCTCGGTGAAATAATTCTCTTTAGAAAAGCAATTACGCCGAATGCGCAAAAATTGTGAGTATGGTAGAGAGTCCCTCAAGGCTCTGGGGTGATTACTCTCATAACGGAGCAGAGTATTTCGTTCGGTAGGCTTCCTGTAGAGTTTGGTTAGGAGCTCACCTTCAGAGTGGTATATGGTCAAATCAAGGAAGGGAATGGATGTGGAGTCACTGGAGAGTGTGAACTTGAGGCCTAGACAGTTGTTGTTAAGCCAATGCTGGAAATTAGACAGTGAGTCAGTATTATTGTGCCAGATGAGAAAGACATCGTCTATATATCGACGCCATACTTTGACGCCTGATATAAAGGGATTAGTGGGTGACAGAATAGTGGTAGTTTCAATACAGTCCATGCATAAAATGGCCAAGTTTGGGGCAAAAATAGCGCCCATCGACGTGCCCTTAACCTGTTGGAAAAATATGTCATCAAAACAGAAGAAATTCCTAGTGAGGCAAATTTCAAGTAATTTCATGATGAATAACGTGGGGACTCCATGCGGTCTCGGTCTAGAGTCAAGAGTTTGTTGAATAACTCTGAGGGCAAAGGGCTGTGGAATATTGGTATAAAGTGATTCCACGTCAAGGGTACAGAGGAGGTGCTCAGAAGGATCAAATGGAAGGTGTTCTATTAAATTGATCATATCCATGCTGTCTCGAATATAGCATTGAGTCTGGGGTACGAAGTCTTTTATAAAATAGTTGACATACTGGCCTAGCGGTTCTAAAATAGAGCCGCAACCCGAGACTATAGGGCGGCCAGGGGGAGAGGTGAGGTGTTTATGTATTTTAGGAAGAGTGTAGATTACCGGTGTTCTGGGTGATTTGGCATTGAGAAATTGGAATTCTTTTGAGCTAAGAAAACCTTCATCTCTTCCTTCAGTAGTAATTTGAACTATAAGAGCCTGTAATTCATTTGTGGGGTCTCTAGGCAGTCTACAGTAGTGCTCAGTGTTGTGTAGTTGGCGGAATACCTCTGCTTTATAATCAGTGAGTTCTTGTAAAACAATGCCACCACCCTTATCTGCGGATTTAATGATAAGGGAGTTGTTACTTTTTAAGGATTCAATAGCTTTCTTTTCTTGAAGGGTTATGTTAAATGGAATAAACTTTTTGGTGTCTCTCAAAGCGTTGAGGTCTTTGAGTACCATTTTTTCAAAGGTGACAATTTCCACCGGTACCATGTTGGATGTTGGAAAAAAGGTTGAGGGGGGGCGGAATGGTGTAAATGCAGTAGGTTGAGGTGTGGCATTATTCAAAAAATAGGCATACAGACGAAGGCGTCTGAAAAATCTAAGTAACTCAGCATGAAGGTCAAGGTAGTTGGGATGCGTAGTGGGGACAAAGGAAAGCCCTTTACTAAGCAGAGATAATTCAGTGTCTAGTAGGTTGTGTGTCGAAAGATTGAAAATGGGGCTAGTTGCCAATTGAGGGGTTGCAGTTGTAGCGGAATTTACCATTGGTAAAACTTCTGTCTGGTTTGACGTTCGCCAGGTTGGTTGTACCATCTCTGAGCCCGTTTTACTCGCCCTCGTCTCGATGGTTCTGTCTGGCCTCTGCCTAAAAAATTCTGGTTACGGGAGGAAGTGCTAGGTCCCTCACCTGGGTCAGAGTTATCGGAGGATTCTGCTGAGGTATCTGAGAAGCCCACAAGGGTATTCCGTTTGTTAAAACGTCCCCAGGGTCTGTTGTTCTGCGGGTTTGAGTAGGACCTGTTGGTGTAAAAGTCTTTTTGAAGGTAGGGGTATGTACGTTCAATTGAGTATGCTTTGATATCCTTCTTGACTTTGAGAGACTTCTTGTTTTGTTCAATTCTGTGGAATTCATCAACAGATTTTTGAACGGATTCAATTAATTTCTTGGCCTCAGTAACTGAACTAGAGTCTTTTATCTGTTTCTCAATTTCAGTCAATTCCTCATTGAGTGTTGTTAGTGTTTCAGTTGCAATATCAATACCCAAGACTAACCAATGTCTAGAACACGTTGTGCCAATATAACTGAAGTTGTTAATGTATTTAGGGTTATCCGTAAATATACCAGGAATATTTCTGGTATATTTACGGATAACCCTAAATACATTAACAACTTCAGTTATATTGGCACAACGTGTTCTAGACATTGGTTAGTCTTGGGTATTGATATTGCAACTGAAACACTAACAACACTCAATGAGGAATTGACTGAAATTGAGAAACAGATAAAAGACTCTAGTTCAGTTACTGAGGCCAAGAAATTAATTGAATCCGTTCAAAAATCTGTTGATGAATTCCACAGAATTGAACAAAACAAGAAGTCTCTCAAAGTCAAGAAGGATATCAAAGCATACTCAATTGAACGTACATACCCCTACCTTCAAAAAGACTTTTACACCAACAGGTCCTACTCAAACCCGCAGAACAACAGACCCTGGGGACGTTTTAACAAACGGAATACCCTTGTGGGCTTCTCAGATACCTCAGCAGAATCCTCCGATAACTCTGACCCAGGTGAGGGACCTAGCACTTCCTCCCGTAACCAGAATTTTTTAGGCAGAGGCCAGACAGAACCATCGAGACGAGGGCGAGTAAAACGGGCTCAGAGATGGTACAACCAACCTGGCGAACGTCAAACCAGACAGAAGTTTTACCAATGGTAAATTCCGCTACAACTGCAACCCCTCAATTGGCAACTATCCCCATTTTCAATCTTTCGACACACAACCTACTAGACACTGAATTATCTCTGCTTAGTAAAGGGCTTTCCTTTGTCCCCACTACGCATCCCAACTACCTTGACCTTCATGCTGAGTTACTTAGATTTTTCAGACGCCTTCGTCTGTATGCCTATTTTTTGAATAATGCCACACCTCAACCTACTGCATTTACACCATTCCGCCCCCCCTCAACCTTTTTTCCAACATCCAACATGGTACCGGTGGAAATTGTCACCTTTGAAAAAATGGTACTCAAAGACCTCAACGCTTTGAGAGACACCAAAAAGTTTATTCCATTTAACATAACCCTTCAAGAAAAGAAAGCTATTGAATCCTTAAAAAGTAACAACTCCCTTATCATTAAATCCGCAGATAAGGGTGGTGGCATTGTTTTACAAGAACTCACTGATTATAAAGCAGAGGTATTCCGCCAACTACACAACACTGAGCACTACTGTAGACTGCCTAGAGACCCCACAAATGAATTACAGGCTCTTATAGTTCAAATTACTACTGAAGGAAGAGATGAAGGTTTTCTTAGCTCAAAAGAATTCCAATTTCTCAATGCCAAATCACCCAGAACACCGGTAATCTACACTCTTCCTAAAATACATAAACACCTCACCTCTCCCCCTGGCCGCCCTATAGTCTCGGGTTGCGGCTCTATTTTAGAACCGCTAGGCCAGTATGTCAACTATTTTATAAAAGACTTCGTACCCCAGACTCAATGCTATATTCGAGACAGCATGGATATGATCAATTTAATAGAACACCTTCCATTTGATCCTTCTGAGCACCTCCTCTGTACCCTTGACGTGGAATCACTTTATACCAATATTCCACAGCCCTTTGCCCTCAGAGTTATTCAACAAACTCTTGACTCTAGACCGAGACCGCATGGAGTCCCCACGTTATTCATCATGAAATTACTTGAAATTTGCCTCACTAGGAATTTCTTCTGTTTTGATGACATATTTTTCCAACAGGTTAAGGGCACGTCGATGGGCGCTATTTTTGCCCCAAACTTGGCCATTTTATGCATGGACTGTATTGAAACTACCACTATTCTGTCACCCACTAATCCCTTTATATCAGGCGTCAAAGTATGGCGTCGATATATAGACGATGTCTTTCTCATCTGGCACAATAATACTGACTCACTGTCTAATTTCCAGCATTGGCTTAACAACAACTGTCTAGGCCTCAAGTTCACACTCTCCAGTGACTCCACATCCATTCCCTTCCTTGATTTGACCATATACCACTCTGAAGGTGAGCTCCTAACCAAACTCTACAGGAAGCCTACCGAACGAAATACTCTGCTCCGTTATGAGAGTAATCACCCCAGAGCCTTGAGGGACTCTCTACCATACTCACAATTTTTGCGCATTCGGCGTAATTGCTTTTCTAAAGAGAATTATTTCACCGAGGCCTCAGTCCTCTCTGAAAAACTTAAAACTAGAGGTTACCCCAAACGTCTTGTTCGCAACGCCCAGAAACGGGCTTGGTATTGCCCTAGGGAAACATTGCTCACACCCAACCCCAAAAAAGAAACCAAAAGAATTGTATGTGTCACCACCTTCTCTGTCATCTCAAACCAGGTGCGAAAATCTGTCCTTAAACACTGGCCTATACTGAATGCAGGCAGCCTTAATCTGGAGAAACCATTATTTGCCTTCCGCAAAAATCGCAATTTAAAAGACCACCTTGTGCGAGCAGCAATTCCCAAAAAAACACCTCCCACAACACTTAATTCATATTGGGGTCTCACACCACTGGTGGGGCATGCAAAATGTGGCAACTGTAATTTGTGTGATCTGACGTTAGAAGGCAAATCCTTTTCGTTCGGTGACATTGTCATTAATTCTAATGGTTTCTCGAATTGCAACACATGTAATGTGATTTATTTGATCCAGTGCCCATGCAAGAAAAACTATATTGGGCAGACTACCCAGAAGATTAAAACAAGGATTGGTCAACACCGCAGCAGGATTCGCTGTAATGTCCCTAATGCACCACTGGTAGAACATTTTAATCAGGCTAATCACCAGGACAATGAGATCAAATGGACTGTTCTGCGAATCATCAAGCTACCACCAAGAGGTGGTGATCTGGCACAAATGCTGAACAAAGAAGAACTGAAGCTTATCATTCAACTTGACACAATTCGCAATGGTTTAAACAGAAATGAAGATTGGCTCTCTCTTATTTAGACCCCTCTGCAAATTATGGGAATTCTGTATAACCCCTTGTTTTATGCCTTTGACAATTATTGAAATTACGATACTGGTTTAACTGATCGTCGTATTGTTTTAACTGATCCACGCTCTGTTTCCGTATTCACCTTCTTCAAGTTACACTGACCCAACATGGCCGCCATCTATTCACTCACGCAATCACGTCCCAGCACGGCCGGCACTTCCTGTCACATGACCCGGGTCCGTTATCACGTGACTCCTGAATCCTTCTTTTACCCTCCAGCCAAGTCGGTCACTACCAACTGGCGATTGTGCGTTCCCCTGGATGCTGGTAAGTGTCATACTGGCGCGCCACTGTGCTCGTTCTCGACGACCTTGCTCCCCTCACCCTTAACTCCCGCGGTATGGTTTTCCACAGGCGGACCTTGGATTCGCAGGCCGTTTTGCTGGGAAGTTGGTTGTTCTTTGAAATTCCCGCAACCTGTTGCATCGTACTACTGGTGAGCGTACATTCCTTCACTCCGCCCTTCCCTTCCCTGGTTACCCTTTCGGGTTCTAATTGTTTTCCGTCCTAGGGTTAGCTGAACCACTGGTATTATCCTGGCTGACCCATGCAAGCAACTCCTCACTTGGACTCCAGTGCAACCTACTCTAGGAGCGATTCGGTTCCTTTTGGGTTAGTTTTCCGCCTTTCCTTCGTTCCCAGTCACGACGCGACCGGCTCACCGTTAGTCTTCACGTCCTCTTGACCTTTTCGCTATTGTGTTCATGTACCACTTCACCGTTAACCTTCTGGCGATTCACCTACACTCCACCACGCACCATCCCAGTCCATTGCACTTGTCCAATTCAGCCTTGAGCGTATGTGCAAGATTCGTTCATTCGGTTCACTTCACCAGCCATACCTTAACTTCGCCTCAACAACCAGCCGCCAGATGTGTCTCTCACGTATGGCATGCAGTGCATGGTTACTGACAGTTTTTCTCACAGTATTATTAGGTTTTAACTTACCTTTCCTTTCTCTCTTATTTTTTCCCCTTCTAATTGTACAGGAATTGTAAATTCAGGCTTTTTACTCCTTCTAGTCCTGATGATGATCTATGTATTGGTTGAATAGATCGAAACGTCGTCGACCCAATGTACAAACATGCATCTTAAACGCACTTGTTAAAAATTGTGCATGTTGTTGTACCTTTAAGAAAGCTTGCCCTTGTATTTGTACTGGCTATAAGCTTCATTCTTCAGCCTGATGTATGTTTTTTGTGTTTGATTGTCTGCACTTTCTGTTTAGTTTGTAAGGACACAGGACTGTGTCCCACTCTACATTCTAATTTTATGTCAGAAATTAATTCTAATTGATCATTAAAACTTCAATGCCCGGCTGGGCATTGTATAAATGATATAGAGCCGACTCTGGTCTATATTTATCGCATGTTGCATTGTTCTTGAAGGACCTGTTGTTTTTCAAAATATTTCACTCCCATTGCAGCCTGTCTCCTGTGGGCACCTGGTTTGCTCAATAATGACTCCAAGACCAGAATCAGATGACTCTGCAATTCTGCAATCCTCTGCACCCGATGTCCACGGCCCGAGTTTGAGTGGCTCACAACCACAAGGAGGTCTCCCCTCAGCAATCCTGACCTGGGATCTGGTGATCCTTGACCTTACTCAAGCTTCAAGAAGACTCCTGCAAGCTCAACCCGAAGGCTCCCCCTGACCTCTTCCGGAGCAGGTAAGAAAATCTGATGTCATAAAATCCCTTCACTGCACTCCCCACGGCCTTGGGTGGCTCAATTGATGGTGTCTAGGCATCCCCCAAGATCCCAACTTCTCTGCAGCTTGTGGTCACCTTCAGGAAGCTTCCCTGCCCGAGCGTGCAGCAACTTCACCAAATTGAAGGTTTCCATTGAAAAACACAAGCTCTGGTGCTGTTTGTTGGCCCCTGCTGTGCTGAATTTAACACCAGGAGCTTTGCTCCCACACGCGATTGACCTGCTCGTAAGCTGTCCCTAACGGAAGGCCCCCTTTGCCCCTTCGGCTAACATTTGACCTCTGCACCCGGCCGCCCCAGTGCATCTGCTGGTGCCACTCAAGTGCCTAACCCCCAAATCTCCCACTCTTAAGGCATGTAGTTGCCTGAGAACCTGCTAACACTCTTTTTTCCCTTAGGAACCAATGTTATGAGATTTTGGGTCCACAATTTTCCAAGTGTTGAACTGATGTTTCTATGGAGAAAAGAAAACTAAAATACAAAGTATAAAGTCGTACTTGCTGTGTATTTTGAGAATCTTAGGAGTGGTACTTGGGCATACCCGTCCCGGTCCTCAAAGTAATCCTAAAGTAATTACTGTGTAATTCAAACTGCTTTTTAAAGTGATACAAACCTGTAACAACTGCAAATCCATCCTCAATTGCACATAATTGTAAAGGTTTACAATTGAAAGTATATTTTACTTACCTGTACCAAGTCCGGCTAAGTTCTAAAAATAAAACACAAGTGTATCTTTTTAAAACTTACACAATTGGTCTGGATGATCTGAGTATGTGTATCAATCTTGATGGAGTGAATACAATAGATGCTTACCACACCCTCTGGATAAGCCTAACTGCTCACCCACACTGCTACAAAGAGAGCTGTTAGTACTTGCCTTTGCTACACCACTGTGGACTCCCTGGACTCTGTGCACACTATACCTTACTTTGGTATAGTATATACAGAGCCAGCTTCCTCCACCTTTGTTTAGTCAAATAGGCTTAGAGAATGGTGATCCTGTCTGACAAGGTGTTGGGCATCTTTGAGCTACTTTAAGACATTTGTCTGTAAGGGTCCTGGGTGAGGACTTTGCTATGAATCATGTGTACTTGTGTCAGCTCATAGATTTTTCCCCATTTGAAATCCGAATTGTATTACTCAATATCTGCAAATTCAAGCCCACATATTGAGCTGTATATTAAACTTTCAGAAAATTTAATTAAAAAATCACTGCAACATCTTGCCTGGGGTTCCAAAAAATGTATAAGCTGACAGACAGAGCAACAGGGATAAGTAGAGGTAACCTCAAAAGAGAGGTCAGTAAATTGATGAAAGATCACTTTTCCTGTGGATAGCCTAGAAGGTAGGGCCCTTTGAGCAACTTCTCATGCCTTCATACCTCTTGCGTACTTGAAGCTTCAGTAATTCAAAATTGGAATTGTAAATTCAAAAGCTACACAACAAGCCACTGCTAGGAGGCTGGTGTTTCACTTTTGTGAGACATGGACACCTGTTGACTCCTACTCTTTATTTGGGTTTATTATGATAGTTTTTTACTTTTTATATTTCAAGGTAGTCAGATTTGTCCCCCCCCCCTTCATTGCAACTAGCAGCTGTGATGGGTAGCCATGCGTTTTTAAAAATGTCACCTCATTCATTCATGTCTTGTTTTGTTTAGGGATAATGGGGTTGGTTATTTGTCATTTACACCTGGCATCATTTGCATGGTTATTCCCTAACATTTTGCCTTCAGCCCCACTATTTTTGGTGGCTGTGTGTGTGGCCAGCTGTGTGTCTAGCCGGCTCTGTTTTTCTATTATAGCCACTAACTGAATGAGTATTTTGTTAACAGAATACTGCTTTCCTGTCTCTGAGTTAAGCCTGCCAGAGCTTATGGTCTTGTACTCACTGGTTTATGCGTTGAAAAATACAACTTTGTTTAGTCACATGGGCTTAGAAAATGTCAATCTCGCTTAATTGGGTAAAAGCTAGGGGTAGGGTTTTTAGTGAAGTCAGGAAGAATGGCTCTCAGACTAGTTTGCGTGGTGTATTCTATGAACCGAGTAGGTACGGTGCTGCCAGGTCGGGGGAGTTGCCCATTAACCCCAGAAGTGTGCGAGTCAAAGGACCCACACTGGAAAATGAGCACAGTCCTGGGCACACGTGGTGGGGGTATAACAATGGTATGGAAGTCTCGTCTGGATTACAATTGCAACCGTTGACACCAGTGTAATGTTGAAAAGTTGTTTAATGAAGCAACGACTGAATTGAAACAAAACAACCAGCCGACACGTGTTTCCTCACTAGGAATTCTCCTGTGACTCTTCAGGGCTGTGTGGCGTGGGTGGGACGGCAGCTACATGGAACCAGTGTCTTTCGGCATCCTCCCAGCCACCCGGCAGGCGTACCCGCCTTCCAGCACGAACAAGCATCGTGGATCACTACAATTAACTCTCCTCCTAGGCTCCCAATCTCCCGCTGCCACACAGTGCTCGAGCCTTCCCACCCCTCTGCCAGACACTGGATGATCTCATATACCAATCCTGGGCCTACACGCGTCCACCTACTGATTGGCGTACCAAACGATTTTCACTGACTACGTGACAGTTGAGGCCCGCGGCTTCCACCCTCTGCCTGCATCATTCATCCACACGCGGCACTACCACCGTGCCGGCAAACCACAAGGGTGCTCCTACACCCCACCCCATCAAATATTATTCTAGTCTACTGCGCACCCCTGGCCAGGTTGGAATTATCACCGGCTTTGTGGGACCTGTTCTTAAATTCCTTACAAACGCCACACAGCCCTGAAGAGTCACAGGACAATTCCTAGTGACGAAACACGTGTCGGCTGGTTGTTTGTTTCAATTCAGTCTTCGCTTCATTAAACAACTTTTCCACATTACACTGGTGTCGACCGTTGCAATTGTAATCCAGACGAGACTTCCATACCATTGTTATACCCCCACCACGTGTGCCCAGGACTGTGCTCACTCGCTTGATAGGGTGTTGGGTGTCGTCAAGAGCCACATTCCCAAGCAACCCGAGTAAAGACTTTTCAATGATTCAAGTGTAGTTGTGTCTTCTTACAGAATTTTTTCCCAATTTTAAATTTGAATATTATTACTCGATATCTGCAAATTCTGCCCACATATTGAATTGTACATTCAACTTTTAGAAAATGTCACTGTAAAATCAATGTAATGTCATGCCCATGGCCCTAAAAACTTAAGACGGTGGGTAGAGCGACAGCGAGAGATACAGGTAGCCTGAAAAGAGGTAAAGACATTTCTGAAAAATCACTTTCCCTGGGGATAGCCTAGAAGATAGGACGCCTTGAGCATCTGCCCATCCCTTAATACTTCTGGTCTACTTGATGCTTCAGCAATGTCAGGATTTTAACTATAAATTCAAAAGCTACATGACAACCTACTGCAAGGAAGATGGTGTTAGATTTTGGGAGGTATAGACACCAGCTGACAACTACTTTTTATTTGGGTATATTATAATAGTTCTTGTCTTCTTACATTGCAAGGTATTCAGATGTGTTTCCCCTTCATTACTACGGCCAGCTGCGATGGCTCCTTTATTTTTGGGTGGGGTGAGTTGGTTCTTGGCCAGTTAGACCGGTCATCTTTAGCATGGTTTTCTCCTAACTTTTTGATCCTGAACAAGCCTGATTTTGGTGGCTCTCCTTTTGGCTTGCCCAGTGTTTGGCTTGCCCAGTGTTTGGCTTGCCCAGTGTTTGGCTTGCCCAGTGTTTGGCTTGCCCAGTGTTTGGCTTGCCCAGTGTTTGGCTTGCCCAGTGTTTGGCTTACCTTGTTTTTGGCGGCTCCGTTTTTGGCAGCTCTGTTTTTGGCTTCCCTTGTTTTTGGTGGCTCTGTTTTTGGCTGGCCCAGTGATTGGCTGGGCCTTGTATTTTGGCTGTGCCTTGTTTTTTGGCAGTCATGGTTTTGGCTTGCCTTGTTTTTTGGCGGCTCTGTTTTTGACTTGCCTTGTTTTTGGGCTCTCTTTTTGGCTTGCCTTGTTTTTGGGGACTCTGTTTTTGGCAGCCCTGTTATTGGCTTGTCTTGTTTTTGGCAGCCCTGTTATTGGCTTGTCTTGTTTTTGGCGGCTCTGTTATTGGCGGCTCTGTTATTGGCGGCTCTGTTATTGGCGGCTCGCCTTGTTTTTGGCTCGCTTTGTTTTTGGCTTGCTTTGTAAACTTGGTGGCTTTTTTGTGCATCTCTTGTGCTGTTATTGCCACTAACTACCTCCATTTTTGTTTACATAATACTGCTATCCTATCTGAGTTAAGCCTGCGATCGCTTATGGTCTTGTACACATTAGTTTGCTATGTGCTGAACAAATGTTATAAAAATATTTATTTAAAAAAATACTTTAGTCAAATTGGCTCAGAGAATGGTGCTCCCATCTGGCAAGGTGTTGGGCATCTTTAAGCCACTTTAAGACATATATTCATTAGGATCCTGGCTAACGACTTTGGTATGATTCATGTGTGCTTGTGTCATCTTATGGATAGTAAAATCTCACAAAAATTTCACAAAAAAAACTAATGTAGTCTTTCCCAGGTTTCCCAAAAAATTGAGAAGATGACCGTGGATAGAGCAACTGTGAGAGGTAGAGGTAGCTTGAAAAGAGAGGTTAAGAAATGGTAGGATGCCTTGAGCAACTGCCCATGCCATGTTTTTGGCAGTTTTCTATCTTGTATCTTTTGATGGGCATGTGGAGCCTGTTATTGCCACTAACTGTACCTTTACTTTATCAACAGAGTACTGCTGTGCTGCCTGAGTTATGCCTACTAGTGCTCGTGTTCTTGTATACACTGGTTTGTTATGTGCTGAAAATTATAATTCAATATTTTTGAAAAGTTTGAGTCAAAAAGGGTTAGAGTATGTTTATCCCGTCTGACAATGTGTGGTGGTTTTTAAGTCACATTCATAAGGATCCTGGGTAAGGACTTTGGTATGATTAATGTGCATTTGTTTCATCCTTTGGATATTAAACTCTCAGAAAATGTTCATTAAAAAATCACAGCAATTTTGTATAAAACTTGGCAAGACGTTAAAAAGTTGAGAGTGAATAGAGCAACAGATGTAGAGGTAGCCTGAAAAGAGGCTAAGAAGCTGGTAAGAGATCATTTGCCTTGGGGGGGGGAAGCCTAAAAGGTAGGGTGCCTTGAGCATCTGCCCATGCCTTAATTCCTCCAGTGTACGTGAAGCTTCAGCAATGTCAGAATTGGTACTGTAAATTCAAAAGCTACATGACAAGCCAGTGCAAAGAAGATGGTGGTAGATTTTGGGAGGGAAAGACACCAGCTGTCAACTACTTTTTATTTGGGTATATTACAATAGTTCTTGTCTTCGTATATTGTGAGGTATTCAGATGTGTTTTCCCTTCATTACTGCGACCAGCTGCGATGGCTTTTTTATTTTTGGGTGGGGTGAGTTGGTTCTTGGCCTGTTAGACCTTTCATCTTTAGCATGGTTCTCCCCTAACTTTTTGCCCTTAACAATCCTGCTTTTGGCGGCTCTCCTTTTGGCTTGCCCAGTGTTTTGGCTTGCCTTGTTTTTGGCAGCTCCATTTTTGGCTTCCATTGAGTTTGGCAGCTCTGTTTTTGGCTTCCCTTGTTATCGGGGGCTCTGTTTTTGGTTTGCCTTGCTTTTGGCGGGCCTTGTTTTTTGGCGGGCCTTGTTTTTTGGCGGCACGTTTTTTTTGGCGGCACGTTTTTTTGGGCGGGACTGGTTTTTTGGCGGGACTGGTTTTTTGGCGGGACTGGTTTTGGCTTGCTTGGATTTTGGCAGCTCTGTTTTTATCTCGCCTTGTTTTTGGCTTGCCTTGTTTTTGGCTTGCCTTGTTTTTGGCTTGCCTTGTTTTTGGCAGCTCCGTTTTTGGCTTGCCTTGTTTTTGGCAGCTCCGTTTTTGGCTTGCCTTGTTTTTGGCAGCTCCGTTTTTGGCTTGCCTTGAATTGACAGCTCCGTTTTTGGCTTGCCTTGAATTGGCGGCTCTATTTTTGGCTTGCCTTGTTTTTGGCGGCTCTGTTTTTGACTTGCCTTGTTTCTGGTGGCTCTGTTTTTAACTTGCCTTGTTTTTAGCTAGCCTTGTTTTTGGCAGCTCCGTTTTTGGCTTGTCGGCTCTATTTTTGGCTTGCCTTGGGCGGCTTTGTTTTTAGCTTGCCTTGTTTTTGGCGGCTCTGTTTTTAGCTTGCCTTGTTTTTGGCTGCTCTGTTTTAAGCTTGCCTTGTTTTTGGTGGCTCTGTTTTTAGCTTGCCTTGTTTTTGGCTGCTCTGTTTTTAGCTTGCCTTGTTTTTGGCGCCTCAGTTATTGGCTTGCCTTGTTTTTGGTGGCTCTGTTTTTGGCTTGGCGGCTCTGTTTTTTGACTTGCCTTGTTTTTGGCTGCTCTGTTTTTGGTTTGCTTTGTAAACTTGGTGGCTTTTTTGTGCATCTCTATTGACTGGCATGTTGGTGGTGTTACTGCCACGAACTACCTCTATTTTGTTTACTTAATACTGCTATCCTATCTGAGTTAAGCCTGCCAGCGCTTATGGTCATGTACGCATTAGTTTGCTATGTGCTGAACAAATGTTTCAACACATTTTAAATAAATATTTTTATGTCAAATTGGCTCAGAGAATGGTACTCCCATCTGGCAAGGTGTTGGGCATCTTTAAGCCACTTTAAGACATATATTCATTAGGATCCTGGGTAACAACTTTGGTATGATTCATGCGTGCTTGTGTGATCTTATGGATAATAAAATCTCAGAAAATGTCACAAAAAAAGGAATATAATGTCTCGCCCGGGGTTCCCAAAAAATTGAGAAGATGAGTGGATAGAGCGACAGTGAGATGTAGAGGTAGCTTGAAAAGAGAGGTTAAGAAACTGTAGGACGCCTTGAGCAACTGCCCATGCCTTAGTTTTTGGCTTGCCATGTTTTGGCAGCTTTCCATTGTGCATATCTTTTGATGGGTATGTGGAGCCTGTTATTGCCACTAACTTTACTTTCTCAACAGAGTACTGCAGTGTTGTCCGAGTTAAGCCTACTAGTGCTCATGTTCTTGTATACACTGGTTTGTTATATGCTGAAAATTATAATTAATTTTTTTTTTAACTTTGAGTCACAAAGGCTTGGAGAATGTTAATCCCATCTGACAATGTGGTGGTGGTTTTTAAGTCACTTTACAACCTATATTCATAAGGATCCTGGGTAAGGTCATTTGTATGAATCATGTGTATTTGTTTCATCCTTTGGAAATTAAACTCTCAGAAAATGTTGCTCAAAAATCACAGCAATTGTGTAGAACTCTTGGCAAGACATTACAAAGATGATAGTGGATAGAGCAACAGAGGTAGAGGAAGCCTGAAAAGAGGCTAAGAAGCTGGTAAGAGATCATTTTCCCTGGGGAAAGCCTAAATGGTAGAATGTCTTGAGCATCTGCCCATGCCTTAATTCCTCCAGTGTACTTGAAGCTTCAGCAATGTCCGAATTGGTACTGTAAATTCAAAAGCAACATGACAAGCCAGTGCAAGGAAGCTGATGTTAGCTTTTGAGAGGCATTAACACCTACCCTTTGTTTTGGTTTTCATTATGATAGTTCTCAACGTTTTATATTCCAAGATAGACAGATGCATTGCCCCTTCATTACTATCAGCTGTGACTGGCTTTGTTTTTTTTGGAGGTCTGGGGTTTGGTTATTTGCCTGTTAGACCTGGCATCTTTGGCCTGGTTGTCCCCTAACTTATTTCCTTTATACCGCCTGTTTGTGGCAGCTGAAAAACAATCAGGGCTTGTTGAGCATGACTTCTCACCCGAATAGGTGGGGTTCCATGGTTTGTCTCGAGATTAGAAATCCGTTCTGGATCGCAGAGGCCTTCGCAGATCATCATGCTGAGGTTTTGTAGTGCTAGAGGCACTCTTGTGGTCTGACACCCTGTCATGACCTTTGACTACCATTATTTTAATTATTGACTTTGGTGTGTTATTTTATCTTATCCTGAATGTACAACGTCCTGCATATGCCTTGCTTCTCTTAAAAGTAATTTTTTCTTGTAATCTTGCAGTCTTTCAGTGGGAGCTGTCACAGAGTAGTACAGCCTTGCCAAGAACAGAACGTGTGGGATGTGCATTTGAAAGCATGAGAGAGAGAGAGATGTGGAATGTACTTTTTGGTGTTGAAGTGCAGTGTTGTGATGCACACATGTACACTGTGGTGTACATCGAGAGATTAAGTATGTGATGCTAGGAGCAGTGTGTTCACAAATGTGCATTGTGTTGTACATTGGTAGAATTATGAATTTCTTACTATTGGCTTTGACATGGGCTCATGTCATCCTGAATTCTGACTCCGCCTCGCTTGTGCTTTATCTGCGCGCACAGCAGTGCTTGCAAGTTGTTTGGGTTAATCCCGTTCAAGGATTGTTTTGTGAGAGATTGTTTAATGTGCCCTGAAAGGCTTTTGTGAGCTTAGTCAAGATAAAGGCTGGAACATGCGAGATTGGGAGGGAATGTGGAAACTCTTTCCCGCCATTGGAATGCTTGCTTGGAAGCTGGCCAGTTCTGGTAAAATTCCTCTGGCGCTGGGCGAGGTTTCTCTCGAACCTTCTAGTGTGTTTTGAGATTATAAAGCTGAGGGTTGTTGACTTAGAAACTGGGATTTTGGAATCCATTCCCAACGGGGACGGACGCGTCTGCTTCAGAGCAGAATTCTGGTTGCTGAGGCTCTTAACCACGGCTGTTAATCCCCAGGTCAGGAGTGGGCTAAGATGCAGTGTGTAGTAGGTTTTAAGGAAAGGAGATATGTAGTAGGCTGTCCTCGTGCATGTCATGTCATGGCTAGCACTGCCACCCGGCTCGCGCTGTGACGCTGCATGACTTTTACAGTTGGTGTTTGGCAGTTGCTGGTATTTCCGTTCATGTTAGGCTGGTCTATGTCTCGCTCTCTGTGGGATCTGAGTTTACTAGTAAAGCTCTTTGTTTTAACAACGACAGCTCTGAAGAAATTACTACACAGTGTTTGCACCAGGTAAAGTGTTGAGCCTTGATTATTGCCATTGTGATGTTTGGCCAGTGGCTTTGATCATTTGAGGTGTTTTCTTTGTGATGTGTGAGTGAGTTGAGGTGCACATCCAAAGTAATCATTTGATGTATCTAGTGTGTGTGTATATATATGTATATGTGTGTATATATATGTATATGTGTGTATATATATATATATATATATATCTTTATGCTCTCTTGCAGGACGTCCAGCATTTTATACTTTGAGTGTTATCTCATAATATTTGCTGCCTGTTTATTCATGCATTTAACTGCTGCATTTACCAAGCATGTTATTGCTTGCATATAAACATATATGTCGCTTTGTGTATTTAAATTTTGTGCATTTGGCATCTGCGAAAGCCTTTGTTAAAGAGCATTGTGTAAAATAAAATACTAAGCCTTATTCTAGAAAGAGTGTCTTTGCATTTTGTAAAATAAAACCCTTTTCTAAAGGTGTTGTTTGTTTTGTGTTAATGTCTCCTGCTTCGTTTGATTAAGCCACCTTGTGGGAGCTGTATTATCTGAAAGCCGAAGCAAGACCGGTTTACGCTGCAAGTACGGATTATTCTGAACAGGAATCTCTAAAGTTCCTGAGGGATATCTCACTCCCGGTATTGTCAAAGGAAGAACGCCAGCCTCTGGAGGCGGACCGAACAGTAGCTGAAATAACCCAAGCAATTGGAGCCCTAAAGTCGGGCAAAGCACTGGGAACAAATGGTTTTCCAATAGAATTATACAATCTCACAGCGCAGATGACTGCGCCTCACCTTACGTCTTACTGGCCAATTACGTTGCTGAATGCAGAAGCAAAGATCCTGGTGAAATTATTGGCTCAGCGACTTCTTCCTGTGGTGCCACCTTGGTCCACCCGGACCAATCCAGATTTATGCCAGGACAGGACGCAACACCTCCCTAAGCCTCAGACGTCTTTATGGCATCGTGAGACGTGTCCACAGAATCCGAGAGGATAGTGTTCAAACTAATGGGATTTGGACCACGGTTTATATCGTGGCTCAGCCTCTTATATGCAGGAACGCAGGCACAGGTAGTGGTCAATGGTGAGAGATCAAGTATATTTCCATTGCAACGTGGCACAAGACAGGGATGCCCCCATCCCCACTGGTCTTCGTGTTGGTGCTCGAACCAGTGGTGGCATGGATCTGAAGAGATCCAATAATATGTGGGTTGCACTGGTCGGAGGACTGGGAGAACAGGATTTTGTTGTATGCTGATGATATTCTTCTATATGTAGCTTCCCCCAGGGCCAACATAGCAAGAATCCTAAACATCGCCTTGTTCGGACAATACTCCGGATATACCATCAACTGGGCCAAGTCTGTAGTTTTTGTCCTTACTTGGTAGAGGCCGAAGCTGTTGGTGGATTGTGAGGCACAGGTGGCCACAGACTGATTTTGATACCTATGATCTTTGTAACAGCGGATTAGGCGCCTTTCAGGCCCGGAATCTCGAACCTCCTTTGGAACGTCTCAAAAGCGATGTTCACCACTGGTGAGCCCTCCCACACTCACTCCTTGGTAGAGCAGTGCTGTTCAAAATGATGGCTTTGCAAAGATTTCTATACTTATTACACAATACGCCCTTCCCGGTTCAGGATTTCTACTTTAATTGGATAGATAGTGAGGTGCGTTCCATCCTGTGGGATGGTGGCCCCCCAGGATCTCCCTCAATAAATTGACCCATAGTTGGTAAGACAGGGGCATCGCATTGCCACACATCCAAATGTATTGTAGTGTTCAACTCGCAACAGTGAACAATGGGTCCACCAACCGTTACCTGAGTCAGCATACAGATAGACTTACTGGTCCTGCAGCAGAGAGGGTATCTCTATGTGCTCTATACTGGACCACGACAACTAACGCTTGAGGACCCCACGGCGGTGATGGTTCACCAGTGGCACTCAACTATCAAAACTGGGGGGGGAGAAAAAGGCTTACCAAAACCGCACCAACTGGGGGCCTCAGAGAAAAGAAAAGGTCAGGAGACCTCCACAAAGGTGTAGAAATGGTATCGTTCAAAGAGTTACAAAAAACATTTGAATTGTCCCGGATGGAGCACTTCTGCTACTTGCAGATCAGTCATGTCATACAGGCAGCAGTGCCCCAGGGAGCTGAGCTCCCGGAGTTGTCACCTTTGGAATGTAGACTCCTCGAACACCTTCCCCGAAAGGCAATCTTGCTCACTTATTGAAAGCTGATTAATAACTTACCAGCCACGTTTACAGTCCTGAAAGATCGCTGGGTTTTAGACATACCTGACTTGCTAGAGGAAGACTGGCCTGAAGCATTGGCCTCCCCGAGGGAAGTAGCAATCAGGGCCCGGTTCAGACTAGTCCAGCTCAAAATATTGCATAGGGTATACATTTCCTGCACCACACTTGTGAAAATGGGACATAGGGCAGAAGTAACCTGTAACAGAGGGTGTGGGGAGGTGGGGTCGTTTTGACATGTAATATGCATGTGTCAGGCGATTCAAGGAGAAGAGCTTACACTGTCGCCCAAATGGTGCCTTCTGAATGTGTGGGAGGATACAAACTTGGGGCAAACGGAACAAACCTGAGTAACCCTGGGTCTAATGCTGGCAAAATGAAATGTAGAGTGCAACTGGGGAGGGGAGCTACTCTCCCGCCCACGCTTTGTGCATGGTGGTGGAGATTAGAACAAATGGAACAAAGTTTAGGGGGAACCCTTGTATGCCTCCTCTGGGTCTAACCATTCTTTCCATGATTTACTCAGAGACCACCTGATGGAACTATTGGAACAACCGTGGGTACAAAGGACAGTGGCACGGCAGGGCTCATTCGGGATGCCCTGTGGTGGGATGTAGTGGTGCTTGGTTGTGTATGCAATAATGACAATCTAAAAATATGATTCTGCTCTTTTATGACCATTAAATTTTTTTTTTTAAAGCTGTGCTGGTTTGGCATCGTGGTGGGCTTTCTAGGCATGTTGAGAGGAGCTAGAACTTGACTCCTTTTAGCTAAGAGCCAGTGGAGTTCTCACACGATCAGCGGTTGTCTTTAGCATAGTAGACTATGTTGAATTCTTGGCTCCTGATTATGGTTGCAAGTATTGAAGAGGATGGGTCTCAGAGAGGAGCCCTGGTGGACTTCACAACTGATCCCCATGGGTTCTGAGAGGAACAGTGATAGTCTGACTTGCTGTGTTCTATCGGTGAGGAAGAAACAGATCCAGTCCAGGGCTCTGTTGCGGATGCCAGCGTCGTGGAGTATCTTGCTTAGGGTGCAGTGGGAGGCATTGTTGAATGTGGCAGAGAGGTCCAGGAGGATAAGGGCTGCTGTTTTTCTCCTTGTTGAGAAGGGAGCAGATGTCATCGGTGGTGGTAGTGAGGGTGGTCTCGATGCTGTGGTTGCTTCGGAAGCCGGATTGAGAGGAGTCCAGGACATGGTTGGCTTCTTCGAACTCTGAGAGATATGCGTTGATGGCCTTTTCAATTACCTTGGCTGGGAAGGGAAGCAGGGAGATGGCTCTGAAACTCTTGAGGTCAGTTGGGTCGGCAGACAGTTTCATCCACAGGGGGTTGATCTCTGCATGCTACCAGTCATCGGGAAAGTGGCATTCTCAATGAAGCAGTTGATAGTGCAGCAGCACTGAGTATCTGATGGCTCTGTATCTGGTGGCTCACAATTTGTGAGCTCAGTATCTGGCAGCTCACTATTTTTGACCTTCGCATCTGGGGGCTCACTATTTGTGAGCTTGGTGTCTGGTGGCTCACAATTTGTGAGCTCGGTATCTGGCAGCTTACTATTTGTCAGCTTGGTATCTAGCGGCTCACTATTTGTGAGCTCACTTTTTGGAGGCTCGCTGTTTGCGAGCTCACTTTTTGCCGTCTCTTTTTATTGTGATACACATCTTTTGATGATCATATTAATGCTGTTAGTGCCTGTAACTGAACGTCTATTATGTTAACAGAATACTGCTATCCTGTCTCTGAGTTAAGCCTGCTCGAGCGTAAGATCTTGTATTATTCCATTTGTTTTGTAAAAACGTAATACATTTTTTTTAGGCTCAAATCTTTTATTGGCAGACCACTAGAATGATCACATACACAGCAGGCTGCCTAAAACCCAAACCCATGAGGTTTAATTGCGTACAGGCGAACAAAGCGATATCCATCATGCTATGTACTCGCAATGTAGCTACGGTAATGCACAGCTTGCTGCCTACAACCCAGCATGGGCCGGCCACTCTTCGGGGAAAGGGGGATAAGAGCCAGTCAAAACTCAGTGAGATGTGCAATGCACTTCATGTTCAGTAGTGTCTTAACTCTGCCTCCACATAATGTTGCTGAGCGCAGCAGAGCGCTATGCATGTCAAAGAATAACAGTGAAATCAAGGTAATGAAACTACCCCAAATTGAACAGATTTCCATGACCCACCCCCCCCCACACTTTCCCCTTCCGACCAGGACCATCCTGTGAAAATAAGGTGCCTACCTCAGCTAGTGTTTGATAAGAGCAGTTAATTCACACTGCCCCTGGCTCCTCCTGCTCGCAGAGCAGTAGCCTGAGGATACGCAGATAGGATGGGCAAGCCAATTCCCTGAACTCTTTGGATAGGATAGCACTGAATAAGGACCAGATTTCAAATACGCAGTAGGATCAGTGCCAGTCATCATTGACAGACTTTCTATGCACAACAGGGACCACAGCTGATGAAGCCATTATCTGTGGTCCCGGACTTTGTCTGAGCCCCAGTTGGCCAGGAGTAGCCTATATGCAGTGTTTAGGACCAGTGCAATCTGTCAACCTCTGGTTGACCAGAGTGGATATGTGGGTGGGTTGGGAGCCCCAGAAGGGTATATGCGGGAAACTGAGGGATCTCAGTTTTAAAGGCGCTATTGATGTCCTCCAGGACCATCTTCCAGAATCTGAAAAGCTTTGGACAATGTCCCAAAAATGCAACAGCGTACCTGGGTCGCCAAGCTTCACCAGCACTGGCTGCCACACAGTGCATTACATTTTTGAATGCGCGCAGGGGTGTAGTACCAGTATGAGCAAATTTGTTATGCTTTTTCAGTGTGCCTGGAGTTGTGTGCCATGTCCTATAAATTATGTCCTCCGATTCTTTGTCTGTAAGGGATCGACCAAGTTCTGCTTGCTAGCGGATCTGGCCTCGGGTCTTGTGGTTTAGGGATGATTTCATCAAATTGCGATAGATTTCAGAAATGAACTTCTTATCATCCACTTTTTAAAACAGCCATTTCTCAAAGGGGGTCATGGGTCTACTAGCTTTGGGACGTATCACAGTGTCAAATGTGTGCACCCACCAACCTTTTGATCCATGAAGACCCAGTGCTTCTCTGTCCTAGGGCAGTTCCACTCCACCAGGTACCTCAGTTGCGCTACCTTATTGTACCACAGGAGATTAGATACCGCTAGACCCCCTTATTGTTTTATTTGTTGCAGCAACTGCTATTGCAATCTGGGCTTTGTCTTCCCCCCATATAAAGTGGTCAATCTCTCTTTGAAGGTTCGTAATCACGCTGGGTGGTGGAGAGAGGGGGAGTGTCTGAAAAATGAAGAGGCCCCTAGGAAGGATATTCACCGTCACTGTGACTATTCTGCCCAGCCATGAGAGAGGCAAGCGTTGCCATTGGTCTAAGTCTCTGTAGATTAGGGCTATGAGTCTGGCATAGTTAGCTTGTGCGGTTTTAGTGAGACTGTGCCAGGACGAGCCCAAGGTAGGGGAGGTCTGTCTCAACCCACTGGAAATCGAACTGGGATCGTAAAGTTTACTCAGTGCCCTGATTTGATGTAAGGTTCAATGCTTGTCATTCCTGCAAGTTTACCTGAAAGCCCGACGTAACTCCAAATACGCTCCGCTCTGAGACAATGGCTGGAAGCAAGGACAGGGGTTGGGTGATTGAGAAAAAGATATCCGCGTAGAGACTAATCAAATGATGATTGGCCCGAATGGAATGCCCGACACCTTAGGGTTGTCTCAATGTTTCTGCACGAAGGGCTCCATGTACAGGGCATAGAAGAGCAGCGAAAGTGGGCAGCCCTGCCTCTAGCCCCACCCGATAGCGAGCCTACTGGATCTTACCCCGTTAACCAGCTCCATGGCACTAGAGGTGCAACAGAAGCTTTTAATACACTTCTGAAACCGCTCGCCCAAACCAAATCACCTGAGAGTCACAAACAGATAGGGCCAGTGCACTTGATCGAACGCCTTTTCGGCATCTATAGACAGCAGTAGGGCTTCCTCCTGTGAGCGATTTTCCTTACCAATAAGATGGCATATGCGCTTGGTGTTGTATTCATTTTGGTACAAGATGACAAACCCAGCCTGATCTTGATCAATGAGACCGGTCATGAAGGGGTTAAGGCGATGAACGAGAACACTAGCGAACAGTTTTGCGTCCACATTGAGAAGGGAGCTGGGTCGGTACGAACTGCATTGTTTGGGATCTTTCCCTGGCTTCGGTATTACTGAGATAGAGGCCTGTGGCATCAAGTTCATTTCATGTGCCCCTGTCCGCAAAAGAATTAAAGGGGCAAGTCAAAAAGGGGGCCAATTCAGGCAAAACATCTTATTGAAGGCTGCGCTGAACCCTTCCGAGCCTGGCAATTTCAATAGCTTTAGCCTAGCGATCGCTGATATCGCTTCTATTCAAAAAGGTAGTTTATAGTGCCTCGGTTTGGGCAGGTGGGAGAGGTGTGACCACTGCCGACTGTACATAGGCCAGGGGGGTCTGATAACAATTTGGGTTCCCTCGCATACAGCTCGGCGTAGAACACCTGGATTTCAGTCTGGTTGTATTGACTTAACAGCATTGTCATTTTGCTTGCTGTGCAGTTGGTACACCAGCATCTGCCCCACTTTATTGGTCCTCACTTAAAATGTATATTTGAGGTGTAGCATCGCAAATTCAGCCTTGTCTAGGTCAAGACATTTGAATTGCAACCTCTCCTTTTCTAGTCTATACCAAACTCGGAGGGGGGGGGGATTGGCCGGTGCACTTATTGATGGATTCCAACTCCAACACTGATTTCTTTCAATTCCTTCCTCTTATCCTTCCGTATTTCATGGTCATGGGCTGCCTTTGCAATGAGAGCATCCTGGGCAACCGACTACAGTCTTCCCACACTGAGGAGAGGGGAACCACACCTGTGTTGTTAAGGTCCAGGTAGTCAGCATCTTCTTGATTGCTAAAACCACCTCAGGGGAGTGTACCAACGTCTCACGCAGCCACCAGGTTGGTGTCTGGGTGGGGGGGGCAAGAGGACGCTCGGGGAGAGCATGATGAGCACATGGTCAGATAGGGAGTGGGGTTTAATGGAGGAGGCCATTACCCAATCCCAGGTGGAAGGGGAGGCAAAAGATTGGTCTAAGAGAGCGCAAGTCTTATGCGCTGTGGAGTATCAAGTGTAGTCAAGTTCATCGGGTGCTGTGAGCGGCAGACATCACGCTGTCCACAGTCATCGAACCAAGCGAATACCTTTGGGGAATGTGCCCCATTGTGCCCAGTTCTCTGTCCAGAGTGGTCCTGTTCTGCATCCATTAATATGTTAATGTCTCCTCCCACCAAAATCGCCTGATCTGGGAATGGAGGAATTTGGCTAGGGAATCAGTTATAAAGTCCTCTTGCCGATCGTTGGGGGCATATTGTGAGGCCACCGTGAGGTGAAATGCTCCAAGTTGCACACAGATGGCCACCAAGTGGCCCTTGATCTCGAGACATGTACCCAGGACCACCCCGGAGAAGTGTTTGTACAGAATAATAGCTACAACCCCTTTCTTCCCTTTCGCTGATGACCAAAATTGATGGGGGAATTTCTTGGTATACTTTCTATGCGGGGGCCAGGGATTGCTATGGAGAGTGCTTTAAGCCAGCCAGGAATGGAACGCAAGCAAGACACGTCTGCTCACACTAACATCTTAGCCACACTCCTAATTGTTTTTTAAAACAACTTTGTTTAGTCACACGGACTAAGAGAATGGTGATTTTGCCTAATAAGTTGATGGATTTTTTTGATTTGTGTGTGTTTATATACCGCTTGAATCACCCCCAGAGGGGTATCTCAGCGCTCGCGGACTTACAAAAGGAAGCTGTCACATAGAGGCAGGTTTTGAAAAGGGCAGTTTCCAGAGCCTTCCTAAATTTCAGATGGTGTGGGCACTTCCTTAAAGCTGTGGGAAGTTGGTTCCATAAGGAGGGTGCCAGATATGAGAAGGCTTTTCCTCCTGTCCTTGCTTTCTTGACCATGGGAATCTTGAGCAGAGATTTCGAGCCAGAGCAGAGGTCTCTTTGGGGAGTATATTGATGAAGCCTCTCTGCCAATAGGTTGGTCCATTTCCCCAAATTGCCTTGTGTCAAACAGCAGATCTTAAATGTCACTTGTTTACACACAGGTAGCCAGTGGAGCTGTTCTACATGGGGTGTTCAAGGTTAAACAGGCTGCCGTATTTTATTCTACCTAAAGGCAGTTCAGAGAGTTCTCGTTAGCTGCAATCAGTAGGGCATTACAGTAGCCTAAATTGCTCAACACCAGGGTGTGAATGAGGGTCTTTCGCAAGGAATCGGGAAGATGAGGAAAAACTCTTCTCAGTAGGCCAAGCACATGAAAGCATGAACCAACGTTGTGTGTGTCACATGCTCTTTCATGGTTAAGGTCCGTTCGAGATGCACCCCTAAGTTCTTTGCTGTTGTTGTTGGTGCTGGAGCCGTTCCCAGCTTTTGAGGCCACCATTCTGGTGTCCACAATAGTGGTGCCTCTCCAAAAAGCATGATTTCAGTATTTCCGGCATTCAGCTGTAAAAAGTTGTTTCTCATCCACTGTGAGATAGCCAGCATGCTGGAAGAGGAGGAGGCTTGGGCTGTCTGAGAGGTCTTATTGAAGGAGGAGGTGAGTTGGGTGTCATCTGAATAGGATATCAGGATGAACACGAAGTTCCTCAGTAGTGAGGCCAAAGGGTCAATGTGTCAGAGAGTAGGATCTGCTTCACATGGTTACCCCCACTTTTTGCTGTTTTTACACTGTTTTTCGACTTTAGTCTGGCTGGGGCCTTGCTATTCAGGACCCCAGCCTAGCTGCTTCCTCTCTAAATTCATTCCATGTACCTTAGGTACATCACAGATTGGATTCTGAGGTGCCCTTACAAGTCCCTAGTATATGGTATACTATGTACCTAGGGCATAGGTATCCCAGAGGTCTACCAGAGGCTGATGCATTTATTATGCCACCCCTGGAAAGCCCTCCAAAATGACACCAGAGGTCTGCTACTGCAGTCTGGGTAAGGTGGTGCATGCACCCCTTACTGAGATATAGGTTCACTGTGTCTCTCCTGTCACTGCACATAGAAACCTATCAGTCACCCCTATGACATGCCTTATCAATCCTGAAGGCAGGGTGCTTGGTTATAAGTGAGAGAGTGCCCAGGCAAGAGCTGAGCCCCTCTGCAGCCTTCGGAATCTATGCTCTGGGTTGTCAGTAGTGCAGCCTGACCATATACTCTTAAAGTGCATTATAACTAAAACGGTTAATGCTAACTTTGGACTGGCTGCACAGAAAAATGTTGTGTTTGGTGTCAAACACCTTGGCATCATATCCCCACATCAATTCCTGATGTGAGAATATGATCCCACCCTTCTAGAGGGAGAGACATGACGGCACCGGTATACCCGGTACCAACTTAAGAGCCCTGCATCACAAAATGGATGCTGAAGCCACAGACACTGGTCTGGCCTCCTGCTGCTGACCGAAACTCCGGCTGGGGAGGCCTGGACAATAGGTTTCCTGTCACAGGGAGGTGTAACCACCTCCCAGACAGGCTGATGTGTATTGGGGCTGGGTGGGAGCACTCTGAGTGCTTTGAAGTCCTGCACTGTGGGCACATTTGGTGTCCCTGTGCATAGTCCAGCTCAAACCGGTTCAGGGGCTTCTGGACCCTGCTCTGGCACGAAACTGGACAAAGGAAATGGGTGTAGCCACCCCTCTTTCCAAACCCTCCCATAGGTGGGTCCCCAGAGTTAGTCCAACCCCTTCCTTATGTATAAGTAAGGAACCCCTGGCAACAGGACTTTAGATATTCCTGGATGAAACTCTGGAACTTCGACTCTCTACGCAAGACTAGAGGATGGAAGAAGTCTCCCTTGGGTTCAAGGAGTGACTCCCATGCTTGGCAGGCAACAATGAAGCATTTGCCGGTCTGCATCTCTGAAGCTCCCGATGGACTCCGAAGTATCTACAGCCCAGGAAGAGGATTTCCAGACTTCTCAGAGGCAGACCAAAGTCCCCAGCAAAGCTGAGACCCGCAGCCCTCCTGAGTAATGTGGAACTGGAACTCCTGGTCACTGTGCACATTTGCAAGTGCATTGACTTCTCGACATCTCTTAAAGTCGTGCTTGGGGTTACTTGTAGCCCCTACCTCGAGCAGAGAATTCACCGAAGGTTGTTGGCCTAGTCACCTCGAGTGACCCGTGGGCTGCCATTTTGTGATTCCTCTCGAGGTCCCTTCGCGATCCCTGGTCCGTCGACTAAAGTTGCCTTCACAGGGACCCATCAATTATCCTTGGGTTTCCTTGGTTGCTCCAGACGTGCCCTGACTCCCCACCAAGTGGTGAGTCCCTCAGACCTTGCTGGTCTGCACCAAAGCATCTTACTCCTTTCTGCGTGGGTTGCGGTTGCCAAGGCTTATGTCCAATCCGGGCACCGACGCTGCAGCACTCAACATCCTTCATGGGACAGCTCGAATCCAGCTCCTGGTAGTCCTAGATGCCTCCTGGTCCTCGTGGCTGAAGAGTCAAGCTTCACCTTCACCTGACATCACCCGACATCGGTGGGAATTCGCCTATCATGCTCCTGGTCACTGGCTAGTGACCCAGACTCTGTCCTCTCTGCCCTCAGGTTCTTTTTAACGTCGATCTCTTTGGACACCTCGCATCTTCCCGGCACCAGCACTTCTTTGCCAGCTCCCATTGAAAACGATGACGCGACCCGACACCATTTGACACCTATGCACCTGGCTTCCCTGGTTAAGGTAACTCGAGTACTCCGGTGTTCCCGTGGGTGTTGACCCTAGAACTTCGAAGTCCAAAAGGGTTTAATCCTAGCTCATCTTGAAGTGTCCCTAATCTTTAAAAATCTAAATGTGACTTTACCCATATAAGCTTACGGGAGCTTGCGGCTGTGTTCTGACACTGCACACGGCCCCTGTGGGTCCCCTGTGTCACTACCTTAGGTGGTTCCTTGGGGTCCCAGCGATTCTACAGGTTCTAGGCCTTGTGTCTAGTTAAGTCATGGTTCTTATACCACTATTTTAGTATATGGTTTGGTTCGCCCCTAGGGCCTGACGTGTATTTGTGCTATTTTACTGTAATATTTGAAGTGTAACAAATGTGTTTGGACCTCTAGCCTCATAAAGAGACTAGTAGGGTGTGTTTAGAAATAAGTACATATGTTTTATGTATATACCTGGTGTGGTTGACTTTCATTTAGCCATTCAAGAGATTATAGACTGGTAAAACAAGCTGCTTTACATTACTTCAAGACTTAGCCTGAAGGCTGCTCTCCATGGCTACCACTAGGATAGCTTTCAATAAAGGTTGTCTTTAACCTATCATCAATAATGGGTTGTTTGGACTGGTGCAAGGTGCCCACTATAATTAGTGGACAGCATATACCAGGCCAACTTCTCACACAATGTAGATGTTAAACGTGGTTGGGCTTAAACATGAGCCATGAGGCACTCCCTTGGTCAGTTCTTTTGTGTTGGAATGGTATGGCCCCAGATTAATGGTCTGGGTGCAGTTACATAGGATACAAGTCATCCACTGCAATGCCACTGCACCAATCCCGGCTTCCATCAGTCTCCTGAGCAAAGTCTGGTGGTCAACCGTATCGAATGCGGCGAAGAGATCTAATAGCACCAGGAGAGTAGATTGACCATTATCTAGTGCTAACCTGATGTTATCAGTGACGGCCACCAGGGCTGTTTCTGAGCTATGTTTTGGCCGGAAGCCCGATTGGGATGGATCAAGGTAGCCAGCCGATTCGACATGGTCCGATAGATGTTTATTAACATATTTTTCCAGTACTTTGCTCAGAAAAGGTAAGAGGGAGATGGGGCTCATATTTGAGAGCTCTTCCATGGAAGCTTTGGCGTTTTTTCAGATTGGGATGATCTGTGCCGCCTTCCATGTCAATGGTAGGTGGCCTTCCTTCAGCGATAAATTCAATAGGGAGCAGATTGGATCTCACAGCTGTTTGGCAAGAGCTGCTGAGATTCTTCCAGGTAAGACATCGAGTTGTGAGCAAGATTTTACCTTGTACATTAAGGTTTCTGTCTCTTCCTGGGATGAAGGGGGTAAATTCAACGGTGATTTTGTCCTAGGACTTGGTGAGGATACCATTGTGGTTTCTGCCGGCTTTGGACAGCTTGCCGCAGTGAACTTATTATAGATTTATCTCAGAGGGACTGAGTGAAGTTTTCTTCCAGATCGCAGGCTTTGGGGTTAGTAAAGGCTTTCAGGATCTGGTACAGGGCTTTGTGAGTGTTCTTTGCTTGGGTTAGTTGTTGAACTATATGGGTTTTTCGAGTCTGCGATATGTTTTTGTGGTAAGGAGTGAGGGCTAACCTATATTTCTCTTTATCATCAATAAGATGGGTCTGACGCCATCTTCTTTCCAGATTTTTACATGTACTTTTTAGTCTTCAATACACGGAGTCATATTTTCATTGGGATCCTGAGAAAAGACTTCAATTTTTCATGTGTACTTGTCATCTAATCGAATTTTTCGCTCATTTAAAATTTGAATTTTTTTACTCAGTATTTTCAAATTCAGCCCACATTTTGAATTGTGCATTACATTTTCAGTAAACATCCCTTGAAAATCCCTGTAATGTGTCCAAGGCCCCAAAAATTGATAAGACAGTGGGCAGAGTGACAGATGCAGGTAGCCTGAAAATAGAGGTTAAGAACCTTGTGAAAGATCACTTTTCCTGGGGGCAGCCTAGAACTGTAAATTTAAAAGCTGCATCACAATCTACTGTAAGTAGACTGGTGTTAGATTTCGGGAGGTATAGACACCAGCTGCCGCCTACTTTTTATTTGGGTGTATTGTAATAGTTCATGGCTTCTTATATTCCAAGGTAGTGAGATGTGTTGCTCCTTCATTATACTACCAGCTGTGATGGCTTGTTGTTTTTAGAGGAGTTGGTTTTTTGCCTTTTAGACCTGGCATCTTTGGCACGGCTCTCCCTTAACTTTTAGTCTTTAACAATCCTGTTTTTGGCGGCTCTGTTTTTGGGGGCTCAGTATTTTGCGGCCCAGTATTTGTCAGCCGAGTATTTGTTAGCTAAGTATTTGGCAACTCAGTTTTTGACAGCTCGGATTTTGGCGGCTCAGGTTTTGTCTTGCCCTGTTTTTGTCTGCTTTTTATTGTGCACTTGTTTTGATTGGCAAGTTGATGCTTTTATTTCCACTAAGTTTACCTCTAAGACTGCTGTCCTGTCGGAGTTGAGCCTGCCAGCACTTATGTTATTCCACAATTTGCGATGTGATGTGCTGAAAAAAGTTAAAGAAAATGATTTATTTAAAATCTTTTTTAGTCAAACAGGTTTGGAGAATGGTGATCCTGTCTGTCAATGTGTTGGGTGTCTTTAAGCCACATTAAGACCTATATTCATAAGGATCCTGGGTAAAGACTTTGCTAACATTCATGTTTACTTGTGTCATATAAGGGACTTTTTTCCCCATTCGAAATCTGAAATTTGACTAAATTTCTGTTAATTCAAGCCCACACATTGAACTGTATATTAAACTATTAGAAAATGTCACTCAAAATTCACTGCAATGTTTTGCACAGGGTTCCAAAAAATGTATAAGACGAGGATGGATAGAGTGACAGTGGGAGGTAGAGGTAGCCTGAGAAGTTGTTCAGAAAGTGATGAAAGATAACTTTCCCTGTGGGTGAACTAGAAGGTAGGACGCCTTGAGCAACTGCCTATTTCTGAATACCTCTGGCCACTTGAAACTTCAGCAATGTCAGAATTTGAACTTTAATTTTAAGTTACTCAAACCACTGCAAGGAGGCTGGTGTTCGCTTTTGGGAGGCATACATACATGCTGCCATCTACTCTTTATTTTGGTATATTATGCTAATTCTTGACTTTCATTCCTAGCTAGTCAGATGTGTTGCTCCTTCAGTACTACTACCAGTTGTTATGGCTTGATTTTTTTTGGGGGGGGGGGGGGGGTGGGGGGTGTTTTTTGGAGTGGCATTTTGGCATGGTTCTCACCTAACTTTGGCCTTCAACTCTATTTTTGGTGATTGTGTTTTTGGCAGCTCACTATTTGGTTGCTCTGTTTTTGGCATCTCGCAGAATTCATGGAGCATCTGCTCTGCCCATGCCTTAATTCCTCTAGTGTACTTGAAGCTTCAGCAATGTCGGAATTGGTACTGAAAATTCAAAAGCTACACAATAAGCCACTGCAAGGAGGCTGGTGTTAGCTTTTGGGAGGCATAGACACCTGCTGCCACCTACTCTTTATTAGGGTTTATTGTGATGGTTCTAGATGACTTGTAATGCAAGGTAGTCAAATGTGTTGCCCCTTCATTACTACTACTCCTGGGCGGAGTTTCAGAGCTCCGCTATGCAGGACTCTGAGAAGTGACCCGTGCTAGAAAATCAGTGAAAAGAAAACTATGTGCAGCTCAAAAGGGAGCTGCTTCTTTCTGTGCCTCAAGCAGATATTCTACTTGAGTCGAAGTTTCCTCAACGCGAACAGAATGTTTTTCAGCGCAAGCTTTTTCGGCCATCCGCAACCGCCCATGTTGAGAAATGTGGCCAGGTGGAATTCTGGAGTAAGATATTCCTAACTTAAGCTCGCCAACTTAACATTGGAAGGTGACAGCAAGGAATAAAACTCCGCTTAGAGGAGTGGAGTTTTTTGGAACTCCGCTTGCTCGCAAGAGTGGGGATAGCTCCGCAAACGGAGCGGAGTTCACTGTCCAGGCCGAATTACTACTACCAAAAGTGATGGCTTTTTTTTAGGGGGGGTGAGGGGGTTGTTGGTTATTTGCCTGTTGGACATGGTATCCTTGGCGTTGTTCTGCCCTAACTTTTTGCCTTCAACTCTCCTGTTCATGGTTTCTCTGTTTTTGGTGGCTGTTTTTGTTTTGACTCAGTTTTAGTTTCTACTCTGTTTTTTGGGGCTCAGTGTCTGGTGGCTCAGTATTTGTCATCTTTTTCTATTATGATGCATTTGTTTAATGGACATCTTAATGCTGTTATAGCCACTAACTGAACCACTATTAAGTTAACAGAACCACTATTATGTTAACAGAATACTTCTGTTCTGTCTCTGAGTTAAGCCTGCCGGAGCTTATGGTCTTGTACACATTGGTTTATGAGTTGAAAATATTTAATAAAAAATTTTTTTACACAACTTAGTTTAGTCACATGGGCTTGGAGAATGGTGATCTTGCCTATATGGTGTTGGGTGTCTTCAATTTACTTAACATATATTTGTAAGGAATCGGATTAAAGACTTTTCAACAATTCATCTTCGTGTGTCATCTTTTCAAATTTTTTCCCACCTTCGAAATCTTAATTTTATTACACAATATCTGCAAATTCCTCCCACATATTTAATTGTACATTAAACTTTAAGAAAATGTCACTCTAAAATGAGTGTAATGTCTTGTCTAGGGCCCCAAAGAGAAACTGATAAGACAGTAGGTAGAGCGACAGTGAGCGATACAGGTAGCCTGAATAGGGTAAGAAACTTGTGAAAGATCATTTTCCCTGGGGGGCAGCCTTGAAAGTACAACCCATTGAGCAACTGTTAGTGCCGTAACACCTCTTGTCTATTTCAAACTTTCAGCATTGTCAGGATTGAAACTCTAAATTCAATAGCTACACGGCAACCCACTGCATGGAGGATGGTGTGAGATTTTGGGAGGTATAGACACCAGTCACCACCTACTTTTTACTTGGGAATATTATAATAGTTCTTGGCTCCTTATATTCCAAGGTAGTCCGATGTGTTGCCCTTTCATTACGACTATCAGCTGTGATGGCTTAATTTATTTGAGGGTTGGAAGGGTCCGTTCTTGTCCTGTTAGTCCTGGCATCTTTGGCATGGTTCTCCCCTAATTTTTGCCGTTCAACTATCCTGTTTTTGTTGGCTGCGATTTTGGCAGCTTTGTTTTGTGGCTCTGTTTTTGGTGGTCAGTATGTCTCACCCTGGTGTTTGTTGGGCCAGTGTTCGACAGTTCAATATTTGGAGACTTAAGTTTTAGCCACTCCGATTTGGTGGCATAGTTTTTGACTTTGCCTGTTTTAGTGGCTTTTTAATGTGCATTTCTTTTGATGGGCCTGTTGATATTGTTTTGTCACTAACTGGACCTCTCTTTTGTTAACAAAATACTGCTGTCTGGGCTCTGATTTAAGCCTGCCAGTGCTTATGGTCTTGTACACGCTGGTTTGTTCTGTGTTGAAAAAATTTAATAAAGATCTATATTTAAAAATCTTTGCTTAGTCAAATAAGCTTAGAGAATGGTGATCCCATCTGAGAAGGTGGTGGTTGTTTTTATGCCACTTACAGACATATTGATAAGCATACTGGGTAAGGACTTCGATATGATTTATTTCTACTTTTCTTATGGATATTATATTCTCAGAAAATGTCGCACAAAAATAACTGCAACGTCTTGCTAGGGGTTCCAAAAAATTAATAAGGTGACAATGGATAGAGCGACAGTAAGAGATGCAGGAAGCCTGAAAAGAGAGGTGTAGAAACTTGTGAAAGATAATTTTCCATGAGGGTAGCCTAGAAGATACGATGCCATGAGCAACTGGCCATGCCTTAACCCCTTGAGTGCCCATGACGAGATGGTCTCGTCATGGGCCACAGTTGTGCTTTGCCCATGACGAGACTATCTCGTCATGAACCCCGCCCGCTAATTCAACGCCCGGCACAGGGCGGGGAAAGGGCGGGGCACACAAGGGGTTAATAGCTCTGGCATACTTGAAGCTTCAGCCATGTCAGAATTAGAACTGATAATTCAAAAGCTACAAGGTAAGCCATTGCAAGAAGGCTGGTTTTAGCTTTTGGAAGACATAGCCTTCTGTAGCCACCTACTCTTTATTTGGGTATATTATATTAATTATTGACTACTGGTATTCCAAGCTAGTCAGATGTTTTGCCCATTCATTACTACTACCAGCTGTAATGGATTGTTTTGGAGGGGGGGGGGGGGAGATGGAGGGGTCGATTCTTGTCCTTTTAGTTCTTGGATCTTTGGAGTGATTCTCCCTAACGTTTTGCCTTCAACCCTCCTATTGTTGGCAACTCTGTATTTGGTGGCTCTGTATTGTGGTGCACTTCTTTTGATGGTCATCTTAAAGCTGTTAAGCTTGCCAAAGGTACCTCTACTATATTAACTGAATACTACTGTCCTGTCACTGAGTTAAGCTTGCTGGTGCTTAGGGTCGTGTACACATTGGTTTGTTAAATGTAAAAAAAAAATAAAAAAATGTAATGAAAATGTGTTTATTTTTTTTATAGCCAAATAGGTAATCCTTTTGACAAGGTGTTGGGCGTCTAATCCACTTTAAGACATATATTTGTAAGTATCCTGGGTAAGGACTTTGGTATGATTTATGTGTATTTGTGTCATCTTTAGGAATTTTACCCCATTTGAAATCTGAATTTTACTACTCAATATTTGCAAATTCAAAACCACATATTGAATTGTACTTTCAAGTCTCAGACAATGTTGCACAAATCACTAATGTATTCGCCAGAGTTAAAAAAAAATAAAAATTGATAAGAAAAGTGGGTAGAGCAACCGCGAGAGCTATAGGTAGCCTGAAAACAAGTTAATAAACCGATAGAAGATTACTTTCACTGGGGGGAGGGGCAGCTTAAAAGGCAGGACGCATTGACCAACTGCCTGTGCCTTAATACCTCTGGTGTACATGAATCTTCAGAAATGTCAGAATTGGAATTGTCATTCCAAAGCTACATGAACAGCCATTGCAAGGAGGCTGGTATTAGGTTTTGGGAGGCATAAACACCTCCTGGCACATACTCTTTATTTGGATATATTATGATAGTTCTTGACTAATTATATTCTAAGCTAGTCAGATTTGTAGCACATTCATTACTACTGCCAGCTGATGATGTTTTTTGTTTGGTGGCTGGAGGGGGGTTGTTCTTGTTCTGATAGTCCTGATAGCTTTGGCATGGTCCTCCCCTACATTTTTGCTCTTTTTTTGGTGGCTCTTTTTTGGGCGGCCCAGTGTTTTGCTTGTTTTGGTTTTGGCGGCTTGTTTTGCGTATTAATTTGCCTGGGTATGGTGATGCTGTTATTGCCACTAACTGTACCTCCCTTTTTGACAGTTAACAGGTTCTGTGCAAACTGTATACCTACAACCCTCTTATTTTTTTGGCGGCTTAGTGTTGGGCGGCTCAGTGTTGGGCGGGTCATTTTTGGGAGGGCTCAGTGTTGGGTGGGTCACTTATTGTCAGCTTAGTGTTGGGCTGGTCACTTTTTGAAGGTCTCAGTGTTAGGCGGGTCACTTTTTGGAGAGCTCAGTGTTGGGCAGGTCACTTTTTGGAGAGCTTAGTGTTGGCCTGATCACTTTTTTGGAGAGCTCAGTGTTGGGCGGGTCACTTTATCAGCTCAGTGTTGGGCCGGTCACTTTTTGGACAGCTGAGAATTTGGCGGCTCTTTCTATTGTGGTTTATTTCTTTTGATGGACATTTTCTTACTGTTGTAGCCACTAACTGGAATACTAACTTAACAGAATACTGTTATCCTGTCTGAGTTAAGCCTGCAGGCGCTCATGATCTTGGACACATTGCTTTTGGTTTTGAAAATATTCAAAATACAATTTTTTTAAAACCACTTTGTTCAGTCACATGGGCTTAGAGCAGAGGTCTTTTTTTTAGATAGAAGGACCCCCTCCTGACAATTTCTGGAATCTAGAACTCGTCATCAATGACAACCATAAACGTCCCCAATTCCCATGGCAAATCATTTTTACCGTGCAGACATAATATTAAATAGGGTTTAGCAAACCAAAGATTTGTGGATGAATGGATTTGGGTATCAGAGGCTTACCACACAGTCTCCAAAAAGAAATAACTAAAAATGTGCAATGTATCTTTCTTTTTTGGAAACAAAACCTAGTTTGATGAAATGTAGTAAAATAACACCTTTCTAAATTAATGTGATGGATGTGCCTATTTTTCTGCAGAAAAATATCAATCTATAGTTGCGCCTTGGATGTTAAAATGGTATTAAACCAGTGTAACACCCAAATAGAGCAATAAGCAACAAAAAGGTGACCAGTCCAGCATGGCAAATGGTCTTCTACTGTGAAGCAACATGTTGCTGCTTTTTAGTAACTTTTCAACCTTTTGAGAACCTTCTTGGAATCTTGGGATTCCCCTCGAGATGCAGGTTTCTGGGGCCCTAGTGAAGATTTTAGATTTACCCTTGCCCCACCCTTATCCTGGGATTTAGAAGCATCTTGCTTCTTCTGGTCACCTCCATTACCATGGTTTTTCTGCTTAATCCTGGTGTGGACCCATTTGTCTGCCTTCTTTCCAAATTCTTGGGGCGAGGTCAGATCAGCGACCACCAGGTACTTGTGCAAAAGTTGGTTCTGACAGTTATTAAGGATGTGCTCCCTCATGATCCAATTGCACAATCAGTCATAGTCCTGTACCTTGCTTCCATGAAGCCAGCCTTCCAGAGCCTTATTAGCACTGTCTACAAAATCTACCTAATCCTGTGTGTGTGCCTTCTGGGTATCTCTGATCTTAATCCTATACTGTTCAGTGGTTAAGCCAAACCCATCTTTGAGAGCACTCTTCAGTAGTGAGTAATTGTCAGCATCCTCTTCTCTAACAGTGAGGATCTTAGCTACATCTTTGTTAGCAAAGGACAACCACAGGATAACTGTCTACTGCTCTTGAGAGACCCTCTGAACTTTGCAGGCCCTCTCCAAAGCAGTGATCCATTTATGGATGTCACTCCTATCCTGCTAAGGACGGACCATCCTGCTCAGGTTTCCTATTGTCAAAAGAAGTTTCTCTGATTCTAGGGACACTATTACTGCCACCATGGGACTCTAGTCCAATTCTATTTCTAGTCTTCTGTACTTCCAGGGACTCTTTGAAGGGCCAACTGATCTCTCCTGAGCTTAAGTCTCAGTTTCTCAAGTTTGAGCATTGGTATTCCCTTTCCAAAGAGTTGTCCCTCCTAATAGATATGGAGCTCCTATGGAAGCGTCTGAAGCATTGGATCTCTAGAGGAAGATCTAGCCCTCCTTGGTCTACTGTGGACCCTCTAAGGGGGAATAATGGGTATATCCAATGTGCTTCTGCACTATTCCCTGAGGGGTCAGAGTTTGGCAGGTTAGAATCATTTGAATCCTCCTGCCGATACTCTCTGAATTGCAATCATCAGGGGGAACCCCTGGCGCTCCTTCTCCAGAAGTATTCCCACCCACATTATCATGTTCTTCTGCCTTTACAGGATGGCCATCATCCTGATGTAGTAGCTCTAAGAGCATCTAAATGGTGGGGTTCCCACCTGTCTTTATCTTCCTTAGTTCCTGGAACTTTAGACCACTGTACTTAGACTGGGGTACACTGGTATCACCAACTAAAGACATGGTTCTCGGTATAGTGAGGTGTTGCACCTACCTATCCTAGTGGAAACTAAACTCTCTGATGTTGGAGAAAGGTTTGTGCTAGACCCATAACTACCCAACCCTAAGTTCAGTAGAACTTACATATTTTAAGCTGTATTGAATATGTGCCTAATATTAGTGATGGCTTTTCAATTGTTCCACACCAAGATTATCTGGTAAAACAATGCAGGCTTGAATCCCAACCACTGCACACCAATGTGAGAAGCTGGATTAGTATATGGTGCACACTTATGTAAGTGGGCACCATGCACTAATCCAGACAACCCTTATGGTAATTTTAGTGGTCTTAGACAACCTTAGAAAGCTCTCTAAATGGTAGCTGTGGAGAACAGTCTTCAGGCTTAGTCCAGAAGGAGTGTAAAGCAACTTGTTTTTACCAGAGCATAATCTTATTGGTATGGATTAAGTGAAAAAGAACCACACAGTGCATTAAAAAAAATGTATTTATTATAAGACACTCACTAGCACATACAAATATCTCCTGCCTGGAGGTGTACACAATGAACACAATACTTTGTAAGAAAAAGAGGTAAGTAGCACAATAACAAAGTGGCAGCCAGGGGGAGACCAAACCATTTCCTAAAATAGTTGTAAGCGAACCCTGACTCAAGTCAAGACTATACCCAGAAGAGGTAGAAGTGCTGTGGACCCAAGGAACCACCCGAGTTAAGTAACCAGATGCCCCACGGAGGCCGTGTGCAGAGTGAAAATATGACCTCTGGCTCAATACAAGTCAGTGGGTACGTCGCAGTTGCAGTTTTAAAGAAAGACACTTCCCAGTAGACCCCGAAGATACCCCATGAACGACAAATGGTTGGAGAGCCAACCCACTTGTGGATACCCTAGGAACCAGGATACCTACACCAGGGAAGATGGGTGTGAAGTGGCGACAGAAACAGATGTCGAACTCAAAGGAGGACTATAGGAAGAAGCAGCTGCTGCTGGATAAAGTGAAAGTGTCCGGAGGAACCCAAAGGTGGATTCAAGATGAGAAGTATCTGCTATCGGAGGGGACAGAGTCTGTGCCACTCAGGAGTGACCAAGAGGCACAGAAGACAAATGCCCACTGATGTTGGGTGTTGCAGGAGAGCCGACGGTGACCTTGGAGCCGGTCAGAAGCTGTCACACATCGGATGTTGAGAGTTGTGTGGTCGATGTCTGTTGGGAGCACCAACAAGCCTTCGAAATTGCAACCTATTTGGAAAGAGAAGAAGGTGCAGTGTCGGGTCCAGCAAGGTCCAGGTGACTCATCACAAGCAGGGGAGTAAGAGCTGGTCCGAGCAATCAGGGGTGCCCCCTGAAATCAAAGAAAAACCTCAAATGGACCAACAGGCCAAAGGCAATGGAGTCACTAGAGGACCTTGAGCATCTCACCAAAGATGCAAGTCCATGGTGCAAGTGATGTGGTGAGGGTGAAGATCTTGGTCACGGAAGATGCTTGAGGTTGGGGATACTTTGGAGCCTGAATATCTTGGAGGAACAAAGCCAACAAACCTTTGCAACGGCAAGTCGACACGGTGCACAGGGGTTTGGTTCCTGCATCTCCGTCAAAGAATACTGGCCTCAAACTTGGTGAGAGGACAAAGCAAGCCTCAAGGGCTGTTAACTACCACCTGTGTTGCTGAGCCTTTTTGAAGTCTGTGGGAGCACAGGATCAGCATCGTTGTTGTGCCTGCAGATGCAGGGAAGTGACTCCTTCACTTCAAGGAAGATTCTTTCAGGTATCTTGGATGTTCACAGGCCTTGGGAGGTTCCTATAGAAAGCACGGGCACAGACGTTGCAGCAGAGTTGCAGAATGACGAGACCAGGAGCAGCAGGAGTCTTCCCAGTTTCAGTTTTGGAGTCCAGAGTAAGGTCCAGTGCCGAGGCGGTTGAAGAAGTGGTGTATAGATATGAATCTTGTCCAACAACGAATTTAGGCACTCACCTACAGGTAAGCCCTTAATTACCCTAAGGAAAGGGCTGGGACGATTCAGGGTTCCCTCCAAGGGGAGGGGTCGGACAGTGGGTAGGATACTCCCATCTCCTTTTTCCAGTTTCGCACCAGAGCTTTACAGTGCATGAAATCATACTTCACAAACCATTTATGGTGTTGGTGTACGATTCCAACATGTTTGATACCAAACATGACAGGGTTTGTTACAGCCAGTTTAGAGATGTTCATCGCATAAGGACGCATGGTCACTCTATGCATCGTAATGGCAGATGCACCAACAACCTGGGAGTTTGGACTTCAAAGGTTGTAGAGGTATCCTGCTCATGCCGGGGCACCCTCACACTTGGAACTGATCACCCTGCCTTCAGGATTGAAAGGCCTGCCTTAGGGGTGATTTAAAGGTTTTTAGGGCAGTGACCTCAGATACAGGGAAACCTGTATCTGTCCTAAGTATGCTCTTGGTACCTCAATGCCATAGACTAGGGACTTATAGTGGAATACCAGTAGCCAATTGTAATGCTCCGATCTCCCCTGGACCAAGGTATGTACCGTCACTTTCCCAGGGAGAGAATATCCGTTCCAAACTTATGGAATATAACTTATACACAGCACTACCTAAGGTGGGCAAACTTTCAACACTCCCCCAAAGGCAAGGCAAGAAAACAATATATACACAGCACTTCTCTAGAGCGAAACCTACTTTGCACATCACTTGCCAGGAGTAGAACAACATCCTATAACACAATGACCTGCTAGAAGGGAATTCACCAATCCTTCTACAACAGAATACTTGGCCAAGAAGAGTCCACACCTCCTGCTACAAGAAAAGACGAATTGGTATATCTGGAATGTATTTATTAGTAAATAGCACCACACGGTAAGCCAAATGCACCTATCATAGCAGACTCTAACATATCGATAGTATGATTGAAACACAATCAAGGCAAACCTATATGTAGAAATATATATATGTATGGATATAAGAATCAGAAAATAAGAAGGAAAGGAAAGAATCAGTAAAGAATCAAGAGACAGTAGCAGAGACATCTCACCTACTTCTTCATCATTTCACCCCACTTTGCTCAAGGGGAGTCCATTGCTTGAACCGAGTGAAAGCTCAGAGGTAACACCAGCCGCCCCCACTCTTCCGTGACAACACGTCTGCTCCACGGCGTGAACTTCCACCAGGACAGTGTAGGCTCCCCATTTTAATACAAATTCAAACACAATGAAGCTTCTAGCAAGCCTCGCGCATCGTTCTCATGAGAGCCCGTTCCAGCCTGCTCCAAGGCCACTGCATCGGTTGATCAGGCCTGTGCTATGGCTCTGAAACAGACCATGTACATTCCTCTGATAAGAACCAGTTCGCTCTAGTTAGTAAAGTGCGAAAAAACAGGAGAAGAGCAAAACATGCCTTCCCCACCTACTGCTGCTTCGTGCAGGCACAGAAAATAGCTTCAGTCATGAAAATGGAGTTAGTTAAGCCATGCACACAAAGACCCAAAGCAAGATGGAATCAGAAAAGCAAGATGACGTGAGAACATGTTAAAGGCAAAAGTCAGCACTGCCATAAAGCAAGGTAAAGTCAGAAAACAGAATGACATTAGACCACGTCAAAGCCAATACGTCAGTCATAATTCGCCTAACCCAAATAACATTATACAGTTAATCCCTCAGTATCCAACATTGAGCACATGTGTGCACCATCACCCACAACACTGCACCTCGACATCCCACACCTCCTATTCTTGGCAAGGCTATTCTACTAAAAGACAGCAAGATTACAAGACAGAAGAGAAGCAGGCATATGCAAACCCATCTAACATTAAGGCTAGGGTAACATAACACACTTAAGTCATTACAAAATGGTGGTGGTTGAGGGTCATCATAGGGTGTCAGACCACAAAAGTGGCTCATTCACTACACCAATCTTGGGATGTACCCAAGTACTCACCATAAACAATTTAGGGGAGAAAGCACAGAGAGTGAGGTCCTAATTAGCAGGATCCTAGTCACAACCACCATAGCACTAGGCAAAAGGTGGGGGTACAATAAAAGCAGATAACAGCGCCAGGAGTGGATAAAAGCCAGAATTACTCCAAAATTGGACTGAAAAGAAGGAAAGAGGCCAAAGTTTGTCGGCTCTGTTTAGTGGCAGCACCGCTTAGTGACGGCGCCGTTTAGTGGCAGCGCCGTATATTGGCGGCTCCGTTTTGTGTTTTTTTTTGGTCGGCTTTGGTAGCTCTTTGCAAGGTATCTGCAGCCCACTATTTGGTTCTCCCCTAACTTTTTGCCTTCAACCCTTCTATTCTTAGGGGTCTGTTTTTGGCAGCTCGTTTTTTGGAAGCTGTTTTTTCTGATCAGTATGTGTCTGGCTCAGTATGTGTCTGGCTCAGTATGTGTCTGGCTCAGTATGTGTCTGGCTCAGTATGTGTCTGGCTCAGTATGTGTCTGGCTCAGTATGTGTCTGGCTCAGTTTTTGTACTGTGATGCATTTCTTTTGATGTACGTCTTAATGCTATTATAGCCGCTAACTGAATCACTATTATTTTAAAAGAAAACTGCTTTCCGGTCTCGGAGTTAAGCCTGCCAGAGCTTATGGTCTTGTACTCCCTTTTTTATGTGTTGAAAAAATATAATAAAACTATAATTTTTAAACAACTTTGTTTAGTCACATGGGCTTTGAAAATAGTTATCTTGCCTAATAGGGTCTTGGGTGTCTTCAATCCACTTCAAGACCCATATTCGTAAGGAAAGACTTTTAAGTGATTCGAGTGTACTTGTGTCATCTTATGGACTTTTCCCCCATTTGAAATCTGAATTTTATTCCTCAATATATGCAAATTCAGCCCACATGTTGAAGTGTACATTAAACATTTTAGAAAATGTCACTGAAAAATCAGTGTAATGCTTTGCCCAGGGCTCTAAAAAATTGATAAGACAACAGGTAGTGCGACAGTGATAGGTGCAGGTAGCCTGAAAAGAGAGGTAAATACATTTCTGAAAGATCACTTTCCCTGAGGACCAGCCTAAAAGATAAGATGCCATTAGCGACTGCCCATGCCTTATTACCTCTGGTGTACTTGAAGCTTCAGTAATGTCCGGATTGGAACTGTAAATTCAAAAGCTACAAGACAACATACTGCAAGGAACATTGTGTGAGATTTTGGGAGGTATAGACCCCAGCTGCCACCTAATGTTAATTTTAGGATATTATAATTGGTCTTGGCTTCTTATATTGCAAGGTAGTCAGTTGTGTTGTCCCTTCATTACTACTACCAGCTGTGATGGCTTGGTGTTTTTTGGTAGGCTGGAGGGGGGGGGGGGGGTTGAAGAGAGTCGGTTCTTGGCCTATTAAACCTGCCATCTTTGACATGGTTCTCCCCTAACTTTTGGCCCTCGACAATCCTACTTTTGGCGGCTCTGCTTTTGGTGCCTCTGCTTTTGGAGGGCAAGTGCTTGGCGGCTCAGTTTTTGGCTGCCTTGTTTTTGGTGTTTTTTTTTTTTTTTTACATTTCTCTTGCACATGATGATGCTGTTATTTAACTGTACCTCTATTGTGTTTGCAGAATACTGCTGTCCTATCTGAGTTAAGCCTTCCTGCGCTTATGGTCTTGTAAACATTGGTCTATGTGCTGAACAAATGTAATATAAATATTCATTTAATAAACATTGTTTAGTCAAATCGACTTAAAGAATAGTGATCCCATCTGGCAAGGTGTTGGGCATCTTTAAGCCACCCTAATACATATATTGATTAGGATCCAGGGTAAGACCTTTGGTACGATTCTTGTGTACTTGTGTCAGCTTATGGATAATAAACTTGCAGAAAATGTCACTCAAAAATGACTAATGTTTTTCCAGGGTTCCCAAAAAATTGTGACGATGATAGTGTATAGAGCAACAGTGAAAGGTATAGATGGCCTGAAAAGAGAGGTTAGGAATTAGTAGGAAGCCTTGAGCAACTGCCCGTGACTTAATGCCTCTAGCATACTCGAAGCTTCATCAATGTCAGAATTCATATTGTAAACTCAAAAGCTACATGACGAGCATTTGCAAGGAGGCTGGTGTTGGCTTTTGGGAAGCGTAGACCCTGCCTCCATCTACTCTTTATTTGGGTTTATTATGATAGTTCTTGAATTCTCATATTCCAAGGTAGTCAGATGTGTTGCCTCTTCATTAGTAGCAGAAGGCTTGTTTTTGGGGGGAGATGTAGGGTGTTGGGTATTTGCCTGTTAGACCTGGCATCTTTAGCGTGGTTCTCCCTTAACTTTCTGCCGCAAACTCTAGTTTGGGGGGCTCTGTTGTTGGTGGCTGTTTTTGTTACCCAGTATTTATTAGCTCAGTATGCGGCTCAGTATTGCGCAGTTCGGTATTGAGTAGGTTATTTTTTGCTAGCTCACTGCTATCCTGTCTCTCAGTTAAGCCTGCTGGCGCTTATGAACATTGGTTTGGTAAAAGTGTCTTCAAACCTTTTGATTGATATACCCTGTCATAATTTTTTTTTAGGCCTAATGACTCCCTCCTGACAAATTTCTAGAACCTAGAACTCCTCGACAACCATAAACACCCCCAATTCCCACACCAAATAATTTTTATGGTGGAGAAATACTAAATAGAGTTTAGAAAACCAAAGGTTTGTGGATGACTGTGGTTCAGTGTAAGAGGCTTACCACACACTAAAAATAAGTCTCCCCAACAATGCACAATTTCATTTTATTTTTCAAACACAAAACCTATTTTACTCGAAATTATTCAATAACACCTTTCTAAACTAATGCTATGGGTGTGCCATTTTTTCTCCAAATAAACAATCAAATAAACAGTCAATCGGTGGTTGTATCTTGGGTGTTAAAATGGTACTGAACCAGTTTAACACTCAAAAGTAGCAATAATGAACATAAACGTGACCAGTCCAGCTTTGCAAAGGGCCTTTTACTGGGCAGCAACACATGTTGCTACTTTTTAGTAACTATTCAACCTTTTGAGTAATAAAAAATTGTCTTTTGTTAAAATCAGCAGATTATGCTTTAGACGATGGGTCATGTGGCAAATGCATTAAATCTAAAATTATGCCAAATTCACCACAAAATCACATCTTTAAGGTGGGCATGGGCTGCAACTTTAGTGCAATGCATCTGAGGAGAACTATACTATATTTCATGAGATGCTAATGGCTTGGCTATCACAGCTGCTTAGAACTGGAGGTTGCTGAACATCATTCATCGTAATTTAAACATACCATTTACAATCATTATGGTGAACTGTAAGGTCCAAGTAGGATGCTTTCTTTAATTCCAGAGGACGAAGTGGTCCCTTAATCTAATTTCATACTGTTTTTCGAAAAAGGTTTTCATTTTTATCATGAAAACTGATGCTTCTATTTGAGCAAAAACTGACTCCTGGTTATATTATTTTGCTGCTGTTGAATTTGGCCATGTTTTTGCCAGGGGTCTAGATGGCCTTGAGTCTGAACATGGGGCTGGGTCAAAGATGTGGCTAATAACAGAATATTCTTTACATTTGTAGGTCTTTCGCTGTCCACTATCTACATATAAAATAACTGCCAGCTTAAATGAAAAATAAATATTGAAAGTTGTAAGTGGGAAATTCACTATAGTACATTATGAAACCTCTAGTAGTTAATACACTGCAGAGGTCTGTGTGTAACTAGAGAGAGACCGAATTACATCTTGGTTGGTGCAGTGGGAAATAGCGACTTGTATACTTTTAATGCTACAAGGTCACAGTCTGTAACAAAGTGTTACAGGGATTCTGCTCAGGAACAGAACTATGCTTGTGACTATAAAACCTTGGCATATAGGGACTGAGTCACCACAACACTGCGGAATCTGAGCCACAGTCTGAGTAGCTATAGTGCTTCAATTGTCCTCCCAATCTTACCAGTGAGACAGTGACTTTGCATCCCAGAACACAACACTCTTGACCCTCTCGAGGATCACGGTAACAGGACACACCCTTTCGCTCTGACTCGCACTTGTACACTAAGATGAACAAGATGAACAAATATAGTTTTGAATATATATGTTTGAAATATTGTGCTCTAAAATGCAGTGTTAGTGCCACAATTAGAAAACAAATACATACTAAAAGTACTGTAAGCATGGTCAATAAACTATCTACCATAAAGAGCCCGGTCACGTTAAGACAGAGTAGCCTAACCTCCTCCCCTTTTACCAAAGCTAAATGATTATATGTTTAAGATCTCTGGGATTAATGGTGCACCACAAACAATAGTATACCCAAATAGACATTGTACATCTTGGTTGACGCAGGGCTGTGGTTTCAGAAATATCACTACATGTGTGCTATTTGGACCTCTGTGCTCCTCTGTATGACAAGACGTGTGCTCATAAACAGCTGCATTCTCGTGTTCTGTCTAGGTGCTAGTGCCTGACCAGAGAAAATAACCAGGGACATTGTTATTTGACCTTGTCTATGGTGTGCAGACTAAATCCCAGGAAAAGAACAGAACAAGAACACCCATGCAGGTTCTACCTGAAAATAAAATGCGGCACAAAAGCAAGCATGTTCATTATAGTAAGGTGTGCAAAGCAAAATGCGGCCTAAAGCATGCACAATTAGGCTAAGCTAAGAAAAGCTACAATGGGCCATGTAGGAAAACACACAACACCCTCCCTTTGGTCACAATAATAGTACAAAAGCTTATACCAAATGGAATATATATATATATATATATATATATATATATATATATATATATATATATATATATATATATATATATATATATTCTACTGGCGGTCGCCAGTAGATAGTTATAGTTAGGACCGTGTTTCCATAGGAAATCTCAAAATTCTATTTTGAATAACTTTGGCGCCGGTTGACGAATCCTCGCGAAATTTTCAAAACTAATGGGGCGCTCCGCTCAGCTCAGCTCCTACCCTGAAAGTCTCGGGGGAATTCGTCAAGCGGGGGCCAATAAAAAAGGGGGGTCCCAAAACGCGTTTTCCCCATGCATTTTCCCATAGGACCTTTAGTCGAAGGTACAGCCCGAACGGCTGAACAGAATTACTTGAAATTTGGTAAAGAGGTAGTCCTCAGGTCAGGGATGTGCCTTTTGCATATATGGACTCAATCCGTTCAGTAGTTCCTGTGAAAATCAAAAGTAAAATCATATATATATCTGGGCGGAGCCTAACCACACATCTCATTGTGAGATCTGATTGGCTGTCAGCACTTCATCCAAGAAGTGTTGGCAGCCATCTTGGGACCAATATACATGATAGCACCTCATTAAAAAGCATTGCAGTTAATAGAAGGTTTTAAGACTTTAGTTACATTATAAATAATTTGTTGATGGTACCATACTCATTTTAGGAATTGTGGTATGTTCTAAGGTGATTTTACCATGTGAAAAAGCCTTCTGCTGGGATATCATGAATCATGTTTGAGAGAAAACTATTTTCACATGCTTTTCCCACAGAGGTTTGGAAGGTGATCTATAAGCTAAACTGAGAGCATATTTTCTGAAAATTCACATTATCTTTCTCAGTCATGTGAGAATGAAGTCTGACATTCTCAGTAAAACATGTACATCCAACAAGGGCAGATACTGTCAGTTGATTCCTTTGTGTTCTACTGCAGCTTCCCAGAGTGTTCCAAAGAACAACTAGAGCGCTAACAGTCTTACTTATGACAAAGTTATGGCACACCTGAAGCCATCTTGATTGGAATAAAGTGGTAACATTTAAAACATTTAATTTAAAAAGGAACAAAATGAAAGGGGTTCATTTTGCCATAGAATGTATGATTAGTGCTGCAGAAAGAAAAATTAGGGCACATTTTGAGTGACTTCTCAAATCCTCTTCTATTTCATGAAAGAATTTGGACATGCAGACTGAAACATGCACTTTCAATACCAGCAGCAGACTTCCCTGGTGAGCAGTAGCTTTACTACAGTGATCTAATGAGGAACTAGAGTGCTACCATTCAGAATTTATGGCAAATGTGTCACATCTGAATGCCTTCTTGATGGAACCAAAGTAAACCAGCATTGAAAATGCAATAGGTCTCGCCCTCGTTTAAGTTAAAGCAATTCTGTTTATAATTAGGTGGCTTTTTAGCTTTGCTTTTATTAGTGTTTTCCAAAATTTCATATTCATACCATGCATATGTATGCATATATGTATGTTTGCATGAATTTATATTTATATAGATATGCAGATTATATGTTTATATATGTATATATATACACATACATATATATAAATGCATATGCATATATATCTGTGCATATGTGTGCATGTACAGAGAGGTAGAGGTGTAGAGGTGTAGAGGTGTAGAGGTGTAGAGGTGTAGAGGTGTAGAGGTGTAGAGGTGTAGAGGTGTAGAGGTAGAGGTGGAGTAGAGGTGGAGTAGAGGTGGAGTAGAGGTGGAGTAGAGGTGGAGTAGAGGTGGAGTAGAGGTGGAGTAGAGGTGGAGTAGAGGTGGAGTAGAGGTGGAGTAGAGGTGGAGTAGAGGTGGAGTAGGAGCAGTGGAGTAGAGGTGGAGTAGGAGCAGTGGAGTAGAGGTGGAGTAGGAGCAGTGGAGTAGAGGTGGAGTAGGAGCAGTGGAGTAGAGGTGGAGTAGGAGCAGTGGAGAGGGAGCAGTGGAGTAGAGGTGGAGTAGGAGCAGTGGAGTAGAGGTGGAGTAGGAGCAGTGGAGCGGGTAGTGGAGATTAGTCTGTCAGTCAGTCAGTGCCAGTCAGTCAGTCAGTGCCAGTCAGTCAGTCAGTCAGTCAGTGCCAGTCAGTCAGTCAGTCAGTGCCAGTCAGTCAGTCAGTCAGTCAGTCAGTCAGTGCCAGTCAGTCAGTGCCAGTCAGTCAGTCAGTCAGTGCCAGTCAGTCAGTCCGTGCCAGTCAGTCAGTCAGTCAGTGCCAGTCAGTCAGTCAGTGCCAGTCAGTCAGTCAGTCAATCAGTGCCAGTCAGTCAGTCAGTGCCAGTCAGTGCCAGTCAGTGCCAGTCAGTCAGTCAGTGCCAGCTAGATCAGCTCTGCTGACCTGGTTCTCTGGCTCTAAAGCAGCTCTGCTGACCTGGTTCTCTCTCTCTCTAAAGCAGCTCTGCTGACCTGGTTCTCTCTCTCTCTAAAGCAGCTCTGCTGACCTGGTTTCTCTGGCTCTAGAGCAGCTCTGCTGACCTGGTTCTCTGGCTCTAGAGCAGCTCTGCTGACCTGGTTCTCTCTCTCTCTAAAGCAGCTCTGCTGACCTGGTTTCTCTGGCTCTAGAGCAGCTCTGCTGATCTAGTTCTCTGGCTCTACAACAGCCCTGCAGACCTGGTTCGCTGGCTCTAAAGCAGCTCCGTTGACCCAGTTCTATGGCTCTGAAGCAGTTCTGCTGACATGGTTCTCTGGCTCTATAGAAGCTCTGCTGACCTGGTTCTCTCCCTCTAAAGCAGCTCTACTGACCTGGTTTCTCTGGCTCTGCAGCAGCTCTGCTGACCTGGTTCTCTGGCTCTAGAGCAGCTCCGTTGACCTGGTTCTTAGGCTCTAGAGCAGCTCTACTGACCTGGTTCTCTGGCTCTAAAGCAGCTCTGCTGACCTGGTTTTCTGCACTCACGACGCACGCACCCGACTTCGCGAAAATATATTTAAAAATAATATAAGTTTCTTATAAGTACAAATATATTATTTTGATGAATATCTTACATAATCTCTTGCCTTAATATGTATATTAAAGACACATACATATCATTTTGGAACATAAATTTTTTTTGCGGGAGTCGCGCACCCAGCGCGCCCCAGCACGTATATGATGTCAAGCGGGACCCGCAAGCGCGCTAGCATCTCGTACCATAATGCGCATGTGTTGCGAATGCACGGGAGCAGGAGTCGCAGACTGGTCGCATACCAATCGCACTTATCACGTGATATTAAATGGATATGATGTAACTGAAAAACACGCAGCCGTCGCACACCATACGCGGATCCTTCATGACTTTTCTAAAATGGCGGCTAGAATGCGCGCACCCACCGTGATGTGTACACTTTCAGTGCGCGAAAATGATATAAATAAATTAAAATAAAAAATATAAACAAGAAAATGAATCAATATTTCAGTTTTAATTAAAAAATGTTTTTTTGCAATTTTCAGAAAAATATGTTTAATGAATAAAATATTTATTAAATAAACAGTTAAACTGTAGAAAATCAGTACAAAAAAATAGATATAACTACTATCACACTTAAAAGTTAGCATTTAAAAAACCTTTGAAATTCACTGAAAAAAAACATAGGTTTCAGGGTTGTTATAGTTAGCTGCCCATTTCACTCGTACAAAACCAAAGAAATTCCTCCGTTATAGTTAGCTCTGCTAACTATAACTCACGCGCCCGCAATGCACTGCTGATGATATCACATATTGCATCATTCATGACATGGCCAGTGACATCACTGATGACATCTCAAATGACATCACTGATGACATCATTCACTTGACAATCCGATACACCACATCATACACTAGTATAACTTTTCATCACTCACTGTAAAATACAGAGTACCATATTTGAAACCATTGACACACCAATACCAGTTACTACATACCCACTCACTGTTTCCTAAGTCTACACACACAACTACCCATTCAACAACAGAATCATCTATACATGCAGTCATTAATTAATAGAACACTATCAAATGCACTTATACAAATATATATAGACATTGACACATCAGCAGTCATCTTAGTCGGTCATGCAGTCATCCTACTCACTCATGAAAAAAATGTATTGCACTTAAATTTACTCACTTACACAATTATCCAATGATTCCTCATTTATTCAAACACATAGTAACTCATCGTTAATATGTTAAAAAAGCACCATTACAATTATACTCTCATTCATATATTTACTCTCACAATCACTGACTCTTACACAAACTTATTTATATGCACCAACTCTCACATACAATGCCTTTTATTTTTTTACTTTGTTGAAGATGTACAACTAAAACATATATTCGCTCACCAACACACAAATAAATACACTCAGTCACCCAAACAACTGTTTCCACATGCACTCTTAAACCCATATACCTAGTCAATCAACCATTCACACATCTATGCATAGAGTTACACACACCCCATCCAACCACACACAAACTCAGTGTCCCATACAAATACTCACCCAACTAACCAATAACTAATATACACACTCATGTAGTTAGTGACCAACTGAGGCAGCATGTTATACAACAACAGAGACAGTGCTGCACACATTCACATAGTTTAGTTACTAATCCATGTATTAAGTGAGACACTTTTAATTACTCACTTAAAAAGACAGACAGCTACTAAATCCTCCATCCAGACAGTTATATATCCACTCAATCTTCAATACAGATTGGTATATATATATAATACATATTTAAATTTCAAACTAAACCACATTCAGTGGATGATGTCATCAGTGATGTCATTTGAGATGTCATCAGTGATGTCACTGACCATGTCATGAATGATGCAATATGTGACATCATCAGCACTGCATAGCGGGCGCGTGAGTTATAGTTAGCAGAGCTAACTATAACGGAGGAATTTCTATGGTTTTGTACAAGTGAAATGGGCAGCTAACTATAACAACCCTGAAACCTATGGTTTTTTCTGTGAATTTTTATATATATATATATATATATATATATATATATATATATATATATATATATATATATATATATTAGACCTGTCAGCCCTTTGGGTGGTCCCTCCTCATCATTATTTATTTTGTCCCACTTTTGCCTCAAACCCTGTTGGTATTTTTCCTTTTTGGGAACCACCAGACTTTTTCGTATTGATGCAGATTCAGGGAGCCATTTTATCTACCCCTGGAACTTCTGTCTGAGGGCCTGGAGCACAAAATGGTGGCCACCTGTGACATCATCAGCACCCACTGGAACCTACTAGAACCTTCTACAACATTCTGGAGCCCTGTGACAGTTGGAGGCGGTTTAGAATGTTGGGAAGCTAAGACAGAGAGTTGGCAGTTGGAGCTGGCAGTTGGCACCGGACTGGTGAAGAGAGAGCAGCAGAAACCTGAAGGAGGAAGGAGTGAGGCAGCAGGGGTGGAAACTTGTGCCTGGAGTGGGGTCCATAAACCCACCCTTGATACTAGTCCCTACTGACTGAGCCCAGCCTGGAGCCCTGTGTGGGAAGAAGCAAGAAAAACCATCTTAAGGACCTGGACAGCAGGAACAGGCCTTAGAAGCAAAGAACAGCAAAGTCCTGACCTGATTATTGGTTTTCCTGGAGTCCGACGTCGAGAAGCCTAGAGACCCGGAGCCCGAGGTGGAGAAGCGGCGCTGACTGGAAAAGCAGACGTCGTACCCGGAGCCACCAGAGGTCGAGAGAGGGCGCCGACGGAGGTCATAGAGAGTACCAGAGGTCGAGGAGGAAGTCACCCGAGGTCGAGTGAGCGGCGTCGACGGGGGAGTGAAGTCCGCCCTCCGGAGTCGCCGGAGACCGAGGTGAAGCGTGCCGGAGGTCGGGAGTGGAGGTCGCACTCTGGAGTCGCCGGAAACCTGAGGAGAGGAGCACCGGAGGTCGGGAGTGGGGATCGCACTCCGGAGCCGCCGGAAGTCGACATTGAGCCAAGGCCGGCCGACGTCATCGAAATTGAGGTCGCCATCGGACCGGAGCCGCCCGAAGTTGACATCGAGCCAAGACTGCCCGACGTCATCGAATCGGAGGTCGAGATCGAGCCGAGGCCGCCGACATCGATCCGGAACCGCCTACTGGCGTCGTCAAGAACTGACATTGTGCCGAGGCCGCCGACATCGAACCGGAACCGCCTCACGGCGTCGACACGACTCCAGCGGTGTCGGAGCTTCAGAAAAAGGGCAGTAAGTGGAATAGAGGGTGCCTAAGGCCCTGTGGAATTCTAAGAGACTACTCTAGGGGCTAGAGAGGTGCTGGAACCAGCTTGATTGTGCCAGGGGTGAACTGAGACTAATACAGTGGGGTTGTGTAGAGTGGGAGAGCCAGATCTCTAGATTCCCCCCTTGATCTACCTCCGTTTAGGCCTCAGCCTTGTCTAAGCCAGGGAATAGACACCCTCAAGCCATCCACCTAACCACAAGCTGTGCCTGGGCCAAATCAGCCCTTAGTAATCTCAAATGTGATCTGATTCTATAAGTGTCACTGTCAGCTTTTAATTATTTATTGAGAGCACTGTATTTATTGTATTTAACCTATTTATTGCTTCACTGTATTTATTGTTCCACAGTATTTATTGTCGCACAATATTTATTGGTTGGCAGTAGTTATTGCCTCAGAATATTTAATTGCCTGTATGTAATGCACTTATATTTATGCCTTTATTATTTATGATCACCCCTATTTATTGAATCCTTAAGACAGTATTTATTTGACCTGCACTATTTAAAAAGCCTTGTATATTGTGATTGTGTTATTATTTATTTAATCAGCAACTAAGAGAAAAAGATAAAGAGGGATATTTTCATAATTTTTACGGTGTAGAGTCGTTTTTTAAACGGATGCACGCATGGTTATTGTATGGGTATGACGTATGCTTAGCACGGTGCCTGATTCCTGACCACTCGAGCCAAGCTACCACAGTGTGTCTGGGAGACCACCACCACCCTTCCAGAGTGGGAGTGGGTTTTTCCAACAATATATATATATATATATCTATCTATATCTCTACTGGCGGTCGCCAGTAGGTAGTTATAGTTAGAACCTAGTATCCATAGGAAAAGCATTTTTTGATTTGATAATACCTTTGGCGTCGTTTGAGGAATCTTTGTGAAATTCTCCCAAAAAAGTCTATCCAGGTCAGCTCCTATCCTGAAAGTTTAGGGGTGATTCGTGAAGCAGGGGCTGAGAAAAAAGGGGGTCCCATAACGCGTTTTCCCCATGTTAATTTCCATAGGAAATTTTATGACGAGCTACAGCCCGAACTGCTGAACGGTGGTGCGTGAGTCAGAAAGCGACCTTTTTTTTTTTTTTTAAATGGTGTAAATCCGTTCAGTAGTTGCTGAGAAGTTAGAAAAATAAAAGTTTTGATATCTGGGCGAACCATAAGTGCCGTGCACAAGCTTCACTGTGATTGGCTGCGAACACTCCAAACCAGGAAGTGTTGGCAGCCATCTTGTTTGTCGGTAGAAACGAGTCGCAAGAAAACAGAGAAACAAAGGTAGAAAACAATAGAAGGGGGCAGGGTAGAAACACCCTGACCCCCTAGGCCTACTCAGGGGGTCTCAGAAGGACTCCCAGGCCCCAAAAAACATTTTCTTTGAAAAAAAAGAAATCCGCGCAATTCGCTTTGGGGTCGCGGATTCCTGCGTTTTAGTTTGAGACATCGGGGTGGGCTAGGTCTCGGGAATTTTTTAGAAAAAAATAGCGGGGGCTCGCTGTGGCCATGGGGGCTGCTGGGGTCTGCGCAGTCCTGGGGCTCGCTGGGGTCCCCGCAGTCTCGGGGCTTTACTCATGTTGGGAGGGGTGTTACGCGGCTCCTCTCCTGGAGCCCTCCATGTGCTTATAACTTTTCGCGGGTTCCTGCATTTTATGTTCATGAGCTAGGTCTCGGGGAATTTTTTCCAACAAAAATTGCGGGGGCTGGCTGGGGCTGCGGGGGCCCGCTGGAGTCCCCGCAGACTCGGGGCTTTACTCATGTTGGGAGGGGTGTTGCGCTGGCCCTCTCCTGGAGCCCTCCTTGTGCTTATAACTTTGACGTCATTTGACGAATGTTTACGAAATTTTCCCAAAATTTCTGTTTTTTGATCAGCTCCTATCTTGAAAGTTTAGGGGTGATTGGTCAAGGGGGGGGTTTGAAAAAAAAGGGGGGATCCCAAAACGTGTTTTCTTAATGCATTTTCCATACGAAAGTTTAGACATGGCTACAGGTGAAACTGCTAACTGAATTACACCGAATTTGGCAGGGGTAAAGGTCTTGGTCCAGAAAGCATGCTTTTGTAGAAATGGTGTAAATCCGTTCAGTAGTGTTTTGAGCTATTAAAGGAAAAAAAGATCTAGATCTGGACGGTACCTAACTACTGAGCACGAGCTTGCGTCTGATTGGCTGCTGACACTTCAAACAAGGAAGTGTTAGCAGCTGTCTTGTGCCTTGCATTGAGTGAAAATATAAAAGAAAGGTTCCGGGGGCAATTTAATATAGTGGAGCTCTGTGTAATGATTTGGACGCAGTTAAGGTGTAAGATTTATTAACAATAAAGGAGAAACAGGTGAGCGCCAGGTAGTACGACTTCCACTCCAGGACAGCAGTAGGAAGATAACCCTTTCACGCTTCTTGTGCCCAACATCACCACTTCGCAGCTATGCTCTTAGAAGCCAGTCCGTCGGCTCGCAGCTCTCTACCTTTGCGAGCTAGTACGCTGCTGTGCCTGTGTCTCTGCGAGCTACTATGCTGCTGTTCCGTTGGGAGCAGATGGCTTGTAGTTCTTTGTCTGTGTGTCAAGCGGACGGGCCGCAGTTGTCCCTCTGCGAGTCTGGGTGCGAACTGTTCATAAGTCACACTACATAAGCATTGACAAGCCATTTTGTGATTCAGTCCGTCAGCTGGAATCTGTCCGAGGCATTTCTGAAAACATACCGGAGTTCTTTCTGTGAGAGATACCCCTTTCACGCTGCCTCTCCCCACATCAGCAGGTAATGTACCCTCTTCCCACATTACCAAAATACCCCCAACAACCTTCTTTGGCCCGGAAGTGTCCCTGTGCGGTTGGACAAACAAGAATCTTAGTCATGTATAGATTTACATATAAAACCTTTTATTAAAACAAAACAACAACAAATAAAACTGAAGGGAGTCTGGTGCTGTGGTCACTGCCACGGACTTGGGGTCACTGCCATTCAGGACACAGTTCCACATGTGGGATCGGCTTGTGTTGAACAGGGTTAGTGGCACCATGTTTTGCGGCTTGCGTTGAATTCTGCCTCATTAGGCCATGCGGCAATGACTTGGGGTGCAGTGAGTTAGTGGCACCTGAAGCACTCGGCGTGTGCGCACCCTGCGATGCGTGGTCCGGGGGGATGCACTCAGACCAATGTCTTTTGTCTATTGAATTCTGCCTCAAGGCGACGTGGCATTGACTTGTGGTGCACTGAGTTAGTGGCACCTGAAGCACTCAGCGTGTGCGCACCCTGCGATGATGCATGGTCCGGGCAGGCTGCACTGGTAGCAATGTCTTTACATGCATTGAAAGAATCTTCATAGCAGCCAAAATCTCCAAGTAATCCCATTTCAGTCCGCCAAGGTTTGAAGAGTTGCAGAAGAGCGAAGTACAAAAACTCTTATCTGGAGTATCACAACTTAATTTCCTGTGATTAATCAAATTTCCTTTGGCATTCTTTACGAAACATCCATCAGGTCCAATTACAGCAGATTTCCCTTCATTTATTTTTTCTGTAACATTTTTTCTAAAACTATAATGTTGCAGTATTTCATATAGACATATGTTTTCCAGGTATGGACTTCTATTTGGATATTATGCGAGTAACAGCAATTGAGTTATCTGCAACATATTGTATGTCCATATTTGCATTCCACATCTTCAAAATTACTGGATTGTAATCATTAATGTCCTTCGATTCTTCTGTCATTTTTACCTTATAAGTATGTTTGGGTGATTTTCGAGTGATAGTATGCCTCACTACTGACCTAAAACTGTTCACGCTTCCTTGCGATTACTATTGGTGTACTGAGTACCTTTGGCGCTCAGCGTGTACGTACCTTGTGATGATGCGTGGTCCAGGAGGGACGCACTCGGACCAATGTCTTTTGTCTATTGAATTCTGCCTCAATAAGGCCACTTGGCGATGACTTATGGTGCACTGAGATAGTAGTACCTTTGGCTCTCAGCGTGTATGTACCCTGCGATGATGCATGGTCTGGGGGGGCCGCAGTCAGAGCAATGTCTTTTGTCTATTGAATTATGCCTCAGTAAGGCCACGTGTAGATGACTTTGGGGTGCACTGAGTTAGTGGTACCTTTGGCGCCCAGCGTGTGCATACCCTGCGATAATGCGTGGTCCTACAGGGCCGCACTGGGAGAAATGTATCTTGCGTACTGGACTGCGTCATGTGCAATCGCTACTCCATGTGAATTGTGATGCCTGCTGTCCGCAGTGTAGATCGAAGGCAGTAGTCTGTACAGACATAAGTCTGCGGTGCTGTGCCACTGGGTTCGCAGGGGGCCTGTGTCGAGGAGACCCGCAGTCATGGTGGCAGCCTTGTGGCTGGGTGAGGCCTGCCGCTCTGGCACAGTTGTTGGTCTTCACAGTTCACAAGTGAGCCACGCCCAGAGCCCCGTCCTATTTATTCACATTCCTACGCTGAAGTGGCGTACATCGGACCAGCCCACTCTGGTTACGCTTATGCTTACGGGGGGGGGAGAACAATACAGCTACATGACTGAGATCTTCCCTTATGTTTGACGTAACATGGTTGGGTCCACTGTCCACAAAACTACAAGCACCAGTAGTATTTGTGCACATGGAGAGGTGTGTATTCTGCATACTGAGATGTGTCCAGCACAACACCGCTATACTTTGCATTGTTGTTCATGGGTGAATTGCTTCCTTCACATATAGTTTGTTCACACCTGTCCCAATATTTAGCTATTGTGTGGCTGAAGGGCCATGCCGTTTTCAGAAAGTTCGCTGCCTTGTTCTGTGCTGCCTCAGTGGTAAAGGGGGGTGTCCTGGGGGTGGTGGCGGGTGTTTTGGCGTTCTTGGGTGTTGGAGCTGCTTGATCAGTAGGTCTTTGATGTGTTGGTCTTCAGATGTGGCTCTGGGCTGGGCTCCCTTTCATACTGTATGTAGTTGTTTAATATTTAAAAAACAAGAAGACATTATATAGTTTAACAAATAAAATAAATTACAAAACCTATTGTTAGAATATTAAAATTACAAAATATCACTTATTTATTTTCTAAATTGCTGAGAAAAAAATTGGTTTTATGAACATTATAATTAGGAATTAGTATTTAAATAACCTTTTGAAATTCACACAAAACATTGGTCTCAGGAACATTGAAGTTAGAAATTAGTATTTAAAAAAAAAAACATTCAAATTTACTTAAACGATTGCCACATTTCCCAACATTGAGCTATTATATGGCTGAGGGAGCATGCTGTTTTTGGAGGGTTCGCTGTCCTGTTCTTCACTGCCTTGGTGGTAGTAGGGAGAGGGGTGGTACGGGGGTGGAGGTCCTGAGGTTTGTGGCAGTGGGTGTTGTGTCCTTCTTGGGTGTCGGAAAAAACTATAGGTTAAATGAACATTATAATTAGAAGTTGGAATTAAAAACAATATTGCAATTCACTGAAAAAAACATAGGTTTCAGGCACGTTATAGATAGAAATTAGCATTTAAAAAACCTTTGAAATTCACTGAAAAGACCACAGGTTCCAGGCATGTTATAGTTGGAAATTAGCATTTAAAAAACCTTTGAAATTCACTGAAAAAACCATAGGTTTCAGCCATGTTATAGTTAGAAATTAGCATTTAAAAACCTTAGAAATTCACTGAAAAAAACAGGTTTGAGACATGGTATAGTTGGACATTTCAATCGTACAAAACCATAGAAATTCCCCTTTTATAGTTAGTTCAGCTAACTAGAACTCGCGCCCCCGCAATGCACTGCTGATGACGTCCCATATTACATCATTCATGACATGATCAGTGACATCACTGGTGACATCTCAAATGACATCACTGATGACATCACTGATGTCATCCAGTGACTTTCTATAAAGTTTAAATATATTTTATATATATGCCAAGGTGTATTGAAGAATGAGTGGGTGTATAAGTGTCTGGATGGAGGATTTAGTAGGTACGTCACTGACTGTTTAAGGGAGTTATCTGATAAACCATATTAATTATAGGAACAGAGTGTTAACCCATAATTACAGCCATTAAATATATTCATAACTAAACAGACATGAAGACCTGTGATTGTCTATATCCTGCTTGTCATATCTATATATTACCTACTGGCGGTCGCCAGTAGGTAGTTATAGTTAGGACCCTGTTTCCATAGGAAAACCGCAACATTCTATTTTGAATAAATTTGGCGCCGGTCGACGGGGGGCTGCAAAAACCAAGACAAAAAACATCTACAGGGGAAGTATATTCAGTTCTTAAACACCCAGCATCCATATATGTGTCCCCAAACAACCCCCAATGCCAAAAAAACAAATTTATTTTTTTTCGAAAAATCGCCGATTACGCTTACCGTACGCGTACGGTAAAAAATATATTACAAAAAAAAATTATCCACACTTTCCCCACACCGTGTGCAAACGGTGCCCGTAGAGCACCATTTGTGCATGGCCTATATAATATAATGGAAAGTACAAATGAATAACGTTCACAACAAAGCGCAAAATATGTCCCCCATGTGCGCACGGTGCGTGAAGCGCATCGTGCGTACATGGCCCATCCCGCGTAACGTGGGCACGCGGTGCGCGCAGCGCACCGCGTGACCACCGTGCGTGCACGGCACTAACTGCGTAAAGTGGGCGCGCGGTGCGCAAAGCACACCGCGTGCTCACTGTGCGCGCACGGAACGAACTGCGTTAACTGGGCGCGCACGCCACGAATGGCGTAAAGTAACTTAGCATTTTAAAAAACGTACAAATTCACTGAAAAAACCATAGGTTTCGCACACGTTATAGTTAGGAATTAGCATTTAAAAAACCTTGCAAATTCACTGAAAAAAACATAGGTTTCACACAAGTTATAGTTAGCTGTACATTTCACTCGTAAAAAACCAATGAAATTCCCCCGTTATAGTTAGTGCAGGCAACTATAACTCACGCGACCGCAATCCTCTGCTGATGCTAATACTGTATTTAGACACTTATTTGCCCATGTCTTCTTCCATTAAATTTTAGCTATACATATATTACAAATATTTTTTTTCTCATAAAGACACATATGTCATCAGCAGAGGATTGCGGTCGCGTGAGTTATAGTTGCCTGCACTAACTATAACGGGGGAACGTTTATTTAAAACATGCACATTTATTAATAGCAATACAAAAGCATTTCCCTCATGTCGGTTTTGTCGGTTTTTCTCTTGTTAATACATACGTATTGATTAATAAAAAACATTTACACAAAACAAATAATTAATAATTAAAATTAGTACTTTTATTTTTACCACGTTTAGACAACTGAAGCTTCAAAACCCAATTGAATTTTTCAACAGAAAACTCTGCTCCAGCACGCGCACCGCGCGCCCACTTAACGCAGTTAGTGCCGTGCACGCACGGTGGCCTGGATGGGCCATGTACGCACGATGCCCTTCGCGCACTGTCCGCACACGGAGGACATATTATGTGCTTCTTTCTGAAAGGTTTTCTATTTAATGTTCACTGAAAATGTACTATGCAATGCATAAAAGGTGCCCTGCGGGCACCATTTGCACACGGGGGGGGGGGGGGGAAATATGGATTTTGTTTTTTTTAATTAATTTTTTACCGTACGCGTACTGTAAGCGTATTCGGCGTTTTAAAAAAAAAAAAAAACATATTTTTTGGCCTTGGTTGGCCTTCTGGCACACCATAACCAAGGCTAGGTGGTTAGGAGCTGTCTAGCCTGCCCCCTTTTTATGATATCCAACTTTGTTGTTCCTCCACCCCTCAGTGATGTCATTTGAGATGTCATCAGTGATGTCATGAGTGATGTCACTGACCATGTCATGAGTGATGTAATATGTGACGTCATCAGCAGTGCATTGCGGGCGCGCGAGTTATAGTTAGCTGAACTAACTATAACGGGGCAATTTCAATGGTTTTTTACGAGTAAAATGTCCAGCTAACTATAACATGTGTGAAACCTATGGTTTTTTCAGTGAATTTCTAAGGTTTTTTAAATGCTAATTCCTAACTATAACGTGTGTGAAACCCATGGTTTTTTCAGTGAATTTGCAAGGTTTTTTAAATGCTAATTCCTAACTATAACGTGTGTGAAACCCATGGTTTTTTCAGTGAATTTGCAAGGTTTTTTAAATGCTAATTTTTTTTTCTTCTATTTTTTCTAACATATTTTTATTTTAATTTTCTTACCTTTTATAAAGACTATGATTACATTTTTAAAATTCTTTAATGTTTTTTTTTATATATTTTTTAAAATAAACATGTAAAATTTATTTGCAGTACTTTTTTTCTTAAAAATTTTTAGTACGCGTACCGTAAGCTCACGGTAAGCGTACGGTTTACGCAACGTCCGTAATTTTCCTACGCTGCTTGCGTATAGTTACGCAATTTGCGTAGCCGCGCGTACTCCGCGTGGGACGTGTACGCTACACGCGCACGTTACGCGGAAGTGCCGGGAATGACTGTTATGCGCATGCGCGCAAGCGCGTGTCTTTTTTACGCGCATGCGCACTTTTGCCGTAAGCGTACCGTAAGCGTACCGTAAGCGTACGGTAGGTCATGTGATCATGAAACACAACTTTTGATTGGTTGAAACTACTTTCAGTTCTAGAACTCTCCTACACCACACCCATTCCCCTCATTTCTGCTTGTGATCCCTTGGGAGAAGGAGCTGGTTTGTCTTTGGGATACGATGGCAGAACAGCAGAGCTCTTCTGAGAGTGAGGCTAGCACTAGCAGCACTGTCTTGAGGCAGAGATCGAGGAAACAAAAGCCCTCTTATGTATGGGATTATTTTACTTTTCCAGAAGGCCAGCAAAAGGTAAATGCACCCTTAGTGACTTGTAAGCTGTGTAAGCGTGTACTTTCTAGAGGTAATCCTAACAGGAAGTATTCCTTTGGGAATCACACCATGAAGAGACACCTCCAGGATGTACACAGAAGGACACATGGTCATCTTTTTGGAGGTAACTCTTCAGAAAGACAAGCCAGTACATCCACAGCAGCTCAGCCTGGACCATCATCTGCAGGGCTGACTCCTTCTGCAGGTCAGGTGAGCCCTTCATCTGTGGGGGGAGAATCTCCTTTTGCTGGCCCTCTGGAAATCAACCCTCGTTTTCGGAAGGTTGATATTAGATGCACATTTTGTCAAGATCTAATTTGCTATAGGGAGACCAGTGTTTCCCTAGTGAACAACAAAATAGATCAGCACATTTGTCGCTTTGAATAATTTTCCCATGCTTCCTTTCCTCTGTCCCTGCATGAACACAACGGTTCTTTTAAGAGCCAACCTTATCTTTCATCTTTTTTTTACATATGTTTTTAAAAACTTTTTTTTTTTTTTTTTTTTACCGTACGCGTACCTTTTTTTTTATTTTTTTTAAAAAACACTAAAAATCAATTATCACATTACAAGGTCCTTGAGAGACTACAATTATTATTATTGACTTACCATACTCACTCAAAAAAATATTTATTCATTTGTTTTAAAAAAAAATAGTTTAAAAAATGGTTCTAGTTTTCGAAAATTTTCTATATCAATCTGAAAAAAAAGAAAAAGTATTAATATTTTAAAAACAATTTATAATACAGTACACATATTTACATTTTTTTCCCAAAAATATTTTACAGACTGATACCTGAAAACCCCACTCGCTTGTAAATACTGTGCATGATTATACATGGCAAGCACATGGGTGTGTGCTAAGAGTCTGCTTCTTCCCCCAAAAATTCGCTCCCCCTTTCCATCTAATGCAACTGTGAAATCACCAGAGCAATACGCAATAAATCTCTGCCTATAATTCCTCTCTGCACACAGTCATGTTTTCACATTAGTCCCAAAACGAAATTTATTTGCCAATTTGAAAGCACACTTACTGCTCTTTTTTTTCGGGGCAAGAGAAAATCACTTTTACAGACTGACACATTATGAAACCACTTTTTTTGATTTATTTAAATGCACATGTCCAAACTGCTTTTTCAGACCACCACCATGTGTATTCTCGGTGACTGCCTACACTCCAGCAAGGGCAACCAGCCTTAGTGATGCTGAATGTATTTGCATTACTGAGTCCAACCTCAAACCCTTAAACTATTCTTTTTTTTTTCCAGTACACCTTAATTTATTGTGAAAACATACTCCATATTATTTTACATGTTCCTCACATTTAAATTTCTCCCAAAACAGAAAATAAAAAACGCAACTACAACAAAAACAATTTCCATTTCTATTATTCATTTCTTAAGTTACCACATACATCCCCTCTCAAACTGTAAACTCACCTTTAAAATTAGTTAGTTGTGAAAGAAATGTGACACTCAAACAGCAGATTATCAGAGCCAGGATCTCTGTTGTGTTCACCTCTCTCCTCTCAGCAGAACCAGATAATGGCAAATTTCCCTCTATTTTTCCACACATATAAATGTAAGTTTCAAATCTCAGTGCTTCCCCCTTTTTTTCAAATGTAATCACACATTTCTATTGGTTGAAAACCAACCCTTTTCCAAAAGTACCCTTCCCCCAACTTGACTTCTGCCTAGTACCCTTCCCCCAACTTGACTTCTGCCTGCTACCATAGCAACAGCTCATGGAACACTGCTGTGTTGAGTTAGGTCAGAAGTTCGCCAAACAATGTTTCAATTCCACAGAGCAAGAGTGCTTGACTTTTCAAACCTAACAGCAAATCCATAGTACTGTTCTTTGGTAACACATTTTTCTGTACCAATACAAAACATGCTTCTATTAATTTACACATACAGCCTAGTTTTTATTCTAGAATGGTATGAAACAGCCAATCAGTTCTTTTTAAAAAAAAAAAAATATGTATGCCTCCATTTCCAAACTGTCTTTTTTCCTTTTGCCATTCTACTGAAAGACACCTCCTGAGTGCATCCAGTTCTCCTTTGAAGATGTTCACAGTGTGGATTGTAGGGCACAGCTATGTCTTCTGGAGTGAAAAGTTTGCAGAGAAAACAGATATGGTGAGAGACCTTGCTTTGCCAAATGTAGACATTAAATGGATTGGTCAGAGAGGGTTAAAGTGGCACCAATTGATGCCATTGGTGAAATCCTTCATACAAATCCAACACCCTGACCTCATAATAGTGCACTGTGGTGGCAATGACCTTGGCACTTTGACTGGGGTAGGTCTGGAAATGCTTATGAAGGGAACAGAGTCTTCCTCTTGAACCTTAGACTCTGCATCGGTACTTACGTGTAGGTACCACTAAAAAAATCACTTCATAAACACAACGGCTCTTTTTAGAGCCCCCTAATATCTAAACACTTAAATCTGATTTTCATTTCTTTTTTTTTTTTTTTTTTTTACCGTACGCTTACCGTACGCGTACCCCGTGATTTTTTTTTAAATCAATAAATGTTTTCTTTGTACTTTTCTGTCCTTCTTTGACCCCCTTACAAATGTTAGGGGGTCTGTAACTCTCCTCATTGCCCCCTTTTCTTGTTTTCACTCTTTTTTTTCAGAGTGAAATACACAAAATGGCGGCCGCCGCTTCCTGGTTTCGGCCGATTCGAATGTTTACTAAGATCTAAGAGCCAATCAGAATCGCGCTCGCGCACGCCACCGTACGCTTACGGTAAGCGTACGGTAAGCGTACCGTAAGCGGGCTCAGATATATATATTGATTTAAAGGCTATTTTCTCAGAATCTACTGAACAGATTTACACCAAACTTACAAAAGGCACTTCCTTGACCTAGGGACTACCTCTCTGCCAAATTTCGAGTAATTCTGTTCAGCCGTTCGGGCTGTAGCTCGTTCTAAAGGTCCTATGGAAAAATGCATGGGAAAAACGCGTTTTGGGACCCCCCTTTTATCTCAGCCCCCGCTTGACGGATCCCCCCGAGACTTTCAGGGTAGGAGCGGAGCGTAGCGCCCCACCTATTTTGAGAAATTCGCGAGGATTCATCGACCAGCGCCAAAGTTATTCAAAATAGAATGTTGCGGATTTCCTATGGAAAAGGGGTCCTAACTATAACTACCTACTGGCGACCGCCAGTAGGTAATATATATATATATATATATATATCTATATATATATATATATATATAGAAGGTAGACCTGCTCAAAGCATAGGTATAAAAATGGCATGGAATAAAAGTTAATTGAAGAAAGTGTCAATTTGGAAAAATAGTCAAATTACAGTGTTTTGGATGAATCCACCGTGCTACTCACCAGTTCAAAGGCCAAGTACTCAATAAGGGATTTGACTCTGCATGCAAGGATTGGTCTATTGCTCAAGCCATGAGCTCCAAGGAACAAATATAATCTTATGTCTACGCCAATGCTTATACAGTTTCCAGGCAACCTGCATCCATGTTAGTGGAGGCTACATCCAGTTGTCGATGTGCTGATACAAATGTTTCTCCATAGATTGATGGTTCAAACCTTGCATTGGAAAGAAGTCGTAAGCTCAGGAAACAGTTCTGAACATGGGTCACTAAGAGACTCATCAACAGCCCTAAATCCTTGGTACTGGGAATTTGCAAAGCCAGGCAAATCTCCAATGCCCATTCAAAAGGGCAACAGATACAATGGAACATGGGTTGCACACAGGTAAACCAGGCTGGTTCAAAACGTTCGGGACAAATAAAGATCCAGTTCTTGTAGTAGTAACATTCCGAAGATCTGAAGCATACGTTCACGGTAGTGTTAGAGCAGTACCAGTTCCCAAGTACCTGCAAAAGGAGCATCCATTTTAGGGAAGCAGGATGAGGATGCCACAAATGAGGAATAACAGCAATGGGAATCCTAAATACACTAGATAAAGTGGAGTGGATAAAATGCAGAATTACTCAAAAATGGTCTGCAAATAAGTAAAAAGGCCAGAGCCTAAACATTAAAAAGTGGGCAAGGCCGGTCGTACTAGACGCACTAAAGATTTGATGCACTAATTCTCCGACATGTAGGGGAAGGTTTCTGTTTAAAAATAGCTGTAGTTCACTGGGAGGTCTACCACCTGCATTTTGCTGGTCTCGTGGGCATATGCAAGAGCTACTTCTTGTTCGAAACAATAATGCTTTGAGTCTGCTCAGCTTGTTGAAATCTGCCTTCAAATATTGAATCGAAGGCCACAACAAGCTATTTAATATTCCCTGCGGAGGAGGAAACGATGTTATTGCAACAAGTGAATAATTGGAAAACAGACTAAATATACAGGACTCCAGTCTGCATTCCACAACAGTCTTGATCACTCAACATGAGGTAACTATCATTCGAAAGTACTGTTAAGTAAGCGAGAATTAAAGGAACTAGGATTCCCTTCAAATAAAAAGCCGAATTGGGTGCCAAAGTGTTACAGGTGCCATGGATTTTTACTTGTTTACAAACAAGTGAATATCCTACAGTAGTCACATTCTTCTCCATTTATTAAAAAAACTTCATTGTTGGAATGTTCACAACTAGAAGTAAAGAGTAATGACAATAATTCATGTAAGAAGCTGCTCCCAAGGATTTCGTATTTGCCTATGGCAAAATGTTTCATGCAAGCGAAGAATTTAAATGTCCTGATGGGTAGTGAAATAACACCGTATAGTACCCACACCGCCTAAGGCGTCTCGGCTATTGTAAATGTGAGTTGTTTCAGTTTTTCTAAATGCAGCATTTTGTATGTTCCGTCTTTCGTGGCTTGTTTGTGTGAAGTTAAAAGGTGAAACTAAATTGTACAATTCAAGTAATGCCATGGAACTCGCCCATTCTTAAGTGTCTGAAGCGCCTACCTAAAGTGCATAATAGATCCAAACTGACTTTGCCCATGATATCCGGTTGACATGTCCCTCTGCACAATATCAATAAGACGATGCAATATTCAAATTGTAAAAACTAGATTAAATCGTATTAATACTATTATCAACAACAGCCAGCACTTTTTCTGAATTATCCTGGTCAATTTGTCCTAAACATGCTGCAGCTTCCATTTATGATAGTTTCCGTATTTTGTTATAAGTAGCATAAATAAATCTTTTAGAACGTGGGATTTATGACCTAAAAGAAAGTCTGATCACTTCATATCCTCAGACAGGCGAGAAAGATGTTTCACTGCAGACAGTGTGGAATGTTCCAACCTTTGCGGACACAATTTACCCACCGATTCGGTGGTAACAATACTAGAATGTTTTGACTGTGCATATCGGGAATCAGGTCTGCTGGATTAAAACCTTGCTGTGGAATTTAGAAAACAAGCATGACAACCACTCGTATCCACTGCCCATAACAACCACCCGCCCGGACATGGAAATGAGTAATCAAAGGTACCATTCTGTACCATGCTATTCAATTGTTCTTCAGTATAATTTGCTAAACTCTGCCAATTATCAAAGAAGGCCGCTGAAAGAATAGTCTGGGTGTTCATTTCTTTAGCTTTTGCCAACCACAGACAAGTAGTCTGCTGGATTGTTTCATTCAGGAAAATCATTTGTGTGGGAATTAAACAGGCTCTACATAAGATTTCCATGCCCTGAACCTGCCAGGAATTCATACCCCAAATAGATTTTTTTTTTTTAAATGGTGTCCTAGTTATCCGTAACCATTCAGTGCCAACTGATTGACAAATGTAGTGGTATATATGTTTATTTTGGGTAAACCTATATTTCCTTCGTGGTGTTGGGGTTAGTGTAAAATATGACATGGGGTCTAAAATGTCATATCCAGTGAACTATGCATACCCATCTTTCAGCTTTTTTCAACTCCCTCGTGGGGGAGTTGGACAATGATCCCCTTGTGTATAAATAAAATTGGGATGCTGTACACTGTCTGTGCAGAAAGTGATGTTCATAATGAAAGTAGCAGAACATCTCATCTTATTGGCAGAAATATGGAAGAGGTCTTCTGATAAAAAAAAAAAATCTAATACTCTAATTCAGAAAGCATATCATTTACAATATCAACATTCAAATTATCTGAATGCAACTTCAATACTATTACATCACCCATAGAAACTTTGAACACATGGTATCTGCAGGATCTCCACAGGACCAAATATATCGAACTTTATCCCAAACAATTCGATCAGTCACTAGATTGGCCAAATTGTTAACTAGGGACAAGTCCCTTTTCAGTTTAGGCAATGATGAATGGGGTCCAGCACCCAGTTGACCAGTTATGTAGCAGAACGTCCTGGGAGATGATGCCATTATTAAATAGGAAAAAGTAGTCACAAATCCAGTCCACAGAAACAAGAATACCAAGGTAAGTATTATCCTGATATGATCGAAGTGGGGACTAGATAAGTGTGTTTTAACCAAGAAATAAAAACACAAATCTGTGCTTGAGGCGTGTACAAAACAGAACTGTCTGAAGAAGAATTATCTTGATCCATATAGTACCCGGAGGTCCTCAGCTGAGGGTGTTACTCAGCAGTAGGGCTAGAAAAATTCAACTCGGAAGGATTTGCCTATGGTGGATCATTATAAGTGAAATCCATTGTAGCAGACTGGATAGAAAAAAGAGGCAGCGCGTTAGGCAAATGGTCAGTGGAGGAACTATCAGTATCGGAGGTCTTCACAGGCCGCAATTGAAAGTCTTTTGTAAAAGGACTACTATGTGTCATACTATGAAGAATCAGCCACGTGGTGTCATTTGACATGTTCACTAGAGACAAAGCGGTGTCTTTGTATTGCAGAAGAGGTGGCAGAATCACTGTTAGCATTCCTTTTCCAAGGCCGAACACCTTGTGGGATCTAACACCAGTCCAAGGACATTTTCTGTGTGGGACATGCGCAGTCTGCGCACAAACAACAGTTACCAAGAACATTGACATTGGTACAGGACGATCCTGGGAGCTTAGACACCATACTAATTACAATCGTTAAAGGGTGATTTATCTCATCACATGTACATGTGGCCTGAGATACGCGAGTATGACTACGTGGAAAGTGCGCGCATGCATCCTAGACCATAGACCCATAGAGCCTTAGAAGCGTCAAGCAAACAACTAAACTATCAAAACATTTTTTAGAAATGCATCACCAGGCAGACACGCTCACCTGGACAGTGCTTGACAAACCCAACCTAAGTGGGAAGACACCTAATCTCACAAAACTGCTGCGCATCGAAGAAAGATGGCCGTTTAAACTAGGCACATCGGGGGCGTGGCTAAGATGGCGGCCGAGTCAGACGTGTTTCTCAGTCTCTCTGGTGCCGCCCGCACATCGCTTCAGGTAGTGGGCCCCTTGATGCCCATCCGTGCCTGCTTTGTAGCGAGCACTTACCTGCTGCCTCCGGTGGTACTTCTTTCTGGGAGCGGCGGCGTCCTGAGGGCCTTGTAGGCCTGCCCGTCCCCGGCCTTGCTGCGGCCCGGCGGGCCCTCTGCTATCTTCGGTGCCCGCGACCGGTGACGTGGGAGGGAGGCTGGTGCAGCGGCGGCATTCCCTGTTGGCTCTCCGCTGCTGTTGGCGCTGGGTGAGAACCGCTCCTGGTGCGGGATCGGACTCCGGCGGAGGAGCCTGCCCCTGAGTCGCTGTTGGCCGCCATTTACTTCCCGGGGATGCTGTGAGCCTACGATTGGAGGGGGCACAGCCTGCGAGCCCTGGGGCCTTCCGAGGCCGCTTCCTGGTGGTGCGGCGCTTCCTTGTGGCTCTGGCGGAGCCCTCCGGACCCAGCCCTGCTGCGTCCCGGCGGCCCCGTTGGCCTCCGGCGCTGTGCTTGCTGGAGCGGAGGAGGCGCGCGGGAGCGCCTGGTGGACGGAGGCGGCATTGCTTGCGGCGAACCCAGCGGGCTCCCTGATCGCCGTAGAGGTGGGCGGCCTACCTAGCGGTGGATCGGGTGGGTCGCCTTCCCTTGTGCTGCCATCTGCGTCTGGAGGACAGCTCTACATTTGAGGCCTACGCTGCTGACATTCAGGTGACGCTGCACGTGTGCTGTGGGGTGGGCCTGCCCTGTCCTGGTGCTCAGCCCCGCTGATCAGTGGGCTTTCTCTCCCCAGCTTTTGCCCTCATCGATCCTGCTTCTCCTGGTCCTTGGCGGTGACGGGCGGATGGCGCACTGAATTCCTGGAGGGCCTATCTGCACTGTACGCGGGCTGGTGTTGCTGCGGCAGAGCTCTGCGCCCTCTTCGACTACTGCTCCCAGGGAGTTCCCGGTGAGTGTTTGCTGTGGTGGGGCATGGCTCGGTCCGCATGTCGGCAGACGGCGAGATTGGTGCTGTTGGGGCGTGAGTGAGGCCTGGCTAGGGGGCTTTGTGGCCTGCTACTGGAGGTGCCACGCCGCGCTTCCCCTCGGCTCTGTGACTGCGTGGTGGCCCCTATCTCTACTTGAATATCAGTGAAGCTGCTGGATAGCAACGGACTCGGGAGGCTGGTGCAGGGAGCTCCTGAGCCCGCTCTTCGGCTCGCGGATCGGCGAGCGGTGCTTTCTTGCTAGTGGGCTTCGGTGGGGAGCCCTTGGTGAGGCCCTCTGTGTATTGAGGCCCGACGTAACACCTGCTGGGGTGCCACACATTGTCCTGCGGTGGAGGGGCTGTGGCTGTTTGGGCAGACGGGGTATTCGGACCGTACATCGGCAGTCGGCGAGGGGACCGGACGCCTACCTGCGTTATAGGGCGGGCCTCGGTAGTGTTGGCGCGCCCCCTGATTCTGCCCTGCTGTAGTGCCTGTTGGGTGGAGGGTCTGCTTTGCGGCCATGTCCTCCGTCAAAGCGCGATGGTATAAGACTCCGTGGGATGTCCTGCCGAAGCCTGCGGGACAGTCACATCGCCGTTGGTTTCCCCTTCGCAGACACCGGGGGCTAGTGACCAGCCGGCCACTAAGGCGTTTATGCTCGACTTATTCGCCGCCATCGAAGAGGACATTCTGAAACTCTGCTCCCAGCTCTCTTCGGATCTCCGGGAGGTGCGGCGTGACGTGGACGCCCTTGGGGACAGTGTCGCCACTGTAGAAGAGCATGATTTGGGGCGTGAAGATGATATGCATCAGCTCCAGCAGGATGTCCTCCGTCTCGGGGAGCAGAATCTTGATCTACAAGCCCACGTAGAGGACCTGGAGAACCGGTCCCGACAGAATAACATTAGAATTCGCGCGGTACCATGGAAAGGGGAGGGGGACGATCTTCAGGACTACGTTCTTCAGCTTTTCGGGCAGATTCTTGGGGAGGAAGGGGACATCCTGATGGATCGTGTGCACCTAGTCAGCTTGCCGAGGGGTCCGAAGGCTCCACCACCGGACATATTGGTTTGCGTGCACGATTTCCAGCTCAAGGAATGAATTTTGCGTAAAGCCCATGATCTTAGCCCGGTGCTGTTTCGGGGCCACCGGCCAGCCCTCTTTCAAGACTTAGCTGCTTCTACCCTGGTGAGAAACGCAGGGAGTTTAAGCCCATTACTGCTCACCTTCGGGAGAAGGGCATCCCATATTCGTGGGGTCACCCCTTCCGCCTTATCTTTAAACATCAGGGTAAGCTCCTTTAGCTCCCCTCGGTTGCAGCAGCTTATGAGGCTTTGGATTTGGAGCCGCCCCCCTCCCCGGCTGGGGTGGCAGGGGCTTCCTCGAGACGACGTCGACGCTCGGATGGCTGGCAGCGGGTGGGGCGTTCACACCGACCCTCGGGACCTGATGTCTCCACTTGCCTTTTGGAGCGTGAGGCAGCGGTCACTTCGGTGGCGCAGGTGACGGACAGCAACGGCACTCCCTGAATCTCCAACGGTGGGCATCGGGGGACTTCTTATTGCGGCACCAGAGAGGGGAGATCTCTGGCCAGGGGTTATTGTCTCCAACTGCCCTGTGGGGGTTGGATGGATGGTGACCTTAGTGCCGAGGTATCATTTCTTCCAATGCCACGTTCCCCCTATTGTTTGTTCCGTGTGACAGACTGTTGTCTTCTCTCCAAGCCTTGGGATGGAGTTTTTCTATGTTCTGGGTGTTCTTTGCTGGGTTGGGGGGTGTGGGGTGGGGGAAAGGGTTGTTTTTGGGAATGTGTTGGGGCTCCGCATCAGTCCTCTCTGGGGTTTGGGGAATGTCGGTCACGGAGTTACGGCCTGTAGGCTTGCCTCCTTGCGTTGGGGTCTTGTGTTCGATACCTGACTGTTCCCCTCTGGACCCCCATGGGTAGGAGTCTCAAAGTGGTGAGTTTAAATGTTAGGGGCTTAAATAACCCGGTTAAGCGCTCTGCTATCCTGTCCCTTCTGGAGGGAGCAGGGGGAGACGTGTGTTTGTTGCAAGAGACTCATCTTCTCTATAAGGACACCAGGCGGATGAGGGATCGGCGCTAACCCCTGCAGGTGTGTTTTTCTGGGGCGGCCAAAAAACATGGGGTAGCCGTTCTTTTCAGTGCGCGTGCTCATTGTAAGATTCTTTCCCAGGTTGCTGAGATTAAGGGGCGGCTTCTGGCGCTACGCTTGCAATGGGGAGACATGTGTTTCACTGTAGGTTCGCTGTATGCCCCGAATGACCATCAGGAACCCTTTATAAAGATGGCCTTTTCCGAGATCTTGGCTTCACCGGATTCCATGATTTTAGTAGGAGGGAACCTAAATGTGGTGATGGATGTGGGCTTGGATAGGTCGGAGCAGCAGTCACATCAGACGGGTGCTCTCTCAGGGGGGTGATAATGGTTGAGTGATGGCGGGCTGCATGATGTTTGGCGCGTACAGCATCTTACTGAGCGTGATTATACTTTCTTTTCGGCAGCGCATAAAACTTACGCCCGCCTTGACCACTTCTTCGATTCCACCTCCCTTTTGCCCTACCTGGCTGACGCGGGTATCGCTCCCCGTTCCCTGTCCGATCATGCTCTCATCTCGGTGCAGCTCAGCTCTCCAGCGGCGCACCCCCCCTCTTCTGGTTGGCGCCTCCGCGATTCTCTGCTTAGCTCGGAATCCGTGATTACTCGCATTTGGGACGCAATTGTGGCTTACCTGGCTGTTAATGACCAAGGGACTACGCCGTTAGCGGCGGTTTGGGAGGCCCTCAAGCTGGTGGTCCGGGGGGAGTTCATAGCGCTGGCGGCCGCGTTTGCGCGTCTGCGTAGGGATAAGAGGGCTGAGTTGGAGCGGGAAGTGGGAGCGCTGAAGGCTATTCATAAGTGCACCGGTGCGCCTAGGGTGTAGAGAGAGCTTGAAACGAAACGGCGCATGCTGAAACACCTGGATCTCGACAGGGCTGAGTATGCGCTTTTGTGGCTGCGCCATATGTTTTACCTCAGCGGGGATAAGGGGGGGCGCTTACTGTCCCATAGGCTCCGGGCGTCCACGCACCGGATTCACTCCGTTCGGGACTCTCAGGCGGTGGAGCAGACCACAGATGCCCTGATTGTCGACTCCTTTCGTAGTTTTTATCATCGCTTGTATACTAGGGAGGAGACTGGGTCGGCGGACCGAGAGGCTCATCTCACCTCCTGCAGTATTGAGCCGCTGTTTGCCTCATCGGCGTACTCGTTGGAGTCCGACATCCAGATTGAAGAAGATACATCAGCGATAGCCCGTCTTAAGGTTGCCAAATCACCCGGCCCAGATGGTTTCACCGCTTTGTTCTTTAAGACCTTCTGCGCTGAGCTAGCTCCGCTTTTAACACGTCTTTTTAACTCTTTTCTGGAGACGGGGGAGGTGTCACCCACTATGTCGGAAGCCGCAATTACGGTCATTCTTAAACCTGGAAAGGACCCGCAGGATTGTGGCTCCTATAGGCCTATCTCCCTACTAAATATTGACGCTAAATTGGCGCGTCTCAGCCCGCTGATGGATGGTCTCATAGATCCGGATCAATCCGGTTTCATCCCCACGCGGCAGAACACCAAACGTATCCTTCATCTTATTGATCTGGTTCAACGATCTCGGACCCAAGCTTGTCTCCTTTTCCATAGACGCCGAGAAGGCCTTTGATCGTGTAGACTGGGAATACATGTTTGCTGTTTTGCGCGCATTTGGTAATGGCGCGGCCTAGGCAGCGGCGGTCCGGGGCGCAGGTGCGTTGGGAGATGAAGTTGGGGCAGCCGTTAACGAGCAAGGAATGGGAGCAGGTTTTCTATCGCGCTCATCACACGGCGGCTGACACGGCGGGGGCAGAATCAGCTTATAAGGTGGCGGCCTACTGGTATTCTACCCCGGCGCGCATTCAGTCGTGTGACCCTACTAAATCTGGTCTCTGCTGGCGGGGGTGTTGACACTCTGGCACTCTCATACACCTTTTGTGGTGCTGTCCAAAGCTGGTGCGGTACTGGGTGGCGGTCCTGGATGATCTTGATGAGGCGTTTCAGATCCGCCTGCTGCGGGAACCTGTGCACGCACTGTAGGGCCTCCCTCATACCAAGTCTTTTCCCTTGCGCACATTGAGGGGTCGGCAGATTGTGTTGGCATTTCTCGCGGCGCGGCAGGTTCTGTTGGCGCAGTGGTTCTCTCCGGCTGTGCTAGACCCACGAGACTGGCTTTGGAGACTGTGGCATCTGCTGGCGATGGAACGTCTATCACTTAGGTTGGATGGGAAGGGCACGGACTATGTAAAGCTTTGGGGCCCTTTCTTGCGGCTTCTGTCGAAGCAGTTGCGCGCAGTTATGTGCCCCAAATATTTGCAGATTCTTCAGCTATCCCTTTGGAACCGGTGGGGGCCGCTGGGGAGGCTTGTCTCCTTTTTGATCCAGGTTGTTGACTTGTGGGTCCCCGGGGTAGGGGGTAGTGACTGATGCGGAATGGGTGGGGGGGGGGTGTTTCTTTGTTTTGACTTTTGTAGATAAATGTGATACATGAGCTATTGCCTGTTGGGCCCGGCCCGTGCTTCATCAGCTTCATTCGAGGTCGCCCTCTGGGCTGTAGACCCATGCGCTGTGTATGGTGTACCTTGCTTTGCTCTGCCGGCCGCAGGATGTAGGCAGTTGAGCTGTGTAATTTGCAGATGCATCACTTAAAAAAAACAATTGATTCTAAACTAGGCACGTCTAAATCTGGGCAGAATGATGATATTCCATGGCTGCCACTGACCTAGCTCATCTAGCATTTAGGGTTTCACGCACTCTATTATGCTATCTTAGTACTATATGACATCTATACACATAGCCCCTTCTGCACTTGTCGGCCTTATCTGACATTTCTAGGCAGTTATCTTCTTATGATATCACTACACGCCTCCTTTCTTGTGGCGCACTATGTAATGTTTCCACATGGTTGACGTAGTCTCTTCGTTATGTTACCCCTGACACAAAGCCTTGGTGATAGCGGAGCTACCTACATCATTACTGTCACCAACAACTCAAGTTTACCTGGGCCTTACTCTGAGTTTTTTGTTAAAGCCGATGCACCTTCCGCCTTTTTGAGTCATTCTCACCCTCCACTACTAAAAAGCCCCTGCATCTACTGCACAACAGTGGGTACATTATGTTTTTTGTTCGAGTTCCCATCGTAGCGGGGGCTCTCCGGACTACAACTCCCAGCATGCCTGGCAGTATATCCAGGTAGTTGTTTCCCGCTTCGCTATGCATTTCCACTACTTAAGAGCGTATTCCGCCAGCAGGTTCCCCCCTGTGTGACGGACATATGCATCTTGCATCATCGCTCAAGTTGAGCGGTAAGTATACTCCGGCAGGACTTTCTCGGCCATTGGCATCTCTACGAGTCCTGTCTCTAACATTGGTGGGATGCATCTCGTATAGCATAACCCTCTTTCTCTCTTAGGAAAGGGTTTTAAATACATGCGCGATACCGGCAGCGCTAACCCGAGGCATATTATTTCCATTCCTCTCTCCGAAGCGGGTTATGAATATACGTGTTATACAGGCAGCGCTCACCCCGATGCATACTTTTTCCATTGCACGCCGTGTCTTTCACAGAAGCGGGTTCCGAATACACACGGAATACCAGCAGCGCTCACACCGAGGCATTAATTAGAAAGCGCAAGTGACTAATCCTTCCACATTACGGACAGCTCCACGCATATGACCTACTACCTTTCTGGGACATAATTCACCTTCTTGAATCGTTAGACCATCGTGGCACACTGCATGCTTTGTACCCATCTGTGTAGTTGTTGCGCCTACGGAGACTGCACACAGTGACATTTTGTATATTACGATATAACTATTGCACACAGCAGCGCATGAGTTCCCACAGCTCTCTCGTGGAACCACTTTACAGATGATCCCTTTGCTAACGATTGCTCACATTCTGTTTAGCTAGTTTTTGCTCATTGAAACATTTTCTTTTTTACTTTAACGCCATCAACTTTATTCATTAGGTTGGTTTAGCGTATGAACCTATGGCTCATAGCCCAGGACAGATGCAGTAAATTCCCTGACCGTTGGGGGTGAGTTTTGCACAAACAAGTAACCACTAGTTGAACATTCACAATGGTTTGACTGCTTATATAATCTAATTTACATATGTGTTTGTCACATGTGCTGTGGCTTGACCATGCTATATGTTTTACCACAATGTAAATGGTGCGGTGTGTTTCTTTGTTTCACCACAGGTCCCACTGGTGACTCCGCTGAACTACAGGAACACTGGTTTAGTATTACACACTGCCGTTTATTGTTTATTATCTTACACTTTTCAGTATTGTGTTCACTCACTAATTGCAGCAGCTATTACATGATCCTGATGAAGGCCACAACACTTTTATAGGTTTGAAGGCCGAAACATGTTGATTGCTTCCTAATGCAGCTGTCTCTAATGTTGGCAGTTGCATTACCCACTATTTGTTTTTAATCCTGGCACAAGGTAGCATAATCAACTTTGTCTGGCTAACCTCGTAGCCAGTTTTAACCACCATTAACCCTAGCACTGCGCTCAACACACCATGCTCACACAGGGTTTTAGAATAACCCCCTCTCAAAAAACCTAACCCTGAGCTCCTCGCAGTGAGTGGGTTGTAGCCAGGCTCACGACTAGGCTCGTGATACGAGGAGGTAGCCCTATGATGAAGCATGATACCTTTGGTGTGTGAGGGAACCCGTCCTTGAAAGGGATCCCCCTCCCCAGCATGGTTGGCTCTATCCACACGCTCAGTTGACTCGTTATTGGACCTGTGGACTCCTTGTGTGGCAGTTAGCATTCCTTGGACACCAAGAACTGGAACAGGAGCTTGGTACATTGGGCCAAATTCTTTTTTTTATCGCCACTTTTTCTCAAACTAGATCTCTAATCCTTGGAAGCCAGCCAGGAACTGGAATTTTATCTGCAGCAATGGAAGTGTGAGACTGAAGCAATGTTTGCAAGATTGAGTGTCACAAAACCTTTGTAGGTCCTGTAAGATAGCACAATGGTTATTTATGTCAAATGTTGCGGAAGCCGCCACAACGTCTGGACCATCAAGGTCTGGAACATACATCTTGATGCCAAAAAGTACCACCCCGAGATCTTTTAGGGAATTTATTTAACGCTTGTTTAACCCCATAAAGTTTGTTCAACCAACCACGCCTTGTACCTAATACTTTAGCCATTAAGCAAAGCTTTAAGTCACAGTTCATTCTCTCTAGAACAGAATTACCCTCGGATCTATATGGAGAAGAAAAATGCACTTGCACACCCTTGGACTTTATTGAATCTCGCTACTCTTTAGAAGCGAATGCCGGACCTTGGTCCAAATGTAATGCGCTACAGGCATATGTACTGATAAAAATTGCAAGTATTTAATAACAGTCCGAATGTCAACCGAGCGATGTGACCAAGCACATAGGAATCTATAGCAGGAATGTACTGCTGCAAACAAAATATATTTAAATGCATTATATGAAATCAATAAGCCACATGATCTCAGCAAAAGCAGCCAAAAGGCTGATTAGAAATAAAAAGAGGTCTGTGGTGGACGAGACACAGTGGAAGTTTTGATTTATTGACAAATGTCACAAGTTATAACATATTTTCTGGTCTGTTGGTATAAACGTTGCTGCCAATAATGTTGCTGTAAGAGCGAAATAGTGGCAGCCACTCAAGCATGACTGGAGTGCTGCTATAATAAAAAACCTGTCTGCGGTCTGCTTTGGGAATCATACGATCACCAATACCAGCAATAGTTGGAAAATGAACGCTTTGCTCATTTAAGTGATAGGAATATTATGAAAGGAAGCCCTTCTGTAAAGCTATGCCATTTTAAAATGCATTAACAGAATCCAAGATATCATTTTTGATACGAGTTTTAGAACGTGTTGCTGCTAATATTTCTATTTTGTATTTCTTTATTATTTTCAAACACACAAAGCTATAGGTCACAGATGCAGCTGCACTTCGAACGTTTTGCATTGCATGATGATTCATCATTATCATCATAAAAAAATCTTTATTTCGGCTGTTGCGACTATAAAAGCACAAGTAAAAGTACAATACATTTTGTACCATTGAATAAAAACTATTATTGCTCTAAGTAAAATGCAGGATTACAGAAAGGTGCATGTGCATTGTTACATAGAACGCTCAGCTATCCCGCATGCCAGCCTCAGGGGCCCTAGAATTAACCTATATGTTTAGGAACCAATAAAGTGCGTGTGCAAAACATGAGTAGCATAAGGCCTTTACAGTTTACAGAAACCAGGGATCATGATGCCAACAGTGCGGCCCTCACATGGTAGTATTCAAAGATATATACAAATGAATAGATATAAAACCATGTGCATCTTATACCCTTGGCAGAGAAATATTACATGATACTCCGTCTCAACTGCATTGCTACAGGCCGGACAACCCAAATTGGATGAACCCGTCTATTTATTTGTAAAAGCACACAACGGGAGCAACCCATGCCTAAACTGCAAATATAACTTCTTGGCAAGGACCGGCTGGATGTCATCTCGGACGGGCTCTAGTCTGTACTGATCTTTTGTTTTAATAAACCCTGTAGTCAGAGAACCAGACATAGACCTCCCCTGTATCTGGGCAAGTTTATGCTCCCTGTAGCTCTCTATCAGGTCCTTCCTTGAAGTTATGGAGCAGATTTCTTATGCATTGTTCCACAAAATGCCCTTGCCCATGGCCACAAGTGTGTTCTTGATAAATACCAGCCATGGGAATTTGCACACCCCCTGTAAATTAATACTTCACTCAGCTCTTCCCTATATGCAGCCAGTTCAAGGGTACTCCACTGATGCCACCAAAATAGAAGAGGTCTAAAAGTGGCTTTGTGTGTGATTGGTCAAATCCCTAGGTCAATGCATAGTGGTGTAAGCAGGGAGATTGGGGGGGGGGGGATTACCCACTAATTGCCTAGCAAAAGAATTCTCAATTTTAGATATGGAGCCTGATGTGCAGTGACCCCAAATTTCAGCTCCATTCAGGGCGGCACCCCTGGTTTGGACATTATAAATTTCCACCGCGGGCCAAAAAACTTGTGGGTGCAACTCCTATATACCTCTCTCAGTCCCCCAGTTGTCTGCACCAGCTTTGTTTGCTTTCTTAATTTGCGCACCCCAGTCCATTTTTTTCAGTGAACGTGATGCCTAGATATTCAAAAGCGGACACCCTCTCCAGGGGTTTCCCATCTAGACCGGGATTTGGCTGGGTACTAGTGCTTGCATTAAATACCATGTATTTGGTTTTCTCTAGGTTGATCTCCAGCCCCCTATTTTTGTAAAAAACATAAATGATGTCTAGAGCCCTCTGAATTCCCATTGGTGACTTTGAGAGCAGGAGGGTATCATCGGCAAACATCATGGCTGGAATTTTACAGTTTGCCAGCTTAGGGGCATCAATATCCTTCCCTCCAGTCAATGACCCAACTAAACCATCAATAAAAAGAGTCGGGCCAAGACACAGCCTTGGCAAACTCCTCTTTCAACAGGTATGGGGCAGTTAGTGCACCATTTTTGCCATACCTAATTTGGCAAATTGCCCTTGTGTAGTCATTTCAGTTGATGGGAAAGATATTCTGGGACCCCCAGATCCAATAAAATTGCCCACAATTTGTCCCTCAGAACCAGGTTGAATGCGGATTTTAGGTCCACAAGTATTAGGGGTTGCCACCCTCTATACACACTGATTTACAATGTAGTAATTGTAACCTAAAAATGTGGTCTATTGTGGACATCTTCGCTCTGAACCCTGCTTGAAGGGAACTAAGAACATTGTACTCCTTCATCGAGCTCTAGAGTCGCCCCAACAATACACAGGTTTATATGTTTTGGCTAACGTCGATAAGGATGATAGGTCGATAGTTAATGGGGAGCAGTGGAGAGCCGTTTTTGTAAACTGGTATGGTTTTAGCCCCCGCCCAGGTGGTGGGTAGCGACATTCCCTGCAGGCTAGCATTGAACAAAGACCACAGGTAGGGGGCCGAAATAGTAGGTTCACTACGGTAAAGATCCCCAGGAATCTTATCTAACTCTGGAGCCTTGGATGGCGCTACCCAGCTCAATGCATCAATTATCTCAATGAGGAATATTATAGGGGCATCAAAACACATTGGCTCAGGCGAGAAACCTCATTACCAGCTGGCCCGCCCTTATCCTCTACCCCTAAATATAAGGATTCACAGTCAGCCTTCCAAACATCCATTCCTATATTAGGTTCTGTGGCCAACTTTCCTTCTCGGGATCCTGAATTTATAACATTCCAAAAGGACCTCAAATCATGAGTATTCATTTAAGGTGTTTCGCAAGGTGTCCCATATGTGACATTCCCATCTTCTTTTTCCCCTCTCGATAGCACTTTTGTTGGCTGTCCTTTTTTCTCCTATTACCAACCAATCCTTAAGTTTTATAGCAGCGATGAGAGCTGACCTGGTCATACGGCAGCTATCGCTATACCAGGGATGTTCTACTTTTCTATTCCCCCTTATTCTTATGTTGGAATGAAAAATATTAGCCATAGTGGATACGTGATCTTGGTGATTATCAAAAATTTTAGAAAGAGAAATAGGGATGCCGTCAATCGCAGTGAATTAGTTTGCGACCATGAGGAATGGGATGGTGGTTTGGTATAGAGAGGCCAACTTTTTATGAGATTGGCAGAATTCCCCCCACCGATCTCTCCTCCTACCGTTGGTCAGTGTTAGACTGAAGTCGGATGGTGGTTGCATTTTAGATGCACTCTTGGCACAGGGCGAGATCACCTCTACGATAAGAGCATTATGGTCACTATCATGACGGGGCACGATCATAATATCTAACACCCAATGCCAAGATTTTGTATCTACCAGAAAGTAGTCTATAATAGAGGCATGTCCTGGTCTATTAAAGGTGTGGTTCCCCTGCGTGTCAGATTTTGTGCGGCAATTACACGCCTTAATGAATGATTACATTTGAGGGTGTTCATCTGCAACACCAGCGGCGTCTATGCCCGAGTTGGTGGAATGTTGGGCTCTGGAATGGCCCAGTGCATTTCCTAATCACTGAGGTTGCCAGGCCATTCAGAGGCTTGTACTGGCAATTAAAATCACCCCCTAGGATCACCCAGAAATTGTCCGTAATAATGAGCAGAAAGGTGGTTAGTTGATCAAGAGTCGTCAACTCTTGGCTATAGCCAACCGGTGTGCCTCTTGGCCGGCCGTGTCATATGGAGAAGGCCCAAGAGGTACACTGGAACTGAACACTTCAATGCACATTGCGTTACCTCACATAATGATACCACTTGTTCCCAGTAGTCTCTGACTTTCCCCAGCTCCCCGCTAGATGTACAATATCTGCACCCTACACCCGCATCTGTGGCAAGTGGAGTCCGCTCTTAGGCCCTGTCTCCATAGTTTCATGGGCATGTGGTAGGTTTTGTAAAGATATTTATAGTGGTTAATTTGCAAATTAACATTACGAGTCAGCATTTCAATAAGTTTACAACAAAACTTCCATTCATCCTGGGTTAGAGGCACATCTAGCATCTGGTTCCACCTATTGAGTGCTCTGTGGGTGGGTTGAGCTATTTCTGTTTGCATTGCGTGGTATAGTTTGGCCACTAAATGTATTTTGTTGGAGTCCACAATTATCATTTGTAGCGCGGCCAGAGCAGGTGGCTCCACCAGGAAGCTGGGGTACAGGGCTTTGATGGCTGCCCGCAGTACAGCAGCGTTTGATTGCTAATGTGGTGTAGGGCAGATGCCTTCACAAACTGCTCCTTCTCGTATAGACTGCCCAGAGTGCAAATACCCACATCTTGTAGCATTCCAATGCTGCCTGCATCCTGCGACACTGACTGTGCCGTGTGGTTGGCAAGCAACATGCTTGGCGCATATAGCGGCAGCTTCACGGCCATGCCACCCAACCGCCTCCATGCCTCAGTGGTGGCTTGTACTGGGTTGATTTCTGTGCGAGGGACTTCCTTGCACTTGTGAGGTAGGGTGTGGTGTAGTGGTATCGGATGAGCATCCCCATCTTCTACAACCAGATGTGGAAGATATTGCACCGGGTGATACCAATAATGGGCATAGTGTGCTTGGGCACATAAATAGTAAAGTTTGAAATCTGGGGCGGCAAATCCTCCTTGCTCATAGGGGTGTGTTATTGTGTCCCAACCTATTTGCCCTTGCTTCCCAGCCCAGACCATTTTGATTATGTGTGTTTGTATTGTTTTAAAAAGATGATTAGGTAGGGTAATCAGGATGTTATTGAATAGGTATAAACATTTGGGCAGCATGGCCATTTTTATATAATAGCTATCCTGTCTGCTAGTGTTAAGGGTAGTTTAACGCATTTGTCTACCTGTACTTCAAGCTGGTCAATTGCCCTTCCATAGTTAATCCTGATGACTTCCGCTGGGTACCTGTGAATCCAGATCCCCAGGTATTTAACTGGGTCGGCTTGCCACTCCAAGGGGAAGGCTAGTGAGCATGGCTGGGTGCCCTCTGTTAGAGGAACAACTGTAGATTTGCTCCAGTTGATTTGGAGTCCGTAGAATCTACCAAAGCGGATGTACTCTCTCAGAAATCTCGACCGGTTATGCTGTGGGTCTTTTACATAGAACACCATGTCATCTGCATAGAGGGATATGCCTATTTGTCGTTGGTAGAATCTAAGTGCAGTGTCTGCGTATGTCTGTCCTATTTTGCAGGCTAAGGGCTCTAACGCCATGGTGAAGAGTTCCACGACGTATCCGCACCGGCCCGACACCCTCCCATTTACTTTGATCTGGGCCATTGGGTCCGTATAGAGGAGCTTTATCCAGTTAGGAAACACACTGGGCATACCCATTCTTTGCATGATAGCAAAGAGATATCCCCACTCCACCGAGTCGAAGGCTTTGGCTGCATCCAATAAGACGGCCGCCACCTCTAACTCTGGGTTAAAGACATGTAGGAGTGCAAATATGGTGTGAATGTTATAGGAGGTCGATCTTTCCGGGATAAATCCTGATTGATCTGGAGGCACAATGTTGGGCATTAATGGCGTCATTCTGGTAGCTAGCACCTTCGCCAGTATGTTGGCATCGGTATTGATAAGGGATAGTGGGTGGTAAGAGTCCCATCTATCCTGCGCTTTGTCTGGCTTGAATAACGTTATTAGAGCTTCTCTTAGAGTTGGGGGTGGAATTTGTTTCTCATGAGCGTCAGTGTACATGGCCACAAGGTGCGGGCTTAGCCGGTCGCTACAGGTTTTGTAGGACTCATTGGTGAGCCCATCTGGGCCTGGTGCTTTACCATTCGGCAGCGATCTGATGGCCTCCTGATCCTCTGGAACCGTTATCGGCTGAGACACATATTCATGTTGGCCATCCGATAGCTACGCTAGGGCTATATCCTCCAAATACTCTGTGAGCTCAGCCCCATCTGTGTCCCCTCCCGATGTGTACAGATTACTGTATGCAGCCACGATTGTGGCGGTGATCCCTTCGTTATCAAAGTGCGTCATTCCGTTGTCAGTAAGGTGCGTTACTGTATGTGGTGTGCTTCTAGTTTGGATTTTCTGGGCTAAGGTGTGCCCTATCCTACCGCCCTCTCCATAAGCCCTCGCGGTGTGCCTCTTCGCCAAGTATTTGAATTTGTCTCCTGCAAAGTCATTGTAGAGTGTAAGCTGTTCCTTAATTCTTCCTAGGACGTCGGCGTGGTGTGTGTTTTCATATTCTGCCTCCAGCTTTATGATGGTTGCCTCTATACTCTACAATTTGGAACGTATATCTATCAGTATCCCTGTGCTGGTGCTTATACATATACCGCGGATGGTGGCCTTGAAGGCCTCCCACACTATGCACGGGTTGTCAACCAACCCCACATTTATCTGAAAGTATTCCTCCACTGCCCTCCATATACTGTTATACACAGGGTCCAACAGAGACCTAGAGTTAAAATGCCATGTGTATTGTGGTGGTGTGTAGGTGGGTATGTCTATCACTAAAAGCATTGGCTTTTGGTCGAAGAGTGTCCTTGAGAGGTGTCTGACGTCTGTCACCCAGCCATTGGCGCGTGTAGTGGCAAGCCAATAGTCCAGCCTAGACCAACTGGCATGCACCGTCGACGTGTATGTGCCCTCCCTAGTACCTGGGTGGCGGAGGCGCCACGTATCTACCAGGTCGAATTTGTCCATACATGCCAGCATTTCCTTAGTAGCCTGCCTGGGGTGTTCTATCACATTCGGCGATCTGTCTTGCTCCGTGTTGAGTGTAATGTTTAAGTCACCACCCCAGATTAGATTTGTGTAGGACAGGTCTCTTAGCTTGTTACGAATGGCGGTGTAAAACTCTGGGTCGTAAGTGTTTGGCCCATATGTGTTGATCAGCCAAATTTGTGAGCTCCTTAGAACGCCCGTGATGATTACACATCCACCCTGGTTGTCCCTTAACACCCTGTCCAGTTGAAATTGTACTCCTTTCTTGATCATAATAATGACATGCCGCGAATATGTGGAATATGGGGACGCGGCTGTCCGCTCTGCCCAGCCCCGACCTATTGTCTTGTCAGTATACATGGTGAGGTGCGTCTCCTGGAACATTGCTACCTCTGTGGTGTCTGTTAAGAAATGCCAGCACATGATAGACCTTTCTGGGATTGTTCAGTCCCCGTACATTCCATGTTAAGCATCTTAGTAGTCTACATCCGTTTGGCTCCGACATACTACATTGTAACCGGCATATTTGTACAACATTAAAGTAGACACTCTGGCAATACCTAGGCTGCATGACTCATGAACAGAGAAAAAACTTTGACATCCAATGTGAACAATACCCCCCCTCCCCCTCCCACTCCTGCATCCCAATTATGCTGGAGGACATCCCTTTTACTTGATAGACCTGAAATTTCCGAGCAACGCCTAGTGCCTTCTCAGCAGTATTAGTAAACAAATGTACAATAGTTCGGGGCTTGCCCATTTCGGGGACACCCCAGCAACCCATCTTACACACCGGTTGGCAAGGGGGTGGGCTGTGAGCCCCATGTTACCGTTACTATCAATAAGCTGTGCGAGTAGTCAGTAGAGGATGCCAAAGGTGAGTGGGCGTTGGCGCATCCTGTCCCGTGGCAAGCGACTTCCCTTTAGGAGTCTGGATCAGTCTACATCCCCAAGTTGTCAGTCCTGCCTGTTGCCCTTCAGCAGCGAGTCAGTGTAGGCCATAGCTGCCTTAGGTGTATTGAAGATCTTATCCTTTCCCTTATGCGTTATCTCGAGGCGAGCAGGTCATAACATGGCTTATTTGATTTCCGCCTTCTGTAGACGGTTTTTCACCTGCTGGTATTTGTGTCGAGCTGACTGCACCGCCATGGTGAAGTCCGGGAAAAAAAGCAACGTGTTGCCTTGATGGGTGATGGTCCCTTTTTCCCTTGCCAGGCATAGTATTGTGTTGCGGTCCCTGTAATTTAACAGCCTAGCCACGATGGGGCGCGGTTGTGCCCTGGCGCAGGCCGAGGGGCGAGGGTGCTGTGAGCTCTTTCAACTATCATCATGGGGGAGAGGAGTTCTGCTCTGAAAACTTCTTTCAACAGAGTCTCAACATATTTTTCCATATGCCCTGTGTTCGTCGACTCCGGCACCCCTGTGATGTGGACATTGTTGTGCCGGGACCGCGCTTCAAGCTACTCATTCTTGGCCTGTATTACGGCCAGCACCTTCTCCATAGGGAGGCTTTTGTTCTGTAGTTCTTGCGTGACATCTTCCATGGACACAATACGGGTTTACATTTCAGTGATCCTGCTCACTTGTTGTTCTAGTTTGGCCGTCATGTTGTCCATGCGGATGTTGAGGCGATCTATTTTACCATCTATGGTCAGCAATCTTTGTTGCACGGCTTGTTCCCTTTTCTGCCATGGTTAGAGCAGGTTCACCAGTCGTGCGGGTGGTTTTCCTTGCCTCTAAAGTTAATTTCAGTTGGGCTTTGTCCATCCCCCCCATTCGGCCAGATCGCTGTCCACTGCTGTGCTGCCGACCTCCCCCCTAGGTCTAGGGCTATACTTTGTGTTTGACACAATTGGTGAGGGCGGGGCTCTTCATTGAAATCTAGCCCAGACCGTACCTATCCCACGCCACCTCTGCCCAGGAATGTCTTGTCACGGCGTATGATTCGACTCCCTCAGGTCAGCCGTGATAGAGTGCACCGTGAGGGTGCTGGCTGTGTGTGGTTAAGTCCCATTAGGCCGACCCCCAGCAATCCAGAGTGTGCGAACAGTAATTGTGTGGTGACACTGCCCCACAGAGTCATTGGCAGACTGGGGTTACCCGGCGGAGGCCGTCTGTGGAGTGTCCTCAGTGTTCTCCCAGTGCCACTAGGGCTGCTCGTGGGCCACTTTGTCAGTGGCACGCCTCGAATTCCAACTGTCCCCCCTACACCGCATATACCTGTAGGAATGGGGAGTGCGCGTGCTCCAATTACGTCAGTCTCTGTCAGCTGATGCGGGGGGGGGCGATATTACGTGTTTCCCAGAATGGAACCGAGGAAGGTGCTGTACCTGTACCATGTGCGCAGGTGCAGTCGCGCTGCGAACACCCACTATTTTTAGACTGGCGGCTTAGTCTTGGCGATTGGGCAGAGAAATGAGTGTCCTGCTGGCCTCTGGCTCCTAAATCAGTACAGGAAGGGCTGACAGGGGTTTACATTCAGGGCCCCAGGCCACTGAAAAAATTGTGCTACCCTGTTGAAAACTCATGGGCCATCCTGCAGCCAGGTCCGGTACCGACTGTGCGCCCGGAAATCACCCAGGCGCTCACACAGGCTAAGAAGGCAGCGGTGGATCCACACCGCGCAGATGGTAAAGGCAGAGAGTTACGACGCTCCATATAGCACAGCCATGCAGATCCAGCCGGGTTTACTGCTGTGCGTTCGGGAGAGGACTTCCCACCGAGTGCCGCTTATCTGCTCATTAGGCCCTGCAGGCAGTGGCGGGGATTCGAGTCCCGTCAGGACCGTATAGGTTAAGGCATGCAGGATCCAACAACTATGGTTCAGATGGGACGTCGCCGGCGTTCCCAGTGCCGACCTGGTGAGTAAAGCACTTAGGCTGCCCAGGGGGCCTCCACTCGCAGCTGGAATGTGGCAGTGAGCGCTGGGGCTTGACTGAGCCAGTGCGGCCTGCTCGGCAGTGTCAGTCGTGGCCACGATGGCTCCCCCACAGTCACAGGCCCACCGCACAGTGCTGTAGAATGTCCCACACCCGTGCTGAGCAGCTATCCTCACCGGACTCACCTGTGGGCAGTGAGGCTACCACTCTCCCCCGCTGACTTGCTGGTCCAACCGCGGGACAGCCGCCATTGGCCTGGTCTCCTTGCCAAGGATGGAGTCAGCAACACCAGCGTGGGCTCTCCGGTGGCACTAGAAGGCTGCCACGTGTCCGCAGCATTCGCGGAGTCATATCTCCCAATTTCACGGTGTTGTGTTGGGAGTTGTGCAGGATGATTGTGGATATTGTGCTCACGGCCGGCCGAGCTGCACTACACTGCGGCCCTCTAGCGCCCCCCCCCCCCCAGAATAGACATTTATGAAGAGAATTATGACCTTAGTAGGAAAGATCAGAAAAAAACAAAGACTGTCACATGAAGATGTCTCTATCTGTTTCACTTCACAGCACAAATGTACACCAACACAGGTACTGAGTCACCCTGAGGGCCTTCCCCCTACCCCGAGAGGTGGCTGCTATGCTAAATGACGCAAAGCCTAATCTATGCATGTCCACCCTAGCCCAGGTTTCCTGGAATATGCAGAACGCGTGTTGTTCCATGAAGACCCCCCACTCCAGGTAGTCCAATTTGGTAGTGAGACCTGCAAAGTTCTATGAAAGTACCTGCAGCCTAGAGGGCCCCACACAATTGTCTGGGATTTGCAACTGGTCATCAGTCAGTGAAGTGCCCTGTTCTTGTTGGAGTGGGCTGGGTGTCTCCACCCCCATTGGTCTTAAGCCATTGCCAGCAGCAAAATGGTCAGATATGGGAGATGGAGATTTCGAAGTCACCCACAGTTGATGATTAAATGCCTGTATGCACTCTTGGGATGGATCAGGCAAGGGTTGATTAATAAGAGCCCCATGCCAAATCAAATTACTACTCTGGGGTGGTGATGTATGAGCTAAGATGGAAGCATCCTCCTGCTGTTCACTGTAGTAAATATCTGGAGTCAACCTAGTGGCCCCCAGTCAGTCGCAAGTGTCAAGCCCTTCCAAGGCAGCAAATATATTCGTTAGCGGGATGGCTGCTAGATTGTTGAGACTCTGTTGGATGGGTGAATGTGAAGGAGCAAGTTTAGTATCAGACCCTGAATTAGAACACTTGAGACCCTGGGGCCTATAAAAATACTCTAACGGCAAAGCATACATTTGAGTTGATGGCGTAAGACCATTGGGAAGCACACCCAATAAGTAGTTGACAAGACATGGATTGGTAAAATTAAGCACAATGCAATCCCCTCCGATTTCTTTAGGGGAGTTCCCACCCAATGAATTCTTCTGGCCAAAATGATATGTTTTGCTAAGTTGGGACATTCATGACATCAACATGCTTCAACAGCAAGTGTAGTGCTTTGTTCAACAGTTGGTGTGTGGATTCTGACTGCATATTGCAATTGTGGGGTTTTTACAAGGGTGATCACAAATGGGCATGCTGCTAGAGGAAGCTTTAGGTTAGAACCTTTCATGGTTGAGTGACTTTTCCGACCCTCACCAAATAAGCCCTGCCTGGAGCTAGATGCTGCAATAACATTAGGTGGCTGAGTAGGCTATTGGGATTGCTGTTCAGGATTAGTGCTTTGGGTGTTCTGATTATTAGGTTTGGCTCTATTACCCCCTATGCCTGCAGGGGTGTAGGCATAGTTTTGGGATACCGAATTATTGATGTTAGTGGAAAGTGGTGGCTGCCATGACCACGGTTGTGTGGCCCTTAACTACTGAATATGAGGTTGTGCAGCAACACCCTCTGACCTCATAGCAGGCTGGGGGGCTGTAGTTGCATGATCTTTAAGTTTATCGCCCAGCATAACCAATGGGGGGGGCTCTACTATCTTAGAGGACCCTGCAGATCTATTACATCCCTGGTTTTTAAGAAGAGCCACACTAACTTAAATGCAATTCCAATAAGGGCTGTAAGAGTTGGGTAATAGTTTGCTCCAAGACCTTAGTAATTATTACAGACTCAAACCCCACCTCTGACGACACAATTGAGGAAGGTTCTGCCACAGCCCCATTGTTCGATTTGGTGAGTCTCTTGCACCTGCCACCCCTTTTCTTTTTCACTGTTGGCTCGTCTGATGGATCCAGCTTTCCACTAACCTGTACCAGGGACTCGGAGTCAAGTGCAGTGCCACTAATTTGGGACTGGGGGTTAGCAACTCCTGTACCCAAAGTCAGATCTGTCCCTGAAAGTAATTGGGAGTTCTTTAGGCTCACCTCTCCTCCGGACAATATTTCTTCTGTCCTCTCAATTTCCTTAGATAGAGCATCCCCTGCTCTCAGGAGGAAGGAGTCCATGTATTTATAACCCTCTGGACCTTGTTCAGCCAATTTTGACTTTCGTTTGCCCATGTTGGCAGCAGGGCATTAATGCAGACAAAATGAGAGGCCCCAATGAAGACCACGTTAAAGGGTGGCCCAGCCCAGCCTAGCCTCCTCCGGGCTCTTACGGGCATGGACACGCCCACTCTTGGCCCTTGCATGTATCTGTGTGCGTTCCTCCGTGCGTGTTATGCCTCAGGACCTCTGGCACTTCTTGTGCACATGAGGAGGCGCACGGGGTGCTGGGAAAGGGAGTCCCATCACCATGTTCCCCCTGGCCCAGCAGGGAGACCACATTGCAGGTAAAGTGCTGTGTGCTTCATTTCCACCCCGCACAGGGGACCGCTGGTGCTTATAGTGCGCGTGAGGAGGCGCAGGGGGTGCTGGGAATGCTAGTCCTGTCACCACATTCCCCCCCGGCCCAGCAGGGAGAACAAATTACGGGTAAAGTGTTGTGTGCTTCGCTTGATGATTCCATAAACATTCCATTTGCAGTCAGGTTTTTCCTGTAGAAGAGACACAGTGATAACCTAGTAGCAAATTGCTTATTACATAATTCCATATTGCAGAGCATTTTGCACTTGCATTGTACTTCTTTTCATTCTGAAATGGTACATCATATTGCACATTCACTACCTCTCATGTCAGAGTCCCACTGTTTCCATCTATTTTTATTTTATTTTAAAAGTTTTATATAGCGCTAGCTTGACCCATAGGTACCCGAGCGCTTTACATACATACTGTAAAGAAAACAGACTGAAATTGCATTACATAGTAGGCAGTAAGGAAGCAAAACCAGGGATAAAAAAAAAATACAGCATGGAAGATAAGGTGGTTAACACAGTCAGGTAGCCAACTATCCTTGAATGTCAAGAGAGAGGAGTAAACTCTGATATTAAAGTCTAGGTTAGTTGACGTTGGTCAGGAAAGTATTTGTTAAGGAGATTGATTTTCAGGTCCCTTTTGAAGCAGGAGAAGGAGGGGTTGCATCTGAGGACTACAGGGAGAGCAGTCCAAATCCTGGAAGCGTTGCCAGAGAACGATCGGTATTGTGTGGTTTTCTTTTTCAGTTTCGGAGGAATAAGAAGGAGTGAGTTGGAGCTTCTCAGCGATCTGGATTGACCTGCTCTTACCAGTTTGTTGTTCAGGTAGTTGGGGGCCGGACAGTGAAGGGTTTTGTGTGTGATGCAGGCCAGTTTGTAAATACACCTCCCTTCCATGGGTAGCCAGTTGAGGGAGTTGAGAGCTGGAGTGATGTGATCAAATCTTTTTACTCCAGATACGAGTCAAGCGGCCATGTTCAACACTGCCTTTAGAGGGGCTAGGTGAGCTTTTGGAGTTCCCGTTAGGATGGCGTTCCCGTAGTCGATTTTAGAGCGAACTAGGGATTGGACTACTGTCTTGAGGTCAACATGGGGAAGAAAAGGTTTCAATTTCTTGAGGTGTTTTAAAGAGAAAAGAGCACTTTTTGCAGAGTTTTTGATGTGGGCCTCCAAAGATAAGTTCTTGTCAAGGGTGATGCCTAGAGACTTAACTGAGTCGGATAGGGCGATGGGGCAGTTTAGGGCGATCAGATTCTTGAGCCACTCTTGGATTGGATGATGGTTGCTTTTTGGAGAGAATAGGATTAGTTCTGTTTTATCTGGATTGAGTTTTAAGTGGTTAGCGTTGAACCAAGTTTGGATCTCCGTTAGTGGCATTGAGGTGTTGGATATCGCTAGGAGACTTGATTTTGAAATAGATTTGGGTGTCATCAGCGTAAATGTGGTAATTCACTTCAGCTTTTTTCAAGATGATTGTGAGGGGCTCCATGAAAAGATTGAAGAGGGCCGGGGAGAGGATCGAGCCTTGCGGGACCCCAAGTGTGGCTTTTGTTGGCTTCGAGAGACAGGAGTTGATTTTAATTTGTTGCGAGCGGTGTTGAAGGAAGGAGGTGAATCATTTTAGTACTGTGCCATTGATGCCGGAGCGCTTCGACATGGTCTCCAGAAGCACTGGATGATTTACTGTGTTGAATGCTGCAGATAGGTCAATAAGGATGAGTAGGCAGGCATCACCTTCATCTAAAGCCTTGTGAATATCGTCCGAGACGTTGAGCATAGCGGTTTATCCAGTATTAGGGTATCTTTCATAGATTCACATGCCTGAATCATTCCCCGTCGTCGGCATGGGAGTCCCCGGTAAATAAACAAAGCAATGTCTCAGTAGACATATAGAGTAATAGGCCCAAAAGGCCTTATCTTAGTAACATATCCACGTCCTTATGTAAAAAAGGACCAAAGTTTGGCGAGTAGCCAATCAGCTAGCACCACCCTCTAGCACCTTCCTGGAAGGAGCTCTAGTCCCTCAGATTTTCTACTGCACGTCGTGCTAAGGGAGTCTCCACTGAGCTCTGATCATTACTTCTGGATTTCCAATGTTTCTTGCTTCACATTTGTATTTTCTGTGAGGATTTCTGAGTTCTTCATGGCTGACACTCCGAAGAGGGGCCTTTTCAGGTCGTGTACTTCCTGTGGGAAGAAGAGGCTTCATGTCGACGACCAACATAAGGACTGTCTCTGTCTTTATCCTAGTCACTCTGCAAAGGATTGTAAGGTATGTCGTACCTTCTCCTCCAAGACCCTTAAAGACCGTGAAGGGCACCTCTTAATCTGGCTGCAGAGGCTTAAGGACAAGGATACTGTATTATCCTCTGAGGAAAGTGAGGGCTCTTCCATCTCCTCTCAGTCCTTTCATAAGAGACCAAGGGTGGCATCTCCGGGCCCTTCGTCGCAGCCACCTCAAAAGAAGACGCATAAAGTCTTCAGAGGTCCCTACTAAGACTCTGCCAGGGACAGTTTCTCCTCAGGAAGTTCCACATGTGTTTTAAGAAGCCTACTTCCACCCCGTCGATGACGACTACCTCGTCGACGGTGGCTTCGACGAGGAGATCTCCATCGATGGCAGTCCATGTTACCTCGTCGACGACGACAGTGTCTACTTCCGTTGCGTCCAATTCCTTGACTACATCGATTTCAACTCCATCGTCGACGGCAGGTAAATCTGTCACATAGACGCTGAAAATTAAAAGACATTGTCAGCCAAGCTGCCGTCAACACTGCGATCGCCGACCGCATCGACTAAAGCTACCTCGTCGACGAGGACACCGTCGACGACAGCTCCGTCGACAAAGCCTTCTTCATCATCATCGTAGACTACGACACCGTCGACGAGGGCCTCAACGAAGGCTTCACAACTTTCAATGATGCCTGTCCACACTACACCGTCGACGACTCTACCGTCGACGGGCACGTCGACAGCTATGGACTCTGATATACAAAGTACATATGTGCACCTCAAGATTACGAAACGTGCACCGACACCGGCCCTGACTTCACCTAGTAGGGTCCAACTCTTGCCTCCGGCTCTCCTTTTGGAGGAGGAAGAGTGACGATGGCAGTATGTTCCGTACAGCGACAAGTCTGTCGCAGCTCCATGTGAAATATCAAGATATCTCTGACTATGAGGATAACGGACAGGAATATCAGGATGTTCCACCTGAGGAATATGCGCAGCCTCCACCTTCCATGGTTTGTCTGCCTGCAACCCTGGTCTCTGATCTCCAATTCTTTATATCCGACTACAAGCAGCAGTTTCCAACGCTGGCTCCTTCTCCGATGCCGGTTGTGCCTCCAACACCAAGGCCACGACCCCCTCCATTGGTTTTACAGTCTGAGCCTATCACATCACCGACTCGTCTCACGAAGATGATGAGGAGCATGAAGGAGGAGAGCTTCAGGATGCCCAATCGCATCAGGACGAATGGGATGACTACATTCTTCCTTGTCCAACTTCTCCTGTTCCTACCACAGCCCCCTCGCCTCCAGAGGAGATTGGAAGCTTTCATAATATCGTAGAGAGAGCGGCCCAGCGCTTTCAAATACCTATGCCCTCGCACCAACAGGATTGTTTCCTCTATGATTTTAAAGAGCCTTTCAAAAAGTCGGTTCGCTCGATCCCTATAATAGACTACATTTGGGAACAAGCATAAAGATTATGCAGAACCCTTCCTCTGTCCCTCCAGTTTTGCCAATGCTGGATAAGAAATATAAAGCGCCAGATACTGCTCCAGCTTGCCTCACAGGCCATCCGAAACCGGACTCCGTCATTACCCAAGCCGCTCAGAGAAAGTCAAAAAATCCATCTGCTTTGTTGACTACTCCACCGGATAAAGAGGGTAGGCGATTGGATAACATTGGTAAACGCTTTTCGACCATTTCGGCTTTAACAGTGCGTGCTTCCAACTCCTTAGCACTCTTGGGACGTTACAATCTGCAGATGTGGGCAGATATTGCGCCATACCTAGCGAACTTACCTGAAGAGTCGAAAGAAGAGGCAAAGAAGATCTTACTGGAGGGAGAGAGATCTGGGAGAGAGCTGTGTTACGGCGCCAGGGTTGGTTGAAGGCAACTTCCTTCAGGCCGGAAGTACAAACCAAAGTACTAGACATGCCATATGATGGCCAACTTCTCTTTGGCACACATATTGATGAGGCATTACAAGGTATTAAGAAGGATACCGACACCGCTAGGGCTTTGGGTACCCTACAATTCCGGAACCCTTCTTTTCGAGGCTCAAGAGGGAGAGGTCAAACATCGACTCGAGGAGATTTCCAACACCGATCTTCCTCTCAGTAATATCATCAGCAGCGTCAACAACCCTCCTCCTACACTAAATCCTCCTTTTGTGGCAAGGGAGGGAGACAAAAGGACGCCGCTCGGCGGCAATGACTTTCAACTACCGCCGGTCTCCAACTCCTCTCTGCCCTCCAAAGTTGGAGGAAGAATTTCCCACTTTCTCACAAATTGGCAAAAAATAACTACGGACCGTTGGGTTCTACAATTAGTTCAATTCGGACATTCTCTAGAGTTCATCCAGATTCCTCCCCAAACCCCTCCCGGTCCTATGCTTCACAAAAATTTGCGTGCTTTACTCCTGGAGGTGGCACTCATGCTACAAAAGGGAGCTATAGAGAGGGTTCCCCCAGGTCAAAGGGGGGAAGGGGTTTTACTCCCGTTTTTTCCTCATTCGAAAAAAGGAGAAGAAATGGAGACCGATATTGGACTTGAGGAATCTAAACAAGTTTTTGAAAAAACAGTTGTTTCGTATGGTCACCATTCAGGAAGTGTTACAGCTTCTCAATGCGGAAGACTACATGGCGTCTTTAGACCTGCAAGACGCCTATTTTCATATTCCAATACACCGCAACCACAAGAAATTTCTGAGATTCATGGTGACGGGCAGGTATTACCAGTTTCGGGTTCTGCCGTTTGGACTCAAATCGGCTCCCCGCATTTTTACCAAATGTCTAGCTCCAGTGGCTGCATACCTACGACAACATCACCATCAAGTCTTCCCTTATCGGGATGACTGGCTCGCCAAATCACCCTCTCTAGGAGGCGCGTCCAGGTCTTCCAGCGCCTGTCTGAGGCTTTTCAATTCTCTGGAGCTGACTCTCAATCGGGACAAGTCAGTCCTTCAGCCTTCCCAGCGCATGAGTTTTCTGGGCGCTACCCTCGATACCATACAGAGGAAGGCGTTTCCATCACAGGAACGCAAAGACAAGCTTCATTCATTGGCGCTCCATATAAGGTCCAGGAAGACGCTGTCAGTGCGTCTCTTCAAGTCCCTACTCGGGATGATGTCTTCTTGCATCCTGTTAGTTCCGCACTGTCCCCTTCGCATGCGGCCTCTTCAAGAAGCGCTGTCGGATCAATGGGTCCAGTGTACGGGGTCCTTCGACGTCATCCAGGTGACCCCTGCAATCAAAAAGGCTCTACGGTGGTGGACTTGCCCCCAGAACCACGGTTGCCTTTCTTTCTTCCTGCTGCTCCACATATCATCACCACAGACGCCTCCTTAGAGGGCTGGGGAGCTTTCCTTCAAGAACTGCAGATAAGCGGAAAGTGGTCCCCTTCCGAGAAGGCACTTCACATAAATCTTCTGGAGCTGCGCGCAGTGTATCTCGCCCTGGTGGCTTTCCTTCCCCGAATCAAAAACTCCCTAGTGCTTGTCCGAACCGACAACACCACGACAATGCACTATTTGAACAAACCGGGTGGGACTCGTTCTCTGACACGCTCTATTGAGTCGCAAAAAATTTGGAACTGGCTGCTCAGTCACAACATCTCTCTCCGAGCAGAGTATGTTCCAGGCGCCCACAACATGTTGGCGGATTCTCTGAGCAGAAGACAGGCGGCATGCCACGAGTGGGAGTTGAATCAGCCGGTCCTCATCAGCATATTCGCTCGATGGGGCACCCCTCTTCTGGACCTCTTCGCTACCCAGCAGAACGCCAAATGCCAACACTTTGCAAGCTGGCATCCCCAGCAAGGGTCTCTGGGGAATGCATTTTCGATTGCATGGTGCAATGTCTTTGCGTACGCCTTTCCGCCAATTCCCCTGATTCCCAGGGTGCTCCGGAAGTTGAAAGCGGAGCCCTGCACACTCATCTTGATAGCTTCAGCTTGGCCACGCCAACATTGGTTTACAGAGCTTCACCTTCTCTCCCTGGAACCGCCGATTAGGTTGAAACCGTTTCCATCTCTTCGAACGCTCAACAACCAACAAGTCCAGCATCCGGATCCGGCATCTCTCAAATTATCAGCTTGGCTCCTGATTTCAGAGAGTTTCAGGGTTTAGACATTCCTCCTGATTGTAGACAAGTTCTAGCTCGGGCCCGAGCAGATAGTACCATCAGAACGTATTCATTAAAATGGAAGAGGTTTTGTATCTGGTGCAAATCAAACAAAATACCCCCTCTCTTCCACACCGGAACAAATATTGCCGTACCTTCTACAGCTGGCAAAATCTAGTCTAGCTCATGTCTCCATTAAGGTCCACCTGGCAGCAATATCGCGCTTCAGGAGATCCTCTACAGGTCCTTCTCTGTGGTCTCATAGGCTTATTAAGCAATTCCTTAAAGGACTGTTTAGAACATTCCCTCCAGTAAAACCTGTACCTCCGGTTCTGGCTCAACTCATGAAACACCCATTTGAGCCAATACACAGAGCAGATCTTAAGTATCTCTCCTGGAAGACTGCGCTCCTTCTGGCCCTTACCTCGGCAAGGCGAGTAGGGGAACTCCAAGCTTTCTCAATCCAAGACCCTTTCCTTCAATTCAAACAGTATAGGGTCATTCTTCGAACAAATCCGAAGTTTATCCCTAAAGTTCCCTCACAGTTCCATCTTAACAAGCCTATCGTGCTGCGTTCATTCTTTTCAAATCCGCAGACAGCCGCAGAGAGAACCCTGCATTCCTTGGACCTTAAGTGCTGCCTAAAGTTTTACATTGACAGAACGAAAACATTTCGTAAATCTAACCAGCTCTTCCTAGCCTACAGTAGGCCTAGAAAAGGACTTCCACTAACCAAACAAAGTATCTCTCGCTGGATCTCTTCAGCCATTACTTTGTCACCAGCAAGCAGGGCATCCACTACTCTCAACAGTTCGTGCCCATTCCACGAGGGTAATGTCTACTTCCATGGCACTGTTTGCAGGAGTGCCCATTGTGGACATTTTTAGAGCGGCCACATGGAAGACGCCGCATACATTCACCAAGCATTACTGCCTGGATACGGAGCTCATGAAGGATGCTGCAGTGGGTCAAGCAGTGCTCCGTCATCTTTTTCATTAGAAGTGAGCCCTTTCTTTCATCCCACCATCATTTCCTCTTTACGCACGTTTCTCTACTGTGATTTATGCCTCTGCTATGTCATTGTTTTTTGGTACTTTCTACTTTTTCACATGGATATGTTATCTGGTAAATGTTTATATACTGTACCTTGCGAAATGTGCTTTCCATTGCTTACTATTCTGATTCAGGCATGTGAATCTATGAAAGATACCCTAATACTGGATAAGGAACGCTAACTCGTAATGATTTCAGCTCCTTGGCGGAGCAATGGAAAAATTGGGCATGGAATATGGCCCCTGGCCGGCTGCGGACGGGTGCAGATGGGCTTGTTTTTGACGTGCTGTGGCAGTTATTTAAGGCCAAGTGGGGTGATTAGTTTCTCCCTCACCCAAAATGATAGGCTCTAGGGGTGGAAAGCGGGATATCCGGTCCAGCGACCAGGACACCGGAAGACTGCTCCCGAGGCTAAGTGCACAACACAAGGTAAAACAATTCAAATTCAAAGTACTTTTCTTTTTTTAAAAGCGGGTTAGCAGTGTTGGGTTAAACTCTCCACATAAAAACTGAGTAGCAGTTAGTTAAAACACAGCGCGATATGTCCAGCACACACAATGCAGCACTAGTACCTAAGAGTACTTTCTAAGCGCCACCACACATACCTGGTGGTCTAAGGGTCATTTTTTCTGCCCATGCTTTATGCAGTTATTATTTTCATTAATGTTTCATCACCTGTGCCTAATAAAGGTCCCTTAATTATTCTTAGGTGTCCCACTCTTGGTCCTGATGAAGACCCTGCTTTAAGAACTTCATTTGTCCACCTTCATTCGCCAGGGTCGAAACGTTGATGGATTGATATTGTATTTACCATCGTGAACAACAGTGATAGGTCCCTCGTGTCCTAACATTATGGTGTTGTATAGATTGGCCATTTATCATAGGCGGGACTGGCATTTTATACTATTTGGATGTAAATATTGCTCACTGCCCTCCCTCTCTCACTAACCCTCACCATTGCACGTTGCTGCATTCACCCTTCCCTTCCCATTTGGGCACCTTCTTCAAATGTATGTTATTGATGTGTTCTCTGTGAACATGAGAACCCATGTCTCACATAAATAAATGTGTTTAACCTATTGTATACTTTTTTTGAATTAATTCTGCAAGTGATGTTAAAAGGTTTTTCTTAACATGGAGTCCACTAGGGCAATTTTGTCTTGTACCATACATTACCCAGGTCCTAGTGACTTGTCTGAGTTAACCCCCTTGTCTTATAACTCGACATAGGAAAAACAATAGTAATGCATTTACCCTGAGCTAGTGGACTTTCCTTCAGGATGGCCATCTGTGCAACAGTTAGAATTTTTTTCAGTAGAAGCAAATAGCATTTAAGCAGGAGAATACAGATGTGATTTATGTGCTATGGGTACTGTATCAGCTTTGTTAAAGCTTACATATGTGTATCCAATTCCACCCTGTAATACCCGGATGACCATGTTGGTGGTGTTATCACGTGTATGTAGGCTGCTTAAAAATATTTTTGAAGGCAGTATATGAAATCCACTGGCCACAATGATCTAAGTAAAAGCAGCCAAAATGCTGGTTATAAATGAAAAGATGTCTGTGGTGGACGAGACACAGTGGAACTTTATGATTCATTGACAAATGTCACAAGTTCAAACATATTTTCTGGTCTGTTGGTGTAAACCTTCCCACCAATATTGTTGCTGTAAGAGAAAAATAGTGGCAACCCCTACTGCGTGAGTGGAAGCTGCACCTTTGTGTGCTGCTATAATTAAATCCTGTCTGTGGTCTGCATTAGGAATCACACGATCACCAACACCAGCAATAGTTGCAAAAGAAACACTTTGATCATTTAATTGATTGTAATATTTTGAAGGAAAGCCCTTTGATAAAGCTGTGCCATTTTTAAATGCATTAACTGCACTCGAGCTTTATCAATACAAGTTTTAGAGTTTGATACTGCTGCTATTTTAGATGTGGTAACTGCATATTTGGCTGCTTCATTAGGCAGTGTGTTCCTTACGGCATGTGTTCCAACAAGTTGATGACTCAATGCATGTGTAATATGAGTTTGTGGAAACCTATCCTTTGAATCTGCCACTTTAACCTAAAGCCGTTTGGGCTTAGTTGTGCTACCCTTGGAATCCTCAAAATCATTTTATCGCCAAAAATGTAAGTTATCATTAAAAGACGGTACACAGTAGAACGAATCACACACAATAAGGGTGGGGAATTCAGGATCTGTATTTTCAAGTGTAAGGGATAAAGCTTTCATAACTGCCAACTGCACAATACAGCCCCTAAGGGACTGGGTGCGAGTAGTTTGTGGATGAAAAAAGCCATCTGACATAGTGCTAATACCGATAGCGCATGCTGCAGAGTACTGCTGCTTAGAACTAGGCCTGGGCTAAAATTTCGTTCCGTTCGCGGAAATTGCGATAATTTGACATTTTCGCGTTCCGCGGAAAGCGCGAAAATGTCAAAATTTCCTCTTACCGCAGCTTGGCGATAATTTGTTTCTTAATCCAAAATGGTCGCACACTGCTGACCTACCTGCGTGTTACCCCAAAGAACTGTGGTCCCTGTAGTCAGCGTCGGCGAGTACACCTATGCTCGTGTCGTGAGTGCAAGTGTGAATAGCGTTAGCCATCCCTGGACACGTGTTTCGAGGTTGTTGCCTCTCGTCAGCAGGGAGTAGGAAAGAGTGCAGGGTTGCTGTGTAGGCTGCTAAAATCATTTTCAGGTATGTACCTCTCGTAGCAACGCAGGTGCGTAACCTAGAGCCCGTCGGCTCTCCCGGCTCAAGGAGCCACTAAATAACTAAATCCAAAATGGTCGCACACTGCTGACCTACCTGCGTGTTACCCCAAAGAACTGTGGTCCCTGTAGTCAGCGTCGGCGAGTACACCTATGCTCGTGTCGTGAGTGCAAGTGTGAATAGCGTTAGCCATCCCTGGACACGTGTTTCGAGGTTGTTGCCTCTCGTCAGCAGGGAGTAGGAAAGAGTGCAGGGTTGCTGTGTAGGCTGCTAAAATCATTTTCAGGTATGTACCTCTCGTAGCAACGCAGGTGCGTAACCTAGAGCCCGTCGGCTCTCCCGGCTCAAGGAGCCACTAAATAACTAAATCCAAAATGGTCGCACACTGCTGACCTACCTGCGTGTTACCCCAAAGAACTGTGGTCCCTGTAGTCAGCGTCGGCGAGTACACCTATGCTCATGTCGTGAGTGCAAGTGTGAATAGCGTTAGCCATCCCTGGACACGTGTTTCGAGGTTGTTGCCTCTCGTCAGCAGGGAGTAGGAAGGAGTGCAGGGTTGCTGTGTAGGCTGCTAAAATCATTTTCAGGTATGTACCTCTCGTAGCAACGCAGGTGCGTAACCTAGAGCCCGTCGGCTCTCCCGGCTCAAGGAGCCACTAAATAACTAAATCCAAAATGGTCGCACACTGCTGACCTACCTGCGTGCAAGTGTGCACTCACGACACGAGCATAGGTGTATCCGCCGACGCTAACTACAGGGACCACAGTTCTTTGGGGTAACACGCAGGTAGGTCAGCAGTGTGCGACCATTTTGTTGTAACTATTTAGTGGCTCTCTGAGCCGGGGAGTCGACGGACTCAGGTTACGCACCTGCGTTGCTACGAGAGGTACTAGACCTGATAATGATTTTAGCAGCTTACATTGCAACCCTACACTCTTTCCTACTCCCTGCTGACGAGAGGCAACTACCTCGAAACACGTGTCCAGGGATGGCTAACGCTATTCACACTTGCACTCACGACACGAGCATAGGTGTATCCGCCGACGCTAACTACAGGGACCACAGTTCTTTGGGGTAACACGCAGGTAGGTCAGCAGTGTGCGACCATTTTGTTGTAACTATTTAGTGGCTCTCTGAGCCGGGGAGTCGACGGACTCAGGTTACGCACCTGCGTTGCTACGAGAGGTACTAGACCTGATAATGATTTTAGCAGCTTACATTGCAACCCTACACTCTTTCCTACTCCCTGCTGACGAGAGGCAACTACCTCGAAACACGTGTCCAGGGATGGCTAACGCTATTCACACTTGCACTCACGACACGAGCATAGGTGTATCCGCCGACGCTAACTACAGGGACCACAGTTCTTTGGGGTAACACGCAGGTAGGTCAGCAGTGTGCGACCATTTGTTGTAACTATTTAGTGGCTCTCTGAGCCGGGGAGTCGACGGACTCAGGTTACGCACCTGCGTTGCTACGAGAGGTACTAGACCTGATAATGATTTTAGCAGCTTACATTGCAACCCTACACTCTTTCCTACTCCCTGCTGACGAGAGGCAACTACCTCGAAACACGTGTCCAGGGATGGCTAACGCTATTCACACTTGCACTCACGACACGAGCATAGGTGTATCCGCCGACGCTAACTACAGGGACCACAGTTCTTTGGGGTAACACGCAGGTAGGTCAGCAGTGTGCGACCATTTTGTTGTAACTATTTAGTGGCTCTCTGAGCCGGGGAGTCGACGGACTCAGGTTACGCACCTGCGTTGCTACGAGAGGTACTAGACCTGATAATGATTTTAGCAGCTTACATTGCAACCCTACACTCTTTCCTACTCCCTGCTGACGAGAGGCAACTACCTCGAAACACGTGTCCAGGGATGGCTAACGCTATTCACACTTGCACTCACGACACGAGCATAGGTGTATCCGCCGACGCTAACTACAGGGACCACAGTTCTTTGGGGTAACACGCAGGTAGGTCAGCAGTGTGCGACCATTTTGTTGTAACTATTTAGTGGCTCTCTGAGCCGGGGAGTCGACGGACTCAGGTTACGCACCTGCGTTGCTACGAGAGGTACTAGACCTGATAATGATTTTAGCAGCTTACATTGCAACCCTACACTCTTTCCTACTCCCTGCTGACGAGAGGCAACTACCTCGAAACACGTGTCCAGGGATGGCTAACGCTATTCACACTTGCACTCACGACACGAGCATAGGTGTATCCGCCGACGCTAACTACAGGGACCACAGTTCTTTGGGGTAACACGCAGGTAGGTCAGCAGTGTGCGACCATTTTGTTGTAACTATTTAGTGGCTCTCTGAGCCGGGGAGTCGACGGACTCAGGTTACGCACCTGCGTTGCTACGAGAGGTACTAGACCTGATAATGATTTTAGCAGCTTACATTGCAACCCTACACTCTTTCCTACTCCCTGCTGACGAGAGGCAACTACCTCGAAACACGTGTCCAGGGATGGCTAACGCTATTCACACTTGCACTCACGACACGAGCATAGGTGTATCCGCCGACGCTTACTACAGGGACCACAGTTCTTTGGGGTAACACGCAGGTAGGTCAGCAGTGTGCGACCATTTTGTTGTAACTATTTAGTGGCTCTCTGAGCCGGGGAGTCGACGGACTCAGGTTACGCACCTGCGTTGCTACGAGAGGTACTAGACCTGATAATGATTTTAGCAGCTTACATTGCAACCCTACACTCTTTCCTACTCCCTGCTGACGAGAGGCAACTACCTCGAAACACGTGTCCAGGGATGGCTAACGCTATTCACACTTGCACTCACGACACGAGCATAGGTGTATCCGCCGACGCTAACTACAGGGACCACAGTTCTTTGGGGTAACACGCAGGTAGGTCAGCAGTGTGCGACCATTTTGTTGTAACTATTTAGTGGCTCTCTGAGCCGGGGAGTCGACGGACTCAGGTTACGCACCTGCGTTGCTACGAGAGGTACTAGACCTGATAATGATTTTAGCAGCTTACATTGCAACCCTACACTCTTTCCTACTCCCTGCTGACGAGAGGCAACTACCTCGAAACACGTGTCCAGGGATGGCTAACGCTATTCACACTTGCACTCACGACACGAGCATAGGTGTATCCGCCGACGCTAACTACAGGGACCACAGTTCTTTGGGGTAACACGCAGGTAGGTCAGCAGTGTGCGACCATTTTGTTGTAACTATTTAGTGGCTCTCTGAGCCGGGGAGTCGACGGACTCAGGTTACGCACCTGCGTTGCTACGAGAGGTACTAGACCTGATAATGATTTTAGCAGCTTACATTGCAACCCTACACTCTTTCCTACTCCCTGCTGACGAGAGGCAACTACCTCGAAACACGTGTCCAGGGATGGCTAACGCTATTCACACTTGCACTCACGACACGAGCATAGGTGTATCCGCCGACGCTAACTACAGGGACCACAGTTCTTTGGGGTAACACGCAGGTAGGTCAGCAGTGTGCGACCATTTTGTTGTAACTTGATAATTTGTTTCTTGCTCGCGCTGTAAAATAATACATTCTCGCGCGCGCGCGATCGCCTTACCTGAATCCCTTCATTCGCCGACAAGTTTTCTTGATCCGGTCGCGTTCTCCATGAGATGTCGTATTGTTTTTAGCCATTTGCGCTGTCTCGCGACGTCATGTGTCCAGCGTTCACGTCTTTCTTCTCGCGATCATGCAACGCGAGACAACTCAAAACAAGATGGCCGCGCCCGCGAGCAACCAGATGGGTAAGTGGCAAGATGGCAAACATGCAGAAAATCTCGCGAACATGCGGGAAAAAAACTTCCGCATCTTCGCGATATTTCCGCTTGTTTGCGATAATTTTAAACATTTTTGCGATAATTTGCGAAAGTGGATTTCGTAAATTCCGCCCAGCCCTACTTAGAACCTATAGTAGGTTGAGCAGAACCATTAGTGAAAATGATATTTGTGCATTTATCAAGAGACAAAACTGTAGAAGACCGTGGACAAAGGTGTTCATATTGATAAAAAGATCTTGAGTTTGCACAGAAGGGTTAAAGACTAATTCTAAATCCATTGCTGTTAAGGACGTAGCCCATTGTATCCATTGATAATGGAGGGCCTTTGCATTAGGGACACTTGCTTTTGTGATGGCCTTGATAGCTGGGATAGGAAAAACAACAATAATGCGTTTCCCTTGATCAAGTGACCATTTCTTCGTGATGGCCATCTGTTCAGCCGTTAGAATTTTTTCATTAAAAGTAAAACGCATTTCAGCAGGGGAATATAGATGCAATTTATATGCTGTTGTTTACCATTTCACCTTCATTAAAGGTTACATGTGTAAATCCAATTCCACCATGTAATACCCGGATGACCAAGTCAGTGGTGTTAAAATGTGTATGTAGGCTATGTATTTTAAGCAAATCAGATTGTAAAGAACGGAGTGCTGCGATTTGTTGCGATATCCAACAGGAGGTGGAAAAATCAGGACACATTAAGGCATAAAGTGCTTTAATGCATTGTGCATACTCTGGTATGTATGTCCTGCCAAAATTCAACAATATCATAAGAGACTTCAATTTTTTTAAGTGTGCATGGAGGCTGCAGTTGATTACACTTTTCCCGAAAATGAGGGGCAAGACTGTTCCCCCCTCATTTTTAAGTTCATATCCTAAGAAAAGGACTCTGAGAAAAGCTATGGCGGATTTTTAAGTTAGATTTCTAACCAAGTAAGCATATCATGAAATTATGTGATCCACTCTTGCTAATTGGGTGTTCAATTATCTAAAATAGATATCAACATAGGAAAGCGCATCAGGGTCGATCTCATGGAGAATAAATACACTGCATGCCACAAAGACTCCGGAGCTGTTTTTTTGGCCCATAGGAAGACGGGTGTAAAGCCTCTGAAAACTGAGGGTGCTAAGTGCCGACCAGTCACAGCTCTCATGAGCCAAATTGTGACTGGAAAAAAACATTGAAAATGCCCAATGTGGTTTTGTATTTCCTACAGATGATGATAATATTCAGCATCGTACTATAAGTGTTTTGCACCACAAATGTGCAAGTATGACTATTCAAATGGACTATATGATAGGAGAGATCCCGTTTCAGAGCAGGTAAAAGAGGATATTTATTTGAGAGACACAGGGTTCTATTACTCCCTGGTACTCGAGTTGGGAAAGGATTTCGCTAACGGTAACTTCAGCATCCCCTTTAATAGGATACTGTGGCTAAATTTGAGGTGTAGACCGTATAGGAATTGCGTGGTAAGGGGAATCCTTATCCCCAACCCGTGTGATTACGATAAAGAGCTGGGGCCAAGGCAAGGCCCCATTTGGATATATATGCATGTTTGACCTTGTCTGGGATGAGGTGTGAGAAAGAAGGGAGAATGACATTCTCACCTTGGGGACACGCAAAAACAAAAGGTGGGGGCCAATCAACCCCCACCTATAGAATTTCATAAGTAGTCGTCAAGTTGTCCCAAAACATTGCTTTAATGGTGCATTGAATGTCACCCTCAATTTGGATTTCCAAATGATAGTCTGTCCAGAGTGCTACCCAGTTGTCCCCTGTTTCAACTGCAATGAAAGCTTCAGTTGCTTTCGTTACCAGAAATTGGTGGGGATTTTGGCGTATTATGGTGACCTCGGCTGCACTGTCGAGGATAGTCACTGCCCAACTCCTGTTTAGGAGGAGCATTCTTAGTCTGTGGCATATCTAGCTGTCAATGCTGCAACTTCCCTTTTCTGGAAAAGGTCTTTATAGGGAAATGGCCTATCCTCCTCCATTATCTTTACCTCCGATGAGGTTTGTCTCTCTTTTCATTTGCACGTACTCTCCTTGTCTGCATGCTGATGACCCTCCTCTGTCGCACTGTTGGTCAAATGATTCCGGAAAGGTACACAGAGAACAGATGTCAGGAATTTAATTCTCATGTTTTCATTTTAAGACCTGGGTATTAATTTATTATTTGATTTGTATTTAGTTAAGGGTGTAACACCAACCCTCTGGTATGAAATGTGTAGGATATTGGGTGGGGTAGTGAATTAATATTTAGGTAATTTTAATACCTAGGTATTGATTAATTTAAATGTATGATATCCTTTTTTGATAAATTAGAAATAATTACTTCTGGGTGCATAACTCGCGATGCATGCGAGGGAAATGGAGGATTTGGTTGGGTGAGCGTATTACTACTCTGGTATTAATTACCATACTTGGGTATTCATTTATTTGAAATGTTAATGATAATATTACTTTAGATAAAGTCCCCAAAATACTCTTGGATGTGCAACACCCATCCTCTGGTGTGGGGTATGAGGAAATAGTGTTTTTGGGTAGTGGAGTATATATCAGTACTCTGGTATTAATTTTAATAATCAAGTATCAATTTTAACTTAATAAATTATACATTTGAAAAAGGTGTTTAGCTTGGGAGGATGTCATTCCTATGTAATATTTAAATCTGTAAATAAAAAACATGCTTTTAGATGTCGGAAAAACCATATAGAAATAATTTTTAAAAACAGATTAACATGGTGGGCGTGGTCTGGCGCCGGCCAAGATGGCTGCGTAGAAGAAGAGCTCTGCGGCTGCCCTCCCATCCTCTGTAAAATCCTGGCCTAATCTGCCCCCAGTGTCCAGGAAACACTGATGGTGCCCGCGCTACAATGGCCCGTGACCGGAGTAAGTGGGGAGATCCGAGTGGTGCTCATGGGGGCCCGTGACCCCTGGGGCCTATGGGAGGAGGGCTTGGCTCAACCGCAGAAGCAAGAAGCTGCAGACTCACTTACTCACCTGTGCCTCAGGTGTGTCCCCTCGGGAATCATTGCATCGGGCTGTGTCCAGAGACCACCCCAGTCGCTGCAGTGAGTGGAGGAAACAGCTGGGTGCCACTCCACGAAGCCCGCTGACATCGGAGCCTGATGGGGTGTCAGCCTGCGGGATCCCAACAAAGCAGGATGTGTTTTTCGTCAGTGAGGTGCCCCCCTGTGGAGGGAAAAAAGACATCCTGGAAGCCAGCCTCTGCCCCTCAGCTGCGGTGAGTGAGAGACGATTGGCATTGGTGGGGCTCCCGGGGGAACCGACCACGAGTGCAGAGCGATGACTGTGCCACACCAGGAGGCATACTAAAATTGTACAGGGTGCCGGTTGGAGTATGCATTAGGAATAGGTGAGCCCACTGGATGCCAAGACCTGGAGCTGGGCAACAACACATGATCCAAGAGTCCGGGTGGAATTGACTAATCGGGAGGCACTGACCCCGTGAGGAACATACACGGCACAGCAAGTAGGAGTGCTGTGCACGGCTGCAAGGAGTCCTAACAATTGGACCTGCTCTGGGGCAATTCCAGGGGTTGTCGGCGGTGCTTACCCCCTGTGACCTCTGAGCTGGCGCCAGTGATGAAAAGGACAAGAGAGTAGGAGAGTGAGGTTGGACCAAGGAGTGTGGGGACCGTTGCTTTCTCTTCTCTTTCCCCCCACAGGCTGAAGTAATACAGCCTAAAGGTATCCCCCATCTCAGACCAACAAACTAGACAAGTATGCGGTGCACAGGCATACAATGGCTGAGAACACACAGGCAACCGGAAGCCAGGAGACGACGGAACCCTCCCTGGGGGCCGTTATGGTGGCCATCCAAGTGATGGGAATGACCCTGGAATCTAAAATGGGCAAGGTTACAATTGAGGTCAATCTCCTATGGGCAGACATGAAAAAGACGACGGAAAAGGTTGGGGTGGCAGAAACTAACATTAAGGACCAACAATCCACCACCAAAAAGTTGGAAGATCAGATACAAAAATTAAACCACCAACATACGATAATGACTGCAAAGCTGGAAGATCAGGAAGGAAGGGCCTGAAGAAACATCAGGGTTGTGGGGGGTGCCCGAAGAGGCGGAAAGCCCCAATGTGGACTTATTCTTAGATGATCTTATACTCCAGCACCTCCAGCCCAAGCATCTATCCACCTTCTTTTCAGTGGAAAGGGTGCACAAAGCTTCAGTGCTGCCACCGAAGCCAGGGGCAACACCAAGAACCATTATCGTACGGATCCTAAACTACGGGGATCGAGACGTCCTCCTACAAGTGGCCCTGCTAAAGGGCTATTAGCTTGTTTCTGGACTTCACACTAATGGTCCAGCGACAGTAACACACGTTTGATGAGGTCAAAAGAGAACGTCAAATACATGATGCTATTCCCGTCCAAGTTGAGAGCACTGGAAAATGGCAAGTCATGGTACTTCACGGCGCACGACCAGGTGTGGGAATGGCTGGAAGGGGGGCAGAAATCCAAACAAAAACCTCAGTAGAGTAGAAGAGACTGCAAAGACAGAGACCTGAGAGTGGCTTCTCCACCGGGAACAAGCACTGATGAAGCGGAGGAAGACGGCTGTGTGAAGACTGATCCCTTGAATCTGGATAATTGTGGTGTGGGTGTGGGGAAATTGCGGAGAAACCCTTCGGGCTGGGGTGGAGAGGCTGGAGTTCGAGCCCAGAGCAGTGAGAGACATAGACTACTGCAGGTACTTAAGGCTCCTTTTACACAAAAGGACAACACTTAATGGGGGCCAAGACCCTGACACTTAAAAAGGGCATATATTGAAGCTTTTGTAAGGAGATCGGGCGGACGGCAGTTTGTAAGTAAGTGGCGGCACTGACCAACCCCTGATTGTTTAATGGTTCTAACTGGATGACCGGCGCTCTACAAATTTGGGAAGTGGGTAGTTATGAACATAAAGGGCAGGGTGGAGGGTTTACATTAAGGGGATTAGAGCAAAAAAGTTTATGGTTTTGTTCAATATATAACTTCCACGATACAATCTTTGAATTATCAATGCAGGTCGAATATGCTGGGCAGCAGTTATGGGAAGAAGGTGTGGTGCGTGGAGGGAGGTGGGAAATGGAGCTGGCCCATATTCCCATCACGACGGCTATGGCACCAAAAGCTACAGCTACAATGAAAATCCTGACTTCGAATGTCAATGGGCTGGGAGAGAAAATCAAACCGACCATGCTATTGGAGTACCTACGTCTTCACTTCCCTGATAAAGACTTTCTACAAGACACACATTTGAGCGCAATCATTATTTAGCACTGAACAAATTTAGATATACCCTTCTGGCCCTGCGGGTTTTACATAAAGTTTCAGAGGAGTGGTGATAATGTAATACCTCTAATAGTAAACCGCCCGTGAGAAGACCCCTTGGGTAGGTTTGTGGCCCTGACTGGGACGTCGAAGGGCCAGAACCTAAACCTATGCTCTGCATACATTCCACAAGGACTACATAGGGGGACCCTCCCAGAGCTGAGCGCAACCCTACTAGACATGCCTCCGAATGCTTATTTTGGGGGGGGGGGGGACATGAACTCGGTAATTGCACCGGAGCTGGACAGAACTGGAGTGTCTGGTGGGGGGGGGGGGGGACGGATCCCCTCAGGTCTTTCACGGATCCCCTCCGGGCTTTCACGGAAGCAATGGGGCTCTCTGATCTCTGAAGACTTTACAATCCGACCACAAGGCAATATGCACATATCACTGCAGCGGAGCACGTCCAGACTACCTCTTTACACAATGCATGTATGTGGTACACTTTCGTGGGGCCCGACTCAAAGCAAGGGGCAGATCAGATCATTCGCCGGTCAAGGTGCAGCTACAGGACCCTGAGAGGGACTATACCCTTCCACCATGTATATCTGAGTGGCAGTTTAAAGATGGGGATCTCTAAGACACGTTTAGAGAACAAACACAGCAATATTTCAATGAAATTTCAAGGACGGTAGAATCGCCGTGCACTTTATGGGAGGCATATAAAGTGGTGGCCAGGGGATACCTACACGGATGTGCAGCCCAAAGTGATGTGCAACCCACTGACAGCCCCAGTGGAGAAAGGCAAAACCAGCATGTGCATCTGAAACATCAATAGCCTAGCTAGTAAAACCGAGGATCCTGAGGTATTAAACTACCTAAAAACATTTGACATGAAACTGCTCCAGGAAACCTGGGAAGACCAGGATTTTGAGCTTCAGGGATAGACCTCCCACTTCGTTCCAGCTACAAAGGGATCTGACTTTGGTAATCTATCTTGGGGGGGGGGGTTATGGGGGGGGGCTTAATGATACTGGTCTCAATAGGAGAAATCTTACCTATAGAGGCCCGAATTGCAGCTCCAAGCGTCACTCAGGCTATGATGATAATGCTCAAGTTTAACAAGGAACACCAAGAAGTTATAAAAATTAACACCTACGTGCACCTGTATCAAAAACTAAAAGCAGCTAAAGAGCTAATCAATTAAATAAAATGGGTTATGGAAGAGCAAGACACTGATTACATCATTCTGGCAGGTGAATTTAACCTACATCTTCTAGGGTCTGGACCAGATGATGACCCTGCGCAAGACCTTACTGTCGCATGGGGAATACTGAATCGAGGCCCAGCCAAAATTGAGAAACCAACTAGATGCTCAAAGCACCTGCTTCAGCATCTTGAACATCTAAATTTAAGAGCACTGAACGGCCGCTTTCAGGGGGCTAATCCACCACCCGCCACGTTTCAAAAACGTATCTAGAATTTGTTTATATCCCTAACCATGTTCAATAAAATCGCTACCTTCAGAATAGGAAACAATTAATACAGTGCTCACCCACCCCCGGAAGTGACGTTAAAGGCTAACACAGCCTTCATGCTAGAGACCTGCAAAGCCATCAACATAGAAGGGGCCTCCAATCTAAAGCGAATAAGGTGTAACCCTAGCAACATCAGCCACCGCTAAAACATTATATAATCAATGGAAAGATGCACCAACCCAACCAGTGAAATCATGGGAAAACTTCATTAAGACCCTTGGTGGGCAACTCGGGACAGGGACAAAATGAGGACAATCGGAGGAAACCTTAACAAGACTGACGACCATTCAGAATCAAAACAACTCAAACGTACCATACCCAAACACTAAGGCGGCTTTGTAAAACTCCACAAAACCTGGACCTGCAATGCATCCTCGGAAAGTGAACGCATTAATAAAAAAAGAAATGGGAAAAAATAAGATCAAAGAATGATGAACTATGGGCCAAATTACTTCATGAAGCCAAACAAAATAACAGCGCCAAGTTTTGGCAATCAGTCAACAGAATCGAGCAACCACATCATCCTGGAATAAACTCTAAAATAACAGAGGTAGTCTGGGTAGATTACCTCTTCAAAAATTTTAAAAATAAAGCGCAAAAGGATGAAGAAAGGAAATGTGGAATGTGAGAAGAGATAGAAGCGACATTAACAGGGAAGAAACAACACACAACCCCACTCTAGCATAGCAACATGAGACTTACAGGAAAATGCAACATCATCGGGGGGTTGATCAGGCAGTAGGCTCAGACTGCTTATCCTCCGTCAAAGAGGAATGCTGTGGTCCAACAGCAACTCCGATAAAGAGGCAAATAGCCAGGGGCAGACTTGCAGGTGCCCCAGGTCCCAACGGCATCCCCCCCCTAAACCTGCATAAACACGATGCGGAGCAAAGCCCTATCACCAGTTTATAAGGACATAAACTGTGCAACAATAATCCCGGAGTCCTGGAAAGGATCAATCATTGGTCCAATTTTTAAACGGGGTGACAGGAAAGCTCCAGATAACTATTGACAAATCGCCCTCATTGATGTAGAGGCAAAGTACTACGTGGGAACAATCTAGGATGAACTAACATTTTGGGCATCAAAAAACTCTATTATCCCAATAAACCAAACTGGGTTCTGCCGAGGACAAGAAACCACAACCAACATCAAGGCATTAGCCTTGTTAATGGATGCAGCTAAAGAGAAAAACACTCATTTTTCTTTGTTTTATTGACTATACTGCTGCCTTCAACCATGTTGACAGAGCCAAACTTTGGCAAAAAATGGAAACTTGGGGGATACCAAAAACTCTCCTGGACCAGCTCAAACTAATACATACTGACACTTGAATCGGGATTAAACTAGGGACACACCTCTCCAAATGAATCACGACCTCTAAAGCAAGGGTGCATCCTAGTGCCCCTACTTTTTAACCTTTTCCTAGCTGATCTCCCAGGGAAACTGGACAGGAGCACATCACATGCTCCAAAAGTTGGAAACATGTTATTGTCACATCTGTTCTACGCAGATGACTTAGTGCTGATAAGTCAGACCCCCATCAGTCTTCAACATCTCTTGAATAGGACAAACCGCTTCTCACAATGAAACACCCTACAAATAAATCTTAAGAAAACTAAAATGATGGCTGTAAATTACCATAAAAAGAAAAAATCAACTGGCATTTAGGCAGGCAATGTCTGGACCAGATAACCATCTACAAATATCTTGGAATTATTCTGGACCACAGAAGTTCATTTATACCCCAGCTGGAGTCTCTGCAGAGAAAGGGAACTATGACTTAACTAGTAATGAAACCACTGAAGAAAATGTTGCTCGACCTAACACTCGATCCCTTGCTACAGGTACTGGGTGCAAAAATGCAGCCGACAATAACATATGGGAGAGAATCTCTTAAAGATACTGCAGCTCTGGACATAGTAATGGCTAATTCTTACAGAGCAATTTTTCATTTCCCAAAATGTTTTCCACGGCCCAAATACGATTAAGAATTCAGGCTCCAAAATAAATCTGTGGAAAGAAGGGGGGCATACGTAAAAAGGTGGCACAAGATCCGTAGCGCTGAGGCTGGATCCCTAAATTTCCATCTTGGGATCGAGTTGCTTCGCCATGAAAAATGGCCAGCCAGGGAATATTTGTTTGACTCCCTTAAGTTACTGGGATTGTCGGATCTTTTGGGAACTCCAAAAGAACATCTATCCTTAAAAAACAAAATGAGAAAAAAGCAACACAATTGGTATCTGTCTTAGAAGACAAGGAAATGCTTGCTAAAAGGGCACATGGCTGGATAGGGCTCAGTACTACGAAATACTCAAACCGAAATCTTTCTTGAAAATAGGATTTAAAATAAGGACAAAGGAAAATATTTTAATGTTACGACTAGGTGTTATTCCAATCATCCCATATCTTCCACCATGGGTAAGGAGAGGAGGTCCGCAGCCCTGTCTCCTATGTTGAAGAGTTCAGGAGGATATCATCCATGTCATTTGCATCTGCCCTAAGTTAAAAGACATACGAAGCACTTTATTACGACCATTTTTCAAGTGGCAAGGCACCCAGGCTTGCAGGCAGTAAAGTTGTGCTTCAATCCAGCCGAGGTACAGCTAAACTGCCTACTCACCCAAAAAATTGAGACCGTAACTAAGAGACCGTAACATGCGGACACTGGCCATAAAATGTAGCTGAACCGGGCACCCCTTGGTGCTAGACCCAAAAAGCTAACAAGAGCACCTTAGTCACACTGGCACTTTAAACCAAGGATGGCTACATGCGCAAAACAATGCACTTTATTACACTGTATGAGGAGGGCTGCTTAATTCAGGAAAAGTACTGCCATCCTAGCTTTTTCTGACGCACAAGCACTTTGGACTTCCTGACGAGCATAATGCCCAATTGTGAAATTTTAAGCAACGTTTAATAATGTTTTTTTAATACTGTTTTACTTACTGAATTGTGAATAAGAAACATTTTATTGTTGCATGTATGCAAATGTTTTAATTAATCATGCATAATAAAATTATTTATAGGCAGTGGCAGGGGGACAGAGGAAGGAAAGGCATCTCAGATGCACGAAATTAGAAAACAAAATTGAAACCCTTGAACGAGCTATACAATACAAAGTGTCGGATGACCCCGCCCTCAGACACAGAATACAACTTAAGTAGAGGGAGCTTAGAGATCTAGAGAAAAATGCAGCTCGACAACATGCAGTAGCCGTGCAAAGGCATTTGTACAACCTAGGAGACAAGGCCAATAGGCTGATTTCATAGTTGATGAGGAGAGACGGAGAACAGAACTGGGTCGCAGAGATCCGAGAGGATGATGGTGCGCTATCAAGTTCTGGGGCAGATATAGCCCAGGCCTTTGCAACTTGGCGCTGTATAAATCAGCAACAAACCGGATGAAAGAAGTGTGTGGAATTGCTGAGGGACATCTCCCTGTCAACAATCTCTACAGACGACAGAGAAGCCATAGCTCAAGACTTGACAAAGGAGGTGGAGGAGGCCATTGGGGATCTACCATCTGGGAAGGCTGTGGGCCCAAATGGACTTCCTGCAGAATTATTTAAATGTGTGCCATCTAGGGTGTCACATCCGATGTTGGATACGTTCTATTCTGCATGAGAAGACTGGACCCTGCCAGTAGATTTGAGAATGGCTACAATTGAGGTCATCCCATAGAAAGACAAACCCCTGGAGCGGTGTGGTTCCTATCGGCCCATTTTCCTACTGAAGTTTGAAACAAAGGTCCTGGCGAAGGTGCTGGCAAACCGCCTTAGCCCCATTCTCTCTAGAAGCACCAGGTTGAATCTTAGGGACAACTATATGGTGTAATGCCTGATACGGCTGCGAACCCAACTGAACCTGCGGCACTTCTGTCACTAGATGCCCATATGGCATTGAATGGCCATATTTGCAAACGGTCCATTACAGTCTGGGCCTTGGACCAGATTTTTGCACATGGGTCTGCCTCCTTTATTGTGATCCAAGGGCCCACGTTCAGGTGAATGGGTCAGTGTCTAGATCAATCACACTACAAAGGGGCATGCAACAGGGGTGCCCACTATCCCCAATGATCTTCGCACTGGCATTGGAACCACTTGCGGCTTGGATCAGAGGAGACCCCTTAGTCCAAGGTATTGATGTTGGGGAAGGGTGGGAGTAGCGTATTTAACCATATGCTGGCGATGTACTATTATACGCACCTAGACGGAGGCAGACATTCCACAGACTCATTATCATACTCTGGATTTTCGGTACATACTCAAGGATACTAGATAAACTGGGGTTATTCTCCTGTTTTTAATCTCACTGGTGAACTCCCGCCTCTTACAGATGACTGTGCGGCCCTAACACAATACATTTAAATACTTAGGCATATGGATCACAACGTCAACAGAAGACTTCATATCATTAAATATCCACTCCCAGCTGGTGAGAGTGGGGAGAGATGTAACACACTAGCGGCAGCTACCGATTTCCCTCATATGCAGGGTGTGTTGTTTAAAATGATGGCCCTACTGAGACTACTTTATACACTGCAAAACATCCCCCACAAAATACCAGATATCTTTTTCCAGGCAATCGATGGGCGTAGCCTCTTGTGGGAGCGCGGCAAGCCACGAGTGGCTTTACGTACAGTGCAACAGGAGGTTTACGAGGGTGGATTAGCGGTCCCGGACATTTGTAGCTACTACCTGGTGGCCCAGCTAATTAAGGGCTGGGCTTTCACACCTCCTGCTGTACTGGCTTACAGAGTCGATTGACATGCAATGAAATGGCGAACAGTGGGTATTTGGTGCCCCTGCACTGTAGAAAAAGAGGGAGGGCTTTACCTCATCGCACTCAAACGGTCTTCAGAGCGTGGCACGCAGGCACTAAGCTATTGGGGTGGGATTCTAAATTGACATAACAAACGCCACTATGGGTAAGTGATGCTCTGAGTGAAGTGGGACACCTACAGGGATTACATAGATGGAGCCTTATTGGCATAGACACCCTGGGGGATATAGGACGGAACGGGACCATGATCACGTTTGTGGATCTCCAAAGAGAATATCAAATGGCAAATGGAGAGCAGTTTCCATATATGCAATTGAGGCATGCTCTATGATGCCATGTGCCTGAAGGGGAGTCGTTGCCCGACTCCTCCCTGCTGGAAGATTGGTTGCTATTACACTCCATGACTGAGAGAGCGGTTTCCCTTACATACTGGAAGTCAAAGAACAATCTCCCAGACCCCCTGGACAAGCTGACAGAAGCCTGGGAATCGGACTTGGGACTACAGGAGGAAACTGATTGGCAGGGAGCGAGCCAGAGTCCTAGAGAAGTAGCCATACAGGCAAGATTCAGGCTAATTCAACTCCAAGTCTTCCACAGGTCATACACCCCCAGAACACTCCACCCATAGGATGGGCAGATCTGACACTGACCTTTGCACCAGGGGTGTGCGGAAAAAGGTACCTTCTTCCATATGATCTGGGCATGTCCTGAGATACTGGGCAGGAGTTGCTGGGATGATGGCCCGGGTGGTGGGTGTTCCAGTACACTTGCATGCAGGCTGGAACCTACTGGAAGTCATGGGAGAGATCAGGTGGGCCGCGCTTACGAATACTTTGCAATATTTAGTTTCGCCACTCCAGGGGTCAGAATGAGCAAAGTCATGGGGGCGAAGGATCCTCCGAAGCTTATCAATGAGAAGCTTGATCAGGAATGGTGCAGACTAGCTGAAAAAGTTGTATACGAAAGTAGAGGCCGCCCCCAAAAATGGGAACAAATCTTGACCCCATTGGAAAAGTATAGGAACTAGATAGAAGTGGGGTAGACGGGAGACAAAGAGTACTGAACATGGGGAGTATTTAGTGCTATGAATACAAACTATTCCATGTCTTTGTACTACTATCCTGCTTGTTTCTAATGTTGCCAAAATGCATCTACTTGCTATAGCTTGCTTATATCGATGGATCGACTGTATGCTTGATAAAAATAATTTTTAAAAAACCAGATTAAACATATAAATATAACTGTTTATTAAAAAAAAATATTTCATAGTACAATAACTATTCGCTCCTTAGGAAGGTTGGGGGGCTTATAGTTGCACTGTGAGCTAGATTGTGTACAGACTAACATATCCTTTGGGGGTGTCTGGAATCAGTCTGGACACCAATCCCTTAAATTATATTGTCTACAATGCGCAGATCCCATATAGATTTGTACAAACTACAGGACATGGCACCGCCAACGTTGGTTTGGTTCTCATTTACCAGACAAATTTGAGTAGTTCATTCGTGCTTTCTCAGAGACCCCTACTCATATTTATTCAGAGACTTATGGAGTGTGCAGGGACAAATCTGTCACAGCCGAGTAAGATGATCGTATATTTATTGGCTGTATGTATATTCAAGCTGGAAGGATTATAGTTCCCTACATTGGGCATAAACCTTTTTCTCTATTTTCCTTGTAAAACCTTTTGAAATGTCTGTCCAAAGTGAGGCTGCGGTAGCATTACAGGCAAATGCAGCCAAGGACGGAGAGCAGGAAGGTGCAATAAACATTTCAGAAAATGTCAGAAATTGACTTACTTTAAAAGTAGCAGATTTTGGAGTCTCTGCTGTAGGTGGAACTGTTACCTTTGTGATTGAGGCACACAAGGCATACAGGACAGAGGTGTTCTATTCTTCAGTCAAATTCCCACTTGCAGATGCACATACACATACACTTCATTCATATATAGCCGATGAAATACCACAAGAATACAATCCACTCGAGGACATAGAGGTCTCGTTAGCGTACCAGGAACATATAAATTGGTTTAAAGGTGCCCTCCTACTCACCACAGAAAAAGTGAGACTTGGTCCAATCATCAGAGATGGAGCGACTTGGCTGGTCCTACCTGCTTATACACCGCATCCAGAAATTGACACATTTTCCAATAGAAGACTCATGTCCACTTTACAAAGAAATAATACAACTTTACAGAAACCTGACAGGGTTGGTTATGAGAACGCTCACCATTTAACCGCCAAGGGTTACTACAGCAGTTCAACTACAACAGACCGCAACTAAAATGACCCCACAAACACTGATCAGGGTTATGGGAAAAATGCCCACTAAACATGAGCACATACCATTCTGGATAACACAGAAAATAGCACAGCTGGAGGCAGTGTTTCCACACACAGGCCCACAAGAAAAACAGATTACCAATGATCTGCTTGCCAATGAGGATAGATCCCTAGATATAGGATTGTACCACTTGGGGTACAGTTGTCACTGCCATCTATACCATGACTCATGGTACCCCTTCAATAGCAGTGATAATAGAAGTATTAAGACAAATACAGAATGAGTACGGGGCAGAACCTGCCCTAAACTTAGGGATGATATTAATGGCCACTTTTTCCAAGGTATCTACAATTGTTAGTGAATATAGAAGGCGAGGCAGCTGTATTGTCTATAAGCCAATACCTGAGGGAATGCACTCCTGCACAACAGGAGTGAGAATTACCTTAAATTATCAAAGAATCCTATGCTTCATTGGGTATAGATAATTTGGGAGCTAGACCTATGAAACCACAATTAATGAGTAATCCTGAATAGGATAAACCCAAGCAAGCACCTGATTTTTCTAAAAAGAAATGGGATAAAAAACAACAACAAAATAGGCAGAATGCATCACAATCACTGGTGGGTCTCCTCAACAGGAACCCTCTGACAGGAGATGTAACCTTAGGAATCGTGATAACATTAAAAAACCTAACAGGTATCAGGATACTGTTACACGTTCCTCTCATTCCTTTCAGGGTTGATTAAAAAAAACTCAGAGGGAAGGACGGTCAGAACACAAATCAGAAGAGTGGGTCAAGCCAAGAAGAAACACATCGCACTTCAGACTCCTTATCAAAAAAGAAGATAAACTCAAGAGTAAACCTACATTTAAAAAAAGAAAGTAGCTGGCCGTAAAATAAGAAATGCTCAGACTACTGAAGACTCAACTTCTGAATGGGCTCTGATGATGGTAGACAACGCAGCAGAATTCAGCAATAGCTCGCCAGAACCTGATGGAATTTCTGGTGACAGCAGTGTTGAATGAGCATGTCACGGTGGAGACATCTGATACTAGGGAAAGTGTCCCACATATGATACACAGAATAACACTCCATATGGGGCGGGATATACCAAGAAAAGTGAAAAGTCTCTTTTGTCAAAACATGACTTTTGGAGACAATATCGTTCTGGCTGAAAAGGTTTGCCCACCTGAGTTCGTTATGGACTGCCCGAAAGGAGAGACCATCATTTTATCGGCTTTCTCTGACCTTGTTCCAGAATAATTAAAACATTCATACGCACAGGAGTAGACGATAGCACTAGCTGCTGCATTAAACAGCAATCCTGTAGGTTGGGATGGTGAGTCACCTCACCATGTAGTCCCAGTCAAAACTACTCCAACCCCACAGAGACAGTACCTAAAACATAATGCAAAAAACAAGTCAGTGAGATCATAGATAAACTTAAATACCAGGGTGTAATCAAGAATTGCACCTCTTCCATAAATAATCATTTGTTTCTCATAAAGAAACCCGACAATTCATACCGTCTAGCTTACGTCTACAGGCATTTGAACACATACACGAAAAAATTTGCAAAGCAAAATACACAGTGTTGCATTAATGAATAACGTTTGGAAGAAAGACAAAACACTAGATATCTCAAATTGATTCTTTTATCAAAATATAGTGCCTGAGAGTAGATATTTGACAGCATTTTCGGCCCTCATCTCTCACCGTCAATTCTGTAGATTAACCCTGGGCTATTTGTATACCCTTGGGGCATTCTCAGCAAGAGTATCCGAATTACTTCAACATTTTGATGAGGAGGCATTGTCCTATGTAGATATTTATCTGACTATACATTATTAGATAATTTGCCCAGGGTTAACAATATAATTTCAAAAATTGCCCACCTCAATGTCCTATTTTTGGGGTATGATACTAAGTGAAGGCAAAAGCCTAGCAGCTAATGTTTTAGAAAGGTGTGTGCTGCTCCAACTTCCAAAAACCCTGAAAAACTTGCAATCCATTTTAGGGTTCCTCAATTTTGGCAGGACATGCATTTTAGATTATGCAGAAAAAGTAAAACCATTTTACAACTTAATCAGAACTGATTTCTCAGTTCGACTTTGGACACAGGAACATACAGAAATTCTTTGTTGTCTACAAGCTGACATGATAGCTTCCAAACATTTACATATATGTGTAAATGCTACAAATTTGGTGATCCGTGTATTCTCTAGTCAATTCGGGTATACTTACCTAACCTTTAATGATTGTGAAATTGTACTCCTTGCATAGAAATCACATTTGTACACGATTGCGGAGATGCATTTTGCATCGACAGAAAACATTTTGACAGCGGTACAAAGTCTTGTAGTGAGAGAGAGAGAGCACTGGCTTGGGGGAAATGAATAATTGTCTTCACTCTAGTAACAACCTTAGAGGATGTTACTAAAGCAAGCATTCCAAACGCTAAAGCATTGCATCCGCGATGCAGATAATGGGTTAATTATCTCACTGCAACACATGTAGACTACAAATTTGATTCTACATTAACAAAACAAGCATTTTTGCAGTACGAACAAGAATATCCTCTTCAGAGTGAAACAAGATGCCTCTAGATCAATATGATTATATTATCTGTACTGACTGTTATGCTCAACCAGCCGTAGGAAGTAAACCGCAATACAGCGCTGCATGTGCGATTGTAAAATGACATATGAGGGATGGTAAGTTCCATCCTAGCAATACGTGTGCCGTGCAATCTCTAAGAGATTGCACGGCACAGTTGGCAGAACTAAAAGCCCTGATACTGGTGCTAAAAAATACAGATCAAAAATTCCCCACACTTATTGTGTGTGATTTATTTTTTGCGTCCAGTATTACAATGACTATCTTCACTACTGGGGCCAGTATGGGTCTAGAGATTCAAAAGGTGGCACAATAAAGCACAAATTACTTTGGGAGCAAGTGACATAACTGAAAAAGAGTTTGCCACGGGCTCATGTTAGCCATATGCTGAGGCATCGGCATATTAAAGGGAATTCATTGGCTGATGAAGCCACTAAGGTGACAGTGCAAACTGCTGCCATTGCTGTAATCGCTTGTTCTAGCACGAGGGTAGACAGACAGATAATGGTAGCTGTCATCGCTTCGCGTACAGACAGCGCAGCCTTGCCAAAAGGTGTTCCACTCAATTACTCCTACAAGTTAGATTTGCTAAATATGCTGTATGCTCAAATTCCAGGAGTGGGGAATAGAGTAATGCGAAACATGGATCGCAGATTAGGTTTAGTTCTAGCTGCACACGGGGCCTGTGCTCAGCACACGCAGGTATTACTGCTACAGTTTCACTACTGAAACGTTTTTAGAGGCTAGATCTGACCAAACAGACCAAGGGTTTTGTCCTTAAGAGCATCATCTGTCCGCAAAGGAAGGATTCCACCGCAGCACGTCCACCACAAACACCATTACTGATTACAGGCCTCTCACATGTGTATATTTGGACCACTGAGGCCCCTAACAATATGATGGGGCTTACAAGTACATCTTGGTGGCAGTGGATTCATGCACTTGAATCCTGTGGGTTTAGCTCCAGTGCTCGGCCGACACTCAAACTGTTAGAAAGGATTTGCGAGTCTTCATAGGGACATACGCAATTGGCACATTACATTCTCACTGTGGCCCTGCATTTTGCTCTCGGATTTACAAAGAAGATATCGCTAGTTTGGGTGTGGTCTTATGGTACTCCTCTCTATATTATCCCGAGGGATATCAGATTGTGGAGAGGAATAACCAGGACTTAAAGCAATCCTTAACAGCAAGGTTATTCGGCTTGGGTGGGAGTTGGGTCAATCACCTATATAGGGTTCAGAGAGGACTTAATAAGATGCCACGAACTTCCCTAGGAGGCCGTGCTCCATGTGAGGTCCTGTTTGGGATGAGAATATGGGTACCTGACCTCAATTGTGGCAGCACAGTGGTGGATGAAAAAGCATTTGACATCAATGATAATTTGGCTGTTTTACAGGAATTCACTGAATTCCGGGCATTAAAAGGCAAGGTCCAAGTAAAATGCACCACCACTGGGGAAGTGAAATCTGTTGGGCAAGACCTGCCTAGGTCCTGGCAGTCGAGGGAACAAGAACTGTACTTCTTCCTCCTCTTTCAGGCAATAAGGAAAATATATTTGTATCCATTTATCTGATCAAACCACACTATGTGGCCGATACTGAATAGCAGGCCGCGTGGGCTCCTGGGTAGCTGCTGATCTCCTCTCGCTACCATAGAGAAAGACTAATAGAGTTTGAAGATTCCACTCTACGAAGTAACAGAGTTGCCAACAATGGAATGGACCTTGTACCAGTAAAATTTGACCAACAAAAAAATACAAAGTAAGCACTGATCTCAATTCGACCTAATAACATCTATGTGAATGTCTCACGAGTTATTTGCCAGTTCAACAAAACTTGCTGAGCTACAAAAGATATTTTGAAAAGGGTCTGGCTACTTCATTGATTTTGACACCTTTTCGCTGGATCCCAGTGAACCTGAGTCAGTCACCACCACCTTCTGTTCCCCTTAAAGAAAAAATATTTAATTCCTACCTTTGGCTGAAAAAGACTTACTTTGTTTCACCCTGGCAAAAGCTCTGGATTGCAATTGGTCTACTTTTCTTAGTTCTTTAGATAGATGTAGTGACTGTCTTTTTAATGCTCCTCAATGTACGTTATCACCCAGAACGCTCCACAATACAACATGTGAACTTGGTCCTGACACCACATACATCTCATCGTGAACAAAGAGACCTCTCCTTTGTGAACATTACAGCTGTTCCGATCCCTGAAGGAATAGTTTGAGACCGGGTTTCCTATGATGTTTTGGTCCCACTGAACTTTTGAAAATACCATATGCATTTAAATTTCTTATAATGATATCATAAACTCCAGTACATTCTTTGAAGATTGGGACTTTGGAACTGTGAATAGAATGCTGTCTGATTTAGAACAATCTGCTGCATTCTCTAAAAATTTATTTTATGATAAATCAGATTTTGATAGTGTATTATCAACATTATGCTCATCATTTCTTGCACAAGCAAGTATCCCAAAAAATGTTTTTACTTACCATCATTGGGAACATTGCCTACACCACCAAAAGGTAGTTCACAAATGTTTGCACAAAAGTTTGCCTATTTTTCTGGGTTTAATACTTCATATCAGACCTCATATTATTAGAAGGTTGCACCTACACCTGCAAAGAAAAATATGCTCACTAATATGAAACCTAAATACTCTGCTTCCTTCATTTCCCAGCTTTCGTTACAAGGTTTCAACTTTTGGAGGGACACCATAGACACAAAATCTGTCTGGGGGATTAAAGATTGGCAAGTTCATGGAACTGAGTAATTATTTAGAGCATGTCTCCTACCATAACAGATCATTTTCCTGAACAACCCGGTGCAACAAACTTCCTGTCTTGGACTAGCCAACATTAAGGAGTTTAACACTTCAGATTCCCTCGCTTTCACACCTTGAGGGATGGTTAAACTATACATATCATTGTGAGAATATGCTAGATGCCATTATACATGAGGGGGTCATACAATTCTTCAGACCCCAATTGGAAGGGATGGTTGGTTTGGCCTATCGACACAAATGGGTGTCAGTAAAGATTCAGAGGTACAACCGAAGGTTTTTCTTTATCCATAGGCCTGACCAACGCTATGTACAACGAGAACAGTCGGGGGTGGTGACATCCTACAGTTTTGGGAAATTATGCCTAGAGTGGCTGAGAACCTCAACACTGTCCCAGGTGAAACAACACTTGTCCTTACTTGCAGATGAAATGGATCTAAGAGATGTTTTTGCTAGGTCTCCAGAAACTGTCATAAACGCTTCTAATACACGATTTACAATGAACAAGAAGAAGCTGCAGAAAGATGGTGTGAAATTGACAGGGTTAATCTAGAAAAGGCTTTGGCAGTGGTTGACAATGGCATGACCACACTATCATCTAGGATTTAATCACTGGGCAACATTGTGTCCTCTGCAATATATATATTGGAACAGGATCTGTCCATTATTCAACATGGGCAATCGCAGTTACGATCCATTCTATTATTGAGCTGGAAGCTACAGTCATTGCGATCTGGTCACGTGCCCTGGCGATAAATCAACAGTACGTCTGTTTTCTTCTTATAATTTAACAGCAAGGCAGACAACAATGGCACAAAGAGATGCAAAGTATACAATGCTGCACATTGAAAAATTGGACCAATTGCCTATCACCATCGCTAAGTCACCTTCCACAGAATGGTTAATGAATGGCCATATTACATTGCCAGTCACAACATTCCAATTTCAATATTGTCTAAAGTACCATCAAGTTGGCAGGTATGAAGTGGTTTGGGTACGGAATACATACATAAATTTGGGGAATTACTTTACAGATTTAGATGCAGGAATAGGGACACTGAAGTCTTTCTCAGCGGTTCTGACTGTGGGAATTCATTAAGTGGGTCTCTAATTTGTCAGGATAATATGCTTCACTGAGCTTGTCATGCTTCAGTTGCAATTCTATCATGCCACTTAAAGGGATCCCCAGCTGCCGTGATAAAACCGGCTTTCAAATTACTCTTGAATGGGAGTTATTAGATGTTGAATGATCAAGGTTGTTGTAGGATGCTACCAGGCATCACCCATCTGGTTACACTAGGTTCCAAGGTTACATATTGTATGCAAGTATTGTTTCCACCGACCCACACATTTAGGGAGGTGCCGCTATGGCCTTCATTGAATGTTTCCCTTATACGGTTTGATCCTCTGAGCAGACTGAAAGTCATACTACTACAGAAGGAGGTGGCCTTGACCTCAGCTCAAGAGACTTTTGATCTCCAGGTTTCAAGGTCTTCAGCTGAGATGAAAGCACTACTCCGAACTAACTTCTCCATTTTGGGGAAATGGTACATCGTATCTTTAACAGGTCTGATATGAGTGGGATAGTACACCTATTTAGGAACATAGGTTCTGGGCTATTAAGCACCTTTCCGACAATCTTTGGAGTTATTCCATCCTTTCTATACTCTGTATTGGGGAGCGTTTCTGGAGAGATTGCACTGTTCCTACTACTTGTAGTGGGTATCCGGGTTTTAATTTTCCTGCTACGCAATGGATGTCCCAAATTCCAAGTAAATGGAAAAAGTGCTCTTGGAGCGATGTTGCCGTGAACATATGGTACTCCATCTGGGCACACCTCGGCATTTTAGAGCTAAGTGAGCATTGGTTTCTGTCATTCAGATTAGTCTGGGTCGACAGCTTCCTGCCTGTACCCCACTGCTTATTCTGCGGATACGAATGTGTGTTGGACTTGTGTCTAACACTTCTATCGGTTGCGCCTCTGGACGTACTGCTGGACCCTTTAAAGGACCGTGTAGTGCAGTGTCCTCAGCATATTCCAATTCTGATATCGGCATTCTTGGAACTACTGTGGGAAGCTTCATTTCCTGTCTGAATTGACACCGGCTCTATACCAGGTTTACAGGCATCAGGTGTTACAACAGTGGCTGCGGGAACTGGAAAAGATCACCTTTGTTCCATTGACCTAGTCCAAGAGGGGTTACAGGGACCGTCATCTGCGTAGGCAAGCAGCTGTGATGCTGAGTCTCCTACACAGAACTCACAAACATTTGACTCTCCGTGTGCTGGGAACAATTCGGCCTTTTGTTGAAAAAAAATGGAAATAAAAAAAAAAAAAGTTTTTTTTTTTCCTCTTTTGCTCTCACTGAGCACGTTTGCTTTCAGAGTGCTCAGTTGTTCTAACAGTATGTTGACGATTTTGAGGACTTGTAGAGCTTTTTTAACATTTACATAACTTTTTAACACATACCATGTTTTTCAGATGCTTTTATATAAGTATGGGAGGTGAACTCCACTCCGCTCACAGAGTTTTCTGCACTCCTGTTACGCTGAGCTCGCGTAGTTGAGGAAAAACTCCACTCTGCGGAGCGGAGTTTTTTCCCTCTTTCGCGTTCATCAACATCAAGTTGCCGAGTGAGGAAAATCCACCTCTCTGTGAGATTTTGCTCATTCCCGATGGTCAGCATCATCATGGTGAGAGCAAGCGAGGAAAATCAACCTCTCAGCAAGATTTCTCAACGCTTGCAGTAAGATTTCTCATTGCATGAGGTCGTGTATGCTTGAGATTGCTCGCATTGAGAAACTGTGTCTCCGCGTTGAGAAAGCTGCAGCTCATGTAAAAATCTACTCGAGCAGCAGTAAGGAAGCAGCGCCCACTTGCACTGTACATCGTGCCGTTCGCGATAATTGCACAGTCCGGACAAGCACCTGGCATGGAAATCACCGCAAATGGTATTTATCTAATACACTCCACCGCTTGCAGAGCTCTGAATAGCACAGCAGAGTTTATTTGCACTTCGCGGAGTTCCTCTTCCGTGAACTATGTCCAGCCTTGCTTTTATACTCCTATTTTAGCAAAGTCTTTTATGCTGTTTAAACAGGCATTTTTTAGAATTTGTTACTTTGTCATCCAGTAGGATGAGAAGAGGGTGTTATGAACCCCAATGTACTCCAATATAGGCCTAGGTAGTTGCACTACCTTTTACCTACATTTGTCCTACCTTGCTCTAAATAATTGTTCTGGTGCTAACCTTTTACCGAGTTAGGTGCCACACAAAAATTGTGTGGTTTTCTCTCAAACTAGCCTCATTTAATATGCATGAGGATTCTAAGTATCATAGCAGGATTCCCATCTTCTGTATAATAACTCTTTATAAGGGTCACCATTGTTCCCATACTTGGTGGACATGCCCACAGTACCAGGACACATCTAGGTAGAACCCCTGAGCGTGTCTTTCGGGTATAATAGTACCACATCATTGCTGGGCAACCCAGAGGAGAAAAAGACTTCCATGCTGACACGAGACGCTAAAGTCCTTGCACGCAGACACTCCAGCACACAGTGGTCTGACGTCCCTCACAGGGTGTCCAACTCAAGACCAAGATGGGGTTCTTCACTCTCTCACATCAGGTAAAGGGGTTGACTCTTTCCTAGGGGGATTCTTGGCTATATACCTACATACATGCTGGGTGCACTTGGGTATATCTAGTTGGGGTTTTAATCGTACGAGTACACATTATTTCGGTCATGCATCTATATGCCTGCATATGTTCATAGTTTAGCACCATGGTAGAATTCTACCTTTTATTTACTCTTTTGGTGCTTATAACTGTATATATCTGTTTCTGTCTTATGGTTGTTGCAGCACATGTATTTTTATACTAGAATGACGCTGGTCCAATAAATGCTTATTGAAAACCTCCCCACTGTTTATTGTGTGCATCTCTCTGTGACAAAGTGAGCACAAGTGACAGAGAAAAATGCTGGACTGTTTCCACGATCCCCGAGAGGTCAGGGTTGTCATGTTCAATAGTTGCCAGAAACTATTCCTCCTTGGTGAGGTTGGGGGCTTATAGTGACATTGTGAGATATCTGGTCTACAGACTAACATATCCTTTGGGGGTGTCTGGAATCAGTCTGGACACCAATCCCTTTATGTTGTCTAAAATACGTAGATCCTATATACATTTGTAGGAACTACACAACACCACGTCACACAAATCAACTCCGCATACTTCCATTACAGACCACATAATTCAACAACAAACCACATAATTCAACTCAAAAACACTATAACACACCACAAACATCCAATCCACATCACAGAATTCTACATCATGCCAAAATAAATGACAGCACACCACATAATTAAACTCCAATACATACCAGTCCACAACACCAAATACCATTCCACTTAATTGCACTCAATTAGACATAATCCCCCTCCACATAGTTCCAGGACACTCAATACCACATAACTACTATCCACATAATTCGAATGTACACCATGCCACATAATTCGACTCCACAAATCCTCTCCACAACATAATATTTCACACCATGCAATTCCAATCCAACCCACATACATCCACTCCTCTCCCTAATACTTGGGTAAAAGACTACCATTTGCAGCAACAGCTCTAACTCTCGCAAAAACAGGACCTATTGACTTTGAAAATGCTTGTTTATACTTTTAATACTACTATCCAGAGTCATCTTACTTATTTTACAGGTATCAAAGATTCAAAGCTAAGTTAGTCATGTTGATGATTGAATCACAGCAGCAGATACAGTTGCCCACTCAGCTCACCGCGTCCTTAGGAACCAGATATAACTTCACCATAATGTTTATGCGTGCAATGCAGAGTTATTAACATGGTAACAAAGAAGCAGAAAGTGCTTCAACATACATTGTTTAGGTTGGTTTGTCTTTTAAGTTTCCTGCCTTTGGTCCTTCCTCATTTTTCTTTAACTAGAATCGTCTCTGATTCCGACTGGACAGTCCATCTGCTTTGTTCGTGGTTCTAATAAGTTTTCTTTTCCATTTTAAGGTTGGAGTTTGGGGAAAAGATATTGTTGTCCTCCGAGTTGAGAAAAAAGTCTGTTGCCAAACTGCAGGATGGAAGGACTGTGTGGAAGATGTTTCCTGGTTGAAAACGTCTGCATGGCATTTGCAGGTATTGTGGTGAACATTAAATATATCCACCCGTGTCGTTTGGTGGTATTCTTTTCCGCATTCTGTTACTGTTTGTTTGCTTCTTGGGCTCTACAGGGTAAACAGTTCCCTAGTGAGCCTTGGGATACTTAGTGTGAAGTTCAGTATTATGGGTTACCTCTAAAGCAATGTTTGAAATTCATTTTTGGTGGTAGTGATAAGTTTGTGATCATCTAGTTCAAGTTTCTCCAACCAGTCGATCGCGAGCTACCAGTAGCTCACAAAAACATTCAGAGTAGCTCCCAATAAGATCTGCAATAAATAAGTGTTGCATTTTCATTTGAAAGTTGAGGAAAGGCTATGTTCATTTACATTATTATCAGGCTGCAGATAGAGCCTGATAATAAGCATTGTTCAGTCAGATTTATGGTCCATGTGGATCACAGAGCTTAAGAACTGAAGCACTGAGGTATTTAACTCTTATATAAAAATCCTTCTCAATTCAATATTGGAGCATGAGACCAAAACTATGTTTCTGGATGCTTTTAAATGAGAGAAAATTCACATTAAGAATTAACTTAACTCTCAATTTTAATTTTATTCCTTTTCAAATTCGCATTTAACAACGGCAGCCATCTTGCTCCTAGTGGCTGGAAGGCACAGTGCCATATTTTTCACTGAAAAAATACAGGTATTTTCTTTTAAATGGGAGAAATTTTTAGTGAAGAAAAATGTTTCTATGAATCGTTGTCTTAATGTTTTCCTCTGCTTTAAATTAAGCCAATCTAGTCCTAATGTTTTAAGAAGCATATTTTTTCACTTTCAATTCCCACATTTAAACAAATCACTGTATTTTGCGGTTATAAATATGGCACTATGTCTACAGGCCACTGGGAGTAATATGCTTGCTGTTTGTGAAGACACTTTGACACGGGACAAAATTAAAATGAAATTATAATTTTACTTTAATGCATATAAACATAAAGTAAACTCTTCAGTTGAATTTTCTCCCATTTCAATGTGTCACATTTACGCACAGCAGCCATGCCATGTTCATTCATATTTATAACTGAAAAAGTCAGCCTTTTTTTTTTTTTAATAGGTGTCTTTTAAAGTGCAGACAAATGTTCCATCCAATGCAGAAACATTTCTATTAAGTGCAAAAACAGTTCCTTGTTATGATCATTTCTGCAGAACATTTTTTTGCACTTTAAATTTCATCCATTAAAAGAAATGGTGGTATGTTTGTGCGGTACATGAAACGTTGCCACATAGGTTGAAGGTTATGTCCTGTGCCACAAGTATATATGACACATTCTCTGAGTCACCCATACACCTATCTACCATCCATTCAAACACGTTTATTCATCCTTACAGACATGCGCTCACTGACGCACAAAGTAGCTCTATCATAGTACCCCTAGTCACAGTATTTTTCACAAACCATAGTATCGGGCTCCTCGAACATTAGGTTTAAAAGTCCAATGAAGCTGGACGAGGGTGTGACTGATACCAATGCACATGTTGCATGGCTTTCAGTAGCTCACAACCATTTTCACTGATAAGAAGTAGCTCTCATTACAGAAAAGGTTGTGAACCCGTTATCTAGTTAATTGTTAGGTTGGTTATGGTATTAGCTTTGAAACTGAATGGCAGGCCCCCATTTATTTGTCCCGGAGCCGAAAGAAGAGAGGCTGACACTTCATCTGCCACTTCAGACATTACTGAAAATCAACTCTGTTTTCCCAGGTACATTGCAAAAATGCCCTTTTGTATGGGAAAAGGAACATCATTAAAATGTCAAATGAGTAAATGTGAGATAATAAAAGGTAACAATAGATAACTATGTGTGGAGATGACTAGAATATGTGGTCTTTGGCCCACCATACCTCCCATAGACTTTTGGCTCCCTCTTTTACAACACATTTTATTTTCCTGTGCTGAATGTATTGTAAGATATTCTGTGTTGCTTTTAATCTTTTTTTCCAAGATGAAATGTGTTTGTGAATGTCATTTACTGGTCCATTTATTGGAGGAAACTCCTTCAATCGCTGCTAAAGACTTAAGTGACTTATGTTTGTTTTGAAACTGCTGCTCTGTACTGCCGTGCTAGTGTTGACATGGAGCTAAGCAAGCGCATCAAATCTGGCTTTTGAGTTCTAATCTTCAGAAAAAATTATAACGGTTGATATGCTCATGTTGAGAATGTAAACATAAACTGCACCTGGCTTGGAGCCCCTACTTGGCCATTGCTTAAAGTGGAGCTCCTTCCCGGCCCAACCAAACTCCTGCAATACTACGGGAGTTGACTCACTTTGCAGCTCCCTAAGGGGGACATAATGCTCCAGTGATCACATGGAGGAGCAGAAACCGTAACTGAGCTCTTCTCGCATCAAGACACACTTGTTCAGAGCGAAAGTGGAGGTGGCGCGGGCCACTGGCCTGAGAAGAGAGAGCGGACAGCAGAAAGAAACCCACCCAGAGTTCCTTGACGTCGCCCCGCAAGAGAACACTTGGATGCACCCGTGATTGAGGCAAGGCACTAGTGAACCGGAGGAGTGGAATCCTTCTGACAGCGAGCGGAGAGGTCTTGGTCAGGAGGGGCAGCCAGGGAAGAGGTATGCTCGATACTAATTGCCGGCTGCCGTGCTTGGCACATCCGACCCTGCCCGGAGTGCAGGCCACAGCTAGATGAGCCAAGGAGGCGGACACGGGCCCGCGGGACTTCAGAGATGGAGGGCAGAGGCGAGGACTGCAGGGTATCTAAAAAATCAATTTCAGCTGAGAGCACTCGATGGCACACCATCGGGGCTCAACAACAGTGCCGAAGTAAGCAGTCTCCAGCAGGGTAGGGCAGCACCCCAGGAGCTGTCAGCTGCCATATACAATGGACAGAGGCCCACATGGAGAAGTGGTGGTGCAGGGAGGCTCTGGCAAGACTGGCCCGGTCTCGGGTGGCCTCAGGATGACCTAAATCACAGCCGAGCGCCTAGGATGGCCCAGAGGTGAGATTGAGGCCTACACATAGTGACACAGGTTCGGACCCACTGACATCACCCCTGTGCTTGGTGGAGCCTGTTCTGAGAAGTGGCAGGTCTGGGCTGGCTGCAGGGAGGATATCCGATCCACAAGGACCCCGGACCTGCCAAGAAGGTAAGAGGGGGTCTGGAATCGGAGAGCAGACCTGGCCTGGGGAACGACCGAAAGGGCGCCCCAGAGAGCTGTAAAAAAGGAGACTGAGGCAAGATCACTGCGAGGGATGGGAGGTGTGACTGAGGCTTGAGACGCGTGGAGACTCTTTCCATGACTCCAGGGAGAATGTGAAGTTGGAGTTAGTGTCCCAGAACCTCCATGCTTCCATCAGAGAGGGGCGAACTACTAGGGGAGCATCTCTGCTGGACACAGCAAGGGCCCTGGCATTAGAGAAATCACAGGGAGGCACAGAGCTTGAAGTGACCTGTGAAGCTGGAATAGACTGTTTAACAGGGAAGACCTAGGTGCCAAGGACTCACAGGGACCCTCATATACAGGTGGATGCCACAATTGAGTCACCTTGATTGGCACCGTGAATAGTAACGGAAATAGACCTATAAGCTGCAGCTGACAACTACATCCCCTTAAAATCTCCCATAGAAAGGGACCCAGAACGAGGTGTGCAGAAATCCTGAGAGGGCATGAGTACCTCACAACACAGTCCTTTCCAGTTGGGTAACACAATGCAGAGGCAGAAAGGTAGAACCGGGGCCACACAGCCCAACATATGTGAGCCCTTCACATGCAGAGAAAGAGGGGGGAGCCCCGTGGGCCCAAGGACCTCACTTCACCTGGACAAAGAAATGGCAACAATTGTTGATACTAAGGTGGCTCTGCAAAAAGATGTTGGGGCAGTCTTGGTTGGATTAGGAACTCTACAGGCCGAATGCCATAAACTGTTGAACAGAGTCAAAGACATGGAGGGAGTGGTAGCGGAGCTCCAACTAGAACATAAACAAGTGGCTGCACACCTATAAGACCTAAGCTCCAGAGTGGCCGTGCTGTAGAGATGGGCTGAGGATGCTGAAGGGCATAAAAGATGGAACAACATAAGGATAGTTGGTATTCTGGAGGGCAAGGAAGGCAGAGACATCCTGACATTCCTGGAGAAATGCTGAAGAACCGAAATGTCCCTTGACTCACTCTCCAAGTTCTTTGTCCTCGAAAGAGCGTATCAAGTACCGGGGAGAGCCCCGGCTCCGGGAAGGCCTCCTCAACAGGTGGTGGCCGTGCTCCTCCACTATGGGACCAGGATTCTATCCTGCAGCAAGAGAGGGTCAATGGCCCCTACGCCCTGGACAACAGCAAAAAACTGGTGTTCCCAGATTTCACAGCCAGAGTGCAAGCACCAAGAGCACTCTTCATTGAGGCCAAGAAAGCCCTCCGGGAAGCTGGCTTGCAGTACTCCCTTGTCTTCCCAGCGAAGCTTAGAATCATCTTGGTCAGAACCACCCACTTCTGCAATTTTGAAGAAGATACATGGTCCTCATATAACAGTCCAGAACAGTGGAGAACTCTTTCTTTCTCTTTTTTACAAGTACCTGAGATCCAGAGAAAGGGTTTATGCGAAAATTCAGGAGTGTGTGCTGGTCAGCCCTCTCACCATTAAAATTAACATGGACGGAACCAGAGCCTCTTGACCTACTTTGACCTCCCCCTTCACCAGACCACTGTTGGGATGAGGAGTTACGAATTTGGATTTGTCCAGTGCTGCACTGTGGTCAATTGCATTTAACTGAGTCTGGGAGTTGAGGATGGGTCGGACCAAGGAGGGGGAACGAACGGAGGAAGGACATCTGTGGAAACATCCAGACTTCGCCATAGGTGGTGGGAACAGTTGTTCGCGACCACTTATTCAGCATATCGAAGAGGAGCCCTTTTGTGGGTCAAAACTGGCACCCCCTTTCACGCAACACACAAAATCCTTGACCCGGACGGCTGCTATGTCATAGAGAAGGGCAGACTAGGGCGAAAAGAAGTTACTTTGGGGAGCATCTACTCTCCAAATCAAGACCAAACTCACTTTTTGCTACAGCTCTTTAAACGCCTGTCAAAAGTGGCAGCATACTGCATGATCCTGGGTTGGGACTATAATACTGTTGTGGACATAGATTTGGACTGTCTACACCCCCTTTATGAGGTACAGCAGCAGCCATGACTTCCAAGGGCTTCAAGACTGGTTGAAGGGGTGGGAATTACTAGACGTTTGGAGGTTACAAAATTGTCATCAGCTGGAATACTCCTTTTTCTCCCCACTATATGGGTTGCACACCAGCCTAGACCTGTATCAATGCTCAAGAAAACTAGCACCAACACCAGTGGTGGCAGAATACCTAGGACGCACCATTTCAGACCACAGTCTACTACTTCTGAGCTTCCCCCCAACGCCCAAAAGAGCTCCCATCCCAGTATGGAGAGTAGACCTCAGTCTGCTTGAGAACGACTGCTTTACACAGCAATTGTCCACTGCCATCTTGACCTATTTTGAATTAAATGAAAACACTGAAAGCACCTCCCAGATGGTGTGGGGCACCTTTAAAGTAGGGATGAGAGGCCAGTGTATAGGTCAGACAGTAGGCGCACGTCAGGAGATCTACCAACAACGCCAGACACTGGAATCCCAATTTCTTGCACTAGATAAGGAGCTTAGAAGGGATGAGGGGAGTAAGAAATTAATAGAAAATGCTAGGAGTGAGAATAATGTAGCTTGGGAACGCTGTCAGCTCCTGGACTCTTGGGCATATCAGGCGAGACAGCACATAGAAGGGGGGAAGGCTGGGAAATTACTAGCATGGCTGATTAGGCCAGAGGGCAGACACTTCTTGATAGCTAGTATTCAGATGGCTGACAGTCTTCTCCCTCAAAATCATCAACAATACATTCAGAGAATACTATGTGATGCTGTATCGGATGCCTGGGGAGGTGCATGAAGAGCTGATGGTGACTTACTTAGAGGGCTTGTGGTTACAGGGAGTAGACCAAAATGCACAGAAGTGTTTGGAAGCCGCAAACTCCGCTCAGGAAATTAGCTAGGCAATTAAGGAAATGGCCAGAGGGAAGACCCAGGGGCCAGATGGACTCCTGGTGGAGTTTTACTACACATACATGACAATAGTGACCCCATCTTGAGAATATGTGCGCTGTTTCACTAGAGGTGGGCGAATTGCCAAAGTCCATTCAAGAGGCACTGGTGTTCCAGCTTTCCAAAATGGTTATCCTTTCGAGAGTGTTATCTTACTTTGTTAACCTCCCGGTGATGATTTCCAGGAGATGATTTTGGGACATGGATACATTGCTCAGGGACTTGATCGGGGATGGGGTGCTCAATAGAGTTTCCCTTGTGGTCTTGCAATGACCTATGCTAGCGGAAGGTCTGGGAGCTTCATATTTCAAAGCATGCTATCTATCTGCGCAGCTCCAGTGGCTTTCTAAATGACTGGATGTCAGAGGACTAGAAACACTGGGCTTACTGGGACAGTCCCCGCAAGGGACTCTCCTTCCTAGGATCTTAAACCGCAAACACCAAGTTAAAAACACAGGGGTTCTACTAAAAGTGGCCTTAAAATACTGCGACCGATGAACTAGATGACCAGTGGGAACCCCCCTGAATGCGCCTGATTTACCATTAATAGGGTTACCGCAAATAGGAGACAGATCCCCCCCCCCCCATTTACACACGGACAGGTGAAGGAGTGGACTGAGGCAGAGGTCATCACAGTTCGAAATTGCTTCCAGGATGGTGAATAACCTACCCTGACTGACTTCCCGGAACACCATGACGTGCCACTAGGGCAGTTCTTGAATAACCACACCATCAGGGGAACTCTGGCCACATTAGGGTTGGGCAACACTAACAAACCCAACATGCATTCAGCCCTACAGGCAATAGTAATGCTGGGGTCAGCCAGGTATCTCATAAAATGACTGTATGCCGTAATATTGATCTTTATGTAACAACCATTGGCCCACCTACAGGAAGAATTAGAGGCCCTGATAGGTAGGACCCTAACTGAAGCGGAATGGAAGAAGGTGCTAGAGAGCCTGAGAAAATCTCCAGGAATGCCAACTTCAAATTCACTCAGTTTAACATACTCCATATGATCTATCTCACACCACACATGCTTAATATTATGTATGGGGTGGAGGATCAGAAATGCCTATGTGAGAAGGACTAGATGTTAGCTTTGCACCTATGGGTTGGGGCTGCCCGGTGAGATAGAGCAATTAGCTGATGATCATAGAGATCCTGAATTGAGTTATGGCACGATCTATACAGTGCAGCGCAGTAGTCTGTCTGTTAGGGTACAAATCAAATCCCAAAAACCTTATTTCACATTTGAACATAAAATGCATAAAAGTACATAAACATTTCATTTCATTTAAATAAAGACTATAAATAGAATTACGGTGCAATCCAGGATCATTTGATTTTAATAAAAATATTAAAATTCCTTAACTCTATAGATAATTTCCTAATATTACTGGGTTGCCTAAACTGCCTTATGTCAACCACTTTAAGTAAACATTTCAATTTTAAAATAATTCTTAAAAACAAATTTTACTAACATTTCCTTAGGAAGTATAGCAGCAGAATCACAATCTATATATGCCAAAATTTCAAGATCACAACTTTTTTAAAAGCTTAAAATAACATTTCTTTATTGGATTTGGTTAAAATTCTTGCAATGTTCTGTACATTAAATGCATATTCTATTCATAGTTAGACCTGTAATAAAATCATCAAAATGTTCCCCATATTAAATTGTTAATGTATTTAAGGCCCCACTAGTTTTCACAGCTGCCAGTAAATAAGAGGCAGTAGCGAAGCATACATATGGGGTTTCTAGTTGTTGAAGGGCAAATAATGCCTCCGCAGAGTAACGGAGATTACATTTCCACACCAAAGGAATATTAAACTTCTTTCTGTCTATGGCATAAAAATAATAGAAAAACAATATGTGCAAAGTGTAATGTTTTGACTTTTCATCACAGGGACAGAGAGGGAGGTGACTTAACAAGAATACATTTGAAGGGTGTCCCAACATTAGTGGTATGAAGTTTAAGCAAAATCTCATCAGAATAAAATTATGCAGAGTTCTCTACTAAGGAGAGGTATGAGAGGGAACCATGTTGTACTACATTAAAGTCCTGATAAATCATTACTGAGCATTTTCCTTTACATCTTTCCCTTATGCTTTTTGCTGTAAAGATTTCTTTCAGCTTGGTTTTACAAAAGCTTACTCAGAGTGTTGGTGAAACATACAAGTCCTCCATACCCAGAAAAATAAAAGATTGTCTGAAGTACGATAACCACAGAATTTTAAGGGCGTGGTCTAATTGCACAACATCTCTTAAAATCAATTGATGTATTGGTACCATATTTTTTTTCTAAATTGATAACCACAATAAAAGTGGGGCCATTTAAATAGTATCATTAATATATGGGAAGCTTAGTTCTTTATGAGATATAACATTTGAGCAAGGTCCTGGGACGGACAATCTTTTCACAAATTTGTCTTCCAATACTTGGAGTGCCGCCACATTTACTGACCCCCAAATTGCAGCCCCATATGTGGCTACTGATCTTGCTTTCGCAAGATACATTTTGACCATTTCCTGAATTAGTTTGCCCCCAGTTTTTTTGAAACTCTAGAAATTGCAGCTATGCTTTTACCCAAGTGATAAATTCTATTTTGGACCATCTCTTTCCATTTCAATTTCTGAATCCGAGTACACCAAGATAGGTAAATTGTTCCACTTATTTGATTTTATTCCCATCAATTTGAAATCTTGTCATCTTCTTTGTGTTTCGTCCTACAGTCATAACAAAAGATTTATTTTTATTAACCTAATGGTCCAAATAGGCCATAAAAGCCGAATATTGTTCTATGAGCATTTGAAGAGCCCCGGGGGCCTGGAGATGGTGAGAACTCAGCCGGCGAATCCCTGACAAATGAGGAAGATGCCCGCCCCCCTCCAGATGGCACTGCCGTAAATTGAAAGAGGTTTACTAAACATAGAGACATGTGACATAGGCAGTAAGACTAGAGGTGTTGAGGCACCACCTCCCTTGATTCCCTTGATCCCCCGATGCCAACTAGACTCCTTATAGTCGAACAGTTTAGATGAAAGATGAATCTTGTTGAGGTTGACCCCAGAGAAAATCAAATGTCAAATAGTTGACTACGTTCATTTAAAAAAGGTGCAAAGTTTTGTTTTCTCTTTTATTTCTTAATTATATTATCAGTAGTCCTCATGGTAACACAGAGGATATTAGTGAACCTGATGAGCTCCCCATACAGGATGACTTTAAACCTGATGTATGTATACTACCAATAATAGACCAAGTTTAAACATGAATGATTTCATAGTCTGCTAAGATACAATTATATGAGAATGCCATGTTCCTTCTTTTGTTCTCCTTTGATCACTCTTGTTCATGCCTAATCAATGTACATGGTCTGGATACTACGATGTAATATTATTATAACAAGTGGGGGGCGCTAGAGAGCCCGGAGCGAGATGGCTGCGCCGTAGTGTAGCTCTGCTGGTCGAGCTAACTATCCGTCCATAATCCGTGCATTTGGACGCCATCTGCGGCCGCTGCTGGCCGCCACCTGACCACTACTGGCTCCTGCCTGCCCTGGGTGAAAGATCGAGCGGCCCGCATCCCCTGTCTCCAGAAATCGGAGTTTGCACTGGCGACTCGTGCAGGGCAGAAAATGGCGGCCGCGTGAGCGCCCGGCTAGCAGCCCGCCGGAAAAACATTTCAGCCTTGATGGAAGGTGTGCTGGGGGGCTAGATTGCTGGCGGCCCCCTCTGACCCGTGTGGTGCTGGCTGCGCGGACCCGTAGTGCCTGGGGGCCCCAACGGCCTCCCTGCTGAGGCGGAGTGCGGGGCTGATTGGTGGCTGCCGTGGTTGGGGACTGCTGCGGGACTCCTGCATCGGACGGTGAGCTCTTACCCGATCTCCGGCGCTGGGCTCCTGGCTGCCTTGGCGGCGATTCGCAAGCGGAAGACCGGAGGAGGGCTGCGCTGCTCCCTGGGTCCTGCGGGCTGGCGCTGATCCGCGTCGGCGCTGCTGGTCGGCAATCGAGGTCTTTGAAGTGATCCGGTCCCGGCGGTGGAGCCGGGCGAACAGGCTGGTGAGTGAGCGACGGCTGGGGCGCTGGGAGAGAGCTACACCCGCGACGACCTGAGGGGGCCAACGGATACCCTTGGGACCTGATGTGGATCCTGTAGCGCCCCCATTCGGCGGGAAAGGAGCAGACACAGCACATTGCCTGACGCACTGGCCCGGTGAGGGTGTGGGGCCCCTAAGTGTGATAAATGAACAGGGGATAATCCCTAGCTGGGCTGGAGGGTCACTGATCCGACTGGGGCTGTGGGGGCTGAGATACTGTGGCGCTCGGTGCGGCCTACCTCACTGCTGGACGCTGCTGGCCTACGTCTGCCCGCACTAAGCCAGCCCTCACCACGTCTGCTGCTGATACACCTGATCTCTCCACGCATACCCCTGACTCACCTGCCCCCACCACCCCTGCCTCCACATTACCCGTGCAGCCTGCTGCTACCCCCAGTACGCCTGTGCGGCCTACTGCTTCAACCAGAGGTAGGCGTTCCCATCCGGACAATCAAAATCCGGGAGGGTCTGGGTGGCCAGGGAAAAGCACCTGTGCCCAGTGGAACTCAAAAGAGCAGCAGAGTGCAGAATGAGAGTTGGTCGAAGTCAAAGAGTTGGTAGTGGTTTGCCCTAGTACATAGCACGCCTACAGGGTCCGATTTGGGCGGCGAACTCCGTCATTTTCTATGGGTCGCACGGATAAGCAACAGAGTAAGCTTCAATTTGAAGCTAAAACGAGCGCCAAAACTCCTGCACCTCCTACCCATAGCCCGGAGTTGGAGCTGGAGCAGGGCCCGACCACGAGACTGGAGCAAATGATGCTCACAATGCAGCAAAGCCTTCAGACTATAGATGCCAAAATTGATGGGCTAAACTTGCGTATGGACAATATGGCCGCGAGATTAGACAAACATGGTGCGCAGATTGTGGAGGCAGAAACCCGCATTTCAGCTGCGGAGGATCAGCTGGAGGTCGTGGGTGCCTCATGCACCTCTATGGCGAAGGTACTGGAAGTTATAAAGGCCAGGAGTGAGGATCTTGAGGCCCGTTCCCGAAGGAACAACCTGCGCATTATTGGGGTGGCCGAAACAACCAACACTGGATCAATGGAATCGTACGTGGAGATGCTGCTCACGACACTGCTGGGTGCGGAACATTTTTCTAAAGTATTTATTGTAGAGCGCGCTCACCGCTCCCTGGCTCCCAGGCCCGTCCTGGGTGCCCCGCCACGACCGATAATTGCCAGACTCCTTAATTCTAGAGATAGGGATGTGGCACTCCGCCTGGCCAGGGAAAAAGGGAAACTCGAGTACCAGGGAATGAAAATAGAGCTGTTCCCAGACTTTACTGTAGCGGTGCAGCAAGCTCGCCGTGAATTTCAAACTGTGAAAAAAAAGCTGCAATCCCTCCAAATATCCTACGCAATGCTGTACCCGGCCCGCCTGCGAATACAGCATGCTGGAAAGGCAAGCATCTTCACGTCCCCAAAAGAGGCAATGCAGTACGCCCGGCGATTGGAGCGGCAGGAATCGGCCGGCAGGAAAAGTGGACATTCAGATGCTGAGGACTGAATGTGGGGCCCCAGGTCTCCTGAGATGCTTATTGCTATTCTAACGGGTGCTCTTCTAGCTCCTCACTGTCTATACTAGTTACTAAGCTGTTTCCACTATATTTGGGTTGTGTTTGGTGGCTGCTGCCCGGCGGTGCGGGTGGGGAAAACGCTTGCAGGGCTCTTACATGTTCACTGATGTAACCAGGTGACTAAAGGTGCTGATGTGTACGGTTGATTTTGGAGGCACTATACGTGATGGCTGTCATTCCTCTCCTAGCTCGACCCACCCTGCCTCGGCGGGGGGCCTGGAGCCTCTGGTGACCCCTGACATGGGAATTCCCCGCAAAGTTTTTGGTATGTGTGGATGCCAGGTTGGCGATATTGTAGGGCTATGGACTTTCTCTGCTCTCTGGTTAATGTGTGTTACGAGACGGGGACTGTTCCTTTTCTTTTTGTTATGCTGTTTGGTTCATACCAGGGAATGTGTGCAGAAGCGGTTGCTGACTGCAGTGGGGGGATGGGGTGGTTGGGGATCTATGATTCTAATTGTTGACTTGGTGCAGATGCTCAGTATGCATGCTATGTGGTGCCGCGGCTATGGTTGCCTCTCAGTTGCATTTCCATGTTCAGTGAAACACTGCTATGGTGGTTAACAGTAGGCACACTCTCAATTGGTTGAGCTGGAATGTCAGGGGGCTTAACAATGCTAGGAAGGTACGGCAGGTGCTCGCCTATTTGGACAGGCATAATGTGCAGGTCGCACTGCTGCAGGAGACGCATCTCACGCAGCAGTCCGCCTTGAGGGTCGCGGCTGGGTGGGCTGGGGTGCGGCTGGCTGCGACGTACTCCTCGTATGCTCGGGGAGTCATGATATTGATTAAAAAGAATGTTCCCTATACGCTGCTACAGGTGGATGCGGATGCAGAGGGCCGGTATGTTATTGCTCAGGGCACATTCTATAATACCCCGTTAACTATTGTTAATCTCTACGGTCCGAACACAGATGATCCCGCTTTCTTTGATGCCATTTGGGGTAAACTCTCTAACATCTCCTGCGGGACCATTATCTGTGGTGGGGACTTTAATGCGGTATTAGACCCTGCACTCGATAGAAAAACATCGGCGTCCTATCCTTCTCGGTGGGCCCCGGGTGCAATACGGGAGGGGATGAAGTCACTGGGGCTGGTCGATATCTGGCGACAGCGACACCCACAAGTAATGGAAGGAACTTGTCACTCATACGCGCGACAGGTCTGGTCCCGAATCGACTATTGGCTGGGAACGCCGGATGTTTGCAGTTGGGTGGCACAGGTTGGGCATTTACCGAGAACATTGTCGGACCATTCCCCAGTGGCAATGGCTCTGGAACTGCCCTCACGGCTCCCGCCTCCTTTCCAGTGGCGCTTGCAATCCTCCTCTCTGCTGGACCCGGTGTTCACGGAGGGAATTCAGCAGGCTATAACGGACTACTTTGCGGTAAATGCGGGGTCGGTCACGACAATGGGGACACTGTGGGAAGCCTTTAAGGTGACCATTCGTGGGGAATGTATCGGTCTGCAGGCTGGAGTCTTGAAGTCTCTCCGCCGCACTATGGAAACGCTGGAGAGGGAGTTGGGTGAGTTGGAACGTTCCTATAGCGACGGGCCGTGCCCGACAATTCTGGCGCAAATAAACAAAAACATTTCTGCATATAACGACACCGCAGATCAAGAGGTTAGGCATCTCTCCCGGCGCTGCTGGGCGCGCTATTATGGGGAGGGCGGAAGACCGGGGAGGGCGCTGGCTTCCCGCCTTCTTGATCCACATCGGAAGGCGGACATAGTGCAGGGGATTAGAGAAGATGGGGAGGTCCGCCATGATGCTGATGGTATTTTGCGAGCGTTCACTGAATATTATACGGCAATGTATGAATGCCGACCTACGGCTAGCCCGGAGGAACTTGGGCAATACCTTGATGACATTGCACTGGTATGGCTGTCGCGTCGACAGCAGGATTTTCTGATGCACCGCCTCACACTGGGGGAAATACAAGATGCTATAAAAGCGCTACCGGGTGGCAAGGCGGCGGGAACGGATGGCTTGCCAGCTGAATTCTACAAAGAATACACTGACCAGCTGGCGCCGTGCCTTTTACAGCTTTACGAGGAGGCGTATGAGACCCAATGTTTGCCGCCGACTCTTCGGGAGGCACTGGTAGGTCACCCTTTTGAAACCTGACAAGCCGCCGGAGCAGTGTGATTTGTACCGCCCCTTGTCCCTAATAAATACCGATGTCAAAATTTTGGCAAAAGTATTGGCCACGAGGCTCCAACTCTTGCTCCCGGACATGGTGCTCCCGGACCAGTCGGGATTTATTCCCGCTCGCTCCACATCCCATAACCTACGCACCATATTTGCAGTGATGCATGTGCTGAAGCCCGAACTTCCGGCAGTGGCAGTGCTACTTGATGCCACAAAAGCATTTGACTCTATAGCGTGGTCCTACATGATTACAGTCCTTCATCGTATAGGCGTCCCCTTTGTCTTCACGAACTGGATTCGGTTGCTGTATACTAAACCGGAGGCCCGGGTTCGTATCAATGGGCACCTTTCTGAGAAATTTGCGATCCGCCGGGGTACTCGGCAGGGTTGTCCGCTGTCGCCCCTGCTATTTGCGTTGGTGCTGGAGCCCCTGGCTTGTATAATACGACAGAGGCACGCTGCGTCGGCGTTGCGATTTTTGCAGAGGCCGCTTGCGGTTTCCATGTATGCGGACGACATGGTGTTGTATGTGCGCGAACCGGAGCAGCATCTAGCACCGCTTATCCGTGACTATATCAGATTTGAGCGCTTCTCTGGACTGGGAATCAACTGGGCCAAATCCACTATACTGTCTCTCACCGATGGCACCCGGCCCTTTGATATGGAATATCCGTTGGTGTGGGGGTTGGAAAAAGTTAAATATTTAGGAATCTGGCTGCATAGGGATTCGCAGACGGTCATTCAGGCGAATTTTGGCAAGGCGGTGGCCAAACTGGAGGACCAAGTGGCTCGTTGGATCAAGCTGCCGTTCTCCTTTGCGGATCGTATCGCCCTGATGAAAATGATAGTGCTTCCACGCTTTCTTTACTATTTTTGCAATATTCCGGTGCGCCTTAGCAAGTCTTTCTTCGGCACTCTGCGCTCCCTCTTGATCACGCTGGCGTGGGGGGGGAAGAAGCCCCGCCTTCGCTGGGAAACACTTACATTACCTTATGCTCAGGGTGGCTTTGCGGCGCCGGACTTCTATCTCTATTACCTCTGTGCTCAGGCACAGTACGCCTATTACTGGCTGCATGACCCTGCCTTCATTCCGCACGTGGCTGTTGAGGCGGGTGCGGTCCATCCTCTACCCCTCAAAGCGATGATTGTAAACACGTATACGGTGTATGAGAGGGGGGAGTTTGATACGGTGCAGACTACTGCGGACGCCTGGCGGGCTCTGGGGCGGCGTGCGGGGGTGTTACCGCTCTATGCTCCAAACATGCCGCTACTCCATCACTCGGATCTCTCGGTGTCCCAGGAAACGGGTACACTGCGCACACTGGCGGGGATGGGACTAGGTACTATGGCGGACGTGTACCCGGGAGGTCAGTTTCTGATCCTAGCAGACCTTGCGGCCCGCGGTGAGGTCACGACCATGCAGCGCTTTGTATATGCTAGACTGAGATCGGCCATGCGGGTGTTCAATCCGCACTTTCCCTCCGAGCCGCCGGCTCTTGGGGCGCTGCAGTTTCTTTACACGACCACCTCCAGGGCTCGGCTAGTGACCAGGCTCTATAAGGCATCCCAGAGCGAGGGGATCTTGGTGGGAACAATGGCCCTAGACAATTGGAATATGGTACTCCCGGAGCCCCTTGCGGAGAGTGAATGGCTGGATAGCTGCAGCTTGATGGGCCGCTTGTCGCCGAATGGCGACCTGCGCTTGGTGCACTTTAAATATCTGCATCAGATGTATTATACACCGGCGCAATTGTGTAAAATTGGGCTCCGTCAATCTGATGCCTGTAAACGATGTGGGGCGCCTGGGGCAGGATTTTATCACTTGGCATGGGAATGTCCGAAGATACTTGCTTACTGGGGTGAAGTGATTAGAGTGCTGGGCTTGATGATTGAAGAATCACTGGACTGTCATCCATGGTTATGCCTGCTGGGAGTGGGGGCTAAGGTGCGCCCTGCTAATCAAAAGCTTGTCTCCATTGCACTGCTTATGGCTAAGCGGAGAATCTCTCTCTGTTGGGAGAGTCGACTGACTCCTACGACCAGCGTATGGCTGCATGACTTAGCGTATTGCCGAGATCAGCTTACCTGCTATGCAGAGGAGCTGCCGACGGCCTCTGGGCCGAGAGACATTTGGGGGCCACTCACCTCGTACCTGCTGTCGCTGGAGTAGGGGCTGATGACTGGTTTGCGGTTGATGTATTTCCCTGCTCATGATTAACTCTGGGGGTTGCTGCCTGCCTCCCGGAACCTGCCATTTCGGGGCTGATTGGAGTTGTGTCATTGCAGCAATGTAAGTTCGCTGTACCACTGCTACTTGTGTCATTTATTGCACTGAAGTCTTGCTATTGTCTATTTGCATTGTTTTGTATTGTGTATGATATACACGAATAAAATTTCATAAATAAAAAAAATATATATATATTATTATAACAATGCTAATAAAAATTATATTAAAAAAAAAAAAAGAGAATTTAAACAAGAACCTTTGTAGTTTCTTCCCTGGCCACACATCCAGAGTGTATAGTGGAAGAAGCGGGGAGAGGACAAAAAAAAGGTGTTGGGGAGAATTAAGTGATGTTTCCTATTTTAAATTCATTGAGCATGTTTGCTGTCTGATACTGAAAAACCTACTTAACAGAATTGCTCCAAACTTGAAATGAAAGCTGAACTTTACTGGAAGAAGTGCTTTTGTTTTGTTTGGCGTAAATCTGTCAGGTAGTTGTTGAAAAATTAGCTTGAAAGGGTTAAAAAGTTGCGCTATCCGGACCATTAGTCCACGCATGTTCCACTAAGCCCACCTCAAGGACCACCTAGGGACTACATTTTGAAACTATTCAAATCTGATTGGAGCTGGGTGTTTTATCTCCACTTATTCATTTTGGGTTGGCTGTTGATTTTCTGTCCACAATGTAGAAAACTCTGTTGTTGCCACCGTTACATGAATCGGTCCTTAAGTTCTGAAAAATGAAAACACCATAACGGGTCAGGGGTTGCATCCACTGAGTCCCTTAGGTCAAAATGGGAAAAAAGGTAAGTTTTTCCATGTGTTCTCAGACCACCATGCATCTCCAAGGTCCATGACCCTCAGCGAAACCTCTTTCACCCAGATTGGATCTCTTGACTTGTTTATGGAGGTGAGGGGCCAATATGTGCCATGAACATGTGTGGGTTTACTGACCCAAACTGAAGTTTATGTACAAACCTGCCCTATTAATAAAAAAAGAGGCCTACCTCCTCTTGGCCAGCCAAAGGCTGTACACTGTGCAGCGTGAGAGCACACAATGGTTTTTGAATGTGAGCTGACCTGGCAGGATTTTCTTTCCTAGAATTTGGAGGTACTTGTAATGAGTTTTTTAAAAACCCACAGATATTCAAAGCAAAAAAATGGATAAAATAATTTTCTGGTTAGTTTTGTGTATAACACATATAACACATGCTTACAAAACCCAATATTCACTTAAACACAGTTAAACAACAGTTGGGGGATACAAACAATGAAACCCCCAAGTCATGATTAGCTCTGCAATGCAGAACTCGCATACCAAAGGCTGTTCTTCTGCCTTCTCAATATTTACAGTATTAAGTAACCAAACCTTAGTGCAGAACGTAACTAAATGGCATTATTCCACTACAACTCATCCAGTAAAATGCATTACAATTACAGCAAAGTTTTAACAATGCATTTACCAATACAGTGATGTCTGTTAAAACGCATTACAATACATTTGTTTTTTTAAGGGGAAAGTTATTTAGGGATGGGTAGTATATGACCAAGTGGGTAATATTACATGTAAAACTTTGTATTAAGCTATTTTCCAGGGATGTTCCTCAGAGGAGAGCAGGCAATCTGAAGGGAAAAACAGATTGTAGGCAGAAATTGGCTTATAGCTAGTTTGCTCACTGATGTTACTCAGTGAGCGAGGGCCAAGCAAAGTTGTTCCATATTCCATGTGCATGAGCCACGAAGGAAAGATTTAATATGATTTTGTGTTGTGATTTTGTTTTTCCGCCAATCAGGTGCCAGCCACTCATTTAAATAAATTCAAAAGCTTCCTTCTAATTCAGATGTGTACCTCTTTATCTAAAAAACCTTCCTTGTGGTGCCATTTGAGCAAAGGATTAGTTTGTTGGGCCCCTCTAGTTCAACTAGTATAGCAGTCTGGGCCTAGCAAGCCTTAGGTTTCCTTTTTTGTTTGGCAGGGCTACACCCAGAGTAATGGCCACAGAACATTTGGCACATCTGCCCTTATTGTGGGCTTTGACTTTGATGGAACTTCAAGACTATACCATACAGATCCTTCGGGAACTTAGCACACCTGGAAGGTGACTGGCGTCAGTCTCGTGTATTTGAACTTTTCAACTGAATTGTCATTTTTATTATTACTATTATCATTACTACTACTTTATTCAGTTATTACAACCATCAAAAAATACATCCAGCAAAAACTGCATCAATTAAAAATAATGAATACACAGAACATACATCACGTTACAATAAAACATTACATAGCCACTGTGGCTAATAACTGTGAGCGGGCAGTAGTATAGAACAAATGATGCTTTAAGGGCCTTCTGCAACACTGCAATTAAATATTAAGATCACATCCCAAGACAAATGTCAATGACAATTTGAGGCACACAACAATGAAATAATAAACTAATAAAGTTGAAAAGATAACATTCAAGGGTAAAAGAACATGTACCTACACGCAGTGTTAACAGTGATGCTTGATAATGGCCCTCATTAAGGGTAATGCCAAGAAATAAAGTGCCCAGTGCTGAAAAATAATTTCAACTAGCCATTCCAGCGATAACCATTCACTGAACAGTAGGACACAACCCCATTGATGAAATCGCTTCATGGGCTAAAGTGAACCGTGCTTTAATATCCGTGCAAAATAAGAGCAGCAAAAAATATACATAGATGATATACAACAGTATCATCATAATGTCTTGCATTGAAAACTGCATGGGGAGAGGATGTAGCCTTATGGCTAGCGCAGTCGACCTCGAAGCAGGCAACCAGGTTCGAGTCTCGGCAACGTCGCTCAACATCCTGTGATTCTTGGCAAATCACTTTATCTCCCCATACATAACAAAAAGAAAAAATGAATGGACCCATCTCTTACGAAACTGGTGCTCATGTAAAACGCACTGATACTTGATATCTTCGGGTCTAGCTCGCGCTATATAAAAACTCTCCCAAAAAAAAAAAAGATACAATTATTGTTCATAATTAGGTGTATAAAACAAGAGCGGACCATATATCATTACACTTCACTTTTTAAAACTGCTCTTCGTTTGTGCCAGACTGCCTCTAAATATATGCTAACCGCTGAGGCGGTTCTAAAAGATGTATCCGGCTTTAAAATCTGAACAGCTACTTGGTAACAAGAGACCCCCAGTTCACGACTTATGGGAATGATCCATATGCAGTGGGAGGTAGAATACTCTGGACAAAAAAAGAGTAGATGTGGTTAATTTTCATTGCCTTGGTTACACATGGGACAAACCATGGTTACCTGTTCTTTACTCCATTTATGGGTGAATGCTCTTAGAGGGAGTGTCCCCAGGTGAAATCGTGAAAACAGGCTCTTAGAAAAAGAAGACGGTATAAAATCTAAACATATCTCAAAGGGTAAGAATTTATGATCAGAAAACTTATTGGCCAGAGATCCCAGAGGACTTCTATTTGTAAGTTCCTCGTCAGTGTATGCCCAATAAATAGCTTTCAATAGATTTTTATCAATTTTTTTTTTTTAATTTATTCGGCTCGGCCCAAAATCTGAGAAGTCCTAGCTTCCCTGTCCAGGTGAACACGTTTGATCCAGGGGAGTGATCTAGCACCTGGAAGCTTAAGGCCTTCATCAACCGAATCTCTGTAATCAGCAAGCACTGGAGTACTCCAGAGACGGACCCAGTAAACTAATATTTTTAGTATGGCCACATCAGTTATTATTTTTAATCTCCGTTCAGGATAGAACGGAATAAGGGGTGAAATGTTTTCCGCCAGTGCCAGGGACTGTACATCCACATAACCCCATATTTCAGCCCCATGAAGTGCAGCCCCTTGTGCCTTAGCCCGATATATCTCCAGGATAGGCTTAGTCGAAAATCTCATCGTTATTTAAAAGGAATTAACATGAATTGTCATGTTAATTCCTTTTAAATAACTTCGACGTTTTTGACTAAGTGCAGGAACAGGATAATCCAATAAATGCATCTCTCTCATCTTTATTTTATTTGTTCTTCGTGGCTACTAAAGTTAGGCAGGCTAACCATTGTGGGATAAATTGTGCATGAAAGCATGGCCAGTATTTTCCACCATACGCTGTTGCCTGTACTTCATGCTCGACATATGAAATCTTGAAACTGAGACAAGGTCTTTTCATCATCATCATTAAACTTTATTTCGGTTCAATGACCATAAAAGCAACAAGCAATTCCACAATAGATAATACAATAAAAGAAAACATTAAAAAAACAACCAGTCCAATCATTTTCAGAAATATTGCATTACATTCAAGTTAAACAGAAAAATATTTGACAGGATGGTTGATTATAAAAATTTCCTACGTGATAACCAAACAGAGTTGAGGAACCGGGAGACTGCAAAAACTATCGGGGGTTTAGTGTCATACTTTAAAACTCTCATTGCTTTTTCGCATTCTCTAAAACCAAGATTATTGCATAGGGGCTTAATCCAGCGTTTCCTTTGGGGTAGATATATTGGGCAGAAAAAGAAGACGTGTTTTTCATCCTCCAATATGTAGCTACAGGCCGGGCAAGCAGTGATTTTATTGGCATCCCATCCAGATGTAAATGACCTGAGCGGGAGACAACCCATTCTCAGTTGGCAGTAAAGCTTCCTCACGGCCGGTGGACTGACCAAGTCTAAAAACTCCTCTTTCCTGTAATTATCTTTAATTTGGAGGAACGTGGCCGTCAGCCTGCCGATCTTAGGGCATTCATACAAACGCGCAAGATGGTAGTTTTTGAACTGTTCAAACAATTTAGCTTTGGGTAGGACCAGGCATGAGGCCTCCGGAGTGGTCCATAATTCTGGAAGGCCAATCTTAGTGCAAGAATCCCTGACGAATCTCAGCCAGGGGATATTCTTGCTCTTAAGTTGGGACCAGACTCCCTTGAATTCCTCACGGTAGAATCCCAACTCCTCATTTAACCATAGTCTCTTCCAATATATCAATGGACGCAGCATTACCACTTGTTTCATGGGTAGTAACCCACAGTCCAACCTGATAGGGGTCAGCGGGGAGCTAGAGGGAAGGCCCAACAGGCTCCTCACAAATGAGTTTTCCGACCCAATCAAGCTGTGTATTCTGGAATGGCCCCACAGTTCTGCTCCATATATGGAGGCTGCTCTTACTTGTGTCCTATATATTTCTAATGCTGGGGACACTGGTTTGGAGACCGAACCCCTAAATACTTGGGATATTCCCCCGGTGGTTTGGGCAAGTTTTAACACAGAATTTGCAATTTGACCACCCCAGCCAAAGTTTTCTTGTAGTAGAATCCCCAGATAACTGAATGTAGTTACCCGCTCAAGGTAGACACCATTCAGGACTGGGTTTGGCCGTGTGTGTTTGGGGGGGATTTAGGATCATGTATTTGGTTTTAGCCAAATTGATCTCTAAGCCTCTTTCTGCGCAGAAATCCACAAAGCCATCCAGAATGCGTTGAATGCCAGTTGATGTTCGCGATAACAAAAGAGTGTCGTCGGCGAACATCAACGCTGGCACCAAACCTGTGGCAAGTCTGGGCGCATCTATGTCCCTAATATCCTCCAGGTGCTTGATAAGCCCATTGATATATAGACAAAATAATGTGGGTGCCAACACGCATCCCTGTCGGACTCCACGATTTACGGGAAAACGGGAAGAAAGCTCACCATATTTGCCGCATCTAACCTGGGCAAAATTTTGTGTGTGAAGTCTACCAACGATGTCCAGAGGATACAAGGGGACATTAAGAGCCAGAAGCACCTTCCACAGTTTTTCTCGCGGGACCAGATCGAATGCCGACCTCAGGTCAACAAAAATGAGATAGAGGCTGCCACCCTCTAAACTCACGGTCTTCCAATGTATGACCTGAAGTCGGAAGATCTGGTCCACGGTGGAGGTGCCCTTTCTGAATCCTGCTTGCAGTGAACTTAAGATGTTGTTTTCAGTCTCCCAGGCCTGGAGTCTGTCCAATATTATACACCCAAACAGCTTCTGAGTAATGTCGATTAAGCTGATGGGCCTATAATTTGAAGGTTTTACAGGACAGCCTTTCTTAAATATAGGCACGATCTCCGCGCCTAGCCATGACTCTGGTAGATCACCTCCCGACAGAATGGAATTAAATAGGATACAAAGGTATGGCACCCAGATCATTGGTTCAGAGCAGTAGAGGTCGCCAGGGATTTTGTCCAATCCCGGTGCTTTGTTGGGTATTAAAAGATGGATAGCCATTTCCACCTCCTTTATAGTTATCATCGTTATAGCCTCACTTTGGGTGGTAGATCTGGGAGGGAAAATAGGCGAAGGAGGAGTGTTGATATTTGGGCTTGAGTAGAGACCTCCATAATGAGCTTCCCATACAGCTGGAGCTATGTTTGGGAATGAGCTCGTTCCTGCTTCTTTCCTCCCTTTGCTCACGGTTGTCCAGAAGCCCCTAAAATCCTTCGCTATTAGAGTAGATCTTAATTCTTCCCAGATGTCGGACTCCCAGTGTTTTTTTGCCCTTTCTAAAATTTGTTTGTGTTTGGCCCTTGCTACTTTAATCCTGTCTCTATCGAGGGTTTTGATGGCGATAAGTAGCTCACTCTTCGGTTTCCTGCACTCAGCAGAGTACCACGGTTGCCTTTTAGGCAAGTGGGGCCTCGCGGACCCTGTCAGACAAAACGCCTTCGAGAGTTTATCCACTAACTGTAGGTGAATGCCTGTGGGTCCAATTGCATGTACTAGTGGAAATCGAGATAATTCCACCTCAGACATTTCTACAAGGTGAGGAAGGGCAAGGCTGTAAATTTCTGAAATTTTGTTAGGACTTGCGGCAATGTGCGGCCATCTCACCCTTCGTTTGTTGTTGTGTAGTATGGGGAGTTGTGCAGTGGTGGGTAGTGGTACATCATAGGTGCTCATACCCCAACAGCCTGGTTTAAAGGTTACAACCAAAGCGTTATGATCGCTATCATCACGATCTAGCACCCTAAAATCAAGCACCTTATCCCAAGATCTAGTTTCAATAAGGATATAGTCAAGAATGGAGGTATGACCTACCCTATTGAAGGTAGCTCGTCCTGGTCTGTCAGAATTGAATCTCCCATTGCAAGCCCTCAATGAAAAGGAAAGGGTGAGAGCGGAGATTTGAAGGGCCAGAGGGGACCACGCTTTGACCTTTGGAATCATGGGATCAGGGATATTTCGGTATTCGTTCTCTGTGTTTGGATCGTCTAAGGCCGACACACAGAGTGGTTCGTATTGGCAATTGAAGTCGCCACCTACGACCACGGAATATTCTGAGTCCAGGGTCAGGATAAATTTATTAAGCGATTCCATGACCTCAGATTCCCGACCACCCTGGGAAGGTCTTGAATAGACATTCAAAAGAGCCAAATGGATATTATTTGGCAGCACTAGAAGGGTACATTGAATGTCTTCCGAGTTGGTGTGGATCTGCCTTGCCGAGGCACCCAGATGGAGTGCCACCCAGGTGGTAAGACCCCCTGAGGGTCTACCCCTACCACTAGTTACAGCCAATATGTCAAAAGATGCAAAACCTACCCTGTGCAAATTTTCCAATGCCCATGTCTCTTGCATCAGGCAGATATCAAAATCGTCTATGAAAACACCCCAGTCCTCGCAATCCAGTTTACTCTTGAGACCTGCCACGTTCCAAGATAGAAAACAAGGACTCGACTTTGATTTACTAGGGAGTGGGATCTGGTCAGCAGCAGGGTTAATGGCGGATGATGAACTCAAAGCCCTCTCTGTAGTTTCCCACAAGGGCCTATTTGCCAACCCTTCCATTTCTGGCTTATTCCCTGGGGTTAGGGCCAGTTTCGAAATACTAGAGTTCAAACGTCAATCCACTTGCTCAAGGGTGCTATATCTATTGGGATGGTAAAAAGCTTCAAGCGTGGGTGGACAGGGTCGGTCTAGGCCTTGGATAGTGTTAGGATCAAGAGGAAGTGAACCAACCCTATCAGTTCGCACAATGTCCACCCTTCCCCTATTTGAATTATTAGTACTAAGGTGGTGCAGTCCTGGGTAAAAATAGGTAAGGGGGAGAGCTCTAATTGCTGAGTGGTTGTTAGAATTAGGGCCTGGCTGGAATGTGCAAATATATCTGACCGTGTTTGTGTTCCTAAAGTTGATAACTACACAATCTCCCTGAACATCTTTGGCTCTATGTCCAACCCAGTTTATTCTCCTGGCGAATAAGATCTCACTTGAGCACGGTTTCGGAAGGGGTTTGTGGCAATTTAACCAGTGCATGCATTTGATTTTAAATCAAGAAATGACTCCCTTGATCCTTGATTCAGGGTGGGAACACCAGCAAGGATCACCACATATGGTGCCGATTCAGGTGGAAGATCCAAACAGGGTAATTTCAGGTCGCGGGAGGGCTGAGGCTGCTTACTAGGAGATTGGAGGAGCCCAGTAAACTTAGATAGTGGGGTGTTAGATGTGTTAGAAGTTACAGGGCTCGCTCTGTTTCTAGTGCTCCCTATACTGGCTGGGACATGGGCAGCTACTTGGGGGACAATAGGCAATCCCTGGCTCTGGCCCTGGCCCTGTACAGTAGGTTGATCTGCAGTAGTTGTCAGAGCAGTTGGTAAAATTGGGACAGAGACACCAGAGACACCAGTCTCAACAGAGCTTACTGTGTTTCCCCCTCTGCCCCCTGTGCCCTTAGACCTGATAGATGAAGCAATCATAGATTCCAGATTAGTAAGACCATTTTCTGAAGAATCGAGTCTGTTACAGATGGGGCGGCAAATTGCAGTAAAAAGCTGTTCCATCTTTTGCCAAAAATCATTGTTCCGTGCGGGGCCCGGTGGTGCCTCGAGGCGTTCAGCCATCAAGTCTATAGTAGGCGCAGGTTCAGATGCCCCCTCGTTAGTCCGCTTTTGTACTTTAGGTCTTTTATTGGTCGGTGCTGGTGGGCCACCCCTTTTGCGTTTCACCGCCTTCTCCGGCAACTTAGTAGAGGTGGCATCGGGGTGGATGGATTGGCCAGATCTGGTGGTGCCTTCGAATATCGTAGCAATTGAAGAGACGGGGCGAAGAGAGTCGCCGGGGTCAGTCACAATACAGACGCTGTTATTTGCTACAACATCCACATATTCATTCCCACTCAAGGGAGAGACATTTGTGTGGTGGACTAATGCAGGTAAGTGATTGGATGCTGCCGGTGATTTAGCAGAGGCAATATTGCCCAGAGAGGAGCGCTTGTCAAGGACTAAGTCAAGAGACAGTCTTTTCTCTGTCAGTTCGATTTCCCTCTGTAAAACTGAGGCAGCTCTGGTTATAAAACTATCCAGAGTTCCAACTACTCCGGTCCCAATCACAGACTTCCGGCCCTTTCTCGCGCCGGCAGTGGCCATACTCAATTGTTAACGTAAGAAAATGACAACAAATCAGCTCACCACAAAGAAGGAAGTGTTCCGATAGCACCCGAGGATAGAGGATTTAGTCTTGGTCAACTATACAATAAGGTTTTCAACACTCACTGGCGCACGGCTCACCTGTTCAACAGCAGAACCAAGAGGGGTGCCCCGTCCCGGCCTCAGTCGGTCTCTGACGGGCTCAGACGGGCCCCCCCTTGTCCCGGGCTTCGCCCGCGCTGCGATCCGCGCTGCGGAAAAGTGTGCGCTGGTTAATAAAGTGACGTCGAGGGGCGGGTCCTGAGGAAGAGGCAGGCAGCAGCAGCAGGAAACGGAGGGCTGCTGGACCTCGCAGTCCTCGGTGCGTTGTTCCCAGGGCAAAGGTCAGTTTCCAGCACGAGCGGCTCCCGCGAAGCGGGGGCCGCGAGCTTTTGACCGGTGACCAGGGGAGGGTCCTGAGGAAGAGGCAGGCAGCAGCAGCAGGAAGCGGAGGGCTGCTGGACCTCGCAGTCCTCAGTGCGTTGTTCCCAGGGCAAAGGTCAGTTTCCACCACGAGCGGCGCCCGCGAAGCAGGGGCCGCGAGCTTTTGACCGGTGACCAGGGGCGGGTCCTGAGGAAGACTCAGGCAGCAGCAGCAGGAAGCGGAGGGCTGCTGGACCTCGCAGTCCTCGGTGCGTTGTTCCCAGGGCAAAGGTCAGTTTCCACCACGAGCGGCCCCCGCGAAGCGGGGGCCGCGAGCTTTTGACCGGTGACCAGGGGCGGGTCCTGAGGAAGAGGCAGGCAGCAGCAGCAGGAAGCGGAGGGCTGCTGGACCTCGCAGTCCTCGGTGCGTTGTTCCCAGGGCAAAGGTCAGTTTCCACCTCGAGCGGCAGTGTAGCAAAGTTGTAACTGAACATGGATAATTAATCTCAACTGTTATTGCATCTGATTCCAATCTTGTGACATATGAGAAGCATGTTAACTTTTCTAGCTGTGAATATTATGCTTTTCAATGGATTTCTCCTGCTGTATGTTTTTTTCCTTGGATCCAAAGTGGTAGAGAGGTGGTAGGGATGAGTTATTGGGTAAGGTGAAGAGAGGTAATTACATTAAGAGTCTGTTAATGGTTCATGTTTTTTCACAGTCAATAAAAATCATGGTGTATTCAACTAGCATAGATGATTCCATTCAATGAGTGAGAGGGATCATTTTAATATCTTGTTTTGGGACAAAAGAAGGTGGAGTATTTTTACTAAACGAAAAACTAACATTGCTTGACCCACTGTCATTTTTTTCTGGCTAATGCCTTTCTCAGAGGAGTTATGACGGCCTGTGAATTTTTGGAAAAAACTATATTGATGAAGCTAATGAAACAGATGACCTAATAATTAAATTAGTTATCAAGGCCCTCCTGGAGGTGAGTATGCTGCCCTAGAGGTTTGTGTTACCGTTTGTGCCGCCAGCATAAATGTGGTCCAAGGCTTCACCATTGATTTCCTAGCAGTTTAGTAGTAAATGTTGCCAAGATTAACACTGAATATTTTTTAAAGAGATGATAAAACTGCTTATATAATATGTGGTTTACTCAAACGTCAGACGTATTTTCGTGGCTTGTGGGTTTATGGAGCAAATTTATAAATGCAGATCAATGGCACAAATTAGGGGTAAAAGACTGATTTTACAAGTAACACTGGATAAAACAATAACAGCAGTAGAAGCTAGTGATGTATCGGAGGGAGGGGGCATAAATGTCTACCATAAAGTGGTTGAAGCAGAAGTGAGTAAACAAAAGGGCATGTAAAATAGAAGGTCCATTTCACATAATTGTTTTAATCCTCCAAATACCCACTCTTACTTAAAGGCACACTATTTGGTGGCGGCTCACTATTTGGTGACGGCTCACTATTTGGTGGCGGCTCACTATTTGGCAGCGGCTCACTATTTGGCAGCGGCTCACTATTTGGCAGTGTAGTGGAGACGAAGTTTTAGATACACACATTGCTATGTTAGCATAAGCGTCTTAGAAGTTAGAAACACCATCTTGCCACTTTTGCTGCTTTTGCACACGACACTGCAGATAGTTAATATATGAAATCTGCTTGCCTGCCTTTTCTTCACATGAGAACGGTCTGTTCACATCCCTAGATGTGCACCACGACCTTGGTCTGAACATTGTGTGCAGAAACAGTCCGGGCCAACAAACAATGTATGCTTTTGAATTCAGGTTGATTGGCCCATGCTCTAGCCATAACACGCACACAGCTGCAAATATCTGAAACTCGAGCGCCTTTAATATTGCAGTTTGCATGCATTAGACACACATTTTGGAGAAGACTTTTTCCAGACACAGAGCTGATCCTGTGATGTGATTCACCTAAGCTGATATTTACGGTATGGGGTTCCCCATTCAAACCTAGAGACCTTCTATTAGTTTAATAATACTAGCTTACTAGCGAAGGGAGGGTGGTTGTATTTCACTATCATTTGTAATATGATTTCTCCCTTCATTTTCTATGGTATTGTAACCATGCTGATGGTTTTATTCTTAATCATTTGTCTGCTTATGTTAGCCAAAGTACTGCATCTTAGGACACGTAGTTTATAAAATAAACGTTTTAAACTTTACTGTGTTTCTGATTACTCTAGTTGTGGACTGATATAAGAATAATAACGAACAGGTATTTCTGATTCCCACCATTCCTGAGAGTACTCTAAGCCACTTGTTCTGGGTTGTCTAATCATTGGTCGCTTCGAGCTAATATGGAGAGCGAATGAGACACTGATGCTAGTCGGATAAGGGGTTCTGGGTACTGAGGTGAGTTTTTGGTACACCGTAATTCACTGAGGTCCTGGTTTCCTGTGCATAGTTCTGTGCATGAGCAGAATCCCTACAACAGCAGCGGCTCACTATTTGGCGGTGGCTCACTATTAGGTGGTGTCTGCTTACTATTTGGCGGTAGCGGCTCAATATTTAGCGGTAGCTCACTATTTGGCGGCGACTCGCTATATGACGGGGGCTACTTTTTGGCAATGGCTCACTATTTGGCGGAGGCTCACTATTTGGCGGCGGCTCACTATTTGGCAGCTCGTATTAAACATTGAGCGTCTGCCCATACCTTAATATTTCTTGTCTACTTGAAGCTTCAGCACTGTCATAATTGGTAATGAAAAATCAAAAGCTAAAAGACAAGCCACTGCAAGGAGGAGGGTGTTGACTTTTGGGAGGCATAGACACCTGCTGCCACCCACTCTTTATTAGGGTTCAATATGATAGTTCTAGATTTCTTATTACTACTAGGCCTGGGCAGAGCAAAATGAGCAAATACTGCAACACTCGGAGTTCCATACGTGCCAGAGTGCATTAGATTGTGACATTCACGCTTATTTTTAGCACCAGATGTTTCTTCCGCGCTGTAAAATCAGCGTGAACATAACAATGTGCAGTGCAAGAGGGCAATGCTTCTTTCTGCCGCTCAAGTAGATAGTCTACTCGAGTGGCAGTTTCCTCAAAGCAAACAGAATGTTTCTAAATGTAAGCATTCTCTGCCAACCAAGACCACCTGCGTTGACAAATCTGACTAGGAGGTGGTTTGGATTAAGATACTCCTCACTCACTCTCGCCAACTTAACATTGGTGATATGAGAGCGAGGAAAAAAACTCTGCTCTGCGGAGCGTTGTTTTTCGGAACCGTTTGCTTCACACAGTGCGGATAACTCCGCGAACAGAGCAGAGGCTGGCTTAGTATATGGTTCACACTTATTCAAGCAAATCACCGTGCACTAATCCAGGCAAACCTTATGGTAGTTTTAGTGGTCTTGGGCAACCTTAGAAAGATCTCTAGGTGGTAGCTGTGGAGAGCATCCTTCAGGCTTAGACCAGAAGAAGTGTAAAGCAGCTAGTTTTACCAATACTTAATCTTATTGTATAGGTTAAAGTGAAAAAGAACCACACAGTGTAGTTATAAAAATATGTATTTTATTATCAATATTCACTAACACATTGCAATATCTCCTACCCGGAGATATACACCCAAATACTTAGGAAATAAAACATGTAAGTAGCCCAAATACATAGGGGTCTCTAGGGGAGAATAAACCATACACAAAATTGTGGGATGCGAACCACAACTCAAGTCGAGACTGGATCCAGAGGATGTATAAGTGCTGGGGACCCAAGGAATCACCGGAGGTAAATACCCAGGAACCCCAAGGAGGCCTTGTGCAGAACGTGAACACGATCAGATGATCAACACAAGTTAATGGGTATGTCGCGGTTGCAGTTTTAATGAAGGACGCTTCCGAGAGGACCCTGAAGAAACCCAGTGGAAGATGGAAGGTTGGGGAGTCACCCTACTTGTGGATACCCCAGGAACTAGGATACCTACACCAGGGAAGCCAGGTGCATAGGTGTGAAGTGACGCGGTAAACCGCCATAGACCACACTGGAGGACTTCAGAAAAGATGCCGCTGGAGAAGGAGGAGTCTGGTGGAACCCAAAGGTGGATTCAAGATGAGAGATACCTGCAAGCAGAGGGGACAGAGTCTTTGCACTCAGGAGTGACCAGGCAGCAAGGAAGACGAATGCCCACCGATGTCGATAGATGCAAAAGACTGGACGGTGCCATTGAAGTTGCAACTGTGCAGACCAGGTGACACCATGGAAGACAAGGAGCCATTCACGAGCTGTCTCATGTTGGATGTCGAGAGCACAGGGGGTCAGTGTATAGCAGGGGCACCAACTAGCCTTGGCAGCGGCAAATCAAGTAGTCGTCGAAAAAGGTGCAGTATCGGGATCAGCAAGGTCCAAGTGACTCACCGCGAGCAGGTAAGTCAGGGCAGGCCTGAGCAAGCAGGGGAGCCCAATGGAGCCTATGAAGACCCTTGAGAGGACTCAGAGGTACAGGAGTACCTCGAGCAGATCACCTGTCACATGGCCCATGGGGACATTGTTGTCTTCTCTAACTTAGCATGAGCAAATTAGACTGTCCGCTGCTTTGTGCACATTACTAAACAAGTTTGTTTTGCAAATGCTCCTTTTGCCATTTTCACATGATAACCTACTGCTGAGTTCATGGGATTTAGTCTGAACATTGTGAGCAATGTCGATCAACAATGCTCCTTGTTGTTCTGTTCTGGTTAGGCCCAAGCATCTAGACAAAACGTACCAATGCAGCTGTTTAGGAAAACGTACTTTGGTCATGTTAGACAGACGGCATACCCTTGGAGAGGGACCTTTCCAGGGGGAAGAGCATGACAGCACCTATGATGTAGATCTACCATCAATAGACTGAGGTACGGGGTCAGCAGATAATGCCTATAGATTTTCTAATATATAATCAGTATAGCTTAACCTGCCTCCCCTTGTATAGAAGCAGAATGTCTTTTCATGATGACAGCTGCTTTCATGATTTATGGACTAATTGCTATGCTGACCATATTTGTGTTATGCATTTTTTGCCTATTGTGGCACGTATACAGCATATTCAAGTATGTTAGTTAAAATAAAACATATGGAACTTGTTTGTGTCTGTCAGATCTTACTGTACAAGAGTGGGAGAGAAAGGGTGTGTCTTGGGACCGCAATTCCTGAGAGTTGGGAGTGTGTGTTTTGGGGTGTATAATCAGTTGTTTCTCTGTTGGTGAGTAGGAGAGCAAGTGAGACACTAGCTAGTCGGACCTGGGCTCATGGGTACTAAGGCGATAGTATGACTAAGTCCCTATACACTAAGGTCTGATAATTCTACGCATCATTCTGTGTTTGTGCAGAATCCCTGCAACACACCAAAGGATGAAGGCCCATGCTGCAAAGGAGCAATGCAGGAGAAGATCTTCGGTCCAGGAGATGCTTGAGGTTGGACCTTCTTGGTGCCTGAAGATCTCTGGAGGAGAGTCAGCAAGCCTTCTGAACGGCAAGTCGACGAGGTGCACAGGGGTTCTGTTCCAGTTGTTCTGACGAGGGCTACTGACCTCAAACATGGTGTGAAGACAGTTGTAGGTCTTGAGGGAGTTGCAGAACCGCCACCTGTGTTGCTGAGCCTTTGGGAATTTGTGGGAGCCCCGGATCAGCAGACTGGTTATCTTTGTAGCGCTGCCTGCAGATGCAGGGAAGTGACTCCTTCACTCCCGGGGAGATTTCTTCGGGTGTCTTGGATGTCCACCAGCCTTGTGAAGAACCTGTATGGAGTATGGGCACAAACGTTGCAGAAGACTGGCAGGAGGATGAAACCAGGAGCAGCAGGAGCCTTCACAGTTGCATTCTTGGTTCCCAAAGCAAAGTCCAGAGTGCCCAGACGGTTGAAGTGGTGTTTGATCTGAATCTTGTCCCACAATGAATTTAGAGACTCACCCTCAGGTAAGCCCTTAAGTACCCCAAAGAAATGGTTGGGATGATTCAGGAATTTCTCCCAGAGGAGGGGCTGGACATTGGGAAGGATACTCCCATGTCCTTTGTTCAGTTTCGTGCCAGAGTGAAGCAAACTGCTCCCTGAACTGGTTTGAACTGGAGTATGCAAGGAGGGCACCAAATGTACTATTCAAGTAGTCTCAGTGGCACTGGCAAGCGCCCCCCACCCTGTCCCAATACACTAAAACCTGTCTGGGAAGTGGTCACTCCTCCCTGTGACAGGATACCTATTGTTCTGCCTTCCCCTGCTCAAGCTTGGCTCAGCAGCAGGAGGGCAGAATTGTGTCTCTGGTCGGCAGCAGCACTAGCATGCTGTCTGGTTCTAGAAGACTGGTACTGGGACTCCTGGAGGAGCTTTGCAGTGCATGAAATCATACCTCGACACGTATGATTTCAACAAGTTTGATGCCACACATTAAACTGGCTGTAACGAACCCTGTAGAGATGGTCATCGCGTAATGACACATGACCACTCTATCAGCTCTCTAATGGCTATACTAACAACTTTGAAGTTTGGTAGCAATACTTCTCAGCACATTAAACCCACATTGATGCCAGTGTGGGATTTATTGTAAAATACACTGAGAGGGCATCTTAGAGATTCCCTCTGAAGATCAACAAGCCCTGGTCTGGTTTCTGAATGGCTGCCCACCATTTGCCACCACCAGACAGGCTTCTGGACCCCTGGGTAGAGAGCCTCTGCTCTTTGTATATTAATAAAAGCACATCCTGGGCAGAGTTGTCATGCCACCTCGCTCAGGATGAGCTGGGTCCATGAAGGGAAAGCTTCAAAGGCCTGCCGTCTTTGGGAGCTGTCCCTTCCTTCTACTGCCCCCAGTAACTAGCTCCCACCAGTTTACCCCCCACTTTGGGCAGGTGAATCGGTGGAAAAACCAAGCTGGGAAGAAAGGGGGTCCCACCTTTGCCTACCGCATTGCTCAAGTGGGGTAAGAGAGGTGAAGCACACATCTCAGTCCCTTTCATCTTGAAGATGAGGGGACCAAGCCAATCGGGGAGAGGCTCATGTCCCCTCCCACTGTAGGATGGCATAATAGGAGGTATAGCCACCCCAATGGATGGACCCATTGGTTTCGAACCTACACACACCTTTGAACACCCCTAAATATAGTATTTAGGGGCAACCCTGATCCTTGCCGCCTCAGATTTGAGTAAAGAAGGACCAAAGAGCCATGCTGACCCAGGAAGAAGAGGACATTTACTGTTTTGGCCCCAGACCTATCGGCCTGTCCCGACTCTGACCTGCTTACAGCAAAGAAACCAGCATAGCCAGCAGCCCCCTTGAGCCCAGAGAACCTGTCCTGCACTCCCCTTACAGACTGGGTCTCCCGTGAGCACTGGATTTGTTCAAGGACTGAAAGACCAGAATCTGAAACCAGGTGACTGTGATCTGCACCCAATGCCCACTGTCCGTGTTTGAGTGGACCAACAACACGAGGAGATCTGCCCAGCGATCCTGACCTGGGATCTTGTGATTTCTGACCTCATTCAAGGTTCAAGACAATATCTTCAGCCTCAATCTGAAGGGTACCCCTGACCGCGACTGGAGCTGGTATAACTTCCCCATGTTAGAAGACACCCCTACACTGGGTGCCCCACTGCTTTGGATAACACAACCAACAGAGTCCAGGAATCCCCAAAGATCCCAAGTTACCTCTCCAGCCAGTGGTCACCTGCAGGAAGCCTCCCTCGCAAAACATGCAGCAACTTCAATGAACTGAAGGTTTCCCGTGAAAAGCACAGGTTGCATGATGTCTTTTTGGAAACCTGCACCCGGCCACCCCAGTGCCACTGGTGGTGCAGATCTTATGTTGATTTTTGGCCCCTGCAGTGCTGACTTTAACCCCAGGAGCTTTGCTCCCACACCCAATTGGCCTGCTCGTCTGTTGTCCCTAACCGTAGGCCCTTTTAGCTCCATTGGCTAACATTGGACCCCTGCACTGTGCACCTGACCGCCCTATTGCCACTGGTGGTGCAACTTGAGTGCCCATCTAGACCTTTGGGGAACCTTGGTCCTAACCCTCAAAACCCGCACTCTTAAGTCATGTACTTTTCAAACTTTAAACTGAAGAGAATCAGATAGGTCTGTCTGCGCTGAAGATTTTGAAGTGCATTTCCAAAGGCCAGGACTCTGAGTTTGCGCCTATTTACACCTTTGGAAACTACAGCCCTGTGGATCAAATCTGCTTCGAAAGGACTAAAGAGTGGACTCCCTGCAAGCTACAGGTTAACAGAGCTCACCTGGACATCCCCACAAAGAATTCCCAGCCTGGAGTACCAGTGGATTTGTAAGGGTTTTGTTCAAGTGGATTGTGGAATTGAAGTTTCACACTTTCAAGGACCCTCTTGGAGATTCCAGAACTCTGGATTGTGTGTTGGATACTTTGGGACCCGCAAGCAGAACTTCAGGAAGGGGTTCTAACTGGACCCCGCCTGCTGGAGAAGGCGGCACAACAGTGGTGAGACAATTCTCCAGAACAATTTCTAAAGGTGTGTCCCTGTCAGAGAAAACCAACTGACTAAAAGGGGCACTGTTGGCTTTCTAAGCACTAGAAAGTGAATACTCTTTAAAAATTAATATCTCTGGTTCCCTACAGTGTTTTTTATTTGTGTTGGCGTTATTTGAAAGATAAAGATATTACCAATTTTTATAAATTGGTGCTGGATTTTTATTTTGTGTTGTGTTTTTAAATGCTTTACATACCTGTCTTTGAAGTTAAGCCTGTCTGCTCGCAGCCACATTACCAAGGGATGAGGATAGGAATAATTTTCTAAGACCTATGCTGAGTCCTACCATGTGTTAGTTGCCTTATTTCCAGTGGCAGACCTACATTTGCCCCACCAATAACATAACAAGCTACATAAAAAGCCATTGGAGTTATTTTTTAGAGGCATATATCCCTCCTGAATGAATGAAAGGAGACTTGTAAACGCGCAACTTAGCCCGAAGGCATCAAGGCGCCTAACCAAAGACAATACAAAAAGTAGGGCAGATCATGTCTAAGCGTAGGCCTTGGCGAAAAGCCATGTCTTAAGAGCCTTCCTAAAAGCAAGCGCTGAGGGAAGAGATTTTATCTCTAAGGGCAGGTTGTTCCAGAGCCTTGGAGCAAGAATAGAAAAGGCTCTACCTCCCCAGTTAGCCTTACGTATCCTGGGAACTTGGAGCAAGAACTTCTTGGACGACCGGAGAGTTCTAGAGGGTATATAAGGGACCAACAGGTCCCTCACACCTCCGGACCGATTAGTGGCCAGGGCTCTATAAATCAAGGTCAGGGACTTGAAGGAAATCCTGGCCTCCATTGGGAGCCAGTGTAGAGTCCTTCTTGCCATGTGAGCTGAGGCCCGTTTGGGCAGGTCCAAAACCAGTCTAGCGGCGGCATTCTGGACCATTTGGAGACGGGTTACCAGACCCTTGTTAATGCCTAGATAAAGAGCATTACAGTAATCGAGTCTGGAACCAATCAATGCCAGGACTATGTGTTTCCTGGCCTGGAAGGACAGGTAGTGCCTGATCCTTCGTAAGATGTTTATAAGGCCCCAGCAGGTTGAGATGGTTCTCTTTACCTGCTGATCCATCCTCAAAAGGGGATCGATCAGGACACCCAAGTTTTTAGCCAGAGTAGTCGGTGAAGGGCACACCCCCATAGTGGAAGGCCACCAATCAGCCGACCAAAAATCCTCCTTTCCCCCGAACACCAGAATCTCTGTCTTTTCTCCATTGAGCTTCAATGAATTACAGACCATCCATTGAGCGACCGCCTTCATACAGTTTTTAAATTTAGAGGCGGCCAAGATAGCGGGTTGGGTAAAAGACAGCAGAATCTGTGTATCGTCGGCATAAGAGATTACCTCCATCCCAAAAGATCTAATAAGCCTGGCAAGTGGGGTGACATAGATGTTGAAAAGGGTCGGACTTAATGCGGACCCCTGAGGAACCCCACAGTGCACAGGAAGGGATGGAGATAAAAACTCCCCCAGCTTTACTCTCTGTTCCCTCTGGTTCAGGATGGATGTCAGCAAACTAAGAGCCGTTCCTTCCACCCCTATCTCTCTCAGCCTTGATGTTAGAACAGAGGGAGACAGGGTATCAAACGCAGCCGAAAGATCCAAAAGGATGAGGAGAGTGGTCAGTCCCTTGTCAACCCTGGTGCGGATGGTATCAAGCACGATGGTAAGGGCAGATTCGGTGCTGTGTTCTCTCCTAAATCCGTGCTGCGAGTGATCTAGCCTGTCATGGGTTTCCAGAAAGTCGACAAGATGCTTATTTAGATGAATTTCCAGCATCTTGGCGGGAGCTGGGAGCAACGAAATAGGGCGAAAGTTTTTGAGCACCCCCGGGTCCAGTGTGGATTTCTTTAAAAGAGGTTTGACCACCGCTTTCTTCCACTGTGGGGGAAAGGACCCTTCCTTCATTGCCCCGTTCATCACACCCAATAGGGGTGGGAGGAGACAGTCCTTGCACTGTTTAAGGAGTTTAAGAGGGCAGGGGTCTAAGGGGGACCCTGACCTAACCTTGGCCAAGAGAGCTTCCAGTTCCAGTAGGGAAAGGGAAGGAAAACTAGACAGACTCCCGTGGGACACCTCCTCAGATAGAGGCGACAGGGTGATGGAAGAAACTGTGGATATAGATATGGCCGCCTTTTGTAGCTCCAGTGCTGAATGAATATCTACAATCTTGGTGTTAAAGAATTGTGCAATATCATTACATAGCTGTTGAGAGCTAACCACAGGATCTGGCATCTTTAAAGAGATGAGCGTGTCCACGATTTTGAAGAGGTCTTTGGGTGAGGAAAGGGAAGCGGTGAGAGAGGTAAAATATTCCTGCTTGGTTCTAATTACCTCCTTCTTATAGATCTTCAAAAGAATTTTATGTTTGTCCCTCTCGCACAAGGCTCCACTAGACCGCCAACGACGTTCCTGTCTCCGTAATCCCTGCCTAAGCAGTCTGAGTGATTCGGAGAACCATGGTGCCGAGGGGGTTCTTCTGGCAGAGTAACACAGGGTGGCCGGTGCAAGTTCATCCAAAGCTGATATAACACCCTTCTCCAGCCTCTCCACTGCCACAGCTACATCCTCCCCAGGAGTGATCAAAAGCCCTGTAAGTTTAGGGGCGAGAAGGTTATTAGTCAGGGTCTTTAAATTACGTCTCTGTTCAAATTTGCTAGGCTTGTTGCCCCTGTTACTTGACAAGAAGGTCGTTAAGACCAGGGGAATGGCATAATGGTCTGACCATGAGAGGGGCAGAGGTGATTCAGCGACCAACCGAGTGTCGTTGGAAAATACCCCGTCAAGCGTGTGGCCCGCCAAGTGGGTGGGTCCTCTGACTAACTGTGTCAGCCCACACCCAGAGAAGGTGTCCAAAAGAGATTGGGTTTCAGACGAGTCCGCCTTCTCCAAATGGAAGTTTACATCCCCCAAGACAGTGAAATGGTCACAGCCAAAGTGTGACTCTAAGATCTTAAGCATTTGACTACAAAAGTCAGTTTTAGTCCCGGGGGGTCTGTAAATGAGAAGGCCCTTAAACGGCACTCCGTAAGCATCGTTGATAGAGAATTGGAGAGCCTGAAAGGACTCCTGAAAATCGTCTAGCGGAATAATATGGCAGGACATATGGTCCCTATGTAGGATACCAATCCCGCCCCCCCTCCGCCCAACTCTATCCAATCTCACTAAGTTATAGCCATCCGGGACAGCCTCCACTAGATCAGGACCTGAGGAATCCCTAGCCCAGGTTTCAGTTATAAAGACCCAGTCCGGGCCCCTAGATAATACGAAATCCTTAAAGGCTAAGTTATTTTTAATCAGGGACCTCGCATCAACAAGGAAGCCCGTGATGCTCCTCACCTTAAAATCCAAATTAGGCCTAGGAAAAGCAACTGATGCGGTCGATCCATGGGAAGGGGATCCGAAGCAGAGGCAGGTGGGAGAGGTCAAAAATCCCTCAGGAACATACCCATGATGGCAAAGGAGTTTGGGCGGTTTTAAAGCAGTGAAATCCAACCTGGTATATGTAAGCCTCGGATCCTCTTGAACGATGTGATCACTCCTGGCGCCATCCAGCCCGTCCTTAGCGCGGACGGGCGCAGACGGGCTGGACTCTGGCGTGACTCCGGCGGGAGAACGGCGACCTCACTGCGCGACCACGCTGCGCGTCAGCATGGCGAGGATATATAGGGCACTAATCAGGGCCCACCTGTGAGCTGGAGCGCTGCAACGCGGGAGAAACTCCCGAGCTCCCCTATCCAAGATGGCGCCTAAAGTCCAGTTACGGGCGCCTAACGCGCTGGGAATGACCCGCTAAGTAGCGGTGGGGGACCAATTTAAAGTGCAGGTAAGGGGGCAGGTTAAAAACAAGGAAGAATAAACAAAGAAAGCCTAAAGCAAATAGAAAACGGGTACTATTAAAATAATGGTCAAACACTACGCTTACTCATGAACAGCCTTGAAAGCTACATTTTATTTTAGTATATTATGTTAGTTCTTGACCATTTATATTCCATGCTAGTCAGATATGTTGCCCATTAATTACTACTACCAGCTGTGGTGGCTTGTTTTTTGGATGGGTGGAGGGGTTTGTTCTTGTCCTGTTAGTCCAGGTGTCTTTGGCAAGGTTCTCCTCTAAATGTTTGCCTTCAATGCTCCTGTTCTTGGCGGCTGTTAGAGGGAGCTCAGTATTTTGCGACTCAGTATTTGTTGGCCCAGTATTTGGCAGCAAAATATTTGGCATCTCATTTTTAGCCAACTCAGGTTTTGGCAGGCCAGTTTTTGGCATGCCCTGCTTTTTGTGTGCTTTTTAGTGTGCATTTCTTTTTATCGGCATGTTGATGCTGTTATTGCCACTAACTGTACCTCTATTTTGTTAACAGAATACTGCTGTCCTGTCTGAATTAAGTCTGCCAGCGTTTATGGTCTTCCACCCTTTGCTTTGTTATGTGCTGAAAAAATGAAAGAAAAATATGTATTTCAAATCTTTTAGTCAAACAGGCTTAGTCTGGTGATCCTGTCTGACAATTTGGTGGGCGTCTTAAGCCATTTTAAGACCTATATTCATAAGGATCCTGGGTAAACACGTTGCTAACACATGTTTACTTGTGTTATCTTAGAGAATTTTTGCCCACATTTGACATTTAAATTGAACTGTATATTAAACTATCAGAAAAAGGCACTCAAAATTCAGTGCTATGTCTTGCCCAGGATTCCAAAGAATTGATAAGGTGACAGTGGATAGGTAGGACGCCTTGAGCAACTGCCCATGCCTTAATACCTCTGGCGCACTTGAAGCTTCAGCAATGTCAGAAGTGGAACTGAAAATTCGAAAGCTACATCCAGCCACTGCAAGAGGCTTGTGTTATCTTTCGGGAGGCATAGGCACCTACCGCCACTTGCTCTTTGTTTGTATATTATGCTGATTCGTGACTTGTATTCCAGGCTAGTCAAATGTGTTTCCCATTTATTACTTCCACCGGCTGGGATGGCTTTTTGTTTAGAGGGGTGTAGCGGTTCGTTCTTCTCCTTTCAGTCCTGACCTCTTTGGTGTGGCTCTCAAGTAACTGTCTTCAAACCTTCTACATTTGGTGACTCTGTGTTTGGAGGCTCTGAGCTTGGCAGCTCCTTTTATTGGTGGCTCTGTGTTTGGTGGCTACATTTATTTACGGCTCCTACTCCTAATGTCTGTCTTTGGCTGCTCCTATTCCTTTTTTTGACCATTCTTTTTATTGATGACCTCTCTGATACAACCCAATTGTAATTCCATGCAGTACTTATAGCAAAATATATACGAATGAGTCATGTTCCTCCACCCTGTCCCACGCTTCCAATCCCACTGATCTATCTATTACTCAGGACTGCTCTCAGTCCATGTCAGGTTCAGGATGCTGCACTACCTGCGGTGGTTCACAAATGTTCCCTCTCTATTCATTCCATTTACCCCATATATGCAACCATTTCATGGGACAACCTTGTGATTCATACACAGTTCTTTCCATTACCATGCACCAGTCCATATCTTTCTTTCAAGCTACTAACGTAGGTTCTGCGTGTGCTTTCCACAGTCTGTCCGTGTTTCGCTTAGTTGCAGTCATCCCCAGCTTCACCCAGGCCTTCTCTTTCTCATTTAAATCAGTGGGGTCCCACACATTCAGGAGACATAGTTTTATCTTAGGTTCTACCTGTTTCCACAGTACACTTGCCATACACCGGGTCACTTCTGCCCAATAACGTTGAACGTGAACAAACTCCCAGAGGATGTGAATAAATGTTCATTCTTGGCCACACTTTCTACCACACCCCGGGTCGTCCCTATAACCCATTTTCAGCTGTACCTAATAAATACGTTCTATGTAGCACCTTGAGTTGTACTAATCTTCATCTTGACGTGATTGTTACCTCCATGGGGGATGCAAGGGCTTCCTGCCAGTCGTCGTCTTCCAACCCTGTGATATCTTTCTCTCAGTGTTTACGGAGTTGTAGGAGGGAGTCAGGCATATTATTAACCAACTATAGATATATCATGGAGATCGCCTTTTTGGGTGCATATTCTTCTAGAATCCTATCCTCTAGTGGGGAGGCCTCGAGGAGCGTTTGATCCTTTGGAATAGCCACCTGTAGCGCATGTTGGACTTGCAAGTAGCAAAAAGTTTCTGTCCTGGCCATTTCATTTTCGTTTTGTAGCAGTGCAAAGGGGATATCACTGCTTTTTTTCCATAAGTCACCCACCCGGGAGATCCTGATCTGGTCCCAGCCAGCAAAGGCCTTTGTTTTTCTCAAAGTGCCCAACGCATCCCACAAGGTAGTGGCCTGTGGTATTTTCCCAGCCCATCGCATAATTTTATTCACTGTATGCCATACTTGAACTGTATGTTTGGTTGGTCCCGTTAATTTAGTACTTAATGACTTAGCATAGAGCACTTTGGAATAAGTCCCATCTGGAAGAAACCATCTGTCCATTCTGTAACAGGGTCATCATAGGATCTATAAATGCATTGATTAATAGGTGTAAGTGTGCCACCCAGTAATATCTCTTGATGTCAGGGAGTCCCATACCGCCATCATACCCTCCCCTTACTAATTTCTGAGTCACTATCCGTGGCTGTTTTCCTTCCCACAACTGTTCCCTGTGCACCTTCAATACTCCTGAAATAGTCTGCATGGACTGGTCCTGGAGAGTTTTGTAATACGTATAAAAATCGCAGCCGTGCCATCATTTTGAATGATGCAGCCCGCCCCAGCAGTGACAGTGGGAGAGACCTCCAGTGACGAACATCCGAGTATTTACCAAAGTTTGTAAAAATATGGAGTGCTCTATTCAGGGACGTTCACGGTGACGTGAGGTCGAGAAGTATGTTATCTGCATACAAGGAGATAGGATCTTCCTATGTCTCTGCCCATCGCAATCCTCTCATAACTGGGTCTGTCCTTATCCACTGTGCCAGGTGTTCCAACATCAGCGCAAAGAGCAGTGGGGAGAGCGAGCAGCCCTGTCTAGTCCCTCTTTCTAGGGTAAACACTTTTGATTCCCTGTTGTTAACCACCACCTGTGCCTGTGGCGCACTATAAAGAAGCTTAACCCAGCTGATACAGTTCCAGCCGAAACCCATTTTTCTTAGAACTCTGTACATATTCTATTCTATTGTGTCAAACGCCATTGAGGCGTCTAATGATACCACCCCTGCATCCTTTCTTAGTGTCTCAGTCTTGCCCATTACGCCATGCAACCTTTGAAGGTTAAGTGAGGTATTTCTGGATGGCATTAAGCCCGACTGATCCGGATGCACCAGTTTCGTTATAACCTTAAGGAGCCGGGTTGTCAATAATTTGGCTAAAATCTTAACCTCTGCGTTGAGCAAGGATATCGGTCTCCATGAGGAGCGTTTAGTTTTGGGCTTACCACTTTTATGGATGAACATTATAGTGGCTAGTCTTTGATCAAGTGGAAGCGTCCCCCACTCCCGGCTCTCTTCAAAACATCTTAGCTAAATGCGGTGCTATTTTACTGGGGGCTAGCTTGTATAGTTCAATGGGTAAACCATTGGGACCCATCGCGTTTCCCGACTGTAGTCCACCGATTGCTAGTTCCACCTCTGTGGGTGTGATCTCGCCTTCTAACCCAACGGAGTCTTCCTCAGAGAGGGTAGGAAGAGACATGTCTGACAATGGGGCGTCTGCATCCTTGCCTGTGGAGACGGTGTGTGATTTATATATGTTCTGAAAGTGATCAGCAAATCTGTCTGCTAATACTTGCGGCTCAGTCAATTGTTATTCTGCCTCAGTCCTCAACTCAGCTACCACTCTATTCGACTGCTCTCTTCTATCAAGCCATGCAAATAAGATCCCTGCATTATCCCCTGCCTCATATACTCGACACAGCGTGACCCTATGTTGTGCTCGGGTCGCATCTGTGACGAGGTCTCTGTATTCTGTAATATTCATATCCAGCAGATGTTTGACCTCTGGCACTTCTCCTCGTTCTCCCCCCTCCAGGTGTAAGATTTCTTATTCCAACCTGCTGTTACGAAGTCACCCACCTGTGCTCCAGTTTGTTCCTTCTTCGATGCTGCTTGATCCCGACTCCCTCTGAAGCCCACCGGAGCAGCAAGGTATTGGCGCTTGCCTCCCAGATGGACCCCCAGGGGGGAAGGGGGGAATTGGAAGAGAGAGAGAAGAAGACAAACACTGGATTCGCGACTGGATCCTATCTTGGGTCTTCTTCAGGGAAGGGGAGATGATCGGAATGCTAGTTCTCTCTAATTGCGCCACTTGGAACTTCAACTGGTTCTTGTTAGCTACGCAACTTGAAAGCTAAATCTATTGAAGAGAACCAAATATACATGTAAGCTATCATAAATGTAATCGTAAACTTAATTAAACAATTCAAGCACTAGGTTTCATGTATTAGTTTTCGCTCTTCACATACCATTTAAACAGTTTCTGGAGGTTACTTTCACTTCCAGGAAAAGTGCCTTTTTCTGGGTGCCTTTAACAATACTGCGCCTTTTCACACATAAAAAACAATATTTTACTTACAACATATTAATCATGTCATTAACATTGTTCCATACGAACTAAAGTTTCAAATGATGCTAAAGAAAAACAATAATACTAACTAAAATTGAGTTCTTCTATTCGCAAATAATTGCACACACTGTTCCAGATTTAAAGTCTTTCTTTCGAGTTCAATGAGTGAAATGTTCGTAAAAGCTGCTGTTGTACTTCAAATCTTTCATAAATAACAAATGATTCTGTTTTGAACTGCCAAATAATTCACGTTCTACTGAAGCGGCTCCTCAATCCTTAGAAAGCTGCTTTAGGGGGGGCGTAGCTTGGCGCCTGCAGGAGATGGCGGCGCATCGGTGAGGCTCCGAGGCGGCGTTGGAAGGCATGCCGGTTTCTGCCCAGTTCTCCGGATGACAAACGGCGGCTGAAGTATGGGAACATGCCCTGACCCTACTCGCTGCTTTCAACTTCATTTTGGAGGCTCCATGACGCTATAAAATGCTTTTGTAAGTCCTGTCAGGCTCCGGCCGCCATTTTGAATTTTTAGCGCGACACGCATTATGAGGCTACGGCGGTGATACAAGTTCAGCATTCTCCATGTTTAGAATTCCAGGCCCTCAACGACTCTCAGAATGCCTGTTTTCTTGATTTCTTATTGTCATGAAGCGTCAACATTATTGCACTGCCCACTTCTTTTAAGGACGACGTTCCTTCATGAAAGGTTCTTTTTTCAGTCATGAACTTTTCACTATTCTCTTCATCTGCTTTTATTTGCAGCAGCAAATTATTTCACTACATCGCACCTGGAGGCCCTTTGTTGTCTACGCTCTTTTTGCGCTGCGGATTTTTATGTAGTACATGAGAGGACTTTTCTTTTCATATTTCCGCTTTTCTGTTTAAGTCCACTTTGAGTTATGAAGTGAGTTGATGCCACCTCTCCACTTTACATTGACACATGGATGATATTTTGATCTTTCTCTGATGGCTTCACTCACTTTTTTATGTCCGCTCAGATGAAGGTTTTCGCTGTGGTGCTTTGAAGCTAGCTATACTCTTTTCTGGTGATATTCAGACGTCGTCGCTCCCCTGATGGGCTCTTTCTGGTGTTGTTTTCATTTTTGCCTCCTGTGATCTCCAATGAGTTAGCCACTCCACAGATTCCCCACATGGGCAGACTTAAATCAATGTCGCGCCTGCCTCGTTCTACTACGCCCCAAATTGCGAAGAATTCTAAGGTTTTCTCCGCTCTGTCGCAATTGGAAGATTCTCTCAACTCATCTGGTTCAGATACACCAATGGAGCCATCTAAGCTCCCGCAGGATACCTCTAAATCTAACACCAAGAGACTCAAGTCAAACTCTCTTTCGCCTCCAAAACATTCGGGGCCTGTATCTGTGGAACTGTTGTTAGAAGAGATAAGATCCCTGCGTCCTTTTATGGAAGAGACTAATGTTAAGCTCCAGGTCCTTACTGATAACTGGTCGCAAATGGAAACGAGAGTAACTTTAGTTGAAAAGTCTGTTCAGTCGTTTCAAGAAACATCTTCTGTGGTCTCCAACTTAAAATCTCAAGTCTCTGATCTTCAACAACAAGTGGAACAGTTGGAAAACAGGAACAGGCGCAACAACCTTCGTATTTATGGCCTGGCCGAGGGACTTGAGGGATCTGACCCAATCACTTTCTTCAAGTCGTTCCTTCCTAAACTCTTGCATCTGACACAGGACAAGTCCCTTAATATTCAGCGAGCTCACAGATTGGGTCGTCCACCTTCCTCAACTTCTCCTTCTCAGAGACCCAGAGGGGTCATCATCTACTTTTTGGAGTACACTGACCTTTTGATGGTTTTGGCGGCGGCCAAAGCCTCTCCGAATCTTACCTGGTCTGGATCTCCCCTGTTTTTTGCGCAAGACTATGCCAAGGCTACGGCTGCCCGGCGGAAAGCTTTTCTAAATCTGAGAGCGGATTTGCGGGCGATGGGGGCTCGATACGGCCTCTATCACCCATGTTTATTTAAAGTCACCCACAATAACAAGACTACAACTTATGAGGACTCAATAAGTTTGCAAAGTTTCATTAATGCACATAAATCCTCTGCTATGGATGCCTCCAGACCGTCATCCTCTGCTTTCGGATGAATAATGTTTTTATAATTCTTATATGGCTCTGCATGTTATGCTGTGTTTCTTTAGTGTTTTTCATTGTTATAACTCGCCTGAATTTCTCTGTTCCTTTATATGGTTCCGTTAATGTTTCTTTTATTGTTTAAACATTATGGCTGTTCCCTGTTTTCCGTGTTCAGTTATGGTTTCATCCTGATTTCCTAGCACATTTTAACCCTTTGTTTTCTTTTTTCATCTTACAGGAGTTTGTCCTCGTGTCTTGATGATGTCTCCCGACCCCAGTCTCGCTGCTCCTCGATGTGCTGCCTCACCCTTGTGGTTCCTTCCTCCCTCCACCCTTTCTCGTATCTTCCCTCTGTAGGTATGTTTTTCCCCCATTTCCTTATTTATCTTCCTGGCTTATCCGTTGGTTTTTCTTCTTTCCCTTCCCTTTTATCTCTTCTTATGTTTGTGTTCTCGTCCGCATATTTTCACGTTGATTTAATATTATTGTTCGGAACTCCTTGCACCTATGAGGATTGCACTCTTCTTTTTTCATGCTACACTTGCTTCTCAACCTCTTTCCCCTTTCTGGCTCCTTACTCCAATGTCTTTACCATGTTTCTCTCTACTTCTTTCTTACTCCTAGCTTTCTGGGTCACGTACGACGTTGTTGCATCCTATTCTCCTTTTCTTGCTACGGCTCATACTTATGGTCACTTGTTCGCTTCCCTTGTTTTCACTATGTTTCTACCAACTCTTCTTTCTTTCACCTTTTCGACTTTCTACTCTTTTTGGGCTTATCTCTCATTGGATGTGTCATGTATATTCTTTATAAATAAGTTGATAACATGTCATTGAATATTTTGTCATGGAATGGGAAGGGTATTAATTCCCCGATTAAGCGTCAACGGATTCTGTCACATCTTGCCAAATTGAATGTCGATATTGCATTCCTCCAAGAAACGGATTTAACTGAGGCTGAATCTGTTAAGCTTAAGCGTGGTTGGGTGGGTGAATTGTTTTTTTCACAAGGTGATGGCAAGCGTAATGGTGTGGCAATCCTTTGTCGCAAGTCTCTTCCCCTACAGGTTATCACTCATGAGTCGGATACTTCTGGTCGTTGGGTCTATGCTAAACTGTCCCTTAGAGGTGTTCAAGTCTCTCTTCTCAATGTTTATGGTCCTACCACAGGCGAACCTTCTTTTTGGGCTGATTTTTCTCCACTTCTAACTAAGTTTATGGATCACAACTTTATCCTGGCGGGGGATTGTAATCAACCCCTTGATCCCTTTATTGATAGAGAGTCCAAAGCCCCTTATGTTCCCAACAAGCCCCACAAACTGTTTAGTCATGCGATTTCACAACACAAACTTGTAGATTCCTGGCGCCTCTCCAATCCAAAGTTGCGGGAGTATACTTTTTATTCTCCCTGTCACCGTTCCCAGTCACGACTTGACTACATCTTTCTTTCCCACAACCTCGCTCAGTCACTCCTATACTCTGAGATAGGCCCGATTTTGCTTTCTGACCATGCCCCCGTCCTCACTAGTGTTGATGTACTCCCTAAAACTACTGGCCCTAGGAGATGGCGTTTCAACAATTCCCTCCTCACAGATCCCAAATTTACAGCCACCTTTACTTCCTTTTTTGATTAATTTTTCCTCCGCAACGATGATGATACCCTCCCTGATCATACTATTTGGGATGCTTTTAAGGCAGCAGCACGTGACTTTATTATAAGTTATGTTGCGAACAAGCGTAAAAATGCCCGAAGGTTTACCAAAAATCTCCTTTCCGACATTAAAACACTGGAACATGCGTATTTTACTTCACACTCTCCTGATAGCTTGACAGCCCTCATTGCAGCAAAAATGAAGTTTAATGAGAAGTCTACAGAAGATGCCTCTTTGTACCTGCTGAAATCTACTGCTAAATTCTACGGGGGTAGGAACAAGGCAGGAAAGCTCCTAGCTAATTATTTGAAGATTAAGCACAATAAGCTGAATATTGAATCTATTTATGACTCTGATGATAATTTAAAGCATACTGATGTTGATATTCTTGCTGAATTTTCACGTTTCTATGAAACTTTGTATACCTCTGAAACCCAACCTACCCCTAGCTCCCTTGACCATTTCTTCTCCACCATTCATACACCAGCTGACTTTCCTCCAGATCTCTCCTCCTTAGAATCAGAAGTCACACAACAGGAGCTACTTACTGCATTGCAACATCTCAAACCCAACAAAGCCCCAGGACCTGATGGTTTTACTGTCGAATTCTACCTTCACTTCTCTAAACTGCTAATCCCACGACTTCACTCTCTATTGCGCACTTTTATTTCTTGTGGTGCCTCCTCAGGAACTTTCTCTGATGCCCATATTTGCCTTATACCTAAACCCGGAAAGGATACCCAACACTGCAAAAATTACAGGCCCATATCTCTAGTCAATATTGATTACAAACTCTTTGCTAAAACATTGGCGATTCGATTGGACCACCTTCTCCCCAATTTACTGGGAGAGGAGCAATCTGGGTTTGTTAAGGGCCGGTACATTACGGACAATACTAGACTTTTATTTAATATCCTATCAAAGTCCTCCCGTTATCAGCACTCACTTGCAGCGATAGCCCTTGACGCCGAAAAGGCTTTTGATCGTGTTGAATGGTGCTATCTATTCCACACCCTCACTTGGTTTGGTTTTGGTCCTAGATTTATCTCTTTAGTTTCCCTGTTATATTCTCATCCTAAAGCGGCAGTCTTTGCTAATGGTCAAATCTCACCTTATTTTGACCTGGGCAGAGGCATTCGCCAGGGTTGCCCTTTATCCCCTTTTCTTTTCAACCTTGCTTTGGAGCCCTTCCTTTCCAGGTTGCGTCAAAATCCTGCCATTCACGGCTTCCAGATTGCAGATCTGCATATTAAACTCGCTGCATATGCAGATGACATATTACTCTTTCTTTCTAAACCTACAGAATCCATCCCTGCTTTCATGACTGAAGTAAGAACGTTTTCATCTATCTCTGGATATAAACTTAACCACGATAAATGTGAGATCCTTCCCCTAACCAAATTTACTTTCAAACAAGAATTTATTGAATCTCGATTCACCTGGAGTCCGTCCCACATTAAATATCTAGGTTTATATATTACTCCCTCAATTTCAGACACTATCTCTATGTGTATGTCCAAATGCTCGCAGAAAATTGCAGATCTCACGACAAGATGGCATCCTTTATACCTCTCCTGGTGGGGACGCCTCGATACTATCAAAATGATGATATCTCCCATTATTCTGTACACACTCTCCAATATTCCACTCCCCATTCCAGTGACATTTTTTACTAAGATTAACTCAACACTATCCTCGTTTTTATGGAATTCCAAAAAACCCAAGAATGTCTCGGGCTAGGCTAATACGTCCAGCATCTGAAGGTGGTGTTAATTTTCCTGACTTCCCTGCGTATCAGAGGGCCTTTTTATTGCGTCAAGCTTCCCTTTGGTTACAAGATTCCACCTCCCCTTGCCCCTTGTGGCTTAAAGTTGAGCGTACTTTACTCTCCCCCTTTTCTTTTGCAGAATATCTTGCTTTTTCTCGTAAGCCTTCATTGACTCCCACTCCTATCCACAAGTATACTCTTAAGCTTCTATTAGCAGCGGCTCCCGGCCCTCCTGTGACAGTGGCTGATTTCATCTCTTCCACTATCTGGCGTAATAAGTATCTCCTAATTGGTAATAAGCCCTTTTATTGGAAATCATGGAGATCCCGTGGTTTGATTTGGATTTCGCAACTCTTTTCTGGTTCCACTTTTGTTTCTTTCTCTGACCTTTGTTCCTCCTTTTGCTTACCCAAATCCTTTTTCTCTAAGTATCTTCTCCTCAAGGCTGCTGTTTTGGAGCTTTACATACCACTTTTGGCTTCTCCTTCTCCTCCCCCTATCCCTATCACCCCTGCTGTTCGACTTCATTCTCACCTCCGCACTGTCCCCAAGGCATCTCTTCTTTATAAATACCTTCATACTCCCGAGTTACCCAGGCCTAAATCCAAGGTTGAACTTCAGTGGGAAGATGACCTTGGGGTGGATTGGACGATTTCCTTATGGGACAAAATTTGGACAAAATTGCGCAAAACCTCCAGAGCGGCTTCGTTGACACAATCCCTATTTTTTATTTATAATAGGCTACTCCACACTCCTTCTACACTACATAAGCGATTTACTGCTACCCCAGACAAGTGCTGGTCATGTGATGTCCCCAATGCCACCCTGCCACACATGCTATTTCATTGCAAGCTTGTTCATGACTTTTGGTTACAGGTATGGGCCCAAATCAATGTTATTTTTCACACTAGCATCCCCTTTTCCCTTGTTCATCTTTTCCTGGGCAGTCTGTCTACTAGCTGGAATAATGTAGACACATCTGCTCGTATTGTTGATTTGCTATTGGCTGTTGCTTTTCAACAGATTACTGTTAATTGGAAAAATGCATCCAACATTTCCTTTAAAGCGTGGTGGTACAATGTCTGTTATAATCATAGACTTGATAATGCATTTGTCTTCCCTATTCACTTGGCAGCTAAACGTGCAGACTTATGGCTCCCCATTACGCTATATTTAGACAATTGTGCTGCTCGCTCCTCCCTTCCATTGCCTGCCCAACAAGAAGTTCCCAAACCCCCATGATACCCTTTCTCATGTTCTGCATATTTTTACCTTGCTGTTTCATTTTTATGCTCTTTGTAATTTACTGTTTGATCAGAATTGACACAATTTCTTTATTTCTTTTCAATGCCCATGTTCATTGTTTCTACATGCAATTTCTCTTATAGGTTTTATTTGTAATCCCACTCCCCTCCTCCTTCCTGCCTCTTTTATTCCTCCCTTTCTCCCCAATTGATATCTTGTATTGCATTTACCTTTTTACTGCTTAATAAAACTCTTTTGAACTTAAAGAAAGCTGCTTTAGTCTCAGTTACGTGCCTTGGTTCTTCAGTTTTGAAACAGAATGAAAATTCTTACCTTAATTGCATTAGTTTACCTTGCGATAGAAGTTACCAGGGTTTGTGAGGGTTGCTAGGCGCCTGTTTGTTTAATGATCGTTTTTTTTTTTGTTTCCTTCTTTTAGGTCACCGGAAACGGAGCGCCGGCAAAACGGAAGAAGATCCAGCAGGACCTTCTATTCTGAAGCGCCCTCGAGGGACTCAGGAACTGCTGCAGCCTCGGAAGCAGATCGGGAGACGTGGGGAGGATCGAGGACCTAAGCGGGACTGGTGCTGCATCCGATGAAGCGGACTCAAATGAGTTTCTGCCAGCAGGAAGCGAAGCATCGGGGCTAAGCGGGTGGGGGCTTAAATCCCTTTGGTTATGCTAATGCGAAGGCTCCTTACGTGTCCTTGGTGTGCCTCCTTGATTAGCATAACGCACGGAGCGATCTGCCGTTTACACGTGCATAGCATGTGTCTTGAAACATTAGCACAACGAAACGGTTTGCACGTGCACAACATGTGCCATGAATCGTGAAACGAATACAACCTTGCCATCATGACTAATAAACATTGATACCTGCAATTGTAGCATAATGCAAACTGTAGTTGAATAAGTATAATAAATACAATTTTGCCATCATGACCAATAAACAAACATTGATCCCTGCAATTAAAGCATAATGCCAACTGTAGTTGAATAGGTATTCTACACAGCAAAATACTTCTATGTGCAATACCAACTAGGCCAGGGATTGCGTTCTACTGCATTCAGGTTTTTGTAACACCTGCAAGCTTAGTAGTTTTCTCTTAATGGACCCTGGCTATCTACGAGATTGAGTGGCCCCTGACCACTGTTTTGAAGGCCTCCCAGAGCGACTGGAATGAGTCATCGGATCCTTCGTTTTCTTGAAAGTACAAACCTATTTCTTTTATCACAGATTTTTTGATTGACCGGTTCTTCAAGTACCAGGGATTTATTGGCACACTCTCCTTCACTGTTACACTCCCATATCTACTTAAGCCCATATGAGGGAATGGTCAGATATACCCCTCGCCAAGTGGCACACCTCTTTAATTTGTCCTACCTGGTCCGCTGGTACAATTATGTAATGTAGTCTGGAAAGGCACTTGTGGGCCCCAGAGTAATGTGTGAATTGGGTGTCCGTGGGATGTTTGATTCGCCCCCACATCGACCAGACCCAAAGCATTTATGAAGTCTCGGATTTGTGTTCAGGAGGGTGGAGCCGGCCTTGGGGGGTGGTGATCCAGTCACCCCAAGAATATTGAGTTAGTCCCCTCCGTGCAGCAGTCTCCCTTTGGAAAGTTGAGCGATAGATCTCCCAAATCTTTTAAAGCTGTCGCTTGAAGGCCCGGTGGTACATATATAGCTACTAATATTAGTGTAGTGTCCTTCCATGTCCCCAAAATCATGATGTATCTACCCTGTTAGTCTACAGCGACAAATATGGGACCCCCTTGAACTTTACTTAAGGTCAGGGAAAAAGGGGAAAAGAAACAATCATATAAAGAAATTTCCCTCACGACCTCTATTGATGATAATACAATTTAATTGTAATAGGGAAACAGAAGGGCCTAAAAAACAGTGATGCACCACACAAAAATTTACAATTTTTTACTTTTTTATTTGTTATCATTTAGCCATTTTATATTTTTCTTAGGAGAATTCAATATATTTCTTTTTCTTATCACAAAAAAATAACTTAAACTTTTAATTTTCACTGACTAAATGCATTACAGTGAATCTGCATCATATTGATTGACAACAAACAGTAGTCCCTGGGAGAACCTAATGTAGATCACAAAGGATCTGTATCGTCACACAATCACATCTACACACATACCAAATCGTTCCACATTCATACACATTTCATAAAAACATAGAAAAAAGAGGCAACATTTTTATCGTATATTGAACATTGGAGGTACAAGGTACATAATAACCTCCTATGACTAACAAAACAACTGCAAAAGCAGGATAGTAATGTCAGGTCAATGGTCGACGCGTTTCGATGGCGTGGATGCCACCTTCATCAGGACCACAGATGTATTCAGAAACGATAAAGCCCAGGGAATACTTGTTTATAAAAGATATCCTGTTAGAGATGCGTCATCATATACTCGATAGTAAGGATTCATAAAGAATCTGAATTAACAATTAATTTCGCTGCCCATCCTCATAACTCAACAATTATTAGCAAGGTCACAGTCTCCAAGAGTAGGTATCACTTTTCTAATGGCACTTTTATCTAAAGTTTGAACAGGGAGTCGTCTTCAAGACCAGTTATTCAACAAAAGTTCTATATTGCAAAGGTTTTGTCCTCTTTTGTTAAAAATCCCTTCACCATAAAGTAATTCTCGACCCAAAGGCCGTATAGGTAGACCAGAAATAGCGGCGTACTGCCGCACCGCTATTGCTGGTCTACCCGTACGGCCATTTGGTCGAGAATTATCTGACGACGAAGGGACTCCAAAGAAAAGATGTGACGAGTCTTCGGGTGAAAGTCTTACAACATAGTTCCGAACATATCTGACAGAGACTTACGATTTGATTGCGTATTGCCGCACCGCTATTTCTGGTCTACCTATACGGCCTTTGGGTCGAGAATTACTTTATGGTGAAGGGATTTTTAACAAAAGAGGTGTTTCTAGATGTGACGGTATAGCGGACGAAACCTTTGCAATATAGAACTTTTGTTGAATAACTGGTCTTGAAGATGACTCCCTGTTCAAACTTTAGATAAAAGTGCCATTAGAAAAGTGATATTGCATTCGGTCTTCTTGGCCTTTCAGATAATCATATCTGGATACCTAGTCTTGGAGACTGTGACCTTGCTAATAATTGTTGAGTTATGAGGATGGGCAGCAAAATTAATTGTTAATTCAGATTCTTTATGAATCCTTACTATCGAGTATATGATGACGCATCTCTAACACGATATCTTTTATAAACAAGTATTCCCTGGGCTTTATCGTTTCTGAATACATCTGTGGTCCTGATGAAGGTGGCATCCACGCCATCGAAATGCGTCGACCATTGACCTGACATTACTATCCTGCTTTTGCAGTTGTTTTGTTAGTCATAGGAGGTTATTATGTACCTTGTACCTCCAATGTTCAATATACGATAACAATTTTGCCTCTTTTTTCTATGTTTTTATGAAATGTGTATGAATGTGGAACGATTTGGTATGTGTGTAGATGTGATTGTGTGACGATACAGATCCTTTGTGATCTACATTAGGTTCTCCCAGGGACTACTGTTTGTTGTCAATCAATATGATGCAGATTCACTGTAATGCATTTAGTCAGTGAAAATTAAAAGTTTAAGTTATTTTTTTGTGATCAGAAAAAGAAATATATTGAATTCTCCTAAGAAAAATATAAAATGGCTAAATGATAAAAAAATAAAAAAGTAAAAAATTGTAAATTTTTGTGTGGTGCATCACTGTTTTTTAGGCCCTTCTGTTTCCCTATTACAATTAAATTGTATTATCATCAATAGAGGTCGTGAGGGAAATTTCTTTATATGATCTACCCTGTTAGTCTGCCATGTGTGTTCAGTTATCAATGGAAAATTTTTACTAATCAGTATGCCTTCTCCTCTGGATCCAGTAGTGAATGCCGAATGAGCCACTAGTTTGTAACCCCATCTGGTCATTGCTCCGCATGCGTTTCCCATCAAGTGTGTCTCCTGTAGGAGGACTTCATCCGGTGAATGTCTCTCTATGTATTGGAGCACTATTCCTCTTTAGAGCTTATCCCCCAGGCCATTCACATTCCAAGACAGAAGTTTAATGCCGCCTTTTTACTGTCGGCTCATCCTTATTATTATCTTTTTTCATTGCATGCAATAGGCGGCCATGTGAGCATCAAGATCCCTTTCGCATGTGACTAATACCTGGTCATAGGCTGTCAGATTCAATCTCAAGCTTGTTCTGGAGGAATTACATTCTACCCTTTCTCTTAGTGTGATCTAAACTATCACTGAGGACTAACTGAAACCCCGATTCCCCCCTCCCTGCCCTTATCCCCAACTATGCAGGGTACCTGTCTCTTCATGTGAAAAAAAATGTTTAAAAAGAAATTGGGGGTTGTCCCTATACCTTCACTCCCACCATTACCTTGGGTACAAAAGGAAAAGAAGAGAGATCCCACCCTGCATATGCCACAGCTATTAGACTGGAAGTCACTTATTCTTGAGTTAGGAGGGCGTAGTAGTTGATAATTCCTTCTGTGATGATCCATGATTAGAGCCTTCTCTTAATCTGCTTTGCAGGCAGCAAATCAGTGCTCAGCACCAGTTATTTCTAGTCTTGTCCTTCATGTTCTCACTTTGATTGTACTTCTGGCCCATGCTGACTTCTTTGGCAATTGATCTTTCCTCTGCCTGATGCAGTTTTCACCGACCATTTGCCATCCATCAAGCCTGTGCCGACTCCGGGGTGTCAAAAAAACAGGCCTTTCCCTCCACCTCAACCCCCAGCTTCGCAGAAAACTACATGGAGTATTTAAGTCCTTTTTTCTCTAAGCCCACATTTGATGTCTTGATAGGAGTGTTGCTGTTTTTGCACTTGTACAAGACAGCTCTTATTCTTGGAGGTTCTGTTTTTGCATCTCATTTTTTGGAAGCTGTTTTTTCCTGCTCAGTTTTAGGTAACTCAATATTTGTCAGCCTAGTATGTTTACTGCTCAGTATGTGGCCAGCTCAGTATGTGGCCCGATCAGCATTTCTATTGTGGTGCATTTCTTTTAATGTACATCTTAATGCTATTATAGCCACTACCTAAATCACTCTTATTTTAACAGAATACTGCTTTTTGGTCTCGGATTTAGGCCTGCCAGATCTTAAGGTATTGTACTCACTGGTTTATGTGTTGGAAAATATAATAAAACAATTATTTTTAAACAACTTTGTTTAGTCACATGGGCTTATAAAATGGTGATCTCGCCTAATAGGGTGTGGGGGGTCTTCAATCCACTTCAAAACCCATATTCGTAAGGAACCTGAGTAAAGACTTTTCAATGATTCAAGTGTACTTGTGTCATCTTAAAGAATTTTTCCCCATTTGAAATATGAATTTTATCACTCAATATCTGCAAATGAAGCCAACATATTGAATTGTACATTTAACTTTTAGCAAATGCCGCTTAACAATCCGTGTAATGTCTTGCCAAGGGCCCTACATTTCTGAAAGATCACTTCTCTGCAGGGCAATCTAGAAGATAGGATGCATTGAGCAACTGCCCATGCCTTATTACCTCTAGTGTACTTGAAGCTTCATCAATGTCAAATTGGTATTGTAAATTCAAAAGCTGCACAACAAGCAACTGCAAGGAGGCTGATGTTGGCTTTTGGGAAGCGTAGACACCTGTCTCTACCTACTCTCTATTTGGATTTAATATGATAGTTCTTGAATTCTTAAGTTCCTAGGTAGTCAGATGTGTTGCCCCTTCATTACTACTACCAGCTGTGATGGCTTGTTTTATTGTTGGTAGAGTGGAAGGGAGTTGGTTCTTGGCCTTTTAGACCTGCCATCTTTGGCATGGTTCTCCCCTAACTTTTGGCCTTCGACAATACTACATTTGGTGGCTCTGCTTATGGTGGCCCAGTGTTTGGGAGCCCAGTGCTTGGCGGCCCGGGTTTTGGCAGATCAGTTTTTGGCTTGCCTTGTTTTTGGTGGCTCAGTTTTTGGATTGCCTTTCTTTTGGGGGCTTTGTTGTAAATTTCTTTTGATGGGCATGTTGATTTTGTTGTTGCCTAACTGTACCTCTGTTTTGTTTACAGAATACTGCTGACCATCTGAGTTAAACCTGCCAGTGGTTATGGTCTTGTTCACATTAATTTATGTGCTGAACAAATGTTGCAAAAACTTTTGTTTAAAAAACATGTTTTAGTCAAATTGGCGTACAGAATGGTGATCCATTCTGACATGGTGTTGGGCATCTTTAAGCCACTCTAATACATATATTCATAAGGATCTTTGGTAAGGACTTGGGTATGATTTATGTGTATGTGTGTCATCTTGTGGATAATAAACGTTCAGAAAATGTTGCTCAAAAATCACTAATATCTTGCCCAGGGTTCCCAAAAAATTGATAAGATGATAGTGGATAGAGTGACAGTTAAAGATAGAGGTAGCCTGAAAAGAGATGTTAAGAAATGGTAGGATGCCTTGAGCAGCTGCCCGTGACTTAATACCTCTAGTGTACTTGAAGCTTAAGCAAATTAAGAATTGGAATTGTAAACTCAAAAACTACATGACAATCAACTGCAAGGAGGCTGGTGTTGGCTTTTGGGAAGCGTAGAACCTGCCTCCACCTACTTTTTATTTGGGGTTATTATGATAGTTCTTGAATTCTTATAATCCAAGGAAGTCAGATGTGTTGCCCCTTCATTAGTACCAGCTTAGGTGGCTTGTTTTTTGGGGGGATGTGGGAGGGTTCGTTTTTTGCCAGTTAGACCTGCCATCTTTGGCATGGTTCTCTTACCTTTTTGCAGCAAACTCTATTTTTGGGGGCTCCAATATTGGTGGCTGTTTTTGTTAGCTTAGTATTTGTTAGCTCAGTATTGGGTGGATCAGTATTGGACACCCTTTTTTTTGGCACAGCTCATTGCTATCCTGTCTCTAAGTTAAGCCTGCCAGCGCTTATGATCATTAACATATTGGTTTGTCATATGTTTGAAATATTCAAGAAACTATTTTTTGAAACAACTTTTAGTAACCTGAGTTTGGAGGAGAGGTCTTCAAACATTTTGATTGCGAGAAACCTCCTGTCCTCATTTTATTTAGGGGTAACGACTACCTCCTGACAAATTTCCAGAGCCTAGAACCCCTCGACAGCCATAAACGCCATCAATCCCCACGCCAAATCATTTTTACGGTGGGGAAATGATACTAAATAATGTCTGGCAAATCAAAGGTTTGTGGGTGACTGTGGTTCGATGTCCGAGGCATACCAAACCAAAAAAAGAAGTCTCCAAAATAATTACCTAAAAATGCACAGTTACTTTATTTTTTACAAACAAAACTTAATTTGATAAAAACAGATTTAGATAACACCTTTCTAAACTAATGTGACGGGTGTGCCTGTTTTTCTCCGGAGAATCAGTATACCTGTGGTTGCATTTTGGGTGTTAAACTGGCACTGAACTAGTTTAACACCCAAAAATAGCAATAAGCAACAAAAAGTTGACCAGTCCAGCTTTGTAAAGGGCCTTCTTCTGTGCTGCAACACATGTCGCTGCTTTTTAGTAAATATTCAGCTTTTTGAGTAATAAAAAGTTGTCTTATGTTGAAATCAGCAGATTATGCATTAGATGATGGATTGCGGTAAATGGGGCAAATCTATATTTATGCCAAAATCACCATATTTCAAGTGGGCATGGGTTGCAACTTTAGTGCAAGGCATCCGAGAAGAACCATACTATATTTCATGAGATGCTGATGGCTTGGCTATTATAGCTGCATAGAACTGGAGGTTGCTGAACGGCGTTCATGCTAATTAAAACATACCATTTACAATCATTAATGATGAACTGTAAGGTCCAGGTAGGATGCTTTCTTTTATTCCAGGGGAGGAAGTGGTTCCTTAATCTTCTTTCATACTTTTTTTCTAGAAGTTTTTTATTTTAAATATAAAAACTGATGCTTATGTTTTAGCAAAAACTGACTCCTGGTTATATTATTTTGTTCCTGTTGTTGACTTCAGTCATGTTGGGGTTGGGGCCTAGATGGCCTAAGGTCTGAACATGGGGTGGGGTCACAGATGTGGCTAACAGCAGAATATTCTTTACATTTTTAGGTCTTTAACTGTCAGTTATCTACATATAAAATAACTGCAAGCTTAAATGAAAAATAAATATCAAAACTTGTATGTGGGAAATTCACTATAGTACATTATGAAGCCTCTAGTAGTTAATGCACTGCTGAGGTCTGTGTGTAACCAGAGAGAAACAGAATTACATCTTGGTTGGTGCAGTGGGGAATAGGGACCTGTATATTTTTAGTGCTACAAGCTCAGTCTATGACAAAGTGTTGCTGGGATTCTGCTCAGAAGCAGAACTATGCTTGTGATTATAGAACCTTGGCATATAGGGACTGCGGTATCTAAGCAAGACTCCGATTAGCCATAGTGCTTCATTTGCCATCCTAACCTTACCAGAGAGACAAATTACTTTGCAGCCCAAAACACAACACTCTCGATCCTCTCTGGGATCATGGTAATAGGACACACCCTTTCACTCCCTAACTCGCACTTGTACACAATAAGATAAACAAGAGACACAAACGAATTTTAGAATATATTTTTGAAATATTGTGCTCTAAAATTCAGCATTCATGCCACAATTGGAAAACACATGCATAATAAAAGTACAGTAAGCATGGTCAATAAACCATATACCATAAACAGCCCTGTCATGTTATAAGACAAAGTAGCCTAACCTCCTCCCCTTCTAACAAAACTAAATGATTATATGTCTAAGACATATGTGAATAACGGTATCTGCAGTCAAGTCAAGTCAAAGGCACTTTTATTGTGCAAAACACATCACTCCGAGGATCTCCATAGGACCAAATATATTTTATGGAACTTTATCCCAAACACTTCCATTGGTCACTGGAATGGCTAAAATGTTAACCAGACACCAGCCCCTTTTCATTTTATGCGATGATGAATGGAGGGGCCAGCACCCTGTCTACCAGTTCTGTAGCAGTACATTCCGGGAGATGATGGCCATTATTACGTAGGAAATAGTCACAAAAGCCAATCCACAGGAACAAGGAAACCAAGGAAAATATGATCATGACATATAGCCAAGGGGGGGGGGGACTATATAAGTGCATTTTAACCAATAAATACAAACACAAATCTGTGCTGGTGGCATCTACAAAACAGAAGAACTGTCTGAAGAAAAAATAACTTGATCCATAAAATACCTGCAGGTACTTAGCTGAAAAACAGGAGGCTGTAACTCAGCAGTTGGTTTAGAAAAATCCCACTTAGGATTTACTAATGGTGGATAGTTATATACAACATCCATTGTAGAAAGCTGGATAGAAGAAATGGGCAGAGTGTTAGGAAACTGGTCAACGGATTACTCAACCTTTCCCTCAGTCGGGGAGTATCTGCATTGTTGGTGCTCACGGGCCACAATTGTAAGTCTTGTGTAAATTAACAACTACTCCATGTCATAAAATGAAGAATCAGCCAGATGGTGTAGTTTGACATGTTCAATAGAGACAAAGTATCTGTCTTTGTATCCCGAACGTGGTGGCAGAATCACTGTTTGTTCATTGGACACCAAGAACTGGAACTAGAGCATGGTACATTGGCCGAAATCCTTTTTGATTGCCAACTTCTATCAAACTAGATCTCCAATCTTTGGAAGCCAACTAAAACTTGATCTGCAGCACTGAAAGAGTGAGACTTGGGCAAGTGTTTGCAAGATTGAGTGTCACAAAACTTTTCTAGGTCCTTTAAGACAGCAAAATGGTTATCGGCGTCAAAGGTTGAGGCAGCTGCCAGAACCTCTGGACCATCAAGGACTGGAACATACATCTTGATGCCAAAAAGTAATTCATATGCGGTACACCCAACTAGAGACCTTCTAGCAAGGTTATTTAGTGCTTGTTAAACCCCATAAAGAGGGTTTAACCAACCACACCCTGTAACTAATATTCTAGTCATAATTATCTCCACAATGAATTTCACCCTTGGGTATATATGGAGAAGAAAAAAGTACTTGCACACGCACATGTGCTGATAACAAATTGCAAGTCTTTAACAACAGTTTGAACTTCAGCCGAGGGATGTGGACACTCCCAAAGGAATCTATAGCAAGAATACACTGCACCCAAAATATATTTGAACACAATACATCAAATCAATGGGCCACAATGATCTAAGTAAAAGCAGTCAAAAGTCTGGTTATAAATGAAAAGATGTCTGTGGTGGACTAGACGCAGAGGAAATTTTTATTTGATGACAAGTTTCACAAGTTAAAACATATTTTCTGGTGTTGGTATAAACCTTGCCACCAATAACGTTGCTTTGAGCGTGAAATAGTGACAGCCACTCCAGCATGAGTCGAAGCTACTCTTTCGTGTGCTGCTATAATTAAATCCTGTCCTCTGTCTGCATTGGGAATCGCACAATAACAAACACCAGGAATAGTTTCAAAAGGAACTCTTTTTGATCATTTAGGTGATAGGAATATTTTGAAGGAAAGCCCTTCGGTAAAGCGGTGTGATTTTTAAATGGAATAAAGGCATACAATATCATTATTAATACAAGTTTTAGAGCGTGTTACTGCTACTATTTTAGATGTGGTAGCTGGAGATTTGGCTGCTTCGTCATCCAGAGTGTTTCCTATGGTGTGTGTAACAAGTTGATGACTCCATGTATGTAGAATATGAGTTTGTGACAGCCTATCCTTTAGATCTGCCTCTCTAACCCAAAGCAGTTTGTGCATTACTGTGCTACCCCTGGAATTCTTAAAATCAGATCAGCAAAAATGTAAGCTATTATTAAAAGAAAGGACACATTCATACGAATCAAACACAATAAGTGTGGGGAATTCAGGATCCATATTTTCAAGAGCACGGAATAAAGCTTTCATTTCAGACAACTGGGCAGTACAGTACCCAGCGGGTTAGGTGCAAGTAATTGGTGGCTGAAAAACACCATCTGACATAGTGCCAAAACTTGTTGGGCATGCTGCAGAATACTGCTTCTTAGAACCAATAGCAGGATGAGCAGAACCATCAGTGTAAATGATGTTTGTGCATTAATCAAGAGGTAAAACTGAAGAAGGCAGTGGATAAAGGTATTCGTGTTGCAAAAATTCTTGCGTTTGCAAGGAAGGGTCGAAGACTAAATCTACATCCATGGCTGTTAAGGACGTAGCCCATTGTATCCATCGGGGATAGAGGGCATTTACAATAGGGTTATTTGCTTTTGTGATGGCCTCGAAGGCTGGCATAGGAAAAACGAAAATGCTTTTACCTTGAGCAAGTGACCGTTCCTTCAGGATCACCATCTGTACTGCATTTAGAATTTTTTCAGTAGAAGCAAAATACACTTCTGCAGGGGAATATATATATGATTTATATGCTACAGGTACTGTTTCACCTTCATTAAAGGTTACATTTGAAAATTCGATTCCACCCTGTAATACCCAGATGACCAAGTTAGTGGTGGTAACACATGTTTGTAGGCTACATGTTTACAGCAAATCAGATTGTAAGGAACTGAGTGTTGCGATGTGTTTTGATGTCCAACAGGAAGTGGAAAAGTCAGGACGTTGTAAGGTATAAAGCACTTTAAGGAATTGTGCATACTCGGGTATGTATGTCCTGCCAAATTTAAACAATCCCATAAAAGACTAAGTTTTTTTATGTGTGCATGGAGGCTTCAATTGAGCACACTTTTCCAGAAAAGATTTGTTGAAGTTAAATTTGTAACCAGGTGGGGCGTGGCTTTGGCACCACTCAAGATGGCCGCATGACGGGAGAGGTACGCCGCACTTCGGCTGAGTTGTGGTCTTTCGTCACTGGTTGGCATCATCTCGATGGACCACAATAGCAGCATTTACAGAGGAATCCACGGGCATGAAGAAAAGCTGCTTTTTGCAAAGAAAAGAGCGTTGCGCTTCGTTCATTTCCTCGACATCGCGGCTGCTTCGCAGAGCGGCCCCTATTTTGTATTTGTGCACCTTCACAAGTAAGAAGGCTGTAAATGCAACGTTTTCAAAATTAAATTTGGTGACTTAACAATTACAATGGGAGCCCCTCTGACATTTCTGTTGTGACTCATTCGAAGGCTGGTTTTTAGTGCTTCACAACTGGGGAATGTTTGTATCTGGAGCACTTTGGCACTCTGAGGCGATACTTCATTGGTGCAGGTGATGTTGGAGGAACACCTATGCTATCATTAACTTTGGTTATTTGAGTGACTGCCATTTTGAGGTTTGCGCAAATTCACGAGTAAGAATTTTCTTTTTGGAATGCAGCATGTTCAAAATAAAGTATTTGGGCCGTACCCATTTTTTTTGCAAGATAATGTCAGCCCCTGCAGCAGTGTTTTTTTATCGGGATTAAGCTTAGGGCTATCTTTTTTTTAGCACATTATTGGTGAGGCGTGTGTATATCAGGAGCTGTATGGTATTGGTACTCCTTTGGTGCAGGCAAAGTAAAAAATACACTTGTGATATCACCGTCTTGTTGTATGAATCCTTTTTATGAGTAAATTAAGGAAACCTCAGCTTGTCGTTACACCTAAAGGGCATTTATTGGTGGGGCCTGTGTCTCATTCATCAACAGAAGTCCAGTCACCTGTTGTTGGAGAAATGACTAATGCAGTCCCTACTCATAGTTCCTCGCTACAATCTGTCAATAAGGCCTCACCGCCCTCTCCTACATCCAAGCGGTTGAAACAAGATCCACCCTCACCTGACAAGTCAAGGCCCCCTGTCTCCTTTGAGCTGTTTCCGGAGGAGATTCGGGCTTTACGTCCTTTTGTGGAGGAAACTAATAGCAGAATGCAACTTCTGGACGATAAATGGTCATCAGTGGAAAGTTGGGTATCTGTGATGGAGCAGCAACTTTTGGATGTCCTGGGCGAGGCTCATAGAATTAACTGTTTGGGAAAGTAGCTGTGCATGCTCCAACAACATACAGAGGATTTGGAAAACCAGAATAGGAGGAACAATCTACGCATTTATAGCCTGTCTGAAGCTTTGGAAGAAGATGACCTAGTCTCCTTTTTTTCCTCCTTTTTGCCAAAATTGCTAGACATGCCCTCCTCAACCTTGCTCATTATTCAGAGATCCCATAGGCTTGGACGTCTTCCTTCACTGCCTACATCTCCTGTCAAAGGCGTTATCATTCTCTTTTTCAAGTTTACCGACTTGCTATACGTTCTTTCTGCAGCTAGGGCTAAGCGTCATGTTTCTTGGTTGGGTCAAAGGAAGTTCCTCTCTCAAGATGGCTCTAATGCCAGTGCAGCCAGACAAAAGGATTTTTTAAATCTCGAAGATCCTCTTCATTCTCTTTGAGCTAGATGTGGTCTTTTTCATCCCCCCCCCATTTTTAAAGTAACTTTCCAAAATAACACTGACGTTTCAAGGTCCATCAGAGCTTAAGAAGTTTATAAATTTCTGTACTTCTGTACTTTGAGTATTATGGACACTGCTGGCCCATTAAATGGTTGATCTACTTGTTTTGGCTCTCACTGTTGGGTTCTACACCAATATTAAATTATAGTTTTTTTGTAACTCTTTAATATATCTCTGTTTGTAATTCTTCAAATGTTTTAATATGTCTCAGACTGTAATTCTTCGTATGTTTTATTGTATATATGTCTTATGTTGATCTTTTCTACCTCCTTGCAGATTCGTCTGATGTAATTCAGTTTCTTCAGTTCTCTTTCCTAAATGATTTTGGTCCTGGTGTGGCCTGGCTTCCCCCACCCCTGGGCATGTCATCATCTTATGTGTCTTCACCACCCTCGTTCTTGTTTTTTACAGGTATGATCTTTGTTGTCCTTTATGGATATGTAATGTCTCTTCTTTTGGCTTCTTTTCTCTTCCTTTTTACATTTCCTTTTTCTGTTCTTTGTTTCCTTTCATCCTTTCCCTTCCTCCTCTCCTCCTTGTCTCATTTCTGCATTGCCTTTCTTTTCCTTGTACTATGTGATGGTATTTTTATATATGCCTCATTGTTCTCCAATACTATTTTTGTCCATTTTCTCATGGAATAGTAAAGGATCGCTTAATTCGATCAAACAGAGGGAGCGTTGTCCCATCTTGGTAAATCTAATCCAGATCTGGTTCTTCTCCAGAACACTCATCTTACACAATGTGAAGCTCTGAAATTTAAGCAAATCTGGGTTGGCTACGTGTTTGTTTCCCCATCGGTAAATAAGATTGGGATTGTGATATTGGGTAAAACATCCCTTAATGTTATTTTGGTTTCTCAACAAATAAGTGATGTGGGTCGGTGGATTATAGCAAGCCTAATTATAGATAATATCCACCTTACTAATTTGAATGTTTGTCCTAACGCAACCTGAAAATGCTTTCTGGCCCTCCATTGCACAAAATGTACACAATTTCATGACTCTTACTTTATTCTGGGAGGAGACTTTCATCAAATAATGGACCCATTTTTAGATAAACAATCCCCAGGTAATTTTTAAAAATGTATAAGCACAAGGGAGCTTTATGGGCCTTTGTGCAAGGGACTTAGAAAGAAATATATGATCCAGTCGTGAAAGTGAACTATACGAAGCAGGGTAAAAAGAAAACTTCTCGGGGAAATTGGGTTAGACATTCTCCCAGTTTATTATACAGTCACAGATTTCTCCAATTGTGCTTTCAGACCACGCTGTGGGTATTACAGACTTGGATTTGGTTAATCCCACTCCCCCTTTGTATCAATGAAAATTCAACAATTATTTATTACAAGATGCACAATACTCTAGTTCATTTATCGCTTTTGCTTCAGATTTTTTTTCGTTCAAGGTCAATACTGAAATTTCACCATCCTTGCTCTGGGAAACATTCAAAGCCTCGCAAGAGATTTCATTTTAAACTGTCTCTCGGCAAAGGAAGACAAACTTAAAGGAACATACTAGTCTTCTCTCATCGATTTAAATCTTTAGAAAGGAATTATTTCTCCTCTGAACTGCCCTCTGACTTAATACCCTGCTTAAAGCCAAATTGTAATTTAATTCTATTTCTACTGAAGAAGCCTCTTCTGTGCTTCGTCCCACAAAATGCACCTTATTATGGAGGGAGAAATACAGCTGACAAGTTATTAGCAAATTACATCAAGGGAAGAAAACAGTGGCACATTATCAATTCTATTTCCACATCGACTGGTGAGTCTACTCCTAGTCAACAGGCTCTTTCAGACGAATTTGTTCTGTTTTACAAATATCTTTATACACCTGAATCAACTCCTCCTCCTTCCCCTGCAATTGTGGATTATTTACATCATACTGTTGCTACTGATTTGGACTTTGATTCTGTAGAGAATAACCTCTCTACTGAAGAAATTGCTCTAGCCTTGTGAGTAATTAATTTAGGAAAACACCTGGTCCAGATGTTTTAACAGTAGAATTCTATCTTTAGTTCTCCAACATCTTTCTTTCTTATCTGTGTTGCTTATTTAAACATTTTAATGCATCTTCTTCTGGCACTTCCCATGAAGCTATAATATGTCTTATTCATAAGGATGGTAAAGACCCTCGTGAATGCAAACATTATAAGCCTATCTGAGGATTATAAAATCTTTGCCAAGCGCCTTGCTCTTCGGTTACAATCCTTTCTTCCCCATCTCATAGGTGAAGAAAAATCAGGGTTATTAAGGGTAGGCTTACTCGGATAATGCGAGATTGCTTCTGAATTTTCTCAGTAAAGCTTCTTCTTTTAAATCTTCTCTAGCAGCCATAACAATTGATGCTGAAAAGGCATTTGATAGAGTAAACTGGGATTTTTTTTCTTTCATTCTTTAAAATGGCACGGGTTTAGGTCTAACATTATAGCTCTTATCTTCCTCTTATATCAAGTGCCCCAGGCATCAATAATGGTTAATGGCATGATTTCCTCACATGTCCCTCTTCATAGGGGGGTTAGACATGGTTCCCACTTTCTCTTTTTTTAATTTGTTTTGGCTCTTGAGCCCTTTCTTTCTCGGATACGTCTTCACCCTTCTACCTTTGGCTTTCCTCATGGAGACCAACATTTAAAATTTTCTGCTTACGCAGATGATATTCTTTTCTTAATTTCTTCTCCTGAGGATTCCCTACCTTCTCTATTGCAAGAAACGTCTCTATTCTCTGCTGTCTCTAGATATAAATTTAATTAAGATAAAAACAGAAATTCTCCTGCTAATTAAATACACATTCAGTAATTCTTATTCTCTCACTGGTCCACTTCAGCAAAGATTACATATTTGGGGGTATGGTCTTCAAACTCCATCCCTGATATGATTACAATTAATTTTACGGAACTTGGAGGTCATTACAAAGGTGGTGAACATGCCACTGACAGGCTGTCGGTGGCAGGTTCACTGCCATTGTGAGGCCATTTTCTGCCCACTATATTGTAATGGGGGCAGTACCGTGGTGGTTGGAAACTCTGACCGCCACACATCCGACAGGCTCCTTGATCTTACTGGTGTGGTGCAGCCCTCCCCAAACATAGGGATTAGGATGTGCCTCCCCGCCTTCCTTTCCATGGTAGTACACCAGCCACGGAAAGGCTGGCGGGGATAGACTTTGGGGGCATGTAGCGGACCCCCCTTCATCCTGGGCACTTTCGTGCAGGGTAAGGTAAACAGTGCCTTTTTTACATTACGGTGGGTGCTGAAGCCACCAGAAACCGCCGCAATGCAAAGTGTGGCAAGTACGACCACCACAGTGGCAGTTGCATCCAAATACCACCTGTGGGACTGCTGCCTTGTAGGCAGGTGGTCCCACTCCCGGAGACACAGTCTGTCCGCCATCGTAATGACCCTCTTAGTATCAAAATTGATAAGAATCTCTCCTCTTAGAATCCTCTATTTTTATCATGGTGAGGCCGTTTAGACTGTATTAAAATGTTTATTTCACCCTTACTGTTAAATCTTCTTTCTATGCTGTCAGTTCACAGTCCCAAACGTTTTTTTTTTTTTTTTTAAAATCAACACTCTCCTCCTCAAATTTCTTTGCAAGCATAGAAAGTCAAGGGTAGCATTATTCACATTACAAAAAACGAAATTTTCAGGGGGAGGTTAATTTTCCAACATTTTTATGGTTATTATAGAGCTTTTGCTTTGCGCCAAGTGGCTCTTTGGACTCGTGATTTATTCTCTTCCTTTTATGCTTTATGGCTAGATATTGAGCATATTTATCTTCTTCCCTTTAGCTTTCAAGAGGTCCTATCTCTTACTGCTAGGGCGTCGCTTCTTCATTCCTCTATATTACACAACATAGTATCACTGCTCAAATCCACTTTATTTCCACTTACTCTAGATACAGCCTTGTTTTTGAAAATGCCGATATGGTACAACTCCTTACTGAAGATGAACAATAGGCCTTTTTTTGGCTTACCGCGAAGGATAAAGGCTTAATGTGGATATAATAACATTTTCATAAGGGCTCCCCTATCTCTTTACCTCAATGTTTCCTAATTTATCACTGCCCTAAATCCTTTTATACTCTCTTTTTATCATTGATGAATTTGGTTCTTGATGTTTATTTCTCCTGACAGAACTTGTCAAAGAAGGATCCCTTCTCTTCTGGCATTACGAAATTTCTGAAAACGGGCCCAGGAGCTTCGGGTATTTATTAATGTTTCTCCCTTCCTGACAACCCCTCCAGAACCAAATCCAAATCTGAGCTTCTGTGGCAAGAGATCTATGAGTTTCTTGGACAATCCCTTTTTGGAATAGATTATGGGCACACATATACAAAATATCCCGGATTGCTGGTATTACACAAACTCTATTTTTTATCATCTCCTATATTCTACTCCCTTTCAGTGCTCCAAATTCTCCTCCGATACCCCTTCTAAATGTTGGTCATGTGATTTTCCTCATGCAGATTTAATGGATATCCTATACAAATGTCCCAATACCAGTAATTCCTGGTACAAAATTTGGGCTCAGATTAAGAGGATTTTTTATTTTGATAGCCTTTTCAATATTATTTAACTTTTTTCGGGAACACTGTCCAATTTGTTCACTCCATCTTTCCCTAAAAATAAATTATTAGATATTCTGTTAGCAATAGCTTTTCACCAGATTAGTCTGAATTGGAAAACATCAGATAAGGTATCCTATAAAGTGTGGTGCGATTTGGTAGGTTCTTAGTATAAGTTAGACACTATGTATGCTATATTATTGATCAGAACCGTACTATGGGTATTTTGCACTGCAAATGAGTGAGTATGACTATTCAAATGTGTCTAATATAATCCTATATGATAGGAGCGATCAGGTTTCAGAACGAGAAAAAAGAGGTTTATTAATTTGAGACGCGCAGGGATCTGTGATTCCCTGGTGATCCAGTTGGGAAAGAATTTCTAGAACGGGGCTTTAGCATACCATTTAGTAGGACACTGTGGCTGATTTTGAAGTGTAGACAGTATAGGAATAGCATGTTAAGGAGAATCCGTATCCTAACCAGTGTGATTACAATAAAGAGCTGAAGCCAAGGCAAGGGCCCATTTAGATACATATGCATGTTTGACCTTGTGTGGGATGAGGTGTGAGAAAGAAGGGAGAATAACTTTCTTATTTTGGGGACATGCAAGAACAAAATCTGGGACCCAATCGACCTATGCCAATAGAATATCATAAGTTGTCAAGTTGTCCCAAAAAATTGCTTTAATGGTGAGATGAATATCATCCTCAATTTTGATTTCCAAGTGATGAAGTCTGTCTGGAGTGGCCATGTGGGGGTTGGTAGTTTAATCTGTAATGAAGGCATCAGTTGCTTTCGTTACCAGAAATTGGTGGAGATTCCGGCTTACTATGGTGACCTTTGTCACACTGTCCAGAGTCACCACCCAACTCCTCAGGAGGAGGATTCTCAGTCTGTGGCATATCTAGCTATCAGCGCTACAACTCTTGAAAGGTGCTTTATATGGAAGGGGCCTATCCTCCTTCATCTTCACGTCAGACGAGTACTCTGTTTTCAGTTGCACATACTCTCCTTGTCTGAGATCAGATTGCGCTCTTCTGTCGTACTGTTGGTCAGATGATTTCTGAAAGGAACAAAGAGAATGCATATCAGGAATCTGATAACTATCAGGAGTCTTGATTTTAGTGCAATTGTGAAAATTGGAAGGTCTCTGCGGACTCTGGGGATTAGGTACCTCCATGTTGTCTTGTTTTTTGTTGTTGCTTAGGTTAATCCCATGATTTATTAGAGACGACAAGGGCTGGTCTAATTCCTTATTAGAACTAGGCTTGCCAAGAGGTGGTACGGCACGTCTGGTTCCCAAACCAGGACACTACCATCACAATACAGGCATTACAATATAATGATTTTAAAATGCATTTTTTACAACACATAATACATTACAATGCATGCCATTACTATGCGTTTTATGGCAAGTTTAATAGGTATGTTTTTATAATGGAAAATTTTTAAAGATTGATGTTTAATTTGTTTTTGGTTACGTTTTGTGTTTTTTTTTTTTTTATTAATTTTAAATATATAAAAAATAGATGTGAGTGAAAAAGGGAGTTTTGTGTGGGTGAGTGTTTTAATACTCAGGTTTTAATTTTAATACCTGGGTATTAATTTAATGTTTTTATAAACAAAACTCTTAGGAGCAAGTAGACCTACCCTCCAGTATGGGATGTGTGAGAAATTGGGTTATGGGGTGGGGTAGTGAATTAAATACTTTGTTACTAACTTTATTTTGATTTTTAATATTTTTTTTTCCAAATTAGAAATAATTACTATAGGGTGTATAACTCCCACCTTCTGGCAATGACATGGGGTATGAGGGAAATAGTCAGTTTAGTTGGGGGAGTGTATTAAAACTGTGGCATTGATTCAAAAACTTGGGTATTCATTTTTTTGTACATATTTATTAATATTATATTTATTTTTTTAGAAAGTCCCCAAATTAATCTTGGGTGTGTATACCACCCACCAGCACAGGATATGTAGGAAATAGAGGGGTTGGGTGGCGGAGTGTATTAATTGTGGATTTTGTTGAGATTTAGAATTTTTTTCCAGGATGTTTTGTTCAAACCAACCATTTGGAATATATCCATCAGTGGATTTTGGGATATCTCTTCCAAGTGTATGGATCCAATTCTATTGTATGGACAGTGAATTGGATAAATAGATTTATCATTGTAGTTTTTTTTTCTCCCAAAATACTGATTTTTTAGGATTTTGCGTTGGGGGTTTGTTTTTTTTAGATTACACAGTACTTTTTCCAGCAGTGGTTTTGTTGGAAAATATGGCTATGTTAATCTGTGTATTATTTGTTAGTTTACAATGGGATTAGGGATACCTTCATTGCATATGGATTTTTTACTTTGGATTATTGGTGTGCTCAAGACACTTGGTGAAGAGTGTTAGTCTTTGTTAGAACTGTAGTATGCATGCAATGTTGTCTAGGTAGTCTAAAGCCACCACCAACGAAAATGTTTACATTTGACTCAGTAGTCACTCAGATATTTCTTTTTTTTTTTTTTTTAAAGGTGGGTTCAGACTACCTGACAATGTCTGTGCTATTCTCATTTCTTTGAAACTTTGTTCCTTCCTCAATTTCTCAGAATTGATAAAAGTTTGGTTGAGTTTTTTTTATAGATTTTTTTTGAAGAAGTAGTCATTCCTCTATTACATTATTTGTCTTTGCACCTCTAAGCAGGTTGCGTAACAGTTCCACCATTCAACAGGGAACCTTAGCTTCCTCCTGCTGCCTGATATGATTTGAAGGCCAATCCATGTGTCCCCAAAGTAATTTACTAAGGGAGCTAATTTGTCATTGTTGTAAAATACTCTGATTCAGTAATTGATGTGTAGAATTCATCCACACTGTCAGGAGGTACAAAGCATAATGCAGTTAATTAATTACTTCAATTCATACTGCAGTTTATTGTTTGAAATGTAATCCTCAACTAATTCAGTATTTTGGATTTTCTTCAGTAGGCCTGTAAAAAGTGATAAACATCCTTGAATTTGGGTGTCTGGATAAACTTTAATAATGGTGTTAATCATGGGTAACTCAAAATTTATTATCACTTTCATAGGACTTTTATAGAGTTTTTTTAGATTTTACTACTGTTAAAAAATTCAGTGTATGTGGAGGTTTGCTTATCAGGGAGTAAACTATACACTAAATGAACTGTAGTGTTATTGATATTGGTGTGAATAGTGTATATTTGGATGAATGGTAGGGGTCTGGATTTAAAGGTCCCATCCAACATCCAAATATTATTTCTCTCTAAAATTACAAGGTTATGGATTTTGCTAAATATTAGTATCCTTTTCTGAGGGTTTTTGTTGCCAAGCAAAAGGAAAGTTTTATTAGTAAAGGTTACAGTAAATTCAATGGGAATGTTAATGTCTGAGTAGCTCTTGAGTGTTGATCAATGTGGGTGATCTGCCTGTTTTTTCTTTGTATAATTGTGTGTACATTAGGAATTGTGGGCATAGAACTTGATATATACATAGAAATGTGTTGGAATACCTCCATTAAAACTGAACCAAAGGGTTCTTTGTAGGTGGATGCCAAAGTTTTGATTTGCTGGATGTTCTCTCTAACCTCAATCTCCATTGCAGAGGCACAGTGGTTTTGCTTGGTGCTTTTAAAAAACAGTCATCAAGAGTAACCACTCTGCCTGTGCAATGAGATGCATAATACTGCACACAACTCCAATGATTCCTTGGCTCAGTTAGTCTCACCTTACAATAAAAATAGCCACCATACTTTAGCAGTTGATTGCCTCTGTCAGGTTTGATGTAGGTTGCTTCTTCCTGTTGCCATATTTTACATGCCGTAAAACAGGATAGAAAAAGTAATTTTGTTTGATGGTTTACAAATAGAAATGTTTATTATGTAAAAGATGTAAAGAAAATGTGGTTGTTAGTTCTTGGCTGCCTATTGACTTTTCTAAGAACTTGTTCTTTATTCTGTTGCTGGACTCTGACTTTGCTAACTCTGACTTTGCTGTCTATGATTTCTCACTGTGATTTGTAGTTAACGCTTATAAAAAGAAAGACCGATTTAAAATTCTCAATGTCTGTATTTTTATTCGGGCAGGAGGCATTGAGCATCTGCCCAAGTCTTAATTCTTCTAGTGTACTTGAAGCTTCAACAATGTGAGAATTGGTACTGAAAATTCAAAATCTACATGACAAGCCAATGCAAGGAGGCTGGTGTTGGCTTTTGGGAGGCGTAGACAGCTGCCGCCACCCAATCTTTATTAGGGCTCATTATGATAGTGCTAGACTTCTTATATTGCAAGGTAGTCAGATGTGTTTCCCCTTCATTACTACAAGGCCTGGGCAGAGAGAAGTCACCTAAAAACTTCACCGTGCAGCTCAGAGTTCTATAAGCGGCAGAGTGCATTAGGTTGTGACATTCACGCTGATTTTTAGCCCCAGATGTTTGTCCCGTGCTGGAAAATCAGTGCAAACAAAACCATGGGCAGCGCAGGATGTCTTCGCTTCTTTCCGCCATTCTACAGTCTGCTAGAGTTCCAGTTTCCTCAACGTGAACAGAAGGTTTTTCAACACAAGCATTCTCGGCCATCTGCGTTGAGAAATCTGGGCAAGAGGTCATCTGGAGTAAGATATTCCTCACTCACGCTCGCTAACCTAACATTGGCGAATGAGAGGGAGGAAAAAATCTCCGCTTTGCGAAGCAGAGTTTTTCAGAACTCCCTTTGCTCCACAGAGTGTGGATAACTCCATAAACGGAATGGAGTTCACAGCCCAGGTATAATTACTACTACCAGGTGTGATGGTTGGTTTTTTTTGCAGGGGTGTTTATTATTTACTTGTTAGACATGGCATCTTTGCCGTGGTGCTCCCCTAATTATTTGACATCTACCCTCCTATTTTTGGAAGTTCTGTGTTTGGCGGCTCACTATTTGGTAGCCTTTCCATTGTGGTCCATTTCTTTTGATGGACATCATAACGCTGGAATTGATGCTACTTGAACCTCTATTTTTTTAACAAAACACTGCTGTCCTGTCTCCGAGGTTAGCCTGCCCACGCTTATGGCCTTGTACACATTGGTTTATGTGCTAAAATAGTAACATAAATCTTTATTTTAAAAACATTTGTTGGAATGTGACCCTTTTTTTATGGTTACCCATACTTTTTGTCTGATTCCTGATGTACCGAAGTCACTTCTAACGAGGTTCCCAGGGTTTTGTTCTTTCCCAAACATGTGCCTTTGTACCCCCAATTGGCACATCCCTGACCTCAGGTAACCCCCTGGTAAAAGATACCATGGGCAAAAAGGGCACTGTGACAAAGGAAGGCATCTAAGGGCTCTAACACTTATTGTGCCACCCTTAAGGGCCCAGTACCTTTTCCAGAGAATAGGGAAGAGTCAACATGGCTAACATCCCTGTGTGTCAAGCCTGAAACCCACGGTCTAAGGCCTAGGCAAGTTACCCCTCTAGCAGGGTGCGCTAACCCTCAGACACTGTAGGGGCACAGGACCAATTCCACTGTGCCCTCACCTACCTCCATTCTCAGACACTGTAAGTGTAGTAAAGCCATAAAGAATATGTGGTCTGGGAGTTGGTCATTATGAACTCCACAGCTCTATAATGGCTTTACTAAAAACTGTGAAGTTTGGTACAAACTTCTCAGCATATTAAACCCACAAGGATTTCAGTGTGAGATTTAATGTAAAATGCACTCAGAGGGCATCTTAGAGATTCCCCCTCAAAATAAACCACCCCTGGTGTGGTTCCTGAATGGCTGCCTGCCATTTGCCACCCCCAGCCAGGTTTCTGCACCCGTGGGTAGAGAGCCTCCGCTCTCTCAGTCCAGAAACAAAGCCCGTCCTTAGCAGAGGTGTCATGCCTCCTCACCCAGGATGGGCAGCATCCATGAAGGGGAAGCTTCAAAGGCCTACCACCTTTGGAAGCTGTCTCTGCCTTTTGCTGTCCCCAGAAACTGGCTCCCGCCACTGCCGGTCCCCACTTTGGGTGGGAAAATCAGCGGGAAGACCAACCTAGGAAGAGAGATGTGCCCACCTTTTCCAAACCCACCCCTCAGGTGGGGAAGGCGAGGTGATGCAAACATCTGTCCCCTCAATCTTGAAGACGAGGAGATCTAGCCAATCAAGGAGAGGCTCATGCTCCCTCCCAATGGAAGGTGGCATAATAGGGGGTTATCCACCCCGAGGAATTAACCCATTGGTCCCGACCTTCACACCCCTTTTAATGCCCCTAAATATAGTAATTAGGGGCAACCCCGAAGATTTGAGGAAAGAAGGATCAAAGAGCTGTGCTGACCCAGGAAAAAGAAGACACCTGCTGCTTTTGCCCTAGACATACGGGCCTTTCCAGACTCTGACCTGCCTACAAAGAAGAAATTGGTGTGTCTAGCAGCCTCCCTGAGCACTGAGGACTTGCCCTGAACTCCCCATACAGACTCTGTCTCCCATGGCCAGCGGATTTGCCCAACAAAGATTCCAAGACCAGAATCGGGTGAATCTGCGATTCTGCACCCGATGTCCATGGCCCGAGTTCGAGTGGCCCAAAACCACAAAGAGGTTTCCCTCCAGTGATCTGGTGATTTCTGAACTGAATTGAGCTTCAAGAAGATGCCTGCAGCCTCAACCCGAAGGGTCCCTCTGACCGCAACCGGAGCAGGTAAGAAAAACTGATGCTAGAAGAAACCCATTCACTGCACTCCCCACGGCATTGTGTGGCCAAACCGACGGTGTCCACGTATCCCCCAAGATACCAACTTATCTCTCCAGCCCATGGTCACCTTCAGGAAGCCTCCCCTCCAGAGCCTGCAGCAACTTCACCAACCGAGAATTCCCATTGAAAAGCACAAGGTCCCTGATGACTTTTTGGGACTCTGCACCTGGCTGCCCCAGTGTTGCTGGTGGTGCAGCTCCAATGCTGATTATTGGCCCCTGCAGTGCTGCCATTAGCCCCAGGATATTTGCTCCCACACCTGATTAGCCTGCTTGTAAGCAGTCCCTAACTGAAGACCCTTTTTGCCCTATTGGCTAACATTGTGCCCCTGCACTCTGAACCCAGCCACCCCAATGCCACCTCTGGTGCCATTGAAGTGCCCATATAGACCTTGGGGAACCTTTGTCCTAACCCCCAAAACTCTCACTCTTAAGTCTTGTACTTACCTGCTAACACTTTTTCTCCCTTAGAACATTTCAGACCCAAACTCTGATACCATGGGTTCCTAAGTGTTAAACTGATGTTTGTATAAAGAAAAGAGAACTAAACTGCAAAGTATAAAGTCATACTTACCATGTAGATTGAGAACCTTGGGTGTGGTATCTAGGCATACCACCCTCCTCAAAGTAAACCAAAAGTATTCTGAAAGTCATACTGTGTAATTCAAACTGCTTTTTTAAGGGATGCAAATCAGTAACAACTGCAAATCCATCCTCAATTGCATATCTGTAGACAGGTTTACAATTGAAAGTATATTTTACCAATCTGTACCAAGTTCTGCTTCGTTCTAAATAATAAAATTCAAGTATACCTTTTTTATACTTACACTCAGACTGAATCCAGACCAATTGGGTATCAGTCTTGATTGAGTGAATACAATAAATACTTAAACGCCCTCTGGAAAAGCCCAACAGCTCGCCCTCACTACCACAAAGAGAGTTGTTAGTACTTGCCTAATTTAGCCTTTGCTCTATCTCTGGGGACTCGCTGGACTATGTGCACACTATACCTAATAGTGCCAGCTTCCACGTCTTTCTTTAGTCAAATAGGCTTAAAGTAGATTAAAGATGCCCAACAGCTTGTCAGACAGGATTACCATTCTCCAAGACATTTATCAGTAAGGATCCTGGGTAAGGACTTTGGTATAATTAATTTATACTTGTGTCATCTTATATCATTTTCCACCATAAGAAATCAGAATTTTATCACCCAATAGCTGCAAATTCAAGCCCACATACTAAACTGTATATTGAACTTTCATACAATTTCACTCAATCACTGCAACATCTTGCCCAGGATTCCAGAAAATTGATAAGATGATGGAGAGCTACAGTCATAAGTAGAGGTTAAGAAACTGATGACAGATCACTTTCCCAGCAGGTAGCCTAGAAAGTAGAACGCGTTACAGGACGCGTTACAGAGTCGGATTAGGAACACAATTAAGCCAGGGCATCGAAACAATAAATTGACCAACATTTGTGCATAATGACCTTTCACCAAACTTTACATAGTATCTGGAGTAGTTGCGGGAGAAATCTCTGATAAATTAAACTTTCTAAACTCATGGGGTCAGTAGCATTGGCCATAGATGCACAACTAGACACACCATTATTGCAATGCAACTCACCTGCTGGTCTCCTCGCCTGATCTTCAGGCCTATACATTTCTGTTCTTTTGGTGCCTGAATGTGTTGGTCACCTATTGGACCCTTAGTCTGTCATCCCCACCCAAAGATCCCTGAATACCCTGTATAATGTTAGGCAATGAGTCAGAGAACCATCTTCATCATTCGTGTCTGGAGGTTTCTGTTCACCCTGAAGGAACCAGGGGTCCTCCTCTTTTAGTTGTCACTCAGGAACCTCTCTGCAAGCGATGTCTTTGAGGTTTGCATACAACTTCTTACTTGATGTCTTTTGTATTTTGGGTATAGCCTTGATCTGAATATGAAAAAGGTGCAGGAATTCACACTAAATGCCTTTTTCTCTCTGTCTCCATATCCCTTTCTTACTAGCTGTGTGCATCTCTCTCATTCTTACGATCACTTTTTGCCCCTCCCTCTAGCTCTTCCTTTATTCTCATACTCTACTTTTTTTCCTCTTCTTGGTGTCTGTTTCTACCTATGTACTTCACTCAGTCTCTCACATTTCCCCTCTTTCTTTTGCTATTGTTTGACTCTCCAAATCCCCCCCTTTCTCCTGCTCTTGACTTCCCTGTGGACTCTTTCTTTAGTTATTTGTATATGTCTCAGGCCCTTATTCCTCTTGTTATTTAATGTTATATTCTTATGTGTCCACTTTATTGCTTTGCTGCAGACGATAAGAGAAAGTCCTCATGTGCCTGGAGACAGGGTTTAAACCAAAGGAGAATCCACAGGTAGAATTTCCTTTACCATTTCATTTCTTTGATGAAGGAAATTCCACTGGTGAATCGTAATCTACTGTTCCATTTAGCGCAACCTTCTGGAATGCCATCAACCTCTAAACTGAGCCCTAGACTGAGGGAGAGAATTCGCATAGTGCTTATGAGTAGTAAATATCTTTCCTTTTTTCTCTTAGGCCAGAACATGTTTACATCACAAGTTTGCTTTCAGCTCCCCTCCATCACTTCCTTTGCCATTCACGATTTTTGTAGTTTTATATAGGGCATTCTCTACCCATTGGTATTGAAGTACTTTACATGTTCACATTTATTTATTTAAGGCACTGGGATATTTTTGGATCTGCCAAGACTCACAGAATGTTGTCAACGCCGAGACTCAAACCTGGTTTTCAGCTCTGTGTAATGCGCCACACTCTCTACCACTTTCCTTTCTCCCTCTTCTCCATTTTTGCTTTGCAGGTTTCTCTCTATCTATAAACCTGCAAGACAGTGGAGATATGTGCTGTAATTGTTACTTTTCCCAAATCTCTTCCCCTTACTGCCTCCATCTGTCTGCATTTCTAACTCTTATCCTCTCTCCTCTGCCTTTCCTTTCGCCCTCACTTGAATACCTCCTCCCATATTTTTGTGATTCTTACCCACTCTTCTGTCTCACTTTACCTTTTGCCTCTCACCACATTCTCTGCTCTCAATCCATTTTGTTACTGTCATGCCATGTCGATTTTCCATTCCCTTTGTAAATTTGGCCCAGAACGTTTTTCACAGTAAGATTTAAAAAAATAAGACCAAAATATTTTGTGTTGTCAGAAACATTTTTCTTTTTGCTCATTTTGGTTGCTTGCAATATTTATTTTCGCTTAGTGGTGAACTGGAGATCCCTCCCAGATAAGGTGGCTGTTGCTGGAAACAAAAGCAGAGCCTTTTAGCTGGCAATCACATTTAATCTTTCTAACTGCACAGCCACCTTTCACTCCACCCCAGGTAGCATTAGTGCTGGCTGTTACGTTCAAAAAGAGATCAGCCACTCCAGTTTTGTCTCACTCTCAGGGTGAGAGAATGGGGACAGGAGGATAACCACCACATCCTGTGCTTGCTCAGTTTGGCCCATTGTCCTACTGCACAAGAGACAGTCAGCCATTCTCTATACTTAGTTATAACGAGCTCCGAGCTTCGCTCTATGGTTACAGCAGCCTTTAGATCAAGCTCCAGGGGCCGAGCCGGCCCAGTAAAATGTGATTTTATCTACAGCTGAAAAAAACAGCCCACAAGCTGGCCTTTTCTTCGGGCTCCTCGTACAATGCCTGATTGTACGCCCTGCCAATATGATGCTGACACCTTGAGCAACTGCCCATGCCTTAATACCTCTGCCGCACTTGAAGCTTCAGCAATGTCAGAAATTAAACTGCAAATTCAAAATCTACATGACAAGCCACAGCAAGGCGTCTGGTATTCGGTTTTGGGAGGCATAGACACGTGCCACCACCTACTCTTTATTTGAATATCTATTATATTTCTTGAGCTCTCATATTACAAGGCAGTCAGATGTGTGGCCTCTTCATTACTACTACTAGCTGTGATGGTTTATTTTATTTGGTAGGGAGGGGGGGTTGGTTCTGGGCCTGCTAGACCTGGCATTTTTTTAATCATTCCCCACCACATTTGGTCTTCAACCATCCTGTTTTTCGCAGCTGTGTGTTTGGCTTGCCCTGTTTTTCACTGCTGTGTTTTTTGCTTACCCTGTTTTTGGCAGTTTTTTATTGTGCATTTCTTTGATGCTGCTTTTGCAACTAACTGTACATCTATTTTATTAACAGAATACTGCTTTCCAGTCTGAGTTAAGCCTGCCAACACTTATGGTCTTGTATATATTGGTTTGCTATTTGTTAAAAAAAATTGTAATAAATATTTAATTACATTTGTTTAGTCGAATGTCCTCAGAGAATTGTGATCCAGTCTGACCAGGTGTTGGGCATCTTTAAGTGACTTTAAGACACAAATTCATAAGAATCCTGGGCAATGACTTTGATATGATTCATGCGTACTTGTCATCTTATGAAATGTTGCCACCATTCGGAGTCTGAATTTTATTACTCAATATCTTCAAATTCAAGCCCATGTCTTCCCAACCTTCTGAAAAATGAAGGTGACAGTGGATAGAGCGACAGTAAGAGGTCGAGGTTGCCGAAAAAGAGAGGTTAAGAAACCAATAAAAGATTACTTTTACTGAGGGTAGCCTAGAAGGTAGAACACCTTGACCAACTACCCATAACTTAAAACCTCTGGCATACTTGAAGCTTTAACAGTGTCAAAATTGTAACTGTAAATTCAAAAGCTGCACAATAAGCCACTGCATGGAGACAGTTTCTTTTTGGGTTTCATAGACACCTGCCACCACCTACTCTTTATTTTGGTATATTATGATAGTTCTTTAAATCTTATTTTCCAATATAGTAGTAAAAAAGAGGCAACACATATGACTACCAGCTGTGATGGCTTATTTTAATCTGTGGTTAGGGGGTTGATTCTTGGTCTGTTACACCTGGCATATTTGGCATGGTTCTCCCCTAAGGTCTAGCCTACAACCATCCTATTTTTTGTGGCTGTTTTTGGTGTCTCGGTATTTTGCTGCTCAGTGTTTGTCAGCCAAGTATTTGGCAGTTAAATATTTGGCCGGTCATATATTGCCCACTCAGTTTTTGGCTTGCCATGTTTTTGGCAGCTTTCTATTGTGCATTTCTTTTGATCGGCATGTGGATCCTGTTATTGCCACTAACTGTACCTTTATTTTCTCAACTGAATACTGCTGTTCTGTCTCTGAGCTGAGCATGTCAGTGCTTATGGTCTTCTATACATTGGTTTATATGCTGAAAAAATATAATTAAAAAAAGTTTTAAACTTTGTTTAGTCAAAAAGGCTTGGAGAATGGTGATCATAATTGACAATGTGGTGGGCATTCTTAGGCCACTTTAACACCTATATTCATAGGGATCCTGGGTAAGGACTTTGGTATGATTCACTTTATTAAAGTCTCGGAAAATGATGGCAAGACAATACAGTGATTTGTTAGCATGGGTTCCAAATAATTGCTAATATGATAGTGGATAAGGCAACAGAGGTAGAGGTAGCCTGAAAAGAGGCTAAGAAACTGGTAAGAGATTACATTTTCCTGGGGGCAGCCTAAAAGGTAGGATGCCTTGAGCATCTACTCATGGCTTAATTCCTCTTGTGTATTTTAAGCTTCAGCAATGTCAGAACTGGCACTGTAATTATCAAAGCTATATGACAAGCCAATGCAAGGAAGCTGATGTTAGGTAAGGTAATATTTTTTTGTACAGTTAATTAAAACCATTACAAACCATCATCAATAAAAACAGTTTTGTGTGTCTATAACAGCCAATATCAAATTACGATAATACTGTGGTAGGGTGTAAGTAAAAACTGCGATTAAAAGGTGCTGAAGCTAAAACTATTAAAATTAGAGGCAGGATGTGAGATTGGCCCAGAAACTGGCTCACTTCTATCATACCATTGAAAAACTTTGCATGGTTGGGCTACCTTACATTCCCATTCAAATTCAGTTAATTATTGCAGTCCATAATCTGCCTTGATAACAAAAAGTTATCCTCTACGTAAGCTTGTGCTTTGTAGCAATAAAACCTCAAGGGATACCGAAAATGCCAGCTGAGCTCTGGTTGCCATCCAGTTATTTTTGCTCTAAGGGTACAAGTGTTGCGCTGGGTTCCGTCACTGTCCTTCCTGCTTTTTCGCTAATGTGAGTGCCGTGCCTTCTTCATGCAGGTTGTGGAGCTGGCTTCTGCTCTACAATCAAACCAATTTGGCTTTTTCTGTTAATTCTTTCACTTTAAGGTGGGCATCTACGACTTCAAGGTATTTTACCAGTCGGCAGCTCAGTTGGACTTCATCACCGGAGAAGCATGCCAGGACTGCTTGCCTGCATCACCTTATCCGTTTTTGTTGAATAGTGTTCTCAAAATGTTCCAGCGATCTTGTAGCAGAGCCTTACAGATGGTGATGAGGTGTATGATGTTTTTGTTCGCCGTTGCCACAAATGCGGCTCTTTGCTGGCATTGAGGGACGCAGCCAAGGGGCCAAGTGGTTTACAGAAGGTAACAGTCCTAGGCAAAATCTCAAAAACTTCTCTCTTGTCTTTTTGGTGAAGCTGATCTGAAGATATGTTTGGGGCCTGAGTTTTCTGTAAGATTGTATGGTTAGCCAGCCATGTGCTCGCTCTGCCAGTAAGGCTTTGTTCTGCAAGAGAGATTATTTTTTAACAATGTTATTTACTGCTTTTTTAAAGCCCGCCAAGGGCCCTCAGAGATCCCACGGTTGACGCAACCCCGGGTGTTTTATTGCGTCCTCCAGGTAAAGCCTTGCAGGGCAGTTTTCTTTAGTTTGCAGTTCCTTCCACAGGAGAGCGTTGAGTGTTTTTGCTTCTCCCCTGCTTATTTTGTACCAGCTTTTTAAATATACTCCTTTGCGTGCCAACTCTTCCTTTTGCGAGTCCAAATTCGAGCCTAATCGCACGAGTGATGTGTACCTCTGCAAGCCAAAGATCATGCACAATGCTCTTGTTACCGTACCATCTATCGTTTCAGCTTCCCTTCCTCTCATCGCTTCGCTTCCGTAGGTGATAGATGGGATCAGTTTTGCCTGAATCACCTTTATTAGAGGGAGGTGGCTTGGTCCAGTGATCTTATTTTTTAAGTTTCTTAACGATACCGCAGTCATTGGTCCTCTCTTTTTTTCTTTCCTCGCATTGTGGCTTAAAGCTGCCCTTGGAGTCTAGAATGACCCCCAGGTATCTGTATTTGCTTGCGACATCCAGCTTCCTGGAGTCCAAGAACCAGTTGTTCGTTATTTTCTTTTTACGATTGGTGATGCACATGACTTTTGTTTTTTCTTGATTGATTCTGAGTTTGTTTGTATTAGAATATTGCAATGTGATGTACAACAATCGCTGTAGGTCTATCAGCGTCCGGCTGAAGAGCACCAGATCATCAGCGTAGAATAAATTGGGCAGCTGGGTGCCCCCTAGCTTGGGTGCATGGGAATGACTTTCGTTCAGCAAGAGTGACAATTCGGCCATGAAAAGATTAAATAATGTTGATGCGAGCACGTATCCTTGTTTTACCCCTGTGCTTGTGGGAATCTTCCTGGATAAAAATTCCCCCGCGCCTAGTTTGACCTGAGCTTTTGAGGTGAATAGATACCTACTGCCATCTACCCTTTGTTCGGTTTGATTATGGTAGTCGTAGACTTTTTATATTCCAAGGTAGACGGATGCATTGTCCCTTCATTACTACCATCTCTGATGGTTCTGTTTATTTGGGGGTGTGGGGTTGGTTATTTGCTTGTTAGGGGTGAACCATGTCAAAGATGCTAGGTCTAACTTATTGCCTTGAAACCTCCGGTTTGTGCGTACTGAGTTTGTGGCAGCTGAGTATCAATCAGTCAGCGCTTGTTAAGCATGACTACTCAACTGTGAGGGTCTCAAGTCACTGGGGGGATGGGGGATGCAGTTCCTGCAGGGTGCAGAGGTTCTGTTGAAGAGCCAGGCCTTGAGATCGTTCCTGAATTGGTCAGCGACTGGGAGAGCCTGAGGTGGAGAGGCACGGTGTTCCAGGTTTTGGTGGCAATGTAGGAAAAGGATCTTCCTCTGGTAATGTTCTTGCAGATCTGAGGGAAGGTGTTGAGGGCCATTTGAGCAAAGGTATCTGGTAGGAAAGTGACATGAGAGGCAGTCATTCAGATACGCTGGTCCGACATCATGGATGGCTTTGTAGGTGTGCATGAGGAGCTTGAACTTGAATCTTTTGTGGACTGGGAGCTAGTGGAGTTCTCACAGGTGTTTGGAGATGTGGCTGCTATGGGGTGATGTTGACGACCAGTCTCGCTGTGGCTTTCTGTAGGTTCCTGAGGTGTTTCAAAGTGCCACCTGCGTATGGTGCATTGCCGTTGTGGAGTTTGCTGCTGATGAGAGCATGGGTGAATATCCTGCTGGCCTCTATGGTGACCCTCCTGCAGATCTTTTGAAACAGGTGAAGGGTGTGGAAGCATGATGATGAGGAGGCAGTGTTGATCTAGCGGCTCATCATGAGCGAAGAGTCGAATATGATGCCTAGTTTCCTTGCGTGGTCTGTGGGGTTGGGGGTTCCTAAAGCAGCAGGCCACCAGGACTCTTCCCAGGTGGAGGTGTTGGGCCCCAGGATGAGGACTTTGGTCTTGTCTGAGTCGAGTGTGAGGCAGCTGTCTCATCCATGTTGTGACAGCATTCATCCCATTGTGGAAGTTGTTTCTGGTGATTGTGGGCTCGTCGGTGAGGGAGAGGATCAGTTGGGTGATATCGCTGTAGTAGATTATGTTGAGTATGTGGCTCCTGACTATGGTTGGGAGTGGGCCATGTTGACGTTGCAGAGGGTGGTGCTCAGGGTGGAACCTGGGGGACTTAGCAGCCGATCTCCCTGGGTTTTGAGAGGAACGGTGGTAGTCTGCCTCGTTGTGTTCTACCGGTAAGGAAGGAACGGATCCAGTTCACGTCTTTGTTGCTGATGCTGGCGTTGTGGACTCTCATGTTTGGGGTACGGTGGGAGACTGTTTCAAAAGTGGCTGAGAGGTCCAGGAGGATGAGGGCTGCTGTTTCTCCCCAGTCGAGGAGGGAGCAGATGTCATAGGTAGAGGCAAGGAGGGCGGTATCGGTGCTGTGGTAGCTTTGGAGCCAGATTGAGAGGAATGCAGGAGGTGGTTGGGTTCTATGAACTCTGAGTTGTGCGTTGATGGCCTTCTCAGTGACCTTGGCTGGGAAGGGGAGCAGGGAGATGGCTCTGAAACTCTTAAGGTCTATCAGTCTGGAGGACAGTTTCTTCAACTGAAGTTTGATCTCTGCATGCTTCCAGTAATCGGGGAAGGTGGAGGTCTCAATGGAGCAGTTGATGGTGTCGCGTAGTTCAGAGGCAATTGCGGCTCTGAGTATCTGCCAGCTCTGAATAACTGGTGGCTCACCATTGGTGAGCTCACCATTTGTAAGCTCCCTATTTGGTAGCTCTTTATATTGTGGTTTATTTCTTTTGATCGACCTCTTAATGCTGCTACTGCCAGTAACTGAACCTCTGTTATGTTAACCGAATACTGCCTTACTTGGAGTTAAGCTCCCAGAGCTTATGATCTTGTACTATTTGATTTGTGTTGAAAAAAGTAATAAAATAATTTTTTAAACAACTTTTTGGGTAACATAGGCTTAGAGAATAGTAATCTCACCTAATAAGGTGATGGGTATCTTAAATACACTTTAAAACATATATGTATTAGGCTCCTGAGTAAAGACTTTTCAATGATTCTTGTGTCTTCTTATTGAATTTTTCCCACATTTGAAATCTGAATTTTATTGCTTGATATCTTCAAATTCAGCCCACATATTGAATGGTAAATAAAACTTTCAGAAAACATCACTCAAAAATCCCTGTAATGTGTGCCCAAGGCCCCACAAAAGTGATAAGACAGTGGGAAGAGCGATGGTGACAGCCTGAAAAGAGAAGTTAAGAAACTTGCGAAAGAGCACTTTAACTTGGGGCTGCCTAGAACTGTAAATTCAAAAGCTACATAACATTCCACTGCAAGGAGAATGGTGTTAGATTTTGGAAGGTATGGGCACGAGCCACCACCTACTTTTTATTTGGGTGTATTATAATAGTTCATAGCTTCTTCTATTCCAAGGTTGTCAGATGTGTTTCCCCCTTCATTACTACTACCAGCTATGATGGTGTGTTGTTTTTGGATGAGTTGGTTCTTGGTTGGTTAGACCGGTTATCTTTGGCATGGTTCTCCCCAATCTTTTTGCCTTCAACCATCCTGTGTTTGGCGGCTCTGTTTTTTGGAGCTCAGTATATGCGTCTCAGTATTTGTCGGCCCAGCACTTGTCAGCCCAGTATTTGGCAGCTAAATATTTGGCAACTCATTTTTTGACAACTCTTATTTTGGCAGCTCAGTTTTTGGCTTGTCCTGTTTGTTTTCTTTTTATTGTGAAATTATTTTGATTGGCATGTTGATGCCATTATTGCCACTAACTGTAACTTTATTTTGTTAACCTACTATTACGATCCTGTCTGAGTTAAGCTTGCCAGCGCTCATGGTCTTCCACATGTTGCTTTATGTGCTGAAAAAAATCAAAGAAAAATATTTATTTAAAATCTTTGTTTGGTTAAACAGGCTATAGAATGGTGATCCTGTCTGACAATGTGTTGGGCGTCTTTAAGCCAAATTAAGACATATATTTATAAGAATCCTGGGTAAATGCTTTCCTGTGATTCAAGTTTAATTGTGTTATCTTAGGGAATTTTGCCCCCCATTCAAAATCTGAAGTTTATTACTCAATATCTGCAAATTCAAGCCCACATAATTACCTGTTGCTGTCTCTTTCCTATAAAGATTATTAAAAAATCAAGCTGTCTTCAATTTGCAGTGTGAGATCAAGGAAATTAATTGATTCCTTACTGGAAGACGCAGTAAATTGAATGTCGCTGGATCTACCATTCAACCAATAAAAAAATTCCCTCAATGATGCTTCACTCCCTGACCAAATCATAAAAACAAAATCGATATACCTCTTCCACATATTGATGTTATCTATGTGGAGGTTACCCAGATTATAGACGTACTCATCTTCATTGCCATCCATAAACAAATCGGCTAGACTGGGAGCGAACCCCGCCCCCATAGCCACACCCTTGCACTGCAAATAGTATTGGTTCTGAAATATAGGTCTCCCAGCTCAAAATTATCGTGAATTAATTCCTTAGCTAGAGATACTTAGGCTATTCTTTGCAATTGGACTCTGTTGAAAGCTTGTATGTATAAATATTTGTTCATCATGTATGATAATCACTTTTTTGTATAATACACTGATTTTGCCACTTTTGCACTTTATTCACATTGTCACTGTAATTAAGTGTCACTTGTGTCGTTAGATTGATTGAATTACCTGACAGCCTCTACCTATGGTAATTAATTTGTCTTTGTGTACTGAAAAAAATACTGTATTTTAAAGCTTGAAAAACTAAATAAGATTGTTAAATGTTTTCAATTATGCATGATTTCACAGCTTTATCTGTGTTCTAGCGCTTGTTGGAGAATTATTTCCTTGAGATACAAAGAAATTGTATTCACCCGACAGAACCATTTTTTGTTTGTCTATGAACAGCCAGCAGCAGTTGCCTACCATGCGGGCGGCGCAGCTGCCCAGGTATGAAGGAGGTAGCAGCATTAGTTTCTTTTGTGGAGCACAACCTCCTCTCTATGCTGCTTCAGGGGGTATCCACTGCCAGGCCTGCTGCCAGAATGGAGGGAAGGTGGTACTCCCCAAAAAACTAATGCTGTCACCTCCTTAATACCTGGGCAGCTGCGCTGCTGCATGGTAGGCGGCTGCGGCTGGCTGTTCGGACAGGCCTGGCACTGCCACGCCGCTGCTCACCCTGCTGTGCCATGGTGCTGGGTGGGTTAAGCAATATTGAAACAGGTGAAGTAAGAAAAGAAAAAATAAGGATGTAAATGGAAAGATAAGTAGTCATGAAAACAATTAAAAAGAAATTCACAGACACAAAAACACACACTAATACAATAAATAAAAATGAGGGGTAGATTAATGAGGAGTACAGATGATTATAAGGATTAAAGAGGGATTAAACAACAGGGCCAGCACCATTAACAATAGAAATCAAGATTGACGTTGTTGAAGCTTGATTTGCAACTCAAGGATTTGCTCTGCAGTGCATTTGATTGGAAAACACAACACGAGTCGGTGTATCAGGAAACTCTGCCCACCCATGAAACTTCAAGTTGTGCGGAGAACTGCGTAGTGTGACCTCAGACCATGCCTAGCCCACATATTGAACTGTATATTATTCTTTCAGAAAATGTAACTCAAAATGACAGTAATGTCTTGCCCAGAGTTCCAAAAATTCAGATGGCAATGGGTAGACCAACAGTATTTGGCATTTCTTTTGATGGGCATGTTGATGCTGTTTTTGCCACTAACTTTACCTCAATTTGTTGACAGCTGTTCTGTCTCTGAATTAAGTCTTCCAGGGTGATCCCCATCTACTAGACCTAATGCTTACTCTAGCATGCAAATTGATACTACATAATTGGAAGAACTTCAAGGCGACATCTTTCCGAATGTGGCAAGAATGGATCACCTTCCTTAGAGGTGCTGATGATGTGACACTACAACTCCCCCCACCCCCCCGGCACTCCCTTCATGGACCAACTTGGGACTCATTGGACACCAAACTGTAAACAATTATCTCAGAAGAATGCTACTTTCTCTTACGACATTCTCTTTCACAGCCGATTTACTTTATAACAAATACTCTACCTCATCTCCGCCAACACAGGGCTTTTGTACTTTTTATTCTAATGTGTAAAATTTATGTCCAACTCGTAGCCAGATTACATCCTTTATATCATCTCTATTGTTGGTACTCCCATTACCTCCTCAACTGAATCGAGATGCAGACAGTGGTTACCACATCTTCAATATTTATTCATGATTACTGTGATGTATTGTTTTTATGACCAAACACAACATGAATCTTCTGACTTGCATAACCTATAGTAGGTAATTGTTGTTTGTAAAACCCAAATGTCAACATGGCATCTATGTCTTCGAGTCAAATCCTACAGAGTCTTCTTTTCTCCCCCCTCTGTATCCCTACTCCAAGAGTGCTGCTGCATTCTATCTGTATGTTTATTTATTTTACCACTGTACTTCTATGCATATGTACTTTTTATCCTGTGATTCAGAAAATTCAATGGAAGAGATTTGAACTCACAAAATCTTTTCCAGGGTTATTGTCTTTTCGACATTGGGTTTTGTTGAAATGTTATTATAAAAATATATTTAAAAAAAAAAAGAAGTTTAGTAACATGGGCTTAGAAAATGGCAATCAGTTCTGACAATGTGTTGGGCATCTATAAGCAATTTGAAGACGGATTCATAAGGATCCTGGGAAAGGACTTTAGTATGATTCATGTGTACTTGTCATTTTATGGAGTTTTGCCCCTAATCGAAAACTCAATTTTATGACTCACTATCTACAAATTCAAGGCCATTAAACTGTATATTGAACTTTTGAAACATGTGACTCAAATATCACTGCAACGTTTTGTCCTGGCTTCCAAAAAATTGATAAGATGACAGTGGATAGAGCAACAGCAAGAGATAGAGAGAGCCTGAAAACAGAGGTTAAGAAACTGATGAAAAATCACTTTTCGTGTAGGTAGCCTATAAACTAGGATGGCTTGAGCAACTGCCCCTTAAGATGTATTACTCGGGCGTAGTTGAAGCTTCATCAATGTCATAACTGGAACTGTAAATAAAAAAAGCTACATACCAAGCTACTGCAAGGAGGCTGTTTGCTTTTCAGAGAGACATACTCCTGCTGCCACAGCCTCTTAATTTGGGAATATTATGATAGTTCTAGACTAATTATATTCCAAGGTAGTCAGATGTATTGCCTTTTCATTACTACTACCAGCTGAGATTGCTTGATTTTTGAAGTAGTTGGGGGGGGGGGGGGGGGAATTGATTTTTGGCCTGTTAGACCTGGCATTATTTATTTATTTTTGGAGCTTATGTAGCGTGCAGCTACCCCCAACGGGAGTGTCCCGGCGCTACGGACGGTAGGCAGCAGTAAGTTTCTCAGCGTGGCTAAGGGTTGGAGAACAGCCAGGTTTTTGAATTGCGTCTGAACAGGCATTCGGAAGGCATCTTTGAAGGCTAAAATGTATAGGAGAACCATGCTAATCATGCTTTATTTAGCGAACCCGTTTTTGGTGGCTGTGTTCTGCAGCTCAGTATTTGGCGGCTCAGTATTTGGTGGCTCACTATTTGGTAGCTCACTTTTTAGTGGCATAGTTTTTGCTGGCTCTTTCTAATGTGGTGGATTTCTTTTGATGACATCTTAATGTTGTTATTGCCACCAATATCTTAACAGAACACTGTTACCCCGCCTCTGAGTTGTCTGTCAGACCTCATTGGCTTGTTATGCATTGCCTAAATATAATATTTATTAAAAAAATCTTTGTTTAGTCGCAAAGGCTTAGAGCATGGGTTCTTGTCTAACAAGCTATTGGGCGTCTATCAGCTGCTTTAAGACATATTCATTAGGATCCTGGGTAACAATTTTGGCATGATTCATGTGTACTTGTGTCATCTTATGGATATTAAACTCTCAGAAAATGTCACTCAAAAATAGCAATTTTTTGGAACCCTGTCAAGAAATTACAAAGATATTACCTGATAGAGCGACAGTGAGAGATAGAGGTATCCTGAAATGAGAGGTTAAGAAAATGGTAAGAAATCACTTTCCCTGGGGCAGCCTAGAAGGTAGGATGCCTTGTGCAACTGACCATGCCTTAATTTCTTGGATATGTAAATTCAAAAGCTACATGACAACCCACTGCAAGGAGGCTAGTTTTGAGTGGCGGATGGCATCTATACATCCTAAAATCTACTTTTTATTTGGGAATATTATAATTGTGATTGACTTCATATATTGCAAGGTAGTCAGATGTGTTTCCCCTTTATTAGTACTATCAGCTGAGAGGACTTGTTTGGGGAGGTTGGGTATTTGCCTATTGAACCTGGCTTCTTTGGTGTGGTTCTCCTCTAACTTTTCACCTTCAGCTCTCCTATTTTTAATGCCTCTGTTTTGGCTACAGTTTTTTCCAGCTCAGTGTTTGGCACCTCAGTGTTTGGCATCTTAATGCTGTTGTAGCCACTAACTGAAAAACTACTATGCTAACAGAATACTGCTGACCTGTCTGTGAGTTGAGCCTGCCGGAGTTTATGATAATTAATATTTTTTTTTTTACAACAACTTTGGTTAGTCCCATGTGCTTAGAGCAGAGATCTTTAAACTTTATGATTGTGAGAACCGCAGTGAATCATTTTTTCAATCTTTAGGACACCCTCCTGCCAAAAAATTTCTAGAATCTAGAAACTCATCATCGACAACCATAAACACCGGCAGTTCCTATGGCATATAATTTTTACAGTGGGGAAATAATAATAATGTTTGCAAACCAAAGGTTTGTGGGTGACTGTGACTTACCACACACTTAAAAAAAGAAAAAAACTACCCAAAAAGAATTAACTAAAAATGCACAGCTGTATTTTATTTTTGACAAAACGTATTCAGATAACGCCTATCTCAACTAATGTGATGGGTGGGCCTGTTTTTCTTCAGAGAAACTGTCAATCTGTGTTTGCACCTCATTAGTACCAGCTTAACACTCAAATATAGCAATAAGCAACAAAAAGGTGACCAGTCCAGCTTTGCAAAGGGCGTTCTACTGTGCAGCAACATGTGTTGCTGCTTTTTAGTAACTTTTGAACCTCTTGTGTATTAAAAACATGTATTTTGTTAAAATCAGCAGACTGTTAGATGATTTATTATGTGGCAAATGCAGCAAATCTATAACTATGCTAAAATCATTGCTGCCATGCAATTGCATATTTTCAATGGTCCTGGGTATAATGGCTATATGGCATGGGCTGCAACTTTAGTGCAAGGCATTCGAGGAGAACCATATATTTTTTTTATGCAATGTTGACGGCTTTGTTTTTACAGCTGTATAGAACTGGAGTTTGCTGAACATCATTCATCCTAATTAAACCATACTATTTACAATCATTAGTGATGAATTGTAAGGTCCAAATAGGATGCTTTTTTTTAATTCCAGGGGTGAAAGTGGTCCCTTAATCTTCCTACATACAGTATTTCAAAAAAGGTTTTTATTTTTAACATTTTGAAAACAGACACCTATAATTCAACAAAAACGGACTCCTTTATATATTATTTTGCTGCTGTTGTTGACTTCAGTCATGTTTCGGGGGGCTAGAGGGCTTTGAAAGTTGGAATATGGGATGGGGTCAAAGATGTAGCGAAAAACTGAATATTCTGAAAGTTTTTAGGTCTTTCACGGTCGAGTAGCTACATATAAAATAATAGACAGCTTAAATTAAAAATTAAACAAAGTTATTAGTGGGAAAGGCACTATAGTATATTATGAAACCTCTATTAGTCAATGCACTGCCGAGGTCTGTGTGTAGTAAGAGAGCCAAAGAATTAAATCTTGGATGGTGCAGTGGGAAATAGTGACTTGTGTATTTTTAATGCTACGAGGTCACAGTGTGTAACAGAAAGTGTTTCAGGGATTCTGTTTAGGAACACTATGCTCTGGACCATAGAACCTTGGTATTTATGGACAGAGGCACCATACCACCACTGCATCTATGAGCCAGAGTCCAACTAGCTATAGTGCCTCACTTGCCCTCCTAACCTTACCAGAGAGACAAGTGAATGTGCAACCCAGAACACAACACTCTCAACCCACTTAGGGGTCGCCTTAAAAGGACACACCCTTCCGCTCTCTCACTTTTATACAATTAGATAAACAAGAGACACAAATAAGGTTTAGATTTTTTATTTAAATAATCATGCACTAAAACACAATATTCATGCAACAATTAGAAAGCAAATGGAGACTAAAAATACAGTTAGCACGGTCAATAAACTGTATACCATGAAAAGCCCGGTCATGTTATACGACAGAGTAGCCTAAACACTCTCCTCTTCTACTGAAGCTATATTATTATATGTCAAAGGTCTCTGGGATTAGTGACAGACCATGTACCTTAGCTTACACAGATGTTTTACTTCTCAGTTGATGCAGTGCTCTTGTCTTAAATTTCACTCCAAGTGTACTTTTTTGGACCTCTGGGCTCATCTACATGACAAGATGGGTGCTCATAAACAGCTACATTCTCATGTTATATCTAGGTGCTAGTGCCTGACCAAAGAAAATAACAAGGTACATTGTCGTTTGACCTTGCCTATGGTGTGCTGACTAAATCTTAGAAAAAGAACAGAACATGAAAACATATGCAGGTTCTGTAAGAAAATAGAATGTTCCACAAAAGCAAGTGTTTATTATAGTAATGTGTGCAAAGGAAAGTGCAGCATGCACAATTAGGCTAAACTACAATGGGCCATGCAGGAAGCACACCACACCCTTCTTTTGGTCAGGATAATGGCACAAAAGAGAATATCAAATGGACTATAAAGATTTGTGACCAAGGTCTCTGGATGGATCGAAACGTGTCGAATTTGGCTTTCACCCTGTGAAATAAGGAATACAAAGATTAACTTAAACCCTTTGTGAGTGCGACCCGACCTACTTTTGTAAAAAGGGATTTGTGAAATATATATATATATATATATATATATATAAAAAATAGTTGCCCCTCGAGTGGGACAGCACTCGCAGGAGGGTAGCGCACAGAACAGAAGCAACTTGCAATGACACTCAGGTGAGTGAACACATTGCATGCTGGGACCGGTAGCTCAGATCCCCCCATGTGGGTCGCTACTGCTGGCACATATTACACAGTTCTTTAAAAGGAACGAGGCTGACCCCCTTTTTTGACCGGTACTTTGGACTTGTTGGAATCAGCAGCCCATTCAACAATTTGAAACTGTGCATGAAGACATGCTAGCACACAGAAGCACCCGACAATACGAATCCCTACGGCTGTGCAGAGCGGCGTCTGTTGCACTTGGAGCCTGTGGGAGAGTTTCCTTGCTGAGGCATTCACTTGTCGGACTGCTTCAGAGGACGCGGTCTGCATTTGGGAGTAGTGGTGAATTTAGCTTGTCTACGGGGCTCTTGGGTGCGCTGGGTGCCTGTTAGAGGTCAAGAGGCTGGGAGCCGATAGGATTACAGAACCTAGGGGTTTTGGAGAGTCGGCACCTGCATGCTTGTGAAAGATCGATTGTTAAGTAATAATGGCTGCCGGTCTAGAAGCCAGAAGGAAGGAAACTGCAAATAAACTCTTTTTTACTCAGATGGGAGCTGGTGGGAGCAGCACACTAACTGTAATGCAAAGTATGACAAAAGAGATTAAAGTTCAAACATTATATCAGCAATTGGAAAAACTACACAAGAAAGAACTTTCCGAATGGTGGGAAGCGGAATCGCTCCAAAGATATATTGATGTCGGGCGAGATCCTCGTGGGCTAAAAATATTTACAATTCCAACGTATGAAGATGCGGATCTGGATATGTTGGAGGAATAGTCTAACAATTCTACCTCGTGCTCTCTAACAATGATGCGTATCTTGGTAAAATATGCCCTTAAGGACAGGAGTAAACTCCTTGACGAAAATTGATGGAATTATCAGTGAGTTTGGTAAATTGGTGCCCAAAGAATCAGTGGAGGAATTTATGAAAAACCTAATGATACTTCTGGGTAAGCTGGAAGAGGAAATTACTGCAAAAAAGCAGCGCAAGTTTCTTCGTGATTTTAAGGACTACCAGACAGGACGGACTTTAGCATTTCACGAAAGATATGACCACATGTTTGAAAATAAGCATGGTGGTCGTGTAGAGATAGAAGTGGCACCGACAACTACAATTGAAATCAGTGAGAGTGATGTCTCAGATGGAAGCACGTCCGATGCCTCAGTTTCAGCTTTGAGTCAGGGCACTACCCATGAGAACCAGAAGAATTTTTTATGACCGTTCCAAATATTAAATCAAGGAAGGACAGAGCAATTCCAGGAACAAAGTGTGCAGAGAGGCAGAGGATGAGGAAGCAGAGGAAGAAAGCGAGGAACAAGCAAGTAAAAGAAAGAAGGAAAAAGCGACAAAACAAAGCCTGTGGGAATGATGACAAGGGGCAGGAAAGTGAAACCATGAATGTGGTGAACTTGTCATAGTGAAATCTTTCTTTGGAAGAAAAGGAGCTCCTCTCATTGGGTTTGTCATTTTGTATTTCTGCAAACCTCAATTATGCACAGACTAGAATTAATTTATTTTATTTTTCTAGGAAATTGAAACTCAAAGTGGTTTGATACACAGCATGTAAAGGGGAACTCTCAAAATATAACAGGGTTCAGTAAATTGAACATTGATGATATTGAGATCTTACATACACTTACAACACTTGATGAATATTGTGATCATCATGAAGATGCGGTCTTGAATCTACACAATTTGAATCTAGAATTTGATGTTTATCCAGGAAGTACTTTTAAACCAAAATCTGTATTTTTAGCTAGCTAATGTTCAATGTGATGCTATTGAAATCTTTGAAAAGGGAGTATTGAAAGATCTTAGTAAGATTAGGTACAGGACTTTCCCAACCTGCAGGAGAAATATCACCAACTTCCAGAGTCAAGCAATAGAGAATTAAAGAACAGATAGCTCTATTGTGATCCGCCAATCGGATAAAGGCAGGAATGTGGTTATTCTGGATACAGTTAAGTACTTAACTGAAGGAATGAGACAGCTGAATGACGCTAATTGTTATTGCACTTCAAACAACAGTGAAGTAGTGAGATCCAACAAAAGATTTGGGGAAATGCTAGTTGATTGGAGTAAGTAGAGTTCAATTATTTGAAATGTACCCATCCTAAAATACCGGTATTATATCTTTTGCCCAAACTGCATAAGGATGCAGAGAATCCACCTGGAAGGCCTATTGTTTCATCAATGGGCTCTCTACTGGAAAATACCTCAAGATTTATTGACCATTACCTGAGACCATTTGTAATGGGGTTGACAGCCTATTTACGTGACGCCACTCACTTCTTAACAATAATTGATGGCATTCATTGGGAAAAGGAGTATACCCTTATAACTTTGGATGTCAATAGCCTGTACACGAGCATTTAAGCATGATTTGGGCTTGCAAGCTGTGAGATACTTCTTGAAGACATGCTCAATTACTTTATTCTTCCACCCTGAAATTATTTTAGATATGATTTATTTTTGTCTAACAATTTTTTCATCTTTGACAGGTCCATCTACAAGCAGTCACAGGGCACAGCTATGGGCACCTGCTAAGCCCCCAGCTATGCAAATTTATTCATGGGCTGGTGGGAGGAGCAGGTGGCGGCTCGGCTGGAGGAATTTGAAAGCTATGTTGTCCTGTGGCTGTGTTTTATTTGACGTATTTTGTATTTGGAAGGATGATGAAGAATCTGTAAGACGTTTTGTGTGAAAGCTGAACATCAACTCTTGCAATTTGACTTTTACTGAGCACATCAGATGAACTGAAATTGAATTGTTAGTCTGTAGCCTCCCTTCCTCTATGCTTATCCACACATCTAAGATATTTAGAAAATTAACAGCAGGTAATAGTCTGTTAAGTGCAAGAAGTGCACATCCCTCTAAACTTATATATAGTATTCCCTATGGGGAACTATTTCGGGCAGAACATAATTGTAGTACTGAAACAGCGTTCATTTCTGAAAAAGAAATCATGTGTAAACGTTTGGGGAATGGGCGTACAGCCAATATATCATTGATCAGGCTGGTAAGAGTTTAGTCAGTGACCAGAAATGAATTATTACACCCAGCAGTACGAGAGCAGAGTCCTGAGAATATAAGGTTTATAACAACTTTTTCCCACCAAGTACAGGAAGTGCGTAAGGTCTTAAACATTGGCATGTTTTAATGACTGATTTTCTTTTAAAGTAATCTGAGGATTACAGTTCAAATGTTTACACAGACTATTATCAGTCTCTATGCGATTAATTGAGTGTTAACCTGATTACAAGAGATGATACACCCAAGAGTGTGGGCCATCCAGGTTTTCGTTGCTGCAAGAATTGCAAAGTGTGCAGTAACAGTACAGATTGCAGAAAGATCCTAGTACCAAATTCAAGAAGAGATTTTGTTAAGAAACCAATGACTTGTAACACCACTTACTGTGTATATGCTTTAATTTGCCCTTGTAATAAAATGTACATAGGAAGCGCTATACATCGTGCTAGAAACGAGTTTTTGAGCATGTACGTGCTATTAGGCTCAATGAAAGGCACTATCCAGTGGCGCAACATTTTGTTGATTACCATTTTCAAAATGAGAAGTTAAGAATGATGGTAATTGATTCAGTCAATACTAATGTAAGGGGTGGAAATCGGGACCTGACATTATGCAAGTTGGAATCTAAATATATTATTGATTTTAAAAACCCTTCTGCCATAGGGTTTAAATTCCAGCAAGGACCTTGCAATCCATCTGAGTATTTAGGAAATTGTGAATATTGTTGCAGAATCTTTTCAGCTTGTTTTAATGTTTTAATATGTAACAGTTTATATTTTTATTTTTTCACACAGGTGCAGGGACTTTCTTCTTCTTCTTTTGTTGATAGTAACTAATATGGAACCATCTGTCTTCAATTTTGTTAAATAACCTCTGATGCACTATATGAACTTTTGTGCTAATCGCCCACTGGGGCAGGACTGAAATGTTGCAATGACTTATTTAGTTGTTACAATTGCCCACTGGGGGGGGGGGGAAATTTGTGTAACAATATGTGATTACAAGAATATTTACATATCATGTGACTCTGTATTCACGTTTTGATGACAATCAAACGATCTTGATGATGGGATAGAATACATCGTGTATTTTACAGATTAGTATTGAAAATATGTATTTTAAATTTGGCACAGCACTTTAATAGAATTGCTGTATAATTACTGTGGCGGTATTAATTATAAAGCAGAGAAGAATGCTTTTATTTTCCATGCTAAGATGGTCTACACTTTTGTTTGCTATCAGAATCACAATGTTTTGGTATAGTCCTCTTTCTTTTTTTGGTAGATAAATTTAAATATGGAAGAGTGATACTGGATTTTTGATGACCGTGAACAAGGTGTAAAGCCAACACGTGTCGTTTTGTCATTAAACTTATTTCAAGCATACTGGTGTGTCTGGGTAATTCCTGCTGACTGGGAGGAAGATTTTCTGTATGACAGGGTGATTCGGTAACCCAAACTCAGACCGCCCATCTTGACAGCCTCGTAACTAACAGGAACTGGTGATATATATATATATATATATATATATATATATATATATATATCCAAGAAACGAAAGTGCTCCTGCTGGATTACGGGGACCCTTGGAGGTTGGCATACACTCCGGCGGAGCAAGCCGGCGAAAATATCCAATTATAAACCACAATGAAGTATGCTCTCAGTAAAGGAAGACGAAACCTTCAGTGAAATGTGTAGGTCAGGTTTAATTCACACAACGCGTTTCGGCACGCAGCCTTGTTCACGTGTGAAAACAAATGAAACCAACAGTCTTACATCTCATACTGGTCACATGAAAATGGACAGCAAAATAGGACTTACTTTGTCAACCAGCCCTAAACCCAGCCGAGATCGGCGGCCATCTTAAACTGTGTATAAACCTGAATGGGTGAATACGTAACCATAGTAAGTCTCAAGTCCTGGGACTGGGCAAAGAAAAAAGTGGAAACAGTTATCCTCTAATTAAATGCCAAGGTACATTATAAGCAAAAAAAATGCAAAATGCATCACAAACATGTGCTGCTGTCCAGAAAAAGTGAAAGTGAAACAAAAGTGACATAATGTAACAAGTGTAGGAATCCCCAATAGATATACGCCATTCCACCTCCTATTGATAGCACAAACCCCTGTGGGAATGCGACGTGAATGCAGAGAACGTGTTAACGTATATGTTCTGCATTTTGAATCACTCGAATAGACGTGAGGGAGGCAGGATCTATGGAGCCGTCTGTGAGATAATCTTGCCCCAGTGGGCAACGACCTTAAACTGAGTGGAAATCACATCGTGGCAATGTCAAGAAATCACTAAAAGAACAATGAGAGAGCTGTAGGTTAAGGATACAGGTGGTGAGACTCATGGATGGTGCAGGTGAAATCAAAGGGAAAAGGGTAGGATGCCCGTGCAGGTGCTGTCAAGTGATAGGGCCCCTTCCTTCTCTCCTGTAAAAAATACAGATAAAAATCTGAATTAAAAACATGAACAGTGGAATGAAAACTTCATTCTAACGAGGAGGCTAATAGAAGAAGCGATAGCAACAAAGTAAACTGTAAAGTAGAGAAACACAAACAACATCCATTTAGGTACATCAGAGGAAATGACATTGCAAACATTAACAGTCAGTTTTGAGATGTATTGACATTTCCTCATCCATGTTAAGACCTCCAGGGGTCTTAGTTTGAAACTCTATGATGTACCTGGATTCTTTTTGTCTTAAGGCCAATACCCTATCTCCCCCACGAGGGTTCTTAGGTATGTGTTCCAGAATTAGGTAACTCATTTCTCCTACATTCGAGAAATGGCGATCATAGAAATGGCGTGCAACGGGATATTTAGGATCATTATTCGTGATCGCCCTTTGGTGTTCCAGTACCCTCTTTTTGGCTGCACAAGTAGTACTGCCAATGTACCAAAGATTGCATGTGCACATAATGGCATAAATCACGAAATTGGTGCTGCAAGTGAGGAATTGAAAGATCTTTTTGGTCACCCCTCGGTATTCTAATGATGCTTTGTATTTGCTGTGTTTACAGGCTTTACAGTGGCCACATGGGTAGAAGCCTATCAATCCATGATCAGTAGTGGTAGGGAAGACCGTGATATCATTTTTGACCACCCAATCACGAATGTTCTTGTCTCTTCTATACGTGATAACGGGTCTGTCAGCAATGAGATTTCCTAGTGTGTTGTCTGCCTTAAGAATATCCCAGTGTTTGGAAACTATGTGCTTAATTTTGTGGGAGTCAGTGTTGTAAGTCAGGATGAGGCGGGTCCCCGCCTCACCCTGTTCTTCCTCTACTGCCCTGGTGTCTAGTAAAGTTTCCTTCCGCTCTACTTTGTCTGCCCTGTCCCTGGCTTTGTTGAGGACCCAGAGTGGGTAACCTCGATTAAGGAATCTGGCCGTGATGTTGTCTCTTTCCTCAAAATAAGAAGTGATATTGTTACAGTTACGTTTGGCCCTCAGCATCTCCCCATAGGGGATACTCCACTTGAGAGCCTCAGGATGGCTACTGAGGGCATGGAGCACACTGTTGCCCGCAGTTGCTTTGCGGAACAGGGCGGTAACTACCTTCCCCTGTTCAATTTTGAGGCTTACATCTAGGAACTCTGCTTTCTGGGCATCGATGTTCCCAGATAGCACAATGTTGTGATCATTATCATTGAGAGTTTCAACAAAGATCTCGGCTTCTTGTTTATTGCCATTCCAGACAATGAACAAGTCATCTATGTAGCGTCGCCACATGATGACTTTGGGCAGATGTTCCTGCAATGGGGTCCTGCTTCCGATGGTATGCTCCCAGTATCCCATGAAGAGATTAGCAAAGCTGGGAGCGAAGCAAGAACCCATCGCAGTACCGTTCACTTGCCTGTAGAGGGCGCCGTTGAAAGAAAAAATGTTGTTTTGGAGACAGTAGTTAATCATCTCCAAAATCATGAGGCTGTGCTCACGATATTTTAGTGGTCTCTGTTTAAGGAAAAATTCACAGGCTTGCAAACCTTGACTGTGGTCAATTATTGTGTAAAGTGATTGTACATCTAGCACAATGAATAGATAGCCAGGTTGCCAAATCAAATCCTCAATTTTGCCCAGGAAATCTTTCGTGTCTCTTAAGTAACTGGGCAGGGATACCACATATTCCCTAAGAAAGAAATCAACATATTTCGAAATGTTTTCAGTTATACACCCGATGGAGGATACAATGGGGCGTCCTGGGGGGTTGATCTTATTCTTGTGCAATTTAGGTAACAGGTATAAGATGGGTACCTTGGGATGATCTTTCTTAAGGTAACAAAACTCCTCCCACTCAAGGAGGCCCTTGTCTCGCCATGTAACCAATTTATCCCAAATGTTGGTGATACTCTGATGGTAAATCTCCCAATTGGCTGGAGTGTAGAAGTTAGTGTCCTCAAGTTGCCGTAAACCTTCAAGGATATAATCCTCTCTGTTAAGGATCACTATATTACCTCCTTTGTCTGCAGGACGTATGATAATCTCAGTGTCAGAGGCTAGAGTTTTAAGTGCATGTCTTTGTGCCCATGATAAGTTGTTGACCTTGGTACCATGTTTTCTATTCTTACTGAATCTCAATTCGGTGAGGGATTTGATAATGCAGTCTTGAAAGGTGTCTATATGGTCATGCGGTAAGATGGGTATGAAAGTGGACTTGGTTTTAAAGGGGGTTTTCTCTCTACTGTAAGTGTTGATTTCCATGTCACTGAGCAACTGTGTGGCATTGGTATCGGTTAAATCCCCATTCTCACTATAGGCTAATTCGGTCATGGCGATTAAGGTATCTATATCTTCAATGGCCAAATTGTCATTATTGCCGCTAGTGTTAGCTCTGTTGTTAGTATTGGGGCTTTGTTTTTTCAGTATGTGCCATTTTTTTAGTTTTAATTTACGCACATATTTAAACAAATCAATTCTGGTTTCAGTGTACTTGAAAGTAGAGGAGGGACAGAAGGATAGGCCAAGACACAAGGTTCTTTTTTCAGTGTCACTCATCGGTCTTTTAGAAAGGTTAACGACTGTCAAATTTACCATGGTCATATCCATTAATAGTTCCTGTTTGAACGGGTTCTGCGGCTTCCCATGGTACCCCTTCCTCTCTCTGTTGAGCCATCGCTGTGCGAGTCTCTTTTTTCTATTTCGGCGTTTCCCCTGCCTCTTCCTCGTCCGCGTCCTCGTCCACGTCCCCGTGTTTTCGGTAGTTGGTTCTCTCTCGTTGTTTGGCGATCCTTTTGTAGGACCCGAAACTCGTCTAAAAAATTGACTTGTTTGGGGTGGTGTTCTTCTCCCGATGTTGTACCTCCAGAAATGTCGGATTCGGTGTCACTCAATAGGATGTTTTCATTGGTTGAATTGACAGAATTAGCAGTTGCAGCTGCGTTGTTAGTCGTGGTGCTTAGTTGACCTTTATAGAGATGATCATATTTTTTACTGAAAGTTAGAATCCTTCCACTTTCGTAGTCAGCATAGTCCCGGTTCATCTTTCTGGCCTTTCTCGCTTTTATTTCTTCCTCGTGTTTGCCGAGACGTTCTTTCATGGGATCAAGGATTTTGCTTAGTGCATCACTGTCCATGAGTAGTTGTAGGTCAGTCATGAGAAGTTTGATCTGTTTGAGTAGGTCATCTCTATCTTGCCACGCATATTTGATGAGTATTTCCATCATTCCTTTTGAGCTTAGTGCTGAGTGTTGTGACCACTCTTCTAGCATTTTGGGATTGGGAGCCTCGTAGGTTGGAGTGACAAAGATCCGCAATCCTCTCGGTGCCATGTTCTGGTCCACGTAGTTTTGAAGAGAGATGGCTTCCCACCATTTTGACACCTCCGCTCTTTTCATTTTTTCCAGCTTTTTTATTTTTTCTTCCAGCGCCTGTGTTGGTAGGTCATTCCTGTTGGCCATGTTTTGTCTATTGAGGATTGGATTTTTTCTGCTGAATAGCGTCACTGCTGCCGCTCTCCTCTCAGCCTCCTCCTCCATGTTGTCTGATACCTGACCAAGAAATCTTGAAAATAAGGGATCGTCTTCGCAATACCCCTCCGTGCAATGCGGAAGTTACCTCTGCTGCCAAAAATAGACCCAAACTGTAATGTTAGAAGGTGAGAATACACTGTAGGATTGGATATCGTAGCGACAGTTCACTGGTACGGGAACCAAATCCTATGAAGAATTCTCCTAGTTTGGAAATACTCGGTGTCGACAAGTGATCAGTACGTAAGTGACCAGGGGTAAAGTCGCCCAGCTAGTCGTTAACCCGAGGTGGTGTAACTATAGCTAAACGCTCTCCAGCGATACAACTTAAGTCCCCCACCTAACAGGACGAACATGCAACGGGCAGACTTACCTGGGGGTCAGCTGTACGGCGATCTCTCCGAAATCAGAGGCTTGTGCGCGAGTATTCAGATGTCATCTGCAGCCGGTCCAAAATGTAATCCTCAGTAAATATCCAAGAAACGAAAGTGCTCCTGCTGGATTACGGGGACCCTTGGAGGTTGGCATACACTCCGGCGGAGCAAGCCGGCGAAAATATCCAATTATAAACCACAATGAAGTATGCTCTCAGTAAAGGAAGACGAAACCTTCAGTGAAATGTGTAGGTCAGGTTTAATTCACACAACGCGTTTCGGCACGCAGCCTTGTTCACGTGTGAAAACAAATGAAACCAACAGTCTTACATCTCATACTGGTCACATGAAAATGGACAGCAAAATAGGACTTACTTTGTCAACCAGCCCTAAACCCAGCCGAGATCGGCGGCCATCTTAAACTGTGTATAAACCTGAATGGGTGAATACGTAACCATAGTAAGTCTCAAGTCCTGGGACTGGGCAAAGAAAAAAGTGGAAACAGTTATCCTCTAATTAAATGCCAAGGTACATTATAAGCAAAAAAAATGCAAAATGCATCACAAACATGTGCTGCTGTCCAGAAAAAGTGAAAGTGAAACAAAAGTGACATAATGTAACAAGTGTAGGAATCCCCAATAGATATACGCCATTCCACCTCCTATTGATAGCACAAACCCCTGTGGGAATGCGACGTGAATGCAGAGAACGTGTTAACGTATATGTTCTGCATTTTGAATCACTCGAATAGACGTGAGGGAGGCAGGATCTATGGAGCCGTCTGTGAGATAATCTTGCCCCAGTGGGCAACGACCTTAAACTGAGTGGAAATCACATCGTGGCAATGTCAAGAAATCACTAAAAGAACAATGAGAGAGCTGTAGGTTAAGGATACAGGTGGTGAGACTCATGGATGGTGCAGGTGAAATCAAAGGGAAAAGGGTAGGATGCCCGTGCAGGTGCTGTCAAGTGATAGGGCCCCTTCCTTCTCTCCTGTAAAAAATACAGATAAAAATCTGAATTAAAAACATGAACAGTGGAATGAAAACTTCATTCTAACGAGGAGGCTAATAGAAGAAGCGATAGCAACAAAGTAAACTGTAAAGTAGAGAAACACAAACAACATCCATTTAGGTACATCAGAGGAAATGACATTGCAAACATTAACAGTCAGTTTTGAGATGTATTGACATTTCCTCATCCATGTTAAGACCTCCAGGGGTCTTAGTTTGAAACTCTATGATGTACCTGGATTCTTTTTGTCTTAAGGCCAATACCCTATCTCCCCCACGAGGGTTCTTAGGTATGTGTTCCAGAATTAGGTAACTCATTTCTCCTACATTCGAGAAATGGCGATCATAGAAATGGCGTGCAACGGGATATTTAGGATCATTATTCGTGATCGCCCTTTGGTGTTCCAGTACCCTCTTTTTGGCTGCACAAGTAGTACTGCCAATGTACCAAAGATTGCATGTGCACATAATGGCATAAATCACGAAATTGGTGCTGCAAGTGAGGAATTGAAAGATCTTTTTGGTCACCCCTCGGTATTCTAATGATGCTTTGTATTTGCTGTGTTTACAGGCTTTACAGTGGCCACATGGGTAGAAGCCTATCAATCCATGATCAGTAGTGGTAGGGAAGACCGTGATATCATTTTTGACCACCCAATCACGAATGTTCTTGTCTCTTCTATACGTGATAACGGGTCTGTCAGCAATGAGATTTCCTAGTGTGTTGTCTGCCTTAAGAATATCCCAGTGTTTGGAAACTATGTGCTTAATTTTGTGGGAGTCAGTGTTGTAAGTCAGGATGAGGCGGGTCCCCGCCTCACCCTGTTCTTCCTCTACTGCCCTGGTGTCTAGTAAAGTTTCCTTCCGCTCTACTTTGTCTGCCCTGTCCCTGGCTTTGTTGAGGACCCAGAGTGGGTAACCTCGATTAAGGAATCTGGCCGTGATGTTGTCTCTTTCCTCAAAATAAGAAGTGATATTGTTACAGTTACGTTTGGCCCTCAGCATCTCCCCATAGGGGATACTCCACTTGAGAGCCTCAGGATGGCTACTGAGGGCATGGAGCACACTGTTGCCCGCAGTTGCTTTGCGGAACAGGGCGGTAACTACCTTCCCCTGTTCAATTTTGAGGCTTACATCTAGGAACTCTGCTTTCTGGGCATCGATGTTCCCAGATAGCACAATGTTGTGATCATTATCATTGAGAGTTTCAACAAAGATCTCGGCTTCTTGTTTATTGCCATTCCAGACAATGAACAAGTCATCTATGTAGCGTCGCCACATGATGACTTTGGGCAGATGTTCCTGCAATGGGGTCCTGCTTCCGATGGTATGCTCCCAGTATCCCATGAAGAGATTAGCAAAGCTGGGAGCGAAGCAAGAACCCATCGCAGTACCGTTCACTTGCCTGTAGAGGGCGCCGTTGAAAGAAAAAATGTTGTTTTGGAGACAGTAGTTAATCATCTCCAAAATCATGAGGCTGTGCTCACGATATTTTAGTGGTCTCTGTTTAAGGAAAAATTCACAGGCTTGCAAACCTTGACTGTGGTCAATTATTGTGTAAAGTGATTGTACATCTAGCACAATGAATAGATAGCCAGGTTGCCAAATCAAATCCTCAATTTTGCCCAGGAAATCTTTCGTGTCTCTTAAGTAACTGGGCAGGGATACCACATATTCCCTAAGAAAGAAATCAACATATTTCGAAATGTTTTCAGTTATACACCCGATGGAGGATACAATGGGGCGTCCTGGGGGGTTGATCTTATTCTTGTGCAATTTAGGTAACAGGTATAAGATGGGTACCTTGGGATGATCTTTCTTAAGGTAACAAAACTCCTCCCACTCAAGGAGGCCCTTGTCTCGCCATGTAACCAATTTATCCCAAATGTTGGTGATACTCTGATGGTAAATCTCCCAATTGGCTGGAGTGTAGAAGTTAGTGTCCTCAAGTTGCCGTAAACCTTCAAGGATATAATCCTCTCTGTTAAGGATCACTATATTACCTCCTTTGTCTGCAGGACGTATGATAATCTCAGTGTCAGAGGCTAGAGTTTTAAGTGCATGTCTTTGTGCCCATGATAAGTTGTTGACCTTGGTACCATGTTTTCTATTCTTACTGAATCTCAATTCGGTGAGGGATTTGATAATGCAGTCTTGAAAGGTGTCTATATGGTCATGCGGTAAGATGGGTATGAAAGTGGACTTGGTTTTAAAGGGGGTTTTCTCTCTACTGTAAGTGTTGATTTCCATGTCACTGAGCAACTGTGTGGCATTGGTATCGGTTAAATCCCCATTCTCACTATAGGCTAATTCGGTCATGGCGATTAAGGTATCTATATCTTCAATGGCCAAATTGTCATTATTGCCGCTAGTGTTAGCTCTGTTGTTAGTATTGGGGCTTTGTTTTTTCAGTATGTGCCATTTTTTTAGTTTTAATTTACGCACATATTTAAACAAATCAATTCTGGTTTCAGTGTACTTGAAAGTAGAGGAGGGACAGAAGGATAGGCCAAGACACAAGGTTCTTTTTTCAGTGTCACTCATCGGTCTTTTAGAAAGGTTAACGACTGTCAAATTTACCATGGTCATATCCATTAATAGTTCCTGTTTGAACGGGTTCTGCGGCTTCCCATGGTACCCCTTCCTCTCTCTGTTGAGCCATCGCTGTGCGAGTCTCTTTTTTCTATTTCGGCGTTTCCCCTGCCTCTTCCTCGTCCGCGTCCTCGTCCACGTCCCCGTGTTTTCGGTAGTTGGTTCTCTCTCGTTGTTTGGCGATCCTTTTGTAGGACCCGAAACTCGTCTAAAAAATTGACTTGTTTGGGGTGGTGTTCTTCTCCCGATGTTGTACCTCCAGAAATGTCGGATTCGGTGTCACTCAATAGGATGTTTTCATTGGTTGAATTGACAGAATTAGCAGTTGCAGCTGCGTTGTTAGTCGTGGTGCTTAGTTGACCTTTATAGAGATGATCATATTTTTTACTGAAAGTTAGAATCCTTCCACTTTCGTAGTCAGCATAGTCCCGGTTCATCTTTCTGGCCTTTCTCGCTTTTATTTCTTCCTCGTGTTTGCCGAGACGTTCTTTCATGGGATCAAGGATTTTGCTTAGTGCATCACTGTCCATGAGTAGTTGTAGGTCAGTCATGAGAAGTTTGATCTGTTTGAGTAGGTCATCTCTATCTTGCCACGCATATTTGATGAGTATTTCCATCATTCCTTTTGAGCTTAGTGCTGAGTGTTGTGACCACTCTTCTAGCATTTTGGGATTGGGAGCCTCGTAGGTTGGAGTGACAAAGATCCGCAATCCTCTCGGTGCCATGTTCTGGTCCACGTAGTTTTGAAGAGAGATGGCTTCCCACCATTTTGACACCTCCGCTCTTTTCATTTTTTCCAGCTTTTTTATTTTTTCTTCCAGCGCCTGTGTTGGTAGGTCATTCCTGTTGGCCATGTTTTGTCTATTGAGGATTGGATTTTTTCTGCTGAATAGCGTCACTGCTGCCGCTCTCCTCTCAGCCTCCTCCTCCATGTTGTCTGATACCTGACCAAGAAATCTTGAAAATAAGGGATCGTCTTCGCAATACCCCTCCGTGCAATGCGGAAGTTACCTCTGCTGCCAAAAATAGACCCAAACTGTAATGTTAGAAGGTGAGAATACACTGTAGGATTGGATATCGTAGCGACAGTTCACTGGTACGGGAACCAAATCCTATGAAGAATTCTCCTAGTTTGGAAATACTCGGTGTCGACAAGTGATCAGTACGTAAGTGACCAGGGGTAAAGTCGCCCAGCTAGTCGTTAACCCGAGGTGGTGTAACTATAGCTAAACGCTCTCCAGCGATACAACTTAAGTCCCCCACCTAACAGGACGAACATGCAACGGGCAGACTTACCTGGGGGTCAGCTGTACGGCGATCTCTCCGAAATCAGAGGCTTGTGCGCGAGTATTCAGATGTCATCTGCAGCCGGTCCAAAATGTAATCCTCAGTAAATATCCAAGAAACGAAAGTGCTCCTGCTGGATTACGGGGACCCTTGGAGGTTGGCATACACTCCGGCGGAGCAAGCCGGCGAAAATATCCAATTATAAACCACAATGAAGTATGCTCTCAGTAAAGGAAGACGAAACCTTCAGTGAAATGTGTAGGTCAGGTTTAATTCACACAACGCGTTTCGGCACGCAGCCTTGTTCACGTGTGAAAACAAATGAAACCAACAGTCTTACATCTCATACTGGTCACATGAAAATGGACAGCAAAATAGGACTTACTTTGTCAACCAGCCCTAAACCCAGCCGAGATCGGCGGCCATCTTAAACATCGATGCCCAGAAAGCAGAGTTCCTAGATGTAAGCCTCAAAATTGAACAGGGGAAGGTAGTTACCGCCCTGTTCCGCAAAGCAACTGCGGGCAACAGTGTGCTCCATGCCCTCAGTAGCCATCCTGAGGCTCTCAAGTGGAGTATCCCCTATGGGGAGATGCTGAGGGCCAAACGTAACTGTAACAATATCACTTCTTATTTTGAGGAAAGAGACAACATCACGGCCAGATTCCTTAATCGAGGTTACCCACTCTGGGTCCTCAACAAAGCCAGGGACAGGGCAGACAAAGTAGAGCGGAAGGAAACTTTACTAGACACCAGGGCAGTAGAGGAAGAACAGGGTGAGGCGGGGACCCGCCTCATCCTGACTTACAACACTGACTCCCACAAAATTAAGCACATAGTTTCCAAACACTGGGATATTCTTAAGGCAGACAACACACTAGGAAATCTCATTGCTGACAGACCCGTTATCACGTATAGAAGAGACAAGAACATTCGTGATTGGGTGGTCAAAAATGATATCACGGTCTTCCCTACCACTACTGATCATGGATTGATAGGCTTCTACCCATGTGGCCACTGTAAAGCCTGTAAACACAGCAAATACAAAGCATCATTAGAATACCGAGGGGTGACCAAAAAGATCTTTCAATTCCTCACTTGCAGCACCAATTTCGTGATTTATGCCATTATGTGCACATGCAATCTTTGGTACATTGGCAGTACTACTTGTGCAGCCAAAAAGAGGGTACTGGAACACCAAAGGGCGATCACGAATAATGATCCTAAATATCCCGTTGCACGCCATTTCTATGATCGCCATTTCTCGAATGTAGGAGAAATGAGTTACCTAATTCTGGAACACATACCTAAGAACCCTCGTGGGGGAGATAGGGTATTGGCCTTAAGACAAAAAGAATCCAGGTACATCATAGAGTTTCAAACTAAGACCCCTGGAGGTCTTAACATGGATGAGGAAATGTCAATACATCTCAAAACTGACTGTTAATGTTTGCAATGTCATTTCCTCTGATGTACCTAAATGGATGTTGTTTGTGTTTCTCTACTTTACAGTTTACTTTGTTGCTATCGCTTCTTCTATTAGCCTCCTCGTTAGAATGAAGTTTTCATTCCACTGTTCATGTTTTTAATTCAGATTTTTATCTGTATTTTTTACAGGAGAGAAGGAAGGGGCCCTATCACTTGACAGCACCTGCACGGGCATCCTACCCTTTTCCCTTTGATTTCACCTGCACCATCCATGAGTCTCACCACCTGTATCCTTAACCTACAGCTCTCTCATTGTTCTTTTAGTGATTTCTTGACATTGCCACGATGTGATTTCCACTCAGTTTAAGGTCGTTGCCCACTGGGGCAAGATTATCTCACAGACGGCTCCATAGATCCTGCCTCCCTCACGTCTATTCGAGTGATTCAAAATGCAGAACATATACGTTAACACGTTCTCTGCATTCACGTCGCATTCCCACAGGGGTTTGTGCTATCAATAGGAGGTGGAATGGCGTATATCTATTGGGGATTCCTACACTTGTTACATTATGTCACTTTTGTTTCACTTTCACTTTTTCTGGACAGCAGCACATGTTTGTGATGCATTTTGCATTTTTTTTGCTTATAATGTACCTTTTTTCTTTGCCCAGTCCCAGGACTTGAGACTTACTATGGTTACGTATTCACCCATTCAGGTTTATACACAGTTTAAGATGGCCGCCGATCTCGGCTGGGTTTAGGGCTGGTTGACAAAGTAAGTCCTATTTTGCTGTCCATTTTCATGTGACCAGTATGAGATGTAAGACTGTTGGTTTCATTTGTTTTCACACGTGAACAAGGCTGCGTGCCGAAACGCGTTGTGTGAATTAAACCTGACCTACACATTTCACTGAAGGTTTCGTCTTCCTTTACTGAGAGCATACTTCATTGTGGTTTATAATTGGATATATATATATATATATATATACACACATACACATATACACACATATCTCTCACAAACAGCGTTCCAACCCCGTTCAACTGATTCTGTCGGGGACTTCTGGCATGGACCACTTCCAATCTCCACACAAACTTGAAGAAAACGACAACGAATTTGCGGTATGCAGTGCAGGATTTATTTCAGCAAACAGATTACATCCTGGAATACTCTGGCTTAGTGCCCACCATTGACAAATTTTGCTTGCTCACATGAGGTAGGGAACAATAATACAAAAATGTGCACTATTGGCTGTAAATAGTGAGTACCATGTGACTAAAGATAAAAATCAGACTATGAGCAGACAATATTCCTGATAGAAATACCTGCATACCTTCAATAGGAGTTGAAGCATTTCATATTTTTCACACAAATGCAGATACTTCTATGATTACAATTTGAATAAAAATTCCCACACAGTACACATTACATCATAGTATATAAATAATATCAATATTAGACTCATTTTTACTCCTATAGTCATTATATAGTTCGTAATTGTGGAGAAGGTATATAAAGATTCCCAAGTACTGGGAATTCACAAATCAAATCAAGCAAGTGCTGCAGACATTTCATTCCAGCGATTAAGATCAGAAAAGACCATACGATTATACTGATCGGAAATAAAGTGCAAGTGCAAGAAATCCGCAAAATGGGCAGATGATGTAAATCCTATTGTAAATGTTACGGTATAAATATATAAAAATCATGATTTATAGTACCATTACAAACAAATAAAACCACAAATAGAAGCAGATAAAACGAGACCATATATAAAAATTTGTTGAAATAAAGTGCAAGTGCACTAGTTCTCATAGCAATGTGTCAAAACCAGAAAAACTTGATCATAGATGAAAATAGCCTCAACTGAATATCCTCTCTTTTCGTGAAGATGAAATGTTAAAAAGGTAATTTTAGGTCTAAAATCAGAATGTGCCACCTAACAATAACGTCGGTTAAAGTGTTGTTCAGTGTGCAAATATGCATGAAAAAAAGTGCAAAAAAGAGAATTCAGTACATTGTGTAGCAGCTGATATTCTTTGTCCAAGCCTGAACAAAGATATAACGAAAATGCTGATGATGTAAAAATGGCATACATGAGTCTGTTCCTAAGATCATGTTGTCAAGAGTTACTAGCTTCATATAGTACAAAATATCCATATATATACATACATATATATATTACCTACTGGCAGTCGCCAGTAGGTAGTTATAGTTAGGACCTATTTTCCATAGGAAATCCGCAACATTCTATTTGGAATAACTCTGGCGCCCGTTGACGAATCTTCGCAAAATTTTCAAAACTTTTGGCCAGCTCCAGTCTGCTCCTATCCTGAAAGTCTTGGGATGATTCGTGTAGCGGGGGCTGAGAAAAAAGTGGGTTACCAAAACGTGTTTTCCCCATGCAATTTCCCATAGGACCTTTAGCCGCAGCTACAGCCCGAACTGCTGAACGGAATTACATCAAATTTGGCAGAAAGGTAGACCTTGGTTCAGAGGCATGACTTTTGCTTAAATGGTGTAAATCCGTTCAGTAGTTCCTGAGAAAATCAAAAATATATCTGGGCAGAGCCTAACCACACATCTCATCATGAGATCTGATTGGCTGTCAGTACCTTATCCAAGAAGTGTTGGCAGCCATCTTGGGACCAATATACATGATGGCACCTCATTAAAAAGCATTGCAGTTAATAGAAGGTTTTAAGACTTTAAATTATAAATCATTTGTTGATGGTACCATACTCCTTTTAGGAATTGTGGTGTGTTCTAAGGTGATTTTACCATGTGAAAAAGCCTTCTGCTGTGATGTGATATGAAGAATGTTTGAGAGAATTATTTTCTCATGCTTTTCCCACAGATGTTTGGAAGGTGATCTATAAGCTAAACTGAAGGCATATTTTCTGTAAATTCACATGTTTCTCAGTCCTATGAGAATGAAGTCTGACATTCTCAGTAAAACATGTACATCCAACAAGGGCAGAGACTGTCAGTTGATTCCTTTGTGTTCTACTGCAGCTTCCCAGAGTGTTCTAAAGAACAACTAGAGCACCAACAGTCCTCCTTATGACAAACTTATTGCACACCTGAAGCTAGCTTGATTGGAATAAAGTGGTAACTCTTAAAACATTTAATTGAAAAAGGAACAAAATGAGGGCATTCATTTTGCCATAGAAAGTATGATTAGCGCTGCAGAAAGTAAAACTAAGGCACATTTTGACTTCTCAAATCCTCTTCCATTTCATAAAAAATTCTGACATGCAGGACATGCAGACTGAAACATGCACTTTCAATACCAGCAGCAGACTTCCCTGGTGAGCAGTAGCTTTACTACAGTGATCTAATGAGCAACTAGAGTGCTAACATTCAGAATTTATGGCGAATGTGTGACACATCTTAATGCCTTCTTGATGGAACCAAAGTAAAAAACTTAAAGTATTTCCTACTGAGGAGACTGCAGTAAATGAGGAAATTAGGAAACTTCATAACAAATAAGTCTCCCAAGATGGCCACCAGAGATAAAAGAGCCCAAATGTAGCCCGAATATCACCCAGATGTAGCCCAAGTATAGCCCAATGACAGAATGTCCCGGAGTGTTCTTAAGAACAACTAGCTCACTTACTGTCTTACTTATGACAAAAGTATGGCACACCTGAAGCCATCTTGATTGGAATAAACTGGTAACACTTAAAACATTTAATTTAAAAAGGAACACAATGAGGGGGTTCATTTTGCCATATAAATTATGTTTAGTGCTGAAGAAAGAAAAATTAGGGCACATTTTGAGTGACTTCTCAAATCCTCTTCTATTTCATTAAAAAATTCTGACATGTAGACTGAAACATGCACTTTTAATACCAGCAGCAGACTTCTGTGGTGAGCAGTAGCTTTACTACAGTGATTTAATGAGCAACTGCTAACATTCAGAATTTATGGCAAATGTGTGACATATCTGAATACCTTCTTGATGGAATCAAAGTAAAAAACTGAAAGCATTTCCTACTGAGGAGACTGCAGTAAATGAGGAAATTAGGAAACTTCATAACAAATAAATCTACCAAGATGGCCACCAGGCACAAAAGAGCCCAAATGCAGCACAAATATCACCCAGATGTAGCCCAATGACAGATGTGTGCAAAACCCTTATTTTTTGTGTTTTTGCAGTTTTATATAGTGCAGACTTGTCAGGTATTGGAGTGCTTTACATGAGCATTAGTTACATCACACAAGATCAAATTCATTTTGGTTGTAGACATGGGGAGATTAAGTGATTTGACCAGAATCATAGAATGTTGAGCTGAAGCAGAAACTCCAACCTGGTTCCCCAGTTGCAAAGTCTGCAGCTCTGGAAGTAACACCACACCCTCTCCCCTAAGTGCAACATTTAATCAAGTGGTCAACTGGATAAAAAAACATAAAGATAACCAATAATTTAAAAGTGCTTTGTCGCTATTTGAAAACTCAGAAAACATGTCCTCATTTTAGTTTTTTAGAGCAGTAACCATAATTTTGAAGCAAATAAGACCCTCTCATATATGTAATTTCTAAAGGAAATGCTCAAGGTATTACAGTTTTGATTAAATCAAGATGACGTCAGGCGTTCCACACTTTTGTAATAAATATAGAATGTTAGCAGTCTAGTTGTTCATTAGGATACTGTTGAGAGGCAGAGGCCAGGGGCACGGCCTCTGAAACTTGAAGGCAGGTAGGAGGGTGCAGAGGCAACAATTTGACCACACTGGGCAGGCAGGAAGGGCAGTTACAGCACAACAGACTATGTAGGGCAGTGGAAAGGGGGGCAGGGGCAACAAACCAACAATACAGGACTGGCAAGAGAGGCTGTGGCAATATAATAAACCATTGTGGGCAGAAGGAAGAGGCAGTGGTCGTACAAACATACATGCCAACAGACCCGATTCAGCCAGGAAACGTCCAATGTTTTTAAGCTCAAATGGGCTTTATTTGATCTGTCTCCTGTCTACAATCTCCTCTTTTTCAATGTAACTCAAAGGGGGAAATCAATACCCCAGTTTTTTTCCAAAATCTCCCTCTTACCAAGTTCAAAATGTTCCCAAGTATGGTACATTGGATCATGGAAGGCAGGAGGAATTGGGGTAGGGACATGGACTTGGATAACAGAGGACAGGAGGGACATGGAGAGGTGCACCAACCTGACCCTACAGGGCAGGCAGCGGGGTTTGCAGCAGCACAATACACCACACAGGGCATGCGGGACGGGAGTGAAGCACAACAATCCATAGAAAGCAATAGGGAGGGGACAGGACCATGCACATGGACAACAGAGAACAGAGGGGAAAGAGTCAATGGTAGTTAGCTGACTATAATGGACAGACAGGCGAGAAAGCTGCAGCATAACAGACCATAAAGGGCAAGAGGGACAAATCAGGGGCATTACAATGGAACAGACAAGCCAGGAGGGAAGGAATAGGGGTCTGCACATGGAAACAGAGGGCTGGGGGCAAGGGGGCAGGGCAGGAGCAGCAAGATGACCATGGAGGTCAGGCAGGATGGGCACTAGAAACAAGACACACCATGGAGAGCAACAGTGAGACTATGATGGCATACACACAGACCATGGAGGGAAGGTGGGAAGGGGTCAGGGGCAGCTAGCTGACCACACAGGGAAGGTGGGAGGGGCCGTGACAGCACAGAAGACCATGCATGGCAAGCGGGAGGGTTAGTGGCAGCACAATGGCTATGATGGGCAAGAAGGAGGGTACAGGGGCATGCACAAAGGACCATGGAGGATAGAAGGGAGGGTCAGGACCTGGGCACAGACAAGAGAGTTCAGGGAATGGGGCCTCACAACAGACCGCGCGGGGCAGGCAGGAGGAGCAGTTGCAGCACAACAGACCAGGGAGGGCAGAAGGGTGTGGCAGTAAAATTTACCATGGAGGACAGGAGGAAGGGGATAGGGGCATGGCATGTGGACAGGCAGGGTGGAGGTGGCAGGGACAGGTTACAGTCCTCTGACAATGCTATGCAGGTGGGAGGGGAGTGGCAGCTCAACAGAACACTCACAGTAGATAGGAGTGGCAGGTCCATGGGACATGGTGGGAAAAAAGGATGGAGCAGGGGCATGCACAAAGACATCGGAGGGCAGGGGGAAGGAGAATAGGGGCAGCAAGCTAAGCACAGAGGCTTAGCAGGAGGTCAATGATGGGGCATAGAATTGAGCAATGGAGGGCAGGAGGAGTGGACTGGTACATCATGCTAAATGGAGGGCAGTGGCAGCACATAAGACCATGCATGGCAGGAGGGAGGAGGCTAGTCCATGGATTCAGACAACAGAGGATAGGGAGGAGGTGGATGGGGCAGCAAGCTAACTGTTCAGAGAAGGTGGGTATTTGGAACTTTATTGTTTTTAAAATGTGTGTCTGTGCGAACTACTTAAAATATGAACAAGTATGCAGCATAAGCTCACTTTTATTCAGAAAGAAGAGGACGTTTCTGCCAAGTGAGTCCAGAGTCAGTCACAAACACCCCACCCCATCGCAAAATGTAATGTCAGTGAAAAGGGTAGGTGAACGCAGTGTTGTATAGAACATAGTCCTGAGAGCACGATTGAAAATGAAAACTAGATATAGTGTATGGTATAAACTATGCACCAAAAAGTGTGATATAAGATGAACCAGGACATGAAATATAATATGCAATACATTGTGCGCAGTGACAGATTCATTGGAGAGCTCGAGATAGCACAGGCACTAGCACATGCTATGCGATATGCGCCTTGGAGTGTAATATGCACAGGGCAGAGTTGTGTAACCTAACTAGTCTCTAAAGTTGTACTATAAAATATGTGCTGAGGAGTGTAACGTTGCATATGCACTGTGACAAAGATATGGATCCCAGATTGTAATATGTATGGCACAGCACTTTGTGTTATAACATAGGCATCGAGGAAGGCACGTTAGATGGGGCATTATAACCCGTGCTAATGCAAGTGTGGCATGACATATTCATGGGGTGGTGTTACAGTGCACATGGGCTATAGAGTGTCATAGCATATGCACTAGCTGGTGGAATACAACACAGAGGTGTGTGGCAGTCGGCGGGCACTGGTGGGTGTAACACAGCCAGGAGCGCGCTGTGACTCAAGTGAGGTTCGTCTCCTTTCTAGAGAGTAAAACACCGGCGGTGGATGTGTGTCTTATTAACCGTGAGGGGGGTTTCTTGCATAGTTTTGGTCGTTTTTTTGTCAAATCCCCTTTGAATGGCTTGGTGTGCGTGTGTATTAAATGTGCTCGTCAATAGCTACCCATGTTTGTATAAATAAACGACAAGGGTGTCTACTTGGAAAGTAGCCACCGGCGGGGGTGCCGGGATTAGGCGCGGTAGGGCGTTAGACACGTCACAGCTGCACTAGCGGTGTAAATGCATTCCACGTGGATTCATTGAATGCATAGTTGCCTTTTAATGAATATCACGCAAATCGCCATGGTGATAGGTAAATACGGTTTGTCCAGCATGTCCTAGGTGTTTCTATAAATATATATTTTTTTTAAATAATAAAAAACAAAGGTCGGCCCCGGGGGATGGGGTCCCCGGGGCCATAAGTGGTCTAGGGAGGGGGGCAACGCAGCCCTCATCCTAAAGATTCTTTTTTAAAAAGGCCATGCCCCGGGATTTGGGGTCCCCGGGCCGATTAAGGCCTTGGGAGGGGGGCCCCCTTCCAAATTTCTTTTTTTCAAAAAACAAAATTAGGGCAGGCCCTGGGGTCCCCAGGGCCAATAAATTAGAAAATGGGGGGGCCACACAGCCCTCCTTCTTAAAAAATAAGATAAATAAAAGACCGGCATCGCACCGGGGGCCACGCCCCCTCCTTGCAGTCCTCTGCAAACGCACCCCCTGGCCAGTTGTAAGTTGGGGAATTAATTCCCCTTCAATTTTGAGGGTCCCTGAGGGTCAACTAGCCCAACAGGTATCTCCAGTATGCACCAGGGAGCTGCGTTGCAGACAGGTGTTCTGAGGTCACGCCCCTTTTTACACCTCTCTGCAACGCAGCTCTGTAGCGCTTACTGGAGGTACCTAGTGGCCTAGTTTAACCCAAGGGACCCTTAGAATTCAAGGGGACTTAATCTCTCAACTTAGAATGGCCACAGGGCGCGTTTTTACAGTGGTGAAGGGAGGGGACGGGGCCTGAGGTGACGTGTGCAAACACACCCTGTGGTGCGTTTTAAGTTGGGGAAATAATTCCCTTTCAATCCAGAGGGACCCTGGGGGTCAACTAGCCCACCAAGTGCTTCCAGTAAGCACCACTGCTCTGCCTGTCAGAGAGGTGGTGCACGCCGTGCCCCTTTTTACACTTCTCTGCAATGGCGCTTACTGGACGTACCTAGTGGGCTAGTTGGACCCTCGGAATTCAAATGAACTGAATCTCCCAACTAAAAATGGCCACAGGGCGTGTTTACACAGTGGTGAAGGGAGGGGACGGGGCCTGAGTTAACGTGAGCAAACAGGCCCTGTGGCGCGTTTTAAGTTGGGGAAATTCACCTTCAATCCTGAGGGACCCTGGGGGCCAACTAGCCCACCAGGTGCTTCCAGTAAGCGCCACTGCGCTGCGTTGCAGAGAGGTGGTCTAGGCTGTGCCCCTTTTTACATCTCTCTGCAACGCAGCTCTGTGGTGTTTACTGGAGGTACCTAGTGGTCTAGTTAGACCCTAGGGACCCTCAGGATTCAAGGGGACTTAATCTCCCAACTTTAAACGGCAACAGGTCGTGTTTACACAGTGGGGAATGGAGGGGACGGGCCTGAGGTGACGTGTGTAAAAATGCCCTGTGGTGCATTTTAAGAGGTAGTTTTAATCCCCCTGCCCTATTATATACTAGGGGCTTACAGAGGAGGTCATGCAAATCACAGGGGGACCCCAACGCATAGTGTTCCCTAGTGTATGTAGGTGTTTTCACTGTATTCTGAGTGTCTTTTAACATAGCACTGGCTCTAGGACTGGTTAGTCAGACTCAGTTAACACCAGTATCCGTCTGAAAAAGTGAAGGGTACAGGATGATTTTGCAACAAGGCTTCTTTCTGCTCTTCTGTTTGTTCTTTCTGCACGTTATCCTTCTTGCTGCTCTTTTCTTCATCTTTGAGGACTTCTATTGGTTATTTCTGCATTTCTTTTTTTTCTTTCTGTGCATATTTTCTTCTTTCTTCACATGTCCTATCTCTGTAGGTATAGTTAGAAATTAGCACTTAAAAAACCTTAGAAATTCACTGAAAAAAACATAGGTTTCAGGCACGTTATAGTTAGGAATTAGCATTTAAAAAACCTTGGAAATTCACTGAAAAAAACATAGGTTTCAGGGGCATTATAGTTAGCTGGACTTTTCACTCATACAAAACCATTGAAATTCCCCCGTTCTAGTTAGTTCAGCTAACTGTAACTTGCGCGCCCACAATGCACTGCTGATGACATCACATATTACATCCCTCATGACATGGTCAGTGACATCACTCATGACATCTCAAATGACATCACTGATGACATCATCCTTGTGATAGTGGCAGACCTCCTCTCACCCTAATACAACCTTTGATACACACATTCAAAAATAGAAACTAAAATTTTCAAAACAATGGACATACCAACACCAGTTACAACAACCTATTCAGTAATTCTAAGACCCACATACACATCCACTCATTCACCAACAGTCCTATACAGTCACTCATACATGTACTCACTCATCATATGTACTCATACACCTATACATCCTGTTACACAATGCCACTCATCCATAGAGTTACTCACACACATAGTCACTCATGCTAATAAAGAATCAATCATCCATTTACTTGCATATACAGTTATACACACACACCACCACTTACTTCTACTGAAACTTAAACATACTTAGTCTTTTAAACAATCACTTATAGAAACACATACTTATTCATACAGGAACTCTCACTCTCACATATACTCACTTATATACACCAATAGTCACATATACTAGTTTAAAACATATATAGTTAGTCATAAAGACACTATTGAGACAGTCATTCACTCACTAACACACCCATGCACATACTCATCCACCCATACAGTCCTGCACACATGCTGTGTTCAACACATACAAACAGTGAGTCACTCATTCATGCACCTATGCACTATGTAATACCCCCCCACCGAACCATTCAGACACTCATACTGATACTCAAAAAACCAACTAATAACCTATATAGACACTCATGTAGCTACTCACCAACCCATGCAGCCACTTATACACAAAGTGAGAGACTGATACAGATATTTACATATTTAAACATTACTCACTAAGCCATGTATTCACTAAGATACACTTAATCAGTTATACAATCAATTTTTCAAAAACAAATCATCCATTTAGACACTTATATACCCATTTATTCTTCCATCGACCTTGAGATATACATATATAAACATATGTAATTTTCAGAAAAACACACATTCACTGGATGATGTCATCCGTGATGTCATTTGAGATGTCATCAGTGATGTCATGAGTGATGTCACTGACCATGTCATGAGTGATGTAATATGTGACATCATCAGCAGTGCATTGCGGGCGCGCGAGTTATAGTTAGCTGAACTAACTGTAATGGGGGAATTTCAATGGTTTTGTACGAGTGAAAAGTCCAGCTAACTATAACGACCCTGAAACCTATGGTTTTTTCCGTGAATTTCTAAGATTTTTTTAAATGCTAATTCCTAACTATAACATACCTGAAACCTATGTTTTCTTCAGTGAATATATACACACACATATATATATATACATGTACACATACATATATATACACACACATATATATATTCACTGAAAAAACCATAGGTTTCAGGGGTGTTATAGTTAGCTGGACTTTTCACTTGTACAAAACCATTGAAATTCCCCCGTTATAGTTAGTTCAGCTAACTATAACTCGCGCGCCCGCAATGCACTGCTGATGACGTCACATATTACATCACTCATGACATGGTCAGTGACATCACTCATGACATCACTGATGACATGTCAAATGACATCACTGATGACATCACTGATTACATCATCCAAAGAATATGTGTTTTTCTGAAAATTAAATATGTTTTATATATGTATATCTCAAGGTCGATGGAAGAATAAATGGGTATATAAGTGTCTAAATGGATGATTTGTTTTTGAAAAATGTATTGTGTAACTGACTGATTAAGTGTATCATAGTGAATACATGGCTTAGTGAGTAATGTTTAAATATGTAAATATCTGTATCAGTCTCTCACTTTGTGTATAAGTGGCTGCATGGGTTGGTGAGTAGCTACATGGGTGTCTATATAGGTTATTAGTTGGTTTTTTGTGCATCAGTCTGAGTGTCTGCATGGTTCGGTGGGGGTATTACGTAGTGCATAGGTGCATGAATGAGTGACTCACTGTTTGTATGTGTTGAACACAGCATGTGTGCAGGACTGTATGGGTGGATGAGTGTGTGTATGGGTGTGTTAGTGAGTGAATGACTGTCTCAATAGTGTCTTTATGAGTAACTACATATGTTTTAAATTAGTATATGTGACTATTGGTGTATATATGTGAGTATATGTGAGAGAGAGATTGAAAGAGTTCATGTATGAATAAGTATGTGTTTCTATACGTGATTGTTTAAAAGACTAAGTATGTGTAAGTTTCAGTAGAAGTAAGTGTGGTGGTGTGTGTATAACTGTATATGCAAGTAAATGTATGTTTGATTATTTATTAGCATGAGTGACTATGTGTGTGAGTAACTCTATGGATGAGTGGCATTGTGTAACAGGATGTATAGGTGTATGAGTACATATGATGAGTGAATACATGTATGAGTGACTGTATAGGACTGTTGGTGAATGAGTGGATGTGTATGTGGATCTTAGAATTACTGAAGAGGTTGTTGTAACTGGTATTGGTATGTCCATTGTTTTGAAAATTTTAGTCTCTATTTTTGAATGTGTGTATCAAAGGTTATATTAGGGTGAGAGGAGGTCTGCCACTCTATCACAAGGATGATGTCATCAGTGATGTCATTTGAGATGTCATCCGTGATGTCATGAGTGATGTCACTGACCATGTCATGAGTGATGTAATATGTGACGTCATCAGCAGTGCATTGCGGGCGCGCGAGTTATAGTTAGCTGAACTAACTATAACGGGGGAATTTCAATGGTTTTGTACAAGTGAAAAGTCCAGCTAACTATAACACCCCTGAAACCTATGGTTTTTTCAGTGAATTTCTGAGGTTTTTTAAATGCTAATTCCTAACTATAACGTGCCTGAAACCTATGGTTTTTTCTGTGAATTTCAAAGGTTTTTTTAAATGCTAATTTCTAACTATGCCTACAGAGATAGGACATGTGAAGAAAGAAGAAAAAATGCACAGAAAGAAACAAAAGAAGTGCAGAAAGAAGCAACAGATGTCCTCAAATACGAAGATAAGTGCAGGAAGAAGGATAACGTGCAGAAAGAACAAAAAGAAGAGCAGAAAGAAGCCTTGTTGCAAAATCATCCTGTACCCTCAACTTTTTCAGACGGATACTGGTGGTAACTGAGTCTGACTAACCAGTCCTAGAGCGAGTGCTATGTTAAAAGACACTTAGAATACAGTGAAAACACCTACATACACTAGGGAACATTATGCGTTGGGGTCCCCCTGTGATTAGCATGACCTCCTCTGTAAGCCCCTAGTATATTATAGGGCATGGGGATTAAAACTACCTCTTAAAACAGGCCACAGGGTGTTTTTGCACACGTTAACTCAGGCCCCGTCCCCTCCCTTCACCACTGTGTAAACACGCCCTGTGTCCATTTTTAGTTGGGAGATTAAGTTCATTTGAATCCTGAGGGTCCCTAGGGTCCAACTAGCCCACTAGGTACCACCAGTAAGTGCCACAGAGCTGCGTTGCAGAGAGGTGTAAAAAGTGGCACGGCCTGGACCACCTCTCTGCAATGCAGCTCAGTGGCGCTTACTGGAAGCACTTGGTGGGCTAGTTAGCCCCCAGGGGCCCTCAGTATTGAAGGGAAATTATATCCCCAATTTAAAACGTGCCATAGTGCGTGTTTGCACACGTCACCTCAGGCCCCGTCCCCTCCCTTCATCACTGTGTAAACGCGCCCTGTGGCTGTTCTAAGTTGAGAGATTAAGTCCCCTTGAATCCTAAGGGTCCCTAGGGTCAAACTAGACCACTAGGTACCTCCAGTAAGCGCCACAGAGCTGCGTTGCAGAGAGGTGTAAAAAGGGGCTTGGCCTCAGAACACCTGTCTGCAGCGCAACTCCCTGGCGCATACTGGAGATGCCTGTTGGGGGCGCGTTTGCAGAGTGCTGCACGGAGGGGTCATGGCCTCCGGCACGATGCCAGCCTTTTATTTATTTTAATTTTTTAAGAAGGGGGGCTGTGTGGTTCCCCTTCTTATTCTAATGTATTGGCCCTGATGACCCCATCCCCCAGGGCCTGTCTCCTAATTATATTTTTTTGACCCCAATCCCCAGGGCCGGCCACTGTTTTCTATTATTTTAAAAAAATATATATTTATAGACACACCTAGGACATGCTGGACAAACCGTACGTACCTATCACCATGACGATTTGCGTGATATTCATTAAAAGGCGACTATGCATGCAATGAATCCACGTGGAATGTATTTACACCACTAGTGAAGCTCTGACATGTCTGATGCCCTACCGTGCCTAATCCCGGCAGACACCCTTGTCGTTTATTTATACAAACATGGGTAGCTATTGACGGGCACATTTAATACACATGCACACCAAGCCATTCAAAGGGGATTCAACAAAAATTCGACCAAAACTATGCAAGAAACCCCCCTCACGGTTAATAAAACACACATCCACTGCTGGATGTGTAATACTTTTTATTTTACTCTCTGGAAAGGGGACGAACATCACTTGAGAGTCACAGCGCGCTCCTGACAGAGCCCAATGCTGTGTTACACCCACCATTGCCTGCCGAGTGCCACACACCTCTGTGTTGTATTCCACTAGCTAGTGCATATGCTATGACACTCTCTAGCCCATGTGCACTGTAACACCACCCCGTGAATATGTCATACCACACTTGTCTTCGCACGGGTTATATTGCCCCATCTAACGTGCCTTCCTCGATGCCTATGTTATAACGCACAGTGCTATGCCATACATATTACAATCTGGGATCCATATCTTTGTCACAGTGCATATGCAACGTTACACTCCCCAGCACATATTTTATATTACAACTTTAGAGACTAGTTAGGTTACACAACACTGCCCTGTGCATATTACATTCCAAGGCGCATATCGCATAGCACGCGCTAGTGCCTGTGCTATCTCGCGCTCTCCAATGAATCTGTCATTGCGCACAATGTATTGCATATTATATTTCACGCCCGGTTCGTCTTATATCACACTTTTTGGTGCATAGTTTATACCATACACTATATCTAGTTTTCATTTTCAATCGTGCTCTCAGGACTATGTTCTATATAACACTGTGTTCACCTACCCTTTTCACGGGCATTACATTTTGCGATAGGGGGTGGAGGGTCAGGGGGTGTTTCTGCTAAGTGAGCTCGGAGTCACAGTCACAAACGTCCTCTTCTTCCTGAATAAAAGTGAGATTATGCTGCATACTTGTTCATATTTTAAGTAGTTCGCACAGACACAATGTTTTAAAAACAATAAAGTTCCTAATACCCGCCTTCTCTGAACAGTTAGCTTGCTGCCCCATCCCCCTCCTCCCTATCCTCTGTTGTCTGAATCCATGGACTAGCCTCCTCCCTCCTGCCATGCATGGTCTGATGTGCTGCCACTGCCCTCAATTTAGTATGATGTGCCAGTCCACTCCTCCTGCCCTCCATTGCCCAATTCTATGCCCCATCATTGACCTCCTGCTTAAACTCTGTGCTCAGCTTGCTGCCCCTATTCTCCTTCCCCCTGCCCTCAGATGTCGTTGTGCATGCCCCTGCTCCATCCTTTTTGCCCACCATGTCCCATGGACCTGCCACTCCTATCTACTCTGAGTGTTCTGTTGAGCTGCCACTCCCCTCCCACCTGCCTAGCATTGTCAGATGACTGTAACCTGTCCCTGCCACCTCCACCCTGCCTGTCCACAAGCCATGCCCCTATCCTCTTCCTCCTGTCCTACATGGTCCATTGTACTGCCACACCCTTCTGCCCTCCCTGGTCTGTTGTGCTGCAACTGCTCCTCCTGCCTGCCCCGTGTGGTCTGTTGTGAGGTCCCTTCCCCTGAACTTTCTTGTCTGTGCACAGGTCCTGACCCTCCCTTCTATCCTCCATCATCCTTTGTGCATGCCCCTGCACCCTCCTTCTTGCCCATCATAGCCATTGTGCTGCCACTAACCCTCCCACTTGCCATGCATGGTCTTCTGTGCTGCCATGGCCCCTCCCACCTTCCCTGTGTGGTCAGTTTGCTGCCCCTGACCCCCTCCCACCTTCCCTCCATGGTCTGTGTGTATGCCATCACAGTCTCACTGTTGCTCTTCATGGTGTGTCTTGCTTCTAGTGCCCATCCTGCCTGACCTTCATGGCTATCTTGCTGCTCCTGCCCTGCCCCCTTGCCCCCAGCCCTCTGTTTACATGTGCAGACCCCTACTCCCTCCCTCCTGGCTTGTCTGTTCCATTGTAATGCCCCTGATCCGTCCCCCCTGCCCTTTATGGTCTGTTATGCTGCAGCTTTCTCTCCTCTCTGTCCATTATGGTCAGCTAGCTACCATTGCCTCTTGCCCCTCTGTTCTCTGTTGTCCATGTGCATGGTCCTGTCCCCTCCCTCTTGCTTTCTATGGATTTTTGTGCTGCACTCCCGTCCTGCATGCCCTGTGTGGTGTATTGTGCTGCTGCAAACCCTGATGCCTGCCCTGCAGGGTCAGTTTGGTGCACCTCTCCATGTCCCTCCTGTCCTCTGTTATCCAAGTCTATGTCCCTATCCCATTTCCTTCCATGATCCAATGTACCATACTTGCGAACATTTTGAACTTGGTAAGAGGGAGATTTTGAAAAAAAACTGGGGTATTGATTTTTCCCTTTGAGTTACATTGAAAAAGAGGATATTGTAGACAGGAGACAGATCAAATAAAGCCCATTTGAGCTTAAAAACATTGGACGTTTCCTGGCTGAATCGGGTCTGTTGGCATGTATGGTTGTACTACCATTGCCTCTTCCTTCTGTCCACAATGGTCTATTACATTGCCACAGCCTTGAAGGAGGGTAGATTTTGTATCACAGGGGGCCCCTGGCCCGTTCTGTCCACACCTGAAGTATGAGACCCTTGTCCTTGCCCTGCCAGCCGCATTTGTAGGCCGTATTAAATTGACCAGCGGGTCCTGTGTTGCTATATAATTATCCTGAGACATCCTTACCACTCAGCCAGCATAAAACCCCTGTGTAGGCCCTTCTGTTCAATATGTAGGCCTCTTTGTTAAATTGACCATAGCTCTGCAATTTTAGTGTATAGCAGTCTGAAGGCAGGTCTGCGAGGCCTTCTGCTCCAAACTAGTAGCCCCCACCCTACCCGAGTGCTCCGTGCTCGGTATCAAAGTTCAACATCCCCCTGAAGCTGTCGACATACAGTAGGCTGCATCCTGGACTGGTACTTGCTTCCTGGGCAGGTTTCCCGCTTTTAAGGAAGTGGCAACCACAGAGCGTCAAGTTAGGAGAACTGAGGAGATTTTATACATGAATATATTGAATTCCCGTACAATTCCCATTATTTTCTGCTTGCTCTATGGAACTTACGATAAGCGATTGGCCTGAGAGACTGACCTTTTCACCCAGTCCATTGTCAGCATTAAGTGGGTAAATGACGAAATGTCTGGTAAAATCTGCAGACAAAGCTTTTGGGTAGCATACGTAGGTAGATGTAGCGTGCAAAGGAGCCCACAAAATGATATAAAAAGGAAGCACCCACAGATATCGACGGACTACCTCGCCGTCTGTATGTAGGTTAACAGGCTGTGCAGGTTTTCCCCAAGAGCTGGGAGCTCTTGTCTTCCTTTGCTTAAAATGTCTTGCTCTGCTTTGCTTGAAGTATCTTATTCTATTTTACCTATATGAAATGTTATGTTATGTTTAACCATTGTTCTCTTTACTTTTGCATTTAAAAGATTTTGTATTGTAATTGCAGGAATGCTTGCTCTAAGAGTAAACGTGAGTGTTCCTAGGTAACATTTTCCTTGGTGTAACTTGTTTCTCATGATGCATTTATAGATGTGTTTTCTCTCTCTCTCTGTCAGTACATTAATTGAGATACAGAGAATATCATGACAGCTGTATGATTATCTGGATTCTGTATTTTGTACTTTATGTCTCTATTCTGTGGTTTCTTTGAAGTTGCATCTTCTCATTAAACTGCCATTGTATTCTGCCTCCAATTCCATGTCTCATATGTCTGTTTTCTTCATTTTTGTAGCAAGCGTTACTAGGCACCCCGGCTCAAATTAAGGTGCCCCTTTTGTCCCTGACTCACTCTCCTGCTCAGTTCTGTGGTGGCTCCCGGGGCTCTGGGAACCGCCCCTAGCTTCCTTGACCCGTAATAGATCTTCCCTCCAACAGCCTCTCTTGCAAGTCCTGTATTGTTGGTTTGTTGCCCCTGCCCCCCTTTCCACTGCCCTCCATAGTCTGTTGTGCTTCCATGGCCCTTCCTGCCTGCTCAGTGTGGTTAAATTGTTGCCTTTGCACCCTCCTACCTGCCTTCAATTTTCAGAGTCCGTGCCCCTGGCCTCTGCCTCTCAACAGTATCCTAATGAACAACTAGATTGCTAACATTCTATATTTATTACAAAAGTGTGGAACGCCTGACATGATCTTGATGTAATCAAAACTGTAATACCTAGAGCATTTCCTTTAGAAATTACATATATGAGAGGGTCTTATTGGCATCAAAATTATGGTTAGTGCTCTAAAAGACTAAAATAAGGACATATTTTCTGAGTTTTCAAATAGCGACAAAGCACTTTTAAATTGTTATCTTTATGTTTTTTTATCCAGTTGAACACTTGATTAAATGTTGCACTTAGGGGAGAGGATGTGGTGTTACTTCCAGAACTGCAGACTTTGCAACTGGGGAACCAGGTTGAAGTTTCTGCTTCAGCTCGACATTCTGTGATTCTGGTCAAATCACTTAGTCTCCCCATGTCTACAACCAAAATGAATTTGTTCTTGTGTGATGTAACCAATGCTCATGTAAAGCACTCCAATACCTGACAAGTCTGCACTATATAACACTGCAAAAACACAAAATAATAAGTGTTTTGCACACTTCTGTCATTGGGCTATATTTGGGCTACATCTGGGTGATTTTGGGCTACATTTGGGCTCTTTTGTCTCCGGTGGCCATCTTGGGAGATTTATTTGTTATGAAGTTTCCTAATTTCCTCATGTACTGCAGTCTCCTCAGTAGGAAATGCTTTCAGTTTTTTACTTTTATTCCCTCATGAAGGTATTCAGATATGTCACACATTTGCCATAAATTCTTAATGTTAGCACTCTAGTTGCTCATTAGATCACTGTAGTAAAACTACTGTTCACCATGGAAGTCTGCTCCTGGTATTAAAAGTGCATGTTTCAGTCTGCATGTCAGAATTTTTTAATGAAATAGAAGAGGATTTGAGAAGTCACTCAAAATGTGCTCTCATTTTCTTTCTTCAGCATCAATCATAATTTCTATGGCAAAATGAACCCCCTCATTGTGTTCCTTTTTAAATTAAATGTTTTAAGTGTTACCAGTTTATTCCAATCAAGATGGCTTCAGGTATGCCATACTTTTGTCATAATGAAGACAGTAAGCGCTCTAGTTGTTTTTAAGAACATTCTGGGACATTCTGTCATTGGGCTATACTTGGGCTACATCTGGGTGATATTTGGGCTACATTTGGGCTCTTTTGTCTCTGGTGGCCATCTTGGGAGACTTATTTGTTATGAAGTTTCCTAATTTCCTCATTTACTGCAGTCTCCTCAGTAGGAAATACTTTCAGTTTTTTACTTTGATTCCATCAAGAAGGCATTCAGATGTGTCACACATTTGCCATAAATTCAGAATGTTAGCACTCTTTTTGCTCATTAGATCACTGTAGTAAAGCTACTGCTCACCAGGGAAAACTGCTGCTGGTATTGAAAGTGCATGTTTCAGTCTGCATGTCAGAATGTTTTAATGAAATAGAAGAGGATTTGAGAAGTCACTCAAAATGTGCCCTAATTTTTCTTTCTGCAGCACTAATCATACTTTTTATGGAAAAATGAACCCCCTCATTTTGTTCCTTTTTAAATTAAATGTTTTAAGAGTTACCACTTTAATCCAAGCAAGATGGCTTCAGGTGTGCCATACGTTTATCATAAGTAGGACTGTTAGCGCTCTAGTAGTTCTTTGGAACACTCTGGGAAGCTGCAGTAGAACACAAAGGAATCAACTGACAGTCTCTGCCCTTGTTGGATGTACATGTTTTACTGAGAATGTCAGACTTCATTCTCACATGACTGAGAAAGATAATGTGAATTTACAGAAAATAAGCTCTCAGTTTAGCTTATAGATCACCTTCCAAACCTCTGTGGTAAAAGCATGAGAAAATATTTTTCTCTCAATCATGATATCCCAGCAGAAGGCTTTTTCACATGGTGAAATCACCTTAGAACATACCACAATTCCTAAAATGAGTATGGTACCATCAACAAATGATTTATAATGTAACTAAAGTCTTAAAACCTTCTATTAACTGCAATGCTTTTTAATGAGGTGCTATCATGTATATTGGTCCCAAGATGGCTGCCAACACTTCTTGGATGAAGTGCTGACAGCCAATCAGATCTCAGGATGAGATGTGTGGTTAGGCTCCGCCCACATATATATATGCTTTTAAATGCTATTTTCTCAGGACATACTGAACAGATTTACACCAGACCTACAAAAGGCACTTCCTTGACCTGTAGACTACCTCTCTGCCAAATTTCAAGTAACTCTGTTCGGCCGTTCGGGCTGTAGCTGTGTCTAAAGGTCCTATGGAAAAATGCATGGGAAAAACGCGTTTTGGGACCCCCCTTTTTTCTCAGCCCCCGCTTGACGAATCCCCCCGAGACTTTCAGGGTAGGAGCGGAGCGGAGCGTAGTGCCCCATTAGTTTTGAAAAATTCGCGAGGATTCGTCAACCGGCGCCAAAGTTATTCCAAATAGAATGTTGCGGATTTCCTATGGAAACAGGGTCCTAACTATAACTATCTACTGGCGACCGCCAGTAGATAACTTATACACATATATACACACATATATATACATACACATATATTCATATATATACATATATACATATATACGCATGTACATATATACACTTATATATATTCACATATATATACCCACATATATAAATAGAACCATACACATATATACACATACATATATACACACATATACATACACATATACGTATATATGCACATCTATATACACATACATATATACATACACAGATATATATATATATACACATACATACCCATATACATACACATACATACACAAATATATATATACATACACATATAGATATATACACATATATACACATATACATACATATATACATATAGATGTACACACATATACATATAGATATATACACATATATATACACATATACATACACATACACACGTACACACATATATATACACGTACACATATATACAGATGTACACGTGTATACATATATACAGATGTACACGTGTATATACACATATAAACATATACACACATGTATACACATATATATACATATACACACATTTACATGTACATATATATATACACACATATATATATACATGTATATATACACATATACATATGTGCACATATACCCATATATATTTGTATATATACATATATGCACATATATACATACCAATATATGTACACATATATATATACACACATATATACATATATACACACACATATATACACACATATACATACACATACATATATATACACATATACATACACATATACATACACATATATATATATACACACATACATATACATACACATATATACATACATATATATACACATATATACACATACATATTTATTATCTACTGGCGGTCGCCAGCAGATAGTTATAGTTAGGACCGTGTTTCCATAGGAAATCCGCAACATTCTATTTGGAATAACTTTGGCGCCGGTTGACGAATCCTCGCGAATTTTTCAAAACTAATGGGACACTACGCTCCGCTCCGCTCCTACCCTGAAAGTCTCGGGGGGATTCGTCAAGCGGGGGCTGAGAAAAAAGGGGGGTCCCAAAACGCGTTTTCCCCATGCATTTTCCCATAGGACCTTTAGTCCGAGCTACAGCCCGAACGGCTGAACAGAATTACTTGAAATTAGGCAGAGAGGTAGTCCTCAGGTCAGGGATGTGCCTTTTGCAGGTCTGGTGTAAATCTGTTCAGTAGGTCCTGAGAAAATAGCATTTAAATCAATATATATATCTGTAAGCGCGCTCCGTGCGTTTACGGTAAGCTTACCGTACGCGTACGGTGCCGTGCGCGAGCTCAATTCTGATTGGTGGTTACATGACTGTAAACATTCGAATCGGTCGAAATCAGAAAGTATCGGCCGCCATTTTCTGTCTCTCGCACTGAAAAACAAAGGTTGATAACATGAAAAGGGGGCAACGAAGAGAGTTGCAGACCCCCTAGCGTTCGTCAAGGGGTTCACGAAGGACCAAAAAGTATGAAAAATAAATTTAATAATTTAAAAAAAAAATCGCGGAGTGCGCGTACGGTAAGCTTACCGTACGCGTACGGTAAAAAAAAACGAGTGCCCACAGCGGGCGCACGGTGCACTAAGTGCACCGTGCGCGCAAAAATTAAAAATAAATACATAACTTAGCATTTAAAAAACCGTACAAATTCACTTAAAAAACCATAGGTTTCACACACGTTATAGTTAGGAATTAGCATTTAAAAAACCTTGCAAATTCACTTTAAAAAACCATAGGTTTCACACTAGTTATAGTTAGCTGTACATTTCACTCGTAAAAAACCAATGAAATTCCACGTTATAGTTAGATCAGGTAACTATAACTTGCGCGACCGCAATGCACAATGTGTCACTTCAGATGTCATCATTGATGTGATGAGTGATGTCAATGACCATGTCATAAGTGATGTAATATGTGACGTCATCAGCAGTTTATTGTGGGCGCGCAAGTTATAGTCACCTGATCTAACTATAACGTGGAATTTCATTGGTTTTTTATGAGTGAAATGTACAGCTAACTATAACTAGTGTGAAACCTATGGTTTTTTAAGTGAATATACATATAGATATACACCTAGATATACACACATATATACATACACATACGTGTATATCTATATATACGCACATACATGCCACAGAAATCGTCTCACAGTTTGCAAGCAATCCTCGTACAAGAGACGAACACGGACCCAACGATAAGTGCAAATTTGTCTTTTATTCAGTCCAACATAAACGCACCACCCCCATGACGTGTTTCGGCCTACCAGAGGCCTTGATCACATGACGCTGTAGGTCGAAGCCTGAATATTTAAAGTGCCTGTGCAATATCACGTGCAAACCTTCGCAAAAAGACATGGAAGAAATCCCATTGCTGTTATAGCGGAGGATACACTGTTTAACTGCATAATACATATAATTCTGGATGTGTGTAAACTCAGACTGGACCGAATAAATAACAATCATACAAATGTATAAAAGCAACATTGATGGTTATACAGACTTGATAATAGAACATGGGACAAGTTAATAGGTGTATCACAATAAATATATAAAAGATACATAAATAAAGATTTTAGATCTATTCCTTATATATCCATATACACATGTATACATATATTTAAAAAAAGATTAAATTAGTAAATCTACATTATTAATCTCCAGACTGCAATCAATATTGATGAAACTGTAATGTGGGTGACAATTTGCATAAATAGCACCTAATATGACCCAAGTGGGTGTGTGTCGCCGTGTAAACTTAATTGACCCTGACCAGGTTGGGTTTTTCTTTCCATTACAGTATGTGGAGCCTGAGACAATACTCGTGATATACCTTAATTCTATGGTTTGTATTATTGTCACCTATGTTTATACCGGGTTAATCCCCCCTTAACGAATTGTTCTGTATTAATTTTTGTGTTGCTTGTATCTCCTGCCATAAAGCATAAGGAACCAAAAATTGTTCTTAATGAAAAGCCTACAAAGATGCAAGGGAAGCGTATCTGCAAGAGAAAGTCAAAGCATCAGAATAAGTAAACGGAGGGAACTGCAGATTCAAAGAGATCATCATGATTATGCTCTTGGCCTCATGCCGACATACGGTTCTGTCCTAATCATTAGGTCAATGAATCATGTAAAGAGAAAGACTGAGCCCGGTGAACCTGGTTAATCCCTCTATGCGTCTTTCATCTAAAAGTTTGTACAAACATTTATTAAAAATCATCATAAATGTTAAAAAGTTGTACAAAGCTGAATTCATAAGCGTGTCCCCTAAAAAAAAGGTCCTTGTGCAAATATCCTGGTTTGGGAAAACAAAGGACCCTGACAGAATTATTAATTAATGACCTCATAAAAGTCAGAATTTAATTACCGATAAGCCGATTTTCTTAACCTCATCTTTAACTTGTATATCTTTCCCTTGTTCCTAGTGTATAAATCCTATGTCTATTTCCATCAGAAAGTGCTCGTCCTTAAAAAATGTGTAAAATGTATCTGAAAAAATGTTAAAATATATCTGTACAGGTTTTGAGAAGGCCTGGCATCAAGTTTGACAAATACAATGAGTCTGTACTTTGGAACTGTTTCTAACAGGTGCTTATAACCTGACTCACAGACACGTATAGAAATCTTCACTAGAGTTTAATCCGTTCGGTGTTTTTGAATCTAGCTCTAGAATATACCGTGTCTCTAATCTCCTTAATAGGGCTTCTCGATCCCCTCCTCGTCTGAGTGGTGGAATTGTGTCAATGACAAAGTAGCTAAGATGTTCTAAACTGCTGTTGTGCTTCTCCTTGAAGTGTCTAGCTACTGGGTAGGATGAGTCTTGGTTGGTAATAACCCTCATGTGCTGGAGTATACGTTTGTGAGCCTGCAATTTGGTACTACCAATGTATTGCAGGCCACAAGTACACTCCAGCACATACACTGCGAAATCAGTTTTGCAAGTTAACTTCTTTGTAATCTTACGTGGGGTTTCAGAAAATGGGGATATGTATGAAGTGGTGCTTTTACCCAAAGTGCAGGCTTTGCAGGTAGAGCATTTGATGAACCCCTTGGTGGTTTGCAGCCAATTGCTTTTGTTGGTACCAATCTCTGGGCTGCTTTTCACCAGCATATCGCTGCTTTCCGGAACATTGCGTATGAGTGCCCAATTCGTCTTAAAAATTCTGCGCAAGACCCCTTGTTGTCGGCTAAAAGTTATAATTAGTCTAGGTGGACCTGCCGGGATTGTACATAGGCTGGTGACTGACTTAGAATCTGACTTCAGGCTCAGCGTTATGGGTCTGGGTATCAATCTAGTTTTAGAGATAGCTTTATCCATCACTGATGATGTGTAACCCCTTGCCAGAGACCTCATTTTGCTTTCCTCTTGTGCTGTCCAACAGTCGTCATCAATACTACAAATGTGCCTGATACGCAGCATCTCACCGTAGGGGATGCTGCGGATGAGATGTTCAGGATGATGACTGTTAGCGTGGAGCACTGTGTTTCCAGCAGTCGCTTTGCAATGAAGTTTGGTCTCAAGTCTACCATTTAGAATAAAGACTTCTACGTCTAGAAAGTTAACGCTCTTTTGACTCATTTGGGCTGTGAACTGTAAATTCAATTGGTTGATATTAATATCTTGAATGAACCTTGAAGCTGCTGAATCTGAACCCTTCCAAATTCAAAATAAATCGTCAATATAACGATACCATACAATGATGTTTTCAGCCATGATTTGCGTGACACGATTATGGAGGACTTGCTCCTCCCACATGCCCATGTGTAAACACGCATAGCTTGGGGAGAAGCAAGCCCCCATCGCCACGCCTCTCAACTGTTGAAATATTGAGTTCTAGAACAAAAAATAGTTATTGTTTAGACAGCTGGAAATCATTTCCAGAATCATCTTGCCATGGTCCATCATGCATAGTGGTTGGGTTCTCAAAGTGTTCCACTGCCTTCATCCCATCTTGGTGATGTATGCTAGTATATAACGCAATTACGTCTAGAGTGATCAACCAATAATCTTCCTGCCATTCAATGTTCTCAATTTTCTTCAAGAAGTCACCTGTGTCCTATAGGTAGGAGGGCAGTCGCTTCACGTGTTCCTGCAAAAAATAGTCAATGTATAGAGAAGTTTTCTCCATGATACTGCCTCTGGCAGAAATAATTGGCCTGCCTGGCGGTTTAGTTACATTCTTGTGAATCTTGGGAATTAAATAAAAAACGGGGATGACTGGATGGTTCACTTTCAAAAATTTAAATTCATCAGCACTGAGCAAACCAGCGCTCTTCCATGCTAGTAACTTGTTGAAAACGTCACCCCAAGCTGCTTTAACCATTTTCCAATCACTCCTTTTGTAACATGATCGGTCATTCAAGTGGGTTAGTTCTTCCTCTACATACATTTGGCGTGGCCACAGAACAATGTTTCCGCCTTTGTCCGACTGGCGGACAATCACGTTGTCATTATTTTGTATTTTTTTCATTAATTGATTATAGCCATGATTCCATTGTTGCTGTTTTAGGCGAGTGCACATGGTGGGCTTGTGCAATTTTTTCAATTGACAGGTCACCAATTCACTGTAGATATCGATGTTGTCGTATCAATACAGGATTGTATGTAGATTTGGGTTTGAAGGGCGTCGTGCCTGGTTTGTTGGTCTTGGGAAAAGGTTCTACCTCTACTGGTCCGTCCACTTTGCCTTCATCATATAGGTCATGAAGATTGTGCAAAATATTGAAATCACTTATGGTAGCTACAGGTGGGCTGGAATTGCTAAGGGGATCCTCCGCTCGCATTAATTTGGATTCAGCTTTGTTCATCTTGAAAAACGTGCGTAATTTAAGTTTGCGTGTGTATTTATACAAGTCTATACGTACTTGCGCATAATTAAAGTTATTTGCAGGGCAAAAAGACAGACCAAGGGCTAAGGTTTTCTCCTCATTGATATTCAATTTCATTTCGGTGAGGTTGATAATGGAAAGGGGCTTATGAGTTGTACTGCCTACTTGCGATTCCATTTCCTCTGTACTTTTTTGTTCTGCGGTTTGTGTCCGCTGTTTGAGTTTGCGGTGTTGCCTTCGTTCCCTTCGTTTGATATTTGCTCTCTTATTATTTTTGGTTTTTGGGGACGTGGTCTTAAGGTTTGACGTCTTTCCTGGTGCAGGCAATCCACCTCCTGCACCAGTGTGAATCTTGTAAACCCCAACCCCGAGCTTCAGGCAACTTGTTCATTGTCTGACTCACTGCCTGGTAATGAACGTAAGTCAGACACAGATGTAGAGGATTGAACATTATCTTTGTTCCCTGAGGGGCCGGGCAATTTTTGAGCTGTACTGCCCTTTTTCTTTAGGGAATCAAATTTCCTTGCAAAAGTGAATATTTGGCCATTCTGGTAGTCCAGTTTGTCCCTCTGAAATTTGAAGGCCTTTCGCTTTTTTATTGTTTCCTCTTCTTTTGCCGGCGAACAAGCATCTCCTCTCGATAATTTTTCTCCAATATTTGGTCGTTTAGTTCATCTATTTTAATCTGAGTCGCTAGGCGATCGCTTTCTGCATACTTCACTAGAATTCTTACTAGTTTAGCTGATGATTCTAAATTACACTCAGACCCCAAGATGCTGGCAGAATGGGCTGGGTTCTCATAGCTGGGCGCCAGCATAATACGCAATCCTCGTGGGATGCGTCCCACCTCAAGGTAGCGTGATAATGATCGATGTTCACACCATTTAGAAGTCTCAGTTCGCATAGCCTTTTCCAGTTTTTTTAAAAGCTCTTTCAGATCGGTGTTACCCACTTTTGAAACCTCCAATTGTGTTGGTAGCTCAGGCTCCGTTACTGGGGAATTGTCAAACATTTCTGATGCCGCCTCCTCGCGGCTTCTTGCAGCGCCGGCGGCCATGGCGCGTCTATGTTAGAATACTGTTTAGATGTCGTCACGTACAACTTGACCACGCTAAATAGCGATGCAAGTTTAGTGACTAGCACACTTCTTCACCGAGCTATGTGCCACAAATCCTACCTTCGCAGTTTTCACGGCCGCCTGCAATTCTGAGCAGGCTTGCCTCTGGCTGACGGTAGAGATAGTTCTGGCTGCTCGGGGGCTGCTGCAGTTGCCCCGACTAGGAACTTGAATTGAACTTCCGGGTTACCAGAATAGTGCTTTCTACTGCTCGGCCCAAAGTGGAAGAAGGGGTCCGTGACACACCGTAGAAGCCTCGTGGTGAATGAAATGCCACAGAAATCATCTCACAGTTTGCAAGCAATCCTCGTACAAGAGACGAACACGGACCCAACGATAAGTGCAAATTTTTCTTTTATTCAGTCCAACATAAACGCACCACCGCCATGACGCGTTTCGGCCTACCAGAGGCCTTGATCACATGACGCTGTAGGTCGAAGCCTGAATATTTAAAGTGCACGTGCAATATCACGTGCAAACCTTCGCAAATAGACATGGAAGAAATCTCATTGCTGTTATAGCGGAGCCACTGAAGGATACACTATTTATCTGTATAATACATATAATTCTGGATGTGTGTAAACTCAGACTGGACCGAATAAATAACATAATCATACAAATGTATAAAAGCATCATTGATGGTTATACAGACTTGATAATAGAACATGGGACAAGTTAAGGTGTATCACAATAAATATATAAAAATATATAAAAGATATATAAAAAAAGATTTTAGATCTATTCCTTATATATCCATATACACATGTATACATATATTTAAAAAAAGATTAAATTAGTAAATCTACATTCTTAATCTCCAGACTGCAATCAATATTGATGAAACTGTAATGTGGCTGACAATTTGCATATATAGCACCTAATATGACCCAAGTGGGTGTGTGTCGCCGTGTAAACTAAATTGAACCTGACCAGGTTTGGTTTTTCCTTCCATCACAGTATGTGGAGCCTGAGACAATACTCGTGATATACCTTAATTCTATGGTTTGTATTATTGTCACCTATGTTTGTCATCAGTGATGTCACTGTCCATGTCATGAATGATGTAATATGTGACATCATCAGCAGTGCATTGCGGGTGTGCGAGTAATAGTTAGTAGAACTAACTATAATGGAAGAATTTCTGTGGTTTTGTATGAGTGAAATGTCCAGCTAACTATAACGCCCCTGAAACCTATGGTTTTTTCTGTGAATTTCTAAGTTTTTTTTAAATGCTAATTTCTAACTGAAATTCACTGAATAAACTATAGATTTCAGAGACATTATAAAGCTTTTTGAAATGCTAATTTTTAAGTGTAATAGTTATACCTATTTTTTGTTCTGATTTTCTACAGTTTTTTAACTGTTTATTTATAAATATTTTATTCATGATTCAAGTTTAATTTTTTTGTTGTATTTTTATTTTAATATATTTATATTATTTTCTTTTTTTCCAATTTTTTTCGGAGTCGCGCACCCAAAGCGTACACATCATGGTGGGTGCACGGACTCTAGCTGCCATTTTAGAAAAGTCATGAAGGATCCACGTACGGTGTGCGACGGCTGCGTGTTTTTCAGTTACATCATATACATTTAATATTACGTGATGTGCGCGATTGGTATGCGACCAGTCTGCTTCTCCTGCTCCCGCGCATTTGCGACACATGCGCATTACGGTACGCGATGCTGGTGCGGTGGCGGGGTCCCGCTTGACGTCATATACATGCTGGGGTGCGCGACTCCCGCAAAAAAAATGATGTTCTAAAATTATATGTATGTGTCTCTAATATACAGAACGGCAAAAGATAATCTAAGATATTCGTAAAAATAAGATATTTGTACTTATAATAAACTTACATTATTTTTAAATATATTTTCACGAAGTCATGTTGGGTGCGTGCTTCGTGAGTGCAGGTGCGCGAATCCCATGTGACCTAAAAAAAAAAAAAGATTTCATTGGTTCATAACATTTTCCACTGTAACTATTGAAGGACCTCACCCATTTTAATCAATCTTGTTGGAACATCTTTAGAGAGACATCTTTTTTCCTACAAGAACCCTTTTTGCTTGTTTTTTTTGGTGTTTTTCAAAAAATATCAAACAAAATGGCATCTGGACAGCAGCAGCAGGAGGAAGTATATTCTGAAGAAGAATTCTTTCAGAAGGCACCACGTCCACAGAGGCCAGAATCTGTTGTGTGGAAATTCTTCACTTTTCAACCTGGAGAGAAGAAAGTTAATGCGAGAAAGGTGACGTGCAAAATTTGTGACCGAGTCCTGTCAAGAGGCAGTGAAAAAAATACTCTTGTGGCACCGCTTCTATGTACAAGCCTCTCCGGAGCACGCATCCTCTCCATCTTGCTCGGGAGGAAATGAGGCGAGCTGCTTTGAACCCCTCACCTGCTGTGGCACGTACGTCTGGAGCGTCCTCAGGAACACCTGCAATGGACATTAGGCTAGAATTCGCCTTTCTCGAGCAACATTGCGTGAACTGTAAGAAATGTATATGCTTCGGTGAGCAGTCGGTGGATGAAGTTTGTGCTGCGCAACGCAACCATCGTTGTTAATTTTTTGTTTTGTTTTTTGGAATGATAAGTAATTCCAAAAGTTTCCAGTTTTATTCATTCTTTTTTTGTTCATTTTTTGAAAAAACACACAAAAAATACAAAATGGTTCAAAAGAAGAATAAAAAAGTTCTTATCAGAACTACCTTATCTGGTTAAAGAAAGAACTATAATTGCAAGGTAATGTGTGAAAGTTTGGTTGAATATATGTATACAGCATGATTGACTGAAAGAATGCATTAGTAGTGTATGGTGAATTTATAGGTGAAGATTTATGAGGAAGTACTGCAGTGTGTCACTGCAAGCTCTTTAGCTGCACTTCCGAAGCACAGGGATGTGACATATGTACATGAATATGTTGCAATTCTGTGCTTCCCTCTGTACTGCTGCACAAACTTAAGCCATGGGGTGAAACAAGCACCCGTGCACCATGGTGCAAGGATGTCTGTATCATGCGGAGATTGTTTTTGTCCAGGAAGGGACACCTTCCTGCACAAAAACAATCAGTAAAGACATTTTCCGCTTTCAATGTATGCTGTGGAATGCAGCATGCATTGAAAGTGGAAAAAATTAGGAGAAATGAAAACAACTCTCCTCATTGCGCCTTGCTACACCAACTCTAGGATAGCGCAGCATTCACACACATCTCCAGATTTACGATTTCTGGAGATGTGTCTTGTTCTATAGGTGTTGCGTGGGAACACCCACAGCAACATGTATGGAACGCCCCTTCAACGCAAAGTTCTGTGTATGAAGGGGTTGTATTTACAAGGACAGGAAAGACCATGCAGGGTGGCTTTTCTTTTTGTAAATATGAAGGAGTGCCTGGCGCCATCACTACGTTACAAAAAGTGACGTACTGGTGGCACAGGGGGCTTGTAAATCTGCCCCATAAGTGCTTCGGTATTGGCAGACTGATACAATAAGAACAAATTGCTGGATGGGTGATTGAAGAATTGCATGAGACTGAACGGAGGTAAGCTTAAAAAGTTTATCAAACCCAATAAAAAAACAAGGGCCCTATCCACCAAGTCAGCCGCATGGTATAATAAAACCTGTAGGGAGGCATACAAGTTATTTGCTAAGGCTATTAAATGACAGGTAACTGGGGACACAAGAATAGCCAGATTCAGGTACAAGGCATCTCAGCAACAGGCGAAGGAGGACTAGGATGAGTCTCGATGGCATGATCTGCTTGTAGCGAGCACAATATGAGCCACTTCTGGCACCTTGTTAAATGGGGCAGCGGAGTGACTTCCCAAGTATCCTTAAACCATGTTGCGCCAGAGGTGTGGGTGTCTCATTTCGAGACTCAGTTTTTAGCCACTAGTTGCAATGTCCCCACCTTCTACCAACCCGTACCCAACACCAGTGCATCACAAACCTATTTAAAGGTGGTAAATGTGCTAAAGTCAATCCCACGAGGCCGGGCACCAGGACCAGACTGTATCCCAGCTGACCTGTTTGTATCGGATCAAGAGCATTGGGTCCCCTATGTAAAATGCAGTAGCTAGTGGTGCACCAATTCCTGAAACATGGTCTGGTGCTGAAATCCTACCTATACACAAGACGGGTGAACGTTCACTACCAGGCAACTTTAGGCCAATAAGCCTAATCGACTCTATCCAAAAGATAGTCGCCAGGCTTGCCTTAGTAAGATTACAGACTTGAGTAGATGAGTTGGATATTTTGACCCCATTTCAGGCAGGGTTCCGTCCTCATATAAGCACCAATGACCAAGTGTTTAGGTTTGTTCTTGTGTACTGGAAGGTAGTCTCTATTGGAGGTGGTACGATCTACACAGCCTTTGTAGATCTTAAGACCGTGTTTGATCTAGTCCCACGCACAAAACTGTGGAGTGCCCTTCAGTCTTTGGGTATGCCCAATGAACTACTGAGTATCCTGGTTAAACTGCATGAATCAAACTTTGCGCAGGTCCGATGGGGGAAGCAGGGGAATGTTACTAAAAGATTTACGGTAACTAAGGATGTCTGTCAAGGGTGCGTTCTGGCCCCAACCCTGTTTTCACTTTTTATTAACAGGGTGGTCTACTATTTCATAAGCCAGCCTACTGATGCTCCTATGCTGGCAGGAATGAAAATACCGCTGCTCATGTTCGCGGATGATACCCTGTTGCTCTCCAGGACTCAAAAAGACCTGCAGGTTGCCCTGGAGCATTTCGGGGTTTTCTGCCACAAGCATGAGCTTGAGGTAAACGTGGACAAAATGAAGTTCTTGGTGTTTCTTAGGTCAAAGGCGGTGAGGGGGAGGGTACACATGAATAATGTCCCCTTGGAATAGACTGACACCTTTACCTATTTGGGGTTAACACTGGGAAAGAAACTAAGTTGGAAATCCCAGATAGACCTGTTGACACTCAAATATTCCCAACTTTCAGGAGCATTGTTAAAAGAGCATAGGCTTTCTAAGACTAAGCCCATAGCACCTGCACTTAAAATATCCAACCTTAAAGTAGGTTCAGCAGTGCTGTATGGGGCGGAACTGTGGGGTTTTAACGACTTATCCTCCCTGGCTGCTGCCCAAAATAAATTTTTAAGAGCTTTGATCGGCCTTCCGCAGTCTACCCCACTGTGGCTTCTACATTTGGATTTGGGGTGTAATAAAATCATGGACCAGGCACGGTTTAGACCGGTAGCTTTCTGGAGAAGACTCTGGACCACTCCGGTGCTCACCCCGTATGCCCAAGCTTTTTCTGAAGTCAGGGCGTTGGGTTCCACAACTAAAATGCCGTGGATAAGGAACTTAAAACATACACTGATTAGTATGGGGATGAGTTTACTGTGGGAGGATCCAGAAGTAGCTGTTTTCCCCGCTACAAATGATTTGAAGGCTGCCTATTGAAGTATGGTTAGATTGCAGCAATTTACACACCATTGCAGCTCTTTGACTCGGGTCTTCATCGACCTTAAACACAAGCCGAAATTAGAATCATACTGGGACATTATAACAAGACCAACTGACAGAAAGTTGTATCACCAATTTAGGGTGGGTTCTCTCCCTATCGAAGTGTATACCAAAAGCTGGCACCCCCCTATGGATGGTAAATGTCCTTTTTGTCCAGCCGAGATCGAGTCACTAGCTCACATTTTCTTTATATGCCCTGCCTATAGGTCTCTCCCCTCTGAGTCTCGGAAGTCGTGCCATACGTTAATAAGCATAACTGACATGGTGTGAGACTCGGCAGATGGTTGAGTCGACACATAGACTATATGCTATAGAGCCTTCTGATTTATCGCACAGATCGACATTGCGATTGATGGTCAAGAGATTGAGGCCTAAGTATTATATTATGATTTATGCACTTTATTAGCAGAGTGACTCTCTTATGATCCTGATGAATGCCTTGAACATTTATCATCACCTGGACAGAAACATGTTGATCACTAGATAGGGTATTTATTTCCAACCCTACATTCACTTGCATTTTAACAAACTACTACTTAGGCAGGAAGAATAAAGTTGTTGCCCCTAGGTAGATAGTTTTTTTCACACAATTGTTTTTCTCCTTTTTTTTCTCCTTTTTTTCTCCTTTTTTTTTTGCTCTCTGCCCCTCCTTACCATACTGAGTTGGTAGAACCGACACGTGCTTTGCACTCATGCTCCTTCCCCTTTGGGTAAAGTCGTAGCTCACACAGGGTACCTTGCGGTCCCCGTGTGTTGGAGGAACCCAATGACAGGTGAGTGAGGGTTTTCGTCCATAACATTTGTTATGGCCGGCCCCAGTTTGACATTATTGTTTAGATATTTTAGTAGCGTTACCCAATATTAGGTGTGAGTATTATATACGTTGGTAGAGATATAGGATAGAATCATCTATCAAGTAGCCTAGTTCTTCCCTTGACCCCCCACGTGTGAGACTACACTGCCTATAGTTCACCCAGGCTCAAATGGCTGAAACCGGTTTGCAAGAATATGGGCATTGGAGTAGCTTTGGAGGATCTCAGGATTTTGAAAATTAACACTGATGACCCTATTGTCATAGCAGTGGGCAAATTGTTTAGCTGGTTGTGGGTTATTCGAGTAAGAAAGTTGAGGGCTTGTTAACACAACCTCTCCTGCAATACATAGTCTCTGTCCCATCTGTAGCAACTACTTTTATCAATTTGTCATAGTCAACAGTAATCCATATGTATTATGTCCAAATTTGTTAACTGTCTTTTATGCTGGTTGCAACAAATTTCTGTGATTTTAGCCATTTATATGATGTATAATCTGTTTTTACAGCCAATGTGAGATAACATTACATTGTATGTATTTTTTTTTAGGTAATTTTAACGGTTTTACTGTTGTTGGATACAGCGGTCATTGTGGTACTGTGCTAGGCAATATGTTTTATTGAAGACTGTTGTCTTTTATGATATTTTGTTTATTGAAATAAAGACATAAAATGAACTGAAACTAATCTGACAGGAGGTTTCCTACACTGCATGGGTACTACTTCAGTATTTAATGGAGTGGACCAATAGTATGTATCTGCTTAGAGATTTGTAGGGATTATGCACAGAATATTTAATGTGTACCTGTGTTGGTCCCTATGTCATATTATAAGAGTACCACTAGTAACTGGAATGATGACAGTTCTGCAAACAGAGTGAACACTTAATTTATAAGTGCTTACGTATTGGTGGAGTGATAGGATAAGTAGATACGTGATTAAAGATGTGCATGGGACAGACTGGACTATTCCTACACTGCATGAGTACTAACTGGGTATTTAGAAGTGTATCAATAGTATGTAGCTAGTTAGAGGTCTGCTTGGATAGTGCACAAAATATTATAGCTGAACTTGTGTTAGTAGCTAGGCCATTCCATATGTTAATGACTAGTAACTTGAATAATTACAGTATTACAAAAGGAGTGTATGGTGAATTTATAAGTGCTTAGGTAATGGTGGAGTGATAGGATACGAAGATAGTGCTGGATGGGCGAGTGGAGAAGTGCATGGGACAGGCAGAAGGATTCCTAGACTGCATAGGTACTAACTGGGTATTTAGAAGAGCGTATCAATAGTATGTAGCTGGTTAGAGGTCTGCATGCATAGTGCACAGAATATTGTAGCTGTAGTAGTATTGGTGTGTCTATGGTTTTGAGAATGGTAGTCTGTATTTTAGGGTGTGAGGAGGTGGATCAGATGATCACGTGGATGATGTCATCAGTGATGTCACTGACCATGTCATGAGTGATGTAATATGTGACGTCATCAGCAGTGCATGGCGGGGGCACGAATTATAGTTAGCACAACTAACTATAACGGCCGAATTTCTCTTGTTTTGTACGAATGAAATGTCCAACTAACTATCCTGTCCATGAAACCTGTGGTTTTTTCAGTGAATTTCTGAGGTTTTTTAAATGCTATTTTCTATCTATAATGTCCCTGAAACTTGTTTTTTTTTCAGTGAATTTTATATATATGTATTTAATCTCCTCTCACTCCTACAAGGAAGGAATCAGCACTCGAGTTGGAGTTTGGAAGTATTTAATCGGCAAAGGACATGATACAGGCGTTTCAGCTCGTCCGAACCTTGATAACGATACAAGAAATCATTGTAGCATCCTTATTTAAATGTACAAATGCGTAAAGTTGCCAACATTAACAAAGGGCTACATATTACTTTAATCCAAAAAGCTGGCGGCCATATTGGCCTGGTCACGATGTGAAAATTCAGGAATTGATACAATAAAGAAAAGAAAAAAGTGTTAATAAGCACACAATCTCATTTCAGCATATCTTGCACCGTGACCGCCATACCTGTATGTTCGTCAAGGTCATAATAAACATACTTAGGAATGCAAACATCAACATAAACAATGGACTACACATTAGTTTAAAGTGAAAGGCTATCGGCCATATTAATCTGGGCACGTTGCGTATTATAATGGTTCTATCACGAAAGACAAGAAAAAAAGGGGTTTTAATATACACACACTATCCCTAAATAAATTTCTAACTATTATAGTTGAATTCCATTCACAGCTCATTTGAGATGTCATGAGTGATGTAACTGACCATGTCATGAATGACGTAATGTCTGGGGTCATTAGCAGTACATTGCTTGGGCGTAAGTTTTAGTTACCTCACATAACTATAACTGCTGAATTTCACTGCTTGTGTATGAGTGAAATCTGAGTCTAACTATACCGTCCCTGTAATCTTTGTTTTTTTCAGCAAAATTCTAGATTTTTTTTTTAACATTAAGTAGGATGCATATCACAATGGATGGTGGGGGGTTGGAAGCAGGGCCTGGCATTATGCTGCCCCCACCCAAGCTTGCTGCTCCTGCCTTCCCTCCTAGCCATCCATTGTCCAAGTCCATGTCCCTGCTCCCTTATTACAGCCCTGTGTGGCTGTTGTTCTGCCACTGGTCTTCCAGCCTTCTGTGAACAGTTAGCTTGCTGCCCCATCCACTTCCTCCCTATCCTCTGTTGTCTGAATCCATCTCCTCCCTCCTGCCATGCATGGTCTGATGTGCTGCCACTGCCCTCCATTTAGCATGATGTATCAGTCTACTCCTCCTGCCCTCCATTGCCCAATTCTATGGCCCATCATTGACCTCCTGCTTAGCCTCTGTGCTTAGCTTGCTGCCCCTATTCTCCTTCCCTCCAATGTCTGTGTGCATGCCCCTGCTCCATCCTTTTTGCCCACCATGTTCCATGGACCTACTCTGAGTGTTCTGTTGAGCTGCCACTCCTCTCCCACCTGCCTAGCATTGTCAGATGACTGTAACCTGTCCCTGCCACCTCCACCCTGCCTGTCCACATTCCATGCCCCTATCCCCTTCCTCCTGTCACCCATGGTCCATTTTACTGCCATACCCTTCTGCTCTCCCTGGTCTGTTGAGCTGCAACTGCTCCTCCTCCCTTCCCCACGTGGTCTGTTGTGAGGCACCTTCCCCTGAACTCTCTTGTCTGTGCCCAGGTCCTGACCCTCCCCCCCTTCTATCCTCCATGGTCCTTTGTGCATGCCCCTGCACCCTCCTTCTTACCCATCTTAGCCATTGTGCTGCCACTAACACTCCCGCTTGCCATGCATGGTCTTCTGTGCTGCCACGGCCCCTCCCACCTTCCCTGAGTGGTCAGCTAGCTGCCCCTGACCCCCTCCCACCTTTCCTCCATGATCTGTGTGTATTCCATTATAGTCTCACTGTTGCTCTCCATGGTGTGTCTTGTTTCTAGTGCCCATCCTGCCTGACCTCCATGGTCATCTTGCTGCTCCTGCCCTGCGCCCTTGTTTCCATGTGCAGACCCCTATTCCCTCCCTCCTGGCTTGTCTGTTCCATTGTAATGCCCCTGATCCGTCCCTCCTGCCCTTTATGGTCTGTTATGCTGCAGCTTTCTCTCCTGTCTGTCCATTATGGTCAGCTAGCTACCATTGCCTCTTTCCCCTCTGTTGATTGTTGTCCATGTGCATGGTCCTGTCCCCTCCCTATTGCTTTCTATGGATTGTTGTGCTGCACTCCCGTCCCGCATGCCCTGTAAGGTGTATTGTGCTGCTGCAAACCCTGATGCCTGCCCTGTAGGTTCAGTTTGGTGCACCTCTTCATGTCCCTCCTGTCCTCTGTTATCCGAGTCAATGTCCCTACCCCAATTCATCCTGCCTTCCATGATCCAACGTACCATACTTGCTAACATTTTGAACTTGGTAAGAGGGAGATTTTGACAAAAAAAATGGGATATTGATTTTCCCCTTTGACTTACATTGAAAAGGCGGAGATTGTAGACAGGAGACGGATCAAATAAAGCCCATTTGAGCTTAAAAACATTGGACGTTTCCTGGCTGAATCGGGTATGTTGGCATGTGTGGTTGTACTACCATTGCCTCTTCCTTCTGCCCACAATGTTCTATTATATTGTCACAGCCTCTCTTGCCAGTCCTGTATTTTTGGCTTGTTGCCCCCTGCCCCCCTTTCCACTGCCCTCCATAGTCTGTTGTGCTGCCACTGCCCTTCCTGCCTGCCCAGTGTGGTCAAATTGTTGCCTCTGCACCATCCTACCTGCCTTCAATGTTCAGAGTCCGTGCCCCTGGCCTCAGCAATCTAGTTGTTCTTTAGGATTCTGTTGAGAGGTAAGCATTCTATATTTATTACAAAAGTGTGGAACGCCTGACGTCATCTTGATGTAATCAAAACTGTAATACCTAGAGCATTTCCTTTAGACATTACATATATAAGTGGGTCTTATTTGCATCAAAATTATGGTTATAGCTCTAAAAAACTAAAATTAGGACATATTTTCTGAGTTTTCAAATCGCGACAAAGCACTTTTAAATTATTTTTTATCTTTATGTTTTTTTATCCAGTTGACCACTTGATTAAATGTTGCACCTAGGGGAGAGAATGTGGTGTTACTTCCAGAGCTGTAGACTTTGCAACTGGGGAACCAGGTTGGAGTTTCTGCTTCAGCTTGACATTCTGTGATTCTGGTCAAATCACTTAATCTCCCCATGTCTAAAACCAAAATGAATTTGTTCTTGTGTGACGTGACCAATGCTCATGTAAAGCACTCCAATACCTGATAAGTCTGCACTATATAAAACTGCAAAAACACAAAAAATAAAAAGTGTTTCGCAAACTTCTGTCATTGGGCTACATGTGGGCTACATCTGGGTGATATTTGTGCTACATTTGCGCTCTTGTGTCTCTGGTGGCCATCTTGGGAGACTTATTTGTTATGGAGTTTCCTAATTTCCTCATTTACTGCAGTCTCCTCAGTAGGAAATACTTTGTTTTTTACTTTGGTTCCATCAAGAAGGCATTCAGATGTGTCACACATTTGCCATAAATTCTGAATGTTAGCACTCTAGTTGCTTATTAGATCACTGTAGTAAAGCTACTGCTTACCAGGGAAGTCTGCTGCTGGTCTTCAAAGTGCGTGTTTCAGTCTGCATGTCAGAATTTTTTAATGAAATAGAAGAGGATTTGAGAAGTCAAAATGTGCCCTAATTTTTCTTTCTGCAGCATTAATCATAATTTCTATGGCAAAATGAACCCCCTCATTTTGTTCCTTTGCAAATTAAATGTTTTAAGTGATACCACTTTATTCCAATCAAGATGGCTTCAGGTGTGCCATAAGTTGTTCTTTAGAACACTCTGGGAAGCTGCAGTAGAACACAAAGGAATCAACTGACAGTCTCTGCCCTTGTTGGATGTACATGTTTTACTGAGAATTTCAGACTTCATTCTCACATGACTGAGAAAGATAATGTGAATTTACAGAAAATATGTTCTAAGTTTAGCTTATTAGATCACCTTCCAAACCTCTGTGGGAAAAGCTTGAGAAAATAGTTCTCTCAAACAAGATTCATGATATCCCAGCAAAAGGCTTTTTCACATGGTAAAATCACCTTAGAACACACCACAATTCCTAAAATGAGTATGGTACCATCAACACATGATTTATAATGTAACTAAAGTCTTAAAACCTTCTATTAACTGCAATGCTTTTTAATAAGGTGCTATCATGTATATTGGTCCCAAGATGACTGCCAACACTTCTTGGATGAAGTGCTGACAGCCAATCAGATCGCACGATGAGATGTGTGGTTAGGCTCCGCCCAGATATTGAAACATTTTCTTTTTCTAATTTCTCTTGAACTACTGAACTGATTTACACCATTTAACAAAAAGGGCTCTTTCTGAACCAAGGGCTACCTTTTTGCCAAATTTGGTGTAATTCCGTTCAGCAGTTCGGATTGTAGCCGTGTCTGAATTTTCCTATGAAAAATTGAATGGAGAAAACACGTTTTGGGACCCCCCTTTTTCCTCGGCCCCTGTTCGCTGAATCACCCCGAATCTTTCAAGATAGGAGTGGACCAGAGAGCCCCACAAGTGTTGAAAATTTTGCAAAGATTCGTCAATCGGCGCCAAAGTTATTGGGAATAGAATGTTGCGAATTTCCTATGGAAAATAGGTCCTAACTATAACTACCTACTGGCGACCGCCAGTAGGTAATATACACACACACATATACATATACACACATATATATACACATACATATATACATATATGTATAGATATATATATATATATACATTTTCCGATTGCTCCTTCTGTCTCCCCACGCCCCAGGCAGGCAGGTCGTTCGGTGTCGGCGGAGCGCGCCGACTTCAAAATTACCAAAATAGCAAGTATAACGACCACCACCGAGCTTTTCAATCACCAGATCTAGTTTACTAGGTAACGCGTTTCGCCTGACACAGCAGGTGTGATCAAGCCTGCTGTGTCAGGCGAAACGCGTTACCTAATAAACTAGATCTGGTGATTGAAAAGCTCGGTGGTGGTCGTTATACTTGCTATTTTGGTAATATATATATATATATATATTTTGGCATTTCATTCTATTAACGTCAAATGTGAAATTTTATATATCCGGTCTTACAATGATTTAGTATATGCAATGACGTTTTACCTTCTATCTTCTATGTCTATGACCATGTGACGTTTCGAGATTGTTGTGCTTTTTGTTAAATAAGACATGATTGGTGGCTACCATGTCATGTGATCAAGGCTCTACGGAGCTGAAACGCGTTATGGCGACGGTGGAATAAAAAATTAACTAAGCACCAATCTGGGTCCGTGTCCGTTACCTTGGGGAAAGCAAGGAATCCTCCAGCGGATACAACGTTATATTATCAGTCGGGCTGTTCTCAAACCGATCCTTCACGGACCCCCTCCTCGGCAACGGTTGGCGTATTCAATTGGGAGTTTTGCTTCCGGGTTTACCTGGAAGTACACGGAAGCTCGGCAAGGAGCATACAACGCTGGACCCCCCTATAGGAAAGAAGGAGCCAAGACCTGAAACATCCCGACGAGCGCGGAGTCGGAGAACTCGGTGGCGGCTGAGAGTGTCAGGTAGGCTGTACTATCCATATCAGGGGTGAGGAGGAGCGCTATTCATATTAGCGGGCGGCAAACAAACACATACCCGCAATACGCACATAATTCAATCAATATCCACCAACATGTCGGCTGACATGGTACGTGAGAGGCAACAAGCCGCCTTGCAAATGTTCTCAGATGTAAGCCCGATAACTACGGGAACCGCAACAACGGCAGCGGCAACATCAAACACTTCCAACACAGTCAAAGAAAAGTTTAAACTATTGGAGAAGAAGATGAAAGCAGAGCAGCATAAATGGTGGGAGTCATGTTCCCTTCAGAGATACATAGACGTTGGGAGAATACCGAGGGGGCTCAGAATCCTCACAGCCCCCAGTTACGAAGATCCCAACCCTGACTTAATGAGAGAATGGGCGGACTGCAATTTGGAATCGTCGAGAAAATGAACAATGATATTGATAAAATATGCAGACATAGACAGAGCTAAACTGTTGAAAGAAATAGAGGAAATTAACGATGCCTTGGATAAAATGGATGGGAAGGAAGAACAAATGAAACTACGCAAAGAAATGCTTACCAGAATCAAGAAAGACGAGGACCAAATTAAAGAAAGAAAGGCTTTTAAATTCTTGAGAGATAAACAAGATTATGAGCTAGGACAGATTTTTACTTTTGCAAAAAGGTATGATACGATCAGGATATCGAAATTTAGTCGAGTTGAAGAACCCAGGAGAACAGTGCGTGGCCAGAAAAATCAAATAGACTCATCAGTGTCTGATCTGAGCTTCCTGGGCGAGAGTGGATCAGAGTCAGAAATGCGTAAAAACAATGACATAAACCCAATGTCAAAACCCTCCCCGGGGGAAGAGTTACATTTTATTTGCCAGGAGAGAAGACAAACTCTACGGTGGAGAAGTGTGGCTCAATGATTAGAGCGGCAGACCCTGATGCAGAGGTCTAGCCCGGGACCAGGGTTCAATTCCCCGCCTCGGCGGGTCTTGGGCTCAAAAATTCCACGGACCTGATAATTCTCGCCTCGGTGCCATTCCAATCATGGAGTCCCACTCTGCAACTCTGGGCAATAGCTTGCTTAATCTCCACAACGGCCCCCACAACGCTAAGGATGCCTGGCCTCCACCTTGGGCGTGCCCAGGAGTGGACGCCTCACAGGGAAAGCCAGGATGGGTTCCACAGCGGTATTCGTACAAGCGCCTTGAGACCCTTGCGGGTGAGTAGTGCGCTATACAAGTATCAATTTACATTACGGCCACGGGTCCAACAAATGCACAGCTCAGACGACTTGCCAACTATAAGCGCAGGCAGAGGCGCAAAGCAAACGAGGCATACGCAGACCATACAGACGAGGTGGCAGGAGAAACTGGTAACACCGTTACAACAATCATATGATAATGACAATACAATTATCAATCTGTCAAATGTCAGCCTGACAAACCAAGAAATGAATATGCTAAATCTAGGACTTTCATATGCTCATAAAGTGAACTTTGATTATGCCTCAACAAGACTAGACATCTATAAAGGTGTCAGAAAATTGAAATTAAAAAAAATATCACGATCTCATGAAAACCAACAAAGATAATGATAACAAAAAAAAAGGCTATTGAAGCCTATCCAATGATGGCAGCAAAAGTTCAAATGCATCACAGGCTGACCAAGCACTGCTACGGACAATGGAGGAACTGTGGCATGAAAATGTCAGCGATTCGGCAAACGACACTGAATCTGATATCAGACCAATTGAGAATGTAAGAGAAAAGGTATCCACTCCATTCAGAACCAAATCTACCTTCAACCCTATCATGATCAGAGATGCGATTGATTTATTTCATGAATCAACAATAGCGGATATAAAAAAGCTGAATAAAAATGTTGCCGGTAGAAGAATCACCGCCAATAACAAAGACCAGCAATATCACAATTTAATCAAGAAATTTAAAGATAATGATGATGTGGTGATATGCGGAATAGACAAAGGTGGCAACATAGTTCTATGGCCTAGAAATTTATATGAAAAGGAGGCATACAGTCAACTAAATGACAGATCATGTTATGAACGTAGCAATCAAGAAAAACTGTCTAGTTCATACAAAGAGTTCTATGTGAAACTATCTGGGTGGAAACAAGAGAATTTAATCACAGGAGAGGAATACAAATATTTGAGAAATGAGCATCCGACTACACCTCTAATTTACTTCATCCCCAAAATACATAAAAATTGAGACAATCCTCCTGGTAGACCTATTATCTCGGCTATGGATGGTTTATTGGAACACACCACCAGATATATTGACTTTTTTCTTCAGGATTTTGTTCAAAACTTACCGAGTTATGTTCGCGATACAAGCGATTTTTTTAAGACACATTTCCGAATTTGAGTGGCAAGATAACTATTTGTTAATCGCGTTGGATGTAACCTCACTGTACACATGCATTGAACATGTGGATAGAATAGCAGCAATCAGACATTACCTGTTTAGAAGATCTACTGCTATGAAATGTCATAATAATATGCTAATAGACCTGATTACATTCTGTTTATACAACAACATATTCATGTTTAATAGTCAACTATACAGACAAGTGAGAGGAGTCGCCATGGGAGCCAGTTTCTCTCCTAGTTATGCATGCCTGCATATGGGCAAGTGGGAGGAACTGGTTCTCATGGACGTACACCAACACAGTATGTTGAACAATGTGAAAATGTGGCGACGTTACATTGATGACCTGTTCGTGATTTGGCAGGGAACAGAAAGTGAGGCCCATGATTTTGTAAACAGCCTTAACATCAATGACATGAACCTCAAATTTACGGCTACCATAAGCTCCAGTTCTGTAGAATTCTTAGATACCCAGGTATACGTTGAAAATCATAAAATTCAAACCAGATTATTTAGGAAGAAGACTGCTGGTAATTCAACATTACATGCAAGTAGTATGCATCCAAAACACCTGGTCAACAGCATACCTTATGGTGAAATGTTAAGACTGCGAAGGATACGCAGTAATGACAATGAGTTAAAGAAATCACAGAAAGAAAGCAAAATGAGATTCTTGCAGAGAGGGTATCAAGAAACAATCATTGATAGAGCGATAAAAAGGTCATGTGAACAAAGTAGGAATGATATCCTAAGAATAAAAACTAAGGCAAAGGTAGATACCAGGACACAAGGGACTGGTGACTATCGTATGATTCTTAAATTTAACAATCAACATAAAGAGATTAAGAAGATTATCCACAAAAATTGGGCGATGGTACGGTGTGACCCTGTAATAGGCCCTCTTGTCCCCCATAGAGTCCCCATTACCTACAGTAGAGCATCATCAACCAGGGATAAAATCGTTAAAACAAATCCTGAAATTTTTGAGAGAAGTAGTTGGTTGCAAATGAGAAAGGGTTTCTTTAGATGTAAAACATGCAAGGCATGTATACATGGTATCCCCAAAAATACGTATAATACCCCCTTCAGTGATAGAGAATTTAAAATAGACAAACTATTAACATGTAAAACGGAGTTTGCTGTGTATGTGTTACAATGTACCTGTGGGCTACAATATGTTGGCAGTACTGTGCTGCAGGTACATAAACGTATCCTTCAACACTTACGTGCCATAACAAATCAAGATAATACATATCCTGTGGCACGTCACTTTAAAGACAAGCATAACTCCGACAATACAGCCCTCAAATACTTTGTTATAGACTCTGTACCACCCAGTAGACGAGGGGGAGACAGGGTCACCAAACTGAGAAAACTTGAAACAAGGTACATTATCCATCTGGACTCAAAGGTACCATCAGGGTTGAATATTACAGAAGATCTGCATACATATTTAAATTAAAATCTGTCTTTAAAAAATTATTGCAATAAATCAAATAGGGAATACCACAGTTAACGTATAACATTTTGGAACTAGGTAAATTAGTGCTCACATAAGATTCCTTCAGAAATAGGTGTATAGGCTTTTGAATGTATATATTTTAGTATTTATTTATATATTTATATAGTTATGTATATATATTTATATATTTATGTATATGATGATGTATTTATTTCATACTTGTATACTTACTATGTTGGAGTCTGCACAGGGCACTTTAATACCCTTAAATAGAATACCCACTCCTCACTAATTCTATAACTATAATTTTATAACTACAATTTTTTAATCATAACTTTTATCCAACGTTATGTATTAGGAATTTAGACAAAAAAATTACTGAGATAGAAAATTTGGAAATATGTCTGATTTAGTTATAGTGATTTTAGATGTTACCAGTTGTAATTATGCCCAAACTCTCATTGCACTTAGCACTTTGCACTTTGTATATACATTATGCACTTCTTGCATGGTTTGCACAGCATATATTTTGCACAACAAAACTTGAAAATACATGGTGGTCTAGAATGTTTTTACCTTACTATGTATAGTCATAGGGATTTAACCCGAAGCATTTTAACTTGGTAAACAACACAAGGTATTATACCATGTATTTACCACAACAGTTAAGGTAAAATATATTTATTGCCCATTGTGGCATTTCATTCTATCAACGTCAAATGTGAAATTTTATATATCAGGTCTTACAATGATTTAGTATATGCAATGACGTTTTACCTTCTATCTTCTATGTCTATGACCATGTGACGTTTCGAGATTGTTGTGCTTTTTGTTAAATAAGACATGATTGGTGGCTACCATGTCATGTGATCAAGGCTCTACGGAGCTGAAAGGCGTTATGGCGACGGTGGAATAAAAAACTTAACTAAGCATCAATCTGGGTCCGTGTCCGTTACCATGGGGAAAGCAAGGAATCCTCCAGCGGATACAACATTATATATATACATACATACATACATTACCTACTGGCAGTCACCAGTAGGTTGTTATAGTTAGGACCAAGTTTCCATAGGAAGAGCATTTTTTGTTTTGCTTATAACTTTGGCGTTGTTTGATGAATCTTCATGACATTTTCCAAATGAATTCTTTGTTCATATCAGCTAATATGTGGAAAGTTTGGGGGTGGTTCGTCAAGGGGGGGGCGAGAAAAAAAGGGGGGTCCCCAAAACGTGTTTCCTCCATGTTAATTTCCGTAGGAAACTTTAGACAAGGCTACAGATCGAACAGGTGAATGGAACTACCCCAAATTTGGCAGGGAGAAGGGTTTTGATCTAGAAAGCACGCTTTTGTTTATTTGGTGTAAATCCGTTCAGCAGTTTTGGAGAAAAATCGAAATTTACAGATATGGATATTTTTACAAGTCTGCCATCTGATTGGCTGAGGTGTTACGAGCTTGCTGCTTATTGGTTGTGAGTAGGCCTGGGCGAAGCACTATGCTACGCTCACGTAGTTTGCGAAGTTCGCGCTACTTCGCACTACGCGAACTGCACGTAGCACAGTGTGAACACGCGTAGTGCTGCGGTCATTTTTTGCTTGCTCGCGGTCCTCAACGTCAAGTTGGCGACCGCGAGCAAGCAAAATGACATCCTGGCGAGACTTTTTCCTTGTTCGCGATCACGAGCATGGAAAATAAACCTCCCGGCGAGATTCCCAACACGAGAAGGTCAGGTTTCTCATTGCGAGGGGTCGCGTATGCTCGCGACCGCTCGCGATGAGAAACTACCAGTTCGCGTTGAGAAAGCTGCAGCTCGAGGAAAAATCTACTCGAGCAGCAGAAAACTACAGCTCGCACTGTGCAAGATGCCATTTTCAATGATTGCACAGTGCCGGTTGCTTGTCCGCACTGTGCAATCATTGAAAACAACATCTTGCACAGTGCGAACATGTTACTTCGCAGTTCACGAAGTGCTACGCGTAGCTCGCGTAGTGCGAACTTCACTTTGCGTAGCTTCGCGAAGTGCTACTTCGCGAACTACGCCCACCCTTAGTTGTGAGCGCTGCAAGCGGTTGCAACTAGGAAGTGTTGGCTGCCATTTTGTGATTCCATTGAAGCGAGTAAGGGGGGACAAAGGGTGAAAAGAGTAGGAAACCGGAGGAAAGAAGCACTGTAACCTCTGTGGGGGAGTGCGAAGCGAAGTAGTCACACCTACCGGTCTGAAAGTACGGTGTTGCGGAGTGACATGGTGCCGAGATGAGATGCTGCTACAGTCTGGTATGAAACCTAGAGCCTAAACTGGGAGGTCATTGCTGTAAAGTGATGTGCTCTGGTGTTAGTAGGCATTTATACCATACAGGGAGTTGGAAGAGAACTACTGAGCTCTACCGTGCGTTTATACTATACCGGAAGTGGGAAGCGAACTACTCACCCCTACTGGTCTGAAGACTCGGGGATTAAACCGTGAGCTCATTGCTCAAAAGCAGTGGTCTTCAAACGTTTTAATTCCGCGCCCCCCCCAGTGTAGAAAAGAAATTCACCGGGCCCCCCTCAACATTTTTCACAATTATTCTATTTAACTGCCAATGTTGAAATATTTCTAGAATTATTTAAACATTGCAGCTAAGTTCTGTCACTGTTTTGGAAATTCAAACAAATACAGGATTTCCAAACATACTATTCTGGTGATTCAGGCCTTACTAATGTGTAATAGTATCCACAGTGTGATTATTCAAAATGGTAGTGGGGGTTTCTGAGAAAATTTGGAGTCCCTTTCCTCTTGACGCCTTCTCCCAGCCAGGATTTAAATGACAAAGGATTTTAATGATGGCCCATTACAGACGAGCTTACTGCAGCTCAATTTTTGGGCTGAAAATAAAGCATAATGTTTCTTCTGGCCAGAGACTGGGGCCACCCCTGGGATCACTTGAGGCCCCCCTAGGGGGGCCCGCCCCCCAGTTTGAAGACATCTGCTCTAAAGTGATGTGCTCTGTGTACTATTTCAAAGTAAGTCATAGTACAATGTTAGTATGTAATGATACTACAATGTAAGTATGTAATGTTAGAATGTAGGGCTGTCATGAGGGAAATCTTGGGGAGTTTGTACGGGGTGCTGGAGAAGACGGATGCCTTGGTGTCTGGTCTTGTTGGTGGCTGTTTAAGCGGTCTTCTTTTCCTGCAATAAATCTACTTATCGGATCCAATGCTGTCTTCCTGTTCACTACATAAATTTGGCGACTAGCAGGAGAAGGTGAAAAGAAGGCAGCACTCACCAAGATTTTGCGCTTGCTTGCATTGTGCTGAAGACCCGTTTTCTTGGTGAATCTGTTTCTACTCATCCCAGGGTCGTCGGCTCATCGAACTATGTGATCCTACCTCTGGTAGGATTTATATTTTTTTATTTTGGGCTTTCTCTGCCTTTCTTTACTACACTCTGGTTGCTGTACCACACGTGTGCAAGTAGTGTTAGTATGCATTTATACTAATTCTATAGTTATGCATTAAGCAAAGCATCATAGTCCCATGGAGAGCCACCTCTCAGGCGCAGGTGATACAATGTCCCGGGGTGTGCAAGCGCGGGACATTTATGTTTGCTATTACAGGGTGGGATCATCGCTTGCACCCTGTGATAGTAAAATCGTGTTTGCCTCGTTGAAGCGAGAGGAGGAAAACCTCGTATTGTTTCAAACAAGCGGAACTGGATGGTAAAAACGTAGAGAGAAAAAAAATGAAGCGGGGTCTCACCCGTTCATTTAAATGAGCCCACTGGTGGGTAATGTTCCGGGGCCAATCCTATGATACTGCGGGGTATCTGCAGCACTGGGGATCTTAATCTCACATGTAAATTAGGCGCGGGAGGGCACAGAGACATTTCACAGACTAGGGGATCAACACATCCCCGGGTATTGTTTACGAGTTGTTCGGGGGGCTTCAAAGCCAACTCAAGACCGGGGATCGGCAACCTCTGGGGCTTTATGTAAATATGTAGGTGGGTCCTTGAAGCCTCGGTGGCCCTACGCAGTGCCTTATTGGTTCTGAAATCACACAGGCAGCAATCATGGTGTTATAAAGTGATACACTCAAAGAACTCTTGCCGTTGTACAATTATCCAGGCTTCATTTATGGAATAGTCTGTTGGTTTATATTTGGTAGGTGCACCAGCAAATTAAACAAAATTTCCCTCATAACCTACTATCAACCGCCAATTTTCACAATAAACTACGGACAAGTGTTGTCAGAAAAAGAAGACCCATACACTCAGTTATTTATTGGTAAAAAAAGTAACTTTTAGTAACACAACACAAATAAATGGAAATGTAATTTTATTGGAACAACAGTAAAACATGAAAGAAGTGGGTGGGAATCCTCCGGAAGCAGTGTACAAAACCTGCAAGACAAAAAAGAAACATAAGCATGTGTGCCATGTCCAAGAGAAAAAGAAAGGTAGTCCGAATGAAAGGAAGAAAGTGAGATTGGGACAGAGAGTGAGAAGGGGAGGGAGAGTGAAAAGAACAGAGGGAGGAGGAGACAGAGCGCCGGCCTACTGCACCCAGCCCTCACTGTTCACCTCCCGTCACCCATGTGTCTGGGACGCTAGGGTCCGCGAGAAAGAGTGCGGTCCAGCAAGTCCTTAAAATGAAACCGAGATATGAATGAGGCCAGAGATTACATTATTATCTATGGCAACATCCCTTGCCTGCACCTGTGCACCTACGCTGCTGCTCCCCAACCCCTTTCTCCGCACTGTGCTCAATTGCAGCTCCTGCGTGCCGAGGCTTGACTGCTCACCTGCCACAACCGGTGTGTCCAAGGACGTGGCGGTGCGAGCTCCAACTCCGGGGTGCCGCTATCAGGGTGGCCCAGCAGGTCTCCGGTCAGGGACGATGTCTTGATACCATGGTGGAAGGCGTCAGAATGCCCAGGGCATCATCACGGGGTGAGCACCTGCTCCGCCCATTTTGGCTCCACTAACCCAGTGTCTGAAAAGGGAGAAAAAATATAATGTTGGAAACGTCTTGAGGTAAATGAAGGTTTCTTTCAACCTTAATAGAGAACACCAGTTGAGTGCATCCTTACTTCTTGAAGTACAGTCTTCGAACTGTTAGTGGTAATTGTGGTTCAAAGAGGAGTTGGAGTGCATGAGAATACACAAGGTTAAATAATAATATGTTATGCCAATGTTCACATACAAAGGAACAGAGCGCATGGTAGAAGCATATTGTGCACGTGTAATGCAGTGGCGCAAGCCTGTGTGCATGTACACTTAGTAATCAGCTCACTACAGTGCCCCAAAAGCCAATGCCACATGTCTGTAGGGCAGCGCTGCCTGCTGGCTCAGGCCTACGGTACGGTCCAGCAGGTCCTTAAAATGAGACAGACATGTGACTGAATGAGGTCAGAGAACACATTATTAAGGAAGGCAATATCGCTTGTTTGTACCTGCGCACCCAGGCTGATGCATCCAACCCCTCCCGCAGCATTGCGCTCAATTGCAGCCCCTGTGCACCCAGGCCCCACTGCTCACCTGCTGTCATTGTTGTGTGTCCAAACACGATGGGCAGCAGTGTTATCACAATTCAGGTGCAGTGTTGATTGCGACAATGGTGTACGCCTTATGGATTCCTTTTTTTATTGCGCATTGTGATATGCAAGGTGGATGCGGCCATGTCCCAGTTCTTCTACACTGCCTCAGGTGATATGTGGCATTGTTGTTATCCTATTTATACGTACGCAAAGTGGGCTTGGCTTCCGTACGCCAGGCAAGAGTAGGGGTGTGAATAATAGTTCCGGGGACCTGGGCGTTGTTCAGTTCCTGCCTGGCCAGGAAGTGTACTTATGTGTGTGTTTCTGTTGCAGTTTTGACATTGCAGAATGCGCAATTTACATTAATGTAGCATGTACCAGGAGGGCGGCAACTATCGCTAATGAGATGCTGTTTGAAAACATTGAATGGCCAACATCACTAGTCGTTGTCAAGGTTGTGGATATGCGCAGACACTCATGTTAATGGTGTGCGGTATTATTGAAAGTGTTGCTATCGCGAAGCGCACTCTTGTGAATGTGCTCGGATGGAGGAAGGATCAGCAGTGAGGCTACGTCATAAATAGTGATAACGTTCAATGCATGCCAAACGTGAACCTGAAAGTCTCACATATGACACTCTACTATACTGGTAAAGCCTGACAACAGAGAATACAGCAATACAAATAAACAGTAACCAGTAATGTGTATGTCACATATGATCTAGGATGTGCACTCTGCCCGTGGCTGATGATACCCCTTCGGGCCAGCAATACCCATGCCAAAAGGCAGCACAGTAATGTGTACACACACACATCAAAAGTCAAATGTGTGTTACACGATGCCCCTGGTGTAACGTTTGAGACTCATGGCCATCACACGTGGAAGGCTACTGTACAGACCATGAATATTGATCAAGATGATCGTTGCATGTTGTGTATAGTAGATGATGTGTACACAGTAAAAATACTTTTCAAAAAACCTCTCTAAGCAGAAGAGGTGTGTCTCATCAAACGCTGTTGCAAGAATGTGATGTCATGAGTGATGTCGCTGACCATGTCATGAGTGATGTAATATGTGACATCAGCAGTGCATTGCAGGCACGCGAGTTATAGTTAGCTGAACTAACTATAATAGGTGAATTTCTATGGTTTTGTACGAGTGAAATGTCCAACTAACTATAACGCCCCTGAAACCTATGGTTTTTTCAGTGAATTTCTAAGTTTTTAAAAAAATGCTAATTCCTAACTATAACGCCCCTGAAACCTATGGTTTTTTCAGTGAATTTCTAAGTTTTTTTTAAAATGCTAATTCCTAACTATAACGTGCCTGAAACCCATGGTTTTTTCAGTTAATATCAAAGGATTTTTTAAATGCTAGTTTCTAACTATGCTTACAGAGGTAGGACATGTGAAGAAATAAGAAAAAACATACAGAAAGAAGAAAAAGAAATGCAGAAAGAAGCAACAGAAGTCCTCAAAGATGAAGAAAAGTGCAGGAAGAAGGAAGACGTGCAGAAAGAACAAACAGAGGAGCAGAAAGAGGCCTTGTTGCAAAATCATTCTGTACCCTCAACTTTATAAGATGGTTACTGGTAGTAACTGACACGGACTAACCAGTCCTAGAGCCAGTGCTATGCTAAAAGACACTTAGTGTTCCCTAGTATATGTAGGTGTTTTAACTGTATACTATGCGTTGGGGTACCCCTGTGATTACCATGGCCTCCTCTTTAAGACCCTAGTACATAATAGGGCAGGGGGATTAAAACTACCTCTTAAAACGCGCCACAGGGCGCGTTTGCACACGTCAGCTCAGCCCCCCTCCCTTCACCAGTGTGCAAACACGCCCTGTGGCAGTTTTAATTTGGGTGATAAAGTCCCCTTGAATCCTGAGTGTCCCTTGGGTCCAACTAGCCCATCAGGTATCTCCAGTTCGAGCCACAGAGCTGCATTGCAGAGGTTTAAAAAGGGGCACGGCCTGGACCACCTCTCCGCAATGCAGTGCAGTGGCACTTACTGGAAGCACCTGGTGGGCTAGTTAGCCCTCAGGGGCCCTCCAGATTGAAGGGGAATTATTTCCTCCAACTTAAAACGCACCACAGGGCATGTTTGCACACGCCACCCCAGGCCCCATCCCCTCCCTTCACAACTGTGTAAACGCGCCCTGTGGCTGTTTTAATTTGGGAGATTAAGTCCCCTTGAATCCTTTGGGTCTCTAGGGTCAAACTAGTGCACTAGGTACCTCCAGTAAGCGCCACAGAGCTGCATTGCAGAGAGGTGTAAAAAGGGGCATGGCCTCTGAACACCTCTCTGCAGCGCAGCTCCCTGGCTCAAACTGGAGGTACCTGGAGGAATATTTGGCCCTCAGGGACCCCCACTATGGAAGGGGAATTAATTCCCCAACTTACAACTCACCAGGGGGCGTGTTTGCACAATGGTGAAGGAAGGGGGCAGGGTCTGAGGTGACATGTCTGCAAACATGCCCTGTGGCGCATTTTAAGTTGGGGAATTAATTCCTCTTCAATCCAGAGGGTCCCTGGGGGCCAACTAGCCCACCATGTGGTGGTCGCCGGGGATTGGGGGTGACCTTTGAGCCCCCATCCATTTAAATTCAAAGCGCCGGGGGTGGCGGTCCCCAGGGCTGATGGGTACCTTTGGGCCCCCATCCCAATACAAACACTGCCCCCGGGATTTGGCCCACCTAGGGGCTAAAGAATAACGAAGCACAGGAGCCCACGCTTTGTTTTTTAAAAAAATGTGGCCGAAATTTGCGCTGGGGGCGCAAATCTCACTGATTTTATTCTACCGAGGCACAAGATAGCTGCCAGTAGGTAGTTATAGTTAGGACCTATGTTCCATAGGAAATTCGCAACATTCTATTTCCAATAACTTTTGTACCGGTTTACGAATCTTCGTGAAATTTTTAAAATTTATGGCCTGCTCCGGTCCGCTCCTATCCTGAAAGTTTTGGGGTGATTCGGCAAGAGGGGGCCGAGAAAAAAGGGGGTCCCAAAACGTGTTTTCCCCATGCAATTTTCCATAGGAAACTTTAGACATGGCTACAGCCCAAACTGCTGAACGAAATTACCCCAAATTTGGCAAAGAGGTAGTTCTTGGTTCAGAAAGAACCCTTTTTGTTAAATGGTGTAAATCCGTTCAGTAGTTGCTGAGAAAATCAAAATAGTTTCAATATCTATGGCTGTGCTGGATCTGCGCACCCTCCCGATCACGAGCTTTATGCTAATTGGCTGTCAACACTCCAAGCCAGGAAGTAGTGGCAGCCATCTTGTGCCTCGGTAGATCCGAGGCACAAGAAATCAGTGAAACAAATGCGCAAAACACGAAAAGGGGGCAGGTTAGAAACACCCTGACTCCCTAGGCCTGCTTTGGGTTTTTTTTTTTTTTTTTTAAATCAAAAAAATGCGTGACGGATCAGGCCGCGAAAAAAAGAAACTAAGCGCAGGCTGCCATGCTTCATTAATAATTACCCCCGGGTGGGCCAAATCTCAGGGGCAATCTTTGTATTGTGATGGGGGCCCAGCCCCGGGGACTGCCACCCCCAGGGGCTTATGACCTAAATGAAATATGTGGATGGGCTCAAAGGTCCCCCAAGCCCTGGGGACTGACACACCCCGGGGCTTATCTAAAATTTTTGCGGGGGGCTCACGGGAACCAACACCACCGGGGCTTGTTTTTCTTTCTTTTTTTTATGTAAAAAAACTGTGTGGGGGGGGCTTGAACCCCTCACACACACCCCGGGGACCACCACCTCCCCGGGGCACTAAATATTAAAATTAGGGGGTCCATGACGGACCTCCAAGCCCTGGAGACCACCACTCCCTGTGGCTTTGAAAAAGGTGAGAGGTGGCCACGTGGTACCCCTCCTGGAGCCCTGTCATGGCCCTGGGGACTGCAACCCCCAGGGCTGGCACCTGCAGGGTCCCGGGGTGCCCACCCCGGGACACTGTAGTTTGCTATCGCAGGGCGGGAGCCTCACAGCTCCTGCCCTGCCATAGCAAACTCTGCTATGGTATTAGGAAGAGAGAGCAGGAAACCTGCTCTCTCTTCCAAATACGAAAGCAGATTGCTTTTCCACACGGGGAGCTGCATCGTAGCAGCTCCCCGTGTGGAAAATCGATGCCTACTTCTGCAGGAGGCGGGGAGCTGGCGGGACCGTGGGGGAATTGGGGACCCCCTCACGGTCCCCAACGGAGAGGGCCAGCCCTGGGGGATGGGGTCCCCGGGGCTATTAGTGGCCCGGGAGGGGGGCCACACGGCCCCCCTCCCCAATTATAAATAAATAATTACAAAAATAAAAAAAAAGGTAAGGCCAAGCCCAGGGGATGGGGTACACGGGGCCATAAATGACCAGAGGAGGGGGGCCGCGCAGCCCCCCTCCAATTAAATTACATTAAAAAAGCCATGCCCTGGGGGATGGGGTCTCCGGGCCGATTATGGTCTCTGGAGGGGGGCCACGCGGCCCCCTTCCAAAATCTATTTAAAAATCCTCTTCAATACTGAGGGTCCCTGAGGGCCAACTACACCACCAGGTACGTTCAGTATGCGCCAAGGAGCTGTGTTGCAGAGAAGTGTTCAGAGGCCACACCCCTTTTTACACCTCTCTGCAACGCAGGTCTGTGGCACTGACTGAAGGTACCTAGTGGGCTAGTTTGAGCCTAGGTAACTCACGCCCTCGCAATGCACTGTTGATGACATCTCAAATGACATCACTGATGACATCATCCAGTGACTGTTTCTCTGTAAAGTTTAAATATGTTTAATATACACATACATTTACATATATATACACACATATACACATATATATATACACATATATATATACACATATATATACACATATATATATACACATATATACACAAATATATATATACACACACATATATATATATATATATATATATATATACATATATACACATATATATATGCATATTATCTACTGGCGGTCGCCAGTAGATAGTTATAGTTGCAACCTAGTTTCCATAGGAAATCTCAAAATTCTATTTTGAATAACTTTGGCGCCGGTTGACGAATCCTCGCGAAATTTTCAAAACAAATGGAGCGCTCCGTTCAGCTCCTACCCTGAAAGTCTCGGGGTGATTCGTCAAGCGGAGGCCGAGAACAAAGGGGGGTCCCAAAACGCGTTTTCCCCATGCATTTTTCCATAGGACCTTTAGACACAACTACAGCCAGAACGGCTGAACAGAATTACTTGAAATTTGGCAAAGAGGTAGTCCTCAGGTCAGGCATGTGCCTTTTGCATATATGGTGTAAATCCGTTCAGTAGTTCCTGAGAAAATCAAAAGTAAAATCACATATTTATCTGGGCGGAGCCTAACCACACATCTCATCGTGAGATCTGATTGGCTGTCAGCACTTCATCCAAGAAGTGTTGGCAGCCATCTTGGGACCAATATACATGATAGCACCTCATTAAAAAGCATGGCAGTTAATAGAAGGTTTTAAGACTTTAGTTACATTATAAATCATTTGTTGATGGTACCATACTCATTTTAGGAATTGCGGTGTGTTCTAAGGTGATTTTACCATGTGAAAAAGCCTTCTGCTGTGATATCATGAATCATGTTTGAGAGAAAACAATTTTCTCATGCTTTTCCCACAGAGGTTTGGAAGGTGATCTATAAGCTAAACTGAGAGCATATTTTCTGTAAATTCACATTATCTTTCTCAGTCATGTGAGAATGAAGTCTGACATTCTCAGTAAAACATGTACATCCAACAAGGGCAGAGACTGTCAGTTGATTCCTTTGTGTTCTACTGCAGCTTCCCAGAGTGTTCTAACGAACAACTAGAGCGCTAACAGTCTTACTTATGACAAAGGTATGGCACACCTGCAGCCATCTTGATTGGAATAAAGTGGTAACATTTAAAACATTTAATTTGCAAAGGAACAAAATGAGGGGGTTCATTTTGCCATAGAAATTATGACTAGTGCTGCAGAAAGAAAAATTAGGGCACATTTTGAGTGACTTCTCAAATCCTGTTCTATTTCATTAAAACGTTCTGACATGCAGACTGAAACATGCACTTTCAATACCAGAAGCAGACTTCCCTGGTGAGCAGTAGCTTTACTACAGTGATCTAATGAGCAACTAGAGTGCTAACATTCTGAATGTATGGCAAATGTGTGACACATCTGAATGCCTGCTTGATGGAACCAAAGTAAACAAGCATTGACAATGCAATAGGTCTCGCCCTCGTTTAAGTTAAAGCAATTCTGTTTGTAATTAGGTGGCTTTTTAGCTTTGCTTTTATTAGTGTTTTTCAAAATTTCATGTAAATAACATGCATATCTGTATATGTATGCATGCATTTATATGTGTATTTATATAGATATGCAGATTATATATATGTTTATATATGTATGTAAATACATATATATACACATACATATATATAAATGCATATATGTGCATATGTGTGCGTGTAGAGAGAGGTAGAGAGAGGTAGAGAGGTAGAGATGTAGAGGTAGAGACGTAGAGGTAGAGAGGTAGAGGTAGAGAGGTAGAGGTAGAGAGTAGTAGAGAGAGAGGTAGAGAAAGGTAGAGAGGTAGAGAGTAGAGGATGAGTAATAGAGAGTAGAGAGAGAGTAGTAGAGAGAGTAGTAGAGAGTAGTAGAGAGAGTAGCAGAGAGTGAGTAGGAGAGAGTAGTAGAGAGTGATTAGTAGAGGGTGTAGTAGAGCGTAGTAGAGAGTGAGTAGTAGAGGGAGTAGTAGAGAGTGAGTAGTAGAGAGTAGTAGGGAGTGAGTAGTGGAGACTGAGTAGCAGAGAGAGAGTAGTAGAGAATGAGTAGTAGAGAGAGAGTAGTAGAGAGTGAGTAGTAGAGAGTAAGTAGTAGAGAGTAAGTAGTAGAGAGTGAGTAGTAGAGAGAGAGTAGTAGAGAGAGTGAGTAGTAGAGAGTAGTAGAGAGAGTACTAGAGAGTAGTACAGAGTGAGTAGTAGAGAGTGATTAGTAGAGAGTTGTGGAGAAGTAGAGAGTGAGTAGTAGAGATTAGTAGAGAGTGAGTAGTAGAGTGAGTAGTAGGGAGTAGTAGGGAGTAGTAGAGAGTGAGTAGTAGAGTGAGTAGTAGAGTGAGAAGTAAAGAGCAAGTAGTAGAGAGTGTTTAGTAGAGAGAGAGTAGTAGAGGGTGAGTAGTAGAGAGTGAGTAGTAGAGAGAGTAGTAGAGAGTAGTAGAGTAGTAGAGAGTGAGTAGTAGAGAGTGAGTAGTAGAGAGTGAGTAGTAGAGTGAGTAGTTGAGAGTGAGTAGTAGAGAGTAGTAGAGAGTAGTAGAGAGTAGTAGAGAGTGAGTAGTAGAGAGTGAGTAGTAGAGAGTGAGTCGTAGAGAGAGTAGTAGAGAGGGAGTAGTAGAGAGAGTAGTAGAGAGAGAGTAGTAGAGAGTAGTAGAGTAGTAGAGAGTGAGTGGTAGAGAGTAGTAGAGAGTAGTAGAGAGAGAGTAGTAGAGAGTGAGTAGTAGTTTTGTGGAAAAGCATCTTTGTGATTGGTTAAGAAAAAGCAGTTTCAACGTGGAGTGCATATCAAAGGATAAAATTTGCTCAGATCAACCACACCTGCTACTTGCATTTGGAAGGCACTGTTCGAACTTAAAACAATCGTCAACTTTTAACCTGCACGTGTCGTTAAATATTCAAGAAAATGTTACAAAAAAATATCGTTCAGTTTTAAAAAAATTGATGAACTTTTAACCTGCACGTGTTGTAGAATGTTCTAGAAAGTGTGTTGATAGAATACGTTGCACTTCTTACTTCTATGTGTTGTTGAATATTAAAACAACGGTTCATATAGAAAATTATTCTTTACATGTATTTATGTGTGCAGCAGCAAAATTATAGACACAACAGCACTAGGAAGAGGAAGAAGCAGGGAGTTTGGGGAATGGGGGAGATGGGCAGAATGGCACACATGCACAATTAAGTACAACACACATATACACTAACAATGGCCAAAATGAAACACACCAACAAGCAGCACAAGTCACACAACCCGCCAACATCACACCACTGAACGAGCATAGAAGTGAAAACCACGCTGCATTCATACAGGATGTGTACAAAGGCCAGTCGTTGGTGTTGTGGGATGTCTGCGACCGTGGTCATCATGGATGAGATGCCCAGCATGTGGCACATGGTCGAGTTCACTGTGTGTTATGTTGCCAAACGGCTGTCCCTCCCTCCCACGAGCCCCCACACTTTTGTACGGTGCGCTGTTGTATCTCGTGCACTCGTACGGCACACCATTGTAATGCCTATTTGCGCATGTCCGGCTACATTCCAACTACAACATCACAGTGCCATTTGGAGGTGGTGCATGCCACTTTACAACATCAACTGCTGCGGCTCTTGTAGCAGGCCACACCAGAACACACTTACCGCACTTCCTGTACACGGACATGTCCGAGACACCCCGTTCCCCTTGCCGGATAGGCACACCCCTGCACTGACCTGTGAACCCCAGACCAGCACACGCCAGTTGTGAATGCAGGAGGATGCGTACGAAGCTACACATCCAGGCTCACTGCCAACGCTGAGGTGACAGCACACTGTGATGTTGCAGGGATCGTGCCTATCATGCTAAGACAATGACCACAGGGACACACTTACTAAGATGTGGGTTTGGGGGGTATTGGCGGTCCTGGAGTTGTTGAGATGAGTCTTCTGGCCCTCATGGGTATCCCTGTATCATGCTCATTGACTCTATGGTACCTGTGGGTGTTCTGGTGTGGCTCTTGGCTGTGTTCCCTTTCATGGTGCAGGTAGTTGTCCTGCTTAACACCAGCAGAAAGCAGGTGTAAAATCTCTGGTGCTAACGTGTCTTATCGCCGGAATTTGTTTCGCATTGCAATTGGTGTGAAAGTTGTGATGTGATTTTTTTCGTGTGCAGAACAATATACAAACTGAGCAGTGTATCACATCAAGAACCAGTACCTGACGCACTATTCCCAATCAATATAAATACAATGAGATTTCTTGATAGATTTTGTGTGTACACTAAGTGCAGCCAATACCTCAGTGCAATTCAATACAGGATTTTAGTATTTAGAATAAATCGGAAAGGTGCACCTCGTGTCTTTTTGCACGGGAACGGCTACTCTCCATTTCATTATCAGCACTTTAACGGAAGTAAAGTTGAGATAAATCTAACACACTATTCAGAAGTTGGTGCAGACTGCAGATATCACCAGTATTCCAGCGATAAGTGCCCCAAAATTTAACACCATGGTGGACTCCATCAAATAACAGTAATAAGAACAAGAAAGAGTCACACAGCAGTTAAGAGAACAACCAAAAACTTTATTATTTTTTTTTTCAAACTTTAATTTTTATAATAATAAATATATAAACGAAAAACTATTTTCAAACTTTATTTTTTTGATTAACATATATATGAACAATAAACTAATAAACAAAATGTAACAACAATAATAAAAAACAACAATGCGGAACACTTCTGTGGGGACAATGGATGTCGACGACACACCTGGAAAATAAGAAAGATTGTTAAAAAAAAAAAAACATGGTATTCTCAACAAAATACCACAAGAAACAACTCACAGATATATAAAATGCATACAGCTAACAAAATTTTATAAGTTTAACTTACAAAAACTGTAAATGTTGCCACTTTAAAATATTTACCGAATCTGAAGAAAATGTTTTGCAGAAGGCACCACACCAACAACGTTTTCTTCAGTGGTGAGGAAATGTTTTACTTTTTCCAAGGAGCAAACAAAGACCAATGCCACCTTCGTCACTAGCAGGATTTGCCAAAGAGTTCTGTTACGAGGAGATCCTAACAAAAAATACTTGTGCAGCACAGCAAGTATGATGAAACACCTAAGGACCCTTCATCCAAACAATCTTGCACGAGAAGAGTGCAAACAGATGAGAAACACTCCTGTTCTGTATCTGTAAAAAAGAATCACAAATAAATGTATATTAATAACTTTCAAATTTATACTATTCCATTACTGTACAAACACATTTTATATAAAAACTGACTAAGAAGCTATAGCGCTGAACCACAAGTGTGACGATCATTAAAACACTACATGCATAGTTCATACTACTTTGAAGCAGTTCATGCCCTAAAGCCTACCTCACTAAAAGACTACACGATAACTGACTAAATAATTACAGTACTATAAGGAGACACACTGGGTGACTCACAGGGTGTTTGCTAGAAGAGTAGGAATACTAACTAGGGAATTGAAGGTGTGAAACACAACTGTGTAGGTGATTAGAGGACTGCATCCATACTGCATAGACATTTAAAGCAGTCCATGTGCTAAGGCCTGGCTCACTGCATGACTACTTGGGTACTGACTGAATGTTTATCGTACAGCAAGGAGAGTGCCTAGGTGAATTTATAAGTGCTAGGCTTTTCACACAGGGAATAGATTAGTACTTGGTACTGAATGGGTCACTAGAGGAGTGCAAAGGCAGTGACAATTGCTGGACTGTATGGATACTGACTAGGAAATTGAAAGTGTGAAAGACAAGTGTCTAGGTGGTTAGAAGACTGCATGCATAGTGCATAGGGGTTTGAAGCAGTCCATGTGCTAAGGCCTGGCTCAGAGTATGAATACTTAGGCACTGACTGAATGATTAGAGTACTGCAAAGATAGTATCTTGGTGAATTTATAAGTGTTTGGGCTTTAGCACAGTGAATGGATTAGTACATGGTGCTGAATGTGTCACTAGAGGACTGCAAAGAGAGTGACAGGGTATTTCCTGGAAGTGTATGGATACTGACTAGGGAATTGAAGGTGTGAAAGACAATTGTGTAGGTGGTTAGAGGACTGCATGCATAGTGGATAAGGGTTTGAAGCAGTCCATATACTAAGGCCTGGGTCACTGCATGAGTACTTGGGTACTAACTGAATGATTAGAGTACTGCAAGGAGAGTGCCTGGGTGAATTTATTAGGGTTTGGCACAGTGAATGGATTAGTACATGATGCTGAATGGGTCACTAGAGGAGTGCAACGGCAGTGACAGGGTGTTTGCTGGACGTGAAAGGATACTGACTGGGGAATTGAAGGTGTGAAAGACAAGTGTGTAGGTGGTTAGAGGACTGCATGCATAGTGGATATGGGTTTGACGTAGTCCATGTGCTAAGACCTGGCTCAGTGCATGAATACTTAGGCAGTGACTGAATCATTAGAGTACTGGAAAGAGAGTGTCTAGGTGAATTTATAAGTGTTTGAGTTTTGGCACAGTCAATGGATTAGTACATGCTGTTAAATGGGTCTCTAGAGGACTGCAAAGGAAGTGACAGGATGTTTCCTGGAAGTGTATGGATACGGACTAGGGAATTGAAGGTGTAAAAGACAAGTGTATAGTATGTCAGAACACTTTTATTTGAAGCAATCTATTTGGTACTTAGAAACTGACTAAATAATCAGACTACTTCTAGGACAGTGCTTAGGTAAATCTTTTAAATTTTCAGTTCTGCCACAGTGAACAGAATAGTACATGGTACTGCACCTTAGTGTCAAACCCTGACTCATTTTATCAATGCATAAGCAAAGACTAGCTTCTAATGCTACTAAAACTTGACAACATGAGAGGTTTTAAATTAGTTATCTGTCAGCAAATACACGATGTTACCAAATGCTTCTCTCACAGTGGTTCACAAATGCACACACACAGTGTAATTCTAGACAACAACCACTATACCTAGGAGTTTACCAAAAATCATTCACTACTGTGGAAGTGGTAAGCGAACTGCACACAATCTTCATAATTCAGGACTGCACTTTTGTGTCAAAGCCTGACTCATTTAATCAAAGCATAAGCAAAGACTGGCTTCTAATGCTACTTAAACTTCACAACATGACCGGTTTTAAAACCGGTATATGTCAGCAAATACACGATGTTACCAAATGCTTCTCTGACAATCCTTACCCAAATGCACACAGACTCACAGTGTGATTTTAGACAAGCAACACTATCCTAGGAGTTTACCAAAACTCATTCACTACTCTGGAAGAGTTAATGGTACTGCACACAATCTACATATTTAAGTACACCACATCAGTGTCAAAGCAGGACTGATTTAATCAACGCATAAGCAAAGACTGGATTCTAATCCTACTAAAACTTCACTACATGACAGGTTTTAAAACAGTTATCTGTCAGCAAATACACAATATTACCAAACGCTTCTTTCACAGTGGTTCCCAAATACACAAAGACTCAAAGTGTGATTCTAGACAAGTGAGGAAATAGGAATTTTTATGATCAATTGTGTCCCCTATCTTAGACCCCAACGGCTCCATGTACATGCTACAAGTACATGTATGTTCCCTCCACTTCAAGCTATGAAGACGCAAATACAATTGTGTCCAACGTCAACATGTCCTCTTTCAGATCCGCCCTGAATTGGTCGAATATTCCGTTCCTAAGTATGCCTTGCCACCGTCTTTATATGGTGTACTTTTCACGTTTTTCAGCTCTGGCAAGTTAGGCCCTGAATTCTGCCATCGAGCCTTTTCCTGCCTTCTGCCTCTGAATGCTCCAGCCTGGACCTGCATCTGTATCAATGACCTTTGTCTTACTTCCTGCGCGGCTAACGGTGCCTGGCCCGGCCTGTTGCCTGCCAAGACTGTATTCAGCCTTCAAGTTATCTGCTCCACTCCTCGAGAAATGCATTCCTGTCTAGTAGTTTAGGTAAACATCCTTCCAGCTACAGAGCAAAGGGCCCGGCCTTACTGTCTCCGTGCAAGTAATTCATGGCTCCTGTTACCATGGTAGGCCCATGCCCCCTCGCATCTCATGTAGACACGTAGACGCTTATACACGCACTAGTAGTCAGTATAGGATAGCCTCTGCCTGAGAGACCTTTCCTTCCAGATAATACAGGTCCTTAAACACAAGATATTAGATACGATTTGGGATTAGGTTGTTCTGACATCCCAGACTTCTGTCTCCTCATGTAGGGCTAAATGTCAAGTCCCCTTCACCCTTCAGTTACACGTCAGTTACACGTCATGCTCGAGTTGAGCACAAGTAAGGCAAAGTTCCAGTACAATTCCAGCAGATCACGCAACCCCCTCCAGGTATCCACCCACACATGACAAATTACCCATTATCATCAAGTGGACGCCCACATGGACGCCCACCTTCACACCCTCTTACACGCCCACATGCTCTTATCTCACTCTCTTTTGCTCTTTTCGTTTCCGATGTATATATACTGTACTCTGTGAATAATGTTTTGAGAATATTGAGAATACTTTTGAGTCCCTTCCAGATCCTTTGTGGTGATGGTAATATTCTCCCTTTGACTCGAGTTATTGGAATAAAGCCCTTTATGAACCTGATACCACAGACTCAGCCTCTTGCTTTATGCATGATCTTATTAATATTCTGAAATTCTGAGAGCGTAATATTTTATTTACGACATAATGGCGCCCGAACAGTTCAATCTCTTTCCCCACACGCCGGAGATGACGGTCTAGTTTTGCCTCCTTCCATAGCCGTGACGGACTTCAAGCGCGCACGTCGCAGGTCTTCCCGCCAACTCCCTCAGGCCAACGAAGGGGACGGACTGCGACCAGGCATCCAGACGAGGCGGTGAGGAACGCAGATTGTCCTACCCAGAGCCCACCTGCGAGAGAGCTGTGTCCGAGGTATACAGAGGCCCACCAGATTCCGAAGTATCCACGTCACGAGTCGAGTCGAGTCCAGTCTGGTCTAGTCCAGTCCAGAGTTTCCGAGGCCTTCTGTTCCGTTCCGTGCTTCCCGGTGAGTACCGTTGCTGGGGACGCATCTAGACGTGCACATTGGTTTGTGCCGGTCAAGACGGGTTTGGGTACACAGACCTGGTCTGCACTGTTTTAGCAGTGTATCTGTACTGTTTAGCAGTACATCTAGTATTATGCAGTTAGCTAGTTTTATTCTAATTATCGTTGTTCGTTTTAAAATGTTTTAATGTGTTTTAAATGTCGTGGTATTAATGATTGTTCGATCTTCATTACTGTGTTTATTGTATTAATTGTGTTCAAGCCCGAGTAAGAATCAAGTAGCAAGGTTTAAGATGCCGTTATTCTCAAAATTAAGACAGATAAAAACTAGAAAAGGAATACTCGAGGAAGCCGTTCCCATTCCACCTAGGGACACTCCAGGGTACTTTATGTACCATAAACATGGCCTAGATGCCATATTATATCTCGATTTGTGGGTGGACTACACCAAGGATTTAGCAGAGAATCAGAGATGGCCCGCTGTTGGGACATGGGATGCAGATTGCATCATGAGAGTAGAAGAAGCATTATGGAAAAAGAAAGCCACAGAAAAATGCCATTGAATTATGGCGTAAAGAATCGCATAGACGCATAGAGAAAGCGCTCAGAAAAGAAGAGAAAAGTAGGGAGGATTCAGACAAAGCCCGAGAAAACGTATTAGTTGAGGAAGGTATCCGAGTAAAAGCAGAACAAGTAGACAGACAACGAAACACTCTTATGAAAGAGAAAATGTAGACCAGCTCGGAAGGATGCCATTGAGTTTTGGCGCAAGGAGTCACATAGGAGGACAGAGTAAGTGTTTCACGAAGCAGAGAGAAGTAGACTGGAGTCTGGAAAAGCCAAGGAAAAGATGTTACAGGAGGAAGTGGAGCAGGTAAAATGAGCGCAGGCTGACAGAGAAAGAAATACTGACGTTGCTGGTATTTATCCCGTCCTTTCAGAGGACCTAGCAAGAGTGGCCCCAGTAGAAAGACCAGTTGGAGTGCCACCGCAAGTACCCCGATGCATATGATAATGATATAGTAGCTCAAGTGTTCTTGAGCCTCCCGCCAAAAGATCAGCGCATGGCTGGTGTTTTCATGGTCCAACATTTGATTACGTTGTTAAAAGGGACTTGAGAGGGGTGTAGCTAGGGTAATAGCAACGCCTGTGATTTGATGACACCCCTAATGTACAAAGTGTTAACGAAAAATAATTAGTGATCCATTAAGGGTTTAGCTTGAGAAAAAGAATTGTGGGTATTTCGAATTTGCAAATTGTTCAAGAATACAGGTTTGTGTTCTTGGTGGTCCAGTGAGCCAATGTGCTGGGTCAAGTCGGTAAGATTATGACCCCCTGAGTGCAAATTGTATGTAAAAATAATTTTTCAATTGGGCGAATTATTGCAGTTTTTATGGAATTGAGTAGTCTTTTTGTCTTTGACAGCTTCAGAGTGAGGAGAAGGTGGGGGCTGTGTAGAGCAGAATGTGATACAGAAATCGGAGACAGATTCTGACCTTGTAGCCAGTGTAGGTGGGGGCCGGTGAGAGGAGCAGAACAAAGGCACTGCTTAGAAAGCTTCTCTGACATCGCATCTGTGTAATGCCTGCAGCCGGAGAGCCTTGGGGGCCAGGAGTAGGAAAAACAAAAAAGTTGGCTGGCAGCCCAGGCTCAGGCCGCGCTGAGGGGCTATTTTTAGCTTCTCTGATAAGACAGGGCAGCTGAGAAATGTAAGTCGAGAAAGATTCCCTTGTTCTATTCTGTGCAAAACCAGTGCCCCGAGGAAATGTCTATGGAGGAGATTTGTTTTATTTTTTAGCAAATGTTATATTGCTTCTGGCCAGAAAGTAAAATGTTGCTCTTGCTTGGAATTTTAAGAGCTATATGCCTATATAAAAACGATTTTCAAATTCAGACATTTTTGAATTGTGGCCACAAGCTGCCACCAGTTGCATTGGATAAATGATCCAGTGGTTACGGGTCTGTGAGGAAAGATGGGAGATGCATCTTCGACTAGGACATGAGGGTACATTGTGTACAAAGATGCATAGCTCATTTTTATAAAAAAAAGACAGGTTTGTGTGTTCTTCATTTTTGATTATTGTTGCTGATCCTGTGTGTCAGACTTGACACGATGATTTCAGCTGACAGCTGGTCATCATTGGGATGACCCACTGACAGATGGGGGTGTATAGGGCAGGTAAATCAGTTATTGATTATAAGCCTGACAAATTAAGCAGGCCAGAATGTTCGCCTCTGAGCTGTAGGTACAGAAATTGGGCGTCGCTGCTCATTTATATATGTTAACGTAATTTGTCTATGCTTTCTGTGCTTGGTATACTGATGGCTTGGCATATGTATTTTATATATGTTTTGTTTTTGTGTTGTATTGACCAGTCTGTTTAGCGTTTAATACAAAGTTCTCCTGTGCAGAACAGAGATGGTCGTGACGACGGCAATCTTTGCACAGCGCTTGCCTGGAACTTGTTCACAATTACTAAATTTCACAGACATGATATTACCATTATCATGCTGTCAAAATAGCAGACAACACGTTATCAGTGTATGTCTAATTGGTGTTGGAGATGAATGAAACAACAGAAAAAGGCTATGCAAGACTAAAATATTTTTCACATAACTGCCTTTCTCTTATAGACAGGCAGCCTCGGTCATATGTTTCCAGATTGGACATTAAGGAACAATTATGATCTGTACACTCGCATCTTAGCTCTTGAAGAGCCTGTTTTAGATAAGGACTGCCACCCCAGAGTGACAAATGAGGCTCGGTATTTAGGGTAATGAGAAAATATCTGACAGGATTTCCTTTTTAAAGTTTGCTTTAGTAAGCTCATTCTTGTAAGTGGTGGCCCCAAAAGTTGACTTGTTTTTAAAATTAGGCTATTGGGTTTGGGTTTCTGAAGGGAGACGTTTGAATATGAAAGGCGAGAGATGCAGTTTGTTGTATAGGTGGAAATTATTGCACAATGACTGGTTTCTTTAGCAGATAAATTATTAATTATCAACATTAACAACTGTTCTTAAACTTGGTTTTCCGAATATTTAGGAAGTTTAGCATTCCTATTAGGGCCTCCTAGCATTAATATTGACTTCAGGTTGGTGTAGGTTCACATAATAGGGACATTTGCATATGAGATGTCATTTGGCCAGCCTATGAGCTCACACAATGAAGTTTGTACATTTGCTGGAGGGATTTCTCTTGAATTTCAACTGCGCTGTGCATCTCCTATAATTTTGCTTACGCCCAGTTGCTACACGCAGGGTTTGGTAGTGTTTGACAGCAGTGGAATCTGTTTCAGATTTCCTCCTGTCAAAAAGGGGGGAAGGAGGAGAATATTGGCTTTCTGCTGGCCCCTGAGGAGGTTCGCTTCCCGCTAGCCCCTTAAGAAATTAAGCCCCTTAGAAATTAGCCCCCTTAGAAATTAAGCCGAGGAAATAGGTATGGTGCTTTCCCCTTTTTCTCATGTTTTATTGTGATCTTTCAGGGGAATTAGTTGTGGGCACCGGAACGTATTCAATTGATTTCTGGTTTTTCACAGCCCAAGACACAAAAGGAGGTACGTGCATTCATTGGCCTCACTTCATATTGCAGGCAGTGGATTCCCCAGTATGCTTACATAGCCAAGCCCCTAATACAGTTGACGACACAGGAGGCAGCTTCTACTAAAGTCCTCTCTTGGACACAAGAACACACTGTGGCATTTGAAGAATTAAAGAGAGCTTTATGTCAAGCACCAGTTTTAGCAATCCCTGATTACAACAAATCGTTTATGCTTTTTGTGACAGAGCGGGATGGAACAGCACTATCTGTCCTAACACAAGATCATGCAGGAAAACACAAGCCCTGTGCTTATTTTTCTAGTACATTAGACCCAGTAGCACAGGCTTTGCCTGCGTGCCTAAAATCAGTTGCAGCAACGGCCTTAGCCATAAGACAAAGTGACTCGATAGTGCTGGGCCACCCTTTGACAGTACAAGTACCACATGCAGTAGAGGTTCTCTTGAACCGGACACAAACACAACACCTGACTGTAGCTAGACTGACAGGCTATGAGCTAACGTTATTTCAACCACACATAGAGATCAGACGATGCAACATACTGAATCCCGCTACCCTTTTGCCCTCCAGTACAGAAAGCGTTTCACCACACGACTGTGTTGAAGTAATACATACCGTGACTAAACCAAGACAAGACTTGACAGACGTTGCACTCCCAGACCCCGACCTAACACTATATGTTGACGGCTCATGCATGAGGACAGGGGCGGGAGAATTAGTGGCAGCATATGCAGTGACTACTGATACTGTAATAATAGAGACTAAAAGAATAGACATATTGTCAGCACAAGCAGCAGAGCTCATCGCCCTGACACAAGCGTGCATAAGAGCTAAGCACCTGAGAGTAAACATTTACACCGATTCTGTGGAGAGAAAGAGGTTTCTTGACCTCTCATGGGGCCAAGATACAGCATGGCCCCCTTATTCAAGCCCTACTGGAAGCAATACATTTACCAACAGCCATAGCTATCCTAAAATGTAAAGCACATACTAGAGCCACAGATACCATTTCCCAAGGCAATGATCTGGCAGACCGAACTGCTAAACAGACAGCTCAGACCCCACTAGACATGACAAAGTTACAGGTTCAATCAGTGTCCAACGCCATGACAGTTAGGGATCCTTCCAAGGATGTACAAGACATACAGACACATGCTACTATGGACGAATTAAAGACATGGTCGGAACAAGGAGGGGTACTGACTGATCAGGGTTGGATGAATAAGGGCAAATCCACATGGTTTCTTCCTGATTCGATGGTACAAGTGATTATAAATACCGCACATAGTCCTGCACACTTAGGAGAGAAAGCAATGATAGATAGCTTACAGAATATATGGTTCAACAAGCACCTGCGTGCAGCAGCGAAACAAAAGGTCAGAACATGTATGATCTGTTGCCAATTCAATCCAGGTAAAGGCATTCCGATGGAACAAGGTGGATTCCATCCACCTGACCACCCTTTTGAAGTGCTCCAAATGGATTATATCCAAATAAACAGATGTAGAGGTTACAAATATGTCCTGGTACTAATGAAGCAGGTGTCCCTTCTGTTAGGGTATACCTGGAAATTCCATTGTGTGCGACATCCTGAAGCAGCAGGCCTTGTAGAAAGACATAATCAGACATTGAAAATTAGACTAGCAAAGATTTGCGCAGACAAAGGTGTAGATTGGATGGTAGCCCTACCGGTTGCCCTCTTTTACATGCGAATGGTAGCTCATTCTAGAACAGGCTTATCTCCCTATGAAGTGGTCTTTGGTAGACCACCAAATATGTGGGGCACTCCAATGCCTAAAAGATTACTGATGTTGATAGTAACATGCTGACAGATTACCTGGCTTCCTTGATGTCTGCACTACTCTCTTGTTGTTCGCAGGTTGCTGCCGCCTTCCCTGACAACACCCAGGTCAAGGGACACTCCATCGCTGATCTGGAACTTTGATAGATCAAGCCCTCTTGAGCCGAGGTGGAAGACGCCGAAATTGGTGTTGCTAACCACAAGGACCGCCGTTAAAGTCGAGGGACGGAAAGGATGGATACATCATTGCAAACGTTACTTTGGGAATAACTGTACTTTCCAAAAGAACACTGACTGCTTGGACTTTGAGCCCCCTTTTCTAGAGGAGACTCCCCAGCAGGAGTTAAACTTAGATCTAAAAAGTCAGAACCCGTTTGATCAATTAAGTCCACTAGGTGGTGAAGCGGTTGAACATGTATTCTGGCTTGCATAAGATCTTGGACAATAACATAAAAAAAAAAAGAGCAAGATAAGAAGCAAATACTGTAAAATATTACGTGGTAGATGTATAGTGACTGTGATTTTTCTATCTCTTCTGTGCATCACGATAATATGTATCAGCTTAATACTACATGCTATTTTTCCTTCTATTGCCTCACTTTTACACTCCTCCACTAATGATGCCACAAAACACACGTTTAGTGATCTGCCATCCCATGAGTTATCATATCGACTTGCCTTACGCAGCAATACCTTTATTCAGATGCTGCACCATTCACATCAGGTTAGCAATGCTACAGACTGCTGGGTCTGTGGCCGATTTCCCCCGTATCAGAAGGTAAAGGGAGTGTTGCCTCTTTTTCCTTTTCCGTTCTCCCATAATGGTTCTTGCGGAGCATGGTTTGCCTTAATGACATCCATCAACGGTGATGCCAAAGAATGTCAAGACAAGGAGTGTAGGGGCGAGTGGGTATGGGGTAACTTGAATAAAGTCATGAACAAAGCATGTTTCCCAGATGAAGAGGGTCTTCCCCAAATGAAAGGTACAGATCTAGAAAATGAAGAGTATCTGCAAGGAAATGCGACCCTCGATTTTATAGTGTTGAACGTAAAGCCCCAACACATGTCAGGTCCGCCTTCAATTACTGTTCTGCCAGTAAAAGGGAACTTGTGTGTCAGAAAAGAAGGCTCAGTACATTTGGGGCACAGTGAGTGTGATACTATAATAGTATTCAAAGACAAAGGAAAGTCCTATTTCAGAGCATCACGACACCTACTTTATTTGTGGCCAGACAGCCTATGTGCAACTGCCCTTAGACTGGGGTGGGACGTGCTACATATCATTTCTTTCATTCCTAATAACGCACCGTCTGTATACAAAACAATAACAAGGCTCCACAAGATTGCCCAAAGCATACATCAAGACCCAGGCACGTGGACATGGTCCGGTTGGCTCTGGGGATTAATATCGGCTTGGGGATGGAAAGTGTTGACCGTCTGTGGGTTGATACTATTAATAATATTCAGTTGCTGCCTGTGTCTACAATGTGGGCCAGCGATTTGCGGCCTGTGTGCCACATCATGTATTCCACGTTCAAGTTCTCATTCAAAATCCCGGAAGAAGAAAGAAGAGCAAATGATGTTACATGAACAGATTGATGGATTCCTGAGGATCGATATCTCATGAAGGGTCCGTAGGGGACAAGGAGGGAATGAGGAAATATGAATTTTTATGATCAATTGTGTCCCCTATCTTAGACCCCAACGGCTCCATGTACATGCTACAAGTACATGTATGTTCCCTCCACTTCAAGCTATGAAGACGCAAATACAATTGTGTCCAACGTCAACATGTCCTCTTTCAGATCCGCCCTGAATGGGTCGACATTCCGTTCCTAAGTATGCCTTGCCACCGTCTTTATATGGTGTACTTTTCACGTTTTTCAGCTCTGGCAAGTTAGGCCCTGAATTCTGCCATCGAGCCTTTTCCTGCCTTCTGCCTCTGAATGCTCCAGCCTGGACCTGCATCTGTATCAATGACCTTTGTCTTACTTCCTGCGCGGCTAACGGTGCCTGGCCCGGCCTGTTGCCTGCCAAGACTGTATTCAGCCTTCAAGTTATCTGCTCCGCTCCTCGAGAAATGCATTCCTGTCTAGTAGTTTAGGTAAACATCCTTCCAGCTACAGAGCAAAGGGCCCGGCCTTACTGTTTCCGTGCAAGTAATTCATGGCTCCTGTTACCATGGTAGGCCCATGCCCCCTCGCATCTCATATAGACACGTAGACGCTTATACACGCACTAGTAGTCAGTATAGGATAGCCTCTGCCTGAGAGACCTTTCCTTCCAGATAATACAGTTCCTTAAACACAAGATATTAGATACGATTTGGGATTAGGTTCTTCTGACATCCCAGACTTCTGTCTCCTCATGTAGGGCTAAATGTCAAGTCCCCTTCACCCTTCAGTTACACGTCAGTTACACGTCATGCTCGAGTTGAGCACAAGTAAGGCAAAGTTCCAGTACAATTCCAGCAGATCACGCAACCCCCTCCAGGTATCCACCCACACATGACAAATTACCCATTATCATCAAGTGGACGCCCACATGGACGCCCACCTTCACACCCTCTTACACGCCCACATGCTCTTATCTCACTCTCTTTTGCTCTTTTCGTTTCCGATGTATATATACTGTACTCTGTGAATAATGTTTTGAGAATATTGAGAATACTTTTGAGTCCCTTCCAGATCCTTTGTGGTGATGGTAATATTCTCCCTTTGACTCGAGTTATTGGAATAAAGCCCTTTATGAACCTGATACCACAGACTCAGCCTCTTGCTTTATGCATGATCTTATTAATATTCTGAAATTCTGAGAGCGTAATATTTTATTTACGACACAAGCACCAATATCCCTAAGAGTTTTCCAAAACTCATTCACTACACTGGAAGTGATAAGGGAACTGCACACAATCTACATATTTCACGACTGCAATTTACTGTCAATGCCTGGCTCATATAATGAAAGCACAACCCATAACTGTCTTCTAATGCTACTAATACTTGACAACATGACAGGTTTTAAAACAGTTATATGTCAGCAAATACACGATGTTACCAAATGCTTCTCTCACAACCCTTACCCAAATGCACACAGACTCAGTGTGATTTTAGACAAGCAACACTATCCTAGGAGTTTACCAAGACTCATTCACTAATCTGGAAGAGTTATTATATACTAGGGGCTTACAGAGGAGGTCATGCTAATCACAGGGGGACCCCAACGCATAATGTTCCCTAGTGTATGTAGGTGTTTTCACTGTATTCTAAGTGTCTTTTAACATAGCACTGGCTCTAGGACTGGTTAGTCAGACTCAGTTACCACCAGTATCCGTCTGAAAAAGTTGAGGGTACAGGATGATTTTGCAACAAGGCTTCTTTCTGCTCTTCTTTTTGTTCTTTCTGCACGTTATCCTTCTTCCTGCACTTTTCTTCGTCTTTGAGGACTTCTGTTGCTTCTTTCTGCATTTCTTTTTTTTCTTTGTGCGTTTTTTCTTCTTTCTTCACGTCCTATCTCTGTAGGCATAGTTAGAAATTAGCATTTAAAAAACCTTTGAAATTCACAGAAAAAACCATAGGTTTCAGGCACGTTATAGTTAGGAATTAGCATTCAAAAAACCTCAGAAATTCACTGAAAAAACCATAGGTTTCAGGGGTGTTATAGTTAGCTGGACTTTTCACTTGTACAAAACCATTGAAATTCCCCCGTTATAGTTAGTTCAGCTAACTATAACTCGCGCGCCCGCAATGCGCTGCTGATGACGTCACATATTACATCACTCATGACATGGTCAGTGACATCACTCATGGCATGGGGAGGGGGGGGGGGAAGAGAAGCCCAGGTGGCAAAAGCATTAACAGCAACAAATAAAACAAGTGGGGGTTCTAGCAGTCCCTAATCTACTGTGGTACAATCAGGCATCACAACTGAGGTACCTGGTGGAGTGGAACCACCCTAGGACGGAGAAGCACTGGGTCTTCATGGATCAAACAGTGGTGGGGATCAAAGGGCGCTGGGTGAATACATTTGGCATGAGGGGTGGCTTCCCCGCTCACAGATCGTGGGGTCTCTATTCCTCTTCAGTAACCAGTCCTATGCTAAGAGTATGGGACAGGGTGGCGGAGACCACTGGGCTTTTATATTTCCCCACACCAACGACACCTTTGTTCACAATCCAGAGATCCCCCCTGGTATGTCCAGGGGCATTGCTATGCACTCGGTGGTGGGTGTTTGTAAGCGGATTGGCTGTCTCTATAACCATAAAGGTCTTATCACATTTGATTAACTGTAGACACACTATTCCTTGCTGGAGCAGAATTGATTTAGCTACATGCAGCTGGCTCACTAGTTGCTTAACACGGAGATGCGCCACAGTAGACTCATGACGCCCTTTGAGAAATGGCTGTTCCTAAAAGAGGACGATAAAAATCTCATTTCTGAAATCTATTGGCATTTGATGAAATCATCCGATAACCACAAGACCCCAAGCCAGATCCATGGGGAAGTAAAACTTGGGTGAACTCTTCCAGACAAAGAATGGAAGGACATATTTTATAGGATATGGGACACAACTCTGGGCACACTGGAACAGCATAGAAAAAGGGTGCTCATACTGGTACTACACCCCTGTGCGCATTCAAAAATAGAATGCACAGTGTGACGGCCAACGCTGGTGAAGCTTGTCAACCCAGGGATGCTGTTGCATCTTTTGTGGCATTGTCCAAAGCTTTCCAGATTCTGGGAGACGGCCTGGAGGACATCAATAGCACCTATAATAAGAAGATCTCTCTGTTCCACGCATATACCCTTCTGGGGTACCCCAACCCACTCACATATCCACTCTGGTCCACCAGAGGTTGACAGATTGCACTGGACCTAAACACTGCACATAGGCTATTCCTGGCCAACTGGGGCTCAGACAAAGTCCCGGACCACAGATAATGGCTTCACCAGTTTTGGTCCCTGTTGGGCATGGAAAGGCTGTTGGTGGCAACAGGCACGGATCCTACTACATATAGAAAAATCTGGTCCCCATTCATTGCTATCCTATCCAAAAAGTTCAAGGAATTGACTTGCCCAGCCTATGTGTGTATATTCACGCTACTGCCCTGCAAGCAGGAGGTGACAGTGGCAGAGTGAATTAACTGACTCCTAGCAAACACTAGCCGAGCTAGGCACATTATATTCAAGGATGGTCCTGGTTGGAAAGGGAAAGCAGGGGGTGATGGTTAGTCCGAGTTTGTTCAATTTGGGATCATTTCATTCCCTTGTTTTCACTGTTATTCTTTGGCATGCATAGCGCTTTGCTATACTCAGCAACACCACGTGAAGGCCGCGTTGAGCCAATACTGAAAATGAAGTGCATTTCACAGTTCAATGAGTCTTGACTGGCTCTTAGCGCCCTGTCCCCTAAGCACGGCTGCTCTATGCTGGGTTGTAGGCGTCAAGCTGTGTATTACCATAGCTACATACATACATAGTTTGATGGATATGGCTTTGTTCACCTGTATGCAATTAAATCTCACGGCCAGCCTGGTTTGGGTTGTAGGCAACTTGCTGTGTATGTGATCATTCTAGTGGTCTGCCAATAAAAGATTTGATCCTAAAAAAAAATATTAAAGTTTTACAAAACATAAATCAAATAGTATAAGATCTTAAGCATCCAGCAGGCATAACTCAGAGAGAGGACAGCAGTATTCTGTTTACACAATAGAGGTTTATTTACTGGCACCAACAGTGTTAAGATGTCCATCAAAAGAAATGTACCACAATACAAAGAGCTGCCAAAAAGTGAGCCCACATATAATACGCAGCCAAAAAGTGAGGTAACAAATATTAAGCCTCCAAAAAGTGAGCTGGCAAATAGTGAGCCACCAAAAAGTGAGCTTGCAAATAGAGAGCCAAAAGATACGGAGCTCACGAATAGTGAGCCGGGAGATGCCGTGCTCACAAATAGGGAGCCGGGAGATGCCGTGCTCACAAATAGGGAGCCGTCAGATGTTGAGCTCACAAATTGTGAGCCGCCAGATGTAGAGGTCACAAATTGTGAGCCTCCAGATACAGAGGTCACAAATTGTGAGCCGCCAGATACAGAGCTCACAAATTGTGAGCCTCCAGATACAGAGCTCACAAATTGTGAGCCTCCAGATACAGAGCTCACAAATTGTGAGCCTCCAGATACAGAGCTCACAAATTGTGAGCCTCCAGATACAGAGCTCACAAATTGTGAGCCTCCAGATACAGCTCACAAATTGTGAGCTGCCAAATACTCAGAGCCACCAGATACTCAAAGTCCCCAGATACTCAGAGCTGATGCATCAACTGCTCCATCGAGTCGGCCACATTCCCTGATGACTGGTGCCATGCTGAGATCAACCCCCCATGGAAAAAGTGGTCCGCTGACCCGACTGACCTCAAGAGTTTTAGACTCCTCTCACTGCTTTCCTTCCCAGCCAATGTAATTGAGAAGGCCACCAATTCACAACTCTGAGTTTGAAGAACCCAACCATGTCCTGGACTCCTCTCAAACCAGCTTCCAAACCAACCACAGCATCGAGACCGCACTTGTCACCACCACCGATGGCATCCGCTTCCTTCTCAACCACGGAGAACCAGCAGCCCTCATCCTCCTGGACCTCTCGGCCACATTCAACACTGCCTCCCACTGCACCCTAAACAAGATACTACATGTCGCTGGTATCCGCAACAGAGCCCTGAACTGGATCAGTTTCTTCCTCACCGGTAGAACACAGCGAGTCAAACTACCTTCTCAGAACCCATGGGGATCAAGTGTGAAGTCATCGAGGGCTCCTTCCTGAGCCCCATCCTCTTCAATGCTCACAACCAAAGTCAGGAACCAAGGACGCAACATAGTCTACTATACCAAAGACACCCAGCTGATCCTCTCCCTCCCCAACAAGCCTACAATTGCTAGAAACAACTTCCACGATTGGTTGAATGCTGTTGCCACCTGGATGAGAGAGAGCTGCCACAAGCTCAACTCGGACAAGACAAAAGTCCTTATCCTGGGGACAAACACCTCCACCTGGGAAGACTCCTGGTGGACTGCCGCATAAGGAACCCCCCTCAGCAAACAGACCACGCATAAAACCTCAGCATGATATTGGATTTGTCACTAGCTATGAACCGCCAGATCAATGCAGTCTCCTTCTCATGCTTCCACAACCTTTGCCAGCTTTGAAAGACCTTTAGATGGATCCCCACTGAGGCCAGAAAGACAGTCACCTATGCACTCATCAACGGCAGACTCCACTATGGCAATGCCCTCTATGCAGGTGGCAACCAGAAACTTCTCATTACCCTAAAAACCCCACAGTCAGACTGGCCCTCAACATCACCCACCACAGGCACATCTCCGAACACCTGTGAGAACTCCACTGGCTCCCAGTCAACAATAGAGTCAAGTTCAAGCTCCTCACACATGCCTACAAAGCCCTCAATGATGCCAGAACAGCATACCTGAACAACCGCCTCTCGTTCCACAGACCCACCAGACACCTCTGGTCAACTGGCCCTTGCCACTGTCCCTCAGATCTGCTAGACCAGGACAATAATAAGATCCTTTTCCTACATCGCTGCCAAAACATGGAACATCCTGCCTTTCTACCTCAGGCTATCACCCTTGCTGACCCAATGCAGGAAGGATCTCATGATCTGGATCTTCGACAATCTCAGCACTCAGCAGGACCTGCAGCCCCCATCTCCCCAGCGCCTTGAGACCCTTGCGGGTGAGTAGTCATGCTTAACAAGAGCTGATTAATTTATTGATACTTCGCTGCCACAAATTCAGCTGCCACAAACATGCGCTTTAAAGTAAATAGGTTAGGGGACAACCAGGCCAAAGATGCCAGGTCTAACAAGCACCCCAGACCTCCAAAAAAACCGCAATCACAGCAGGTAGTAATGAAGGGACAATGCATATGACTATCTTGGAATATAAAAATTCTAGAACTATCATAATAAAACCAAGCAAAGGGTAGGTGTCCATGCCACTCACGAGCGAACATCAGCCTCCTTGTACTGGCTTGTCATGTAGCTTTTGAATTTATAGTACCAATTCTGACATTGCTGAAGCTTCAAGTACACTAGAGGAATTGAGGCATAGGCAGATGCTCAAGGCATCCTACCTTTAAGGCTGCCCTCGGGAAAGTGATCTCTTACCAGCTTCTTAGCCTCTTTTCAGGCTACCTCTACCTCTGTCGCTCTATCCACTATCATCTTAGTAATGTCTTACCAAGGGGTCTAAAATATTGCAGTGATTTTTTTAGCAACATTTTCGGAGAGTTTAATATCCACAGGATGCAACAAGTACACATGAATCTACCAAAGTCCTTACCCAGGATCCTTATGAATATAGGTTCTAAAGTGACTTAAAGACCCCCACCACATTGTCGGACAGGATCAAAATTCTCCAAGCCTTTTTGACTCAAAGTTTAAAAAAATGTTTTATTATAATTTTCAGCACATAACAAACCCGTGTATAGAAGACCATGAGCCCTGGTAGGTTTAACCCAGATAGCACAGGATTATCCTGTTGAGAAAATAAAAGTACAGTTAGTGGCAATAACAGGCTCCACATGCCCATCAGAAGATATGCACAATAGAAAGCTGCCAAAAACAAGGCAAGCCAAAAACAGAGCCACCAAAACAAGGCAAGCCAAAAACACAGCAGAGCCAAAAACAAGGCAAACCAAAAACACAGCACAGCCAAAAACAAGGCAAGCTAAAAACACAGCACAGCCAAAAACAAGGCAACCTAAAAACACAGCTGAGTCAAAAACAAGGAAAGCCAAAAACAGAGCCACACCAAAAACACAGCCAAGCCAAAAGCTGAGCCGCCAAAAACAAGGCAAGCCAAAAACAAGGCAAGCCAAAAGGAGCTGCCAAAACCTAGGCAAGCCAAAAACCGAGCCGCCAAAAACAAGGCAAGACAAAAAACTGAGCCGCCAAAAACAAGGCAAGACAAAAACAAGGCAAGCCAAAAACTGAGCTGCCAAAAACAAGGCAAGCCATATACGGAGCTGCCAAAAACACAGCCAAGCCAAAAACTAGGCTAGCCAAAAACAAGGCAAGCCAAAAACAAGGCAAGCCAAAAACAAGGCAAGCCAAAAACTAGGCAAGCCAAAAACAAGGCAAGCCAAAAACAAGGCAAGCCAAAAACTAGGCAAGCCAAAAACTGAGCCGCCAAAAACAAGGCAAGCCAAAAACTGAGCCGCCAAAAACAAGGCAAGGATAAAACACGGCAAGCCAAAAACTGAGCTGCCAAAAACAAGGCAAGCCGAATACGAAGCTGCCAAAAACACAGCCAAGCCAAAAACAAGGCAAGGCAAAAATGGAGCCGCCAAAAACAAGGCAAGGTAAGGCAAAAATGGAGCCACCAAAAACACAGCAGCGCCAAAAACACAGCAAGCCAAAAACACGGCAAGCCAAAAGGAGCTGCCAAAACCTAGGCAAGCCAAAAAGGGAGCCGTCAAAAACAAGGCAAGCCAAAAACTGAGTCGCCAAAAACTGAGCCACTAAAAACAAGGCAAGCCAAAAAACAAGAGAAGCCAAATATGGAGCAGCCAAAAACCGGAGCAGCCAAAAACCAGGCAAGCCAAAAACTGAGCCGTCAAAAACTGGGCAAACCAAGCAATGGACAAGCCGAACACTGGGCAAGCCAAAATTAGAGCCACCTAAAGGAGAGCTACCAGAAGGAGAGCCTCCAAAAGCAGGATTGTGGAGGCCAAAAGTTAGGGGAGAACCATGCCAAAGATGGCAGGTCTAACAGGCCATGAATCAATTCACCCTACCCAAAAAAAAAAAAAAAAGCCACCGCAGCTGGTCGTAGTAATGAAGGGGAAACGCATCTGAATACCTTGCAATATAAGAAGACAAGTACTATTATATTATACCGAAATAAAAAGTAGGTGGCACCTGGTGTCTATACCTCCCAAAATCGAACACCATCTTCCTTGCAGTAGGTTGTTGTACAACTTTTGAATTTATGCTTTAAATCCTGACATTGCTGAAGCTTCAAGTACACTAGAAGAATTAAGACATGGGCAGATGCTCAATGCGTCCTGCGAGCCACCAAATAGTGGGCCACCAAACACAATTTGAACAGTTGAAGGCAAGACGTTAGTGGAGAACCACAGCAAAGATGCCAGGACTAACAGGAAAAGAACGAACCCCTCCACTCCTCAAAAAAAACACAAGCCATCACAGCTGGTAGAAGTAATGAATGGGCAAAACGTACATGTCAAAAATTAGCATAATATACCAAAATAAAGAGTAGGTGGCGGCAGGTGTCTATGGCTCTCAAAAGATAACACCAGCCTCCTTGCAGTGGCTTGTTGTGTAGCTTTTACATTTTCTGTTCCAATTCTGACATTGCTGAAGCTTCTTGTAGGCCAGAGATAAGGCACAGGCAGCTGGTCAGTGCATCCTATCAATCAATCAATCAATCAATCAGTTAATTTGTAAAGCGCACTACTTACCCGTAAGGGTTTCAAGGCGCTGAGGGGGTGGGGGTGCTGCTGCTACTGGCCGAAAAGCCAGGTCTTTTTGGCTGACCCCCTTTGAAAGTAATCTTCCATCAGTTTCTTAATCTCTTTTCTACTTCATCTGCTCAATTTTTTTCAACTATGGGGAAGGCATTACAGTGATTGTTGTGCAACATTTTCTGAGACATTCATGTACAATTTAATGTGTGCTTGAATTAGGAGATGTTAAGTAATTAAATTCAGATATCGAATGAGGGTAAAATCCCATAACATGGCACAAGTACAAATGAATCTCATACAAAAGCCCTTACACAGGATCCTTGTGAGCATATGTCTTACAGTGGCTTGGATGCCCAACACCTTGTCAAAAGGATTGCCATCCTCTAAGCCTATTTGGCTCAGCAAAGTTTAAAAAAAAATATATTTTTAGTAAATCTTTTCAACGCATAACAAAACAATGTGCACAAGACCTTAAGCTGTGGTAGGCTTAGCTCAGAGACAGGACAGCAGTATTCAATTAATATCATAGAGGTACAGTTACTGGCAATGAGAGCATTACGATGTCCATCAAAAGAAATGGACCACAATAGAAAGAGTGGTCAGAAAGTCAGAAATAGAGCCACTGTTACAAACGGAGCCGCCGTTACAAATGGAGCGGACGTTACAAACGGAGCCATCACAGCTGGTACTAGTAATGTTGGGGCCACACATCTGACTACCTTAGAGCGTAAGAAGCCACTTCTCCAGTGTCTTAACCTCTCTTTTCTGGCTACCTCTATCTCTCACTGTTGCTCTATCCACTGTCTTCCTATCAATTTTTTGGAACACTAGGCGATATCTTGCAGTGATTTTCGAATTACATTTTCTGAAAGTTTAATGTACAGTTCAATACGTGGGCTTGTATTTGCAGATATTGAGCAATACATTTTTTATTTTGAATGAGGGAATAGTTCCATTGGATCACACAAGTACACATGAATGTTTAAAATTTATTTTTAGAGTTTTCTATAGCGCGAACCAGACCCAGGGTAGGTATCAGAGCACTTTACATAGAGCGCAAGGTGAAAACAATTAGTGAAAACACATTGTATACCAAAACAAAGCATAAAAGTAACAGCATATAGTAAAAGGGTTCGAGTGGATAGCAGCATTGAGCATTGTTCTGAGCAATAAAAACAAGTTCGAGTTTGTGTAGGCCTTAGCTCCGTGGTCTCATTGATTTGAAAGTAGAGGTATTTAGGAGGTTGTATAGCTAGGGTCGTGATTGTGCAGATTTAAGGTAGGAATTTGCTCATCAAGAATGATTTTGCTTCCTTTTTGGAGAGAGGCGTAGAGGAGATTTCTGATGTATGGCAGAAGAGAGTTCCATATTCTTGGCGCTGCTCTGGAGAAAGCTATGTTGGAGGTTTTGGTCTTGTTGAAACATGAGGGTTTCAGAAGTAGATTGTCCGCGCTCCTAAAGTGTCCGTTTCCTCCCAATATGGTATGTTTTTGGGTTAGGTACTGGGGGGTGTTGTGGTGTAGGGCCTTGTGAGTAATACAGGCCATCTTTAGGTGATTCAAGCTTCATAGGGTAGCCAGTTGAGTACCTTCAGGTGTGGTGATATGTGGTCGTATTTCCTGGATCCTGTTATGAGTCTTGCTGCAGCATTGAGACAGACTTTTAGAGGGGCAGTTGATATTTTGGGAAGTCCTGAGAGGGTGGTACATCCATATTCCAGCCTCAAGATAACTAAGGACTGAACTGCCGTTTTGAGGTCCGAATTCGACGAATGGCTTCATTTTTCTGAGGTAGCTGAGGTGGAAGCGGGCATTTTTAGCCAACAAGTTGATATGACTTTGCATGTTAAGGTTCTTATCCAGTGTGATTGCAAGTGATATTGTGGAGTCCACCAGAGTCGGCGTGCAGTTCAGAGCAGTGATCATTTTGAGCCACTCATTTGTCACAGTGGAGTTATTAGCTGGGGAGATCAGAAGAAATTCTGTTTTTTGAGAGTTTAGCTTTAGGAAGTTGGGAGTTAGCCATTGGACGGTCTTTTCGAGAGCTAGATTCATTGTATTTATCTCTTCGATAGAGGAGATCTTGATGTACTGTTGGGTGTCGTCCGCGTACATGTGGAAGGAGATGTTCGCCTGCTGTAGTAGATCGGTAAGTGGTTCGACATAAAGGTTGAAGAGCGTGGGGGGATAGGCTAGAGCCTTGTGGAACTCCTATTAGGATATGTGAGGAAGCGGAAAGATTTTTGTTGACCATGTTTGATTGTGTTCTGTTTAAACCCATCCTGTATTCTAGTCTTTTTAGAAGTTTGTCGTGATTGATCGTATCAAAGGCTGATGAGCGGTCGAGTAGGACTAGCAGGCAGGTTTTGTTGCGGCCAAGAGCTTGAAGGGTGTCGTCTACTATGTGCAGGATGGCTGTGTCTGTGCTATGACCAGGTCTGAAACCCGATTGGTGGATATTCAGTAGATTGAAGTTCGAGATGTGTTGGTTCAGTTGTTGGGGGAACACATTTTTCTAAGACTTTAGCTAGCATGGGAATGTTGGTTATTGGTCGGAAGTGTTAGCTGTAGGTTTTTTTAGGATAGGGGTGACTTGCCCCGTCTTCAGGCAATCCGGGATGTGACCTTGTGCTAGCGAGGCATTGATGATTTTGGTCCAAAGAGGTGTGATGGTATGATAGAGGTGGGGTAGGCAATTTGAGGGGACAGGGTTATTGAAGTGGTTGTTGAGTCTGGTCGTTGCTAGAATATTGGTGATGTCATTAAGATCGTATAGTTTAAAAGTAGACCAGTGAGAGTTATTTTGTTGGCAGTGGTAGCTCATGTAGTGCAGAGTCATCGTCTTGCATGCTCTTTGGGGTGACTGAGTTACTTGCTGCTGCACTAAGCTCGAGTTGGAGGGAGTTTGTTTTAGTTGTGAAAAATTAGGAAAATTCTTCCCTGCTCAGCTGTGATTTCGATGTTAAGAGTGAGGATTTGGCTAATTTGTTAGATTGTTGTTTTAGAATTGCAAAGAGTCTTTTTGGTCTATTTTTAGCTTTGTCTAGTTCTGATCTGGAAAAGTTTTTTTTGACTGTAGAATGTTTTTATTGTAGGAGTTTCCAGATTTCCTGAGAAGTTTAAGATGGTAGGGGGAAGGATGTTGCCTCCATTTCCGTTCCGTTGATCTAAGTTTGTGTCTCTCTTCGTTACAGGCTCCGCTGAACCATGGGTTTTTGTCTTTGTCTGGAACTCTTTTTAGTTTTGATGGCACGGCTCGGTCGAAGACTTTGTTCATCGAGGAGTTATAGTGAGCCGTGAGGTCATTGACGTCTGACATGTTATTGGGGGGAGTGAGAACCTTCTCACAATGGGAGGCTAGGTCGTTCCAACCGATGTTTTTTGTGTCTCTTATCCATTGTTTTGGCTTAACTTGGTCCGCGAATGTTTTCTTGTTAGCTAAGGGAATTTGGAAGGTGATAATTTGATGGTCTAACCAGTCACATGGGGTAACCGAGAGCTAATCAATCGTTTTTTGTTTAGAAATGATCCAGTCCAGAGTAGCACCCTTTGTGTGGGTCGGCTTTTAGATGGCTTTGATCAGGGAGTAGTCTGCTAGGAAGGTTTTGAGGGCATTAACCTGCTTGTGGAAGGGGTTTTCCCAGTGGAGATTGAAATCGCCAAGGAATAAGTCATTGGATTGAGGGGAAGAGTTAGAAGGAATGATTTCCATAACATGTTCTGTGAACTCCGCGTTTGAACCTGGAGGATGGTAGAGTATATGTAGTTTGTGGGAGTGGATGCTAGATGATTTAACAGAAATCCCAAGGTATTCACAAGAGTCCAGGGGTTCCGCGTGAAACTTTGTAATGGTGATGTCGGAGGGATGTATGCAGGCTAAGCCTCCGCCTATTTTGTGAGCTCTGTCTAGTCTAATGATGATGTAGTCTGGAGGGGTGGGGGGGGGACTAGAAGGTCTAGGCATGGTGAGGATGAGTCATTGAGCCAAGTTTCTGTGAGGATGATTAAATCTATGTTCGTGTTAAGGACGAGGTCGGCGATGTCAGAGGTGTGTTTTAGTGCTGACCGGCAGTTTAGTAGGAGGCAGGCGATTGAGTTTGAGGAATTCTTTAAAGTAGGCTCAAGAATCTTGGTGTTAGAGGTTAAGGATTGAAGGTTTATTCCTCTGTGTATTGGGGGTGGGATGTTCTGCTTGGGTTGATAGGGTTTAGGAAAATAGCGTATTCTTCTTTATTAGTGGTGGGGCAGGAAGGAGTTTCATATAGCAGTAGTAGTGTTTGAATTTCCTGGTCCGTAATGTTGTTGGTGAGTTTGCATGTGCGCAGGAGTCAGTTGGTTAGAGGCAGGGGGATAGTTTCTATCACCTTGTCGACTGCTGCTAGAGAATTTTGGAGATGTACAAGTGAAGAAATATTTTTCAGCGAGTTGTAAGATGTTTCTGATTGCTAGGATAACGTTTTGTAAATTCCGGGAGGTGATGTACGACTGGGTTTTGGGTGAGTCTTGTTGCGCCTGCTGATGGGGTGGGGGAGATCGGATGTTGGGTGATAGTGAAGGGGCATTGTTGTTGGTTCTCCTGACAGATATAGATGAGGCTGTCAATGTCGGAGCGTGTTGAAGGAGGTGAGTTGTTGATGCTTCTTTCCCCCGTCCTGGGTGGAGGCGGGGGTCGTTGAACCACAGGAGAAGATGATGAGAATGGGGTGGTGGGAGTAGGTAGGTCATGAGGTACACTGGATGGGGTGATGGTGTGGCTTTTTAGTGTGCAAAGATGATGGGAGTTGATGCTTCTGTCATCGGTTCTGGGTGATGTAGGGGGTCGTTGATCTTCATGAGATGAAGGGGTGGTGGGAGTAGTTAGGTCCTGGCCGACGTTAGTCGAGGTGATGGTATGGGTTTTTAGGGTGAAGAAGAATTTGTTGAATAGTTCTAGGTCTTTGTTAGCTGCTTGAATGAGAACAGTGGTTCCGAAGGGAATATTTTTATGGTCCTGGATGATTAGTAACTTGGAGAAGGCTGATCACCATTTGGCTATTTTTCTTGTGAAAAATATGAGGTTATTGATTATGCCTTTTTTGGCATTGAAGAAGGGGTCTAGGAATAAGGTGTCAGGGTTTTTTCAAAACATTCCAAATTACTTTCGGATGATCCTAATGGATATGTAACTTAAAGTGGCTTAAAGAAGCCCAATCCCTAGTCAGACGGTATCCCCATTCTTTAAGCCTATGTGGCTAAACAATGTTTTTTAAAGAAAATATTTGTATTACATTTTTTCAACACACAAACCAATGTGTACAAGACCATAGGCACTGGCAGGCATAACTCAGACAGTTTCACAAATCGAATTTAATCGAACAAATCTAACCCTAAGGGAAATGAAAGAACAGGATCCAACTGATTTTTATTGTGATCACTTCACTAGAAAGAAAAACTTTCTAGAGACCCCTCACCCACTGGGGTTTCCCCTAGGTGGTATGCTTCATCATTGGGGTTCCTCTTAATCCTCCAAGGATTGAGGCATGCTGCGACTTGTGAATTAAGCAGGAGCACTTTGTTAAGGACTATGTGAGGTGCAGTGATGTGGAGTGGAAGGGAAGGGAAAGGATTAAAAATACCTAACTAGTGAGCTGCTATTTTGTTCCCGCCCCTAAATGGTATGGTTAAAATCATGGGTTGATACCAGGAAAAGACCAGACCTTGATGAGTCTGGTTTTCCTAGTAATGTATGTGTGTCAACATGTTTCGAGCCGTCCCCTACAGGCTCTCCATCAGGATTACACGAGGTCCAGCCCAGTGTATGCTACTCCTAATTGATCCTATTTTTAGGATGCTGTGACGTGCACACCTAATGTGTATACACAAAAAAAAAAAAAGTTATATTATATATACACATATATATATATTTTTTTTTAGGTACTCTATCTGTAAAGGAAACAAAAATATAAATTAAAAACAGCAGCCTGTCAGCATAGCTGGCAGGCCATACAGGCTTGTAGATACATGCAGCTCCTCTCATGGATCTAAGCACTCGTATATTGTGGGTGCACTTCAGCTCTGCTTCTTGTGCGCCTCTCAAAGAGTGGTATATGTGCCACACTCTATGATGGTGAAAAAAACAATCATAAAAGACACTCGTGTGAATAGATAACATGTGATGAACAACATGAAACATATACGGTGACACATACTTCTATTAGGGCAATGCTATTGCCTCATGGTCAATAACAGGGGGAGAGGGGTTTGTTGTCACACCCAGAAAAGGAGACAAGATACTAGATTAGCCATTTTTCTAAAGACAATGGGACCGGAGGATAGCGATTGCACCCCAGAGTAGAGCTGTCCCCTTCTGTACTTACTTCGTTTCAGTAAATTACCTACTGCCCTCCCGGTCGACCGCATCTTGGTGAGTGTGTGTGTGTGTCTGCTGGGCTTGTATTTGTAACAGTCAGCGTGAAAGTGCAGTGTCATTGTGCCCAACCACTAGAGCGTGTATTCACCTACAAAATGACCGCCATCATAGGGACCAACAGCGGGGCCATCTTGCAACTATCGTGATGTTCCGTGGATTCAAGAAATCCGATATAATGTCCACTTAATATGGAGTTCTATCCCCTCATTAATAATACAAGTCCTTTCCAATTTGGGGCGAGAGGTTTTTGTTTTTTTTCCCAAGTTAACCGCAATTGCTAAAATTCACTGTTTTCAAAATAGGCATCAGATCGGTACATCATCCCGTCTTTGCCAGTTGGGACCACTGGGATAGTTGCAGTAAAAATCGTAGGAATAAAGATAAAAATAAAAATTCACAATAATAGTAATAAACTGGTAAAACGGTATGCCACAGGGATGAATTACTAAAGAACAGCAAAACCCCGTTTTGGCTGGTTATAAGGAATACAATCAACCCATGGCTGAAAGTGTCACACTGGATCGGAATAGGTGTAAGTGCAGGCACCACTCATGTGGGGCAACCCCAATGTGTAGAGATGTACTTTTGCGATGTTACTATGGTACTTAGGATGTATGTGTTTCATTGCGTAAGGGGCCACACCTCTGTGAAACAGCACCAAAGCCTGGTAGAGTGCTTAAGGGGTATTAGAGTGACCATTACTAAATCAGTGTCGCTTCTGGTTCATAGAGCTAGCAAACCCCGTCTTCAAGTTGAAAAAGAAATGAAACTCCAATTACTAGTTTTTTTTCCCAAATCATATGGGGATACTTCATTCTATATGGTTCTCATATGGATAATATAAGAATACAGGATATGGAAAGTTGTTGGATCAGTTATGGCAAAATATGCTGAGTCAGTGGTGAAAAAAAAGGCTACTACTCATGCACTAACCAATTAGGAGAACCCAACGGATATTGTCATTTAATCCCTCTGTGTGGAGTTTGTACACCCATCGCTGCTCCTTTTCCAATAGTCTGTATTCCAGATTATCAGTGTAACTCAGGTGTTCTAGTATCACCCATTTCACATCATTGGGTGCGTGTTCTTGTTCCATGAAATGTTCGGACATTTTCGTAGTAAAGCGGTGGCACCTGATGTTACTGCGGTGTTCGCATATCCTGATACTCACTTTCCTTAAAGTCATACCTAAGTAATGTAGGTTACAGGGACAAGTTATCAGGTATACTACTCCTGTGGTGTTACAATTAGTCAGCTTCCTTAGTTCCCAGCTCATTCCATTATTAAAGGATACCTTCTTAGTAGCGGTGGTCAGGTGGCATATGCTAAAGTAACCGCATGGGTAATGACCCGTTGGTAGTTTCCCCAAAGCTGGCCGATTTCTAGCTCTGTTGGTTATCAGTTTGGGCGAGTATGTACTAAGATGTCCTTCAAGTTCCTTCCCCTCTTAAGAGAGAACATTGGTTTAGGGATGTTGATTTGTCCAATGCGCCAGTGTATTTTGACTATCTTGTTAACGTGATCTGAGGCAATGTTAAAGGTCATGATACAGATCCCTATCTTTGTGTCCTGACTGCAATATGTCTCCAGCAGGGCAGCTCTGTGGTTGTTGGCTGCTCTCTTTTTTGTGTTTGATATCAACCTTGTTGGGTATCTTCTTGTCAGGAGTTTTTCTGATGAGTTCTCGGCTTGGATTTTGAAGTCTATGATCTCGGTGCAGTTCCTCCTTAGCCTTAGGAACTGGCCGAAGGTAAGATTTTCCTTCAGATCTTTTGGGTGGAAGCTATCGTACAGGAGCAGGCATTTCTTTGCAGTGAGTTTCTCATGTTTTTGTTTTGAGGATCCCCTCAACCGCAAAGATATTGAGGGCTAAGAATACCAACTGGGATCAGCTCATTGTGTGGGTGAACTTGAGAAAGACATCCTGACGATTCAGCCAGGCGATAAACTCATCCACACTTGATTCCTCGCCTTCCTAAATAGGCAGAATGTCATTGATGTATCTTTTCCAAAGGGTAATGTGCAGACGATAGGGGTTGGTGTCTGTCAGGATCTTGTGCTTCTCAAGATGGTGCACATACAATCTGGCCACACCAGGGGCAAATGTACTGCCCAGGCTGGTGCCGTGTTGGCAAAAAGGGGTGTTCTCAAAATGGAAGAAATTCTCCCTCAGGGCCCCCTTGCAGCACTCCAACACCAGATGTCTACGTGTATGGTAGGACCAGTTCTCTTCATACACGACCTCTTCGATGAGGTCTAGAGTCTCCTTAAGTGGTAGGCTAGTGTACAGGCTTTCGACGTCCAACCCCATGAGTATGCTGGAAGCTGCATTGAACTTAAAATCTTTAAGAAGACATAGTACAGCCTTGGTGTCCTGTAGACTGGGCCGGACTGAGAACCAAAACCGGCCCTGGCAAAGTGCTCGGCCGGCCCCCCGGGGCTTGGGGGTGCCGCCGAGCGCTTTGTCTGAGCCGGTTTTCGGACGATTTTGTTACGGGCCGATTTGCAGCTATTCTGCAAAAACGGCCCTGTAACAAAACCGGCCCCAAGGGGCCAAAACCGGCCCCACCCCTGCGGCACACCGGGGGATTGCCCGGTGCCCGCTACGGCCAATCCGGGCCTGCCTGTAGATATGTATCTGTTCCTTGTATCAATGGACGTAGAAAGGCATCGGCGAATTTAGAGAGGGATTCCAAGATGGATCCTATACCAGAAACAATGGGTCGTCCAGGTGGGTTATCCAGTGACTTGTGTATCTTGTGTATGGTGTAGAAGTAAGGGGTAACCGGGTGAGTGTTAATCAGGAAACCCCCTTCTTTTTTGGTAATCCAGTTGTGTAAGGTGGCCTCTTCCACCCTACTGGTGATCCCTATCCGTAGGAATTCTGTAGGGTCATCTCTGATGTGTAGGTAGTTCCTCTTGTCCTCAAATACTCGCATGCAATCCCGGCGGTATGCCCCAGTAGTCTGTAAGACAATTGCGCCCACTTTGTCTGCCGGTTTTAGCACTATTCTTGTACCGTTGGCCAGTTGTAGGATGGCTTCCTGTTCAGCTCTACTTGTGTTGTGAAAGGTTCTGATGGTCCTTGTTTAATCTCTCCTATTTCTTTTAAAATAGCTTTTTCAAAGGCTAGCAGTTACACAGGCAAAGTAGCGGATGGGGATGTAAAGTTTGATTTCCGGTGTAGTTCTGTGTCCCCGTTATGAGGGTCAGTTGCTGGTTTGCTAGCAAAATAGACCTGCAGCTTGATTTTACAAATAAGTTCATTCATCTCACAGCTTAGCTTGAATTTGTCCACATTTGGTGTGGGGACGAATCCTAAGCCTTTTTCCAATACTTGCACTTGGGTAGGTGATAGACTCTTATCCATTAGATTGCCCACTAAACTGGGCGGTTGTTGGTTGTGGGGTTGTTTGGGGAGTCCATGCTCAGATCGGACAGCAGTATTCTGTTAAAATAATAGAGGTACATTTAGTGGCATTAACAGCATTAAGATGTCCATCAAAACACTGATTCAACCAATACTAAAGCCCACAAAAATTGACCCGACAATAAAAGGAAGGTTGAAGGCAAAAATTTAGGGGAGAACCACGCCAACGATGCCAGATCTAATAAGCCGAGAACCCACCACCTAAAAAAAATCACAGCCATTAGTAGTAATGAGGGGGCAACTCATCTGACTACCTTGCAGCATAAGAAGCCACTTTAATAATATACCCAAATAAAGAGTAGGTGGTGGCAGTGATTGAATGACATTGATCTGTACATTAAACCTTCAGAAAATATATGGGTTAGGCCGGACAGAGGTTGTGAAATCATGCTCCGCAAGGTGGCAAACAACTCCACTACTTGTGGGCGGAGTTTCCCGGCAGGCCTGCTCACATTGTGTTTTCCTATCAAACGCAATGCAGAGTACATTCTCGCATTGCAAATCATGCGAGTACGGCACCACGCAGTTCGCATTAGAGCAGCCATCTTGATTTCCACTCTGTTAATGGTGCTGGTCCTGTGTTTTAATCCTTTAATCTTTGTAATCCTCCGTCCTCCTAATCATTCTACCCCTCATTTTTATTTTTTGTATTAGTGTGTGTTTGTGTCTGTATTCTATTTTTCTAATTGTGTTTTTCATTACTTTTTTGCTTATGTTTCGCCTTTACTTCCTTATATCTTCTTTCCTTCTTTTACCTGTTTTAATCTTCTACCCCACCCAGACCCATGACAGAGCAGGGCGACCAGGGGAGTGGTGGCGCCAGGCCCGTCTGAACAGCCAGCAGCAGCCACCTACCTTGTGGGCGGCGCCGCCACCCAGGTGTGAAGGAGGTGGCAGCATTCGTTTTTTTTGTGGACCATCACCTCACCTCCATACTGGCAGGCCTAGCAGTGAATACCCTTATGGGAGTGTCAACTGTGCTGGGAGAGGGTGCGCCTATGCGTGCGTCACACCAGCCAGGTACAATGCGCCCTCCAGCAGTTGATACACTTTTGGGTGGACATTCTTGACCGGGAGCAGGACTTGCTTGATCTGCTTTGTGTAGAGATTCCGGTACTCAGTGAGTAGTATTTGTTGGGTTGCTTATGTTCTGCAGGCCTTAAATGTTTAACCAAATCGCATGTTGCTCTGACATTTTTTCCTGCGGACCTGCCTTTTCACATGGCTACGAGGATTGGATACGAACCCACACGTGCAAAACTCAATTGATTTGCTTTTTTTAACTCTGCCCACAACGTTACTTGTACAGTTTGCCTTTTTTTTATAGTCTCTTTTTTACAATCCCTCTATCCAACTTTGGTTTCATTCCTGTTATCTATTATTTTTTTGTTTCCCTAATTCAAGTGTATTTTGGTAGCTGACTTTTTCCTGTCTCTAGTTCACTTATGTTCTGCTTTGTTGGTAATCTTTCACTCTACGATCTGTATTTTGTGGTACTATAGGACTAAGAAGACATTTTTCATACTCTGTCTACCTGCAAGAGTGCAGGCCAAAGTGAGCTAGTATTATGAATAATATTCACCATGTATGTTTGCTACTTTCATTTTCTTGATCCTTCTCTAACAGTTAACAAGAGTGTGGCCATGGTCATGGGCCCCCCCAAATGTTGTGCTGTTTTATTAATTTATACAGTATACCAGCGGTTTTCATGACAGCGGAGCATGGGTGGAAAGTATGAGGTCCCATTGCATTTGCCAACCATTACCATATGTCTTTCATTGACCAATATCACACCACTTCATTGTGCTTCAATGACTGAATAATCATCATAATAGGTAATTGGTCTGCCCCTCTATTATGAAACATTTTTGGTTGGCTTCACTAACTGGCTTGTCTAACATGGTCAGTCAACAAAATGTCCACAGTGATTTTTCTTTTTTCAAAGATACTGCAGTGCTAACCAAACTGTAGTGAAGTATGTAATTTGGTTGTATTATTTTATTGAAAAAAATTAAGAGGAGGTGAATTTGGCATCTAAACAATCTATGTTTTTATTCCAACCATAGAGGCCACCCATAACACTGGCTCAAGTGCCGCAGCAGGAGGATTGTAAGCTGGAGGGGGAAAAGCGGAGGCACGGATGGGCACTGGTAAGTCACATCAATACTTGCTTATTGACAATTACTAGTACACTCACTAGCTACCAGGGTATCGTTGACTAATGACCGTGAACCCCCCTCTTTAACAGCTGCAGTGGTGGTTGAGTTATGGCCTCTTCTGTCTGCTGCTCAGAAAAAGCTCACATATTGAGTGTTGATGGCTTGAGGGAAACCAGGGAAGAATAGCAGGTTAAAAAAAAGGATGGGTGAAAGGGTGCGTGGGTGGGTAATTGGATGGATAGGTGAATGGATTGTTGAAAGAAAGGGTGGATATTGAATGGCTGGTGAGTGGATTGGACAATAGATCGGAAATATTGGTGAAAGACTGGATGAGAGAAAGTAAAGCTTATATTAGTCCCACAACTGCACAATATTTTTACCAAAGGCCTTAACCATTATCATTACAAATATAAATGACTTAAAGATCTTAAAGACGCCCAACATCTTGTCAGACAGGATCACCATTCTCTACGGCCATTTGACTAAACAAAGTTTTTTAAATGATTTTTTATTACATTTGTTCAACACACATTTTCTGTGTACAAGACCATAAGCTCTGGCAGAGTTTTTATTTGAGGGGGGTTTTAATAGCACAAACTAGACCCAAAGGTATCAGAGCGCTTAAATGAGCACCAGTTGCATTACAAACAGGCACATTCATTATTGTTAAGCACAGGGAGATGAAGTGATTTGCACAGAATCACAGGATGTTGAGCGTCCCTTCCTAGACTCGTACTAGGCTCCCAATATCCAAGGTCGACCACTCTAGACATTAGGCCACATCCTCTCCCCAGGGTTAACTCAGAGATAGAACAGTAGTATTCTGTTAACATATTAGTGATTTATTTAGTAGCAATAAAAGCATTAGGATGTCCAAAAATAGGAGGGTGAAGGTTAAACGTTAGGGCTGACCCACACCAAAGAGCATATAACTAACCCCCCCCCCCAAAAAAAAAAGAAACTAGCAACACATACGACTAACTTGGAATTTAAAAAGTCAAAAACTAGCATAATATACTAAAAAAAAGTGTAGGGGGCTGCAGGTGACTGTATCCAAAAAGCTCTACCAGCCTCCTTGCAGTGGGTTGTGGTGTAGCTTTTGAATTTACAGTTCCAAATCTGACTTTGCTGAAGTTTCAAGTACGCCGAAGGTATTAAGGCATGGGCAGTTGCTCAGGTCATCCTATCTTCTATGCTGACCACAGAGAATGAGATCTTTCACAGGTTTCTTAACCTGTTTTCAGGCTTCTTGTACCTCTCGCTGTCACACTGCTCAACTTTTAATCATTTTTTTTTAGCCCTGGACAATATATTACACTGATGTTTGAACAACATTTTCTGAAAGTTTAATGTACAATGTAATATGCGGGCTGAAGTTGATGATATTGAACAATACAATTTAGATTTAGAATGTGGGAAAAATTCCACAAGATGACACAAGTAAACATGAATCATTGAAAAGTATTTTCCCAGCATTATCATGAATATATATATTTTACACTCAATTGTAGACACCCAACACCTTATTAGACGAGATCACCATTCTCTATGCCCATGTGAGCAAAAAAGTTGCAGTAAACATTTTCAACACAAACCAATGTCTGCAAGACCATGAGCTCCAGCAGGCTTAACTCAGAGACAGCACAGCAGTATTCTATTATAATAGAAGTTTGGTAGTGGCAATTAAGAGGTCCATCAAAAGAAATGCACCACAATAGAAAAAGCTGCCAAAAACAAGATGGTTCAAGACCAAAGGTTAGTGGGGAAACATGATAATAACAGGTCTAACAGGCCAAGAACCAATCATCACAGCTGGTAGCAGTAATGAAGGGGCCACACATCTGACTACCTTGTAATGTAAGAAGTCAGGAACCATCATAATATAAACAAATAAATGGTAGGTGGTGGCATGCCTTCCAAAAGCTAACACCAGCCTGCTAGGTATTAAGGCATGGGCAGTTGGTCAAGGAGTCAGCATCTGATTGGCAGGGCAGGAAATCAGGCACAGCATTTGGGGCCTGAGGCAAAAGCCAGCTGGCGGGCCGTTTTTTTTTTTACCATAGATCAAATCACATTTTAATGGGCTGCCTGACTGCTGGAGGCTGCTGTAACCTAAGAGAGAAGATGGGAGCTTGTTCTAACCAAGTATAGAGAATGGCTGGCTCATTGTCTTGTAGGACAATGGGCCAAACTGAGCAGGGTCCTGTGCCCAGTCTCTCACCCCGACAGTGAGGCCACTTAAGAGTGTATGAGGTTTTTTTTAGCTTCACAACCTGCACTAATGTTACCTGGGGTGGAGTGAAAGGGGGATGTACAGGGAGTAAGATTATGTGTGATGGCCATCTAAAAGGCTCTACTTTTGTTTTCAGAGATAGCCCTCTGCTACCTTATCTGGGAGAGGACTCCGGTTCACCACTGAACGAAAATAAAAAATGCATTCAACCAAAATGAAAAATGTTTGACAGCATATATATATATTTTTTTAACAGTACTGTAAAAATGTTAATTCAGGATTCAAAATGACAAAGGGAAGGGAGAATTGACATGGCAGGACAGTAACAAAATGGAAAAAGGAAATATGAGATAGAGTGGAGAAGAATGGCAAACATTTAGGAAGAGGAAATCAACTGAGGAAGAAAGGAAGGAGAGGATAAGAGTGCTAGATATGCAGATATATGGTGGGAGTTAAGGGAGAAGAAGCCCTGAAAGACAGTGGTGAGATGTGCTGAAATTCTTAAAGATAGGGAGAAAGCTGAAAAGTGAAAGTGGAGATGAGGGAGGCAGGAAAGTGGTACTGGATGTGTTTAATGTAGAGTACCATCCACCAGTGGAGTTTCCTTCATCAAAAAAAAACAAAATGGTAATGGAAATTCCACCTGTGGATTCTCCTTTGGTTTAAACACTGCCGCCTCCAGGCACTTGAGGACTTTGGTATTGCCTGTAGCAAAACAATTAAGGGGACATAAGAATATAATCTTAAGTATGGTACGACATTAAAGGGGCAAAGGGGCATGAAAGAGGCTGTCAGGAGAGAGAAAGACAGGAGAAAAATGAAAAGTTTGCAAGACAGAGAAATGAAATAAAACTACAAGGAGAGATACGAAATGACAGGAGAAATAAGGGCCTGCGAGATATACAAAAAACTAAAGAATGAGCCAAAAGGGGAGTCAGGAGTGGGAAAGGGAGGGGGGGGGGTTATAGACAGAGAGAAAGATAGGAAAAGAGAGCAGGGAAATGTGAGATTCTTAGTGAAGCACAAAGTAGAATGAGAGACACCAAGGAGAGGAAAAGTAGAGTATAAGAGAAAAAGGAAGAACTAGAGAGAGGTACAAAAGGTGATAGGGAGAATGAGCCAAATGAGCCGAGCTAGTAAGAAAGGGGTATAGAGACAGAGAAAGAAAAGCATTTGTCGTTATTTACTGCACCTTTTCCGTACTCAGATCAAGTCTATACCCACAATAAAAAAAAATACATCAAGCACACAGTTGTATGCAATCCCCAAGGACATCCCTTGCGGAGAGGCTCCTCAGTGACAGCTAAAAGAGAAAGACCCCCGATTCCTTGAGTCTATACCCACAATAAAAAAAAATACATCAAGCACACAGTTGTATGCAATCCCCAAGGACATCCCTTGCGGAGAGGCTCCTCAGTGACAGCTAAAAGAGAAAGACCCCTGATTCCTTGAGGGCAAACAAATCTCCAGACACGAAGAATGCAGATGGTTCTCTGACTCAGGACTGGATATAATACAGGGTATTCAGGGATCTTTGGGGTGTTGATCACAGACTAAGAGACCAATAGGTGACGAACACATTCAGGCACCCAAAGTACACAAATGTACAGACCTGAATATATTGTGAGGAGACCTGTGGATGAGTTGAAGTGGAATAATAGGGTGTCTTGTGATGGGTCTATGGCCAATGCTACTGACCCCCATGAGTTTAGAAAGTTTAATTTATCAGAGATTTCTCCCAAAAATACTCCCGATACTAAGCAACATTTCATAAAAGGTCATCATCCACAAAGTGGTCAACATTTTCTTTCGAATCCCAGGCCTAATTATGTTCCCAATGTGACCCTGCAAGGCGCCCCACCTTCTAGGCTACCAACAGGGAAAGTGAAATTTCATCAGTTTCTTAACCCCTTAACTGCTGGGCCTTTGTGCCCCCAGTGCTGAGCCCTTTTTTGTCTCTTTGGGGTAGTTTGCACTTAGACTCCTGTAACGTTTTGTCTACATAAGGTATCCACATCAAATGTGTGTCCTTTTCTTCCAAAATCCTGAGGATTCTAAAGGTACCTAGGGTTTGTGGATTCCCCTGGAGGTGACCCAGAGATTATCCAAAATACAGCTAAAGTTTGATTTTTTGGGTGAAAACATGGGAAAAAAGGGCTGAAGGTGTGTTTCTTTCCCTGCAAATAGCATCAATGACGCCTATGCTGTGATTAAATCACCATTTTCCCAGGTTTCAGGAACAGGCAGACTATTGTCAGAAAACCCACATTTTCTACACGGTTAGCATTTTAGTGGGACATAGCCTATTTTTTGTGCTTTCAACCCTCTTTCAGTTAGTGATAGAAATTATTGTGAAACCAATAGTGGGCTCCCAGAAAACTACACATTTCTGAAAAGTATACAAAATTCTGAATTCAGCAAGGGATCATTTGTGTAGATCCTTCAAGGTTTTCCTATAGAAAGTAACAGTTCAAATTAAAACATATTGAAAATGAGTTGGAAAAAAAGAGCTATTTGTGTCCGCATTTTCACCTGTAACTTCTTCTAAGTATGGCTGATTCTTACAAGTAATATACCGTTCAGTCCACTGGAGCCTTATAGTTGCAGGGGCATATATGACTTGTAGATTCCCCAAGAACCCAAAGTGCCCAGAGCCAATAACTGAGCTGCACCTTGCTATGGTTTTCATTGTATACCAGGTATACAGCAATGCACTTGGCAAAATATAAAGAGTGAAAAATAGGTACCAATGAAAACTATGTATTTTCGAAATGGGAACAACATTTGGAGTTTAGAAACAGTGGTTATTTGTACAACTCTGTATATGTGGGTACCTAAACTAGCATGTGAATTAGAGGGCATTTTTGAAAATTAATTCTTTTTTTTTTAAACACCATCTCACATTTGGATGGGATAAATGCTTTTAAAGACAATAACACTTGTTCTACTATACTGTGTTTCCCTAAGTCTCCCGATAGAAATGGTACCTCACTTGTGTGGTTAGGCATAGTGCCCGCGTAAGGACAAGACCCACAACTGAACATAGGCACATTTTTTTCCAGTGAAAACTGACCCTGTTTTGAAGAGTGCCTAGCTGTGGTTTTTGGACCCTAGGTCAGCTGGCACATCGGGAAACCTAGCAAACCTGTACATTTTTGCAAACTAGACACCCAGGGGAATCCAGGTTGGGGTGATGCATGTGGCTTTCACCAGGTTCTGTCACCCAGAATCCCTTGCAAATCTCAAACTGTGTAAACACATTTCCCCATTTTCAGTGATGGAACGTTCTGGAATCTGCGTGGGTCCACAAACTTTCACCCCCCCACATTCTGCAAAGTTTCCTGATAAAAATGGTACCTCACTTGAGTGGGTTGGTCAAGTATCCATGACAGGCAAGGGCCCAAAACGTAATAACAAATTGATGACAGTGGTAACTAAGAGAACAGCCAGCACCTCTGTTAACGTATTGCACAAGTATATACTAATATGTCATGTGGCATGCTCAATGTTAACGCTGTGCCATCCACAGTGTCTCCCTGTGCATAAAGGAAACTTCCTCCATGCATGTACAATCTAGGAAGCCAAAAACAGAGCACAGCACCACTATAAGTACCAACTGACCAACAAAAGTCAGTAATGTAATTTAATTGCTCAAGTACATCATGAATTAAAATACAAATGGCAAGAACGTAAACAGCATATATTTATTCAAACAAGTTGACACGTAGATGTAGTACATCCACAGCCGACACGCGTTTCGTCGATGTATTTGTTTTATCAGCAGCCTTGAGAAAGTCTTACATCTGATGGTCTGATTTTTCAAAGAAACCTAGTGATACAAGAGGGAATACTTGCTAATTCGGCCAATTTCACCATTAGGATATCACCTAACTTAGTCTGTGCACCACCAGAAATATTTCCACAGACAGTGCCAATAGAAAAAGAACCCAGAACTGGAGAGACCCATTAAAAGGTAAAAAGTGTGAATTCAGAAAAGGAATACAAAGAAAAAAATGATTTATTAACACAGTCCCTACCCCAACTTAATAGAAATTTGTTAACACACAAAAAAGTGCTTACAGATGATCAGTACATAAAAGAAACGACCACCTTGTCACATCTCCACATGAGTTCATACCTCCAAAATTATGTGAGGTTAGGAAGAGAGAGAAAGATAAGGGTTCCTACAAAACCCACATATTTCTGAAAACTTGACACCCTAGAAAGTGCAGAGAGGTATGGCTTGCATGGATTCCCCAATGTTTTCCTACCCAGAATCCCCTGCAATCCTCAAATTTGGCTAAAAAAAAAAAAATGTCCACAAGTTTTTGTTAGGTATCACCGTTCCAGCACAAGTGTCCTACCACCCAGCGTTCCCCCTTGTTCTCCCGAGTAAAATGATAGCTCACTTGTGTGGCTGGGCCAAGGGCCTTCGACTGTTAAGGGCGAAAAACATAGGGTTTAAGGGTATAGCACAGCAAATTCTAAGTGCTACATTTAAAAAAATACTTTTCAGACGATTCTGCATTGGACTGCCAGACAAGTGAGATATCATTTTACTCCAGAGATCAGGGGAACACTAGGTGGTAGGACATTTGTGCAGGCACAGTGATCCCACACAAAAATGTGTGGAAAAAGTTTTTTTTCCCAGCTAAATTTGAGGTTTACAGGGAATGCTGGGAAAAAAGAAACCTGCGAGAGCGATGCAAGTCATTCACCCCTGTACTACTTTCGGTGTCTACTACTTAAAAATGTAAAGGTTTGCCTGGGTGAGGACTGAGCTAGAGCACAAAATCCACAGCTACCCAGATTGACAGAAAATAGGTCTTACATAGGGTCATTAAACCACCACAAATATAAATTAGACACTAATTTTATAAAGGTAATCCACCACTTACACTGGTTGGTTTTAGCACCTGCAGAAACGCTCGCTTCAAAGCACAAATACTTATCAAAGTACGTACATCTTAAAGCCAAGCCTTCTGAAGGTGAGCCATGAAGCCACTTCACGCCACCAACTGCTTTATGGTCCATTCACACACCATTCACGCACCACTCACAAGACATCCATACTGCCAGCCATGGCCCCAATGAACCAGATCACTTGCACTAACATAAACATACCGCCAGCATGCAAGGGCCTATCACATTCACACTTCACAAGACATAGTGAGTTGGACTACATTTTACCACCTATTAAGTCTCCACCTCCTTCTTCCTGAAAGTTACCAATTGCATGCGGAGTGAACCTTTGCTAATGGATCCCATGACAGCCACATGAGTCTCAGGAAGACATGTCTTTCATGCTCCTTTAGCGCACTCACTGTGCTAAATCCAACTCCTTCCAGTTTGTGTATACAAGTAGGGGGGTGCCTGAGTAGGCCGCTAAGCCATATCTTGAACTGAGCGAGCACTTCTACCTTTGAAAATAAGGCAAACATGCTGGATATTTTCCAAAGCTTTCTAAAGAGAACATCAAACTATGAAGAACGGTAGAATGTGAAACACTGGTAGTCTGTGACAATGTAACATATGTCCAATCCACAGTTATGTGCAGTGACTGTAATGCACTTATACAGCAAACTGAACATCTATAGAGTTCTGACAGAGGATGAACAAGGCAAGAAGCATTAACCCATAAGTACTATGGTAAATTCAGTGCGGGAGTTGCAGCAGTGGATTTTAATCCACAGTGGAAGATGAAGTCATGACATGTATCTGTTCTACCTTTACTATCTGCCTATGGAATTTTCCTGGGAAAGCCCACCTACCATAAGCTATTCTAACTCATAAGTATGTCTGACTAATCCTATCTAATGGTCAAAAAACCCTATACTAATACCTTCCATCTCTAGCAGCTGGAGAAAACATTTCTGTCACATGCCATCAATGTTCTCACTGTGCTACAATCAACTCCTTCCAGTTTGTGGATGCAAGTTGGGGGATGTCCGAGTATTCCAGTAGGTCATATCTCGAACTGAGGGAGCACATCTCTCTTTGAAAATAAGGCAAACATGCTGGGGTATATGGACTAAGTACCCTAAAGTAATAAGCCAAACAAATCTCCTGTGGGTCTCATTCACTGACACTTTTAGTTTGACAGCATGAAAACTCAATTACTAACTTGCATCATACACAATGTTATTGAGAAAGGGTACATGAGACAATATTATGTATGATTGTTTTCACATCTTTAATTTAAAATGTGAAAACAATCTTCATACAAGATATTGTGTCCTGTCCCCCTTTTCAATAATATGGTTATGATACAAGTTAATAATTGAGTTCGCACACTTTCAAAACCACTAGAAATATTGGTGAATAAGTCCCACTGGATATTTCTTTGACTTAATACACTTACTACAGTTCTTGATGGCAATGAGGGTGGTCCTTGTGTAGTATAGGTACGTTCCCCAAGAAGCACTTCAAAATCCAGTCAAGACTAACTTTTTGCGCATGTTCTGTCCACCAGTATGTGCAGTGTGGGGACTATAATGCACTTGTCAAACCGAACAACTACCACGTTCTGAAAGCAGATAAAGGTTGTTGAGAAGTCAATGACATCCTGAAGTAGAGAAACAAATATTCTGCGGCTGCTTGCCTAGTGAATTAGTTGCACACAGACAGTAGGTATCCATTCAAACCAATTGAAAGGTTTACCTATTGGCAGCTCCACCTCAGTCAATTTCCCAGTATTTAGCTTTAGTATGATACATCATAAAGCAGGTAGGAAACAGGAGGCAGGCTTACTTGGGCACAGTAAACAAGAGTCACCTGCCTCTTTCCCTGTATGAAGCATACTTTACAATGTCATGGTCACTCCTTTTTAGGTGTTGCAGGAATTTTATCAGCAAAGTGCCACTCCTGCAGCCTTGCCAAGTCTTCCAGAACGCATGAAGTGGAGGCTTCTGCTTCTGTAGCAGTGAGACTTTCAATCACAGACAACTGAAAGTCAAGGAAAGACACGAGTCTTCCTGTGGTGGTCTGACAATAGACAACATACGCATTGTATGTTGCCATCTGGATCAGGTGAGTAAATAGTTTCTTATACCAAGTGAAAGTTTCACGACTCGCATTGTTTGGCTGAAGAACCTGGTCGTTCTTGTCCACTCCACCCATTTACTTGTTGTAATCAGGTGGGCTTGTGAACTTCGGCCATCTGACCCCAAACCTTGATGGGGGTAGCGCTTTCAGCATGAATTGCAGTGAGCACGTACACGCCAGGCCTATCTGAGAACTTGACTGCGAGCAGGTCGTTGGGACGCAATGCAGTGCTCTGGGATTTCTGGAGCTTCTTGCAAGCAAGCTCCTGTGGGAAACATTTGCGGTGACAATGAATTGTACCACAGGCCATAGTGCCAGCTTTGTAACGCTCACTGAACAGCTCTACTCCTGTATAGAAATTCTCCACATAAAGGATATAAACTTTGTGAAAGAGTGGCGGGACATGCTCCCATACAGTCTTTCCTGTGACTCCAAGCGTGGGAGGGCAACCTACAGGGTTTAGAGTTGTGTCCTTCCCTGTATACCTCTCAAGCTGTACACACCGCCAGTCGAGCTCTCACACATTATGTACAGCTTGATGCCAGAGCAAGCGCGTTTGCTCAGAATGTACTGCCTGAACAGCAGCCACCCTTTTTTCAAGATCAAGGACCTCGATGGCTATATTCTTTCCAGGAGGTTGAACCTCTGGAAACCTGGCAAATGTTCCACGACAGGCCAAATTGTGAATGACCTCTCATGGTCTGGATGGTCCCGGGTAAAAGCAGCAGAATTGTCATTGAAAAGCAGCATGTGCTGCAATAGTCAAGTCAAAACAGTCTTTATTTCGATCATTTAGATCATGAAAGACAGGATATTTTAAACAATGTTACATATAAAAAAGAAAAAGCACAGATATACATACAACTGTTAAAATGCAGTAAATATTTTGGGAGATGGCCAATAAAACACTAATGTAAAATACATTATGTACAATAATTGATTTTAAAAAATCTATGATGTTAAAAGGGTTAAAAGAGAAAAGAGTTAATAAAATTTCTGTGTTTTGATAATTTAGCAAATACATTACTCAGTCAGCTTGACCAATTGTGCATGTGTTCCCTTTTCTACATGAAGCTCATACTCGCTGCTGAATATTGGAAGGCATGGTCTGGATAACCAACAAACATAGCTCAGTAGCCCAAGTGGTACGTATAGCATATTTAAACACGGCTCTATTTGGATACAATTGTCATTCATTCGCTTCTTAGTTCTTCATATTTTTGGCTCGTATACCCCACATAAAGGTCAGAAATGTAGCCGTGGCTATCACTATGGACTCCTGTGTATTTGTCTTTAGAATACGAAGAGCTATAGCACTTGATCTGGTACCCAGATTAGAGCAAATTGGTTTTAACCATTTCTCTCTAGGAAGCTTATATGCATGACACAAAATGTGAGGGATTGACAACCTGCTCAGGGCAGGATACACATTTATTACCGATGAGCCATTCCATTTGTGTGTAAATGATTTAACGGGGCGTGTACTCACCCTGAATTGATGGAGTAGCATTCTATCACATGGTTTAGTTATAAAATCCCAGTACTCCTCAAACAGGGTATCTTGTTTATGTTCCAGAAAGATGCCTGACGTGGTGTCATTGGTCGATTTCAGGCAGTTCGTTTTGACCATATTCCAGTATGCTTCCTTAAAGTCTTTTTTGGATGAAAACAAACTACGTACCGGATCTTCCCACAGATGGCTCATCCCCATATTTATCAGTGTACACTTTATTTTTTGTAACCATGGAATTTTACACAATAAATCTGCCCTACTTACATTTATTAGCATAATGTAACAACTCCAGTACACTAGGGGTCTGTACCGTGCTATCTCTTCTAGGGGACAATAACCCAGATATAAATATAGGGGCTTAAGGGGGGTAGATTGCGGGAGGTTGTTAAGGTCTCAAGAATTTATTCTTGACAGCAGCCAAGGGTGTCAGGTTGTTGAGGCCCCAAAGCTCTGCACCGTACATGACTGAAGCCCTAACTTTTGTATCATATCTTTAGCGCTGGGCCTACCGGTTTTGTATGGGACAACCTCTGCTCTTTCGATAATTCTCCTGCCAATAGAGCATGCTTAAGGGACATTATGTCAACCTGGGGTCTCCAGTTTAATTTCTTACCCAATGTGAGCCCCAAATATCTAAAAACATCTGTCTGTTCGAGTTGGACCTTATTCATAAAGACCCTTCCTTTTATCGCTTTGCATTTGTGGAGAACCATGAATTTGTTTTTCTCCACATTAACCATTAACTCATAATCTCCTCAAAAATCTTCAAATCTTTCCAATGAACTCTGCAACCCTTTTTGTGTTTTCGAAATTATAAGGGTATCAGCGGCGAACATAAGTATGGGAATCTTCATGCATGTGGGGGCGTCAGTTGGATAGGTGGTAAAATAATTAACAACCCTATTGATGAATAGCGAAAATAGGGTTGGCGCCAGGACGCACCCTTGGCGTACCCCTTTGGTTACTGGAAACCTGTCAGTAACGTTGCCCTGCGTGCCCCAGCGTACCTGTGCAAAATTGGATTCATGCAGCTTGAATACCAATGATAGCAGTTCTAGTGGCATCCCTGAATCTTTAAGTACCCCCCATAGTTTATTACAGGGGACCAGGTCGAAGGCGGATTTGAGATCAATGAATGCCGAATAGATCGTTCCTCCCCCGATGACCACAACACGCCAATAGATCAATATAAATCTAAAGACTTGATCTATAGTACTTGCGTGTTGGCGGAAGCAAGCCTGTAATGGGGACAAGATGTCGTCTGATCCAGGACTGGATTCTGCTCAACCCTAGCCTGGCCATGATCTTTTGTATACAATCGGTTAGGCTAATTGGCCTGTTTCCGGGGCAGGAGCGATACCCCTTTTTTTTATATATGGGGAAAATTGCGGCCTGGATGCAATCAGGTCCCAGAGCCCTTCCTCTGGGAATTGCATTTGGGGCAGATTCGAACTCCCCTCTATTAAAAAACATAATAGTATCCGGTTTAGGTAGTTGTACATTATCTGTGTTGTTGCCAGTAGCAGCAAATTGAGCCTCAAAATGAGATCCCCACTGGTCCGGGGCTACATAATTAATGGGAGTTTGTCGACATTCTCCACTGCCCCATTTTACTATCTGCCAACATTTTGCATACTTTTTTTCTTTGCTAGCATGGAGAAGGTCTTGCCATCGTGGTTTGTCCCACTCCTTAGCTATGAGCTGGGTTCTTTTATAACTCTTCCGTGCGGTTTTGATTTCATCAATTTTTTTAAGCTGTATAGCATGGGAGAGCCTCTTATAATCTTCTCTACGGGCCTTGTTGTACTAATTTGCTGCTTTTGGGGTAATATTTCTTTTAAATTTGTGGGGTCTAATAAAAAGGATTTGAGTTTAGTGGACATGTTATCGTGAATGTGCATGATATTTGCATTTATTTTCTCCTGGGAATCTGGGTTTTGGAGGGCTACTAATGTACACTCCACCAATGCCTTCATCTGCTCTAACGAGTTCTCATTTTCAACCATCATGGCCCATTTTACTCCTCATGTCATTACATAATACGGCATCCATGGTCTCGCACTCTGTTACCAGCGGTCGTGCCTGTGGGAACCCAGTATGTGCAATGTCATCAAGAGTGGATTGTGGTCACTTTCACTTCTCTCAAGGACCACCATATCAAATAGGGAAGACCATAATTCCAGATTATTAAGAAAATAGTCAATGTGACTGCTTCTATGCCCATTACTATATGTGTTAGAGCCTAATCTGTCGGAGGAAGTCCTTCCATTTACTGCCCCGATACCCCTTTCTAGGCAGAGGCCTTTTAACTGGAGTGTTGCCTCCGTCCATTTAGTTATTGGCAGTAGATCCAGGGATGGGATGCACCATAGGGCATCCTCCTCTGCAGTCCATCTTCCTGATCAAGGGGCTCAAATGAGAAATTAAAATCACCCGCAATTACCAAGTTACTTCTGCCCATATTATTGTTAAGACGTTCAAGTAGGTTAACCGTGTTGGATAATTTACCACCCACCATCCCTCTTGCATATAAATGTATTACCATTATAATGGGGGAGTGATTCAGACGTAAAAGTATAGCCAGGATATCCGGGCTTTCTACTGGTACTTCCTCTACCTTATAGCCAGAGCACTGCCTGACCCATAGAGTAAGCCCTCCAGGGCAGTAGATATGATTCAGTGACCACGTTTCTTGAAAGGCCCATATATCGTGGTCCTCCATAAATGCTGACCACTCTGCTGAGGCTATTTTTGTATGCAGTCCTGCAATATTCCAGGAGGCAAAGGCCAATCTGGTCGTAGATGGTTTGAGGGCAAGGGGGGGGGGGGGGAGATAACCTGGCCATTAGTTTCTTGAGCTAGTGACAATTCTCCCAGAGCGTTACTATCAGGGGGAGTTTCGGGACAGTCATTCAGATTTTCTATGGCTTACCCACCCCGATCTCTGACCATGAGCCCACAGAGCCAGTACAAGGAAGTGCCATTATTTGGCTGGATAGTTCTCCCCCATGCAATAGGATATCATTTCTGCGTGGGATTGGGAGGATGGTCCATAAACTTCAATCTACCTTCTCTAGGGATGAACACTCAATACCACCTTGAGCTGATTTACTAGGGTTATTACTAGAATTACTTGCTGGAAGATTATATTTAATCCTAATACTAGAAGAGGTCATGTGGGAAGTCCTTAAGTCAAGTGCCACTAATTTGTCAACCATGTCTGATGCTTTGAGTGCGAGACATACACAGTCTGAAATGGCACCTTTTGATTCAACTCTTTTGGCATAAAGTATATCTTCTCTGATTACGGATCTACAGTTCCTAACATGCCGCAACCAATGGATGCTGTTGCTAATCAGTGACTGTCTTCTTTTATCAGGCTAGGTGAAGGTTTTGGAATGTTGATTGGAAATATTTGGCATTTGCTAGGGCTGGTTAATGTTCTGTGTTCGCCTCTATTTAACCCTTGTTGTACTGGGCATGAATTCCTTGGGGGAGATACAAGATAATCTTTCTTGGTCTATATAGCAGGTTGTCTGATCCTGGTGGCCAAACTGCGCATCTTGGCTAGTATAGGCAGAAGAATACATTCTTGTCTGGTTCTTTTGGGTTCCTTCAATGTTGCCAGTATTGGTGTCTGTTGAAACAGTTGTTGGGTCCTCAATATATCTACCTTTAACACCAGGGTAAGGCGCACTATTTGGCAAAGACATAGGCATGGGTGATCTAGTTAAATCTAAAGTAATATTTTGTACAATGGGTATCACTCTGTTTTGGTAGGTTTGTCGATCAGATCGGCTATCAGATTTGTGAGCTGACCTGAACACAAACACTTACATGACCCCAGGGGTCAATGTGATGCTTATCCACAACTAATCCTGTACTGACTGCTTGCTGAGCACTCATTATCTACGTTTATGTTTATCGGGGGCAAATCTGTTTGAGCACTCTAGTGCGCATACGTTTTGGGATTCTTTGCTTGAGTCGGCGTGGTGGGGTGGGGTTAACCCTACTTGTGATACTTTTTCTGGATATACAGGTAGGAATTCTTACGGTGTAGGACTTTTGAACATGTCCATAAGGATTTAAAAATCCGGGGGGACAAGGGATACTTAGTGGGGGATGCTTCCTTTGTACCTATGTCGTTACTCATGGGGGCAGTTAAGATCTGTTCACAGTCACTGATTAAGTTATCTATGAGATTCATGACACAATTACTTCTTTTATTTGATGGATGTTTAGTCGACCTTTTGGGCTTCTTACACTTTCCCACTTCTCTCCCCCCACGCCCCCTCCAACGCATCCACTGCTTTCCTTTTGCCCACACTAAGTAACAGCGATGGACACTACACAGATACTAATTAGGTACAACCTATGTCTCGCAATACGGATTAAAGGGCAGTTCAGATGCGATGTTCGGGTACTGTGCTGTACACTTACATACAATGGTGGGCTCTAATTATTCCTCTTACAATATAATGAGTCTGCTGGAATGGGTATTATAACAGAGGTGGTCACACAGGTTACCAGGGGCAGGGGCAGGGGCCAAAATGTAGGTAACAGTACCTTATTGTTGTCGTAGTTCAATTTTGGGGACGCTGTTAGAGGAGTGGCCCTGCCTTGCCTCTTACTGGGAATGATGGGCAAGGACAGGCCCGCCCGTGGCCCGGGTTTTGCCCGGGATCGGCCTGACCTTGTCCCGCACTGCGGGGGGGGGGGGGGAGAGAGGCAACGCTTTCTGCACGTTGGAGACTCAAACGCCTCCCCCTCACTCTCAGCTCCTGTGGGATGATCGTTGCACCCTGGGAGATGTAGTCTCTAACCAGGGTGATGGTGGTGGCGGCACGGCTCTGAGGCCCTGGGACTCCTGTCTCACCAGGGCATGAACGACAGGGCAACAGGCAACCAGGCAAGGACAGAGTGGCACAGCAGGCTGCAATAGCAAGATACAATCTCTGATCATGTATGGTGCAAGATGGGTGTTAACCAAACCATGCAAGTAGACCAGTAGAACAGCAAGGTTGGCTTATGCACTAACCCCATTTTAAGCTTGAGACCCAAAAATATATTTTCATTTCCCCTAATGAAGTGAGAGTCCACATGTGGGCCCTAGAATGAGGCCCATGAGTGCCTCCATGCTCCCTCAGAAATTGTTTGGCATGCAAATTTGTTTGCTGCACAATTTCATCAAGGAAGTCAACATCTAAAAACAGATGGATGTAGTCAATTGGCTAAAAATTAGTCGTATCAACTTTACATCAAGCGTCGCCAGAATTTGGGGCTGAACTAAATTGGGAGGCTGCCAAGAGAGCGCTCCATCTGTGCTTGCTCCATCTGTGCTTGCTCCCTCACGTGCCTGCTCTCTGGGTTGCTCTAACCTCCTACTGGTGTCCCGCAGCACAGATTGTGCTTGCAAACGGACAGCACAACTGATAGTCTCCTTCAGAATTACTGAAAGAGGAGTCATTGGTTAGAACTGCACCGACTGAAAAATTACTCCCGGATTCTGCTCAATCGTCTTCTCCTTCAGATGCTGTCTCATATAATCATTTAACTTCAGTACCTGCAGCTCATTTTATCAGTCCTGCAATTGTTAATTTTGATAAGGGTAAACTACCTACAAATCGTTTTGAACTACATTTTGAATAGCCCAAAAAATAGATCAGCATGAAGCAGTTTATCCCCTTTGGGACCCCAAGACATACTTAAAATTCTGTGTATGTGCTCGCCCAATGGCCTGGTTGCCCTTGTAGCTGACTACAACACCATGGGGACTTTTTTGCCACAGTTTACACTTTGTCACTTCCTCAATGGCAGTTCTACATAACGGCCTCAAGAAATACAGTATGAACATGGGGTATTTTACCAGTTGTCTCTGAAATGATTCTTTCTAATGTTAAGGGTGAAACAGCGTCTTTGCCTCTATGCCAGCGACTTGCCATGGTGGCAGTATCCAACCACAAAGGTTAATTGCCAGGTATTATTGCTAATGTATACAAGTCTTTAGGATGCAATAGTTTGGAAGACTAGGACATTACACGCATGTTTCTACAACACAGGCTTTACAGCGCACCTACCATCACAACTTTTCACAATGCATACCATTATAAAGCATCCCCAAAAGAAGTACAGTAAAAATGTCTTTACAACGTATACAATCACAATGCATCCTACAAAACCAATCAAATATGCTTTTTAATGCCCCACTAAAATACAGGAAAAATTAAAAATATATATTTACAGAAAACTTCAAAACTGAAAAACATTCCTGAAATAAAGTACTCCAAAGAAGCAGAAACATTTCTTATGCTAAAATACTCTCATGGCATTTGGAAACGAAGTGTGTTCATTCCAAATACAACACTGGTGTCCTTCCTCTATCTTCACTCTACCAGTACAAGAAAGATCTTCACAAAATGGCGGTTCTAAAAAGGAACAAAGAGAACCCTTTTTTCACAACAGAAAACATACATTATGGCAGATGCTGCATCACGTGAAAAAATATATTTAAAAAAATGCTTTTAGATTTTGAAAAACTCATAAAAAATGTATAAATTCAGCCAACCACCATTTTGTGCTCACTTTCATGGTGACCACATGCTATTGAGTTGTGAGGGGAAAAACAAATGTTTCCTAGACAGACACTGTTACTTATTGACTCCAGTTAATGAAACAAACATAAAAAACACTAACACCAATAATTTCCAAACCCAACATTAATTGTAAATATAGTACAAATTCACAAATTTTGAACATAACCCAACAGCCTTATAATTGAAATACAATACCTAGAGGTTAACCACTAAGTTTGTAATAAACATTTTTTTAACTTAAAAAATAAATTTAAAAAACCTTTACCTCAGGAAAGGTGATAGTCAGTGGTGGGGGGCCCAATTAATATTACAACTCCACCAAGTGATGGACGCAGGGAAGGTTCCGGTCAGTGGTTGGCTGTAATTTACTATTTCAACTCCACCAGGTGCTGGACGCAAGGAAGGTTCTAGTGAGTGGTGAGCAGCAAAACTACTATTCCAACTCCAACGGGTGCTAGACCAGGTAAGGTGTTTGTCAGTTGTAGGTCATGAAATGTAATGCATTTACAAAAAAACAAACACAAGGAGATGATGGACGGAGCCCTGGAACTTTTCAGACACTCAGCCCCAGTCACAGATCTGGGTTCAATTCATCATTGTTCTCAAGCTCACTCTGCCACCCAGTTCAGAAATAGCCATATGCAAATCAATCTTGACCCTGTGCCATATAGGAACAGTCCGGACCGAACAGCCAGGCCTGGTCTTCCCTGGACCAGAAACAAGCATCCTGGGACCGATTTCAGGGTCAAGGCTTATTTACATATGGCTGAGTTCAAACTGAAATGGCTTGGGGAGCACAACAAAAATGGACTTAGTCCCAGATCTCTGTACTGGCATGAATGGTTGACATTGCTCTGCATTATTGTTATAAATTCTTCTTTAGGCATTTACAATAAAACACACGGAAAATACATTTTTTCTTTTCCACAGGACATGAACTTTACCCATCAGAAAGGACCAAACAAATTCATTATCTGGACTGAAGTCCATCCTCATCAGCAGTTGTAAAAAAACAACAAAAAACAAAGACCTTGAGAGGTGAAATGTTTGCGAAACCTACTTTTTCAACCCAAACAAACCCAAAAATGTATCTTGAGCACGAACAAAAACACAAACCACCATCAGTTTAAAAATAGAAAGCAGTGTGGATTTCAACTGGAGCTGTAGGATGGGGTGGGGAAATATTCAATGCCATTTCTCTGTGTCATGTGCTGATACCAGATTGTTTGTTGGGAATCGCTAAACAGTTTAAAAAAAAAAAAAAATAGAAAGTGAAACATTTTTTCAAAAGGTTGTACTGTAAATAAAAATCATTTTGAATATCTCTATTTATGTCAACTTTTCCTTAGAGGCACAACCACACCCAGAAGGGAGTAATTCAATGCTACAATATCTACTGGAAGAAGACGTGAACCATCAAAGATGTAAAGAAACATGCAAAGGCAAAAACAGACATTCAGAATTTTAAAAATGGTCTTTTTAACAGGTATCCACTACAAATTAGAGTGCAAAATCATAGTTTCAAAATCAGATAGCCGAGTCAGAGTTAGCCGAGTCGGAGTCCAGCAACAGAATAAATACCATGTTCTTAGAAACGTCAATAGGCAGTCAAGTAATAACCATATTTTCTTTAAAAGTTTTAACAAATAAACATTTCTATTAGTAAACACTATAAAACAAAATTACTTTTCCTATCTTGTTTTAAGGCAAATACAATATGGCAACAGGAAGAGAGGCAACCTACATCAGATCTAACAGAGGCAATCGACTGCTAAGGTACGGTGGCTATTCTATTGTAAGGAGAGACTAACTGAATACAGGAGTCATTGGAGTTTTGTGTAGTAATATGCACCCCAATGCACAGGCAGAGCGGTTACTTTTGGTGACACTGTTGAAAAAAACATTGAGGATAACCATTCAGAAATGGAGATTGAGGTTAGAAAGAACATCCAACAAATCAAAACTTTGGCATCCACAATCAATTAATCCTATGGCTCGGTCTTGAGGGAGGTATCCCAGCGCATTCCCATGCATATGGCAATTTCTATGCTCATAATTCCTAATATCAGCAGAATTTACAAAGAAAAAAACAAGAAAATAACTGACAATGATTAACACCCCAACCAGACTCAGACATGTAGATTCCCATTGAACTTATTGTAACCTTTACTAATGAAACTTTACTTTTGCATGTGAGCAAAAACCCTCAGAAAAAGATACTAATCTTAAAAACACCATAACCTTGTTACTTTTGTATTATAGTGATATTTCGATGATGGATGGTACCTTTAAATACACACCCAATCCATTCACCCAAATATCCACTATTCATGCCAATATCAATAACACTACAGTTCCTTTAGTGTACAGTTTACTCCCTGATAAGCAAACTTCAACATCCACTAAATTTTTAACAGTGGTAAAATCTAAAACACTCAATAAAGATCCAAATCTATTGTTTTTTAGAAATACCAATGATTAACACCATTACTAAATGATATCCAAATACTTAAATTCAAGAATGTTTTTCACTTTTCACAGGCCTATTGAAGAAAATCCCAAATACATCCTTAGTTGAGGATTACATTTCAGACAGTAGACCTCAGTGTGAATTTAAGAAACTAACTGCATTATGCTTTCTACTTTCTAATAGTGTGGATGAATTTTAAACATCAATTACTGAATCAGAGTCTTTTAAAACAAACAATGACAAATTGGCTCCCTTACTAAATGACTTTGAGGTCACATGAATTGGCCATCTAAACAGATCGGTGGTATGAGGAAGCCAAGGTTATCTGATGAATGGTGCAATTGGTTCCCAAACTATTTAGAAGGAGGTGCACAGGCTAATGTAATAGAGGGATGACAACTCTTTCAACACATCAATTTGAAAACCTCACCCAAACTAATTATTCCTTAGAAAATTTGACAAAGGAGCAAAGTTTCCAAGAAATGAGAATAGCACCATCATTGATGGGTAGTCTGAAGCCACTTGTTTCAAAAAGAAAAGCAATGTCGGAGCAACTAATGGGTCAAATTCAACAATTTTTGTTGATGGCGACTTGAGACTACCTAGACAACATTGCACCCATACTAAATTTAAAAAAAAATATATTTTTATTAAGCCAGTAGACAATTACAGAAAGCATCAAAATATATCAAACATAAGTCAGAAAAACACAAGAGAGAGATAGTCAAGTGGGAGGATATGCGAGAAAAATAAAATTTGTATACTCTGAGATAATAAACATATGTAGAACCTTACCTTGGAGTTTAAGCCCCTTGCACAGTAATTAAATTCTAGGTACCGATAAGCAAGTATCAAAAGGATAGACTAAAGAAAATAAATAGTGGTTTGCAAATAGCCTACAACTACATTTACAGAGGGCGCACAAGACTTCAACAGCCAGGCAGATTAGGATCGTTCCGATAAACAGGGTCTACATATGATCTTATATTGCAGGTGTCATAAATTCAGTTATAGCCCCCCAGATTTTTAGCACCCAGTCTTCGCTTCTGTAGCCCTTTGATAGCATATAGGTTAGTTTCTAGTTTGCATATAGCAAATAGCCTTCCTCTCCACATCTCAAACGTAGGGGGCTCCTTCTGGCGCTACAGTGAGGCTATACATAATCTTGCCACGGCGACAGCAATATATATTAAATATCTGATTGTATACATTCCATGTGCAGACATATCATCCTCTAGCACCCCCAGCAACATAACTGTTGGGGTGATTATAATCTGCATCCCTGTGACCTCCGTTACTCTAGAAAGGAGACTGGCGACTCGGAGGAGTTCATGGCGGACGTGATATTTTTTCAGAAGGCACACTAGGCCTAATTTATGAAGGGTGCTCAGATAGGCCCGAATCTGTAAACATTTGAAAAAATCTGCTTTGGGAAGATCGTTATTAGCCATTAATGGTACTAGGACATATACTTCATTACTGTCTACTAGGTTTCCTAAAATCAAAATTCCTTTGCTTCTCCATCTGTTCATGATGTCATCGAAGAAAATAGCTGGTAATAAAGCTGTGGCAACCGTAGGGGTGTAATAATGAATCCTGCCGATCTTCAGATGTCACCTAATCTGAAGCCAGGCCTTGTGGGCGGCCTGAAGCCCCTTACATTTTTTTTTTATTTTATAGTAACTGGGCTCGAGGATTTTAAAGGAAGTTCTCTATGCCATAGAGCCCAGTAACAGCTGAAAAATATAAGGAGTGTCCTCTATGCTTTCCTCATTTGCCCCAACCAATAAAATTCCCACATACTGCAGTAGGCAAGCCCAATAATAAAACTGGAAGTTAGGAACTGCCCAGCTTCCTCGTTCACGCAGAAGGGTCATAAATTTCAACACTCTACGAGGTTTTCCCTGTGCCCACAGAAAACTACTGCAGATAGACTACAGTCTCTGAATCTGGTTTCTTGTAATTTCAAGTGGGACTGCACAAAAAAAATATAAAGAACCTTTGGTAATATGTTCATTTTTAGAACATTACATCTTCTCAGCATTGATAAGTGAAGACCTTCCATCCTATCCAATTTCTTTTTAATCTTGCATAGCAGAGGCTCCCAATTAAACATGACCATCGAGTCAAGGCACTCCCAAATAGGTTGACAGGTAGTCTGAACCCACATGTTTCAAAAAGAACAAAAAGAAATGTCTGAGCGGCGACTGGGTCAAATTCAACAATTTTAGTTGATGGCGGCTTCAGACTACCTAGACAACATTGCACGCATACTACATTTCTAACAAAGACAAATACCTATTATATCTTACTTGCCTGTTTATCAGTTTTTGGAAGAAATTAGCTTTGCAGTTTATAAAAAGTTGTTCCTAATTAAAAGAATGTCGGGCTTCTTACCTGAAGTTGTATTTTCTTCAACCCTTGGCTATTTATAAATAACCACACTTCACCAAGAGTCTTAAGCGCTCCAATAATCCAAAGTAACAAATCCATATTCCATGTAGGTATCCAAATACCGTTGTGAGCGAACAAATAAGGCAGATTTGTATAGCCATTTTTTCCAACAAAACTGCAGGAAAATTTCTGAATAGACTAAAAAAAAAAAACGCAGCCCCCCCAAAACAAAATCACAAAAAATGTTTAACGAAAAAAATCCATTGATCAAATTCGCTGTCCAGACAAAAGTATTCAATCCATATCCTTTGAAGCAATGTCCCAAAATCAAATGGTGCACATAGTCAAATTGTTTTTTTTCTCATTTGGTTTCAAAGGAATCCTATTCTTTGTCAAAATGAAGGGGTTTATTTTAACCCAAAAAATACAAAATCAAAAAATAATCAGCCCAATGTAGGCCTACAACCCCTAGCTGCAGACGAATGAAAAAGTGGCTAAAACATTAAAAAAATTAATTTACTACTAACTTGCATCTAACTACTTCCCTCCACTCTCCTTACAATAAAGTAGCCCACATGTAATCTGTTAATAAATGTATTTTAACTTGCATGACCACAGCTCTACCTTGCTTCCGATCTTGAACCCAATGCTCCACCGACCGTAGAAACCTACACACAACTGCACGTGAACTGAATGTAAAAAGGAAAAATTTTCCCATTGAACTAAATGGAAAAGCATAGTAAAGTGCTTCTAAAAATTTTTTACAGTATGTTGATGAAAAATTTAAGGAAATAAAAATATGAAAATTACACTAATATTTTTACTGTAATATGCATAATTTTAATAAAACCATGTTATATGGATATGTTTAATCGGTTTTTAAAAATGATTTCAATATATTTTTCCCACATCTAAAAGTGCGTTTTATTTAGAGTTTATTTAAATACAAAAGCGATGTGACACGTCCCCCATGCTAAACAGCTTTTAAATGCATTATTTATTAATGGATTTTAAATTACTCAGGTACTAAAATTAATACAGAGTAGTAATACACTCCACCACCCCTTCTCACATAACCCGTGCCAGTGGGTGGTACACACCAAAGAGTATATTGGTGATTTAAAAAAAATAAAAAAAATCTATAATATTAACAAATATGTAAAAAATAAATGAATACCCAAGTATTTGAATTAATGCCATAGTATTATATATTCCCCCACCCAAACCCTCCATTTCCCACACACCCAAGAGTATTTATTTCTAAATTGAAAGATAAGAACCATATTAAAAATTTAAATAAATGTATTAAAATTAATGCCAGAGTATTGATTCACTACCCCATCCAATAACCCAATAGCTCACACATCCCATACCAGAGAGTAAGTTTACTACTTCCAAGAGTTTAAATATTTGTTTTAACAACATAAAAACATTAAATGAATACCCAAGCATTAAAATGAAAACCTGAGCATTAAAACACTGGCCCACTCAAAACCCTCATTCCTCGCACATCTATTATATATTTAAAATGTATTTTTAAAAACACTAAATGGAACCAAAAACAAATGAAACCTCAGTCTTTAACATTCTTCCAATATAAAAACTTACCTATCAAACTTGCCATAAATGCATTGTAATCGCATGCATTGTAATGTATTCTGCAAAATGCATTGTAAAATCATAATGTTATAATACCTGCGTTGTGATGGTAGTTTCCTAGTTTGGGAACCACACATGCCGTACAACCTCTTGGCAAGCATAGTTCTAATAAGAACACTAGGTCAGCCCTGGTCTCTACTAAATCATGGGATAAAACTAAGCAACTTAAAAAAAAAAAAAGACAACATGGAGGTACCCCATCCCTAGAGTTCTCGGAGAAGTTACAATTCCAAGACTCCTGATAGTTAACAGGTTTCTGATATGAGCTCTTCTTGTTCCTTTCAGGAATCTGACCAACAGTACGACAGAGAAAGGGTGATCTGATCTCAGACAAGAGAGAGTATGTGCAACTGAAAACGGAGACAAAACTCATCTGATGGGACGATAAAGGAGGACAGGCCACTTCCATATAAAGCACCTTTCAAGAGTTGTAGAATTGACAGCTAGATATGCCACAGAATGAGAACCCTCCTCCTGAACAGGAGTTGGGAGGTGAGTCGACAGAGCGACAGATCACCATAGTCAGCTGGAATCTTCACTAATTTCTGGTAATGAAAGCAACTGATGCCTTCATTACAATTGAATCAACTGACACCACGTAACCACTCCAGACAGACTATCACTTGGAAATCCAAATTGAGGGCGATATTCAACTCACCATTAACGCAATCTTTTGGGACAACTTGACTACTTCTTATGATATTCTATAGGCGGAGGTCGATTGGCCCCCACCTTTTGTTCTTGCTTGTCCACAGGGTGAGAGTGTTATTCTACCTTCTTTCTCACACACCTCATGCCAGACAAGGTCAAATATGCATTTGAATGGGCCCTTGCTTTCCCCCCAGTTCTTTACTGTAATCACACATGTTGGGATAAGGATTCCCCTGAACATGCTATTCCTATACCGTCTACACTTCAAATTCAGCCACAGTGTCCTAATGAATGGGATGGTAAAGCTCCTGTTCTAGAAATCCTTTCCCAACTTGAGTACCAGGAAATAGAACCCTGCATCTCTCAAATTAATATACCTCTTTTTCCCGTTATGAAACCTGATGGCTCCTATCGTATAGGATTATATCAAACACATTTGAATAGCCATACTCGTTCATTTGCAGTGTAAAATACCCATAGTATGGTGCGGATTAATACAAAACCACATTGGGCATTTCCAATGTTTTTTTCTGTCAAATTTGGCTCCTGAGAGCCGTGACTGGTCAGCATTTAGCACCCTTGCAGGTGCTACACCTGACTTTCTAAGGGCTATAACAGCCCGGCAGTCTTAGAAGCATGCATTGTGTTGATTCTCCATGAGCTCGACCCCGATGTGCTTTCCTATGTTGATGATATCTAACTCACAGATGTGATGAATTGAGCCCCCAATTCGCAAGACTTGATCAATATTTTTGTGATTTTCTGAACTTGGTTACAAATGTAACCTCAAAAAATATTACAAAGCTTTTGTGTCCTTTTCTTAGGATCTGAAATTAAAAATGAGAGAACAGTCTTGCCCTCATTTTCTGAAAACGTTTGCTCAATTGCAGCCACCATGCATACTGAAAAAAAGTTGCTGTCTCTTATGGGATTTTTGAATTTTCGCAGGACATACATACCCGATTAGGCACAATGCTTTTAAGTGCTTTATACCTTGACAAGTCCTAATGTCCGACAGGACGTGGAAAAATCACAACACATCATAACATAGTTCTTTACAGGCTGATTTTCTTTAAACAAGTAGCCTACATACAAATGTTAACACCACTAACTTGGTCTTATGGGTATTACAGGGTGGAAATGGATTTACATGTTGTCGACATAGGAGAGTAAGTAGTCCATGGTTCAAGCTATGGCTGCGAGTGAGGCCATGTAGACTCTGAAGAGGGTGGGGCTCAGAGAGGAGCCATGGGGGCTCTGCAGCCAATCTTAGTGGTTTCTGAGAGAAGCGGTGGTAGTCTGACTCACGGTGTTCTTCCAGTGAGGAAGGAATGGATCCAGTTCAGTGCTGTGTCACAGATGCCAGCATCATGGAGTCTCATGCTTAGGTGAGAGGCGGTATTGAAGGCAGCTGAGAGGTCCAGGAGGAGGATGGCTTCTTTTTGTCCCTGGTCAAGGAGGGAGCAGATGTCATCAGTGGCAGCGAGGAGGGCGGTCTCAGTACTTGAAGCCCGATTGAGGGGAGTTCAGGATGTGGCTGACTGCGATAAACGCTGAGAGTAGGGCAGTGATGGCAGTCTATGACCTTGGCCGAGCAGGGAGATGGGTCTGAAATGCTTGAAGTCTGTCGGGGATGGTTTCTTTAGCCGGGGGTTGATCTCAGCGTGTTTCCATTCATCTGCAAAGGTGGCGGTCTTGATGGAGCAATGTAATTCGGGGTGATGGAAGTGGTGGCTCTGTGGAAGATGTGTTGCGAGCAGTGGTCAGAGTGTGGTCTGGAGTGAATGCTCTTCATGGTTTTGAAAGTGACTGCCGTGATGAGCAGGGTACTATTAAGGCATGGGCAGTTGCTCAAGGAGACCTACGTTCTATGCTACCCCCCAGGGAAATTAATCTTTCACAAGTTTCCTAACCTCTCTTTTCCAGCAGCCAGTACCTCTCATTGTCACTCTACCCACTGTCTTATCAATTTTTTGGGACCGTGGACAAGATATTACTGATGTGTGTGTAATTTTCGGACAGTTAAAGGACACCTCAATATGTGGGCTTGAATTGCAGATAGTTAGTAATAAAATTCATATTTTGAACGGGGGAAAAATTCCCCAACGTGAAACAGGTACAAATGAACCATCGAAAAAATCCTTATGAATATATGTCTTGAAATGGCTTCAAAACGTGCAACACCTTGCCAGATAGGATCACATTCCCTAAGCCTACTTGACTGAACGAATTCTTTTAAAACAATATTAAAAGATTTTTTAAAACACATAACAAACCAATGTGTAGAAGACCAAAAGATCCAGCAGGCTTAAATCCGAGACAGAGCTGCAGTATTCTGCAAACATAATACATGTACAGTTAGCGGCAATTACAGCATTAAGATGTCTATTAAAAGAAATGCACCACAATGGAGGGAGCCGTCCAACAAACAGGAACCCGCTGTCAGAGCCAGTAAAAATAGTAGGGTTGAAGTTAAGAGGTTACCATGCCAAATATGCCAGTTCTAACATGCCAGGAACAAGACAGGCAATAAGAGTTGGCAGTAATAACCATGGGGCAACACATCTGACTACCTTGGAATATAAGAAGTCAAGAACTTTTATAATATACCCAAATAAAACAGTAGATGGTGGCAGGTGTATATACCTTCTAAAAGCTAACACCAGCCTCCTTGCAGAGGCTGGTCATCTAGCTTTTGAAATTATAGTTCCAATTCTGACATTGATGAAAACGTCAAGTATGTCAGAGTTATTAGAGAATGGGCAGTTGCTGAAGGCATCCTACTTTCTAGGCTACCATCAGGGAAAGTGATCATCCACCAGTTTCTTAACCTCTTTTCAGGCTACCTCTGCTTCTCACTGTCCACCTATCCACTGTCATCTTATCAATTATTTGGAACCCTGGGCATGATGTTGCAGTGATTTTTAAGTGACATTGTCTTAAACTTTATTTGACAGTTCAAAATACGGGCTTGAATTTGCAGATATTGAGTAATGAAATGAAATTAAAATTTTAACGTGCGCTAATACTCTGGAGGTTTCTAGGCGCAGCAGCTCCCCCCGAACTACTGACCAGAGTGGAAAATTAACATGCTGTGACGGGCTAGTTGCTAAAAAGCTACGTTTTTAAAAGCTTACGAAATCCCAGTAGATTATTTTCTGTCTTTAGTGTCAGTGGGAGGGAATTCCACATTCTGCCCCCCCCCCCCCAGGGAGCCATTTTGGCCCTGGGGATCAACAGATTTGCAGCCGTCAGAGCGCAGCTGCCTCTCTGGAATATACCACTTGAATTTGTCTGCGAAATATTCCAGGCCATGCATTGCTTTGAAGGCGATACAGAGAGCCTTGATTTCAATCCTTCTTTTAACTGGAAGCCAGTGCAGAATTGGAAGGGCATTGGCCACTGATGGATGTTTCGGAATGTCAAGTAGAAGGCGAGCTGCTGTGTTTTGGACAACTTGCATTTGTTGGAGACGTGACTGTATATTTAAAAACAGCCCACTACACTAATCTATTCTAGACAGGATCAAGGCTGTAACCACCAATTTCTGAAGTTCTAATGGGATGTAGGGAGAATTTTCCTGATAATTTTGATCGAGTAAAAACATACAGAGGTAAGTGCGTTTCTTTGCCCTTGAAGGACAACTTGGTGTCAAAATAGACACCTAGATTTTTCACCTTGGAGGTGGGAGTAGGGATATCTCCCATTTCCTGAGGCCACCAGTTGGGTTCCAAAAGGAGGTATCTCGCCCAAACAGGAGTACCTCGGTTTTCCCTGTGTTCAGCCTCAATCAGTTTTGGGACATCCAATGTCCAACTTTCCGCATACAATCCTGAAATCTCCAAGCAGTATTCGTCGAGTCCCCTGAAAAGGACGCTATGATTTGTGTATCGTCAGCATACGACACGGTCTTGAAACTGAAAGACCTAATAAGAGAGCAAAGGGGGGCAACATATACATTGAAAAGTGTAGGGCTCAAGGAGGAGTCCTGTGGCACCCCACATAGAAAGGTGAAACAGAATGATGCATGTCCACCAAGCTGCACTCGTTGCTCCCTGTCATGGATAAAGGAGTTCAGAAGGGCCAAAGCCTTGCCCAAGATCCCTACAGAAAACAATTGGTGTATTAGGAGATCATGATCCACCATTTTGAAAGCCAAAGAGGGGTCTAAAAGGATCAGGGCAGTCTTTCCCAAAGACCTCTCTTATTTCCTCTGACACATTAATCAGGTCCAGCTCTGTGCTGTGCTGGATTCTAAAACCATATTGGGTCCTATCTAGGAGATTATTGTCCTTAATGAACCAGTTGAGTTCTGTGTTCATGGCCTTCTCTATGACTTTAGCTGGAAGGGGTAGTTGGGAAATAGGCCTGTAGTTGCTTGGATCAGTGTTATCCAGGTTCGGTTTTTCAGGAGTGGGAGGATTGATGCCTTCTTCCATGGGCTCGGAAAATACCCATTGGAGCAGATACAGTTAAAGATGTCAGTAAGATAGCTAGTAGTGACCCCCAGTGCCAGGTGAAGGATCTTAGGGGGCAAGTGTCCAAGGAGGCCTGGTCTCGTTTGGCCGAGAATTGTCATGACCTGAGTTTCTGAGAGAGTGTTGAAAGCACACAGACAAGAGCCAGACTGCTAGCATACCTTCACCACTCAGACCCTAAATCATGGTGGAGGGAGGGCATTTAAGTGCCCTCACGACCCCCGACGGGTAGACAGAAAAAGGTCCAAGACGGTTTTAAATTTTGCTTGAAAGGAGTCTGCTAGCCGGTTGCAGAAATCTTGGTCTGCTGCTATATTTTTCTGACCAGGGAGTTAACTCAATTTCTGCACTGTCGAAAAGAGTTCTTTGGTAGAGTTAATTCAGATTTCAAATGTGGGCGAAATTCCATGATGACTCAAGTAACATGTATCACCGAAAATTAATTACCCAGGATCCTTACTCATAGGTCTTAAAATGGATTGAAGACACCCATTACTATATTAGACGAAATCACCATTCTAAAATATTTAAAAATCTATTAAACTTTTCAACACAAACCAATGTGTACAAGACTATATGCTCTGCCAGCCTTAACTCAGACTGGACAGCAGTATTTTAACATAGAGGTACAGTTAGAGGCAATAACAGCATTAACATGCCATCAAAAGAAATGCAACACAATAGGAATAGTGTGCCGGTAAATACTGTGCTACCGAAAGATTTGAGGGCAAAAAGTTAGAGGAGAACCACGCCAAAGATGCTAGGTCTATCAGGCCAAGATCCAACCCTGTGCCACCCCACCCCCAACAAAACAAACTATCACAGATGGTAGTAGTAATGTAGGTGAAACACATCTGACTACAAGGAATATAAGGAAGTAAAAAATGACAATAATATACTCAAATAAAGAGTAGGTGACTGCAGGTGCCCATGTCTCCCAAAAGCTAACACCAGCCTCCTTGCAGTGGCTTGTGGTGTAGCTTTTGAATTTACAGTTCCGATTCTGACAGTGATGAAGCTTCAAGTACACCAAAGATATTAAAGCATGAGCAGTTGCTTAAGACATCCTACCTTCTGGGCTTCCCCAGGGAAAAGTGATCTTTTGTCAGTTTCTTAACCAGCCTCTAAAATTTCATAAAATGACTCAAGTACACATGAATCATACTAAAGTCCTTACCAAGGATCCTTGTGAATGTATGCTTAAAGGGGATTTAAAGACACCCAACTCCTTATAAGACAGGATCACAATTCTCTAAGCCCCTATTGCTAAACATAGTTAAAAAAACAAATTACTTCATTTTTCCAAACAAATCAATGTGTGAAAGACCAAAAGTGCTGGCAGGCTTAACTCAGACAGGACAGCTGTATTCTGTTAACATAATAGTGGTTCAGTTAGTGGCAATAACTCATCAAGATGGCCATCAAAATGAATGTACCACAACAGAAAGCCGTCCCACCCATGGCCATCCCAAACAGGATGTTTAAAGGCAAAATGTATAGGAGAACCATGCCAAAGATACAAGACCTAACAGGTGAAGATCCCCACCCTCCCTGCTTGTAGTTTTAATAAATAGCAACTCATCAGACTACCTTGGAATATAAGAAGTTAAAAACAATCATAATATACCAAAATAAAGAATGGGTGTCGGCAGGTGTCTATGCCTCCCAAAAACTAACACCAGCCCTCTTGCAGTAGCTTGTCGTCTAGCTTTTGAATGTACAGTTTTAATTCTGACACTGCTGAAGCTTTAAGTATGCCAGAGGTATTAAGGCATGGTCAGTAGCTCAAGGTGTCCAACCTTTTATGCTGCACTTGAGGAGAGTGATCTTTCACCAGTTTCTGATCCTCTTTCCAGGATACCACTACCTCTCGCTGTTGCTATATCCACGGTCAGGTTATCCATTTTTTAGAACCCTGGGCAAGGCATTGCAGTGATAGGAGTAGCATTTCCTGAAACTTTTATGTACCATTCAATATGTGGGCTTGCATATGCACATATTGAATAATAAAATTAAGAATATGAATAAGGGGAAAATTCCCTAAAATGAAACAAGTACACATGAGTCATCGAAAAGTCCTTACCCAGGATCGTTACAAATATATGTTAAAGCGGAAAAAGACACCCAACACCTTATTAGACATGATCACCATTCTCCAATAGTCTTTATATAAATATATTTGTATTAAAACTTTTAACACATAAACCCATGGGTACTAGACAATAAGCACTAGCAGGCTTAGCTCGGATTCAAAACAGCAGGAAAAAACATTAAAGATTATCTTGTCCATTCTTCAACTCAAGGCAAGATTAATCTAAGATTTGGGACACTAGAATCAGCTTGGGGGTTACCTAAAATCCAGGGTCATCACAGATGTGGCAACTGTGTAGCATGTGCCCTAACTTTTGAAACTAACACCTTTGAGTATGGGAAAATCGAACATTCTCTCAACTTCCTCTCAAATTGCAATACACAGGATGTAGTACATTGTATTTGGTGCCCCTGCCAATTACCGTACATAGGACAAACCAGCCAGCCCATCAAAACACGAAAGCAGAATAAGGTGTTCCATCCCCAGTGCCCTCTACAAAGAAAAAACCCACACTGCAAACGATTTGAAGTGGCAAGTAGTGGAAAGAGTGTTCCTACCAGAAAGAGGGGGGGATCTGACCCATACACTACAAAGATTAGAATTCCAGTGAATAGAGTGAACAAAGTCAATTGATCAGGGACTTAACACGAGTGAAGAATGGCGTGGGTTTGTGTCTACCTTGGCTAACTGAAGTTCTGTTACCATTGATCTTAACCACCAAATATTACTGATTAGTGTCAGTTTCCACTACTGTCACGATACCTTTGTGGTCCTGAGCACACAGTAGATTGAGGTAATGCGGGTTTATACTAACCTAACCCCATTGTCCCGTCACCTGATCTGTAAAATACTATTTATTTCGCAAGTAGCAATGTCACACGCAAACAGGATTCTACTTTACCATGCCTATGTATACGTGTAATCAATATGTATGATCTAGTAGCATTATATGTGATAAATTTGACCCTGTCTTGTCTATGGCTATGTCACAAAACAAATCCATCAATATATGTTTAATAAGTTATATTACTATGCCCATATACAGTAACAATGCATTGCTGAATTTGAAATGTGATGCAACTAGAATGACAATAGGAAATACGCTGCACATGTAAATTACTTGCCATTAAAACAGCCCTGGCTAATCCCTCTAAGAACAACTCTGTTGTAAGACAATGTGTCAATTATTTTTATTTAGCATCCCAGTACACACATCTCAACCCCTGACACAATCGCTCGATGCAAGTTTCCAACTTCCTTTAATGGACATGGAGAACACCCCCGTCATGCCACCAAATGCGATCTATTAAAACTCCGTTTTTACCCCCCTTTTTTACACACTTCAATGACCCCCTCAATATGTGCCAATCACTATACCTTGATGCTAATATCAAACTATCTCGAAGACGAGATCTGTTTGGAAAGAGAAAATGATCCTTTAACAAGGTCTGCCCTCATGCGCTGCTCCCGGCCAGCAGGGGGCGCATGAAGACTATGCGGGCCCCGGGGGAAGCAAGGTCGGCAGACCAGTCTTACCCCGGGGTATTCGCGCGAGACCACGGACAGGGTAGTATAGTTAGTGGGAGGGGGTGGGACTTAGGAAGGTATTAAAGGGGGCAGGCGAGGAAGTTCTTCCTCTTCCTGCCTCCCAGCGCCGTTAGGTTAGGGGTCAAGAAAGTTCTGAGGAGCTTAGGGCTAGGCCTAGGTACCCGGTTGGTCGACCAGGGCAGTAGGAGAGTGCGCTACTGGTGGCCCAGTGTGCACTAGCACGGAGGGGGCCTGCTTTACAGAGCCACGGTGCGGAGGACTGCGCGCCCACGAAATGGCAGAGCCCGACGTGGCGGCGGTGAGAGCCGCGTTACTTGTGCTGGGCCGGGGCGAACGGATCTCCTGCGGCCTGGTGTATTGGGCCAGGCATGGGTCGGGATGACCCGTACACCTCGGTCCGCTTCGGCTGGGTTGGCGGCAGTGGTGGCATGCTTGGATGAGCCACCACTGCAAAAGACAGGTATGGCGGCGCGCGGGCGGGGCAAGCGGCAGACTGATGGGGCTAAGCACGGGGGACGGCGTCTGAGCCTCCCCGCGCACCTAGAGAGTGAGCACACATCGGCGGCAATGGTTGAAGCGGCGGGGGGGCGGGGCAGTGCAGAAGGCACACAGCGCGCGCGTGTCCCCGGCAGGGGGTGCGGTCCCAGGACAAGGACAGAAAGCGGTAGTGGGTGCGCAGGGGACGGCAAGTTTCCTGGTTGATTCCAGTGAAGACAGTGAGGTGGAGGGGGGCGCGCAGAGTGGGGGTGAGGTGCAGGCAGGTGAAGAGTTTGAGCTGGTCTTGTCTGGGAGCGACTCGGTTGGGGGCGATGAAGGACAGTGGGGGGGGGGGGAACAGCCGATTGATATTTCCGGTGGGGGGCAAAGGCCCCCTGAAGGCGGCGATAGGGGCCCCCGGGTGCAGGGTTCACAGCGCTCCGAGCTCCTCATGGGATGGGGGGCGGGCCTGGTTCTGGGGGGCAGTGGACGCTGTTCAGAACGGTGGGACGCTATGTCCCTTGAGGAGCGTATCCGCGAGCAGCGTCAGATCATTGAGGAAACAGAACAGAGGTGGCAGGTGCTATGTGCAGCTAGGGAGACGGGTTGGGGGGGGTGTGCTGGGAGGGGCGGGGCTGCAGGCATGCCGCTTTGACGCAGTACCAGAGAGTGAGCAGGGAAAGGGGGTCAGGACACGAGGCCAATGGGTATGGGTGGATGACGTAGGGACTGCAGTGATGCAGAGGCCTGACTGCGCTGGGGCTCCCGCAGGCCTTGACGGCCTGGGGGTGTGGGGGGTGCAAGCCAGCGGTGGAAGCTGGCAGAGGCAGGGTGGGCCGGCAGGGCGCAAGACGGCCTCCAAATGCTGGGGCGAAGCAGCAGGGGGGTCCGCGGCGGCCTGCCCTTCATCAAGGAAGCGGGCATAGTCAGCGGCGGATTGTGAATGTGTGCCTGGTATGAAAGGGAAAGGGGTGAAGCGTGTGGTGAGTGAGGTGCGTAGGGGGCATGTGGAGGTGGAGCATGAGGAGCAATTGGATTATGACTGACAGTGAAGAATTGGAGGATGGTGAGGTATGTGATGGGGCTGGGGGATGGGAGAAGGCGACAACCGGACGGCTTGGTGTTTTACAGGCGCCGCGGGCCAGCAGCAGCGGGACCCGGAGGGAAAGCCTGCAGTCTACGGTCGCAGGAGTGAAGGAGCGGGCGATGCCCACGAAACTGGCAGGTGAGAGTGCGAGGTGGGATGCATGGGGTGATGGAGCAAAAGGGGGGTGGAAGAAGGCATGCCGGTCCGTGGGGGTATGGGGAGGGGTCTGTGCGGGAGGTGGGTGTGCCAGCCAAGGTGGCGGAGACAGTGGTCGGGGGGGGAGAACCTGGTGGTTGCTGGAGTTCAGACAGACAAGCCAGGGGACACGGAAGGGAAAGAGGAAGCTGGGGACAAACATCGTAAGAAGTTGCCATATATGGGTCTGGCTATGCCTTTGGGGTCGCATTTATCGGAAAAGACGCGGTCTCGCATTTGGAAACACAAGTATGTAGACGTTTTCAAGCTGTTGCACAGGGAAATTCAGGCTAAGGAGGGATCAAAGGAGGAGGAATGGGAGTTGACCAGGCGGCCGAGGGTGCCGGTTAATATGGAGAATTGGACGTCCACCTTTTTGATTTACGCTAGTATCTATTGCGAGTAGCATCCGGATCGGGCGATTGCGCTGCTGAAGTATATAGACATTATTCGCAAAGCCCAGGTGCATTTCGGGGGCTTTGCAAGGCTCAGTTACGATGAGTTTCAGGCCCGGATTAGTGTTAACCCGGACAAGCGTTGGGGGAGGTGGACCAGGAACTATGGGTTCAATGGATGTCTTCCACGCAGTCTGTGGCATCTACGCATACGGCTAGTGGTCTCCCGGTTTCTTATCGGCCGTTTCAGTCGCATCCTGCCCAGTCTGGGGCGGGGGGGCACGGAGGTTCCAGGGGAGGGCAGAATGGTCCCCCAGGGACAACTGGGCAGTCCTCTAAACCCGGGGGTGTTACTGTTAGGGCATGTTGGAACTTCAAATGGGCCCCTGCACCCCTTACCCATGCAATTTCAAGTACGAATGTTCTAAGTGCGGCGGGCAACACCCGGTCACTCAATGTTTCATGCAGGCCACTCCCTCCGAGCAATGGCGGATCATAAAAGGGCGGGGCAGGCTGGACCAAAGGGCTCCTACGCCGGTTGATGTGGGGGCCATGGGTCCATGGCTCTCTAGGTATCCTGATAGGGAAGCGGCGCTGAAGCTCTACTGGGGGTCTTCGGAGGGGTTTTGCATGGGTTATCAGGGTCACAGGGAACGGAGATGGGCGGAGAACTTTAAGTGGGCGAAGGAGTTGTTGGGGGTGATGGAAGCTAAGTTGCGGAAGGAGGTGTTGGAGGGCAGAATTGCGGGTCCGTTTGACTCGTGGCTGGTGCCGGATCTCATCATTTCCCCGTTGGGGGTGGTACCCAAGAAGGAGCAGGGGAAGTTTCGTCTGATCCATCATTTGTCTTGGCCGGAAGGGGCCTCCGTGAATGATTTCATTGCGGCGGAGGATTCCAGGGTGTTGTACACCTCGGTGGACGATGCAATGGGTTCGGTTCGAGCGTGTGGCCGGGGGGCAGAATTGGCGAAGTGCGACATTAAATCTGCGTTTCGCCTCCTTCCAATTCATCCGGCGGATTTCTCCTTTCTAGGTATGCAGTTTTGGGATGCCATCTTCGTGGACAGGGTTTTGCCAATGGGCTGTGCGATTTGTTGTGCGTTGTTTGAAACGTTCAGTTTGTTCCTGCAGTGGGCATTCATGAACAGAAGTGGGCACCGGCTAGTGTCATTATTTGGACGATTTTTTGTTCCTTGGAAGGGGCCGGACGGGGGAATGTGCAGAAGCGCTAGGGCAGTTTCAGCGATTGGCCGTGGATTTTGGGGTCCCATTGGCGCCAGAGAAGACGGCTGGTACCAGCTGTTGTCTGACATTTCTGGGCATTGAACTGGATTCCGTGGCTTGGTCGGCGCAGTTACCGGAACAGAAGGTGGGGGAGATTCAGGAATTCTTGCTGCAAGTGATTGGGGAGAGGAGGATTGCGTTGCGAGAGGTGAAACGGCTGTTGGACTTGTTGAACTTTGCATGCCGCGTGGTGAGGGCAGGGAGGACTTTCTGCCGGCGTCTCGGCATGTCCATGTCTAGGGCTGTGCTTCCGCATCATCGGGTCCGAATCTCGTTGGGGGTAAGGGCGGATTTTGGCATGGTTTCTTGGCGGATTTCAATGGGGTGTCTTTGGACTTCGCAGATGACAGGATGGTGTGGCAGGTGCAGTTGTTTTCCGACGCGGCTGGGGCGGCAGGGTTTGGCATTTTTTGGGACGGGTGGTGGTGCGCGGAGCCGTGGCCGGGCCATTGGTTGAAAGAGGGCAGGAGTATTGCGTTCCTTGAGTTCTTCCCTTTGCTGTTTGCGATTTAATGTGCTTTTTCGCGCGCAGCATGTTCCAGGTGCAAGCAATGACATCGCGGATGCATTGTCTTGTTCGCAGTGGCAGCGTTTCAGGAGGCTGGCGCCGGGAGAGGAGGCTTGCAAGAACAAGGTGCCGGAGGGTATCTGGGCTTTGGGGGAGTGACAGTAGTGGACTTGGTGGAGATGTCGGTAGCGGACTCCACTCGGCGCTCCTACCGGTTGGCATGGTCTGAGTTCGGCGCTTTTCTGGGTTGGTCTGGTATGTCTGGGCGGCTGTCTCAGCGTAGCTGTGAGCAGGGGGTCGTGCAGTTTGTGTCGGGTTGCATGGATAGAGGGTTATCACAAGTTACTATTGCCGGGAAGCTGGCGGGGATTTCCTTCTATAGCATGTTGCATTTTGGCTTTGATCCAGCAAGAAGCGAGTTGCTGAGCAGGATGTTGAAGGGCTGGGGGAGAGTAAAAGGGGATGTGGGGGGGGCCCTTAGGGAGGCCAATACGTTTGACTTGTTGGAAGAAGTGTGGGCGGCGTTGCCACATTGCTGTTATGAGGTGTCTGAGTTGGCTCTGTTTAGGCTGTGCATGATCTGGATGTTTTATGGGGCGTTTCGAGTGTCGGAGTTGGTAGGGTCTAGGGGATCGGCTGGCAGGTTATTCGAGGATCTGAGACTGGAGGAAGCGCGGCTTGGTATATGGTTGGGTCGTTCAAAAACGGACCAGGCGGGAAGGGGCAAGTGGGTATGGTTGGGTGAGTGGTTGTGCGGGGGCCTGCCCGGTGCACGAATGGAGGGAGTTTTGTCTGCAGGCGCCGGGAGTAAGGGGGGGAAATATTTTGCCGTGCTTCTAAGAGGCAGGTGACTGCTTTTCAGCTGCTGGCGGTCTAGCGCATGGCCCTGAAGTGGGTAAAGTATGGGACACATTCTTTTCGAATTGGCGCGGCAAACGCTATGTGCGCAAATGAAGGCCGGTGCGATCGGCAGGTTTGGCCATGGAGCTGAGGTTGTGGAAGGGTTTGGTTTCGTTGTTCTAATCTGTTTCTTTCGTAGGTTGCGTTGCGCGGCTAGGAGCCAAGACGGTTACCTGGATTGTGGGACATTCCTTTGTACACTGGGCATCCAAATACACAGACAGGCAGGTTTACGGCTGTGGCCTGGGAAGCAGCCATCACGAAGTGCACTGGTGGGGCAAGACCGGGATGCGCTGGGGAGCCCGGTTGCCCTGGCTCACCAAAAAAGTGTCGCAGAGGGGATGCCCGGACAGGATTGTGATCCACTTGGGGGAGAATGACTTGGTGAAGCAATATGGGGTGACCTTACTACATTTGATGCAACGGGACTAGGACGCTATGCGTAGCAATCTGGCTGGTGCCTGTATTGTTTGGACCAAAATCATACCGCGCCGGATTTGGCGGGGAGCTTTGAAGCCTGCAGCTGTCGAGAGGGCACGGCGTAAGCCCAATAGGGCTATGAGAGTTTTCTGTAGTAATGCGGGGGTCAAAGTGATTTCTCACACGGGGATATGGCTCGAGGAGCCCCTTCTTTTTCGAGATGATGGAGTGCACCTTTCGCACATGGGTAATGCTTATTATATGATGGAATTGAGGGATGTCATCAGTAATTTGTGGAACGAGTCAATTTGGTGTAGGCAGATTTGAGGGCGAAAGGTGCACTCGAATTGGGTGGGGCAGGAGACCGCCATTCGGGGGTTTCCTGGTTGGCGGTACTTGGGGGGGGGGGGGGGGGTCCATGACGGGCATACTCACCCTTCCGGGGAGGGGGATACAGGTGCAAGGTGGGGGTACGTCATGCAGGAGTGCGATGGCTGGAGATGCAGGAGGAGATTGGAAAGAGAAGTGAGGAAGCGAATGGGATAAGTGAAGAGGTCGCTGGGTGATGTGGGAGTGAGTAGTTGGAGTGTAGGGGTGAATGGAGGAATGGAAAGCATGAGGTTGGGGGGGGATTGTTTGGGGTTGTTGATGTTATGTTGTATATTTGGGGTCAACCCTGTCCTAATAAATGGCCTTTTACGCCAACTATTCAGCGTGAAGTGGTTATTGCGCGATAAAGACCGGAGAGAAGCGATCGGTCTTTACATTGTTCGAGCAGAGACAGACGAGTGCAGGTCTCCTACTTCGTATAATTAATACCGGTAAGTGATGCGAATTCGCCCTTAGCCCCCCGCCCCGACACATGCTGCACTTGGGCATAATCACTGAATGCTTCGTGTCATTTTTAGGAATCCACACCAGAAACGGACTCCCTTTTACCGCAGTCAGCTAATGGCCTCCATTCTACCAAAGGCTTGCGATTAACCTGTGCCACGTGGTAAAAGAGATCTTTAGCAAGTTACTCCTCCTCTGCCAAATACCTTTATAACAGATTCTGACAGGGTGTTATGATACTATTTCAGACACCACCTTCTGGATATACATTTTAAACCAGCAAACCACCGGATATTATTGATTGCTAGTACCCTCCCCTCCATAGGGTAAGCAATGTACGCCCCTATTGATGATACTTGGTACACTCTCCGGTTATGCATGCCCATTGTAAATAATCCCTTAACTTTCTACCCATACAGTGCCCGGCTGGGCCCTATGGGAGTATCTTTCACATCCTTCACTCCCACAGGTGCACACCACACTAACTGTCCATCATCACCATGTATGATACCAATTTTTTCCTGAAATTTGGTTAGTCTGTCCATCCCTTACAATTCTTCACATTGATTATCATTCTTTCCGGTTTTCCTTCATTGATAGGTCCTGATGAGACCCCTTATTGATAGCTGGGTCGAAACGCCGTCGACAACTTGAAGCGAACAGATTTTCATTCCTACGGTTATACTAGGAAGCTGCTAACATTTATTTTGTATCTATTGAAGGGTTGTTTCTGTAAAAACATCAAACCCTTGCTTTTAGGTCACAAAAAGTCACAATCCATATTGGGACACGTGATGAGGTCGCAATTTCGGTCGTAACCGATACACCCAACATGGCCACCGAGGCGGCCACAACAGGAAGAGATAACAGCGGTCCAGCGGGGGTGGCGCCGACCGCCAGAAGCATAAACACGGAAGACGAGGAGAGTCGTCGGGCTGGTGGTAAACGCCGATGTACGGACGAGACGCGGAGCCCGGAGGAAGAGAAGACAGCGACGGAAGCGCCATCCTCAAGCAAGGGCACCCTGCAGGACGTGCTGGAAGGAGACCACGCGGAGAAAAGAACCACAGGAATGGGGGACGCCCTCCCCTTCAAGGCGAAAGAGACCGGTCCTCCACCATAAGAGAAGGAGGCGGGTTCTCCCCTTACCACGGCCCCAGAGGGTCGTGGAGGCAGGCAAGTGGCCTTTACTCCCTCCTTTTTACTTAAGTGGTGGGCGGGTCGGAGGGCCACCACTAACGAAGCACCATAAAAGACCCTCACCCTAGGCACGGCACAGCTAGGGACACTGGTGGCGGTGTGCACAACCCTACCCCTTTGTATGCCAATATACAAGTGACTAAAAGCCCCTTTATTTCTTTGTCTTTTCCCTTATTTTTTCCCGACTGTTGCCCCGGAGCTGCTTTACCTCGGTTGCCACAGTCCAGGACCAAGAAGTGAAGGCAGAGACGACCGACCCTCAAAAACAGAAGGACATTTCTATTTTTCTTAGCCTCCAGGCTACTTGCTTGTTTTTGTTTGTTTCTCCAACCCAGAACTTTATTAGTTGCTGCCAATAAAACTAAGAAAAGTAACTCGCAAAACAGTCCTACCGCCCCTATTTTATCCAGCAGAGACAAAAGAGGAGGGAAGGGACCGACCCAGCAGGGCGACATTCTTACAGTGGTGTCAGAAGTGGGATATCAGGTCCTGAAACAATGACCCAACCCATAACTATGGAGGCCATTATCACCCAACTGGCGGAAGGTCAACGCCATTTACAGTTGATGATGGAACAACAGGCCACACAAGCTAGAAAAGACCGGGAGGACTTCCAAGCGGCCCTTAAAGATCAGGCTACTCTCTCGTCCTCTAACCAACAAGTCCAAGATACCGCTATACTGAGGCTTACGGACACTATAGCTAGCTCCAGGATACACCCCAACGTACCTGGGTCGGTGTCACAGAAATACCAGACCGGGGATGACCCGGATTATTTTTTTGTTAATTTTGAACGAGTGGCAACCACTGCTTCCTGGCCCCAGGAGAGATGGGGTCAATATGTAGCCCCCCTACTCTCCGGTGAATTACAAGCAGCCTATCAAGCTGCCAAACAACAAACAAATGATGGACGGAATGCTGACAATGCAGACATTCTCCCCCAGTCAAGAGATCTGGGTTAAATCCATCGTTCTTTTGCCCACTACACCACCCCAGTTTAGACATGGCCATATGCAAATCCGTCTTGACCCTGTGCCTCATGGGAACAGTCCAGCCCGAACTGCCAAGCCATGTCTTCCCTGGACCGGAATCAAGCATCCTAGGACCGGTTTCTGGCTATCAGCCGTCATCAGCCAGGATAGCTTGACTCCAGTGGCGTAGTGAGCACGGGTCCCACGTCTGGGAATACCCATCCCACTTAGGGCGAAAAGCGTTACAACAAACAAATGATGGACGGAATGCTGACAATGCAGACATTCTCCCCCAGTCAAGAGATCTGGGTTAAATCCATCGTTCTTTTGCCCACTACACCACCCCAGTTTAGACATGGCCATATGCAAATCCGTCTTGACCCTGTGCCTCATGGGAACAGTCCAGCCCGAACTGCCAAGCCATGTCTTCCCTGGACCGGAATCAAGCATCCTAGGACCGGTTTCTGGCTATCAGCCGTCATCAGCCAGGATAGCTTGACTCCAGTGGCGTAGTGAGCACGGGTCCCACGTCTGGGAATACCCATCCCACTTAGGGCGAAAAGCGTTACAACAAACAAATGATGGACGGAATGCTGACAATGCAGACATTCTCCCCCAGTCAAGAGATCTGGGTTAAATCCATCGTTCTTTTGCTCACTACACCACCCCAGTTTAGACATGGCCATATGCAAATCCGTCTTGACCCTGTGCCTCATGGGAACAGTCCAGCCCGAACTGCCAAGCCATGTCTTCCCTGGACCGGAATCAAGCATCCTAGGACCGGTTTCTGGCTATCAGCCGTCATCAGCCAGGATAGCTTGACTCCAGTGGCGTAGTGAGCACGGGTCCCACGTCTGGGAATACCCATCCCACTTAGGGCGAAAAGCGTTACAACAAACAAATGATGGACGGAATGCTGACAATGCAGACATTCTCCCCCAGTCAAGAGATCTGGGTTAAATCCATCGTTCTTTTGCCCACTACACCACCCCAGTTTAGACATGGCCATATGCAAATCCGTCTTGACCCTGTGCCTCATGGGAACAGTCCAGCCCGAACTGCCAAGCCATGTCTTCCCTGGACCGGAATCAAGCATCCTAGGACCGGTTTCTGGCTATCAGCCGTCATCAGCCAGGATAGCTTGACTCCAGTGGCGTAGTGAGCACGGGTCCCACGTCTGGGAATACTCATCCCACTTAGGGCGAAAAGCGTTACAACAAACAAATGATGGACGGAATGCTGACAATGCAGACATTCTCCCCCAGTCAAGAGATCTGGGTTAAATCCATCGTTCTTTTGCCCACTACACCACCCCAGTTTAGACATGGCCATATGCAAATCCGTCTTGACCCTGTGCCTCATGGGAACAGTCCAGCCCGAACTGCCAAGCCATGTCTTCCCTGGACCGGAATCAAGCATCCTAGGACCGGTTTCTGGCTATCAGCCGTCATCAGCCAGGATAGCTTGACTCCAGTGGCGTAGTGAGCACGGGTCCCACGTCTGGGAATACCCATCCCACTTAGGGCGAAAAGCGTTACAACAAACAAATGATGGACGGAATGCTGACAATGCAGACATTCTCCCCCAGTCAAGAGATCTGGGTTAAATCCATCGTTCTTTTGCCCACTACACCACCCCAGTTTAGACATGGCCATATGCAAATCCGTCTTGACCCTGTGCCTCATGGGAACAGTCCAGCCCGAACTGCCAAGCCATGTCTTCCCTGGACCGGAATCAAGCATCCTAGGACCGGTTTCTGGCTATCAGCCGTCATCAGCCAGGATAGCTTGACTCCAGTGGCGTAGTGAGCACGGGTCCCACGTCTGGGAATACCCATCCCACTTAGGGCGAAAAGCGTTACAACAAACAAATGATGGACGGAATGCTGACAATGCAGACATTCTCCCCCAGTCAAGAGATCTGGGTTAAATCCATCGTTCTTTTGCCCACTACACCACCCCAGTTTAGACATGGCCATATGCAAATCCGTCTTGACCCTGTGCCTCATGGGAACAGTCCAGCCCGAACTGCCAAGCCATGTCTTCCCTGGACCGGAATCAAGCATCCTAGGACCGGTTTCTGGCTATCAGCCGTCATCAGCCAGGATAGCTTGACTCCAGTGGCGTAGTGAGCACGGGTCCCACGTCTGGGAATACCCATCCCACTTAGGGCGAAAAGCGTTACAACAAACAAATGATGGACGGAATGCTGACAATGCAGACATTCTCCCCCAGTCAAGAGATCTGGGTTAAATCCATCGTTCTTTTGCCCACTACACCACCCCAGTTTAGACATGGCCAAATGCAAATCCGTCTTGACCCTGTGCCTCATGGGAACAGTCCAGCCCGAACTGCCAAGCCATGTCTTCCCTGGACCGGAATCAAGCATCCTAGGACCGGTTTCTGGCTATCAGCCGTCATCAGCCAGGATAGCTTGACTCCAGTGGCGTATCAAGCTGCCAACCCAGACGGTACGACTAGTTACCAGGACATCAAAAGGGCCATATTAGAAAGACTGGGTTGTGATCCCGAATATTACCGAAACGCTTCAGGAAGGAGAAGTGGAACGTAGGTGACAACCCCCGGGCTTTATACTTCCGTATCAGGGACCTTGGGAACCGCTGGCTACAACCTTCGGTCGCCACTGCAGAGGAGATAGCAGAAAAGATATATCTAGAATACCTTGATGCTCTCCCCTACAATACTCGGGCCTGGGTCAAACAGCACCCCAACCTAACTGTGACTGTAGCAGTAGACTTGGCCTGCGCTTACCATCACTCCCCGGACTTTAAAAACCCAATTCATCGATGCTCTGTTCCTTCCCCGAGACCCCTGATTAAACAACCCTCTCACCAGATAGACTCCAAGGGGCCCATGATTCCGAGAACCCAGTTAAAACCCATCCCCAGTACAACACCAACACAGGGACCCCAATGCTTCCACTGCGCTGAGTGGGGGCATATAGCTCGGCATTGTCCAACACGTAACCCCGGGCCGAACCTATGGAGGTGGGATATACACATGGGCGGGTATTGGTCACTAGTCGTAGTTCCCTCCCATACAGGTTGCAGGTCCACGTAAACGGAAAGGCGATACTAGCTTTCCTTAATACCGGATGTCATCACACTGTTGTCTCTAAGGCGATCATCCCCGAAGCACAGATTAGGACAGGGGAGTTTGTTCAGGTGACTTGTGTTCATGGGGAGAAACGGCTATATCCCCTGGCAGAAGTTGTCCTGGAAATCAATGGGGATACCCAATTAAGGAAGGTAGGAGTGGTACCCGATCTACCCGAACTCGCCCTGTTAGGAACCGATTTGCCGCAGTTCCATGAATACCTACATTCATTGAGTTCCCCTACTCCCTTCGTTGAGTGGTTAGAGACGGCCCCCTTTTCAAATGATGATATACAGGCCGTACCCAACAAGAAAAGAGAACAAACACGTAGTGAAAAGAGAAAGGAAAGGGTGTTATACGGGTTGTCTAAAAATATCCTTATCTCCTCAGACACTCCTCAAAACCCTCCTCAAAGCTTCCATCAGGCCCAGAGGGATGACACCACCCTCCAACATGCCTGGGAACAAGCCCAAGACGAACAACCCGGGAAGGTAGGTCCCTATTTTTTTATTAGAAAGGGGCTTTTGTACAGAGGCATACAAGAGAAGGATCACGGGAAAGAGCAGTTGGTGGTTCCGAAGGCTTTCCGTGACCAAGTGTTGTCCCTAGCCCATAGTGGAGCTGGGGGACTCCATTATGGACAAGAAAATACTCTCCAATATTTACTAGAGAGGTTCTATTGGCCAGGAGTATACCAAGAGGTGGCTAGATTCTGTGCCACCTGTGTGAGATGTCAGTTGATTAACCATCCCATATTACCCCGGGCTCCGCTACAACCCCTTCCGATCATTGACATTCCCTTTAGGAGGGTGGGGATGGATTTGGTGGGGCCCCTGATTCCTTGTGCCCGAGGACACCGGTATATACTTGTCTTTGTGGACTACGCCACCCGGTATCCGGAGGCGTTTCCCCTGACGTCCACCACCACGAAGGCAGTGGCTCATGCTATGATTACCCTATTTTCACGCGTCGGGTTCCCACATTAACTGCTGACGGATCAGGGGACACCTTTTTTCTCCCGGTTGATGGCCCAAGTATGTGAGATATTGAAAATTAAACAGATTAGAACAGCAGTATACCACCCGCAAACAGATGGTTTAGTGGAAAGATATAATAGGACTATCAAAACAATGTTAAGAAAGAGCATTGATCGAGCTGGGAGGGACTGGGACAGACAGCTACCGCTGGTCCTTTTTGCTATCCGCACCCATGAACAGAATTCTACGGGATTCTCACCCTTCGAGCTACTGTTTGGAAGGAGGCCCCGTACACTCCTGGATATGGCTGTTGAACAATGGACCGAAGAAGAGGATGACGCGCAACCTCTATTACAATACAGTGCGTCCCTTAGGGACACTTTAGCATCCTTGTGGGAAGAAGTACATACTAATATGGAGAAATCCCAAAGCCAACAGCAACGGTGGTATAACAGAAACACCAAACTGAGAACCTTTGTAGCCGGGGACCAGGTTCTAGTACTCCTGCCCACTACCGAGAAAAAGGTGTTAGCAACCTGGCAGGGCCCCTTTTCCATTCTCTGCCAAGTCACCCCAGTAACCTACCAAGTAGCCGTCCCACACAGAAATAAAACAAGCCAAATTTACCATGTCAACCTCTTAAAAGCATGGGAGGGCCCGGTCCCCACTCCACCTTCTACGAGCGCTAATGTTTACCACGTGACTACAAATAAGCCTCTGGTTGCAACTCCGATGCCCAAAAAATCCTCCGACCCACCTCAGCCTCACTGGGGATCCCAAACCACAGAAGAGCAAAAGAACCACTTAAGAGCCCTATGTAACGCCTATCCCTCTGTTCTGTCTGGTATCCCGGGAAGGACGACCTTGGTCGACAATGACATCGTTACCTCCTCACCACCAATCAAGCAGCGACCCTACCGTATCCCGGCGGCCCGAAGAGAGGCTATAGAACAAGAGATAAAAGCAATGTTGGAGGCGGATATAATCGAACCCTCTCACAGCGCTTGGTCGTCCCCGATAGTAGTTTTAGTCCCTAAGCCCGATGGAAGCATACGTTTTTGTATTGACTTCCGGAAACTTAACGCAGTATCACGGTTCGACACCTTTCCCATGCCGCGTGTGGATGAGCTCATTGAAAGGTTAGGAAGTGCCAAGGTAATGTCCACCATAGACCTCACAAAGGGGAGATCTATCGCTAAATTGGCGGCTATGTCTGGTTCAGCTGGGTCTGTTCCACCCGCCCCCTCTCCCATGGGGCCCGCTGGCACAGTGACCCTTGGTTCCCCATTGCCCATGGGGCCCGGCATGTCCACGGGTGGGACTGGGTCACCAGCGCCCCCTTCCCCCTGCGGGCTAGTCGCGGATGCGGGCTCACGCCTTGGTGGGACCGCTGCCCCTTTCCCACCTGGATTGCGCCTGTACCTCTTTGGCAGTGGCGGGGAGTAGGGTCTCGGTGGTACAATAGGCCGCCTACCCCTCCCCTCAGGGACCTCGGGAACCTTATCCTGTAACCTGTTGAGCGTCTGACCCATGACCTGGACCTGCTGCATTAAGGCCTCCAGGAGGACGTCCGTGCGCAATCGCTTTTCGTGCCGCCGGACTGGAGGGGCCATGTCAACACTTAACTGGGACCTGCCTGTTCGCGTAACCGTAATCCCCCAGCAGGTGACTGTGTCACCTATTACCTGTGTGAGCAGCAGCCACCAGCCAACCTTTGCACCCACGCAACAAGAGCCATGACTTACTGGCTACTCCAGTAAGCTCAGGTGAGCCACCCGCTCGAACCCTCTGTGGCTCCCGACGTAATGAGATGCTGGCTAGCCGGTGCCGCCAAACGTGCTGCCCCAAATCACCACCAGCAACTTCTTTTGACCTAGGTACCGTCTTGTTCTCACGAAAAATGCTGGAGCTGTGGAAATACAAATCAGCCCAATTGCGCTGTGCGGAAGCCTAGCTAGTTTGCAGACAAACCCTACAGTTCACCGTACACACTGAGTAACAGTGTCCTGGTACTGAAAGGACTGACCAAGTGTCTAGCGCCCCCCCCCCCCGTTTATAACTGGGACCTTTAACACTCCTCAAAAGTACAGCGAAAGTACCTCTAGTCTGACTACACAGCCGCAATGAACAGATACAGCAACCCTCCTCCTTGCAGCTGGTCGCGCGCCCACGTTACACTCACTGATTTTTAAGGCACTGTGGTAGTATTGTCCCTGTTTTGCCACACTTTTTCCTTTTTGTCTACCTGATCAGATCAATGGGGACTGCACATGCAGCCTTGAGAGTATTGAATCTCAGTCCTCAACTATTCTGGCAGCGAAAATATGGGAAGTGAGCCCCTGACCTTCAATTCACAAAACTCCCCCACCTCAGCCTGAATCTCCTGCAGACGTTCTCTGCTCAGCCAAGCATGCGCGCTGGAGCCCCCCCCCCCCCCGCCGGTCAAAAAACGATCTAACAGAACACTTATTAAAAGAATCAATGGGAATTGAACCTGTAACCTTGAGAGCAAGAGTCTCAGACCTTAACCATTAGGCCACAGCAACTCTCTTAGACCACAGAGCCCCCTTCAGACCTCACGCAGCGCTACCGGTAGAAGGCGATATCCCTCAAACCTTCCCCTAGCACTGCATCAAAATTCACTAGCGCTAAATACCACGCTTTTTGCCGCAGCACCAACCGCGCTTCAGACCTTCCCGACGGGGCTCCCCTCGCCTCCAGACCGATGATGCGAATCGATGCCACTCGCAGCTCCGCTTCTGACGTTCTATGCACGCTCTCCGCCCCAGGATCCACACGACGCGATCCAAACAACGCGGTCCAGCGACGATCCACCTTGACTCGCCTTCAAACGACGGGGTCCAGCGACGAGCCTACAGTAAAAACAAAAGAAAGAACGTTATGGGCCCGCAGCCGGCCTGGGAACCTTATGTGTGGGGAGCAAGAACAAGAGACTGTTCTGCTCCCCACCACCTCCTTTTAAAGCTGATGGCACTGGAGTGCTTCCGGCGCAGAAATAGCCTCACTACTGATTGGCTACTGCGGGGGGGAGGAGTGCCACGTCACTCGCTGACGCGGCCTCCCCCCCCCCCCCCTTTCGAGAGGCCGGGGACTGGCACGACTGCCATAATAAGGGCGGCACGTCCTAGTCAGCCCGCGCCTTCTCCATTTAGAGCGGAGAACGCAGGTGCACATGAACGTTCAAGGTAGGTTCATTCTGTGCCCCGACACAACCGTGCACTGTTTGCTCCTTTTGTAAAATAAACGGACCCATCTGCCGAAATTGCACATTTGAAAGTGGTGGAAAATTAGGTTGTGACATTCCCTGAACGTATGCAGCAAAACAGTGTAAACAGGGGTGGGCGCTCCACACAGCATGATTATGTTCATGGAGAAATGTTAGTAATCATATATGTAATCACAAGTTTATACACTATTATTCAAATCTGAATTGTGCTTTGTTTGAAGCTTCCCGTGGCACTGGGTTAATTACAAACATTCCAGGGCCTTTTGCAGGCATCTGAGCCCTAAAGCTCAATATGGTCATTGCACATTATTCGGTAAGTGTAATCTAAGGGTGTTTGAAACTGCTGTAATTTTGTTTTGCATAATTATGTAAAATTATAGTAAAATTACTTGGAATTAAGCTAAATGAAAATCTGCCTTTTACCTTTAGCACAATATGCGTCCTCAAGTCAATTTAGTCAACAATAAAAAGGGCTTTCTAAACAACAGCTGCTCGAGTTCTGTTGTTCGCATGCGCATGTAGTGAATTTCTACAATGAATGGCGCATTCACAGTTTATGTTTAATTACACGATGTGGCATAATTTCAAGTAAAAAGCATAACACGAACATTCCAGAATTGTGTAAATTATGCCGCGTAATTAAAAACTTGCCTGGGACTAGTATAATCTCATTTCCAAACCTGGCAAAAGAAGCAAGATTCAGTGAGAAGTATTTAGTAGTGTTGTGGATATGAGAGATGTCTTGACTTCAAGGCCGTCTTGCACTTGCTTGAGGGGAAGATCCTGACACATGCTCACTGGCTCTCATGCTATCCCGAGTACTCGTGTGAAGAGCTCGGTCAACCCATATTCACCATTGCATTCTGGGACGTGTAGTCCATAGTTATCATATCTGAATACAGGTCTATGAGTGAGAAGAATACAAAGCAAAAGGCCAGCAGGGCATGAGCTACCGACGCATCGACCCTTAATTTCTAAGGTTACCAAGTGGATGACTGAGGCAGAAATTACCCGGTTTAAACGTCCCTTTATAACTTCATTTCTATGAGGCGCTTAGTCTATTTGGTTTCATTGACGGGACTAGAGATTTCAGTATTGAAAATGTAGTCACAAGCGTTCAAGTTTCCATGGTCAATGCTTAGTAGGAAATTCCATTCCATTGTTTATTTTCTGAAGCAAGGTAAACCACGAAGCTATGTTTTCCTAAGTAAAAGGCCAGGAGTCAGTGCACCCCTCTTTCCAGACGATTGGGCTGCCTCAGAGGTGCTTCCATTTTGGATTTCAAATCTCTCCTCGTCCCTGCTAACTGGTCAGCGTGTGACAAATTTTGACAACTATACCAGGGCTTAATTTTACTTTTACTGGAAGCTTTAAATATCTTGGCTTGATGTTTTATAAACAGGACAGTAAGAATAAGCTTAACTAAAACGCGGAGCTCCTCTGTAGATGAGAATGTGGCTCAACAAATGTAAAGGTAAAATCAGAGCGACAGTGCTAAAGTGCATGTGCAGCAGTACCACCCTCTCTGCCATGTAACTTTGAAGAGACTCGTTGTAGGTCTTTCATAGTTTCATCATTTCGGAACTGAAGCACTTTCAATCTGCTATACTAGAAGCCACGGTTGTTGCGTATTTGTTATGCAACTAACAACCATTGACAAAGCTAATAATACTGGCTTGTTGTAGGTCACTGTTACTTGTATTCTATATCTGGATGCAATGACAGAAGCAGCAAATTACCTTTCGGGTGGTACACTTTAAGCACAGATGTTTTGCTTACTTTTTAAGCCACGCCTTAATTACATCTGCCATGGACCCAAAAACAGAAAAAAACACTTTTGTTGTCTTTTTAACATTTTTGTTTTCACAGTGTGCTATGGGATTTAAAGGTTCAAACTTGAAAAATAAATAAAAAAATAAATAAAGCAAGTCAGAGTGTTCGCAAAGTGGCTAGATTGATTTCATTCACACCCAAACATATTAGCGCTACTTTACAGAGTTTGCCAGTGAAGCAGTAATTTTTGTTTTCTTGTCTGTTTTGAACAGCATGGTTTTCCCGGGTGGGGGGAGTGCACCAATCCTGGGGTACTGCAATGACTGATTGATGGGTGGATTGGTAACCATGGTCTTCTTGCTTATATTTCACATGCTTTATTTAGATTTTTCCAGGATGTTGGTACTTTTTATTTAGGCAGCATATTGCTCTCCTCTTGTCTAGTGCGTAATTTGAATGGAGTTGCAAGTATATTATGGTTCTAAAAGCACTCACTACCACCTTCCTGGCCTCTAGCAATTTCCCCAAACAATAAAAATATCATGATAACGCTGATGGTTAATGTTTTTCCTAGAGAGAGATCAGAGTTTTGTCTAGTGGAAGTTGTGACTCATCGAAAGGTAGCGCAGAAGGTTAATGTGCCAACATGTACCTGATGCAGATCACAACATGCACATGATGTGAATAGGTAAGTGAGTCACTGCTTTTTTCAGAGAGATCCTTTTGTTACTTGCAGTGAGCTATTAACTGTCATCTAAGAGCTGCATGCAAACTGTTTAGTGGTTTGTCAAATAAAAAACTGAGGTACTCAGAAATGCATTGTATCTCTAAGTCTGTTATGAAGCTCGGTGGTTATACGGAATAAGCAGCTACCTATGTTATACGACATCTCTTCATTAATGTAAAAACTGCACTTTCACAATTGCTTTATTAACCTTCCTGCTTTCTCAAATTTGCTTGAAAATGCACCATTTCTCCACTCTTTTTTCAAAATTTTCTCGCGGGGAGCACCCCCTGAACCCCCCCTTAGGGGGTTCAGGCTCGCTGGCTACGCTTGCTCGCTACGGTGCAGTATGAAAATCATTTTATGCCGAACCACTTTCAAATGTCACCAGCCGCCACTAAACAATTCCAACCTTAGGGAGGTCTTTTCCAGTTTTAACAAGCACTGTGTCAAGGGCATTAAAATAAAATATAAATAAAAAGGGGGCCAAAATGCATCCCTGCCTCACTGCTCGGTTTGACATGATCGGTCGAGTACAATCTCTATTTTGGCCATAACGCACTTCAATTGTTGTGTCCCAATGTAGCCTTTTAAGAAGCTCAATAAGGAAGAATTCAATTCTTGCCTTCTCCATCAAATGCCAGAGCGTTCCACTGTGCACCAGGTCAAAAGCACAGGAAAGGTCCACCAATGCCATATGTGAAGAACTTCTTCTGGCTTTGACATATTTACCCTTTGTCATAAGTAAGTTAAGGGATGTTTTGACCATGTCCAGACCTGGCCAAAATCCATACTGAAAATCTGAAAAAAAGGTGTTTGCCTTGGCCCAGTTTTCCAGCTTCTCAAGGATTACTAGCTCAAGTATTTTTACAGATGCATCTAATAACGAGATGGGGCAGTAGCAGGCTGGGAGACTTCTATCAGGTTTTTTAAAGATTGGTACTATTATTGACTCCCTCAATGAATTAATTAGGGCTTCATTAATTCCTGCATGGAATACATTTGTTAAAAGAGGAACCCACGAAGTAGGGTTGCGTCTAAATAGGTCAATTGGGACTCCATCAGAACCTGGCGCTTTCTCCACTGGACATCTTAAGATGGCATTGGTGAAGGTAGATACCTCATTGGAATCACTTAGTTGAAGTGCTCCAGTTATGGTAGAAAATGGAGGATCTGGAATTTTCTAATTGTCCCTTGGTGAATTATTTGGGTCAACGATTTAAGAAAAATGGGAGTACCCAGTCTCTTGTTGGGATAGGACAAATCAGTCTTGATTGGGAGTGTTCAGAAAAAAGGAACAATTAACTATTTCCCATAATGATCTATTATCCCTACATTGCGATGCCATTCCGAAATCAGCCCAAGTCTTTGCTCTGATTTCTTCTCTTATCTAAGGCTAATTTATATTTGTGTCTGGCTGTTCTAATTGCTGCTATATTAGATGATATATTAACAGAATGCTTTAAAGTTTTAAGTATGGTGGTACATGCACAGTCAAACCATTTCTGGGCTGGTGGATCTTTGGTTGGTTTCTTAACGTTCAGCATACAAGATGTTGTGTTGTATACCTTCGCAAAACTCTCCAGTACCTTGCCTAGCTCTGCCTCTTCAGACAAACACATTACCTCATCAAAATTTCCTACAATTAAATCTTTGAAGAATTTCTTTTGGTCGATGCTATCCCACCTCATACAAACTCCCTTATTTGGATAGTGAATTAAGGTGGGGCCTGCTCCCAAGTTTGTTTTTTGATAGAGAAGAAAATAGAAGTTCTACTCCGACAGGATTCTGGTCACTAAGATTTGTTGGGCTAATTTTGGGATTTACTGTTTTGGCTGCAAGTTCTGGGGAAAAGATAAAATCTATGGTACTTCCTTTGTGCCGCCAAGTAAAAGTTGAGGGATTAAAGACACCCTCTCCTTGTAAATCAGTTGAGAAAAATAAATTGTGTGCCACTATAATCCGGTTAAGGGCTTTCCTATATGTGGGTGTGTGAGAAATGAGTGATGTTATCTCCCTGCCAATCCGTTACCCCACAGACACATACTCCTCTTGAGGGGCATCTGACGATGTTATGATCCTCTAACCAGATAAAGGGACACAAAATTATGCCTAACACCTGTTAACTTAATACATAACCACTTGAAAATTGAGGACATTCTTCCGTTTCTTTACAGCACACGACTAACCCAATAACCAACATATCTACACCAAGAATCAATAACGATTAACCACTGGATTAAACACTAAGTTGGGGCTGTGGAATAGCATGTTACCCACTATAATGTGCTTCAACACCTCGTCAGGGATAGTAAGTGCTACATAAATGGAAATGCAATACAAAAAAATACAATACAAAGTCACTCTGAGTCTATGAGCCCAGAAAGGAAACCCATCCCCCTAGACCCTCATTTGAGAAACTGAACTAGCGGCCATGATCTTAGCTTGAGTTGTTAGAGGAGTCGGGAGATGTAACAGTGAAGACAGGATCTCCCTCAGAATAGATTTTGAAACACCCACAGTAGTCTTGTCCCACCAGCCAAGACTGGCCAAAGGCATAGCAGGGTATCCTGGGAATGTGACCACAGGTCTACCAACGAATCTTAAGACTGAATGAATCTGCAGCCTTGTGAGCTCTGGTATTTACTCACATCTTTGCAAATGAGCCCGACTGGCAGGATTCCCTTTGTGTGTCGGTCATGGGAAAGTGCAACTTTGATAATACATCTTAATTCTGCCACGGAACAACTCAGCTAATGCATCCTATTTAGTTTAATGCACTTTAACCACGCTGCACTCCATACTCTGGCTGTCCTGAGACCAAATCACAGCTCTCCTATGTACAGAATCCAGTCAAGACGTTCCCCCTTCCCATCTAGTACTGACACACACTAGCCTGCTTGTTTACCTCAATCCTGCATCCTCATGCATGCTTCTAATGTCCACGCTATGTGCCAACCTGTAACCCTGATAAGCAGACAACCACTGTTCTGCTTCTATCCTTTAATCTTCACCCTGCTCTGCTGCTATATCCTGCACCAGCCATGCAGCACTCCTTGCGACAACAGTACTGCCATTTTACTGATCATGTGACTCTTTTCCCGGTGTCTCATTGTGGGCAGCAGGAGGTCTCTTACAGAACCAGCAAGCAGGGAAGAACAGCTTCAGTGACATCTCTGTCTAGCCAGACCAGGTGCAGTGCAGAGTCACCACTGTTAGTGATAAGCACTATTAATCAAGGGTCAGAACTTGGCAAGGACGCATGGATGGTGGACCACCATACCCATTGACTCAACCACATGCCAAGGTCAGTCTGCTTCCTGGCCAGAGCCTAAAGATGGGCAGTTCTACAGCTGTGAGGATGACAGCAGTAGCATACTAAGGCCCTCACTCACACAGCCCACCAACTTAGGCACAAACTGCAGCATGTTGGCAGGCATATGAATGCTTTCCCTGAGGCAACACACCTGAGCCACTGACTGGTTTAAACCTATGGATAACTTTTTGCAGGCTCACGGTCTCATACTAAACTTTAATTGGGCTAATATTGCAAGTTCCTCACAAAACACCCTATATACAATCTACTCAAAAGTGAGCACCGGCAGAGTCTCTCAGGTTGTGCCTCATGGCACATTACACAAAACTGGTGGTGTTCAGATAAACCAGGATGCCTAGTTACCCAAGGAATGAGCACTGCTGCTTTACTTGCTGTGGTCTATAAAAATCACTAGCCTTAGTTGACATACAAATAGAAAACTAGCAGCTTAATATATGCATGTCTTTTAATTTTTTATCATGGCACTGGTTGTCCAACATTTGTAATGAACAGAAGCAAAACTCCAAGTACCGGAATGACAGAGTGAAAACATAAAATGTAATATATATCCCATTGAAGATGCAGTAACTTTAGAGCTGTGACTTCACACTGGGCTTAACCTCAGGCCCCACTCACCCTCACCCTAACCCTAACTTCCCCCCCCACTCACCATCTCCCACTCACATGGTCTTTGTCTTTTAACTGAAAAAAGGAAGCAAAGAAGCTGCATGAGGATGGATGGTTCTCTACCCCAAGACCTTTTCTGTCTTTCTGTTTGTATGATGATCACTCCTGTTTGACCTCGTTCACCTCAAATTCTGCAATGATCTTCTTGGAGGGTCTTTTTGTGCGTAAAGGTCAGGCCATGGCATATTCATTCAGAAAAGTGCTTGAACAGTGAGCACACATCTCCCTGCTCTTCCACCACCTTAAGGCCCAGATTTACTGTAGTTTTCCATTGGGGTTGAGTCACTTTTGTGGCGCAACCCTAACACAAAATCCTGTTTGGCATTTACTAAGCCAAGCAAAGCCAGTTTGCCTGGGTTTGTGTGGCTTACAAATATAAATTAATGCAACCCAGTGCATAGCGCTGCCTTGTGTTACTTTACATTGGGTAGGCATTACATGGGCTTTGTTATGCATCCACCCATGTATTTTGAGGCAAACCCAGATTTACAAAGACTTGTAAACCGGTGTTTGTGTCGAAATGGTGTACCTACCACAGAGACGTAACAAGGCTAAATATCTTTATTTCTACTGGATATTTCCTATTTCCATATGTGCTGCATTTTGACGCACACATAGAAAGAAGAATACGCATCTCAGGATGATTTTGTGCAGGAAGCTATCCCTTCCTGCACAAAAAAATCCTGTCTAGAAAGCAGGCACCCTTCCACTATGGTGCAAGTGTGTCTACTTTGGCACTAGACAGCAAACAGTGCGCCAGCCCAAGGAGAGATCAGAAATGTCCATATCTTTGTAAATATGGAGCATTTCTGCTCTGTCCCTTTCATGCAAAGCAGCGCTGCAAGTTTGCTTGCTGCGCCGTGTTGTGTGAAATATGCAAAATAACCAATTGATGGACAGAATGCTGAACAATGCAAACATTCACCCCCAGTCACGAGGATCTGGGTTTAATCCATCATTCTTTTGCTCACCACACCACCCTAGTTTAGACCCAGACATATGCAAATCAGTCTTGACTCTGTCCCTTACAGGAACAGTCCAGCCCAAACTGCCAAGCCGGGTCCTCCCTGAACCAGAAACCAGCATCTGGGAAAAACCGTTTCAGGGCATCACCCTTCACCAGCCAGACTAGCTTAACTCCAGTGGTGTAGTGAGCACTGGATCCACGTCTGGTCATACCTTTCCCACTTAGGGCTACATATGCTAAAGAAACAATTGATGGACAGAAAGCTTGACAATGCAAACATTCACCCCCAGTCACAAGGATCTGGGTTTAATCCATCATTCTTTTGCTCACCACACCACCCTAGTTTAGACCCAGACATATTCAAATCAGTCTTGACTCTGTTCCTTACAGGAACAGTCCAGCCCGAACAGCCAAGCCGGGTCCTCCCTGAACCAGAAACCAGCATCTGGGAAAAACCGTTTCAGGGCATCACCCTTCATCAGCCAGGCTAGCTTAAATCCAGTGGTGTAGTGACCTCAGGCTGACATGGTGCCCACCCAGGCCTACAATACTATGGGACCTCGAGGACCGCCCAGTAATGACGTGATGCAGAATCATGTTTTTGAGCAGCCCAGGGCGTCTGCAGTATCAGCCCTCAACTTCCCTGGGCTGTGTGTCAATTATTTAAAGCTGCCTATCACCACACCTCCCTTACTCAAGTCGTCAAAGGGTGACGAGTTTGGTAAGGGAGGAGTTACAGCCAGAGGGCCTGACGTCAGAGAGTCAACTCATGACCCTGTGAGGCCGGGTCACGTGGTGCATGCCCTAAACAGAATACACTGCACATGCTTTTGCACCTGTGTATTCTGCTTACAACAATACAGTTAGAGAGCATGTCAGCAACTGCCAACATGAGGAAAAGAAAGGACTTCTGGAGGGCCTGACCTCCGCTTTGGAAACCAGATAGACAAAGTTGTTTGGGTAAGTGATCTTTGCCTTGCTCTAGAATAGTCAGCTGCATATATGCCCTACACTAAGACATTTGTGTGACCCGCAGTTTGTGGCAACATTTGGAGAAACACTGCAATTCCCAATTTAAAGGCAAATGAGTGGTAACACCAGGTTACCGATTTATGGAATTTATAGAGAAGCTCTCCATGAGGTCGGAGAGTGTGTCACTTAATACCACATGATGTCTATGACACCAAGTGTGTTCGTACAAAAAGGCAGGGCGCTAAATACTTTATGGTCTTAACAACAATCATACCCTCGCCATGAGTGTGCGAGCCTGCTTGCAATGCGTTCGGTATGTCTCAGTGTGTGTGAAGCCCTATATGAACGCAACTGCAATACAATATAAAATACAGTGTCCTCTGGCCACTACCGGTCTGTGTGTGCACAACGTATTCATCAGAAATAAGAAGAAATGTACAACAGCCCACCCAGAAATGCTGAACACCAGCTTTTCTGAGGCCACTGGGTGCCTTCCCTCTTACCTCGACTCCCTCATTAAATCCAGGGAGAGCCCCTTCCCTAACTAAAAGAGAGAGCCCAGTAGTGACATCACTGAATGGTCGCCGCTATTCTCAGTTACCCACTCATCTAGAATAATATAAAAAGGATGAATATTAATTGCTACCTGAAAGATTTAAATAACCGCCTGGAAACAGAAAATCTTTGGAGCAGGATAATTTCCGCCTTCAAAGTGGGCTGTTTGTGCAGTGCATTTGTCCCGTATATTCCCACTCCTTCACCACCATCTACTCCAGGCTGGTGTGCACTTGTCCTTCTCACCCATCTATTTGCAGAATCTACCCCTTTGTTGTAATTTCAGTTCTCTCACTCCTCTCTCTCACTGCAGCTGTTGAGGCTGAAGGCAGTGCAAGTTTCTTTTTAAGTTTAAGAGAATTTTATTAGATAATGAGCAAGTAAAATGCAATACAAAATATCAATTAGGAAGGAGGGGGAGAGGAAGAAGGGGTAGAGAAGGGGGGGGAAGGGGATTGCAAATGGAATATGCAAGAGAAAGTACACAGCAAAGCAATGAACATGGGCATTGAAAAGAAACAAGGAAATTATATCAATCCTGACTAAACGATTAATTACAAAAAGCATGAAAATAAAACAGTAGGGTGAAACATTCTGAACGTGAAAAGGGTATCATGGGGGTTTGGGAACTTCTTGTTGAGCAGGCAATGGAAGGGAAGAGCGAGCAGCACAATTATCTAAATATAGCGTAATGGGGAGACACAGGTCTGCACGCTTAGCTGCTAATTGAACAGGAAAGACAAAGGCATTATCAAGTCTATGGTTATGACAGACATTATACCACCACGCTTTGAAATAAATATTGGATGCATTTTTCCAATTAACAGTAATCTGCTGAAAAGCAACAGCCAATAACAAGTCAACAATGCGTACAGACATATCTACGTTGTTCCAGCTAGTGGATAAACTGCCCAAGAAAAGGTGCGTAAGAGAAAAAGGAATACAAGTATGAAAAATAACATTGACTTGGGCCCATACCTGTAACCAAAAATCATGTACATGTCTGCAAAGAAATAGCATGTGGGGTAGAGTAGCATTGGGAGCATCACACGACCAACACTTGTCTGGGGTAGTAGGAAATCACTTATGCAGTGTAGAAGGAGTATGAAGTAATCTGTTGTAAATAAAAAATAGGGATTGTGTCAGAGAAGCCGCTCTGGAAGTTTTGCGCAATTTTGTCCAGATTTTGTCCCATAAGAATATCGGCCAATCTATCCTGAGGTCATTTTCCCATTGAAGTTCAACCTTGGATTTAGGTCTAAGTGACTCAGGTGTGTGAAGATGTTTATAAAGAAGAGACGCTTTGGGGGCAGTACGGAGGAGGGAATGAAGTCGAAAAATAGGGGTGTGAGAAATAGGGGGAGGAGGAAAAACCAAGAGTCGTTCATAAATCTCCAGGACAGCAGCTTTAAGGAGAAGATACTTGGAGAAAAAGGATTGGGGTAAGCCAAAGGAGGCACAGAGGTCAGGAAAAGAAACAAAGGTGGAACCAGAAAAGAGCTGCGAAATCCAAATCAAACCTTGGATTCTCCAAGATTTCCAATAGAAGGGCTTAAGAGCGATTAGGAGATATTTATTATGCCAGATAGTGGAAGAAAGGAGATCAGCAACAGTCATAAGAGGGCCAGGAGCAGCAGACAGTAAAAGCTTAAGAGTATACTTGTGAATGGGAGTGGGAATCAAGGAAGGCTTACGGGAAAAAGCAAGATATTCTGCAAAAGAGAATGGGGAGAGGAGAGTGCGTTCAACTTTAAGCCATAGAGGGCAGGGGGAAGTGGAATCTTGTAACCAGAGGGAAGCTTGACGCAGTAAAAAGGCCTTCTGATATGCAGGGAAGTCAGGAAAGTTGACACCACCTTCAGAAGCCGGACGGATGAGCCTAGCAAGAGACATTCTGGATTTTTTGGAACTCCATAAAAACGAGGATAACGTAGAATTAATCTTGGTAAAGAATTTCGTTGGGATGGGGACTGGGATATTGGAAAGTGTGTATAAAACAAGAGGAGAAATCATCATTTTAATAGTGTCAAGACGACCCCACCAGGAAAGGTATAAAGGGTGCCACCTTGCTGTAAGATCTGCAATCTTTTGTGAGCATTTGGACATACACAAAGAAATAGTGTCTGAAATTGAGGGGGTAATGTATAGACCTAGATATTTAATGTGGGAAGGACTCCAAGTGAACCGAGAGTCAGTAAATTCTTGTTCGAAAGTAAATTTGGTCAGGGGAAGAATCTCACACTTATCATGATTAAGTTTATACCCAGAGATAGAGGAAAAAATTCTGACTTAGATCATGAAAGCAGGGATGGATTCTGCAGGTTTAGAAAGAAAGAGTAAAATATCATCTGCATAGGCAGCGAGTTTAATATGCGAGTCCGCAATCTGGAAACCATGGATGGCAGGATTTTGACGCAGTCTGGTAAGAAAGGGCTCCAAAGCAAGGTTAAAAAGAAAAGGGGATAAAGGGCAGCCCTGGCGAACACCTCTGCCTAGGTCGAAATAGGAGGAAATTTGGCCATTCGCAAATACTGCCGCTCTAGGATGGGAATATAACAGGGAAACTAAAGAGATAAATCTAGGGCCAAAACCAAACCAAGTGAGAGTGTGAAAGAGGTAGCGCCATTCAACTCGGTCAAAAGCCTTTTCGGCGTCAAGGGCAATCGCTGCAAGAGAGTGCTGGCAGCGGGAGGATTTTGACAGGATGTTGAATAAGAGTCTAGTGTTGTCCGTATTGTATCGGCCCTTAACAAACCCAGATTGCTCCTCGCCTAGAAGATCGGGGAGAAGGTGATCCAATCGGATCGCTAATGCTTTAGCAAAGAGTTTGTAGTCAATATTGACTAGGGATATGGGCCTGTAATTCTTGCAATAATGTGCATACTTCCCGGGTTTAGGTATGAGGCAGATATGGGCATCCGAAAACGTCCCTGAGGAGGCACCGCAAGAAATAAAAGTATGGAGTAGAGAGTGAAGTCGTGGAATCAACAATTTAGAAAAGTGAAGGTAGAATTCGACGGTAAAGCCGTCAGGACCAGGGGCTTTGTTAAGTTTGAGACGTTGCAATGCATTAAGTAATTCCTGTTGTGTGACGTCCGATTCTAAGGAGGAGAGATCTGGAGGGAAATCAGCTGGTATAGGAATGGTGGAGAAGAAACGAGCAAGGGAACTGGGAGTAGACTGGGTTTCTGAGGTATACAGAGTTTCGTAAAAACGTGAAAATTCAGCGAGAATATCAACATCCATGTGTTTTAAATTATCATCAGAGTCATAAACGGATTCAATATTTAACTTATTATGCTTAATCTTCAAATAATTAGCTAGGAGCTTTCCTGCCTTGTTTCTACCCCCATAAAATTTAGCGGTAGACTTCAACAGGTACAAGGAAGCATCCTCCGTAGATTTCTCATTAAACTTCATTTTTGCTGCGATAAGAGCTGTCAGGCTGTCAGCAGAATGCGAGGTGAAATATGCATGTTCCAGTGTTTTAATGTCAGAAAGGAGACTTTTAGTGAACCTTCGGGCGCTTTTACGCTTGTTCGCGACGTAACTAATAATAAAGTCACGTGCTGCTGCCTTAAAAGCATCCCAAATAGTGTGGTCAGGGAGAGCATCGTCAGCATTAAGGAGGAAAAATTCATCAAAAAAGGAAGTAAAGGTGGCTGTAAATTTGGGGTCTGCAAGGAGGGAATTATTAAAACGCCATCTCCTGGGGCCAACAGTTTTAGGGAATACATCGACACTTGTAAGAACAGGAGCGTGGTCAGAGAGCAATATCGGGCCTATCTCAGAGTGTATGAGTGACTGAGCGAGGTTATGGGAAACAAAGATGTAGTCAAGTCGTGACTGGGAACGGTGACAGGGAGAATAAAAAGTGCACTCACGCAGCCTTGGATTGCAAAGGCGCCAGGAATCTACTAGTTTATGCTGTGAAATGGCATGGCTAAACAGCTTGTGGGGCTTGTTGGGAATATAGGGGGCTTTGGACACCCTATCGATGAAGGGATCGAGAGGTTGATTACAATCTCCCGCCAGAATGAAGTTGTGGTCGATAAATTTAGTTAAAAGTGGAGAGAAATCAGCCCAAAAGGCAGGTTCGCCTGTGGTAGGACCATATACATTGAGAAGAGAGACTGGAATACCTCTGAGCGATAACTTAGCATAAACCCATCGACCAGAAGCATCCGACTCATGGGTAAGGACCTGGAAGGGAAGAGACTTGCGACAGAGGACTGCCACACCATTGCGTTTGCCATCACCTTGCGAGTAAAACAGTTCACCCACCCAACCACGTTTAAGCTTAACAGACTCAACCTCAGTTAAATGCGTTTCTTGGAGGAATGCAATATCAACATTCAATTTGGCAAGGTGTGACAAAATCCGTTGACGCTTAATCGGAGAATTGATACCCTTCACATTCCATGACAATATATTCAACGACATGACAGTAACTTATCTACAAAAAATGTAAATAACAGAGCCAATAAAAGAAAAACCCATGAAAAGTAGAGAGGACAGAAGGAAAAAAGAAAAACTAGCGGAAACATGTTGAAGTAAAAGAAAAGAAAACAAGTGATCATGAGTGTGAGCCATATCAAGAAAGGGTGAATAAAATGCAACAGTATCGGAAGTGATCCAGAAAACCAGAAATAAGGAAGAAGTAGAGAGAAAAATGGAGTCAGAAGGAAGAATACAAGAGCAAAAGCATTAATGCAGAGAGGGGGATATAGAAGAGCGATATAAGCACTGTAATAAGAAGTCAAAAAGGGGAAAAAAGTTGAAAAACAAGTGTACCAAGAAGAACAAGGAATGCAATCCTTACAGGAGCAAAAGACTTCTATCAGATATAGTAAATCACAACAAAAAGATGTGAATAAGAACATAAACAAGAAAAAAGGGAAAGGGGAGGAAGAAAGGGAAAGAGCAACAAATGCGCAAAAAAGACAAATAAGGAAGTAGGGAAAAAACATACCTACGAAGGAGAGATACGAGAAAGGGTGGAGGGAGGAAGGAACCACAGGGGTGGGGCAGCACGTCCGGGGCCAACGAGGCAGGAGCCGAGAAACATCATCAAACACGGGGACAAATTCCTGGAAGACGAAAAAAGGAGAACAAAGGGTTAAAACATACTAGGAAATCATGTTGAAACCATGACGAACAAGGAAAACAAAGACAATCATCATGCCTAGACAATAAAGAGTCAACAAAGCGGGCAACTGGAGAATCAGAAAAAATTCAGATGTACTACAACCAAGAAAAACTTATAAAAGCAACAGTCAGCCATAAGCAGAGGAAGATGATCCGGAGGCAGTCATGGCAGATGATTTATGCGCATTGATGAAACTTTGTAAACGCACTGGATCTTCATAAGTTGTAGTCTTATTATTGTGAGTAACTTTAAATAAACATGGATGGTAAAGGCCATATCGCGCCCCCATCGCCCACAGATCCGCTCTCAAGTTCAGAAAAGCCTTTCGCCGAGAGGCAGTATCCTTAGCATAGTCCTGTGCGAAGAAAAGGGAAGAGCCAGACCAGGTTAAATTCAGAGAGGATTTGGCCGCCGTTAAAACCATCAAAAGGTCAGTATACTCTAAAAAGTAGATGATGACCCCTCTGGGCCTCTGAGATGAAGAAGTAGAGGAAGGTGGTCGACCCAACCTGTGAGCTCGTTGGATGTTGAGAGCCTTGTCCTGTGTCAGATGCAAGAGCTTGGGGAGGAACGACTTGAAGAAGGTGATGGGGTCGGACCCCTCAAGTCCCTCGACCAGGCCATAAATACGAAGGTTATTGCGCCTGTTTCTGTTCTCCAACTGCTCCACCTGTTGTTGAAGATCTGAGACTTGAGTTTTCAAGTTGGAGACCACAGAGGATGTCTCTTAGAACGACTGAACAGATTTTTCAATTGAAGTGACTCGTTTCCATTTGCGACCAATTATCCGGGAGGACCTGGAGCTTAACATTAGTCTCTTCCATAAAAGGACGCAAGGACCTTATCTCTTCCAACAACAGTTCCATGGACACTTGCCCCGAATGCTTTGGAGGTGAAAGAGAGTTTGACTGGAGTCTTTTCGTGTTGGATTTAGAAGTATCCTGCGGGTTCTTAGGAAGATCCATTGGCGATTCTGATCCAGATGAGTTAAGAGAATCTTCTAGTTGCGAAAAAGCAGAGAAAACCTTGGAGTTCTTCACAATCTGAGGCTTGGTGGAACGAGGGAAGCGATACATTGACTTAAGTCTGCCCATGTAGCATATCCGTGGAATGGCTAACACAGTGGAGGTCGCCAGAAGCAAGAACGAAGACAGCACAAAAAAGAAAAAAAAAAAGAGCCCAGCAGGAGTGCGATGGTATCAGAATGGTGCAGGAAGGAAATGCAGCCCACTTCACCTCACATCAAGTGAAAACAGTCGTCAAAGCGTATACGAAAAAGTGGAAGAGGCCATCCGCGAGAGGGTCAAAGGATTGTTCATGTGGTATTATAGTACAAAAAAGTGGTGCCGACTCATTGCGCAGTATAAAGTGAGCTCATTCAAATTGTCGAAAGGTGAATGACGAAAAGAGACGCCTCAGCGCGCACCTCACAAGAGTCCGCAGTGAGTGTTTTATAATGAAACAATTTGCCGCTCACCAAGAAAATCCGAGAAAAATCCACACAGGACGACAATAAGGTCGTGGCTTGAGAGACGGCACAGTAGTAGGCATGTAGGACAAAAATAATAATGAGGAAACTTTATCCTTGCATTTTAGAAGAAAGTGGCAGTCCATTAAAGTAGACGCTCCATATGGGAGTAAGGAAACATCCAGGCAGGCACATTATGGGCCATTGGGAGCAAGCGTTATCAAGCAAGCAGAGCGTTGGGCTGATAATAGATTAACCGCATCGTAATGCGTAACGCTCGACGAGCCCAAGATGGCGGCCGCATCTGAGAAAATCCTGACAGGACTCACTAATGTCAGCAGCAGCGTCGCGGAGCCTCCAAAACACCTTTGTCGATGCCGGGTAGGGTCAGGATACACTCCGACACTCCGTCAGCCGGTCATCCCCAGGAAATAGAAGCAGGAACCGGCATGTCTCCCGGCGCCGCCTCGGAGCCTCACCAGAGCGCTGCCATCACCCGTCGGCGCCAAGCCACGCCCCCGCAGTGCAAGTTTCTCATGTGTCTGTCAGTGGGTCAGGAAGGTGTTCAAAATGCTTGACCTCGCTGCAGGGTGCACAACGCCATGGTCACGTAGTCCAGTTGCAGTTGTGATTCTGTGCAAATATATGTGAAGGAGGTACACAGTTGTCAAAATTTTGGCAAAAGTAAAATTGGTTGTGCTTACAGCTTAGTGGGTCCATACTGTGTTTGGGAGATGGGAAGTGAAGGAGATGCAAGGCAGGGCATTCACGAGATGTAGAAAGAAACAGGGCACCAACATTGCACCAAAATACACAATTTTTAAAAATGTTTATTGAAGGAATAACCCCTGTACTCCATGATAAGCATTAGGCTTGTTTGATTCGCTCATGCCCAAAAATAGATGCATTGCCCTTATGCCTCACCACTTTAAAATTCCACCAGCCACACTGTAGGGAGACATATGCAAAAGAAACAATAGATGGACAGAATACTGGGCAATGCAAACATTCGCCCCTAGTCACAAGGATCTGGGTTTAATCCATCATTCTTTTGCTCACTATACCACCCCAGTTTAGACCCAGCCATATGAAAATCAGTCTTGACCCTGTTCCTTACGGGAACAGTCCAGCCCGAACTGCCAAGCCAGGTCCTCCTTGGACCGGAAACAAGCATCCTGGAAAAACCATTTCAGGGCACCACACTTCATCAGCCAGGCTAGCTTAAATATGGTGGTGTAGTGAGCACAGGACCCACGTCTGGGCATACCCTTCCCCCTTAGGGCGACATATGCAAAAGAAACAATTGATGGACATTATTATGTACAATGCAAACATTCACCCATAGTCACAAGGATCTGGGTTTAATCCATCATTCTTTTGCTTTCCACACCATCCCAGTTTAGACCCAGTCATCTGCAAATCAGTCTTGACCCTGTTGCTTAGGGGAAGAGTCCAGCCCGAACTGCCAAGCCTGGTCTCCCTGGAGCGTAAACAATCATCCTGGGAAAAACGTTTCAGGGCATCACCTCTCATCAGCCAAGCTAGCTTAAATCCATGTTTTCTTTTTATTAGCCAATAAAGTCAACATACATTTGTATTTCATTCAGTATGACAGAAAAGCAAAATATTAATCAGAGAGGGTTCGTTACAAATTTTCTCATCCTGTACTTTTAACATATTTCACAGAGCTTTAATCGTGTCATGGACCAAACATTCAAAGAAAAAAGTGAAAGCCCTTTAAAAGAAGAAGATGATAAAGGGTAAACCATCAGGGGAAGAGTGGACATAAGACAGGGTATGTTAACCTAAAATTGGAGAGGAGAGGGATTATTGTAGATACTCTACTAACGCCCCCCAAATCTTAGTACCTAGCCTGCGTTTCTGAGAACCCTTGAGAGCGTAGAGGCTATTCTCTAGATTCATATGGAATAAAGTCTACCCCTCAACATTTCAAAAGATGGTGGCTCTTTCTCCCTCCATAATGATGCTATACATAATCTAGCCACTGCCAAAGCTATAAACAGAAAGTACCTAAATTCATATATTCCCTGTGAATCTACTAATTCCTCCACCACACCCAGTATCATCCCAGTAGGTGTAATCACCATCTGCACCCTCACCTCTGTCAAAAAGATCTCCATCTTATTTATAAATTGTCTCAAGTCTGGACATTCAAAAAACATATGGAGGCCATCAGCTTGATCTGCTGCACAGCGCATACATTTACCTTCATTTTGACCCCCCCCCGCCCCCATCGTGCAATTTTGGCAGGCATATAATACAAATCATATATAGTTTTATAATGTTGCGACTTAAGACTGGAGGAGACCAAAAGCTTTTCTGACAGTGCTATTGACTGTTGGTAAGACATTCCCTGCTTGATTTAATCTATTCCATTTGAAGTTCTGTTTTTCAAGATCATCCCCTTGCAGTTCCATGAGGTTCTGGTATAAAATACCAATGCCCCCGTGTTTCCTATTTGTTACCAGCAAGTTGCTTTTTATGGCTAGATTTGATACATCTACTCTCTTTTATAAATAGTCGCAATTTGTAAATATTTTTTTAAAAAAATCATTTTTGGGGAGATCACATTCAGATATTAACGAAGCATGTGTCTTAATGCCACTACAGTCCATTAAATCTCCCAAAGTCATCAATCCTTTCCGGCTCCATCTAACCACAACATTGTCTGGAAAAAATAAGGGGGGGGGGGGGTAATGCTAAAGATGAAGTGGGTGTATAATAATTAAATTGACCAAGCTTCAGATATTTCCGAACTTGTTTCCACACTTTATAAGCGGCTTGCATCACCTTAAAACAATTTTTTTTTTCATAATAGCTAGGTTCCAAACTTAAAAATAGATTCCTCTTTGTTTTTGAACCCAGTAACAACTTAAAAATATTCGGAGATTCTTCCACCTTTCCCTCTCTTTCCCCAACCAACAGAATGCCCATTTGTTGTAACATACATACCCAATAATAGAACAAGAAGTTCGCAACAGCCCATCCCACTCGAGATCGAGGCAGGGTCATATACCTCATTGCTCGCCGGGGTTTGCCTTGCGCCCATAGGAAGCTACCACAGATGGATTGTAGTTTTTGAAGTTGCTTCACCGTGAGTTCCAAGTGGACACACCTAAAATAGTACATCACCTTGGGCAGAATATCCATTTTTAGAACATTGCATCTACGACTATCGATAAATGTAAGCTTTCTATTCTAGCCAAGTCTTTCTTAATTTTCCGCATTAACGGCTCCCAATTTGATAATACCATTTTGTCCAGACAGGCATTAATATGGATCTCCAGGTATGTGGCCTCCTCTGTGACCCTGGAGTCATTACTGCAGACTTGCTCAGTGCAGATTATTTGCGTTTTTGAAATATTTAATTTAAATCCTGATCGTTCCCCAAATTGAGCCGCTAATCGTTCAATCTCTTTAACAGTTTGAATTGGATCCGGCGAGATAACCGCAATGTCATCTGCATAAACTAGTGTAGTAACCTCCAACCCAGGTCTCGCTATCACATTATTTAACCTATTTTCCAATAGATTCAGAAACGGATTAATATATAAGGCAAATAATAGAGGGCAGCAGGGACACCCTTGTCAGGTACCTCTTGATATTGTAACAAGGCTAGACTCCAGTCCCAACGCACATATTTTCGCCTTGGGTGAATGGTACATAGTCTGTAGAGGCTAGCTTAAATCCAGTGGTGTGAAAGAGCAGTAAATTTGCCCCAAAGTGTAGACCTCCTCTTAAGGTGTTTTAAACCAGCATTAAATGGCAAAAAGGGGTCTGGTGGGAGGGCAGGCCAGGAAATAGTGGGAATGAGAAGAGAGGGGTATTAGAAGACTGGGTATTTAGAAAATGGATGAATTCGTGTGCCAGATGTTGAAGAATAAAATGATTTAAGAGTAGTTTTCGCTAGCTCTGATCGGAGAGCAACTATTAAATAGCTGGTATGCAGACAAATCTATGGGACCCTCTAAACGCTGGAGCCCTGAGTATTGGTTTTAGTTTTATTACTTGCAGTTTGTATAGCATGCATGTTGCTCAAGGGCATTTGAATGCCTTACATTGTACATTTGGTTTTAGGCACGGAAGATTAAGTGATTTTCGCGGTGCGTCACGTTACATGACGCACCGGCGGCGCAAAATACCCCATTTTGTGGTTTGCTAACAGGTTACTGAATTGTTAATGGGCTAAAAAAGGCATGATCAACAGCTATTTGGAAGATTTGAAAGGTTTCACTGTGCCTCCTGCCACCTCCAGCAACATCACCCCCACACAAGACCTTTGCAAGAAACTCTGAATGTTTTTGTAACCAAATGAACTCCATCAACCAGCAACTCAACCAAACCCCGTCACCGTTGCTGGATTCCAGCAACTCAACCAAACCCAGTCACCGTTGCAACTCAACTTCCCATCACAGCAGATGAACGAACTCTCACCTTGTGGCCTGCCATTACCACGGTCAACGTTGCTGCTATAATGAAGACCATCGACTGGGGGGGCTCCATCTGACACAAAATCATTGACCTAATGCTTTTTATATTTTCAGGATCTAATTTTAGGACTGTGTGGGTACAACATGTTGTATCTAATTTATTGCGCACTTTTCAAATGTATTTGGTAGCATTTTACTAAATGGTCTTTTGTATTTTACCATTTTGCACTGTTACTTTTTATGTATTTTTAAGATTGTATATGCTTTTATGGTTGATTTACAAGCCAAATAAAGTTTATATTGATTGACTTCCTATACTTACGTTGTAAAACCACAAATATTGAGATCACACATTTGTTTACAATATCAATTTACATATATCAGAAACACTATTAGAAACATATATCATTACCTATAAACAGATATGCCAAAAACATTGATTCACACAATCTCGACTAGAATATTATTGTCCAAACCAATTCGATATTAATTCATTCATTTTTCAACAAACGTATTGCATTAAACAATTCAAATAAACCCAAAACATCTCATACACATATCAAATTAAATAAAAATATATTACATCAAAATATTTAATACTTAACCCAATAAATTATATAACTAAAATATTAACGCAAGAGCCGAAAAATTACTATTAACTACAAACATTTAAATACCAACCTGAATATCAATAAACACATATATAAATGTATTTAAAGCTATCAAACTATATTACACACATCAAAAACGAAAACTAAATTAGCATTTACTATAGAAGGACTATAGAAATGCAAACTAACCAATGAAATAAAAATCTAAACAACTATAACCAATAAAATCAAACAAACCATTAAATCAACAATATAAAAGGCACACAAATTTAAACGACTAAATAATTCAAAAATGACAAATGCTGTAAGGCGAGGAAACTCTGCCGGATTCTCTCACCAGACCATTTAAGAAGAAATATATGTATCTAAACAACTACCAAACCAAGTAAGCAAAACGTATAATTAAACTATAATGAAATTGTTATTAAACTTAAGTGTAAAATAGCAAATACATTTTAAACCACTATCCAACTTGTATCCCTTTACATAGACTTCCTAAAAGAAAAAACTACAATGTGAAAAAACTGTAAACTGTTCGAAAACAACGATCACAAACCAGCAAAAAGATACAAAAAAGTAAGTATACATAAATTAATAAAAATACTATAAACTCACCCAAATAGCAAGCGAAAGTAAACAACCTCAACCTTTAGAAACTACTAACAAATTAACATTGAAAATTAAACGTAATTTTTTTTTCAACAAACAGAAAAGAAAGCACTTGCACCACATTAACATTCATGTAAGCATACAATAGAGAAGCAATTATATTTTTTTACATGTAAAAATTAAACGTACAAACTTTTTATATCTATCTATCTATCTATCTATCTATCTATCTATCTATCTATATTACCTACTGGTGGTTGCCTGTAGGTAGTTATAGTTAGGACCTTGTTTCTATTCAAAAAGCGTTTTTTCTTTGGCCAATATCGTTGGCGCCATTTGACGAAACTTCACAAAATTTTCAAAACTAATGGTTCACTCAGGTCAGCTCCTGTCTTGAAAGTTTCAGGGTGATTCGTCAAGTGGGGGCTGACAAAAAAGGGGGTCTCAAAACGAGTTTTCCCACATTCATTTATATAGGAACTTTAGACACAGCTACAGCCCGAACTGCTGGACGGAATTACACCAAATTTGGCAAAAGTTAGCTCTTGGTCCAGAAAGCAATCCATTCAGTAGTTGCTGAGAAATTAAAAAAATAAAAATATTGATATCTGAGGGCTGAGGAGGGTTCGCAAACCCTCCGAGGCTCATTCTGATTGGCTGCCAAAACTCCAAACCAGGAAGTGTTGGGAGCTATCTTGTGACTCGGTAAAACAGAGTCACAAGAAATGAGTTAAAAAAGCATTAAAAAAAAAAGAAGAAAAGGGGGCAGGGTAGAATCATCATGACCCCTTAGGCCTGCTCAGGGGGTCCCAAAAGGACCCCCAGGGCTCAAAAAAAAAAAGCATTCGGCCAAATTTGAGCGGGGTGTGCGAATCCGGCCAAAAGTTTTTACAAAAACGAAGCGCGGGCTCCCGCCCTTTGTTTTCTATAAGCCCCCGGGTGGGCCAGGTCCTGGGGGCAATGAGAAAATTATATGCGTTGTCCCCACAGCCCTGGGGACTGCCACCTCTCCAGGGCTTATTAACTAAAAAATGTATGGGGGGCTCCTTTCCCTCCACGCTGCCCCGGGGACTGCCACCTCCCCAGGGCTTTATTTGAATGGGACGGGGGCCTCGCGGGCACCCCCAAGCCCCAGGGAATGCCACCTCCCTCCCCACACTGCCCCAGGGACCACCAACTCCCCGGGTGATACATAAATGAAGCGCAGTGGTCCGTTGCTGCCCCCTGCCCCCGGGGACCATCACCTACCTGGGGCTGTGCCCTCCAAGACCCTGGGGACCGCCACCCCCAGGGACGGCTCCTGCAATGTCCTGGGGTGCTCCCGCCCTGCCATAGCAAACACTGCTTTGCTTTTTGGAAGCGAGAGCAGGAAACCTGCTCTTTCTTCCAAGAAGCAAAGTATAAATGCTTTTGGATGAGGGGAGCTGCATGTCAGCATCTCCCTTTGTCCAAAAGCAATGCCAGTTCGAACAAGAGGTGGGGAGCTGGCAGGGACCACGGGGGCATTGGGTCTCCCTGCTGTCCCCATCAAGGAGGCTAGGCCCCACGGGATGGGTTCCCCAGGGCCAATAGTGGCCCAGGGAAGGAGGGCCACTCGGCCCCCTTCCATTTCAATTAAAAAACAAAACAAAAAGAAAACAGATAAGGTCAGGCCCCAGGGGATAGGATTCCCGGGGTCAAAACTGGCCTTAGGAGGGAGGGCCCCCCTCCAAAATTATAAAAATAAAGTCTGGGCAAGCCCCGGGGGATGGGGTCTCTGGGGCTAAAAGTGGTCCAGGGAAGGGGGGCCACACAGCCGTCCTTTAAAAAATGATTTTGCCGGGCTCCGGGGGATGGGGCCCCCGGGGCCAAAACCTGCCTGGGGATGGAAAAGAAAAAAAAAAAAAGAAGGAATCAATGATGAGCACTTCTGGACCTAGCTCATAGCAGGGCCACCGGAATTATGCGACTGTTTGGCTGCACCGACTTTCGCACAATTATACATTTTCCGCATTAGCCACATAATCCACCATCTGCTGCCTAATCTGCAGATTTGAACAAAAAAAGACTTGTTTTTAGCTCAAACGTGACCAAAAATGTAGCGACAAGTGTTACAGCGTGGCGGAAGGTCCTTTGCAAACCTAGAATGGTCATCTGTTACTTATTGCTAAATGTGGGTGATTAATTGGTACCAATAGTGTGCAAGCCACTCTTTCTGCACCTTTCTTTTTCTGCACCTCGCCTCTTTTTGCACCTCTGTTCCTTTTTTGTGCGCCTCTTGCTTTTTTTGCTTTCTCCACCGGTTTCTTCTTTCTGCACCTCTTCCTTCTTTCTATACCCCTTTTGCCTCTTTCTGTACCCTTCTTCCCTTTTTCTGCACCTCTTGCTTCTTTCTGCACCCAGTTCCTTTTTTGCACCTCTTGCCTGTTTCTGCACCACTGTTTCCTTTTCTGCACCCCTCTTGCCTGTTTCTGTAAATTTCTTGCTTCTTTCTGCACCTCTGTTTGTTCTTTCTGCACTGCTCTTGCTACTTTCTGCACCTCGCTTGCACATTGCTGCACCCCTCTTTCTGCAGCTGTCTTGCTTCTCTCTGCACCCCCTTGCCTCTTTTTCCACCCATCCACCCTCTTTCCGCACCCCTGTTTCCTCTTTCTGCACCTCTGGTCTTTCTTTCTGCACCTCTGGTCTTTCTTTCTGCACCTCTGGTCTTTCTTTCTGCACCTCTCTTGCTTCTTTCTGCACCTCTCTTGCTTCTTTCTGCACCTCTCTTGCTTCTTTCTGCACCTCTCTTGCTTCTTTCTGCACCTCTCTTGCTTCTTTCTGCACCCACATGCCTCTTTCTGCACTCCTCTTGCTTCTTTCTGCACTCCTCTTGCTTCTTTCTGCACTCCTCTTGCTTCTTTCTGCACTCCTCTTGCTTCTTTCATATCGCTCTTCCCTCTTCGTGCACCCCTCTTGCCTCTTTCTGCACCTCTGTTACTTCTTTCGCTACTTTTCTTTCTGCACCCCTTTTGCCTCTTTCTGCACCCCTCTTGCCTCTTTCTGCACCCCTCTTGCCTCTTTCTGCACCCCTCTTGCCTCTTTCTGCACCCCTCTTGCCTCTTTCTGCACCCCTCTTGCCTCTTTCTGCACTCCTCTTGCCTCTTTCTGCACCCCTCTTGCCTCTTTCTGCAACTCTGTTCCTTCTTTCTGTACTTTTTCTTTCTTACTGCAACTTTCTTGCTTCTTTCTGTACCCCGTGTGTCTCTTTCACACCCCTCCTCTTTCTGCACCACTCTTGCCTCTTACTGCACCTCTGTTCCTTCTTTCTGCACTTCTTTGGTTTCTTTCTGCACCTCTCTTGCCTCTTTCTGTACCCCTTTCTCCACCCCTTCTCCCTTTCTGCATCTGTTGCTTCTTTCTGCACTTCTCTCATTTCTTTCTCAATCCCTCTTCCCTCTTTCTGCACATCTCTTGCCTCTTTCTGCACATCTCTTGCCTCTTTCTGCACTCCCTTTGGTTCTTTCTGCACCCTATTCCCTCTTTCTGCACCCCTCTTGCCTCTTTCTGCACCTCTATTGTTTTTTTATGCACTGCTCCTGCTTCTATCTGCTACTCTCGTACATTTCTGCACACCTCATGCCTCTTTCTGCACCCCTCTTGCTTCTTTCTGCAGCCCTCTAGCCTCTTTCTGTACCCTTCTCCCTTCTTTCTGCACCCATTTTGCTCTTTATCTACCCCTCCTTCTGCACGCTCTCCAGCCTCTGTCTGCAACCCTGTTCCCGATTTCTGCAGCTCTTTTGCCTATTTCTGCATCTCTCTTGTTTCTTTCTGAACTTCTCTCACCTCTTTCTGTACTCAAATGGGAAGTGCAAGCTGTCAGGTTTAAAGGTCTGCATGCTCTCGTGACTGAGGTATATGTCTACTTCTACATGTATTCTTAAATGCATTATGCATCTGAAGAGGGTAGCTTAAAAAGCGGGTAACTTCTCTTCTCTAGGTGGTCAAACCTTCTCAGTTCTGCTCTGTCACTCAGTTGCACAGGCAGACGTCTTATGTATGTGTGTTTTAGCGCCCCTCAAATATACTATTGAATGTGAGCAGAAAGAAATGCATACACGTTTTTGTACACAAATTCACAGAGTAGGCGGTTTGAAACACAGGTATTCACTTATTTGTATGTATATTTTATGTAACATGTCACTAGGTAAAAGCAGGGACACGCATGCATTCCTTCACAAACTTGGTCAGAATTACAACAGTGATATGCTTAGGATTGCTGTTTTATATTTGGTAGGCCTAACTTTCTGAGCAGTCGTTTAATAGTGAGCCTTTTTAGAGAAAAGGGAGGTTTAAGAACTCTTGGGAGAAGGATTAGTGTTTAGGCTACTTTGTAGGAGTCTGTTGTAAGGTACAGTCAAAACATGCCTCTTTCTGTAACTCTGTTGGTTCTTTTTGCACATCTCTTGCTTCTTTCTACACCTTTCTTCCTCTTTCTGGACTTCTCTTACTTCTTTCTGCACCTCTCATGCCTCTTTCTGCACTTCTCTTGCTTCTTTCTGCGCCTTTCTTCCTCTTTCTGCACATGTCCTACTTATGTAGGCATAGTTGGGAATTAGCATTTAAAAAATCTTAGAAATTCACTAAAATGATTAGGAATTAGCAATTTAAAAACTTTTGAAATTCCCTGAAAAAAACACAGGTTTTAGGGACGTTATATTTTAGGCTGACATTTCACTCATACAAAACCAGAGAAATTCGGCCGTTATAGTTAGTTGAGCTTACTATAACTTGTGCCCCTGCAATGCACTGCTGATGACATCACATATTACATCACTCATGACATGGTCAGTGACATCACCAATGACATCACTAATGATATCATCCAGTGACTGTGTTTCTGTAAAGTTTAAATATGTGTAATATATATATGCCAAGGTGTATTGAAGAATGAGTGGATGTATAACTGTCTGAATGGATGATTTAGTAGGTGTGTGACTGTATAAGTGAAGGATTACACGTGTCGTACTGAATGCATGGGTTAGTGACTAAACTGTGTGAATGTCTATCAGTCGGTCTGTTGGTGTGTAAGCAGCTGCATGGGTTGGTGAGTAGCTACATGAGTGTCTAAATGGGTTATTGATTGGTTGTCTGAGTATCTGTATGGGTGCCAGAGTGTGTGTGGGTGGGGGGGTATGACTCCCTGCATGGATGTGTGAGTGTGTGATTCACTCAGTGTATGGGTTCAAGAGTGTCTCTGTGAGGGGCTGTATGGGTTGGTGAGGGTGTGTATGGCTATGTTGGTATAGATGTCTCAGTGGTACATGTGTGAGTAACTACATATGTGAAAGGCAGTATAAGTGAGTGTTGGAGTACATAAAAGACTATGTGAGATTGAGTGATTCTGAGAGTGGATGAGTGTGGGCTTGTGTCAGTGACTATATAAGAGAGTAGGAATGTGTTAGTATCTTAATAAGTGAGGTGTTGTGTTATTAACTGTATAGGTGAGTAAATGGGAGTGTAATTTATTCTTTGCATGACTGAGTAGCTGTGTTTGCAACTCTATAGGTGAGTGGCGCTGTGTGACTGTATAGATGTATAAGCGCATATGATAGTGGCTGTATCAATGAGTGACTGCATATATGAGTGACTGTATGGGTGAGTGAGTGGATGTGTGTGAAGATCTAAGATTTAGTGAGTGGGTATGTAGTTTTTGGTGTTGGAGTGTTTATGGTTTTGAGAATGGCAGTCTGAAATGTAGAGTGGGTGTATCAAAGGTTGTATTGGGGTGTAAGAAGATGCATCAGATTATCACGTGGAAGATGGCATCAGTGATGTCATTTGAGATGTCATCAGTGATGTCATGAGTGACGTCACAAACATGTCATGAGTGATGTAATATGTGATGTCATCAGCAGTGCATTGTGGGGGCACGAGCTATAGTTAGCTCAACTAACTATAACAGCCGATTTTCTCTGGTTTTCTACAAGTAAAATGTCCCACTAACTATAATGTCCCTGAAACCTATGTTTGTTTTCTGTGAATTTCTAAGGTTTTTTAAATGCTAATTTCTAACTATGCCTACAGAGGTAGGACGTGCAGAAAGAGGAAGAAAGGCATAGAAAGAAGCAAGGGAAATGTAGAAAGAGGCAACAGAAGCCCAGAAAAAGGAAGAAAGGTGCAGAAAAAAGCAAAAGATATGCAGAAATAACCAGCAGAGGTGCAGAAAGTCATCCTGTGCCCCCAAACCTTGTGGTGTCTGGTACTGGTGGTAACTAACTGACTGACTAGTCAGGCCCGGAGCCAGTGCTATGCTGAAAGACACTTAGAATACAGTAAAAACACCTACATACACTAGGGTACAGTATGGGTTGGGGTACCGCTGTGATTGGCATGACCTCCCCTGTAAGGCCCTAGTACATAATAGGGCAGGGGGATTAAAACTACCTCTAAGTCAGATGTTCACAAAGAGGTAAGAAAAGTACAGAAAGAAGCAACAGAGGTGCCAAAAAGGGCCAGAGGGGTTCAGAAACAGGCAAGAAAGGTGCAGAAAGAGGGAACGGGAGTGCAAAAAGAGGTAAGAGGGATACAGAAATTTACAAGAGAGGTACAGAAAGAAGCAAGAACAGTGCAGAAAGAAGCAAGAGAAGGGCAGAAAGAAGCAAGAGAGGTTGAGAAATAGGGAAGAGGGGTGCAGAAAGAGGCAAGAGGGCTACAGAAATTTGCAAAAGAGGTGCAGAAAGAAGCAAAAGCAGTGCAAAAAGAATCAGGTGCGCAAAAAGAGGCAAGAAGGGTGCAGAAAGAGGTAGGAGAAGTGCAGAAAGAAGCAACAGAAGTACAGAAAGGGGCAAGAGGTGCAGAAACATGCATGAAAAGTGCAGAAAGAGGGAACATGGGTGCAAAAAGAGGCAAGAGGGTGCGGCAAGAGGGGTGCAGAAAGAAGCAAGTGGGGTGCAGAAAGAGGCAAGAGAGGTGCAGAAAGAGGCAAGAGAAGTACAGAAAGAAGCAAGAGTGGTTTGCACCCAATTAGTACCAATTTAATACTCATAGAGCAATCAATCAATCAGGGGTTTGCTAAAGCGCGACTACTCACCCATAAGGGTCTCAAGGCGCTAGGGGTGGGGGGGGTGCAGGTTCCATTCCATCAAGGAGAGGGTCTGTCATAGAGCCAGGTTTCTTGCGAAGAAGGGGAGCGATGCTGACTGTCTGAGGGGGAGCAGAAGTGCTTTGGTCGTGAGGAAGGAGAAGGAGCGGCCTCCCGATCTAGTCTTTCTGGTGCAGTGTATGAGAGCTGGGCTGTTCATAGGGTCCTTTGGGGTACGTGGAATTTGAGTCGGCTGTTCAGGTATGTGGGTCTGGTGCCATGGAGGGCCTTGTGTGTGTGGGGGAGTATCTTGAAGGTGATTCTCGTCTCGACGGGGAGCCAGTGGAGTGTGTGCAGGTGCTGGGAGATGTGGCAGTGTTTTGGCTGGTTGAGGACCAGTCTTGCGGGGGAGTTCTGGATGTTCTGTAGCGTGAGGATGAGGTTTTTGTTTATTCCAGCGTAGAGTGCGTTGCCGAGTCTGCTGGTGACCAGGGTGTGAGTGACGGTCTTTTGGTGTTCGAGAGGGGATCCATTTGAAGGTCTTACGAAGGAGGCAGAGGGTGTGGAAGCAGGAAGACAAGACAGTTGATCTGGCGGTCCATTTTGAGCTCGGATTCCAGGACGATTCCTGGTTTGCGTGCGTGGTCCGTGGGGGTTGGTGTGTTTCCGAGGGCAGGGGGTCACCAAGTATTGCTCCATGCGTGGGGTTTGGGCCCATGATGTTGGTGTTTAGTTGTAGGCAGCTGTTTTTCATCCATTTGGCGACGGCTTCCAGGCCTTCTCGAAAGTTCTATCTAGCGATGTTGGGTTTGTTGGATACGGAGAGGATGAGTTGGGTGTCGTCTGCATATGACACAATGTTAAGTCCGTAGGTTCCGACGATGGGGGTGAGTGGAGCCATGTAGACGTTGAAGAGCAATAAGTAACAGGTGACCATTCTAGGTTTACAAAGGACCTTCCACCATGCTGTAACACTTGTCGCTGCATTTTTTATAACGTTTGAGCCGTTAAAGCTAAAGATAAAGCTTTTTGTGGTTCAAATCTGCAAATCAGGAAGCAGATTATGAATTACATGGCTAATGTGGAAAATGTATAATTGTGCGAAATTTGGTGCAGCCAAACAGTCACATAATTCCAGTGGCCCTGCAAATACCTCTGACTAAGTCCAGAAGTGCCCCTCAGTGATTCCTTCTTTTTTTGTCTCATTGAGTTCATAGTTTAGCTTCTATGGGAATGAGGAAGACTAAACCTCAGGTTACCACTCCACCACATAATTACTCTCTGTAACACATAATCCCACTCTACATAATTCCTATTCACTAAATACCACATACTTTCTATCCACATATTTTCACTGCACAACACACACATAATTCCACTACACACAACCTACATCCACTCCACTCCAATAAACATTAATAAAACACTTTTGGATTTAGAACGCTAATAGCACTAATTCTTGCAAATGCGATACCAATTACATCACAAATGCTTCTTTAACTGGTAGTCGCGTTTGCAGAGTGGTGGAGAAAGGGAGCTGGGCCTCCAACCAGCGTGCAGGAATTCCACTGTGTAGGACTTACAGGAGGTACCAGGAGGGCTACTAGGCCGCAAAAGTCCCTTAGGAGTAAAGTGGACTTTATCCCCCAACCAGTACTGTGCCAGGAGGTGCGTTTGCAGAGTGGTAGAGAAATGTGAGCGTGGCCTCCGAAGACCTCTTAGCAATCCCACAGTGTGGTATTTACTGGAGGTAACAGGAGGGGTAGTTGGCCCATAAGGTCAACCTTGGGGGCCAAGTACCCGTCCTATTACCTCCAGTAAGTCCCACACAGCAGGATTACTAAGTTCTCATAGCAGCCCACGTCCCCTTTCCCCACCACTCTGCAAACTCACTTCCTGGCATGCTCTTGGATGGGGATTAAAGTCCCCTTTGCTGCTGGGGGTTCCTTAGAGGACAACTACCTTACCGGATATCTCCAGTATACCCCAAATAGTGAGATAGCTACCAGGTGGACACAGGCCACGCCCCCTTTCTCCACCACTCTGCAAACTCACCTCCTGGCGCACTGCTGCTCAGGGGATGAAGTCCACTTTAGTCCTGAGGTCTTCAGGACACAAGAGGACTTCATCACCCCACCAGCAGTGCATCAAGAGGCGTGTTTGCACAGTGGTGCAGGGAGGGGGCGGGACCTCCCGTGAGACACCAGCTTTTTTTAATTGGTTTTTGGAAGGGGGGCTGTGTGGCCCCCACTTTCCCATTGCCCAAAAGCAATTCTGCTTTGCTTCGTGGAAGCAAGAGCAGGTTTCCTGCTCTCGCTTCCAAGAAGCAAAGCAGTGTTTGCTATGGCAAGGCGGGAGCCATGCTCCCGCCCTGCCATAGCAAACGGCAATGTGCTGGGGGTGGGCACCCGGGACATTGCAGGAGCCAGCGCTGTGGGGTGGCGGTCCCCACGGCCATCGAGGGCTCCAGGAGGGGGGCCTCGTGGCAACCCCGGCCAATAGTTAGATAGGAGGTGGTTGTCCCCCGGGGCGGGGGTCCGTAACGGACTCCCATATTAAGAGGAGGTGGTCCCCAAGACAGTGTGGGGAGGGGCAGGAGCCCCCCACACTTCTGAATATAAATTGGAGGCCCGGGAGGTGGTGGTCCCCGCGGCTTGGGGGGGGACCTGCGAGGCCCCCGGCCCACTATTAAAGCAAAGCCCTGGGGAGGTGGCAGTCCCCAGGGCTCCGTGTGCCCCCCACACACTATGATCAAAGCCACGGGGAGGTGGCAGTCCCTGGGGCTGTGGGGGCTCCCACGGCCCCCCCCACCATAGTTAGGAATTGCCCCCGGGACCTGACCCACCTGGGGGCTTATAGAAAACAAAGCCCGCGCATCGTTTTATTTTTTTCCGGCCGGATTCATGCACCCAGCAGGAATTCGGCTGATTTTCTTTAAAAAAATGCTTTTGTGGGCCCTGGGGGTCCATGTGGGACCCCCTGAATAGGCCTAGGGGGTTAGGGTGTTTCTACCCTGCCCCTTTTTCTTGTTTTATCTTTTTACTCCTTTTTTCTTGTGACGAGGGAAGAACTCCTTTGCAGTCGTAATGGCTGTATTGTCTTTAGTGGGTTAAGACTCAAACCATTTATTGAATGCACATATAACCACCAAAAAATACTTCAAATAATTGCATCTTTCTAGCTCTATATAGTCCATTTGTAGGACTCCAAAAGGAAACGTAGGTGGAGTAAAGTTACAAGGCAGTGTAGGGATACCCTTTTCAGGATTGTGCATCATGCACATCATACAGTACTTCACTAAATGTGCAGCCGTCTTCGAAATATTATCCTTCTGCCATACAGTGTCTAACAACTTGCAAATACCCTTAACACTAATATGAGCTGGGCTGTGGGCCATCGTAACCACATGGAGAATAAATGCATCGAGCAACATCCATCGTTGGTTCCCTGACTTATCAATCCAACATCCCTCATCGTTTAATTGCTCTGTACTTACCTGCCACACTGCTAACTCTTCTACGGTGGCTTCACTTTGTATCTCTTACATTCTCAAGGGTGTCCTCGAACAAGACAACCTCAATCACCCACCTTGCCGGACCTGCTACAAACATTCTTTTCATCTTTGTCCGGGCTGTTTCCATAGCTATCTGATCTGCAAAAGCATTCCCCCTTTCTACATCATCAATGACCTTCTGGTGGGCGCAACATTTCACTATGGCCAATTTCTTGGGGAGTGTCAAAGCAGATAAAGCCTTAATGAGGGGTATATACTGGCTTTTGGTGCCATGGGAAGTAAGGAATCATCTCTCAGCCCAGAGTCACCCAAAATGATGAGCGACTCCAAAAGCATACTGGCTGTCAGTATAGATATTGACAACCAGTCCCTCACTCAATGCACAAGCTCGAATAAGAGCAACAAGCTCAGCAGCTTGAGCCGACTGATAAGGAACTTGTGATGTCTCTACTACTGTATGCAGTGTGGTAATAGCATTAGCCGCAGTTGTAGTGCCATCAGGTGATGTGAAACAAGAGCCATCAATATATAGTTCCCCTTGTGGATCAGATAAGGGAACCTCAGTCAGGTCTACCCATCCTTTCGTCTCTTCAGTCTGGAAGACAGTCATGTTTATCGACTCCATCACTCTAGGAAGGGAGGGGTAGTAACGTGGCTGGATTCAGAGTAGGTCTACCCCTACACCAGTGAGCATTATGTTCCACCGGAGTTCAATAGGAAAGGCAAGAGGTATGGCTCCAACTATTCCTCATCCGGGTCAGACACCTACTCTAGTGACTCAGATTCAGAGCAGTATACAACCATCTAGGAGAGGCAGGGGACAACAGTCTCGACCTAACCAAAGACGAGGTTCATCAAACCCCTACCAACAAGGTGGACCCTGGTGGCCTCCTGCCCCATGGGGATATCAATTTCCCCCTTTTGCTCAGTCAATGCCTCCCTTCACAACGCAATCTCCTTTCTTCGGTCAACCGCATTTTTTAGGAGCAGGCCGCGGACGAAACAGAGGCAGAAGGAGAGGACAGCCGCAGGTACATTGGGAGATGGATCCACAACCACCCAATACCCGCAGCAGGAAAGGGCAACCACAACCAGGGACAAGCTCGGATACAACGAGCTAGTTGTAAACTGGAGCACAAGAACTCTTACACCCAATGAACAATTGATCCTCAACAAAGGCCTGGGCTATGTTCCGACAAATGTTGGAGACTTATTTCAATTGCGATGTGAAATGGCCAAATTTTTCTGAAAAATTCGTCTACACTTTTTCTTTAAAGATAAGGAACTGACGGCCTCTCCGGAGGGTGTTTCTGGAACAAATACGGGCCTAAAAACACCGTCCACTTTTAACCCTCCAGCCCATCTGACACCTGATCGGGTTAAAGTGTTCGAACAAGCAGTGATTCATGACATCACCTCTATTAGCACCAAAAAAGGCAAAGTCTATCACAATCTTTCTCAGAATGAGAAAAAAGCTTTAACAGCTCTAGCAAACAAGGAGACTATAACTATAAAACCCGCAGACAAAGGAGGAGCAATCGTCATTCTGGACACCGAGGCATACCGCACTGAGTGTTTGAGACAACTCAATGACCGGACAGCATACAGACCACTCTCTGAAGATCCGACCCCCAGATTAACAAGAGAGATACAAATTCTTGTAGATGATGCCAAAGCTGCAGGTTGGATTACAGAGCCTGAATCCAACTTTCTAATAACCACACATCCTGTGATGCCATACTTTTATGTCTTACCAAAAATACATAAAAGTCAAAGGCCACCTCCAGGACGACCCATCATCTCGGGCATAGGTTCCTTACTGGAACCTCTTTCCACCTTTGGGGATTTTTTCCTAAAACCTCTAGTTAAGGAAATGCCCAGTTATCTCCAAGACACGAAAGATGTCCTCCGATTACTTCCTAATGTCAGTTATGATACAGAGACAGACCTCCTGGTGAGCTTCGATGTGGAATCTTTATATACCTCCATCCCACAAATGGAAACTTTAGAAGCCATCGAATGTCTTCTAGATATGAGGAATTTGGATAGTATTACACCGGTCCATTTTATAATGGAATGCGCCAGGATGGCCATGATGGAGAATTTCTTTCACTTTGAGGAGACTATATATTTACAAGTCTCGGGTACATCTATGGGCAGCATTTTTGCGCCGAGTCTGGCCAATCTGTATGTCCACCTTTTCGAGCAGAACAATGTACTTACTAAGACCAACCCATTCAGAGACCAAATAAAAATTTGGAAAAGATACATTGATGACATTCTGGTTGTCTGGCAGGGACCTGTAGCTTCTCTGCTAGACTTTCATGCTTGGCTCAATACAAAGAATGAATTTTTACGCTTCACAGTTGTCTTTGACAAAAACCGCCTGCCTTTTCTAGACATAGTGATATGTCCGGATCAGGGCAAACTTGGCAGTGAACTTTACAAGAAACCTCTATCTAAGAATTCTCTTCTCAATTTCAACAGTCATCATCCTCGATCTCTTCGAGAGAATCTACCTGTGGGACAGTTTCTGCGTATTCGCAGAAACTGTTCCAACGTGATCTCCTTCAACCAGCATGCAGAAGAACTCTCCAATCAATTGAGAGATAGACAATACCCAAAACGCCTGGTGAGACAGGCTTGGAAAAGAGCCTCAAACAATAACCGGGGAGCCCTTTTGGAACCCCCAGTGCCAAAGCCTCCTTTGTCCAGAATGACCTTTGTTAATACAATCAGCACGTGGTCCAACCAGGTGCAAAAAACGGTTCGAAAACACTGGCGGATATTAAATGTAGGGAAGGAGGCTATTCTACCACCTTTATTCTCCTTTAAAAGGGGTACCAACCTAAAAGATAGCCTTGTACATACTAGACCTAAATTGAAATCTCCCGTTATTACCAACACCTTATGGGATTTACCGCAAGTACAAGGCCATTTTCCATGCGGTCAATGTTCAGCATGCCCACAGACTCAGCCTACTAAAACAGTTGATATTGGTACAGACACACCCTGGTTTTTTAAAAAAACATACTAACTGCAACACTGAAAGGGTCATTTATCTTATTACCTGTCCTTGCTCTTTGCGTTATGTAGGCATGACCACACGCAAGATCAAGACACGTATCAACGAACATAAAAGCACTATTAGGCGGAACAAACAGGCTACCAAACTAACCAACCATTTTTTGGCATTCAGACATAAACCAGAAGACTTGAGGTGGTTGGTTTTAGAACAACCATTTATTCCCACACATGTGACGGATATACAAAAATTCCTGTTTATTAAAGAACAGAAGTGGGTATTTAAATTCAAGAGTGACCAACTGGGCTTGAATGATGATATCCCGTGGTCATCTCTATAAACAACAGGATCCGGGTACCATATCAGTATGCAGCAAGACTCTATTTTGATTTCCCTCACGTGACAATTGGACGTGGGTGGACAGCCCTAATGATCTCCTCACCCACACATCTGATTCAGCGCCTAAGATAGGCTAGTGAGCCTTTAGGCGTGAACTAGTGAGGCACCTTTATATATATATTTATATCTATATGTTAGGGTTTCATCTTCTATGAGTCTGCAAATTAGGGACACAATGATGGCTCTTTTGTTCCTTTATATATACACCCATATTATCCTGACATATTAGATCTGGTGTTATTTCTCCAGTGGAGTCATAAGCTGTTCCCCTTTTAACCAGCAATGACGTTTAATACGACATTTAGGCATAAGTTTGTGATTCAAACTACAAATCCCAGCATCCCTGTGACAGATGACAACGCACGCGGTACTTTGTACACCGCCGCTTTCCGTAATGGTCAAGACGGAAGTATGCGTGTATGTGGAAGAGATATTTGGACACTCCTCCTCTCCGACAGATACCTCCCCGTCCAGCTCAGTTGTCAGAGCGGGGTACCGACGGAGAGGTAAGGGTCTCTTCTACGTTTCTGTAACCTTTTCAACTACCGTTACCGACGATTATCTGATGCGACTTCAACGATGTCAGGAAATTCCTCTAGGTTTCCCGATACACGAGTCAGACTCAGTCTGCTTAGGCTGTTTTTGTTGGCATCTGAGCTACTTGTACGCAGCATGTTAATCGCAGTGTGACATTCACACAGCACATAAAGAACTCTCGTGTTTGACTGGATATAGATGCAAGCGGGCTGACTCCTTTCGCTTTTCAGATATCTGTAGGTCCTTAAAACTTCTAAACTCGGATCTCAGTACTCCAATATTGCACATAAAATACTAACACGGGTTTTGCTCCCTGTTGTCTGCAATACCATACACTGGAGCGCCTATAAAAGGATATTCCCGTTGTTTTTAAATATAGACTCTGCCTGTGTTTGTTTTTACACTTGTAGTCAAGTACTGTTGGTGGGGAATTCCTATATTCCTTTTGGATTAAAACTGCTATGTCCATTAGGGTAATATTGTTTTTTGGAATCTCCATTTATAGAGCGGTGCCTCATGTCCTGAGCGGATGCCAGGAGAGGCGAGGTGCGTACCCGCAGTTTTCCGGGTAAGTGCACATATTGATTGTTGAATCAACTTATCGCCATGTAATACACCTTTGTGTACTGCCATGATTTCGTAGAAACAAAATAATCATTCTTTTCTTAAAAATTGTTCTGTGATTAACACTGATATTTGCACAAGACTAAGTGAGGCTATCCCATCAACGATCTTGTCTGATTTCTTGTTTGGTTTTTGACCAGGCCTCTTTTACCAAATATTACCTGTAACAGTTCAACTGGGACACACAGGACCAATCAGGTTGTATAATTTACCAACCCAGTTACCACTAGATTCATTTATTATTCTTTTTACACAATTTTTGCAGTAGCGTCAACATGGTCCTGATGAGAGCTTGGACTCTTATGTCCAGTAGCCGAAACATGTAGACCGACATCTTGAAAGTTATTTGCTAAGCTGTCGATGCACTGTTTTTAGAGTGGCACCAAGACAGCACCAGAATAAAGTTTAGTGTCTTGTTAGCCATTTTTATTTGCACTGTTCTTATTACTTTTTTGCACTGCAACCATCACCCCACCAACTGCAATGTTGTTTGCATTCACACCTGGGACTACCATAGAACCACCACAATCACCATAGTGGCTGGTGTTTATGGTACTGTCCATAGTTCCCAGATGATAAGCCACCTTTGGTGGGTGATGGGAACTTAACCCTACAGGGAGGTTGCACACTTTGTCATATCGGTGTTATTTTTCGCATAGAACATTAGACCCACAGTATTGTTTGTATATTGGATTCAGAGTAGCACATCTTTTGATTGTAATATGTTTATCCACAGCATGGGGTACCATAACTGAGATCTGTATCCAGTACGAGTCCAGCCGATTGTCTGATCGAAGTGGCCGCAACCGCTCTTAGGCAAATTGGGAGGGCTCTCGCGATTGAATCAAGGACAGAGAAATAAGCGCACAGCCTTGCTTATCTCCAAATTTGTTGTTAAAACAGAAAGCGCACAACCAGCCATCTCATGAATGTACAACACAAATGGTTTTCCGTAATTAGGGGTGCCAAGTACTGGAGCCAAACAAAGCGCAGTTTTCAAGTGCTCAAAAGACTGCCGACATTCAAGCGTCCAAGGCAAAGGCCCATGCACTTGTTTCATTGTTAAGGCAAGCAAGGGGTTAATTATTAGGGAGTCTTTAGTTATCCACTGGCGACAGTAGGAAGCGATACCTATAAAAGCATGCACATCTTTCTGCGTCTGTGGAATAGGCATTTTAACAATGGTACTGATGCCCTCAGGGGTCAACTTCCTACACTCCTTCGACTGTAGGTGACCTAAATAGGTGACCTCCTGTCGACAATACTGAAATTTAGAAAGAGAAACTTTATGGGCATGCTGAGCTAAATGTAGCAATAACTTAACTGTACTGTCTTTACAACCTTGTTCGGTATCAGAAGCAATAAGGAGATAGTCAACATACTGCACCAATACATTACCTGCTGGAAGCGAAACGGTATCCAATTGACCTTTTAATGCTTGGCTATAAATACTCTTGACTCTGCATAGCCCTGAGGAGCTCGACAGAAACTAAAGCTCTTACCAGCTAGGACGAATGCAAACATATCTACTATCTGGATGAATAGGAATACTGAAGAATTAGTTTTTCTAAATCGATAACAGAAGAATTTAGAAGTGGAAGGAATCGTTGTCAAAAGTGTAAATATCCAGAACCCCTGGAAACTGAGGAACCACTATTTTATTTACTTCATGCAAGTCCATCACAAAACGGTAAACATCTTCATGATCATCAGGAGAACCTGAGGGTGCCCTCTTAAGATTCAGAAGAATGGACTATTACAAATATTAGCAGACGTCTTCTCAACTACACCTTTGCTTAGCAAATCCTGAATAATCTGTAAAAGAGCCCGTTTTCCCACCTGGGGTATTTTATACTGAGTAATACGAGGCAAAACAGCATTATCTTTAACCTGAATTGAAACCAGGGGTATATGCAGCATTCCCACATCCGTATCACCCGTTGCCCATGGAGTAGATGTTGCATCAGCAAATTCAGTGGGAAGAGGGTGAGATAGATACTGTTTAGTACTCACACTTGGGCCCATCATCATATAGACACCTTTCGGGAAGCAATAAATAGTAGCATGCAATTTCTTAAACAAGTCCAAACCCATCAAATTCTTACCACAATTGGATGTTAACAAAAATGGAGCATACTCAGTAAAGGGACCAATAGTTAATGCAAGGGGTCTTGAAATGGGGCTCACAACCGGTACACCTAAAAAACCAACCAAACCTTTATTATGGCCAGACAGAGCCGCCCCAGGGACCATATTTTGGGAGACAAAACTTTTTGTTGCACCCTTATCCACCAAAAATTCCTTAGTTGAACCTTGCAGTTTCGCGGTTACGTAAGGACCACGCTGGTCTACAGGTATCAGAACTGATCCACACTCTATCCCTGGCTATCCTAAGTGCAAGACATGCCTGTCACTTCATCCATATCATAGTCATCATGGTAGTACTTGCCTTCACGGGGGTCATCAAAGTAATTATCAGAATGACGCTGTGAGGCCGTAGGTTTTCTGAACCCCAAAAGCCCCACGACTCCGCCCACAAGACCCTTGTCCTCTAGGGACCGCTACCTTCTGCAAAAGCACGGAACACTAGCTACGCCAGTGACCCTCCTCATTACAATATGCACACAGTTTCAGCCCCAAAGGTGTCGTATTTGGCTGCCTGATAGTGCGTGGAAGCTGTCGGGCAGGACCACTACAGCCTCTACCATTCACTCTAAATATCTGTTGCAACAATACCTTTGTCTTCAAATCCTTATGCCTTTTGTCTGTCCTCTCTTTCTCCTCTTGGTCTCGATGTATATTCAAAATAACAGAGGGGAAGAGGTGGAACAGGTACTTTCAGAAGCCTGCAAATGAGTCGCAATTTTGGAATGCAAATTAGAAACATAGCTATTGATAAACAACCGAACACCTCCCTCAATAGACAGATCCCGCCACTATATTCCAAAAATGTATCCTCTTACCAAGTGAAAAAAAATCAGACACACACTTTTCCTTCTTTTGGCAACAAGGCGTCAACTTGTCCCAATCTACTTTCCTCTGCGGACTAAGAGAATGCATATATGTCATAATGCAGCCTGGCAAGGCAAGTATCTCTGTTCGGGGCTTATCACATGGCTTTCTTTCCTGATCCCATGCTTTGATTTGACTCCATGTACCACCCAACTCCGCAACTTGATCTTGAGTATGAAGCTGCCTCCAAATATCAACCGGAAAAAGAAGACCAAAAAACATTTCAATATCAGCAAGTCATTACCGTTGAAGAGTTGGCTTCAGTCAATTCCTTATAATAAGCAGTAACATTTTTCCTAGGATCGGTCAAATGAGTCTTAGGAGATAAAACCTCACTTCCTTTCCAGAGCGTATCAACCCATTGTTCTTGGAAACAGGGCCCTACTCCTGCTCGAGTAACATTACCGCGCTGGTCCGTTAACTCTGGTATCTCTGGGTGATATATAGGATGATCCTCTCTCATCAGAAACTGAGATACCGTAGTAGGACTCGTCATGCAACCTGCCTCTATAAGCAACCAACGTAGTAATGTTACCAAAAACTTGGCCTGGGTCGAAACCACTGGCATACTCGCTAATATAAAAAATAAAAAAAAATTGGGGCACGTTGTTCCCAAAATGTTGCTGCCAAAGGCCAATCAACAGAGGACATATACATTTAAGAGCATGCTGCTATACAAAGGGCTCATAATCTTTCATCACGCCCCTAACATCCTCCACACTGTAAATGGGATTACGACCCCACTGCGCAGCCTGATTAGCTCCTACCTGCTTCTCCTCAGCCCACCCCCCCCCCCAAGCAGATCATACAAAAGGGCCTATAGGCGCCTTAAATTTTACCAAATCTCTATCCTCCAATCCACGTGTTGGTGTCTCAGCACCCAATAACGCTGAGAGACGAACCATTAAAGTCGGAGAAGCAACAGAAGCACCGGGTAGGATAGTCACAGGCGGCTGCGCCGGGGGAGAGAGAGGGAGATAGGTCGCCACAGACAGTAAAGATAAAGGAGGACGAAGAGCCGAAGCCCAAGCTATCGAGGAAACAGCAATAGATACAGGGACAGTGGGAACAGCTGTAACAGGTGGCTGTGATGGCACAGGAACAGCGGGATATATCCAATGAGGGGTATGTGGGGGAGGGCGTCTAACAATTTTTCCACAAGAGTATCAGTTTCCTCCTGAGCCAAATAAGATTTATCAACATGCAATCAAAACCTCCTATCTTCACATTCAACTCCCTTCTGTTTTTCTCTATCATATGCTACAGCTTTCTGAATCAGTGTCTCATCTTCCCTTTCTGTGCATCTTTTTCCGACTTCAATTTTCTCTGCCTAGCTGCCTTCTGCCATGTTCTGAGAGTCAAACAGACAGTCTACTTCGTCTCTTAAACAACTTCTCTGGTAAATACCCAATCTTTTGTTCATTGCAAGTGCCCGTCAATGGCCACTGCAACTCGGCATTGTCCCTCGTATATTTGTGCCATAATGTACTAAACATAATAGGGCCAAGACCATGCTTCACATACATATCAAAATTAGGAGTGCCTTCTGGAGGCGCTGGTTGAGCTTCTTCCAAGTGAGCATCTGGAAAACAAGAGCGACAGCACAAAGAAAACAGTTTACTGATACCAGGCATCTTCAAAAGAAAACAAGTTCACTATTTATGCCTGGTAAAGCAATTGCAAATTTTTATCCCAAAGACAGTCCTCAGACCATACGAAATTCAAACCAAAATGGTACCTTATCCACAAAGAACCAAAACAAACTCACCTGTTTCATGCAGGTCAAACAAACTAATTCTACACTGCCGAATCTTCAGACCTAATGGTCGGATCCAAGGGTTTTGCAGTTTAGGACTCTAGTCAGGATGACCGCTGGGCGAGGCACCATCTGGCAGGACGGAAGGGGCAATTAAGAGCACAAGAACTATACTCTACCCTTATTATTTGAATAAGTACAATGTATCTTATATTAATGTGCAGACAAAAAGGCACTCTAGCTGGATTAAGCCCATAAAACACAGACACATGTATAGACATGTCTTGAGATTTGGAAAAAAAAGGAAGAAAGAAAAGAAAATATCACATACATTTTTATTTTTTTATTATTATTATTATTTCTTTTATAAATTGTTATCAAATTCTTTCCAATATAATCAAAATGTACAAATCACATTTAATATTCAAAAACACAATGTGCATCAAAAAGTAATGATTCAAACAAGTGCGAATAATGTACAACAGAGAATACACTTATAGTGCAAGATGGAAAAAGAAAGAGAAAGCAACAGGTTCCCAATCAGAAGAGAGCTTAGTCCATCATACATTCATTCATATCCAAAAACACATTCATACAACAACACTCAACCGCATTTTTCATTATGGTGCGAACCGACCGCACTCATAGGCCCCACCCAAGAGCAGAAATTCCAGAAAAAACCCTTGTGGTTGGTCGAACAAATGTATAAATATATATAAGGATGGTATCCAAGTTTTCTGAGAAACACAGGTTCGATCAGGTAGAAAGAATGGTGTGGCCCTGTTCAAAAACGCCGACGCGCGTTTCGGTGAAAAAACTCCTAATAGGGAGCACCACCTTCTTCAGGGTGTAACAAACAACATCAATAGAAACGGGACCTGTCAAAAGCGAAAAGAAATAAAATAAGTGTCTAGATGTATAAATATATATATGTGACAAAAATAGGGGGCAGAATATATACATAATCCATGCCGAGTGTCACAGACAAATTTAATAAAGATTAAAATATTTTCAACTTAAATATTGATTAGTGAGCACCAAAGGTCAGACTAAAGGCTGTGAAAGAAAAAAGAACATAAAAGAATGCAGAGAACCACTATGCAAAAAGCGCACAAAAAAACTTATCAAAAATCACAAAGGGATAATATCGACCTCCGTAGGTAATAGCATCACAGTATGGCGCTTACCTACGTCGATAAAGAGGGACTGTTCAGCGCAATTGCTTCCAAAATGAAACTCCACACGAGCAGAGAGATCACTCTAATCAAGATCAAACAATAATAAAAGATCTGAATATATATACGTCGCAGGAGAAAAGAATAAATAAACAGTAGACAACATTCAACAAAAACCAATACCCAAATACGCGTTATGAGCAGCAAAAGGGGTCCTACAGCTACATTGAAAAGGGAATAGAGGAAAAAAGAAATTACCTAAATACCGTAAAGGGCAAATCCTCAAGGCTAATATGCAGCAAGGGAACCCTAGAAGGAGTTCAATTCTTTAGGAGGAAAGTCATTTCAGCGGGTACACCCCTAATGTAGGAAACACAAAAAGGGGAGAGACAGATATTAAGACGCGAGGGAGCCGTTACATAAAATCCAATAAAACAGCACCAGTTCGCGAGTTCACGTCCAGGTGCAACAATATAGCAAACAAATCCAAACGGAGAATAAGAGATGTATAGGTGGCTCACCTGACATCAAGGTAGAGTACAACGTGCCGCACAGATGGCAGCTAATAGCTATGAATTCAAATTCGAATCAGCAATAGAATTTACGAATGCTGAAAGCGGAAAAATAAAATAAAATGAAATATTCAGCATGGCGTAATACTGGACTGACTGAAAAGACATACACAATAGAGACCGCAGTAGTAAAAATATTAGTCAAAACCAAATAAAAAGCAAAATGGTAACATAAAGGAAAAAATAACTTATAAAGAAACGGATATAGAAAAAGCTGCACAAAGAGATACGAAGAGGAATATGCAAGAAGAAATACAAAGAAAAAAATACCTTGAAAGATAGAAACCGCGTCGGAAACGATCGACCAGCGTCTTAGCAGCAAAGTTCAACGGAAATAATCGCTGACAGGGGAAGCCCTGCCGGGGTCAGGTTATTTAAATCCTCCAATCCCGCCATGCCCAAATCACGGACGAATCAGATCAAGGGTGTGTCAAACACACAACACCAGATGGCCAATGAGAGAAGGATCAGACAGTAATGGATTAATTGGACCAAATCCAAAGGATAAAATTGAAAATAAAGATGAAAATAGAAATAAAAACTAAAACTAGAAGGGAAAGGAGGCACAATAATTTAAGAAAAAGAAATAGAGGAAAAAACGAATTCAAAATATCAGACCAATACCGCCATAATATACATACACTAAAAATAGGTCAAAGCAAATCAAAAAAAATAATTTCGGAAGAGAAAATCGGAAGAAAAGGTCGGAAGAAAAAAGGGGCAAAGCGTGGAACCAACTAGCAGTTATAAGTACAGAGAGATCCTACAGAATTGCGTTTTCCCAAGGTAGGGATTCATTCAAACCCTTGTCCTTTGTGTGAAGGACAAAAATCCAAAAGACCTCGCGATTTTTGCGTGTACTGTTAAGGTCAGAGCCCTTCTCAAGCCGAATTTTTTCAAGAATTGTCCAACGTAGCTCATCTTCTTTGTGATTTTTTTTTTCCATCCAATGACTCACAAGGGGTGCTACATGCTTAGACTGTCTAATATTTGATTTGTGCTCTCCAATCCGAACCCTGACCTCCCTCGAGGTTTCACCTACATAGGTCAATAAACAGGGACATTGTATAGCATAGATACAATTAGACGTCCTGCAATTAGTCATCTCTCTCAATTCAGCAGTGAAACCATTGACTCAGATAGAAACACCAACAATGGCATTGGCACATGCATGGCACGTGCGCATTTATGATTTCCTCTGACAGGAGAGGAACCTTCGATTGATTTTTGTAACCAGGTATTCTGGTCCGAGTCTTTAGCTTTTAACAACAAATTCCTGAGATTTTTGTTTTTGCGAAATGCAACAACTGGTTTGGGCAAAGGGGATGTTTGTTCGCCTAAATTCAGCAGATGCCACTCAGAATTGATGATTTGTTCGATCTTATTATTAAATGGCGAGTACTTGGTAACCCAAACGATTTTGTCTGTTAGTTCCTGAGATTTAGTTTGGAACATAGAATCGCGGTTATAGAAAGGTGCCCTTTTTAAAGCATCTCTAGCCATCCTAGGTGGGTAACCCCTGTTGATAAATTTCAGCTTCATAATTTCCGCATTATGGAGATAATCCTTAATGGAGGTACAATTTCTACGTAATCGTAGAAACTGGCTGAAAGGGATCCCATCCTTCTGGCTCCTAGGATGGAAGCTCTCAAAATGGAGCAGCGTGTTTCTAGCGGTGGGCTTCGTATATAGGGACACCATGAGCTTGGAGTCATGATGTTCCACCCAAACGTCGAGAAACTCAAGTTTGGTGGTACTGGATTGGGCAGTAAACCTGATATTACAATCAGCCGCATTGAGCCATTCAATGTAGTCATTCAAGGTAATTTGGTCACCAGTCCAAATGAAGAAAACATCATCAATATAGCGCGACCAGTGCCGCACAGTCTCAGAGAAAGGTGCGACCTCATTGAAGATGTTAAGTTTTTCATAGTCGCCCATGTATAGACAAGCAATACTCGGTGCACAGGCCGCCCCCATACTAACTCCTTGCACTTGCTGATAGAGTTGCCCGTCAAATTCAAAAACGTTTTCTTCCAGGACAATCTCAAGGCTTTTGATCATAAAAAGGCCATTAGATAGAGATTGATCAGAGTTAATGATGTTGCTTACTACTCTACAGGCCTCTGTCTGGGGGATATTAGAGTAAAGCGATTAATCATCATCGAGAGTTACCAGAATCTCTCGCTCACAGTCATAGTCAAGGCCCTCAATCTTGGAAATAAAATGTCCTGTATCCTTCACATAGGATGACAGATTGCCCACAATGGGCTGAAGGAACTTATCCAGATATTTAGATAATGGTTCCGTAGCCGAGCCAATGGTTGAAACAATCGGTCTCAGGGGCAGATCAAATTGGTCCTTATGAGTCTTTGGCAGACCGTAAATGATGGGAATACGAGTATGGGTTGGTGTCTGGAAAAGGGCTTCTGACATACATATGTCACCCCTCTTGACTGCTTGTTCTACTTCGCGGAGGATCCGTCGTTTAATTCTCGGTTCGGGGTTAGACATGATTTTGCAATAATGCCTGGGGGACCCAAGCAGGTCGAGCATTTTTTCTTTGTACCTATTGGTGTCAAAAATGACTATGCCCCCACCGGACGGAAGGGGCAGCTGGCAGCAATCAATGCTCCTCATACAGGGATCCCTGAACAGTCAGTCCGACAAGACGATGGCCTCGACCTCCCCCCCTCTGTTGCGGAAGAGGGTATGCCACTCACCCGAAGGAGTCCCTGTTTGGATGCCAATTGAAGGAAGTAGTCCGATTAGGATCAATCGGGTCACTCACGACCAACTCTCAGCCTTTCATACAAAAGGAAGAGTCGGCCAGACAGTAGAGGATACAAACCAATATCTGTTTATTTAGGTATACTCAGAGTGGAGCGCAGTCTGCCCAGTCGCTAGGAGTGCTGCAGAGGGACTGACATCAGCACATACATACATTATATACATTTCAGAACCAACAAAGGTAAACCCACAATGGAATTTTCCAAGCAGATGCAGCTAACAATGAAGTACAGAGGATAAGTTTTGAATTCTAGAGCCGGGCACACACTATCTGCTACTCAAGGTCGCTCTGCCCATGACCGCCACTAGACAAGTGGGAGAAAGCCTTTATCTAGTAGGAAAGGTATGTGCTAATAAGGACAACCCATTCATTAGTGAAACAAAACATATCATTGCAGAAACAAAACATAACGAGGGCCTTTTCTCAGAAACAGCAAGGAATTAGTTTCGATTACCACTCAAAATGGCGCCGACATAGAAAATGGCGCTGTAAATGCTGACATACATAGAACAATGCATTAACAAGAATTTTTCAATTTTAACAGGTACACCATTATAAGTCCCTAGTATATGGTAATAAGGTCCCAAGGGCATAGGTACAAAAAGGGTCTCCCATGGGTTAAAGCAGGTATTACGCCACCCATGAGAGACCACTCAAATTGGGACTAAGGGGCTGTCATTGCAGCCTGTGTATGCTGGTGCCAGCACCACTTATGGCAGATATAGGTTTCCCTATATCTGGGGTCACTGCACTTAAAACTTCTAGTTCACCCCAAGGCAGGCCTTTCAATCCTGAAGGCAGGGTGAGCAGTTCTAAGTGTGAGGTGCAGGACACCCCTACAACCTTTGGAGTCCATTCTCCTGGGTTGTAAGTGCATTCACCATTACGATACATAGAGTGGCCATGCGTCATTATGCGATAAACAGCTCTAAACTGGCTGTAATGAACCCTGTCATGTTTGGCATCAAACATGTTGGAATCATACCCCAACACCGTAAACGGTTTGGGAGGTACAATTCCATGCACTGTAAAGCTCTGGTGGAAAACTGGACTAAGAACATGAGTATCCTACCCACTGTCCGACCCCCTCCCCTGGGAGGGAACCCTTAAATCGTCCAACACTTTCCTTAGGGCACTTAAGGGCTTACCTGTAGGTGGGTCCCTAGATTCATTGTGGGACAAGATTCATATCCAGACACTACTACTTCTACCGTCTGTGCACTCTGGACTTCGCTGGACCATGCTCTGAGCTCCAAGACTGCAACTGGAAAGACACCTGCTGCTCCTGGTCTCGTCATCCTGCAAGTCTGCTGCAACCTCTGTGCCCCCATACAGGAACCTCCGAAGGCCTGTGGACATCCAAGACACCTGAAGGAATCTTCCTTGAAGTTAAGGAGTCACTTCCCTGCGTCTGCAGGCACGGCAATGACGCTAACCGGTCTGCTGATCCTAGGCTCCCACAGACTCCAAAAGGCTCAGCAACACAGGTGGTAGTATTCCACATCCCTTGAGGCCTGCCTTGTCCTCTCACCAAGTTTGAGGCCAGTATTCTTTGTTGGAGCTGCAGGAATCAAACCCCTGTGCACTATGTCGACTTGCAGTTACAAAGGCTTGTTGGCTTTGTTCCTCCAAGATCTTCGGGTTTCCAAGTAGTCCCAACCTCAAGCATCTTCTGTGACCAAGATCTTCATCCTCCCCACATCACTTGAACCATGGACCTCCATCTTTGGTGAGATGCTCGAGGTCTTCTTGTGACTCCAATGCCTCTGGCCTGTTGGTCCATTTGAGGTTCAAATTTGATTTCAGTGGGCTCCTCTGATTGCTCAGGGCCTGCTCTGACTCCCCTGCTTGTGGCAAGTCACCTAGGCCTTGCTGGTCCCGACACTGCACCTCTTTTGCTTTCCATGTTGGTTACAGTTGCTAAGGCTTGTTGGTGCTCCCAACAGACACCGAACCCACAAATATCAACATCCGATATGGGACAGCTTTTTACCGGCTCCTGGTCTTCCACAGCATCACTTGGTCCGCACAGCTGCTGCTCCAAGGTCACGGTCAGCTTTCCTTCAACACCGGACATTGGTGGGCATTCGTCTTCTGTGTCTTCTTGTCACTCCCGAGTGGCATAGACTCTGTCCCCTCTGCTAGCAGGTACTTCTCTTCTCGAATCCACCTTTGGGTTCCACCTGACACTTTTACCTTATCCAGCAGCAGCATCTTCCTAAAGTCCTCCATTGAGTTCAACGCCGGTTTCCGATGCCACTTCATACCTATGCACCCATCTTCCCTGGTGTAGGAATCCTGGCTCCTAGAGCATCCACGGGTGGGATAGCTCTCCAACCTTCTGTTTTCCATGGGGTATCTTCAGGGTCTGCTGGGAACGGTCCCTCTTTAATACTGCAACTGCAACATACCCATTGACTTGTATTGAGCCCTCGGTCATGTTCCCACACAGCCTCCGTGGCGCATCTGGTTACTTACCTCGGGTGGTTCCTTGGATCCCTGGCACATCTACATCTTCTGGGTATAGTCTTGACATGAGTCAAGGTTCGCATACCACTATTTTAGTATATTGTTTGGTCTCCCCCTGGCGGCCACTGCATTATCGTGCTACTTACCTGTTTTACCTACAAAGTATTGCATGCATTGTGTATATCTCCAGGCAGGAGATATTCGTATGGGTTAGTGAGTGTCTTATAATAAATATAAATACATATATTTTTATAAATGCGCTGTGTGGTTCTTTTTCATTAATCTATACCAATTAAGATTAAGCTGTGTTACACTCCTTCTGGACTATGCCTGAAGAATGTTCTCCACACCTACCCCTTAGAGAGCTTTCTAAGGTTGTCTAAGACCACTAAAATCACTAAGGATTGGGTGGATTAGTGCATGGTGCCCACTTGCATATGTGTACACCATATACTAATCCAGCTTCTCACATTGATGTGCAGTGGTTGGGATTCAAGCCTGCATTGTTTTACCAGCTGATCTTGGTGTGAATTAATTGCAAAACCATCACTAATATTAGGCACATATAGTACAGCTTAAAATAATTAAGTTCTACTGCACTTAGGGTTGGGTAGTTAAGGGTTTTGTTTCCACTAGGATAGGTAGGTGCAACACCGCAATACACCTAGAACCATGTCTTTAGCTGGGGACACCACTGTACCCTAGTCTGTAAAGTACAGTGGTCTAAAGTTTCAGGAACTAAGGACAATGTGTAGTCTTAGGAAGATAAAGAGAGATGGCAACCCCACCATTAAGCTGCTATTGGAGCTGCTTCATCAGGATGATGACCATCTTGTAGAGGCAGAACAGGATAATGTGGGTGGGAATACTCATGGAGAAGAAGCACGAGGGGTTCCCCCTGACAATCTCAATTCAGAGCATGGGCAGGAGGACTCAAATGATTCTAACCTGCCAAACTCTGACCACTCAGGGGATAGTGCAGAGGCACAGAGGATATACCTCTTGTTCACCCTGGGATCGCCCACAGTAGACCAAGGAGGACTAGATCCTCCTCTAGCGAATCCAATGCTTCATGTGCTTCCATAGGGACCTCCATATCTAATAAGAGGGACAACTTTTAGGAAAGCAAATACCAAATGCTCAAACTTGAGAAATTCAGACTTAAGCTTAGGAGAGATCAGTTGACCCTTGACAAAGAGTCCCTGGAAGTACAGAACACTAGGAGAGACTAGAACTGGAGTCCCATGGTGGCAGCAACAGTGTCCCTAGAATAAGAAGCACTTCTTTTGACAAAAGGAATCTGAGCAGGATAGTCCCTCCTTACGAGGGGCGGCAACATCCATAAATGGATCACTGCTTTGGAGAAGGCTGCAAAGTTCAGGGGGTCCCTCAAGAGCAGCGGGCAGCTATCTTGTGTCTCTCCTTTGCTAACAAAGGTAGAGCTAAGACTCTCACTGTTAGAGAAGAGGATGTGGACAATTACTCACTACTGAAGAGTGCTCTCAGATTGGTTTGGCTTAACCACTGAATGGTATAGGATTAAGTTCAGAGATACCCAGAAGGCACACACCTATGATTGGGTAGATTTTGTAGACCATGCTATTAAGGCTCTGGAAGGCTGGCTTCATGAAAGCAAGGTACAGGACTATGAGGGATTGTACTATTTGATCATGACGTAGCACATCCTTAATAACGGTCAGAACATACCTTTGCACCAGTACCTGGTGGTCTCTGATCTGACCTCTCCCCAAGAATTGGTAAAGAAGGCAGACAAATGGGTCCTCACCAGGGTTAAGCAGAAAAACCATGGTAATGGAGGTGACCAGAAGAAGGAAGATTCTTCTAAATCCCAGGATAAGGGTGGGGACAAGGGTAAAGAAAGTCTTCACAAGGGCCCCAGAAATCTGCATCTGGAGGGGAGTCCCAACATTCCAAGAAGGTTCTCAAAAGGTTGAAAAGTTACTAAAAAGCAGCAACAAGTTGCTGCACAGTAAGAGACCCTTTGCAAAGCTGGACAGGTCACCTTTTTGTTGCTTATTGCTCTATTTGGGTATTAAACTGGTTTAATTCCAGTTTAACATCCAAGGAGCAACTGCAGAATAACAGGGACACCTATCACATTACTTTAGAAAGGTGTTATCCTAATAAAGTATTTCAAATTATGTTTCATTTCTGAAAAAGAAAGTTACAATGTGCATTTTTAGTTGTATCTTTTTGGAGACTTTTTTTTTCTTTTTTTTTTTTAAGTGTGTGGTAAGCCTCTGATACCGAATTCCAGTCACCTACAAATATTTGGTTTGCTAAACACTATTTAATAGTATTTCTGCACCAAATTAATGGTGCTCAATCCATCATCATCTTCTACATTTTTTGAAACCTTGTGCAAAATGTTGCAGGGAATTTTGAGTGACATTTTCTGATAGTTTAATATACAGTTCAATATGTGGCCTTGAATTTACAGAAGTGTAGTCACATTTCAGATTTTGAATGGGGGCGAAATTCCCTTCTTTGACACAAGTAAACATGACTGTCAGCACAGTCCTTACCCAGGATCCTTATGAATATAGGTCTTAACGTGGCTTAAAGACACCCAACACATTGTCAGACAGGATCACCAATCTCAAAGTCTGTTTAACTAAAAAAAATGTTTGAAATAATTTTTTTTTTTTTTTAGCACATAGCAAAGTGTGGAAGACCATATGTGCCATCAGTCTCAACACCTACAGGACAGAAGTCTTCTGTTAAAGAAAAAGATAGAGGTACAGTTAGTTGCAATAAAAGCATCAACTTGCCAATCAAAAAAAATGTACAATAAAAAAAATAAGACAAACTGGGTAAGCCAAAAACTGATCCGCCAAAATCAGAGTTGCCAAATACTGAGTTGCCAAATACTGGGCCGATAAATACTGAGCTCCCAAAAACAGAGCAGTCAAAAACAGGATGGTTGAAGACTTAAAGTTTAAGTAAGAACCATGCCAAAGATGCCGGGTCTATTAGAACCAACCCCTCCAAAACAAAAAACAAACCATCACAGCTGATAGTATAATGAAGGGGCAACTCATCTCACTACCTTGGAATATAATGAGCCATGAACTATTATAATGCACCCAAATAAAAAGTAGGTGGTGGCGGATGTCTAAACCTCCTGAAATCCAACACCATTCTCCTTGCAGTAGATTCTTTTGCAGCTTTTGAATTTACAGTTCTAGTCTGCCCCCAGGAAAAAGTGATCTTTCACAAGGTTCTTAACCTCTATTTTCAGGCTACCTGTATCCGTCACTGTCACTCTACCCACTCATCAATTTTTGGGGCCCTGGACACAACATTACAGTGATTTTTGCGTGCTGTTTTCTGAAAGTGTAATGTGCAATTCAATATGTGGACTGAATTTGAAGATATGGAGTAATAAAATTCAAATTTCAAATGGGGGAAAATTCCATACGAGTACAAGTACAAATGAAAAATTAAAAAGTCTTTACTCAGGATTCTAATGAAAATATGTCTCAAAGTGTATTGAAGACACCCCAAACAAAGTTGTTTTGAGAAAAAAAAAATAGGTGCGTGGCCAAGATGGCGGTGTGAGCAGACGTGTCTTGCTGGTGCACTGTCCCTGCCCAGCTTAAAGCACTCTCCATAGCAATCCCAGCCAGTGGAGTCTCGGGGAAGGGGTGCACGATACCAAAGACAGGCGGTGGCCACCCAGGGGCTCGTTGGAGTTTGATTGGAAAACCAGTGAGGATACAAAGCGAGCCATGGTGATAATATGGAAATGTTGGGATGACAGGGTTAGTCTAAACACATAAGTGCTAACACTCGAGTAGCGGTGGGTCCATTGAAAGCGCGCAATGATTTATTAAACGGGCGGGTGGAACGTGAAAGGGGTTGCACTATTAAGTTTGATACTAAACAGAACGTGGGCATATATTTGAATAAATCATTTTGTTGGGTTAGTGAAAACTTTTGGCTGTAATAGAATGGCACACACACTATGAGTTTATTAAGATATATCTGTTAATTGTAAAATTCACGCGGTTTTTGCAAAAGATGTTACAAAGTTGATTACGTAGTAATTATATCTTTTTAAACTGTTGATTCACAGTTACCCCTGACGAAGGGCTGGAAATAAGCCTGAAATGCATTGGGTCTTAATAAACTATTGCTGCTCTGAACTATTATCTGCATTTTGTGATCGTTTTCCCGAAGAGGCCTGGATGGGCACTCGTGATTATGAGAAGCTTGAAAAAAATGCATTATGGAACAATGTGGATCAGTAAAATGGTTTAAATTACATGAAGAAATCTTGGATAAGATTGTGGCTTAAATGGATTACACTTACAATGAGGTTAAATGTTTAAAAGGCTAAAAGGATCACAGCATCCAAACAAGCTGTGCGACTGGGAGTGGAGCGTAGAAACACGCTCCCCACATTACTTCATACCCAACACAGGCCACGACATGCCTCCATGTTGGCAAGCTGGAGACAAGGGTCCAGAGGGCTGAATGCAGCGGCAGAGGGTCCCGCATCATCAAGGACACAAAAACCTCCATTGGCGCTGCTTGGACCCCCCCGGAAGTTGCCCAAAGAGCTCCGTTCACCCTGAGGCCTGCGCCTTGGTAGTGGGCCTTGTGTCAGTTTGGGGGAGGAGGACCAGAGCATCAGCAGCAGTCTGTGGTGAGTGCTGCATTGAGCAGTCCGGTGTTCTGTGGACCTGCCCGCTCACTCCCTCCCTCCCTCCCTTCTTTCCTCCCTCCCTTCCTTCCTTTCCTCCTGCTGCATCCAGGGGCCTGCGCGGCACGTGCTGAGAAAGAACCCGGCAAGACACGCCCCCGTCACCTCTCTACTCAACTGCATCGCCGGAGCCAGGGGGAAGGTAGAAGGTTTGAAGCATGGACTATGGGAGGTCTGGACCCACAACTCCTTTACGCTGGATCACTGATCCTCATGGACCACAGCTTGGGGACTGGGGCAGCTCCGGAGACCTGGAGCAGCAGTGGGACCCAGCTAGGCCAGAACTACACATTGGTCCCGGGCGGCTGCACAACCTTGACCTTACCTCAACAGGAATTGCCCTGGGAGGCTCCCACTGGCATTGGATACATGTTGAGTGCAGCAAAAGTGGACCCCAGAACCAACATAAGAACTGGGCAGCCTCACTCTTTGGAATCTACATGGGCAACCTATGCTTTGACCCCCTCCTCTTTCTCAACTCACGCAGGGTGCTGCAGAAGGAGACTAGCGCGAAGGCCTCATCTACTACGCTCCAGTTGTGGCTGTGACTGCCCTGATCAGCCCTAGAAATTAGGTTCTTTAGGGGCCACCGGTGTGCCCGACCCCGAAACACACTGACACTGCCAGTGGGCTGCAGGGGGAATTGCAGTCTCCACTCCCTGGGGCCCACCATCTTCCATAACCTTGGTTAGGCCGTGGCCTGGGTTCTGGAGGTGGGTTGCAAAGGATGGAATGACTCTGTGGTCGTCCTGTACGCTGGGCGGCTGACCAGGGAAACAGTGGCTGATAGCTCACCTAAACAGCACCAACAAGGTCCGGACTGGTCTCAGCTTGGTTCAGGATCTTGCTCACACAGTGGCCCAGACTAAGAGGCACTACACCCTGCCTCCCTTGAATGCCTGGGGTCTGCTGCTGGGGAGCAATGGCAACATCAAAAGCAAAAAAGGACCATTCAGTCTGTGAAATGCTGCTCAAGCGATTGGGAGAGGCCCAGCAGGAGAAGTTGGCAGCAGGAGAATCAAAGCACTCAAGGGGAGGAGATGGAACCAAAGGCACAGTGACCCACGAGTTTCTGGAGGCATTGTTCACTCTTCTGCAAGAGGACCTGCAGACAGTAAAAAAGGATCCAATGCTGGAACTCAGGAAAGTACACCGAGACATAGACAAGGTGGGGGAGAGTGTGGTGGCCCTTAAGGAGGGCTCCTTGGCCCGGGATGCAGAAATCGACGTCCAGCATTAAATCATCAGTTTGCAGGATCAACAAATTGACTTGCAGGCCCATGCGAAGACCTAGAAAACAGGTCTAAAAGAAACTATGTCTGCATCAAGGGAGTCCCCACGGGCATGGAGGGCTCAGAGCTGTGTTCAAGCCCTATACAGCAGTATTCTGGGGGTAAACATGCAGAGCATCACCAAGATTGAGCGATGCCACAGAGTCGGTCCCCCCATTCTCTCCCTTGTCCACCGGCAGATATCCTGATCTGTAATCCACAACTTCACAGATAAGAAAGCAAACCTCAAAGCTGCCAGATCAGACCAGAGGATACAATTCCAAGGTCACTCGTTACAGATGTTCCACGACATTGCGGTCTCTACCTTTCAGAAACAAAAACCAGCCACCTACACTCTCAGGATACTGCCTACTCCTAGGGACACCCATTACGTCTTATCATTCAAATAAATGGTAAGACACACCAGCTATGTTCCCTATTGGAGGCTTAAAAGATCCTCAATCTAGATCTCAAGGATCAGGATCCCCACTGATCCCCTGCTGACGATAAAGCTCCTGGCAGAAACAGCCGTAGGTCAAGGTGTGGACTGCGAGTGGAACGTCACCCTCCTGACCTGGCTACCATGGCTAAAGAAAAGCCTGAGCTGCTGCACTCCCTTTCCGGTGACAGCAAACCAGAGGATGATGATCCCCACCCGTGAGGTACTGTACAGGATGAGGGGAAGATACTTCGAGGGCAGGGGTACGCCTTGGCAGTTCCCAGTTGTATGGACCTTCACGTCATGATGGACTCTATTGTCTATATATATGCTCAAGTTTTTTGTTTGGGTTTTGGGGTGAAGTTCGCAGGTTTCCCTTATGACGGGCCACACCAGATCAGGACGATACACCACTGGACCATTACGAACCTTCCCCGACAGTTTGGCTCCTATGCACCTCTCAACCAGCCCTATGAGCCTATGTCTACTACTGCTTAGTCTCTCTTTTCATTCTAGACCCTGGAGACCAAAATACTTCACCTTAATGTACAAGGCCTTAACAATCCCTTTAAGAGGTTGGCTGTTCTATCCCTATTAGAACACTCACTGGGGGATATATGCCTGCTCCAGTAAACACTTGCTTCCCCAAGACATGCCGCATAGAATGTATACCAAGAGATTCTCCCAGCAATTTTGGTCATTAGGGAAATGGAAGAAAGGGGTTGTGGATATTCTTCTCTCCAAATGCTTCTCTGGGGTGGTCCTGGGTAGGTCTGGGCGGTAAATTCCGTTCCGCTCGTAGAATTTGCGGAATTTGGGTAATTTCGCGTTCTGCAGAATTACCAAAAATGCTGCGATCCGCAGCTTCATGAAATTTTTTGCTTGTTCGCGCTTTCAAAATGCATGTTCGTGAGATATTTCTCCCCGAGGACGCAAACAGCGTTCACGAACAAGAAAAAAGCATCGCGAATGGGAGGAACAAGCAATTCCACATGTTCGCCGAACTTTTGCGTGCTCGCGGAGATTTTTTACCCTTTTGCGGAGCTTTGCGGAGCGCGACTTCGCAAATTCTGCCTAGACCTGGATACATGTCTTGAGATCAAGGGTCGTTTGTTGGCCATCCGTGTGCAACTTGGAGCATTTCACCACACGGTAACCTCTCTACAAGCCCAAAACAATCTGCAAGAGGACTTTATAATTGATTCCCTAGCCGAACTCCTCCATTCCCCAGATCAGGCGATTTTGGTGGGTGGAGACATTAACATAGTAATGGACGCAGAACAGGACGGCTCTGGAGAGAGAACTGGGCACAATGGGGTTCTTTCCCCAGAGGGATTAGCTTGGTTAGATGACTGTGGACTGCATGTTGTCTGGCACTCACAGGACCTCGATGAACTGGACTACGCTTTCTACACTGCAGCACATAAGACTTACGCTTGCTTACACCACTTTTTTGCCTCCCTTCGGCCTGGGATCAGGTAACGACCTCCTCCATTGAGCCCTGTTCCATATCTGACCATGCGCCCATCATGCAGACACCACCCTGGTGGCTGCGCAAGAGGTTACATTCCCCTGAGGTAGCTTTAGCAATCAAGAAGACGCTGACTACATGGACCTTAACAACACAGGCGCGGTTCCCCTCTCCCTGGTGTGGGAAGATTGAAGTTGGTTGCCTGGGGTGCTCTCATTGCAAAGACAGGCCATTACCATAAAATACGGAAGGATAAGAGGAGGGAATTGGAGAAATCAGTGTTGGAGTTGGAATACATCCATAAACGCACCGGCCCTCCCCCCCCCAACCGAGTTTGGCATAGACTAATAGAGGAGAGGTTGCAACTTAATTGTCCTGACCTAGACAGGGCTGAATTTGCGATGCTATACCTCAAACATACATTTTGCGTGTGGACCAATAAAGGGGTTAGATGCTGGCATACCACCCCATCTCCCTTCTCAATGTGAACGCAAAACTGTTCACTAGGGTCCCTGCTCATCGCCTTAACCCCTTGATGGCCGGTCTCATCGATCCAGATTAAGCTGGGTTTTATCCCCTTGCCCCAAATGAGGAGGACAAAATCAAGTGCATTTGCCATCTTATTGATAAGGAACATCACTCACGGGAGGAGGTCCTAGTGCTGGCTATAGATGCTGAAAAGGCGTTTGATCGAGTGCACTGGCACCATCTGTTTGCGAATCTCGGGTGCTTCAGTGTGGGCGGGCGGTTTGAGAAGTGTATTAAAAACATCTATAGCACCCCTAGCACAGTGGTGCGAGTTAACGGGGTGACCTCCAGTAGGCTCACTATTGAGTGGGGCTCGAGGCAGGGCTGTCTGCTTTCTCTGCTCTTCTACGCCCTGTACATGGAGCCCGTTGCGCAGAAACTGAGACAAACCTAAGGCGTCGGGCATACCATTCGGGCCGATCATTATTTGATTAGTCTCTATGCGGATGATATTTTCTCAATCACCCGGCCCCTGTCCGCACTTCCAGCCATTGTCTCGGAGCGGACTGTATTTGGAGAAACGTCGGAGAAATCGCAATCATTGAACCTTACTGCAAATCAGTGCACTGAGCAAACTTTGCGATTCCAGTTTCCCTTATCAACAATATGGAGCTCAGGGGGTTAATAGGCAGGTCGCCCCCCCACTCATGAACCATATACAAAATAGGACCTGCCCCGTAAAAATTAGTGAACAAAGTGAGCACACTTACATCAGTATCTCTTGTAGATTCAAAGTTGTTTTGTTTGATATTACATGTGCGGGCAATTTTGCCATACAGCAAACGGGTCTGATGTCACTCACTTCTTTAGAAAAACCTCTTCATTTCTATGTGTGTATAAAAGGTGTTTCCCTGATTATCTTTTTCCCAAGAAAAAATTGTATAATGTAAAAAGAAAAGACAGAGAGAGCCATATATAAATGGTACCCACTTAGAAACAATAGTGGAGGCTGAGTTTTATCCGGACCAGAGGGCTGACGAGAAACACAAATCCGCGGCTATTGGGGAACCAGCCCAGGTGGACAAACACACTTGGATGTAGCACGCACCTATCTACATGAAGGGTTGAGGTATGCTGAACGAGAGCAATCTCCATGATGCAGATAGATAGTTCACTGGTCTGAACTAGAAACGCAGAGTGGCCAGTCGACACTAGCCCTGATGAAGTTGCCGCTAATTTACTCAGGCAATGAAACATGTTGGTTTTAAATGAGCAGACACAGCACAGAATAAAGAGTTATTTAGCTAGTGTAGTTTCGCTTGGTTTTAACTTGGATTGACGTGGGTTCTGATCAGACCCAGTCTCTCTTTTGTGGGTCGACATTGTGATTTTTTTAACACAGACACAAATTAATGTATAAGTTTCACTAGGCACCAGTTGTTGGGATTAAGCAGAGGTTTTTGATTTATCCCTTTTTTTCCTATCTGGGCGGCAGCTGCTGCTCATGAGAACGTGAGGTAGCAGGCGAGTACCTGTCTGCGTATCCTCGTTGGGGTTACTTCCGTGAGGCACTGCCAGTCCCGTTCCACCTTTTTTCTACCACTATTGTTTCTAAGTGGGTACCATTTATATATGGCTCTCTCTGTCTTTTCATTTTACATTATACAATTTTTTCTTGGGAAAAAGATAATCAGGGAAACCTCTTTATACACACATAGACATGAAGAGGTTTTTCTAAAGAAGTGAGTGACATCAGACCCGTTTACAGACTTTCCCTTTCCTGGGACTAATCATGGCACGGAGTGTCACTAAAACCTTGCAAGCTAACTATACCAGACTCATGGCCCTAATCTACAGAGACTTAGACCAGTGGCAATGCTTGCCTCTTGTGTGCTGGGCAGAATAGCCTCGGTGAAGGTGAATATCCTTCTTGGGCACTCTTAATTTTTCAGACACTCCCACTCTTCCCACCACCTGGCATGATTAGTAACCTTCAAAGAGAGATTGACCACTTTATATGGGGAAAGACAAAGCCCAGATTGCAAAAGCAGTTGCAGCAACTAATAAAACAAGAGGGGGGGTCTAGCGGTACTGAGGTACCTGGTGGAGTGGAACCGCCCTAGGACGGAGAAGCACTGGGTCTTCATGGATCAGCCAGTGGTGGGTTCACACATTTGGAATGAGGCGTGGCTGCCCACGCTCACAGATTGTGGGGTCTCCACTCATCCCCGGTAACCAATCCTACCCTGCAAGTATGGGACAGGGTGGCGAGACCGCTGGGCTTTAATGTTTCCCCTCTCCAATGACACCTTTGTATGCAAACCCAGAGTACCCCCCTAGTATGTCCACAGGCATAGCTAAGCGCTGGGTGGATGGTGGTTGTAAGTAGATTGGCTGCCTCTATGGCCATGAGGGTCTTATCCCATTTGATCAACTGAAGACTCACTATTCCTTGCTGGAGTGGGACCGATTTACCCACACACAGCTGACTCACTGGTTGCTTAACACTGAGATACGCCCCAAAGCCCGTAGACCCATGACCCCCTTTGAGAAATGGCTGCTCCTAAAAGCAGATGATTAAAAGCTCATTTCTGAAATCTATCGCCATTTGATGAAATCACCCCATAACCAGAAGACCCCAAGCAAGATTTGCTGGGAAGCAGAACTTGGTCAAACCCTTACAGACAAAGAATGAGAGGACATATTTTATAGGACATGGCACACAACTCAGAGCACACCGATACAGCATACAAATTGTGCTCATACTAGTACTACACCCCTGCACACATTCAAAAATGGAACGCACAGTGTGACGGGCAGTGCTGGTGAAGCTTGGCAACCCAGAAGCGCTGCTGCATCTTTTGCGGCATTGTCCAAAGCTTTCCAGATTCGGGGAGATGGTCCTGGAGGACATCAATAGCACCTTTAATACTGAGATCCCTCTGTTCCCCACATACACCCTTCTGGGGCACCCCAACCCACTCACATATCCATTCTGGTCCACTAGAGGTTGACAGATTGCACTGGCCCCAGACACTGCAAAGACTATTCCTGTCCAACTGGGGCTCAGACAAAGTCCCAGACCACAGACAATGGCTTCACCAGCATTGGTCCCTGTTGGGCATTGAACGGCTGTCAATGGCAACAGGCACTGATCCTACTGCATATAGGAAAATCTGGTTCCCATTCATTACTATCCTATTCAAAGAGTTCAGGGAATTGACTTGCCCATCCTATCTCTGTATCCTCAGGCTACTGCCCTGCGAGCAGGAGGAGACAGGGGCAGTGTGAATTAACTGACTCCTAGCAAACACTGGCCGGGCTAGGCACTTTATATTCACAGGATGGTCCTGGTTGGCAGGGGAAAGGGTGAGTCTTGGGAGTCTGTTCAATTTGGGTTAGATTCATTTCCTTGTTTTCACTGTTATTCTTTGGCATGCATAGCACTTTGCTACACTCAGCAAAACCACGCGGAGGCCACGTTGAGACAATACTGAACATGAAGTGCATTGCACATCTCAATGAATCTTGACTGACCCCAAAGCGCAGCCAGCACATGCTGGGTTGTAGGTGGCAAGCAGTGTATTACCATAGCTACAAACATACATAGTTTTATGGAGATGGCTTTGTTTGCCTGTATGCAATTAAACCTCGTGGCCGGCCCGGTTTGGGTTGTAGGCAGCTTGCTGTTTGTGTGATCATTCTAGTGGTCTGCCAATAATAGATTTGATCATAAAAAAAAAAAAAAAATTACATTTTTACAAAACATATATTAAATAGTACAAGAGCTTAAGCTCCAGCATGCTTAACTCAGACAGAACAGCAGTATACTGTTAACATAATAGAGGTTCAGTTACTGGCACTAACAGCATTAAGATGTCCATCAAATGAAATGTACCACAATACAAAGAGCCACCAAAAAGTTAGCTCGCAAATAGTGAGCCGCCAGATGCCGAGCTCGCAAATAGTGAGCCGCCAGATGCCGAGCTCGCAAATAGTGAGCCGCCAGATGCCGAGCTCGCAAATAGTGAGCCGCCAGATGCCGAGCTCGCAAATAGTGAGCCGCCAGATGCCGAGCTCGCAAATAGTGAGCCGCCAGATGCCGAGCTCGCAAATAGTGAGCCGCCAGATGCCGAGCTCGCAAATAGTGAGCCGCCAGATGCCGAGCTCGCAAATAGTGAGCCACCAGGTCCTCAGAGCCGCCGGGTCCTCAGAGCCGCCGGGTCCTCAGAGCCGCCGGGTCCTCAGAGCCGCCGGGTCCTCAGAGCCGCCGGGTCCTCAGAGCCGCCGGGTCCTCAGAGCCGCCAGGTCCTCAGAGCCACTGCACCATCAACTGCTCCATTGGGACTGCCACCTACCCCAATGACTGGTACCATGCCGAGATCAACTCCCTCTGGAAGAAACTGTCCACCGACCCAACTGACCTCAAGAGTTTCAGACCCATCTCCCTGCTTTCCTTCCCAGCTAAGGTAATTGAGAAGGCTACCAACTCACAACTCATTCAAAGAAGCCAACCATGTCCTGGACTTCTCTTAATCCGGCTTCCGAAGCAACCACAGCATCGAGACCGCCCTTATTGCCGCCACCTATGACATCCAATCCCTTCTCAACTGGGGAGAATCAGCAGCCCTCATCCTCCTGGACCTCTCAGCCACATTCAACCCTGCCTCCCACTGCACCCTAAGCAAGATACTCCACGACTCTGGCATCTGCAATAAAGCCCTGGACTGGAACGGTTTCCTCCTTACTGCTAGAACACTGCGAGTCATACTACCACCGTTCCTCTCAGAACCTATGGGGGAAAAGCTGCGAAGTCACCGAGGGCTCCTCCCAGAGCCCCATCATCTTCAATGCATGCAACCATAGTCAGGAGCGAAGGACTCCACATAGTCTATACTATGCCAAAGACACCCAGCTGATCCTCTCCCTCCTCAACAAGTCTAGAATCGCCAGAAACTACTTCCATGATGGGCTGAATGCAGTGGCCACCTGGATGAGAGACAGCTGCCACAAGCTCAACTCGGACCAGACCAAAGTCCTCATCCTCAGGCCAAACACCTCCACCTGGAAGACTGCTGCATTAGGAACCCCCCCAACAAACACAGACCACGCACAAAACCTCATCATATTGTACACCTCATTCGCGATGAACAGCCAGTTCAACACAGTCTCCTCCTTATGCTTCCATAACCTTTGCCTGCTTTGAAAGACCTTTAGATTGATCCCCGCTGAGGTCAGAAAGACAGTCACCCACGCACTCATCAGCAGCAGACTCTACTATGGCAATGCACTCTATGCAGGCGGCACCCAGAAACTCCTCATTAACATACAGAACCCCGCAGCCAGACTGGCCCTCAACATCACCCACCACAGCCATAGCTCCAAAAACCTGTGAGAACTCCACTGGCTCCCAGCCAACAATATAGTCAAGTTCAAGCTCCTCACACATGCCTACAAAGCCCTCAATGATGCTGGACCAGCATACCTGAACCACTGCCTCTCATTCCACATATCCACCAGACACATTCGGTGAACTGGCCCTTGCCACTGCCCCTGAGATCCGCAAGACCAGGACCATAGGAAAACCTTTTTCCTACATCGCCGCCAAAACCTGGAGCACCCTGCCTCTCTACCTCAGGCTATCACCCTCGCTGTCCCAATGCAAGAAGGGCCTCAAGACCTGGCTCTTTAACTTAATCTCTGCACCCAGCAGGACTTGCAGCCGCCATCTCCCCACTGCCTTGAGACCCTCACGGGGAAGTAGACCTGCTTAACAAGCGCTGATTGATTGATACTCAGCTGCCACAAACTCATCTGCCACAAACAGGCGCTTTAAAGGAAATTAGTTAGGGGACAACCAGACCAAAGATGCCAGGTTTAACAGGCAAATAACCAAACCCCAGACCTCCAAAAAACGAAGCCATCCCAGCTGGTAGTAATGATGGAGCAATGCATCTGACTATCTTGGAATATAAAAAGTCTAGAACTATCATAGTAAAGCCAAGCAAAGGGTAGGTGTCCATGACGCTCAATAGCTAATGTCAGCATCCTTGCACTGGCTTGTCATGTAGCTTGTAAAAAGTTAGTGCCAATTCTGACATTGCTGAACCTTCAAGTTCACTAGAGGAATTGGGGCATCACCAGATGCTCAAGGCATCCTACCTTTTAGTCTGCCCCCATAAAGTGATCTCTTACCAGCTTCTTAGCCTCTTTTCAGGCTACTTCTACCCCGGTCGCTCTATCCACTATCATATTAGTAATGTCTTGCCAAGGGGTCTAAAAACTTGCTGTGATTTTTTAGCAACATTTTCTGAAAGTTTAATATCCACAAGATGAACCAAGTACACATGAATCATACCAAAGTCCTCACCCAGGATCCTTATGAATATAGGTATTAAATGCTCTTAAAGACCCCCACCACATGGTCAGACGGGATCAACATTCTCTAAGCCTTTTTGACTCAAAGTTTAAAAAAATATTTAATTATCATTTTCAGCACATAACAAACCAGTGTATACAAGACCATGAGCACTGGCAGGCTTAACTCAGACAGCACAGCAGTATTCTGTTGTGAAAATAAAGGTACAGTTAGTGGCAATAACAGGCTCCACATATCCATCAAAAGATATGCACAATAGAATACTGCCAAAAAAATGGCAAGCCAAAAACAAAGGCATGGGCAGTTGTTCAAGGCATCCTACTGTTTCCTAACCTCTCATTTCAGACTACCTCTACCTATCACTGTTGCTCCATCCACTGTCATCTTATCAATTTTTTAGAACCCTGGGCAAGACATTAAAGGGATTTATGAGCGACATTTTCTGAGATTTTATTATCCATAAGATTACACAAGCACACATGAATCATACCAAAGTCCTTACCCAGGATCATTGTGAATATATGTCTTAAAATGGCTTAAAGATGCCCAACACCTTGCCAGATGGGAGCACCATTCTCTAAGCAGATTTGACTGAACAATGCTTTTTAAATAAATATTTATCAAAACAGAGCCACCAAAAAACAAGGCCAAGCCAAAAGACAAGGCCAAGCCAAAAGACAAGGCCAAGCCAAAAGACAAGGCCAAGTCAAAAGACAAGGCCAAGCCAAAAACTGAGTGGCCAAAAAACAGCCACCAAAAACTAGGACAAGCCAAAGGCTGAGCCACCAAAAACTGGGCTGAGCCACCAAAAACTGGGCCAAGCCAAAAGACAGAGCCAAGCCCAAAACAAAAGGGCCAAGCCCAAAACAAAAGGGCCAAGCCCAAAACAAAAGGGCCAAGCCCAAAACAAAAGGGCCAAGCCCAAAACAAAAGGGCCAAGCCACAAGCTGAGCCGCCAGAAACTAGGCCAAGCAAAAAACGGAGTGGCCAAAAGACAGAGCCGCCAAAAGACAAGGCAAGCCAAAAACAGAGCTGCCAAAAAATGAGTGGCCAAAAAACAAGGCCAAGCCAAAACAGAGCCTCCAAAACAGAGCCGCCAAAAAACAAGGCCAAGCCAAAAACTGAGTGGCCAAGAAACAGCCACCAAAAACTATTCCAAGCCAAAGGCTGAGCCACCAAAAACTGGGCTGAGCCACCAAAAACTTGGCCAAGCCAAAAAAAAGGGCCAAGCCAAAAAAAAGGGCCAAGCCAAAAAAAAAGGGCCAAGCCAAAAAAAAAAGGGCCAAGCCAAAAAAAAGGGCCAAGCCACAAGCTGAGTCGCCAAAAACTAGGCTAAGCCATAAACGGAGTGGCCAAAAGTCAGAGCCGCCAAAAACTAGGCTAAGCCAAAAACGGAGTGGCCAAAAGACAGAGCCGCCAAAAACTAGGCTAAGCCAAAAACGGAGTGGCTAAAAGACAGAACCGCCAAAAGACAAGGCATGCCAAAAACCGAGCCATGACAAAAAACAAGGCAAGCCAAAAACAGAGCTGCCAAAAACAGAGCCACGCCAAAAAACAAAGCAAGCCAAAAACCGAGCAACGCCAAAAAACAAGGCAAAAACAGAGCTGCTAAAAATTGAGTTGCCAAAAAACAAGGCCAAGCCAAAAGCTGAGCTGCCAAAAACAGAGCCGCGCCAAAAAACAAGGCAAGCCAAAAACAGAGCTGCGCCAAAAAACAAGACAATCCAAAAAACGGAGAAGCCAAAAAACAAGGCGGCCAACCCAAAAACAAGGCGGCCAACCCAAAAACAAGGCGGCCAACCCAAAAACAAGGCGGCCAACCCAAAAACAGGGCGGCCAACCCAAAAACAGGGCGGCCAACCCAAAAACAGGGCGGCCAACCCAAAAACAGGGCGGCCAACCCAAAAACAGGGCGGCCAACCCAAAAACAGGGCGGCCAACCCAAAAACAGGGCGGCCAAAATCTAGGCAAAGCCAAAAAAAGGGAGGCAAGCCCCAAAAAAAGGGAGGCAAGCCCAAAAAAAAAGGGAGGCAAGCCCAAAAAAAAAGGGAGGCAAGCCCAAAAAAAAAAGGGAGGCAAGCCCAAAAAAAAAGGGAGGCAAGCCCAAAAAAAAAGGGAGGCAAGCCCAAAAAAAAAGGGAGGCAAGCCCAAAAAAAAAGGGAGGCAAGCCCAAAAAAAAAGGGAGGCAAGCCCAAAAAAAGGGAGGCAAGCCCACAACAAAAAAACGTGGCAAGCCAAACACTGGGAAGCCAAACACTGGGCAAGCCAAAAGGAGAGCAGCCAAAAGGAGAGCCGCTAAAAGCAGGATTGTTTAGGTCAAAAGTTAGGGGAAAACCATGCCGAAGATGGCACGTCTAATAGGCCAAGAACCAACTCAACCCACCCAAAAAAAGCCATTGCAGCTGGTCGTAGTAATGAATGGGAAACACATCTGAATACCTTGCATTATAAGAAGACAAGAACTATTATAATGTACCCAAATAAAAAGTTGGTGGCAGCGGATGTCTATACCTCCCAAAATCTAACACCATCTTCCTTGCAGTAGGTTTGTCGTGCAGCTTTTGAATTTATAGTACAAATCCTGACATTGCTGAAGCATCAAGTACACCAGAGGTAATGAGGCATGGGCAGTTGCTCAAGGCGTCCTATCTTCAAGGCTACCCTCAGGGAAAGTGATCGTTCAGAAATGTCTTTACCTCTCTTCTCAGGCTACCTGTATCTCTCTCACTGTCGCTCTTCCCACTGTCTTATCAATTTCTTAGGGCCCTGGGCAAGACATTACACAGATTTTTCAGTGACATTTGCTAAAAGTTTTATATACAATTCAATGTGTGGGCAGAATTTGCAGATATTGAGTAATAAAATTCAGATTTCAAATGGGGAAATAAATTCCATAAGAAAACACAAGTAGACTTGAATCATTGAAGAGTTTTACTCAGGTTGCTTGCGAATATGACTCGAAGTGGATTGAAGACACCCAACCATTTTCTAAGCCCATATGACTAAACAAAGTTGTCTTTTTTTTTTAACACAAACCAGTGAGTACAAGAACATAAGCTCTGGCAAGCTTAACTCAGAGACAGGAAATAAGTATTCTGTTAACATAATAGTGATTCAGTTAGTGGCTACAATGGAAAAACAGAGCCGGCCACAAAAAAACCACTAAAATAGCATGGTTGAAGGAAAAATCTTAGGGAAGAACCATGCAAACGATGCCAGGTCTAAATGACAAATAACCAATCCCATTATCCCCAAACAAAACAAGCCATCACAGCTGCTAGTAGTAATGAAGGGGGGACAAATCTGACTACCTTGGAATAGAAAAAGTTAAGAACTATGATAAGAAATCCAAATAAAGAGCAAGAGTCAACAGGTCTCTATCTCACAACGAACACCAGCCTACTTGCAGTGACTTGTTGTGTAGCTTTTGAATTTACAGTTTCAATTCTGAATTCCTGAAGCTTCAAATACGCCAGAGGTATAAAGGCATGAGAAGTTGCTCAAAGGGTCGCATCTTCTAGACTACCCACAGGAAAAGTGATCTTTCATCTGTTTCTTAACCTCTCTTTTCAGGCTACCTCTACCTATCACTTTTGCTCTGTCTACTGTCATCCTATACATTTTTTGGAACCCCAAGCAAGATGTTGGTGATTTGAGTGACATTTTCTGAAATTGTCATACACAGTTCAATGTGTGGGCTTGACTTCGCAGATATTGAGTAATAACATTCTGGTTTCAAATGGGAGAAAATTCCATGAGATGACACAAGTACACATTAATGCTACCAAAGTCCTTACCCAGGACCCTTACAGATAAATGTCTTAAAGTAGCTTAAAGATGCCCAACACCTTGTCAGAGAGGATCATCATTCTCTAAGCCTATTTGACTCAACCAAGATGAATGAAGCTGGATCGATGTACATGATACCAAAGTAAGGTATAGTCTGCACAGAGTCCAGGGAGTACCCAGAGGTATAGCAGATGCTAAATTAGTTATGTACCAACAGCTCTCTTTGTGGTAGTGTGAGTGAGCAGTTAGGCTTATCCAGAGGGTGTGTTAAGCATTTATTGTATTCACTCCATCAAGAATGATAGACATACTCAGATAATCCAGACCAATTGGGCAATTATAAAAAAGGTATACTTGAGTTTTATTTTTTGAACCAAGCAGGACTTGGTACAGGTAGGTACAATATATAGGCCTGAACAGTGTAACTCTGCTGCGTTTGCGGCGTATTCTGCACTCCGCGCTGCTCGCAGAGTGCAGAAACCTGTGCTTCGCGTAGTGCAGGGGAGTTTGGTAAGTTCGCGAGCGAGAGCGGACTCTCGGGTACAATGTCTACCCGAGCGGCAGGAAGACCAGCATGAACAGCAGTTCGCACTGCACTCCGCCACATGCAGAACTCCTGAGTTTTTTTACAACTTTGCGGAGTTCCGCCTAGCAAAACTACGCAAACCATGCCCAGGCCTGAAAATATGCTTTCAATTGTAAACCTTTACACAGAAATGCAACTGAGGATGGATTTGCAGTTGTTACAGGTTTCCATCACTTTAAAAAGCAGTTTGAATTACACAGTAATTACTTTCAGAAAACCTTTTAGTTACTTCTGTATTACTTGTGATACCGGGGCAGGTATGCCAAGATACCACTCCTAAGGTTCTCACAAAACACAGTAAGTACAACTTTATACTTTTAATTTTAGTTCTCTTTTCTCCGTAGAAACATCAGTTCAACACATTTTAGACCCAAAATCTCATAACATGGGTTCCTAAGGGAGAAAAAGCGTTAGAGGGGTTCTCAGGCAAGTACACGACTTAAGAGTGAGTTTTGGGGGGATAGGCCCAAGGTCTAGTTGGGCAATCTAGTGGCACCAGCAGAGGCACTGGAACAGTCAGGTGCAGAGTGCAGGGGCCCAATGTTAGCCAATGGGACAAAGAGGGCCTTCAGTTATAGACAGTTTATGAGCAGGTCAATCGGGTGTGGGAGCAAAGCTACTGGGGTTAGGTTCAGCTCAGCAGGGGCCAACAATCTGCACCAGAGCTGCACAACCAATGGCACTGGGGCAGCTGGGTGCACAGTGCCAAAAAGACATCAGGGGCCTTGTTCTTTTCAATGGAAGCCTTCAAGTCGGTGAAGTTGCTGCAGGCTCGGGCATGGAGGTTTCCTGAAGGTGACCACAAGCTACAGAGATGAGTTGGGATCTTGGGGGATGCCTGGACCCCATCAATTGGGCCACCCAAGGCTGTGGAGAGTGCTGTGGGGAGTGCAGGGGGCGTCAGATTTTCTTACCTGCTCCAGTCGTGGTCAGGGAGAGCCTTCGGGTTGAGCCTGGAGGAGTCTTCTTGAAGCTTGAGTGAGTTCAAGGATCACCAGATCCCAGGTCAGGATCACTGGGGGAAAATCTCCTTGTGGTTTTGGGCCACTAACTCAGGCTGTGGGCATCGGGTGCAGAATCGCATGTCATCTAATTCTGGTCTCGGAGTCTTTGTAGAGCAAACCAAGTGCCCACGGGAGAAGGTCTGTAAGGGGAGTGAAGGGCATGCCCTTGGTGCTCTGGAGGGCTGCTGGACATGCCGGTTTCTTCTCTGTAAGCAGGTCAGTCTCAGGACAGGCCAGTTGGGCTGGGGCCAAAGCAATAGGTATCCTCTTCTTCCTGGGTCAGCATGACTCTTCGGTCTTTCTTTCCTCAAATCCGAGGCGGCAAGGTTCAGGGTTGCCCCCAATTACTATATTTAGGGGTGTTTAAAGGGGTGTGCAGGTCGGGACCAATGGGTCCCTTCCTTGGGGTGGGTACACCCCCTATTATTCCACCCTCCAGTGAGAGGGGGCATGAGCCTCTTCTTGATTGGCTGGGTCTCCATCTTCAAGGAGGAGGGGACTGAGATATGTGATTCACCTCAACTCCCCCAAACGATAGGTGGAGTTGGCAAAGGTGGGCACACCTCTCATCCTAGCTGGGGTTTTCCACAGATTGTGTCACCCAAAGTGGGGGCCAGAACTGGTGAGAGATAGTGCTGGGGGCAGAAAAAGGCAGAGACCGCTTCCAAAGCTTGCAGGCCTTTGAAACTTCCCCTTTGTGGACCCAGTCCATTCTGGGCAAGGTGGTATGACACCTCTGTCCAGGATGGGCTTTGTTTCTGGACCAAGAGAGCGGAGGCTTTCAACCCAGGGGTCTAGGTGGTGGCAAATGTCAGGCAGGTATTCAGGAACCACACTAGGGCTAGTCAATTTTGAGGGGCAGTCTCTAGGATGCCCTCTGAGTGCATTTTACATTAAATCTCACACTGGCATCAGTGTGGGTTTAATGTGATGAGAGGTTTGCTACCAAACTTCCCAGTTTTTAGTAAAGCCATTATGGAGCTGTGGAGTTCGTAATGACCAACTCCTAGACCATATACTGTTTATGGCTTTACTACACTTAGTGTCTGAGAATGGACTTCAACACTAAGTGCACAGGGCTCATTCCACTGTGCCCTCACCTGAAGGCTAGTGCACCCTGCTAGAGAGGTGACATACATAGGCCTTTGGCAGTGGGTTTCAGGCATGAGACACAGGGATGTGAGCCATCTCGACGCTTCACTTTTCTCTGCACCAAAATATACAGCCTGCACAGGCAGTGTGCATCTGTTAAGGTAATGGTCCCTTAAGGATGGCACAGTAAGTGCTACAGCCCTTAGAGGCCTTCCTTTGTCACAGTGCCCTTGGTGCCCATGGTATCTTTTACAAGGGGTTTACCAGTGGCCAGGGATGTGGCAATTGGGGGTACAATGGCACAGCTTTTGGAAAGAAAACAGGCCCTGGGAACCTGGTTGGAAGGGACCCAGAGCACATCAAGTCAGGTTACATCAGATATCAGACAAAATGTTGGGGGTAACCATACAAAAAGATAGGACAGCAGTCTTTAGTTAAAAAATAGAGGCTAAAGCAGCGCCAATAACAGCGTTATGATGCCCATCAAAAGAAATGCACCACAATAGAAAAAGCCGCCAAATGCAGAGCTGCCAAAAACTAGGAGAGATGAAGCCAAAACGTTAGAGCAGAACCACGTCAAAGTGTGTTCCGAAAAACTCTGATCCGCAAAGCAGAGTTTTTTTTCCTCACTCTCATTCACCAATGTGAAGTTGTGGAGCGTGAGTGAGGAAAATCTTACTCCAGACCACCTCGTGGCCCGATTTCTCAACGCGGATGGCTGACGACGCTTGCGTTGAGAAACGTTCTGTTCGCTTTGAGGAAACTGGGGCTTGAGTAGATTGTCTACTCGAGCAGCAGAAAGTAGTAGCACCCTCTTGCGCTGCCCATGGTTTTGTTTGAGCTGATTTTTCATCTAGCACTAAAAATGAGCATGAATGTCACAACCTAAAGCACTCTACCACTTATGGAACTCCACGCAGCGCGGTGCTGTTTTTGGGCCGCTTCGCTCTGCCCAGGCCTAGCAGTAATAAAGGGGCAACACATCTGACTACCTTGCAATATAAGAAGTCTAGAACTATCATAATGAACGATAATAAAGAGTGGGTGGCGGCAGCTGTCTATGCCTCCCAAAAGCCAACATCAGCTTCCTTGCAGTGGCTTGTCGTGTAACTTTTGAATTTTCAGTACCAATTCTGACATTGCTGAAGCTTCAAGTACACTAGAAGAATTAAGACATGGGGAGATGCTCAATACGTTCTGCGAGCCACCAAAAAGGGGGCGCCAAACACTGGGCCACCAGACACAGGTTGAAGGCAAGAAGTTAGGTGAGAAACACAGCAAAGATGCCAGGACTAAAAGGAGAAGAACAAACCCCTCCACTCCTCAAACAAAACAAGCCATCAAAGCTGGTAGAATTAATGAATGGGCAACACATTTGACTAGCTTGAAATACAAGTCAAAAATTAGCATAATATACCAAAATGAAGAGTAGGTGGTGGCAGGTGTCTATGGCTCTCAAAAGATAACACCAGCCTCCTTGCTGTGGCTTGTTGTGTAGCTTTTACATTTTCAGTTCCAATTCTGACAGTGCTGAAGCCTCAAGTACGCCAGAGATAAGGCTGGTTAATGCACCCTACCTTTTCGGCTGACTCCCTTTGTTAAAGTAATCTTTCATCAATTTCTTAATCTTTTTTCCACTTCATCTTGTCAATTTTTTGGAACTCTGGGAAGACATTACAGTGATTTTTGTGCAACATTTTCTGAGACTTTATTGTACAATTCAATGTGTGCTTGAATTAGGAGATGTGGAGTAATAAAATTCAGATATTGAGTGAGGGTAAAATTCCATAAGATGGCACAATCACAAATAAATCATACCAAACTCTTTACTCAGGATCCTTATGAACATGTGTCTTACAGTGGCCCAACACCATGTCAACAGAATTGCCATCCTCTAAGTCTATTTGTCTAAGCAAAGTTTTAAGATACATATATATATTTTTAGTAGATTTTTTCAACACATAACAAACCAATGTGCACATGACCATAAGCCGGCTGGCTTAGCTCAAAGACAGGACAGCAGTATTCAATTAATATAATTGAGGTACCATTACTGACAACAAGAGCATTAGGATGTCCATCAAAAAAATGCACCATAATAGAAGGAGCGGTCGGAAACCGAGCCGCCCCAGAAACAGAGCTGTCGTAACAAACTGAGCCGCCATTACAAACTGAGCCATCACAGCTGGTAGTAGTAATGTGGGGGCCACACATGTGACTACTTTGGAGCATAAGAAGCCACTTTAATAATATACCCAAATAAAGAGTAAGTGGAGGCAGTTGTCTAAGCCTCCCAAAAGCTAATACCAGCCTCCCTGCAGAGGGATCTCATGTAGCTTTTGAATTTATACTTCTAATTTGGACATTGCTAAAGCTTCTAGTACACTAGAGTTACTAAGGTATGGGCAGTTGCTCAAGGTGTCCTACCTTAGGGGAAATGATCCTTCACCAGTTTCTTAACCTCTCTTTCAAGCTACCTCTACCTCTCACTGCTGCTCTATACACTGTCTTCCTATCAATTTTTTGGAACACTAGGCAATATATTGCAGTGATTTTCGAGTGACATTTTCTGAAATTTTCAATATGTGGGCTTGTATTTTCAGATATTGAGTAATACAATTCTTATTTTGAATGAGGGTATAGTTCCATATGATCACACAAGTACACATGAATAATTCCAAATTCCTTTCGGATGATCCTTATGAATCTGTGTCTTAAAGTGGCTTAACGAAGCCCAACTCCTAGTCAGACGGTATCACCATTCTCCAAGCCTATGTGGCTAAACAATGTTTTTTTAAAGAAAATATTTACATTACATTTTTTTAACACAAATGTGTACAAGACAATAAGAGCTGGCAGGCTTAACTCAGACAGGACAGCAGTATTCTGTTAAAATAATAGAGGTACATTTAGAGGCATTAACAGCATTAAAATGTCCATCAAAACACTGAGCCGAGAAAAACTAAAACCCACAAACACTGAAGCCGACAAAAATTGAGCAGACAATAAAAAGGAGTGTTGAAGGCAAAAAGTTAGGGGAGAGCCACGCCAAGGATGCCATGTCTAACAGGCCAAGCACCAAACCCCTAAAAAAACAAAAAAACAAAAATCAAAGCCAGTAGTAGTAATGAGGGGGCAACTCATCTGACTACCTTGGAGCATAAGAAGCCACTTTAATAATATACCCAAATAAAGAGTAGGTGGTGGCAGTGATTTTTGAGTGACATTTATCTGGAATTTAAACGTTCAGAAAATATGTGGACTAGGCCTTACAGAAGTCGTAGACTCATGCTCCGAGGAGTGTCAAACTCCTCCACTACTGGTGGGCAGAGTTTACCGGCACACCTGCTCACGTTTTGTTTTTCTATCAAACGCAATGCAGAGTACGTCCTCACATTGCAAATCATGCGAGTACAGCACCAGGTGGTTCACATGGGAGCAGCCATCTTCATTTCTACTCAGTTAATGGTGCTGGTCCTGTGTTTTAATCCTTCTTTAATCTTTGTAATCCTCTGGTCTCCTAATCATTCTACCCCTCATTTTTGTTTATTGTATTAGTGTGAGTTGGTGTCTGTATTCAAGTTTTTTTTTAAATTGTTTTATGACTTTTTTGCTTATTTTTTCTCTTTACTTATTTCTTCTTTCCTTTCTTCCTTTATCTATTTCAATCTTCTACACCACCCAGTGCCATGACAGAGCAGGGTGACCAGGGGAGTGGCGTTGGCAGGCCCATCCGAACAGCCAGCAGCAGCCGCCTAACTTGCGGGCGGCGCCGCCAACCAGGTGTGAAGAGGTATCAACAGTAGTATTTTTGTGGAGCATCACCTCCCCTCTTTGCTGGCAGGCCTGGCAGTGGATACCCTTATGGGAGCGTCAACTGTGCTGGGAGAGGGTATACATTAAGATTATGCAGTGATTCACTTTCAGGTAGGAATATGCTCAGCGGTACCCAATTGTAATCATTTTCGGTGCTCACTTTGGCTGATAAATGAAGAAGCCATTTCTGACTCGTGTCCTCCTGTCATCATAGTAAATCAGCGAGTTAGCTCTCTGTGACATTATGTATGTAGCTCATATAGTTCTAAGCTATTTCACAGTGATGTATAGTAGTATGAATCTATGCATTGCAAAAAAGGGAGACTGAGTTGGTCCATTAAGGAGGATGACGAATGAGAATAGAATTAAAGATCATTCAACGCAATGCATTAGTTCCAAATGTAGTTTTTGTTTAGGAAATTTTAGCTAAAGATTTTAGGATTAGCATGGCCAACTCAATAATAGTCAATAGCCTCAAAACTAGTACTATAGGCAATCTGTTTTAGATAAGGTCAATGTGACTGCCTGTCATAATAATTTTGTGAAGATTAACTAAATCACTAATCTATTTTTTTATCTTCTTCATTTCTTACATCAGCACCACAGGGCCTTGGTTATTTTTTTTTAGTCTTTTTTTACAACTCCTCTACCCAACTTTGGCTTCATTACTGTTATCGCTGAATATTTTGTTTCCATATTTCATGTTTATTTTGGTAGCAGACTTTTTACGGTCTCTAGTTCACTTATCTTCTGCTTTGTTGGTAATCTTTCCCTCTCCCATCTATATTTTGTGGTACTTAAGACTAAGAACACAGTTTTCATACTCTGTCTACCCTGAAGAATGCAGGCCAAAGTAAGCTAGTATCATGAATAATATTCATCATGTATGTTTGCTGCTTTCATTTTTTTGATCCTACTCTAACAGTTAACAAGGGTGTGGCCATGGTCATGGACCCCCTCTCACCCCAAATGTTGTGCTGTTTTATTAATTTATACGGTATACCAGCAGTTTTCATGACAGCGGAGCATAGGTGGAAAATATGAGGTCCCATTGCGTTTGCCAACCAATACCGTATGACTTTCATTGACCAATATTCCACCACTTCATTGTGCTTCAATGACTGAATAATCATCATAATAGGTTATAGGTCTGCCCCTCCATTATGAAACATTTTTGATTGGCTTCACTCCCTGGCTTGTCTAACATAGTCAGTCAGCAAAATACCCAGAGTGATTTAAAAAAATTGGATGGATGGTTGAATGAAAGGGTGGATATTGAGTGGATGGTGAGTGGTTGGTGAGTGGATTCGGTAATGGATCGGAAATATTGGTGAAAGACTGTATGAGAGAATGTAAAGCTTAAATTAGGCCCACAACTACAAAAGAATCATACCATAGTCCTTACCCATTATCCTTACAAATATATAGGTCTTAAAGAGCTTAAAGACGCCCAACAACTTGTCAGACAGGATCACCATTCTCAATGGCCATTTGACTAAACAAAATGTTTTTAATGAATTTTTATTACATTTTTTCAACACAAACTATTGTGTACAAGACCATATGCTCCGGTAGGGATTTTAATTGAGGGGGGTTTTATGTAGTGCAAACTAGACCCAAAGGTATCCGAGCACTTAAATCAGCACCAGTTGCGTTACAGACAGACAAATACATTTTTGTTAAGCACAGGGAGATGAAGTGATTTGCTCATAATCACAGGATGTTGAGCATCCCTTCCTAGACTCGAACCAGGTTCCCCAGCTCAGAGATTGACCACTCTAGCCGTTAGGCCACATCCTCTCTTCAGGGTTAACTCGGAGACAGAACAGCAGTATTCTGTTAACATAATAGTAACATAGTTAGTGGCAATAACAGCATTAAGATGGCCATCAAAAGAAATGCAGCACAATAGAAAGAACTGCAACACACAGAGCCGCTAAAAATAGGAGGGTTGTAGGCAAAAAGTTAGGGCTGACCCACGCCAAAGAGCATATATCCAACAGGCCAAGAACCAACCCCTCACCCCCCCACCCCCAAAAGAAACTAGCTATCACATCTGCAAGTAATGAAGAGGCAACACATCTGACTACCTTGGAATATAAAAAGTCAAGAACTATCATAATATACTCAAAAATAAAAATAAGAGCAAGTAGCTGCAGGGGACTATGCCTGCGAAAAGCTACTACCAGCCTCCTTGCAGTGGGTTGTGGTGTAGCTTTTGAATTTACAGTTCCAATATCTTTGCTGAAGTTTCAAGTACGCCAAAGGTATTAAGGCATGGGCAGTTGCTCAAGGCATCCTATCTTCTATGCTGATACCAGAGAAAGTGATCTTTTGGAGCCCTGGACAATACATTACACTGATATTTGAACATTTTCTGAAAGTTTAATGTACAATGTAATATGTGGGCTGAAGTTGCAGATATTGAACTATGCAATTTAGAATTTGAATGTGGAAAAACTTCCTTAAGATGACACAAGTACACATGAATCATTGAAATGTATTTACCAAGGATCATTATGAATGTATATCTTAAACTGAACAGAAGACACCCAACACCTTATTAGACGAGATCACCATTCCCTAAGCCCATGTGAGCAAATAAATATTTTTTTTTTTTCTCTCATCACGCAAAGTTTTGAGAAATAGAGTGTTTATGGCAAACGTATCCACTTAGAGAGGTTTTCCCATTGGGCTGTATCTTCCATGGCACTTAACCGACGCTTGGATCATTCTATATCCTGCAAGGGGGTATCCTAACAGCCCATTAGGTCTATCCAACGCGGCTTGCCCACTCTTTCCATAGGTAAACTCTCTGTAACCAATACTCAAAACTATTACTTGCTTAATCATTGGACTTCAAATGATCGCCAGAATCTCAAGATACTATGATTAACCTACCCAGGACTGTTCCAAATCATTCCAAAAATCCAAACTTTTACTGTGTGGTCCAGCTCTGTCCAATAAGTTTATTCTAAGGACTGAATTCAACCACTCTTCTACACTAGGGGGGAAGTAGATTGACCCACTTTATGCAAATCTCATGTCTGGCGGCTAGTATTAACAAAAATAACAAATTCCTGTTTTTTAATAAGACTGGACCTCCCATTATCGTCCAATTTTACCCCAAACAGTATCAATTGGGTGCTTATCTGTATTTCTTGATGGAGGACGTCTGAGAGAATCTTACCTACATCTTCCCAGTAGGTTTGAAGATGCGGACACTGCCAGAACATATGGATGTCTTCAGCTTGCACCTCACCACATTTGGGGCAGCTCCTGGCTCTTCCTTTATTCATTTTCAACAACCACTTGGGCGTCCAATATGCTCTATGCAGAGTAAATAGAAAGTTTTTCTTCAAAGGTGCATATTCGATAACATGCCCAAATGCAGCCGCAGATACTTGCCATAATGCTAATACATCCAGCGACGGCAGCGCCTTCCCCAGATCTCATTAGGTGATGTGAATTCCTCTCGTCCTTCATCAATAAGTGCCCAATACCAGTAGGCTACTTCTTTATTCACAAATCTCCCTTGGAGTTTTGACTCTAGCTCTATATTTCCCATCCCGTCTTTTCTTAACATTTTGGTCCAGCTCAATAGCTGATAGTACTTGAATTTGGATAAACCCCCATTCGTTAGTTCTACCAGTCGGTCCCAATCAACAATGTTAGATCCAGTTAATATTTGTCCCCATTCCAGCACTCCATTTTCTCTCAACGGGACCGATGACACATCCTTTAAACATTCAGGCGTGCCAGGCGAATCCCAAATAGGGGCATAGTAACTATAATAGGGGATCTTCCACAGATTCCTTATCTGGACCTACAATCTAATAGCCGCTCCCAAATTTTTTAGTTTAATTCCCTTAAAGTATTTCGTATGTCCGAATTTGTATAAAAAGTGGTCTGCCTCCAGACCGGTCATAGCTTGCATGAAAGTTGGGAAGGAGCTATATTTTTTAAAGAGTACTCTAATATTCATAAAATGGAATGCCCTATAATACTGGAATAAGTCCGGGCAGGCTATCCCTCCATGTTCCTGTTTCCTTTTTAGCTTCTTCCATGAGATTCTGGCTCCCTTTGGATCAGTAAAATGCAGGGTGAAATTGGCACTTTTATTTGGGCTTCAATCTTTTTTAAACTCTAATGGCATCGAGTTAAACAGGTATGTAAATTTGGGCAAGATCATCATCTTTACCAAGTTAGAGCGACCTATGAATGAGAGAGGAAGGCTTTTCCACGCATTAAGCAATTTTTTGGATTCTGATTGAATTTTATTAAAGTTTGTTTGAGCGATCTTCTTAACCTCACCCACAATAAGTATTGCTAAATATCGTATTTGGTGTTTTACCAAAGGGTATTTACTCTGTATATTCCAACACATCATCTCGGTCTTTTGTTGATTAATTTGGTAGCCTGATAGACTTCCAAACTGCTGCATTGTTGCTGTTATTATTTCAGGAAGGGAACCTATCAGGTCATTAGTAAATATCATTAGGTCGTCAGCATAAAGTGCGACTTTCTTTTCCCAATTCCTACATCTGAAGGAGAGTATAGAAGAGTTGGATCTTAAAGCACAGGCCAGGGGCTCTATATAAAGGTTAAACAATATAGGAGATAACGGACACCCCTGTCTGATACATCTTTCTATTGTGAATTTTCTCCGTCAAGGACCCATTAATCAACACACATGAGGTTGGGGAGCAATATAACGCTCTTACTGCTCTAATGAAGTTACTACCCAGTTTATAAGCCTCCAGGGCGTTATGTAAGAAACTCCAGTTAACCCTATCGAAAGCCTTAGCGGCATCAAAAGTAATGACCGATAGGGGAAGTTTTTCCTCATCTGCCAGATCTATTGCTGCTATTAATTAGTGTTTAAGTCCCTGGATCTGTCTACCCTTTATGAAGCCTTTCTGATCTATATCAATTAATTGTTGTGCCCATTTTCCCAATCTCCTTGCTAATAATTGCGTAAAGATTTTATAGTTGCAATTTAGCATAGAGATTGGCCTGTAGGATTCACAATGTTTAGAGTCTTTCCCTTCCCTGCTTTTAATAAAATACATATAGTGGCTTCACTCCATGATTTAGGAGCTAGTTGTCCTCTGATAAATATATCATTAAATAGATTGGTAAGTTCAGGATCAAGTTCTTCTCTCAGGACCTTATAAATCTCATTGGGCAAGGCGTCGGGCCCAGAAGACTTAGCTTTTTTTTAAGGTTTTAATTACCTCATTGACTTCAAATTCCGTAAATTCAGCGTTAATTTCTTTCCTTTGCTCTTCTGACAAGGTTTGCTTAACCCAGTGATTAAGATATTCTTGGGTTGAGGCCTCACATTTATTCGCATCCTCTTTATATAAATCTGAGAAGAAATTGAAAAAGGCCTTTTTCATATCGGCCTCCTCTGCTATGCTAATCAACTTCCCCTAAGTACTGCCTTAAAGGCCTCCCATCTATTCTGGCTGGAGGTCGGACCCAAGTTTAGGTGCAAATAAGATGGTTTCTTCTCTAAGAACCTCAATTACTTTAACATCAAGAAGTAGGGTCTTATCTAGAGTCCACCTTGATCGATTGTAGTGATTGTGTTTCAATCTCCATTAAAACTGCAGAGTGATCAGATAAATGTTCAGATAGATGGGTGACCTCTTTTACTTCCCCTATTAGTGATTTATCAATTAATTAAAAAAAATAATTGATTCTGCATGAGTGTCCCAGTAAACAGGTGATCTTTATTACCCTTACTTCTCCATATATCTGTTAAGCCTAGGTCTTCTAGATAATTTTTAAACCACCTCCTCATTTTTGACAGAGTCGATTTTTTAGAAGGGCTCCAGTCTTGTTCAGGGTCCAAAAGTATATTAAAGTCACCGCCAAGGATGATGGGTCCAGACGCATCCAAAAGGTGCGCATAGAGAGACTGCAAGGCTGAAGGATCATCAACATTAGGCCCATAATACCCTGCTATAACTAGGGATCTAGCACTTAAATGAATATTTCCAACAACCCATCTCCCTTTTATATCAGATTTTTAGGAATCTAGAATGGCCTTTGCTGAATTTTGAAGATAATAATTACCCCCTTAACACAACAAATTTGCTCGGTACAAATATAAAAATCCACCCAGCCTTGGGTTTTCATTATATCTTTCCGTTCGGATTTTAGAAGGTGGGTTTCTTAAAGGATTATTATATCCCAATCCTTACATTTAAGATAGTCAAGAATCCTTTGCCTTCTTGCTCTAACTCTCAAGCTATTCACATTCCATGTAAGGACTTTAGTTCTCATAATTTAAAATGGGGAGTTCACTTTTTCTTTTAACGTGCGTGATTCGGACCAATTTTTTTTGGGGGGGGGTTTCCCCCCATAATGCTCCCACACCATATGTGCAAAACTGAACAAAACCCCGTGACCCCCCCTCCCAATTCTCGCCCCTCCCACAGAGAACCCTCACTTTATTCATTGGCAGGTCTGTCCTGCCTATTTGAGGACCCTGCTCTATGGGAAATTTCAAACTTTATGTGCCTTAATCGTGCTTATCAATGCCTCTACCTCTTGGGGTTCCTTCAAGTTATACATGTGGTTATCCCACATAATTCTCAGGAGTGCCGGAAATTTCATTTGTACATTTGCTCCCAGAGATTTTAATTCCTGCATGTATTGGTGATCCTGTGTCGTCTTGGATATATCCGATCTTATTCGGAATGACCAATCTCCCTTTTTATGGGAGCCCGCAGATATCGCCTCTTTTAGAATCCTCTCCTTTAGTGCATAGGTCTTAAAATTAACCAAGATCTTCCTAGGGTTCACCCTATTTTTGTTTTTCACAAAAGGACCTCTATGGACCCTTTGCAGATCATCCGAGAGGACATCGGTTCCAAACCAAGTAAAAAATTATTTCAAGAGTTGTATTACAAATGCTTTTATGTCCCCAGTCTCCTGACCTTCTGGGATATTCAAGAGTTTCAGGTTATTCCGCCTAGCCTGGTTTTCTAGCGACGCGATTTTTCCTCTTAGTTCCCACTCGCTGGCTTGCAGGCCCCCAGTAACTTTTTCATTAGTGGTGAGCCTTTTATCTAGCTCTTCCATATTAGACTCCAGGGTAGTAACCCTTTCCATTATTGTGTTTATCATAGTCTCCAGTGTCTCACAAACCCCTTGGATTCCCAGCTGTTTTTTTTCGGATATGGCAAAGCTCAATCTCATCTCAGTGATCAGAATTTCCATTAAATGGTCAGACGTTTTAACATCTTCGTTTGATTTAGTAGCCAAACCATTTTCTGCTAAAACCCCCGGTGGAGTACATAAACCATTTTCCAATTCCTCATTTTCCCCATCCTGATCTAAAATTACCAGCTCTTTGAAACGATTGGGACTTTGTGGGATACCTGCCGTTAGATTCTTCTCAGCCATTTCAGATTGGGGTAAGCTTTCCTTTGTGTAAATAATATTGCCCTCCTCCTCTGGAGTCACCTCTTTGGGGAGAGTAGGTTTTACCTTAAAATACGTACGGAGAGAGGGAGTAATTTTAACCTTTTTTGTTGTGCCTTTAGGCCGTATAGAAACAATATTAGACTCCAGTGTTTGTAATGGAGAAACTATTTAAATTATTTCTTTAATTTTTTTCTTGTCCCTTTGTAGTGTGTGTTTAGAGGATTTCCTAGAAAGTTCCTGCTTCTTAGGCAGTATCTTATCCCTCTCTTAAGTGTCTCAGTGTCTGCAATATCAATAGCTATATCAATAGCTGTATTTCTGAGTTCCCCCAGATCCTTACTTAGTGCCAACTCCTGAGCTTTTGTTACAATATACACAGATTTTGCCCAGACCGAATCTACGAGCCTCGCAGACCTCACGGGCTTTGCAGGGCTCAGGGGGCTCACTGCAGAGCTCACAGCGGTGTCCTGCTCCAGCGGCGATCGCCCGACCGCACCCGCAGGGAGCCGGAACATCAAAGAAGCCAGGACCACAGCCGGAGGACGCCGGAGACACCGAAGCTCCACACACCCCGCACCAAGTCCCGAGGAACAAAAGAACAACCCAAACACCGAAGCAGCGCAATGCCTCACCAGGCTCCCAAAACCAACAACGGAACCCTCAGAGGTAAATTTTCATACTTTACTTAGGCATTTTGTAAATTATACCGAGTGTCTGCCCATCTCTGCAGGGAGCTCCCGGCCGGCGTTCCTATCCGGCCGCCATGTTCTCCCCCCTAGTTCCCCCCCAAAAAACCCATTGTTTTAGTAAAACACAAACCAAGCTGGCGGGCAGTTTTTTTCAGCCATAGATAAAATCACATTTTACTGGGCTGGCTTGGCCACTGGAGCTTGATCTTAAAGGCTGCTGTAACCTAAGAGCGAGGATGGGGGCATGTTCTAACCAAGTATAGAGAATGGCTGGCTCATTGTCTTGTGCAGTAGGACAATGGGCCAAACTGAGCAGGCTGGGCATGTGGTGGGTCTCCTGCTGTCCCCAGGCTCTCACCCTGACAGTGAGTCCACATAGAGTGGCTGAGCTTTTTTGGAGCTTCACAACATGCACTAATGTTACCTGGGGTGGAGTGAAAGGGGACTGTGCAGGGAGAAATATTAAGTGTGATGGCTATCTAAAAGGCTCTACTTTTGTTTCGAGCTGCAGCCTCTGCTAGCTTATCTGAGAGAGGACTCCGGCTCACCATTGAACAAAAATGCAAGCAACCAAAATAAAATATGTTTTTGACAGCACCAAATACAAAAAAAAATGTAAACAGTACTGTGAAAATGTTAATTTGGGGGCCAAAATGACGAAGGGAAGGGAGAATTTACATGGCAGGACAGTAACACAATAGAAAAAGTGAGAGAGTGGAGAAGAATGACAAACATTTGGGAAGAGGAAATCAACTGAGAAAGAAAGGAAGGAGAGGATAATAGTGCTAGATGTGCAAATAGATGGTGGCAGTTAAGGGGAAAAGATTAGGGAGAAGAAGCCCTGAAAGACAGTGGCGAGATGTGCTGAAATTGTTAAAGATGGAGAGGAAGCTGGAAAGCGAAAGTGGAGAAGAGGGAGGCAGGAAAGTGGTACTGGATGTGCTAAATGTAGATTACCATCCACCAGTGGAGTTTCCTTCATCAAAGAAATGAAAATTGTAAATGAAATTCGACCTGTGGATTCTCCTTTGGTTTAAACACTGCCTCCAGGCACTTGAAGACTTTGTTACTGTCTGCATCAAAACAATAAAGGGGACATAAGAATATAATATTAAGTATAGTACAAAGACTTTAAAGGGGCAGAGGGGAGTGAAAGAGGCTGTCAGGAGACTGCAAGACAGGAGAAAAAGGAAAAGTTTGCAAGACAGAAATCTAATAAAACTACAAGGAGAGATCCAAAATGATAGTAGGAATAAGGGCCTGAGAGATATACAAATAACTAAAGAATGAGCCAAAAGGGGAGTCAGGAGGGGGAAAGGGAGAGGGAGAGGGGTTTATAGACAGAGTGAAAGATAGGAAAAGAGAGAAGGGAAATGTGAGATTTTGAGTGAAGCACAAAGTAGAACGAGAGACACCAAGGAGATGTAAAGAAGTAGAGTATGAGAGAAAAATGAATAACTTGAGAGGTGCAAAAAGTGAGGGAGGATGAGAGAAATGAACAGATCTAGTAAGAAAGGGATATAGAGATAGAGATAAAGAAAGACATTTGGAGGGATTTCCTGTAACATTTCCATATTCAGATCAAGTTTATACCCACAATAAAAAAAAGACATCAAGTAATGAGTTGTATGCAATCCAAGGACATCGCTTGTGGAGAGGCTCCTGAGTGACAACTAAAAGAGCAAAACGCCTGATTCCTTGGTGTTTTTTCAGCTAAATTTGAGGTTTACAGGGGATTCTGGGTAGGCAAACGTTAGGGGTCCACGCAAGTCATACCTTCCTGGACTCTCCCGGGTGTCTATTTTTCAGAAATGTGTGTGTTTGGTATGTTTCCCTAGATGGCCGCCGAGCCCGGGTCCAAACCCGGGTGAGCCTCCCTTGCAAAACCAGTTTGCTTTGCAATTTTGAAGTCTTCAATACAATTTGGGCGCTTGCCTATTGCGGGCACTTGTCCCACCCACACAAGTGAGGTACTATTTATATTGGATGAAGTTGGCAGGTTGCTGCAGATTCCTGAACTTTCCATCACTTAAATGTGAAAAAATATAATTTTAGCTAAATTTGAGGTTTGCAGGGAATGCTGGGTAAAAAAAAAAAAAAAAATCCTGTGAGAGCCACGCAAGTCATTCTCCCCTTTTCTCCCCTCGTTGTCTACTACTTAAAAATGTGAAGATTTACCTAGGTGACGACTAAGCTAGGGCACAAAATCCCCAGCTACCCATATTGACAAAAAAAGGTCTTACAAAATGCCATTAAACTACCACAAATATAAATCTGACACTAATATTATAAAGTTAATACACCACTTGCACTAGTTGGTTTTAGCACCTCCAGAAACACTGGCTTCAAAGCACAAATACTTATCAAAGTATATAAGTATTGAAGCCAAGCCTTCTGAAGGTGAGCCATAAAGCCACTTCAAGGCACCAACCGCTTTATGGTCCATGCACACGCCATTCATGCACCACACACGACATCCATACCAACACAGACAAGGGCCCAATAAACCAGATCACTTGCACTCATATGAACATACCGCCGGCATGCAAGGGCCCATCACATTCATACACCACGAGACATAATGAGTTTGACTACATTTTACCACCTGTCAAGTCTACACCTCCTTCTTTATGAACGTTACCAAACGCATACCAAGTTAACCTTTGCTAATGGCTCCCATGACAGCCACATGAGACTCAGGAAGACAGGTCTTTCATGCGTCTTTGGCGCACTTACTGTGCTAAATCCAACTCCTTCCAGTTTGTGGATACAAGTTGGGGGGTGCCCGAGTAGGCTGCAAAGCCATATCTCGAACTGAGTGAGCACATCTACCTTTGAAAATATGGCAAACATGCTGGAAATTTTCCAAAGCTTTCTAAAGAGAACAACAAACTATGAAGAATGGTAAAATGTGAGACACAGGTAGTCCATGACAATGTAGCATATGTCCAATCCACCGTTATGTGCAGTGACTTTAATGCACTTATCATACAGTAAACTGAACATCTACTAAGTTCCGACCGAGGATATCATGGCAAGCAGCATTGACCCATAAGTACTATAGTAAATTCAGTGTGAGAGTGGCAGCAATGGATTTGAATCCACAGAGTAAGATGAAGTCATGACGTGTATCTGTACTACCTTTACTATCTGCCTTCTACATATGCAACATTCCTGGAAAATCCCATCCAAGGTAAGCTGTTCTAACCTGTGAGTGTGTCTGTCCTCATCAGAATCCTGACTAATCCGGTCTATTTGTCAGACAACCCTATACTAATGCCTTCCAACTCTAGCTTCTTGCAGCTTGAGAAACCCTTTCTGTCACATGCCATCAATGTTCTCACTATGCCAAATCCAACTCCTTCCAGTTTGTGGATGCAAGTTGGGGGGTGTCAGAGTATCCCAGTAGGTCATACCTCGAACAGAGCAAGCACATCTCCCTTTGAAAATAAGGCAAACAAGCTGGGTATATTGCCTAAGTTCCCAAAAGTAATAAGCCAAACAAAATGTCCTGTGGGCCTCATTCACCGACACTTAGACAGCGTGAAAAATCAATTACTAACTTGCACCATACACCAGGTTATTGATAAAAGGTACAGGAAAAAATATCTTGCATGATGATCGTTTTCGCATCTTAAATTAAAGATGTATGAAGATTTTCACAAGATATTGTGTCCTGTACCCCTTTTCAATAACATGCTTATGATACAAGTTAATAATTTAGTTTGCAGACTTTCAAAACAAGTAGAAATATTGGTGAATAAGTCCCGTTGGATATTTGACTTAATACTACGGTTCTCGATGGCAATCAGGGTGGTCCTTGTGTAGTATACATACGTTCCCTATAACAAGCACATCAAAATCCAGACAAGACAAACTTTTTGCCAAACAGGGTACTCCGTGACAACGTGGCGCATGTTCTGTCCATCAGTATGTGCAGTGTGGCAACTATAATGCACTTGTCAATTGGCGAACAGAACTACCACGTTATGAAAGCAGATAAAGGCGTCAAGAAGTCCATGATTTACTGAAGTAGAGGAACAAATATTCTGTGGCTGCTTGCCTAGTGAAGGAGTGGCCCACAGACTGTAGGTATCCACTCAAACCAATTGAAAGATTTACCTATTGGCAGCTCCACCTCAGTCAATTTCCCAGTTTTTTGCTTTAGTATGATACAACATAAAGCAAGTAGGAAAACAGAAGGCAGGCTTACTTGGGCACTGGGGGACAGTAAACATGAGTCTCCTGCCTCTTTCCCTGCCTCCAGCACACTTTACAACGACGACATGGTCACTCCTTTTTGGGTGTTGCAGGAATTTTATCAGCAAAGTGTTGCTGCTGCAGCCTTGTCACGTCCTCCAGAACACATGAAGGAGGCTGTTGCTTCTGTAGCATTGATACTTTCAATCACAGACAACTGAAAGTCAAGGAAATACATGAGTCTTCCTGTGGTGGTCTGACTATAAACATATGCATTGTATGTTGCCACCTGGATCAGGTGAGTAAACAGTTTCTTATACAAGAGTGTACATTTTACGACCCGCATTGTATGGCTGAAGAACCTGGTCGTTCTTGTCCACTCTGCCCATTTATTTGTTGTAATCAAGTATACAGGTGGTCTTGTGGACTTCAACCATCTGACCCCAAACTGTGACTGGGTAAGTGCTCTCAGCAGGAATTTTAGTGCGCACGTACACGTCAGGCCTATCTGAGAACTTGACTGTGAGAGTTTGTTGGGATGCAAAGCAGTGCTCTGGGATTTCTGGAGGTTCTTGCAAACAAGCTCCTGTGGGAATCCTTTGCAGCGACAATGAATTGTACCGCAGGCCACAGTGCTAGCTTTGTAGAGCTCAGGGAACAGCTCTACTCTTGTATAGAAATAGCCCACATAAAGGTTATAACCTTCGTGAAAGAGTAGCTGGGGAAGCTCCCATACAATCTTTGCTGTGAACCCTTGCGTGGGAGGGCAAAATACAGGGTTTAGAGTTCCCTGTATACACTCTCAAGCTGTACACACAGCCTGTCGAGTTCTCACACAGCATGTACAGCTTGATGCCATAGTGACCGCCTTTGCTCTGAATGTACTGACTGAACAGCAGCAGCCCTATATACAAGATCATGGACTCATCAATTGCTATATTCTTTCCAGGAGGATAAACCTCTGGAAACCTGGCAGAAAACGTTCCACGACAGGCCGAATTGTGAACAATCTCCCATGGTCTGTATGGTCCCGGGGCAATGTAGCAGAATTTTCATTGAAATGCAGTATGCGCTGAAATAGCAAAATACGATCTCTGCTCATGTATGGTGCGAAGATGGGTGTCAACCAAAATGTGCGAGAGGACCAGTAGGACAGCAAGGTTGGTTTATGCACTTCCCCCATTTTAAGCGGGAGGCCCAAAGATAACTCATGGGAGTCCACTTGTGTACCCTAGAATGAGGCCCGAGAGTGCCTCTATGCTCCCTCAGAAATTATTCAGCACGCAAATTTGTTTGCTGCCCAATTACATCAAGGAAGTCAACATCTAAAAACAGATGGATGTAGTCAATTGGCTAAACATTAGCCGTATCAACTTCACATCCAGCGTCGCCAGTAAAAGGCAGAATTTGGGGCTGAACTAAATTGGGAGGCTACCAAGAGAGCGCTCCGTCTGTGCTTGTTGCCTCACGTGCCTGCTCTCTTGGTTGCTCTAACCTGCTACTGGTGCCCCGCTGCACAGACTGTGCTTGCAGAGAGAGACAGCACGACAGTCTCCTTCAGAATTATGGAGGATAATTTGTAGGATGGAACTGTGCCAACTGAAAAATCATACCCAGATTCTGCTCTATTGTCCTCTCCCTCAGATGCGGACTTATATAATCATTTAGCTTCAGTAGAAGGGAAGGGGTGGGGGTGGGGGGGGGGGGGGTAGTAGGCTACTCTGTATTGTAACATGACAGCATGGTCAATAAACTGTATACCATAAAAAGCACCAACTGTATTTTTAGTATGCATTTGTTTTCAAATTGTGTCATGAATACTACATTTTAGAAGACAATAGTTTAAAGAAATACTCTAAACTTCCGTCATGTCTTCTGTTTATCTTATTGTGGACAATTGTGAGCTTGAGCAAAAGGGTATGTTCTGTAAAAAATGGATTAAATGGAGTGCATTTCGTCATTTGTGTTTGTAATGCTTACAGTTTGCCTGCCGACATGTTGCACCCATCAAAAAGGATCAGTTAAAGATTAACTATAATCACATGCGAGACATAAGGACATCTGTTTTTAAGATACGCAAATTTAAAGGACATGAACGACATGAACGAATAGGGGACACACATGGGAGCTGGAATACCATGACATTGTATTTTTCTGGAGGTTTATAAATGCATTGTGTCAAATGTCACATTTTAACGTCCTGTGATACATCTGAGGGAGGGTGGGGATAACATACAAAAAAAGCTAAGTTAATTTCCATCAATAAAAGTATGATTTAGCGAAATAATAAAGCATCAGAAAGAGGCATTTTGGGATGAGTAGTTAGTAAAAAAGCAGGAAGTTAGATGATTGGCGGAATAAGGGGGTGGAGTGAAGGTATACGTAGATAAAAAAAGTGAGAGGTGACGTATGGAAAATAGGAAGGAAGTAAATGTGGAGGGAAGATTTGCATAAGTACGTACGGAGAAAACATTTTTGAGTGTGCCGCTACGTTGAGTTAGAACACGACAGGAATACTCTAGTGTCGGTTTTAGATGGATAAGTGTTCCGTTAGGCGGGAGAAGTTTGTTGAGCCATAGCTTCTGATGTTTTGCGATTAGTGGGAAAACGTTAAATATGGGCAAGTGTAAACCAAGGCATTGTGAAGTAACCTGTACATTGAATTGAGTTATCGAGCGCCATGATGCAACGTTGTTTTAAATTTGCAGTGTATCCCTGAGGAAGGGTAAAAGATACCCGAAATGCATCGGATTGAGGATGTACCCGTCGTGTTGCAGGATGAAAGGCCTGTATTGGCAAACTGCAACATTTGAAATGTTGGAATTACATTTACCGTCTCACATATGATTGTTAAAACGAACTTTAACTCTTCAAAGCAATGGATTAATTTGGAAATAAAAAGCAAAAGGAAAATGGATAAGTGAAGCTACCTTTTTGACAAAGTATTTCGGCTGTGCGTCCGAGAAAGGAGCGCCATGTCGCTCCACTCTTGTTTGATACGTCAATCCCAGATGACACAGACTCTGGATCTGAAGTAGACATAAAGCATGCTTTTCACACTAATCAGCAGAGCTTATCCAAAATCGACAGTAAAATATATGCACTGTTGTTTCGTATGGATAGGATGTCCGAAAGAATCTACAAGCATGGTAGCAGGCCTGATGTAGCGGAAAAACGAATATCGGACATAGAGGTTATTACCAGAGCAGAGATGGAGACCGATACGGAGAGGGACAAGATACTACGACCAGCGGCGGCTGGTGACATTTGAAAGTGGTGAGGCATAAAATTGCCGTAGTGCATTATGGCGCGCGAGCCTGAACTTAAGGGGGGTTTGGGGGATTCTACCCCCCCCCCCCCCGCCCACCGATAACATTTTTAAATAAATAGTGGCCAAATGGTGCATTTTCAGGCTAACTTGAGGAAGCAGGAAGGTTAATAAAGCAATATGATTGAAATATTTATCATTTAAGAAATTGCCAATTTGTATGAGTTAGAGGACAATCTTTGCGTATTTTACCAGCAAAGTGTTATAAAAAATGCACGCCAGACACGAATCGGACAGAATAAAGGATGCAAGAACAGCCCAGAACCGGGATTTTGACTTTTGCTGCGCTCCACTCACCCCTTGCTCGCTGAGTAAGACACCATGCGTCAAAGAAAGTCACATTTGCACCCTTCCCACTGATTACCTGGAAGGCTTCAGATACATAGCACTCTGGTCAACAGCCTCAGTTAATTAATACTCACTATCCACTACCGAAAGACCACTCACAGCTGCCAGTAGGGTAAGACATATATGAGCTATACCAGCAGACTTACTCCTGAAACCCCTATCTATGTCCAGTATTGTAAACCCATCACAGCCAATATTAAAAAATACAGACAGGTCCAGTTTAATATTATTACTCTAGCAGACAACATTTGGCCTATGAGAGGGGGTGGGGGGTATCACAAATCCAAAACACCAGACTGACCCTGTTCAATAATCTACATTATTCTACCAACATATTCATTATATCGCACGTGCGTGCCATCAAGTGATGTTTCATGTCATTTCACTGCCACGTGAATGCGATACCTAGACTGGGCAGCCTTACTTTCACAGATGCAGCATCTTTTGTGGTGTATCCTCTGTACTGTCAGATCAGGTCTACCCCTGGTCAAGTACCTGCCTGCTCTGTACTGTAAGAGTATGTCTACCAGTCCAGTACCTACCTCCTGGACAGTGAAGCACCTCTGGAATCTGACGAGTGACACAAACTGCTGCTTGTACATATCGGCAGGATTGCCAACTTAGATAAATGACCCCTTTTTGGTGCTGAACAATCAATTAGATCATCAAGCAAGGTATTATTTACGAGAGTGACTAAGCTTTGTGGAAGAATAAATACGCAGACATGGATTGCAAACAGGGCTGAATACCAGAACACGTGCGTTTATCGGTCTATGAATTTCTACATTCCATTAAGAACACTGGCCCGAACATAGTTCAGCGAGAAGTGACTCAAAACTTGGCCTCCGAGTGTCAGGGCGGCAATCTATCATACACTACTCATCATTAATGAGGGCATGAATATGGACCTGAGGGTGCACAATGAAGTATTAATGCCTTCTGTTCCTAGTAGGTGTTACTCCACCTATAAATCAAAACTCGGATGAGTGATACGAAATATTTGTCAAGAGAAGCTGAAAAACGGACACAAAACGCTTTACATTGGCGGCAATACTCGCGGGGGGGGGGGCTGTGCGTTGGCACCAATACTCGCGGGGGGTGTTTGCGGCGGGGGGGTTGAGTTTAAAATTAAAAGTAAAATAAAGACAAAACTTCTTACCTGACTGGGTCATACCGCGCCGCTGCCTCTGCTCTTGGGCCAGGGTCCCTCACGCATTCTCAACAGGAACAGGCATGATGCAGCTCCCTCCCTCCTGTAAGCCAATCACAACGCTGCAATGGCAGCGTTGTGATTGCTGAGGAGTCCCGGGCGGCGCCCAGCCGGGCACCAGTAGGGACGCCATTTTCTCTATTTAGGCTGCATGCAGCCTACATAGAGAAAATGTACAGTGAGCATGACTGCTTTGGTCGGCCCCAGGGCCGACCAAGCAGTCCGGCCGAACAGAATGGTGGAAGCCACTCCTCCCGGACCCGCCCACCCACAACCAGGCATAACTCCCACCCGCCCCCAACCGGGCTGCTACCAATGCCGTCTGCTTTCTCGCAACGTGAGAAGAAGAAAATAAAATGGTATTTTAAATACCATTTTATTTTCTGCTTCTCGCACTGCGAGAAAGCAGTGGGGCGGCGCTCTGACGCCCAAATGGAGCGGCCGCCACTGCTACGTACTCTTGTCAGCGAAGGCCAAAGACCTCGAAGCGAGGTCTAGATGCAATAATGTTCGCATTTTAAGTGTGCTAAAATCCACAAACATAGGCAACATGGAACAATACATAGAAAAGCTGCTGGTACAACTTATGGGGAGAGACACCTCCGAAATACTAGTGGTGGAATGTGCACACTGATCACTAGAGCCGAAACCAATACCAGACGTGGCCCGCGACAAATAATAGCCAGGCTCCTTAACTACTGAGATCGCGACGTAGCACTGCGTAAGGCCAGAGAGCTGGGGGAACTGCGGCACAAAGGAATGGAAATAACAATATTCCCTGACTTTATAATGCAGGTACAGGAGGTGTGTTGACTTTTCACACCTGCAAAAAAGAAACTTCGGGACCTCAACCTGGAATATAGTATGCTATATCCCACGAAACTAAGGGTAAAAGCTGACAGCAAGGTACACCTGTTTACGGAACCCAAGGCTGTGTTGCGATTCATCTCAGAGGAGAGACAACATAGACAGCAAGGATTGCCGAGCCACTCACCAGCACCGTCGGCGGCCTCTTTACAAGCCCGAGAGAACGAAGGCACACAGGAGTGAGCATCGGAGAAACTCTGTGACAAGGTGAAGCGTGGTAATGTTGTGCATTCATAACCAAAACACTAAAGTATTAATGCTCATGTATAAGAGACTGCCACGTGCTCCCATAGCGAGACCAGAGCGCTATCTGAATATGTGTAGTAACTCTGGCGGACATATTGGGGCGCCTTGACCAGGATATATATGGTGCATTAGGCGCACTGACCACAACTTGTCACACTCGAAAAGAGAATATATTTAGAGACTTAGGACACAAGGTGAACTATTAGAGTGGCATTGGGAACTCAACAAGATGGCCGCATCTGCCCCCCAGTGTATTATTGCAGCGTGGAACATAAAATTCCCCTTTGTCACAGACCAAATACCTCAACATCAAATTCACTCATATACATTCATTAGTGGGGCTCATAACACCAATACTTACACTCCGTTGGTCTGCTTTCCTAGGGAAAATAAGCTTCCAAACGCTGACATGAAAGGAATACCTTTTACGTTACCCTAAACACATGGACTTCAAACCTAAGATATCCCTCTCATAAGGAGATGGATCATTTAGTTGTTATCTATGATTTTAGTGACTAAAAACTCATCTATCTACACATTACTTCTTTATCCTAATACTCTTCTTCCAATAATCGACACAACACATTTGTCAATTAATCAAGTATTCTGTATCTAAAAATATTGCAAGAATCGTTAGAAAATCATCATCAGCATTTCCGAACATCATAGATACCTATTCTGGCTAAAGTCGTCCTCTAAGTCAGTCAGTCAAGGAAGAATTTTATTCAGCAAAGTTAGGCCACAATTCAGTCTCTCAAAGATTCAGGATAACAGCTGTCCAGCAGTGTCACCGTCCTCTCCGTCAGCATAACGCTAGGAAATCAAGTTAGTCAAAGAAGAGCGTGCGATTTTTAGTTCAATTTCCTACCTACTTTTATAATGAAAATAATGTCAAAAAGTATCAAGATCGGGGTTTAGAAAGCCCTGATTGGTCGACTTGGGGTTGTGAGGTGAAGTTCTCAGGGTGTCCAAACGATGAACCCATCATACTTGCTGGTTCCGGTTTTTAAATCAAGCATTGTCTTTGGTATTGGCTAGGTTCCCAGAGCGTCCTTGAAGGTTACATGTTCTCCCGGGGTCAGGTCCAGGACACTGCTGCTAGCGGTGACGCATGCGCACTTCACCCAGAACCTAGTGTTGTCAGGGCAGTCACATTCAACGTCTCGTTCAGCCATTTTGTTTAGGCCGAAATGGTCAACTTAAGCAAAAGAAACACAAAAACGTAATTAAAACATAGAAATGGCTAATAAAATGTTATCCCCTTGCGAATACCCATATGTGTGTGTATTTATCTATCAGAAGCAACACCCAAATACATCACCAAAGCAACATATAACATGCAATATTCTAATTTCCTACTATTAATATGCGTACTTAAATTAGTATAGCCATGCAAAGTGCAATTCCCACGTGTAATTCTTTTGTTAGTATGATTGGTAAATGTTTCACTGCAAACCAATTAATATGATTACTATTAGTTCATTATTTAAATTAATATAAACATGTAGAATGAGGGGGTATACAAAATGTTGTATTACCCGCTCCAGCAGTATCACACCTTTCATTTTACATGTTGAGGGGGGGACTGTTTCTTTAGTTAGGGGTGGGGAGGGAAATCAGGTAGCTGCGACAGTTGGGGTTTTTCGAGGCATGGGACGGGATGGGTGTTTTATTAGGTTGAATGCGTCTATTGTGCAACTAAGGCTCTTGAGATCGCAAAGGGTACATACTACAGGCAAGAAACATTGCACATGGTAGAAAGGCTTATAAACCATGGTTATAACGGGTGAGAAAACAAATCCTCCAGCTTCTGACCTGGAATGTTTGAGGCTTGAAGGACAGCAGAAAGGTTAGACAGGTGGGCGCCTATTTGAAGCGACATTCTGTGGCAATTGCTGTGCTACAGGAGACGCAGCTCGCTCCAGAGTGTAGCGAGGCTACACATCGTAAATTACACGGGTATGCTATTCCTCAGATCGGACCCCTCACGCTCAAGGGTTTCTGATCTGGGTGGACAAAAAGGCGGGAGTGGAGAGGACGGCATACTCAAAGATCCAGAAGGCAGATATGCTGTAACAAGGGGATCTGCATTTTCTTTTAGTGGGTATATATGGCCCTAATCACGATGACCCACAATTTTATTTCTCCCTAGCCTCTAGATTGACACAATGGAAGGGGATTCCACAAGTCTGGAGGTGTGATTTTAATTGCATATTAAACCCAAACGCAGATAGATCACAGGGCCGGCCAGACATCCGGCTGCGGTGGCCATAGCCATCCAGGCCATATTGCAATCCAATGGTCTCAGATATCTGGAGATATAGATTTCCCAATGGGAGTGGCTACACACACTACTCCTTGGTGCATGACACGCACACACTGTCTTCTGTCTGGAGAATTTAGTTTTCGGGTGGAGGCATGCACACATATACCACAAACGTACTCTGATCATTCCCCCGTTTAACTATCCCAGAGGGTCAGGGTACGGAGTATACCAGCGTTTACGTGGTGCTTTCCACCTTATTCATTACTCAACACTGTCTTTAAAGAATGGTTAGCCACAGCAATAGAGAACTTCTTCACCGAAAACATTGGGTCGGTAAACTCATTCTCTACGGTATGGGAAACGTTCAAAGTGTTCATCAGAGGGGTAATGATATCCACCAATGCAGGAGTGTTACGTTCCGTACGAGGTAGACTAAGCCATCTGGAAAAAGAGATTGGGCACTTAGAAAGAGTAATAGAAGAAGGGGGGAAATGACATGTCATTGATCTTGGACAGAAATTGACAGAACACCTAGACATGGCTAATGATGAGCTTAAGCATATGGGTAAATACGCATTAGCCCGATGCTATGGAGAGCGGGAGAGACCGGGTGCCACGTTAGCAAGGATTCTAAGGCCAAAAAGGGACTTGGACACTATGGTGGGTATGAGCGATGATTATGGGAATATACTGCACACAACAGGAGACATAGCAAATGACTTTCGAGCATTCTACAAGAACTTGTACACCTCTCAAAGCACCTCCAGGGCCAAAGCACGAGAGGGCTATTTGTCATATATTAAAAGGTCATGGCTAGTGATGGAACAGTGGGAACATTGGATGACCCCTTGACATCAGACAAAATACGAGAGGCATTAAAGGGTATGGCATCTGGGAAAGCTACAGGATCAGATGGGCTTACCATTGCCTATTATAAGGAATTCCTGTATCGTTTGAACCCCCACCTTAAGATGCTTTACGAGGAGATGTCGGGGGCAGGTAGTATGCCACCCTCTATGTGCGAAGCAGTTATTGTAACATTATTAAAGCCCGGTAAACCATCTACCATTTGTTCATCATATAGGCCCCTATCTCTACTAAACGAAGACACTAAATTGTACACTAAAATCTTAGCTAACAGACTGACCTTATTGATCCCGGGGATTATTTATTGCAATACCGGAGGACTCAGTTTGGGGTGGTGCGGAGACTGAATCCAGATATCAAGGCAGCAGCAATTTTTGGGGACGTGGAAAAAGCGTTCGACTCTGTAGAGTGGGGCTTTATGTTTGCGGTCCTGAGTAAAATAGGAGTAGGGGATATGTATCTCTGTCTGGTGTCAGCATTCTATGTCTCACCCACAGCCAGAGTGAGAATAGGGAATGAAGTATCTAAGTCATTCAACATTACTCGGGGGACACGACAGGGATGCCCACTATCTCCAATATTGTACGCCATTGTTGCGAAGCCTCTTGCTTGCGCAATACGGGAGTATCACGCGCACAGGGGTTTGAGTTTCCCTGAGTACACACTTAATATCTCAGCGTATGCTGATGACACATTGCTATATATACGGAAACCGGAGGTACATTTATCACCAATTCTGCGTGAGGTTGTACAAATCAGCGGTCACTCAGGGTTACATATAAATTGGGATAAATCAATTATATTTCCCTTCACCCCCTTCACAGTAGAGCCGGTAATGGAGATCCCTCTGCGTTTGACTACGGAAGCGGTACAGTACCTAGGCATCCAATTCCACACAGACCCCGAGAGAGTTCTGCAGGAAAATGATGGTAAGGCCACACAGAGACTCACTGATAATGTAGAGAAGTGGATAATGCTTCCACTCTCGTTGATGGGGAGAATATCCATAATGAAGATGGTCATCTTACCAAGATTCCTGTTTTTATTTGAAAATATACCCATATTGCTACCAAAATAAATGTTTAAATGCCGGCGCACACAACTGATAAGGTTAGCATGGGCCGGTAAACAACCGTGCATTCGATGGGATTCACTTACTCTACCATTTCACTTGGGGGGCTTGGGTGCCCCAGATGTAGAGAAAAATATTACAAGGCAGTGAGTGGTGGGTTTACACACTATTGGATACATGGGCCACAAGATTTGCCCTTCTTGCACATAGAAAGAAACGTGGCAGACACCCTAACGCTGCCACAGACCCTTACGCAATCCAAATCCAGGAAAGTGAGAGTTTTTGACTCTATTGCGGTCACCGTACAGGCATGGCGAACTTTGTTGCACATGCAAGCAGGAGCCTTTATCTATGCTCCAGATATGCCGTTACAGTGGTGCAGGTAATTCCCACTAGGCCAAGAAGTAGGGGCAAGAAAGGCATTTAATGCCTTCGGTATACACACAATGGGCGAATTCTTTGAAGATGGAGTACTGGCGACCTGGGAGTCATTACAATTACCAGCCCAACAGATAGGAGGTACAGTGTTATTTCATTATTATAGAGCTCAGCAAACCTGGTGAGCCCTTCTTGGAGATGATCTCATCGAACCACAAAGTATGGCGGTATTCTCCACGCTCATTAAATTGGAAGAACCTGCAAAGTTAATTACTAAATTCTATATCAGTCTTCAGGACACGCGCAAGTCTGAAGTCCTAAGGGTAAAGTTGGAGTGGCAGCGTGGATTAGGTGCTCCTATCAGTGACAAAGAATGGTTCTCCTCCTGCTTCAGCCCCCGCTCGAGCTCTCTTAATGGTAGACACAGACTAATACACTTTAAATTTTGACATGGGGCGTATTATACCCTGGAATGCCAGTTCCGATATGGGCTGGCTGAGACCTCCAATTGCCATAGATGAGGGCAAGAGGAAGCAGGAGTCTAGCATCTTGCCTGGCAATGCCCAGGGATTTATGCATACTTGGAAACGGTGTTCATGGAGTTGGGCATTATTATCAGTGCAGACTTCGAACCCAATCTGAAAACGGCGCTCCTAGGATGGGACCTTCCCATAAACAAGACATTACGCCCATTGGTCACTATAGGCCTCCTACTTGCCAAGTGGAGGGTGGCGTTCGATGCATAAGGGGCCCACTTCCAAAAATAGATTGGTAAACAGACATGCAGTATTGTAACACCCAAGCTGACACATAGTGAATTGATATCCCCAGAAGCTGCCCGAGGAACTACTGGGGACCTTACCAAACCTTCTTGTTAAGAGATATTAACAAGATACCATCGGGGTCACAGAACATCACAGATGTGGTACAGACACCAGAGGCAGGAACGTAGAAAATACATGCTGACAAACATAGGTGACTTACATGTTTTGAAATCTGGGGCATCAACCAGCTCCCCACCCAACAATGCATTGGTAAGTTAATGTCTTGATCAGACATTACAGATGTTATTAATCGTATTGATGATAAGACTCATGGTGAGATGCACCCTAATTGTCAGCCACCTGCCATTGTGTATTACTGTAATACCATGTATGCCTGATCCTATATGCTGATGAATCGGTCTATGTTTATACTATGCTTGCGAGTTGTATCTATTTGGATTTATGTGAAACAATTAAAAAATATATATATTTCTAATTTGAAACAAAATAACCATAATAAAAGTTTTAAATAAATACCCAGGTAGTAAAATTAATTCCAGAGTATTATTTCACTACCCTATCCAATAACCCAATTTCTCACACATCCCATACTGTAGGGTAGGTGTACACCCTCCAATAGTTTTTTTTTTATAGATATTTTAACTAAATAAAAATATTAAAATTAATACCCAGGTATTAAAATTGAAACCGGAGTATTAAAATACTCGCCACCCACAAGCCCCATTTCTTTCACATCTATTATATATTTAAAATGAATTTTTAAAAAACACAACACAACCAAAAACAAATTAAACATCAATCTGTAACATTCTTCCAATATAAAAAAACTTACCTATCAGACTTGCCATAAAATGCAGTATAATGGATACATTGTAATGTTTTCTGCAAAATGCATTGTAAAATCATAATGTTTTAATGCCTGCGTTGTGATGGTAGTTTCCTAGTTTGGGGACCAGACATGCCGTACCACCTCTTGACTAGCATAGCTCTAATAAGGACACTAGGCAAGCCCTTGTCTCTGATAAATCACAGGATAAAACTAAGCAACTAAAAACAAGACAACATGGAGGTGCCCCACCCCCAGAACCCTTAGAGAAGTTACAATTCCAAGACTCCTGATCGTTAACAGATTTCTAATATAAGCTCTCATTGTTCCTTTCAGGAATCATCTGACCAGCAGTACGACAGAGAAAGGGCGATCTGATCTCAGACAAGAGAGAGTATGTGCAACTGAAAACAGAGACAACCCTTGTCCGACGTGAAGATAAAAGGAGGACAGGCTACTTCCATATAAAGCACCTTTCGAGAGTTGTAGCATTGACAGCTAGATATGCCACAGAATGAGAACCCTCCTCCTGATCAGGAGTTGGGCGGTGATTCGACAGTGATCACCGTAGTCCGACGGAATCTCCTCCAATTTCTGGTAATGAAAGCAACTGATGCCTTTATTACAGTTGAAACAATGGACACCAGCTTAGCCACTCCGAACAGACTATCACTTGGAAATCAAAATTGAGGGTGATATTCAACGCACCATTAAAGAAATTTATTTGGGACAACTCGACTACTTCTTATGGTATTCTATAGGCAGAGGTCGATTGGCCACCCTCTTTTGTTCTTGCTTGTCCACAAGGTGAGAATGTTATTCTCCTTTCTTTCTCACACCTTATGCCGGACAAGGTCAAATATGTATCTGAATGGGCACTTGCCTTGGCCCAAGTTCTTTATCGTAATCACACGTGTTGGGAATGATGAGGATTCCCCTCAACATGCTATTCCTATACGGTCTACACTTCAAATTCAGCCACAGTGTCCTATTAAATGGGATGCTAAAGCTCCCATTATTGAAATCCTTTCCCAACTTGAGTACCAGGGAATAATAGAACCCTGTGTCTCTCAAATGAATACACCTTTTTCCCGTCCTGAAACCTGATCGCTCCTATCGCATAGGATTATATTAGACACAAATGAATAGTCATACTCGCTCTTTTACAGAGCAAAATACCCATAGTACGGTGCTGATTAATAATATCAGTAAGAGATACAAAACCACATTGGACATTTCCAATGTTTTTTCAGTCAAATATGGCTCCTGAGACCCGTGGCTGGTCAGCATTTACCACCCTTGGAGGTTCTACGCTTGACATCCTATGGGCCATAACAGCCCGGGAGTCTTTGAGGCATACATTGTATTCATTCTCCATGAGCTCGGCCCTGAAGTGCTTTCCTATGTTGATGATATCTAACTCACAGATGTGATGAATTGAGCCCCCAATTAACAAGACTGGATAAATATTTTGTGATTTTCTGAACTTTGTTACAAATTTCTCAGTGTCCTTTTCTTAGGATCTGAAATAAAAAAAAATGAAAAGAAAAGGCTTGCCCCTCATTTTCTGGAAAAGTTAGCTCAATTGCAGCCTCCATGCAATCTTAAATTAAAATTAATGTCTCTTACGGGATTTTTGACAGGACATGCATACCCGATTAATGAATTTTGCATAAAGTGCTTTATACCTTGATACATCCTGATTTTTCCACTTCCTGTTGGACATTGGAACACATCGCAACACTCTGTTCTTTACAGTATGATTTTCTTTAAACACGTAGCCTACATACAAATGTTAACACCGCTAACTTGGTCATCTGGGCATTACAGGGTGGAATTGGATTTACATGTGGTCGGCATAGGAGAGTATGAAGAGTCTATGGTTCAAGCTATGGCTGTAAGTGGGGCCATGTAGACTTTGAAGAGGGTGGGGCTCAGGGAGGAGCCCTGGGGGCTCAGCAGCCAATCTCAGTGGATTCTGAGAGGAACGGTGGTAGTCTGACTTGCGGTGTTCTCCCAGTGAGGAAGGAATGGATCCATTTCAGTGCTTTATCACAGATGCAAGCGTCGTGGAGTCTTGTGCTTATCGTGGTAGTGAGAGGTGGTGTTGAAGGCAGCTGAGAGGTCCAGGAGGAGGATGGCTGCTGTTTGTCACCGGTCGAGGAGGGAGCAGAAGTCGACAGTGGCAGCGAGGAGGGCAGACTCAGTGCTCAAAGCCAGATTGAGAGGAGTCCAGGATGTGGATGACTTTGATAAACTCTGAGAGTTGGGCCTTGATGGCCTTCAACAACCTTGGCTGGGAAGGGGAGTAGGGAAGGGAGATGGGTCTGAAATTCTTGAGGTCTAACGGGTCGGTGGATCGTATCTTTAGTCTGGGGTTGATCTCGGCATGTTTCCAGTCAACGGCGAAGGTGGCGGTCTCAATGGAGTAGTTGATGCGGTCTAAATCTGGATGATGGAAGTGGTGGCTCTTTGGAAGATGTGGTACAAGCAGGGTTTAGAGTGTGGTCTGGATTGAATGCTCTTCATGGTTTTGAGATTGTCTGCCGTGGTGAGCAGGGTCCTATTAAGGCATGGGAAGTTGCTCAAGGTGCCCCATCTTCTATGCTACCTCCCCAGGGAAATTTATCTTTGGCAAGTTTAACCTCTCTTTTCCAGCGACCTGTACCTCTCACTGTCACTCTACCCACTGTCTTATCACTTTTTTGGGACCGTGGACAAGATATTAATGATTTGTGTGTCATTTTCTGAAAGTTTAAGGTACAACTCAATATGTGTGCTTGAATTTCAGATAAGTAGTAATAAAATAAATATTTTGAACGGGGAAAAAATTCCTAACGTGAAACAGGTACACATTAATCATTTAAAAGTCCTTACCTGGATCCTTATGAATGTATGTCTTGAAGTGGCTTAAAAACGTGCAACACCTTGTCAGATAGGATCACATTCTCTAAGCCTATTTGACTGAACAAAGTTTTTTATAACAAGGTTTTTAAAAAATAAAAAAATAAAAACACACAGCAAACCAATGTGTACAAGACCAAAAGCTCCAGTAGGCATAAATCAATGACAGAACTGCAGTATTCTATTAACATGATAAATGTACAGTTAGTGGCAATCACAGCATTAAGATGTTCATCAACAGAAATGCACTGTTCGAGGGAGCGTTTTTACTTACGGGCACGTGGAACATTCACCGAATTATCGAAGGAGTGATTTAGGGGCAAAAGGGGCACCTTAACTTGAGGTGGGGTGTCTGGGAATGCTTGCTCTAAAAATGAAGGAAACCGATATTTGAGCCATGGAAACTAAGCCAAAAGGTTTAACAGATTTATTTAGAAGGTGCAACTTCGAGAAACTTCAAGAGAAAGGCAAAAAAATACAAAATATAGTGACTTCACATTCACAGAGAGTCACGTGAATCAGAAGGCATTTCTACATGAAAGCATTGAACTGTTTGGGGGAGAGAGAGAGACTAAACAACAAGTTACTTACCTTCGGTAATGATGTATCTGTAAGAAACATTAGTTAGTTAGATTCCTCACCTTAGAATATCCCCAGGAGTCAGACTGGATCAGGAAGATTTTTGTAGCAATACCCCTTGCGCATCGCTAGGCGTCGTCTGCGGCTCCGTGTCAGTCGTTGGCATCGTGCGCCGGAATGACGTCGCTGGAGTACTTAGACGCCGCCCTCGCGCGCTGACGTCAGTTCTTGTACATAGCTTTCCGCGCCAGGAACGCAGAGCCATGCAAGACAGACACTGGTGCCAAAAAAGTCTAGGGGCCTAAAAAGGACAACCTTAACCCTAGATGTCAGTTCGCAGAACGGGGAAGCTGGGTGGGTCGTGAGGAATCTAACTAATGTTTCTTACAGATACATCTTTACCGAAGGTAAGTAACTTGCTCATCTGAAAGAAACACGTTAGTTAGATTCCTCACCTTAGAATAGATACCCCAGCAATACCAACCCCGGTGGTGGGTCTGTGAACCAAGATCACACCAGAAAGTCCTGGAGGACAGAACGGCCAAAGAAGCCATCCCTCCGGACTTGGCTGTCTAGGCAATAATGCCTGGCAAACGTGTGTAGCGAAGCCCACGTTGCCGCCTGACAGATGTCCTGCAAAGGGACACCCCGTTAAAAAGGCAGTAGTAGCCGCTGTGGCCCGAGTGGAATAGGCTCGCAGCCCAATAGGAGGTTCCTTTTTTGCCAATGAGTAACAGATTTTTATGCACAAAACGACCCACCGCGAGATGGTCCGTTTGTGCACAGCTTTCCCCTTCTTATCACCCACGTATCCAATGAAAAGTTGGTCGTCCACCCGGAATGGTTTCGTGCGGTCCAAATAGAAGGAGAGCGCACGTTTTGGGTCCAGACTGTGGAGCCTCTCTTCCTCTTTGGAAGGATGCAGAAAGAAGGTGGGCAAGGTGACAGATTGCCCGAGGTGAAAGGGGGTCACCACTTTTGGTAGAAAAGAAGGACGAGGCCGGAGGACAACCTTGTCCGGATGAACAGACAGAAAAGGAGGCTTGGACGAAAGGGCCTGGAGCTCACTCACCCGTCTAGCTGAGGTGATAGCTACCAGGAAAGCAGTCTTAAGAGTCAAAAGACGAAGAGGACAATTGTGAAGATGCTCAAAGGGAGCGCACATCAGAAATGTGAGGACAAGATTCAAGTCCCACTGAGGCATTACGAAAGGGACAGGAGGGAACATGTGGGTAATGCCTTTAAGAAAGCGTGAAATTACAGGGGACTTGAAAAGAGAAGGCTGATCAGGAAGCCGTAAGAAGGCAGAGATGGCAGCAAGATAACCTTTCAAGGTGCCCAAGGCAGAGCCCTGCTGGGCCAAAGAAAGAAGAAAGAGGAGAACCTCAGAAAGAGGGGCGGAAAGGGGATCCACAGCCTTTGCTGTGCACCATGCCACAAATTTGTTCCACCGGCAGGCGTATACCGTCTTTGTGGAGGGACACCTGGCTGCCAGAACGATATCACATTCTTCAGGAGGCAAGTCAAATGGCATCAACTGCCGCCACTCAATCTCCACGCATGGAGGTGGAGGCTGGACAGGTTCGGGTGGAGGACCGTCCCCTGTTGCTGCGACAGAAGGTCCTCCTGAAGAGGCAGGCGTATCGGAGGATCGGTCAGCATACTGAGTAGCTCGGGATACCAGTACCTTCGTGCCCAATCCGGAGCCACCAAGAGGACTTGGGCCCGGCCGTGCCTGATCTTCTTCAGCACTCTTGGCAGAAGTGGTATAGGCGGAAAGGCGTACAACAGACCGCAACTCCACTCGCGACAAAAAGCATCGCCGAGCGAGTGCCGCCTTGGAAATTCCAACACGCAGAACTGCTGACATTCCGCGTTCTCTTCGGTGGTGAATAGATCCAACCACGGCTCTCCCCACTGCTGAAAGAGACCTTGCGCCACTTCTGAGTTCAGACGCCATTCGTGATCCATCATGCACCAGCGGCTGAGTTCGTCCGCTCTGGCATTCAGAGAGCCCGCCAGATGTTGAACCACCAGGAGAATGCCCTGGTGTTCCAGCCATGTCCAGAGGCGCAGAGCCTCCTGACAAAGGGTCCACGACCACACCCCGCCCTGTTTGTTGCAATACCACATGGCGGTGGTGTTGTCCGTGAACACCTGCACAACACTTCCCCGGACAGAGGGAAGGAATGCCTTCAGTGCTAGTCGGATCGCTCTCAGCTCCAACAAGTTGATGTGGAGTCGAGACTCCGCCGGAGACCAGAGGCCTCTGATCTCCGCCTCTCCCATATGGCCACCCCATCCCAGGAGGGATGCATCCGTCACTACGACATGCTCCGGTTGGGGCAGGGAGAAGCTCTTGCCCGTGACCCAATCGCGGTCCGTGAGCCACCACCGCAACTGCTTCGCAGTGCCCTCCGAGATCAAGACATGGTTGGACAGGTTTCCGTGATGCTGGGCCCACTGAAACTTTAGGTCCCACTGCAGAGCCCACATGCGCCACCTGGCGGGATGCACAAATAGGATGCAGGAGGCCATCAGCCCCAGAAGCCGCAACACTAACCTGACCGAAACCCAGGATAGAGGCCGAAAGATTGGAATCAGGGCCTGAATATCCCGGACCCGCTGCTCTGGTGGAGAGACCTGGAACTGCGCCAAATCGAGAACCGCTCCGATGAAGAGGAGCTTCTGAGAGGGGCTAAGGTGCGACTTCGGCACGTTGATGGAAAACCCCAGCAAATGCAGGAGATCCGCCATAGTCGGGAGGTGGGAGACTACTACCCCGGGCAAGCCCGCCTTCAACAACCAGTCGTCGAGATAGGGGAAGACTGGAACCCCTGATCTGCCCAGATGAGCTGCGACCACCGCCATCACTTTTGTGAACACCCGAGGGGCACTGGTGAGGCCGAAGTGGAGCACGGTGAACAGAAAGTGCTCCTGACCCACCGTGAACCGCAGGTAACGCCGGTGGGCCAGCAGGACGGGGATGTGAAAATAGGCGTCCTGCAAGTCCAACGCTACCATCCAGTCTCCAGGGTCTAGGGCAGCCAGAACCTGAGCGAGCGTGAGCATCTTGAACCGCTCTTTCCGAAGGAGGCGTTGACGCTCCCGAGGTCACAGATAGGGCGTAGGCCCCCTTTGCCCTTCTTGGGAACCAGAAAGTAGTAGGAATAGCAACCACGACCTACTTCCGGCCCAGGAAAGCGTTCGACAGCCTCTTTGGCCAAGAGGGCCGCAACTTCCTCCCGCAGCAGATGCAAATGATCCTCCGACATACGGTGGTACTGCGGTGGCATGGCTGGAGGGGTCGTCTCGAAGGGGAGGGAGTAGCCCCTTCGGAGGATTTGCAGCACCCACCTGTCCGAAGTGATGGACCGCCAGTGGAGCAGGTGATGGCGAACTCTGCCGCCCACTGGGGTGGGATGGGCCTGAAAGCTCGGACTAGGAGGGCTTTGAGGCGGATGCTGCCGGGTAGGATGTGGACTGACCGGCACGTTGTCCTCTGCGGAATCCTCGTCCGCGACCGCGTGCAGGCTGGTTCTGCGGCCGGTGGCTAGGCGGACGTGAGGAGGCGCCCCTTCCTTGGCCACGAAAGGAGCGAAAAGCGGAAGTTTGTGGCCGCGGGGTCGAGAGGCCCAAGGACTTGGCCGTAGCCCGGGAGTCCTTGAAGCGAGCCAGCGCACTGTCCGCTTTCTCACCAAAAAGGCGAGTGCCATCGAAGGGCATGTCCATGAGAGTGCTCTGGACATCCCCTGAAAAGGACGTGGACCGCAGCCAGGCGTGACGTCGAAGCGCCACCATGGTAGAAATCGCCCTACCTAGCGAGTCCGTAGTGTCTAGTCCACACCTGATAGCATGGCGCGCTGCATCTCTCCATTGGCCTGAGCTTGGGAAAGCGGTGCCCGGGCCTCCTCCGGACACAGGGGAAGTACGTCCTCCACCGCATCCCACAGAGAGTGGGAATAACGGTCCAAGAGACACACGGTGTTCAAAGACCGCAGGCCCAAACTGAGCGAAGAGAACAGCTTCTTAACGAACTGTTCTAGTCTCTTGGAATTCCGGTCCGGAGGAGCGGACGGGAAGGAGGATTGGGACGTTGAGGCCTAGATAACCAGACTCTCGGGGTGGGGTGTTGGGACAGAAAACTGGGGTCACCCGGAGCAGGGCGGTGGCGCCTGGCAACGTTCCTATTCACAGGGGGAACTGTGGAGGGCTTGGACCAAGTGCCCTGCAGAACGTCGATGAGGGCCTCATTGAACTGCAGCAGAGGCTCAGTGGAGCTTGCTGCAGACTGAAGCACCTCAGTGAGGATGTTGGTCCTCACAGCCACGGCAGGCAGCTCAAGCCCAAGGGCTTCTGCTGCCTTTCCCAGTCCTGAGAAAGTTGGCCCTGAACGGCCATAGGGTCCTCGGACCCGTCCCAGTCGCCCCCGTCATTCGATTCCTGGTAAACAGGAGGAAGGATCGGAGCCGGACGATGGACAAAATGTGTCTCCAGCAGCGTCGTAAGCGGCGTCAGGCGGCGCCGGGCCCGGACCGGGGGTAAACTGAGGAACGGCGTCGACCGGAGTCGGCGTCGGAGGTAGCACCAGTGGCGACGCCGGCAGAGGCGTTACGGGGTCGACCGGCATCGACTGGGATCCAGGCCCGGATCCCTCGGGGACCTGCGGCGTCAGGGCCGGAGCCGGAGCCGCCGGCATGCAAGGTTGCCCAGTCGAGTCCGTGGGGCCCGAAGGCGCGCCGGCGGGCGTCAACTGCGGAGCCAGGCTCCTCATGGCCGAGAGGAAGGCACTGACCTCTGCCAGCGTCACGTTAGTCCCAGGGACCGGCGGGTATGGGGCCGAACTCGGCGCCTGCGGCTCTGATGGAGCCGCGGGGGTGGGACCACCGTGACCCTCGGCCGAGTCACGCGAGGAGAGTCCGAAGAGCGGTGTCGTCTCTTGGATCGCTTCGACTTACCCGAGGACTTCGAGCCAGACGAGCGATGTTGATGGCTGCGGCTCCGCGACAGATCCTTGGACCTCCTCCTGGACCGGGATCAAGAGGGGCGCGGAGCCTAGTGACGAAGCTCACGGGACCGCTCCCGCCTAGCTTTCGAGGTCAGGGCCATACAGTCGGAACACGACTCCGCGTCATGGTCGGGCCCCAAGCAGTACAGGCACCGGCGATGGTGATCAGTCACCGACATCAGTCGGTGACAGGAGTCACAGGCCTTGAAACCAGGCATCCTACCGGCACCAGAGTCGACAAATGACCAAAAAGAGTCAAAAAGTTAGTCAAAAAAATGACTAAAGGGGTAGCTCTCCCGGATCGGCGCTTACTGGCGCGGAAAAAAGAAGAACTGACGTCAGCGCGCGAAGGCGGCGTCCAAGTACTCCATCAACATCATTCCGGCGCACGACGCCAACGATGGACGCGGAGCCGCAGACGACGCCTAGTGACGCGCAAGGGGTATTGCTACAAAAATCTTCCGGATCCAGTCTGACGCCTGGGGATATTCTAAGGTGAGGAATCTAACTAACGTGTTTCTTTCAGATCCTCAAAGACACATTTACAAATACACTATGAAAACAGTATAACTCAAGGAAAATGTTCTCAGAATGCACAACACATTTGATCTGAAATTCTGGAAATATTCACGTCTAAAGAGAGCAGCCCTGCAATTACAACAAACATTTTAAACGTAAAAAAGGAGAAAACAATGGTTAACATAACATGGCAGATACTGCATTTCATATAAATAAAATAGGACAGTACACTTAAGTAAAATAGAACAAGAGCTCTTGGGGAAAACCTACACCGTCTGTCACCTACATACAGACAGGGAGGTAGTCCGCCAAGAACTGTGTGAGCTCCCTTTTTATACTCTTTAAGGCTATGAGAAGCGCCTACAGTAACGTCAGCTCACCTACATCAGTTATAGCATGGTTCGCACATTTATCAGACGTATAGTGTCTATCCTACAAAAAGCGGAACGTAGACTAGGTGAAAGGTTATATTCTCAGGCCAAGCGCTCGTCGTATATTGCATAGGGCAAGCAGAAAATATGCAAAGGATATATATTATCTACTGGCGGTCGCCAGTAGATAGTTATAGTTAGGACCTATTTTCCATAGGAAATCCGCAACATTCTATTGGGAATATCTTTGGCGCCGATTGACGAATCTTCGCGAAATTCTCCAAACTTTTGGCCAGCTCCGCTCCGCTCCTACCCTGAAAGTTTCATGGTGATCCGTCAAGCGGGGGCCCGAACCGCTGAACGGAATGACACCAAATTTGGCAAAGAGGTAGTCCTCAGTTCGGACTCGTGCCTTTTGCATATTTGGTGTGAATCTGTTCAGTAGTTCCTGAGAAAATTAGGGTAAAAAAGTTAGTGATATCTATGGCCGCGGAGGATCCGCGGCCCCTTCCCGCACCGTACGCGAACCCTCCCCGAACCGAGCACGCACTCTCCCGATCTCACGCTGAATGCTAATTGGTTGTCGAGCACCTCTCTACATTCAAAACCAGGAACTGTTGGCGGCCATTTTCTGCCTCGGTAGAAGCGAGGCTGAAGAAGCAAGGGGAATAAGTGCATAAAACATATAAAGGGGGCAGAGAGGAAATACTCTGACCCTCTAGAGGTGCTTAGGGGGTCCCAGAAGGACCCCCTGGGGCCCCCCTTTTTAAAAAAAACAGCGAAATTCGCACATGGTGCGCACATCCTATCGCGTTGGGTGCGCGGATCCGCCGCGGTGGGTGCGCGGATCCACGGCAATGTTTTTTGAAAAAAGACAAGAAATCATTGGTTGTAGGACTACTTTCTACACTGAAAGGTAGGGTGTATATTTCAGTTTTTTTAAAGGTATGATTCTTATTGGTTAACAAAAACAGATTGTAAGGAACATTATATATGATAAGCTGATATGTTGAGAAGTCAAGCACACTTGCTGTCTTGATTAGCAACATTGTGTGCTGAACTTGTGACCTGTGAGCTCAGTGCAGTGTTCCATGAGCTGTTTCTATGGTAACAGGCAGAAGGCAGATTGGGGGAAGGGTTGAAATGTATTTCAGTTGGAAAGGGTTGAACTGTTTAACCAATAGAAATGGGTGTTTGCTTTTGAGTGATTGTGAAGGATTGTGATTTGATGTTTACATGTATATGTGTGGAAAATGAGAAGAAACTTTTCCATTCTTTGTTTTTGCTGAGAGGTGCACAGAGCAGAGATTCTGTAAAAGAAAATATGGTGAGTGATTGATATACTTCTTAATCTACATAAGAACTTGAAAGAGGAGTTATTTAATTGTGAGGGGATGTATGTAGACTATTTTGATTTTAAATCAGACTAATGTATTTCTCCTGCTAAAGTGTATGGAGTACTTTTTTTCTCTACAATGTGTGTGCATGTAGAAACCATTCTGTGATTAGCATTTGTGTTTTTCATGTGTTTGTAGACAGATAACTGTGCTGTTTTTATATTTCGGTAGAATTAGAAACCAGTCATTGTTTATGAATTTGTGAAATGAGTTAGGTTTCTATACTAAAATGTAGTACTCCTTCTAGATGTAGAAATGTGTTTTGGTATAGTGCAAGAGATAGTGTTGTTTGGCTAGAATCACACAGAGAGTCTGTGTTCATTTGGGAACCACTGTGAGAGAAGCATTTGGTAACATTGTGTATTTGCTGACAGATAACGGTTTTAAAACCGGTCATGTTGTCAAGTTTTAGTAGCATTAGAAGCCAGTCTTTGCTTATATGAGTCGGGCTTTGACACACAACTGCAGTCCTGAAATATGAAGATTGTGTGCAGTTCCTTTACCACTTCCACAGTAGTGAATGATTGTTGGTAAACTCCTAGGTATAGTGGTTGTTGTCTAGAATCACACTGAGTCTGTGTGCATTTGGGAACCACTGTGAGAGAAGCATTTGGTAACATCGTGTATTTGCTGACAGATAACTAATTTAAAACCTCTCATGTTGTCAAGTTTTAGTAGCATTAGAAGCTAGTCTTTGCTTATGCATTGATAAAATGAGTCAGGGTTTGACACTAAGGTGCAGTACCATGTATTATTCTGTTCACTGTGGCAGAACTGAACATTTTAAAGTTACCTACGCACTGTCCTAGAAGTAGTCTGATTATTTAGTCAGTTTCTAAGTACCAAATAGATTGCTTCAAATGTCTATGCAGTATGCATGTAGTGTGCTAACATACTATACACTTGTCTTTTACACCTTCAATTCCCTAGTCAGTATCCATACACTTCCAGGAAACATCCTGTCACTTCCTTTGCAGTCCTCTAGAGACCCATTCAACAGCATGTACTAATCCATTCACTGTGCCAAAACCCAAACACTTATAAATTCACCTAGACACTCTCTTTCCAGTACTCTAATGATTCAGTCACTGCCTAAGTATTCATGCACTGAGCCAGCTCTTAGCACATGGACTACTTCAAACCCCTATCCAGTATTCATGTAGTCCTCTAACCACCTACACACTTGTCTTTCACACCTACAATTCCCCAGTCAGTATCCGTTCACTTCCAGCAAACACCCTGTCACTACCGTTGCACTCTTCTAGTGACCCATTCAGCATCATGTACTAATCAATTCACTGCGCCAAACCCTAAGAAATTCACCCAGGCACTCTCCTTGCAGTATTCTAATCATTCAGTCAGTACCCAAGTCCTCATCCAGTGACCCAGGCCTTAGTATATGGACTGCTTCAAACCCTTATCCACTATGCATGCAGTCCTCTTACCACCTACACAATTGTCTTTCACACCCTCAATTCCCTAGTCAGTATACATACACTTCCAGGAAATACCCTGTCACTCCCTTTGCAGTCCTCTAGTGACCCATTCAGCACCATGTACTAATCCATTCACTGTGCTAAAACCCAAACACTTATACATTCACCAAGATACTATCTTTGCAGTACTCTAATCATTCAGTTAGTGCCTAAGTATTCATACACTGAGCCAGGCCTTAGCACATGGACTGCTTCAAACCCCTATGCACTATGCATGCAGTCTTCTAACCCCCTAGACACTTGTCTTTCACACTTTCAATTTCCTAGTCAGTATCCATACAGTCCAGCAATTGTCACTGCCTTTGCACTCCTCTAGTGACCCATTCAGTACCAAGTACTAATCTATTCCCTGTGCGAGAAGCCTAGCACTTATAAATTCACCTAGGCACTCTCCTTGCTGTACGATAAACATTCAGTCAGTACTCAAGTAGTCATGCAGTGAGCCAGGCCTTAGCACATGGACTGCTTTAAATGCCTATGCAGTATGGATGCAGTCCTCTAATCACCTACACAGTTGTGTTTCACACCTTCTATTCCCTAGTTAGTATTCATACTCTTCTAGGAAACACCCTGTGACTCACCCAGTGTGTCTCCTTATAGTACTGTAATCATTTAGTCAGTTAGCATGTAGTCTTTTAGTGAGGTAGGCTTTAGGGCATGAACTGCTTCAAAGTAGTATGCACTATGCATGTAGTGTTTTAACGACGTCACACTTGTGGTTCAGGGCTATAGTTTCATAGTCAGTTTTTATATAAAATGTGTTTGTACAGTAATGGAATTGTATAAATTTGTAAGTTTTTAATATACATTTATTCGTGATTCTTTTTTACAGATGCAGAACAGGAGTGTTTCTCATCTGTTTGCACTATTCTCGTGCAAGATTGTTTGGATGAAGGGTCCTTAGGTGTTTCATCATACTTGCTGTGCCGCACAAGTAGTTTTTGTTAGGATCTCCTCGTAACAGAACTCTTTGGCAAATCTTGCGAGAGACGAAGGTGGCATTGGTCTTTGTTTGCCCCTTGGAAAAAGTAAAAAATTCTCACCACTGAAGAAAAACGTTGTTGGCGTGGTGCCTTCTGCAAAAAACTTTCCTGAAATTCGGTAAATATTTTAAAGCGGCAATATTTACAGTTTTTGTAAGGTAAACTTATAAAATTGTTAGCTGTATGCATTTTATATATTTGTGATTTGTTTCTTGTGGTATTTTGTTGAGAATACCATGTTGTTGTTTTTTTAAGAATCTTTCTTATTTTCCGGGTCTGTCGTCGACATCCATTGTCCCCACAGGAGAATTCCGCCTTGTTTTTTATTATTATTGTTATATTTTGTTAATTAGTTTATTGTTCATATATATGTTAATAAAAGAATAGTTTGAAAATAGTTTATTGTTTATATATTTATTATTATAAAAAATAAAGTTTGAAAAAAAAATTAACAACATTTTTGGTTGTTCTCTTAACTGCTGTGTGACTCTTTCTTGTTCTTATTACGGTTATTTGATGGAGTCCACCATGGTGTTAAATTTTGGGGGACTTATCGCTGGAATACTGGTGAGATCTGCAGTTTGCACCAACTTCTGAATAGTGTGTTAGATTTATCTCAACTTTACTTCCGTTAAAGTGCTGATAATGAAATGGAGAGTAGCCGTTCCCGTGCAAAAAGACAAGAGTTGCACCTTTCCGATTTATTCTAAATACTAAAATCCTGTATTGAATTGCACTGAGGTATTGGCTGCACACAGTGTACACACAAAATCTATTAAGAAATCTCATTGTATTTATATTGATTGGGAATAGTGCGCCAGGTGCTGGATCTTGACGAGATGCACTGCTCAGTTCGTATATTGTTCTGCACACGAACAAAATCACATCACAACTTTTACACCAATTGCAATGTGAAACAAATTCCGGTGATAAGACACGTTAGCACCAGGGATTTTACACCTGCTTTCTGCTGGTGTTAATCAGGACAACTACCTGCACCATGAAAGGGAACACAGCCAAGAGCCAAACTAGAACACCCAAAGGTGCCATAGAGTCAATGAGCATGATACAGGGATACCCATGAGGGCCAGAAGACTCATCTCAACAATTCCAGGACCGCCAATGCCCCCCAAACCCACATCTTAGTAAGTGTGTCTGTGTGGTCATTGCCTTAGCATGATAGGCACGAGCCCTGCAACATCACAGTGTGCCGTCACCTCAGCGTTGGCAGTGAGCCTGGCTGTGTAGCTACGCACGCATCCTCCTGCATGCACAACTGGCGTGTGCTGGTCTGGGGTTCACAGGTCAGTGCAGGGGTGTGCCTATCTGGCAAGGGGAACTGGGTGTCTCGGACATGTCCGTGTACAGGAAGTGCAGTAAGTGTGTCTCTGTGTTCTGGTGTGGCCTGCTACAAGAGCCGCAGCAGTCGATGTTGTAAAGTGGCATGCACCACCTCCAAACGGCACTTATGTTGTAGTTGGAATGTAGCAGGACATGCGCAAATAGGCATTACAATGGTGTGCCGTACGAGTGCACAAGATACAACAGCGCACCATACAAAAGTGTGGGGGCTTGTGGGAGGGAGGAGCAGCCGTTTGGCAACATAACACAGTGAACTCGACCATGAGCCACATGCTGGGCATCTCATCCAGGATGACCACGGTCGCAGACATCCCACAACACCAACGACTGGCCTTTGTACACATCCTGTATGAATGCAGCGTGGTTTTCACTTCTATGCTCGTTCAGTGGTGTGATGTTGGCGGGTTGTGTGACTTGTGCTCCTTGTTGGTGTGTTTCATTTTGGCCATTGTTAGTCTATATGTGTGTTGTACTTAATTGTGCATGTGTGCCATTCTGCCCATCTCCCCCCTCCCCCACTCCCTGCTTCTTCCTCTTCCTAGTGCTGTTGTGTCTATAATTTTGTTGCTGCACACAAATACATGTAAAGAATAAGTTAGCATAGTTCCTTGATTCTTTTAGGTTTCAAAACTTCTCTATTGGTTTCTTTTTAATTTTCCATATGAACCGTTTTTTAAATATTCAACACAGAAGTCAGAAGTGCAACGTATTCTATCAACACACTTTCTAGAACATTCTACAACACGTGCAGGTTAAAAGTTCATCCATTTTTTAAAACTTTACGATATTTGTTTGTAACATTTTCTTGAACATTAACGACACATGCAGATTAAAAGTTGACTATTGTTTTAAGTTCGAACAGTGCCTTCCAAATGCAAGTAGCAGGTGTGGTTGAGTTGAGTAAATTTTATCCTATGATATGTACTCCACGTTGAAACTGCTTTTTCTTAACCAATCACAAAGATGCTTTTCCACAAAACTAATGTGCACCCTACTTTTAAAAGAGAATGCTTTTCATGATATCTTTAGAGATAAGTTATAGATAGGAATTAGCATTTAAAAAACCTTAGCAATTCACTGAAAAAAACCATAGGTTTCAGGGGCGTTGTAGTTAGCTGGACATTTCTCTCATACAAAACCCTAGAAATTCCCCTGTTATAGTTAGTTCAGCTAACTATAACTCGCGCCCCCGTAATGCACTGCTGATGACGTCACATATTACATCACTCAGAACATGGTCAGTGACATCACTGATGACATCATCCATTGAGTATGTGTTTCTGAACAGTTTTATTATGTTTAATATATATAGGGAAAGGCCTGTTGAAGAATAAGTGTGTGTACAAGTGTGTGAATGGATGATTTTTTATGTGCGTAGCGGACTCTATAAGTGAGTCATTAAATGTATCTTATTGCAGACTAGTGACTAAACTGTGTGAATGTCTGTATGTGTCTGTGTGTTGGTGTATAAGTGGCTGCATGGTTTTTTGAATAGCTATACAAGTGTATATATGGGTTATTGATTGGTTGTCTGAGTATCTGTATGGGTGCCTGAGTGTTTGTGTGGGTAGGGTGCGTGTGACTCTGTGCATAGATGTGTGAGTGAGTGATTCTATGGGTGCATGGTTTTAAGAGTGCAGCTGTGATGAACTGTATGGTTGGGTGAGTGTATGTAAGGGTGTGTTAGTGATTGAATGTATATCTCAGTTGTACACGTGACAGTAATTACATATGTGAAACAGTGTATATGTGTATAAGAGTATATAACTATCTATATGTGAGAGTGTGTGATTGCGGGACTGGCTGTATGGATGAGTGTGTGCTTGTACTAGAAATTGAATAAGAGTGTCAACATTTTTTTGTATTTTTATGAGTAAGTGAACTTGAGTGTGTTTAACTGTAATGGTGAGTCAATTGGACTTTGTTTAATTATTTGCACAACGGACTAGGTGTGTCAGTACCTCAATGGATGATTGGTAGTGTGTGTGTGTATATATGTGTATAAATGCATATGATAGTCTTGTACGGAGTGACTGTAAGTATGAGTGACTGTACAGGTGAGTGAGTGGAGGTGCATGTAGATGTAAGTCAATGAGTGAGTATGTAGTTATTGGTATTGGAGTATCTATGGTCTTCAAAATGGCCGTCTGAAATTTTGAGTTGATGTATCAAAAGTTATATTAGGGTGTGAGAAGGTGTACTAATTAACACAAAGATGACATCATCAGTGATGTCATCAGTGATGTCACTGACCATGTCTTGAGTGATGTAATATGTGACATCAGCAGTGCATTGCGGGGGAGCGAATTATAGTTAGCTGAACTAACTAACAGGGGAATTTCTAGGGTTTTGTATGAGGGAAATCTCCAGCTAACTGTAACGTGCCTGAAACCTATGGTTTTTCAGTGAATATTATATATATATATATATATATATATATATATATATATATATATATATATATATAAAGAGTGCCCTGTGCTTCGGGGATGCACTCCAAGGCAGGCTGATTCATCCCAATCTTTTCATGCAGGGTAACCGGCAAAGTGCTTCCTGAATTCTTTCCTAGTCTGACGCGTTTCAGAGCCCCCAGTTCCTTTCTCGAAGGCAGTTTAACAGCTTTGACAAACAAAGACCCAAGGTGCACTCGCTTTTGAAACAACTTTATTGCCCTCCAGTGAGTTCAGGTGTGTAAGTTCCTAAAGGATTCTGGTATCTGTAGTGCACATTAGGTAAATTATAATCCTATGGTAGGCGTTGCGCAGCTGTTGACTTTCAGCCTGGCCGTGGGGGGACAGCACCACCCAACAATAACATGGGGCACAAGGTAAAGAATCTTCTTTTACCGTAACGCGGCATCGCAGTGCTTTTAAAAATTGGACGGTGCAAGACACTGAGGCCCACTTGAGGGTTTAATAAAATAATGAAAGTCAACAGCTGCGCAACGCCTACCATAGGATTATAATTTACCTAATATGCACTACGGATACCAGAAGCCTTTAGGACCGTGTGTCTGTGTCTGTGTGTGTCTGTGTATCTGTCTATCTGTTTGTCTCTTGGGTTGCCACATTCATCATCCCGGTCTGACGGTTGTTGTGGTGGGAACTTCTCTATTCTTATGTAGAGACCCAGGATGTGATGTGCTATATGTCAACAGGATAGAGAAACTGAACTCTGCACCAGTGAACTTCGCACACGGGTAGGGTGGGGGCTCTATAGTTTGGAGCAGGAGGCCTCACAGGGAGAGGCTGGCTGTGATTTTTGGTCAGACAAGCCTAGAGCCTGCTGTTCAGTAAAGATGGGTGCAGAACTTTGTTCAACTTAACAAAAGGCCTACAAATTAGGCTGGCAGGGCCTATGTAGGGGTTCATGCTTTGCTGAGTGATAAGGATGGCCCAGGGTATTTGTTATATGGTAAAACTGGACGCTCTCTCAGCACCACAATAGAGGGAGCCACCCAACAAACAAGAACCCGCAGAAAACAGAGCCAGTAAAAATAGAAGGGTTGAAGGCAAGAGGTTACCATGCCAAAGATGCCTGTTCTAACATGCCAGGAACAAAACAAAACAGGTCATAATAGCTGGTAATAATAAGCAAGGGGCAACACATCGGACTACCTTGGAATACAAGAAGTCAAGTACTTTCATAATACACCCGAATAAAAACAGTAGGTGGTGGCAGGTGTATATGCCTTCTAAATGCTATCAGCCTCCTTGCCCAGGCTTGTCATTTAGCTTTTGAAATTACAGTTCCAATTCTGACATTGATGAAAACTAAAAGTATGCCAGAGGTATTGAGGCATGGGCAGTTGCTCAAGGCATCCTACCTTCTAGGCTGCCATCAGGGAAAGTGATCATTCACCAGATTCTTAACCTCTTTTCAGGCTACCTCTACTTCTCACTGTGCACCTATCCACTGTCATCTTATCAATTTTTCGGGAATCCTGGGCAAGATGTTGCAGTGATTTTTGAATGACATTTTCTTCAACTTAAATGTACAGTTCAATATGCGGGATTTAATTTGCAGATATTAAGAAATACAATTCAGATTTCAAATGTGGACAAAATTCCATATGATGACTCAAGTAACATGTATCATCGAAAATTCATTACCCAGGGTCCTTACTCATAGGTCTTAAAATGGATTGAAGACACCCATCACCATATTAGACAAGAGGACCATTCTGAAAGATTTAAAAACGTATCAAACTTTTCAACACAAACCAATGTGTACAAGACTATATGCTCTGGCAGCCTTAACTCAGACTGGGCAGCAGTATTTTAACATAGAGATAGTTTGTGGCAATAACAGAATTTAACATGCCCATCAAAAGAACTGCACCACAATAGGAAGAGACGGCTAATAGTGTGCCACCGAAAAACGGAGGTTTGAAGGCAAAAGGTTAGAGGAGAAGAACGCCAAAGATGCCAGGTCTAGCAGGCCAAGAACCAACCCTGGGTCCCCCCCAACAAAACACAAACCATAACAGGTAGTAGTAGAAATGTAGGTCAAACACATCTGACTACAAGGAATATAAGGAAGTCAAGAATGATCATAATATATCCAAATAAAGGAGTAGGTGACTGCAGGTGCCTACGTCTCCCAAAAGCTAACGCCGGCCTCCTTGCAGTGGCTTGTCTTGTAGCTTTTGAATTACAGTTCCAATTGTGACACTGCTGAAGCTTCAAATACGCCAAAGATATTAACCCCTTCGATGCTCATGACGGAGCGGTTCTCTCATGAGAATCGGTTGGGCTGTGCTCATGACAAAACCGCTCCGTCATGGCACCCATCCATGGGGAAGCGCTGGCGCTCCCCGTGGGCAGCCCATCAACACTCCCAGGCAGGGATGACAGTAGCAGAGTTTTCGCTGCCACCCCTGACCCCCCCCCCCTCGGCGATGCTGTGATGTCAGTGCGCACAGCATGCGCCGATGTCATCAGGAAGCGCTGGGACGCCTGGGAGCCATTTGCTTCCAGGCATCCCAAGGAGGAGGAGGTGAGTTTTGGTCCCCGGTGGGGCCGGGGGGGGGGGGGGGCAGCTCCACACGCCTTGAGCCATTGGGGGAGAAGAAACAGTGTTTCCTCTCCCCCGATGGCTCAATGCAGGGCATTCCCGCTGCAAGATCACGCACAGCATCGTGGTCGTGCAGCAGGAATGCCCCCACTAGACACCAGGGATGTCTTTTTTGTCAAAAGCAAGGGTTGCTTCCTATGTGGGAAAAATATTTTAAAGACTTTTCTGCCCCCCACCCCCGGGGACAGTTTGGCTGTTTTGGGGGAATTTCTGGCACCGGGGGCGGGGGGGGGGGTCAGAAAAGCCGACTAGGGCCAGGGAACTGTTTCTTATTAAATTGGAAGCAATCCCTTGGGCAAGGGTCACTTCCCGTGGGGGTTAATTATATTTAAGACTTTTCTGACCCCCCCCCCCCGATAGGTTTGTTTATTTGGCCTTTCTGCCCCCGTTGGGGGCAGAAAACCCCACTAGACACCAGGGAGTGTTTTAAATGGAAGCGACCCCTTGGGCAAGGGTCGCTTCCTTATGGACCTAAATAATTTTTAATACTTTTCTGCCCCCCCTGGGGATAGATTGCCTGCATTTTTGGCATTTCTGGCCACGGGGGTGGGGGGGGGGGTAAAAAAAATCCCACTAGAGCCAGGGATTTAAAAATAAATAAATAGGAAGCAACCCCTTGGGCAAAGGTCGCTTCCAGAGGGACATATATTTTTTTATGTGTATTCTGACCCCCCGGGGGCAGGTCTGCCCATTTATTTGGCCTTTCTGCCCCCATTTGGGTAGTGACATAGCGTGTTATAATGTTAATTGTTTTATTTCTTGTGAATTGCAATTGCAATGCTTTCTTTCTCTCTTTTTGTTTTAGTTCAAGGCTTTTGCTCTTTAGACTGTTCCAGGTTGCGGTTTCGTGACTGGTGGTTCTGCTGTTTGTGTAGTTGCATGTGTTTGGTAAGAGACTTTTTTTTGTACAATGTAAATGTTTAATTTCTCTGCATGAATGTGTTTTTTGCAAATGGTGTAATAATAGCAGTATGTTTGGCTTCTGTTTTTTGAGTGTCAAAAACTTTTTGCATTTGTGCTCGATGAGTATTTTGTTGTCTTGTGAGTAATTGGTTTTGGTTTTTTTCTTTCTAGTGGGATATCGTTTTTGCTGTTTCTCTGCAGAGTAGGTGCTGGTGAGTGTAGCTGTCTCTTGCAAGTGAATCGTATAGTTTGAGTATATACGTCTTTGTGATAAAGGCACACATTTGTTTAACTTACTTATTTTGCACAGTGTTTGTTGTTGTTGACTTGCTTCTGCAGTCTCCTTTCTTAGTAAGGATAATGGCTAGCAGCAGGATTACTGCTCAGCAGGTGGTTGGTATGCTTTGTGAGTCTTCCTCTGACCATGGTTCAGAGAATGACTCTGCATCTGAGGCAGAGGAGGGAGGGGAAGATTCAGGCAGTGAGTTTTCTCTCCACATGGAATCATCGGATGATGAAGCTACTCTCAGTGCAGATGAAGTGACTCTTAGTGCGGATGAAGTGCCTGTTTTAGAGGAGGACATTGATGTGCCGATAGTGTGGCAAGAGGCATCTGGGTTGCAGCCTGGGGCTGCAAGGCTTCCAGTAGGAAGTGATGACCTCTGGGTTGCCCCAGGCATGGTGCAGCCGGCATTGCAATCTTTACTGGTGTTCCAGGGTGTAGAGTGAATACAGAAAACTTTTTGCCGATATTTTTTTCAGTTGTTTAGGGACAATGTGTTTTTGGCAGAGATTGTTGAGCAGACTAATTAGTATGCCAAACAGTTTTTGAGGGACAACAGTGCCAGCCCTAAGCCCCATTCTAGAGCTACCCGGTGGACTCCCACAAATCTGGAAGAGATGAAGTTATTGGGTTGAACTTTTTTGATGGGCTGGCTAAGGAAGCCATCAATGTCTTCATATTGGTCTACTATTGGCAACGGCTATATTTCCAGCAGTCATGAGTCGTGATAGGTATTTGCTTCTGCTTCGGATGCTGCATTTTGTCAATAACGGTTTAGCGTTGCCACAAGATCACCCCGAGTGTGACCGTCTTTTTAACAGTCGGCCTTTCATTGATCACTTTGTAGATTGATTTTCTGAGATCTATGCTCCAGGGAAAGAAATAGCAGTGGATGAGTCCTTGGTCTTGTTCAAGGGCTGCTTGTTTTTTTAGGCAATACATTCCTAGTAAGAGGGCACGCTATGGAATTGAGCTTTATATGCTGTGTGACACTAGGACTGGATGTCTCTAATTTTAGGGTGTACACCGGTAAGGAATCCAGGATTAACCACCCTGGTTGTCCGTCCACTTTTGGAGTGACTTGAGAAGATTGTGTGGGAACTGGGTAGAGGACTTTTTAACAAAGGTCACCATTTATATGTAGATAACTTCTACACTGGTGTGTGGTTGTTCAGGGAATTGGCCAAAGTGGACACTGTTGCTTGTGGCACAATCTACTCTAACCATAAGGGTTTGTCTAAAAACCTAGTTTGTCAAAAGCTTGTGCAGGGACAGTGCAGTGCGTTGCATTGCAAGGAACTTCTTGCTGTGAAGTTTCCAGACAGGCGAGATGTCTACATGATGACTACCATCCATGATGAAAGCACTGGACCTGTGACTGTTTGGGGTCAGGCTGCTGAAGCGCGCAAACCTGTGTGCATTTTAGACTGTAATACGCACATGGCTGGTGTTGACAGTAGATCAGAGGTTGGAACCTTGCGCTGCTCTTCGTAAGGCTTACATTTTGTATAAGAAGTTGGCTATCCATCTTTTCCACTTGGCACCCTTTAATGCTTTTGTTGTGTTCCAGGATTCTTGTCCTGAGTCAAAGATGACTTTTGCTAAGTTTCAGGAATCTGTAATAGTCAGCCTTGTTTTAGTGGAACAGGCAAGGGGTCCTAGAGTTGGAGTGGTGGAGGATGTGACTAAATTGAAAGATTGCCACTTTCCTGATCACTTTCCTCCCACACCCTCAAAAGACTTTCCCAGTAGGAGATGTAGAGTCTGTTGGCAAAGAGGTACGCGGAAGAAGACTAGTATGTACTGCCCCGAGTGTCCTAACCCTGGGCTGTGTGTGCCTGCTTATTTTAGAATATACCACACGCAAAATAATATTTGGGAGCATCCATGAGTGGTAAAGTGAATTGCCTGGCCTCTATGGTTTAATATTTTTTGTTCAGTTTCAAGGTTGGCATTTGTGTAGTGTATTTAGTTTCACATTTTGTGTTAGTAGATTTGTACCCATTTGCAATTTGTTTGTGTTTTCTTATTTGTATAAAAAAATCCTAAATGTGATGGCGGTGTGCGTGTAGTGACGCTTGGCTGGCAGTGTGCGTGGATTGGCGCTTGGCTGGCTGTGTGTTTGGACTGGAACTTGGCTGGCAGTATGTTTGGACTGGCGCTTGGCTGGTGGTGTGCGTGGACTGGTGCGGTGTGTGGACTGGTGCTTGGCTGGTGGTGTGCGTGGACTGGCACTCAGCTGGCGGTGTATGTGGACTGGCGGTGTGTGAGTAGTGACTAGCTGCTGGTCACTTCACACACTGCTAGCAAAACACCACTCCACGCAATCCGTCAGCTGGTGTGGTTGCTGTGTCAGGAATGCGGGCGTGTGAAAGTGATGGGCCCTTGAATGGCGCTGTCTGCTGGTGTGAGTGTTGTGCTGGGCCTGTGGCTGGCGGTGTGAACTGTTTTGTATGTGTCACATATATGAAAGGTGTATGAAATGGCCTATAAAGAGGTTGGTGCCTTGTCGTGGCTTTACAGCTCACGAGCTGGGAGTCAATGGTTCAGTTTCTATTCCTTTCAAATATTAACAGTGCATTTCATTTTTGTGAAATCTCTGGTTAATACAACTGTATATACTGAACCATCACTCCCCCTCGTGCCAAATCCAACCAGTATGTAGCTGTGCTTCAGGAATAGGTGGTTGTGCAGAAATTTGTCTTTTCTGCTTTTGTCAAACAGGGTGTACCTTGTCCCTTTTTGTGATTGTTGTAATGTGCTGGTTTTGTGCCTGGTGGTGTGAATGGTCTTGTGTGTATCATGTATCAAAGGTGTGTGAATGGCCTGTAAAGCGGTTGGTGCCTTGACGTGGCTTTACAGCTCACGAGCTGCGAGTCGCTGGTTCAGTTTTTTGTCCTTTCAATTACTGACAGTGCATTTCACTTTTGTAAAATCTCTTGTTATTAAAATTTTATATACTGAACCGTCACTCACCCTCGAGCCAAATCCAACCAGTATGTATGTGTGTGTGTGTGTGTTTGAGGAATAGATGGCTGGGCAGTAAACTTTGTCTTTTTTGTCTCTCTGCCAAGGTGTACATTTAATTTAAGAATAACCTACCAACTGTAGATTTTGTCGTAAACTAAACACCCATGGGAGTGCATGGTGATGTCTCTCTTGTGGATCGCAACAAGTTATCTTACCCACAATGTCCAGCAAACCTCAAAACGTAACTGACATTCTCCTTGCATTACTGTGCTCAAATTTTCACACTGCAGAAAGTAACAACAAATCTCAAACCCCCACCATTCCTCCAAGTATCCCAATAGAAATGGCAATTGTATGGGTGGGTCAAGTACCCGCGGCAGGGAAGGGCCCAAAACCTATTGATGCAACATCAAAATTACCTTTCGTTTGTGCAGGCACAGTGATTCCACACAAAAAAAAAAAATGAGGGAAATTTGTTTTTTCAGCTGAATTTGAGGTTTGCTTGGCATTATGGGTAGGAAAATGTTGGGGGATCCACGCAAGCCATACCTTATTGGACTCCGCCGGGTGTCTAGTTTTCAGAAATGTTTGGGTTTGGTACTTTCCCCAAGATGGCCACCAAGCCTGGGGCCAAAATCTCAGGTACCCCCTCCCTCCCCCCCAAAAAAAACAGGTAGTTTTGTATTGGTAATTTTTTAGTCTCCACAGTACGATTTGGGCCATTTCCTGTTGCAGCCACTATGCCTACCCACACAAGTGAGGTACCATTTTTATTGGGAGACCTGGGGGAACGCTGGTGTGGGAGCAAATTTGTGGATCCACGCAGATTCCAGAACTTTCCCACACAGAAATATGAGAAAAAAGTGATTTTTTGAACAAAAGTTGCGGTTTGCAGGGGATTCTGGGTAGGAGAATGATGGGGGACCCACGCAAGCCATACCTCGCTGGACTCCCCTGGCTGGACTCCCCTGGGTGTCTAGTTTCCAGAAATGTGTGGGTTTGATAGGTTTCCCTAGATGGTCGCCGAGCCCATTCCAAAAACTCACGGGACCCCCTTGCAAAACCAGGTTGGTTTGTGATAGGTCATTTTGATGTTGCCTGAATAGGTTTTGGGCCCTTGCCAGTCGAGGGTCCTTGACCCACCCACGCAAGTGAGGCACCATTTTTCTTGGAAGACTTTGGGGAACGTGGTGTGGTTGAAAATGTGTGGATCCACTCAGATTCCAGAACCATTCACCACAGAAATGTGAGGAAAATGTGGTTTTTGACAATTTTTTGGGTTTGCAAGGGATTCTGGGTAACAGAATCCAGTGAAAGGCAGCCAAGTCACCCCATCCTGGATTTCCCCGGGTATCTAGTTCTCAAAAATGTATAGGTTTGCTAGGTTCCTTAGGTGCCGGCAGAGCTAGGGTTCAAAACCTACAGCTAGGTACTTTGCCAAGAAAATGGTTATTTTTCACTGTGAAATTGTGGTGTACCCACATTGTGTTTTGCACCGTTTCCTGTTGCGGGCACCAGGCCTACCCACACAAGTGAGGTACAGTTTTTCTCGGAAGACTTCGGGGAACGCTGGATGGGTGGAAATTTGTGGATCCACGTAGATTCCAGAACTTTCCACCACAGAAGTGTGAGGGCAAGGGATTCTGGATAACAGAACCTGGTGAAAGCCAGTCAAGTCACCCCATCCTGGATTCCCCTGGGTGTCTAGTTTTCAAAAATGTACAGGTTTGCTAGATTTCCCTAGGTGCCGGCAGAGCTAGGGTTCAAAAATTACAGCTAGGCACTTTGCAAAAAAAGGGTAATTTTTCATTGTGAAAACGTGGGGTATTCACGTTGCGTTGGTAGCAGTTTCATGTCGTGGGCACCATGCCTACCCACATAAGTGAGGTACCATTTTCATCGGGAGACTTAAGGTAATTTAGATGTGTAAAGCAACTGTTATTACCTATTGACTTTAGATGCATTTCTGCCTTCCAAATGAAAGACAATGTCTAAAAAAGAAGTAATGTTGAAAAATGACCGAATTCTCATGCTAGTATGAGTATTCCCAATTTTGGAAATCTGCAAATAACCATTTCTAAATTCTATATTTTGTTCCCATTTCAGAAATACATATGTGTCTTTCATACCGATTTTTCCACGTATACATTTTCCCAGAATAATTGCTATATACCCGGTACATAATAAAAAACCATTGCAAGTCACTTCTCAGTTTTTGGCTCTGGGTTCGTAGAGTTCTTGGTGAACCTATAAAGTCCTATATATCCCCACAACCAGTAAGGTCCAGCGGATGTAACAGTATATTGCTTTCAAAGAGCTGTCATAATTAGAAGAAGTTACAGGTGAAAACGTTGACACAAATGGCTGTTTTTTTCCGACTAATTTCAATTTTTCCTATATTTAAACTGTTAGTTTCTATAAAGAAACCTTCAAGGATCTACACAAATGACCCCTTGCTGAATTGAGAATGTGGTCTACTTTTTTAAAAATGTATAGCTTTCCAGGATCCATTATTGCTTTCATATCCCTTTCTACCATTAACTGGAAGGCGATTGAAAGCACAATAAATAGCAAAAATAGGCTATGTCCCAGAAAAATGCCAAAACTGTGTAAAGAATTTTGGTTTTCTGACAAAAGTCTGTCATTCCCTAAAAGCTGGGAAAATGATGATTTCATCCCCACAACCCCTTTTTTGATACCATTTGCAGGGGAAAGCCCTGACGCTTTCATTTGCGGCACTTTTTCCCAAAAAACCCCAAATTTAGCTGTATTTTGGCTAATTTACGGTTCCCCTCCAGGGGAATCCACAAACCACCAGGATGTTGGAAGAAAAGGACACAAATTTGGCTTGGATACCTTTTGTGGTCAAAAAGTTACAGGGGCCTAAGCGTGAACTACCCCAAATAGCAAAAGAAAGGCCTAGCAGCGAAGGGGTTAAAGCATGGGCAATTGCTCAAGACATCCTACCTTTTAGGCTTCTCCCAGGGAAAGTGATCTTTCATCAGTTTCTTAACCAGTCCCTAAAATTCCATAAGATGACAAGTACACTTGAATCATACCAAGTCCTTACCAAGGATCCTTATGAAAGTATGCTTAAAGTGGCTCAAAGACACACAATTTTTTGTCAGACAGGATCACAATTCTCGAAGCCGGTTTTGCTAAACAAAGTAAAAAAAAATATATATATATTTTTCCAAAAAAAACAATGTATGAGAAACCAAAAGTGCTGGCAGGCTTAACTCACACAGGACAGCAGTACTCTTAACATAATAGTGGTTCAGTTAGTGGCAATAACTCATTAAGATGTCCATCAAAAGAAATGCACCACACTAGAAAGAGCCCTCCCACACATAGCCGTCCCAAACAGGGTGTTTGAAGGCAAAATGTATAGAACCACGCCAAAGATATAAGGCCTAACCGGTCAAGATCCCCCCCCCCCCCCCACTGACCCCCCCAAAAAAGAGCCATTACAGCTTGTAGCTTTAATGAAGGGGCAACACATCATACTACCTTGGAATATAAGAAGTTAAAAACTATCATAAAATACCCAAATAAAGAGTAGGTGGCAGCAGATGTCTATGCCTCCCAAAAACTAACACCAGCCCTCTTGCAGTAGCTTGTCATGTAGCTTTTGAATGTACAGTTTCAAGTCTGACATTGCTGAAGCTGCAAGTATGCCAGAGGTATTAAGGCATGGGCAGTAGCTCAAGGCGTCCAACCTTCTATGCTGCCCCTGAGGAAAGTGATCTTTCACCAGTGTCTTATCCTCTTTCCAGGATGCCACTACCTCTCGCTGTTGCTCTCTCCACTGTCAAGTTGTCAATTTTGTAAAACCCTGGTCGAAGCATTGAAATGATGAGTAGCATTTTCTGAAACTTATGTACCGTTTCAATATGTGGGCTTGCATATGCAGATATTGAATAATACAATTAAGATTATGAATGAGGGCAAAATCCCATAAAATGAAACAAGTACACATGAATCATTGAAAATTCCTTACACAGGATCCTTACGAATATGAGTTAAAGTTTATTAAAGACACCCAACACATTATTAGACGTGATCACCATTCTCCAAGCCCGTGTGGCTAAACATTTTTATTAAAACTTCACACAAATACATGCGTACTAGACAATAAGCACTAGCAGGCTTAGCTCAGAGACAAGACAGCAGTATTCTGTTAACATTGAAGTACAGTTAGTGGCAATAACAGCATCAACATGCCCATCAAAAGAAATGCACCATAATAGACAGAGCCGCCAAATACAGACTGGAGGCACCAAAAACAGGAGGGGTTGCTGACAAAAACTTATGGGAGAGCCAGACCTAGGATGCCACTTCCAACAGGCCAAGAACCAACCCGCCCTCCAAAAACCAACATGGGGGCAACACATCTGACTACCTTGGACCATAGGAAGTCACAATAATAATCTACCCAAATAAAGAGTAGGTGGCAGCAGCGGTCTATGCCTCCCAAATGTTACCAGCCTCTTTCAGAGACTCGTCATGTAGCTTTTGAATTTATAGTTCTAATTCGAACATTGCTGAATCTTCAAATATACCAGAGACATTAGGTATGGGCAGTTGCTCAAGGTGTCCTACCTCATACGCTGTCCCTAGGGGAAGGGCTCTCATCAGTTACTTAACCTCTTTTCAACCTAACTCTACCTCTCACTGTTGTTCAATCCACTGTCAATTTTTTTTTTTTTAATTCTGGTCCAGACATTGCAGTGATTTGAGTGACATTTTCTGAAAGCTTAATGTACAGTTCAATGTGTGGGCTTAACTTTACAGATAAGTAATATTCAGATATTAAATGGGGGCAACATTTCATCAGATGACACAGGTACACATGAAACATACCAAAGTCCTTACCCACGATACTTACCGATATACATCTTAACCACATACACCTTGTCAGAAGGGGTCGCCATTCTAAGCCCATGTTACTGAATACATTTTTACAAATATGTATTAAATTGTTTTTTTAACGCAGCAAAGCAATGTGGACAATCCCATACGCGCTGGCAGGCTTAACCCAGACAGGACAGCAGTATTCATTTACCAAAATAGAGACATAGTTGGTGGCAGTAATAGCATCAACATGCACCACAATAGAAAGAGCCACAAAAACTGAGCTGCCCAAAAAAACAGAGTTTGAAGGCAGGGCTGCCAGGTCTAACAGGACAAGAACCAACCCCCCCACAATGAACATTTAAAAAAAAAAAAAGCTGGTAGTAGTAATGAGGGGGCAACATATCTGACATGCATTGGAGCATAAGAAGGCACTATCCTAATATCCCCAAATAAAGACACAGATTCCATGGAGATCCGCCCACCCCTAATTCTTACTGCAAAATTGGACAGGTGGTACAAAATGCTGGCAAAGCAGCTTTGTTTGGGACACCTTTGAATCGCTCACCACTCCCCTACCGAAACATTTCGTCCCATTTGAATTCCCAGTAGCAAGCAGAAAGGGACCCGGGGCCTGATCCAAATAGGAGCACCTGTGAAAAGACAGAAGCAGCAGCAGAGTTAGCCTAGAGAGTGCCCCTGAAGGGTACAGCCCTCATTCTCCATAAGGTGGGTCTCCTGGAGGAATGCAACATGTCCTCCCCATTGTTTCAATTAGGACAGCACATTGTATATTGTTGTTCTTTTCACTAGGGATGAAGTATCAGAAGCTGAAGATCAGCCATTCCACTCTCAAAACTGTACTCACGTACCTAGGAAAACGTTGGGCATGTCTCTTCCATAGGTCATGGTGCCTCTTCTAGTTACTAATCCCCTTACTGCAGTAGAAACATCTTACACGGTCATCGTAACCTGCCAAAGACACTGCTGGTGAAGATGGAACTGCTTAGCCATAAACCCCCCCATGGTAACAGCCCACAAAATTCCAAACACTAATTTTTTCCATAGTAGCAGTGCCATAAAACAGAAGACTACAAGTCTAAGTTCTAAGGAGTATTGGCTGACAAAAGGACCATACACACTATTTAGGATTGGGCCTTTGATATTTGTCAAAAATAGAAGTAGCCTCTATATTTCAAATTAGATACTTTTAACTAAAGATGATATCAAATGTACACAGGACCAATTCTGGGCCACATGGCTACAGCAGCTGTAGGCAGTATGGCTGCAATAGATCATCATTGCATATAGGAGTAAGATTTTTATAGGAATTTTATGCTCTTCCCAAATGACTTGCATCAAAAAAGTTGTACACATTTAATGAAATGCACCTGTGGAAATGACTTTAAAGAAGGATTATACATTGGTCCAAAGTAGTGCAGTGTTGAAAGCTTAGCTGGGACAACTCTCATATGTTTAATCAAATAGTATTTAAGATAAAAGCAGCAAGCATGTCGCAGTACTCCGCTCCCAGGGTTTTCCATCTGAAGCTGGTATATCACCGTTGCTTAGCGGCCATAATGAACAAGCATTTAAAAATGCAATAGGTCTCGCATTTGCAGGAGTTTAAGCTATTGGCATTGTAAATGACAGTGCCTTTTATTTATCAGTTTTGACAATTAACAGATAAATAAAATGCACTCATTTACAATGCCAATAGCTCAAACTCGTTAATGTGAGACCCATTTCATTTCAAAGAAGCAGCCGCAACACTGGTGTAACGCAAGTTGAGGGGTCCCCCCTGCAAGGTACATGGAGGGGCCCCACTCAGGATTGAATCCGGAGCATCCAGGCCTGACTGCTGTGCAGAGGGGGGGCCCCCTGCAGCTTGGGGCCCCCCGCACCGCGGGGGATGCGGGGGCCTGTGTTACACCACTGAGCCTCAATTGTCCCGGGCTGCTTGGAAAGTGAAAGTGTGCATGGTGTGCTAAATGTTGCAGGAAAGCATGTCCTGCCTGAGGTAGGAGAAACTCATTAAAGAACAGTGCTTAGAAACATACTGTGTAACAGAAGTGAAAGGGCTAGTCCTCATGGGATGTTACAAATGAAAACAAGGCAGTACTAAGAAGGGACTAATAAACCCATCAACAAATCAGAAGGCAGCATTTACTAAGGACAATGACACAAGCCAATGAAAAATAATGGGTGGAGAGGGGGCGGAGCGTCAAGTTCATACTGAAGTACAGCATGCCTCGCAGACGATCGCAAGCGCCGCCCAGGCTCGACTCAAGATGTCCTGCATCCAAGGAAACAATGTTCTACTACACGATTTAGAGGGGTTGACAGGTGTAGCTACAAAGCATCCAGTATTAGCTGGGGTAATATGAGAACCCATAATGTCCAAGATAACTATTTGAATGCTTCAAGTGTGTTTTGGACTAAGAATAAGTGCGGTATTCGAGAGACCTTCTTTCCCAGGGTACAAGGCAAATGTGACAGCGTTTAGGGACATGATGCAGTAAAAGTGAGGCTTTAGAGGGGACCAGCAATTGTGGCTGGACAACTAATGCAAAGAAACGCCAATTCAGCATGGGGTATATGGATTGAGAACACACCATAAGAGAAGGTTTAAAACAAGGTTCGAGTTGGTAGAAGCAGTGTCTGGGTGCCAGTGCCCAAAACTAAACTTTACTCATTCTGGGGCCTGCTGAGTATTACCAAGGTTTGTGGGAATTCTGCACTTGTTAACCGGTTATATAGCTTGAAAAAGAAAGGGATTGTGTTTAACTAGACTAAAGATTCAGACTGGCTTTGAGATTCATGAATATTGTTACTGCCACAACCTTTAATACGTTCGTTAATATAGCAATAGGCCCGAAAATTGTCAGGGCCACAAAAAATGAGAGTTGGGGGCGGGAAAGTGATACCCAAGCCATTTATTAAAACAACCGACCATGTCCGAATATGAGGACTACACGTCCCAGAATGCATTAACTCAATTGTGAACCCTGTGGTGGAGAAACATCCATGTCACAGTAAGGGAGGGGCACACAGTAATGCAGGAGGTGCAGCAGCACATGTCCTCTGCAGCCCAGTACTAATTGCTGGATTTTACTACCTAGATTTTGGTGTGGGACGAAAGAGGAGGCCGGTACATTTCCTTGTTTGCCTTGGGGACCATGACAGCCCTGCAACGGTACTGCATTTATATCGTATACCGAATATTGGCGGCAGACATGTTGGGAGCCTTAGGTGCACCGGCTATGTGTGAACTTTGATGAATGTTTGACAATAAGACAGCACCGAACCTCTTCACCCGCATGGTGCTTAGTAGCGATACCCAGTAGAAATACTACTGAAAGACCACAAAAAATAATATATAGGTGTGTGCACTAGGCCTCACAGTTGCATGTAATACGTGCGTATTTTAAAAGCAGGGATACTTAAGAGTAGAGATTCCAGCCCTGAAGAAGACTCCAGACCCGTTAGGGCTCTAGTTGTGGGCCAAATCATGTTGGCATTCTGATGTGGGTATAATTGAATGAATAACATTAAAAAAAAACAAAAACAAAAAAAACAAAAAAAAAAAAACTTTCTTTTGTATCACATTTTTTCATCTGGTACCACAGGTACCCAATGAATAAACATAGGGTTTGGGTATACCTGTACGTATTTTTAACGTCACTCATCTGGTTCCCTGCATGGCCAGTAAATATTTTATATAAGAACTCCCGTAACATCTTTTGGTTGAGCTCGCCCAGGTAGTACCATCTTACCTGGGTGTGGAAAGACGCCTATGATGAATCATGTCAAAATAAGTAATTGAGGCGTATTCTCCAATATCTTTTGATATCCCTTCACCCCAAGATAGTTGGAGGATTAATATTAAACCAGAGTGGGACCCTTTACTTTTTCCTTCCTCTTTCCTTTTGTTGCCCGAATACCCACAACTGATATACAGACACCAGCAGTTGCCTTTTGTGATGTGATTGTATCTGGGAGATTGCAACTGATCTGCTTCTCTCATTTGCTCTTGTGAATAAAAGGACTCCGAAATGCTTAACACATGTTCCTCTAGTAGCGTCTGACTGCTCTTTTCCACTTTACCAGGACTGCGCTCAGAACTTATTATTGTGAATCCAAGGACCATCTTTGGGGTATTGTCAGAGTACTGCATGGTGAAGGCTAACCAGCATCACCACAATTCTCCACCTTTCTACCTAGGGTCAGGTGACCATCATTGGATTTCTTTGTCCAGCGTGGCAGCATTTATCATCTTGAGAGGGAAAACAATGACTCTAAAATGTAGGAAGAAAACTACGTGTGCGAGAGGCAAATCTTTTTGTTTTCATCCCAAAAACTACTGCTTTGAAAATGTGAGTAAAATGAAAAAAAAAAAAAAAAAAGAAAAAAAAATCCTGAGCTGGGCTAAATAATACTGCTTTCTCAGCAGGAGGACTATAGTCAGGGCTACTGGAATTGTGTAGCAGTGTTTACCAAATTAGGCAGCAAGAAAAAGACAATTATGTGACCTAATGCAGTACATTTTATGATAGTATTACTTAATAATGTTGTCATTTCTTTCTACATGTTTACACGGTCTTGGCAATTGCTTCACTTCATTAGTATCACTTTAATATCCAAATACATTAATAACCAACTGAAAGCTGACCAATCCCCCTTTGCATAGACCCTTCCTCTGCGCAGTAGCAGCGGTCACTGCGATTATAGTAATTTAGTATAATTGTGAGAACAGGGGGCCAATACAGATTTTCTTATGCTGCTGCTGCTCCATTGTCTGAAATGTAGCTTAACAGTTAAATTTTCTAATAGGAGAATGGATGAACGCAAGTTGATGTTAAGAATTCTCAGATTCTATGCCGACCACTACAGGGTACAATTCTCCTGTTAAACAACAAACTGCAACAGCCTGCTGAGCTGGGCAGATGCAAATCTATATTACTGGCAGGTACGACTTGGAAATAGAACTGCTGGGCATTGAGTGTTGGACGGCTTTGCATGAAGACATGGTCACGATGTACTGTCCCTAGGATTACAGATTTCTTCGAGAAAATCGTGAGCTAAACCAACTGGTCACAAGGACACCTGAGAAATGGTCCCGTCACTGGGAGATTGCTTGATACTGCACGAGCTACAAAAAAAAAAAAAAAAAAAAAAAAAAACGGACATGGGGAAGTGAGCGAATGCTAACTCTGAATAGTAATAACTATCAATATCTTAGTGACAGGCCAAAGGAGACTACATAACTTCTTAAATAATCAGTCCAAGTGAGCTCCAATGAGTATGATTAGGTAGCGCCAAGCACCTTACTAGTTAGTGATCACATAATATGTGTAACAAACGTAACTTACCTCCAAGTGTGAAAAGCATGCTTGCCATTTGGGTAAATGTTAGCATAGACCACAACAACAACTAATTACTACTCACTGAGCCCCACAACTTCAATGCCAAGCAGGTCCTGTTCCCAGTCAGGGATGTCAGCTGTTGAGTGCACCTGACTCCAGAGCTGTGGCGCGCAGCATGAGGCAAACTCTCCCAGTGCGGCTGACGCTCCTGGAGGCCATACTCACTGACAGGCCTGCTGCTGGCTGCCAGGGTGAAGGGGAGCTGGTGTTGCACATAAAAAACTAGTGCAGCCACCTCCAACTCTGAAAAAATGGCAGCGGTTGCACCCTTCACAGCGCCAATCACTTGGTAGGCAGCTGGTACTGTGGGTGGTTCGGGTGAGCTTGGCACCGCCGCTCCCCTGCAATGGTGCTGGGTGAGGGGGAATATAGAAACAACAAGAAGAACAAGAAGAACAAGAAGAACAAGAAGAACAAGAAGAACAAGAAGAACAAGAAGAACAAGAAGAACAAGAAGAACAAGAAGAACAAGAAGAACAAGAAGAACAAGAAGAACAAGAAGAACAAGAAGAACAAGAAATGACCTGAAACAATACATAAAGACACAGGCTAATTTAATAAATAAAAAGGGAGAGGTAGATAAGTTAGATAGGAGGATGCTTAAAGAAGGATTGGAAAAATAGGCCACCACCATTAACAGAGCAAGAAACAAGACGGCTGTGCCCAATTCCCAGTGTGCGAACACACTTCGCATTGAAGAAAATGTAATAGATCACGCAAACTGGTGCGGTGAGCAACTCTGCCTGTGGAAATCGGTTTAGTGCAATCGACATTTTTGGGCACTTCACAGTGTTCCACGTAGCCCAACTCCATGAACTTGGCCCAGGCTTAACAAAAACAGAGCCACCAAAAGCAGTCTAAAAAAGCAGAGCCGCCAAAGCCACCAGAGCCGCCAAAGCCACCAGAGCCGACAAAGCCACCAGAGCCATTAAAAATAGCCACAACAGGAAAGTTGAAGGCAAAGAGTTAGGGGAGAACCATGCCAAGAATGCCAGATCTAACAGGCCAAAAACCAACCCTCACCCCCCAAAAAAACAAGCCACCACATCTGCCATTAAGACAGGCATCATTAGATTACAGAGGGTGCAAAACGCCGCTGCCCGTACCATCTTTGCTCTTCCAAGATCCTGCACCACGTATATATATATATATATATATATATATATATATACATATATACACATATACACACACGTGATCAAGGAGTGATTGAAACTCCGAAACGCGTAGGGACATCCGTTGAATAAAGCGCGTCTTGAAATTGAGGCCACGGCACCAGTGAGTTTTCATTATAACTGTAAACTGGATTGCGTTGGAAAATATATATAAGCTTCATTGGCTCTCTGTAGAAAAAAGAAGTTCAAATCCTTTTGCATTTCTCACAGAATTTTTCATACTCCGGCCCCTTCCACCCGAGCTAATCTCCTTATACCTCATGTTCCAAAACGTGCCCTTCACACCAACATTTGGTGTGCATGCCTCGTGTCAGAACAGTATGCGCGGGTGGTCGCTTGTTCTGCGCTCTGGCTGCATCTGTCTAACGCTCTTCCGAGCATGGTCAAGAACCTACAAGATCATAAGGTTTTAGGAGGGTAGTTAAGACCTGGCTTTTCCCTAGATTGTTCCTCTGTTACCGTCTTGCCCGTTGGGTCTTTAATTGCGGCTCTAGGACTGGGACGCCCTGTTGCTGGGGCAGCCATGCGCTTTACAAAACCGATAACATACAACATAATGAGGGGGAAATACATCCGACTACTTTGGATAATAAGAAGACACTATAATATACCCAAATAAAGAGTAGGTGTCTAGGCATCCTTAATGGTAACCCCAGCCTCCCACCAGTGACTTGTCATGTAGCTTTTGAATTTCCAGTTCTAATTCAGACACTGCTGAAGCTTCAAGTATCCCAGAGACACGAAGATATAGGCAGTTTCTCAAAGCGTCCTACCATTCAGGCTGCCCCCAGGGAAAGTAATCTTTCACCAGTTTCGTACCCTCTCTTCATGCTACCTCTACCTCACCATCACTCTTTCCACTGTCATATCAATTTTTGGGATTCCTGGGCTAGACATTGACAGTGTTTTTTGTGCCATTTTCTGAAAGTTTAACGTACATTTCAACATGTGGGCTTACATTTGCAGATATGGAGTAATACACTTCAGATTTTGAATGGGGATGAAAGTACATAAGATGACACACGTATACATGAATCATACCAAAGTCCTTACTCAGGATTAGGCCTGGGCGAAAATTTCGTTCCGTTCGCTGAAATTGCAATAATTTGACATTTTCGCGTTCCACGGAGAGCGCAAAAATGTCAAAAATTCCGGTTTCCGCAGCTTGGCGATAATTTGTTTCTTGCTCGCGCTGTAAAATTATACATTCTCGCGCGCGATCGCCTTACCTGAATCCCTGCGTTCGCCGACAAGTTTTCTTGATCCGGTCGCGTTCTCCATGAGATGTTGTATTGTTTTTAGCCATTTGTGCTATCTCGCGACAGTTGGCGCCCGCAGTGACGTCACGCGATCACGTCTTTCTTCTCGCGATCATGCACCGCGAGACAACTCAAAACAAGATGACCGCGCCCGCAAGCAACCACATGGGTAAGTTGGCGACCCGCAACCATGCAGAAAATCTCGCAAACATGCCGGAAAAAAACTTCCGCATCTTCGCGATATTTCCGCTTGTTTGCGATAATTTTAAACATTTTCGCGATAATTTGCTAAAGTTAATTTTGCAAATTCCGCCCACCCCTACTCAGGATCCTTATGAATCTAGGTCTTGAAGTGGCTTAAAAATACCCAACACCTTGGCATAAGGGTCACCATTCTTTAACCCCTTCGATGCGCATGACTGATCGGTTCCGTCATGCGCATCGGTTGCGCTGTGCGTATGACGGAATCGCTTCGTCATGGCCTCTCCTGCGCAATAGAACCTTCAGCACAGCGCGATAATCCGCGCCGCGCTTCAGGGGTTAAGTCTATTTGACTAGAAGATTTAAAAACAAAATTTAATAATTTGTATTCAACACATAAGAAACAAAACATAATTGCAAGCAGGCTTCGCTGAGAGACAGGATAGCAGTATTCTGTTAACATAATAGAGGTAGAGTTAGTGGCACAAACAGCATTAGGATGTCCATCAAAAGAAATGCACCACAATAGATAAAGCCATCAAAGACAAGAGGATTGAAGGCCAAAAGTAAAGGGAGACTATGCCAACGATGCCAGGTGTAACGGCTCAAGAAACATCAACCTCCATTGCTCCAAAGAGAGCAAGCAATCACAGCTGGTAATAGTCATAAAGGGGCAAAACATCGGACTACCTTGGAAGATATGAAGCCAAGAACTATTATAATATACCCAAATAGAAGTAAGTGGTGGCTTGTGTCTATCCATCCCAAAATCTACCACCACCCCTCTTGCAATGGGCTGTCTTTTCAATTTACAGTTCAAATCCTGACATTTTAGAAGCTTCGAGTATGCCAGAGGTATTAAGGCATGGGCAGTTCCTCAAGACATCCTGTATTCTAAACTGCCCCATGGGAAAGTGATATTTTACCAGTTTCTTACCCTCTCTTTTCAGGCTGACTGTACCCATCACTGTCGCTCTACCCATTTTCTTTTTATCAATTTTTTGGGCCCATGGTTAAACCCAATACATTGATATTTGAGTGACATTTTCTGTTAAATGTACAATTCAATTTGTGGGCCAAATTTGCAGATTGAGTAATTAAATTCAGATTTCGAAAGGGAGGAAAAATTCCATAAGAGGACGCAAGCACGCTTAAATCGAAATGTCCTTACCCAGGATCCTTACGAATATGCCTTAAAGTGGGTTAAATACATACAACACCTTGGAAGAAAAGATCTTTATTGTCTAAACCCATTTTTTTTTTTAATATATGTTTTTATAAAAGAAATTCTACACATAAAAACGAATGTGTACAAGACCATAAGCACTGGCAGTCTTAACTCAGACAGGACAGCAGTATTCTGTTAACAGAACAGAGGTACAGTAAGTGGCAACAGCAGCATAAACATGCCCATCAAAAGAAATTCACGCTAGAAAGCCACCAAAAAACAAGCTGCCAAAATTAAGTGGCCAAAAATAGCCACCAAATATTGAGCTACCAAATACTAGGCCGGCAAATACTGGGCTTCAAAATATTGAGTCACCAAAAACAGGGGGAGGGGGACACAAAGGTGAGGGGAGAACCATGTCAAAGATGACATGTATAAAAGACCAAGAAGCAACACCACTTCCCACCGTTCCAAAATATAAAAAAAGCAAGCCATCGCAGCTGGTAGTAGTAATGAAGGGGCAACACATCTGACTACCTTGGAATATAAGAAGCTAAGAACTAATATAATATACCCAAATAAAAAGTAACTAGCCGCTTTTGTCTATACCTCCCAAATTCGAACAATCCACCTTGCAGTGGGTTGTGTATGCCTGCGTGGAGCTCGCAGAGTTTTACTCTTCAGAATTAGCAGAAACTTCGCCAAATTCCACCGAGTTCTGCGTGTGCGCAGAGTAATACACTTCTATGCTATGTGCTGCATACTCTCCTGAAGGAATCACTGTTGATACAAAATTGCATCTTTATTTTCAGGGCCTTTTTTTGTGATTCAATAAAAGAAATTGACCAGTAGGTGGCAGTATTGCAAAGCCTTACATTTCAAAAAGAATTGCAGGTTTTGAAGCATGTTAGGCAAGTATATGAGAAACATATTGAACATTTTGGGTTGTCTTTTTCAGAGTGTAAAATTAGTAGCTTGTACCTATTTTGGACGTACAAGTGAAGAAGACATGGGGGGCAGAGCTTGCCTGGCTCTAAGATGGCTGCAAGTTAGTCTCTCTCTGCCAACTCTGGCTTAAAATCCTGCTCAACAAAGCGTGAGTCTTACCGCACTGCCACTGTAATTCACTACCTGATTTTTTGGGTTTAAATTGTTTTTTATTGTTTTTATTGATTTTTACATTTTTATGAAAGGTAACAATTGCATGTAAGAACATTTACTAGAGTAAAAGTCCGGGTTAAGATACATGCATGACCATTTGCCATCAATACATTACAAAATCTGTTTTATATCAAGTACACAGTCTGTGATGCGCTGGTTGTGTGAATTCAACATCCATTTTAAGAAGGCAGTGACAACATCTGCACTCCAATCATTATCACACATTGTGTAGAGTTACAGCAAATACAATGGAATACGAATGAGCTAAGTGTGGCGTTTCGCAATAGTCCTTCCAGTGAATTCATCTTGGGGTTTGTACAGGTGAGATAACAAATAACGAAAACAAAAACAGTGACCAGCCCATGTAATCCTATCCCCTTGTCCCCGCACATGTGTACATTTCATTTCCTTGTGATACCAGCACCCATCATCTCCCTTATGTGGTGCATACGCCTGCGCACTGAAGTGATCCATACATGTTCAAGGAGTACCTCAGCACATCGTACAAGGGTATATGTGGTTCACATTATCTGCTCTCCCTCTGCACAGTCTATTAGTTCTCCAGTTCCTCTCTCCTTAACTCGCTGTAGCGCATCCAGGAAGGTGTCCCAACAAGCTGCTATGGGATGGGCTCTTTACGCAGCCCCAATGTCTCTTCGCATTTGATGGCGATACTTTCTGCTTTGACCCATGCTAGTAATGAATGGCGCCACGCACGCGCATGGGGCGGATCCTCAGCTTTCCACCAGTTAGTTAGAAGCCGCTTAGCGACCACTATCCCCAAGTCCAGGAACCTGGAGACTACCTCAGTGGCAGGGGTCCTCTTAAAATGATGCAGTAGATATACTGTCCATTCAAAAGGCAGTTCGCAGCCAGTGCAAGTGTGCAACAGCCTACTTCCTGTACGCCAATATACATGTATTTGGGGGCAGTTCCATAGCATGTGAACCAGCTCAGCCCCTGGTTCAGCACATCTCAGACACGTCGCATATGTGCGGTGAAAGTAGCGATTGATCATGGGGGGTGCGAGGTAGGCCCTGTGGACAATGTACAACTGTATTTGCCTAAACCTCATGTTTCTAGGTATGGGTACTTATTGTATCAGTGTCCATTCTTTCTCTTCTAGCTGTCGCCCCAGGTCTAGTTCACATTTACGACTGAGTGGGTCAAGGTTAAATGCCGCATGGGTTCTGAGGGATGCTGCGAACCAGCGTATGAGATGCCTTCCACGTCCCATGACATGCAGCTACTGTACGGTGGGGTGGGGGCTCGGTTCACCTGTGGATTAACACTCTGAATCCCTATCTTAAGTTGACCCACACCATCTCAGATTCCACTGTACCCTTTCTGGACCTGAACATCAATCTGTCATCAGGCTCCTTGAATACAACACTATACAAGAAACCTACCAACTGCAATAGTCTCTTACTCTTCAGCAGTCACCACCCGAGGGCCCTCGAAAGCAACTTCTCATTCAGACAATTTCTCTGTATTAGGAGGAATTGAACCTCCATTGAGGACTACAGGGTGGAAGCTATTAAACTAGCATCAGATTTGCGCAAGCGGGAATACCCACAACAGTCTCCATGGCCAGGAAGAGAGCCAGGAACAATAATAGAGAGGCACTGTCGGAGACGACTGACAAGAATCCCACTGAGGCCATCACATGTGTAACCTCTTACACCCCTGCCCCTAGTCCGATTAGGAACATCATGCGTGAACAGTGGGACATTCTGAACACAGGTGATCTGGCATTGCCAGCCCCCAGATTTGCGTTCAAACGCACAAACTTAAAAGACCTACTGATACACACCAGACCCAGATCCAAAACAGCACCGAGCCAAAGATGCCTATGGTACTTACCTCCTGTCACTGGCAATTACCCTTGCGGATCCTGTGCAGTGTGCCCCCAAACTAATCTCACCAAGGAAATAACATTTGCCAACATCTTCACTTGGAAGATAAGGAGACATACCAACTGCAATACCACCAATTGCATTTACTTATTATCCTGTCCATGGGACCTCTTGTACATGGGGATGAATACCAGGCCAGTCAAAACCCATATAAGAGAGGGTAAGAGCAACATCAGGTGTCACAAAACCACAACACGACTATATACCCATTTCTTAACAGACCAACATACCTGCAACACACTCAGGTGGGTGATCCTGGAAGCACACACATCTATCATCCCTGATGCATTGTTTAGAATCAAACAGTGATGGGTACACAGTCTGGTTTCAGACAAGAACGGCCTAAACGAGGACATTCCATGGAGCATCCTGAGCAACCATTAATCGGGGAGTTCTCATTCAGTCTTTAGTCTGGGTTAGAACCCATTCTGTCACACAACTAAGGGTCCTGCTACACTATGAGGCATTGGTAGATCTACATCTATGCGGACGCAACCCCTACCATGCACGATTCAGATGTGACACATACCTCTACCCTGCTTCCAGTACAGGGCACACTTCACTGCGAGTTAGTTCAACATCTCCACACTGCATGTCTTGTACGAACGGGCGTTTTATAAAACACTCTGCACATGCGAGCCCGACATAGCACTACTGCACATGGTAGCCTCGACGCACGAGTCAGCTATCGAACGCAACTAGATCAATAGTTCATCTACCGCATGTAAGGCTTCCCTAGCCCAGGGAAGGTGCGTTTCCAGGACGATACTATGCTCGTATACCTTGGTCCAAGAAATATTAGAGCAGTCATAGCACGACATGATATCTCCGACTCATTGCCATGCGATTAGCTTGCTAACCACACTACCCCTTTTGGGAACATCCCCAACACAAAGAGTACCTTATAGTAATCAGCCTTACTCATGGACGTAATTTCCTCTAATACCTCCACCTTACCAATAGGTATTCCACCTCACACGCACTCCAAGATGGCGCTCAACTTTGCGAGCATTCCCTCCATCATGGCCGCCACCCGAACTCCCCAGGTTGTTAGTTGGTCAGCACCCTAGTGCCTCCCGCCCTGACACAGACTCCCCTAATTTCGCACCATTTCCGCTGGAATATTAGCTGCCGGAACAGGGCATGCAGTTACCTTCCCTGAACTGGCACTGCAGGTTAGGTCCTCCGCAGAGTGGGCGCAAGCTATTGTAAGTATTGACCTTGTGACAACCTTTGATGCCATAACTAAGACCCACCAACGCTTGAGATGTTTAGCAGCTAACACCTCATGGACAGCGGCCTGGTTACTTACGTTTTAGGAACCGGCAGCGCTCTAGCTGAAGGCAACGTGCTCCATGTGTCTCGCTATGTACTGGCAGACCTGGTGCTGGGACTGGTGGTCTGAGTTGAGCGCGAGATCCCTTGAGGGTCAAACATCGCCCAGACCACGTCCTGACGCTGGCATGCCAGTATTGGGTTCATGGTGCTCTGACCCTAAGGTGGTGTACTGCAGGATTTGCTGGTCTCAAGTGTGACACCCCGCACTTGCTACAACTTAACGCTGGGTCTACCTTCACCCACCCGACGATACGTTCTACAAGCATTTTAGAGACCAGGTTAAACTTAACTTGCCCCCCCACACCCCCCCTCTTTCCCCTTCTAGGACGCACATTGGATCAACGTGTCCACTCCATGCCGCTACCCGATGGGGCCAGTCTTGAATAAATTGTGGGTGAGTGGCAACATCCGAAACCAACTGACTAGGTTTTACTTCACTGCACTGCTGCCTAAGTGCCTTTTAAATGAATTCCAGTGTACCACATGCGCTGTACATACAATTCACAATTGCACATGTGATGCATTAAAATGATTCTCTCAATATATGCAATGGTAACGCTAATAGGTGCCGCTGACATGCTTTGGTAATTACACAATCCTCACAGGATTAGTCATGTTGTAAAATGACTGTTTTAATGTTTTTGTTCTTTTATTTTAGATTGGCTACTGCACCCACGGACACCTCACGCCACTGGTGCTATCATACTGGCAATAGCTAGGTTACTACACCCTATTATCAGTCACTTAGTGTAGATTTCAACTCCCAAACTAGGTCCTGAAAAATTGCTGCCGGATCCTTCGCAGGACAACTAGGGCAAGAAACATGTTGAGCACATGAAACATAGCGCAACTGTCTATAACATCACTATAGACAGTCGCCACTAATCTTTTTAATCAGGGTGGGAGACAGGATTATTAAATTGGTTGCCCTGATCCTCCCTTTTCCTGTTTTAATTCACTTGGTCTTTTTAGAAACCACAACACTTCTACACTTTAGGGCCCCTTCCACACACCTCACCATACGGCAAAGAATAAAAGATCTCCACCAAAGAGCCCCCACTGAGGGTGCCCGTCGGGTATTGTAGCGCCAACCCGATGACGAGCATGACCAATGATGAAGCATGACACCCAGTGGGCTGGGGGTGTGAGGACCCTAATTCCGAAAGGAAGGATTCCCCATCCTCCCTCTTGGTAGCCAGTTATTTGCACCAACTCCGACGTCACCGTCAGCCACGTTAGGAACTGCATACTCCTTTGGTTTATCAGGCTTGATTCAGTGGACATGTCTCCCCATCTAGCTGTTAATGTGGTAATCAGCGAGCGATGCATGAGGAATTGTCCTGGAGGGAAGCCCTCATCGTCTACTAGAGACGCCTCCAGTGGTATTGTCGGTGCATAGGGAGTGACGCTTCTGGTGATGTATAGACATCTGCAATAGCATTTGTATGCCACCGCTAGTAGCAATGATGTCCATAAACGCATCACATCCCCCCCCCCCCAACCGAGTTTGGCATAGACTAAAAGAGGAGAGGTTGCAACTTAATTGTCCTGACCTAGACAGGGCTGAATTTGCGATGCTATACCTCAAAACATACATTTTGCGTGGGGACCAATAAAGGGGTTAGATGCTGGCGTACCACCCCATCTCCCTTCTCAATGTGAACGCAAAACTGTTCGCTAGGGTCCCTGCTAATCGCCTTAACCCCTTGATGGCCGGTCTCATTGATCCAGATTAGGCTGGGTTTATCCCCTTGCCTTAAATGAGGACAAAATCAAGCGCATTTGCCATCCTATTGATAAGGAACATCACTCACGGAAGGAGGTCCTACTGCTGGCTATAGACGCTGAAAAGGCATTCGATCGAGTGTACTGGGACTATCTGTTTGCGAATCTCAGGTGCTTCGGTGTGGGCGGGCGGTTTGAAAAGTGCATTAAAAACATCTATAGCACCCCTAGCACAGTGGTGCGGGTTAACGGGGTGAGCTCCAGTAGGCTCACTATTGAGTGGGGCTCGAGGCGGGGCTCGAGGCAGGGCTGTCCGCTTTCTCTGCTCTTCTACGCCCTGTAGATGGAGCCCATTGCGCAGAAACTGAGACAAGCCTAAGACGTCGGGCATACCATTCGGGCCGATTATTATTTGATTAGTCTCTATGCGGATGATATCCTTTTTTCAATCACCTGGCCCCTGTCCTCACTTCCAGTCATTGTCTGACTGTATTTGGAGATACGTCGGGCTTTAAGGTAAACGTAGAAATCGCAATCATTGAACCTTACTGCAAATCAGTGCGCTGAGCAAACTTTGCGATTCCAGTTTGACTTCCAGTGGATTGAGACAGACTTCCCCCTACCTGGGACTAATCCTGGCACGGAGTGTCACTAAAACCTCGCAAGCTAACCATACCAGACTCATGGCCCTAATCTTCAGAGACTTAGACCAGTGGCAAAGCTTGCCTCTTGTGTGCTGGGCAGAATAGCCTCGGTGAATATCCTTCCACGGGCACTCAATTTTTCCCCAGACACTCCCCCTCTCCCCACCACCTGGCATGATTAGTAACCTTCAAAGAGAGATTCACCGCTTTATATGGGGAAAGACAAAGCCCAGATTGCAAAAGCAGTTGCAGCAACAAATAAAACAAGAGGGGGGTCTAGCGGTACTGAGGTACCTGGTGGAGCGGAACCGCCCTAGGACGGATAAGCACTGGGTCTTCATGGATCAAGCAGTGGTGGGTTCACACATTTGGAATGAGGCGTGGCTGCCCATGCTCACAGATTGTTGGGTCTCCACTCATCCCCGGTAACCAATCCTACCCTGCAAGTATGGGACAGGGTGGCGAGACCGCTGGGTTTTAATTTTTCCCCTCTCCAATGACACCTTTGTTTGCAAACCCAGAGTTCCCCCCTGGTATGTCCACAGGCATAGCCAAGCGCTGGGTGGATGGTGGTTGTAAGTAGATTGGCTGTCTCTATGGCCATGAGGGTCTTATCCCATTTGATCAACTGAAGACTCACTATTCCTTGCTGGAGTGGGACCGATTTACCCACACACAGCTGACTCACTGGTTGCTTAACAGTGAGATACGCCCCAAAGCCCGTAGACCCATGACCCCCTTTGAGAAATGGCTGTTCCTAAAAGCAGATGATTAAAAGCTCATTTCTGAAATCTATCGCCATTTGATGAAATCACCCCATAAGCAGAAGACCCCAAGCAAGATTTGCTGGGAAGCAGAACTTGGTCAAACCCTTACAGACAAAGAATGGGAGGACATATTTTATAGGACAGGACACACAACTCAGAGCACACCGATACAGCATACAAATTGTGCTCATACTAGTACTACACCCCTGCACAAATTCAAAAATGGAATGCACAGTGTGACGGCCAGTGGTGGTGAAGCTTGGCAACCCAGAAACGCTGCTGTATATTTTGTTGCATTGTCCAAAGCTTTCCCGATTCGGGGAGGTGGTCCTGGAGGACATCAATAGCACCTTTAATACTGAGATCCCTCGGTTCCCCGCATATACCCTTCTGGGGCTCCCCAACCCACTCACATATTCACTCTGGTCCACTAGAGGTTGACAGATTGCACTGGCCCCAGACACTGCAAAGACTATTCCTGTCCAACTGGGGCTCAGACAAAGTCCCAGACCACAGACAATGGCTTCACCAGCATTGGTCCCTGTTGGGCATGGAAAGGCTGTCAATGGCGACAGGCACTCCTCCTACTGCATATAGGAAAATATAGTCCCCATTCATTACTATCCTATTCAAAGAGTTCAGGGAATTGACTTGCCAATCCTATCTGCGTATCCTCAGGCTACTGCCCTGCGAGCAGGAGGAAACAGGGGCAGAGTGAATTAACTGACTCCTAGCAAACACTGGCCGAGCTAGGCACTTTATATTCACAGGATGGTCCTGGTTGGCAGGGGAAAGGGTGGGTCGTGGGAGTCTGTTCAATTTGGGTTAGATTCATTTCCTTGTTTTCACTGTTATTCTTTGGCATGCATAGCGCTTTGCTACACTCAGCAAAACCACGCAGCGGCCGCGTTGAGACAATACTGAACATGAAGTGCATTGCACATCTCAATGAATCTTGACTGTCCCCTAAGCGCAGCCGGCCCATGCTGGGTTGTAGGTGGCAAGCTGTGTTTTACCATAGCTACAAACATACATAGTTTGATGGAGATGGCTTTGTTTACCTGTATGGAATTAAACCTCGTGGCCGGCCCGGTTTGGGTTGTAGGCAGCTTGCTGTTTGTGTGATCATTCTAGTGGTCTGTCAATAAAAGATTTGATACTAAAAAAAAAAAAAATTACTAAATTTTTACAAAACATATTAAATAGTACCAGATATTAAGCTCCAGCAGGCTTACCTCAGAGACAGGACAGCAGTATATTGTTAACATAAAAGAGGTTCAGTTAATGGCACTAACAGCATTAAGATGTCCATCAAATGAAATGTACCATAATACAAAGAGCCACCAAAAAGTGAGCTTGCAAATAGTGAGCCGCCAGATGCCGAGCTAGCAAATAGTGAGCCGCCAGATGCCGAGCTTGCAAATAGTGAGCCGCCAGATGCCGAGCTCGCAAATAGCGAGCCGCCAGATGCCGAGCTCGCAAATAGCGAGCCGCCAGATGCCGAGCTCGCAAATAGCGAGCCGCCAGATGCCGAGCTAGCAAATAGCGAGCCGCCAGATGCCGAGCTAGCAAATAGGGAGCCGCCAGATGCCGAGCTAGCAAATAGTGAGCCGCCAGATGCCGAGCTAGCAAATAGTGAGCCGCCAGATGCCGAGCTAGCAAATAGTGAGCCGCCAGATGCCGAGCTAGCAAATAGTGAGCCGCCAGATGCCGAGCTAGCAAATAGTGAGCCGCCAGATGCCGAGCTAGCAAACAGTGAGCCGCCAGTTGCCGAGCTCGCAAACAGTGAGCCGCCAGTTGCCGAGCTCGCAAACAGTGAGCCGCCAGTTGCCGAGCTCGCAAACAGTGAGCCGCCAGTTGCCGAGCTCGCAAACAGTGAGCCGCCAGTTGCCGAGCTCGCAAACAGTGAGCCGCCAGTTGCCGAGCTCGCAAACAGTGAGCCGCCAGTTGCCGAGCTCGCAAACAGTGAGCCGCCAGTTGCCGAGCTCGCAAACAGTGAGCCGCCAGTTGCCGAGCTCGCAAACAGTGAGCCGCCAGTTGCCGAGCTCACAAACAGTGAGCCGCCAGTTGCCGAGCTCACAAACAGTGAGCCGCCAGATGGCGAGCTCACAAACAGTGAGCCGCCAGGTCCTCAGAGCCGCCAGGTCCTCAGAGCCGCCAGGTCCTCAGAGCCGCCAGGTCCTCAGAGCCACTGCACCATCAACTGCTCCATTGAGACTGCCACCTACCCCAATGACTGGTACCATGCCGAGATCAACTCCCTCTGGAAGAAACTGTCCTCAAGAGTTTGACCGATCTCCCAGCTTTCCTTCCCAGCCAAGGTAATTGAGAAGGCTACCAACTCACAACTCATTCAAAGAAGCCAACCATGTCCTGGACTTCTCTCAATCCGGCTTTCAAAGCAACCACAGCATCGAGACCGCCCTTATCGCCGCCACCTATGACATCCAATCCCTTCTCAACTGGGGAGTATCAGCAGCTCTCATCCTCCTGGACCTCTCAGCCACATTCAACCCTGCCTCCCACTACACCCTAAGCAAGATAATCCACGACCCTGGCATCTGGACTGGATCGGTTTCCTCCTCACTGCGAGTCATACTACCACTGTTCCTCTCAGAACCTATGGGGGAAAAGCTGCGAAGTCACCGAGGGCTCCTCCCAGAGCCCCATCCTCTTCAATGCATGCAAACATAGTCAGGGGCTAAGGACTCAACATAGTCTACTATGCCAAAGACACCCAGCTGATCCTCTCCCTCCCCAACGAGTCTACAATCGCCAGAAACAACTGCCATGATGGGCTGAATGCAGTGGCCACCTGGATGAGAGACAGCTGTCACAAGCTCAACTCGGACCAGACCAAAGTCCTCATCCTCGGGCCAAACACCTCCACCTGGAAGACTGCTGCATTAGGAACCCCCCCAACAAACACAGACCACGCACAAAACCTCCTCATCATATTGGACACCTCATTCGCGATGAACAGCCAGTTCAACACAGTCTCCTCCTTATGCTTCCATAACCTTTGCCTGCTTTGAAAGACCTTTAGATTGATCCCCACTGAGGTCAGAAAGACAGTCACCACTCATCAGCAGCAGACTCTACTATGGCAATGCACTCTATGCAGGCGGCACCCAGAAACTCCTCATTAACCTACAGAACCCCGCAGCCAGACTGGCCCTCAACATCACCCACATCTCCAAAAACCTGTGAGAACTCCACTGGCTCCCAGCCAACAATAGAGTCAAGTTCAAGCTCCTCACACATGCCTACAAAGCCCTCAATGATGCCGGACCAGCATACCTGAACCACTGCCTCATTCCACATACCCACCAAACACATTCTGTGAACTGGCCCTTGCCACGGTCCCTGAGATCCGCAAGGACCATAGGAAAACCTTTTTCCTACATTGCCGCCAAAACCTGGAACGCCCTGCCTCTCTACCTCAGGCTATCACCCTCGCTGTCCCAATTTAGGAAGGATCTCAAGACTTGGCTCTTCAAGTTAATCTCTGCACCCAGCAGGACTTGCAGCCCCCATCTCCCCACTGCCTTGAGACCCTCACGGGGAAGTAGACATGCTTAACAAGCGCTGATTGATTGATACTCAGCTGCCACAAGCTCAGCTGCCACAAACAGGCGCTTTAAAGGAAATTAGTTAGGGGACAACCAGACCAAAGATGCCAGGTTTAACAGGCAAATAACCAAACCCCAGACCTCCAAAAAAACGAAGCCATCACAGCTGGTAGTAATGAAGGGGCAATGCATCTGACTATCTTGGAATATAAAAAGTCTAGAACTATCATAGTAAAACCAAGCAAAAGGGTAGATGTCCATGCCGCTCAATAGCTAAAGTCAGCATCCTTGCACTGGCTTGTCATGTAGCTTTTAAAAAGTTACAGTACCAATTCTGACATTGCTGAACCTTCAAGTACACTAGAGGAATTAGGGCATCACCAGATGCTCAAGGTATCCTACCCTTTAGGCTGCCCCCAGGTAAAGTGATTTCTTACCAGCTTCTTAGCCTCTTTTCAGGCTACCTCTACCCGTGTCGCTCTATCCACTATCATATTCGTAATGTCTTGCCAAGGGGTCTAAAAACTTGCTGTGATTTTTTTAGCGACATTTTCTGAAAGTTTAATATCCACAAGATGAAACAAGAGCACATGAATCATACCAAAGTGCTTACCCAGGATCCTTATGAATATAGGTATTAAATGCTCTTAAAGACCCCCACCACATTGTCAGACGGGATCAACATTCTCTAAGCCTTTTTGACTCAAAGTTTAAAAAAATATTTAATTATCATTTTCAGCACATAACAAACCAGTGTATACAAGACCATGAGCACTGGCAGGCTTAACTCAGACAGCACAGCAGTATTCTGTTGTGAAAATAAAGGTACAGTTAGTGGCAATAACAGGCTCCACATATCCATCAAAAGATATGCACAATAGAATACTGCCAAAAAAATGGCAAGCCAAAAACAAAGGCATGGGCAGTTGTTCAAGGCATCCTACTGTTTCCTAACCTCTCATTTCAGACTACCTCTACCTCTCACTGTAGCTCCATCCACTGTCATCTTATCAATTTTTTGGAACCCTGGGCAAGGCATTACAGGGATTTATGAGTGACATTTTCTGAGATTTTATTATCCATAAGATGATACAAGCACACATGAATCATACCAAAGTCCTTACCCAGGATCATTATGAATACATGTCTTAAAGTGGCTTAAAGATGCCCAACACCTTGCCAGATGGGAGCACCATTCTCTAAGCCAATTTGACTGAACAATGCTTTTTAAATAAATATTTTTATAACAATTGTTCAGCACATAAACCAAAATGCCAAAAACAGAGCCGCCAAAAAACAAGGCCAAGCTAAAAACTGAGCTGCCAAGCCAAAAACAAGGCCAAGCCTAAAGACAGATTCGCCAAACACAGAGCCGCCAAAAACAAGGCCAAGCTAAAAGGCAGAGCCGCGCCAAAAGGCAGAGCCGCGCCAAAAGGCAGAGCAGCGCCAAAAAACAAGGCAAGCCAAAAACAGAGCCGCGCCAAAAAACAAGGCAAGCCAAAAAGCTGAGCCGCCAAAAACAGCTGCCAAGCCAAAAACAGCTGCCAAGCCAAAAGCTGAGCCGCCAAAAACAGCTGCCAAGCCAAAAACAGCTGCCAAGCCAAAAACAGCTGCCAAGCCAAAAACACGGCCGCGCCCAAAAACAAGGCAAGCCAAAAACAGAGCCGTGCCAAAAAAACAAGACAAACCAAAAAATGGAGTAGCCAAAAAACTAAACCGCCAAAAAACAGGATGGCCAAGCCAAAATCTGGGCCAAGCCAAAATCTGGGCCAAGCCAAAAACGTAGCCACCAAAATCTGGGCCAAGCCAAAAAAGCAGGCAAGCCCAAAAAAACGAGGCAAGCCCAAAAAAACGAGGCAAGCCCAAAAAAACGAGGCAAGCCCAAAAAAACGAGGCAAGCCCAAAAAAACGAAGAAAGCCAAACACTGGGAAGCCAAACACTGGGCAAGCCAAAAGGAGAGCAGCCAGAATAAGAGCCGCTAAAAGCAGGATTGTTGAGGGCCAAAAGTTAGGGGAGAACCATGCCAAAGATGGCACGTCTAACAGGCCAAGAACCATCTGAATACCTTGCAATATAAGAAGACAAGAACTATTATAATGTACCCAAATAAAGAGTTTGTGGCAGCAGGTGTCTATACCTTCCAAAATCTAACACCATCTTCCTTGCAGTAGGTTGGCGTGCAGCTTTTGAATTTATAGTTCAAATCCTGACATTGCTGAAGCATCAAGTACACCAGAGCAAATAAGGCATGGGCAGTTGCTCAAGGCGTCCTATCTTCAAGGCTACCCTCAGGGAAAGTGATCTTTCAGAAATGTCTTTACCTCTCTTTTCAGGCTACCTGTATCTCTCTCACTGTCGCTCTTCCCACTGTCTTATCAATTTCTTAGGGCCCTGGGCAAGACATTACACAGATTTTTCAGTGACATTTGCTAAAAGTTTTATATACAATTCAATAAGTGGGCAGAATTTGCAGATATTGAGTAATAAAATTCAGATTTCAAATGGGGAAAAAAATTCCATAAGACACCACAAGTAGTCTTGAAACATTGAAGAGTTTCTACTCAGGTTGCTTGCGAATATGACTCGAAGTGGATTGAAGACACCCAACCATTTTATAAGCCCATATGACTAAACAAAGTTGTCTTTTTTTTTAACACAAACCAGTGAGTACAAGACCATAAGCTCTGGCAGGCTTAACTCAGAGACAGGAAATAAGTATTCTGTTAACATAATAGTGATTCATTTAGAGGCTACAATGGAAAAACAGAGCCGGCCACAAAAACCCCCCACTAAAATAGCACGGTTGAAGGAAAAATCTTACGGAAGAACCATGCAGACGATGCCAGGTCTAAATGACAAATAACCAATCCCATTATCCCCCAAACACAACAAGCCATCACAGCTGCTAGTAGTAATGAAGGGGGGACAAATCTGACTACCTTGGAATAGAAAAAGTTAAAAACTAGGATAAGAAACCCAAATAAAGAGTAAGAGTCAACAGGTCTCTATATCTCACATCGAACACCAGCCTACTTGCAGTGGCTTGTTGTGTAGCTTTTGAATTTACAGTTTCAATTCTGAATTCCTGAAGCTTCAAATACGCCAGAGGTATAAAGGCATGAGAAGTTGCTCAAAGGGTTGCACCTTCTAGACTACCCACAGGAAAAGTGATCTTTCATCGGTTTCTTAACCTCTCTTTTCAGGCTACCTCTACCTATCACTTTTGCTCTGTCTACTGTCATCTTATACATTTTTTTGAACCCCGGGCAAGATGTAGTAGTGATTTGAGCGAACTTTTGCTGAAATTGTAATACACAGTTCAATGTGTGGGCTTGACTTTGCAGATATTGAGTAATAACATTCTAGTTTCAAATGGGAGAAAATTCCATGAGATGACACAAGTACACATTAACCATACCAAAGTCCTTATCCAGGACCCTTACAGATAAATGTCTTAAAGTAGCTTAAAGATGCCCAGCACCTTGGCATAAGGGTCACCATTCTTTAAGTCTATTTGACTTGAAGATTTAAAAACAAAAGTTTATTAATTTGTATTCAACACATAAGACACATAATTGCTAGCAGGCTTCACTGAGAGACAGGATAGCAGTATTCTGTTAACATAATAGAGGTAGAGTTAGTGGCACAAACAGCATTAGGATGTCCATCAAAAGAAATGCACCACAATAGATAAAGCCGTCAAAGACAAGAGGATTGAAAGCCAAAAGTAAAGGGAGACTATGCCAACGATGCCAGGTGTAACGGCTCAAGAAACATCAACCTCCATTGCTCCAAAGAAAGCAAGCAATCACAGCTGTAGGAGTCATAAAGGGGCAAAACATCGGACTACCTTGGAATATATGAAGCCAAGAACTATTATAATATACCCAAATAGAAGTAAGTGGTGGCTTGTGTCTATCCATCCCAAAATCTAACACCACCCCTCTTGCAATGGGATGTCTTTTCAATTTGCAGTTCAAATCCTGACATTGTAGAAGCTTAGAGTACGCCAGAGGTATTAAGGCATGGGCAGTTGCTCAAGACATCCTGTCTTCTAAACTGCCCCCTGGGAAAGTGATATTTTACCAGTTTCTTACCCTCTCTTTTCAGGCTGACTGTACCCATCACTGTCACCCATTTTCTTTTTATCAATTTTTTGTGGCCCTGGGTAAGACATTACATTGATATTGGAGTGACATTTTCGGTTATATGTACAATTCAATTTGTGGGCTAAATTTGCAGATTGAGTAATTAAATTCAGATTTCGAAAGGGAGGAAAAATTCCATAAGATGACGCAAGCACGCTTAAATCGAAATGTCTTTACCCAGGATCCTTACGAATATGCCTTAAAGTGGATTAAATACATACAACACCTTGGAAGAACAGATCTTTATTGTCTAAACCCATATGACTAAAAAAGTTTTTTTTTTAAATATATGTTTTTATTAAAGAAATTCTACACATAACAAATGTGTACAAGACCATAAGCACTAGCAGACTTAACTCAGACAGGACAGCAGTATTCTGTTAACAGAACAGAGGTACAGTTAGTGGCAATAGCAGCATAACCATGCCCATCAAAAGAAATTCACGATAGAAAGCCACCAAAAAACAAGCTGCCAAAATTGAGTGGCCAAAAATTGAGTGGCCAAAAATAGCCACCAAATATTGAGCTACCAAATACTAGGCCGGCAAATACTGGGCTTCAAAATATTGAGTCACCAAAAACAGGGGGAGGGGACACAAAGGTGAGGGAAGAACCATGTCAAAGATGCCATGTATAAAAGACCAAGAAGCAACACCACTTCCCACCGTTCCAAAATATAAAAAAAAGCAAGCCATCGCAGCTGGTAGTAGTAATGAAGGGGCAACACATCTGACTACCTTGGAATACAAGAAGCTAAGAACAAATATAATATACCCAAATAAAAAGTAACTAGCCGCTGTTGTCTATACCTCCCAAATTCGAACAATCCACCTTGAAGTGGGTTGTTGTGTATGCCTGCGTGGAGCTCGCAGAGTTTTACTCTTCAGAATTACCAGAAACTTCGCCAAATTCCACCGAGTTCTGCATGTGCGCAGAGTAATACACTTCTATGCTATGTACTGCATACTCTCCTGAAGGAATCACTGTTGATACAAAATTGCATCTTTATTTTCAGGGCCTTTTTTTGTGATTCGATAAAAGAAATTGACCAGTAGGTGGCAGTATTGCAAAGCCTTACATATCAAAAAGAATTGCAGGTTTTTAAGCAGGTTAGGCAAGTATATGAGAAACATATTGAACATTTTGGGTTGTCTTTTTCAGAGTGTAAAATTAGTAGCTTGTACCTATTTTGGACGTACAAGTGAAGAAGACATGGGGGGCAGAGCTTGCCTGGCTCTAAGATGGCTGCAAGTTAGTCTCTCTCTGCCAACTCTGGCTTAAAATCCTGCTCAACAAAGCGTGAGTCTTACCGCACTGCCACTGTAATGGACTACCTGATTTTATTGGTTTAAATTGGTTTTTATTGATTTTTACATTTTTATGAAAGGTAACAATTGCATGTAAGAACATTTACTAGAGTAAAAGTCCGGGTTAAGATACATGCATGACCATTTGCCATCAATACATTGCAAAATCTGTTTTAGATCAAGTACACAGTCTGTGATGCGCTGGTTGTGTGAATTCAACATCCATTTTAAGAAGGCAGTGACAACCTCTGCACTCCAATCAATATCACACATTGTGTAGAGTTATAGCAAATACAATGGAGTACGAATAAGCTAAGTGTGGCGTTTCGCAATAGTCCTTCCAGTGAATTCATCTTGGGGTTTGTACAGGTGAGATAACAAATAACGAAAACAAAAACAGTGACCAGCCCATGTAATCCTATCCCCTTGTCCCCGCACATGTGTACATTTCATTTCCTTGTGATACCAGCACCCATCATCTCCCTTATGTGGTGCATACGCCTGCGCACTGAAGTGATCCATACATGTTCAATGAGTACCTCAGCACATCGTACAAGGGTATATGTGGTTCACATTATCTGCTCTCCCTCTGCACAGTCTATTAGTTCTCCAGATCCTCTCTCCTCAACTTGCTGTAGCGCGTCCAGGAAGGTGTCCCAACAAGCTGCTATGGGCTCTTTACGCAGCCCCAATGTCTCTTCGCATTTGATGGCGATGCTTTCTGCTTTGACCCATGCTCGTAATAAATGGCGCCACGTACGCGCATAGGGCGGATCCTCAGCTTTCCACCAGTTAGTTAGAAGCCGCTTAGCGACCACTATCCCCAAGTCCAGGAACCTGGAGACTACCTCAGTGGCAGGGGTCCTCTTAAAATGATGCAGTAGATATGCTGTCCATTCAAAAGGCAGTTCGCAGCCAGTGCAAGTGTGCAACAGCCTACTTCCTGTACGTCAATATACATGTATTTGGGGGCAGTTCCATAGCATGTGCACCAGCTCAGCCCCTGGTTCAGCACATCTCAGACACGTCGCATATCTGCGGTGAAAGTAGCGATTGGTCATGGGGGGCGCGAGGTAGGCCCTGTGGACAATGTATAACTGTATATGCCTAAACCTCATGTTTCTAGGTATGGGTACTTATTGTATCAGTGTCCATTCTTTCTCTTCTAGCTGTCGCCCCAGGTCTAGTTCACATTTACGACTGAGTGGGTCAAGGTTAAATGCCGCATGGGTTCTGAGGGATGCTGCGAACCAGCGTATGAGATGCCTTCCACGTCCCATGACATGCAGCTACTGTACGGTGAGGTGGGGGCTCGGTTCACCTGTGGATTAACACTCTGAATCCCTATCTTAAGTTGACCCACACCATCTCAGATTCCACTGTACCCTTTCTGGACCTGAACATCAATCTGTCATCAGGCTCCTTGAATGCAACACTATACAAGAAACCTACCAACTGCAATAGTCTCTTTCTCTTCAGCAGTCACCACCCGAGGGCCCTCGAAAGCAACTTCTCATTCAGACAATTTCTCCGTATTAGGAGGAATTGAACCTCCATTGAGGACTACAGGGTGGAAGCTATTAAACTAGCATCAGATTTGCGCAAGCGGGAATACCCACAACAGTCTCCATGGCCATGAAGAGAGCCAGGAACAATAATAGAGAGGCACTGTCGGAGACGACTGACAAGAATCCCACGGAGGCCATCACATGTGTAACCTCTTACACCCCTGCCTCTAGTCCTATTAGGAACATCATACGCAAACACTGGGACATTCTGAACACAGGTGATCTGGCATTGCCAGCCCCCAGATTTGCGTTCAAACGCACAAACTTTAAAGACCTACTGATACACACCAGACCCAGATCCAAAACAGCACAGAGCCAAAGATGCCTATGGGACTTACCTCCCGTCACTGGCCATTACCCTTGCGGATCCTGTGCAGTGTGCCCCCAAACTAAACTCACCAAGGAAATAACATTTGCCAACAACTTCACTTGGAAGATAAGGAGACATACCAACTGCAACACCACCAATTGCATTTACTTATTATCCTGTCCATGGGACCTCTCGTACGTGGGGATGAATACCAGACCAGTCAAAACCCATATAAGACAGGATAAGAGCAACATCAGGTGTCACAAAACCACAACAAGACTATATACCCATTTCTTAACAAACCAACATACCTGCGACACACTCAGGTGGGTGATCCTGGAAGCACGCACATCTATCACCCTTGATGCATTGTTTAGAATCGAACAGTGATGGGTACACCGTCTGGTCTCAGACAAGAACGGCCTAGTCTGGGTTAGAACCCATTCTGTCACACAACTAAGGGTCCTGCTACACTATGAGGCATTGGTAGATCTACATCCATGTGAACGCAACCCCTACCATTCACGATGCGACACATACCTCTACCCTGCTTCCAGTACAGGGCACACTTCACTGCGAGTTAGTTCAATATCTCCACACTGCAGGTCTTGTACGAACGGGCGTTTTATAAATCACTCTGCACATGCGAGCCCGACATAGCACTACTGCACATGGTAGTCTCGACGCACGAGTCAGCTATCGAACGCAACTAGATCAATAGTTCATCTACCGCATGTAAGGCTTCCCTAGCCCTGGGAAGGTGCGTTTCCAGGATGATACTATGCTAGTCTACCTTGGTCCTAGAAATATTATAGCAGTCGTAGCACGACATGATATCTCCGACTCATTGCCATGCGATTAGCTTGCTAACCACACTACCCCTTTTGGGAACATCCCCAACACAAAGAGTACCTTATAGTAATCAGCCTTACTTATGGACGTAATTTCCTCCAATACCTCCACCTTACCAATAGGTATTACACCTCACACGCACTCCAAGATGGTGCTCAACTTTGCGAGCATTCCCTCCATCCCTCCATCATGGCCGCCACCCGAACTCCACAGGTTGTTAGTTGGTCAGCAGCCTAGTGCCTCCCTCCCTGACACAGACGCCCCTAATTTTGCACCATTTCCGCTGGAATATTAGCTGCCGGAACAGGGCATGCAGTTACCTTCCCTGAACCGGCACTGCAGGTTAGGTCCTCCGCAGAGTGGGCGCAAGCTATTGTAAGTATTGACCTTGTGACAACCTTTGATGCCATAACTAAGACCCACCAACGCTTGAGATGTTACACAGCTAACACCTCACGGACAGCGGCCTGGTTACCTATGTTTTAGGAACTGGCAGCGCTCTAGCTGAAGGCAACGTGCTCCATGTGTCTCGCTATGTACTGGCAGATCTGGTGCTGGGACTGTGGGTCCGAGTTGAGAGCGAGATCCCTTGAGGGTCAAACATCGCCCAGACCACGTCCCGACGCTGGCATGCCAGTATTGGGTTCATGGTGCTCTGACCCTAAGGTGGTGTACTGCATGATTAGCTGGTCTCAAGTGTGACACCCCGCACTTGCTACAACTTAACGCTGGGCCTACCTTCACCCAACCGACGATACGTTCTACAAGCATTTTAGAGACCAAGTTAAACTTACCTTGCCCCCCCCCCCCACCCCCACTCTTTCCCCTTTTAGGACGCACATTGGATCAATGTGTCCACTCCATGCCGCTACCCGATGGGGCCAGTGTTGAATAAATTGTGGGTGAGTGGCAACATCCGAAACAGACTGCGACTAGGTTTTACTTCACTGCACTGCTGCCCAAGTGCCTTTTAAACGAATTCCAGTGTACCACATGCGCTGTACATACAATTCACCATTGCACATGTGATGCATTAAAATGATTCTCTCAATATATGCAATGGTAACGCTAATAGGTGCCTCTAACCTGATTTGGTAATTACACAATCCTCACAGGATTAGTCATGTTGTAAAATGACTGTTTTAATGTTTTTGTTCTTTTATTTTAGATTGGCTACTGCACCCACGGACACCACACACCACTGGTGCTATCATACTGGCAATAGCTAGGTTATTACACCCCATTATCAGTCACTTAGTGTAGATTTTCAACTCCCAAACTAGGTCCTGAAAAATTGCTGCCGGATCCTGCTTAGGACAACTAGGGCAAGAAACATGTTGAGCACATGAAACATAGCGCAACTGTCTATAACATCACTATAGACAGTCGCCATTAATCTTTTTAAATCAGGGTGGGAGACAGGATTATTAAATTGGTTGCCCTGACCCTCCCTTTTCCTGTTTTAATTCACTTGGTCTTTTTAGAAACCACAACACTTCTACACTTCAGGGCCCATTCCACACACCTCACCATACGGCAAGGAATAAAAGATCTCCGCCAAAGAGCCCCCACTGAGGGTGCCCGTCGGGTATTGCAGCGCCAACCCGATGACGAGCATGACCAATGATGAAGCATGACACCCAGTGGGCTGGGGGGTGTGAGGGCCCTAATTCCGAAAGGAAGGATTCCCCATCCTCCCTCTTGGTAGCCAGCTATTTGCACCAACTCCGACGTCACCGTCAGCCACCTTAGAAACTGCATACTCCTTTGGTTTATTATCAGGCTCGGTTCAGTGGACATGTCTCCCCATCTAGCTGTCTCCCAATATGGTGCACATCGCCTCCGCCAGGAGCTCTATTGCGAGTGCAAAAAACAATGGCGGGGGGGGGGGGGGTAACAATGGGCATCCCTGCCTGGTGCCCCTGCGCACCGGTATATCATCAGATATGTACGCCCCATTCGCACACGAACTCTAGGGTTTGTGTACAGTAAGTTATCCATTTGGAGAAACCCTAGGCCCAGATCATACTTTAATAGTACTGCAGACAGGTAGACCCATTCTAAATACCCAAATACCTTTCCCTTAAAAAAACGCCACAGGTTTAGGGAGGTGCTCCGCGCGGGCACAAAGCCGTTTTGGTCGGCATGAACCAGCTTGGGGACCACCGGTGCCAGTCTGTCCTCTAACACCTTGGCAAGTATTTTATAGTCGGTATAAAGTAGGGCCAAGGGTCTATAGGAGCCCGGGGCCGTGGGATCTCTATCCGGTTTTAATAGGGACACCAGATACGCCTCGAGAGAGGTAGTTCCCGCTCTTCTAGAGATGCTGTGAATAGAGTGAGAAGGCTTTGCATAAGAGACTCACGGTATGCCTTATAGTACTCTGCTGGCAGGCAACCCGGCACCGGTGTTTTCCCAGATGCCATGGATCTGATTGCATCTCCAATCTCTCCCAATGTTAGCGGAGCATTGAGAATCTCCTGGTGTTCCCCAGAGACTGTAGGCACTTGCATTGAGCTCAAAAACCCTTCCAATTCTTGGTCCGGACAGCGCTCTATTGATTGGTTTAACTGGGTGTGGTGGTCTGTCACGGCCTTGTGCATCTCACGCTGTGTATATACCAGTGTCCCTTCCAGTGTACGTATGGCCCGTATTGAAGCGCGGTTGTTTTCCTGTCTTACCAGTCGGCCCGATCGATCGGCTGAGGCATGGGTGCGAGCTGTATGTGCTGTGTAATTATGGCATCTTAATCGCTCCAGTAGGTCTGCATGTTCCGCGCGCAGTGGCTCCAGGCGCCGTGAATCCTTACCGTTCCCCTGCACCTCCCACTCGCACCCTAGTAGCTGGGTTTCTAATTTTGTGAGGGAAGTCGTCAGCTGCTTACGTATGCTCCACGTGGCCCCTAGGCAATGTCCTCAGATCACCACTTTAAAAGCCTTCCACTTTAGGAGTGCATTGCTTGCTGTACCCTCATTTAGTTTAAAATATGGGAGGATGGCCGTCCCTAGCGACGAGCGGAATTCTGGACCTTCTAACGCAGTTGTTTGGCGACGCCATGTGGGTCTGGGGGGGGGGGGGGGGGGGGCGGTCTGCCTCCCAGATAAGCTGCATCCACAGGGGATTATGATCGGAATGTGTCCGACCAAGGTACTCGATCTTCATAATTAAAGGGAGTAGTGATTGGGAACTCACTAGTCTATCAAGACGTACATGTAGGCCATGTACTGCAGAGTAATAGGAGTAGACACGTTCTGTAGGGTTAAGAGTGCGCCCAGTTTGGGAGCCAGTCTAAGTGCCTGGGCATTAAACATGGCGGTAGTTTTATGGAGTGGGGGGAATGACCTATCCAGATCAACGTTGAGCACCGAATTGAAGTCTCCTCCCACCATCCAGGGGAGCCCAGCATATGGGGTCAATGTTTGTGATAGGCATGTAAGAAAGAAGGGTTGGTCCACATTTGTGGCGTATATAGAGCCTAGTAATATTGTCTGACCATTTAGCCTTCCTCGTACAAAGGTGTATCTACCCTCAGTATCGATTACGGCTTCCTCATGTGTAAATGGGACTCCTGCTCTCACCCACATTAGTGTGCCTCTCACATGTGCGGAGTACGCAGTGCCGAATATCTGGCCCTCCAATGCCTGCGTAGCCGTTGCAGTTCTATTTGTGACGTGTATTTCCGGTAACAGGGAAATGCCAACCAAAGGTTTCTGGAGGTAGGCGAATATGGAGTATCATTGCGTGGGTGTCTGCATGCCGCGTATATTCCATGTTAGTACGTTAACTTGTGCCATTGTAAACATGTGCAGTCATCAAGGGGGATCAGGCGCAAACACTTTTCAAACATGTGTCATATGCAAGTAGTTTCGGGTTGGTCTTACGTAACCAAAACATCGATTCAATTCTGCGATGATGTCCATCCAAACTGAGTGTCTAACAGTAACAGGAAAGTAACTATACCAGTACTGTGCCTGGTGGGAGGGTGTGCGTGTAACGTGCGCTCAATTACAGGGTGGGGCTCTTCCAAACCATATCCGGCCCAAGAGCGGCCTTAACTATGTCAGTGTAGGGATTGGTGTGGGGTTGGGATGTGTGTGTTGGTGAGAATATCACGCATCCCTCCTTAACAAGGATCTGTCACCCATGTCCCACCCTATACATTGATGTACGCCTGCAGTCTGTGCAGGCCTAATTGGGTATAGCTGAGATTGGGTGCACGTGTATGCAGAAGGGCACGGCATTAACAGCATTACACAAAATAAAAGCAGAAAGCAACACTGCGACCATTTACTATAGAATAGTCTCTACTTGCGTGTGCGATGGCTCATTCTGGTCCCGCTGCCACGATCCATATGGTTTCATCTGTGGTCTGCGGTGTTCCGTCCGGAGGCGGCATTTCATCTAGTTCTCCAGGTCTGGGAGTGGAAGATCCGCTAGCCGTGGTAGACTCGGAGGAGCCCACTTCACAGCTTTCATGGTAGGACTGCGTTGCCAATGCTGCCGCTGCCTCCAGGACGTCCAGACGTTCTATTCGACTCTGTGCAGGGGCCGGTGCGGACGCTGTCGCAGGTATGTTACCAGTTTTTCTCCGATGTCCATGGCTGCGGGTACCTCTGAGACAGGAGTCGGACACCTCTGCGTTTAAAGGACGTGGTCCTGACCACAATCCCGAGCGCTCCAGCCAGTCCCAGACATCTGCAGGTGTGTCGAAAAATTGGGCCGTTCTGCTGGCCACCACCCCGAGTCTGGCAGGAAACAATAGGAAGTATTGGAGATCCAGGGCGCATAGTTGACATTTTACCTCAGTGTAGGTGCTTCTCTGCCACTGTACTTGAGCTGTATAGTCCAGAAACTGGCTCCCCTTTTGGAGGTTTCCCTCCTTTCGCAATTGTGCTCCACTGCATCTTTCCCAACATCAGCAGATCACTCTGGCAGTCCACACTATGCGGGACGCCATCCTTGTGTTTTGGGGCTGTCCTCCTGTCCTGAGGAAGACCCGCCGCGACACATCAGTTATGTGTTGCTAGGGTTGAAACGTCGACATTTACCCTTGGTCCAGTCATAGACATCTCTGGGTCCTATTTGAGCAATTTGGCCCTGTACCAGAGTGATTTCTATAATCATTGTCCTGACCATTTTCAAAATTGTATCTATTTGTACATAAGTCTCACAATTGTGCATACGTACCTCGTCACTTGCACGGAGCACTTATGTCACATTGAAACACGTGTCACTATTGCATTTTGTTTTATTCGGACAGCGTGAACATATGTATATTCACGTCAATTCAATAATAATAATAACTCATTTGCAAGCATTTTTGAGTTTCTGGCTCTCCTTGTGGTACTGTTACTGGTCTTTACTCTGCTGCGCGCATTGATTTTGTTGTACCTATATTGTTATTGGACTTTTTTAGTAAAAGTAAGCTTCCATAATTTTATTTTGATTTGCTCCTTCCAACGAAGTAATTGTTTCTCCCCGACAGAGCCACTGTAGTGTATTATGTATAGTCCGGAAACAGCATGACTTGATTCCCATCTACTTGTAAATGAGGGAGTTTCACGCAGGATAGCATCGCGATCCCTGTAATTCAAAAGTTTAAAAAGGAATGGCCTTGGGTGGGCTCCAGGAGGTGGTCTGTGTGCCGGCACGCGATGCGCACGCTCCACTACAAAATGCGGGTATAGTGACCCAGCAGGTAGAAGATCATTCAGCGAAAGCTCCACAGAGTTCCAGGGCCAGACCTTCCACGCCCTCTGGGAAGCCCAACACACGGACATTGTTGCGACGGGATCACCCTTCAGAGTCCTCGACTCGGTCCTCCAGCGCGTGTACGCGGTCAAGGATATCTTTCAGTGCTGCGGTGTGGCTTTGAGCAACAGGTTTGAGCTCCGAGAGAGAGTGGTCGTGCGATTGGACTTTCTCTGCTAACTTAAGATGATCTGCACGCAGTTGAGTGAAGTCTGTGGTGACTTTGTCAATGCGCGATTCAAGGGATACCCTAGTCTGGTCCAACACTGCCCCAATTTTCTCGATGGCTGCCAGCACTGAGTCCAGCTTGACGGCAAGCGCTGGGCCCGATACGCGACTGTTAACATCATCTCCCAGAGGCGACGAGTTGACAGGTTGGACTTCGTGGCTAGCTGTTGTGTATTTATGCGAAGGCGTCCCATGGCAAGTTTCTGGGTGGACAGCCTTGACTATTAGGTAGAGAATGAGTGTGTGTCCATGTAGATTGCGGTTCTGGCACGTGGCATGGGGTACCTGTGATATCTCCAGGCTGCCATAGGATGATCGCTGAGGTGCACCGATAGTTCGCGGCGCAGTCGGTGTCTCGCAGTATACACAGCACAAGTAGGAATGCTTGAGTGGCCCACTGCGCCCTCAGGGCAAGCACCGGCAAGTTAGACTTCCCTCGAGGGTCACCGGGATAGTCGGTCTCCGATGCCTGGTGAGTCAATGTCAAGACCACTGGAGCCAGGGGGCAGCGACAGCAGCACAAGTGGGTCAGCAATCAGATGAGCCTCTTGGACCTTTGAGTCATCGCTGCGTCACAACAGCACTGTCTACGACATCAACGATAGCCGTGGCGTCTTAGCGTGGTGCCAGTTCACCACTTCCTGGGGCCCCAGGTCAGCGCCTCCACAATGTGTGCACAACTCAGTTGCCGCTGGCAGAAGAGTGTAAGAGTCCATCAATCATGCGAACTTCCCCAGGCCCGCGGCAGCAACAGGGGGGCCGAGATCCTAAATTTAAGTGTTCATGAGAGGCTATCAATTATAGCTGGGATTCCTAAACACTTCTCACGTTGTTTAGTGCCCCCACGTGTTGGGGCCTGCAACATGAATTCCACTATCGGGGGTGGAAGGCAGGAAGATCACGCAGGGTGCTGCAGAGTTAGTCTCGGGTCGCCAGCTGGGTAGCGCCACTAGGCGAGACGCGGGATTACAGGAGTGTCTGAGGTTTCCCGGTTGCTGCGGCTGATGCCCATATGGCCAGCGCTAAATTCAGTTGGGCACTGCTCTCTCGAGAAGTCCCAGCACGGAAGGCAGCGGGGCTGGCTGAAGGCTCAGGGTGAATGCACATGCAGCGGGGGCGAGAAGGGCATCAAGTGGCGTATTTTCTGTGGGAGTGTAGTCATCAGCGGTAGAGGCAACAGATTGCTCCGGTCAGTCTATGGTAGTAGGCCACCCAAAGTGCTGTCAAGAACAGGTGCTGTCGCTAGTCTCAACGACGCGTGCGCGTGATGTAGGTGTCTCTTGGTGTCAGGCAGTTTGGGTCATTTTGACAATGCTGGCCTCGCGGCGTTCTCTCCCGCTGCCCCGTGCCTGGACCTCAGGGACGCATCGCCTCGGCTCCGGCCGTCACGACAGCCAGATCTCTGCGGAGTCGAGCACAGGGTGCAGCGTCTTCTCACCCGCCGTCTCAACCGACTCAGCAACCAGGTCGGCAGTCCTCCGGCACTGGAGTGCGCCCCACCGCAGGGTTAGCGCAGGCACAGCTGCCGCTCGGCGAGGCAGGCTACATGCCACCTCCGCTGGACGGCGGGAAGCAGGCTCACCGAAGGATCCGGAGCTCGACTCTCGGGGTGCCGCTCAGGCCAATAGCAGGTCCAGGGAAAGCAGCTGCCACTTTCTTGGGGCCACCAGGCAGCACCATAGGGATCGCGACAGCGGCAGTCACCACGTTTCATCTGGTTTGGGGGTCTACTGCCAGCCCGCCGCGATCAGGACTCAGTTCCACTTGCATCACCACACCAGGTGGGCCGCAAGGTGCCACTCGCCTTTCCCGTAACTTCGGTCCGTCTGTGGCATAATTCAAGGATATCAACGGGGGCCACAGAGCAATACCAATGCGTTCCCCGCACTTACAGGAGCGGATGGGTCAGATGCAGGAATACAATCAGGATAACAGAGGGATGCACTGTGGAGCACTAGCAAGTTGCGTCCGCCATGTTGCCTTGCTAGCCACCCCTCCCGCCTGTAATTTACTACCGGATGACGTGGTAACCTCAAGTTTGGCAGTGGAGTGCCAGCATTACCCAGAGCATGGCAATCCCGTCAGCGGCTCAGGCGGGGCCTCTGTGATATGCTCTCCTCAGCCCGGTGTCTTTGCTTGTTTGTACCTGGGGCCCTCTTCCGACCTGGTTCAGTTTGGTCGCTCTGGTTGGGCAGCTGCACCTGACCTTGCTGGCTCGCTTGGAGGGGCAGGTGGTCCTGCGCCCTGTAAGTGTCGGTGTGAGCTCTCCAGCGGTGCAGTGGACCCTGACTCTAGCTCTCCCTGGGCCTTGTGATGTTGGTGGTGGCAGGGGCTGCCTCGCATGCGGCTGTGTGCTGGGAGCAGAGCCTTACCTCCAACCACCCCCCGCCTTATCGGAACAGTTGATTCTGTAGCTGGGGGCCAAACACAATACTCCGGTGGGAAGCTCATATCCCCTCTTCCAGTCAATGTGTGATTTTTCGTGCTAACTAACCCACAGCAACATAAAGAGCAGGGGTTGCAGCCCTCTGGCATTACTATGCCAACAATGCCAGCTACATTCTGTGAGGCTTCACTATGGGGAAAACGGAGAAATCCCAAACAAAACTGCAGTTTGAACCAAGGAAATCACCAAGGTAGAATGAATAAGATACAAATTCCTCAGAATCAGGTTCTGAGGAGTGTGACTCTCCCTCTGATCCAGACTTGAAACAAATCCTGGTAACTATGCAGCAGTCTGAACAAGATAGATGGTAAAATTGCTGCATTAACATTTCGTATGAACAGGATGTCCAAAAGACTAGACAAGCACGCTGAACGCTTAGATGCTGTAAAAAAAGGGTCTCTCCCATACTGCCATGGATAAACAACTTCAGCTTGTTAAGGCTAAGAAAGAGGATTTAGAAGCATGATCAATAACATGCAAATTGTAGGAATTGCAAGATCCACAAACACCCAACATAGAACTTTTTGTGGAACAACTGCTTGCTGCAGTATTGGGAAGGGGCTGCTTTTCCACTATATTTGTATTGGAGCGGGTGCATACTCGTTTGCCCCCAGACCGGACCCAGGTGCACTGCCGCGCCTGATCATAGTGAGGCTCCTTAATGAAGGGACCGCAATAGTGCACTCCGTAGAGCTAGGGAGCTGAAGGAGCCTCTACCTCTATGTAACGTCCTGGCTTTCTCGGGGTTGGGACAAACAGACGACGGACCAGAGAAATGGAGGTTTAAGGATGATTTAATAAACAGATAAACAACTACAGACAACAAAGAATACCGGTACTGGAATCACCAGTTAAAGTACGATACCCATTCACAGCTCGTCTAACCGTCCTCCGCATGCACACCGGACCCGGTATGCTCCAACGGAGGGCACAGTGCTAAGCAGTGGCCGACAATGCCACTCGACCGCTGTGAAGGGTAGTTCCAAGGTTGTGGAATCTACGGGGGGCACGTGGGAGTCACCCGGCCGGGCTCTCTACCACCTGGGAACAGCCGCTCTACCAGTATCCCCCAGAGTGCTGCCACAACACAAAGACGCTGGGAACACCTCCTGGTGTGCGTCTCTTGTATCCGGGTTTAAGTGATGATACCCAAGGTGGCGCAGAGAATGGATGGGAGCAGCCGCTCTACCTATCCCAGTTCTCCTACGAGTGTCGATGGCTAAGATGCGGAAACACCTCCTGGATAGCGTCTTAGCTCTAAGCGTGTGTTTACCCAAGGAACGAGGGTTGGGAGCTTCGGCTCGCACCAACCTCGTTTTCTCCAATTTGTCAGGCTGTTGGGAGCTTCGGCTCTACCAACGGGACTTGTGCCCAATGACGTTGAATACGGCTCTCAGAACGGGACAGGACACGGGCAGGAAGCACACGCCAGCACCTCTCCTCCGCTCCTTAGAATGTTCCTTCCGCCGCTCAACTCACCAACGGGTCCGTGTACCTCAACCAGGTAATCCGGCAAAGATCAGAATATCCGACGCCGAGTCCCAGTGATCTTCTCCTTAAGTAGTACTCTCGGCGTTGTATAACCATGACTTTTGAGTTGCATAACAGGAAAACTAGGCGTTACCCTTGGTGTTATGTAACCAGAACTCTTGAGTGGCAAAAGGCAATTGTTGCCGGAGGGAATTCTGGGAGTTGTAGTCCGCTCTCCTCCAAGCGCACCAGGTTCACGGAAGTGGCATCGTGGGAGGGAATCCATGTGCGGGAGGGGATTCCTGACAGTACATCCCCCCTCCCATCAGCGCCCCCCATCAGGACCAGCACAGGAAGGATATCGACGATACCAGACAAGGAGCGTGAACCCCCGCCGCAGGTTCCCATGACTGCTCCTCAGGTCCGTACCCCTTCCATGCCACCAGATACCATAGTTTGCCCCTGCGCCACTTGGAATCCAAGATACCAGCCACCTCGTACTCCACCTCCGAATCCACAGTCACCGACACCGGCGTACGAGGACTCACCGCGTTCGCGGGTTTCAAGAGGGAAACGTGGAACACGGGATGGATCCGCAGGGACTGGGGCAGGCACACTTTCACATTCACCGGGCTGATGCATCGAAGGATCCTATATGGGCCCATGAAGCGGGGATGGAACACGCTACTTTTCTTGAATCTCATGTGCCGTGTAGAGACCCAGACGTAATCTCCAGGTTTGTAGACCGGTCCAGGCCTTCTCCTCCTATCAGAAAAGGCTTTATATGTGGCCTTAGCCCCCTCCAGGGCAACTCGAGAACTCATCAAGGCCTCCTTGATGCGGGCCACCCTCTTGGCTGTTGTCGGCAATCTCTCTTCCCTGACCGGGTGCAGAAACGGCAAGAACCGGGGATGATGGCCGTAGTTACTATAAAAAGGGGAAGCCTTGGTGGAACAATGTGTGGGGTTGTTGTACGCGATTTCCGCGATCCAAAGTAGGTCCACCCACTCATCCTTCCCTTGCTCTACAAAACAACGTAGATATTGTTTGAGCGACTGGTTCAGGCGCTCCGTCTGGCCGTCCGTCTGCGGGTGATAACTCGTGGACATGGCAGACTTGACGTGTAACGCCGAACACCAAGTTTTCCAGAAGTGCGACGTGAATTGAGACTCCCTGTCCGACACGATCACGTTGGGTAGGCCATGTAGTCTCACTACATTCTTCAATAACAACGACGCCAGCTCTCCTGCCGAAGGTACCTGTTTGCAAGCGAGGAAGTGCCCCATCTTCGTGAGATAGTCCACCACCACCAGTATGGCCGTCTTTCCTTGATCCTTTGGTAGCCCGACAATGAAGTCTAAGGATATGTTTTCCCAGGGTTTGGTCGGTGTAGGAAGGGGTTGGAGGAGTCCTTGTGATCTTCTGTGGTCCGATTTCATGGATGCGCAAACGGTACATGATGAACACCAATTCTGGACGTCTGTTCTCATGGCAGGCCACCAGAACTGCCGTCCTAGGCTCGCTACCGTCTTTTCGACACCCAGATGGCCGGCACAGGGAGACACGTGGCACCAGGTGAAGGCCTGTTTTTGAAGCCTAGGTGTGGGTAACAACATACATCGTCCTTTCACCGGAATCCCGTCCTTCATCTGCCACTCCTTGTGACTGCGAAGCCACCTCCGCCACATGAAGGTATGGGTCCCCTTCTGGACCCCCCTGAGGAACGTCTGTGGTTGAATCACCCCTATCACAACTCCTGGAGGGATGATGGAATGTTCGGCAACCGGCTGCGGATCCCTGCCATTCGATTGCCTCGAAAGCGCGTCCGCTTTCCTGTTCTCCGTACCGGGTCGGTATGTGATGTGGAAATTGAAACCGGAGAAAAAGATCATCCACCTCATTTGACGAGGATACAAATGCCGCGCCGCCGTCAGAAACTGGAGGTTTCTGTGGTCCGTATACACTGTAACCACGTGTCTGTCCCCCATTAACAAATGCCTCCACTCAGCAAATGCGTCCTTTATTGCGAGTAGTTCCTTCTCCACAATATGGTAATTGCGTTCCGCGTCGTTCAATTTACGAGACATGTACGCCACAGGATGGAGCAAACCCGACATCTCATTCCTCTGAGATAGAATGGCACCCAGCGCCACATCAGAGGCGTCCGCTTCTACCACATAGGGTAATTCCGGATTCGAGTGAGCTAGCACCGGGGCGGTGCTGAAGGCCTTCTTGAGGGCCACAAATGCTTTTTGTGCTTCCGGTCCCCACACGAACTCCTGAGACTTCCTTAGTAGTTGCGTGATCGGGGCAACCAAGCCTGAAAACCCCTCAATAAAACGCCTATAAAAGTTGGCGAAGCCTATGAAGCTCTGGACTTCCTTTACTCCTCGGGGCACCGGCCACTCCTCCACCGCTCTGATCTTGCGTTCCGCCATCTCCTGTCCGTTGGGGCTCAGCATCACCCCAAGGAATTCCACTGATGTGACGTGGAAGTCACATTTGCTGAGTTTGCAGTATAGCATGTTTTCCCTCAGTTTTTTTAGAACTGCGGATACGTGCTGTACGTGTTCTTCCTCTGAGTTGGAGTAGATGAGTATGTCGTCTATGTAAACGACCACGTAGATATCCAATACCTCCCGGAACACCTCATTGAGGAAGTATTGGAAAGCGGCAGGGGCATTGCATAGTCCGAACGGCATGACGAGGTACTCAAAGAGCCCGAACCTGGTCTTAAAGGCGGTTTTCCATTCGTCGCCGTCCCTCATGCGCACAAGATGGTATGCCCCCTTGAGATCAAGCTTTGTGTATATTTGGGCCTTTTTTACCTGTTCCAGGAGAACGCTTATGAGAGGCAGGGGGTACCGGTTTTTTATGGTTATCGCGTTCAAGGCCCTAAAGTCCACGCAGGCCCTCAATTCGCCATTCGCTTTCGGAATGAAAAAGAGAGGCGATGCGGCAGGGGATTTCGACGGCCTGATGAACCCCAGCCCTAGTAACTTATACAAATATCCCCGTAGATGTACGTTTTCGGGTTCTGTGAGCGCATACAGTCTGCCGCTGGGAACGCTAGCCCCCGGAACCAGGTAGATTTGGCAGTCGAACGGTCTATGTGGAGGGAGCACCTCCGCTCGGATTTCATCGAAGACGTCCCCGAAACGGTGATACACTCTGGGCAGCTTTACGTCCTTTTCTGCTGCCGTGGCGACCGTGTGACCTTCGCCTACCTCACCTTCATGGGGGTCCTGCCGCATGCCGCACCATTGTTCACAAAACGGGGAAGTCATCTCAATGTGATGCGTAGGCCAATCCACCGTTGGGTTATGTTTTTGGAGCCAGGGTAGACCCAATATGACCCCGTACTGCGGGGCTCTGATTATGCTAAAATCGATACATTCGTTATGCAGTTTTCCGAACCTCACCGGTATTTCTCCTGTGTGCTGTCCGATAGGTCCGGTCACCAGACTTCTCCCATCCACTGCATACACCTCCTCTGGTATCTGTTTGGGAAGGAGAGTGAGACCCAGTCTCCGTGCTTCATTGTAGTCCATGAACATGCCCGTGGCTCCTGAATCAATCATGGCTACCACAGGTATCCACTGGTCCTGCACTCCTACGTGTAAGGTAATAAACAAATGTCTTCGCCCTTTTTGATTCGGGCTCAACATGGAAGGGATGTGGGTGTGACTCCAAGATGCCCCTTCCCTAGACCCGGAGTCCCTCAGTTTTCCGCCGGTGCTTCCACCACTGCTGTCACCGTTTTGTTCGCTCGGTATCGTGAGGTTTTTGGCTTGGCTGGACACTCGCGTACATAGTGCCCCTTTTTCCCGCAGTAAAGGCAAAGGCCTTGCTGGCGGCGTGATTCTTTTTTAGTGGCTGTAAGGCTCGCCCTTATAGCTCCTATGTCCATGGGTTCCATCCTGGTGGAGGAGTTGGTCTCAGGGCCACCCATCGAAACATACGATGGCAGCACTTTCCCTTTCCTCTTGTGATCGCCCTTTCTTTTGTTCAATCTATGGTCCAGCCGTAGCACCAGGTTGATCAAGCCTTCACATGTCTTGGGTTGGGGGTCGATTTGTGCTACCACATCTTTGAGCTCTTCGCTCAAGCCCTGGTGAAACAGCGCGGTTTGTTTGGCTATGGGCCACTTGGTTTCGGCCACTAACCTTCGAAAAGCATTAAGGTACTGCACCAGATCATTGTTGCCTTGCCTCAGCTCCAACATCTCTCGATCGGCAGTATACGAGTCCGCCCTTCGATCAAACACCTTCAAGAATTCCTCGCGGAAGGCTCCCCAATCACATAGGATAGGGTCGTCCCTGCTCACCAGTGGGACTGCCCATTGCGCCGCGTTCCCAGCAAGATACGAGATCAGAAAGGCCACTCTGGCTTGGCTGGTAGGAAAGGCCTTTGGTTTGCAGGACAGATGCAGTGCTACTTGAGTGAGGAATACCTGCACTGTGTTGGGGTCTCCGCTGTACCTCTCTGGTGTCGCCAAAGGAATGGCTACGGACATCTCTACCACAACCGCAGGAGCCGTGGCCGTGTGAGAGGCACCTGCCTGTAGCGGATCGTTCTGCCGAGCGTCCATTCTAGCCTTAACGTCTGCTGTTTCCTGTCTGGAAGCGGTGAGCTCGATTTGCATCGCAGCTAAGACGGCCAACACATCCTCAATCGTGGCCATGTCGTTCGCCCAACCAGGAGATAGTTATGGAAGAGGTCGGATATTATGTAACGTCCTGGCTTTCTCGGGGTTGGGACAAACAGACGACTGAGCAGAGAAATGGAGGTTTAAGGATGATTTAATAAACAGATAAACAACTACAGACAACAAAGAATACCGGTACTGGAATCACCAGTTAAAGTACGATACCCATTCACAGCTCGTCTAACCGTCCTCCGCATGCACACCGGACCCGGTATGCTCCAACGGAGGGCACAGTGCTAAGCAGTGGCCGACAATGCCACTCGACCGCTGTGAAGGGTAGTTCCAAGGTTGTGGAATCTACGGGGGGCACGTGGGAGTCACCCGGCCGGGCTCTCTACCACCTGGGAACAGCCGCTCTACCAGTATCCCCCAGAGTGCTGCCACAACACAAAGACGCTGGGAACACCTCCTGGTGTGCGTCTCTTGTATCCGGGTTTAAGTGATGATACCCAAGGTGGCGCAGAGAATGGATGGGAGCAGCCGCTCTACCTATCCCAGTTCTCCTACGAGTGTCGATGGCTAAGACGCGGAAACACCTCCTGGATAACGTCTTAGCTCTAAGCGTGTGTTTACCCAAGGAACGAGGGTTGGGAGCTTCGGCTCGCACCAACCTCGTTTTCTCCAATTTGTCAGGCTGTTGGGAGCTTCGGCTCTACCAACGGGACTGGTGCCCAATGACGTTGAATACGGCTCTCAGAACGGGACAGGACACGGGCAGGAAGCACACGCCAGCACCTCTCCTCCGCTCCTTAGAATGTTCCTTCCGCCGCTCAACTCACCAACGGGTCCGTGTACCTCAACCAGGTACTCCGGCAAAGATCAGAATATCCGACGCAGAGTCCCAGTGATCTTCTCCTTAAGTAGTACTCTCGGCGTTGTATAACCATGACTTTTGAGTTGCATAACAGGAAAACTAGGCGTTACCCTTGGTGTTATGTAACCAGAACTCTTGAGTGGCAAAAGGCAATTGTTGCCGGAGGGAATTCTGGGAGTTGTAGTCCGCTCTCCTCCAAGCGCACCAGGTTCACGGAAGTGGCATCGTGGGAGGGAATCCATGTGCGGGAGGGGATTCCTGACACTACCCCTATTTTACGCAGCCGGTGTAGGACGCCCAACGACTCTTTGTACCAGTCAAGAGGAAACTTGGCAAGCTGTAGTTGGACTACAACATGATGTACCGTGCCAAGCTGCGAGTCCATACCGATGGGAAAACGCATGTGTTCACAGACCCTGCACAAGCGATGCAATTTCTAAAGCAGAGATGGTGGCCGCTCCAGAAAGGGAGCTACTAGCCCTCAGGCAGGCAAATGTGATGAGGCTAAACACAGAGGAGATTGAGGATTCACTCATTCCCACATAATCCGAGGCAGCACTATATCAAAGAGTTTGGTTGCAGTTAATTGAGCTTAATTACTGGTCCAGAGAATTCATAATAGTTATAGGAAGGCATGAACTTGTGGCTATGGGCAGGTTGCCACATTGACAATACCAGATATTGGGTTGCCTGTTCTGGAGTATGTTCTTTGCATAAAGTATTATGCAGTTAATAGTAACTCCTAGTAGGTCAGGATCGTTGTACACAATTACCTTTGGTTGTCCTTCTTGATAACAGGGTCTCTAATGGGAAAAGCATGCACAGGTGGATTGCTAGAGTGTCATTTTAGGTAAGGTCACATATAAGGAATGGTACCATTATTATATCACCGCTGTCAAGTATGCCAGAGTGCGGAGAGTTTTGAGCTGGACAACATCTGCCCCGAAGTGTGAACCACAAGGGGTGTTCCTGAGTTGTCGTCGTTCAAATTTGATTTACGTTTTTCTTTTATCATCCTCATTAAGAGGGTATTTCAGTGGGTGGGAAGGAGTTGACTTAGACTATGCACAGTTAGAAACTGAATAGCGTGGGTGGGTTGGGACGCTATCGGTTTGGTGAGATATCCTATATAGTAGCTTACATGGATCAAAGATGGCATGGTCTGCAATTACTCCGAAAATGGATAGTGTAGTGTATCTAACATAGAATGGGCAGGGTGTGAATATACATAGAAAGGTTAGGAAAATTGTTGCATATCTAAAGAGGGACCGTATAGACTTTGCTCTGCTTCAGAAAACACACCTGCGCCCCCCCGAGAGCAATATGCTTACACAGAAGCTTCTCCAAGGCAGGTACCCAAAGTCAGGGATCTCACTGAAAGAAGTTGAGGCGGACGCAAATGGGAGATATATAATAGTGAGATGCCAAAAAGGTGGGCTAATAATAAAATTGGTTAAAGTGTATGACCCCAACTACGATGACCCACAATTCTACCGCACGCTAGGTGTATACCCACGTACCTGCTGCTGAGAAGAAGAATTTCCAGACTGACGTGCCTGGATTGGAGAGATGTGAACCCTTACTGTGGGGCTTCTTCTTGAATGAATAAGAAATTTAAAAGATTACTTGGATTATTTCACTTAGTCTACTTTGCCCTGATGAAGTTCCTTTGATAGGAGCAAAACTCGTTGGCTGATGTCTAATAGTTTGTTTTTATAAAAGAAGAATAAAGAAATACAAAGGACTTCCGTAAGGGTGAGTGACTTCTTTCCTGGTGCACCTTCCACTATCTTAAAAATCTTCTTGTCTGGATTCCAACGAAGCCCAACTGTGGCGGTTTCCGGAAGTGATATGCACAGGACTCAATTATTTACCAAGGATTGATGTGCTTAACCATTGGTCAGCCGCAGTGTGGGGCTTTTTTGTACAATACTTTGGTATAGGTCTGTGACCCTGAGACACATATTAACCCCATACTCTCTGAAGTGGAGCATTTTGGGCAGCTATAAGGGCTTAGAATCAATGGGACTAGATCAATGATATCTCCCCCCCCCCTCCCATCTCTTACTATGAAACCAACTAGGTTAGACTTTCCTATGCAATGGTCTACAGACCCTGTTTGCTACCATGGGATACAAATTCACACCAATTCGACTATAGTAATGACAGAACTACGGGAAAGTCATTTCAAAGTTAGAGGATATCAACAGATGGATAAGACTGCCCTCCTCATTGATAGGACGGATCTCTCTAATGAAAATGGTGGTTCTACCCAGATTTATATTCCATTTTTAAACATCCCCATGTTACTACAGCGAAACGTATTTGATACCCTGCGTACACTGATGACCAAGCTAGCTTGGGCTGGGAAGCAACTGCGGGTTAGATGGGAAACACTGACTTTGCTGAACTCCGCAGGGGGCCTAGGTGCCCCTGATTTATAGTTGTATTATCGACTTGCACAAGACTTCCATGTATATGGCTGGATACATGGACCGCAGGACTTACCCCATATGCACATGGAGAGAGATGCAGCGGATCCTTAAAATCTTCCACAGATTCTATTTAAGCCTCCAGTCTGAGGAAATGGCGTCCTAGACTCCTTAAATTCCACTACACATGCATAGTGAAAATTATTAGGGTCACAAGCAGGTGCTCTCATGTATTCACCAATAACGCCATTAGACTGGTGCTGTTCCCAACAGGAAGGGAAAAAGATGTGCTCCGTACACTGAAATTGCTGGGTATACTCAAGTGGGGAGATTTTATCCAAAATGGGGGCGATTATAGGTGGGAAGAGTAGACTAAAGAGAGGCCTGCGCTCTCATTATTGGACCAGTTTCAGTATCTCGGAGTCAGGAAAGCATGGTGTGAGTTACTTGGTGATGAGATGCGCGAGCTGGTTGCAATGACTATGCTTCCACATATTATATGCGCAGATTCCCCGGTGAAACTATATTTTATACCCTCTCGCAAAAACCCAGTTAAAGCATAATTCCTTAAGGCTCGGCAAGAATGGCAGAGAGATCTAGCCCTGACTGTAGATGATCAAGTGCTGGAAGTACTGCTGTGAGGTTACAAAGCATACACCTTTGAATGGTAGACACTGGTTAGTACATCAATAGGGTTTATTACCCCCAACAGACTGTTTCACTACAGGCTGCATGGGACTGCCCGATATGATCGTTGTGCGGAGCATGAAGTGGAGCTCTTCCACGTGGCATGACAGTGTCCCGATATCTTGGCTTTTTGGGGTAGAGTTTTCTCAGTCTTGAGAGAAGTTACGGGACATGTCTCGCAACCTAGTCCACTACTAGCTATACTTGGTTATGATAAGGAAATAGACACAAGCTGTAGGAAACTAATGGCAATGGGTCTATTATTTACCATGCATAGAGTGGCTAGGCAGTGGGCAAAGGGGCCAATACCACTTATACCAGATTGGAAAGCGGACATGCTTTACTGCAATACTCAGTCAGACACATATAATGTGCTGTTACCGCCACAGTGCTGTCCCAAGGGTTTCTGGGGACTCGATCAGCAATACCTAATTGGGAAAGAGACAGGGGAACCTGAAGTCGGGAACAACTGAGTCCGAGCACTAATGGAAAGTTCCTGATGTGTTGTGCTGGTTGCTTTGCACGGTTGCAATACATAACTTGTGCCTAGATTACCGCCCCCAGTGACACCGCTTGTCCCTCCTGCATTCTAATTGACTCCAGACCAATACAATGATTAACATGCCTTTAACAAATGCCAAAATTAATGTACAAAACGAAGATGTTGTAATGTGTCCAGACAATAATGTTGTGTATATCTCGCTTGTTTGTTTTTGTAGGTTTCTTTATTCTATTGATATCCGAACAATCATTGCTAACTATGCTCTGTAAAACTCAATAAATATATAAATTTTTATTTTATTTTTTTTAAACAAGTGGAGAAGACATTCAGGTAGGTGTATGAAGACAGGAAGATCTTCGGGGGGCTGCAGGGGGTCTCTCAAGAATAGCAGGTACTGTTTGACGGTAACCATAAGGGACGTTTGCTGATGGACTCTGGTGATACAAAAGGCAGTGCTCACTCGCTTCTGTTTGAGGATGTGAGATCTAATAGTGTCACCCTTACTTGTGCTGCTTGGATCACACTCACTCATGTTACTGTGTTCTGTCTGTAGTACCAGTGTCAGCGAATGCTACTCTCACTCCTGCTGTGACCCTCACCTGCATCAACCTCATTTGAGCCCCCTCACTTGTGCTGATTGTCACCCGTCTCCCACTACACTGTCCTGCATTGCAAATGTCACCCCACTTGTGAATCCCTTATTCACGTCTCCCCACTTATAACACTGTTGCGCTGGTAATGTCACCCTCACTTGTGTAATCCTCACTGATTCAATACTCACCTGTATCACCCTACTCACTTGTGTTTTCTTGTCACACTCACCCGTGTAACCCTCAACTGTGTCTCCCAATGGGTGTTGCACATTGTTGTGTTTGATGAGCACCCTTCAAAGTGCCTTGTGCCCCCTCAATTATGTGACACCCTCTTGCGCTGCTTGTGTCATCTCTTGAGTAAACAAATAGAGCTGGAGCCACAGCAAGGGACTCCTCAGCAGTGTCCTAAGTGCCATCAGCTCAGAGGGGCAGATTGCCATCAGACTAGTCAAATATGGCTGTGCCATTGAAGACTGCAGAGCGGTGATAATATACAGCCTCGCCTAAGGTGTCCAAAATACTCACAGATTGGACTGTCTCAAGGAGCTGACATTTTTCTTCCTGGATGAGTTACTAATGTGAGATTGTACGGCACTGCCAACTCACTTCAAATGCTGCACATTTTTATCACTCAATAAGCCGCACACACAGATTATTTTGGTGTAGATGACACTTTGACATGAGCTTAGTCCAGTCCATTTGTGGCAGCCCAACTCTTTTGTGCAGGACGGCTGTTACTACTCTTCTCGTACCCTACACTCCTGGCTAAAAGCATTTTACCCATTTCCAAGACTTTTAAATCCAGGGATGGGGCGTGCTTTATCCTTCACCGCTGCCCCACTTGGAACATCCTACCCCAATCGCTGCGCCAAACGAGGACCTCTTTATCCTTCAGAAAATCTTTTAATACTGGGCTTTTAAATAATCCATTGGTGTGTCCCTGTAGAACCGCTTCGGGGTGTGGTTCTTGGTTAGCACCAAGATGCTGGTGAGTGTGCTATGCGCTTTATGAAACATCCACCACCTTTCCCCATCCTTCCTACCTACCTCTTACTTCCTCCTCATCCCTCCTTCCTCGTCCCTATTCCTTCTAATCCCTTCTCCTCTTCATCCTCTGATAGTACTCATTTAATCAACTTCCCAAGCAAGGATAAATCAACCCCACAAAATTGAAATAAGTTGGCTACAGATTGCACAAAGCTCTCTGCAACAGGCGCCTTAAACCACGGATGCATTTTACGGAGACTGAAATTCACAACGTGCAGTTTAGACTCTAATCGCTGCAGCAGTTGCATTAAACTCCGGACACTTCTTATTGGAGTGTAAACATGAACACTGCAGGAAACAGGGTAGCATCTCTGTAGTGAGCTTGTTAACCGACGGAGCTATAATATTAGAACGCACGTTTGTCATCACAGTACAAACAGATCTTTACAGCAGATTTATTTACCTGGCGCAGTTACAACACACAGAGGATCAACCTGTGCTTCTGAACTGCCTGATCGGGCTGGGAAAGAGACTGCACCAACCCTGCTAGCCTTTCTGAGGCCTGACCAGTCAGGCATGTCTCCAGTTAGGCTGCTGCTGCCAAAAGGGAGGTAGGGCTGGGTCGGAGTCAGTCCAACCGGCATGCCTGACACGGGACTGACTCTGTACCGGACAGGCTGGAATGAATGGCGCAAAGGACCTCTTGTCCCCATCAGGACGGTCAGCATTGCACTAGCTAGGACTTTACTCCAACCTGACTAGATGCATGTGGCCTGTGGTTGAGAACCAATGTGTTTGGTTCTTGCAGAGCCAGTGTTAATGAGGTAGACATTGTAAGATGCTGTAATTACCCTCTCTCATTGGGTCCCTGCTGGACTAGGCCTTGGGTCCCCCCTCTAGCTGCCAGCACGGACCATGTATTGTTTCTATCTGAAAGTCACAGAAGCGACAAGAGTCTACCCGGCATAACCCACCCTTTCCCCCAAGGCATTAGGAAGCAGAGCAGCCCCAATAGTGGCAGACAATTAAGAGGCCATCCAACGTAGACTGCCAAGTTAATCGGAAAGGTAAATAAAAATCTTGCCCCGACTTAAAGCAGTAATTGCTAATGTGACAGCAGCAAGCAGACTAAATGGGGAAAGAGAAAGTTCGAAAAAGACCGTTCTATTTGCCGCTACAATGGGAAAGGAGTCCCTGGACTGAAATAAAATAAGTATTGGCAAAGCCACTAGATCATGGTTTGATATGAAATTCCAGCAGTGTAAGCTCCTGCTAGCTCCATCTCACAGGTCTTGCTCTAATGTGCAGACACAGCTGCCCTCAGGCAGCTCCATGTAAGCACTAAATGGAGGTAGAAGATGACAGCCAATAGCATTAGTTGAGCTACATTACACTGTCCAAGCCAAGAGGCCACTGATTGTCTCAAGCCAAGAGACTTGTTGAAAGAAGTAATGCAATTCTTAAACGAGCAGATCCAAACATCATGCATTACACTCTTAAGTGATTGGTTTGCTTAGAACCTGTGCTTTCAAAACCCACACCCAAAAAGAAGTCCATGGATGAGAGGGAGACTGATTGCAGTGGGTAGCCTTGGAGTGCCACTTCAACAAATTAATTACTTTTAACTGCTATTGGATTCAGACTCCCAGTTGTATCCAGACTTTGATATGTAATTAAAGCTCTATGTTTTAACAGTGCTCCTCTTAGCCTCCCTTCAGGATCTCTTAGTGTACAGGCCAGACCAGCATGCACCTAAGACTTCCCGGGGCTTGCACGCACACTCGAACCTCATGTCCTGCCACGGAAGACACGCAACAGCATTATTCACATCCTTGCAGTTACTTACTAACTCACCAACTGGGTGAGGGGGCATGCGAGTCAGGTAAGCACCAACAAAAATCCTCTCAGCGCTCGAAAGTAATCACCACCAAAGTACAAACCTTGTAGATGTAGCAGAGCAACGGTATCCTATAGTTTCTAATGCTGAAACTCCACTTCACAGGGAATGCAGAATTTATCAGGAACTTCTCATTGCACAGGGAGGCCAGACTTCGCGAGCGGAGTTAATTTCTCTGCCCGGGCCTATTGTTGTGTAGCTGTTGAATTTGCAATTGTAAACCTGACATTGTTGAAGCTTCAAGCACGCAAGAGGTGTTAAGGCATGGGCAGTAGCTCAAGGCGTCCTTTCTTCTAGGCAGCCCCCAGAGAAAGTGATCTTTAACAAGTTTCCTAAGCTCTCCCTTCAGGCTACCTGTAACTCTGACTGTGGCTCTGTCCACTTCCTATCAATGTTTGGATGCCCTGGGAAAGACAATACAGTGATGTTTGATTGAAAGTTTAACGTTCAATTCAATATGTGGGCTGAATTTGCAGATTTTGATATGGGGAAAGAATTCCATAAGATCATACAAGTACACATGATCAAAATGTCTTTATTCAGGATCCTTAAAAATATATATATGTCGTAAGGGGGATTTTAGATACCCAACAACTTACAAGGAAAGCTAATAATTCTCTAAACCATTGTAACTGTAACTAAAAGTAGTTTTAAAAAAACATGTTTTATTACATTTTTTCAACTCATAACAAACCAATGTGTACATGACAATAAGCTATGGCAGGCTTAACTTCGAGATATGACAGCAGTATCCTGTTAACATAAAACAGCATAAAGATGTTCCTCAAAAGAAATGCACCAGCATAGAAAGTGCCTCCCAAAAACTAGCTGTAGAAAATGAGCCGCAAAAAAAAAAAAAAAAAGAAATATATAGGAGCTGCAAAAATATTGAGCCACCAAAAACAGAACCGGCAACAACTGAGTTGCCAAAAAGTGAGCTGACCAATATTGAGCTACTAAATAGTAGCTGCATAAAAGAGCTGAGCCATCAAAAATAGAGCTAGCAAAAATAGGAGGGGTGAAGGAAAAAAATAGCAAGAGGAGAATCATGCCAAAGATGCCAGGTCTAACAGGCGAATAAACCCTCCCCAACCCCCCCCCCCCCCCAAAAAAAAATCCAGCCATCTCAGTTGGTAGTAGTACAGAAGGGGCAACTTGGAATATAAGAAGTCAAGAACTATCATAATATATACAACTAAAGAGTAGGTGGCGGCAGTTGTCTATGCCTCCCAATAGCTAACACCTGCCTCCTTGCAATAGCTTGTTGCGTAGCTTTTTAATTTACAGTTCCAATTCGGACATTGCTGAAGATTCAAGTATTCCAGAGGTATTCAGGCATGGGAGTTTGCTTAAGGCATCCTACCTTACAGGCTGCCCCCAGGAAAAATGATCTCTTACTAGTTCCTTACACCTACCTCTCACTCTTGCACTGTCATCTTATCAATTTTTTGGAACCCTGGGCAAGACATTGCGGTACATTTTGAGTGACATGTTTCAGAAATTTTAATATACAGTTCAATTGCAGGCTTGAATTTGTAGATAAAGTAATAAAATTCAGATTTTAAATGGGGCAAAATTCCATGAGATGACAACTACACATGAATCATACACAAGTCCTTACACAGGATCCTTACGAATGCAATGTTTGAGCCATCAACCTACAGAGAAAAACATTTGCTACCTCCCTCCTCCCATAATCTGCTTAATAAATTAAATTTGACTCCCCTAACCACAGCTTTTCCTTACTTCTGATCTTGATCGCAATGCTCCACCGACTGTAGATACAGACGCAGAACTGCATACGTGAAATCTGAAAGTAAAAAGGAAAAACGATCATTTCTCACTTGGAACTCAATGTAAAAGCATGGGAAAGTACTCTTAAAATGGTTTACAATATATTAAATAAACTTATTTAAAGAATTGTTTTTTAAAAATAAAACTATTTAAATTTTATAGATTTGTTTCCAGCATTTTATTGCACTACTAAATATGTTTTAATAAGCAAAGTTATATGTATGTTTAATCGGTTTTTAAAAATGTTTCAATATATTTTTTCCCACATCTAAAAGGGTGTTTATTTACAGTTTATTTAAATATTAATTAGGTATTACATATCCCCAAGCTAAACATCTTTTTACATGTATATTTTATCAAGTTAAAAGTGATACTTGGGTATTAGAATGAATACCAGAGCATTAATATACTTTTCTACCCAAAACTATTGTTTCCTCACAGCCCACACCAGAGGGTGGGTGTTACACATACAAGGGTATTTTTAGTATTTGAAGTTATATTATCATTAATATTTAAAATAAATGAATACCCATGTCTAGTAGTTTATACTGGAGTAATAATACACTCCCCCAGCCAAAACTTCCATTTCCCTCACATCCAGTGCCGGTGGGTGTTATACACCCAAGAGTAATAATTATGTCTAAAAAAAAATTAAATAATGAAAATATTTTTACAAAAATGCAACACATTAATACCCAGCTATTAAAATTATTAACTGAATGTTAATTCATGAATCCACCCTATAACCCACACATCCCTTACCAGGTGGTAGGTGTTACAACCTTTAGAGTTTCTTAAATCTAAATAAATATAAAATATAATAAATACCCAGGTATTAAAATGAAAACCAGAGTATTAAAAACACCCCCCCCCACCTAAAACCTCTATTTCCCTAACATCCATTATATTTGAACTTCTTTAAAAAACAAAACGTAATCAAAAACAAATTAAACACCAATCTTTAAAATTGTTACATCATAAAAGCTTACATATTAAACTTGCCATTTAATCCCTTGTAATGGCATGCGTTGTGATGTCCTCTCCATTTTAAAAAATGCACTGTAAAGTCATTATATTGTAATACCAGCGTTGCAATCGTAGTTTCCTAGTTTGGGAAGCAGACGTGCCGTACAACTTCTTGGGAAGCCTAGTTCTGATAAGGACAGTAGGCCAGCCCTTGACTTCTCCAATAAATCAGGGGATACACCTGAGAGACTTTACGATTTTGTGATTGCACTAAAATCAAGACTCCCGATAGGTATTAGATTCCCGATATCCGTTCTCCGTGTACATCTCAGGAATCATCCGACCAACAGTACGACAGAGGGTGGTCTAATCACAAACAAGGAGAGTACGTACAACTGAAGAGAGACAACCCTCGTTGAGGTGAAGATAAGGAAGGGAGATAGGCTCCTTCTATTTAAAGTCCCTTTCCATAAAAAGAAAGTTGCAGCACTGACCGCTAGATAGGCCATGGATGATCAGAACCCTCCTTCTACACAGGAGTTGGGTGGTGACTCCGACAGTGCAGCAGAGGTCACCATTGTACACCAAAATCTCCACCAATTTCTGGTAACTAAAGCAACCGATGCCTTCATTACAGTTGAAACTGAGGACACCCATGTGTTCCCACTGGACAGACTATCACTTGGAAATCCAAATTTAGGGCGACAAACAACAGACATTTAAAGCAATTTTTTGGGACAACATGACTACTTCTTATGATATTTTATTGGTTGGGGGGGGGGGGGGGGTCGATTGGCCCCCACCTTTTGTTCTTGCGTGTCCTCAGGATAAGAATGTTATTCTCCCTTCTTTCTCACACCTCATCCCGTACAAGGAAAACATGCATATGTGTCTGAATGGGCCCTTGACTGTGCCCCAGCTCTTTATCGTAATCACACGGGTTTGGATAAGGATTCACCTTACCATGCTATTTCTATACGGTCTACAATTCAACCACAGTATCCTATTAAATGGGATGCTAAAGTACCCATTAAATAAATCCTTTCCTAACTTGAGTACCAGTGAGTAACAGGGTACTATTCATTTGAGAGACACAGGGTTCTTTTTCCCCTATTCTGAAACCTGATCACTCCAACCATATAGTCTTAGATTATAGACATCTGAATAGTATACTCACACATTTGCGGTGCAAAATACCCATAGTACGATTCCGATTGATATCATCCGTAAGAAATACAAAACCAAATTGGACATTTCCAATGTTTTTTTAAGTCACAATTTGGCTCCCGAGAGCCTTGCGCTGGTCAGCACGTAGCACCCTCAGTTTTCAGGAGGCGCTACGCCCGTATTCCTAAGGGCTACAAGAACAGCCCAGGAGTCTATGCGGCATGCATTGTATGGATTCTCCATGAAACCGACCTTGATGCGCTTTACTATGGTCGATGATACCGGTCTTACAGATGAGTTGAATCCCCAATTAGCAAGAGTGGATCACATAAATTTTCGATTTACTGAACTTGGTTACAAATTTAACTTTAAAAAAATGATATAGCTTTTCTCAGTGTCCTTTTCTTTGGACTTGAACTTTAAAATGAGAAGAAAAGTCTTGCACCTCATTTTCTGGAAAAAATGGGCTCAAATGCAGCCTCCATGCACCCTCAAAAAAATTTAAGTATTATGGGATTTTTTTTAATTATGGGGAGGACATACATACCTGATTATTCACAATGCATTAAAGTGCTTTATGCCTTAATACGTCCTGATTTTATCACTTCCTGTTGGACATCGGAACGCATAGCATCACTGAGGTCTTTACATTTGTATTTACTTGAAACACATAGCCTACATACCTGTGTTAACTTGGTGACCTGGGTATTACAGGGAGGAATTGAATTTACACATGTAACCTTTCATAAAGGTGAAGCAGTACTCATTGTATATAAATCGCATCTATGTTACGCTGCAGAAATGCCTTTTGCTTCTACTGAAAAACGTCTATCTGCTGTACAGATGGCCATCCTGAAGGAATGGCCACTTGCTCAAGGTAAACACATTATTATTGTTTTTCCTATGCTAGCTTTTGAGGCCATCACAAAAGCAAGCGTCCCAAAACAAAGGTCCTCCATTTCCAATAGATACTATAGGCAATGTCCTTAACAGACATGGATGTAGATTTAGTCTTCGACACTTCTTTGCAAATTCAAGAATTTTTGCACCATGTCTGATTGCCTTTTTCAACTACAAACTGCGTGCACCCAGTCCCTTAAGGAGTATACTGCTCAGTTAACTGAAATGAAAGCTTTATTCCTTTGCTCTTGAAACTACGGATCCGGAATTCCGCATCCTTATTGCGTGCGATTCATATTAATGTGCACTATCTTTTAATGATGAAATGATTTTAACTGCAAAAATATATGTTAAGGATTCCAAGGGTGGTACAAGAAATACAAACTGCTTTAGACTAAAGTGGCAGATCTAAAGGATAGGTTGCCACAAACAAATTTTATACATAGATTGAGTCATCAACTAGTTGGAAGACATGTTGTAGGGAACTCTCTGGCTGATGAAGTCAAATTTGCAGTTCCCACATCTAAAATAGCAGCAGTAACTGGCTGTAAAATTCATATCGATGATGATCTTGTATGCCCTTAATGCATTTAAAAATGGCACAGCTTTACCAAAGGGCTTTCCTTCAAATGATTCCAATCACTTAAATGATCAAAGTGTTCCTTTTGCACCTATTCCAGGTGTTGATGATCCTGTGGTTATGAATGCAGACCGCAGACAGGATTCAATTATACCAGCAAACTAAGATGTAGCTTACACTCATGTTGGAGCGGCTGCCACGAATCTCTTACACCAATGCTATTGGTGGCAAGGTTTATACCAACATACCAGAAAATGTTATAACTTGTGACATTTGTCAACAAATCAAAAGTTCCACTGTATCTCATCCACCACAGACCTTTTTATTTATAACCAGCCTTTTGGCTGCTTTTACTTAGATCACTGTGGACAAATTATTTCATATACTGGGTTCAAATATATGGTTGCAGTGTATTCTTGATATAGATACCATTGAGTTTGGCCAGATCGCTCAACTAACGTTTGAACTGTTATTAAAGACTAGAAAGTCTTTATTGGTACATATGCCTAATGCACATTTCATTCGGACCAAGTTCTGGCATTCGCTTTTACAGCGTACCGTGATTCGATAAAGTCCATGCGTGTGCAAGTGCATTTTTCTTCTCCATATAGACCCAAGGGTAATTCTGTTGCAGAGAGAATGAATCGTGACTCAAAGCAGTACTTAATGGCAAGAGCATTAGGTACAGGACGTGGTTGGTTGAACCATCTTTATGGAGTTCAACAATCTTCAAATTACCTCTCTAAAGGATCTCAGAGTGAACGGATCTCATATGCCTTACTTTTTGGCATCAAGATGCATGTTCCAGACATTGATGGTCCAGATGTTGTGGTGTCTGCCACAACCTTTGACTCAGTTAACTATTATGCTGTCTCGCACGACCTACAAAAGTTGTGTGACACTCAATCTTGCAAACACATGCTCGAGTCTCACTCTTCCAGTGCTGCAGATCAAATTTCCATTTTCAAACTGGCTCCAAAGATTGGAGATTAAGTTCGAAAGAAGGTGGTGACCAAAAAGGAGTTCTGCCCAATGTACCTTGCTACTGTTCCTGGTCTTGGTGTCCAAGGAACGCGAACAATGATTCTGCTACCACTTCCGGGATACAAAGACAAATGCTTTCCCCCTATTGAACATGTCAAACAACTCCATGTGGCTGATTCTTTATAGTATGACACGGAGTAGTCATTCTTTTACACAAGACTTTCAATTGTGGCCCGTAAGCACCACTGATGCAGATACTCCCCGGCTGGTGGGGAAGGCTGAGGCCACCGCTCACCATTTTCCTAACACGCTGACTGTTTCTTCTATCAAGTCTTCTACAATGGATGTCAGTTATACTGAGCCACCATTGGTGAATCCTTCGGAGTTTGAATTTTCTAGCCCTACGGTCGAGTCACAGCCTCCTGTTTTTCAGCTAAGTACCTCCGGATATTATATGGATCGAAATAGTTCTTCTTTGGACAGTTCTTCTCTTTGGTACATGCCTCCTGCATGGATTTGTGTTTTATTTCTTGGTTAAAATGCACGCATCTAGTCCCCCCTTGAATATATCTCAGGATCATACTTACCTTGGTTTTCTTGTCTCCTAGGATTGGATTTGTGACTATTTTTATCCTACTTAATAATGGCCATTATCTCCAAGAATGTTCTGCTACATAACTGGTCTACTGGGTGCTCTCCCCCACTCCCATTCATCATTGCACAAAATAAAAAGGGACTTGTCCTTCGTTAACATTTTAGCCATTCCTGTGACTGTTTGGAATTTTTGGGGGTATAGTTCCTTTTGATCCATTTGGTCTTCCAAAGATCCTGAGGATAACATATGTGTTCAGAGTTTCTGAGGACTATGCAATACAACCGGGGTTGAATTCAGATGATTGGGATGTTGATACTCTAAATTCTATGCTTTCTGAATTAGAGTATTATACTGTTTTAGAATCAGAAGACCTGTACGATAATTCTGCCAAATATGCAGAGATGTTATGCTACCATTATTATGGACATCACTTTGTGCAAAGAACTAGTGGACAGCACTCCCATTTTAATTATACACAATGGGACCATTGTCCAACTCCCCCTTAAAGGAGTTGCAAAAAGATACGTATACATATTTCTAGGCTATGACACTTTAGACCCCATGTAATTTTACATTAACCCCAACACCACAAAGGAGGTATATGCTTACTAAAACTAAACGTGTATATATAGCACTACGTTTGTTAATCAGTTTGTCCTGAAAGGTTATGATTACTGGAAGGGCAATTGATTTGAAATCTATTTGGGGTATGAAGTCCTGGCAGGTTCAGGGCATGAAAACCCTATGTTGAGTCTGTTTAATGGCCACACAAAATGATTTTCCTAAATGAAACAATCCACCAGACTACTTGTCTGGGGTTGGCAAACATTCAAGAAATTAGCAACCCAAATATTCATTCAGTGGCCTTCTTTGATAATTGCCAGAGTTTAGCAAATTATACTGAAGAACAATTGAATAGCAGGGTGCGGAATGGTACCTTTAATTCCTCATTTTTCTTTTGTTCGGGAGGGCGGTTGCTAGAGCCAGTGGCCACAAGTGGTTGTCATGGCTTTTTTTTTTTATATTTCATACATGGGTTTAAATCAAGCAGACCTGATCCTCAATATCACCAGTCCAAACATTCTAGTATTGTTACCATCTATTTGGTGGGTAAATTGTGTCAACAACAGTTGAAACATTGTACTCTGCAGTGAAACATCTTTCTGTCCTGTCTGAGAAGATTAATTTATCAGATTTTCTTTTAGGTCCTAAATCCCCACATTCTAAAAGCCTTATTTATGCCACTTTTAATGAAATGTGGAAATTATCACAAGTGGAAGCTGCTGCATGTTTAAGACAAATTGACAAGAATATTTTGGAAAAAATACTAACTGTTGTCGATAATAGTATTAATACGTTTTTATCTTGTACTTACAATATTAAAAACATTGTGTTGTCCTATTGATATTTTGCAGAGTGACATGTCAACCTTATATAATGGGCAAAGTCAGCTTAGATCTATTAAGCATTTTACCCAGATACGTCAAACACTTAATGGATGAGGTCCGTAGCATTACTTGAATTGTACAGATTTGTTTGCACCTTTTAACTTAACACACAAACAACAACTAATAGCCATGAAAGACACTACATACACAGCATTGCATTTCGAAAAATTTAAACAACACCAATTCACTATAGCCGAGATGCCTTTAGTGATGTGGGTACTACACAGTGTAATTTCACTCAACATTTAAATTCACCACTTGCATGAACCATTTCAACATATGTAGATTCGAACCCCTTGGGAGCAGCTTCATACTTGATTTATGGTCACTACCCTTTACATATTGCTGTGAACGTTCTAACAAGGAAGTTTTTATAACTGGAGAACAATGCGACTACTGTAGGACATTCAATTGTTTGTAAACAAGTTAAAATCCATGGCACCAGTAAGAGTTCGGTGCCCAATACAGATTGTTATTTAAATGGAATTCCCAGTTCCTTCATTACAGTACTTTCAAATGGTAGTTACCTCATGCTGGGCTTTCAAGGCTGTTGTGGAATGGGCGCTGGAGTCCGGTATATTTTGACAATTTTCCAAATAGTAACTTGCTGCAACAACATCTTGTTTCCTCCTCCGCGTGGAATAGTAAATAGCTCGGTGTAGCCGTCGATTCTATCTCTGGAGGCACATTTCAACAAGCTTAGTAGACTCAAAGCATTATTGTTCCAACAAAAAGTAGCCCTCACATCTGCACACGAGACCTTCAAATTGCAGGTGGCTAGAACATCCAGACAAATACAGTCATTGTTAAATAGAAACCTTCCCCTGCATTTTGAAGCATTAGAGTATCAACTCTTTAGTGCGTCTAGTACAACCGACCTCGCCCATTTTTTAAAGTTGTAGGCTCTGGCATTATTATTTTTTTTCCAGACCATTTTTGGAGTAATTCTGGCTTTTATACACTCCATTTTTCTACCATATTCAATGGAATCCCGTTGCTGTTATTCCTCATTTGTGGCATCCTCATCCTGCTTCTCCTCAATAGATGCTCCTTTTGCAGGCGCTCTGGGACTGGAACCACTCCAACACTACTCTGAGCATATGCTTCAGGTCTTTGCAATGTTATTACAACAAAAACTGGATCTGGATTGATCCCGGTTTCTACTGGCCTGGTTTACCTGTGTGCAACCCATGCTCCATTTTATCTGGTGCCCCTTCGAATGGGCACTGGACACTTGCCTGGTTTCATTAATTCCAGCTACCATGGATTTAGGGCTGTTGATGAGTCCCGTAGCAACCCATTTTCATAACGGTTTTGTGAGCTTCTTTACAATAAAATGTTTGAGCCATCAACCTACGGAGAAACATTTGCATAGGTAAATGGACAACTGGATGCAGGCTCCGCTAACATGGATGCAGGCCCTGCAACTGTCTCACCATCAGATGACACCAGAGATCAATGTTGTTCCTTGGAGCTCATGACTTGAGCAATACACCAATCCTAGCGTGCAGAGTCGCACTCTATTGAGTTCTTTGCCTTTGAATTGGCAAATAGCTAAATGGATTCCTCCAAAACACCATAATTTGACTATTCTTCCAAATGAACTCTTTCTTCAATTCACTTTCATTCAGTGCCATTTTTATATCTATGCTTTGAGTATGCTAACCATATATACATTCCATTTGGTATTCTCTTTTGTGCTATTATCCTGAAAAAAGGGAGGGTGTTGTGCATTTCCTGCATGACTCACTGTAGTTTTCCCTAGTTTATCTTAATTGTGCATGCTGTCGGACACATTTTCCTATGCACGTTACTGTAATAAACATGCTTGCTTTTGTGCTACATTTAATTTCCAGGCAGAACCTGCATATGTTTTTGTGTTCTGTTCTGGGATTTAGTCTCACACCATAGACAAGGTCCAACAACAATGTCCCTTGTTATGTTCTCTGTTCAGGCAATAGCACCTAGAGATAACACAAAAATGCAGCTGTTTATGGGAACACATCTTGTCATACAGATGATCAGAGGTCCAGCAAAACAAGAGCACTGTGTTAATCAAGATGTAGAACATCTATTTTTGTATGCTAAGTTGAGGAGTCCGCCACGAATCCGAGAGATCTTTTACATCATTTAGCTTCAATAGAAGGGGAGGGGGGGGGGGGGGGTTAGGCTACTCTGTCTTATAACATGACTGGGCTTTTCATGGTGTACGGTTTATTGACCATGGTTACTGTACTTTTAACATGCATTTGCTTTCTAACTGTGGCATTAATACTGCAATTTAGAGCACAATAGTTTAAAATATATTCTAAACCTCCTCCAGGTCTCTTGTTTATCTTTTTGTGGACAAGTGCGAGTGAGAGAGCTAAAGGATGTGTCCAGCTACCGTGATCATCAAACATCGAAATCCTAGGGTCTGCACGAATACCAGAAGTGCCAGTAAGCAAAAATTAAAAAATTTACTACCTCCAAGTTATAACCTGAACCGGTGAGGTAGTGGTCAACCTATTTGATAATAATTGAAATCCAAGAACATCTAAGGGCAGATCCCTTTCAGGACGTAATCCCTCACTCACCAATGGTGACATGCTTCATCATAGGGACTCTCCTCCCAGAGGAAAACCCTAGTTCCTTTGGGGGCTACAACCCCCTCACTGAGAGGGAGCAGCTCAGGGATGTTTTGTTTTTTGAGGATCGACTAAATCCACATATGATGAGCAAGGATGTATGAGTGAGGATGCAGCGCAAATGATAAGGAATTGGTGAATATGTGAGAAAAAGTGGCTAGGGGGCATCAAAAACATACTTTAATCAAGAGATGCCAACTGTCAGGGTTAAAAAAGCAGTGCACCTGCGGTATGGATTTAAACCGCTATGGTGTAAATTTAGGTGGTCAACATGTTTCAGCCCTAGAAGACCCAAACTGGATCAGGCTTTCTTCAGGACCTTGCAAAAAGGCTGCTGCTAATAGTAAAGTGAAAAAGAAACTGAAAAGGATATGTGGCCAGAGCAATATCATTGGCCTCTCTCAACAACTGCTAATACCTGTAATGGAAAGGAAATAACAACACACATCAGGTATATACAAATATGTATCAGCAATGTGAGTATGCACAGAAAAGGATCTGCATAACCAATAATTAAAAGAAGTCGACACCTTACCCGCCAAGGTTGGGTACAGGACCTCGCCTCTACCTGGCAACCGCTCAGGAAGGACGCACCGCTCTACAAAAAATATTTGAAATTGTTTGCATCGATCATGAAAGACTAACCTTGTGTATAGAGCTAATAATTAGTGATAAACAAGGAGGGGTTCACACATAGAAATATCGATGTTCAATATTCGTCCCAATGAATTTGGTAAGAAGAATCAAAACGTCATAAGACTGCTACTCAAGCAGCCCTTCTCCCCCAATCATAAGTGAAAGGTGCAGAAGCACCATAACAACTTTACTAATGATGGTTAAAAATAATGGTTGAAAACCACATGGTTCAATACTCATCCTGAAATATGGGGAAGAGAAAATAAAGTGAACACTAAACATAGTATTTATCATAATTGCAAAGCATAATGAAACCATAGTGATAGTACCTGGCAGTTTAACACATTAAATCAAACAATGGCCCCAAACCAACGCGATTTTTCTTAGGACCTAGAAACCCCTAGTCACATTGTAAAGTGGCAAAAGGGCACCATCACACTCACCTATCCTTCGGTACTACTAGACCTGGAGAGCCTGCTGCCGGAGGTGAATGCTGACCGAAAAACACGGTCTTAAGTACCCCTCACAATCAATCCTTAATCGGCATCCGGTGGTGCTCAAGGTGCTTCGTTGCACATGCTCAATGATGTTGATGTTAGTGCGCCTGCGCAAAGCGAGAGTACTACATTCAGCGCATGCGCCTCACTGGCAAACACGCAATTCACTAAATCAGAGGTACTGCGCATGTGCGCATAAGAAGTATGCGTTTAAAGTGAAAGGCGCGTGCTAGTACAAGCCCGGCGGGTTAGTGTTAGCAAAGTGTCTCTACGGTAAAAAAAGGCCTTGTCTCATAAAGGGGCCCCACGTGGAAATAAATGGCCCTAAGAAGGGCTAAAGTACAAAAACAGGCTATTCATGTAAAAACTATACGTAGAGTGGTGAATAAATGAATAGTTGGTATTTTGTGTCAAGGTGCTCCGTTGCGCATGCTCATTGATGTTGATGTTAGTGCGCCTGCGCAAAGTGAGAGTATTACATTCAGCGCATGCACCTCACTGGCAAACACGCAATTCGCGAAACCAGAAGTGCTGTGCATGTGCGCATAAGTAGTATGCGTTTAAAGTGAAAGGCGCGTGCTAGTACAAGCCCGGCAGGGTAGTGCTAGCAGAATGTCTGTACGGTAAAAAGCCTTGTCTCATAACTAAAGGGCCCCACATGGAAATAGATGGCCCTAAGAAGGGCTAAAGTACAAAGACAGGCTATTCATGTAAAAACTATACGTAGAGAAGTGAAAAAACGAATAGATGGTATTGTGTGTTAAATATGCCATACTAAAAGCAAGATAACCTTCTATTGGGAGTCACAATGACTGCAGGGTTGCATCGGACATGGTTCCGTTCAGAGTTATAGTTCTATAAAGAGACCCAGGGAATATCATCGTTAAGACCAGACTGTTGAGTGTCTAGTTTGTAAACCCAACGCTGTTCCTTCTTGAACAGAAAGGTAGAAATATCTGTCATATGTGTGGGAATGAAAGGATGTTCTAACACTGTCCATTTAAGATCTTGGGGAGTGTGGCATGCCGTCACAAAGTGTTGAGTTAGTTTGGTAGAAGTGTTCTTGCAACGAACAGTACTCTTATGTTCTAGAATGCGTGTTTTAACTCTCCGTGTCGTCATTCCAACGTACCGGAGTGAACAGGGGCAAGTGATAAAATAGATTAAATTACTGCTGTTACAGTTAGTATGATCAGTCAAAATCCACGGTCTCGATGTGCCAATGTAAATCTCGGTAGTATGTGCAGTGTGTGCACATGCAGCACAGCTACCACAAGGGAAATGACCACGTACAGCTGGTAGACCCCACAGTGCATCTTGATGGTGCATGGTGGTCTCACGTGGGCGAGTGTGTATGAGTCTATCTCGGATGTTGGTACTGAGTTTAAAAGCAAAAAGGGGATGTGGTAGAGGTGTTGTTCCGTGATCCCCATGAGGGTAGAGAGTGTTGTATTCTGGGGTGCAAATTCACTTGTTTCTCTGGTAAGGTTAAGAGAGCAGGTGAAGCACTATAGCTCTTCAGAACTGGCTCATATATACAGCGGTGTTGTGGTGACTCAGTCCCTATATGCCAAGGTTTTATGGTCCCAAGCATATTTCTGTTCCCGAGGAGAATCCCTGCAGCACTTTGTCAGAGACTGTGACCTTATAGCACAAAAAATATACAAGACACTATTCCCCACTGGACCAACCAAGATGTAATTCTGTGTCTCCATTGCTGCACACAGACCTCTGCAGTGCATGAACTAATAGAGGTTGCATAATGTACTTTAGTGCATTTCCCACCCAAAACTTTAATATTTTACATGTAAACTGCCATTATTTTATATGTAGCTACCCTACAGTGAATAACTTAAAAAATATAAAGAAGATTCTGTTTTCATACACATCTTTGACCCTGACCCATGTTCTGACGCTCAAGGCCATCTAGCCCCCCGAAACTTGACTGAAGTCAACAACAGCAACTAAATAATAGAACCAGGAGTCAGTTTTTGCTAAAACATAAAAGTGTCTGTTTTTATAATATTAAAAATAAAAACCTTTTTAGAAAAACAGTATGAAAGAAGAATATGAGACCACTTCCACCCCTAGAATTAAAGAAATCATCCTACTTGGACCTTGCAGTTCATTATTAAAAGCTTGTAAATAGTATGTTTTAATTACAATGAATGATGTTGATAAACCTCCAGTTCTATGCAGCTGTAAAAGCCAAGCCATCAGCATCTCATGAAATATAGTATGGTTCTCCTCAGATGTCTTGCACTAAAGTTGCAACCCGTGCATTACAGCCATAATACCCAGGACCACTGGAAATAGGTGATTGGGTGGCTGCTGCGATTTTAGCATCATTATAGATTTGCCACATAATCCACCATTTAACACATAATCTATTGATTTTAACAAAACACTTTTTTGACACCTCAAAAAGTTGAAAAGTTACTAAAAAGCAGAGACATGTTGCTGCACAGTAGAAGACCCTTTGCAAAGCTAGACTGGTCACATTTTTGTTGCTTATTGCTCTATTTGGGTATTAAACGGGTTTAATACCAGTTTAACATCCAAGGTGCAGCTACAGATTGATATTTCTCTGCAGAAAAACAGGCACACCCATCACATTAATTTAGAACCGTGTTATCTTACTAAGAAATAGGTTTTGTTTCTGGAAGAGAAAGTTACATTGTGCATTTTTCGTTACTTCTTTTTTGGAGACTTTTTTTTGTGTAAGTGTTAGGTAAGCCTCTGATACCAAACTCCAGTCACCCACAAACCTTTGACTTGCTAAACATTATTTAATATTTTTTCTACACCGTAAAAATGATTTGCCGTGGGAATTGGGGGCATTTATGGTGGTCATTGATGCCAGAAGTTTTTGTCGAGATGTGGTCCTTATGTCTAAAAATAAATTACAAGGGGCTTTTAATCAAAGAATTTGAAGAGATCTGCTGTAAGCCCATGTGAATAAAAGTTGTTTAAAAAAAATAAAATTTGTTTTATTGAATATTTTCAACACATAAACCAATCTGTTCAAGATCATAAGCACCAGCAGGCTTGACTCAGACAGGATAACAGTATTCTGTTAACTTAGTGTTTCAGTTAGTGGCGACAACAGCATTAAAAGGTCCATCAAAAGAAATACACCACAATAGGAAGAGCAGCATATTTCCCAGCTCTCCAAAAAGTGAGCCGCACAAAACTGAGCTGACAAAAAAGTGAGCCGCCCAACACTGAGCGGGTTGAAGGCAAAAAGTTAGCAGAGAACCTGTGAGCTGCTAAAATTAGATGTCCAAAAGGGAGGTACAGTTAGTTGCAATAACAGCATCAACAGGCCCTTGAAAATTAATGCCCAAAAACCTGCCAAAAGCAAAGCAGGCAAAACACTGGGCCACCAAACACTGCGCCGGGCCGCCAAACACCTTGTCAAAAGGATTGCCTATTAGGCAAAAAAAAAATTTTTTTTTAACACAAACCAATGTGTACACTACCATAAGCGTCGGCAAGCTTAACTCAGTGACAGGACAGCAGTATTCAGTTAATATAGTAGAGGTACACTTGGCAAGCATACCAGTTTTAAGATGACCATCAAAAGAAATGCACCACAATACAGAGCCGCCAAAGACAGAGCCGCCAACAATAGGAGGCAAAAACTTAGGCCAACTTCTCTCTGGTGTGGTTCTCACCTAACGGCTAGGGCGGTCGACCTCTAATCTGGGGGAACTGGGTTCGAGTCTTGGCAATGAAGCTGAACATCCTGAGATTCTGGGCAAATCACTTAAACTCCCCGTGCCTAACAAAAACATGAATGTGTCCTCATGTAAATCAACTGGTGCTATGTAAAGTGCTCCTATAACCGATTCGAGTCAAGTTCGCGCTATATAAAACTCTGCAAAAAAACAAAAAATGCAAGTAACAGGACGAGAATCGAACCCACCATCCCCCCAAAAAACAAGCCATTACAGCTGGTAGTAGTGATGAATTGGCAAAACATCTGACTAGATTGGAATACACAAAGTCAAGAATCATCATAATATACCCAAATAAAGACTAGGTGGTGACAGAAGGCTATGCCTCCCAAAAGTGAACACCAGCCTCCTTGCAGTGGCTTGTCTTGTAGCTTTTGCATTTACAGATCCAATTCTTCAAGTATGCCAGACCTATTGAGGCATGGCCAGTTGCTCATGGCATCCTATCTTCCAGGCTACCCTCATGGAAAATGATTTTTCACAAGATTCTTCAACTCTCTTTTCAGGCTACCTGTATCTTTCATTGTCGTTCTATCCACTGTGATCTTATCAATTTTTGGGAACCCTGAGCAAGACGTTGCAGTGATTTTTGAGCAACTTTCTGCGAGTTTAATATCCAGAAGATAGGACAAGTAGAAATTCATACCAAAGTCCTTACCCAGTATCCTCATCAATATATGTCTCAAAGGGCATATAAAACAACCACCACCTTCTCAGATGGGGGTCACCATTTTCTAAGCTTATTTGACTAAGCAAAGATTTTGAAATAAATATCTTTATTATATTTTTTCAACACATAAAAAAACAATGTGTACAAGCCCATAAGCACAGGCAGGCTTTACTTGGAGAGCAAACAGCAGTATTTTGTTCACAAAAGATCCAGTTAGTGGGAAAAAAGCCACCAAAACAGGGCAAGCCAAAAACTATGCCACCAAATCTGAGTGGCCAAAAGTTGAGTCTCCAAATACTGAGCTGCCAAACACAGGCCTGACAAACACTGGGCCGAGAGATACTGAACGCCAAAAACACAGCTACGAAAATAAGCTGCCAAAATCAGGGACACCAAAAACAGGATGGTTCAAGGCCAAAAGATAGGGGTGAACAATGCCAAATATGCCAGGACTAACAGGGCAGACCCCTCCAACCCTCAAATAAATGAAGCCATCACAGCTGGTAGTAGTAATGAACGGACAACCCATCTTACCACATTGTTTGCTGCTGCCAAGGCTTGTTGGTGCCCCTGCTGGACAGTGCCCCCCTTTGCTCTTGACATCCGACGTGGGATAGCTTGTGAACAGCTCTTGGTCTTCCACAGCATCACCTGGTCCGCACAGCAGCAACTTCAAGGGCTCCATCAACTCTTCTGCATCTGTGGGCATTCGTTTTCCATGCCTCCGAGTCACTCCTGAGTTGCATAGACTGTCCCCACTGCTTGCAGGTACCGCTCATCTTGAATCCACCTATGGGTTCCACCGGACTCTGCAGTATTCTTCTCTAGTAGCATCTTTTCCGAAGTCCTCCATTGTGGTCTATGGCGGTTTCTGACAACACTTCACACCTATGCACCCGGCTTCCTTGGTGTAGGTATCCTGGTTCCTGAGGTATCCATGGGTGGGGTGACCCTCCAACCTTCCATAGGGTTTCTTCGGGGTCCGCTGGGAAGGGCCGTTCTTTAAAACGGCAACCGTGACTTACCTATTGTCTTGATTAAACGGTTATGTTCATGGTCTGCACACGTGGTTCCTGGGTACTTACCTCGGGTCGTTCCTTGGGTCCCCAGCACTGCTAAGTCTTCTCAGTCCAGTCATGACTTGAGTCATGGTTCGCATCCCACAATTTTATTAGATGGTTTGGTCTCCACCGAAGACCCCTGTGTATTTGTGCTACTTACAAGTTCTATTTCCTAAGTATTTGTGTGTATTGTGTTTATATCTCCGGGTAGGAGATATAATAATGCGTTAGTGAGTGTTGATAATAAAATACATATTTTTATAACTACACTGTGTGGTTCTTTTTCACTTAACCTATACCATACGATTAAGTACTGGTAAAACAAGCTGCTTTACACTCCTTCTGGACTAAGCCTGGAGGCTGCTCTCCACAGCTACCACTTAGAGAGCTTTACAAGGTTGCCCAAGACCACAGAGCAGAGTTTTTTTCCCCTCGCTCTTATTCTCCAATGTTAAGTTGGCGAGCTTGAGTGAGGAATATCTTACTCCAGACCACCTGCTGGCCAGATTTCCCAACACAGGTGGTCATGGATGGCTGAGAACACTTGGGTTGAGAAAGCCTCCATTCGCATTGAGTAAACTGCTGCTCAAGTAGACTATCTACTCAAGCTGCAGAAAGAAGTAGTGTCCTATGGCGCTATGCATGGGTTTGTTTGCACTGATTTTCCAGCACGGGACAAACATCTGGTGCTAAAAATCAGCATGACTGTCACAACCTAACACACTGCCTCTTACGGAACTCCGCAAGGTGCAGTTTTTTGGTCACTTTGGTCTGTCCAGGCATAGTAGTTATGAAGGGGCAACACATCCGACTACCTTGCAATGTAAGAAGTCTAGAACTATCATAATGAACCCCAATAAAGAGTGGGGGGTGGCAGGTGTCTATGTCTCTACCTCTCCCTGTCGCTCTTTCCACGGTCATCTTATTTTTTTGAAACCCTGGGCAAGACATTACATTAATTTGTGAGCGTCATTTTCTGAGATTTTATAATCCATAATATGACACTAGCACACATGAAACATCCCAAAGTCCTTTCCTAGGATCCTTATGAATATATGTCTTAAAGTGGCTTAAGGATGCCCAACACCTTGCCAGAAGGGATCCACATTCTCCAAGCCAATTTGACTAAACAATGTTTTATAAATAAATATTTTTTATAGCATTTGTTCAGCACATAACAAGCCAATGTGTAAAAGACCATAAGCGCTGGCAGGCTTAACTCAGACAGGATAGCAGTATTCTGTAAACAAAATAGGGAGGTAGTTAGTTGTAATAACAGCATCAACAAGCCCATCAAAAGAAATGCACAAAAAAGCCACCAAATGTACAAGGCAAGCCAAAAACCAGGAGCCGCCCAAAAAACAAGGCAAGCCAAAAACCAGTAGCCGCCCAAAAAAAAAACAAGGCAAGCCAAAAACCAGTAGCCGCCCAAAAAAAAAACAAGGCAAGCCAAAAACCAGTAGCCGCCCAAAAAAAAACCCAAAGGCAAGCCAAAAACCAGTAGCCGCCCAAAAAAAAACCCAAAGGCAAACCAAAAACCAGGAGCCGCCCAAAAAAAAACCCAAAGGCAAACCAAAAACCAGGAGCCGCCCAAAAAAAAACCCAAAGGCAAACCAAAAACCAGGAGCCGCCCAAAAAAAACCCAAAGGCAAACCAAAAACCAGGAGCCGCCCAAAAAAAACCCAAAGGCAAGCCAAAAACCAGGAGCCGCCCAAAAAAAACCCAAAGGCAAACCAAAAACCAGGAGCCGCCCAAAAAAAACCTAAAGGCAAACCAAAAACCAGGAGCCGCCCAAAAAAAACCTAAAGGCAAACCAAAAACCAGGAGCCGCCCAAAAAAAACCCAAAGGCAAACCAAAAACCAGGAGCCGCCCAAAAAAAACCCAAAGGCAAGCCAAAAACCAGGAGCCGCCCCAAAAAAACACCAAAGGCAAGCCAAAAACCAGGAGCCGCCCAAAAAAAAAAAACACCAAAGGCAAGCCAAAAACCAGGAGCCGCCCAAAAAAAAAAAAACACCAAAGGCAAGCCAAAAACCAGGAGCCGCCCAAAAAAAAACACCAAAGGCAAGCCAAAAACCAGGAGCCGCCCAAAAAAAAAAACCAAAGGCAAGCCAAAAACCAGGAGCCGCCCAAAAAAAAAAAAACCAAAGGCAAGCCAAAAACCAGGAGCCGCCCAAAAAAACAAAGGCAAGCCAAAAACCAGGAGCCGCCCAAAAAAACAAAGGCAAGCCAAAAACGAGGAGCCGACAAAAAACAAGGCAAGCCATACACTGGGCCGCCATACACGGATTAGTAATCAATTGCTTTGCTGCACCAGTAGCCATAAATAAAATAATACAATCAAATACGAAATTCTGTAGGCTTGCAGGTATTGTTGGCTGAACAGTGTGTAAAAATAATATGAAGTCTGTACATGAAGCAAAGTTGAAAAAAAATATTATACAAGATAATGTGCAATGAACGGCAAAGTAAAATGCTTCACTTGTGACAACTCTAGTCTAAGTAGTTCTTGAAATTATTACTGGTTGTACAAGGGAAAACAATGTTCAGTCTTATGAATGATCAGTTGAGGAGTTGGAATCGTTACCAAAGCGTGGAAAAAGGGCATTTCTATGCCCATAACACACAACCAAGGCAGTTTAACGTGTGCAGATGTACACAACCTCAGCAGAATATTTTAGTTATACAGTCTTGATTTCAGTTACACTGGCTATGCTGATCAAGCGCCTTTAGCATGAAGTCGACATCTGCCTACAACAGGGGATGCTTGAGCAAAGCTCTAACACTTGGGTTTGTTAATAAAACCTTTTAAGGGGTTACGATTTCTTTGAGTGCTCTTCATTTTTGCCTGATCAGCGACCATGTTTGAGACAAATTAAGTCTTGCCGAAAATAATTAAATTACTTTCCGGAAAAAAAAGTCCATCGCACAATAAATCACCAACCACCACTTACTTGTTAGCAAAAAAGGCCACTTTATTAAGACAGGTGCCAAATCATAACTTTTTGCAATGCAATAACTTTCCACAGTTTGTCCTCAAATCACCCCAAACCTAACCCCCAATGTAAAAGCCCTACCCCTAAACAGAATCCCGACCCCTGTGTGCATTTTCCCCTACTTCTCATTTCCTGATCACGTGACTGCTCCCCCCCTCCCCCGTTGGAGGATAGGCTAACCCGCTCAAGGCTGCCCACCCCCCCAGCAAAAACCCCGCCTACCCAGGGCACTGTACAGCCTGAAAAACAAAACACAAGAAAAAACCTGTCTTACCGTGGCAAAAGGAAAAAGAAAATCGGTGTCATGCCAACACCAGGAAAAATTGATGAAGAAAACCATGCTAATAAACCAGAGGGTGGGTGGGTGGGACAAAAGAGAGTAAACCAGCCCCTCCTCCCCGCTCCCGAGGGCCCAGTGATTTTCCCGCCGCTGTCTTCCCCTACTTATCAACTTCGGCGCGCCTCGCGCCCCTAATTAACCCTCTACCCTGGCACCTGGGTGGCCGCTCCATTGTGCGAAGCCACCCAGGGGGAGACCTGGCTCGCGCCCTGCACCCCCTGGGTCCCCCCTCGCACAATAAATCACCAACCACCACTTACTTGTTAGCAAAAAAGGCCACTTTATTAAGACAGGTGCCAAATCATAACTTTTTGCAATGCAATAACTTTCCACAGTTTGTCCTCAAATCACCCCAAACCTAACCCCCAATGTAAAAGCCCTACCCCTAAACAGAATCCCGACCCCTGTGTGCATTTTCCCCTACTTCTCATTTCCTGATCACGTGACTGCTCCCCCCCTCCCCCGTTGGAGGATAGGCTAACCCGCTCAAGGCTGCCCACCCCCCCAGCAAAAACCCCGCCACCCAGGAAAACCCACAGAGTTTTCCTGCCCCACCCCGCAACTTAGTGGTCGTGCGCAAACCCATTTCAAGCGCACCATATTTGTTCCTTCCAGATTTTTGCAATCAAATCCCGCAACTCCAGCAGGTAATATGCTTGCCCCATTGTAGATAAATGTACCCCATCCTCTCGAAACATATACCCTTCCGTGCATTTAATGTTGGGGTGAGCTAGGACATGCACCCCATGACCCTCACAAAAATGTCTCATAGTGCGATTAACCTTTCGTCTCGCTTTTTCCATTGCTGCATGATGCCGTGCTCCTCTCCAGTGCAACCTTGTAATGAACTCCGTCCAGATCAACTGGGTGCTCTCCCAGGTAGCCCGGAGGACTTCCAAATCCTGTTTCATCAACTTTATTAATGACAGGCCTGACAAATCAACGAGGTCATTTTCACCCAAATGAAGAATGAGCAAATGTGGCGGTCCCCTTCCAGAGCACATCGTGGCCAGCAGCGGAAACAAACCCCCCCAACGCATTCCCCCTTTTCCTTTCCATACCACCTCGTGGTTGGCACTGCACAGTCCAAGGGAACGCCCACACATCTGCTGTTCGGCATAGATTGCAGCCCATTTAACGAAGGAGTGTCCTACTATCCATGTCGATTTTTTCAAACTTACGGGCCCCGGAGCCAGACCTAGACAGAAAAACAATGATTAACCAAAGAAAAACTAGAACCTATGCAGAGACTTTCCGCACATATTTCTCACAACATTTGGACTTCCACCTCCCAATACGGCGTATGTCTGCCCAGGACCACCCCAACCTGGCCGCCTCTGTAGCCGCCCCGATCCGGAAAGAGTGTGTCCCAAAACATAAAGGGTTTTCCCCTAAAAGAAGAAGTACTTTTCTCATGACCGCTAGCAACTGAGCCACTAAAAGAGGCTGCCCCGAGGCGTGGCAAAACACAAGCCCCATGGCCAAACCACTAGAAATCTTGAAACTTTCCCATTCCCCTACCGGGCAGCACAAACCATCCTCACTACGGTTTAAGAAAACCCATTTACCCCTGCCCAGCTGATCCGTCTTTGACATTCTCAACCACAGGCTCAACCTGTGCCCCTCAAGAAATACCTCATCCCTGCGGATACCTGTCCTATTACGCAGCCCAAGCAGTTCAGAGGCTCTGAAAGCCCCAAAAAACAACCATAAGAAACATAATCTAAACAGCCTGCACTCAGACTCATCGTAGCATACCAAAGGTAACTGCCCCAGCATTCCCTGCAGCAAATCAAAAGTTATCGCCCTTCGTAACTGTTTTGTCCCCGCCTGCACCCTGCTTAAACCTTTGAGAACCCTTTTCACCAACACCCCCTGAACCAAATCCCTCCCCCACCACAATTGCCCGTAAAAAGAAACCCCCGCCAACTTGCCAGAGATGGTAGTATGCGAGAGGCCTTTGTCAATCAAGTGTAACACAAAACCTAGCACCAACTGAGCATCGGTCCAACTCCCCCTCTTCTCAGCACACATGTTACCATAGCTCAAGAACTCTCTCCACGCCTGCTGATAACTCCGTCGTGTAGAAGCCGCTATGGAATTTTCCACAAAAGCGGCAAGTCTCAATCCCCCCACTCCCAGACACACTGCGGGATTGGCGTCTTGTTGTGTTCCGCCCCAGGAGCCAGCCTGCGAAACCTCTCCCACTGTAAACGAGACAGAGAGTCTGCTATACTGTTATGCACCCCCGGGATATGACGCGCCTTAAACACAACATTGAGCTGTAAACATTTGAGCATAAAAGCGCGCAGCAAGCGTAAAACTCTCAAATCCCTGGCTTTCTGCTGGTTAATCAACTGAACCACCGTTAAATTGTCAACGTGGAAAAGCACGGAACGATTCTGAAACTCATCGCCCCAGACATATAGAGCAACCAAAAGTGGAAAAAACTCAAGAAAAGCAATACTGCGCCCTTGTGACAACCAATGCTGTGGCCAACTCTCAGCGCACCAGCGGCCCTCCCAGAATACACCAAATCCATGCGCGCCAGATGCATCCGAGTAGATCTGCACTTGCCAAATCATGTCTTCGTCCGCAAAAAACAAAGACACCCCATTAAACTCTGCTAGAAATGTCAACCATATAGCCAGATCAGCCCTCGTAGCCGCTGAAATACGCACTCTGTGGTGAGGAAGAAAAGCCCCAGACATAGCCATGCCCAACCTCCTGCAAAATGTCCTCCCAGCCCGGACCACCCTGCATGCAAAGTTTAGATAACCCAACAGCTTCTGCACCTTCCTGAGCTCCAACTTGCGCTCGTCAATCACAGATGACAAAAATGCAGTGATTTCTTGAACTTTCTCCGCTGGTAACCTTGCTACCATTGCAATGGTGTCTATTTCAATACCCAGAAAAACCATCGTCGTGTTGGGACCCTCTGTCTTATCCGGGGCCAATGGCACACCCAGCTCCTGCGCCAGCGTCTGAAAAGCCCGCAGAGCTCCCTGGCACTGACCTGTACCTTGAACTCCAATGAAAAGAAAATCATCTAAATAATGACAAATGAGGGCATGTCCAGTAACCTGGGTGAAGCGCCACTGCAGAAATGAGCTGAAAAGCTCAAAGAGGGCACAAGAGATAGAGCAGCCCATAGGAAGCATTCGATCTACATAAAAGGCTCCCTGCATCTGCATCCCCAAAAGTTCAAAATCAGAAGGATGAATGGGTAACAGCCTAAAAGCAGATTGGATATCACTCTTGGCCAATTGCGCCTCCCTCCCTGCCGATCTAACCAAACGCAAGGCATCATCCACCGAAGCGTATGACACACAGGCATCGTCGGGCGAGATGAAATCATTAATGGATGCGCCCTCAGGCCATGACAGGTGGTGTATCATACGGAATTCCCCAGCTTTCTTTTTAGGGACCACCCCCAGTGGAGATACAATCAAATTGGGCATTGGACAGTTGGAAAAAGGACCAACAACTCTTCCGGCTTCTACTTCACCCTGCAACTTCAGCTGAACCACATGTGGCAACTCCTTAGCTGACTTCAAATTATCAGACCACCTACCCAGTCTAGGCCCCTGGTAACCTATCTTGAACCCTTCCTTGAAACCCCAAAAAAGCCTACTGGCGGCCTCAACATCAGGGTACTCCTGCAACCATTGCCCCAGAACCTCCACTTTAACCGGAGTAGGACCCCTTTCCTGTAAACTGGACAGCATTGCCCCTTCCCTTCTGTCCCCTCCCCATGTCACTGAACTTCTGGCCAGCGAAGCATTGCGTGAGGGGATGCCGTCCACCACACTGGGAACACTCATGTTTATATCGGCAAAACTGCCTATTGCAGAAACCCCTGTTGAAATTCCAACAGGCTCCAAAAATAGGGGTCTGACCTCTGCCACCAAACCCCGCCCCAGGCTGGGCGGGACGAGCGGGAAAGGGCCGATAGGATATAGGTAAACCACTAGCCGTGTGCGTAGTAGCAGGCGGCTGAGAAGACGCCATCCATTGAAGCCACAGCTCGGAATCCACATCACCCCAAGGTCTGTCCTGAGACACACTTAAACGGGCTCTAAACTCCTCATCATAAGACAGCCACGCAAAACCCCCAAAGTAACTCTGAGCCTTCCGAATAATATCCATGTATTTGAAAATCGCTACCGCCCTATCTGGGTATTTTTCACAATATACACTGGCATATATCAGGAAAGCAGACGACCAGTTCTCAATATTCTTAGGCACCCTGGGACGCCTCGCCAGTTCCCACTCCTCCTCCTTGGAGCCCTCCTTTGCCTGAATGTCACGGTGCAACAGTTTAAAAACATCCACAAACTCATGTCTCCAAATCCTGTTTTTAGTCTTGTCAGATAGATGTGAGCCCAATGGCATGGCAATCCCCATATACGGCCATTTCTTGTGGATATTTTTATCTTCCTCCACCACCTCCGGGACCCCTTTACCTTTCTCCAGAAGAGGCTGAGACCCAGGGACGGGGGCAACCCCCCCCTTCCCCACACCCAAGGAGGAACCTTGCTGCTCAGACACTGTCTTGCCCCCCAAAGCATCTCCCCCAGTCCCAATAGACCTGGTCGCTTTTGGTGGTTGACCCCCTTGTTGCCAAACCGACCACCACCCCGTAGTACCTGAAGGCAAAGGAGCTGGTCGAAGCGTGTTGACGGGCCATGCTGCTTGCGTGCGACTGGTATCCTCCAGAGCCTGGTCCGTTGCATTGTCCGCACTAGACGTCTGCAAAAAACTAAGCACATTTGGTTGCCCCACAAAACCCCTCTTCCCCCTCACAGGCTGCGCCTGGTGTGCCCCACAAGCCCCATCCCCGTCCCGCAATTCCCCTTCCTCCAATTCATCACTGTCCAAATTCAAAGGACCCAAGACACCAAAATCACCAGCAGGTGCCCCATTGTCCCCCGTCCCCTCCAGAAAAACCCCCTCTGCCAAACCCCAAACGTTGCTGAACAGTCCCTCTAGTGGAGGGGTGCCCTCGCTGGGAAGGGCAATCCGCTCCAGATCGCCCCCCCTCAGTAGGCCCCCCAGACAGAGCCACAGCGTGCTCCATCCGCCTCGTGCGCTTGCCGGCCGCAAACCGTGAGGCTAAAACCGGCATATCTTCCTGTAAGCCGCTCAAACCAAGACGTTCCTTTCCAATCGACTGAACCCCCTGACCCTCCAAACTGCCACCCCTCCCAACCCCCGAAGCCGCAGCCCCTTGCACCCAGATCCACTGACCATCACGTGGCGCCGGTAACCCTCTAGCGGGAAACCCCTCTAAGTTGGAAAACTGTGCTGCGCGCCCTAACGTGGAGCTCGGGCCCTGAAAAGCTGCCTGGCCAGAAGAGTCACCAGTACTAACAAGGGGGGAAGCGCCAATTAGCGCAGGAGAACTGGCAGACGATGACGCAAAAACCGGCCCCTCCGGCGCACTCTGCCGACCCAACGCGCTGTCACTCACTTGAACTGGACCCGTCACCCCTGTGCCCATGGCCCCAGACACCCTCCTGGGTGTCACCACCACTGTACTCCTCCTTAAGGGGCAGTCGGTAGGCACCTCCGGGGGAAAAACAACAGGCAGGGATGTCGCAGGGCTCAACAGAAATGTCTGCCCATTCAATTGCACCAACTGTGAGCTGTTATGCCACGATAAATCAACTGACCCTATAACTGGGGTGGTGGCGTGCCTCTGAACCGGCCCGGGGACCTGTAAAACCTCCATACACTTCCCCCGCCCCTCACTCCTGGCACGTCCAGCTGGACCACCGGCCCTGCAACCGGCTCTCCTCCCACGCAGCCCGGCCTTCGAGAGGGACCGCCCCCTCCTTCCTCCCACTGCTGTCCGCCTGGGGCCCACAACCAGCCGTGCAGGAGCACATACCTGCGCCTCTTCCGCCGCCTCCTCCGACGACGGGCCTGCCTGCGCCTCCAGGTCCCCGCACTGGGCCGATTCCGGCGCCCCCACCGGATACATCGCGACCTCCTCCATCGCGTCGGGCCCCGGGGATAGACAGGCCGCCACCGCTCGAGCGACGCCCCTCCTGGCCTTACGGGGTGCGAGGTCCAAACCCACCCATGCCTGGCCAGCCACGCCAGGCTTCAAGAGGTCACTCCTGCCGGCTTCGTGTAGCACCCGTAACGCCTCCCGCACCGCCTCCTGTGACGCCATGACGCCTACGCAAAGCTACGGGAATCGCGAGGCAACAAAAGAGAGTAAACCAGCCCCTCCTCCCCGCTCCCGAGGGCCCAGTGATTTTCCCGCCGCTGTCTTCCCCTACTTATCAACTTCGGCGCGCCTCGCGCCCCTAATTAACCCTCTACCCTGGCACCTGGGTGGCCGCTCCATTGTGCGAAGCCACCCAGGGGGAGACCTGGCTCGCGCCCTGCACCCCCTGGGTCCCCCCATGTGAGAGCGTTTAGGGACATCATGCAGTGTGAGGATTTAAAGGGGACCTGCAATTGTGGCTCGACAACTAAAGCAAAGAAACGCCAATTCAGCACGGGGTCTATGGATTTAATCCACACCATAAGTGAAGTTATAATTAAAATAAATAGTTCAAGTTGGTAGAAACAGTGTCTGGGTGCCAGTGCCCAAAATTAAACTTTATTCATTCTGGGCCCCTGCTGAGTATTACCAAGGTTTGTGGGAACTCTGCACGTGTTAACCAGTTATATAGCTTGAAAGGGATTGGGTTTGACTGGACAAAAGATTCAGGAAGGCTTTGAGAGTCATGAACATTGTTATTGCCTCAACCTTTAGTACGTCCGTTAATAGAGCAAAGGCCCGAAAATCGTCAAGACCACAAAGAACAGGAGAGTGATACCAAAGACATTTAATCAAACCACCGACTCCAAGTCCAATTATTAGGACTACACCTCCCAGAATGCATTAACTCAATCGTGGACCCTGTGGTGGAGAAACATCCATGTTACAGTAAGGGATGGGCGCATGGTAATGCAGGAGGTGCACCGGCACCTGTCCTCTGCAGCCCAGTACTAATTGCTGGATTTTACTACCCAGATTTTGGTGTGGGGGAAAGGGGAGGCCGGCACATTTCCTGGTTTGCCTTGGGGTCCCATGACAGCCCTGCAACGGTACTGCGTTCATATACGAAGCCAGTTACGCCAGTACTGTGGGGCAGATGGAGCATCGGCAGTGGTGTGTTTCGCATCCCTCACCACTACCGAAGCCACACCCCACACAACAAAGACACACCAACAAATGCATTAACCTGTTCAGAGGCGAACCCATCTATGGTGCAGCAGATTCAGAGGCACCGCCCACTGAACCCAATGTATGGCTGTATTGTACAGCCTAGTGGTCGGTGGGTGGTTTGGTAGCATTTATATTTTTTGCTTACACAAGGACCCTAACTGCCTTGCTATAATCTTTAGTAGGTTTAGATGGGTCTGTCAGTAAGTTTGATTTTACGAGGCATTGGAAATTTATCACCAACGTAACTAGGTACGAGCAATCTAAAGCAGCAACCGCAACTATGTGCCATGCCAAAAATGAGAGAACAGAGTTAAGCAAAAACAACTCCACAAAGTCAAGCAAGCAGATAAAACATACGCATGCTAAAGAAAGAAGAGAAATAAATCATCCACAGCACTGAGAACCAAAACTACTTTTTACGCAAACAAAAACTCACCAAACGAATGAACTCACAAGCCCACATCCACTTCCTTTCAGCTGAATTACCAGTCCCGCCTGATCACCACCCCTCCCACAAAAAGAACCCCAATTTGTCCCAGGTGAGACCTATTCATTGTTCCTTAATGGAGACAGACGTGTAGCATCGAGCTTTAAAGAGATAGCGTCATATCCACGGCATCCAGGCGCTGCAGGTAAAATATGGGGTGGAGCGGGTGGTCACAGCAGGAACAGCCTAGATTGGGTGATAGCGTGGTTATCCTTTCACCGTGTTGGTGTTTGTGTATGGCTTGGTGGAGTGCATGGATTAGTTTCTGGGCGTCCAGAGCTGAGAAACTGTCAGTCTGGGGAGAACACATTCCACCTTGTCCCACGTAAGCGATGTTTACCGTACCGAGAGTTCTTTAAACGTGGTGCATTTTGGGAGTTGTAGTCTCTAGTCGCTTCGGTTTAGCCAATTGTGCTAGTGCTTTATTTCACAATTGTTTTGCAAAATCAAATGACACAGTTGCAAGGCACGATTCACGGTGGGTTGGAATCGTCCCGTGTCTTTTAAATCATATTTGGTCTTCCTGCATTCTAAACAACCGACTAAATGAAGCTCCTTGGATAATCCACTGGGCACTGCAGCAGCCCGTCACTAGCGTGAAGGAATCCTGCCTGGCACCCCAAACTTTGAGGCGCCCCTACAGTCTCGTGTAGAGCAGCGGTATGAGTAACCACACCCACTGTTAACTAGATGTCCCTCGAGGTGCCTGATGGGGTTGTCTCTTTAATTGGATGGATTCCGCTCTGTGCTCGAGCACCTTGGGAAGACCTACGAGAGCCAGCAAGATGGCGCGAGAAACAAGGACTACTGCACGCGAGCTCAACAGGTGAGGTCCTTCGAAAGGTGGCTGGCCGCGGCCCAGGCGTTTCGCGCAGCTCGGGCCAGCGCTGGATTCTTTTCCTTGAGGCCAGAGGACCGGGTCCAGTGCTTCTCCTGTGGGGCATTCTGAACTGTAGGATCTTTCGAGTAAGTGCCATTCAGGAGCACCAGATGTACATCACGTACTGCCCCTTTGTCAGGGGCGGGAAAGTGGGCAACATACCCAAGGCTGCTTAATTTGTGCCGGTGTTTTTCCGTGCTAAGCACCGGTACTTACTGTATAGGGTCGGTAATACAAACTGAACTTTATCTTTATGTGGTGTCATGGTTCGTCAGCTCGTCCCCAGATAGAACGTCCTCAGTCCAATGTGCACTGTAATATACCATGACAACGGATTCGCTGTACTTATGTCTAGTTGAACTACGAAATTATGTGAAAGTGTGAGAGCTAAGTAACCGGCATGCTTGCACTCTGGCAGGACGCTACTCGGCACCACACGTTTGATTAATGTCAGGGATGCTAATCCCAGTAATGCACAGGGACACTGTTGTGCATTAATAAATAGTCCTTGGCAAATGCTCGTATGAACCTTAAATTACCTAGGTTCGTATGAGCCTTAATAATACAGTACGTACCGGACACTAATGCACTCCAATGCAGGGAGCCATTAACATAATTGTTTTCAAGTTTCATGTCACGCCCCGCATCCTCTAGTGCGACTTCAGGAGTTACAGCCGCCGTTTAAACACAGATCATGCCCCGAGTAACGTGATTAACGCAATTCTGGCTCTCAAGCAGTGCAGAGACTCCCGGCGGAACCAAGGTAAAGTGTGCCTCGGTTCTCATCTTCGTTTTGGTAGCGATGATTTGAACTGCCAGTGTGCAGGTCCTGGCAAAAGTATTTCGTCCAAGCCAGAGTTGGCAGTATTCACGAGGAGCGCCTTTGAGCAGCGCTAGCCAAAAAACTCCTCATTTTGTTTTTAAGAGCACGGGTGGTGACAGAACGCCTTTTGATTATCGCATTGGTAAAACCCTTAGTGAATGCACGAGAACTGGAGACTGAGATGTAAACTTGAGGCTATAGTTAGTGCGAGGGGCGGCTGGTGTATAGGGTCGAGATGGGCGTTGCCCGCCACCCTGCGGGGGTAAAAAAAAATGCGAGATGGAACACCGAGCAACTAGCAATATATTGTGCTGGCTGCTCGGTGAACAACCAATGTGCAAATCTGGGTATTCGGGCGAAGATTTCTTCAACCTAGTGCAAGAAAGCAGTGCAGTGACGACAAACTCAGGGGCGCAGCCTGTGTATCACTGCAGGAATAGTGTTTGAGTTTGGGCGTTAATCGCATGGCCCAGGGAGGAGTCGGAAACCCATGGAAGTAGGACAAAACTGGCCGGAGGTCGGGGGCAGGGAGAGCTCTCTGGGGATTAGCGTAGAGCATAAAGGTGACTGGTGCAGAACCCCCTAAAGGGCTTGGTGACCTCATTGGTAGGAGCAGAGCAAAACACCACTGGGGCCGAAACAGAGCCCGTAGAGTCAGCGCAAAGCTCTCTGGGGGGCAGTGCACGTCTCATGCGGCACAGTATTATTCTATGGGGGCAGGTAAACCTCTCGGGAAGCAGAGTAGTACTCTCGAGTGGTAGGAGCATGTCTCTTTAGGGTTCCGGCACAGCTGAAGTGGATTCATGACTGGCGTCTAAAGAGCATGGCCGGCTCTAGGGCGGACAGATGCTGAAGTGTGAGAGGATTCGAAAGGGCCTCAGAGTTGATTTCCGGGAGCGAGGAGCAATGCCTGAGAAGGGAAATGGGGCACGATACTGGTTTAGGTGAGGAGAGGCCCTAGGGATCAAGGGGCGAAAGAAAGGAAGAATGCCGCTGCCCGCGTCCCAAGCAGTGGGACATCAGCAGGGCAGCACTCTAGTGGCCGCCCGTCGGAGCCTTCCCCCCCTGCTGCCTCGCGCGTGAGGCTACGCCCACAAGGGTGATGACCCCCCAATAGTGTAGAGCTGGAGGCGGGCCGTTGGGGTCGGGGGGCGAGGCTTGCCCCCTCTACTTAGGAGGCCCTCTCGCCCAGTTCCTCCTCTGTTCCCTGCGCGCCGCTCCAGCCTGGACACGCGTTATTCGTCACCACGCCGCCGTTTTGAGTGTCTTGGGCGTTCTGGTCGTCCTGTCTGGCGTCGGGTTGTGCCTTCGTGTTAGTCCGGTGAGTGTTAATTGTCCCCTGTCCCCGAGCCTCACTGGCCTGGATGTTGCTGGGTTGCCTGGTGGGGCTCGGGAGGTGGGCAGAGGGGAGCGAGACGTATGCTGTGTAGGTGCAAGGCCGGGGGAGGGGTCTTTGTTGTGCAAGGTTTACATGCCGTTGGTCTCCAGTGCCGCAGCAGGAGTCGTAGCTCAGGTCTGGCGTGGGTCACACGTTTGTGTCCGTGGTCTGCCGTTGTTTTCATTCTTTGTCGCGGCTTTGAGGGGGATATATTGTGTGCCTAGCAGGCCCCGAGAGTAGTAGGGCATGGTGTGGGTGGTAGATGGCATGGGAACGATTCCAGGCCTCGCTTTCTCCGAATTTATTTTAAATGCTCTCGCCCCCCCCCCCCCCCAGAGAGTAGCCCTCTTTCTGTCCCGTCGTCGCCGAGGCCTAGAATGACGCCGAATGCAAGGGCCTCTCGGCGACCCTGCCTGTTGAACTCGTAGTGGGAGACAACGCTGCCATCGGCATGGTAGATGAAGAGGTCAGTTCGCACCCCCCCATGACATTTGACTGCGGAGGTGAGCGGTCGCTGCAAGAGGGGTGGGGGCCAGAGAAGTGGTACTGGTGCCGGGAGTGGTCCCGAAAGAGGCAGTCGTGGTGGCCTCACAAGAGCGGGCTCCAATCCCCCTGGTTCAGGTTCGCGCTACATGTACTTGGTATCCCCCTGCCCCGTGGGAGTGCATGCCTCGGTCCGGGTCTAGGGGGGGGCATCTCCCCTGGGCCTCCCATATTTGGCGTGGCCTGGTTGGCTTTAGTGGCCTATGCCACATGGTTCGAGCAAGGGTGCGTGTGGGCCTGGCTCCCCGGGAGGCGAGTTTGGGGCTGGCGGTTGCAGCGCCGCCCCGACTGCGGAATATAGCTGAGCATGGCTAGGTGCTTTATGGCGGGCGGGTAGATTTCCACGGAGCCTCACCGGGGTGGGATGCGCTGGGGCATCGCATGGAGCTACACTACTGTTCTAAATTCGATGGTTGGGCAATTGGCTCCGGGAACAGCATTCTATCTCCCCGTGCCTACGGAAAAGATTCTGCCCCGATTGGGTCCGTGTGCCACGCAATAGACTGTGGCTACGTGATGCTTTTGAAGCCGCAAGTCTAGTGGTTGTAGTTTCTCTTCTGGCGTGGGGGGGAGTTTCGCTTGGCCAGGAAGGGATCGATGTGCATAGCCGCCGTGGGTTTCCGGTTGCGCAGTTGCAGATTTTCGGAATCCATGGTGGTTTCGTGTGCTAGCTCAGTCTCGCAGGGAAAATGTTTAATAATACTGATGTTGTTCTTATGATTGGTTCTTCGCTTCACATGATTTGTAATCAGATTTTACTTGATGACTATAAGTTTTGGAGTTCAGTGTGTTTCTCTTGTGCTTCACGAAGTTGCTTATATCATCTTTAAGAATATGGCAGCCATTTCATAATGTTCATTGTGTATATATTTGGACGTTATACCACATTTGAATTATATACGTGAAATAACAGGAAACGATTGCAACTGAAACAAAATCGTTATGTTGTCCTTTAATGTGTTTTTGGCTTAGCCTAAACTAGGCCTCAGCTATGCCTCGTTCCATCTTTAAAAATGTGGCAGCCATTTCATAATGTTCATTGTGTTTATATTTCTCGCTTGGCCAGCACGCAGCAAAAATGTGCATTGTTTGTTAATGGTATACTGTTGAGGAAAAACTACAGAGGAAGCCTGTTTGCACTTTCATGGCTCTTCCTGCTCTTTCGCTTCGCCCCTTACAATTGTGGTTGTTTTGAAAGCGATTGCCAGCGGTGTGTGATGTTGTCACGGGCCGATGTGAATCTCTGGGTTACTAGCGTTGGTGCGTCCCAGGGCGGTTCGGCGGAGTCGCACTCTATACATGGTGGTCGGGCCCGTGTATGAATCGGGGAGGGGGATGTGGAGCTCTGGCTAGCCTGCCGACTGTGGGGCTGGGTGCCGGAGTTCGAGTCTCGGGGTCGCTTCCGCTTCTTTTGATTCTGTGCTCATGTGAGGCGCTCCGCTGCCTTCGGGTCGAGTTCGCGCTGTATGGGTGCGCAGCGGTTTCGGTCATTGTGCGCCGATGATGCCTGCTTTCGCCGTGGGCCACTGTGCTTCAGGGTGGCTAGTGCGGAGAGTGGTGTGCCGGCTGCAGAGAACGTGTGCAGAACGGATTGCAGAGTGCGTATGATTTAAATAGGTCAGCCGGTTCGTAGGTTCAAAAGAGGCATCCTTTGTTCCTTGCAGGATATATCTGACAGCCCTGATAGTCAACAGTGCGCTCGAACGCTCATCCTAGCGCTGGGAATGGGAAAGAGTCTCGGGAATGACGCTGAGCATCCTGTGATCCTGCAAATCACCCTATCTGCCCCTGCCTAACACGGGCTGGCATTTGCAAGGCAATAGGTCTCGCTTTTTCCCCGGAGCCGGCGGCGAATCGGCGCCTGGTGGCCCTGACGGGTGATTGTTCGCGCTTTACAGGTGGAGTTTCGTGTTTGTGCGTGGCGCCGCTACACGAGGGCAGTTTGTCTCGTTTGTTGTGCCCAGTTGTCTGCACACCGTCTCGCCGGCAGCCCCGTGGCCATAAGCCGTTGGGGGGGGGGGGGGGGGCCTCACAGTCGGTGCTTGGGGCCAAAAAATGAAAGGTGGCTGAACTGCCCGCATTCACAGAACAAGGAACCTGGGCCCTACGTGCAGCAACGGATATGTATGCCCCTGGTCCCATCTATGCACGAAGTTATCCCCCATGGAAATAATAGACGTTTTAGTGTTCTGGCAGCCTTGATAGGTGCAGAAGGTAGACCATCCAGGAGGGAACTTTGAAATATGGGAATCTGGGTTGCAGCGATCCTCTAGCCCCAAACCTTGGTGGCCACACAGCGGAGGCCCAGCCTACTTAGAACTCCATTCTCCGGTCTAGACTCTGGGCGTGCGGCCTAACAGCCTATCTGCATTGGGTAAGCCCAGCACATTGCTAGTGAGTTGAAGCCTACTAAGGCAGGTGTCTTGGAAATACTTGCAATTAGGCACTCGTATCATGAAACTTCCTACATTGATAAATATGAGTGGTTAAATTGTAAGGCATTGACCTTCATGTAAACCGATTACTATGTTTAGAATAAATAAAATCACACAAACACCAAAGTACCAGACTGACCCTAACAATAATACAAACCTAAGCAACAATGGCACAGCCGATATGCCTGGCGAGCATTCAGTTTGTATCCTAACTACAACACGTAAAAGGCAGAGAAAATAAAGCAATAACGATTGGTCACTCTAGTTGATGCATCTATGGGGAAAACAAGAGTGTGAGGATATATTGTACTTTGGAGATGTTAAGCAGTCCCTGATACTTTCAATGAAAGCATTCACTTGGAGGTGGAATAATCCACCGAGCAGCCAGTAACATGATGTGAGTAACGCTGCTCTGGGGAACCAACATTTTATCCCATTTCGAATTTCAAAGCAGGGGAGGTCAATGAACATATTGGCCTTGAGCATATAGCATAATCAATTCACCCGTCCACCCGTATTTATTCGTAATTCCTTCCGTGTGAACCCCTCAACATATATTTTCTCGTGTTTGGAAATGGGGGACATATTTACTTTCTAAATTTCAGACTGTCACAACTCCTACAACAAATGCCGCTTCTCAAATAAGTTTACTTACTCTAGATGTGTTTTAAACACAAGTGGCGCTAGGAAAACCCATAACATCTAATCACATATAAGCGTGTTTTCATTACGTAGGAAATGCAATCAAACACCTCTGGTGTGATGCCTCAAGACAACTGTAGATTTGCATAAGAAGAGAGAAGTCTCAGCGCCTTATCAATATGCAGGGATTCTGGGAAAATCACTTAATCTCCCCGTGCCTAATAAGAAAAGAGTGTGTCCCTGGTGTAGCGTTAGTTGGTGCGCAGGTAAAGGGTGCAAACACTCAATACCTTGCTGGTCGTGCAGCACTACCATACACTTAACATTTTTTACCTTGATGGCTGTTTTCATTCCTGAAAGCCGTGAACCAGATGCCACCTTCACTATTCACACTATCTCCCCCCTAGCTTTCCTCCGATTCCTGTCTGCATGTTGAACATGCATGTCTTAGATATTGCGAACGTACCCCTTGCCAGCCACCCGCGATTTTATTAAGGAAGTAGGCCTGGCTGATGGTGGATGAGATAGTCACATGAGATCGGGTATTGGTTAAAATGTTTGGTCTCGGAATACGGATTTATTATTGTGAGTTCCACGCTTAGGTCAGGAGATGCTGCTGCCTTTCATATTTAGCCTTGCTATTCGGAAACAGCTGGTGTAATGTTCAGCCTAGTCTATACAGGACAGTCAGCAGCCTGAGCTGTTTTAAGACAAGCGGAGGGTCTGGGTTGGAGTCATGCAAACCATCCGTAAAGTCATTCTCACGAAGTGACGAACCTTGTGTGTCCCGAGTGGGGCAACAGGACAAGGGAGGGGATGTATATATATGTGTATATATATATATAAATATATATATGTGTTATCATGGTAGCAGGAGTACAAATGACAAAGGTATTTAGTAAGCTGGATGGATAAGCTTCAGGGATAAGGCCATGACCTTTCTGGAAGGGGCATTCTTCTTCGACCTGTGTCAAACTGGGAAAGGAAGGAAGGAGGGCTGGATAACTCTTTATTCTACCTGCGGTGGCACGTCTTGCCAGGAGTGATTGGCAAAGGTTTTGCCTTCAGCCAGCCTAGGTTAACACCCATCCCTCCGAGCTAATTGTTCATGGTGGTATTGGGCCGCATTTACACAGCGCAGTATTTGGCCCCTGGGGTTGTCAGTGTCGTGAATTACTAAAATTCCCTGAACTGAAGGTGTGGCCGGGTTTTACACGAGCAGAAGTTTGAGAGTGCAAGCCTCCACCTAGGGGGTGGTTGGCTGAATCTGATGAACTACTTCAAACGGTTCACAGCACTGCACGTGGGAGAGTGGCAATGCCCTGTGCATACTTCACCCAGACACCACAGAATGTATGTCAATTACCTGTGCATACTTCAACCAGACACCCGGGAATGGCATGCCCTCATCTACATGGTAATAATTGAGAGAGCAGGGAGCGACCATACCCCTTGAATATTGCACTTAAACTTTCTAGTAATGAAAAGGGCTTATCACCTTCTGAAACAAGCATGACCAGAGATGTGCTGCTCTCCACTGACATTTGACAGGTTAATGGACAAGGCTAGCGGAAAAGCCAGATGTATTGTCATGATTTAAGGTGGACGTGACCGAGGTACTGGCAAGATAGAGACACTGCCAATTATGGGTTAGGAACGAAATGATAACTGGGGCTCACAACAAATTATTTGATAGAAATGAGAAGTTTCCTTTTCAAGCCACGATGTCGGTGCCACGACTTACCTACAGCACTGCAACACCGGTGTAACAAGGACTGTAGGCAAAGATATTAACTACTTTCAGCAGCAATAGAGTCCAAAGCTAGCTGCTATTCAACAAGCAAGGAATTGGATACGCTGTCCCAGTGGAGAGTAAGAAAAGAGTGGGATAACAGCGGGACTAGTATAAGACTCTATCGTCCAATTTAAGGTAACTTAATTTGCAAGTAGAGAGGCTAAAACCGGGAGATGTTGCTAAGATATGGGCCAGTTTGTAGTAAACAATAGACTAATACGATGTGAAAGGAAGCAATTTTAGGTAACCGTGATGTCAGCTTGTGTTTATATACGTAGGTGAAGTGGTTAACTCACACGTTACCTTCACCCTGCTTATGGTGCTGTAGCTGTTGGGAACACAATTCCGTGCCAGGTGGCACCTAATTTGGCCAATTGAAAAATCTTAATGGGATTGCAGGTCCATAAGCGCCTATTTCACCAATGCCTTGTTACCGATGCCATATTTTCCAGCCCGAGAATCAGATTTAGGTGTTACTCTTCTCGCCCAGCCTTTCTGTGGAGCCAGGGAGGGGGGGAAACGTTCACAAATTTGGGTCCTCGAGCTGAGCGATGTACCTTCGGCAGCTCAGTCAGTCATATTGGCTTTATCCGGAGTCATGAAAGAAGAATACGTCCATTTAGCAGTTACATAAAAATCTTCTGTCCTGCTAAAGAAATCATGCAATCCCCCGCAGCAGCAGCTGCTATTCAGGTACCATGACGCTATCTATACATCACCTTTGTAGACAAAGCGGAAAACAACACCTTAGTGCTAGGATATGAAGGGAATCGATGGATTGACGAATTCAGCTATGGTTTAGTTCTGGCTCCATATGTAGGTGCTAGATCTTCCCATAATTACGTTAGGAAGATCTGCAGTGGCATCGCTAAGAAGGCTAGTAACTCCAGTCACGCCTAAGCTGAGCGGCATTGGGGCCAAGAGTCATTTGTTGTTAGTCTGCCCTGGGCTTCTGAGTAATGTTGCAACTTAATGCCGTATATTTACGGTTACAGAACAGGACCCATTATTTAGCCCACTAAAAGCTGGCTCGCAGGGACGGGCACCTATAAACAGCGAAGGGAGGAAGGGGTGCTCTGGCAGCGACGGTAGCCTCCCCAGAGCTGTGGCGGAGTTACAGGGCGATCTGGATGCAGACGGGTACAGTAAGGGTACCTCTGCGACAGGCGGTACAGTAAGGGTGCCCGAGCCAAGGCCCAGGAGCCGAAGGGGGTTCTGGGAAGACCGCGACGGCGCCCCGTTAGTCCTTCGGGCGGTTGGGGGGCCTGACCAACCGGGGGTGTGCCACAACACGCTCCGCCCCTGTCGGAAGGGGCGGGAGTAGGAGACAGATCACGTGACCCAGTGGATGATCTGTAAATAATTATGTGCCACACTGCCGGGCATCGACCCACCGTGTGTGCTGGCTCACCAGGCGGGCGGAGCAGCAAGGGGCTGCCTGCCCTGGATCGCCCGTAAGATAACCCAATTTTATTATCATACTATGTTGTATGAAATAAACCTGCAGCAGTTCTTCACCCACAAATAAAGTGTCAGTGTAATCATTGGGTGACGTCTGTGTATGCGTGTTGACTGAAGCGGATGACGGTGTGGTCACTATGCCGCTGCCCGCGTCCCAAGCAGTGGGACATCAGCAGGGCAGCACTCTAGTGGCTGCCCGTCGGAGCCTTCCCCCCCTGCAGCCTCGCGCGCGAGGCTACGCCCACAAGGGTGATGACCCCCCAATAGTGTAGAGCTGGAGGCGGGCCGTTGGGGTCGGGGGGCGAGGCTTGCCCCCTCTACTTAGGAGGCCCTCTCGCCCAGTTCCTCCTCCTGTTCCCTGCGCGCCGCTCCAGCCTGGACACGCGTTATCCCACCCTTTCCACTTACCCCACGTGTCAGGCACAGCGCATTATTGGAATGTTTTAATGTTTTCTTTTGCGTTGCAGGCGGAGTTACAGGGCGATCTGGATGCAGACGGGTACAGTAAGGGTACCTCTGCGATAGGCGGTACAGTAAGGGTACCCCTGTCCGGCACAGTAAGGGTGCCCGAGCCAAGGTCCAGGAGCCGAAGGGGGTTCTGGGAAGACCGCGACGGCGCCCCGTTAGTCCTTCGGGCGGTTGGGGGGCCTCACCAACCGGGGGTGTGCCACAACACGCTCCGCCCCTGTCGGAAGGGGCGGGAGTAGGAGACAGATCACGTGACCCAGTGGATGATCTGTAAATAATTATGTGCCACACTGCCGGGCATCGACCCACCGTGTGTGCTGGCTCACCAGGCGGGCGGAGCAGCAAGGGGCTGCCTGCCCTGGATCGCCCGTAAGATAACCCAATTTTATTATCATACTATGTTGTATGAAATAAACCTGCAGCAGTTCTTCACCCACAAATAAAGTGTCAGTGTAATCATTGGGTGACGTCTGTGTATGCGTGTTGACTGAAGCGAATGACGGTGTGGTCACTATGTGAACAGGGGAAAGAATTCTCCACGTTTCCCAGCCAGTGCAGTGTGAATTAGGCACTTGTTGCTGAGTCCGTGTGGAACTTCAAGGTAACAGTCTTGCCCCCGCCACCCACGCCCTTAAAGCCAGCTCCTAAAGCAGGCTGGCTCAGCCTTTCATCCTTCCTAAAATAAAATGACTCTTCAGAGTTTACCAATTTGAATGCGTTTTATTGATAGCAATGTGAAAGTGCAATGGCAAGCCCCTATAAAAGAGCTATGTTATTAGGACGTTCCCCACGCCCAAACTTTCTAAATTGCCCTCTTCTCTAACACCCTGAACCTCTACATTTTACACATTAACATCGTCCACATCTCGACTACCACCAGACACTCCCAGGCTCCTCCGTTTACAACTTTCTCTCAGGCAGATAACCGGCACAACACAGGCAGAAGGATCACACAAAACAGGCAGCTACAGGCACTGAACAGAAAGGCGGTCCGCTGAGCAGGCAGGTAACGGGCACTGAGCAATCCTGCAGCTGGCAGATACAACAAGCGCATCGTAGCATGTCACGGGCACGACCACAAGCGGCTACAGAGCAGGCAGTTAACAGACACACTGCAGAGAGATGGAAGGTGCCTTAAGCCGGTCAATTAAGGAACAGCACAAAAATGTCACAGGTAGAGAGTAGACATGCACCCAACCAACTGCGACCAGTGCCAGGGCACCGGGTGCTGATTTTGGGGGGCACCCTTTGTGCAACTGTATTATAGGTAGAAAAACACCTGCTGCTTTCATCTGGCTTCTGCCTGTCTGCCTTCCTCCGCCCAGGATCTGGCGTCATGGCCAGAGCTGCTGTCTAGGGAACTAGGTTTGGGTCTCGGCGTCGGCGCAAAATACTGTGATTCTGGGCAAATCACTTAATCACCCCATACCTACAAACAACGTGTGTGAGTGTGATCTCATGTGATGTAAACGGTGCTCATGTAAAGTGCTCTGCCTTCATGTCGGCTTCATGCTATGTAGAAAAACTGCAGAAACATGCACTTAAAGATAAGAACAAAGCCTTAACATTAGGAAAGACAAGGAGATGCCCATTTACTGGCTGATTTATGCAAAGTGAAACAAGAAAACTTGGATAAATCACTGCTTCCCAGTGTAAATTGTGGTATCTTGCGCAAATATGTGATGTCACTAAAGCTATGCTTCCTCACACTTGTGCTTTAAAATGCTATATTTGGATCCCTTTTTTTTCAAAAATATGTGGCGTAAAAGCCACCATTTCAATCTATTGTTTCAAAATTCCCCCCGCACCCTTTTGTACTTTGGGCTCGCTCGCTCTTTCTACTCGGGTACAAAACGTTTCGCCTCACCACTTTGAAAATCCACCAGCCGCCACTGGAGTGCGTATTATACATTAGACCATTCCCACTTCCCTTAATGAGAAAGTACTATACCTGTGCCTTTAACACTGCAATGTTGCTTGCCAAAAGAGTGGATAGACATCAGGTAAATGTCTCTTCAAGGCATGTGATAAATAACGGGTCTGAGTACAAGAGACACACTTGTTTGTTTCTAACGCTTTTTAATCCCTACAAGTAAGGTTAATTCTCAGGTTATATATATATATATTATGCCTGCTGCAAAGAACGTGTACCGTGCAGATGACAGAACATTATTTCATGTGCAGTGCTCAGTGGGTTGCTGCTTTTGTCACAGAGATCCTTTTGTTACTGTGCTGTTCCTAAGTTACAATCATAATCTAGCACTTGGAGCTATGAACTGCTATCAAAGCGCTAGATGCAAACAGCATGGTACAGGTTAGAAAGTTATGTTTTTCCCCAGTCTTTGATTATCCTAATTTTACAAAAAAGGGTTTGTTTGGGTAAAAAATAAATTGTTGGTAAAGTCAACCCTAACCACTGTGTTACGTTGCAGAAGTTGTATTCGTCGTTTAAGCCAAATTATTCCAAAATAGTGCTTTAAATGCACGTTTTCATTCATTTTTTTCAACATTTTCTCAGGAACGGCGGGTGGGGGCACCTTCTATCAAAACCTTACTTGAGGAAGGCTCCCTTGCTGCAATTTAGATTGGGTATTACATCTGGCTTTCAGCAGTGCCAATTGAGGATGTGGGTGGATCCACTGCAGTAAGTGAGTAGAGGAAGTGAGTGAAGCCGGGGGAAGTGGGGGTGGCCTCCTAAACAAAATTGAGCACCTGGACTTAATAATTTACAAATGAAGCCAGTGGGTCGAAGTCCAGACCCGAGGGGTGGACCTCAGAGTATGGACCCAGAGGTCTCCAGATTAAACAAGGCAGTGCGTCCAGACATGGCACGCAAATGGAAGCAGGAGTACTCTTTCTGCGGCTGGCCAAAGGACAAGGTGGGGCCGAGGGAACTCGCCAGGGCTGGCTTTTATTAAATTGATGAGTGCAGATACTACAGAGACCATGTCTTAAGCATCGTGTTGTGCCACTTTGTTTTTTTTAGGGCTAGAATTGAATTAATGTGCCCTTTACTTCAAGGTGGCTACACAGTTTTGTGCTGCTGTTTTATTGCATGCAACGTGTAAAGGGGCAAGAGCCAGTCACTCTCCTATGACCTACGGTCACCACCTGGCCTTCATCTAGACTTCCGGCTCTTGAAGAACCCTGTGAAACAACTGGATTTATAAATTTACCAATGATTGAAGTGCAAACCTAGTCCGGCGTGGTTCTCGTTGGATTCAACTTGTCAAGATGCACACTTTGAATCATGTAATCCCTGCCGCTCTTTCCTAATGCATCCAGAGAAAGTACACAACACTTGGTGACAAAGTACATTTCAGTAAAAAAAATCTATGTACAAAAGATCAAAAACCTTCATACTAACAAAAGACCATATTCTTCATACCAATAAAGAGTTTGAAATTACGCACCCCTTCTAAGTAGCAAGGTGACAACTTTTTGAAAAATACAAAAATGAGAAGTGATGCAATCTCCTACCCTACTTTTTTATTTCTCACTGTTATTTACACGCAACAGCACTAATCTCCTCTGGACCTCTAAAGAGTCAACAAACATTTTTTTTTTCTTTCTTATACACTATCACAGCCCTCTGTCGACAGGAGAATTTTGCTTGGCCTTTCTCCCCCTCCCCCCTCCTCCCCAGCGTAGTTTTGTCACTAGCACTCGGTTTCCACAATGCCACCTCACCTTCCTTATACCTTGTTTTTGTCTGCTGGTTCTTCATGATCATACCTCTCAATATCCTAAGTCCTTGAATTATGTCCCTTCCTCCTGTCCAAACGTGAAGAGGAAAATCTTGAACCAGGCATCCTTCCCTGCCAGTAATAACAAGCATTTGCAATGCAATATGTCTCGCTTTAATGATAGTTTGAGGTATTGGCGTTGCAAATAATAATGCAACGTCAATAGCTCATACTTTCAGTAATGCGAGACCTAGTGCATTGCAAATGCTCGCGTAGTGAGCCAGGAACCAGCATTGTATGTCTCAGTGCAGTACCTCAAGCTGCTCCTAGAGGTCCCTAGTGAGCAAGGCACCAGCACTGCATGTCTATGTGCAGTACCGCAAGCTGTTCCTAGAGGTCCCTATTGAGCATCATAAACTACCTAAGCGAAACAGTACACAACTGCTTGAAATATGAGCAATTATATGTTTAAAGTCGTACGGCTGTGGCAACATCAATGGACAGCTGAGGATCCGCTATAACAAAACAAGCTCACCCATGTTCAGGTAAAAGAAAAGCATGTCTGCCATTATCCCATTGGAGGCGGCCGTGCTGCTTAAATAAAAAAACAAACCATTGTGTGAGAGAGAGAGCGTGTCCTGCCTGCAATAGCAGGCAGAAGAAAGGCAATTAAGAAAATAGTGCTCCCACGCTCTAATTACAGCATACGTGTAACAAGTGAAGTAAAGGGGCCAGTCCTCATTGGAGGTTACAAATGAAGACAAGGCGGTACTACGGAGGGCCTAACAAGCATATTAACCAATCTGAAGCCAGCATTTCTGAAGAACATAACACAAGCCAATGACAAATATGGGTGTAGAGTGGGCAGGGCTACAAGTACATACTGTAATACAGCATGCCTCGCAGAGTAGCTCATACGCACTGACTCCACCTAAATAGGAAACGTGCCTGCAGCCATATTAGGAGCTGTATGGTGAGTGTACAACAACTTTTAAAGCTTAATTCATTTTCCTCCTTTGGATCTTTTGCCTACTACCTGTGATCATGAGATTCATTCTGTCCATTAAACGGTTGTCCTGTGGAGTATACACATGTTCTAAAAAAAAAAAAAAGTACTAATTTCTTCAGAAAACAAATTGTGCCCCATTGGTGCTAATAGCATTAGGCATACCTTTTCTATTTTCTTCCTTGATAAATACAACTATATTACCGTAGTGAGTCTCAAGATTCTTAACTACTACTGTGAGAAGCTGGCCTGGTATAGGATTTCCACTAAGGTAAGTGGGCACCTTGCACCAGTCCAGAAAACATTTATAGTGATTTAAGAGGTCTCAAACATCCTTAGAAAGCTATTCAAGTGGTAGCTGTGGAGAGTAGCCTTCAGGCTTAGTCTTGAAGGAGTGTAAAGCAGCTTGTTTTACTAAAATGCAATCTTATAGTATAGATTAAATGAAAAATAGCCACATAAAGTATTTATAAAAATATGTATTTATTATACAAGACTATCTAGCATGTTGCAGTATATCCTACATGGAGATAGGCACAAAGCACACAATACTTTAGCAAAGAAATCAAAGTAAATAGCACTAATGTACTGCGGGGGGGGGGAATACCAAACCATATACTAAGAAAGTGGTATAAGAACTAGGGGTGGGCGTAATTTGTGTAAGGTACCTACGCGGAGAGGCACGGAGATGGAACCAATCTCCGCATAGTTCCATTACGTGCCGCCCGCCTCCCGCCCGCAGTATTAATTAACTTTAAAAAGCACATTTCAATTAGCCTTACCTTATCGGCGGCGTCCCTGGGTTTCCATCCGTCTCCATCGCGTCGTCTTCTGGGAACTGCGCATACGCTGGAGCCCGCGCATGCGCATTCCTGGCGAGGAATGCGCATGCAAGTCACGGTTGGAATTTTGAAGATAAGGGACCCTTCCCAGTGGACCCTGAAGATACCCCATGGAAGACAGAAGGTAGGAGAGCCACCCCACCCGTGGATACCGTGGTACTAAAGTTAACTATCCCAAGGAAGTAAGGTGCATAGGTGTGAAGAGGCATCAGAAACCGCCGTCGAACCCAATGGAGGATTTCAGGAAAATTCTGCTGCTGGAAGAGGCAAAAGTGTTCGGAGGAATCAAAACATGGATTCTTGAAGAGAAGTACCTGAAAGCAGAGGACAGTGTATATGTGACTCAGAGGTGAGCAGGAAACTTGGAAGATGGATGCCCTCCGATGTCGGCTGCTTAAGGAAAGATGATGGCTAACTTGACTCTGCAGCTGCAGGGACCAGGCGATGCTGATGATGACCAGAACCCGGATATGAGCTGTCTTATGAAGGATGTAGAGTGCTGAAGGATTGCTGTCTGGCGGGAGCACCAACAAGCCTTGGCAATTGCAGCCCACGCGGGAAGTGAAGAAGGTGTACGGGTGGGACCAGCAAGGTCCAGGAGATTAATCACAAGCAGGGGAGTCAGGGTAGACCCCAAGCAATCAAGGGAGCCCAAGGATAACAAAGGTGACCCTCAAATGGACCTACAGGCCGAAGGCACAGGAGTTCGCTAGAGGACCTCGGCAGCTCACAAAAAGGTGCAGGCCACTATGCACCCGATGCAGTGTGGCTGAAGATTCTGGTGACTGGATGTTCTCGAGGTTGGGGCTACTTGGAGCCCAAAGATCTTCTTGCAAAGATGTCAACAAGCCTTTGCAACTGCAAAGGGGACACTGTACACAGGGGTTCAGTTATTGCACCCCCCTACAAGGACTACTGGCCGCAAACTTGGCAAGAGGATAGAACAGGCCTCAGAAGCTGAGGAAAACTACCACCTGTGTTGCAGAGCCCACAGAGGCCAGAGGAGCTCAGGATCTGCAGACTGGTCATCTTCGTTGCGGTGCCTGCAAATGCAGGGGAGTGACTCCTTCACTCCAAGGGAGATTACTTTGGATGTCCTTGATGCTTCACAGGCCTTGGAAGGTTCTTGTATGATGCACAGGCACAGACAATGCAGCAGACTGGAGGGAGACAAAGTCAGGCCCAAATGAAGTCCAGCAAAGTCCAGAGAGCCCATACAGTAGAAGTGCAGTGGTTTCAGTTCTGAATCTTATCCTATGACAAATCTAGGGAACTACACCCAGGTAAGCCCCTCATTACCCTAAGGAGAGGGTTGGGAAGATTCAGTGCACCCTCCCAGAGGAGGGTCTGGATGGAGGGAGGTTACTCCCATATCCTTTGTCTAGTTACGCACCAGAGCGGGAGCCAACTGCTCCCAGGACTGGTTTAAACAGGATTATGCACAAGGACATCAAATGTGCCCTTCGTGCAGACTTTTAGGCACTGACAAGCACACCCACCCAGCCCTAATAGACTAAATCCTGTCTGGGAGGTGGTCACACCTCCCTGTGACAGGATACCTATTGTTCTGCCTTGCCCTGGTCGAGCTTGACTCAGCAGCAGGAGGGCAGAAATGTGTCTCTGGTCACCAGCAACCATTTTGTTCTGTCAGGGACTAGAAGGCTGGTACCGGGAATAGTGAGAACCTAACGGAAGGCTGTTTGAGCAATAATTCCTCACACTGTTTACGGTGTGGTCGTTTGATTCCAACATGTTTGATACCAAACATAAGATTCCTTGCAGCAGTTTTCGAGATGATCATCGCGCGATTACGTGGTGCCCCTCTATATAGTATCTCGCTGCTTCACTGCCAACCCAGGAGAATGGGGTCCCTAGGCTGCAGGGGTATCCGGCTCATGCAGGGGCACCCTCTCACTTAGAACCAAGCAACCTGCCCTCAGGATTGTAAAGGCCTGCTATTGGGGTGACTTATAGGTTTTAAGTGCAGTGACCCTTAGATATAGTAAACCTATATCTTTAAGTGGTGCATGCTTACTTACACAGGCTGCAATGGTAGGCCTGTAGATTCATTTTGAATGGTATCTCATGGGTGGCATAAGGCATGCCTCAGCTCATGGGAACCTTTGGGGTTCCTGTGCCCTGGGTACATGGGTACCTTATACTAGGGACTGACAAGGGTACCCCAGTATCCAATCTGGGGTGTGTCAAAGTACATAACACAACAGTTTAAAAACAAAGCAGATAGACTGGGGTCCTGTTTCCAGTCAGACTAGTTAAAACCAGCATCACAGCAAGCAGAAAGTGGGGGTAACCATAAGAAGTAGATCCTACTTTCCTATAACTACCAGCACCCATTTGGAACGGAAACCGCTCAACACAACTGCCGTTCCTTAGCTGGAAACAAATGAAAATGCTCTTTGACAACCTAATTTATTCCAAGGGACTACAACAAACTCGCTGGTGACAAAGGTGGGACGCAATTTATTTTAGATTTTTCAGCAGTGGCTCATTCGCAGACTTAAATCCATTATTCAACTGCGGCGTTCACCTTGGACCCCTAAAACATGTATGATCAGTTTTGGCGATATTCCTTCTCAAATGTCATGCATGTGGCAGGCTTAGAGGATTCACCCCCCTTCGCCCCCCCCCCTAATTCAGCAGGAGTTATTTTACCACCTCAAATAGTCTTCACATTATTTTGCTATCACTCCCAAAGTCAACCCATCTCAAATGTATTTTGTGGACAATGTTCTTCCATTTACCCTCCCCTTAATCTCTTGCTAGTGCTGTACTCTACTTATTTTTTTCATATTTTTGTCGTCCTCACCCAGAAAACATCTCATCACCCTAATTCTCACTCTCTTTATTTCCCAGAGATGGCATAGACAAACCATCTGCAACTTTATCATACAGTCCTCCCGCGTACACCACCAAAATCTATTCCTTGACCCTTCTGTCCATCAGGAAATGCTCAGCAGAAACGTTGGAGTACAATTGAATTAAGGGTTTGTAGTACAATTTAACTAAAGGTAAAACCACAAAAAAGAACTGTTTTGAACTCCCTAACTGCATGTAAGTAATTACATAAAGAATTAAACTTGTAACAACCACTGCACTACTGATCAACATGTGGCAAGACTACACCTAACCTTTTTTATACTTTAATCATTCATCAGCGTTATTTTTAATCCTAATTAACTTACTAAAGGTTGTGGCAGTAACTATATTCATGAATCTCAAAGCCTTTCTGAATATTTTGTCCAGTCAAACACAATCCCTTTCTTTTTCAAGCTATATAACCAGTTAACACTTGCAGAATTCCCACAAACCTTGGTAATACTCAGCAAGACCCCCAGAATGACCATCGTTTTGGGCACTGGCACCCAGACACTGCTTCTACCAACTTGAGGCTTGTTTTATACCTTCTCTTATGATGGGGCCTAAATCCATAGACCCCATGCTGAATTGGCATTTGTCTGCATTCCTTGTCGAGCCACAATTGCTGGTCCCCTTTAAAACCTGGCTATTACTGTATAATGTCCCTAAGCACTGCCACATTACTGTTTTTCCAGGACATAATGAATTATTTTCGGCAACACACAAACTGTTAAAACATGGTCGCTGATCAGGCTAAAATGAACACCACTCAAAGAAATCATAACCCCTTAAGAGGTGTTATGAACAAACCAAAGTGTTTGTGCTGTCCTCAAGCATCCCCTATTTTAGGCAGATGTCGACTCTATGCTAAAGGTGCTTGATCAGCATAGCCAATGTTACTGACATCAAGACTGTATAACTAAAATGTTATGCTGAGGTTGTGTAGATCTGCACACATTAAAATGCCTTGGTTGTGTGTTATGGGCACAAACATGCCCAATTTCCACGCTCTTGGAACTATTCCAACTGATCATGAAGAAGACTGAACATTGTTTTCCGTTGTACAACCAGCATTAATTTCAAGAGCTACTTTGTCTAGAGTTGTCACACATGACGCATTTGACTTTACCATTCATTGCACAGTTTCTGATACAATTTTGCAGACGTTATTTTTTTTTTTTAACTTTGCTTCATGACCAGACAGCTCATATTTGTTTTTACACACTGTTCAGTCAGCAATACCTGCAACCCTTCAGACTATGGTTATTTGATAGTATTTTTTATTAGGGGCTACTGGTGCAGCAAAGCAATTGATCCCTAATAAGAAAAATAATATCACACTTGAGCTTGGTTAATTGACAAATTACTCAAATGGACCGCAGTTTGTACACTGGGAAAGAAGGTCTCTTGAATACCGCACTTCTTCTCAGTCCAAAACATGATTGAAGTATTAAAATTGTTATCTTGGACATCATAGGTTCTCATTTACCCCCTGCTAGTACAGGGTGCTTTATGGCTACACTTGTCAACCCCTCTAAATTGTGTAGTAGAACATTGTTTCCTTGGAAGCAGTACGTCTTAGGTCAAGCCTGGGCAGCGTATCCGCGAGGCATGCTGTATTTGAGTATGGACTCGACGCTCCGGCCACTCTACAGCCATTTTTTCATTGGCTCGTGTCATTGTCCTTTGTAAATACTGGCTTCTGATTTGATCATAGGCTTGTTAGTCCCTCCTTAGTACCGACTTGTCTTTTTTTGTAACCTCCCATCAGGACTTGCACTTTTACTTCTGTTACACGGTATGTCTTATTTATTCTGTAAGCACTATTCTTTAATGTGTTTCTCCTACTTCAGGCACAACATGCTTTCCTGTGACATTCAGAGTGCCATGCTTGCTTTCACTTTTTAAGCCGCCCTGGACAATGGCGGCCGCATCTCTGAAATGAGATGGGTCTCGCATTAACAAGAGTTTGAGCTATTGGCATTGTAAAATCAATGCCTTTTCTTTGTGTTAATTATCAAAACAGATAAAAGGCACTGTCATTTACAATGCCAGTAGCTTAAACTCTCACAAATGCGAGACCAATTGCATTTTCAAAAGCTTGTCCCTAATGGCCACTAAGCAACAGTGATCTACCAGCTTCACATGGAAACATTCCTGGAGCTGGGTACTGCGACATGCTTGCTGCTACTATCTTAAACACTATTTGATTAAACAACTATGAGAGTTGTGTAAGCTAATACTTCAACACTGCATAACTTTGGATCAATATACAATCCTTCTTTAACGTACTTTCCATGGGCGTGTTTCATTAAATGTGTACAACTTTTTTTGAAGCAAGTCATTTGATAAAATAATAAAATTCCTATGAAAATCTTACTCCTATATCAATGTGCCCCAGGATTGGTCCTATGTATATTTGTTATCTTATTTTGTTAAAAGTATCTACTTTGAAATATAGAGACTGTTTCCATTTTTGACTCATCCAAGGTCCAATCACAAATAGTGTATCTGGTCCTTTGTCAGCCAATACCCCAATTTCTCTTAAGAACTTGGAGTGGTAGTATTGTGCTTTAAGCTACTGCCATTATGGAAAACATAGGTGGTTGGGAGTTTGTGGGCTGCTACCATGCGTTGGTTTATGGCTAAGCAGTTTCCTCTTTAACCACCATTGTCTTCTGCAGGTTACGATGACCGCCTAAGGTGTTTCTACTGCAGTACGGGATTAGTAACTGGAAGAGGCACTATGGCCCATTGAGGAGACATGGCCAAGATTTTCCCAGGTATGTGCACACAGTTCTGAGAGTGGAATGGCTGATCTTCCACTTCTGATACTTCACCCCTAGTGAAAAGAACAGAAATATTAAATTCTCAGAAAATATTGCACAAAAATCACTGTAATGTCTTTCCCAGAGTTCCCAAAAATTGATAAGATGAAGTGGGTAGAGGAACAGTGAGAGCTATAGTTAGCTTGAAAAGAGGTTAAGAAACTGATGGAAGATTACTTTCACAGGGGTTCGGACGAAAAGGTAGGACTCATTGACCAGCTACCTATACCTTAATACCGCTGGTGTACTTGAAGTTTAAAGGTTAGCAGAGAGGTGCCCCACTTTCCCAAAGGGACATTGAAGCTTCAACAATGTCAGAATTAGAACTGTAAATTCAAAACGACATAAAAAGCCATTGCAAAGAGGTTGGAGTTATTTTTGGGAAGGCATAGACCTCTCCCGCCACCCAAATTTTATTTCGGTATTTTATCTTAGTTCTCGACCAATTATATTCCAAGCTAGTCAGATATGTTGCCCATTAATTACCACTACCAGCTGTGATGGCTTGTTTTTATTGATGGGTGGAGGGCTTTGTTCTTGTCCTTTTAGTCCTGGCATCTTTGACATGGTTCTCCCCTACATTTTTGCCTTTTAATGCTCCTGTTTTTGGCGGCTCTATTTTAGGGAGCTCAGTATTTTGCGGTTCAGTATTTGTTGGCTCAGTATTTGGAAGCTAAATTTTTGGCAAGTAAGTTTTTGACAACTCCTCTTCTGGCGACTTAGTTTTTGGCTTACCCTGTATTTGTCTGCTTTTTATTGTGCATTTCTTTTTATCAGCATGTTGATGCGCTTATTGCTACTAACTGTACTTCTATTTTCTTAACAGAATACTGCTTTCCTGTCTGTTAAACAGGCATAGTCTGGTGATCCTGTCTAAAACTGTGGTGGGCGTAAAGACCTTGCTAACATTTATGTTTACTTTTGTTATGTTAGAGAATTTTGCCCACATTCTAAATCTGAATTTTATGACTCGATCTGTAAATTGAAGCCCACATATTGAACTGTGGGTTAAACTATCAGAAAATGCCGCTCAAAATACACTGCAATGCCCCAGGGTTCCCAAAAATGGGTAAGGTAACAGTGGATGGGTAGCGTGCTTTGAGCAACAGCCAATGCCTTAAAACCTCTGGCACACTTGAAAGTTCAGCAATGTCAGAATTGGAAATGAAATTTTTAAAGCTACACAGCAAGCCACTGCAAGGAGGCTGGTGTTATCTTTTGGGAGGCATATACACCTACCGCAACCTACTCTTTATTTTGGTATATTATGCTGATTCTTTTACATTATTCTACCGGCTGTGATGATTTTTTTATTTTTGGTTGGTGGAGGGGTTAGTTCTTCTCCTATTAGTCCTGGCATCTTTGGTGTGGTTCTCTACTAACTTTTTGCCTTCAATCTATGTTTGGCATTTCCATTTTTGGCATTTCCGTATTTGGCGGCCTCGTTTATTTGCGGCTCCTATTTGTAGTGACTCTGTTTTTGGCAGCTCACTTCTGGAAGCTGTTTTTCCTGCTCAATACTTGGCAGATAAGGATTTTGCAGTTCGGTATTTGATGGCTCAGGATTTTTCAGCTCACTTTTAGGTAACTCGGTATGTGTCCGGCTCGGTATGTGTCCGGCTCGGTATGTGTCCGGCTCGGTATGTGTCCGGCTCGGTATGTGTCCGGCTCGGTATGTGTCCGGCTCGGTATGTGTCCGGCTCGGTATGTGTCCGGCTCGGTATGTGTCCGGCTCGGTATGTGTCCGGCTCAGTTTTTCTAATGTGATGCATATCTTTTGATGTATAGTAAAGACTCAATGATTCAATCAATCATAGGTTTTTTTAAGCATAACTGTGGCAGTGGCGCGATAGGTTGAGGGCTTGTCTGGCAGAGGTATTCTGGAGTTTGTGGGTGAGGTTCTTCTTGATCCTGGCATAGAGGGCATTCAAGTGTACTTCTGTCATCTTATGGAATTTTTTTCCAAATTTGAAATCTGAAATGTATTACTCAAGAGCTGCAAATTCAGTCCACATATTGAATTGTACACCGAACATGTAGCAAATGTCACAAAAAAATGAGTGTAATGTCTTGCCCAGGGCCCTAAAGAAATTGATGACAACGAGTTGAGCAAGAGTGAGGGATGCAGGTAGCGTGAAAAGAGAGGTAAAGACATTTGTGAAAGATCACTTTCCCTGGGGGGCAGCCTAGAAGATAGGATGCCTTGAGCAAATGCCCATGCTTCATTACCTCTGATGTACCTGAAGCTTCAGCAATGTCAGGATTGGAACTATAAATTCAAAAGCTACACTACAACCCACTGCAAGGAAGATAGTGTTAGATTTTGGGAAGTATAGACACCAGCTGCCACCTACTTTTTATTTGGATATGTTATAATAGTTCTTGTCTTCCTATATTACAAGGTATTCAGATGTGTTTCCCCTTCATTACTATGACCAGCTGCGATGGCTTATGTTTTTTTGGGTGGAGTGAGTTGGTTCTTGGCCTGTTAGCCCTCCCATGTTTGGCATGATTCTCCCCTAACTTTTGGTCCTCCATAATCCTGCTTTTGGCTTGACCAGTGTTTGGGTTGCGCAGTGTTTGGCTTGCCCCATGTTTGGCGTCCCTTTGTTTGGTGGCCTAGTGTCTTATGGCCCACTGTTTTTGGCTTGCTTGCTTTTGGCTTGCCTTGTTTTTGGCGGCTAAGCTTTTGGCTTGCCTTGTTTTTGGCGGCTCAGTTTCCTACTGCAAGGAAGATGGTGTTAGTTTTTGTGAAGTATAGACACCAGCTGCCGCCTAATTTAAATTTTGGGATATTATAATGGTTCTTGACGAATTCTATTTGCAAGGTAGTCAGATGTGTTGCCCCTTGATTACTACTACCAGCTGTGATGGCTTGTTTATTTTTTTTGGTAGAGTGGGGGAGAGTTGGTTCTTGGCCTGTTAGACCTGCTATCTTTGGCATGGTTCTCTCCTAACCTTTGGCCCTCGGCAATCCTGCTTTTGGCGGCCCCAGTGTTTGGCGGCCCCAGTGTTTGGCGGCCCCAGTGTTTGGCGGCCCCAGTGTTTGGCGGCCCCAGTGTTTGGCGGCCCCAGTGTTTGGCGGCCCCAGTGTTTGGCGGCCCCAGTGTTTGGCGGCCCCAGTGTTTGGCGGCCCCAGTGTTTGGCGGCCCCAGTGTTTGGCGGCCCCAGTGTTTGGCGGCCCCAGTGTTTGGCTCGCCTTGTTTTTGGCTCGCCTTGTTTTTTGGCAGCTCAGTTTTTGGCTCGCCTTGTTTTTTGGCAGCTCAGTTTTTGGCTCGCCTTGTTTTTTGGCTCGCCTTGTTTTTTGGCTCGCCTTGTTTTTGGCAGCTCAGTTTTTGGCTCGCCTTGTTTTTGGCAGCTCAGTTTTTGTCTCGCCTTGTATTTGGCTTGCCTTGTATTTGGCTCGCCTTGTTTTTTGGCTCGCCTTGTTTTTTGGCTCGCCTTGTTTTTGGCAGCTCAGTTTTTGGCTTGCCTTGATTTTGGCTTGCCTTGTTTTTAGATGCTCGCCTTGTGTTTGGCTCGCATTGTTTTTGGCTCGCCTTGTTTTTGGCAGCTCAGTTTTTGGCTCGCCTTGTTTTTGGCAGCTCAGTTTTTGGCTCGCCTTGTTTTTGGCAGCTCAGTTTTTGGCTCGCCTTGTTTTTGGCAGCTCAGTTTTTGGCTCGCCTTGATTTTGGCTTGCCTTGTTTTTAGATGCTCAGTATTTGGCTCGCCTTGTTTTTAGATGCTCAGTATTTGGCTCGCCTTGTTTTTAGATGCTCAGTATTTGGCTCGCCTTGTTTTTAGATGCTCAGTATTTGGCTCGCCTTGTGTTTTGGCTCGCCTTGTGTTTTGGCTCGCCTTGTGTTTTGGCTCGCCTTGTGTTTTGGCTCGCCTTGTGTTTTGGCTCGCCTTGTTTTTTGGCAGCTCAGTTTTTGGCTCGCCTTGTTTTTTGGCAGCTCAGTTTTTGGCTCGCCTTGTTTTTTGGCAGCTCAGTTTTTTGGCAGCTCAGTTTTTGGCTCGCCTTGTTTTTTGGCTCGCCTTGTTTTTTGGCTCGCCTTGTTTTTTGGCAGCTCAGTTTTTGGCTCGCCTTGTTTTTTGGCAGCTCAGTTTTTGGCTCGCCTTGTATTTGGCTCGCCTTGTATTTGGCTCGCCTTGTATTTGGCTCGCCTTGTATTTGGCTTGCCTTGTATTTGGCTCGCCTTGTATTTGGCTTGCCTTGTATTTGGCTCGCCTTGTATTTGGCTCGCCTTGTATTTGGCTCGCCTTGTATTTGGCTCGCCTTGTATTTGGCTCGCCTTGTATTTGGCTCGCCTTGTATTTGGCTCGCCTTGTATTTGGCTCGCCTTGTATTTGGCTCGCCTTGTTTTTGGCTTGCCTTGTTTTTGGCTTGCCTTGTATTTGGCTCGCCTTGTTTTTGGCAGCTCAGTTTTTGGCTCGCCTTGGTTTTGGCAGCTCAGTTTTTGGCTCGCCTTGTATTTGGCTCGCCTTGTATTTGGCTCGCCTTGTATTTGGCTCGCCTTGTTTTTGGCTTGCCTTGTTTTTGGCTTGCCTTGTATTTGGCTCGCCTTGTTTTTGGCAGCTCAGTTTTTGGCTCGCCTTGGTTTTGGCAGCTCAGTTTTTGGCTTGCCTTGTATTTGGCTCGCCTTGTATTTGGCTCGCCTTGTATTTGGCTCGCCTTGTATTTGGCTCGCCTTGTATTTGGCTCGCCTTTGATTTGGCTCGCCTTTGATTTGGCTCGCCTTTGATTTGGCTCGCCTTTGATTTGGCTCGCCTTTGATTTGGCTCGCCTTTGATTTGGCTCGCCTTTGATTTGGCTTGCCTTTGATTTGGCTTGCCTTGTATTTGGCTTGCCTTGTTTTTAGATGCTCAGTATTTGGCTTGACTTTATTTTGGTAGCTTTTTTGTACATTTATATCGATGGGCATGTTGCTGCTGCTATTGCCACTAACTGTACCTCTATTTTGTTTACAGAATACTGCTGTCCTATCTGTGTTAAGCATGCCAGTGCTTATGGTCTTGTTCACATTGGTTTATGTGCTGAACAAATGTTGTAAAAATATTTATTTAAAAAACATTGTTTAGTCAAATCGGCTTAAAGAATGGTGATCCCATCTGACAAGGTGTTGGGCATCTTTAAACCACTGTAATACATATCTTCATAAGGGTCCTGGGTTAGGACTTAGATATGATTAATGTGTACTTGTGTCATCTTATGGATAATAAACTCCGAAAATGTCGCTCAAAGATCACTGTAATATCTTGCCCAGGGTAACAAAAATATTTGTAAGATGACAGTGGATAGAGTGACGGTGAGAGGTGAGGTAGCCTGAAAAGAGAGGTTAAAAATGGTAGGATGCCTTGAGCAACTGCCTGTGACTTAAGACCTCTACTGTACTTAAAGCTTTAGCAATGTCAGTATTGGTATTCTAAACTCAAAAGCTAGACGACAAGCAACTGCAAGGTGGCTGGTGTTGGCTTTTGGGAATCGTAGACCCTGCCTCCACCTAATCTGTATTTGTGTTTATTATGATAGTTCTTGAATTCTTATATTCCAAGGTAGTCGGATGTGTTGCCCCTTCATTAGTACCAGCTGAGATGTCTTCTTTTTTTGGGAGGAAGTGGGGTGATGGGGGGGTGGGGTTGGTATTTGCATCTTTGGCGTGGTTCTCACTTAACTTTTTGCTGCAAACTGTTGGTGTCTGGTGTATTTTAGCTCAGTATTTGTTAGCTCACTATGCGGCTCTGTACTGAGCAGCTCGATATTGGGCGGTATGTTATTGGGCGATATGTTATTGGGCAGCTTATTGCTATCCTGTCTCTGAGTTAAGCCTGCCAGCGCTTATGTTCTTGAACACATTTGTTTATGTGTTGAAAATATTCAAGAGAACAATTTATTTAAAACAACTTTTAGTCACATGGGCTTAGAGCAGAGGTCTTCAGACTTTTTGATTGCGAGACCCCCTGTCATCACTTTTTTTTAGGCGCAACGACTCCCTCATAACAAAAATGTCTAGAACCTAGAACTCCTCGACAACCATAACTGCCCCCAATCTCCACGCCAAATCATTTTTACGGTGGGGAAATAATACTTCATGTTTAGCAAACCAAAGGTTGTGTGGTACGGTGTCAGGTTTACAACCGACTTGAATAAAAGTCTCCAACAAGAATTACATAAAAATGCACAATGTTACTTTATTTTTCACAAACAAAACCTAATTTGATAAGTCTTATTCAGATAACACCTTTCTAAACTAATGTAATGGGTGTGCCTATTTTTCTCCATAGAGAAAGTCAATCTGTGGTTGCATCTTGGGTCTTAAACTGGCTCTGAACCAGTTTAATACCCAAAAATAACAACAAGCAACAATAAAGTGACCAGTCCAGCTTTTCAAAGGACTTTCTACTGTCTGCAGCAACACGTGCCGCTGCTTTTTAGTAACTGTTCAACCTTCTGGGTGCTTTGTAGCTATCCCCCTCAACCCCTCTAAATCGTGTAGTAGAATATTGTTTCCTTGGAAGCAGTACTTCTTAGGTCCAGCCTTGGCAGCGCATGAACCGCTTTGCGAGGCATACTGTATTTTAGTCTGGACTTGATGCTCCGCCCACACTCCACACATTTTTCTTTGGCTTGTGTCATTGTCCTTTTTAAATTCTGGCTTCTGTTTTGGTAAGACAATAAAATTCCTATGAAAATCTTACTCCTATATGCAATGATAATCAATTGCAGCCATATGGCCTAGAGCTGCTGTAGCAATGTGGCCCGGAATTGGTCCTGTGTACATTTGTTATCTTATTTAGTTAAAAGTATCTAGTTTTAGGTACAGAGACTACTTCTATTTTCGACAAATATCAAAGGCCCAATCCTACATAGTGTGTATGGTCCTTAGTCAGCCAATAGTCCAAATTCTATTAATAACGTCTGTGGCCGTCCGGGGCCGGAGGAGGCCGGGCTGGGCCATCCCTCTGACATTCAGCCCAAACCGTGAGTACTTATAATACTTCCTCCCAATCCTAACATTTTTGTACAATGGCTGCCAGAAGGGGTGCTAAAACGACACCAATAGGGATGGTAGCTGGAACTCTTGATCAATTTATAACGAGAGCATGATCGGTCCTAGAACGTGAAATTGAAATGACGCAACGCCGTATGTCCCAAGATCCGATCTTTCAAAGGAGATCTTCCCTGGGCCCTGCTGCTCATGTATGCTCACCAGTCTCTACTCAGCCAAATAGAGCTATTGTGGACCTTTCTACTAACTCAAATAATATTGGTACCAATATAGGTGCTCAGGCGGATGGCCCAATTCAATCACCATATGGTCAGTCCACAAATACAACTTCAGCCCCAATTGAAGTGAGCCCAAATAATCAGAAGGAGACAAGACCTAAGGAGGGTGCAATTCCGAAAAAGAAGAAGGCTGATACCTCATCTCGGGGCAGAAAACCTAAACATCCTAAATCTAATAGTAATTTGGCACCCCGGACTTCGGATCAATCGGAGTTTTGCCCCTCTGTGACCTTAATAGATAGCCCCGTTAAGGCTGGTAGAGATCCTATCTCCCCCCATGATTGACAAATGTATCTTGGAGTCACAATTGCAGACTGCCTATGTACACATAGATCGCCATCCAGTTGGCCCTGGGACGCTTGGCCATGATGGGTTTTGCCACGAGGAAAGCCTTGGAAATAAGCAGGCACTGTCACAAGGGTCCTTAAAATTTTTATCTTGGAATATAGCGGGTCTTACATCCAACTTAGAGATTCCGGATTGGTGCACATTTGTGGATTCCCATGGGATTTGTTTATTTCAGGAAACGTGGGTGGTAGGCTCTACTCATAGAGTGGGGTATGTAACTTTTGCGGAACCTGCATTAAAAGGCACAAGAGGAAGACCGTCAGGGGGGTTGTGTATTTGGGTGGGTATTCATCTTGGATTCACGTTGAAAAGGCTAGAGACAAATAGCCCCGATTTTACGTGCATCCTGATGTCCCATAAAAAAAACACCAAAACTGGCTCTGATTAACATTTATTCACGGCCAGTACAATCCGTTAGAACATCTACAACCTTGGATATGCTCACCGCCCTATTACACACGCTCGGGGGTGATGTTGTTTTGTTGATTGGAGGTGACTTCAATTGTCATTTTGAACCATTACAAGGGGTCCCTCCAATCACAATGGTTGAAGATGAAACTTGGTCAGATTTGCCCTCTAATGCTTATCCTGTAAAAAATTGGTCAGCCTTAGTCCTTTAGCTGACCTCTCACCTACACGTTCTCCGTTAGAGCCTGCAACGGTCGTTTTAAGAGTGATACCCCAGCCCAGCACACTTATAATGGTTTGGGGCACACATCTGTAATAGATTATTTCTTGGTGAGCTTGGCATCTTGGCCAAAATTTTCAGATTTTAGCGTTCCTCCTCGCATAGAAAGTGACCATAATCCCCTGATAATCAAGATGGATTTTCAATTAATCAGTGGGGATAGTGCCATAGTCAGCATCCCAAGTAGCGACCTAAGATTAGAGCAAGGTGGGAGAAGATTTCGATGGGCGGCCGCGAAATCATCTATTGAAACAATGGCAAAATTATATCAAGATGTCAGCCCCTTGCTCGAAAGGGCAAATTCTAGCCTTATCAATCCTTTGAATATAGATATGGATATAATTGCCGATACTCATATTGGAATGGTTGCTATATTAAAGGACACCTTCTATAAGAAAGGTACTGTTAAACCTAAACTATGCCATGACAACAACTCATGGTTTAACAGATGTTGTAGGGACGCGAAAAATGCGCTACTGCTGGCCTTAAGTCAAGGAAATAGGCCTTATGTCATTGAAGCCAGAAAAGAATATAAAAAATTGCTAAAAAATGCAAAATTAGAATGGGAGGCAGACCGTTGGGTTGCCATCACATCTGCACTTGTGGCAAAGGATTCAAGGACCTTTTGCAACCTTGTCCATACTGGGAAACCAGAAGGTAGGACTACGATTGCTCCAAATATACCTGAAGAAGCTTGGTCTACTTATTTTAAAGATCTCTATTCTCTCTCTCCCTCATGTACAAGTGAAGCTCCTTTGAGCCTTTTGACTCCGAACCCCATGTGGCCAGCGCAACCATTTTCATTAGAGGAAGTAAAGTTGGCCATTTTAAGTATTCAGCCTAATAAAGCGCCGGGACTCGACAGGATCCCTGGTGATCTATTCAGAGAAGAACCAGTAGTTTGGGGCCCATACCTTTTGGTATTATTTAACGCGATATTGCAGGGACTACCACTGCCAAGTACGTGGCTAGGGGCGGAGATAATTCCAATACACAAGAAGGGCTCTCCGCTCCAACCTTCTAACTATAGGCCGATTAGCCTTATTGATGTTCCCAAAAAATGTACGCCAGGTTATTGCTACAACGTCTACAGATTTGGATCAGTGACAATAACATTCTGACACCGCTTCAGGCGGGGTTCAGGGCCAAAACATCAACAATTGACCAACTATTCCAGTTGCAAGGGCTCTACTGGAAGCATGTGACCTTGGAAGGGGGTAGCCTTTATCTTACATTTGTCGACCTAAAGTCCGCATTTGATATGGTGGATCGGAATCAGCTATGGACCATTTTACTAACAATGGGGGTTCCACCATACCTATGCCATCAGTTTAAGATCCTACATGAAGGTACTTTTGCGAGAGTACGCTTTGGTAAACCAGGCCAGTTAACTGGACCCTTCCCGATTGAGAAAGGTGTTAGGCAGGGCTGTGTCCTTGCTCCGACCCTATTTTCTCTTTCTCAACGGGCTTATCGAAGATCTCTTAGCCAAAAACGACATTGACTCCCCCAAATTGGGTGCCCGAAGATTCCCCGCCTTAATGTTTGCGGACGACACGCTTCTGCTTTCAAAATCCCCGATGGGGATGCAGCGCGTGTTAAATCAATTTTCCAAAATCTGTATTAAAAGGAATCTGGTGGTTAATATAAATAAGACTAAGTACATGGTTTTTAATGCTAACACTGTTAATTGCCCCCATCCAATAATGGAAGGCAGACCCCTCGAAAGGGTCCCAACCTTTGAATATTTGGGTTTGACTTTGAACGATAAAATGGGATGGGGTCCACAAGTGGCCAAGGCCAACTTAAGATTAACCCAAGCAGCTGGGGGAATTCTAAAAGTACAGAAGAATTGCACTCACAAAATAATAAGTGCCCCCCTTGAAATTTTTAAAGTTTAAGCTAGGGCATCATCCCTGTATGGGGCGGAACTTTGGGGACACATATCAGCAAGCAACCTATCAATAACCGAAAATAATTTTATAAGACAATTATTGGACTTGCCAAAAAGCACTCCTTTGGTCCCGCTAAGACTCGACTTAAATATCTGCCCAATTGCAGAAGCCATTGCTGTCCGGCCCTTACTTTATTGGAAGCGCCTGTGGAGCACTCCTGAGCTGGTGTACTATAAGGAGGAGCTCAAAGTTGTTATGGCTTCATTAGGATCTGGTAGGATTCCTTGGTTCGCATTCGTAAAACAGTCACTTATATCGACTGGGTTTGAGGAACTCTGGCTTAATCCTGAGGTTTCCTGCCCAGCCATTTCCAAGAAAACGATGACAAGTGCTGTCAAAGAAATTAACCTAAGGAATCTCTTTAGCTCTGTAAAAACTTCAAGCTTAACCGATATTTTCTTGGACGTTAAGCCCTTTTATAGTTTCGAGCCCGAGATTGACATAATACAACCTACCTTAGCAAAGAAGCTGTACTTACAATTTAGATATGGCACTTTGCCTCTCTTCCATAAAATTGATAGGTGGAAAGGGGGTCCGGTACGACCCTGCCCAGGTTGCCGCTTAGAGGAAGAAACTCCTGTACATGTTACCCTTTTCTGTCCAGCCTATGCTTACATTGGGAAGAAATGGATAATTCAGCTGTGTAAAAACTTGGGTATAAAGCAATATTTTGCTTTTTTTAGGATATTAAAAACAGATACAGACGCAGTGATTGTCTCTGCAGTAGCTAAATATCTGCATTCTATGTGGATAACTCGAAGGAACCTGACAAATAATGCTGCTGCACATTAGTACCAAGTTAATGATTATCAAGAGAATAGATAATATTTTATCATTTTTAGAATGATCATTGTTTTATTAATTTTAGAATTCTGGAAATTATTTAAATTTTAAAAAAACAATGTCTAACAATCAACTAAAAACTTGAGATTATATGCATTCCATTTATTAGTCTTTATTATCGATGTATTACATCATAAAAGACAGTTACAATACATAAAAGAGTACATAGAGAGAAAAAGAAACACAAACAGAATACATAAAAATATTTCAGTAACCTAATACCTCTTATTTCTGATAAACCAAGCCCATGCCAAAAATTTAGCAACAGCAATAACAACATATTCACTAGGCTCAAATCGCAATATTTCAAGTGCTTCTGACCCTTGTCTTGTTCCCAGAGTACGACATAATGGTTTGAGCCATTTAGCTCGGGGTGCAGCATAGGCGGGACATACGAAAAAGATATGACCAACAGAATCTGTGCAGTCAATACACCTTTTACAGGAGTCACAGGAAACACCCTTCCATTTTTTGGTAAAAGAGTTGGTCGGAAGGGTGCCTACCCTAAATTGGTGGTAGAGTTTCCTGTCACAAGGTCTGGTGATGGTATCCCAGTAAGCTTCAAGAAGAGGGATTCTTTTTTGGACTAGGAACCTTCCTGTCAAAGACTCTGCAGAGGCTGAATTTAAATGTTTTTGCTGCACCATTAACCAATAAAGGCCCTTAAAATCTTTCTTGGGGGGAAAAGGGTTATTGGCTGGGTCGGTCCATAGATTGCCCAACCCCATAGAATCCAGGAGTTGTTTGGTCTGTCTGAACCAGGGGATGTTACCAGCCCCCAGGATGGATCGCACATCAAGAAAGGCCTTGGCATAGAGGTCCAACTCGGGGACTGTCCATAATCGCCTCCAAAAAGCCAATGGCTTGAACCTAGCAATGTCATCAAACGAGTGACAGCCAAGGTCCAACAGGAGCGGTTTAACAGGGGTAGAGCAAGGAAGGCCCGTGAGCATTCTGAGAAATTTATATTGTGCCTTAACCAGAGGAGAAAGATCAGCGTAACCCCAAAGTTCAGCGCCATAAAGGATCGCCGAATTGATCCTAACATTAAAGATTTTGATGGGGGGGCCTATCGTTCTCGACTGGGATTGCTTGTGTTCTTTGACTAGGCAACCAGAGAGCTGAGCAAATTTTAGAGAGAAAACATCAATTTGCGGCCTCCAATCCAACTTGTTTTCAAAAACTACCCGTAGATAGGTCATGACATTAGTTCGTTCAAGCTGGACTTTGTCCATGGAAACGTGACCCTTCACACCTCTCCCTTTGTTAAAAACCATATATTTGGTTTTGGACACATTGACAGACAAGTCAAAGTCAGAGCAAAAATTCGTGAAAACATTCAGAGCCACCTGTAGTCCAGACAGGGTCTGGGAAAGGAGTAGGGTGTCATCGGCGAACATAAGGAGCGGAATTTTGGTGCCACCCAGCGTTGGGGCGTCCGTCGAAGTGTTGGAGTAATACTGGACAACTCTGTTAATAAACAGTAAAAACAGAGTGGGAGCAAGGACGCACCCCTGCCTGACACCCCTATTGACCCTAAATCGATCTGTAACCTGGCCCTGTTTCCCCCAGCGAACTTGTGCAAAGTTATTATCATGGAGCCTAATGATGATATTGAAAAGATCGGCTGGGAACCCTAACTCAGCCAATACACTCCAAAGTTTCGTCCTATTGACTAGGTCAAATGCTGACCGAAGGTCTACAAAAGCAGCATATAAGGTACCGCCACACAGATAGACCGTTTTCCAGACAATCAATTGAAATTTGAATGCCTGGTCGATGGTACTAGTACACGGTCTGAAACCGGCTTGCAGGGGAGAGATGACATCCTCCTGCTCAATCCAGGCCTGGATTCGTGCCAGAATCATTCTAGCGATAATTTTCTGGACAGAGTCAATAAGACTAATTGGGCGGTAGTTCCCCGGGCAAGAGCGGTCACCTTTTTTGAAAATAGGGAGAATCTCAGCCCCCCCCCCATGAATCTGGAATGTCGGCCCCTCTGGCTACGGCGTTGGCAAAATGTGCGATGTAAGGCACCCAATTCCCAGGGTCAGATTTAAAGAGATCCGTGGGAACACAGTCCATACCCGGCGCCTTACCACTTGGAACCTTATTTAAAGCCTTTTCAACCTCAACACAGTCAAAAATTAAGGTCGGGGAGAGGGACAGGTCCCTGATTATTGCTGGGGCAGGCCCCTCAACCTGTGAAGAATCCGAAAACTGGGATTCAAAATGTGTCACCCAGGCATCCGGGGGAACGTGGTTGGTAGGGACCTGGCTATTCTGCGAATTGCCCCACTTAACAATGTGCCAGAACAGGGTTAGGTTCCGGTGTTTGCTGGCAGCCAGAAGGTCGTTCCAGTGGTCATTGTCCCACTCTTGTTTGGCCTTGGCTTTAGCCTTGTTATAAATTTTTCTAGCCAATCTGATATTGTCTGGATCTTTGTTAGCAATAGCGAGTTTTAAGTTACTAAATGATTCTCGGCAAGCTTTATTGTACGAAGTAGATGGTTTTAAAATAACAGATTTCTTAGCCTTACAAGGTTTTGAAAAAAGAGATTTAAGGCCAGAGAAAAGATGGTCATGTACGCGTGTAGCATTGTCAACAACGTCCTCAGTGCTCTGAAGAGACTGTAAATCAACCAGAGCACAGGAAACCTTGGAGCTGATCTCGGATAATAATGCAACATCCATTGCAACCTTGTCCCAGCGTACACGCCGTTGGTCATTGGTTAAAACGGCTTCCGCAGTCACTGTTTCAGAGGGTTTGATTCTATGTGCTGGACAGAGTGAGAGACTTAAGACCAGCGGGTTATGGTCACTCTCGGGGCGGTCGAATACCGCCATATCACATAATGTGGACCAGAACTCCACTTTAACAAGGGCATAGTCAATTCTGCTGTTACAACGTCGGCCATCTGAAAAAGTCATCTTTCCACCCTTATCAGAGGCGGTCCGCCCATTGGCGGCCCTGAAACCCCGCTCCATACATAATCCCATCCACTGAGTGGCAGACTCTGTCCACCTCTTGATAGGAGGGAGATCGAGAGGGGGGATATTTAGGATCGCGTCCACCTCCCAAGTTAGTGAGTCAGAAGTAAGGAGCAGGGGTTCAAAACAGCAATTTAAGTCGCCCACAATGTAAACATTAGTGTGTATATTAATAGTGTCCAGAAACCCATCTAATTGTATAAAGGTATTAGTACCACGTCCACCAGGGAGGCCTCTATTGTAGACATTTATAATTAAAACTTCGGGTTCATTGCGGTGTTGCAAAGAAATAATCAATAGATCTGGGCTATCGATGGCCAATTCCTTGAGGGAATACCCAAGGGATTGCTTAACCCATATACAGAGCCCGCCGGACGGACGGCCCCTGATACCACGGGTAGCCCCCTTGGAAAAATTAACATACCCGGAAAAATAGATCGGGACCACAGCCCAGGTTTCCTGGAATACCAGGATATCATGGGTGTTTACCCAGCCTGACCAATCTTCCGAGGTTACCCTACTGCTGAGGCCCGCAACATTCCACGAGACCAGGGTCCAGGGAAGAGAACTAGAAGGCATGATACACAGTGCAGCAGGGGCGGGGCCCGTAGCAGCTGGATTAGTTGCAATGTTAATGGGGCTTTTATTCTCGCTTTCGGGTGGGCGAGGATCAATGAGGGTGGAGGGTGGTCTAAATGTTGAAAAAAACGGGGTACTAGTAGACATGGTGTCCAAACCAACTTGTGCCCCCCGTAAGCCACCTCTCCCTGTTGGCTCCGTGTTATCTGGACCAAGACAAGCCTCCCGCAAATTACTCGAATTTACCATGTTTGGTGACTGTCAGTCAACCCCATCTAGAGAATTCAAGGGGGCAAAAAAGTTTGACAATGGGAGATAGAAATCCGACCTTGTCTGTCGGTGGGAATTCCTATTAACCCTTTCCCAGGCAGTGGGCGAATCACGTGTTGATGCAAGGGGATTGTGAGGATAAAAGTATGACAAATCCACTGTGGATATGCCAGTCGCTCTCGAGTTATTAGGAAACGAGCGAATATGCCTCACCACCCTAGGGTCACGAAAATTTATAATCACACAATCACCCTCCACTTGTTTGGCTCTATTGCCCAACCAACGTACCCTACGTACAGTCAATATTTCAGCCCGTAGTCCAGCAGGTAAAGGCCTATTATTATTTAACCAGTGTGTGACTTTGTTCTTCAGCTCACTATGACACTCGGGCTTTGCCTGTGGGAGCCGAGGAACACCGGCCATTATAATTGTATAGGGTTGGGACTCGGGTGGAAGGTTGATACAAGGGAGATTTTGGAGGGAATCAACATCCTCTAGGTTGGGCTTACTGATAGAGATATTGTTTGTAATGGTGGCAGTGTTGATATTACGATCTGGTTCTATCGGAACATTGATGTTGACATGAAGGCGGGGTGCTTCCACGGCCTGTTCGGTAGGAGCAGGGATATGGGGTAATGCTCCATCCAAGAGTGCGTTAGCAGTGGAAGCAAGCCTAGTTTTGTCAACTATATCTAAGTTAGAAGAAGTTGTGGGACCAATAGAAGACACTGCAATCTTTTCCATCAGAGACATGTTGGCAAACACCATACCCTCAATCTTCTCAAGCGAAGTGGCGAGTCGAGTGACTCGCTCTATTAGAGGAAGGAGTAGTGCTTAAATAACTTCTCTACTGGCTTCAGAAAATCAGTGGTAGTGGAGTCTGCGTTGAGATGGAGGGTGGAAGGGTGCGGGGACCTCAAACTACCGGTTACCAAATGGGGGCTATCAAACATAGTAGAATTGGAAGCGTCACAAGTATTTGCAGATTTATGTGAGATGGACACTTTAGAGGTTTTAGCACGTTTCCCCTTAGGAGGGGCTCCCGTGCATTTCCTTTTACTCGGGATACGCCTAGGCTTGGGGGCCTGGGTCGATGCTACAGTAGATAGCTGGTCATGGGTAGACTGTGGGATGCTGGTGCTAGCAATAGTTGATTCACCACTGGACTCGGGAGTACTAATTGTCTCATGCAGGTCAACCAGCGGGCAATGAACAGATGTGTCCGGCGGTGCATTAGGGGTATTACCTGACATGCTGGGGAGAGGTTGGGGCTGGCGGTTGTTGGGCGAGACAGCTGTCATAATGTTGCCAAGGGATGATCTTTTGGCAGACAGTTCAAGGGACAATCTTTTTTCCGTTAATAAAATCTCATGTTCGAGAACACGAGCAGCTCTAGTAATAAAATTATCAAGGGTCCCTGTTACTTGACCCCCTAGGCTACCCCGGGCCACCTTCCTACCGGACCTTAAAGAGGTCATGATTTAGGAAGAGAGCAAACAAACAATGAGGGGGGGGTAACCGGGGAGAATAACAGATACACCTCTGAAGATTAAAAATAAAATTGACTAAATATGACCAAATCACACTAAAATATAGGAGTGCTAGATATAGGCAACAAATACTGAATGAGGAAGTTCACCAGTCAGCAGTGACACGTGTACTCACAATAACAGCACAGTTTGTAACTCGTTACGGGCGACCATTTTTCAGAGAGGTGGCCCGCCCCGACCACAACCGACCACGAACGGCCACAAACGGCCCGCTCTTTGCCCGCTCTTTGCCCGCTCTTTGCCCGCTCTTTGCCCGCTCTTTGCCCGCTCTTTGCCCGCTCTTTGCCCGCTCTTTGCCCGCTCTTTGCCCGCTCTTTGCCCCGGTCGTCGGCCCGCGCGCGTCCCGCTGGCGCGTTACAAAGTTGTGATGTTATTGGCGAGGGCCGTTAACCAGGAGGCGGTACCGGGAAGAGCAACCAGGTGAGGCTGATGTGATTGGCGCTGGGCCCCTTGGTCCTCGCAGTCCCAGAGCAGATCAAGGCAGCAGCCTTCCCCCGTAGTTCAGCTTAGCGTCCGTGGAGGTCTGTTAACTCCGAGGCACACAGCAAGAATGGGGGCTCGACCAGGCTTTTATGCAGATAGAACCAGCGAGCGGCACCCGCGAAGCGGGGGCCGCGAGGCGTTGTTTGGTGCAGGGAGGCGGCTCCAGGAAGAGCAACCAGGTGAGGCTGATGTGATTGGCGCTGGGCCCCTTGGTCCTCGCAGTCCCAGAGCAGATCAAGGCAGCAGCCTTCCCTCGTAGTTCAGCTTAGCGTCCGTGGAGGTCTGTTAACTCCGAGGCACACATTATATGCATGAAATGGATTGCTTGATTTGTTGCACCGTTGTGTATTTTTGTGTGCTTTTATGGTAAATTTAACCGCAATAAAGCTTGACTTGACTTGATTAATAACTTGCAGTGGGAGTATCCTGCTTTAAGGCACTGCCACTATGGAAAATATTAGTGTTTGGGATTTTGTGGGCTGTTACCATGGGGTGGTTTATGGCTAAGCAGTTACCTCTTTCACCAGCATTGCCTTCTGCAGGTTACGATGACCGTGTAAGGTGTTTCTACTGCAGTACGGGGATTAGTAAGTGGAAGAGGCACCATGACCCATTGAAGAGACCTGCCCAATGTTTTCCCAGGTGAGTGAGCACAGTTTTGAGTGGAATGGCTGATTTTCAGATTTTGATACTTCACCCCTAGTGAAAAGAACAGAACTATACTGGCAAACTCAACTGCTGCCTGTGGCCAAGGTGCACCATGGCTCCTCTGAGGGGAGCAGAAGAGGGCAGCAGGGTCAACGATATTAGAAAGAGACCGAGGTGTATGGGGTATCTTGAGTACCTACTTCCCATGGGGAAGTGCTTGTACACTTAGATTGGTAGTAATGTACCGCTTCTGCGATATGCTGGAGCACTACATATCAAATTAAGGTCTGGTAATCAGACTGTGGGCATATTGGGTCCATTAAAGTATCAGATGGGAGGGAGGCCTGGTGAATAGAACAATATTGGTTAATTGTGCGATGCTTAAATGATCATTGAGCTGCTTTATGGCACTTGTATAGCGCCAAGAGGTCATGTTAACCAGACTTAGTATATCACTCGTTCATTAAAATTGGGGTAGGAGGAGGGCAGGGTGGGTATGAATGTTGTCAGGTTGATGGTGACTTTTAGATAAGGGAGACCAACCCCCTACAACATTATCAAGCAATTTGAGTACACTGCTTTAATCTCCCAGGCCTCTGCATCATCTGCCCTGTCCACACCACCTCTCCAAACATACTCTCTGGCACTTCTCTGGGCCTGAGAAGTTACAGCTCAAAGTGGGCAATTGCCTGGGGCCTTCTGGGGAACTGAGCTTCGGACTATTTTGTCTGTCTGTGTAAACCTCTTCTCCTCTCTGCCTACTTCTACCTCTTACCCTCTCTAAACCAGTGTCCTAAAAATATTCATGGTCCGATGCAAGGAACCTCAATTGTTTTTGTTAACCAGTTAAAATGTACCATTGAATATCACGAAATGGCAAATAAACTTTAAAATTTGATCAATACAGGGGCCTGCAAGGATGTTTTGCCCAGGGACCCCTGAAATCATAAAATATTACTCTGGACTAGCAGTTTCTAGGTGTGGTAATTCATGAAGGCAGCTTAGCAAATGAAACCCAAGCTACAGTACTGCCAAAAGCAAGCTGACTTATCCAAAAGGATATCACTGCATATGTCCTTCAGTGCAACTGACACTGGACACTCCAATCACACCATCACCTTAGTAGTGACATACCAGGTGACCTAGTATTTCAATGTGCCCAGCTTCCACACTAGGTCTGTGAGATGAGGGGACGCGCCTGCAGTGGGAGCCTGTTTTCCGTGAGCCAGCACCAAAGAATTTCAGAGGACGCCGTGAGGGGAACGGCTCGGACGAGAGAGCAGGGCTAAATCAGCCTAAATTCTTACCGGCACCCCCGTGAGGGGAACGGCCAGCGTTGCGGGACTACATCCCCCAGAAGTCTCTGCGCCAGGCGCTCGCCGTTGCTGTCATCAGGCAGCGCCTGGCCCCTACTTCAGTGCCGCTGGAGCCCCGCAGCGCGGGACGCGTGCGGGCAGCGCCCGGGCGAAGCCTGGGCCAAGGGCGGGCCCGTCTTTGCCCGCCCTTGCCAGGAAGAGGCAGGGCAGGGCCCCCCCCACTTAACATCGCTGGCCCGGGGGCATCTGGCTGTGAAACTACTGCTGGCTACCCGCATCGATATTTATTATGGGGAAAAAGACTTCAGCAGCATCCAGAAGACCGGGTAAGCCCAAACAACCTGCAGCACCACCACCTACTACCCCATTGCCAAGCCTAACGGCCATAGATAAAATGTTGCAAAAAACAATAGGGGTCGTCGCCACGGCTATTCAGAACACTGAAAGACGCCTCTCGCTCCCACCAAGTTTGCCCTTATTTATGCACCATGATAACTCCTTTGAAAAATCCCTCGATTCTTTACTTGCTACATCCTATGCGGGGCTCCCGGGCACAGATACCAATAAGAACCACATAAATGGAAATATAGCATCTTATGGCCACCTGCCCACGGACTCTAGGCTATCGTCAACCCCCACTATGTTAAAGCCAAGCTCAAACAGGGACTTGGATTTTCTGTCATCCCCAGCTGACAATTTGATTCACACAGAAGGGATTGACTTATGTCACGACTCTGATGCTTTGGACTCAGGTGGGGATAAAAGCACTAGCGCACTAATGCAAACAAGGGGCCAGAAAGCAAAGAGGCAAAAAGCTAAGAGCAAACGGAAAAACATTGAGCCTGCACAAAATAAACAGAAGGGTGGGAATAGCCAACCACGGAGGTCTGTTGCCCCCGTAGTACTAGATAAGGCTAAGGGGGACGGCCTACCTAGCGGGATGGATTCCTCTATTATAGAAATTAACACAGTGTCAGGGGCTCAGGGATTTTGGGGGAGACTGGAGACACTGATATCTACTCTTTTGGGTCCTTTGAATTTACATGTATCAAATATAGAAAAGAGGATGAGAGTATTGACTGATCATGTATCTAAACTAAGTTCAGGGCGCCATCAAGAAATTTTGCCCTCCTTAGGGGCAACTACCATCACTGATGATGCCCAAACAAATCAGCCCAAAATGTTTAATAAAACTAACATTAGCGTCCCCTTGTTGCCCCCAATACCAAGCACAAGTAAAAGCCTACCACCTGTGGAACATCGTGCCAAACGGGCACCCAAACCAACATCCCCCAAGGTCTCTAAAAGTAATACGGCATATCTTGGACAAACCAATACTGATGTCCGACTTGACTCATCCCCTCCCTTACCTAAGCCGGACCAGTCTATATTAACCATTGCTAAGCAAATTCTGGCCCGTATCAGCCTACCCCCAGAGTGCGGACCCTACGTCCTGGTCTTAGCTAATGTCCCCAAGCTAAGGAAAGATCAAGAGGAAAATTTTGTTAACCTAAAAAATAGAACTCTCCACTGGCTATCCAGACATTGTCAATTTCCGATGGATGGCGCAAGAGAGATTATTCATACCCAAAGAGTGGGGTGGGTGGGCCCCTTAAGGAAAAAGTTCGAAGGGGACTGTATAATCCTAAATTTTAAGTCCCCTCAATGGGCTCAATGCACGTTAGCAAAAGCTCCACAGCCCTCCTATTGGGAATATAACACCACCCTTCTCCCTCTTGGGTATTTTTACAGGCACTTAATAGATCCCAATCCTAGTTTTGGGACTCATTTCTTGCGACACCGCCAGGACATTAACACTAATTTTAGAATTAACAACCGACGTTACCACCAGGACCAACATCCTGACACTAGAAATGGCCTTTCATTGGGTAATGTGACTGCACTACCAGCACACCAAATGTCATATCCCCCTTCCTTAGCCGTTCCCCAGCGCATTCCCAGGGAGAGGCCCTATGCAGTGACCAATCAAAATTTTTATCCGGATGAGCATGAGAGGAGGTACCTGTATAATGTCCCAACCTATAATCGATTCGAACATGCCTTTTCAAACTTAGAGGAACTGGACTGACTGGGGGACAGTGTTAGGAATATTGAACGTGTAGAGGCAGCCGATGTAACTGAGGAACTTTTAGATCCCACAAAAATTATTATATTTCAACCCATGGCCGCACAGCCTGCCACGGTCGAATCCCCAGTTGCACGTGAGGATGTAACAACAACCCTGCAAATTAACCCCAGGCAGATTACCAGGGATAAGCATTTAAGTAGCCCAAGTGGCTGTGATTTGTCAATCCTTAGCTGGAACGTTGCAGGTATAGAATCAAGATTGTCTGACCCTCAATGGGTCCAGCTATTGGATGGCAAAGACATCATCATGTTCCAAGAGACCTGGGCCGTAGGGAACCTGCACCTAGAGGGTTATTATTGTTTTAGCGTGTTCGCCTCTAAGCCTGCCTTTGGTCGTGCAATGGGAGGACTTTTTATTGGGATCAGGATATTGGCGGGTGGTACTTTTAAGGATTTATCATTCGGGAACCCAAACATTCAGGTTCTTGAATACAAGCGAAAGACCAAGATTTATTTAATTAACTTTTATAATAATGATTTTAATTCGATACCAAATCGGAACTATATAGCACTTTCTAATTTATTGGTACACCTTGAAATGAACATGAATATGGGTCTAGATGAGAAGTCAGGGATTCTTATTGGGGGTGATTTTAACGCGAAAATTCCAGGAAAGCATCGATTAGAGGACAAAAGCTATCCAGATTCAGCAGACCGTAGAGGTACTGAGCTCGTTAAGATATTAAACGAACACATCCTTAGTAATGTAATGGAAGCAAGCCAATCTCCAAGGATGACCTGTGCCCCCACGTATAGAGGGAGAGATTCATCTTCGACGATTGATTTTATTTTCACATCCCCCTACCTAATAGATCGTGTCACAGACTCAAATGTGGTAGAGACATTATATGGAGACCATAACCCCCTTACAGTTACTTTGTATTTGGGCCCTAGCCCAGTATATGCCAAATGTAATGGCGCAAGAGATATTATACCATCAGGTGATGGTCTCCGTCTAAAATGGAGGGGAATTGATTGCGAAGCCCTACTTGATCGTGTAAAAAATGATCATCCAGTATTAATAAATTCTTGTTTATCACCCGACGGGGATTGCCACAGAATAGTTACCGATTTTGGTAAACTATGCGTGGCAATCAAAAATTATTTGTTAGTCCCACTACCCACAAAGGCGAAAGACCCAAGATGGTTCGACTCTGCCTGTTCTATGGCAAACAGGGAACTACGCAGGGTATTAACCACTAAGCCAAGGAATATAGCGGAGGTACAAACAGCTAGGAAATTTTACAAACAAAAAATAGCTGAAAGAAAGGCGGCACTTTTGATGGAACAGTGGGAGTCCCTGGTTGTTAGCGCCAATCTGAAGAGCAGTGGGCCATTTTGGTCCGCTGTCAGGAAAATGCGCGACATGGGTAAACATTTATCCCCAATCAGCTGCAATATAACCAGTAGCACTTGGGAAGCCCACTTTTCCAATATATATGCTGCTCCCTTTGAGGAAATAATTACCCCAGATCTGGGACAGCTGCGAGACCTGCGGATTGATCTTTCTGAGGTGGTGACAGCCGTCAGAGAGAGCCTTGGCAACAAGGCCCCTGGCCCAGATGGTCTTCCCATAGATATTATAAAGTATAGTTCAGATCTATGGGCGCCAATTTTACACAATGTTTTTAACAGTTTGTCAAGAGTGCCCATCCCTAAGACGTGGTGTTTTAGCATCCTAGTCCCAATTTATAAAAAGGGCGATAGGTCAGATCCAGCTAACTACCGCCCAATCTCGCTTCTGGACAACACTTTAAAAATACTCGGGCGAGTTATTTACAACAGGGTGGTAGAGTGGGCGGAAGATTCTGACCTATTGGATCCATGTCAGATGGGATTCAGGAGTGGGGTGGGCACGGTCGAGCAATGTTTGAATCTAAAATTAATAATTGATAAGTATACCGTTGCTCGATCGTCCCCTATATATCTCGCTTTTATGGATCTTTCATCTGCGTTTGATCTGGTAAACAGATCAAAACTGTGGTCCATGCTTCTCAATTATGGACTGGATGAGCCTCTAGTGCATTTCCTGGCGTATCTCCATACTGATCTCAGGGCGCAAGTCAGGATTGGGTTGGGAGGTGAAGTTTCCGGAGCTATAAAAATTGGCAGGGGGGTTAGACAGGGGTGCGTTTTAGCACCCCTGTTGTTTATCATTTACATCAATGGCATAGCAAAGGTTTTAAAACAAGTAACTAGAGATGTGCCAATTGTCCAGGGGCATCCTTTGCCAGTTCTACTATACGCAGATGATGCGGTCCTTATGGGCCGCACCCCTAACTACCTCCGTTTGCTTGTGGAAAATTTTGTACATCATATGGAGGGCCTAGACCTGCGTGTGAATTTTAAAACATCTTTTGTTATGTCATGCGGACCTGGTAAACGGAAACTTAATACCATCCATATCGGGTCTGATAAACTAGATTCCGTAAATTCTTTTATATATCTTGGGGTGGCTTTCGCTACGAACAACTCATGGAGTGGGCATTTTGCCCACGCCACGAGCAAGTTCTCGAAGGCCATCAACTCAATATTGAGTCTTCCACGCCCTAAGAAATTAGGCGCAACCAGTGCTATTTTAAATTTTTTTAGATTGCAGTGTATTCCTGTTGCCACTTACGGGGCTGAAGTTTGAGCCCTTGCTAAAAACCCCGGTATCCAACGTGAAGAGACACGTTTCTGTAGGAAAGTATTGGGTGCCCCAATCTCATCCTCTGAATTTATCTGTCACAAAGAGCTAAATCTCCCTTACATCTGTAATTTTATTAGAAGCAGACCAGCCTTATTCTGGTTGAGAATCTGGAGGAACAACGCAGCCTCCCTAACACAAGATATAATTAAAGATTGCCTTAAATGTGATCACGGTCTTTCAATCCCATGGCTTGCTGGAGTTTTAAAATTACTAAGTGCCGTGAACAAAGGAGATCTCTTCTCAGATCCCTCCAGAATCGGATGTCAAGATAAGGCAGAGGTTAAACAAGCACTATATGCACTCTTTGAAACAGAAAGGATGGAAAGGGAAATATCCAAATCCACTGTTGTTAGATACATGGAGAATGACCTGTGTAGGCAACCCCTCCCACTTTATCTTACTCTTCCTATGTCCAGCTGGGAGAGGTCTCTGTTATTTCGATTAAGGGCAGGCTCCATAACATTTTTGCTGGGTTTCCCCTTGGGTTATAATCACCCTACAGAATGTAACCCCTGCCCCTGTGATGGTACCAGCAAACAGAATGATCTGCATTTTTTTTTCTTCTGCAAATTTTATTTAGAATACTTTAACTGGTTTTTAACACCTTATTTTAGAAAACAAAGACCCCTCTCCCTGGAGGAGTCCCGTTTGATGTTACTCTCCCTGGATACGGAGGAACCGACCTTTCGTACTAGTACCTTTTTAAGACTAATAACACGTGTACATAATATGATGGAAAACCCCTGAAAGATTGCTGTTTTAGTTCCCTTTTTAATTCCTAAGTTACTGCATTTTGCAATAATGAATCGTTTTAATGTCTGTACTTTTATGAATTCAAGTAATTCGAATAAAGGTCTTTTGATTGATTGATTGAGATGAGGGTGTTGACTGGCAGGTATTTTCTTTTGCATGAGCATCTGCAGTTTTCTATTTTTCCCCCTCTGCCCTGCCCAACATAACCTCAATTGAGGAAGCTCGGATTGCCTTGTTTCTTTAAGCACTAGAGGCTCTGGGAGAGGAGGTGGTACCCAGATGATGCACATGGGTCCATTAAGACACAATGATTGGGCTGCTGGGATAATGAAATCAATACCAATGCTACTGCAAGAAAATAACTGCATAACCCGAGACCTCTGAACTCTGCCCTAGCTTATTGGTGCTTTTATTTCATTAATCTGTTTTTCTCTCTCCCCACTTTTTCTTGCAGCAAATTTCATTGCCTCTACTCCCTCTTACTGCATTTCTTTGCTTCGGCTTTCTTAGTCCTGTGCTTATGTTTCTCACCCTCCCCCCAATTACTCTATGCTTAAGCCTTACTCCTAGTCATGTTATGTATTTTGCTCTTTCCTCTTCTTAAACATTCTCCCTTTCTTGATCCAACTCCCTTTATCTATTCTGCTCCCTCCTTTTTAACTGTCCTCCTGTTTTGATTTCTTATCTGTACTTATAATTCCATTCACTTCATCGTCCTGTTTCTCTGTTAGCAGGATCAGTGCCGGCCCATCACACCATCAATGGCCTTTTATTTTTTATTTTTAAGGCTGCTTCTAGACTTATTAGCAGTTCTGCAGACACTTGCATTGCAACATTAATATAGGACTCACTACCACTGTGGGCAATGAAGTGCTTGCCTTCATGGGCAGAATGCTACGCCCTATAAGCCCGGTTCTGTGGATGCATGGGTGTGGCCTTTTTCGTGTTCTAGCAAGGGAAAATGAGGGCATCAAGCAGACAAATGAACATGCCACTGCCCTGGGTTAGCTACAAAATGCCACCCTAATGGAAGTGCACAGCGTACGTTCACTTTTGTGCCCTTGTGCCATTGCGCGTGCTGCCCTATTGATGGCCACACTTCTGCTTATTTAGCAATTTTGTGGTGAGTCATGCTTTGTGAGTACAGCTCATGGTTCTCGGGGATTAAATGCAATTTTTCCCTATATTGCAGGTTTTTATATGAAAATACTGGTGATGGTTCAGGTTGTCCCCCTATTCATGACCCCTAATTCCCCAAATCCCATTCCAGATACTGAGCTGATTTACTATTTTTCGAGTTTTAGAAATGAAAATGCCTGACACAAATTGAGATGGAAGTCATGGAGTCTGGTTTCAGCAAGTCCCCTACTTGGACCCCCAGATGGTCCTATGGTGCATTATATGCATTTTTCAATGGGCCTGTGACTGCCTGACGTATCTCTGGCTTATTGGCCTGCAGCTTATAGTTATAAGGGGATGGCTGGAGGAGCAGCCATGGACATTGGTTGGTCAGTTGTGGACTGGAAAGTGGGTTGGTATGTGAAGGAACGTGCGCAGTAATTGAAGGGTGAGATCCTGAAAGTAAAGCGGAGGCTTGCTGCCGTCTAATTGTTGCGCTCTGGAGATTAAAAAAAAAAAAATACGAATCTCTGTCCTTTGTTTTTTTTAAATATAACCTCATACTTCACTCAGCATTTTATTTGCACTTTGTGGTAATTGGCGCTCTCACCTCGGTCCACCGCAGGGCTTCTACCCTGATTGTTGTGGAGGGTGTGGGCGTGTGCACGCTTTCCTTGATTGCTATCGGCTGCTCAGGCTTGGGGGAGGCGGCACTCTGACGGTCACGTGACCTAGAGCTCCTCTCTACTTCAATCCAATGCCACTTCTCCCGCGCAGCGGACGCGCGCCTCACAGTACCTGCCTTGGAGAAGTTTTGCGTAAGCATATTACTCTTGGGGGCAGGTGTATTTCCTGAGGCAGAGCAACATCTATACGTTGCCTCTTTAGGTATGCAACAATTTTCCTAACCTTTCTATGTTCGTTCAACCCCCTGCCATTCTATGTTAGATATCGCACTACACTATCCATTCTCAGAGTAGTTACAGACCATGCCATCTATGATCCATGTATGCAACACTATATAGGATAAATATGTCCAGACCCACCTCAGAATTACATAGCAACCTATGATTGTTCTAGTCTCTCCAAACAGATAGCTTCCCACCCCCCATGCTATGCAGTCCCCAACTGCATATAGTCGAAGTCAATACTCTCCTATCCACTGAAATACCCTCTTACCGAGGATGGAAAAAGAAAAACGTAAATCAAATTTGAACAACGGCAACTGAGGCACACCCTTTTTGGTTCACACTCCGGGTCAGATGTTACCCTGCTCAAAACTCTCCGCACTCCAGCATACTTGACAGTGGTGAAATAACAATGGTTCCATTCCTTATGAGATCTTACCTATAATGCCACTTAAGCAATCCCCCTGTTCATGTTTTTCCCATTAGAGACCCTGCTATAATAAATGAAAACAAAAGGTAAGTTTGTGTACACTGATCATGACCTACTAGGAGTTACTATTAACTGCATAATACTATATGCATAGAAGATACTCCAGAGCAGGTAACCCAGAATCTGGTATTGTGTTAATGCAGCAACTTGCCGATTGCCATGAGTTAATGCCACCGTATAACTATATAGAATTCTCCGGACCAGGAATTAAGCTCAATTAACTGCAAACAAGCTCTTTGATATAGCGCTTCCTCGGATTATGTGTGAATGAGGGAATCCTCAATTTCCCCGGTGCGGAGTCTCATCACATGCGCCTGCCTGACTGCTAGTTGCTCCCTTTCTGTAGCGGCCACCTTCCCAATGCTTAAGAAATTGCATCGCTTGTGTAGGGTCTGTGAACATATGTGTTTTCCTGTCAGTATGGACTCGCAGCTTGGCATGGTACATCAAGTTGTAGTCCAGTTACAGCTTGCGAAGCTTCCTCTTGACTAGTGCAGAGTCGACGGGCGTCCTGCACCTGCTGCGTAAAATTGGTGGATAGGGAGACAGCCATGCCTTCGTAATGAAGCTCCTGCAGCTCCCTGGCTCTACAGAGCACACTATTGCGGTCCCTGTAATTAAGGAGCCTCGCTATGATTGGGCATGGCGGCGTACCTGGGTCCAGTCTGGGGGCAAGCAAGTGATGCGCCTGCTCCACTACGAATATAGTGGAAAACAATCCCTTCCCAATAGTGTAGCAAGCAGTTATTCTACAAAAAGTTCCATGTTGGGGATTTTTGTGGATTCTGCAATTCCTGCAATTTGAATGTTATTCCGCCTTGAGCGTGCTTACAAATCCTCAACCGTAGCCTGCACAAGCCAGTTGTTTATCCATGGCAGTATGAGAGAGGCGAGCAGTGTCTAGGGTATCCTCAGTGTCTGTGACCCTTTTTTCTACAGCATCTAAGCGTTCAGTGTGCTTGTCTAGTCTTTCGAAATGTTAATATATCCATTTTCCCATCCATCTTGTTCAGACTGAATTGCATAGTTGCCAGTATTTGCTTCAAGTCTGAAACTGAGGGAGAGTCACCCGCCTCTGAACCTGAGTCTGAGGCTTTTTTATCTTGTTCATACTGCCTTTGTGATTTCCTTGGTTTAAACTGTAGTATTGTTTGAGATTTCTCAGTTTTCCCCACCATAATGAAGCCTCACAGAATGTAGCTGGCGTTGTTGGCATAGTAATGCCAGAGGGCTGCAAACCCTGCCCTGTATTTTGCTGTGGGTTAGTTAGCACGAAAATTCACACATTGAATGGAAGAGGGGATATGAGCTTCCCACCGGAGTATTATGCATTTGACCACCTGCTACAGGATCAACTGTTTCAATGGGGGAGGCAAGGCTTCACTCCCAGCACACAGCTGCACGCAAGGCAGACCCGTCACCACCAACACCACAAGGCCCAGAGCGAGTCAAGGTCCACTACATCGCCGGGGAGCTTATTTTAAAGGCGGGGACCTCTCACCGACACAAACAGGTTGTAGGGCCACCTGCCCCTCTACGCGATCCAGCATAGCCAGGCGCGGCTGTCCAACCTCAGCGACCACACCGAGCCTGGTCGGAAGAGGGCCCCAGGCACCCCAGGCGCAAGATGCTGCAGTCTGAGACAAACCAGCCGTTGGAGGCCGCCACACTGCACTCTGCTCTGACCTGCCCATTCACTGCTGCAAGTCCGGGATTGCAGTTCTAAGTGGGTCAAACGGTGCAGGGGCTCTCTTCAGGGCCCCCTCCAACAATCGCCATGTAGGCCCGGCCAGGGTGATGATGCCACTGCGAGGATAGATGGGGGGCCATTGGATCGAGCAGCCCCAGCATCCAGATCTCCAGCCAGGCTCGGTTGTAGCCGACTCCATCTGCACGACCTCTCGACTCCTCTCAGCATTCTGTAGACTCCAGTGCCCGGACAGGCCGCACTCCAGAAGCGAAGACACCGGGCTGTTGAGAGCATATTACAGAGCCCTAGCTTGAGCTGCCGATGGGATTGCCAGCCTCTGGGCAACGCGGGCATTCTGCTGCCAATCTTGAGGCTACCATGTCATCAGGTAGTCGATTACAGTGGCAGTGCAGTAAGACTCGCGCTTTGTTGAGCAGGATTTTGAAGGATTTTAATTCAAAGTTGGTGGAGACACTTGCGGCCATCTTAGATGCAGGCAAGCTCCGCCCCATGTATTCTTCACTTGTACATCTAAAATAAGTATTTTAATTAAACAAGCTACGAGTTTTACACGCTGAAAAAAGACGAAAAATACCAAAGTGTTCATTATGTTTCTCATTTACTGGCCTGACATGCTCCAAAACCTGGAAATCTTAGTGAAATGCAAGGCTTTGCAATACTGCCACCTATTGGTCAATTTCTTTTATTGAATCACACAAAAAGGCACTGAAAATAAACATGCAATTTTGTATCAACCGTGATTCCTTGATGAGAGCATGCAACACATAGTTAGCATCGAAGTTTAATACTCCGCGCGCTCGCAGAACTCAGTGGAATTTTGTGGAGTTTTCTGGTAGTTCCGTAGAGTAAAACTCTGAGAGTTCCACACAGGCATACACGACAACCCACTTCAAGGTGGATTGTTCGATTTTGGGAGGTAGAGACAACAGCCGCCACTTACTTTTTATTTGGGTATATTATATTAGTTTTTGGCTTCCTATATTCCAAGGTAGTCAGATGTGTTGCCAATTCATTTCTACTCCCAGCTGTTATGGCTTGATTGTTTCTTTTTTTTTTTTTTTGGAGCGTTGGGAGGGGGTGTTGGTTTTTGGTCTGTCATACATGGCATCTTTCGTATGGTTCTTCCCTAACTTTTGGCCTTTTAACCTCTCTGTTTTTGGCGGCTGTTTTTGGTGACTAAATATTTTGAAGCCTAGTATTTGTCGGCCTAGTATTTGGTGGCTCAATATTTGGTGGCTATTTTTGGCCACTCAATTTATGGCAGCTCATTTTTTGGCTTGCCCTGTGATTGATGGCTTTCTAGTGTGAATTTATTTTGATGGGCATGTTTATGCTGCTATTGCCACTAACTGAACAGAATACTGCTGTCCTGTCTGAGTCAAGTCTGCTAGTGCTTATGGTCTTGCACATATTGGTTTGTTATGTGTAGAATTTGTTTATAAGAATCTATTATTTTTTTTTAAACTTTGTTATTCACATGGGTTTAGACAATAGAGAACCTTTGTTACAAGGTGTTGTAGGTCTTTAATCCACTTTAAGACATATTCGTAAGGATCCTGGGTAAGGACTTTTCGATGATTCAAGTGTGCTTGTGTCATCTTACGGAATTTTTCCTCCCTTTCGAAATCTGAATTTAATTACTCAATATCTGCAAATTTACCCCACAAATTGTACATTAAACTTTCGGAAAATGTCACTCAAATATCTTTTTAATGTCTTTTAATTCGTTGAATTTTAGAATAAAATGGGTAGAGCGACAGTGATAGGTACAGGCAACCTGAAAATAGAGGGTAAGCAACTGGTGAAGAATCACTTTCCCAGAGGGCAGTCTAGAAGACAGGATTTCTTGATTAACTGCGCATGCCTTAATACCTCTGGCGTTCTTGAGGCTTCTAAAATGTCGGGATTGGAACTGTGAATTCAAAAGATGACTCTTTGCAAGGAGGGTGGTGTTAGATTTTGGGAGGTACAGACACCAGCCACCACCTACTTTTTATTTGGGTATATTATAATAGTTCTTGGCTTCATATACTCCAAGGTAGTCTGAAGTGTTGCCCCTTTATTACTACTGCCAGCTGTGATTGCTTGCTTTCTTTGGAGCGATGGAGGTTGATGTTTCTTGAGCGGTTACACCTGGCATCTTTGGCAAGTTCTCCGTTAACTTTTGGCCTTCAATCCTCCTGTCTTTGACGGCTTTTTCTATTATTGTGCATTTCTTTTGATAGACATCCTAATGCTGTTAGTGCCACGAACTCTACCTCTATTATGTTAACAGAATACTGCTATCCTGTCTCTGAGTGAAGCCTGCTAGCAATTATGTTGTGTTAAAAAAAATTATACATTTTATTTTTTAACTTTAAGTCAAAGAGACTTGAAGACTGGTGACCCTTATGACAAGGTGTTGGGTGTTTTTAAGCCACTTTAAGGCATGTATTCATAAGGATCCTGGTTAAGGACTTTGGTATGATTCATGTATACGTATGTCATCTTAAGGACTTTTACCCCCGTTCAATATCTGAATTGTATCAATCCATATCTGCAAATGTAACCCCACATATTGAACTGTACATTAAACTTTCAGAAAATGTCACTCAAAAATAACTGCAATGTCTTGCCCAGGGTTCCCAAAAATTGATATGACAGTGGAAATAGTGAGCGGTAGAGGTAGCATGAAAAGAGAGGTTTGGAAACTGGTGAAAGATCACTTTCCCTTGGGGCAGCCTAAATGGTAGGAGGCTTTGAGCAACTGCCTATATCTTAGTGCCTCTGGCGTACTTGAAGCTTCAGCAATGTCAGAATCGGAACTAGAAATTCAAAAGCTACATGACAAGTCACTGGTGGGAGGCTGGGGTTACCATTAAGGATACCTAGACACCTACTTTTTTTTTTTTCGGTATATTATTATTGTGGCTTCTTATGGTCCAAGGTAATCGGATGTATTGCCCCCTCGTTATTACTATCTGCTGTAATGGCTGGTTTTTTTGGTGGCTGGGGTTGGTTTTTGGTCTTAGTCCTGGCATCCTTGGTGTGGATCTCCCCTCGTAGCCTTCAACTTTCCTGTTTTTGGTGGCTGTTTTTAATGGCTCACTTTTTAATGGCTCACTTTTTAATGGCTCACTTTTTAATGGCTCACTTTTCAATGGCTCACTTTTCAATGGCTCACTTTTCAATGGCTCACTTTTCAATGGCTCACTTTTCAATGGCTCACTTTTTAATGGCTCTGGACCAAGTTCATGGAGAGTGCAACGTGGAACACTGTGGAGTGCCCAAAAATGTTAATTGCACTAAGCAGAGTTCCACAGGCAGAGTTGCTCACCGCACCCGTTTGCATGACCTATTAAATTTTTTTCAATGCAAAGTTTGTTCTCACGCTGCGAATTGGGCACAGCCATCTTGTTTTTTGCTCTGTTTATGGTGGTAGTCTATTTTTACAATGTTTCTTTAATCCTCCTCCTATCTAACTTATCTAATGTGTATGTATTATATTATCCTGTCTCTTTATGTATTTTGTTTTTTGTACTGTTTTGAGTGTTTTTGAGACTTTTCTCCTTTTTACATTTTTTGCCTTTCTTATTTCTATTTTCCCCTCACCCAGCTCCATTGCAGAGCAGGGGAGTGTCAGTGCCAGCCCTACCCGAACCAAATGCAGTACCAGCCACCTACCTTGTGATTGGCGCTGTGAAGGGGTGCAACCCCTGTCATTTGTTTCAGAGTTGGAGGTGGCTCTACTAGTTTATGTGCCACGGCACCTCCCTCCACCTTGGCAGCCAGCAGCAGGCCTGTCAAGGGGTATGGCCTCCGGGAGCATCGGTAGCACTGGGAGAGGGTGCCCCAGGCTGTGCACCACAGGTGCACTCAACAGTCGACATCCCAGACAGGGAACATGACCTGCTCTGCTAGGCATTGAGGTTGTGGGACTCGGTGAGTAATAATTATTTGTTGTTGTGTTCTATGCTAATATTAATTTCCCAAATAGCAAGCATGCTCCTCACACTTGGAGGTAAGTTAAGTTCTCTTGCAGGGGATTTCCATGTATAGTCATAAGCACTTGAATAGTTCTGCTCTTGAGCCGGGAACACGGAGCACTTCTTTAGATATATCTTCTTAAGTGGATATTTTTTACCTTTCTTCAGACACTTGAGAGATAGAAAAAAACAATAATGCAGCATAACTAAACGGGCTACCGTGGCCACAACCTCATCTTGAAATTAAAAAGATAGCCAGTATACTACGTTTTTTGCAGTTTTTTATGGTGTTTAACCCACAGAAAAACTCCCCTTTACAAAACTCCTTTTTTATGATGGTGATAAAAGGATGGGACAGAGTAGCCCCCATAGGCTGCCATTATGTCTTAAACTAGATGCTGTGCCTTTAAGAAACACCTGGGACCACCAGTATCCCATGATACACAGGCAGTGGAAGTTACTTCAGTTCTTTTTTCCGGCTCCTTTTTTCAGGACCCTAGAGCATTGAGCTCTACCAAATTTGGGTATTTTCTTTAAAAATAACTTCAGAATTTTACTTTTAAGTGTTACACTCAACATCTTTACCTTTCTCTACCTTTTTCTGTTTTTTCCTGACAGCAATTACCTGTTTTCATTCAAAAATGCCATCTCTTTTTGATAAGCGTCCAGACTGAGAAGGAAGAAGGCCAGAACTGACCCTCTTAGAGTGTGCATTATTTGTCTACCTGCCACTCATGTTCCTGATTCCTGTTCCATCTGTAAAACCTTTTCCAGGCATACCCTGTGTGACAGGGAGAAGATTCGACTTCAAGGAGCAGAAGAACGAAGAAAACAGCAGGTCCAGTCATCAGGTGGGACTTCAGGGTGAGGAGAGGGTCAGTCCTTTACCAGGGCCGAGGAGAAGCTCTTCGGCGGAGGCTACGCCGACAGTGAGAACTCCTCATTTGCCCTCAAGAAGCCCACTACAGACGGAACAAGATCGCCATCAAGAACGTCCATCAGTCGACCTCGATTCATCACCGTTGATCGACGTCAACACATCACCATCGATTGGCATCGACCATGCCGTTGATCGAAGTCACCACGCCGCCATCGACTGACGTTGAGAAGACACCGTCATTCGACGTTGAGAAAACACCGTCTGTAACCGACTCAGTAGACTTCAAGAAGTATGCAGTCGACGTCGGGAGGAAGTTCTCATTCAAGACGATGTCCAAGGTCTCCATCGACTAGTAGATCAATGTCGAGGGGTAAAGATGGCTCGCCTGTGGAATCGGTGGCTCTCCAGAAGGCACGGAAAAAGAGGAGACTAATCTGCTTGTCGGATTCGGAGTATTCCCATACATGCTCTCTGTCTAGGACCATATCACCTACTCTGTCTCCTCCTCATCTTCCAGATGATCAACCTAGGCCTCCTACATTGCCTCCGCCTCAGCCAGCTACACCTCCTCCTCTTGCACTCTGCCTCCTCCTACACCATGAAGGTCCAGGTCCAGGTCCAAGTCCCACACGAGGAATCGTTCTCACCGACATAGACGTTCCTCTACTCATCTCCACTGCTGACATCATGGTGGAACATCTTGTTCTAGGCACCAGGGACACTTCCTCGACGAAGACATTTTCTTACTTTATCAGACTCTCCTCTTCAAAGGGTTTCACAAATCGTTGATATTGCTCCTTTTCAGCAAGTCTTTGTGCGAGGGGCTTCCAAATTGAGCATTCCAATGTCCTTTCCAACGCCATCAACTTCTGTGATATTCGAGACTTTGCAGCAAAGACAAGCATCTCGTCCTTTGCTTCCTTTGGTGCCAGGCCTCTTAGAACTGGCATTGGAACTCTTTCTAACACCCTCTTCCATTAAGCCAGCTTCATCCAGGCTGCAAAAGAAGTATCATCCTCCAGAACAGGATCCCACATTCCTAAGGGTGGATCCGCCCCCAGACTCAGTCATTGTGGTGGCTTCTAAAAAGCAACATACTACGGCTCCGTCATCCACAGTTCCACCTAATAAAGCCATAAGATGGACTCAATGGGTAAAAAAGTGTGCAACACAGCAGCGACTTCCATGAAAGCAGCTAGTGCCACAGCTCTTTTAGGTAGATATGACCGAGCACTATGGGAGTCGCTCCAACAATTTGTGGAACATCTACCTAGAGATAAAAGGGAGGATTATAACGAGATCTTAATGGAAGGACGTATGGTATCTAACCCAGTAATTAGCGCTGCTGTGACGCATCTCTTCTGGCTGTGCATGGATATTGTCATGGAGTAGCACTCAGTCGACATTCATGGCTTCGCTTGACTTCTTTGAAGCCATAAGCACAACAGAGCATCCTGAATCTTCCCTTCTCAGGCACTACTCTTTTTGGATCTCATGCAGACAAGGAGATGGCACGCATGAAAGTGGAAACGGAAACATTAAAAGCTGTTGATCTCGAGACAGGCTTCCAACCCCTCGGTGGTATCTGGTTCGACAGTCAGGCACACAACAATCATATCAACGATCCTACCAACCTTATCAAAAACAACGAAGAGGAAGGTCAGGACAACAACCTTCACAAGGAGGCAATATACCTACTGGCTCCAAGCCCTGAATCCTATCTTCCCCCTCTTCCGTTACCCACTCCGGTAGGGGGAAACCATTCAACATTTCTTGGCAGTGTTGCGAAGTATCACACAAGACAGTTGGGTTTTGAATATTGTGCGCAATGGATATTCTCTACGATTCACCAGCTCTCCACCATCAGTTCCTCCAAAACAATCAAGATTCCACCTATTGCAATTACAAGCAGAAGTGAAAATTCTCTTATGAAAACAGGCAGTAGAACCTGTTCCTTCGTGGCAATGAGGCAAAGGGCTGTATTCAAGATTTATTCTCATCAAAAAGAAAGACCAGAACGAGTTGAGACCCATTTTCGATCTAAGGGAGGCCAACAAATGGATTCGGAGAGAAAGATTCTGGATGTAACCATTAGACCTACAAGACGCATACTTCCACATCCAGATCATAAAAAAACAGCACAAGTTCTTGAGATTTTCTGTGGGAAACCACCACTACCAATACTATGTGCTTCCTTTCGGCCTGAAATTAGCACCCAGGGCCTTCTCCAAGTGCATGGTGGTAATGGCTGCCCATTTGAGGAAACACAAAGCGTACATCTACTACTATCCAGATGATTGGGTGATCAAGCCATCCACGTGACAGGATGCTCAAATACATTTCATTTGGACCTCTGACCTTCTCCTTTGATTGGAACTTTACGTGATTCAGACGAAGTCTACCTCGACGCCTGTGCAGTACCTACAATATCGGAGAGCATCCATCGATACTCGCACGGAAACATGTATCTTTCGGAGGAGAGACGCTTATCGATCCTTCAGAAAGCTCAGCCTCTCATTTCAATGTCACATCTGACTGTGAGGAAGGTCTCCTCTCTTCTGGGCTCCATGGCGTCTTGCATATTCCTCACACCGCGCGCACATCTCCACATGAGACACCTGCAGGAATGTCTGGAGGACCAGTGGTACCAGCGAACGGGAGATTGGGAAGACCGGATTCAACTGTCACAATATGCCCTACGGTACATCAAATTATGGTATTCGCCCATCAATCTCCTATGAGGGACTCCTTTTCACAAGGATTTACTGACTCAAACTATAGTCACGTATGCCTCTCTCCTGGGATGGGAGCCCATACAGATCACCTCCCAATTCAGGGTAGATGGTCACGCAAGGAATCCACTTACCACATCAATCTGCTAGAGCTACAAGCAGTTCATTTGGCTCTGAAAGCTTTTCAGCCATCCTTGCATTCCAACTCCCTGCTTGTACAGAGGGACAATACAACAACAATGTTCTACCTCAACCAGCAGAGAGGGTCAAGATCCAGACCATTATCTCGGGACGCCCATACAATCTGGAAGTGGCTTCTAGCCAGAAACCTGACCATAACAGCAACCCACCTCCCAGGTGTTCAAAATGCTCAGGTCGACTCTCTAAGCAGACTCCTCAGGAAAATTATGAGTTGGTCCTAAACAACGACGTGGTACGAGACGTATTCGAAAAATGGGGTACTCCAAATGTCGATTTGTTTGCCACCGCAGAAAACAGTAAATGCCAAATCTTTGCCTCCAGGTTCTACCAACCGGGAACCCTGGGAAATGCCCTATAGATAAACCGATCAGGCAGACTTTTCTACACATTTCCTCCAGTCCCCCTGATCCTGGCAGTTCTCGTCAAGCTCTCTCAATCCTGGGCCAAGATGATTCTCATAGCTCCGGAATGACCACGTCAATGGTGGTTCACAGACATCCTTCACCGGTCTATCCATCCACATCTCAGGCTGCCATGCAAAATGCACTTACTAATGAAGTTCAGAAGACAGATGGTACACACCAACCTCTCCTCTTTGAATTTGGCAGCATGGCTCCTGAGCTAGGGCAGTATGGACACTTGCACTTATCTCAAAACTGCATGGACATTCTTAAGGAAGCTAAGCAGCCTTCCACACTGTTAGATTTAAAATTCCCCGTTCACAAATTGCATTCAGCGTGCTACATTAGATTAGCAATGTGTGACTAAAGTACATGTAATAATGGTAACGTTCTACAACCCACTGAGTTATCCTGATACCATGTAAGCTTTCATTAGCCAGTGTGACTCCATTTTATATTTCGTAATCCTTATTAGACTGCCTCTGCTGAGCCCGTGTCAGGCCTTAGAATGCAGAATAGCCTGCCTCGGCAGAATACTGTATTTCGTTATATTTCTTCATTATGTCCAAGGCTGTGACTCAACTTGCTAATAAGGCAATTATTCTGTTCTTGCATTCCTTTGTATACATGTAGTTCTGCTGCCACGTTATGAGATGCTGAGACTCGGCACAGTGACCTTGGGTCGCTGATAGCATGCCCATCTGGCAGATGTTTAGCTCATCTCTCTGTGCCTCCATTGTTCATACCTGGCTCAGACCGGTACTTTTCCATCAGAGGTGTTGCCGAAGTCCCCTGAAGGGTTTACCTTCTATTAGCGAATGTTGGGGAGTCAGTCCTCTCGACAAAATCTTATGGTGATGATCTGACTGGACTCCTCTGCAGAGAAATGCAATAAATACGCACGTTTCCATTCTCTACTGTCTGATGGACTCTTCTTTTGGGAAGGCATAGCAGGTGGGCATAAGTACCAGTGAGCCCAAGCACGACTTCAAGAGACATCGAGAAGTCAATGCACTGGCAAAAGTGCGCGGTGACCAGGAGTTCCGGTTTCACGCTACTCAAGAGGGCTGCGGGTCTCAAAGGCCCCTTTGGAATGTCCAGACGCTACACCTTATGTTTACTGTTTCGTGATAGGTTTGCGAGAGGTAAACAAAATTGTGGTTCCCCAATACCCTGTGATGCTTGACATCACAGCGATTTTGACTAGGATTCCCCCGACTGCTACATTTTTCTCAGTCATTGACTTAAATGCTTTCTTTAGCATTCCCATCCATCCCGATAGCCGTAATCTTTTTGGATTTGCAATATGTGGTCAGAGCTTTAGATTCTGTCGTGCTCCACAAGGCTATATGGAAAGCCCTAGTATTTACAGCCAGGCTTTAAAAACACAATTGGATACACTGGAACTTCCATCTGGTAAGGTGTTGCTACAATATGTTGATGATATTTTGGTGGCCTCAGTCACTGAACAGGGCTGTAAAGAGGCCATAGTTAAATCACTGCTCCATTTGGCAAACCATGGACACAAGGTGTCCCTATCGAAGTTTCAGTATTGTCGACAGGAGGTCACCTACTGTCGAAGGAGGGTCGCAGACTAACACCAGAATGCATAGCTACTATAACTAACATGTCCGTCCCTAAGACCCAACGCAAGGTACGAGCGTTCCTGGGGTTAACTGCGTATTGCCGGCAATGGATCCCTAACTTCTCCCTACTAACGAAACCCCTTCTTTACCTCACCACCAAAGATGTGCATGAGCCTCTGCCTTGGAAACCTGCATGCCAACAAGCTTTTGAACAATTAAAGACTGCGCTTTGCTTGCTCCTGTGCTTGCTACTCCTGACTACCAAAAGCCTTTTGTGCTGTATGTACACGAGGCTGACTGTTGTGAGCTTTCTGTACTAACATAGGGTTTCAGTGGTAAGCAGAGACCCTGCTCCTACTTTTCAGCCATTTTGGATAATGTTGCCAGAGCGCTTCCAAGCTGTTTGAGAGCTGCTGCGGTGGCAGCGGTATCGATCAGACAATCGGCAGGGCTCGTCCTTGATACTGACCTCACAGTGATGGTACCTCACGCTGTGGACATGCTATTTAACAAGATTAAGACACAGCACCTCACCAGTGCACGTCTTACTGGATATGAGCTGACTCTATTTGCTGTGCAAAATAAAGTTCTTCCACTTTGAATCAAGCCACGTTACTATCCCTCCCTTCGGAAGGAGAAGACAATGATGTCAATGATTGCCTGTTCTGAACAGAAGAAGAAACGAAGGACGGGTAGACATGACTGATGTTCCCTTATCTGACCCTCAAGGGGAACTATTTGTTGATGGCTCTTGTTTCAAACTGCCAGATGGCACCATTACTGCAGTTTATGCAATCACCACACTACATACAGTAGTCGGGACATTCTGTGTCGCATATCAGTCGGCCCAAGCTGCAGAATTGGTCACTCTCCTAAGATCTTGTGAATTGAGTGAAGGACTGGATGTTAAGGTCTATACTGACCACCAGTATGCCTTCGGTGTAGCACACAATTTTGGGCTCCTCTGGGCAGAGAGGTGGTTCCTGACATAGCAAAATCCAAAGGGGATGATGGACGGAGTGTTGAACATTGCAAGCGCTCACCCCCAGTCAACTGATCTGGGTTTAATCCATCATCATTCTTTAGCTTACTTCGCCACCCCAGTTCAGACATGGCCATATGCAAATCAGTCTGACCCTGTGCCTCATGGGAACAGTCCAGCCTGAACTACCAAGCCATGTCTTCCCTGGATCGGAAACACGCATCCTGGGACCGGTTTCTGGCTAATCAGCCGTCCTCAGCCAGGCATATGGCCATGTCTGTACTGGTTTGGTTTTGGGGTTCCTGACATCTCATGGGCAGAAAATACAACACGGCCCCCTAATACTCAGATTATCAGCACTGACCCTCCCAGACAAACTTGCTATATTAAAATGCAGCGCACATAAAGCTGTTGTGGACAATGTGGGGAGGGGGAATGCGCTCGCAGACCAGACGGCTAAGGAGACAGCAAGGTCAAAGATGAGTAAAATGTTTGTGGCAGGTCCTGCTAGATGGGTCCCAGACAACGGGATGTTTGAGAACACTGTGGAAAGTGTAAGAGAAATACAAAGAGAGGCGACTGCAGACGAACTGGCAATGAGCGAGGAGAGAACAGGAAGCTTAGATGAGGACGCGTGTTGAACTGATTTTTAGGCAAACCGAGGTGGTTGTTGCTGAACGCATAGGTTTTCCCTGTAGTCACCATGGCCCATGGTCCGGCGCACATTAGTGCTAAAGGTATTTGTAAGCTGTTAGACCCGGTATGGCAGAATGAGAACATCTCTAAAGTTGCAGCACATTTTGTGCGACATTGTATCATTTGTCTCCAGCATAATCCTGGAAAAGGCACCCCTACACCTGCTGGTAATTTTGCACCACCTTCCTTCCCTTTCGAGGTTCTTCAGATGGATTTCATTGAAATGGAACGAGTTAATAACTTAATGTATGTACTAGTGGTAGTTTGTACATTTAGTAAGTGGGTTGAGACCTACCCAACTAAAGAGAATACAGCTCTAGCAATAGCAATAGCAAAAGCACTTTTAAAGGAGTACTTCCCGCTCCACGGATTGCCACGTGTGATCTGGAGTGACAAGGGGAACCACTTCAATGCCAAGGTCATTGATTTGGTGTGCAAGGGTTTTCAAATTACTCAAATTTCATGCAGAATACCATCCCCAATCAGCCGGCCTTGTAGAGAAATACCATGGCATTCTCAAACTAAAACTAGCGAAAATACATGAAAGCACAAGATTGCAATGGCCAGATGCATTTCCCCTAGCATTGGTGTCTGAGAGAGTGACTGCACATTCTAGGACCGAATTGTCACCTTACGTGGTGGTCTTCGGGTGCCCTGCTAATGTGTGGGGCATTTTTCCGACATTGAATATTCCTCATTTGATGTGTTCTGTCAATCAACAGATATCTGTCTCCCTACAACCATTGCCAGAGGGTCCTGAACATCGGATTCAGCCTGGAGACTTCGTTCTTATTCGTCAATTTCAGCTCAAATCCTGCCTGTAACCATGGTGAAGAGGCCCCACCCAGGTGCTCCTGGCCACTCTGCCAGCTGTGAAGGTGGATGGCCGGAAGCACTGGGTGCATGCTTTGCATGTGAAGAAGGTTCCTCTCCTGCTTCCATACGATTCCTGGGTGAAGGACAGGATCGCTGACCAGGAAGGGGAGCTGGTCCCCCGCTTCGTTCCCTTTTCCGACGCCCGGCTCGGAGGGGCATGGACCGATTTTTTTTTTTTTTTTTTTTTTTTTTTTTTTTTTTTTTTTCCACCCCCCCCCCCCCCCCCTGAGATAAGGGCAGCCCCGGATACCTGAGCTCCTGGAGCACAAGCACCTGAGTCTCGATCCCCAGCTGAAAGTGAGCTCCTACCTTTGTTTGCTGATGAGGAAGTACCTGGACCCACAAGGTAAAATTTGCGGTCCCGATGGAAGGGCAGTGCGCCAGCAGAGCAACACAGTAGTTAGGGAAGGACTTCAGCTTAGGGTGCAGGTGCTGTGCCTCTGGTGCCTGTTTTAGATTAGAGTGAAGAACACTGGTGCTCTGCCTTGAACACTGGACAGGATCGTTGATGGTATTTGCCCTGGAAGGGAGGTTGCCCTATCCTGAAAGAAGAAAGATTGTTTCTAGTAAGGGCTGAAATTGTTTTCAGTTGGGTTGCCCTTGTGCAGCTCCAACGTGGAAAAGACCACGTTTGATGAAAGATAGGAGCCTGCCTGTAAGACTCTTGAAGGACACAGGAAAGAAGAATACCCCTCTGGCTGGTTGTATAGTGGCTCCAATTCCCAAAGTACTTTTTATGTACCCGTTTGATCGTGCAATAATGAAGGAGGAGCAGCCTCTAGTGGCTTCTCCAATGCAGCAGAATGGCCCTGGGTGGTCTAGGTGGTCTACTGGAAGTAGGGTAGCGGTGGTAGTGTTTATTCTCTTGATAACGATAACACTGTTCGGGTAGTCTGGTACTTACAGGAACAACACCCTGTGCATATTCTGCTAGGGTCTACCCCGGTTCCCACTGAGCACTCAATTGTTACATTGGCTCCGCATAAGGAAAGCCCTAGATAGCCCTATACCCAGTATGCATTCATCCAGATGCTCCATCAGGTACACAGTACCACTAACGCCACGAAGTGCTGGGTGTGTGGACTACTCCCTTCAGTCATGCATAAAAATGATATATTAGTGTCATTGCCCTTATCATATTTAGATAGCTGTGAGGCCTGGTTCCAACTGCTCTCTATGGTATATATGCATTACTATGCGGATGCGATGAAGATAACACAAGCTGATTTTGAGGCGGTACTAGATTATATAGCGGTACATCAGGGGTATACGGCTGGGACAGATGGTTACAAAATTAAGTACTAGACTTCCAGGGTTTAATGTCACTGAATATTTTAAATGTTTCCAGGAGCACAATATCACTGAAGATAAAGCTATGCCTGTCCCCGAGATAAATGCAACAGCTAGTATTTGTGTTCAAGGGTCCAGGAATGTTTCAGTAGGGCAGAGTCATTGTAATTATACCCATTGGTTGAATATTACCAGTAGTCCACCCTTGCTGATACCCCAGAACGTATATTTAATCTGTGGGGAGCAAGTTTATATCTGGCTTCCTACGGGGTAGTCTGGCCGATGTTCTCTCCATTCTCCTGCCTCTCGTTTACATTGCACTGTCCACCTATCATAGAGATCACAAGTTGTATCGCAGGGACCTTTGTGTACATAGAGTTAAGATAGTTGTTGATTCGGATGATATTGATCAATTGTTAACTCCTTGCAACAATTCACTGATATAATGAAGGGTATTGTACCGTTCTGGGGTCCCATGTTCAATAGCCGCAACATTAGTCGCCTCGCAAGAGTAGTAGATGGAGTCATTAATACTACTGCAGGTGTACTGACCAATATTACAGTTGAGCTCCAGGCTACGAGACTCGTCTCACTTTAAAATAGAATGGTTTTATGTTATCTTAGCCGATCGGGTGGAGCCTGTTGCATCATAGGGAACAGTTGCTGTGTGTACATACCTGAGAGCGCCCCGATTGTCCCTTCTGCCATACAGAAATTACACAAACTTGCCTCAGAAATACATGAGGATAATGGTTCATGGACTCGCACGGGATGGCTCTGGGTTCTTTAGCCATACATGCTAAAAGAAGGTTCTATTAGATTTAAAATTCCCCGTTCCCAAATTGCATTCAGCGTGCTACATTAGATTAGCAATGTGTGACTAAAGTACATGTAATAATGCTCATGTTATACAACCCACTGAGTTATCCTGATACCATGTAAGCTATTGTTAGTCAGTGTGACTCCATTTTACATTTCATAATCCTTATTAGACTGCCTCTGCTGAACGCTGTAATTGCACTTTCATTTGCACGAAAACCCTACCTCACCAGATGACACTTCCGTGAGGGGAACGGATTCCAGCATCAGGGTCTCTCGCTCCAGCCGTGCGGGAAACGGCACCGGGCACTGAAGGGACTACATCCCCCAGAGTCCCCAGCGAGGCGCCATCCATTTGCATCATCTAGGAGCGCCGGAGGTCTTTAAAACCAACAGGGACCTCACGCAGCGCGGGACGCTGAACGCTGTAATTGCACTTTCATTTGCACGAAAACCCTACCTCACCAGATGACACTTCCGTGAGGGGAACGGATTCCAGCATCAGGGTCTCTCGCTCCAGCCGTGCGGGAAACGGCACCGGGCACTGAAGGGACTACATCCCCCAGAGTCCCCAGCGAGGCGCCATCCATTTGCATCATCTAGGAGCGCCGGAGGTCTTTAAAACCAACAGGGACCTCACGCAGCGCGGGACGCTGAACGCTGTAATTGCACTTTCATTTGCACGAAAACCCTACCTCACCAGATGACACTTCCGTGAGGGGAACAGATTCCAGCATCAGGGTCTCTCGCTCCAGCCGTGCGGGAAACGGCACCGGGCACTGAAGGGACTACATCCCCCAGAGTCCCCAGCGAGGCGCCATCCATTTGCATCATCTAGGAGCGCCGGAGGTCTTTAAAACCAACAGGGACCTCACGCAGCGCGGGACGCTGAACGCTGTAATTGCACTTTCATTTGCACGAAAACCCTACCTCACCAGATGACACTTCCGTGAGGGGAACGGATTCCAGCATCAGGGTCTCTCGCTCCAGCCGTGCGGGAAACGGCACCGGGCACTGAAGGGACTACATCCCCCAGAGTCCCCAGCGAGGCGCCATCCATTTGCATCATCTAGGAGCGCCGGAGGTCTTTAAAACCAACAGGGACCTCACGCAGCGCGGGACGCTGAACGCTGTAATTGCACTTTCATTTGCACGAAAACCCTACCTCACCAGATGACACTTCCGTGAGGGGAACGGATTCCAGCATCAGGGTCTCTCGCTCCAGCCGTGCGGGAAACGGCACCGGGCACTGAAGGGACTACATCCCCCAGAGTCCCCAGCGAGGCGCCATCCATTTGCATCATCTAGGAGCGCCGGAGGTCTTTAAAACCAACAGGGACCTCACGCAGCGCGGGACGCTGAACGCTGTAATTGCACTTTCATTTGCACGAAAACCCTACCTCACCAGATGACACTTCCGTGAGGGGAACGGATTCCAGCATCAGGGTCTCTCGCTCCAGCCGTGCGGGAAACGGCACCGGGCACTGAAGGGACTACATCCCCCAGAGTCCCCAGCGAGGCGCCATCCATTTGCATCATCTAGGAGCGCCGGAGGTCTTTAAAACCAACAGGGACCTCACGCAGCGCGGGACGCTGAACGCTGTAATTGCACTTTCATTTGCACGAAAACCCTACCTCACCAGATGACACTTCCGTGAGGGGAACGGATTCCAGCATCAGGGTCTCTCGCTCCAGCCGTGCGGGAAACGGCACCGGGCACTGAAGGGACTACATCCCCCAGAGTCCCCAGCGAGGCGCCATCCATTTGCATCATCTAGGAGCGCCGGAGGTCTTTAAAACCAACAGGGACCTCACGCAGCGCGGGACGCTGAACGCTGTAATTGCACTTTCATTTGCACGAAAACCCTACCTCACCAGATGACACTTCCGTGAGGGGAACGGATTCCAGCATCAGGGTCTCTCGCTCCAGCCGTGCGGGAAACGGCACCGGGCACTGAAGGGACTACATCCCCCAGAGTCCCCAGCGAGGCGCCATCCATTTGCATCATCTAGGAGCGCCGGAGGTCTTTAAAACCAACAGGGACCTCACGCAGCGCGGGACGCTGAACGCTGTAATTGCACTTTCATTTGCACGAAAACCCTACCTCACCAGATGACACTTCCGTGAGGGGAACGGATTCCAGCATCAGGGTCTCTCGCTCCATCCGTGCGGGAAACGGCACCGGGCACTGAAGGGACTACATCCCCCAGAGTCCCCAGCGAGGCGCCATCCATTTGCATCATCTAGGAGCGCCGGAGGTCTTTAAAACCAACAGGGACCTCACGCAGCGCGGGACGCTGAACGCTGTAATTGCACTTTCATTTGCACGAAAACCCTACCTCACCAGATGACACTTCCGTGAGGGGAACGGATTCCAGCATCAGGGTCTCTCGCTCCAGCCGTGCGGGAAACGGCACCGGGCACTGAAGGGACTACATCCCCCAGAGTCCCCAGCGAGGCGCCATCCATTTGCATCATCTAGGAGCGCCGGAGGTCTTTAAAACCAACAGGGACCTCACGCAGCGCGGGACGCTGAACGCTGTAATTGCACTTTCATTTGCACGAAAACCCTACCTCACCAGATGACACTTCCGTGAGGGGAACGGATTCCAGCATCAGGGTCTCTCGCTCCAGCCGTGCGGGAAACGGCACCGGGCACTGAAGGGACTACATCCCCCAGAGTCCCCAGCGAGGCGCCATCCATTTGCATCATCTAGGAGCGCCGGAGGTCTTTAAAACCAACAGGGACCTCACGCAGCGCGGGACGCTGAACGCTGTAATTGCACTTTCATTTGCACGAAAACCCTACCTCACCAGATGACACTTCCGTGAGGGGAACGGATTCCAGCATCAGGGTCTCTCGCTCCAGCCGTGCGGGAAACGGCACCGGGCACTGAAGGGACTACATCCCCCAGAGTCCCCAGCGAGGCGCCATCCATTTGCATCATCTAGGAGCGCCGGAGGTCTTTAAAACCAACAGGGACCTCACGCAGCGCGGGACGCGCGCGGGCAGCACCCGGGCGAAGCCCGGGCGAAGGGCGGGCCCGTCCTTGCCCGTCACTGCCTGGACCTGACTGGACTGGGCCATCCCTCTGACACTTCTAAGTGCTCACCGCCAGGAAGGTAGATTTGCACTGTATTACGTCATTTGTGATATGAGTAGTAGTTTGTATTGCATACGTATGATTTGAGGTTGCTGATCCCTCAGGCTGATAACGTGAAAAGCTGTATTGAGACGTAACACTTGGACTACCATCACAACATATCACCAACACTGCCCTGGGACTGTATCCTGTCATAGGGGTGTACACAGTGCCTGATGGCAGGCAGGGGGAAGCGTTTGGGAGGGGGCGGGTCTGTGTCTGGCACTATGGATCATTTCATCACGAGAGCGGTCTCGGTTTTAGAACAAGAAATAGCTATTACCGAGCGCCGGTTATCTGCCGAGCTAAGTCAAGCTAGACGTTCCTCTTTAGGCTTATTTGCCCTAGCAAAATCCCCTAAGAACCCTGTATTGCAGGGTGCGGAAGCTATTGGGCAACAGATGGATAAAGCAGTTAGCTCCATTACAATAGTCGATCAGAATGATACAAACGACACAAATGATCCCCCGAGAGAGGCTCCCCTTACAGTCACTAGTGCTCTGATTCACACCCAATCTGCCTCTAGTCATCCACAGACAAGAGCCCAAAAGAAGGGTAGTAACAGTGTAGCATGTAAGAGGAAGAGAGTAGGGCTATCACAGGGCGGGAGATCAGCAAAGCATACTAATATCGCGACTGGCCCACCAGCAAAGTCTGGTTTGGCTCAGTCTGTCGATATCACTATTGGTGATAAAACTGATAATGGACATCAGGATCAGCCCCAACATAATGACCTGATCCCCCAGATCGAACAAATAGTCCGTTCCCTGCTATCACCACTTTTGGATAGGGTAAAGGTGGTTTTTGACAAAGTAGATCGTCTTGAGCAAACTATTTTAGATAATTTTTGCTCATTAAAAAATGTTATTAAATTAGCCACCAAGGACTGTGTTAATCCCACTAAGGTGACCCATACCCTTCCTGCCCTGCCACTTTCTTCCCCCAAAACTGTTATACCCCCTATAGTCGACTCTGGGATAGTTCCACCCAGAACCTCGATAGCAGACAACACTAGCACCCAGGGTAGTACCCAGGATAGGGATCGCTCAAAGGACCTACCCGGAACCAAAGTGGATAGCAGGTCTTCACACAAAGGTTCAAACATAGTCTATAGAGATAGGATAACTAAACCCTCCAAATCTTCGAATGTCTGCATTCATTTACCTCCTGAATCTATTCCCTATGTTGCTGTCTTATCCGGCGTTCCGGAATTAAAGAGCGACATAGAGGAATCTTATCAACAACTCAAAAATAAAGTCATCTTCTGGCTCAATCAAAAGAGACCTATCCCGAACTTTGTGGACGGGAAAATTCTCTTTGCCAGAAGAGTTAGTTGGGTTGGTCCCAGACCAAAAAATGTCCAAGGGGATTGTATTATCATTAATTTCAGGGATACCCGAGTTGTGCGCATCATCTGTGACCATCCACTTAGTTGGGACAGGTCAGAAATAAGGGTCCATGATTTAAGGCATTTCTATAATCCTCACTTTAACACCCCCGAAAGCCTTGTTCAATCCCAGGATAGGACCGGACCCAACCCAAACTTTGTAATGCCTCCCACTCAGAGTATCGATAACACATATACCACCTGGAAGCATCAGCCTGACCGGGCCTAGAGGGGCCTCTCCTTAATCTGTCACCCTCAGTTGATAATCCACCAACAAGATCTGAGGGAAAGGGTGTAGATGTCTGTGTGTCGCACGATTTGTCCGACAGAAAAAACACCTGTAAAATTTTAAGTTGGAATGTTGCCGGCACCAGACTTAAAAGCCAGGATGATCTATGGATTGGTTATGTTGTGTCCCACGATATTATCGCCCTACAGGAAACTTGGGACACATCAAACAATCTCTTTTTGGACGGGTTTGTTCACTTCTATATCCCAGCAACACCTAGCTTGGCGGGGAGGGCCAAGGGGGGTCTTGCCTTGCTCGTTTCTCTGAACCTGAAAGGATCCGCCAAACAGGTTGATTCTGGCTCCCAACATTGTTTAGTAGTAGAATTAGTGGTGGCAAAATCTCCTTCTCTACTCTTGATAAATTTTTATAATTCTAAAGACAGTGTCAGTCCAAATTACCATCTAGAATCTGTGGGGGAGGTTCTGGATAAATATAGAGCTCTACACAATAATTTTGAGGTAATTTTAATGGGCGATTTTAATATCCATCCATGCAGTCTAGGTTGCATTTTGGATGACGAGGAGGGTTCTTCCAACGCTTCACACACACACTTCGAACATACTAAATCGGGTGAGGCTTTGGAGAGCCTACTGGCCACCTCAGATCTCTCTGAACCTGGTCACTGCACGGTGGGGCAGAGACCGTTTACCTTTAAAGGCCCGGATTCAGGGTCAGTCATCGATTACATTTTTGTTTCCTCTTTGCTTCTTGTTTTGATTTTAAACTACAGGGTGGAGGACTCCGCATTCAGTGATCACAATCCAGTGATAGTGGAGGCCGCTTCGGATGGGTTATTGGCATTTAAAGAGCCTAGTATCTTGGGACCTAGAGCCCTGATAGTAAAAGACCAGGGCAGGAGGGTAAAATGGGCTCAGGTGTCCCCGATCTCTTTTTGTCAAGATGTACTGGCTAAAGTTAAACCGGAGATGGACATATGCCTAGACCATGCCAACTCCAACTCTAGCATTGTTGAGGCTTTTGCCATCATTTGTCAACATATAAATGCGGCCCTCTTGACCAAATCCAAGGCAGGACGTGCCATAGGGAAAAAATGGTTCAACACCAATTGTAGTAAGGCCCATTCTGCTCTTTTGAAGGCAATAAAAGGCAAACCAAGAAACAGACCTCTAATTACCTCTTTGCGGAAACAGTATAAATTGGCCATCAAAGCACGTAAAAATGAGATCCAGGAAGAAGCCTGGAACAATTTGCTGTTACCGGACACATTGCGGGATAGTTCCAAATTCTGGGGATTGATAAATCACCCCTTTTTTTCCGATAGTGGGAATCAGACCTTAGAATGTAGCATACCTGATGAACAGTGGCTAACCCACTTCGGAAAAATTTATAGTTCTGCCTCGCATGGGAATTCAGAGGAGTTGTCAGCCTTAAATCAGGTTGGTCCTGTTTCGGCCTTCAGGGTGGAGGAGGTGGAAAAAGCCATCCAAGAGACATCGAAGAGTAAGGCACCAGGCCCTGACGGCGTCCCGGCTGACCTATATAGGTCCGCACCTAAACTATGGGCCAAATTATTAACTAATGTTTTTAATGTTACAAGACACAAGTATATCCCTGAGTCCTGGGCGACATCCACTATCATACCAATTTTTAAAAAAGGCCAGAGGGATGATCCGGCATGTTATAGGCCGATCTCCCTAATTGACTCTGCTGTCAAAATTTTAGGCAGAGTCATCTTGGGCAGACTGAATACATGGTTGGCAGGTAACAATATATTATGTGACGCCCAATATGGTTTTAGGGCTAACAGGAGCACGCAAGATCAATGCTTGAATCTCCACTTACTTATTTGCAAATACACCATCGCAAAGGAGGGGTCGTTGTACATGGCCTTTATGGACCTCTCCTCAGCCTTCGACCTAGTCAATAGGTCGAAACTGTGGAGTATTCTTTTGGACAATGGAGTCGATCCCCCACTGGTTGGTTTTTTGGCAGATCTCCACTGTGATTTATCAGCCTCGGTGAGAGTCACCCAGGAGGGAAGGTGTACCAGCCGCTTCAAGTCAGAGCGAGGTGTAAGGCAGGGATGCATTTTGGCACCCCTCCTTTTCACGCTTTACATCAATGCACTGGACCCCGCCCTGGCAAATGCTGCGGTGGATGTACCACGGGTAGGAGACACCAAGATCCCAGTTCTCCTTTACGCGGACGACGCCGTTCTTTTGGCGCGTACAGGAGTGGCCCTTGACAGATTATTGGCCTCTTTCGGAGACTTTATGACATCGTTAGACCTGAAAGTTAATACTCAGAAATCACAGGTCATGATCACGGGCCAGGCTAGTAGGAGAAAGAAATCTAAATCCTTCTTTTGTCTAAGCCACGAGGTCAAAAGGGTCCCAATTTTCACCTATTTAGGGGTCATTTTTGACGAGAAGGGATCATGGGGTCCTCAACACAACCTTAAAGGCAACGCAATGGCAAGATCTGTGGCAGCTATACTTGGCTTTGCCAAACGGCTGGGTAGTCGCCCCCTGGAGGCCATCTTGAAAGTCTATAAAGCTAAAACTCTGGCATTGGCCACCTATGGCTCCGCCATATGGGGCTATTCCAGAAATGACACCATCCAGAGGGTGGAAAACAAGTTTTTAAGATCCTTGTTGTCCGTTCCTCAGTCCACACCTACTTTTACATTACATTCAGAACTGGGCTTGGGGTATGTTGTTGATCTAATTAAAATGGCACCTGTCATATGTTGGCTTAAAACCTGGCTTAATCAAGATATTCCTTTAACACATTTAATACTAAAGGATTGTCTAGCCTTGGAAAGAGCCCACACAATTCCATGGCTAGTATACGTCAAAAAGATGCTGAGTTCAGTGGGACGTTCAGTGCTCTTTAATTCCCCCGAAGGCATCAACAAGCAGGACATTAAGGGGATTAAGACCGCATTAATGACAAGATTAACGGTCAAGAGGGAGGACACTGAATTAATTAAGCCGGTAGTGAGAAGGAACTATGGGCTAATTACTGTTCCGGGCCTTGAACCCTACCTGGCTTTTGTCACAAGCCCACTTCACAGGTCTCTCTTGATTAAATTTCGTTTAAACTTGATACCGTATGTGCTAGGTTTTTATCCCACGTGGGCAACCCCGGATAATGCGCCCCCATGTGACTGCGATAATTTTTCTAGCCAAGATACATTACATTTCATCATGTTTTGTGAACATTTTGTACATATCAGGAGAAAATACCTGTTACCCTTACTTAAAGAGGCTGGCCATGTTCAGGTTCGGCCAGCGCTCTTGTCCCTACAACTCCTGCTTAATATCACCACTGCCTTTTACGTAGCAAACTTTTTAGTCGCTGCCGTGCGCATTAGTAAGATGCGTGCCAGAGAGCGACACACTATTAACACAACGGTTGTGGCTGTGATGGGCGGCGGTCATTAATTATGGACTATTTCATCCCTGCTAGTCTTTTAGATAGAAACTGTATCCTCAAACTCTATTTATTCATTTTAACTTAAGAACTGAATCGATGTAATAGGTTCTCTTCGTATTTTTAAATTTTTAAATTTTGATTATGTTCCTTATATACCAGATTTGTAATTGATGTACCCTTTGCTCTGTATTTCCGTACTGTGATTTTATGTGTGTTTTGTCTCTTTTTATGATCTTTTATTGATCGAATAAAAGTATTTGACTGACTGACTGACTGACTGACTGCCTCTGCCGAGAATGTGTTAGGCCTTAGAATTCAGAATAGCCTGCCTCAGCAGAATACTGTATTTCGTTATATTTCTTCTTTATGTCCAAGGCTGCTTATGCTCATAAATGGAGGAGATTCTGTGTTTGGTGCTCAATGAGGAATGAGGACCCTACTTCTTGCGAGGAAGATGTCATCCTTCCATACCTGCTTCATCTAGCACAATCTGGCCTCCAATTATCATCCATTAAGGTTCACTTGGCAGCCTTAAGTGTTTACAGGAAATACCTTTCACAAACTTCATTTTTCAGGATTCCCGTCATTAAAGATTCTGGAGAGTTTGAAAAAGGTGTTTCCTCCATTAGAAGTCCTTCCCCCTCCATGTGATCTTAATGTGGTGCTTTCTCGGCTAATGCAAGAGCCCTTTGGACCCATTCATAAGGCTACTCTTCAGCATCTGTCTGGTAGGACCGCTTTCCTTGTGGCTATCCTCTCCACCTGCAAGGTTAGCAAAATTCAGGCACTTTGCTGTCGAGAATCGTACACAGTTTTCCATACATCTAAAGTGGTTATGAGGACTCATCAGAAATTCCTCCCTAAGGTAATTTCGGCTTTTCATGTAAACCAAACTATTTCCTTGCCTACTATCCTGCAGCATCCATCTTCTCCAGCGGAGAGATTGCTTCATTTCCTGGATGTAAGAAGGGTTTCGAAATTTTATCTGGACAAAACTAAGGATATAAGGAAAGCGGATCAGTTATTTGTAAACTATGGCTCTCTCTGTACAGGCCTGGCAATTTCTAAACAATCTATTTCCAGATGGATTGTCTATTGTATTTTACTCGGTTATCAAAAACCTAACAAATCCCTTGCTTGTAAGCCTAGGAATCATTCTACCAGAGGAAAGGCTGCTACTGCGGCCTTGCTTCGTAATGTTCCCATTTCAAAGATTTGTAAGGCTGCTACCTGAAAATCAGTCCAGACATTCACAAGACATTACTGCCTAGACTCTGATGCCAAGGTAGATGCTCAAGTAGGGCGGTATTCCCTTCGGAATCTCTTTGCTTAAACTTTCAGTTTAAATCTTTGTCTCTTCCACCGCGTCTGTTGTATAGGGATGGGCTTGCTAGTCAATTCAAGTGCTTATAACTATACATGGAAATCCCCTGCAAGAGAAGGAATAATTTCTTAACTAGAACTTCAGTTCTCTTGCAGGGATATTTCCATGATAAGTCATAAGCAACCCTCCTGCCTCCCTGGTGAAATAGACAGACAAATCCATTATACAAAATAGACATTCACTTCTCATCGCCTTCAAAAAGAACTGAAGTAACTACCACTGGCTGTGCATCATGGGATACTGGTGGTGTTTGGAGTTTTTTTAAAGGCTCAGTGTCTAGTTTGACATATAATGGCAGCTTTTGGGGGCTACTCTGTCCCATCCTTCATCTGAGTCATAAAAAAGAAGTTTTGTGAAGGGGAGTTTTTTTTCTGTGGGTTAAACACCATAAATAATTGAACAAAACTTAGTACACTGGTTGTCTTTTTCACTTCAAGATGAAGTTGTGGCCATTGTAGCTTATTTAGTTAGGTTGCATTATTGTTTTTATAATCTCTTAAGTGTCTTTGCAGGCCTTCCTGAAGAAAGATGAAAAATATACACTTAAGAAGATATATAAAAAGAAGTGCTCCAGGTCCCGGCTCATGAGCTGGACTATTCAAGTGCTTATGACTTGTCATGGAAATACCCCTGCAAGAGAACTGGAGTTACAGGTAAGAAACTATCCTTTTGTTACACATATTATGTGATCATTATCTAGCCAGGTGCTTGGCGCTTCCTAATCATACTCATTGGAGCTCACTTGGACTGATTATTTAAGAAGTTATGTAGGTACTCCTCTGGCCCATCACTAAGATATTGATAGTTATTACTATTAGTGAGTTAGCATTCTCTCACTTCTCTGTGTGTTTCTTTTTTGTAGCTCGTACAATCTCAAGCACTCTCCCAGTGATGACTGGCCCATTTCTGAGGTGTCCTTGTGACCAGTTGGTTTAGCTCATGATTTTCTCTAAGAAATCTGCAATCATAGGGACAGTAGAGCGTGACCATGTCATCATGCAAAGCCTTCCAACACTCAATGCCCAGCAGTTCTATTTCCCAGTTGTACCGGCCACTAATATAGATTTACAGCTGCCCAGCTCAGCAGGCTCTTACAGTTTGTTGTTTAACAGGAGAATTGTGCCCTCTAGTGGTCTGCATAGAATCTGAGAATTCTCAACATCAACTTATGTTCATCCTTTCTCCTATTAGAAAATGTAACTGTTAAGTTGCATTGAAGACAATGGAACAGCAGCTGCCTTAAAAAAATCTGTATTGGCCCACTGTGCTCACAATTATACAAAGTTACTATGATCACAGTGACGGCTGCTACTGCGCAGAGGAAGGGTCTATGCAAAGGGTAACTGGTCATCTTTCAGTTGTTTATTAATTGTATTTGGATGTTAAAGTGGTACTAATGAGGTGAAGCAATTGCCAAGACAGTGTAAATGTGTGGAAATAAATTACAAAATTATAAAGTATTACTATCATAAAATGTACTGCATTAGGTCACATCATTTTCCTTTTCTTGCTGCCTTGTTTGGTTAACACTGCTACACATATTATAGTCCTTCTGCTGAGAAAGCAGTATTGGTTTGCACAGCTCAGAATTCTATTTTTATTTTTCTGAAATTCTCAAAGCAGGAGTTTTTGGGGGGGGAGAACAAAAAATGTTCCCTCTGACACACGTAGTTTTTTTTCCTATATGTCGGGGTAATTGTTTTCCCTCTCAAGATAAAACATGCTGCCACGCCAGAAAGAGAAATCCAATGATGGTCACCTGACCCTAAATCCGTAGTGTAGGAAGGTGGAGAATTGTGGTGATGCTGGTTAGGCTTCACCATGCAGTACTCTCACAATACCCCAAAGATGGTTGTTGGATTCGCAATAATAAATTCTTAGCTCAGTCCTGGTAGAGTGGCAAAGAGCAGTCAGACGTTACTAGAGGAACAGGTGTTAAGCATTTCAGAGTACCAACATGGACGATAAGTAATTGAAAAGACTCGAAAGAAACCCAACACCAATATATAAAAAATAAAGCAGATTTTTATTTCAATTTACACACCTAAATGAAATAGATCAGATGCATACACCTGGAGTTGTGGATTTTGGAAGAACACATAAATCAGTCATTCACTACTGCAGGACTTTTGCATCTCGGTCAATGGGAAAAGAGGCAATGATAATCGGTAACTTTGAGGGCGAGTTGCGGGGAACCCAAGGAAGGTAAAGGTGATGTGGCCCTAGGATCAAGCTAGTTCATTTTTACCTGGCTCAAGAAGCCTGGGTGCAGAGGTGTCCTGGCTGTCCTTGATGCTAAAGCGGGAGCCATGGGAGAGCTGGTTTTACTGCTTACACAGTGTTGGTGGGGAACAGGGTTAAAAAAGTTGACAATGAAGCCACTGCTGATGTCAGAGGAAGGTTTTGTGGAGTTCCCACAAGAGCAGCGTCAAAAAAAGAGGGTGGTTGCAGGACTGGCGACCAACAAGCCTTAGCAGTGGTAAGCACAGTAAATATTTTGATATCCGGAGGTCTTGGGGAACATGGTAGCTGCCTTAAAGTTCATGTAGGTGAGGACTGCATTTCCCACAATTTAGTGGACCTTCTACTTATGGGCAATCCCTCAGAGGGCCCACTGGACAGCGATTATTCAGGTCTAGTACACTGTTTTTACCTATGGTTGTAGGGGACTACTGCCACTAGTCCAGAGAAATACTGCCAATAGTCCAGAGACATCAAATGATGCCTTTGGCTCCCAAAGGGGTTCTTCTGTCTGCGTGAACCAAGCTTTGGTCCAGGACAAGCTGCGTCCATCCCATCCCAGGAAGGTTGGCACAGGTGCAGAGTATCACACCATTGGTTTGTGCAACTTACGTTGTCACACACGTCTCTAATTTTATTCTTGTTGCAAGTCCGATCAGAACTAAGGTTCTGGTGTCTTGGGTAGCTCTTAAATCCTAGATTTAGGTTCATTGGGGGTGTGGGTGCAAATGGCCAATGGGCTACTTACCCCAGCAGCTAATCCACCCCTGAGGTGACCACATCTGGGGTTGTAGGTCACCTTTTCTACCCAGAACCCACTATTCTACCACTTTTTAAAATGGCAGAAGTATTTCTTTACTGTACAAACCAAGTAGGCTACCCTAGAGGTGTGTCTAGCCTTCTGTGGCTGTACACCTCCTGAATACCTAATTATCTCTCCTGTCTGAGTGCAAATGTGCTTGGGGCAGGGGGGGGAGGAGCTGTTTCTTCCTTTGGGAGGCAGCCTGGTTGCACAGCCTTGATGTGCCACTTCACTAGCCAAGGGAGGGAGGTGTGACCTCTTTCCTGTCCAAGCCATTGTTTCTGACTCCTTGGAGAGTTCTCACCTCGTCGCAGAGGGCCAGATTCCTGTCTCAGTGGCAGCAAGCTCTGGCTGGCAGTCAGATCAGAGGAAAGACTGGGACAACTAGGTGGGCAACCTCTAAGTTATCCCCCTGAGTTCATGCCACATCTTCCTCCACATGAGATTTGTGTCGGGGTGAAGAGGCACGCTGTTTGATACCAAACACAACATATTTAGATGGTATCATAAAGGAGCTACCATCCTCTGGGTTGCCCGGGTACCAGCACATGTTAACTTATGAGCCGTTTATCACTTATAGTGTCCTTTAATGGCAAAGGTAACTATAGGGACCCCTAAGTTTGCACTTAGATGCCCATGCCTTTAATATAATGCACCCTGCCTCCTGGGGTTAGGAGGCTGTCCTTAGGGGTGACTTGCATATATTAAAAATAGTGCATTGAGTTTCACACACATGGTTAGGGCAATGTCAAGTTTAAGAAGTTTGCACTGCTCCTGCAATCTGCAATGACAGACCTGCTGTGAAACGTTGGCCTGGTATATGATGTCCAGTAATTAAAGTGGGCACCTTGCACCAGTCCAAACAACCCTTATGGTGATTTAAGAGGTCAAAAAGAACCTTAGAAAGCTATGCTGTGGAGAGCAGCCTTCAGGCTTAGTTTTGAAGAAATGTTAAGCGTCTTGCTTTACCAGAATGCAACCATATAGTATTGGTTAAATGAACCACACAGTAGTTAGAAAAAATATGTATTTAGTGTTATTACATACCTTAAATACCTCACAGTATCTACTGCACACAGATAAACTCAAAGAACACAATACTGTAGCACAGAAACAATCGTAATACTAATTAGTATTTATAAAGTGCACGGTTACCTCCAGCGGATGTGCCCCGGTGCTAAATGCAGAATACCAAAGAGGAAAGAGGGGAGAAGCTACAGGAGGTTAAAGAGCCAGTTTTTTACTGCTTTCCGTAATGCCAGGTCAGACTCTATCAGCCGAAGATGGGTAGTAAGAGAGTTCCAGACTGACGCCGTTCTCACCGAGCAAGCTCGGCCGCCCATCCTGACCTTAGAGAAGCGGGGAATTCTAAGCAGTTTCAGGTGTTTGGATCTCAGAACGCTGTTATGATGATAGTTTTGGAGTCTGTTTTAGATAATGCGGGCCCGATCTCTAGAGGCTCTGTAGGCAAAGGTGAGTGCCTTAAATTCAATTCTCCTTTTGACCGGCAGCCAGCGGAGGCTCCGCACATGAGGGGATATATGGTGGCAGAAAGACACCTTCCTTATGAGCCGGGCCGCAGCATTTTGAACAGTTTGCAACCGACAGATCAAATATACTGGTAGTCCGATATAATGGCTAATGGAGTAGTCCAGCTGGGACGTGACCAATGCATGGACCACAGTCTACCTGCAATCCATTGGGAGGAGATCGAGCAATCTCCTCAAAGCTCTCTGTTTCCAGAAACAGGAAGAGGAGACCTGGCAGATCCGGGCATTGCAGGAAAGGTCAGAGTCAAAATTAAACCCCAGGTTTCTAGCTGAATCTACTGGGATTGGCAGAAGGGTCTAACTCAGATGGCCACCAGAGCTCCGGTAGCAAGGGGGAAGAATGATTAAAGAAGAAAACCACTGCTTTCTCGGTATTCAGTTTCAAGCAGCTTTCTGACATCCAGGCTGCGATGTTATTCAAACATTGTTTGAAGTTGTCAAAGGCATCCTCAGAGTGATCTCGTAAAGAAAACACCAGCTGAGTATCCTCAGCATAGGATACCGCTGTTACACCCATTTGCTCGGCAACAGTTGCGAGGAGGGTAAGGTAGACATTGAATAGTAATGGGCTCAAAGCTGAGCACTGGTTTCTGTGAGGACGCGTGGGGGCGTAGTAATACCCGCTGAGAGCGGTCCTCTAAAAATGAGTAGAATCAGGCCAGAGCGGTTTCCCCCCCCCCCCCCCCCACTCCCAAGGGCTTAAGTCTCTCCAAGAGAATTTCGATGTTACACCGTGTCAAATGCCGCGGAGAGATCCAATAGCACCAACGTTGCAGAGTTGCCCTGGTCTAACGCTTCATACACAGTTTCAGCCACTTCCAGAAGTGCTATCTCTGTGCTGTAGCCTGATCTGAAACCAGATTGGGTATCATGGAGACAGCAGTTAGCTTCAAGGAAATTGAACAATTGTTTCTGAATTTCTTTTTCAAGAATCTTAGCAGACGCTGGTAAAAAGATATAGGCCTAAAACATTTGTGCTCTGCTGGGTCAGCGTCTGGTTTCTTTAGAATAGGCAGGGGATGGGCCTGTTTCCAGGTGGCAGGATAGATCCCCGTGGTCCGAGAAGAATTCTAAATTGGGTTCAACACCAAATTAAGTCATAGAGCAAGTGATTTGAAGAACTGGGCCGGGCAGGAGCAGAAACAATCATAAGTTGCACTAATACACAGTGGGCTCCAGGGGGAGACAAAACCATATACTAAAATAGTGGTATAAGAACCACAACTCGAGTCAAGACAGTGTCTAGAGGATATAGGATCACTGGAACCCCAAGGAACCACCCAAAGTGAGTAAGTAGGGACCCCACGGAGGATGGGTGCAGTGTGAGAAAACGACCGCGTGCTATGTGCAATTCAATGGGAGAGTCGTGGTTGCAGTTTTTAAGTTTAAGGATGCTTCCCAGTGGATTATGAGAAAACCCTTTGGAACATAGGTTGGAGAGCCACCACACCCATGGATACCAAAGTACCAGAGTTACCTATCCCAGGGAACTCTGGTGCATAGGGCTGAAGTGGCGTTGGAAACCGCAGTCGTTCTCAAAGGGAGTCTTCAAAGAAATGCCACTCCTGGAAAGAAGAAAAGTGTCCGGTGGATCCCACAGGTGGAATCTTGATGGAAGGAACCTGAAAGCAGTGGGAACAGAGTCTGGGTCACTCAGGAGTGACCAGGCGCTCGTTAGACAAATGCCCACCAATGTCGGGTGCTTCAGGTGTGAAGGAGACCTTGACTCTACAGCTGCAGGGACCAGGAGATTTCAAGGACAACCAGGATCTGGATATGAGCTGTTCCATGAAGGATGTTGAGTGCTAAGGGGTTGGTGTTCGGTAGGAGCACCAACAAGCCTTAGCAGCAGCAACCCACCAAGAAAGCCAAAGAAGGTTACGGTCTGGCCCAACAAGGACCAGAGGACTCACCACAGCAAGGAGAGTCAGGGCAGGCCTGGAGCAACCAGGGGAGCCCAAGAAAAGCAGTGTTGTCCCTCAAGGGGACCCACAGGCTGAAGGCACAGAAGTTGCGAGGGGACCACTAGCAGTTTCCCAAAGACAAAGCTTGCAGGGCACAGAGTGTGAGGACGCTGGAATACTTTGTATGAAATGTGCACAGAGGTTGTGGCCATCGGCAGCCCAATGCACTTAGTTGGGGAATGCCAACAAGCATATGCACTTGCAAAAGTACGTGGTGCATAGGGGTTCGGGTTTTGCGGTTCCCACAAGGAATACTGGCCTCAAACTCAGTGAGAGGGCAGCTCGACCTCAAGGAAAGTAGAAACCCACCTCCTGTGTTGTTGGGGCCTTCTCAGTCTGCAAGAGCTCAGGATCAGAAAAGCGGTCAGTTGTGTTATGGTGCCTGCAAATGTAGGGGAGTGACTCCTTCACCCACAGGTCCTTCATGGAGGCAGTATTGCGCACAGGCACAGACTATGCTTTGGACGGAGAGGGAGACTAAGTCAGCCCAGTCGAAGTCCACAAAAGTCAAGTGTCCAGACGGTCGAAGGTAAGTGGATTCTTTTTTTTTTTTTTTTTTTTTGAAACCTTTATTACACAGTTCAATAAATATACAAGTATGGGCCTACAACCTTAAGGCCGGCCGCTAGTGTACAGTGAGACCATGAAACACATGTATAAGTACAAAAGGCAAGCAGTAAGAGTCCCACCGATCAAAGATAGCACCTGCGGCTACATTGCCCAATCATCGCAATTGGCAGTTTCATTTTAAACAAAAAAAGAAAAAACAAACCCACAAGGCGGCAAAAGTCTAGGCAACATTATGTGCTCCCCTCGGGAGGGTCCTACCAACATACGAAAATAGGAGGGAGAGAGGGGCAGGGGCCGAGACAAAGTGGTCACAATAGGTAAGTGGATTCTTGATAAGAATCTTGGCCACGTCGAATCTAGTGTCCTACAGCCAGGTAAGCCCATTTGTACCTACGGGAGAGGGTTTAAGATTCAGGGGACCCTCCCATGGGAGAACCAGGACATGGGGGAGGTCACTCCCATGTCCTTTGTCCAGGTTCATGCCAGAACAGAAGCCAATGGCTCCCAGGACTGGTTTGAGCTGAACTATGCACAGGGACACCAAATGTGCCCCTCGTGCAGACCTGCATGCACTTGGAAAGTGCACCCACCCAGCTCCAATATACTCAATCTTGTCTGGGAGGTGGTCACATCTCCCTGTGACAGGATGCCTATAGTGCTGCCTTCCTCTTCTCGAGCTTGGCTCAGCAGCACAAGGGCAGAAATGTGTCTCTGATCAGCAGCAACCATTTTGTGCTGTCCAGGTCGAGAAGGCTGATATCGGGAAGACCAGGGACCCCACGAAGCTTGCTTCTGAAGGGTGGAATCGTACTTCCCACACCGGTTACTGGTGTGGATGTATGATTCCAAGGTGTTTGATACCAAACACAACATGGTTTGTTGCAGCCATTTTCGAGATAGCATTTTACGTGAGCATATAATGCACCTCTACCTTTATGTCCAGCTGCGTCACCGCCAACCCGTTAGAATGGTCTCCGAAGGGTGCTGGGGTGCTCTGCTCATGCAGGGGCACCCTCTCATGTAAAACCCAGCACCCTGCCTTCAGGATTGTCAAGGCCTGCTATGGGGTGACATAGGTTTCAAGTGTAGTGACCTATACATATAGTAAACCTATATCTAAAGTAAGTGGTGCATGCACCATCTTACACAGACTGCAATTGCAGGCCTGTAGTTCCACTTTCCATGGCCTCTCATGGGTGGCATAATACATCCATCAGCCCATGGGAGTCCTCTGGGGTGCCTATGCCTTGGGTACATGTGTGCCATGTACTAGAGACTGACAAGGGTACCCCAGTATCCAATCTGGAGTGTACCTAAGTATATGACATAACATTTTAGGGAGAAAGCAGACTGGGGTCCTGATTAGCAGGATGCCAGTCAGAATAGTCAAAAACAGTGTTAACATCAAGCAAAAAGTGGTGGTAACCATAAGAAGCAGATCCTACTTTCCTACACCTGCTGTCAGTCATTTACTTGGGTCACTCAGGCTGACACACAGTGCTTCAGGCCCAGGTGACCCCTTTAACTCAATATACCTGCCCCTGTCCCATTAGAACCTTGGTGCTTGGTTGGACAAGAGGCTTTCTATGAGTCACCAGTTCTCCAAGTGGCCTCAGCATTCTTAGATGGCTCAGAACCATTTTAGAATGTCTTCCGTCCTCAGCCCAGCGAACAGTCATCCAGGCCTTGGTGATTTGAGGCATGACTACAGAAACATTCTGTATTTTGGAGTAACAAAGAACCTTCTTAAACATCCCAGGTAATGTGTAACTCAGCGACAAGACTTATAATTCATCCCCCCCACACCAAGTTCCATTGTATGGTTATCCTGCTTCGCTAATTGTAGTGGCTTCCAATTGAACGTTGTATTCAATTTAAGATGCTGTGTACCTACACAAATGTTTCACGAACTCTGGTCCCTCCTACCTAGGATCCTTGGTGATGTGATGCACTCCCAGGCAGTCCTCACGCTCAAGCAATTTGGATCTCACAGCAGTTCCCAGAGTTAAGCTATCAGGCAAGTAGATCAAGCCTTCTCCTTCTTAGGCCCAAAGCTGTGGAACTCTCTCCCTGATGAGTTGAGATCCTGCTGTTTGCTTTCAGTCTCTCACAGAAAACTTAACCTGGCTCTTCCAGATGCAGTTAATATAAGCAGTCTCTACCGTGCTCTTGGGTATCGTTATTGTAACGTAGCACCGGGAAACCCTTGGTTGGGTAGCCATGAGCTGTACAAATCTTAATATAATAATCCTATGCCCCGGGTATCACTGGTACCGTATAATAGGGATTTATAATCCTTTGCCAATTGGGGTACCAATTCATAAATATCAGTTTTAAGAAGAGGCCACTGGGGCCTGGGCAGCAGGCCCCAGTGCAATTTCAGAGTCTTAACCATCAGCATTGGGACAAAAGGGGCGCGGGTGACCATATAAAAAGTGCGCTTTCCTACATGCAGAGCCTATCACTGAGACCTGGAAGCCCGGTCGTGGACAGGCTTCAAGTAAAGGATTTCTGATGGCACACCTAGCTGACTCTCATCCTGCAGGAACCCTTCAGTAGTTCTACCACTGTATGGAGCAAGGGAACTCAAATGTTTGGTGGACGTGACATTGCTGTTATTGGTGCATTGCAAGCATCCACCAACTTCCAAGTGAGGCCCTTTGACTTTTTAAGCAGTGTTTGGTCTGCATTTTTCCTTTGCACGACTCCTCTTTCATACTGCATTGTTTATTTTTTGGTTTAGCAATCTTTGAAGAGTACATGGTGTTACTTCTCCTCTTGTGTACCGTGTGCAGTCAGTCCATTCATACTTAACATGGTGCCAGGCACCTTTGGCTGGACAGGTGAGGAACGCTTGCCCGCACTGTATCATCATAAGGTCCCAATACTAACTGGCCTTGAGTTATCAACATTCAATAAATCCTAACCTGTGCTTCAGAAGTCTGGTTCCCCATTCCTTTTGGACCTTCCACACTCAAGGTTCATTATGACAAACTCCTGCATCACTCAGACGAACAGCTAGAGGCAGAAACTATTCATTACTTTTTGAAACCTGATGTTTAATAGGCAAAGGTATTATTGATATTAAGTAGAGATAAAACAATGGATAAAAACAACTCATCAAAAGGGCTGTAGCAGTAGAGCCTTAACCAGAGCAATGCATCCTCGTGGGAGACATAATGACCTGAATTTAAAGTGGTGTTAAAGCAACAACTGACGGTCCCAGAGAGAGAAGTAAGAGACAGGCAGTATCTCACTTTGTACACAGAGAACTTCAAATCCTGATGGCATGTCATCACTGCCAGTGAGGAAGTACTAAATCCCACCAAGAGGGTGTCTCCAAGGGCAGCATACTTGCTGTGGCAGACAGGGGAACTGCAATCAGGGTCGTTGCTAAAGAGTGGATGTGGAACTGCCTATGGATCTGCGTAGCCAAATATCGACTGAACTATGAAGTAATGTAAAATTCAATGTCCTTATGGGCAGAGATACTTTTTTAAGGATTTGTTAGCTATAAACACACATCCTACTAGGACTAATGATTCTCACTAGGACCAGTTCATCTTCTGCTGAGCTCCACCCCACAGACTGCTGATGTAGCCCTCCCTCATCCAGCACACACTCATATCACATATTCCAACACTTAACCAAGCCGCCCATACATACTAGGCATGACCAGCATCCATAGAAATACCCTACATCTCCGTTCACACGAAAGGGGTAAAGAGACAGAGCAACATGCCTAAATAGCACACTCTTTCCTTTGCACAGAAATCCACAATCAGCATTTACACTACACAGTACACTGACATTCACATTACCTAAACATTCAATCACCTAACATCAGAATTAGATCCTGACACCCATTTTAAATAGATACCCACCCACCAGTCACACAAGCAGATCACAAAAATACATATGTGGCCCAACAGAGGGTGACCACCTCTCAGGCTCACAGACAAATAAATGGCTCTCCCCTCACAAATGTGTTTTTTCTCTAAATGATGAATGTTTAGAATTGTTGCGGTGAGCTAACTGGATCTCAAGTAATTGAGCACGAGGACTGTGAGAAGAAAGTCCATATTCTCTCTTGGGGACTTGGACTAGTCACCCTCCCTAAAGGGGAACTCCTTAAGCTCCTCAACAGGCTTTGACTCCAAAGGCTGGTTCATACTACCTGCCGAGTGGCCTTTTACGTGTAAAAAGTTTCAACAAGAACTTTTTTTCCACCAACTGCAATTTCCATGCTGGCATGAAAGTCGGTAGTTTTCAACCCATACTTAAAAAGGTAAAATTGGAACTACATTTCCTAAAATGCAATGGACAGTTGTCTTGAAAGCGGTAATGACTGAGGATGATTTAAGACGCTGGACTGGCGACGGGACGATTCCAATCCACCATGAATCCTGCCCTGGAATTAGCTTTTGCAAAACTGTTGTGAAATGAAGCACTAGCACAATGGGTTGAACCGAGGCCACCCAGAGACTACAACCCCCATAATCAGTGGTCGAAGTGGGGGAAAAAAAGTAGGGGAACTGTGGGCGGTGAATCAGAGGGCGGGAATAACCCAAGAATTGGCTCAGTGGGCGGAGCCAGAGGTGTGGCCAGAATGCGCAAATATCCCAATTTTTAGTATGTTTGGCATTTCACTGCCCAGTTTAATCAACCAATGGATACACATGATTATATAAGGTTATAATGAGTTATTGACACAAACACATTCACAAAGTGGGATATGCTTCTAATCACAGAATGTACCAAATACGATAAAATGTGGAAGCACAAGCAAATTGTTCACTGAGCCATGGTGTTTATCAGCACTTCTCCCTTTTTCCACAACAGCAGTTCAAACATGAATGGCAAACTATCCTAGTTTGCAAATGTTTTCTATATAACTTTGGCTCTGCCATATTTGCCTCCTAATGCAAGATCTGCTGCATGATCTGGTCATTTAAACTAATAAATTGTTTATAGCTCAAATGTATCAAAAGTTAACAAAAAATGTGACTCGTTTTGCTGCAGAGTGGGTGGCTTATTGCAAAGGTTGACTGATCATCTTTCTCACTGTTGCATTTGTATGTTACACTGGTGCTAATAAGGCAAAATCTTTCCAAAGACTGTTAGCATGTGTACACGTCAAAATAATAAAATATCAGAAAATATACTGCATTACGCTGCAGCCTTTTTTTAAATGCATAATTTAACACTGTGGCATAATTTTGTCCTCCTTTGCCTCATATTTAATTCCGGTGACCCCACAGCAAGCAGCACATGTTTAAAGTGCTTGTGAATGAAGCAGAGAGACTGTGAAGTTTGCAAACTTAGTTTGGTGTGCGTGCCAAATTCTGCATTGCCAATCCCTGGTGAGTTGCAGCTACTACTTCTGAAACTAGGCCAATGGAGCTAACTATGGTTGAGGCAGACTGGCCTCAAGGGCAGGGCTGGTCTTCGCACTGGTGGTGCCCTGTGCATTAATGTTTGTTATTACCCTCTAATGGCCACCTCTGTCATGGATTCCCTCACTACCACCCTTTAACAGTGCCCCTCAAGTCTCCATAACCACACTCTCAGATACATTTAGTTTGATTTACAGCGCCACTCATACCAGTGTAGGGTGTCAGAGCACTTTACATCACACACATTACTCAGAGACAATCAATATGTGTGTAAATCACTGTACAGAAAATGTTACATAAGACTAAGGACTAGAAGGTGTAGGAGTCACATGACAACCATACTACTAGGCGGTATAGTTTTAAGTGATTGGTCTGGAGAAACAAACTCAGAATTTTAAAACGTAATACCATGGTTGGGGGTTCTCTTTAATAATCAGAATTGATTTCTTTCCAAAAGAACACTTTTTGCAACATTAGGATAATCAAAGACTGGGGGGAAAAACATAACGCTCTAATTTATACCTTGCAGGTTGTATGCAGCTCTTAGATGAAAGTTAATAGCTCACTGTTGTATGTTAGGATTTTAACTTATAGACTGCAAGTAACAAAAGGATCTCTCTGACAAAAGCAGTAGCCCACTGACCTATTTACATTATGTGCACTTTATGATCTGTGTAGGAAGGTGGAATCTGACTACATGGTTGCCCCCACTTTTTTCCTGGTGTTTTGCTGGTTTTCGACTTAGTCTGGCTGGGATCCTGCTATTCAGGACCCCAGCCTATCTGCTTTCTCCCTTAAATTGATCACAAGTACTATAGGTACACTCCAGATTGGATTCTGGGGTACCCTTATAAGTCCCTAGTACATGGTATACTATGTACCAAGGGCATAGGTACCCCAGAGGCCTACCAGGGGCTGCAGCATGTATTGTCACCCCTGGGAAGCCTTTCAAAATAAAACCAAAGGAAATGATGGACGGAGTGTTGAACATTGCAAGCACTCACCCCCAGTCAACTGATCTGGGTTTAATCCACCACCGTTCTTTAGCCCACTCTGCCACCCCAGTTCAGACATTGAACTAGATGAGTAAAGAATCTCCCTTGGAGTAAAGGAGTTACTCCCCTGCAAGGCAGGCACCAAAGACAGATCTGACCGGTTTGCAGCTCCAAAGCTCCCGCCAGACTCCGAAGAATTTTGCAACACAGGAGGTGGGTTTCCGTGGTCTTAGAGGTCGAACAGTGCCCACAGCAAGTCTGAGGCCCGTATCCCTCGTGGCGACCGTGCAAACTGAACCACTGGACACCACATCACTTTGCAGAAGCATCAGCTTTCCAACAACTCCTGCAGCTAAGCTTTGTATTAATTATAGCCCTTACCCCTAGCAGCATTTGCACTAAAGATTGCCCGCCTACACTCCACGAGTGTTCCGTGAGCTGGCCCTTTGTGTTTTCTCTCTCGAGGTCCCTTCGCGATCCCTAGTCCGTCGACTGGTGGGTCCCTGTGAAGGCAACTTTACCTCTAATTAGGCTTACCTGATTGCTCCAGACGTGTCCTGACTCTCCATTGCTTGGGGAGTCCCCAGGACCTTGCTGGTCCGCACCAAAGCATCTTTTCTCTTCCTGTGTGGGTTGCTGTTGCCAAGGCTTGTTGTGTTCAATACGAGGACCGACACCCCAGCACTCAACATCCTTTATGGGACAGCTCAAATCCAGCTTCTGGTTGTCGTCCACTCCTCCTGGTCCTCGTGGCTGCAGAGTCAAGCTTCGCCTCCTCGCACTTGAATCACCCAACATCGGTGGGGTTTCGTCTACCGTGCCCCTGGTCACTGGCAGGTGACCCAGACTCCGTACCCTCTGCTTTCAGGTTCTTCTGATCTTCGATCCAGGCTTGGATCACACTGGACACTTTTCTCCTTCCCGGCGGCAGCACTTTGCAGTAGATCGCCATTGAAATCAACAACGATCCCCGACACCATTTGACACCTATGCACCCGGCTTCCCTGGGTGAGGTAACTCAAGTACTCCGGTGCTCCCATGGGTGCTGGCCCTAGAACCCCCCAAGTCTAAAGGGGTTTTCTCAAAGTCCTCTCCTAAGTGTCCTTAACTTCTAAAATTCCAACCGTGACTTTCCCATAAAATAGTACGGGGCTCGCGCCTGTGTTCTCACACTGCACACGTCCCCAGTGGTTCTCCTGTAGCACTACCTTGGGTGGTTCCTTGGGGTCCCAGCGATTCTACGTGCTTTAGGCACTGTGTCTAGTGAAGTCATGGTTCTTATACCACTTTCTTAATATATGGTTTGGTCCGCCCCTAGGCCCCATTGTATATTGTGCTAATAACTGTCGTTTTAGAACTGTATTATTGTGTATCTTGGACTCTAATCTCATAAAGAGATTAGTATTGAGTGTTTAGAAATAAATACATATATTTTATATATACCTTGTGTGGCTCTCCTTTCATTTAGTAATTCAAGAGGTTATAATCTGGTAAACCAAGCTGCTTTACACTCCTTCAAGACTTAGCCTGATGGCTGCTCTCCATAGCTACCACTAGGATAGCTTTCAATAAAGGTTGTCTTTAAACCTATCATCAATAAGGGTTGTTTGGACTGGTACAAGGTGCCCACTATAACTAGTGGACAGCATATACCAGGCCAACTTCTCACAATCTGTATGGTACATGTTCTTTGCAGCAGGCACATTAACCCTCTGAGCTACCTTTCCATGAATCAGAACTTCCACTAGACAAAATGACCTCTCTCTAGAAGGAACATTAAACACCAGAGTCATCATGACACTTTTATTGTTGCCGAAAATTTCTGGAGACCAGGAAGGAGGCAGCAAGCACTTTTAAAAACCTTAATATACTTGCAAACATAATGCCTCCACCCAAAGTCAGCACCCGGTGCGGTCACACAGGTTGCAATGCTCTAGAGCTGGCCCTTCTCAAGTGTCCTGTAACCTCAGTGACAGAGTCACTGTCGCTCTAGGGTGTGCTGCTTCATAGGCCTGTCTGCAAGACTGGAGGTGAACTTCAATATGGATTGTGGTGGACAAACCTTGAATGTTAACCCACACTTGCCACTGCTAGGGTCCACCTGCTGGTGCTAAGACACCAGGGCTTCTAAGGTCTTGCGCAGCCTTCTAAGGTCTAGCATGGGATTGTGATCTCTCAGGAGAGTGGTCTGGCGGACTGGTTATTAAGGCTGAACCTGGTTCCCCAGTTCCAAATTCAGCAGCTCTGGCCATAGTGCCACATCCTCTCCCCCACTGAACACCATACTGCCCCACTGAGAAACTCACACTGCCTTCAACTACAACCCAATTGCTGCCGGGTATAAACACCTGGATGCGGCTCAATTTAAATGACGCAGAGCAATATGCAGTCTACAAAAAAAAAGTGACAACATCCTGCAAAAAGCAAACACTCATAGGGAATGCAAAATTTAGCAAACCATGTGAATTGTAAGCAGGAACCTTAACGCTTGTACACTCACTATTCAGAATTCAGTGAGTGCTCTTGCCTGAAAAGTAAAGGACATGACTACAGGGCCCTGAATGGACCCATTTCAATGCCCATTGCTTTTCTCCTTACAAAACATAAACAGTATGGTAAAAAGACCACATCCCTGTACGCAGAGCCGCAGTACATATATTGTTTTCCAATCCACGCATTGTAGTACCTCCAGGATGGTGCACTAGTTGCAAGCCCAGGGAAAACAAAGACAAGAAAACAAAAATAGCGATTCACTGGCAAACTCTGTAAAAGTGGCGCTAATGTGTTTGGGTGTGAATAAAATCAATCTGGTCAGTTTGCTACCAGCAGGCGTGCAACACCCATTGGACTCGCGTTGTGTGTGGCAGCCTGGGATGAGACCGCTTCCTGGGTACACAGACAGCCGCACCCGAGCACTTCACATGTCTTTTAAAGGCCATTTGCATGTTAATGAGGCCTTACGGTTGTTTCACCCCTTCTAAGAGCCCTGCAGCTCCACTCTGCCTATTGCTTAAAGATTAAGCCCCCCCCCCCCGGAATTTTTTCTTTGCCCTCTGTCTACCAGTCTGTCTTACTTTACTTAGTTATTTTTCCTATTTTTAACCACTTTGGAATTATAATACGACATTTCCAGCAAAAATTATTTTCATTTTTGGATCCATTTCACAGGGGAGGAAATAAGAGAAAGGAGAGGAAAGAGAGTGAGAACCCCGTCTTGAAGTCTCGGTTTTCTGTAAGAGAAGAACTGCTAGACAGAAAGAGGGAAGAGGGAAAGAGTTGGGGGGAGGGGGGGAAGGCAGCTGAAGCGGCAGAGCAGAAGTGGACACTATTTGAAGAAGAAAAAGACAGGGTCCTGTTACTTCTCTGCTGCCCGTCCTCGAAAGCCAGGAATGCCGATCTTTATAGGCCATGCCGATTTCTTGCGTCCCGGGACGCATTTTCAAAATAAAGTAGGGGAACGGAATCGCTGGAATTGAAGAAGTAGGGGCACGCCGTGTCCTGCCGTCCCCCCCCCCCACACTTTGACCACTGCCCAAAATGCATCATTAAGTTTAAAGAACTCTCGGTAGGTTAAACACCGTGTCCTTGGGACAAGGTGGAATGCGTTCTCCCAAAACTGACAGTTTCCCAGCTCTGGGCGACCAGAAAGTCATCCATGCAGTCCACCAAGCCATACACAAACACCAACACCGGGAAAGGATGCCCACGCTATCGCCTAGTCTAGGCTGTCCCTACTGTGACCACCTGCTCCACCCAATATTTTACCTGCAGCGCCTGGATTCCGTGGATGTGACGCTCTCTCTTTAAAGTGCGATGTTACACGTCTGTCTCCATTAAGGAACATTCAGTAGGTCTCACCTGGGACGAATTGGGTTTCGTTCCGTGGAACGGATGGTAATCAGGCGGGGCTGGTAATTCATTTGAAAGGAAGTGGATGTGGGCTTGTGAGTTCATTGGTTTGGCGAGTTCTTGTTTGCGGGTAAAATAACTAGTTTTGTTTCTCAGTGCTGCGGATGATTTTTTTTCTTTCTTTAACGTTGCCAGAGCATGCATACGTTTTATCTGCATGTCTGAGTTTGTGGAGCTGTTTTTACACTGCTTTTGTCTTTCATGTTTGCTTAACTCTGTTTTCTCTTTTGTGGCATGGCACATCGTTTCTGTTTTAGTTTGCTCGTACCTAGCTACGTTTGGGTTTAATTTAGAATGCCTGATAAAATCAGATTTACAGACTTGCCTACCCCTTCTAAATAGTACTAAAGATTACCTTGTTATAACAAGGCAGTATGGGCCCTTGTGTAAGCAAAAAAAATGTAAATGTTACCAAACCACCTGCCGACCACTAGGCTGTACAATACAGCCATACATTGGGTTCCTCTGGATCTGCTGCACCATAGATGATTCTACAGATTTGAGCTAATTGAACAGAAATTATTTAGAATAATTCATGGTATTCAATACAACATTGTAACATGAAAAAGTCGCAACATCCAATTCTTGAATCACCATACATTTATTTACACAATCTCATAGGTTCTATGATATTTGGCACATGGTTGCTCCAGAGGCAACGTGCATAAAGCAAGAGTGCTGAAGAGTGAGTGAGTGAAAAGGGGATGATATGAAAAACAGTAAAACAGACATTGATATACTTTACAGAGGGAACGGTTATAAATCACCGTTCAGACGAGCCTGGTCACGTTTAGGAATATCACAAGACAATTAAGTATTTCACAAAACAGAATCTAATTCTTTTTATGTTTGAAAAGCTTTATTCAAGAAGGAATAAATACATAGGCATCAGCCGCAATATAAGAGAAAGATAAATGGAATAAATTACATTGAACAAGCTAATGTCATTAAAAGATAGAACAAAGCATTTTATAAAGTTTTAAGGAAAAATGGGACGGGAAAAGGGGAAAGGAGGACCAGGAAAATAAAAGGGGGAAAAGGGGAACGGCAAGAACATATTATATAATAAAAGATCCTAAAACCTTGCTATAAGAAAGGAATGAAAGCTGTAGGCAATACAACAATCAAAATGTTACACAGCAAACCCAATAGTGTCATAAACCAATCTGATATTATTAAAGTAGGAGAAGGAGGAGTAACTCCCTCAAGGTGGTTTGAAGTTTTCCGAAGTGATGGCGGGAATCTTCCTCGGGACCATCCGATCTAAGTATGTGGTAAGAGGTAGCCAAAAAAGATCCCTATTATGTGTAGGATTACAGAGGGAAGCAAAGGCAGTGTCTAGTCTGTGAAAGTGACACAAGGAATTCCACCAGTGACGGATGGAAAGGTTAGATAGGGTTTTCCAGTTGGAGGAAATGTGTTGAAAGGCGAGAGCAAGCATGAGGTCAAAAAGACCATGAGAACATAGAGGGAGATTTAAAGAGTCAGATAAGCTGCCTAAAAAGAGAATAGAAGTTGAGTATGGAGAAGGGAGAGTGAAAATACGAGAGATATAGAGCCAGACAGAGTTCCAGAATTGAGAGACAGAGGGACATAAAAACAAGAGGTGAAAAAGATTAGCGTTGGGGGCAGAACAAGTCCAACAACTAGAATCAGAAGAGGAAGAAAAACGGGCTAGAGAGAGTGGAGAGAGATATAGTCTATGGTATAAGTAGAATAAAGATTGAGTAAGAGAGGCCGAACGAGAAATTTTCAAAGATCTAGACCAGAGTTTGTCCCACAAGGCGACGGACCAAGCACAACCCAGGTCTTCCTCCCAAGCAAGTTCTACCTTAGTTTTAAGGCGCTCTGAATTAGGGAATGAAAAGAATTTGTAGATAAGAGACGCCTTGGGTAAGGTTAAGAGAATTTTAAGAAGAGGTGCCTGGGAGAACGAAGAAGGGGAGGGGGGAAGAGAGTAAAAAACATTCAGGATAAGCGTCATTAGGGCAACAAACTTCTGGAAGGAGGAGCGCGGACAGCGAAAGGTCATCTGAAACTGGGGAAAAGAACAAGGGGATGCTCCGTCAAAAAACTGGTTCACCCAAATGATGCCCAGCGATCTCCAAGACTTCCAGAAGATGGGTCTATTTCTTATAAGAATAAGGGAGTTATGCCAGACAGTGGAGTTCAAGAAGGACTCTCGAGTAATAGGTGTAGGGTTGAAGAGTGACTTTAGAAGAGAAGAAGTATGCTTAAATAAGGGAAGAGCCAAGTGTGGAACCCTAGCAGAGAAGCGAATAACCTCCCCAAAAGAAAAGGGTAGTAATAATATATGCTCGATGGAAAGCCAAAGAGGGGCAAAAGCAGAAGGGACAGAAGCAAGCCATCTAGATGCCTGGCGAAGGGAAAAAGATTTATGATACAGACGGAAATCTGGAAAGTTGACCCCACCATTGGCCTTTGATTTACGGAGTGACGCCAAAGAGATTCTAGATCTTTTCTTGTTCCAAAGGAAGCGAGACAAACAAGAATCTATACGTTTAAAGAAAATTGCGGGGATATGGACAGGTAGCATAGAAAGAACGTAAATTAAAATGGGAGCGATCATCATTTTGATGGAGTCTAATCTCCCCCACCAAGAAAGGAAAAGAGGATTCCAAGAAGAAAGTAAACGTTCAATGCGGGACAAAACCGCTGACATATTAAGAGCAATTGAAGAAGAAACAGAGTTAGAAAACCATACTCCTAAATATTTAATTTTAGAGCCATTCCAAGCAAAGCCCGTGGGGGCAAAGGCATGAGGAGTGCAAAATTTCGTAAGGGGAAGAATTTCAGTTTTATCGGAATTAATTTTATAACCAGAAACCTGTGAGAGACTCGAATTCGGACAGCAATGGGGGAATAGATGATTCTGGAGCGGAGATGAAAAGAAGAATATCGTCTGCGTATGCAGAGAGTTTCAGTTGCTTGTCACCATAAGGAAAACCAGCGATGGCATTATTGTTCCGGATAGACGACAGAAAGGGTTCAAGGGCAAGAACAAAAAGCAAGGGAGATAAAGGGCAACCTTGACGAACCCCGCGCTGAAGAGGGAAATACGAAGAGACTTGACCATTGACCAGGACTGCAGCCTTAGGGGCAGAATATAACAGAGAAATAAGAGAGATGAAGCGAGGACCAAAGCCATGCCAGCGCAATGAAGCAAATAGGAAAGACCAGTCAACTCTATCAAAGGCTTTCTCTGCGTCAACCGAGATTGCCGCTAAGGGAATAGAAAGAGATGGAACTTTATTTAGTACATTAAGGAAGAGCCGAGAATTATCAGATGTCAACCGACCCTTCACAAAGCCACACTGCTCCTTACCAATGAGGTGGGGCATTAAGGGATCTAGGCGTAGAGCCAATACTTTGGCAAACAACTTATAATCAACATTCACTAAAGAAATCGGGCGATAGTTCTTACAGTATTTAGGATCGCGACCGTCTTTAGGGATAAGGCAGATGGTAGCTTCTTGAAACGTACCTTCCGCTCTCCCCGATGAATGAAACGATTGAAAAAGAGACAGGAGTTTAGGAAGTAACAGGTCAGAAAAATGTAAATAAAATTCAACTGAAAAGCCATCAGGACCTGGAGTTTTGCCCTTGGTAAGAATAGCCAACGCCGTGGAGAGCTCATGTAAAGAAAGGTCAACTTCCAGATCCGGGAAATGAAGATGAGACGTCAAGGGCTTAGGAAGTTTATCTAGGTAGGCTTGGACAAGAGAGGGAGAGGGAGAAGACTCAGGTGTATAAAGGGTACGATAAAATAATTGAAATTGTTCAAGAATATCCTGAGGTTTATGCAATAAAGTATTATCAGAGGAGTAGATGGAGTCAATGAATGAACGTTCTTTGCGTGATTTGAGATAATTGGCTAAAAGCTTCCCAGATTTGTTGCGACCACCATAAAACCGGGCAGAACTCCGAAGAAGCATTGACGAGGCATTATCGGTAGTTGATTTGTTAAAATCTAGTTTGGCACGAATAAGTTCCGGAGGTACAGAATTCTTAGAGGAAGAATAGAACTGGCGCTCCATTGACTTAATATGAGCTAATGTATCTTTCCGCTTCTGAAGAAAGCGTTTCTTTTTTTTGGAAACAAAATCAATGACAAATCCGCGCGCAGTGGCTTTAAAGGAGTCCCAGAGAAGATGAGGGGAAATATTAGAAACTTCATTTAATAGAAAGAAATCCGTAGCAAAAGAGCGGAAGGAAGAGGAGAAAAGGGGATCAGTAAGTAAAGAGTTGTTAAAGCGCCAACGAGAGGATCTGGGAGGAGGGGAGAGAAGGTCAAGATCTGTTACAATAGGAGCATGGTCAGAGATAAGTATAGGCTCAATAGAAGACGACAGCAAATTTTGCGACAAGGAAAGAGAAAGAAAGATATAATCAAGACGAGAGAAAGAGGAGTGAGGAGGAGAGAAAAAGGAATAATCAAGTGTGTCAGGGTGCGAAAGTCTCCAAGAATCAATGAGAGATGTTTGAGAAATGGTGTCGAGAAATTGTTTGTGGGGTTTGTGGGGTATGAAACGAACACTTGACTTACGATCAATAAAGGGGTCCACAATCTGGTTGCAGTCGCCACCTAGAATGAAGAGGTCATCTTTATATTGAAAACATTTGCTAGTAATCAAAGGCCAAAAAAGTAAATCAGGTTGCGTAGGGCCATAAACATTAAACACAGTTAAAGGGATAGAGTTAATTGACAATTTAGCTAGAATCCATCTACCATCAGAGTCCGACTCTTGTGTTAAGACTTTACATACTAATTTTTTATGACATAGAATAACCACTCCATTCTTCTTGTTGGTAGAAGGGGAAAATAGAACCGTACCCACCCACCCACGTTTTAATTTGAGAGACTCAGTCTCCGAAAGATGCGTCTCTTGTAAGAGAACTATGTCAGGATTGTAAGTAGCAAGGTGGGAGAGAATTCTCTGACGTTTGATAGGGTTAATACAACCTTTCACATTCCAAGAAATTACTCTGAATTTAAACAGTGAATAACATTATCAGAAGCAATAACTACAGCAATGGGGAAAAAGTGAAACATTTGTAAAAGATAGGTATAGAAAAGAATAGATACAAGAAAAGGGAGCTCAAGCAAGGTAAGGGAAACGAAGAATAAAGAAAGTAAGAATAAAGAAGGGAAGAGAGGGGAAAGGTGAAGAGAAGAAGATACAAGAAGAGACAGTACAAATCCATAAAGGACGACTGAAAGTAACATACCTGAAGGGAACACGGAGAGGATATCGGGGCAGTGGATGACGCAACAATACAAGCATGACCTCCCGAAACCAGGAGGACAATCCGACCGCACCAGGACGAAATGGGAAACACGACTCACATGAGGGAAGAAGGGAACACCTTAGTCGATCTGGGCAAGGAAAACAAACACAAGAATAAATGAATAAAAAGCGCTGATGAGGACAAGGGACACGTAAATAGAAGAATAAACAATGGACAATGGGATGTAGACAGCCCAAAATTGTGGGCAATAATAAAAATGGAAAAAACAAAGGTTGCGCAAAAGAGAGCAACCAGCAGGATTAATCAAAGACAGTGAGAGAACATATCAAAAAGCTCTTAAGAGTAAAACAGAGTGAGAAAAACCAACATCATAACAAGGCATGGCAATGCAGAAACATTATCAGGAACACCCTGTAAGAAAAAAAGGAGAGGAGCGTTCAGCCACTAGTAGAGGCGGAAGTATCCATGCCAACGTTGGACTGTATGTGAATAAAGTTTTTAAGCTCCGCAGGATCTTGAAAAGTCCAAGTCTTATTCTGATGAGTGACTTTGAAGGTACAAGGATGGAAAAGACCAAATCTGGCACCAAGAGCACGTAAGGGTGTACGAAGGCTCAAAAATTCCTTCCTTCTTGCTGCGGTAGCATTGGAAACATCCTGAGCAAGGAAAACTCTCTGGCCCAACCAGGAAACTTGGCGCTTGGCTCTAGCCACGGAGAGGACAAGGAGCAGGTCAGTGAACTTCAGAAAGAGAATGATAACACCTCGAGGTTTAGTTGCGGATGATAGGCGAGGACCAAGCCTGTGCGCCCTCTGAATGGTGAGAGAGGTGGTAGGAGGCATGTCCAGAAGTTTCGGAAGGAAAGTAGAGAAGAACGAGACTGGGTCATCGCTCTCCAAGGATTCTGGCAAACCATAAATGCGTAGGTTGTTCCTCCTATTTCGGTTTTCTAAATCCTCGGTATGCTGCTGCAAAGCAAGAACAGATTTCTCCAATGAGGTGATACGTTGAGAGTGAGATTGAATCTCCGAAGTCTGAAGTTCCACCACCGACACTCTGCTCTCGATAGTTGACCATCTCTCCTCAAAAAGTTGCATCTTGTTGTTGGTTTCCTCAATGAACGGACGTAAAGCCCGTATTTCCTCAAGTATTAACTCCATGGAGATAGGGGGTGACGGTGGATCCGGAGGAGGAGAGTCTTGTTTTAGACGTTTGGTTGACGTAGCAGAAGAAGAGGCCTTACTGGAGGTTGATTGTGTCAAGGAAGGACGACTGGACGACGTTGCCGCCATTGGATCTGCAGGACTGGAAGAAGGATCAACTGATGAGGAGGAGGAAGGATGAGCCGCCGAAGAGCCCTTTGAAGGCACGAAAACAAACTTTGGATTGCGAAGCTTGCCCATAAGTGCGCTCCGAACAAATCCCCACAAGTATCGCACTTCAGGGGAGCGTGCAACGCCGTCAGCAGAGGTTGAAAAGGCACATTAACAGGTCACAACGTTCCACTCAAAGACCCCACAGCCACCTGCACCCGCCACGCAGAAGAACCAAGGCATCCGAAGGAGTTGGCGCAGAAAAAATAAAGTCACTGCGAACAGCGTCTGACCATGATCCTCAAACCGCAGTCAGACCAAGGAGAGAATAAAAACTGTGTATCCATGAAGATAGACCATGAAGGGTTACAAATAAAAATAAAAATAAGGTGTTATACAGTATCTACCTTGGTCATGATCCAAGATTCCATGTTTCGTGAGGAGAAATGTAGCTGCGTAGGAATCATCGCGCCGAAAAACAAAATGGCGGCCGTTATGAGGTGCTCACAAAACGGCTTGAAAACGAAGCATTGAGGAGTCCCAGCGCGTTCATTTTAATTTCACCATGAACAGGACATGTTCCGACTACAGGAACCGGCAGGCAGCGTGTAATAACATTGCGTAAATTAACGCGAGGCGGAAGAAGTCGTCCCGATGCGGCGGAGCCCCGGACTCAGGCGGCCATCTTGAACGGCGTCCAAGCCACGCCCCCATCTAATTCTTGATGTGGCACGTTAGAGGAACTGCGTGTCCAAGGCAAACGAGCAAATGCACCGGCCTCCCCTTTCCCCCCACACCAAAGTCTGGGCAGTAAAATCCAGCAATTAGTACTGGGCTGCAGAGGACCTGTGCCGGTGCACCTCCTGCATTACCGTGCGCCCCTCCCTTACTGTAACATGGATGTTTCTCCACCACAGGGTCCTCGATTGACTTCATGCATTCTGGGAGGTGTAGTCCTGATATTTGGACTTGGAGTCGGTTGTTTTATTAAATGTCTTTGGTATCGCTCTCCCGCCCCACCTCTTGTTCTTTGTGTTCCTGACAATTTTCGGGCCTATTGCTCCAATAACTAACGTACTAAAGGTTTAGGCAGTAACAATATTCATGAATCTCAAAGCCTTTCTGGATCTTTTGTCCTGTCAAACCCAATCCTTTTTTTTTTTCTTCAAGCTATATAACTGGTTAACACGTGCAGAATTCCCACAAACCTTGGTAATACTCTGCAAGGGCCCAGAATGAGTAAAGTTGAGTTTTGGGGAGTAGGCACCCAGTTACTGCTTCTACCAACTTGAAGTTTTAAACCTTCTCTTAAGGTGTGGCATGAATCAATCGACCCCATGCTGAATTGGCGTTTCTTTGCATTAGTTGTCCAGCCACAATTGCTGGTCCCCTCTAAAGCTTCACTTTTACTGCATCATGTCCCTAAACGCTGTCACATTGGACAGTTTTTTTCCCCGAAAGTAATTCATTGTTTTCGGCAAGACTTAATCTGTCTGACACATGGTCGCTGATCAGCTTAAAATGAACAGCACTAAAAGAAATCCTAACCCCTTAAGAGGTGTTATGAACAAACCAAAGTGTTTGTGCTTTCCTCAAGCATACCCTGTTGCAGATGTGGACTTCATGCTAAAGGCGCTTGATCAGCACAGTTAATGTAACTGAAATAAAGACTGCAATACTAAAATGTTTTGCTGAGGTTGTGTAGATCTGCACACGATAAAATGCCTTGGCTCAGGGGCGTAACACAGTCCCTCCCCCGCAGCCCCTGCGGTGCGGGGCAAGCTCCAGGGGGCCCCCTCAGCACAGTGCTCTGGCCAGGAAGTTCCTAAATGCGGCCGGAGGGGGGCCCCTCCACGTACCTTGCATGGGGGCCCACTCAACTTTCTTTACGCCACTGCCTTGGTTGTGTGTTATGGGCACAAACATGCCCAATTTCCATGCTTTGGTAACAACTCCAACTCCCCCCTCAACTTATCATTCATAAGGCTCAACATTGTTTTCCTTTGTACAACCAGTATTAATTTCTAGCACAACTTTGACTCGAGTTGTCACATGTGAAGTATTTTACTTTACGGTTCATTGCACAGTTTCTGATACAATTATGCAGAAATGTATTATTTTAAAAACTTTGCTTCATGACCAAACACACACTTTTTTTTTTTGTCAACACATTGATCAGTCAACAATTTCTGCAGCACTGCAGAATTTGGTATTTGATAGTATTTTTTTTAATTTGGGGCTACTGGTGCAGCAAAGCAATTGATTCATAATAAGGTAAATAATATCACACTTGAGTTTGATGAATTCACAAATTACCCATATGGGCCGCAGTTTGCCTTGTACCTGGGAAAGAATTTCTCTCGAATACCGCAAATTATCCTCAGTCCAAAACACACTTGAAGCATTCAAATTGTTATCTTGGACATTAAGGGTTCTGACATTACCCCGGCTAATACAGGGTCTTTGTAGCAGCACCCGTCAACCCCTCTAAACTGTGTAGTAGAACATTGTTTGCTTGGATGCAGTGCTTCTTAGGTTGAGCCTGGGTTGCACATGCGCTGCACTGACAGGCATGCTGTACTCCAGTATGGACTTGATGCTCGCCCATTCTCCACCCATATTTTCCATTGGCTTGTGTCATTGTCCTTTGTAAATCATGGCTTCTGATTTGTTAATAGGCTTGTTAGTCCCTCCTTAGTACTTACTTGTTTTCATTTGTACCCTCCTATGAGGACTATCCCTTTCACTTCTGTTACACGGTATGCCTTATTTCATCTCTAGTTCGGGCTGGACTGCTCCCATGAGGCACAGGGTCCAGACTGATTTGCATATGGCTGGGTTCAAACTGGAATGGCATGGTGAGCAAAAAAAATTATGGATTTAGGCCCAGATCTCTGTACTGGGGTGAATGTATGACATTGTTCTGCATTCTGTCCATCAACTGTTGTTTTTGCATTATTTAATCTCTAAGAACTATTCATTAATGAGTGTCTCCTCCTACAGGTAGCGCATGCATTCCTGCAACTTTTTTTTTTTTTGATTTTCAAAAACCTTTATTGAGGTTTTAGACACAACCAGATTACAAACATTTGCACCATGACAAAATAATATGCAGTGCGATCCGATATACAAGATCGAAGGCTACCACTTACATGCACCACAAACAATATCAATGAAATAGGTCAGGAGGACACCAAAAGCAACGCGAAGAAATTATCAGGAAAGGCACTACACCGGGAGAGCATGGAGGGTGGGGGAGGGGAGCAGAGAGGAGGAAACTAATTGACCATCACTGGTGGCGCAGAGCACTGGCGGGGATCACGGGAGAGGTCGCCGGGTTCTGGGAGGTGTGACTTAGGAGATAGGAAACAAGCGGACCCCAGATATCTAGTGGGCAGGATCTAGTCGGCATTAGGTCCCAGAATTTAGACGGAAGAGTCTGGCAACGGGAAGCATCCTCCAACCAAAGGGCCACCAATGGTGCGGGTTGGCGACCCCACCACATGGAAACCCTGCGCTGCACAAGAACGAGCAACATAGCAATCAGTCTATCAGTCTACGGGAGGCATCTAGGCAAAATTTGACAAAGCCTAAGAGGCAAAACAGAGGGACGGGTGGGAGCAAAAATGACGTGATTTCAGAAATAACAGCGCATGCCTCACGCCAATAAGTGGAGACCTTGGGGCATAGCCAGGCAAAGTGGGAGAAGTCATCCGCAGAGCAGCACAGGCATCTGTCACTGGTAATGAGTCCTATTTTGTGCAATTGTGCAGAGGTCCGGTAGAGCCTGTGGAGTTATTTAAAATGGATAAGGCACAGTCGATAGGGGAGCAGCGTTTAATCTGGGTGCAGCAATACAGCCAGTCGGCTTGGGAAATTACGATCTCTAGGTCCGTCTCCCACACCACACGCGCCCTGTCGGTGGAGATGGAGGAAGCCTCCAGCGTGGAAGCATAGATTTTGGTAACCAATTTCTGTGGAGAGGGGGACATGTAGAGGTGATTGAGAGTAGCCATTGAGGGGCGAGGCTGGGGGAAAGAGGGATGGAGCTTCCTACAGACCGCCCGAAGCTTATAATAAAGTAGTGTCTATAGGACCAGAGTCAGCAGCTAGTGTGTAGAATGTGTTCTCAGGGTACAGATCGGACACAGTAGAAAGCCCAAAACGAGTGGCATGTTTCGCCCTCCCCGAAGATTGAAGAGGAGGAAAAGCAATGGGCATAGCAGCCGCAGAGATTTTCCGGAGTCGCTCTCAAGCCCAGCGCAGGGTCTCGACCGTGTCAATCTCAGTGCGCGGAGGACGCGCCAGGGCAAATAAAGCGGTAGAGAGCGGCCAAGGGGCAGCCAGGTCAGCCTCGACCGCGACGTGGGGCTGAAACAGAGTGGGATGGAGCCAGAAATGGAGAAAGCTGGCCTGGGTGCTGAGGGCATAGAGTTTGAGATCGGGGGCACCAAGACCACCGCGCTAAATACGGAGAATTACAATATATGCAATCCTGGGTTGCCGGCTGGCCCAGATCAAAGCAATCACCAAAGAGCGGAGTCTACTGAAAAAATGAGCGGTAAGGGGGATGGGAATATTAACAAATAAATATAAGCTCTTTGGGAGCACCATCATCTTGGCAATGGCCATGCGACTGGCTAGAGAAAGTGGCAAACGACTCCAAAGAGGAATATTAGACTCCAGCCAATCCACCGCGTGACCGAAGTTGGCCCTCCAGAGCTCATCGACGTCCCTACTCAGCCAGATCCCAAGATACCTAGTGGGCCCAGTCGCCCACACAAAAGGATAATCCGGATCAAAGGGCATCGTGGCATCGGTAAGAGGGAATAGCATGGACTTGTTCCAGTTCACCTGGATGCCGGAGTAGCCGCCAAAGCGTATCGCCTCACGGACCAGAGGACAGATTCTCCCGGGGGTCACAGACATATAGGGTGATATCATCCGCGTACATTGAAACAAGTAGAGCACGAGCTGCAAAGCTGATTCCTCTCTGGGTGTGATGCTGACACAACCGAGCCGCAAGAGGCTCCATTGCGATGGCAAAAAGCATTGGGGATAGCGGACAGCCTTGCCGTGTACCACGCTAGATGGAGATGGGATCGGAGATTTGGCTGTTGAGACGAAGTCGAGCGGTGGGAAGAGTACAAAGAAGTAGAACTTTTCATATGAAAATCGGAAGGAAGCCCAAGCGGAGAAGAAGATAAGAGGAAGGGCCACTCTAGGGTGTTAAAAGCTTTAGTAGCGTCTAACAAGGCCGCCACTGCCGGGAGCGTTGGGTTTATTTGATGGAGGATGGAGAAAATGGTCCAAAGATTAGGGGAGGTGGCACGGCCAGGAATGAAACCTGACTGATCCGGGCGGACAATGAGCGTCATGAGGGGCAAAAGGCACGAAGCAAGCAGTTTGGCAAAAAGTTTGTTATCCGTGTTAATGAGGGACAGGGGGCTATAAGAGTCCCTCGATTCAGGTGGTTTATTTGGCTTTAAGAGCAAAGTAAGTAAGGCCTCGTGAAGCGATGGGGGGAGTTGCCCAGTTTCAAAGGACTTGTTATACATGGCGCCAAGGTGAGGAACCAAAATAGGGGCAAAAGCCTTGTAGAAGGAGGACGGGAGGCCATCCAGGCCAGGGGCCTTATCACCGGGCATGCCATTTATTGCAGCTAGTATCTCTTCTCGTCAAGTAACTCCCGGTGGGGATTTACCTAGCCATAGCAGTTGGAGGGTGTTGAAATATTTATCAAGGACCTCGTGCAAAGGGACTGAGCCGGCCGTGTAAAGTTGTGTGTAGAATTTCTGATCCTCCTAGACCTCTCCATGGCATTTGATACCATCTCGCACTCAAAGCTCGTGGAGAGACTACATTTGTGTGGTATTCAAGGCACAGCCCTGCAATGGCTGCAGAATTTTTTGTCAGATAGACATCAAATTATTATGCTAGGACCCTATCTTTCACAGAAAATTCGCCTAGATAAGGGTGTACCCCAGGGCTCTTGTCTAAGTCCGACACTATTTAATGTTTATATGGCCCCTTTGGCAAAAATTGTAGAACCATTAGGGTTCCAGATAATCTCCTATGCTGACGATACTCAGCTGATGTTTTCAATCGGTTCTAACATAGAAGCTGAGAAAATCCGATTTTTGGCAGGTATGCTCGCCATCTCAAATTGGATGACGGAGAATTGCCTTCAGCTGAATCCTAGTAAAACTGAGGTTATGCTAATGGGGAAAGATTCAATCATTTGGACGGATGATTGGTGGCCGTCTCAGCTAGGAGTCGCCCCCATCCCCTCACAATCTGTGAAAAATCTTGGATTAAAACTTGATCAGACACTATCTATGAAATATCACATTGATGCTATTACTAGCTCCTGTTATAGCTCTCCTATGCGAGATTCTGCCCTATCTGCCCACCAAACACCGTAGAACTCTGGTCCAGGCTATGGTGATCAGACGCCTGGACTTTGGAAATGCACTGTTAGCTGAAGTAGGCAAGACGTTGCTTGCTAAACTGCAGGTGATCCAAAACACCACAGCAAGAATGATTCTGAATTGCCCGCCAGGTTCCCCCTCCGTCCCCTTGTTGAGAGAACTTCACTGGTTACCTGTGAGGAAGCGATCCAATTTTAAGATCGGCTGCCTCACATATAACGCCTTAAACGGCAAAGGCCCCTAATACCTGCAAAAGAAACTGACCAAACAGGTTTCTGGTCGTAACCTTGCATCTAACTCTTTAGCCCTTTTAAAAGTTCACTGTTTACGCCTTAGTCGCACTGGGGGCAAAGCCTTCCCGTACCTTGCCCCACGGTACTGGAACCAACTGCCTATTGCACTGCGTGAATGTACCTCATATACCGTCGTCAGGAAACAACTAAAAGCCTTTCTGTTCTGAATCTATGTATCAACCGGACTCTGGCTTCCACTCTCCTTTCACTAGGTAAGCGCTGAGATGCTCCTGGGTGAGTCGTGCGCTATACAAATTTACATAACATAACATGGAATGAAATAAAGTGCGCTTTAATTTCCTCGGGTGAAGTTGTTCGATCAGTACCGCCGTCACGGAGGGCGTTAATATAAGAAGCCGCCCGAGGCGGGAGAAGAAGGTTGGCCAGGGTTTTGCCAGGGCGATCGTCTTCACCAAAACTGCACGCCTGAGCCTCCCTGCCGAGAAAGGCAAGCTCTCTGTCGGCCTCATCGGCGAACTCAATAAGTTTCCCCCCCGGATCTGAGCGGGCTTTTCCGGATTGGGATCCCGAGCATGGGAAGAATCGAGATCCTTGATATCCCTTTCTAATTTGGCGAGGGTTCCACGTATGGATCGAAGGACTCCAGACTGCTTAGAGATGCACTCGCCACGAATCACGACTTTGAAACTCTCCCATAGCGTGGACGGCTAATCAACCGAACCCTCGTTTAGCTCGAAGAAATTTGTGATTGCAGTCTGAATTTCATTGCAAAATACAGAGTCACAGAGGGCATTAGGAGGGAGCCGCCAAGAGAAAGCACGGCAAGGAGTGTGGAAGGCGTAGGCCCAAGCGAACAGGAGCATGATCAGAAAGAGTGCGTGCCATGTGATCAATGGAGGTGAGCCAAGCCAACGTGTCCAAAGTAGTAATCCAAAGGTCCAAGCGGGACCAGCAGCCGCGGGAGCCAGTGACACAGGTACCCACGCGCGCATCAGGTCGAGTGAGTCGCCATGTGTCGTACAGAGCGTTGTCAGTGCGAATGGAGTTGAGAAGGGCGGGTCAAGGGAAGGGGAAAGCGTTATATTAAAATCTCCACCCCAGAGGAGCGCCGCAGGGTTGAGAACAGAGATGTGGTGCATACTTGTGTGAAGAAATCAGGGTCGTCAGTTTGGTCCGTACAGGGCAGCAAGTGTCAGGGGCTGGGCGTGAAGAGTGCCGTGGATAATTACGAAGCGTCCCCCAGGGACCACTAATTGCAACTGGACCCCCCATCTAGACCAGATCAGAACCATAGAGGCGGTTTTTAGATTTTGCAACAAGTTAGGCAGTAAACCCATTCGGGACATGTTAAAAATATACGGTAGCAAATGTTTATCTGTAGCTACTTGTGGCTCCTTGGTATGGGGTAATGCCAACTGTAATGGACTACAAACATGTGAAAACTACTTACTATGTTGTATGCTGGCTGCCCCAGGATCCACTTCAACATATATTCTGCACAAAGAATTAGACGCATTATATGTGACTGATCTAATTCAAGTGAGAACGCTTTGTGCTTGGCACAACATTTGGCGCAAGGAAGGTTTAAAATTTACTAAGGATGTTATCATGGAATGTCTAGCTTTAGAGAACACAAACAAGATACCTTGGCTAGCTTATATAGACAGGCTATTAAAGAGCATTAACGGAGACTTATTGATAAACCCCACAGTCATACTACAATTTGGTAAGAATGATGTGAAGAAAATGTATTTGGAGAGAGTAAGCCAAATAAGAGCCGGGATAGAGGAAGGAAAAGTTTGTGTACTAAGATATGCAGCTAAGACGGAGTAAATTGGCCCCCCAAACTATTTGGTAAAAGTTACAAACACACAGGATAGATTTTATTTGACATGATTGCGGCTGGGTATATATAGTCCATGAATTGGTGGATTTCCCTAAACTGAATAACTGGCAAAAAATAGAACACAAATGCCCATGTGAGGGAAAAGCCAACCAAACAACAATGCATTTGATGTTATTTTGTAAGTTTTACCAAGATATTAGTAAACAATTTTTACGTCCAATTTTTATATCACAGAAATTATTTTTTTATAAGGATGTGATGAAATTTATATGTACCCTTGAAAATGAATTAATCTGTAGTGCCATTGTTGGTTTTATAATTCGGGCCATACAAAGAAGGAAATCCTTAAAATTTTTAGACCAACTTATTTATGAAACAGAATGAAGGATGGTTCTGGATATAAGGTACTTCATGATTAAGTGGGATTACTTAATGATGTGGACTGATGAAGTTATTAACTAAAGATTATTGTATATTTTTATAAATGTGAATATAAATTTTAAACTGCAGGTACTTATATGAATCCAACAAAGATTCGAATAAAGTAATTTTATTGATTGGGTCTTGCATTAACAAGAGTTTGAGCTATTGGCATTGTAAATGACAATGCATTTTATTTATGTGTTAATTATCAAAACAGATAGCTATTGGCATTGTAAATGACAATGCCTTTTATTTATCTGTTTTGATAATTAACACATAAATAAAATGCGCTGTCGTTTACAATGCCAATAGCTTAAACTCTTGGAAATGCAAGACCTATTGCATTTTCAAATGCTTGTTCCTAATGGCCACTAAGCAACAGTGATCTACCAGCTTCAGATGGAAAACCGTGGGAGCTTCTTTAAAGTCATTTCCACTGGTGCATTTCATTAAATGTGTACAACTTTTTCAATGCAAGTCATTTGGGAAAAGAATAACATTCCTATAAAAATCTAACTCCTACATGCAATGATTATCAATTGCAGCCGTATGGCATACAGCTGCTGTAGCAATGTGGCCCAGAATTGGTCCTATGTACATTTGTTATCCTTTTTAGTTATATATGTCTACTTTGAAATATAGACTACTTATATAATTGACAACTATCAAAGGCCCAATCATAAATAGTGTGTATGGTCCTTTGTCTGCCAATACTCCTAAGAACTTAGAGCTGGAGTTTTCTGCTTTAAGGCACTGCCACTATGGAAAAGATTAGTGTTTGGGATTTTGTGGACTGTTACCAAGGGGTGGTTTATGGCTAAGCAGTTCCCTCTTTCGCCAGCATTGTCTCCTGCAGGTTACGTTGACCGGGTATGGTATTTCTACTGCAATACGGGGATTATTAACTGGAAGAGGCACCATGACCCATGGAAGAGACCTGCCCAACTTTTTCCCATTTAAGTGAGTACAGTTTTGAGAGTAGAATGGCTGATCTTCAGCTTCTGATACTTCACCCCTAGTGAAAAGAACAGAAATATATTGACAAAATGAACTCCTGCCTTTGGTCAAGGTGTGGCTTGGCTCCTCTGAGGGGAGCAGAAGAGGGCAGCAGGGTCAACGATATTAGAAATAGAGGTGCATTGGGTGTCTTGAGTACCTACTTCCCATGGGCAAGTGCTTGCATACTCAGATTGGTAGTAATGTACCGCTGCAGCGATGTTCTGGAACACTACCTATCAAATGAAGGTCTGGTAATCGGAGTGTGACCGTATTGTGTCCTTTAAAGCATCAGATGGGAGGGAGGCCTGGTGAATAGGACAATGTTTGTTAATTGTGCAATGCTTTAACAATCATTGAGCTGCTTTATGGCACCTGTATAGCACCAAGAGGTCTCGTTAATCAGACTTACTATATCACTCGTTCAATAAATTATTGGGGTAGGAGGAGGATGGGTAGGTTGGAGATGAATGTTGTCAGGTTGATGGTGACTATTAGATTACGGAGACCCTCCCCAACATTTTCAAGCAACCGGAGTACACTGCTTTAATCTCCTAGGCCTCTGCAGCATCTGCCTTGTCCACATCACCTCTACACATGGACTCTCTGGCACTTCTCTGGGTCTGAAGAGTTACAGCTCAAAGTGGGCAATTGCCCGGGCTCTCTTGGGAAACTAAGCTTTCGGTCTAGTTTATTTGTCTATCTAAACCTCTGTCCCTCTCTGCTTACTGCTACCTCTTACCTTGCCTGGGACCTCTATTTTTAGAGGGTATCTAAATCGTTTTTGTTATCCAGCTAAAATGTACCATTGAATTTCATGAAATGGCAAATAAACTTTAAAATTTGATCCATACAGGGGCCCACAAAAATGTTTTGCCCAGAGACCCCTGAAATCATTAAAATGGCACTACTCGTTTCTAGGTGTGGCAATTCATGAAGGCAGCTTAGCAAATGAAACGCAAGCTGCAGTACTGGCAAAAGCAAGCTGATTTATTCAAAAGGAGATCCCAGCATAAGTCCTTGAGTGCAACTGACACTGGACACTCCAATCCAAATACACTCCATCACCTTGGTAGTGACCTACCAGGTGACCTAGTATTTCATGTGCCCAGCTTCCACCCTAGGTCTGTGAGAGGAGGGTGTTGACTGGTAAGTTTCTTCTCCTCTATGAACATCTGCAGATTTCTATATTGTTTCCTCTGCCCTGCCCAACACATCCGCCTCATTTGAGGGAGCTCTGATTGCCTTGATCCTTTGAGCACTAGATGCTCTAGGAGCAGAGTTTTCACACTTGGTGGTACCTAGATGATACACATGGGTTCATCAAGGCACAATGATTGGGCTGCTGGGATAATGTGGTCCATGCCTTTGCTACTGCAAGAAAATAACAGCATAACCCGACAGCTCTGAACTCTGCCCTAGCCCATTGGTGCTTTTATTTCCTTAATCTGTTTTTCTCTCTCCTTCCCACTTTTTCGTGCAGCAAATTTAATTGCCTCTACTCCATCTTACTGCATTCCTTTGCTTCAAGTTTCTTACTCCTGTGCTCTCCTTTCCAAGCCCCCCAATTACTCTATGCTTAAGCCTCACTCCTCATCATATTATGCTCTTTCCTCTTCTTAAACATTCTTCCTTTCTTGATCCAACTCACTTTATCTATGTTACTCCTTTCTTTTAACTGTCCTCGCATTTTGATTTCTTATCTTTATTTATAATTCAGTTAGCTTCATCATCCTGTTTCTCCCCACACCATTGTTGGCCTTCTTTTAAGGCTGATTCTAGACTTATTAGCAGTTCTGCAGACGCTTGCATTTCAACATTTATTTTGAACTCACTACCTTAGTGGGCAGCATGCTACACAATGTAAGCAAGGGTCTGTGGAGGCATGAGTGTGGGAATTTTCATCTCCTAGCAAGGGAACATGAGGGAATCGTGCAGGCGAATGACCAGCCACTGCCCTGGGTTAGCTAACAAAATGGCACCATAATAGACGTGTACAGCGTTCGTTCACTTTTGTGCCCTGATGCCATTGCGCCTGCTGCACTATTGCTTATTTAGCTATTTTGTGGTGAGTCATGCTTGGTGAATAAAGCTCATGGTTCTCAGGGATCAAATTCAATTTTCCCTAATATTACAGGTTTTTATATGAAAATACTGGTGATGGTTCAGGTGGTCCCCCTATTCACGCCCCCTAATTCCCCCAATCCCATTCCAGATACTGAGCTGATTTGCTATGTTTCGAGATTTAGAAATCAAAATGCCTGACACAAGTTGAGATGGAAGTCATGGAGTCTGGTTTCAGCAAGTCCCCTTCTTGGAACCCCAGAAGGTCCTATTGTGCATTACATGCAGTTTTCAATAGGCCTATGATTGCCTGACGTACCTCAGGCTAATTTGCCTGCAGATTATAAGGGGATGTCTGGAGGAGCAGCCAGGAGACCTTGGCTGGTCGGCTGTGGACTGGGAAGGGGGTTGGTAGGGTAGTTTTTGCACATAATTAAAGAAATGCTAAAGTGAAGATGAGCAGGACCAAATGCAGAAAATGGCTGAGGGTATGATTCCTGGAGAGCTGTGGGATGGTTTAGAAATGCTGCATGTGAGGAGAATCTGAATTTAATGGGACTGGCTGGTTTTCATTCCGGTCGAAAGATTCTAGGCTAGAAGAGGGATCGACTATCTGGCCTGCTCAACACCAGTCGTTGATTCTTGTAGAACCTCAAGCTTCCTGGTGTTCATTGTAACTCTGCTCCCATCAAAACACTAGTTGACCATTATTCCCCTTTCAAACCTTAAGTGGTGAATTGCTACACTGATCAACCGCTAGTTGTCCATGCTATTGGCAACCTATCTCATCAATGGTGCAGCTTCACTGTATGCGGATGCTTTTCTCAACCTATTTCTGTCCACTCCCTAGGTGAGAGTTCCTGAAGTTACAAAAAGGACCTGATTTCATCCATGCTGTTCAGGAGCAGTACTGTGAAGGTCCACCGTCTCTGGTAAGTTGCATGCTGTGTGCGGCACAACAATGACTGGCTCCTCCATCATTAAATCCACTCATACATCCCTCTATTTACCCTTTTCTCACCATCTATTCACTGTTCCATCCTGTCATCTGGACACCCATCTATCTTGCCTTTCACTCATCCATTGTTTTACTAATCCATCTTTACATCCATCCTTTCACTCATACATATTTCCACTCTTTCCTACTTCCACCCTAGTTCATTATGAGCCTTTGTCTGCCAAGCTGCAGACAGACAAGGCCCATAAGGAACACCACTCCCTCTGTAGCTGCTAAAGCAGGGAGGATGGGGGAGGGAGGTGGGTGTGATGCTCTCGATGAAGTGGCTTAACTGCACACTCAAACTCTTAGTCCACTCATTTATTTTGTTGTCCGCAGCTGGTTCCTTCCTTTTCTTGAGCCTTTACAGTCGATATTTGCGCACTGTGTGTGCTCAGCTCAGCAATGTTTTCAAACTGAAACCAAATACAGTACTAACCATGCGTTGATGCCTGGAGAGTTCCCCCCCTACGCCCTTCCTACCACCTGCCCCTCTGTGATAATCAACATTGTTGCCACCCACTCCCTCCTTGTCCTAAATGACCTGTCTCACCCTTAGTCATTGAAGTGCATGGAGTTTTGCCACTCCTCCCAGGGCCACTGTTCATGCGCCCCAAATAAAACTAGATCCATGGAATTCTACTCCATCACTCCCTCGTGTAATGTCACTGCTCTAGCTTGTGCCTGCAGATTGAATAAAACCTCACACACCTGGTGCGTTTGTAGTAGGACATATTCAAAGTTCAGTAGAGTTCACGACACTGCCTCAAAGCAGTTATTTCCTTTTTAACCGCTATTTTATTTTCCCTGTTCTTGCTTCTTGCCAGAATGTGGCAGGGCAATGCCCCTTTTGCCCATGAACACCAGTCTCCCCTGAAGCAAACTGGTCTGGTAATTTAAATTTCTTGAAGAATCCTTGGCTTTGCATGGGCTACTTACTTTGTATTTTTCTTGAACTCTAGGAAAGGACTGAACACTCAAGCCATGGTAACTAACAGCTATTGCTAGAGCTCAGCGAATTCCATTGAGCACCATAGGTTTCACCTAAATTGTGCCAGTTATCTTAAGCAGTTCTCATTCGTTGACCACCCCCTTCTCCCCCCTCCAAGACTCAGGTTCCTAGTCGCTTTGTAGGAGCCATCTGATCTCCTCTGAACCACGGATGAAGACCACAAAGGCAGTTGTTGGAGTGCTTTAAAAAAATGAGTGTATGCTAATTCCATTAATTGACATCCATGACTGTTGCAGCGAGTCCACAGAGCTAGTACAAAGTCCACTTGCAGCTGTCAAAGCGAGCACTGTAGGTACAGGGCGGATAAGGCTTTTCTTGATTTTTTTTAAATTTATTTTTTAGAGCATTACAAACTGACAATTATGGGATGGTATGCCCATCTGACTCTATGTACCTCTATGCAGAAATTGCTCCCCTCGAGGCAACCATGCATTGGTGGTCTGATGGGTAGAAAAGTGCTTAGAATTTCTGCTGGAGGTGATAACAGTAGTGGGTGGACTCCAATTCAGTGGATTTTAACTCTCCCACTGACTACCTTAAATAGCTGGATCATTAGCCCCTGTGACCCCTCCATTTACCCCTGTGCCAAAATAGGCTCCACCATTGCAGGGGCTCTAGTATTGCTCACCCGTTAACGCTTTACGTTGAGAATGAGGGACCGCACCAGTTTTAATTGAGCAAGACAGTGGCACTAATGTCACTCTTCTGGGTAATCCAAAGGACAGTGGGATCTTTACAGACTGGCTGTTATGAAAGCACCATATTCCTGTTGGTGTTTTGGAAGAGCAGCAAAAGAACCATTCTTTCAATCTTGTGACTTGCCAAGTTTTTTTGTCCTCCACTCCTCAAGCCTATTTATCAACATTTGTATTTTCCAGTAGGATTTCACTACAGGCATCTATGCTTCCTTGCAGTAATCTGTATGAAAATATTAAAATTATAAATGTGAATGAGCTACCTTTTTGTCTGGATTCTTTCTAGGGCTCGGCTCTTCACCTGCTTAGCCTCCTACTTGTGCTGCTTCATCTCAATCTCTTGTCACCTGACCGTGGTTGGATGATCATCTGACCTCGTCACTGATGCAGGCTGTCATCAAGAACGACTTCGAGCAGACCACGCAACAGATGCTCCAAAGTACATTAATGGAGGATCTGAAACCCTGGGATTCCTTCCCATCTCTTAACTACTTTCCCAGTAATCGAGAGATCCTGGACTTTGACATGGATGATGTGTCTAGTGAAGGTAAAATTGTCCTAATCTGAATCTCCTGCATGGGATCACATCTTGCTTTCCACCCTCAAAAGTTTGCATGGGTTCGAAGAAGTGTTACTTTCTCAATACGTATACTTTGCATCATAATCTCATTTGGTGTACCTGTTTTAAATAGTCTGTATTTACAGGTCGTAGATTAGGACTGGTGCAGTTGCACTGGCTAGCTATAGCTACAGTTCCTTAATTCTGGGTCACCTTTAAATGCCTCTTTAGCAAAATACATTCAAGAGCAAATGTGTATTTGCTGTGCTCTTGCATATCTTCCGTTCTTTCTGCTAGTTCAGGGATAAAGATTGATTATTTTGAGTTATGCATCCTACATGGTCGACTGGTGGGGTTGATGTGCTTGGAGAGTTTCAGGCCAAGGTATGGTCAGTCTTATTGATGTCTGCCAAAAGGTTTCACAAACATTTTAAAAAATCCTCCTTGTAAGAAGTTTTGGTTGTGGAAGGATTCAAACATGTCCCATTTACTCGGCACACCCCACTAAAGCATGTTTTTTTTTTCTGTTTATGCTTCTTTGCTTAGAATAGTGAATAAAGTCTAAATGATAAGTTGTGTCTTCACCTCTGGGATGGGGCAGCACTGATCTACTTTACTTAATTCTGATTGCAGTTATTCTTTTAGCAAAGTCAGCATCTGAGCCTTCAGGTGAAGTATTTGTGAGGGGTCTGTTGGGTGTAGCGCATGGAGGGACGATGTGTGGTAACAGTGATTTTGAGGCGGGATTTAAAACCTGGCAGATTCAAGACCTCCTTTTGTTTGTCCTTTCACCAGAGCCGGTCTCTCAAACCCCCAGCACAGTAGGGGCGTCTGCCACATTGGAGGCTACAGGTAAAAACATTGTGAAGGGGAGGTTTTGGTAATAAGATAATGGGTTTTAGGCTGCATTTATTTGTCATGCAAGTCAGCAGATGTGGCATAATAGCCAGAGATGCCGGCTTTGGAACTGGGGACACCGGGTTCGAGTCTTGGTGTCGGCTCATCATCCTGTTTTTCATGGCAAATAACTTAATCTCCCCATGCCTAACAAAATGTGTCCTAGTGTAATGTAACTGGCTCTCATGTAAAGCACTCCAATACCTTCGGTCTGAGTTAAAGCTATATAAAACAGCAAAAGAAAGTTAGCCGTGTTCTATACACTGCAACTTTCCTGTCTTTTGTCCCTTTCCCTTATTGAATTTAATCCTAGCCATGCTTCCTCTCCTATTCCGCACCCTATCCTGCCTTAAAGCTTTGTATACCAGACACCCCAACTTGTGGGTTTTTACTCTCCCTTTCAGTGTTTATTACCAATGGCAGTAGAGTAGAACCTTTTTAGTATAGCATCTCTTAAGGTGGAGTGGGATTGTACAAATAAGTAAATTGTCCCAAAATGGGGACGATAAGCTCAGTATAAGATCTTTACGGAAGTGAGTTCAAGTGGACACTGACTTCCAGCTTGGAGTGGTCAGACAGAGTTGGTGCGCAATATTTCAATAAACTTATGGGTAGGTTGCAGAATTCAATACATTTCATAACTTTGCAGAGTGGCTCAAATGCTAATATTGTCTTTAAATTGTCAATCTAGGTCCCAGTTTCGGATCCCAGGCTGTAAGAGAAATGGGTTTGGTCATGGGATCAGGTATGGGGTGCGATCCTTGATGGCCTTACATAGTTTTCTGAAAGCCTCGAAGTCTGGTTCATGAGCACCCGAATGCAGGAGAACCCATAGTCTTCACTCTTGATTGCGGCACAAGAATGATTTGAATGAGGCATAACTGAAATGGACTATGGTCAACTGGGAACTGCACTTGAGGGGTGGACTAGATGGAAGTAGCATCGTGAATTAAAGCCAGTGTTCTTTTAACTTGCAAGAGTGATCATGCTCAGCCATTTTCATACCCGTTGAAATGTTGCATAGTAAATAGACCCCCTGTGCTACATGGCACCGCTGTATTGTCAACTCTACATCATGATCATGATGGCAGAGGTCTGCCCGTTAATGAGGTTCCTCCCTGCCAACCACTGATGCGTCTTTCTTATTGATAAACCTGGCTCTTCTGATCACATCCAGGTCCCTTAAATAGGTTCCCCATTTGCTTAACGTAAAGGCATTTCTATTGCAGATTCTATGCACTGAACACATTTATCGTCTTCACATTATCACGTCCAGAGGTAGTGCGGATATTACAATGGGTTTAGTCTAGTGTTAAGGTTGTTGTGATGTGTGTGGTGTTTTTTAAAATCTCTTAATCTTTTTGTTTTATAATCTGGATGTTATAACACCACCCCTTTAGCTTTGGGTTAATTGTTTGGGGATGGGTTGAGGAAATGCAAAGGGGTTTTGGGGATTGAATTAAACTGTTTTTGCTGATTATTTTAGGAACACCGGCAACAGTACAGGAGCAGTTGCGTCAGTTAAAGTAAGAGCGAGTGTGCAAGATGTGCAGGGATAGCGAGGTTTCCATCGTCTTTGTTCCCTGTGGCCATCTTGTAGTGTGTACGGTATATACCCCTGGATCAAACTGGTGCCCAATCTGCAGAGCCAGCATAGAGGACACTGTCAGCACTCATGTCCTAGACCTGTAGGTGAGTTTTATGTCTGACAAGTTTCAAAGTTTGTTCAAACATCTGGATAATGTACCTTGATGTCATTGCTCTGACCATGTTTGCGTTTAATGTGACCAGGTATACACCGCTCTGTAATGGTATTCAGCCTGTCTTTAGGGCTGGTGACACCCAGTGCAACATCTTCTTTTTTTTTTTTTTTTTTTTTTGTCGTTTGTGGTTTTTGTTTTGTTTTTTAGCCCCCCCTCCCCCACCCAACCTCCTTGGTACCACCTGGTAAAGGGCCCCTTATCTCCCCATAGCCCCTCCCTGGCATATTAATTACAGATATGATCTTTGCCGCAGGCATATTAATCCTCTGCGCTACTTTATGGCAAGTCAAACCTGCCTTTAGACCAATCAGGACACAAAAAAAAACTCTGCATCAAATCCTTTTAAATCGTAAGTTATTGCTAAACACCGCATCCATCCCCCACCTGAGATCAGCGCCCCTTCCAGGTCAGTCCCCAGTGCGGCCGCACCGGTTGCACTGCTCTAAAGCCGGCCCTGGTGGTATTTAATAATTTTTTCTGCTAGGAGATGTTTTCCACACGTGTCAGGATGTAGAATGCCCAGCTGGGCTTGATTGTGCTTTCATGACGTCTGCCTGGAGTTTTGGGTGAGCAAGTAAGTGCTCCTACTGAATATTCTGTCCTTTTGTCTTGCAGGTTGACACACTATGGAAAGCTACTGACTGGTCTCTTATACAAAAATATACAAAGTCCTTGTTTCTTGATGTGAATGAATTTGACAACTTTAATATTAAAAATATATCCAATATATGGTAATCTAATATATAATTAAGTTGTATTTAAGAGTTGAATAAAAAAAAATACTATTGCAGTTATAAGTAGTTTCCCTTGCGTTTTATCCAACATCCTGTATATAATGAGAATTGTATTCTGTAGTGCTCATATGTCTCTGATGGTCCTCTGTTCAGTGCAAGATACTACTGTTAGCTTGTGAATGTGAGCACCGACAACTAACCCACCGCTTGACCTAAGCAGGATGAGCACTAGTCCTTGCATTAGATTATTTTCAATCTTATCATGCGCTACTTGTACTAGTCCAAGTGTTTCTTTTTAAAAACAAAAAAAAATTTCTCTCTCCCAATGGCACTCCGTCTGTGTATCATCTCACAATTCTAGCACTGTTTTTTTTTTTTTTTTGGAGGGAGGATGTATAGTGCAAACTCGACCTAAAGGTATCCGAACCATTTACATGAGCACCAGTTTGGTTAGAGACGTACACATTAATTTATGAAGGCACAGGAGATAAAGTGATTTGCCCAGAATCACAGTATGTTGATAATCTCTGCCGAGACTCTAACCTGTTTTCCCAGCTTCAATAGTTACCACTCTAGCAATTATTCCACATTCTCTTGTTGGCCTTCAGTGTACAACAACTATGGGGGCTGATTTAAATTGGCCTTGCCCCTAGATGAAAACTATCTACCACCACATACAGTTATGGCCTAAAGTATCTCCCACTACTGGTTCCTAGGAGAATCATGCAACCTGCACAATCGTGTGACTAGACTTCAACAAACTGTAACAACTAAATTAAACTGGCTTTTGGACAATTCTGTGGTCTACCAGTTATTATATATCACATCCCCACTTAACAAGGTACACTAAGCAACCATTGTTAATTTGCATTCTGTTTGGCTTTGCAATTCCTTGTAGCACTTTGCAATGTGATTCTAATGCAATCTGTAGTGCCCTTATACACCAGTGATAAACATCCCCCTCAAAAAAGCAATGCAAAGTAACCACCACATGCCTTAGGAGTAGGCAATAATTTGGACCCTTTAGCCTATTAAAGTAAACAATTGACTGCCATGTTTAGAAATTGCTGAATCTTAAAGACTGGAAAATAAATGTGTAGCACTGTTATGCCACAAAATCGAGCGGGTGGGGTTTTAGAAGGAAAGTGAAGTTTCTCACCAGTTTGAAACATTTGTGACTTTAGCTAGATAAAGGGGATTACAGATATCTGAAATGGCAATTGCAGGAAATTCGGTTATTTTGCGTGGTGTGACCACCCATCTCCGAATAATCACCTCTTCTCTGAGTGAACCCTAAGCCACTAAATGAACCTGAGCTCAACCCCCTAGTAGCTATGGCACAGAGCAGTCAGGCTTCACATGGAGGCAATGTGTTTTTGTGCAGCATCAAACTTGGTATGATTACAACACAAAGTAATAATCTCAAACCTAACTGACGAGAGTTAAATTTAGTAAACTAAATAACTCCTCAAAATGGGAGAGCTGGCGATAACCAAGTACAAAAAATTAAAATATGCCACTGACGTTTAATGGTTGCAGGGGACTGGAACGTAGGTGCAGTTTGAGGTGGACTATGATGGCGCCCCAGTCAGATACACAACCGGGTTTGTCTTAGTCCAAGATTCTTTCTTCTGACTTGCACTCTAGGTCCTAACTACAGGATTACACTTGTAAAGCCCTTCCAGGAGGTGCTAAGACTCATAGTGTGTTGAGAGCTGACTGCAGAGTTCAGTACAAGTGCCATTAGTCAGTTGGGCACTTACGGGGGCAAACTCTTGCTGCTTGTTTTCCTGTAGCCACACAGGAGGTCACCCAGCTAATCATGGAGTTCACTTCTTTGTGCAGGGTACAAGAAGGAGGACATCCATTCCTTCAGGACTCCTCTTATCAGCAGGTGGAGAAAGTGTTTGAGGAAGGCTGGGTGAGGTCAGTTTTGTAAGATTGACAAGCTTTTGGTTACGCACACCCGAAGACACTCCTAGTTTATCTTTGACCAAGTAAAGCATCCCAGGCCTGACCTGCTTACTTTGCACTAGTTCCTGTTCGATTAACTTCAATGTCAGGGCAAATCTGAAATGGTGCTCTGGCTCTAAGGTTGGCGGTATGAGTGTGGAGGGTACTATGGTAATCTTAATGTGCTCAATACTGAAATCGAGTTTTAATTATTTTTTTTTTCTTTAAGAGAGCGCTGTACCCACAACAAATCCAAAGATCTAAGCCTGTCATTACAATAGCGGTGTCCTTCAGCTACTAAACCGGGGATCAACAACACTGTTCTCTCAATATCCTTGTGCCCCAGGAGTTTCATATGTTAAATATTTTAATTTGCACTGTTTAACATTGGATAGAGGGGCCTGCCACAGTGAAATTGAGTTTGTGGGTGCTTGTCCATTTTAGGACATGGTAACCATTTTCTACATAGTCCACTTTTGAAAACCTTGCACCCTACGTTGTGGACTACAAGGCCTACTAAGGGGTGATTTAAAAAAAATGTAAAGTGATATTTTCTCCCGTAAAATGGTCATTTTGGCCAGTAGTACTGCAGGGTTTGTCTACACAGGGTAGGTCTGTAATCCTGTTGGGACCACCACTGTAGTGGATGGCAACATAGGTGCTGCATTCCACTAGTGGCATTTAATTTCCGGTCCCTGGATACACTTTCTACACCATATGCTATTGAACCAACTATGGAGCTATTAAGGCTAAATGTACCAATTGGGGAAACCATAGCTTCAACGGGAGCATAGTCAATTTTACTAGTGGTTGGCAAGGGAAAAGTGCACAGAATTCAGAAGCCAACAAAATAGAGTCCATCAAAAGGCAAAAATCTGGCGGGTGCATGCAAAAAAGCAGATTACCTACCTACAGGCAGGCTGGTTCAGAGCTTAGTTGAGTTAATGAAGGGTTTGTCCACCTAACTGTGAAAGCCTAAACTTTCTGAATTGAGGAAAGTAACTGAAAACTAGATTAATGGTCTGGGTTTAACCGGTGTGTTTGTGTATGTGTATATATTTCTAGCTGCCATGGACGCTACAAGGGAACAGTTGGAGGACAAAATTAACTCCCTTTCCTAGGGCTGAGCCTTCTGTATGAGAACTCACAGAAGATCTCAAAGGTTTACTGTCCTGGAGGCCAAAGTGCAGACCCTGATATGGATCATCACATCTTGGCTCTTGAGGTACAGAATCAGCGCCTTGCCCCTCTCTTAGATTACCAGGAAGGATGGGCCAGGAGTAATACTGTCCATATTGAAGGGCTACCTGAATATGCTGAGGTGGACTCACTCCTGGCTTTTCTTGAAACCTGGCTCCAGGATGCTGTGGCCTCTCCCCCTCGTCTCAAAATTACATGCACTGAAGCATGCTCACAGGATGCTAGCACGGGAACCTTGCACTGGGGCCTTGCAGCATCCTGTGGTGGCCCGCCTTCTACACTTAAGGTACTGGGATCACCTCCTGCAGTGTACCCGTGCACTTGGCTCATTTGTGGTAGGCAACACAAAGGTGTTTCTGTATCTTGACTTTACTCTTGGTTGAAACACAGAGGGCATCTTTCATGGTGCTGAAGAGGCTGTGCAAATGGGAATACTGTATTCCTTGCACTTCCCCACTCTGTGTGGGTCCAGTCTGAGGACCAAGTGCATTTCTTCATAGATCAGTCTGTGGCATGAGACTGAATTTGATCTTTATGACAAGAGTGTGGTGCGACCTGAGACATTTTGGCCAAACCACTCTTCGCACCCCAAACTGCCAACATTTTCGATGGCAAGGTGTGACCTGCCCTTCTAAGATGCAGGTAGCACTGGAATAGTGGAGAGTGGCTTAGACTGCTGCCAATCTGAGATCTGACTGGGACTCCTTTTGACCCCCACCTCTGAAGAGTCCTGTTGGTCCGCTTCAGATTTTGAGGACTCCACTACTCGAGTACTTGAAGATATTCTGCTAGGGGTCATTCTGGGGGTAAGTTGACTAGTTGGTTTGAAGTGCTCCACTTAGCTTTTCATGGGTCTTTTGTCTTGCTTATATACATTGTTTTGAGGTGGGTTGGTTCTATGGCAGTGTATTAATGTATGATGTCTTTACTACTATTGGATGGGTGCAGGGTGAAGCTTTGCAGGACCTGTCTCATTGAAGTGTTGGTTTTCCATCTCTTGCTGACTGCTCCACCCCCACATGTCTTTTGCCTGAAACGATCAAATTGGCCTTTTGGCATTTAGTTGGTTCCTAGCTGGGGCCTGACTGTGATGATTGGACAGGATGGGTTGTATGTCTCAGTCTTTGGGAGGGGCGGGACTGTTAGGGTATTGTTTTTGTATACTTGCTTGTTTGCAGGGGGTGGTATGTATGAGGATGTGGTGATATTTGGTACAATGGTTCCCTCCTGGCTCTGAGCGTTTCAGTTGCTGGACAGTTTCCTGGGTTGTCCCTCTCCCTCCTGGCCCACTAGCTATGGGTACACAAATTAAGTTGCTTTTGTGGAATGTACAGGGCCTCTCCTTCCTCCCCTTCCCCTAAAAGTTAAAATGTGCTGTCCTAAATTGAAACAATAGGGAGGGCATGTTGCGCTCCTCTAGGACACCCACCTTATGGAGACTGAGGGCTATACCCTTTAGGGGCACTCTTAAGGCTAACTCTGCTGCTGCTTCTGATTTTCACGGGTGCTCATATTTGGATCAGGCCTGGGGTCCCTTTCTGCTTGCTGGTGGGATGTCAAATGGGATGAGGTGTCTCAGTAGGGGAGTGGTGAGAGATTCGAAGGTGTCACAAACAAAGCTGCTTTGCTGGTATTTTGTGCCACATGTCCAATTTTGCAAAAAAGGTGGGCGGATTAGGATAGTGACTTCTTATGCTCCAATGCAAATCTGATGTGTTGCCCCCTTATTACTACTAACAGCTGGGATAGCTTTTTTTTTATTGGGGAGGGGGGGGGGGGGGTTGGTTCTTGTCCTGTTAGACCTTGCAGGCTTGGCATGGTTCTCCCCTAACTTTTTGCCTTCAAACCTCTGTTTTTTTGTGGGCACATCAGTTTTTGTGGCTCTTTCCATTGTGGTGTATGTTGATGCTGTTATTGCCACTAACTATATCTCTATTTTAGTAACCGATTACTGTCCTGTCTGGGTTAAGCCTGCCAACTCATATAGGCTTGTCCACATTGTTTAGCTGTGTTGAAAAAAATAAATTCAGAAATATTTTTTAAAAACTGTGTTTAGTAACATGGGCTTAGAATGGCGACCCCCTTCTAACAAGGTGTGTGTCTTTAAGATGTATATTGGTAAGTATTGTGGGTAAAGTCTTTGGTATGATTCTTATATACCTGTGTCATCTGATGGAATTTTACCCCCATTCAAAATCTGTATATTACTCGATCTGTAAATGTAATCCCACACATTAAACTGTAAATTAAGCTTTCAGAAAATGTCACTCAAATCACTGCAATGTCTTGCCCAGAATGTGTAAAAAATATTGAGCACGAGTGCGAGGTAGCTTGAAAAGAGGTTAAGAAACTGGTGAAATACCTTACCGTGGGTACAGCCAATAAGGTAGGACGCCTTGACCAACTGCCCATCCCTTAATGCCCTAGATGCTGCCACCTACTCTTTATTTGGGTATATTATTATTGTGGCTTCTTATGCTCCAAGGTATTCGGATGTGTTGCCCCCTCATTACTACTACCAGCTGTAAAGGCATGTTCTTTTTGGAGGGGGGGGGGGGTGTTTCTTGGCCTGTTGGAAGTGGCATCCTAGGTCTGGCTCTCCTCTAAGTTTTCGTCAACAGCCCTCCTGTTTTTGGTGCCTCCAGTCTGTATTTGGCTGCTCTTTCTATTCTGGTGCATTTCTTTTGATGGGCATGTTGATGCTGTTATTGCCATTAACTGTACCTCTGTTAACAGAATACTGCTGTCTTGTCTACGAGCTAAGCCTGCTAGCGCTTATTGTCTAGCACGCATGGGTTTGTGTTCAGTTTTAATAACAATATTTTTTTAAAGACTGTTTAGTCACATGGGCTTGGAGAGTGCTGATCATGTCTAAGAAGATGTTGGGTGTCTTTAATCCACTTAAACACATATTCGCAAGTATCCTGGGTAAGGACTTTTCAATGGTTCATGTGTACTTGTTTCATTTTAGGTTATCTTGCCCTCATTCATAATCTTAATTTTATTATTCAATATCTGCATATGCTAGCCCACATATTGAACTGTACATAAATGTTTCAAAAACATGCTACTCAAATCAATGCAATGCCATGCCCAGGGTTCTAAAAAATTGATAACATGACAGTGGATAGAGCAACAGCGAGAGGTAGTGGATTCCTGAAAAGAGGGAAAGAAACTGTTGAAAGATCTCTTTCCTCAGGGGCAGCATAGAAGGTTGGACGACTTGAGCTACTGCCCATGCCATAATACCTCTGGCATACTTGAAGCTTCAGCAGTGTCGGAATTGGAATTGTAAATTGAGACGTAGGAACCTACTCTTTATTTGGGTATATCTGAAAGAGACACGTTAATGATCGATTCCTCACCTTTAGAATATCCCCTGGCGTCAGACTGGGTCCGGAAAGTTTTTGCCAGCAGTACCCCTGTGTGTTGGCAGGCGTCGTCGTACGGCTCTGCGTACGTCGCTGGCGTCGTATCCGCCGAGATGAAGTCATCGGAGCAACTTAGATGTGCCCATGCACGCTGACATCATCATTTTTGTTTTGCGCGCAGCAGCGCGGATCCGAGACAGAGCGGTACCCCTAGTTAAAAAAAATGTAACTTGGTTTCTGACAACTTGTTTTGCCGAGTACTTGACACCTTGTGCAGTAGGGATGCCCGTGTTTAAGTCCTGTTGGGCCTGCCGCCGAAACATGTCTGTAGCGGACCCGCATGATGTGTGTCTCTTCTGCTTGGGGCATGCCTATGACCCCGAGGCATTTCCCCCCCCCCTGGATTGTCGGGCCATGGCGGCGAAAGCTTTGCGGGAGCGTTCCTGCAAGTTGTTGGAGGTCCGGCAATCGGTTCCGTGCCGATCGCGGTCCAGATCCCGTGGGAGGTCGAGGGACCGGTCGCGGAGCCATCAGCATCGATTGTTGGAATCGGGGACAGGTAAGTCGAGGCGCCATAAAAAGTCGAAGAAGCAACATCGCTCTTCCTCTACCCCTCATCGGTCGTGGGACACGGTGGAGGGGGCTGGTGGTCACACCCCCCCGCGGCTCTGTTGGAGCCACCTTTTGTTTCCTGCGGCCTACCCACCCTTTCCGGGACTGCACCTGACTTCGGACAAGGTGTAGGCCTTCATGTCGGCCTTTTGCCATTTGTTTGCCCCGCCGGGTCCCTCCGAAGAGCCTTTTCCCCCACGGATCGGTCGGGTTTGTCCTCGGCTACGCCGGCACCATACCCTGCGGCGCCGCCGGCTCTCGTCTAGTCACCGCCGCCGGCTCTGGCCTCAAAGCTGGCCCTGGATCCGGCCTCAGCGCTGCCACCCGGTATCTTACCCTCCCATTCCATTGCTTGGAGAGGAGTTTATCTGATTTCCTAGGGCAGCTTGTTCTTACCGGCCTCATCAACAACCGGTGGATTAAGGGGAGTACTGCGAGGGGTCTGAGGACCCTCTTGCAGGTCAATGCGAGGATTAGCCTGAATGGGGAAGGCGATGTGGGGGGTCCAGTAGATCTGGATTTCTCTCCACACCCTGGTACTCTGTCCCCTTCTCCCGTGGCCACGGAGGAGGTTGGGACTTTTTCACTGGTGTTGCGTAGGGCGGCTGAGGCTCTTAACCTCGAGCTCCCTTCTGTACCTATCAGGACCAATCTCCTGACTGAGGTGCTGCAGCCGCACTCCTTGTCTGCGGAGCTGTTACTGCCCTTCAATGAAGCGCTTACTGATATCCTGTTGAGCACTTGGATCAAACCTAACACAGGAGTTCCTGTAGACAAGGGTGTGGCACGCCGCCATTGCCCGACACCGGGCGATCCAAGCTTTCATGACACGTCCGATTCTCTTGGTAGGGCACTTTCCACAACAGTGGCGCTCCGTCGTTATGCTTGGCTCCGAACCACTGGCTTCTGTGGGGATGTCCAGAACATCTTGTTGGACATGCCCTTTGATGGCACACGCCTCTTTGGTGATCAGGCGGATAGCACCTTGGAACGCTTTTGAGGACCATCAAGCTACGGCCCAGTCCTTGGGTCTCGCTACCATGCGTACTCCCTCGGGGTCCGCTTTTCGGTCCTTTCGAGGTCAGGATTGGTGCGCCCAGGCGTGTTCCTTTCAGACCCGCAAGCCCTCGCAGCCACAGTCTCAGCCGCTGACGTGGGACCCACCGTGGTGGGCCCAGAGGACAGCGGGCGGGTCAATCCACCACCTCTCCTGCCGCCTCTTCCTCTAAACCTTCCTAGTCCAGTGTTTCAGGCCCACCTGATGCCAGTGGGTGGCAGGATTCGCCATCCCCTTCCCCACTGGTGCTCCATAACCTCCTACAGGTGGGTTCTGCAAATAGTCCGAAGAGGCTACTCCCTCCCCTTAGAGTCTACCCCTCCAGCCATGCCACCTCAGTGCCACCGTATGTCAGGGGATCACTTGTCACTTATCCAGCAGGAAGTTGCGGCTCTCTTGGCCAAGGGGGCCATTGAGCGCGTTCCAATGCCAGAAGTAGGTTGTGGTTGCTATTCCACATCTTCATGGTTGCAAAGAAGGACAAGGGCCTGCGGCCTATCTTAGATCCCCGGAACGTCAACCGCTTCCTCCAGAAGGAGAAGTTCAAGATGCTCACGCTTGCTCAGGTCTTGTCTGTCCTAGACCCGCAAGACTGGATGGTAGCGTTGGACTTGCAGGATGCTTATTTTCATATACCCATTCTGCTGGCCCACCGGCGTTACCTTCGGTTCACGGTAGGCCATGAGCACTTTTAGTTCACCGTGCTCCCTTTCGGCCTTACCAGCGCCCCTCTGGTGTTCACGGAAGTGATGGCGGTGGTCGCAGCTCATCTGCACAGATCAGGGGTTTCAGTCTTCCCCTATCTCGACGACTGGCTGTTGAAGGCGGGCTCCCCCCAGGCAGTCGTCAACCACCTCCAGACTACGGCCGACCTCCTGCATTTGCTAGGGTTTTCCATCAATGTGCCGAAGTCGCACCTGATTCCTTCTCAGCAGCTCCTCTTCATCGGAGCGGTTCTGGATACGGCGCAGTTTCGGGTTTATCCTCCCGAACAGCTAGTCTAGGACATTCGGGCTACGATTCCGATCTTTCAGCCCATTTCTTGGGTTTCGGTCAGGAAGACCGTGAGGCTGCTGGGCCTCATGGCCTCATGCATCCTTCTAATTGATCATGCCAGATGGCATATGCGGGCTCTGCAGTGGGACCTGAAGTTCCAGTGGACGCAGCATCGAGGGCACCTGTCCGACTACGTCGAGATCTCAAAGAGCACTGCATAGGACTTGCAGTGGTGGCTGACGGATCCGCGTTGGGTCAGTGGTAGATCCCTCCTCCTTCCCCAACCGGAGCACACAGTAGTGACGGACGCGTCCCTCCTGGGATGGGATGGCCACATGGGAGAGGCAGAGATCAGAGGACTCTGGTATCAGGCGGAGTTCAAGCTCCACATCAATCTTTTGGAGCTCAGAGCGATCCTACTTGCACTCAAAGCATTCCTTCCCTCTGTCAAGCGAGAGTAGTGCTGGTGTTCACACACCACACCACCGCCATGTGGTACTGCAACAAACAAGGTGGGGTGGGGTCGTGGACCCTATGTCAGGAGGCTCTATGTCTCTGGACGTGGCCGGAACTTCAAGGCATTTCTTTGGTGGTTCAACACCTGGCAGGTAGGCTGAACACCAGGGCGGACAAACTCAGTCTCAGATGCATGTTGGTTCACGAATGGCATCTTCACTCGGAGGTGGTCCAAGTTCTCCTTCAGCGGTGGGGAGAACCTTGGTTAGATCTATTTGCCACCGAAGAGAACGCGCAATGTCAGCAGTTCTGCGCGTTGGAGTTTCCAAGGAGGCACTCGCTAGGCAACGCTTTTCGTTGCGAGTGGAGTTGCGGTCTGTTGTACTCCTTTCCGCCTATACCACTTCAGCACTCTGAAGATCAGGCACAACCGGGGCCCAAGTCATTCTTGTGGCACCGGACTGGACTCGAAGAGTTTGGTATCCCGAGCTACTCAGTATGAGCGTGGATCCCCCGATCCGACTGCCTCTTCGGGAGTATCTCCTGTCACAGCAACAGGAGACGGTCCTCCACCCAAACCTGTCCAGCCTCCACCTGCTTGCGTTTGCCTTACCTCCCGAAGTCTGTAATGTGATTCTGGCAGCCAAGCGTTCCTCCACTAAAACTGTATACGCCTGTTGGTGGAAAAGATTTGCGGCATGGTGCACAGCAAAATCTGTTGATCCCCTTGCTGCCCCTCTTTCTGAGGTCCTATTGTTCCTTCTTTCTTTGGCCCAGCTGGGCTCTGCATTGGGGACTATCAAGGGCTACCTTTCTGCTCTTTCAGCCCTTCTTAGGCTGCCTGATCAGCCCTCTCTTTTCAAGTCCCCAGTTATCAATAGATTTCTCAAAGGCATTACTCGCCTTTTCCCTCCTATTCCTTTGTGATGCCTCAATGGTACTTGAACCTGGTTCTCACATACTTGATGTGCGCTCCTTTTGAGACTCTTCATAACTGTCCTTTACGGTTATTAACTTTGAAAACTGTCTTCCTGGTGGCCATCACCTCCACTTGGCGGGTGAGTGAGCTCCAGGCTCTTTCCTGCAAACCTCCTTTCCTGGCGATTAATCCGGACAAGGTTGTGCTTCGACCGCGTACCTCCTTTCTGCCAAAAGTAGTCTCTGCCTTTCATCTCGGGCAAACGGTCACCCTGCCCACTTTCTTTCCGCCTCCGCATCCTTCAAGAGCAGAGGAGTGGCACCACCGTCTGGACCAAACACGTGCGCTTTCATTCTATCTCAACCGCACACAACAGTTCCGGGTGTATGACCAGCTCTCTGTTGGCTACGTGGGCGCCAAGAAACGCCGGGTTGTGCACAAGCGCACTATCTCTCGATGTGTTGTCTTGTGCATTAAAGCCTGTTACTCTCTGGCTAAAAAGGAACCTCCGATTGGGCTGCGTGTCCATTCTACGAAGGTGACAGCAGCTACTACAGCATTGGGACGCGGTGTCTCCCCTGCAAGACATTTGTCAGGCGACCACTTGGGCCTCGTTGCATACTTTTACTAAGCACTATTGCCTTGACCGTTAGGTCTGGAGCGACGACTTCTTTGGCCGTTCAGTTCTCTGTGACTTTCTGGTGTAATCTCACTTTGCAGACCCACCACCGCGGTTGGTATTGCTTGGGTATGTATTCTAAGATGAGGAATCGTATCACTAACGTGTCTCCTTCAGATGCACAAGTTACTTACTTGTGTAACGATATATCTGTAAGAGACATTAGTTAGTGATAGATTCCTAACCGCCCGCCCATCCTCCCTATTCTGCGAACTGTTCTCTAGGGTTCAGGTCATCTCTTTTAGGGCCCTAGTTCTATTGCACCAGTAGTCTGTCTCTGGCATGGCTCTGCGCTCATGGTGTGGAAAAGTTGTGTACAGAACTGACGTCGGTGCGTGTGGGCGTTTTTAAGTAGCTCCGATGACATCATCTCGGCGGATACGATGCCAGCGACGTACGTGGAGCTGTACGACGATGCCTGCTGACGCGCAGGGGTACTGCTGATAAACTTTCCAGATCAAGTCTGATGCCTGGGGATATTCTAAGGTGAGGAATCTGTCACTAACTAATGTGTCTTACAGATATATCGTTACACAAGTAAGTAACTTGTGAAATATGATCATTCTTGACTTCCTTATATTCCTTGTAGTCAGATGTGTCTCCCCTACATTACTACTACCATCTGTGATGGTTTGTGTTTTGTTTGCAGGGACACAGGGTTGGTTCTTGGTCTGCTAGACCTAACATCTTTGGTGTGGTTCTCCCCTAACTTTTTGCCTTCAAATGCCTTCAAACCTCCTGTTATAGGTGGCACACTATTTGCTGGCAAACTATTAGCCGGCTCTTCCTATTGTGGTGCGTTTCTTTTGATTGGCATGCTAATGCTGTTATTGCCGCTAGCGGTACCTATATGTTAAGAAAATACTGCTGTCCAGTCTGAGTTAAGGCTGCCGGAGCATATAGTCTTGTACACATTGGTTTGTGTTGAAAAGTGTACTACAGTTTTTTAAAAATCTTTTAGATTGGTTATCTCGTCTAATATGGTGATGGGTGTCTTCAATCCATTTTAAGACCTATGCGTAAGGATCCTGGGTAATTAATTTTCGATGATACATGTTACTTGAGTCATCATATGGAATTTTGCCCACATTTAAAATCTTAATTTTATTACTAAATATATCCAAATTCGAGCCCGCATATTGAAATGTACATTAAAGTTTAAGAAAATGTCACTCAAAAATCACTGCAACATCTTCCCTGGGGTTCCAAAGAATTGATAAGATGACAATGGATAGGTGCACAGTGAGAAGTAGAGGTAGCCTGAAAAGAGGTTAAGAAACTGGTGAATGATCACTTTCCATGAGGGCAGCCTTGAAGGTAGGATGCCTTGAGCAGTTGCCCATGCCCTAGTACCTCTGGCATACTTAAAGTTTTCATCGACGACCAAATTGAGACTGTAATTTCAAAAGCTAAATGACAAGCTCTGCATGGAGGCTGGTGTTAGCCTGCCACCACATACTGTTTTATTTGGGTATATTATGCAAGTTCTTGACTTCTTATATTCCAAGGTAGTCAGATGTGTTGCCCCTTAATTATTACTACCAGCTGTTATGGCCTGTTTTGTTTTGTTCCTGGCATGTTAGAACTGGCATCTTTGGCATGGTAACCTCTTGCCTTCAACCCTCTTATTTTTACTGGCTCTGTTTTCTGCGCGTTCCTGTTTGTTTGGCGCCTCCCTCTATTTTGTAGCATTTCTATTGATTGATATCTTAATGCTGTAATTGCCACTAACTGTACATTTATTATGGTAACAGAATACTGCAGTCCCGTCTCTGATTTAAGCCTGCTGAAGCTTTTTGTCTTGTACACATTGGTTTATGTGTTAAAAAAAAAAAAAAAATTGGTTTTAAAAGACTTTGTTTAGTCAAAAAGGCTTAGAGAATGTGATCCTACCAAGGTATTGCCCTTTTTTAAGCCACTTCAAGACATATATATGCATAAGGATCCCGGGCAAGGACTTTTAGATGATTCATCTGTACCTGTTTCACGTTAGGTAATTTTTCTCCCATTCAAAGTCTAAATTTTATTACTAATTATCTGACATTCAAGCCCACATATTGACTTGTACCTTAAACTTTCAGAAAATGACACACAAATCATTAATATCTTGTCCAGAGTCCCAACAAATTGATAAGACATTGGGTAGAGTGACAGTGAGAGGTAGAGGTCACCTGAAGATAGACGTTAAGAAACTTGTGAAAGATCAATTTCACTGTGGGGTAGCACAGAAGATAGGGAACCTTAAGCAACTGCCCATACCTTAATAGGACCCCGCTCACCACGGCCGACACTCTCTCAAAACCATGAAGAACATTCAGTTTAGACCGCACCCTGACCCCTGCCTGCACTACATCATCCACAGAGCCACCATTCCCATCAACTGCTCCATCAAGAGCGACACCTTCTCTGATGACTGGAAACACGCGGAGCTCAATTCCCAGCTAAAGAAACCATCCAACGACCCGACAGACCTCAAGAATTTCAGACCCATCTCCCTGCTCCCCTTCCCAGCCAAGGTCATCGAAAGACATCGACACCCAACTCTGAGTTTATCGAAGTCAACCATATCCTGGATTCCTCCCAATCCGGCTTCAAGCACTGAGACTATCACCCTCCTCACTGCCACTGATGACATCGACTCCCTCCTTGACTGGGGACAAACAGCAGCCATCCTCATCCTGGACCTCTTGGCCGTCTTTGACACCGCCTCCAACTGCACCCTAAGCACGAGACTCCATGACGCTGGCATCTGTGACAAAGCACTGGACTGGATCCATTCCTTCCTCACTGGGAGAACACTGCGAGTCAAACTACCACAGCTCCTCTCAGAACCCACTGAGATCAGCTGCAGAGCCCCCAGGGCTCGTCCCTGATCCCCAACCTCTTTAAAATCTACATGGACCCACTCGCAGCCATAGCTTGAACCACGGACTCTACATCCTCTCCTATGCCGACGACATATGTAAATCCAATTCCACTCTGTAATACCCAGATGACCAAGTTATTGGTGTTAACACGTGTATGTAGGCTGTGTGTTTCAAGAAAATTAGACTGTGAAGAACTGAGTTTTGCGATGTGTTCTGATGTCCAACAGGAAGTGACAAAATCAGGACGTATTAAGGTATAAAGCAATTTAATGTATTGTGCATAATCGGGTATGTATGTCCTGTCAAAATTAAAAAATCCCATAATCAATCAAATTTGTAAAGCGCACTGCTCACCCGTGAGGGTCTCAAGGTGCTGGGGGGGAAGGGGTGCTGTTACTGCTCGAAAAGCCAAGTCTTGAGCAGCCTCCTGAATGTTAGTAGGTCCTGGGTCTGCCGTAGGAGGATGGGGACGGTGTTCCAGGTTTTTGCGGCGAGGTGGGAGAACGATCTGCCGCCGGTGGTTGCTCTTTGGATGCGGGGGATAGTGGCGAGGGTGAGGTCGGTGGAGCGGAGCTGGCGGTTCGGGGTGTAGAAGGTGAGTCGTCTGTTGTATGCTGGTCCTGTGTTGTGGATTGCCTTGTGTGCGTGGGTGAGGAGGTTGAAGGTGAACCTCTCGTTGACAGGAAGCCAGTGCAGGTCTCTCAGGTGGGGTGTGATGTGGCTGTGGCAGGGGGTGTCGAGGATCAGGCATGCCGAGGCGTTCTGCATGTGTTGTAGACGTTTCAGTAGTTTGGCCGTGGCTCCTGCGTAGAGGGCGTTTCCGTAGTCCAGCCTGCTGCTGACTAGGGCCTGGGTGACCGTTCTTCTTTCAGTGGGGATCCACCTGTAGATCTTGCGGAGCATGCGGAGGGTGTTGAAGCGTGAGGATGAGATGGCGTTGACTTGCTTGGTCATGGAGAGCGTTGAGTCAAGGATAAACCCCAGGTTGCCTGCGTGGTCGGTGGGTGTTGGTGCTGCTCCCAGTGTGGTCGGCCACCAGGAGTCGTCCCAGGCTGAGGGGGTGGGGCCGAGGATGAGGACCTCCATTTTGTTCGAGTTCAGCTTCAGACTGCTGTTCGTCATCCACTCGGCGACTGCTTTCATTCTATTGTGGAGGTTGGCTTTGGCAGTGAGGGGGTCCTTGATGAGGGAGAGGATCAGTTGGGTGTCGTCGGCGTAAAAATTATGAGGTCGTGCAGTTGAGCGAAGTGGGCGAGCGGAGCCATGTAGACTTTGAACAATTTTGGGCTGAGAGATGATCCTTGGGGTACGCTGCAGATGATCTCGGAGGCTTTGAAACGGAAAGGGGGGAGGCGGACGCTCTGGGTTCTGCCGTAGAGCAAGGAGGTGGTCCATTCCAGAGCCTTGTCTCGGATCCCTGCATTGTGGAGCCGTGAGCGTAGGGTGCGGTGGCAGACAGTGTCCAAGGCGGCTGATATGTCCAGGAGGATGAGGGCCGTGGCTTTTCTGATGTCCAGCAAGAGCCTGATGGCATCGGTGGCGGCGATGAGGGCAGTTTCGGTACTGTGGTTGCTGCGGAACCCAGACTGGGACGGGTCCAGGATGTTGTTCTCCTCGAGGTAGCGGGTCAGCTGTCTGTTGACGGTGTTCTTGATGACCTTTGCCAGAAACAGGAGCAGGGAGATGAGCCGGATGTTTTAGAGGTCCCTCGGATCCGCCTTGGGTTTCTTGAGTAAGGCGTTGATCTCGGTGTGCTTCCAGCTCTCCGGGAGGGATGCTGTCTCGAAGGAGATGTTGATGACCTTGCGGAGATGGGGTGCGATGGTGGCACTAGCTTTGTTGAAGATGTGGTGCGGGCATGGGTCTGACGGGGAGCCGGAGTGGATGGTGTTCATGATTTTGATGGTGTAGTCGTTTATGTTGGTCCAGGTGTGCAGGGGGTTGATGTGGGTGGTGGCCGTGTGGTCTGAAGTGTCATGGCCATCGGGGCGGCCAGGTTGTTGAAGCTGTTGTGGATGTCTGCGATCTTGCGATGGAAGAAGGTGGCAAGGGAGTCGCACAGGTCTTGTGATGGTGGGATGTCGTTGGTGTTGGAGCTTGGGTTGGAGAGTTCCTTCACGATGTTGAAGAGCTCTTTGCTGTTGTGTGCGTTGTTGTCGAGGCGGTCCTTGAAGGAGGTTTTTTTCGCAGATCTGATGAGGCGATGGTGTCTGCGGATGGCGTTCTTGTGGGCTGCGTCGCTGTCCGGTGTCTGTTCGCGGTGCCATTTCTTCTCTAGTTTTCAGCAGGTTTGCTTGGAGGCCTGGTGGTCCTGAGTGAACCAGCTGGCTTTCTTGTTAGTGCAACCGTTGGAGTGTTTCTTAATCGGGGCGAGAGTGTTGGCGCAGTCGTCGATCCAGCATCTGAGGTTGCGTGCGGTGGTGGCGGTGGGGTCAGCGGGTGGGCTTCGGGCGAGGGTGGTTTGCATGTCTTCGGTGATTTTGTTCCAGCTGTGGTGGGGATCTGTTGAGTGTAGTGGTGAGTGGTGGTTTTCCGGAAGGTGAAGTGGATGCATTGATGGTCGGTCCAGTGGAGTTCAGTGGTGTGGCTGAAGGAGACATGGGGACTTGCGGAGAAGATGGGGTCAAGCGTGTGACTCGCGGAGTGGGTGGGTGTTGTGACAAGCTGTCTGAGACCGAGGTTGGTGAGGTTGTCAATCAGGGTGGTGGAATTGGTGTTGTGGTTCTCGAGGTGGAAGTTCAGGATTCCAAGGAGGATATAGTCTGTGGAGGCAGGGGCGTGCGTGCTGAAAGCCGGCGATGGAGTCACTGAACTGAGGCCTGGGTCTGGGGTGTCTGTACACGAGAGTTCCTCTGAGGGTGGTGTTGGGATCAGTGTGGTGTTCGGCGGTGCTGAGGGTGTTGTCGGTGCTGGCCGAGACCTTGAGGGTAATTTTGTGGATGAGGGCGATTCCACCTCCTACTCCGTTGGTCCCTGCGGGTGATCTTGTAGCCTTCCGAGATGGCTATGGCGATATCGGGTGCCGAGGAGGCGTTCATCCAGGTCACTGTCAGGAAGGCGACGTCCGGGGAGGATGTGTCGAGCAGGTCCCAGAGTTCGACGGCGTATTTGCATGTGGAGCGGGTGTGTAGTAGTATGCATCTGAGGTGGTTATGTCCTGTCACAATAGGCGGTTTGGTGGCTCGGCGGCTGATGAAGCCCGAGCTCCGGCAGGAGAAGGGTCCTTTGGTGTGCTTTGCGGCGGCCAGAAAGCAGGTATGCTGTTGTCCGGTGTTGAGTTCGTGGAGGGTGCTGGCGGTGTAGTGGCGGTATTCGGTGTGGTGTCCGTGGGGACCAGGGAGTCGGGCGCAGATGGGCTTGCCTTAGGTGCGGCCACCATATGAGGGGAGGTAGGAGGGAGGAGCAGCTGGGAGGCAGGAGCGGGGCGGCAAATGGGCGAGTAGGTGGGCGGGGTCGCAGGGGACGCAGCGGCGGGAAATCTAGAGGGTAGAGTGGGCGGAGGATACAGAAAGCAAAAACGGGCACAATAACACTACAACACTACAACAGTACAAAAAGGAAAAATGCGAAATACAATTAAATACACAAGGGGAGCAGAAGCACAATCGCAGCAGGGCTGACACAGAAAAAAAAAGCAGAGCGAGCGCATGAGCTTACGGCCTAACACTGGCCACCAGGGATGAGTCGCAGGTGGTAGCCTGAGGGTGGAGGAGGGCCTCGAACTTCAGCACTTCAGCAGGCTGCAGCAGCGGGGGACACGGACACACAGGTGGCGCTGTGCGGAGCGACCTGCCTAAAACAGGGTCAAGGGTCGCGCCATAAGAGACATTAACTTTTTTTTTGAGAGTGCATGGAGGCTGCAATTGTGCAAACATTTCCAGAAAATGAGGGGTAAGGCTTTTCCTCTCATTTTTACGTTCAGATCCTGAGAAAAGGACAATGAGAAGCTATGTAAGATTTTTTTTTAAGTTACATTTGTAACCAAGTTCGGTAAATCACAAAAATATTGATCCAGTCTTGCTAATTGGGGGCTCAATTGCTCACATCTGTGAGATATATATTGAGAGAAGTTGGCCAGGTATATGCTGTCCACTAATTAAAGTGGGCACTTTGCATCAGTCCAAACAACCCTTATGGTGACCTGAGAGGTCTAAGATAACCTTTAAAAGCTATCCAAGTGGTAGCGGTGGAGAGCATCCTTCATGCTTAGTCTTGAAGGAATGTTAAGCAGCTAGTTGTACCAGAATTCATCCTTGTAGAATTGGTTAAATGAAAGGAGAACCACACAGTAGTTATAGAATTATGTATTTATTAATATAACACTCTCTAGTATGACACAGTATTTCCTACACGAAGATACTCTAAGAGCACACAATACTGTAGCACAGAAACCATAGTAAATAGCACTAATAAACAGTGGGCTCCAGGGGGAGACCAAACCATGAACTAAAATAGTGGTATAAGAACCACGACTCAAGTCAAGACAGGGTCTAGAGGAGGTAGAATCACAGGGACCTCAAGGAACCACCCACGGTGAGTAGGTAGGGACCCCACGGAGGATGGGTGCAGTGTGGGAAATCAACACTGTGCACCATACAACTCTATGGGAGAGTTGTGGTTGCAGTTTTAAAGTTTAAGGACCCTTCTAAGTGGACTTCAAAGAAACCCTGGGGAACTTGAGGGTGGAGAGCCACCCCACCCTTGAATACCATGGTACCAGAGTTACCTATCCCAGGGAAGCCGGGTGCATAGGTCCGAAGTGGCGTCAGAAACCGCTGTCGATCTCTCTATGGAGGACTTCAAAGAAGAGCCACTGTTGGGAGGAAGAAGAGTGTTCGTCGGAATCCAAAGGTGGGTTCTTGGTGAAGGGTATCTGAAGGCAGAGGGCACACAGTCTGGGTCACTCAGGAGTGACCAGGGGCTCTGTAAACGAATGCCACCAATGTCTGGTGCTTCAGGTGTGTTGAAGGGGTTCTTGACTCTGCAGCCTCAGGGACCAGGAGATGTCGAGGATAACCAGGAGCTGGATGCAAGCTGTCTCATGAAGGTTGTCAAGTGCTGAGGGGTCATCGTCCGACGGGAGCACCAACAAGCCTTTGCTGCAGCAACCAATGCAGAAGGTTATGGTGCGAACCAACAAGGTCCAGGAGACTCTCCAAACACAGAGGAGTCAGGTCAGGCCTGGAGTAACCAGGAGAGCCCAAGAAAAGCAGTATTGACCCTTGAGAGGACCCTCAGGCCAGAGGCACAGGAGTCGCAAGGGGACCTCGAGCAGTTTCACAAAGCAGCAGCCCATGGAGCACTTGGTACAAGCAGGCTGGAGTTCTTTGTAGGAGATGGTGCCAGAGGTTGGAGCTACTAGGAGCCCATTGTACTTGTTCAGGAAACGCCAACAAACATATTCACTTGCAAAAGTATGCAGTGCACAGTGGTATAGGTGTTGCAGTCCCCACGATGGACTCTGACCTCAACCTTGGTAAGAAGGCAGGTCGGACCTCAAGGGCCTGGGGAACCCACCTCCTATGTTGCTGGAGTCTTTGGAGTCAGTTGGAGCTCAGGAACAGCAGACCAGTCAGTCAAGATGTGGTGCTTGCTTTTGCAGGGGAGTGACTCCTTCATTCCAAGGGAGGTGTCTGGTTGTTTTTGATGCTCCACAGGTCCTGCACAGAACCTGTATGGTGCACAGGCACAGACAATGCTTCGGACTGAGAGGGAGATGAAGTCAGGCCCAAACAAAGGCCAGCGAAGTCTAGAGTGTCCAGATGGTCAAAGTTCAGTGGTTTCTGGTTCAGAATCTTGTCCACATCGAATCTAGAGTCCTACAGCCGGGGAATCTCTTTTATACCCACGGGAGAGGGTTGGACAAATTCAGGGGACTCTCCCAGGGGAGTGTTCGGACAGTGGGGAGGTTACTCCCATGTCCTTTGTCCAGTTTCACGCCAGGGTAGGAGCCAACGCCTCCCAGGACTGGTTAGAACGGGGCTATGCACAGGGACACCAAATGTGCCCCTCATGCAGACTTTGTGTCGCTAGCAAGCGCACCCACCCAGGCCTAATAGACTAAATCCTGTCTGGGACGTGGTCACTCCTCCCTGTGACAGGATGTCTATTCTGCCTTTCCCTGCTGAAGCTTGGCAGAATGCTTGTTTCTGGTGCAGGGAAGACCTGGCCTGGCTGTTCGGTTTGGACTGTTTCCATGTGGCACCAGGTCAAGACTGATTTGCATATACCTTGGTCTGAACTGGGATGGCAAAGTGAGCTTAAGGACGATGATGGATTCAACCTGGATCTGTGACTGGGGGTGAGTGTCTGAAAAGTTCCAGGGCTCAGGTCCATCAACTCCTTGTGTTTGTTATTGTAAATGCATAACATTTCATGGCCTACAACTGACAAAACACCTTACCTGGGTCCAGCACCCGGTGGAGTTGGTATAGCAATTTTGCCCCATAACACAGACCAGCACCTTCTCTGAGGTAAAGGTTTTTTTATTTAAAACATAAAAGTTTAATTTAAAATTAGTGGTTTGCCTCCAGGTATTGTACTTCAATTATAAGGCTGTTGGTTTATGTTCAAAATCTGTGAATTTGCATGATATTTACAATTAATGTTAGGTTTGGAAAATATTGGTCTTCTTACTGGAGTCAAAAAGTAGCAGTGTCTGTCTAGGAAACTGTCGATTTTCTCCTCGCACTTCAACATCATTTTGTTTTGTAAACAAACTTTATTCAGTTACAGCTCATCAATCGGGTGCCATATCAAGGATGAAACAGTGCCCACTTATGGTTGAATTAATTAGCGTCATTTACGTTAACAATTATACATTCCTATAAACATCGTCTCGTCTAACGTCTCCGCTTCGCAAAGTGCTCCTGTATTCATCTATCTTAACAGTACCAGGAGAATTGTGATCTATATCTCTATCTTGGGAGTCAATTTCATAAGCATCTGTGCTAGTCCTCACTCATATTCATCCCAACAGGCAATGGATTACCAAAATACCCCCTCCCCTCCTCCCCCCTCTAACTCTAACCACCCCCCTCCCACCGTCAGACATGTCGCTCCATCATCCAACTCTGTGTTGTGTTTAATCTTGTAGGGCATCTGGCATCGTAGTTCAAGAAAGTAGACATCCGCATAGGGGCAAGCCACCATGAAGCACCTGCCTACCATCACCCAAGTCACCCGCTCAGGAAGGGCAATGCTTCAATCCGTATGCACAAGCCCTCTCACTCAGTGGGTTGTTCTGTGTCATCTTTCGGGCTCTTGAGTAAGTCCACCATCGCCACCCATGCTCTAGCAACGTCCAACATTTTTCCATTATTGGTTCTCTGGGCCATTTGTAATCTAAAAATCCCTTCACAGTCAGACCATCTTATGAATTCTCGCAGCCATCGTGAGGTGTTAGGGGCAGTGGTTGCCTTCCAATGGCCAGTAATTTTTCATTTAGCCAGGACTAACCCCAAATCTATGAATTTGCTGGTAACTTTATTATGGGCAGTATGAGGGAACCAGTGTAGTAGACAGAAACCCGGAGTCCGATTGCCATCTCTATCCATTATTTCACCCAGTGTAGTAGTTACCTCCCTCCAGAACTCGTCTAACAATGGACACTCCCAGAGCATGTGTAAAAACGTAGCGTTTTCTAGCTTACAACGCGGACAGGCTGTTCGGGAACCGAAAAATTCGTTCATTTTGTGTGGGGTGAGATACGCTCGGTGAAAGACATAACTGGATTAGTTGAAATCTCGCGTTTCTAGAGCATTTCCACGCCCGTTCCATCAGCGCCTCCCACGGCTTCTCCTCTATGGGGATCCCAAGGTCCGCTTCCCATTTGACACGCAGGCTCTCTAAGGGGCACCTGATCTCCTGGGTAATTCACCTATACAGGCAAGTGACCGCTTTGATCGCCCCAGCCGCTGATGCCACATACTGGCATGGGAGAAAGGTCGGCGGTTCCGCCATCCCTCTCTTCCAGTGCTTACGGATGGTTGCTGTCAATGCAGCATGCAATAGGAAGTCATGCCGGGGCAGTTCGTACCGTTCTAAAAGGTCCTGGAAGAGTAGGAGGGTGCTGTCCTCCTAGAGGTCTCCAATAGTGGAGATCCCCACTTCTTCCCAATCACGCAATCTCTGCGAATCCCCCCCCCCCCCCCCATGTGGCAATGCCTCACAAACCCTCAGCGGAATCTCAGTTGCATACGGGGGTCCCACTTTGGTTCTCCTGTTGGCCTGATTCCAGCACTGCTGCATCACCCACAGATCCCTCGGGGCCTCCCTTTCGCTTAAGGAGAGCCGGAGGAGTAAGCGAGAAAGCTGCTGCAGGTCCGTGTCCATGCCCCCATGGGCTTCTCCAGTACGTGGTCTCCGCGCCATCCACTTTGTGAACCATTGGAATTGGGCTGCATGGTAAAAGGCCTCAAAATCCGGGACTGCGAATCCCCCCTCTCGCAAAGGTCTCAGCATGGTGGTGAGCGCTACTCTGCGCCTCCCAGAACCCCATAAAAATCCTGTAATCATGGTGTTGTGTTGGGTGAAGTATTTTCGCGGTATCCATAGTGGTAGTGAGCCAAAGTGGTCGAGGTAGTTACCATCTTTAGCAGCACCACCCTCCCCGCTACTGAAAGTGGAAGAGTTCCCCAAAATTCAAAGTTGCTCCTGGTGGTTCGTATTGCTCTTCCAACATTACCTTCTAATAGGTCGGAGGGTGCATGATAAATCTGCACTCCTAGGTAAGTCAGGCAGCTGCTTTCCCACCGCACGCTTAGTGCATCCGGTGGTTCGCTCTACCAATCTGAGCAAGAAACAGGCACATCTTATTCCAGTTGCCTTTGAGACCCGCCACTCGCCCCAATTTGGCGAGCAGTTCTCGGGCACCCTGTAACTCATCTACAGCATTGGCAAGGAACATTAGGAGGTCGTCTGCATATAGGGCAATGAAGTGGAACTGACCCATCCTGTCTAGGCCCTTGTATTGCCCCGATTTTGCATGAACAGCCAGCAGTTCCACCGCCTCGCACTTCAACATCATGTGGTCACCACGGAAGTCAGTCTACCACTGAGAACAAAATGGTGGTTGGCTGAATTCATACGTTTTTAAGAGTTTTTCAAAATTTTAAAGAACATGTTTTAGAATATAGTTCTTTCACGTGATTCAGAATTTGCCAGAATGTATGTTTATTGTGTTATGAAAGAAGGGTTCTCTTTGTTCCTTTTTAGAACAGACATTTTTTGAAGTTCTTTCTTGTACTGAAGAAACAAGCTTTGACAGTGGACCCTACAAGGGACCTAGCACATTACCCGCTATCCCTATTTAGTATACATATGGTGGGAATCCCCAATGAATTGTGTGCACACTGCTGACGCACCCACTGTCCTCATGCAATTCAATACAGGACCTTTACAATTTCAAAAAAAGAAACAAAGGTGCACCACTTAACAGAAAGAGAAGACAGACACATAACAAATTATCAGGTCCGTGTTCATAAGTTTTCGTCAAGTTCTTCTTTTATTCAAGATGTTTTAAAAAGACCAATCACATTGAAAAGGAACAGCCAACGCGTTTTGTCCAGAGAAATGGACTTTCTTCAGGGCATGGAGGAAAGTAAGGGCACAACTGAGGAAAATTACCATCCGAGTATCCATGGTAGGTCAAAACGTCAGACAGGATCCAACCCTGATAGGGCTGGGATATGACCTCAACACGCCTCCTGCGAAGTGATAGCTGAAGATAAGCCTTATCACTTCGCAGCAGGCATGTTGAGGTCGGATCCCAGGCCTATCAAGGTTGGATCTGGTGATTGGCCCTGATACTTTCGGCCCACCTTATTGTGGTGAGATCACTAGACTCATTTTTGCCGGGGTTATCGTACCCCTGGCTTCCCATGTTTCTAAGTGAAGCACATTTTATTGTTTTATTAATTTTGTGAAATATACTCTTGCCATCTTGTCTGAAGTTTTCACCTACCTTTCTTGTACTGGTAGAGTGAAGATAGAGGAAGGACACCAGTTTTGCATTTGGAATGAACACACTACATTTCCAAATGCTATGAGAGTATTTTAACATAGGAAATGTTTCTGCTTCTTTGGAGTATTTTTCTTCAGGGAATGTTTTGCAGTTTTGAGGTTTTCTGTAAATATTTTTAAAATGTTATCCCATATTTTAGAGGGGTATTAAAAAGCAGATTTCATTGGTTTTGTAGGATGCCTTGTGAGGGTGTATGTTGTAAAGGCATTTTTACTGTACTTCTATTGGGGATGCTTTGTAAAAAAAAAAAAAAAAAGAAATGATTTGTGATAGGTGCGCTGTAAAGTCCGTGTTGTAAAAGCATGCGTTGTAATGTCCTATTCTCCCAAACTATTACATCCTAAAGACTTGTATACATTAGCAATAATAACTGGCAATCACCGTGGTTGGCTACTGCCACCATGACAAGTCACTGACATATAGTCAGACGCTGTTTCACCCTTAACATTAGAAAGAATAATTTCAGAGACAACGGGTAAATTACCCATGAGTTTCATTCCCAAATCTAGGGCAGGACCTTACCCATGTTCATTCTGTATTCTTGAAGCCGTTGTGTATAACGGCCATCGAAGGGGAGCCCAGACAAAGTGTAAACTGTGGCAACAATAGTCCCCTAGGTGTTGAAGTCTGCTTCAAGGGCAACCAGGCCACTGGGAGAGCACATACTTAAGTCTGTGTATGTCATGTGGTCCTGTAAGGGAATATACTGCTTCACGCAGATTTTTTTTTTTTTTTTTTTTGGGCTTTCTAAAATGTATTTCAAAATGATTTGTAGGTAGTTTACCGATAACAAAATTAACAATTGCAGGACTGATAAAATGAGCTACAGGTACTTGAGGTTGTCCTTGCAGGGTAACTCTACCTGGTCCAGCCAGCAAGGCACGTGCAATAAATTGGGTTATGCGTCTAAAATAAGTTCACAATAACATTATACAAAGCACATGTCTGCAACAGTTTCATATAACCAATATTTGGATAAGGGGTGTAGCCTGCTAATGTAGGCCATGTGTCCCCCATCAATACCCAAGGGGCCCATTCAGACTTTGCCAGGAACCTGGGGAAGGATGCCAAGAAACTAAGTCTGGTGTTCCCAGACTGTAAACAGGATTTCAGTAAGTGCATATTGACGATAAGCACCAGGAACTTGAGGAAGGTTGTATTCATGGAATGTATTAGCGCAACAGCCGGGAAAGTGAACCAAGAATAGGAAACTTCCAAGCAGAAAGCTGCATCCGCCTCTACAACAAAAATCACAGTTCTCCTGCATTAGGAACTCAGTGTTGCATTAAATGCTGAGTTACTGCAAATCAGCAATTAACTGGATTTGCCACAGGTCGAGCCACAGTTAACTGACAAAAGATTTGAAAAGTAGCACAATGAGGGCTTATTACACCCTGATATATTCAGACTTGAAAAACCAACATAACTAGGTGCTGCCTAATAACTCTGGAGGATAAATAATCCCTAACGCCACAGGCATCTCCAGGAAAAGGTGCAACGGTATTGTTGACAAGCACTACTCTGGGTTTCCGCAAGTAAGTACCTAATCAAACTTCAGTGCCATATTGCAGGGAATCTGCTCGGGAACAGAACTATGCTTGGGACCAAAGAACCTTGGAATGTAGGGATAGTGTCCCCATACCACCGCTTTCTCTGAGTGCTAGTCCATCTAGCTATAGTGCCTTACTTACTCTGCTAACCTTACCAGAGAGACACATGAATTTGCACCCCAGAACACTACACCCTTGACCCTCTCAAGGATCGAGGTAACCAAACACACCCTTTCGCTTAAAACTGTCCACAATAAGATAAACAAGAGACCTGACGGAAGTTTATAGTATTTATTTAAACTATTGTGTTGTAAAATGTAGTATTCATGCCACAATTTGAAAACAAGTGCATACTAAAAATACAGTTGGGGCTTTTCATGGTATACAGTTTATTGACCGTCATGTTACAAAACAGAGTAGCCTAACCCCCCTTCCCTTCTATTGAAGCTGGACGATTATATGTCAAAGCTTCCAAAGAGATCGCGATATAAATTTCCTAAATTAGTAGCTGTTCAAATCTAGAGGATTGAGGAGACATTTAATATCCCTTGGTTACATCCACAGTTGAGATTAGTGGAATACCTCCCTTTCGGTCTACACGTGTCCACTCGGACTTGTGATCTCTGGGCTAAATATGGATTCTCCAAGCCTCAGGATTTTTTTTTTTTTTCTAGATTTAGCACTTGGCAGGAAATTAGATCGCTCAACAACAGCATCAAGAGGTCTCTTTTTTTAAGTCACTTTCAGATAAATACTTTTTGTGTGGGTGTGAGCAATTTGGTTAGTTCGAAAGGGTTGCTATTAAGTAAAGCTCATTTTATACTGAAAATTCAAGGAACTGGTACAAGCTGCTCAAATCTACGCAGAATGATCAAATAGTTATAACCCATTTGGAAAACAATTCTCAATCAATTATCGTCTCAATCTTCAGCAATGGCCTTTTTTTAATAACATGAGCTGTAAAGCAGTGAGAGCAGCTAACTTAAGGAGAATGGCCTTTTTTAGTAAATGGCAGATTTATTTTACTCCGGTCAAACTTAATAAAATCTACCCTGCAGTTAATCCTTGCTGCTTTGGAGGCTGCCTGGTTCTAGGAGATTGGCTACATGTGGGAATTACTTGTACTAAAATTGCAAGCTTCTGGGAAAATGTTTCTTCAGAAGTAGGAAGATTGGCAATAGATCTTCCCTTTAAGGCTTCCACAGCTCTCTTAGGCCTAGGCTCAGAGCCTCTTAACATTATCTCAATGTCAATTTATTTTTATCGCCTCATTGGTAGCAAGATCATTAATTCTGGCAAATTGGAAATCCACAATAATCCCAACTCACTCCCAATGGATACATAAAATGAATACAATTTTTAATGGGGAAATCATGTATGCAGGGAGAGTCGGTTCTATGATCAAAGTAAATAAAATATGGAAATAATGGAAAGTTTCTAGTTCGATGAGATGTGCGATTTCTTTTTAGAGTGTTCTATGTCTATTATATTTATTATGTATAGCATGCATCTTGATTCTTGTAATTTATTGGTGTACTTTATGGAAAAAGTATTATTTAATGTTTCGTATGCTACAATTAAAATAAAGATATAAAATAAAAGATTTCTAGGATTAGTGGCAGACCCATTTCCTTAGCATACACAGACGTTCTACATTTCGGTTGACGTAGGGCTCTTGTCTCAGAACACTCTATCCATGTTTGTTTTTTGGACCTCTGTGCTCATCTATATGACAATACTTGTGCTCAAACAGCTGTATTCTTGTGTTTTGTCTAGGTGCTAGTGCCTGCCAGAGAAAATAAACACCACAAAAGCACTGTGAAAATGAGTCATTATTTTATACTTGCATTACACACAGTAGAAGAGAATGCTACAATATGTGATAAACGTTTTACAATAAAATGGTGCTTCTAAAATATAGATTTTAGTAATACTCAGACCGTAGATTGTGCTATTTGTTTTTCATAACGGTTTCTTCAACACCTTGGGTATAAGAAGCATAATGTTAATACAATGACAATTAAAAGCACACAGCTCAGTTAACTCTTTGCAGCACCCCTCAAAAAGAATTTTCAAGTGATTCGACCAATCAACGCCAGTACCAGCTCCCAAGCATACTTTACATTTGCCAATATCCCTTCACAATTACAAATTTCTTTAAGGCAAGCAGCACACTGGCAGAAAGGCATGTTTAGCTGACTCCCAGGCTTCTGTTTTACAGCACAGGAGAGTCCCTGGATTACACTTCAGCTAAAGAGGCTGAGGAATACACGCCCCACTTCCCAAGACTCCACGCCCCCCTGGGGTCATGCCCCACAGACTGAAGACCTCTGGCTTAGAGAACCGTAATCTCGCCTAATAAGGTGTTGGGTGTCTTCAATCCAATTTAAAACAAATATTCATAAGGACCCTGGGTAAGGACTTTTCAATGATTTGTGTGTACTTGTCATTTTATGGAATTTTTTAGGTCTGAATTGCATTACTCAATATCTGCAAATTGAAGCCCACATATTGAATAGTACAATAAACTTTCAGAACATGTCACTCAAAAATCAGTGTAATGTCTTGCCCAGGGCCCGAAAAAATTGATAAAACACTGGGTAGAGCGACAGTGAGATACAGGTAGGCTAAAAAGCTTGGCGAATAAACTTGTGAAAGATCACTTTCCCTGGGGGTAGCCTAGAAATAGGATGCCTTGAGCAACTGCCAAAGCCTTAATACTTCTGGTGTAATTGAATTTTCAGCAGTATCATGATTGGATCTGTAAATTTATATTATTATATTACATACTATTTTTTGGGGTATATTATAATAATTCTTGGCTTCTTGTATATAAAGGTAATGAGACGTGCTGCCCCTTTATAATTACTACCAGCTGTGATGATTTGTTTTATTTGTGAGGATGGAGGGGGTTGTTTCCTGGCCTGTTAGAACTGGCAGCTTTGGCATGGTTCGCCCCTAACTTTTGGCTTTTAACCATCCTATTTTCAGCAGCTCTGTTGTTGGGAGTGGCTCTGTTGTTGGTTGGGCAGCGGCTCTGTTGTTGTTTGGGCAGCGGCTCTGTTGTTGTTTGGGCAGCAGCTCTGTTGTTGTTTGGGCAGCGGCTCTGTTGTTGTTTGGGCAGCGGCTCTGTTGTTGTTTGGGCAGCGGCTCTGTTGTTGTTTGGGCAGCGGCTCTGTTGTTGTTTGGGCAGCGGCTCTGTTGGGGATGCCTCTGTTGGGGGCGGCAGCACCTTTGTAAAATGATACCTCACTTGTCTGGCTGTCCAATGCAGAATTGGCTAAAAATGTATTTTCTTTTAAAATGCAGCGCTTGGAATTCACTGTGCTGTACCCTTAATCCCTATGTTTTTTGCCCTTAACAGTCATAGGCCTTCGGCCCACCCACACAAGTGAGGTATAATTTTACTCGGGAGAACAAGGGGAACTCTGGGTGGTAGGACATTTGTGCCAGCACAGTTATCCCACACAAAGTTGTGGAAAAAGTGGGGGGTTTTTCAGCTAAATTTTAGGTTTGCAAGGAATCCTGGGTAGGGAAATGATGGTGGATCCATGAAATCCATTTTCGAGGTCCGAATTGCATTACTCAATATCTGCAAATTGAAGCCCACATATTGAACAGTACATTACATTTTCAGAAAATGTCACTCAATCAGTGTAATGTCTTGCCCAAGGCCCCGAAAAAATTGATAAGACACTGGGTAGAGCGACAGTGAGATGCAGCCTAAAAAGCTTGGTGAATAAGCTTGTGAAAGATCACTTTCCCTGAGCGCTTAGAATTCACTGTGCTGTACCCTTAATCCCTAGGTTTTTAGCCCTTAACAGTCATAGGCCTTGGGCCCACCCACACAAGTGAGGTATAATTTTACTCGAGAGAACAAGGGGAACTCTGGGTGGTAGGACATTTGTGCCAGCACGGGGATCCTACACAAATAGTTGTGGAAAAAGTGATTTTCTTTCAGCTAAATTTGAGGTTTGCAGGGAATCCTGGGTAGGGAAACGATGGGGGATCCATGAAAACCATTCCTCTATGGACTCCCAAGGGTGTCTAGCTTATAGAAATGTGTGGGTTCGGTAGGTTTCCCTAGATGACCACAAGCCCTGGGCCAAAAAAACAGGTGCCCCCCTTGCAAAACCAGGTTGTTTTATGATAGGTCATTTTGAAGTCTCCACAATACGTTTTAGGCCCTTGCCTATCGCGGGTACTTGACCCACACGATTGAGGTACCATTATCTGGGGAATGCGGGTGCCCTGGAATTTTGTAAATCCATGCAGATTCCAGAATTTTCCATCACAGAAATGTGAGGAATCTTTTTTTTTTTTGTTGTTGACAAAGTTTGAGGTTTGCAAGGGATTCTGGGTAACAGAACCTGGTGAGAGCCAGACAAGTCACCCCCTCATGGACTTACCTGGGTGTCAAGTTAAAAAAAAAAAAAAAAGTATAGGTTTGCTAGGTTTCCCTAGATGCCGGCAGAGCTAGGGTTCAAAATCTACAGCTAGGCGCTTTGCCTAAAAAGTCAGTTTTCACTATAAAAATGTGGTGTGTCCACTTAGCGTTTTTTGCCACTTCCTGTCGCGAGCACTAGGCCTACCCACACAAGTGAGGTACCATTTTTATCGGAAGACTTTAGGGAATGCAGGGTGGGTGGAATTTTGTTGATCCACGCAGATTCCAGAACTTTCCATCACAGAAATGTGAGGCTGTTTTTTTTAAAAAAAAAATTTAATACAAAGTTTGAGGTTTGCTAGGGGTTCTTGGTAACAGAACATGGTGAAACCCACACAACTCACCCAATTCTGGATTCCCCTGGGTGTCTATTTTTAAAAAAGTAACAGGTTTGCTGGGCTGTCCTAGGTTCCAGCTGAGCTAGGGTCCAAAAACAACAGCTAGGCACACTGCAATAAAAGGGTCCGTTTTCACTGGCAAAAAATTATGTGCACATGTTGCATTTTGGGCCGGGTCCTGTCGTGGGCACTATGCCTACCCACACAACTGAGGTACAATTTCTGTTGGGAGACTTGGGTAAAGACAGAATAGTAGAACAAGTGTTATTGACAATTGACTTTCTATGCATTTATACCTTCCAAATGTAGGACAGTGTGTAAAAAAGAACTAGTTTTCAAAAATGCCCTCTAATTGACATGCTGGTATAGGTACCCACATATACGGAGTTGTGCAAATAACCACAGCTTCTAAACTCCATCTGTTGTTCCCATTTCGGCAATACATAGATTTCCTTGATAACTATTTTTCCCTCTTAATATTTTACCAAGTGAATTGCTGTTTAGCCGGTAAGGCGCAGCTCAGTTTTTGGCTCTGGGCACTTCGGGTTCTTGGTGAACCTACAAGTCCTATATACCCCTGCAACCATATGGCTCCAGTGGACATAGTGGTATATTGCTTGTGAAAATCTGCCATACTTAGAAGTTACAGGTGAAAATGCAGACACAAATAGCTGGGGGGGGGCGAGGCCCAGCAGTTAAGGGGTTAAGAAACTGAAACTATCACTTTCACTGTGGGTAGCCTAGTAAGTGGGACACCTTGCAGGGTCAAATTTGGAACACAATTAGGCCAGGGCATCGGGAAATAAATGTCAACAACTTTGTGGATAATGACCTTTCATGAAATGTTGCATAGTATCAGGAGTAATTTTGGAAGAAATATCTGATAAATTAAGCTTTCTAAACTCATGGGGGGTCAGTAGCATTGGACATGGACACATCACTACACACTCCATTATTCCACTGCAACTCCCCCACAGGTCTCCTCACAAGATATTCAGACTTATACATTTTTCTACTTTGGGTGCCCTAATGTGTTGGTCACCTATTGATCTCTTAGTCTGTGATCAACATCCCAAAGATCCCTGAATTCTCTGTATTATTTCAGGTCATGAGTCAGAGAACCATCTGCATCCTTCGTGTCTGAGGGCTTCTGCTCACCCTCAAGGAATCAGGAGTCGTTCTCTTTTAGTTGTCACTCAGAAGCCTATCCACCAGCAACGAACTTGAGGATTGCATACAACTACGTACTTGATGTCTTTTTTACTGTGGGTATAGACTTGATCTGAATAGGGAAAAGGTGCAGGAAATCACTCCAAATGCTTTCTCTTTCTCTGTCTCTATACCCCTATCTTATTAGCTCTGTTCATTTCTTTCATTCTCCCCATCACTTTTTGCACCTCTCTAGTTCTTCCTATTTTTCTCATACTCTACTTCTTTTCCTCTCCATGGTGTCTCTCATTCTACTTTGTGCTTCACTCAGAATCTCACATTTCCCTTCTCTATTTTCCTACCTTTTTCTCTGTCTTTAAAACTCCCCTCCCTTTCCCACTCCTGACTCCCCTTTTGGCTCATTATTTAGTTATTCATATATCTCTCAGGCCCTTATTCCTCCTGTAATTTCGTATCTCTCCTTGTAGTTTTATTTAATTTCTCTGTCTTGCAAACTTTTCCTTTTTTTCCTGTCTTGCTCAGCCTCTTTCACGCCCCTCTGCCGCCTTAATGTCTTTGTACTATACTTAATATTATAATCTTAAGTCCCCTTTATTGCTTTGCTACACACAATAACAAAGTCCTCATGTGCCTGGAAGCCATGTTTAAACCAAAGGAGAATCTACAGGTGGAATTTCCTTTACAATTTCATTTCTTTGATGAAGGAAATTCCACTGGTGGATTGTAATCTACATTGAGAACATCCAGTACCACTTTACTGACTCCCTCTTCTCTGCTTTCCAGCTTTCTCTGTATCTTTAACAATTTCAGCACATCTCTCCACTGTCTTTCAGGCCGTTTTCTCCCTAATCTCTTCCCCTAAACTCCCACCATCTATCTGTATATCTAGCACTCTTACCCTCTCCTTCCTTTCTTCCTCCATTGATTGCCTCTTCCAAAATGTTTGTCATTCTTCTCCACTCTGCTATCTCACTTTTCCTTTTTCCATTTGGTTACTGTCCAGCCATGTAAATTCTCCCTTCTCCATCATTTTGGCCACGGAATTAAGATTTTTCATAATACTGTTTAAAAAAAAAAATTATTTTGTGCTGTCAAACTTTTCATTTTGGCTGCTTGCATTTTTTATTTTCATTCAGTGGTGAACTGGAGTCCTCTCCCAGATAAGGTAGCAGAGGGCTGCTGCTGGAAACAAAAGTAGAGACTTTTAGACGGCCATCACACTTAATCTTTCTCCCTGCACAGCTCCCTTTCACTTCACCCTTTCACTTCACCCCAGGTAGCATTAGTGCTGGTTTTGAAGCTCAAAAAAAGCTCAGCCACTCTGTGGCCTCACTGTCCGGGTGAGAGACTGGGGACAGTAGGAGACCGACCACATGCTCCGCCAGCTCAGTTTGGCCCATTGTCCTCCTGCACAAGGCAAAGAGCCAGCCATTCTCTATACTTGGTTAGAACAAGCTCCCAACTTCGCTCTTAGTTTGCAGCAGCCTTTAAGATCAAGCTTCAGCGGGCAACCCAGCCCAGTAAAATGTGATTTTATCTAAGAATATATGATATTACTTAGAGGACCATTACTTTGCAAGTTTTTACTACGATGTTTTTACATCGCAAATAACATTCCTACGCAAGATTTAACCGCGCATGCTTTTATTTCGCAAATACATTTAAAAGTACTAAATATTCATTTACTTCGCAGTATATTACTAAGTATACAACTTCTACGCATTTTACTTTTACCCTTACCCTCTTACACTACATTACCCTACACTACCCAAACACCACTACCCTAAAACACTACTCTACACAAATACCACAACACTACCCTTAACCCAAATACACTACTCTACACCACATAAACACAACCCTAAAACCTAAAAGACAACCCCCTGCACGACCCCAAAAACTACACTGCCCCACTTACCTCTCTCTCCTCGTGGTCCCTTGCTTCACCGTGCTACCTCTCTTCTCCTGCTTCAGGCGTCGTCAGAGTTGCACGTCGTTGTTTGGAAACGGCAGCGCCTCCTTTTCCAAACAATGATGTGAATAGCCAGCAAAGTAATTGACTTTGCTAAGTAAGGGTATGTGCGTAGTAGAAGCATGCAAACTTAAAGCATGCAAAGTAAAAGATTCTGCTAAGTAAAAAATGCGCAAGTCGTAATAGTGGCTGCGAAGTAATGGTAGATTACCTTTATCTATGGCTAAAAAAAAATGGCCTGCCAGCTGGCTTTTGCCTCAGGCCCCTTGTGCAATGCCAGATTGCCCACCCTGCCAATCAGAAGCTGAGTCCTTGAGCAACTGCCCATGCCTTCGTACCTCTATCGCACTTGAAGCTTCAGCAATGTCGGAATTGAAACTGTAAATTCAAAATCTACACGAAAAGCCACAGCAAGGAGGCTGGTGTTAGCTTTTGAGAGGCATGCCACCACTTACTCTTATATTATGATGGTTCTTGACTTCTCACATTACAAGGTAGTCAGATGTGTGACCCCTGCATTACTTCCGCCAGCTGTGATGGTTGGCTCTTGGCCTGTTAGACCTGGTATCTTTATCATGTTTCTCCAATAACTTTCGGTCTTTAACTGCTTTTGGCGGTTCTGCTTTTGGCGGCTTTCCGTTTGGCGGCTCTGCTTTTGGCCACTGTTTTTGGCGGCTCTTTCTATTGTGGTGCATTTCTTTTGATGGACATCCTAATACGGTTATTGCCACTTACCAAACCTCTATTATAATAATAGAATACTGCTGTCCTGTCTGTGAGTTAAGCCTGCTGGAGCTTATGGTCTTGTGAACATTGGTTTCTGTTGAAAATATTTACTAAAACAATGTTTTTTTTTAAAACCACTTTTTTGCTCACATGGGCTTGGAGAATGGTGATCTCGTCTAAAAAGCTATTCGGTGTCTTAAATTCAGTTTAAGACATATTCATAATGATCTTGGGTAAATACTTTTCAATGATTCATGTGTGCTTGTGTCATCTTATGACATTTTTGCCACATTCAAAATATAAATTGTATTGTTCAATATTTGCAACTTCAGCCTGCATATTACATTGTACATCTGAAAGAGGCACATTAGTGATAGATTCCTTACCATAGAATATCCCCAGGCATCAGACTGTATCCGGAAATTTTTCGTCAGCAGTACCCCTGTGCGTCGGTAGGCGTCGTCGTGCGGCTCCGCGTACGTCGCTGGCGATGTAGCCGCCGAGAGGATGTCTTCGGCGCTACTTAGACGTGCCAACGCGCGCTGACGTCGGTTCTTTCTTTTCCCGCGCCAGCAAGTGCAGATCCGAGAGGGAGCAGTACTCCTAGTCATATTTTTGACTTGTTTTCTGATACTTGTTTCTCTTGTTTGTCGTGTACTCGACTTCTGTCGCAGTAGGGACACCTGGGTCTCAGTCCTGTTGGGACTGCCATCGGAACATGTCGGCGGAGGAACCGCATGTCGTGTGTCTCTTCTGCTTAGAGCACGGCCATCACCCCGAGATGTGCCCCAGTTGTTGGGCCATGGCGCCAAAGACTTGCGGGAGCGTTCTCAACAGTTCTTTGAGGCCCGGCAATTGCTCTGCACCACTCAAGGTCCCGCAACCTTGGGTGGTCGAGGGACCAGTCGCGGAGCCTACACCATCGTTCATCGGTGTCGGGTAAGTCGAAGCGCCATACCAGGTCGAAGATGCAGTGTCGCTGTTCGCCTACCCCTCACCGGTTGCAGGACGCGGTGGAGGAGGCGGGTGGTCACTCCCCCGCGGCTCCGGTGAAGCCTCGGTTGTTGCCTGTGGCCCTTCCCCGGGGCCGTAGACAACTCCGGAATAAATACAAGTGTTATAGGCCATGGGCCTTTTATTTGCCCCTTTGGGTCCCTCTGGAGTGCCTTTGGGTCTCGTGAAACGGTTGGGTAGTTCTGCCCCCATGATGCCTCCTTTGGCCCCGGCAATGCCAGCAAGATACCCTGGGGTGCCGTTGGCTCCTGGCCTCGGACCTGCCAATGGCTCTGGCCTCGGCGCCGCCGCCTGGGTTCCTGCCTCGGTGCCGCCGGCTTGCTTCCTGCCTCTGTGCCGCTGGCTGGCTTCCGGCCCCGGCTGGCGTCCGGCCTCTGCGCCGCCGCTGGCTCCGGCCTCTGCGCCGGCTCCGGCCTCTGCGCCGCCGCTGGCTCCGGCCTCTGCGCCGCCGCTGGCTCCGGCCTCTGCGCCGCCGCTGGCTCCGGCCTCTGCGCCGCCGCTGGCTCCTCCGCAGCCAGACTACGATGAGCTTGGATTGACCTATTGTCCACCAATTCCTAGCCCGTGAGAGGTGATTTTCTCCCTTTCCCCGGCCTCCTTGTCCTGCTTGGCCTCTTACACAGCCGACGGCTGACAGCAAAGACTGGGAGGGGTCTGGGGACCCTCTCGCAGCTCAGTGTGAGTATGCGCCACACTAGGATGCCAATGGGGAGGATCTGAGCCATCTGGATTTCTCTCCACGCCCGGTACACTGTCCCCTTCTTCCGTGGCTATGGAGCAGGGTGGTACATTTTCTGTGGTGTTGCACAGAGCGGCTGAGGCTCTTAACCTCGAGCTCCCTACGGTGTCTCTCAAGACAAATCTCCTGACTGAGGTGATTCGGCCAGGAGCCTCCTCCAAGGAGCTGCTGCTGCCCTTTAATGATGCAATTACAGACGTCCTCTGGGCCCCTGGTCCACGCCTCCCACAGGAACTCCTGTGAAGAGGAGTGTGGCACAACGGCATTGTCTGGTTCCGGGCGACCCCAGTTTCCTCACATAACACCCGACGTCAGTCTGGTTGTCCAGACTTCTGCTTCTCCCAGCGCATTCCCTTCCGCACCTCCGGATAGGGTACCAAAAAAAAAAAGAGATTAAGCGGTCTGGGAACAAGGTTTTACCTCTGCCACTTCGGGACTGCGGACAGTGCATACTGCATGCCTTTTGGCCCGCTATTCCCACTCTGTGTGGGTCACAGTGGTGCTGGTGCTACCTCAGTGTCCGGACGCTTGGTTGGTACTTTCCCTAGCTATACTGAGGGGAGAGATGCGGCACTCTTTACTATACGTGGTGGCCTTGATATCGACGACTCCCTCGGCAGGGCAATTTCCACACCTGTGGCGCTTCGCCGTTCCGCCTGGCTCAGAGCCACTGGTTTCTCAGGGGATGTTTAGGATGCCTTGTTGGACATACCCTTTGGCACGCGCCTCTTTGGTGACAACCCGGATGGCACGTTGGAACGTTTTGAGGACTCCTGGGCAGCGGCCCAGTCGTTGGACCTTTCCACCACACGCACTCCCTCGGGTTCTGCCTTTTGTTCCTTTCCTGACATGGATGGGGCACCCAAAACAAGTTTCTTTCAAAGCTGCAGGCCTGTGCAGCAGCACTCTCGGTGCAGCCGCGGAAAGGGGACGCACAGAGGTGGGTCCAGGGCCAGCGGCTAGGTCAGTCCATTGCCACCCCTGCCCCCACGGCCTCCAAACCTTCCTAGTCCGGGGTTTTCGGGCCCACTGAACGGCCGTGGGCGGCACGATTCGCCATTGCCTCCCCCACTGGCGCACCATCACTTTGGACAGTGGGGTTTTGCAGATAGTCCGAAGGGGCTACTCCCTCCCATTCCAAATTTCCCCTTCGGCCGTGCCCCCTTCTTACCACCGCATGTCAGTGTATCACTTGGCGCTTCTCCAGCAGAACGTTCTGGCCCTCTTGGCCGGAGGGGGCCGTTGAGCACGTTCCGACACCAATAGTAAGTCGTGGTTGTTCCGACTACTTCCTGATTCCAAAAAAGGACAACAGCCTGCGTCATCTTTTAGGCCTCCGGTACGTCACTTACTTCCTTTGGATAAAAAAGTTCTAAATGCTCCCCCTTTCAGTTCACCCTACTCCCTTTTGGCCTTACCAGCGCCCCTCGGGTGTTCGCAGAAGTTATTGCAGTGGTCGCAGCTCATCTACGCATATCAGGGGTTTGTCTTCCCCTTTCTTGACTACTGGCTGTTGATGGCGGGCCCGCCACGAGCAGTTGTCTCACACCTCCAAACTACAGCCAACCTCCTGCATTTGCTGGGGTTCTCCATCCACGTGCTGAAGTGGCATCTGGCTCCTTCTCAGAAGCTCCTCTTCATCTAAGCGGTTCTGGACACGGTGCAATTTTGGTTTTATCTTCCCAAACAGCGTGTCTGGGTCATTCGACCTATGAGTTGGGTTGGCGGCAGATCCCTCTTCCTTCCCCAACCGGAGCACACAGTGGTAACAGATGTGTCCCTCCGGGAATGGGGCAGCCATATGGGGAGGCAGAGATCAGAGGCCTATGGTCTCCGGTGGAGTCAGAGCTTCATATCAATCAGTTGGAGCTTACGGCGATCCTGCTTGCACTCCTTCCCTCTGTCAAGAGGACAGTAGTGCAGGGGTTCTTGGACGAAACCACCGCCATGTGGTACTGCAACTAGCGAGGCAAGGTGGGGTCGTGGACCCTACGGCAGGAGACTCTGCACCTCTGGACGTGGCTGGACTGCCAGGGCATTCTACTGGTGGTTCATCCACTTGGCAGGTTCTGTGTACGCCGGGGCGGATGAACTCTGCCGCCGGTGCATCATAGATTACGAATGGCATCTTCGCTCAGAGGTGGCACAAGGTCTCTTTCAGCAATGGGGAGTACCTTGGTTGATCTATTCGCCACCAAACAGAACGCGCACTGTCAGCAGTTCAGCGCGTTGGAGTTTCCAATTTGGCAGTCGCTTGGAGACGCTGTGGTCTGTAGTACGCCTTTCCGCTAATACCACTTATACCCAGAGTGCTGAAGATCAGACGCGACCGGGCCCAAGTTCTTCTTGTGGCACCGGACTGGGCTTGAAGAGTTTGGTATCCCGAGCTACTCAGTATGAGCGTGGATCCTCCGATACAACTGCCTCTTCGGGAGGATCTTCTCTTCGCAGCAACAGGGGACGGTCCTCCACCTGTTCCTGTCCAGCCTCCACCTCCTTGCGTGGAGATTGAGCGGCGACAGTTGATTCCATTTGACTTGCCTCCTGAAGTTTGTGATTCTGGCAGTCAGGCGTCCCTCACCTAAACTGTATATGCCTACCGGTGGAACACATTTGTGACAACTACTTTTTATTTGGGTATATTATAATAGTTCTTGTCTTCTTACATTGCAAGGTATTCAGATGTGTTTCCCCTTCATTACTACGGCCAGCTGTGATGGCTCCTTATTTTTGGGTGGGGTGAGTTGGTTCTTGGCCTGTTAGACCGGTCATCTTTAGCATGGTTTTCTCCTAACTTTTGCTCCTTGACAAGCCTGCTTTTGGTGGCTCTCCTTTTGGCTTGCCCAGTGTTTGACTTGCCCAGTTTTTGGCGGCTCCATTTTTGGCTTCCATTGCTTTTGGCGGCTCTGTTTTTGGCTTCCCTTGTTTTTGGCCTGCCTTGTTTTTGGCTGGCCCAGTGATTGGCTGGGCCTTGTTTTTTGGCTGGGCCTTGTTTTTTGGCTGGGCCTTGTTTTTTGGCTGGGCCTTGTTTTTTGGCTGGGCCCTGTTTTTTGGCGGGCATGGTTTTGGCTTGCCTTGTTTTTTGGTGGCTCTCTTTTTGGCTTGCCATGTTTTTGGCGGTTCTGTTTTTGGCGGTTCTGTTTTTGGCTTGGCTTGTTTTTGGCTTGCGTTGTAAACTTGGTGGCTTTTTTGTGCATCTCTTGTGCTGTTATTGCCACTAACTACCTCAGTTTTGTTTACATAATACTGTTATCCTATCTGAGTTAAGCCTGCCATCGATTATGGTCTTGTACACATTAGTTTTCTATGTGCTGAACAAATGTTATAAACCTATTTATTTAAAAAAATAGATTAGTCAAATTGGCTCAGAAAATGGTGCTCCCATCTGGCAAGGTGTTGGGCATCTTTAAGCCACTTTAAGACATGTATTCATTAGGATCCTGGGTAACGACTTTGGTAGGATTCATGTGTGCTTGTGTCATCTTATGGATAGTAAAATCTCAGAGAATTTCACCAAAAAATTAATGTTGTGTCTTTCCCAGGGTTCTCAAAAAATTGAGAAGATGACAGTGGATAGAGCAACTGTGAGAGGTAGAGGTATCTTGAAAAGAGAGGTTAAGAAATGGTAGGACGCCTTAGCAACTGCCCATGCCATGTTTTTGGCAGCTTTCTATTTTGTATCTTTTGATGGGCATGTGGAGCCTGTTATTGCCACTAACTGTACCTTTACTTTCTCAACAGAGTACTGCTGTGCTGTCTGAGTTATGCCTACTAGTGTTCATGTTCTTGTATACACTGGTTTGTTATGTGCTGAATTTTATAATTCAATATTTTTGAAAAGTTTGAGTCAAAAAGAGTTAGAGTATGTTTATCCTGTCTGACAATGTGATGGTGGTTTTGAAGTCTCATTCATAAGGATCCTGGGTAAGGACTTTGGTATGATTAATGTGTATTTGTTTCATCCTTTGGATATTAAACTCTCCGAAAATGTTGCTAAAAAAATCACAGCAATTCTGTATAAATCTTGGCAAGACGTTACAAAGATGATAGTGAATAGAGCAACAGATGTAGAGGTAGCCTGAAAAGAGGCTAAGAAGCTGGTAAGAGATCATTTGCCCTGGGGGAAAGCCTAGAAGGTAGGGTGCCTTGAGCATCTGCCCATGCCTTAATTCCTCCAGTGTACGTGAAGCTTCAGCAATGTCAGAATTGGTACTGTAAATTCAAAAGCTACATGACAAGCCAGTGCAAGGAAGATGGTGTTAGATTTTGGGAGGTATAGACACCAGTTGCCAACTACTTTTTATTTGGGTATATTACAATAGTTCTTGTCTTCATATATTGCAAGGTATTCAGATGTGTTTTCCCTTCATTACTACGACCAGCTGCGATGGCTTCTTTATTTTTGGGTGGGGTGAGTTGGTTCTTGGCCTGTTAGACCTTTCATCTTCAGCATGGTTTTCCCCTAACTTTTGGCCCTTGATAATCCTGCTTTTGGCGGCTCTCCTTTTGGCGGCTCTCCTTTTGGCTTGCCCCGTGTTTTTGGCTTGCCCAGTGTTTTTGGCTTGCCCAGTGTTTTTGGCTTGCCTTGTTATCGGGGGCTCTGTTTTTGGTTAGCCTTGCTTTCGGCTTGCCTTGCTTTTTGCTGGCCTTGCTTTTGGCTAGCCCAGTGTTTGGCTGGCCATGTTTTTTGGCAGAACTGGTTTTGGCTTGCTTGGTTTTTGGCAGCTCTGTTTTTGACTTGCCTTGTTTTTGGTGGCTCTGTTTTTAGCTCACCTTGTTTTTAGCTCACCTTGTTTTTGGCTTACCTTGTTTTTGGCAGCTCCGTTTTTGGCTTGCCTTGAATTGGCGGCTCAGTTTTTAGCTTGCCTTGTTTTTGGCGGCTCTGTTTTTAGCTTGCCTTGTTTTTGGCGGCTCTGTTTTTAGCTTGCCTTGTTTTCGGCGGCTCTGTTTTTAGCTTGCCTTGTTTTTGGTGGCTCTGTTATTGGCTTGCCTTGTTTTTGGCGCCTCTGTTTTTGGTTTGCTTTGTTTTTGGCTTGCTTTGTAAACTTGGTGGCTTTTTTGTACATCTCTCTTGACTAGCATGTTGATGGGGTTATTGCCTCGAACTACCTCTATTTTGTTTACTTAATACTGCTATCCTATCTGAGTTAAACCTGCCAGCGCTTATGGTCTTGTATGCATTAGTTTGCTATGTGCTGAACAAATGTTTAAACACATTTTTAAATAAATATTTTTATGTCAAATTTGCTCAGAGAATGGTGCTCCCATCTGGCAAGAAGTTGGGCATCTTTAAGCCACTTTAAGACATATATTCATTAGGTTCCTGGGTAACGACTTTGGTATGATTCATGTGTGCTTGTGTCATCTTATGGATAATAAAATATCCGAAAATGTCAAAAAAAAGGAATATAATGTCTCGCCCGGGGTTCCCAAAAAATTGAGAAGATGATAGTGGATAGAGCGACAGTGAGATGTAGAGGTAGCTTGAAAAGAGGACGCCTTGAGCAACTGCCCATGCATTAGTTTTTGGCAGCTTTCCATTGTGCATATCATTTGATGGGTATGTGGAGCCTGTTATTGCCACTAACTTTACTTTCTCAACAGAGTACTGCTGTGCTGTCCGAGTTAAGCCTACTAGTGCTCATGTTCTTGTATACACTGGTTTGTTATATGCTGAAAATTATAATTAAATATTTTATTAAACTTTGAGTCAAAAAGGCTTGGAGAATGTTAATCCCGTCTGACAATGTGGTGGTGGTTTTTAAGTCACTTTACAACATATATTCATAAGGATCCTGGGTAAGGACATTTGTATGATTCATCTGTATTTGTTTCATCCTTTGGATATTAAAACTCTCAGAAAATGTTGCTCAAAAATCACAGCAATTGTGTAGAACTCTTAGCAAGACATTACAAAGATGATAGTGGATAGAGCAACAGAGGTAGAGGGAGCCTGAAAAGAGGCTAAGAAGCTGGTAAGAGATCATTTTCCCTGGGGAAAGCCTAAATGGTAGAATGTCTTGAGCATCTGCCCATGCCTTAATTACTCCAGTGTACTTGAAGCTTCAGCAATGTCAGAATTGGTACTGTAAATTCAAAAGCTACATGGCAAGCCAGTGCAAGGAAGCTGATGTTAGCTTTTGAGAGGCATGAACACCTATCCTTTGTTTGGTTTTATTATGATAGTTCTTGACTTTTTATATTCCAAGATAGACGGATGCATTGCCCCTTCATTACTACCAGCTGTGAATGGCTTTGTTTTTTTGGAGGTCTGGGGTTTGGTTATTTGCCTTGTTAGACCTGGCATCTTTGGCCTGGATGTCCCCTAACTTATTTCCTTTATACCGCTTGTTTGTGGCAGCTGAAAAACAATCAGGGCTTGTTGAGCATGACTTCTCACCCGAATAGGTGGGTTCCATGGTTTGTCTCTAGATTCAGGAAGGAGATTAGAAATCCGTTCGGGATCCCAGAAGCCTTCGCAGATCATAATGCTGAGGTTTTGTAGTGCTAGAGGCACTCTTGTGGTCTGACACCCTGTGATGACCTTTGACTCCCATTATTTTAATTATTGACTTTGGTGTGGTATTTTATCCTATCCTGAATGTACAACGTCCTGCATATGCCTTGCTTCTCTTAAAAGTTTTTTTTTCTTGTAATCTTGCAGTCTTTCAGTGGGAGCTGTTACGGAGTAGAACAGCCTTGCCAAGAACAGAACGTGTGGGATGTGTATTTGAAAGCATGAGAGAGAGAGGTGTGGAATGTACTTTTTGGTTTCGAAGTGCAGTGTTGTGATGCACACATGTACACTGTGGTGTACATTGAGAGATGAAGTATGTGATGCTAGAAGCAGTGTGTTCACAAATGTGCATTGTGTTGTACATTGGTAGAATTATGAATTTCTTACTATTGGCTTTGACATGGGCTCATGTCATCCTGAATTCTGACTCCGCCTTGCTTGAGCTTTATCTGTGCGCACAGCAGCGCTTGCAAGTTGTTTGGGTTAATCACGTTCAAGGATTGTTTTGTGAGAGATTGTTTAATGTGCCCTGAAAGGCTTTCGTGAGCTTCGTCAAGATAAAGGCTGGAACATGCGAGATTGGAGAGGGAATGTGGAAACTCTTTCCTGCCATTGGAATGCTTGCTTGGAAGCTGGCCAGTTCTGGTAAAATTCCTCTGGCGCTGGGCGAGGTTTCTCTCGAAACTTCTAGTGTGTTTTTGAGATTATAAAGCTGAGGGTTGTTGACTTAGAAACTGTGATTTTGGAATCCATTCCCAACGGGGACGGACGCGTCTGCTTCAGAGCGGAACTCTGGTTGCTGAGGCTCTTAACCACGGCTGTTAATCCCCAGATCAGGAGTGGGCTAAGATGCAGTGTGTAGTAGGTTTTAAGGAAAGGAGATATGTAGTAGGCGGTCCTCGTGCCCCTGCGCGAGGACCCTCTGTCCTGTCATGGCTAGCACTGCCACCCGGCTCTTGCTGTGACGCTGCATGACTTTTACAGTTGGTGTTTGACAGTTGCTGGTATTTCCGTTCATGTTAGGCTGGCCTATGTCTCGCTCTCTGTGGGATCGGAGTTTACTAATAAAGCTCTTTGTTTTAACAACGACAGCTCTGAAGAAATTACTACACAGTGTTTGCACCAGGTAAAGTGTTGGGTTTTGATTATTGCCATTGTGATGTTTGGCCAGTTGCTTTGATCATTTGAGGTGTTTTCTTTGTGATGTGTGAGTGAGTTGAGGTGCACATCCAAAGTAATCATTTGATGTATCTAGTGTGTGTGTATATATATTCACTGAAAAAACCATGAGTTTCACACACGTTATAGTTAGGAATTAGCATTTAAAAAACCTTAGAAATTCAGTGAAAAAACCATAGGTTTCACACATGTTATAGTTAGCTGGACATTTTACTCGTAAAAAACCAATGAAATTGCCCCGTTATAGTTAGTTCAGCTAACTATAACTCGCGCGCCCGCAATGCACTGCTGATGACGTCACATATTACATCACTCATGACATGGTCAGTGACATCACTCATGACATCACTGATGACATCTCAAATGACATCACTGATGACCTCACTGATGACATCATCCAGTGAATGTGTGTTTTTCTGAAAATTAAATATGTTTTATATATGTATATCTCAAGGTCAATGGAAGAATAAATGGGTATATAAGTGTCTAAATGGATGCTTTGTTTTTGAAAAATTTATTGTGTAACTGACTGATTAAGTGTATCATAGTGAATACATGGCTTACTGTGTAATGTTTAAATATGAAAATATCTGTATCAGTCTCTCACTTTGTGTATAAGTGGTTGCATGGGTTGGTGAGTAGCTACATGGGTGTCTATATAGGTTATTAGTTGGTTTTTTGAGTATCAGTCTGAGTGTCTGTATGGTTCGGTGGGGGGTATTATGTAGTGCATAGGTGCATGAATGAATGATTCACTCTTTGTGTGTGTTGAACACAGCATGTGTGCAGGACTGTATGGGTGGATGAGTGTGTGTATGGGTGTGTTAGTGAGTGAATGACTGTCTCAATAGTGTCTTTATGAGTAACTACATATGTTTAAAACTAGTATATGTGACTATTGGTGTATATATGTGAGTATATGTGAGAGATTGAAAGAGTTCCTGTATGAATAAGTATGTGTTTCTATAAGTGATTGTTAAAAAGACTAAGTATGTGTAAGTTTCTGTAGAAGTAAGTGTGGTGGTGTGTGTATAACTGTATATGCTAGTAAATGTATGTTTGATTCTTTATTAGCATGAGTGACTATGTGTGTGAGTAACTCTGTGGATGAGTGGCATTGTGTAACAGGATGTATAGGTGTATGAGTACATATGATGAGTGAGTACATGTATGAGTGACTGTATTGGACTGTTGGTAAATGAGTGGATGTTTATGTGGATCTTAGAATTACTGAATAGGTTGTTGTAACTGGTATTGGTATGTCCATTGTTTTGAAAATTTTAGTCTCTATTTTTGAATGTGTGTATCAAAGGTTATATTAGGGTGAGAGGAGGTCTGCCACTCTATCACAAGGATGATGTCATCAGTGATGTCATCAGTGATGTCATTTGAGATGTCATCAGTGATGTCATGAGTGATGTCACTGACCATGTCATGAGTGATGTAATATGTGACGTCATCAGCAGTGCATTGCGGGCGCGCGAGTTATAGTTAGCTGAACTAACTATAACGGGGCAATTTCATTGGTTTTTTACGAGTAAAATGTCCAGCTAACTATAACATGTGTGAAACCTATGGTTTTTTCACTGAATTTCTAAGGTTTTTTAAATGCTAATTCCTAACTATAACGTGTGTGAAACCCATGGTTTTTTCAGTGAATTTGTACGGTTTTTTAAATGCTAATTCCTAACTATAACGTGTTTGAAACCCATGGTTTTTTCAGTGAATTTGCAAGGTTTTTAAAATGCTAATTTTTTTTTTATTCTTCAATTTTTTCTAACATATTTTTAATTTAATTTTCTTACCTTTTATAAAGACTATGCTTAAATTTTTAAAATTCTTTAATATGTTTTTTTTATATATTTTTTAAAATAAACATGTAAAATTTATTTCCAGTTTTTTTTTTTTTTTTGTTTTTTTTTAGTACGCGTACCGTAAGCTCACGGTAAGCGTACGGTTTACGCAACGTCCGTAATCTTTCTACGCTGCTTGCGTATAGTTACGCACTTTGCGTAGCCGCGCGTACTGCGCGTGGGACGCGTGCGCGCTTACGCCACGCGCGCACGTTACGCGGAAGTGTCGGGGAGTGACTGTTATGCGCATGCGCGCAAGCGCGTGTCTTTTTTACGCGCATGCGTACTTTTTGCCGTAAGCGTACCGTAAGCGTACCGTAAGCGTACGGTAGGTCATGTGATCATGAAACACAACTTTTGATTGGTTGAAACTACTTTCAGTTCTAGAACTCTCCTACACCACACCCATTCCCCTCATTTCTGCTTGTGATCCCTTGGGAGAAGGAGCTGGTTTGTCTTTGGGATACGATGGCAGAACAGCAGAGCCCTTCTGAGAGTGAGGCTAGCACCAGCAGCACTGTCTTGAGGCAGAGAGCGAGGAAACAAAAGCCTTTTTATGTTTGGGATTATTTTACTTTTCCTGAAGGCCAGCAAAAGGTGAATGCACCCTTAGTTACTTGCAGGCTGTGTCAGCGTGTACTTTCTAGAGGTAATCCTGACAGGAAGTATTCCTTTGGGAATCACACCATGAAGAGACACCTCCAGGATGTACACAGAAGGACACATGGTCATCTTTTTGGAGGTAACTCTTCAGAAAGACGAGCCAGTACATCCACAGCAGCTCAGCCTGGACCATCATCTGCAGGGCTGACTCCTTCTTCTGCAGGTCAGGTGAGCCCTTCATCTGTGGGGGGAGAATCTCCTTTTGCTGGCCCTCTGGAAATTAACCCTCGGTTTGCGAGGGTTGAAGTACGGTGCGCCACTTGTCACGATCTAATTACTTATAGGGAGACCAGTGTTTCCCTGGTGAACAGTAAAATAGATCAGCACAGTTGTCGTACCGTCTAATATTCCCAATCTTTCTTTCCTCTGTCCCTGCATGAACACAACGGTTCTTTTAAGAGCCAACCTTATCTTTCATCTTTTTTTTACATATGTTTTTAAAAACTTTTTTTTATTTTTTTTTACTGTACGCGTACGGTGCGCGTACTTTTTTTTTTTAAAAAAAAAAACACTAAAAATCATTTATGACATTACATTGACCTTGAGAGACTACAATTATTATTGACTTACCATACTCACTGAAAAAATATTTATTCATTTCTTTTTTTAAAAAATAGTTTTAAAAATGTTTGTAGTTTTCGTAAATTTTCTATATCTATCTGGAAAAAAAGGAAAAAGTATTAATATTTTAAAAACTTTTTATAATACAGTACACATTTACATTTTTTCCCCAAAAATATTTTTGCCTTATTTTTGCTGTTTTCAGAATATATTGCATTTCACTATAAATTGTGAAAGCAATTGCATTCATCATTTTACAGCGGGCAAAAAAAAATACCAATCACAAAGATTGTATTAAAAAAGCCCTGATTCTTTTTTTACTTGAACTTAACATTATAGAAATGCATAATATTGTAAAAAAATATCATCTAATACCAATACTTATTCCTTTAAAATACCGTCTGATATGTTTGTTTCAGAAGTATAATCACAATATTATATCTCAAATAACTCCAAAAAACATCTGATTTCATTTCCTTTAGGCCAAATAGTAATTTTAAATTTTTGTTTGGATTAAATTACCAACGGTAATCCAATAAAATTCTAAAGTTTAATTTGTCCAGATCTCACAGATTCTCTGTAACATTTTGGTTCATGAAAATTTTTTGATTAATTTATTTAGTCCACAATAGAATTGGTTACTTTTCCACATGGCCAAATAGTAATTTTTTTAATCATTTTTGAAAAAATTTCCAATGGCAGTCCAATAACATTCCAAAATATAAAATGTGCAGAAGTTACCGATAATCTCAAAATTATTGGTTTTTCAAAATTTCATTAAAAATTAAAAAAGTCCACATTACAATTGGTTATCTTTCCATTAGGCCAAATGATAATTTTAAAAAAAAAATTTTTACAAAATTGCAATGGTAATCCAGTAAAATGGTAAAATTGTTTTGTCCAGATCTTGCCAAGTCTCTCTAAAATTTAGGTTTCAGGAAGATTAGATATGAATTTGCTAAATCAAAAGGCAAACGTTGTTTGAAAATCAATTGAGAATCATTACACAGTGTCCAGCCTTTTTCACATTTAAGATAAACTGTGTAATGTCCAGAAGTAACAGTAGGTCCATCATGGAAAATTATTGCAACAGTTACAAAAGTTTTTCCTGAAATTGATAATTGCTGTCCTGTAAACTTCTTTATTAAAGTATCCAATTTTGAACCATCAGCTCTACATCGTTGCATCATTAAAATTACATACTGTCCGTATTCCTTTAAAATTAATGTTGAAAACATGTCAGAATTACACTCACCACATTTCATGCTATGATTAGCATCTTTAACTAATTTTGCAAAAGTGACTGTTTTACTCTCTGGCAATGTCAAATAAATAAACCTTTCATTATCAACAATAGAGCCACTTATATTATAACAATTATCACAACTATGTTCCCATTTATAAGAGAGACCAAAAAAAATGTCAATGGGAACTCCTTCTTCTTCCACTACCTGAAGAAAATACATCAAAAATTCATGTGCATCTTGCTGTTCATTTTGAGAAAACTGTGTTCGTCCTGAACATACATCTAAAAGTTTTCTAATGTCAGTAGCACTTTCTATTTGAGTTTTATCTTTACTCAGCTTTTGAAAAAGGAGACTCAGCTCTGAACAGAATCTTTTTCCCTGATTTACTATTATCTGCTCTTGCAAACTTTCCAGATAAAATGCAACATTCAGCACTACATTTGCGTAGCAGTTGACACCAGAGCTATTTTCAAAATGACATCCTACAACCTGTTCTTCATTTTCCTTTTTCTTTTTGCTTGCAATTACATCACTCCTCTTTTTTTTCCTCTTCTCTACATCTTCACTACAGATATTCTCATTTTTCCTTTTACGAGAAACTACACGTTTCTCCAACACAGGATACTGACCTAAATGAGGAGCATAGCTTCTTCTTAATCTATTATACTCCTTTACACAATTTGTATCAGCACTAACTTTTGATTCTTCAAAGTCTATCATGAATAAACCTGATAATGTTTTGACTCGTGACAAAGCAACATATGCCATACCTTCTTTGAACACAGTTGAACCAATGTTCACAAATGCACAATCTACAGTCAATCCTTGAGACTTGTGAATAGTTACAGCATATGCTAGAGAAAACGGAAACTGCTTCCTACGTACATATAAGTCTTTCACAAGCATAAAACGAACTGTACAACGACAAATATCTTTAACTTCATCTATCTGATCAAATTTTATTTTTAAACATTCAATTCCTTCTTTTTTCTGATAATTAATAAAACCCACAACTCTTCCCATCGCTCCATTAACTAAACCTTTCTCAACATCCAAATTTCTCCTTAAAAACACTCTACAGTTCATGCAAACATATAGATTTTTTTCTAATCCAGCTGTTTTGGAGATGTTCTTCTCTAGTGAGTCCAATTTATTTTTCAGTTTGCCTGTTACTGTGACAGTAATTCTTCCATCCTCAATTTTGTCCACTGCTTCCAATTTCCTGATCTCTTCCTTTTCCAATTTCAAAAGCTCCTCATTAAATATTGAGCATTCACGTAGAGTTGGCATTAAGCAGATGACACTTTTGTTTTCTGCAATATTCTTGTATATTTTCTCTGCAACTATTTCTTCCTTTGGAAATAAATTATGTAGCAGCCGACTCTGTAATGCTTTTTTGCCAACTTCTGTGAGTAGTCCAATTCTGATATCTTTCAGAATACTTCCATATTCTTCATCGTTTGCTTGCCTCATATTAGTTGTAAGTTCCTTGTACTCAAAGAAGGACCAAATATTTGTATTTCCGATGCTTCCCAATGACTTCTTCGTGTCTTCATGTGTCACAGTATTAAACACTGGTTGTCCTTTAACTGGAGTAAGTTGCAAAAGATCTCCAAAAACTATGACGTGTTTTCCACCAAATAACACGTCATAGTCTGTCTTCAAAATTTGCTGCATTCTTAAATGCACAAAGGCAAGCATTAAGTTTGATACCATGCTCACCTCATCAATAATGAGAACTTGCATCTTCTTCAATACTCGTGAAACTTCCAAGGATGCTTCTCCAGTTAGCTTGTTGAATTGTATTTTGTTCTCATGCTCCACTGGTAACATTAGCAAACGATGTAAGGTGATTCCTTTTATGTTATATGCTGCTAACCCAGTTGGAGCAGTAACCACACAAGACAAAGTAGAATCGGTTTTTTGCTTTAGGTAGCTTCTGATAACTTTAATTAGGAAACTTTTTCCAGTGCCAGCTTGTCCGCTTACATACATCCTGATTGGATGAAATGATGTGCATGAGCACTCTTTTTTTACATGTAGAAATCCGTGATCAATTTTGTTTTTGATCTCTTCATAAATTTGTTGCTGCTCTTGATTCAGTTGTCTTTCCAAATTTTCTAAGTCTATAAATTCTTCTTGAGCTTGATTCATAGCCGTTTCCACTTCATTCATGGCTATTGATGCTTCATTTTCAACGATTGGTTGTCCTAGGGGATCTTGACTGTGTGTTCCTGAACTTTGGCTGTCCTGAGAACTGTCTCTAGCTATTTCTGCTGCAATTGTAGTTTCCTGTTCAATTTCTTCATTTAACATTTGCAGATAAGTTGTGAATGTATTGCATTGTATGCTGTCTTTGCAAGCATTAAATGAATCCTCATAGCTTTGAAATTCTCCCAGTAGTTCATCCTCTGTACGCCATGGTTTAAACAACTGTAAAAGAGCCAAGTAGTAAAATTCTTTTTTGTCGGTAGTGTCGCAACTCCGCTTCCTGTGATTTATCAAACTTCCTTTGGTTTGCTTCACCAAACCTCCTTCCTCACCAACGACTTTATATTTTCCATTGTTGATGTCTTCTGCAGCTTTCCGTGAATAAATGTAGTTCTGCAACACTTCATAGAGACACATGTTCTCCAGATGATGACTTCTCTTGGGATAATATGTGTCCAACATGTTTGTTTTCAATATATCTGTACTTTCTGGGTCATTCTCGGCCAAATATTCAATTTCTCCAACAGATTTCAGTACCCGATTTCTCATTGCTGCAAGGCCTAAACTTGCCCAAATTATTCTTCTTGACTTCGAGTAGAGACTTGCAGAAGATAACCTATCTGAACATTCGTAGGATCCAATTTCTCGATGCGATAACATCTTCAAACTGAAACTGTACAGCTTCTTACTGACAGTCTTCTCGTGAGAAATCTCTTCCCACATTTCCTTCAATTCTGTTTTTTCTGATTTCGTAATGTAAGACGTTACATATCGTGCAACAGCAATGGAATTGTCAGCTACATACTGTATATCCATGTTAGCGTTCCACATGGATAAAATGACTGGGTTGTAGTCATTTATATTTTTTGATTCTTCTTTTCTTTTAAGGTTGTAGGTATTCTTAGGTGATTTTCTTGTGATAGTATGTCTCACAGCTGACATAAAACTGTTTACTCTTCCATTTGAAAGAACAGGTCTAGGAAATCCAAATCGACATTTAGAGTAGTATTTTTCTTTGCTCTTGTATTTCCGTCGACAGTATTTTCCACACCGATGACTTTGGAAACGTAAAACTTGCTCCTTTAACTTTTTCTCTTCTGTGCTTTTTGGTATAGCACATGTTGCATATTCTTCAATGTAAGATAACACTGCTTCATCAGTATCTGTTCCAAACTTTGGGGCATCCTTGATCCACAACAGCATATGAATATGAGGAGCACCTCTTGCCTGGTACTCTTTTCTCCAAAAGAAATCCACTACTTCTCCAAGGGGTGGATTTTTTTTATTGCAGATGAAGGACATCATAGCCTCAAATCTATGATTGAAATATCTGCAAACATTAACCGGATCCAATGAGCACAGTTCTCCTGCTGTCTTGTATTCGATGTTTTTAATGTTTGAATTGGCCTCTCGTAGAAAATCCAGTAAATCATCCCAAGCGTACTCGGCACAGCTTAGGGTAAGGAACCATGTTGGTGTTCCTAAATTGCGTAACATGCATTTTAGTTCACCATGGCGTCGGTACCAATATTCATTTGTCCCACGCTGACAAGCCATCAGATTGATCAGTTGTGTTTCCAAATGATCATCTCGGTGCTGCACTTTCTCCATAAAATCCTTAGCAGACACATTTTGTAAATGTACTCCACTTTTTAAAATGTGATTTACTGCATAAGACAGTGCAGACAAGTCGCTTTCAAATAAAAGATGGAACAAATAAGGAATACTTTGTCGAAATCTGGGATCTTCAGCATATAGTCTTGTAGTCCGATACTCTGAAGCTGGAATCTGTTCTGGACGTTCATCGTATCGTCCTCCTTTTCCCGTAGGAAACAGCTGGGGAAAACATCGAGCTTCCAAGCTCTCCTCCCATACACTCACGGGAGTTCCTTTTGCTTTCTTCATCTGAAAGAGATCAATATTGTCTCCCATAACTTCTTTCGAATGAAGAGTATGTATGCTAAAATGTTCATAAATTTCTTCTTCCTTTGTCTTGTCCACTTTTTCAATTTGTCCAGTTGGTGTTTCTGTGTCTCCTTGTAAATCTTCTTCTTCTTCTTCTTCTTCTTCTATATAAATTGATTCATACCATTTGTTATTTTTTTTCAAATACAAATTTGCTCTTTGTACTTTCCGCACATCTACCAGCTCCTGCCAAATCTTCTTATTCTTTGTAGGTACACCATTAACCAGAATAATTAATGGTTCAGTTTCCAAAGTATCCGCATCAATAGTTTCCATATTTTTTTTCAAATCCAAGGGCAAATACACCACTCTACCTTTTAAACCTCTCAGTAAATCTGAAGGAGGTAATTTACCAGTTTTGGGCTCCATACGTACTATGGTCTGGAACGGATGAACACATTGAATGAGTATAGACTCATATGTATTTAATTCAGAAAGTTCAGCAGGAATAGCATCCAATTCTAAATTATTATGTACAGCTCTGGTCGGCATTCTATTTTCCTCTAACTTGTTGTAACAGTATTTACAAATACGCTGATCTTCACCCAATTCAAAACAATTTTCAAGAAATATATATGTGGCAAAATCCTTCCACTTATAATTATCTTCATTTTCACTCTTTCTGTAGAGATCAACATTCCTAGTTTGTTTTCTATAATGAGTTCTGCGGCAACAAATACAAGTAACATTTGGTCTTTCATTAGAGACTATTGCAAATTTTGTTATGTGATCATTAAATGTCTTACTTACAGAAGGTTCTACATTCTCTTCCACTTCTTCCTCATTTACTGTGTCCTTCTCTGCACTGTTTTGTTCAGGACCAAAGTAACAAAACTGAATTTCATCAACAACCTTCTCTACATCTGATACCGTTCCTCGGAACAGAGCCCTATTCAATTCATTTAACTTTATTGCTGGACTTTTAGCAAAATACAACCGTCTCACAAACTTTCTCATTTCAGTATGATGAACAGCCAGCATCCTAAAATGATGGAAAACACTATTGCACACTTTTCTAGATAGACAAGCCAGAGAATGACCCTGCAAACCAGTATTCTCTCTCACTCTGCATGGATCCAGACTTTGAAGCACCTTACTTAATCTTCTGTTTTACACTTTTTTTACTATATTCTCTTAGAAACTCTCGAAATCTGTCAATAGATTCCTGACGCACAGTGCAAATACTACTACAATTCCAAGTGTACACTGGGGCTTTAGGACGTCTCCCCATTGCCTCATCTGCCATCACTTGTACCTCATCTCTTGGAACCATTATCTCCTTCTCCATTATGCAACCATTTTTTACTTCGTATGAACGACCTCTGGTGTCAACTGCATGCAGCAAACTATTACTTTGAAAATAGCTCTCTTCATTAAAAAAAGGTTCACTACTTGAACTATGCATCCACTTTCCTAAAAACACTTTACAAAAGTTTGTTCTGTTCACTACTCTTTTGCTTTTGCTTTGTGATTTCAGTACATTAACCATTTTATCTAATGTACGCATCCTATTCAAAATTAAAATGAATAGTTTCCTTTTTAATTCTAATGCTTTTGCTGCAATGGCTTCAATTTCTTTTTTTCTCTTATAAAATTTAGCCTTTTGCTTATATTTCTTCACATCCTTTATCAAATTGGACATAACTCTTCTCTGAAACATTTTTCTACGTATCTCTTTAAACGCTGTTTTTCTGTTTATGTAAAACTTTTCAGTTGCAGAAGGTATATTTGCATTAACTAAATTCTCAATTTTTTGCTGTTCTCTTCGTTTTGTTACATTCTTTCCAGGACAGACATTTTGTACATTTTTCTTTGTTTTGAATATTTTTTTAAGAAATTGTTTTTTCTGCTTACCAGAAGATTTTTTCTTTTTCCCAACATGAGCATCTTCTACTAACTTTGGTCCTCCAGTTGTCTTCAAATATAGTTTTTTTTTTAGCGATTTTGAACTCTAGATTTTGTAGGCATCTTAAATTTTGTTCACTGTTCTTCAGCAATACCTGAAAAAAACTAAAAAAAAATCCTTTATTGTATTTAAATATATTACTACATTTCTTTTCACAATAGTCACAAAACGAAATTTCTTTGCCAATTTGAATGCACACAAACTGCTCTTTTTTTTGGGCAAGTGAAAATCACTTTTACAAACTGTCACATTATGAAACAACTTTTCAGATTTTTTAAAAAGCCCATGTCCAGAGTGCTACACTCCAGCAAGGGCAACCAGCCTTAGTGAAGCTGAATGTATTTGCATTACTGACTGAAACCTCAAACCCCACTCGCTTGTAAATACTGTGCATGACTATACATGGCAAGCACATGGGTGTGTGCTAAGACTCTGCTTCTTCCCCCAAAAATTCGCTCCCCCTTTCCATCTAATGCAACTGTGAAATCACCAGAGCAAGACGCAATAAATCTCTGCCTATAATTCCTCTATGCACACAGAGTCATGTTTTCACATTAGTCCCAAAACGAAATTTCTTTGCCAATTTGAAAGCACACTTACTGCTCTTTTTTTTTTCGGCGCAAGTGAAAATCACTTTTTACAATTGGAAATCACTTTTACAGACTGACACATTATGAAACCACTTTTTTTGATTTATTTAAATGCACATGTCCAAGCTGTTTTTTCAGACCACCACAATGTGTATTCTCGGTGACTGCCTACACTCCAGCAAGGGCAACCAGCCTTAGTGATGCTGAATGTATTTGCATTACAGACTGAAACCTGAAAACCCCACTCGCTTGTAAATACTGTGCATGACTATACATGGCAAGCACATGGGTGTGTGCTAAGACTCTGCTTCTTCCCCCAAAAATTCGCTCCCCCTTTCCATCTAATGCAACTGTGAAATCACCAGAGCAAGACGCAATAAATCTCTGCCTATAATTCCTCTCTGCACACAGAGTCATGTTTTCACATTAGTCCCAAAACGAAATTTCTTTGCCAATTTGAAAGCACACTTACTGCTCTTTTTTTTTCCGGGCCAAGTGAAAATCACTTTTACAGACTGACACATTATGAAACCTTTTTTTTTAATTTATTTAAATGCACATGTCCAAACTGTTTTTTCAGACCACCACCATGTGTATTCTCGGTGACTGCCTACACTCCAGCAAGGGCAACCAGCCTTAGTGATGCTGAATGTATTTGCATTACAGACTGAAACCTGAAAACCCCACTCGCTTGTAAATACTGTGCATGACTATACATGGCAAGCACATGGGTGTGTGCTAAGACTCTGCTTCTTCCCCCAAAAATTCGCTCCCCCTTTCCATCTAATGCAACTGTGAAATCACCAGAGCAAGACGCAATAAATCTCTGCCTATAATTCCTCTATGCACACAGAGTCATGTTTTCACATTAGTCCCAAAACGAAATTTCTTTGCCAATTTGAAAGCACACTTACTGCTCTTTTTTTTTTCGGGGCAAGTGTAAATCACTTTTACAGACTGACACATTATGAAACCACCATGTGTAACTACAACAAAAACAATTCCCATTTCTATTATTCATTTCTTAAGTTACCACATACATCCCCTCTCAAACTGTAAACTCACCTTTAAAATTAGTTAGTTGTGAAAGAAATGTGACACTCAAACAGCAGATTATCAGAGCCAGGATCTCTGTTGTGTTCACCTCTCTCCTCTCAGCAGAACCAGATAATGGCAAACTTTCCCTCTTTTTTTCCACACATATACTTGTAAGTTTCAAATCTCAGTGCTTCCCCCTTTTTTTCAAATGTAATCACACATTTCTATTGGTTGAAAACCAACCCTTTTCCAAAAGTACCCTTCCCCCAACTTGACTTCTGCCTAGTACCCTTCCCCCAACTTGACTTCTGCCTGCTACCATAGCAACAGCTCATGGAACACTGCTGTGTGGAGTTAGGTCAGAAGTTCGCCACACAATGTTTCAATTCCACAGAGCAAGAGTGCTTGACTTTTCAAACCTTACAGCAAATCCATAGTACTGTTCTTTGGTTACACATTTTTTTGTACCAATACAAAACATGCTTCTATTAATTTACACATACAGCCTAGTTTTTTTTCTAGAATGGTATGAAACAGCCAATCAGTTCTTTTTGTTTTGTTAAAAATATGTATGCCTCCATTTCCAAACTGTCTTTCTTTTCATATTGCCATTCTACTGAAAGACACCTCCTGAGTGCATCCAGTTCTCCTTTGAAGATGTTCACAGTGTGGATTGTAGGGCACAGCTATGTCTTCTGGAGTGAAAAGTTTGCAGAGAAAACAGGTATGGTGAGAGACCTTGCTTTGCCAAATGTAGACATTAAATGGATTGGTCAGAGAGGGTTAAAGTGGCACCAATTGATGCCATTGGTGAAATCCTTCATTCAAATCCAACACCCTGACCTCATAATAGTGCACTGTGGTGGCAATGACCTAGGCACTTTGACTGGGGTAGGTCTGGAAATGCTTATGAAGGACACCTTTGCACAACTGTTTACACTTTTCCCTAAAACTGCCTTTGTGTTTTCCAACATATGCCAAAGGCAAAAATGGAACTGGTCCAATCATTTCTGTCCGCAGATTGACAAAGCAAGAAAGCACGTCAACAAATCTGTTTCTGCTTTCCTCCGTGACTATGGTATGGGTGCCATTTACCACAACAACTTGCGTTATGACATGCAAGACATTTATAGAGGAGATGGTGTGCACTTCAATGATGAAGGGAACAGAGTCTTCCTCTTGAACCTTAGACTCTGCATCGGTACTTACTTGTAGGTACCACTAAAAAAATGACTTCATAAACACAACAGCTCTTTTTAGAGCTCCCTAATTTCTAAACTCTTAATTCGTCATTTCATTTATTCATTTTTATTTTTTTTAACCGTACGCTTACCGTAAGCTTACCGTACGCGTACCCCGTGATTTTTTAAAAAATCAATAAATGTTTTTTTTGTACCTTTCTGTCCTTCTTTGACCCCCTTACAAATGTTAGGGGGTCTGTAACTCTCCTCCTTGCCCCCTTTTCTTGTTTTCACTCTTTTTTTTTTCAGAGTGAAACACAGAAAATGGCGGCCGCCGCTTCCTGGTTTCGGCCGATTCGAATGTTTACTAAGATCTAAGAGCCAATCAGAATCGCGCTCGCGCACGCCACCATACGCTTACGGTAAGCGTACGGTAAGCGTACCGTAAGCGGGCTCAGATATATATATTGATTTAAACGCTATTTTCTCAGAATCTACTAAACAGATTTACACCAAACCTACAAAAGGCACTTCCTTGACCTAGGGACTACCTCTCTGCCAAATTTTGAGTAATTCTGTTCAGCCGTTCGGGCTGTAGCTCGTTCTAAAGGTCCTATGGAAAAATGCATGGGAAAAACGCGTTTTGGGACCCCCCTTTTATCTCAGCCCCCGCTTGACGGATCCCCCCGAGACTTTCAGGGTAGGAGCGGAGCGTAGCGCTCCACCTATTTTGAGAAATTCGCGAGGATTCGTCGACCGGCGCCAAAGTTATTCAAAATAGAATGTTGCGGATTTCCTATGGAAACGTGGTCCTAACTATAACTACCTACTGGCGACCGCCAGTAGGTAATGTATACGTGTGTGTGTGTGTGTGAATATATATATATATATATATATGTATATATATATATATATATATTCACTGAAAAAACCATAGGTTTCACACATGTTATAGTTAGCGGAAATTTTACTGATAAAAAACCAATGAAATTCCCCCGTTATAGTTAGTGCAGGCAACTATAACTCACGCGACCGCAATCCTCTGCTGATGCTAATACTGTATTTAGACACTTATTTGCCCATGTCTTCTTCCATACATTTTTTAGCTATACATATATTACAAATATTTTTTTTTCATAAAGACACATATGCCATCAGCAGAAGATTGCGGTCGCGTGAGTTATAGTTGCCTGCACTAACTATAACGGGGGAATTTCATTGGTTTTTTATCAGTAAAATTTCCGCTAACTATAACATGTGTGAAACCTATGGTTTTATCAGTGAATTTGCAAGGTTTTTTAAATGCTAATTCCTAACTATAACGTGTGTGAAACCTATGGTTTTTTCAGTGAATTTGTACGTTTTTTAAATGCTAAGTTACTTTACGCCATTCGTGGCGTGCGCGCCCACTTAACGCAGTTCGTTCCGTGCGCGCACGGTGCGCTTCGCGCACCGCGCGCCCACTTTACGCAGTTAGTGCCGTGCACGCACGGTGGGCACGCGGTGCGCTATGCGCACCGCGTGCCCACGTTACGCTAGATGGGCCATGTACGCACGATGCGCTTCGCGCACCGTGCGCACATGGAGGACATATGATGCAGTTCGATTTGGAAAATAAAATTTTATTTTTCCACATATATTAGAAGCCATGCGCTAATGGTGCCCTTCGGGCACCATTTGCACACGGGGTGGGGAGAGTGTGGATATTGTTTTTTTTAAATATTTTTTTACCGTACGCGTACGGTAAGCGTAATCGGCGAAATTAGCGAAAAAATAAAAATTGCTTTTATGGCCTTGGGGGATCTTTGGGGACACCCTCTACATGGCTACGTGTTTTGGTGCTGTCCAAACAGCCCCTTTACATGTTTTTGGTCTTTGTATTTTAATCATCACTCTCAGTGCGAGAGAGAAAATGGCGGCCGCCGCTTCCTGGTTTCGGCCGATTCGAATGTTTACTAAGATCTAAGAGCCAATCAGAATCGCGCACGCCACCGTACGCGTACGGTAAGCTGGCTCAGATATATATATTGATTTAAAGGCTATTTTCTCAGAATCTACTGAACAGATTTACACCAAACCAACAAAAGGCACTTCCTTGACCTGAGGACTACCTCTCTGCCAAATTTCAAGTAATTTTGTTCAGCCGTTCGGGCTGTAGCCCTGTCTAAAGGTCCTATGGAAAAATGCATGGGAAAAACGCGTTTTGGGACCCCCCTTTTATCTCAGCTCCCGCTTGACGAATCCCCCCGAGACTTTCAGGGTAGGAGCGGAGCGTAGCGCCCCACCTATTTTGAAAAATTCGCGAGGATTCGTCGACCGGCGCCAAAGTTATTCAAAATAGAATGTTGCGGATTTCCTATGGAAACGTGGTCCTAACTATAACTACCTACTGGCGACCGCCAGTAGGTAATATATATATATATATCTTTATGCTCTCTTGCAGGACGTCCAGCATATTATACTTTCTTGAGTGTTATGTCATAATATTTGCTGACTGTTTATTCATGGTATTATTCATGCATTTAACTGCTGCATTTACCAAGTGTGTTGTTATTGCTTGCATATAAACATATATATCGCTTTGTGCATTTGGCATCTGCAATAGCCTTTGTTAAAGAGCATTGTGTAAAATAAAACACTAAGCCTTATTCTAGAAAGAGTGTCTTTGCATTTTGTAAAATAAAACCCTTTTCTAAAGGTGTTGTTTGTTTTGTGTTAATGTCTCCTGCTTCGTTGGATTAAGCCACCTTGTGGGAGCTGTATTATCTGAAAGCCGAAGCAAGACAGATTTACGTTGCCAGTACGGATTATTCTGAACAGGAATCCCTAAAGTTCATGAGGGATATCTCGCTCCCGGTATTGTCAAAGGAAGAACACCAGCCTCTGGAGGCGGATCGAACAGTAGCTGAAATAACCCAAGCGATTGAAGCCCTAAAGTTGGGCAAAGCACTGGGACCAAATGGTTTTCCAATAGAATTATACAAGCTCACAGCGCAGATGATTGTGCCTCAACTTTTTGACATTTTGAGGAGAGCAACACTAGGGGCAGACTCCCATCAGATCAGCGACTAGGGACAATAGTTGTAGTACATAAAGAGGGAAAGGCAAGGGACCAATGTACGTCTTACCGGCCAATTACGTTGCTGAATGCAGAAGCAAAGATCCTGGCGAAATTATTGGCTCAGCGACTTCTTTCTGTGGTGCCACCTTGGTCCACCCGGACCAATCCAGATTTATGCCAGGACAGGACGTAACACCCCTCTAAGCCTCAGGCGTCTTCATGGCATCGTGAGACGTGTCCACTTAATCAGAGAGGATAGTGTTCAAACTAATGGGATTTGGACCACGGTTTATATCGTGGCTCAGCCTCTTATATGCAGGAACGCAGGCACAGGTAGTGGTCAATGGTGAGAGATCAAGTATATTTCCATTGCAACGTGGCACAAGACAGGGATGCCCCCATCCCCACTGGTCTTCGTGTTGGCGCTCGAACCGGTGGTGGAATGGATCCGTAGAGATCCAATAATACGTGGGTTGCACTGGTCGGAGGACTGGGAGAACAGGATTTTGTTGTATGCTGATGATCTTCTTCTATATGTAGCTTCTCCCAGGGCCTACATAGCAAGAATCCTAAACATCATCGCCTTCTTCGGACAATACTCAGGATATACCATCAACTGGGCCAAGTCTGTAGTATTTGTCCTTACTTGGCAGAGGCGAAGCTGTCGGTGGATTGCGAGGCACAGGTGGCCACAGACTGATTTTGATACCTGGGCATCTTTGTAACAGCGGATCAGGCACCTTTCAGGCCCTGAATCTAGAACCTCCTTTGGAACGTCTCAAAAGCGATGTTCACCACTGGTGAGCCCTCCCACTCTCACTCCTTGGTAGAGCGGTGCTGTTCAAAATGATGGCTTTGCCAAGATTTCTTTACTTATTACACAATACGCCCTTCTCGGTTCAGGATTTCTACTTTAATTGGCTAGATAGTGAGGTGCGTTCCATTCTGTGGGATGGTGGCCCCCCCAAGGATCTCCCTCAATAAATTGACCCATAGTTGGTAAGACAGGGGCATCGCGTTGCCACACATCCAAATGTATTATAGAGCAGCTCAACTTGCAACAGTGAACAATGGGTCCACCAACCGTTAACTGAGTCGGCGTACAGATAGACTTGCTGGTCCTGCAGCAGAGAGGGTATCTCTATGTGCTCTATACTGAACCACGACAACTAACGCTTGAGGACCCCACAGCGGTGACGGTTCACCAGTGGTACTCAACTATCGAAACTGGGGGGGGGGGGGAGAAAAAGGCTTACCAAAGCCACACCAACTGGGGGCCTCAGAGAAAAGAAAATGTCGGGGGACCTCCACAAAGGTGTAGAAATGGTATCGTTCAAAGAGTTACAAAAAACATTTGAATTGGCCCGGATGGAGCACTTATGCTACTTGCAGATCCGTCATGTCATACAGGCAGCAGTGCCCCAGGGAGCTGAGCTCCCGGAGTTGTCACCTTTTGGAATGTAGACTCCTCGAAGAACACCTGCCCCGAAAGGCAATCTCGCTCACTTATCGAAAGCTGATTAATAACTTACCAGCCACGTTTACAGTCCTGAAAGATCGCTGGGTTTTAGACTTACCTGACTTGCTCGAGGAGGACTGGCCTGAAGTATTAGCCTCCCTGAGGGAAGTAGCAATCAGGGCCCGGTTCAGACTCGTCCAGCTCAAAATATTGCATAGGGTATAAATTTCCTGCACCACACTTGTGAAAATGGGACATAGGGCAGAAGTAACCTGTAACAGAGGGTGTGGGGAGGTGGGGTTGTTTTGCCATATAATATGCATGTGTCAGGCGATTCAAGGAGAAGAGCTTACACTGTCGCCCAAATGGTGCCTTCTGAATGTGTGGGACGATACAATCTTGGGGAAAGCGGAACAAACCTGAGTAACCCTGGGTCTGATGCTGGCAAAATGAAATGGGGAGGGGAGCTACTCTCCCGCCCACGCTTTGTGCATGGTGGTGGAGAAAACTATGTAAAAAGAGGATGCCCCAAAAAGTGGGGGGAAATTTGGAACAAATTTAGGGGGAACCCATGTATGCCTCCTCTGGGTCTAACCATTCTTTCCATGATTCACTCAGAGACCACCTGATGGAACTATTGGAACAACCGTGGGTACAAAGGACAGTGGCACGGCAGGGCTCATTCGGGATGCCCTATGGTGGGATGTAGTGGTGCTTGGTTGTGTATGCAATAATGACAATCTAAAAATATGATTCTGCTCTTTTATGACCATAAAAAGATCGTTTTAAAAAGCTGTGCTGGTTTGGCATCATGGAGGGCTTTCTAGTAGGGGTGGGCGGAATTTGCGAAAGTGACTTGCGCCAATTATCACGAAAATGTTAAGAATCTTCGCAAACACGCGGAAATATCGCGAAGATGCAGAAGTTTTTTTCCCGCCCGTTCGCGGTATTTTCTACGTGGTCGCGGCTCGCCAACTTACCCGGTTGCTCGCGGGCGCTGCCGTCTTGTTTTCACTCTTCTCGCGGTGCAGGATCGCGAAAAGAAAGACGTGATCGCGTGACCAATGACATTACTGCGGGCGCGAACTGTCGCGAGACAGCGCAAATGGCTATCAACAATCCAACATCTCGTGGAGAACGCGACCGGATCGGGAAAACTTGTCGGCGAATGCGGGGATTCAGGCAAGGCGATCGTGCGAGAATGTATTATTTTACAGTGCGAGCAAGAAACAAATTATCGCTAAGCTGCGGAATGCGGAAATTTTGACATTTTCGCGCTCTCCGCGGAACGCGAAAATGTCAAATTATCGCAATTTCCGTGAGCGGAACGGAAATTTAGCCCAGGCCTACTTTCTAGGCATGTGAGAGGAGCTAGAACTTGACTCCTCATCGCTGGGAGCCAGTGGAGTTCTCACACGTGTTTGTTGGCGAGAGAGGATCAGCGGTTGTCTTTAGCATAGTAGACTACGTTGAATTCTTGGCTCCTGATTATGGTTGCAAGTATTGAAGAGGATGGGTCTCAGGGAGGAGCCCTGGGGACTTCACAACTGATCTCCATGGGTTCTGAGAGGAACGGTGATAGTCTGACATGCTGTGTTCTATCGGTGAGGAATAAACAGATCCAGTCCAGGGCTCTGTTGCGGATGCCAGCGTCGTGGAGTATCTTGCTTAGGGTGCAGTGGGAGGCATTGTTGAATGTGGCAGAGAGGTCCAGGAGGATAAGGGCTGCTGTTTTTCTCCTTGTTGAGAAGGGAGCAGATGTCATCGGTGGTGGTAGTGAGGGTGGTCTCGATGCTGTGGTTGCTTCGGAAGCTGGATTGAGAGGAGTCCAGGACATGGTTGGCTTCTTCGAACTCGGAGAGATGTGCGTTGATGGCCTTTTCAATTACCTTGGCTGGGAAGGGAAGCAGGGAGATGGCTCTGAAACTCTTGAGGTCAGTTGGGTCGGCAGACAGTTTCTTCCACAGGGGGTTGATCTCTGTATGCTACCAGTCATCAGGAAGGTGGCATTCTCGATGGAGCAGTTGATGGTGTAGCAGCTTTGAGTATCTGATGGCTCACAATTTGTGAGCTCAGTATCTGGCAGCTCACTATTTTTGACCTTCGCACCTGGGGGCTCACTATTTGTGAGCTCACTTTTTGGAGGCACGCTGTTTGTGAGCTCACTTTTTGCCGGCTCTTTTTATTGTGGTACACATCTTTTGATCATCTTAATGCTGTTAGTTCCATTAACTGAACGTCTATTATGTTTACAGAATACTGCTCTCCTGTCTCTGAGTTGAGCCTGCCCGAGCGTAAGATCTTGTATTATTCAATTTGTGTTGTAAAAACGTCATACATTTTTTTTAGGCTCAAATCTTTTATTGGCAGACTTCTAGAATGATCACATACACCGCAGGCTGCCTAAAACCCAAACAGGCGAACAAAGCTATATCCATCAAGGTATGTACTAGGAATGTAGTTACGGTAATACACAGCTTGCTGCCTACAACCCAGCATGGGCCGGCCACTCTTGGGGGAAAGGGGGGATAAGAGCCAGTCAAAACTCAGTGAGATGTGCAATGCACTTCATGTTCAGTAGTGTCTTAACTCTGCCTCCGCATAATGTTGCTGAGTGCAGCAGAGCGCTATGCATGTCAAAGAATAACAGTGAAATCAAGGAAATGAAACTACCCCAAATTGAACAGATTTCCATGACACACCCCCCCACACTTCCCCTTCCGACCAGGACCATCCTGTGAATATAAGGTGCCTAGCTCAGCTAGTGTTTGCTAAGAGCAGTTAATTCACACTGCCCCTGGCTCCTCCTGCTCGCAGAGCAGTAGCCTGAGGATACGCAGATAGGATGGGCAAGTCAATTCCCTGAACTCTGCACTGAATAAGGACCATATTTTTAAATATGCAGTAGGATCAGTGCCAGTCATCATTGACAGACCTTCCATGCACAACAGGGACCAAAGCTGATGAAGCCATTATCTGTGGTCCCGGACTTTGTCTGAGCCCCAGTTGGCCAGGAGTAGCCTATATGCAGTGTTTAGGACCAGTGCAATCTGTCAACCTCTGGTGGACCAAAGTGGATATGTTGGTGGGTTGAGAGCCCCAGAAGGGTATATGCGGGGAAGTGAGGGTTCTCCGTATTAAAGGCGCTATTGATGTCCTCCAGGACCATCTCCCAGAATCTGAAAAGCTTTGGACAATGTCCCAAAAATGCAACAGCGTACCTGGGTTGCCAAGCTTCACCAGCACTGGCTGCCACACAGTGCATTACATTTTTGAATGCGCGCAGGTGTGTAGTACCAGTATGAGCAAATTTGTTATCCTTTTTCAGTGTGCCCGGAGTTGTGTGCCATGTCCTATAAATTATGTCCTCCCATTCTTTGTCTGTAAGGGATCGACCAAGTTCTGCTTCCTAGCGGATCTGGCCTGGGGTCTTGTGGTTTAGGGATGATTTCATCAAATTGCGATAGATTTCAGAAATGAGCTTCTTATCATCCACTTTTTAAAACAGCCATTTCTCAAAGGGGGTCATGGGTCTACTAGCTTTGGGGCGTATCACATTGTCAAATGTGTGCACCCACCAACCTTTTGATCCATGAAGACCCAGTGCTTCTCTGTCCTAGGGCAGTTCCACTCCACCAGGTACCCCAGTTGCGCTACCTAATCGTACCACAGGAGATTAGGTACCGCTAGACCCCCTTATTGTTTTATTTATTGCAGCAACTGCTATTGCAATCTAGGCTTTGTCTTCCCCCATATAAAGTGGTCAATCTCTCTTTGAAGGTTCGTAATCACGCTGGGTGGTGGAGAGAGGGGGACTGTCTGAAAAATGAAGAGGGCCCTAGGAAGGATATTCACCATCACCGTGGCTATTCTGCCCAGTCATGAGAGAGGCAAGCGTTACCATTGGTCCAAGTCTCTGTTTATTAGGGCCATGAGTCTGGCATAGTTAGCTTGTGCGGTTTTAGTGAGACTGTGCCAGGACGAGCCCAAGGTAGAGGAGGTCTGTCTCAACCCACTGGAAATCGAACTGGGATCGTAAAGTTTACTCAGTGCCCTGATTTGCTGTAAGGTTCAATGCTTGTCATTCCTGCAAGTTTACCTGAAAGCCTGACGTAACTCCAAATACGCTCAGCTCTAAGACAATGGCTGGAAGCAAGGACAGGGGTTGGGTGATTGAGAAAAAGATATCCGCGTAGAGACTAATCAAATGATGATTGGCCCGAATGGAATGCCCGACACCTAAGGGTTGTCTCAATGTTTCTGCACGAAGGGCTCCATGTACAGGGCATAGAAGAGCAGCGAAAGTGGGCAGCCCTGCCTCTAGCCCCACCCGATAGCGAGCCTACTGGATCTTACCCCGTTAACCAGCTCCATGGCACTAGAGGTGCAACAGAAGCTTTTAATACACTTCTGAAACCGCTCGCCCACACCAAATCACCGGAGAGTCGCAAACAGATAGGGCCAGTGCACTTGATCGAACGCCTTTTTGGCATCTATAGGCAGAAGTAGGGCCTCCTCCTGTGAGCGATTTTCCTTACCAATAAGATGGCATATGCGCTGCTTGTTGTATTCATTTTGGTGCAAGGTGACACACCCAGCCTGATCTTGATCAATGAGACCGGGCATGAAGGGGTTAAGGTGATGAACGAGAACACTAGCGAACAGTTTTGCGTTCACATTGAGAAGGGAGCTGGATCGGTACGAACTGCATTGTTTGCGGTCTTTCCCTGACTTCTGTATTACTGAGATAGAGGCCTGTGGCATCAACTTCATTTCATGTGCCCCTGTCTGCAAAAGAATTAAAGGGGCAAGTCAAAAAGGGGGCCAATTCAGTCAAAACATCTTATTGAAGGCTGCGCTGAACCCTTCCTGACCTGGCAATTTCAATAGCTTTAGCCTAGCGATCGCTGATATCACTTCTATTCAAAAAGGTTGTTTGAGTGCCTCGGTTTGGGCAGGTGGGAGAGGTGTGACCACTGCCGACTGTACGTAGGTCAGGGGGGTCTGATAATTTGGGTTCCCTCGCATACAGCTCGGCGTAGAACACCTGGATTTCAGTCTGGTTGTATTGACTTAACAGCATTCTCATTTTGCTTGCTGCGCAGTTGGTACACCAGCATCTGCCCCACTTTATTGGTCCCCACTAAAAATATATATTTGAGGTGTAGCATCGCAAATTCAGCCTTGTCTAGGTCAAGACATTTGAATTGCAACCTCTCCTTTTCTAGTCTATACCAAACTCGGAGGGGTGGGATTGGCCGGTGCACTTATTGATGGATTCCAACTCCAACACTGATTTCTTTCAATTCCTTCCTCTTATCCTTCCGTATTTCATGGTCATGGGCTGCCTTTGCAGTGAGAGCACCCCGGGCAACTGACTTCAGTCTTCCCACACTGAGGAGAGGGAAACCACGCCTGTGTCGTTAAGGTCCAGGTAGTCAGTTAGCATCTTCTTGATTGCTAAAACCACCTCGGGGAGTGTACCAACATCTCATGCAGCCACCAGGTTGGTGTCTGGGTGGGGGGGCAAGAGGACGCTCGGGGAGAGCATGATGAGCACATGGTCAGATAGGGAGCGGGGTTTAATGGAGGAGGCAATTACCCAATCCCAGGTGGCAGGGGAGGCTAAAAAGTGGTCTAAGAGAGCGTAAGTCTTATGCGCTGCGGAGTATCAAGTGTAGTCAAGTTCATCGGGTGCTGTGAGAGCCAGACGTCACGCAGTCCACAGTCATCGAACCAAGCGAATTCCTTTGGGGAATGTGCCACATTGTGCCCAGTTCTCTGTCCAGAGTGGTCCTGTTCTGCATCCATTATTATGTTAATGTCTCCTGCCACCAAAATCGCCTGATCTGGGAATGGAGGACTTTGGCTAGGGAATCAGTTATAAAGTCCTCTTGCCGATCGTTTGGGGCATATTGTGAGGCCACCGTGAGGTGAAATGCTCCAAGTTGCACACAGATGGCCACCAAGTGGCCCTTGATCTCGAGACATGTACCCAGGACCACCCCGGAGAAGTGTTTGTACAGAATAATAGCCACAACCCCTTTCTTCTCTTTCGCTGATGACCAAAATTGCTGGGGGAATTTCCTGGTATACATTCTATGCGGCGGCCAGGGATTGCTATGGAGAGTGCTTTAAACCAGCCAGGAATGGAACGCAAGCAAGACACGTCTGCTCACACTAACATCTTAGCCACACACCTAATTTTTGTTTAAAACAACTTTTAGTCACACGGACTAAGAATGGTGATTTTGCCTAATAAGTTGATGGATTTTTTGATTTGTGTGTGTTTTTATATAGCGCTAGAATCACCCCCAGAGGGGTATCTCAGCGCTCGCGGACTTACTAAAGGAAGCTGTCACATAGAGGCAGATCTTGAAAAGGGCAGTTTCCAGAGCCTTCCTAAATTTCAGATGGTCTGGGCACTTCCTTAAAGCTGTGGGAAGTTGGTTCCATAAGGAGGGCGCCAGATATGAGAAGGCTTTTCCTCCTGTCCTTGCTTTCTTGATCATGGGAATCTTGAGCAGAGATTTCGAGCCAGAGCAGAGGTCTCTTTGGGGAGTATATTGATGAAGGCTCTCTGCCAAATAGGTTGGTCCATTTCCCCAAATTGCCTTGTGCCAAACAGCAGGTCTTAAATTTCACTCGTTTACACACACAGGTAGCCAGTGGAGCTGTTCTACATGGGGTGTTCAAGGTTAAACAGGCTGTCGTATTTTATTCTACCTAAAGGCGGTTCAGAGAGGACTCGTTAGCCGCAATCAGTAGGGCATTACAGTAGTCTAAATTGCTCAACACCAGGGTGTGACTGAGGGTCTTTCGCAAGGAATCGGGAAGATGAGGAAAAACTCTTCTCAGTAGGCCAAGCACATGAAAGCATGAACCAACTGTGTGTGTCACATGCTCTTTCATGGTTAAGGTCAGTTCATGATGCACCCCTAAGTTCTTTGCTCTTGTTTTTGGTGCTGGAGCCGTTACCAGCTTTCTAGGCCACCATTCTGGTGTCCACAATAGTGGGGCCTCTCCAAAAAGCATGATTTCAGTATTTCTGGCATTCAGCTGTAAAAAGTTGTTTCTCATCCACTGTGAGATAGCCAGCATGCTGGAAGAAGAGGAGGCTTGGGCTGTCTGAGAGGTCTTATTGAAGGAGGAGGTGAGTTGGGTGTCATCTGTCACTGGTTTCATGTAGCTGCCGTCCCACCCACATCACACAGCCCTGAAGAGTCACAGGACAATTCCTAGTGACGAAACGCGTGTCGGCTGGTTTGTTTCAATTCAGTCTTCGCTTCATTAAACAACTTTTCAACATTACACTGGTGTCGACCGTTGCAATTGTAATCCAGACGAGACTTCCATACCATTGTTATACCCCCACCACGTGTGCCCAGGTCTGTGCTCACTCGCTTGATAGGGTGTTGGGTGTCTTCAAGAGCCATATTCCCAAGCAACCAGAGTAAAGACTTTCCAATGATTCAAGTGTAGTTGTGTCTTCTTACAGAATTTTTTTCCAATTTGAATATTATTACTCAATATCTGCAAATTCTGCCCACATATTGAATTGTACATTCAACTTTTAGAAAATGTCACTGTAAAATCAATGTAATGTCATGCCCAGGGCCCTAAAAAATTGACGGTGGGTAGAGCGACAGCGAGAGATTCAGGTAGCCTGAAAAGAGAGGTAAAGACATTTCTGAAAAATCACTTTCCCTGGGGATAGCTTAGAAGATAGGACGCCTTGAGCATCTGCCCATCCCTTAATACTTCTGGTCTACTTGAGGCTTCAGCAATGTCAGGATTTGAACTATAAATTCAAAAGCTACATGACAACCTACTGCAAGGAAGATGGTGTTAGATTTTGGGAGGTATAGACACCAGCTGACAACTACTTTTTATTTGGGTATATTATAATAGTTCTTGTCTTCTTACATTGCAAGGTATTCAGATGTGTTTCCCCTTCATTACTACGGCCAGCTGTGATGGCTCCTTTATTTTTGGGTGGGGTGAGTTGGTTCTTGGCCTGTTAGACTGGTCATCTTTAGCATGGTTTTCTCCTAACTTTTTTTCTCCTTGACAAGCCTGTTTTTGGCGGCTCTCATTTTGGCTTGCCCAGTGTTTTGCTTGCCCAGTGTTTGGCGGCTCCGTTTTTGGCTTCCATTGCTTTTGGTGGCTCTGTTTTTGGCTGGCCTTGTTTTTGGCTGGCCTTGTTTTTGGCTGGCCCAGTGATTGGCTGGGCCTTGTTTTTTGGCTGGGCCTTGTTTTTTGGCTGGGCCTTGTTTTTTGGCTGGGCCTTGTGTTTTTGGCAGGCAGGGTTTTGGCTTGCCTTGTTTTTTGGCAGCCCTGTTTTTGGCTTGCCTTGTTTTTTGGCTTGCCTTGTTTTTTGGCAGCCTTGTTTTTTGGCAGCCTTGTTTTTTGGCAGCCTTGTTTTTTGGCAGCCTTGTTTTTTGGCAGCCTTGTTTTTTGGCAGCCTTGTTTTTTGGCAGCCTTGTTTTTTGGCAGCCTTGTTTTTTGGCAGCCTTGTTTTTTGGCAGCCTTGTTTTTTGGCAGCCTTGTTTTTGGCTTGCCTTGTTTTTGGCAGCCTTGTTTTTGGCTTGCCTTGTTTTTGGCTTGCCTTGTTTTTGGCTTGCCTTGTTTTTGGCTTGCCTTGTTTTTGGCTTGCCTTGTTTTTGGCTTGCCTTGTTTTTGGCTTGCCTTGTTTTTGGCTTGCCTTGTTTTTGGCTTGCCTTGTTATTTGCTTGCCTTGTTATTTGCTTGTCTTGTTATTTGCTTGTCTTGTTATTTGCTTGTCTTGTTATTTGCTTGTCTTGTTATTTGCTTGTCTTGTTATTTGCTTGTCTTGTTATTTGCTTGTCTTGTTATTGGCTTGTCTTGTTATTGGCTTGTCTTGTTATTGGCTTGTCTTGTTATTGGCTTGTCTTGTTATTGGCTTGTCTTGTTATTGGCTTGCCTTGTTATTGGCTTGCCTTGTTATTGGCTTGCCTTGTTATTGGCTTGTCTTGTTATTGGCTTGTCTTGTTATTGGCTTGTCTTGTTATTGGCTTGTCTTGTTTATGGCGGCTCGCCTTGTTTATGGCGGCTCGCCTTGTTTATGGCGGCTCGCCTTGTTTATGGCGGCTCGCCTTGTTTATGGCGGCTTGCCTTGTTTTTGGCGGCTCTGTTATTGGCTTGCTTGGTTTTGGCTTGCTTTGTAAACTTGGTGGCTTTTTTGTGCATCTCTTGTGCTGTTATTGCCACTAACTACCTCAGTTTTGTTTACATAATACTGCTATCCTCTGAGTTAAGCCTGCCATCGCTTATGGTCTTGTACACATTAGTTTGCTGTGTGCTGAACAAATGTTACAAAAATAGTTTAGTCCAATTGGCTCAGAGAATGGTGCTCCCATCTGGCAAGGTGTTGGGCATCTTTAAGCCACTTTAAGACATATATTCATTAGGATCCTGGGTAACGACTTTGGTATGATTCATGTGTGCTTGTGTCATCTTATGGATAATAAAATCTCAGAAAATGTCACATAAAAAAAGGAATATAATGTCTCGCCCGGGGTTCCCAAAAAATTGAGAAGATGACAGTGGCTAGAGCGACAGTGAGATGTAGAGGTAGCTTGAAAAGAGGTTAAACGGTAGGACGCCTTGAGCAACTGCCCATGCCTTAGCTTTTAGCTTGCCATGTTTTTGGCAGCTTTCCATTGTGCATATCTTTTGATGGGTATGTGGAGCCTGTTATTGCCACTAACTTTACTTTCTCAACAGAGTACTGCTGTGCTGTCCGAGTTAAGCCTATTAGTGCTCATGTTCTTGTATACACTGTTTTGTTATATGCTGAAAATTATAATTAAATATTTTTTTTTAAACTTTGAGTCAAAAAGGCTTGGAGAATGTTTATCCCGTCTGACAATGTGGTGGTGGTTTTTAAGTCACTTTACAACCTATATTCATAGGGATCCTGGGTAAGGACGTTTGTATGATTCATGTGTATTTGTTTCATCCTTTGGATATTAAACACTCAGAAAATGTTGCTAAAAAATCAGAGGCTGAGGAAAGGATATCTACATTAGAAGACAACCTCGCTACACAGAAGGGTCTTACAGATCTCATTAAAACCCAGAGGGAGGATGTCCTTTGGAAGCTTACGGATTTGGAAAACCGAGCAAGGAGAAATAACCTTAGAATTTTTGGGGTTCCAGAGGGATGTGAAGGAGCAGATGCAAGGCAGTTTGTCGTGGAACTATTTACCGAGGCTTTTCCCGATGTGACACAGTGGGATTGGCGATCTGAAGTTCAACGCGCTCATCGCTCTCCATTTAAGCCAAAACGGGGAGCCGCGCAGTCCTTGGGGAAAGCCTCGTGCCATATTGATCTGCCTGAATAATTTCTCAGCTAGGGAAAGAATTTATGATCTGGCCAGGCCAGATAGAAAGAGGGCTGGCAAAGGTTGTGAATTTTTCGTTAGGCCAGACTTCTGCCCAGCAACTGTAGAGCTACGTTGGCAACTTCGATAGTTAATAACGCCTTTTCAGTTGAAAGGGGCTCAAGCATTTTTGCTCTTTCCGTCTAAATTGAAAATCTTGCATTTGGGCCAGACAAAATGTTTCACTTCCGAAGTTCAAGGTAAGGAATTCTTAAATGCAATTTATTCTTTTTTTCTTTTTGCCTATGCCTATGCCTATGTTTGTGCTTGGTTACTATTTGTTTTTTTTCTTTTTTTTAATCTCTCTCGTTGAGAGTAGATTTTTTTGCTTTAGGAGTCAAGCTTCTTAAAGATAACCAATTTTTTGCCTTTTGCAAGGATATAAGGATACAAATCTCACATATTATCGGCTATTGTAGGCTATGCTTTTTGCTACCTGTTTTCCAGTATATTCTTGAGTAATTTAATTGGCACTTTGGGATTCTGGGAGTCTCTAGCTCAAGGCCAGCGGAGAGCGGGGGAGGTAGCCAGCTTCTTCCATCACAAGGACTCAGTCCTGTTGCCTAATAAGGGGGGTGAGGGGTCTGGGGAGGGGTTTCAGGGTCAGGGTGGGGTTGTTGTAGGGAGGGATGGGGACGAGGGTGCTCGTGATGGGGATGGGGAGGGGTGGATGTTTCTTAAATGCTTGATTGAGAACTTCAGCCGTGGCATATATGGCTATTTTGTCATTCTTAGTTACTGTATCTTTTCAGTTGGATGGATTAAAATGGTCATCGTGTTTTGTTGTAGAGAAGGATTCCTTATGAATTTAAAATGGGGCTGGGTAAACTAAGATTATGTTCTTGGAACATATGTGGCCTTAAAAATCCTAAGAAAAGGGCTTTGTTTTCTAAAATTGTTTTGACTATGCAGATATACTCTGTCTACAAGAGACGCATGTACCTTGGGACAAACGGGAGTATTTGAAGATTCCTGGCTTCGATTTAGTTTGCTGTTCCCGTCAGTCATCTATGATAAGGGGTGCCGCTATTCTGCTGAAACGGTGTGTGGGAATTTGTAGGAAGTCTAGTCAATCTAGTGTTGGCAGATGGGCAATAGCTGAATTGATAATAATCGACCATTAACCATTTGCATTGTTTACGGGTCAAACTTGGATGATCCGGAGATCTTAAATTTTTTTAATGTAGAATTAGCATTATGTCCACACCCTATCTGTCTTTCTGGTGATTTAAATATCAATTTGTCAAGCGACTTTAATATAGGCAGTACACTAAAATATGTTGGTAGGAAGCCTAGGGTTTTTAGGGCTCTCCAGGCGCTTACACAAGAACATTGCTTAATTGACCTCTGGTCCCGTCATAATAAGTATCAAGACGGGTATACATACTTTTCTGCTCCACATAATAAAATGGTCCGCTTAGACTATTTCTTTATCTCAGATCAATTAGCAGAAGCTGCTTCCATTTCTGCCCCCCCAAGAATTCTTTCTGACCATAATCATCTGATAGTACAATGTCCTTTTATATGTTCATCAAGAGTCCTTAGGGCTTGGACTTTTGAAAGGAAATTATTGTTGGAACGGGATTATCGGGATCATATGAGGAAGTGGATGACGGAATTTTTAAGTATCAATAGGGGGACCGCCTCTAATGGTACAGTGTGGGATACACTTAAGGCTGCAATTCATGGGGAAACCAAGAGTTTTGCAGCCTTCAGGCGAAAATCTATTCAAGCACAAATCAATGGGCGTATTGAGGAGATTAGGGTCGCAGAGGTGGAGTTAACACATATGATCAAGATGGGGCTTGATACTAGTCAGTCAGCAATCAGTTGCCATAATCAAGTCCAAACTCTTGGATTTCTTTGGGCAAGATTTAGCTGCTAAGTATTTACGTTATCGATCAATGCTTTATGAATACGGTGAAAATTCCGGCAAAATCTTGGCCAAACGGCTTCAGCAGAAGAGCCTCGCCAATCGAATTATTAAAATTCAAGATGATCAGGGCCGTATTTATGATACAGAGGAGGGTGTCATGGATGTTTTTCATAAGTTTTACACTCTCCTCTATACAGAGGAAAGATTCAGCCCCAGCTCTCCTAATATCTTTGATGTTGGGGATTTTTTTCAGGATCTGGACACCCTCCAAGTTACAGCTCAGCAAAATGGTATTTTGCCTACTCCAATAGAGTGGGAGGAGGTTGAGCTAGCTATTAATTCACTGGCCAACGGTAAGGCTGCAGGCCCAGATGCAATTCCACTAGAAGTATATTGGGTATTTTCTGAGGAGATTCGTCAGGATATCTGGTCGGTCTTTAGGGCAGCACAAGGGGGTATTATACCAGACTCCTGGCATCAAACCACCATTGTCCTATTTAAAAAAAAAAAAAGATAAGCCGGAACTAAACCCCGCCTCGTATCGACCGATCTCCTTGATAAATACTGACAGCAAAATTTATTCTAAAATTTTATCAACTAGATTGGCCCTGCTAATCACACCGCTGGTATCATTGCGTCAGGATGGCTTTATTCCAGCTAGGGACACAGCTGATCATATCCGGAGGGTGATTGCATTGCTGGACTGGGCTCAAACAACAGTATCCCCCCTCGGTGTGATCCTGTGGATGCCGAAAAGGCATTCGACAGGGTCACCTGGGATTTTCTATGGGCAGTTCTCCGCTGGAAGGGGTTTAGCACTAAATTTATGCAAGCTATTCAATCACTATATACCTCTCCAGTAGCAAATCCCCGTATTTCTGGGGTTGTATCAGCACCTATTGAAATTAGTAGGGGCACTAGGCAGGGGTGCCCTTGTTAACCCTTGCTGTTTGCTCTGTACATCAATCCTTTTCTGGGTAAGATCGAAGCTGCTCTCGATATTATTCCGGTTAAGGTCAATGGTGCAGAGTTTAAGACGCTGGCTTACGCCGATGATATAGTGGTCCTAACCAGCGATGTTGCACTTGCCTTTCCTGCCTTAAAAACTTTAGCAGAACAGTTTGGACAGCTATCAAGCTATAAACTTAATGTTTCAAAAACACAGGTCATTCAAACCCGGAATATGAGCCCCTCTCAAGCTCCTGTGGTTTCCGATGCAACCTATTTAGTGGTTAAAATTACTGCCCAATATTCCAGATTTAAATATACTTCCGGTTATTGATTCAGTCAATCTTAAGTTGAAAAGGCTGGATAATTTACACCTCTCCCTTTTTGGGCGATGCAATGTCCTGAAGATGATGGTCCTCCCAAAGTTTTTATATTTATTTCGCACTATTCCATTGGAGCTTTCACATCAAAGCATGGTTAGGGCCGAAAGCATCTGTATAAGATTCCTCTGGGGGTATCGTCGCCCCCGCAGGGCAGAAAAATAGATGTATCTCTCTAGGGAGCGTGGGGGATGGTCAGTCCCTAATATCTTATTGTATTATTGGTCAGCTATGCTTCAATATATGGGGGTGCTATTGTTAGGTGATAGGGTGGAAGTACCGACTTGCTGTAGACCCACTATTTTTGAATTGGGTCTTGGCGAGACTGCCAAGGGTGTGCTTTTGCGGATCCTGGAGCCGAGCTATTACAAAAAAACAAAATTCAAGGTTATCTGGGCTATGTTTTCAATCTGGCGCAAAATTCGTCATAAATGTGAAATTCCAAATATAAATCTCTGTACCCCGCTCTCAGCTGTCAGACTATTGCCAGCTATCTTTCAAGATCAGGTTGTTTATTGGTGGCAGTCGTCAGGGCTGGTGGTGATCGGTGACTTGAGTTTAGATGGACAAATGGCCCCCTTTTCTTTTTTGAAGGGGAGGTATTCTCTTAAAACTCATGATTTCTTTAAATATTTACAGATCAGGAGCTTTATAGTTAAAAAACAGCACCTTATGCCAAATCTTTTTGCTAAAATTACTTTATTTGAAATGATCCAAAGAAGGGCTAGAATTGGAGGATGGTATCAATATTTGATATCCAACCTCCCTGATGATTTGGTATTACAAAATATTAAGTGGGAGGGTAAACTAGGTAAAGTCGAACCTCGATATCAGTCTGTCACTGGAGCTAGCAAGTTATGCTCTAATTCCTGGGAGCCTCCGTACTCAGAGCTACATGGCATTATTCGATCTGTATTACACTCCGGCCAAAATTTCTAAATGGGGAGGCTGCAAGGGTAATTCGTGTGCTAGGTGTGGGCTCCAGGCGGCCAATGATACCCACATGTTTTATTCTTGTCCAAAGCTAGTGGGCTTTCTATCTGATGTTGAGCATTTCATTAATATTAGCTTAAACATTCCCCTTAACATTTCTCTAGAGATGGTGATGCTCGGTTGTGATTCAGCTAAAAGGACAAGACATCTCTCAGCTTTTTTGTTTATAACCATGTCTTTAATCCGGCTCTGTATTACGTCACAATGGCTTAGTCCAGAAGCCCCAACATTCTTTAATTGGAGATCCCGGATATTAGCCCTTTATAGTCTTGAATCTGCAATTTACTTGAGACGGGGTAGAAAGAGGTCCGAGTTGGGTCATAAAATCTGGGCTCCTATTCGGGAATGGCTGGAGGTGGAGATTAATGTATGACCTTGGTTTTCCTTTTTTTTTTTTTCCTTTCTTTTCTCTTTGGCTCAATTCATGGATTCTCTCCTTTTTTTTTTAATTTTTTCTTTTTTTCTTCTCTATATGTAATTTATCCATGTTGACCATATATGCCTTGTCTTTCCTTCTTGTTTTCTGTATTTGTATTGTTGTCAAGCAATAAAATAATAAAAAAAAAAAAAGATATTAAACTCTCAGAAAATGTTGCTCAAAAATCACAGCAATTGTGTAGAACTCTTGGCAAGACATTACAAAGATGATAGTGGATAGAGCAACAGAGGTAGAGGGAGACTGAAAAGAGGCTAAGAAGCTGGTAAGAGATCATTTTTCCCGGGGAAAGCCTAAATGGTACAATGTCTTGAGCACCAGCCCATGCCTTAATTCCTCCAGTGTACTTGAAGCTTCAGCAATGTCAGAATTGGTACTGTAAATTCAAAAGCTACATGACAAGCCAGTGCAAGGAAGCTGATGTTAGCTTTTGAGAGGCATGAACACCTACCCTTTCTTTTGGTTTTATTATGATAGTTCTCGACTTTTTATATTCCAAGATAGAAAGATGCATTGCCCCTTCATTACTACGAGCTGTGACTGGCTTTGTTTTTTGGAGGTCTGGGTTTGGTTATTTGCCTGTTAGACCTGGCCTCTTTGGCCTGGTTGTCCCCTAACTTATTTCCTTTATACCGCTTGTTTGTGGCAGCTGAAAAACAATCAGGGCTTGTTGAGCATGACTTCTCACCCGAATAGGTGGGTTCCATGGTTTGTCTCTAGATTCGGGAAAGAGATTAGAAATCCGTTCTGGATCACAGAGGCCTTCGCAGATCATCATGCTGAGGTTTTATAGTGCTAGAGGCACTCTTGTGGTCTGACACCCTGTGATGACCTTTGACTCCAATTTTTTTAATTATTGACTTTGGTGTGGTATTTTATCCTATCCTGAATGTACAACGTCCTGCATATGCCTTGCTTCTCTTAAAAGGTTTTTTTTCTTGTAATCTTGCAGTCTTTCAGTGGGAGCTGTCACGGAGTAGTACAGCCTTGCCAAGAACAGAACGTGTGGGATGTGCATTTGAAAGCATGAGAGAGAAAGAGGTGTGGAATGTACTTTTTGGTGTCGAAGTGCAGTGTTGTGATGCACACATGTACACTGTGGTGTACATTGAGAGATGAAGTATGTGATGCTAGAAGCAGTGTGTTCACAAATGTGCATTGTGTTGTACATTGGTAGAATTATGAATTTCTTACTATTGGCTTTGACATGGGCTCATGTCATCCTGAATTCTGACTCCGCCTCGCTTGAGCTTTATCTGCGCGCACAGCAGCGCTTGCAAGTTGTTTGGGTTAATCACGTTCAAGGATTGTTTTGTGAGATTGTTTAATGTGCCCTGAAAGGCTTTCGTGAACTTCGTCAAGATTAAGGCTGGAACATGCGAGATTGGAGAGGGAATGTGGAAACTCTTTCCTGCCATTGGAATGCTTGCTCGGAAGCTCGCCAGTTCTGGTAAAATTCCTCTGGCGCTGGGCGAGGTTTCTCTCGAACCTTCTAGTGTGTTTTGAGATTATAAAGCTGAGGGTTCTTGACTTAGAAACTGGGATTTTGGAATCCATTCCCAACTGGGACGGACGCGTCTGCTTCAGAGCGGAACTCTGGTTGCTGAGGCTCTTAACCACGGCTGTTAATCCCCAGGTCAGGAGTGGGCTAAGATGCAGTGTGTAGTAGGTTTTAAGGAAAGGAGATATGTAGTAGGCGGTCCTCGTGCCCCTGCGCGAGGACCCTCTGTCATGGCTAGCACTGCCAATCTGGCTCGCGCTGTGACGCTGCATGACTTTTACAGTTGGTGTTTGACAGTTGCCGGTATTTCCGTTCATGTTAGGCTGGCCTATGTCTCGCTCTCTGTGGGATCTGAGTTTACTAATAAAGCTCTTTGTTTTAACAGCGACAGCTCTGAAGAAATTTCTACACAGTGTTTGCACCAGGTAAAGTGTTGGGTTTTGATTATTGCCATTGTGATGTTTGGCCAGTGGCTTTGATCATTTGAGGTGTTTTCTTTGTGATGTGTGAGTGAGTTGAGGTGCACATCCAAAGTAATCATTTGATGTATCTAGTGTGTGTATATATATATGTATATGTATGTATGTATATATATATTATCTACTGGCGGTCGCCAGTAGATAGTTATAGTTAGGACCGTGTTTCCATAGGAAATCTGAAAATTCTATTTTGAATAACTTTGGCGCCGGTTGACGAATCCTCGCGAAATTTTCAAAACTAATGGGGCGCTCTGCTCAGCTCCTACCCTGGAAGTCTCAGGGTGATTCGTCAAGCGGGGGCTGAGAAAAAAGGGGGGTCCCAAAACATGTTTTCCCCATGCATTTTCCCATAGGACCTTTAGTCCAAGGTACAGCCCAAACGGCTGAACAGAATTACTTGAAATTTGGCAAAGAGGTAGTCTTCAGGTCAGGCATGTGCCTTTTGCATATATGGTGTCAATCTGTTCAGTAGTTCCTGAGAAAATTGCATTTAAAAGCACATAAATATCTATGTGCGCGCACCGGGCGCGCACCGTGCGCGCACTGTGGCGTTCGCGAGCGTAATTGTGATTGGTGGTTACATGTCAGTCAACATACGAATCGGTCGAAATCAGCCATTTTGTGTGTGACAGTGAAAAAGAAAGGTGGAGAACGTGAAAAGGGGGCAGGGTACAGAGTTCCTGAGACCCTAGCTTTTGTCAGGGGGTCCCTGAAGGACCCTGAAGGGTGAAAAAAACATTTTATTTTTTGTTAAAAAATCGCGGGGTGTGCTCATGGTGCGCGCACCGTCGCGAGGTGCGCGCACGGTGCGCGCACGGCGGAAAAAAAATCATAAAAAAAATAGAATTAAAAATCAAATTTAAGTGTTTAGATGTTAGGTGGCTCTGAAAAAAGCAGTTATGCTAATTGAGGAACAAAAAAATGAAAAAAAATATAGGGTACCACATGTGTGCTGGTGTCCCCATAAGAGAGAAGAGCATTGCACGCATTGCACCGTATATGCACCCTCTTGAACAGAGGGTGTATATCCAGAGGAACAGAAGCAGGTGAAGCTGCCGCCGCAGATGATGTGCTCGGCTGAGCTGCCGATGATGTGCTCGGCTGAGCTGCTGCGGATGTGCTCGGCTGAGCTGCTGGAGGGTTGTCTCTAGCAGCTCGAGCAAAAGCCACAGGATGTACTCCTTTAACGTGCCTGATCATAGTGAAAATACTAAAAGAGTATTTCTTTTTAGGATCTCCTCTTGATAAGACAACACCACAAATAGTGCAGGTGTCTTTTGGAGCATTCACCTTCTTCTTCCCCTCTGGAAATCTAAAAAATTGCCAGATAAAAGAGTCTTTCTGTTTCCTCTGTCTCACAAGGGTCTCCTGCTCACTCCCAGAAGATGACTGCTGCTCTGCCATTCTCAAGTACTGGAGTACTGGAAAAGCTGCTCAGCTCCTTCTCCCAGGGAATCAGAAGAAATAATGAGGGGAGTGGGTGTGGTGTTGGAAGTTTCTGGAACTGAAACTACTATAAACCAATAAAGTGTTATTTCTAAATCACATGACTTGCCGTGCGCGCACGCATGCGCGCACGGAGCACGCACGCATGCGTGTACGGAGCACGCGCATGCGGAGCACGCACAACGTACGCATGCGCACATGGAGCACGTACGCATGCGCACGTGGAGCACGTACGCATGCGTGCACGCATGGTCAAAAACCACTTTAAATTTTTTTTATTTTATGGTTAATAAGTTTATAGAAGATATTAACTATGCTGTTCAACTTTATCCATATTAAAAAAAAAAAAGAGCTGAGCCATTCCATATTACAGGATAAAGTCAATCTATAACTATATACACAGGTAGCTTATTGTAAAATAAATATTTAAAAAATTTAATACATTCATAAATTAGCATTTAAAAAAACTTTGAAATTTACTTAAAAAACCATAGGTTTCACACACGTTATAGTTGGGAATCAGCATTTAAAAAACCTTGCAAATTCACTGAAAAAACCATAGGTTTAACACATGTTCTAGTTAGCTGGACATTTCACTCGTACAAAACCATTGAAATTCGCCCGTTATAGCTAGGTCAGCTAACTATAACTTGCGTGCCCGCAATCCACTGCTGATGACGTCGCATATTACATCACTCATGACCTGGTCAGTGACATCACTGATGACAACATCCATGTGATAAATTACCACATTTTCTCATACCCTAATATAACCTTTGATACACCGACTCAAAATTTCAGAGTTCCATTCTCAAAACCATACATACTGCAATACCAATAACTACATACCCACTTATTAACTCTTAGGTCTACATACACCTCCACTCATTCACCTGTCCAGTCACTCATACACAGTCACTCCATACAAGACTATCATATGCATTGATACACCTATATAGACACTCGCACACCACCAATCATCCATAGAGGTACTCTCACACCTAGTCAGTCATGCAAATAATCATACTCCCATTTACTCACCTATGCGGTTATACACACTCAAGTTCACTTACTCATAAAAATAGTACCACATTCTAACGCTCTTATAGAATCATTGTTACAAGCACACACTCATCCATACAGTCACTCTCACAATCACACACTCTCACATCTACCCACTTATATACTCTTACACGCATATATACTGCCTTTCACATATGTAGTTAGTCACAAATGTACCACTGAGATATACATTCAATCCCTAACACACCCATACATACTCACTCAACCATACAGTTCATCACAGATGCACTCTTAAAACCATGCACCCATAGAATCACCCACTCACACATCTATGCATAGTCACACACACCCTACCCACACAAACACTCAGGAACCCATACAGATACTGAGATAAGCAATCAATAACTCATATAGACACTCATATAGCGATTCACAAAACCATGCAGCCACTTATACACCAACATACAGACACATGCAAACATTCACACAGTTTAGTCACTAGTCTGCAGTAAGATGCATTTAATGACTCGCTTCTAGAGTCAGTTACGCACCACAGAAAATTATCCATTTACTCACTTGTACACCCACTTATTCTTCAACAGGCCTTTCCCTATATATACTAAACATATTAAAATTGTTCAGAAACACATACTCAATGGATGATGTCATCAGTGATGTCATCAGTGATGTCATCAGTGATGTCATCAGTGATGTCATCAGTGAGGTCATCAGTGAGGTCATCAGTGAGGTCATCAGTGAGGTCATCAGGGATGTCATGAGTGATGTCACTGACCATGTCATGAGTGATGTAATATGTGACGTCATCAGCAGTGGATTGCGGGCGCGCGAATTATAGTTAGCTGAACTAACTATAACGGGGGAATTTCAATGGTTTTGTACGAGTGAAATGTCCAGCTAACTATAACATGTGTGAAACCTATGGTTTTTTCAGTGAATATATATATATATATTTCTTTATGCTCTCTTGCAGGACGTCTAGCATATTATACTTTGAGTGTTATCTCATAATATTTCCTGCCTGTTTATTCATGGTATTATTCATGCATTTAACTGCTGCATTTACCAAGTGTGTTGTTATAGCTTGCATATAAACATATATATCGCTTTGTGTATTTAAATTTTGTGCATTTGGCATCTGCGAAAGCCTTTGTTAAAGAGCATTGTGTAAAATAAAACACGAAGCCTTATTCTAGAAAGTGTCCTTGCATTTTGTAAAATAAAACCCTTTTCTAAAGGTGTTTGTTTTGTTTTAATGTCTCCTGCTTCGTTGGATTAAGCCACCTTGTGGGAGCTGTATTATCTGAAAGCCGAAGCAAGACAGGTTTACGCTGCAAGTACGGATTATTCTGAACAGGAACCTCTAAAGTTCCTGAGGGATATCTCACTCCCGGTATTGTCAAAGGAAGAACGCCAGCCTCTGGAGGCGGACCGAACAGTAGCTGAAATAACCCAAGCGATTGGAGCCCTAAAGTCGGGCAAAGCACTGGGACCAAATGGTTTTCCAATAGAATTATACAAGCTCACAGCGCAGATGACTGCGCCTCACCTTTTGACATTGTTTTGAGGAGAGCAACACTAGGGGCAGACTCCCATCAGATCAGCGACTAGGGACTATAGTTGTAGTACATAAAGAGGGAAAGGCAAGCGACCAATGTACGTCTTACCGGCCAATTACGTTGCTGAATGCAGAAGCAAAGATCCTGGCGAAATTCTTGGCTCAGCGACTTCTTCCTGTGGTGCCACCTTGGTCCACCCGGACCAATCCAGATTTATGCCAGGACAGGACGCAACACCTCCCTAAGCCTCAGGCGTCTTCATGGCTTCGTGAGACGGGTCCACAGAATCAGAGATGATAGTGTTCAAACTAATGGGATTTGGACCATGGTTTATATCGTGGCTCAGCCTCTTATATGCAGGAACGCAGGCACAGGTAGTGGTCAATGGTGAGAGATCAAGTATATTTCCATTGCAACGTGGCACAAGACAGGGATGCCCACATTCCCACTGGTCTTCGTGTTGGCGCTCGAACCAGTGGTGGCATGGATCCGTAGAGATCCAATAATACGTGGGTTGCACTGGTCGGAGGACTGGGAGAACAGGATTTTGTTGTATGCTGATGATATTCTTCCATATGTAGCTTCCCCCAGGGCCAACATAGCAAGAATCCTAAACATCATCGCCTTGTTCGGACAATACTCAGGATATACCATCAACTGGGCCAAGTCTGTAGTATTTGTCCTTACTCGGCAGAGGCCGAAGCTGTCGGTGGATTACGAGGCACAGGTGGCCACAGACTGATTTTGATACCTGGGCATCTTTGTAACAGCGGATCCGGTGCCTTTCAGGCCGGAATCTAGAACCTCCTTTGAAACGTCTCAAAAGCGATGTTCACCACTGGTGAGCCCCTCCCACTCTCACTCCTTGGTAGAGCGGTGCTGTTCAAAATGATGGCTTTGCCAAGATTTCTATACTTATTACACAATACACCCTTCCCGGTTCAGGATTTCTACTTTAATTGGATAGATAGTGATGTGCGTTCCATCCTGTGGGATGGTGGCCCCCCAAGGATCTCCCTCAATAAATTGACCCATAGTTGGTAAGACAGGGTCATCGCATTGCCACACATCCAAATGTATTATAGAGCAGCTCAACTTGCAACAGTGAACAATGGGTCCACCAACCGTTAACTGAGTCGGCGTACAGATAGACTGGCTGGTCCTGCAGCAGAGAGGGTATCTCTATGTGCTCTATACTGAACCACGACAACTAACGCTTGAGGACCCCATGGCGGTGACGGTTCACCAGTGGCACTCAACTATCAAAACTGGGGGGGGGAGAAAAAGGCTTACCAAAGCCACACCAACTGGGGGCCTCAGAGAAAAGAAAAGGTCGGGAGACCTCCACAAAGGTGTAGAAATGGTATCGTTCAAAGAGTTACAAAAAACATTTGAATTGGCCCGGATGGAGCACTTATGCTACTTGCAGATCCGTCATGTCATACAGGCAGCAGTGCCCCAGGGAGCTGAGCTCCCGGAGTTGTCACCTTTTGGAATGTAGACTCCTCGAAGAACACCTGCCCCGAAAGGCAATCTCGCTCACTTATCAGAAGCTGATTAATAACTTACCAGCCACGTTTACAGTCCTGAAAGATCGCTGGGTTTTAGACATACCTGACTTGCTAGAGGAGGACTGGCCTGAAGCATTAGCCTCCCTGAGGGAAGTAGCAATCAGGGCCCGGTTCAGACTAGTCCAGCTCAAAATATTGCATAGGGTATACATTTCCTGCACCACACGTGTGAAAATGGGACATAGGGCAGAAGTAACCTGTAACAGAGGGTGTGGGGAGGTGGGGTTGTTCTGGCATATAATATGCATGTGTCAGGCGATTCAAGGAGAAGAGCTTACACTGTCGCCCAAATGGTGCCTTCTGAATGTGTGGGACGATACAAACTTGGGGCATGCGGAACAAACCTGAGTAACCCTGGGTCTGATGCTGGCAAAATGAAATGTAGAGCGCAACTGGAGAGGGGAGCTACTCTCCCGCCCACGCTTTGTGCATGGTGGTGGAGAAAACTATGTAAAAAGAGGATGCCCCAAAAAGTGGGGGGAAATTTGGAACAAATGCAACAAATTTAGGGGGAACCCATGTATGCCTCCTCTGGGTCTAACCATTCTTTCCATGATTCACTCAGAGACCACCTGATGGAACTATTGGAACAACCGTGTGTACAAAGGACAGTGGCACTGCAGGGCTAATTCGGGATGCCCTGTGGTGGGATGTAGTGGTGCTTGGTTGTGTATGCAATAATGACAATCTAAAAATATGATTCTGCTCTTTTATGACCATAAAAGATTTCTTTTAAAAGCTGTGCTGGTTTGGCATCATGGAGGTCTTTCTTGGCATGTGAGAGGAGCTAGAACTTGACTCCTCATCGCTGGGAGCCAGTGGAGTTCTCACACGTGTTTGTTGGCGAGAGAGGATCAGCGGTTGTCTTTAGCATAGTAGACTATGTTGAATTCTTGGCTCCTGATTATGGTTGCAAGTATTGAAGAGGATGGGTCTCAGGGAGGAGCCCTGAGGGACTTCACAACTGATCCCCATGGGTTCTGATAGGAACGGTGATAGTCTGACTTGCTGTGTTCTATCGGTGAGGAAGAAACAGATCCAGTCCAGGGCTCTGTTGCGGATGCCAGCATCGTGGAGTATCTTGCTTAGGGTGCAGTGGGAGGCATTGTTGAATGTGGCAGAGAGGTCCAGGAGGATAAGGGCTGCTGTTTTTCTCCTTGTTGAGAAGGGAGCAGATGTCATCGGTGGTGGTAGTGAGGGTGGTCTCGATGCTGTGGTTGCTTCGGAAGCTGGATTGAGAGGAGTCCAGGACATGGTTGGCTTCTTCAAACTCTGAGAGATGTGCGTTGATGGCCTTTTCAATTACCTTGGCTAGGAAGGGAAGCAGGGAGATGGCTCTGAAACTCTTGAGGTCAGTTGGGTCGGCAGACAGTTTCTTCCACAGGGGGTTGATCTCTGTATGCTACCAGTCATCAGGAAGGTGGCATTCTCGATGGAGCAGTTGATGGTGTAGCAGCTCTGAGCATCTGGTGGCTCACAATTTGTGAGCTCAGTATCTGGCAGCTCACTATTTTTGACCTTCACATCTGGGGGCTCACTATTTGTGAGCTCGGTGTCTGGCGGCTTACAATTTGTGAGCTCTGTATCTGGCAGCTTACTATTTGTGAGCTTGGTATCTGGTGGCTCACTATTTGTGAGCTCACTTTTTGGAGGCTCGCTGTTTGTGAGCTCACTTTTTGCCGGCTCTTTTTATTGTGGTACACATCTTTTGATGATCATCTTAATGCTGTTAGTGCCTGTAACTGAACGTCTATTATGTTAAGAGAATACTGCTATCCTGTTTGAGTTAAGCTTGCCCGAGCGTGAGATCTTGTATTATTCAATTTGTTTTGTAAAAACGTAATACATTTTTTTTGCTCCAATCTCTTTTATTGGCAGACCACTAGAATGATCACATACACAGCAGGCTGCCTAAAACCCAAACCCATGAGGTTTAATTGCGTACAGGCGAACAAAGCTATATCAATCAAGGTATGTACTAGGAATGTAGCTACGGTAATACACAGCTTGCTGCCTACAACCCAGCATGGGCCGGCCACTCTTGGGGGAAAGGGGGGATAAGAGCCAGTCAAAACTCAGTGAGATGTGCAATGCACTTCATGTTCAGTAGTGTCTTAACTCTGCCTCCGCATAATGTTGCTGAGTGCAGCAGAGCGCTATGCATGTCAAAGAATAACAGTGAAATCAAGGAAATGAAACTACCCCAAATTGAACAGATTTCCATGACCCACCCCCCCACACTTCCCCTTCCGACCAGGACCATCCTGTGAATATAAGGTGCCTAGCTCAGCTAGTGTTTGCTAAGAACAGTTAATTCACACTGCCCCTGGCTCCTCCTGCTCGCAGAGCAGTAGCCTGAGGATACGCAGATAGGATGGGCAAGTCAATTCCCTGAACTCTTTGGATAGGATAGCACTGAATAAGGACCATATTTTCAAATATGCAGTAGGATCAGTGCCAGTCATCATTGACAGACCTTCCATGCACAACAGGGACCAAAGCTGATGAAGCCATTATCTGTGGTCCCGGACTTTGTCTGAGCCCCAGTTGGCCAGGAGTAGCCTATATGCAGTGTTTAGGACCAGTGCAATCTGTCAACCTCTGGTGGACCAAAGTGGATATGTTGGTGGGTTGAGAGCCCCAGAAGGGTATATGCGGGGAAGTGAGGGTTCTCCGTATTAAAGGCGCTATTGATGTCCTCCAGGATAATCTCCCAGAATCTGAAAAGCTTTGGACAATGTCCCAAAAATGCAACAGCGTACCTGGGTTGCCAAGCTTCACCAGCACTGGCTGCCACACAGTGCTTTACATTTTTGAATGCGCGCAGGTGTGTAGTACCAGTATGAGCAAACTTGTTATGCTTTTTCAGTGTGCCCGGAGTTGTGTGCCATGGCCTATAAATTCTGTCCTCCCATTCTTTGTCTGTAAGGGATCGACCAAGTTCTGCTTCCTAGCGGATCTGGCCTGGGGTCTTGTGGTTTAGGGATGATTTCATCAAATTGCGATAGATTTCAGAAATGAGCTTCTTATCATCCACTTTTTAAAACAGCCATTTCTCAAAGGGGGTCATGGGTCTACTAGCTTTGGGGCGTATCACAGTGTCAAATGTGTGCACCCACCAACCTTTTTATCCATGAAGACCCAGTGCTTCTCTGTCCTAGGGCAGTTCCACTCCACCAGGTACCCCAGTTGCGCTACCCAATTGTACCACAGGAGATTAGGTACCGCTAGACCCCCTTATTGTTTTATTTATTGCAGCGACTGCTATTGCAATCTAGGCTTTGTCTTCCCCCATATAAAGTGGTCAATCTCTCTTTGAAGGTTCGTTATCACGCTGGGTGGTGGAGAGAGGGGGAGTGTCTGAAAAATGAAGAGGGCCCTAGGAAGGATATTCACCATCACCGTGGCTATTCTGCCCAGTCATGAGAGAGGCAAGCGTTACCATTGGTCCAAGTCTCTGTTGATTAGGGCCATGAGTCTGGCATAGTTAGCTTGTGCGGTTTTAGTGAGACTGTGCCAGGACGAGCCCAAGGTAGGGGAGGTCTGTCTCAACCCACTGGAAATCGAACTGGGATCGTAAAGTTTACTCAGTGCCCTGATTTGCTGTAAGGTTCAATGCTTGTCATTCCTGCAAGTTTACCTGAAAGCCTGACGTAACTCCAAATACGCTCAGCTCTAAGACCATGGCTGGAAGCAAGGACAGGGGTTGGGTGATTGAGAAAAAGATATCCGCGTAGAGACTAATAAAATTGATTGGCCCGAATGTAATGCCCGACACCTTAGGGTTGTCTCAATGTTTCTGCACGAAGGGCTCCATGTACAGGGCATAGAAGAGCAGCGAAAGTGGGCAGCCCTGCCTCTAGCCCCACCCGATACTGAGCCTACTGGATCTTACCCCGTTAACCAGCCCCATGGCACTAGGGGTGCAACAGAAGCTTTTAATACACTTCTGAAACCGCTCGCCCACTCCAAATCACCGGAGAGTCGCAAACAGATCGGGCCAGTGCACTTGATCGAACGCCTTTTTGGCATCTATAGGCAGCAGTAGGGCCTCCTCCTGTGAGCGATTTTCCTTACCAATAAGATGGCATATGCGCTGCTTGTTGTATTCATTTTGGTGCAAGGTGACAAACCCAGCCTGATCTTGATCAATGAGACCGGGCATGAAGGGGTTAAGGTGATGAACGAGAACACTAGCGAACTGTTTTGCGTCCACATTGAGAAGGGAGCTGGATCGGTACGAACTGCATTGTTTGGGGTCTTTCCCTGGCTTCTGTATTACTGAGATAGAGGCCTGTGGCATCAATTTCATTTCATGTGCCCCTGTCTGCAAAAGAATTAAAGGGGCAAGTCAAAAAGGGGGCCAATTCAGGCAAAACATCTTATTGAAGGCTGCGCTGAACCCTTCCGGGCCTGGCAATTTCAATAGCTTTAGCCTAGCGATCGCTGATATCACTTCTATTCAAAAAGGTTGTTTGACTGCCTCGGTTTGGGCAGATGGGAGAGGTGTGACCACTGCCGACTGTACATAGGCCAGGGTGGTCTGATTACAATTTGGGTTCCCTCGCATACAGCTCGGCGTAAAACACCTGGATTTCAGTCTGGTTGTATTGACTTAACAGCATTCTCATTTTGCTTGCTGCGCAGTTGGTACACCAGCATCTGCCCCACTTTATTGGTCCCCACTAAAAATGTATATTTGAGGTGTAGCATCGCAAATTCAGCCTTGTCTAGGTTAAGACATTTGAATTGCAACCTCTCCTGTTCTAGTCTATACCAAACTCGGAGGGCGGGGATTGGATGGTGCACTTATTGATGGATTTCAACTCCAACACTGATTTCTTTCAATTCCTTCCTCTTATGCTTCCGTATTTCATGGTCATGGGCTGCCTTTGCAAGGAGAGCACCCCGGGCAAACGACTTCAGTCTTCCCACACTGAGGAGAGGGGAACCACGCCTGTGTCGTTAAGGTACAGGTAGTCAGTTAGCATCTTCTTGATTGCTAAAACCACCTCAGGGGAGTGTACCAACGTATCACGCAGCCACCAGGTTGGTGTCGGGGTGGGGGGGCAAGAGGACGCTCGGGGAGAGCATGATGAGCACATGGTCAGATAGGGAGCGGGGTTTAATGGAGGATGCATTACCCAATCCCAGGTGGCAGGGGAGGCTAAAAAGTGGTCTAAGAGAGCGCAAGTCTTATGCGCTGCAGAGTATCAAGTGTAGTCAAGTTCATCTGGTGCTGTGAGCGCCAGACGTCACGCAGTCCACAGTCATCGAATCAAGCGAATACCTTTGGGGAATGTGCCCCATTGTGCCCAGTTCTCTGTCCAGAGTGGTCCTGTTCTGCATCCATTATTATGTTAATGTCTCCTCCCACCAAAATCGCCTGATCTGGGAATGGAGGACTTTGGCAAGGGAATCAGTTATAAAGTCCTCTTGCCGATAGTTTGGGGCATATTGTGAGGCCACCGTGAGGTGAAATGCTCTAAGTTGCACACAGATGGCCACCAAGTGGCTCTTGATCTCGAGACATGTACCCAGGACCACCCTGGAGAAGTGTTTGTACAGAATAATAGTCACAACCCCTTTCTTCCCTTTCGCTGATGACCAAAATTGCTGGGGGAATTTCTTGGTATACATTCTATGCGGCGGCTGGGGATTGCTATGGAGAGTGCTTTAAGCCAGCCAGGAATGGAACGCAAGCAAGACACGTCTGCTCACACTAACATCTTAGCCCCACACCTATTTTTTTTTTTAAAACAACTTTGTTTATTCACACGGACTAAGAGAATGGTGATTTTGCCTAATAAGTTGATGGGTTTTTTGATTTGTGTGTGTTTATATAGCGCTTGAATCACCCCCAGAGGGGTATCTCAGCGCTCGCGGACTTACAAAAGGAAGCTGTCACATAAGGCAGATCTTGAAAAGGGCAGTTTCCAGAGCTTTCCTAAATTTCAGATGGTCTGGGCACTTCCTTAAAGCTGTGGGAAATTGGCTCCATAAGGAGGGTGCCAGATATGAGAAGGCTTTTTCTCCTGTACTTGCTTTCTTGACCATGGGAATCTTGAGCAGAGATTTCGAGCCAGAGCAGAGGTCTCTTTGGGTAGTATATTGATGAAGCCTCTCTGCCAAATAGGTTGGTCCATTTCCCCAAATTGCCTTGTGTGTCAAACAGAAGATCTTAAATTTCACTAGTTTACACACAGGTAGCCAGTTGAGCTGTTGGAGAAGGGGGAGTGAAGCTGTTCTACACGGGGTGTACAAGGTTAAACAAGCTGCCGTATTTTGTACTACCTCAAGGCGGTTCAGAGAGGACTCGTTAGCCGCAATGAATAGGGCATTACAGTAGTCTAATTTGCTCAACACCAGGGTGTGAATGAGGGTCTTTCGCAAGGAATCGGGAAGATGAGGAAAAACTCTTCTCAGTAGGCCAAGCACATGAAAGCATGAACCAAGGGTGTGTCACATGTTCTTTCATGGTTAAGGTCAGTTCGAGATGCACCCCTAAGTTCTTTGCCATTGTTTTTGGTGCTGGAGCCGTTCCCAGCTTTTTAGGCCACCATTCTGGTGTCCACAATAGTGGGGCCTCTCCAAAAAGCATGATTGTAGTCTTTCCGGCATTCAGCTGTAAAACGTTGTTTCTCATCCACTGTGAGATAGCCAACATGCTGGAAGAGAAGGAGGCTTGGGCTGTCTGAGAGGTCTTATTGAAGGAGGAGGTAAGTTGGGTGTCATCTGCATAGAATATCAGGATGAACACGAAGTTCCTCAGTAGTGAGGCCAATGGGGCAATGTGTAGGAGAGTAGGATCTGCTTCACATGGTTATCCCCACTTTTTGCTGTTGTTAAATTGTTTTTCGACTTTAGTCTGGCTGGGGCGCTGCTATTCAGGACCCCAGCCTAGCTGCTTCCTCTCTAAATTGATTCCATGTACCTTAGATACATCACAGATTGGATTCGGAGGTGCCCTTATAATTCCTAGCATATGGTATCCTATGTACCTAGGGCATAGGTACCCCAGAGGCCTACCAGGGGCTGAAACATTTATTATGCCACCCCTGGAAAGCCCTCCAAAATGACACCAGAGGCCTGCTACTGCAGCCTGGGTAAGGTGGTGCATGCACCCTTCACTGAGATATAGGTTCACTATATCTCACCTGTCACTGCACATAGAAACCGATCAGTCCCCTCTATGACAGGCCTAATCAATCCTGAAGGCAGGGTGCTTGGTTATATGTGAGAGTTCCCAGGCATGAGCTGAGCCCCTCTGCAGCTTTCAGAATCTATGCTTCGGTTTGTCAGTAGTGCAGCCTGACCATATACTCTTAAAGTGCATTATAACTAAAACGGTTAATGCTAACTTTGGACTGGCTGCACGGAAACATGTCGTGTTTGGTGTCAAACACCTTGGCATCATATCCCCACATCAATTCCTGATGTGAGAATATGATCCCACCCTTCTAGAGGGAGAAACATGACAGCACCGGTATACCTGGTACCAATTTAAGAGCCCTGGCATCACAAAATGGATGCTACAGACACGGGTCTAGCCTCCTGCTGCTGACCAAACTCTGGCAGGGGAGGCCTGGACAATGGGTTTCCTGTCATAGGGAGGTGTAAACACCTCCCAGACAGGCTGATGTGTATTGGGGCTGGGTGGGAGCACTCTGAGTGCTTTGAAGTCATGCAGTGGGGGCACATTTGGTGTTCCTGTGCATAGTCCAGCTCAAACCGGTTCAGGGGCTTCCGGCCCCTGCTCTGGCAAGAAACTGGACAAAGGAAATAGGTGTAGCCACCCCTCTTTCCAAACCCTCCCATAGGTGGGTCCCCAGAGTTAGTCCAACCCCTTCCTTATGTATCAGTAAGGAACCCCTGGCAACAGCACTTTAGATATTCCTGGATAAAACTCTACAACTGAATCCTGGAACTTCGACGATCTACTCAAGACTAGAGGATGGAAGAAATCTCCCTTGGGGTCAAGGAGTGACTCCCATGCTTGGCAGGCACCAATGAAGCATTTGCCGGTCTGCATCTCTGAAGCTCCTGACGGACTCCGAAGTATCTACAGCCCAGGAAGAGTATTTCCAGACTTCTCAGATGCCGACCCGAGTCCCCAGCAAAGCTGAGACCCGCAGCCCTTGTGAGTAATGTGGAACCGGAACTCCTGGTCACTGTGCACATTTGCAAGTGCATTGACTTCTCAACGCCTCTTGAAGTCGTGCTTAGGGCTACTTGTAGCCCCTACCTCGAGCAGTGAATTCACCGAAGATTGTTGGCCTAGTCATCCCGAGTGACCCGTGGGCTGCCATTTTGTGATTCCTCTCGAGGTCCCTTCGCGATCCCTGGTCCGTCGACTGATGGGTCCCTGTGAAGGCAACTTTAATTATCCTTGGGCTTCCCTGGTTGCTCCAGACGTGCCCTGACTCCCCACCAAGTGGTGAGTCCCTTAGACCTTGCTGGTCTTCACCGAAGCATCTTACTCCTTTCTGCGTGGGTTGCGGTTGCCAAGGCTTGTTGTGTCCAATCGGGGCACCGACGCTGCAACACTCAACATCCTTTGTGGGACAGCTCAAATCCAGCTCCTGGTTGTCCTCGACGCCTCCTGGTCCTCGTGGCTGAAGAGTCAAGCTTCACCTGAAATCACCCGACATCGGTGGGAATTCACCTATCGTGCTCCTGGTCACTGGCTAGTGACCCATAATCTGTCCCCTCTGCCCTCAGGTTCTTCTCCTCTTCAATCCAGGCTTGGATCTCTTCGGACACCTCGCATCTTCCCAGCAGAAGCACTTCTTTGCCAGCTCCCATTGAAAACGACGACGCGACCTGACACCATTTGACACCTATGCATCCGGCTTCCCTGGGTGAGGTAACTCGAGTACTCCGGTGCTCCCATGGATGTTGATCCTAGAACATACTAAGTCCAAAAGGGTTTGGTCCTAGCTCATCTGCAAGTGTCCCTAATCTTTAAAAATCTAACCGCGACTTTCCCCATATAACCTAACAGGAGCTCGCGACTGTGTTCTGACACTGCACACGGCCCCTGTGGGTCCCCTGTGTTACTACCTTGGGTGGTTCCTTGGGGTCCCAGTGATTGTACAGGCTCTAGGCCATGTGTCTAATTAAGTCGTGGTTCGTATACCACTATTTTAGTATATGGTTTGGCTCGCCCCTAGGGCCTGACGTGTATTTGTGCTATTTTACTGTAATATTTGAAGTGTAACTAATGTGTTTGGGCCTCTAGCCTCATAAAGAGACTAGTAGGGTGTGTTTATATATAAATACATATATTTTATGTATATACCTGGTGTGGATGCTTTTCATTTAGCCATTCAAGAGATTATAGACTGGTAAAACAAGCTGCTTTACATTCCTTCAAGACTTAGCCTGAATTCTGCTCTCCATAGCTACCACTAGGATAGCTTTCAATAAAGGTTGTCTTTAACCTATCATCAATAAGGGGTTGTTTGGACTGGTGCAAGGTGCCCACTATAATTAGTGGACAGCATATACCAGGCCAACTTCTCACACAATGTAGATGTTAAACTTGGTTGGGCTTAAACATGAGCCTTGAGGCACTCCCTTGGTCAGTTCTTTCGTGTTGGAATGGTATGGCCCCAGATTAATGGTCTGGGTGCAGTTACAGAGGATACAAGTAATCCACTGCAATGCCACTCCACCAATCCCGACTTCCTTCAGTGTCCTGAGCAAAGTCTGGTGGTCGACCGTATCGAATGTGGCGGAGAGATCTAATAGCACCAGGAGAGTAGATTGACCATTATCCAGTGCTAACCTGATGTTATCAGTGACGGCCACCAGGGCTGTTTCCGTGCTATGTTTTGGCCGGAAGCCCGATTGGGATGGATCAAGGTAGCCAGCCGAATCGACATGATCCGATAGATGTTTATTTACATATTTTTCCAGTACTTTGCTCAGAAAAGGTAAGAGGGAAATGGGGCTCATATTTGAGAGATCTTCCATGGAAGCTTTGGTGTTTTTTCAGATAGGGATGATCTGTGCCGCCTTCCATGTCAATGGTAGGTGGCCTTTCTTCAGCGATAAATACAATTGAGAGCAGATTGGATCTGACAGATGTTTGGCAAGAGCGGCTGAGATTCTTCCAGGTAAGACATCGAGTTGTGAGCCATATTTTACCTTTTATATTAAGGTTTCTGTCTCTTCCTGGGATGAAGGGGGGAAATTCAACAGTGATTTTGTCCTAGGACTTGGTGAGGATACCATTGTGGTTTCTGCTGGCTGTGGACAGCTTGCCGCAGTGGTCTTATTATAGATTTATCTCAGAGGGACTTAGAGAGAAGTTTTCTTCCAGATCACAGGCTTTGGGGTTAGTAAAGGCTTTCAGGATCTGGTGCAGGGCTTTGGGAGTGTTCTTTGCTTGGGTTAGTTGTTGAACTATATGGGTTTTTCGAGCCTGCTTTGTTTTTGTGGTAATGAGTGAGGGCTAACCTACATTTCTCTTTATCATCAATAAATTGGGTCCGACGCTATCTTCTTTCCAGATTTTTAACATATACTTTTTAGTCTTCAATACACGGAGTCATATTTTCATTGGGATCCTGAGAAAAGACTTCAATTTTTCATGTGTACTTGTCATCTAATATAATTTTTCGCCCATTTAAAATTTGAATTTTTTTACTCAGTATTTTCAAATTCAGCCCACATTTTGAATTGTGCATTAAACTTTCAGTAAACATCCCTTGAAAATCCCTGTAATGTGTCCAAGGCCCCAAAAATTGATAAGACATTGAGCAGAGTGACAGTGACAGATACAGGTAGCCTGAGAATAGAGGTTAAGAACCTTGTGAAAGATCACTTTTCCTGGGGGCAGCCTAGAACTGTAAATTTAAAAGCTGCATCACAATCTACTGCAAGTAGACTGGTGTTAGATTTTGGGAGGTATAGACACCGGCTGCCACCTACTTTTTATTTGGGTGTATTGTAATAGTTCATGGCTTCTTATATTCCAAGGTAGTGAGATGTGTTTCCCCTTCATTATACTACTAGCTGTGATGGCTTTGTTACATCTGAGCTATGTCTCTTTAAGTGCATGCACCTGTTCATTTGTTATAGTGGTATGCGCTGTGTTTTGTTTTACTATGTATTCTATGTTCTGAAGTGGAACGTAGTGTGTTTGTACCAGTGAGAGCCCAGTTGCACTGGTAGCTATCATCTGGAAGGACATACTGCCGTGCTGTGTTTAAATAAACGAATTGAAGACTTCATTGCTTTCCAGCATTTTAATAGGCTTGTTGTTTTTAGAGGAGTTGTTTTTTGCCTTTTAGACCTGGCATCCTTGGCACGGCTCTCCCCTAACTTTTAGTCTTTAACAATCCTGTTTTAGGCGGATCTGTTTTTGGGGGCTCAGTATTTTGCGGCCCAGTATTTTTCAGCCGAGTATTTGTCAGCTAAGTATATGGCAACTCAGTTTTTGACAACTCGGATTTTGGCGGCTCAGGTTTTGTCTTGCCCTGTTTTTGTCTGCTTTTTATTGTGCACTTGTTTTGATCGGCAAGTTGATGCTTTTATTTCCACTAAGTGTACCTCTAAGACTGCTGTCCTGTCGGAGTTGAGCCTGCCAGCACTTATGGTATTCCACACTTTGCTATGTGATGTGCTGAAAAAAGTTAAAGAAAATGATTTATTTAAATTCTTTTTTTGTCAAACAGGCTTAGAGAATGGTGATCCTGTCTGTCAATGAGTTGGGTGTCTTTAAGCCACGTTAAGACCTATATTCATAAGGATCCTGGGTAAAGACTTTGCTAACGTTCATGTTTACTTGTGTCATATAAGGGAATTTTTCCCCCATTCGAAATCTGAAATTTGACTAATTTTCTGTAAGTTCAAGCCCACACATTGAACTGTATATTAAACTATCAGAAAATGTCACTCAAAATTCACTGTAATGTTTTGCACAGGGTTCAAAAAAATGTATAGGACGAGGATGGATAGAGCGACAGTGTGAGGTAGAGGTAGTCTGAGAAGTTGTTCAGAAAGTGATGAAAGATAACTTTCCCTGTGGGCAGCCTAGAAGGTAGGACGCCTTGAGCAACTGCCTATTTCTGAATACCTCTGGCCACTTGAAACTTCAGCAATGTCAGAATTTGAACTTTAATTTTAAGTTACTCAAACCACTGCAAGGAGGCTGGTGTTCGCTTTTGGGAGGCATACATACATGCTGCCATCTACTCTTTACTTTGGTATATTATGCTAATTCTTGACTTGCATTCCTAGCTAGTCAGATGTGTTGCCCCTTCAGTACTACTACCAGCTGTTATGGCTTGATTTCTTTTTTTGGCGGGGGGGGTTTGGACTGGCATTTTGGCATGGTTCTCACCTAACTTTGGCCTTCAACTCTATTTTTGTGGTTGTGTTTTTGGCAGCTCACTATTTGGTTGCTCTGTTTTTGGCAGCTCACAGAATTCATTGAGCATCTGTTCTGCCCATGCCTTTATTCCTCTAGTGTACTTGAAGCTTCAGCAATGTCGGAATTGGTACTGAAAATTCAAAAGCTACACAATAAGCCACTGCAAGGAGGCTGGTGTTAGCTTTTGGGAGGCATAGACACCTGCTGCCACCTACTTTTTATTAGGGTTTATTGTGATAGTTCTAGATGACTTATATTGCAAGGTAGTCACATGTGTTTTTCCTTCATTACTACTACGCCTGGGCAGAGTTTCCGAGCTCGGCTATGCAGGACTCTGAGAAGTGACCAAAAAACTGTGCCATGCTACGAGGTGTACTGCAAGCAGCAGAGTGCATTAGGTTGCAACATTCAAGCTGATTTTTAGCACTGGGTGTTTGTCCCGTGTTAGAAAATCAGTGAAAAGAAAACCATGTGCAGCCCAAAAGGGAACTGCTTCTTTCTGTGCCTCAAGCAGATATTCTACTTGAGTCGAAGTTTCCTCAATGCGAACAAACTGTTTTTCAGCACAAGCTTTTTCGGCCATCCGCAACTGCCCATGTTGAGAAATGTGGCCAGGTGGAATTCTGGAGTAAGATATTCCTAACTTAAGCTCGCCAACTTACCATTGGCAGGTGACCGCAAGGAATACAACTCCGCTTTAAGGAGTGGAGTTTTTTGGAACTCCGCTTGCTCGCAAGGCCGAATTACTACTACCAACAGTGATGGCTTTTTTTTTTAGGGGGGGGAGGGTTGTTGGTTATTTGCCTGTTGGACATGGTATCCTTGGCGTTGTTCTGCCCTAACTTTTTGCCTTCAACTCTCCTGTTCATGGTTTCTCTGTTTTTGGTGGCTGTTTTTGCTTTGGCTCAGTTTTAGTTTCTATTCTGTTTTCGGGGCTCAGTGTCTGGTGGCTCAGTATTTGTCATCTTTTTCTATTATGATGTATTTGTTTAATAGACATCTTAATGCTGTTATAGCCACTAACTGAACCACTATTAAGTTAACAGAACCACTATTATGTTAACAGAATACTTCTGTTCTGTCTCTGAGTTAAGCCTGCCGGAGCTTATGGTCTTGTACACATTGGTTTATGAGTTGAATATATTTAATAAAACATTTTTTTACACAACTTAGTTTAGTCACATTGGCTTGGAGAATGGTGATCTTGCCTAATATGGTGTTGGGTGTCTTCAATCTACTTAACATATATTTGTAAGGAATCGGATTAAAGACTTTTCAACAATTCATCTTCGTGTGTCATCTTTTCAAACTTTTTCCCACCTTTGAAATCTGAATTTTATTACACAATATCTGCAAATTCCTCCAAATATTTAATTGTACATTAAACTTAAAGAAAATGTCACTCTAAAATGAGTGTAATATCTTGTCTACGGCCACAAAGAGAAATTGATAAGATAGTAGGTAGAGCGACAGTGAGCGATGCAGGTAGCCTGAATAGGGTAAGAAACTTGTGAAAGATCATTTTCCCTGGGGGGCAGCCTTGAAAGTACAACACATTGAGCAACTGTCAGTGCCGTAACGCCTCTTGTCTATTTCAAACTTTCAGCATTGTCGGGATTGAAACTCTAAATTCAATAGCTACACGGCAACCCACTGCATGGAGGATGGTGTGAGATTTTGGGAGGTATAGACACCAGTCACCACCTACTTTTTACTTGGGAATATTATAATAGTTCTTGGCTTCTTATATTCCAAGGTAGTCCGATGTGTTGCCCTTTCATTACGACTATCAGCTGTGATGGCTTAATTTATTTGAGGGTTGGAAGGGTCCGTTCTTGTCCTGTTAGTCCTGGCATCTTTTGCATGGTTCTCCCCTAATTTTTGCCGTTCAACTATCCTGTTTTTGTTGGCTGCGATTTTGGCAGCTTTGTTTCGTGGCTCTGTTTTTGGCGGTCAGTATGTCTCGCCCTGGTGTTTGTTGGGCCAGTGTTCGACAGTTCAATATTTGGAGGCCCAAATTTTAGCCACTCCAATTTGGTGGCATGGTTTTTGACTTGGCCTGTTTTAGTGGCTTTTTAATGTGCATTTCTTTTGATGGGCCTGTTGATATTGTTTTTGCCACTAACTGGACCTCTCTTTTGTTAACAAAATACTGCTGTCTGGTCTCTGATTTAAGCCTGCCAGTGCTTATGGTCTTGTACACGCTGGTTTGTTCTGTGTTGAAAAAATGTATTAAAGATATATATTTATAAATCTTTGCTTAGTCAAATAAGCTTAGAGAATGGTGATCCCATCTGAGAAGGTGGTGGTTGTTTTTATGCCACTTACAGACATATTGATAAGCATACTGGGTAAGGACTTCGGTATGATTTATTTCTACTTATCTTATCGATATTAAATTCTCAGAAAATGTTGCACAAAAATACCTGCAACGTCTTGCTCAGGGTTCTAAAATATTAATAAGGTGACAATGGATAGAGCGACAGTGAGAGATGCAGGAAGCCTGAAAAGAGAGATGTAGAAACTTGTGAAAGATCATTTTCCATGAGGATAGCCTAGAAGATAGGATGCCATGAGCAACTGGCCATGCCTTAATAGCTCTGGCATACTTGAAGCTTCAGCCATGTCAGAATTAGAACTGATAATTCAAAAGCTACAAGGCAAGCCACTGCATGAAGGCTGGTTTTAGCTTTTGGAAGACATAGCCTTCTGTAGCCACCTACTCTTTATTTGGGTATATTATATTAATTCTTGACTACTGGTATTCCAAGCTAGTCAGATGTTTTGCCCATTCATTACTACTGCCAGCTGTAATGGATTGTTTTTGGGGGGGGAGATGGAGGGGTCGATTCTTGTCCTTTTAGTTCTTGGATCTTTGGAGTGGTTCTCCCTAATGTTTTGCCTTCAACCCTCCTATTGTTGGCAGCTCTGTATTTGGCGGCTCTGTAATGTGGTGCACTTCTTTTGATGGTCATCTTAAAGCTGTTAAGCTTGCCAAAGGTACCTCTACTATATTAACTGAGTACTACTGCCCTGTCACTGAGTTACGCTTGCCGGTTCATATGTTCGTGTACACATTGGTTTGTTAAATGTTTTTTAAAACATTAAATGAAAATGTGTTAATTTCTTTTTTTTTTATAGCCTAATAGGTAATCCTTTTGACAAGGTGTTGGGCGTCTAATCCACTTTAAGACATATATTTGTAAGTATCCTGGGTAAGGACTTTGGTATGATTTATGTGTACTTGTGTCATCTTTAGGAATTTTACCCCATTTGAAATCTGAATTTTACTACTCAATACTTGCAAATTCAAAACCACATATTGAATAGTACTTTCAAGTCTCAGACAATGTTGCACAAAAATCACTAATGTATTCCCCAGAGTCTAAAAAAAATTGATAAGAAAAGTGGGTAGAGCAACAGCGAGAGCTATAGGTAGCCTGAAAACAAGTTAATGAAATGATGGAAGATTAATTTCACTGGGGGGGGGGGGGGGGGGGGGGTGCAGCTTAAAAGGCAGGACGCATTGACCACCTGCCTATGCCTTAATACCTCTGGTGTACATGAATCTTCAGAAATGTCAGAATTGGAATTGTCATTCAAAAGCTACATGAACAGCCATTGCAAGGAGGCTGGTATTAGGTTTTGGGAGGCATAAACACCTCCTGGCACATACTCTTTATTTGGATATATTATGATAGTTCTTGACTAATTATATTCTAAGCTAGTCAGATTTGTAGCACATTCATTACTACTGCCAGCTGATGATGTCTTTTGTTTGGTGGGTGGAGGGGGGTTGTTCTTGTTCTGATAGTCCTGATAGCTTTGGCATGGTCCTCCCCTACATTTTTGCTCTTTTTATGGTGGCTCTTTTTTGGGCGGCCCAGTGTTTTGCTTGCCTTGGTTTTGGCGGCTTTTTTTGCGCATTAATTTGCATGGGCGTGGTGATGCTGTTATTGCCACTAACTGTACCTCCCTTTTTGACAGTTAACAGGTTCTGTGCAAACTGTATACCTACAACCCTCTTATTTTTTTTGCAGCTTAGTGTTGGGCGGGTCACTTTTTGTGAGCTCGGTGTTGGGTGGGTCACTTTTTATCAGCTCAGTGTTGGGCAGGTCACTTTTTATCAGCTCAGTGTTGGGCGGGTCAATTTTTATCAGCTCAGTGTTTGGGGGGTCACTTTTTTATCAGCTCAGTGTTGGGCGGGTCACTTTTTGGAGAGCTGAGAATTTGGCGGCTCTTTCTATGGTGGTGTATTTCTTTTGATGGATATTTTCTTACTGTTGTAGCCACTAACTGAAATACTAACTTAACATAATACTGTTATCCTCTCAGAGTTAACCCTGCAGGCGCTCAGGATCTTGAACACATTGCTTTAGGTTTTGAAAATATTCAAAAAACAATTTTTGTAAAACCACTTTGTTCAGTCACATGGGTTTAGAGCAGATGTCTTTTTATTGGATAGAAGGACCCTCTCCTGACAAAAATTTCTGGAATCTAGAATCTCTTCATCAATGACAACCATAAACGTCACCAATTCCCATGGCAAATCATTTTTACCGTGCAGACCAAAGATTTGTGGATGAATGGATTTGGGTATCAGAGGCTTACCACACAGTCTCCAAAAAGAAATAACTAAAAATGTGCAATATATCTTTCTTTTTCGGAAACAAAACATAGTTTGATGAAATGTAGTAAGGTAACCTCTTTCTAAATTAATGTGATGGATGTGCCTATTTTCTGCAGAAAAATATCAATCTGTAGTTGCGCCTTGGATGTTAAACTGGTATTAAACCAGTGTAACACCCAAATAAATAAGCAACAAAAAGGTGACCAGTCCAGCATGGCAAATGGTCTTCTACTGTGAAGCAACATGTTGCTGTTTTTTAGTAACTTTTCAACCTTTTGAGAACCTTCTTGGAATCTTGGGATTCCCCTCTAGATGCAGGTTTCTGGGGCCCTAGTGATGATTTTCGATTTACCCTTGTCCCCACCCTTATACTGGGATTTTGAAGCATCTTGCTTCTTCTGGTCACCTCCATTACCATGGTTTTTCTGCTTAATCCTGGTGTAGACCCATTTGTCTGCCTTCTTTCCAAATTCTTGGGGCGAGGTCAGATCAGAGACCACCAGGTACTTGTGCAAAAGATCGTTCTGACCGTTATTAAGAATGTGCTCCCTCATGATCAAATTGCACAATCCCTCATAGTCCTGTACCTTGCTTCCATGAGGCCAGCCTTCCAGAGCCTTATTCGCACTGTCTACAAAATCTACCTAATCCTGTGTGTGTGCCTTCTGGGTATCTCTGAACTTAATCCTATACTGTTCAGTGGTTAAGCCAAACCCATCTTTGAAAGCACTCTTCAGTAGTGAGTAATTGTCAGCATCCTCTTCTCTAACAGTGAGGATCTTAGCTCTATCTTTGTTAGCAAAGGACAGCCACAGGATAACTGTCTACTGCTCTTGAGAGACCCTCTAAACTTTGCAGGCCCTCTCCAAAGCAGTGATCCATTTATGGATGTCACCCCTATCCTGCTAAGGACGGACCGTCCTGCTCAGGTTCCTATTGTCAAAAGAAGTTTCTCTGATTCTAGGGACACTATTGCTGCCACCATGGGACTCTAGTCCAATTCTCTTTCTAGTCTTCTGTACTTCCAGGGACTCTTTGTCAAGGGCCAACTGATCTCTCCTGAGCTTAAGTCTCAGTTTCTCAAGTTTGAGCATTGGTATTCCCTTCTCAAAGAGTTGTCCCTCCTAATAGATATGGAGCTCCTATGGAAGCGTCTGAAGCATTGGATCTCTAGAGGAAGATCTAGTCCTCCTTGGTCTACTGTGGACCCTCTAAGGGGGAATAATGGGTATATCCAATGTGCTTCTGCACTATTCCCTGAGGGGTCAGTTTGGCAGGTTAGAATCATTTGAATCCTCCTGCCGATACTCTCTGAATTGCAATCATCAGGGGGAACCCCTGGCGCTCCTTCTCCAGAAGTATTCCCACCCACATTATCATGTTCTTCTGCCTTTACAGGATGGCCATCATCCTGATGTAGCAGCTCTAAGAGCAACTTAATGGTGGGGTTCCCACCTGTCTATATCTTCCTTAGTTCCTGGAACTTTAGACCACTGTACTTAGACTGGGGTACACTGGTATCCCCAACTAAAGACATGGTTCTAGGTATAGTGAGGTGTTGCACCTACCTATCCTAGTGGAAACTAAACTCTCTGATGTTGGAGAAAGGTTTGTGCTAGACCCATAACTACCCAACCCTAAGTTCAGTGGAACTTACATATTTTAACCTGTATTGAATATGTGCCTAATATTAGTGATGGCTTTTCAATTGTTCCACACCAAGATTAGCTGGTAAAACAATGCAGGCTTGAATCCCAACCACTGCACACCAATGTGAGAAGCTGGGTTAGTATATGGTGCACACTTATGTAAGTGGGCACCATGCACTAATCCAGACAACCCTTATGGTAATTTTAGTGGTCTTAGACAACCTTAGAAAGCTCTCTAAATGGTAGCTGTGGAGAACAGTCTTCAGGCTTAGTCCAGAAGGAGTGTAAAGCAACTTGTTTTTACCAGAGCATAATCTTATTGGTATGGATTAATTGAAAGAGAACCACACAGTGCATTTTAAAAAATATATGTATTTATTATAAGACACTCACTAGCACATACAAATATTTCCTACCTGGAGGTGTACACAATGAACACAATACTTTATAAGAAAAAGAGGTAAGTAGCACGATAACACAGTGGCAGCCAGGGGGAGACCAAACCATTTCCTAAAATAGTTGTAAGCGAACCCTGACTCAAGTCAAGACTATACCCAGAAGAAGTAGAAGTGCTGTGGACCCAAGGAACCACCCGAGTTAAGTAACCAGATGCCCCACGGAGGCCGTGTGCAGAGTGAAAATATGACCTCTGGCTCAGTACAAGTCAGTGGGTACGTCGCAGTTGCAGTTTTAAAGAAAGACACTTCCCAGTAGACCCCGACGATACCCCATGAACGACAAATGGTTGGAGAGCCATCCCACCCGTGGATAAACTAGGAACCAGGATACCTACACCAGGGAAGATGGGTGTGAAGTGGTGAAAGAAACCGACATCGAACTCAAAGGAGGACTATAGGATGACGCTGCTGCTGGATAAGGTGAAAGTGTCCGGAGGAACCCAAAGGTGGATTCAAGATGAGAAGTATCTGCTATCAGAGTGGACAGAGTCTGTGCCACTTGGGAGTCACCAAGAGGCACAGAAGACGAATGCCCACTGATGTTGGGTGTTGCAGGAGAGCAGGTGACCTTGGAGCTGTGGAAGACCACGAGCCGGTCAGAAGCTGTCCCACATCGGATGTTGAGAGTTGTGTGGTCGATGTCTGTTGGGAGCACCAACAAGCCTTCGAAATTGCAACCTATTTGGAAAGCGAAGAAGGTGCAGTGTCTGGTCCAGCAAGGTCCAGGTGACTCATCACAAGCAGGGGAGTAAGAGCTGGTCCGAGCAATCACGGGTGCCCCCTGAAATCAAAGAAAAACCTCAAATGGACCAACAGGCCGAAGGCAATGGACTCACTAGAGAACCTTGAGCATCTCACCAAAGATGCAAGTCCATGGTGCAAGTGATGTGGTGAGGGTGAAGATCTTGGTCACAGAAGATGCTTGAGTTTGGGGCTACTTTGGAGCCTGAATATCTTGGAGGAACAAAGCCAACAAACCTTTGCAACAGCAAGTCGACATGGTGCACAGGGGTTTGGTTCCTGCATCTCAGTCAAAGAATACAGGCCTCAAACTTGGTGAGAGGACAAGGCAAGCCTCAAGGGCTGTAAACTACCACCTGTGTTGCTGAGCCTTTTGAAGTCCGTGGGAGCACAGGATCAGCATCGTTGTTGTGCCTGCAGATGCAGGTAAGTGACTCCTTCACTTCAATGAAGATTCTTTCAGGTGTCTTGGATGTTCACAGGCCTTGGGAGGTTCCTATATGGAGCACGGGCACAGACGTTGCAGCAGAGTTGCAGAACGATGAGACCAGGAGCAGCAGGAGTCTTCCCAGTTTCAGTCTCGGAGCCCAGAGTAAGGTCCAGCGAAGTCCAGAGTGCCGAGGCGGTTGAAGAAGTGGTGTATAGATATGAATCTTGTCCAACAACAAATCTAGGCGCCCACCTACAGGTAAGCCCTTAATTACCCTAAGGAAAGGGCTGGGACGATTCAGGGTTCCCTCCAAGGGGAGGTGTCGGACAGTGGGTAGGATACTCCCATCTCCTTTGTCCAGTTTCGCACCAGAGCTTTACACTTCATGAAATCATACTTCACAAACCATTTATGGTGTTGGTGTACGATTCCAACATGTTTGATACCAAACATGACAGGGTTCATTACAGCCAGTTTAGAGATGTTCATCGCATAAGGACGCATGGTCACTCTATGTATCATAATGGCAGATGCACCTACAACCTGGGAGTTTGGACTTCAAAGGTTGTAGAGGTATCCTGCTCATGCCGGGGCACCCTCCCACTTAGAACTGATCACCCTGCCTTCAGGATTGAAAGGCCTGCCTTAGGGGTGACTTAAAGGTTTTTAGGGCAGTGACCTAAGATATAGGGAAATCTGTATCTGTCCTAAGTATGCTCTTGGTACCTCAGTACCATATACTAGGGACGTATAGTGGAATACCAGTAGCCAATCTTGGGATGAACCCAAGTACTCACCATAACCAATTTAGGGGAGAAATGACAGAGAGGTAGGTCCTTATTAGCAGGATCCTAGTCAGAACCACCATAGCACTAGGCAAAAGGTGGGGGTACCATAAAAGCAGATAACAGCGCCAGGAGTGGATAAAAGCCAGAATTACTCCAAAATTGGACTGAAAAGAAGGAAAGAGGCAAAAGTTTGTCGGCTCTGTTTAGTGGCAGCACTGCTTAGTGAGGACGCCGTTTAGTGGCAGCGCCGTATATTGGCGGCTCTGTTTTGTGATTTTTTTGGTCTGGTTTGGTAGCTCTCTTTGCAAGGTATCTGCAGCCCACTATTTGGTTCTCCCCTAACTTTTTGCCTTGAACCCTTCTATTCTTAGGGGTCTGTTTTTGGCAGCTCATTTTTTGGAGGCTGTTTTTTCTGATCAGTATGTGTCTGTCTCAGTATGTGTCCGGCTCAATGTGTGGCATGCTCAGTTTTTGTATTGTGGTGCATTTCTTTTGATGTACGTCTTAATGCTATTATAGCCGCTAACTGAATCACTATTATGTTAACAGAAAACTGCTTTCCGGTCTCGGAGTTAAGCCTGCCAGAGCTTATGGTCTTGTACTCCCTGGTTTATGTGTTGAAAAAATATCATACAACTATTATTTTTAAACAACTTTGTTTAGTCACATGGGCTTTGAAAATGGTTATCTCGCCTAATAGGGTCTTGGGTGTCTTCAATCCACTTCAAGACCCATATTCGTAAGGATCCTGAGTAAAGACTTTTAAGTGATTCGAGTGTACTTGTGTCCTCTTATGGACTTTCCCCCATTTGAAATCTGAATTTTATTCCTCAATATATGCAAATTCAGCCCACATGTTGAAGTGTACATTAAACATTTTAGAAAATGTCACTGAAAAATCAGTGTAATGTTTTGCCCAGGGCTCTAAAAAATTGATAAGACAACAGGTAGTGCGACAGTGATAGGTGCAGGTAGCCTGAAAAGAGAGGTAAATACATTTCTGAAAGATACTTTCCCTGATGATCAGCCTAAAAGATAGGATGCCTTTAGCAGCTGCCCATGCCTTATTACCTCTGGTGTACTTGAAGCTTCAGTAATGTCAGGATTGGAACTGTAAATTCAAAAGCTGCAAGACAACATACTGCAAGGAACATTGTGTGAGATTTTGGGAGTTATAGACCCCACCTGCCACCTAATGGTAATTTTGGGATATTATAATTGGTCTTGGCTTCTTATATTGCAAGGTAGTCAGTTGTGGTGCCCCTTCATTACTTCTACCAGCAGCAATGGCTTGTTTTTTTTTTGGTAGGGTTGGGGGGAGGGGGGGGGGGTGGAGAGTCTGTCTTGGACTATTAAACCTGCCATCTTTAACATGGTTCTCCCCTAACTTTTGGGCCTCGACAATCCTTCTTTTGGCGCCTCTGCTTTTGGCGGGCAAGTGCTTGGCGGCTCAGTTTTTGGTGGCTTTTTTTTTTACATTTCTCTTGATGGACATGTTGATGCTGTTATTTAACTGTACCTCTATTGTGTTTATAGAATACTGCTGTCCTATCGGAGTTGAGCCTTCCTGCGCTTATGGTCTTGTAAACATTTGTCTATTTGCTGAACAAATGTAATATAAATATTTATTTAATAAACATTGTTTAGTCAAATCGGCTTAGAGAATAGTGATTCCATCTGGCAAGGTGTTGGGCATCTTTAAGCCACCATAGTACATATATTCATTAGGATCCTGGGTAAGAACTTTGGTACGATTCTTGTGTCAGCTTATGGATAATAAACTCGCAGAAAATGTCACTCAAAAATCACTGTTTTTCCAGGCTTCCCAAAAAATTGTGAAGATGACAGTGTATAGAGCAACAGTGAAAGGTATAGATAGCCTGAAAATAGAGGTTAGGAATTAGTAGGAAGCCTTGAGCAACTGCCCGTGACTTAATGCCTCTAGCATACTTGAAGCTTCAGCAATGTCAGAATTCATATTGTAAACTTAAAAGCTACATGACAAGCATTTGCAAGGATGCTGGTGTTGGCTTTTGGGAAGCGTAGACCCTGCCTCCATCTACTCTTTATTCAGGTTTATTATGATAGTTCTTGAATTCTCATATTCCAAGGTAGTCAGATGTGTTGCCCCTTCATTAGTAGCAGAAGGCTTGTTTTTGGGGGGAGATGTGGGGTGTTGGGAATTTGCCTATTAGACCTGGCTTTTGTGTGGTTCTCCCTTAACTTTCTGCCGCAAACTCTAGTTTGCGGGGCTCCGTTATTGGTGGCTGTTTTTGTTACCCAGTATTTATTAGCTCAGTATGCGGCTCAGTATTGGGCAGTTCGGTATTGAGTAGGTTATTTTTTGCTAGCTAACTGCTATCCTGTCTCGGAGTTAAGCCTGCTGGCGCTTATGATCTTGAAGACATTGGTTTGGTAAGTGTTGAAAAAATTTAGGAAAACTTTTTTTTTAAACAACTTTTAGTCACATGGGCTTAGAGCATGGGTCTTCAAACTTTTTGATTGATATACCCTGTCATAATAATTTTTTAGGCATAATGACTCCCTCCTGACAAATTTCTAGAACCTAGAACTCCTCGACAACCATAAACACCCCCAATTCCCACGCCAAATAATTTTTATGGTGGAGAAATAATACTAAATAGAGTTTAGAAAACCAAAGGTTTGTGGATGACTGTGGCTCAGTGTAAGAGGCTTACCACACACTAAAAATAAGTCTTCCCAACAATGCACAATTTCACTTTATTTTTCAAAAACAAAACCTATTTTAATCAAAATTATTCAATAACACCTTTCTAAACTAATGCTATGGGTGTGCCGTTTTTTCTCCAAATAAACAATCAAATAAACAGTCAATCGATGGTTGCATCTTGGGTGTTAAAATGGTACTGAACCAGTTTAACACTCAAAAGTAGCAATAAGGAACATAAACGTGACCAGTCCATCTTTGCAAAGGGCCTTTTACTGGGCAGCAACACATGTTGCTACTTTTTAGTAACTATTCAACCTTTTGAGTAATAAAAAATTGTCTTTTGTTAAAATCAGCAGATTATGCTTTAGACGATGGGTCATGTGGCAAATGCGTTAAATCTATAATTATGCCAAAATCACATCTTTAAAGTGGGCATGGACTGCAACTTTAGTGCAATGCATCCGAGGAGAACTATACTATTTCATGAGATGCTAATGGCTTGGCATTTACAGCTGCTTAGAACTGGAGGTTGCTGAACATCGTTCATCGTAATTTAAACATGCCATTTACAATCATTATGCTGAACTATAAGGTCCAAGTAGGATGCTTTCTTTAACTCCAGGGGACGAAGTGGTCCCTTAATCTAATTTCATACTGTTTTTCGAAAAAGGTTTTCATTTTTATCATGGAAACTGATGCTTATATTTGAGCAAAAACTGACTCCTGGTTATATTATTTTGCTGCTGTTGAATTTGGCCATGTTTTTGCCAGGGGTCTAGATGGCCTTAAGTCTGAACATGGGGCTGGGTCAAAGATGTGGCTAATAACAGAATAGTCTTTACATTTGTAGATCTTTCGCTGTCCATTATCTACATATAAAATAACTGCCCGCTTAAATGAAAAATAAATATTGAAAGTTGGAAGTGGGAAATTCACTATAGTACATTATGAAACCTCTAGTAGTTAATGCACTGCGGAGGTCTGTGTGTAACTAGAGAGAGACAGAATTACATCTTGGTTGCTGCAGTGGGAAATAGCGACTTGTATACTTTTAATGCTATGAGGTCACAGTCTGTAACAGTGTTACAGGGATTCTGCTCAGGAACAGAACTATGCTTGTGACTATAAAACCTTGGCATATAGGGACTGAGTCACCACACCACTGCGGAATCTGAGACACAGTCCGACTAGCTATAGTGCTTCAATTGTCCTCCCAATCTTACCAGTGAGACAGTGACTTTGTATCCCAGAACACAACACTCTTGACCCTCTCGAGGATCACGGTAACAGGACACACCCTTTCGCTCTGACTCGCACTTGTACACAATAAGATAAACAAGATGAACAAATATAGTTTAGAATATATGTTTGAAATATTGTGCTCTAAAATGCAGTATTCGTGCCACAATTAGAAAACAAGTACGTACTAAAAGTACAGTATGCATGATCAATAAACCATCTACCATAAAGAGCCCTGTCACGTTAAAAGACAGAGTAGCCTAACCCCCTCCCCTTTTACCAAAGCTAAATGATTATATGTTTAAGATCTCTGGGATTAATAGTGGACCACAAACAATAGTATACCCAAATAGACATTCTACATCTTGGTTGACGCAGGGCTGTGGTTTCAGAAATATCACTACATGTGTGTTATTTGGACCTCTGTGCTCCTCTGTATGACAAGACGTGTGCTCATACACAGCAGCATTCTCGTGTTATGTCAAGGTGCTAGTGCCTGACCAGAGAAAATAACAAGGGACATTGTTGCTTGACCTTGTCTATGGTGTGCAGACTAAATCCCAGGAAAAGAAAAGAACAGGAACACACATGCAGGTTCTGCCTGAAAATAAAAACAAGCATGTTCATTATAGTAAGGTGTGCAAAGCAAAATGCGGCCTAAAGCATGCACAATTAGGCTAAGCTAAGAAAAACTACAATGGGCCATGTAGGAAACACACAACACCCTCCCTTTGGTCACAATAATAGTACAAAAGCTAATACCAAATGGAATATATATATATATATTACTACTGGCGGTTACCAGTAGGTAGTTATAGTTAGAACCTAGTTTTCATAGGAAAGCATTTTTTGATTTGATAATAACTTTGGCGTCGTTTGGGGAATCTTTGTGAAATTCTCCCAAAAAAAGTCTATCCAGGTCAGCTCCTATCCTGAAAGTTTAGGGGTGATTCGTGAAGCAGGGGCTGAGAAAAAAGGGGGGTCCCAAAACGCATTTTCCCCATGTTAATTTCCATAGGAAATTTTGCAACGAGCTACAGCCCGAACTGCTGATCGGAATTACCCCAAGTTTGGCAGAAAGGTAGAGCTTGGTTCAGAAAGCGAACTTTTTTGTAAATGGTGTAAATCCGTTCAATAGTTTTTGAGAAATTAAAAAAATAAGAGTCAAAAAATCATTTTCCCATAGGAAACTTTGTGTAAGGCTACAGCCGAAACTACTGAACGGAATTACCCCAAATTTGGCACTAAGGTGGTGCGTGGGTCAGAAAGCGACCTTTTTTTTTTTAAATGGTGTAAATCCGTTCAGTAGTTGCTGAGAAATTAGAAAAATAAAAGTTTCGATATCTGGGCGAAACCTAAGTGCCATGCACGAGCTTCACTGTGATTGGCTGCGAACACTCCAAACCAGGAAGTGTTGGCAGCCATCTTGTTTGTCGGTAGAAGCGAGTCGCAAGAAAACAGAAAAACAAAGGTAGAAAACAAGAGAAGGGGGCAGGGTAGAAACACCCTGACCCCCTAGGCCTGCTCAGGGGGTCTCAGAAAGACTCCCAGGGCCCCAAAAACATTTTCTTTGAAAAAAAATAAATCTGCGCAATTCGCTCTGGGGTTGCGGATTCCTGCGTTTTAATTTGAGACATCAGGGTGGGCTAGGTCTCCGGGGAATTTTTTAGAAAAAAAATAGCGGGGGCTCGCTGTGGCCTGCTAGGGTCTGCCCCTTCCGGGGCTCGCTGGGGTCCCCGCAGTCTCGGGGCTTTACTCATGTTGGGAGGGGTGTTGCGCAGCTCCTCTCCTGGAGCCCTCCATGTGCTTATAACTTTTCGCGGGTTCCTGCATTTTATTTTCATGAGATCCCGGCGTGAACTAGGTCTCGGGAGAATTTTTTCCAACAAAAATTGCGGGGGCCCGATGGAGTCGCCGCAGACTCGGGGCTTTACTCATGTTAGGAGGGGGGTTGCGCTTGCCCTCACCTGGAGCCCTCCAGGTGCCTATAACTTTGACGTCGTTTGATGAATGTTTACGAAATTTTCCCAAAAGTTTCTCTTTTTTTGATCAGCTCCTATCTTGAAAGTTTAGGGGTGATTGGTCAAGGGGGGGGGGTTGAGAAAAAAGGGGGGGTCCCAAAACGTGTTTTCTTAATGCATTTTCCATGGCTACAGGTGAAACTGCTGAACGGAATTACACCGAATTTGGCAGGGGGAAAGGTCTTGGTCCAGAAAGCACGCTTTTGTAGAAATGGGGTAAATCGGTTCAGTAGTGTTTTGAGATATTAAAGGAAAAAAATATATATATCTGGACAGTGCCTAACTGCTGAGCACGAGCTTGCGTCTGATTGGCTGCTGACACTTCAAACCAGGAAGTGTTAGCATCCATCTTGTGCCTCGTATTGAGTGAAAATATAAAAGAAAGGTTCCGGGGGCAATTTAATATAGCGGAGCTCTGTGTAATGATTTGGACGCAGTTAAGGTTTAAGATTTATTAACAATAAAGGAGAAACAGGTGAGCGCCAGGTAGTACGACTTCCACTCCAGGACAGCAGTAGGAAGATAACTCTTTCACGCTTCTTGTGCCCAACATCACCACTTCGCAGCTATGCTGTTAGAAGCCAGTCCGTCGGCTCGCAGCTCTCTACCGAGCTAGTACGCTGCTGTGCCTGTACCTCTGCGAGCTACTTCGCTGCTGTTCCTTTGGGAGCAGACGGCTCATAGTTCTGCGTCTGTGATTAGAGCGGACGGGCTGCAGTTGTACCTCTGCGAGCCTAGGTGCGAACTGTTCATAAGTCACACTACATAAGCATTGACAAGCCATTTTGTGATTGTCCATCAGCTGGAATCTGTCCGAGGCATTTCTGAAAACATACCGGAGTTCTTTCTGTGAGAGATACCCCTTTCACGATGCCTCTCCCCACATCAGCAGGTAACGCACCCTCTTCCCACATTACCAACATACCCCCAACAACCTACTTGGGCCCGGAAGTGTCCCTGTGCGGTTGGACAAACAATCTTAGTCATGTATAGATTTACAAATAAAACATTTTATTTAAACAAAACAACAACAAATAAAACTGAAGGAAGTCTGGTGCTGTGATCGCTGCCACGAAATTGAGGTCACTGCCACTCAGCACACAGTTCCACATGTGGGATCAGCTTGTGTTGAACAGGGTTAGTGGCACCACGTGTCACGCCTTGTGTTGTACAGGGTTAGTTAAGAGGTCAAAGTGCCAACAAGGGATTTTGTTTCAAACAAACTATCAAGTTGTATAATTCTAAAGAAATTAATTGGCAAGTGTATTTCAAAGTTAACACCAATCAAAGAAATCAATTAACTGACTCAATCGTTGAATATAAAGAGCACACACATGGGAAATCTTTTTGTGAAATAAACAAAAATATTTTTATAAATAAATCAAGTTAAAAGGAGTACAGGTAAACCATTGGTTGAGCAATAAATAATGAAAAAAGGGTCAAATCATATCCACATTTCATGAAAAAACATCTATTCCAATATATTTAGACAGAGATATATCTCGTTCTTGAGAAAATGATCAACTGTGTATAGCAAATATTGTGGAAATAGATGATGGAGTCGACGTTTCGGTCTTGGGTTGCATCAATCCGTCAGACCATCTTCAGGACAGTTATTATTGCATACAAAGGTCTGCGCAAAGGTCTGTCCAGGTAGAATAAGCCAGGCTTATTCTACCTGGACAGACCTTTGCGCTTCCATTTCGAGATAAGACACTTTTGAAAATAAACGAGGAAGGATTCTCCCCTGTATATGATTTTGCTGTCAGAAAATTTAAAGAATACCTGCAGCGGCAAGAAACGTTCATACCACGATAAAGTATTGTGTGACATCTATAATCTGAAGGGTCCTTTGTATGCAATAATAACTGTCATGAAGATGGTCTGACGGATTGATGCCACCCAAGACCGAAACGTCGACTCCATCTATTTCCACAATATTTGCTATACACAGTTGATCATTTTCTCAAGAACGAGATATATCTCTGTCTAAATATATTGGAATAGATGTTTTCTCATGAAATGTGGATATGATTTGACCCTTTTTTCATGATTTATTGCTCAACCAACGGTTTACCTGTACTCCTTTTAACTTGATTTATATATAAAAATATTTGTGTTTATTTCACAAAAAGATTTCCCGTGTGTGTGCTCTTTATATTCAACGATTGAGTCAGTTAATTGATTTCTTTGATTGGTGTTAACTTTGAAATACACTTGCCAATTAATTTCTTTAGAATTATACAACTTGATAGTTTGTTTGAAACGAAATCCCTTGTTGGCACTTTGACCTCTTAATTTGTCTGCCCCAGCCCTCAAGGGTATATTGGGTTTTTCCCTTCATTTGTATCCGTACAGGGTTAGTGGCACCACGTGTTGCCGACCTTGTAAATGAAAATATGCCTAAGTGATCAAAGGAAGTCTGGTGCTGTGGTCGCTGCCACAGACTTGGGGTCACTGCCATTCAGGACTCAGGATACAGTTCCACATGTGGGATCGGCTTGTGTTGAACAGGGTTAGTGGCACCACGTGTCACCAGCTTGTGTTGAACAGGGTTAGTGGCACCATGTGTTGCGGTTTGCATTGAATTCTGCCTCAATAAGGCCATGTGGCAATGACTTGTGGTGCACTGAGTTAGAAGTACCTTTGACACAGTGCGTGTACTTACCCTGCGATGATGCGTGGTCCGGGGGGGCCGCACTCAGACCAATGTCTTTTGTTTATTGAATTCTGCCTCAATAAGTCGATGTGGCATTGACTTGTGGTGCACTGAGTTAGTGGCACCTGAAGCACTCAGCATGTGCGCACCCTGCGATGATGCATGGTCCGGGCAGGCCGCACTGGTAGCAATGTATTTACATGTATTGAAAAAATCTTCATAGCAGTCAAAATCTCCAAGTAATTCCATTTCAGTCCGCCAAGGTTTGAAAAGTTGCAGAAGAGCCAAGTACAAAAACTCTCTCTTATCTGGAGTATCACAACTTAATTTCCTGTGATTAATCCAATTTCCTTTGGCACTCTTTACGAAACATCCATCAGGTCCAATTACAGCATATTTCCCTTCATTTATTTTTTCTGTAACATTTTTTCTAAAACTATGTTTCAGTATTTCATATAGACATATTTTTTCCAGGTATGGACTTCTATTTGGATAGTATGCGAGGAACAGCAATTGAGTTATCTGCAACATATTGTATGTACATATTTGCATTCCACATCTTCAAAATTACTGGATTGTAATCATTAATGTACTTAGATTCTTCTGTTATTTTTATATTATAAGTATTTTTGGGTGATTTTCGAGTGATAGTATGCCTCACTGCTGACATAAAACTGTTCACGCTTCCTTGCGATGACTTATGGTGCACGGAGTACCTTTGCCGCTCAGCGTGTACGTACCTTGCGATGATGCGTGGTCCAGGAGGGCCGCACTCGGACCAATGTCTTTTGTCTATTGAATTCTGCCTCAGTAAGGCCACGTGTCGATGACTTGGGGTGCACTGAGTTAGTGGTACCTTTGGCGCCCAGCGTGTGCTTACCCTCCGATAATGCGTCGTCCGAATGGGCCGCACTGGGAGCAATGTATCTTGCGTACTGGACTGCGTCATGTGCAATCGCTACTCCATGTGAATTGTGAGGCCTGCTGTCCGCAGTGTAGATCGAAGGCAGTAGTCTGTACAGACATAAGTCTGCGGTGCTGTGCCACTGGGTTCGCAGGGGGCCTGTGTCAAGGATGCCCGCCGTCATGGCGGCAGCCTCGTGGCTGGGTGAGGTCCGCCGCTCTGGTTGTTGGTCTTCACAGTTCACAAGTGAACCACGCCCAGACCCCCGGCCTATTTATTCACACTCCTACGCTGAAGTGGCGTACATCGGACCAGCCCACTCCGGTTACGCTTATGCCTACAGGGGGGACAATACAGCTACATGACTGAGCTCTTCCCTAGTGTTTGACATAACATGGTTGGGTCCACTGTCCACAAAACTACAAGCACCAGTAGTATTTGTGCACACGGAGAGGTGTGTATTCTGCATACTGAGATGTGTCCAGCACAACACCGCTACACTTTGCATTGTGTGCATTGTTATTCATGGGTGAATTGCTTCCTTCACATATAGTTTGTTCACACCTTTCCCAATATTTAGCTATTGTGTGGCTGAGGGGCCATGCCATTTTCAGAAAGTTTGCTCTCTTGTTCTGCGCTGCCTCGGTGGTAGAGGGGAGTGTCCTGGGGGTGGTGGTGGGTGTCTTGGCGTTCTTGGGTGTCAGAGCTGCTTGATCAGTAGGTCTATGGCATGTGTTGGTCTTCAGATGTGGCTCTGGGCTGGGCTACCTTTCATACTGTATGTAGTCGTTTAATATTTAAAAAACAAGAAGACAATATATAGTTTAAATAACATAAAATAAATAATAAAAGCTATTTTTAGAATATTAAAATTACTAAATATCACTTATTTATTTTCTAAATTGCTGAGAAAAACATAGGTTTTATGAACATTATAATTAGGAATTAGTATTTAAATAACCTTGGAAATTCACAAAAAAAATTGGTCTCAGGAACATTATAGTTGGAAATTAGTATTTAAAAAAAAAAAAAAAAAAACATTCAAATTTACTTGAAAAACGATTGTCACATTTCCCAACATTGAGCTATTATATGGCTGAGGGACCATGCTGTTTTTGGAGGGTTCGCTGTCCTGTTCTGCACTGCCTTGGTGGTAGTAGGGAGAGGGGTGGTACGGGGGGAGGTCCTGAGGGTTGTGGCAGTGGGTGTTGTGTCCTTCTTGGGTGTCGGAAAAAACTATAGGTTAAATGAACATTATAATTAGAAGTTGGCATTAAAAACAATATTGCAATTCACTGAAAAAACCATAGGTTTCAGGCACATTATAGATAGATATTAGCATTTAAAAGACCTTTGACATTCACTGAAAAACCCATAGGTTTCAGCCATGTTATATTTAGAAATTAGCATTTAAAAACCTTAGAAATTCACTGAAAATAACAGAGGTTTCAGACATGTTATAGTTAGTTGGACATTTCAATCGTACAAAACCATAGAAATTCCCCTTTTATAGTTAGTTCAGCTAACTATAAGTCGTGCCCCCGCAATGCACTGCTGATGACATCACATATTACATCATTCATGACATGGTCAGTGACATCACTGATGACATCTCAAATGACATCACTGATGACATCACTGATGACATCATCCACGTGAAAATCTGATGCACCTCCTCACTCTCTAATATAACCTTTGATACATCCACTCTAAAATATAGAGTATCATTTTCAAAACCATCCACACACCAATACCAGTTACTACATACACACTCACTGATTCCTAGGTGTAGACACAGATCCACTCATTCACCAATACAGTCCCTCATACATGCAGTCACTCATGAATACAACACTATCATATGCACTCGTACACCTATACAGGCACTCACACAGCACCAATAATTCATGGAGTTACTCACACACCTAGTCAGTCATGCAAAGAATCAATCACACTTCCATTTACTGATGTATAGTGTTATACACACAACAGATCACTTATTCAAACAGAAACAAACACATAATTACTGTCTTATACAATCACTCATACAAGTAAACACTCATCTGTACAGCCACTCTCACAATCACTGACTCTCACATATAGTCATTTATATACTCCAACTCTCACATACACTGCCTTTTACATATGTCGTTACTTGGACATGTACCACTGAGACATTCACTCATTAACACACCCATACACACTGACCCACAAATACAGCTGTTTCCACATGCACTATTGAACCCATACAGCCAGTGAATCACTCATTCAAACATGTATGCACAGAGTCACACACCTCCCACGCACACACACTCAAGCACCCATACAAATACTCTGGCAACCAATCAATAACCCATATAAACACTCATGTAGCTACTAACCAACCCATGGAACAGCTTAAACAGCAGACAGACTGATAGACATTCACACAGTTTAATCACTAACCCATGCATTCAATAGAACACAGGTAATAACTCACTTAAACAGTCAGTGACGTACCTACTAAATCCTCCATCCAGACACTTACACACCCACTCATTCTTCAATACACCTTGGCATATATATAAAATATATTTAAACTTTATAGAAACAGTCACTGGATGATATCATCAGTGATGTCATCAGTGATGTCATTTGAGATGTCATTAGTGATGTCATTGACCATATCGTGAGTGATGTAATATGTGACGTCATCAGTGCATTGCGGGGGCACAAGTTATAGTTAGCTGAACTATGTATATAACAGGGGAATTTCTATGGCTTTGTACGATTGAAATGTCCAACTAACTATAACATGGCTGAAACCTATGGTGTTTTCAGTGAATTTCAAAGGTTTTTTAAATGCTAATTTCTAACTATAACGTGCCTGAAACCTATGGTTTTTTCAGTGAAAATAAAAAATATATATATATATTTTTTTTTTAAGCAAAAAGAGAGGGTGAAGGCTAAAGATACCGCACTTGATAAATGAATAGTGTTTTTTATTCTTGAATTCTATAGTGCAACGAACCGAGGAGCACTTCCCTCTGAACTCCTCACTAGGAAAATCCTATCATAAACATAAACACAACAGGGTTCAGCACTTATTCATGAAGAGTCAACGAATATATAAGGCTTATATATATCCTCGCTTAGGTGCTGGGTTCATTCTTTGACCGCAGACATTGGAAGAAACAGGTCACTGCGTTACTTTGACATGCTCCTATAAGAAGCGTATTGAAGCTCTGGATTTTGATAATTAATCTGAAACATTTTTCTATACTGTTTTTTGAAGCCCTGAAGAAGTCTCGTTATAAGAGACGAAACGCGTAGGCTATGGCTTTTTCACGTCCATGAGGTTTTGATTCTCCATGTTTGTGAATATATGAAATAAAGAAAAGAATTTTGTGTGGAAAAAACACCTACGTTTTGGACATTCCTTTATATATTCGTTGACTCTTCATGAATAAGTGCTGAACCATATATATATATATATATATATATATATATATATATATATATATATATATATATATATATATATATATATATATATATATATATTGTTGGGGAGAAACTGCAGCACCGTCTAACGAGGCTGTCCTTCACGAAGTACTTAATGCAGATTGGCTCTAAGCAGGTCATGTGATCAAGACAGGGTTTCACTGTCGAAACACGTAATGCTGAAATGATGAAATGCTGAATATGCTGCTAATTTGACTGCAATAAACTGCACCTTAAAAACTACGACGAACACGCTGTGGTCCATACCTGTTTCTTGGGGGATCCCAGGCACGACAGGATTTTGATATTAAATATATATATATATATATATATATATATATATATATATATATATATATATATATATATATATATATATATATATTACCTACTGGCGGTCGCCAGTAGGTAGTTATAGTTAGGACCACGTTTCCATAGGAAAACCTCAACATTCTATTTTGAATAACTTTGGCGCCGGTCGACGAATCCTCGCGAATTTCTCAAAATAGGTGGGGCGCTACGCTCCGCTCCTACCCTGAAAGTCTCGGGGGGATTCGTCAAGCGGGGGCTGAGATAAAAGGGGGGTCCCAAAACGCGTTTTTCCCATGCATTTTTCCATAGGACCTTTAGAACGAGCTACAGCCCGAATGGCTGAACAGAATTACTAGAAATTTGGCAGAGAGGTAGTCCCTAGGTCAAGGAAGTGCCTTTTGTAGGTTTGGTGTAAATCTGTTCAGTAGATTCTGAGAAAATAGCCTTTAAATCAATATATATATCTGAGCCCGCTTACGGTACGCTTACCGTACGCTTACGGTAAGCGTACGGTGGCGTGCGCGAGCGCGATTCTGATTGGCTCTTAGATCTTAGTAAACATTCGAATCGGCAGAAACCAGGAAGCGGCGTCCGCCATTTTGTCTACCGCACTGAGTGTTATGTATCAAACATGATGGCCAAAAACATGTTACGGGGATGTTTTGACAACTCCCTCTCACATAGTCATGTTGAGGGAGTCCCCAAACATCCCCCAAGAGCAAAAACGGCATTATTTTTTTTTCGGCAATTTCGCGGGGTACGCTTACCGTACGCTTACCGTAAGCGTACGGTAAAAAAATAAAAATAAAAAAAACACTATCCACACTTTCTCCACCCCTTGTGCAAATGGTGGCCGAAGGCCACCATTTGTGCATGGCTTATCAGAGCACAGAAATTTCCCAAAAAATTTCAACAGATTACCTATCACAAGGAAGCGCATAATATGTCCTCCATGTGCGCACGGTGCGCGAAGCGCATCGTGCGTACATGGCCCATCTAGCGTAACGTGGGCACGGCACTAACTGCGTAAAGTGGGTGCGCGGTGCGCGAAGCGCACCGCGTGCTCACTGTGCGCGCACGGTGCGCGAAGCGCACCGTGCGCGCACGGAACGAACTGCGTTAAGTGGGCGCGCACGCCACGAATGGCGTAAAGTCACTTAGCATTTAAAAAACCGTACAAATTCACTGAAAAAACCATAGGTTTCACACACGTTATAGTTAGGAATTAGCATTTAAAAAACCTTGCAAATTCACTGAAAAAACCATAGGTTTCACACATGTTATAGTTAGCGGAAATTTTACTGATAAAAAACCAATGAAATTGCCCCGTTATAGTTAGTGCTGGCAACTATAACTCACGCGACCGCAATCTTCTGCTGATGACATATGTGTCTTTATGAAAAAAAAATATTTGTAATATATGTATAGCTAAAAATGTATGGAAGAAGACATGGGCAAATAAGTGTCTAAATACAGTATTAGCATCAGCAGAGGATTGCGGTCGCGTGAGTTATAGTTGCCAGCACGAACTATAACGGGGCAATTTCATTGGTTTTTTATCAGTAAAATTTCCGCTAACTATAACATGTGTGAAACCTATGGTTTTTTCAGTGAATATATATATATATAAATGCATATGCATATATATGCATATATATATGTGCATGTACAGAGAGGTAGATAGGTAGAGGTGTATAGGTAGAGAGGTAGAGGTAGAGAGGTAGAGGTAGAGAGGTAGAGAGTAGTAGAGAGAGAGGTAGAGAGGTAGAGAGCGAGTAATAGAGAGTAGAGAGTGAGTAGTAGAGAGTAGTAGAGAGTAGTAGAGAAAGTATCAGAGAGTGAGTAGTAGAGTGAGTAGTAGAGAGTGAGTAGTCGAGAGTGACTATTAGAGAGTGAGTATTAGAGAGTGAGTAGTTGAGAGTAGTAGAGATTGAGTAGTAGAGTGAGTAGTAGAAAGTAGTAGAGAGTGAGTAATAGAGTAGTAGAGAGTGAGTAGCAGAGTGAGTAGTAGAGAGTAGTAGAGAGAGAGTAGTAGAGAGTGAGTAGTAGAGAGTAGTAGAGAGTGAGTAGTAGAGTGGTAGAGAGAGTAGTAGAGAGTGAGTAGTAGAGAGTGAGTACTAGAGAGTAGTAGAGAGTAGTAGAGAAAGTATCAGAGAGTGAGTAGTAGAGAGTAGTAGAGTGAGTAGTAGAGTGTGAGTAGTAGAGAGTGAGTATTAGAGTGAGTAGTAGAATGTAGTAGAGAGTAGTAGAGAGTGAGTAGTAGAGAGTAGTAGAGAGTGAGTTGTAGAGTGAGTAGTAGAAAGTAGTAGAGAGTAGTAGAGAGTGAGTAGTAGAGAGTGAGCAGTAGAGAGTGAGTAGTAGAGTAGTAGAGAGTGAGTAGCAGAGTGAGTAGTAGAGAGTAGTAGAGAGAGAGTATTAGAGAGTGAGTAGTAGAGAGTGAGTAGTAGAGAGTGGTAGAGAGAGTAGTAGAGAGAGAGTAGTAGAGAGTGAGAAGTAGAGAGTGAGTAGTAGAGAGTGAGTAGTAGAGAGAGAGTAGAGTAGTAGAGCGTGAGTAGTAGAGAGTAGTGGAGTAGTAGAGAGTGAGTAGTAGAGAGTGAGTATTAGAGTGAGTACTAGAGAGTAGTAGAGAGCGAGTAGCAGAGAGCAAGTAGTAGAGAGTGTGTAGTAGAGAGTGAGTAGTAGAGAGTGAGTAGTAGAGAGTGAGAAGTAGAGAGAGTAGTAGAGTAGTAGAGAGTGAGTAGTAGAGTGAGTAGTAGAGAGTAGTTGAGAGCGAGTAGTAGAGAATCAGTAGTGGAGAGTGAGCAGTAGAGAGTAGTAGAGAGTGAGTAGTACAGAGCGAGTAGTACAGAGTGAGTAGTAGAGAGTAGTACAGAGCGAGTAGTATAGAGTAGTACAGTGAGTAGTAGAGAGTGAGTAGTAGAGAGAGAGTAGTAGAGAGTAAGTAGTAGAGTAGTAGAGAGTGAGTGGTAGAGAGTAGGAGAGAGTAGTAGAGTGAGTAGTAGAGAATAGTAGAGAGTGATTAGTAGAGAGAGTAGTAGAGAGTAGTAGAGTAGTAGAGAGTGAGTAGTAGAGAGTAGTAGAGAGCGAGTAGTAGAGAGTGAGTAGTGGAGAGTGAGTAGTGGAGAGCAAGTAGTAGAGAGTGAGTAGTAGAGAGTGAATAGTAGAGAGTGAGTAGTAGAGAGTGAGTAGTAGAGAGTGAGTAGTAGAGAGTGAGTAGTAGAGAGTAGTAGAGTGAGTAGTAGAGTGAGTAGTAGAGAGAGAGTAGGAGAGAGAGAGTAGTAGAGAGTGAGTAGTAGAGAGAGAGAGAGAGTAGTAGAGTAGTACAGAGTGAGTGCTAGAGAGCAGCAGAGAGTAATAGAGTGAGTAGTAGAGAGTAATAGAGTGAGTAGTAGAGAGTAGTAGAGCGTGAGTAGTAGAGAGTGATTAGTAGAGAGTGAGTAGTAGAGAGAGAGTAGTAGAGAGTGTAGTAGAGAGTGAGTGGTAGAGGAGAGTAGTAGCGAGTGAGTAGTAGAGAGTAGTAGAGAGTGAGTAGTAGAGTAGTAGAGAGTGAGTGGTAGAGAGTAGTAGAAAGTAGTAGAGTGAGTAGTAGAGAGTGAGTAGTAGAGAGTGAATAGTAGAGAGTAGTAGAGAGTGAGTAGTAGAGAGTAGTAGAGCATGAGTAGTAGAGAGTGAGTAGTAGAGAGTGAGTAGTAGCGAGTGAGTAGTAGAGAGTGAGTAGTAGAGTAGTAGAGAGTGAGTAGTTGAGAGTGAGTAGTTGAGAGTGAGTAGTTGAGAGTGAGTAGTAGAGTGAGTAGTAGAGAGTTGTAGAGTAGTAGAGAGTGAGTAGTAGAGAGTGAGTAGTAGAGAGAGAGTAGTAGAGTAGTAGAGAGTCAGTAGTAGAGTAGTAGAGAGTAGTCAGTCAGTGTCAGTCAATGTCAGTCAGTCAGTGTCAGTCAGTCTGTCAGTGTCAGTCAATCAGTGTCAGTCAATCATTGTCAGTCAGTGTCAGTCAGTGTCAGTCAGTGTCAGTCAGTGTCAGTCAGTGTCAATCAGTGTCAGTCAGTGTCAATCAGTCAGTGTCAGTCAGTCAGTGTCAGTCAGTCAGTGTCAGTCAGTCAGTGTCAGTCAGTCAGTGTCAGCTAGAGCAGCTCTGCTGACCTGGTTCTCTGGCTCTAAAGCAGCTCTGCTGACCTGGTTCTCTCTCTCTAAAGCAGCTCTGCTGACCTGGTTTCTCTGGCTCTTCAGCAGGTCTGCTGACCTGGTTCTCTGGCTCTAGAGCAGCTCTGCTGACCTAGTTCTTATGCTACAGAGCAGCTCTGCTGATCTAGTTCTCTGGCTCTACAACAGCTCTGCAGACCTGGTTCTCTGGCTCTAAAGCAGCTCCGTTGACCCACTTCTATGGCTCTGAAGCAGTTCTGCTGACATGGTTCTCTGGCTCTAAAGCAGCTCTGCTGGCCTGGTTCTCTGGCTCTAAAGCAGCTCTGCTGACCTGGTTCTCTGGCTCTACAGCAGCTCTGCTGACCTGGTTTTCTGCACTCACGACGCGCGCATCCGACTTCGCGAAAATATATTTAAAAATAATATAAGTTTCTTATAAGTACAAATATATTATTTTGATGAATATCTTACATAATCTCTTGCCTTAATATGTATATTAAAGACACATACAAATCATTTTGGAACATACATTTTTTTTGCGGGAGTCGTGCACCCAGCGCGCCCCAGCACGTATATGATGTCATGCGGGACCCGCAAGCGTGCAAACATCTCGTACCGTAATGCGCATGTGTCGCGAATGCGCGGGAGCATGAGTCGCAGACTGGTCGCATACCAATCGCGCATAGCACGTGATATTAAATGTATATGATGTAACTGAAAAACACGCAGCCGTCGCACACCATACACGGATCCTTCATGACTTTTCTAAAATGGCGGCTAGAATGCGCGCACCCACCGTGATGTGCACACTTTGAGTGCGCGACTGCGAAAAAAATTGGATTTTTTTTTTTAAAGAAAATGATATAAATATATTAAAATAAAAAATGAAAACAAGAAAATTAATCAATATTTCAGTTTCAATTAAAAAATGTTGTTTTGCACTTTTCAGAAAAATATTTAATGTTATTTAATGAATAAAATATTTATAAATAAACAGTTAAAAAACTGTAGAAAATAAGTACAAAAAATAGATATAACTACTATCACACTTCAAAGTTAGCATTTAAAAAACCTTTGAAATTCACTGAAAAAAACATAGGTTTCAGAGACGTTATAGTTAGAAATTAGCATTTAAAAAACCTTAGAAATTCACAGAAAAAACCATAGGTTTCGGGGGTGTTATAGTTAGCTGCCCATTTCACTCGTACAAAACCATAGAAATTCCTCCGTTATAGTTAGTTCTGCTAACTATAACTCACACGCCCGCAATGCACTGCTGATTATGTCACATATTGCATCATTCATGACATGGTCAGTGACATCACTGATGACATCTCAAATGACATCACTGATGACATCATCCACTTGACAATCCGATACACCACATCATACACTAGTATAACCTTTCATCACTCACTGTAAAATACAGAGTACCATATTTGAAACCATTGACACACCAATACCAGTTACTACATACCCACTCACTGATTCCTAAGTCTACACACACAACTACCCATTCAACAACAGAATCATCTATACATGCAGTCATTAATTAATAGAACACTATCAAATGCACTTATACACATATATAGACATTGACACATCAGCAGTCATCTTAGTCGGTTATGCAGTCATCCTACTCACCCATGAAAAAAATGTATCGCACTTAAATTTACTCACTTACACAATTATCCAACGACACCTCATTTATTCAAACACATAGTAACTCATTGTTAATATGTTAAAAAAGCACCATTACAATTATCCACTCATTCATATATTTACTCTCACAATCACTGACTCTTACACAAACTTATTTATATACACCAACTCTCACATACAATGCCTTTTATTTTTTTACTTTGTTGAAGATGTACAACTAAAACATATATTCGCTCACCAACACACAAATAAATACACTCAGTCACCCAAACAACTGTTTCTACATGCACTCTTAAACCCATACACCTAGTCAATCAACCATTCACACATCTATGCATAGAGTTACACACACCCCATCCAACCACACACAAACTCAGTGTCCCATACAAATACTCACCCAACTAATCAATAACTAATATACACACTCATGTAGTTAGTGACCAACTGAGGCAGCATGTTATACAACAACAGAGAGAGTGCTGCACACATTCACATAGTTTAGTTACTAATCCATGTATTAAGTGAGACACTTTTAATTACTCACTTAAAAAGACAGTCAGACAGCTACTAAATCCTCCATCCAGACAGTTATATATCCACTCAATCTTCAATACAGATTGGTATATATATAATACATATTTAAATTTCAAACTAAACCACATTCAGTGGATGATGTAATCAGTGATGTCATCAGTGATGTCATTTGAGATGTCATCAGTGATGTCATCAGTGATGTCACTGACCATGTCATGAATGATGCAATATGTGACATCATCAGCAGTGCATTGCGGGCGCGTGAGTTATAGTTAGCAGAACTAACTATAACGGAGGAATTTCTATGGTTTTGTACGAGTGAAATGGGCAGCTAACTATAACACCCCTGAGGTTTTTTAAATGCTAATTTCTAACTATAACGTCTCTGAAACCTATGTTTTTTTTCAGTGAATATATATATATATATATTCACTGAAAAAACCATAGGTTTCACACATGTTATAGTTAGCTGGACATTTTACTGATAAAAAACCAATGAAATTCCCCCGTTATAGTTAGTGCAGGCAACTATAACTCACGCGACCGCAATCTTCTGCTGATGCTAATACTGTATTTAGACACTTATTTGCCCATGTCTTCTTCCATTAAATTTTAGCTATACATATATTACAAATATTTTTTTTCATAAAGACACATATGTCATCAGCAGAGGATTGCGGTCGCGTGAGTTATAGTTGCCTGCACTAACTATAACGGGGGAATTTCATTGGTTTTTTATCAGGAAAATGTCCAGCTAACTATAACATGTGTGAAACCTATGGTTTTTTCAGTGAATATATATATATATATATCAATATCAATCCTCCTTTGGCTCCCTTTGCTGATGTGGCGCTCTAGGAGTTGTGCGTTGTCCCGCGACTGAGCCTGGCCGCCGATAAATCACACACTCTTTCTCACATAGAAAGAAACGGGTCGCACTCCGGTCTAGCTTTTCCACTTTGGTGATTTATTAACGTTTGTAGTATTACTCCATAGCAACAAACAAAACCAACGTGCTTCGGTCTCACCCGAGACCTTGCTCACGGTAACGCCCCCATTCTAGGTCACATTTTATAAACCTATCTTTGTTATTACATCACTTCCTATTATTTGGAAAAGGGGCATTCTGGGAATTGTAGTGAAAATAAAGTTAATACTTAACAAATTAATTCTAATGGACCTTGCATTGTGAGGAAATAGTCATATGTTCCCAATATTGAATTAAATTAAAGGGTTTTTCCATCTATTCATTTGCTAATGCATTATTTAAACATGTTCTATGAATTCATTTTTCAGACACATGATGATATAATATAACTCCTCCAGTGGAGAGTAACTTCTCATACTTTGTGTCTTAAATAACCCCGATCTTAACTCTGCTTTCAATCATAATTGGAATTTTCCATTTGAAATTCGCACATTTTGTATGCGAGGCACATAGTTATTAAAATTTTTTTTTTGTGTGTATATACAAGTTGGCGGTGCAAAAAAAATATTATCATAATGTTCCATCCTACGTTTCTATCAGTTCATTTACAGATGTGTATAGAGTTCCTCGTACCCACAAATACATCTAATTTAACCTTAGCAGCAAAAGACTCAGAAGGCTTTCTAACTTTGATGAATTTGGACGTCCAATCAGAGTCACAACATGTAAATCTAGAAGAGGTGTGTACACAATTGGGAGCAGGTGAAAGCAAATTGAGACCAAAATCTTACTTTTATCCTCAATTACCGGCTGGAAACAAGATAGACACCTTCCATGAAGCCATAATTCAAGATATTTACAAAATAAAAAAAGAAAGATACGTAGATAATCTCAAAGTGGAAGAAAGGAAAGCCTTGGAATCTTTAACATCAGATGATAAAATTGAAATAAAAATGGCCGACAAAGGTGCAAACATCGTTGTTTGGGACAAACAAGACTATGTCAAGATGACATTTGAACAACTCAATGACATAATGTACTATGAAAAACTCAAAGCCAACCCCACAGCAAAAATGAAAATCAATTTGGATAATAAATTGAAAGAATGGTTGGATGCAGGTTTGATAGACCAAGATGAATGCAAGTACTTAACGGTAGAGCATCCAGTAACGGCCACAATGTATTTTTTGCCCAAAATCCACAAAAATCGGACTAGACCACCAGGACGACCGATAGTGTCAGCTAATGGATCTTTATTCGAACCTATGGCTAATTACATTGATCATTTTTTGTTACCACTCGTCCCTAATTTAAGTTCATACATTAAAGATACTAGTGACGTGTTGAAACATCTGAATGGTACCCCATGGCAAACATCATATATGATGATAACGATGGACGTTGTGTCCTTATACACAAACATTGACCATGAAATTGGGATCTCAGCCTGTAAATTCTTTTTAGGAGCAAGAAACATCCATTACAACAAACATAACATCATGTTGGAAGAAATGATCAGAATGTGCCTAACACAGAACGTATTTTACTTTGGTGAAGACATTTTCAACCAAAGAAAAGGTACTGCGATGGGTTTTTCTTTCAGCCCCAGTTTTGCCTGCCTTACAATGGGCTGGTGGGAACAGAAATGGGCTTGGCAACCCAACAACGACAAGTTTCTGAACAAAATAATTCTTTGGTTACGCTTCATCGATGACCTCCTGATCATTTGGGATGGAACGGATCAGGAGTTCAAAGAATATTTTGAGATATTAAATACCACACCGGCAAACTTCTAATTCACATATTTTTCAAGCCCAACAAGAGTAACTTTTCTGGACATTGAAATCTATATTTCGGAAAATCAGCTTCAAACAACTTTACACAGAAAATCCACTGCAACAAACGCGACACTACACGCAAGCAGTTTCCACCAACAATGTCTGTTTCAAAACATTCCATACGGCGAATTCTTACGACTTCGAAGAATCTGCTCTGAAAATACAGAATGGACAAAACAGAGTAATTTAACATCTAAGAGATTTGAAAAAAGAGGTTACCCCAAAAAACAGATCCAAAGTGGTTGGGAAAGAGCAAATATTCTTGATAGAAAAACTCTATTACAATCAAAAAAGAGTGAAACAAAAACCAATATGGATGAAGAACCGATAGGATTCATAACAACCTTCTCAAAAGAATCTAAACAGATAAAAGATATCATCAAGAAAAATTGGAAGATTTTACAGCTAGATACCACGGCAGGACAAATCATGGGTAAAACACCAAGTATAACCTATCGAAGAGCCACAAATCTGAAAGATCGCTTAACACATAGCCACTACAGAAAAGAAAAGAGCAAAACATGGCTTCAAAGCAAAGGTTTTAAGAAATGCTACACCTGTAAAGTATGTTCAATTGCAAAAAATATTCAGGAAATAAAAATGGCTGATGGAAAAAATTGGAACATCCAGGAACTTATTACATGTAAGAGCCAGTATGTGGTCTACGTAATAGAATGTCCGTGTCAACTAAGATATGTTGGAAGCACGATATGTGAATTGAAAAAAAGAATATTAGAACACGTTCGAGCAACCATTCACAAAGACAGAAGTAATGCAGTGGCGAAACATATGGAGGCAAACCACAATAGCAATTGGAAACTGTTAACTTTTTTTGGGATTGAAACTGTGAAAAAACGGGAGAGAGGAGGGGATAGAGAGAAAAAACTAAGACAAAAGGAATCATGCCATATTCTAAACTTACGTTCTCTCACCCCACATGGACTCAATCAAAATGAGGAACTCTATACACATCTGTAAATGAACTGATAGAAACGTAGGATGGAACATTATGATGATAATATTTTTTTTGCACCGCCAACTTGTATATACACAAAAAACAAAAACAAAAAAAAATTTTAATAACTATGTGCCTTGCATACAAAATGTGCGAATTTCAAATGGAAAATTCCAATTATGATTGAAAGCAGAGTTAAGATCGGGGTTATTTAAGACACAAAGTATGAGAAGTTACTCTCCACTGGAGGAGTTATATTATATCATCATGTGTCTGAAAAATGAATTCATAGAACATGTTTAAATAATGCATTAGCAAATGAATAGATGGAAAAACCCTTTAATTTAATTCAATATTGGGAACATATGACTATTTCCTCACAATGCAAGGTCCATTAGAATTAATTTGTTAAGTATTAACTTTATTTTCACTACAATTCCCAGAATGCCCCTTTTCCAAATAATAGGAAGTGATGTAATAACAAAGATAGGTTTATAAAATGTGACCTAGAATGGGGGCGTTACCGTGAGCAAGGTCTCGGGTGAGACCGAAACGCGTTGGTTTTGTTTGTTGCTATGGAGTAATACTACAAACGTTAATAAATCACCAAAGTGGAAAAGCTAGACCGGAGTGCGACCCGTTTCTTTCTATGCGAGAAAGAGTGTGTGATATATATATATATATATATATATATATATATGTCCCGCATCGCTTGGAGTCTCACCTGCTGCCGAAGTGGTGTCTTCCCTCGCCGCCATCTAAGAGGGGCTGCCTGCTACCGCTGTTGAGTTCAGAGGAGTCGAGGAGGGCTTGAGGCACGACGCGGGACTCCGTGTCCCAGGAGCCCGTGCTCGGTAGCACCTGTGCTCTCTCCCCGCCCACCCGACCTAGCCCTGCCACGTCCCATAAAGGAGGAGGCGCCATCCGCTACGCGGGACGCGAGCGGGACGCGCCGGACGAAGCCCGGACGAAGGGCGGGCCGTCTGTGGCCGTCAGAGGCAGGAATAGGCTGGGCTGGGCCAGTCCCCTAACATTCTCAACAACTAAGAGTACTGCCATTGTCATAACTCTATCTGCTTATCATGTCTGCTAAAGGGGGAGCAAAAAGGGCATCCATAGGAATGGTCGCAGGGACTCTCGACCAATTCATAACAAGAGCGTCATCGGTACTGGAGAGAGAAATAGTCCTGACGCAGCGTCGTCTCTCCCAAGATCCGATTTTTACGAGAAGATCTTCACTGGGTCCGATTGCTCATGTTAGTTCCCCAGCCCCTTTCCAGTTAAACAGAGATACTGTGCTCCCTCCCGTGGATGATACTGAGACTAATACAGGGGCCCAACTAGATACCTCCCTCCGATCACAAGATCCAACAGGTGACAACGGCACACATTCACAGTTGGCTATTACGGAAGCGAACACTAATAAACAAATGACCTTACGTTCCAGGGAAGGCGCAATCCCAAAAAAAAACAAGAATGGTTCTGGTGTTGCCCCTCCGGCAAAAAAATCAAAAATGTCTAAACAGCCAAAACCTACTAGCGCTCACACCACAGGAGCACGTAATGTTGAGCTGCTTATAGATACTCCTCCCATGGCCACTGGTGACTCTGAAATCTCACATCCCCCCTATCTAGATTCCCTGGTGGAGAAGTTGAGTGTGGCTATATCTTCTTTTATTCAACCGGTGCTTTTAAAATTGAACTGCCTAGATGATAGACTGAGGAAACTGAAGTCTTCACTTGGGGGAAATAAGGACCTGAGGACGGACCTCTTAGCTATACAAACCCAAGTTGAAGCACTAGTGACATTAGTCAATATCCCACAGGCAAAACTACAATCAGCATATAGTGTTGCAAAGGATCAGCCTATTTTGCCTACTGCTCCAGGTTCATCCCTGGGGTCTAACCCCACTGGCCCTAACAACTATTCCTCTACAGTGGGAAGAGTGAACCCTGCCAAACCTGTTAACTCACCGAACATCGCCACTATGAGGAAGGAGACAGTTAAGGACAATGAAAACTCCAACGGAGGAAATTTTAACCAACATGACCTACCCTGCATTAACTTACCCCCGGATTGTGCCCCTTTTGTAGTAATCCTTACGGAAGTTCCCGAGCTCCCTAGCTCTAAACAGGAATCCTATGAGGAACTAAAAAATAAGACAATACATTGGTTGAACACATATAGACCTCTGTCTAGACCAATTTTAAGCAAGATCTTGTTTGTTAGAAGGATGGGGTGGGTGGGACCTAAAACTAAAAATGTGGGTGGCGATTGTATAATTATTAATTTTGAGGATCGTAGGGTTGCCGACCATATTTGTAGATGGCAACCGTCAAGTCCTAATACATCGATCAAACCCCTGAGGTTAGACCATTTTTATTTAACAGATCATGATTATCCTCCCCCTGGTAGAAGGAACTTTGCAAGGCCACAGTGGGAAGATACCCGGTATCACGTTCAGAGAAGCAGGATTGACCAATGTAGGGGAGAAGCAAGTGGAATCCCGTTGAGTAACAGATTTAGCGTGCTTGACCAGGTGGATTGACTTTCTGTATCCCCCAGTTTTGCACCCACCCATTGTTTGGAAAATAGCAACATGACAGTGGTCTCCAAGCCTGTTGGTAGGGATTATATTGAGGCATCTAAAAGTGCCAACAAAAATACATACCGAACAGTGGCCACTTCGCTGTCAACTGGCATATCCTTGACTAGCACAAGGAAGTCTGGGGAGGTCTCCCCTCCTCTGACTTCTGCCCATTCCTCACAGGATTTTCAACTCCAGATTTCTGCTGTGAATCCAATCTTGGCCGTACTTGAGTCTGGAACACTGGGCCACGATGAATTAACCCGCAAGTCTTGTTCAGGGCATAAGCAGACAATGCCATCTAGGCCTCTTAAAATCCTTTCATGGAATATAGCGGGTCTTAGATCTAACCTAGACATTCCGGATTGGTGCACCTTTGTGGACTCCCATGGGATCTGCCTATTTCAGGAAACATGGGCGGTCGATCCACCTCACAGATCGGGGTTTGTTACCTTTGGGGAACCTGCTTTCAAGGGCACCAGAGGAAGACCCTTTGGGGGACTGTGTATCTGGGTGGGCACCCACTTAGGTTTTTCGTTAAAAAAAATCGAGACCAACAGTCCCGACATTTTATGCATCCTGATGTCCCACAGTAACACACCTAAATTAGCTTTGATTAACGTCTACTCCCGGCCTGTACAATCCGGGAAAACATCTACAACCCTGGATATTTTGACTGCATTACTACACAGGCTTGGGGGTGACGTAGTCCTGTTGATTGGAGGGGATTTTAACTGCCATTTTGAACCCCTTCAAGGGGTCCCTCCTATCACATCGGCTGAGGATGACATCTGGTCAGTTCCGCCATCTAATGCATATCCAGTAATAAATTGGTCTGCCCTTGCTATCCAGTTGACCTCCCTTACTTATTCGTTCTCTATCAGAGCCTGCAGTGGACGTTTTAAGAGCGACACTCCCGCCAAATATACCTACAATTCTTTGGGGCACCCGTCTATTATTGATTACTTCCTGGTGAGTTTGGCACTTTGGTCAAAAATTTTAGATTTTAGTGTGTCTTCTCGCACAGAAAGTGACCATAACCCCCTGATACTTGAGTTGGATTATCAGCTATCTAGTGGGGACAGCGCCCCAGTTAATCCTCCAAGCAATAATCTAAGAATAGTAGACGGCGGGAGAAGAATCCGCTGGGCGGATGCCTATTCTTCCATTGAAACTAAGGCTAAACTTTATTATGATGCCATTCCTTTTCTTGAAAGGGCACACTCCACCCTAATTGAATCCCCTACTATGGTGGCTGAGACAATGGCTGAAATTCACAATGGAATGGCTACTCTCTTAAAGGACACTTTTTATAGGGATGGTGTTATCAAATCCAAACAATGTAAAGGCAAAGATCTTTGGTTCAATAAATCATGCAGAGATGCTAAAAACGTGCTATTGCAGGCCTTAAAGCTAGGCAATAGGCACAATGTCATCACAGCTAGAGTGGAATATAAAAAATTGCTAAAAAATGCAAAATTAGAATGGGAGGTGGATCGCTGGGTGGCCATCACATCTGCACTTGAAGCTAAGGACCCTAGAACCTTTTGGAATTTAGTTCACACAGGGACTCCAGAAGGGAGAACTACGATCTCCCCGAATATCTCAGAAGAAGCTTGGTCTATATATTTTAAAGATCTATACTCACTTCCCCCCGCTTGTATAAATCAAGCTCTCTCTGGGCCTCCAGCTATGAATCTTACATCCCCAACGCAATCCTTCACTTTGGAGGAAGTAAAGCTGGCCATTTTAAATATCCAGTCTAATAAAGCGCCGGGACTCGATAAGATCCCCGGGGACTTATTCAGAGATGAGCCAGCAGTCTGGGGCCCATATCTCCTGGTGTTATTCAATGCGATCTTGAAGGGCCTACCATTGCCAAGTACCTGGTTAGGGGCTGAGATCATTCCCATCTACAAGAAGGGTTGTCCCCTCCAGCCCTCAAATTATAGGCCGATTAGTTTAATTGACGTTACTCAAAAAATTTACGCTAGATTACTGCTTCATCGACTAGAGAGTTGGATTAATGATAATAATATACTGACACACTTACAGGCGGGGTTCCGGGCAAAAACATCAACAATTGACCAGTTATTCCGGTTGCAAGTTCTCCATTGGAAGCACGTGACCTTGGAAGGGGGTAGTCTCTACCTTACTTTTGTTGACCTAAAGTCAGCGTTTGATATGGTGGAACGGAATCAGGTATGGTCCATATTATTATCAATGGGGGCCCCACCATATCTGTGCCAACAATTGAAGCGTTTACATGATGGCACCTATGCGAGAGTACGGTTCGGTAATCAAGGACAGTTAACTGGTCCTTTCCCGATTGAGAAAGGTGTCAGACAGGGATGTGTCCTTGCCCCGACATTATTCTCCTTGTTTCTCAACGGGCTTATCGAAGACCTACTAGCCGTAAACGATATTGACTCCCCCAAACTGGGTTCCCGGAGATTCCCCGCTCTAATGTTTGCGGATGACACGCTTCTACTATCAAAATCCCCGATGGGGATGCAGTGCGTGTTAAACCAATTCTCTAAATTTTGTTCCAAAAGAAACTTGGTGATCAATGTAAATAAGACTAAATACATGGTCTTTAACGCCAATACTGTTAACTGTCCCCATCCAACATTGGATGCCAGTCCACTTGAAAGGGTTCCGATCTTCGAATATCTGGGTCTGACCCTCAACGATAAAATGGGTTGGGGTCCACAACTGACCAAAGCAAACCTTAGGCTAACACAATCGGCTGGAGGAATTCTGAAAGTGCAAAAGAACTGCTCACATAAAATAATAAGTGCCCCCCTTGAAATTTTTAAAGTCCAAGCCAGGGCATCTTCCCTGTACGGGGCAGAACTTTGGGGACACATATCAGTTAGTAATTTATCAATAACTGAAAACAACTTTTTAAGACAGCTGTTGGACTTGCCTCAAAGCACACCTTTGGTCCCCCTAAGGCTAGATCTTAATATTTATCCAATTGCAGAAATCATTGCTCTTCGGCCCTTACTTTATTGGAAGCGCTTGTGGAGCACCCCAGAACTGGTGCACTACAAGGAGGAGCTTAAATTTGTACTAGCCACTATGGGATCCGGTAAGATTCCATGGTTGGCCTTTGTAAAAAAATCACTTATCTTGTCTGGGCTCGAGGAACTCTGGCTTAATCCTGAAACCTCCTGCCCAGCCATTAGTAAACAAACTATGATAAGTATGATTAAGGAAAAAAATTTAATGAACCTCTTCAGCTCCACAAAAAGTTCAAGTCTGACCGATAATTTCTTGGATATCAAGTTTTCTTATAGCTTTGAGTCTGTGATTGACCAAATTCAACCCACACTGGCGAAGAAATTGTACTTACAATTTAGATATGGCACCCTACCTCTCTCTCAGATAATTGACAGTTGGAAAGGGGGCACTGTACGACCTTGCCCAGGCTGTCTACATGAGAATGAATCTCTGGTACATGTTATGCTCTTTTGTCCAGCTTACTCCTACATTAGGAAAAAATGGATAATTCAGCTATGTAAGAACTTGGGCATGAGGCAATACTTGGCCTTTTTTAGGGTTCTGAAAACAGATACTGACGCATTGATCGCCTTTACTGTAGCTAAATATTTACACTCTATGTGGATTACACGAAGGAAGTTGATAAACGACACTGTAGCACTTTAATAATAAGTATATGACCAACAAGTCCCTAGACCTACCTTTTTATATTTTTAATGATCTGTTTCTTATCAATTTTACTACCTTTTAACTTATTTAAATTTTTTATATATAATATCTAATAATCACTCAGGAATATGAGATCCATGTATCGAAATGTATTAATCGACTTGTGATTTGCTTGTATTCTTTTTTTTTTTTTTTTCTCTGTGTATGCTTTTATGGTAAATCTAACCGCAATAAAGCTGATTTGAATTGAATATATATATATATATATATATATATATATATATATATATATATATATATAGTAAACCTGCTCAAAGCATAGGTATAAAAATGGCATGGAATAAAAGTTAATTGACGAAAGGGTCAATTTGGAAAAATAGTCAAATTAAAGTGTTTTGGATGAATCCACCGTGCTACTCGCCAGTTCAAAGGCCAAGTACTCAATAAAGGAGTTTGGCTCTGCATGCAAGGATTGGTCGATTGCTCAAGCCATGAGCTCCAAGGAACAAATATGATCTTCGGTCTACGCCAATGCTTGTACAGTTGCCAGGCAACCTGCATCCATGTTAGTGGAGGCTACATCCAGTTGTCGATGTGCTGGTACAAATGTTTCTCCATAGATTGATGGTTCAAACCTTGCATTGGAAAGAAGTCGTAAGCTCAGGAAACAGTTCTGAACATGGGTCACTAAGACTCATCAACAGCCCAAAATCCTTGGTACTGGGAATTTGCAAAACAAGGCCAATGTCCAATGCCCATTCAAAAGGGCAACAGATACAATGGAACATGGGTTGCACACAGGTAAACCAGGATGGTTCAAAACGTTCGGGACAAATAAAGATCCAGTTCTTGTAGTAGTAACATTCCAAAGATCTGAAGCATACGTTCACGGTAGTGTTAGAGCAGTACCAGTTCCAAAGTACCTGCAAAAGGAGCATCCATTGTGGGGAAGCAGGATGAGGATGCCACAAATGAGGAATAACAGCAATGGGAATCCTCTAAATACACTAGACAGTGGAGTGGATAAAATCCAGAATTAATCAAAAATGGTCTGCAAATAAGTAACAAGGCCAGAGCCTAAACATTAAAAAGTGGGCATGGCCGGTCGTACTAGACGCACAAAAGATTTGATGCACTAATTCTCCGACATGTAGGGGAAGGTTTCTGTTTAAAAATAGCTGTAGTTCACTGGGAGGTCTACCACCTGCAATTTGCCTGTCTCGTGGGCATATGCAAGAGCTACTTCTTGTTCGAAACAATGCTTTGAGTCTGCTCAGTTTGTTGAAATCTGCCTTCAAATATTGAATCGAAGGCCACAACAAGCTATTTAATATTCCCTGCGGAGGAGGAAACAAGATGTTATTGCAACAAGTGAATAATTGGAAAACAGACAAAATATACAGGACTCCAGTCTGCATTCCACAACAGTCTTGATCACTCAACATGAGGTAACTATCATTCGAAAGTACTATTAAGTAAGCGAGAATTAAAGGAACTAGGATTCCCTTCAAATAAAAAGCCGAATTGGGTGCCAAAGTGTTACAGGTGCCATGGATTTTTACTTGTTTACAAGCAAGTGAATATCCTACAGTGGTCACATACTTCTCCATTTATAAAATAACTTCATTGTTGGAATGTTCACAACTATAAGTAAAGAGTAATGACCATAATTCATGTAAGAAGCTGCTCCCAAGGAATTCGTATTTGCCTATGGCAAAATGTTTCATGCAAGTGATGAATTTAAATATCCTGATGGGTAGTGAAATAACACCGTGTAGTACCCACACCGCCTAAGGCGTCTCGGCTATTATAAATGTGAGTTGTTTCAATTTTTCTAAATGCAGCATTTTGTTTGTTCCGTCTTTCGTGACTTGTTGTTTGTGTGAAGTTAAAAGGTGAAACTAAATTGTACAATTCAAGTAATGCCATGGAACTCGCCCATTCTTAAGTATCTGAAGCGCCTACCTAAAGTGCATAATAGATCAAAACTGACTTTGCCCATGATATACGGTTGACATGTCCCTCTGCACAATATCAATAAGATGATGGAATATTGTTCACATTCTAAAAACTAGATTAAATCGTATTAATACTATTATCAACAACAGCCAGCACTTTTTCCAAATTATCCTGGTAAATTTGTCCTAAACGTGCAGCAGCTTCCATTTATGATAGTTTCCATATTTTGTTATAAGTAGCATAAATACATCTTTTAGAATGTGGGATTTATGACCTAACAGAAAGTCTGATCAATTCATGTCCTCAGACAGGTGAGAAAGATGTTTCACTGCAGATAGTGTGGAATGTTCCAACCTTTGCTGACGCAATTTACCCACCGATTAGGTGGTAACAATACTAGAATGTTTTGACTGTGCATATCGGGGATCAGGTCTGCCGGATTAAAACCTGGATGTGGAATTTAGAAAACAAGCATGACAACCACTCATATCCACTGCCCATAACAACCACCCGCCCGGACTCGGAAATGAGGAATCAAAGGTACCATTCTGTACCATGCTATTTAATTGTTCTTCAGTATAATTTGCTAAACTCTGCCAATTATCAAAGAAGGCCACTGAAAGAATAGTCGGGGTGTTAATTTCTTTAGCTTTTGCCAACCACAGACAAGTCATCTGTTGGATTGTTTCATTCAGGAAAATGATTTGTGTAGGAATTAAACAGGATCAACATAAGGTTTCCATGCCCTGAACCTGCCAGGAATTCATGCCCCAAATAGTTTTTTTTTAAATGGCGTCCTTCTAGTAATCATAATCATTCAGTGCCAACTGATTGACAAATGTAGTGGTATATATTTTTATTTTGGGCAAACATATATTTCCTTTGTGGTGTTGGGGTTAGTGTAAAATATGACATGGGGTCTAAAATGTCATATCCCGTGAACTATGCATACCCATCTTTCAGCTTTTTTCAACTCCCTCGGGGGGGGGGGGGGGAGTTGGACAATGATCCCATTGTGTATAAATAAAATTGGGATGCTGTACACTATCTCTGTGCAGAAAGTGATGTTCATAATGCGAGTAGCAGAACATCTCATCTTAATTGGCAGAAATATGGAATAGGTCTTCTGATTAAAAAAACACAACATATAATACTCTAATTCAGAAAGCATATAATTTACAATATCAACATTCAAATTATCTGAATGCAACTTTAATACTATTACATCACCCATAGAAACTTTGAACACATGGTATCTGCAGGATCTCCATAGGACCAAATATATCGTACTTTATCCCAAACAATTCTATCAGTCACTGGAATGGCCAAATTGTTAACTAGGGACAAGTCCCTTTTCATTTTAGGCAATGATGAATGGGGTCCAGCACCCGGTTGACCAGTTGTGTAGCAGAACGTCCTGGGAAATGATTGCCATTATTAAATAGGAAAAAAATAGTCACAAATCCAGTCCACAGAAACAAGAATACCAAGGTAAGTATGATCCTGATATGATCGAAGTGGGGACTAGATAAGTGTGTTTTAACCAAGAAATAAAAACACAAATCTGTGCTTGAGACATGTACAAGCAGAACTGTCTGAAGAAGAATTATCTTGATCCATATAATACCCAGAGGTCCTCAGCTGAGGGTGTTACTCAGCAGTAGGGCTAGAAAAACTTAACTCAGAAGGATTTGCCTATGGTGGATCATTATAAGAGAAATCCATTGTAGAAGACTGAATAAAAAGAACAGGCAGCGCGTTAGGCAAATGGTCAGTGGAGGAAATATCAGTATCGGAGGTGTTCACAGGCCGCAATTGAAAGTCTTTTGTAAAAGGACTACTATGTGTCATACTATGAAGAATCAGCCACGTGGTGTCATTTGACATGTTCACTAGAGACAAAGCGGTGTCTTTGTAGCGCAGAAGAGGTGGCAGAATCACTGTTAGCATTCCTTTTCCAAGGCCGAACACCTTGTGGGATCTTCCACCCGTCCAAGGACATTTCCTGTGTGGGATATACGCAGTCTGCGCACAAACAGTTACCAAGAACATTGACATTGGTACAGGAAGTTCCTGGGAGCTTAGACACCATACTAATTGCAATCGCTAAAGGGTGATTTATCTAATCACATGTACATGTGGCCTGAGATACGTGGGTATGACTACGTGCGAAGTACGCGCACGCATCCTAGAACATAGACCCATAGAACCTTAGAAGCGTCAAGCAAACAACTAAACTATCAAAACATTTTTTAGAAGTGCATCACCAGGCAGACAACACTCACCTGGACAGTGCTTGACAAACCCAACCTAAGTGCGATGACACCTAATCTCACAAAACAACTGCTGCGCATCGAACAAAGATGGCCATTTAAACTAGGCACATCTAAATCTGGGCTGAATGATGATATTCCATGGCTGACACTGACCTAGCTCATCTAGCATTTAGGGTTTCGCGCACTCTATTATGCTGTTTTAGCGCCTAATGACATCTATCCACACAGCCCCTTCTGCACTTGTCGGCCTTATCTGACATTTCTAGGCAGTTATCTTCTTATGATATCACTATACGCCTCCTTTCTTTTGGCGTACTATGTCATTTTTCCACATGGTTGACGTAGTCTCTTCGTTATGTTATCCCTGACACAAAGCCTTGGTGATAGCGGAGCTACCTACATCATTACTGTCACCAACAACTCAAGTTTACCTGGGCCTTACTCTCTGAGTTTTTTGTTAAAGCGGATGCACCTTCCACCTTTTTTAGTCATTCACACCCTCCACTACTAAAAAGCCCCTGCATCTACTGCACAACAGTGGGTACATTCTGTTTTTTGTTCGAGTTCCCATCGTAGCGGGGGTTCTCCGGACTACAACTCCCAGCATGCCTGGTGGCAGTATAGCCAGGTAGTTGGTTCCCGCTTCGCTATGCATTTATTTTCCACTACTTAAGAGCGTATTCCACCAGCAGGTTTCCCCCTGTGTGACGGACATACATATGCATCCTGCATCATCGCTCAAGTTGAGCGGTAAGTTACGTATACTCCGGCAGGACTTTCTCAGCCATTGGCATCTCTACGAGTCCTGTCTCTAACATTGGTGGGATGCCTCTTGTTGTATTCTGTTTCTCTGATTTGGTTCCTTCCACCCACCCCTTTGGAATGGAACGCTCGTGGAACCCTGCGAACGTTCTAACCTGCACTCCCGGTATGTTGTTGGTTCTGTTACCGCTGAGGTGATGGATGTTTAGTTTAACTGCTGAATAAACTTATGGTTATATACACGACTGGATTATTACACTGGCGACGAGTGTCGTGAGGAGGACGACATACTAACATCCCCTCCATTTGTGGCCACAGCGGGAAATTAGAAGAAAGGAAAAGTCGAAAAGGACAGTATGGAGTTACAGAACATGTGAACAAGTAAAGGTTACTCACTGTGTGACAAGTAAGGAGTAATCGGAAGTACGTGGGGTGAGGTATCTACAGAAGCGGAGAAAAGAGAAGTTTATGGGACGCGTGCACGGAGGACATCGGAAGACGGCAGTTTGAGGAAGTCTGAAAAAAAAGAAAACACCGGTGAAAAGCATGTAGGGAGGAAGTTGTGAAGTGAGCAGCGTCAAGTGCGAGTACATGCACGGTGAAGTGGAGAGGAGTTTCGGACTAATCCGGCATTGCGCAGTATAGTGTGTGAAGCAAAGTGAGGTGACAGTACACATGCGCAGTGAGTTGTGGAGAAAATCAAATTCATGTGGACTTGCGCAGTAATTTACGGGGCGAGCAGTGAAAGGGCGACTGTGTGTGGAGAACACTACACAATTTCAAGTGGACTTGAGCAGTACATTTACCGAGCGAGCAGTGAGAGGGCGACTGTGTGAGGAGAACACTACAATCGTAGTGACACTTCGTCAACCTGCGCAGTATTGGAATAAAAGGTTGGAGAGCGGCCGGTAACGGAAACCGGGACGACGTAAGAAGCAGAAGATTGAAGGTTGTTGAGGGAGACGATGGGAGGAGATTCATTAACGCTCTGGTAACATTTCACTTTAGAGCGAATTGAACAGAACCGAGTGACATACGGTGAGGGTAGAGTACTCGGAGGAAACCTGCAGTGAAGGAACTTGTGACTGAATTTACAAGTATATCCTGAGCGAGACATTGTGGAGTAGGCAAATTTATTCATTACAAGTACAGGAGCATAGTGAAGAGATTTGATAAACGTAATAGTAGGTGAATTTTGGGGGGAATAAGAGTAGTTTAGGAAAATTACAATATGGCAGCAGCTAGCATGTTACAGCCTACGCCCTTTCTGTCAGAAGCTGGGGAACCTTTGGTAACCTGGAAAGAATGGAAGAAAAGTTTTGAATCGTACCTTATAGCTATAGGGGCAAGTGGGTTTTCTGCTATCAGAAGACAACATATCCTACTGCATAATTTAGGGGCAGAGGGTAGAAAGATCTTTGATAGTTTGCCTGAAGTGGAGGATGAGGAAGCGGATGAGGAAGGGGCCGATGTGTATGATCGCAGTATGAGGAAATTGGAACTACAGTTTGCGGATAAAATTAATGTTGTTCTAGAACGACACAAATTTTTTGGAAGGGTCCAAGGCAAGAATGAGAAGGTTGGAAACTACATTGCAGGGTTAAGAGGGCTTGCAAACACGTGTGAGTTTAATGAACTAACGGAATCCTTGATACGTGATCAGTTGGTACGTTGCACGAATAATAAGAAAATACAGAGCAAGTTGCTTGTTGGTAATCCAGATTTAAAAATGGCAATCGATATTGCGAAAAGTGTAGAACAAACTGTGGAATGCATGAAGGAAATGAATACCAAGGAGGAGAACAGTGTAAGTGAGACAAATGAAGAAATGAAAGAGGTGTGTGCCATAAGGAATACAAAAAAAAAAAAGATGGGAAGGAAATGGTTAACCAGGAGAGGTTGTACAATGAAAACAGGTTGAAATGTTTCAGATGTGGAAGTAGCGGGCATTTAGCAAACAGTGTAAATTGTTTAGCAAGAACAGCTATGTGTAGGAATTGTAATCGGAAAGGACATTTTGCGCGAGCGTGTAAAGATATGTCGGGGAAAACAGTAAACAGTGTAGAGTATGGTGAAGGTTACAAAAGGAACTTTGTGTTACAAGTGAAGGTTTTGAGGGAAGTAAGTGTAAATCACGTTGAGCTGCCTAAATGTGATATTGGGTTCAATGGAGAAAAAATGGCAACGTTTGTGGATTCGTGTTCACCTTTCACCTTTATGAATAGGGAGGAATTTTGGAAAAAATTCAAAGAGGGAGAAGTTGAACTACACACTCCAGATGTAGTACCTGTGGGGTACAACAAGGATCCGATTCCTTTAGAGGGAGTAGCTCTTATGAGGATATCATTTAAGGGCAGGAGCACTGTAGGAAAAGTATATGTTGCAAAGAAGGGGGCAAACTTACTGGGATGGGGGCACCAGAGAGACCTTGGTATAAAACTGGATCCCAGTGCAGAAAGTCCTGTCATGCTGGTGGAAAGAGGTGTGTGTGGGGCAGAAATTGTTGATGAATTCCCTGACATTTTTACAGATAAACTGGGGTGCTTGGACGAGTACCAACATAAAATAAAACTTAAGGTGGGGGCGAAACCAGTTGCCCATAAATGTAGGAACATACCTATTAGAATGAGAGAGCCTCTGAAGGCAGAATTAGACAGACTTCTTAGTCAAGGGGTCATAGAGTCGGTGGAGTGTGCGGAGTGGGTCGCACCCATCGTTATCACAGCTAAAGGCAATACTAACAATATCAGATTGTGCATTGATTTAAGAGAATTGAATAAGAACATATGGATCGATAGGCACCCCTTGCCTAATATTAATGAAATGCTGAATCAGATATGTGGGGCAGAACTATTCTCAGTAATAGATCTATCATCAGCCTACCACCAAATAAGACTTCACCCTGAAAGTAAGGCATTGACCACGTTCATAACACCGTTTGGCGCATTTAGATTTTGTAGAATGCCATTCGGGTTGGCCTCAGCTGCGGCCATTTTTCAAAGAGCAATGCAAGGTATTCTAAATGGATTGGAACAAGTGTTATGTTTCCAGGACGACCAGTTAGTGTATGGAAAGAATGAGAAGGATCATAATGAAAAGCTACGTTTGGTTCTGGGTAGTTTGAGGAAGGCTGGTCTCACTCTGAAGAAAGAAAAGTGCCAGATAGGAGTCCGCTCAGTTACATATTTAGGGCATGTCATTTCCCAGGAAGGGATTAAGCCTAAAACTAACTTAGTAGAAGCTATAAAGTTAGCGCCATGTCCCACCAACAAGGAAGAGATAAAGTCATTCTTGGGGCTGTCAGAGTATTACTCTAAATTTATAAAGAACTTTGCAGAAATTACGTACCCTTTGAGGTGTATGTTAAAGAAAGGGGCAACATTTGAATGGGATGGGCCATGCAGAAAGGCTTTTGAGTCCATAAAAGACAGTATAGCAGAGGCACCATTCCTAGGATGTTTTGATACTAGTAAGCGCACCATCATTACCACAGATGCCAGCCAAAAAGGTATTGGAGCCACTCTCAGTCAAGTGACAGAAAATGGAGAAAGGATAGTAGCATTTGCATCGAGAGCTCTTACTGCAGCTGAATCTCGCTACTCGGTAATTGAGAGGGAGGCATTGGCATGTTATTGGGCCATACTGCATTTCAGAACATTCGTGTGGGGCATACCTTTTAATGTAAAGACAGACCACAAGCCTTTAGTGAGCATTATTTCATCCAAGAATTTGGGAAGGTCCACACCTAGGATATCGAGATGGTTCCTTGGTCTACAGGGTTACAATTTTGAAGTTGTGTACATACCCGGAGAAAAGAGTCAGGCAGCAGATTGCTTATCTAGGCTACCACTGAGGAATCAGGAGGTGGAGGAGGATCCTGGGGAAGAAATTGTAGTATCTACAGTTTTTGATGGGTTGGACAAACAGGAATGGGTTGAGGCTTTAACAAAGGATAAGTTATTCCCAAGGGTAAAAAATCTTATTTGTAGCCCCAAAATTTTGAAAGAGGGAGAGGATGTATTTTGGGAGGTGAGAAATGAACTACATTTACAAGGAAATAACATATACAGAGGGGACAAGCTAGTACCTCCTGAAGACATAAGAGATAAGATTCTACATCTGGCACATGAGGGACACTTAGGGTGCAGCAAAACTAAAAGTAAAATTAGGTTACACTATTGGTGGCCAAAAATGGACAATATGGTGGAGAAGGAGGTAAGATAATGTGTGCCTTGCACCATGAGCGACAAGAGCAAGGTCGTGAGCAAAGGGAAGATCTCTCCTGTGGCAGTTCCCACTGCTCCTTGGGTCAAAGTGGCCATGGACATTGTTGGTCCTTTAAATATAAGAGGACTGGGTGGCAGATTTATCATCACATTGGTAGACTACCATTCAAAATGGATCATTATTAAAGTAGTAGAAAACATCACTACTGATAGTGTTATGAGTTTCCTCCAAGGGGTTTTCCGTACAGAGGGGATACCCGAGATTTTGGTCACGGATAATGGGGTTCAGTTTACCTCTGCATGTATGAAGGAGTTCCTGCGGAAGTTTTCTGTTGAACACCAGTTTACGCCATTGTATTGTCCAAGGGCAAATGGGCTGGTAGAGCGCATAAACCGCATGATCAAAGAATGCATTCAACTTAATGTACAAAATGGAAGCAATGTAAGGAAAGCATTGGAGGACATGGTTTGATCATATCTCATAACTCCTCACTCAGTCACAGGCGTGTCACCGTTTAAGTCCCTTAAAGAGAGAGAGCCCGGCACTAAGCTAGGCCCTTTGTGGCTTGTCGGTGGAAGAAATGAGGAGGTGGACAGAGATATGATCATGGAAAAGATGCATTCAAATCAAAGGAAGTATGTGGATAGGTACAATGAGAAAATTCAGAAGTCACCCAGAACCTTGAAGGTAGGGGATGCAGTGAAGGTGAAATTACCTAATTTTGTAGTGTCAGGTAGCTCTAAATATTCTGAAAGGAAGGTGATAAGCAAGGTATTTAAGAATGTGGTAAAGCTGGATGATGGTCAGTATTGGAGTATGGACAGAATAGTTCTTGATAAAGGCGAAGTTCCTATTCACCATGATGGTAATGTAAAACCAAGCAATGATATCCAAAATGCCATTCCTGAAGGTAAGATGTGCCTAAGGGAGGTGCACTCCAAGCCGGAATGGCAAAAAGACTTTTTCACATATTGATCTGTTATTTCCCAAATATGCATTGGAAGGAAGATGTGTTGTATTCTGTTTCTCTGATTTGGTTCCTTCCACCCACCCCTTTGGAATGGAACGCTCGTGGAACCCTGCGAACGTTCTAACCTGCACTCCCGGTACGTTGTTGGTTCTGTTACCGCTGTGGTGATGGATGTTTAGTTTAACTGCTGAATAAACTTATGGTTATATACACGACTGGATTATTACACATCTCATATAGCATAACCCTATTTCTCAATTAGGAAAGGGTTTTGAATACATGCGCTATACCGGCAGCGCTAACCCGCAGCATATTATTTCCATTTCTCTCTCCGAAGCGGGTTATGAATATACGTGCTATACAGGCAGCGCTCACCCCGAGGCATACTTTTTCCATTGCGCACCGTGTCTTTCACAGAAGCGGGTTCCGAATACACACGGAATACCCGCAGCGCTCACACCGAGGCATTAATTAGAAAGCGCAAGTGACTAATCCGTCCCCATTAGGGACAGCTCCACGCATATGACCTACTACCTTTCTGGGACACACTTCACCTGCTTGAATCGTTAGACCATCGTGGCACACTGCATGCTTGCACCCATTGGAATAGTTGTTGCGCCTTCGCAGACTGCACGCAGTGACATTTTGTATGTTACGATATAACTATTGCACACAGCAGCGCATGAGTTCCCATAGCTCTCTCGTGGAACCACTTTACAGATGACCCCTTTGCTAACGATTGCTCACATTCTGTTTAGCTAGATCTTGCTCATTGAAACATTTTCTTTTTTACTTTAACGCCATCAACTTTATTCATTAGGTTGGTTTGGCGTATGAACCTATGGCTCGTAGCCCAGGACAGATGTGGTAAATTGCCTGACCGTTGGGGGTGAGTTTCGCACAAACAAGTAACCACTAGGTGAACATTCACAATGTTTTGACAGCCTATATAATGTATTTTACATATTTGTTTGTCACATGTGCTGTGGCTTGACCATGCTATATATATTTTTTACCACAATGTAAATGGCGCGGTGTGTTGTTTCTTTGTTTCACCACAGGTCCCACTGGTGACTCCGCTGAACTACAGGAACACTGGTTTAGTTTTACACACTGCCGTTTATTGTTTATTATCTTACACTTTTCAGTATTGTGTTCACTCACTAATCGCAGCAGCTATTACATGATCCTGATGCAGGCCACAACACTTTTATAGGTTTGAAGGCCAAAACATGTTGATTGCTTCCTAATGCAGCTCTCTCTAATGTTGGCAGTTGCATTACCCACTATTTGTTTTTAATCCTGGCCCAAGGTAGCATAATCAACTTGGTCTGGCTAACCTCGTTGCCAGTTTTAACCACCATTTACCCTAGCACTGCACTCGACACACCACGCTCACACAGGGTTTTAGAATAACCCCCTCTCAAAAAACCTAACCCTGAGCTCCTCGCAGCGAGGGGGTTGTAGCCAGGCTCACGACTAGGCTCGTGATACGAGGAGGTAGCCCTATGATGAAGCAGGATACCTTTGGTGTGTGAGGGAAACCGTCCTTGAAAGGGATCCCCCTCCCCAGCATGGTTGGCTCTATCCACACGCTCAGTTGACTAGTTATTGGACCTGTGGACTCCTTGTGTGACAGTTAGCATTCCTTGGACACCAAGAACTGGAACAGGAGCTTGGTACATTGGGCCAAATTCTTTTTTTTATTGCCACTTTTTCTCAAACTAGATCTCTAATCTTTGGAAGCCAGCCAGGAACTGGAATTTTATCTGCAGCAATGGAAGTGTGAGACTGAAGCAATGTTTGCAAGATTGAGTGTCACAAAACCTTTGTAGGTCCTGGAAGATAGCACAATGGTTATTTATGTCAAATGTTGCGGCTGCCGCCACAACGTCTGGACCATCAAGGTCTGGAACATACATCTTGATGCCAAAAAGTACATCATGCAGGGTCTGCCCACTCCGAGATCTTTTAGGGAGTTTATTTAACGCTTGTTTAACCCCATAAAGTTGGTTCAACCAACCACGCCTTGTACCTAATACTTTAGCCATTAAGCAAAGCTTTAAGTCACAGTTCATTCTCTCTAGAACAGAATTACCCTCTGGTCTATATGGAGAAGAAAAATGCACTTGCACACCCTTGGACTTTATCGAATCTCGCTACATTTTAGAAGCGAATGCCGGACCTTGGTCCGAATGTAATGCGCTACAGGCATATGTACTGATAAAAATTGCAAGTCTTTAATAACAGTCCGAATGTCAGCCGAGCGATGTGGCCAAGCACATAGGAATCTATAGCAGGAATATACTGCTGCAAACAAAATATATTTAAATGCATTATATGAAATCAATAGGCCACATGATCTCAGCAAAAGCAGCCAAAAGGCTGATTAGAAATAAAAAGATGTCTGTGGTGGACGAGACACAGTGGAAGTTTTGATTTATTGACAAATGTCACAAGTTATAACATATTTTCTGGTCTGTTGGTATAAACGTTGCTGCCAATAATGTTGCTGTAAGAGCGAAATAGTGGCAGCCACTCAAGCATGACTGGAGTGCTGCTATAATAAAAAACCTGTCTGCGGTCTGCTTTGGGAATCATACGATCATCAATACCAGCAATAGTTGGAAAATGAACCCTTTGCTCATTTACGTGATAGGAATATTATGAAAGGAAGCCCTTCTGTAAAGCTGTGCCATTTTAAAATGCATTAACAGAATCCAAGATATCATTATTGATACGAGTTTTAGAACGTGTTCCTGCTAATATTTCTATTTTTTATTTCTTTATTATTTTCAAACACACAAAGCAATAGGTCACAGATGCAGCTGCACTTCGAACGTTTTGCATTGCATGATGATTCATCATTATCATCATCATCAAAAAATATTTATTTCGGCTGTTGTGACTATAAAAGCACAAGTAAAAGTACAATACATTTTGTACAATTGAATAAAAACTATTATTGCTCTAAGTAAAATGCAGGATTACAGAAAGGTGCATGTGCATGGTTACATAGAACGCTCAGCTATCCCGCATGCCAGCCTCAGGGGCCCTAGAATTAACCTATATGTTTAGGAACCAATAAAGTGCGTGTGCAAAACATGAGCAGCATAGGGCCTTTACAGTTTTCAGAAACCAGGGATCATAATGCCAACAGTGCGGCCCTCACATGGTAGCATTCGAAGATATATACAAATGAATAGATATAAAAGCATGTGCAACAGATTATGATTGAAAATACTCTTTTAAAAATCATAAAATACTTATATTCATGTTAAAAAAGGCCGAACCTCAGTTTATAAAATATATAATGATAATTTGGCAAAACCTATAGGCTAATCTTTAAAGTGGCTCTATGTACACACCACATAGAGAATAAAAAACTGGATATTGAGAACACAATAGGCATGTGTGTGTCATATTTTAAAATCCTAAAAACCTATGTGCAGTGGTTGGTTCCTATGTTTCTGCATAGCTGTAGAAGCCATCGACGCCTCTCCATCTTATACCCTTGGCAGATAAATATTACATGATATTCCGTCTCAACTGCATTGCTACAGGCCGGACAACCCAAATTGGATGAACCCGTCCATTTATTTGTAAAGTCACACAACGGGAGCAACCCATGCCTAAACTGCAAAAATAACTTCTTGGCAAGGAACGGCTGGATGTCATCCCGGACGGGCTCTAGTCTGTACTGATCTTTTGTTTTAAAAAACCCTGTAGTCAGTGAGCCAGACATAGACCTCCCCTGTATCTGGGCAAGTTTATGCTCCCTGTAGCTCTCTATCAGGTCCTTCCTTGAAGTTATGGAGCAGATTTCTTCGGCATTGTTCCACAAAATGCCCTTGCCCATGGCCACAAGAGTGTTCTTGATAAATACCAGCCATGGTAATTTGCACACCCCCTGTAAACTCAATACTTCACTCAGCTCTTCCCTATATGCAGTCAGTTCAAGGGTACTCCACTGATGCCACCAAAATAGAAGAGGTCTAAAAGTGGCTTTGTGTGTGATTGGTCAAATCCCTAGGTCCATGCAAAAGAATTCTCAATTTTCGATTTGGAGCCTGATGTGCAGTGACCCCAAATTTCAGCTCCATTCAGGGCGCCACCCCTGGTTTGGGCTTTATACATTTCCACCGCGGGCCTAAAACTTGTGGGTGCAATTCCTATATACCTTTGTCAGTCCCCTTGTTGTCTGCACCAGCTTTAAACTTGCTTTCTTAATTTGCGCACCCCAGTCCATTTTTTCAGTGAACGTGATGCCTAGATATTCAAAAGCGGACACCCTCTCCAGGGGTTTCCCATCTAGACCGGGATTTGGCTGGGTACTAGTGCTTGCATTAAATACCATGTATTTGTTTTTCTGTAGGTTGATCCCCAGCCCCCTATTTTTGCAAAAAACTTAAATGATGTCTAGAGCCCTCTGAATTCCCATTGGTGACTTTGAGAGCAGGAGGGTATCCTCGGCGAACCTCATGGCTGGAATTTTACAGTTTGCCAGCTTAGGGGCATCAATATCCTTCCCTCCAGTCAATGACCCAACTAAACCATCAATAAAAAGAGTCGGGGCCAAGACACAGCCTTGGCGTACGCCTCTTTCAACAGGTATGGGGGCAGTTAGTTCACCATTTTTGCCATACCTAATTTGACAAATTGCCCTTGTGTAGTCATTTCAGTTGATGGCAAAGATATGCTGGGACACCCAGATGCAATAAAATTGCCCACAATTTGTCCCTCCGAACCAGGTCGAATGCGGATTTTAGGTCCACAAGTATTAGGGTTTGCCACCCTCTATACACACTGATTTACAATGTAGTAATTGTAACCTAAAAATGTGGTCTATTGTGGACATCTTCGCTCTGAACCCTGCTTGGAGGGAACTAAGAACATTGTGCTCCTTCATCGAGCTCTGGAGTCGCCCCAACAATACACAGGTAAATATGTTTTGGCTAACGTTGATAAGGCTGATGGGTCGATAGTTAATGGGGAGCAGTGGAGAGCCCTTTTTGTAAACTGGTATGGTTTCAGCCCCCGCCCAGGTGGTGGGTAGCGACATTCCCTGCAGGCTAGCATTGAACAAAGACCACAGGTAGGGGGCCAAAATAGTAGGTTAACTACGGAAAAGATCCCCAGGAATCTTATCTAACTCTGGAGCCTTGGATGGCGCTACCCTGCTCAATGCATCAATTATCTCAATGAGGAATATTATAGGGGCATCAAAACACATTGGCTCAGGCGAGAAACCTCATTACCAGCTGGCCCATCCTTATCCTCTACCCTTAAATATAAGGATTCATAGTGAGCCTTCCAAACATCCATTCCTATATTAGGTTCTGTGGCCAATTTTCCTTCTCGGGATCCTGAATTTATAACATTCCAAAAGGACCTCAAATCATGAGTATTTATTTAAGGTGTTTAGCAAGGTGTCCCATTTGTGACATTCCCATCTTCTTTTTCCCTTCTCGATAGCAATTTTGTGGGCTGCCCTTTTTTCTCTTATTAACAGCCAATCCTTAAGTTTTATAGCAGCGATGAGAGCTGACCTGGTCATACGGCAGCTATCGCCATACCAGGGATGTCCTACTTTTCTATTCCCCCTTATTCTTATGTTGGAATGAAAAATATTAGCCATAGTGGTTACGTGATCTTGGTGATTATCAAAAATTTTAGAAAGAGTAAAATGGATGCCGTCAATCAGTGTGAATTAGTTCGCGACCATGAGGAATGGGATGGTGGTTTCGTATAGAGATGCCAACTTTTTATGAGATTGGCAGAATTCCCCCCACCGATCTCTCCTCCTGCCGTTGGTCAGTGTTAGACTGAAGTCGGATGGTGGTTGCGTTTTAGATGCACTCATGGCACAGGGCGAGATCACCTATACGATAAGAGCATTATGGTCACTATCATGACGGGGCACGATCATAATATCTAACACCCAATGCCAAGATTTTGTATCTACCAGAAAGTAGTCTATAATAGAGGCATGTCCTGGTCTATTAAAGGTGTGGTTACCCTGCGTGTCAGATTTTGTGCAGCAATTACACGCCTTAATGAATGATTACATTTGAGGGTGTTCATCTGCAACACCAGCGGCGTCTATGCCCGAGTTTGTGGAATGTTGGGCTCTGGAATGGCCCAGTGCATTTCCTCATCACTGAGGTTACCAGGCCATTCAGAGGCTTGTACTGGCAATTAAAATCACCCCGTAGGATCACCCAGAAATTGTCCGGAATAGTGAGCAGAAAGGTGGTTAGTTGATCAAGAGTCGTCAACTCTTGGCGATAGCCAACCGGTGTGCCTCTTGGCCGGCCGTGTCATATGGAGAAGGCCCAAGAGGTACACTGGAACTGAACAATTCAATGCACATTGCGTTACCTCACATAATGATACCACTTGTTCCCAGTAGTCTCTGACTTTCCCACAGATGTACAAAATCTGCACCCTACGCCCCGCATCTGCGGCAAGTGGAGTCCGCTCTTAGGCCCTGTCTCCATAGTTTCATGGGCATGTGGTAGGTTTTGTAAAGATATTTATAGTGGTTAATTTGCAAATTAACATTACGAGTCAGCATTTCGATAAGTTTACAACAAAACTTCCATTCATCCTGGGTTAGAGGCACATCTAGCATCTGGTTCCACCTATTGAGTGCTCTGTGGGTGGGTTGAGCTATTTCTGTTTGCATTGCGTGGTATAGTTTGGCCACTAAATGTATTTTGTTGGAGTCCACAATTATCATGTGTAGCGCGGCCAGTGCAGGTGGCTCCACCGGGAAGCTGGGGTACAGGGCTTTGATGGCTGCCCGCAGTACAGCAGCGTTTGATTGCTAATGTGGTGTAGGGCAGATGCCTTCACAAACTGCTCCTTCTCATATAGACTGCCCAGAGTGCAAATACCCACATCTTGTAGCATTACAATGCTGCCTGCATCCTGCGACACTGACTGTGCCGGGTGGTTGGCAAGCGACATGCTTGGTGCATATAGCGGCAGCTTCACGGCCATGCCACCCAACTGCCTCCATGCCTCTGTGGTCGCTTGTACTGGGTTGATTTCTGTGCGAGGGACTTCCTTGCACTTGTGAGGTAGGGTGTGGTGTAGTGGTATCGGATGAGCATCCCCATCTTCTACAGCCAGATGTGGAAGATATCGCACCGGGTGATACCAATAATGGGCATAGTGTGCTTGGGCACATAAATAGTAAAGTTTGAAATCTGGGGCGGCAAATCCTCCTTGCTCATAGGGGAGTGTTACTGTGTCCCAACCTATTTGCCCTTGCTTCCCAGCCCAGACCATTTTGATTATGCGCGTTTGTATTGTTTTAAAAAGATGATTAGGTAGGGTAATCAGGATGTTATTGAATAGGTATAAACATCTGGGCAGCATGAACATTTTTATATAATAGCTATCCTGTCTGCTAGTGTTAAGGGTAGTTTAACCCATTTGTCTACCTGTACTTCAAGCTGGTCAATTGCCCTTCCATAATTAATCCTGATGACTTCCACTGGGTACCTGTGAATCCAGATCCCCAGGTATTTAACTGGGTCGGCTTGCCACTCCAAGGGGCAGTCTAGTGAGCATGGCTGGGTGCCCTCTATTAGAGGAACAACTGTAGATTTGCTCCAGTTGATTTGGAGTCCGGAGAATCTACCAAAGCGGATGTACTCTCTCAGAAATCTCGACTGGTTATGCTGTGGGTCTTTTACATAGAACACCATGTCATCTGCATAGAGGATATGCCTATTTGTCGTTAGTAGAATCTAAGTGCAGTGTCTGCGTATGTCTGTCCTATTTTGCAGGCTAAGGGCTCTAACGCCATGGTGAAGAGTTCCACGCCGTATCCGCACCGGCCCGACACCCTCCCATTTACTTTGATCTGGGCCATTGGGTCCGTATAGAGGAGCTTTATCCAGTTTAGAAACACACTGGGCATACCCATTCTTTGCATGATAGCAAAGAGATATCCCCACTCCACCGAGTCGAAGGCTTTGGCTGCATCCAATAAGATGGCCGCCACCTCTAACTCTGGGTTAAGGACATGTAGGAGTGCAAATATGGTGTGAATGTTATAGGAGGTCGATCTTTCCGGGATAAATCCCGATTGATCTGGAGGCACAATGTTGGGCATTAATGGCGTCATTCTGGTAGCTAGCACCTTCGCCAGTATGATGGCATCGGTATTGATAAGGGACAGTGGGTGGTAAGAGTCCCATCTATCCTGCGCTTTGTCTGGCTTGAATAACGTTATTAGAGCTTCTCTTAGAGTTGGGGATAGAATTTGTTTCTCATGAGCGTCAGCGTACATGGCCACAAGGTGCAGGCTTAGCAGGTCGCTACAGGTTTTGTTGAACTCATTGGTGAGCCCATCTGGGCCTGGTGCCTTACCATTCGGCAGCGATCTGATGGCCTCCTGATCCTCTGGAACCGTTATCGGCTGAGCCAGATATTCGTGTTGGCCATCCGATAGCTACGCTAGGGCTATATCCTCCAAATACTCTGTGAGCGCAGCCCCATCTGTGTCCCCTCCCGATGTGTACAGATTACTGTATGCAGCCACGATTGTGGAGTTGATCCCTTTGTTATCAACGTGCGTCATTCAGTTGTCAGTAAGGTGCGTTACTGTATGTTGTGTGCTTCTAGTTTGAATTTTCTGGGCTAAGGTGTGCCCTATCCTACCGCCCTCTCCATAAGCCCTCGCGGTGTGCCTCTTCGTTAAGTATTTGAATTTGTCTCCTGCAAAGTCATTGTAGAGTGTAAGCTGTTCCTGAATTCTTCCTAGGATGTCGGCGTGGTGAGTGTTTTCATATTCTGCCTCCAGCTTTATGATGGTTGCCTCTCTACTCTACAATTTGGAACGTATATCTATCAGTATCCCTGCGCTGGTGCTTATACGTATACCACGGATGGTGGCCTTGAAGGCCTCCCACACTATGCACGGGTTGTCAACCAACCCCACATTTATCTAAAAGTACTCCTCCACTGCCCTCCATATACTGTTGTACACAGGGTCCAACAGAGACCTAGAGTTAAAATGCCATGTGTATTGTGGTGGTGTGTAGGTGGGTATGTCTATCACTAAAAGCATTGGCTTTTGGTCGAAGAGTGTCCTTGAGAGGTGTCTGACGTCTGTCACCCAGCCATTGGCGCGTGTAGTGGCAAGCCAATAGTCCAGCCTAGACCAACTGGCATGCACAGTGGACGTGTATGTGCCCTCCCTAGTACCTGGGTGGCGGAGGCGCCACGTATCTACCAGGTCGAATTTGTCCATACATGCCAGCATTTCCTTAGTAGCCTGCCTGGGGTGTTCTATCGCATTCGGCGATCTGTTTTGCTCCACGTTGAGTGTAATGTTTAAGTCACCTGCCCAGATTAGATTTGTTAATGACAGGTCTCTTAGCTTGTTACGAATGGCGGTGTAAAACTCGGGGTCGTAAGTGTTTGGCCCATATGTGTTGTTCAGCCCAATTTGTGAGCTCCTTAGAACGACCGTGATGATTACACATCCACCCTGGTTGTCCCTTAACACCCTGTCCTGTTGAAATTGTACTCCTTTCTTGATCATAATAATGACACCCCGCGAATATGTGGAATATGGGGACGCGGCCGTCCGCTCTGCCCAGCCTCGACCTATTGTCTTGTCAGTATACGTGGTGAGGTGCGTCTCCTGGAACATTGCTACCTCTATGTGGTGTCTGTTAAGAAATTCCAGCACATGATGGACCTTTCTGGGATTGTTCAGTCTCAACAGAGTCTCAACATATTGTTCCATATGCCCTGTGTTCGTGGACTCCGGCACCCCTGTGATGTGGACATTGTTGTGCCGGGACCGCGCTTCAAGCTAGTCATTCTTTGCCTGTATTACGGCCAGCACCTTCTCCATAGGGCGGCTTTTGTTCTGTAGTTCTTGCGTGACATCTTCCATGGACACAATACGGGTTTACATTTCAGTGATCCTGCTCACTTGTTGTTATAGTTTGGCCGTCATGTTGTCCATGCGGATGTTGAGGCGATCTATTTTACCATCTATGGTCAGCAATCTTTGTTGCACGGCTTGTTCCCTTTTCTGCCATAGTTAGAGCAGTTTCCCCAGTCGTGTGGGTGGTTTTCCTTGCCTCTAAAGTTAATTTCAGTTGGGCTTTGTCCATCCTCCCCATTCGGCCAGATCGCTGTCCACTGCTGTGCTGCCGACCTCACCCCTAGGTCTAGGGCTATACTTTGTGTTTGACACAATTGGTGAGGGCGGGGCTCTTCATTGAAATCTAGCCCAGACCGTACCTATCCCATGCCACCTCGGCCCAGGAATCTCTTGTCACGGCGTATGATTCGACTCCCTCAGGTCAGCCATGATAGAGTGCACCATGAGGGTGCTGGCTGTGTGTGGTTAAGTCCCATTAGGCTGGCCCCAGCAATCCAGAGTGTGCAAACAGTAATTGTGTGGTGACACTGCCCCACAGAGTCATTGGCAGACTGGGGTTACCCGGCAGGGGCCGCCTGTGGAGTGTCCTCAGTGTTCTCCCAGTGCCACTCAGGCCGCTCGTGGGCCACTTTGTCAGTGGCACGCCTCGAATTCCAACTGTCCCCCCTCCACCGCATATACCTGTAGGAATGGGGAGAGTGCGTGCTCCAATTACGTCAGTCTCCGTCAGCTGATGCGGGGGGGCCAATGTTGGGTGTTTTCCAGAATGGACCCGAGGAAGGTGCCGTACCTGAACCATGTGCGCAGGTGCAGTCGCGCTGCGAACACCCACTATTTTTAGACTGGCAGCTTAGTCTTGGCAATTGGGCAGAGAAATGAGCGTCCTGCTGGCCTCTGACTCCTAAATCAGTACAGGAAGGGCTGATAGGGGTTTACTTTCAGGGCCCCAGGCCACTGAAAAAATTGTGCTACCCTGTTAAAAACTCATGGGCCGTCCCCCAGCCAGGTCCGGTAGCGACTGTGCGCCCAGCACTCACCCAGGTGCTCACACATGCTAAGAAGGCAGTGGTGGATCCACACCGCGCAGATGGTAAAGGCAGAGTTACGACGCTCCGTAGAGCACAGCCATGCAGATCCAGCCGGGTTTACTGCTGTGCGCTCGGGAGAGGACTTCCCACCGAGTGCCGCTTATCTGCTCGTTAGGCCCAGTAGGCAGTGGTGGGGATTCGAGTCCCGTCAGGACCGTATAGGTTAAGGCATGCAGGATCCAACAACTATAGTTAAGATGGGCTGTCGCCGGCGTTCCCAGTGCCGCCCTGGTGAGTAAAGCACTTCGGCTGCCCAGGGGGCCTCCACTCGCAGCTGGAATGTGGCAGTGAGTGCTGGGGCTTGACTGAGCCAGTGTGGCCCGCTCGGCAGTGTCAGTCGTGGCCACGATGGCACCCCCACAGTCACAGGCCCACCGCACAGTGCTGTAGAATGTCCCACACCCGTGCTGAGCAGCTATCCTCACCGGACTCACCTGTGGGCAGTGAGGCTACCACTCTCCCCCGCTGACTAAATCCTTTCACTTGATGGTCCTACGGCGGGACAGCCGCCATTGGCCTGGTCTCCTTGCCAAGGATGGAGTCTGCAACACCAGCGTTGGCTCTCTGACGGCACTTGAAGGCTGCCACGTGTGTCCGCAGCATTCGCGGAGGCATATCTCCCAATTTCACGGTGTTGTGTTGGGAGTTGTGCAGGATGATGGTGGATATTGTGCTCACAGCCGGCCGAGCTGCACTACACTGTGGCCATCTTGCCGTAAGCCCTCTAGCCCCCCCCCCTCGAGAATAGACATTTATGAAGAGAATTCTGACCTTAGTAGGAAAGATCAGAAAAAACCAAAGACTGTCACATGAAGATGTCTCTATTTCACTTCACAGCACAAATGTACACCAACACAGGTACTGAGTCACCCTGAGGGCCTTCCCCCTACCCCGAGAGGTGGCTGCTATGCTAAATGACGCAAAGCCTAATCTATGCATGTCCACCCTAGCCCAGGTTTCCTGGAATATGCAGAATGCGTGTTGATCCATGAATACCCCCCACTCCAGGTAGTCCACTTTGGTAGTGAGACCTGCAAAGTTCCATGAAAGTACCTGCAGCCTAGAGGGCCCTACACAATTGTCTAGGATTTGCAACTGGTCACCAGTCATTGAAGTGCCATGTTCTCGTTGGAGTGGGCTGGTTGTCTAGACCCCTATTGGCCTTAAGCCATTGCTAGCAGCAAAATGGTCAGATATGGGAGATGGATATTTGGAAGTCACCCACAGTTGTTGATAAAATGCCTGTATGAAATCTTGGGATGGATCAGGCAAGGGTTGATTAATAAGAGCCCCATGCCAAATCAAATCACTACTCTGGGGTGGTGATGTATGAGCTAAGATGGAGGCGTCGTCCTGCTGTTGTTCACTGTAGTAAATATCTGGAGTCAACCTAGTGGCCCCCAGTCAGTCGCAAGTGTCAAGCCCTTCCAAGGCAGCAAATGTATTAGTTAGCGGGATGGCTGCTAGATGGTTGAGACTCTGTTGGATGGGTGAATGTAAAGGAGCAAGTTTAGTATCAGACCCTGAATTAGAACACCTGAGACCCCGGGGCATATACAAGTACTCCAACGGCAAAGCATACATTTGAGTTGATGGCGTAGTACTTTTGGGAAGTACACCCAATAAGTAGTTGACAAGACAAATTAAGCACAATGCAACCCCCCAGATTATTTTAGGGGAGTTGCCCACCCAATGAATACTTCTAGCCAAAATGATATATTTTGCTAAGTTGGGACATTCATAGACATCAACATGCTTCAACAGCAATTGTAGTGCTTTGTTCAACAGTTGGTGTGTGGATGCTGACTTCATATTGCAATTGTGGGGTATTTACCAGGGTGATCACAAATGGGCAGGCTGCTGGAGGAAGGTTTGGGTTAGAACCTTTCATGGTTGAGGGACTTTTCCGACCCTCACCAAATAAGCCCTGCCTGGAGCTAGATGCTGCAATAACATTGGGTGGCTGAGTAGGCTATTGGGATTGCTGTTCAGGATTAGTGCGTTGGGTGTTCTGATTATTAGGTTTGGAACTATTACCCCCTATGCCTGCAGGGGTGTATGCATAATTTTGGGATATCGAATTATTGATGTTAGTGGAAAGTGGCGCCTGCCATGACCAAGGTTGTGTGGCCCTTATTTCCTGATTATGATGTTGTGCAGCAACACCCTCTGACCTCATAGCAGGCTCAGGGGCTGTAGTTGCATGATCTTTAAGTTTATCGCCCAGCATAACCAATGGGGGCTCTGCTGTCTTACAGAACCCTGCAGATCTGTTACATCCCTGGTTATTAAGAAGAGCCACACTAACTTCAATACAATTCCAATAAGGGCTGTAAGAGTCGGGTAATAGTTTGCTCCAAGAACTTAGTAGTTACTACAGACTCAAACCCCACCTCTGATGACACAATTGAGGAAGGTTCTGTCATAGCCCCATTGTCCGATTTGGTGAGTCTCTTGGACCTGCCACCCCTTTTCTTTTTCACTGGTGGCTCGTCTGATGGATCACGCTTTACACTAATCCGTCCCAGGGTTCAGAGTCCAGTGCAGTATCACTAATTTGGGACTGGGGGTTAGCAACTCCTGTACCTAAAGTCACATCTGTCCCTGAAAGTAATTGAGAGTTCTTTAGGCTCACCTCTCTTCCGCCCTCTCAATTTCCTTAGATAGAGCATCCCCTGCTCTCAGGAGGAAGGAGTCATATGTATTTATACCCTCTGGACCTTGTTCAGACGATTTTGACTTTCGTTTGCCCATGTTAGCAGCAAAGCATTAATTCAGACAGAATGAGAGGCCCCAATGAAGACCACGTTAAAGTGTGGCCCAGCCCAGCCTGCTCCGGGCTCTGACAGGCATGGACGCACCCACTCTTGGCCCTTGCACATCCCCATGTGTGTCCCATGTCGCAGGACCTCTGGCGCTTCTTGTGCACATGAGGAGGCGCAAGGGGTGCTGGGGAAAAAAAGCCAAGCAGGAAGACCAAATTGCGGGTAAAGTGCTGTGTGCTTTGCTTCCACCCCGCACCAGGGACGTCTGATGCTTCTTGGGGGTGTGAGGAGGTGTACGGGGTGCTGGGAAAGTGAGTCCCATCACCATGTTCCGCCTGGCCCAGCATGGAGACCAAATTGGGGGTGAAGTGCTGTGTGCTTAGCTTCCAGCCTGCACTGGGTACCACTGGTGCTTCTTGTGAGCGTGAGTAGGTGCAGGGGGTGCTGGGAAAGTGAGTCCCATCACCACGTTCCCCCCGGCCCAGCAGGGAGACACAATTGCGGGTCAAGTTCTGTGTGCTTCGCTTCTACCCCACACCGTGGACCGCTGGTGCTTCTTGTGCATGTGAGGAGGCACTGGGGGCGCTGGGAAAGTGAGTCCCATCACCTCGTTCCCCCGGCCCAGCAGGGAGAACAAATTACGGGTAAAGTGTTGTGTGCTTTGCTTGATGATTCCATAAACATTCCATTTGCAGTCAGGTTTTTCCTGTGGAAGAGACACAGTGATTAGTTACATTATGGGCACAAGACCCCCACCCACACCACGGCAGAATAAGCATGCATGAATAACTACACCACACAATATTTGTTTGGGAGAAAGTTATTGCTGCAGGTTTATTACATACAAAACTATGCAACATACGGTGGGTTATCTTACGGGCAATGCAAGGGCAGGCAGCCATACTAACCTATGCTGCCCTGCCCGCCTGATGAGCCAAGCACTGTGGAAAAAACCCCAACCAGCACTACCCTTATCGGGGGGATCCCCTTACTGGATCACGTGACACATTGGTCCCTTATTACTCACGCCCCTTTCAGGGCGGAGCGTAGCAAGGCAAGCCCCCGGTTGTTCAGGCCCACAACCGCCCTAGGGACTAGCGGGGCACTGACGTCATTGTTCCAGGACCCTCTCCTGAGGCTCCTGTGGGTTTGGCTCTGGCACCCCTATTGTGCTCTTGCAGAGGTATTTTCTGTACCCAGCCTGCTTCCAGATCGCCCTGTAACTCCTCCACAGCTCTGGAGGCGGCCCCCGTCGTCTACCGAGCCCCCCACCAACCAACACTACTTTATTTACTTGCACCCGGCTCCCTCCAGTGTCTCTTGCATGTCCAAGAGGAACAGGTCCCTTCCAACCTGTGACAAGTGAACCATATCGGCATCAAAATAGCCTCTCACCTTCATTTGGATCAGCTCATGTCTGATAAACCCAAGACCTCTTTGGTCTGTGAACTTGCGCATTGCACTGTTCACCCTTTTGCGGGAATGTTCAACAGCTTCGTTGAACTTAGCCCCGTGCCAGGACAAGCGTGGCACTATTTCAGACCAAAAAAGCTCACATTGTCCCATGCGCTTGCTATTCTCCCTCAGGTCAGCCTTCATCGCCTGTAAGAGAGCACCCCTGCCCATGGAAGTGAGATCGTTGCCTCCCAGGTGTATTATCAAGATGTTGGGAAAGCCTTCCCGACCTGCCAGGCCCTGTTCTAGCCTATTCAGTAGGCTGGACCATCTCATGCTGGGGAAACCCACCAGACCAAGTTAGTATGTGGGGAACCCTGCATCCACTTCCTGCGCGCCGCCAACTGGGCCAGTCTGGCGACGAACGAGTGGCCGATCACCCACACTTGGAATCCTGGCAAAATAAATGGATGCAATTTTCACACACTTAATTAATTTTCGTATTTGCAAAAGGCATTACATGTTATGCTGTTCATCTTCACTGCACACATATATATACAGGACGCAAAATCCGTCACTGTAATTCACTGCACACACATTACAACAGTCCCTTACAACAGTCCCTTGTCGCGGGGGGGAGGGGGAACGCATGACACGCTGCCAGTAGCTGTCCCACTCAAGGATGAATGTAGCGCTTGAAGCAACGGGATTCCCAGCGACCCACTTTCTTTATGCTTTCCTGTCCCATACCCGCCTTAAATGCTGCAGTAGCAGCCCCAATCCTAAATGAATGACTCGAAAACCTACTGCCAGGGCGGGAAAGCCCTGCACGCCCGAGGCAAGCTCCCATCACCTTATCCATTTGAAATTTGGAGAGAGGCACTTGATCCACATGTATCAGAAAGTAACCCGGGACCTTAGGGCAGATAGCCAAGTACTCTTGGACTCTCGCCACAGGGCAGTATCTGGGGTCACCCAGTGGCATTAGCAATATGTCCCTCCCCTTCCCAGCTTGGTCAGTTTTAGACCTCCTGAGGTGGATCACCAGCCTATCTGACACACATATGTCGTGGCTGCCTAATGCGTCTCCTGACTGGTCGTTTTTTGCCCTAGCCACCAATTCGCTAGTTCGTAATGCCCCAAAGAACGTGAGGCAAAACGCTGCTGCGAAGAGTCGAGCCTCAAAATGTGAAATGGTGACCTGTTCTACCACGTCTAGCATCGCCTGGAGTGTGTGGAACTCGAGGGGGGCCCTGGTGTCGGGTACTCTGACTTCTTCTCTAGCCCACCCTTTTAAAGCTGCTGAGATCAGGAAGGACTTAGTGGGATCTTGTTCACCTCTCAATTTGGTGTCATGGGTTACAGCTGACTAATGACCCCGCACCCACGAGTGATTCTTCCCCTGCCTTTATGCCCAGAGTACGAAACCCTGCACCCGTTGCTCTAGGGGATGCGCGGCTTGGCCCAGTGTCATTGAAATGTTATGAAAAGTTGATAGCTGATTTCTGTATCTTTTCCTGGTCCCTGGTGCGAGAGAACATTCGCCCATCGCTCTTAGCTGCTGTTCCATCGCAGAATTCTCCATAGCTGCGCTGGGTAAGGGATCATCGTCGCGCTCGCTCTTGGCCAGGCCTCCCGGGAACGGAGCCACTGAAATCAAGAGAGCGTCAGCTGCTACATTCTTTACCCCCTCAATGTGACGTGCCCTAAACTCTACATTGCAGCGCATGCAGGCCCTGAGCAGCTCCCTTAACAGGCACAGAACCAGAGGGCATTTGGCTGTCTGCCCATTGATGGCTTGTACCGCCGCCATGTTATCAGACCAGAATACCACCCTCCTGGCTGACAACACCTCTGGCCACAGATGTAGTGCGATGACCATGGGAAAGAGTTCTAGTACTGTTATTTTTGCTGTTATGTTCTTCCTGCGCCAAGCATTGGGCCATTTTTGAGCACACCATTCGCTGTCCATTAGGACGCCGAACCCCTCCCTGCCTGACGCATCCGTGAACAGGCAAATGTCTGGGCTACCAGCCCAGGGGGATCTCCAGATGACTGTGCCATTAAAAGTCAGCAGAAATTCATGCCACATGAGGAGGTCCTCCTTTAGACCCTTCGTTAGTCTAACCATGTGATGCTTTTTTTGCACATTGGCTGTGGACCTCGCTAGTCTCCTTGCGAAGACTCTGCCCGCCGGGACTACCCTGGATGCAAAGTTTAGCTTCCCTAACAGACTCTGAATGACACCCAGGGGGGCTTTGTCCTTGCCCAGGAGAGCCTGGATATCCGACTGCAAAGCCTGCACCTTCTCGGCAGGGAGCCTGGACACGCCCTTGACCGTGTCCAACTCGATGCCCAGGAAAGTGAGGACCTGAGCCGGACCCACGGTTTTTCCCGGAGCGAGAAGAATCCCTAGGCTCCCTGACAGTTCCTGAAAATGATGAAGTGCTAAGCTGCAGTCCTGGGTCCCTGCTTTCCCTATGAAGAGGAAATCATCCAGATAATGCGTGACTCCATTTGTGTTGTATGACCAAATGAGTGCCCACTGTAGGAAACTGCTAAATGCTTTGAAGTAAGCGCAGGAAACTGCGCAACCCATCGGCATGCATTTGTCAAAGTAAAATTTGCTCTGCCACTTAAAGCCCAGCAGATGGTGATAATCAGGGTGCACTGGGAGCAGCCTTAGCCAGCCATGCACCCCTCCCTGCTCTTCTGACCATGTCTACCGCCATGTCAAAAGAACAGTACGACATGGAACATTTTCCTTCCTCAAGCCAGTGATTCACTGAGTTGCCTTCTGGGTAAGATAAGTGATGTATGAGGCGGAAAGACCCGGGTTGTTTTCTGGGGACCACCCCCAGGGGAGACACCAAGAAATGATCAAGTGGGGGGGAAAGAAATGGCCCTGCCACCCTCCCCAAAGCCCTCTCCTTCATGATTTTTTCATGCACCACATGCGGAAGTTCCCTGGCTGACCTCAGGTTTTCTGCGCCCCTGACAACTAGGGGCCCCTGGTATGGAATCCTGAATCCATCTATGAAACCCTCAGCCAAAATCTTGCTGTCCTTTTCGTTGGGGTACGCCCTGAGCAAGGGGATGAGGGTGTCCATGCAAATTGGTGAGGCTCCCTTTACTGCGGTAAACTTACAATCAGTGAAGTCAGGCGCTGTGGGGGTGGCTGGGCAATCTGCTTTGGGAGGGATAGGGGGCAGAAAGGTGGGAAGGAAGGGTGCCGCTCTGTCTGGCTTGCTACTTGGGTGGCATACTGGCAGCTGGCTGGTTGTTGAAGGACAATGCCGTATGACCGGTGCCACACTTGCTGCAAATGTGGGCAAACTTGCAGGCCTTACCCCAAGAGCAAGCCCCTGCGTTGTACAACCTGCAAGAGTTTGAGTTAAATCGCTTGCCCCCCTTCCCTGACCGTTTCCCCCCCGGCCTCCACGAAAGGACTGTTTGAAGGGACGCTTCGCCACTTGCTTCTGGCCCTTGTAATGTACCTGCCCCTTCTGATTCTTTGATTCCCCCTTGATGTATGCCATAAATTTCCCCATGTGTTCCACCCAGAATTGAATTTCTTTCTGGTCCCAGCTCAGGTCTGGACACATCGTCATCCTCTTGCGGAATTCACGATCGTAGTTATACCACCTGATCCCCCCCCTGTTTTTTCCACCTCATCATGTATTACGTGAGAATACTGCCACATTGCGGGCGCCTGTTCTGGGAATTTCTCAGAAACCACTGCTACCAAAATAGCGAAGGCATCACCCCAGTTCTTAATTGTCTTTTCTGGCCAAGACTGAAATTTCACCTTTTTATCCTCTTCTTTCCCCCCATTTTCCTAGTATCCTGACCCTCTACCCCGTGCATCAGAAGGGTAAAGATGTCCACAAATTCCCTTCTCCATATCCCTTCCTTAGCTGCCTGCGGTACTTCCCAAGCCAGGGAGCAGCGTCCCGATTTCAGTGGTGCTACTGCGACTAACGGCACCGCTGCCCCTGTGCCTACCTTGTCTGATGCTGATGGCACTGTGGGCTTGGGAGCGTCTGTTTTACCTGCTGGCGGGGCAACTTTGTCTGTCAGGCTGGGGAAGGGAGGGGACTGCTGGTAGCGGTGATATGGGTGTAGCTGTTGGTGGCGCGCTCGTGGTAGCATTGTCGCTCGCTGCTGGGGTCTCCCTATTGTCGCGCTCTATTGCCGTTTGCGCAGTGAAACCTTGCTGTGACCCTGCTTTCGCTGCGGCGGCTGCTGAGCCTTGTCCTTCCTGAACACCTGCGTGTCCAGCAACTTCACTCCACACTCTCACAATAGATGATGTACTTTCCCCTCGCGTAACATTGGCTACTGGAGTGGGTGTCTGTACAGTATTCACCAAACGTGATTTAAAGTCGGCCAAGATGCTCAACATAGAGTCCATCATCTTACCGAATTTATCAGAGTTTGTGTCATTGACTGGGATCAGCGGTGGCGGGCCGACCGGGATGACTGCTTGCACTGCTGCCCGTGTGGGGGCAATCACCCTGACTCTCTGGGAAGGCGGCTCTGCCGGAAAATCCTTGTTTGTCGGCCGGCGTGCATGCTTCGACCTCCCGGGTGCTGCCTCAGCTTGCCCTGCTGAACCCGCAGCAGGTACAACCTCAACTATACCAGAATCTACTTGTTTTCGGGCGTCAAGCATCTCTTTAGCCCAGGAGACTCCTCTGGTCTTTGCCATTTCACAAAAGTCTGCCCATATAGCTTCCTGCGACGTGCTGGGCTGCGACTCTTCCACTGTGGTTGTTTGGGAAAACAGGAGGGGAGGGGATCCCTGGCTATCCATGCCTCTGCTTCGTAGTGACGAAACTCTACTCGGGTCCTGCAGAGATAAAGGATCATGAGTATCTGACCTCCCAGGGCCTTGGTGCTGACCTGCGGGTTGAAAACGTTCCCCCATAACGGCTCTGTTTATCAGCGTACCCCCCCTCACACTTACCCATACTTACTTCGATCTTTGTCACCTGGCTCACCCTAGCCTGTCCACACACCCACTGTCGCTTCCGTACGTCCATTAACAGTTGCCCATGTTAGGGAGGGGTGCGATGTCCGTGTTTGCCGGCGAGTGGGGGGGGTGGCTTCTCTATGCTGTAAATAAAACAACGGGTAAGTGCTTATCCGGTTTGCCGTCATTACCTGGAGGTGATGTGAACATGGGGGGTCTTGGCGATCATCGAGAAAGCGGTAGAGAGGGGGGGGTGTAAGCGAGGGGTGTACACTTGTTTTACCTCAAACAATTCTGCTGCGACTTGCTCCTGATTGGAACGAAAAACAACGATTAGTGCAAGAAACCCTCGAAGCTGCTTGGTATCACACCTGCCCTGCCTCTCCAGCTACTGCCGAGTCCTGCTTAAAACTTACTGATTCAGACGTTAGAGTGGACTCCTGACAGTCCTCCTGGTTGTAGTGTGCGAACTGACGGTGAACCTTGGTGATAAAAAATGTACAATCATTAAATCACCCTCGATAATCTCCCTGAGGCGATACCCGCAGGGCTTACTAGACGGGGGTGGGGGCTATTTACTGTATGGATGAAAAGAACATGTAAATAGCGGCGGTTCCAGTCCGCCACCCCCAATTGCTCATTGAGAGATTATAGACTGTTACAACCAGCTGCTCGACCTTCCTTCCAGACTTAGCCAAGAAGACTGCTCTCCATAGTGCCCTAATGGTAGTTACCGATAAAGGTCGTCTGTTGCTTATCACCATAAGGGTCAGGTTGGACTGGTACAAGGTGCCCACTGGGACTGGCAGCCAACAATCAGGCCAACTGCTCCCAGGTCCGACGCCACAATATGCACCTGTGCCGCGTTCCTTCCTAACCGGAAGATCCATGCCAGGCCATTCTTATCCTAAGCTACAATATTTTCCAACCTTACTGAAGGAAATACCATTGCCTACATTTTAGACTGAACGCCCAACAACATTGAAAGACCAAGGGTTGAACACCTAATCGTCAGTGTAAGAGTTTACCTTAATCATTGGGCCAGAGTGACGCTTTTGAACCCTTTTTCATTTTCCCCCTTACGTCGCTGTACCATCCCCCCTGCCACAAGGCATTGAAATACCTTACATCTTGCGCCCCAATACCTGCTGTGTTCTTGTGCGAAGTTAAATCCTGCGATAACTGCGCTGAACGTCTGTAGTTGACCTGGCCCGGGAGACAACACATACATTCAGAGACTTCCTAAGCACTACTTGTTTTAGCGATAGTACCACAATCATTTGCGGGGGGGGGTGAAAGGATGGTCGGTAGCTAGGGTTGTGAATTTTGTCTTTGCGGACACCCGCTGAGTCCGCTGTCGAACAGACTCCCGCCCCCACGTGGCCTGCATACCTCCTGTAAAAGAAAACCAGCATGGTTAAATACACATTATACCCCCGGGCAAATTACCGGAGGTAGCGTGGCCCTCACGAGTGAGCTCACAAACACATATGAGTGAATAAGCAACCATCCCCATGGCCCCCACAAAAGTGGACAATGAAATGTGTGCACTGGACCCGAGCGGGTATCCGAGTGCTTTTACATGGCGCCAGTTACTGCATGAGGATACACTTTCACTTTGTTAGGCACTGTGAGATTAATCGATTTACACAGCATCCGCCGCCGCAGGCGGAACAATACCGCCTTCCGCACCCAGGCCCCCCACTCCGAGGTCAGAACCATTAAGCTATAGCCCCGCAGTTCAAGAGCAGCAGCACCGCAGCGGAGTCCACCCCCGCCAACCTCACATCAATTCCCCCGGAGATTGGCCCGTAGATGGCCCGCAGAGCGCTAGGATACTCGCATAAAGGGGGGGGGGGGGTCAGGCTAGTCGGTGCGGAGGCCGTCCCCCGCCGCCCCCCTGGGCCCACCAGACCCGCCAGTCGTTAGACTCTTGGTGCAGACTTGAACCGAAACACAGGGCATTGAGACGAGGCTAGCACTGCGCACGCAGCGGAGCACCGGGAAATCAAACCTGGGGCCTCAGGCATGCACCGCATGCGCCCGGATTAGAGACAGGCTCCTCCTAGCCCTATAAACCGCTCCGACCGCTACCCGCATACCTTCTCCCTGGGAGAGCCACATGAGCGCCTACACGGGTGGTACGGTGGGGGCGAGTCCAGCCCGTGCCAGCAGCGTCGAGACAGTGGCCCGGCCTCCCCCCTGCTCCTGATCGAAACGCCGCACCCGCGGGCCCAGTCTGGGATGTCGTGCCCCAAATCTATATTCCAAGAGGGGGGGGGGGGGTTGGTTTCACAAGTTGAGCCGGGGCAGCCGCGGCCGGGAAGGAGCCATTTTGCACAGGCTCGCGCACCCCCTCGCCCTGCCTGCCCGCTAGCCGCCACTCGACTGCATGGGTCTAAGCGAGCACCCGAAGGCGCGGACCCCGGACTCTCCCCCGCAGTTGGCAGTTCGAAACAGGACAATTCCTCTCCCCGCCCCTATTCCCTCTTAGTGCCCGCGAAAGCAGCTCTCGCCGCCGACCCCAAATGCTGCCCGCCTGTAAGGAAAGGGGGAGTACTTTGACAATTCTGTGCTCGATCCCCCCGCTATATTAAACAGAGTGGGTTATAGAGTGACCTGGCCACGGCGCTGCCTCCGAATGCCCGCACTCCCCTCCGGCAGCCAAGCAGCCTATGCTGGGCTGCCCTGCCGTGTTGCACCAGATGGGAGTGCTCAGGCATGGGGGGAGGATTTTAGGCACTCACCAAAACCACGAGGCGATGGGGCGACACATGACCACGACATGAAGAATGGCGTGAAGGGCAGCAAGGAGGGTCCACGCTAGGCGCTGGGGCGACACACGACAACGACGTGAAGAACGACGTGAAGAACGGTGTGAAGGGCAGCAAAGTGGGTCCAAAATGGAGGGGGGAGGCCTAAATACCCCTCCCTAACCCCCGGCGCTGCTGACATGACGTGTCTGGCGCGCCCTGTAAGAGGACTCCTCCTGGAGTCCCGCAGGAAAGTGGGGGGGGGGGTGGGGGAGGAGCCCAAATGCAACTAAGGGTGGCCGCCCTCTGAGGTGGCCACCTGCGGGGGCCGAGGGCAGCCGCATACCTAGTAGCAACTTGCTTATTACATAATTCTATATTGCAGAGCATGTTACACTTGCATTGTACTTCTTTTCATTCTGACATGGTACATCATATTGCACGTTCCCTACCTCTCATGTCAGAGTCCCACTGTTTCCATCTAGCGGAGTAACGCCTTCCGACCCCTTCCCGCCATGGCCTGCAAAGTAAGTCCAATATCTTAAGGGCGACCCTGCAGTGGGAGGAGCTCCCAGCGTATGTCTGATTGTGTGTTGCAATAGGTCATGGCTTTATGCCACTCCTCCAGCGTTAGTAGTGGGCCCCAACCCCATGGCATAGTGACTCTACATTTCGCTAGTAACAATCCTATAGCCACTAGATGTCTCATGCTGCGTTGTATCTCTTTGTCATACACCAACAACTAAAGGAGATCATTCCAGTGACATTGCTGCGATAGTCTCCAAATCCCTAATGACCACTCACCAGAAAGGCCCAACTCCCATACAATACCTGGCCAGATGCGCAAAGTCAGCGTCCACCGATCTGCTGCACTGGCAGTTAAGTGTATCCCAAAGCCTGTACCTAAATAGTCGTACGGGGGTAATACACTCCATTAATGTATTTATAGTGCATTAGTCTGTGCCTGGTGTTTAAAGATACTGTTCGTTACACCACAACAATATTGCCATTCATTTTCACTTATAGTTACCCCAGATCATTTTGCCATGCAAGTCGGGCCTTGGCTGTTCCTGATGTGCGAGCTTCCTGCGAATGCGTGTAGAGTCTTGTTACCAAATGGCCCGGGGAGGATATTTGAATTAGAGTCTTAAGTGCCAGCATTTCTGTGGGCTCTAGGATATCAAAAATACTATTAGGAAACTAGGGTCTAAGGGAAAATTTTTATAGACCTACCCAAATTCCAATCCCCACTACTAACTTAATGATACACACAAACAAGAACTGGGGGTCTACTAACAGACAGCGCAGAAGAAAAGAAAGAAGGAAGTTGGTGCATAGGATCAATCCCAAACAGTCCAAGAGCAGAGCATGGATTACCATCAATCTCACTCTTAGGATGGAGCATGAAATTGGAACATACTAGCTCTCTTGATCGTTCAGATCATTTGGTCATCCAACTTATGACGGAGGTATGTCTCTTGATCATAGAGACTGCCTCTCTAGTTAGAAGCTCTATTGCTCATTTGGGCTGATGGATAATGACCACAAAAGCAAGTCAAGAAGTTGTTGTGTCCAGGATGAGTAATCCTATAAAGTGCAGTGCAAAAAAACTGTGAAAACTAAAAAAGGTTGTGTAGAGAGAAAAATCCTAAATATTCCATTCACTCCGCACACCTTGACTAAAAAGGTGTAACAAAATTATAGCAGTGCTTCCTATTGGCTGCTATATGTAGGTCGACATGTTTCAGCCATCCGGGTATACTACCCACGGCTTTCTTAAGGACCTGTATTTATCTAAAACATGCTACTGCAATCAATTATCACACTGCCAATAGTAAAGCGTGACCACACAAATCCAAGATATGTGAAAAATAAACAAGGTTGGAATTGATACAACCTCAATGGATCCTAATCCTCTGGATCACAGGGTGCAAACGTCACCCAACGTGATCTGGGATTATACCTCATTTTGCCATGCAAGTCGGGCCTTGGCTGTTCCTGATGTGCGAGCTTCCTGCAAATGCGTGTAGAGTCTTGTCACCAAATGGCCCGGGGAGGATATTTGAATTAGTCTTAAGTGCCAGCATTTCTGTGGGCTCTAGGATATCCTCCGCAAGTAAGTCTCAGAGCGTGTCGGGCTCTGAAAAAGTAAAATTGTTTTAGGGCCAAGGGGTTAGCTAGTCACCGTCCCACTTCCTCCCAACCTAACCTAGTGCCATCCTCAAACAAATCTCCCATAACCCTAATTCCTAGGGCTGCAAGCGATTCCTTTGTACCCCTTTCCTTCCAGATGGGGAACCAAGTGCACCAGCTTTGTTGGGGTATTTGCCAAGTATAAAAAGGAATCTCTGCCAGGAATTATTAGTTGTGTTTTCCAAATAAATTATTCCGTCTCTACGGATCGACTTTCCGAACAGTAGTTGTGGTAGGGTCATTGAGCCAGCTGCATTCTGTTCCAGCCACAAATGTGGGCGATCTTGTGGGCCAGTACTCAAGTGTTGGCATGGGCACATTGGGCGACCCTATAATATGCTTCTATGTCAGGGGCATTTAGTCCTCCCATGGAGTGTGGCAAGGTAAGTGATTTCCAGCTCATTCTCTGTTGTTTCCTGGCCCAGGCAAGACGTGTCAGAAGTGTTTGGAGTCACTGAAACAACAACCCAGGCAAGATTATCAGAAAATTCATCAATCAAAAAACAAAACTGGGTAGCCGGCTACCTTCTATCATACCCTTCGGGAGTGCCCGGCTGTCCATCGCTTCTGGGAGGAAGCCACAAATCATATACAGACTGCACTGGGAAAGACGGTGGGACTGACACCGCAACTGGGCTTATTAAACATCTGAGCAGCCACTGACCTAACTAAAATCGAACAACAGCTAGTGATGCTGGGATACACACTGGTGAAGAGGGAACTGGCGAGGGGGTGGGGCGGCACCGCCTTCCGCATCTCTATGGGTGAAAGAATCAGACAGATGCATGATTGTGGAGAAAGAAGTCTTTATATCCAGGGGGTGCTCGAAAAAATGGGACCGAAAATGGGCCAAATGGAATGTCTATAGAGGTGATATATGTGTATCCCCAGTGGTGGAGTTGGAATTACGCAGAAGTGTGGACGGAGATGTGACTAATGTATTTGCTTTGCTGACCTCTGTATACTGTGCCATGATGTGAGCAACCAGTGGATATTGTCAATCGCAAATTTTATATGGCTGTCACTAAGTTTATTAAAAAAAAAATTAAAAAATAAAATTTCAAAAACGGGCCAAGACCACCATCTTCATCATGGCTATGCTGATTGCGTGCAGCAGCGACAATCTAATCCAGAGTTCTCCGCTGTCTGCCAGTTTCTGCGTGGTATTGCCATAGTTTTCTGATATCACAACTTCGGGGTTTGTGTGTATCTGAATTCCTAAGTATCGGACATGCCTGATATCAATTGTTGTAGAAACTGCAGCAGCAATGGCTCCATAGCTGGAGTAAGCAGGATAATGGACTTGCTCCAGCTGACTTTGTCCAGCAGGGTCTCCAAATTAGGCCTCTTCATTCAACACTGCCGTGAGGTTATGCTCCTATACATAAGGAATCCAGAGCATGTCAGCTGCATATGCAAATGTCCCAAACTTTACTTGTGCTGATATTTGCTTACATGCTTTTCAGCCATAATACAACATCCTTTTCTGGCATCGGAGCCTGAGGGCCCATGTTACGTTAAGTTATGTTAAAGGAACTTGTAAAGCGCACGTACACCAGACAGTTTCATGGCGCTGGGGTCCAGGGGATGCTGTAACAGTGCGAGGGTTAAAATTAATCATATGCCTGGCAGAACAGCCAGGTCTTTAACTGTTTCCTAAACTGCACATAAGAGGTCGCTGATGTCATCTCTAACAGAAGGGGGTTCCAGAATTGAGGGGCTTAGACCGCAAATCTTAGTCCCCAATGGTTCTTAGGTTTAAAGGACGGGATGACCAACAGATTGAGATAAGAAGACCTGAGGTTCTGAAAAGGGACATAGCACTGAATCCCAGAGGATATAAATGCTTGACTGTTGCCATGAAGAGCTTTAAAGGTGATACACCCTATCTTAAATGCACAGCACTTGGCCACTGAGAGCCAGTTTCGGCTCTTCATTGGATGTCTAACATGGTGCCATTTGGGCTGGTGGTGTTTAACCAGCGAGCGAGTGTTCAGCCAACTAACTGCAAGTTTTTTTTGCTCCTGATGCTGAAGGGTAGCGGATGCAGGCAAGATCACTTCTCTGATATGACCCTCCAGGCATTAGGGTTAATTTCTGGTAAAGTATCTCTGAATTTCAGAATACCCACATTCTCGAGTTTAGCATGGGTAATGGCATCAATTGGCATGCTAACTCGTAATGATTTCAGCTCCTTGGCGGAGTAATGGAAAAATTGGGCATGGAGTATGGCCTCTGGCCAGCCGCGGATGGGCGCAGATGGGCTTGTTTTTGGTGCGCTGTGGCTGTTATTTAAGGCCAAGTGGAGTGATTAGTTCCTCCCTCTCCCGAAATGATAGGCTCTAGGGGTGGAAAGCGGGATATCCGATCCAGCAACCAGGAAACTGGAAAACTGCTCCCGAGGCTAAGTCCACAACACAAGGTAAAGCAATTCAAATTCCAAGTAATTTTCTTTTTTTTTTAAAGCGGGTTAGCAGTGTTAGGTTAAAATCTGTCCATAAAAACTAAGTAGCAGTTAGTTAAAAAATGGCGCAATATGTCCAGCGCACACAATGCAGCACTAGTACTTAAGAGTACTTTCTGCTCACCACCACACATATCTGGTGGTCTAAGGGTCATTTTTTCTGCCCATCCTTTATGCAGTAAATATTTTCATTAATGTTTCATCACCTGTGCCTAATAAAGGTCCCTTAATTATTCTTAAGTGTCCCACACTTGGTCCTGATGAAGACCCTACTTTAAGAACTCCATTTGTCTACATTCATCCCCCAGTGTCAAAACGTTGATGGATTGATATTGTATTTACCATTGTGAACAACAGTGATAGGTCCCTCATGTGTCCTAACATTGTGGTGTTGTATAGATTGGCCATGTATCATAGGCGGGACTGGCATCTTCTACTATTTGGATGTAAATATTGCTCAATGCCCTCCCTCTCTCACTTACCCTCACCATTGCACATTGCTGCGCTCACCCTTCCCAATGGGGCACCTTCTTTAAATGTATATTATTGATGTGTTTTCTGTGAACATGAGAACCCGTGTCTCACATAAAAAAAATGTGTTTAACCTATTGTATAATTGTTTTGAATTAATTCTACAAGTGATGTTAAAAGGTTTTTCTTAAAATTGAGTCCACTAGGGCCATTTTGTCTTGTACCATACATTACCCAGGTCCTAGTGACTTGTCTGGGTTAACCCCCTTGTCTTATAACTCAACATAGGAACAACTACAGTAATGCACTTACCCTGAGCTAGTGAACGTTCCTTCAGGATGGCCATCTGTTCAGCAGTTAGAATTTTTTTCAGTAGAAGCAAAAAGCATTTCTGCAAGAGAAAACAGATGTGATTTATATGCTATGGGTACTGTATCACCTTTGTCAAAGGTTACGTATGCAAATCCAATTCCACCCTGTAATACCCGGATGACCATGTTAGTGGTGTTATCATATGTATGTAAGATGCTTAACAATATTTTTGAACGCAGTATATGAAATCAACAGGCCCCAATGATCTAAGTAAAAGCAGCCAAAAGGCTGGTTATAAATAAAAAGATGTCTGTGGTGGACGAGACACAGTGGAACTTTTTGATTCATTGACAAATGTCACAAGTTCAAACATATTTTCTGGTCTATTGGTATAAACCTTCCCACCAATATATTTGCTGTAAGAGAAGAATAGTGGCAACCACTACTGCATGAGTGGAGCTGCACCTTTGTGTGCTGCTATAATTAAATCCTGTCTGTGGTCTGCATTAGGAATCATACGATCACCAACACCAGCAATAGTTGCAAAAGAAACACTTCGATCATTTAATTGATCGTAATATTTTGAAGGAAAGCCGTTCTATAAAGCTGTGCCAATTTTTAAATGCAATAACTGCAGTCAAGATGATTATCAATACAAGTTTTAGAGTTTGATACTGCTGCTATTTTAGATGTGGTAACAGCATATTTGGCTGCTTCATTAGGCAGAGTGTTCCCTACGGCATTTGTTCCAACAAGTTGATGACTCCATGTATGTGCAATATGAGTTTTTGGAAACCTATCATTTAAATCTGCAAATTTAACCTAAAGCAGTTTGAGCTTTGTTGTGCTACCCTTGGAATCCCCAAAATCATTTTATCGCCAAAAATGTAAGTTATCATTCAAAGACGGTACACATTAGAACAAATCACACACAATAAGGGTGGGGAATTCAGGATCCGTGTTTTCAAGTGTAAGGAATAAAGCTTTCATTACTGCCAACTGTGCAATACAGCCCTTAAGAGACTGGGTGCGAGTAGTTTGTGGGTGAAAAAAGCTATCTGATGTAGTGCTAATACCAATATCGCATGCTGCAGAATACCGCTGCTTAGAACCTATAGTAGGCTGAGCAGAACCATTAGTGAAAATTATATTTGTGCATTGATCAAGAGGCAAAACTGTAAAAGGCAGTGGACAAAGGTATTCATATTGCAAAACAAATATTGAGTTTGCAAAGAAGGGTTAAAGACTAATTCTAAATCCATTGCTGTTAAGGACGTAGCCCATTGTATCCATTGGTAATGGAGGGCCTTTGCATTAGCGACACTTTCTTTTGTGATGGCCTTGAAAGCTGGCATAGGAAAAACAACAATGTGTTTCCCTTGATCAAGTGACCATTTCTTCAGGATGGCCATCTGTACAGCCGTTAGAATTGTTTTGTTGGAATTAAAACGCATTTCAGCAGGGGAATATAGATGCAATTTATATGCTATTGTTTACCGTTTCACCTTCATTAAAGGTTACATGTGTAAATCCAATTCCACTCTGTAATACCCGGATGACCAAGTCAGTGGTGTTAAAACATGTATGCAGGCTATGTGTTTCAAGCAAATCAGATTGTGAAGAACTGAGTGCTGCGATTTGTTCCGATATCCAACAGGAGGTGGAAAAATCAGGACATATTAAGGTATAAAGTGCTTTAATGCAATGTGTATAATCAGGTATGTATGTCCTGCCAAAATTCAACAATCTCATAAGAGACAATTTTTTTTAAGTGTGCATGGAGGCTGCAATTGAGTACACTTTTCCCAAAAATGAGGGGCAAGACTGTTCCCCTCACTTTTAAGTTAATATCCTGAGAAAAGGACTCTGAGAAAAGCTATGGAGGATTTTTTTATGTTAGATTTCTAACCAAGTAAGCATATCGTGAATTTATGTGATCCACTCTTGCTAATTCGGTGTTCAATTATCTAAAATAGATATCATCAACATAGGAAAGCGCATCAGGGTCTGTCTCATGGAGAATCAATGCAATGCATGCCAGAAAGACTCCTGGGCTGTTTTTTTGGCCCATAGGAAGACTGGTTTAACGCTTCTGAAAACTGAGGGTGCTAAGTGCTGACCAGTCACAGCTCTCATGAGCCAAATTGTAACTGAAAAAAACATTGGAAATGCCCAATGTGGTTTTGTATTTCCTACAGATGATAATATTCAGCATTGTACTATGAGTGTTTTGCACCACAAATGTGCAAGTATGACTATTCAAATAGACTATACGATAGGAGAGATCCTGTTTCAGAACAGGTAAAAGAGGATTATTCATTTGAGCAACACAGGGTTCTATTACTCCCTGGTACTAGAGTTGGAAAAGGATTTCTGTAACGGGAACTTCAGCATCCCCTTTAATAGGGTACTGTGGCTAAATTTGAGGTGTAGATCGTATAGGAATAGCGTGGTAAGGGGAATCCTTATCCCTAACCCATGTGATTACGATAAAGAGCTGGGGCCAAGGCAAGGCCCCATTCAGATATATATGCATGTTTGACCTTGTCTGGGATGAGGTGTGAGAAAGAAGGGCGAATAACATAACATTCTCACCTTGGGGACACGCAAGAACAAAAGGTGGGGGCCAATCAACCCCCCACCTATAGAATTTCATAAGTAGTCGTCAAGTTGTCCCAAAACATTGCTTTAATGGTGCGTTGAATGTCACCCTCAATTTGGATTTCCAAATGATAGTCTGTCCAGAGGGGCTACCCAGTTGTCCGCTGTTTCAACTGCAATGAAAGCATCAGTTGCTTTCGTTACCAGAAATTGGTGGGGATTTTGGCGTGTTATGTTATGTTCGTAGAGATTTATAAAGCGCTCGGCTACCCAAAAAGAGTGTCCCGGCGCTAAGGATAACCTGACCGAAAAACCAAGGAGCTCCTATACAACCTCTTGAACCTTCTCCCAGCGAAGTAATTGTAGACTATAGGAGATACAGCCAGGTCTTGAGATGCTTTCTAAAACTGAGGAGTTCAGAGATACTTCTGAGGGCCAGAGGGAGAGTGTTCCATAATTTACTGACCATCACCTGGAAGGATCGCCCACCCTTCCTGGTTAGGAGGAACTTGGGCACCTGAAGCAAATAGAGAGCAGAAGATCTTAATGTCCTCCCAGGACAATAAGGGATAATTCTCTTTTGAAGATAAGAAGCTCCTATATTGTGAAGCGCCTTAAAAGCAAGGACCAGGGCCTTGAAGTCAATTCTGTTTTTTATTCTGAGCCAGTGAAGTGCCTTGAACAGGCTAGACAAATGGGTCCTGGGGCCAACCCTCAAAACAGCTCTGGCTGCAGTGTTCTGGACCAATTGCAAACGATTCAGTAAAAATTTCGTCAAGCTCAGATAAAGGACATAGTCCAATCTGGAGATAAGCGCCTGCACTACAGTCTGTCTATGAGGCCTAGACAGGAGGGAGAGAAAATTCCTCATCATTTTGATAAGCCTGAAGCAAGTGCCAGTCACAGATTTTACTCGCGACTTCATAGAGAGGTCGGAGTCCAATAGGACGCCTAGATTTTTCACTGTAGACACAGGATTGGGAGGAGAGGGCTGGTCCTGTGGCCACCAGTTTTTCCATTCATCCCCCGGTGAGTGACCAAAAAAGATGATTTCCGTCTTAGCCGAATTACAGGCTAGCTGATTTATCCAAATATATTGGACAAACATTCCCTAATTGAAACTTCATTAAACGGTTCGTCCTTCCCATAAGAAAACAGAATTTGAGTCGTCGGCGTATGTAATGATTTTGGCTCCAGATTTTTCAGCAAGAAAGGCCAGAGGAGCCATATAAGTTTTAAAAAGAGTCGGACTTAACACTGAGCCCTGAGGTACTCCCACATTTAATTGGGGAATAACAGCAGAAAAAGGAGGGGACCAAACAGATTGCTGCCGCTCATTGAGAAAGGAGGAGAACCAGTTGAGAACCGTGCCCCGTAGGCTGCATTCCCTCAGTCTCTGAAGGAGGCGGTCATGGGGCATGGTATCAAAAGCAGCTGAAAGATCCAGCAGTATAAGAACTGCTCTACCACCTTTGTCAAGAGTGTTCTTGATACTTTCAGAGATTTCTAACAGAGCTGTCTCAGTACTGTAGTTTGCTCTGAAGCCAGATTGGCTAGCATGAAGAGCATTGGTGGTAACAAGATGCTTGGTAATTACTGCATTAACATATTTTTCTAAGGCTTTAGCAAAGAAAGGGAGCAGCGTAATGGGCCTATAGTTGTTAGTGACTGCAGGATCAGCCGTAGGTTTTTTCAAAAGGGGGAGTATCAAGCCACGTTTCCAATTCGCCGGGACAGTTCCAGTACTTAATGCCAAATTCATCACATGGTTGACGGTCGGGTTCACAACATCTGCAATTGATGCTAGTATCTTAGCAGGACACGGGTCGGACGGTGAACCCGATTTTAGTGTTCTCATAATGGATAGGGAAACATCCAAGGATATAGGTGGAAATTCTTCCAAAATGTCCGTCTGAGAGTTGTCATAGAAATCAGAGGCGCTCTCAGACATAGATTGGGGGGATACAGCAAAAGAGTCCTGGATGGACTTGATCTTGTTGTAAAAGAAAGTAGCAATGTTGGCCGTCCATATGGCAGTGGGAGTAAATGGATTCTGGGTAACAGTAGGGGTAACAAACTCCTTCACTACTTTAAAAAGAGCCTTACTACAGTTATTTGCGGATTCAATTTTGTTTCCTAAGAACTTTTTCTTCTCATTACGTACTTTCGAGAAGTGGTCTTTCAAAGCCTGCTTATAAAGGAGCTTACTCTGGGGGAGATATTCTTTCCTCCATGAGCGCTCCAAACATTTACAGGCTTTTTTTACTTACTTACTTTTTGCTTAAGTTCCGCTGAGAACCAGGGAGCCGAGGGACTATTCCGTGTGTCCCTGGGTATTTTACGAGGTGCCAAGTGGAGTGTCCACGTATGTAACCAATCATCAAGGGAAGATGCTGCATCCTCGAGAAGGCTAACCGCCAAAATAGATGATCAATTAAAATCTCCTTTAAGGCTATGGGAGTAATATTTTTAAACGATCTGGTTTCCTTAGATTGAGAGCTAGACAGTGCCCCGGTCATGTGACCTTCTACATGCACCCAAAAAGTGAGCAGGCAATGGTCTGACCAAGTCAGAGCTAAGGGACTGTCAAGTTCAATATTCTGAGACGAAAAAGATTCATCTAGTGTATGGCCTCTATCATGCGTTGGGGAAAAAACAAAAGGAGGCATATCAAAAATTATAAATGATTCGCAAAGTTTTTTGGCCTCCATGTCCGTGTCTAGATCAAAGTGTAAATTAAAATCACCAAGGACCATACAGTGTTTATATCTGGCGGCAATGGGGGCAGTAGCCATGGTGACAGATTCAAGAAAATGGCCCACCGGTCCCTGTGGTCTATAGAGAAGTATACCTGCAACAGATTGCTGTGCTGAAACAGAAATAAAGAACCCTAGCCCTTCGGCTCCGTCAAGGTCGTTTATTGGTAACAAAGAGCACCGGAGGGGGGTTTTATAGATAATAGCTACCCCCCCACCACGGCTCCCAATACGGTAATTATGGTGACCTCTGCTGCACTGTCAAGGAGTGTCACTGCCCAACTCCTGTTTAGGAGGAGCATTTTTAGTCTGGTGCATATCTAGCTGTCAATGCTGCAACTTCCTTTTTCTGGAAAGGGTCTTTATATGGAAGGGGCCTATCCTCCTCCATTATCTTCACCTCAGATGAGCATTGTCTCTTTTCATGTGCACGTACTCTCCTTGTCTGCATGCTGATGACCCTCCTATGTCGCACTGTTGGTCAAATGATTCCAGAAAGGTACACAGAGAACAGATGTCAGGAATTTAATTCTCAGGTTTTCATTTTAAGACCTGGGTATTAATTTATTATATTTTATTTATATTTAGTTAAGGGTGTAACACCAACCCTCTGGTATGAAATGTGTAGGATATTGGGTGGGGTAGTGAATTAATATTTAGGTATTAATTTTAATACCTAGGTATTGATGAATTTAAATGTATGATATCTTTTTTTTTTGATAAATTAGAAATAATTACTCCTGGGTGCATACCTCGCACTGCATGTGAGGGAAATATAGGTTTTGGTTGGGTGAGTATATTACTACTCAGGTATTAATTACCATACTTGGGTATTTATTTATTTGAAATGTTAATGATAATATTACTTTAGATAAAGTCCCAAAAATACTCTTGGATCTGTAACACCCAACCTCTGGTGTGGGGTATGAGGAAATAGTGTTTTTGGGTAGTGGAGTATATATCAGTACTCTGGTATACATTTTAATACCCAAGTAATAAATTATACATTTAAAAAAGGTGTTTAGCTTGGGGGGGGATATAATTCCGATGTAATAGTTAAATAATCTGTAAATAAAAAACACGCTTTTAGATGTGGGAAAAATATATTGAAATGTTTAAAAAACGATTATGCATGGTGGGCGTGGTCTTGCGCCGGCCAAGCTGGCCGCATAGAAGAGCTCTGCGGCTGCCCTCCCATCCTCTGTAATACCCTGGCATAATCCGCCTTACCCCAGTGTCCAGGAAACCCCGAAGGTGCCCGTGCTACAGTGGCCCGTGACCGGAGCTAGTGGGGAGTTCCGAGTGGTGCTCATGGGGGCCCGTGGCCCCTGGGGACTATGGTACGAGGGCTTGGCTCCATGGCAGCAGCAAGAAGCTGCAGACTCACCTACTCGCCTGTGCCTCAGGGGTGTCCCCACGGAAATCATTGATTTGAGCCTGTGTCCAGAGACCACCCCAGTCGCTGCAGTGAGTGGAGAAAACAGCTGGGTGGCACTCCAGGAGGCCCGCTAACATCAGAGCCTGATGGACTGTAAGCCTGTGGGATTCCGACAAAACAGGGTGTGGCTTTCGTCAGTGAGGTGCCCCCCCCCCCGGTGAGGGAAAAGACACATCCTGGAAGCCAGTCCCTGCCCCTCAATTGCCGTGAGTGAGAGAGAGACGATTGGTATTGGTGGGGCTCCTGGGGCAGCAGACCACACCAGGAGGCATACTAAAATAGTACAGGGTGGAGTAGGCATTAGGAATAGGTGAGCCCACTGGTGCTGGGGGAGAACACATGATCCTAGAGTCCGGGTGGAATTGACTAATCGGGAGGCACAGACCCCGTGAGGAACATGCACGGCACAGCAAGTATGAGTGCTGTGCACGGCTGCAAGGAGTCATAACAAATTAAACCAAATACCCTCCCCGAGCACACAATTGTGTAATATCACATAAATACATTTCAATGTCCATAAGTTTATTCTTCTTCTTTTCAAATCAAGTTTTCTTCAATCGGTACAGCAAGGTTCTCTTGTCCGTACGTCCTAAACATTCAATGAGGTGTATTTATCCAAAATAAACCATATCATAAGCAGCCTTACCTAACAGTCAAGGAGTCATAACAATTGGGCCTGCTCTGGGGCATTTCCGGGGGTTGTCGGTGATGCTCACCCTCTGTGACCTCTGAGCTGGCGCCAGTGGTGAAAAGGACAAGAGAGTAGGAGAGTGAGGTTGGACCAAGGAGTGTGGGGACCGTTGCTTTCTCTTCTCCTCCCCCCCCCCCCCCACAGGCAGAAGTAAAACAGCCCAAAGGTATCCCCCCATCTCAGACCAACAAACTAGACAAGTATGCGGTGCACAGACATACAATGGCTGAGAACGCAGAGGCAACCGGAAGCCAGGAGAGGACGGAGCCCTCCCTGGGGGTCATCATGATGGCCATCCAGGTGCTGGGAATGACCCTGGAATCTAAAATGGGCAAGGTTACAATTGAGGTCAATCTACTACGGGCAGACATGAACAAGACTGCGGAAAAGGTTGGGGTGGCAGAAACTAACATTAAGGACCAACAATCCACCACCAGAAAGTTGGAAGATCAGATACAAAAACTCAACCACCACCATAAGATAATGACGGCAAAGCTGGAAGATCAGGAAGGAAGGGCCAGAAGAAACAACATCAGGGTTGTGGGGGTGCCCGAAGAGGCAGAAGGCCCCAATGTGGACTTATTCTTAGATGACCTTATACTCCAGCACCTCCAGCCCAAGCATCTCTCTACCTTCCTTTCAGTGGAAAGGGTGCACAGAGCTTCAGTGCTACCACCGAAGCCAGGGGCCCCATCAAGAACCATTATCGTGCAGATCCTAAACTACGGGGATCGCGACGTCATCCTACAAGCGGCCCTGCTAAAGGGCGATCCGCTTGTTTCTGGACTTTACCCTAATGGTTCAGCGACAGCAACACACGTTTGACGACGTCAAAAGAGAACCTCCAATATATGATGCTATTCCCATCCAAGTTGAGGGTACTGGAAAATGGCAAGTCATGGTACTTCACGGCGCACGATCAGGAGTGGGAATGGCTGGAAGGGTGGCAGAAAGCCAAACAACAACCTCAGAATAGAAGAGACTGCAAAGACCTGAGAGAGGCTTCCCCACAGGGAACAAGCACTGATGAAGCGGAGGAAGACCGCTGTGTGAAGACTGATCCCTTGAACCTGGATAATTCTGGTGTGGGGGTGGGGAGATTGCAAGGAAACCCTTTGTGGTGGGGTGGTGAGGCCGGAGTTCGAGCCCAGAGCAGCGAGAGACATAGACTACTGCAGGTACTTAAGGCTCATTTTACACAAAAGGACAACACTTAATGGGGGCCAAGACCCTGACACTTAAAAAGGGCATATCTTGAAGCTTTTGTAAGGAGTTCGGGCGGACGGCTGTTTGTAAGTAAGTGGTGGCACTGGCCAACCCCTGATTATAGGTTAATGGTTCTAACTGGACGACAGGTGCTCTGCAAATTAGGGAAGTGGTTAGTTATGAACATAAAGTGCAGGGTGGCAGGGTGAAGGGTTTACATTAAGGGAGTAGAGCAAAAAAGTTTATGGTTTTGTTCAATATGTAACTTCCACGATCCAATCTTTGAATTAGAGGGAGGTGGGAAATGGAGCTGGGCCCATATTCACATGACCACGCTATGGCGCTACAGCTACAATGAAAATCCTGACTTGGAATGTCAATGGGATGGGAGTCAAAATCAAACAGACCATGGTCTTGGAGTACCAACGTCGTCACTTCCCTGATCTAGTCTTTCTACAAGACATACATTTGAGACACAATCATTATTTAGCACTGAACAAATTTAGATATACCCTTCTGGCCCTTGCAAGTTTTACATCAAGTTTCAGGGGAGTGGCGATACTGGCCAAAAATGTAATACCTCTAATAGTAAACCGCCTGTGAGAAGACCCCTTAGGTGGGCTTGTGGCCCTAACTGGGACGTGGGAGGGCCAGAACCTAAACCTATGCTCTGCATACATACCACTAGGGCTACATTGGGGGACCCTCCCAGAGCTGAGCGCAACCCTACTAGACATACCCCCTGAGTGCTTATTTTGGGGGGACATGAACTTGGTAATTGCACCGGAGCTGGACAGAACTGGAATGTCTGCTGGGGGGGGGGGGATGGATCCCCTCAGGGCTTTCACGTATCCCCTCAGGGCTTTCACAGAAGCAAGGGGGCTCTTGGATCTCTGAAGACTTCACAATCCGACCACGAGGCAATATGCACATATCACTGCAGCGAAGCAGGTCTAGACTACCGCTTTGCACAATACATGTACGTGGTACACTTTTGTGGGGCCCAACTCAAAGCAAGGGGCATATCCGATCATTTGCCAGTCAAGGTGTAGCTACAGGGCCCTGAGAGGGACCATACCCTTCCACCATGTATATCTGAGTGGCAGTTTAAAGATGGGGATCTCTAAGACATGTTTAGAGAACAAACATAGCACTATTTCAATGAAAACTCAGGGATGGTAGAATCGCTGTGCACTTTGTGGGAGGCATATAAAGTGGTGGCCAGGGGATACCTACACGGATGTGCAGCCCAAAGGGATGTGCAGCCCACTGACAGCCCCAGTGGAGCAAGGCAAAACCAGCATGTGCATCTGGAACATCAATAGCCTAGCTAGTAAAACTGAGGAGCTTAAGGTATTAAATTACCTAAAAACATTTGACATGATACTGCTCCAGGAAACCTGGGCAGACCAGGCTTTTGAGCTTCAGGGATACACCTCCCACTTCGTTCCAGCTACAAAGGGATCTTACTTTGGTCATCGCTTGGGGGGGATTAATGATACTGGTCTCAACAACCACAATCGGAGAAATCTTACCTATAGAGGCCCGAATTGCAGCTCCAAGCGCCATTCAGGCTATGATAACGCTCAAGTTTAACAAGGAACGCCAAGAAGTTATAATAATTACCACCTACGTGCACCCGAATCAAAAACTAAAAGCCGCTAAAGAGCTAATCAACAAAATAAAATGGGTTATGGAAGAGCAAGACACTGATCACATCATTCTGGCAGGTGACTTTAACCTACATCTTCTAGGGTCCAGACCAGTTGATGACCCTGCGCAAGACCTTACTGTCGCATGGGGAATACCGAATCAGGGTCCGACAAAAATTGAGAAACCAACTAGATGCTCAAAGCACCTTCTTCAGCACCTTGAACATCTAAACTTATGAGCACTGAACGGCCGCCTTCAGGGGGATAATCCACCGCCTGCCACGTTTCATTCATCAAAAACCTCTTATCTAGATTTTACATTTATAACCCTAACCCTGTTCAATAAAATCACTACCTTCAGAATGGGCAACAACGAACACTGTACTAACCCTCCCCAGGAAGTGACGTTAAAGGCTAACACAGCCCTCATGCTAGAGGCATGCAAAGCCATCAACATAGAAGGGGCCTCAAATCTCAAGCGAATAAGGTGTAACCATAGCAACATCAGCCACTGCTAAAACATTATATAATCAAGGGAAAGATACACCAACCCAACCAGTGAAAGCATGGGAAAGCTTCATTACGACCCTTGGTGGGAAACTCACGACAGGGACAAAATTAGGACAATTGAAGGAAACCTTAACAAGACTGACAACCAGCCCAGAATCAAAAAACCTAAAACGTACCATAACCAAACACTAAGGCGGCTTTGTAAAACTCCACAAAAACTGGACCTGCAATGCATCCTCCAGAAAGTGAACGCACTAATAAAAAGAAAGAAATGGGAAAAAAAAGATCAAAGAATGACAAACTATGGGCCAAGTTACTTCATGAAGCCAAACAAAAAAAACAGCGCCAAGTTTTGGCAAACAATCAACAGAATCAAGCAACCACATCATCCTGGAATAAACTCTAAAATAACAGAGGTAGTCTGGGTAGATTACCTCTTCAAAAACTTAAAATATAAAGCACAAAAGGATGAAGAAAGGAAATGTGGAATGCGAGAAGAGATAGAAGCGACATTAACAGGAAAGAAACAACGCACAACCCCACTCTAGCAGAGCAACATGACTCTAACAGGAAAACGCAACATCATCAGGGGGTTGATCAGGCAGAAGGCTTAGACCGCTTATCCTCCATCAAAGAGGAACGCTATGGTCCAACAGCAACTCAGAAAAGAGGCAAATAGCCAGGGGCAGACTTGCAGGTGCCCCAGGTCCCAACGCATCCCCCAAACCTGCATAAAGACAATGCGGAGCCAAGGCCTATCACTAGTTTATATGACCTAAACTGCGCAACAACAATCCCGGAGTCCTGGGAAGGATCAATCATCAGTCCAATTTTTAAACAGGGTGACAGGAAAGCTCCAGTTAACTATTGACGAATCGCTCACATTGACGTAGAGGCAAAGTACTACGCGGGAACAATCTAGGATGAACTAACATTTTGGGCATCCGAAAATTCGATTATCCCAATAACCCAAACTGGGTTCTGCCGAGGACAAGGAACCACAACCAACATCATGGCATTAGCCTTGTTAATGGATGCAGCTAAAGAGACAAACACTCTCGTATATCTTTGTTTTATTGACTATACTGCTGCCTTCAACCATGTTGACCGAGCCAAACTTTGGCAAAAACTGGAAACTTGGGGGATCCCAAAACCCCTCCTGGACTGGCTCAAACTATTACATACGGACACTTGAATCAGGATTAAACTAGGTGCAGGGACCCACCTCTCCAAATGAATCATGACCTAAAGCAAGGGTGCGTCCTAGTGCCCCTACTTTTCAACCTTTTCCTAGCTGACCTCCCAGGGGAACAGGACAGGAGCACGTCACATGCTCCAAAAGTGGGAAACATGTTCTTGTCAAATCTGTTCTACACAGATGACTTAGTGCTGATAAGTCAGACCCCCATCAGTCTTCAACATCTCTTGAATATGACAAACCGCTTCTCACAATGGAACGCCCTACAAATGAATCTAAAGAAAACTAAAATGATGGCAGTAAATTACCATAATAAGAAAACAATCATCTGGTATTTAGACGGGCAATGTCTGGACCAGCTAACCAACTACAAATCTCTTGTAATTATTCTGGACCACAAAAGTTCATTTTTTTCCCCAGCTGGAGTCTCTGCAGAGAAAGGGAATTATGACTTACCTAGTGATGAAACCACTGAGGAAAATGTTGCCTGACCTAACACTCGATCTCTTGCTACAGGTACTGGGTGCAAAATTGCAGCGTACAATAACATATGGGAGAGAATATCTTAAAGATGCTGCAGCTCTGGACATGGTCATAGCTAATTCTTACAGAGCAATTTTTCATTTCCCAAAATGATTTCCACTGCCCAAATACGACTAGAATTTGGGCTCCAAAAACAATCGGTGGAAAGAAGGGGCGCGTACGTAAAAAGTTGGCACAAGCTCCGTAGTGCCGAGGCTGGATCGCTAAATTTCCATCTTTGGATCGAGTTGCTTCGCCATGAAAAATCGACAGCCGGGGAATATTTGTATGACTCCCTTAAGTTACTGGGATTGTCGGATCTTTTGGGAACCCCAACAGACCATCTATCCTTAAAAAGAAAATCGACACAAATGGTATCTGTCTTAGAAGACAAGGAAACGCTTGCTGAAAGGGTACATGGCTCGATAGGGCTCAGTGACTACGAAATACTCAAACCGCAATCTTACTCGAAAATAGAATTTAAAATGAGGACAAAGGAAAACTTTTTAAAGTTACGAGTAGGTGTTATTACAATCATCCCATATCTTCCACCGTGAGAAAGGAGAGGAGGGCCGCAGCCCTGTCGCCTATGTGGAAGAGTTCAGGCGGATAGCATCCATGTCATTTGCATCTGCCCTAAGTTAAAAGACATAAGAAGCACTTTATTGCAACCATTTTTCAAGCGGCATGGCACCCAGACTTGCAGGCAGCCAGTAAAGTTGTGCTTCACCCAGCCGCGGTACAGCTATACTGCCTACTCGCAAACAAAATTGAGACCGTAACTAAGAGACTCAAAAACTGGCCGCATGCAGACACTGGCCATAACATGTAGCTGAACCGGGCACCCTTTGATGCTAGACCCAAAAAGCTTACAGCACCTTACAGTCGCACTGGCACTTTAAACCAAGGATGGCTACATACGCAAAACAATGCACTTTATTATGCTGTATGAGGAGGGCTGCACAATTCAGGAAAAGTACTGCCAGCCTAGCTTTTTCTGACGCACAAGCACTTTAGAGTTACTGACGAGCATAATGCCCAATTGTGAAATTTTAAGCAACGTTTAACAATAGTTTTTTAATACACTTTTACTTACTGAATTGTGAATAAGAAACCTTTTATTGTTACATGTTTGCAAATGTTTTAATTAATCATGCATATTAAAATTACTTACAGGCAGTGGCAGGGGGTCAGAGGAAGGAAAGGCATCTCAGATACACGGAATTAGAAAACAAAATTGAAACCCTTGATCGAGCTATACAATACAAAGGGTCGGATGACCCTGCCCTTAGACATAGAATATAATTTAAGCAAACGGCGCTTACAGATCTAGAGAATAATGCAGCTAGACAACATGCAGTAGCTGTGCAGAGGCATTTGTACAACCTAGGGGACAAGGCCAATAGGCTTATTGCATGGTTGATGAGGAGAGACAGAACAGAACTGGGTCGCAGAGATCCGAGAGGATGATGGTGCGCTATCAAGTTCTGGGGCAGATATAGCCTAGGCCTTTGCAACTTACTATGAGGCGCTGTATCAATCAGCAACAAACAGGATGAAAGAAGAATGTGTGGAATTGCTTAGGGACATCTCCCTGTCAACAATCTCTACAGAAGACAGAGAAGCCGTAGCTCAAGACTTGACAAAGGAGGAGGTGGAGGAGGCCATTGGGTATCTACAGTTTGGAAGGGCTGTGGGCCCAAATGGACATCCTGCAGAATTATTTAAATGTGTGGCAACTGGGGTGGTGCAACCGATGTTAGATACATTCTATTCTGCATGAGAACACTGAGCCCTGCCGGTAGATTTGAGAATAGCTACAATTGTGGTCATCCCAAGGAAAGACAAACCCCCAGAGCGGTGTGGTTCCTATCGGCCCATTTTCCTACTGAATTTTGAAACAAAGATCCTGGCGAAGCTGCTGGCAAACCGGCTTAGCCCCATTTTCTCTACCATTGTACATCTGGATCAAACTGGATTCATGCCCCATGGAAGCACCAGGTTGAATCTTAGGGACAACTATATGGTGTAATGCCTGATAAGGCTGCGAACCCAACTGAACCTGCAGCACTACTGTCACTAGATGCCAATATGGCATTCAATAGCATTGAATGGCCATATTTGCAAGCGGTCCATTCCAGGCTGGGCCTTGGACCACATTTTTGCATGTGGGTCTGCCTCCTCTATTGTGATCCAAGGGCCCACGTTTGGGTGAATGGGTCAGTGTCAAAATTGTTCACACTACACGGGGGCATGCAACAGGGGTGCCCACTATCCCCAATGATCTTCGCACTGGCATTGGACCCACTTGCGGCTTGGATCAGAGGAGACCCCTTAGTCTGAGGTATTGATGTTGGGGGAGGGTGGGAGGAGCATATTTAACTATATGCTGGCGATGTACTATACGCACATAGACCAAGGCAGACATTCCACAGACTCATTAACATACTCCGGATTCTTGGTACATACTCCGGATAAGCTGGGATAAATCTCTTGTTTTTAATCTCACTGGTGAACTCCCGCCTCTTATGGATAACTGTGCGGCCCTAACACAATAAATTTAAATACTTAGGCATATGGATCACAACATCAACAGAAGACGTCATAACATTAAATATCCACTCCCAGCTGGCGAAACGGGGGAGAGATGTGACGCACTAGCGGCGGCTACCGATTTCCCTCATGGGCAGGGTGTGTTGTTTAAAATGATGGCCCTACTGTGACTACTTTATCCACAACAAAACACCCCCCACAAAATCCCAGATATCTTTTTCCAGGCAATCGAGGGGGAACAGCGTAGCCTCTTGTGGGAGGGTGGCAAGCCACGAGTGGCTTCACGTACAGTACAACAGGAGGTTTACGAGGGTGGATTAGCGGTCCTGGACATTCGTAGCTACTACCTGATGGCCCAGCTAATTAACATTAAGGGCTGGGCTTTCACACCCCACATTGTACCGACATACAGAGTCTATTTACATGCAATGGTGAACAGTGGGTATTTGGTGCTCCTGCACTGTAGAAAAAGAGGGAGAGCTATACCTCCTCACACTCAAACGGTCAGCACGTGGCATGCAGGCACTAAGCTACTGGGGTGGGACTCTAAATTAACATAACGAATGCCACTATGGGTAAGTGATGCTCTGAGTGAAGTGGGACACCTACAGGGATTCCATAGATGGAGCCTTAATGGCATTGAAACCCTGGGGGATATATGGCGGAACGGGACCATGATCACGTTTGTGGATCTCCAAAGAGAATATCAAATGGCAAATGGAGAGCAGTTTCCATATATGCAATTGAGGCATGCGCTGTTATGCCAAGTGCCTGAAGGGGAGTTGCCCGACTACTCCCCACTGGAAGATCAGTTGCTATTCACCCCATGACTGAGAGAGCGGTTTCCCTTATACTGGAAGTTAAAGAACAATCTCCCAGACCCTGTAGGCAAGCTGAGAGAAGCCTGGGAATCGGACTTGGGAGTACTGGAGGAAGATGATTGGCAGGAAGCGATCCAGAGTCCTAGAGAAGTAGCCATACGGGCAAGATTCAGGCTAATTCCACTCCAAGTCTTCCACAGGTCATACACCCCCAGAACACTCCACCCATAGGATAGGCAGATCTGACACTGACCTTTGCGCCAGTGGGTGTGGGGAAAAAGGCACTTAGTGCTATGAATACAAACTATTCCATGTCTATGTGCTACGGTACCGCTTGTTTCTAATGTTGCCAAAATGCATCTACTTGCTATTGTTTGCTGATATCGATGGATCGACTGTATGCTTAATAAAAATAATTTAAAAAAAAAACAGATTAAACATATAAATATAACTGTTTATTTAAAAAAAATTAACATTCATGAAAAAATTCAAAAAATCTTATATAGTTTACATTATTTTAGAAAAATAAATTTCTTTAAAAAAATGTATTAACATTTTGTAAACAATTTTTAAAAGAACTTTCCCATGCTTTTCAATTGAGTTAAATGGGAGAAATTATCCTTTTTTCCCTTTTCCTTTCAGGTTTCGCAAATACGGTTGTGTGTCTGTATCTACAGTCTGAGGAGAATTGTGGTCAAGATCAGAAGCAAAGAACAGCTGTTGTAAGGTAAGTCAAATTTAATTTATTATGCAGATTATGGGTGTAAGGTGAGAGGAGGAAGGAAGTTAGATCCATGTTAGTAAGATGTATGTTTTGCATGTTTTTTCATTCCTCTGCAGCTAACAGTAGTAGGCCCACGTCAGCTTGATTGTTTTTCATTATTTGCTTTAAAAAACTAATTTCAAGAATGAATAGGATTTATTTTAAACCAAAATGGGAAAATAATTTTCTTTTAAACAGTCTTTGCAACGTGTTTTTGAAAACTTTGCATATTGTGTTAATGCCACCAAAAACATGTAGGAGTGAGAACAAAATGGATGCCTTGGATCAAGTATAGGAATTTGGTGACATTTTGAATTTTTTTCTTGATGTTTGGTTCAAACAAAATATTTAGACTATGTGAACCATTGGATTTGGGACATCACTTCAAAGCATATGGATCAAATACTATTGTTGTCTGAACAATTGTTGGTCCCCGGATCCCTGGTTGGCTGAGGTAGGTACCTTAGGCCATATAGGACCTGCGTCTCCACGTCAGTGAAAGGAAGGACACCTTCTGAGATAGCCCCCACTCACCCCCTTGGTAGCTTGGCACGAGCAGCCAGGCTTATTTTCAAGGCCAATGTGTAAAGTATTTGCAACCAAGCTCACAGCAACCCAATGATGACACCACAAATGGACTCCACACGAGTTTTATAAAAATGAGTATACATTTTATATAAAAAGATATACGATAAGACCACATGATATAAATCCAACTTATGTGTATTGGTAATATTCCTCCTGGATGGTGGTTAGGTCAGCCAGCCCTTGTAAGTTCTGGCGGTATCAATAAGCACTTCTAAACATTCCACTGTAGTCCTAATACAATGTTCTGTAGTTCGTAATGCTATAATCAGGCACTTTGCAATGGAAAAGTAATGCAATACATAACGCAACAATCGGGCACCTTGCAATGTAGAAATAATGCAATGCGTAACGCAACAATCAGGTACTTCGTTAGGCAGAAATATTGCAATGTGTAATACACTAATCAGGTAGTTTGTTATGCAGGAATAGTGCAATGTGTCATACGACAATCAAGTAGTTCGTTATGCAGGAATAATGCCATGCGTAGTACACTAATCAGGTATTTCGTTATGCAGGAATAATGCAATGCGTAATACACTAATCCGGTAATTCGTTATGCAGAAATGATGCAATGTGTAATACGACAATCAGGTACTCTGTTATACAGAAATACGGTAATCCGTAATACACTAAAGCACCGATCACGGTGCCTTAGGTGGTCTCTCACCACTCGCGCTGACTCGGTCAGCCTCTGTCAACAGCTGTTGAAGCCACCATCAACAAAAATTGTTGAAATTGACCCAATAGTCGCTCTGACATTTCTTTTGTTCTTTTTGAAACATGTGGGATCAGACTACCTTTCAGCGATTGTGCCATTCTTATTTCTAGGAAACGTTGCTCCTTCCTCAAAAGTTCTAAGAAATGCCAAACGTTTGGGTGAGGTTTTCTGATTGATTTGTTGAAGGAGATGCCATTCCTCTATTACTTTTAGTCTTTGCACCTCCCTTGAAGCAGGTTGTGTAACAGTTCCACCATTCAACCGGGAACCTTGGCTTCCTCCTGCAGTTTGTCCTGCTTAGATTACCAATCCATGTGTCCTCAAATTAATTTAGTAAGGGAGCCAGTTTGTCTTAGTATGTTGTAAAATACTCAGCTTCAGTAATTGATGTGTAGAATTAATCCACACTGTCAGAAGGTACAAATCATAATGCAGTTAGTTTCTTCAGTTCATTCTGCAGTTTACTGTCTGAAATGTAATCCTCAACTAAAATGTTTTTGGGATTTTCTCCAATAGACCTGTGTAAAGTGGAAAGAAATCCTTGAATCCATGGGTATGGGGATATAATTTCAAAATGGGGTTATTCATTGGTAATTCAAAATAAGTTATCACTTTTCTAGGACATTTATTGAGTGTTTTTGATTTTACAACTGTAAAACATTAGTCTATGTTGAAATATGCTTATTAGAGCATAAACAGTGTAAACGTATACTAAATGAACTGCAGTGTTGGTGATATTAGCATGAATAGTGTATATTTGGGTGAATGGATGGAGTGTGGTTTTAAAGGTCCCATCCCTCATCTGACTATCACTATTATGCAAGGGTATTGGGCGTGCTAAAGATTAGTATCCTTTTCCGAGGATTTTTGTTGTCATGCAAAAGGAGGGGTTCATTAGTAAAGGTTACAGTAGTCGAGTCAAGGAAAGCTTTATTTGACTCATTTTTTAATAATCATAAAAGCAAACACAAAAATCTACCATATTCATCATTAAATTACACAGAATAAATACAATTGTCAGGTGACTACAATAAAACAAGTTAAAACAAGAAGAATAAATAACACAGCAGTGATATGAGCTATCTAAAAAGGGGATGAGTGCCCCTTTTACTTATACATTCTTAATAATACTTTCCCTTAGGTGGAGCACCTTCTTCAAAAACATAGCTACCCTCCAGGCTATGTGTTTGTTCTCCAAAAACTGAAGTTTAATTAACACTGGACGACATTGCCTCAACCCCTGTTGTTTTAAAATTGGAATTATCCACATTTTCCTTAACTCTATGTAAAATTTACAGAATAAAACTAAGGGAATGGTAGATTGTTCGGAGTGTTCATTAGTAAAGGTTACAGTATGTTCAATGGGAATGTTAATGTCAGAGTAGGTCTGGGGTGTTAATCGTTGTGGGTGATTTGCCTGTTTTTCCATTTGTATAATTCTGCTGAGATTAGGAATTGTGGATTTAGAACTTGATACATTCATTGGAATGTGTGGTGATACCTCCCTCAAAACTGAGCCACAGGGTTCATTGAATGTGGATGCCAAAGTTTTGATTTGCTGGATGTTCTCTCTAACCTAAATCTCAATTGCAGAGTGGTTATGCTCGGTGTTTTTTTCAACAATGTCACCAAGAGTAACCTCAGTGTAATGGGATGCATAATACTGCACACAACTCCTTTGATTCCTAGGCTCAGTTAGTCTCTCCTTACAATAAAGATAGCCACCATACTTTAGCAGTTGATTGCCTCTGTTAGACTTATTGTAGGATGCCTCTCTTCCTGTTGCCATATTGTATTTGTCTGTAAAACAGGGTGTGAAAAGTAATTTTATTTTAGTGCTTACAAATAGAAATGTAATAGTTACAATCTATTAAGAAAATGTGGGTTTTATTTCTTGACTGCCTATTGACTTTTCTAAGAAGATGTTCTTTATTCAATTGCTGGACTTACTTTACGAACTAGGATTTTGCACTGTGATTTGTAGTTGGTGGAGCATTGCGATCAAGATCAGAAGCAAGGAAGAGCTGTGATCAGATACATCAAATTAAATTGTGATTTGTAGTTGATCCTTGTAAAAAGAAAGACAAGATTTTAAATTTTTTAATGTCCATTTTTACCGTTGTAAGTTTCTTTAGCCTTTTGGTGGTTCAGGTCTTCTTCCAGTAGATATTGTAGAGTTGTATTACTCCCTTCTGAGTGTTGACATAGAGATATTCAAAATGATTTGTCTACAGTACAACCTTTTTTACATTTTTTGCTTTCTTTAATTTTTTAATTGATTGTGTTTTTTGGCTGCTTAAGAGACTTGTTTTTGGTTTGTTTGGGTGTAAAAAGTGGGTTTTGCAAACATTTTAGCTATTACGGTCTTTATCTTTTTTTTTGTTTTTTACAAGTGCTGGTGTTGATGGATTTGAGTCGATGTTTTTGTTTGGTCCTTTTTGAATGGTAATGTGCAAGTCCTGTAAAAAAAAAATTATAATGTCTGTATGTTTTACTGTAAATGCATTACATTTTAAGGCCTACAACTAACCAGCACCCTCCTGAGGCCAGCACCCGCTGCTGTTGGAATGCTAATTTTGCCCCCACCACTGTCCACCACCACCCCCTAGTCCAGCACCTGGTGCTGTTGAATAGTAATTTTGCTTCCCACCACTGGCCAGCACCTTCCCTGAGATAAAAATTTTGTTACGATATAAAAACATATATTTAATTAAAATTTAGTGGTTTAACTTCAAGTAATGTATTTAAATTTTAAGGATGTTGGTTTGTTCAAAATCTGTGAATTTGTATGATATTTATAATTAATGTCAGGTTTGGAAATAATTGTTGTTCTTAGTGTACTTTGTTTTATGTTTCACTTACTGGAGTTAATACGTGGCAGTGTCGGTCTAGGAATGTTTTTTCTCTTTGCAACTCAGTAGCATGTGGTCACCACAAAAGTCAGTGTACCACTGAGCACAAAATGGTGGTTGGCTGAATTTCTATGGTTTTTGAGTTTTCCAAAATTCAAAAGAAAATGTTTTGGAATATATTTTTCCGCATGATGAAGAGTCTACCAGAATGTTTATTATGTGTTGTAAAAAAGGATTCTCTTTGTTCATTTTTAGAACAGCCATTTTGTGTAGACCTTTCTTTTACTGGTAGAGTGAAAATAGAGGAAGGACACCCGTGTTGTATTTAGAATGAACACGCTTTGTTTCCAAATACCAGTACTGTATTTTAACATAGGAAATGTTTCCGCTTTTTAGGAGTACTTTACTAAGGGAAATGTTTAGCAATCTTGATATTTGTGTTCTGTAAATGTTTAAAATTGTATCCTGTATTTTAGGGGGTGGTAATCAAAAGCATATTTGAAAGGTTTTGTAACGTGTTGTAATGGTATACATTGTAATGGTATGTGTTGTAAAGGCATTTTTATGGTGCTTCCAAAATAGATTTTAGTAATACACAGCCCGTAAATGATGCATTTTGTTTTACATAACTGTTCTTTCAACACCGGAATAGTGAAAGCTATGTAAAAACAATGACAATTAAAAGCACACAATACAGAGCTCAGTTAACTCTTTGCACTGCCACTCCAAAAGAAGCTTCAAGTGATTCGATCAGCTAAAGCTAGTACCAGCTCCCAACATCGAATACATTTGCAGATATCCCTTCAAAATTGCAGATTAAAAAGTTGTGCACATTTACATTTCTTTCAGGCAAGCAGCACACTGTGAAAGTAGTGTTTCACTGTCTGGAATGCTTCGGTTTTACATCACAAGTAGACTCCCTGAATGACACATCAGCTGAAGAGACTGAGGAATGTGCGCCCCACATCCAATGACTCCACCGTCCCCCTGGGGTTCACGCCCCACACTGAAGACCTCTGACTTATAGAACAGTGATCTTGCCTAATAAGGTGCTGGGTGTCTTCAATCTGCCTTGATATATATTCGTAAGGATCCTGGCTAAGGATTTTCAGATTTGCGTGTCATTTTATGGAATTTTTCTCCTATTTGAAATCTGAATTTTATTACTCAATATCTGCAAAATCAAGCCTACATATTAAATAGTACATTAAACTTTCAGAACATTTCACTCTAAAATCAGTGTAATGTCTTGCCCAAAGCCCAAAAGAATTGATAACACAGGGTAAAGTGACTGTGAAAGACATAAGTGACCTGAAAAAAGAAGTGAAGAAACCTGCAAAAGATTTCTTTCCCTTGGGGCAGCCAAGACGATTGAGCAACTGCCAATGCCTTAATATCTCTGGTGTACTTGAATCTTCAGGATTGGACCTGTAGATTCAAAAACGATAATACAACCCACTGCAAGGAGGATGGTGGTAGATTTTTGGAGGTATAGACACCAGCCGGCACTAACTATTTTTTGGTGTATATTATAATAATCATTGGCTTCTTATATTCCAAGGTAGTCAAATGTGTTGCCCATTCATTATTACTACCAGCTGTGATGGTTTCTTTAATTTGTTGGGGTGGGAGGGTTGAATCCTGGCCTGTTAGACCTTGAATCTTTGGTATGGTTATCCCCTAACTTTTGTCATTCAACCATCTTATTTTTGGCGACTCGGTTGGTGATGGCCTGGTTGTTGGCTGCTTTTTATTGTGCATTTCTTTTAACAGGCATGTTGATACTGTAAATGCCACTAACTGTATCTCTAATTTGTTAAAGGAAAAGTGCTGACCTGTCTGAGTTAAGCCGGCCAGCGCACTTGGTCTTGTACACATTGGTTTGTTATGTGTTAAAAATAAGTAATAAAATATTTATTTAAAAACTTTGTTTACTCAAATAGGCTTAGAGAAGAGTGATCCCATCTGACAAAGTGTTTTGTCGTCTTTAAGCTACTTTAAGACATCATTTGTACGGGTCCTGGGTAGGAACTTTGATATGATTCATATGTACTTGTCATTTTATGTATTTTTGCCCTCATTCGAATTCTGAATTATATTAATCAATATCTGCAAATTCAAGCCCACATATTGAACTGTATATTAAACTACAAACTCAAACATCACTGCACCATCTTGCCCAGGGCCCCTAAAAGTTGATTAGATAGTGGGTAGAGAAACAGTGAGAGCTAGTTAGACTGAAAAAAAAGTTAAGAAACTTGTGAAAGTCACTTTCTCTGTGGTCAGTCTAGACCATAGGCCACCTTGAGCAACTGCTCATGCCTTAATACCTCTGTTCTTGAAGCTTCAGCAATCTGTGAAATTTGTCACAGCCGAGTAAGTTGATCGTATATTTATTGGCTGTATGTATATTCAAGCTGGAAGGATTATAGTTCCCTACATTGGGCATAAACCTTTTTCTCTATTTTCCTTGAAAAACCTTTTGAAATGTCTGTCCAATGTGAGGCTGCGGTAGCATTACAGGCAAATGCAGCGAAGGACGGAGGGCAGGAAGGTGCAATAAACATTTCAGAAAATGTCAGAAATCGACTTATTTTAAAAGTAGCAGATTTTGGAGTCTCAGCTGTAGGTGGGACTGTTACCTTTGTGATTGAGGCACACAAGGCATACAGGACAGAGGTGTTCTATTCTTGGGTCAAATCCCACCTGCAGATGCACATACACATACACTTCATTCATATATAGCAGATGAAATACCAGAAGAATACAATCCACATGAGGACATAGAGGTCTCGTTAGCATACCAGGAACATATAAATTAGTTTAAAGGTGCCCACCTACTCACCACAGAAAAAGTGAGACTTGGTCCAATCATCAGTAATGGAGCGACTTGGCTGGTCCTAGCTGCTTATACACCGCATCCAGAAATTGACACATTTACCAATAGAAGACTCACGTCCACTTTACAAAGAAATAATAAAACTTTACAGAAACCTGACACGTTGGTTATGAGAACGCTCACCATTTAACCGTCAAGGGTTACTACAGCAGTTCAACTACAAGAGACCGCAACTAAAACTACCCCACAAAAACTGAACGCGGTTATGGGAAAAATGCCCATTAAACACGAGCACATACCATTCTGGATAGCACAGAAAATAGCACAGCTAGGGGCAGTGTTTCCACACACAGGCTCACAAGAAAAACAGATTACTAACGATCTGCTTGCCAATGAGGATAGATCCCTAGATATAGGATTGTACCACTTGGGGTACAGTTTTCACTGCCATCTATACCATGACTCATGGCACCCCTTCAATAGCAGTGATGACAGAAGTATTAAGACAAATACAGAATGAGTACGGGGCAGAACCTGCCCTAAACTTAGGAATGATATTAATACACAATTTTTCCAAGGTATTAACAATTATGTTAGCGAATATAGAAGGATAGGCAGCTGCATTGTCTATAAGCCAATGCCTGAGTGAATGCACACCTGCACAACAGGAGTGAGAATTACCTTAAATTATTGAAGAGACCTATACTTCATTGAGTATAGATAATTTGGGAGCTAGACCTATGAAACCACAATTAATGAGTTATCCTGAATAGGATAAACCCAAGCAAGCACCTGATTCTTCTAAAAAGAAATGGGATAATAACAACAAAATAGGCAGAATGCATCACAATCACGGGTGGGTCTCCTCAACAGGAACGCTCTGACAGGAGGTGTAACCTTAGGATCCGTGATAACATTAAAAAAACCTGACAGATATCAGGATACTGATACACGTTCCTCTCATTCCTTTCAGGGTTGATAAAAAAAAAAACTCTGAGAGGGAAGGACGGTCAGAACACAGAGCAGAAGAGTGAGTCAAGCCAAGAGACACACATCGCACTTCAGACTACATTATCAAAAAAGATCAATCCAAGAGTAAACCTAAATTAAAAGAAAATAAAGTAGCTGGCCGTAAAATAAGAAATGCTCAGACTACTGAAGACTCTCAACTTCTGAATGGGCTCCGATGATGGTGGACAGTGCAGCAGAATTCAACAATAGCTCGCCAGAACCTAATGAAATTTCTGGTGACAGCAGTGTTGAATGAGCATGTCACGGTGGAGACACCTGATACTAGGGAAAGTGTCCCACATGTGTTACACAAAATAACACTCCATATGGGGTGGGATATATCAAGAAAAGTGAAAGGTCTCTTTTGTCAAAACATGACTTTTGAAGACGATCTCGTTCTGGCTGAAAAAGTTTGCCCACCTGAGTTCGTTATGGACTGCCCGAAAGGAGAGACCATCATTTTATCGGCTTTCTCCGACCTTGTTCCAGAATCATTAAAACATTCATACGCACAGGAGTGGGCGATAGCACTAGCTGCTGCATTAAACAGCAATTATGTAGGTTGGGATGGTGAGTCACCTCACCATGTAGTCCTAGTCAAAACTACTCCAACCCCACAGAGACAATACCTTATAAAACATGATGCAAAAAAACAAGTCAGTGAGATCATATATAAACTTGAATACCAGGGTGTAATCAAGAATTGCACCTCTTCCATGAATAATCCTCTGATTCTCATAATTCATAATGAAATCCGACAATTCATACCATCTAGCTTAAATCTACAGGCATTCGAACACATGCATTAAAACATTTGCAGAGCAAAATACACAGTGTCGCATTAATGAATAATATGTGGAAGAAAGACAAAACAACACTAGATATCTCAAATGGATTCTTTTTTCAAAATCTAGTGCCTGAGAGCAGATATTTGACAGAATTTTCAGCCCTCAGCTCTCAATGTCAGTTCTGTAGATTGCCCCAAGGGTATAAGAATAGCCCAGGGTTATTCTCAGCAAGATTACCAGAATTAGTTTGATGAGGAGGCAATGTCCTATATAAATGATATTTATCGGACTATAAATTATTGGATCAATTGACCAGGGTTAACAATATAATTTCAAAAATTGCCCACCTCAATGTCCTATTTTTGGGGTATGATCTCTCAAGTGAAGGCAAAAGCCTAGCAGCTAATGTTTTAGAAAGGTGTGTGCTGCTTCAACTTCCAAAGACCCTGAAAAAGTTACAATACATTTTAGGGTTCCTCAATTTTGGCAGAACATGCATTTTAGATTATGGAGAAAAAGTAAAACCATTTTACAACTTAATTAGAACTGATTTCTCCGTTCGACTTTCGACACAGAAACATACAGAATTTCGTTGTTCCCTACAAGCTGACATGATAGCTTCCATATATTCACATATCTGTGTAAATGCTACAAACTTGGTGAGCAGTGTATTCTCGGGTCAATCCGGGTATACTTACCTAACCTTTAATGAAGGTGAAATTGTACCCATTGCATAGAAATCACATTTGTTCACGATTGCTGAGATGCATTTTGCATCGACAGAAAGCATTTTGACAGCGGTACAAACTCTTGTAGTGAGAGAGCGAGCACTGGCTCAAGGGAAATTAATAATGGTCTTAACTCCAGTAACAACCTTAGAGGATGTTACTGAAGCAAGCGTTCCAAATGCTAAAGCATTGCATCCGCGATGCATATAATGGGTTAATTATCTCACTGCAAAAGACGTAGACTACAAATTTGATTCTACATTAACAAAATAAGCATTTTTCAGTACGAACAAGAATATCCTCCTCAGAGTGAAAAAAAAATGCCTCTAGATCAGTATGATGATATTATCTGTACTGACGGCTATGCTCAACTAGCCGTAGGAAGTAAACCGCAATACAGCACCGCATGTGCAATTGTAAAGGGACATATGAGAGATGGTAAGCGCCACCCTAGCAATACGCAGATGCAGTCTCTAAGAGATTGCACGGCACAGTTGGCAGAACTAAAAGCCCTGATACTGGTGCTAAAAAATAATGATCAAAAATTCCCCACACTTGTAGTGTGTGATTCATTTTTTGCATCCAGTCTTACAATGACTATCTTCACTACTGGTGCCTGGATGGGTTTAGAGATTCAAAAGGTTGCACAATAAAGCACAAATTACTTTGGGAGCAAGTGCCAGAACTGAAAAAGGGCTTGCCACGGGCTCATGGTATTCCTATTCTGAGGCATCAGCATGTTTAAGGGAATTCATTGGCTGATGAAGCCGCTAAGGTGACAGTGCGAACTGCTGCCATTGCTGTAATCACTTGTTCTAGCACAAGGGTAGACGGCCAGATAATGGTAGCTGTCATCGCTTCGCGTACAGACAGCTCAGCCTTGTTAAAATGTTTTCCACTCAAGTACTCCTACAAGTTAGATTTGCAAAATATTCCATATGCTCAAATTCCATGAGTGGGGAATACAGTAATACCAAACATGGATCGCAGATTAGGTTTAATTCTAGCTGCACATGGGGGCCTGTTCTCTGCACACGCATGTATTACTGCTACAGTTTCACTACTGAAACAACGTTTTCAGTGGCTAGATCTGACCAAACAAACCAAGGGTTTTGTCCTTAAGTGCAACATCTGTCAGCAGATGAAGGGTTCCACCGAAGCACATCCACCACAAACACCATTACTGATTTCAGACAGACCTCTCACGTGTATATTTGGATCACTGAGGCCCCTAACAACATGATGGGGCTTATAAGTACATCTTTGTGGCAGTGGATTCATGCACTTCATTCCTGTGGGTTTAGCCCCAGTGCTCGGGCGACGCTCAAACTGTTATAAAGGATTTGCGAGTCTTCATATGGACATACGCAATTGGCACATTACATTCTCACTGTGGCCCTGCATTTAGCGTTCTGATTTACAAAGAAGCTATCGGTAGTTTGGGTATGGTCTTGCGGTACTCCTCTCTGTATTATCCAGAGGGATATTAGATTGTGGAGAGAAATAACCAGGACTTAAAGCAATCCCTAACAGCAAGGTTATTAGGCTTGGGTGGGAGTTGGGTCAATCAACTATATGGGGTCCAGAGAGGACTTACATGCCACGAACTTCCCTAGGAAGCCGTACTCCATGTGTTGTCCTGTTTGGGATGAGAATATGGGTACCTGACCTCGATTGTGGCAGCACAATGGCGGATAAAAAAGCATTTGACTTCAATGACCCTTTGTCTGTTTTCCAGGAATTCAATGAATTCCGGGCATTAAAAAGCAAGGTCCAAGTAAAATGCACCACCAATGGGGAAGTGAAATCTGTTCGGCAAGACCTGCCTAGGTCCGGAAGATCGGAGACCTGGTCAGAGAAAAGATTTGGCCAAAAAATAATTAGGGCCATCCTACAGAGCGCCTGTACCTGTCCTAGCAGTCGAGGGAACAAGAACTGTACTTCTTCCTCTTCTTTCTGGCAAGAAGAAAAAAAATTAGTATCTATTTATCTGCTCAAACCACACTATGTGGCCGATACTGAATAGCAGGCAGCATGGGCTCCTGGGTAGCTGCTGATCGCCACTCGCTACAATAGAGAAAGTTCAGACAGAAAGACTAATAGTTTGAAGATTCCACTCTACGAAGTAACAGAGTTCCCAACAATGGAATGGAACTTGTACCAGTCAAAATTGACCAACAAAAAAATACAAATGAAGCACAGATCTCAATTCGACCTAATATCAACATCTATGTGAATGTTTCACAACGAGTCATCTGCCAGTTCAACAAAACTTGCTGAGCTACAAAAGATATTTCGAACAGGGTCTGGCTACTTAATTGATTTTGACACCTTTTCGATGGATCCTAGTGAACCTGAGTCAGTCACCACCAGCTTCTGTTCCCCTAAAAGAAAAAATATTTAATCACTACCTTTGGCGGAAAAAGACTTACTTTGTTTCACCCTGGCTAAAGCTCTGAATTGTTATTGGTCTACTTTTCTTAGTCCTTTAGATAGATGTAGTGACTGTCTTTTTACTGCCCCTGAATGTACATTATCACCTAGAACGCTCTGCAGTATAACATGTGAACTTGGTCCGGAGACCACATACATCATCTCATCGTGAACAAAGAGACCTCTCCTTTGTGAACATTACAGCTGCTCCGATCCCTGAAGGAATAGTTTGGGACAGGGTTTCATATGATGTTTTTGGTCCCACTGAACTTTTAAAATACCACATGCATTTAAATTTCTTTTAGTGATGATATTAACCCCTTCAGCGCGACGCGGACTTCCGCGCCGTGCTGAAGGTTCTGAGCGCGGGCGGGGCCATGACGGAGCGGTTCCGTCATGCGCACAGTGCAACCAACGCTCATGATGGAACCACTCCGTCATGAGCGTCGAAGGGGTTAACTCCAGTACATTCTCTGAAGATTGGGACTTTGGAACTGTGAATAGAATGCTGTCCGATTTAGAACAATCTGCTGCATTCTCTAAAAATGAATTTTATGATAAATCAGATTATGATACAGTGTATTGTTATCAACATTATGCTCATCATTTCTTGCACAAAGCAAGTATCCTAAATAATGTTTTTATTTACCATCACTGGGAACATTGCCCACACCACCAAAAGGTAGTTCACAAATGTTTGCACAAAAATTTGCCTATTTTTCTGGGTTTAATACTTCAGATCCGACCTCATATTATTATAAGGTTGCACCTACACCTGCAAAGAAAAATATGCTCACTAATATGAAACATAAATATTCTGCTTCCTTCATTTCCCAGCTTTCGTTACAAGGTTTCAACTTTTGGAGGGACACCATAGACACAAAATCTGTCTGGGGGATTAAAGATTGGCAAGTTCATGGAACTGAGTCATTATTTAGAGCATGTCTCAAACCATAACAGATTATTTTCCTGAATAACCCAGTGCAACAGACTTCCTGTCTTGAACTAGCCAAAATTAAGGAGTTTAGCACACCTCCGATTGTCTCGCTATCACACTTTAAGGGATGGTTAAACTATGCATATCATTGTAAGAATATGCTAGATGACATTATACATGAGGGGGTCATACAATTCTTCAGACCCCAATTGGAAGCGTTGGTTGGTATGGCCTATTGACACAAATGGGTGTCAGTCGAGATTCAGAGGTACAACCGAAGGTTTTTTTTATCCATACGCCTGACCAACGCTATGTACAATGAGAACATTCGGGGTGGTGATATCCTACAGTGTTGAGAAGTTATGCCTAGAGTGGCTGAGAACCTCATCACTGTCCCAGGTAAAACAACACTTGTACTTACTTTCAGATGAAATGGATCTAATGGATGTTTTTGCTAGGTCTCCAGAAACTGTCATAAACGCTTCTTATACGCTATTTACAATGAACAACAGGAAGCTGTAGAAAGATTGCATGAAATTGACAGGGTTAATCTAGAAAAGGCTTTGGCAGTGGTCGACAATGGTATGACCACACTATCATCTAGGATTTATTTACTGGGCAACATTGTGTCTTCTGCAACATATATATTGGAACAGGATCTGTCCATTCTTCAACATGGGCAATCGCAGTTATGATCCATTCTATTATTAAGCTGGAAGCTACAGTCTTTGCGATCTGGTCACGTGCCCTGGCGATATATCAACAGTACATCTGTTTTCTTCTTATAATTTAACAGCAAGGCAGACCACAATGGCACAAAAAGTAGCAAAGTATACAATGCTGCACATTGAAAAATTGGACCAATTACCTATCGCCATCGCTGAGTCACCTTCCACAGAATGGTTAATGAATGGCCATATTACATTGCCAGTCACGACATTCCAATTTCAATATTGTCTACAGTACCCTCAAGCAGGCAGGTATGAAGTGGTTTGTGTATGGAATACATACATACATTTGGGGAATTACCTTACAGATTTAGATGCAGGAATAGGGACACTAAAGTCTTTCTCAGCGGTTCAGACTGTGGGAATTCATTAAGTGGGTCTCTAATTTGTCAGTATAATATGCTTCACTGAGCTTGTCATGCTTCAGTTGCAAACCTATCATGCCACTTGAAGGGATCCCCAGCTGCCGTCATTAAACCGGCGTTCAAATTACTCTTGAATGGGAGTTATTTGATTTTGAATGATCAAGGTTGTTTTAGGATGCTACCAGGCATCACCTATCTGGTTACAGTAAGTTCCAAGGTTACGTATTGTATGCAAGTATTGTTTCCACCAACCCACACATTCAGGGAGGTGCCGCTATGGCCTTCATTGAATGTTTCCCTTATACGGTTTGATTCTTTGAGCAGACCGAAAGCCCTACTATTACAGAAGGAGGTGGCCTTGACCTTCGCTCAAGAGACTTTTGATCTCCAGGTTTAAAGGTCTTCAGCTGAGATAAAAGCACTACTCCGAACTAACTTCTCCATTTCGGGGAAATGGTACATCGTATCTTTAACATGTCTGATATGAGTGGGATAGTACACCTATTTAGGAACACAGTTTCTGGGCTATTAAGCAACTTTCGGACAATCTTTGGAGTTATTCCATCCTTTATATACTCTGTATTGGGAAGTGTTTCTGGAGAGATTCCACTGGTCCTACTACTTGTAGTGGGTATCCTGGTTTTAATTTTCCTGCTACACAAAGGATGTCCAAAATTCCAAGGAGATGGAAAAAGTGCTCTTGGAGCGATGTTGCCTTGAACATAAGGTACTCCATCTGGGCACACCTCGGCTTTCAGAGCTAAGCAAACATTGGTTTCTGTCATTCAGATTAGTCTGGGTCGACAGCTTCCTGCCTGTACTCCGCTGCTTATTCTGTGGATACGAACGTGTGTTAGACATATGTCGAACACTTCTATCTGTTGCGCCTCTGGAAGTACTGCTGGACTCTTTAAAGGCCCATGTAGTGCAGTGTCCTCAGCATATTCCAATTCTGATATCTGCATTCTTCGAGCTACTGTGGGAAGCTTGTTCTTCTGTCTGAATAGGCACCGGCTCTATACCAGGCATACAGGCATCAGGTGTTACCTCAACAGTGGCTGTGGGAACTGGAGAAGATAACCGTTGCTCCATTGACCTAGTCCAAGAGGGGTTACAGTGACAGTCATCTGCAAAGGCAAGAAGCAGTGATGCTGAGTCTCCTACATAGGACACACAAACATTTGACTCTCCGTGTGCCGGGAACAATTCGGCCTTTTGTCAAAAAAATTGGAAATAGAAAAAATTATTTTTGTTTTATTTTTCCTCTTTTGCTGTCACTGAGCACTTTGGCTTTCAGAGTGCTCAGTTGGTCTAACAGTATGTTGACAATTTTGAGGACTTATAGAGCTTTTTTAATGTTTACATAATTTGTTAACACATACCATGTTTTTTAGATGCTTTTATACAAGTCTGGGAGGTGAACTCCACTCCGCTCACGGAGTTTTCTGCACTCTCGTTACGCTGAGCTCGCGTAGTTCAGAAAAACTCCACTCTGTGGAGCGGAGTTTTTGCCCTCTTTAACGTTCATCAACATCAAGTTGGCGAGTGAGGAAAATCCACCTCTCTGTGAGATTTTCCTCGTTCCACATCATGGCTAGCGCAAGCGTGGAAAATCAACCTCCCAGCGAGATTTCTCAACGCTTGCCGTCAGATTTCTCATTGCTTGAGTTCTTGTATGCTTGAGACTGCTCGCGTTGAGAAACTGTCTGTTCCATTAAGAAAGCTGCAGCTCGTGTAAAAATCTACTCTAGCAGTACAGTAAGGAAGCAGCGCCCGCTTGCACTGTACATTGTGCCGTTCGCGATAATTGCAGTCTGGACAAGCACCTGGCATGGAAAATCACCGCAAATGGCATTTATCTAATACACTCCACCGCTTGCAGAGCTCTGCATAGCGCAGCAGAGTTTATATACACTTCGCTGAGTTCCGCTTCAATGAACTATGTCCAGGCTTGCTTTTATACTCATATTTTAGCAAAGTCTTTTATGCTTTTTAAAAAGGCATTTTTTAGAATTTGTTACTTTGTCATCCAGTAGGATGAGAAGTGGGTGTTATGAACCCCAATGTACCCCAATATAGGCCTAGGTAGTTGCACTACCTTTTACCTACATTTTTCCTACCTTGCTCTAAATAATTGTTCTGGTGCTGATCTTTTACCTAGTTAGGTGCCACATAAAAGGTGTGTGGTTTTCTCTCAAACTAGCCTAATTTAATATGCATGAGGATTCTCAGTATCATAGCAGGATTCCCATCTTCTGCATAATAACTCTGTATAAGGGTCACCACTGTTGCCATACTTGGTGGACACGCCGACAGTACCAAGACACATCTAGGTAGAACACCTGAGGGTGCCTTTTGGGTATATAAGTACCACATCTTAGCTGGGCAACCCAGAGGAGAAAAAGACTTGCATGCTGACACGAGACGCTGAAGTCCTTGCACGCTGACACTCCAGCACGCAGTGGTCTGACATCCCTCACAGGGTGTCCAACTCGAGACCAAGATGGGGTCCTTCTCTCTCTCACATCAGGTAAAGGGGTTGGCTCTTTCCTAGGGGGATTCTTGGCTATACACCTACATACATGCTAGGTACACTTAGGTACATCTAGTTGGGGTTTTAATCGTATGAGAACACATTATTTCTGTCATGCATCTATATGATCATTGTTTATATCTACATGATCATGATCTACAAGTTCATTGTTTAGCAGCATGGTAGAATTCTATCTTTTATTTACTCTTTTGGTGCTTATAACTGTACATATCTGTTTCTGTCTTATGGTTGTTGCTGCACATGTATTTTATACTAGAATGACGCTGGTTCAATAAATGCTTATTGAAAACATCCCCACTGTTTATTCTGTGTATCTCTCTGAGACAAAGTGAGCACAAGTGACTGAGCGAATAATGCTGGACTATTTCCACGATCCCTGAGAGGTCAGAGTTGTCATGTTCAATAGTTGCCAGAAACTATGTGCTCCTTGGTAAGGTTGGGGGCTTATAGTGACACTGTGAGATATCCGGTCTGCAGACTAACGTATCCTTTGGGGGTGTCTGGAATCAGTCTGGACACCAATCCCTTTGTTTGTTGTTTAAAATACGTAGATCCTATATACATTTGTAGGAACTACACGACACCACGCCACACAATTTAACTCCACATACTTCCATTACAGACCACATAATTCAACAACAACCACAGAATTCAACTCAAAAACACTATAATACACCACACCACAAACATCCAATCCAGATCACAGAATTCTACATCATGCCAAAATATTTGACAGCACACCACATAATTAAACTCCAATACATACCCCTCCACAACATAAAATACCATTCCACCTAATTGCACTCAATTAGACATAATCCCCCTCCACATAGTTCCAGTACACTCAATACCACATAACTACTATCCAAATAATTTGAATGTACACCATGCCACACAATTCCACTCCTAAAATCCTCTCCACAGCATAATATTTCACACCACACAATTCCAATCCAACCCACATAATTCCACACCACATACATCCATTCCACTCCCTAATACTTGGGTAAAAGACTGTCATTTGCAGTAATAGCTCTAACTCTCGCAAAAACGGGACCTGTTGGCTTTGCCAATGCTTGTTTATACCTTTAATACTACTATCCATAGTCATTTTACTTATTTTACAGGTATCAAAGATTCAAAGCTAAGTTAGTCATGTTGATGATTGAATCTCAGCAGCAGACACAGTTGCCCACTCAGCTCACTACGTCCTTAGGAACCAGATATAACTTCACCATAATGTTTATGCATGCAATGCAGAGTTATTAAAATGGTGACAGAGAAGCAGAAAGTGCTTTAACAATCAGTGTTTAGGTTGGTTTGTCTTTTTCAAGTTTCTTGCCTCTGGTCCTTCCTCATTTTACTTTAACTAGAAACGTCTCTGATTCCGACTGGACAGTCCATCTGCATGTTCGTGGTTCTAATAAGTTTTCTTTTTCATCTTAAGGTTGGAGTTCGGGGAAAAGATATTGTTGTCCTCAAAGTTGAGAAAAAAGTCTGTTGCCAAACTGCAGGATGGAAGGACTGTGCGGAAGATGTTTCCTGGTTGAAAACGTCTGCATGGCATTTGCAGGTATTGGGGAGAACATTAAATATTTCCACCCCGTGTCGTTTGGTGGTATTCTTCTCCGCATTCTGTTACTGTTTGTTTGCTTCTTGGGCTCTACAGGGTAAACAGTTCACTAGTGAGCCTTGGGATACTTAGTGTGAAGTTCACTATTATGGGTTACCTATAAAGCAATGTTTGAAAATCATTTTTTGGTGGTAGTGATACGTTTGTGATCATCTAGTTCATGTTTCTCCAACCAGTCGATCGCGGGTCACCAGTAGCTCACAAAAACATTCAGAGTAGCTCCCACCCTTCAGTTCATTTTTAATTAAGATCTGCAATAAATAAGTGTTGCATTTTCATTTGAAAGTTAAGGAAAGGCTATGTTTATTTACATTATTATCAGGCTGCAGATAGCAGAGCCTGATAAGCATTGCTCAGTTAGATTTATAGCTTATGTGGATCACAGAGCTTCAGAACTGAAGTACTGAGGTATTTAACTCTAAATTAAAAACCTTCTCAATTCAATATTGGAGCATGAGATCCAAATTATGTTTCTGGATGCTTTTAAATGAGAAAATTAAAATTAAGAAGTAACAACTCTTAATTTTTATTTTATCCCTTTTCAAAGTGTCACATTTACAAACAGCAGCAATCTTGCTCCTAGTGGCTGGAAGGCACAGTGCCATAAGTTTAACTGAAAAAATACAGGCATTTTCTTTTAAATGTAAGACATTTTAAGTGAAGAAAAATGTTTCTATGAAACATAGTCTTAATGTTTTCCTCTGCTTTAAATTAAGCCAATCTAGTCCTAATGTTTTATGAAGCATATTTTTTCACTTTAAATTCCCCACATTTAAACAAATGACTGTACTTCCTGTTACAAATATGGCACTGTCTACAGGCCACTGGGAGTAATATGCTTACTTTTTGTAAAGACACTTTGACATGGGAGCAAATAAAATGAAATGATGAATTTACTTTAATGCATATTAACATAAAGTAAACTCTTCAGTTACATTTTCACCCATTTCAATGCGTCACATTTACGCACAGCAGCCATCTTCATCCCAGTGGCTGGTAGACACGCTGCCATATTTATAACTGAAAAATTCAGCCTTTTTTAAAAAAATTGGTGTCTTTTAAAGTGCAGACAAATGTTCCATCCAGTGCAGAAACATTTTCTATTAAGTGCAAAAATAGTTCCTTTATGATAATTTCTGCAGAACATTTTTCTGCACTTTAAATTTAATCTATTAAAAATAAATGGTGGTATGTTTCTGTGGTACATGAAATGTTGCCACATATGTTGAAGGTTATGTCCTGTACCATCCGTTCACATACGTTTATTCATCCTTACAGACATGCGCTCACTGACGCACATAGTAGCTCTATCATAGTACTCCTAGTCACAGTATTTTTCTCAAACCATAGTATCGGGCTCCATGGACTTTAGGTTTTAAAGTCCAATGAAGCTGGGCGAGGGTGTGACTGATAGCAATGCACAAGTTACATGGCTTTCAGTAGATCACAGCCAGTTTCACTGATAAGAAGTAGCTCTCATTACAGAAAAGGTTGCGAACCCGTTATCTAGTTAATTGTTAGGTCGGTTATGTGTAGTGAATATTGGGATGTGTGGGTACCATTAGCCCCTTGGGAACTCTCTATGGTATTAGGTTTGAAACTGAATGGCAGGCCCCCATGTATTGGCCCCTGAGCCAAAGGAAGAGAGGCTGACACTTCCTCTGCCACTTCAGACTGTACTGAAAATCTGTTTTCCCAGGTACATTGCAAAATGCCCTTTTAAATGGGAAAAGGAACAATATAAAAATGTCAAATGAGTTAATGTGAGATAATAAAAGGTAACAATAGATAACACTTTGTGTGGAGATGACTTGAATATGTGATCTTTGGTCCACAATACCTCCCATAGACTTTTGGCTCCCATGTGTTTGGGAATGTCATTTATTTGTCCATTTATTGGAGTAAACTCCTTCAATCGCTGCTAAAGACTTAAGTGACTTATGTTTGTTTTGAAACTGCTGCTCTTTGCTGCCGTGCTAGTGTTGACATGGAGCTAAGCAAGCGCATCAAATCTGACTTTTGAGTTCTAATCTTCAGAAAAAATTATAACGGTTGATATGCTCATGTTGAGAATGTAAACATAAACTGCACCTGACTGGGAGCCCCTACTTGGCCATTGCTTAAAGTGGAGCTCAGTCCCGACCCAACCAAACTACTGCAACTCTCCAGTAGTTGACTCACTTTGCAGCTCCCTAAGGGGGACGTAATGCTCCAGTGATCGCATGGAGGAGCAGAAACCGTAGCAGAGCTCTTCTCGCATCGAGGCACACTTGTTCGGAGCGTAAGTGGAGGTGGTGGGGGCCACTGGCCTGAGAAAAGAGAGAGCAGACAGCAGAAAGAAACCCACCCAGAGATCCTTGACGTCGCCCCAGAAGAGTACACTTTGATGCACCCGCGATTGAGGCAAGGCGCTAGTGAACCTGAGGAGTGGAATCCTTCTGGCAGCGAGCGGAGAGGTCTTGGTCGGGAGGAGCAGCCAGGAAAGAGGTATGCTCGATACTAATTGCCGGCTGCCCTGCTCGGCACATCCGAGCCTGCCAGGGGCGCAGGCCACAGCTAGATGAGCGAGGGAGGCGGACCCAGGCCCGCGGGACTTAAGAGATGGAGGGCAGAGGTGAGGACTGCAGGGTATCTAAAAAATTAATTTTGGTGGAGAGCACTCAATGGCACACACATCGGGGCTCAACAACAGTGCTGAAGTAAGCAGGCTCCAGAAGGGTAGGGCAGCACCCCAGGAGCTGTCAGCTGCCATATACAATGGACAGAGGCCCACTTGGAGAAGTGGTAGCGCAGGGAGGCTCTGGCAAGACGGGCCCGGTCTCGGGTGGCCCCAGGATGACCTAAATCACAGCCAAGCGCCTAGGAGATCCCAGAGGCGAGATTGAGGCCTGCACATAGTGACACAGGTTCGGACCCACTGACATCACCCCTGTGCTTAATGGAGCCTGCTCTGAGGAGTGGCAGGTCTGGGCTGGCTGCAGGGAGGATATCCAATCCACAAGGACCCCGGACCTGCCAAGTAGGTGAGAGGGGGTCTGGAAGCAGAGAGCAGACCTGGCCTGGGGAACGACCAAGAGGGCCCGCCAGAGAGCTGTAAAAAAGGAAAGTGAGGAAAGATCACTGCGGGGGATTAGAGGTGTGACTGAGGCCTGAGACACGTGGAGAGACATTCCTTGACTCCAGAGAAAACGTGAAGTTGGAGTTAGTGTCCCAGAACCTCCATGCTTCCATCAGAGAGGGGCGAACTAGTAGGGGACTATCTCTGCTGGACACAGCAAGGGCCCTGGCATGAGAGAAATCACAGGGGGGCACAGAGCTTGAAGTGACCTGTGAGGCTGGAATAGACTGTTTAACAGGGAAGACCTAGGAGCCAAGGACTCACAGGGACCCTCATATACAGGTGGATCCCCCAATTGAGCCACCTTGATTGGAAACCGTGAATAGTAACGGAAATAGACCTATAAGCTGCACCTGACAACTACAACCCCTTAAAACCTCCCATAGAAAGGGACACAGAATGAGCTGTGCAGAAATACTGAGAGGGCATGAGTACTTCACACCACTGTCCTTTCAGTTGGGCAACACAATGCAGATGAAGAAAGGCAAAACCGGGGGCACACAGCCCAATGCACGAAAGCCCTCCATACGCAGAGAAAGAGGGGGGAGCCCCACAGGCCCAGGGGCCTCTCTTCACCTGGACAAAGAAATGGCAACAATTGCTGATATTAAGGTGGCTCTGCAAAAAGACGTTGGGGCAGTCTTGGTTGGATTAGGACCTCTACAGGCCGAACACCATAAACTGTTGGACAGAGTCAAAGCCGTGGAGGGAGTGGTAGCGGAGCTCCAACTAGAACATAAACAAGCGGCTGCACACCTACAAGACCTAAGCTCCAGAGTGGCCGTGCTGTAGAGACGGGCTGACGATGCTGAATGGTATAACAGATTGAACAACATAAGGATAGTTGGTATTCTTGAGGGCATGGAAGGCACAGACATGCTGACATTACTGGAGAAATGTTTAAGAACTGAAATGTCCCCTGACTCACTCTCCAAGTTCTTTGCCCTCGAAAGAGCGCTCCAATACCGGGGAGAGCCCCGGCTCCGGGAAGACCTCCTCAACAGGTGGTGGCCATGCTCCTCCACTATGGGACCAGGATTCGATCCTGCAGCAAGAGGGTCAATGGCCCCTACGCCCTGGACAACAGCAATAAACTGGTGTTCCCAGATTTCACAGCCAGAGTGCAAGCACGAAGAGCATGCTTCATAGAGGCCAAGAAAGCCCTCCGGGAAGCTGGCTTGTGCAGTACTCCCTTGTCTTCCCAGCGAAGCTTAGAATCATCTTGGACAGAACCACCCACTTATGCAATATTTGAAGAAAATGCATGGTCCTGGCTAGAGGCATATAAAAAAGGGTACCCTTGCCAAAAGCTCAATCTGGCCACAGTGGGACAAAAAGCGGAGCTATGAATCCGCAACAACGAACAAAGAAACCGACTCCACTCTGAAAACACACAACCTCCCAAACTCAACAGGGCAGGAAAGCAGCTCTTCAAGCGGTCACACAGATTGTCAGCTCAGAAAGCGGATAGACTGGCAGACACATCATCGGAACCAGGAGATCCCACATCGGACTCTGAAGACACTTCAGGAAATGAACCCGATTTGCCAAAAGTCACTCTGCAGACGACCTCATATAACAGTCCAGAACAGTGGTGAACTCTTTCTTTCTCTTTTGTACAAGTGCCTGAGATCCAGAGAAAGGGTTTATAGTAAAACTCAGGAGTGTGTGTGCTGGTCAGCCCTTTCACCAGTAACATTAACAGGGACGGAACCAGAGCCTCTTGACCTACTTTGACCCCCCCCCTTCACCAGACCACCCTTGGGATGGGGAGTTACGACTTTGGATTTGTTGAGTGCTGCACTGGGGTCAATTACATATAACTATGTCAGGGAGTTGAGGATGGTTCGGACCAAGGAAGGGAGGAAGGATAACCTTTCTGTAGTCATGTCTAACAAACAAACAAAAGTAGGAAAGGTTAAACTATTACACTGGAATATTTGGGGACGCTACAGTATTCACTTCATACGCCGTAGAGGCGCACAGCTAGTGATGCTTCAGGAAACTCATCTGACAGCTGAGGAAGCATCCAGACTTTGCCATAGGTGGCGGAAACAGTTGTTCGCAACCACTTATTCAACATATTTCTAGAGGGGCCCTTTTGTAGGTCAAACCTGGCACCCCCTTTCATGCAACACACAAAATCCTTGACCCGGACGGCTACTATGTCATAGTAAAGCGCAGACTAGAGCGAAAGGAAGTTACTTTGGGGAGCATGTACGCCCGAAATTAAGACCAAACTCACTTTTTGTTACAGCTCTCTAAACACCTGTTGGAAGTGGCAGCATGCTACATGATCCTGGGTTGTGACTATAACTGTGTTGTGGACATAGATTTGGACTGTCTACACCCCCTTTATGAGGTACAGCAGCAGCCATTGCTTCCAAGGGCTTCGGGACTGGATGAAGGGGTGGGAATTACTAGACGTTTAGAGGTTACAAAATTGTCATCAGCTGGAATACTTCTTTTACTCCCCACTTTATGGGTTGCACACCCAACTAGACCTGTATCAATGCTGAAGACAACTAGCACCAACACCAATGGTGGCAGAATAGGACGCACCATTTCAGACCACAGTCTAGTACTTCTGAGCTTCTCCCCAACGCCCGAAAGAGCTCCCATCCCAGTATGGAGAGTAGACCCCAGTCTGCTTGAGAACGACTGCTTTAGGCAGCAATTGTCCACAGCCATTTCAACCTATTTTTTTTTTTTAATAAGATATTTAATTTCAAACTTAGGGCACCATAAAATCACATGATACATATTGTTCATCATCCATTGGCACACATTTCGTCAACATTGCATACATCATTAATACCAGTGACATCCGGAATGATCCCATTGACATTATGCAAACTCCGTTCCGCCCCCTCCCCCTTTAATCGGACATCTGATCAGTTTCCATGCTTGGTGGTTCACAGATATACCATCTGAAGCTCCCCAAACTCTTCCCCATTTTTGAGGACATCCCCGATGTACATATACCTTCCTCTCCGCCACCATAGCTTCATCCATGTCTTTACACCACTCTTGTAATGTAGGTGACTCTCCTGAACCCCACCTCCTTGCAATATTCCGCTTAGGAAACATCAGTCCCAACATTACCCAGTCTTGCGCTGGATGTCTAAGATCATTAGGTTCCCATATGTTTAGCAGGCATCTCTTCGGCTCTGGTACAATGACACCTCCACAGTTTGTGATACAGTCCTCATTATCTTAACCCAATACCCCACAATCTTCGAGCACTCCCATATAGTATTATAGAAAGTGCCCTCCTCCCCACAGTCTCGCAGGCAGAACTGATGTGAAGCCATCCCTATTTTGTAGAGGGTCAATCTAGTGTAATATGTACGGTGGAGTATTTTGAGTTGTATCAACCTTAGCCGCAAAGATATTGCAACCTCATGAGGGGACGATAGTGCCCCCTGCCAATCCGTATCATCAAATTCTCCCAAATCCACGGAGCATTTTTGTCTAAGTGCCAACATGGGGTCCGGCAAATTGTTAATCAACTTACGATAGATGAGGGAGGTGGCCCTTTTTTTGCATATACTCGGTCAACAATCTATCCTCCAGAGGAGTAGCTTCCGGTAGGATGGTACCTGACGTTAAGACCGCCTGCAGTGCATGTCTGATCTGTATTTACCTAAAAATCTCCGAGGAGGCAAGCTCTTATTGGACCCTCAGATGTTCAAACTGGACCATTTCGCCCTTCCTCCAGAGCTCACCCACCGTAGATATGCCTATTGCATCCCATTTGCTAAACCCTTTACTGTTTCTGAGTCACCCAAGCCGTTGTGAATTCCAGAGTGGTGTGATTTGCGTGATGACCCCCCCCCCGCCATCCTAACCTGGCATGTGCCGCATACCATATGTTAACTGTGTGTGCTGTTGGCCCAAATAGTAATTTGGATCTATTTCTGTTATATAGCACTGACATGACCCCTTCCTCTCCCAGCCCTTGCCTATCTGCCTGAAATGCTGGGTCTGTCTGGGGAGCATGTATCCAGCAATTAATTACTTTTTATTGAGCTGCCCAGTAGTACAATTGTGTTTTTGGAAGGGCTATACCGCCATCATACCAGCTCCTGACTAACTTGTCTTGTGCAATGCGCGCTGGTTTATTCCCCCATAACAGACTGGAAACTTCTGTCGCTATTGATTTGAAGTAGCTCGGTGGTACGGGAAACAGGGTATTTTCCAAAACATATCAAAATCGGGTGAGCGCCATCATTTTAAAAAGTGCTGCCTTTCCCAGCAATGTCAGCGGTAAATTGCGCCAGAAGGTCGTGTCTCGTCTAAACTGCTCCATGGGGGCCTAAGATTTCTCTGAAAAAAGTCGTCCGGCTTGGGTGTCACGTGAATGCCCAAGTACTTGAAGGTAGCCTCAGTGATATGTAGCGGGCAACACTCGGGAAGCAACGGTGGTGGGCCATGTAGTATAAATAAAATCGATTTGGACCAATTAATGGTGTAGCCAGACACCCGACCAAAAATCTCGCAAATCTTTAAGAGCACAAAAAACGGACCGCCTAGGGGATGTTAGATATAACACATCCTCCACATATAGGGAGATGCAGTTTTCCCAGCTCGGTGTCCACCTGAGCCCACAGATCATTTGTTCCCATCTGATCCATGCCGCCAGTGGCTCCAACACAAGTGCAAACAGTAACGGGGATAGTGGACACCCTTGGCGCGTTCCACGTGTCAGCAGGAAATCCCTAGATATGTCCTTTGGCCACTACATGCGCTAGGGGTTTAGTGTATAGTAGCTGTATCCATGCACAGAATTTTGGGCCAAAGCCTAAGTGTCTAAGGACTGCAAAAAGATATGGCCATTCCACCATGTCGAACGCCATCCGTGCATCTAGGGAGAGGATGACCGCCGGTTCCTGAATATAAGGCATGCGAGCCAACACTCCATGCAGCCGCCGCAAGTTAAGAGCCGTGCTTCTATTTGGCATGAACCCACTCTGATCTGGGTGAATTAGGGCCGCAAGATGTGGGGTCAATCGCGTCGCTAGACGTTTGGCTAGTATTTTAGCTCCAGCATTGAATAATGATATCGGGCGATAGGAAGTGCATTTCTCGGGGGCTTACCAGGCTTTGGGATCGTCACTATGGTGCCCATTAGCTGATCTTGCGGGAGCTCCCCTGCCTCCAGACTCTCAAGATACATATTTAAAAGATATGGAGCAGTAGTATCGGCAGTCTTTTTGTATAGTTCAATGGGTATACCATTAGGCCCCACCGCTTTCCCTGATTGTAGGGAGCCGATAGCCATCTGCAGTTCTTCGATCGTTACGTCAGCCTCTAGCATGAGGGCCGCCTCTGGGGACAGCTTAGGTATATTAATATCTTTAATGTAAGTTTGAGCCCCATCCGTCGCTATACTGGTCTGTTACGCGTGCGCCCGCTCGAAATACCCGGCCAATGTATTCAATATGTCTTCCGCCATCCGGAGCGCGTAACTGTGCTATCGTTTTCTGCGCCCGCTCCTTTTTATCAAGCCAAGCTAGAAGCTTACTTGCCTTATCACCTATTTCATATATCTTATGCCTTAGTCACTTCTCGCTGGTATTCCCTAAATTCACATTGTTTAATACGCAAAGTTTGGGATGTTTCTGGTGACTGATTCTGTGCGTGCTGGTCATTAGCACTACTCAGTTCAGATTCTATAATCGGCTTGTTTCTCACTCTTGTGATCTACAATAGAGGAGATGGCCTGACCACGGACAACCGTTTTATACGCCTCCCAAAGAGTGCCAGGGAATTGAACCGAAGAGACGTTTTCCTGGAAATAGTGACGTGTTGCTGTAACAATGTCTTTTGAAATCTTAGGGACACGTAGATACCCAGGATATATATAGGGTAGATACGTTGCCTTGCGATGATTCGTGTATGTCAATGTTAGTGGAGAGTGATCTGAGAAACCTCTAGGACGGATCTCAATGTTTACCACATTCTTGAGGCTATCTGCGGCTGTCAAGAAATAAACGATTCGGGAGAGACTATTGTGTACCCCTGACTGAAAAGTGAATTGCCATGTTTCTGGGTGTCTATATCTTCACGCATCTGTAAGCCCAAGGGCGTCTAAAAATCCCTCCATACGAGTAGTCCGTGCCGAGTTCATCTTGGGGGGGGGGTTGGGGGGGGTGCGGATCGGGGGGGGGGGTGCGGATCCTGGATTCCATCAATTATAGCATTAAAGTCCCCACCAATTAGCATTTCCCCTGCTGGGAGATCCAATAGAAATGCACTAAGTGCTGGGAGGGCCACTGAATGAAGGGCTGGAGGGATGTATACTGACACTATATTGAACAGTCTCCCTTCCCACTGACTTGTAATGGCCGCAAATCGACCCTGGTCGTCTGTCCGAGTTTAGGCATTTACTAGAGGAAAGTGTTTATGCACTAAAATACCAACACCCCTCGAACCAGAAGAGAACTCAGAGTACACAACCATTTGAAACCCCCAGCGGTCCATTGTCCTGCAGGCCGAGCCCACTAAATGTGTCGCTTGCAGCAGGACCACCGCCGCTTTAAATATTGTAGAACCAAACCCCTCTTTATCTTATCTCCTAGCCCATGTACATTCCATGTAAGCAGCGACAAGAGTTATCGGGGACACCGGGGGTGTCTGCGAACTAGACTCTTGTTGTTCCTGCATCACCCCTTTTTGCCACGGGCAGCATGTATTGTCACAGGATCATTACCATAGCATATTCAAAGATCAATCTCTGATAGGTAGTGTGCCAGTCTCGCCCTTGTGAGAATCGTAACTAATAACATGAAATACCAAAATAACAGTTCCTCCCTACCCACCCACCTTCCTGCCTCTGCTTGACAGACTTAAAACTACCCGCCACCCCAACTGTGCAGAATGCTTAGTACCCTTCCCAGTTACCATTCGGCGGGGGCGAGAGAAAGCTTCCGTTGCCCCCTAGACCCCCCCCCCAAACCTGTACCAATCGCCGCCTTCCCCATTGGCTATCCGACCGAGTCGGTCAAGTTATTTAAGGATACAGTGTTCTGTCATGGTTGGTCCATGCCTCCATATACAGTCAGAAAAGTTCCTGTCCATTATCGGACATGAACAGCCTTTCCACGGCAGTCCCTGCTGGTAACAGTAGGATGGTCCCAAAGGCCCGAAACACATTCAGATGCCACCAATGTCGTCATTGTGGTCCATTCAGTCTCTGCTTCCCTTGGACATAATTCACGTTCCATTGCGTAGGTCTATTCCTGTTCTTCCTCTATCTCACGGTCTCCGCGTCGAGCGTCTCTTCCTACTGATCTTCCCGTTCGGGTGGCCTTACGCCATCCCTCCAGCCATTCCTGTACATCCTCTGGCGACATGAAGAACCACGCTTTGCCTTCAGCTTCTACCCTCAATTTGGCCGGAAACAGCATGGAATACTTGATTCCCCGATCAGGGAGAATCTTTTTAATTTCGAGAAATCCTCTGCGTTGTTTCGTGACTGTCGCAGTATAGTCTGGAAATATTGTGACGGTTGCATTGTCTATCTTTAATGGAGGAGCAGTCATCTCAACCTATTTTGAATTAAACCAAAACACTGCAAGCACCTCCCAGATGGTGTGGGACGCCTTTGAAGTGGGGTTGAGAGGCCAGTGTAGGGGTCATACAGTAGGCGCAGTTCTGGAGATCTACCAAGAACTCTAGAGACTGGAATCCCAAATTCATGCACTAGATAAGGAGCTTAGAAGGGGTGAGGGGAATAAAAAATGATTAGAAAACACTAGGAGTGAGAATAATGTAGCCTGGGAACGCTGTCAGCTCCTGGACTCTTGAGCATATCAGGAGAGAGAGCACATAGAAGGGGGGAAGGCAGGGAAATTACTAGCATGGCTGATTAGTTCAGAGGGCAGATGCTCCTCGATACTTAGTATTCGGACGGCTGACTGGCATACAGTCTTCTCCCCCAAAATCATCAGCCATACATTTAGAGAATACTATGTGATGCTGTATCCGATGCCCGGGGAAGTGCATGAAGAGCTGATGGTGACCTACTTAGAGGGCTTGTAGTTACAGGGAGTAGACCAAAATGCATGGAAGTGTTTGGAAGCCACAAACTCCACTCAGGAAATTAGCTAGGCAATTACGGAAATGGCCAGAGGGAAGACCCAGGGGCCAGATGGACTCCTGGTGGAGTTTTACTACACATACACGACAATAGTGACCCCATCTTGAGAATATGTACGCTGCTTCACTACAGGTGGGCCAATTGCCAAAGTCCATTTAAGAGGCACTGGTGGTCCCGCTTCCCAAAAGTAAATCGGATCTAGCAGGTATGGCAGATTACTGTCCACTATCTATGTTGAACCTTGATTTTCAACTGCTTAGCTAGGTATTGGCCACTAGGCTACTCTCACACATGCAGCATCTGGCCCACATGGACCAAAATGGCTTTATCCCAACTAGGTTGACCTCGGGTAATTTGAGTAGGCTGTCTCCTATATTGTTCCATCACGGTCTGACGGTATATCCAGATGCAGTGGTAATGGCGGTCGACCTGGAAATAGTATTTTCACTCCTTAAGGTGGGACTTGTTGCTGCAGGTTATGAAGAGCATGGAACTAGGAGATGGATAGTTGTGATGGGTCCACCTGCTTTATTTGAATCCCAGTACTAGGGTGCGTGCAGGCTTAGTGGAGTCTGCACCATATACCATACACAGAGGGAATAGGCAAAGTTGCCCACTATCACCATTGCTTTTCGGCCTGGTGATTGAACCACTTGCAGAATGTTTCAGACGATAAGGGGCGAGACACGGATGGGAAGATGCATATAATCTTATATGCGGATGATATTTTACTAGGCCATATTGCAGGCCATTACCATTTTAGAGGAATTTGCAGTCTCGTCAGGGCTTCAAGTCAATACTTCAAAGACCCAGATATTCCCGTTGTGACCCAATCTGGGCACACCCAACTACCTTCCAAGGGGACCCACTTGGTCCCCAAGCTCCCTTAGATACCCGAGCATACAGGTGTTCCATAGACTGGCTGAGCTCTTCGAGGACAACCTTGGCCGAGCACTCCGTACGCTAAAGACAAATGTGTCATTCTGGTGATCCCACAAACTCTCAGTTACAGCCAGGATAGCGCTTTCCAAAACGGTTATCCTTTCGGGACTGTTATCTTACTTTGTTAACCTCCCATGGTGATTCCCAGGAGATGGTTTAGGGACATGGATACATTGCTCAGGGACATCGATCGGGGATGGGGTGCTCAATAGAGTTTCCCTTGTGGTCTTGCAATGACCTTTGCTAGCAGGAGGTCTGGGTGCTTCATATTTCAAAGCATGCTATCTATCTGTGTAGCTCCAGTGGGTGTCTCAATGGTTGGAAGTGAGAGGACTAGAAACACTGGGCTTACTGGGACAGTCCCCGTAAGGGACTCTCCTTCTTAGGATCTTAAACCGCAAACACCAAGTTAAAAACACAGGGGTTCTACTAAAAGTGGCCTTAAAATACTGGGGCTGATGGACTAAATGACCAATGGGGACCCCCCTGAATGTGCCTGATTTACCATTAACAGGGTTACCTCAAATAGGAGACAGATCCCCCTTTACACAAGGACAGCTGAGGGAGTGGACTGAGGCAGGGGTGATCACAGTTCGGAATTGCTTCCAGGATGGTGAACAACTTACCCTGACCTGACTTCCCGGAACACCATGACTAGCCACTAGTGGAGTTATTGAATAACCACACCATGCTGGTAACTCTGGCTACATTATGGTGGGGCAACACTAACAAACCCAACATGCATTCAGCCCTACAGGCAATAGTGACACTGGGGTCAGCCAGGTATCTCATAAAATTACTGTATGCTGTAATAAGGACCTTAACGGAACAACCATTGGCCCACCTACAGGAAGAATTGGAGGCCCTGATAGGTAGGACCCTGACTGAAGCGGAATGGAAGAAGGCGCTAGAGAGCCTGAGAAAATCTCCAGGAATGCCAACTTCAAATTCACACAGTTTAACATACTCCATATGATCTATCTCACACCACACAGGCTCAATATTATATGTATAGGTTGGAGGATCAGAAATGCCCTAGGTGCGAAGAACTAGATGTCAGCTTTGCACATATGGGTTGGGGCTGCCCGGTGATATAGAGCAATCAGCTGATGATCATAGAGATCCTGAATTGAGTTTTGGTACCATCTATACAGTGCAGAGCAGAAGTCTGTCTGTCTGTTAGGGTACATATCAAATCCCCAAAATGTTATTTCGCATTTGAACATAAAATGCATAAAAGTACATAGAATACATAGAATACATTTCATTTCATACAAATAAAGACTATAAATAGAATCACGGTGCAATCCAGGATCATTTGTTTTAAATAAAAATATAGAAATTCCTTAAAAACACTATAGATTAATTCCTAATAATACTGGGTTGCCTAAACTACCTTATGTCAACCACTTAAATTAAACATTCCAATTTTAAAATAATTCTTAAACAAATTTTACTAACTTTTCCTTAGGAAGTATAGCAGCAGAATCACAATCTATATGTGACAAAATGTCAAGATCACAATATTTTTAAAAGCTTAAAATAACCTGCCTTTATTGGATTTGGTTAAAAATCTTGCAAGGTTCTGTAGATTAAATGCATATTCTATTCATAGTTAGACCTGTACTAAAATCATCAAAATCTTCCCCATATTAAATTGTTAATGTATTTAAGGCCCCACTAGATTTTACAGCTGCCAGTAAATAAGAGGCAGTAGCGAAGCATACATATGGGGTTTCTAGTTGTTGAAGGGCAAATAATGCCTCCGCGGAGTAACGGAGATTAAATTTCCACACCAAAGGAATAATAAACGTATTCCAGTCTATGGCATAAAAATAATAGAAAAACAATATGTGCAAAGTGGAATGTCTTGACTTTTCATCACAGGGACAGAGAGGGAGGTGACTTAACAAGAATACATTTGAACGGTGTCCCGACATTAGTGGTATGAAGTTTAAGCAAAATCTCATCAGAATAAAATTATGCAGAGAGTTTTCTTCAAAGGAGAGGTATGAGAGGGAACCATGTTGTACAGCATGTAAGTCCTGATAAATCTTTACTGAGCATTTTCATTTACATCTTTCCCATCTGTCCCTTATGCTTTTTGCTATAAAGATGTTTTTCAGCTTGGTTTTAGAAAAGCTTACGCACAGTGTTGGTGTAACATAAAAGTCCTCCGTACCCAGAAAAATAAGATTGTCTGAAATACGATAACCACAGAATTTTAAGGGTGTGGTCTAACTAAATTGATATAGTGGTACCATATTTCGATTCTAAATTGTTAACCACAATAAAAGTGGGACCATTTAAATAGTATCATTAATATATGGGAAGCCTAGTTCTTTATGAGATATAAAATTTGAGCAAGCTCCTAGGACGGACAATCTTTTCACAATTGTGTCTTCCAATACTTGGAGTGCCGCCACATTTACTGACCCCAAAATTGCAGCCCCATATGTGGCTACTGATCTTGCTTTTGGAAGATACATTTTGACCATTTCCTGAATTAGTTTGCCCCCACTTTTTTTGAACATCTAGAAATTGCAGCTATGCTTTTACTCTAGTGATTATTTCTATTTTGGACCATCTCTTTCCATTTCAATTTAGAATCAAAGAGTACACCAAGATAGGTCAATTGTTCCACTTGTTTGACTTTATTCCCATCAAGTTGAAATATTCTCATCTTCTTTGTGTTTCGTCCAACAGTCAAAACAAAAGATTTTTTTATTCACCTGATGGTCCAAATAGGCCATAAAGGCCGAATATTGTTCTATGAGCTTTTGAAGGCCCTGGAGATGGTGAGAACTCAGCCGGTGAATCCCTGAAAAATGAGAAAGATGATGCCCGCCCCCCCTCCAGATGGCACTACCGTAAATTGCAAAAGGTCTACCAAACCTAGAGACATGTGACATAGGCAGTAAGACTGGAGGTGTTGAGTCACCACCTTCCTTGATTCCCTTGATCCCCCGATGCCAACTAGACTCCTTATAGTCGAACAGTTTAGATGAAAGATGAATCTCGTTGAGGTTGACCCCAGAGAAAATCAGCTGTTAAATAGTTGGCTATGTTCATTAAAAAAAGACGCAAAGTTTTGTTTTCTCTATTATTTCTTTGTTATATTATCGGTAGTCCTCATGGTAACACATTTGAGTATATTAGTGAACCTGATGAGCTCCCCATACAGGATGAGTTTAAACCTGATGTATGTATTCCACCAATAATAGACCAAGTTTACACATCAATTATTGCATAGTCTGCTGATATAAAATTGTATGAGAATGCCATGTTGTTTCTTTTGTTCTCCTTTGATCACTCTTGTTCATACCTAATCAATGTACATGTTCTGGATACTACGATGTAATATAACAAAATGCTAATAAAAATTACATTTAAAAATAAAAAAGAGAGAATGTAAACATAAATCTCCGTAGTTTCTTCCCTGGCCACACATCCAGAGTGTATAGTGGAAGAAGCAGGAAGAGGACAAAAAAGGTGTTGGGGAGAATAAAGTGATGTTAACTATTTTAAATTCATTGAGCAGGTTTGCTGTCTGATACTGAGAAGCCTACTTAACAGAATTGCTCCAAACTTGAAATGAAAGCTGAACTTTACTGGAAGAAGTACTTTTGTTTTGTTTGGCGTAAATCTGTTGGGTAGTTGTTGAAAAATTAGCTTGAAAGGGTTAAAAACGTAGAGATATCCGGACCATTAATCCACACCTGTTCCACTAAGCCCACCTCAAGGACCACCCAGGGACTACATTTTGAAACTATTCAAATCTGATTGGAGCTGGGAGTTTTATCTCCACTTACTCATTTTGGGTTGGATGTTGATTTTCTGTCCACAATGTAGAAAAACCTGTTGTTGCCACCGTTGCATGATTCAGGGCTAAAGTTCTGAAAACAAAAATGAAAGCACCATAACAGGTCAGAGGTTGCATCCTTAGGTCAAAATGGGAAAAAAGGTAAGTTTTTCCATGTGTTCGCAGACCACCATGCAGCTCCAAGTTCCATGACACTCAGCAAAACCTCTTTGACCCAGATAGGACCTCTTGACTGGTTTATGGAGGTGAGGGGGGGCAATATGTGCCATGAACATGTGTGGGTTTACTGACCTAAACTGAAGTTTATGTACAAACCTGCTTTATTAATAAAAAAAAAAAGAGGCCTACCTCCTCTTGGCCAGCCAAAGGCTGTACACTGTGCAGTGTGAGAGCACACAATGGTTTTTGAATGTGAGCTGACATGACAGGCTTTTCTTTTCATAGAATTTGGAGGTACTTGTAATGAGTTTTTAAAAAACTTAGATATTCAAAGCAAAAAAATATGGATAAAATCATTTTCTGGTTAGTTTTGTGTATAACACATGCTTACAAAACACAATCTTCACTTAAACACAGTTAAAGAACAGTTGGGGGATAAAACCAATGAAACTCCCAAGTCATGATTACCTCTGCAATACACAACTATTATACCAAAGGCTGTTCTTATGCCTTCTCAATATTTATACTATTAAGTAACCACACCTTCGTACAGAACGCAACTAAATGGCATTATTCCACTACAACTCATCCAGTAAAATGCATTACAATGAGAGCAACGTTTTAACAATGCATTTAACAATACAGTGATGTCTGTTAAAACGCACTACGATACATTTCTTTAAAGGGGAAGGTGATTTAGGGATGGGTAGTATATGACCAAATGAGTAATATTACATGTAGAATTTTATATTAAGCTATTGTCCATGGATGTTCCACAGAGGAGAGCAGGAAGTCTGAAGGGGAAAACAGATTATAGGCAGTTATTGGCTTATAGCTAGTTTGCCCACTGATGTTACTCAGTGAGCCAGGGCCAAGCAAAGGTGTTCCATATTCATTGTGCAAGAGCCAAGAAGGAATGTTTTAATATGTTTTTGTGTTGTGATTTTGTTTTTCACCCAATCAGGTGCCAGCCACTGATTTAAATAAATTCAAATGTTATTTTTAATAGCTTCCTTCTAATTCAGATGTGTACCCCTTTATCTAAAAAAAACCTTCCTTGTGGTGCCATTTGAGCAAAGGATTCCTAGGTCGGGCCCCTCTAGTTTAACTAGTATAGCAGTCTGGGCCTAGCAAGCCTTAGGTTTCCTATTTTGTTTGGCAGCGCTACACCCAGAGAAATGGCCGCAGAACATTTGGCACATCAGCCCTTATTGTGGGCTTTGACTTTGATGGAACTCCAAGACTATACCATACAGATCCTTCGGGAACTGAGCACACCTGGAAGGTGACTGGCGTCAGTCTCGTGTATTTGAACTTTTCAACTGAATTGTAATTTTTATTATTACTACTTTATTCAGTTATTACAACCATAAAAAATACATCCAGCAAAAACTGAATCAATTAAAAATAATGAATACATAGAACATACATCACATAACAATAGAACATTCCATAGCCACTGTGGCCAATAACTGTAAGAGGGCAGTAGTACAGAACAAATAATGCTTTAAGGGCCTTCTGCAGCACTGCAATTACATATTAAGATCATATCCCAAGACAAATGTCAATGACAATGTGAGGTACACAACAATGAAATAATAAACTAATACAGTTAAGAAGATAAAATTCAAGGGTAAAAGTACATGTACCTACACGCAGTGTTAACAATGATGTTTGATAATGTCCCTCATTAAGGGTAATGCCAAGGAATAAAGTGCCCAGTGCTTAAAAATCATTGCAACTAGCCATTCCAGCGATAACCATTCACTGAACAGTAGGACACAACCCCATTGATGAAATCGCTTCATGGGATAAAGTGATCCGTGCTTCAATATCAGTGCAAAATAAGAGCAGCAAAAAATATACATAGATGGTATACAACAGTATCATCATAACGTCTTGCACTGAAAACTGCCTGGGTAGAGGATGAAGCCTTATGGCTAGAGCAGTCGACCTCGAAGCAGGCAACCACCGGGTTCGAGTCTCGGCAACGTCGCTCAACATCCTGTGGTTCTTGGCAAATCACTTTATCTCCCCATACCTAACAAAAAGAAAAAATTAATGTGCCCATCTGTTACGAAACTGGTGCTCATGTGAAGCGCACTGATACTTGATATCTTCAGGTCTAGTTTGCGCTATATAAAAACTCTCCAAAAAAAAAAAAAGATACAATTCTTATTCATAATTAGGTGTATAAAACAAGAGGACCATAGATCATTACACTTCACTTTTTAAAACTGCTCTTCGTTTGTGCCAGACTGCCTCTAAAAATTTGCTAACCGCTAATGCGGTTCTAAGAGATGTATCAGGCTTTAAAATACGAAGAGCTACCTGGTAACAAGAGACCCCCAGTTCACGACATATGCGAATGATCCATATACGGCGAGAGGTTGAATACTCTTGACAAAAAAAGAGTAGATGTGGTTAATTTTCGATGCCCTGGTTACACATGGGACAAATCATGGTTACCTGTTCTTTACTCCATTTATGGGTGAATGCTCTTAGAGGGAGTGTCCCCAGGTGAAATCGTGAAAACAGACTCTTAAGAAAAGAGGAGGGTATAACATCTAAATATTCCTCAAAGGGTAAGAATTTATGATCAGGAAATGTATTGGTCAGAGATCCCAGAGGACTTCTATTTGTAAGTTCCTCGTCAGTGTATGCCCAATAAATAGCTTTCAAAACATTTTTATCCATTTTTTTTTTTCATTTATTCGGGTCGGCCCAAAATCTTTGAAGTCCTAGCTTCCCCGTCCAGGTGAACACATGTTTGATCCAGGGGAGCGATCTAGCACCTGGAAGCTTAAGGCTTCATCAACCGAATCTCTGTAATCAGCAAGCACTGGAGTACTCCAGAGACGGACCCAGTAAACTAATATTTTTAGTATAGCCACATCAGTTATTATTTTTAATCTCAGTTCAGGATAGAACGGAATAAGGGGTGAAATGGATGGGAGGCAGAGTAGCTTCCTGTCAAAACTGTTTTCTGCCAGGGACTGTACATCCACATAACCCCATATTTCAGCCCCATAAAGTGCAGCCCCTTGTGCCTTAGCCCGATAGGATTGGCTTAGTCGAAAATCTCATCGTTATTTAAAAAGAAGTAACATGAATTGTCATGTTAATTCCTTTTAAATAACTTCGAGATTTTTGACTAAGTGCAGGAACAGGATAACCCAATAAATGCATCTCTCTCATCTTTATTTTATTTATTCTTCATGGCTACTAAAGTTAGGCAGGCTAAGCATTGTGGGATAAATTGTGCATGAAAGCATGGCCGGTATTTTCCACCATACGCTGTTGCCTGTACTTCATGCACGACATATGAAATCTTGAAACTGAGACAAGGTCTTTTCAGTGTAGCAAAGTTGTAACTGAACATGGATAAGTAATCTCAACTGTTATTGCATCTGATTCCAATCTTGTGACATATGAGAAGCATATTCAATTTTCTAGCTGTGAATATTATGCTTTTCAATGGATTTCTCCTACTGTACTTTTTTTTTCCGTGGGTCCAAAGTGGTAGGGAGGCGGTAGGGTTGGGTTGTTGGGTAAGATGAAGAGAGGTAATTACATTGAGAGTCTTAAGTGTCCATGCTTTTTCACAGTCAATAAAAACCATAGTGTATTCAACTAGCATAGATGTTTTCATTCAATGAGTGAGAGGCGTCATTTTAATATTTTGTTTTGGGACAAAAGAAGGTGGAGTATTTTTACTAAACGAAAAGCGAACATTGCTTGACCCACTGTCATTTATTTCTGGCTAATGCCATTCTCAGAGGAGTCAAGACGGCATGTGAATTTTTGGAAATAACTATACAGATGAAGCTAATGAAATAGATGACCTAATAATTAAACTAGTTATCAAGACCCTCCTGGAGGTGAGTATGCTGCCCTAGTGGTTTGTGTTACCGTTTGTGCCGCCAGCATAAATGTGGTCCGAGCCTTCACCATTGATTTCCTAGCAGTTTAGTAGTAAATGTTGCCAAGATTAACACTGAACATTTTTGATGCTAAAACTGCTTATATAATATGTGGCTTACTCAAACGTCAGACGTATTTTCGTGGCTTATGGGTTTATGGAGAAAATTTATAAATACAGATCAATGACACAAATTAGGGGTAAAAGACTAATTTTACAAGTAAAACTGGGTAGAACAATAACAGCAGTAGAAGCTAGTGATGTATCGGAGCGAGGGGGCATAAATGTCTACCATAAAGTGGTTGAAGCAGAAGTGAGTAAACAATAGGGCATGTAAAATAGAAGGTCCATTTCACACAATTGTTTTAATCCTCCAAATACCCACTCTTACTAAAAGGCTCACTATTTGGCGGCGGCTCACTATTTGGCGGCGGCTCACTATTTGGCGGCGGCTCACTATTTGGCGGCGGCTCACTATTTGGCGGCGGCTCACTATTTGGCAGCGGCTCACTATTAGGTGGTGTCTGCTTACTATTTGGCGGTAGCGGTTCAATATTTGGCGGTAGCTCACTATTTGGCGGCGGCTCATTATATGGCTACGGTGGCTCAGTATTTGGCTGAGGCGGTTCACTTTTTGGTTGCGACGACTCACTATTTGACGGGGTCTTACTATTAGGCAGTGGTTCACTATCTGGTGGATCACTATTTTGTGGTGCCTCACTATTTGGCGGCTCACTATTTTGAGGTGACTCACTATTTGGCGGAGGCTCACTATTTGGCGGAGGCTCACTATTTGGCGGAGGCTCACTATTTGGCGGAGGCTCACTATTTAGCGGAGGCTCACTATTTGGCAGAGGATCAGTATTTGGTGGCGGCTCACTATTTGGCAGCTCGCATTAAACATTGAGCGTCTGCCCATTCCTTAATATTTCTTGTCTACTTGAAGCTTCAGCACTGTCATAATTGGTAATGAAAATTAAAAAGCTAAAAGACAAGCCACTGCAAGGAGGAGGGTGTTGGCTTTTGGGAGGCATAGACACCTGCTGCACCCACTCTTTATTAGGGTTCAATATGATAGTTCTAGATTCGGAGTTCCGTAAGTGGCAGAGTGCATTAGATTGTGACATTCACGCTTATTTTTAGCACCAGATGTTTCTACCGCGCTGTAAAATCAGCGCGAACAAAACAGTGTGCAGTGCAAGAGTGCAATGCTTCTTTCTGCCGCTCAAGTAGTCTACTCGAGTGGCAGTTTCCTCAACGCAAACAGAAGGTTTCTAAATGCAAGCATTCTCGGCCAACCGCGACCACCCGCGTTGACAAATCTGACCAGGAGGTGGTTTGGAGCAAGATATTCCTCACTCACTCTCGCCAACTTAACATTGGTGAATGAGAGCGAGGAAAAAAACTCTGCTCTGCGGAGTTTTTCAGAACTCAGTTTGCTTCACACAGTGCGGATAACTCCGCGAACAGAGCGGAGTTCACAGCTGTGAGATGCTGGCTTAGAAAATGGTTCACACTTATTCAAGCGAATTACCGTGCACTAATCCAGACAACCCGTATGGTAATTTTAGTGGTCTTAGACAACCTTAGATAGCTCTCTAAGTGGTAGCTGACGAGAGCATCCTTCAGACTTATACCAGAAGGACTGTAAAGCAGCTACTTTTACCAATAGGTAGGGGAGTCACCCCACTTGTGGATACCCCAGGAACCCAGGAAACCTACACCAGGGAAGCTGGGTGCATAGGTGTGAAGTGACGCGGTAAACCGTCATAGACCACACTGGAGGACTTCAGAAAAGATGCCGCTGGAGAAGGAGTAATCGTCTGGTGGAACCAAAGATGGATTCAAGATAGGAGATACCTGCAAGCAGAGGGGACAGAGTCTTTGCACTCAGGAGTGACCAGGCAGCATGGAAGACGAATGCCCACCGGTGTCGATAGATGCAAAAGAGTGGACGGTGCCATTTAAGTTGCAGCTGTGCGGACCAGGCGACACCATGGAAGACCAGGAGCCATTCACGAGCTGTCTCATGTTGGATGTCAAGAGCACAGGGGGTCAGTGTATAGCAGTGGCACCAACTAACCCTGGCAGCGACAAACCAAGTAGTCGTCAAAAAAGTTGCAGTATCGGGACCAGCAAGGTCCAAGTGACTCACCATGAGCAGGTAAGTCAGAGCAGGCCCCGAGCAAGCAGGGGAGCCCAATGGATCCTATGAAGACCCTTGAGAGAACTCACAGGCCAGAGATACATGAGTACCTCGAGCAGATCACCTGTCACCTGGCCCATGGGGACATTGTTGTCTTCTCTAACTTAGCATGAGCAAACTAGACTGTCCGCTGCTTTGTGCACATTCCTAAACAAGTTTATTTTGCAAATGCTCCTTTTGCCATTTTCACATGATAACCTACTGCTGTGTTCATGGGATTTAGTCTGAGCATTGTGAGCAAGGTCGATCAACAATGCTCCTTGTTGTTCTGTTCTGGTTAGGCCCTAGCACCTAGACAAAACGTACTTTGCTCATCTTAGACACACGGCATACACTTGGAGAGTGACCTTTCCAGGGAGAAGAGCATGAGAGCACCTATGATGTTGATCTACCATCGATGGACTGAGGTATGGGGTCTGCAGATAATGCCTATAGATCTTCTAATATATAATCATTCTGCTTCTATACAAGGGGAGGCAGGTAAGGCTATACTGTCTTTTAATGATGACAGCTGCTTTCATGATTTATGGACTAATTGCTATGCTGACCATATTTGTGTTATGGATTTTTTGCTTATTGTGGCACTTATACAGCATATTCAAGTATGTTAGTTAAAATAAAACATATGGAACTTGTTTGTGTCTTTGTCAGATCATACTGTGGGCAAGTACAAGAGTGGGAGAGAAAGGGTGTGTCTTGGGACCGCAATTCCTGAGAGTTGGGAGTGTGTGTTCTGGGGTGTATAATCAGTTGTTTCTCTGTTGGTGAGTAGGAGAGCAAGTGAGACACTATAGCTAGTCGGACCTGGACTCATGGGTACTAAGGCGATAGTATGACTAAGTCCCTATACACGAAGGTCCCATAATCGTACGCATCATTCTGTGTTTGTGCAGAATCCCTGCAACACACCAAAGGATGGAGGCCCACGCTGTAAAGGAGCAATGCAGGAGAAGATCTTAGGTCCAGGAGATGCTTGAGGTTGGACATTCTTGGTGCCTGAAGATCTCTGGAGGAGAGTGTCAGCAAGCCTTCCGAACGGCAAGTCGACGAGGTGCACAGGGGTTCTGTTCCAGTTGTTCTGACGAGGGATACTGACCTCAAACCTAGTGTGAAGACAGTTTTGGGTCTTGAGGGAGTTGCAGAACCACGACCTGTGTTGCTGAGCCTTTCGGAATCTGTGGGAGCCCAGGATCAGCAGACCGGTTACCTTTGTAGCGCTGCCTGCAGATGCAGGGAAGTGACTCCTTCAGTCCAGGGGAGATTTCTTCGGGTGTCTTGGATGTCCACCGGGCTTGTGAAGAACCTGTATGGAGCACGGGCACAGACTTTGCAGAAGACTGGCAGGATGATGAAACCAGGAGCAGCAGGAGCCTTCACAGTTGCAGTCTTGGTTCTCAAAGCAAAGTCCAGAGTGCCCAGACGGTTGAAGTTGAAGTGGTGTTCAATCTGAATCTTGTCCCACGATGAATTTAGAGACTCACCCTCAGGTAAGCCCTTAAGTACCCCAAAGAAATGGTTGGGATGATTCAGGAATTTCTCCCAGAGGAGGGGCTGGACAGTGGGAAGGATACTCCCATGTCCTTTGTTTAATTTCGTGCCAGAGTGAAGCAAACAAACGGCTCCCTGAACTGGTTTGAAGTGGAGTATGCAAGGAGGGCACCAAATGTGCTATTCAAGCAGTCTCAGTGGCACTGGCAAGCGCCCCCCACCCTGTCCCAATACACTAAAACCTGTCTGGGAAGTGGTCACTCCTCCCTGTGACAGGATACCTATTGTTCTGCCTTCCCCTGCTTAAGCTTGGCTCAGCAGCAGGAGGGCAGAATTGTCTCTTTGGTCGGCAGCAGCCTTAGCATGCTGTCTGGTTCTAGAAGACTGGTACTGGGAGCATGGAGGGACTCCTGGAGGAGCTTTGCAGTGCATTAAATCATACCGCGACACGTATGATTTCAACATGTTTGATACCAAACATTAAACTGGTGGTAACAAACCCTGTAGAGATGGTCATCGCGTAATGACACATGACCACTCTATCAGCTCTCTAATGGCTATATTAAAAACTGGGAAGTTTGGTAGCAAACTTCTCAGCACATTAAACCCACACTGATGCCAGTGTGGGATTTATTGTAAAATACACTGAGAAGGCACCTTAGAGATGCCCTCTGAAGATCAACCAGCCCTGGTTCCTGAATGGCTGCCCACCATTTGCCTCCTGGGTAGAGAGCCTCTGCTCTTTCAGTCTATTAATAAAAGCCCATCCTGTGCAGAGGTGTCATGCCTCATCGCCCAGGAAGAGCTGGGTCCATGAAAGGGAAGCTTCAAAGGCCTACCGCCTTTGGGAGCTGTCCCTGCCTTCTGCTGCCCCCAGTAACTGGCTCCCACCAGTTTTAGCCCCCACTTTAGGCAGGTGAATCGGTGGGAAAACCAAGCAGGGAAGAAAGGGGGGCTCAGGTGGGGGAAGAGAGGTGAAGCACACATCTCAGTCCCTTTCATCTTGAAGATGAGGGGACCAAGCCAATCAGGGAGAGGCTCATGTCTCCTTCCACTGTAGGATGGCATAATAGGGGGTATTGCCACCCCAATGAAGGGACCCATTGGTTTCAAACCTGCACAATCCTTTGAACACCCCTGAATCTAGTTTTTCAGGGCAACCCTGAACCTTGCCTCCTCGGATTTGCGTAAAGAAGGACCAAAGAGCCATGCTGACCCAGGAAGAAGAGAACATCTATTGTTTTGGCCCCAGACCTATCGGCCTGTCCCGACTCTGACCTGCTTACAGCAAAGAAACCGGCATAGCCAGCAGCCCCCTTGAGCCCGGAGAACCTGTCCTACACTCCCCTTACAGACTGGGTCTCCCGTGAGCACTGGATTTTGTTCAACAAGGACTGAAAGACCAGAATCTGAAACCAGGTGACTATGTGAATCTGCGCCCACAGCCTGAGTTTGAGTGGACCAACAACACGAGGAGATCTCCCCAGTGAGCCTGACCTGGGATCTGGTGATTTCTGACCTCACTCAAGGTTCAAGACAATGCCTGCAGCTTCAACCTGAAGGGTACCCCTGACCGCGACTGGAGCTGGTATGACTTCCCCATGTCAGAAGACACCCCTACACTGGGTGCCCCACTGCTTTGGGTAACACAACCGACAGTGTCCAGGAATCCCCAAAGATCCCAAGTTACCTCTCCAGTCAGTGGTCACCTGCAGGAAGCCTCCCTCCCAAAACATGCAGCAACTTCACTGAACTGAAGGTTTCCCGTGAAAAGCACAGGTTCCATGCTGTCATTTTGGAAACTTGCACCCGGCCACCCCAGTGCCACTGGTGGTGCAGCTCCTATGCTGATTTTTGGCCGCTGCAGTGCTGACTTTCACCCCAGGAGCTTTGCTCCCATACCCAATTGTCCTGCTCGTTTGTTGTCCCTAACCGTAGGTCCTCTTTGCCCCATTGGCTAACATTGGACCCATGCACTGTGCACCTGACCGCTCTATTGCCACTGGTGGTGCAACTTGAGTGCCCATCTAGACCTTGGGGAAACTTGGTCCTAACCCTCAAAACCCGCACTCATAAGTCATGTACTTTTCAAACTTTAAACAGAAGAGAATCAAAGTTCTGTCTGCGCTGAAGATTTTGAAGTGCATTTCCAAAGGCCAGGACTCTGAGTTTGCGCCTATTTACACCATTGGAAACTACAGCCCTGTGGATCAAACCTGCTTCGACAGTACTAAAGAGTGGACTCCCTGCAAGCTACAGGTTAACAGAGCTCACCTGGACATCCCCAAAAAGAATCCCCAGCCTGGAGTACCAGTGGATTTGTAAGGGTTTTGTTCAAGTGGATTGCGGAATTGAAGTTTCACACTTTCAAGGACCCTCTTGGAGATTCCAGAACTCTGGATTGTGTGTTGGATACTTTGGGACCCGCAAGCAGAACTTCAGGAAGGGGTTCTAACTGGACCCCGCCTGCTGGAGAAGGTGGCACAACACAGTGGTGAGAAAATTCTCCAGAACAATTTCTAAAGGTGTGTCCCTGTCAGAGAAAACGAAATGACTAAAAGGGGCACTGTTGGTTTCTAAGCATTAGAAAGTGACTTATCTTTAAAAATTCATATCTCTGGTTCCCTACAGTGTTTTTTTTTTCATGTTGGCGTCATTTGAAAGATAAAGATATTACCTATTTTAATGTTATGTTATGAGGAATTTGTAGAGCGCACGGCTACTCAAGAGTGTCCCGGCGCTAAAGAGGTACCTCGAAAGAAGAGAGATCCTGCAAGCTTCCATTCCTACCCGGCAAAATCATTGATGGAACATCCAGGTCTTAAGTAGGCGTTTAAAACTAAGGAGTTCAGGTTCAAGTCTGAGGGAGAGAGGCAGTGAATTCCATAATATGCCTACGGTCACCTGAAAGGAACGTCCTCCCTTCCTTGCTAGAAGAAATTTTGGCACCGCTAACAGATGTTGGGTTGAAGTTCTTAGCGTCCTACCCAGACAGTAGGGAGAAATTCTCTTTCTGAGATACTGGGCCCCGCTATTATGCAAGGCCTTGAAAGCTAGTACCAGCGCCTTAAAATTAATTCTGTTTTTCACTTGTAACCAGTGTAGAGTTTTCAGGTGACTTGCCAGATGGGTCCTAGGCCCGACCATCAAGATAGCCCTGGCAGCCGCATTTTGCACCAACTGGAGGCGACTTACTAAGTATTTCGGAAAGCCCAAGTACAAGATATTAGCGTAGTCCAGCCTTGGGATGATCAAGGCTTGAACTGCCGTCTGTCTGTAAGACAGAGGTAGCAGTGAGAGAAAATTTATAAATTATAAATTGGTACTGGATTTTTATTTTGTGTTGTGTCTTAATTATTCACTAAGTTGGTGTTTTTAAATGCTTTACATACCTCTCTTTGAAGTTAAGCCTGTCTGCTCGCAGCCACATTACCAACGGTTGAGCATAGGAATAATTTTCTAAGACCTATGCTGAGTCCTACCATGTGTCAGTGGACTTATTGCCAGTGGCAGACCTACATTTGCCCCACCAATAACCTATTGTTTGGCAGCTCCGATTTTGGCTTGCCTTGTTTTTATTGGCTTTTTTTGTGTATTTCTTTTGATGTGCATATTGATGCTATTGTTACCACTAACTGTAGCTCTGTTTTGTTTACAGAGTTATGCCTGCCAGCGCTTATGGTCTTGGAAACATTGGTTTGTTATGTGCTGAACAAATTAATATAAATATTTATTTAATAAACGTTGTTTAATCAAATTGGCTTAGAGAATAGAGATACCATCTGACAGGTGGTTGGGCATCTTTAAGCCACTTAGACATATATTCATAAGGATCCTGGGTACTGACTGTGGTATGATTCAATTCGACTTGTGTCATACTATGGATAATTAACTCCCAGAAAATGTCACTCCAAAGTTATATTCCAGGGCCCCAAAAAATTAAGACTGGGTAGATTGACAGTGACAGATACAGGTAGCCAGGAAAGAGAGGTTAACTTGTGAAAGATCACTTTCCCTGGGTGCTGCCTAGAAGTTCAAATGTGATGGAGGGGTTGGTTCTTGGCCTGTTGGACCTAGAATCTTTGGCATGGTTCTCCCCTAACTTAGAGCCTTCATTCATTCTGTATTTGGCCACTCTGTTTTTTTTTCTGTTTTTGGTGGCTCAATATTTTGCAGACACAAAGAGATGATGGACAGAGTGCTGAAACTTTTCAAACACTCACCCCCAGTCACAGATCTGGGTTGACCTGGCTTGGCAGTTCGGGCTGGACTGTTCCCATGAGGCACAGGGTAAGGACTGATGTGCATATAGCTGGGTCTGAACTAAGGTGTTGAAGTGAGCTAAAGAATGATGGATTCAACCCTGATCTGTGACTGGGGGTGAGTGTCTGAGGAGTTTCAGCATTCCGTCCATCGTCTCCTTGTGTTTACTTTGTTCGCCCTAAGTTGGAAGGGTATGCCCAGACATGGGTCCCTTGCTCACTTTGCCACAGGATTCAAGCTAGCCTGACTGATGGAGAGTGTTACCCAGAAACAGGTCCCAAGATGCTTGTTTCCGGTTTAGGAAAGACCTGGTTTGGCAGTTCGGGTTGGACTGTTCCCATGAGGCACAGGGTCAAAACTGATTTGCATGTAGATGGGTATGAACGGAGGTGGCGAAGTGAGCTAAAGAATGATGAGGAATTCATCCCTGATCTGTGATTGGAGGCGAGTGTCTGAAAAGTTTCAGCGTTCCATCCATCGTCTCCTTGTGTTTGCTTTCAATATTATGCAGCTCAGGATTTTGTGGCCCAGTGTTTGTCATCCCAGTAATAGGCAGCTAAATATTTGGCAGCTCAGTTTTTAGGCACTAGGATTTTGTCGACTCCGTTTTTGCTTTGACCTGTTTTTTGGGGTTTTTATTGTGCATTTCTTTTGATTGTCATGTTGATGCTGTTATAGCAAATAACCTTACATGTATTTTATTCACATAATACTGTTGTCCTGTCTGAGTTATGTCTTTCAGGGCTTATGGTCTTGTAAACATTGATTTGTTCTGTGCTGAAAAAATTTAAGAAATATTTATTTAAAATCTTTGTTTAGTCAAACAGGATTATAGAATGGTGTTTCCATTTGATAAGGTGTTGGGTGTCTTTAAGCAACTTTAAGACATATATACATAAGCATCCTGGGTAATGACTTTGGTATGATTCAGGTGTACTTGTGGCATTTTACCCCTTATTTGAAATATGGATTTTATGACTCCATATCTGCAAATTCAAGGCCACATATTAATCTGCATATTAATTTCAGAAAATGTTTCACAAAAATCACTATAATGCCTTGCCTAGGGTTACAAAATAATAAAATTACAGTGGATAGAGAGACAGTGAGAGGTTGAGGTAGCCTTATTGTGAGGTTAAGAAACTAATTTAATATCACTTACCCTGTGAGTGGCCAAAAAGGTAGGACACCTTGAGCAAATGCCATGCCTAAATACCTCTAGTGTACTTAAAGCTTCAGCAGTGTCAGATTTGGTGCTGAAAATTTCAAAGCTACATGACGAGCCACTGCAAGGAGGCTGGTAATAGCTTTTGGGAGGCATAGACGCCTGCCACCACCTACTCTTTATTTGAGTTTATTATGATACTTCTAGACTTTTTATATTCCAAGGTAGTCAGATGTATTGTCCCTTCATTACTACCAGCTGTGATGTATTTTTTTGTTTGGGGGCGAGGGTGGTTATTTGCCTGTTGGACCTGGCAACTGTGCCATGGTTCCCCCTAACTTTTTGCCTTCAACACTCCTATTTTTGGCACCTCAGTATATTTGGCGGCTCAGTATATTTGGCGGTTCAGTATATTTGGCGGCTCAGTGTGTGGCTGCTCTGTATTTAGCAGCTCTCTATTTGGTGGCTAGCTATTTGGCGCCTCACTGTTTCGCAGCTCACTATTTTGCAGCCTACTTTTTGGTAGCTCACAATTTGACGGTCCACTCTTCGATAGCTCAATTTTTGGTGGCTCTTTCTATTGTGCATTTCGTTTTATGGACATCTTAAGCATGTTAATGCTTGTAAACTGTAACTCTAATATGACAACAGCATACTGCTGTCCTTTCTCTGAGTTAAGCCTGCCAGTGCTTATGGTGTGGTACACATTAGTTCATGTGTTGAAAAAATGTAATAAAAATTCATTAAAATAAATTGTTTAGTAACATGGGCTTAGAGAATGGCGGTCACTTCTGACAAGTTGTTGGTCATCTTCAAGCCTCTTTAAGACATATATTGGTAAGGAAACTGCTGTCCAACCTTGAAATACTAGACCTTCACTTGATAAGGATGGGTCTCACAAATTCAGCTGGCCATGCCTTAGGCCTAATTTTTTCTACCTCTCTGAGACTTCATGTAGAAATTTTTGAACCACTAACCTGGCCTGATCATTTTCTGATCAACTTTCAAATCCCCTCCAAGGTTACCTTTTACAACACCTAATACTATAAATGGCTTGAGATCAAGACTATTGAAGAAAATCACTATGGAATGTTTTCAATCTACTTCCCAAACCCCCAATTTGGATAATTCACATGACATTAACTAGTCATTGGCCATATTTTAAGACTTCTTCTCCCAAGCTCTTGACATTGTTGCACCCTTCATACTTTTTTGGTGCTGGTCTTTTTTTGAGCAGCTTGCGTTTTTTTTTTTAGATGGCTTTGTTTTTTTGGACGGCTATTGTGGTGCATTTCTTATGATGGACATCTTAATGCTGTCATTACCAGTAACTGTACCTCTATTATATTAACTGAATACTGCTGTCTTGCCTCTGAGTCAAGCCTGCCGGCACTTATGGTCTTGTACACATTGGTCTGTTATGTGTTGAAAAAAAGTTATAATGATATTTGTTTAAAAAGCCTTGTTTAGTCAAAAAAGCTTAAAGAATGGTGATCACGTCTGATAAGGATGTGGCTGTTTTTATGCCACTGTAAGACGTATATCCATAAGAATCCTGAGTAAGGACTAATGTACGATTCATTTGTACTTGTGTCATCTTATGGAATTTTTCCCCATTCAAAATCTGCATTTTATTACTCAATATCTGCAAATTCAAGCCGACATATTGAATTGTACATTAAAGTCTCAGAAAATGTTGCACAAAAATCACTGTGATGTCTTCCCCAGAGTTCCCAAAAATTGTTAAGCTGAAGTGGGTACAGGAACAATGAGAGCTATAGGTAGCCTGAAAAGAGGTTAAGAAACTGATAGATTACTTTCATGGGGGCTCAGACGAAAAGGTAGGATGCGTTGACCAGCTGCCTATGCCTTAATACCTCGGGTGTACTTGAAGCTTTAAGGTTTGCAGAGGTACCCTACTATCCCAAAGATACATTGAAGCTTCAGCAATGTCCGAATCAGAACTGTAAGTTCAAAAGCTACATAAAAAGCCATTGCAAGTAGGTTGGATTTTTTTTAAGGAGGCATAGACCCCTCCCGTCACCTACTCTTTATTTGGGTATATGATATTTCTTGACCAATTATATTACAAGCTATTCAGCTATGGTGCCCATTATTACTACTACCAGCTGTAATGGCTTGTTGTCAGTCATATTAGCTTTATTTCGATAAAAACAAATCTTAAAAGCTGTGAAACACAGGTTAAAAAACTACATTATACAAGGTACAAAACATTTCATCAAATATTAAAAATACCCTAAGTGACTGAGTAACATAATTCATCAGAGGATCCTTATGATGAGATAATTAGCAATAGCATTGAGGATAATATTTACAAGATAAAAATATATAAGAAATACATTCACAAGGTGCAAGTGGCTCTTAGCGGCAACAATATTTAAGGATTAGCTTTCAGGGTTCTCAGTCTGATCTTCCATGCCCAGCTCAAGAATTTAGCCATGCCGCACGCGTGTAGGGCTCATGCATCAGATCTTAGGATGCGCAACACCACGAAGTGGCTGCGAGTACCCAACTCCCTGCAGAGCGGTTTAAGCCAACGTTCCCTTGGCGCTTTATAGGTTGGGCACACGAACATGACATGAGCTATTGTCTCAAGGTTTGCTTTGCAATTCGGGCAAGAGGCTAATGTCTGGTGGGGAGCCTTCCATCGAGCGGTCATTGCACGGGTGAGGAGTGAACCAACCCTGAACTCAAAATACAGAGCTCTGTCATAAGGTTTTTGTATGACATCTAGGTATGGTTCATAATAGGTGGTATATTTATGCTGCATAAACTCCTCAGATAGCATACCTAGTTTGCAATCTAGAAAACCCTTATTGCGGACCCAGGACCAATAAACTATCTTGAGTTCTGCCTTTGGTGGAGAAGTTCTATTTACCCACGCCTCTTTAAGGCCAAGATCGTACAGCAATGTTTTTAGGTCCTTAAGCCATTTGATTTTATACCAACCACCCATGTTCATTATTTTGCTTAACCCCGCTGCATACTTTGATAATTCTGGGGTCTGCCACAAGCGTGCCCACAGCAAAAGGGGGCGGAGTCTAGCCAGATCTCTAAATGAATGACACCCTAGATCTTGCAGTAGGGGCCTAGTGGGGGTCCTCGGGGGCAGCATCATAAGATCTTTTAAAAATTTGTTTTCTGACCTCACAATTTGATCTAGGTTAGAAAAGCCACAGAGTTCAGCACCATAAAGGGCTGAACTCACTCCTCTAGCCTTATTTATATCAATTGTGGGAGCTATAGGCCTACTTCTTGAGTTGCGATGCTCTTTAAGTATTGCCCCCGCTACCCTTTTGTGGTTCAAAAGCATTTTTTGTATGTGGGTACTCCAAAGCATGGAGTCAGAAATACTGATACCCAGGTAGTCGAACGTGGTGACCCTCTCTAGCGGGACAGAATTTAAAACGGGTGGAATTCTAAGATTCTTAGGAGGATTCAACACCAAGTACTTGGTTTTCTCAGAATTGATGATCAATCCTCTATTAGTACAAAATGACTGGAAGCTGTCCAACAAACCCTGCAAGCCCCTCGGGGTCTTGGAGATAAGGAGGGTGTCATCGGCGAACAGGACGGTAGGAATTTTTTTGTCCGCCGGGCTGGTGCGTCAGATGGTATTTGCTGCAAATGCTCCACCACCCCATTCACATACAAGGAGAATAGGGTGGCAGCTAAAACACAGCCCTGGCGGACACCCCTGTTCACCGGTATTCTATCCGTCTTCTGCCCCTTGGAGCCCCATCTAACCTGGGCATAATTTCCTTCGTGGAGACGCACCAGGAGATTTAAAATATACTTGGGAACCCCCTGGTCACTAGTACCTTCCACAGGCGCCCTCGAGGGACTAGGTCAAAGGCAGTCTTTAAGTCTATAAATGCGAGATAAAGACTGCCTTTGTCTATCTTGACCACCTTCCAGTAAAGGAGAATTAACCTGAACACCTGCTCAATTGTCCCTGTACCTGCCCTAAAGCCTGCTTGGTGTTCGGAGAGGATCCTATTTTCATCTGCCCATTCCAGGATTCTCTCCAACACCATCCTCCCAATGACCTTTTGCACAGAATCAATTAGGCTTATAGGGCGATAGTTAGCAGGGTCGTCCCTAGCGCCCTTTTTATAAATAGGGACCACCTCTGCTCCTTTCCAGGAGTCTGGTATCGGAGAGCCGGTGTCAATGGCATTAATAAGAATGGTAATAAATTTCGCCCATTTAACGGGATCTGCCCGAAGAAGATCTCCGGGAATGCCATCTGGGCCTGCTGCCTTAGCTGGAACTATACGCCGAATGGCGGTTTCCACTTCCAATTCAGAAAAGGGATAGCTGTTTAAGTCCCCTGTGCCTATTCTGGGATCTATTAATGTGTCTTTCAATGAAAGATCCTCAGAGACCGAATAAAGTTTCAGAAAGTGGTCATACCAAATACAACTTGAGATGTTACAGGTGATTGATTCACTATCGGGCCGTGTCTTAATTCTAATGTAGTTCCAAAACCAGCTAGTGTCCTTCTCCAGACTGGCTGTTTTTAAATCTTGCCAGTACTGCTCTTCCCACTCTTTTTTGGCACTAGATACTGCCTCCTTATAGTCTCTTCTTGCTTGCTTGATCATGGGGAGCGATTTACTTCAAACTGCCAAAACCAGGGCCGTTTTTTTTGTCTAAAAATGTTCGTATACCATGTATTATTACTATTAGACTTCTCACACATTGGACGGTAACCTACTCTAGTAGTTGAACATAGCTTCTTTTTATCCAGAAGAACTCTGTGCCATTTCAGATACCTATTACAATTGGAGGGAATTACTTCCCTTGTTGGCATTGGATATTCTAAAGCCAGATAACCAGGATTAGGCAACCATGAAGGTTTTAAAATTAAAGAGAATGGATTCTGATCACTATAGACTGTCGATGTTATCGCCATATCTATTAGGTGTGCCACAATTTATAATTTAATAGAATGTAGTCGATTCGCGAGGAGCAACCTACCCCGTTATAGGTATGGGCCCCTTTTACATCAGATAGTGACCTGCCATTTGTTGCCCTTAGCCCATATTCTACGGCTAAAGAATTCAATTGGACAGCCAGCTCGGTCCATGTTTTTATCGGCGGGATACACAACAGAGGAATTCCTCACTTTACATCATCCTCTTCGATGTCTAGCACATCCTCGGCAGCAAGAGGCTCAAAAGTACAATTGAAGTCTCCCGCTACTAGGCTGTGCGAGTCATAGGGGCAGTTGGAGAGCTCAGTTTCCAAGGATGCAATTATAGGTGATTCTACTCCTCCCTTTGTTCCCCGGACATAGACATTAAAAATTTCCAGAGTTCTACCTCCTTGGTTCTCCCGGATGGTCAATCTTAAAAGATCAGGAGAGATACATTGGATCTGTTTAATTGACCAATCCAGGGAAATGCTAATCCATACCAATAACCCACCCGATGGACGCCCCTTCCCTGTTTGCGCCAGTACCGCTGGAACATAATAAGACACAAATCCTACTTTATGATGTGCAATCTTGCTCCACGTCTCTTGGAATATACAAACGTTATAGCCTTCGATAAACCTATTCCAGTCCGGGAAAGAAAGTTTCCTAGAGAGGCTGGCTATATTCCAAGAGAGGCTGAAGCTTCAGCAATGTCAGAATCAGAACAATAAATTCAAAAGCTACATAAAAAGCCATTGCAAGTAGGTTGGATTTTTTTTTAAGGAGGCATAGACACCTTCCGTCACCTACTCTTTATTTGGGTATATGATATTTCTTGACTAATTGTATTCCAAGCTATTCAGCTATAGTGCCCATTATTGCTACTACCAGCTGTAATGGCTTGTTTCTTTTTGATGGGTAGAGGGGGTGATTCTTGTGCTGTTATTCCTGGCATCTTTGGCAAGGTTCTCCCTCAACATTTTACCTTCAATGCTCCTGTTTTGGCAGCTCTGTTTTTGGAAGCTTGGTGTTTTGCGGCTCAGTATTTGTCTGCCCAGTATTTGTCAGCTAAATATTTGGTAACTCAATTTTTGACAACTCTGATTTTGGCAGCTCTGTTTTTGGCATGCCCTGTTTTTGTCTGCTTTTTATTGTGCATTTCTCTATCGGCATGTTCATGCTGTTATTGCCACTAACTGTGAGACTATTCTGTTAACAAAATACTGCTGTCCTGTCTGGGTTAAACCTGTCTGCTGTTATGGTCTTCCACACTTTTCTTTATTATGTGCTGAAAAAATGAAAGAAAAATATGTATTTAAAATCTTTGTATAGTAAAACAGGCTTGGTCTGGTGATCCTGTTTGACAATGTGGTGGGAGTCTTTAAGCCACTTTAAGACTTTATTCATAAGGATTCTGGGTAAGGACTTTGCTAACATTCATGGTTACTTGTGTTATATTAGGGAATTTTGCCCACGATCAAAATCTGAATTTCGACTCAATATCTGGAAACTTAATCCCACATACTGAACTGCACATTAAAGTATCAGAAAGAATGGCACTCAAGATTCACTGCAATGTATCGCCCAGGGTTCCAAAAATTTGATAAGATGACAGTGGATAGAGCAACGTGACAGGTAGAGGTAGCCCGAAAAGACAGGTTAAGAAACTGGTGATGGATCACTTTCCCAGGGGTCAGCCTAAAAGGTAGGACAAGTTGAGCAACTTCCCATACCTGAATACCTCAAGTGTACCTAAAGCAGGATCAGTACTATAAATTCAAAGCTATATGACACGCCACTGCGAGGGGGCTGCTGTTAGCTTCTGGAAGGCATTGACACCTGCTGCCACCTACTCTTTATTTTGGTAGTTTATGCTAATTCTTGACTTGTATTCCAAGTTAGTCATATGTGTTGCACATTTTACTTTTACCAGATGTGATGGCTTGTTTTCTCTAGGGGGCTGGAGGGGTTGGTTCTTCTCCTGTTACCCCTGGAATCTTTGGTGTGGTTCTCCCCTAACTTTTTGCCTTCAGCCCTTCTGTACTTGGCGGCTCTGTGTCTGGAGGCTCGCTGTTTGGCAGCTTTTTTTATTGCCGATACCTGAATCTCTATTTTTTTATCCTCATATATGACATAGACAGAGATAGAACCTAATTGTGACTCGGAGGTGCAACAGGTTCCTTGATTGGGTTAAGATCCTTATCATGCCTCCTTCAATCTGTTTGTGGAGGGAGTTCTACGACAACCATCACCATTCTCCTCAACTGTTGAAGTTTGTCTTAATCCTTGGACTTTTAGACATGTGGAGTGTGATGTGATTACAAGTTCTGGCCACCAGAGAAGTCAAACCACCCTGCCATGATATTTTAACCTAACCCCGTATTACAGTATAGGGGGTCCCACATTTTTTCTTTTTGTGAACCTTTAGAGCAATCCAACCAATCAGAGTAAGAGGGTGGAATGGAGAAGTCCCATTTTATGTATATTTCTCTTTGTGCAATAATTATCAGGGTAAAGAGCAGTCGGGCACAAATGTCCCCACTTTGTGTGCGGCCCTCTCACCAGCTAAGATCACAAAAATAATCAAATCGAGGCTTACCTCTATTCTCTCCCCAAGGATTCCTGTAAGAAATGTGCCCACCTCTTGTCAGAAGAGTTAGAAGGCTGCACACTGCCATAGTAGGCAAACACCTGTGTTCATTTAGGGCAAAACCTCTTACTTCCTCCCATCTTCGAGAGCCTCTTAGGTGACCAGTACGCCCTGTATAAGGTAAATGGATGAATCCTCCTAAGCGGTGCAGATCTTATTGTTACCCAAAGTGTAGACATAGATACTTGCAATTAATGTAGAATATCAAGTCCTGGCAGGTCTGCCTTCCAGATTCCCTCAGGTAGGTTTGGGGGGCTGTCTTAACCTCAAAACAGAGCCCATTACCACTTAGACACCTCTTGTGTAGGCATGATTCCTCGGTATCTCTTCTTCCCATTCCATTTTGAGCCCAAGGTAGGTTTTTCCACGGAACTAGCTTACTAACTGATAGTATTTAAATCTAGATAAGCTGTGATTTGTGCTCTTTGCTAAAAAGTCCCATCACAGCAAGCATTCTTGTTTAATTAGGTCACCCCAGCATACCAGGTTAACAGTGGGGTGGCTAAAGTATCTTGTAGGCACTTTGGTGTCCCTATGGATTTCCAGATCTGGGCATAGAGGGAGGGATAACACTCCCAGATGTTCAAATATATTATTGGGCCTTCTTTCTGAGAAAAACAAGATGCTATTAATGGATAATAATCACCATTTTTTGGATCGATTCAGAGTTTTAACAGAAAACCTTCCTGATGATGGTAACCATTTTCCTTTCAAATTTGGCCACCATAGGTACCTTTATAAAGATGACATTTAAAATTTTAATTGCAGTGTGTAAACTTTGGATTCAAGTCAAAAGGGTTCTCAAAATGCCCTATTAAGATGAACCTCTATTTTTTAACAAAAGACTGCTGTGCTGTCTCTGAGGTAAGCCTGCCAGCGCTTGTGGTCTTATACACATTGGTTTATGTGCTCCAAAAAGTAATAAAAGTATTTATTTTTACAAAACATTTGTAGGAAAGTTCCCCTTTTTGGTTAAGCCTAACGCGGCAATAGGCATGCGCTACTCGCTTAGCGAGGCATGCAGTATTTAGTATGGAGTGGAAGCTCTGTGAGAGCTCCGCCCATCTTTTTCATTGGCTTGTGTCTTAAATGCTGCTTTCTGCTTGGTTTTAGGCTGGTTAGTCCCTCCTTATGACGGCCATGTCGTCATTTGTATCCTTCCATGGCTACTGGCCCCTTTACTTCGAGCGTTGCACAGTATGTTTTTTTAGATTGTGAGCACTACGTTCTTCCCGTGCCTCCCCCCTTCCGCAGTCGATGCCTTCTCACCTGCCCGCACTCCCGTTCTTCGTGCCTTCTCGCCCGCCCGCACTCTCGTTTGCAATGTAATAGGTCTCGCGTAAATGCGAGCCCTATTGCATTGCAAATGCTTGTTTAATTTAGGTAATCTAATGATTTTTTTCCTAAGAGAGAAAAAACGGGCCCATTTGCATGTTTACTGCACAGGTGCACACTATGAGCTGATAGATATCTTGGTTATCTAAATTCTGGGTTTTTTCCCTAGAGTCCTCTTTGACTGCCGCTCAACGTTGTATGTTTTTCTTCAAAATCTTTGTGGTTTCTCGACAAGGCTGGACTGTATCCCTTCTGGACACCAGGTATTATATTATCCTCGCCACATTTGTATCCCTTGCTGATAATCGACACTTCCGCAAAGCGGAAAGGGGATCTTGCTCTCTCTTTAATACTTTGTTGAGGGGGCATCTCACTAACAGTCAGCTCTTCAGGGCCTGGTAGTTTATACAAATAGGCATATTGCAGGCATGGTGAGAAAGCCCCTTCAATTAGCGGATGGTACTTCCGTGTCTAAACTGAGACATACCCTTTTCTCCACGGAGCGTGAAAGCTTTATTGTGCGGCTTAACCTCACTCTAAAATCTAACTCATGGTAATATACATGGTGTTTTAATTTCCCCTTATGTTATAGCTCACAAGGCAGCAGCTGATCTTCAGTCTTTGTCAGTGACATGCCTGCGGTGCGCTGGTCACGAGATGTTGGGGCATTGGAAGGCCTTCAATGGGGCTCCGATAGGCTGCTGTGCGTGATGCACACTTTCTTTTTACAAGCAGCCAGTCACTTGTTTAATATATGCACGGGCTCGGAGCATGATCACGGTGCCCGCTTAATTTAATATGCACGAGCACCGCGCGGCACAGCAACAAGGGAGGCTGACTGCTTGCTGCAGAGACGGGTCTGCCTATGAAAAGATGGCGGCCCAAAGTGTATCTAAATAAACAAAACCATGGGGCGCTGATGTCCGCTTCTGTGCCTCGAAGCTGACCTGTAAAGCAGACATGCCACTTTGATTTTCATGAGCATGTGTGAGCCCGGTCTTTGCTCTCCTAACTCCAAGTTCCTCAACATGTTTATCACTGGTGGGTCATGTAATCTGATCTCCTTGCAAGTGTGCGTGTGTTTGTACAAATGTGAAGTATGGACTGCAAATTTGTTCCCACAGACACCCTAATTGGCAGTGTTCCTGTGGGATAAATATTAGAGCTCAATATTTCTGTAAACTCCTTATGTCGAGCCTGAGTCAGAGCGCATGCATCTGCAACCACCGGTTCAAATTAAGCACTGGGTGGAATGGTGTATTTTCTAACCCTGCCGTAGCAGAGCTGGCTAAATCCCTACTACCCCTTTTCTGCCACCACGCTTCTACAGAATATTAACAAGCATTTGCAATGCAATAGGTCTCACATTTACGCGAGTTTAAGCTATTGCCATTGTAAATGTTTTTTTTGTTTTATAAACCAAAATAAAAGGCATAGCCGTTTACAATGCCAAAAGCTCAAACTCGCGTAACTGCGAGACCTATTGCATTGCAAATGCTTGTTGCATGGTTCCCCCCACTTTTTGCCTGACATCTGATGCAACCTGACTTGATGTGCCCTGGGTCCCTGCCAACCAGGTTCCCAGGGCATCTGCTCTTTCCCAAAGCTGTACCTTTGTACAGCCAATTGGCACATCCCTGGCACACAAGTAAGCCCCTTGTAAAATGTACCATTGGTTCCAAGGGTACTGTGACAAACGAAGGCTTCTAAGGGCTGCAACACTTATTGTGCCACCCTTGAGGGCCCTGTACCATAACACCCACACACTACTAGTGCAGTGTTTTGGTGAAGAGAAAAGTGGAGTCGACATGGCTCACATCCCTGTGTGCCGTGCCTGCAACCCACTAACTAAGGCTTAGTTAAGTCACCCATCTAGCAGGGAGCACTAACCCTCAGGTGAGGGCACAGTGGCATGAGCCCTGTGCCTATACAGTGTCTCTAAATCCATTCTCGAACACTAAGTGTGGTAAAGCCATAAAGAGTTTATGGTCTGGGAGTTGGTCATTACAAACTTCACAGCTCCATAATGGCTTTACTAAAAACTGGGAAGTTTGGTAGCAAATGTCTCAGTACATTAAACTCACACTGATGCCAGTGTGGGGTTTAATGTAAAATGAACTCCAAGGGCATCTTAGAGATGCCCCTGTAAATTGACCAGCCCTGGTGTGTTTCCTGAATGGCTGCCTACCATTTGCCACCACCAGACAGGGTTCCGGACCCCTGGGTAGAGAGCCTTCACTCTCTTGGTCCAGAAACAAAGCCTATTCTGGGCAGAGGTGACATGCCTCCTCGCTCAGGATGGGCTGAGTCTACAAATAGAAGCTTCAAAGGCATGCTGCCTTTGTAAGTTATGCCTGCCTTTTGCTGGACTTAGCAACTGGCTCCCACCGATTCTGGTACTCGCTTGATTTGCAACGTGAAGACGTACTCTGCATTGAGTTTGATGGGAAAACATAACAGGAACAGCCGTGCGGGAATCTCTGCTCACCAGCAGTGGAGTTTTTTGTTACTCCGCGGAGCTTTGCGTAGCATGACTCTGCGACCTCTGTCCAGGCCTAGTCCACATATTGATCTGTACATTAAACTTTCAGAAAATGTAACTCAAAAATCACTGCTGCAACCTACTATATATTATTATAGTGGCTTCTTATGCGTTGCCCCCTTATTACTACTATTGGCTGTGATCCTTTTTATGGGGGGTGGGTTCTTGGCCTGTTGGACCTGGCATCCTTGGCGCGGTTTTCACCTAATTTTTTGCCTTCAACCCTTCTCACTTTGTCAGCTCAGTTTTTGTCAACTCAGTATTTTGATGGATATCTTAATGCTGTTATTGCCTCTAAATGTATCTCTATTTTGTTTAACAGACTACTGCTGTCCTGTCTCTGAATTAAGCCTGCTAGTGCTTATGCTTGAGTTAAACAAATTTAATAAAAATATATTTTTTTTAAAAACATTGTTTAGACAAATAAGCTTAGAGAATGGTGATCCTATCTGACAGCGAGTTGGGCATTTTTAGGCCACTTTAAAATAATATTCATAATGATCATCCAAAAGGAATTTGGAGTGAATCATTCAAAATAAGAATTTTATTACTCAGTCGCTGCAAATTCAAGCCAACATATTAGATTTTACATTAAACTGAATTAAAAGCCACTCAAAAATGACTGTAAGGTCTATCCCAGAGTTCCAAAAAATTAAGATGACAGTGGGTAGAGCAACAGTAAGAGGTATTGGGTATTTCTTTTGATGGACATGATGATGCTGTTATGGCCACTAACTGTTCCTCCATTTTGATACCAGAATACTGCTGTCCTGTCTCTGAGGTAAGTCTGCCAGCGCTCAAGTCTTGTGCAAAATGGTTAATTTGTTGAAGTTTAATAAAAATATTTTTTTAAACTGTGTTTAGTAACATGGACTTGGAGAATGGCAATCCGTTCTGACAAGGAGTTATTCATCTTCAAGCCTCTTTTGGACATACATTGGTAAGCATCCTATATAAGGACTTTGGTATGGCTTATGTGTACTTGTGGCTTCTTTTTGAATTTTGCCCCTATTCCTTATCTGAAATTCATCACTCAATATCTGCAAATTCAAGCCCACATATTGAACTATACATTAAACTTTCAGAAAATGTCACTCGAGAATCACTACAATATATAGCCTACTGTTCGAAAAAATGGATAGAAAGACAGTGGATAGAGTAACAGTCAGAGGTAGAGGTAGCGTGAAAGAGGTTAAGAAACTGATGAAGGGTCACTTGCCCTGAGGGCAGCCTTAATACCTCTAGTGTACTTAAAGCTTCAGCAATGTCTGAATTAGAAGTATACATTCAAAAGCTGCATGAGAAGTCTATGGTGTTAGTAGGTGGAGGCAGTTGCCTATGCCTCCCAAAAGCTCTTTACTTGGGTATATTAAAGTGGCTTCTTATGCTCCAAGGTAGATAGATGTGTTGCCCTCACATTACTACTACCAGCTGTGATGACTTATTTTTTTGGGGTGGGTTTGGGGGGGGGTGGTTCTTGGCTTGTTACACCTGGCATTCTTGCGGTGGTTCTCACCAAACGTTTCACCTTCAAACCTCCTCTCTTTCTGTGGCTCAGTTTATAACACCTCAGTTTATAACAGCTTTTTTGGAGGCAGTTTTTTTGGGTGGCTCTGCTTTTGGTGGCTCCGTTTTCCCTCCACAAACTTTTAGTTTTCATAGTTCACACAGTATGTAATATAACTGCTCTGCACATCTTGTTGGACCATAAATTCTATTGTTTACATATATCTTGCATCACATTGCATGCAGGTCTAAAACAGACATTTAGCCAGTATATAATACAGTATCCATTGCCATGCAAGGTACGTATGTGATATATCTAGCCTATATATCCCCAACTGACAGCTACCTGCTATCAAAGATGGGACATGGATAGGTGGTTTGTATGGACCAGTACCCCCAAGTGGGCTCTATCAGGGTCAGTAACCTTACTACAGAGTATTATGAAGAATGTCCGGGGCCGTATCCCTTGTGTAAAATATACCTTTGGCATCTATCACACATTGCTTGGGCCTTATGCCACCTGTCAGCATCTTTCTAGTGGCCACGTACCATACAGCAGAACCTGCGGCAATGTAAGTGATGTTCAGGTATCTGGAGAATGTAAAGTTTTGAAAGATTCTAGCAGGGCATCACACTCCATTGTTATAGGTGTTTTCCGTAACCCCTGTGCTCCTCTCTATGGAGTGCGCCATTTTCTGCCTTCCCGCATTGTATTACATTGTCTCACCAAATCGATATACTCGGGGGGTTGCCGACTTCCATCTTTTGGTTATCCGGCATTTTGCCAGAAGGAGTGCCAAATCTGCGAATTTGGCCTGCACTTTGTAATTTTTTAGGACAAGGGTATAGGCCTAACAAGCAGCTTTCTGCTGTGTTCCAGTGAGTCCCGCATATCACCTCCTCCAGCACTGTCGTAATGTGTGCCCAATAATATGAGAGTGGGGCAAGCCCATAACATGTGGCTCAGGTCTGAATCCTGTTCACAACATCTAGGGCACATTGCCAACGCCCCCGGAAACAAGATCTGTAATCTGTGTGGTGTAAGATATGGCCTGTGTAATACCATGTATTGGATAAATTTAAATCTGAAATTGCATGAGATTTTCTTAGGAAATTCTAAAACAGCATTCCATTCCTTGTCCTGTAGCACCCTACCCAGGTTGTGTCCCCATCTTTCCCATAACTGTGTCAGGAGTACAGCTAAGTGCGTTTGCAGGCCTCAATATAGCCACTGTATTAAGTGCCTGACATTTCCCATTAAGTATACTGAATGTACAAATTTGTGCGTGGCTGGTTCTGTGCCGTCTCAAGCCCAGTGTAATTTGACTTAACGTGTAATATTTGCACGCATAAGGAACAGGGAGTCTGAAATGCCTTGTTCATGTAGAAAGTCTGTGTGGTTTAATAACATCCCGTTCCCGAATAGTGATTCCACGGTCGTCATTCCTACCTGCTACCATGGGTGCAGTCAGCGTCTCGTCAGTGTTCTCATTTGGGTGGGGAGACCTAGGAGAGGTGTTTATGAGGTGTATGGAACAGGCTCTGCAGTTTACTTCAGGGCCATTCTCAAGTAAGTAAGGGCAACTTTTAGCACTAATGAAGTTGTGGCAGGGAACTGTTCCTAGGGGCACAACTGTTTATGCCACATTCCCTGTGTGAGCATGCTGGCGTATAGGCTATCTCATGTAGGTTGTGTCCAGCCAGCCAGTATGAGGTTGGCCTGCAAGGGAATAAGATTTAAAATCAGGTGTCCCCAAGCCCCCACCATCAGATGGTAACTGTAATTTTGCTAATCCCACCCGTTGTTGGCCAATTCCCGTGTAGTTCCGTCAGGGCTTTCCTCTTCTCTGCCATAAACTGGCAATACATAGCTTATCGCAGTCTCAGTTGGAGGGGATCCACACTCCACTAACCTCCATCAGCAATGGTCTGATCTGGTATCAAGCCATACAGGCAGCACCGCTGGATCAGCGGCCCACAATGTCACCAGCAGAGGCCATACCTCAGTGCTGTCCTGCATCTGTGCGATGGCGGAGTTTTTTGTTCCATAAAGTCTAAGACTGTGGCAACCCTATTCCGATGTGAATGGCCACGACAGCGCCGGGAAATGCCAGGATGGTTGGGCTGGCCTGGGGGCTCTCTAGCTATGCGTCCCCCATCTTTGGCGGTTAGCCACACCCCCCCTTGACATCTGTTTTTGATGACTCTTTATATTGTGGTCCATTTCTTTTGATAGAAATCTTAATGCGGTCATTGCCAGTAACTGTACCTCTGTTGTATTAACTGAATACTGCTTTTCTGTCTCTGAGGTAAGCGTGCAGGCACTTATGCTCTAGTACACATTGGTTTGTTGTGTTAAAAATTGTACTAAAAAATATATATTTTTAAAACTTTGTTTAGCCAAATAGACTGCCATTCCTTTCACCAAGGTGTTGGGCATCTAAGCCACATTAAGACATGTGTTCATGAGGATCTTGAGTAAGGACTTTGGTATGATTCCTTTGTACTTGTGTCATCTTATGAAATTTTACCCCCATTCGAAATCTGAATTTTTTTACTCAATATCTGCAAATTAAAGCCCACATATTGAGCTTTACATTAAAGTCTCAGAAAATGTTGCACAAAAATCACTGTAATGTCTTCCCCCGAGTTCCAAAAATGTATAAGATGAAGTGGGTAGAGGAACAGCGAGAGCTATAGGTAGCCTGAAAAGAGGTTAAGAAACTGATGGTTCCTTTGGTCTTTCCCAAATTGAAGGAGATGCCCTGTTACCTTAGAAGGGGTTGGAACATATTGTTTCGTTTTTTGTTTTAGTTTTCTTCCTTTCCTCTGCAGCACGGGTTTGGGTGATAATGTATTGACTCCTTCATTTCCGTTTTACACAAAATGTTCTGACATCCAAATTGAGAGATGATATTCTTTTTATTCGTTTTTGATGGGGTTACATTGCCTTAATTTGTATGACCGTTCCCCTGTGTCCTGTGTTAAATAAACAGATTTGAAACAAGAAACTGATGGAAGATTACTTTCACAGGGGGTCAGACCAAAAGTTAGGATGTGTTGACCAGTTGTCTGTGCCTTAATGCCGCTGGTGTGCTTGAAGGTACAAGGTTAGCAGAGAGGTGCTCCTCTTTCCGAAAGGGACATTGAAGCTTCAGCAATGTCAGAATTAGAACTCTAATTTCAAAAGCTAGATAAAAAGCCATTGAAGTTATTTTTTAGAGGCATATATCCCTCCTGCTGCCACCTACATTTTATTTTGGTATATTATGTTAGTTCTTAACCATTTATATTCCAAGCTAGTCAGATATGTTGCCCATTAATTACTACTACCAGCTGTGATGGCTTGTTTTTTGGATGGGTGGAGGGGTTTGTTCTTGTCCTGTTAGTCCTGGTGTCTTTGGCAAGGTTCTCCTCTAAATATTTGCCTTCAATGCTCCTGTTCTTGGGGGCGCTGTTTCAGGGAGCTCAGTATTTTGCACCTCGGTATTTGTTGGCCCAGTATTTGGCAGCAAAATATTTGGCATCTCAGTTTCAGCCAACTCAGGTTTTGGCAGGCCAGTTTTTGGCTTACCCTGCTTTTTGTCTGCTTTTTAGTGTGCATTTCTTTTTATCGGCATCTTGATGCTGTTATTGCCACTAACTGTATCTCTATTTTGTTAACAGAATACTGCTGTCCTGTCTGAGTTAAGTCTGCCAGCGGTTATGGTCTTCCACTCTTTGCTTTATGTGCTGAAAAAATGATAGAAAAATGTGTATTTAAAATCTTTTAGTCAAACAGGCTTAGTCTGGTGATCCTGTCTGACAATTTAGTGGGCGTCTTAAGCCATTTTATGACCTAAGGATCCTGGGTAGACACTTTGCTAACACATATGTTTACTTGTGTTATCTTAGAGAATTTTTGCCCACATTTGAAATTTGAGTTGAACTGTATATTAAACTATCAGAAAAAGGCACTCAAAATTCAGTGTAATGTCTTGCCCAGGGTTCCAAAGAATTGATAAGGTGGCAGTGCATAGGTAGGACGCCTTGAGCAACTGCCCATGCCTTAATACCTCTGGCACACTTGAAGCTTCAGCAATGTCAGAATTGGAACTGTATATTTGAAAGCTACATCAAGCCACTGCAAGAGGCTGGTGTTATCTTTTGGGAGGCATAGCCACCTACCGCCACTTGCTCTTTATTTGTATATTATGCTGATTCTTGATTTGTATTCCAGGCTAGTCAAATGTGTTGCCCTTTATTACTTCCACCGGCTGGGATGGCTTTTTGTTTAGGGGGTGTAGCGGTTTGTTCTTCTCCTTTAAGTCCCGACATCTTTGGTGTGGCTCTCAATTAACTGTTTGTCTTCAAACCTTCTACATTTGGTGACTGTGTTTGGACGCTCTGAGCTTGGCAGCTCCTTTTATTGGCAGCTCTGTGTTTGGTGGCTACATTTATTTGCGGCTCCTACTCCTAATGTCTCTGTCTTTGGCTGCTCCTATTCCTTTTTTTTCACAATTCTTTTTCTTGATGACATCTCTGATACAACCCAATTGTAATTCCATGCAGTACTTTATAGCAAAATATATACGAATGAGTCATGTTCCTCCTCCCTATCCCAAGCTTCCGATCCTACTGATCTATTACTCAGGACTGCTCTCAGTCCATGTCAGGTTCAGGATACTTCACTACCTGCGGTGGTTCACAAATGTTCCCTCTCTATTTGTTCCATTTACCCCATATATGCAACCATTTCTTGGAACAACCTTGTGATTCATACACAGTTCTTTCCATTACCATGCACCAGTCCATAGCTTTCTTTCAAGCTACTAACGTAGGTGGTTCGTGTGCTTTCCACAGTCTGGCCGTGTTTCGGTTAGCTACAGTCATCCCCAGCGGCACCCAGGCCTTCTCTTTCTCATTTAAATCAGTGTGGTCCCACACATTCAGGAGACATAGTTTTAAATAAGGTTCTACCTGTTTCCACAGTCCACTTGCCATACACCGGGTCACTTCTGCCCAATAACGTTGAACGTGAACAAACTCCCAGAGGATGTGAATAAATGTTCCTTCTTGGTCACACTTTCTACCACACCCCGGGTCGTCCCTATAACCCATTTTCAGCTGTACCTAATAAATACGTTCTATGTAGCACCTTGAGTTGTACTAATCTTCATCTTGACGTGATGGTTATCTCCATGGGGGATGCAAGGTCTTCCTGCCAGTCGTCATCTTCCAACACCGTGATATCTTTCTCTCAGTGTTTACAGAGTTGTAGGAGGGAGTCAGGCATATTATTAACCAACTATAGATATATCATGGAGATCGCCTTTTTGGGTGCATATTCTTCTACAATCCTATCCTCTAGTGGGGAGGCCTCGAGGAGCATTTGACCCTTTGGAATAGCCACCTGTAGCGCATGTTGGATTTGCAAGTAGCAAAGTTTCTGTCCTGGCCATTTCATTTTCGATTTGTAGCAGTGCAAAGGGGATAACTCTGCCTTTTTCCCATATGTCACCCACCCGGGAGATCCCGATCTGGTCCCAGCCAGCAAAGGCCTTTGTGTTTCTCAAAGTGCCCAACGCATCCCACAAGGTAGTGGCCTGCGGTATTTTCCCAGCCCATCACATAATTTTATTACTGTATGCCATACTTGAACTGTATGTTTGGTTGGTCCCGTTAATTTAGTACTTAACGACTTAGCATAGAGCACTTTGGAATAAGTCCCATCTGGAAGAAACCATCTGTCCATTCTGTAACAGGGTCATCATAGGATCTATAAATGCATTGATTATTAGGTGTAAGTGTGCCACAAAGTAATATCTCTTGATGTCAGGGAGTCCCATACCGCCATCATACCATCCCCTTACTAATTTCTGAGTCCCTATCCGTGGCTGTTTTCCTTCCCACAACAGTTCCCTCTGTGCACCTTCAATACTCCTGAAATAGTCTGCATGGACTGGTCCTGAAGAGTTTTGTAATATGTATAAGAATCGCAGCAGTGCCATCATTTTGAATAATGCAGCGCGCCTCAGCAGTGACAGTGGGAGAGACCTCCAGTGACGAACATCAGAGTATTTACCAAAGTCTGTAAAAATATGGAGTGCTCTATTTATGGACGTTCTCGGTGACGTGAGGTAGATAAGTATGTCATTTGCATACAGGGAGATAGGATCTTCCTATGTCTCTGCCCATCGCAATCCCCTCATAACTGGGTCTTTCCTTATCCACTGTGCCAGATGTTCCAGCATCAGCGCGAAGAGCAGTGGGGAGAGCGGGCAGCCCTGTCTAGTCCCTCTTTCTAGGGTAAACACTTTTGATTTCCTGTTGTTAACTGCCACCTGTGCCTGTGGCGCACTATACAGAAGCTTAACCCAGCTGATAAAGTTCCAGCCGAAACCCATTTTTCTTAGAACTCTGTACATATAAGGCCATTCTATTGTGTCAAACGCCATTGAGGCTTCTCATGATACCACCACTGCATCCTTTCTTAGTGTCTGTCTTGCCCATTACGCCATGCAACCTTTGAAGGTTAAGTGAGGTATTTCTGGATGGCATTAAGCCCGACTGATCCGGATGCACCAGTTTCGTTATAACCTTAAGGAGCCGGGTTGTCAATAATTTGGCTAAAATCTTAACCTCTGCGTTGAGCAAGGATATCGGTATGCATGAGGAGCGTTTATTTTTGAGCTTACCACTTTTATGAATGAACATTATAGTGGCTAGTCTTTGATCAAGTGGAAGCGTCCCCCACTCCCGGCTCTCTTCAAACCTCTTAGCTAAATGCGGTGCTATTTTACTGGGGGCTAGCTTATATAGTTCAATTGGTAAACCATTGGGACCTATCGCGTTTCCCGACTGTAGTGCACCGATTGCTCGTTCCAACTCTGTGGGTGTGAGCTCGCCTTCGAACCCAACGGAGTCTTCCTCAGAGAGGGTGGGAAGAGACATGTCTGACAATGGGGCGTCTGCATCCTTGCCTGTGGAGACGGTGTGTGATTTATATATGTTCTGAAAGTGATCAGCAAATCTGTCTGCTAATACTTGCGGCTCAGTCAATTGTAACTCTGCCTCAGTCCTCAACTCAGCTACCACTCTATTCGACTGCTCTCTTCTATCAAGCCATGCCAGTAATTACCCTGCATTATCCCCTGCCTCATATACTCGACACAGCGTAGCCCTATGTTGCGCTTGGGCTGCATCTGTGACGAGGTCTCTTTATTCTTTAATATTAATATCCAGCAGATGTTTGACCTCTGGCACTTCTTCTCTTCGTTATCTCCCCTCCAGGTGTAAGATTTCTTCTTCCAACCTGCAAGCTTAGTGGTTTTCTATTTATGGACCCTGGCTATCTAGGAGATTGAGTGGCCCCTGACCACTGTTTTGAAGGCCTCCCAGAGCGACTGGGCTTAGTCAACGGATCCTTTGTTTTCTTGAAAGTACAAACCTATTTCTTTTATCACAGATTTTTTGGTTGACCGGTTCTTCAAGTACCTGGGATTTATCGGCACACTCTCCTTGACGGTTACACTCCCATATCTACTTGAGCCCATATGGGGGAATGGTCAGATATACCCCTCGCCAAGTGGCACACCTGTTTAATTTGTCCTACCTGGTCCGCTGGTACAATTATGTAATCTAGTCTGGAAAGGCGCTTGTGGGCCCCAGAGTAATGTGTGAATTGGGTGTCCGTTGGAGGTTAGATTTGCCCCTCATCGGCCAGACCCAAAGCATTTATGAAGTCTCAGATCTGTGTTCGGGAGGGTGGAGCCCCCCTTGGGGGGGTGGTGATCCAGTCACCCCGAGAATATTGAGTTAAAGTCCCCTCCCAGCAGCAGTCTCCCTTTGGAAAGTGGAGCGCTCGATCTCCCAAATCTTTAAAAGCCATTGCTTGAAGGCCCGGTAGCACATATATAGCTACTAATATTGGTGTAGTGTCCTCCCATGTCCCCAAAATCATGATGTATCTGCCCTGTTAGTCTGCCATGTGTGTTCAATTATCAATGGAAATTCTTTACTAATCAGTATGCCTTCTACTCTGGATTCAGTAGTGAATGCCAAATGAGCCGCTAGTTTGTAACCCTATCTGGTCATTGCTCCGCATGCGTTTCCCATCAAGTGCGTCTCCTGTAGGAGGACTTCATCCGGTGAATGTCTCTATGTATTGGAGCACTATTCCTCTTTTGAGCTTATCCCCCCAGGCCATTCACATTCCAAGACAGAAGTTTAATGCCGCATTTTTACTGTCGGACTCATCCTTATTATCTTTATTCATTGCATGCAATAGGTGGCCATGTGAACATCAAGATCCCTTTCGCATGTGTGACTAATACCTGGATATAGGCTGTCAGATTCAATCTCAAGCTTTTTCTGGAGGAATTACATTCTACCCTTTCTCTTAGTGTGATCTAAACTATCACTAAGAACTAACTAAAACCTCAATCCCCCCTCCCTGCCCCTATCCCAAACTATGCAGGGTACCTGTCTCTTCATGTAAAAAAAAAAAAAAAGAAAGTGGGGGTTGTCCCTATACCTTCACTCCCACCATTACCTTAGGTACAAAAGGAAAAGAAGAGAGATCCCACCCTGCATATGCCACAGCTATTAGACTGGAAGTCACTTATTCTTGAGTTAGGAGGACATAGTAGTTGATCATTCCTTCTGTGATGATCCATGATTAGAGCCTTCTCTTAATCTGCTTTGCAGGCAGCAAATCAGTGCTCAGCACCAGTTATTTCTAGTCTTGTCCTTCATGTTCTCACTTTGATTGTACTTCTGGCCCCTGCTCATCTCTTTGGCAATTGATCTTTCCTCTGCCTGATGCCGTTTTCACCGACCGTTTGCCATCCATCAAGCCACTCCTGTGCCGACTCCGGGGTGTCAAAAAAACAGGCCTTTCCCTCCACCTCAACCCGCAGCCTCGCAGGAAACTACATGGAGTATTTAAGTCCTTTTTCTCTAAGCCCACATTTGATGTCTTGATAGGAGTGTTGCTGTTTTTGCACTCGTACAGGGCAGCTCTTATTCTTAGAGGCTCTGTTTTTGCATCTCATTTTTTGGAAGCTGTTTTTTCCTGCTCAGTTTTAGGAAACTCAATATTTGCCAGCCTTGTATGTTTCCTGCTCAGTATGTGGCCTGCTCAGTATGTGGCCCGATCAGCATTTCTATTGTGGTGCATTTCTTTTAATGGACATCTTAATGCTATTATAACCACTACCTAAATCACTCTTATTTTAACAGAATACTGCTTTTCTGTCTCGGATTTAGGCCTGCCAGATCTTAAGGTATTGTACTCACTGGTTTATGTGTTGGAAAATATAATAAAACAATTGTCTTTAAACAACTTTGTTTAGTCATATGGGCTTATAAAATGGTGATTTCGCCTAATAGGGTGTGGGAGGTCTTCAATCCACTTCAAAACCCATATTCGTAAGGAACCTGAGTAAAGACTTTTCAATGATTCAAGTGTACTTGTGTCATCTTAAGAAATGTTTCCCCATTTGAAATATGAATTGTATCACTCAATATCTGCAAATGAAGCCAACATATTGAATTGTACATTAAACTTTTAGCAAACGTCACTTAAAAATCAGTCTAATGTCTTGCCAAGGGCCCTAAAAAATTGATCAGACAGCAGTTAGAGCTACAGTAATAGATACAGGTATCCTGGAACGAGAGGGAAATACATTTCTGAAAGATCACTTCTCTGGGGGGCAATCTAGAGATAGGATGCATTGAGCAACTGCCCATGCCTTATTACCTCTAGTGTACTTGAAGCTTCAGCAATGTCAAACTGGTATTGTAAATTCAAAAGCTGCACAACAAGCAGCTGCAAGGAGGCTGGTGTTGGCTTTTGGGAAGCGTAGACACCTATCTCGACCTACTCTCTATTTGGATTTAATATGATAGTTCTTGAATTCTTAAATTCCTAGGTAGTCAGATGTGTTGCCCCTTCATTACTACTACCTGCTGTGATGGCTTGTTTTATTGTTGGTAGAGTGGAAGGGAGTTGGTTCTTGGCTTGTTAGACCTGCAATCTTTGGCATGGTTCTCCCATAACTTTCGGCCTTCGACAATACTACATTTGGTGGCTCTGCATTTGGCGGCCCAGTGTTTGGCAGCCCTGCTTTTGGCTTAGCTCGTTTTTGGTGGCTCAGTTTTTGGATTGCCTTTATTTTGGGGGCTTTTTTGTACATTTCGTTTGGGCATGTTGATGTTGTTGCCTAACTGTACCTCTGTTTTGTTTACAGAATACTGCTGTCCTATCTGAGTTAAACCTGCCACAGGTTATGGTCTTGTTCACATTAATTTATGTGCTGAACAAATGTTGCGAAAACTTTTGTTTAAAAAACATGTTTTAGTCAAATTGGCATAGATAATGGTGATCCCATCTGACATGGTGTCGGGCATCTTTAAGCCACTCTAATACATATATTCATATGGATCTTTGGTAAGGACTTGGGTATGAATTATGTGTATGTGTGTCATCTTGTGGATAATAAACGCTCAGAAAATGTTGCTCAAAAATCACTAATTTCTTGCCCAGGGTTCCCCAAAAATTGATCACTTAATACCTCTAGTGTACTTAAAGCTTCTGCAAAGTTAGAATTAGAATTGTAAACTCAAAAACTATATGAGAAGTCACTGCAAGAAGGCTGGTGTTGGCTTTTGGAAAGCCTAGAACCTGCCTCCACCTACTCTTTATTTGGGTTTATTATGATAGTTCTTGAATTCTTATAATCCAAGAAAGTCAGATGTGTTGCCCCTTCATTAGTACCAGCTTAGATGGCTTGTTGTCTTGGGGGGATGTGGGAGGCTTCGTTTTTTGCATGTTAGACCTGTCATCTTTGGCATGGTTCTCCCTTACCTTTTTGCAGCAAACTTTATTTTTGGGGGCTCCATTATTGGTGGCTGTTTTTGTTAGCTTAGTATTTGTTAGCTCAGTATGCGGCTCGGTATTGGGTGGATCAGTATTAGACAGCCTTTTTTTTAGCAGCTCATTGCTATCCTGTCTCTAAGTTAAGCCTGCCAGCGCTTATGATCCTCAATACATTGGTTTGTTATGTGTTGGAAATATTCAAGAAACTATTTTTTTTAAACAACTTTTAGTAACCTGAGTTTAGAGGAGAGGTCTTCAAACATTTTGATTGCGAGACTCCCCCCTGTCATCATTTTATTTAGGCGTAATGACTACCTCCTGACAAATTTCCAGAGCCTAGAACTCCTCGACAACCATAAACGCCCTCAATACCCACGCCAAATCATTTTTACGGTGGGGAAATAATACTAAATAGTGTCTGGCAAATCAAAGGTTTGTGGGTGACTGTGGTTCGATGTCCGAGGCATACCAAACACCAAAAATGTTACTTTATTTTTTACAAACAAAACATAATTTGATAAAAACAGATTTAGATAACACCTTTCTAAACTAATGTGATGGGTGTGCCTGTTTTTCTCCGGAGAATCAGTCAATCTGTGGTTGCATTTTGGATGTTAAACTGGTACTGAACTAGTTTAACACCAAAAAATAGCAATAAACAAAAAAAAGTTGACCAGTCCAGCTTTGCAAAGGGCCTTCTTCTGTGCTGCAACACATGTTGCTGCTTTTTAGTAACTAGTCAGCTTTTTGAGTAATAGAAAGTTGTATTTTGTTGAAATCAGCAGAGTATACATTAGATGATGGATTGCGGTAAATGGAGCAAATCTATATTTATGCCAAAATCACCACACAACTTTAGTGCAAGGCATCCGAGAAGAGCCATACTATATTTCATGAGATGCAGATGGCTTGGATATTATAGCTGCATAGAACTGGAGGTTGCTGAACGGCGTTCATCCTAATTAAAACTTACCATTTACAATCATTAATGATAAACTGTAAGGTCCAGGTAGGATGCTTTCTTTAATTCCAGGGGAGGAAGTGGTCCCCTAATCTTTTTTCATACTATTTTTCTAAAAAGGTTTTTTAGTTTAAATATGAAAACTGATGCTTATGTTTTAGCAAAAACTGACTCCTGGTTATCTTATTTTGTTCCTGTTGTTGACTTCAGTCATGTTGGGCTTGGGGCTAGATGGCCTTAGGTCTGACTATGGGGTGGGGTCACAGATGTGGCTAAAAGCAGAATATTCTTTACATATTTTAGGTCTTTCACTGTCCGTTATCTACATATAAAATAACTGCAAGCTTAAATGAAAAATAAATATCAAAACTTGTATGTGGGAAATTCACTATAGTACATTATGAAACCTCTAGTAGTTAATGCACTGCTGAGGTCTGTGTGTAACCAGAGAGAAACAGAAATACATCTTGATTGGTGCAGTGGGGAATAGGGACTTGTGTATTTTTAGTGCTACAAGCTCAAAGTCTATGAAAAAGTGTTTCTGGGATTCTGCTCAGAAGCACAACTATGCTTGTGATTATAGAACCTTGGCATATAGGGACTGCGGTATCTGAGCCAGACTCCGATTAACCTTACCAGAGAGACAAATGACTTTGCACCCCAAAACACAACACTCTCGACCCTCTCTGGGATTATGGTAACAGGACAAACCCTTTCACTCCCTAACTCGCACTTGTACACAATAAGATAAACAAGATACACAAACGAATTTTAGAATAGATTTTTGAAATATAGTGCTCTAAAATACAGTATTCATGCCACAATTAGAAAATACATGCATACTAAAAGTACAGTGAGCATGGTCAGTAAGCCATATACTATAAAAAGCCTTGTCATGTTATAAAACAGAGTAGCCTAACCTCCTCCCCTACTACCAAAGCTAAATGATTATATGTCTAAGATCTCTGGGAATAATGGTATCTGCAGGATCTCCATAGGACCAAATATATTTTATGGAACTTTATCCCAAACACTTCCATTGGTCACTGGAATGGCTAAAATGTTAACCAGACACCAGCCCCTTTTCATTTTATGCGATGATGAATGTAGGGGCCAGCACCCTGTCTACCAGTTCTGTAGCAGTACATTCTGGGAGATAATGGTCATTATTACGTAGGAAATAGTCACAAAGCAAATCCACAGGAACAAGGAAACCAAGGAAAATATGATCATGACATATAGCCAAGGGGGGGGGACTATATAAGTGCATTTTAACCAATAAATTAAAATCTGTGCTGGTGGCGTCTACAAAACAGAAGAACTGTCTGAAGAAAAAATAACTTGATCCATAAAATACCTGCAGGTACTTAGCTGGAAAACAGGAGGCTGTGACTCAGTTGGTTTAGAAAATCCCACTTAGCATTTACTAATGGTGGATAGTTACATACAACATCCATTGTAGAAAGCTGGATAGAAGAAACGGGCAGAGGAGCTGATCAACGGATTACTCAGCCTTTCCCTCAATCGGGGAGTATCTGCATCGTTGGTGCTCACGGGCCACAATTGTAAGTCTTGTGCAAATTAACAACTACTCCATGTCATACAATGAAGAATCGGCCAGATGGAGTTGTTTGACATGTTCAATAGAGACAAAGTGTCTATCTTTGTATCCTGAACGTGGTGGCAGAATCACTGTTTATGTTCCTTGGCCACCAAGAACTGGAACTAGAGCATGGTACATTGGCCGTATTCCTTTTTGATTGCCACCTTCTATCAAACTAGATCGCCAATCTTTGGAAGCCAAATAAAACTTGATCTGCAGCACTGGAAGAGTGAGACTTGGGCAAGTGTTTGCAAGATTGACTGTCACAAAACTTTTCTAGGTCCTTTAAGACAGCAAAATGGTTATATGCGTCAAAGGTTGTGGCAGCTGCCAGAACCTCTGGGCCATCAAGGACTGGAACATACATCTTGATGCCAAAAAGTAATTCATATGTGGCACGCCCAACTAGAGACCTTCTAGCGAAGTTATTTAGTGCTTGTTAAAGCCCATAAAGAGGGTTTAACCAACCACACCCTGTAACTAATACTCTAGTCATTAATTTACCACGTCTTAAAGCAGTACTTATCTCCACAATGGATTTCCCCCTTGGGTATATATGGAGAAGAAAAAAGTACTTGCACACCCAAGGACTTTATCGAATCACGGTATGCTTTAGAAGCAAATGCTGGACCTAGGCCTGAATAGAATGTGCTGATAACAAATTGCAAGTCTTTAACAACAGTTTGAACTTCAGCCGAGGGATGTGGACGCACCCAAAGGAAAACTATAACAAGAATACACTGCACCCAAAATATATTTGAACACAATGCATCAAATCAGTGGGCCACAATGATCTAAGTAAAAGCAGTCGAAAGTCTGGTTATACATGAAGATGTCTGTGGTGGACTAGACACCGAGGAACTTTTGATTTGCTGACATATTTCACAATTTAAAATATATTTTCTGGTGTTGGTATAAACCTTGCCACCAATAACGTTGCTTTGAGCGTGAAATAGCGACAGCCACTCCAGCATGAGTCGAAGCTACACTTTTGTGTGCTGCTATAATTAAATCCTGTCCGCAGTCTGCATTGGGAATCACACAATCACAAACACCAGGAATAGTTTCAAAAGGAACTCTTTTTGATCATTTAGGTGATAGGAATATTTTGAAGGAAAGCCCTTCGGTAAAGCAGTGTGATTTTTAAATGGATTAAAGGCATACAATATCATTATCAATACAAGTTTTGGAGCGTATTACTGCTACTATTTTAGATGTGGTAGCTGGAGATTTGGCAGCTTCATCATCCAGAGTGTTTCCTACGGTGTGTGTAACAACAAGTTGATGACTCCATATATGTATAATATGAGTTTGGGACAACCTATCCTTTAGATCTGCCTCTTTAACCCAGAGCAGTTTGTGCTTTACTGTGCTACCCTTGAAGCCTTAAAATCATTTCAGCAAAAATGTAAGCTATTATTAAAAGAAAGGACACATTAATACGAATCAAACACAACAAGTGTGGGGAATTCAGGATCCATATTTTCAAGAGCACGGAATAAAGCTTTCATTTCAGCCAACTGGGCAGTACAGTACCCAGCGGATTAGGTGCAAGTAATTGGAGGCTGAAAAACACCATCTGACATAGTGCCAAAACTGGTTGGGCATGCTGCAGAATACTGCTTCTTAGAACCAATACCAAGATGAGCAGAACCATCAGTGTAAATGATGTTTGTCCATTAATCAAGAGGCAAAACTGAAGAAGGCAGTGGATAAAGGTATTCGTATTGCAAAAATTCTTGAGTTTGCAAGGAAGGGTCGAAGACTAAATCTACATCCATGGCTGTTAAGGACGTAGCCCATTGTATCCATCGGGGATAGAGGGCCTTTACAATAGGGATATTTGCTTTTGTGATGGCCTCGAAGGCTGGCATAGGAAAAACGACAATGCTTTTACCTTGAGCAAGTGACCGTTCCTTCGGGATCACAATCTGTACTGCATTTAGAATTTTTTCAGTAGAAGCAAAATACGGGCAACAGCCATTACAACGCAGTTTTACCACGCGTTGCTATTACATCGCATGCGTTACAACGCATTCGATGTTGAAACGCTTGGTAAAACCACGCATACCATTACATCGCATGCGCTTTTACAACGCATGCGATGTAATCTGGTGGCTATCCAAGTCATTGTGAGGAAACTCAGGCTGTTTCCTCACGACGTGAAGCAAGCAGGAAGGAGGAAGCAGGATCCCACGGCGACACTGGAGAGGAGAGAGGTACGGGGGTTTGTGCTTGGGGTGGGAGTTAATTGTTTGGGTTTAGGGTAGTGTAAAAGTAGTGTTCTGTGTGGTTTTTGTAGTGTTTTTTGTAGTGTAATGTAGTGTATTAGGGTTTAGGGTAGTGTTGTAGTGATTTAGGGTAGTGTTGTAGAGTTTGTGTAGTGTAGTGATTTAGTGTTTTAGGGTTTAGGTTAGTGTAGTAGTGTTTGTGTAGTGTAGTGTTTTTTTGGGTTTAGGCTAGTGTAGTTTTTTAGGGTTTAGGGTAGAGTAGTAGTGTTTGCGTAGTGTATTGTTTTAGGGTTTAGGGTAGTGTAGTAGTGTTGGGTTTAGGGTAGAGTAGTAGAGTTTGTGTAGTGTTTTAGGGTTTAGGGTAGTGTAGTAATGTTTGCGTAGTGTAGTGTTTTAGGATTTAGGGTAGTGTAGTAGTGTTTTAGGGTTCAGGGTAATGTTGTAGAATTTGTGTAGTGGTTTAGGGTAGTGTAGTAGATTTGAGTAGTGAAGTGCGTTAGGGATTAGGGTAGTGCTGTAGTGTGCATGTGTTGTGTTTTAGGATAGTGTTGGGGGTCGTGTAGTGTAATGTAATTGTAGGGAGAGGACTGGGGCGGGGAAGGGTTGTGTAGGGGTGGGGTAGTCACTTACCTTGCAAACTAACCACAAATATAGCTTTACCACGCATGCCTTTGCGTTGTAATGGCATGCATGGTAAAGGCATATTCGTGGTAATAGTTTGCGATGTAATGGCATGCGATGTCATTGACATCGCGTAGTAATATCCACGTTGTAATGCCATGTGTGGTATTACTATGCGATGTAATGACATGCATTCGCAAAATACACTTCTGCAGGAGAATATAGATATGATTTATTTGCTACAGGTACTGTTTAACCTTCATTAAAGGTTACATATGAATATTCAATTCCACCCTATAATACCCAGATGACCAAGTTAGTGGTGTTAACACATGTATGTAGGCTACATGTTTCCAGCAAATCAGATTGTAAAGAACTGAGTGTTGCGATGTGTTTCGAGGTCCAACAGGAAGTGGAAAAGTTAGACGTGTTAAGGTATGTGCACACTCAGGTATGTATGTCCTGCAAATTTAAAAAAATCCCATAAAAGACTACGTTTTTTTATGTGTGCATGAAGGCTTCAATTGAGCACACTTTTCCAAGTTAAATTTATAACCAGGTGGGGCGTGGCTTTGGCACCACTCAAGATGGTCGCCTGACGGAAGAGGTACGCCGCACTTTGGATGAGTTGTGGTCTTTCGTCACTGGTTGGCGCCATCGCGACAGACCACAATAGCAGCATTTACGGAGGAAACCACGGGCATGAAGAAAAGCTGCTTTTTGGAGTAATGCGCGGTGTGCTTCGTTCATTTCCTAGACTTCGCTGCTGCTTCACAGAGCGGCCCCTATTTTGTATCCGTGCACCTTCACAAGTAAGAAGGCTGTAAATACAACGTATTCAAAATTAAGTTTGGTGACTTAACTATGACTTTACAAGGACAATGGAAGCCCCTCTAACATTTCTATTGTGACTCATTCGAAGGCTGGTTTTTAGCGCTTCACAACTGGGTAATGTGTGTATCTGGAGCTCTTTGGCACTCTGAGGCGATACTTCATTGGTGCAGGTGATGTTGGAGGAACACCTATGCTATCATTAACTTTGGTTACTTGAGTGACCACCATTTTGAGGTTTGCGCAAATTCACGAGTAAGATTTATTTTTTTAGGAATGCAGCATGTTCAAAACAAAGTATTTGGGACGTACCCATTTTTTTGCAAGATAATGTCAGCCCCTGCAGCAGTTTTTTTTTATCGGGGTTCAGCTTAGGGCTATCTTTTTTTAGCGCATTACTGGTGAGTCGTGTGTATATCGGGAGCTTTATGGTATTCTGAGGTGGCACTCCTTTGGTGCAGGCGAAGTCAAAAATACACTTGTGACATCACCGTCTTGTTGTATGAATCCTTTTTATGAGTAAATTAAGGAAACCACAGCTTATCTTTACACCTAAAGGGCATTTATCGGTGGGGCCTGTGTCTCATTCATCAACAGAAGTCCAGTCACCTGTTGTTGGAGAAATGACTAATGCAGCCCCTACTCATAGTTCCTCGCTACAATCCGTCAATAAGGCCTCACCGCCCTCTCCTACATCCAAGCGGTTGAAACAAGATCCACCCTCACCTGTCAAGTCAAGGCCCCCTGTCTCCTTTGAGCTGTTTCTGGAGGCGATTCGGGCTTTACGTCCTTTTGTGGAGGAAACTAATAGCAGAATGCAACTTCTAGACGATAAATGGTCATCAGTGGAAATTCGGGTATCTGTGATGGAGCAGCAACTTTTGGATGTCCTGGGTGAGGCTCATAGAATTAACTGTTTGGAAAAGTAGCTGTGCATGCTCCAACAACATACAGAGGATTTGGAAAACCAGAATAGGAGGAAAAATCTTCGCATTTATAGCCTGTCTGAAGCTTTGGAAGAAGATGACCTAGTCTCCTTTTTTTCCTCCTTTTTGCCAAAATTGCTAGACATGCCCTCCTCAACCTTGCTCATTATTCAGAGATCCCATAGGCTTGGACGTCTTCCTTCACTGCCTACATCTCCTGTCAAAGGCGTTATCATTCTCTTTTTCAAGTTTACCGACTTGCTATACGTTCTTTCTGCAGCTAGGGCTAAGCGTCATGTTTCTTGGTTGGGTGAAAGGATGTTCCTCTCTCAGGATGTCTTTAATGCCAGTGTAGCCAGAAGAAAGGATTTTTTAAATCTCCAAGCTCCTCTTCATTCTCTTTGAGCTAGATATGGTCTTTTTCATCCCCGCATTTTTAAAGTAACTTTCCAAAATAACACTCACACGTTTCAAGATCCATCAGAGCTTAAGAAGTTTATACATTTCTGTACTTTGAGTATTATGGACCCTGCTGGCCCATCTAATGGTTGATCTACTTGTTTTGGCTCTCACTGTTGGGTTCTACACCAATATTAAATTATAGTTTTTTTGTAACTCTTTAGTATATCTCCGTTTGCAATTCTTCAAATGTTTTAATATGTCTCGGACTGTAATTCTTAGTATGTTTTATTGTATATTATATGTCTTATGTTGATCTTTTCTACCTCCTTGCAGATTAGTCTGATGTAATTCAGTATCTTCAGTCCTCTTTCCTAATTGTTTTTGGTCCTGGTGTGGCCTGGCTTCCCTCACCCTTGGGCATGTTATCGTCTTATGTGTCGTCACCACCCCTGTTCTATTTCGTTCTTGTTTTTTACAGGTATGATCTTTGTCGTCCTTTATGGATATGTACTGTCTCTTCTTTTGGCTTCTTTTCTCTTCCTTTTTACCTTTCCCTTTTTTGTTCTTTGTTTCCTTTCATCGTTTCCCTTCCTCCTCTCCTTCTTGTCTCATTTCTGCATTGCCTTTCTTTTCCTTGTACTATATGATGGAATTTTTATATATGCCTCATTGTTCTCCATTACTATTTTTTTCCATTTTCTTCTTTGTGTACAATTCTCGTGGAATATTAAAGGATCGTTTAATCCGATCAAACAACAGAGGGAGCGTTCTCCCATCTTGGTAAATCTAATCCAGATCTGGTTCTTCTCCAGAAAACTCATCTTGCACAATGTGAAGCTCTGAAATTTAGGCAAATCTGGGTTGGCTACGTGTTTGTTTCCCCATCGGTAAATAAGAATTGGGTTGTGATATTGGGTAAAAAATCCATCAATGTTATTTTGGTTTCTCAACAAATAGGTGATGTGGGTCGGTGGATTATAGCAAGCCTAATTATAGTTAATATCCACCTTACTAATTTTAATGTTTATGTCCCAGCGCAACCTGAAAATGCTTTTTGGCCCTCCATTGCACAAAAATGTACACAATTTCATGACTCTTACTTTATTCTGGGAGGAGACTTTAATCAAATAATGGACCCATTTTTAGATAAACAATCCTCAGGTAATTTTTAACAATGTATAAGCACAAGGGAGCTTTGGGGCACTCTGGGAGAATGTCTAACCCAATTGCCGGAGAAGTTTACTTTTTACTCTGCTTCATATGGTTCACTTTCATGACTGGATAATATATTTCTTTAAGTCCCTTGCACAGTTTGTCATACAGTCACAGATTTCTCCAATTGTGCTTCAAGACCATGCTGTGGGTATTACAGACTTGGATTTGGTTAATCCCCGTCCCCCTTTGTATCTATGAAAAATCAACAATTATTTATTACAAGATGCACAATACTCTAGTTCATTTATCGCTTTTGCTTCAGATTTTTTTTCGTTGAATGTCAATACTGAAATTTCACCTTCCTTGCGCTGGGAAACATTCAAAGCCTCGCAAGAGATTTCATTTTAAACTATGTCTCTAGGCAAAGGAAGACAAACTTAAAGGAACATACTAGTCTTCTCTCATTGATTTAAATCTTTAGAAAGGAATTATTTCTCCTCTGCACTGCCCTCTGACTTAATACCCTGCTTAAAGCCAAATTGCAATTTAATTCTATTACTACTGAAGAATCCTCTTCCCAAAAAATGCACCTTATTATGGAGGAAGAAATACAGCTGACAAGTTATTAGCAAATTACCTCAAGGGAAGAAAACAGTGGCACATTATCAATTCTATTTCCACATCGACTGGTGAGTCTACTCCCAGTCAACAGGCTCTTTTAGAAGAATTTGTTCTGTTTTACAAATATCTTTATACACCTGAATCAACTCCTCCTTCCCCTGCAATTGTGGATTATTTACATCATACTGTTGCTACTGATTTGGACTTTGATTATTTAGAGAATAACCTCTCTACTGAAGAAATTGCTCTAGCCTTGTGAGTACTTAATTTAGGGAAAATGCCTGGTCCAGATGTTTTAACTGTAGAATTCGATCTTCAGTTCTCCATCATCTTTCTTCCTTCTCTGTGTCGCTTATTTAAACATTTTACTGCATCTTCTTCTACTTCTGGCACTTCCCATGAAGCTTTAATATGTCTTCTTCATAAGGATGGTAAAGACCCTCGTGAATGCAAACATTATAAGCCTATCTGATGATTATAAAATCTTTGCCAAGCTCTTAGCTCTTCGGTTACAATCCTTTCTTGCCCATCTTATAGGTGAAGAAAGATCAGGGTTATTAAGGGTAGGCTTACTCGGATAATGCGAGATTTCTTCTGAATGTTCTCAGTAAAGCTCCTTCTTTTAAATCTTCTCTTGCAGCCATAACAATTGATGCTGAAAAGGCATTTGATAGAGTAAACTGGGATTTTTTATTTCATTCTTTAAAATGGCACGGGTTTGGGTCTAAAATTATAGCTCTTATCTCCCTCTATATCATGTGCCCCAGGCATCAGTAATGGTTAATGGCATGATTTCCTCACATGTCTGTCTTAATAGGGGGGTTAGACAAGGTTCCCACTTTCTCCTTTTTAAATTTGTTTTAGCTCTTGAGCCTTTTCTTTCTCGGATACGTCGTAACCCTTCTACCTTTGGCTTTCCTCATGGAGACCAACATTTAAAATTTTCTGCTTACGCAGATGATATTCTTTTTTTAATTTCTTCTCCTGAGGATTCCCTACCTTCTCTATTGCAAGAAATGTCTCTATTTTCTACTGTCTCTAGATATAAATTTAATTAAGATAAAACGGAAATTCTCCTGCTAATTAAATACACATTCAGTAATTCTTATTCTCTCACTGGTCCACTTCTGCAAAGATTAAATATTTGGGGTATGGTTTTCAAACTCCATCCCTGATATGATTACAATAAATTTTACAGAACTTGAAGGTCATTACAAAGGTGGTGAACCCGCCACTGACAGGCTGTCGGTGGCAGGTTCACTGCCATTGTGAGGCCATTTTCCGCCCGCTATATTATAATGGGAGCAGTACCGTGGCGGTTGGAAACTCTGACTGCCGCACATCCGACAGGCTCCTTAATCTTACTGGTGTGGTGAAGGCCTCCCCAAGCATAGGGATTAGGATGTGCCTCCCCGCCATCCTTTCCATGGTAGTACACCAGCCACGGAAAGGCTGGCGGGGATAGACTTTTGGGGCCATGTAGCGGGCCCTCCTTCATCCTGGGCACTTTTGTTTGGGAATTTGGCATAGTTGCCCTCTACTTTTTCCTACACCATGTCATGTAGTGCAGGGTAATGTAAACAGTGCCTTTTTTACATTGCGGTGGGTGCTGAAGCCACCAGAAACCGCCATAATGCAAAGTATGGCAAGTACGACCACCACAGTGGCAGTTGCATCCTAATACCATCTGTGGGACTGCTGCCTTGTAGGCAGGTGGTCCCACTCCCGGAGACAAAGTCTGTCTGCCATCGTAATGACCCCATTAGTATCAAAATTGATAAGATTCTCTCCTCTTAGAATCCTCTATTTTTATCATGGTGAGGCCGTTTACACTGTATTAAAATGTTGATTTCTCCCTTACTGTTAAATCTTTTTTATATGCTGTCAGTTCACATTCCCAAATGTTTTTTTTTTTTAAATCAACACACTCCTCCTCAAATTTCTTTGCAAGCATAGAAAGTCAAGGGTAGCGTTATTCACATTACAAAAAACGAAATTGGCAGGGGGAGTTTAATTTTCCAAAATTTTTATGGTTATTATAGAGCTTTTGCTTTGCGCCAAGTGGCTCTTTGGACTCATGATTTATTCTATTCCTTTTATCCTTTATGGCTAGATATTGAGCATATTTCTCTTCTTCCCTTTAGCTTTCAAGAGGTCCTATCACTTACTGCTAGGGCGTCGCTTCTTCATTCCTCTATATTACACAACATAGTATCGCTGCTTAAATCCAATTTATTTCCACTTACTCTAGATACGGCCTTGTTTTTTAAAATGCCGATATGGTACAACTCCTTACTCAAGATGAACAATAGACCTTTTTTTACCGTTCCTCGAAGGATAAAGGCTTAATGTGGATATAACATTTTTATAACGACTCCCCTATTTTTTATCCTCAATATTTCCTAATTTTCACTGCCCTAAATCCTTTTATACTCTTTATCATTGATGAATGTGGTTCTTGATGTTTATTTCTCAGAACTCTTCGAAGAAGGATCCCTTCTCTTCTGGCATTACGAAATTTCTGAAAACGGGCCCAGGAGCTTTGGGTATTTATTAATGTTCCTCCCTTCCTGACAACCCCTCCAGAACCAAATCCATATCTGAGCTTCTGTGGTGAGAGATCTAGAAGTTTCTTGGACAATCCCTCTTTGGAATAGATTATGGGCACGCATATACAAAATATCACGGTCTGCTGATATTACACAAACTCTATTTTTTGTTTATCATCGCCTATATTCTACTCCCTTTCAGTGCTCCAAATTCTCCTCCGATACCCCTTCTAAATGTTGGTCATGTGATTTTGCTCATGCAGATTTAATGGATATCCTATACAATTGTCCCAATGCCAGTAATTCTTTGGTACAAAATTTGGGCTCAGACTAAGAGGATTTTTTATTTTGATAGCCTTTTCAATATTATTTAACTTTTTTGGGGAACACTGTCCAATTTGTTCACTCCATCTTTCCCTAAAAATAAATTATTAGATATTCTGTTAGCAATAGCTTTTCACCAGATTAGTCTGAATTGGAAAACATCAGATAAAGTATCCTATAAGGTGTGGTGGGATTTGGTAGGTTCTTTGTATAAGTTAGACACTATGTATGCTATATTATTGATCAGAACCGTACTATGGGTATTTTGCACTGCAAATGAGTGAGTATGACTATTCAAATGTGTCTAATATAATCCTATATGATAGGAGCAATCAGGTTTCAGAACGAGAAAAAGAGGTTTATTAATTTGAGAGACACAGGGATCTATTATTCCCTGGTGCTCCAGTTGGGAAAGGGTTTCTATAACGGTGCTTTAGCATACCATTTAGTAGGACACTGTGGCTGACTTTGAAGTGTAGACAGTATAGGAATAGCATGTTAAGGGGAATCCGTTTCCTAACAAGTGTAATTACAATAAAGAGCTGGAGCCAAGGCAAGGTCCCATTCAGATACATATGCATGTTTGACCTTGTTTGGGATGAGGTGTGAGAAAGAAGGGAGAATAACATTCTTACTTTGGGGACATGCAAGAACAAAATGTGGGAACCAATCGACCTATGCCAATAGAATATCATAAGAAGTAGTCAAGTTGTCCCAAAAAATTGCTTTAATGGTGAGTTGAATATCACCCTCAATTTTGATTTCTAAGTGATAAAGTCTGTCTGGAGTGGCCATGCGGGGGTCGGTAGTTTAATCTGTAATGAAGGCATCAGTTGCTTTCGTTACCAGAAATTGGTGGAGATTCCGGCTTACTATGGTGACCTTTGTCGCACTGTCCAGAGTCACCACCCAACTCCTCTTCAGGAGGAGGATTCTCAGTCTGTGGCATATCTAGCTATCAGTGCTACAACTCTTGAAAGGTGCTGTATATAGAAGGGGCCTATCCTCCTTCATCTTCACGTCAGACGAGTACTCTCTGTTTTCAGTTGCACATACTCTCCTTGTCTGAGATTAGATTGCCCTCCTCTGTCGTACTGTTGGTCAGATGATTTCTGAAAGGAACAAGGAGAATGCATATCAGGAATCTGATAACTATCAGGAGTCTTGACTTTAGTGCAATTGTGAAAATTGGAAGGGCTCTGCGGACTCTGGGGATTAGGTACCTCCATGTTGTCTTGTTTTTTGTTGTTGCTTAGGTTAATCCCATGAATTATTAGAGACAAGGGCTGGTCTAGTTCCTTAATAGAGCTAGGCTTGCCAAGAGGTGGTACGGCATGTCTGGTTCTCAAACCAGGACACTACCATCACAAGACAGGCATTACAATATGATTTTAAAATGCATTTTTTACACAGAATACATTACAATGCATGCCATTACTATGCATTTTATGGCAAGTTTAATAGGTATGTTTTTATAATGGAAGAATGTTAAAGATTGATGTTTAATTTGTTTTTGGTTATGTTTTGTGTTTTTAAAAATTAACTTTAAATATATAAAAAATAGATGTGAGGGAAAAGGGAGTTTTGTGTGGGCGAGTTTTTTAATACTCAGATTTAATTTTAATACCTGGGTATTAATTAATGTTTTTATAAAGAAAACTCTTAGGAGGAAGTAGACCTACTCTCCGGTATGGGATGTGTGAGAAATTGGGTTATTGGATGGGATAGTGAATTAAATACTCTGTTACTAACTTTATTTTGATTTTTTATATTTTTTTTCCAAATTAGAAATAATTACTCTAGGGTGTATAACACCCACCTTCTGGCATGGCATGGGGTATGAGGGAAATGGTGAGTTTAGGTGGGGGAGTGTATTAAAACTGTGGCATTGATTCAAATACTTGGGTATTCATTTATTTGTACATATTTATTAATATTATATTTTTATAGAAAGTTCCCAAATTACTTTTGGGTGTGTGTACCACCCACCAGCACAGGATATGTAGGAAATAGAAGGGTTGGGTGGCGGAGTGTATTAATTATGGATTTTGGTGAGATTTTCAATTTTTTTCCAGGATGTTTTGTTCAAACAAACCTTTTTGAATATATCCACCACTGGATTTTGGGATATCTCTTCCAAGTGTATGGATCAAATTCTATTGTATGGACAGTGGATTGGATAAATAGATTGATCATTGTAGTTTTTTTCCTCCCAAAATACTAATTCTTTAGGATTTTGCTTTGGGCATTTGTGTTTTTTTTTTTTAAACTACAGTACTTTTTCCAGCAGTGGTTTTGTTGGAAAATATTGCTATGCCAATCTGTCTATTATTTGTTAGTTTACAATGGGATTTGGATACCTTCATTGAATATGGATGCTTTACTTTGGATTATTGGTGTGCTCAAGACACTTGTTAGTCTTTGTTAGAACTGTAGTATGCATGCAATGTTGTCTAGGTAGTCTAAAGCCACCACCAACGAAAATTTTACATTTGACTCAGTAGTCGCTCATACAATTTTTTTATTTTTTATATAAACACGTGGGTTCAGACTACCTGAGAATGTCTGTGCTATTCTCATTTCTTCGAATCTTTGTTCCTTCCTCAATGTCTCAGAAATGATAAAAGTTTGGGTGAGTTTTTTTTATTGATTTGTTGGAGTAGTCATTCCTCTATTACATTATTTGTCTTTGCACCCCTAAGCATGTTGCGTAACAGTTCCACCATTCAACAGGGAACCTTGGCTTCCTCCTCTTGCCTTATCTGTTTTGATGGCCAATCCATTTGTCCCCAAAGTAGTTTACTAAGGCAGCTAATTTGTCATTGTTGTAAAATACTCTGATTCAGCAATTGATTTGTAGAATTCATCCACACTGTCAGGAGGTACAAAGCATAATGCAGTTAATTAATTACTTCAATTCATACTGCAGTTTATTGTTTGAAATGTAATCCTCAACCAATTAGGTATTTTGGATTTTCTTCAGTAGGTCTGTAAAAAGTGAAAAACATCCTTGAATTTGGGTATCTGGATAAACCTTAATAATGGTGTTAATCATGGGTAATTCAAAATTAATTATCACTTATATAGATTGTTTTTTTTAGATTTTACTACTGTTAAAAAATTCAGTGTATGAGGAGGTTTGCTTATCAGGGAGTAAACTGTACATTAAATGAACTGTAGTGTTATTGATATTGGTGTGAATAGTGTATATTTGGATGAATGGTAGGGGTCTGGATTTAAAAGTCCCATCCAACATCCAAATATTATTTCTCTCTAAAGTTACAAGGCTATGGGCTTTGCTAAAGATTAGTATCCTTTTCTGAGAGTTTTTGTTGCCGTGCAAAAGAAAAGTTTTATTAGTAAAGGTTATAGTAAATTCAATGGGAATGTTAATGTCTGAGTAGGTCTCGAGTGTTGATCAATGTGGGTGAGCTGCCTGTTTTTTCTTTGTATAATTGTGTGTACATTAGGAATTGTGAGCATAGAACTTGATATATACATAGAAATGTATTGGAATACCTCCCTTAAAACTGAACCAAAGGTTTCTTTGTAGGTGGATGCCAAAGTTTTGATTTGCTGGATGTTCTCTCTAACCTCAATCTCCATTGCAGAGGCATAGTGGTTTTGCTCGGTGCTTTTAAAAAAAAAAAACAAAGTCATCAAGAGTAACCACTCTGCCTGTGCAATGAGATGCATAATACTGCACACAACTCCAATGATTCCTTGGCTCAGTTAGTCTCACCTTACAATAAAAATAGCCACCATACTTTAGCAGCTGATTGCCTCTGTCAGGCTTGATGTACGTTACTTCTTCCTGTTGCCATATTTTACATGCCGTAAAACAGGATAGAAAAAGTAATTTTGTTTGATGGTTCACAAATAGAAATGTTTATTAGTTAAAAGCTGTAAAGAAAATCTGGTTATTAGTTCTTGACTGCTTATTGACGTTTCTAAGAACTTGTTCTTTATTCTGTGGCTGGACTCTGACTTTGCTAACTCTGACTTTGCTGTCTATGATTTTGCACTGTGATTTGTAGTTAACAGATTTAAAATTCTCAATGTCCGTATTTTTACCTTTTGTACGTTTCTTTAGTCTTTTGGTGGTTCAGGTCTTCTTCCAGTAGATATTGTAGAGTTGGATTATACCATTCTGGGGGTGGTTGATCATGTAAGGAAAGGTTGATGTAGAGATATTAAAAAATATGGAGGTTGGAGAGGTTTGTTCTTCTCCTGTTAGGCCTGGCATCTTTGGCGTGTTTCTCACCTAACTTTTGGCCTTCAACCCTTATGTAATTGGGGTTTCTATATTTGGTGGCTTTATATTTGGCAGCCCAGTGTTTGGCCGCTCGCTATTTGTCAGTTTGCTATTTGGCGGCTCTGTTTCGGACAGGAGGCATTGAGCATCTGCCCAAGTCTTAATTCTTCCAGTGTACTTGAAGCTTCAACAATGTCAGAATTGGTACTGAAAATTCTAAATCTACATGACAAACCAATGCAAGGAGGCTGGTGTTTACTTTTGGGAGGCGTAGACAGCTGCCGCCACCCAATCTTTATTAGGGCTCATTATGATAGTTCTAGACTTCTTATATTGCAAGGTAGTCAGATGTGTTTCCCCTTCATTACTACAAGGCCTGGGCAGAGTTAAGTCACCAAAAAACTCCACCGTGCAGCTCAGAGTTCTGTAAGCGGCAGAGTACATTAGGTTGTGACATTCACGCTGATTTTTAGCCCCAGATGTTTGTCCCGTGCTGGAAAATCAGTGCAAACAAAAACATGGGAAGCGCAGGAGGTCGTTGCTTCTTTCCTCCATTCTACAGTCTGCTAGCGTGCCAGTTTCCTCAATGTGAACGGAAGGTTTTTCAACACAAGCGTTCTTGGCCATCTGCGTTGAGAAATCTGGGCAAGAGGTCATCTGGAGTAAGATATTCCTCACTCACTCTCGCTAACTTAACATTGGCGAATGAGAGGGAGGAAAAAATCTCCGCTTTGCAAAGCAGAGTTTTTCAGAACTCCCTTTGCTCCACAGAGTGTGGATAACTCCACAAACAGAATGGAGTTCACAGCCCAGGTAAAATTACTACTACCAGGTGTGATGGCTGTTTTTTTTGTGGGGGTGTTTATTATTTACCTGTTAGACATGGCATCTTTGCCGTGGTTCTCCCCTAATTATTTGACTTCTACCCTCCTATTTTTGGAAGCTCTGTGTTTGGCGGCTCAATATTTGGTGGCTATTTGGTGGCCTTTCTATTGTGGTGCATTTCTTTTGATGGGCATCATAACGCTGGAATTGATGCTACTTGAACCTCTATTTTTTTAACAAAACACTGCTGTCCTGTCTCCGAGGTTAGGCTGCCCACGCTTATGGCCTTGTACACATTGGTTTATGTGCAAAAAAAAAAGTAACACAAATATTTATTTAAAAAACATTTGTTGGAATGTGACCCTTTTTGTATGGTTACCCCTACTTTTTGTCTGATATCTGATACAAACTGACTTGATGTGCCGGAGTCACTTCCAACCAGGTTCCCAGGGTTTTGTTCTTTCCCAAAGCTGTGCCTTTGGACACCCATTTGGCACATCCCTGGCCTCGGGTAACCCCCTTGTGAAAGATACCATGGGCACAAAGGGCACTGTGACAAAGGAAGGCATCTAAGGGCTGCAACACTTATTGTGCCACCCTTAAGGGCCCAGTACCTTAACACGCACACCATGCCAGTGCATGCTGTGTGTTTTGACACAGAATAGAGTCAACATGGCTCACTTCCCTGTGTGTCAAGCCTGCAACCCACTGTCTAAGGCCTAGGCAAGTTACCCCTCTAGCAGGGTGCACTAACCCTCAGACACTGTAGGGGCACAGGGCCCATTCCACTGTGCCCTCCCCTACCTCCATTCTCAGACACTGTAAGTGTAGTAAAGCCATAAGGAATATGAGGTCTGGGAGTTGGTCATTACGAACTCCACAGCTCTATAATGGCTTTACTAAAAACTGTGAAGTTTGGTAGCAAACTTCTCAGCATATTAACCCCACACGGATATCAGTGTGAGATTTAATGTAAAATGCACTCAGAGGGCATCTTCGAGATGCCCCCTCAAAATAAACCACCCCTGGTGTGGTTCCTGAATGGCTGCCTGCCATTTGCCACCACCGCCATGTTTCTGGACTCGTGGGTAGAGAGCCTCCGCTCTCTGTCCAGAAACCGCCCTTGGCAGAGGTGTCATGCCTCCTCACCCAGGATGGGCAGCATCCATGAAGGAGAAGCTTCAAAGGCCTACCACCTTTGGAAGCTGTCCCTGCCTTTGACTGCCCCCAGCAACTGGCTCCCACCTCTTCCGGTCCCCACTTTGGGTGGGAAAATCAGCGGGAAGACCAACCTAGGAAGAGAGATGTGCCCACCTTTTCCAAACCCACCCCTCAGGTAGGGAAGGCGAGGTGATGCAAACATCTGTCCCTTCAATCTTGAAGATGAGGAGATATAGCCAATCAAGGAGAGGCTCATGCTCTCTCCCAATGGAAGGTGGCATAATCGGGGGTTACCCACCCCAAGGAATAAACCCATTGGTCCCAACCTTCACACCCCTTTAAATGCCCCTAAATATAGTAATTAGGGGCAACCCCGAACCTTGCCTTCCTCAGATTTGAGGAAAGAAGGATCAAAGAGCTGTGCTGACGCAGGAAAAAGAAGACACCTGCTGCTTTTGCCCCAGACATATGGGCCTTTCCAGACTCTGACCTGCCTACAAAGAAGAAATTGGTGTGTCTAGCAGCCTCCCAGAGCACTGAGAACTTGCCCTGAACTCCCCATACAGACACTGTCTCCCATGGCCAGCGTATTTGCCCAACAAAGATTCTAAGACCAGAATCAGTTGAATCTGCGATTCTGCACCCGATGTCCACAGCTCGAGTTTGAGTGGCCCAAAACCACAAAGAGGTTTCCCTCCAGTGATCTGGTGATTCTTGAACTGAATCAAGCTTCAAGAAGACGCCTGCAGCCTCAACCCGAAGGGTCCCTCTGACCGGAGCAGGTAAGAAAAACTAATGCTAGAAGAAACCCATTCACTGCACTCCCCCACGGCATTGTGTGGCCAAACTGACGGTGTCCAGGTATCTCCCAAGATACCAACTATCTCTCCAGCCCGTGGTCACCTTCAGGAAGCCTCCCTGCCAGAGCCTGCAGCAACTTCACCAAACCGAGAATTCCCATTGAAAAGCACAAGGTCCCTGATGACTTTTTGGCACCCTGCACCTGGCTGCCCCAGTGTCGCTGGTGGTGCAGCTCCAATGCTGATTATGGGCCCCTGTAGTGCTGACATTAGCCCCAGGATATTTGCTCCCACACCGGATTGGCCTGCTTGTAAGCTGTCCCTAACTGAAGGCCCCCTTTGCCCTATTGGCTAACATTGGGCCCCTGCACTCTGAACCCAGCCACTCCAATGCCACCTCTGGTGCCATTCAAGTGCCCATCTAGACCTTGGGGAACCTTTGTCCTAACCCCCAAAACTCTCACGTCTTGTACTTACCTGCTAACACTTTTTCTCCCTTAGAACATTTTAGACCCAAAATCTGATAACATGGGTTCCTAAGTGTTAAACTGATGTTTGTATAAAGAAAATAGAACTAAACTGCAAAGTACAAAGTCATACTTACCATGTAGTGTGAGAACCTTAGGTGTGGTATCTAGGCATACCACCCTCCTCAAAGTAAACCAAAAGTAACTGAAAAGTATTCTGAAAGTCATACTGTGTAATTCAAACTGCTTTTCTTAAGGGATGCTAATCTGTAACAACTGCAAATCCATCCTCAATTGCATATCTGTAGACAGGTTTACAATTGAAATTATATTTTACCTACCCGTACCAAGTCTTGCTAAGTTCTAAATAATGAAATCCAAGTATACCTTTTTTATACTTACCCAATTGGTCTGGATTCAGTCTCTGAGTGTATCAGTCTTGATTGAGTGAATACAATAAATGCTTAAAACGCCCTGTGGATAAGCCCAACTGCTCGCCCACACTTCCACAAAGAGAGTTGTTAGTACTTACCTAATTTAGCCTCTGCTATACCTCTGGGGACTCGCTGGACTATGTGCACACTATACCTAACTTTGGTATCGTATGAATAGTGCCAGCTTCTACGTCTTTCTTTAGTCAAATAGGCTTAAAGTAGATTAAAGATGCCCAACAGCTTGTCAGATAGGATTACCATTCTCCAAGACATTTATCAGTAAGGATCCTGGGTAAGGACTTTGGTATAATTAATTTATACTTGTGTCATCTCATATAATTTTCTACCATAAGAAATCAGAATTTTATCACCCAATCGCTGCAATTTCAAGCCCACATACTGAACTGTATATTGAACTTTCATACAATTTCACTCAATCACTGCAACATCTTGCCCAGGGTTCCAGAAAATTGATAAGATGACGGAGAGCTACAGTTATAAGTGGAGGTTAAGAAACTGATGACAGATCACTTTCCCAGCGGGTAGCCTAGAAAGTAGGATGTGTTACAGAGTCAGATTAGGAACACAAGCCAGGGCATCGAAACAATAAATTGACCCACATTTGTGCATAATGACCTTTCATCAAACTTTGCATAGTATCTGGAGTAATCGCGGGAGAAATCTCTGATAAATTAAACTTTCTAAACTCATGGGGTCAGTAGCATTGGCCATAGATGCACCACTAGACACACCATTATTCCAATGCAACTCACCTGCTGGTCTCCTCGCCTGATCTTCAGGCCTATACATTTCTGTTCTTTTGGTGCCTGAATGTGTTGGTCACCTATTGGACCCTTAGTCTGTCATCCCCACCCAAAGATCCCTGAATACCCTGTATAATGTTAGGCAATGAGTCAGAGAACCATCTTCATCATTCGTGTCTGGAGGTTTTTGTTCACCCTGAAGGAACCAGGGGTCCTCCTCTTTTAGTTGTCACTCAGGAACCTCTCTACAAGCGATGTCTTTGAGGTTTGCATACAACTTCTTACTTGATGTCTTTTGTATTTTTGGTATAGCCTTGGTCTGAATATTGAAAAGGTGCAGGAATTCACTCTAAATGCCTTTTTCTCTCTGTCTCCATGCCCCTTTCTTACTAGCTGTGGGCATCTCTTTCGTTCTTCGGATCACTTTTTACCCCTCCCTCTAGCTCTTCCTTTATTCTCATACTCTACTTTTTTTCCTCTTCTTGGTGTCTGTTTCTACCTATGTACTTCACTCAGTCTCTCACATTTCCCCTCTTTCTTTTGCTATCGTTCTCTCTGTCTCCAAATCCCCCTCTCTCTCCCGCTCCTGACTTCCCTGTGGACTCTTTCTTTATTTATTTGTATATGTCTCAGGCACTTATTCCTCTTGTTATTTTATGTTATATTCTTGTGTGTCCACTTTATTGCTTTGCTGCAGACGATAAGAGAAAGTCCTCATGTGCCTGGAGGTAGGGTTTAAACCAAAGGAGAATCCACAGGTAGAATTTCCTTTACCATTTCATGTCTTTGATGAAGGAATTTCCACTGGTGAATCGTAATCTACTGTTGCATTTAGCACAACCTTCTGGAATGCCATCAACCTCTAAACTGAGCCCTAGACTGAGGGAGAGAATTAGCATAGTGCTTATGAGTAGTAAATATCTTAACTTTTTTCTCTTAGACCAGAAAATGTTTGACACACAAGTTTGCTTTCAGCTCCCCTCCATCACTTCCTTTGCCATTCATGATTTTTGTAGTTTTATATAGCGCATTCTCTACCCATTGGTATTGAAGTGCTTTACATGTTCACATTGATTTTTTTAGGCACTGGGATATTTTTTGATCTGCCCAGACTCGCAGAATGTTAAGTCGACGCCGACACTCAAACCTGGTTTTCTGCTTTGTCCATTGCACCACATTCTCTACCACTTTCCTTTCTCCCTCTTCTCCATTTTTGCTTTGCAGGTTTCTCTCTTTAAACCTGAAAGACAGTGGAGATATGTGCTGTAATTGTTACTTCTCCCAAATCGCTTCCCCCTTACTGCCTCCATCTGTCTGCATTTCTAACTCTTATCCTCTCTCCTCTACCTTTCCTTTCTCCCTCACTTGATTACCTCCTCCCATATTTTTGTCATTGTTACCCACTCTGCTGTCTCACTTTACCTTTTGCCTCTTGCCACATTCTCTCCGCTCATTCCATTTTGTTACTGCCATGCCATGCAGAATTTCCATTCCCTGTGTAATTTTGGCCCAGAAGGAACGTTTTTCACAGTAAGGTTCTAAAAAATAAGACCAAAATATTTTGTGTTGTCAAACATTTTTCTTTTTGCTCATTTTGGTTGTTTGCAATATTTATTTTCGCTCAGTGGTGAACTGGAGATCCCTCCCAGATAAGGTGGCTGTTGCTGGAAACAAAAGCAGAACCTTTTAGCTGGCAATCACATTTAATCTTTCTAACTGCACAGCCACCTTTCACTCCACCCCAGGTAACATTAGTGCTGGTTGTTAAATTCAAAAAGAGATCAGCCACTCCCATTTTGCCTCACTGTCAGGGTGAGAGAATGGGGACAGGAGGATACCCACCACAACCTGTGCCTGCTCAGTTTGGCCCGTTGTCCTACTGCACAAGACTCAGAGTAAGCCAGCCATACTCTATACTTAGTTATAACGTGCGCCGATCTTCGTTCTATGGTTACAGCAGCCTTTAAGATCAAGCTCCAGTGGCCGAGCCAGGCCCAGTAAAATGTGATTTTATCTACAGCTGAAAAAAACAGCCCACAAGCTGGCCTTTGCTTCAGGCTCCTCGTACAATGCCTGATTGTACGCCCTGCCAATCAGATGCTGACACCTTGAGCAACTGCCCATGCATTAATACCTTTGGCGCACTTGAAGCTTCAGCAATGTCAGAATTGAAAATGCAAATTCAAAATCTACATGACAAGCCACAGTAAGGCGTCTGGTATTAGGTTTTGGGAGGCATAGACACGTGCCACCACCTACTCTTTATTTGAATATATATTATGATAGTTCTTGACTTCATATATTACAAGGCAGTCAGATGTGTGGCCTCTTCATTATTACTACTAGCTGTGATGCTTTGTTTTATTTGGTAGGGAGGGGGGTTTGGTTCTGGGCCTGCTAGACCTGGCATTTTTTTAATCATTCCCCATTACATTTGGTCTTCAACCATCCTGTTTTTCGCAGCTGTGTTTTTGGCTTGCCTTGTTTTTGGCAGTTTTTTATTGTGCATTTCTTTGATGCTGCTTTTGCCACTAACTGTACATCTATTTTATTAACAGAATACTGTTTTCCAGTCGGAGTTAAGCCTGCCAACACTTATGGTCTTGTATATATTGCTTTGCTATTTGTTAAAAAAAATTGTAATAAATATTTAATTAAATTTGTTTATTCAAATGTCCTCAGAGAATTGTCATCCAGCCTGACCAGGTGTTGGGCATCTTTAAGTGACTTTAAGACAAAAATTCATAAGAATCCTGGGCAATGATTTGGATATGATTCATGCGTACTTGTCATCTTATGAAATATTGCCCCCATTCGGAATCTGAATTTTATTACTCAATATCTTCAAATTCAAGCCCATGGCTTCCCAACCTTCTGAAAAATGAAGGTGACAGTGGATAGAGCGACAGTAAGAGGTCGAGGTAGCCGAAAAAGAGAGGTTAAGAAACTGTTATAAGATTACTTTTACTGTGGGTAGCCTAGAAGGTAGAACACCTTGACCAACTGCCCATAACTTAAAACCTCTGGCATACTTGAAGCTTTAACAGTGTCAGAATTGTAACTGTAAATTCAAAAGCTGCACAACAAGCCACTGCATGGAGACTGTTTCTTTTTGGGAGGCACAGACACCTGCCACCACCTACTCTTTAGTTTGGAATATTATGATAGCTCTTTATATCTTATTTTCCAATATAGTAGTAAAAAAGAGGCAACAGAAATGACTACCAGCTGTGATAGCTTATTTTATTCTGTGTTTAGGGGGTTGATTCTTGGTCTGTTACACCTGGCATATTTGGCATGGTTTTCCCCTAACGTATAGCCTACAACCATCCTATTTTTTGTGGCTGTTTTTGGTGTCTCTCTTTTTGGTGGCTTGGCATTTTGCTGCTCAGTGTTTGTCAGCCAATTATTTGGCAGTTAAATTTTTGGCCGTTCAGTTTTTGCCCACTCAGTTTTTGGCTTGCCATGTTTTTGGCAGCTTTCTATTGTGCATTTCTTTTGATCGGCATGTGGATCCTGTTATTGCCACTATCTGTACCTTTATTTTCTCAACTGAATACTGCTGTTCTGTCTCTGAGCTGAGCATGCCAGTGCCTATGGTCTTCTATACATTGGTTTATATGCTTAAAAATATAATTTAAAAAAGTTTTGAACTTTGTTTAGTCAAAAAGGCTTAGAGAATGGTGATCACAATTGACAATGTGGTGGGCATTTTTAGGCCACTTTAACACCTATATTCATAGGGCTCCTGGGTAAGGAGTTTGGTATGATTCATTTTACTAAATTCTCGGAAAATGATGGCAAGACAATACAGTGATTTGGTAGCAAGGGTTCCAAATAATTGCTAATATGATAGTGGATAAGGCAACAGAAGTAGAGGTAGCCTGAAAAGAGGCTAAGAAACTGGTAAGAGATTACATTTTCCTGGGGGCAGCCTAAAAGGTAGGATGCCTTGAGCATCTACTCGTGGCTTAATTCCTCTGGTGTATTTGAAGCTTCAGCAATGTCAGGACTGGCACTGCAATTATCAAAGCTATATGACAAGCCAATGCAAGGAAGCTGATGTTAGGTAAGGTAATACTTTATTGTACAGTTAATTAAAATCATTACAAACCATAAATAAAAACAGTTTTGTGTGTCTATAACAGCCATAACAAATTACAATAATACTGTAGTAGGGTGTAAGTAAAAACTGCGTTTAAAAGGTGCTGCAGCTAAAACTATTAAAATACAGACAGGATGTGAGATTGGCCCAGAAACTGGCTCACTTCTATCATACCATTGAAAAACTTTGCATGGTTGGGCTACCTTACATTCCCATTCAAATTCAGTTAATTATTGCAGTCCATAATCTGCCTGGATAACAAAGTTATCCTCTACGTAAGCTTGTACTTTGTAACAATAAAAGCTCAATGGATACTGAAAATGCCAGCTGAGCCCTCGTTGCCTTCCAATTATTTTAGCTCTAAGGGTACAAGTGTTGCGCTGGGTTCCGTCACTGTCCTTCCGGCTTTTTCGCTAATGTGAGTGCTGTTCCTTCTTCATGCAGGTTGTGGAGCTGGCTTCTGCTCTACAGCCAAACCAATTTGGCTTTTTCTGTTTATTCTTTCACTTTGTTAAGTTGGGCATCTACGACTTCAAGGTATTTTACCAGTCGGCAGCCAAGTTGGACTTCATCACTGGAGAAGCATGCCAGCACTGCTTGCCTGCATGACCTTATCTGTATTTTGTTGAATGGTGGTCTCAAAAGGTTCCGGCGATCTTGTAGTAGATCCTTACAGATGGTGATGAGGTGTATTTTGTTTTCTTTGCCGTTGCCACAAAGGCAGCACTGTGCTGGCATTGAGGGACGCAGCCAAGGGGCCAAGAGGGCAACGGTCCTAGGCGAAATCTCAAAAACTTCCCTTTTGTCTTTTTGGTGAAGCTGGCCTGAAGATATGTTTGGGGCCTGAGTTTGCTGTAAGATTGTATGGTTAGCCAGCCATGTGCTCGCTCTGCCAGTAAGGCTTTGTTCTGCAAGAGAGATTCTTTTTTAACAATGCTATTTACTGCTTTTTTGAAGCCCGCCAAGGGTCCTCAGCGATCCCATAGTTGAGGCAACCCTGGGTGTTTTATTGCGTCCTGCAGGTAAAGCCTTGCAGGGCAGTTTTCTTTAGTTTGCAGTTGCTTCCACAGGAGTGTTGAGTGTTTTTGCTTCTCCCATGCTTATTTTGTACCAGCTTTTTAAATATACTCCTTTGCGTGCCTGCTCTTCCTGTGCGAGCCCAAATTTGAGCCTAATCTACACGGGTGATGTGTACCTCTGCAAGCCAAAGATCATGCGCGATGCTCTTGTTACCGTACCATCTACCGTTTCAGCGTCCCTTCCTCTCATTGCTTTGCTTCCGTAGGTGATAGATGGGATCAGTTTTGCCTGAATCACCTTCATTAGAGGGCGGAGGCTTCGTCCAGTGATCTTATTTTTTATGTTTCTGAAAGATACCGCAGTCATTAATCCTCTTTTTTTATTTCCTTGCATTGTGGCTTAAAGCTGACCTTGGAGTCTAGAATGACCCCCAGGTATCTGTATTTGCTTGCAACATCCAGCTTCCTTGAGTCCAAGAACCAGTTGTTCGTTATTTTTTTTTTGCGACTAGTGATACACATGACGTTCGTTTTTTCTTGATTGATTCTGAGTTTGTTTGTTTCAGAATATTGCGATGTGATGTCCAACAGTCGCTGTAGGCCTATCGGAGTCCGGCTGATCAGCACCAGATCATCCGCGTAGAATAAATTGGACAGCTGGGTGCCCCCTAGCTTGGGTGCATGGGAATAACTTTTGTTCAGCAAGATTGACAGTTCGGCCATGAAAAGATTAAATAATGTTGGTGCGAGCACGTATCCTTGTTTTACCCCTGTGCTTGTAGGGATCTTCCTGGATAAACATTCCCCCGCGCCTAGTTTGACCTGAGCTTTTGAGAGGAATAGACACATACTGCCATCTACCCTTTGTTCGGTTTTAATATGATAGTTCTAGACTTTTTATATTCCAAGGTAGACGGATGCATTGCCCCTTCATTACTACCATCTCTGATTGTTTTGTTTATTTGGGGGTGTGCGGGTTGGTTATTTGCTTGTTAGGGGTGAACCATGTCAAAGATGCCAGGTCTAACTTATTGCCTTGAAACCTCCGGTTTGTGCGTGCTGAGTTTGTGGCAGCTGAGTATCAATCAGTCAGCGCTTGTTAAGCAGGACTACTCACCTGTGAGGGTCTCAAGTCACTGGGGGGATGCAGTTCCTGCAGGGTGCAGAGGTTCTGTCGAAGAGCCAGGTCTTGAGATCCTTCCTGAATTGGGTCAGCGACTGGGAGAGCCTGAGGCAGAGAGGCACAGTGTTCTAGGTTTTGGTGGCAATGTAGGAAAAGGATCTTTCTCTTGTAATGTTCTTGCAGATCTGAGGGACGGTGGTAAGAGCCATTTGAGCAAAGGTATCTGGTAGGAAAGTGGCATGAGAGGCGGTCATTCAGGTATGCTGGTCCGACATCATGGATGGCTTTGTAGGTGTGCGTGAGGAGCTTGAACTTTAATCTTTTGTTGACTGGGAGCTAGTGCAGTTCTCACAGGTGTTTGGAGATGTGGCTGCTATGGGGTGATGTTGAGGACCAGTCTGGCTGTGGCTTGGCTTTCTGTAGGTTCCTGAGGTGTTTCTGGGTGCCACCTGCATATAGTGCATTGCCGTTGTAGAGTTTACTGCTGATGAGTGCATGGGTGACTGTCTCTCTGGCCTCAATGGTGACCCTCCTGCAGATCTTTTGAAACAGGTGAATGGTGTGGAAGCATGATGATGAGGAAGCAGTGTTGATCTAGCGGCTCATCATGAGCGAAGAGTCGAATATGATGCCTAGGTTCTGTGCGTGGTCTGTGGGGTTGGGGGTTCCTAAAGCAGCAGGCCACCAGGACTCTTCCCAGGTGGAGGTGTTGGGCCCCAGGATGAGGACTTTGGTCTTGTCTGAGTCAAGCGTGAGGCAGCTGTCTCATCCATGTTGTCAGAGCATTCATCCCATCGTGGAAGTTGTTTCTGGTGATTGTGGGCTCGTTGGTGAGGGAGAGGATCAGTTGGGTGACATCGCTGTAGTAGATTATGTTGAGTATGTGGCTTCTGACTATGGTTGGGAGTGGGCCATGTAGACGTTGCAGAGGGTGGTGCTCAGGGTGGACCCTGGGGGACTTAGCAGCTGATCTCCCTGGGTTTTGAGAGGAACAGTGGTAGTCTGCCTCGTTGTGTTCTAGCGGTAGGGAAGGAACGGTTCCAGTTCAGGGCTTTGTTGCTGATGCTGGCGTTGTGGACTCTCGTGCTTAGGGTGCGGTGGGAGACTGTTTCGAAAGCGGCTGAGAGGTCCAGGAGGATGAGGGCTGCTGTTTCTCCCCAGTCAAGGAGGGAGCAGATGTCATAGGTAGAGGCAAGGAGGGCGGTATCGGTGCTGTGGTAGCTTTGGAGCCAGATTGAGAGGAATGCAGGAGGTGGTTGGGTTCTATGAACTCTGAGTTGTGCGTTGATGGCCTTCTCAGTGACCTTGGCTGGGAAGGGGAGCAGGGAGATGGGTCTGAAACTCTTAAGGTCTGTCAGTCTGGAAGACAGTTTCTTCAGCAGAAGGTTGATCTCAGCATGCTTCCAGTAATCAGGGAAGGTGGAGGTCTCAATAAGAGCAGTTGATGGTATAGCGTAGTTCAGAGGCAATTGCGGCTGAGTATCTGGTGGCTCTGAATAACTGGTGGCTCACCATTGTGGTAGCTCTTTATATTGTGGTACATTTCTTTTGATCGATATCTTAATGCTGCTACTGCCAGTAACTGAACCTCTATTATATTAACAGAATACTGCTGTCCTATCTTGGAGTTAAGCTCCCAGAGCTTATGATCTTGTACTATTTGATTTGTGTTGAAAAAGGTAAATTAATTTTTTAAACAACTTTTTGGGTAACATGGGCTTAGAGAATAGTAATCTCCCCTAATAAGGTGATGGGTATCTTCAATACACTTCAAGACATAAATGTATTAGGATCTTGAGCAAAGACTTCTCGCTGATTCTTGTGTACTTGTCTTTTTATTGAACTATTCCCCCATTTGAAATCTGAATTTTATAGCTTGATATCTTCAAATTCAGCCCACATATTGAATTGTAAATAAAACTCTCAGAAAACATCACTCAAAAATCCCAGTAATGTGTGCCCAAGGCCCCACAAAAGTAATAAGACCGTGGGAAGAGCAATAGTGACAACCTGAAAAGAGAAGTTAAGAAACTTGTGAAAGATCACTTTAACTTGGGTCCGCCTAGAACTGTAAATTCAAAACCTACATAACATTCCACTGCAAGGAGAATGGTGTTATATTTTGGAAGGTATGGGCACTAGCCACCACCTACTTTTTATTTGGGTGCATTATAATAGTTCATGGCTTCTTATATTCCAAGGTTGTCAGATGTGTTTCCACTTCATTACTGCTACCAGCTATGATGGCGTGTTATTTTTGGATGATTTGGTTCTTGGCTGGTTAGACCTGTCATCTTTGGCATGGTTCTCCCCAAACGTTTTGCCTTCAACCATCCTGTGTTTGGCTGCTCTGTTTTTGGGAGCTCAGTAAATGCGTCTCAGTATTTGTCGGCCCAGCGCTTGTCAGCCCAGTATTTGGCAGCTAAATTTTTGGCAACTCTGATTTTGGCAGCTCAGTTTTTGGCTTGTCCGGTTTGTTTTCTTTTTATTGTGAAATTATTTTGATTGGCATGTTGATGCCATTATTGCCACTAACTGTACCTTTATTTTGTTAACAGACTATTGCTGTCCTGTCTGAGTTAAGCCTGCCAGTGCTTATTTCTTCCACATGTTGCTTAATGTGCTGAAAAAATCAAAGAAAAATATATATTTAAAATCATTGTTTAGTTAAACAGGCTATAGAATGGTGATCCTGTCTGACAATGTGTTGGGCGTCTTTAAGCCACATTAAGACATATATTCATAAGAATCCTGGGTAATGACTTTCCTATGATTCAAGTTTAATTGTGTTATCTTAGGGAATTTTGCCCCCATTCAAAATCTGAAGTTTATTACTTAATATCTGCAAATTCAAGCCCACATAATTACCTGTATATTAAACTATCAGAAAATGTCACTCAAACTTCAATGCAATGTCTTGCCCAGGGTTCCAAACAATTAAGATGACCATGGATAGGACGAAAGTGAGAGGTAGCCTGAAAATAGTGGTTAAAAAGTGATGAAAGATCACTTTCCCTGTAGGTAGCCTAGCAGGTAGGATGCCTTAAGCAACTGCCCATGCCTCAAATATAAAATTCCAAATCTGACATTGCTGAAGCTTCAAGTGGCCAGAGGTATTCAGTTACTCAAGCCACTGCAAGGAGGCTGGTATTAGCTTTTGGGAGGCATATATATCTGCTGCAATCTACTCTTTATTTGGGTACAATATGATAGTTCTTGACTTCTTAAATTCCAAGCTAGTCAGATATGGTGCACCTTCAGTACTACTACTAGCAGTGATGGCTTGATTTGTTTGAGAGGGGTTGGTTCTTGTCCTGCTAGGCTTGGCATCTTTGGCATGGTTGTCCCCTAACCTTTTTCCTTCTCTGCTGTTTTTGGTGTGTGTTTTTGGCAGCTCATTCTTTGGGGGCTCACTCTTTGGCAGCACTCTTTTTTTGCAAGTTCTGTTTTTGACACTCTTTCTATTGTGGTGTATTTCTTTTGATGGATAACTTAATGCTGTTATGCCAAATACGCCTCCCCTTAATTTTTTCAATAAAAAAAAATACAACTGCTATATATTAGACAAGCAAGGAAGTGAAGCAAACTAAAAACTTTACATAATGAGGGACAGAACTATAACCTATGAATATTATGGCTCAGAATAATGATCAATGAAAGACATATGGTATTGGTTGGCAAATGCAATGGGACCTCATACTTACCAGCCATGCTGCACTGTCATGGCAACTGCTGGTATACTGAATAAATTAATTCTACACCAAAACATTGCGGAGGTCCATGACCATGGCCACTCTCTTTTTCACTGTGAAGATTGCAGGCCCAAGTAAGCTAGTATTTTCAATAATACTCACCATGTATGTTTGTTGAGAAGGCTTTAATTTTCTTGCTCCTAATCTAACATTTGACCGAAAAGTGCCCAAAATGAGTTCTTAGTCTTACAGTACCAAAAGCTATAGAGGGGAGAGGGAACGATTACCAACAAAAAAGAATATAGGAGAACTAGAGACAAGAAAAAGTCAGCTCACAAAATAAAAAAAACATGAAATAAGGAAACAAAAAATGCAGAGACAACAGGAATGAAACTAAAATCGGATAGGTGAGTTGGAAAAAACAGTGTAAAAAAAAAAAAATGAACAAGGCTAAATTTAAAAGTAGCATATTAGGCAGATATAAAGAGCTAATCCACCGTGCTTTGCATGCGTGGGTTCATATTCCCTCCTGTAAAGAAGTCCGGTAAGGGTGTCAGAGCAACTTTATTTTCCCACCAGCAATACCAAGCTCCAGGCAGCAACTCCCAACCTGGAAGCCAGCACCAACTTTCCAATACCCCAAGATTCTACCCTAAGATCACAACAATCATTAAACCCCAAATTAGGGAAATGATAATAGGACTTACTGGGTTAGCAGAGCCCTCTGCAGTGGTGTCAGTGGTCAGTGCCTCCTGACCAGCTGCTCCGGGACCCACCCCTGCAACATCCCTCTTCTTGCCCTACTTCGGTGAAAAAAATTAAAATAGACGAGTGATTCGGTTAACCTTCACAAATTTATAACCCGCAAGCACAGTCACACTGTATTATTCTAAAACAGATAGTCAATATCCTCAAAACTAAAACTATAGGCAATCATTGAGTTGGCCATGCTAATCCTAAAATCTCTCTTCCAAATGTTCTTAATCAAAACTAAATTTGGAACTAATGCATTGCAATGAATGAATGATCTTTTATTGTATTCTCATTTCTCAACCCCACTAAAGGACAAACTCAGTCTCCCCTTGTTGCAATGCATATATGCAACTGTACAAGCTACATAAAGAAACTCACAGAGCACTAACTCAATGATATCACTGATTCACTATGATGACAGGAGGACAGAAGATTCTGAAATGGCTTCTTAATTAATCAGCCAAAGCGAGCGCTGAAAATGAGTTTGATTAGGTAGCTCTGATCACATAATAATCTTAATGTAAAATTAACGTAACTTACCTCTGAGTGTGAGCAACATGCTATTTGAGGAAAAAATGTTGTCCTGCAGAGCATAAGCAACACAACAAATATAGGTACCGGGATCTGTATGCAGACCACGTCAAGCAACTCCTGTCCTTGTCAAGAATGCCCACCAAGCAGTGCATCAGCTACTGGAGGATGCAATGTACCTGACTCGTGTGACGCATTCACTGATGCACCCTCCCCGAGCGCTGTCTATGACGGCCAGCAAAGCAAACGGGGTTAACCCAGTATTCCTCAGAACCTGGGCATTAATACAATAAACAAAAAATGGTTCGGTCGGGTGAATACAATTTCTTTGTATCTCAAGGAAATACATCTCCAACAAGCACCAGAACACAGATAAAGCTGTAAAATCATGCATAATTGAAAAAATTTACAATCTTATTTAGTTTTTCAAGCTTTAAAATACAGTATTTTATTCAGTACACAAAGACTTAAATGAATTACCATAGGTAGAGGCTGTCTGGTAATTCAATCAATCTAACCACGCAAGAGACACTTATTTATAGTGACAATGTGAATAAAATGCAAAAGTGGCAAGATCAGTGTATCATACAAAAAAGTAATAATCATACATGATGAGTAAATATTGACACATACAAGCTTTCAACAAAGTCCAATTTAAAAGAATAACCTAAGTATCTCCAGCTAAGGAATTAATTCACTATAATTTTGAGCTGGGAGACCTATATTTCAGAACCAATACTAATTGCAGTGCAAGGGTGTGGCTATGGGGGCGAGGTTCACTCCCAGTCTAGCCGATATGTTTATGGATCGCTATGAAAATGAGAACCTCTATAATCTGGATAACCTCCACATAGATGACATCAATATGTTGAAGAGGTATAGCGATGATGTTTTTATGATTTGGTCAGGGAGTGAAGCATCATTGAGGGAATTTTTTGATTGGTTGAATGGTAGATCCAGCGACATTCAATTTACTACGTCTTCTAGTAAGGAATCAATTAATTTCCTTGATCTCACACTGCAAATTGAAGACAGATTGATTTTTTACTAATCTTTATAGGAAAGAGACGGAACGCAATACTTCGCTCAAGTATAACTCAAACCATCCTAGGAGTCTCCATGACAATTTGCCGTACGGACAATTTTTGTGTATATGCCACAATTGTTTGAGCAGATCTGACTACTTTAGGGAATAAGATATACTGATACAATGATTGAAGGATAGGGAATATCCGATGGGCTTACTCAAACGTGCCAAGAAAAGAGCATGGTACTGCCCCAGCGAAGCCTTCCTAGAAGTAAAACCTAAGTCTAGTGAAAGTGACTGGATGGTATGTGTGACGACCTACAATTCTAAAAGCCATGAGATCAAGAAAACAATCAACAAATATTGGACTTTGGTAGCAACAGAAATTGGCACCATTGAAGATCCACTATTTGTTTTCAAATGAGGAAGGAATATTAAAGATTGCTTTGTGAGTGCCTATTTAGAAACTCCCAAACTACCTGATTTAAGGGCACAACTATGCTTGCCACCAGTGACAGGTCACCACAAGTGTGGCCGGTGCAAAGCATGCCCTTTAATGATATAAGGCACCAATTTTTCTTTTGCCAACTGTAATTACACCCTGTCGCATTTTACAAATTGTAACAGTACAAATGTAATTTATGTTATCAAATGTCCCTGCGACAAATTGTACGTGGGACAAACGTAGGATCCTACAACACATCAGTAGGATCAAATGCTGCATGCAAGGGGCACCATTTGGTTGAACACTTGGTTGACTCAGAACACCATCCTGAAAGCTTGAAGTGGACTATTCTTGAGAAGGTCCATATACATCCCAGAGGGGGTAATTTAGCGTCGCTGTTGAATTTCAAGAAGTGTAACTGGATTCATTCTTTGAAAACAGGAGGGTCTGGTTTAAATGAAATGGAGGAGACATACAAACAAATGGCACTATTAAGAAATAGCTAATTCTCCTTTCTTTGTACATCCAGCTCCCATACCTGAATACGTTATTCATCAGTTTAACTCTCACAGAGCAGACCCACTGTCACCCTGGTCTGTTAGCTGATCAACATTTCACTGTTTCAAATGAGTAATGTATATTGTTTGTCAATTCTATTTCCTACAGTTCACTAACAGGCGGAGACTAAAACTGGGAATATTACTATCGCTGTTGTGATTACAGTGAATTTATTTTTCATTCATTTAACTGTGGATTTTGAATTTATTAATGTACAATTAATGCCCTTTTTTATGTATGATTGTGTATTTTAACTTGATATGTTTTAGTTAAAGCCTCCTGATGCGATAGCTGGATGTCAAAATGTATTAGCTTTCTAAAGTCACCATCAAGCATTGCACTCCCATTTTAGATTCATTGAAACTAAGTAATACGCAACTATGTCACCTAATTATAATGTAAGCGCAACAATGTTGCCGGCATTTGCGCTATACTTCATGAAACACAGTGGTTCACCAACAACAGTGAACCGTAAAGTCTTTTTTCTATTATCCACACCGGCGGCTGCCGGTTTTAGTGCTGCACATCCTCATGCACGTTAGCCACGGACGTTCTTGGGACGCACCATTTCTGACATAAGCAGGCATTTCGAGCGACCTCTTTCACGGAATACATCTTCCGGTCGCCTGTCAGCTCTGACTAAGGTAAATTTACACGCATGCCACCAAAGAAGTTTCTTCCTCCTTTTTAAATCTGGAATTCCACACTCAGGATATTTTTGTTTCAATTTACAGCCTTTGCTGGTGATCCATGATTGATTACTGGTAACGCACTTCATATTAAGGCTTAGAGGCAGCATTCATTGCGCTCTGAATTCCAGAGCATTAAAGAGTTGATTTTCAAGCTCAAGGGTTCAAGGTATGTTTCCTTACTTGACAACGGGGCCATGTTTATTCATTTTTAAGCCCACTGCCATGTATGATTTATTTCTTTACATTGGTTTCTCCGTTTTCCCTATTTTTAGCAACAGCCATTTTAAAGACTTCTAGAGTCGTCTACGTTCTGAATACACTAAATGCATACAGAATTGGAAGGAGCCTCCGTTTTACTCTATTCATACGCAACATCATTGGTGGTTGTTTGCACTTCATCTGTGCTAGTATTCATCTTAATCCAGGTATGGATTATCTTTCATTCTTGCTTCTTTCTGTTTTTTGTGCATATTGGGTGTAGAATGGCACATTAATCAGGCCTTTTCACCTCCCTAGGGCTATTTGATATTGACTCAATCTCCCTTGGACACTTATCAAATTTAAAGATTCGGTGAGTCATTTCGCCATTATGTGCTGCCTTTTTGCCATTTAAAGCATGGTGAACACATATTCATTTTGAATCCTTTCCTTGCAGGCTGTCTGTTCATCTCCTTGTCCTGAAGAAGACCCGTACTGACCATCACTTATTAATGCTCCAGATAGGGTCGAAACGTCGACGGTTTTAATTGTCCATTTTTCTATTGGTCTCCTAGCTCAAAATGATCGTGAATTAATTCCTTAGCTGGAGATGCTTAGGCTATTCTTTGAAATTGGACTTTGTTGAAAGCTTGTATGTATAAATATTTGTTCATCATGTATGATTATCACTTTTTTGTATAATACACTGATCTTGCCACTTTTGCACTTTATTCACAGTGTCACTATAATTGTCACTTGTGTCGTTCGATTGATTGAATTACCTGACAGCCTCTACCTATGGTAATTAATTTAAGTCTTTGTGTACTGAAAAAATACTGTATTTTAAAGCTTGAAAAACTAAAGATTAATTGTTTTCAATTATGCATGATTTCACAGCTTTATCTGTGTTCTAGCGCTTGTTGAAGATTTATTTCCTTGAGATACAAAGAAATTGTATTCACCCGACAGAACCATTTTTTGTTTGTCTATGAACAGCCAGCAGCAGTTGCCTACCATGCGGGCGGCGCAGCTGCCCAGGTATAAAGGAGGTAGCAGCATTATTTTCTTTAGTGGAGCACAACCTCCTCTCTATGCTGCTTCAGGGGGTATCCACTGCCAGGTCTGCTGCCAGAATGGAGAGAAGGTGGAACTCCCCAAAAAACGAATGCTGTCACCTCCTTAATACCTGGGCAGCTGCGCCGCCCACATGGTAGGTGGCTGCTGCTGGCTGTTCGGACAGGCCTGGCACTGCCATTCCGCTGCTCGCCCTGCTGGCCATGGCGCTGGGTGGGTTAAACAATATTGAAACAGGTTAAGTAAGAAAAGAAAAAATAAGGATGTAAATGGAAAAATAAGCAGTAAAAAGTAGTCATGAAAACAATTAAAAAGAAATTCAGACACAAAAACACACACTAATACAATAAATAAAAATGAGGGGTAGATTAATTAGGAGTACAGATGATTATACGGATTAAAGAGGGATTAAACAGGCCCAGCACCATTAACAGTAGAAATCAAGATTGACGCTGTTGACGCATGATTTGCAACTCAAGGATTTGCTCTGCAGTGCATTCGAATGGAAAACACAACATGAGTCGGTGTATCAGGAAACTCTGCCCACCCGTGAAACTTAAAGTTGTGCGGAGAACTGTGTAGTGCGACCTCTGATCATGCCTAGCCCACATATTGAACTGTATATTATTCTTTCAGAAAATATAACTCAAAATCACAGTAATGTCTTGCCCAGAGTTCTAAAAATTAAGATGGCAATGGGTAGACCAACAGTATTTGGCATTTCTTTTGATGGGCATGTTGATGCTGTTATTGCCACTAACTTTACCTCAATTTTTACAACAGAATACAGCTGTTCTGTCTCTGAATTAAGTCTTCCAGGGTGATCCCCATCTACTAGACCTAATGCTTACTCTAGCATGCAAATTGATACTACATAATTGGAAGAACTTCAAGGTGACATCTTTCCGAATGTGGCAAGAATGGATCACCTTCCTTAGAGGTGCTGATGATGTGACACTAAAACCCTCCCCCTGGCACCAACTTGGGACTCATTGGACACCAAGCTTCTTAGCTACAAGCCACCGTAAACAATTATCTCAGGATAATGTTACTTTCTCTTAAGACATTCTCTTTCACAGCCTATTTATCTTATAACACATACTCTACCTCCTCTCCGCCCACACAGGGCTTTTGTACTTTTTATTCTAATGTGTAGGATTTATGTCCAACTCATAGCCAGGATTAGATCCTTTATATCATCTCTACTGGTGGTACTCCCATTACCTCCTCAACTGAATCAAGATGCAGACAGTGGTTACCACATCTTCAATATTTATTCATGATTACTGTGATGTATTGTGTTTATGACCAAACAAGATGAATCTTATGACTTGCATAACTTACAGTAGATAATTGTTGTTTGTAAAACCCAAATGACAACATGGCATCTATGTCTTCAAGTCAAATCCTACAGAGTCTTCTGTTCTCCCCCTCTCTGAATCCCTACTCCAAGAGTGTTGCTACATTCTATCTGTATATTTCTTTATTTTACCACTGTACTTCTATGCATATGTACTGTTTATCCTGTGTTTCAGAAAATTCAATGGAAGAGATTTGAACTCACAAAAACTTTTCCAGGGTTATTGTCTTTTCGACATTGTTTTTTGTTGAAAAGTTATTATAAAAATATATTTGAAAAAAAAGTTTAGTAGCATGGGTTTAGAACATGGCAATCCTTTCTGACAATGTGCTGGGCATCTATAAGCAATTTTAAGACAGATTCATAAGGATCCTGGGAAAGGACTTTAGTATGATTCATTTTATGGAGTTTTGCCCCTAATCGAAAACTCAATTTTATGACTCACTATCTACAAATTCAAGGCCATTAAACTGTATATTGAACTCTTGGAACATGTGACTCAAAGATCACTGCAACGTTTTGCCCTGGCTTCCAAAAAATTGATAAGATGACCGTGGATAGAGCAACAGCAAGAGATCGAGTTAGCATGAAAACTGAGGTTAAGAAACTGATGAAAAATCACTTTCCCTGTAGGTAGCCTACAAACTAGGATTTCTTGAGCAACTGCCCATTAAGATGTATTATTCAGGCATAGTTGAAGCTTCATCAATGTCATAACTGGAACTGTAAATAAAAAAGCTACATACCAAGCTACTGCAAGGAGGCTGTTTGCTTTTCAGAGAGACATACCCCTGCTGCCACAGCCTCTTAATTTGGGAATATTATGATAGTTGTAGACTTATTATATTCCAAGGTAGTCAGATGTATTGCCTTTTTATTACTACTACCAGCTGAGATGGCTTGATTTTTGAACTAGTGGTGGGGGGGGGGGGATTGATTTTTGGCCTGTTAGACCTGGCATTATTTATTTATTTTTGGAGCATATATAGCGTGCAGCTACCCCCAACGGGGGTGTCCCGAAGCTACGGACTGTAGGCAGCAGTAAGTTTCTCAGCAAGGCTAAGGTTTGGAAAACAGCCAGGTTTTAAATTGGGTCGGAACAGGCATTCAGAAGGCATCTTTGAAGGCTAACATTTATAGGAGAACCATGCCAATCATGCTTTATTTAGAGATTTCGTTTTTGGTGGCTGTGTTCTGCGGCTCAGTATCTGGCGGCTCAGTATTTGGCGGCTCACTATTTGGCGGCTCACTATTTGGTAGTCTCTTTTTAGTGGCACACTCTTTCTAATGTGGTGGATTTCTTTTGATGACATGTTAATGTTGTTATTGCCACCAATAATTTAACAGAACACTGCTATCCCACCTCTGAGTTGTCTGTCAGACCTCATTGGCTTGTTATGCATTGCCTAAATATAATGTTTATTTAAAAATCTTTGTTTAGTCACAAAGGCTTAGAGCATGGGTTCTCGTCTAACAAGTTATTGGGCGTCTTTAAGCTGCTTTAAGAGATATTCATAAGGATCCTGGGTAACAACTTTGGCATGATTCATGTGTACTTGTGTCATTTTATCGATATTAAACTCTCAGAAAATGTCACTCAAAAATAACAGTAATTTTTGGGAACCCTGGGCAAGAAATTACAAAGATATCACCTGATAGAGCGACAGTGAGAGATATAGGTAGCCTGAAATGAGAAGTTAGGAAAATGGTAAGAAATCACTTTCCCTGGGGCAGCCTAGAAGGTAGGATGCCTTGTGCAACTGAGCATGCCTTAATTCCTTGGATATGTAAATTCAAAAGCTACATGACAACCCACTGCAAGGAGGCTAGTTTTGAGTTGCGGCTGGCATCTATACATCCTAAAATCTACTTTTTATTTGGGAATATTATAATTGTGATTGACTTCATATATTGCAAGTTAGTCAGATGTGTTTCCCCTTTATTAGTACTATTAGCTGAGAGGACTTGTTTGGGGAGGTTGGGTATTTGCCTGTTGGACCTGGCAACTTTGGTGTGGTTCTCCTCTAACTTTTCACCTTCAGCTCTCCTATTTTTAATGCCTCTGTTTTGGCTGCAGTTTTTTTCCAGCTCAGTGTTTGGCGGCTCAGTGTTTGGCATCTTAATGCTGTTGTAGCCACTAACTGAAAAACTACTATGTTAACAGAATATTGCTGTCCTGTCTGTGAGTTGAGCCTGCCTGCATTTATGATCTTGCACACAATAGTTTGTGGTGAAAATAATTAATATTTTTTTTTTTTCAAAATAACTTTGGTTAGTCCCATGGGCTTAGAGCAGTGGTCTTTAAACTTTTTGATTGTGAGACCCGCAGTCAATCATTTTTTCAATCTTTAGGACACCCTCCTGCCAAAAAATCTCTGATCATCGACAACCAAATGGCATATAATGTTTACAGTGGGGAAATAATATTAAATAATGTTTGCAAACCAAAGGTTAGTGGGTGACTGGGACTTACCACACACTTAAAAAAAGAAAAAAAGTACCCAAAAAGAATTCACTAAAAATGCACAGCGGTATTTTATGTTTGACAAAACGTATTCAGATAACTCCTATCTCAACTAATGTGATGGGTGGGCCTGTTTTTCTTCAGAGAAACGGTCAATCTGTGTTTGCACCTCATTAGTACCAGGTTAACACCCAAATATAGCAATAAGCAACAAAAAGGTGACCAGTCCAGCTTTGCAAAGGGCCTTCTACTGTGCAGCAACATGTGTTGCTGCTTTTTAGTAACTTTTAAACCTCTTGTGTATTAAAAACATGTATTTTGTTAAAATCAGCAGATTATGTTAGATGATTTATTATGTGGCAAATCTATAACTATGCTGAAATCATTGCAGCCATGCAATCGCATATTTCCAATGGTCCTGGGTATAATGGCTATATGGCACAGGCTGCAACTTTAGTGCAAGGCATCCGAGGAGAACCATATATTTTTTTATGCGATGTTGACGGCTTGGTTTTTACAGCTGTATAGAACTGAGGGTTGCTGAACATCATTCATCCTAATTAAACCATACTATTTACAATCATTAATGACGAATTGTAAGGTCCAAATAGGATGCTTTCTTTAATTCCAGGGGGGGAAGTGGTCCCTTATCTTCTTCCAAACAGTATTTCAAAAAAGGTTTTTATTTTTAACATTTTGAAAACAGACACCTATAATTCAGCAAAATCTGACCCCTTTATATATTATTTTGCTGCTGCTGTTGACTTCAGTCATGTTTCGGGGGGGCTAGAGGGCTTTGAAAGTTGGAATATGGGATGGGGTCAAAGATGTGGCTAAAAACTGAATATTCTGAAAGTTTTTAGGTCTTTCACAGTCGAGTAGCTACATATAAAATATTAGACCGCTTAAATTAAAAATTAAATAAAGTTATTAGTGGGAAATGCACTATAGTATATTATGAAACCTCTATTAGTCAATGCACTGCCGAGGTCTGTGTGTAATAAGAGAGCCAAAGAATTAAATCTTGGATGGTACAGTGGGAAATAGTGACTTGTGTATTTTTAATGCTATGAGGTCACAGTGTGTAACAGAAAGTGTTTCAGGGATTCTGTTCAGGAACACTATGCTTGGGGCCATAGAACCTTGGCATTTATGGACTGAGGCATCATACCACCGCTGCATCTATGAGCCAGAGTCCAACTAGCTATAGTGCCTCACTTGCCCTCCTAACCTTACCAGAGAGACAAGTGAATTTGCAACCCAGAACACAACACTCTTAACCCACTTGCTGTCAGGCGCTGAGCATGGGCGCCTACCAGACTTTGTGGTCAAAACCGGGACTACGAAGCCCAGAATACCCGGTGGTAGGAGGGCATGGCTACTGCTTTACAGCTCGGGGACGCGAGCTGAGAGGCGCGCGTTATCCTGCCAATTTCCGTTTGAACTCAAGGAGAGTTCTCCTGTGGCTGCAGAGTTTAGGAAGACGGGGAAGTCTTTAGCGGTTCCCGAGTCGGGAGACCGCAGCGAAGCGCTGAAGCAAGCGCTCCAACGCCCACCCCGGAACTGGAAATCTTTGGCGGTTTCCAAGTCGGGAGACCGCAGCGAAGCGCTGAAGGAAGAGCCCCCGCGCCACACCCGCAACTCCGAATTCGTCTTTCCTGGAAGCCGACCGTGGTTCGAGAGGCTTGTTGTGAACTTCTGTTCGAGGTTCCTGCCAGGAGGGAGACCACTGCGAAGCGCTGAGGTAAGCACCGCCGCACCTGCATTAAGATTGTTGACACTCGACTGTCTGGACTTTGGGGAAGTGTTTAGCCCCTGAATTGCTCGGCATTGTCCTAAAACACACTGGGAGTGCATCTCAAAAGCTTGACAGACACGAACCACGGAAGCGAGGAGGCAATCACGGGCGAGACTGTTTCAGTTGTTGTTCAGAATTAATTTCATTCAGTATCCTTTGGTTCATGACTCGTAATGATACTAGGGAGGGCAGTGTGAAGCGCCTAGAAAGGCTCATTCTAGACTGTCGAATCTTTTCTTGAATTACACACGCTGGATACTGTTGGAAGGCACAGCAGTAATTAGATATTATTTTGGGGCAGAAAAGGGAGAGGAAAAGGGTGGAGTATTGGTGTCTGATGGATGGTGCTTTACTCTGAAGGTCCCTGCTGGCGAACGAGTGTTCCTATAGAGATTTGGTGTATGTGTGATGTATGTAGGAGACACATTTAGTGAGACCTAACGAGAGTAGCGCTGTTTGTATGCTATTGTTTAATCATTGTTATCTATGTAAGTCTTTTGTTGCAGGTATCCTTCTCCCCGCTGTTCCCTTCCTAATCCCTTTCCCTCACCTGATTGCCCTAGTGCTCTGTGGTGGTTTGAATCCAGAGTCGGGGACATCCGGGTGTGGAACCCTTTGTGCATCGTTCAAGGCCGGAGGAGTCACAGTGGAACATGACACTTGCGGGTCGCCTTAAAAGGACACACCCTTCCGCTCTCTCACTTTCATACAATTAGATAAACAAGAGACACAAATAAGGTTTAGATTTTTTATTTAAATTATCATGCACTAAAATGCAATATTCATGCAACAATTAGAAAGCAAATGGAGACTAAAAATACAGTTATCACTTTCAATAAACTATATACCATGAAAAGCCCTGTCATGTTATACGACAGAGTAGCCTAAACACACTCCTCTTCTACTGAAGCTATATTATTATATGTCAAAGGTCTCTGGGATTAGTTTCAGACCATGTACCTTACACAGATGTTTTACCTCTCAGTTGACGCAGTGCTCTTGTCTTAAATTTCACTCCAAGTGTGCTTTTTGGACCTCTGGGCTCATCTACATGACAAGACGTGTGCTCATAAACAGCTGCATTCTCATGTTATATCTAGGTGCTAGTGCCTGACCAAAGAAAATAATAAGGGGCATTGTCATTTGACCTTGCCTATGGTGTGCTGACTAAATCTCAGAAAAAGAACAGAACATGAAAACATATGCAGGTTCTGTGTGAAAATAGAATGTTCCACAAAAGCAAGTGTGTTTATTATAGTAATGTGTGCAATGCAAAGTGCAGCCTACAGCATGCACAATTAGGCTAAACTACAATGGGCCATGCAGGAAACACACAGCACCCTTCTTTTGGTCAGGATAATGGCACAAAAGAGAATACCAAATGGAATATATAGATTTGTGACCAAAGTCTCTGGATGGATCGAAATGTGTTGAATTTGGCTTTCACCCTGTGAAATAAGGAATAAAAGGATTAACTTAAACCCTTTGTTAGTGCGACCCAACCTACTTTTGTAAAAAGGGATTTGTGAAATATATATATATATATATATATTCAATGAAAAAACCAAAGGTTTCACACATGTTATAGTTAGCTGGACATTTCACTCGTAAAAAACCAATGAAATTTCCCCGTTATAGTTAGTTCAGCTAACTATAACTCGCGCGCCCGCAATGCACTACTGATGACGTCACATATTACATCACTCATGACATGGTCACTGACATCACTCATGACATCACTGATGACATCTCAAATGACATCACTGATGACATCACTGATGACATCATCCTTGTGATTGTGTGTTTTTCTGAAAATTAAATATGTTTTATATTTATGTATATCTCAAGGTCAATGGAAGAATAAATTGGTATTTTTAGTGTAACTGACTGATTAAGTGTATCATAGTGAATAAATGGCTTACTGAGTAATCTTTAAATATGAAAATATCTGTATCAGTTTCTTACTTTGTGTATAAGTGGTTGCATGGGTTGGTGAGTAGCTACATGAGTGTCTATATAGGTTATTAGTTGGTTTTTGTCAGTATGAGTGTCTGAGTGTCTGTATGGTTCGGTGGGGGGTATTACGTAGTGCATAGGTGCATGAATGAGTGACTCACTGTTTGTATGTGTTGAAGACAGCATGTGTGCAGGACTGTATGGGTGGATGAGTGTGTGCATGGGTGTGTTAGTGAGTGAATGACTGTCTCAATAGTGTCTCCATGAGTAACTACATATGTTTTTAACTAGTATATGTGACTATTGGTGTATATAAGTGAGTATATGTGAGAGTGAGAGATTGAAAGAGTTCCTGTATGAATAAGTATGTGTTTCTATAAGTGATTGTTTAAAAGACTAAGTATGTGTAAGTTTCTGTAGAAGTAGGTGTGGTGGTGTGTGTATAACTGTATATGCAAGTAAATGGATGTTTGATTCTTTATTAGCATGAGTAACTATATGTGTGAGTAACTCTATGGATGAGTGGCGTTGTGTAACAGGATGTATAGGTGTATGAATACATATGATGAGTGAGTACATGTATGAGTGACTGTAGAGGACTGTTGGTGAATGAGTGGATGTGTATGTGGTTCTTTGAATTACTGAATAGGTTGTTGTAACTGATATTGATATGTTCATTATTTTGTACATTTTAGTTTCTATTTTTGAATGTGTGTATTAAAGGTTATATTAGGGGAAGAAGAGGTCTGCTACTCTTTCACAAGGATGATGTCATCAGTGATGTCATCAGTGATGTCATTTGAGATGTCATCAGTGATGTCATGAGTGATGTCAGTGACCATGTCATGAGTGATGTAATATGTGACGTCATCAGTAGTGCATTGCGGGCGCGCGAGTTATAGTTAGCTGAACTAACTATAACGGGGAAATTTCATTGGTTTTTTACGAGTGAAATGTCCAGCTAACTATAACATGTGTGAAACCTTTGGTTTTTTCATTGAATTTCTAAGGTTTTTTTAAATGCTAATTCCTAACTATAACGTGTGTGAAACCTATGTTTTTTTCAGTGAATTTGTAAGGTTTTTTAAATGCTAATCCCTAACTATAACATGTTTGAAACCTATTGTTTTTTCAGTGAATTTGCAACGTTTTTAAAATGCTAATTTCTAACTATAACGTGTGTGAAACCCATGTTTTTTTCAGTGAATTTGTACGGATTTTTAAATGCAAATTTTTTTTTGTCATTTTTTGTAAGCCTTTGTATAAAATAATATATGTACTATATCCTGCATTATGGAAAGTCTTTTTTTTTATGCATTTTTTTCCGTGCGCGTACGGTAAGCTGACGGTACGCGCTTCGTACGTCATAAGTACGGTGCGCGTACGTGATACGTGCGTGACGTACGCGTACACCCGGAAGCAACGTCGCGGGTACGCAGGGGCGTGTAATGCGCATGCGCGATACGCAATACGTGCGTGACGTACGCGTACACCCGGAAGCAACGTCGCGGTTACGCAGGGGCGTGTAATTAGCATGCGCGATACGCAATACGTGCGTGACGTACGCGTACACCCGGAAGCAACGTCGCGGTTACGCAGGGGCGTGTAATGCGCATGCGCGAGTGTGACGTACGCGCTTCGTAAGCGCACCGTAAGCGTCACGTGCGCGCACGGCAGTTCATGTGACTTACAAAGAACAGTTTTTATTGGTTGAAATTACTTTCAGTTCCAGATTCTTCCCACACCACACCCATTCCCCTCATTTCTGCTTGTGATTCTCTAGGAGCAGGAGCTGGATTGACATTGGGATACAATGGCAGAACAGCAGACCTCTTCTGAGAGTGAGGCTAGCAGCACCACCATGATCCAGAGAAGGAGGAAACAAAAGACTTCTTTTGTATGGGAGTATTTCACTTTTCCAGAGGGGTAGAAAAAGGTGAATGCTCAATTGGTCACTTGCATACTTTGTGGTCGTGTTTTATCAAGAGGAAATCCAAGGAAGAAATATTCCTTTGGAAATCACTCTATGAAGAGACACCTCCAGGACAGACACCCAAGGACCTTTGCTCGACATACTGGAGAAAACTCTTCAGTAAGTCACCAGAGCCCAGCCTCAGATGCTCAGCCGAGTACATCATCGGCAGCTCAGCTGAGCCCTTCCTCTGATGTTGGAGCATCACCTTCTTCTTTTCCTGTGGACATCAACCCTCGATTTGGGAGGGTTGAAATGAGGTGTACAAGATGTGGTGGTCTTATTGTTTTTGGGGAGATCAGTCTTACCCTTATTAACAATAAGATAGACCAGCATGTTTGTAGACGCTCATAATACTCCCATTCTTTCTTTCCTCCATCCCTGTATGAACCCAACGGCTCTTATAAGAGCCAACCTTACCTCTCAACTTTTTTTTATTTTTTCTTTGAAACTTTTTTTTTTTTTACCGTACGGTAAGCGTATTTTTTTTTTTTTTTTTTAAAAACACTAAAAATCAATTACCACATCTCAAGATCCTTGAGAAATTAATAACTAATTTTTAAAAATCTTTTTGAGATAAAGTGGAAGAAAGAGACCTTCTAATTTCTCACTTACCTGTCCCACCGAACAATTTAATTTATAATTAAAATGTAATTGTATCACTTTTACAGACTGACACATTATGAATCCACTTTTCAGATTTTTTTAAAAGCACATGTCCAAACTGCTTTTTCAGACCACCACCATGTGTAACCTGGGTGACTGCCTACATTCCAGCAAGGGCAACCAGCCTTAGTGATGCTGAATGTATTTGCATTACTGACTGAAACCTCAAACCCCACTCGCTTGTAAATACTGTGCATGATTCCACATGGTAAGCAGCTGGGTGTGTGCTAAGAGTCTGCTTCTGCACCAAAAAATGGCTCCCCCTTTCCATCTAATGCAACTGTGAAATCACCAGAGCAACACGCAATAAATCTCTGCCTATAATTCCTCTTTGCACACAGTCATGTTTTCACATTAGTCACAAAACGAAATTTCTTTGCCAATTTGAAAGCACACTTACTGCTCTTTTTTTTGACAAGTGATAATCACTTTTACAGACTGACACATTATGAATCCACTTTTCAGATTTTTTTAAAAGCACATGTCCAAACTGCTTTTTCAGACCACCACCATGTGTAACCTGGGTGACTGCCTACATTCCAGCAAGGGCAACCAGCCTTAGTGATGCTGAATGTATTTGCATTACTGACTGAAACCTCAAACCCCACTCGCTTGTAAATACTGTGCATGATTCAACATGGTAAGCAGCTGGGTGTGTGCTAAGAGTCTGCTTCTGCACCAAAAAATGGCTCCCCCTTTCCATCTAATGCAACTGTGAAATCACCAGAGCAATACGCAATAAATCTCTGCCTATAATTCCTCTTTGCACACAGTCATGTTTTCACATTAGTCACAAAACGAAATTTCTTTGCCAATTTGAAAGCACACTTACTGCTCTTTTTTTTTGACAAGTGATAATCACTTTTACAGACTGACACATTATGAATCCACTTTTCAGATTTTTTTAAAAGCACATGTCCAAACTGCTTTTTCAGACCACCACCATGTGTAACCTGGGTGACTGCCTACATTCCAGCAAGGGCAACCAGCCTTCGTGATGCTGAATGTATTTGCATTACTGAGTCCAACCTCAAACCCTTAAACTATTCTTTTTTTATACCAGTACACCTTAATTTATCGTGAAAACATAGTCCATATTATTTTACATGTTCCTCACATTTAAATTTCTCCCAAAACAGAAAATGATAAACACAACTTCAACAAAAGGAATTCCATTTCTATTATTCATTTCTTAATTTACCATATACATCCCCTCTCAAACTCTAAACTCACCTTTAAAATTAGTTAGCTGTGAAAGAAATGTGGCACTCAAACAGCAGATTATCAGAGCCAGGATCTCTTTTCTTTACACCTCTCTCCTATTCTCTTTCTATTGGTTGAAAACCAACCCTTTTCCAAAAGTACCCTTCCCCCAACTTGACTTCTGCCTAGTACCCTTCCCCCAACTTGACTTCTGCCTGCTACCATAGCAACAGCTCATGGAACACTGCTGTGTGGAGTTAGGTCAGCAGTTCACCAAACAATGTTTCAATTCCACAGAGCAAGAGTGCTTGACTTTTCAAACCTAACAGCAAATCCAAAGTACTGTTCTTTGGTAACACATTTTTCTGTACCAATACAAAACATGCTTCTATTAATTTACACATGCAGCCTAGTTTTTATTCTAGAATGGTATGAAACAGCCAATCAGTTCTTTTTTTTAATGAAAAAAATATGTATTCCTCCATTTCCAAACTGTCTTTCATTTCATTTTCCCATTCTACTGAATTACACCTCCTGAGTGCATCCAGATCTCCTTGGAAGATGTTCACAGTGTGGATTGTAGGGCATAGCTATGTTTTCTGGAGTGAAAAGTTTGCAGAGAAAACAGGTATGGTGAGAGACCTTGCTTTGCCAAATGTAGACATTAAATGGATTGGTCAGAGAGGGTTAAAGTGGCACCAATTGATGCCATTGGTGAAATCCTTCATGCAAATCCAACACCCTGACCTCATAATAGTGCACTGTGGTGGCAATGACCTAGGCACTTTGACTGGGGTAGGTCTGGAAATGCTTATGAAGGACACCTTTGCACAACTGTTTTCACTTTTCCCTAAAACTGCCTTTGTGTTTTCTAACATATGCCAAAGGCAAAAATGGAACTGGTCCAATCATTTCTGTCCGCAGATTGACAAAGCAAGAAAGCACGTCAACAAATCTGTTTCTGCTTTCCTCCGTGACTATGGTATGGGTTCCATTTACCACAACAACTTGCGTTACGACATGCAAGACATTTATAGAGGAGATGGTGTGAACTTCAATGATGAAGGGAACAGAGGTTTCCTCTTGAACCTTAGACTCTGCATCGGTACTTACTTGTAGGTACCACTAAAAAATCACTTCATAAACACAACGGCTCTTTTTAGAGCCCCCTAATATCTAAACACTTAAATCTGAATTTTATTTCTCTTTTTATTTTTTTTTCTACCGTACGCGTACGGTAAGCTTACCGTACGCGTACCCCGCGATTTTTAAAAAAAAATAATAAATGTTTTCTTTGAACTTTTCTGTCCTTCTTTGACCCCCTTACAAATGTTAGGGGGTCTGTAACTCTCCACCTTGCCCCCTTTTCAAGATATCACTCTTTTTTTTCTGAGTGAAACACACGAAATGGCGGCCGCCGCTTCCTGGTTTCGACCGATTCGAATGTTTAAAAGATCTAACAGCCAATCAGAATCGTGCTCGCGCACGCCACCGTACGCGTACGGTAAGCGCACCGTAAGCGCACGGTAAGCTGCCACAGATATATATATTGATTAAAAGGCTATTTTCTCAGATTCTACTGAACAGATTTATACCAAACCTACAAAAGGCACTTCCTTGACCTAGGGACTACCTCTCTGCCAAATTTCAAGTAATTCTGTTCAGCCGTTCGGGCTGTAGCCCTGTCTAAAGGTCCTATGGAAAAATGCATGGGAAAAACGCGTTTTGGGAACCCCCTTTTATCTCAGCCCCCGCTTGACTAATCCACCCTAGACTTTCAGGGTAGGAGCGGAGCGTAGCGCCCCACCTATTTTGAAAAATACGCGAGGATTCGTCGACCGGCGCCAAAGTTATTCAAAATAGAATGTTGCGGATTTCCTAATGAAACGTGGTCCTAACTATAACTACCTACTGGCGACCGCCAGTAGGTAATGAAAGAACAATAGTTGCCCCTAGAGTGGGACAGCACTCGCAGGAGGGTAGTGCACAAAACAGAAACAACTTGCACAGACACTCTCCTCACTTATCTCGATGTCCGATGCGTTTCGGGGTAAAGCCCTTCTTCATGGACACTCCCCCTGTAACCAACAGCAAACCAGGAAGCACCAGTATTTTCCCTCCATTTATTCAAATTTCCACCAATCACACTCAGGTGAGTGAACACATTGCATGCTGGGACCGGTAGTTCAGATCCCCCCCCCCATGTGGGTCGCTACTGTTGGCACATATTACACAGTTCTTTAAAAGGAACGAGGCTGACCCCCTTTTTTGACCGGTACTTCAAGGTACTTTGGACTTGTTGGAATCAGCAGCCCATTCAACATTTTTAAACAGTGCATGTAGACATGCTAGCACAGAGAAGCACTCGACAATATGAATCCCCACGGCTGTGCAGAGCGGCGTCTATTGCACTTGGAGCCTGTGGGAGAGTTTCCTTGCTGAGGCATTCACTTGTCGGACCGCTTCAGAGGACACGGTGGGCATTTGGGAGCAGTGGTGAGTTTAGCTCGTCTACGGGGCTCTTGGGTGCGCTGGGTGCCTGTTAGAGGTCAAGGGGCTGGAAGCAGATAGGATTACGGGACCTAGGGGTTTTGGAGAGTAGGCACCTGCATGCTTGTGAAAGATCGATTGTTAAGTAATAATGGCTGCAGGTCTAGAAGCCAGAAGGAAGGAAACTGCAAACAAACTATTTTTTACTGAGATGGGAGCTGGTGGCAGCAGCACACTAACTGTAATGCAAAGTATGACGGAAGAGATCAAAGTTCAAACATTATATCAGCAATTGGAAAAATTACACAAGAAAGAACTTTCCAAATGGTGGGGAGCGGAATTTCTCCAAAGATATATTGATGTCGAGCGAGATCCTCGCGGGCTATAAATATTTACAATTCCAACGTATGAAGACGCGGATCTGGATATGTTGGAGGAATAGTCTAACAATTCTACCTCGTGCTCTCTAACAATGATGCGTATCTTGGTAAAATATGCCCTTAAGGACAGGAGTAAACTCCTTGAGGAAATTGATGGAATTATTAGTGAGTTTGGTAAATTGGTGCCCAAAGAATCAGTGGAGGAATTTATGAAAAACCTAATGGTACGTCTGGGTAAACTGGAAGAGGAAATTACTGCAAAAAAGCAGCGCAAGTTTCTTCGTGATTTTAAGGACTACAAGACAGGACGGACTTTAACATTTCACAAAAGATACGACCACATGTTTGAAAATAAGGATAGTGGTCGTGTAGAGATAAAAGTGGCACTGACAACTACAATTGAAATCAGTGAGAGTGAGGTCTCAGATGGAAGCACGTCCGATGTCTCAGTTTCAGCTTTGAGTCAGAGCACTACCCATGAGAACCAAAAGAAGAATTTTTTTATGACAGTTCCAAATGTTAAATCAAGGAAGGACAGAACAATTCCAGGAACAAAGTGCGCAGAGAGGCAGTGGACGAGGAAGCAGAGGAAGAACTCGAGGAACAAGCAAGCAAAAGAAAGAAGGAAAAAGCGACAAAACAAAGCCCGTGGGAATGATGACAAGGGGCAGGAAAGTGAAACCATGAATGTGGTGAACTTGTCACAGTGAAAACTCTCTTTGGAAGAAAAGAAGCTACTCTCATTGGGTTTGTCATTTTGTCCTTCTACAAACCTCAATTATGCACGGACTAGAATTGATTTGTTTTATTTTTCTAGGAAATTGAAACTCAAAGTGGTTTGATACACAGCATGTAAAGGGGAACTCTCAAAATGACAGGGTTCAGTAAATTGAACATTGATGATGTTGAGATATTGCATACACTTACAACACTTGATGAATATTGTGATCATCATGAAGATGCTGTCTTGAATCTACACAATTTTAATCTAGAATTTGATGTTTATCCAGGAAGTACTTTTAAACCAAAATCAGTATTTTTAGCTAATGTTCAATGTGATGCTATTGAAACCTTTGAAAAGGGAGTATTGAAAGATCTTAGGAAGATTAGGTACAGGACTTTACCAACCTGCAGGAGAAATATCACCATCTCCCAGAGTCAAGCAATAGAGAATTTAAGAACAGATAGCTCTATTGTGATCCGCCAATCGGATAAAGGCAGGAATGTGGTTATTCTGGATAAAGTTAAGTACTTAACTGAAGGAATGAGACAGCTGAATGACGCCAATTGTTATTGCACTTCAAACAACAGTGAAGTAGTGAGATCCAACAAAAGATTTGGGGACATGCTAGTAGATTGGAGAGAGAGGGGTTTCATAGAGTAAGAAGAGTTCAATTATTTGAAATGTACCCATCCTAAAATACTGGTATTATATCTTTTTCCCAAACTGCATAAGGATGCAGAGAATCCTCCTGGAAGGCCTATTGTTTCATCAATAGGCTCTCTACTGAAAAATACTTCAAGATTTATTGACCATTACCTGAGACCATTTGTAAAGGGGTTGCCAGCATATTTACGTGACGCCACTCATTTCTTAACAATAATTAATGACGTCCATTGGAAAGAGGAGTATACCCTTATAACTTTGGATGTCAATAGCCTGTACACGAGCATTTAAGCATGATTTGGGCTTGAAAGCTGTGAGATACTTCTTGAAGACACGCTCAATTTCTTTATTCTTCCACACTGAAATTATTTTAGATATGATGTATTTTTGTCTAACAATTCTTTCATCTTTGACAAGTCCATCTACAAGCTGTCACAGGGAACAGCTATGGGCACCTGCTTCGCCCCCAGCTATGTAAATTTATTCATGGTCTGGTGGGAGGAGCAAGTGGCTGCTCGGCGGGAGGAATTTGAAAGCTATGTTGTCCTGTGGCTGCGTTTTATTGATGACATATTTTGTATTTGGAAAGGTGATGAAGAATCTGCCAGAAGTTTTGTGCGAAAGCTGAACATCAACTCTTGCAATTTGACTTTTAATGAGCACATCAGTAGAACTGAAATTGAATTGTTAGATGTGTGGATAAGCATAGAGGAAGGGAAGCTACAGACTAAGATATTTAGAAAATTAACAGCAGGTAATAGTCTGTTAAGTGCAAGAAGTGCAGATACCTCTAACCTTATATATAGTGTCCCCTATGGGAAATTATTTCGGGCAAAACGTGATTGTAGTACTGAAACAGCATTTATTTCTGTAAAAGAAATCTTTTGTAAACATTTTGCGGAATGGGCGTACAGCCAAAAGATCATTGATCAGGCTAGTAAAAGAGTTTAGTCAGTGACCAGAAATGAATTATTACACCTAGCAGTACGAGTGTCCTGAGAATATAAGGTTTATAACAACTTTTTCCCACCAAGTACAGGAAGTGCGCAAGGTATTAAACATTGGCATGTTTTAATGACTGATTTAAAAAAAAGTTATCTGAGGATTACAGTTCAAATGTTTACATAGACTATTATCAATCTCTATGCGATGAATTGAGTGTTAACCTGATTACAAGAGATGATACGCTCAATAGTGTGGGGCATCCAAGTTTTTGTTGCTACAAGAATTGGAAAGTGTGCAGTAACAGTACAGATTGCACAAAGTTCCTAGTACCAAATTTGAGAAGAGAATTTGTTAAGAAACCCCTGAGTTGTAACACCACTTACTGTGTATATGCTTTAATTTGCCCTTGTAATAAAATGTACATAGGAAGGGCTATACATCGTGCTAGAAACAAGTTTTTGAGCATGTACGTGCTATTAGGCTCAATGACAGGCACTATCCAGTGGCGCGACATTTTGTTGATTGCCATTTTTAAAATGAGAAGTTAAGAATGATGGTAATTGATTGTCAATACAAATGTAAGGGGTGGAAATCGGGAGCTAACATTATGCAAGTTGGAATCTAAATATATTATTGATTTTGAAACCCTTCTGCCACAGGGTTTAAATTCCAGCAAGGAACTTGCAGTCCATCTGAGTATGTAGGAAATTAGGAATATTGTTGCAGAATCTTTACAACTGGTTTTAATGTTTTAATATGTAACATTTTATATTTCTATTTTTTCACACAGGTGCAGGGACTTTCGTCTTCTTCTTTTGTTGATAGTAACTAATATGGAACCATCTGTCTTCAATTTTGTTAAATAACCTCTGATGCACTATATGAACTTTTGTGCTAATCGCCCACTGGGGTAGGACTGAAATGTTGCAATGACTTATTTAGTTGTTACAATTGCCCACTGGGGGGAAATTTGTGTAACAATATGTGATTACAAGAATATTTACATATCATGTGGCTCTGTATTCACGTTTTGATGACAATCACACGATCTTGATGATGGGATCGAATACATCATGTATTTTACAGATTAGTATTGAAAATATGTATTTTAAATTTGGCACAGCACTTTAATAGAATTGCTGTATAATTACTGTGGCGGTATTAATTATAAAGCAGAGAAGAACGCTTTTATTTTCCATGTTAAGATGGCCGTCACTTTTGTTTGCTATCAGAATCACAATGTTGTGGTATAGTCCTCTTTATTTTTTTGGTAGATAAATTTAAATATGGAAGATTAATACTGGATTTTTGATGAACATGAACAAGGTGTAAAGCCAAAACGTGTTATTTTGTCATTAAAACTTATTTCAAGCATACTGGTGTGTCTGGGTAATTCCTGCTGACTGGGAGGAAGATTTGCTGTATGACAGGGTAATCCGGTAACCCAAACTCAGACAGCCCATCTTGACAGCCTTGTAACTAACCGGAACTGGTGATCGATATGTGTGTATTACCTACTGGCGGTCGCCAGTAGGTAGTTATAGTTAGGACCCCTTTTCCATAGGAAAACCTCAACATTCTATTTTGAATAACTTTGGCGCCGGTCGATGAATCCTCGCGAATTTCTCAAAATAGGTGGGGCGCTACGCTCCGCTCCTACCCTGAAAGTCTCGGGGGGATTCGTCAAGCGGGGGCTGAGATAAAAGGGGGGTCCCAAAACGCGTTTTTCCCATGCATTTTTCCATAGGACCTTTAGAACGAGCTACAGCCCGAACGGCTGAACAGAATTACTAGAAATTTGGCAGAGAGGTAGTCCCTAGGTCAAGGAAGTGCCTTTTGTAGGTTTGGTGTAAATCTGTTCAGTAGATTCTGAGAAAATAGCCTTTGAATCAATATATATATCTGTAAGCGCGCAGAGTGCGCGCTGGGTGCGCGCACCTTGCCGTGCGCGAGAGCAAATCTGATTGGTTGTTAGATCTTAGTAAACATTCGAATCGGTGGAAGTCAGGAAGCGGCGGCCGCCATTTTGTCTATCGCATAAAGAGGGGGTGATAAACAAAGGGGGAGCACTTGAAAAGGGGGCAGAGTGGGTAGAAATAGACCCAGTAGGCATTGTAAGGGGGTCAAAGTAGGACCTTGTAGGGCAAAAAAAAAGAATAATATTTTGTAAAAAAATATCGCCGAGTGCGCACACCCTGCGCGCACCCGGAAAAAAAAAATAATAAAAGAAATTTAAAAAAAATTGCATTTAAGTGTTTAGATATAAGGTGGCTCTAAAAAGAGCCCTTGTGTTTATTGTTTGTTTTTCGGTACCTACAAGTAAGTACCGACGCAGAGTCTGAGGTTCAAGAGGAAGACTCTGTTCCCTTCATCATTGAAGTGCACACCATCTCCTCTATAAATGTCTTGCATGTCGTAACGCAAGTTGTTGTGGTAAATGGATCCCATACCATAGTCTCTGAGGAAAGCAGAAATAGATTTGTTGACGTGCTTCCTTGCTTTGTCAATCTGCGGACAAAATTGGTTGGACCAGTTCCACTTTTGCCTTTGGCATATGTTAGAATATACAAAGGCAGTTTGTGGAAAAAGCGACATCAATTGCACAAAGGTGTCCTTAATAAGCATTTCCAAACCTACCCCAGTTAAAGTGCCTAGATCATTACCACCACAGTGCACAATAATAAGGTTAGGCTGTGGGAGATGTTGAAAGGTTTTCACCAAAGGCATTAATTGGTGCCACTTTAACCCTCTCTGACCAATCCACTTGATGTCTACATTTGGCAAAGCAAGGTCTCTCACCATACCTCTTTTCTCTGCAAATTTTTCACTCCAGAAGACATAGCTGTGTCCTACAATCCACACTGTGAACATCTTCAAAGGAGATCTGGATGCACTCAGGAGGTGTAATTCAGTAGAATGGTAAAAAGAAATGAAAGACAGTTTGGAAATGGAGGCATACATATTTTTTATTAAAAAAAAAAGAACTGATTGGCTGTTTCATACCATTCTACACTAAAAACTAGGCTGTATGTGTAAAATAATAGAAGCATGTTTTGTATTGGTTCAGAAAAATGTGTTACCAAAGAACAGTACTATGGATTTGCTGTAAGGTTTGAAAAGTCAAGCACTCTTGCTCTGTGGAATTGAAACATTGTGTGGCGAACTTCTGACCTAACTCCACACAGCAGTGTTCCATGAGCTGTTGCTATGGTAGCAGGCAGAAGTCAAGTTGGGGGAAGGGAACTAGGCAGAAGTGAAGTAGGGGGAAGGGTACTTTTGGAAAAGGGTTGGTTTTCAAGCAATAGAAATGTGTGATTACATTTGAAAAAAAGGGGGAAGCAGTGAGATTTGAAATTAACATGTATATGTGTGGAAAAATAGAGGGAAAGATTGCCATTATCTGGTTCTGCTGAGTGGAGAGAGGTGTAGAGAACAGAGGTCCTGGCTCTGATAATCTGCTGTGGGGTTTTGAGGTTTCAGTCTGTAATGCAAATACATTCAGCATCACTAAGGCTGGTTGCTCTTGCTGGAGTGTAGGCAGTCACCCAGCATACACATGGTTTGTGGTCTGAAAAAGCAGTCTGGACATGTGCATTTAAAAAAATCTGAAAAGTGGATTCATAATGTGTCAGTCTGTAAAAGTGATTTTCACTTGCCAACAAAAAAGAGCAGTAAGTGTGCATTCAAATTGGCAAAGATTTTTCGTTTTGTGACTAATGTGAAAACATGACTCTGTGTGCAAAGAGGAATTATAGGCAGAGATTGGTTGCGTTTTGCTCTGGTGATTTCACAGTTGGTTGCATTAGTAGGAAAAAGGGGGAGTCTCTCAAAAAAAAAAAAAAAAAAAAAAAAACCTTGGGTGCGCGCAGGGTGCGCGCACCTCAAAAATTTTTCAAAAAAATTTTTCAAAAAAAAAATTTGTTTGGTTAAGTTTATAAGTGGCTCTTAAAAGAGCCCTTGAGTTAATGGAGGGAAACAGGAAGAGAAAAACGCAAAAAAAGAAAAAACATCTATGGCCTAGTGCATGAATGCGCATCAAATTTTCTCTGAAGGAGATCAAGACTGGTCTCCCCCACAGAAATAAGAGAACCGCAATCAGTGCACCGTGTAGACAACCTCGCCAAACAAGGTGGACCAACAAGAGGTAAAGAAACAGGTGAAGGCACCATCGCAGCTGAAGTGCTCCCCTGAGCTGCCGAAGATGTGCTCGGCTGAGCTGCTGCTGATGTCGTCAGCTGAGCAGGTGGAGGGTTTTCTCCAGAAGCTCGACGATAAGATGCTGGGTGCATTTTGTAAACATGTCTCAACATAGTGTGAATGCTAAAAGAATATTTCTTGTTAGGATTCCCACGAGATAAGACTTTTTTACAAAGTACACATGTAACTTTTGGTGCATTTACCTTTTTCTCATTCTCAGGAAAAGTAAAAAAACTGCCATACAAAGCTGTCTTTTTGCTTCCTGTTCCTCTGCCTCTCAAGAGTGTCCTGGTCACTGTCTGAAGTAGGTTGCTGTTCAGCCATTGTCTCTCAACAACAGAATAGCTCCTTCTCCAAAGGAATCAGAACTAATAATGAGGGGAGTAGGTGTGGTTTGGGAAGAATCTGGAACAGAAAGTACTTTAAACCAATCATAAGTGATGATTCTTGATCACATGACTTGCCATGAGGGGATTGGGTGTGGATTGAAACAATTAGAAACTGAAAGTAATGATAACCAATAAGAAATGTTGTTTTATTATGTATAAACCCGAGGTGCGCGCACTGCGCAAGCTCCGTGCGCGCACCCCGTGATGACGTATGCACGAACGCGTAAACGCGCAGGTGCATACGTCATATACGCGTACCTAGCGCGCATACGTTTAACACGCGTATACGCGACCGTTATTGCGCGTAATTTTAGCGTATGCGGAAGTAAACCGCGTCGAGGGCGTAGGACGCATGCGTACGTACATACGTACGCATACGTACTGGGTGCGCGCTCCCAGCGCGCACCAATAAGTATATTTGCGTACGTAAATAACGTACGCCGGAATTCATAAAAAACATACGAAATAGTACTAGGTGCGCGCTCAGAGCGCGCATCCCAAGAATTTATAAATAAAAAATAAAATAAAAAAAAAGAGGACATTAAATAATAAAAAAAATAATAAAAAAAAAATATCCAAATTGAATTATTTAAAAAAATAATTTATAAAAAAATACAGATAATATATAAATGAATATAAAGTAATTTTATTTAAATAAAAAAAAATATCTTTAATTAAAAATACATAACTTAGCATATAAAAAACCATACAAATTCTCAGAAAAAAACATAGGTTTCAAAAACGAAATATTTAGGGATTAGCATTTAAAAAACCTTGCAAATTCACTGAAAAAACCATAGGTTTCACACACGTTATAGTTAGGAATTAGCATTTAAAAAACCTTGCAAATTCACTGAAAAAACCATGGGTTTCACACACGTTATAGTTAGGAATTAGCATTTAAAAAACCTTAGAAATTCAGTGAAAAAACCATAGGTTTCACACATGTTATAGTTAGCTGGACATTTTACTCGTAAAAAACCATTGAAATTGCCCCGTTATAGTTAGTTCAGCTAACTATAACTCACACGCGCCCGCAATGCACTGCTGATGACGTCACATATTACATCACTCATGACATGGTCAGTGACATCACTCATGACATCACTGATGACATCTCAAATGACATCACTGATGACATCATCCTTGTGATAGAGTGGCAGACCTCCTCTCACCCTAATATAACCTTTGATACACACATTCAATAATAGAGACTAAAATTTTTAAAACAATGGACATACCAATACCAGTTACAACAACCTCTTCAGTAATTCTAAGATTCACATACACATTCACTCATTCACCAACAGTCCTATACAGTCACTCATACATGTACTCACTCATCATATGTACTCATACACCTATACATCCAGTTACACAATGCCACTCATCCATAGAGTTACTCACACACATAGTCACTCATGCTAATAAAGAATCAAACATACATTTACTTGCATATACAGTTATACACACACCACCACACTTACTTCTACGGAAACTTACACATACTTAGTCTTTTAAACAATCACTTATAGAAACACATACTTATTCATACAGGAACTCTTTCAATCTCTCACTCTCACATATACTCACTTATATACACCAATAGTCACATATAGTAGTTTAAAACATATGTAGTTACTCATAAAGACACTATTGAGACAGTCATTCACTCACTAACACACCCATACACACACTCATCCACCCATACAGTCCTGCACACATGCTGTCTTCAACACATACAAACAGTGAGTGACTCATTCATGCACCTATGCACTACATAATACCCCCCACCGAACCATGCAGACACTCAGACTTATGCTCAAAAAACCAACTAATAACCTATATAGACACCCATGTAGCTACTCACCAACCCATGCAGCCACTTATACACAAAGTGAGAGACTGATACAGATATTTACATATTTAAACATTACTCACTAAGCCATGTATTCACTATGATACACTTAATCAGTCAGTTACACAATCAATTTTTCAAAAACAAATCATCCATTTAGACACTTATATACCCATTTATTCTTCCATCGACCTTGAGATATACATATATAAAACATATTTAATTTTCAGAAAAACACACATTCACTGGATGATGTCATCAGTGATGTCATTTGAGATGTCATCAGTGATGTCATGAGTGATGTCACTGACCATGTCATGAGTGATGTAATATGTGACGTCATCAGTAGTGCATTGCGGGCGCGTGCGAGTTATAGTTAGCTGAACTAACTATAACGGGGCAATTTCAATGGTTTTTTATGAGTAAAATGTCCAGCTAACTATAACATGTGTGAAACCTATGGTTTTTTCACTGAATTTCCAAGGTTTTTTAAATGCTAATTCCTAACTATAACATGTGTGAAACCCATGGTTTTTTCAGTGAATATATATACATATATATATATATTTTTTTTTCACTAAAAAAACCATAGGTTTCACACACGTTAAAGTTAGGAATTGGCATTTAAAAAACCTTTGAAATTCACTAAAAAAACCATAGGTTTCACACATGTTCTAGTTAGCTGGACATTTCACTCGAAAAAAACCAATGAAATTCCCCCGTTATAGTTAGTTCAGGCAACTATAACTCACATGACCGCAATCCACTGCTGATGACGTCAGATATTACATCACTGTATTTAGACACTTATTTACCCATTTATTCTTCCATTTACCTTTAGCTATACATATATTACAAATATTTATTTTACAGAAAGACACATGTCTTCAGTGATGTAATATCTGACGTCATCAGCAGTGGATTGCGGTAGCGTGAGTTATAGTTGCCTGAACTAACTATAACGGGGGAATTTCATTGGTTTTTTTCGAGTGAAATGTCCAGCTAACTATAACATGTGTGAAACCTATGGTTTTTAAAGTGAATTTCAAAGGTTTTTTAAATGCTAATTCCTAACTATAACGTGTGTGAAACCTATGGTTTTTTCAGTGAATTTCAAAGGTTTTTTAAATGCTAATTTATGTATGTTTTTTTTTTATGGCATTTTCACCGTGCGCGAACCTTCGCAATTTTTGGTAAAAAAATTAAATGTTTTTTTCACCCTTGGGGGTCCTTCTGTGACCCCCTGACAAAGGCTAGGGGGTCAGAAACTCTCTTCCCTGCCCCCTTTTCACGTTTTCCACCTTTCCTTTTCAGTGCGACAGACAAAATGGCGGCCAACACTTCCTGATTTTGACCGATTCGAATGTTTACTAACATCTAACAACCAATCAGAATTTCACTCGCGCACGGCACCGTGCGTTCATGGTGCGCGCACGGTGCGCGCGTATAGATATTTATATGCTTTTAAATGCTATTTTCTCAGGAAATACTTAACAGATTTACACCAGACCTGCAAAAGGCACTTCCTTGACCTGAGGACTACCTCTCAGCCAAATTTCAAGTAATTCTGTTCAGCCGTTCGGGCTGTACCTTCGACTAAAAGTCCTATGGAAAAATGCATGGGGAAAACGTGTTTTGGGACCCCCCTTTTTCTCGGCCCCCGCATGACGAATCACCCCGAGACTTTCAGGGTAGGAGCTGAACGGAGCGCCCCATTAGTTTAGAAAATTTCGCGAGGATTCGTCAACCGGCGCCAAAGTTATTCAAAATAGAATTTTGAGATTTCCTATGGAAACACGGTCCTAACTATAACTATCTACTGGCGACTGCCAGTAGATAATATATGTATCACAAACAGCGTTCCAGCCCCGTTCAACTGATTCTGTCGGGGACTTCTGGCATGGACTTCTTTCAATCTCCACACAAACTTGAAGAAAACCACAACAAATTTACGGTATGCAGTGCAGGATTTATTTCAGCAAACCGATTACATCCTGAATACTCGGGCATAGTGACCGCCATTGAGCTTGATCACATGAAGTAGGGAACAATAAATACAAATATGTCCACTATTGGCTGTAAATAGTGAGTGCCATGTGACTAAATATAAAAAATCAGACTATGAGCAGACAGTATTCCTGATAGAAATACCTGCATACCTTCAATATGAGTTGAAGCATTTCATATTTTTCACACAAATGCAGATAGTACTTCTATGATTACAATTTGAATAAAAATTCCCACACAGTACAAATTACATCATAGTATATAAATAATACCAATATTAGACTCATTTTTACTCATATAGTCATTATATAGTTCGTAATTGTGGAGAAGGTATAGACAGATTTCCCAAATACTGGTAATTCACAAATCAAATCAAGCAAGTGCTGCAGACATGTCATTCCAGCGATTCAGAACAGAAAAGACCATGCAATTATACTAATCGGAAATAAAGGGCAAGTGCAAGAAATTTGCAAAATGGGCAGATGATGTAAATCCTATTGTAAATGTTACGGTATAAATATATTAAATTCATGATGTATAGTACCATTACAAACAAATAAACCACAAATTGAAGCAGATAAAATGAGACCATATATAAAAATTTGTTGAAATAAATTGCAAGTGCACTAGTTCTCATAGCAATGTGTGAAGACCAGAAAAATTGATGATAGATAAAAATAGCCTCAACTCCATATCCTCTCTTCTCGTGAAGATGAAATGTTAAAAAGGTAATCTCAGGTCTAAAATCAGAATGTGCCACCTAACAAAGTCGGTTAAAGTGTTGTGCAATGTGCAAATAAGCGTGAAAGTGCAAAAAAGAGAGTTCAGTACATTGTGTAGCAGCTGATATTCTTTGTCCAAGCGTGAACATAGATCTAACGAAAATGCCGATTATGTAAAAATGGCATACATGAGTCTGTTCATAAGATCATGTTGTCAAGAGTTACTACCTTCATATAGTACAAAGTTAAAAAACGAGAAACACAGTAAAAAAAAGAAGCCACTATATATAAATGTGTAGTTACAGTAAACTGTGCATATCTTCGCTATTGTTGAGGCCGTTCGGCATCTTAGTGTGAAGTGACAAGATAAAATGTCTCTAATTGCCGAAGGATTTATTCACGGTTCCCACCCCGCCCGAAAATCGGAACGGCCCCCAATACTGTGTATTCTAGATCTTTAAGCTTGTTATTATTGAACAACTTTTAATGTCTGGCCACCGGATAATTAGGGTCGGAGTTAACGATAGCCCACACGTGTTGTAGAAAGTGTTTATGCACAAGGAGCTTAGTGCTGCCAATGTAATTTAAGGCGCATGTGCAGCGTAATTTGTAGACAGCAAATTCCGTGCGGCATGTCAAATGTTCTTTGATGGTCATTTTTTTTTATCACTTAACACCGTTGAATATTCAGTGCTGTTGGTGGCGAAAGTGCAAGCACGGCATGAATTACACTTAAAAACCCTTTCTTAGTCAGCCAGGTATTTTTGGGTGTTGTTTCTGGACTTGATTTAACAAGGGCATCCCTCATTGAGGGAGCCCTTCTAAATGTGATGGCTGGTGTTTCTGGTAGAATGGATTTAATGGTAATGTCTATCAGTACTATTGGCCATTGGGAATATATGATTCTGCGTATTTTGCTCGCCTGCTGACTAAAAGTAGTAAGTCTTACATTTCTTTTGTCATTGTCAACATCTAGCGAGGGTAGGACCGAAGTTGTTTAACGGTCTTTCTTTGGAATCAGTAATATATATATATATATATTACTGATTCCATTTGTATGTGTGTATATATATATATACACACATACATACATACAAACACACACATATATACATTACCTACTGGCGGTCGCCAGTAGGTAGTTATAGTTAGGACCACGTTTCCATAGGAAATCCGCAACATTCTATTTTGAATAACTTTGGCGCCGGTCGACGAATCCTCGCGAATATTTCAAAATAGGTGGGGCGCTACGCTCCGCTCCTACCCTGAAAGTCTCGGGGGGATTCGTCAAGCGGGGGCTGAGATAAAAGGGGGGTCCCAAAACGCATTTTTCCCATGCATTTTTCCATAGGACCTTTCGACAGGGCTACAGCCCGAACGGCTGAACAGAATTACTAGAAATTTGGCAGAGAGGTAGTCCTCAGGTCAAGGAAGTGCCTTTTGTAGGTTTGGTGTAAATCTGTTCAGTAGATTTTGAGAAAATAGCCTTTAAATCAATATATATATCTGAACCAGCTTACGGTGCGCTTACGGTACGCTTACCGAACGCGTACGGTGGCGTGCGCGAGCGCGATTCTGATTGGCTCTTAGATCTTAGTAAACATTCGAATCGGCCGAAACCAGGAAGCGGCGGCCGCCATTTTCTCTCTCGCACTGAGAGTGATTTTTAAAATATAAAGCCCAAAAACATGTAAAGGGGCTGTTTAGACAGCTCCCACACACATAGCCATGTTGAGGGAGTCCCCAAAGATCCCCCAAGGCCAAAAACGGAATTTTTATTTTTTCGGTAATTTCGCCGATTACGCTTACATGTGTCCTCCATGTGCGCACGATGCGCAAAGCGCATCGTGCGTACATGGCCCATCTAGCGTACGCGCGCCGCGGGCCCACCGTGCGTGCACGGCACTAACTGCGTAAAGTGGGCGCGCGGTGCGCGAAGCGCACAGCGTGCTAAGTGTGCGCGAACGGTGTGCGAAGCGCACCGTGCGCGCACGGAACGAACTGCGTTAAGTGGGCGCGCACGCCACGAATGGCGTAAAGTAACTTAGCATTTAAAAAAACGTACAAATTCACTGAAAAAACCATAGGTTTCACACATGTTATAGTTAGCGGAAATTTTACTGATAAAAAACCAATGAAATTCCCCCGTTATAGTTAGTGCAGGCAACTATAACTCACGCGACCGCAATCTTCTGCTGATGACATATGTGTCTTTATGAAAAAAAAATATTTGTAATATATGTATAGCTAAAAATGTATGGAAGAAGACATGGGCAAATAAGTGTCTAAATACAGTATTAGCATCAGCAGAGGATTGCGGTCGCGTGAGTTATAGTTGCCTGCACTAACTATAACGGGGGAATTTAATTGGTTTTTTATCAGTAAAATTTCCGCTAACTATAACATGTGTGAAACCTATGGTTTTTTCAGTGAATATATATATATATACACACACACACAAATATATAGACACACACATATATATACACATATATATATATATATATATATATATATATACACATATACATTACCTACTGGCGGTCGCCAGTAGGTAGTTATAGTTAGTACCTATTTTCCATAGGAAATCCGCAACATTCTATTTGGAATAATGTTGGAGCCGATTGACGATTCTTCGTGAAATTTTCCAAACTTTTGGCCAGCTCCGGTCCGCTCTTATGCTGGAAATTTCACAGTGATTCGTCAAGCAGGGGCCGAGAAAAAAGGGGGGTCCCAAAACATGTTTTCCCCATGCATTTTCCCATAGAACCTGTTGACGCAGCTACAGCCAGAACGGAATTGCACCAAATTTGGCAAAGAGGTAGTCCTCAGTTCAGACTCGTGCCTTTTGCTTAAATGGTGTAAATCCATTCAGTAGTTCCTGAGAAAATTAGGGTAAAAAAGTTAGTGATATCTGGGCGGAGCCTAACCACACATCTCATCGTGAGATCTGATTGGCTGTCAGTACTTCATCCAAGAAGTGTTGGCAGCCATCTTGGGACCAATATACATGATAGCACCTAATTAAAAAGCATTGCAGTTAATAGAAGGTTTTAAGACTTTAGTTACATTATAAATCATTTGTTGATGGTACCATACTCATTTTAGGAATTGTGGTGTGTTCTAAGGTGATTTTACCTTGTGAAAAAGCCTTCTGCTGTGATATCATAAATCATGTTTGAGAGAAAACCATTTTCTCATGCTTTTCCCACAGAGGTTTGGAAGGTGATCTATAAGCTAACTGAGAGCATATTTTCTGTAAATTCACATTATCTTTCTCAGTCATGGGAGAATTAAGTCTGACATTCTCAGTAAAACATGTACATCCAACAAGGGCAGAGACTGTCAGTTGATTCCTTTGTGTTCTACTGCAGCTTCCCAGAGTGTTTTAAAGAACAACTAGAGCGCTAACAGTCCTACTTATGACAAACGTATGGCACACCTGAAGCCATCTTGATTGGAATAAAGTGGTAACTCTTAAAACATTTAATTTAGAAAGGAACAAAATGAGGGGGTTCATTTTGCCATAGAAATTATGATTAGTGCTGCAGAAAGAAAAATTAGGGCACGTTTTGACTTCTTAAATCCTCTTCTAGTTCATAAAAAAATTCTGACATGCAGACTGAAACATGCACTTTGAATACCAGCAGCAGACTTCCATGGTGAGCAGTAGCTTTACTACAGTGATCTAATGAGCAACTAGAGTGCTAACATTCAGAATTCATGGCAAATGTGTGACACATCTGAATGCCTTCTTAATGGAACCAAAGTAAAAAACTGAAAGTATTTCCTACTGAGGAGACTGCAGTAAATGAGGAAATTAGTAAACTTCATAACAAATAAATCTCCCAAGATGGCCGCCAGAGACAAAAGAGCTCAAATATCACCCAGATGTAGCCCAATTATAGCCCAATTAAAGAAGTGTGCAAAACACCTATTTTTTGTGTATTTGCAGTTTTATATAGTGCAGACTTGTCAGGTATTGGAGTGCTTTACATGAGCATTGGTTACATCACACAAGATCAAATTCATTTTGGTTGTAGACATGGGGAGATTAAGTGATTTGACCACAATCACAGAATGTTGAGCTGAAGCAGAAACTCCAACCTGGCTCGCAGTTGCAAAGTCTGCAGCTCTGGAAGTAACACCACATCCTCTCCCCCAAGTGCAACATTTAATCAAGTGGTCAACTAGATAAAAAAGCATAAAGATTACAAATAATTTAAAAGTTCTTTGTCGCTGTTTGAAAACTCAGAAATGATGTCCCCATTTTAGTTTTTTAGAGCACTAACCATAATTTTGATGCAAATAAGACCCTCTCGTATATGTAATTTCTAAAGGAAATGCTCTAGGTATTACAGTTTTGATTACATCAAGATGACGTCACACGTTCCACCCTTTTGTAATGAATATAGAATGTTAGCAATCTAGTTGTTCATTGGGATACTGTTGAGAGGCAGAGGCCAGGAGCACGGACTCTGAAAATTGAAGGCAGGTAGGAGGGTGCAAAGGCAACAATTTGACCACGCAGTGGCAGCGCAACATACTATGAAGGGCAGTGGAAATGGGGGGCAGGGGCAACAAACCAACAATTCAGGACTGGCAAGAGAGGCTGAGGCAATATAATAGACCATTGTGGGCAGAAGGAAGAGGCAGTGGTAGTACAACCACAATGAGATGTCATCAGTGATTTCATGAGTGATGTCACTGACCATGTCATGAGTGATGTAATATGTGACGTCATCAGCAGTGCATTGCGGGCCCGCGAGTTATAGTTAGCTGAACTAACTATAACGGGGGAATTTCAATGATTTTGTACGAGTGAAAAGTCCAGCTAACTATAACGCCCCTGAAACCTATGGTTTTTTCAGTAAATATATATATACACACACACATATATACACATGTACATATATATATATGTATATATATATGTGTGTATTATCTACTGGCGGTCGCCAGTAGATAGTTATAGTTAGGACCGAGTTCCCATAGGAAATCTAAAAATTCTATTTTGAATAACTTTGGCGCCGGTTGACTTCTCTTCGTGAAATTTTCAAAACTAATGGGGCGCTCCGCTCAGCTCCTACCCTGAAAGTCTCGGGGTGATTCGTCAAGCGGGGGCTGAGAAAAAAGGGGGGTCCCAAAACACGTTTTCCCCATGCATTTTCCCATAGGACCTTTAGTCGAAGGTACAGCCCGAACGGCTGAACGGAATTACTTGAAATTTGGCAAAGAGGTAGTCCTCAGGTCAGGCATGTGCCTTTTGCTTAAATGGTGTAAATCCGTTCAGTAGTTCCTGTGACAATCAAAAGTAAAATCACATATATATCTGGGCGGAGCCTAACCACACATCTCATCGTGAGTAGGGGTGGGCGGAATTTGCGAAATTAACTTTCGCAAATTATTGCGAAAATGCTAAAAATCTCCGCAAACACGCCGGAAATATCGCGAAGACGCGGAAGTTTTTTCCCGCCTGTTCGCGGTATTTTTTGCGTGATCGCGGGTCGCCAACTTACCCATGCGGTTGCTCAAGGGCGCGGCCATCTTGTTTTCACTTGTCCCGCCCTCTCGCGATGCTTACTTCCTGTTCCGGGTCGCGCAATGTCTGTTCGCGCCCGTTCGCGGTTGAAATTTCCTGTTCGCGACCGCTTTTACTTGATCGCGTTGCTTTTTGCCTGCTGGGGGAGAAAATATCACGCGAACTTGCGCACGTGGTCGCAATGGGCGAGGCCATCTTGTTTTTCACTCCATTGCATGGTTCTGGGGCCTGATTTTCAATCCTCCCAAAATCCTTTCAATCCTTTGTTTATAGCCACTTTTTTTGGATCTTTATTACTTATTATTTCTCTAACTATTTTCCTGCTTCTATATTTTTGGTTTTTGTCTATTTTTTTTAATTTTTTTTAGCTACTTTTTCCTCTTTCTATTGCCTGCTATTTATTTCCTTTATTCCTTTATTTATTTTACCTTTTCTTTCCCGCCCCGTCCCCAGAACCATGTCCAAGGGTAGGGCTGTTCGTCGGCGCACCCAGAGCCGCGACCGCCTTCCTTGCGGAAGGCGGCGCCCACAAGGGGTGCAGGCACGTGCCATATTTGGGGAGGAGGAGTTGGCTGCACTAATTTTCTTTGTGCAGCGCCACCTCCCCTCAACCCTGGCAGCAGGTGGCAGGCCTGGGTCCGGGTACGGCCTCCGGGAGCGTCGGCAGTGGTGGGGGAAGGTGCGCCAGGCAGTGTCGCGCATCTCTGGGGTACGGCGCACCCAGGCACTGCTGACGCACCGGTGGTCCGACATCCTGGACCGTGAGCAGGACCTGCTGGACCTGCTAGGAGTGGAGGTCCCGGGGCTTGGTGAGTACATATTTAATTACTACAACTTTGTGTCTGTTCTTCTGCTCTGTGTTATATATTGCGAATATTTTTTTTCCTTCCAACCAGCTAGAATGTTGCTGCTTACAATACATTCCAGGTTAATAACGTTTAAAAGTCTTCTGTGATTATGGTGCTCTTCTGCGCTACTACTAATCTTACTTGTTTGCAGCTTTGCGTTTGCGCTTGCTTAGCGTGATTGTTTACGAGTTTATTTTAGTGAAATTAAGTTACGTAATGCTACAGTGACTCTAGTCCACTCCTTACTTTGTCCCGTTACTAATAGATAGGGGCGGATTGATGTTTAGGTACACTACTTTGTATGAGCTTCTAATTTGTTAGTGGTATGCGTGATGCCCCCTCACTCAGTTACGTGACATGCTGCTAGTACGGCAGTCTTTAGAACCTTTTCTAGTTTGTTCAATGAGTGGTGGTAGGATAAGCAGTTACTTAGCAGTAGCAGATCAGCATCAATCAAACCAAAATTTGGTGTATACAAAAAATGTAGTCATGTTCATGTGTCCTCCATGATTTGACCATACGCATTGTTGAGGAATACAGTGGAAATGCATACTTAATGTACAATTGGCATGCCTGGAATAGGTGGGCTAGGTTGGGTGGTACGTTGTACTTAGGCTTAGTTGTAACTTAGTTTTCTGGAATCCGAATGGAAGACTGGATTACTGTTGATAAATAGTAACTTAAGTAGTCGAACTGCGAATCCCCCGATTTTACATGTTGACCAGATGAGATCGGTCAATGTAGTAATTGCAATTGTTGTTTACATAAGTGTTTTTTGACCGTTGTTGAAAAATATTGTATTTGTTTGACACCATCCATCAATGTTTGTCTCTTTCTTGTATCTTCCCTGTTCATCAGCACCCAGGGGCAGACCGACAGGGACTGGGCGGTCGGCGGGAAAGGAACACCACCACCAGGAGGACACCGCTGAGGGCTCCTCTGCTGGCCCCAGTAAGTCTTCTTGTTTTTAATAATATTTCTTATTCCATAACTCTTAGTGCCCCATATTTTTCCTGAACTATTGTTGGTTTCCAAATGCTATTTTTTTACCACCAATTATCCTTCGATCTGTACGGTTTCAAAAATCTTATCCCTGCCTCCGCTATGATGACTGAGTACTACTACTACTACATACTATCAGTCTGTCTGTACTGTAGTAGCTAGTGTTGCCCAGTTGGCCAGTGTCACTCTTTGTGAAAGGTTGTAATATAAAACTCATATTCACCAGTAGCTCGAGCCATTGAGTCCAATCCGTTGGGTCGTCGACTTTTACTCTTATTGATCTTGAGGCTTTGAAAATTCACAGCAACAACAGCCCTACCAGATTTCTTAATATTTTGATATGATACCCTATAGGACATACCACTGTTGTAGGGATCTTGCATATACATTTGCACCATAAAATAGGATGTTGGTGATGGTAGGTTGGACCTTCCTTGCACACCTCAATCAGAAATTCCTCACCCACCACAATTCCACTGCTTGACTATAGTACTGTCTTGTCATAACTATTAGGTCTCGGAACCCTCCCCCCAAGATACCCAACAAGTAGACAACCCAGAACATAACACACCCAACCTCTCAGTCGTGGAAGCAATTCACATGCACACCCTTACTTTAATTTTCTCACTCGTGTAAGTTAGTCCACACCAAATACCACCAAGTCTATGTAAGTTCAAAATGTTTATTTCAATTTGAGAAGGTCTGTTTTCTTAGCAGCACCAACCGGAAAATCAATAACATTAAAACAATATACATTGTTTACACTTATACAGTTGGGAATTAAATCATGATAACTGAACAGTGGTGGAAGGCAGCACCACCATCCCATAGCAATTTAGTTTATATAAATTTATAAAAGAAGATGTGAGTGAAGGGACCCCTCACCTTAGAAGAACCTAGTTAGGCCTGGGCGAAAATTTCGTTCCGTTCGCGGAAATTGCGATAATTTGACATTTTCGCGTTCCGCGGAGTGCGAAAATGTCAAAATTTCCGCTTTCCGCAGCTTGGCGATAATTTGTTTCTTGCTCGCGCTGTAAAATAATACATTCTTGCGCGCGATCGCCTTACCTGAATCCCTGCGTTTGCCGTCAAGTTTTCTTGATCCGGTCGCGTTCTCCATGAGATGTTGGATTGTTTTTAGCCATTTGCGCTGTCACGCGACCGTTAGCGCCCGCAGTGACGTCATGCGTCGCACGATCACGTCTTTCTTCTCGCGATCATGCACCACGAGACAACTCAAAACAAGATGGCCGCGCCCGCGAGCAACCACATGGGTAAGTTGGCGACCCGCAACCATGCAGAAAATCTCGCGAACATGCGGGAAAAAAAATTCCGCATCTTCGCAATATTTCTGCTTGTTTGCGATAATTTTAAACATCTTCGCGATAATTTGCGAGAGTGGATTTCGCAAATTCTGCCCACCCCTAAACCTAGTACTGGTAGTTGTTGCATCATTCAGAAGCTCTGGTTCGTTGAAGGGAATCTTGCGTCTGTAATGTGAAAAAAGAAATGGTGTGCGTTAGTATATTGCAACTTGCAAGTATTTCGCAGCCGTGCCAAAAAGTGTAGCATCTATGGATAAGGAATATGGACTAACAGTAACAGTAGTACACCAGTACTTCCTAAAAAAGTGGCTTGTTAATGTTTGTGGACCGCTTGTACGCAGCGCGTAGACTAGACAGTAGCAGTGTGAGGCAGGTCATGTGGGCTCAAAGGTGACTTAAGAAACTGCAAGGTAACGTCACATGTGCAAAAATAAAAGCCACCAAGGTAAAATGGTAGCATGGCTAGGGCTAATTAAGCAAAGGCTACAATGATCATATATAACTATTAGTGTCTACTCTACTACTACCTGATTTGTACTAGTGATGTATGTTAGTATTAACTCATTTTTCAACCTTGCTACTGATCAATAGGGGGAGGTGTATATGACGCCTAATAAATGTGTAATGTTTTCTATGCGCACTACCGACCACCATTGCCGGGGCCAGCGAAGGCGAGGGCGAGGATGCGGCAATTGCTGCAGATAGCAACGGAGCAGTAGGGGGAGTGGCAGCACCAGTGGCGGGCAGTGGTAAGTTAGATTCATAATCCTTAACTATTGTTGAACTTGACAGTACACTCACTGCAAGGGTGTACTGTATGTATATGTATACTGTACAGTTGTGACTTAAGGCCCCATTAGGATGGTGGGCGTATTGCCCCCGCCGGGCCGGCTGGAATTCACTGCCGACACAGCAGGGGCAAACCTCCCGCCATCCCTGTAGAAAATATTCAGACCCCCCACATGTCGACCAGGCGGAAAAGTGTTCAATATGGCGGTGGTGTCTCTCTGAACACACCGCCAGCCATATAATCTGCATTTTGGAATGCCTTTGCGTGGCGGCATTGCCGTCCGCCACGGAAAGGCATGCAGACATTGCAGAGTATGCTTGGGGGCCCCCATGGAGGGTACCTACCTATGCTATGGTACCCCCCGCCTTTCAAAGCAAAACGTGACAGGCTCCGTGCTGGGCCCGTCATGTTGTGCTTGGAAAAGCAGCACAACATTTTAGCATTGCTTTCAGCAAAGCCAACCAGAATGTAAAAAAAAAACTAGGATGCGCCCGCCACTGTGCTGGGCGCATCATCCTAATTAATTGTCCCCACTGGACCCCCACCCTTTTTAGCATGAGGATGGCGGGCGGACAAAGTCCGCCCGCTATCCGATGTCGTAAGTAAGTATGAGTTGTTGGGGACGTTTGAAGAGTGAACTAGAAGACTAGAATTCCCTTTATTTGGCATAGGACTAGGAGCCGGAGTATTGAGTAACCAAGGGCCTCATCTATCTGATTTCAACTCCGCTTTGAAAGTTTTATAGAGAAGAGCACCTGGTGCACTGTTCAACTAAAAAGTAAAAGACGGGTGGAAGGAAGAAGGACGGGCGACATTTAAAATGTTATGTACTACTGTGCTTTATAGTGCTACCCTACCATGCCACTATGTGTATAAATAATTACCTTGTCCTACTGTTTTTCTAAGAGTATATTTTACAATTGTCTTGTTTTTTTCTTTTTGATACACAGCTACTCTGAAACTCAACCGGAAGGAGTTGGCCGCCAAGGCACGGCGCCGGAAGCTGGAGGCAATCCAGCGGGAATACCGGCGGCTGGTGGTCCTAGCCGAGGAGGAGGAGGAGACTGCGGCAGCATTTGTTCAAGCCTCCTCCAGTGCCCCGGGCCCCAGCCACCGCCCTTCAGCGGTACGGCGCCACCGTCTGGCGGCTGCCCGCCGCCACCGTGCCATCTCCGGTGCCCCCCCCTCTGTGGCTGCAACTGCCGCGGCCTTAGACTCCGCGTCGCCCGTTTAGAGGACGAGATGCGCCAGATGCGTGTCCTCCTTCAGTCCCGCCCCACCACTTAGTCCCTGTCATCCTGTTCTGCCCCTTTTTTAATTCTTGTTTGGGTGGGTGGGTGGGAACTTGTTTGTATGTTACGGACTTCATTCTATGGGCATTGGTTGGGGTTAGGGAGGGGGGTGGGTCAACTTTTGTGGGTTTAGTTTATTTTTGTTAGGGTAAATTAAATATATTTTTCTATGTTACATGCAATGTTGTTAATGTTTTGTAGGTGGGGTAACTGTTTTACATCGCACTGTTTCCTTGCTGGTGCATGGCCGCCCATAGCCTGTGTTTGATTTCAATAATTTGCTGACTGTATAAGACACAAACAGATAGATGCGACACACCTCACTCATTGACTGGTCCTTCTAGTACTTTCAGTCTGTCCTCTAGTCTATGCATTCTTTGGAGTGGTGTGTGAAAATGAAATCATTGACAACATGTCCATTATTAATTCTGCCTCCCCCAAACTTCTCTCTTACCGGTGCTTGATGTTTATGTCCAACTGTGGCACAGCACTGGCTGCATGGTGAAGATGGTTTCTTTTTTCATACATGCCATGATTGGGGTGGTGGTGGTGGTAGTATAGTAGTAGTAGTAGACACTGGCAGGGCGGCAGCATTTCCAAAAAAAGAAAAGGAGACAGTCAATCGCCTTTGAGAGACTGTTAGAGGAGTAGGAGCACCAAACAGCCATCGAACTGTGTTGCAGACGGACTGCCGAACTTAGATACACCTTGAGGAATTTCTCGTAACCTGCTCCCCGCTGTATTTAAACAATAAACTACGGGAGCTCCTTTGGATATACTTCAAGAACTGTACGCACTGATGTCGTGCCTGTACGTTTATGCTTTCATTGGTCATTATCGTTTGACGCGCTAGTGGACACTATAGTAATTTATATTGAGCCCTGATGAAGTTCCCAAGGCACAGGGGAACGAAACGCGTTGGCTGTGTGCCTGTCTTTTAACAAGACTATGAATAAAGAAGATATTTTTGCTACTACAGGTGTTGGTCTTTGTATGACTCGTGATAGAGTGCACCTTCCTTCTTTTGTGGACTGTTTGACTTACAAGTATCTTTATACAGTGGATACTGGAAGTTGTGGCACTCATATACCCATACGGATGATACATGGAAAACAAGTGCTAGACCTTAGTCAGCTGTTGGTTCTTTTGTTATTGTTACACCTCACTCATTGACTGGTCCTTCTAGTACTTTCAGTCTGTCCTCTAGTCTATGCATTCTTTGGAGTGGTGTGTGAAAATGAAATCATTGACAACATGTCCATTATTAATTCTGCCTCCCCCAAACTTCTCTCTTACCGGTGCTTGATGTTTATGTCCAACTGTGGCACAGCACTGGCTGCATGGTGAAGATGGTTTCTTTTTTCATACATGATTGGGGTGGTGGTGGTAGTATAGTAGTAGTAGTAGATACTGGCAGGGCGGCAGCATTTCCAAAAAAAGAAAAGGAGACAGTCAATCGCCTTTGAGAGACTGTTAGAGGAGTAGTTGAATGAAGTACAGTACAGAACTTACCGAGCAACAATAATATGCTCAAATATTTGACAAAAAAACGGAATGGTGGTTAGGAGGATAGCCTACTAGACAGAGTTACAAACTATAGTTGTGTCGAGTCACTTGACTATGCCTACAGTCTAACAGTTAGTGCTGTATATGAGGAATGACAACAAACAAATCCAATCAATGCCGGCAATTCATGCTGAGGTATATGTTCCTTTGTTAAATAAAATAACCTCTGAAATATCCTACTCATGGGTGGCCAAGCAGAAGAAGATCATCGCTCTGCCTTGAAATTGAAGTAGTGTTGCTTTCACCACATCCGCCCCAGCAAGTGTGTGATTAAGTATTGGTGTACATTTAATTTAGTTACACCTCGACAATAAGTCACACAGCCCGGGGGAAGAGGGTTAGGGTTTGTTGAATGGTGGGAAGGGGGTTTTTGCGAAAGGTTTGACATAGTAAAACAGTATGCATACATAGACAAACAAACGACAATCATTGAAGACTACCATGTCCATATGTTAAGGGAGAAAAAGGCAATGCATGCATGATGATGAGACCCGGATTACATACACTTCTAGTTCTTGTTCTGTTGTTCCGGCCTTAATACTTTTACAGATAGCAAATAGAAATTTTAAATATTGGTAGGGAAGAATCGTAAACACAGAGCAAACCTAATGATGATTGATAATAACAACTCCAAGAACACACTGTTGTAAAGATTGTATACAAGATATTAATCAAATTATTTAAAAGAAGTTAAAAGTGGATACTGTTACTGTCTTATCCTGGTCAAAAATGTGGACTGGATTTTTGCATCTCGGCATTCCTCTTGCTCCTCTCGTCCATCAATCTTGGGTGTGTCGCCTCGCCACTCGCCACTGCCCGGCTGGAAAAAAAAAGGTGATTGATTGGTAAGGTAATTAATATGCATTGTAATGTTTTACAAAGTTTTGGGCAAGGCTCGGCTTGTAATTTTAGATGGAAAACCAAAGGGGATATTGAGAAAGAAAGTGAAAACAAATGCACAAGTGATGGTGTAGTGCAACAAGAACACTTTCCGAGGTGGCATGTATGCATATGCATCATCTCTACTCTAGTCTGTTTCCAGCATTGACCTTCAACAGTAACAGGAGAGAGCAGGCCCACAGTGCTTAGCAGTAGCACATCCTACGTTAACACTTTAGAGTCCTTTTTTTTTTCTCTCAAAGAGTTGGACAAACGCAAAGCACATTATCCATTCCAAACATAGTATTTTACAGTTTAAGTTAGTAAAATCAATGCACTGCAGTCATCCCACCGCAACACTCTATTCAACTTCTACACAGACATTTGGGTCTGCTGTGGTTGTTGTTGACGTGTTTACCTTTAGGCTTTTCCGTTTTATGCCACTCCTGAAACATCCTCCTGACTTCATCATCATCTCTGATACTCTTACTGACTGACTGAAGATCGGCCTGCAGTATAAGTATAATTTTTATGTCACAACAAGAGTAGAAATATAAATATTACTGACTTGAGTCATTGTTTATTGTGTACAGAAAGATAGATTACTACTAGTACACTTTGACATCACTTTGTGCACAACAAACAAACAACGCAAACACAAAGACCAATAGCTCAGAGTCAGGTGTCCAATGCATGCCATTAATTATCATTCATTACCGGTTCCTTCTAGTCTTAAGTTAACGGGCCATCTCTTTCGCCATCATCATGATGGACGGTGCTGTTGTGTCACAGTCATTTGCATTGCGCAGATTGAGTGAGTCCCCTTCCTGTATTGAATTAAAAGCAATGTATCGCCAAGATGCAGGAGAAGTACACATTTCTTATTTGCAAGAAGGGGAAAATTAGTGTGTTCTGTAGAAAGTTGATTAGTGGCAGTGCACAATTACATAAATTCATGCGCAACAAACACAACAAAATCTACATCATTCAGTCTGCGATTCTGCGGCCAATGCATGGCATCAATCATTACCTGTTCCATCTCATCTTGTTAACGGGCCGTCTATTTCGCCATGATCATCATGGACGGTGCTGTTGTGTCACAGTCATTTGCATTGCGCAGATTGAGTGAGTCCCCTTCCTGTATTGAATTAAAACCAATGTATCACCAAGATGCAGGAGAAGTACACATTTCTTATTTGCAAGAAGGGGAAAATTAGTGTGTTCTGTAGAAAGTTGATTAGTGGCAGTGCACAATTACATAAATTCATGCGCAACAAACACAACAAAATCTAAATCATTCAGTCTGCGACTCTGCGTCCAATGCATGGCATCAATCATTACCTGTTCCATCTTATTTTCAGTTAATGGCCAGTCTCTCTCGGCTCTGAAAGGAGGATAGATATAGTAGTCATCTGATTCATGGTCCCCTTGTTTTGGAAGGACGAGGAAAGTTTGAATTTGTTGTTACCATCATCCAATCATCATTCATGAGGAAAATGGAAATGAGCAGGAGATTCAGTATGATCGAGCGGAGGAGCTGGATTCGGAGGACTGTACTGTCAAATGGCAGACACCTGAAACTTGTATATTAAATTAGAAGAGTAGAAGACGGTGATAATGGATTTGTTGCAATTCACAAGTTTATAACCGGAACGACAGACACATAAACAAAGGGGGAAAAAAGGGAGGAAGACAGTAAGTGCGAGCCTAATTGTCAGGGAAGTATAGCTCGTCCTCAAACTCTGGGGGTTCTTCCAGTAGTAGGTAATCATCTGACACAATACTTCCGTCACCTGAGCCGCTGTCCTCATCTTCCTCTGTTGATGCATGCATTGTGTAATTCGGTGGTATGAAGTGCTGATTCATTTTGATCATTGTTAACCTCTCCACATTTTTTGGAGATAGACTGGTCCTTTTCAATGTTACAATGGAACCAGCAGCACTGAAAACACGTTCGGAAGAGACACTCGCGACAGGGCAAGCCAGATAGCTTATCACCAGCCTGCTGAGCTGTGGCCATTCAGACCTTTTCCTATACCAATACTACAATGGGTTTTGATCAACGTACACCTCTGTTGGGTCGTCCAGATAGGCCTGGATCATCCGCTCAATGTTCAGGGTTGCTGATGGTAAGCTTTTGTGCTGTTTTTTCTATGCATCAGCACTGTGCTTACAATAGCCCATCTTTACATACCAATCCTGTAATGATGGTGATTGTACTCGGCCTAATGATCCAGTTTTTGTTTCTGTAGTCGATAGTGATGGTGAGTGTTGTGATTGTGAGCCAACCGCACTGCCCTCAGCCGACGAAGTTGCACTTGATTCTGCATGGCCTGCTTCAGTATCAGTACTTGTTGTGGGTTGATGTGGCGGGCTTTTAATTAGCAGCCCCTCGTTTTCAAACTTAATGGCTGCTTCAGCTATACAACTTTTGTAGCGGGCAACATCATTGTCGGAAAAAGCAAGGAATAGTCCTAATTTTGCACGTGGATCCAGAATTGTGGCACAAATGTAATGTTATTGTGACAAAATTTTATTTTGTATCCTTACATTTTCAGTTAAGCGCCTGGATAAGCTCTCCACCAAGTCATGGGCTTGCCTTCTGTCCTCTACACCTTTGTAGGATTCAGACACATTATTCAGCTCATGCTCTAGCATTTGCAACAATGGGATAGCTTGGCCCATTGTACAGTCCTCCTTGCTGACTTCACGTGTGAAGACCTCAAAAGGAGACTGCATCTCAGTCAGGCATTTAATTAGGGTCCATTGCTCCCTCTGAAGGGTCATGCCTTTAACACTAGCATCACTGCTTCTGTACCAGACCTATTCATGGAGGGACCTGTGCTGTTCGTACAGACGATCAAGCATGTAATACGTTGAGTTCCAACGTGTTGCCACCTCCTGGATGAGTGCCTTGACTGGCATCCTAAATTCACGTTGGATGATCCTCAGCTGCTTCCGAGCTTTAAAAGAATGGCTGAAATGAGTGCATATTCTTCGGCAGATGGCCAGTAAATTGCTGACTATGGGTTCTTTTTTCAGAAAGTCGTGCACTATAATGTTTATGCAGTGTGCCAAACACGGAACCCTGAAATAGGAACCAAGTTCCATGGCTTTAAGTACATTACTGCCATTGTCTGTGGCAACAAAACCAATACCAAGCCCTCTGGGCCGCAGCCATTCCAAAACCTTGGTGCGAAACTCTTCTAAAATGTTTTCAGCCGTATGAGATTTCTCCATGCCGAACATGGCTACAGTTGCATGTTTCCGAGTACCTTCAAAAATCGCAGCTGTGTCAACAACACCTTGTGCAGATAGTTTATCTCTAACCCCCACAAAAGAGATCCAGTGTGCAGTGATGCACATGTAATCTGTGGCTTGGCAACTGCTCCACATGTCTGTTGTCAGGTGGATATTGTGCACAGCACTCTCCTCAAAGCTTGTCCAACCAATTCCAGGACATCATGATGTAGTGCCGGAACAGCAATTCTTGCAAAATAGGACCGGCTGGGAACTTTCCATTTCGGGCAGATGGCATACACAAATTCAAGGAAACCCACCCCTTCCACAAATGAAAAAGGAAGAAGGTCCAGCGCTAACATTTTAGCCAGCTTCGCATTGTTCAATCGTGCCGTTGGGTGGTTGCGTTGGAACTGCCCCTCCAACCTAAACATGCTCTCAATGGTAGGCTGGCTTACTTTCCTTAGGGGTGCTGTTTTCATTGACCCACTAAGGCTCAACGACACAGATTGTCTCATTGAGGTACTCGCCGGTCGCCTTGGTGTCTCACCCACACTCTGAGTATGGCTCTTACTGCGGTGCAACTCTGATGTTACTGAAGAGGATGTGGGCGTTACCACTGCAGTGACTGCACTACTGGAGACAGGGCTAGAAATTCCTCCCTGTTCTTCACCTGCCACCACAATAATATCGCTCCCTGATTCTGAATCCTGAGCAACTTCAATGGGTTTAGTTTTTCTACTTTCTTTTAACTTAAGTAGGTGATCCTCCCACACGATAGTGTGGTGTATTCTGAGATGACTTGCTTGTCCTCCGGTACCATAGTTTGTACCAAGCTTACCACGCCGAACACCTTGCCGACAATTGAGCATATAGCAACGTTCTCCTCCTTGGCGCTAACAGAAAAGAAGTCCCAAACTGGGGAGGAGAACTTTCTGGTACTGCTGGATGTGCCACTTTCAACACCAGATGAACTTGAGGGGGTGCTTGAAAATATGTGACCCTGTCCACCTACACTGTGACTTTTACTACCACTTCCTACTGAGATGGTTGAGCTGGATGTAGGTCCCTGCCGGGCCTTGGAAAATATGGCAGCTGGAGGTAGTGGTGGTGTAACCTGTGTTGGTGAGATCCGTGCTACATCCCGCTCAGTAGCAGCCTTTCTGGATAGGGTGAGAATGTCGGTCTCCAATCCCTTTGGGGCGGTAGTAATGTGCGTGATGACTGGCTCGTCTTCATCAACATCATCACCCCCACCTTCTACATCTACCTCCATAACTAAGTTTTTCTGGGACCTTCCTTTTCAGAAGCATTGTCTTGTGGCGTATATCACTCTCAGACCGAGCTGGTGGGACCCAAGTGTCATCACGATCATCAGAAGCGGGGCTTGAAGAAGAAGATGATGGACTAAGCCTCCTTTTCCTTGCTGGTGGTCTGGAAGACAATAGATCTTCTGAAACAGTGGTTTGACTTTGCTCCACTTTGTCTGCAGGAAGCTCGATTTCCTGAAATGCCCCTACGTCAGGAGCAACAACTACTATGGTGGGCTGTTGCGGCAGCTGCTGCTGTTCTTGTTGCGGCGTCTGCTGCTGTTCTTGTTGCGGCGGCTGCTGCTGTTCTTGTTGCGGCGGCTGCTGCTGTTCTTGTTGCGGCGGCTGCTGCTGTTCTTGTTGCGGCGGCTGCTGCTGTCCTTGTTGCGGCGGCTGCTGCTGTTCTTGTTGCAGCGGCTGCTTCTGTTCTTGTTGCGGTGGCTGCTGCTGTTCTTGTTGCGGTGGCTGTGCTGGAGCAGAGTTTTCTGTTGAAAATTTATCGAGTTTTAAGCTCCAGTTTCGTCTATATGTTATGATTTAAATTACTAATTTTAAAACATTAATTAATAGTTTGTTTTTGTCCCGATTAACCAACATTACTAATGAGAGAAACTACACGTGGGATGCATATATGTTGCTTAATAATAATGTGCGGTTTTATTAAATAAGTGTCGCAAGTGCTATTTGTTTTGTTTTTGTGCGTTTAAAATAACGTGTGCTAATGCTTTATTGCGTTGCAGAAGGCTAGATAAATACATACACATAAGGGTATTAGTGGGGTTTAACACTGTATAATCATTATGATGTGGTAACGTTGTTTTGTGTTTCTTTTAATTAAGATGGTCCGTGTTGGCCTAAATAAAGATGGCTGCCATTTACAGCCTGCACTCGAGTGATCGAATTTTGATGAGAGGCTTTGCTGAACATGGTCGAGAGTCACCTGACCACAGCCTCTGCCTGGGTAGAAAGTTTTCCGTGAGGACAGCAGCTCTGGGAATGATTCCAACTGTCCTTGGAGAAGGATAAAGCCACAATGAAAAATGACCAGTCTGCAGTGGCTCTGCTAAGATATCAAGGAAGAGCATTTACGAAAGTAACATTTGCAAACTCGAGTTTCCTTCTTCCGTGTTTTTATTTTTGTGATTTTTCCTGAGCGGAGGTTTTCTAAATGTAACCGAGTGACATCCTTTCCTGCTCGCTCTGCTCAGTGGCTCAACGGATATTCAACATTTGTTTGTAACTTTTATTTGTTATTTTTCTTATAAATATGCTAGACTAGAGAGGGTCCGTGTTCCCTTGCTGCTCATTGCATTCATTGCGTTCCTTGTGGTCATCGCGGTTTGGACTTCTACCTGAACCTATGCTGAGGACGGCAGCTCGAGAGACTTTACCGAGAGACCTGTCCTGACCCTTTAGCTAGAATAGGTAATTATGAGAATAACGATGTTGCTAATGATTGACTTTCCATTTGAATTAATTTAGATAAACAAGCATTTGTTCTAGTGTCGGGTGTTTATTCCTTGTCATTTATTGAAGTTTCAAATGTATTTCTTATGTTTAAAATCATGACTCAGGACAATGTCATTAAGGTCGCATTGACCTCATTGTAGATGCAGATTGGTTTAGGTTTTCTCTCCTATATTCAGTGTGGATAGAGTAATAGTGTGAATTTAGTGTGATGGGCCCTAGCGTATGATGTGTGATTGTGCGTGTGACTGTAGTTTACTCTGTCCGCGGAAGCAGGTAGAATTTATATGCGCCGATCTGCAGCAGCTGCACACTGATCTGCTGAGTTTGCGCCTGCGTTGAACTTGATTGTGTACTAATTTGCGGTAATGACATTTCTTCAACATCGCTGCTCGTTAGTAGACTGGCTACCTCTGCGACACTAAAGCCCTTGGGCCTAGGTTGGTGGGGTTGGACTGCTGTGCTGCTCCCAGCTTGGTTCCCGGACAACGCTTTGGTGGCAAAAAAAACATTGGCCGGCACACCACCAGTCGTGGTTAATGGCACTTCCTTTTTCTGTTCCTTCTTCTCATCGGTAACTTTCTTGGTACTAGACCTGGTACCTTTCTTTGGGGCCATCTTCTTCAGACGTCAGGCAGGATGCAGATGCACAACAAGTTCTGGTCACACGTGGATGTGATGCGCAGCAGGACTTCTGTCTGGCCGGCAGTACAACGGGTAGCCACCGCCGGGTGATGCTGATGACACCTCCTACTCTGTCTTTTGTGCACCTAAAAGCAAATAAGACAGGAGAAGAACATCAGTGAAATGTTGCATTTGTTGTTGTGGTTCAGTTACTTAGTACTGTACTAGTGCAAACAAAAGATAGTCTAGCCATTTATGACTTTTTTTTTTAACTACAGCTATGTTATACTACTGTGTACAGCCACACACTACACTCTCAGGAAGGATAGGAAAGTTAATAATAACCACCAAAATAAAAATTTAATGAAAGTGGGGTGGGCCATTAAATTATTTGAGCATCTCAGCATCCATGGAGCTGCTGCTGGCAAAGGGGGAGGATGGATGGAAGCAGTAAGCCAAATAGCCAATAGGAAAACCATGCAGGCCTATGGCAAAAGCAGTACACTAATAACTCACAGTCCAAACACCAAAAAAGGCCACCACCCACATGGACACTCACAAATCACAAACAAGTCGGGGGCCTCGGAAACACCAGGAGCTGACAAAAGGCCTATAAAAGCCAGGTAAAGGATGCATGCTAAAGCACACTGCTCTGCCTTTTTAATGCAACAAAATGGAAATGCGAACATTCACAGGCCCCAAAAAGGTCTGCAGGGCGCATGCATTGCACACCAACACACCAGACACATACAACAAAAGCATGTCTTTAAGACAACCAACATCAGAAAGGCCACCCCAAAAAACACACTTCCCCAACTCAATCCAATTCCATCCATGCCCTAAATGATGGCAGACAAGGCCAGGCAAGCTTGCAGGCCTAGGCTTCAAAATGGTCACCAGCCACATGGCCAGGCCTAACAACATCACAAAGGCCACCCCCAAAAAACACACTTCCCCAACTCAATCCAATGCCATCCATGCCCTAAATGATGTCTAAATTCAATAGACCACACAGAAAACACAAGATTAATAAAGCTGTGGCTACCTGCTCTGATCCTAGTGGATGAAAAAGCAGGCCTGTTGGCAGACAAGGCCAGGCAAGCTTGCAGGCCTAGGCTTCAAAATGGTCACCAGCCACATGGCCAGGCCCAACAACATCACAAAGGCCACCCCAAAAAACACACTTCCCCAACTCAATCCAATGCCATCCATGCCCTAAATGATGTCTAAATTCAACAGATCACACAGAAAGCAGTTGATTAATAAAGCTGTGGCTACCTGCTCTGATCCTAGTGGATGAAAAAGCAGGCCTGTTGGCAGACAAGGCCAGGCAAGCTTGCAGGCCTAGGCTTCAAAATGGTCACCAGCCACATGGCCAGGCCCAACATCATCACAAAGGCCACCCCAAAAAACACACTTCCCCAACTCAATCCAATGCCATCCATGCCCTAAATGTGCTTGAAAATGAAATACATTCAAAACAACAAAAGGAACAGTTGCTTCATCATGCACACACACACCCATGAGGCCATGCCCATGGCTAGCTCGGGCCTACTACTACTACCCACAAAATTAAAAAAAAAAAAGTGATGATAATTAATTATCAAAAATAAATTGTAGTTACAACAACTGCAATGCCCACAATCAAACACAACAACCACAACAACCACTTACTTGTAAAATATCCTATTCCAAAAATCCTCAAATCCAATTGCAATGATGCAGCAGACAAAAAGAGTGATCTTTCCAGCTCCAATTTCAAAGGCAGAATGAGCAGGAGATGGACAAAGCACTGGGAGGAGCCTGCTGGACAGGAACAGGAAGTTGGAGATTCTGTGTCACTTCCTCCCTCTCTCCACCTTTTAAAAAAATGACTCCTTGCACAAAAAAGGAAAGCCAAATTTCAATGTAAGGAGTTCTTTTCATCCAAAATCAGCATTTGCAGATGGTTTCATGCTGCTAGAGCCGATATTCCTCTCCAAATTGAAAATTTTACGTTGTTGAGTTCTTGAGCTTCACATTACTTCCGCCGGCGTGTCGAAAACGACATGATCGCGTTCTCTTCTTTGTCCCTGTCGCGTTGGATATGACATGTTCGGGGTCTCTTTCTCCTGTTCGCGTTCGATTAGACGTGCCCGCGTCCTCAACCTCTGGCTCGCGATGTAGAATGACATGTTCGAGATCTCAATCTTCTCATACTCGCGCGGTTTTGATCGCGAGAAGAAAGACGTGATCGCGCGACAAATGACGTGATCGCGCGACAAATGATGTTAATGCGGCCGCGGGACAGCGCAAAATGGCTACCAAAATCCAACATCTCGTGGAGAACGCGACCGGGTCGGGAAAACTTGTCGGCGAACGCGGGGTTTCAGGTAAGGCGATCGCGCGAACGCGAGAATGTATTTTTGTACAGCGCGAGCAAGAAACAAATTATCGCTAAGCTGCGGAATGCGGAAATTTTGACATTTTCGCACTTTCCGCGGAACGCGAAAATGCCAAAATATCGCAATTTCCGCGAACGGAACGGAATTTTGGCCCAGGCCTAATCGTGAGATCTGATTGCCTGTCAGCACTTCATCCAAGAAGTGTTGGCAGCCATCTTGGGACCAATATACATGATAGCACCTCATTAAAAAGCATTGCAGTTAATAGACGGTTTTAAGACTTTAGTTACATTATAAATTATTTGTTGATGGTACCATACTCATTTTAGGAATTGTGGTGTGTTCTAAGGTGATTTTACCATGTGAAAAAGCCTTCTGCTGTGATGTGATATGAATCATGTTTGAGAGAAAACTATTTTCTCATGCTTTTGCCACAGAGGTTTGGAAGGTGATCTGTAAGCTAAACTGAGAGCATATTTTCTGTAAATTCACATTATCTTTCTCAGTCATGTGAGAATGAAGTCTGACATTCTCAGTAAAACATGTACATCCAACAAGGGCAGAGACTGTCAGTTGATTCCTTTGTGTTCTACTGCAGCTTCCCAGAGTGTTCTAAAGAACAACTAGAGCGCTAACAGTCCTACTTATGACAAACGTATGGCACACCTGAAGCCATCTTGGTTGGAATAAAGTGGTAATTCTTAAAACATGTAATTTAAAAAGGAACAAAATGAGGGGGTTCATTTTGCCATAGAAAGTACGATTAGTGCTGCAGAAAGAAAAATTAGGGCACATTTTGAGTGACTTCTCAAATCCTCTTCTATTTCATTAAAACATTCTGACATGCAGACTGAAACATGCACTTTCAATACCAGCATCAGTTTTCCCTGGTGAGCAGTAGCTTTACTACAGTGATCTAATGAGCAAAAAGAGTGCTAACATTCTGAATTTATGGCAAATGTGTGACACATCTGAATGCCTTCTTGATGGAATCAAAGTAAAAAACTGAAAGTATTTCCTACTGAGGAGACTGCAGTAAATGAGGAAATTAGGAAACTTCATAACAAATAAGTCTCCCAAGATGGCCACCAGAGACAAAAGAGCCCAAATGTAGCCCAAATATCACCCAGATGTAGCCCAAGTATAGCCCAATGACAGAATGTCCCAGAATGTTCTTAAAAACAACTAGAGCGCTTACTGTCTTCATTATGACAAAAGTATGGCATACCTGAAGCCATCTTGATTGGAATAAACTGGTAACACTTAAAACATTTAATTTAAAAAGGAACACAATGAGGGGGTTCATTTTGCCATACAAATTATGATTGATGCTGAAGAAAGAAAATGAGAGCACATTTTGAGTGACTTCTCAAATCCTCTTCTATTTCATTAAAAAATTCTGACATGCAGACTGAAACATGCACTTTTAATACCAGGAGCAGAATTCCATGGTGAACAGTAGTTTTACTACAGTGATCTAATGAGCAACTAGAGTGCTAACATTACGAATTTATGGCAAATGTGTGATATATCTGAATACCTTCATGAGGGAATAAAAGTAAAAAACTGAAAGCATTTCCTACTGAGGAGACTGCAGTACATGAGGAAATTAGGAAACTTCATAACAAATAAATCTCCCAAGATGGCCACCGGAGACAAAAGAGCCCAAATGTAGCCCAAAATCACCCAGATGTAGCCCAAATATAGCCCAATGACAGAAGTGTGCAAAACACTTATTATTTTGTGTTTTTGCAGTGTTATATAGTGCAGACTTGTCAGGTATTGGAGTGCTTTACATGAGCATTAGTTACATCACACAAGAACAAATTCATTTTGGTTGTAGACATGGGGAGACTAAGTGATTTGACCAGAATCACAGAATGTCGAGCTGAAGCAGAAACTTCAACCTGGTTCCCCAGTTGCAAAGTCTGCAGTTCTGGAAGTAACACCACATCCTCTCCCCTAAGTGCAACATTTAATCAAGTGTTCAACTGGATAAAAAAACATAAAGATAACAAATAATTTAAAAGTGCTTTGTCGCTATTTGAAAACTCAGAAAATATGTCCTTATTTTAGTCTTTTAGAGCACTAACCATAATTTTGATGCCAATAAGACCCTCTCATATATGTAATTTCTAAAGGAAATGCTCTAGGTATTACAGTTTTGATTACATCAAGATCATGTCAGGCGTTCCACACTTTTGTAATAAATATAGAATGTTAGCAATCTAGGTGTTCATTAGGATACTGTTGAGAGGCAGAGGCCAGGGGCACGGACTCTGAAAATTGAAGGCAGGTAGGAGGGTGCAAAGGCAACAATTTAACCACACTGAGCAGGCAGGAAGGGCCATGGAAGCACAACAGACTATGGAGGGCAGTGGAAAGGGGGGCAGGGGCAACAAACCAACAATACAGGACTTGCAAGAGAGGCTGTTAGAGGGAAGATCTATTACGGGTCAAGGAAGCTAGGGGCGGTCCCCAGAGCCCCGGGAGCCACCACAGAACTGAGCAGGAGAGTGAGTCAGGGACAAAAGGGGCACCTTAATTTGAGCCGGGGTGCCTAGGAACGCTTGCTCCAAAAATGAAGAAAACAGACATATGAGACATGGAATTGGAGGCAGAATACAATGGCAGTTTAATGAGAATATGCAACTTCAAAGAAACCGCAGAATAGAGACATAAAGTACAAAATACAGAATCCAGATAATCATACAGCTGTCATGATATTCTCTGTATCTCAATTAATGTACTGACAGAGAGAAAACACATCTATAAATGCATCATGAGAAACAAGTTACACCAAGGAAAATGTTACCTAGGAACACTCACGTTTACTCTTAGAGCAAGCATTCCTGCAATTACAATACAAAATCTTTTAAATGCAAAAGTAAAGAGAACAATGGTTAAACATAACATGACATTTCATATATGTAAAATAGAATAAGATACTTCAAGCAAAGCAGAGCAAGACATTTTAAGCAAAGGAAGACAAGAGCTCCCAGCTCTTGGGGAAAACCTGCACAGCCTGTTAACCTACATACAGACGGCGAGGTAGTCCGTCGATATCTGTGGGTGCTTCCTTTTTATATCATTTTGTGGGCTCCTTTGCACGCTACATCTACCTACGTATGCTACCCAAAAGCTTTGTCTGCAGATTTTATCAGACATTTCGTCATTTACCCACTTAATGCTGACAATGGACTGGGTGAAAAGGTCAGTCTCTCAGGCCAATCGCTTATCGTAAGTTCCATACAGCAAGCAGAAAATAATGGGTATTGTACGGCAATTCAATATATTCATGTATAAAATCTCCTCAGTTCTCCTAACTTGACGCTCTGTGGTTGCCACTTCCTTAAAAGCGGGAAACCTGCCCAGGAAGCAAGTACCAGTCCAGGATGCAGCCTACTGTATGTCGACAGCTTCAGGGGGATGTTGAACTTTGATACCGAGCACGGAGCACTCGGGTAGGGTGGGGGCTACTAGTTTGGAGCAGAAGGCCTCGCAGACCTGCCTTCAGACTGCTATACACTAAAATTGCAGAGCTATGGTCAATTTAACAAAGAGGCCTACATATTGAACAGAAGGGCCTACACAGGGGTTTTATGCTGGCTGAGTGGTAAGGATGTCTCAGGATAATTATATAGCAACACAGGACCCGCTGGTCAATTTAATACGGCCTACAAATGCGGCTGGCAGGGCAAGGACAAGGGTCTCATACTTGAGGTGTGGACAGAACGGGCCAGGGGCCCCCTGTGATACAAAATCTACCCTCCTTCAAGGCTTTGGCAATGTAATAGACCATTGTGGGCAAAAGGAAGAGGCAATGGTAGTACAACCATACATGCCAACAGACCCGATTCAGCCAGGAAACGTCCAATGTTTTTAAGCTCAAATGGGCTTTATTTGATCTGTCTCCTGTCTACAATATCCTCTTTTTCAATGTAACTCAAAGGGGAAAATCAATACCCCAGTTTTTTTTCAAAATCTCCCTCTTACCAAGTTCAAAATGTTCGCAAGTATGGTACATTGGATCATGGAAGGAAATGGGATAGGGACATAGACTTGGATAACAGAGGACAGGAGGGACATGGAGAGGTGCACCAAACTGACCCTGCAGGGCAGGCATCAGGGTTTGCAGCAGCACAATACACCACACAGGGCATGCAGGACGGGAGTGCAGCACAAAAATCCATAGAAAGCAAGAGGGAGGGGACAGGACCATGCACATGGACAACAGAGAACAGAGGGGCAAGAGGCAATGGTAGCTAGCTGACCATAATGGACAGAGAGGAGAGAAAGCTGCAGCATAACAGACCATAAAGGGCAGGAGGGACGGATCAGGGGCATTACAATGGAACAGACAAGCCAGGAGGGAGGGAGTAGGGGTCTGCACATGTAAACAGAGGGCTGGGGGCAAGGGGGCAGGGCAGGAGCAGCAAGATAGCCATGAAGGTCAGGCAGGATGGGCACTAGAAGCAAGACACACCATGAAGAGCAACAGTGAGACTGTGATGGCATACACACAGACCATGGAGGGAAGGTGGGAGGGGTCAGGGGCAGCTAACTGACCACACAGGGAAGGTGGGAGGGGCCATGGCAGCACAGAAGACCATGCATGGCAAGTGGGAGGGTTAGTGGCAGCACAATGGCTATGATGGGCAAGAAGGAGGGTGCAGGGGCATGCACAAAGGACGATGGAGGATAGAAGGGAGGGTCAGGACCTGTGCACAGACAAGAAAGTTCAGGGGAAGGGACCTCACAACAGACCACACGGGGCAGGCAGGAGGAGCAGTTGCAGCACAACAGACCAGGGAGGGCAGAAGGGTGTGGCAGTACAATGGACCATGTAGGACAGGAGGAAGAGGATAGGGGCATGGCTTGTGGACAGGCAGGGTGGAGGTGGCAGGGAAAGGTTACAGTCATCTGACAATGCTAGGCAGGTGGGAGGGAGTGGCAGCTCAACAGAACACTCAGAGTAGATAGGAGTGGCAGGTCCATGGGACATGGTGGGCAAAAAGGATGGAGCAGGGGCATGCACAACGACATCGGAGGGCAGGGGGAAGGAGAATAGGGGCAGCAAGCTGAGCACAGAGTTTAAGCAGGAGGTCAATGATGGGGCATAGAATTGGGCAATGGAGGGCAGGAGGAGTGGACTGGTACATCATACTAAATTGAGGGCAGTGGCAGCACATCAGACCATGCATGGCAGGAGGGAGGAGGCTAGTCCATGGATTCACACAACAGAGGATAGGGAGGAGGGGGATGGGGCAGCAAGCTAACTGTTCAGAGAAGGCGGGTATTAGGAACTTTATTGTTTTTAAAACATTGTGTCTGTGCGAACTACTTAAAATATGAACAAGTATGCAGCATAATCTCACTTTTATTCAGGAAGAAGAGGACGTTTGTGACTGTGACTCCGGGCTCACTTGGCAGAAACACCCCCTGACCCTCCACCCCCTATCGCAAAATGTAATGCCCGTGAAAAGGGTAGGTGAACACAGTGTTATATAGAACATAGTCCTGAGAGCAGGATTGAAAATGAAAACTAGATATAGTGTATGGTATAAACTATGCACCAAAATGTGTGATATAAGATGAACCGGGCGTGAAATATAATATGCAATACATTGTGCGCAATGACAGATTCATTGGAGAGCGCGAGATAGCACAGGCACTAGCGCGTGCTATGCGATATGCGCCTTGGAATGTAATATGCACAGGGCAGTGTTGTGTAACCTAACTAGTCTCTAAAGTTGTAATATAAAATATGTGCTGGGGAGTGTAACGTTGCATATGCACTGTGACAAAGATATGGATCCCAGATTGTAATATGTATGGCATAGCACTGTGCGTTATAACATAGGCATCGAGGAAGGCACGTTAGATGGGGCAATATAACCCGTGCGAAGACAAGTGTGGTATGACATATTCACGGGGTGGTGTTACAGTGCACATGGGCTAGAGAGTGTCATAGCATATGCACTAGCTAGTGGAATACAACACAGAGGTGTGTGGCACTCGGCAGGCAATGGTGGGTGTAACACAGCATTGGGCTCTGTCAGGAGCGCGCTGTGACTCTCAAGTGATGTTCGTCCCCTTTCCAGAGAGTAAAATAAAAAGTATTACACATCCAGCAGTGGATGTGTGTTTTATTAACCGTGAGGGGGGTTTCTTGCATAGTTTTGGTCGAATTTTTGTTGAATCCCCTTTGAATGGCTTGGTGTGCATGTGTATTAAATGTTCCCGTCAATAGCTACCCATGTTTGTATAAATAAACGACAAGGGTGTCTGCCGGGATTAGGCACGGTAGGGCATCAGACATGTCAGAGCTTCACTAGTGGTGTAAATACATTCCACGTGGATTCATTGCATGCATAGTCGCCTTTTAATGAATATCACGCAAATCGTCATGGTGATAGGTACGTACGGTTTGTCCAGCATGTCCTAGGTGTGTCTATAAATATATATTTTTTTTAAATATTAAAAAACAGTGGCCGGCCCTGGGGATTGGGGTCAAAAAAATATAATTAGGAGACAGGCCCTGGGGGATGGGGTCATCAGGGCCAATACATTAGAATAAGAAGGGGAACCACACAGCCCCCCTTCTTAAAAAATTAAAATAAATAAAAGGCTGGCATCGTGCCGGAGGCCATGACCCCTCCGTGCAGCTCTCAGCAAACGCGCCCCCAACAGGCATCTCCAGTATGCGCCAGGGAGCTGCGCTGCAGACAGGTGTTCTGAGGCCAAGCCCCTTTTTACACCTCTCTGCAACGCAGCTCTGTGGCGCTTACTGGAGATACCTAGTGGTCTAGTTTGACCCTAGGGACCCTTAGGATTCAAGGGGACTTAATCTCTCAACTTAGAACAGCCACAGGGCGCGTTTACACAGTGATGAAGGGAGGGGACGGGGCCTGAGGTGATGTGTGCAAACACGCACTATGGCACGTTTTAAATTGGGGATATAATTTCCCTTCAATACTGAGGGCCCCTGGGGGCTAACTAGCCCACCAAGTGCTTCTAGTAAGCGCCACTGAGCTGCATTGCAGAGAGGTGGTCCAGGCCGTGCCACTTTTTACACCTCTCTGCAACGCAGCTCTGTGGCACTTACTGGAGGTACCTAGTGGGCTAGTTGGACCCTAGGGACCCTCAGGATTCAAATGAACTTAATCTCCCAACTAAAAATGGACACAGGGCGTGTTTACACAGTGGTGAAGGGAGGGGACGGGGCCTGAGTTAACGTGTGCAAAAACGCCCTGTGGCCTGTTTTAAGAGGTAGTTTTAATCCCCATGCCCTATAATATACTAGGGGCTTACAGAGGAGGTCATGCTAATCACACGGGGACCCCAACGCATAATGTTCCCTAGTGTATGTAGGTGTTTTCCCTGTATTCTAAGTGTCTTTTAACATAGCACTGGCTCTAGGACTGGTTAGTCAGACTCAGTTACCACCAGTATCCGTCTGAAAAAGTTGAGGGTACAGGATGATTTTGCAACAAGGCTTCTTTCTGCTCTTCTTTTTGTTCTTTCTGCACGTTATCCTTCTTCCTGCACTTATCTTCGTATTTGAGGACATCTGTTGCTTCTTTCTGCACTTCTTTTGTTTCTTTCTGTGCATTTTTTCTTCTTTCTTCACATGTCCTATCTCTGTAGGCATAGTTAGAAATTAGCATTTAAAAAACCTTTGAAATTCACAGAAAAAACCATAGGTTTCAGGCACGTTATAGTTAGCTGGACTTTTCACTCATACAAAACCATTGAAATTCCCCCGTTATAGTTAGTTCAATTAACTATAACTCGCGCGCCTGCAATGCACTGCTGATGACGTCACATATTACATCACTCATGACATGGTCAGTGACATCACTCATTACATCACTCATGACATCTCAAATGACATCACTGAACCGGGTCAGCAGAGCTGCTCTGTAGCCTAAGAACTAGGTCAGCAGAGCTGCTCTAGAGCCACTTGCTACTACTACTCTCTACTACTCACTCTCTACTACTCTCTACACTCACTACTACTCACTCTCTACTACTCTTTACTACTCTACTACTCACTACTCTACTGCTCACTCTCTACTACTCGCTCTCCACTACACGCTCTCCACTACTCGCTCTCTACTACACAGTCTCTACTACTCTCTACTACTCTCTCTACTACTCACTCTCTGCTACTCACTCTACTCTCTATTACTCATCCTCTATTCTCTACCTCTCTCTACCTCTCGCTCTACTACTCTCTACCTCTACCCGCACACATATGCACATTTTTATATGCATTTATATATATATATGTATGTATATATATACATATCAAAACAAAAAGATAGAGGGGAACTCTTTATCTCCACCCTTAATCCCCAGCAGTATGTATAAACAAAAAAGAGTGAAGCCAGAATGTCGAGGGCTGTAAACAAAAATCACTCATGTCTTTTAAAAGGGTCTTCACTCACCAACCTGGTTGGTGGCATGCTTCATCATTGGACCCCCACCAGAGAGGCCGAATGCCTACCCGATGTGCTTCAACACCTGATTACAGTGGAGCAGGATTACTGAGTGTTGAGTGCAAGTGATTGTGCAGAATGTGATGTTACAATAGTCAGTGTATGGTGGGCATTTGATTGATTAGATTGATCAACCACATCCAAAATTAAAACATTAGGTCGACATGTTTCAGCCTCTGTATGCCAATAGAGAGGCTTTCTTCAGGACCAGGGACCATGGCGGTGTGCACTCGCTAAGGTGCACCCTAACCTATGGCCAGTTAGAGAACCGGTTTACTCATGGTTCTGAAAGACACGCCTTCAGCACTTCTGAATGCGTAGCATATCTGTAAGGCAAAAGAAACAGTAACATACAGATACACAAGACACACATAGACAAATCGCCTCGTGTACAATTTTTAGGAAATGAGCGATAAAGTACATTCATATATGCCCTTAATAAAGCATCTGTGTGCCTCCTATGTTCAACAAAAAACCAAATGGGCCCGAATAGGCTCTTGCTCAACACTAATAGTTTCTATAATGTGGGATTCTAGGCATGACTATGCATGAGCGGCACGAAGGTTGCCGAGTGTGCCGATAAATAAATTCAAGTTTATCGTATGTGAAGGAATTCTACCGTCATTAGGTATTTACCTATGAGCAGAGTTGATCGTCAATATTAGACTAGCCTCGAGAAAAAGTGCCTATACTAACAAAGTGGCTATTATTGGTATGAAGTATTTTTCAGCTCCGGGTCCTGAAGATGGGCAGAATACTAGGCAACGCGGCTGGCTGGCTCGCATTCAGTAAGTGGCAGAGGTCGTACCGGTTAATTCAAGGTATGTTTCCTGCAGCGTGATATCGCAATATTCTGTCTCCTACCCGCCAGCGTGTGATTCAGAGTCACCATCCCCTGCCCGGACCCATGCTGCCTAATCTCTTCATTCTGAATCGTAAGCCTCCTCTCTCCTTTTTATCTATTCTGTTCCACTTTGTTAGTATAGGCACTTTTTATCAAGGCTAGTCTAATATTGACGATCAACACTGCTCATAGGTAAATACCTAATGACGGTAGAGTTCCTTCACATACGATAAACCACACATCTCATCGTGAGTTCTGATTGGCTGTCAGCACTTCATCCAAGAAGTGTTGGCAGCCATCTTGGGACCAATATACATGATAGCACCTCATTAAAAAGCAATGCAGTTAATAGAAGGTTTTAAGACTTTAGTTACATTATAAATCATTTGTTGATGGGACCGTACTCATTTTAGGAATTGTGGTGTGTTCTAAGGTGATTTTACCATGTGAAAAAGCCTTCTGCTGGGATATCATGAATCACGTTTGAGAGAAAACTATTTTCTCATGCTTTTCCCACAGAGGTTTGGAAGGTGATCTATAAGCTAAACTGTAAGCTAAACTGAATATATTTTGTGTAAATTCACATTATCTTTCTCAGTCATGTGAGAATGAAGTCTGACATTCTCAGTAAAACATGTACATCCAACAAGGGCAGAGACTGTCAGTTGATTCCTTTGTGTTCTACTGCAGCTTATATTCAAACACTGAGTATGAAGTTCCTATCGTGAAACGAAAAGAGGAAAGAAATGCTAACTGTGTGGTTGAAACCGATGGAAATTCGGAGAGTGATCTCCTTATTGGAATAAGACCCTCACACACCTGACAAGTAGGTGTCTTGCTTCATCATCGGGTCTGCTCCTACTCGGGCCGGCGCTGCAATGCCCGATCAGGCACCCATTGAGGGGCCTACTTCTCGGAGATCTTTTTTCCAGAGCCGATGGGTGAAGTGCAAGTGAGGATCCTAGTGTCAGTGTACGTGAAGGTGTTGTGTGCGTTAAAATAGGGAAAAATAATCCAATTCAAAAGAATTTTTAATGAGTATGGTTACTCCCCTAATTAAAATGAGAATAGCGCGTATCGTCACTACAATGTTGTGTTGTGATACGCTAAAAAGAGGTCGACATGTTTCTTGCCTATTTATCAAAGTTGATGGCAATTCCTCAGGACCAAATGTTATACTACCTCCACATTTTTTGGTGGTGGTCACCCAGAGCGAATAGTGAAGGAGCGGCCACCATTACAGCACCCTAAAAAATGTGTAGGGGTGGTTGGTACCTTGGTGTCAACCGGGGTAAGCAATGCTTAACCTGAAATAAAAACACAGTTAGAATAATCAAAAACAATCCATTAAAATGCTATTACAATGAAAGTCACTCAACCCAATACTGTAGTTTGTGGTAGTGTAAAAACACATGCATTGGGACTGAGTGCAGTGACGTGCTAAAGTGCAATAAACAGTGATCAATCAATGGAAGGACACTGCACTACAGTGGTGAAGCAAACAACAGAAGTACGAAGGAAGACAGAAAATAAACATCGTACTTGGAACATAAAGATATAAGGATATAATCTCATCAAAATGAGTCTCACCCTCGTTCAATCCGTGCCGGGCCATATTGGTACCGGTCTCCGCCAGCACTGCTGTCTAATGTCATGATATATGGTAAAAGCATGTTAAAGTCAAACCCATAATGGGGTGTAAACCACAGCGAATTCATTATTAGGACCCACTGCAGCTTCCCAGAGTGTTCTAAAGAACAACTAGAGCGCTAACAGTCCTACTTATGACAAACGTATTGCACACCTGAAGCCATCTTGGTTGGAATAAAGTGGTAATTCTTAAAACATGTAATTTAAAAAGGAACAAAATGAGGGGGTTCATGTTGCCATAGAAATTATGATTAGTGCTGCAGAAAGAAAAATTAGGGCACATTTTGACTTCTCAAATCCTCTTCTATTTCATTAAAAAATTCTGACATGCAGACTGAAACATGCACTTTGAATACCAGCAGCAGACTTCCTTGGTGAGCATTAGCTTTACTACAGTGATCTGATGAGCAACTAGAGTGCTAACATTCAGAATTTGTGGCAAATGTGTGACACATCTGAATGCCTTCTTGATGGAATCAAAGTAAAAAACTGAAAGCATTTCCTACTGAGGAGACTGCAGTAAATGAGGAAATTAGGAAACTTCATAACAAATAAATCTCCCAAAATGGCCACCAGAGACAAAAGAGCCCAAATGTAGCCCAAATATCACCCAGATGTAGCCCAAGTATAGCCCAATGACATAATGTCCCAGAGTGTTCTTTAGAACAATTAGAGTGCTTACTGTCTTACTTATGACAAAAATATGGCACCCCTGAAGCCATCTTGATTGGAATAAAGTGGTAACACTTAAAACATTTCATTTAAAAAAGGAACACAATGAGGGGATTCATTTTGCCATAGAAATTATGATTAGTGCTGAAGAAAGAAAAATGAGGGCACATTTTGAGTGACTTCTCAAATCCTCTTCTATTTCATTAAATTATGGCATATGTGTGACATATCTGAATACCTTCTTGAGGGAATCAAAGTGAAAAACTGAAAGCATTTCCTACTGAGGAGACTGCAGTAAATGAGCAAATTAGGAAATTTCATAACAAATAAATCTCCCAAGATGGTCACCAGAGACAAGAGCCCAAATGTAGCACAAATATCACCCAGGTGTAGCCAATGACAGAAGTGTGCAAAACACTTTATTTTTTGTGTTTTTTCAGTTTTATATAGCGCAGACTTGTCAGGTATTGGAGTGCTTTACATGAGCATTGGTTACATCACACAAGAACAAATTCATTTTGGTTTTAGACATGGGGAGACTAAGTGATTTGACCAGAATCACAGAATGTCGAGCTGAAGCAGAAACTCCAACCTGGTTCCCCAGTTGCAAAGTCTGCAGCTCTGGAAGTAACACCACATCCTCTCCTCTAAGTGCAACATTTAATCAAGTGGTCAACTGGATAAAAAAACATAAAGATTACAAATAATTTAAAAGTGCTTTGTCGCTATTTGAAAACTCAGAAAATATGTCGTCATTTTAGTTTTTTAGAGCACTAACCATAATTTTGATGCAAATAAGACCCTCTCATATATGTAATTTCTAAAGGAAATGCCCTGATTGCATCAAGATGACGTCAGGCGTTCCACACTTTTGTAATAAATATAGAATGTTAGCAATCTAGTTGTTCATTAGGATACTGTTGAGAGGCAGAGGCCAGGGGCAAGGACTCTAAAAATTGAAGGCAGGTAGGAGGGCGCAGAGGCAACAATTTGACCACACTGGGTAGGCAGGAAGGGCAGTGGCAGCACAACAGACTATAGAGGGCAGTGGAAAGGGGGGCAGGGGCAACAAACCAACAATACAGGACTGGCAAGAGAGACTGTACTACCACTGCCTCTTCCTTCTGTCCACAATGGTCTATTATATTGCCACAACCATACATGCCAACAGACCCGATTCACCCATGTTTTTAAGCCCAAATGAGCTTTATTTGATCTGTCTCCTGTCTAAAATCTCCTCTTTTTCAATGTAAGTCAAAGGGGAAAATCAATACCCCAGTTTTTTTTCAAAATCTCCCTCTTACCAAGTTCAGAATGTTAGCAAATATGGTATATTGGATGATGGAAGGCAGAAGGAATTGGGGTAGGGACATGGACTCGGATAACAGAGGACAGGAGGGACATGGAGAGGTGCACCAAACTGACCCTACAGGGCAGGCATCAGGGTTTGTGGCAGCACAATACACCACACATGGCATGTGGGATGGGACTGCAGCACAACAATCCATAGAAAGCAATAGGGAGGGGACAGGAACATGCACATGGATAGCAGAGAACAGAGGTGAAAGAGGCAATGGTAGCTAGCTGACCATAATGGACAGACAGGAGAGACAGCTGCAGCATAACAGACCATAAAGGGCAGGAGGGACGGATTAGGAGCATTACAATGAAACAGACAAGACGGGAGGGAATAGTGGTCTGCACACGGAAACAGAGGGCTGGTGGCAAGGGTTGCAGGGCAGGAGCAGCAAGATGACCATGGAGGTCCGGCAGGATGGGCACTAGAAGCAAGACACACCATGGAGAGCAACAGTGAGACTATGATGGCATACACACAGACCATGGAGGGAAGGAGGGAGGGGGTCAGGGGCAGCTAGCTGACCACACAGGGAAGGTAGGAGGGGCCCTGGCAGCACAAAAGACCATGCATGTCAAGCGGGAGGGTTAGTGGCAGCACAATGGCTATGATGGGCAAGAAGGAGGGTGCAGGGGCATGCACAAAGGACCATGGAGGATAGAAGGGAGGGTCAGGACCTGGGCACGGACAAGAGAGTTCAGGGGAAGGGGCCTCCAAACAGACCACGCGGGGCAGGCAGGAGGAGCAGTTGCAGCACAACAGACCAGGGAGGGCAGAAGGGTGTGGCAGTAAAGTGGACCATGGAGGACAGGAGGAAGGGGATAGGGGCATGGCATGTGGACAGGCAGGGTGGAGGTGGCAGGGGCAGGTTACAGTCATCTGACAATGCTAGGCAGGTGGGAGGGGAGTGGCAGCTCAACAGAACACTCAGAGTAGATAGGAGTGGCAGGTCCATGGAACATGGTGGGCAAAAATGATGGAGCAGGGGCATGCACAAAGACATTGGAGGGCAGGGGAAGGAGAATAGGGGCAGCATGCTAAGCGCAGAGGCAAAGCAGGAGGTCAATGATGGGGCAATGGAGGGCAGGAGGAGTGGACTGGTACATCATGCTAAATAGAGGGCAGTGGCAGCACATCAGACCATGCATGGCAGGAGGGAGGAGGCTAGTCCATGGATTCAGACAACAGAGGATAGGGAGGAGGTGGATGGGGCAGCAAGCTAACTGTTCAGAGAAGGCGGGAAGGCCAGTGGCAGAGCAACAGCCATACAGGCATGTAATAAGGGAACAGGGACATGGACTTGGACAATGGATGGCTAGGAGGAAGGAAGGCAGGAGCAGCAAGCTTGGGTGGGGGCAGCACAATGCCAGGCCCTGCTTCCAACCCCCCACCATCCATTGTGATATGCATCTTACTTAACGTTAAAAAAAACCTAGAAATTTGCTGAAAAAAACAAAGATTACAGGGACGGTATAGTTGGACTCAGATTTCACTCATACAGAACCAGTGAAATTCAACAGTTATAGTTACCTGAGCCAACTAAAACTTACGCCCCCGCAATGTACTGCTAATGACCTCAGATATTACATCATTCATGACATTGTCAGTTACATCACTCATTACATCACTCATGACATCTCAAATGAGCTGTGAATGGAATGGAACTATAATCGCTAGAACATTATTTAGGGATAGTGTGTGTATATTAACACCCCTTTTTTTCCTTTTCTTTCATGTAAGAACCATTATAATACGCAACGTGCCCAGATTAATATGGCCGATAGCCTTTCACTTCAAAGTAATGTGTAGTCCATTGTTTATGTTGATGTTTGCAATCCTAAGTATGTTTATTATGAATAAGTCACGTTGACGAACATACAGGTATGACGGTCACGGGGCAAGATATGCTGAAATGACATTGTGTGCATATTAACACTTGTTTTCTTTTCTTTATTGTATCAATTCCTGAATTTTCACATCGTGACCAGGCCAATATGGCTGCCAGCTTTTTGGATTAAACTAATGCACTGCTGATGACGTCACATATTACATCACTCATGACATGGTCAGTGTCATCATTGATGACATCTCAAATAACATCACTGATGACATCATATACGTTGTCATCTGATGCACCTCCTCACACCCTAAAATACAGACTACCATTCTCGAAACCATAGACACACCAATACTAGTACAGCTACAATATTCTGTGCACTATGCATGCAGACCTCTAACCAGCTACATACTATTGATACGCTCTTCTAAATACCCAGTTAGTACCTATGCAGTCTAGGAATCCTTCTGTCTGTCCCATGCACTTCTCCATTCACCCATCCAGCACTATCTACATATCCTATCACTCCACCAATACCTAAGCACTTATTAATTAAGTATTCACTCCGTTTGAAGCATTGTCTTCATTCCAGTTACTAGTGGTATTCTTATAAAATGACCTATGCACCAATACAAGTACACAAAATATTCTGTGCATAATCCCTACAAATCTCTAAGCAGATACATACTATTGGTCCACTCCATTAAATACTAAAGTAGTACCCATGCAGCGTAGGATACCTCCTGTCAGTCTCAATCACCCATCCAGCACTATATTCTTATTGTATCAATCTGCCAATACCTAAGCACTTATGGGGCAGATTTACAAGCACCCTGGGCCACCAGTACATCACTTTTTGTAACGTAGTGATGGTGCCAGGCACTCCTTCATATTTACAAGGAGAGGAAAAGCCACCCTGCATGGTTTTACCTCTCCTTGTAAATACGACCCCTTCATACACAGAACATTGTGTTGAAGGGGTGTCCCATAGGTGTTGCTGTGGGTGTTCCCAGGCAACACCCATAGAACAAGTCACATCTCCAGATTTATGAGAAATCGTAAATCTGGAGATGTGTGTGACTGCTGCGCCATCCTAGAGTTGGTGTAGCAAGGCGCAACAAGGAGAATTGTTTTCCTTTCTCCTCATTTTTTCCTCTTTCAATGCATGCTGCATTCCACAGCATACATTGAAAGAGGAAAATGCCTTAACTGATTGTTTTTATGCAGGAAGGTGTCCCTTCCTGCACAAAACAATCTTCACACGACACAGACATCCTTGCACCATGGTGCAAGGGTGCCTGTGTCACCGCATGGCTGCAATTTGTGCAGCAGTGCAGAGGGAAGCACAGAGTTGCAACATATTCATGTACATATGTCACATCCCTGTGCTTCGGCAGTGCCACAGTGCAGTGCAGCTAAAGAGCTTGCAGTGTCACGCTGCAGTACTTTCTCATAAATCTTCACCTATAAATTCACCATACACTACTAATGCATTATTTCAGTCAATCATGCTGTATATATATATTCAACCAAACTTTCACACACTACTTTGCAATTATAGTTCTTTCTTTAACCAGATAAGGTAGTTCTGATAAGAATTTTTTTTTCTTCTTTTTTCTTTTGTATTTTTTGAAAAATGTATTTTTTTGGTGTTTTTTCAAAAAATGAACAAAAAAAACAAATAAAACAGGAAACATTTGGAATTACTTATCATTCCAAAAACAAACAAACAAAAAATTAACAACGATGATTGCATTGCGCAGCACAAACTGCATCCACCGACGGCTCACCGAAGCGTATAAGTTTGTTACACTTCACGCAGTGTTGCTCGAGAAAGGCGAATTCTGGCCTAATGTCCATTGCAGGTGTTCCTGAGGACGCTCGATATGTACTTGCCACAGCAGGTGAGGGGTTCAAAGCAACTCGCCTGGTTTCCTCCCGAGCAAGATTGAGAGGATGTGTCATCCGGAGATGCTGGTACATAGAAGCAGTGCCACAAGAGTATTTTTTTTCACTGCCTCTTGACAGGACTCGGTCACAAATTTTGCATGTCACCTTTCTCGCATTTACTTTCTTCTCTCCAGGTGGAAAAGTGACGAATTTCCACACAACAGATTCTGGCCTCTGTGGACGTGGTGCCTCCTACAAGAATTCTTCTTCAGAAGATACTTCCTCCTGCTGCTGCTGCTGTCCAGATGCCATTTTGTTTGATATTTTTTGAAAAACACCAAACAAAACAAGCAAAAAGGGTTCTTGTAGGAAAATAGATGTCTCTCTAAAGATGCTCCAACAAGAATGATTAAAATGGGTGGGGTCCTTCAATAGTTACAGTGGGAAATGTTATGAACCAATGAAATCTTTCTTTTTGGGGTCACATGGGATCTGCGCACTCTGCACTCACGAAGCACGCACCCGACGCCACTTTGCAAAAATATATTTAAAAATGATATAAGTTTATACAAATATATCATTTTTATGAATATCTTAGATTGTCTCTTGCCCTAATATGTATATTAAATACACATACATATCATTTTAAAACATTTAAAAAATTCGCGGGAGTCGCAAACCCAGCGCGCCCCAGCATGTATATGTCACGCCGGACCCGCCACCGTGCAAACGTCATGTACCGTAATGCGCATGTGTCGTGGATGCACGGGAGCAAGAGTCGCGGACTGGTCGCATACCAATCGCGCACATCACGTAATATTAAATGTATATGATGTAACCCACCATGATGTGTACGCTTTGGGTGCGCGACTCCGAAAAAAATTTGGAAAAAGAAAATAATATAAATATATTAAAAGAAAGAAATAAAACAAAAAAATTAAACAATACTTCAGTTTTAATTTAAAAAAGTTTTTTTTTGCAATTTTCAGAAAAATGTTATTTAATGAATAAAATATTTATAAATAAACAGAAAAACTGTAGAAAATCAGTACAAAAAAATAGGTATAACTGCTATTACACTTAAAAATTTGCATTTAAAAAACCTTTGAAATTCACAGAAAAAACTGTAGGTTTCAGAGAAGTTATAGTTACAAATTAGCATTTAAAAAAGCTTTGAAATTCACTGAAAAAAACATAGGTTTCAGAGACGTTATAGTTAGAAATTAGCATTTAAAAAACCTTAGAAATTCACAGAAAAAAACCACAGGTTTCAGGGGTGTTATAGTTAGCTGGACATTTCACTTGCACGAAACCATAGAAATTCCTCCGCTATAGTTAGTTAGAAAAAAGGGGGGTCCCAAAATGAGTTTTCCCAATGCATTTTCCCATAGGACCTTTAGCCGCAGCTACAGCCCGAACTGCTGAACGCAATTACACCAAATTTGGCAAAGAGGTAGTCCTCAGTTCAGACTCATGCCTTTTGCTTAAATGGTGTCAATCTGTTGAGTAGTTCCTGAGAAAATTACAGTTAAAAGTACATCTATATCTATGGCCTCGGAGGATCCGCGCACCCTATGCTCACCCTGAGCGCACCCTCTGCACGCACCCTCCCGATCACGCGCTGAATGCTAATTGGCTGTGAAATGGTTGTCAACATTTGAAACCAGGAACTGTTGGCAGCCATTTTGTGCCTCGGTAGAAGCGAGGCTGAAGAAGTCTGTGGAATAAGTGTGTACATTTCTGAGTGGCTCTAAAAAGAGCCGTTGTATTCATTGAGATTTTATGGTACTTATAAGTAAATACCTATACAGAGTGTAAAGTTGTTGCTATTAAAAAATATAAAAAATAAAAATAATAAAATAGTTACATTTTTACACTTTAAAAAAAAATCATTAAAAACGTAGTTTTTTTTTTAATTTGTTAAAAAAAACTTTACAAAATGATGAAAAACCGTATGAAAAACATAAATAAAGCAATTGATGCACTGAAAAATAAAGATTTAGAAATCCTATGAAATTCAGTAAAAAACCATAGGTTAGAGATAAGTTATAGATAGGAATTAGCCTTTAAAAAACCTTTGAAATTCACTTAAAAAAAAACATAGGTTTCAGGTATGTTATAGTTCGGAATTAGCATTTAAAAAACCATAGAAATTCACTGAAAAAACCATAGGTTTTAGGGATGTTATAGTTAGCTGGACATTTCCCTCATACAAAACCATTAAAATTCCCCCGTTATAGTTAATTCAGCTAACTACAACTCGCGCCCCCGCAATGCACTGCTGATGACGTCACATATTACATCACTCATGACACGGTCAGTGACATCACTCATGACATCTCAAATGACATCACTGATGATATCATCCATGTGATAATTTGATGCATCTTCTCACACCCTAATATAACCTTTGATACACTCACTCTAAATTACAGACTGCCATTCTCAAAACCATAGACACTCCAACACCAATAAGTACATACCCACTCATTCTTAGGTCTACACACCCATCCACTCACTCACCCGTACAGTCACTCATACTTATGGTCACTCAGTACAGGACTATCATATGCACCTATATAGACACTCACATCCCGCCACTCATCCATAGAGGTACTCACACACCTACTCAGTCATGCAAATAATTAAGCACACTGCCATTTACTCACCTATACAGTTATACACACACCAGCTCACTTACTCATACAAATACTAGCACATTCTTACGCTCTTATACAATCAATGATACAAGCACACACTCATCCATACAGCCACAATCACACACTCTCACTTATAGCCATTTATGTACTCCAACACACATATATACTGCCTTTCACATATGTAGCTACTCACACATGTACCACTGAAATATACTTTCACTTACTAACACAACCATACACACACTCACCCACCCATACAGTCCATCACATGTGCACTCTTGAAACCATGCACCCAGTGAATCACCCACTCACATATCTATGCACAGAGTCACACACACCCCACCCACACAAACACTCAGGGACCCATACAGATACTCAGACAACCAATCTATAACCCATATAGACAATCATGTAGCTATTTGCAAACCCATGCAGCGGCTTACACACCAGCAGACAGACGGATACAGACATTCACACAGTTTAGTCACTAACCCATGCATTCAGTAAGATACGTTTAATCACTCAGTCAGTCACACACCTACAAAATCATCCATTCACACACTTATACACCCACTCATTCTTCAATATGCCTTTCCCTATATATAATAAACATATTTAAACTTTACAGAAACACAGACACAGTGATGTCATCATTGATGTCATTTCAGATGTCATCAGTGATGTCATCAGTGATGTCATCAGTGATGTCACTGACCATGTCATGAGTGATGTAATATGTGATGTCATCAGCAGTGCATTGCGGGCGTGAGTTATAGTTAGCTGAACTAACTATAACGGGGGAATTTCAATGGTTTTTTACGAGGGAAGTGTCCAGCTAACTATAACACCCCTGAAACCTATGGTTTTTTCAGTGAATTTCTATGGTTTTTTAAATAATTCCTAACTATAATGTGCCTGAAACCTATGGTTTTTTTCAGTGAATTTCAAAGGATTTGTCATGCGGAGATTGTTTTTGTGCAGGAAGGGACACCTTCCTGCACAAAAACAATCAGTAAAGACATTTTCCTCATTCAATGTATGCTGTGGAATGCAGCATGCATTGAAAGAGGAAAAAATGAGGAGAAATGAAAGCAATTCTCCTCGTTGCGCCTTGCTACACCAAAGGATGGCACAGAATTCAGACACATCTCCAGATTTACGATTTCTCATAAATCTGGAGATGTGTCTTGTTCTATGGGTGTTGCGTGGGAACACCCACAGCAACACCTATGGAACGCCCCTTCAACGCAAAGTTCTGTGTATGAAGGGGTCGTATTTATATTTACAAGGAGAGGAAAAACCATGCAGGGTGGCTTTTCCTCTCCTTGTAAATATGAAGGAGTGCCTGGCGCCATCACTACGTTACAAAAAGTGACGTACTGGTGGCAAAGGGGGCTTGTAAATCTGCCCCATAAGTGCTTAGGTATTGGCAGACTGATACAATAAGAACATAGTGCTGGATGGGTGATTGAAGAATTGCATGAGGCTGACCGGAGGTAAGCTTAAAAAGTTTTTTATCAAACCCAATAAAAAAACAAGGGCCCTATCCACCAAGTCAGCCGCCTCGTATAATAAAACCAGTAGGGAGGCATATAAGTTATTGGCTAAGACTATTAAATCACAGGTAACGGGGGACACAAGAATAGCCAGATTCAGGTACAAGGCATCTCAGCAACAGCCGAAGAAGGACTGGGATGAGGCTCGATGGCATGATCGGCTTGTAGCGAGCAACAAGCAAAATATGACCCACTTCTGGCACCTTGTTAAATGGGGCAGCGGAGTGACTTCCCAAGAACCCGTAAACCATGTCGCCCCAGAGGTGTGGGTGTCTCATTTCGAGGCTCAGTTTTTAGCCATTAGTTGCAATGTCCCCGCCTTCTACCAACCCGTACCCAACACCAGTGCATACTTCACCCATTTAGAGGTGCTAAATGTGCTAAAGTCAATCCCACGAGGCCGGGCACCAGGACCAGACTGTATCCCGGCTGACCAGTTTGTATCGGATCAAGAGCATTGGGTCCCCTATGTAAAATACCTTGCAAATGCAGTAGCTAGTGGCGCACCAATTCCTGAAACGTGGTCTGGTGCTGAAATCCTACCTATACACAAGAAGGGTGACCGTTCACTACCAGGCAACTATAGGCCAATAAGCCTAATCGACTCCATCCAAAAAATAGTCGCCAGGCTTGCCTAAGTAAGAATACAGGCTTGGATAGATGAGTTGGATAATTTGACCCCATTAAAGGCAGGGTTCCGTCCCCATATAAGCACCATTGACCAAGTGTTTAGGTTTGTTCTTGTGTATTGGAAGGTAGTCGCTATTGGAGGTGGTACGATCTACGCGGCCTTTGTAGATTTTAAGACCGCGTGTGATCTAGTCCCATGCACAAAACTGTGGAGTGCCCTTCAGGCTTTGGCTATGCCCAATGAACTACTGAGTATCCTGGCTAAACTGCATGAATCAAACTTTGCACAGGTCCGATGGGGGAAGCAGGGGAATGTTACTAAAAGATTTGCAGTAACTAAGCGTGTCCGTCAAGGGTGCGTTCTGGCCCAAACCCTGTTTTCACTTATTATTAACAGGGTGGTCCACCATTTCATATCCCAGCCTACTGATGCTCCTATGCTGGCAGGAATGAAAATACAGCTGCTCATGTTAGCAGATGATACCCTGTTGTTTTCCAGGCCTGCAGGTTGCTCTGGAGCGTTTCGGGGTTTTTTGCCATGAGCATGAGGTAAACGCGGACAAAATAAAGTTCATGGTGTTTCATAGGTCAAAGGCCGTGAGGGGGAGGGTACACATGAATAATGTCCCCTTGGAATAGACTGACACCTTTACCTATTTGGGGTTAACATTGGGAAAGAAACAGAGTTGGAAATCCCAGATTGACCTGTTGACAGTCCAACATTCCCAACTTTCAGGAGCATTGTTAAAAGAGCATAGGCTTTCTAGGACTAAGCCCATAGCACCTGCACTTAAAATATACAACCTTAAAGTAGGTTCAGCAGTGTTTTATGGGGTGGAACTTTGGGGTTTTAACAACTTATCCTCCCTGGCTGCTGCCCAAAATACATTTTTAAGAGCTTTGATCGGCCTTCCGCAGTCTACCCCACTGTGGCCTCTACATTTGAATTTGGGATGTATTAAAATCATGGACCAGGCACGGTTAGACCAATAGCTTTCTGGAGAAGACTCTGGACCACTACGGAGCTCACCCTGTACGCCCAAGCTTTTTCTGAAGTCAGGGCGTTGGGTTCCACAACTAAAATACCGTGGATAAGGAACTTAAAGCATACACTGATTAGTATGGGGATGAGTAAACTGTGGGAGGATCCAGAAGTCGCTGTTTTCCCCGCTAAAAATGATTTGAAGGCTGCCTATTGGAGTATGGTTAGATTGCAGCAATTTACACAACACCATTGCAGCTCTTTGACTCGGGTCTTTATCGACCTTAAACACGAGCCAAAATTGGAATCATACTGGGACATTATAACAAGACCAACTGACAGAAAGTTGTATCACCAGTTTAGGGTGGGTTCTCTTCCTATCAAAGTGTATACCAAAAGCTGGCACCCCCCTATGGATGATAAATGTCCTTTTTGTCCAGCTGAGACTGAGTCACTAGCTCACATTTTCTTAATATGCCCTGCCTGTAGGTCACCCAGGCTCAAATGGCTGAAACCCATTTGCAAGAATATGGGCATTAGAGTAGCTTTGGAGGCTCTCAGGATTTTGAAAACTAACACTGATGACCCTACTGTCATAGCAGTGGCCAAAGTTTTGAGCTGGTTGTGGGTTATTCAAGCAAGAAAGTTGAGGGCTTGTTAACACAACCTCTCCTGCAATACATAGTCTCTGTCCCATCTGTAGCAGCTGCTTTTATCAATTTGTCATTGTCAACAGTAACCCATATGTATTATGTCCAAATTTGTTCACTGTCTTTTATGCCGGTTGCAACAAATTTCTGTGATAATAGCCATTTATATGATGTATAATCTGCTTTTACAGCCAATCTGAGATAACATTACAATGTATGTAACTTTTTTTTTTTAGGTAATTTTAACGGTTTTACTGTTTTTGGATACAGCGGTTATTGTGGTACTGTGCTAGGCTACATGTTTTATTGAAGTACGTTGTCTTTTATGATTCTTTGTTAATCGAAATAAAGACATAAAATAAACTGAAACTAAACTGACAGGAGGTTTCCTACGCTGCATGGGTACTACTTCAGTATTTAATGGAGTGGACCAATACTATGTATCTGCTTAGAGATTTGTAGATGATTATGCACATCATATTGTATGTGTACTTGTGTTGGTGCCTATGTCATTTTATAGGAGTACCACTAGTAACTGGAATGATGACAGTTCTGCAAACAGAGTGAACACTTAATTTATAAGTGCTTACGTATTGGTGGAGTGATAGGAAAAGTAGATAGTGGTAGATAAGTGATTAAAGAAGTGCATGGGACAGACTGGACGATTCCAACACTGCATGAGTACTAACTGGGTATTTAGAAGTGTATCAATAGCATGTAGCTAGTTAGAGGTCAGCTTGGATAGTGCACAAAATATTATAGCTGTACTTGTGTTAGTAGCAGGGCCATTACATAAGTTCATGACTAGTAACTGCAATAATTACAGTATTACAAACATAGTGTATAGTGAATTTATAAGTGCTTAGGTATTGGTGGAGTGATAGGATACATAGATAGTGCTGGATGGGTGAATGGAGAAATGCATGGGACAGACAAAAGGATTCCTAGACTGCATAGGTACTAACTGGGTATTTAGAAGAGCGTATCAATAGTATGTAGCTGGTTAGAGGTCTGCATGCATAGTGCACAGAATATTGTAGCTGTACAAGTATTGGTGTGTCTATGGTTTTGAGAATGGTAGTCTGTATTTTAGGGTGTGAGGAGGTGCATCAGATGATCACGTGGATGATGTCCTCAGTGATGTCATCAGTAATGTCACTGATCATGTCACGAGTGATGTAATATGTGACGTCATCAGCAGTGCATTGCGGGGGCGCAAGTTATAGTTAGCATAACTAACTATAACGGCCGAATTTCTCTTGTTTTGTACGAGTGAAATGTCCAACTAACTATGACGTCCATGAAACCTGTGGTTTTTCAGTGAATTTCTGAGGTTTTTTAAATGCTAATTTCTAACTATAATGTCCCTGAAACTTGTGTTTTTTTCAGTGAATTTTATATATATGTATTTAATATCCTCTCACTCTTACAAGGAAGGAATCAGCACTCAGGTTGGAGTTTGGAAGTATTTAATCTGCAAAGGACGTGATCCACGCGTTTCGGCTCGTCCGAACCTTGATAACGATACAAGACGTCATTGTAGCATCCTTATTTAAATGTACAAATGCCTAAAGTTGCCAACATTAACAAAGGGCTACATAAAAAAGCTGGCGGCCATATTGGCATGGTCACGATGTGAAAATTCAGGAATTGAGACAATAAAGAAAAGAAAAAAGTGTTAATATGCACACAATCTCATTTCAGCATATCTTGCCCCGTGACCGCCATACCTGTATGTTCGTCAATGTCACTTATTCATAATAAACATACTTAGGATTGCAAACATCAACATAAACAATGGACTACACATTACTTTGAAGTGAAAGGCTATCGGCCATATTAATCTGGGCACGTTGCGTATTATAATGGTTCTTACACGAAAGAAAAGAAAAAAAGGGGTGTTAATATATACACACTATCCCTAAATAAAGTTCTAGCGATTATAGTTCCATTCCATTCACAGCTTATTTGAGATGTCATGAGTGATGTAACTGACCATGTCATAAATGATGTAATGTCTGAGGTCATTAGCAGTACATTGCGGGGGCGTAAGTTTTAGTTCGCTCAGGTAACCATAACTGCTGAATTTCACTGGTTGTGTATGAGTGAAATCTGAGTCTAACTATACCATCCCTGTAATCTTTGTTTTTTTTCAGCAAATTTCTAGTTTTTTTTTTTTAACGTTGAGTAAGATGCATATCACAAAGGATGGTGGGGGGTTGGAAGCAGGGCCTGGCATTGTGCTGCCCCCACTCAAGCTTGCTGCTCCTGCCTTCCCTCCTAGCCATCCATTGTCCAAGTCCATATCCCTGCTTCCTTATTACAGCCCTGTGTGGCTGTTGTTCTGCCACTGGCCTTTCCGCCTTCTCTGAACAGTTAGCTTGCTGCCTCATCCACCTCCTCCCTATCCTCTGTTGTCTGAATCCATCTCCTCCCTCCTGCCATGCATGGTCAGATGTGCTGCCACTGCCCTCCATTTAGCATGATGTACCATTCCACTCCTCCTGCCCTCCATTGCCCAATTCTGTGCCCCATCATTGACCGCCTTCTTGGCCTTTGTGCTTAGCTTGCTGCCCCTATTCTCCTTCCCCCTGCCCTCCAATATCTGTGTGCATGCCCCTGCTCCATCCTTTTTGCCCACCATGTTCCATGGACCTGCCACACCTATCTACTGAGTTTTCTGTTGAGCTGCCACTCCCCTCCTACCTGCCTAGCATTGTCAGATGACTGTAACCTGTCCCTACCACCTCCACCCTGCCTGTCCACATTCCATGCCCCTATCCCCTTCCTCCTGTCACCCATGGTCCATTTTACTGTCACACCCTTCTGCTCTCCCTATTCTGTTGTGCTGCAACTGCTCCTCCTGCCTGCCCCGTGTGGTCTGTTGTGAGGCCCCTTCCCCTGAACTCTCTTGTCTGTGCCCAGGTCCTGACCCTCCCTTCTATGCTCCATGGTCCTTTGTGCATGCCCCTGCACCCTCCTTCTTGGCCATATTAGCCACTGTGCTGCCACTAACCCTCCCCCTTGCCATGCATGGTCTTATGTGCTGCCAGGGCCCATCCCACCTTACCTGTGTGGTCAGCTAGCTGCCCCTGACCCCATCCCACCTTCCCTCCATGGTCTGTGTGTTTGCCATTATAGTCTCACTGTTGCTCTCCATGGTGTGTCTTGCTTCTAGTGCCCATCCTGCCTCACCTTCATGGTCCTCTTGCTGTTCCTGCCCTGCCCCCTTGCCCCCAGCCCTCTGTTTCCATGTGCAGACCCCTATTCCCTCCCTCCTGGCTTGTCTGTTCCATTGTAATGCCACGGGTCCGTCCCTCCTGCCCTTTATGGTCCGTCATGCTGCAGCTTTCTCTGCTGTCTGTCCATTATGGTCAGCTAGCTACCATTGCCTCTTTCCCCTCTGTTCTCTGTTGTCCATGTGCATGGTCCTGTCCCCTCCCTATTGCTTTCTATGGATTGTTGTGCTGCCCTCCCGTCCCGCATGCCTGTCTGGTGTATTGTGCTGCTGCAAACCCTGATGCCTGCCCTGTAGGGTCAGTTTGGTGCACCTCTTCATGTCCCTCCTGTCCTCTGTTATCTAAGTCCATGTCCCTACCTCCAATTCCTCCTGCCATCCGTGATCCAACGTACCATACTTGCTAACATTTTGAACTTGGTAAGAGGGAGATTTTGAAAAAAACAGGGGTATTGATTTTCCCCTTTGACTTACATTGGAAAAGAGGAGATTGTAGACAGGAGACAGATCAAATGAAGCCCATTTGGGCTTAAAGACATTGGACGTTTCCTGGCTTTATCGGGTCTGTTGGCATGTATGGGTGTACTACCACTGCCTCTTCCTTCTGCCCACAATGGTCTATTATATTGCCACAGCCTCTCTTGCCAGTCCTGTATTGTTGGTTTGCTCCTGCCCCCCTTTCCACTGCCCTCCATAGTCTGTTGTGCTGCCACTGCCCTGCCTGCCCAGTGTGGTCAAATTGTTGCCTCAGCACTATCCTACCTGCCTTCAATTTTCAGAGTCCGTGCCCCTGGCCTCTGCCTCTCAACAGTATCCCAATGAACAACTAGATTGCTAACATTCTATATTTATTACAAAAGTGTGGAACGCCTGACGTCATCTTGATGTGTTCAAAACTGTAATACCTAGAGCATTACATATATGAGAGGGTCTTATTTGCATCAAAATTATGGTTAGTGCTCTAAAAAACTAAAATGAGGACATATTTTCTGAGTTTTCAAATAGCGACAAAGTACTTTCAAATTATTTGTTATCTTTATGTTTTTTTATCCAGTTGACCATTGATTAAATGTTGCACTTAGGGGAGAGGATGTGGTGTTACTTCCAGAGCTGTAGACTTTGCAACTGGGGAACCAGGTTGGAGTTTCTGCTTCAGCTCGACATTCTGTGATTCTGGTCAAATCACTTAGTCTCCCCATGTCTAAAACCAAAATGAATTTGTTCTTGTGTGATGTAACCAATGTTCATGTAAAGCACTCCAATACCTGACAAGTCTGCGCTATATAAAACTGCAAAAACACAAAAAATAAAAAGTGTTGATTCATGATATCCCAGCAAAAGTCTTTTTCACATGGTAAAATCACCTTAGAACACATCACAATTCCTAAAATGAGTATGGTACCATCAACAAATGATTTATAATGTAACTAAAGTCTTAAAACCTTCTATTAACTGCAATGCTTTTTAATGAGGTGCTATCATGTATATTGGTCCCAAGATGGCTGCCAACACTTCTAGGATGAAGAGCTGACAGCCAATCAGATCTCACGATGAGATGTGTGGTTAGGCTCCGCCCAGATATATATGCGATTTTGATTTTCTCAGGAACTACTGAACGGATTTACACCATTTAAGCAAAAGGCACGACTCTGAACCAAGGTCTACCTTTCTGCCATGTCATGAGTGATTTAATATGTGACGTCATCAGCAGTGCATTGCGGGGGCGCGAGTTATAGTTAGCTGAACTAACTACAACAGGGGAATTTCTAGGGTTTTGTACGAGGGAAATGTCCAGCTAACTATAACGCCCCTGAAACCTATGGTTTTTTCAGTGAATTTCAAAGGTTTTTTAAATGCCAATTCCTAACAATAATGCCCCTGAAACCTATGGTTTTTTCAGTGAATTTCAAAGGTTTTTTAAATGCTAATTCCTAACTATATCAGGCCTGAAACCTATTGTTTTTTCAGTGAATTTCAAAGGTTTTGTAAATGACAATTTTGAATGTATTAATTGTTATACTGATTTTTTTATACGGATTTACTACATTTTTTAAACTTTATTTTTAGATATTTTTTTTTAATTACATTATAATTACATTATACATTACAATACAAAATATACTTTCTCAGAATGAATTACTTTAGTTTAAATACTTGGCAAATAGGCAACAGACTTTTAAGTACAGTAGTTACAGTTGTTGCAATGGGCAACACAATTTCAAACACAAGGCAACATTGAGCTCAATGTGAATTTCTAGTTAAATGCAATTAGTTACTTTATGGATTACTTTTCTAACCACAGGACTGGATCCTAGATTCAGTCCTTGGACATCTCCTGTAAACAGTTGAGTAAAAGCGCTTTGGTTACAGTAGTAATTTTTAAGGAATATTATTGTATTTTAAAAGTTGACACTTAGAAACTTTTTCCCATAGAATCACCAATGTTATCCTATGGCAGAAAATTCACTTAGCAGGTAAGTAGTGTTATCGTTACTTTTTCTTACCCAGTGGTGGATCCTGGATCCAGCACTGGCCAACCTCCTGTAAAGACTTGAAAGAATGTGTTTAAGTCATACAGACGATTTTTTAGGAATATTTTTAGTTTGTGAAAATAGACACTTAGAAACTTATCTGGTGAAAACCACATAATGGATTCCTATGGAAGGAAATACAAGTTATTTATGTGTGCAGCAACAAAAATGATAGGCACAACAGCACTAGGAAGAGGAAGAAGCAGGGAGTGGGGGGAGATGGGCAGAATGGCACACATGCACAATTAAGTACAACACACATATAGGCTAACAATGTCCAAAATGAAACACACCAACAAGGAGCACAAGTCACACAACCCGCCAACATCACACCACTGAACGAGCATAGAAGTGAAATCCATGCGGCATTGATAGAGGATGTGTAAAAAGGCCAGTCGTTGGGTGTTGTGGGATGTCTGCGACCGTGGTCATCATGGATGAGATGCCCAGCATGTGGCACATGGTCGAGTTCACTGTGTGTTATGTTGCCAAACGGCTGCTCCTCCCTCCCACAAGCCCCCACACTTTTGTACGGTGAGCTTGTTGTAAATTGAAACCACGATGTGATTAAGCATTTACTAAAGACATGAATTCTCCTTCCTTAGAACATGTCTCTTTCGTTATGTTGACTAAAGTCTGGACTCCATTTTGTATTGTCATGTCTCCACGTGCTCAACACGAGAAGAGTCCTATCTTCGTGTTAGTTGCTCTTGTAATCTGCCTAGTAACAGTCTATAAATAGTTCCTTTGTCCGCCTGGCGCATGCCCAGGCTTGACCACATCTGTTATCAGTTAGTCCTTGCTTGACCATGTTTTCGCGGGCTCAAGGAGTATGTCAGCTCCGCCCACATATTGATCTTGTATCGAAAATGTCCATAAAAGGTAACATTCCTTGCCTCATGTTGTATCCACCCACTTATGAGCCCCTCTGTTGTGTATAAAAGAGGACCGTGTACGCAAGTTCTTTGTGCTACTCTATGCAATACTGAAGGGTGTTGTATGGATTGTAGGACCACCCTTAAGGGTTAATAAACTTTGTCTTTGTACTTTGCAGTTTCCGTGCTAACTTCCTTATAGATTCCATTGCAGGAGAGCGAACCCTTGTGTCCTGCGGGCCTAGCTGGGGCCTTCTATTCATCAATTGGCGCCCGTCACGTGGGGCTCATCGGCGACTCGGATGCTCGAAGGATTGGTCGCGGCGAAGGTGAGGAATTTGGCCGGGGATGTGATCACTGCCAGAGGCACTTTAGCCCTGGCATCCCGAGGTTTTTCTTCCTTCCCTTCCGAGCTGACCATCTGGGTGGCGCCGGTCCTCGACTGAGACCTCTTCTGTCGGTCCTGCCGTGACAGCCGTTTGGGCGAATTTTGGAGCTTGGCAGTTGGAATCTGGACTCTTGATTGGTAAGAACCGTTGTACGGTACTTGCTCCGAGTTTTTTTGAAGCCTGGTTTGGCTATTTGAGTTTGATTTGTGATGACCGGTCATATCTTGTATTGGCTATTGTGAGAATATATGCGTTGCAACACATATAGGCAGGTAATGTGGAGATATTTCTCCGGAACTGTGTAACTTTGAACGGCACAACGTTTAAGTGCCATTTTTTTTATAATACTGCATATTTTGCATTATTTTTGAGCATGCCTGCTTTTAGCGCACTCCGTAAGTGGAGCTGCTGCTTTGGAAACCGGTTAAACCTCGAGGAATCTGCTCCAGCCCCCCCTGAGGGGACTCCTAATAGGGATATGTATGTGAAGTATGGTCTTTCCTCCATAATGTACAGCACAGTATGGAGGAAATATACCAGAAAGGATCCTGAGTTACGGTGGCCGTTGTATGGGTCGTTTGATATGCGTAAGATTGAGTATGTGGAACAGTGTATGTGTAAGCGGCGTGCTCGTCAAGACATGTTTGAATGTGTGCGATTATGGGTGAAGGAAGTGCGTGAGCGAGAGAAACGTGAGAAAGCGCTGTTTGATAAAGAGCAACGGAAGAATGATCATGTGAGAGCACAGGAAGCAAAGCGTCGGGAGGAAAGAGAACAGACGGAGAGGCAAGAGAAAGAGCGTAGGTTGCAAGTCTCGGGTCAATATGCTGTTCGTCAGTCACTTTATCCTGTCCTTAATAATCATGACGATGATTTTTATTTATTAGATCGTTCTCCGCCTCCTTATGTCGGCGCGTCTGCCCCGAGGCCACAAGATTCTGGATCGGGTTCGGGTAAGGTAGACACGCGGTCCATGTTATTGACCGAGCGAATGGGTGAGCTTCGGCAAGTTTCCTATCGTGCACTTAAGGGCAAGTTATCCCTTGCTGAGTTGTTGAATTCCTGGGAGTTTAGGCAGGATAGAGAAAAGTTGTATTTTTTGGGCCACTTTTCTGAGGAAGTGATTGCCGCTTTCCGGAAATATTCCAGTGTCTTTGAGCCTGACGATGTGGAATTAGATGCTAAAGCATTGCGTAATGGTGTTTTCTCTCCCTCTAAGGCGCCTGATGCGGTTCGGCGGCTGTTTGCGTTGCGGGACGCGGTGAGGGACCTTAAAGAGAAAGCACGCCAACAAGCTGAGGAGGAGAAGCAGTCGGATTCGCATACCGGAGATGGCCACTCATCCACCTCTCAGTCAGATAAGAGCGACCTAGTGCATGCTAAACCAATGCGAGAGGCGGCGCCTTTGTATGTTCCTCCTAAAGGAGTGGGGACTAGCTCGGATATTACCTCCGCCGATGCTAAGGGATATTTTGTGTATAATTGGGTTTATACTCCCTGGCACAGGGCTGACGTCATGGCATTAAAGAATGCGTTGCCTGATCCCCGCAAGAATCCAGCGGCCTTTTACGAAGAAGTCGAGGGGGCCTTGAATTCTTGTACTATGACCTTAGCAGATATAGATTTGTTCTTTGGGCTTATTTTACCACCAGATATGTGGCGATCTGTGCGGAAGGTGGACGATGTTGCCGCTTTTAAGGCTCGGTGGTCTGAGGATGAGGATAGGGAGAGGAAGCCCGCGCAGAAACCACCTCAGCTTATCTTAGATCTCCCTGCTGCTATTCTGACTAAGTTGAAGACAATCATTCCCCCTAAAAAGATTGACTGGAATATGCTAGCCTCGTGTAAGCAGAAAGTTGATGAATCAGTTGCAGATTTCTTTACGCGCTTTGAGGAGACGTTTCATGATTTTAGTGGTCAGTCACTTACGGATGATACGGGTCGACACCTCTTTGCTGATAAATATGTGGCGAATTTACTACCGGCGATCGCAGCCCGCCTAAAAGCGAGTGAAAGTTCTTGGTCCACTGCGACCCCGACAGCCCTCCTGACTATAGCTCAGTACTATGAGCGCCAGGAGCAAGAAGCGAAGGGGCAGGAGGAGAAGAAATCGAAGGATTTAAAAACGAAGGTGATGTTAGCGCAAGTATATGGTCCGCCCCGCCGGGGTGTCAATAGAGGTAGGGGAGGATTTTATGGTCCTCCCTCGGGCCGATCTGATTTGAACAGGAATCAATGTGCGTATTGTAAGCAATCGGGACACTGGGCCAGAGATTGCCCGGCGTTGCATGCTTCGCGTCAGGGACACAATCAGGGTGGCCCCGAGAGGTAGAGGGGGTTTCTCGAATCTTAGAGGGAATTCTAACGATCACGCTCGTTTTGACCCTGCCGGGCAGCAACGAGATAGGCCTAATGTTTTCGATCGACAAAACCAGTATCAAGTGTCGGGGATTGACCGTTCTGGGTACCATGATTCTCAGCATGCATAGGAATGCGTTGGATGGGGGTTAGAATCAGTTGAGGTGCCGGTTGATCAGAAGGGTCCTTACGTATCTGCTGAGGTTTTGGGTTCTACTGATCAGTTCCTAGTGGATACAGGAGCGACTCGTAGTGCGCTGTCTAAACAATTGGTTCCGAGGGCTCCCCCATCTGGCTTAATGGTTACATCGGTAGGGTTTGATGGTACACTCTCCCGAAGCCCTCTTTCGCGGCCCCTCACATTTCAGGTTGATTCTTTTTCTGCACCCTGTCAGTTTCTGCTTGCCCCAAACACGCCGGACAACATTATGGGCCTTGATATGTTAAAGCACTTCAGAGCTACGATCCGCTGCTCCCCTGCTGGAGTGCGGGTGATATTAAATGACAATTACCCCCGGTCTGAACGGATGTGTGTGGTTGCAGAAGATGCTGTGTTAGCTACCCTCCCTTGTGCTTTGTGGGCCACTTCGGATACTGATGTGGGACAGATGGTGATTCCGCCTGTTCACATTAGTGTCCAGGAGGGGGCGGTGTTACCACGCCTTCCACAGTATCGTATTTCGCAGGAGGGGGAAGAGGCTCTTATACAGATTGTGCAGGATTTGATTAAGGTGGGAGTAGTGGAGGAAGTTCCCTACAACGTCTGTAATAGCCCGATTCTACCCATTTTGAAAAAGGATACGGATGCTAAAGTCTATCGGTTTATAATTGACTTGAGAGAAGTGAACAAGATCGTGATACCTCAGTACCCAGTGGTTTCTGATATCACGACGTTGCTTACTTTGGTCCCGCCTACGGCGACCACGTTTTCAGTTATTGATTTGAAAAATGCCTTCTTTTCAATTCCTATTCATCCCGATAGTCGATACCTTTTTGGTTTCACTCTAAATAATAGGTCTTACCGATTTTGTAGAATCCCTCAGGGCTACACGGAAAGCCCTAGCATTTACAGTCAAGCTTTGAAAAGACAATTGGACTCCTTTGTTCTGCCCGAGGGTGTCGCCCTCATTCAATATGTCGATGACATCTTGCTGGCGGCCGACACTCCGGAGTTGTGTGAAACGAGTACGTTGTCTTTGCTTTCCTTTTTGGCATCCCACAATCACAAAGTATCTCGGAAAAAGTTACAGTTCTGTAGACCAAAGGTGACTTATCTGGGTCACCTTTTGTCTAAGGAGGGGCGGGCACTCACACCAGATCGTGTCCAAGTAATTCTGGACACGCCGACGCCGTCCACGCAGAAGGACATGCGTGCATTTTTGGGTCTTGTTTCGTTTTGTAGGCAATGGATACTAGGGTTTTCACACATAGCTAAGCCATTGTTAGCCCTTTTGACAAAAGACACACCCATTCCGCTTCCTTGGACGAATGAGTGTGACACTGCCTTCCAGAAATTGCGACAGGCCCTCTGTTCAGCACCAGTGTTAGGGACTCCTGATTATACCAAACCTTTTTCGCTGTATGTGCATGAGAAAGATGGATGTGCATTATCAGTTTTAGTGCAGATGCATTGCCTGGTTGTTTTCGCTCGGTTGCGGCGACAGCTGTGTCAATACGCCAAAGCGAGGGAATTGTGTTATCTCATAAGCTGTTGGTATTAGTCCCCCATGCTGTTGATGCCCTGCTTAATCAGACAAAGACGCAGCATTTGACCAGTGCCCGTTTAACGGGATATGAGCTGACGCTTTTGGCTCCTCATATTACGTTAAAGAGGTGCGTAACGTTAAATCCGGCCACATTGTTGCCATACCCCGAGACTCAGTCTGAAGCACGGAAAGCACATGATTGTATTCTTGTGACTGAGGAACAAACAAAGGGTCGTATTGATCTCCAGGGTACGCCCTTTCCAGATGTAGATGGAGAACTGTGGGTGGACGGGTCATGCCTGAAGCTACCAGATGGTACGACTTCAGCAGCGTATGCAATTACCACATTGCAAACAATAGTGGAGACAGCACGCATACCACAGAAATCAGCTCAAGCAGCGGAACTGATAGCATTAACACGAGCATGTGAGCTCAGTACAGGATTGTGTGTGAATGTTTATACAGATAGCCGGTATGCCTTCGGAGTAGCGCACGATTTCGGCCTGCTCTGGAAGGAGAGAGGGTTTTTAACGTCACATGGAGTACAAATAATGCATGGGGAGTTAGTTCATAATCTTTTAACTGCATTGACATATCCGAAGAAAATTGCCATCGTTAAATGTAGCGCCCATAGGAAAGTAGTCGATAAAGTTGGAGAAGGGAATGCGTTAGCAGACCGGGTGGCACGGGAGACTGCGATGCAGCCCGGTGCTACTGCCATGTATGTAGTGAAGTCGCAAGTAGAAAGATGGCACGATGCGAAGGAAGAAGTGCGAGAAATACAGAGGACCGCTTCTGATAAAGAACGGGAGCAATGGTCCAGTGAGGGAGAATTGGATGATGAGGGTTGCTGGAGAAATAAGCAGATGGATAGATGGAAATTACCCACGGCTTTTGTACAACCTATGGTTCAGATGGCACATGGGCTAGCACATGTTGGAGCTTCCGCAATTGTAAAATTGCTTACCCAAGTCTGGGAGCATCCAGAGATTGCTAGCACGGCAAAGAGAGTGGTGCAGACCTGTATGATCTGCCTGAGGTACAACCCAGGAAAGGGTACTCGAACTCCAGCAGGAGGATTTGTAACACCTACTGCACCCTTTGAGGTTTTGCAGATGGATTACATCCAGCTTGAGCGCTGTAACAATTTGAAGTATGTTCTAGTAGTGGTTTGTGCCTTTAGCAAATGGGTTGAGGCATACCCTACGAAAGACAATACTGCAAGGACTACCGCCAAGATGCTGTTGAAGGAGTTCTTCCCTCGATATGGCGTTTGCAGACTTCTGTGGAGTGATAACGGACCCCACTTTATAGCGGATGTTATAAAGTATGTTTTGAAGGGTCTGGGCATCACCCAGAAGTTCCACGCAGTGTTTCACCCTCAATCTGCGGGACTAGTCGAGAAGTATAATGGTACACTGAAGCTCAAGATCGCAAAAATCCAAGCTTCGACGTCTTTGACTTGGCCAGATGCTTTACCGCTGGCGTTATTGTCAATTAGATCGGTACCGCACTCTCGAACCGGTCTTACACCGTACGAGATTGTCTTTGGACGCCCAATGAATATTTGGGGTCCACCAAAACCTAAGACTGTGTATGATGTACCTTGTGTAATGATGAATGATTATCTGGCGCAGTTAACGGATAACTTGGTTTCTATTCATCAACAGGTCCGGGAGGCGCTCCCTGATCGGTCCACCGGTGAAGGACATAGTCTCTGGCCTGGCGACTATGTCATGGTAAAAATCTTTGACAGGACGAACAGCTTGGAGCCGAGATGGGTTGGTCCTGAGCAGGTCCTACTTGCAACGAGGACGGCTGTGCGAGTTTCCAACAGAAAGAATTGGATCCATTCCCTGCACTGCCGCAAAGTACCGCCCGGATTGGTGGAGTCTGCTGTATTGACCGATCAACGAGAAATTCTGGCTGCAGAGAAAGGCCGTGATGGGGAACCGAACGACACTGAGGAGCTCTTTCCGGACCACGCGACTCCTGGAGGAAAGCGATATCATCTCAGGCCAAGGAAGTGAATTCTTCAGTATCGGGACATGTTGTCAGAACGGCCCTTGGGTTAGTGAAACGGAGAGCCAATGAGGCAAGGGGGGGGATCAGCCCTGCATTAGTGTAGCGACACCCGTCTTGGCCCGTTGGTGAAGAAATCGACCGCTGCCTAAGGGGAAGAGTTCTGACAAACCTTTTAGTTTCAGGAAGATATTGATTCTTTATTCTGACATGGAGAAAAAGAAAATCCTTTGTGCAACAGGTTTTATGCTCACAGTAGCTATTGTTGGGATAACCACATGGTTTGTGGAGGATGTGACTCCTGCTCGAGAGTTACTTGTGTTGACCACTCCAGTGCCTGAGGAGCACTACTTCTATACCCTTCCGTATCAAGAATTGAAGCATCGTCAGTCTTATTTGAATAACACTTTCATCCAGATGTTGCATCATACCCACGTTGCCACGAATGCTACGAACTGTTGGATATGTGGTATGATGCCAGCTCATCAGAAGAAAGGAGGAACGCCATTCATACCTCTTCCTTTCTCTCATAATGGCTCTTGTAGAGCATGGTACACTTTGCTTTTTGCCACCCGGAAACCCACAGTGGGACGATTACTCTTCAGACTCAATAAAGAATGTCATCAGGATAAAGATGGATATCCGCAAGCGAATGGGACAATTTGGGAATGGGAAGAGTATCGACCAGACAATGAATCGATTCCTTATATTTTCACGAATACCAGAGACACTGTGGGAAAAGACAGATTTGTGATTCAAGTGGCACAAGCTCAAGCGGACCTGTGTGTCCAGAGTGTGGGTTATATTCCTGTTGGTGTTAGTGATTGCATTACCATATTAAACATCGACGGGTTGAATAACAGTACTTTCTTAGCATCCCATAATACATACTTCGTATGTGGAAATAAAGGTTATTACCGTTTGCCAGCCGGTTGGTCTGGAGTATGTTATGTAGCATTTCTATTGCCTCCTGTATTTCTGGCACCTGCATCCTATCATAAGGATTTGAAGTTGTTAAATAATGTGACTGTAAATAGGTATAAACGTACTCTATCAATTGATGATGTGGATCAGACTGACACCAGTCTGCAGCAGTATATTGATTTTAATTTAGGATTGTTTTTCTTCGTTGGAGCTGCCCTAAATAGTAGGAAAGTTCGAAGGTTAACAAGAGTGGTAGAGGCTGTGACAAACCAAACCGCCGCTGCTCTTGGGAATCTTACGGAAGAATTGCAGATTACTAGAATTGTTGCATTGCAGAATCGTATGGTGTTAGATGTTATGTTAGCTGACCGAGGTGGAGCTTGTAAAATTATCGGAAGTAGTTGCTGTGTGTTTATCCCTGACCACACGCCGTCAGTCTATAATGCTATCAACAGGTTGCATAAAATTGCAGCTGAAATCCATACAGAAAACGGCACTTGGTCCTTTTCTGGATGGTTTTGGGCATTGATCACTGCTTGGGGTTGGAAGGTTTTAACTGGTCTCTGTATAATTGTAGCAGTTCTGTTTTCTTGTTGCATCTGTGTCCAATGTGGTCCCTTGCTCTGTTCCTTATGTGTATCATTCTGTATTCCCGATAAGAAAGCTATTGCCAATGTCACTTATCAGAAACGCTTAGCTAAAGAAGTAGAAGAAATGATGACAATTGACATATACGATGATTATCCTAACAAACCGGATGTCTTCAGTAAATGCTGAAAGGGTCGTCTGTTGTAAATTGAAACCACGATGTGATTAAGCATTTACTAAAGACATGAATTCTCCTTCCTTAGAACATGTCTCTTTCGTTATGTTGACTAAAGTCTGGACTCCATTTTGTATTGTCATGTCTCCACGTGCTCAACACGAGAAGAGTCCTATCTTCGTGTTAGTTGCTCTTGTAATCTGCCTAGTAACAGTCTATAAATAGTTCCTTTGTCCGCCTGGCGCATGCCCAGGCTTGACCACATCTGTTATCAGTTAGTCCTTGCTTGACCATGTTAAGCGGGCTCAAGGAGTATGTCAGCTCCGCCCACATATTGATCTTGTATCGAAAATGTCCATAAAAGGTAACATTCCTTGCCTCATGTTGTATCCACCCACTTATGAGCCCCTCTGTTGTGTATAAAAGGGGACCGTGTACGCAAGTTCTTTGTGCTACTCTATGCAATACTGAAGGGTGTTGTATGGATTGTAGGACCACCCTTAAGGGTTAATAAACTTTGTCTTTGTACTTTGCAGTTTCCGTGCCAACTTCCTTATAGATTCCATTGCAGGAGAGCGAACCCTTGTGTCCTGCGGGCCTAGCTGGGGCCTTCTATTCATCAAGCTGTTGTATCTCATCCACTCGTACAACACGCCATTGTAATGCCTATTTGCGCATGTCCTTCTACATTCCAACTACAACATCACAGTGCTGTTTGGAGGTGGTGCATGCCACTTTACAACATCGACTGCTGCAGCTCTTGCAACAGGCCACACCAGAACACAGAGACACACTTACCGCACTTCCTGTACACGGACTTGTCCGAGACACCCCGTTCCCCTTGCCGGATAGGCATACCCCTGCACTGACCTGTGAACCCCAGACCAGCACACGCCAGTTGTGCATGCAGGAGGATGCGTACGTAGCTACACATCCAGGCTCACTGCCAACGCTGAGGTGACAGCACACTGTGATGTTGCAGGGCTCGTGCCTATCATGCTAAGACAATGACCACAGGGACACACTTACTAAGATATGGGTTTGGGGGGCATTGGTGGTCCTGGAGTTGTTGCGATGAGTCTTCTGGCCCTCATGGGTATCCCTGTATCATGCTCATTGACTCTATGGCACCTGTGGGTGTTCTGGTGTGGCTCTTGGCTGTGTTCCCTTTCATGTTGCAGGTAGTTGTCCTGCTTAACACCAGCAGAAAGCAGGTGTAAAATCCCTGGTGCTAACGTGTCTTATCGCCGGAATTTGTTTCGCATTGCAATTGCTGTGAAAGTTGTGATGTGATTTTTTTCGTGTGCAGAACAATATACAAACTGAGCAGTGTATCTCGTCAAGATCCAGCACCTAACGCACTATTCCCAATCAATATAAATACAATGAGATTTCTTAATAGATTTCGTGTGTACACTAAGTGCAGCCAATACCTCAGTGCAATACAAGGATTTTAGTATTTAGAATAAATCGCAAACGTGCACCTCATGTCTTTTTGCACGGGAACGGCTACTCGCTATTTCATTATCAGCACTTTAACGGAAGTAAAGTTCAGAAAAATCTAACACACTATTCAGAAGTTGGTGCAAACTGCAGATATCGCTAGTATACCAGCGATAAGTGCCCCAAAATTTAACACCATGGTGGACTTCATCAAATAACAGTAATAAGAACAAGAAAGAGTCACACAGCACTTAAGAGAACAACCAAAAACATTAAATTTTTTTTCAAACTTTATATTTTTATTAACATAAATATAAACAAACTAATAAACAAAATGTACCATCCATAAAACAAAACAACAAAGCGGAACACTCCTGTGGGAACCACGGATGTCGATGACAGACCAGCAAAATCAAAAAGATTGTTAAAAAAAACCAACATGGTATTCTTAACAAAATACCACAAGAAACAAATCACAGATATAAAATTTTGTTGGCTGTATACATTTTATATAAGTTTAACTTACAAAAACTGTAATTGTTGCCGCTTTAAAATATTTACCGAATCTGAGGAATTTTTTTTTGCAGAAGGCACCACGCCCACAACGTTTTCCTTCAGTGGTGTGGAAATGTTTTACTTTTCCCAAGGGGCAAACAAAGATCAATGCCACCTTGGTCACGTGCAAGATTTGCAAAAGAGTTCTGTTGCGAGGGGATCCTAACAAGAAATACTCGTACGGCACGGCAAGTATGATGAAACACCGACGGACCCTTCATCCAAACAATCTTGCACTAGAAGAGTGCAAACGGATGAGAAACACTCCTATTCTGTATCTGTAAAAAAGAATCACAAATAAATGTATATTAATAACTTTCAAATGTATACTATTCCATTACAGTACAAACACATTTTATATAAAAACTGACTATGAAACTATAGCCCTGAACCACAAGTGTGACGATCGTTAAAACACTACATGCATAGTGCATACTACTTTGAAGCAGTTCATGCCCTAAAGCCTACCTCACTAAAAGACTTCATGCTAACTGACTAAATGATTACAGTACTATAAGGAGACACACTGGGTGAGTGACAGGGTGTTTGCTAGAAGAGTATGAATACTAACTAGGGAATTCAAGGTGTGAAACACAACTGTGTAGGTGATTAGAGGACTGCATCAAAACTGCATAGACATTTAAAGCAGTCCATGTGCTAAGGCCTGGCTCACTGCATGACTACTTGGGTACTGACTGAATGATTAGACTACAACAAAGAGAGTGCCTAGGTGAATTTATTAGTGCTAGGCTTTTCGCACAGGGAATGGATTAGTACTTGGTACTGAATGACTCACTAGAGGAGTGCAAAGGCAGTCACAAGTGCTGGACTGTATGGATACTGACTAGGAAATTGAAAGTGTGAAAGACAAGTATCTAGGTGGTTAGAAGACTGCGTGCATAGTGCATAGGGGTTTGAAGCAGTCCATGTGCTAAGGCCGGGCTCAGTGTATGAATACTTAGGCACTGACTGAATGATTAGAGTACTGCACAGATAGTATCTTGGTGAATTTATAAGTGTTTGGGTTTTAGCACAGTGAATGGATTAGTACATGATGCTGAATGGGTCAGTAGAGGACTGCAAAGGGAGTGACAGGGTATTTCCTGAAAGTGTATGGATACTGACTAGGGAATTGAAGGTGAGAAAGACAATTGTGTAGGTGGTTAGAGGACTGCATGTATAGTGGATAACGGTTGGAAGCAGTCCATATGCTAAGGCCTGGGTCACTGAATGAGTACTTGGGTACTGACCGAATGATTAGAGTACTGCAAGGAGAGTGCCTGGGTGAATTTATTAGGGTTTGGCGCAGTGAATGGATTAGTACATTATGCTGAATGGGTCACTAGAGGAGTGCAAATGGAGTGACAGGGTGTTTCCTGGAAGTGAACGGATACTGACTGGGGAATTGAAGGAGTGAAAGACAAGTGTGTAGTTGCTTAGAGCACTGCATGCATAGTGGATAGGGGTTTGAAGAAGTCCATATGCAAAGACCTGGCTCTGTGCATGAATACTTAGGCAGTGACTGAATCATTAGAGTACTGGAAAGTGAGTGTCTGGGTGAATTTATAAGTGTTTGGGTTTTGGCACAGTGAATGGATTAGTACATACTGTTGAATGGGTCTCTAGAGGACTGCAAAGGAAGTGACAGGATGTTTCCTGGAAGTGTATGGATACTGACTAGGGAATTGAAGGTGTAAAAGACAAGTGTATAGTATGTTAGAACACTACATGCATACTGCATAGACATTTGAAGCAGTCTATTTGGTACTTAGATTCTGACTAAATAATCCGACTACTTCTAGGACAATGCTTAGGTAAACATTTTACATTTTCAGTTCTGCCACAGCGAACAGAATAGTACATGGTACTGCACCTTAGTGTCAAACCCTGACTCATTTTATCAATGCATAAGCAAAGACTAGCCTCTAATGCTACTAAAACTTGACCACATAACAGGTTTTAAATTAGTTATCTGTCAGCAAATACACAATGTTACCAAATGCCTCTCTCACGGTTGTTCTCAAATGCACACAGACTCACAGTGCGATTCTACACAACAACCACTATACCTAGAAGTTTACCAAAAATCATTCACTACAGTGGAAGTGGTAAGCGAACTGCACACAATCTTCATATTTCAGGACTGCACTTTTATGTCAAAGCCTGACTCATATAATCAAAGCATAAGCAAAGACTGGCTTCTAATTCTACTAAAACTTCACAACATGACCAGTTTTAAAACAGGTATATGTCAGCAAAAACACGATGTTACCAAATGCTTCTCTCACAATCCTTACCCAAATGCACACAGACTCACAGTGTGATTCTAGACAAGCACCACTATACCTAGGAGTTTACCAAAACGTATTCACTACTCTGGAAGAGTTAATGGTACTGCACACAATCTACATATTTAAGTACAGCACATCAGTGTCAAGGCATGACTCATTTAATCAACATATAAGCAAAGAGTGGATTCTAATGCTACTAAAACTTCACAAAATGACAGATTTTAAAACAGTTATCTGTCAACAAATACATGATGTTACCAAATGATTCTCTCACAGTGGTTCCCAAATGCAAACAGACTCACAGTGTGATTCTAGACAAGCACCACTATACCTATGAGTTTACCAAAACTCATTCACTACTCTGGAAGAGTTAATGGTACTGCACACAATCTACATATTTAAGTACACCACATCAGTGTCAAGGCATGACTCATTTAATCAACGCATAAGCAAAGACTAGATTCTAATCCTACAAAAACTTCACAACATGACAGGTTTTAAAACAGGTATATGTCAGCAAATACACGATGTTACCAAATGCTTCTCTCACAGTCGTTACCAAATGCACACAGACTCACAGTGTGATTCTAGACAAACAACACTATCCCTAGGAGTTTACCAAAACTCATTACTAGGTCAGTAAATACACGATGTTACCAAATGCTTCTCTCACAATCCTTACCCAAATGCACACAGACTCACAGTGTGAGTTTAGACAATCAACACTATCCTAGGACTCTACCAAAATCATTCACTACTGTGGAAGGGGTTAGGGGACTGCACACAATCTACATATTTAAGTACAGCACATCAGTGTCAAGGCATGACTCATTTAATTAACATATAAGCAAAGACTGGATTCTAATGCTACTAGAACTTCACAATATGACAGATTTTAAAACAGTTATCTGTCAGCAAATACATGATTTAACCAAATGATTCTCTCACACTGATCCCAAATACACACTAACTCACAGTGTGATTCTAGACAAGCACCACTATCCCTATCAGTTTACCAAAACTCATCCACTACAGTGCAAGTGGTAAGGGAACTGCACACAATCTACATATTTCAGGACTGCACTTTTATGTCAAAGCCTGACTCATTTAATGAAAGCATAAACCATAACTGTCTTCTAATGCTACTAAAACTTGACAACATAACATGTTTTAAAACAGTTATCTGTCAGCAAATACACGATGTTACCAAATGCTTCTATCACAGCCGTTACCAAATGCACACAGACTCACTGTGTGATTCTAGACAAACAACACTATCCCTTGCACTATATCAAAACACATTTCTTCATCTAGAAGTAGTACTACATTTTAGTATAGAAATATAACATAACTCATTTCACAAATTCATAAACAATGACTGGTTTCTAATTCTACCAAAATATAAAAACTGCACAGTTATCTGTTTACAAACACATGAAAAACACAAATGCCTATCACAGAATGGTTTCTACATGCACACACATTGTAGAGAAAAAAAGTACTCCCTACACTTTAGCAGGAAAGATACATTAGTCTGATTAAAATAGTCTACATACATCCCCTCACAATTAAATAACTCATCTTTCAAGTTCTTTTGTAGATTAAGGAGTATATCAATCACTCACCATATTTTCTTGTACAGAATCTCTGCACTGTGCACCTCTCAGCAAAAGCAAAGAATGAAAAAGTTTCCCTTTCCTTTTCCACACATATACATGTAAACATCAAATCACAATCCTTCGCACATAAACTCAAAAGCAAACACACATTTATATTGGTTAAACATTTCAACCCTTTCCAACTGAAATACATTTCAACCCTTCCCCTAATCTGCCTTCTGCGTGTTACCATAGAAACAGGTCATGGAACACTCCACTGAGCTCACAGGTCACAAGTTCAGCACACAATGTTCCTACAAAAGACAGGAAGTGTGCTTGACTTTTCAACATATCAGCTTATCATATATAATGTTCCTTACAATCTGTTTTTGTTAACCAATAACAATCATACCTTTAACCCCTTCCATGCTGCGCAAATTCCGCCGCTGTGCTGACGGTTTCTTGCGCGGGCGTGGTCATGACGGAACGGTTCCGTCATGAGCACAGCTCAACCGTGGCTCATGACGGAACCGTTCCGTCATGAGCACCGAAGGGGTTAAAAAACAAAATTATACACCCTACCTTTCAGTGTAGAAAGTTGTTATACAACCAATGATTTCTTGTCGTTTTTCAAAAAACGTTGCCGTGGATCCGCGCACCCACCGCGAGAGAAACTGTGCATCCAACGCGATAGGATGCGCGCACTGTGCGAACATTTCGCCGCTTTTTTTAAAAAAAAAGAGGGGGGCCCCAGGGGCTCCTTCTGGGACCCCCTAAGCACCTCTAGAGGGTCAGAGTATTTCCACTCTGCCCCCTTTATATGTTTTACGCACTTATTCCCCTTGCTTCAGCCTCGCTTCTACCGAGGCAGAAAATGGCCACCAACAGTTCCTGGTTTCGAATGTAGCGAGACGCTCGACAGCCAATTGGCATTCAGCGCGCGATCGGGAGGGTGCGCGCTCCGTTCGGGGAGGGTTCGTGTACGGTGCGGGTAGGGTCCGCGGATCCTCCGCGGCCATAGATATCACTAACTTTTTAACCCTAATTTTCTCAGGAGCTACTGAACAGATTCACACCAAATATGCAAAAGGCCCGAGTCCGAACTGAGGACTACCTCTTTGCCAAATTTGGTGTCATTCCGTTCAGCGGTTCGGGCTGTAGCTGCGACAACAGATCCTATGGGAAATTGCATGGGGAAAATGCATTTTGAGACCCCCCTTTTTTGTCGGCCCCCGCTTGCGAATCACCACGAAACTTTCAGGGTAGGAGTGGAGCTGGCCAAAAGTTTGGAGAATTTCGCGAAGATTCGTCAATCGGCGCCAAAGAAATTCCCAATAGAATGTTGCGGATTTCCTATGGAAAATAGGTCCTAACTATAACTAACTACTGGCGACCGCCAGTAGATAATATACACATATATATATATATATATATATATATAAACACTTCACTTCTTCGGAAAACGCCAGGACACTCCATGCGTCGGTGCAAAAAAGGCTCCGAAGCAGCCCAAGTCAATTACGAGTCACCAAGTACTGAAAGTACAAAATGCACTCCTGTCACGAGCAAATCACCGCTTCAGAGTCCGTCCATTCTTCAATAGTTCATTTTTATTTTCATGATATACAGCCTTTAGCCAGAAAAACCCTACGCGTTTCGGCGAAACTCGCCTTGGTCACGGGTAACTTCAAACACAAAGTAAACACATTTATGCATAATACACATTACGTATAACGTCAACAAAATAAATGACGGACAATAACATCAACATCACGATCTAAAACCCAAAAGTGGCGGTCATCTTATCGTGGTGATCTCAAACAATAAAGTTATTGTCGACAACATGTTTATAAATTTACAATACAGTCTTCACTATCTTATGTGAAGCCTAAAAGCTTCACGACAGTTCATTTTGTTCTATTATTCAAAACATGTATTGTTGCCAATGATTCCACTAGTAAATCCTTTCTCTCAAGTTATGATAACCAACAACCCATTATCGATCCAATAATGAAATTAATAGTAAAAGTAAAATACATAACCTTATTGGATTTTTTGGATTACTTTGGATTATACCAACCAATCGTTTTTTCCAAATGCCCCAGTTGCGCATGAGTTCAATAGGTTCCTATTTTATAAGTATCAAGCCCCATTTTTTTCTCTCCTCTTTTTTGTTTCAGTTTCCTTTGAACAGATAGAGAAGTTAAGAAGCTTCGGTTCCTACTGTGGGAAAATACTTATCTATTCACTTGGATTGAACTTTATGTTGGGTTATAATGCCTATCTATACGGAATTTATTAGAAGTTATGGTTTATTTGGTGGTCAAATAAACCCACTGGGGTTTGATATGCATATAAGGATCCTATTCATTCTAGTCCATGAAGGGCACCGAATAACCAAACGATTACTAATGGTTATTATCCCAAAGTTGGCTGATTTTCTCGGGGTATACGTTTATCCCTGGAGGTATATTTTGTGACTACCAAGTCTATTGGACTTTGATTTTGATTGGGAGGGTAACAATACCTATCAATATTTAATATTTAATTCTGTATAGAATTCTATTGGATGTTATGGTGTACTTGATGGTCCGACAAAAACCCACTGGGGCTTGATACTTATAAAATAGGAACCTATTGAACTCATGCGCAACTGGGGCATTTGGAAAAAACGATTGGTTGGTATAATCCAAAGTAATCCAAAAAATCCAATAAGGTTATGTATTTTACTTTTACTAATAATTTCATTATTGGATCGATAATGGGTTGTTATTTATAACTTGAGAGAAAGGATTTACTAGTGGAATCATTGGCAACAATACATGTTTTGAATAATAGAACAAAATGAACTGTCGTGAAGCTTTGAGGCTTCACATAAGATAGTGAAGACTGTATTGTAAATTTATGAACATGTTGTCAACAATAACTTTATTGTTTGAGATCACCACGATAAGATGACCGCCACTTTTGGGTTTTAGATCGTGATGTTATTGTCCGTCATTTATTTTGTTGACGTTATACGTAACGTGTATTATGCATAAATGGGTTTACTTTGTAATTGAAGTTACCCGTGAACAAGGCGAGTTTCGCCGAAACGCGTAGGGTTTTTCTGGCTAAAGGCTGTATATCATGAAAATAAAAATGAACTGTTGAAGAATGGACTGACTCTGAAGCGGTGATTTGCTCCTGACAGGAGTGCATTTGGTGACTCGTAATATATATATATATATACATATTTTTCCATCAAAGCGCTCAGCTGTAAGGACGCACTCCACAAACAGATGGCTCTCAAGACCTTTAATTTTCAAACCGGCAAATGCTTTCCGAAATTTCTAGGTGCCTGACGCGTTTCGAAGCAGGGCTTCTTTCTCAAAGGCAGTGCATGTAGATTTCCGGCGCTGTTGGCGCACTGCGTTATGGGTACGCTTAAGTAGCTTCCCTGACATAGCACAATGCATTCTGGTCATCGTAGTGCGCCAAATTCATTATTTCCCTTGGTAGGTCCCGAAAATGCATACATTCTTATTGCATATATTAAACCCTCAGTGGGCTTCAGGTAGCACTCCGGTTGTTGTTTATGAACTCTGTTTGTCCCGTAGAAGATGCTGCAAAGTTCCCAGCTCCTCCGGCCCCACACAGCGGTGCAAGGGTGGTGCAGTCCTTCACGACCGAAGCCGTCGTGTTAATATTTTTCCATCAAAGCGCTCAGCTGTAAGGACGCACTCCACAAACAGATGGCTCTCAAGACCTTTAATTTTCAAACCGGCAAATGCTTTCCGAAATTTCTAGGTGCCTGACGCGTTTCGAAGCAGGGCTTCTTTCTCAAAGGCAGTGCATGTAGATTTCCGGCGCTGTTGGCGCACTGCGTTATGGGTACGCTTAAGTAGCTTCCCTGACATAGCACAATGCATTCTGGTCATCGTAGTGCGCCAAATTCATTATTTCCCTTGGTAGGTCCCGAAAATGCATACATTCTTATTGCATATATTAAACCCTCAGTGGGCTTCAGGTAGCACTCCGGTTGTTGTTTATGAACTCTGTTTGTCCCGTAGAAGATGCTGCAAAGTTCCCAGCTCCTCCGGCCCCACACAGCGGTGCAAGGGTGGTGCAGTCCTTCACGACCGAAGCCGTCGTGTTAATATTTTTCCATCAAAGCGCTCAGCTGTAAGGACGCACTCCACAAACAGATGGCTCTCAAGACCTTTAATTTTCAAACCGGCAAATGCTTTCCGAAATTTCTAGGTGCCTGACGCGTTTCGAAGCAGGGCTTCTTTCTCAAAGGCAGTGCATGTAGATTTCCGGCGCTGTTGGCGCACTGCGTTATGGGTACGCTTAAGTAGCTTCCCTGACATAGCACAATGCATTCTGGTCATCGTAGTGCGCCAAATTCATTATTTCCCTTGGTAGGTCCCGAAAATGCATACATTCTTATTGCATATATTAAACCCTCAGTGGGCTTCAGGTAGCACTCCGGTTGTTGTTTATGAACTCTGTTTGTCCCGTAGAAGATGCTGCAAAGTTCCCAGCTCCTCCGGCCCCACACAGCGGTGCAAGGGTGGTGCAGTCCTTCACGACCGAAGCCGTCGTGTTAATATTTTTCCATCAAAGCGCTCAGCTGTAAGGACGCACTCCACAAACAGATGGCTCTCAAGACCTTTAATTTTCAAACCGGCAAATGCTTTCCGAAATTTCTAGGTGCCTGACGCGTTTCGAAGCAGGGCTTCTTTCTCAAAGGCAGTGCATGTAGATTTCCGGCGCTGTTGGCGCACTGCGTTATGGGTACGCTTAAGTAGCTTCCCTGACATAGCACAATGCATTCTGGTCATCGTAGTGCGCCAAATTCATTATTTCCCTTGGTAGGTCCCGAAAATGCATACATTCTTATTGCATATATTAAACCCTCAGTGGGCTTCAGGTAGCACTCCGGTTGTTGTTTATGAACTCTGTTTGTCCCGTAGAAGATGCTGCAAAGTTCCCAGCTCCTCCGGCCCCACACAGCGGTGCAAGGGTGGTGCAGTCCTTCACGACCGAAGCCGTCGTGTTAATATTTTTCCATCAAAGCGCTCAGCTGTAAGGACGCACTCCACAAACAGATGGCTCTCAAGACCTTTAATTTTCAAACCGGCAAATGCTTTCCGAATTTTCTAGGTGCCTGACGTGTTTCGAAGCAGGGCTTCTTTCTCAAAGGCAGTGCATGTAGATTTCCGGCGCTGTTGGCGCACTGCGTTATGGGTACGCTTAAGTAGCTTCCCTGACATAGCACAATGCATTCTGGTCATCGTAGTGCGCCAAATTCATTATTTCCCTACCTGAGGGTTTAATATATGCAATAAGAATGTATGCATTTTCGAGACCTACCAAGGGAAATAATGAATTTGGCGCACTACGATGACCAGAATGCATTGTGCTATGTCAGGGAAGCTACTTAAGCGTACCCATAACGCAGTGCGCCAACAGCGCCGGAAATCTACATGCACTGCCTTTGAGAAAGAAGCCCTGCTTCGAAACGCGTCAGGCACCTAGAAATTATGGAAAGCATTTGCCGGTTTGAAAATTAAAGGTCTTGAGAGCCATCTGTTTGTGGAGTGCGTCCTTACAGCTGAGCGCTTTGATGGAAAAATATTAACACGACGGCTTCGGTCGTGAAGGACTGCACCACCCTTGCACCGCTGTGTGGGGCCGGAGGAGCTGGGAACTTTGCAGCATCTTCTACGGGACAAACAGAGTTCATAAACAACAACCGGAGTGCTACCTGAAGCCCACTGAGGGTTTAATATATGCAATAAGAATGTATGCATTTTCGGGACCTACCAAGGGAAATAATGAATTTGGCGCACTACGATGACCAGAATGCATTGTGCTATGTCAGGGAAGCTACTTAAGCGTACCCATAACGCAGTGCGCCAACAGCGCCGGGAATCTACATGCACTGCCTTTGAGAAAGAAGCCCTGCTTCGAAACGCGTCAGGCACCTAGAAATTTCGGAAAGCATTTGCCGGTTTGAAAATTAAAGGTCTTGAGAGCCATCTGTTTGTGGAGTGCGTCCTTACAGCTGAGCGCTTTGATGGAAAAATATATATATATATATATATATGTATTCACTGAAAAAACCATAGGTTTCACACATGTTATAGTTAGCGGAAATTTTACTGATAAAAAACCAATGAAATTCCCCCGTTATAGTTAGTGCAGGCAACTATAACTCACGCGACCGCAATCCTCTGCTGATGCTAATACTGTATTTAGACACTTATTTGCCCATGTCTTCTTCCACACATTTTTAGCTATACATATATTACAAATATTTTTTTTTCATAAAGACACATATGTCATCAGCAGAAGATTGCGGTCGCGTGAGTTATAGTTGCCTGCACTAACTATAACGGGGGAATTTCATTGGTTTTTTATCAGTAAAATTTCCGCTAACTATAACATGTGTGAAACCTATGGTTTTTTCAGTGAATTTGCAAGGTTTTTTAAATGCTAATTCCTAACTATAACGTGTGTGAAACCTATGGTTTTTTCAGTGAATTTGTACGTTTTTTTAAATGCTAAGTTACTTTACGCCATTCGTGGTGTGCGCGCCCACTTAACGCAGTTCGTTCCGTGCGCGCACGGTGCGCTCCGCGCACCGTGCGCGCACAGTAAGCACGCGGTGCGCTTCGCGCACCGCGCGCCCACTTTACGCAGTTAGTGCCGTGCACGCACGGTGGGAACGCGGTGCGCTACGCGCACCGCGTGCCCACGTTACGCTAGATGGGCCATGTACGCACGATGCGCTTCGCGCACCGTGCGCACATGGAGGACATATGATGCACTTCGTTTTGAAAGGTAATATTTTAATTTTTCGTAATTTTTATAAGCCATGCACAAATTGTGCCCTTCGGGCACCATTTGCACACGGGGTGGACAGAGTGTGGATAATTTTTTTTTTTAATTTTTTTTTTTTAATATTATAGTTTATCTCATCACTTATAAGCCCTGCACAATTGGTGGCCTTCGGACACCAATTGCACACGGGGTGGGGAGAGTGTGGATAATTATTTTTTTTATATAATTTTTTACCGTACGCGTACGGTAAGCGTAATCGGCGAAATTAGCGAAAATTTCTTTTTTCCGTTTTTGGCCTTGGGGGATCTTTGGGGACTCCATCAACATGGCTATGTGTGTGGGAGCTGTCTAAACAGCCCCTTTACATGTTTTTGTGCTTTGTATTTTCATCATCACTCTCAGTGCGAGAGAGAAAATGGCGGCCGCCGCTTCCTGGTTTCGACCGATTCGAATGTTTACTAAGATCTAAGAGCCAATCAGAATCGCGCTCGCGCACGCCACCGTACGCGTACGGTAAGCGCACCGTAAGCGCACCGTTAGCTGGCTCAGATATATATATTGATTTAAAGGCTATTTTCTCAGAATCTACTGAACAGATTTACACCAAACCTACAAAAGGCACTTCCTTGACCTGAGGACTAGCTCTCTGCCAAATTTCAAGTAATTCTGTTCAGCCGTTCGGGCTGTAGCTGTGTCTAAAGGTCCTATGGAAAAATGCATGGGAAAAACGCGTTTTGGGACCCCCCTTTTATCTCAGCCCCCGCTTGACGAATCCCCCCGAGACTTTCAGGGTAGGAGCGGAGCGTAGCGCCCCACCTATTTTGAAAAATTCGCGAGGATTCGTCGACCGGCTGTGGTAAATAATTTAATTACCGGGACTTAATTTGATGCGGAAAATCTATAACAATAGCTCAGTAAAATAAGAGGCAGAATCCGTGGTATTAGAGGTTCGGAACGGGCTTTATTCCATAATCAATTTAAATCGATGAGCTCCATATTCCATCACCACGAAGGTTCAGGAAGTGAAGACCCAACTTTGTTGACAGGTAATCATTTTTATACAATAGGCATTACAGTGAAACAGATGGAGGAGGCGTAACAATTGATAGCAAAGATAAGACATACATGCGTAGCAAAAATGGGTGTAACTGGGTGTAACTAAAGAACGTCATTGGATATGACGTCATAAATGGGTGGTTCCATGAAAGAATTTCGCAATGTCAGCAGAAATACTTGGCAGAGATGCGCACGCAGCAGCATAACGTGTGACTGACGTGTAACTAGGGGGTGAAGGGGACTTGACATTTAGCTCTACATGTGGCGACAGAAGTCTGGAGGGTCAAGTCAACCTAATCCCAAATCATATCTAATATCCTATGTTTAGAGAACTATGTTATCCAGAAAGAAAGGTCTTCTTAGGATAGAATCTTATTCTATACTGACTATACTGACTGTTAATGCGTGTACAAGCGTCTAAGTGTCTACACTAGATGCGAGGGCCGAAATCTTTCATATTAACAGGGCTATGAATTACTTGCATAAAGACAGAGAAGCCGGGCCTTTTGCTCGGTAGCTGAAAGAATGTTTACTTAAATTACTAGACAGGAATGCATTGGATAGGGAGCGGAGCAAAGCAGATAATCTTGAAGGTGAAATACAGTTTTTGGCAGGCAACGGGCTGGAGTCAGGCACCGTTAGCCGCGCAGGGAGTAGGACAAAGTTCATGGGTACAGATGCGAGCTCGGACTGGAGCTTTCAGAGGCAGAAGGCAGGAAAAGGCTTGATGGCAGAATCAGGGCCTACTCGTCTGAACTGTAAAATGGGATAAGTGAACCATATAAAGCCGGTGGCCTTTCATACTTAGGGATAGAATATCCAGCCCATTCATGGCGGATCTGAAAGAGGACATGTTGGCGGTGGACGCACATGTGTTTGCGTCTTCATAACTGGAACTGGAGGAAACATACATGTACTTGTGATTTATACATGAAACCGTTGGGGTCCAAGATAGGGGACATAACTGACCAGAAAAATCCATATTTCCACATTCCCTCCTTGTCCCCTACTTGCCCGTCAAGAGATATCAATCTTCATTAATCCATCGATCTGTTCATATAGCATCATTTGTTCTTCTTTCTTCTTCCGTGATGAATGAAATCTTGGTGGTGGAATACACGATGTGGCACACAGACCACAGATCGCTGGTCCACATTGTAGGCATAAGCAGCAACTGAATAGTATGAGAAAGCCAATACCTAGGAAGGATAGGACCTTCCATCCAAAGGTAGATAATACACTCCAAAACCAACCGGACCAAGTCCAGGTGCCTGGATTCTGGTGTATCTGGCTTACAATCTTATGAAGGCGAGTTATGGCTTTATATACAGATGGCGAATTTTCTGGTATGAAAATGCAACAGTTTGATCCGATGACCCTACAAGCTCCGCCCCTATCGGCCAGGATGACGTCAGGGACAAGACGATTTTGAAGCACAACAATCCGCATAGCAGACTGCTCTTCTGTTAAATTGCCTAAGGCGGAAATAGTTTCGTTCACTACTGCTTCAAGGGTTCTGGTTAATCTACGTATCAGTTTACTATTGGTAACTGTACCTATATAGGGAAAAAGACCTTTATTGAAATCTGTGTATTTTTCCCATGCTGTCTCAGTGTAATCGACTATTGGGAGATCTCTCCTTTCTCTATTGTGTACTAAATGAGTATTTCTGTGATAATCAGGAGGAGCTAGGAAAACAGGTGGCAAAAGGAATCCAATGTAGCAGGTACCATCCCAATCTAGAGGCAAACGTATATATGCAGTCTGACCACATACAAAGTAGGAATGGCGAGAAGCTTTAAATGTAGACTTGCCTTGATCACTGAATTCTATTACAGTGGTGCATTTACTGCGGCCCATGTGTATAGAGCCATTCTTTCTTATACATAATTCACCTTTAACTGGAAATACTGACATAGCGGGCAAAATTGGGGCAGCTTCGGATTCAACATTCAAGATCAAGAGATTGAGTGTAAAATTACCTAATCCATACACTTCATTTTCTAGATCAGTTCCTGTTCTTTTGGGAAGTCCCTCCTTGTTGGGGTGGCAGACTTTGAGTAAAACTAAGTGCAGGTTTCCCCATACCCAGTTGTCTTGATAAACTGCGGAATTCGAATCTTGGGAATTAATTAAACTAAACCATGCTCCACAGGAGCCATTGTGTGTGAACGGATATGGGAAGAGAGGCAGAATTCCTTGATAGTTCTGATAGGGAGGGAGTCGGCCACATATCCAACAATTTGTAGCATTGCTAACCTGATGGGAATGATGTAACATACTAATAAAAGTGTTGTTGCGCAGCGCAAATCTATATGACAACTCATTCGGGGGAAATTCACTAAAAGAATGTTCAGCAGTAATATTGTGGACATGTCTAGAAATAGGATAATATGTGTGCAACAATATACTTGCAGTAATTATTAAAAGACATAAGAAAAACAAAATTAATAACGTCACTGTGCAATGACTACGCAGTGATTTACAGTACGCATGTCGTTTCAACTTTATCCTTCTGTTTCTTTCTCTATACAGGTCTAAGGGATGCATGTCAGAGACAAATTCGACCGATTCACCTTGGAGAGGACTTAAACAATCAAATTGCCTGACTTGTTAGACCTAAGTTTTAGTCTATATTGTTCTGAGTTATTTTGTTCAACCAAAGGAAGCTTTGAGTCTGTCTTTGAGGTAATACAGGGTTTAGTCTCTTTATCGGATGGTAGTCCATGAAATTTCTTGATATGACTTGAATGTATCCAGCCTTTTCGACCTTCGATCTTCACGGCTGTCCTCGTTGTTAACAATACGAGCTGAGGCGATCTCCACCTAGGATCCAGCTGGGACTTCCGATCAAAGTTCCTCACTAATACCAGATCCCCTGGAATTACGTCATGGGGTTTCACCTCGGTGTTGTCGGGAAAGGCTGCAGCTACCTGTGAACGACAAGATTGTAGTGCAGACATCAAGGAAGCCAGGTAATCTGTCAGCATATTACAGTCAATATCAGTTATTTTTCGTGGTATAGGCGTCCCCCACATATTTGGTGGTCTACCGAAGATCACCTCATAAGGGGATAGCCCTGTTCGAGAGTGCGCTACCATTCTCATGTAAAAGAGTGCAACTGGTAGGGCTACTACCCAGTCGACACCTTTCTCTCTACATATTTTGGACAATCTAATTTTCAGAGTTTGATTATGTCATTCCACGAGACCTGCTGCCTCGGGGTGTCGGACACAGTGGAATCTCCACTGATAGCCTAACAAGAGTGAAACGTGTTTCATTAGTTCGGAGGAGAACGGCTGGCCGTTATCTGAGTAGACAGCACGGGGTAAACCGTACCGTGGGAAGAATTCTCGAACTAACTGTTTGGCAGTAGTCGGGGCAGTGTAATCTGAAACCGGGTATGCCTCTGTCCAACGGGAAAGAGCACAAACAACTACAAGAACGTATTTGAATCCTCGACATCGTTCCATCTGGATATAATCCATCTGGAGGACTTCAAAAGGGTGATCAGGAGGCTGAAATCCACCCTGTTCTACGGGAATGCTTTTACCTGGGTTAAACTGACAACAGATCATACAGGTACGGACTTTTTGTTTAGCTGCTACTCGTAAATGTTTGTTGAACCAAATGTGTTGAATGCTGTCTAGCATAGCTTTTTCTCCTAGGTGCGCTGGACTATGTACAGTGTTAATGATAACTTGGACCATTGAATCAGGAAGGAACCACACAGATTTTTCCTTCGTCATCCATCCTTGATCCGTTTGGGTCCCTCCTAATTCAGTCCATTTCTTTATTTCATCTGGTGTAGCATGTGTCTGTATGTCGATTACGTCAAGAGCGGGATCCTTAACCGTCATGCAATGTGTTGGTGTCGGAACTATTGTCTTTGTCATGTCAGACGTGTGGGTTTGAGCAGTCTGTTTAGCTGTTCTATCAGCTAAATCATTGCCTTGGGAAATGATATCAGTAACTTTCGTATGAGCTTTACATTTCATAATTGATATTGCAATGGGTAGATGTATTGCATCTAGTAAGGCATGAATAAGGGGTCCGTGCTGGATGTGGGTACCGTGGGAAGTTAAATAACCTCTCTCTCGCCACAGCACGCCGAAGTCATGTACAACTCCGAATGCATAACGTGAATCAGTATATATGTTGACTTTCTTATTCGTAGCTTGAATACAGGCTTGTGTCAGAGCGATGAGCTCTGCTGCTTGAGCTGACAAGGTATTAATACGATTTGTTTCAATGACTTCAGTGTCTGTTGTGACTGCATACGCGGCCACTAACTCTCCTGTACTTGTTCTCATACATGAACCATCTACATACAACGTCAGGTCTGGATCTGACAATGGGACATCTGTCAAGTCTTGTCTAGGTTTCGTCGTGATAGTGATAACTTCAATACAATCATGTGCAAGTGGGTCTGTTCCGTTTACTGGTAACAGTGTAGCAGGATTCAATGTACTACAACGTCTGATTTCTATATGTGGCTGAAACAATGTTAACTCGTAACCAGTGAGTCGTGCTATAGTCAAGTGTTGTGTCTGTGTGCGGTTCAAGAGAACCTCTACTGCATGTGGTACTTGTACTGTCAATTGGTGTCCTAACACTATGGCATCGCTTTGTCTAATTGCTAAAGCTGTCGCTGCCACTGATTTCAGGCACGCAGGCAGAGCCTGAGCTACGGGATCTAATGTACTAGAAAAATAAGCACACGGTTTGTGTGATCCTGCTTGTTCCTGTGTGAGTACTGACAAAGCAGTACCTTCGCGTTCTGTAACAAAGAGCGTAAATTGTTTGCTGTAACATGGTGTTGCTAGGACAGGTGCTTGACATAAAGCTTTCTTTAGGCTTTCAAAAGCGTGTGTATGTTCCTGTGTCCAAGGGAGGACAGTCGATGTGGCTGCCTCCTGTGTTGTCAACTGAATGAGTGGCTTTGCTAGAAATGCATACTGAGGGATCCACTGCCTACAATATGAAGTGAGGCCTATAAAAGCCCGCACCTCCTTTTGTGTCTTGGGTATTGGCATGTTAGCTATTAACTGGATGCGATCTGGTGTAAGCTGCCTTCCCTCCTTGGACAGCGAGTGACCAAGATAAACAACTCGCTGGACACAGAATTGCAGCTTAGAAGGGGACACCTTGTGCCCCTTTTCGGCCAAAAATGTAAAACCGTCAGTGAGGCTTTTTCACATTCAGGTTCGCTTCTAGCGGTGATCAGCAGATCATCGACATATTGAAGCAGGGCAGTGTTGACCGGCATGTGTATACTGTCAAGTTCTCGTTTCAGTGCTTGGCTATAGATGCTGGGGCTTTCTGTGAATCCTTGAGGTGCGCGTGTGAATTTAAAGCTTCGTCCATTTAAACTAAATCCGAACAAGTATTGGCTTTCCGGATCTATTGGGACGCTGAAAAAGGCATTCTTGAGATCAATTACCGTAAAGAATGTTGCTTCGGAATCAATAGCTGTCAGTAATGAAGAAATGTCTGGAACTACGGGGTATTGTGGTACAATACATTTATTTAATTCGCGCAGATCAATAACCAATCGATATACTGGCGGAGCCTTTGGATCAGTTCGTTTAAGAATCGGAATTATCGGTGAATTACATACATTGGAGTCGGTCTCTATAACCACTCCTTGTCCAATAAGCTCGTCAATGATTTGCAGTAAAGCCACTACAGCATCTGGGGGTAACTTGTATTGTCGCATTCGTGGTAGTACCACTCCTGCCTTTAGTGTGACTCGATATGGTGTAATGTTCATGCAACCAACATCTGTAGGGCCTTGTGCCCATAAATGTGCGGGTAAAGTCTGCAGTCGGGAATCCATGTCTCGGGACACATAGTGCCCTTTGAAATCACGTAAAAACAATCTTACTCCTTCCGGAGAACAACATATTATAGCTCCTAGAGCTTTCAAAGTTTTTATACCTAACAAGTTTTCTGGGCATGATTTAGTAAGCAATAAATCTGTAGTTCGTGTCAAAGGACCAATCGTAAGGGGAAGAGGCTGTGATACTTCGTTAACGATAGGTTTTCCTGAAAAACCAAGGGAAATATTCTGTGAGCCTGAGAGGGGTGCCCCTGGAACTTCACTATGTTTTATTGTTGTTCGGCTTGCCCCTGTATCAAGTAAAAATTTTCTATCTTGGCCTAATAGTTCACTGTGTACATAAGGTCCTTCTTGATCTACAGGGACCTCAATAAGGGGTAAGCCAACTTCCCTCTCTAGGCTGTTTCATGAGTATCGTTGATAATCAGGATAGTCATACTGTGCGGTCTGGTACATCTGTCGTGTCGTTGTTTGTGTGGCAGCAATAGGCTGCTGTGGTGGAGCTGGCATGGACTGTTGCGGAGCTGGCATGGACTGTGCATGCTGCGGAGCTCCTTGTGTGTTCTGATCCTGTCTAGGTGGCCGTGGTCTTTCTTTAGTATTACCTATGGCGATATTATGTTTTAAAACTGGACAATCGTGTACATAATGACCTGGCTGTTTACAATAGTTGCACATTCCTTTTACAGGACCTGTTGAAACACTGGACTGTGTCATACCCTTTTTATGACCGTCAGCTGGAACTGTCTGGGAAACTAGCATTTTCATTTTCGTGTCTTTCATGCGTCTTTGTTCATGTTCTTGTTCCTCTCTAATTCTATTGTGATGGTACTGTAGCATTTGTAACATTTGTGACGGAGTGTTACCTTGCCAGGTACTCTCGAATTTCAATACTCTATTCTTAACTTGGGGCAAAGAATTTTCAACTAACTTTGTCACAAACAGATGTGGATAAGATTCGCTACTTGCTTTTATTCCACTATTTATACCAAAACATTTTTCGAATCGGGCGTAGAAATCACTAGTGTCTTCATCTTGCTTTTGTTTACAGGCTGAGATTGCACCCCAGTCTTCCTTTTTCGTAGTTAATAAACGTGGCAGTACCTGTACTAGTAAACCTGGTAGTGTTTTGGTCTTCTCCCCAAGCCCTGCACCTGGACCTCGAGCTTTTTCCTCGTTTTCTAATGCTGTCCAATCTATCTTTTGGTCTCCCACTTCCCAATCTTTTTCCTTGAGTTTTTCATAAATGCCCGCAGGCATTAGTACCTTCAATATCGTCATAATGTCTGGATAGGTATACTCTCCCATGAGCAACATGTCTTTAATTTCACGGTGGAAACCCGCTGGGTCTTTATCATGACTGGGTACCACCTTCTTCATTTCCAATAGTTCTATTTTAGATATGGGTGTGTATATAAACACACGTTTAAACTGATTGTCCTCACCTTTTATCGGGTGCACTTCGCGTAAGGGATTCTGTCTATCCATATAGTACGTCGTTCTTTCCTTGATGGGCAGTGAAACATGTTCGGGACATACAAAAAGAATGTACTGCTTTCTGGATTCTAGTATTTCTCTGATTAGCTCAGTACCTGAACCTCTCCATTTATTCGTGAGTAATTTAGTCAATATATCAGGTAATGGACCAGGATCGGAGTGTTGGCCTTTATATAATATAAGGAGTTGTTGAATCATATAGGTACCAGCTAAACGCTGTTCATCTGGAGCGAGGTTCAAAAACGTGTGTGCTAGTGTGTCGTCACTATACTTTCCGGGACTGTCAACCCAATGAACGGCTGACCTGGCTAATTCTTGTTCGTCCATAGAATCGAGTATATGATAACCCCTTCGTTCTCGGAGTAGGTTGTCAGCGGCTTGGAACGAATGTTCGGGGGACCTTATATTTATTATAAGAGTTTGGAAATTTCTGCTATTATCTGGACGTACCGGACGGATCGGATCAGTGAAGCATCTAGTATTATTGCAAGATCTTCCTCTACCTACATAGGCCATGGTTTCTAACTGTCCTGTGGGCAGTTCTAATTCCTCCTCCTCCTCGTTTTGTTCAGGTTCGTCTACTGCTAATCTTTCTTCGTGTATTCGTTCTATTTCTTTGCGGATCTTTCGGCACATAGCTACTATGCATGATCGTTTATCATGTCTCCCCTCTGATATATTCCGACTCCATGTGGTAAGATTTTGCATTTCTTTCGGATTTACCCCTGGTCGGTCTTGATTTCTGATCACACAATTTATGAGGAAACGTAACAGTTCCCCCTGTATTTCCACTTTTTGGTACTCCATGGCTCTGTCAATACTTTCGGAATCTCGTCCTGACTGGACAAAGTGATATATATTTTCTAAGTGCGTAGTCATTCCTGGTAGCTTCCCTAAATATATAGCAGCTCGTCGGATACGTAATGATGCTAGCACCATTTCGTCCCCTTTTCCGGGCACCGGGTCATATCTACAGTCTATTAGAAGTTCCTTGAGCGTGTTGGGAGTTACTAGTTTGGGCGTACGTTGGTGAGCTAATTCTTGAAAGGAAAGTTTATTTACTCTGGGTGGCGTGGAAAAAATGTTTGATGCACCTCCGGTAGCCCCACCTGGGGTGCTGGATGTGAAAGGATTCGTCGAACGTGATATAGCAACTATAGGTGTGGATACAGATGTCGAAGCAGATGTGCTTGCCTGAACTTGTGTCGGAGTTTGCTGTTGCGGAGGTACAGACGGAAGAGGGTCTTGGCGTTGAACCCCCTCTGCAGGCGGTCTATGTGGCGCAGCATTAGTATACTCGGGAGCTGCGTCGTCTAAATAAGAGGAAAGAAAAACATCTTCTGCGGTTCTGGGATGTCCTTTGGGATGTACCTTTATCGGAAACAATGGGGGTGGCAAGTCTTTTGGTATCTCCGGCGTAGCCTTAGGTAATCCTTCGGCCAGGAGAGGATACATACCATTCATAAGGGTATTTCGTTGTCTGTCTCCTTGTTCTGATTTTACTCGAGTACCTTCTTCAATTAATATATTTTCTCGAACTTTATTTGAATTCTCCTTACTCTTCTCTTCCTGTCTACGTGCTTTTTCCGTACGTCTATACGATTCTTTACGCCATAATTCAATGGCGTCTTTCTGTGATTGTCTAGCTTTCTTTTTCCATAATTCTTCCTCTACTTTCACGATGCAATCTGCATCCCAGGTCCCAGCTGCGGGCCACCTGTGACTTTCTGGTAATTCCTTGGTGTAGTCTACCCATAAATCAAGAAATAATATGGCGTCTAGGCCATGTTTATGATACATAAAGTACCCTGGAGTGTCCCTAGGAGGAATGGGTCCGGCTTCTTCGAGTAACCCTTTTCTAGTTTTGATCTGTCTTAATTTCGAAAAGAGCAGCATTTTGAGAACTGATCTGATCTGATACCTAAATTTTGAACACGTTTAAAACAACGAGACACAATAATGAACAGTCATTCATACCACAATATGCAGAACGTATTTAAAACATTTAACATTTAATATTTAATGAACAACAATGATGGCCGTTTACTAAGCATAATACTCGATACTAACTAGATAATTCTGACTTCATATACTAGACATACTTGATATACTGCTAAACAGTACAGGTACACTGCTGAAACAGTGCAGACCGGATTTGTGTACCCAAACCCGTCTTGACCGGCACAAACTATGTGCACGTCAGAACGCCTCCCCGATAATGGTACTCACCGGGTAGCTCGGAACGGAAGGCCTCGGAACTGAACTGAACTGGACTCGGACCGGACTGGACTCGACTCGATACTTCGGAGCTTCGGGACTTCGGAACTGGTGGGCCTCTGTATACCTCGGATCTTGCTCTCTCAGCTAGGCTCTGGTCGGGATACTTCGCACTTCTCACCGCCTCGTCTGGGTGTTGATCGCAGCCTCAGTTACCCCTGCTCGGCAGGAGGGAGATACAGGAAATCCTGTGGGTACGCGTTGTTGTCCGTCCAGCTGTGACAGGAGACCGGGCCTGCAACGCACCGCCGGCGCGTGAGATGAGAAAGTGTCCCTGTTCGGGCGCCATTCATGTGGTAAATAATTTAATTACCGGGACTTAATTTGATGCGGAAAATCTATAACAATAGCTCAGTAAAATAAGAGGCAGAATCCGTGGTATTAGAGGTTCGGAACGGGCTTTATTCCATAATCAATTTAAATCGATGAGCTCCATATTCCATCACCACGAAGGTTCAGGAAGTGAAGACCCAACTTTGTTGACAGGTAATCATTTTTATACAATAGGCATTACAGTGAAACAGATGGAGGAGGCGTAACAATTGATAGCAAAGATAAGACATACATGCGTAGCAAAAATGGGTGTAACTGGGTGTAACTAAAGAACGTCATTGGATATGACGTCATAAATGGGTGGTTCCATGAAAGAATTTTGCAATGTCAGCAGAAATACTTGGCAGAGATGCGCACGCAGCAGCATGACGTGTGACTGACGTGTAACTAGGGGGTGAAGGGGACTTGACATTTAGCTCTACATGTGGCGACAGAAGTCTGGAGGGTCAAGTCAACCTAATCCCAAATCATATCTAATATCCTATGTTTAGAGAACTATGTTATCCAGAAAGAAAGGTCTTCTTAGGATAGAATCTTATTCTATACTGACTATACTGACTGTTAATGCGTGTACAAGCGTCTAAGTGTCTACACTAGATGCGAGGGCCGAAATCTTTCATATTAACAGGGCTATGAATTACTTGCATAAAGACAGAGAAGCCGGGCCTTTTGCTCGGTAGCTGAAAGAATGTTTACTTAAATTACTAGACAGGAATGCATTGGATAGGGAGCGGAGCAAAGCAGATAATCTTGAAGGTGAAATACAGTTTTTGGCAGGCAACAGGCTGGAGTCAGGCACCGTTAGCCGCGCAGGGAGTAGGACAAAGTTCATGGGTACAGATGCGAGCTCGGACTGGAGCTTTCAGAGGCAGAAGGCAGGAAAAGGCTTGATGGCAGAATCAGGGCCTACTCGTCTGAACTGTAAAATGGGATAAGTGAACCATATAAAGCCGGTGGCCTTTCATACTTAGGGATAGAATATCCAGCCCATTCATGGCGGATCTGAAAGAGGACATGTTGGCGGTGGACGCACATGTGTTTGCGTCTTCATAACTGGAACTGGAGGAAACATACATGTACTTGTGATTTATACATGAAACCGTTGGGGTCCAAGATAGGGGACATAACTGACCAGAAAAATCCATATTTCCACATTCCCTCCTTGTCCCCTACTTGCCCGTCAAGAGATATCAATCTTCATTAATCCATCGATCTGTTCATATAGCATCATTTGTTCTTCTTTCTTCTTCCGTGATGAATGAAATCTTGGTGGTGGAATACACGATGTGGCACACAGACCACAGATCGCTGGTCCACATTGTAGGCATAAGCAGCAACTGAATAGTATGAGAAAGCCAATACCTAGGAAGGATAGGACCTTCCATCCAAAGGTAGATAATACACTCCAAAACCAACCGGACCAAGTCCAGGTGCCTGGATTCTGGTGTATCTGGCTTACAATCTTATGAAGGCGAGTTATGGCTTTATATACAGATGGCGAATTTTCTGGTATGAAAATGCAACAGTTTGATCCGATGACCCTACAAGCTCCGCCCCTATCGGCCAGGATGACGTCAAGGACAAGACGATTTTGAAGCACAACAATCCGCATAGCAGACTGCTCTTCTGTTAAATTGCCTAAGGCGGAAATAGTTTCGTTCACTACTGCTTCAAGGGTTCTGGTTAATCTACGTATCAGTTTACTATTGGTAACTGTACCTATATAGGGAAAAAGACCTTTATTGAAATCTGTGTATTTTTCCCATGCTGTCTCAGTGTAATCGACTATTGGGAGATCTCTCCTTTCTCTATTGTGTACTAAATGAGTATTTCTGTGATAATCAGGAGGAGCTAGGAAAACAGGTGGCAAAAGGAATCCAATGTAGCAGGTACCATCCCAATCTAGAGGCAAACGTATATATGCAGTCTGACCACATACAAAGTAGGAATGGCGAGAAGCTTTAAATGTAGACTTGCCTTGATCACTGAATTCTATTACAGTGGTGCATTTACTGCGGCCCATGTGTATAGAGCCATTTTTTCTTATACATAATTCACCTTTAACTGGAAATACTGACATAGCGGGCACAATTGGGGCAGCTTCGGATTCAACATTCAAGATCAAGAGATTGAGTGTAAAATTACCTAATCCATACACTTCATTTTCTAGATCAGTTCCTGTTCTTTTGGGAAGTCCCTCCTTGTTGGGGTGGCAGACTTTGAGTAAAACTAAGTGCAGGTTTCCCCATACCCAGTTGTCTTGATAAACTGCGGAATTCGAATCTTGGGAATTAATTAAACTAAACCATGCTCCACAGGAGCCATTGTGTGTGAACGGATATGGGAAGAGAGGCAGAATTCCTTGATAGTTCTGATAGGGAGGGAGTCGGCCACATATCCAACAATTTGTAGCATTGCTAACCTGATGGGAATGATGTAACATACTAATAAAAGTGTTGTTGCGCAGCGCAAATCTATATGACAACTCATGCGGGGGAAATTCACTAAAAGAATGTTCAGCAGTAATATTGTGGACATGTCTAGAAATAGGATAATATGTGTGCAACAATATACTTGCAGTAATTATTAAAAGACATAAGAAAAACAAAATTAATAACGTCACTGTGCAATGACTACGCAGTGATTTACAGTACGCATGTCGTTTCAACTTTATCCTTCTGTTTCTTTCTCTATACAGGTCTAAGGGATGCATGTCAGAGACAAATTCGACCGATTCACCTTGGAGAGGACTTAAACAATCAAATTGCCTGACTTGTTAGACCTAAGTTTTAGTCTATATTGTTCTGAGTTATTTTGTTCAACCAAAGGAAGCTTTGAGTCTGTCTTTGAGGTAATACAGGGTTTAGTCTCTTTATCGGATGGTAGTCCATGAAATTTCTTGATATGACTTGAATGTATCCAGCCTTTTCGACCTTCGATCTTCACGGCTGTCCTCGTTGTTAACAATACGAGCTGAGGCGATCTCCACCTAGGATCCAGCTGGGACTTCCGATCAAAGTTCCTCACTAATACCAGATCCCCTGGAATTACGTCATGGGGTTTCACCTCGGTGTTGTCGGGAAAGGCTGCAGCTACCTGTGAACGACAAGATTGTAGTGCAGACATCAAGGAAGCCAGGTAATCTGTCAGCATATTACAGTCAATATCAGTTATTTTTCGTGGTATAGGCGTCCCCCACATATTTGGTGGTCTACCGAAGATCACCTCATAAGGGGATAGCCCTGTTCGAGAGTGCACTACCATTCTCATGTAAAAGAGTGCAACTGGTAGGGCTACTACCCAGTCGACACCTTTCTCTCTACATATTTTGGACAATCTAATTTTCAGAGTTTGATTATGTCGTTCCACGAGACCTGCTGCCTCGGGGTGTCGGACACAGTGGAATCTCCACTGATAGCCTAACAAGAGTGAAACGTGTTTCATTAGTTCGGAGGAGAACGGCTGGCCGTTATCTGAGTAGACAGCACGGGGTAAACCGTACCGTGGGAAGAATTCTCGAACTAACTGTTTGGCAGTAGTCGGGGCAGTGTAATCTGAAACCGGGTATGCCTCTGTCCAACGGGAAAGAGCACAAACAACTACAAGAACGTATTTGAATCCTCGACATCGTTCCATCTGGATATAATCCATCTGGAGGACTTCAAAAGGGTGATCAGGAGGCTGAAATCCACCCTGTTCTACGGGAATGCTTTTACCTGGGTTAAACTGACAACAGATCATACAGGTACGGACTTTTTGTTTAGCTGCTACTCGTAAATGTTTGTTGAACCAAATGTGTTGAATGCTGTCTAGCATAGCTTTTTCTCCTAGGTGCGCTGGACTATGTACAGTGTTAATGATAACTTGGACCATTGAATCAGGAAGGAACCACACAGATTTTTCCTTCGTCATCCATCCTTGATCCGTTTGGGTCCCTCCTAATTCAGTCCATTTCTTTATTTCATCTGGTGTAGCATGTGTCTGTATGTCGATTACGTCAAGAGCGGGATCCTTAACCGTCATGCAATGTGTTGGTGTCGGAACTATTGTCTTTGTCATGTCAGACGTGTGGGTTTGAGCAGTCTGTTTAGCTGTTCTATCAGCTAAATCATTGCCTTGGGAAATGATATCAGTAACTTTCGTATGAGCTTTACATTTCATAATTGATATTGCAATGGGTAGATGTATTGCATCTAGTAAGGCATGAATAAGGGGTCCGTGCTGGATGTGGGTACCGTGGGAAGTTAAATAACCTCTCTCTCGCCACAGCACGCCGAAGTCATGTACAACTCCGAATGCATAACGTGAATCAGTATATATGTTGACTTTCTTATTCGTAGCTTGAATACAGGCTTGTGTCAGAGCGATGAGCTCTGCTGCTTGAGCTGACAAGGTATTAATACGATTTGTTTCAATGACTTCAGTGTCTGTTGTGACTGCATACGCGGCCACTAACTCTCCTGTACTTGTTCTCATACATGAACCATCTACATACAACGTCAGGTCTGGATCTGACAATGGGACATCTGTCAAGTCTTGTCTAGGTTTCGTCGTGATAGTGATAACTTCAATACAATCATGTGCAAGTGGGTCTGTTCCGTTTACTGGTAACAGTGTAGCAGGATTCAATGTACTACAACGTCTGATTTCTATATGTGGCTGAAACAATGTTAACTCGTAACCAGTGAGTCGTGCTATAGTCAAGTGTTGTGTCTGTGTGCGGTTCAAGAGAACCTCTACTGCATGTGGTACTTGTACTGTCAATTGGTGTCCTAACACTATGGCATCGCTTTGTCTAATTGCTAAAGCTGTCGCTGCCACTGATTTCAGGCACGCAGGCAGAGCCTGAGCTACGGGATCTAATGTACTAGAAAAATAAGCACACGGTTTGTGTGATCCTGCTTGTTCCTGTGTGAGTACTGACAAAGCAGTACCTTCGCGTTCTGTAACAAAGAGCGTAAATTGTTTGCTGTAACATGGTGTTGCTAGGACAGGTGCTTGACATAAAGCTTTCTTTAGGCTTTCAAAAGCGTGTGTATGTTCCTGTGTCCAAGGGAGGACAGTCGATGTGGCTGCCTCCTGTGTTGTCAACTGAATGAGTGGCTTTGCTAGAAATGCATACTGAGGGATCCACTGCCTACAATATGAAGTGAGGCCTATAAAAGCCCGCACCTCCTTTTGTGTCTTGGGTATTGGCATGTTAGCTATTAACTGGATGCGATCTGGTGTAAGCTGCCTTCCCTCCTTGGACAGCGAGTGACCAAGATAAACAACTCGCTGGACACAGAATTGCAGCTTAGAAGGGGACACCTTGTGCCCCTTTTCGGCCAAAAAATGTAAAACCGTCAGTGAGGCTTTTTCACATTCAGGTTCGCTTCTAGCGGTGATCAGCAGATCATCGACATATTGAAGCAGGGCAGTGTTGACCGGCATGTGTATACTGTCAAGTTCTCGTTTCAGTGCTTGGCTATAGATGCTGGGGCTTTCTGTGAATCCTTGAGGTGCGCGTGTGAATTTAAAGCTTCGTCCATTTAAACTAAATCCGAACAAGTATTGGCTTTCCGGATCTATTGGGACGCTGAAAAAGGCATTCTTGAGATCAATTACCGTAAAGAATGTTGCTTCGGAATCAATAGCTGTCAGTAATGAAGAAATGTCTGGAACTACGGGGTATTGTGGTACAATACATTTATTTAATTCGCGCAGATCAATAACCAATCGATATACTGGCGGAGCCTTTGGATCAGTTCGTTTAAGAATCGGAATTATCGGTGAATTACATACATTGGAGTCGGTCTCTACAACCACTCCTTGGCCAATAAGCTCGTCAATGATTTGCAGTAAAGCCACTACAGCATCTGGGGGTAACTTGTATTGTCGCATTCGTGGTAGTACCACTCCTGCCTTTAGTGTGACTCGATATGGTGTAATGTTCATGCAACCAACATCTGTAGGGCCTTGTGCCCATAAATGTGCGGGTAAAGTCTGCAGTCGGGAATCCATGTCTCGGGACACATAGTGCCCTTTGAAATCACGTAAAAACAATCTTACTCCTTCCGGAGAACAACATATTATAGCTCCTAGAGCTTTCAAAGTTTTTATACCTAACAAGTTTTCTGGGCATGATTTAGTAAGCAATAAATCTGTAGTTCGTGTCAAAGGACCAATCGTAAGGGGAAGAGGCTGTGATACTTCGTTAACGATAGGTTTTCCTGAAAAACCAAGGGAAATATTCTGTGAGCCTGAGAGGGGTGCCCCTGGAACTTCACTATGTTTTATTGTTGTTCGGCTTGCCCCTGTATCAAGTAAAAATTTTCTATCTTGGCCTAATAGTTCACTGTGTACATAAGGTCCTTCTTGATCTACAGGGACCTCAATAAGGGGTAAGCCAACTTCCCTCTCTAGGCTGTTTCATGAGTATCGTTGATAATCAGGATAGTCATACTGTGCGGTCTGGTACATCTGTCGTGTCGTTGTTTGTGTGGCAGCAATAGGCTGCTGTGGTGGAGCTGGCATGGACTGTTGCGGAGCTGGCATGGACTGTGCATGCTGCGGAGCTCCTTGTGTGTTCTGATCCTGTCTAGGTGGCTGTGGTCTTTCTTTAGTATTACCTATGGTGATATTATGTTTTAAAACTGGACAATCGTGTACATAATGACCTGGCTGTTTACAATAGTTGCACATTCCTTTTACAGGACCTGTTGAAACACTGGACTGTGTCATACCCTTTTTATGACCGTCAGCTGGAACTGTCTGGGAAACTAGCATTTTCATTTTCGTGTCTTTCATGCGTCTTTGTTCATGTTCTTGTTCCTCTCTAATTCTATTGTGATGGTACTGTAGCATTTGTAACATTTGTGACGGAGTGTTACCTTGCCAGGTACTCTCGAATTTCAATACTCTATTCTTAACTTGGGGCAAAGAATTTTCAACTAACTTTGTCACAAACAGATGTGGATAAGATTCGCTACTTGCTTTTATTCCACTATTTATACCAAAACATTTTTCGAATCGGGCGTAGAAATCACTAGTGTCTTCATCTTGCTTTTGTTTACAGGCTGAGATTGCACCCCAGTCTTCCTTTTTCGTAGTTAATAAACGTGGCAGTACCTGTACTAGTAAACCTGGTAGTGTTTTGGTCTTCTCCCCAAGCCCTGCACCTGGACCTCGAGCTTTTTCCTCGTTTTCTAATGCTGTCCAATCTATCTTTTGGTCTCCCACTTCCCAATCTTTTTCCTTGAGTTTTTCATAAATGCCCGCAGGCATTAGTACCTTCAATATCGTCATAATGTCTGGATAGGTATACTCTCCCATGAGCAACATGTCTTTAATTTCACGGTGGAAACCCGCTGGGTCTTTATCATGACTGGGTACCACCTTCTTCATTTCCAATAGTTCTATTTTAGATATGGGTGTGTATATAAACACACGTTTAAACTGATTGTCCTCACCTTTTATCGGGTGCACTTCGCGTAAGGGATTCTGTCTATCCATATAGTACGTCGTTCTTTCCTTGATGGGCAGTGAAACATGTTCGGGACATACAAAAAGAATGTACTGCTTTCTGGATTCTAGTATTTCTCTGATTAGCTCAGTACCTGAACCTCTCCATTTATTCGTGAGTAATTTAGTCAATATATCAGGTAATGGACCAGGATCGGAGTGTTGGCCTTTATATAATATAAGGAGTTGTTGAATCATATAGGTACCAGCTAAACGCTGTTCATCTGGAGCGAGGTTCAAAAACGTGTGTGCTAGTGTGTCGTCACTATACTTTCCGGGACTGTCAACCCAATGAACGGCTGACCTGGCTAATTCTTGTTCGTCCATAGAATCGAGTATATGATAACCCCTTCGTTCTCGGAGTAGGTTGTCAGCGGCTTGGAACGAATGTTCGGGGGACCTTATATTTATTATAGGAGTTTGGAAATTTCTGCTATTATCTGGACGTACCAGACGTATCGGATCAGTGAAGCATCTAGTATTATTGCAAGATCTTCCTCTACCTACATAGGCCATGGTTTCTAACTGTCCTGTGGGCAGTTCTAATTCCTCCTCCTCCTCGTTTTGTTCAGGTTCGTCTACTGCTAATCTTTCTTCGTGTATTCGTTCTATTTCTTTGCGGATCTTTCGGCACATAGCTACTATACATGATCGTTTATCATGTCTCCCCTCTGATATATTCCGACTCCATGTGGTAAGAATTTGCATTTCTTTCGGATTTACCCCTGGTCGGTCTTGATTTCTGATCACACAATTTATGAGGAAACGTAACAGTTCCCCCTGTATTTCCACTTTTTGGTACTCCATGGCTCTGTCAATACTTTCGGAATCTCGTCCTGACTGGACAAAGTGATATATATTTTCTAAGTGCGTAGTCATTCCTGGTAGCTTCCCTAAATATATAGCAGCTCGTCGGATACGTAATGATGCTAGCACCATTTCGTCCCCTTTTCCGGGCACCGGGTCATATCTACAGTCTATTAGAAGTTCCTTGAGCGTGTTGGGAGTTACTAGTTTGGGCGTACGTTGGTGAGCTAATTCTTGAAAGGAAAGTTTATTTACTCTGGGTGGCGTGGAAAAAATGTTTGATGCACCTCCGGTAGCCCCACCTGGGGTGCTGGATGTGAAAGGATTCGTCGAACGTGATATAGCAACTATAGGTGTGGATACAGATGTCGAAGCAGATGTGCTTGCCTGAACTTGTGTCGGAGTTTGCTGTTGCGGAGGTACAGACGGAAGAGGGTCTTGGCGTTGAACCCCCTCTGCAGGCGGTCTATGTGGCGCAGCATTAGTATACTCAGGAGCTGTGTCGTCTAAATAAGAGGAAAGAAAAACATCTTCTGCGGTTCTGGGATGTCCTTTGGGATGTACCTTTATCGGAAACAATGGGGGTGGCAAGTCTTTTGGTATCTCCGGCGTAGCCTTAGGTAATCCTTCGGCCAGGAGAGGATACATACCATTCATAAGGGTATTTCGTTGTCTGTCTCCTTGTTCTGATTTTACTCGAGTACCTTCTTCAATTAATATATTTTCTCGAACTTTATTTGAATTCTCCTTACTCTTCTCTTCCTGTCTACGTGCTTTTTCCGTACGTCTATACGATTCTTTACGCCATAATTCAATGGCGTCTTTCTGTGATTGTCTAGCTTTCTTTTTCCATAATTCTTCCTCTACTTTCACGATGCAATCTGCATCCCAGGTCCCAGCTGCGGGCCACCTGTGACTTTCTGGTAATTCCTTGGTGTAGTCTACCCATAAATCAAGAAATAATATGGCGTCTAGGCCATGTTTATGATACATAAAGTACCCTGGAGTGTCCCTAGGAGGAATGGGTCCGGCTTCTTCGAGTAACCCTTTTCTAGTTTTGATCTGTCTTAATTTCGAAAAGAGCAGCATTTTGAGAACTGATCTGATCTGATACCTAAATTTTGAACACGTTTAAAACAACGAGACACAATAATGAACAGTCATTCATACCACAATATGCAGAACGTATTTAAAACATTTAACATTTAATATTTAATGAACAACAATGATGGCCGTTTACTAAGCATAATACTCGATACTAACTAGATAATTCTGACTTCATATACTAGACATACTTGATATACTGCTAAACAGTACAGGTACACTGCTGAAACAGTGCAGACCGGATTTGTGTACCCAAACCCGTCTTGACCGGCACAAACTATGTGCACGTCAGAACGCCTCCCCGATAATGGTACTCACCGGGTAGCTCGGAACGGAAGGCCTCGGAACTGAACTGAACTGGACTCGGACCGGACTGGACTCGACTCGATACTTCGGAGCTTCGGGACTTCGGAACTGGTGGGCCTCTGTATACCTCGGATCTTGCTCTCTCAGCTAGGCTCTGGTCGGGATACTTCGCACTTCTCACCGCCTCGTCTGGGTGTTGATCGCAGCCTCAGTTACCCCTGCTCGGCAGGAGGGAGATACAGGAAATCCTGTGGGTACGCGTTGTTGTCCGTCCAGCTGTGACAGGAGACCGGGCCTGCAACGCACCGCCGGCGCGTGAGATGAGAAAGTGTCCCTGTTCGGGCGCCATTCATGTGGTAAATAATTTAATTACCGGGACTTAATTTGATGCGGAAAATCTATAACAATAGCTCAGTAAAATAAGAGGCAGAATCCGTGGTATTAGAGGTTCGGAACGGGCTTTATTCCATAATCAATTTAAATCGATGAGCTCCATATTCCATCACCACGAAGGTTCAGGAAGTGAAGACCCAACTTTGTTGACAGGTAATCATTTTTATACAATAGGCATTACAGTGAAACAGATGGAGGAGGCGTAACAATTGATAGCAAAGATAAGACATACATGCGTAGCAAAAATGGGTGTAACTGGGTGTAACTAAAGAACGTCATTGGATATGACGTCATAAATGGGTGGTTCCATGAAAGAATTTCGCAATGTCAGCAGAAATACTTGGCAGAGATGCGCACGCAGCAGCATGACGTGTGACTGACGTGTAACTAGGGGGTGAAGGGGACTTGACATTTAGCTCTACATGTGGCGACAGAAGTCTGGAGGGTCAAGTCAACCTAATCCCAAATCATATCTAATATCCTATGTTTAGAGAACTATGTTATCCAGAAAGAAAGGTCTTCTTAGGATAGAATCTTATTCTATACTGACTATACTGACTGTTAATGCGTGTACAAGCGTCTAAGTGTCTACACTAGATGCGAGGGCCGAAATCTTTCATATTAACAGGGCTATGAATTACTTGCATAAAGACAGAGAAGCCGGGCCTTTTGCTCGGTAGCTGAAAGAATGTTTACTTAAATTACTAGACAGGAATGCATTGGATAGGGAGCGGAGCAAAGCAGATAATCTTGAAGGTGAAATACAGTTTTTGGCAGGCAACAGGCTGGAGTCAGGCACCGTTAGCCGCGCAGGGAGTAGGACAAAGTTCATGGGTACAGATGCGAGCTCGGACTGGAGCTTTCAGAGGCAGAAGGCAGGAAAAGGCTTGATGGCAGAATCAGGGCCTACTCGTCTGAACTGTAAAATGGGATAAGTGAACCATATAAAGCCGGTGGCCTTTCATACTTAGGGATAGAATATCCAGCCCATTCATGGCGGATCTGAAAGAGGACATGTTGGCGGTGGACGCACATGTGTTTGCGTCTTCATAACTGGAACTGGAGGAAACATACATGTACTTGTGATTTATACATGAAACCGTTGGGGTCCAAGATAGGGGACATAACTGACCAGAAAAATCCATATTTCCACATTAGCGAAATTTTTTACCGTACGCGTACGGTAAGCGTAATCGGCGAAAATAGCGAAAAAATTTTTTTCCGTTTTTGGCCTTGGGGGATCTTTGGGGACTCCATCAACATGGCTATGTGTGTGGGAGCTGTCTAAACAGCCCCTTTACATGTTTTTGTGCTTTGTATTTTCATCATCACTCTCAGTGCGAGAGAGAAAATGGCGGCCGCCGCTTCCTGGTTTCGACCGATTTGAATGTTTACTAAGATCTAAGAGCCAATCAGAATCGCGCTCGCGCACGCCACCGTACGCGTACGGTAAGCGCACCGTAAGCGCACCGTTAGCTGGCTCAGATATATATATTGATTTAAAGGCTATTTTCTCAGAATCTACTGAACAGATTTACACCAAACCTACAAAAGGCACTTCCTTGACCTGAGGACTAGCTCTCTGCCAAATTTCAAGTAATTCTGTTCAGCCGTTCGGGCTGTAGCTGTGTCTAAAGGTCCTATGGAAAAATGCATGGGAAAAACGCGTTTTGGGACCCCCCTTTTATCTCAGCCCCCGCTTGACGAATCCCCCCGAGACTTTCAGGGTAGGAGCGGAGCGTAGCGCCCCACCTATTTTGAAAAATTCGCGAGGATTCGTCGACCGGCGCCAAAGTTATTCAAAATAGAATGTTGCGGATTTCCTATGGAAACAGGGTCCTAACTATAACTACCTACTGGCGACCGCCAGTAGGTAATATATATATATATATATTACCTACTGGCGGTCGCCAGTAGATAGTTATAGTTAGGACCTATTTTCCATAGGAAATCCGCAACATTCTATTCCCAATAAGTCTGGCGCCGGTTGACGAATCTTCGCGAAATTTTCCAAACTTTTGTCCAGCTCCGCTCCGATCCTGAAAGTTTTGCGGTGATTCGTCAAGCGGGGGCTGAGGAAAAAAGGGGGGTCCCAAAACGTGTTTTCCCCATGCAATTTCCTATAGGACCTGTTGACGCAGCTACAGCCCGAACTGCTGAACGAAATTACACTTCATTTGGCAGAAAGGTAGACCTTGGTTCAGAGTCGTGCCTTTTGCTTAAATGGTGTAAATCCGTTCAGTAGTTCCTGAGAAAATCAAAAGTAAAATCACATATATATCTGGGCGGAGCCAAACCACACATCTAATCATGAGATCTGATTGGCTGTCAGCACTTCATCCAAGAAGTGTTGGCAGCCATTTTGGGACCAATATACATGATATCACCTCATTAAAAAGCATTGCAGTTAATAGAAGGTTTTAAGACTTTAGTTACATTATAAATAATTTGTTGAAGGTATCATACTCATTTTAGGAATTGTGGTATGTTCTAAGGTGATTTTAACATGTGAAAAAGCCTTCTGCTGGGATATCATGAATCATGTTTGAGAGAAAACTATTTTCACATGCTTTTCCCACAGAGGTTTGGAAGGTGATCTATAAGCTAAACAGAGCATATTTTCTGTAAATTCACATTATCGTTCTTAGTCATGCGAGAATGAAGTCTGACATTCTCAGTAAAACATGTACATCCAAGAAGGGCAGAGACTGTCAGTTGATTCCTTTGTGTTCTACTGCAGCTTCCCAGAGTGTTCCAAAGAACAACTAGAGCGCTAACACTCCTACTTATGATAAACGTATGGCACACCTGAAGCCATCTTGATTGGAATAAAGTGGTAACTCTTAAAACATTTAATTTAAAAAGGAACAAAATGAGGGGGTTCATTTTGCCATAGAATGTATGATTAGTGCTGCATAAAGAAAAATAAGGGCACATTTTGAGTGACTTCTCAAATCCTCTACTATTTCATTAAAGAATTCTGACATGCAGACTGAAAAATGCACTTTCAATACCAGCAGCAGACTTCCCTGGTGAGCAGTAGCTTTACTACAGTGATCTAATGAGCAACTAGAGTGCTAACATTCTGAATTTATGGCAAATGTGTGACACATCTGAATGCCTTCTTCATTGAATCAAAGTAAAAAACTGACTGTATGCATACTGAGGAGACTGTAGTAAATGAGGAAATTAGGAAACTTCATAACAAGTCTCCCAAGATGGCCACCAGAGACAAAAGAGCCCAAATGTAGCACAAATATCACTGAGATATAGCCCAAGTATAGCCCAATGACAGAAATCCCAGAGTGTTTTAAAGAACAACTAGAGCGCTAACAGTCTTACTTATGACAAAAGTATGGCACACCTGAAGCCATCTTGATTGGAATAAAGTGGTAACACTTAAAACATTTAATTTGCAAAGGAACAAAATAAGGGGGTTCATTTTGCCATAGAAATTATGATTAGTGCTGCAGAAAGAAAAATGAGGGCACATTTTGACTTCTCAAATCCTCTTCTATTATATGCAAACTGAAACATGCACTTTGAATACCAGCAGCAGACGTCCCTGGTGAGCAGTAGCTTTACTACAGTGATCTAATGAGGAACTAGAGTGCTACCATTCAGAATTTATGGCAAATGCGTCACATCTGAATGCCTTCTTGATGGAATCAAAGTAAACAAGCATTGAAAATGCAATAGGTCTCGCCCTCGTTTAAGTTAAAGCAATTCTGTTTGTAATTAGGTGACTTTTTAGCTTTGCTTTTATTAGTGTTTTTCAAATTTTCATGTACATAACATGCATATATGTATATGTATGAATGCATTTATATTTGTATTTATATAGATATGCAGATTATATATATGTTTATATATGTATGTATATATCCTTCAACTGTTTCTGCCCCTTGCTTGGAGACGCACTCAATAACAAAGCAGGACCCCATCAGTGGTAACACAGTCCTTTAATCAAGCAAAACCGTACACATACATATATATAAATGCATATGCATATATGTGCATATGTGTGCGTGTAGAGAGGTAGAGCGAGGTGTAGCGGTAGAGAGGTGTAGAGAGAGAGGTAGAGAGTAAAGGTTGAGTAATATAGAGTAGAGAGTAGAGAGTATAGTAGAGAGTAGTAGAGAGAGTAGCAGAGAGTGAGTAGGAGAGAGTAGTAGAGTGAGTAGTAGAGAGTGAGTAGTAGAGAGCAGTAGAGAGTGAGAAGTAGAGAGCAGTGTAGAGTGAGAAGTAGAGAGCAGTGTAGAGTGAGTAGTAGAGAGTAGTAGAGTGAGTATTGGAGAGTGAGTAGTAGAGAGTAGTAGATAGTGAGTAGTAGAGAGTGATTAGTAGAGAGTAGTGGAGTAGTAGAGCGTGAGTAGTAGAATGAGTAGTAGAGAGTAGTAGCGAGTGAGTAGTAGAGTGAGTAGTGGAGAGTGAGTACTAGAGTAGTAGAGAGTGAGTAGTAGAGAGTAGTACAGTGAGTAGTAGAGAGGGAGTAGTAGAGTAGTAGAGAGTAGTAGTAGAGAGTAGCAGAGAGCGAGTAGTAGAGAGCGAGTAGTGGAGAGTGAGTAGTAGAGTAGTAGAGAGTGAGTAGTAGAGAGTGATTAGTAGAGAGTGATTAGTAGAGAGTGATTAGTAGAGAGTGAGTAGTAGAGAGTGAGTAGTAGAGAGTGAGTAGTAGAGAGTGAGTAGTAGAAAGTAGTAGCGAGTGAGTAGTAGAGTGAGTAGCAGAGAGAGTAGTAGAGAGTAGCAGAGAGTAGTAGAGAGTAGTAGTAGAGAGTAGTAGAGAGTGAGTAGTAGAGAGCAGTAGAGAGTGAGAAGTAGAGAGCAGTGTAGAGTGAGAAGTAGAGAGCAGTGTAGAGTGAGTAGTAGAGAGTAGTAGAGTGAGTATTAGAGAGTGAGTAGTAGAGAGTAGTAGATAGTGAGTAGTAGAGAGTGATTAGTAGAGAGTTGTGGAGTAGTAGAGCGTGAGTAGTAGAGTGAGTAGTAGAGAGTAGTAGTGAGTGAGTAGTAGAGTGAGTAGCAGAGAGTGAGTAGTGGAGAGTGAGTACTAGAGTAGTAGAGAGTGAGTAGTAGAGAGAGCAGTAGAGAGTAGCAGAGAGCAAGTAGTAGAGAGTGAGTAGTGGAGAGTGAGTAGTAGAGAGTGAGTAGTAGAGAGTGAGTAGTAGAGAGTAGTAGAGTGAGTAGTAGAGAGGGAGTAGTAGAGTGAGTAGTAGAGAGGGAGTAGTAGAGTAGTAGAGAGTGAGTGGTAGAGAGTAGTAGAGAGTGAGTAGTAGAGAGTAGTAGTATAGAGTAGTAGTAGAGAGTAGTAGAGAGTAGTAGAGAGTGAGTAGTAGAGAGTAGTAGTAGAGAGTAGTAGTAGAGAGTAGTAGAAAGTAGTAGCGAGTGAGTAGTAGAGTGAGTAGCAGAGAGAGTAGTAGTAGAGAGTAGTGGAGAGCGAGTAGTAGAGAGTGAGTAGTGGAGAGTGAGTAGTAGAGCAGTAGAGAGTGAGTAGTAGAGAGTGATTAGTAGAGAGTGAGTAGTAGAGAGTGAGTAGTAGAGAGTGAGTAGTAGAGAGTGAGTAGTAGAGAGTGAGTAGTAGAGAGTGAGTAGTAGAGAGTGAGTAGTAGAAAGTAGTAGCGAGTGAGTAGTAGAGTGAGTAGCAGAGAGAGTAGCAGAGAGAGTAGTAGAGAGAGTAGTAGAGAGTAGTAGTAGAGAGTAGTGGAGAGTGAGTAGTGGAGAGTGAGTAGTAGAGAGTGAGTAGTAGAGAGTGAGTAGTAGAGAGAGTAGTAGAGAGAGTAGTAGAGAGAGTAGTAGAGAGAGTAGTAGAGAGAGTAGTAGAGAGTAGTAGAGAGTAGTAGAGAGCGAGTAGTAGAGAGTGAGTAGTGGAGAGTGAGTAGTAGAGAGTGAGTAGTAGAGAGTGAGTAGTAGAGAGTAGTAGAGTGAGTAGTAGAGAGGGAGTAGTAGAGTGAGTAGTAGAGAGGGAGTAGTAGAGTAGTAGAGAGTGAGTGGTAGAGAGTAGTAGTAGAGAGTAGTAGTAGAGAGTAGTAGAGAGTAGTAGAGAGTGAGTAGTAGAGAGTAGTAGTAGAGAGTAGTAGTAGAGAGTAGTAGAAAGTAGTAGCGAGTGAGTAGTAGAGTGAGTAGCAGAGAGAGTAGTAGTAGAGAGTAGTGGAGAGCGAGTAGTGGAGAGCGAGTAGTAGAGAGTGAGTAGTGGAGAGTGAGTAGTAGAGCAGTAGAGAGTGAGTAGTAGAGAGTGATTAGTAGAGAGTGAGTAGTAGAGAGTGAGTAGTAGAGAGTGAGTAGTAGAGAGTGAGTAGTAGAGAGTGAGTAGTAGAGAGTGAGTAGTAGAGAGTGAGTAGTAGAGAGTGAGTAGTAGAAAGTAGTAGCGAGTGAGTAGTAGAGTGAGTAGCAGAGAGAGTAGTAGAGAGTAGCAGAGAGAGTAGTAGAGAGAGTAGTAGAGAGTAGTAGTAGAGAGTAGTAGAGAGTGAGTAGTGGAGAGTGAGTAGTAGAGAGTGAGTAGTAGAGAGTGAGTAGTAGAGAGAGTAGTAGAGAGAGTAGTAGAGAGAGTAGTAGAGAGTAGTAGAGAGTAGTAGAGAGCGAGTAGTAGAGAGTGAGTAGTGGAGAGTGACTAGTAGAGAGTGACTAGTAGAGAGTGAGTAGTAGAGAGAGTAGTAGAGAGAGTAGTAGAGAGAGTAGTAGAGAGAGTAGTAGAGAGTAGTAGAGAGTAATAGAGAGTGAGTAGTAGAAAGTAGTAGCGAGTGAGTAGTAGAGTGAGTAGCAGAGAGAGTAGTAGTAGAGTGAGTAGCAGAGAGAGTAGTAGAGAGCGAGTAGTAGAGAGCGAGTAGTGGAGAGTGAGTAGTGGAGAGTGAGTAGTGGAGAGTGAGTAGTGGAGAGTGAGTAGTGGAGAGTGAGTAGTGGAGAGTGAGTAGTAGAGTAGTGGAGAGTGAGTAGTAGAGTAGTAGAGAGTGAGTAGTAGAGAGTGAGTAGTAGAGAGTGAGTAGTAGCGAGAGAGTAGTAGAGCGTAGTAGTAGAGAGGGAGTAGTTGAGTGTGAATGGTAGAGAGTAGTAGAGAGAGTAGTAGAGAGAAGTAGAGAATGAGTAGTAGAGAGTGCGTAGCAGAGAGTAGTAGAGAGTGAGTAGTAGAGTGAGTAGTAGAGAGAGTAGTAGAGAGTAGTAGTAGTGAGTAGTAGAGAGTGAGTAGTGGAGAGTGAGTACTAGAGTAGTAGAGAGTGAGTAGTAGAGAGAGCAGTAGAGAGTAGCAGAGAGCAAGTAGTAGAGAGTGAGTAGTGGAGAGTGAGTAGTAGAGTAGTAGAGAGTGAGTAGTAGAGAGTGAGTAGTAGAGAGTGAGTAGTAGAGAGTAGTAGAGTGAGTAGTAGAGAGGGAGTAGTAGATTAGTAGAGAGTGAGTGGTAGAGAGTAGTAGAGAGTGAGTAGTAGAGAGTAGTAGTAGAGAGTAGAAGAGAGTGAGTAGTAGAGAGCGAGTAGTGGAGAGTGAGTAGTAGAGTAGTAGAGAGTAAGTAGTAGAGAGTGAGTAGTAGAAAGTAGTAGAGAGTGAGTAGTAGAGTGAGTAGTAGAGAGTGAGTAGTAGAGTGAGTAGCAGAGAGAGTAGTAGTAGAGTGAGTAGCAGAGAGAGTAGTAGTAGAGTGAGTAGCAGAGAGAGTAGTAGAGAGCGAGTAGTAGAGAGCGAGTAGTAGAGAGTGAGTGGTAGAGTAGTAGAGAGTGAGTAATAGAGTGAGTAGTAGAGAGAGTAGTAGAGAGTAGTAGAGTGAGTAGTAGAGAGAGTGGTAGAGAGAGTAGTAGAGAGTGAGTAGTGGAGAGTGAGTAGTAGAAAGTAGTAGCGAGTGAGTTGTAGAGTGAGTAGCAGAGAGAGTAGTAGAGAGTAGTAGTAGAGCGAAGTAGAGAGTAGTAGAGAGCGAGTAGTAGAGAGTGAGTAGTGGAGAGTGAGTACTAGAGTAGTATAGAGTGAGTAGTAGAGAGTGAGTAGTAGAGAGAGTAGTAGAGTAGTAGAGAGCAAGTAGTAGAGAGTGAGTAGTGGAGAGTGAGTAGTAGAGTATGTTGGAGGGAGGACCACCGGGGAGTCGGGGGGACTACTCCGGGCCACCTTCCTGCCGCAAAGTTATAGCCGAGCGCCGCCGAGAAGCCTCCTAGAAGAGGTCCTTCTCCTGTGACTGTACTAGGCCCAGTAACACCACTACACAGGACTCCGTATCAGTTGCTTATCTTGGTACTTCATCAATGGTAGCACATTCAATATATGTACAGGAGGATCGAGTGATCCAGAAGAGTCTCAATGTCTTTGTGGGGGTAGGGTAGAGGGACAGTCTTAGTAGCAGCCTGGTACGGGGAGGCTCCGCGGCAGACCTGGCGTGCTGGTCTCAAAGCAGCTCGGACGTGGGGAGCCGCGACGGTGTCTGCAGGGCTCGGGCGGTAGTTCCGCTTGGGTCGAGCCGCGACACAGTCAGCAGGGCTCCGGTGGTAGGTCCGCTTCGGTCGAGCCGCGACGAGGTCAGCTGGGCTCTGATGGTAAGTTCAACAAGGTCGGGCCGCGACAGCGTCAGCAGGGCCCCAAAGGTTCGTGAAGGTCTTTTAAGCACGATGGAGCCGCGACGTCGTCCGCAGGGCTCAGAGTGTGGTTTCAGGATGAGTCTTTCTCCGTAGGGTCAGCCGTGATCCGATCAGCAGGGCTCTTGACTCCGGGATACAACTGCCGTCTTGTTGCCGGGTCGCCCCAGATATAGGTCTGGAGCCCTTTGATGTCCGGACCCTTGCGCCCGGGGGGGCGGAGAGACCGGGTCGGGAGCGGCCAGACGCCCAGCAGGAGAGGTGCCAGGCCCAAGCGAGCTGTGGGGCGATCGCACCTAGGTGTGGAAGGACGGTTGGGGGTCCCATCGATACTGCCCTCCGCCGGGAGTGGGGAGGTGTTCACGTGGTATCCCCCTGGCCAGGGGTTGGCGCCCCGATGTCGGGCCTCGCTGGGACCGATGTCGGGCCTCGCTGGGACCGTGTCGTGCCTCGCTGGGACCGAGGCTGGGTGGAGTGGGGTCACGTAGGTGGTTACGTAGAGTCATGTACAATCCAAAATGGAGGAGCCCCGAGGTGCATGGGACCTTGTGCGGCTTAGCGAGGGGGAACAGGACCACGCCACGAGGCCGGCTCCAACACGCATCCCCCCCAGCTGAAGGCAGGGAGAGTCACCCATCTCCTTGGGGGTTCTCCTCGCCGAGGCGGAAGAATCTGGACAGGCCGTCGGCATTGGCATGGTCATTGCCGGGCCGGTGCTCCACGGTGAAGTCCATCCCTTGCAGCAAGATGGACCATCGCAACAACTTGGGGTTCTCGCCCCGCATTTGCATTAGCCACCGCAAGGGCCGGTGGTCAGTTTGGACCCTGAAGTGGGTGCCGAAAAGGTAGGGCCGGAGCTTCTTGAGAGCCCATACCACAGTGAAGGCTTCCCGCTCGATGGTGCTCCACCGCTGTTCTCGTGGCAGCAGTCGGCGGCTGATGAAGGCCACAGGTCGGTCGAGGCCCTCGGTGTCCATCTGGGAGAGGACCGCCCGACCCCGTACTCCGAGGCATCGGTCTGAACCACAAATTCCTTGCTGTAGTCAGGGGCCTGTAGCACAGGGGCAGCACACATGGCCGCCTTGAAGGCTTCAAAAGCGGTCTGACAGCGGGGCGTCCAGTGCACCGCCTTGGGCTGTTTCTTGGAAGTGAGCTCCGTGAGGGGCCCCACAATACTGCCATAATCCCTAATAAATCGCCGGTAGTAGCCTGTGAGGCCTAAGAAGGCCCGGACAGCGGTTTGGGTTGCGGGGGGCTCCCACGCCTGGATGGCATCGACCTTTAACTGGAGGGGCGCCACCTGGCCACTCCCCACCTGGTAGCCCAGATAGGTCACAGATCCTTGACCGATCTGGCACTTGCTGGCCTTAATCGTGAGCCCGGCCCTTTGGAGAGCGGCCAGGACTTCTCCGAGGTGTCCTAGGTGCGCGGCCCAGTGGTTGCTGAAGACGGCAATGTCGTCGAGGTAGGCCGCGCTGAAAGCTTCTAGCCCGGCCAGGACCTTGTTCACTAGCCTCTGGAAGGTCGCTGGGGCGTTCTTCATACCGAAGGGCATCACCCGAAAGTGGTAGTGCCCATCGGGGGTGGAAAAGGCGGATCGTTCCTGGGCGCCGGGGGTGAGCTTGATCTGCCAGTACCCAGCGGTGAGATCAAAGGTGCTTAGGTAGCGGGCAGCCCCTAAGCGATCGATCAGCTCGTCTGCCCATGGCAGGGGGTGGGCATCGGTCTTGGTGACTGCGTTCAGGCCCCGGTCTACACAAAATCTGAGTTCCGGGGGGGTGCCGGGGGCGGCGGCCTTCGGCACCAAGACCACAGGGCTGGCCCACGGGCTGTCGGATGGCTCGATGACTCCGAGGGCGAGCATCTTGGAGACCTCGGTCTGTATGCAGGCTCGGACTCGGTCGGGTACTCTGTAGGCGCGGTGTCGCACAGGGGGGCTGTCCCCGGTGTCCACGTCGTGGACGCACCAGGGGGTCACCCCGGGCGTGAGAGAGAAGAGGGCAGCGAAGGGTTGCAGCAGCTTCCGGCAGTCATGGCGCTGTTCTGGGGTCAGGGTGGCGGAGAGGTGGACGCCCTCCAAGGAGCCGTCTTGGCCCGAGGACCCCAGGAGGTCTGGTAGGGGCTCGGAGTCGCTTTCGCCCCCATCGTCAGTAGCCAGCAGCAGGCTTAGTTCAGTTCGGGCAAAGTGGGGCTTGAGCCGGTTGGCGTGTAGGACCCGGAGGGGGTTCCTCGGGGACTCCATGTTGACCAGGTAGGTGACAGGGCTCTTCCTCTCCACCACCTTGAAGGGCCCGGTCCACTTGTCCTGCAGGGCGCAGGGGTCCACGGGCGACATGATCCAGACTTGCTGGCCCGGCTCGAACTCGATGGTCAAGGCATTTTCGTCATACCAGCGTTTCATGTCTTCTTGGTTGGCTTCGAGGTTAGCTTCTGCCAGGGCCCGGAACTTCCGAGTCTGGTTCCGCAGGGTCAGGAGGTACCGGTAGACGTCGGGGGGGGGCATCTTGGACGTTCGCCTCCCAGCCCTCCTTGACCAGGCTGAGGGGCCCTCGGACGGGGTGCCCATATAACAGTTCGAAGGGGCTGAAGCCCAGGGATTTCTGTGGTACCTCCCGATAGGCGAACAGGAGGCAGGGCAGCAGGACGTCCCATCTCCTCCTCAGGGGCTCCTCCAGGCCCTTGATCATCCCCTTCAGGGTTCTGTTGAACCGCTCGACCAGTCCGTTCCCCTGGGGGTGGTAAGGGGTTGTGAATTTGTAGGTGACCCCACATTGTTGCCAGAGGGATCTCATGTACTTCGAAATAAAGTTCGTAACCCTGTCGCTCACCACTTCTCGGGGGAACCCCACCCTGGAGAAGATGCCCATCAGGGCCCGGCCCACCACTGGAGCTGTCACAGTGCGGAGTGGGATGGCCTCGGGGTATCGGGTGGCATGGTCGACCAGTACCAGGATGAAGCGGTGTCCCAGGGCGGTTCGGGGGTCGAGGTGCCCCACTATGTCGATCCCTACTCGTTCGAACGGGGTGTGGACGGCTGGAAACGGTTGGAGGGGGGCCTTGACTCGACCCCCAGTCTTTCCGCTAGCCTGGCAGGTCTGGCAGGACCGGCAGTGGTGGTCCACGTCCCTCCGCATTCGGGGCCAATAAAAATGGGTCACTAGGCGGCTGTAAGTTTTGTCTCGCCCGAGGTGTCCGGCGAGGGGCACGTCATGCGCCAGGTTCAGGAGGAACTCTCGGAACCGGAGGGGAACCACCAACACCCGGCCGGCTCCCAGTTCGGCGACTTTCTGCTCGCTATACAATAAGTCATTGTCCCAATAGATCCAGTGGGTTCCCGTGGGGTCCCCCGAGGCCTGGGCGGCCGCTTGCTGTCGGGCCCCCTCGAGGGACGGGCAGGCCTTCTGCTCTTGCTGGAATTGTTCGCGGGTGGGGCCCCCGTCGTGGCGCCACTGGGCCAGCTCGGGGATCTCGCTGAGGGAGACGGCCCCGTCGGGGGAAAGTTCGGATGGCCCGGCCTCATCGTCAGGTTCCTCCGTGCCGGAGGAGGGTGGCAGTTCTTGACCCGTAGGCTCGTCGGGGGCCGCAGCAGCGGCTGGTTGGGCGGTCATGGACCGGGTGGTGGCGCAGGCCCACTCGGGCAGCCCCAGCATCCCCAGATGCTCTCGGCGCTCCACCTGGGCCCAGGGGGAGCTCTCTAGGTCGTTCCCCAGGAGGTAGTCCACTGGGGCGTCGTCGCGGACAGTTACTTTTAGAGTGCCTGACACTCCTCCCCACTCGAAGGGGATCCTGGCCATCCGGCACATGCTTTCGGTGTTGTCCGCGGTCCGGACAGGGCATAGGACATGCGGCAGGATTTGTTCGGGGGTCACCAGGTGGCAGCGGACAGCGGTCACACTGGCCCCAGTGTCCCGGAGGGCTCCAGCCCGTTGTCCATTGATGGTGACCCACTGCTGGTACTTCTGGGTGTTGCTTGGGATGGCAGCTCGGGGCACCATTTCTCGGGAGCCCAGGCATACGAGTGACATGGCAGCTGGTTCCCACTCGGGGGACCCGTCCTCGCGGTTTTCCTCCTCTTCCTCTCCTTCCCCCAGGGCTGCGGCGGCTATTTGTCAGGGAGGGGGCCCAGCGGTCCCGTTCCGTCGGTTCACGGGGCAGGCCGGGTCGCTCGCATAGTGGCCTGTCTGTTGGCAGCCGAAGCAGGTCACTGTTGGTCGGGGTCCAGGCCTGGCGATGGGGGTCCCCCTTCGGACCAGGGTCGGGGACGTGTGGTTGGCGGCTTGGCCTCGTGGCGGGCTTCTGGGTGGCCCGGCCGGGAATTCCCGACTGTGGTGGGAACCCCCTCCTCTGCCCCGCTGGTGAGGAGGTCCTGTGGTATTCCGTTGGTAGTCCCCCACGGGGTTCCGGGGGACCCGGGTGTTGACCCATCGGTCGGCTTCGGCGGCGAGCTTCCGGGGCTTGGTCAGCTTACTGTCCAGGAGGTGTTGCCTCAGTTCCACAAAGCAGTTGTTGGCGAGGTGCTCCCAGACAATGAGGTCGAACAGTTCGTTGTACGAGGTGACCTTGCTCCCTCTTATCCACCCTTCAAAGGCCCGGCTGAAGAAGTCCACGTATTCGACCCATGTGGTACCGGGGAGCTTCTTGCAGTCCCGGAAGCGCTGCCGGTACATCTCAGCTGATAGTCCGTAGCGTGTGAGTAGGGCTTCTTTCATGTGGTCGTATGATGTCATCACCGCGTCGGGGAGTTGCAGCAGGGTATCCCGGCCCTCGCTGAGGAACCTCCCCCATAGGCCGGCACCCCAATCCTTCCGGGGTACCCGATGGGAGGTCATGGCTACCTCGTAGGCTCGGAACCACTGCTGGATGTCGTAGTTTTTGTAGTATTCCTTGACGACATCCTTGGGGATATGAACCTTTGGCTCGGTCAGTGGTAGAGCGTCCCGGGCCCCGGGGGTGCTGGTCTCCCCCGTTTTGGATTTCAGTTCGAGTTCCTTGAGGCCCCTCTCGTGCTCGAGGGTTAGCCGTTTCTCTTCTAGTTCTCGATGCCGTTTCTTTTCTTCGATTTCCTCCTGCAGCCGTAGTTGCTCCAAGGCTAGTTTCTTCTCCGCCAGCAGGAGTTCACCGTCCAGCCGGAGTCGTGCGAGGTCCATTTCGTGTGTCCGGACCCTCTCCCATTCTTGCATTTCTTCGTGGGATAGGCCGGCTTCCGGGATGCTTCGCCCCCCATCTGTCGGGGTTATGGTCGGTGGCAGGTTTCCGTCCCGAGCCGAGGTCCCTTCGGCTCGGGGTGGCGTGGTCTCGGATTCTGCCCAGGCTTTCACGGCTTTCTGCATTTCCTCCTTGGTGCCCAATCCTGTGGTTGGGATCCCTTTGTCCTTGCAGAATTGTTTCAGTTCTTTGTGGGTGTATTCTTCCAGCCTTTCCGGCTGGAAGGTTGCGGCCACGGTTGCTTCTTGGCCGTTCATGGTTCCCTTCTTTCCGTCTGGTTAGGTAGTGGGTGCGTTACTTGCCTGTACGATTGCGTCTGGCTCGGATCCCGTCGCTGGCCACCAAATGTTGGAGGTAGGACCACCGGGGAGTCGGGGGGACCACTCCGGGCCACCTTCCTACCGCAAAGTTATAGCCGAGCGCCGCCGAGAAGCCTCCTAGAAGAGGTCCTTCTCCTGTGCTCGTACTAGGCCCAGTAACACCACTACACAGGACTCCGTATCAGTTGCTTATCTTGGTACTTTATCAATGGTAGCACATTCAATATATGTGCAGGAGGATCGAGTGATCCAGAAGAGTCTCAATGTCTTTGTGGGGGTAGGGTAGCGGGACAGTCTTAGTACCAGCCTGGTACGGGGAGGCTCTGCGCCAGACCTGGCGTGCTGGTCTCAAAGCAGCTCGGACGTGGGGAGCCGCGACAGTGTCTGCAGGGCTCGGGTGGTAGTTCCGCTTGGGTCGAGCCGCGACACAGTCAGCAGGGCTCCGGTGGTAGGTCCGCTTCGGTCGAGCCGCAACGAGGTCAGCTGGGCTCTGATGGTCAGTTCAACAAGGTCGGGCCGCGACAGCGTCAGCAGGGCCCCAAAGGTTCGTGAAGGTCTTTTAAGCACGATGGAGCCGCGACGTCGTCAGCAGGGCTCAGAGTGTGGTTTCAGGATGAGTCTTTCTCCGTAGGGTCAGCCGCGATCCGATCAGCAGGGCTCTTGACTCCGGGATACAACTGCCGTCTTGTTGCCGGGTCGCCCCAGATATAGGTCTGGAGCCCTTTGATGTCCGGACCCTTGCACCCGGGGGGGCGGAGAGGCCGGGTCGGGAGCGGCCAGACGCCCAGCAGGAGAGGTGCCAGGCCCAAGAGAGCTGTGGGGCGATCGCACCTAGGTGTGCAAGGACGGTTGGGGGTCCCATCGATACTGCCCTCCGCCGGGAGTGGGGAGGTGTTCACGTGGTATCCCCCTGGCCAGGGGTTGGCGCCCCGATGTCGGGCCTCGCTGGGACCGAGGCCGGGTGGAGCGGGGTCACGTAGGTGGTTACGTAGAGTCACGTACAATCCAAAATGGAGGAGCCCCGAGGTGCATGGGACCTCGTGCGGCTTAGCGAGGGGGAACAGGACCACGCCACGAGGCCGTCTCCAACAGAGTAGTAGAGAGTGAGTAGTAGAGAGAGTAGTAGAGAGTGAGTAGTAGAAAGTAGTAGCGAGTGAGTAGTAGAGTGAGTAGCAGAGAGAGTAGTAGAGAGTAGTAGAGTAGTAGAGAGTGAGTAGTAGAGAGCGAGTAGTAGAGAGAGTAGTGGAGAGTGAGTAGTAGAGTAGTAGAGAGTGAGTAGTAGAGAGTGAGTAGTAGAGAGTGAGTAGTAGAGAGTGAGTAGTAGAGAGTGAGTAGTAGAGAGTGAGTAGTAGAGAGGGAGTAGTAGAGAGTGAGTAGTAGAGAGTGAGTAGTAGAGAGTGAGTAGTAGAGCGTGAGTAGTAGAAAGTAGTAGCAAGTGAGTAGTAGAGAGTGAGTAGTTTAATTTAAAAGGAACACAATGAGGAGGTTCATTTTGCCATAGAAATTATGATTAGTGTGGAAAAAAGAAAAATTAGGGCACATTTTGAGTGACTTCTCAAATCCTCTTCTATTTCATTAAAAAACTTCTGACATGCAGACTGAAACATGCACTTTCAATACCAGCAGCAGACTTCCCTGGTGAGCGGTAGCTTTACTACAGTGATCTAATAAGCAACTACAGTGCTACCATTCCGAATTTATGGCAAATGTGTCACATCTGAATGCCTTCTTGATGAAACCAAAGTAAACAAGCATTGAAAATGCAATAGGTCTCGCCCTCGTTTAAGTTAAAGCAATTCTGTTTGTAATTAGGTGACTTTTTAGCTTTGCTTTTATTAGTGTTTTTCAAAATTTCATGTACATAACATGCATATATGTATATGTATGAATGCATTTATATTTGTATGTATATAGATATGCAGATTATATATATGTTTATATATGTATGTATATATCCTTCAACTGTTTCTGCCCCTTGCTTGGAGACGCACTCAATAACAAAGCAGGACCCCATCAGTGGTAACAGAGTCCTTTAATCAAGCAAAACCGGCATTCCTTTTTCAAATCTCTTCAAGTTGCCCTACGCATTTCGGTGCTCCTGCACCTTGGTCACGGGCTGGTACTTTTGTGTTCCGCAGTTTACACGTGGGCGTCAAGTCACCTGATTTTAAATTGCAATCCCCGCCCCCTGGTGGGCTGGCTCCGGTGCTGATAATAAACGGCATGCTGGGACTTGAAGTATTCCCTCGTGAACTCTTACCCTTCAGTGGGTTCTGCCGGCAATCACCATTTGTACAATTTCAATCCCTTCAGTGGGTCTTTGGAAAAGAATTCCGGTTTCCAATGCAGCTATAACCTTGTTATTCCGCTATGCTAAGATTCCAGTATCTCGCAGCGGCCCATCATTACATTCCGATGGCGGTGCAATCTCCACGGCCAAGGACTGGCCGTTATGATGTCCTTCAACTGTTTCTGCCCCTTGCTTGGAGACGCACTCAATAACAAAGCAGGACCCCATCAGTGGTAACAGAGTCCTTTAATCAAGCAAAACCGTACACATACATATATATAAATACATATGCATATATGTGCATATGTGAGCGTGTAGAGAGGTAGAGCGAGGTGTAGAGAGGTAGAGAGGTGTAGAGAGAGAGGTAGAGAGAGAGGTAGAGAGAGGTAGAGAGTAGAGGATGAGTAATATAGAGTAGAGAGTAGAGAGAATAGTAGAGAGAGTAGCAGAGAGTGAGTAGGAGTGAGTAGGAGAGAGTAGGAGAGAGTAGGAGAGAGTAGGAGAGAGTAGGAGAGAGTAGGAGAGAGTAGGAGAGAGTAGGAGAGAGTAGGAGAGAGTAGGAGAGAGTAGGAGAGAGTGAGTAGTAGAGAGTGAGTAGTAGAGAGAGTAGTAGAGAGTGAGAAGTAGAGAGTGAGTAGTAGAATGAGTATTAGAGAGTGAAGTAGAGAGTAGTAGATAGTGAGTAGTGGAGACTGAGTAGCAGAGAGAGTAATAGAGAAAGAGTAGTAGAGAAAGAGTAGTAGAGAATGAGTAGTAGAGAATGAGTAGTAGAGAATGAGTAGTAGAGAATGAGTAGTAGAGAATGAGTAGTAGAGAATGAGTAGTAGAGAATGAGTAGTAGAGAATGAGTAGTAGAGAATGAGTAGAGAAGGAGTAGTAGAGAATGAGTAGTAGAGAATGAGTAGTAGAGAATGAGTAGTAGAGAATGAGTAGTAGAGAATGAGTAGTAGAGAATGAGTAGTAGAGAATGAGTAGTAGAGAATGAGTAGTAGAGAATGAGTAGTAGAGAATGAGTAGTAGAGAATGAGTAGTAGAGAATGAGTAGTAGAGAATGAGTAGTAGAGAATGAGTAGTAGAGGAAGTAGTAGAGAGAGTAGTAGAGTGAGTAGTAGAGAGTGAGTAGTAGAGAGTGAGTAGTAGAGAGGAGTATTAGAGAGTGAGTAGTAGAGAGTGAGTAGTAGAGAGTGAGTAGTAGAGAGTGAGTAGTAGAGAGTGAGTAGTAGAGAGTAGTACAGAGTGAGTAGTAGAGAGTGATTAGTATAGAGTGATGGAGTAGTAGAGCATGAGTAGTAGAGTAGTAGTAGAGAGTAGTAGAGTAGTAGAGTGAGTAGTAGAGAGTAGTAGAGAGCGAGTAGTAGAGAGAGTAGTAGTGAGTAGTAGAGAGAGTAGTAGAGTGAGTAGTAGAGAGAGTAGTTGAGTAGTAGAGAGAGTAGTAGAGAGTGAGTAGTAGAGAGTGAGTAGTAGAGAGTAGTAGAGTGAGTAGTAGAGAGTGAGTAGTAGAGAGTGAGTAGTAGAGAGTGAGTAGTAGAGTGAGTAGTAGAGAGTGAGTAATAGAGAGTGAGTAGTAGAGTTTAGTAGAGTAGTAGAGAGTGAGTAGTAGAGAGTGAGTAGTAGAGAGTGAGTAGTAGAGAGTGAGTAGTAGAGAGTGAGTAGTAGAGAGTAGTAGAGAGAGTAGTAGAGAGAGAGTAGTAGAGAGTGAGTAGTAGAGAGTGAGTAGTAGAGTAGTAGAGAGTGAGTAGTAGAGTAGTAGAGAGTGAGTGGTAGAGAGTAGTAGAGAGTGAGGGGTAGAGAGTTGTAGAGAGTGAGTAGTAGAGAGTAGTAGTAGAGAGTGGTAGTAGAGAGTGGTAGAGAGTAGTAGTGAGTAGTAGTGAGTAGTGGAGAGTGAGTAGTAGAAAGTAGTAGCGAGTGAGTAGTAGAGTGAGTAGCAGAGAGTAGTAGTAGAGAGAAGTAGAGAGTAGTAGAGAGCGAGTAGTAGAGTGAGTAGTGGAGAGTGAGTAGTAGAGTAGTAGAGAGCGAGTAGTAGAGAGTGAGTAGTAGAGAGTGAGTAGTAGAGAGCGAGTAGTGGAGAGTGAGTAGTAGAGAGTGAGAAGTAGAGTAGTAGAGAGTGAGTAGTAGAGAGTGAGTAGTAGAGAGTGAGTAGTAGAGAGAGTAGTAGAGAGTAGTAGAGTGAGTAGTAGAGAGTGAGTAATAGAGAGTTGTGGGAGCCGGCCTCGTGGCGTGGTCCTGTTTCCCCGCGCTAAGCCGCACGAGGTCCCATGCACATCGGGACTCCTCCATCTTGGATTGCACGTCACTCCACGTGACCACCTGTATGACCCTGTTCTACCCGGCCTCGGTCCCAGCGAGGCCCGACATCGAGACGCCAACCCCTGGCCCGGGGGATACCACGTGAGCCCTTCCCACTCCCGGCGGAGGGCAGTATTGATGGGACCCCCTACCGTCTCTCCACACCTAGGTGTGATCACCCCACAGCTCTCTGGGGCCTGGCGCCTCTCCTGCTGGGCGTCTGGCCGCTCCCTACCCGGCCTCTCCGCCCCCTCCGGGCGCACGGGTCCGGACGTCAAAGGGCTCCCGTCCTATATCTGGGGCGACCCGACAACAGGGCAGGAGTTGTATCCTGGAGTCAAGAGCCCTGCTGATCGGATCGCGGCTGACCCTACGGAAGAAGACTCACCCTGAACCACCACTTGAGCCCTGCTGACGACGTCGCGGCTCCACCGTGCTTAAAGACCTTCACCAACCCTTGGGGCCCTGCTGACGCTGTCGCGGCCCGACCTTGTTGAACCTTACCACCAGAGCCCAGCTGACCTCGTCGCGGCTCGACCGAAGCGGACCTACCACCAGAGCCCTGCTGACCGTGTCGCGGCTCGACCTAAGCGGAACTACCATCCGAGCTCTGCAGACGACGTCGCGGCTCTCCACGTCCGAGCCGCTCTGAGACCAGCATCCAAGGTCTGGCGCAGAGTCCTCCCGTGCCTGGCTGGCACTAAGACTGTCCCGCTACCCTACCCTCTTGAACGAACATTGAGACTCAGATAGGATCCCTCGATCCCTCTGTAAATATTGCACGTATTGCTGCCGATAAAGAATCTAATCTCGCAACTACTATTGAGTCCTGTGTGGTGGTGTTACTGGGCCTAGTACGATCATAGGAAAAAGACCTCCCCGAGGGGGCTTCTCAGCGGCGCTCGGCTATAACTTTGCGGTAGGAACGTGCCCGGAATAGTCTCCCCGACTACCCAGTGAGTAGCAGAGAGAGTAGTAGAGAGTAGTAGTAGAGAGTAGTAGTAGAGAGTAGTAGTAGAGAGTAGTAGTAGAGAGTAGTAGAGAGCGAGTAGAAGAGAGTGAGTAGTGGAGCGTGAGTAGTAGAGAGTGAGTAGTAGAGAATGAGTAGTAGAGAATGAGTAGTAGAGAATGAGTAAAGAATGAGTAGTAGAGAATGAGTAGTAGAGAGTAGTAGAGTGAGTATTAGAGAGTGAGTAGTGGAGACTGAGTAGCAGAGAGTGGGTAGTATACAATGAGTAGTAGAGAATGAGTAGTATAGAATGAGTAGTAGAGAATGAGTAGTAGAGAATGAGTAGTAGAGTGAGTAGTAGAGTGAGTAGTAGAGTTAGTAGTAGAGTTAGTAGTAGAGAGTAGTAGAGAGAGTAGTAGAGAGTGAGTAGTAGAGAGTGAGTAGTAGAGAGTGAGTAGTAGAGAGTGAGTAGTAGAGAGTGAGTAGTAGAGAGTGATTAGTAGAGAGTGTTGGACCCGGCCTCGTGGCGTGGTCCTGACTTCCCGGGGGTTGGGCCCGTTCCCCGCCCTAGCCTCCACGAGCTACCCGTTCGGGCCGCACGAGGTCACCTACACCTCGGGGCTCCGCCATTTTGTCGCCTGCCACGTGACCCTGCACACCAGTCCTCATGACTCCGCTCAACCCGGCCTCGGCCCCAGCAAGGCCCAGACATTGACGCACCAAGAACTGGCCAGGGGGTATCACGTGAACACCTCATCGCCCTGGCGGAGGGTGGTATCGATGGGACCCCCAACCATCCCCACACACCGAGGTGCGATCGGCCTCCATCTCTCCTGGGCCGGGCGCCTCTCCTGCTGGGCGTCTGGCCGCTCCCAACCCGGCCTCTCCGCCCCCCGGGCGCAAGGGTCCGGACATCAAATGGCTCCAGACCTATATCTGGGGCAACCCCGCCACAGACCGGCAGTTGTATCCCGGAGTCGAGAGCCCTGCTGATTGAATCGTGGCCGACGCTACGGAGAAGAACTCTTGCTTGAAACCACCACGAGCCCGGCAGACTGCGTCGCGGCTCCTTCTTGCGGAAACCTTGAAGCCCCCCGGAACATCGGGGCCCTGCTGACGCTGTCGCGGCCCAACCTCGCTGAACCCTCCCTCCGACCCCTGCTGACGACGTCGCGACTCGAGCTGAGCAGAAACCATCTTGAGAATCCCGCTGACCTGACCGCGGCTCCCCACAAACTGTACGCCAGAGCCCTGCTGACACCGTCGCGGCTCGACCCCTCCGAGACCCGGAGGTCCTCCAGCTTGAGGATAAGAACTGGGCCCCAGGTACCCTCGTACCAAGCTCCTGCCTAAGACTGTCCCGCTACCCCTTCCCTCCTAAAAGAGACACTGAGACTTTTGCGGATCCCTTGATCCCCTTTTTGTGTAAATATTGAACCCGTAACCTTTTAAAGTGCTGATAAAGAATTGCTCATCTTGAGACAACCTCCTTGAGTCCGGTGTGGTGGTGTTACTGTGCTAGTACGTAATAGGAGAAGGATCTCCCAGGAGGCTTCTCTGCAGCGCTCGGCTACTTCGTACAGTGTGGGGGCCCCCCCTGAGTGGTCTCCCCGACTCCTCGGGGTCCGCCTTCCAACATTTGGTGGCCAGCGACAGGATCCGAGCCGAACGCAGTACGTACCAGCCAGTAACCCACTAGCTACCCATCCAGACAAACAGAAGTCATGAGCAACCAAGAAAACAATGCGACCACGGAGTTCCAGCCCGAACGGTTGGAGGAATACACGCACAAAGAATTGAAACATTTCTGCAAGGACAAGGGCATTGCAACCACCGGCCTAGGTACCAAAGAGGAGATGCAGAAAGCCCTGAGGACCTGGCTGGAGGCCGAGGCAGGCCACTCCCAGGAAGAAGGTCCCCTGCCCCTGACTGTGGCCACATCAACCGCACCGACTCCGGCAACCGGAGGAAGAAAGAGCCTAGAAACTGGCCTCTCCGAAGAGGAGATACGAGAGCGGGAGATGGTCCGGAAGCACGAACTAGAGCTCGCACGACTGCGGCTGGACGGCGAACTCCAGCTGGCGGAAAAGAAACTGGCCCTAGAGCAGCTACGGCTACAAGAGGAGATAGAAGAGAAGAGACGGCACCGAGAGTTGGAGGAAAAAAGACTGACCCTTGAGCACGAGCGAAGTCTCAAAGAGCTCGAGATCAAGGCAAAGAACGGGGGGACCGACACCCCCAGTAATAGAGACACCCTACCGCCTGCCGAGGCCAAGGTACATATCCCGAAAGATGTCGTCAAGGAGTACTATAAGAATGACGACATCCAACAATGGTTCAAGGCATACGAGGTGGCCATGACCTCCCATCGGGTGCCCCGAAAGGACTGGGGCGCCGGCCTGTGGGGTCGGTTCCTGAGTGAAGGTCGAGAGACACTGCTCCAGCTGCCAGAGGAGGTGATGACCTCCTACGACCACATGAAGGAGGCCCTGCTCACCCGCTACGGGCTAACCGCGGAAATGTACCGCCAGCGGTTCAGAGACTGCAAGAAGATCCCGGGTACTACCTGGGTGGAATATGTGGACTTTTTCAGCCGGGCCCTAGAAGGATGGATCAAGGGTAGCAAAGTCACCACCTACGGGCAGCTGGTCGACCTCATTGTTTGGGAACATCTCTCTAATAATTGCTTCGTGGAGCTAAGGCAACACCTCCTCGACAGCAAGATGACCGACCCACGAAAACTCGCCGTCTAGGCCGATCGATGGGTCAACACCCGAGTCCCCCGGAACTCGATGGGGGAGTACCAGAGGAACCCCACCGGACCTCCCCGCCAACGCGGTGGAGGGGGAGGGCCGAACAGGAACCGGGACCCCCCCGCCGGGTCCCCCAGGAGCCCACCTCGAGGGCCGCCGCAGCAACACCTCTCCCCGAGCCTAGCCCGAAGAGGGGCGACCCCAGCCAGAACCGGACCACGGCCCCCAGTAACATGCTACGGCTGCCAACAAACCGGACACTATGCCAGCGATCCGGTCTGCCCCCTGAACCGAAGAAGCGGGGCCGGCGGGCCCCCGCCCCGACAGCTGGTGGCCGCCGCCCTGGGGGAAGGAGAAGAAGTAGAAGAAACCCTCGACCGAGGAACCACCGAATGGGAGCCGGCGGCCATGTCCCTGGTCTGCCTGGGCAGCTGAGAAATGGTGCCCCGCACCCCCATCCCAAGCAACACCCAGAAGTACCGGCAGCAGGTCACTGTCAATGGACAACGGGCCGAAGCCCTTCGTGACACCGGCGCCAGTGTCACCGCTGTCCGCTGCCACCTGGTGACCCCCGAACAGATCCTACCCAATGTGCTGTGCCCCGTCCGGACGGCCAACAACAGCGAAAGCCTGTGCCAGATTGCCCTGGTCCCCTTCGAGTGGGGAGGGGTGACAGGCTTACTAAAAGTGACTGTCCGCGACGACGCACCAGTAGACTGCCTCCTGGGGAACGACCTGGAGAGTTCCCCCTGGGCTCAAGTGGAGCGACGAGAGCACCTCCGAATGCTGGGACTATCCGAATGGGCCTGCGCCATCACCCGGTCCATGACCGCCCAGGCCCCCCGCTCGTCCCTGGCCCCCGGTGCCGCCCAGCCCGAGGGGCTCGCACCACCCCCCGCCTGCAGCGAGGGGGAGGCGGACATCGACACTGGACCTACTGAACCCTCCCCCGAAGAGATTGCTTCCCTCGGCGCCCTACCAGAACTTGCACAATGGCGCCACGAAGGGGGCCCCACCCGAGAGCAGTTCCAGCAAGAACAGCAGTCCTGTCCCTCTCTCGAAGGGGTCCGACAACAAGCGTCCGCACAAGCCAACGGGGACCAGACCGGCACCCACTGGGTCTACTGGGCCGAGGGCCTGTTGTACAGTGAACAGAAAGTGGCAGAACTCGGGGCCAGCCGCGTGTTGGTGGTCCCCCTCCGCTTCCGGGAGTTCCTTCTCAACCTGGCACATGATGTGCCCCTCGCCGGACACCTAGGGCAAGACAAAACTTACAGCCGTCTGGTGACCCACTTCTACTGGCCCCGGATCCGGAGAGACGTGGACAATCACTGCCGGTCCTGCCAGACCTGCCAAGCCAGCGGGAAGACAGGGGGTCGAGTCAAGGCCCCCCTCCAGCCCTTTCCAGCCGTCAGCACCCCGTTCGAACGGGTCGGAATCGACATCGTGGGGCCCCTGGACCCCCGGACCGCCCTGGGCCACCGCTTCATCCTGGTTCTCGTGGACCACGCCACCAGGTACCCGGAGGCGGTCCCGCTAAGAACTGTAACGGCCCCCGTGGTGGGCCGGGCCTTGATGGGGATCTTCTCCCGAGTGGGATTTCCCCGCGAAGTGGTGAGCGACAGGGGCACAAACTTCATCTCCAAGTACATGCGGTCCCTGTGGCAGCAGTGCGAGGTCACGTACAAATTCACAACCCCCTATCACCCTCAGGGGAACGGGCTGGTCGAGCGCTTTAACAGAACCCTGAAGGGGATGATTCAGGGCTTGGAAGAGCCCCTCCGGCGGAGATGGGATGTCCTACTACCATGCCTCCTGTTCGCCTATCGGGAGGTCCCGCAGAAGTCCCTGGGGTTCAGCCCGTTTGAACTATTGTACGGACATCCGGTCCGCGGACCGCTCAGCCTGGTCAAAGAGGGCTGGGAGACGAAGCTCCCAGGCGCCCCTCCTGACATCTACCGATACCTCCTGACCCTACGAAACCAGACCCGCAAGTTCCGAGCCATGGCCGAAGCCAACCTCGAGGCCAGCCAGGAGGACATGAAGCGGTGGTACGATCGGAACACCTCTACAATCGAGTTCGAGCCAGGCCAGAGAGTCTGGGTCATGGCCCCTGTTGAGCCCTGCGCCCTCCAGGACAAGTGGACCGGGCCCTTCAAGGTGGGGGAGAAGAAAAGCCCCGTCACCTACCTAGTTGACCTAGAGTCCCCCCGGAACCCCCTCCGGGTTCTACATGCTAACAGGCTCAAACCCCACTTTGCCCGGACCGAACTGAGCCTGCTGCTGGCGACCGACGAGGGGGGCGAGGACGACTCCGAGCCCCTACCCGACCTCTTGCAGAACGACGTCCACGACGGATCCATCAAAGGTGTCCAACTCGCCTCTTCCCTGACCCCGGAACAGCGTATCGACTGTCAACAACTGCTGCAGGACTACGCAGCCCTCTTCTCCCTCACCCCGGGGGTGACCCACTGGTGCGTCCACGACGTCGACACCGGGGACAGCCACCCCGTGCGACACCGAGCCTACAGGGTACCCGACCGAGTACGGGCATGCATCCAGGCCGAAGTAGCGAAGATGTTGGCCCTGGGGGTCATCGAGCCCTCCGACAGCCCGTGGGCCAGCCCTGTCGTCCTGGTACCAAAGGCCGCAGCCCCCGGCTATCCCCCGGAGTTACGATTTTGTGTAGACTATCGAGCCCTGAATGCTGTGACCAAGACGGACGCCCATCCTATACCCCGGGCCGACGAACTCATCGACCGCTTGGGGTCCGCCCGCTACCTGAGCACGCTGGACCTCACCGCCGGGTACTGGCAGATCCAGCTCACCCCCGGCGCCCGAGAAAGATCCGCCTTTTCTACCCCTGATGGGCATTACCACTTTCGGGTGATGCCCTTCGGCATGAAGAACGTCCTAGCCACTTTTCAGAGACTTGTAAACAAGGTTCTGGCCGGGCTCGAGGCCTTCAGCGCGGCCTATTTGGATGACATTGCCGTGTACAGCAACCACTGGGCTGAGCACCTAATTCACCTCAAAGCCGTCCTGGCCGCCCTCCAAAGGGCCGGGCTCACGATCAAGGCCAGCAAATGCCAGATCGGCCAAGGATCGGTGACCTACCTGGGCCATCAGGTGGGAAGCGGTCAGGTGGCCCCTCTCCAGCCAAAAGTCGATGCCATCCAGGCATGGGAACCCCCCACTACCCAGACCGCTGTGCGGGCCTTCCTGGGCCTCACTGGATACTACCGGCGGTTCATCCGGGACTATGGGAGCATTGTTGGGCCTCTCACAGAGCTCACCTCGAAGAAACAGCCCAAGAAGGTGCACTGGACTCCCCGCTGCCAATCAGCTTTCGAGACTCTCAAGGCAGCGATGTGCACTGCCCCTGTGCTCCAGGCCCCTGACTACAGTAAGGAGTTCATCGTGCAGACGGACGCCTCCGAATATGGGATCGGGCCGTCCTGTCTCAGGTTGATGAGAAGGGACTCGACCGCCCGGTGGCCTTCATCAGCCGACGGCTGCTGCCCCGGGAGCAACGATGGAGCACCATCGAGCGCGAGGCCTTCGCCGTAGTGTGGGCCCTTAAGAAGCTCCGGCCCTATCTCTTCGGTACCCACTTTCGGGTCCAGACCGACCACCGGCCCTTGCGGTGGTTAATGCAAATGAGAGGCGAGAATCCCAAGCTGCTGCGGTGGTCCATTGCCCTGCAAGGGATGGACTTTTCGGTTGAGCACCGACCCGGCAATGACCACGCCAACGCGGACGGCCTGTCCCGCTTCTACCGCCTTGACGAGGAGAATCCCCAAGAAGATGGGTGACTCTCTCTGCCTTCGGCTGAGGGGGACGCCTGTTGGACCCGGCCTCGTGGCGTGGTCCTGACTTCCCGGGGGTTGGGCCTGTTCCCCGCCCTAGCCTCCACGAGCTACCCGTTCGGGCCGCACAAGGTCACCTACACATCGGGGCTCCGCCATTTTGTCGCCTGCCACGTGACCCTGCACACCAGTCCTCATGACTCCGCTCAACCCGGCCTCGGCCCCAGCAAGGCCGAGACATTGAGGCACCAAGAACTGGCCAGGGGGTATCACGTGAACACCTCATCGCCCTGGCGGAGGGCGGTATCGATGGGACCCCCAACCATCCCCACACACCGAGGTGCGATCGGCCTCCATCTCTCCTGGGCCGGGCGCCTCTCCTGCTGGGCGTCTGGCCGCTCCCAACCCGGCCTCTCCGCCCCCCGGGCGCAAGGGTCCGGACATCAAAGGGCACCAGACCTATATCTGGGGCAACCCCGCCACAGACCGGCAGTTGTATCCCGGAGTCGAGAGCCCTGCTGATTGAATCGCGGCCGACCCTACGGAGAAGAACTCTTGCTTGAAACCACCACGAGCCCTGCAGACTGCGTCGTGGCTCCTTCTTGCGGAAACCTTGAAGCCCCCCAGAACATCGGGGCCCTGCTGACGCTGTCGCGGCCCAACCTCGCTGAACCCTCCCTCGGAGCCCTGCTGACGACGTCGCGGCTCGAGCTGAGCAGAAACCATCTTGAGAATCCCGCTGACCTGACCGCGGCTCCCCACAAACTGTACGCCAGAGCCCTGCTGACACCGTCGCGGCTCGACCCCTCCGAGACCCGGAGGTCCTCCAGCTTGAGGATAAGAACTGGGCCCCAGGTACCCTCGTACCAAGCTCCTGCCTAAGACTGTCCCGCTACCCCTTCCCTCCTAAAAGAGACACTGAGACTTTTGCGGATCCCTTGATCCCCTTTTTGTGTAAATATTGAACCCGTAACCTTTTAAAGTGCTGATAAAGAATTGCTCATCTTGAGACAACCTCCTTGAGTCCGGTGTGGTGGTGTTACTGTGCTAGTACGTAATAGGAGAAGGATCTCCCAGGAGGCTTCTCTGCAGCGCTCGGCTACTTCGTACAGTGTGGGGGCCCCCCCTGAGTGGTCTCCCCGACTCCTCGGGGTCCGCCTTCCAACAGAGAGTGATTAGTAGAGAGTGATGGAGTAGTAGAGCATGAGTAGTAGAGTAGTAGAGAGTGAGTAGTAGAGAGCAAGTAGAGAGTGTGTAGTAGAGAGAGTAGTAGAGAGTAGTAGAGAGTGAGTAGTAGAGAGTAGTAGAGAGTGAGTAGTAGAGAGTGAGTAGTAGAGAGTGAGTAGCAGAGAGTAGTAGAGAGTAGTAGAGTGAGTAGTAGAGAGTAGTAGAGAGCGAGTAGTAGAGAGAGTAGTAGTGAGTAGTAGAGAGTGAGTAGTAGAGAGAGTAGAAGAGAGTAGTAGAGTGAGTAGTAGAGAGAGTAGTTGAGTAGTAGAGAGAGTAGTAGAGAGTGAGTAGTAGAGAGTGAGTAGTAGAGAGTGAGTAGTAGAGAGTAGTAGAGAGTGAGTAGTAGAGAGTGAGTAGTAGAGAGTGAGTAGTAGAGAGTGAGTAGTAGAGAGTGAGTAGTAGAGTGTAGTAGAGTAGTAGAGAGTGAGTAGTAGAGAGTGAGTAGTAGAGAGTGAGTAGTAGAGAGTGAGTAGTAGAGAGTGAGTAGTAGAGAGTGAGTAGTAGAGAGTAGTAGAGAGAGTAGTAGAGAGAGAGTAGTAGAGAGAAAGTAGTAGAGTAGTAGAGAGTGAGTAGTAGAGTAGTAGAGAGTAAGTGGTAGAGAGTAGTAGAGAGTGAGTGGTAGAGAGTTGTAGAGAGTGAGTAGTAGAGAGTTGTAGTAGAGAGTAGTAGTAGAGAGTGGTAGAGAGTAGTAGTGAGTAGTAGAGAGTCAGTAGTAGAAAGTAGTAGCGAGTGAGTAGTAGAGTGAGTAGCAGAGAGTAGTAGTAGAGAGTAGTAGAGTGTAGTAGAGAGTAGTAGAGAGCGAGTAGTAGAGTGAGTAGTGGAGAGTGAGTAGTAGAGTAGTAGAGAGTGAGTAGTAGAGAGCGAGTAGTAGAGAGCAGTAGTAGAGAGCGAGTAGTAGAGAGTGAGTAGTGGAGAGTGAGTAGTAGAGTAGTAGAGAGTGAGTAGTAGAGAGTGAGTAGTAGAGAGAGTAGTAGAGAGAGTAGTAGAGTGAGTAGCAGCGAGTGAGTAGTAGAGTGAGTAGCGTAGAGAGTAGTAGTATAGAGTAGTAGAGAGTAGTAGAGAGTAGTAGAGAGTAGTAGAGAGTAGTAGAGAGCGAGTAGTAGAGAGTGAGTAGTAGAGTAGTAGAGAGTGAGTAGTAGAGTAGTAGAGAGTGAGTAGTAGAGAGTGAGTAGTAGAAAGTGTAGTAGAGAGTAGTATAGAGAGTAGTAGAGAGCGAGTAGTAGAGAGTGAGTAGTGGCGAGTGACTAATAGAGAGTGAGTAGTAGAGAGTGAGTAGTAGAGGGTGAGTAGTAGAGTGAATAGTAGAGAGAGTAGTAGAGAGTAGTAGAGAGAGTAGAGAGAGTAGTAGAGAGTAGTAGAGAGTGAGTAGTAGAAAGTAGTAGCGAGTGAGTAAGAGAGTGAGTAGCAGAGAGAGTAGTAGTAGAGTGAGTAGCAGAGAGAGTAGTAGAGAGCAAGTAGTAGAGAGCGAGTAGTAGAGAGTAAGTAGTGGAGAGTGAGTAGTGGAGAGTGAGTAGTAGAGTAGTAGAGTGAGTAGTAGAGAGTGAGTAGTAGAGTGAGTAATAGAGAGAGTAGTAGAGCGTAGTAGTAGAGAGGGAGTAGTAGAGAGAGAGTAGTAGAGTGTGAGTGGTACAGAGTAGTAGAGAGAGTAGTAGAGAGAAGTAGAGAGTGAGAAGTAGAGAGTGAGTAGTAGAGAGTGAGTAGTAGAGAGTAGTAGAGTGTAGTAGAGTAGAGTGTAGTAGAGAGTGAGTAGTAGAGAGTAGTAGAGTGAGTAGTAGAGAGGGAGTAGTAGAGAGAGTAGTAGAGAGTGAGTAGTAGAGTAGTAGAGAGTGAGTAGTAGAGTAGTAGCGAGTGAGTGGTAGAGAGTAGTAGAGAGTGAGTAGTAGAGAGTAGTAGTAGAGAGTAGTAGTGAGTAGTAGAGAGCGAGTAGAAAGTAGTAGCAAGTGAGTAGTAGAGTGAGTAGCAGAGAGAGTAGTAGTAGTAGAGAGTAGTAGAGAGTAGTAGAGAGCGAGTAGTAGAGAGTGAGTAGTGGAAAGCGAGTAGTGGAGAGCGAGTAGTAGAGTAGTAGAGAGTGAGTAGTAGAGAGTGAGTAGTAGAGAGTAGTAGTAGAGAGAGTAGTAGAGAGAGTAGTAGAGAGTAGTAGAGAGAGTAGTAGAGAGAGTAGTAGAGAGAGTAGTAGAGAGTGAGTAGTAGAGAGTGAGTAGTAGAAAGTAGTAGCGAGTGAGTAGTAGAGTGAGTAGCAGAGAGAATAGTAGAGAGTAGTAGTATAGAGTAGTAGAGAGTAGTAGAGAGCGAGTAGTAGCGAGTGAGTAGTAGAGTGAGTAGCAGAGAGAATAGTAGAGAGTAGTAGTATAGAGTAGTAGAGAGTAGTAGAGAGCGAGTAGTAGAGAGCAAGTAGTAGAGAGTGAGTAGTGGAGAGTGAGTAGTAGAGTAGTAGAGAGTAAGTAGTAGAGAGTGAGTAGTAGAGAGGGAGTAGTAGAGAGGGAGTAGTAGAGTAGTAGATAGTGAGTAGTGGAGAGTGAGTAGTAGAGAGTGGTAGTAGAGAGTGAGTAGTAGAAAGTAGTAGCGAGTGAGTAGTAGAGTGAGTAGCAGAGAGAGTAGTAGCAGAGAGAGTAGTAGTAGAGAGCGAGTAGTAGAGAGCGAGTAGTAGAGAGTGAGTAGTAGAGAGTGAGTAGTAGAGAGCGAGTAGTAGAGAGCGAGTAGTAGAGAGCGAGTAGTAGAGAGTAGTAGAGAGTAGTAGAGAGTGAGTAGTAGAGAGTGAGTAGTAGAGTAGTAGAGAGTGAGTAGTAGAGAGTGAGTAGTAGAGAGTGAGTAGCAGAGAGTGAGTAGTAGAGAGTGAGTAGTAGAGAGTGAGTAGTAGAGAGTGAGTAGTAGAGAGAGTAGTAGAGAGTAGTAGAGAGTAGTAGAGAGTAGTAGAGAGTAGTAGAGAGCGAGTAGTAGAAAGTAGTAGCGAGTGAGTTGTAGAGTGAGTATCAGAGAGAGAAGTAAAGAGTAGTAGTAGAGAGTAGTAGAGAGCGAGTAGTAGAGTGAGTAGTGGAGAGTGAGTACTAGAGTAGTAGAGAGTGAGTAGTAGAGAGAGTAGTAGAGAGTAGTAGAGAGCAAGTAGTAGAGAGTGAGTAGTGGAGAGTGAGTAGTTGAGTAGTAGAGAGTGAGTAGTAGAGAGAAAGTAGTAGAGTAGTAGAGAGTGAGTAGTAGAGTAGTAGAGAGTGAGTGGTAGAGAGTAGTAGAGAGTGAGTGGTAGAGAGTTGTAGAGAGTGAGTAGTAGAGAGTTGTAGTAGAGAGTAGTAGTGAGTAGTAGAGAGTCAGTAGTAGAAAGTAGTAGCGAGTGAGTAGTAGAGTGAGTAGCAGAGAGAGTAGTAGTAGAGTGAGTAGCAGAGAGTGAGTAGTAGAGTAGTAGAGAGCGAGTAGTAGAGAGTGAGTAGTAGAGAGTGAGTAGTAGAGAGTAGTAGAGAGCGAGTAGTAGAGAGCAGTAGTAGAGAGCGAGTAGTAGAGTGAGTAGTGGAGAGTGAGTAGTAGAGTAGTAGAGAGCGAGTAGTAGAGAGTGAGTAGTAGAGAGTAGTAGAGAGCGAGTAGTAGAGAGCAGTAGTAGAGAGCGAGTAGTAGAGAGTGAGTAGTGGAGAGTGAGTAGCGGAGAGTGAGTAGTGGAGAGTGAGTAGTAGAGTAGTAGAGAGTGAGTAGTAGAGAGTGAGTAGTAGAGAGAGTAGTAGAGAGAGTAGTAGAGTGAGTAGCAGCGAGTGAGTAATAGAGTGAGTAGCGTAGAGAGTAGTAGTATAGAGTAGTAGAGAGTAGTAGAGAGTAGTAGAGAGCGAGTAGTAGAGTAGTAGAGAGTGAGTAGTAGAGTAGTAGAGAGTGAGTAGTAGAGAGTGAGTAGTAGAGAGTGTAGTAGAGAGTAGTAGAGAGAGTAGTAGAGAGCGAGTAGTAGAGAGTGAGTAGTGGCGAGTGACTAATAGAGAGTGAGTAGTAGAGAGTGAGTAGTAGAGGGTGAGTAGTAGAGGGTGAATAGTAGAGAGAGTAGTAGAGAGTAGTAGAAAGAGTAGAGAGAGTAGTAGAGAGTAGTAGAGAGTGAGTAGTAGAAAGTAGTAGCGAGTGAGTAGTAGAGTGAGTAGCAGAGAGAGTAGTAGTAGAGTGAGTAGCAGAGAGAGTAGTAGAGAGCGAGTAGTAGAGAGCGAGTAGTAGAGAGCGAGTAGTAGAGAGCGAGTAGTAGAGAGTGAGTAGTGGAGAGTGAGTAGTAGAGTAGTAGAGAGAGTAGTAGAGAGTGAGTAGTAGAGTGAGTAATAGAGAGAGTAGTAGAGCGTAGTAGTAGAGAGGGAGTAGTAGAGAGTAGTAGAGAGAGAGTAGTAGAGTGTGAGTGGTACAGAGTAGTAGAGAGAGTAGTAGAGAGAAGTAGAGAGTGAGTAGTAGAGAGTGAGTAGTAGAGAGTAGTAGAGTGTAGTAGAGTAGAGTGTAGTAGAGAGTGAGTAGTAGAGAGTAGTAGAGTGAGTAGTATAGAGGGAGTAGTAGAGAGAGTAGTAGAGAGTGAGTAGTAGAGTAGTAGAGAGTGAGTAGTAGAGTAGTAGCGAGTGAGTGGTAGAGAGTAGTAGAGAGTGAGTAGTAGAGAGTAGTAGTAGAGAGTAGTAGTGAGTAGTAGAGAGCGAGTAGAAAGTAGTAGCGAGTGAGTATTAGAGTGAGTAGCAGAGAGAGTAGTAGTAGTAGAGAGTAGTAGAGAGTAGTAGAGAGTAGTAGAGAGCGAGTAGTAGAGAGTGAGTAGTGGAGAGCGAGTAGTGGAGAGCGAGTAGTAGAGTAGTAGAGAGTGAGTAGTAGAGAGTGAGTAGTAGAGAGTAGTAGTAGAGAGTAGTAGAGTGAGTAGTAGAGTGAGTCGTAGAGTGAGTAGTAGAGAGTAGTAGAGAGCGAGTAGTAGAGTGAGTAGCAGAGAGAATAGTAGAGAGTAGTAGTATAGAGTAGTAGAGAGTAGTAGAGAGCGAGTAGTAGAGAGCAAGTAGTAGAGAGTGAGTAGTGGAGAGTGAGTAGTAGAGTAGTAGAGAGTAAGTAGTAGAGAGTGAGTAGTAGAGAGGGAGTAGTAGAGAGGGAGTAGTAGAGTAGTAGATAGTGAGTGGTAGAGAGTAGTGGAGAGTGAGTAGTAGAGAGTGGTAGTAGAGAGTGAGTAGTAGAAAGTAGTAGCGAGTGAGTAGTAGAGTGAGTAGCAGAGCGAGTAGTAGTAGAGAGTAGTAGAGAGCGAGTAGTAGAGAGCGAGTATTGGAGAGTGAGTAGTAGAGTAGTAGAGAGTGAGTAGTAGAGAGTGAGTAGTAGAGAGTGAGTAGTAGAGAGCGAGTAGTAGAGAGCGAGTAGTAGAGAGTAGTAGAGAGTGAATAGTAGAGAGTGAGTAGTAGAGTAGTAGAGAGTGAGTAGTAGAGAGCGAGTAGTAGAGAGTAGTAGAGAGTAGTAGAGAGTGAGTAGTGGAGAGTGAGTAGTAGAGAGTGAGTAGTAGAGAGTAGTAGAGAGTAGTAGAGAGTGAGAAGTAGAGAGCGAGTAGTAGAAAGTAGTAGCGAGTGAGTTGTAGAGTGAGTATCAGAGAGAGAAGTAAAGAGTAGTAGTAGAGAGTAGTAGAGAGCGAGTAGTAGAGTGAGTAGTGGAGAGTGAGTACTAGAGTAGTAGAGAGTGAGTAGTAGAGAGTAGTAGAGAGCAAGTAGTAGAGAGTGAGTAGTGGAGAGTGAGTAGTTGAGAGAGTAGTAGAGAGTCAGTAGTAGAGAGTGAGTAGTAGAAAGTAGTAGCGAGTGAGTAGTAGAGTGAGTAGCAGAGAGAGTAGTAGAGAGTAGTAGAGTAGTAGAGAGTGAGTAGTAGAGAGCGAGTAGTAGAGAGAGTAGTGGAGAGTGAGTAGTAGAGTAGTAGAGAGTGAGTAGTAGAGTGAGTAGTAGAGAGGGAGTAGTAGAGACAGAGTAGTAGAGCGTAGTAGTAGAGAGGGAGTAGTAGAGAGAGAGTAGTAGAGAGAGAGTAGTAGAGAGTAGTAGAGTGTGAGAGGTAGAGAGTAGGAGTGAGTAGTAGAGAGTAGTTGAGAGTGAGTAGTAGAGAGTAGTAGAGTAGTAGAGAGTAGTAGAGTAGTAGAAAGTGAGTAGTAGAGAGTGAGTAGTAGAGAGGGAGTAGTAGAGAGTACTAGAGAGTGAGTAGTAGAGAGTGATTAGTAGAGAGTGAGTAGTAGAAAGTAGTAGCAAGTGAGTAGTAGAGAGTGAGTAGTTTAATTTAAAAGGAACACAATCAGGAGGTTCATTTTGCCATAGAAATTATAATTAGTGTGGAAAAAAGAAAAATTAGGGCACATTTTGAGTGACTTCTCAAATCCTCTTCCATTTCATTAAAAAACTTCTGACATGCAGACTGAAACATGCACTTTCAATACCAGCAGCAGACTTCCCTGGTGAGCAGTAGCTTTACTACAGTGATCTAATGAGGAACTAGAGTGCTACCATTCAGAATTTATGGCAAATGTGTCACATCTGAATGCCTCCTTGATGGAATCAAAGTACACAAGCATTGAAAATGCAATAGGTCTCGCCCTCGTTTAAGTTAAAGCAATTCTGTTTGTAATTAGGTGACTTTTTAGCTTTGCTTTTATTAGTGTTTTTCAAAATTTCATGTACATAACATGCATATATGTATATGTATGAATGCATTTATATTTGTATGTATATAGATATGCAGATTATATATATGTTTATATATGTATGTATATATATACACATACATATATGTAAATGCATATGCACATATCTGCATATGTGTGCGTGTAGAGAGGTAGAGCGAGGTGTAGAGGTAGAGAGGTAGAGAGTAGTAGAGAGGTAGAGAGTAGAGGATGAGTAATATAGAGTAGAGAGTAGAGAGAATAGTAGATAGTAGTAGAGAGAGTAGCAGAGAGTGAGTAGGAGAGAGTAGTAGAGTGAGTAGTAGAGAGTGAGTAGTAGAGAGTAGTAGAGAGTGAGAAGTAGAGAGCAGTGTAGAGTGAGTAGTAGAGAGTAGTAGATAGTGAGTAGTAGACAGTGATTAGTAGAGAGTAGTGGATTAGTAGAGAGTAGTGGAGTAGTAGAGAGTAGTGGAGTAGAGAGTGAGTAGTAGAGAATAGTAGAGAGCAAGTAGTAGAGTGTGTAGTAGAGAGAGTAGTAGAGAGTAGTAGAGAGAGTAGTAGAGCGTGCGTAGCAGAGAGTAGTAGAGAGTAGTAGAGAGTGAATAGTAGAGTGAATAGTAGAGTGAGTAGTAGAGAGTAGTAGCGAGTGAGTAGTAGAGAGTAGTAGAAGAGAGTAGTAGAAGAGAGTAGTAGCGAGTAGTAGAGAGCGAGTAGTAGAGTGAGTAGTAGAGAGTGAGTAGTAGAGAGTGAGTAGTGGAGAGTGATTACTAGAGTAGTAGAGAGTGAGTAGTAGAGAGAGCAGCAGAGAGTAGCAGAGAGCAAGTAGAGAGTGAGTAGTGGAGAGTGAGTAGTAGAGTAGTAGAGAGTGAGTAGTAGAGAGTGAGTAGTAGAGAGTGAGTAGTAGAGAGTAGTAGAGTGAGTAGTAGAGAGGGAGTAGTAGATTAGTAGAGAGTGAGTGGTAGAGAGTAGTAGAGAGTGAGTGGTAAAGAGTAATAGAGAGTAGTAGAGTGAGTAGTAGAGAGTGAGCAGTAGAGAGGGAGTAGTAGAGTAGTAGAGAGTGAGTGGTAGAGAGTAGTAGAGAGCGAGTAGTGGAGAGTGAGTAGTAGAGTAGTAGAGAGTGAGTAGTAGAGAGTGATTAGTAGAGAGTGATTAGTAGAGAGTGATTAGTAGAGAGTGATCAGTAGAGTGATTAGTAGAGAGTGATTAGTAGAGAGTGATTAGTAGAGAGTGATTAGTAGAGAGTGAGTAGTAGAGAGAGTAGTAGAGAGCAAGTAGTAGAGAGTGAGTAGTGGAGAGTGAGTAGTGGAGAGTGAGTAGTGGAGAGTGAGTAGTGGAGAGTGAGTAGTAGAGAGTGAGTAGTAGAGAGTGAGTAGTAGAGAGTGAGTAGTAGAGAGAGTGGTAGAGTAGTAGAGTGAGTAGTAGAGAGCAAGTAGTAGAGAGTGAGTAGTAGAGAGTGAGTAGTAGAAAGTAGTAGCGAGTGAGTTGTAGAGTGAGTAGTAGAGAGAGTAGTAGAGAGTAGTAGTAGAGAGTAGTAGAGAGTGAGTAGTAGAGAGTGAGTAGTAGAGAGTGAGTAGTAGAGAGTGAGTAGTAGAGAGTGAGTAGTAGAGAGTGAGTAGTAGAGAGAGAGTAGTAGAGAGAGAGTAGTAGAGAGTGAGTAGTAGAGAGTGAGTAGTAGAGAGTGAGTAGTAGAAAGTAGTAGAGAGTAGTAGAGAGCGAGTAGAAGAGAGTGAGTAGTGGAGAGTGAGTAGTAGAGTAGTAGAGAGTGAGTAGTAGAGTGAGTAGCAGAGAGAGTAGTAAAGAGTAGTAGTAGAGAGTAGTAGAGAGTAGTAGAGAGCGAGTAGAAGAGAGTGAGTAGCAGAGAGAGGAGTAGTAGAGTAGTAGAGAGTGAGTAGTAGAGAGCGAGTAGTAGAGAGAGTAGTAGAGAGTGAGTAGGAGAGTGTGAGTAGTAGAGAGGGAGTAGTAGAGAGGGAGTAGTAGAGTGAGTAGCAGAGAGAGTAGTAGAGAGTAGTAATATAGAGTAGTAGAGAGTAGTAGAGAGTAGTAGAGAGCGAGTAGTAGAGTAGTAGAGAGTGAGTAGTAGAGTAGTAGAGAGTGAGTAGTAGAGTGTGAGTAGTAGAGAGTGTAGTAGAGAGTAGTAGAGAGAGTAGTAGAGAGCGAGTAGTAGAGAGCGAGTAGTGGCGAGTGACTAATAGAGAGTAAGTAGTAGATAGTGAGTAGTAGAGGGTGAGTAGTAGAGAGTGAATAGTAGAGCGAGTAGTAGAGAGTAGTAGAGAGAGTAGTAGAGAGAGTAGTAGAGAGTAGTAGAGAGTGAGTAGTAGAAAGTAGTAGCGAATGAGTAGTAGAGTGAGTAGCAGAGAGAGTAGTAGTAGAGTGAGTAGCAGAGAGAGTAGTAGAGAGCGAGTAGTAGAGAGCGAGTAGTAGAGAGCGAGTAGTAGAGAGTGAATAGTGGAGAGTGAGTAGTGGAGAGTGAGTAGTGGAGTAGTAGAGAGTGAGTAGTAGAGAGTGAGTAGTAGAGTCAGTAATAGAGAGAGTAGTAGAGCGTAGTAGTAGAGAGGGAGTAGTAGAGAGTAGTAGAGAGAGTAGTAGAGAGAAGTAGAGAGTGAGTAGTAGAGAGTGAGTAGTAGAGAGTAGTAGAGTGAGTAGTAGAGAGGGAGTAGTAGAGAGAGTAGTAGAGAGTGAGTAGTAGAGTAGTAGAGAGTGAATAGTAGAGTAGTAGAGAGTGAGTGGTAGAGAGTAGTAGAGAGTGAGTAGTAGAGAGTAGTAGTAGAGAGTAGTAGAGAGTAGTAGAGAGTAGTAGAGAGCAAGTAGTAGAATGAGTAGTGGAGAGTGAGTAGTAGAGAGTAGTAGAGAGTGAGTAGTAGAGAGTGAGTAGTAGAGAGTGAGTAGTAGAGAGTGAGCAGTAGAGAGAGTAGTAGAGAGAGTAGTAGAGAGAGTAGTAGAGAGAGTAGTAGAGTGAGTAGTAGAGAGTGAGTAGTAGAAAGTAGTAGCGAGTGAGTAGTAGAGTGAGAAGCAGAGAGAATAGTAGAGAGTAGTAGTATAGAGTAGTAGAGAGTAGTAGAGAGTAGTAGAGAGTAGTAGAGAGTAGTAGAGAGTAGTAGAGAGTAGTAGAGTAGTAGAGAGCGAATAGTAGAGAGTGAGTAGCAGAGAGTGAGTAGCAGAGAGTGAGTAGCGGAGAGTGAGTAGTGGAGAGTGAGTAGTGGAGAGTGGGTACTAGAGTAGTAGAGAGTGAGTAGTAGAGAGAGCAGTAGAGAGTTGCAGAGAGCAAGTAGTAGAGAGTGAGTAGTGGAGAGTGAGTAGTAGATTAGTAGAGAGTAAGTAGTAGAGAGGGAGTAGTAGAGAGGGAGTAGTAGAGTAGTAGATAGTGAGTGGTAGAGAGTAGTGGAGAGTGAGTAGTAGAGAGTGGTAGTAGAGAGTAGTAGTAGAGAGTAGTAGTAGAGAGTAGTAGTAGAGAGTAGTAGTAGAGAGTGAGTAGTAGAAAGTAGTAGCGAGTGAGTAGTAGAATGAGTAGCAGAGAGAGTAGTAGTAGAGAGCGAGTAGTAGAGAGCGAGTAGTGGAGAGCGAGTAGTAGAGTAGTAGAGAGTGAGAAGTAGAGAGTGAGTAGTAGAGAGTGAGTAGTAGAGAGTGAGTAGTAGAGAGTGAGTAGTAGAGTGAGTAGTAGAGTGAGTAGTAGAGAGAGTAGTAGAGAGTAGTAGAGAGTAGTAGAGTGAGTAGTAGAGAGTAGTAGAGAGTAGTAGAGAGTGAGAAGTAGAGAGCGAGTAGTAGAAAGTAGTAGCGAGTGAGTTGTAGAGTGAGTATCAGAGAGAAGTAGAGAGTAGTAGTAGAGAGTAGTAGAGAGCAAGTAGAGAGTGAGTAGTGGAGAGTGAGTAGTTGAGTAGTAGAGAGTGAGTAGTAGAGAGAGTAGTAGAGAGTAGTAGAGAGCAAGTAGTAGAGAGTGAGTAGTGGAGAGTGAGTAGTTGAGTAGTAGAGAGAGTAGTAGAGAGTGAGTAGTAGAGAGTGAGTAGTAGAAAGTAGTAGCGAGTGAGTAGTAGAGTGAGTAGCAGAGAGAGTAGTAGAGAGTAGTAGAGTAGTAGAGAGTGAGTAGTAGAGAGCGAGTAGTAGAGAGAGTAGTGGAGAGTGAGTAGTAGAGAGTGAGTAGTAGAGAGTGAGTAGTAGAGAGGGAGTAGTAGAGAGAGAGTAGTAGAGCGTAGTAGTAGAGAGGGAGTAGTAGAGAGAGTGTAGTAGAGTGTGAGTGGTAGAGAGTAGGAGTGAGTACTAGAGAGTAGTAGAGAGAGAGTAGTAGAGTGTGAGTGGTAGAGAGTAGGAGTGAGTAGTAGAGAGTAGTTGAGAGTGAGTAGTAGAGAGTAGTAGAGTAGTAGAGAGTAGTAGAGTAGTAGAAAGTGAGTAGTAGAGAGTGAGTAGTAGAGAGGGAGTAGTAGAGTGAGTAGTAGAGAGTGATTAGTAGAGAGTGATTAGTAGAGAGTGATTAGTAGAGAGTGAGTAGTAGAGAGTGAGTAGTAGAAAGTAGTAGCAAGTGAGTAGTAGAGAGTGAGTAGTTTAATTTAAAAGGAACACAATCAGGAGGTTCATTTTGCCATAGAAATTATGATTAGTGTGGAAAAAAGAAAAATTAGGGCACATTTTGAGTGACTTCTCAAATCCTCTTCCATTTCATTAAAAAACTTCTGACATGCAGACTGAAACATGCACTTTCAATACCAGCAGCAGACTTTCCTGGTGAGCAGTAGCTTTACTACAGTGATCTAATGAGGAACTAGAGTGCTACCATTCAGAATTTATGGCAAATGTGTCACATCTGAATGCCTTCTTGATGGAATCAAAGTACACAAGCATTGAAAATGCAATAGGTCTCGCCCTCGTTTAAGTTAAAGCAATTCTGTTTCTAATTAGGTGACTTTTTAGCTTTGCTTTTATTAGTGTTTTTCAAAATTTCATGTACATAACATGCATATATGTATATGTATGAATGCATTTATATTTGTATGTATATAGATATGCAGATTATATATATGTTTATATATGTATGTATATATATACACATACATATATGTAAATGCATATGCACATATCTGAATATGTGTGCGTGTAGAGAGGTAGAGCGAGGTGTAGCGGTAGAGAGGTGTAGAGAGAGAGGTAGAGAGAGAGGTAGAGAGTAGAGGATGAGTAATATAGAGTAGAGAGTAGAGAGAATAGTAGAGAGTAGTAGAGAGAGTAGCAGAGAGTGAGTAGGAGAGAGTAGTAGAGTGAGTAGTAGAGAGTGAGTAGTAGAGAGTAGTAGAGAGTGAGAAGTAGAGAGCAGTGTAGAGTGAGTAGTAGAGAGTAGTAGAGAGTGAGTAGTAGAGAGTAGTAGAGTGAGTATTAGAGAGTGAGTAGTAGAGTGTAGTAGATAGTGAGTAGTAGAGAGTGATTAGTAGAGAGTAGTGGATTAGTAGAGAGTAGTGGAGTAGTAGAGCGTGAGTAGTAGAGAGTGAGTAGTAGAGAGTAGTAGAGAGCAAGTAGTAGAGAGTGTGTAGTAGAGAGAGTAGTAGAGAGTAGTAGAGAGTAGTAGAGCGTGCGTAGCAGAGAGTAGTAGAGAGTGAATAGTAGAGTGAGTAGAAGAGAGTAGTAGCGAGTGAGTAGTAGAGAGTAGTAGAGAGTGAGTAGTAGAGAGTGAGTAGTAGAGAGTGAGTAGCAGAGAGTAGTAGAGAGTAGTAGAGTGAGTAGTAGAGAGTAGTAGAGAGCGAGTAGTAGAGAGAGTAGTAGTGAGTAGCAGAGAGCAAGTAGTAGAGAGTGAGTAGTGGAGAGTGAGTAGTTGAGTAGTAGAGAGTGAGTAGTAGAGAGAGTAGTAGAGAGTGAGTAGTAGAGAGTGAGTAGTAGAAAGTAGTAGCGAGTGAGTAGTAGAGTGAGTAGCAGAGAGAGTAGTAGAGAGTAGTAGAGTAGTAGAGTGAGTAGTAGAGAGGAGTAGTAGAGAGTAGTAGAGAGCGAGTAGTAGAGTGAGTAGTAGAGAGTGAGTAGTAGAGAGTGAGTAGTGGAGAGTGAGTAGTAGAGTAGTAGAGAGTGAGTAGTAGAGTGAGTAGTAGAGTGAGTAGTGGAGAGTGAGCAGTAGAGAGGGAGTAGTAGAGTAGTAGAGAGCGAGTGGTAGAGAGTAGTAGAGAGCAAGTAGTAGAGAGCGAGTAGTGGAGAGTGAGTAGTAGAGTAGTAGAGAGTGAGTAGTAGAGAGTGAGTAGTAGAGAGTGAGTAGTAGAGAGTGATTAGTAGAGAGTGATTAGTAGAGAGTGATTAGTAGAGAGTGATTAGTAGAGAGTGATTAGTAGAGAGTGATTAGTAGAGAGTGATTAGTAGAGAGTGAGTAGTAGAGAGTGAGTAGTAGAGAGTGAGTAGTAGAGAGTAGTAGAATGAGTATTAGAGAGTGAAGTAGAGAGTAGTAGATAGTGAGTAGTGGAGACTGAGTAGCAGAGAGAGTAATAGAGAAAGAGTAATAGAGAAAGAGTAGTAGAGAATGAGTAGTAGAGAATGAGTAGTAGAGAATGAGTAGTAGAGAATGAGTAGTAGAGAATGAGTAGTAGAGAATGAGTAGTAGAGAATGAGTAGTAGAGAATGAGTAGTAGAGAATGAGTAGAGAATGAATAGTAGAGAATGAGTAGTAGAGAATGAGTAGTAGAGAATGAGTAGTAGAGAATGAGTAGTAGAGAATGAATAGTAGAGAATGAGTAGTAGAGAATGAGTAGTAGAGAATGAGTAGTAGAGTGAGTATTAGAGAGTGAGTAGTGGAGACTGAGTAGCAGAGAGTGGGTAGTATAGAATGAGTAGTATAGAATGAGTAGTAGAGAATGAGTAGTAGAGGAAGTAGTAGAGAGAGTAGTAGAGTGAGTAGTAGAGAGTGAGTAGTAGAGAGTGAGTAGTAGAGAGTGAGTAGTAGAGAGTGAGTAGTAGAGAGTGAGTAGTAGAGAGGAGTATTAGAGAGGAGTATTAGAGAGGAGTAGTAGAGAGTGAGTAGTAGAGAGTGAGTAGTAGAGAGTGAGTAGTAGAGAGGGAGTAGTAGAGAGTGATTAGTAGAGAGTGATTAGTAGAGAGTGATCAGTAGAGAGTGATCAGTAGAGTGATTAGTAGAGAGTGATTAGTAGAGAGTGAGTAGTAGAGAGTGAGTAGTAGAGAGTAGTAGAGAGCGAGTAGTAGAGAGTGAGTAGTGGAGAGTGAGTAGTAGAGAGTGAGTAGTAGAGAGTGAGTAGTAGAGAGAGTGGTAGAGTAGTAGAGTGAGTAGTAGAGAGCAAGTAGTAGAGAGTGAGTAGTAGAGAGTGAGTAGTAGAAAGTAGTAGCGAGTGAGTTGTAGAGTGAGTAGCAGAGAGAGTAGTAGAGAGTAGTAGTAGAGAGTAGTAGAGAGTGAGTAATAGAGAGAGAGTAGTAGAGATGAGTAGTAGAGAGTGAGTAGTAGAGAGTGAGTAGTAGAGAGAGAGTAGTAGAGAGAGTAGTAGAGAGTGAGTAGTAGAGAGTGAGTAGTAGAAAGTAGTAGAGAGTAGTAGAGAGCGAGTAGAAGAGAGTGAGTAGTGGAGAGTGAGTAGTAGAGTAGTAGAGAGTGAGTAGAAGAGTGAGTAGCAGAGAGAGGAGTAGTAGAGTAGTAGAGAGTGAGTAGTAGAGAGCGAGTAGTAGAGAGAGTAGTAGAGAGTGAGTAGTAGAGTAGTAGAGAGTGAGTAGAAGAGTGAGTAGCAGAGAGAGGAGTAGTAGAGTAGTAGAGAGTGAGTAGTAGAGAGTGAGTAGTAGAGAGCGAGTAGTAGAGAGAGTAGTAGAGAGTGAGTAGGAGAGTGTGAGTAGTAGAGAGGGAGTAGTAGAGAGGGAGTAGTAGAGTGAGTAGCAGAGAGAGTAGTAGAGAGTAGTAATATAGAGTAGTAGAGAGTAGTAGAGAGTAGTAGAGAGCGAGTAGTAGAGAGTGAGTAGTAGAGTAGTAGAGAGTGAGTAGTAGAGTAGTAGAGAGTGAGTAGTAGAGTAGTAGAGAGTGAGTAGTAGAGTGTGAGTAGTAGAGAGTGTAGTAGAGAGTAGTAGAGAGAGTAGTAGAGAGCGAGTAGTAGAGAGTGAGTAGTGGCGAGTGACTAATAGAGAGTGAGTAGTAGAGAGTGAGTAGTAGAGGGTGAGTAGTAGAGAGTGAATAGTAGAGCGAGTAGTAGAGAGTAGTAGAGAGAGTAGTAGAGAGAGTAGTAGAGAGTAGTAGAGAGTGAGTAGTAGAAAGTAGTAGCGAGTGAGTAGTAGAGTAAGTAGCAGAGAGAGTAGTAGTAGAGTGAGTAGCAGAGAGAGTAGTAGAGAGCGAGTAGTAGAGAGCGAGTAGTAGAGAGCGAGTAGTAGAGAGCGAGCAGTGGAGAGTGAGTAGTAGAGAGTGAGTAGTAGAGAGTGAGTAGTAGAGTCAGTAATAGAGAGAGTAGTAGAGCATAGTAGTAGAGAGGGAGTAGTAGAGAGTAGTAGAGAGAGTAGTAGAGAGAAGTAGAGAGTGAGTAGTAGAGAGTGAGTAGTAGAGAGTAGTAGAGTGAGTAGTAGAGAGGGAGTAGTAGAGAGAGTAGTAGAGAGTGAGTAGTAGAGTAGTAGAGAGTGAGTAGTAGAGTAGTAGAGAGTGAGTGGTAGAGAGTAGTAGAGAGTGAGTAGTAGAGAGTAGTAGTAGAGAGTAGTAGTGAGTAGTAGAGAGTGAGTAGAAAGTAGTTGCGAGTGAGTAGTAGAGTGAGTAGCAGAGAGAGTAGTAGAGTAGAAGTAGTAGAGAGTAGTAGAGAGTAGTAGAGAGTAGTAGAGAGTAGTAGAGAGCAAGTAGTAGAATGAGTAGTGGAGATCGAGTAGTGGAGAGTGAGTAGTAGAGTAGTAGAGAGTGAGTAGTAGAGAGTGAGTAGTAGAGAGTGAGTAGTAGAGAGTGAGTAGTAGAGAGTGAGCAGTAGAGAGAGTAGTAGAGAGAGTAGTAGAGAGAGTAGTAGAGAGAGTAGTAGAGTGAGTAGTAGAGTGAGTAGTAGAGTGAGTAGTAGAGTGAGTAGTAGAGAGTGAGTAGTAGAAAGTAGTAGCGAGTGAGTAGTAGAGTGAGAAGCAGAGAGAATAGTAGAGAGTAGTAGTATAGAGTAGTAGAGAGTAGTAGAGTAGTAGTAGAGAGTAGTAGAGAGCGAATAGTAGAGAGTGAGTAGCAGAGAGTGAGTAGCAGAGAGTGAGTAGTGGAGAGTGAGTAGTGGCGAGTGGGTACTAGAGTAGTAGAGAGTGAGTAGTAGAGAGAGCAGTAGAGAGTTGCAGAGAGCAAGTAGTAGAGAGTGAGTAGTGGAGAGTGAGTAGTAGATTAGTAGAGAGTAAGTAGTAGAGAGGGAGTAGTAGAGAGGGAGTAGTAGAGTAGTAGATAGTGAGTGGTAGAGAGTAGTGGAGAGTGAGTAGTAGAGAGTGGTAGTAGAGAGTAGTAGTAGAGAGTAGTAGTAGAGAGTAGTAGTAGAGAGTAGTAGTAGAGAGTGAGTAGTAGAAAGTAGTAGCGAGTGAGTAGTAGAATGAGTAGCAGAGAGAGTAGTAGTAGAGAGTAGTAGAGAGCGAGTAGTAGAGAGCGAGTAGTGGAGAGCGAGTAGTAGAGTAGTAGAGAGTGAGTAGTAGAGAGTGAGTAGTAGAGAGTGAGTAGTAGAGAGTGAGTAGTAGAGAGTGAGTAGTAGAGAGTGAGTAGTAGAGAGAGTAGCAGAGAGTAGCAGAGAGTAGCAGAGAGTAGCAGAGAGTAGTAGAGAGTGAATAGTAGAGTGAGTAGTAGAGTAGTAGAGAGTGAGTAGTAGAGAGTGAGTAGTAGAGAGTGAGTAGTAGAGAGTGAGTAGTAGAGAGTGAGTAGTAGAGAGAGTAGTAGAGAGTAGTAGAGTGAGTAGTAGAGAGTAGTAGAGAGTAGTAGAGAGTGAGAAGTAGAGAGCGAGTAGTAGAAAGTAGTAGCGAGTGAGTTGTAGAGTGAGTATCAGAGAGAAGTAGAGAGTAGTAGAGAGTGAGTAGTGGAGAGTGAGTAGTTGAGTAGTAGAGAGTGAGTAGTAGAGAGAGTAGTAGAGAGTAGTAGAGAGCAAGTAGTAGAGAGTGAGTAGTGGAGAGTGAGTAGTTGAGTAGTAGAGAGTGAGTAGTAGAGAGAGTAGTAGAGAGTGAGTAGTAGAGAGTGAGTAGTAGAAAGTAGTAGCGAGTGAGTAGTAGAGTGAGTAGCAGAGAGAGTAGTAGAGAGTAGTAGAGTAGTAGAGAGTGAGTAGTAGAGAGTGAGTAGTAGAGAGGGAGTAGTAGAGAGGGAGTAGTAGAGAGAGTAGTGGAGAGTGAGTAGTAGAGTAGTAGAGAGTGAGTAGTAGAGAGTGAGTAGTGGAGAGTGAGTAGTTGAGTAGTAGAGAGCGAGTAGTAGAGAGAGTAGTGGAGAGTGAGTAGTAGAGTAGTAGAGAGTGAGTAGTAGAGAGTGAGTAGTAGAGAGTGAGTAGTAGAGAGGGAGTAGTAGAGAGGGAGTAGTAGAGAGGGAGTAGTAGAGGGTAGTAGTAGAGAGGGAGTAGTAGAGAGAGTGTAGTAGAGTGTGAGTGGTAGAGAGTAGAAGTGAGTAGTAGAGAGTAGTAGAGAGAGAGTAGTAGAGTGTGAGTGGTAGAGAGTAGGAGTGAGTAGTAGAGAGTAGTTGAGAGTGAGTAGTAGAGAGTAGTAGAGTAGTAGAGAGTAGTAGAGTAGTAGAAAGTGAGTAGTAGAGAGTGAGTAGTAGAGAGTGAGTAGTAGAGAGTGAGTAGTAGAGTGAGTAGTAGAGAGTGATTAGTAGAGAGTGATTAGTAGAGAGTGAGTAGTAGAGAGTGAGTAGTAGAAAGTAGTAGCAAGTGAGTAGTAGAGAGTGAGTAGTTTAATTTAAAAGGAACACAATCAGGAGGTTCATTTTGCCATAGAAATTATGATTAGTGTGGAAAAAAGAAAAATTAGGGCACATTTTGAGTGACTTCTCAAATCCTCTTCCATTTCATTAAAAAACTTCTGACATGCAGACTGAAACATGCACTTTCAATACCAGCAGCAGACTTTCCTGGTGAGCAGTAGCTTTACTACAGTGATCTAATGAGGAACTAGAGTGCTACCATTCAGAATTTATGGCAAATGTGTCACATCTGAATGCCTTCTTGATGGAATCAAAGTACACAAGCATTGAAAATGCAATAGGTCTCGCCCTCGTTTAAGTTAAAGCAATTCTGTTTGTAATTAGGTGACTTTTTAGCTTTGCTTTTATTAGTGTTTTTCAAAATTTCATGTACATAACATGCATATATGTATATGTATGAATGCATTTATATTTGTATGTATATAGATATGAAGATTATATATATGTTTATATATGTATGTATATATATACACATACATATATGTAAATGCATATGCACATATCTGAATATGTGTGCGTGTAGAGAGGTAGAGCGAGGTGTAGCGGTAGAGAGGTGTAGAGAGAGAGGTAGAGAGAGAGGTAGAGAGTAGAGGATGAGTAATATAGAGTAGAGAGTAGAGAGAATAGTAGAGAGTAGTAGAGAGAGTAGCAGAGAGTGAGTAGGAGAGAGTAGTAGAGTGAGTAGTAGAGAGTGAGTAGTAGAGAGTAGTAGAGAGTGAGAAGTAGAGAGCAGTGTAGAGTGAGTAGTAGAGAGTAGTAGAGAGTGAGTAGTAGAGAGTAGTAGAGTGAGTATTAGAGAGTGAGTAGTAGAGTGTAGTAGATAGTGAGTAGTAGAATGTGATTAGTAGAGAGTAGTGGATTAGTAGAGAGTAGTGGAGTAGTAGAGCGTGAGTAGTAGAGAGAGAGTAGTAGAGAGTAGTAGAGAGCAAGTAGTAGAGAGTGTGTAGTAGAGAGAGTAGTAGAGAGTAGTAGAGAGTAGTAGAGCGTGCGTAGCAGAGAGTAGTAGAGAGTGAATAGTAGAGTGAGTAGTAGAGAGTAGTAGCGAGTGAGTAGTAGAGAGTAGTAGAAGAGAGTAGTAGAGAGGAGTAGTAGAGAGTAGTAGAGAGCGAGTAGTAGAGTGAGTAGTAGAGAGTGAGTAGTAGAGAGTGAGTAGTGGAGAGTGAGTAGTGGAGAGTGAGTACTAGAGTAGTAGAGAGTGAGTAGTAGAGAGAGCAGTAGAGAGTAGCAGAGAGCAAGTAGTAGAGAGTGAGTAGTGGAGAGTGAGTAGTAGAGTAGTAGAGAGTGAGTAGTAGAGAGTGAGTAGTAGAGTGAGTAGTAGAGAGTGAGCAGTAGAGAGGGAGTAGTAGAGTAGTAGAGAGCGAGTGGTAGAGAGTAGTAGAGAGCAAGTAGTAGAGAGCGAGTAGTGGAGAGTGAGTAGTAGAGTAGTAGAGAGTGAGTAGTAGAGAGTGAGTAGTAGAGAGTGAGTAGTAGAGAGTGATTAGTAGAGAGTGATTAGTAGAGAGTGATTAGTAGAGAGTGATTAGTAGAGAGTGAGTAGTAGAGAGTGAGTAGTAGAGAGTAGTAGAATGAGTATTAGAGAGTGAAGTAGAGAGTAGTAGATAGTGAGTAGTGGAGACTGAGTAGCAGAGAGAGTAATAGAGAATGAGTAGTAGAGAATGAGTAGTAGAGAATGAGTAGTAGAGAATGAGTAGTAGAGAATGAGTAGTAGAGAATGAGTAGTAGAGAATGAGTAGTAGAGAATGAGTAGTAGAGAATGAGTAGTAGAGAATGAGTAGTAGAGAATTGTTAGACCTGTCAGCCCTTTGGGTGGTCCCTCCTCATCATTATTTATTTTGTCCCACTTTTGCCTCAAACCCTGTTTGAATTTTTCCTTTTTGGGAACCACCAGACTTTTTCGTGTTGCTGCAGATTCAGGGAGCCATTTTAGCTACCCCTGAAACTTCTGTCTGGAGGCCTGAAGCACAAAATGGTGGCCACCTGTGACATCACCAGCATCCACTGGAACCTGCTAGCACCTTCCAGAACATTCCAGAACCCTGTGACAGTTGGAGGCGGTTTAGAATGTTGGGAAGCTAAGAGGGAGAGTTGGCAGTTAGAGCTGGCAGTTGGCACCTGACTGGTGAAGAGTGAGCAGCACAAACGTGAAGGAGGAAGGAGTGAAGCAGCAGGGGTGGAAACTTGTGCCTGGAGTGGGGTCCATAAACCCACCCTTGATACTAGTCCCTACTGACGGAGCCCAGCCTAGAGCCCTGTGTGGGAAGAAGTCAGAAAAACCATCCTGAGGACCTGGACAGCAGGAACAGGCCTTAGAAACAAGAGAACAGCAAGATCCTGACCTGGAAGCTGGTTTCCCTGAAGTCCGACGTCGAGTAGCCTAAGACCTGGAGCCCGAGGTGGAGAAGCGGCGCTGACTGGAAAAGCAGACGTCGTACCCGGAGCCGCCAGAGGCCGAGAGAGGGCGCCGTCAGAGGTCGTGAGGAATACCAGAGGTCGAGGAGGAAGTCACCCGAGGTCGAGTGAGCGGCGTCATCGGAGGAGTGAAGTCCGCTCTCCGGAGTCGTCGGAGACCGAGGTGAAGGGTCACGGAGGTCGGGAGTGAGGATCGTACTCCGGAGTCGCCGGAACCTGTGAGAATCGTGCCGGAGGTCGGGAGTGGAGGTCGCACTCCGGAGTCGCCGGAAACCTGTGAGGAGCACCGGAGGTCGGGAGTGAGGATCGCACTCCGGAGCCGCCGGAAGTCGACATCGAGGCAAGGCCGGCCGACGTCATCGAAGCCGAGGTCGCCATCGGACCGGAGCCGCCCGAAGTCGACATCGAGTAAGACTGCCCGACGCCATCGAATCGGAGGCCGAGATCGAACCGAGGCCGCTGACGTCGAGACCGGAGCTGCCGCCGGCGTCGTCAAAGAACTGACATTGTGCCGAGGCCGCCGACATCGAGCTGGAACCGCCTCACGGCATCGACCCGACTCCAGCGGCGTCGGAGCATCAGAAAAAGGGCAGTAAGTGGAGTAGAGGGCGCCTAAGGCCCTGTGGAGACCTGAGAGACTGCTCTAAGGGGCTAGGGAGGTGCTGGAACCAACCTGACTGTGCCAGGGGTGAACTGGGACTAATCTAGAGAAGTTGTGTGGAGAGAGAGAGCCAGGTCTCTGGTGTTTTCCCCCTTTACCTACCTCAGTTTAGGCCTCAGCCTTGACCAAGCCAGGGAGTAGACACCCCCAAGCCTTCCACATCCCCACAAGCTGTGCCTGGGCCAAATCAGCCCTTAGGAATTCAAATGTGATCTGATTCTATGAGTGTCACTGTCAGCTTTTAATTATTTATTAGGGGCACTGTATTTATTGTATTTAACCTATTTATTGTTCCACTGTATTTATTGGTCCACAGTATTTATTGATGCACAATATTTATTGGTTACAGTATTTATTGCCTCAGAATATTTAATTGCCTGTCTGTATTGCACTTTTATTTATGCCTTCAGTATTTATGATCACCCCTATTTATTGAATCAGTAAGCCAGTATTTATTTGTCCTGCACTTTCTAAAAAGCTTGTATATTGTGATTGTTATTTATTTTCTCCAATCAGCAACTAAGAGAAAAAGCAGATAAAGAAAGTTATTTTCATAATTTTACGGTGTAGAGTCGTTTTTGGAACGGATGCACGCATGGTTATTGTTTGGGTATGTTGTATGCTTAGCACGGAGCCTGATTCCTGACCACTCGAGCCAAGCTACCACAGTGTGTCCGGAAGACCACCACCACCCTTTCAGAGTGGGAGTGTGGTTTTCCAACATAAATTGGTGTTCAGTGGTGGGATAGAGCTGTGCCTACGCATACTCAACAATAACTGTGGGTAGTCCATAGGCCTACACCAGGAGTTTTCTCAAAGCGGCCTTCCTAATTGTGGGTTTTTGTTTTTTCCAAATTTACTCTGGTGGTGGGAGGAGGTATTATTAAAGGTACCCCCCTGCATAGTTACTGCACAAAACCTGTCCTCTAACCTGAGTGGGCGAGATGGAGTTTGTACTAGAAAATCTAGAAACGTACACTGTGGGCCAACTCAGGGAGTTTTGCCAGCGGGAGGGGGTGTACTGTCCCCCAGGAGCAAAGAAGGGTGCGCTCCAAACCAGCTTAAGGGCTTGGGGGGAGGCACGACGGGAAAGCAAGGTTGAGGAGGAAGACAGGGATGGAGAGCCTGACCCCGAGGGGGCTGAGATGTACCAACCTGAGGTGGGGAACCTGTCAGCAGGGCCCAGAACCATTTCTAGGAAGGGCAGCAGTGCCTCTAGCGGTGGCTTGTCTGAAGTGGAGCTAACAGACCGGAGGGAGAAAAGACAGCTCACATGGGACTTAGCAAGGCTGGAAAAGGAGAAGGAGGAGCAGAGGATGGCCCATGAATTACGACTGAAAGAAATAGATCTTCAGATCTTGAGAATCGGGGCACAACCTGTTCCTAATGGTGGCAGCCAAACCCAAGAGATCACCAGGGAACCTAAACCATACCTGCCAAAGGACATAGTAGCTAGTTATGGAGTGGGCGACGATATCGCCAAGTGGCTAGCGGCCTATGAGGTCTCGTTGAGGGCCCATGGGGTTCCAGAGAAGTACTGGGGAGGGGGATTGTACAAGTACATGCCTCCAGCTGGTAGGGATGCTTTATTGGCCCTCGAGGAGGATGAGCAGACCCACTACCCCACCATGAAACTGGCGCTCATCAGAAAGTTTGGACTAACACCCGAAAAGTACAGACAGAAGTTCAGGGGTAGTCACAAACTGGGCACGCAGAATTGGGTGGACTTCTTGGACTATGCAAAGAAGGCACTGGAAGGTTGGATTCAGGGCAGTGAAGTGAGGAACTACGAGGGGTTGTTTGACCTGGTACTGAAGGAACACCTGCTCGAGAAATGTTTCCCTGAACTGCGGCAACACCTGGTGGATAGCAAGCTGACCAGTCCCCGGAAGCTTGCTGAGGAGGCGGACATTTGGGCTAGTACCCGGGTGTCCACAAGGGGGACTGGAGGGGATACTCAAAAGGCCGGACAGGGCGCCCCCCAGAAGAAAGAGGGAGGGGAAAAGAAAAAGGAGTTCTCCAAAGGCCCCCAAAATAACTTCCAAGGGAAGGGAACAGGATTCACCCCTAGGGCTAACCCACCCAGAAACCCTAATCCTGGCCAGAGTCAGCAGCCAAGGGTTGTCCATTGCTATGAGTGCGGTGGCGTTGGACACTATAAAGGAGATCCGAAGTGCTTGAAACGACCACCCCCTCCCACTGGAGGAAAGACCCCCGGAGTAGCTAGTGTAGTGCTCGGGGAGGAGATGCCCTTAACTAAGGGAAGGGAGTGGGCGGGTGTCACTTTAGTGTCCCTGGGAGAACGGGAGATGGTTCCTAAGATCCAGGTGCCCGCAAATACCGTAAAGTATGGGCAGTGGGTCACCATCAACGGCCAAAGAGGGGAGGCTCTGAGAGACACAGGAGCCAGTATGACTATGGTGCGTAGCCAACTGGTGTCTCCAGAGCAGGTAATTCCCGATGTACTCCACCCAGCCGCGATGGCTGACGGCAGAACAGGCCACTATCCAGTGGCCGAGGTTCCCTTTGAATGGGGGGGGGTTGCAGGTTCAATTCGAGTTGCCGTAAGCCCTGCCGTGCCAGTCGATTGTCTGCTGGGGAATGACATGGAGCACAACGCTTGGAAGGAGGTGGAATACCGGACTCACACCGAGATGCTGGGTACACCTGATTGGGCCTGTGTTAGCACAAGGTCCGCGACTACCCGAAGAGGGAGTTCATTTCGGCTGGAGCCTGGAACAAAGGCCCAGCCAGCTGCCAGTCAAGGGAAGAACCGAGGACAGGAGGAGCCTGCCTCGGCGTCCCCACCCCGTAGGACGGATAGGCCACCGGAGGTGGTGGACCAGGAGTCTGCGGTGGGGGACGTTACCAACCTGGAGGACCTACCCATCCCGGCCGAGTGGCACGTGGAGGGAGGCCCGTCCAGGGAGGAATTCTGCCAGGGCCAGAGGGAGTGCCCTACCCTTGAGGGGCTGAGGCGACAGGCCGAAGCCCAGGCAGCAGGGAACGTTGAAGGGAACTACAGTGTTTACTGGGAGGATGGCCTCCTCTACAGTGAACCCAAGGCACCCCTACACGGATCGTCACGAGCCTTGGTAGTCCCTCAACGTTATCGAGCCTTCCTTCTGGAGTTGGCTCACGAGATACCATTGGCAGGACACCTGGGGCAAGACAAGACCTTCGCCCGTCTTGTCCCACACTTTTATTGGCCTCAGATGAAAGTGTCGTCCGATACCTACTGCCGGACATGTGTGTCTTGCCAAGCCAGTGGGAAAACAGGGGTGAAGCTGAAAGCTCCCCTGGAACCACTTCCTGTCGTTAGCACCCCCTTTGAAAGGGTGGGCATCGACATTGTGGGTCCGTTAGATCCGCCGACTACAGCTGGTCACAGGTTTATCCTGGTTCTGGTGGATCATGCCACACGGTACCCAGAGGCAATACCTCTGAGGACCATAACAGCACCTGTTGTGGCTAGGGCCCTGATGGGAATCTTTACCCGAGTGGGTTTTCCCAAGGAATTTGTGTCCGACAGGGGGACCAACTTCATGTCAGCGTACATGCGGGCCATGTGGAAGGAGTGTGGAGTGACATACCGGTTCACCACTCCTTACCACCCCCAGACCAATGGTCTGGTGGAGAGGTTTAACAAAACCTTGAAGGGCATGATCAGAAGTCTGCCTGAAAGCCTGCGGAGGAAATGGGACGTCCTCCTACCCTGTTTACTTTTTTCTTACAGGGAAGTGCCACAGAAGGGAGTGGGCTTCAGCCCCTTCGAGCTTCTGTATGGGCACCCTGTACGTGGACCTCTCAACCTGGTGAGAGACGGATGGGAAAGAACTCCCAGAAAGCTTCCCCAGGATGTGGTGAGCTACATGCTGGCCTTCCGGAGCCAAATGGCTAAGTTGTGGAAGCAAGCTTCTGACAACTTGGAAGCCAGCCAAGCAGTGATGAAGGCGTGGTATGACCACAATGCTCACCCGGTGGAGTTGGAGCCTGGCCAGAAGGTGTGGGTGATCGAACCGGGAGAGCTTAGTGCCCTCCAGATCGCTGGTCAGGACCCTTTGAGGTGTTGGAGAAGAAGGGCAAGGCTACCTACTTGGTGGACCTGAAGACCCCTCGTCAGCCCCTGCGGGTGCTGCATGCCAACCGCCTCAAACCCCACCACGAGAGGCCTGAAGTCATCTTGATGATGGTGACTGACGGAGGAGAGGACGTGGAAAGCGAGCCTCTCCCTGATCTGTTTGCGTCTCAAGAGAAGGATGGGTCGGTGGAGGGAGTGATTCTCTCCCCATCTCTAACTCCTGAACAGCAGGAGGACTGTCGCCAGGTCCTGGGGCAGTACTCCTCGTTGTTCTCCCTTGTCCCGGGTAGGACTCACCTGTGCGTCCATGACGTGGACACAGGAGACAGCCCACCTGTGAAGTCCAAGATCTACCGGATGTCAGACAAGGTGAAGGCCAGCATTCATAGTGAAGTCACTAAGATGCTGGAGCTAGGAGTGATCGAACCTTCTAGCAGCCCCTGGTCCAGTCCGGTGGTGTTAGTACCAAAAGCTGCACCACCGGGTGCCCAACCAGAACTGAGGTTCTGTGTGGACTATCGGGGACTGAATTCAGTGACCAAAACTGATGCTCATCCGATCCCTAGGGCGGATGAATTGATTGACCGGCTGGGAGCTGCCCAATATCTAAGTACCTTTGACCTTACTTCTGGGTACTGGCAGATCTCTTTGACTGATGGAGCAAGGGAAAGGTCAGCCTTCTCCACGCCCAATGGCCACTACCAGTTCTGTGTGATGCCCTTTGGGCTCAAGAACGCACCTGCCACGTTTCAGCGCCTGGTAAACCAGATCCTCACCGGAATGGAGAGTTTCTCTGCTGCTTATCTGGATGACATAGCCGTCTTCAGTAACAGCTGGGAGGATCACTTGCGTCACCTGCAAGCTGTTCTCCAGGCCCTGAGACAAGCTGGATTGACGATCAAGGCCAGCAAGTGCCAGATCGGGCAGGGGTCGGTAGTGTACCTTGGACACTTGGTGGGTAGGGGAGCGGTGCAACCCCTCCAGGCGAAGATCGAGGCCATCATGGCCTGGGAACCCCCCAAGACTCAGACTGAGGTCCGAGCATTTTTGGGCCTCACGGGATACTACCGCCGCTTCGTGAAGGGGTACGGTACCATCGTAGCCCCCCTCACGGAGCTCACGTCCAAGAAACAACCTCGACGGGTAGTCTGGACGGAGGCTTGTCAGCAAGCCTTTGAGAGATTGAAGAAAGCCATGTGCGAGGCCCCGGTCTTAAGGGCCCCAGACTTTTCCAAGGAGTTCATTGTCCAGACAGATGCATCAGAACATGGCATTGGGGCAGTGTTATCGCAACTCAACGAAGAGGGTCTGGATCAACCCGTGGTCTTCCTATCCCGGAGACTACTTCCCAGGGAACAGAAGTGGAGTGCAATAGAGCGTGAAGCCTTTGCAGTGGTATGGGCTCTGAAGAAGTTGCGGCCATACCTGTTTGGCTCGCACTTCCTAGTTCAGACCGACCACAGACCCCTTCGTTGGCTGATGCAAATGAAGGGGGAGAATCCCAAGTTGTTGAGGTGGTCTATTTCCCTACAGGGAATGGACTTTCAGGTGGAACATCGGCCTGGAGTGGACCACGCCAATGCAGACGGTCTCTCAAGGTATTTCCGCCTTAGTGATGAGAACTCCCAAGGGGTTGGGTAGCTCTCCCCACTTTCAGCTGGGGGGGACGCGTGTTAGACCTGTCAGCCCTTTGGGTGGTCCCTCCTCATCATTATTTATTTTGTCCCACTTTTGCCTCAAACCCTGTTTGAATTTTTCCTTTTTGGGAACCACCAGACTTTTTCGTGTTGCTGCAGATTCAGGGAGCCATTTTAGCTACCCCTGAAACTTCTGTCTGGAGGCCTGAAGCACAAAATGGTGGCCACCTGTGACATCACCAGCATCCACTGGAACCTGCTAGCACCTTCCAGAACATTCCAGAACCCTGTGACAGTTGGAGGCGGTTTAGAATGTTGGGAAGCTAAGAGGGAGAGTTGGCAGTTGGAGCTGGCAGTTGGCACCTGACTGGTGAAGAGTGAGCAGCACAAACGTGAAGGAGGAAGGAGTGAAGCAGCAGGGGTGGAAACTTGTGCCTGGAGTGGGGTCCATAAACCCACCCTTGATACTAGTCCCTACTGACGGAGCCCAGCCTAGAGCCCTGTGTGGGAAGAAGTCAGAAAAACCATCCTGAGGACCTGGACAGCAGGAACAGGCCTTAGAAACAAGAGAACAGCAAGATCCTGACCTGGAAGCTGGTTTCCCTGAAGTCCGACGTCGAGTAGCCTAAGACCTGGAGCCCGAGGTGGAGAAGCGGCGCTGACTGGAAAAGCAGACGTCGTACCCGGAGCCGCCAGAGGTCGAGAGAGGGCGCCGTCAGAGGTCGTGAGGAATACCAGAGGTCGAGGAGGAAGTCACCCGAGGTCGAGTGAGCGGCGTCATCGGAGGAGTGAAGTCCGCCCTCCGGAGTCGTCGGAGACCGAGGTGAAGGGTCACGGAGGTCGGGAGTGAGGATCGCACTCCGGAGTCGCCGGAACCTGTGAGAATCGTGCCGGAGGTCGGGAGTGGAGGTCGCACTCCGGAGTCGCCGGAAACCTGTGAGGAGCACCGGAGGTCGGGAGTGAGGATCGCACTCCGGAGCCGCCGGAAGTCGACATCGAGGCAAGGCCGGCCGACGTCATCGAAGCCGAGGTCGCCATCGGACCGGAGCCGCCCGAAGTCGACATCGAGTAAGACTGCCCGACGCCATCGAATCGGAGGCCGAGATCGAACCGAGGCCGCTGACGTCGAGACCGGAGCCGCCGCCGGCGTCGTCAAAGAACTGACATTGTGCCGAGGCCGCCGACATCGAGCTGGAACCGCCTCACGGCATCGACCCGACTCCAGCGGCGTCGGAGCATCAGAAAAAGGGCAGTAAGTGGAGTAGAGGGCGCCTAAGGCCCTGTGGAGACCTGAGAGACTGCTCTAAGGGGCTAGGGAGGTGCTGGAACCAACCTGACTGTGCCAGGGGTGAACTGGGACTAATCTAGAGAAGTTGTGTGGAGAGAGAGAGCCAGGTCTCTGGTGTTTTCCCCCTTTACCTACCTCAGTTTAGGCCTCAGCCTTGACCAAGCCAGGGAGTAGACACCCCCAAGCCTTCCACATCCCCACAAGCTGTGCCTGGGCCAAATCAGCCCTTAGGAATTCAAATGTGATCTGATTCTATGAGTGTCACTGTCAGCTTTTAATTATTTATTAGGGGCACTGTATTTATTGTATTTAACCTATTTATTGTTCCACTGTATTTATTGGTCCACAGTATTTATTGATGCACAATATTTATTGGTTACAGTATTTATTGCCTCAGAATATTTAATTGCCTGTCTGTATTGCACTTTTATTTATGCCTTCAGTATTTATGATCACCCCTATTTATTGAATCAGTAAGCCAGTATTTATTTGTCCTGCACTTTCTAAAAAGCTTGTATATTGTGATTGTTATTTATTTTCTCCAATCAGCAACTAAGAGAAAAAGCAGATAAAGAAAGTTATTTTCATAATTTTACGGTGTAGAGTCGTTTTTGGAACGGATGCACGCATGGTTATTGTTTGGGTATGTTGTATGCTTAGCACGGAGCCTGATTCCTGACCACTCGAGCCAAGCTACCACAGTGTGTCCGGAAGACCACCACCACCCTTTCAGAGTGGGAGTGTGGTTTTCCAACAAGAATGAATAGTAGAGAATGAGTAGTAGAGAATGAGTAGTAGAGAATGAGTAGTAGAGTGTGTATTAGAGAGTGAGTAGTGGAGACTGAGTAGCAGAGAGTGGGTAGTATAGAATGAGTAGTAGAGAATGAGTAGTAGAGAATGAGTAGTAGAGGAAGTAGTAGAGAGAGTAGTAGAGTGAGTAGTAGAGAGTGAGTAGTAGAGAGTGAGTAGTAGAGAGTGAGTAGTAGAGAGTGAGTAGTAGAGAGTGATTAGTAGAGAGTGATTAGTAGAGAGTGATTAGTAGAGAGTGAGTAGTAGAGAGTGAGTAGTAGAGAGTGAGTAGTAGAGAGTGAGTAGTAGAGAGAGTAGTAGAGAGTAGTAGAGAGCGAGTAGTAGAGAGTGAGTAGTAGAGAGTGAGTAGTGGAGAGTGAGTAGTAGAGAGTGAGTAGTAGAGAGAGTGGTAGAGTAGTAGATTGAGTAGTAGAGAGCAAGTAGTAGAGAGTGAGTAGTAGAGAGTGAGTAGTAGAAAGTAGTAGCGAGTGAGTTGTAGAGTGAGTAGCAGAGAGAGTAGTAGAGAGGAGTAGTAGAGAGTAGTAGAGAGTGAGTAATAGAGAGAGAGTAGTAGAGAGTGAGTAGTAGAGAGTGAGTAGTAGAGAGAGAATAGTAGAGAGAGAGTAGTAGAGAGAGTAGTAGAGAGTGAGTAGTAGAGAGTGAGTAGTAGAAAGTAGTAGAGAGTAGTAGAGAGCGAGTAGAAGAGAGTGAGTAGTGGAGAGTGAGTAGTAGAGTAGTAGAGAGTGAGTAGTAGAGTGAGTAGCAGAGAGAGTAGTAAAGAGTAGTAGTAGAGAGTAGTAGAGAGTAGTAGAGAGCGAGTAGAAGAGAGTGAGTAGTGGAGAGTGAGTAGTAGAGTAGTAGAGAGTGAGTAGAAGAGTGAGTAGCAGAGAGAGGAGTAGTAGAGTAGTAGAGAGTGAGTAGTAGAGAGCGAGTAGTAGAGAGAGTAGTAGAGAGTGAGTAGGAGAGTGTGAGTAGTAGAGAGGGAGTAGTAGAGTGAGTAGCAGAGAGAGTAGTAGAGAGTAGTAGTATAGAGTAGTAGAGAGTAGTAGAGAGTAGTAGAGAGTAGTAGAAAGCGAGTAGTAGAGAGTGAGTAGTAGAGTAGTAGAGAGTGAGTAGTAGAGTAGTAGAGAGTGAGTAGTAGAGAGTGAGTAGTAGAGAGTGTAGTAGAAAGTAGTAGAGAGAGTAGTAGAGAGCGAGTAGTAGAGAGTGAGTAGTGGCGAGTGACTAATAGAGAGTGAGTAGTAGAGAGTGAGTAGTATAGAGCAGTAGGGAGTAGTAGAGAGCGAGTAGTAGAGAGTGAGTAGTAGAGTAGTAGAGAGTGAGTAGTAGAGTAGTAGAGAGTGAGTAGTAGAGAGTGAATAGTAGAGCGAGTAGTAGAGAGTAGTAGAGAGAGTAGTAGAGAGTAGTAGAGAGTGAGTAGTAGAAAGTAGTAGCGAGTGAGTAGTAGAGTGAGTAGCAGAGAGAGTAGTAGTAGAGTGAGTAGCAGAGAGAGTAGTAGAGAGCGAGTAGTAGAGAGCGAGTAGTAGAGAGTGAGTAGTGGAGAGTGAGTAGTGGAGAGTGAGTAGTGGAGTAGTAGAGAGTGAGTAGTAGAGAGTGAGTAGTAGAGTCAGTAATAGAGAGAGTAGTAGAGCGTAGTAGTAGAGAGGGAGTAGTAGAGAGTAGTAGAGAGAGAGTAGTAGAGTGTGAGTGGTACAGAGTGGTAGAGAGAGTAGTAGAGAGAAGTAGAGAGTGAGTAGTAGAGAGTGAGTAGTAGAGAGTGAGTAGTAGAGTGTAGTAGAGTAGAGTGTAGTAGAGAGTGAGTAGTAGAGAGTAGTAGAGTGAGTAGTAGAGAGGGAGTAGTAGAGAGAGTAGTAGAGAGTGAGTAGTAGAGTAGGTGAGAGTGAGTAGTAGAGTAGTAGAGAGTGAGTGGTAGAGAGTAGTAGAGAGTGAGTAGTAGAGAGTAGTAGTGAGTAGTAGAGTGAGTAGAAAGTAGTTGCGAGTGAGTAGTAGAGTGAGTAGCAGAGAGAGTAGTAGAGTAGAAGTAGTAGAGAGTAGTAGAGAGTAGTAGAGAGCAAGTAGTAGAATGAGTAGTGGAGAGTGAGTAGTAGAGAGTAGTAGAGAGCGAGTAGTAGAGAGTGAGTAGTGGAGAGCGAGTAGTGGAGAGTGAGTAGTAGAGTAGTAGAGAGTGAGTAGTAGAGAGTGAGTAGTAGAGAGGGAGTAGTAGAGAGAGTAGTAGAGAGAGTAGTAGAGAGAGTAGTAGAGTGAGTAGTAGAGTGAGTAGTAGAGTGAGTAGTAGAGAGTGAGTAGTAGAAAGTAGTAGCGAGTGAGTAGTAGAGTGAGTAGCAGAGAGAATAGTAGAGAGTAGTAGTATAGAGTAGTAGAGAGTAGTAGAGAGCGAGTAGCAGAGAGTGAGTAGCAGAGAGTGAGTAGCGGAGAGTGAGTAGTGGAGAGTGAGTAGTGGAGAGAGCAGTAGAGTTGCAGAGAGCAAGTAGTAGAGAGTGAGTAGTGGAGAGTGAGTAGTAGATTAGTAGAGAGTAAGTAGTAGAGAGGGAGTAGTAGAGAGGGAGTAGTAGAGTAGTAGATAGTGAGTGGTAGAGAGTAGTGGAGAGTGAGTAGTAGAGAGTGGTAGTAGAGAGTGGTAGTAGAGAGTAGTAGTAGAGAGTAGTAGTAGAGAGTAGTAGTAGAGAGTAGTAGTAGAGAGTGAGTAGTAGAAAGTAGTAGCGAGTGAGTAGTAGAATGAGTACCAGAGAGAGTAGTAGAAGAGAGTAGTAGAGAGCGAGTAGTAGAGAGCGAGTAGTGGAGAGCGAGTAGTAGAGTAGTAGAGAGTGAGTAGTAGAGAGTGAGTAGTAGAGAGTGATTAGTAGAGAGTGAGTAGTAGAGAGTGAGTAGTAGAGAGAGTAGCAGAGAGTAGCAGAGAGTAGCAGAGAGTAGTAGAGAGTAGTAGAGAGTGATTAGTAGAGAGTGAGTAGTAGAGTAGTAGAGAGTGAGTAGTAGAGAGTGAGTAGTAGAGAGTGAGTAGTAGAGAGTGAGTAGTAGAGAGAGTAGTAGAGAGTAGTAGAGTGAGTAGTAGAGAGTAGTAGAGAGTGAGAAGTAGAGAGCGAGTAGTAGAAAGTAGTAGCGAGTGAGTTGTAGAGTGAGTATCAGCGAGAGAAGTAGAGTAGTAGTAGAGAGTAGTAGAGAGCGAGTAGTAGAGTGAGTAGTGGAGAGTGAGTACTAGAGTAGTAGAGAGTGAGTAGTAGAGAGAGAGTAGTAGAGAGTAGCAGAGAGCAAGTAGTAGAGAGTGAGTAGTGGAGAGTGAGTAGTTGAGTAGTAGAGAGTGAGTAGTAGAGAGAGTAGTAGAGAGTGAGTAGTAGAGAGTGAGTAGTAGAAAGTAGTAGCGAGTGAGTAGTAGAGTGAGTAGCAGAGAGAGTAGTAGAGAGTAGTAGAGTAGTAGAGTGAGTAGTAGAGAGCGAGTAGTAGAGAGAGTAGTGGAGAGTGAGTAGTAGAGTAGTAGAGAGTGAGTAGTAGAGAGTGAGTAGTAGAGAGGGAGTAGTAGAGAGAGAGTAGTAGAGCGTAGTAGTAGAGAGGGAGTAGTAGAGAGAGTAGTAGAGAGAGAGTAGTAGAGAGAGAGTAGTAGATTGTGAGTGGTAGAGAGTAGTAGAGTGTGAGTGGTAGAGTGTGAGTGGTAGAGAGTAGGAGTGAGTAGTAGAGAGTAGTTGAGAGTGAGTAGTAGAGAGTAGTAGAGTAGTAGAGAGTAGTAGAGTAGTAGAAAGTGAGTAGTAGAGAGGGAGTAGTAGAGAGGGAGTAGTAGAGAGTAGTACAGAGTGAGTAGTAGAGAGTGATTAGTAGAGAGTGAGTAGTAGAAAGTAGTAGCAAGTGAGTAGTAGAGAGTGAGTAGTTTAATTTGAAAGGAACACAATCAGGAGGTTCATTTTGCCATAGAAATTATGATTAGTGTGGAAAAAAGAAAAATTAGGGCACATTTTGAGTGACTTCTCAAATCCTCTTCCATTTCATTAAAAAACTTCTGACATGCAGACTGAAACATGCACTTTCAATACCAGCAGCAGACTTCCCTGGTGAGCAGTAGCTTTACTACAGTGATCTAATGAGGAACTAGAGTGCTACCATTCAGAATTTATGGCAAATGTGTCACATCTGAATGCCTTCTTGATGGAATCAAAGTACACAAGCATTGAAAATGCAATAGGTCTCGCCCTCGTTTAAGTTAAAGCAATTCTGTTTGTAATTAGGTGACTTTTTAGCTTTGCTTTTATTAGTGTTTTTCAAAATTTCATGTACATAACATGCATATATGTATATGTATGAATGCATTTATATTTGTATGTATATAGATATGCAGATTATATATATGTTTATATATGTATGTATATATATATACACATACATATATGTAAATGCATATGCACATATCTGAATATGTGTGCGTGTAGAGAGGTAGAGCGAGGTGTAGCGGTAGAGAGGAGTAGAGAGAGAGGTAGAGAGAGAGGTAGAGAGTAGAGGATGAGTAATATAGAGTAGAGAGTAGAGAGAATAGTAGAGAGTAGTAGAGAGAGTTGCAGATAGTGAGTAGGAGAGAGTAGTAGAGTGAGTAGTAGAGAGTGAGTAGTAGAGAGTAGTAGAGAGTGAGAAGTAGAGAGCAGTGTAGAGTGAGTAGTAGAGAGTAGTAGAGAGTGAGTAGTAGAGAGTAGTAGAGTGAGTATTAGAGAGTGAGTAGTAGAGAGTAGTAGATAGTGAGTAGTAGAGAGTGATTAGTAGAGAGTAGTGGATTAGTAGAGAGTAGTGGAGTAGTAGAGCGTGAGTAGTAGAGAGTGAGTAGTAGAGAGTAGTAGAGTGAGTATTAGAGAGTGAGTAGTAGAGAGTAGTAGATAGTGAGTAGTAGAGAGTGATAAGTAGAGAGTAGTGGATTAGTAGAGAGTAGTGGAGTAGTAGAGCGTGAGTAGTAGAGAGTGAGTAGTAGAGAGTAATAGAGAGCAAGTAGTAGAGAGTGTGTAGTAGAGAGAGTAGTAGAGAGTAGTAGAGAGAGTAGTAGAGCGTGCGTAGCAGAGAGTAGTAGAGAGTAGTAGAGAGTGAGTAGTAGAGAGTAGTAGCGAGTGAGTAGTAGCGAGTGAGTAGTAGAGAGAGCAGTAGAGAGTAGCAGAGAGCAAGTAGTAGAGAGTGAGTAGTGGAGAGTGAGTAGTGGAGTAGTAGAGAGTGAGTAGTAGAGAGTGAGTAGTAGAGAGTGAGTAGTAGAGTGAGTAGTAGAGAGCGAGTAGTAGAGAGCGAGTAGTGGAGAGTGAGTAGTAGAGTAGTAGAGAGTGAGTAGTAGAGAGTGATTAGTAGAGAGTGATTAGTAGAGAATGATTAGTAGAGAGTGAGTAGTAGAGAGTGAGTAGTAGAGAGTGAGTAGTAGAGAGAGTAGTAGAGAGTAGTAGAGAGCGAGTAGTAGAGAGTGAGTAGTGGAGAGTGAGTAGTAGAGAGTGAGTAGTAGAGAGTGAGTAGTAGAGAGAGTAGTAGAGTGAGTAGTAGAGAGCGAGTAGTAGAGAGTGAGTAGTAGAGAGTAGTAGAGTGAGTAGTAGAAAGTAGTAGCGAGTGAGTTGTAGAGTGAGTAGCAGAGAGAGTAGTAGAGTAGTAGTAGTAGAGAGTGAGTAGTGGAGAGTGAGTACTAGAGTAGTAGAGAGTGAGTAGTAGAGTGAGTAGTGGAGAGTGAGTACTAGAGTAGTGGAGAGTGAGTAGTAGAGTGAGTAGTAGAGAGAGTAGTAGAGAGCGAGTAGTAGAGAGCGAGTAGTGGAGAGTGAGTAGTAGAGTAGTAGAGAGTGAGTAGTAGAGAGTGATTAGTAGAGAGTGATTAGTAGAGAGTGATTAGTAGAGAGTGATTAGTAGAGAGTGAGTAGTAGAGAGTGAGTAGTAGAGAGTGAGTAGTAGAGAGAGTAGTAGAGAGTAGTAGAGAGCGAGTAGTAGAGAGTGAGTAGTAGAGAGTGAGTAGTAGAGAGTGAGTAGTAGAGAGTGAGTAGTAGAGAGAGTAGTAGAGTGAGTAGTAGAGAGCGAGTAGTAGAGAGTGAGTAGTGGAGAGTGAGTAGTGGAGTAGTAGAGAGTGAGTAGTAGAGAGTGAGTAGTAGAGTGAGTAGTAGAGAGCGAGTAGTAGAGAGTGAGTAGTAGAGAGTGAGTAGTAGAGTGAGTAGTAGAGAGCGAGTAGTAGAGAGCGAGTAGTGGAGAGTGAGTAGTAGAGTAGTAGAGAGTGAGTAGTAGAGAGTGATTAGTAGAGAGTGATTAGTAGAGAGTGATTAGTAGAGAGTGATTAGTAGAGAGTGATTAGTAGAGAGTGAGTAGTAGAGAGTGAGTAGTAGAGAGTGAGTAGTAGAGAGTAGTAGAGAGTAGTAGAGAGTGAGTAGTAGAGAGTGAGTAGTGGAGAGTGAGTAGTAGAGAGTGAGTAGTAGAGAGTGAGTAGTAGAGAGAGTAGTAGAGTGAGTAGTAGAGAGCGAGTAGTAGAGAGTGAGTAGTAGAGAGTAGTAGAGTGAGTAGTAGAAAGTAGTAGCGAGTGAGTTGTAGAGTGAGTAGCAGAGAGAGTAGTAGAGAGTAGTAGTAGAGAGTGAGTAGTGGAGAGCGAGTACTAGAGTAGTAGAGAGTGAGTAGTAGAGTGAGTAGTGGAGAGTGAGTACTAGAGTAGTGGAGAGTGAGTAGTAGAGTGAGTAGTAGAGAGAGTAGTAGAGAGTAGTAGAGAGCAAGTAGTAGAGAGTGAGTAGTGGAGAGTGAGTAGTAGAGTAGTAGAGAGTGAGTAGTAGAGAGAGTAGTAGAGAGTGAGTAGTAGAGAGTGAGTAGTAGAAAGTAGTAGCGAGTGAGTAGTAGAGTGGGTAGCAGAGAGAGTAGTAGAGAGTAGTAGAGTAGTAGAGTGCGTAGTAGAGAGCGAGTAGTAGAGAGAGTAGTGGAGAGTGAGTAGTAGAGTAGTAGAGAGTGAGTAGTAGAGCGTGAGTAGTAGAGCGTGAGTAGTAGAGCGTGAGTAGTAGAGAGAGAGTAGTAGAGCGTAGTAGTAGAGAGGGAGTAGTAGAGAGAGAGTAGTAGAGAGTGAGTAGTAGAAAGTAGTAGCAAGTGAGTAGTAGAGAGTGAGTAGTTTAATATAAAAGGAACACAATGCGGAGGTTCATTTTGCCATAGAAATTATGATTAGTGTGGAAAAAAAGAAAAATTAGGGCACATTTTGAGTGACTTCTCAAATCCTCTTCTATTTCATTAAAAAACTTCTGACATGCAGACTGAAACATGCACTTTCAATACCAGCAGCAGACTTACCTGGTGAGCGGTAGCTTTACTACAGTGATCAAATAAGCAACTAGAGTGCTACCATTCCGAATTTATGGCAAATGTGTCACATCTGAATGCCTTCTTGATGAAACCAAAGTAAACAAGCATTGAAAATGCAATAGGTCTCGCCCTCGTTTAAGTTAGCAATTCTGTTTGTAATTAGGTGACTTTTTAGCTTTGCTTTTATTAGTGTTTTTCAAAATTTCATGTACATAACATGCATATATGTATATGTATGAATGCATTTATATTTTTATGTATATAGATATGCAGATTATATATATGTTTATATATGTATGTATATATCCTTCAACTGTTTCTGCCCCTTGATTGGAGACAAACTCAATAACAAAGCAGGACCCCATCAGTGGTAACAGAGTCCTTTAATCAAGCAAAACCGTACACATACATATATATAAATGCATATGCATATATGTGCATATGTGTGCGTGTAGAGAGGTAGAGCGAGGTGTAGCGGTAGAGAGGTGTAGATAGAGAGGTAGAGAGAGAGGTAGAGAGTAGAGGATGAGTAATATAGAGTAGAGAGAATAGTAGAGAGTAGTAGAGAGAGTAGTAGAGAGAGTAGCAGAGAGTGAGTAGGAGAGAGTAGTAGAGTGAGTAGTAGAGAGTGAGTAGTTGAGAGTAGTAGAGAGTAGTAGAGAGTGAGTAGTAGAGAGTAGTAGAATGAGTATTAGAGAGTGAAGTAGAGAGTAGTAGATAGTGAGTAGTGGAGACTGAGTAGCAGAGAGAGTAGTAGAGAAAGAGTAGTAGAGAAAGAGTAGTAGAGAAAGAGTAGTAGGGAATGAGTAGTAGAGAATGAGTAGTAGAGAATGAGTAGTAAAGAATGAGTAGTAAAGAATGAGTAGTAAAGAATGAGTAGTAAAGAATGAGTAGTAGAGTGAGTAGTAGAGTGAGTAGTAGAGTGAGTAGTAGAGAGTAGTAGAGAGTAGTAGAGAGTAGTAGAGAGTGAGTAGTAGAGAGTAGTAGAGAGAGTAGTAGAGAGTGAGTAGTAGAGAGTAGTAGAGAGAGTAGTAGAGAATGAGTAGTAGAGAATGAGTAGTAGAGAATGAGTAGTAGAGAATGAGTAGTAGAGAATGAGTAGTAGAGAATGAGTAGCAGAGAGTGGGTAGTATAGAATGAGTAGTAGAGAATGAGTAGTAGAGAATGAGTAGTAGAGAATGAGTAGTAGAGTGAGTAGTAGAGAGTAGTAGAGAGTAGTAGAGAGTGAGTAGTAGAGAGTGAGTAGTAGAGAGTGAGTGGTAGAGAGTAGTACAGAGTGAGTAGTAGAGAGTGATTAGTAGAGAGTGATGGAGTAGTAGAGCGTGAGTAGTAGAGTAGTAGAGAGTGAGTAGTAGAGAGCAAGTAGAGAGTGTGTAGTAGAGAGAGTAGTAGAGAGTAGTAGAGTGAGTAGTAGGGAGTGAGTAGTAGAGAGTAGTAGAGTAGTAGAGTGAGTAGTAGAGAGTGAGTAGTAGAGAGTGAGTAGTAGAGAGTGAGTAGTAGAGAGTGAGTAGTAGAGAGTGAGTAGTAGAGAGTAGTAGAGAGAGTAGTAGTGAGTAGTAGAGAGTGAGTAGTAGTGAGTAGTAGAGAGTGAGTAGTAGAGAGAGTAGTAGAGAGTAGTAGAGTGAGTAGTAGAGAGAGTAGTTGAGAGAGTAGTTGAGTAGTAGAGAGAGTAGTAGAGAGTGAGTAGTAGAGAGTGAGTAGTAGAGAGTAGTAGAGAGTGAGTAGTAGAGAGTGAGTAGTAGAGAGTGAGTAGTAGAGAGAGAGTAGTAGAGAGAGAGTAGTAGAGAGTGAGTAGTGGAGAGTGAGTAGTAGAGTAGTGGAGAGTGAGTAGTAGAGTAGTAGAGAGTGAGTAGTAGAGTGAGTAGCAGAGAGAGTAGTAGAGAATAGTAGTAGAGAGTAGTAGAGAGTAGTAGAGAGCGAGTAGAAGAGAGTGAGTAGTGGAGAGTGAGTAGTAGAGTAGTAGAGAGTGAGTAGTAGAGTGAGTAGCAGAGAGAGTAGTAGTAGAGTAGTAGAGAGTGAGTAGTAGAGAGTGAGTAGTAGAGAGCGAGCAGTAGAGAGAGTAGTAGAGAGTGAGTAGGAGAGTGTGAGTAGTAGAGAGGGAGTAGTAGAGAGAGAGTAGTAGAGAGTGAGTAGTAGAAAGTAGTAGCGAGTGAGTAGTAGAGTGAGTAGCAGAGAGTAGTAGAGAGTAGTAGTATAGAGTAGTATAGAGTAGTAGAGAGTAGTAGAGAGTAGTAGAGAGTGAGTAGTAGAGTGAGTAGTGGAGAGTGAGTACTAGAGTAGTAGAGTGAGTAGTAGAGTGAGTAGCAGAGAGAGTAGTAGAGAGCGAGTAGTAGAGAGTGAGTAGTAGCGAGTGAGTAGTAGAGAGTGAGTAGTAGAGAGTGAGTAGGAGAGAGTGAGTAGGAGAGAGTGAGTAGTAGAGAGTGAGTAGTAGAAAGTAGTAGCGAGTGAGTAGTAGAGTGAGTAGCAGAGAGAGTAGTAGAGAGTAGTAGAGTAGTAGAGTAGTAGAGAGTGAGTAGTAGAGAGCGAGTAGTAGAGAGCGAGTAGTAGAGAGAGTAGTGGAGAGTGAGTAGTAGAGTAGTAGAGAGTGAGTAGTAGAGAGTGAGTAGTAGAGAGGGAGTAGTAGAGAGAGAGTAGTAGAGCGTAGTAGTAGAGAGGGAGTAGTAGAGAGAGTAGTAGAGTGTGAGTGGTAGAGAGTAGGAGTGAGTAGTAGAGAGTAGTAGAGAGAGAGTAGTAGAGTGTGAGTGGTAGAGAGTAGGAGTGAGTAGTAGAGAGTAGTTGAGAGTGAGTAGTAGAGTAGTAGAGTAGTAGAGTAGTAGAGAGTAGTAGAGTAGTAGAAAGTGAGAAGTAGAGAGGGAGTAGTAGAGAGGGAGTAGTAGAGAGTAGTAGAGAGTGAGTAGTAGAGAGTGATTAGTAGAGAGTGAGTAGTAGAAAGTAGTAGCAAGTGAGTAGTAGAGAGTGAGTAGTTTAATTTAAAAGGAACACAATCAGGAGGTTCATTTTGCCATAGAAATTATGATTAGTGTGGAAAAAAGAAAAATTAGGGCACATTTTGAGTGACTTCTCAAATCCTCTTCCATTTCATTAAAAAACTTCTGACATGCAGACTGAAACATGCACTTTCAATACCAGCAGCAGACTTTCCTGGTGAGCAGTAGCTTTACTACAGTGATCTAATGAGGAACTAGAGTGCTACCATTCAGAATTTATGGCAAATGTGTCACATCTGAATGCCTTCTTGATGGAATCAAAGTACACAAGCATTGAAAATGCAATAGGTCTCGCCCTCGTTTAAGTTAAAGCAATTCGGTTTGTAATTAGGTGACTTTTTAGCTTTGCTTTTATTAGTGTTTTTCAAAATTTCATGTACATAACATGCATATATGTATATGTATGAATGCATTTATATTTGTATGTATATAGATATGCAGATTATATATATATTTATATATGTATGTATATATATACACATACATATATGTAAATGCATATGCACATATCTGAATATGTGTGCGTGTAGAGAGGTAGAGCGAGGTGTAGCGGTAGAGAGGTGTAGAGAGAGAGGTAGAGAGAGAGGTAGAGAGTAGAGGATGAGTAATATAGAGTAGAGAGTAGAGAGAATAGTAGAGAGTAGTAGAGAGAGTAGCAGAGCGTGAGTAGGAGAGAGTAGTAGAGTGAGTAGTAGAGAGTGAGTAGTAGAGAGTAGTAGATAGTGAGAAGTAGAGAGCAGTGTAGAGTGAGTAGTAGAGAGTAGTAGAGAGTGAGTAGTAGAGAGTAGTAGAGTGAGTATTAGAGAGTGAGTAGTAGAGAGTAGTAGATAGTGAGTAGTAGAGAGTGATTAGTAGAGAGTAGTGGATTAGTAGAGAATAGTGGAGTAGTAGAGCGTGAGTAGTAGAGATTGAGTAGTAGAGAGTAGTAGAGTGAGTATTAGAGAGTGAGTAGTAGAGAGTAGTAGATAGTGAGTAGTAGAGAGTGATAAGTAGAGAGTAGTGGATTAGTAGAGAGTAGTGGAGTAGTAGAGCGTGTGTAGTAGAGAGTGAGTATTAGAGAGTAGTAGAGAGCAAGTAGTAGAGAGTGTGTAGTAGCGAGAGTAGTAGAGAGTAGTAGAGAGAGTAGTAGAGCGTGCGTAGCAGAGAGTAGTAGAGAGTAGTAGAGAGTGAGTAGTAGAGTGAGTAGTAGAGAGTAGTAGCGAGTGAGTAGTAGAGAGAGTAGTAGAGAGAGTAGTAGAGGGTGAGTAGTAGAGAGAGCAGTAGAGAGTAGCAGAGAGCAAGTAGTAGAGAGTGAGTAGTGGAGAGTGAGTAGTAGAGTAGTAGAGAGTAAGTAGTAGAGAGTGAGTAGTAGAGTGAGTAGTAGAGAGCGAGTAGTAGAGAGCGAGTAGTGGAGAGTGAGTAGTAGAGTAGTAGAGAGTGAGTAGTAGAGAGTGAGTAGTAGAGAGTGATTAGTAGAGAGTGATTAGTAGAGAGTGAGTAATAGAGAGTGAGTAGTAGAGAGAGTAGTAGAGAGTAGTAGAGAGCGAGTAGTAGAGAGTGAGTAGTGGAGAGTGAGTAGTAGAGAGTGAGTAGTAGAGAGTGAGTAGTAGAGAGCGTAGTAGAGTAGTAGAGTGAGTAGTAGAGAGCGAGTAGTAGAGAGTGAGTAGTAGAGAGTGAGTAGTAGAAAGTAGTAGCGAGTGAGTTGTAGAGTGAGTAGCAGAGAGAGTAGTAGAGAGTAGTAGTAGAGAGTGAGTAGTGGAGAGTGAGTACTAGAGTAGTAGAGAGTGAGTAGTAGAGTGAGTAGTAGAGAGAGTAGTAGAGAGTAGTAGTAGAGAGTAGTAGAGAGCGAGTAATAGAGAGTGAGTAGTAGAGAGAGTAGTAGGGAGTAGTAGAGAGCAAGTAGTAGAGAGTGAGTAGTGGAGTGAGTAGTAGAGAGTGAGTAGTAGAGAGTGAGTAGTAGAAAGTAGTAGCGAGTGAGTAGTAGAGTGGGTAGCAGAGAGAGTAGTAGAGAGTAGTAGAGTAGTAGAGAGTGCGTAGTAGAGAGCGAGTAGTAGAGAGAGTAGTGGAGAGTGAGTAGTAGAGAGTGAGTAGTAGAGAGTGAGTAGTAGAGCGTGAGTAGTAGAGAGTGAGTAGTAGAGAGTGAGTAGTAGAGAGAGAGTAGTAGAGCGTAGTAGTAGAGAGGGAGTAGTAGAGAGAGAGTAGTATAGAGTGAGTAGTAGAAAGTAGTAGCAAGTGAGTAGTAGAGAGTGAGTAGTTTAATTTAAAAGGAACACAATGCGGAGGTTCATTTTGCCATAGAAATTATGATTAGTGTGGAAAAAAGAAAAATTAGGGCACATTTTGAGTGACTTCTCAAATCCTCTTCTATTTCATTAAAAAACTTCTGACATGCAGACCGAAACATGCACTTTCAATACCAGCAGCAGACTTCCCTGGTGAGCGGTAGCTTTACTACAGTGATCAAATAAGCAACTAGAGTGCTACCATTCCGAATTTATGGCAAATGTGTCACATCTGAATGCCATCTTGATGAAACCAAAGTAAACAAGCATTGAAAATGCAATAGGTCTCGCCCTCGTATAAGTTAGCAATTCTGTTTGTAATTAGGTGACTTTTTAGCTTTGCTTTTATTAGTGTTTTTCAAAATTTCATGTACATAACATGCATATATGTATATGTATGAATGCATTTATATTTTTATGTATATAGATATGCAGATTATATATATGTTTATATATGTATGTATATATCCTTCAACTGTTTCTGCCCCTTGCTTGGAGACGCACTCAATAACAAAGCAGGACCCCATCAGTGGTAACAGAGTCCTTTAATCAAGCAAAACCGTACACATACATATATATAAATGCATATGCATATATGTGCATATGTGTGCGTGTAGAGAGGTAGAGCGAGGTGTAGCGGTAGAGAGGTGTAGAGAGAGAGGTAGGAAGAGAGGTAGAGAGTAGAGGATGAGTAATATAGAGTAGAGAGTAGAGAGAATAGTAGAGAGTAGTAGAGAGAGTAGTAGAGAGAGTAGCAGAGAGTGAGTAGGAGAGAGTAGTAGAGTGAGTAGTAGAGAGTGAGTAGGAGAGAGTAGTAGAGTGAGTAGTAGAGAGTGAGTAGTAGAGAGTAGTAGAATGAGTATTAGAGAGTGAAGTAGAGAGTAGTAGATAGTGAGTAGTGGAGACTGAGTAGCAGAGAGAGTAGTAGAGAAAGAGTAGTAGAGAAAGAGTAGTAGAGAAAGAGTAGTAGAGAAAGAGTAGTAGAGAAAGAGTAGTAGAGAATGAGTAGTAGAGAATGAGTAGTAGAGAATGAGTAGTAAAGAATGAGTAGTAAAGAATGAGTAGTAGAGTGAGTAGTAGAGAGTAGTAGAGAGTAGTAGAGAGTGAGTAGTAGAGAGTAGTAGAGAGAGTAGTAGAGAGAGTAGTAGAGAGTGAGTAGTAGAGAGTAGTAGAGAATGAGTAGTAGAGAATGAGTAGTAGAGAATGAGTAGTAAAGAATGAGTAGTAAAGAATGAGTAGTAGAGTGAGTAGTAGAGAGTAGTAGAGAGTAGTAGAGAGTGAGTAGTAGAGAGTAGTAGAGAGAGTAGTAGAGAGAGTAGTAGAGAGTGAGTAGTAGAGAGTAGTAGAGAATGAGTAGTAGAGAATGAGTAGTAGAGAATGAGTAGTAGAGAATGAGTAGTAGAGAATGAGTAGTAGAGAATGAGTAGCAGAGAGTGGGTAGTAGAGAATGAGTAGTAGAGAATGAGTAGTAGAGAATGAGTAGTAGAGAATGAGTAGTAGAGAATGAGTAGTAGAGAGTAGTAGAGAGTGAGTAGTAGAGAGTAGCAGAGAGTGAGTAGTAGAGAGTGAGTAGTAGAGAGTAGCAGAGAGTGAGTAGTAGAGAGTGAGTAGTAGAGAGTGAGTAGTAGAGAGTGAGTAGTAGAGAGTGAGTAGTAGAGAGTGAGTAGTAGAGAGTGAGTAGTAGAGAGTGAGTGGTAGAGAGTAGTACAGAGTGAGTAGTAGAGAGTGATTAGTAGAGAGTGATGGAGTAGTAGAGCGTGAGTAGTAGAGTAGTAGAGAGTGAGTAGTAGAGAGCAAGTAAAGAGTGTGTAGTAGAGAGAGTAGTAGAGAGTAGTAGAGTGAGTAGTAGAGAGTGAGTAGTAGAGAGTAGTAGACAGTAGTAGAGAGAGTAGTTGAGTAGTAGAGAGAGTAGTGGAGAGTGAGTAGTAGAGAGTGAGTAGTAGAGAGTAGTAGAGAGTGAGTAGTAGAGAGTGAGTAGTAGAGAGTGAGTAGTAGAGAGTGAGTAGTAGAGAGTGAGTAGTAGAGAGTGAGTAGTAGAGAGTGAGTAGTAGAGAGAGTAGTAGAGAGTGAGTAGTAGAGAGTGAGTAGTAGAAAGTAGTAGAGAGTAGTAGAGAGCGAGTAGAAGAGAGTGAGTAGTGGAGAGTGAGTAGTAGAGTAGTAGAGAGTGAGTAGTAGAGTGAGTAGCAGAGAGAGTAGTAGTAGAGTAGTAGAGAGTGAGTAGTAGAGAGCGAGCAGTAGAGAGAGTAGTAGAGAGTGAGTAGGAGAGTGTGAGTAGTAGAGAGGGAGTAGTAGAGAGGGAGTAGTAGAGAGTGAGTAGTAGAAAGTAGTAGCGAGTGAGTAGTAGAATGAGTAGCAGAGTAGTAGTAGAGAGTAGTAGTATGTAGTAGTAGAGAGTAGTAGAGAGTAGTAGAGAGTGAGTAGTAGAGTGAGTAGTGGAGAGTGAGTACTAGAGTAGTAGAGAGAGTAGTAGTAGAGTAGTAGAGAGCGAGTAGTAGAGAGCGAGTAGTAGAGAGCGAGTAGTAGAGAGCGAGTAGTAGAGAGCGAGTAGTAGAGAGCGAGTAGTAGAGAGCGAGTAGTAGAGAGCGAGTAGTAGAGAGCGAGTAGTAGAGAGCGAGTAGTAGAGAGCGAGTAGTAGAGAGCGAGTAGTAGAGAGCGAGTAGTAGAGAGAGTAGTAGAGTGTAGTAGTAGAGAGGGAGTAGTAGAGAGAGTAGTAGAGAGTAGTAGAGAGAGAGTAGTAGAGTGTGAGTGGTAGAGAGTAGTAGAGAGAGTAGTAGAGAGAAGTAGAGAGTGAGTAGTAGAGAGTGAGTAGTAGAGAGTGAGTAGTAGAGAGTAGTAGAGTGAGTAGTAGAGAGGGAGTAGTAGAGAGTGAGTAGTAGCGAGTGAGTAGTAGAGAGAGTAGTAGAGAGTGAGTAGTAGAGAGTGAGTAGTAGAAAGTAGTAGAGAGTAGTAGAGAGCGAGTAGAAGAGAGTGAGTAGTGGAGAGTGAGTAGTAGAGTAGTAGAGAGTGAGTAGTAGAGTGAGTAGCAGAGAGAGTAGTAGTAGAGTAGTAGAGAGTGAGTAGTAGAGAGCGAGCAGTAGAGAGTAGTAGAGAGTGAGTAGTAGAGAGTGAGTAGTAGAGAGTGAGTAGTAGCGAGTAGTAGAGAGTGAGTAGTAGAGAGTGAGTAGTAGAGAGTGAGTAGTAGAGAGTGAGTAGTAGAGAGAGTAGTAGAGAGAGTAGTAGAGAGTGAGTAGTAGAAAGTAGTAGAGAGTAGTAGAGAGCGAGTAGAAGAGAGTGAGTAGTGGAGAGTGAGTAGTAGAGTGAGTAGCAGAGAGAGTAGTAGTAGAGTAGTAGAGAGTGAGTAGTAGAGAGCGAGCAGTAGAGAGAGTAGTAGAGAGTGAGTAGGAGAGTGTGAGTGGTAGAGAGGGAGTAGTAGAGAGGGAGTAGTAGAGAGTGAGTAGTAGAAAGTAGTAGCGAGTGAGTAGTAGAATGAGTAGCAGAGTAGTAGTAGAGAGTAGTAGTATGTAGTAGTAGAGAGTAGTAGAGAGTGAGTAGTAGAGTGAGTAGTGGAGAGTGAGTACTAGAGTAGTAGAGAGAGTAGTAGTAGAGTAGTAGAGAGCGAGTAGTAGAGAGCGAGCAGTAGAGAGCGAGTAGTAGAGAGCGAGTAGTAGAGAGCGAGTAGTAGAGAGCGAGTAGTAGAGAGCAAGTAGTAGAGAGTGAGTAGTAGAGAGTGAGTAGTAGAGAGAGTAGTAGAGTGTAGTAGTAGAGAGGGAGTAGTAGAGAGAGTATTAGAGAGTAGTAGAGAGAGAGTAGTAGAGTGTGAGTGGTAGAGAGTAGTAGAGAGAGTAGTAGAGAGAAGTAGAGAGTGAGTAGTAGAGAGTGAGTAGTAGAGAGTAGTAGAGTGAGTAGTAGAGAGGGAGTAGTAGAGAGGGAGTAGTAGAGTAGTAGAGAGGGAGTGGTAGAGAGTAGTAGAGAGTAGTAGAGAGTGAGTAGTAGAGAGTAGTAGCGAGTGAGTAGTAGCGAGTGAGTAGTAGAGAGAGCAGTAGAGAGTAGCAGAGAGCAAGTAGTAGAGAGTGAGTAGTGGAGAGTGAGTAGTGGAGTAGTAGAGAGTGAGTAGTAGAGAGTGAGTAGTAGAAAGTAGTAGTGAGTGAGTAGTAGAGTGAGTAGCAGAGAGAGTAGTAGAGAGTAGTAGTAGAGAGTAGTAGTGAGTAGTAGAGAGCGAGTAGTAGAGAGTGAGTAGTAGAGAGTAGTAGAGAGTAGTAGAGAGCGAGTAGTAGAGAGTGAGTAGTGGAGAGTGAGTAGTAGAGTAGTAGAGTTAGTAGAGAGTGAGTAGTAGAGAGTGAGTAGTAGAGAGTGAGTAGTAGAGAGTGAGTAGTAGAGAGTGAGTAGTAGAGAGTAGTAGAGTGAGTAGCAGAGAGAGAGTAGTAGAGAGTGAGTAGTAGAAAGTAGTAGAGAGTGAGTAGTAGAGTGAGTAGCAGAGAGAGTAGTAGAGAGTAGTAGTAGAGAGTAGTAGAGAGTAGTAGAGAGTAGTAGAGAGTAGTAGAGAGTAGTAGAGAGCTAGTAGAAGAGAGCGAGTAGAAGAGAGCGAGTAGAAGAGAGTGAGTAGTGGAGAGTGAGTAGTGGAGAGTGAGTAGTAGAGAGTGAGTAGTAGAGAGTGAGTAGTAGAGTAGTAGAGTGAGTCGTAGAGAGTAGTAGATAGTAAAGAGTGAGTAGAAGCGAGTGAGTAGTAGAGAGTGAGTAGTTTAATTTAAAAGGAACACAATGAGGAGGTTCATTTTGCCATAGAAATTATTATTAGTGCGGAAAAAAGAAAAATTAGGGCACATTTTGAGTGACTTCTCAAATCCTCTTCTATTTCATTAAAAAACTTCTGACATGCAGACTGAAACATGCACTTTCAATACCAGCAGCAGACTTTCCTGGTGAGCGGTAGCTTTACTACAGTGATCTAATAAGCAACTAGAGTGCTTACATTCCGAAATTATTGCAAATGTGTGACACATCTGAATGCCTTCTTGATGGAATGAAAGTAAAAAACCTGAAAGTATTTCCTACTGAGGACACTGTTGTGAATAGGGAAATTAGGAAACTTCAAAACAAATAAGTCTCCCAAGATGGCCACCAGAGACAAAAGAGCCCAAATTTAGCACAAATATCACCGAGATGTAGCCCAAGTATAGCCCAATGACAGAATGTCCCAGAGTGTTTTAAAGAACAACTAGAGCGCTAACAGTCTTACTTATGACAAAAGTATGGCACACCTGAAGCCATCTTGATTGGAATAAAGTGGTAACACTTAAAACATTTAATTTGCAAAGGAACAAAATGAGGGGGTTCATTTTGCCATAAAAATTATGATTAGTGCTGCAGAAATAAAGAGTAGGGCACATTATGACTTCTCAAATCCTCTTCCATTTCATTAAAAAATTCTGACATGGAGACTGAAACATGCACTTTGAATACCAGCAGCAGACTTCCCTGGTGAGCAGTAGCTTTACTACAGTGATCTAATGAGCAACTAGAGTGCTACCATTCAGAATTTATGGAAAATGTGTGACACATCTGAATGCCTTCTTGATGGAATCAAAGTAAACAAGCATTGAAAATGCAATACGTCTCGCCCTCGTTTAAGTTAAAGCAATTCTGTTTGTAATTAGGTGTCTTTCTAGCTTTGCTTGTATTAAAGTTTTTCAAACTTTCATGTACATACCATGCATATGTATGCATATGTGTATATGTGTATGTTTGCATGCATTTATATTTATATAGATATGCAGATATTTATATGTTTATATATATATATATATATATATATATAAATAAATAAAAGCAAGTGTGCCCCTCGATAGGACCGCACCTGTGAAATTTTGATTGGGGATATACTGGTGGTTATCCGTACGCTGCCAAACACAAACTATCTGCTACTGAGGAGGGCGGTGGCCCGAAACGCGTATAGCAGGAAGAAAACGAAGGTTGCAGCTTTCAACATACTGCCTGTGCTCTGGCATTAATCCTACCAGTAGTGCGGTCCTATCAAGGGGCAAACTCTTTCTTTCATATATATATATATATACACATACATATACATATATATAAATGCATATGCATATATATGTGCATATGTGTGAATGTACAGAGAGGTAGAGAGGTAGAGGTGTATAGGTAGAGGTAGAGAGGTAGAGAGTAGTAGGTAGAGAGTAGAAGAGAGAGAGGTAGAGAGTAGAGAGCGAGTAATAGAGAGTAGAGAGTGAGTAGTAGAGAGTAGTAGAGAGTAGTTGAGAGTAGTTGAGAGTGAGTAGCAGAGTGAATAGTAGAGAGTAGCAGGTAGAGAGTAGTAGAGAGTGAGTAGTAGAGAGTGAGTAGTAGAGAGTGTGTAGTAGAGAGTGAGTAGTAGAGAGAGTAGTAGAGAGAGTAGTAGAGAGTAGTAGAGAGTAGTAGAGAGTAGTAGAGAGTGAGTAGTAGAGAGTAGTGGAGTAGTAGAGAGTGAGTAGTAGAGAGTAGTAGAGAGTGAGTAGTAGAGTGAGTACTAGAGAGTAGTAGAGAGTGAGTAGCAGAGAGAGTAGTAGAGAGCGAGTAGTAGAGAGTAGTAGAGAGTGAGTAGTAGAGAGTAGTAGAGAGAGTAGTAGAGAGTGAGTAGTAGAGTAGTAGAGAATGAGTAGTAGAGAATGAGTAGTAGAGAATGAGTAGTAGAGAATGAGTAGCAGAGAATGAGTAGCAGAGAGTGGGTAGTATAGAATGAGTAGTAGAGAATGAGTAGTAGAGAATGAGTAGTAGAGTGAGTAGTAGAGAGTAGTAGAGAGTAGTAGAGAGTGAGTAGTAGAGAGTGAGTAGTAGAGAGGGAGTAGTAGAGAGTGAGTAGTAGAGAGTGAGTGGTAGAGAGTAGTACAGAGTGAGTAGTAGAGAGTGATTAGTAGAGAGTGATGGAGTAGTAGAGCGTGAGTAGTAGAGTAGTAGAGAGTGAGTAGTAGAGAGCAAGTAGAGAGTGTGTAGTAGAGAGAGTAGTAGAGAGTAGTAGAGTGAGTAGTAGGGAGTGAGTAGTAGAGAGTAGTAGAGTAGTAGAGTGAGTAGTAGAGAGTGAGTAGTAGAGAGTGAGTAGTAGAGAGTGAGTAGTAGAGAGTGAGTAGTAGAGAGTGAGTAGCAGAGAGTGAGTAGTAGAGAGTAGTAGAGAGAGTAGTAGTGAGTAGTAGAGAGTGAGTAGTAGTGAGTAGTAGAGAGTGAGTAGTAGAGAGAGTAGTAGAGAGTAGTAGAGTGAGTAGTAGAGAGAGTAGTTGAGAGAGTAGTTGAGTAGTAGAGAGAGTAGTAGAGAGTGAGTAGTAGAGAGTGAGTAGTAGAGAGTAGTAGAGAGTGAGTAGTAGAGAGTGAGTAGTAGAGAGTGAGTAGTAGAGAGAGAGTAGTAGAGAGAGTAGTAGAGAGTGAGTAGTAGAGAGTGAGTAGTAGAAAGTAGTAGAGAGTAGTAGAGCGAGTAGAAGAGAGTGAGTAGTGGAGAGTGAGTAGTAGAGTAGTGGAGAGTGAGTAGTAGAGTAGTAGAGAGTGAGTAGTAGAGTGAGTAGCAGAGAGAGTAGTAGAGAATAGTAGTAGAGAATAGTAGAGAGTAGTAGAGAGTAGTAGAGAGCGAGTAGAAGAGAGTGAGTAGTGGAGAGTGAGTAGTAGAGTAGTAGAGAGTGAGTAGTAGAGTGAGTAGCAGAGAGAGTAGTAGTAGAGTAGTAGAGAGTGAGTAGTAGAGAGCGAGCAGTAGAGAGAGTAGTAGAGAGTGAGTAGGAGAGTGTGAGTAGTAGAGAGGGAGTAGTAGAGAGAGAGTAGTAGAGAGAGAGTAGTAGAGAGTGAGTAGTAGAAAGTAGTAGCGAGTGAGTAGTAGAGTGAGTAGCAGAGAGTAGTAGAGAGTAGTAGTATAGAGTAGTAGAGAGTAGTAGAGAGTAGTAGAGAGTGAGTAGTAGAGTGAGTAGTGGAGAGTGAGTACTAGAGTAGTAGAGTGAGTAGTAGAGTGAGTAGCAGAGAGAGTAGTAGAGAGCGAGTAGTAGAGAGCGAGTAGTAGAGAGGGAGTAGTAGAGAGGGAGTAGTAGAGAGGGAGTAGGAGAGAGGGAGTAGGAGAGAGTGAGTAGGAGAGAGTGAGTAGTAGAGAGTGAGTAGTAGAAAGTAGTAGCGAGTGAGTAGTAGAGTGAGTAGCAGAGAGAGTAGTAGAGAGTAGTAGAGTAGTAGAGAGTGAGTAGTAGAGAGCGAGTAGTAGAGAGAGTAGTGGAGAGTGAGTAGTAGAGTAGTAGAGAGTGAGTAGTAGAGAGTGAGTAGTAGAGAGGGAGTAGTAGAGAGAGAGTAGTAGAGCGTAGTAGTAGAGAGGGAGTAGTAGAGAGAGTAGTAGAGTGTGAGTGGTAGAGAGTAGGAGTGAGTAGTAGAGAGTAGTAGAGAGAGAGAGTAGTAGAGTGTGAGTGGTAGAGAGTAGGAGTGAGTAGTAGAGAGTAGTTGAGAGTGAGTAGTAGGGTAGTAGAGTAGTAGAGAGTAGTAGAGTAGTAGAAAGTGAGAAGTAGAGAGGGAGTAGTAGAGAGGGAGTAGTAGAGAGTAGTAGAGAGTGAGTAGTAGAGAGTGATTAGTAGAGAGTGAGTAGTAGAAAGTAGTAGCAAGTGAGTAGTAGAGAGTGAGTAGTTTAATTTAAAAGGAACACAATCAGGAGGTTCATTTTGCCATAGAAATTATGATTAGTGTGGAAAAAAGAAAAATGAGGGCACATTTTGAGTGACTTCTCAAATCCTCTTCCATTTCATTAAAAAACTTCTGACATGCAGACTGAAACATGCACTTTCAATACCAGCAGCAGACTTTCCTGGTGAGCAGTAGCTTTACTTCAGTGATCTAATGAGGAACTAGAGTGCTACCATTCAGAATTTATGGCAAATGTGTCACATCTGAATGCCTTCTTGATGGAATCAAAGTACACAAGCATTGAAAATGCAATAGGTCTCGCCCTCGTTTAAGTTAAAGCAATTCTGTTTGTAATTAGGTGACTTTTTAGCTTTGCTTTTATTAGTGTTTTTCAAAATTTCATGTACATAACATGCATATATGTATATGTATGAATGCATTTATATTTGTATGTATAGAGATATGCAGATTATATATATGTTTATATATGTATGTATATATATACACATACATATATGTAAATGCATATGCACATATCTGAATATGTGTGCGTGTAGAGAGGTAGAGCGAGGTGTAGCGGTAGAGAGGTGTAGAGAGAGAGGTAGAGAGAGAGGTAGAGAGTAGAGGATGAGTAATATAGAGTAGAGAGTAGAGAGAATAGTAGAGAGTAGTAGAGAGAGTAGCAGAGCGTGAGTAGGAGAGAGTAGTAGAGTGAGTAGTAGAGAGTGAGTAGTAGAGAGTAGTAGATAGTGAGAAGTAGAGAGCAGTGTAGAGTGAGTAGTAGAGAGTAGTAGAGAGTGAGTAGTAGAGAGTAGTAGAGTGAGTATTAGAGAGTGAGTAGTAGAGAGTAGTAGATAGTGAGTAGTAGAGAGTGATTAGTAGAGAGTAGTGGATTAGTAGAGAGTAGTGGAGTAGTAGAGCGTGAGTAGTAGAGATTGAGTAGTAGAGAGTAGTAGAGTGAGTATTAGAGAGTGAGTAGTAGAGAGTAGTAGATAGTGAGTAGTAGAGAGTGATAAGTAGAGAGTAGTGGATTAGTAGAGAGTAGTGGAGTAGTAGAGCGTGAGTAGTAGAGAGTGAGTATTAGAGAGTAGTAGAGAGCAAGTAGTAGAGAGTGTGTAGTAGCGAGAGTAGTAGAGAGTAGTAGAGAGAGTAGTAGAGCATGCGTAGCAGAGAGTAGTAGAGAGTAGTAGAGAGTGAGTAGTAGAGTGAGTAGTAGAGAGTAGTAGCGAGTGAGTAGTAGAGAGAGTAGTAGAGAGGAGTAGTAGAGAGTAGTAGAGAGCGAGTAGTAGAGAGTGAGTAGTAGAGAGTGAGTAGTAGAGAGTGAGTAGTGGAGAGTGAGTAGTGGAGAGTGAGTACTAGAGTAGTAGAGGGTGAGTAGTAGAGAGAGCAGTAGAGAGTAGCAGAGAGCAAGTAGTAGAGAGTGAGTAGTGGAGAGTGAGTAGTAGAGTAGTAGAGAGTAAGTAGTAGAGAGTGAGTAGTAGAGTGAGTAGTAGAGAGCGAGTAGTAGAGAGCGAGTAGTGGAGAGTGAGTAGTAGAGTAGTAGAGAGCGAGTAGTAGAGAGTGAGTAGTAGAGAGTGATTAGTAGAGAGTGATTAGTAGAGAGTGAGTAATAGAGAGTGAGTAGTAGAGAGAGTAGTAGAGAGTAGTAGAGAGTGAGTAGTAGAGAGTGAGTAGTGGAGAGTAGTAGAGAGTGAGTAGTAGAGAGTGAGTAGTAGAGAGTGAGTAGTAGAGTAGTAGAGTGAGTAGTAGCGAGTGAGTAGTAGAGAGTGAGTAGTAGAGAGTGAGTAGTAGAAAGTAGTAGCGAGTGAGTTGTAGAGTGAGTAGCAGAGAGAGTAGTAGAGAGTAGTAGTAGAGAGTGAGTAGTGGAGAGTGAGTACTAGAGTAGTAGAGAGTGATTAGTAGAGAGTGAGTAGTAGAGAGTGAGCAGTAGAGAGAGTAGTAGAGAGAGTAGTAGAGAGAGTAGTAGAGTGAGTAGTAGAGTGAGTAGTAGAGTGAGTAGTAGAGAGTGAGTAGTAGAAAGTAGTAGCGAGTGAGTAGTAGAGTGAGAAGCAGAGAGAATAGTAGAGAGTAGTAGTATAGAGTAGTAGAGAGTAGTAGAGTAGTAGTAGAGAGTAGTAGAGAGCGAATAGTAGAGAGTGAGTAGCAGAGAGTGAGTAGCAGAGAGTGAGTAGTGGAGAGTGAGTAGTGGAGAGTGGGTACTAGAGTAGTAGAGAGTGAGTAGTAGAGAGAGCAGTAGAGAGTTGCAGAGAGCAAGTAGTAGAGAGTGAGTAGTGGAGAGTGAGTAGTAGATTAGTAGAGAGTAAGTAGTAGAGAGGGAGTAGTAGAGAGGGAGTAGTAGAGTAGTAGATAGTGAGTGGTAGAGAGTAGTGGAGAGTGAGTAGTAGAGAGTAGTAGTAGAGAGTAGTAGTAGAGAGTAGTAGTAGAGAGTGAGTAGTAGAAAGTAGTAGCGAGTGAGTAGTAGAGAGTGAGTAGTAGAGAGTGAGTAGTAGAGAGTAAGTAGTAGAGAGTGAGTAGTAGAGAGTGAGTAGTAGAGAGAGTAGCAGAGAGTAGCAGAGAGTAGCAGAGAGTAGCAGAGAGTAGTAGAGAGTGAATAGTAGAGAGTGAGTAGTAGAGTAGTAGAGAGTGAGTAGTAGAGAGTGAGTAGTAGAGAGTGAGTAGTAGAGAGTGAGTAGTAGAGAGAGTAGTAGAGAGTAGTAGAGTGAGTAGTAGAGAGTAGTAGAGAGTGAGAAGTAGAGAGCGAGTAGTAGAAAGTAGTAGCGAGTGAGTTGTAGAGTGAGTATCAGAGAGAAGTAGAGAGTAGTAGAGAGCAAGTAGAGAGAGTAGTGGAGAGTGAGTAGTTGAGTAGTAGAGAGTGAGTAGTAGAGAGAGTAGTAGAGAGTAGTAGAGAGCAAGTAGTAGAGAGTGAGTAGTAGAGAGTGAGTAGTAGAGAGAGTAGTAGAGAGTGAGTAGTAGAGAGTGAGTAGTAGAAAGTAGTAGCGAGTGAGTAGTAGAGTGAGTAGCAGAGAGAGTAGTAGAGAGTAGTAGAGTAGTAGAGAGTGAGTAGTAGAGAGCGAGTAGTAGAGAGAGTAGTGGAGAGTGAGTAGTAGAGTAGTAGAGAGTGAGTAGTAGAGAGTGAGTAGTAGAGAGGGAGTAGTAGAGAGGGAGTAGTAGAGAGGGAGTAGTAGAGAGAGAGTAGTAGAGCGTAGTAGTAGAGAGGGAGTAGTAGAGAGAGTGTAGTAGAGTGTGAGTGGTAGAGAGTAGAAGTGAGTAGTAGAGAGTAGTAGAGAGAGAGTAGTAGAGTGTGAGTGGTAGAGAGTAGGAGTGAGTAGTAGAGAGTAGTTGAGAGTGAGTAGTAGAGAGTAGTAGAGTAGTAGAGAGTAGTAGAGTAGTAGAAAGTGAGTAGTAGAGAGTGAGTAGTAGAGAGGGAGTAGTAGAGAGTAGTAGAGTGAGTAGTAGAGAGTGATTAGTAGAGAGTGATTAGTAGAGAGTGAGTAGTAGAGAGTGAGTAGTAGAAAGTAGTAGCAAGTGAGTAGTAGAGAGTGAGTAGTTTAATTTAAAAGGAACACAATCAGGAGGTTCATTTTGCCATAGAAATTATGATTAGTGTGGAAAAAAGAAAAATTAGGGCACATTTTGAGTGACTTCTCAAATCCTCTTCCATTTCATTAAAAAACTTCTGACATGCAGACTGAAACATGCACTTTCAATACCAGCAGCAGACTTTCCTGGTGAGCAGTAGCTTTACTACAGTGATCTAATGAGGAACTAGAGTGCTACCATTCAGAATTTATGGCAAATGTGTCACATCTGAATGCCTTCTTGATGGAATCAAAGTACACAAGCATTGAAAATGCAATAGGTCTCGCCCTCGTTTAAGTTAAAGCAATTCTGTTTGTAATTAGGTGACTTTTTAGCTTTGCTTTTATTAGTGTTTTTCAAAATTTCATGTACATAACATGCATATATGTATATGTATGAATGCATTTATATTTGTATGTATATAGATATGAAGATTATATATATGTTTATATATGTATGTATATATATACACATACATATATGTAAATGCATATGCACATATCTGAATATGTGTGCGTGTAGAGAGGTAGAGCGAGGTGTAGCGGTAGAGAGGTGTAGAGAGAGAGGTAGAGAGAGAGGTAGAGAGTAGAGGATGAGTAATATAGAGTAGAGAGTAGAGAGAATAGTAGAGAGTAGTAGAGAGAGTAGCAGAGAGTGAGTAGGAGAGAGTAGTAGAGTGAGTAGTAGAGAGTGAGTAGTAGAGAGTAGTAGAGAGTGAGAAGTAGAGAGCAGTGTAGAGTGAGTAGTAGAGAGTAGTAGAGAGTGAGTAGTAGAGAGTAGTAGAGTGAGTATTAGAGAGTGAGTAGTAGAGTGTAGTAGATAGTGAGTAGTAGAGAGTGATTAGTAGAGAGTAGTGGATTAGTAGAGAGTAGTGGAGTAGTAGAGCGTGAGTAGTAGAGAGTGAGTAGTAGAGAGTAGTAGAGAGCAAGTAGTAGAGAGTGTGTAGTAGAGAGAGTAGTAGAGAGTAGTAGAGAGTAGTAGAGCGTGCGTAGCAGAGAGTAGTAGAGAGTGAATAGTAGAGTGAGTAGTAGAGAGTAGTAGCGAGTGAGTAGTAGAGAGTAGTAGAAGAGAGTAGTAGAGAGGAGTAGTAGAGAGTAGTAGAGAGCAAGTAGTAGAGTGAGTAGTAGAGAGTGAGTAGTAGAGAGTGAGTAGTGGAGAGTGAGTAGTGGAGAGTGAGTACTAGAGTAGTAGAGAGTTAGTAGTAGAGAGAGCAGTAGAGAGTAGCAGAGAGCAAGTAGTAGAGAGTGAGTAGTGGAGAGTGAGTAGTAGAGTAGTAGAGAGTGAGTAGTAGAGAGTGAGTAGTAGAGTGAGTAGTAGAGAGTGAGCAGTAGAGAGGGAGTAGTAGAGTAGTAGAGAGCGAGTGGTAGAGAGTAGTAGAGAGCAAGTAGTAGAGAGCAAGTAGTGGAGAGTGAGTAGTAGAGTAGTAGAGTGAGTAGTAGAGAGTGAGTAGTAGAGAGTGAGTAGTAGAGAGTGATTAGTAGAGAGTGATTAGTAGAGAGTGATTAGTAGAGTGATTAGTAGAGAGTGATTAGTAGAGAGTGATTAGTAGAGAGTGATTAGTAGAGAGTGAGTAGTAGAGAGTAGTAGAATGAGTATTAGAGAGTGAAGTAGAGAGTAGTAGATAGTGAGTAGTGGAGACTGAGAAGCAGAGAGAGTAATAGAGAAAGAGTAATAGAGAAAGAGTAGTAGAGAATGAGTAGTAGAGAATGAGTAGTAGAGAATGAGTAGTAGAGAATGAGTAGTAGAGAATGAGTAGTAGAGAATGAGTAGTAGAGAATGAGTAGTAGAGAATGAGTAGTAGAGAATGAGTAGTAGAGAATGAGTAGTAGAGAATGAGTAGTAGAGAATGAATAGTAGAGAATGAGTAGTAGAGAATGAGTAGTAGAGAATGAGTAGTAGAGAATGAGTAGTAGAGAATGAGTAGTAGAGAATGAGTAGTAGAGTGTGTATTAGAGAGTGAGTAGTGGAGACTGAGTAGCAGAGAGTGGGTAGTATAGAATGAGTAGTAGAGAATGAGTAGTAGAGAATGAGTAGTAGAGGAAGTAGTAGAGAGAGTAGTAGAGTGAGTAGTAGAGAGTGAGTAGTAGAGAGTGAGTAGTAGAGAGGAGTAGTAGAGAGTGAGTAGTAGAGAGTGAGTAGTAGAGAGTGAGTAGTAGAGAGTGAGTAGTAGAGAGTGATTAGTAGAGAGTGATTAGTAGAGAGTGATTAGTAGAGAGTGAGTAGTAGAGAGTGAGTAGTAGAGAGTGAGTAGTAGAGAGTGAGTAGTAGAGAGAGTAGTAGAGAGTAGTAGAGAGCGAGTAGTAGAGAGTGAGTAGTGGAGAGTGAGTAGTAGAGAGTGAGTAGTAGAGAGAGTGGTAGAGTAGTAGAGTGAGTAGTAGAGAGCAAGTAGTAGAGAGTGAGTAGTAGAGAGTGAGTAGTAGAAAGTAGTAGCGAGTGAGTTGTAGAGTGAGTAGCAGAGAGAGTAGCAGAGAGAGTAGTAGAGAGTAGTAGTAGAGAGTAGTAGAGAGTGAGTAATAGAGAGAGAGTAGTAGAGAGTGAGTAGTAGAGAGTGAGTAGTAGAGAGAGAGTAGTAGAGAGAGAGTAGTAGAGAGAGTAGTAGAGAGTGAGTAGTAGAGAGTGAGTAGTAGAAAGTAGTAGAGAGTAGTAGAGAGCGAGTAGAAGAGAGTGAGTAGTGGAGAGTGAGTAGTAGAGTAGTAGAGAGTGAGTAGTAGAGTGAGTAGCAGAGAGAGTAGTAAAGAGTAGTAGTAGAGAGTAGTAGAGAGTAGTAGAGAGCGAGTAGAAGAGAGTGAGTAGTGGAGAGTGAGTAGTAGAGTAGTAGAGAGTGAGTAGAAGAGTGAGTAGCAGAGAGAGGAGTAGTAGAGTAGTAGAGAGTGAGTAGTAGAGAGCGAGTAGTAGAGAGAGTAGTAGAGAGTGAGTAGGAGAGTGTGAGTAGTAGAGAGGGAGTAGTAGAGTGAGTAGCAGAGAGAGTAGTAGAGAGTAGTAGTATAGAGTAGTAGTATAGAGTAGTAGAGAGTAGTAGAGAGTAGTAGAGAGTAGTAGAGAGCGAGTAGTAGAGAGTGAGTAGTAGAGTAGTAGAGAGTGAGTAGTAGAGTAGTAGAGAGTGAGTAGTAGAGAGTGAGTAGTAGAGAGTGTAGTAGAAAGTAGTAGAGAGAGTAGTAGAGAGCGAGTAGTAGAGAGTGAGTAGTGGCGAGTGACTAATAGAGAGTGAGTAGTAGAGAGTGAGTAGTATAGAGTAGTAGGGAGTAGTAGAGAGCGAGTAGTAGAGAGTGAGTAGTAGAGTAGTAGAGAGTGAGTAGTAGAGTAGTAGAGAGTGAGTAGTAGAGAGTGAATAGTAGAGCGAGTAGTAGAGAGAGTAGTAGAGAGAGTAGTAGAGAGTAGTAGAGAGTGAGTAGTAGAAAGTAGTAGCGAGTGAGTAGTAGAGTGAGTAGCAGAGAGAGTAGTAGTAGAGTGAGTAGCAGAGAGAGTAGTAGAGAGCGAGTAGTAGAGAGCGAGTAGTAGAGAGTGAGTAGTGGAGAGTGAGTAGTGGAGAGTGAGTAGTGGAGTAGTAGAGAGTGAGTAGTAGCGAGTGAGTAGTAGAGTCAGTAATAGAGAGAGTAGTAGAGCGTAGTAGTAGAGAGGGAGTAGTAGAGAGTAGTAGAGAGAGAGTAGTAGAGTGTGAGTGGTACAGAGTGGTAGAGAGAGTAGTAGAGAGAAGTAGAGAGTGAGTAGTAGAGAGTGAGTAGTAGAGAGTAGTAGAGTGTAGTAGAGTAGAGTGTAGTAGAGAGTGAGTAGTAGAGAGTAGTAGAGTGAGTAGTAGAGAGGGAGTAGTAGAGAGAGTAGTAGAGAGTGAGTAGTAGAGTATTAGAGAGTGAGTAGTAGAGTAGTAGAGAGTGAGTGGTAGAGAGTAGTAGAGAGTGAGTAGTAGAGAGTAGTAGTAGAGAGTAGTAGAGAGCAAGTAGTAGAATGAGTAGTGGAGAGTGAGTAGTAGAGAGTAGTAGAGAGCGAGTAGTAGAGAGTGAGTAGTGGAGAGCGAGTAGTGGAGAGTGAGTAGTAGAGTAGTAGAGAGTGAGTAGTAGAGAGTGAGTAGTAGAGAGGGAGTAGTAGAGAGAGTAGTAGAGAGAGTAGTAGAGAGAGTAGTAGAGTGAGTAGTAGAGTGAGTAGTAGAGTGAGTAGTAGAGTGAGTAGTAGAGTGAGTAGTAGAGTGAGTAGTAGAGTGAGTAGTAGAAAGTAGTAGCGAGTGAGTAGTAGAGTGAGTAGCAGAGAGAATAGTAGAGAGTAGTAGTATAGAGTAGTAGAGAGTAGTAGAGAGCGAGTAGCAGAGATTGAGTAGCAGAGAGTGAGTAGCAGAGAGTGAGTAGTGGAGAGTGAGTAGTGGAGAGAGCAGTAGAGTTGCAGAGAGCAAGTAGTAGAGAGTGAGTAGTGGAGAGTGAGTAGTAGATTAGTAGAGAGTAAGTAGTAGAGAGGGAGTAGTAGAGAGGGAGTAGTAGAGTAGTAGATAGTGAGTGGTAGAGAGTAGTGGAGAGTGAGTAGTAGAGAGTGGTAGTAGAGAGTAGTAGTAGAGAGTAGTAGTAGAGAGTAGTAGTAGAGAGTAGTAGTAGAGAGTAGTAGTAGAGAGTAGTAGTAGAGAGTGAGTAGTAGAAAGTAGTAGCGAGTGAGTAGTAGAATGAGTAGCAGAGAGAGTAGTAGAAGAGAGTAGTAGAGAGTGAGTAGTAGAGAGCGAGTAGTGGAGAGCGAGTAGTATAGTAGTAGAGAGTGAGTAGTAGAGAGTGAGTAGTAGAGAGTGATTAGTAGAGAGTGAGTAGTAGAGAGTGAGTAGTAGAGAGAGTAGCAGAGAGTAGCAGAGAGTAGCAGAGAGTAGTAGAGAGTAGTAGAGAGTAGTAGAGAGTGAATAGTAGAGAGTGAGTAGTAGAGTAGTAGAGTGAGTAGTAGAGAGTGAGTAGTAGAGAGTGAGTAGTAGAGAGTGAGTAGTAGAGAGTGAGTAGTAGAGAGTGAGTAGTAGAGAGAGTAGTAGAGAGTAGTAGAGTGAGTAGTAGAGAGTAGTAGAGAGTGAGAAGTAGAGAGCGAGTAGTAGAAAGTAGTAGCGAGTGAGTTGTAGAGTGAGTATCAGCGAGAGAAGTAGAGTAGTAGTAGAGAGTAGTAGAGAGCGAGTAGTAGAGTGAGTAGTGGAGAGTGAGTACTAGAGTAGTAGAGAGTGAGTAGTAGAGAGAGAGTAGTAGAGAGTAGCAGAGAGCAAGTAGTAGAGAGTGAGTAGTGGAGAGTGAGTAGTTGAGTAGTAGAGAGTGAGTAGTAGAGAGAGTAGTAGAGAGTGAGTAGTAGAGAGTGAGTAGTAGAAAGTAGTAGCGAGTGAGTAGTAGAGTGAGTAGCAGAGAGAGTAGTAGAGAGTAGTAGAGTAGTAGAGTGAGTAGTAGAGAGCGAGTAGTAGAGAGAGTAGTGGAGAGTGAGTAGTAGAGTAGTAGAGAGTGAGTAGTAGAGAGTGAGTAGTAGAGAGGGAGTAGTAGAGAGAGAGTAGTAGAGCGTAGTAGTAGAGAGGGTGTAGTAGAGAGAGTAGTAGAGAGAGAGTAGTAGAGAGAGAGTAGTAGATTGTGAGTGGTAGAGAGTAGTAGAGTGTGAGTGGTAGAGTGTGAGTGGTAGAGAGTAGGAGTGAGTAGTAGAGAGTAGTTGAGAGTGAGTAGTAGAGAGTAGTAGAGTAGTAGAGAGTAGTAGAGTAGTAGAAAGTGAGTAGTAGAGAGGGAGTAGTAGAGAGGGAGTAGTAGAGAGTAGTACAGAGTGAGTAGTAGAGAGTGATTAGTAGAGAGTGAGTAGTAGAAAGTAGTAGCAAGTGAGTAGTAGAGAGTGAGTAGTTTAATTTGAAAGGAACACAATCAGGAGGTTCATTTTGCCATAGAAATTATGATTAGTGTGGAAAAAAGAAAAATTAGGGCACATTTTGAGTGACTTCTCAAATCCTCTTCCATTTCATTAAAAAACTTCTGACATGCAGACTGAAACATGCACTTTCAATACCAGCAGCAGACTTCCCTGGTGAGCAGTAGCTTTACTACCGTGATCTAATGAGGAACTAGAGTGCTACCATTCAGAATTTATGGCAAATGTGTCACATCTGAATGCCTTCTTGATGGAATCAAAGTACACAAGCATTGAAAATGCAATAGGTCTCGCCCTCGTTTAAGTTAAAGCAATTCTGTTTGTAATTAGGTGACTTTTTAGCTTTGCTTTTATTAGTGTTTTTCAAAATTTCATGTACATAACATGCATATATGTATATGTATGAATGCATTTATATTTGTATGTATATAGATATGCAGATTATATATATGTTTATATATGTATGTATATATATATATATATACACATACATATATGTAAATGCATATGCACATATCTGAATATGTGTGCGTGTAGAGAGGTAGAGCGAGGTGTAGCGGTAGAGAGGTGTAGAGAGAGAGGTAGAGAGAGGTAGAGAGTAGAGGATGAGTAATATAGAGTAGAGAGTAGAGAGAATAGTAGAGAGTAGTAGAGAGAGTTGCAGATAGTGAGTAGGAGAGAGTAGTAGAGTGAGTAGTAGAGAGTGAGTAGTAGAGAGTAGTAGAGAGTGAGAAGTAGAGAGCAGTGTAGAGTGAGTAGTAGAGAGTAGTAGAGTGAGTAGTAGAGAGTAGTAGAGTGAGTATTAGAGAGTGAGTAGTAGAGAGTAGTAGATAGTGAGTAGTAGAGAGTGATTAGTAGAGAGTAGTGGATTAGTAGAGAGTAGTGGAGTAGTAGAGCGTGAGTAGTAGAGAGTGAGTAGTAGAGAGTAGTAGAGTGAGTATTAGAGAGTGAGTAGTAGAGAGTAGTAGATAGTGAGTAGTAGAGAGTGATAAGTAGAGAGTAGTGGATTAGTAGAGAGTAGTGGAGTAGTAGAGCGTGAGTAGTAGAGAGTGAGTAGTAGAGAGTAATAGAGAGCAAGTAGTAGAGAGTGTGTAGTAGAGAGAGTAGAAGAGAGAGTAGTAGAGAGTAGTAGAGAGAGTAGTAGAGCGTGCGTAGCAGAGAGTAGTAGAGAGTAGTAGAGAGTGAGTAGTAGAGTGAGTAGTAGAGAGTAGTAGCGAGTGAGTAGTAGCGAGTGAGTAGTAGAGAGAGCAGTAGAGAGTAGCAGAGAGCAAGTAGTAGAGAGTGAGTAGTGGAGAGTGAGTAGTGGAGTAGTAGAGAGTGAGTAGTAGAGAGTGAGTAGTAGAGAGTGAGTAGTAGAGTGAGTAGTAGAGAGCGAGTAGTAGAGAGCGAGTAGTAGAGAGCGAGTAGTGGAGAGTGAGTAGTAGAGTAGTAGAGAGTGAGTAGTAGAGAGTGATTAGTAGAGAGTGATTAGTAGAGAGTGATTAGTAGAGAGTGATTAGTAGAGAGTGATTAGTAGAGAGTGAGTAGTAGAGAGTGAGTAGTAGAGAGAGTAGTAGAGAGTAGTAGAGAGCGAGTAGTAGAGAGTGAGTAGTGGAGAGTGAGTAGTAGAGAGTGAGTAGTAGAGAGTGAGTAGTAGAGAGAGTAGTAGAGTGAGTAGTAGAGAGCGAGTAGTAGAGAGTGAGTAGTGAGTAGTAGAGTGAGTAGTAGAAAGTAGTAGCGAGTGAGTTGTAGAGTGAGTAGCAGAGAGAGTAGTAGAGAGTAGTAGTAGAGAGTGAGTAGTGGAGAGCGAGTACTAGAGTAGTAGAGAGTGAGTAGTAGAGTGAGTAGTGGAGAGTGAGTACTAGAGTAGTGGAGAGTGAGTAGTAGAGTGAGTAGTAGAGAGAGTAGTAGAGAGCGAGTAGTAGAGAGCGAGTAGTAGAGAGCAAGTAGTGGAGAGTGAGTAGTAGAGTAGTAGAGAGTGAGTAGTAGAGAGTGATTAGTAGAGAGTGATTAGTAGAGAGTGATTAGTAGAGAGTGATTAGTAGAGAGTGATTAGTAGAGAGTGAGTAGTAGAGAGTGAGTAGTAGAGAGTGAGTAGTAGAGAGTGAGTAGTAGAGAGTAGTAGAGAGCGAGTAGTAGAGAGTGAGTAGTAGAGAGTGAGTAGTAGAGAGTGAGTAGTAGAGAGAGTAGTAGAGAGAGTAGTAGAGTGAGTAGTAGAGAGCGAGTAGTAGAGAGTGAGTAGTGGAGAGTGAGTAGTGGAGTAGTAGAGAGTGAGTAGTAGAGAGTGAGTAGTAGAGTGAGTAGTAGAGAGCGAGTAGTAGAGAGTGAGTAGTAGAGAGTGAGTAGTAGAGTGAGTAGTAGAGAGCGAGTAGTAGAGAGCGAGTAGTGGAGAGTGAGTAGTAGAGTAGTAGAGAGTGAGTAGTAGAGAGTGATTAGTAGAGAGTGATTAGTAGAGAGTGATTAGTAGAGAGTGATTAGTAGAGAGTGAGTAGTAGAGAGTGAGTAGTAGAGAGTGAGTAGTAGAGAGTAGTAGAGAGCGAGTAGTAGAGAGTGAGTAGTGGAGAGTGAGTAGTAGAGAGTGAGTAGTAGAGTGAGTGTTAGAGAGCGAGTAGTAGAGAGTGAGTAGTAGAGAGTGAGTAGTAGAGAGTAGTAGAGTGAGTAGTAGAAAGTAGTAGCGAGTGAGTTGTAGAGTGAGTAGCAGAGAGAGTAGTAGAGAGTAGTAGTAGAGAGTGAGTAGTGGAGAGCGAGTACTAGAGTAGTAGAGAGTGAGTAGTAGAGTGAGTAGTGGAGAGTGAGTACTAGAGTAGTGGAGAGTGAGTAGTAGAGTGAGTAGTAGAGAGAGTAGTAGAGAGTAGTAGAGAGCAAGTAGTAGAGAGTGAGTAGTGGAGAGTGAGTAGTAGAGAGTGAGTAGTAGAGAGAGTAGTAGAGAGTGAGTAGTAGAGAGTGAGTAGTAGAAAGTAGTAGCGAGTGAGTAGTAGAGTGGGTAGCAGAGAGAGTAGTAGAGAGTAGTAGAGTAGTAGAGAGTGCGTAGTAGAGAGCGAGTAGTAGAGAGAGTAGTGGAGAGTGAGTAGTAGAGTAGTAGAGAGTGAGTAGTAGAGAGTGAGTAGTAGAGCGTGAGTAGTAGAGCGTGAGTAGTAGAGAGTGAGTAGTAGAGAGAGAGTAGTAGAGCGTAGTAGTAGAGAGCGAGTAGTAGAGAGAGAGTAGTAGAGAGTGAGTAGTAGAAAGTAGTAGCGAGTGAGTAGTAGAGTGTGTAGCAGAGAGAGTAGTAGAGAGTAGTAGAGTAGTAGAGTAGTAGAGAGTGAGTAGTAGAGAGCGAGTAGTAGAGAGCGAGTAGTAGAGAGAGTAGTGGAGAGTGAGTAGTAGAGTAGTAGAGAGTGAGTAGTAGAGAGTGAGTAGTAGAGAGGGAGTAGTAGAGAGAGAGTAGTAGAGCGTAGTAGTAGAGAGGGAGTAGTAGAGAGAGTAGTAGAGTGTGAGTGGTAGAGAGTAGGAGTGAGTAGTAGAGAGTAGTAGAGAGAGAGTAGTAGAGTGTGAGTGGTAGAGAGTAGGAGTGAGTAGTAGAGAGTAGTTGAGAGTGAGTAGTAGAGTAGTAGAGTAGTAGAGTAGTAGAGAGTAGTAGAGTAGTAGAAAGTGAGAAGTAGAGAGGGAGTAGTAGAGAGTAGTAGAGAGTGAGTAGTAGAGAGTGATTAGTAGAGAGTGAGTAGTAGAAAGTAGTAGCAAGTGAGTAGTAGAGAGTGAGTAGTTTAATTTAAAAGGAACACAATCAGGAGGTTCATTTTGCCATAGAAATTATGATTAGTGTGGAAAAAAGAAAAATTAGGGCACATTTTGAGTGACTTCTCAAATCCTCTTCCATTTCATTAAAAAACTTCTGACATGCAGACTGAAACATGCACTTTCAATACCAGCAGCAGACTTTCCTGGTGAGCAGTAGCTTTACTACAGTGATCTAATGAGGAACTAGAGTGCTACCATTCAGAATTTATGGCAAATGTGTCACATCTGAATGCCTTCTTGATGGAATCAAAGTACACAAGCATTGAAAATGCAATAGGTCTCGCCCTCGTTTAAGTTAAAGCAATTCTGTTTGTAATTAGGTGACTTTTTAGCTTTGCTTTTATTAGTGTTTTTCAAAATTTCATGTACATAACATGCATATATGTATATGTATGAATGCATTTATATTTGTATGTATATATATATGCAGATTATATATATATTTATATATGTATGTATATATATACACATACATATATGTAAATGCATATGCACATATCTGAATATGTGTGCGTGTAGAGAGGTAGAGCGAGGTGTAGCGGTAGAGAGGTGTAGAGAGAGAGGTAGAGAGAGAGGTAGAGAGTAGAGGATGAGTAATATAGAGTAGAGAGTAGAGAGAATAGTAGAGAGTAGTAGAGAGAGTAGCAGAGCGTGAGTAGGAGAGAGTAGTAGAGTGAGTAGTAGAGAGTGAGTAGTAGAGAGTAGTAGATAGTGAGAAGTAGAGAGCAGTGTAGAGTGAGTAGTAGAGAGTAGTAGAGAGTGAGTAGTAGAGAGTAGTAGAGTGAGTATTAGAGAGTGAGTAGTAGAGAGTAGTAGATAGTGAGTAGTAGAGAGTGATTAGTAGAGAGTAGTGGATTAGTAGAGAATAGTGGAGTAGTAGAGCGTGAGTAGTAGAGATTGAGTAGTAGAGAGTAGTAGAGTGAGTATTAGAGAGTGAGTAGTAGAGAGTAGTAGATAGTGAGTAGTAGAGAGTGATAAGTAGAGAGTAGTGGATTAGTAGAGAGTAGTGGAGTAGTAGAGCGTGAGTAGTAGAGAGTGAGTATTAGAGAGTAGTAGAGAGCAAGTAGTAGAGAGTGTGTAGTAGCGAGAGTAGTAGAGAGTAGTAGAGAGAGTAGTAGAGCGTGCGTAGCAGAGAGTAGTAGAGAGTAGTAGAGAGTGAGTAGTAGAGTGAGTAGTAGAGAGTAGTAGCGAGTGAGTAGTAGAGAGAGTAGTAGAGAGAGTAGTAGAGGGTGAGTAGTAGAGAGAGCAGTAGAGAGTAGCAGAGAGCAAGTAGTAGAGAGTGAGTAGTGGAGAGTGAGTAGTAGAGTAGTAGAGAGTAAGTAGTAGAGAGTGAGTAGTAGAGTGAGTAGTAGAGAGCGAGTAGTAGAGAGCGAGTAGTGGAGAGTGAGTAGTAGAGTAGTAGAGAGTGAGTAGTAGAGAGTGAGTAGTAGAGAGTGATTAGTAGAGAGTGATTAGTAGAGAGTGAGTAATAGAGAGTGAGTAGTAGAGAGAGTAGTAGAGAGTAGTAGAGAGCGAGTAGTAGAGAGTGAGTAGTGGAGAGTGAGTAGTAGAGAGTGAGTAGTAGAGAGTGAGTAGTAGAGAGCGTAGTAGAGTAGTAGAGTGAGTAGTAGAGAGCGAGTAGTAGAGAGTGAGTAGTAGGGAGTGAGTAGTAGAAAGTAGTAGCGAGTGAGTTGTAGAGTGAGTAGCAGAGAGAGTAGTAGAGAGTAGTAGTAGAGAGTGAGTAGTGGAGAGTGAGTACTAGAGTAGTAGAGAGTGAGTAGTAGAGTGAGTAGTGGAGAGTGAGTACTAGAGTAGTAGAGAGTGAGTAGTAGAGTGAGTAGTAGAGAGAGTAGTAGAGAGTAGTAGAGAGCAAGTAGTAGAGAGTGAGTAGTGGAGAGTGAGTAGTAGAGAGTGAGTAGTAGAGAGTGAGTAGTAGAAAGTAGTAGCGAGTGAGTAGTAGAGTGGGTAGCAGAGAGAGTAGTAGAGAGTAGTAGAGTAGTAGAGAGTGCGTAGTAGAGAGCGAGTAGTAGAGAGAGTAGTGGAGAGTGAGTAGTAGAGAGTGAGTAGTAGAGAGTGAGTAGTAGAGCGTGAGTAGTAGAGAGTGAGTAGTAGAGAGTGAGTAGTAGAGAGAGAGTAGTAGAGCGTAGTAGTAGAGAGGGAGTAGTAGAGAGAGAGTAGTATAGAGTGAGTAGTAGAAAGTAGTAGCAAGTGAGTAGTAGAGAGTGAGTAGTTTAATTTAAAAGGAACACAATGCGGAGGTTCATTTTGCCATAGAAATTATGATTAGTGTGGAAAAAAGAAAAATTAGGGCACATTTTGAGTGACTTCTCAAATCCTCTTCTATTTCATTAAAAAACTTCTGACATGCAGACCGAAACATGCACTTTCAATACCAGCAGCAGACTTCCCTGGTGAGCGGTAGCTTTACTACAGTGATCAAATAAGCAACTAGAGTGCTACCATTCCGAATTTATGGCAAATGTGTCACATCTGAATGCCACCTTGATGAAACCAAAGTAAACAAGCAGTGAAAATGCAATAGGTCTCGCCCTCGTTTAAGTTAGCAATTCTGTTTGTAATTAGGTGACTTTTTAGCTTTGCTTTTATTAGTGTTTTTCAAAATTTCATGTACATAACATGCATATATGTATATGTATGAATGCATTTATATTTTTATGTATATAGATATGCAGATTATATATATGTTTATATATGTATGTATATATCCTTCAACTGTTTCTGCCCCTTGCTTGGAGACGCACTCAATAACAAAGCAGGACCCCATCAGTGGTAACAGAGTCCTTTAATCAAGCAAAACCGTACACATACATATATATAAATGCATATGCATATATGTGCATATGTGTGCGTGTAGAGAGGTAGAGCGAGGTGTAGCGGTAGAGAGGTGTAGAGAGAGAGGTAGGAAGAGAGGTAGAGAGTAGAGGATGAGTAATATAGAGTAGAGAGTAGAGAGAATAGTAGAGAGTAGTAGAGAGAGTAGTAGAGAGAGTAGCAGAGAGTGAGTAGGAGAGAGTAGTAGAGTGAGTAGTAGAGAGTGAGTAGGAGAGAGTAGGAGAGTGAGTAGTAGAGAGTGAGTAGTAGAGAGTAGTAGAATGAGTATTAGAGAGTGAAGTAGAGAGTAGTAGATAGTGAGTAGTGGAGACTGAGTAGCAGAGAGAGTAGTAGAGAAAGAGTAGTAGAGAAAGAGTAGTAGAGAAAGAGTAGTAGAGAAAGAGTAGTAGAGAAAGAGTAGTAGGGAATGAGTAGTAGGGAATGAGTAGTAGAGAATGAGTAGTAGAGAATGAGTAGTAGAGAATGAGTAGTAAAGAATGAGTAGTAAAGAATGAGTAGTAAAGAATGAGTAGTAGAGAGTAGTAGAGAGTAGTAGAGAGTGAGTAGTAGAGAGTAGTAGAGAGAGTAGTAGAGAGAGTAGTAGAGAGTGAGTAGTAGAGAGTAGTAGAGAATGAGTAGTAGAGAATGAGTAGTAAAGAATGAGTAGTAAAGAATGAGTAGTAGAGAGTAGTAGAGAGTAGTAGAGAGTGAGTATTAGAGAGTAGTAGAGAGAGTAGTAGAGAGAGTAGTAGAGAGAGTAGTAGAGAGTGAGTAGTAGAGAGTAGTAGAGAGAGTAGTAGAGAATGAGTAGTAGAGAATGAGTAGTAGAGAATGAGTAGTAGAGAATGAGTAGTAGAGAATGAGTAGCAGAGAGTGGGTAGCAGAGAATGAGTAGTAGAGAATGAGTAGTAGAGAATGAGTAGTAGAGAATGAGTAGTAGAGAATGAGTAGTAGAGAATGAGTAGTAGAGAGTGAGTAGTAGAGAGTGAGTAGTAGAGAGTGAGTAGTAGAGAGTGAGTAGTAGAGAGTGAGTAGTAGAGAGTGAGTAGTAGAGAGTGAGTAGTAGAGAGTGAGTGGTAGAGAGTAGTACAGAGTGAGTAGTAGAGAGTGATTAGTAGAGAGTGATGGAGTAGTAGAGCGTGAGTAGTAGAGTAGTAGAGAGTGAGTAGTAGAGAGCAAGTAAAGAGTGTGTAGTAGAGAGAGTAGTAGAGAGTAGTAGAGTGAGTAGTAGAGAGTGAGTAGTAGAGAGTAGTAGAGTGAGTAGTAGAGAGTGAGTAGTAGAGAGTGAGTAGTAGAGAGTGTGTAGTAGAGAGTGAGTAGTAGAGAGTGAGTAGTAGAGAGTGAGTAGTAGAGAGTGAGTAGTAGAGAGTGAGTAGCAGAGAGTGAGTAGTAGAGAGTAGTAGAGAGAGTAGTAGTGAGTAGTAGAGAGTGAGTAGTGGTGAGTAGTAGAGAGTGAGTAGTAGAGAGAGTAGTAGACAGTAGTAGACAGTAGTAGAGAGAGTAGTTGAGTAGTAGACAGAGTAGTGGAGAGTGAGTAGTAGAGAGTGAGTAGTAGAGAGTAGTAGAGAGTGAGTAGTAGAGAGTGAGTAGTAGCGAGTGAGTAGTAGCGAGTGAGTAGTAGAGAGTGAGTAGTAGAGAGTGAGTAGTAGAGAGTGAGTAGTAGAGAGAGTAGTAGAGAGTGAGTAGTAGAGAGTGAGTAGTAGAAAGTAGTAGAGAGTAGTAGAGAGCGAGTAGAAGAGAGTGAGTAGTGGAGAGTGAGTAGTAGAGTAGTAGAGAGTGAGTAGTAGAGTGAGTAGCAGAGAGAGTAGTAGTAGAGTAGTAGAGAGTGAGTAGTAGAGAGCGAGCAGTAGAGAGAGTAGTAGAGAGTGAGTAGGAGAGTGTGAGTAGTAGAGAGGGAGTAGTAGAGAGGGAGTAGTAGAGAGGGAGTAGTAGAAAGTAGTAGCGAGTGAGTAGTAGAATGAGTAGCAGAGTAGTAGTAGAGAGTAGTAGTATGTAGTAGTAGAGAGTAGTAGAGAGTAGTAGAGAGTGAGTAGTAGAGTGAGTAGTGGAGAGTGAGTACTAGAGTAGTAGAGAGAGTAGTAGTAGAGTAGTAGAGAGCGAGTAGTAGAGAGCGAGTAGTAGAGAGCGAGTAGTAGAGAGCGAGTAGTAGAGAGCGAGTAGTAGAGAGCGAGTAGTAGACAGCGAGTAGTAGAGAGTGAGTAGTAGAGAGTGAGTAGTAGAGAGAGTAGTAGAGTGTAGTAGTAGAGAGGGAGTAGTAGAGAGAGTAGTAGAGAGTAGTAGAGAGAGAGTAGTAGAGTGTGAGTGGTAGAGAGTAGTAGAGAGAGTAGTAGAGAGAAGTAGAGAGTGAGTAGTAGAGAGTGAGTAGTAGAGAGTGAGTAGTAGAGAGTAGTAGAGTGAGTAGTAGAGAGGGAGTAGTAGAGAGTGAGTAGTAGCGAGTGAGTAGTAGAGAGAGTAGTAGAGAGTGAGTAGTAGAGAGTGAGTAGTAGAAAGTAGTAGAGAGTAGTAGAGAGCGAGTAGAAGAGAGTGAGTAGTGGAGAGTGAGTAGTAGAGTAGTAGAGAGTGAGTAGTAGAGTGAGTAGCAGAGAGAGTAGTAGTAGAGTAGTAGAGAGTGAGTAGTAGAGAGCGAGCAGTAGAGAGTAGTAGAGAGTGAGTAGTAGAGAGTGAGTAGTAGAGAGTGAGTAGTAGCGAGTGAGTAGTAGAGAGTGAGTAGTAGAGAGTGAGTAGTAGAGAGTGAGTAGTAGAGAGAGTAGTAGAGAGAGTAGTAGAGAGTGAGTAGTAGAAAGTAGTAGAGAGTAGTAGAGAGCGAGTAGAAGAGAGTTAGTGGAGAGTGAGTAGTAGAGTAGTAGAGAGTGAGTAGTAGAGTGAGTAGCAGAGAGAGTAGTAGTAGAGTAGTAGAGAGTGAGTAGTAGAGAGCGAGCAGTAGAGAGAGTAGTAGAGAGTGAGTAGGAGAGTGTGAGTGGTAGAGAGGGAGTAGTAGAGAGGGAGTAGTAGAGAGTGAGTAGTAGAAAGTAGTAGCGAGTGAGTAGTAGAATGAGTAGCAGAGTAGTAGTAGAGAGTAGTAGTATGTAGTAGTAGAGAGTAGTAGAGAGTAGTAGAGAGTGAGTAGTAGAGTGAGTAGTGGAGAGTGAGTACTAGAGTAGTAGAGAGAGTAGTAGTAGAGTAGTAGAGAGCGAGTAGTAGAGAGCGAGTAGTAGAGAGCGAGTAGTAGAGAGCGAGTAGTAGAGAGCGAGTAGTAGAGTGCGAGTAGTAGAGAGCGAGTAGTAGAGAGTGAGTAGTAGAGAGTGAGTAGTAGAGAGAGTAGTAGAGTAGTAGTAGAGAGGGAGTAGTAGAGAGAGTAGTAGAGAGTAGTAGAGAGAGAGTAGTAGAGTGTGAGTGGTAGAGAGTAGTAGAGAGAGTAGTAGAGAGAAGTAGAGAGTGAGTAGTAGAGAGTGAGTAGTAGAGAGTGAGTAGCAGAGAGTAGTAGAGTGAGTAGTAGAGAGGGAGTAGTAGAGTAGTAGAGAGTGAGTGGTAGAGAGTAGTAGAGAGTAGTAGTAGAGAGTAGTAGAGTGTGAGTAGTAGAAAGTAGTAGTGAGTGAGTAGTAGAGTGAGTAGCAGAGAGAGTAGTAGAGAGTAGTAGTAGAGAGTAGTAGTGAGTAGTAGAGAGTGAGTAGTGGAGAGTGAGTAGTAGAGTAGTAGAGTTAGTAGAGAGTGAGTAGTGGAGAGTGAGTAGTAGAGTAGTAGAGTTAGTAGAGAGTGAGTAGTAGAGAGTGAGTAGTAGAGAGTAGTAGAGTGAGTAGCAGAGAGAGAGTAGTAGAGAGTGAGTAGTAGAAAGTAGTAACGAGTGAGTAGTAGAGTGAGTAGCAGAGAGAGTAGTAGAGAGTAGTAGTAGAGAGTAGTAGAGAGTAGTAGAGAGTAGTAGAGAGTAGTAGAGAGTAGTAGAGAGCGAGTAGTAGAGAGCGAGTAGAAGAGAGCGAGTAGAAGAGAGCGAGTAGAAGAGAGTGAGTAGTGGAGAGTGAGTAGTGGAGAGTGAGTAGTAGAGAGTGAGTAGTAGAGAGTGAGTAGTAGAGAGTGAGTAGTAGAGTAGTAGAGTGAGTCGTAGAGAGTAGTAGATAGTAAAGAGTGAGTAGAAGCGAGTGAGTAGTAGAGAGTGAGTAGTTTAATTTAAAAGGAACACAATGAGGAGGTTCATTTTGCCATAGAAATTATTATTAGTGCGGAAAAAAGAAAAATTAGGGCACATTTTGAGTGACTTCTCAAATCCTCTTCTATTTCATTAAAAAACTTCTGACATGCAGACTGAAACATGCACTTTCAATACCAGCAGCAGACTTTCCTGGTGAGCGGTAGCTTTACTACAGTGATCTAATAAGCAACTAGAGTGCTTACATTCCGAAATTATTGCAAATGTGTGACACATCTGAATGCCTTCTTGATGGAATGAAAGTAAAAAACCTGAAAGTATTTCCTACTGAGGACACTGTTGTGAATAGGGAAATTAGGAAACTTCAAAACAAATAAGTCTCCCAAGATGGCCACCAGAGACAAAAGAGCCCAAATTTAGCACAAATATCACCGAGATGTAGCCCAAGTAAAGCCCAATGACAGAATGTCCCAGAGTGTTTTAAAGAACAACTAGAGCGCTAACAGTCTTACTTATGACAAAAGTATGGCACACCTGAAGCCATCTTGATTGGAATAAAGTGGTAACACTTAAAACATTTAATTTGCAAAGGAACAAAATGAGGGGGTTCATTTTGCCATAAAAATTATGATTAGTGCTGCAGAAATAAAGAGTAGGGCACATTATGACTTCTCAAATCCTCTTCCATTTCATTAAAAAATTCTGACATGGAGACTAAAACATGCAATTTGAATACCAGCAGCAGACTTCCCTGGTGAGCAGTAGCTTTACTACAGTGATCTAATGAGCAACTAGAGTGCTACCATTCAGAATTTATGGAAAATGTGTGACACATCTGAATGCCTTCTTGATGGAATCAAAGTAAACAAGCATTGAAAATGCAATACGTCTCGCCCTCGTTTAAGTTAAAGCAATTCGGTTTGTAATTAGGTGTCTTTCTAGCTTTGCTTGTATTAAAGTTTTTCAAACTTTCATGTACATACCATGCATATGTATGCATATGTGTATATGTGTATGTTTGCATGCATTTATATTTATATAGATATGCAGATATTTATATGTTTATATATATATATATATATATATATATATATATATATATATATATATATAATAAATAAAAGCAAGTGTGCCCCTCGATAGGACCGCACCTGTGAAATTTTGATTGGGGATATACTGGTGGTTATCCGTACGCTGCCAAACACAAACTATCTGCTACTGAGGAGGGCGGTGGCCCGAAACGCGTATAGCAGGAAGAAAACGAAGGTTGCAGCTTTCAACATACTGCCTGTGCTCTGGCATTAATCCTACCAGTAGTGCGGTCCTATCAAGGGGCAAACTCTTTCTTTCATATATATATATATATATACACATACATATACATATATATAAATGCATATGCATATATATGTGCATATGTGTGAATGTACAGAGAGGTAGAGAGGTAGAGGTGTATAGGTAGAGGTAGAGAGGTAGAGAGTAGTAGGTAGAGAGTAGAAGAGAGAGAGGTAGAGAGTAGAGAGCGAGTAATAGAGAGTAGAGAGTGAGTAGTAGAGAGTAGTAGAGAGTAGTAGAGAGTAGTTGAGAGTAGTTGAGAGTGAGTAGCAGAGTGAATAGTAGAGAGTAGCAGGTAGAGAGTAGTAGAGAGTGAGTAGTAGAGAGTGAGTAGTAGAGAGTGAGTAGTAGAGAGAGTAGTAGAGAGAGTAGTAGAGAGTAGTAGAGAGTGAGTAGTAGAGAGTAGTGGAGTAGTAGAGAGTGAGTAGTAGAGAGTAGTAGAGAGTGAGTAGTAGAGTGAGTACTAGAGAGTAGTAGAGAGTGAGTAGCAGAGAGAGTAGTAGAGAGCGAGTAGTAGAGAGTAGTAGAGTGAGTAGTAGAGAGTAGTAGAGAGAGTAGTAGAGAGTGAGTAGTAGAGAGTAGTAGAGAGAGTAGTAGAGAATGAGTAGTAGAGAATGAGTAGTAGAGAATGAGTAGTAGAGAATGAGTAGTAGAGAATGAGTAGCAGAGAATGAGTAGCAGAGAGTGGGTAGTATAGAATGAGTAGTAGAGAATGAGTAGTAGAGAATGAGTAGTAGAGTGAGTAGTAGAGAGTAGTAGAGAGTAGTAGAGAGTGAGTAGTAGAGAGTGAGTAGTAGAGAGGGAGTAGTAGAGAGTGAGTAGTAGAGAGTGAGTGGTAGAGAGTAGTACAGAGTGAGTAGTAGAGAGTGATTAGTAGAGAGTGATGGAGTAGTAGAGCGTGAGTAGTAGAGTAGTAGAGAGTGAGTAGTAGAGAGTAGTAGAGTAGTAGAGTGAGTAGTAGAGAGTGAGTAGTAGAGAGTGAGTAGTAGAGAGTGAGTAGTAGAGAGTGAGTAGTAGAGAGTGAGTAGCAGAGAGTGAGTAGTAGAGAGTAGTAGAGAGAGTAGTAGAGTGAGTAGTAGGGAGTGAGTAGTAGAGAGTAGTAGAGTAGTAGAGTGAGTAGTAGAGAGTGAGTAGTAGAGAGTGAGTAGTAGAGAGTGAGTAGTAGAGAGTGAGTAGCAGAGAGTGAGTAGTAGAGAGTAGTAGAGAGAGTAGTAGTGAGTAGTAGAGAGTGAGTAGTAGTGAGTAGTAGAGAGTGAGAAGTAGAGAGAGTAGTAGAGAGTAGTAGAGTGAGTAGTAGAGAGAGTAGTTGAGAGAGTAGTTGAGTAGTAGAGAGAGTAGTAGAGAGTGAGTAGTAGAGAGTGAGTAGTAGAGAGTAGTAGAGAGTGAGTAGTAGAGAGTGAGTAGTAGAGAGTGAGTAGTAGAGAGTGAGTAGTAGAGAGAGAGTAGTAGAGAGAGTAGTAGAGAGTGAGTAGTAGAGAGTGAGTAGTAGAAAGTAGTAGAGAGTAGTAGAGCGAGTAGAAGAGAGTGAGTAGTGGAGAGTGAGTAGTAGAGTAGTGGAGAGTGAGTAGTAGAGTAGTAGAGAGTGAGTAGTAGAGTGAGTAGCAGAGAGAGTAGTAGAGAATAGTAGTAGAGAATAGTAGAGAGTAGTAGAGAGTAGTAGAGAGCGAGTAGAAGAGAGTGAGTAGTGGAGAGTGAGTAGTAGAGTAGTAGAGAGTGAGTAGTAGAGTGAGTAGCAGAGAGAGTAGTAGTAGAGTAGTAGAGAGTGAGTAGTAGAGAGCGAGCAGTAGAGAGAGTAGTAGAGAGTGAGTAGGAGAGTGTGAGTAGTAGAGAGGGAGTAGTAGAGAGAGAGTAGTAGAGAGAGAGTAGTAGAGAGTGAGTAGTAGAAAGTAGTAGCGAGTGAGTAGTAGAGTGAGTAGCAGAGAGTAGTAGAGAGTAGTAGTATAGAGTAGTAGAGAGTAGTAGAGAGTAGTAGAGAGTGAGTAGTAGAGTGAGTAGTGGAGAGTGAGTACTAGAGTAGTAGAGTGAGTAGTAGAGTGAGTAGCAGAGAGAGTAGTAGAGAGAGAGTAGTAGAGAGCGAGTAGTAGAGAGCGAGTAGTAGAGAGCGAGTAGTAGAGAGGGAGTAGTAGAGAGGGAGTAGTAGAGAGGGAGTAGGAGAGAGGGAGTAGGAGAGAGTGAGTAGGAGAGAGTGAGTAGGAGAGAGTGAGTAGTAGAGAGTGAGTAGTAGAAAGTAGTAGCGAGTGAGTAGTAGAGTGAGTAGCAGAGAGAGTAGTAGAGAGTAGTAGAGTAGTAGAGAGTGAGTAGTAGAGAGCGAGTAGTAGAGAGAGTAGTGGAGAGTGAGTAGTAGAGTAGTAGAGAGTGAGTAGTAGAGAGTGAGTAGTAGAGAGGGAGTAGTAGAGAGAGAGTAGTAGAGCGTAGTAGTAGAGAGGGAGTAGTAGAGAGAGTAGTAGAGTGTGAGTGGTAGAGAGTAGGAGTGAGTAGTAGAGAGTAGTAGAGAGAGAGTAGTAGAGTGTGAGTGGTAGAGAGTAGGAGTGAGTAGTAGAGAGTAGTTGAGAGTGAGTAATAGGGTAGTAGAGTAGTAGAGAGTAGTAGAGTAGTAGAAAGTGAGAAGTAGAGAGGGAGTAGTAGAGAGGGAGTAGTAGAGAGTAGTAGAGAGGGAGTAGTAGAGAGTGATTAGTAGAGAGTGAGTAGTAGAAAGTAGTAGCAAGTGAGTAGTAGAGAGTGAGTAGTTTAATTTAAAAGGAACACAATCAGGAGGTTCATTTTGCCATAGAAATTATGATTAGTGTGGAAAAAAGAAAAATGAGGGCACATTTTGAGTGACTTCTCAAATCCTCTTCCATTTCATTAAAAAACTTCTGACATGCAGACTGAAACATGCACTTTCAATACCAGCAGCAGACTTTCCTGGTGAGCAGTAGCTTTACTACAGTGATCTAATGAGGAACTAGAGTGCTACCATTCAGAATTTATGGCAAATGTGTCACATCTGAATGCCTTCTTGATGGAATCAAAGTACACAAGCATTGAAAATGCAATAGGTCTCGCCCTCGTTTAAGTTAAAGCAATTCTGTTTGTAATTAGGTGGCTTTTTAGCTTTGCTTTTATTAGTGTTTTTCAAAATTTCATGTACATAACATGCATATATGTATATGTATGAATGCATTTATATTTGTATGTATATAGATATGTAGATTATATATATGTTTATATATGTATGTATATATATACACATACATATATGTAAATGCATATGCACATATCTGAATATGAGTGCGTGTAGAGAGGTAGAGCGAGGTGTAGCGGTAGAGAGGTGTAGAGAGAGAGGTAGAGAGAGAGGTAGAGAGTAGAGGATGAGTAATATAGAGTAGAGAGTAGAGAGAATAGTAGAGAGTAGTAGAGAGAGTAGCAGAGCGTGAGTAGGAGAGAGTAGTAGAGTGAGTAGTAGAGAGTGAGTAGTAGAGAGTAGTAGATAGTGAGAAGTAGAGAGCAGTGTAGAGTGAGTAGTAGAGAGTAGTAGAGAGTGAGTAGTAGAGAGTAGTAGAGTGAGTATTAGAGAGTGAGTAGTAGAGAGTAGTAGATAGTGAGTAGTAGAGAGTGATTAGTAGAGAGTAGTGGATTAGTAGAGAGTAGTGGAGTAGTAGAGCGTGAGTAGTAGAGATTGAGTAGTAGAGAGTAGTAGAGTGAGTATTAGAGAGTGAGTAGTAGAGAGTAGTAGATAGTGAGTAGTAGAGAGTGATAGGTAGAGAGTAGTGGATTAGTAGAGAGTAGTGGAGTAGTAGAGCATGAGTAGTAGAGAGTAAGTATTAGAGAGTAGTAGAGAGCAAGTAGTAGAGAGTGTGTAGTAGCGAGAGTAGTAGAGAGTAGTAGAGAGAGTAGTAGAGCGTGCGTAGCAGAGAGTAGTGGAGAGTAGTAGAGAGTGAGTAGTAGAGTGAGTAGTAGAGTGAGTAGTAGAGAGTAGTAGCGAGTGAGTAGTAGAGAGAGTAGTAGAGAGGAGTAGTAGAGAGTAGTAGAGAGCGAGTAGTAGAGAGTGAGTAGTAGAGAGTGAGTAGTAGAGAGTGAGTAGTGGAGAGTGAGTAGTGGAGAGTGAGTGCTAGAGTAGTAGAGGGTGAGTAGTAGAGAGAGCAGTAGAGAGTAGCAGAGAGCAAGTAGTAGAGAGTGAGTAGTGGAGAGTGAGTAGTAGAGTAGTAGAGAGTAAGTAGTAGAGAGTGAGTAGTAGAGTGAGTAGTAGAGAGCGAGTAGTAGAGAGCGAGTAGTGGAGAGTGAGTAGTAGAGTAGTAGAGAGTGAGTAGTAGAGAGTGAGTAGTAGAGAGTGATTAGTAGAGAGTGATTAGTAGAGAGTGAGTAATAGAGAGTGAGTAGTAGAGAGAGTAGTAGAGAGTAGTAGAGAGCGAGTAGTAGAGAGTGAGTAGTGGAGAGTGGTAGAGAGTGAGTAGTAGAGAGTGAGTAGTAGAGAGTGAGTAGTAGAGAGTGAGTAGTAGAGAGTGAGTAGTAGAGTAGTAGAGTGAGTAGTAGAGAGCGAGTAGTAGAGAGTGAGTAGTAGAGAGTGAGTAGTAGAAAGTAGTAGCGAGTGAGTTGTAGAGTGAGTAGCAGAGAGAGTAGTAGAGAGTAGTAGTAGAGAGTGAGTAGTGGAGAGTGAGTACTAGAGTAGTAGAGAGTGAGTAGTAGAGTGAGTAGTGGAGAGTGAGTACTAGAGTAGTAGAGAGTGAGTAGTAGAGTGAGTAGTAGAGAGAGTAGTAGAGAGTAGTAGAGAGCAAGTAGTAGAGAGTGAGTAGTAGAAAGTAGTAGCGAGTGAGTAGTAGAGTGAGTAGCAGAGAGAGTAGTAGAGAGTAGTAGAGTAGTAGAGAGTGCGTAGTAGAGAGCGAGTAGTAGAGAGAGTAGTGGAGAGTGAGTAGTAGAGAGTGAGTAGTAGAGAGTGAGTAGTAGAGCGTGAGTAGTAGAGCGTGAGTAGTAGAGAGTGAGTAGTAGAGAGTGAGTAGTAGAGAAAGAGTAGTAGAGCGTAGTAGTAGAGAGGGAGTAGTAGAGAGAGAGTAGTATAGAGTGAGTAGTAGAAAGTAGTAGCAAGTGAGTAGTAGAGAGTGAGTAGTTTAATTTAAAAGGAACACAATGTGGAGGTTCATTTTGCCATAGAAATTATGATTAGTGTGGAAAAAAGAAAAATTAGGGCACATTTTGAGTGACTTCTCAAATCCTCTTCTATTTCATTAAAAAACTTCTGACATGCAGACCGAAACATGCACTTTCAATACCAGCAGCAGACTTCCCTGGTGAGCGGTAGCTTTACTACAGTGATCAAATAAGCAACTAGAGTGCTACCATTCCGAATTTATGGCAAATGTGTCACATCTGAATGCCATCTTGATGAAACCAAAGTAAACAAGCATTGAAAATGCAATAGGTCTCGCCCTCGTTTAAGTTAGCAATTCTGTTTGTAATTAGGTGACTTTTTAGCTTTGCTTTTATTAGTGTTTTTCAAAATTTCATGTACATAACATGCATATATGTATATGTATGAATGCATTTATATTTTTATGTATATAGATATGCAGATTATATATATGTTTATATATGTATGTATATATCCTTCAACTGTTTCTGCCCCTTGCTTGGAGACGCACTCAATAACAAAGCAGGACCCCATCAGTGGTAACAGAGTCCTTTAATCAAGCAAAACCGTACACATACATATATATAAATGCATATGCATATATGTGCATATGTGTGCGTGTAGAGAGGTAGAGCGAGGTGTAGCGGTAGAGAGGTGTAGAGAGAGAGGTAGAGAGAGGTAGAGAGTAGAGGATGAGTAATATAGAGTAGAGAGTAGAGAGAATAGTAGAGAGTAGTAGAGAGAGTAGTAGAGAGAGTAGTAGAGAGAGTAGCAGAGAGTGAGTAGGAGAGAGTAGTAGAGTGAGTAGTAGAGAGTGAGTAGGAGAGAGTAGTAGAGTGAGTAGTAGAGTGAGTAGTAGAGAGTAGTAGAATGAGTATTAGAGAGTGAAGTAGAGAGTAGTAGATAGTGAGTAGTGGAGACTGAGTAGCAGAGAGAGTAGTAGAGAAAGAGTAGTAGAGAAAGAGTAGTAGAGAAAGAGTAGTAGAGAAAGAGTAGTAGAGAAAGAGTAGTAGAGAAAGAGTAGTAGAGAAAGAGTAGTAGAGAATGAGTAGTAGGGAATGAGTAGTAGAGAATGAGTAGTAGAGAATGAGTAGTAGAGAATGAGTAGTAAAGAATGAGTAGTAAAGAATGAGTAGTAGAGTGAGTAGTAGAGAGTAGTAGAGAGTAGTAGAGAGTGAGTAGTAGAGAGTAGTAGAGAGAGTAGTAGAGAGTGAGTAGTAGAGAGTAGTAGAGAATGAGTAGTAGAGAATGAGTAGTAGAGAATGAGTAGTAGAGAATGAGTAGTAGAGAATGAGTAGTAAAGAATGAGTAGTAAAGAATGAGTAGTAGAGTGAGTAGTAGAGAGTAGTAGAGAGTAGTAGAGAGTAGTAGAGAGTGAGTAGTAGAGAGTAGTAGAGAGAGTAGTAGAGAGAGTAGTAGAGAGAGTAGTAGAGAGAGTAGTAGAGAGTGAGTAGTAGAGAGTAGTATAGAGAGTAGTAGAGAATGAGTAGTAGAGAATGAGTAGTAGAGAATGAGTAGTAGAGAATGAGTAGTAGAGAATGAGTAGTAGAGAATGAGTAGTAGAGAATGAGTAGCAGAGAGTGGGTAGTAGAGAATGAGTAGTAGAGAATGAGTAGTAGAGAATGAGTAGTAGAGAATGAGTAGTAGAGAATGAGTAGTAGAGAATGAGTAGTAGAGAATGAGTAGTAGAGAGTAGTAGAGAGTGAGTAGTAGAGAGTAGCAGAGAGTGAGTAGCAGAGAGTGAGTAGTAGAGAGTGAGTAGTAGAGAGTGAGTAGTAGAGAGTGAGTAGTAGAGAGTGAGTAGTAGAGAGTGAGTGGTAGAGAGTAGTACAGAGTGAGTAGTAGAGAGTGATTAGTAGAGAGTGATGGAGTAGTAGAGCGTGAGTAGTAGAGTAGTAGAGAGTGAGTAGTAGAGAGCAAGTAAAGAGTGTGTAGTAGAGAGAGTAGTAGAGAGTAGTAGAGTGAGTAGTAGAGAGTGAGTAGTAGAGAGTAGTAGAGAGTAGTAGAGTGAGTAGTAGGGAGTGAGTAGTAGAGAGTGTGTAGTAGAGAGTGAGTAGTAGAGAGTGAGTAGTAGAGAGAGAGTAGTAGAGAGTGAGTAGCAGAGAGTGAGTAGCAGAGAGTGAGTAGAGAGAGTAGTAGTGAGTAGTAGAGAGTGAGTAGTGGTGAGTAGTAGAGAGTGAGTAGTAGAGAGAGTAGTAGAGAGTAGTAGACAGTAGTAGAGAGAGTGAGTAGTAGAGAGAGTAGTAGAGAGTGAGTAGTAGAGAGTGAGTAGTAGAGAGTGAGTAGTAGAGAGTGAGTAGTAGCGAGTGAGTAGTAGCGAGTGAGTAGTAGAGAGTGAGTAGTAGCGAGTGAGTAGTAGAGAGTGAGTAGTAGAGAGTGAGTAGTAGAGAGTGAGTAGTAGAGAGTGAGTAGTAGAGAGTGAGTAGTAGAGAGTGAGTAGTAGAGAGAGTAGTAGAGAGTGAGTAGTAGAGAGTGAGTAGTAGAAAGTAGTAGAGAGTAGTAGAGAGCGAGTAGAAGAGAGTGAGTAGTGGAGAGTGAGTAGTAGAGTAGTAGAGAGTGAGTAGTAGAGTGAGTAGCAGAGAGAGTAGTAGTAGAGTAGTAGAGAGTGAGTAGTAGAGAGCGAGCAGTAGAGAGAGTAGTAGAGAGTGAGTAGGAGAGTGTGAGTAGTAGAGAGGGAGTAGTAGAGAGAGAGTAGTAGAGAGTGAGTAGTAGAAAGTAGTAGCGAGTGAGTAGTAGAATGAGTAGCAGAGTAGTAGTAGAGAGTAGTAGTATGTAGTAGTAGAGAGTAGTAGAGAGTAGTAGAGCGTGAGTAGTAGAGTGAGTAGTGGAGAGTGAGTACTAGAGTAGTAGAGAGAGTAGTAGTAGAGTAGTAGAGAGCGAGTAGTAGAGAGCGAGTAGTAGAGAGCGAGTAGTAGAGAGCGAGTAGTAGAGAGCGAGTAGTAGAGAGCGAGTAGTAGAGAGCGAGTAGTAGAGAGCGAGTAGTAGAGAGCGAGTAGTAGAGAGCGAGTAGTAGAGAGCGAGTAGTAGAGTGTGAGTAGTAGAGAGAGTAGTAGAGTGTAGTAGTAGAGAGGGAGTAGTAGAGAGAGTAGTAGAGAGTAGTAGAGAGAGAGTAGTAGAGTGTGAGTGGTAGAGAGTAGTAGAGAGAGTAGTAGAGAGAAGTAGAGAGTGAGTAGTAGAGAGTGAGTAGTAGAGAGTGAGTAGTAGAGAGTAGTAGAGTGAGTAGTAGAGAGGGAGTAGTAGAGAGGGAGTAGTAGAGTAGTAGAGAGTGAGTGGTAGAGAGTAGTAGCGAGTAGTAGTGGAGAGTAGTAGAGTGTGAGTAGTAGAAAGTAGTAGCGAGTGAGTAGTAGAGTGAGTAGCAGAGAGAGTAGTAGAGAGTAGTAGTAGAGAGTAGTAGTGAGTAGTAGAGAGCGAGTAGTAGAGAGCGAGTAGTAGAGAGCGAGTAGTAGAGAGCGAGTAGTGGAGAGTGAGTAGTGGAGAGTGAGTAGTAGAGTAGTAGAGTTAGTAGAGAGTGAGTAGTAGAGAGTGAGTAGTAGAGAGTGAGTAGTAGAGAGTGAGTAGTAGAGAGTAGTAGAGTGAGTAGCAGAGAGAGTAGTAGAGAGTAGTAGAGAGTAGTAGTAGAGAGTAGTAGAGAGTAGTAGAGAGTAGTAGAGAGTAGTAGAGAGCGAGTAGAAGAGAGCGAGTAGAAGAGAGTGAGTAGTGGAGAGTGAGTAGTGGAGAGTGAATAGTAGAGAGTGAGTAGTAGAGAGTGAGTAGTAGAGAGTGAGTAGTAGAGTAGTAGAGTGAGTCGTAGAGAGTAGTAGATAGTAAAGAGTGAGTAGAAGCGAGTGAGTAGTAGAGAGTGAGTAGTTTAATTTAAAAGGAACACAATGAGGAGGTTCATTTTGCCATAGAAATTATTATTAGTGCGGAAAAAAGAAAAATTAGGGCACATTTTGAGTGACTTCTCAAATCCTCTTCTATTTCATTAAAAAACTTCTGACATGCAGACTGAAACATGCACTTTCAATACCAGCAGCAGACTTTCCTGGTGAGCGGTAGCTTTACTACAGTGATCTAATAAGCAACTAGAGTGCTTACATTCCGAAATTATTGCAAATGTGTGACACATCTGAATGCCTTCTTGATGGAATGAAAGTAAAAAACCTGAAAGTATTTCCTACTGAGGACACTGTTGTGAATAGGGAAATTAGGAAACTTCAAAACAAATAAGTCTCCCAAGATGGCCACCAGAGACAAAAGAGCCCAAATTTAGCACAAATATCACCGAGATGTAGCCCAAGTATAGCCCAATGACAGAATGTCCCAGAGTGTTTTAAAGAACAACTAGAGCGCTAACAGTCTTACTTATGACAAAAGTATGGCACACCTGAAGCCATCTTGATTGGAATAAAGTGGTAACACTTAAAACATTTAATTTGCAAAGGAACAAAATGAGGGGGTTCATTTTGCCATAAAAATTATGATTAGTGCTGCAGAAATAAAGAGTAGGGCACATTATGACTTCTCAAATCCTCTTCCATTTCATTAAAAAATTCTGACATGGAGACTGAAACATGCACTTTGAATACCAGCAGCAGACTTCCCTGGTGAGCAGTAGCTTTACTACAGTGATCTAATGAGCAACTAGAGTGCTACCATTCAGAATTTATGGAAAATGTGTGACACATCTGAATGCCTTCTTGATGGAATCAAAGTAAACACGCATTGAAAATGCAATACGTCTCGCCCTCGTTTAAGTTAAAGCAATTCTGTTTGTAATTAGGTGTCTTTCTAGCTTTGCTTGTATTAAAGTTTTTCAAACTTTCATGTACATACCATGCATATGTATGCATATGTGTATATGTGTATGTTTGCATGCATTTATATTTATATAGATATGCAGATATGTATATGTTTATATATATATATATAAATAAATAAAAGAAAGTGTGCCCCTCGATAGGACCGCACCTGTGAAATTTTGATTGGGGATATACTGGTGGTTATCCGTACGCTGCCAAACACAAACTATCTGCTACTGAGGAGGGCGGTGGCCCGAAACGCGTATAGCAGGAAGAAAACGAAGGTTGCAGCTTTCAACATACTGCCTGTGCTCTGGCATTAATCCTACCAGTAGTGCGGTCCTATCAAGGGGCAAACTCTTTCTTTCATATATATATACATATACATATATATAAATGCATATGCATATATATGTGCATATGTGTGAATGTACAGAGAGGTAGAGAGGTAGAGGTGTATAGGTAGAGGTAGAGAGTAGTAGGTAGAGAGTAGAAGAGAGAGAGGTAGAGAGTAGAGAGCGAGTAATAGAGAGTAGAGAGTGAGTAGTAGAGAGTAGTAGAGAGTAGTAGAGAGTAGTAGAGAGTAGTTGAGAGTGAGTAGTAGAGTGAGTAGCAGAGTGAATAGTAGAGAGTAGCAGGTAGAGAGTAGTAGAGAGTGAGTAGTAGAGAGTGAGTAGTAGAGAGTGAGTAGTAGAGAGTGAGTAGTAGAGAGAGTAGTAGAGAGTAGTAGAGAGTAGTAGAGAGTGAGTAGTAGAGAGTAGTGGAGTAGTAGAGAGTGAGTAGTAGAGAGTAGTAGAGAGTGAGTAGTAGAGTGAGTACTAGAGAGTAGTAGAGAGTGAGTAGCAGAGAGCAAGTAGTAGAGAGTGTGTAGTAGAGTGAGTAGTAGAGAGTGAGTAATAGAGAGAGTAGTAGGGAGTGAGAAGTAGAGAGAGTAGTAGAGTAGTAGAGAATGAGTAGTGGAGAGTGAGCAGTAGAGAGTAGTAGAGAGTGAGTAGTAGAGAGTGAGTAGTAGAGAGTGAGTAGTAGAGAGTGAGTAGTAGAGAGAGTAGTAGAGAGAGTAGTAGAGAGAGTAGTAGAGAGAGTAGTAGAGAGAGTAGTAGAGAGAGTAGTAGAGAGAGTAGTAGAGTGAGTAGTAGAGTGAGTAGTAGAGAGTGAGTAGTAGAGAGTGAGTAGTAGAGTGAGTAGTAGAGAGTGAGTAGTAGAGAGTGAGTAGTAGAGAGTGAGTAGTAGAGAGAGTAGTAGAGAGTAGTAGAGAGAGTAGTAGAGAGAGTAGTAGAGAGAGTAGTAGAGAGAGTAGTAGAGAGTGAGTGGTAGAGAGTAGGAGAGAGCAGTAGAGTGAGTAGTAGAGAATAGTATAGAGTGAGTAGTAGAGCGAACAGTAGAGTAGTAGAGTAGCAGAGAGTGAGTAGTAGAGAGTGAGTAGCAGAGAGAGTAGTAGAGAGCGAGTAGTAGAGAGTAGTAGAGAGTGAGTAGTAGAGAGTAGTGTAGTATAGAGTGAGTAGTAGAGAGTAGTAGAGAGTGAGTAGTAGAGTGAGTACTAGAGAGTAGTAGAGAGCGAGTAGCAGAGAGCAAGTAGTAGATAGTGTGTAGTAGAGAGAGAGTAGTAGAGAGTAGCAGAGAGTGAGTAGTAGAGAGAGAGTAGTAGAGAGTGAGAAGTAGAGAGTAGTTGAGAGCGAGTAGTAGAGAATGAGTGGTGGAGAATGAGCAGTAGAGAGTAGTAGCGAGTGAGTAGTGGAGAGTGAATAGTACAAAGTGAGTAGTAGAGAGTGAGTAGTAGAGAGTGAGTAGTAGAGAGTGAGTAGTAGAGAGTGAGTAGTAGAGTAGTAGAGAGTGAGTAGTAGAGAGTGAGTAGTAGAGAGTGAGTAGTAGAGAGTGAGTAGTAGAGAGTGAGTAGTAGAGTAGTAGAGAGTGAGTAGTAGAGAGTGAGTAGTAGAGAGTGAGTAGTAGAGAGTAGTAGAGAGTGAGTAGTAGAGTGAGTAGTAGAGAGTAGTAGAGAGTAGTAGAGAGTAGTAGAGAGTAGTAGAGTGAGTAGTAGAGTGAGTAGTAGAGAGTGAGTAGCAGAGCGAGTAGTAGAGAGCGAGTAGTAGAGAGCGAGTAGTAGAGAGGGAGTAGTAGAGGGAGTAGTAGAGAGGGAGTAGTAGAGAGGGAGTAGTAGAGAGGGAGTAGTAGAGAGGGAGTAGTAGAGAGGGAGTAGTAGAGAGGGAGTAGTAGAGAGTAGTAGAGAGGGAGTAGTAGAGAGTAGTAGAGAGTGAGTAGTAGAGTAGTAGAGAGTGAGTGGTAGAGAGGTAGAGAGTAGTAGTGAGTGGTAGAGAGTAGTAGAGAGTAGTAGAGAGCAGTAGAGTGAGTAGTAGAGAGTTGTAGAGAGTGAGTAGTAGAGAGAGTAGTAGAGAGTGAGTAGTTGAGAGTGAGTAGTAGAGAGTGAGTAGAAGAGTAGTAGAGAGTAGTAGAGTGAGTAGTAGAGAGTTGTAGAGTGAGTAGTAGAGAGGGAGTAGTAGAGAGGGAGTAGTAGAGTAGTAGAGAGTGAGTGATAGAGAGTAGTAGAGAGTGACTAGTAGAGAGTAGTAGTAGAGGGTAGTAGAGGGTAGTAGAGAGTAGTAGAGAGTGAGTAGTAGAGTAGTAGAGAATGAGTGATAGAGTAGTAGTAGAGAGCAGTAGAGTGAGTAGTAGAGAGTAGTAAAGAGTGAGTAGTAGAGAGTAGTAGTAGAGGGTAGTAGAGAGTGAGTAGTAGAGAGTGAGTAGTTTAATTTAAAAGGAACACAATGAGGAGGTTCATTTTGCCATAGAAATTATTATTAGTGCAGAAAAAAGAAAAATTAGGGCACATTTTGAGTGACTTCTCCAATCCTCTTCTATTTCATTAAAAAAATTCTGACATGCAGACTGAAACATGCACTTTGAATACCAGCAGCAGACTTCCCTGGTGAGCAGTAGCTTTACTACAGTGATCTAATGAGCAACTAGAGTGCTACCATTCAGAATTTATGGAAAATGTGTGACACATCTGAATGCCTTCTTGATGGAATCAAAGTAAACAAGCATTGAAAATGCAATATGCCTCGCCCTCGTTTAAGTTAAAGCAATTCTGTTACTAATTAGGTGGCTTTTTAGCTTTGCTTGTATTAGAGTTTTTCAAACTTTCATGTACATACCATGCATATATATATATTCTATTTTGAATAACTTTGGTGCCGGTTGACGGATCCTCGCAAAATTTTCAAAACTAATGGGGCGCTCCGCTCAGCTCCTACCCTGGAAGTCTCGGGGTGATTCGTCAAGCGGGGGCTGAGAAAAATGGGGGTCCCAAAACGCATTTTCCCAATGCATTTTCCCATAGGACCTTTAGTCGAAGGTACAGCCTGAACGGCTGAACAGAATTACTTGAAATTTGGCAAAGAGGTAGTCCTCAGGTCAGGGATGTTCCTTTTGCATATATGGTGTCAATCTGTTCAGTAGTTCCTGAGAAAATTGCAGTTAAAAGTAGATCAATATCTATATGCGCGCACCGTGCTCGCACCTTAACGTGCGCGAGCGTAATTGTGATTGGTGGTTACATGTCAGTCAACATTCGAATCGGTCGAAATCAGGAAGTGTTGTCCGCCATTTTGTGTGTGACAGTGAAACAGAAAGGTGGAGAACGTGAAATGGGGGCAGGGTACAGAGTTCCTGACCCCCTAGCTTTTGTCAGGGGGTCCCTGAAGGACCATGACGGGTGAAAAAACATTTTATTTTTTTTCAAAAAATCACGGGGTGCGCGCACGGTGCGCGCACGGCGGCAAAAAAATCATTAAAAAAATAGAATTAAAAATCAAATATAAGTGTTTAGATGTTAGGTGGCTCTAAAAAGAGCAGTTGTGTTAATTGAGGAACAGAGGAACTAAAAAATGAAAAAAATTATAGGGTGCCGCATGCGTGCTGCTGTATCTTGCTCTCTATTAGGGGAATGCTGGTGTCCCCATAAGAGAGAAGAGCATTGCACCGTATATGCACCCTCTTGAACAGAGGGTGTATATCGAGAGGAACAGAAGCAGCTGAAGCTGCCGCCGCAGATGAAGTGCTCGGCTGAGCTGCCGATGATTTGCTCAGCTGAGCTGCTGCGGATGTGCTTGGCTGAGCTGCTGGAGGGTTTCTCGAGCAGCTCGAGCATAAGCCACAGGATGTACTTCTCTAACGTGCCTGATCATAGTGAAGATACTAAAAGAGTATTTATTTTCAGGATCGCCTCTTGATAAGACACCACCACAAATAGTGCAGGTGACTTTTGGAGCATTCACCTTCTTCTGCCCCTCTGGAAAAGTGAAAAATTGCCATATAAAAGAGTTTTTCTGTTTCCTCTGCCTCTGTGGCACAAGGATCTCCTGCTCACTCCCAGAAGATGACTGCTGCTCTGCCATTCTCAAGTACTGGAGTACTGGAAAATCTGCGGAATAGGAGAAGGACCTCTCCTAGGAGGCTTCTCAGCAGCGCTCGGCTACTTCGTACAGTGTGGGGGCCCCCTTGGGTGGTCTCTCCGACTCCCCCGAGGTCCGCCTTCCAACATTTGGTGGCCAGCGACGGGATCCGAGCCGAACGCAGATCGTACAAGCAAGTAACCCACTCGCTATCCATCCAGACGAACAGAGACCATGGAGTTCCAACCAGAACGATTGGAAGAGTACATGCACAAAGAGTTAAAACAGTTCTGCAAGGACAAGGGCATTACGACCACCGGCCTAGGTACCAAGGAAGAGATGCAGAAAGCCCTGAGAACCTGAATAGAGTCCGAGGCGGGTCCCTCCCAGAGTGAAGGTCCCCTGCCCCTGAATGCAGCCACGCCACCAGCACCGACCCCAGCGAACGGAGAGAGAAACAGCCTGGAAACCGGCCTCTCCGCGGAAGAAATACGAGAGCGGGAGAAGGTCCGGACCTATGAGCTAGAGCTCGCACGACTTCGGCTGGATGGTGAACTCCTGCTGGCCGAAAAGAAATTGGCCATGGAACAGCTACGGCTACAAGAGGAGATAGAGGAGAAGAAGCGGCATCGAGAGCTGGAGGAGAAAAGGCTGACCCTCGAACACGAGCGGGGCCTCAAAGAACTCGAGCTCAAGGCCCAGAAGGGGGAGACCGGCACCCCCAGCAATAGAGACGCTCTGCCGCCCACCGAAGCCAAGGTCCATATTCCCAAAGATGTCGTCAAGGAGTACTATAAAAACGACGACATCCAGCAGTGGTTTAAGGCGTACGAGGTGGCCATGACCTCCCATCGGGTACCCCGGAAGGATTGGGGTGCCGGCCTATGGGGTCGGTTCCTTAGCGAGGGCCGAGACACCCTACTCCAGCTCCCGGAAGAGGTGATGACCTTGTACGACCATATGAAGGAGGCCCTGCTCACCCGCTATGGACTAACCGCGGAAATGTACCATCAGCGTTTCAGAGACTGCAAGAAAATCCCCGGTACCACGTGGGTAGAGTATGTTGACTTTTTCAGCAGGGCCCTAGAAGGTTGGATCAAGGGGAGCAAGGTCACCACCTACGGGCAGCTGGTCGACCTCATTATTTGGGAACACATCTCCAACAACTGCTTTGTGGAGCTAAGACAACACCTCCTCGACAGCAAGCTGACCGAGCCGCGGTAGCTCGCCGCCGAGGCCGATCGATGGGTCAACACCCGAGTCCCCCGGAGCTCGATGGGGGAGTACCAGCGAAACCCCACCGGACCCCCCCGCCAGCGCGGCGGGGGAGGAGGGTCGAACAGGAATCGGGACATCCCAGCCGGGCCGCCCCTGAGTCTGCCTCGGGGGCCGCCTCAGCAACACACCTCCCCGAACCTAGTCCGAAGAGGGACGACGCCAGCCAAAACCGGACCCCGGCCCACGATAACCTGCTACGGCTGCCAACAAACAGGACACTATGCCAGCGACCCTGCCTGCCCCCTGAACCGACGAAGGGGGACCAGCGGGCCCCCGCCCCGACAACTAGCGGCTGCCGCCCTGGGAGAAGGGGAGGAAGAGGAAGAACCCCTCGACGGGGGGTCCACTGAGTGGGAGCCGGCAGCCATGTCCCTGGTCTGCCTGGGCAGCCGAGAAATGGTGCCCCGAACACCCATCCCGAGCAACACCCAGAAATACCAACAGCGGGTCACTATCAATGGACGACGGGCCGAAGCCCTCCGTGACACCGGAGCCAGTGTCACCACTGTCCGCTGCCACCTTGTGGCCCCCGAACAGATCCTGCCGAATGTGCTATGCCCCGTCCGGACAGCCGACAACAGCGAGAGCATGTGCCAAATGGCCCAGATTCCCTTCGAATGGGGAGGGGTGACGGGCATGCTGAAGGTGACTGTCCGCGACGACGCTCCGGTGGACTGCCTCCTGGGGAACGACCTCGAGAGTTCCCCCTGGGCTCAAGTGGAGCGACGAGAGTACCTCCGAATGCTAGGACTACCCGAATGGCCCTGTGCCACCACCCGGTCCATGGCCGCCCAGGCCCCCCGTTCGTCCATGGCCGCCGACACCGTCGAGCCCGAGGGGCCCGTGCCACCACCTGCCTCCAGCAAGGAAGAGGCGGACACCGATGCCAGATCCACGGTGCCCCCCCCGGACGAGATCGCCTCTCTCGGCACACTCCCGGAGCTTGCCCAATGGCGCCACGACGGGTGCCCCACCAGAGAACAGTTCTTGCAGGAACAGAAGACCTGCCCCTCCCTTGAAGGAGTCCGGCAGCAAGCGGCCTCGCAGGCCAACGGTGACCAGACCGGAACCCACTGGGTCTATTGGGCCGAAGGACTACTGTACAGCGAGCAGAAGATTGCAGATCTGGAGGCCAGTCGCGTGCTGGTGGTCCCCCTCCGATTCCGGGAGTTCCTCCTTAACCTGGCACATGATGTGACCCTCGGCGGGCACCTGGGGCAGGACAAAACCTACAGCCGCCTGGTGACCCACTTCTACTGGCCCCGGATGCGGAGGGACGTGGACAACCACTGCCGGTCCTGCCAGACCTGCCAAGCCAGCGGCAAGACGGGGGGATGGGTCAAAGCCCCTCTCCAGCCCTTCCCAGCAGTCAACACCCCGTTCGAACGGGTCGGAATAGACATCGTAGGGCCCATGGACCCCCGGACCACCCTGGGTCACCGCTTCATCCTGGTCCTCGTAGACCACGCAACGAGGTACCCTGAGGCCATCCCGCTTCGAACTGTGACAGCCCCCGTAGTGGGCCGGGCCTTAATGGGGATCCTCGAGAGTGGGGTTCCCACGAGAAGTGGTGAGCGACCGAGGTACGAACTTCATCTCTAAATACATGCGGTCCCTGTGGCAGCAGTGCGGGGTCACGTACAAGTTCACCACCCCATACCACCCTCAGGGGAACGGACTGGTCGAGCGGTTCAACAGAACCTTAAAAGGCATGATCAAGGGCCTGGAAGAACCCCTACGACGGAGATGGGATGTCCTGCTGCCGTGCCTCCTGTTTGCCTATCGGGAGGTCCCGCAGAAGTCCCTGGGGTTCAGCCCTTTCGAATTGTTGTACGGGCATCCAGTCCGAGGACCCCTCAGCCTGGTCAAGGAGGGCTGGGAGATGAAGCCCCGAGATGCCCCTCCCGACGTCTACAGATACCTCCTGACCCTACGAAACCAGACACGAAGGTTCCGAGCCCTGGCCGAAGCCAACCTCGAGGCCAGCTACGAGGACATGAAAAGATGGTACGATCAAAACGCCTCTACCATCGAGTTTGAGCCGGGCCAGCAAGTCTGGGTCATGTCAACGGTTGACACCTGCGCCCTCCAGGACAAATGGACTGGGCCCTTCAAGGTGGTGGAGAAGAAGAGCCCAGCACCTACCTGATCGACATGGAGTCTCCCCGGAACCCCCTCTGGGTTCTACACGCTAACCGGCTCAAACCCCACTTTGCCCGGACCGAACTAAGTCTACTGCTAGCGACCGACGACGGGGGCGAAGGGGACTCCGAGCCCCTACCCGACCTCCTGCGGACCAGCGACCACGACGGGACCATCGAAGGCATCCAATTCGCCTCCTCCCTGACCCCGGAACAGCACCACGACTGTCAGCAACTGTTGCAGCCCTTTGCGGCCCTCTTCTCCCTCACTCCGGGGGTGACTCCATGGTGTGTCCATGACGTCGACACTGGGAACAGTCCCCCCGTGCGACACAGAGCCTACAGAGTACCCGACCGGGTGCGGGCCTGCATCCAGGCTGAGGCGGCGAAGATGCTGGCCCTCAGGGTCATCGAGCCCTCCGACAGCACGTGGGCCAGTCCCGTCGTCCTGGTGCCAAAGGCCGCCACCCCAGGCACCCCCCCGGAGCTACGATTTTGTGTGGACTACCGGGCCCTGAACGCTGTTACCAAGACCGATGCACATCCTCTTCCCCGGGCAGACGAGCTCATCGACCGCTTAGGGGCAGCCTGCTACCTGAGCACTTTTGACCTCACCGCCGGGTACTGGCAGATCCAGCTCACCCCCGGTGCCCAAGAGAGATCCGCTTTCTCCACCCCTGATGGGCACTACCACTTTCGGGTGATGCCCTTCGGCATGAAGAATGCCCCCGGCCACCTTCCAGAGACTAGTGAACAAGGTCCTGGCCGGGCTAGAGTCCTTCAGCGCGGCTTATTTAGATGACATTGCCGTATACAGCAGCCACTGGGCTGAGCACCTGGGGCACCTCAAAGCAGTCCTGGCCGCCCTCCAAGGGGCCGGGCTCACGATCAAGGCCAGCAAATGCCAGATAGGCCAAGGATTGGTGACCTATCTGGGCCATCAAGTAGGGAGCGGTCAGGTGGCTACCCTCCAACCGAAAGTTGATGCCATCCAGGCGTGGGAACCCCCCACCACCCAGACAGCTGTCCAGGCCTTCCTGGGCCTCACCGGGTACTACCGGCGATTCATCAGAGACTATGGGAGCATTGTCGGCCCCCTCACAGAGCTCACGTCAAAAAAGCAGCCCAAGAAGGTATACTGGACCCCCCGCTGCCAGACGGCCTTCGAGACTCTCAAAACGGCGATGTGCACTGCCCCCGTGCTACAGGCCCCTGACTACAGCAAGGAGTTCGTGGTGCAGACGGACGCCTCCGAATATGGAATTGGGGCCGTCCTGTCCCAGGTAGATTCGGAGGGACTCGACAGACCCGTGGCCTTCATCAGCCGACGGCTGCTGCCCCGGGAGCAGCGATGGAGCACCATCGAGCGGGAGGCCTTCGCTGTAGTGTGGGCCCTCAAAAAGCTCCGGCCCTATCTCTTCGGCACCCACTTCCGGGTCCAGACCGACCACCGGCACTTGCGGTGGTTAATGCAAATGAGGGGCGAGAACCCCAAGCTGCTGCGATGGTCCATCTCGCTGCAAGGGATGGACTTCTCTGTTGAACACCGGCCCGGCAATGACCACGCCAACGCCGACGGCCTGTCCCGCTTCTTCCGCCTCGACGAGGAGAACCCCCAAGGAAATGGGTGACTCTCCCTGCCTTCGGCTGGGGGGGGGACGCCTGTTGGACCTGGCCTCGTGGCGTGGTCTTAACCCTCTTGGATTGTGCTCGTCCCCCGCACCGGCCTACACGGGCCGCCCTTTCAGGCCGCCAGGGACCCCTCCTCCCTTCGAGGTCCCCTTTAGATTGTACCCGTTTTCCTACACCCGCCTCGGCGGCCCCCTTTTCCAGGCCGCACAGGGACCCCTCATCCCTTCAGGGTCCCCCCCATGCTTGCTCCACGCAGCCCGGCTCCATCCGGCCTCGGCCCCAGCGAAGCCCCAAAATCGAGGCACCAAGATCTGGCCAGGGGGCACCGCAGGGCCACTTCATCACTCCCGGAGGAGGAGAGTTTCGATGGGACCCCCCACCGTCCCGCAACACCTAGGTGCGATCGTCCTCCGGCCTCCCCGGGCCTGGCACCTCTCCCGCTGGGCGTCTGGCCTCTCCCAGCCCGGCCTCTCCGCCCCCCCCCCAGGCGCAAGGGTCCGGACATCAAAGGGCTCCAGACCTATATCTGGGGCAACCCTGCAATGGGACAGTAGTTGTATCCCGGAGTCAAGAGCCCTGCTGATGGAATCGCGGCTGACCCTACGGAGAAGAACTCTTGCTGACACTACCACGAGCCCTGCTGACTGCGTCGCGGCTCCACCTTATTGAGACAAGGAACCTCACGGAACATCGGAGCCCTGCTGACGCTGTCGCGGCCCAACCTCGCTGCAACCTCCACCAGAGCCCTGCTGACGTCGTCGCGGCTCGAGCTGAACTGAACCACCTTAAGAGCCCCGCTGACCTAGTCGCGGCTCAAGCTCCACGAACTGACCGCCAGAGCCCTGCTGACGCCGTCGCGGCTCGCCCACTCCGAGACCCAGAGTCCCTCCAGCTTGGGGATCGAACTGGGCCTAAGGTACCCTCGTACCCAGCTGCTACTAAAGACTGTCCCGCTACCCCGTCCCTACCAAAGACTTTGAGACTCTTGCGGATCCCTCGATCCCTGGATCCCCCCTTGTATATATCGATAACCGTAACTTCCTAAATGCTGATAAAGAATTGCTCGTCTTGATAAACATCCTCGAGTCCTGTGTGGTGGTGTTACTGTGCTAGTACGGAATAGGAGAAGGACCTCTCCTAGGAGGCTTCTCAGCAGCGCTCGGCTACTTCGTACAGTGTGGGGGCCCCCTTGGGTGGTCTCCTCGACTCCCCCGAGGTCCGCCTTCCAACAAGAGTGAGTAGCAGAGTGAGTAGTAGAGAGTAGTAGAGAGAGAGTAGTAGAGAGAGAGTAGTAGAGTAATTAGTAGAGAGTAAGTAGTAGAGAGTGAGTAGTAGAGAGTAGTAGAGAGAGAGAGTAGTAGAGAGTGAGTAGTAGAGAGTAGTAGAGAGTGAGTAGTAGAGAGAAGTAGAGAGTGAGTAGTAGAGAGAGTAGTAGAGAGAGAGTAGTAGAGAGTAGCAGAGTAGTAGAGAGTGAGTAGTAGAGAGTGAGTAGTAGAGAGTAGTGGAGTAGTAGAGAGTGAGTAGTAGAGAGAGTAGTAAAGTGAGTAATAGAGAGTAGTAGAGAGCGAGTAGCAGAGAGCAAGTAGTAGAGAGTGTGTAGTAGAGAGTGAGTAGTAGAGAGAGAGTAGTAGAGAGAGAGTAGTAGAGAATGAGTAGTGGAGTGAGCAGTAGAGAGTAGTAGAGAGTGCGTAGTACAGAGTGAGTAGTACAGAGTGAGTAGAACAGAGTGAGTAGAACAGAGTGAGTAGTACAGAGTGAGTAGTAGAGCGTGAGTAGTAGAGCGTGAGTAGTAGAGCGTGAGTAGTAGAGCGTGAGTAGTAGTGAGTAGTAGAGAGTGAGTAGTAGAGAGTAGTAGAGTGAGTAGTAGAGAGTGAGTAGTAGAGAGAGAGTAGTAGAGAATGAGTAGTAGAGAGAGTAGTAGAGAGTGAGTAGTAGAGAGTGAGTAGTAGAGAGTGAGTAGTAGAGAGTGAGTAGTAGAGAGTGAGTAGTAGAGTGTAGTGGAGCAGTAGAGAGTGAGTAGTAGAGAGAGTACTAGAGAGTAGTAGAGAGCGAGTAGCAGAGAGCAAGTAGTAGAGAGTGTGTAGTAGAGAGTGAGTAGTAGAGAGAGTAGTAGAGAGTGAGTAGTAGAGTGAGTAGTAGAGAGAGAGAGTAGTAGAGAGTGTAGTAAAGAGTAAGTAGTAGAGAGTAGTAGCAAGGGAGTAGTAGAGAGTAGTAGAGAGTCAGTAGTAGAGAGTCAGTAGTAGAGTAGTAGAGAGTGAGTGGTAGCGAGTAGTAGAAAGTAGTAGAGTGAGTAGTAGAGAGTGAGTAGTAGAGAGTGAATAGTAGAGAGTAGTAGAGAGTGAGTAGTAGAGAAAGTAGTAGTAGAGAGTGAGTAGTAGAGAGTGAGTAGTAGAGAGTGAGTAGTAGAGAGTGAGTAGTAGAGAGTGAGTAGTAAAGTGAGTACTAGAGAGTATTAGAGAGCTAGTAGCAGAGAGCGAGTAGCAGAGAGCAAGTAGTAGAGAGTGTGTAGTAGAGAGTGAGTAGTAGAGAGAGAGTAGTAGAGAGAGAGTAGTAGAGAGAGAGGAGTAGAGTAGTAGAGAGTGAGTAGTAGAGTGAGTAGTAGAGAGTAGTTGAGAGCGAGTAGTAGAGAATGAGTAGTGGAGAGTGAGCAGTAGAGAGTGAGCAGTAGAGAGTGAGCAGTAGAGAGTGAGTAGTACAGAGTGAGTAGTACAGAGTGAGTAGTACAGAGTGAGTAGTACAGAGTAGTAGAGCGTGAGTAGTAGAGAGTAGTATAGTGAGTAGTAGAGAGAGTAGTAGAGAGAGGTGAGTAGTAGAGTAGTAGAGAGTGAGTGGTAGAGAGTAGGAGAGAGCAGTAGAGTGAGTAGTAGAAAATAGTAGAGTAGTAGAGTGAGTAGTAGAGAGTGAGTAGCAGAGAGAGTAGTAGAGTGACTAATAGAGAGTGAGTAGTAGAGTGCGAGTAGTAGAGTGCGAGTAGTGGAGAGTGAGTAGTGGAGAGTGAGTAGTGGAGAGTGAGTAGTGGAGAGTGAGTAGTAGAGAGTGAGTAGTAGAGAGAGTAGTAGAGAGAGAGTAGTAGAGAGAGAGTAGTAGAGAGAGTAGTAGAGAGAGTAGTAGAGAGTGAGTAGTATAGAGAGTAGTAGAGAGTAGTAGAGTGAGTAGTAGAGAGTGAGTAGTAGAGAGTGAGTAGTAGAGAGAGTAGTAGAGAGAGAGTGGCAGACCAGCAGAGAGTAGTAGAGTGAGTAATAGAGAGTAGTAGAGAGTGAATAGTAGAGAGTAGTAGTAGAGAGAGAGTAGTAGAGAGTGTAGTAAAGAGTAGTAGAGAGTAGTAGAAAGTAGTAGAGTGAGTAGTAGAGAGTGAGTAGTAGAGAGTGAGTAGTAGAGAGTAGTAGAGAGTGAGTAGTAGAGAAAGTAGTAGTAGAGAGTAGGGGAGTAGTAGAGAGTGAGTAGTAGAGAGTGAGTACTAGAGAGTAGTAGAAAGCGAGTAGCAGAGAGCAAGTAGTAGAGAGTGTGTAGTAGAGAGTGAGTAGTAGAGCGAGAGTAGTAGAGCGAGAGTAGTAGAGAGTGAGAAGTAGAGAGAGTAGTAGAGTAGTTGAGAGCGAGTAGTAGAGAATGAGTAGTGGAGAGTGAGCAGTAGAGAGTGAGCAGTACAGAGTGAGTAGTACAGAGTGAGTAGTACAGAGTGAGTAGTACAGAGTGAGTAGCAGAGAGTAGTAGAGCGTGAGTAGTAGAGAGTAGTAGAGTGAGTAGTAGAGTAGTAGAGTGAGTAGTAGAGTAGAAGAGTGAGTAGTAGAGTAGAAGAGTGAGTAGTAGAGAGAGAGAGTAGTAGAGAGAGAGTAGTTGAGTGGTAGAGAGTAGGAGAGCGCAGTAGAGGGAGTAGTAGAGAATAGTAGAGTAGTAGAGTGCGAGTAGTAGAGTGCGAGTAGTAGAGTGCGAGTAGTAGAGTGCGAGTAGGGGAGAGTGAGTAGTGGAGAGTGAGTAGTAGAGAGTGAGTAGTAGAGAGAGTAGTAGAGAGAGTAGTAGAGAGAGAGTAGTAGAGAGAGAGTAGTAGAGAGAGAGTAGTAGAGAGAGTAGTAGAGAGTGAGTAGTAGAGAATGAGTAGTAGAGAATGAGTAGTAGAGAATGAGTAGTTGAGTGGTAGAGAGTAGGAGAGAGCAGTAGAGGGAGTAGTAGAGAATAGTAGAGTAGTAGAGAGTGAGTAGTAGAGAGTGAGTAGTAGAGAGTAGTAGAGAGTAGTAGAGAGTAGTAGAGTGAGTAGTAGAGAGTGAGTAGTAGTGAGTAGTAGAGAGTGAGTAGTAGAGAGTGAGTAGCAGAAAGAGTAGTAGAGAGTGAGTGGCAGAGCAGCAGAGAGTAGTAGAGTGAGTAGTAGAGAGTTGTATAGAGTGAATAGTAGAGAGTAGTAGTAGAGAGTAGTAGAGAGAGAGAGTAGTAGAGAGTGTAGTAAAGAGTAGGTAGTAAAGAGTAGTAGCAAGGGAGTAGTAGAGAGTAGTAGAGAGTGAGTAGTAGAGTAGTAGAGAGTGAGTAGTAGAGAGTGAATAGTAGAGAGTAGTAGAGAGTGAGTAGTAGAGAAAGTAGTAGACAGTGAGTAGTAGAACATGAGTAGTAGAGAGTGAGTAGTAGAGAGTGAGTAGTAAAGTGAGTACTAGAGAGTAGTAGAGAGCGAGTAGCAGAGAGCAAGTAGTAGAGAGTGAGTAGTAGAGAGAGAGTAGTAGAGAGTGAGAAGTAGAGAGAGTAGTAGAGAGTGAGTAGTAGAGTGAGTAGTAGAGAGTAGTAGAGAGTGAGTAGTAGAGTGAGTAGTAGAGAGTAGTTGAGAGCGAGTAGTAGAGAATGAGTAGTGGAGAGTGAGCAGTACAGAGTGAGTAGTACAGAGTGAGTAGTACAGAGTGAGTAGTACAGAGTGAGTAGTAGAGCGTGAGTAGTAGAGAGTAGTAGAGTGAGTAGTAGAGAGAGAGTAGTAGAGAGAGGTGAGTAGTAGAGTAGTAGAGAGTGAGTGGTAGAGAGTAGGAGAGAGCAGTAGAGTGAGTAGTAGAGAATAGTAGAGTAGTAGAGAGAGAGTAGTAGAGAGTGAGTAGCAGAGAGAGTAGTAGAGAGTAGTAGAGTGATTATTAGAGAGTGAGTAGTGGAGTGCGAGTAGTAGAGTGCGAGTAGTAGAGTGCGAGTAGTAGAGTGCGAGTAGTAGAGTGCGAGTAGTGGAGAATGAGTAGTAGAGAGTGAGTAGTAGAGAGTGAGTAGTAGAGAGTGAGTAGTAGAGAGTGAGTAGTAGAGAGAGAGTAGTAGAGAGAGTAGTAGAGAGAGTAGTAGAGAGAGTAGTAGAGAGTAGTAGAGAGTGAGTAGTAGAGAGTGAGTAGTAGAGAGTAGTAGAGTGCGAGTAGTAGAGTGCGAGTAGTGGAGAATGAGTAGTAGAGAGTGAGTAGTAGAGAGAGTAGTAGAGAGTGAGGGGCAGAGCAGCAGAGAGTAGTAGAGTGAGTAATAGAGAGTAGTAGAGTGAATAGTAGAGAGTAGTAGTAGAGAGAGAGTAGTAGAGAGTGTAGTAAAGAGCGAGTAGTAGAGAGTAGTAGAGTGAGTAGTAGAGAGTGAGTAGTAGAGAGTGAATAGTAGAGAGTAGTAGAGAGTGAGTAGTAGAGAAAGTAGTAGTAGACAGTGAGTAGTAGAGAGTAGTAGAGAGTGAGTAGTAGAGAGTAGTAGCGAGTGAGTAGTAGAGAGTCAAGTCAAGTCAAGTCATAGAATTTATACAGCGCACTACATACCCAGAGGGTTTCAAGGCACTTAGGAAGGGGAGGAGGATTACTTGTCAAATATCCACGTTTTAAGTTGCTTTCTGAATGCTAGGTGGTTCTGGGTAAGGCGAAGGTAAGCGGGGAGTGAGTTCCATGTTCTAGCAGCTAGGTAAGAAAAGGATCTGCCTCCCATGGTGGTCTTGTTGATGCGAGGTACAGTGGCGAGGGCTTGGCTGGAGGAACGTAGTTGGCGGGAGGGGGTGTAGAAGGACAGTCGTGAGTTGAGGCATTCTGGTCCGATGTCGTAGAGTGATTTGTGTGCGTGGGTAAGCAGTCGGAAAGTGATCCTCTTATTGACGGGTAGCCAGTGGAGGTCTTTAAGGTGACCAGAGATGTGTTGGATGCGTGGGATGTCTAATATGAGCCTGGCTGAGGCGTTTTGGATTCGTTGGAGTTTCTTCTGGAGTTTTGCGGTAGCACCTGCGTAGAGGGTGTTTCCGTAGTCCAGTCGGCTCGTGATCAGAGCATGGGTGACTGTTTTCCTTGTTTCGGAGGGGATCCAGCGAAATGTTTGTCTGAGCATGCGAAGAATGTTGAAGCAGGAAGAGGATACGGCGCTGACTTGTCTGTTCATTGAGAGTGAAGAATCCAGGATGACGCCTAGGTTCCGTGCGTGGTCTTTCGGGATGGGTGCTTTTCTGAGGGCTTCCGGCCACCAGGAGTCGTCCCATGCAGAGGGGGATGTACCTAAGATGAGGACTTCTGTTTTGTCTGAGTTCAGTTTCAGACGGCTTTGTTTCATCCATTCGGCAACTTCTTTCATTCCTTCGTGTAGGTTGGTTTTGGCGGTGCTGGGGTCATTGGTGAGAGAAAGGATCAGTTGAGTGTCATCCGCGTAAGAGATGATGTTGAGGTTGTGTTGGCGTGCGATGGCCGCGAGGGGGCTCATGTATACGTTGAAGAGGGTGGGACTGAGTGAGGATCCTTGTGGTACGCCGCAGATGACTTCAGAGGCCTCGGACTTGAATGGTGGAAGGCGGACTCTCTGGGTTCTTCCGGTGAGGAACGAGGTGATCCATTCAAGTGCTTTTCCTTGGATTCCGATGTTATTGAGGCGTTGTAAAAGGGTGCTGTGGCAGACTGTGTCGAATGCTGCAGAGAGGTCAAGGAGGATGAGAGCGACTGTGTCCCCATTGTCCAGTAGAGTTCGAATGTCGTCTGTTGCTGCGATGAGGGCGGTCTCAGTGCTGTGTTTTGCTCGGAAGCCAGATTGTGAGGGGTCGAGGGATTTGTTGGCTTCGAGGAAGGCGGCGAGCTGGTTGTTGACAGCTTTCTCGATGACTTTGGCCGGGAATGGAAGAAGCGAGATGGGGCGGTAATTTTTGAGTTCGGTGGGGTCCGCTGTGGGTTTTTTCAGAAGGGCGGTGAGTTCAGCGTGTTTCCAGTCTTCCGGGAAGGTGGCGGAGTTGAAGGAGCAGTTGATGACGTCTCGGAGGTGCGGTGCTATGACGGAGTCTGCTTTGTTGAAGATGTGGTGAGGACATGGGTCTGTGGGGGATCCTGAGTGGATGGAGTTCATCAGGCGGATGGTGTCCTCAGTGGAGATTGGGTTCCAGTCGTTAAGGGTGTTCACGGGGGGAAGATGATCAGCAAATGGTAGGGTGGGTTGGTTTCCGGGTTGGTTGTCAAAGCTGTTGTGGATGTCAGCAATCTTGTTGTGGAAAAATGAGGCTAGGGAGTCGCAGAGGGTTTGAGAGGGGGTGATGTCGTTGGAGTTGGCCGAGGGATTGGAAAATTCCTTGACGATGTTGAAAAGTTCCTTGCTGTTGTGGGCGTTGTTGTCAAGTCGATCCTTGAATGCTGTTTTCTTGGCTTTTCGGATTAGTTGGTGGTGAGTGCGGGTGGCGTTTTTGAAGGCGTCCTTGGTGCTAGTGGTTGGGTCTTTATTCCAGGCCTGTTCAAGGGAGCGGCAGAGTTTCTTGGACTTCTTGAGATCATCGTTGAACCATGAGGCCTTCTTGCTGCCAGGTTTGTTTTGACGTTTTTTCCAGTGGTGCTAAGGTGTCAGCGGTGTTGGATAACCATAGGGTGAGGTTGGCGGCGGCTTCGTTAGCGTTAGAAGAGAGGGCTGGGGTGTTTCGAAGGAGCGATGCGGAGATTTGGTCCGTGGTGATTTTGTTCCAGTTTCTTTGCAGGGTAGGTTGGAGGTGGATGCTGGGTTTTGGTTTGTTGTAGGTGAAGTGAACGCAGCTGTGGTCAGTCCAGAGGAGATCCGTGGTGTGGCTGAAGGAGACATGATTGCTGGATGTGAAGATGGGGTCGAGTGTGTGACCTGCGATTTGGGTGGGGGAAGTGACTAGTTGTTTAAGTCCGAGGTTGGCGAGGTTGTCCACGAGGGTGGCGGTGTTGCGGTCGTTGATCTTTTCAAGGTGAAAGTTGAGGTCTCCCAGAAGGATGTAGTCTTTGGAGGGGAGCGCGTGTGGGGTGATGAAGTCCGTGATGTCTTCACTGAATTTTGCGCGGGGTCCTGGTGGTCTGTAGAGGAGGGTGCCTCTGAGTGTGGTTTTGGGGTCGATGTGGATCTGGAAGTGAAGGTGTTCGGAGTTAGCGAGGTTGGTGTCAGAGCTGGTTGAGATGCGGATAGATTTCTTATGGACGATGGCGATTCCTCCTCCTGTGTGGCTGGTACGGTCTTTGCGAGTGATCTTATAGTCTTCAGGGATGGCAATGGTGATGTCTGGTGCGGAGGTAGCATTCATCCATGTTTCCGTAAGGAAGGCGATGTCCGGAGAAATGGTGTCTAGTAGATTCCATAGGTCAATGGCGTGCCTGTGGACCGATCGGGTGTTGAGAAGGATGCATTGTAGGTGGTTGGGGTCGGGAGTCTGTGGTGTGGTCGTAGCGGAGATGTTGTCGGTGCCGCTGAATTTGCAGGAGAAGCAGGAGAAAGGTCCATGGGTTTGTCCAGGGGCGGCTTGGACGCAGTTGGGGGCTCGACCGGGGTTAAGGGCTAGGAGGGTGGCGGCATCGTAGGTAATGCGGGGGGGCTGGGAGGGACGGGGGCCAGGGGGTCTGGCGCTGGGCGCGGTCCAGGCGCGGACGGGCGTAGACGGGCTTACCTTTGGCGCACCTTCGGCGTGGCTGGGGCGCGGTCGCTGCGCGTAAACGCTGCGCACGGGAACTCCTGTCATATATGGATAGTGGAGGGGGAGGGGCGAGGGCGTCTCAGCTGGGAGGCGGGGCGGGCTGACGAGGACAACAACATAAACAAAATGGCAGCGGAGGGGAGGGCAGAGCACAGCGCCGGGGGTAAACTCGCTCTGAATATCAATGACAAGTCAAGGCAGTGGAGGCGATGCAAAGCGCTAGCAGCAACAGAGGCAGGCAACACGTGGGCGCGAGGCGAAGCGCTACAATATAAACAACAACAGTGCAGGCAACACACGAAGAAAGCAATTTGAAATGCAGGCAACAAACGATACCAGGTCTCTCAGGAGAGACTAGGGGAGCGACCTCTCAGTGCGCAGCAGCGAGGGGATCACGGCGCTTCCTGCTACGGGAGCGCTGTATAAGCTTAGTGGGAGGGCGTCTCAGCTGGGAGGCAGGGCGGGCTGACGAGGACAACAACATAAACAAAATGGCAGCGGAGGGGAGGGCAGAGCACAGCGCCGGGGGTAAACTCGCTCTGAATATGAGTAGTAGAGAGTGAGTAGTAGAGAGAGAGTAGTAGAGAGTGAGTAGTAGAGAGAAAGTAGTAGAGAGAGTAGTAGAGAGTCAGTAGTAGAGTAGTAGAGAGTAGTCAATCTGTGTCAGTCAATCTGTGTCAGTCAGTGTTAGTCAGTGTTAGTCAGTCAGTGTCAGCTAGAGCAGCTCTGCTGACCTGGTTCTCCGGCTCTAAAGCAGCTCTGCTGACCTAGTTCTCTCTCTCTAAAGCAGCTCTGCTGACCTGGTTTCTCTGGCACTACAGCAGGTCTGCTGACCTGGTTCTCTGGCTCTAGAGCAGCTCTGCTGACCTGGTTCTCTGGCTCTAGAGCAGCTCTGCTGACCTAGTTCTTATGCTACAGAGCAGCTCTGCTGATCTAGTTCTCTGGCTCTACAACAGCTCTGCTGACCCAGTTCTATGGCTTTGAAGCAGTTCTGCTGACATGGTTCTCTGGCTCTAGAGCAGCTCTGCTGACCTGGTTCTCTCCCTCTAAAGCAGCTCTGCTGATTTGGTTCTCTCCCTCTAAAGCAGCTCTGCTGACCTGGTTTCTCTGGCTCTACAGCAGCTCTGCTGACCTGGTTCTCTGGCTCTAGAGCAGCTCTGCTGACCTGGTTCTTAGGCTCTAGAGCAGCTCTGCTGACCTGGTTCTCTGGCTCTACAGCAGCTCTGCTGACCTGACTTCGCGAAAATATATTTAAAAATAATATATGTTTATTATAAGTACAAATATATTATTTTGATGAATATCTTACATAATCTCTTGCCTTAATATGTATATTAAAGACACATACATATAATTTTGGAACATTATTTTCTTTTGCGGGAGTCGCGCACCCAGCGCGCCCTAGCACGTATATGATGTCACGCGTGACACGCAACTGTGCAAACATCTCGTACAGTAATGTGCATGTGTCGCGAATGCGTGGGAGCAGGAGTCGCAGACTGGTCGCATACCAATCGTGCATATCACGTGATATTAAATGTATATGATGCAACTGAAAAACACGCAGCCGTCGCACACCATATGCGGATCCTTCATGACTTTTCTAAAATGGCGGCTAGAATGCGCGCACCCACCGTGATGTGTACACTTTGAGTGCGTGACGCCCAAAAAAATTGGATTTTTTTTAAAGAAAATAATATAAATATATTAAAATAAAAAAATGAAAACAAGAAAATTAATCAATATTTCAGTTTTAATAAAAAATCTTTTTTTTTGCAATTTTCATAAAAATATATAATGTTATTTAATGAATACAATATTTATAAATAAACAGTTTAACTGTAGAAAATCAGTACAAAAAAATAGATATTACTATCACACTTAAAAGTTAGCATTTAATAAACCTTTGAAATTCACTGAAAAAAAACAGGTTTCAGAGACGTTATAGTTAGAAATTAGCATTTAAAAAAACCTTAGAAATTCACAGAAAAAAACATAGGTTTCAGGGGTGTTATAGGGGTGTTATAGTTAGCTGCCCATTTCACTCATACAAAACCATAAAAATTCCTCAGTTATAGTTAGTTCTGCTAACTATAACTCACGCAATGCACTGCTGATGATGTCACATATTGCATCATTCATTACATGGTCAGTGACATCACTAATGACATCTCAAATGACATCACTGATGACATCATCCACTTGACAATCGGATACACCTCATCATACACTAGTATAACCTTTCATCACTCGCTGTAAAATACAGAGTACCATATTTGAAACCATTGACACACCAATACCAGTTACTACATACCCACTCACTGATTCCTAAGTCTACACACACAACTACCCATTCAACAACAGAATCATCTATACATGCAGTCATTAATTAATAGAACACTATCAAATGCACTTATACACATATATAATATTGACACATCAGCAGTCATCTTAGTCGGTTATGCAGTCATCCTACTCACAAAGTTATCGCACTTAAATTTACTCACTTACACAATTATCCAACAACACCTCATGTATTCAAACACATAGTAACTCATCGTTAATATGTTAAAAAAGAACCATTACAATTATACACTCATTCATATAGCTACTCTCACAATCACAGACTCTTACACATACTTATTTATATACACCAACTCTCTCATACAATGCCTTTTATTTTTTTACTTTGTTGAAGATGTACAACTAAAACACATATTCGCTCACCAACACACAAATAAATACACTCAGTCACCCAAACAACTGTTTCCACATGCACTCTTAAACCCATACACCTAGTCAATCAACCCTTCACACATCTATGCATAGAGTTACACACACCCCATCCAACCACACACAAACTCAGTGTTCCATACAAATACTCACCTAACTAATCAATAACTAATATACACACTTATGTAGTTAGTGACCAACTGATGCAGCATGTTATACAACAACCGAGACAGTGCTGCACACATTCACATAGTTTAGTTACTAATCCATGTATTAAGTGAGACACTTTTAATTACTCACTTAAAAAGACAGTCAGATAGCTACTAAATCCTCCATCCAGACAGTTATATATCCACTCAATCTTCAATACAGATTGGTATATATATATAATACATATTTAAATTACAAACTAAACCACATTCAGTGGATGATGTCATCAGTGATGTCATCAGTGATGTCATTTGAGAAGTCATCAGTGATGTCATCAGTGACGTCACTGAACATGTCATGAATGATGCAATATGTGACATCATCAGCAGTGCATTGCGGGCGCGTGAGTTATAGTTAGCAGAACTAACTATAACGGAGGAATTTCTATGGTTTTGAGTGAAATGGGCAGCTAACTATAAAACCCCTGAAACCTATGGTTTTTTCTGTGAATATTACCTACTGGCGGTCGCCAGTAGGTAGTTATAGTTAGGACCACGTTTCCATAGGAAATCCGCAACATTCTATTTTGAATAACTTTTGCGCCGGTTGACGAATCCTCGCGAATTTTTCAAAATAGGTGGGGCGCTACGCTCCGCTCCTACCCTGAAAGTCTCGGGGGGATTCGTCAAGCGGGGGCTGAGATAAAAGGGGGGTCCCAAAACGCGTTTTTCCCATGCATTTTTCCATAGGACCTTTAGACAGGGCTACAGCCCGAACGGCTGAACAGAATTACTAGAAATTTGGCAGAGAGGTAGTCCTCAGGTCAAGGAAGTGCCTTTTGTAGGTTTGGTGTAAATCTGTTCAGTAGATTCTGAGAAAATAGCCTTTAAATCAATATATATATCTGAGCCAGCTTACGGTGCGCTTACGGTACGCTTACCGTACGCCTACGGTGGCGTGCGCGAGCGCGATTCTGATTGGCTCTTAGATCTTAGTAAACATTCGAATCGGCCGAAACCAGGAAGCTGCGGCCGCCATTTTCTCTCTCGCACTGAGAGCGATTTTTAAAATTTAAAGCCCAAAAACATGTAAAGGGGCTGTTTAGACAGCTCCCACACACATAGGCATGTTGAGGGAGTCCCCAAAGATCCTCCAAGGCCAAAAACGGAATTTTTATTTTTTCGGTAATTTCGCCGATTACGCTTACCGTACGCGTACGGTAAAAAATAATTTTAAAAAAAAAACATCATCCACACTCTCTGCACCCCGTGTGCAATTGGTGGCCGAAGGTCACCAATTGTGCATGGCTTATCACAGCCTCTAAAAAACTAAAATTTAAAAAAATAAAAAATAAAAAAAATAATTATCCACACTCTCTCCACCCCGTGTGCAAATGGTGCCCGAAGGGCACCATTTGTGCATGGCTTATAAAATATACGAAAAATTAAAATATTACCTTTCAAAACGAAGTGCATCATATGTCCTCCATGTGCGCACGGTGCGCGAAGCGCATCGTGCGTACATGGCCCATCTAGCGTAACGTGGGCACGCGGTGCGCGTAGCGCACCGCGTGCCCACCGTGCGTGCATGGCACTAACTGCGTAAAGTGGGCGCGCGGTGCGCGAAGCGCACCGCGTGCTCACTGTGCGCGCACGGTGCGCGAAGCGCACCGTGCGCGCACAGAACGAACTGCGTTAAGTGGGCGCGCACGCCACGAATGGCGTAAAGTAACTTAGCATTTAAAAAACCGTACAAATTCACTGAAAAAACCATCGGTTTCACACACGTTATAGTTAGGAATTAGCATTTAAAAAACCTTGCAAATTCACTGAAAAAACCATAGGTTTCACACATGTTATAGTTAGCGGAAATTTTACTGATAAAAAACCAATGAAATTCCCCCGTTATAGTTACTGCAGGCAACTATAACTCACGCGACCGCAATCTTCTGCTGATGACATATGTGTCTTTATGAAAAAAAAATATTTGTAATATATGTATAGCTAAAAATGTATGGAAGAAGACATGGGCAAATAAGTGTCTAAATACAGTATTAGCATCAGCAGAGGATTGCGGTCGCGTGAGTTATAGTTGCCTGCAGTAACTATAACGGGGGAATTTCATTGGTTTTTTATCAGTAAAATTTCCGCTAACTATAACATGTGTGAAACCTATGGTTTTTTCAGTGAATATATATATACACATACATACATATATATATATACATACATACATATATTACCTACTGGCAGTCGCCAGTAGATAGTTATAGTTAGGACCAAGTTTCCATAGGAAGAGCATTTGTTGTTTTGCTTATAACTTTGGTGTCGTTTGATGAATCTTCTTGAATTTTCCAAACTAATTCCTTGGTGATATCAACTCATATGTGGAAAGTTTGGGAGTGATTCGTCAAGGAGGAGCAGAGAAAAATTCCATAGGAAACTTTAGACAAGGCTACAGGTCGAACGGGTTAATGGAATTGCCCCAAATTTGGCAGGGAGAAGGGTCTTGGTGTAGAAAGTGCGCTTTTGTTTATTTGGTGTAAATCCGTTCAGTAGTTTTGGAGAAATATCGAAATTTACAGATATCGATATTGGGGAATTCTGCCATCTGATTGGCTGAGGCGTTACGAGCTTGCTGCTTATTGGTTGGGGGCGCTGCAAGCGGTTGCAACTAGGAAGTGTTGGCTGCCACTTTGTGATTCCATTGAAGCGAGTAAGGGGGGACAAAGGGTGAAAAAAGTAGGAAACAGGAGGATAGGAGCACTTTAACCTCTGTGGGGGAGTGCGAAGCGAAGTAGTCACACCTACCGGTCTGAAAGTACGGTGTTGCTCAGAGTGACATGGTGCCGAGATGAGATGCTGCTACAGTCGGGTATGAAACCAAGAGCCTAAACCGTGAGGTCATTGCTGTAAAGTGATGTGCTGTTGTGTTTGTAGGATACCTGTTGAAGTAGTGTTTTTAGGCGTTTATACCATACCGGAAGTGGGAAGCAAAGTACTACGCCTACCGGTGTGAAGACTCGGGGATCAAACCGAGCTGATTGCTGTAAAGTGATGGGCTGTGGGCGCTATAGCATACTGGCCGCTGTTGTATAACTGTAAGTAGTGTTAGTATGCGTTTATACTATACCGGGAGTGGGAAGCGAACTACTCACCCCTATTGGTCTGAAGACTCAGGGATTAAACGTGAGCTCATTGCTGTAAAGTGATGTGCTCTGTGTACTATTTCAATGTAAGTCATAGTACAATGTAATGATACTATAATGTAAGTATGTAATGTTAGAATGTAGGGCTGTCATGAGGGAAATCTTGGGGAGTTTGTACACAGTGCTGGAGAAGACGGATGCCTTGGTGTCTGGTCCTGTTGGTGGCTGTTTAAGCTGTCTTCTTTTCCCGCAATAAATCTACTTATCGGATCCACTGCTGTCTTCCTGTTCACTACATAAATTTGGCGACGAGCGGGAGAAGGTGAAAAGGCAGCACTCACCAAGATTTTGTGCTTGCTTGCGTTGTGCTGAAGACCCGTTTTCTTGGTGAATCTGTTTCTACTCATCCCAGGGTCATCGGCTGATCGAACTATGTGATCCTACCTCTGGTAGGATTTATATTTTTTATTTTGGGCTTCCTCTGCCTCTTCACTACACTCTGGTTGCTGTACAACACGTGTGCATGTAGTGTTAGTATGCGTCTATACTAATTCTGTAGTTATGCATTAAACAAAGCATCATGGTCCTATGGAACGCCACCTCCCAGGTGCAGGTCATAAAATGTCTCGGGTTGTGCAAGCGTGGGACATTTATGTTTGCTATTACAGGGCGGGAGCATTGCTTGCACCCTGTGATAGTGAAATCTTGTTTGCCTCGTTGAAACCGGATGGTAAAAATGGAGAGAAAAAACATGAAGCGGGGTCTCACCCATTCATTTAAATGAGCCCACTGGTGGGCAATGTTCTGGGGCCAATCCTATTATACTGCGGGTTCTCTGCAGCACTGGAGATCTTAATCTCACAAGTAAATTAGGCGCAGGAGGGCACAGACGTTTCGCAGACTAGGGGATCGACACATCCCCGGGAATTGTTTACCAATTGTTCGGGGGGCTTCAAAGCCAACTCAAGACCAGGGATCTGCAACCTCCTGGGCTTTATTTAAATATGCAGGGCGGGTCTCGTCAGTCCTTGAAGCCTCGGTGGCCCTACGCAGTGCCTTATTGGTTCTGAAATCACACAGGCAGCACTCATGGTGTTATAAAGTGATACACTCATAGAACTCTTGCCGTTGTACAATTACCCAAGCTTCATTTATGGAATAGTCTGTTGGTTTATATCTGGTAGGTGCACTGGAAAATTAAACAAAATTTCCCTTATAACCTAGTATCAACCGCCGATTTTCACAATAAACTACAAACAAGTGTTGTCAGAAAAAGAAGACCCATACACTCAGTTAGGTATTGGTAAAAAAAAATAACTTTTATTAACATAACACAAATAAATGGAAATGTAATTTTATTGGAACAACAGTAAAACATGAAAGAAGTGGGTGGGACTCCTCCGGAAGCAGCGTACAAAACCTGCAAGACAAAAAAGAAACATAAGTATATGTGCCATGTCTAAGAGAAAAAGAAAGGTAGTGAGAATGAACAGAGGAAAGTGAGAATGGGACAGAGCGCGAGTGGGTGGAAGGGAGAAGGGGAGGGAGAGTGAAAAGAACAGAGGGAGGAGGAGACAGAGCGCCGGCCTACTGCACCCAGCCCTCACTGTTCACCTCCCGTCACCCGTGTGTCTGGGACGCTAGGGTCCGTGAGAGAGTGCTGTCCAGCAAGTCCTTAAAACGAAACAGAGATATGATTGAGGCCAGAGATTACATTATCATCTATGGCAACATCACTTGCCTGCACCTGTGCACCCAGGCTGCTGCCCCCAACCACTTTCTCTGCACTGTGCTCAATTGCAGCTCCTGCGTGCCAAGGCTTTACTGCTCACCTGCCACAACCAGTGTGTCCAACGACGTGGCGGTGCGAGCTCCAACTCCGGGGTGCCGCTATCAGGGTGGCCCAGCAGGTCTCCGGTCGGGGACGATGTCTTGATACCATGGTGGAAGGTGTCAGAATGCCCAGGGCATCATCGCAGGGTGAGCACCCGCTCCGCCCATTTTAGCTCCACTAACCCAGTGTCTGAAAAGGGAGAAAAAATATAATGTTGGAAACGTCTTAATAGAGTACACCAGTTGAGTGCATCCTTCCTTCTTGAAGTACAATCTTTGAACTGTCAGTAATCATGGTTCAAAGAGGAGTTGGAGTGCACAAGAATACACAAGGTTAAATAATATGTTATGCCAATGTTCACATACAAAGGAACAGAGCGCATGGTAGAAGCGTAATGTGCGTGTGTAATGCAGTGGTGCAAGCCTGTGTGCATGTACACTTAGTAATCAGCTCACTACAGTGCCCCAAAAGCCAATGCCACGTGTCTGTAGGGCAGCGCTGGCTCAGGCCTACAGTACGGTCCAGCAGGTCCTTAAAATGAGACAGACATGTGACTGAATGAGGTCAGAGAACACATTATTATGGAGGGCAATATCGCTTATTTGTACCTGCGCACCCAGGCTGATGAACCCCACCCCTCCCACAGCATCGTGCTCAATTGCAGCCTCTGTGCACCCAGGTCCCACTGCTCACCTGCTGTCATTGTTGTGTGTCCAAACACGACGGGCAGCAGTGTTCACAATTCAGGTGCAGTGTTGATTGCGACAATGGCGTACGCCTTATGGATCCCTTTTTTTATTGCGTATTGTGATATGCGAGGTGGATGCGGCCATATCACCTGAGGCAGTGTAGAAGAACTGGGACATGTGGCGTTGTCGTTGTCCTATTTATACGTACGCAAAGTGAGCTGGGCTTGTGTATGCCAGGCGAGCATAGGGGTGTGAATAATAGTTTCGGGGACCTGGGCGTTATTCAGTTCCTGCCTGGCCAGGAAGTGTACTTGTATGCGTTTCTGTTGCAGTTTTGACGTCGCAGAATGCTCAATTTAAATTAATGTAGCATGTACCGGGAGGGCGGCAACTATCGCTAATGAGACGCTGTTTGAAAACATTGAATGGCCAACATCACATGCCGTTGTCAAGGTTGTGGATATGTGCAGACACTCATGTCAATGGTGAGCGGTATTATTGAAAGTGTTGCTATCGCGAAGCGCACACAAGTGAATGTGCTCGGATGGAGGGAGGATCAGCAGTGAGGCTACGTCATAAATAGTGAGAACGTTCAATGCATGCCAAACGTGAATCTGAAAGTCTCACATATAAAACACTTCTATACTGGTAAAGCCTGACAACAGAGAATACAGCAATACAAATAAACAGTAAACAGTAATGTGTACGTCACATGTGATCTAGGATGTGCACTCTGCCCATGGCTGATGATACCCCTTCGGGCCAGCAATACCCAGGCCAAAAGGCAGCACAATAATGTGCACACACACACACACACACCAGGGGCATCGTGTAACACACATTTGATTTTTGATGTAACGTTTGAGATGCATGGCCATCACACGTGGAAGGCTAATGTACAGACCATGAATATTAATCAAGATCGTTGCATGTTGTGTGTAGTAGAAGATATGTGTACACGGCAAAAACACTTTTCAAAAAAGCTCTCCTCTAAGCAGAAGGGGTGTGTCTCATCAAACGCTGTAGAGAATTTGATGTCATGAGTGATGTCACTGACCATGTCATGAGTGATGTAATATGTGACGTCATCAGCAGTGCATTGCGGGCGTGCGAGTTATAGTTAGCTGAACTAACTATAACGGGAGAACTTGTATGGTTTTGTACGAGTGAAATGTCCAACTAACTATAACGCCCCTGAAACCTATGTTTTTTTCAGTTAATTTCAAAGGTTTTTTAAATGCTAGTTTCTAACTATGCCTACAGAGGTAGGACATGTGAAGAAATACCTCTTTGCAATGGAGCTCCCTGGCGCATACTGGAGGTTCCTGGTGGGCTAGTTTGCCCCCGGGGACTCCCAGTATTCAAGGGGAATTAGTTCCCCAACTACAAACTCGCCACGGGGGGTGTGTTTGCAGAGTGCTGCAAGGAGGGATCGTGGACTCCAGCGCGATGCCGGTCTTTTTATTTTTTAGGAGGGGGCTGTGTGGCCCCCCCCTTCTTTTCCTAATATTATTGGCTCTGGGAACCCCGTCCCCCAGGATCTGCCCCCTATTTTTTTAACAAAAATTTTTGGCAGGGGGCCGCATGGGCCCTCTCCCGAGGCCATAATCGGCCCCGGGGACCCCATCCCCCTGGGCATGGCCATTTTTCCCCCCCAATATGTATTTGGAGGGGGGCTGCCTTGCCACCCTCCTCAGGCCATTTATGGCCCCAGGGACCCCATCTCCCGGGGCCGGCCTTTATTTTATTTTTTACATTTTTGATTAGGGGGGCCGCGTGACCCCCCCTCCCGGGCCACTAATAGTCCGGGGACCCCATCCCCCGGGGCTGGCCCTTTCTGTTGGGGACCGTGGGGGGGTCAACAATCCCCCCACGGTCCCGCCAACTCCCAGCCTCCTGTGGGAGCCGGAATTGCTAAGATGCAGCTCCTCGTGTGGAAAAGCAATCGTCTTTGGAAGAGAGAGCAGGATTCCTTGCTTTCTCTTCCAAAAACCAAAGCAGTTTGCTATGGCAGGGCGGGAGCCATGAGGCTCCCACCCTACCATAGCAAACAGCAGTGTCCCGGGTGGGCACCCCGAGACACTGCAGGACCCGGCCCTGGGGGGTTGGCAGTCCCCCGGGCCATCGAGGGCTGCGGCCCCCCTCCCACCATTTACAAAGCCCCGGGGGTGGTGGTCCCCGGGGCTTGGTGGTCTGTCTCAGACGCCCCATTTTTAATATTTAGAGCCCCGGGGAGGTGGCGGTCCCCAGGGCATGTGGGGGGGCTCGAGCCCCCCCACACAGGTTCTTGTAGAACCGAGGCACAAGAAATCAGTGAAACAAATGCGCAAAACCCGAAAAGGGGGCAGGGTAGAAACACCCTGACTCCCTAGGCCTGCTTAGGGGGTCCCACAAGGACCCCCAGGGCCAAAAGATGTATTTTGTGTTTTTTTTTTAAATCGAAAAACTGGCCGGCGGTTCCGCGGATCCGGCCACGAAAAAAAGAAACTAAGAGCGGGCTCCCGCGCTTCGTTAATAATTAGCCCCTGGGTGGGCCAAATCCCAGGGGCAATCTTTGTATTGTGATGGGGGCCCAGCCCCGGGGATCGCCACCCCCCGGGGCTTATGACCTAAATGAAATATGTGGGGGGGCTCATAGGCCCCCCCAAGCCCCGGGGACCACCACCCCCGGGGCTTATCTAAAATATTTGCGGGGGGGTCACGGCCCCCCCGCAGCCCCGGGGACCACCACCACCCCGGGGCACTATATATTAAAATTAAGGGGTCCGTGACAAACCTCCAAGCCCTGGGAACCACCACCCCCGGAGCTCTGAAAAAGGTGGGAGGGGACCACACAGCCCCCCTCCTGGAGGCCTGTCATTGCCCTGGGGACCGCCACCCCCCAGGGCCAGCTCCTGCAGTGTCCCGGGGTGCCCACCCCGGGACACTGTAATTTGCTATGGCAGGGTCAAAAATGGTGTAGACCATGTGCACCCGGTCTTTTTTATTAGTAGGGTCACATGTCCTGTGACGCCTGTGCTGGATGGGTGTGGGTGTATACCAGCCGTAAGGGAGTGACTGTGGCATCAGTGTTGCCAGATTGGGCTAGATCATGCACAATTGGGCTATATTTTGCCGGTTGTGTGGTAAAATTTTGGTTTGTGCTAGTTGTCAGATTCTAAATATATATACACCGCTCAAGCAAAGTAGTATGTTAAAGCGCTTTATCAGACAAATATTTACTTGGCATCCTGCTGCAACATCAATTCCAATGCATTCACCGCCTGCTTGACGCTGTCCCAGCCCCTCAGCCCAAAGTAGCCCAATATTGCTACTTTAGGGAAGACTTTTTGGTTGGCTTTCGGCTATAGAAAGCTTAAAAAATCTGACAACACTGGATACAGGTGTCCGTGTTGGAGTACTACCATCACCCGGGTTGCAAAAGCCAAAGTGTCACTCTGTGAGTCAAGTCCAACAATATGGCCAACATGGAAGGTATGGGGAATTACTGAGCCTATATTCATCCATAGTAACACACAAGAAAGATGGTGGACATGAGACATCTGTGTGGATATGAATGTTTATTGCACATTCAGTGGAGTGTTGCAGCTGTTGCAATACAGGGCCATGGAAAGTTTAAGTTTTTGGCACATGGAGGGCAGCCAATTCGAGACAAGCTCGTTGTCGGAGTTAGGCTGCGCCAACATATGTACTTATACAATCACTGCGACGACCCTCACGCACTTATAAATTCACTATACACTCTGCTTGCAGTACTCTAATGGTGCAGTCTCAATGTACGTACTTGTACAATGACCGAGACAAAGTTACATAACTAAAGTTTTCCCCCACTGTCAAAGGTAAGATGGTCGCATACGCTGTCCAAAGCACTATGTAATGTGGTAGGGCCTAGGGGCAGCATGTTGCATACATAATGAACACACGGACACAGATAGATAGTGGAACTGGGTACGTGCACGTGCACTCGACTCCTTTTTATTACTAGGGTCACATGTCCAGTGATGTCTGTGGTGGATGCCTGTGGGGTGATTGTAAGCCAACTCTCCGGGAATGGTTGGTGCTGGTAACAAGTACAACAGTAATCATTGGATCAGACACAGAGATGCAATCATAAAAGGTCAATGATTGATGCTGCACTAAGGTACGGGTACCAGATATTAAATCATACAGAAAAGATTCTATCGTAAAGGGTTCATGAATTGTGATACACTGAGGTAGGACAGCAGATGTGAAATTATACACAAAATATTTCATCAAAAAGGGTGAATTAGTTGTGCTGCACTGAGATAGGGGCACCAGAAGCATTTAGCATCTGCGCAGCCAGCGATGATGCGTGTTCCAGGCGGGCTGCACTGGGAGCAATGTCTCCTGCCTACTGGACTGCGTCATCTGCAATTGCGACTCGATGTGAATTTTGAGCCCTGCTATCTGCAATGTAGATGAAGGCAGTAGTCAGCACAGACATCGAGGAATGCTTTTTGTCACTTCCTCTTGACAAAACCGGAGGACATAGAGTACAATTCTGTCTGCAATTAATAAATAATGTATCAATGTAAATTGTGAGCTCTGCTGACCGCAGTGTAGGTAACAAAAAATGAAATATGTATGGAATACATTGTTGAAATGTGTGGGTTTCGGGGATGTTATAGTTAGTTGCTTACTGGACTCTGAAAGTGAAATTCATGAATCAAGACTGAATTCGAACTGTGAGCTCTGCTGGCCGCAGTGTAGACTGCCATTCAGTGTTCCTTTTGACTTGCAAGATGAATTTTGTGATTGTACTAAAGCTATAAATGATATCAAAAAAGTTCTTGAAGCAAGAATACTAAAAGGATATTATTTATGTTTCAAAGACGTTGTAGTTAGTTGCCTACTGGACTCTGTAATTAATGAATAAACACTCAATTTTCGTCCTGCTGACCGCAGTGTAGGCCAGAGGCAGCGGTCAGCAAGGGCCCACAGCCACGTGGCGTTCAGTAGAGCTGCACAGTTATTGGCAATTCAGCGTGTGTGCAGCCAGCGATAAGTGGTGCACTTAGTGGTACCTGAAGCAACCAGCGTGTGCACACCCTGCGATGATGCGTCGTCCGAGCAGGCTGCACTGTGAGAAATGACTTTTGCCTACTGAATACTAATTTAATAAGGCCACGTGGTGATGACTTATGGTGCACTGAGTTAGTATTACCTTTGGCGCTCAGCGTGTACGTAACCTGCGATTGTGCGTGGTCTGGGAGGGCCGGACTCGGATCAATGTCTTTTGTCTATTTTTGCCTCAAAAAGGTCATGTGGCGATGGCTTGTGGTGCACTGAGTTAGTGGCACCTGAAGCACTCAGGGTATGCACACCCTGCGATGATGCGTGGTCCGAGAGGGCTGCACTGGGAGCAATGTATCTTGCATACTGGACTGCGTCATCTGCAATCGCGACTCCATCTGAATTTTGATGCCTGTTGTCCGCAGTGCAGATCGAAGGCAGTAGTCTGTATAGACATAAGTCTGTGGTGCTGCGCCGCTGGGTTCGCAGGGGGCCTGTGTCGAGGAGACCCGCGGTCATGGCGGCAGTCACATGGCAGGATGAGGCCCGCTGCTCAGGCAGACTCGTTGATCTTCACCGTTCACAAGTGAACCACGCCCAGAGCTTATTTATTCATACTCCTATGCTGGAGTGGCGTACGTTGGACCAGCCCACTGCGCTTCCGCTTCCAGGGGAGGACAACACAGCTATATGTCTGAGATCTTCCCCACTGCCTGAAGTAACATAGTTGCGTCTATTGTGCACAACACTACAAGCACCAGCAGTATATGTACAGATGGAGAGGTTTATGATCTGGATAGTCAGGTCTGTCCAGCACATCACTGCTACACTTGGTATTGTGTGCATTAATATTATTGATGGATGAGTTGCGTCCTTCACACATATTTGTTTGCCATATCTGCCAACATTCAAGTATTTTGTGGCTGAGGGACATGCAGTTTTTGGTAGGTCCGCTGTCCTGTTTTGCGCTGGCTCGGTGGTAGTGGGGAGGGGGTGGTTCGGGGGGACGTCCTAAGGCTGGTGGCAGTGAGTGTTGTGGCCTTCATGGGTGTTTGAGCTGCGTGATCAGTAACTCTATGACATATGTTGCACTTCAGATGTTATTCTGAGCTGGGATCCCTTTCACATTGTTGCTAGTGCTCCTGGTTTACACCAGTAAAATGCAGATTTTAGATACGTACTGCAAACGTGGCTTATTCCCTGTTTTTGGTCGCACCCCAGATTTGGATGCTCGTTGAAAGTATCAGGAACTGGTGCTTTTGTGTTAATTTTTGCACGGGGACATCTACTCTGTATATTATTACCGTTAGTAGTTGTTATCATTTGTGACAAATTGTTTTTTGTGGAAGCTATTACTGGAAACCTGGAGATATTGGCTATTTTCACTAGGTTCACAATGAAGTGATAATTTAAAATCACTGGAAAAACTATTGTTTAAAGAAGAAAATAATTAGAAATGAGCGTTTAAAAAACCTTTGAAATTCACTGAAAAAAACATAGGTTTCAGGGACGTTATAGTTAGTTGGACATTTCACTCATATAGAACCATAGAAATTCTGCCGTTATAGTTAGTTGAGCTAACTATAACTTGCGCCCCCTCAATGCACTGCTGATGACGTCACATATTACATCATTCATGACATGGTCAGTGACATCACTGATGACATCTCAAATGACATCACTGATGACATCATCCATGTGACAATCTGTTGCACCTCCTCACACCCTAATATAACCTTTGATACACCCCCTGCAAAATACAGACTACCATTTTCAAAACCATCGACACACCAATATCAGTTACTACAAACCCAATCACTAATTCCTAGGTCTACAGACACATGCACTCATTCATCCATACAACCATTTATACATGTGGTCACTGATCAATACAATACTATCACATGCACTCATACACCTATGCAGACTCGCACACCACCATTCATCCTACTCAGTCATGCACTTATCCTAGTCAGTCATGCAAAGAATCAATCACACTTCCATTTACTGACCTATACAGTTATACACACACACACCACATCACTTACGCAAACAGAAACAAACGCATACTTACTCTCTTATACAATCACTGATACAAGTACAAATTCATCTGTACAGCCACTCTCACAATCACTGACTCTCGCGTATAGTCATGTATATACTCTAACTCTCACATACACTGCCTTTTAACATATGTAGTTACTTGGACATGTACCATTGAGATATCCATTCACTTACCAACACACCCATACACACACCCACCCATAAAACTGTTTCCACATGCACTCTTAAAGTCATACACCCAGTCAATCAACCACTCACACATCTATGCATGGAGTCACACCCCCCCCACCCAACCACACACAGACACACTCAGTCTCCCATACAATTACTCAGGCAACTAATCAATAACCCATATAGACACCCGTGGAGTTACTGACCAACTGATGCAGCAGGGTATGCAACAACAGACAGACTGATAGACATTCACACAGTTTAGTCACTAACCCATGTGTTCATTAAGACACATTTAATCACTAACTTAAACAGTGAGTCACACACCTACTAAATCCTCCATCCAGACACTTATACATCCACTTATTCTTCAATACAGCTTGGTATTTATATAATACATATTACAATTTTTAAGAATAACACATTCACTGGATGATGTCATCAGTGATGTCATTTGAGATGTCATCAGTGATGTCATCAGTGATGTCATCAGTGATGTCAGTGACCATATAGACAAATAGACAATCCCCATGCCCCATTTACAGAGATTATACATTGCTTAACAAGATGCAACCCTTTTACATTGTAAGTGTTCAGCCGCAGCAAGTGAAGACAGTTTTCAATCACCAGTGAACCTAAAGTGCCCAGAGATATTGTGCGACCCCTGGGGACTTGCGGTCAGTTACTGCTAGACTTGGTACCCTCTGCCTCAACAGTTTGATTGTTCCAGTAGTTATTGTTGTAATGGACTCCAGATGTCTCGCGGACAAGACGATGGTGGCAGCAGCTCAGCGTATGTGTGCAGTTGTTCTTGCCATAGGTAAGATTTTGCAGCCATTCTTTAAATTTGGGCGCCCTCCCTCTTCCCCATCTGCATGCCACTTTGCGTTTGGCTATCAGGAGAGCGAGTGATCTATACTTCCCGTAGTAGATATCCAGCTCTTTAGTGTAGCCTAATAATAGGATTAGCGGGGTGTCTAATGTGCAGTCCAGGTATCTGATCAAGCGCCTCTAGTACTTTGGCCCAGTAGTGTCGAACAGGGGCGCAGCCACAGGCTAGGTATAAGAAGTCCACGCCCTCCGATAATGGCCATTTTTAAGTAGGAAATAGTCACAAATCCAATCCATAGGAACAAGCAAACTAAGGAAAGTATGATCCTGACATATTTCAGAAAGGGAGACTAGATGCATGTGTTTTAACCAAGAAATAAAAACACAAATCCGTGCTGCAGGCATGTACAAAACTGAAGAAGTGTCTGAAGAAAAATTATTGTGATCCATATAATACCTGGAGGTACTTAGCTGGAAAACAGGAGGGTGTGACTCAGAAGCAGGGCTAGATGAATACAATTCAATATTTGTCAATGGTTGATCATTATATACGACATCCATTGTAGAAGACTGGATAGAAGAAATGGGCAGTGTGATAGGAAAATGGTCAGCAGAGGACTCAGCCTCCTCACTCCATGGGGGAGTATCAGCATTGGTGGTACTCAAGGGCAACAATTGAAAGTCTTGTGTAAAAGAACGAGTACTTCATGACATACTATGAAGAATCAGCCACATGGTGTAGTTGACATGTTCAATAGAGACAAAGCATTTGTATCCCAGAAGTGGTGGCAGACTCACTGTTTGCGTTCCTTGGACACCAAGTACTATAACAGGAGTTGGGCTGAATTCCTTTTTGATCGCCACCTTCTATCGAACTAGATCTCCAATTTTTGGAAGTCAGCAGGAAACTGGAATTTGATCTGCATTACTGGAAGAGTGAGACTTTGGCAAGTGTTTGCAAGATTGAGTGTCCCAAAACTTTTGTAGGTCCTGTAAATGGCCCAATATTTATCTACATCAAAGGTTGAGGCTGCTGCAACAACATCTGGACCATATGTACCAAAAAGTACTTCATATGTGGTCCACAAACCCAGAGATCTTTTAGGGAGGTTATTTAACGCTCCAAGCACAGTGTCGCCCAACACAGAGCCACCAAATACAGAAGATTTGAAGGCAAAAAGTTAATTGAGAACCACACCAAAGATGGCAGGACTAACAGAAGAAGAATGAACCCTTCCACCCCCCTAAAAAAAGCCATCACAGCTGGTGGAAGTAATGTATGGGCAACACATCTGACTAGCTTGGAATACAAGTCAAGTATCAGCATAATATACCAAAATAAAGAGTAGGTGGCGGTAGGTGCCTATGCCTCCCAAAAGATAACACCAGCCTCCTTGCAGTGGACTTAAGGCATGGGCAGTTGCTCAAGGCGTCCTACCTATCCACTGTCACCTTATCGATTTGTTGAAACCCTGGGCAAGACATTGCAGTGAATTTTGAGCGCCATTTTCTGATAGTTTAATATGCAGTTCAATATGTGGGCTTGAATTTACAAATTGAGTCATAAAATTCAGATTTCAAATGTGGGCAAACATTCTCAAAGATAACACAAGTAAACATATATGTTAGGAAAGTGTTTACCCAGGAATATGAATATAGGTCTCAAAATGGCTTAAGAAGCCCACCACATTGTCAGAAAGGATCACCAGACTAAGGCTGTTTGACGAAAACAAAGATTTAAATAAATATTTTCCTTTCATTTTTTTCAGCACATAAGAAAGCAAAGTGTGGAAGAACATAACCGCTGGTAGGCTTAACTCAGACAGCACTGCAAATAGAGGTACAGTTAGTGGTAATAACAGCATCAACATGCTGATAAAACGAAATGCACACTGAAAAGCAGACAAAAACAGGGCAAGCCCAAAACTGACCTGCCAAAATCTGAGTTGTCAAAAACTGAGTTGCCAAATATTTTGCTGCCAAATACTGGGCCAACAAATACTGAGCAGCAAAATACTGAGCTCCCTAAAACAGAGCCGCCAAAAACAGGAGCATTGAAGGCAACGATTTAGAGGAGAACCTTGCCAAAGACGCCAGGACTAATAGGACAAGAACAAACCCCCTCCACCCATCAGAAAAAAACAAGCCATCACATCTGGTAGTAGTAATTAATAGGCAACACATCTGACTAGCTTGGAATATAATTGGTCAACAACTAACATAATATACCCAAATAAAATGTAAGTGTCAGGAGGTGTCTATGCCTCCACAAAATAACTCCAACCTCCTTGCAATGGCTTTGTATGTAGCTTTTGAAATTACAGTTCTAATTCTGTCATTGCTGAAGCTTCAATGACCCTTTGGGAAAGTGGTAGGAAGAAATGGGGGGACTAATTCAATTGAGGAACAACAGAGGCTGGAATTCAAAATACAGCAAGCACAGACAAGAGTGCCCCTGAAACCATAGATACGAATATATTCACTTATAGCCTAGACACAGTAGGTTGCCTACGCTTGAGTTCCACTACAGAACAGTATTGCATAAAGAGAATTTACAAGACTGAGTCTGGATGTACAAAAACTAATTGCCATCACAAAAGAAATGTTATCAAAAATATGTAATATTTTGAATTCAATTATTTATGAACATTACCACTTTTTTTGTTCTTTTTTTTAATCTTTTGTTGAAAAGAAGATTTTTTTCTTTAGGGAAACAACATTTTCATTGTCACGAGAATTAAAGCAACACATAAGGTATAATCAAATCATAAGTAATACATTTACAAACAATGGGATTCAGACAAATTCTTGACATTTTCCTCGATTAGATTTCAATTCAACGATCCAAAAGGGGAAAGGTCAGAGGTAGCATTGGTATGTATTAAGAACAGTTATACCACAGTTAATTCAGTACACTTTGACATTTCATTAAGTCTCCGAACACTTGTGTCCTGTTGCAACTCCTGACCTTGTGCAAAGGGGAAGGGAAGAGTTGTGTGAAGTTGAGAAGGTGGGGTTAAACCAAAAAGTGAGCCAACGCGTTTCTACCTTCAAGTGTGAGGACCACAACGATTTTAAGGAAGGTCTTCCTCAGGGCTGTACTGCTTTATGTAGGACACTGAAAAGATGGGATATAAGATATCGCTTTCAGAAGAAACCAATTCGTTGTAAAAATAGGCGGCAGCCGCTGCCTATAGTTTTTAATCTGTTGCCTGGATATCAGCGCGTCCGTCAAACTGGCGGGTATAATCACCAGATTTCTTCATGTAGCGCACACGGCGCAAAATTACTTTCACCGAGGAAAGTGGAGCACCTCTCGGCTAACCTTTTAACTTCAAGTAGACCAGCAGTATTAAGGCACAGACAGCTGATCAAGGTGTCCCACCTTTTTGTCTGATCCCCTGTGAAAGTAATCTTCCATCAGTTTCTTAACCTCTTTTCAGGCTACCTGTATCTCTCACTGTTCCTCTACCCAAGTCATCTTATCAATTTTTTAGGAACTCTAGGGAAGACATTACAATGATTTTTGTGCAACATTTTCTGAGACTTTAATGTACAATTCAATATGTGGGCTTGAATTTCCAGATATTGAGTAATAAAATTCAGATTTCGAATGGGGGTAAAATTCCAATAGGATGACACAAATACAAATGAATCATACCAAAGTCCTTACTCAGGATCTTTATTAACATATGTCTTACAGTGGCTTAGATGCCCAACATCTTAGCAAAAGGATTGCCAGTCTATTTGGCTAAACAAAGTTTTAAAAAAATATATAATTTTAGTACATTTTAAACACATAGCAAACCAACGTGTACAAGACCATAAGTGCTGATAGGCTTACCTCAGAGACAGGACACCAGTATTCAGTTAATACAACAGAGGCACAGTTACTGGCAATGACCGCCTTAAGATTTCCATCAAAAGAAATGCACCACAATATAAAGAGCCATGAAAAACAGAGCCATCAAAAACAGAGCCGTCAAGGGGGGGCGTGGCTAACCACGAAGATGGGGGGACACATAGCAAGAGAGCCCCTGGACCAGCATGACCATCCTGGCATTTCCCCGCACTGTGGTAGCCATCCACACCGGAATAAGGCTACCACAGTCTTAGACTGGATGGAGCAATAAACTCCGCCATCGCTCAGATGTAGGACAGCACTGAGGTATGGCCTCTACTGGGAACATTGTGGGCTGCTGATCCAGAGGTGCGGCCAGATACCAGAACTGACCATTGCTGATGGAGGTTAGCGGAGTGCTGATACTCCCCGAACTGAGGCTGCGATTACCTATTATTTGACAGTTTAGAACAGAGAACAGGAAAGCCCTATACGCACCATGACCAGTACAGAGATATGAGAGGCCATTAAAGAATTACACCTCAACAAAATGCTTGACCTATATGGCCTCCCAGTAGAGTTTTATGCCACCTTTTCAGCCGAATTAGTCACTCAGCTGGAATGACTAAATCAGGCAGCGCTGCACTCTGGCGCTCTACCCCCTAAGATGATACTGGCCCTAGTGACCTCACTGCCTAAACCTGGCAGGGACCCTACAGACATCACAACTTATAGGCCACTGTCCTTATTAAATACTGAATATAAAATACAGAGTAAGGTGCTTGCCGTCTACTCCGCTGCTGCCAAAGCTCATACACACAGACCCTTTGCGGATTCATACTCAGCCGCAGCACATCACTAAATAAAGGTTGGCTCTATCATGTGATGGATTCATCCCCTGAGGAGCTATACACACCAGGGTGTATTTCTTTTAACTTACAGCAGGCTTTTGACACGTTAAGCTGAGCATAGATGCTGGCTATGCTTCGCAAGCTTGGCTCCCCCTCAAAACTATCTCAGATGACTTAAACTACTATATTCCTCACCCACTGTGAGGGTGCATATAGGGATTCACATCTCAAACCCATATGCAGTACATAGGGGCACGAGGTAGGGGCGCCCATTATCCCAAATAATATTTGTGCTGGCATTGGAACCCCAAGCGCAGCTGTTGCAGGAGGCTCCGGAATATTATACATTACAAATCTCCGCGACAACCTGAACCCAATAGCCCATACTTTTCGATTTTGAACACATTTCTGGACTAGCAATCCATGTGGACAAGTCCTCTTCATTCTTTTTCAAGAGCAACCCCAAACTCAGATAAGGGATTTTGGAGATCAGGTACTTCAGGTCGTGCCCAACTCTTTCAAATATATAGGACGGCACAAGATTTTTCGAAGGAAATCTTCAAAAGTCGATATCTGAATTACTCTCACAGTTATCCTTCGGGACATCTTTCTCTTTCCATAGAAGGGCGCCTTGTGATATCGAAAATGTCATGCTCCCCAGAGTTCTATATTACTTCACAAACCTACCTGTATTAATCCCAATGCACTGCTTCAAGGTACTGAACACACCCCTGACGGAACTACTCAGGGGAATTGGCCAGCAACGGGAGGGACTAGCATAATTACAGTCATCATCCGAGGGTGGGGGCTTGGGAGCACCAGATTTTAAATCATATTGCCTTGCAGGCCAAACTTGTACTGGCTGGCTGGACATAACATAACCTATTTGAGCTGGCCTATACGTCCGCATGCTGGCACAGGGAATGTTGACATAAACAGTGTGCTCCCAGGAACTGTTCCCGGCCACAACCTCATTACTGCTAAAACGGCCCTGAAGTAAACTGAACAGACTGTTCCCTACACCCCTAACATACCTCTCCTAGGTCTCCCCACCCAAATGGGCACACTGACGAGACGCTGACTGCACGCATGGGAGAGGGCAGGAATGACGAAAGTGGAATCACTATTCGGGAACGGGATGTTATTAAACCACACAGACTTTGGACATGAGCATGGCATTTCAGACTCCCTGTTCATTATGCACGCAAATATTACATGTCAAGTCAAAATAAACTGTGCTCGAGACAGCACAGAACCAGCCACACACAAAATTGTACATTCATGTATACTTAGTGGTAAATGCCAGGAACTTAATAAGGTGGTTGTACCGAGGCCTGCCGACGGACTTAGCAGTACCCCTGACATAGTTAAAGGTAAAGATGAGGGCACAACCTGAGTAGGGTGCTACAGGACAAGGAATGTAATGCTCTTTTAGAATATCCGAAGAAAATTTCATGCAATTCCAGATTTAAATTCAACCAATACATAATATTATACAGGGCCTATCTTACACCACACAGATTACGTAACTTGTTTCTGGAAGCATCGGCAGCGTGCCCTAGATGTTGTGAACAAGATTCAGACCTGACCCACATGTTATATGGGCTTACCCCACACTCATCTTATGGGGCAAACATTACGACTGTCCTGGAGGATGTGACGGGAGGGACTCACTGGAACACAGCAGAAGGCTGTTTGTTATGGCTGTCCTAAAAAATTACAAAGTGCAGGCCAAATTCGCAGATTTGGCACTCCGTCTGGAAAAATGGCTAATAAACAAAACATGGAAGTCGGCAACCTCCCCTGGTATATCAATTTGGTGAGACGATGTAATACAATAGGGGAAGTCAGAAAGTGGCGCACTCCATATAGTGTAGTACAGGGGTTATGAAAAACACCTATAACAATGGAGTGTGATGCCCTGCTAGAATCCTTTAAAACTTTACATTCACCAGATACCTGAACATCACTTGCACTGCCCTGGGTTCTGCTGTATGGTACTTGGCCACCAGAAAGATGCTGACAGGTGGCATAAGGCCCAAGCAATGTGTGATGGATGCCTGAGGTATATGTTACACAAGGGATTCGGCCCCAGACATTCTTCACAATACACTGTAGTAAAGTTACTGACCCTGATGGAACCCACCTGGGGGTACTGGTCCTCACAAACAACCTATCCATTTCCGGTTCCTGATAGCCGGGAGCCATCCGTTGGAATGGGAGAGACTGTAGTTGACCTCACTTAGGCGAGATAGCATCACATATACGTACCTTGCACGGCAACAGATACTATATTATATGCTGGCTAAATGACTGTTGTAGACCTGCATGCAATGTGATGCAAGCTATATGTAAGCAATAGAATGTATGCTTCAACAGGATGTGCAGAGCAGTAATATTACGTACTGATTGCACTATGATAACTAAAAGTTTGTGGGGGGAAAACAGCCGCCAAAAGCAGAGCCACCCAAAAAAAGCAGCTGCCAAAATAAAACGCTGGCATAAACAGAGCCGGTATAAACTGAGCCGGTATAAACTGATACACAAACAAATAGGAGGTTTGAAGGAAAAAGTTTGTTGAGAGCCACAGCTAGGATGCCAGGCACAACAAACCAAAATTGAACCCCCACACAACCAACCCCAAAAATAAGCCATCACAGCTGGTAGAAGTAATGTGAGGACAACACTTCTGACTACATTGGAGTATAAGAAGCCAATTTAATAATATACCCAAATAAAGAGCTTTTGGGAGGCATAGACAACTGCCTCCACCTGCTAACAGCAGCTACCTTGCACAGACTTCTCATGTAGCTTTTGAATGTATACTTCTAATTCGGACATTGCTGAAGCTTTAAGTACACTAGAGGTATTAAGGCTGCCCCAAGGAAAGTTATCCTTCATCGGTTTCTTAACCTCTTTTCTGGCTACCTCTACCCCTCACTGTCTTCCTATCATTTTTTTCGAACAGTAGGCTATATATTTCAGTAATTCTCTAATGACATTTTCTGAAAGTTTAATGTACAGTTCAATATGTGGGCTTGAATTTACAGATATTGAGTAATGAAAATCAGATTTGGAATGGGGCAAAATTCCAAAAGACGACACAAGTACACATGAGTCATACCAAAGTCCTTACCCAGGATCCTTACCAATATATGTCCTAAAGAGGCTTGAAGAGGAATAACTTCTTGTCAGAAAGCATTGCCATTCTCTAAGCCCACGTTACTAAACACAGTTTAAAAAAAATATATTTTTTATTAAACTTCAACAAATAAACCAATGTGCACAAGTCTTAAGTGCTGGCGGACTTACCTCAGAGACAGGACAGCAGAACTTTGTTATCAAACTGGAGGTAATGTTAGTGGCCATAACAGCATCAACATGCCCATCCAAAAAAATACTCAATACATCTCACTGTTGCTCTACCCAATGTCATCTTAACAATTTTTGGGAACTTTGGGCTAGACCTTACAGTGATTTTTGAGTGGCTTTTAATTGAGTTTAATGTAAAATCCAATATGATTGCTTGAATTTGCATATATTGATTATAAAATTTCTATTTTGAATGAGGGTATAATTCCATGAGATCACGCAAGTACACATGAATCACTCCAAATTCCTTTTGGATGATCCTTATGAGTATGTGTCTTAAAGTGGCATAAAAATTCCCAAATCCTTGTCAGACAGAATCACCATTCTCGAAGCTTATTTGACTAAACAAAGCTTTTTAAATTAATATCTTTATTACATTGTTTCAACGCATAACAAACCAATGTGTATAAAACCATAAGTTCCGGCAGGCTTGACTCAGAGGCATGACAGCAATATTCAGTTAATATAATAGAGGTATGGTTACTGGTAATGACAGCATTAAGATGTCCATAAAAAGAAATGCACCACAATAGAAATCTGTAAAAAAAAAAAAACACAGCCACCCAAAAAAACACAGCCACCCAAAAAAAACACGGCCGCCCACAAAAAAGCTGCACCAACAAAATTTAAAGGGTGCATCTATGTCAAGAGCTTAAGAGAAGTCTTGAAATATGACCAATATAGAATTAATGTAATGTAAATAATCCAAATTGGGGGATCGGAAAGTAGATTGAAAACATTCCATAGTGATTCACTTCTATAGTCTTGATCTCAAGCCATTTATAGTTTTAGGTTTTGTAAAAGGTAACCTTGGTGGGGATGTGAAAGTTGATCAGAAAATGATCAGTCCAGGTTAGTGGTTCAAAACTTTCTTTATGAAGTTGCCTAGAGGTAGAAAATAATTAGGCCAAAGGCGTGGCCATCTGAATGTGTGAGACCCGTCCTTATCAAGTGAAGGTCAAGTATTTCAAGGTAGGACAGCAGATTGCTTACCAATATATGTCTTAAAGAGGATTAAAGATGCCCAACAACTTGTCAGAAGTGACTGCCATTCTCTAAGCCCATGTTACTAACCACATTTTTAAAACAATCTATTTTTAATACAATTTTTCAACAGATTAACCAATTGGTACCACACCATAAGCTCCGGCAAGCTTAACTCAGAGAAAGGGCAGAAGTATTCTGTTAGCATATTAGAGTCACAGTTACAGGCATCAACACCATTAAGATGTACATAAAAAGAAATGAACAATAGAAAGAGCCACCAAAAATTGAGCCGTCCAAATATTATCTATCAAAGAGTGAACCATCAATTAGTGAGCTACCAAATAGTGAGCTACCAAAATGTGAGCCACCATATAGCGAGCTGCCAAATACTGAGCAGCCAAATATACTGAGCCGCCAAATATACTGAGCCGCCAAATATACTGAGCCGCCAAATATACTGAGCCGCCAAATATACTGAGCCGCCAAATATACTGAGCCGCCAAAAATAAGAGTGTTGAAGCTAAAATCTTAGGGGAACCATGCCAAAGTTGGCAGGGAAAAATCCACCCCCCTCCCCCAAACAAAACAGGAGATCACAGCTGGCAGTAATGAAGGGGCAATACATCTGACTACCTTGGAATTTAAAAAGTCTAGAACTATCATAATGAACTCAAATAAAGAGTAGGTGGCGTCAGGTGTCTATGCTTTCCAAAAGCTATTACCAGCCTCCTTGCAGTGGCTTGTCATGTAGCTTTTAAATTTCGCTACCAATTCTGACACTGCTGAAACTTCAAGTACACTAGAAGCATTTAAGCATGACAGTTGCTCAAGCTGTCCTACCTTTTTGGCTACCCACAGGGAATGTGATCTTTCATTAGTTTCTTAACCTTGCAATCAGGCTACCTCAACCTCTCACTGTCGCTCTATCCACTGTCATTTTATTAATTATTTAACCCTGGGCAAGGCATTATAGTAATTTTTGAGACATGTTCTGAAATATTAATACGCAGAATAATATGTGGCCTTGAATTTGCGGATATTGAGTAATACAATTCATATTTCTAATAAGATGTAAAAGTGCAACAAGTACACCAGAATCATACCAAAGTCATTACCCAGGATCCTTATGTATATATGTCTTAAATTAAAGACACCCAAAACTTTGTCAAATGGTAACACTATTCTCTAAGCCTGTTTGACTAAACAAAGATTTTATATAAAGAGTTCTTAATTTGTTTTTAGCAAATAACCAACCAATGTGTACAAGGCCATGGAAGACTTAACTCGGATATTACAACAGGATTCTGTGAATAAAATAAATGTATAGTTATTTGCAATAACAGCATCAACATGACAATCAAAGGAAATGCACAATAAAAGCCCCCAAAAACAGGGCAAGCCAAAAATTGAGCCAACAAAATCCAAATGGCCAAAACCTGAGCTGCCACATATTTAGCGAACAATTACTGGGCCGACAAACAATGGGCCACAAAATACTGAGCCGCAAAATATTGAGCCACTAAAAATAGAAGCCTAACACGGAGCCGCCAAATACAGGATGAATGAAGGCTATAAGTTAGGGGAGAACCATGCCAAAGATGCTAGGTCTAACAGGCCAAGAACCAACCCCTCCATCACTCCAAAAACAACAAGCCATTCCAGCTGGTAGTAGTAATGAAGGAGAAACATATCTGACTACCTTGGAATATAAGAAGCCATGAACTATTATAATATACCCAAATAAAAAGTAAGTTGTGGCTGGTGTCTTTACCTCCCAAAATCTAACTTCATTCATCTTCCAGTGGATTATTGTGTAGCGTTTGGATTGATGGTTCCAATCATGACATTACTAAAGCTTCAAGTACAACAGAGGTATTAAAGCATTGTCAGTTGCTCAAGGAATTCTATCTTCTAGTCTGCCCCCAGGGAAAGTGATCTTTCACAACTTTCCTAAACTCTCTTTTCAGGCTACCTGTGTCTGTCACTGTCAATCCACCCAAAGTCTTAATTTGTTGGGGGTCCTGGGAACATTAGTGATTTTGGAGTGACATTTTCTTAAGAGTTTATTATCCATAAGATGACACAAGTACACAAGAATCATACCAAAGTCCTTACCCAGGATTCTTATGAATATATGTCTTAAAATGGCTTAAAGATTCCCAACACCTTCTCAGAAGGGATCACCATTCTCTAAGCCCATGTGACTAAACAAAGTGGTTTAAAAAAAATATTTTATAAAAAGTTTTCAACACATAACATGTGTACAAGACCATAAGCACTGGCAGCTTTAACTCGGACAGGACAGCAGTATTTGGTCAACATAAAAGTGGTTTAGTTACTGGCAATAACAGCATTAAGATGTCCATCTAAAGAAATGCACAATCAAAAGCCACCAAAAGCATGGCTGCAAAAAAGGTAGCTCACAAATAGTTAGTTGCCAAAAAGTGAACCGCAAGAAACTCAGCTGTTAAAATGGAACCTTTTAAAAAGTGAGCCAACAAATACTGAGCTGCAAACATTTTGAGCCGTCAGATACTGAACTGGCAAAGTCTAACCTGCCAAAAAGTCAGCTGCCAAACACGGAGACACCAAGAACAAAGATCAAAAATAGGAGGGTTAAAGGCTTCAAATTAGGGGAAAATCACAACAAAGATGCCAGGTTCAACAGTCAAATAAACAACCCTTTAACCACCCCAAAAAACAAGCCTTCACAGCTGGTTGTAGTAATGAAGGCGCAAGACATCTGACTACCTTGGAATATTAAAAGTTTACAACTATCATAATAAACCCAAACAATGAGTTGGTGGCAGTAAGTGTTCATGCCTCAATAAATCTAACACTGGCCTCCTTACAGTGGCTTGTCATGTAGGTTTTGATTTTACAGTAAAAGTTCTGACATTGCTCAAGTTTCAAGTATGCTAGAAGTATTGAGGCATGGGCAGTTGCTCAAGGCTTCATACCTTCTAGGCTTGCCCCAGGGAACGTGATTTCTTACCAGTTTTTTAACCTCATTTCCAGCTACCTCTCACTTTTGCTCTATCCACTGCCATCTTGTCAATTTTCTGAACCCTTGACATGACATTGCAGTGATTTTTTTTGCAACATTTTCAGCTTAATATCCATAGGATGTCACAAGCACGCATGAATCATACTAAAGTCCTTATATAGGATCCTTCCAAATATAGGTCTTAAAGTGGCTTAAAGATAACCCCATCTTGTTGGATAGGATCATCACTCTCAATGCGTTTTTGACAAAAAGTTTAAATACAATTTCTATTATATTTTTTCAGCTTATAAAAAAAATCTATACAAGACCATAAGTGCTGGCAGGCTTAAATCAGAGATAGGACAGCAGTATTCTGTTGAAAAAAAAATGATATGGTTAGTGGCAATAACAGCATCAACATGCTCATCAAAAGGAATACACAATAGAAAGCTGCAAAAAACTGAGCAGCTGGGGCGTGGCCAGCCAAGATGGCCGAGCAAACGTAGACGGTGAGGGCTTCACTGCAAGAGAGATAAATAGCACTCTAAATAGACATGTAGCAAGCTGATACTGCACTTTCACAGAGGATCTGAAGCTAGTACGTAATGGACCCAAGAAAGATGAGATACGGTTGTGGCGAAAGGGATGCGACCTGATGAGACATTGAGGCCGATTTGCGACCAGAATCCAATGTGGTCCAAGTAATCCCCAGCACGGGCCACAGCAACTGCAGCAGCGCTCGACCCACTGATACTGCAAGCGACGTTGGGGTGTATGATGAAGAAAGACTGTGAAGGGATAGAGAAGCGGAGTGGCAGGCACGGTCGCACGGAGCTGGAAAGGACAGAAAATAGACCCTTACCTATGTAAGGGCATTGGTGATGACCTGGATGTAGGGGCCCAGTGGACTCGAGGGTGGCACTGAACAGTGGGGCCCAGGGAGGAGAGAGGAGACTGTTTGCCAGGCTAGTGGGGCCGGACCTTGAGTGGAGGAGCAACTGGGAAACAGACATCCCCGCTTGCCTGACTTTAAGATGGCAGACCTCCGGGACAGAAGCAGGGGCTGGGTGCTGACTTGTGTCTACATCTCCCGCTAAGAGGTACGTGCCTTATAGTTTGAGCGGGGCTGCCTTCAACACCCTACCTTGTGGGCGTGCTCACAAATAATACCATAGGGGGATCTCTACTTCCCCAGGAACACGGCAAGGACTATTTATTGCCAGGACCATCCAGGGAAAGAGCTACGAGAGCCTGGTCATCACTTTAATAATGCTACTAGAAGATAACAACTAATAACAAATGAATAGAAGCAACATCCTATCTTTGACCATTGGAGGAAGGACAGCCCTTATAAGGCAGTGCTCTGTCTACCAGCGGACTCTCCCTAAGGTGACTATGGACCAGAGAGGTGCAAGATATCACCTCTTCTTCTCATTTCTCACAGTCCCAACATGATATAGTCATCCCCTGATCCTATACCGTCAAAGAAAAATCAGGCAGCAGAGTCTCAAACTACTTTACGTCAACAGACATGAGGGGATCAACCCCAGTGGAACATACAGATACCATGGCGCTCACTAGGGAAGACCTTCTGACATCCCTAAGGGAGTTCAAACGAGAACTAAGGGAAGACTTAAAATTGTATATGAACAATTCCCTGGAAAACCTACCTGCATACCTCCAAAACAAACGTCTATTCAGCAAGACATGGACTCTGTGGGCACCCGTTCCAATAGATCTAGGAACTAAAGCACAGGACCTAAATACTTTCAGGTGCACCTTCAGGCATCTCTGTTAAAGTGCGAGGATCTAGAGAACAGATCTTGAAGGAAGAATATTCGCAATCACAACCTTGAGGGAGGCAGGGAGGGACCAGACCTGGAGGCCTTCATAGCGGGACTCTTCTTGGAGCTTTTGGGCTCCTCCGGGCCCAAAGTTAAAATAGATAGATTACACAGAGTGGAGCCCCCTATTCAGAAATTAATAGGAGGCCAAGGGATGTGTTGATACAGTTGCACTTCTTCAAAATAGGAGGCAATCCTGCTGGCGGCACGGAAGGCAGAGTTGTCGTTTCAGGGCTTCACCTGTGTGCTATTCAAGGATATAGCGCCAGCCACCCTGGCTCGCTGTCAACAATTCCGCTCCATAACAGACAAATTGTGGAAACATTCCATCAAATATAGATCGACATATCCTTTTGGTATCGCCTTTACCCTGCAGGACAAACCATGTCATGCCAGCACTCTTCAGGAAGGCTCTATCCTAAGGGAATGTTTAGCTATACACCTACATACATGCTAGGTACACCTAGTTAGGGTTTGCATCATAGGAGTATGCATTTTCACTCTTATGCATCTATAGGCCTGCATATATTCATTGTTTTAGCACTGTGGTAGAATTCTACCTTTTCTTTACTCTACTGGTGCTCATAACCATATATATATGTTTATGTCTAATGGTTGTTATTGTTACAGCACAAATATTTTATACTAGAATGACGCTGGTTCAATAATTACTTATTGAAAACATCCACACCATTGATTCTCTGTATCTCTCTGAGACAAAGTGAGCACGAGTCAGTGACCGAAAAGTACTGTGCTGTTTCCACAATCCCTGAAGGGTCAGGGTTGTTATGTTCGATAGTTGCCATTAACTACTCACTCGTGGTAAGAATGGCTCATAATGGCATTGTGAGCAAGCTGGTATACAGACTAACATATCCTCTGGGGGTGTCTGGAATCAGTTTGGACACCAATCCCTCAGTTTATGTCGTCTAAATGTGCAGATCCTATATTGATTTGTAGAAACCACATGAAATACCGAGCTGCCCCTATACCGAGCTGCTCCCATACCGAGCTGCTCCCATACCGAGCTGCCCCCATACCGAGCTGCCCCCATACCGAGCTGCCCCCATACAGAGCCGCCCCCATACAGAGCCGCCCCCATACAGAGCCGCCCCCATACAGAGCCGCCCCCATACAGAGCCGCCCCCATACAGAGCCGCCCCCATACAGAGCCGCCCCCATACAGAGCCGCCCCCATACAGAGCCGCCCCCATACAGAGCCGCCCCCATACAGAGCCGCCCCCATACAGAGCCACCCCCATACAGAGCCACCCCCATACAGAGCCACCCCCATACAGAGCCACCCCTTACCGAGCCGTCCACTACTGAGCCACGTAAAATAGGATGGTTGGAGTCAAAAAGCATGCTGAGAACCAAACAGTGAACTGCCAAATAGTGAGCTGCAAACAAATACTGAGGCAACAAATGCTGAGCTAACAAAAACAGCCACCAATAACAAGAGCCCCCAAAAATAGATTTTGCGGCAAAAGTTTAAGGCAGAAACACCAAAAATGCCAAGTCTAACAGGCAAATAACCAACCCACCACATCCCCCCGAGATGAGCCTTTTCAGCTGGTAGTAGTAATGAAGGGGCAACACATCTGACTACCTTGGAATATAAGAATTCAAGAACTATCATAATAAACCCAAATAAAGAGTAGGTGGCTACTGGTGTCTACGCAAGCCAACACAAGCCTCCTTGCAGTTGCTTCTTATGTAGCTTTTGAACTCACAATACCAATTCTAACATTGCTGAAGCTTTAAGTACACTTGAGGTATTAAGGTATGGGCCGTTGCTCAAGGCATCCACCATTTCTTAACCTCTCTTTTCAGGCTACTTCTCTCACTGTCGCTCTATCTACTGAGATCTTATCCATTTTTTGGGAACCCTGGGGAAGACATTACTGTGATTTTTGAGCGACATTTTCTAAGAGTTTATTATCCATTAGATTACAAAAGTAGAACTGAATCATACCACAGTCTTTGCCCAAGATCCTTATTAATATATGTCTTAAAGTGGCTTAAAGATGCCTAACCAGTTGTCAGATGGGATCTCCATTCTCTAAGCCAATTTGACTAAACAATGTTTATTAAATATTTATATAAATTTGTTCAGCACAAAACAAACTAATGTTTACAAGACCATAAGTGCTGGTAGGATTAACTCAGATAGGACAGCGGTATTCTCTAAGCAAAATAGATCTACAGTTAGTGGAAAGAACAGCATCAACATGCCCATCAAAAGAAATACACAGAAAAGCTACCAAAAAGAAGGCAAGCCAAAAACTGAGCTGCCAAAGATTTTGCTGCCAAACACAGGGCACCCCCCACACACTGCCCCTACACACTAGGCCCCACACACTGGGCTACCAAAAGCAGGATTGTCGAGAGCAAAATGTTAGGGGACAACCATGCCAAAGATGGCAGGTCTCAAAGGTCAAGAACGAACTCCCCTCACCCTACAAAAAAATACATCACATCTGGTAGTAGTAATGAAGAGGCAACACATCTGACTACCTTGCAATATAAGAACTATTATAATATACCCAAATAAAGTAGGTGGCGGCTGCTGTCTTTATGTCCCAAAAACTAAAACCATCTTCCTTACAGTAGAGGTTGTTGTGTAGGTTTTTAATTTACAGTTCCAATCCTGACATTGCCGAAGCTTCAAGTGCACCAGAGGTATTAAAGCATGGGCAGTTGCTCAAGGCGTCCTATCTTCTAGGCTGCCCTCCAGGGAAAGTGATATTTCAAAAATGTATTTACCTCTTCTCAGGCTACCTGTATTTCTCACTGTCACTCTACCCGCTGTCTTATCAATTTTTTAGAGCCATGGGCAAGACATTTCATGATGGCTGAATTTGCAGATACTGAGTAACAATTCAGATTTTGAATGGGGAGAAAATTCCATATGATAACACAAGTACACTTGAATCAATGAAAAGTGTATACTCGGGTTCCTTACGAATATGGGTCTTGAAGTGGACCGAAGACAGACTTGGGCGAGATCACTGTTCTTTAAGCCCATGTTAATAAACAAAGTTGTTTAAAAATAATTGCTTTATTATATTTTTTCAACACAAACCAGTGAGTACCACACCACAAGCTCTGCCAGCGACAGGAAAGCAGTATGCTGTTAACATAATTGTGATTCAGTTAGTGGCTATAATAACAATAAAATGAATATCAAAAGAAATGCACCACAATTGAAAGAGCTCCAAAAATAAAACTGAGCTGAACAAATACTGAGCGGGTCAAAATCTGAGTGGGTCAAAAACTGAGCGGATCAAATACTGAGCCGGCCACATACTGAGCCTGACAAATACTGAGGCTGACAAATACTGAGGCAGACAAATACTGAGGCAGACAAATTCTGAGGCAGACAAATTCTGAGGCAGACAAATTCTGAGGCAGACAAATTCTGAGGCAGACAAATTCTGAGGCAGACAAATTCTGAGGCAGACAAATTCTGAGGCAGACAAATTCTGAGGCAGACAAATTCTGAGGCAGACAAATTCTGAGGCAGACAAATTCTGAGGCAGACAAATTCTGAGGCAGACAAATTCTGAGGCAGACAAATTCTGAGGCAGACAAATTCTGAGGCAGACAAATTCTGAGGCAGACAAATTCTGAGGCATACAAACACTGAGGCATACAAACACTGAGCTGTGAAATACTGAGTAACCTAAAAGTGGGCCAACAAATATTGAGTGGTCAAATACCGAGCTGCAAAATCCAGAGCTGCCAAGTATTGAGATGGGAAAAACAGCTGCCAAAACAGGACTACTAAAAACAGATCCACCAAGAATAGATGGGTTGAAGGCAAAAAGTTAGGGGAGAACCAAATACTGGGATGCAGATAGCTGCCAAAGAGACACAAAAATAGCAGCCACAAAAAAGAGCTGCCACAAAAAAGAGCTGCCACAAAAAAGAGCTGCCACAAAAAAGAGCTGCCACAAAAAAGAGCTGCCACAAAAAAGAGCTGCCACAAAAAAGAGCTGCCACAAAACAGAACCATCACATAACAGAGCGGTCGAACACAACGCTGCCAAAAATAGCAGGGTTGAAGGCTACATGTTAGTGGAGAACCATGTAGACAATGTCAGATCTAACGGGCAAACAACCAGCCCCCCAATGCCCCAAACAAGACAAGCCATCACAGCTGCTTGTAGCAATGAAGGGGCAACACATCTGACTACCTTGGAATATAAAAAGTTAAGAACTATCACAATAAACCCCCCAAAAAAGTAGGTGTCAACAGGTGTCTATGTCTCCCAAAAAGCAAACACCAGCCTCCTTACAGTGGCCTGTTGTGTAGCTTTTGAATTTACAGTTCCAATTCTGAATTCCTGAATCTTCAAGTATGCCAGAGGTATTGAGATATAAGAAGTTGCTCAAAGGGTCCTACCTTCTAGGCTAACCACAGAAAAAGTGATCTTTCATAAGTTTTTTTTAAACTCTTTTCAGGCTAACTATCACAGTTGCTTTGTCTACTGTCATTTTAGCACTTTATTTTTAACCCTGGGCAAGATGTTGGTTTGTTTTAGTGAAATCTTCTGAACGTTTAATATACAGTTTAATATGTGGGCTTGAATTTGCAGATATTTTGCAATAAAATTCCGATTTTGAATGGGGGAAATTCCATAAGATGACACATGTACACATGAATCATACCAAAGTCCTTACCCAGGATTCTTACAGTAAATGTCATAAAGTAGCTTAAAGATGCCCAACACCTTGTCAGACAGGATCAGCATTCTCTACGCCTATTTGACTAAACAAAGATGTAGGAAGCTTCCAATTAATGTTCTATACCTAAGTAAGGGATATTGTGCAGAGTCCAAAGAGTCCCTAGAGGTTTAGCAGAGGCTAAATTAGGTAAGTACTAACGGATCTCTTTGTGATAGTGTAGGCGAGCCGTTGGGCTTATCCAGACGGTGTGTTAAGCATTTATTGTATTCACTCAATCAAGACTGATACACACTATTAGAGACTAAATCTAGACCAACTGGGTAAGTATAAAAAAGTTATATGGGTGTTTTATTTTTAGAACCAAGCAGGACTTTGTACAGGTAGGTAAAATATACTTCAAATTGTGAACCTTTACACAGAAATGCAATTGAGGATGGATTTGCAGTAATTACAGTTTTTCATCACTTTAAAAAGCAGTTTGAAAGGGGGGCGTTGTCTGGCCACGTAGGAAGATGGCCGCCTAATTAAAGAGCTCCGCTCCAGGCCGGCGCCCATATGGAGACAGCATTGTTTACAGCGTCTCCAGCACTGTCACTGAGGAGTTCCTGAGCAAGCTGAATTTGTGGCCATGCCTGGGCTTTGTTTCCGTAGCCCAGCGACCTCTTCTTGACCTTTTTACAAGATGTGGAATGTCTGAGAGAACGTGCGCAGGTCGGGCCTTGTGATGCCTTTGAAGCCTTGCGCTGTCAACTCGCCCGCTTATCTGACGAGCTTGTGGCATTGACGTGTGAAGATTCATGAGGTAGGCGCTCTTCCCGCTCTCACCCTCACAGCGCACAACCATTATTTCAGTCAACAACTGCTGGTCGGAGTTTATACATGAAGGTCCTTGGCAAAGTAATTATTTTCAGAATAAAGCTGAGAGTTTCTACATGCGCTGCTCTTGACTTATGATGCTTTTTACCACACATTGAATCACCTCAGTCGTGTCTTCGCTCAGCTCCTCTGGACTGCAACATTTTATTTCTAAATAATTGCTAGTTCATATGTCACCTAATTGTCTTTGAGATTGCTTTTTGAGCTAAACTTGCTCTAATTCCTGTCAACTTGTCTTTGAGGGTAAATGAAAGCCTTACCTACTCCTTTCGACAATATACAGACTGATGGAATTTATGTGTAAACTGCCTTTGACTAGGAAAAAATAAAGAGCAAAACGAATTTCTCTGTAATTCTAAACCTTTTGGCACAATTTGCTTCATCAATGCGTAATCGCTGCCTCTCAATTTGTTTGTGCTACCTCACAACATCAGTTGTCTGAGTCAATATACTGGGTTATTTTTGAAAATAAACAACAAAATCCAACAAAAATCTATATGTTTAATGTTCTGTCAAAATAAGTTACCGAACTAAAATTCACTTCATTCTTATTGGCAAGTTTGACTCTTTATTTTTCCTTACTGCTTAAAGTATTTGAGGGAATGCCTAATAACAAGAACGAAAACAAGCCTACTAAGCAGTTCTATTCAATATTTAGCTTTATTCGACCATAATATTCACAGTCATAAAAGCACATAACACAATCAGTAAAATTAAAGTTAAAAAGAATTGTCACAATACATGGGTTAAATTCAAAACTCACATATAAAAAGTTACATAGATTAAACACCAGCAACTTTTCAAATCCCACTACTCCACCTAGAAAGGGGCCTCCAAGGCCTCAAATAACATGCTTTTCCTATGCCACAGTGCCTTTTTTAAGAACTTGGAGACCCTCCAAGCCACATGCTCATTCTCTAGTAATTGTACACGAACAAGAGCTGGGCAACATTGCCTAAGGCCTTGCTGTCTTAGAAGCGGCAGTAACCATAGTTTCCTTAATTCAAAAAACAGCTTACAAAAAAAAAATAGGTGACTAGTGGACTGCTCTGAATGGGCGTTGCATAAACACGGGGGTAGAGGTCTTGACCAGTCATTCATCTTGGGTGTAGTCACTAGTCTGTGTACGGTGCCTAGTCTAAATCTGGTCAGAAGGTTCCATAGCCATAGAAGTGAGCCTTAACTGGTGTTGCATAACTGTTGGTTTAATGGCTTCATCGGCTACTCTTAATCCCAACATAGCAAGACCCTCTTTCTTCAAAGTTTTTCTCATAATTCCAGCCATCGTGCTAGGGTTTGTATAATAATCTGGGTGTCCAAGATCATTCATAAACCTGTGAACAAACCTAAGCCAGGGAATCTTGTGTGCCCCGTCCAACCCAATACAATCACGCAAAATATCTCTATTTAGGTGGGTCTGCTCACTAACCCATATCCTGTGCCAAAGGAGAATAGGCTCCAGTTTAATAAGGTCCATTATATAAGGTAGGCCCAGCTCCTCATGACACAAATGAAGACGTGCCAGGAGGAACCGTAAGAATATACCTGAAGAAGGCGTTTTCCACGGGTTGTAAAGGGTGGGAATTAGCAAAACCCAAACCCCGCCCCATAAATCGCCGCTTATATATTTGCAAGAATTCGCCCGGTGGGTTCCTACCTTTCGCTGACACATTAAAACAATCAATCAATATGTCTGGAAGAGCTCTGCCTCATCACCACCTACTCAACCTCGCATTACTTCCACGGTAATATCAGGGGACACTATGGACCGTCTTTTTCAGAACATTGCAACCATTAGTAGCCGCTTAACAGAATTGGACATTAACATTTCTTCCCTTGCATTGGAAACCAAATCAATAAGAGCAGATATTGTGCAATTTCATACTAAAACAGAAGGCTTGGATCAACGCTTGACTTCTGTTGAAAATAAATTCGACACATTACAAAGCAGAGATCAAGAATTATTATTTCTCAGTAGCAAACTGGTGGATTTGGAAGATCACAGCAGGAGAGATAACATCTGTTTTTTTGGCTTTCCAGAGAGAATTGAAGGCCAGAATACTAGAGCCTTATTGTGTGAAATTATTCCAAAATTGGTTGGTATTCAATTTGACCCCATGCTTGAAATTCAACGTGCATATTGTCTTGGCCCTTCGTGTAAAGATCTAAATTCCTGCCCAAAATTGCTTGCTTTTTGCGGCATGACCAGGTTCGACAACTACGGACTGCGGCTCGTACACAGGGTTCTTACAGTTATGAGGGTCATGAAATTCGTATGGCTGCTGATTTTTCCCGAGAAACTAATGAACGACTAAAAGCATTTTTATCCATGAGGCCTTTGCTGCGAAAAATGGACATCAAATACGGCTTGTTTGATCCAGCCCGTTTTCGTGTTACTAAGAATGGAGAATCAAGAGACTTCTACAATCCAGACGAGCTACAGCGTTTCTTGGATGACATGATGCTGCAAGATATGGATATTCAACATACGTCTATGCTTCAGACTTCTCAAAGTTCTCAATCTACTCACTACCTTCCAGATGGCAGACGTCGTATCACAGGTAAGGCTCATCAACGTGGTAGAGCTTGAGAGATCGAACCGCATCCAAGAAGATAAAAGCTCAGCTTTGTAGACAGTATCTAACTTTACTCAAGATCATCCCAGAGACAAATCTCGCTCTCCTTTAAAATCCGCTTCAGATGGAGAGTAGTCCTTGGCGACATATCTCTTCTCTTGCTAATTACAAGGTTTAGCTTAGGACTCTCAGGTTTCTGCTATACAGGGAGACAAGCATCCTCAACATTCCAGATGAGTATTTTCCCCACTCTTTCTGTATTTATTTACTCCCTATTGTTAATGGTTTCCAATACTTATCTGTGTATGCCTTAGATTTGAAACTTATTTAAGCTGTTTCCAAATTTTATAAGAATGTACTTCATATATATTATTCATTATTGTAGCTCATAATACTTTTATGTGCTATCTCTGATAGATATATCTGAATTAACTAATAATACATCTGATTATAATCTACTTTTCTATGTACCTATTACTAATTTAAAGATGGAGTATGGTTCTTAGTAGCGTATTTATTTTTTATAATTATTAACTATTCTAGTTCATGACTTACATGTTCATATTTCACAGAAAGATCCTACCTTCATATTCAGCAGATGGATATTATCTACTCCATTTCTCTATCTATTACCTTATTATTGTTTCCAATGTTTAACATAAGATGTTTATCTTTTTCTTCTATAAACCTTAAGGTCTGAATTTATATATTCTAATAATTATTATATACATATATTAATTGTTCCGCTTAGGATGAATGTTTATTACATTAGCCATTTCATTATTTATTATTGCTGGTATTTATTGGATAATACTCACTTTACTGTTTTTTTTCTCATATTTATTCAATTGCTAGTTTAACTGTCATTTGAATTGTATTTATTTTACTTGAAATCTTCTTTACAACTATGCATGCTAAATAATATTTATAGTTATGAATACAATCTATTATTTATTTGATCTTTTATGATATATCTAGAATGAAATATTCTTGTTTATATTATTGACACGTATGTCCCTTTAGAGTATTTTTTAGATCTCTTTATTATATTTCCCAGATATGTCCAGTTACATGCTTTATAATGCTTGTCCTTCCCTTCATAGATCACCATCAAGTATAATTGGGTTCCATAGATCCTAATATTTCCAATAACCGGTCCTAGTCTCTGCTTTATAATCCTGGTGGGGTCCCTGCCTGGAGCGGTGTTCTTGTGAACCCAGACCCACAGTTAAAGTTTTTGATCTTGTAGTACTCTGTACACCAGTTTATTGTAACTTGAACGTATTTTCTATTCTTTCTACACAATAAATTTTCTTCCTATTGACAAGCATGACAAGCAGATTCGAAAACAATTTTTATACTTGTTACTGGAAAACCTTTCCTCCACAACTCATTTTATTCTGTCTACAAAAGTTAAACAAGGCTTCCAATACTCCTGCAAATATGGTTGTTTCCCTTGTCTTGTGTGCAATATCACGGAGTGTTCATCGTTTGACGCATTATATTAAGAGGAAAAAAGTTCTCTCATATCTCCAATCCAAAAAAAAAAAAAAGATGTGGCTCTTCTTCAAGAGACACATCTTGATGAACTTGAATCAAAAAAATTGTGTAGGGACTGGGTAGGAAAGGTTTTCCACAGCAGTATCCATGGCGACAGCTCCTCAGACACAGATCCTACTCGAAAATGTGGTGTGGCATTTCTCATTAAAAAAACCCTTCCAGTTATGGTATCCAAAACATGGGTAGATCCAGACGGCCATTATGTCTTTGCTAAATTGCATATTGGTGATACTCATATTTGTGTGGGATCAGTCTATGCCCCGACAGGTGCCAAAAAATACTTTCTCCTACATCTGAATCGTTTGTTGTCAGAGATTGATGCTTCACGATACCTTATAGGGGGCAATTGGAATTTGGTGAGAGATCCGATTCTTGACAGGACAGGCCCTCTTGATAAACAATGCTGCAGACAGAGCCCTCATGAATGATATAATTGAAGATAACTGTCTTGTTGATCACTGGCGTCTTGCCGACCTGGGTGACGCTGAATACACCTTCACGTCCCCCACTCATGGGACCCTTTCTCGGTTGGACTACTTTTTAATTTCCCAAGGTATAGTCCAATCAGTTAAGGAATCACATATTTTGAAAGCATCAATATCTGATCACTCTCCAGTCTTACAGTTACAAACAGGGATGACCAGACCAGGTCGCAAACCTTGGAGGATGAATATTCAACGTCACAAAATGCCTAAGGGTAAAACACAATTACAGGATCATCTTCACAATTATCTTTCCTTAAATCAAGGTTCTGTGACTTCTGGTAGGACTATGTGGGCTAATATCATCTACAGGTAACATGCGGACTCGCACTCAGGATATAGTTAATGAATTTGCTTCTTACTATAAATCTCTTTATGCCCCAGGTACCCAAATAGACCATGATAAATTGACATCCTTTATTGCAGAAATTGATTTACCTCTCCTCTCTGCAGAAGACAGGGCACTTTTAAATACAGAAAATAGTAAAGAGGAAATATCACAAGCTATAGCCAAACTTCCATATCATAAAGCCGGTTGGGGGGATGAATTCCCTGCGGAATTTTATCGTTGGTCAGGCGACAATGTAGTAGATTGTTTACATGCTGCATTCCAAGAAGCTGAACACACATCTTCACTAGGAAGTCTTTCTAATAAAGCTATAATTGCAGTCCTACCTAAACCGGGGAAAGATCCATTACTCTGTAGCAGTTATCATCCTATATCGCTTCTCAATTGTGACATAAAAATCCTAGCCAGTATTCTTGCCTCTCACCTCCGTAAAGTTATTCTCTCCCTAGTTCATCATACCCAAGTGGGATTTATACCTGGACGCTCCTCTCGAAATCATTTGTGTTTGTTAACTCACACCCTTCATGCTGCTAAAGTTCTTCATGACGATGCCACAGCATTATAGCTTGATGCCGAAAAGGCATTCAATCGAGTAGAATGGACATACCTATTTATAATTGTAAAACAATTTGGATTGGGAGACCAGTTTATAAATAAGGTATAATTGCTATATGAACAACCCACCGCATCAGTTAACTGTGGAGGTTTCGTTTCTGATCCATTCCCAATCCGTAGAGGAACTCGCCAGGGTTGCCCCTTGTCGCCTCTTTTGTTCTTATTGGCTATTGAACCTTAGGCAGCTGCAATACGCCAATCACCCTCGATTGTTGGTATTCCTCTTCCGCTGGAAGAATCAAAACTTTATCTCTATGCAGATGACATTCTACTCACCATTACTGATTTATCAAGATCATTACCATCACTACTTCAAATCATAGAAAAATGTTCTTTTTCTGGGAATAAAATTAACTGGGATAAGTGTGAAGCACTTCCTATATCTGATGGCACCTCAAAACATGTGAAACAAGGTTACCCCTTCCATTGGCAGTCTTCTTGTTTAAAATATTTAGGTATTCTTGTGAATAAGGGAACAGAAGCAATGGTTACAGATAATATAAATCCCTTACTTACCCAACTGCAACGTGATTTCGATAAGTGGAAAATCTTGGGTTTATCTTTGTGAGGTAGAGTACAAGCTGTGAAAATGGTCACTCTCCCAACTTTTTCTTTACACACTAGGAATGCTTCCTCTCCATATTCCGTTATCCACATTACGTCTCATAGATTCTAAGATTAAATCCTTTATATGGGGCCCCATCAAACCCCGTTTAGCCATCAATAAACTTATTGCCCATGATTCCAATGGTGGTCTGAGTCTCCCCTCGATTGAATACTATTCAATTGCATTACAATTATCCCAATTTACATACATGCTTCACGATAACTAACACGCCGCAATGGGTACATACTGAAATATTTCTCTTATCCTCTGAATCGGGTCTTTCTGCCTTATATGGGTCAGGTACCAGCTGTCTTGATCCCCTTAATCCTATGTTATCTGCAATGCGTAAAACTTGGCAAAGGTCACATCGTATTTTAGGCTAAAATCCACGTCTACATGTAAAAGCTCCAATATGAAATAACTCTGGAATACGTATGAAAGGGAAAACTCTCTTCTGGCCTACATGGAAATTGGCGGGTATCCTGACCTTAGATCAGATTCTTCATAATGGAGACCTCAAATCCTTTTCACAATTGGTTGAGGAGTTTAATCTTCCCCTATTACAAAAGGATAACTATCAGCAGCTATATAACTCTTCTTAAGGCTTTAGGCTGGAAACCCTGGACATTGCAAATTTTACCAATAACGTTTTATCTTCACACTTGGGGGAGACACAACGGGGTTCTCTCTGGTCTGTACAAAACACTCACAACAATTATTTTCTCATCCATTATCTCATGACCTTCGTTCCAGGTGGCAATCATGCCTAGGACCTTCCTATGAAAATGAACAATGGACAACTTTACTGGAAAACTTAGTTAAAGGTGCCCATGCAGCTCGTTTGAAATTTTGTATGTTTAAAATACTTCATGACTGGCACTGGTCTCCGGTGAAATTATATAAAGCAGGCCTATTATTGCATACTAATTGTTGGAGATGTAATGCCTCTGGTTGTGACATTGTACATATCACATGTAAATGTCCCATGGTGAAACTTTACTGGTTATATATAGGTCGATTTCTGCTTAACACCGTCCCCTTACATTTACCACTCTCGCCAGCAACAATTTTACTGCATGATTTACAAGATTCCCCTACCCTTTCCAAACCGCAATGTCGTCTAGTCCACACTGCATTAGCTACTGCTAAAATTTGTATATTAAGACAATGTAAATCCTCATCTCCGCCATCACAGGAGACTTGGCTAGCATCAATGATCCAAATTGCCTCACATATGAGAGTCGTTTATAACATTCAAGATCAAACTGAATTGTTTCTACAGGTATGGGATCCTTTCCTGCAGGTAAAATATATATCTGTTCCTAACTTTACTTCTTAGATTACTTTGTTCATTATACTGAATTGATCTTTGGGTACTGATAGTTTAATGACTTCTGACTATGCTGCATTGTATTCAATTAGTCTACTTTTTAATATTATATTTATACCTACTACTGGTGTGATTTGTATTCTTTATAATGGATTCCCTTTTAATATTCCCAAATGAATTATTTTAATGAAATATGCAACTTATGTTTTACTAGCTTGACATTCTATCATTTTCAGCTTTTAATGATTAGTTGTCAAATTAATGGTTTAATGCTTTAATAGTTTATATTCACTATTTAATATTTAATGATGTCTGTATTTCTTTTATTTGATATAATATGTTTTGCCCCTAATTTCCTCCTTTTTTCCGCTATTCTCTGGATTTTGATACACTTGCTTTTATTTTTATAATTGTATTCATTATTTTTTCTCTACTAGAACGTATTTTAAGATATGCAATGTTATCATATATTTCTTGTACCGTATTTATGAAATGCTAGTAAAAAATTATAACAAAAAAAAAGCAGTTTGAATTACACAGTAATTACTTTCAGAATACATTTTAGTAACTTTTGGCTTACTTTGAGGAGAGTGGCTTGCCTAGATACCACACCTAATGTTCTCACAATACACTGCAAGGCTTTATACTTTGCAGTTTAGTTCTCTTTTCTCCATACAAACATCACTTCAACACTTAGAAAATGTTCAACCTCAAATCTCATAAAATGGGATTCTAAAGGAAAGAAAGCGTTAGCGGGGTCTCAGGCAAGTACAAGACTTAAGAGTGGGAGTTTGCGGAGTTAGGACCAAGGTTCCTCAAGGTCTAGATGGGCACTCGAGTTTCACTACCAGCGGCAATGGGGCGGGCGGGTGCAGAGTGCAGGGGTCCAGTGTTAGCCAATGGGACAAAAGGAGCTTTAGGTTAGGGACAGCATAGGAGCAGGCCAATCGGGTGTGGGAGCAAAGCTCCTGGGGTTAAGGTCAGCACTGCAGGGGCCAACAATCAGCACAGGAGCTGTAGCAACAGTGGCACTGGGGTGGCCGAGTGCAGGGTGCCAAAAAGACATCATGGACCCTTTGCTTTTCAAGGGAAACCTTCAGTTCAGTGAAGTTGCTGCAGGTTTCGGCAGGGAGGCTTACTGCTGGCGACCAACAGCTGGAGAGGTAACTTGGGATCTTTGGGGATTCCTGGACACTGTCCGTTGGGCCACCCAAAGCAGTGGGGCATCCAGTGTAGGGGTGTCTTCTGGTGTTGGGAATTCTTACCAGCTCCTGGAGCGGTCAGGGGGACCCTTCGGGTTGAGGCTGCGGCCATCGTCTTGAACATTGAGTGAGATGGGGGATAACCAGATCACTGGGGAGACCTTTTTGTGTTGTTGGGTCACTCGAACTCTGGCCGTGGGCATTGGGTGCAGAATCACGTAGTCACCTGATTTCAGATTCTGGTCTTTAAGTACTTGTTGAACAAATCCAGTGCTCATGGGAGACAGACTGTAAGAGAGCAGGACAGGTCCTCTGGGGGAACTACTGGCTACGCCGGTTTCTTTGCTGTGAACAGGTCAGTCGGGAAAGGCCAGTAGGTCTTGAATTAAAGCAGTAGCTGTCCTCTTCTTCCTGGGTCAGCACAGCTCTTTGGTCCTCCTTTCCTCAAATCCGAGGAAGCAAGTTTCAGGGTCGCCCCTAAATACTAGAATTAGGTGTGTTTAAAGGAGTATGCATGTCAAGATCAATGGGTCCCTCCCTTGGGGTGGGTATACCCTAAGGCTATTATGCCACCCTACAGTGGGAGTGGGTATGAGCCTCTTCCCTAATTGGCTGGGTCCCCTCATCTTCAAGATGAAATGGACTGAGATGTGTGCTTCACCTCACCTCTTCCACCTGAGGAGTGGGGTAGGCAAAGGTAGGCACCACTTTCTTCCTAGCTTGGTTTTCTCGCTGATTCTCCTGCCCAAGGTGGGGGCCAGTTGCTGGGGGCAGCAGAAAACAGGGACAGCTCCCATAGGTGTCAAGACTTTGAAGCTTCCCCTTCATGGACTCAGTCCATTCTGGGCAAGTAAGCATGACACCTCTGCCCAGGATGAGCTTTTATTTTTGGACTGAGAGCAGAGACTCTCTACCCAGGGGTCTAGAAGCCTGTCTGGTGGTGGCAAAGTGTGGACAGCCATTCAGGAACCACACCAGGACTGGTTGATTTTCAGGGGGCATCTCTAAGATGCCCTCTCAGTGTATTTTAAAATAAATCCCACACTGGCATCAGTGTAGGTTTAATGTGCTGAGACGTTTGCTACCAAACTTCCCAGTTTTTAGAATAGCCATTAGAGATGATAGAGCGGCCATGTGTCATTGCGTGATGACAATCTCTAAACCTGCTGTGACGAACCTTGTAATGTTTGGTATCAGACGTGCCAGGAGTCCCTTAATGCTCTTATTACCAGTCTTCTAGAACCAGACAGCACACTAGGGCTGCTGCCGACCAGAGAGCCAATTCTGCCCTCCTGCTGCTGAACCAAGCTTGAGCAGGGGAAGAGAGAACAATAGGTATTGGGTACAGGATGGGGGCGATTGCAAGCGCCACTGAGACTGCTTGAATAGCACATTTGGTGCCCTCCTTGCATACTCCAGTTCAAAACAGTTCAGGGAGTGGTTTGCTTTGCTCTGGCATGAAACTGAACAAAGAACATGGGAGTATCCTCCCCAATGTCCAGCTCCTCCTCTGGGAGGAACCCCTAAATCATCCAAACCATTTGCTTGGGGTACTTAAGGGCTTACCTGGGAGCGGGTCTCTAGATTTGTCATGGGACAAGATTCAGGTCAAACACCACTTCAACTTCAACCAACTGGGCACTCTGGACTTTGCTTTGAGAACTAAGACTGCAACTGGGAAGGCTCCTGCTGCCCCTGGTCTCATTGTCTTGCGAGTCTTCTGCAACGTCTGTGCCTGTGCTCCATACAGGTACTTCACAAGGCCTGTGGACATCCAAGACACCCGAAGGAATCTCCCCTGGAGTGAAAGTCACTCCCCTGCATCTTCAGGCACTGCAATAAAGCTGACTGGTCTTCTGATCCTGGGCTCTCACAGATTCCGAAAGGCTCAGCAACACAGGCGGTGGTTCTGAAACTCCCTCAAGGCCAAAAACAGTCTTCACACCGAGTTTGAGGCCAGTATCCCTCATCAGAACAGCTAGAACAGAACTCCTGTGCACCTCGTTGACTTGCCGTTGTGAAGGCTTGTTGACTCTCTCCTCCAGAGATCTTCGGGCACCAAGAAGCTCCAACCTCAAGCATCTCCTGAACCCAAGATCTTCACCTGCATTAAATCCTTCGCACCGTGGGCCTTCATCTTTGGTATATTGCAGGGTGTTCTGCGCTAACACAGAACTATGTTCAGGATTTTTGACCTAAGTGCATAGGGACGGAGTCATCCTACCACCTTAGTATTCATGAGCCCAGGTCTGACTAGCTAGAGTGTCTCACTTGCTCTCCTACTCACCCACAGAGAACAACTGACTATACACCCCAGAACACATTACTCCTGACTCTCACAGGAATCACGGTAGCAAGACACACTCTTTCGCTCCTACTTTTGTACTTGTCCACAATAGGTTCTGACAGACACAAACAAGTTCAAATTTTGTATGTTAACTAATGTACTCTAATATGCTGTATACGTGCCACAATAAGCAAAATAATGCATAACACATATATGGTCAGCATAGCAATTAGGTCATAAATTATGAAAGGAGCTATCGTCATAAAAAACAGTATAGTCTAACCTTCCTCCCCTTGTATAGAACCAGAATGTTTATATATTAGATGATCTGTGGACATTATCTGCAAACCACATACCTGTCTATAGATGGTAGATCTACATCATAGGTGCGGTCTTGCTCTTCTCCCTGCAAAGGTCCCTCTACAAGTATATGCTGTGTGTCCAACAAGACAAAAGTACGTTTTCCAAAACAGCTGCATCGGTATGTTTTGCTTAGGTGCTAGGGCCTGAACAGAACAGAACACAGCAGTAGGTTATCATGTGAAAATGGCAAAAGAAGCATTTGCAAAATAAACTTGTGTAGTAATGTGCACAAAGCAGTGGATAGTCTGCAGCGAGCTCATGCTAAGTTAGAGAAGACGACAATGCCCCCATGGGCCACGTGACAGGTGCGCTACTCGAGGTCCTATTGCGACTCCTGTGCCTCTGGCCTGTGAGTCCTATAAAGGGTCTTCTTAGGCTCCAGCGGGATCCCCTGCTTTCTCATGGCCTGCTCTGACTTACCTGCTCTTGGTGAGTCACTTGGACCTTGCTGGTCCTGATACTGCACCTTTTTCGACTACTACATTGTTTGCCACTGCCAAGGCTAGTTGGTGCCCCTGCTGGACACTGACCCCCTTTGCTCTTGACATCCGATTTGAGACAGCTTTTGAATGACTTCTGGTCTTACACAGTGTCACATGGTCTGCACAACTGCAACTTCAATGGCACCGTCTATTCCTCTGCATCTAACGACATCAGTGGGCATTCGTCTTCTGTGTCTTCTGGTCACTCCTGAGTGCATAGAGTCTGTCCCCTCTGCTTGCAGGTATCTCATCTTGAATCCACCTTTGGGTTCCTCCTTCTCTAGCGACCTCTTTTCTGAAGTCCTCCATTGTGGTCTATGGAGTTTTCCAACGTCAATTCACACCTATGCGCCCGGCTTCCCTGGTGTATGTATCCTGGATCCTGTGTTCTCCAAATGTAGGGTGACTCTCTAACCTTCCATCTTCCACAGGGTTTCTTCAGGAAGCTCTGGGAAGGGTCCTACTTTAAAACTGCAACCATGACTTACCCATGAACTTGTGTTGATCACGTGATCGTGTTGACACTCTGAACAAGGCCTCCTTGGGATTCCTGGGTACTTACCTCGGGTGGTTCCTGGGTGTCCCCAGCCCTTCTACGTCCTCTGGATCCAATCTCGACTTAAATCATGCTTCGCATCCCACAATTTTTGTATATCGTTTAGTCTCCCCCTGTGTAGTTGTGCTACTTACATGTTCTATTTCCTAAGTATTTGTGTGAATTGTTTGTATCACCGGGTAGGAGATATTTCAATGTTGTAGTGAGCATTCATAATAAAATACATTTGGGTGTATTGTTTGTATATCTCTGGGTAGCAGATATTGCAATGTTTTAGTGAGTGTTGATAATAAAATACATATTTTTATAACTACACTGTGTGGTTCTTTTTCACTTAACTTATACAATAAGATTAAGTATTGGTAAACCTAGCTGCTTTACACTCCTTCTGGACTAAGCCTGAAAGATGCTCTCCACAGCTACCACTTAGAGAGCTTTCTAAGGTTGTCTAAGACCACTAAAATCACCATAAGGGTTGTGTGAGTAGTGCAAAGTGCCTCACTTGAATAAGTGTGCACCATATACCAAGCAGCCTCTCACAGCGCTGTACTCCGCTCACGGAGTTATCCGCACTCTGCGAAGCAAACTGAGTTCTGAAAAACTCCCATTCATTCACTAATGTTAGGTTGGCAAGCGTGAGTGAGGAATATCTAACTCCAGACCACCTCCTGGCCAGATTGCTAAACCCGGGTGTTCACAGATGGGCTATAACGCTTGCGTTGAGAAACCTGTTTGCATTGAGGAACCTGCGGCTCTAGTAGACTATCTACTTGAGCGGCAGAAAGAAGCAGTGACTTGTTGCGCTGCACATTGTTTTGTTTGTGCTGATTTTCCAGCACGGTAGAAACATCTGGTGCTAAAAATAAGCATGAATGTCACAAACTAATGTACTCTGCTGCTTATGAAACTCCGAGTGGTGCAGTGTTTTGGTCACTTTGCCCTGCCCAGGCCTAGTAGTAATAAGAAATCTAGAACTATTATCATGAACCCTAATAAAGAGTGGGAGGCAGCAGGTGTCTATGCTTTCCAAAAGCTAACACCAGCCTCCTTGCAGTGGCTTGTCTTTTAGCTTTTAAACTTTCATTACCAATTCTGACAGTGCTGAAGCTTCAAGCAGACAAGAAACATTAAATAATGGGCAGAGGCTCAATGTTTAATGCAAGCTGCTAAAACGAGAGCTGCCAAATTTGGAGCCCCTGCCAAATAGTGAGCCTTTGCAGTCAAATAGTGAGCCTTTGCAGTCAAATAGTGAGCAGCTGCAGCCAAATAGTGAGCCCCCGCCAAACAGTGAGCCGCCCCCAATTAGTGAGCCGCCCCCAATTAGTGAGCCGCCGCTAAATAGTGAGTCGCCACCAAACAGTGAGCCGCCGCCAAAGAGTAAGAATGGGTATTTGAAGGATTAAAACAATTGTGTGCAATGGAACTTCTATTTTACATACCATATTGTTGGTAACTTCTGCTTCAACCACTTTATAGTAGACATGTATGCCGCCTTGCTTCGATACATCACTAGCTTCTACTGCTGTTATTGTTCTACTCAGTATTACTTGTATAATCAGTCTTTTACCCCAAATTTGTTTCATTGATCTGTATTCATAAATTTGATCCATAAACCCACAAGCCATGATAAAATGTCTGACGTCTGAATAAACCACATAATATATAAGCAGTTTTATCATCTCTTTAAAAAATGTTCAGTGTTCATTTTTTTTTTGCTAAACCTTATTAGATTTACCATATACATATTGGGTAAACATCTTATAACTTCTGTGACAGTCATTTAACATTCGGTGTATTATATTGCCATTATGACATATTAACATTAAGACTTATTTGTCCAGATGTGCACAGTGTTTCTAAACATGTATGTATGCTTAGTGATTCTCATTCTGGTTTGTTGGATTCCAGGGCTTGTTTGGTGCATCCTACTGCACTTGTGGTTAGCTGGAAGAAATCCATCTGCTTGAACCAATTGGGGTAAATAACTCGGGAAAAGAAAGAAAGGGGCCTGGGAATAAGTGCATTGGCCTTTGCTGGTCTATTGGCACTAGTTGTTGCTCTCACACCGGGGAACATATGGGGTTCCTGTAGAAATGGGGGGGGGGGGGGGGTAGGACCTGCTCAGGGGGTTCCTGTGTGGCCCAGGGCGCTACAGGATCAGGCTACGCCTGGGTGGCAGTTGGGGTATTCGCAGGGGTGTCATGTATCTGTTTGAAGCTGTGTAGGAGCATTGACCACTCAGTGGATATGTGGCGCCATCACGTTCCCCTTGCCTCTTTCAGCCAGATTGCTTCTTCTTCGGTGGCTCCCTGTTTTCCGACCAGCGCCCTCCATGCTGCTATCGGGGAACCACTCGAAGAGCGCCAATGAAGTGTGATGCTGCGCTGAGCTAGGAGTAGGGCCAGTATCGCGAGTGTGTCTCCACCTTTTTCTGCTTTTTCTGTTGAAAGATCCCCAGGGTGCTGGCCTCCCAGGTGGCGAGGTCTGCCAGACCTGTGACCATCAATATTGTGGTGTGCACTCCTGCCCAGTAGGGCTGCAGTATGTGGCATGACCATAACATATGGATAAATGTAGCATCAGGTATGTGGCAGCGTGTCACAGGGAAGAAGCGCTTGAGCCGTTCCAGGATCTGGCTACCTTCACCAAAATGGAGTGGGACGAATTAGGTGTGATCCTCGGGAGGAGCATTCGAGAGATCTCTGGAGTCGACAGTGTCCCCACTTGTGTTTGTTTCCTCTAGGTGATGACCAGCTGTCCAGTGTGAGAGCCACTGCAGTTGTGCTGCGAGGAAGTAGACCTCAAAGGAAGGGGTGCCCAGCGCGCCATGGTCTCGCGGCAGCTGCAGCGCCGTCATACCTACTCTGCAGCAGCCTCCGCCCCAAATTAGCAATAGTAGAAAGGAGTTTAGTTCTCAAAAAAAGGCCCGCGGGGGAATCACTGGGACATTTGCTAAATAGTAAAGGAGACTGGGTACCAATATCATCTTTGATAAAAGCACCATCTCTCTGGGGGCCAAGGGAAGCGTTCACCAGAAGTTGACCTGGGCTTTTATCCCTCGTTGGGCCCGAAAATGGTTGCCCTTGATGAGATCCCTAGGAGTGTGGTAGAGCCGGATTCCTAGATACCTAGGATTATTCTCATTCCATGCAAGCTTGACCTCCTCCGTGTTTATCTCCCAATGGGGAGCGTCTGAGAGAAGGGGATAGATAGTGGAATTGGCCCAATTCACTTTTAAGCCTGCTGCCCTCCTGAAATTGTCGAGTGTGGCCCAGAGAGGTGCAAGGTCTGCAATGAGGTCTCTGACATATATTAGGAGATCATCTGCATATAGAGACACTCTATCAGTTCACCCCTCGAGTGGTATACCCCAAAGTTCGCCCCCCTCTCTAAGTCTTATCACCGATGGTTCCATCGCAGGGGCGAACAGAAATGGGGAAAGGGGACACCCCTGATGTGTTCCACTGGACACCTGGATGGGTGGAGAGATATGTTGGCCTATTCAGACCTAGGTGGGGAGGCCAGTGTATAACAATTTAATATATATGCCAGAAGTTGGGGCCCTACCCCGTCCCATGGCAGAACCGCAAATAAATACTGCCATGCCAAGGTGTCAAAGACCTTTTCTAGTTCTAGTATAAGGCATTTGGCATGCAGGAACTGGCCCCGTACACTGTCTTGGATATGGAATAACCCACATATATTTTGAGAGGGGTTTCTTCCAGGCATGAACCCACACTGGTTGGGGGTGTACCAGGCGTGGGAGCACCCCCATAACTCGATCTGCTAGGATCTACTCCAATATTTTGCAGTCTGTCGTTAATAGGGTAATGGGCTGATACGATGACCTGTAAATTCTGGTGGCGTAGGCACAGAAATTGCAGATCTGCACAGGCCTCTGCGTAGTTGGTCTTAGCTTCTGCTATTTGTGTATGGAGAGTCACCTGCTTATTTGCCTCTTTAGATAGCTGCGCTAAGCGTTGCTCCGTTGCTTGTACCGCCTGCTCTGTTTTCCATACCCCCACAATTTGTCGGGTACATGCTCCCCTCATGACCATCTTGTAGGCCTCCCATTCGAGTGTTCTAGAACTCGTGGAGTGTGCGTTTTCAGAAAAGTAGCTCTGTATGTTCTCCCTCTGTTCATATTGAACACCGAATTCTCTAAGCAGTCTCGTGGGAGCCGCCAGGTGGGGACCGGTGGTGAGGGTGGGCGCCACCTGAGCGTCATAACATGTGCATCGTGATCTGATATCACCCTACCTAGATAGTTGAAGTGTCGAACTAGGAGGAGGATCGCGCACGTGCACATGAACCGGTCCATCAGCACTTGTAAGTCATGGGGGATAGAATGGAAGGAATGGAGGTTAGTTGTCGGATGTGCATGTCGCCATGCATCCTTCAACGACCAGTGGCTTGCTCAGGCCTGGAACCGGGCTGTTTGCAAGTGGGTTTGTGATGTTGGGACGGGTGGGTAAGATCTATCTAGGTTGAGATCTAACGTGCAATTGTAATCCCCTCCCAAAACCCATGGTGGAGATGTGAATTGAGCCAAGCCACGCAATAGGGTCTCCCAGAATATTGTTTGTTCTGTATTTTGGGCATAAATGCTACCTATTAGTATTGGCTGTCCATCCAATAACCCCTCTAGCAGGGCGTGTCTCCCAGAATATTGTCTGTTCTGTATTTTGGGCATAAATGCTACCTATTAGTATTGGCTGTCCATCCAATAAGCCCTCTAGCAGGGCGTATCTCCCTTCGGGATCTATCTTTTTACTGGTCTCCAAAAAGGGGACTCCCGGTCTGAGACAGATGAGGGCTCCTCGCGCGTATGCGGAATACGTCGAGTCACAGAAGGTTCCCCACCATCGGTTTTGAAGCTTGTCCAGTTCCCACTTTGTGAGGTGAGTTTCCAGTAATAATATAACCTGCCCTTGCGGGTGTTTATTATCAGAATAAATCGCCTAGCGCTTCTGAGCTGTGTGTATACCACATACGTTTAGAGTGAGAAATGTAATGTCTGCCGACAGGCTCATGGTGGCTGATAGGTCACGCAGTGAGAGAGGGAAGCCTCGGGGGTCCCACTTAAATGCCCCATGGAGAGTTTGATAGTGCCCGGTGTGAGTGTTTCAGCCCTGTGTGATGGGGTAGGTATGAAGTCAGGGTGGGGCGAGGGGTTGAACTAGAACTCTGTGGGGTTGAAGACCCAAAATAGTGGATTTGCTGCAACAGACAGCACATCCAAACCGGTACAAATGCGTACCCACTAACGTTCCAGGGGGGGGGGGGGGGGGGGGTGGTGGTGGTCTTACTCGCGCGAACCACTGAGACTCGTCACGCGAGGTGGGTCCCATATAGTTCTCTGTGTGTCCGGTGAGGGCCACTTGCAGTTGCGGGGGGGGGGGGGGGTGCACTATCTTGACACCTAATATGCGATGGAGTTAAGGAGAAGGGCTTCTCTTGCACCCAGGGGCAATGTATCAACAGCTGTGGGTGGGCTTTATATTAGTGTATCAGCTATCTGTATCGTGATGGTAGGCAAGGTCCCAGAGTTCTGAGTAACTAGAGTCATTGGGGTCCTCTTTGGGCGTAAGAAGGTGCGAAGTGTCTTCATGATCCGAGATTTAGAGGTTTGCCCCCATTTCCGCCTCTGCTTGTATATCCTTCCGGCATTACACTGTAATCTGCTCTAGATCTGGCAGTGCCAGTGTTTTATGAAGTGGTTGCTTTCCTGATAGGCTCCGGTTATTCGGTACTCTGCGCCTTGGAGGGCTGGTCGTCTTGGGGCTCGATGCTCTGGCGCGCCTCTGATCTGGGACAATCTGCAAATTCAGGTCCATCGTTGCTTCCTGCAGATCTGTGAAGAATATTGTAATATCGTTATGAATAATTTTAAGCCTTGATGGAAACAACAGAGAGTATTGGATGTTTTGACTCCCTAGTAGTCTCTATCTCAAGAAATGACACTCGCTTCTGCGAAATCTGGAAAGAGCATGACATGTTTATGCTCTACCGTGATGGGAGTATTCTTTCGGGTCACTTGTAATATGGCATCCCTGTCCTGAAAGTGAAGCAGCTTTACTAGCATGGGACGAGGATGCGAGCCCGGGGACAGTCACCACGCCGGTACCCTGTACACCCTTCTTCATCCAGAAGTAAGAGGTGAGTTCCTCTTGCGGTGTAAAGGACAGGAGCCAGGCCTCTGTATACTTTCCCTCCACTCCCCGTGGCATGTTCAGGATATGCAAATTGCTTCTTCTGGAGCTCCCATCTAGATAGTCCATTCTGTCCTCCAGAATTGCGATGCGGGACTGTAAGTCTTTTATGGAGTCCTGTTGTTCCTTCATTTGAGGCTGCATCGCAGATAGCGTTTTTTCCCCATCAACCATCTTGTCTGCGAGCTTCCTGGGGTCGTTGCCATGGCGCCGAAGCGCTCTACCATGGTGATGTGCGAGTGCTTCTATGGCGGCCAGGACCTTGTCAAGTTTTTCCCGACATGATGGCATTGGAGTCCTTGCCTGTCTTTTGACCTGCTGGAGCTGGGGACCCTGATCTTGTCTGGCTTGGGGCCTGAGGTCCCCCGGTCATCTTGAGGCATCCCATAACTGCGGCTAGGGATGCGGGCACCTGGCTACCCTGTTTGTTTTGCAAACAAGGGGGGTGCCCGCGGCACTCCGGCTTTAGATCAGTCCAGACTCCCAGCCAAGCCCTGTCATTTTCGCTACACTCTCCTGGATGGGTGGTGGGCTTTTGGGTAGTTTGTTGCAGCAGTTCCTGACAGGACAGTCCACACTGTCTCCTCAGTATTTCCGTGGGTGCCCCAATCAGGTCTTCTCTGGTTCCCCTTGATGCTTGTCGACTGATTCCGGGCAGATTTGGACCTTGTTTGTTAAGGCCTCCTCTTCGATACTCCAGGCTGGGACTATGGCCCTACTTGTGACCAACTCGTGGGAAGTGTGGGGGCGCCTGTTGCTGCTGGGCCACTTAATAGGCTGCCCGTAGGGAAGTCGTAGTACACCCACTGTTTATGGAAAGGAGGGGGTAAAAGGAGCCCTGCCTCTTTCGGCACCATCCTCCGACCTGACTGCCTAGGCCTTTCGCCCTGTCCGGAGCCCCTTTTGCCACTGACCTTTTTCTTACACCACCTCTATGGGATCACGCCTCATGGCCTTGTCAGCGCAACAGTCAGGGAGGAGCACCTCCTGCAACTTAAATGTCCGCTGCGTTATCTCTGTTGTCCACCCACCGGCCCAGGTGCAAGGTGACGTGGATCCGCTCGTGCCCACTCCTCCTCTCCCCGGCTCGCACGTTTACTCAATGGTGCCCCGCTTGGGGGAGCTTTCCTCTCAGGCTATTGCAGCCGAGGCCCCGGGCTTTATCCAGGTCTAAAGAGTCTTCCAGAGGAGTCAAGGAGAGCCTCTCTATTTGGCAGAGTTCGTCAGGTAATAGTGGTGGGGGGGTTTCAAACGTTTCTTTGCGGCCCGTAGGCCTGATCCCTTCCCCGCCCCCTGGTTGCGGGATTGAGCCTCCCCTTGTCCTCACCCGTGTAATCCCTGTGAGCTCCTCGTTGCCTCCCTGTGGGCCGCAGCTCCCCCTCTGGCTGCCCCCAGAGTCCTAGACAGCGGTGATTTTGAGGCCTCTTCCTGGAGACCAGGAGGCTGTTGGGCAGTGTCCAGGGGTCACTGTGGGTGCGTGATGGTCACCGGCGTTAATGGCCCCTGCCACAGGGTCCCTCCCGGTGCGCTCCACGGTCAGGTACTCAGCGGCACTTCTCTGTGATGTTGCCTTTTTTCCACCTCTGGGCCCCGCCTTCCACGCCTGTCAAAGGCACTCCAGTGTAACCCTGGGCGTAGTTTGCGTAGTAGTGCTACGCGTAGCTACGCAAAGTGCACTACGTGAGTTACGCGTAGCGCTACACGAACTGCGTAGTGCGCTGTTTGGGATTATTGCAGAGTGTCGGATGCTTGTCCGCACTGCGCAATCACTGAAAACGGCATCTCATACAGTGTGAGCTGTTTTCTGCCGCTCGAGTAGATTTTTACTTGAGCGGCAGCTTTCTCAACGCGGACTGGTAGTTTCTCATCGCGAGCAATCGCGATCATACGCGACCACTCGCAATGAGAAACCTTACCTCCCTGCATTGAGAATCTCGCCAGGAGGGTTATTTTCCACGCTCGCGATCGCCAACTTGATGTTGCTGATCGCGAACGAGGAAAAAGTCTTGCCGGGATGTCTTTTTGCTCGCTCGCGGTCGCCAACTTGACGTTGAGGACTGCGAGCGAGCAAAAAATGCCAATTAGGCTACGCATTTTTGCACAGTGCTACGTACAATTTGCGTAGAGCAAAGTAGCACAAACTACGCAAGTGTAGCGTAGTTGGCCGCCCAGGGTTACTCCAGTGCCCCCTTGCTCACCTCCGGAGGCTGATCCCGCCCCACGCAGTTGCCGGAGTCCCAGTCCCTGAGGGCTTCTTAGCCAACCTCGGGAGTCGGTGGGCAGCCACCAAATTGAGGTCAGGCGGCCCCTGCCGCATGGAACGCCAGCGATGTTCCATCCTCTCCCTGTTCTTGTCGGGACCTCCGTTCATGCCGACGCCCCTTTTGTTCAGGAGTGCAGCGCAAGCCCTCCGGTTCAGTTTGGGGCCCCCGCTGCGGTTGATGGATGCCACTTGATGGGCACACGGGAAGAAGCTCTAACGAGTTGTGTCCGTCATTGTGGCTAGCGAAGCCACACCCCCCCAAAATTGTTCAGGTTGGCCACTTTTACTAATGAATTGCTTGGAAATCAAGGGTGAAGGCTTGGACCACATTTATTTTGGCGGCACAAACGGTAACACAAACCACTTGGGCTGTATACTCACCTCCAGGAGGGCCTGGATAACTAGTTGAATTGTTAGGTCATCTGTTTCATTAGCTTCATCTGTATAGTTTTTTTCCCCAAAAATTCACGTACCAAGTGGCTCCACTGCCAATGTCATTAGCCAGAAATAAATGACAGTGGGGCAAGTAATGTTCACTTTTCGTATAGTAAAAATACTCCACCTTCTTTTGTCCCAAAAAAGATTTTAATATCTTGTTTTCTGACAAAAGAAGGTGGAGTAATATGATGCCGCTCACTCAGTGAATGGAAACATCCATGCAAGTTGAGTACACCATGATTTCTATTGACTGTGAATAGCATGGGCCCTTAACATACCCTCTTCACCTTACACAACCCTACCTCCATCCCTACCACATTGGACCCAAGAAAAAAACATACAACAGGAGAACCCCATTAAAAAGCATAATATTCACAGCTGGAAAACAGTTAATACACTTCGCATATGTCACAAGATTTGAATCAGATGCAATAACAGATAAGATTAATTATCCATGTTCAATTATAATTGTGCTACACTGAAAAGAATGTCTCAGTTTCAAGATTTCATATGTCATGCATGAAGTACAAGCTACAGCATTTATCCCAAGATGAGCGAGATACATTGATTGGGTTCTCCTGTTTCTGCCCCTAGTCATAAATCTCGTCGTTATGTAAAAGGAATTAGCATGACAAATCATGTTATTTCCTTTTATATAACATTTGGATTTTAGACTAAGCCAATTCTGGAGATATATATCGGGCTAAGCCAAAAACAACACTGGAGGTGGGCCAAAGGCAGTAAAGCTGGGCCGCTAATGGTATATAACAAAAAACTGCTAATACTGCAACTCTTGTTCTATCTCAACTTTTTATGAGGACACTTTAAGAGATAAAACAAAAAGTGTAGAAGACCTTCGTTTTCTTTGATTTAATCATTGGATTTGTTTTATTTTATCATTTCTTTATACTTCCATTAATAAAGATAATTTGCTATTTACAACTGTCTATTAATGACCAATTTTTGAAAAAAATTCCCCACACCACTCATTAAAACATATCAGGCATACTTGTCAAACATCTCATTCATTCCTCATACACATACATTCCTGACTCATTCTAAAAATCCCGCAATTGATTAGTGAACAAACGATCAACTTTGTATATTTGGACCACAGAAAGGATTGTTTCACAGATTAATCTCAAGAATTATGACATTGTTGGATTATTCAAAATTTCTTGTGATCTCTTCACAAGGTCTACGCGTTTCGAGACCCATTCTTTTCTGGGGCTCTCATCAGGACCTGAAAGTTAAAAACAGAGCCTTTTTTCAGTAACATGGTGGCCCCTCACTCTTATATGCAATTAGAAGCCTCATTGAGTTTAAGTTTTACCTCAAGTGTAAACTTGTTACAATCAGCCGATCTGTAACGAAGAAAGTCACCTGAAGTGAAAAAATGGAGAAAAGAGGTGTAGCTGTGTGTTGAAACAGCGTATCACGTCACAGTCATGATCTAGCATACAGTTGAATTAGCTTACTTGTTAGGGATTCTGTTATGAATCGAAAATGGAGCAAGCGTTGTATCTAACGGCGAGTCTTGGCGAGTAGTTTGCAATTTAGTCGGGTGGAGTCTGCAAAGAGGGTATAGGAAGCGCTTTAATAGCTGTGCGGAGGCATAGACTGTCAATTGTAGATTTAACGGTGCAAGAAATCATACCTTAGTTGGTGATAGTCTCTTTTATGCTCTTGCTGGTGCAGTCTCCAAGTGCTGTTAAGGGCTGTGCGAGATGAAAATTGCCATTAGTGGGCTGGTATAACTCTCCTAGCTAAGTAATTCAGCATACGAGTCGGGACCGACCTGTATCCTCGCTTCGTCTTTTGCGGTATTCGAATGGGGTGGAGTCGGCGTTGGTCACATGGTAGTACGTGGTCTGATGTTGATGTTGTAGTGCGAAAAAATCGAAGAAGGACTCTCCATTGTAAAGCGATTTTTTTGTGGTGGTATTTATTGACAACCAAGCGGTTAACATTGGAATCAGTTAACAGATCCTTAGCATGCTTCTTGACGAAAAAAAGTTTTGCGCGTCAGAATAAGCGCGAGTAGAGTTTGAAACCGACATATATTGAATAACTGATATTTCAAGATTAAGTGCTTATGTGCTGTGAAGTCGCCACATAAGAAACTTTTTGTGGGTGCTATGGAAACGTGTACGCTGGGCCACTGTGTGATGAACAAGCAAGTATTACTTTGAAAACTCAAATGAAATGTAGAAATTGGCTTGTTATTACAATTTATACAATTCCAAAAGCTCGTTGAGACCATTGGTTACAGTGTCAAATTTAAGTATCAACATCGCTTCTTTTCTAGATAGCTTGAGTTCCAAATCGCCACCTCTTTCGTCACGTACAACTTTGGCAATGACTGTCCATTTCAGATCCTTAATTAGATGGTTTTCACTTATCCAGTGATTGACTAATGGAGCTGTTAGAACCTTTTTATTGATACGTGATTTGTGTTGGGACACTCTTATCCGAATTTCTTGGCTTGCGCCCTTTTCGATTCATAACAGAATCCCTAACAAGTAAGCTAATTCAACTGTATGCTAGATCATGACTGTGACGTGATACACTGTTTCAACATACAGCTACACCTCTTTTCTCCATTTTTTCACTTCAGGTGACTTTCTTCGTTACAGATCGGCTGAATGTAACAAGTTTACACTTGAGGTAAAACTTAAACTCAATGAGGCTTATAATTGTATATAAGAGTGAGGGGCCACCATGTTACTGAAAAAAGGCTCTGTTTTTAACTTTCAGGTCCTGATGAGAGCCCCAGAAAAGAATGGGTCTCGAAACGCGTAGACCTTGTGAAGAGACCACAAGAAATTTTGAATAATCCAACGTCATAATTCTTGAGATTAATCTGTGAAACAATCCTTTCTGTGGTCCAAATATACAAAGTTGATCGTTTGTTCACTAATCAATTGCAGGATTTTTAGAATGAGTCAGGAATGTATGTGTATGAGGAAGGAATGAGATGTTTGACAAGTATGCCTGATATGTTTCAATGAGTGGTGTGGGGAATTTTTTTCAAAAATTGGTCATTAATAGACAGTTGTAAATAGCAAATTATCTTTATTAATGGAAGTATAAAGAAATGATAAAATAAAACAAATCCAATGATTAAATCAAAGAAAACGAAGGTCTTCAACACTTTTTGTTTTATCTCTTAAAGTGTCCTCATAAAGAGGTTGAGATAGAACAAGAGTTGCAGTATTAGCAGTTTGTTGTTATATATCGGGCTAAGGCACAAGGGACTGCACTTTTTGGGGCTGAAATATGGGGTCATGTGGATGTCCAGCCCCTGTCACTGGCGGAAAACAGCTTGGTCAGGAAACTACTCTGCCTCCCATCCAGTTCATCCCTTATTCCACTATATCTTGAACTGAGATTGAAAATAATAACTATTGTGGCCATACTAAAAATATTATTTCACTGGGCCCATCTCTGGAGTACTCCAGAGTTTACAGATTAGAGTTTTGCTTGATGAAGTTCTTAAGCTTCCAGGTGCTAGATCGCTCCTCTGGATCAAACATGTCTTCACCTGGATGGGGAAGCTAGGACTTCTCAGATTTTGGACCGACCCAACTAACTAATTTTTTTTAAATAAAAATCTATACAAAGCTATTTATTGGGCATACATTAATGAACAACTTACAAAAAGAAGTCCAGTGGGATCTCTGATCAATAAGTTTCTCGATCATAAATTCTTACCCTTTTTTGTGGAACATTTAGATTTTGTACCCTCCTCTTTTCCTAAGAGCCTGTGTTTACGTTTATGCCTGGGGACACTCTCTCTAAGATCTTTCACCCACACATAGAGTAAAGAACAGATAATCATGAGTTGTCCCATGTGTAACCAGGGTGATGAAAATGAACCACGTCTACTTTTTTTTTGTCCACAGTATTCTACCTCTCGCCGCAAGTGGATCGTTCCCATATGTCGTGAACTGGGGGTCTCATTACCAAGTAGCTCTTCAGATTTTGAAGACCGATACATCTCTTAGAACCGCTTTAGCGGTTAGCAAATTGTTAGAGGCAGTCCTGCACAAACAAAGAGCAATTTTAAAAAGTGAAGTGTAATGATCTATGGTCCTCTCTTCTTTTATACACCCAATTATGAACAATATATTTATCCTTTTTTGTTTTGAGTTTTGCATAGAGCTCAAACTAGACCCAGAGATATCCGGTATCTTACATTAGTTGGGTCGGTCCAAAATCTGAGAAGTCCTAGCTTCCCCATCCAGGTGAAGACATGTTTGATCCAGAGGAGCGATCTAGCATCTGGAAGCTTACATGAGCCCCAGTTTTGTTACAGATAGGCACATTATTATTATTATTATTTTTTTGTTAGGCACAGTGAGATTAAGTGATTTGCCCAGAATCACAGGATGTTGAGCAACGTTCCCAAGACTTGAACCCGGTTCCCCAGCTTTGAGGTCGACCACTCTAGGAGTAAGGCTACATCCTCTCCCCAAGCAGTGTTTAATGCAAGACCTTATGATGATACTGTTGAATACCATCTATGTATATTTATTGCTGCTCTTATTTTGCACAGATAGTCAAGCAGGGATCATTTTAGCCCGTGAAGTGATTTCATCAATGTGGTTGTGTCCCTCTGTTCAGCGAATGGTTATCGCTGGAATGACTAGTTGCAATGATTTTTTAGCACTGGGCACTTTATCCCTTCCCATTACCCTTAATGAGGGCCATTATTAAACATCACTGTTAACACTGCATGTAGGTACAAGTTATATCCTTTTAACTATTAGTTTATTTCATTATTGTGTACCTCACATTGTCATTGACATTTGTTTTGGGATATGATCTTAATATTTAATTGCAGTGCTGCATAAGGCCCTTAAAGCATTATTTGTTTTGTACTACTGCCCTCTTACAGTTATTAGCCACAGTGGCTATGGAATGTTTTATTGTAATGTGATGTATGTTCTGTGTATTCATTATTTTTTTGAGTTCAAAATATTTTATTGAATTTTCATAATTAACAAAAACAGACAATACAGAAAACATATTAATAAGTGAAAATACCTAATCCTAATATGAAATTTACAAAAACAACAGTTGAAATACAATAGGTAAAGAAGTATAAATATTCATTAATGAAGGGAAGATAAAACAAAAAAGGGAAAAAAGGGAGGGGAACCGTGTATAAATACTATTTCATCTATTAAAAATAGAGCTGCTTTTATCATATAAGCAATGAAATTAAATATAATGACGGTAAAACGATATATCAATTATAAATATACAATTATGAAGACAAATATATATCAATAGGTAACCAAAAATATTGAAAAAAGTTAGAGTTATGATTAATCCCATTCAGGGATAACGGAGCTCCTCTTCTTGTAAAAATGACCCATGACCACCAGGCATGAACTGATAATGACAAAATAGCCTTCCAGCAGAAAGTAATGGATTTTAAAGCAGCAGATATCAGAAAATTGAAAATTTTACCATCTAATTCAGTTAGATTTTGCAAAAGACCAACAGATTTACATATTAACAGTTTGTAGGAAATAACATAATGGATATTCAATATCTTTTGTATAATATCCCAAACATCAGACCAAAATTTAAAAACTTAAAGGACAATCAAAAAGCATATGCTGTAATGATCCAGGATATAATTTACAATGCCAACATGTCTCAGATTGAAGCAGTTTAGCATGAAATAAAAGTATTGGAGTCCATAAACAATTGAATAAAATATAAGAATTGGTTTGTTAAAACGAAAAAGGTAGCCAGCCTGAAATACTATTAGGCCAAATATCATTAGGTAAAGAAAGCGAGAGTTCATTATTCCAAAATACTGAGATTATATTTCAATTGTTTCCTATAGAATTAGATAATTTTTTATATAAAAGAGAAACAGTATGTGATGACGTAGAGATAGTTTGAACATATACTACTAAATCTGCTTTAACATTAGACGGAATACCATGAGGGAAACAATCTAAATTGAATTACATAAATACTCAAATTTAATAAAATCAGAGTGAGGTAAATTAATTTTGTTTGTAAAGCTTCAAAGGATATGAAAGCATTGTTGGAATAGATATCTTTAAGATAAAAAATACCAGCCTTAATCCAAGAAACTGAGGGATATAGGATCACTAATAAATAAAAGCACATCAGCATAAGCCAAGGTTTTGATAGTAACATCCTTCATCGTAATTCCTTTAATATCATCAAATTTTATTATATGAGGAAGGAAAGGTTCAATTCCAATTAGAAATAAAAGTGGAGAAAGGAGACAGCCTTGTCTTGTGCCTCTAAAAAGGGAAAACTGACTTGACACTTGGCCATTGATAAATAAACGAGAAGTGGGAGCAAAATATAAAGCAGAAATCATGCAAATAAACGTGGGACCAAAATTAACTTACAACAAGATCTGAAATAAAAATTGCCAATGAATTTTATCGAAAGCTTTCTCTGCATCCAAAGCCAAAATTCCTGAGGGGGAAGTTAAAGTGAAACTTTGTTCAATAACATGTAGTAAGGTTCTTGTGTTATTTGTAGAGTATCTATTCTTAATAAAACCTGAGAATCTAATACAGAGGCCAATCTAGAAGCAAGTATTTTAGCATATAATTTACAGTCTTGATTAATTAAAGATATAGGACAATATTTTAAACAAGGGTGGGGTCTTTATCCGGTTTGGGGAGTACAATTAAAGCATTAGGAAAAGAACCTGAGATAGTTCCTGAAGAACCAAAAAAAAGTAAAAAGTTGAAATAAATAAGGCAGAAGTTGAGATTGAAATTCTTTATAAAACTCAGCTGGGATACCGTAGGGCCAGGAGACATTTTTTTAAGAGATTTTATGGCTGCTAAAATTTCATCTGTAGTAATGGGCAAATCCAGCCTAAGTCTATCTGATTGTGAAATCTTGGGCAAATCACATGTAGTTAAAGTCAAGAAAGGAGGCATCATGAAAATCGGGCTTGAAATACAGATTAGAGTAAAAATCTAAAAATTCTTTAACAAGATCATTGTGAGATAGTGCAATTTTGCCATTAGGTCCATGAATTGAAGTAATTTGAGTTTTATCTTTTTTTATACGTAAATAATTAGCTAAAGGTTTCCCAGATCTCTTGGCATTAAAATGATATTTAGTTTTAGAAGTAGAAATATGGGAGGCAAGATGGCGCCCGCGCGAGTGGACGTGTGAGCTGACCGCTCCTGCCGGAGCTCGCAATTTGCTGTTTTTTTGAGGAGGAGAAAGCCAAATACTTTGCTGAAATGTAATACTCTGCAGATACGCAATCTTTAGTACCCCAGAAAACATCACTTACTTGGATTTATTGTTCGCTGCTCTGCCAAAATCTGGGCTGATTTTCCCGAGGAGGCTGAATGCTGAGTGCTTGGGTAGCGCGACTGTTCAGAATTCGACAAAGCCGCTGGGTGTCTCCGATATGAGAACTCCGCCTCAGGGTGATTGACTTCACCTGGGAACAACTCAACGGCTACGGAAAGTTTGCTCGATCGGTGGTCTTGCCGCCGAAAGGAACGCGCGGGAGACCGCGGGCTCAAGAAGATGTGCAGGTTGAAGAGATTCCCGCTGGGAGCGACAAGACCCCCGGTAATATGGTCAAAGGCTCTAAACAGGATTCAAATATGGTGCGAGCTAAAACGGATGCTGGGGTAAGTAAAACTATCCCTGCAATCTTCTCCGCCGCCAAAGACAAAAGGAAAGGCAAAAAGCTCCCTCTTAGTCAATTGGAGGAAGCGGAAAATGCAGATAGGCATGGTAGCGGGGGATTAATCATGGAACTTCTTTATGTGGCATCACCCCCAACCCTGATCTTGAGCGAGGGTTCAATGGCAGTAAAAGACCAGGAACAATCTATTGGTGTTTGTTATGCGACAGTACAAAGCTCCACTGTTCTTGACTCTGGTGTTGCTGAATCAGCTAATATACAGGCTGTAAACATGGAAGGAGATATGCAAACACCCATGCAGGATGTGGACTCTATAGATTTTTTTTCCTTATCTGAACCGTCGACGTCATCTTGTGAAGACTTGGTGGTACATTATTCTAAACAGATGAATGGGGCTGGTGGTAGTGACCACAGTAGTATCTGTTTAGAGGACTCTGGGGAGTTTATAGAAGGCAATCCTCATACTGTTCGTAAGAGATTAGATCATAGTGTGAATAAGAGTGAGGCTGAGAAAAACCAGCAGAGCGATGGTCAGTTGCAATTATGTCAGTCCCTGGAAGATATTTCTTTGTCTTTAATATATCGATCTATAATGTCTCACCGGGAGGAAACGAGAGATGAAAGCCAGAGAATCCAAAATCTCTGTCGTAAGTTACACAACTCGGTGCGGCGTCTGGCTAAATCTTGTGCTGATTTTACTTCTAGATTTAATGAGGCAGAGGCGCGTATATCTAATTTAGAAGATGAACTTGTTGCTCAGAAGGCGCTGACAGAATCACTTCGATCCATTAAAGAAGATATACAGTGGTAAATGGCTGAAATGGAAAATCGCACACGAAGGACAAATCTTGAAGTACTACAGATTCCAGAGGGAAAGGAAGGATCGGACCCTCGTAAATATATTGTAGACTTGTTCACAAGCGCCTTTCCTGAGCTCACTAGATGGGACTGGGGTAGGGAGATTGAACGGGCACATCGGTTCCCATTTAATATACGTATGAGAGCAAGTCAAGCTGATGAAAGGCCTAGAGCTTTTCTAGTTTCATTTAATAGTTTTTTGGCCCGAGAGGAGGTTTTTCATTTAGCTCGTCCGGACAAGAAAAGATCTGGGAAAGATTTTGAGTTTTTTGTTAGACCGGATTTTTGTCGGTTTATAGTAGAGAATCGCTGGCAGTTACGCCAGCTTATTGTATTGTTTCAAGGTAAAGGTGCGCAAGCATTTTTGATGAATCCGGCCAAACTTAAAGTAATCTTCCAGGATCACACTTGTCTCTTTACTAATGAAGCTTCTGCTAAGGAGTTTTTAAATATTATGAGCTCTGGGAAGTAGGGATAATATATAGTATTAGTCAAATTCTTTTTTTTTTGTAGGATCTCTCTATCCTCCTATTTTGGATAGTTAATAATATATGTTTCCGTCCAGTCAGGGGAGGGAGGAACTACCTCTTTTATGACTGGGGGGGGTTTGTGAGCAATGGCAGGAGACACACGGTAGCTTGGCATCTATAGGACCATGGGCCCTAAAGCCTCGTTAAAGGGGGGGAGTAAGACAGTGTCGGGGGTGTTTGGAGAGGGTGGGGGGTGATGGGGGTGGGATGGCTTGGTGGGGGGCACTTTGGTGGGGTAATAGTGAAAAAATCCACGGTATCAAAAATGGAAATAAAATGATACAATGCCGAAAAGTTTGTTTGGAGCTTACAACTGTAGTATCATTTGCATTGGGTATAGTTTCTTTTTGGCTTTATTATGGTTTCCAGGGGGGTTAAAATCTGTTCCTTAAATGTCTCTGGCCTTAATAATTATAATAAGAGGAAAAGGGTCGCGGCAGAGCTTCGCATAATTCAACCAGACCGGTTATGTGTTCAAGAGACGCACATACCTTGAGGCAAACTTAGTATGTTAAATGATTTAGGTTTTTCTCTTTTAGTTGCCTCACAACAAGCTTCAATGACGCGGGGGGTTGCAATATTAGCTAAAGCAGCCGTACAGACTACAGGCCGCTGTTAAGCGGATAAAATGGGGCAATGGACTATCACTGAATGTCTGTTTGGTAACAGTAAACTTACACTTAGCACTATTTATGGGTCCAATTTAGATGAGTCAACAGTTCTTGATGATCTAAATTTAGAGCTTGCATCTTGGCCAACTCCATTAGTGGTATGTGGTGATCTCAATATTAGTTTGGAAAAAAGGAACTTCAGAGTGGACCACAAGAGTATAATGGACGCAAACCTAGAGTTTTTAAAGCTCTATATAACTTCGTGAATGATCATGGCCTGTTCGATGTATGGGATAATCTTTTTCCAACTGATCCGGGGTACATGTTTTATTCATATCCTCATAAGAAATTAATACGGCTTGATTGTTTGTTTTTGTCTTCAACATATGTATCAGGGGCATCGGTTTATATATTTCCCAGGATCACATCGGATCATGCTCCAATACTTGTAGAAATAGTAGCAATCAGTCTAAAGTCTATAATAAGAACCTTTTCATTTGATCGGAAGCTGTGCCTAGATGACAGTTTTAGAGAACATATGTCTAGTTGGATTACGGAGTTCTTCAAACTCAATAGACAATCTGCTCATACGGCAATTATATGGGATACTTTTAAAGCTAGCTTTAGGGGCGAAGTGCTGAGTTTTGATTTATATTATTTGAAGAAAGCTAAATTAGTGGTACAAGAATTGTATTCCAAAATGATAATGGCTGAGGAAAAATTGACCCAGGGGATAGTACAACATAGAAATATAGTGGATTTGGAGACAGATGTTGCTAGGTGTCGGGCAAATATTAATGCTTTATGGAACAGGGAAAATTCTAGGAAATATTTGATATATAAAAAACAATGTCATGAGTATGGGGAAGCGGTTGGTCGTTGCTTAGCACTTCGGTTGCGGATAAAGGAAGCCTCCCATCGAATTATGGGTCTCAAAGATCATCTAGGTGCTTTGTGTCATGATCCTCAAGGGATAGTGGGAATCTTTCATAAATTTTATACGGAATTATATACACAACAGGAAATGTTTGATGTTGGTAACAATATATTTATGGGGGGGGAACATTCCACAATTAGATCCAGATGCGGTAGAACTGTTAGAAACCCCAATTTCTATGGAGGAATTAGAGGTTGCAGTTAATAGTTTGGCAATGGGCAAAGCCGAGGGTCCTGATAGACTTCCGGGGGAGATATGAAGGTATTTTTTCAACAGATTAAGCATGAAATGTTGGCTACTTTTAGGGCTGCACAGAATGGGCGAGCTCCTAAATCCTGGGATGAGGCCACAATTGTGGTCTTTAAGAAAAAGTGGAAACCACCAGAACAGCCCGGTTCATCTCGTCCGATATCTTTGATTAATTGTGATGGTAAAATGTATTCAAAAATTTTAGCTAATCGATTGGCAAAGATTATTTGTCCATTAGTATCACTTAATCAGCATGGGTTTATACCAGGGTGGGGGACGGTTACTCATGTTAATAAGGTGGTGACACTCTTTGACACAGCTCAGACGGAAAGGAGGAAAATGGGGTTAATTTTGTTAGATGCAGAAAAAGCATTTGATTGTGTGGAGTGGGATCATTTATGGAAATTAATGTATCGGGCGGGATTTGGGAAGGGGTTTATGACGGCTCTGCAGGTATTGTATACCGCCCCAGTTGCAAGAATAGCTGCAAGAATAGCTGCAATGGGCATGGTTTCAGAACCAGTGAAAATTACTAGAGTAACTTGACAGGGGTGCCCCTACTCCCCGCTATTGTTCGCTTTATATATTTACCTTTTTGTAGATCCGCTGGAAAAAGCTCCCTTACTTCAACCCTTTATAGTTCAGGGGATCCCCTATTCCATCTTTGCATATGCGGATGACATCGCCATCACCACAGAAGATCCGATTATTGCCCTTAAAGAGATAGAGCGTCTAGCAATAGAATTTGGTTTAGTATCAGGATATAAGCTTAATATTATTAAAACGCAAGTACTTTGTACGGATATTATTCTATTAAACAATCTGAGATTGATGAAAGTTATGTATTTAGGTATTAAAATTCGAACATCGATGAAAGATCTAGTTGAAGCTAATTGGTTGGATCTAATGGGTGGCATTAAAAAATCGTTAGAAAGATGGGGACAGTTTCATTTTACACTTGTTGGTAGAGGCAACATCATAAAAATGAATATTTTACCAAGGGTATTATACTTATTTAGGTCTGTTTTTCTTGAGGTGACACGAGATCAACTTCAACAATTGCAATCTCTGTGTACTAAATTCCTTTGGGCCCCTGGTAAACCTAGACGGGCAATAAGATTTGTGACTATTAAAAGAGAGGGGGGGCTGGGCGATACCCGATTTTACACTTTATTATTATGTTTGTTTTTTGTTACAAATGCAAGTATTATTGACAGGGGAAGAGGCTAGAAACACCGCGGAGGCTCCCTCCTTTTTTCAATTAATGCTTGGCTCCGAGGCAAAGTGCTCTCTGTTTAAAGAAATTGATGGCAGCTACTTTAAAAGGACACGGTTTAAATTAATGGAAGCTGCTTTTAAGGTCTGGACAACTGTGCGGAAATTACTTTTGTTGGAAGGGCTAACATATTATACTCCCACGAATTCTTTTAGGATTCTCCCTTCCATTTTTCGGGATACGTTGGCATTAAGCTGGAGAAATAAAGGTATTTTAAAAGTTGGAGACTTCTATGAGTTTGGTGGGCTTTTCTCTACTTATGTATACTTGGCTAGGCAATATAATCTATCTAAGACACATTTTTTCAAATTCTTACAAATACGGGATTATCTAAATCGGAAAAATTTGGTACTTGCACCAAATCAATTTATTGAAAGTATAAGATGTCAGGAGAAAATTGGGGTGCTATATAAGATTCTTTTATCCCTTAGACCAGACGATTTGGAGAAACATAATGCCCAATGGGCTAATGTGTTAGGTGAATCTGGTATATCTACTAGAAAAAGCAGTTATAATGTCTAAAGAAACTCTCCTGTCTGCTAATTTGAAAGTTCAGTATTTCAAAACTGTATATAATTTATACTATACTCCAGCGCGTATGGTAAAATGGGGGGGGGGGGGGGGGAGGTTTGATGGTAAATGTTTTCGTTGTGGGGAGGATAGTGCGGATGGTGTACATGTTTTTTTCAGCTGTTGTAAACTGTCTAGGTATGTGATGGATATTGAGAAATTTTTGTCAGAAATCACTGGAATATCAATTAAGATTACACCGGCTATTATGTTATTGGGTATTGGACAGGAATTGGACAATGGGGCCCCCATGTTTAAACATCGTTATTTAATTTTTATTGCAATGGTTGTATCTCGACTGTGCATTGCTGCAGATTTGCTTCAACCTGAACCCCATCCTTTTGAACGATGGCGTGCCAAAATGTATAATTTATTTAATATAGAAATGAGTTTGTATTCAGCAAAAGGTGCAAGGAAATGCCAGATTGGAATGTGTATTTGGGGGGTATTTTGTGATCATATGAATCTATAAATATATGGTTTGTTTTTTGTACCGTGGAATAAAAAAAAATTAGAATGAGAGATTTGGATGCCAGCTCTTTTACTAAGGATTGAGTTAAATTCATATAAAAGTTTTTGTAGTTTGACTCTGAATTGAGAATCATTGGACGTAATAAAAAATCTCTCAAATTTAGCAATTTGCTTTTCCAAATTTCTGATATGTGCATTAAATGTTTTATTTTGGTAGGCCATAATAGAAATAGTTACACCCCTAATGTAGGCTTCTATTGACTATAAAAGTGGAATCTTCAGGGTTGAGTAAAAAATAATCTTGAATGCCATTTACGATTGTTGACTTATTATGTTCATTAAGAACAATTCCAGTATTCATACGCCATCAAGATTGTTTTGTAAAAGTTGAAGTTAAATTCAGAACAAATGAAATCAAGGTATGATCTTAAATGTCAATATTACCAATCTTAGGAGTTTTTACAGATTGGATTAATTGTGTGGAGATTAATAAATCAATCCTAGAATGTGAATTATGTGGGTTGGAAAATATTGTGAAACATTTTTCTGTAGGGAAATGCAATCGCCAAAGGTCAACTAACTTGGTGGCATCAATAAATGATTTAAAAGCATGAACAACCTTAGGAGGGTGAAACTTAGTACTAGATAGTCTATCTAATAATGAGTCAGCAGTAACATTAAAATCAGCTCCAACAATTAAAGGAACTTTACCCAACTTTAGAACCTCGGTGGTAATAATAGACCAAAAAACAGGGTCATCTGCAGTAGCACCATTAACAAAGTAAAAATATGACTGAAACATGAACTTTAATTTTAACTATTATATATCTTCCATCCACAGCTGAAGTTTTACTCAAAACTTGGCAATGTAATTTTTTTGCAAAGAAAATAGCCACACCATTTTTTTTTACCATTAGCAGGTGACGAAACAATAGTATCCACTCACTTTTCTTTTCATATAATTTAAGATTTTGTCATCTATATGAGTCTCTTGAACAAAACAAATATCTGCCTTACAACTACCTAAATAATCTAAAAAGTTTGTACGTTTAACTGGATGACGTAATCCTTTAACATTTAGTGAAACAACTTTAATATTGTGAAAATTAGCCATAATGAAGAAAGAGAAAATAAAATAATCAATAAGAGGAAAGGAAGAAATAGAGAAATAATAAGATGAAATAGTAACTCCAGAACTAGTAAAAGGACAGGAAAACAAGGAAAAAATGACAGAGTACATAAATATCAAGAATGAAACGCACATGCGCTTTACAAGCATGACCAGAACCGTTGGAGCCCTATGTAATAATAAACCATTAGTATGTCAGAACATACGCAGTTAACTGTACTCATGTATTAGAGTCATGAGTATCCATGGAGTGCTGTGAATGCTGATCCAAAAACTGTCGTAAATCATCAGGACGATGAAAAGATTTTGAAAGATTGTCTTTCCAGATACGCATTGTGGAAGGGTCATAAAAGACCATATTTGAATCCAAGACTTCGTAGTTGAGGACGAAGAGCAGTGAATTATTTGCAAATTGAAATGGTCTCCTTAGCAAAATCCTGGGGAATAAACTTTCTGTTCCCATTGACCATAAAAGAAGGGATTTCTCGTGCTGCTTTTTGAATCAAAACCAGGTGGTGATGTCGGAGAACTGTGATATCATTTGTCAGGGTTTAGTATGTTGAGGATTGCGATGGGAAGGAATCCTGTGGGCCTCATCAATCTCACATTTTTCTGGAAATGTAATTTGTAGAAGGCCAGGAATCAGATTTTCCAAATATAATCTGCAATTGCCATCCTCAACATCCTCTGGCAAATTAAAAAATGCGTAAGTTGTATTGTCTGTTGCGATTTTCCATATCTAAAAGCCGCATAGACATAGGTGATATTTTCGCTACAAGTGGGGTAAAAGTTTCAAGCTTAGCCTTATTATCTTGTATTTTAATTGCATTATCAGAGATTTTCATTGACAAACTCGCCATTTCTTTTCGTACATTTTTAAACTCTGAGGCAATAGAATCCGTGTTGATACGAAGTGCTTGAATTTCCTCTAAAATTTAGGATAATGAAGGTTCTGATGACTCTACCACCTTTGATTTAATTGGCGGAGGTGAAACCTGCTGCCTCCTTTTAGTATGAAGTGTATTTTATTTTTTATATTAAGATTCAAAAATTCGTAAAAAATTGAAAAAATGAGTCGAAATATAAGGTAGCAGTGAAGAAATCCTTATTAGAGCTGGTGCAGCAGCTAAAATGGGGTATGGGAGTGGCAAGGCCAAAGCCAGGCCCTTTCCTGAAGGATTGCTCCGCTCCCCTGACTAACAAGTCTGGCTGTACCTGAAGGCAGAGCTGGAAGCAGAGGCTGGAGAGAGAAAAATGTCCCTTTCGCCAGTCAAAAACGACAGAAATCTCATCATTCCACAGGTACTGGCGTAATTAATTCAGTGACCTCATTCTAGCCGCAATTCTGACAGGAAATTGGCGTTTACTGAAGAAAAACGGGCGAGAGAGCGGCGGAGCTCACTAGGAGGCGGCCATCTTGCGTCGCGCGTCTCCCAATGTATTCATTATTTTTAATTGATGCAGTTTTCGCTAGATGTATACTTTGATGGTTGTCATGAAGTAATAAAGTAGTAGTAATAATAAACACGACAATACAGTTGAAAAATTAAAATACACAAGAGTGACACCACTCACCTTCCTGGTGTGCTAAGTTCCCAAAGGATCTGTCTGGTATAGTCTTGGAGTTCCATCAAAGTCAAAGCCCACAATAAGGGCTGATGTGCCAAATGTTCTGTGGCCATTACTCTGCGTGTAGCGCTGCCATACAAAAAAGGAAACACAAGGCTTGCTAGGTCCAGACTGCTATACTAGTTAAACTAGAGGGGCCCAACCTAGGAATCCTTCGCTCAAACGGCACCACAAGGAAGGTTTTTTGAAGTAAAGGGGTACACATCTGAATTAGAAGGAAGCGATTAATGATAACATAGGCTGGCACCTGATTGGGGGAAAAACAAAATCACAACACAAAAACACATTAAAACATTCCTTCATGGCTCATGCACATGGAATATGGAACAACTTTCCTTGGCCCTCGCTCACTGAGTGATATCAGTGGGTAGACTAGCTATAAGCCAAATGACTGCCTACAATCTGTTCCCCCTTCAGACTGCCTGCTCTTCTCTGTGGAACATCCCTGGATAATATAAGTAATATTACCCACTTGTTCATATACTTCACATCCCTAAACCACCTTCCCCTTAAAAAAATGTGTTGTAATTGTAATGCGTTTTAACAGACATCACTGTATTTGGTAAATGCATTGTTAAAACTTTGCTTTCATTGTATGCTTTTTACTGGAGGAGTTTTAGTGGAATAATGCCATTTAGTTACGTTCTGCTCTTTGGTGTGGTTACTTAATAGTATAAATACTGGGAAGGCGTAAGAACAGCCTTTGGTATACGAGTTCTGTATTGCAAAGCTTATCATGAGTGGAGGGTTTCAATGTACCCCCCCAATTGTTCTTTAACTGCGTTTAAGTGAAGATTGTGGTTAGTTTTGTGTATAACACATGCTTGAAAAACCCAAAGTCATTTTATCCATATTTTTTTTGCTTAGAATATCTGTGGATCTTTAAAAAAATCATTACAAGTACATCTAACTTCTATGAAAGAAAATACTGCCAGGTCAGGTCACATACCAAACCCATTGTGTGCACTCGTGCCGCACAGTGTACAGCCTTTGGCTGGCCAAGAGGAGACAGGCCTCTTTTTTATTAATAAAAAAAGAGGGGAGAGTGGGGGCAGGTTGGTACATGAACTTCAGTTAGGCTCCATGAACCCAGACATGATAATGGCACATATTGGCTCCCTCACCTCCACAAACAAATTAAGAGGTCCAATCTGGGTCTAAGAGGTTTTGCGGAGGGTCATGGACCTTGGAGCTGTACGGGGGTCTACAAACACATGGAAAAACTTCACTTTTTTTGCCATTTTGACCTAAGGGTGTCAGTGGATGCTACCTCTGTCATGTTATGGTGCTTTCATTTTTGTTTTTCAGAACTTTAGGACGGATTCATGTAACCGTGGCCACAACAGATTTTTCAACAACTTGTACAGATATTCAACAGCCAATCCAAAATGGATAAGTGGAGATAAATATCCCCCCTCCAATCAGATTCGTATATTTTCAGAATTTAGTCCCTGGGTTGTCCTCGAGGTAGGCTTAGTGGAACATACGTGGACTAATGGTCCAGCTATCTCTACGTTTTCAACCCTTACACTAATTTTTCAAAAACTACCCGACAGATTTACACAAAACAAAAGCACATCTTCCAGTAAAGTTCAGCTTTCATTTCAAGTTTGGAGCAATTCTGTTAAGTAGGCTTTTCTGGATCAGACAGCAAACATGCTCAAGAAATTTAAAATGGGAAACATTACTTCATCCTCTCCCTGCTTCTTCCGCTATACACTCTGGATGTTTAGCAAGGGAAGAAACTACATTCTCTTTTTTTTTTTATTATCTTTTTTATTAGCATATTGTTATGTTACCATTACATCGTAGTATCCAGACCATGTACATGTTTAGGTATGAAATATATGTTTTTATGCAAGAAGAGTGATAAAAGCAGTAAAAAAGAAGGAACATGGCATGATCATACAATTTTATATCAGCAATCCTTAATATTTATACTTAGTCTATTATTGGTAGTAAACATACATTTGATTTAATGTCAACCTGTATGGGGAGCTAATCAAGGTCGCTAATATCCTCTAATGTATTACCACGAGGACTACCGATAATAGAACAAAGAAATAAAAGAAAAAACTTCTCGTCTTTTTTCAATGAACATAGTAAACTATTTAATAGCTGCTACTCTCTGGGGTCAACCTTAATGAGATTCGTCTTTCATCTAAACTATTGGACTATAATGAACCTAGATGGCATCGGGGGATCAAGGGAGGGGGTGCATCAACACCTCTAGTCATATTGCCTATGTCACACGTCTCTGTTTGGCACACTTCTTTCAATTTAGGGTGGTTCCATCTGGAGGGGGGCGGGCATCTCCTTCCTCATTTGTCAGGGGTTCACCAGCTGAAATCCCACCATCTCCAGCCTCCTGGGGCTCTTCAAAAGCTCTTAGAACAATTTGTAGCCTTTATGGCTGATTTAGACCTTCAGGTTACTAAAAAGAAATCTTTTGTTATCACTGTAGGAGGAAACGCAGAGAAGATGACAAGATTTCACCTAGAGGGGAATAAAATCGAAGTAGAACAATTTACTTCTCTTCGTGTACTCTGTGATTCTAAACTGAAATGGAAAGAGATGGTCCAATATAGAATAAATCACTTGGGTGAGAGCATAGCTGCAATTTCTAGATTTTCAAAAAACAGGGGGGCAAACTAACTCAAGAAATGGACAAAATTTATCTTGCGAAAGACAGATCAATAGCCACATATGAGGCCGCAATTTGGGGGTCAGCAGATGTGGTGGCACTCCAAGTATTAGAAGACAAATTTGTGAAAAAATGGTTTGTCCCAGGAGCTTGCTAAAGAACTAGGCTTCCCATATATTAGCGATACTATTAAAATAGTCCTGCTTTTATTGTGGTTATCAATTTGGAAACGAAATATGGTACTGCGAAATCAATTGATTTTAAGAGACGTTCTAAAGTTAGACCACGTCCTTAAAATTCTTTGTTTATTGTACGTCAGACAATCTTTTATTTCTCTGGGTTTGGGGGACTTTTATGTTACACCAACACTCTGCGAATGCTTTTTGAAAACTAAGCTGAAAGAAGTCTTTTCAGCAAAAAGCACAAGGGACAGATGGGAAAGATGTAAAGGGAAAAGCTCAGTAATGATTTATTATTAACTGCATTATAACATGTTTCCCTCTCATACCTCTCCTTTGTAGAGAACTCTCTGTGGTATCCTGCTGCTCAGCCAGAATGATTGTGTGAGAGACTGTTGGGATGTGGAAGGTTGGAGTGCCGGAGTCCGTTGGTGTACGGGCTGAGCAGCAGGGAGGCTGCTCCTGGTAGTGCTCTTATTCTTCTTTTCCCTGTAACCTGCTAATCAATAAATCTTCATGGAAAATTACTTGGACTCTACTTCTTTCAGTATACTACATTTGGTCCCAGGAGTGGGGTGTCTACAGTCTGAAAAGAAGGGGCTGAAGAAACAAGAACCCACAATCAAGCTAAAGGATTCTCTTTGAAACTTATAAGGAGCACTTCAATTTCACTGGCACCAACGAGCCCCACCAGTGACCTTTCATCGGTCGCCCACAACTCAACTGTGCCAGTTACAATTTTTGTCTACCTGCTCCTCCTGCCTACTACCTGCCTGCCATTTCCTGCTGCCTGCCATTTCCTGCTGTCTCCCTGACGTGAGAGCTTTAACGGGACAAAGACGAAGAACCGGGGTATGAGAACAAGATCCAGTCAGTGTTTTTTCATCCTGCTGAGCTTGAGACAACTTTATTTTACAAGCTTCTCTTGCCTGCTAACCTGCTGTTGGCAGGTCTTGTGACATCCGTCGCCCTCACTTTGTTGTTTCCTGCTCAGGTCACAGAGCAGGTTGCACAGACCCCAGAACGGGTTAAGAAAATCTGAACAGGTACTTTCAATACCAGCAAAGAAAATCTGAAACCGAAGAAAGAGACCCTTAATCAGAGATTTTACAGGACAAGAGGCCATTTGAGAAGCTCAAGAGCCGAGCTGTAGTGTCAATTTCTCGCTTCCACAATTTTAAATGGCGCTCTAATTTTCATGGTTTCAAAAACGGAACTGTATGGATATTTGCTGCCATCTACTGGAGGTCTGTTTAATTTTTATTTGTCTGCATTTTCATTCTTTAAGGAAAACGTTTCCACAAGCACATTTTGAGTCCTAGTCAGTTACCGTTATTTACATGCGTCATTCGTGCACGGCGCAGGGGCTGTGTTTATGTGCTGCGAGGAGTGAGACTGTCAAATCTCTCACAGTGAAGGCAACATTTATACTTTGGGGTTGATTGGACAATTTTTCATCTTTGAGTTTTCATGCCTCTTTTGCCTTTGACTTACACTATTTGACAGTTTATCTGCTCTTTCTATTTTAAAATCTGCCACGATTACATACAGAGCACGCAGTCTCACCTGTACTCCGCTATCTTCATTGTCTCTATGACATTGTTTCCCTGCCAGTTACAACATTTAGGATCTCCGTGATGCCAGTAGCCATCCAGCGTGGCGGCACTGTGCGTGCCGCCATTTTGAATGTGCCCCAACATCTTTGCCAACCAGTCAGCCTTTGCCAACCATGTTTTTCCACCAAAATAAAGCTATTGTATCTTGAGGCCTTTTTGCGCCTCCACCTGTTAGTGTTCTTTGTCCGACGTGTGCTTTGGTTACAGAAACATCGGATCACCCTAGTGTGGAAATATGGATTTTTCTGGTCAGTTATGTCCCCTATCTTGGACCCCAACGGTTCTATGTGCATGTTACAAGTACATGTATGTTCCCTCCAGTTCCAGTTATGAAGACGCAAATACATGTGCGTCCACCGTTAACATGTCCTCTTTCAGATCCGCCATGAATGGGCCGGATATTCCATTCCTAAGTACGAAAGGCCACCGCCTTTATATGGTTCACTTATGCCATTTTTCAGTCCAGGCAAGTAGGCCCTGATTCTGCCATCAAGTTTTTCTTGCTTTCTGTCTCTGAAGCTCCAGTCCGAGCCTGCATCTGTGACCATGAACTTTGTCTCATCCTCTGCGCGGCTCTCGATGCCTGACATCAGCTTGCTGCCTGCCAAGAACTGTATTTCACCTTCGGAAATTATCTGCTCCGCTCCCTGCCCAATGCATTCCTGTCTAGTAGCTTAAGTAAACATTCTGCCAACTACCGAGCAAAGGCCCGGCTTCTCTGTCTTTATGCAAGTAATTCATAGCCCTGTTACCATGGAAGATTCCTGCCCTCGCATCTAGTGTAGACACTTAGACGCTTGTACACGCACTAACAGTCAGTATAGTCAGTATAGAATAAGATTCTACTCCAAGAAGGCCTCTCTTTTGGATAACATAGTTCTTTAAACATAGGATGTTAGATATGATTTGGGATTAGGTTGACTTGACCCTCCAGACATTTGTCGCCACATGTAGAGCTAAATGTCAAGTCCCCTTCACCCCCTAGCTGCACGTCAATCACACGTCATGCTGCTGCGCGCGCATTTCTGCCAAGTATTTCTGCTGACATTGCGAAATTCTTTCATGTAACCACCCTCTTATGACATCACATCTGATGACGTTCTTTAAACACACCCAGTTACGCCTATCTTTGCCACGTATGAATATATTATCTCCACTATCAATTGTTACGCCTCTTGTATTTGCTTCACTGTAATGCTTATTGTATAAAGGTAATTGATTGTCAATAACGTATGTACTTCACTTCCTGAACCTTCGTGGTGATGGAACCTGGAGCAACCGATTATAATCGACCTCTGGAATAAAGCCCATTCCGAACCTCTAATACCACGGATTCTGCCTCTTATTTACTGAGCTATTTTATTATGTTTCTGTATCAAATTAAGTCCCGGTAATTAAATTATTTACCACATAAATGGCGCCCGAATAGGGACACTTTCTCATCTCACGCGCCGGCGGTGCGTTGCAGGCCCGGTCTCCTGCCACAGCTGGACGGACAACAACGCGTACCAGCAGGATTTCCTGTATCTCCCTCCGGTCAAGCGGGGGCGACTGAGGCTGCGATCAACACCCAGACGAGGCGGTGAGAAGTGCGAAGTATCCCGACCAGAGCCTAGCTGAGAGAGCAAGATCCGAGGTATACAGAGGCCCACCAGTTTCCGAAGTCCCAAGTCGAGTCCAGTGTCCGAAGTGTTCGAGTCGAGTCCAGTCCGGTTCAAGTTCAGTTCAGTTTCCGAGGCCTTCCGTTCCGAGCTACCCGGTGAGTACCATTACTGGGGAGGCGTTCTGGCGTGCACATAAGTTGTGCCGGTCCAGACGGGTTTGGGTACACAAATCCGGTCTGCACTGTTTCAGCAGTGTATCTGTACTGTTTAGCAGTATATCTAGTATATCAAGTATATAAATTCAGAATAAGTCAGTTAATGTCGAGTATTATGTTTTAGTGATTAAGTTTTTCTTAGATCATCGTCATCATCACCGCTGCTCATTTTAAATGTTAAATGTTAAATGTATTGATACGTCCTGCATATTGTGGTATGAATGACTGTTCATTATTGTGTTTTATTGTATTAAGTTTGTTCAAGATCAAGTAGCAGACCAGTTCTCACTATGCCGCTCTTTTCGAAACTAAGACAGATCACAACTAGAAAAGGGGTACTCGAAGAAGCTGTTCCCATTCCTCCTAGGGACACTCCAGGGTACTTCATGTATCATAAACATGGCCTAGACGCCATATTATTTCTCGATTTATGGGTAGACTACACTAAGGAATTACCAGAAAGTCAGAGGTGGCCCGCAGCTGGGACCTGGGATGCAGAGTGCATCGTGAAAGTAGAGGAAGAATTATGGAAAAAGAAAGCTAGACAATCACAGAAAGACGCCATTGAATTATGGCGTAAAGAATCGTATAGACGTACAGAAAAGGCACGTAGACAGGAAGAGAAGAGTAAAGAGAATTCAAATGAAGTCCGAGAAAATCTATTAATTAATGAAGGTGCACGAGTGAAATCAGAACAAGTAGACAGACAAAGAAATGCCCTTATGAATGGTATGTATCCCCTTCTGGCTGAAGGATTACCTAAGGCTACTCCAGGGATACCAAAAGACTTGCCAACCCCATTATTTCCAATAAAGGTACATCCTAAGGGGCATCCTAGAACCGCAGAAGATGTTTTTCTTTCCTCATATTTAGATGACGCAGCTCCCGAGTATGCTAATCCCGCCCCACATAGACCGCCTGCCGGGGAGGTTCAACGCCAAGATCCAGTACCCGTATCCCTACAGCAACAAGTTCTGACACAAGTTCCGGCAAGCACATCTGTTTCTGCATCTGTCCCTACAGCTACTTCTATAGCTGTATCCACACCTATAGTTGCTGTATCACGTTCAACGAATCCTTTCACACCCGATACCCCAGACGGGGCTACCGGAGGTGCTACTAATATTTTTTCTACGCCACCCAGAATAAATAAACTTACCTTTCAAGAGTCAGCACATCCACGTACCCCCAAACTCATAAATGCCCGCACGCTTAAGGAACTTCTAGTAGATTGTAGATATGACCCTGTGCCCGGCAAAGAGGACGAAATGATCCTGGCATCATTACGTATCAGACGAGCCGCGGTGTATTTAGGGAAGTTACCAGGAATGACTATGCATCTAGATAATATATATCATTATGTCCAAACAGGGCGAGACTCTGAATGTATTAACAGAGCTATGGAATACCAGAAAGTGGAGATACAGGGGGAACTGTTACGTTTCCTCATAAATTGCGTAATCAGAAATCAAGACCGACCGGGGGTAGATCCGGAAATAATGCAAACTCTTACCAGATGGAGCCAGAATATATCAGAAGGGAGACATGATAGGCAAAAATGTATAATAGCCATGTGCAGAAAGATCCGTAAAGAAATAGAACGCCTACACGAAGAAAGATTAACGGTAGACCAGTTTGAACAAAACGAGGAGGAAGAAGGATCAGGACCGTCCACAGGACAGTCAGAAACCATAGCCTATGTAGGTAGAGGAAGATCTTGTAATAGTACTAGATATTTTACTGACCCGATACGTCCGATATGTCCAGATAATAACAGGAATTTCCAAACACCTATAATAAATATGAGATCCCCCGAGCATTCGTTCCAAGCCGCTGACAAATTACTGCGAGAACGAAGGGGTTATCATTTTCTCGATTCTATGGATGAACAAGAATTAGCCAGGTCAGCCGTTCATTGGATTGACAGTCCCGGAAAATATGGTGATGATACAGTAGCGCACACATTTTTGAACCTTACCCCAGATGAACAGCGTTTAGCTGGGATTTATATGATTCAACAACTTCTTATACTATATAAAAACCAACATTCAGATCCTGGTCCCTTACCTGATATATTGACCGAATTACTCACGAATAAATGGAAAGGTTCAGGTACTAAGTTAATTAAGGAAATACTAGAATGTAGAAAACAGTACATTCTTTTTGTATGTCCAGAACATGTTTCATTGCCCATCAAGGAAAGACCGATGTATTACATGGACAGACAGAATCCCTTACGAGAAGTACACCCAATAAAGGGCGAGGATAATCAGTTTAAACGTGTATATGTATATACGCCCATATCGAAAATAGAATTGTTAGAAATGAAGAAAGTGGTACCCAGTCATGACAAAGACCCAGCGGGTTTCCACCGAGAAATTAAAGATATGTTACTCATGGGAGAGTATACCTATCCCGACATTATGACAATATTAAAGGTATTAATGCCTGCTGGCATTTATGAAAAACTCAAGGAAAAAGAGTGGGAGGTAGGAGACCAAAAGATAGAGTGGACAGCATTAGAAAATGAAGAAAAGGCCCGAGGTCCAGGTTCGGGGCTTGGGGACAAAACTAAAGCACTGCCAGGTTTACTAGTACAGGTACTGCCACGTTTATTAACTACGAAAAAGGAAGACTGGGGTGCAATCTCAGCCTGTAAACAAAAGCAAGATGAAGACACTAGTGATTTCTATGCCCGATTCGAAAAATGTTTTGGTATAAATAGTGGTATAAAAGCAAGTAGCGAGTCATACCCACATCTGTTTGTGACAAAATTAGTTGAAAATTCTTTGCCCCAAGTGAAGAATAGAGTATTAAAATTCGAGAGTACATGGCAAGGTAATACGCCATCACAAATGTTACAAATGTTACAGTATCATTACAATAGAATTAGAGAGGAACAAGAACATGAACAAAGACGCATGAAAGCCACAAAGATGAAAATGCTAGTCTCTCAGACAGTTCCAGCTGAAGGACATAAAAAGGGTACGACACATTCCGGTGATTCAACAGGACCTGTAAAAGGGACATGCAATTACTGTAAAAGGCCAGGTCATTACGTACACGATTGTCCAGTTTTAAAACATAATATCGCTATAGGTAATACAAAAGAAAGACCACGGCCACCCAGACAGGATCAGAATGAACAAGGAGCACCGCAGCATGCACAGGCCATGCCAGCTCCACAACAGTCTATACAGTTTGTGCCAGCCGCACCAGCGTTGCCAGCTGCTGCCACACAAACCACGACACGACAGCTGTACCAGACCGCACAGTATGACTATCCTGATTATCAACGATACGCATGAACCAGCCTAGAGAGGGAAGTTGACTTACCCCTTATCGAGGTCCCTGTAGACCAAGAAGGACCTTATGTACATAGTGAATTATTAGGCCAAGACAGAAAATTTTTACTCGATACAGGGGCAAGTCGAACAACTATAAAACGTAGTGAAGTTCCAGGGGCACCCCTCTCAGGCTCACAGAATATTTCCCTTGGTTTTTCAGGAAAACCTATTGTTAATGAAGTGTCACAACCTCTTCCACTTACGATAGGACCTTTTGACCCGAACTACAGATTTGTTGCTTACTAAATCATGTCCAGAAAACCTGTTAGGAATAAAGACATTGAAAGCTCTAGGAGCTATAATATGTTGTTCTCCGGAAGGAGTAAGATTGTTTTTACGTGATTTTAAAGGTCATTATGTGTCTAGAGACATGGATCCCCGATTGCAGACTTTACCTACACATCTATGGGCACAAGGCCCTACAGATGTTGGTTGCATGAACATTACACCCTATCGAGTCACACTAAAGGCAGGAGTGGTACTACCACGAATGCGACAATACAAGTTACCCCCAGATGCTGTAATGGCTTTACTGCAAATCATTGACGAACTTATCGGCCAAGGAGTGGTTGTGGAGACCGACTCCAATGTATGTAATTCACCGATAATTCCGATTCTTAAACGAACTGATCCAAAGGCTCCCCCAGTATATCGATTGGTAATTGATCTGCGCGAATTAAATAAATGTATTGTACCACAATACCCCGTAGTTCCAGACATCTCTTCATTACTGACAGCTATTGATTCTGAAGCAACATTCTTTACTGTAATTGATCTCAAAAATGCCTTTTTCAGCGTCCCAATAGATCCGGAAAGCCAATATTTGTTCGGATTTAGTTTAAATGGACGTAGCTTCAAATTCTCACGCGCACCTCAAGGATTTACAGAAAGCCCCAGCATCTATAGCCAAGCACTGAAACGAGAACTCGACAGTATCCACATGCCAGTTAACACTGCTTTGCTTCAATATGTCGATGATCTGCTGATCACCGCCCGAAGCGAACCTGAATGTGAAAAAGCATCACTGACGGTTTTACAATTTCTAGCCGAAAAGGGGCACAAGGTGTCCCCTTCTAAGCTGCAATTCTGTGTCCAGTGAGTTATTTACCTTGGTCACTCGCTGTCCAAGGAGGGAAGGCAGCTTACACCCGACCGCATTCAGTTAATAGCTAACATGCCAATACCCAAGACACAAAAGGAGGTGCGGGCTTTCATAGGCCTCACTTCATATTGTAGGCAGTGGATCCCTCAGTATGCATTTCTAGCAAAACCACTCATTCAGTTGACAACACAGGAGGCAGCCACATCGACTGTTCTCCCTTGGACTCAGGAACATACACAAGCTTTTGAAAGCTTAAAGAAAGCTTTATGTCAAGCACCTGTTTTAGCAACACCATGTTACAGTAAACAGTTTACACTCTTTATTACAGAACGCGAAGGTACTGCCTTGTCAGTACTCACACAGGAACAAGCAGGAGCACACAAACCATGTGCTTATTTTTCTAGTACATTAGATCCCGTAGCTCAGGCTCTGCCTGCGTGCCTGAAATCAGTGGCAGCAACAGCTTTAGCAATCAGACAAAGCGATGCCATAGTGTTAGGACATCCATTGACAGTACAAGTACCACACGCCGTAGAGGTTCTTGTGAATCGAACGCAAACACAACACTTGACTATAGCGCGACTTACAGGGTATGAACTAACATTGTTTCAGCCACATATAGAAATCAGACGTTGTAACACATTGAATCCTGCCACACTTTTACCTGTAAATGGAACAGACCCATTAGCCCACGATTGTATTGATGTTATTACAATCACGACGAAACCCAGACAAGACTTGACAGATGTTCCATTGTCAGATCCAGACCTGACGTTGTATGTAGATGGTTCATGTATGAGAACAAGTACAGGAGAGTTAGTGGCCGCTTACGCAGTCACCACAGACACTGAAATTATTGAAACCAAGTGTATAAATACCTTGTCCGCTCAAGCAGCAGAGCTCGTCGCTCTGACACAAGCCTGTATTCAAGCCACAAATAAAAAAGTCAACATATACACTGATTCACGTTATGCATTCGGAGTCGTACATGACTTCGGCGTGCTGTGGCGAGAGAGAGGTTATTTAACTTCTCACGGTGCCCACATTCAGCACGGACCCCTCATTCATGCCTTATTAGATGCAATACATTTGCCCATTGCAATATCGATTATGAAATGTAAAGCTCATACGAAAATTACTGATATCATTTCTCAAGGCAATGATCTAGCTGACAGAACAGCTAAACAGACTGCTCAAACTCAAACATCCGACATGACAAAGACAATAGTCCAGACACCAACACATTGTATGATGGTTAAGGATCCCGCTCTTGATGTAATTGACATACAGACACATGCTACTCCAGACGAAATAAGGAAATGGACTGAATTAGGAGGGATCCAAACGGATCAAGGATGGATGACGAAGGAAAAATCTGTGTGGTTCCTTCCTGATTCAATGGTCCAAGTCATTATTAACACTGTCCATAGTCCAGCGCATCTAGGAGAGAAAGCTATGCTAGACAGCATTCAACATATTTGGTTCAACAAGCATTTACGAGCAGCAGCGAAACAAAAAGTTCGTACCTGTATGATATGTTGTCAGTTCAACCCAGGAAAAAGCATTCCCGTAGAGCAGGGTGGATTTCAGCCTCCTGATCACCCTTTTGAAGTCCTCCAGATGGATTATATCCAGATGGAACGATGTCGAGGATTCAAATATGTTCTCGTAGTTGTTTGTGCTCTTTCCCGTTGGACGGAGGCATACCCGGTTTCAGATTACACTGCCCCGACTACTGCCAAACAGTTAGTTCGAGAATTCTTCCCACGATACGGTTTACCACGTGTTGTCTACTAAGATAACGGCCAGCCGTTCTCATCCGAACTAATGAAACACGTTTCACTTTTGCTAGGATATCAGTGGAAGTTTCATTGTGTCCGACACCCCGAGGCAGCAGGTCTCGTGGAACGACATAATCAAACTTTGAAAATCAGATTGTCCAAAATATGCAGGGAGAAAGGTGTCGACTGGGTAGTAGCATTACCAGTTGCACTCTTTTACATGAGAATGGTAGCACACTCTCGAACAGGGCTATCCCCGTATGAGGTGATCTTTGGCAGACCACCAAATATGTGGGGGACGCCTATACCACGTAAAATAACTGATATTGACTGTAATATGCTGACAGATTATTTGGCTTCCTTGATGTCTGCACTACAATCTTGTCGTTCACAGGTAGCTGCAGCTTTTCCTAACAACACTGAAGTGAAACCCCATGACGTAATTCCGGGGGATCTCGTTTTGGTGAGAAACTTCGATCGAAAGACTCAGCTGGATCCCAGGTGGAGGTCGCCTCAGCTCGTGTTATTAACGACGAGGACAGCCGTGAAGATCGAAGGCAGGAAAGGCTGGATTCATTCAAGTCATATCAAAAAATTTTATGGACTACCATCAGATATAAAAACTACACCTTGTGTGTCTTCACCCATTGACTCAAAACTTCCTTTTGTTGAAAAAAGTAACGCCGAACATTATAAACTAAAGCTCAGATCCAATCAGTCAAGCAATTTGATTGTTTAACCCCTTCAGCGCTGGGCGAATTCCGCCGCGGTGCTGAAGGGTTCGAGCGCGGGCGGGCTCATGACGGAACGGTTCCGTCATGAGCACAGCTCAACCGTGGCTCATGACGGAACCGTTCCGTCATGAGCATGGAAGGGGTTAAGTCCTCTCCGAGGTGAAGCGGTTGAATTGTCTCTGACATGTATCCCTTGGACCTGAATAGAGAATACACCCGAAAAATGCTGAAACGACAGGCGTACTGTAAATCACTGCGTAGTCATTGTACAGTGACGTTATTAATTTCGTTTTTCCTTAGTCTTTTAATAATTACTGCAAGTATATTGTTGCACCTATATGATCCTATTTCTAGACATGCTTATAATATTACTGCTGAACATTCTTTTAGTGAACTACCCCCGCATGAATTGTCATACAGATTTGCGCTGCGCAATAACACTTTTATTAGTATGTTACATCATTCCCATCAGGTTAGCAATGCTACAAATTGTTGGATATGCGGCCGACTCCCTCCCTATCAGAACTATAAAGGAATTCTACCTCTTTTTCCATACCCGTTCACACACAACGGCTCCTGTGGAGCATGGTTTAGTTTAATTAATTCCCAAGATTCGAACTCTGCAGTTTATCAAGACAATGGGGTATGGGGAAATCTGAACTTAGTTTTACTTAAGGTCTGCCACCCCAACAAGGAGGGACTTCCCAAAAGAACAGGAACTGATCTAGAAAATGAAGTATATGGATTAGGTAATTTTACGCTTAATCTCCTGATCTTGAATGTCGAATCCGAAGCTAATCCAAGTTTGCCCGCCATGTCAGTATTTCCAGTAAAAGGTGAATTATGTGTAAAAAAGAATGGTTCCATACATATGGGCCATAGTAGATGCACCACTGTAATAGAATTCAGTGATCAAGGCAGGTCGACATTTAGAGCTTCCCGCCATTCCTATTTTATATGTGGTCAGACGGCATATGTACGTTTGCCTCTAGATTGGGATGGTACTTGCTACATTGGATTCCTTTTGCCACCTGTTTTTCTAGCTCCTCCTGATTATCACAGAAATACTCATTTAGTACACAATAGAGAAAGGAGAGATCTCCCAATAGTCGACTACACTGAAACAGCATGGGAAAAATACACAGATTTCAATAAAGGTCTCTTTCCCTATATAGGTACCGTTACTAATAGTAAGCTGATACGTAGATTGACTAGAACCCTTGAAGCAGTAGTGAACGAAACTATTTCCGCCTTAGGCAATTTAACAGAAGAGCAGTCTGCTATGCGGATTGTTGTGCTTCAAAATCGTCTTGTCCTTGACGTCATCCTGGCCGATAGGGGCGGAGCTTGTAGGGTCATCGGATCAAGCTGTTGCATTTTCATACCAGAAAATTCGCCATCTGTATATAAAGCTATAACGCGCCTTCATAAGATTGTAAGCCAGATACACCAGAATCCAGGCACCTGGACTTGGTCCGGTTGGTTTTGGAGCGTGTTATCAGCCTGGGGATGGAGAGTTCTATCCTTCCTAGGTATTGGCCTTCTCATACTATTCAGTTGCTGCTTATGCCTGCAATGTGGACCAGCGATTTGTGGTCTGTGTGCCACATCGTGCATTCCACATCAAGATTTTCATTCAAGATCCCGGAAGAAGAAAGAAGAACAAATGATTCTATATGAACAGATCAATGGATTAATGAAGATTGATATCTCTTGACGGGCAAGTAGGGGACAAGGAGGGAATGTGGAAATATGGATTTTTCTGGTCAGTTATGTCCCCTATCTTGGACCCCAACGGTTCTATGTGCATGTTACAAGTACATGTATGTTCCCTCCAGTTCCAGTTATGAAGACGCAAATACATGTGCGTCCACCGTTAACATGTCCTCTTTCAGATCCGCCATGAATGGGCCGGATATTCCATTCCTAAGTACGAAAGGCCACCGCCTTTATATGGTTCACTTATGCCATTTTTCAGTCCAGGCAAGTAGGCCCTGATTCTGCCATCAAGTTTTTCTTGCTTTCTGTCTCTGAAGCTCCAGTCCGAGCCTGCATCTGTGACCATGAACTTTGTCTCATCCTCTGCGCGGCTCTCGATGCCTGACATCAGCTTGCTGCCTGCCAAGAACTGTATTTCACCTTCGGAAATTATCTGCTCCGCTCCCTGCCCAATGCATTCCTGTCTAGTAGCTTAAGTAAACATTCTGCCAACTACCGAGCAAAGGCCCGGCTTCTCTGTCTTTATGCAAGTAATTCATAGCCCTGTTACCATGGAAGATTCCTGCCCTCGCATCTAGTGTAGACACTTAGACGCTTGTACACGCACTAACAGTCAGTATAGTCAGTATAGAATAAGATTCTACTCCAAGTAGGCCTCTCTTTTGGATAACATAGTTCTTTAAACATAGGATGTTAGATATGATTTGGGATTAGGTTGACTTGACCCTCCAGACATTTGTCGCCACATGTAGAGCTAAATGTCAAGTCCCCTTCACCCCCTAGCTGCACGTCAATCACACGTCATGCTGCTGCGCGCGCATTTCTGCCAAGTATTTCTGCTGACATTGCGAAATTCTTTCATGTAACCACCCTCTTATGACATCACATCTGATGACGTTCTTTAAACACACCCAGTTACGCCTATCTTTGCCACGTATGAATATATTATCTCCACTATCAATTGTTACGCCTCTTGTATTTGCTTCACTGTAATGCTTATTGTATAAAAGTAATTGATTGTCAATAACGTATGTACTTCACTTCCTGAACCTTCGTGGTGATGGAACCTGGAGCAACCGATTATAATCGACCTCTGGAATAAAGCCCATTCCGAACCTCTAATACCACGGATTCTGCCTCTTATTTACTGAGCTATTTTATTATGTTTCTGTATCAAATTAAGTCCCGGTAATTAAATTATTTACCACACTAGCATGGTTGTATTTCACTGAAGGTACTGTTTTAAAATTGCTGCAGTCCTGCGATGAGCTTTTATTCAAGCCTTCTTTTCTGGGAATGACTCTGGACGTGAAGCATTTCTAACAGTTTCAATATTAGCACACTCAAAGTATTTGTTTTTTTTTCTATTGTGCCATCTAGTTTTTTAACTTTGCCTGCTGCGCTACAAGGATTCACCCTGCTGCGCTACAAGGTTTATTCAACCTGCTGTCAACATCCAATTTGTTTGAACATTTTATTGTTTATTTATTTATTTAGTTCTCTATTTTTCTTGCGATGTCCTTCGCAATCTACATTTACATGACTGCAAGTTTCTCTTACATGCTGTTTTTTTCTGGGGAACCTTTCTTTACGTAATATTATTGCTCTGGTAGTTCCTACCCTCCGCTTTTGCTACTTATTGTATTGTACTGTGTGGTGCCTGCCCACACCTTCCCCGTGTTTGGAGTAGTTTTACAATTCCTATTAGTACTGTGTGGTTATTTCCACACTTCCACTTGCAATGTTATACTGTGCGTTGTGCCATGCTCCACACCTACTTTTACAGTTCCTTCATTTTACATTTTTTACAAGTGGAATTTTACGCCATACCTTGTGTTTTTACTGTATGGTATTTTACACCATACCTTGTGTTACTGTGATATTTTACGTCACACTAGTTTTACGTTTCCGTATGGCATTGTACTGTGTGGTTCTTCCCACACCTATTTCTGTTTTTTGCATTTACATATTGCAATGTACCGTGTGGCATTTTCTGCCATACCTAGGATTTGCTGTCTTTCTGGGGACTTTTCTCCATACTCTTGCTTGAGTTAAAGGCAACTATCCTTTTGCTTGTTCTATCTATAGCGGTCTTCCACCCTTTCACTGTTCTTATGTTTTCTCCTTCACCTTTTTGCTAATGCCCTTGTATATTTTTGTGTTTGCCTGGCTAGCTTTCATATCTTTGTACTTATGTGAGGGAAGATGTGGGTTTGTCTTTCTGGGATCAAGGGTTTTGGTGCATTAGTCATTGTTTTCTTTTCATCTTTTCTTGTTCGCATTTCCTACTTTTCCATCTTTCATTTCCATGCTTTCTTCCAGTGCATTTTCTTCTCTATTTTCTGGCTTATTTTCTGATGTATTTTAATACTTCCTTGTTTTCCATTGTGAAGGAGGGAGAAATGTGGTATCCTGCTGCTCAGCCAAAATGATTGTGTGATAGAATGTTGGGATGTAGAATGTTGGAGTGTCTGAGTCAATTGGTGTATGGGCTGAGCAGCAGGGAGGCTGCTCTTGGTAGGGCTCTTATTCTTTTCCATGTAACCTGCTAATCAATAAATCTTCATGGAAAATTACTTGGACTCGACTTCTTTCAGTATACTACACTCTCGGCATTGTTTTATTCTGATGAAATTTCGCTTGAACTTCATACCACTAGTGCTGGGACACTTTTCAAATGTATTCTCGGTAAGTCATATACCTCTCTGTCCCTGTGATGAAAAGTCAAAAACAATCCACTATGCACATGTTTTTCTGTTCTTTTTATGCAATAGGAAGGAAGAAGTTTATTATTCCATTGGTGTGGAAATTTAATCATCATTACTCTGTGGAGGCATTTTTTCTTCAATAACTAGAAACCCCATATGTATGCTTCGCTACTGCCTCTGATTTACTGGCAGCTGTAAAAACTTGTGGGGCCATAAATACATTAACAATTTGATATGGGGAATATTTCGATGATTTTAGTACAAGGTCTAACTATGAATAGATTATGCATATAATGTACAGTATCTTGCAAGATTTTGACCAAATCCAAATTAAGACAGGTTATTCTAAGCTCTTTAAAAGTTTGCGATCGTGGAATTTTGGCACATATAGATTGTGATTCTGCTGCTATATTTCATAAGGAAATTTTGGTAAAATGTTTTTTTAAGAATCATATTAAAATGGAAATGTTAACTTGGTTGACATAAGACAGAGGCAAACCAGTATTATTAGGAAATTATCTATAGTGTTTTAAGGATTTTTTTTTTTTTTATATAAATCTTTTTATTAAACCTAATTCGACAACGAGGCATTGTGTCACAGAATCACAGTAAAGGTAGCCGCAAAACAAAGATTCTTCAGGATACAGTAAGCTCATGCAGTAGGAATTACAGGGAGGAGGAGACATCTTCATCCTGCAGTCGAGTGGGGGGTACATATGTTTCCACGATATAGATTCCAAGGGGTCCATATCTTGGACCATTTACGGGGGCAGCCCAGAGCAGTATATTCAAATTTCTCTCGTTGCATGCACCAATCAAGGTTCTTTTTCCCCAGAGCTGTGCGATGTTCCTTTTGGCTATCATGCAACCTAGTGTGACCCATTGTGTGGCGTAGGTGTTGAGGGCTGTCGGTTCCCAGATATTAAGAAGGCACCTGGGAGATTTTAAGTTGCACCAGTCGGAGCCGCGCTGATATTGCTACTGTTTAGGGGGATGAAATCGCCATCTGCCATCCTTCGTCGTCTAATTCAATACCGTCCCCTGTCCACTTCTCCCGCAATGAGGTCAGGGGGTCGCTCATGTTTATAAGTTTTCTCTAGGTTAGGGATATAGCCCTTTCGGGCACGTGCCCGTCCAGAAGTGTGTCCTCTAATGGGGAGCTATCCAGTAGGGAGGCGTCCCCAGGTAGTGCGGACTGTAGTGCTTGTTGAACCTGAAGAGATCTAAACAACTCAGTCTGCCAATGAGTACTGACTTTTAAGGGCGTTGAATGGTTTTACCCCCTCTGTGCCCCACAGATCTCCAATAGTGGAAATGCCAATAAGGTCCCATTTGTTAAAACCTTTGGAGTTACCCAGGTATCCTAGCTTTTGCGGGTCCCAGAGTGGGGTGGCAAGTGTTAGTCTATTGTTCCAGCCTAGAGATTGTGTTGCGGCGTGCCAGATCTTGACTGTGTGTTTGGTAGGCCCTGTTAGTGGGTATTTGTCAGGTTTGGAATATAGTGCTCGGGTGTAGGCCCCGTTAGGGAGGATCCAGCGGTCCATACGGAACCCTGGAGCATCAGGGGGGCCATAGGTGCCGTGATTTATAGCTGTGAGGTGTGCAGCCCAGTACTATTTTCTGACGTCTGGTAGCCCAATTCCACCGTCATACCAACTAAGCGTGAATTTTGGTAAGGCGATGCGCGGCCTCCCACACCAAAGGAGGTCCCTCTGGAGGCCTTCCATTTCCTTAAAATAGGAGTTTGGGACAGGGTCTGTGGCATTTTGTAATGCATAGAGGAAACGGGGCAAGGACATCATTTTAAACAAGGCGGCCTTGCCTAATAGAGAGATCGGGAGTGACTTCCAGTGCATGATGTCGCTTTTAAGCCGCTTCAAGGGTGGGCCCAGGCTACGGGTATATCTGATCGTCGGATCAAGAGAGATAAATATGGCTAAATATGTAAAGCCTTCAGTAACGATTGAGATGGGGCAGTTTCGGGGCAGTTGGGGGGAGTTACCATGGAGAACATATATGGGCGACTTCTGCCAATTGACTCGGAATCCAGAATATCTCCCAAAAATGTCTAAGATGTCGAATATAACAATCAGGACCTCTTGGGGGAGGCGAGGGAGAGGAGAACATCGTCCGCATAGAGGGAGATACGGTCCGCCCAGCCTCTCGACCACCGCAGCCCCCGGATGGTCACATCTTTGCGGATCCACGCTGCAAGAGGTTCGAGGGCTAGGGCGAACAACAAGGGAGAGAGGGGGCAGCCCTGGCGGGTGCCACGACTCAGTGTAAAGGAATTGGATTTTTTGTTATTCACTACCACCTGCGCCAGAGGTGCGGTGTAGAAGAGTTTCACCCAGCTGGTGAAGATCGGGCCAAATCCAAGTTTTGTTAGCACTGCGAAGAGATAGGGCCATTCAAGGGTGTCGAAAGTAGGGGTGGGCGGAATTTGCGTAATCGCGTTACGCAAATCTCCGCGAAACGGTAAAAAATCTCCGCGAACACGCAGAAATTCCGCGAACACGCGGAATTGCTTGTTCGCGATACTTTTTTCCTGTTCGCGATCGCTGTTTGCGTGCTCGGGGTGAAATATCTCGCGAACAGGCATATTGAGAACGCGAACAAGCAAAAAATTTTGCGAAGTCGCGGAACGCAGTTTTTTGGGCAATTTCGCGTTCTCCGCGGAACGCGAAATTCCCCAAATTCCGCAAATTCCGCGAACGGAACGGAATTTACCGCCCAGGCCTAGTCGAAAGCCATAGTGGCGTCTAGAGACACTATGATTGCGTCTTCACGTATGGTCGGGGCCCTGCCCAACACCCCGTGGGCTCTACGCAGGTTCAAGGCAGTATTCCGCCGAGGCATGAATCCTGATTGGTCGGGATGTACCAGGTCCCCTATAACCTTAACTAGTCTGTTGGCGAGTACCTTAGCTAGGATTTTAGGCTCAGCGTTAAGCAGGGAGATGGGCCGATAGAGGAACAGTCGGTTTTGGGTTTACCGTCTTTATATATGGTGAGATTGGTCGCCAGACGCTGATCAGGGGGCAGCACCCCCTCCTCCAGACTTTTAGTGTACATGGATTTTAGATAGTGGCTTAATTTTTCAGGGCGAAGCTTGTACAGCTCAACAGGGATATCGTTTGGGCTGAGAGCTTTACCCGGGCATAACGCTCGTATTGCTGATGCTATTTCCTCAGTGGAGAGGGAACTATCTAGGAATAGGCTATCTGCCTCTGAGAGAGTAGGAAGGGAGATATCCTTTAGAAGGTCCAGGGAGTCCGCATTTGTATATGGGGCCACAGAGTTATATACTTTATAGTAATGGGCTGCAAATTGATTATCTATCTCTTGGGGCTCAGTTATGGGGTTGCCGCCAGCTCCTCTGAGCTAAGGGACAAGGCGGCTAGCGCACTCCCTCTTATCAAGCCAGGCAAGTAGTTTCCCTGCTTTATCTCCCCAGTCGTAAATCCGGCCCAACCTGTCTTGCCCCATTAATTTGGCGCGGTCAGTGACCAGAGCCCTATATTCGTCCTGGCGGAGTCGGAGTGCATGCATCGCTTCGGGTGTGGGGTTTGAGGTAGCGTCTTGTTCAAGTTGGTAGATCTCCTGTTCAGCGTCTAAGACATCTTTCAGTCTTTCTTTTTTGGCTCCCACCATGAGGGACAAGGCCTGACCCCGGACCACCGTTTTAAAGGCTTCCCAGAGCGTCTGTGGGGATTCAACTGTATGATAATTTTCCGTAAAGTAATCATCGATGGATTTAAACTGAGCTTTACGTATTGTGGAGTTTTTGAGGTGCCATGGATTTATGGGGGCAATGCGCCCTACTTGTTTGTAGTCTAATACTATACGGGCCCACAGGGGGGAGTGGTCAGATATACCTCTGGCAAGTTGTCTGACCTCATGAATGTTAGCGACCTGGGAAGCGGGGTAAGTATGTAATCCAAACGAGAGAGGCTGTGGTGTGCATTAGAGTAGAAAGTATGTTGTATTTTGTCTGGGTTATAGGTTCTCCACACATCCACTAAACCCATTGCATCCAAAATGTTAGGGAACGACTGCGCCGTTGGGGGTAGCACCCGAGGCGGATGTCTGTCTAGCTCGCCCGACATGACGGAGTTAAGGTCCCCGCCGATAACGAGGTGCCCCTCCGGCAATGCAAGCAACAGAGCACTAAGGTCAGCGAAAGTAGCAGATTGGAGTCCAGGGGGTGCATAAACTGAAAGAAAAGATATATTGTGACCCTCCCACGCGCCCGTGACACCAACATATCGCCCACGGTCGTCTGTGTATGTGGACGTAACAGTTAACGGGAATTATTTTTTTATCATGATTCCCACCCCTCTCAAATTAGATGTGAAGCCCGCGTGTGCCACCATCGAGTATCCCCACCTGCACATTGCCCCACACTCGTTACCTATTAGGTGTTTTTACTGAAGCAGGACTATGTCAGGGGAGAGTCTTTATGTGCTGCGTCACCACACTTCTCTTAATTTTGTCTCCTAACCCGTTGACATTCCAAATTAAGATTTTGACTTCCTTGTTCCGTTGCGTACCCATTTGCGTGTCAAGAAAGTATGACATTGCGTTTCATAATTAAGGACTATGCCGTCGAAAATATACAAACAATAAATGACAATAAAAAGCAATCCCCCCCAACAGCGCCCTCTCCCTGCTTCCCTGCACTCTGGGCTCCAAACTGCCCATCTGAACAAAAAATGCAGAGTGCCTGTCACCCATCAAAGGAGAAAAAGAAGAACCAGCTAAAAGGAGGACGTAGGGGGAGGCTGTGGAACTCCACCGATCCTCTCTCCCATCTTAATAAGCCATCTAGAACATTGTGCGAGGAAGTCAGATTGAGTAACATTAGTTTATGCCATAATAAAGCGCACAGGTCTGCACCAGTGGGAATTAAGGAGCCCCGATCAGGTTCCCGTCCACGATGGAAGACAGCGGCCTTGTAGTCATTTAAGGATTCTCAGTGCAGGCACCCCTCCAATTCAGCTGTCCGAAGGGCCACCCTTCGGTGGGTCGCTCCGACTGTCCAGCCAGTCAGATGCTGCCTCTGGAAGATCGAAGAAATAGGTTTTACCATCCACCTCAACACGCAGTCGCGCGGGGAAGAGCATGGCGTATTTCAGTTCTCTGGCCCGTAGTTGTTTCTTAACATCTTGGAATGAGCGCCGACGCATCTGCACTGCACGGGTAAAATCAGGAAAGAAAGTAATAACTGCGTTGTCTAGGTGGAGTGGGGGGGCGACTCTGGCAGCCTGCAGGATCGTGTCTCTATCTCCGTAGTTCAATAGACGGGCCAGTATCGGGCGGGGTGGGGCTCCTGGCCTCGGGCGACCCCCGGGCACTCTGTGTGCCCTTTCAACAACTAAAAGTTTGGAGAGACCCTTTGGCTGCAATTTAGTCATGATCAGGTTCTCGATGAACAGGTCCAAAGTAGGGCCCTCCATTTTTTCTGGCACCCCCAGGACGCGTATGTTGTTGCGCCATAATCGTCCCTCATAGTCATCGAGCTTATCCTCCGTGGATTTGCGGAAGGCTTGCAGCTCTGTGACCTCAGTTTGTACCTGTGAGGTGTCGCCCGCTAGTACTGCAGTGGTGGTCTCAAGTTGTTTTACTTTTTCTTGATATTTGGCGAGGTCAGCCCTAATTAGTGTCATTTCAGAGGAGAGGGTATCAATGGACGTTCGAACTCCAGTGATTGCTGCCATGAGGTCCTCCATGGTGGGCTCAAAAGGGTCCCGCTCTGGGCCACCTTGGTGCATGTTTCCCACCACCCTCTTATCAGGTAGATCGGACTTCAGGCAGGTGTATCGATCAAGTCTGCTTTGCTGGGACCCCCTCGCGCCCTTCACGTTAGACAAAGCTAGCCCTCATGAAGAGAGGCACCCGGGCAGGACGACCATGGGAAGAGTCACTCTAGATATGCCACCCAGTACACGGCACGTGAGTGAATCGCCACACTACGGCATCCCACGACAGCCCACAGGCCCAGAAGGTCAAGCGGATCTCCCCCGCCTCTCTCCCGCCACAGGAAGGTCCCGTCACGTGTACACCGGCACCCAGGGCCCCAGTAGGTGACGTCAGGTCTCCCAGAGCGTGCCCGCCACTCAGCAGATTCTCACTTGTTGTGTGCAACCAGGGATCTACGGGGAGCCACAGAGGGCAGCAGCGGCAATCCCCCCAAGGTGTGGCGCCGCCCAGAGGCCAGGGCCACCCGCAGCGCAGATAGTCAAATCCCACCGATGTGCACCAGTTCATAGATCATGGACACGCTTCCACGGCGGTTAGGGCATTCAGGAAGGGTACAGTCCAATACTCATGTCCCGCTGCGGCGCGCCCCACCTCCGTACCTCAGGCATAGATGCTCCACTCATCCCCAGCAGTTGGCCGCTCCGTGCCGGCGTATGTCTCTGGATGCTCCAAGTGAAACGGGGTGATGCCTCTTTCACCGCAACTGCAAAAGCGGTGAGCGCATATGAATTTTAATATTTTTATTTAAATCCAATGATCCTGGATTGCACCTTAATGCTATTTATAGTCTTTATTTGTATGAAGTGAACTTTATTCTTTGTACTTTTATGTGTTCTATGTTTAAAGGCAAAATAACGTTTTGGGGGATTTGATTAGATTGTGCCAGAACTCCATTCAGGATCTCTATAATCATCAGCCAACTGCTCTGTATCACCGGGTAGCCCCAAAACATATGTGCAAAGCTGGCATCCAGTTCTTCGCACCCAGGGCATTTCTGATCCTCCACCCAATACATAATATTGAGCCTGTGTGGTGTGAGATAGGTTAAACTGTGTGAATTTAAAGTTAGCATTCCTGGAGATTTTCCATGGGCTCTCTAGTGTCTTCTTCCATTTCACTTCAGTCAAGGTCCTACCTATCAGAGGCTTCCATTTCTCCTGTAGGTTGGCCAATGGTTGTTCCGTCAAGGTCATTTTTGTGGCATACAACCCCTTTACGAAATGCCTGGCTGACCCAAACATCACTATTGCCTGTAGGGATAAATGCTTGGTGGGTTCATGAGTGTCGTCCCCCTTAATGTGGCCAGAGTTCCCCCCATGGTGTGGTTATTTAAGAACTGCCATGGTTGCAAGTCATGGTGTTCCACGAAGTCAGTCAGGGTAAGTAATTCACCATCCTGGTTGCAATACCAAACTGTGATCACCCCTGCCTCTGTCCACTTTCTTACCTGTCCTTGCGTAAAGGGGGAGCAATCTCCTATTTGAGGTAACCCTATTAATAGTAAATCAGGCACATCCATGGGTGTCCACGCTGCTCATCTAGTACATTGGTTCCAGCATTTTAAGGCCACCTTCAATAGAATCCAAGTGTTTTTAACTTGGTGTTTAAAATCCTAGGAAGAAGAGTCCCTTGCGGGGATTGTTCCGGTAAGCCCAGTGTCTCTAGTCCTCTCCCATCCAGCCATTGAGACATCCACTTGAGCTGCGCTGATAGATAACATGCTTCAAAATATGGAGCTCCCAGACCTTCCACTAGCATAGGTCATCACAAGACCACAAGAGAAACTCTACTGAGCCTCCCATCCCAGATTAAGTCCCTGAGCAATGTATCCATGTCCCGAAACAATCTCTGGGGGATCGCCACAGGGAGGTTAACAAAGTAATATAACACTGTCAGAAGGATAACCATTTTGGAAAGCACTATCCTGGCCAAAACCGAGAGTTTGAGGGATCGCCAGAATGAAACATTTGTCTTAAGCATAAGGAGTGCTCGGCCAAGGTTCCCCTCAAAGAGATCTTCCGGTCTATGGAACACCTGTATGCCCAAGTATCTAAAGGAGCTTGGGGGCCAAGTGAGTCCCTTTGGAAGGTAATTGGTTCTGGCCAGATCGTGTCACAATGGAAATATCTGGATCTTCTGAGTATCGACTTGAAGCCCTGACAACTCCATAAACTCCTTTAAAATGGTAATTGCCTGCGATATGCCCCGGGCCCGTCCCTGATGTACAGTAAAATATCATCCACATATGAGATTATATGCATCTTCCCATCCAGTAATAGCTTGTGTCTCACCCCTTATCATCTGAAACGTTCTGCAAGTGGCTAAATCGCCTGGGAGAAAAGCAATGGTGATAGTGGGCAGCCCTGCCCAGTCCCTCTGTGTATGGTATATGGAGCGGACACCACTCTGCTTGTGCGCACCCTAGCAGTGGGATTCAAATAAAGCAGGTGGACCCATCACAACAATCCATATCCTAGGTCCATGTTCTTCATTACCTGCAGCAACAAGTACCACCTTAAGGAGTCAAATGCCTTTTTCAGGTCGACAGCCATCACCACTGCTTCTGGATATGCCGTCAGACCATGATGGAACAATATAGGATACAGCCATCGCAAATTACCAGAGGTCAACCTAGTCAGGATAAACCCATTTTGGTCAGTTTGGGCCAGATGCTGCAGGTGTGGGATTAGCCTAGTTGCCAATACCTTGATAAGCAGTTTGAAATCTAGGTTCAACATAGATAGTGAGCGGTAATCTGCCATACCTGCTAGATCGGACTAACTTTTGGGTAGTGGGACCACCAGTCCCTTTAACATAGACGATGGTTATTGGCCCATCCGTAGTGAAGCAGCATACATTTTCCTAAGATGGGATCTCTATTGTCGTGTAAGTATAGTAAAAGTCCACCTGGTGTTTATCTGGCATCGGGGTCTTCCCTCTGGCAATTTCCTTAATTGCCTGGCTAATTTCCTGAGTGGAGATTGTTTACCTCCAAACACTTGGTGCATCCTGGTCTACTCCCTGTAACCCCAAGCCCTCTAAGTAAGTCACCATCAGCTCTTCATGCACCTCCCCAGGCTTTTGATACAGCATCCCATAGTATTCTCATAGTATTCTATTGTTGATGATTTTGGGGGAGAAGACTGTCGGCCCATCAGCTGTCCGAATACTAGGCATCAGGGAGCCTCTGGCCTAATCAGCCATGCTAGTAATTTCCCTGCCTTCCCCCTGCTACGTGCTGTCTCTCCACATATGCTTGAGAGTCCAGGAGCCGCAGGCATTCCCAGGCTTCATTATACTCACTCCTAGTGGGGGGATCGTAGCCTGAGCAGCAAACACAGCGCCACGCAACAGTTCTTACCTTGCTCCTGTCCTGGGGGACAGAGAGTCGAAGGTAGTCTCCCTCGCCGCCTCCCACTACACCGAGGCCGCTGTGGAGGAGGACTACAGTCCCCAGCAGCCCTCCAGTGACCCGCCCACATCCGCCGGAAAGCGCGCCCGGAGGCGCTACTTCAGCAGAGGTTCCCCCGGTGGAGCGGGGGGATCGTAGCCTGAGCAGCAAACACAGCGCCACGCAACAGTTCTTACCTGGCTCCTGGGCTCGGGGACAGAGAGTCGAAGGTAGTCTCCCTCGCCGCCTCCCACTACACCGAGGCCGCTGTGGAGGAGGACTACAGTCCCCAGCAGCCCTCCAGTGACCCGCCCACATCCGCCGGAAAGCGCGCCCGGAGGCGCTACTTCAGCAGAGGTTCCCCCGGTGGAGCGGGGGGATCGTAGCCTGAGCAGCAAACACAGCGCCACGCAACAGTTCTTACCTGGCTCCTGGGCTGGGGGGCAGAGAGTCGAAGGTAGTCTCCCTCGCCGCCTCCCACTACACCGAGGCCGCTGTGGAGGAGGACTACAGTCCCCAGCAGCCCTCCAGTGACCCGCCCACATCCGCCGGAAAGCGCGCCCGGAGGCGCTACTTCAGCAGAGGTTCCCCCGGTGGAGCGGGGGGATCGTAGCCTGAGCAGCAAACACAGCGCCACACAACAGTTCTTACCTGGCTCCTGGGCTGGGGGACAGAGAGTCAAAGGTAGTCTCCCTCGCCGCCTCCCACTACACCGAGGCCGCTGTGGAGGAGGACTACAGTCCCCAGCAGCCCTCCAGTGACCCGCCCACATCCGCCGGAAAGCGCGCCCGGAGGCGCTACTTCAGCAGAGGTTCCCCCCGCGTCGCGGGACGCGCGCGGGCGTCGCCGGGCGGAGCCCGGGCAGAGGACGGGCCGTCTGTGGCCGTCCGGGGACGACGAGGGACGGGACGGGCATCCCCCCTTGGCCCCAGCGCTTGCATTGGTGAAATAGACCCAGGTATTGTACTACCTGTTTGCGCAGGGAAGTTGGACAGGGTACTGAATCCCTTTGAAAAACAGCAGTTTTACCCTTGACATCAGGGGAATTATGTCCACTCATCCCAACACTCGCTCTGCTGGGAATAAATCAAACAAAAAACCCACCCCTAAACCAACTCGGGGGGAAACTACGAAGGAGGGCGCCCCTGCAAATGGGAAGAAACCAACTGCAATCGACTTAATGCTAAAGAAAGTGACTGGCGAAATTGAACGCATGGAAAGGAGTTTATCCTCCTCTCCTAACCTTAACGCCATCATTCAAACACCCTACAGAGATGTCGTAATAGTAGATAGCCCAAATACTCAGGGCAGTGTATCCCAAACAACCAATGATATAGAGGACGTCCCCTGTGCACAAACCGCAGGATTAGAAACCTCTGAGCTTAATGACATGCCCAGTAGGAAAAAAAGGAAGCGATTGGGGAGAATTAAGGGACATCAGAGACAGCGGAAAGAACTACCAAGAGACAATTCTCTATCATGCACCCAAGAGCACACAATAGCAGCAAATGACTCTCAAGTAGAATCCGCACCACCAGGGTGGATTGACACGGTAGTTTTGGATTTGAAAATACAGCTAGAATCTTTCATCACGACACAATTAAAGCCTATTATAAGTAAGGTGGATGAAATAATGTGTGAGCTCACCAAACTATCTAAAGCCCTAGAGCACACACTTACAAAAACTCCACTTGCTCCACCCCATTCAACTGAGGTAACCACAAATGATAAGGCAGACTCAAAGAGAGCACAAAATAACAATTGTGTCAGTCACTCCCATCAAGAAATAGTCCAGGTTCATGAGGCCCCCAAAATTGCCCAAAACCCTAAAGGGGGTACTAACGATAAGCCCAGAGGAAGATACAATCAAGGTGCAAGTAATACACAAAGAGAGAAACCGATCCCTCAACCTTTAATGCAATGGAGACAGGACGATTGTACCCAGAGGGAAGGGAATTATAATAATTGTTATACAGACCCTGATCCCTTTTATAACAACAATGCTCCACACATAGATCTCCCCCCCCGAGGAGTGTCCTTTTGTAGTTATTTTTGCAGGGGTCCCGGAAATTAGGCCTAATGAGAGAGAAACCCATTATCAACTGCTCACCAAAATCTCCAAGTGGCTGAACATCCATAGACCCTTAAGCATGGGGGAGAGAGGAGAGATAGCAAGTGTAAGAAGGGCAAGCTGGATTGGGGGAAGGAATAAAGACATTAGAGGTGATTGCATAGTTGCACACTTCACGGACACTAGTCTGGCTGAGTACATTCTGAAGAACTCCAATAGGAACCAAACAAGTACCATTTGTGCACTCCCACTCGGGTATTTTTACCCTAGATCCAGGTATAATAATAATAATTATGGGGGTGACGAGGGAGGGTGGACGCGGGTTAGAGCGCAGCGCCCACACAGACCAAGACTAGCAAGCCGCCCTGAACAGCCCTATCCCCCCAGAGATCGCGCACAATGGACAAATAGATTTGCCTCGTTTCAATCATTAGAAGATATTGATTGACTCACACCCACAGAAATCACTAGCGTAGTAAGCCTGGCTACCAGTGGTTGCTCTGGCTTAGACTTATGGGGCACAGGTGGGACTGAGGAAAGTACCCAATCTGGGAGATTGGACTTACCACGGAGGCAGAGGGGAACCAATTCATCCAATTTTGATCTACCTATAGCTGGGGAGGACAGTTTTACTTTGACTCCCACAACAAAAGGCAAGGACAAGATGGAGGGTTTGACCATCCTCTCTTGGAATATTGCAGGGTTGGAAGTCAAATTTAAAAGTAAGGAATGGGTAGAATTTATAAAATCCTTCCATGTCATAGCACTCCAAGAAACTTGGGCAAAGGATTCAGGCCCATGTCAATTGGAGGGCTACAAGTGTTTTTTCAGACCCGCACAAGGAACAAACTCGGGTAGGGCAAAAGGAGGCCTAGTAGTCTATGTGGACTTAGACCTGAAAGGTACATGGTCTTACCCAGATTGTTCCTCAGACAACATACAAACAGTTAGACTTCTCCACAAGGCGGAGAGTCTACTGTTAGTAAACTTTTATAACTCCGGCCCAGTGGAAGGGAAATTTCCAATATTAGCGGAGCTGGATAGCAGACTAAATGAGGAACTAGAGCAAAGGACGAAGGGGCCAGAACCAACTGTTCTGTTAATGGGTGATTTTAATTGTCATTTATGCCCCAAATTACTCCCTCCAACCCCTGACTGGTCAGCTTGCCCGTTAGAAAAGGGCCCCCACTTTTCTCATTGCAAAGAGGGAACAACTCTGATGAAGTTATTAGAAGACTTTGACCTCAGTCATGTCATGGACTTAGCTGCTCTCAATGTAGGCGAATCCCTAACACCAACATTTAAGGGCAGAGGGGGGGGGTCTATAATAGATTACATAATGATCTCAACTAGCGCAAGAGATCAGATCTTAAATACCTGGACAGAGTGGAGCCCCCACAGTGATCATAATCCCATTATAATAGAACTCAAAGGGAATGATTTAACTAAAAAAGACCCAGGGTTGATTCATCAATCTGAAATTCAACCAGTAGACCAAGGAAGACGCTTAAGGTGGTCAGTGATCAACCCCCAGGAATTTTATGTCAAATTAGTGGATGAAGGGAAAGTCCACATAGAGACCTGTTTAGAACACACCTCAGAGGACAAAGGAGTAGTAGAGGCGTTTGAGAACTTGACCAAAATAATCGAGAGACTCCTAACAACCAAGAAGCCCGCAATGCAGTCATCTTCGCCAAGATGGTTTGATTCTATCTGTTCCAAAGCGCTAAGAGATCTAAAACTGAGCCTGAAAAAAACCCCAAGGGACAAGGTAGAAATTGCTCGCTGCAGAAAAAACTACAAAAATCAATTAAAGATCAGGAAAGGGACCCTTCAAAAAGAAGTATGGGCAGACCTTAGGGAGGCTGGTGAGAATAAAGACTATGCCCAGTTCTGGAAAATTATAAATAGACCTTGCTTCCACGACTCAAACTCTCCAGTCATCAGCTCTAACATCTTACCAGAAGACTGGATTGCTCATTTCAAATCCCTGTATAACCAACAGGAGATGGACACTGGTGATGGAATATGGAGAGGACCAAGGGCAGATAAATTTGAACTATCTTTGGATGAAGTTCGCAAAGCAATTTTAGGCCTAACACGCAACAAAGCCCCGGGCCCGGACGGGACCCCCCCGGATCTTTTTCTTAGCAACACTGAGCTATGGGGTTCCAATGGTAACAAGAGTTTTGAATGCAGCAATTAAAACGGGTCTGCCGAGATCATGGTCCACTGCGGTGATTGTCCCTATTTACAAAAAAGGCTGTAGGGACAGCCCGCAGTGTTATCGACCAATCTCGCTCATTGACGTCTCCGCCAAGGTATTAGGAAGGGCACTCCTCAATCGACTAATAGATTGGACTGACACCAATAACACCCTGGTGGACACCCAGTATGGGTTCAGAACAGGCAGGTCAACCACCGACCAATGCCTTAACCTATACCTGATCACTGCTAAGTATACCAAGACGTCTGAAGGCACCATGTATATGGGGTTTATGGACTTAGCAGCAGCTTTTGACAATGTCAACAGAGCCAAACTCTGGATACTTATGTCTCACCTAGGCATTGACCCGGATCTCATTAACATTTTAAGGGAGCTACATTGGAACACCACTGCCAAGGTCCGCTACAGTGCGGGGGGGGTGAGCACAGATCCCTTCCCGTGCTCGGGCGGGGTGAGACAGGGGTGTATCCTGGCGCCATTCTTGTTCTCCCTCTACATAAATGGCCTGGAGAATGACCTCGTTGCACTGGGAACTGACTGTCCTAAGGTGGGCACGCGTCATCTGCCAGTGCTTTTGTATGCCGATGACGCGGTGCTCCTAGCCCGAACAGCTGTTGGTCTGCAACTTTTAATCAAGGGTTTCGCGGATTTCATGAGGAATTTGGATCTCTCCGTCAACATGAAAAAATCATTCATTATGATAGCGGGGAAGAAACCACGAAAGAAATTTGTATTCAAACTGGGGGATCAGGTCCTGGACACTGTTAAAACATTCCCATACCTGGGCCTTCTATTTGATGAGAAGTTAAACTTTGTCCCGCTGATGGAGGAGAGGGCAAGGAGACTAGTGTCAGCTAATGGGGCAATACTGAGCTTTGCACGTCGAATGGGTCGTTGGTCACCAGAACAGGTGTTGACTTTGTATAGATCAGTTAGTATTTCCAAGACCATCTATGGAGCAGAAGTGTGGGGCTGCAGAGAGGCACAACTAATTCAAAGTGAGGAAGACACATTTTTAAAAAAACTGTTAAAACTTCCGCCGAGCATCACTGCAGCAATTACTCATGAAGAGCTGGGAATCACATATATTGCTGACATTATCAGACTGAGACCTATACTGGCCTGGCTCAAAATTTGGACAAATCCAAATGCAGGACTATCCAGACAGATCATCCAGGATTGTTTGTTGAAAGAGAAATGTCTTCAAATCCCATGGCTGAAATATGTTAAAGACACTCTGGGGGATATTGATGAACAAATGCTATTCCAGGACCCCTCCAGGGTGGACATATACTCCAGACACTATGTTCAAAGCTCATTGTTGGACAAATTCAATGGCAGGAGGAAGGAGTTGGATTTAGCTAAATCCTCGGCAGTTGCCCACTCCCTTGTCTCTAATCAAGCTGGCATGGAACCATACCTCTTTTTATTGTTCAGTCACCACGAGAGGTTTTTAATGACTCGTTTTAGGCTCAATTTGTTGCATCATATTTTAGCTTATCCATCAGGTTTTACTCAAACAATTGAGCAGAAGGGTGCCTGCGGCTGCGACAATAGGTCTCCGCAGGACACCCTTCATTTTGTATTATTGTGTCCTTTTTATAAAACACCGCGCCAAAGATTTTTAGTAGATGTCTTAAAGGTCTCAAATATTATCCATGCTAAACCTGCCTTATTGTTCTTGCAAAGAGCCGCTGAAACGCGAACCTTATTCGCTGTTATAAGTTTCCTCAAAATTGCTTTTAAATTGAGAAACACAAGGGAATGATGAAGGGTGGGTTAGGGAGGTACGGGAAACATTATTATAATACGGGGTCTTGTTTCACTGTTGCTCACAGGTTTTTATCTTTTACAAAAACCTAACTTTTTTATTTGGATAAACTTTCTCTCTGTCTACTTTTTAACAATTGTGACGTTGCTCAGAATGTTCTTTTTGTGAATGTTCTTTTTGTGATTACATATGATTATTATGTATTTTCATGATGGTTTTTAACCCTCGAAACAAATAAATGAACTTTGAACTTTGAACTTTGAACACTCCTAGTGTTTGCTAATCATTTCTTACTCCCCTCATCCCTTCTAAGCTGCTTATCTAGAGCATGAATTTGGGATTCCAATGTCTGGAGTTCTTAGTAGATCTCCTGACGTGCGCCTACGGTCTGAACAACACACTGGCCTCTCACCCCCACTTTAAAGACGTCCCACTCAATCGGGGGGTGCTTGCATTGTTTTGATTCCATTCAAAATAGGTCGAGATGTCAGTGGACAATTGCTGCCTAAAGCAGTCACACTCAAGCAGGCTAGGGTCTAGTCTCCATACTGGGATGGGAGCTCTCTCGGGGTTTGGGGAGGAGCTCAGAAGTAGTAGACTGTGGTCTGAAGTTCTACGTCCTAGGTATTCTGCCCCCATTAGTGTTGGCACTAGTTGTCTTAAGCATAGATACAGGTTTAGTCTGGTGTGCAATCCATATAGTGGGGAGTAAAAGGAGTATTCCTGCCGATGACAATTTTATAACCTCCAAACATTTAGTAATTTCCACCCGTTCATCAAGTCCCGTAGGCCTTTGATGTCGCGGCTGCTGCTGTACCTCGTAAAGGGTAAGGTAAGGTAATTTTATTGTACAGTTAAGTAAAACTCACAATTAAAAAAAATATATATATATATTATAAAAAGAACCCATTGAGACAATACAAGTTAAAAGAAAACAAAAGGAAGATAACAACCATTCTCACAGTTTACACTGTAACCTTTAAAATTCAGTCTTTCAACTATTGTGTTTTAAGAAGAGGTCGAAATGAGTCTCAATAATTTTGTCTGTTCAGCCTTTTTGAAATGTATGAAAATATGAACAGAATGCCAATGCTTCACAGATTCTGATCAAGCCTTGTAACGTATATAAAAAAATTGTGAATAAAGTGCTTGTGCAAAAACTGCAATTATTATGGACTACTGAAATGCTCAATCAGGGTGAGCCAGATGTTTTCTGTTCTGCTGTCACTTGTATCACGAGCTTAAGTCTTTTTGCCACTTTATCAAAATACTTTGTGAATCGGCAGTTTAATTGAATCTCCTCTGGGTTAAAACATAGTTTTACTGCCTGCCTACAGGACCTGCTGCCCTTATGGTTAAACGTTGGTTGAAGCAGGGTCTACCTAATATCGAACAGGCTTGGGCAGATGCAGATTATATGTATTATATCCTCTTTTCCTGATCCGCAAAGACCAAAGGACTGTTCCTCCAATCTCCTGTTCCATGGTGGCAAGTGAGGGAGAATTGGTATAATACCCAAGCGCAATTTGAAGAATTTTGGTTTTATCTCTTGTTTAACCTCCATTTTTAAATACGTTTGTGGCACAAGGACTGCATAATCATTAAGTACAGTCCATCCATGAGCCCGTTTGGCCAAAGTTACCTTATCTTCTATTGAGGATGTCATTTTTGTTACTTTAGTTACAACCTTTATGAAGCTCTTATGATCTATGGGGGTTTCCCAGAGGTTAATCAATTCAAGCCTTTCCAATGATTCTAGCAGGTACTCTCTGGCGGGCGAGTTCTCTGGATGTAGCAGTTCAACCCACAGATGTGCATTTAGGGATCCCTGCTCCGAGCCTCTGATCTTGTGCCAGCTTTTTATGTAGGCACCCCTTCTTTCCACAGATTGCTTCTGAAGGCCGAATTCCAGGCGTATTTGGGCAGGTGACACAGAATTTGGTAGCCGAAAGATTGTTCTATATGACTTACCAATTGTTTTGTCTAACACAGTTGCATATTTTCCTTGTATTGGTTCACTCCCTTATGTGAGCATTGGCTGAAGACGTGCTCAAATTACCTCGTAAAGGGGGTGTAGATCTGTCCAAATCTATGTCCAAAACACAGTTATAGTACCCACCCAGGATCATGTTGCATGCTGCCACTTCTGACACGGGTTTAAAGAGCTGTAGCAAAAAGTGAATTCTCTCGATTTGGGGCATAGATGCTTCCCAAAGTAACTTCCCGTAGCTTTAGTCTGCCCTTCACTATGACATAGCGGCCCTCTGAGTCAATGATTTAGTGTGTTGCGAGAAAGGGGGTGCAAGGTTGGACCCACAAAAGGGCTCCTCTTGCAAATGCTGAATAAGTGGTCGCAAACAACTGTTCCTGCCATCTACGGCAAAGTCTGGATGCTTACTTGGCTGTCAGGTGAGTTTCCTGAAGCATCACTATCTGTGCCCCTCTACGGCGTATGAAGATAAGAATACTGGAGCCCATACCCAAAATATTCCAGGATAATAGTTTTACATTTCCTACTTTTGTTTGTTTGTTAGCCATGACTACGGAAAGGTTACCCTTCCTCCCTTCCTTCCCTCTACCTGGTACCGACCCATCCTCAACTCGCCGGCTGAGTAATATGTAATAGACCACAGTGCAACACTCAAAAAATCCAAAGTCATACCTTCCCATCCTCAGGGTGGTCTGGTGAGCGGGGAGAGTAAAAGTAGGTCAAGAGGAGCTGGTTCCAACCCGGTTCAGGTTACCAGTGAGAGGGCTGACCAGCGCACTCCCCAGGGTTTTACCATAAACCCTTTCTATGGATCTCAGGCACTTGTAAAAAAGAGAACAAAAAAGTTCACCAGTGTTCTAGACTGGTATATGATGTCTGAACGCAGAGTGACTTTTGGCAAGCCAGGCTCATTTCCTGTAGTGTTTTCAGCATCCGATGTGGAATCTCTGTTCCGATGATGTGTCTGCCAGTCTATACGCTTTCTGAGGTGACATAATATGTGCGAATGCTTGCAGAGCTGCTTTCCTGTCCTGTTGAGTTTGGGATGTTGTGGTTTTTCGGAGTGGAGTTGGTTTCTTTGTTCATCACTGCTGGTTCATGGCCACTCTTTTCATCCCACTAAGGCCAGATTGAGGTTTTGGCAAGGGCGCCTCTTTTTCATATGCCTCTAGCCAGGACCATGTATCTTCTGAAAAATTGCAGAAGTGGGTGGTGCCATTGGGGAGGATTCTAAGCTTCGCTGGGAAGATAATGGAGTACTGTAAGCCAACTTCCTGGAGGGCTTTCTTGGCCTCTATGAAGGATGCTCTTTGTGCTTGCACTCTGGCTGTGAATTCTGGGAAGACCAGTATTTTGCAGTTGTCCAGAGCGTAGAGGCCATGGACCCTCGCTTGTTGCAGGATCGAATCCCGGACCCATAGTCAAGGAGTATGGCCACCACTGGTCGAGGCTGCCTTCCCGGAGCAGGGGCTCTCTCAGGTACTTGGTGTGCTTTTGTGAGGGCAAAAACTTGGAGAGTTAGTCAGGGGGCATTTCGGTTCTCAAGCATTTCTCCAGGAATGTCAGCATGTCTGCCTCCTGCGCCCTCTGAAATACCAACTATCCTTATGGTGTTCCATCTATTATGCCCTTCAGAGTCCTCAGCCTGTATCTCCAGCTGGCCACTCTGGAGGTGAGGTCTTCTAGGCATGCAGACACTTGTTTATGTTCTAGTTGGAGCACCCCTACCACTCCTTCCACATCTTTGACTGTCCAAATGGTGTTTGTCTTGTAGAAGTCCTAATCCAACCGAGACTGCCCTGAAGTCTTTTTGCAGAGCAGCCTTTGTTCAGGTGTAGGTGAAGTGAGGCCTCCTGGCCCGCGGGGCTCCCCCCCTCTTGCTCTGTGGGCAGTGGGGGGGGGCTCTTGTGTGTCGGGCTTTGTGCTGCTGGTTCTGCCTTTATGCCTTAGCATTGTGTCGAACAACCGGAAAGGGCTGTGGTGCGAGGTACTCGCAACCTCACGGTATTTCTGCACAGCTCTTTCTCGGGCCCTTTCTAAGGGAGGTTCTAAGGGGAAGTAGTTGTTAGGTGCCGCTTATAGGTCTATTGCTGGTACTATTCACTGTGCCTATCAAGGTGGCTCATTGGGGGCATCCACCTGTATATGAGAGTCCCAGTGAGTCCTTGGTTCCTGGGTCTTCTCTTTTACACAGTCTATTCCAGCCTCACAGGTCACTTCAAGCTCTGTGATTTCTCTCATGCCAGGGCCCTTGATGTGTTAAGCAGAGATGGTCCCCTACTGGTTCGCCCCACTCTGATGGAAGCATGGAGAATCTGGGACCCTGCAACTGAAACTTTGCGGTCTCTCTGGAGTCAAGGAAAGTTTTTCCACATGTCCCAGGCCTCAGTCACACCTCTAATCCTCTGCTCTGATCTCACCTCAGTCTCCTGTTTTACAGCTCTCTGGGGGGCCCTCTTGGTGGTTCCCCGAGCCAGGTCCGCTCTCCCCTTCCAGGCCCACTCTCACCTTCTTGGCAGGTCTGGGGTCCTTGTGGATCAGATATCCTCTCTGCAGCCAGCTGTAATGACACATTTTAGATCTCCTCTGGAACAAGGTATGTACCGTCACTTTCCCAAGGAGAGAATATCAGTTCCAAACTTATGGAATATAACATATACACAGCACTTCCTAAGGTGGGCAAACCTTCAACACTCCCCCAAAGGCAAGGCAAGTAAACAATATACCAAGGAACTTTGCGCATCACTTGCCAGGAGTAGAACAACTTGCTATAACACAATTACCTGCTAGAAGGGAATTCACCCATCCTTCTACAACAGAATACTTGGCCAAGAAGAGTCCACACCTCCTGCTACAAGGAAAATACGAATTGGTATATCTGGGATGCATTTATTAGTAAATAGCCCCACACAGTAAGCCAAATGCACCTATCATAGCAGACTCTAACATATCAATAGTATGATTGAAACACAATCAAGGTAAACATATATGTAGAAATATATATGTATGGATATAAGAATCAGAAAATAAGAAGGAAAGGAGAGAATCAGTAAAGAATCAAGAGACAGTAGCAGAAACCCCTCACCTACTGCTCCATCATTTCACCCCACTTCGCTCAAGGGGAGTCCATTGCTTGAACCGGGCGAAAGCTCAGAGGTGAGACCAGCCTCCACTCTTGCATGACAGCACGTCTGATCCATGGCGTGAACTTCCACCAGGCCAGTGTAGGCTCCCCTTTTTAATACACATTCAAACACAGCGAAGCTTCTAGCAAGCCCCGCCCCCTCATTCTCATGAGAGCCCGTACCAGCCTGCTCCAAGGTCACAGCAACGGTTGATCAGGGTCTTGCTATGACTACAAGACAGACCATGTACATTCCTCTAATAAGAACCAGTTCTCTCTAGTCAGAAAAATGCTTAAAACAGGAAAAAGAGCAGAACAAGCCCTCTTCTTCATGCAGGCACAGAAAATGGCTTCAGCATGAAAATTGAGTTAGTTAAGCCATGTACACAGAAAGGCCCAAAGCAAAGCAAGATGACATGAGAACATGTCAAAGGCAAAAGTCAGCACTACCATAAAGCAAGGTAAAGTCAGAAATCAGAATGACATTAGACCACGTCAAAGCCAATAGGTCAAAGTCATAATTCACCTAACCCAAATAACATTATACACTTAATCCCTCAGTATACAACATTGAGCACATGTGTGCACCACCACCCACAACACTGCACCTCAAAATACCATACCTTCTATTCTTGGAAAGACTATTCCACTAAAAGACAGAAGAAAAGCAGGCATATGCAAACCCATCCTACATTAAGGCTAAGGTAACATAACACACTTAAGTCAGTACAAAATGGTGGTGGTTGAGGGTCATCATAGGGTGTCAGACCACAAAAGTGGCTCATTCAGTACACCAGCCCAGGCCTGCCACTCCTCAGAGTAAGCTCCATCAAGCACAGGCATGATGTCAGCGGGCCCAGACCTATGTCACTACGTGCAGGCCTCAATCTCACCTCTGGGTCCTCCTATGCGCTCACCTGTGAGGTAGGTCATCCTGGAGCCACACAAGACTGGGCCCGTCTTGCCAAGGCCTCCCTGCACCAACACTTCTCCATTGGGGCCTCCATCCGTCGTATATGGCAGCCAACAGCTCCTGGGGTGCCACCCTACCCTTCTGGGGCCTGCTTACTTCAGCACTGTTGTCGAGCCCTGATGCATGTGCCATTGAGTGCTCTCAGCTGAAATTCCTATTTTAGATTCCCTGCAGTCCTGGCCTCTGCCCTCCGTCTCCAAGGTCCCCGTGGGCCAGGCTCGCCTCCTAGCTCATCTAGCTGTGGCCTTCACTCCGGACAGGCTCCCATGTGCCGAGCAGGGCAGTGGGCAATTGGTATCGAGCATACCTCTTCCCTGGCTACTCCTCCCCATCAGCAGCTCTCTGTCAGCTGGATTCAACTCCTCCGGTTCACTCAGGCCTTGCCGCAATCGCGGGTGAGTCCAAGTGTACCTTTCTGGGGCGATGTCAAGGAACTCGGAGTGGGTTTCTTTCTGCCGTCCGCCCTCTTTTATCCAGGCCAGTAGCCCGCGCCACCTCTAATGCTACTCCACGCATGTTTCTCTCGATGCGAGAAGCGCTCTGCTATGGTTTCTGCCCCTCCATGCCATCACGTCGGCATTATGTCCCTGAGCTGCAACAACTCCCAGAGAATTGCAGGAGTTTTGTTGGACTGGGACGGAGCTCCACTTTAAGTGACCACCATGTAGGGGCTCCCAGCCATGCTCCTTTTATGTTTACATACTCAACATAAGGATATCAACCGTTATAATTTTTTCAGAAGATTATAACTCAAAAGTCAGATTTGATGAGCTTGCTTAACTCCATGTCAACACTAGCACGGCGGCACAGAGCCACAGTTTCAAAACAAACATAAGACACGTAAGTCTTAAGCAGCGTTTGAAAGTTTCCTCCAATAAATGGACAAAAAAAGAATTCTATATTCACAAACACTTTATCTTGAAAAAAATATATACTCTGTATTGCTTTCAACATTACAATACATTCAGCACGGGAAAACAAAAATGTGTTGTAAAAGAGGGAGCCAAAAGTCCATGGGAGATATGGTGGTAGAAAGACCACATATTCAAGTAATCTCAACACCAATTGTTATCTATTATTACCTTTTATTATCTCACATTAACTCATTTAAAATTGTAAAGATGTTAATTTTCCCATTTAAAAGGACATTTTGCAATGTACCTGGACAAACAGGGTTGATTTTCAGTAGGGTCTGAAGTGGCCAAGTAAGTGTCAGCCTCTCTTCTTTCAATATTCCTGGACCCTGCTCAGGAGCCTATAAATGGAGGCCTGCAATTCATTTTCAAAACTAATACCATAGAGGGTTCCCAAGAGGGGCCAATGGTACCCACACCGCCCAATATTCACTACACATAACCAACCTAACAATTAACTACATAACAGATTTACAGCCTTTTCTGTAATGAGAGCTACTTCTTATCAGTGAAAATGGCTGTGCGCTACAGAAAGCAATGTAACTTGTGCATTGTTACCAGTCACACCCTCGCCCAGCTTCATAGGACTTTAAAACCTAATGTCCATGGAACCGGATACTACGGTTTGAAGAAAATACTGTGACTAGGGTTACTATGATAGGGCTGCCATGTGCGTCAGGGAGCGCATGTCTGTAAGGATGAATAAACATGTGTGTGAATGAATGGTATATAGGTGTATGGGTGACTCAGAGAATGTGTCATATATACTTGTGGCACAGGACATAACTTTCACCATATGTGGCAACGTTTCATGTACAACGGAAAACTACCATTTTCTTTTTTTAATGGGAGAAATTTTAAGTGCAGAAAAATGTTCTCCAGAAATGAGCATAGGAAGGAACTTTTTTTGCACTGGATGGAAAAAATTTCTGCACTGGATGGAACATTTTTCTGCACTGGAAGGAACATTTTTCTGCACTTTAAAATTCACCCATTTATAAAAGAAAAAGCTGTATTGTTCAGTTATAAATATGGCAGCGTGTCTACCAGCCACTGGGATTAAGATGGCTGCTATGTATAAACTTGACACTTTGAAATGGGAGAAAATTCAACTGAAGAATTTACTTTATGTTTATATGCATTAAAGTCAGTCAACAGCTTTATTTCGATTGTTACATCATAAAAGCGACAGATAAAAAAAGCACAATCGTTTAAAATTTGTATCTAAAAACAAGGAAAACAAATACAGGTTTTTATACAAAAAAGGAAAAGCGAGTTATCAAACAAATAAACAATTAAAAGTCATCAATTAAACAGTGATTAACAGCCGTTTTACCCATATTGACCAAGCCCATGACAGAAATTTTGAGAGGCTAAAAACATACAAGGGCCGGGTATCTGATATTAAATTTCGAAGTGCCACAGATGAATGCCTAGTGCCCAAGGCCCTACACACGGGCTTAAGCCACGTTTGCCTTGGGCTAACATATGCCGGGCACGCAAAAAGAAAATGTTCAATTGTCTCTTTGGGAGTGCTACAGGAGGGACAAGATGCAACTGTCTGGTAGGGCGGTTTCCAGCAAGATGTTAGGGCACGCACAGGGAGGGACCCCACTCTAAATCTAAAATAAAGGGCCCGATCATATGGCTTCAAGACCAAATCCAGGTAGAGCTCCAAACAGGGTGAGTCCTTATGCACTAAAAATTCTTCTGTGAGCCTACCATGAGAAGGATCCGTGGAAATTCTGCTTCTAACCCAATTCCAATATAAGGTTTTCAAGGCTGCTTTCGGAGGCGAAGACCTGTTTTCCCAAGCTTCACTAAGGCCTAGTTTGCCAAGCATAGACTTGACATCAGTAAGCCATCTGATCCTACACCAGTCTACCATCGACATCACCTCTGCTAGTCCTTTAGCATACTTGGCGAGTTCGGGGACGCGCCATAGCCTAGCCCATAAAAGCAGTGGATGCAGTTTTGCTACGTCACTAATTTGCTGGCAACCAAGGTCCAAAAAGAGGGGTAGCGTGGGTGTACTCTGCGGGAGAGACATAATACATTTTAAAAACTTATTCTCAGACCTAGTTAGGACGCTGATGTTAGAGGTACCCCAAAGTTCAGCACCATACAAAGCGGAACTAACTCCCTTTGCCCTGTAGATATCCAGAACAGGGGCAATGGGCTTGGTCGAAGAAGATCTCTGCTCTCTAACAAGTGCCCCTATAACCCTTTTATGGTTAAGAGACATTTTTAATAAATGAGGGGTCCACTGCATGGAATCTGTAATACGGATCCCTAGATAGTCAAAAACAGTGACCCTTTCCAGAGGGGTTTCACTAAGAACAGGGGGTCGGCCTAATTTTTTTGGGGGGTTTAATACCAGGTACTTAGTTTTATTTGTATTTATTACTAGGCCCCGTTGGTCACAGAAGGTCTGAAAGTTGTTTAAAAGTCTCTGTATACCCGCCGAGCTTTTTGAGATTAGAAGGGTATCATCGGCAAAGAGAAGGGTGGGAATTCTCTCCCCTGCCAATGATGGTGCGTCCGAAGGTTGTTTGTGTAGATGGTCCACAACCCCATTCACATAGAGTGAAAAAAGGGTTGGAGCCAGGACACAGCCCTGGCGCACCCCTTTTGCCACTGGGATCCTGCTAGTTTTCTGGCCATCGGTACCCCAACGTACCTGCGCATAATTGCCATCATGCAGGCGCACTAAGATGGAGAGGATGTTTAGTGGAATCCCCATTTCAGCTAACACGCCCCATAACTGTTCTCTGGGCACAAGGTCGAAGGCAGTCTTCAGGTCGATGAATGCCAAATAAAGACTGCCTCCGCCTATCACTACCACCTTCCAATATAGTAGTAAGAGCCTGAAGGCCTGCTCTATCGTGCCCGTTCCAGCCCTGAAACCAGCCTGATAGTCCGACAGAATCTCTTCGTCCTTAATCCATTGGAGGATTCTTTCTAGGAGCACCTTTCCCACAACCTTCTGGGTTGAATCCAATAGACTTATTGTCGGTAGTTGGCAGGGTCGTCCCTCCGGCCTTTCTTAAAGATAGGGACAACCTCTGCCCCCTTCCAAGAGTCGGGAATGGCTGCTCCTTTGTCGATTGCACTAATCAGAAAGTGAATAAGCTTCCCCCACCTCTGCAGATTTGAACGCAGCAGATCCCCCGGAACTCCGTCGGGTCCCGCTGCTTTCTGTGGCACAATACACCTAATTGTGTATTCTACTTCTTTAATTGTAAATGGGGAAACCATTTCATTTCTCATGGGTACTAAGGGACCGAAGGATGCGGGGGGGGCAAATGCCTCTTGAAGATTCGAATAAAAGTTAGTGAAATGTTGGAACCAGGCCTGACCAGTTATGGTGCACGTTATAAAGTTACTATCAGGTCTGTTCCTTTCCCTAATAGTATTCCAAAAACGGGCTGCATCCCGCCCAGTGCTTGCTTCTCTTAGAGTTTGCCAGTATTCGTCTTCCCATTCCTTTTTTGCAATCCCAATCACTCGTTTGTATTCTGCTCTAGCCTGCAGCACAAGGGGCTGAATAAGGCACGCCTTCAATTCTCTGCATTTTGACGTATACCACCCCTGCTTATCTTTTGACCTGGGGTGGCCATCCGGCCTACCTACACGTACTTGCGCCTTGAAGAGATTACCAATCGAATTGATGGTCTCCTGGAACATCAGCGTAATCCTGGGTATAGCAGAATGATCTAAGGAGATTGTTGCCATCTCACTTAGTGTAGCTTCCAAAAATTGATCTATGGCCTGTAATTTTGGTGCGTCAGAGGCTACTTTCCGCCATTTGAGACGCCTACCGCAATTAGACAGAGTGACATCCGATGTTGACCTTTTGGCTGGTGATAAGGTTGGGGTACTATGATTTAACCACAGGTGCCTTAGGGAAAGCGAAAGGAAATTATGATCGCTATCTATGGTAGGTACTACAGCCATATCCACAACAGACTGCCAAAGGTCAAAATCAAGCAAGATGTAGTCGATCCGGGAAGAATGGTTAGCCCAGTTGTATGTATGACTGCCCAATAGGTCAGAGGTGGTTCTTCCATTAACGGCTCGCAGGCCGTGCTCCAGGGTCATAGAATTTAACTGGATCGCCCTCTCTGTCCATCTCTTTATCGGCTCAACAGATAATGCTGGGATACCCCTCCTCACATCATCCTCTACCACACCCAGAATATCTTCTGCGGCAAGGGGTTCGAACGTGCAATTCAAGTCTCCTGCAATCATGACTTGGGCATCCTCACCACACTCATCTAAGACTTTCTCCAGTAATACTATAGTGGGGGAAAAAGAGCTACCTCTAGTACCTCTGGCATACACATTCAGAATCTCTAGGTGCCCCCTAAATCCTGGGCCTTTCAGTGAGATTCTAAGAATGTCCATTGAGCCACTATACTTCTGAGTCATACTACACCCCAAAGAGATATCCACCCAGATGAGGAGTCCCCCCCCGAAGGCCGGCCCCTCCCAGATGGTGACTGAAGGGCAGGCAGATAATATGTAGAATATCCAACTTTGTAAACAGGTTCAAGGCTCCAAGTTTCCTGGAAGATGCAGATGCAGTGCTGTTCTACCTGTGAGTGCCATTCGGTGAGGTCCAGATTCCTACAAATGCCCGCTATATTCCAACACATAACCCCCATCATCGGTCCATTGCCATCGGACCCTCCCTGTACATGTGCAAAATTCTTTATACAAGAAGCACTAGTGTCGTCTGAATTCACAACCTCCGCTACCACTATTAGATTGCTTGGTGTGGATCGATTAGGAGAATGGATGGCCACTGGAGAGTACAATCCCCGGTCGGGTATCAGCGTCTTAGGGGTGTTACCACAGTCAGCCAATCCCTCCACTTCCATGGAGGCAGGTATAGAATACCCTAAGGGCCCTGACTGTCAATCACAATCGCTCATACCCAAGAGGGCATTACATCTATTTGACACATCCAAGGGGGTCAGTGGGCCTGTTATACCTCTCCATCTAGGACCACAATGACTCTTTGGAATATTATGCCACCCAACAGATCTGCTAGGAGCCAAGGGGTACAATACACGGGGCACAGGCCAGTTGCATCGGGGTGCGGGATGATGACTAGGTCCATCACAAACTAAGATCCCAGGATTCACTGGGGGACCTACCAGGGGTCTTGGATAGAAATACGTTAGGTCGTAGGGAGTGATAAGATTACTTCCACTCCCCGGGAACCAGTTTAATATATGCCTAACAACTCCCTGCTCTCTGAAGTTGACAATAATAATATTCCCCTGTAGGTCCTTAACCCTGCGACCTAGCCACGGGAGGCGCCGAACATGCAAGATCTCGCCATCGATATTACAGGGGAGAGGTCTATTCAGGGCCAACCAATGCATAACTTTGTGCTTTAGCTGGAAGAAACCCTCTCTTCTACCTTCTGCTAGCGCGGGAACTCCAGTAAGGACTACCACATATGGTACTGATTCAGGGGGTAGCTCAACTGTACGCCCATTATACTCTGTGGTCACTGCTTGCGCATTACATACCCCTCTATTGCTATCAGGTTTTGGGTGGAGAATACTGTGCCCCCCCACAGCTACTCTATCGTCATTCTGTGCAGGCTGCTCAATAGTTTTAGGCGGAGCCTTCTGCTTAACACTAATGGTGGATTTAGTGGTTTTATTTGCCTCTTTGCTGCGAGTAGTACTAATAGCAGCAAGTGCTGCGGGAGCTGGAGAGGGCAGTACTGATTTCTCAAAAGTTTTTAACAACCCAGTATTAGCAGCAATGGTTTGCACTAGGGTCCCTAACCTTTGTTCCAACCTGTCTAGTGTTTGTTTGATAGGGAACATGAGGGATTTGATTAGCTGTTCTATGCCACCTAGGAGAGCAGGAGATACTACCTCATTCCCCGTAGGTTGTGCCTGTAGGCATGTGGTTTCTGGCTTATCTAAGGACAATACAAGAGATTTAGACGGTTTACCAAAGTCTGAGTGACTAATTTTGGCTTTAGGTTGCTCACCCCCCCTCTTTCTCCTTTTACTAAGAGGGGGCCCCAGCACCTTAGAAGTCGCTCTTTTCCTAGCTCTATTCACATGTGCGGTCCCTGCAACTATAGGACGTGGCTCATGATGAATCTCCACCACTGTAGTTGGGCCTCTAACAGGGAGTAGAGGAATAAGAGACAAAGGAGCAGTTATGTCAGGTACAGGAGATTTTTCGCGAAAGAGTACGGGAGTGCTGTCTAATTGAGACGCATCAGGGCCTTCGGATAAGCTAAGGATACTCAGAGGAGGTGAGACAATCAATTGTAGGGGGTCTAAAGATGGGCGTCTACCCTTCATGGATTCAATCGAGCGACGACGCTCGATTCGTCGCTCAACCAGTGCTTGCTCCCCATCAGCTTCTAGTAAAGTCCTAGTAAAATAACCATCTAAGGTCCCTTGGTTCAGTCCCCCTGCTAACAGTGATATACCAACAGTGGGACTTGAAGCCATGATACTCCCTGACAGCTGTAATGACTACCAACAAACAATCCTGCTCGGGCGAAAGAGACACGGCCCAGCCCAGCCTCCCTCAGCCTCTGATGGCCTCAGACGGCCCGCCCTTTGCCCGGGCTTCGCCCCGGGCGCTCCCGCGCTGCAGGAACAAAGACCAGTAATAAGGTAAGTGGTGAGGAAGGGGCAGGGCAGGCAGGGAGAGCGACCCAGGTGTTGTGGGTCTCGACCTCACGCAGGGACTCCTGGTACTTTGAGTCCCTGCGGGTCAGCTCGCAGCCCTGGTGTTCCCCACACACGCACCAACAGCAATGATGCCCCAGAGGTCCTCACAGCACGCAGGGTCACCGCAAGAGGGAAGAACGAAGCGGGACCCGCGCAGCGGGTCCGGCGAGGAGCAGCGTTGGAAGCAGGTAAAATCCCAGTTCTGGTGGTCCAAGACAGCAGCGAGGACAGTTCTCTGGTCCCAGGCGAAACAAACGGTCCCAATGGTGCTACACAGCTGCAGGCACTTATTTGCTGAGGAAGGGGCGGGGCAGGCAGGGAGAGCGACCCAGGTGTTGCGGGTCTCGACCTCACGCAGGGACTCCTGGTACTTTGAGTCCCTGTGGGTCAGCTCGCAGCCCTGGTGTTCCCCACACACGCACCAACAACAGCAATGATGCCCCAGAGGTCCTCACTGCACGCAGGGTCACCGCAAGAGGGAAGAACGAAGCGGGACCCGCGCAGCGGGTCTATCGAGGAGCAGCGTTGGAAGCAGGTAAAATCCCAGTTCTGGTGCTCCAAGACAGCAGCGAGGACAGTTCTCTGGTCCCAGGCGAAACAAACGGTCCCAATGGTGCTACACAGCTGCAGGCACTTATTTGCTGAGGAAGGGGCGGGGCAGGCAGGGAGAGCGACCCAGGTGTTGCGGGTCTCGACCTCACGCAGGGACTCCTGGTACTTTGAGTCCCTGCGGGTCAGCTCGCAGCCCTGGTGTTCCCCACACACGCACCAACAACAGCAATGATGCCCCAGAGGTCCTCACAGCACGCAGGGTCACCGCAAGAGGGAAGAACGAAGCGGGACCCGCGCAGCGGGTCCGGCGAGGAGCAGCGTTGGAAGCAGGTAAAATCCCAGTTCTGGTGGTCCAAGACAGCAGCGAGGACAGTTCTCTGGTCCCAGGCGAAACAAACGGTGCATTAAAGTAAATTTGTTAATTCATTTTAATTTTCTCCCATGTCAAAGTGTCTTTACAAACAGCAAGCTTATTTCAATTCATTAATCTTTATTTCGACTTCGTAAAGTCATAAAAGAAGAACATTACAAATAAAACCAAACACCACAAAGTAATATACATCATTGAAAATTGTTGATGAGAAATTACCACATCTACTAGAATGTTGACCAGAAAGCAGCACATCATGGAATGCAGTTAAATTTCATTTTGTCAAGAAAGTTCTTCTAATAATCCATACAGCAGCTAAATACTTGCTGACAGCAAATACAGTTGAAGGGGATAAGTCTGTTTTCAACAGTCGGAAGGCATCCAAGTGGTGCCTAAAACCCCAGTTTCTGCAGATGGGAATAATCCACTTTTTTCTTGATTTCATGTAGAATGGACAGAAAAACAATACATGAGTTTCATTTTCCAGCTCATCCTTACATGCAGGACAATTTTTAGGAGAAGCTGGATGCCAGATACTGGTAAGAGCTCTTATTGGCAATGCATTGTGCCTCCATTGGAGGAATAGTTTCCTAAGGGCAATGGGGTTAATGTTATCCAGGATTGTCTCAAGCTAATAGTAGTCCTTCATGGTTAAGAAAGTAGTAGTCATCATCCCAGTTGAAACATTTGCTAAAACAGCAGTCAAATTACGTTCGTAATACAATGCGACCAGAGCTTTACAGGATAACGTACTACAGGCCTCTTGAAGATTTAAGCGGGATAACTCATTCTTTATGTAAATTAACCATGGAATTTTTCGCAAAACTGGGTGCTGAAAAAGTTCCATAAATTCAGCCCGGTAGCACGAAAGTTCAGGGGTTACCCAAAGTCGCCTCCAGAAAGTTAAGGGCTTCACACCTGATACCTCCTTTACTGATCTTAGACCCAGATCGAGCCTAAGGGGGAGAAGAGGTGAGCTCGCTGGTAGAGCAGCCAAGTTCCGTAGGAACTTGTTTTCCATAGTAATAATTTCAGGGGCACAATTATTGCCCCATAGTTCGGCACCATATATTACTGCCCCACGCGCCTGAGTTTTGTAAATTTCCAGTGGCGGACCAATCTGATGTGATAAAGATTTGTTCCACAGACTTATAATACCCCCCACTTTTTGTGTTAATTTTAGGTTTGATTTGATCTGATGATGAGACCATGTCAACTTTTCGTTCAGAGTCAATCCCAGATACTCAAAAGTATGAACTCTCTCCAGACTAATACCATGGATGACAGGGTTAGGGCGGGTTATCCGGGGAGGGTTAAAGATCATAAATTTTGTTTTGGCTGTGTTGATCTCTAGCCCCCTGTTGGCACAAAAAGAGACAAAGCCATCCAGGACTCGTTGGACGCCCGTAGGTGTCTTAGCGAGTAACAGGGTATCATCTGCAAACATAATTGCTGAGATTCCTGTACCTGCGAGTCTTGGGGCGTCCCTATTAGGGACCTGGTTCAGGTGGGAGATTAGTCCGTTTACGTAGAGGCAAAACAGGGTCGGTGCCAAAACGCACCCCTGCCTTACCCCCCTGCCAACGGAAAAACTAGATGATAAACCACCATCACTCCCGCATCTAACCTTTGCAAAATTATTAGTGTGGAGGCGGACTATAATCTGCAAGAGAGGTTCTGGGATACCTAATTCCCGCAACACAGACCAAAGTTTCGTGCGGGGGACCAAATCAAAGGCCGCGCGCAGGTCGACAAAAACTGTATAGAGGGAACCCCCCTCAACCTTAACTGTCTTCCAGAAGAGCATACTCAGTCTAAAGATCTGATCAATGGTTGAGACGCTCTTTCTGAAGCCCGCCTGATAGTGGCTCAGAATCTCAAACTCCTCCATCCAGTCCAAAAGACGATCGAGGATTAGCCTAGAGAAGAGTTTCTGAACAACATCTATCAGGCTGATTGGCCTATAGTTGACGGGGAGCAAAGGCGACCCCTTTTTAAAAATAGGGACAACTTCTGTGCCAAGCCATGAATGGGGAACTGGCATACCCCCTGCAATTGCGTTAAATATCATCGTAAGATAGGGTGCCCATACTCTGGGTTCATGTTTGTACAAGTCACCAGGAATCCCATCCAACCCAGGTGCTTTACCAGCGGGAAGCATAGATATTGCGCGATCGACTTCGCTAGAAGCAAAATTAACCTGCTCTAAACCAGCAGGATCACCCATGACAGAGTTAGGCATAGAAGGGTCCAAGCTGGGATGTTCCTCCCGATAGAGCATACTAAAGTGTTCTTCCCAGATTTCGGGGGCAATATTTGGTTTCACTGCTACTTCTGGTTCAGCTCTACCAGTAGACACAGTCAACCAAAATCTTCGGGAATCTCTAGCCTGAAGGGCAGATGTTAACCTGAGCCAATTTTCAGTAGCCCACTCGAGCTTTGCATGATGTATTATATTCCGATAAGTTTGTCTTCTATGTTGGATGTCATCCCTACTAGCTTTCATTTTTAATGCGTCCAACAAATCACGCTTAGCCACACTGCATGCCCTGTTGTACCATTGGTACTGTCTAGCAGTCCTGTTCCTGCTAGGGACGTTAGGGTTAAATATATCAGCTAGGCTGGTAAGTAACTCTTTATTAATTTCAGCCAATTTACCATAGCAGACAGGGGAGGGATATTGGTCCATTAAAATATGGACATCATCCAATGCTGTACCTACCCTAGCATATACTTTGGATAACTCCCCTTGATTGCCAGCCATTTTGGCCCATTTAATCCTGCGTCTATTATTGGTCAAAATCACTATTTTGTGCCAGGGATTTAGGTGGTGGAACAGAATCATCAGGGCACACACCCAATAAAGAAACAACCAATATCAGGGGATTGTGGTCACTTTCCCCCCTTGAAAGCACCACAAAGTCACATACTCTATTCCACTCCTTGCACTGGACAAAGATATAGTCGAGTCTGGCCTCCCTGCCCGGCTTATTGTACGTGGGCCTTGAGGGGATATCAGAAATTGTTCGGCCATTGCAGGCCCTAATCGAATGGGCCATCGTTAGTGAGGTTATTTGGACTGCGAGAGGAGCCCAAGACCTAACCGTTGGGCCAACTACCTGAGGGATATGCCATATTTCATCCTCATCCTGATTTATTTGATCGAACAAACCACTAAGAGGTTCAAAATGAGAATTAAAATCACCAGCTATGACAAACCTTGAGCCCACGGGAATCTTAGTTAAAACATTTGATAAGGCATCTACAACCCCAGATTCCATACATATGTTCACCGGTCTGGAATACACATTTATTACCACAAGCTTACTACCTGTCCGCCTGTCCAATAACAAGCAGAGTACATCCTCAGACCCAGTTTCTATAATCGAGGCAGTGCAACCCAAATGGGTAGCAACCCAAATAGTTAGCCCACCCGAAGGACGGCCTCTACTGCCCCACATGGCCGGGATAGAGAAAGAGGCAAACCCCGTACAATGGTATTCTTGCCTTGCCCATGTTTCTTGGAAACAACATATATGGTGGAGGTCTATAAAAGAACCCCAAACAGGGCACGCAAGCTTGCTGGCAAGTCCTGCTATATTCCACGAAAGAATTTTTCGTATAGATGCAGGATTTGCCATGGTGTCAATTCTTTTATGCATAAGGGGTTCGCTAGGATTCATCAAGTCAGTTGGGGATATGTCAGATGGAACTAAACGGGGAAGCTGATCCTTTGCAGAATGATCAACCTCAGTGCAGGGTTTGGGGGTACAAACCTCATGACCCAGTCAATCGACCTCATCAAGGCAAGCATACCTGTTGTTACACAAATAGTCACCTCTAAGCGGGACATAAGAGCGAATGTGCCTCGGCCTTCCTCTAAATGAACTAGATCCAACCCTCACCCAATTTTCAGCATTCCCGGTTTGGGTAAAAATGTTTGTTGGGGGATAGAAGAAGGCAAGTGGAAGAGGTTTAATAGAGGTAGCTCCATTGTCGCCTGGCCAATTACAAATGTATGGCGCAGTCTGGGGGTTGTTGAAATTTACCAGAATACAATCACCCCTAATTTTCTTAATAGTATTTCCTAACCATGGAACCCTCCTAACCATTATAACCTCGGAGCTGATATTTGGGGGGAGTGGCCTATGTGTATTTAGCCAACTAGTCACTTTATTCTTGAGAGAATCATAGCTTTCTGAGACCGGGTTGACAAGCTCCGGTACACCACTTAGAATTGTAACGTAGGGCGATGCTTCAGGGGGAAGGTTAATTACGTCTTTCCATCTCGTGCTGGCCATTTCCCTAGGTAAGGAGTCGCCTACATCCCTAGGAGACCCCCCTACTTCTTTTTGGATTTGTCTGGGTACTCGAATAGGACTCTTTAACAAGATGGGTGGTTGAGTTGGAACAGGCAAAAGGGTAGGAGTAGTAGAAGGCAAAGAGCGGTGTATAATTGGTGTGGATCTAGATGGGATAGGTTCAGTACTAACAGATGGATTTGACATGGCTTTGGGTTTGAAAGAGAGAGGGAGTTTACATTTTGAGCTTTTACCAGTACTCCCCGAAGGGTTATCTGTTACTACTAAGAACCTCTCTATTTCTTTTAACCTTGCATCGATAGTGTCAAACCTAGCCATCAAAGGAGTAAAAAACTCCCTGAGAACATTATTTAAAGTATTTATAAACTGAGCATTCCCCCCTTCAGATCCCTTTCCCAGATTTGAGGCAGGCAGCAAGGTCGCAGATTGTGATGAGTTTATCACTAAAGGTATGTTTGGGATCAACCTGGTACCTAGAGCAGGACTAGTGGCCATTACAGGTGAGGTGTTTAGGTGGGAGTGATCCAATCTCGCTTTTTTCCCATGTTTAGGATTCCCCTCTCGTTTCCTTTTAGGAAGTGCACCCTGGTGAGCCAGTTGTGCGCGACTCAAACTCAGCATTACTCTTTGGGTTAGGTGGTATCTGAAGGATATTAGGGAGTGTAGATTCAGGAATAGGTTGGAGAGTATCTCTACATGAGGCAGTACTCGACCTAAGGTCGGAAAGGACAGAATCAATTGTTTGATCGATGCTCTTCAAGAGATCTGTGTGCGAGTCATCCAAATTAGAGGGGGACCTAGCTAGTGCCATCAAACCCAACGAAGACCTCCTAGTGCTCGTAATACCATCAGACAGGCGCCTTTCTAACATATTCAATTCATTTTCTACAACAGAATTTGCCCTAATAATGAAACTGTCCAACGTACCAACAACCATGGAATTACTTCTTGTGGGTTTGCTTCGGGTGTCCATTGTGAGGAACGTCTGGCTTCACAATAGGATGCAAATAGGTACGCCAAGAGAGTGGGCCGGGTCCGGTCTTGGCCGTGCTTGAACGGGCTTAAACGGGCCCGCCCTTTGCCCGGGCTTCGCCCCGGACTACGCCCCGGACGCGTCCCGCTCACGCGAGACAGAGTGTGGCTAAAGTAGAAAGAAGGAGGAGTTGGGAAGAGGAACCAGGTGCGGCAGGTAGGCAGTTCGCACGGCGCCCTGGTCCTCGCAGTCCGGGAGATTAAAATGCAGAGTTTAAAAAAGAGCGTTGTCCTCCTGGAGCGTTGTTTCTTAGCCTCCGATGCAGCCCAAGCAGAGAATGCACAGTGACGAAGCCTACGAGCGGCTCCCGCGAGCGGGGAACGCGAGGCGCTAAGTGCTTGACGGGGGAGGAGTCGGGAAGAGGAACCAGGTGCGGCAGGTAGGCAGTTCGCACGGCGCCCTGGTCCTCGCAGTCCCGGAGATTAAAATGCAGAGTTTAAAAAAGAGTGTTGTCCTCCTGGAGCGTTGTTTCCTAGCCTCCGTTGCAGCCCAAGCAGAGAATGCACAGTGACGAAGCCTACGAGCGGCATATTACTCCCAGTGGCCTGTAGACACAGTGCAATATTTGTAACAGTAAGTACAGTCATTTGCTTAAATGTGCGGAATTTAAAGTGAAGAAATATGCTTCATAAAACATTAGGACTAAATTGGCTTAATTTAAAGCAGATAAAAACATTAAGACAATGTTTCATAGAAACATTTTTCTTCACTTACAATTTCACCCATTTAAAAGAAAATGCCTGTATTTTCCAGTAACAAATATGGCACTGTGCCTTCAAGCCACTCGGAGGAAGATGGCTGCTGTTTGTAAATGTGGCACTTTGAAAAGGGAGAAAAATAAAATTAAGAGTTAATTTTTCATTTTAATTTTCTCTCATTTAAAAGCATTCAGAATCATCATTTTGGTCTCATGCTCCAATATTTAATTGAGAAGGATTTTTATCTAAGCGTTACATACCTCAGTGCTTCAGTTCTGAAGCTCTGTAACCCACATGAGCCATAAATCTGACTGAGCAATGCTTATTTTCAGGCTCTGCTATCTGCAGCCTGATAATACAAGTAAATAAACATAGCCTTTCCTTAACTTTCAAAGGAAAATGCAACACCTACTTATTGCAGTTCTTAGTTAGAAACAAACTGAAGGCTAGGAGCTACTCTGAATGTCTTTGTGAGCTACTGGTAGCTCGTCATCGACAGGTTGGAGAAGCAAACTAGATAATCACAAACGTATCACTACCACCAAAAAATGAATTTCAAACATTGCTGTAAAGGTAACCCATAATACTGAACTTCACACTAAGGATCCCATGGGTCACTAGTGAACTATTTACCCTGTAGAGCCCAAGAAGCAAACAAACGGTAACAGAATGCAGGAAAGAATACCACCAAACGACACGGGTGGAAATATTTAATGGTCTCCACAATACCTGCAAATGCCATGCAGATGTTTTCATCCAGGGCACATCTTCGGCACAGTCCTTCCATCTTGCAGTTTGGCAACAGACTTTTTTCTCAACTCAGAGGACAACAATATATTTTCCCCAAACTCCGCTAAAATGGAAAAGAAAACTTATTAGAACCATGAACAAAGCAGGTGGGCGGTCTAGTCGGAATCAGAGATGTTGTCAGTTAAAGTAAAATGCGGAAGGGCCATAGGCAGGAAACTTAAAAGACAAACCAACCTAAACAATGTATGTTGAAGCACTTTCCGCTTCTCTGTTACCATTTTAATAACTCTGCATTGCACGCATAAACATTATGGTGAAGTTATATCTGGTTCCTAAGGAAGCAGTGAGCTGAGCGGGCAATTGTATCTGCTGATGAGATTCAATCTTCAACATGACTAACTTAGCTTTGAATCTTTGATACCTGTAAAATAATTAAGATGACTCTGGATAGAAATATTAAAAGTATAAACAAGCATTGGCAAAGCCCATAGGTCGCGCTTTTGGGAGAGTTAGGTCTATTGCTACAAATGACAATGTATTTTACCCAAGTGTTGAGGAGTGGAGTGGATGAATGTTGTGTGGAATTATGTGGGTTAGATTGCAATTGTGTGGTGTGGAATAGTATGTTGTGGAGTGGATTTGTGGAATGAAATTATGTGGCATGGTGTGCATTGGAATTATGTGGATAGTAGTTATGTGGTATTGAGCGCACTGGAACTAGGTGGAGTGGGATTGTTTCTCTTTGAGTACAATTATGTGGAAGGGTATTTTGTGTTGTGTAGTAGTATGTATTGGAGTTTAATTATGCAGTGTGCTGTCAAATGCTTTGGCAGGATGTGGAATTATGTGATATGGATTGGATGTTTGTGGTGTGTTGTGTTATAGTGTTGTTGAGTTGAAGTATGTGGTATGGAAAGGAAGTATGTGGAGTTGAATTGTGTGGCGTGGTGTCGTATAGTTCCTATAAATGTATATAGGATCTACGCGTTTTAGACAACATAAATGAAGGGATTAGTGTCCAGACTTATTCCAGACACCCCAAAGGATATCTTAGGCTGTAGACCAGCTCTCTCACATTGCCACTATAAGCCCCCCAACCTTACCAAGGAGCAGCAGATAGTTTCTGGCAACTATCATACATGACAACCCTGACCTCTCGAGGATCGTGGAAACAGTCCAGATTTTTTGCTCAGTCACTCGTGCTCACTTTGTCTCAGAGAGATACACAGAATAAACAATGGGGACATTTTCAATAAGCATTTATTGAACCAACGTCATTCAAGTATAAAATACATGTTCTGCAACAACCATAAGATAGAAATTATATATATATATATATATATATATATATATTCCAAAAGTTACCCTGCAGCGAGGACGCCCTTCACAGTTGAGTGCTATTCAAAAGCTTTTATTTCACAGAAAAGATGTTACCAGTTCAAATGCAAAGTCCTTACGCGTTTCAGAGCCCGGCGGCTCCTTCATCAGAGGATGGCGCTGTTTAAACTGACAAGTTCGCTGGGGTTCCTTTGCTGCATGCTATGTACCGCCCACGTGGGCCTCACAGGTGAGTCATCATCCAGGCATGCTGGGATCCGTAGTTTAGTTGTAGCGAAAATATTCCCCCTTGTGGGCGCAGTTTAAACAGTGTCTTTTTCTTCATAAAATAAATACCCAAGTGGGCTGAATTGTTAGCATCGAATTCCGCGTACTTTAACCTGTGAGGCCCACGTGGGTGGTACATAGCATGCAGCAAAGGAACCCCAGCGAACTTGTCAGTTTAAACAGCGCCATCCTCTGATGAAGGAGCCGCCGGGCTCTGAAACGCGTAAGGACTTTGCATTTGAACTGGTAACATCTTTTCTGTGAAATAAAAGCTTTGGAATAGCACTCAACTGTGAAGGGCGTCCTCGCTGCAGGGCAACTTTTGGACTATATATATATATATATATATATATATATATATATATATATACACATATACACATACACACACACACACAGTTAAAAGCACCAAAAGAGTAATTAAAAGGTAGAATTCTACTATGGTGCTAAGACAATGAACATATGCCGGCATGTAAATGCATGACAGTAATAATGTGTACTCCTACGATGAAAACCCAAACTAGATGTACCTAAGTTTACCTAGAATTTATGTATGTGTATAGCCAAGAATCCCCCTAGGAAAGAGCCAACCCTTTACCTGATGTGGGAGAGCGAAGGACCCCGTCTTGGTCTCGAGTTGGACACCCAGCGAGGGATGTCAGACCACTGCATGCTGGAGTGTCTGCGTGCAGGGACTTCAGCGTCTTGTGTCAGCATGGAAGTCTTTTCTCCTCTGGGTTGCCCAGCGAAGATGTGGTATTGTTGCAGGGATTCTGCACATACACGGAACTATACGCAGGAATATGGGTTGTATCTTTACAGTGTTCCTAACCATGTACAGCCAACTCAGACCTAAATGAATTAGAATAAATTAATTTTGTGTGAGACAACACATTTAGATTGAACAGGCATTTTTAATTTATTGAAATAGGACTCTGGATTGGACGTATTGTAATCTAAAAAGTAACTTATGCCGGAGCATTTTAGAACTTCCCTTTAAAAGACTTGAACAATGTTCCCACTGAGTAAAATTAAAAACCGGTCTAAACGTGTTTGATTTATGCAAGAACTGATGAGCATAATGTTGATAACAGAATAAATCTGCATATTTGGCTGAATTCAAATTCAAATCTTCAGCATCAAATGCAGCATAATACTTTAAATCAGAAAACAATGAATGTACTTGTATATCCCAATCATCTGAATGTATGTCATGTGTTACCACATCTACTGAAACGCAAAATACGTTTGGTATCTTGAGGACCTACGTCAGGCCATGGATCTCTAATGCAACTTTATCCCAAACAAAGCCATCACAACAGGGAAGGTGGAAATGTTCATGAGGGCTTGATTATGTTTTATAATATGGAACAATGTTTGGGGAGCCAGAATTCCATGAACCAACTTCAGAGCAGAGCGTTCTGGTAAATAGTGATCATTGGTTAGCAAGAAAAATACTGTCACTAATCCAATCCACATGAAAAGGAAAATTTGTATGAGCACCAGTCGGATGTATGTCCAAGGAGGGACCAGGTACGGTTTTTTGAACCAGGAGATGAAAATACTGGTACACATTGGCAAAGTAGTTGAAGATGAGGACGTAGAAGAAAAATCAAAAGAGATGCTCATTCGGTTCACATAATATTCACTTGCGCCCAAGCTCATCAAAGGAAGCTGTGCAGCATCAGACGGATGATGTAAAGTACTGTCAGGTACTACAACATGTGTCTCATCAGCAGGATAAGCATACTCAAAGTCCACATTGGGGGAAGATGAGGGTACAACAGGCAGATAGTCAATAGTAGTCTCCATTCCTCCCTCCATGACGTGAGCAGTAGTCAAAGAAGCTGTAGCCATCAGATTCAGAGAAACACTGGGAGTCACACTATTCAGAATCGGCCATATGGTTTAGTTTGACATTTTCAATTGAAATGTATCTATTTTCTTTGAGACAAGACAAAGGCGGTAAAATCACTGTACGAGTACCAATCCAAGAACTGGGACCGGTGCACAATAGGAGGGGCCAAATTCGTTCTTGTTCTCCAGATTTTCTTATACCGGATCTTCAATCTTAGGTAGCCAACCGGCGACCAGAATCAGCATTGCCATTTCAGTGGAAGAGAGTGATTGTTCTGTGGTGAAGCGGTCACGGGTCTTTTGTAGGTCCTGTAACATAGTAGAAATGTTATATACGTCAAATTTTGTGTAAGCTGCCACAATGTCTAGACCATCAAGGTCTGGCTCAAACATTTTAATGTCCAAGTGCATTTCGTACGGGGCCTGCCCACCTGGAGATCTTCTTGGGAGATTATTAAGTGCACGTTAAACCCCATACAAATGAGTCAGCCAGTACCTAAGACTCTAGCTCTCAAATATTGCTTTAAGTCACAGTTCACTCGCTCCACTATAGACTTTCCCTCAGGCCTTTATGGAGACGAAAACTGCACCAGCATCCGCAAAGTACTCACTGCGTCCTTGTACACCTTAGAGGTGAACGCTGGTCCTGGGTCAGAATGGAAGGTGCCACAGGCAAACGTCCCGATAAAGACACACGAATCTCTAATAACATTTCGAGCGTCAGCACTGCGTTGTGGCCAAACCCATAGGAATCTAATGCACGAATCTACTGCAACAAAAATGTATTTATATGCAGTATCAGAAGTCAAGGGACCGCAGTGATCAAGATAAATATAGCCAAATGGCTGATTCGAAATATAAAGCTGTGTTTGTGGTGATTGTGAAACCGTAGATCGTTTAATTTGCTGACAAATGTCACAAGAATGCACATAATTTTGGGTTTGTCTATATAAACCACGCCACCAATAATGTTGCTGTAAGATAGAAACAGGGGCGAAAACTCTAGCACGTGCAGATGGCATGACTTCATGTGTGGCTATGATCAAAGGCAGTCTGCGGTCCATGTTGGGAATCAGCCGATCCACAACGGAAAGTATTGAAGCATAAGGGACTTGTTCGGGTTACAAATGATAAGACTTCTTAGAAAGGAAGCCCTGCGGATAATATGCACCTTCCTTCATAGCAGCTATGGCTGCCAGAATATCTATCTATTTTAGTCCTGGACCTTTTAACTGCTGCAACAGAGAATTGCCAACAGAATGTGCTCCCACACGCTGATCGCCAAGAGTATGGATAACCTGTGTGAGTGAAAGACATTCTTTAAGTTCAGCCACTCATACCCAAAGCATTTTATGCTTTATTGCTCTGCCTTTAGAGTCTCGATAATCATTCTGAGACCAAAAGAATAAATGGTCATAAGACTGGACACAGTAGTAGGAATCGCACACAATAAGAGTGTTCACATTAGGATCTGCGAATTCTAGAGCTAAAACCAGAGCATGCAGCTCTGCCAATTGCGCCATACAGTCTCCAAGTGTCTGTGCATGCACAATGGAAGACTTAAATTCACCATTTACAATTTAACTAGCCACAATAGTGTAAGCCGTCAAATAAATATGTTTGGAACCAATGACCAGACGAGACGTTGGTATAAATGATACATTTGTACTGGTCCAAAGAGAGCAATGACAACGGAGGAGGATAAACATGTAAAAATTCCTGTCTCTGCAATGTGGGATCAAAAATAAATGGGACATCGGCCAATGTCAAAGAGGTAGCCCATTGTATCCAACGGAGTTGTAAAGCTTTAGAATTCGGTACACTCGCCTTAGTCACTGCTTCTAAAGCAGGTATAGGCGAAAACCTGAGAATGCATTTCCCCTGCGCCAGAGATAGTTCTTTCAGACTTGCCATTTGGACCACAGTCAAGACTTTCTCAACACTGGAAAGCCGCATTTCCGCTGATGTGTACAAATGTGACTTGTATGCAATTGGTACTGTGTCACCTTCATTAAACGTTAAGTGAAACCTACCGTCCCCGGTACAATTCGTATTACCAAGTTCGTAGAATTATCACAGTTAACAAGAAGGTGGTCGCAAGTAGATCTGATGCAAAGATTGAAGAATAAAGGTATGTTCCAGAAGCCAGCTCGCTGAAATATATGAAGGTTGTATCAATGCATAAAGCGGTTGGATACGCTGGGCATAATTAGGAATGCAAGTTCTCCCAAAAATCAAAAATCCCAGCAAAGCTTGAAGTTTTTTCAGAGTAGATGGAGGCTGCAATTTTGCACACTTTTCCACAAGAGTGGGGGGGCACCCCCCTACATTCATTATTGAGCTCATAGCCCGAGAAAAGCACCGCTAATCAAGCATGTGTGATTTTGCAAAGTTAGATTTATACGCGAAGTCGGCAAACAGAATAATTCAATCCACGCGGACAAGATGCGGAATCAGTTCATCATCCCTCAGATAAAAATCATTGACGTAGGATAACGCATCTGGGTCAATGCTGTGTAACAAAGACAACACATGCTGCAAAAGCCCCAGGGCTGTTCTTGGAGCCCAGAGGCAAACATGTAAATCTTTTTTGGTTCCCGTCCGCGCTAAACGCCGTCAAATCATGGCTCTCCTAAACCAAATTGTGACTGTAACAACCATTGGATATATCTAGTGTCATCTTTTATTTTTTAGAAACATTATTCACTAATGCAGAGCTGTGTGTGTTCTGTACTGCAAATGTACAAACATGACTATTTAAATTTCGATAATCCAATACAATGTGATACAAACCATCCGGTTTCGATATCGGAAAAAGAGGATTATTCATTGGTGATACACAAGGTTCAATTACAACTTGATATTCCAATTGGGACAAAATGTCACAGGCGGAAGCTTTATCCTCTCGTCTGATTGGATATTGTGGTTGTGGCTGAGGCCTAGATCTCAAAGGAATCTCATGTGTTGGCAAATCCATATCCCAGCCCACTTGATTACAATACACCGCCGGAGCCAGGGCCAATGCCCACTCCGATGCATAAGCCTGTTTACCTTCCTCAGGGACGTAACGCGAAAAACTCCCCACGAGAAGAAGCCAGAACAAATTATCCTCCCCACGAGAAGAAGCCAGAACAAATGATGGAGGCCAATCCGTCTCCGTCAACAAAATGTCATACGAGGATGTAAGATTTTCCCAGAAAACCACAGTAATTGTACACTGTATATCACCTTCAATCTGGAGGACTTTTTCACATTGTCTATCAGGTGGTGCAACTCGTGTATCTGCTGTTTCCACTGTAATGTATGAATCAGTTGCGGTTCCCGCCAGACAGTGACGCAGTGTCTCCCGCACCATGGTAACTTCCGCCGCGCTGTCGAGGAGTATAACTGCCCATTTACAATCTAGGAGTCGGGTTTTCACCATCTGAGGCATTCTTTGCTGTTAAAGTGGCAACTTTTTTCATCTGATACGGGGGTCTAAAAAGAGGCAGTCCCTCTGGTTTGACCTTTACGTTAAACTGGCGTGGCAGATCAGGTCTCTGCTGAGTGGTTGCGCCTTTTCTGCAATCCTGGCGCTCTCCACCACCGACCTGAGAATCCGATGGGTCCTGTAAAGAATGATGGGAGCGTTGATCAGGGACTTGAAATCGCTCCAGAGACTTAGTTTTAGCTGGGTCACGCAAATCATATTTACGCTCAGAAGCTTCAGGTGTTGGTGAACCTGCACGTAAACCCTACTTCTGTTGCTGATTGTTATTCCAGTTCTTTTTAGAAAATAACGGGCACTCATCCTTTTCAGGTTGGGCTTTTAGTTGAGGTTGAGTAAAAGTCTCAATTCCCAGACTATTGCGTCCTAATGTTTTATAAGCTTTAGCAACAATCTTCGGTAATTCACATTGTTTGTCTAAGTCACCAACAGCCTCCAAGCATTGACCCACCTTCAAGCTTACTGCTTCACCCTATACATTAGCAAGGATCATATCTCAAACAATATCGAACACCCCTACCAGTCTCATTCCCAACTCCAGGGCCTCCATGCTTATCTTGAACACGTTTAATCACGAAAGGGAGAACGGTCATGGAGGGAGTGCCAAAACACTGAATAAACCGCTGCAAACACTTTTCCCCAAGTGTTACAATCAGCTAACTTGGGAAGAAGTCCTATAGCAAAGCTCATAGTCAAATTTCTGTGTATTTGGAAAAACAGCTTTGAGCTGTTCAAACTTTTCAGGTAACCAATGAGGGAGTTTGTCCTTATTCGGAGGATGTTTGCCCATCACTGAGTTAATCATGATGGGACTTATAACCATACCCATGTGTCCGGGTGGTTGTGCAGCAACTCCAGGCTGTACAACCTGTATGTTGTGCGACATGAGCTGTATAACAGCTCTATGTACACGAATTAACGACAAATGTAAGATGCGTAGCTCTACGATAGGAACATTAATGTAGTTTGGATGTGGTGTATAACCAGCCAAAATGGGCCACGTGTCCCCATCAATCGATAAGGGGCCTAACCAGACCAATGTCAAAGGGTGTGGAAGGGCGCCATTAAACCATATGGTATGTTACCAAGCTGTCAAAGGAACTTCAAGTGATTTATAAGGTTGATAATCCTGCGGAAGTGCTGTAGCAGTATACTCGTGAAACAAATTATCATTTCCATCCACTTCTGGAAAAGTGGCCCAAGAATAGACGACTTCGAAGGGGTGTGTGGCATCTACTTCAACCACGTAATTAAGAGCAGTACCAGCATTAGGGACTCCATGTTGAGTCAAATAAGCTGGGACTGGAGTGCAGTTTGGAGCCACTATGGCAACCTCCATGATTAAAAGAAGATTAAAACCAAACTATGAGTGGCAGTGCAAAAAATATGGAGAGGAAGACTTTAAAATTCAAGCTTGAAAAACCTATAGTATCTCAAATATAGGAGGCTACGCCATCACAATCGTCTCCGGAAACAGAAGTGAGGGATTTGTGGACAAGCACAAGTGCTACTCAGGAGTCTTGCATTTAAGTATCAGACCAACCGTTGGTGGTACAATGTTGCAGGGATTCTGCACATACAGAAGTATGCGCAGGAATACAGGACCTTGGTGTATAGGGGCTAAGCCTTCCTACTGCCTCAGTACCCACAATCCCAAGACCGACTAGCTATATTGTCTCACCGACTCTCTCAGGAATCACGGTACCAAGACAGGCCCTTTTGCTCACTCACTCTTACTTGTCCACAATAAGAATTGTCCGAGACACGAGTACAGGTAAAAAAGGTTTATTTTAACTATCGTGCTCGTTAACACAGTATATGAGCCACTACCAACAGCAAAATGCATATACTCAACACAGTTAGCATTGTAGCAAGTCCATCTATCATAAAGGGAGATGTCGTCTTATAAAGCAGTGAATAAAGGGCTATATGGCCTATCCACCTTCCCCTTGGCAGGAAGAAGAATTATTATATAATAGAAGCTCTCTGGGCTTTTTCAGCAGACCCCCATACCTTAGGGCTTAGATGGTATATCTACATTATAGGAACAGCATGGCACTTCCCCCTGGAAAGGTCCCTCCCCAAGTGTGTGTTAACCAAACATTCATTCCCATAATATCAAAGTACGAGTCTTTAGCAGCCATAGCTGTGTATAGCGTGTTGTGTCTAGGTGCTAGGGATGGACCAGAACAGAATAACAAGGGGCATGGTTTATCGGCCTCGTTCACCTTGTTCAGACTAAACTCCAGGAACAGACAGAACGCACAAAGCAGACAGTTCTCATGTGAAAGGCATAAACAGAGTCTTGCAAAAATAAAGTCATGTCGTAACGTACGCAAAAGCGGCATCATGGCAGCAGAGCTCATGCTAACTTAGCCATGTCGACAATGTCCCTATCAGCCATATGACAGTACTTGTATCCTCAAAAGGTACCCTGAGGGGTTCTACTGACTGGACGACTAGGTAACAAATGTTAAAATATACCTGTATAAGAAGCATAAAAGACTTTGCTAAAATAGGAGTATAAAAGTAAGCGTGGGCAAAATTTGTGGAGTTCTGTGTAGTGCAAAAAGATTCTGCCTGCCATTCGCTGTAAATTTCAGTGCCAGGTGATTGTTCGCACTGTGCAATCATCATGAACGGCATCATGTACAGTGCAAGCGGGCGCTACTGCCTTACTGCAGCTCAAGTACATTTTTACCAGAGTGGCAGTTTTCTCAACGTGAACGGACGGTTTCTAAACGCAAGCTCTGAACGCCCGTGTAGAGAAATCTCACCGGGAGGTTGATTTTCCGCACTCGCGCTTGTCAATTTGATGTGGACGATCGCGAACAAGGAAAAATCTCGCCAAGATGTGGATTTTCCTTGCTCGCCAACTTGACGTTGATGAATGCGAGCGAGGGAAAAAAACTCCGCTCCACGGAGTGGAGTTTTTTTTAGAAATTTGAAGAGTGGAGCAGAGTTCACCACCTAGCATTATATAAAAGCATCTAAAAACATGGTATGTGTTAAAAATGATGTAAAAGTTAACAAAGCTCTCCAAGTCCTCGAAATAGTCAATATACTGTTAGACCAACTGAGCACTCCGAAACCCATAGTGCTCAGCAAGAGCAAAAGGTGAAAAATAAAACAAAAATAATTTTTTCAAATTCCACTTTTATTTTTTTTTAGAAAAGGCCACATTGTTCCCAGCGCATGAAGAGTGAAATATTTGTGTCCTGAGTGGGAGACACAACATCACTGCTGCTTGCCTTTGCAAATGATGGTCCCTGTAACCCCTCTTGGACCAGGTCAATGGAGCAAAGGTGTTCTTCTCCAGTTCCAACAGCCACTGATGAGATAGCACCTGATGCCTGTAAGCCTGGTACAGAGCCGGTGTCCATTCCGACAGGAGATGAAGCTTCCCCCAGTGGCTCTAAGAATGCAAACATCAGAATTGGAATATTCGGAGGACGCTGCACTACATGGGCCTTTAAAAGGGTCCAGCAGTACATCCATGTCCGGAGGTGCAACCAATGGAAGTGTTGGACACATGTCTAACACACATTCGTATCCACAGAATAAGTAGCGGAGTACAGGCAAGACTCAGTCGACCCAGACTGATCTGAATCACAGAAACCAATGCTCCCTTAGCTCCCAAAGCCGAGGTGTGCCCAGATGGAGTACTATGCGTTCACAGCAACATCGCTTCAAAAGGGCTTTTTCCATCTCCTTGGAATTTGGGACATCCATTGCATAGCAGGAAAATTAAAACCAGGATACCCACTACAAGTGGTAGGACCATTGGAATCCCTCCAGAAACACTTCCCATTATGAAGTTTATAAATAATGAGATAACTCCCAAGATATTCTGAAAGGTGCATAAGAGCCCAGAACCTATGTCCTTAAGTAGGTGTTCTATCCTACTCATATCAGAAATGTTAAAGAGATGATGTACCATTTCCCTGAAATGTAGCAGGAAGTTAGTTCGGACTAGTGCCTGTATCTCAGCTAAAGACTTTGAAACCTGGAGATCAAAAGTCTCTCGAGCGGAGGTTAAGGTCACCCCCTTCTGTAAAAGTATGGCTATTAGTCTGCTCAGAGAATCAAACCGTATAAAGGAAACATTCAACAAATGCCACTTCGACGTCTCCCTGAATGTGTGGGTCGATGGAAATAATACTTGCATACAACATGTAACCCTAAAACTTATTGTAACCAGATAGGAGATGCCTGGTAGCATCCCACAATAACCTTGATCATTCAACATCAAACAACGCCCATTCAAGAGTAATTTGAACACCCGTTTAATAATGGTAGCTGGGGGATCCCTTCAAGTGGCATGATAGGTTTTTTAACTGAAGCATTACAAGGTCCGTGAAGCAAAATATCCGGACAAATTAGAGACCCACTTAGCGAATTCTCAGTCTGAACCGCTGAGAAAGACTTCAGTGTCCCTATTCCTGCATCTGCATCGGTAAGGCAATTCCCACCATTTATGTATGTATTCTCTACCCAATGCTTCATACCTGCCTACTTGAGGGTACTGTAGACAATATTGAAATTGGAATGTTGTGACTGGCAATGCAATATGGCCATGGATTAACCATTCTGTGGAATGTGACTCCGCCATGGTGATAGGTAATTAGTTCTATTTTTCAATGTGCAGAATTGTATACTTTGCATCTCTTTTTGCCACTGTTGTCTGCCTTGCTGTTAAATTATAAGAAGAAAACAGACGTACGGTTGATATATCACCAGGGCACGTGACCAGAGATCAATGACTGTCGCTTCCAGCTTAACAATAGAATGGATCATAACTGAGAATGCCCATGTTGAAGAACGGACAGATCCTGTTCCAATATATCTCTTGCAGAAGACACAATGTTCCCTAGTTAATAAATCCTGGATGATATTGTGGTCATGCCATTGTTGACCACTGCCAAAGTCTTTTCTAGGTTAGCCCTGTCAAATTCACGCAATCTATCCGCAGCCTCTTGGTGAATTTTTCCATACTTCATTATAAATAGCGTATAAGAAGCGTTTACGACCTAGTTTCCGGGGACCTAGCAAAAACATCCCTTAGATCCAGGTCATCTGAAAGTAAGCAAAAGTGTTTCACTTGGGACAGTGTTTAGGTTCTCAGTCACTTTAGGTATAACTTCCCAACACTCTAGGATATCACCACCATTGTACATAGGGTTGGTCAGGCCTATGGATAAAAAAAAAAACCTTCAGTCGTACCTCTGAATCTTGACTGACACCCATTTGTATCGATAGGCCAAACGAACCATCCCTTCCAATTGGGGTCTGGAGAATTGTATGAACCCTCATGTATAATGTCATCTAGCATATCCTCACTATGCTGTGTATAATTTTGCCATCCCTCAAAGTGTGAAAGCGAGGTAATCCGAGGTGTGTTCAACTCCTTAATCTTGGCTAGTCCATGACAGGAAGTCTGTTGCACTGTGTTGTTCAGGAATATAATCTGTTGTGGAGACATCCTGTAAATAATGCCTCCGTTCCATGATCTTGCCAATCTTTAATCCCAAAGACAGATTTTGTGTCTATGGTATGCCTCCAAAAGTCGATATCATCTAACGTCAGCTGGGAAATAAAGGAGGCAGAGTATATCTGTTTCATATTAGTGTGCATATTTTTCCTTGAAGGTGTAGGTGCAACATTATAATAATACGAGGTCAGGTCTGAAGTGTAAAACCAAGGAAAATAAGCAAACTTTTGTGCAAACATTTGTTAACTACCTTTTGATGGTGTTGGGCAAAGTTCCCAATGAGGGCAAGTAAAAAAATTACATGGGATACTTGTGTTGTGCAAGAAATGATTACCATAATGTTGATAACAATACAGTGTATCACAGTCTGATTTATAATAATACAATTCATTTTTTAGAGCATACAGCAGATTGTTCTAAATCAGACAGCATACTATTCACAGTTTCAAAATTCCCAATCACCAGAGAATGTACTGGAGGTAATGTTATCACTAAAAGAACTTTAAATACATGTGGTATTTTCAAAAGTTCAGTGGTGCCGAATGCATCATACAAAACCATATCCCAAACTATTACTTCATGAATTGGAACTGCTGCAATGTTCACAAAGGACAGGTCTCTTCGTTCACGATGCGATGATGTATGTGGTGTAAGGCCAAATTCACATGTTGTACTTCGGAGCGTTCTGGGTGATAATGTACATTCAGGAGCAGGAAAAAGACGGTCACTACACCTATGCAAAGGACTAAGAAAATTAGACCAATTGCAATCCAGAACTTTATCCAGGGTGAAACAACGCAAGTCTTTCAGCCAAAGGTAGGGATTAAATATTTTTTCTTTAAGGGAAACAGAAGCTGGTGGTGAGCGACTCAGGTTCACTAGGATCCAGAGAAAAGGTTTCAAAATCAATGAAGTAGCCTAGCCAGACACTGTTTGATACATCTTTGGTCGCTGAGCAGATTTTGTTGAACTGGCAGATGACTCATTGCAAGACATATTCACATAGATGTCGGTAATAAATGAATTAAGATCTGTGCCCCCAGGGAAAGTGATCTTTTACTAGTTTCTTAACCCCTTTTTAGGAGCCTCTACTTCTCACTGTCACTCTATCCATTGTCATTTTATTAATTTTTCTTAACCCTCAGCAAGAAATTAGTGATTTTTTAGCAATATTGTCTGGGAGTTTAACATGTGTATATATATATATATATAAAACTGGACACCGACAGCACTGCCTGTTAGCGGAATGGCGTTTGATGAAGGAACTATCCGAAATGCATTACGCCGTCCAAAATAAATCTGCTGGTCCAAGTAAGCCTACGTGTGTGCCTGGTTCTTTCGTTGAAGAAACCTTGGTTGTTATATATATATATATATATATATATATATATATATATATATATATATATATATATATGACACAAGTACACACAAATCATATGTAAGTCGTTACCCAGGATGCTTACGAATATATTTCTTAAAGTGGCTTAAAGATGCCCAACCTCGTCTGACAGGATCGCCATACTCTAAACCTATTTGACCAAACAAAGTTTTTAAAATAAATATTTTTATTACATTTTATCAGCGCATAAAAAAACAGTATGCACAAGACCATATGCTTTGGCAGGCTAATCTCAGACAGGACAGCAGTAATCTGTTAACAAAATGGAGGTAAAATTGTCAAACTGAGCTGCCAAAATACAGGTGTGCCAAAAACTGAGCAGCTAAATATTTAGCTGCCATTTACTGGGCCACATAAAACTGAGCCGTAAAATATTGAGCCACCAAAAATAGAAGCGAAAAACAGAGCTTCCAAATACAGGATGGTTTAAGGCTATAAGTTAAGGGAGAACCATGCTAAAAATGCTAGGTCCACCAGGCCACGAACCAAGCCCCTCCCCCAACTCTCCCAAAAAACAAGCCATCACAGCTGGTAGTAGTAATGAAGGGGTAACACATCTGACTTTCTCGGAATATAAGTATTCCAATATACTTAAATAAAAAAAGAAGTAGGTGGAGGGTGGTGTCTATACCTCCAAAAATCTACCACCATCCTACATGCAATGGATTGTCATGTATCTTTTGAATTTATAGGTCCAATCCGGACATTGCTGAAGATTAAAGTACAAAAGAGGTATTAAGGCATGGGCAGTTCTTATGTGTCACATCCTTGAGTCTGCTCCCAGGAAAGTGATCTTTAAGACATTTCTTAACCTCTTTTCAGGCATCTTGTATTTGACTGTCTTCTTACTATTTTTGTGTGGTCCTGGGCAAGACGTTAGTGATTTTTGAGTGACGTTTCTGAAAGTTTATTGTACAATTCAATAGGTGGGCTTGAATTATCAGATTTTGAGTAATAACATTCAGATTTCAAATGGGGGGGGAAATTCCAAAAGATGACAAGTACATGAGTCTTCTAAAAGTCCTTACCCAGTATCCTTACGAATAGGTCTTCGAGTGAACTGAAGACACCCAACACCTAATTAGACGCAATTACCATTCTCTAAAGCCATGTGACAACACAAAAACTTAATAAGGGTTCAGTAAATGACAAAAAATGTATTAAGATGTCCATCAAAAGAAATACACCACAATAGAAAAGGCTGCTAAAAACAGAGCTGCCAAAAACTTGATTGTCAAAAAGATATTATAGTGAGCCAACAGATAGTGATCCAGAAAAATCTAGGCTGCCAAATACAGCATTGCCAAGCAGTGGCCATGAAATTCTAAGCCTCCAAATACAAAGCTGCCAAAAACAGAGCCACCAGAAATAGGATGTTTGGAGGCAGAAAGATAGACCTGACATCTTTGGCGTGGTATACCTAAAAGGACAAACAACACTACCCCCCAAAAAAGAACCAAGTTATTACAACTGGTGGTAGTAATGAAGGTGCAACACATCTGACTACCTTGAATATATGAAGTCAAGAACTTTCATTATATACCCAAATAAAGAGTAGGTGTCAGCAGGTGTCTATGTCTTGCAAAAGCTTACACCAGACTCCTTGCAGTGGATTGTGGTGTAACTTGAATTTACAGATCCAATCCCGTCATTGCTGTAGCTTCAAGAACACTAGAAATATTAAGGCTTGGACAGTTGCTCAAGGAGTCCTACCTTCTAGGCTACCTATAGGTAGAGTGATCATCAGTTTCTTAGGTTCTCTTTTCAGGCTACCTCTACCTCACTGTTACTCTATCCACTGTCATCGTATCAAGTTTTTAAAGCCCTGGGCAAGCAAGACTATGCAGTGATTGTTGAGTAACATTTTCTGAAAGTTTAATATACAGTTCAGTTTAACATGTGGGCTTAAATTTGCCGATATGGAGTAATAAAATTCAGATTTTGGAAAGGGGCAAAATCCATAAGATCACCCAAGTACACATGAATCCTACCAAATTCCTTACCCAGGATCCTTACATATATAGGTCTTAAAGTGGCTTAAGGAGGCCCAATAACTTGTCAGATGGGATCACCATACTTTAAGCCTATTTGGCTAAACAGTTAAAACAGTTAAAAAAAATATTTTTATAACATCTTTTCAACATATAACAAACCAATGTGTGAGACCATAAGAACTGTCAGGCTTAATGCAGACAGCCGTATTCTAATAACAAAATAGAGGTACATTTAGTGGCAGTAACTGCATGAATTTTCCCATCAAAGAAAAGCACAATAAAAAGCAGCCACAAACGGGGAATGCCTCAAATTGGGCATGCCACAAACCGGGTTACAAAGCCGCCAAAAACATACAAATGGCAAAAATACACACCGTAAAAAAACACAGCCACCAAATACCAAGCTATCACAGCCGAGAGTAGTAATGAATGGCTAACACATCTGACTAGCTTGCAATATAAAAAAAGTCAAGAATTATTATATTATACCCAAATAAAGAGCAGGTGGCGGCAGATGTCTATTCCTCCGAAAAGCTAACACCAGCCTCCTTGCAGTGGCTCGTCGTGTAGCTTTTGAATTTACAGTTTCAATTCTCACATTAGTGAAGCTTCAAGTATGCCAGAGATATTAAGGCATGGGCATTTGCTCAAGGTATCCTATCTTCTAGGCTGTCCCCAAGGAAACTGATCTTTCACCAGTTTCTTAACCTATCTTAAGGCTACCTCTACCTCTCACTGTTTTGCTATCCACTCATTTTATCAATTTTTTGTAACCCTTGGTAAGGTATTACAATGAATTATGAGAGACTTTTTTTCTGAGAGTGTAATCTATAATTCAAGTCAAAATAAGCTTTATTCAAAGTCGCAAAGTGAATCATAAAAGCTACAAAGTACATACGTAAAAAAGTTTTTAAAAAAAGATACAATTCAATATGTAGGCTTCAATTTGCAGATATTGAGTCATAACATTTACATTTTAATGGGAGTAAAGTCTATAAGATGACAAACATGAATCTTACCAAAGTACTTATGTTACGTTAATGGGTTCTTGATATAGCGCAATGAGTCACTCCAGGAGTCGCATTTCTGAGGACAGACAGAAGGAGATTCAGTTATTAGAACAGCCAGCTCTTGCGATTTTATTTTAACCAGGGCAGTCGGTGCATGCTTGAATGAACAAGGGGAGCCTGTTCCAGTGGTAGGGAGCGAGAAACAAGACTCACCATCTTTAATCAAACATTTCTACTGAGGAGATTGAGGGTGACTTTATCCTATGAACGTTTGGGTCCATTGCCTGAAAAAGTTTTAGGAGTCAGACAGAGTTGTTTGATCAATGCTCTTTTCCTTATGGGGGAACCAGTGAAGGGCTCTGAGCTATGGGACTGGGGAGGTACCTGGTGGCAGTTTATTAACTAAACGAACTGAGTTTTTAGGACCACCTGTAATTTGTAAAGAAGTGTCTTGGATGTTACCACAGGAGCGTTTCCATAATTAAGGAGCTGGAACATCAATTCTTGAATAAAGGTTTTCTGAGAGCTCAGCCGAGCCATTGAAAATTCCTCCTGAGAAGGCGCATGGTTCCAAAATACGTGCCACAGGTAGATGTAACTTGGTCCTTCATAGATAACTTATTATCTAGCAGTATACCTAGGATTCTGGTTTTGTTGCTGGGGAAAGGAGCTGGGCCAAGTTCAGAAGGCCACCATTTTTCTGTCCAGTAGAACTGAGCTATGACAAACAAAAGGAACTCTGTTTTGTCCGCAGACAGTTAAGAGACATCCAAGTGGCAACTTTTCTGGTGCAGATGCTAAATCAATGTTTAATGTGCTCAATTTCATTCCCAATGGAAATGACTAATTGGGTACCGTCTGCATAAGAAAGTTGTTCAAAACAACAGGACTTGACTAGCTGGGCAAGCGGAGCAACAGATATTAAATAGTATGTGGCTCAAGGCAGAGCCCTCCGGAATCCCCTCTGCCCAGGTAAAGAGTTTTGGATTGTAAGGGGCCAATGGAAATCATTTGGATCCTGTCTTTGAGAAAGTGTATGACCCAATTGAGGGCAGGTCCTTGGATCCCCATCTTATACAAGCGCTGAAACAAGATGTAAATGTGATACGCCGCTGACGGGTCAAAAAGAACCAGCAAATCTGGATTTACGGCATCCAAAGATAGACTAGGAGAGTCACCTACCTCAGGAGGGAGCTCTCAGTATTATGGGAGGGTCAAGAGCCCGATTGAGAGGCATCCAGCTTGTGGTGATTCTCCAAATAGGAGGAAAGCTGTTAACATAGGACTCTAGAGCTTTGACTATTAGAGGGTGGGGGATATAGGGCATTAGTTTGCCAGCTCCTTAGGATCAGCATGAGTTTTTTTTTTGTTTTTTTTAAAGATAGGTGTAACATGGGGAGCTTCCCCTTCCAGAAGAACATTTGTTAAAGTCAAGGATTGATTGCAAAAAGATGTAACAATGGGCCCAAGAACAGTGGAAAAGGTAGCTATTACATGTGAGGGACACAAGTTGGAGTTAGAACCAGATTTGAATTTTGCTAGTAAGTCTAGCAGCTTAGTTTGAGAAATGGACTCAAACCTTGCAAACGCTACCACAGTGCTGTTACAGATAAGATTGTACATAAGCGAAGTAGTTATTATGGAAACTATGATCAATATTCTCTATTTCAGTTTCGAAGTGGGTGGCTGAACTGTCAGTGTCTGAGAGGCAGGAATGGTTGAGGAGCAGGCATGTGGTTTAGTAAGCATTATCAAGAGTCAATGAGACTCGTCCTCTGCGCACTGTTACGGAGGTGAGTATACCAAATTCCAATTGAAAAATACAATAGAAAAAAATCATAATAATAAAGACAACGCTAATAAGCAATGGAAATGAAAAACATTTATCCAACGTAAAACTCAGAGGATTATACAATGTATTCACATGTTGAGAATAAGATCAAAACACAGTTCAAGGAATTGTCCACATTCCTTCACAGTGTAACAACTTTGAAACAGAAAATTATCATCAGTCGAAAAGCTCTCTTCGTGCTCAATGCATTTCGGGTCACAGCTGCCCCTTCTTCAGGGGCTTGAACTCTACAAAAATGAACAGAAATATAATACATACAGGTGAAAAAAAGACAGTCAATATCAAAGCAGCAGACATAAGAAATCAATAAAAATTTCTGTACTCCAAAATGAACTTATAAGAAGGAAGGAAAAAAGACCCTCCACCTTTAAATGTGGGTGAGATACTCACGAAGAAATACTAAGAAAGCCTTCTGATCTAAAAAGAAAAACTATACAACTCTCAACGTTGAGCCGCTCATCAGAAAAACTGACTTAACTCAAAAATAAACCCGCCTGAATGAGCGGAATAATCGTACCTCTTAAATATCACTCTACAGGGTTCGAATAACCCAAGAGCTGATTCGTCTTGCCATTTCAGCGTCCCAGTATTGTGGATAGCCGGTCATTCGAGAAGGTAATTGCATCTGTCCCGCATACACGTTTTTTCCATATTTATCGCATTGGATTTGGGCCAACATTGTTGTATGTTTTACGTTCACAGGTTTCTTTGATTAGCTCTTGGGTTATTCGAACCCTGTAGAGTGAGATTTAAGAGGTACGATTATTCCGCTCATTCAGGCGGGTTTATTTTTGAGTTAAGTCAGTTTTTCTGGTGAGCGGTCTTTTTTTCACCTGTATGTATTATATTTCTGTTCATTTTTGTAGAGTTCAAGCTGATGATGATAATTTTCTGTTTCAAAGTTGGGAAGGAATGTGGACAATTCCTTGAACTGTGTTTTGATCTTATTCTCAACATGTGAATACATTGTATAATCCTCTGAGTTTTACGTTGGATAAATGTTTTTCATTTCCATTGCTTATTAGCGTTGTCTTTATTATTATGATTTTTTCTATTGTATTTTTCAATTGGAATTTGGTATACTCACTTCAGGAACAGTGCGCAAAGGACGAGTCTCATTGACTCTTGATATTATGTTTCCACAGGCATAAGTTAGACAGTAATTGCCATCCACTGCAGCACGCTTTGTTTTTAAATTTTCAATAAGCAGACTCAATATTAGTTTATAGTTCAAGATTTAGTGTGTGCCTCTCCACCTCCTTGATGTGGTTTAGTAAAGCCATTTAGGAACTTTAAAAATATTTTTGCAGAATTTTCCGATTAATTACACCTGCAGGTGTGGTGTCTGCGTGCTGTTCTCAGTTTGGCTGTGTACCAGGGAGCATTAGGTCGGCAGGATTTAATGGAGCGAAAATTAAAGGGGGAAACTATGTTAAGAGCTTTGGAGAAGGAGTCTTAAAACATGGCCAATCCAAATTGAGGGATTGGAAAGTAGATTGAAATTTCATCCTCATGCCATTTACTGTTTTGGTTATTGTAAAGGTAACCCTGGTGGGGATCTTAAAGTTGATCAGACAATGATCGCTACAGGTTAGTGGTTCAGAAATGTAAAAAGAAAGAAGCCTAGAGTTAGAATAAATTAGGTCTAGGGTGTAGCCAGCTGAATGTTTAGGACCTGTCCTCAAGTGTAGGTCAAGCATTTCACAGTTAGACAGCAGGATTCTTGCAAATGTAGGTCTTATAAAGGCTTAAAGATGCCCAACACCTTGTCAGGAGGGATCACCATTTCCTTAGCCTAATTTTAATAAACAAATTTCATAAAAACATTGTTATTACATTTTTCCAACACATAAATCAATGTGTATGAGACCATAAGCTCCGGCAGGCGCAACTCAGACGGGGCAGCAGTATTCCGGTAACATAATAGTTGTTCAGTTACTGGAAATAACAGCATTAAAATGTCCAAATACTGCGCAATCAAATGATGCCCCACCAAATGCTGTGCCACCAAATGCTGCGCTGCCAAATGCTGCAACCAAAACACCGCCACCAAAATGTGGAGGGTTGAAGACAAAAATGTAGGGAAGAACCATACCAACGATGCCAGGTCTAACTGGCAAATAACCAACCCACCCTCCTCCCACAAATAAAACAAGCCATCACAGTTCCTAGCAGTAATGAAGAGACAAACCATCTGCATTTCTTATGAAAGTTTTCGAATTATTATATTACAAGGTAGTCAAATAAAGAACCTTTGTGGCTATAGGTATCCATGCCTCTCAATAGTTAACAAGCCTTCTTGCAGTGGATTGTCGTGTAGCTTTTGCATTTACAGTTACCATTTCTGACATTGCTGAAGTTTCAAATATACTAGATGTATTAAGGCATAGGCAGTTGCTCAAGGCGTCCTACCTTCCAGTCTGCCCCCAGGGAAAGTGATCTCTTACCAGTTTCCTAATCTCTCTAACCATAAAGTGTCGCCAATAGCAGAGTCGCCAACAGCAGAATCGCCAACAGCAGAGCCGCCAACAGCAGAGCCGCCAACAGCAGAGCCGCCAACAGCAGAGCCGCCAATAACAGCCACCAAAAACAGGATGGTTGAAGACCAAAAGTTAGTGGAGAGCCATGATAAAAATACGAGGTGTAACAGGCCAAGTACCAACCCTTCTTCCTCCCATAAACAAAACAAGCCATCACATCTGGTAGTAGTAAAGAAGGGGCCACACATCTAAACACCTTGTAATGTAAGAAGTCAAGAAATATAATAATATACCCAAATGAAGAGTATGTGGTGGCACATTTCTATAGCTCCCAAAATATACCAGCCTTGTTGCTGTGGCTTGTTGTGTAGATTTGGAATATGCAGTTTCAGTTTGGACATTCCTGAAGCTCCAAATGTGCCAGAATTATTAAGACATGGGCAGTTGCTCAAGGAGTCAACGTCGGATTGGCAGAGCAGGCAATTGGCCATTTCCCGAGGGGCCTGAACCACAGGCCAGTTGGTGGGCAGTTTGTTTCAGCCTTAGATAAAATCACATTTTACTGGGCTGGTTTGGCTGCTGGAGCTTGATCTTAAAGGTAGCTATAATCTTAGAGCAAAGATCGAAGCTCGTTCTAACCAAGTATAGCGAATGGCTGGCTCATTGTCTTGTGCAGTAAGACAATGGGCCAAACTGAGCAGGGTGAGTCTGTGGTGGGTTTCCTCCTGTACCCAGTCCCAGTCACTCACCCGAACAGTGAGTCCACTGGTAGTGGTTGAGCTGTATTTGAACGTCACAAACAGCACTGTTACCTGGGGTAGAGTGAAAGGGGGCTCTGCAGGCAGAAAGATCAAGTGTGATGGCCATCTAAAAGTCTCTCCTTTTTTTCCCAGCAGCAGAGGGTGATTTCTTTACCATCCTACTCCCATCTGGTTTACCTTCTTCCTTTCCAGACCTCATTTTTCTTATCCCCTTTTTTTGTACAGCACTTTCATTCAGTAACCTGGTCCTGATGATGACCCTTAATCACTAGGATCAAAACACCGTTGACATACCAGCTCAACTGCCAGTGTCCCTTACCATGGTTCAGAATAAAGTCTTATATTTGTAAAAATTATTGTAAATAATTTCCTGTGAAGCACAAGTCCTCCCCTGTATATAAATATCAAGTTTTAACTCTGAACAGTCGCTGTTTTCTCTTGTCACCTGCGCCGTCCACCTTGGAGTGTCATGAGCACTTGTGTGAACACAGTTTTTCTGGTTACTTACATATTAATTGCTTACTGTGCTGTTATAGCTGTTCCCAATTGTTCTGTACCCATCACTTTTCCTGTCCTGCTAATTGCTTGTATTCATCCAAATATATGTTGCTTTGGGCACATTCAAATGAATTACGAGTCCCTCTAACTTCTTTCCTTGCAATGTTTCGAACATGCTTATTCATTCGTCCTTTCAATAATACCTGTCGAGACATTGTTGTTTGTTTATACTACTTCACCCAGATATCAACCAGGTCTATGGGTTTACTCCTGTTGTTTCCAATTCTCTTAGTAAGAAGGCAAATATGTAAGATCTGGCACCAAGTGGCTCCTCCAATATGGAGGAGCTGGTGGAATTCCGTGAGATACTTCGGCGATTTAGATCAAAAGGTTAACCGCCACAAGAAAAGAAAGGAGCTTGGGTCATTTTGGAAGCTTATAGACTCTGAATAGTCGGCTGTAGTTGGAATAATGTGTCCAATGATTACACCTCTTGGTCATCTCAGGATGTATAGCGTAAGCTGGGTCTCGCAAAAACATCAGCTGAGATCAGACCCCAAGATATAAGCAATTGGGATGGTGAAGACCGAGAGGAAGCTTATTCCATGTAGGATATTTGAGGGCTAAAAAAAAAGTCCTGATTTTTCCACTTCCCATTGGACATCGGAAAAAATTGCAATACTCATGTCTTTACAATCCGATTTGCTTGAAACACGCTTCCTACATACACGTGATAACACCACTAACTTAGTCATCCGGGTATTACAGTGTCGAATTGGATTTAGATATGTATTTATTAACAAAGGTGATACAGTACTGATAGCATATAAATCACATCTATATTCTCCTGCAGAAATGCTTTTTGCTTCTACTGAAAAGAAATTCTAACTCCCACTAGCTCAGGGTAAATGCATTATTGTTGTTTTCTCTATGTCAGCCTTCAAGGCCATCACAAAAGCAAGCGTCCCTAATGCAAAGGCTCTCCACCTTCATGTATACAATGGCCCACATCTTTAACAGCCATGGATGTAGACTTCATCTTCGTCCCTTGTTTGCAAACTCAAGATTTTTCAATATGTATGCTTTTTTCCACTGCCTTCATCAATCAGGGGGAACTTGTAAAGCACGCTACTTACCCGTGAGGGTCTCAAGGCGCTGGGGGTGGGGGAGGGGGGTGACGCTACTGCTCGAAGAGCCAGGTCTTGAGGAGTCATCTGAAGGCGAGTAGGTCTTGGGTCTGTCGTAGGTGGGTTGGGAGGGTGTTCCAGGTTTTGGCGGCGAGGTAGGAGAAGGATCTGCCGCCGGCGGTCGTTCATTGGATGTGGGGGACGTCTGCGAGGGCGAGGCTGGCAGAGCGGAGCTGGCGGGTGGGGGTGTAGAAGCGGAGTCTGCTGTTCAGGTAGGCTGGTCCGGTGTTGTGGAGTGCTTTGTGTGCGTGGGTGAGGAGCTTGAAGGTGATCCTCTTGTCGATGGGGAGCCAGTGCAGGTCTCTTAGGAGGGGGGGTGATGTGACAGCGGTGGGACGCATTGACGATCAGTCGGGCGGAGGCGTTTTGGATGCGTTGTAGCCGCCGTTGATGTTTGGCTGGGATTCCTGCGTAGAGTGCATTGCCGTAGTCCAGTCTGCTGCTGACGAGGGCCTGTGTCACTGTTCTTCTTGTTTCGGTCGGGATCCATTTGTAGATCCGGTGGAGCATGCGTAGGGTGTTGTAGCAGGAGGAGGAGACGGCGTTGACTTGCTTGGACATGGAGAGGGAGGAGTCTAGGATGAATCCTAGGTTGCGTGCGTGGTCGGTTGGTGTCAGCGCTGTCCCCAGAGCGGTCGGCCACCAGGAGTCGTACCAGGCTGAGAGGGTGGGTCCGAGGATGAGGACCTCCGTCTTGTCCGAGTTAAGTTTCAGGCAGCTGCTCCTCATCCAGTCGGCGATTGCCTTCATGCCCTCGTGAATGTTGGTTTTGGCGGTGTGAGGGTCCTTGGTGAGGGAGAGGATGAGCTGGGTGGCGTCAGCGTAGGAGATGATGTTGAGGTGGTGGCGGGCCACTTGTCTGAGGGGGGCCATGTAGATGTTGAACAGTGTCAGGCTGAGGGATGAGCCCTGAGGAACTCCGCAGATGATGTCGGTGGCTTCTGACCGGAAAGGTGGGAGGCGGACGCTCTGGGTTCTGCCGGAGAGGAAAGACTTGGTCCAGTCAAGGGCCTTCTCTTGGATTCCGGCTTCTTGGAGGTGTGTCTTTAGGGTGCAGTGGCAGACCGTGTCGAATGCGGCTGACAGGTCCAGGAGGATGAGGGCTGATGTTTCGCCGTTGTCCAGTTGGTGTCTGATGTCGTCTGTGGCGGCGATGAGGGCTGTCTCGGTGCTGTGGTTTCATCTGAATCCGGATTGGGACGGGTCCAGGATGTTGTCTTCGAGGTGGCAGGTCATTTGAATGTTGGCGATTTTCTCGATGACCTTTGCCGGGAACGGGAGCAGGGAGATGGGTCGAAAGTTCTTGGGGTCCGCCTTGGGCTTTTTGAGCAGGGCGTTGATTTCGGCGTGCTTCCAGCTTTCTGGAAATGTCGCACTTTCGAAGGAGTTGTTGATGATTTTCCGTAGTTGGGGTGCGATGGCCGCATCTGCTTTGTTGAATACGTGGTGTGGGCATGGCTCTGACGGAGATCCTGAGTGGAAGGAGTTCATGATCTTGCGTGTCTCGTCGTCGTTGGTGTTGGCCCAGGAGGTCAGGCGTTTGGCGCTGTTGGTGATCGCGGGGGGGGGTGGAGTCGTGCATCGTTGGTGCGGTCGTGGAGTTGAAGCTGTTGTGGATGTCAGTTATCTTGCGGTGGAAGAAGATGGCCAGTGAGTCGCACAGTTCTTGTGAGGGCGGGATGTCGTTGGCGTCGGGCTTGGAGAGTTCTTTCACGATGCGGAAGAGCTCTTTGCTGTCATGTGCGTTGTTATCCAGGCAGTCTTTGAAGGAGAATCTCTTGGCTAGTCTGATGAGGTGGTGATGTCTGCGGGTGGCGTCATTGTGGGCTGCGTGGTTTTCTGGCGTTCGTTTGTGGAGCCATTTCTTCTCCAGCTTACGGCAGGCGCGTTTGGAGGTCAGGAGCTCGTCGGTGAACCAGGTGGCCCTCCTTCTGGCGTGGCTGTTGGATGGTCTCTTGAGTGGGGTGAGGGTGTTGGCGCATTCATCGATCCACTGTCTGAGGTTGCGGGCTGCGGCGTCATGGCAGGTGGGGTTGATAGGTGGGTTCTGGGCAAGGGTGGTGGTTAGCTGGTCTTCAATCAATCAATCAATCATAGGCATTTGTCTGCTCACCCGGAGGATCTCAAGGTGCTGGGGGGGGGGGGGGGGGGGGGAACGCTACTGCTCAAACAGCCAGGTCTTGAGTTGCTTCCTGAAGTCGAGATGGTCTTGCGTTGTCCGGAGGTGGATGGGGAGGGAGTTCCATGTCTTGGCTGCCAGGTAGGAGAAGGGGCTTCCTCCGGCGGTGGCTCTGCGGATGCGGGGGACGGTGGCGAGAGCGAGGCTGGCGGAGCGGAGCTGGCGGGTGGGCTTGTGGAAGGTCAGGCGGCTGTTGAGGAACTTGACGCCCAGGTCGTGGAGGGCCTTGTGTGCGTGGGTGAGGAGTCGGAACGTGATTCTTTTGTTGACGGGGAGCCAGTGCAGGTCTCTCAGGTGTCTGGAGATGTGGCTGTGTCGGGGGATGTCCAGGATGAGTCGTGCTGAGGCGTTCTGGATCCGTTGGAGTTTCTTCTGGAGTTTGGCGGCGGTGCCGGCGTAGAGGGCGTTCCCGTAGTCCAGCCGACTGGTGACGAGGGCCTAGGTGACCGTCTTCCTGGTCTCGGTGGGGATCCACCGGAAGATCTTTCGAAGCATGCGCAGGGTGTTGAAGCATGAAGACGAGACGGCGTTGACTTGTCTGGTCATCGAGAGGGAGGAGTCCAGGATGAAGCCTAGGTTGCGTGCGTGGTCCGTTGGCTTGGGGGTGGCTCCCAGGGCGGGGGGCCACCAGGAGTCGTCCCAGGCGGAGGGTGATGATCCCAGGATGAGGACCTCCATCTTGTCCGAGTTCAGTTTCAGGCGGCTGTTCTTCATCCATTCCGCGACATCTTTCATCCCTTCGTGTAGGCTAGCTCTGGCGGCGTCCGGGTCGCTGGTGAGGGAGAGGATCAGCTGGGTGTCATCGGCGTAGGTGATGATCTTGAGGTTGTGTTGACGTGCGATGGTTGCGAGGGGGCTCATGTAGACGTTGAAGAGGGTGGGGCTGAGCGATGACCCTTGTGGAACGCCGTAGATGACTTCGGTGGCTGCTGACCAGAACGGGGGGAGGCGGACTCTCTGGGTTCTTCCGGCGAGGAATGAGGTGATCCACTCCAGGGGCCTTCTCCTGGATGCCGGTGTTGTTCAGGCGCTGTACCAGGGAGCGGTGGCAGACAGTGTCGAACGCTGCGGAGAGGTCCAGGAGGATGAGGGCCGCAGTTTCCCCGTTGTCCATTAGGGATCGGATGTCTGTGGCTGCGATGAGGGCGGTCTCCGTGCTGTGGTTGGCTCGGAAGCCGGATTGCGAGTGGTCGAGGGATCCGTTGGTCTCGAGGAAGGCGGCTAGCTGTCTGTTGACGGTCTTCTCGATGACTTTGGCAGGGAACGGGAGGAGCGAGATGGGGCGGTAGTTCCTAAGGTCGGAGGGGTCTGCAGTTGGTTTCTTCAGCAGGGCACTGATCTCGGCGTGTTTAGAGCACTCCGGGAAGGTGGCGGTGTTGAAGGAGGCGTTGATGATGTCGCGGAGGTGGGGTGCGATGATGTGGTCAGCCGTGTTGAAGATGTGGTGTGGGGAGGGGTCCGTAGGGGATCCGGAGTGGATGGTGTTCATTGTGCGTGTTGTGTCTTCGGTGCTGACTGGGGTCCAGGTGCGGAGGGTGGCGGTGGGGGGCATCGGTTCAGTGGTGGGGTTCGTGGTTGGTGGGCCGAAGCGGTTGTGAATGTTGGCGATCTTGTCGTGGAAGAAGGCTGCGAGGGAGTCGCAGAGGTCTTGTGAGGGAGTGATGTCATTGTTTCCGGCGTCGAGGTTGGAGAGCTCTTTGACGATGCTGAAGAGTTCCTTGCTGTTGTGGGTGGTGTTGTCCAGTTGTTCCTTGAAGGCTGTCTTCTTTGTGGCGCGGATCAGTTGGTGGTGTTTGCGGGTGGCGTGTTTGAGGGCCGTCATGTTGTCTGTGGTCTGGTTGGTGCGCCAGGTGTTCTTCAGGGAGCGGCAGTTCTTCTTGGAGGTGATGAGCTCGTCGGTGAACCAGGAGGCTTTCTTGCTGCCGCGTCTGCTGGGGGGGGTTCTTCTTCAGTGGTGCGAGGGCGTCTGCGCAGTTGGTGATCCACTGTGTGAGGTTGTTGGCGGCTTCGTTGGGGTCCGTTGAGCTGGTGGGGGGTTCTGGCTGAGGAAGGTGGTGAGCTGGTCGCCGGTGATCTTGTTCCAGCTCCTGCGGGGGGCTTGTTGAGGGTGGTGGTGGGTCGTCGTTTTACTGAAGCTGAAGTGGACGCAGCTGTGGTCAGGCCACTGGAGATTGGTGGAGTGGCTGAAGGGAACGTATTTGCTGGATGAGAAGACTGGGTCAAGCGTGTGGCCGGCGTAGTGGGTGGGGGTGGTTACCTGTTGCTTGAGTCCGAGGTTGGCCAGGTTGTCCAGCAGAGCAGTGGTGTTGCGGTCCTTGTTGTCCTCCAGGTGGAAGTTGAGGTCCCCCAGGAGGATTTAGTCGGTGGAATTGATGGCATGCGGGCTGACTAAGTCTGTGATGTCTTCGCTGAGCTGTGTGTGCGTGGTCCCGGTGGTCTGTAGACGAGGGTGCCTCTGAGCGTGGTCTTGGGGTCGGTGTGTATCTGGAAGTGGAGGTGTTCGGCAGAGGTGAAGGTGTCATCGGAGTTGGTCGTGATGCGGATGGTGTTCTTGTGGATGATGGCGATGCCTCCTCCTGTCTGGTTGGCGCGGTCCTTCCTGGTGATTTTGTAGCCTTCCGGGACGGCGATGGCGACGTCGGGCGCCGAGGAGGCGTTCATCCAGGTTTCCGTCAGGAAGGCGTTGTCTGGTGCTGTCGAGTCGCGGAGGTTCCAGAGTTCGACGGCATGCCTGTGAACGGAGCGGGTGTTGAGCAGGATGCACATCAGGCGTTTGCTGCTGGGGCTCGGTTTAGCAGGTGCGGTGTTGGGTCGGAGGCCGGTGAAGCGGCAGGTCAGGCAGGTGAAGGGTCCGTGGGTGCGACTCGGGGTGGCTCGGTAGCAGGCGGTGTTTCGGCCGGCGTTGAGTGCGTGGAGGGTTTTGGCGTCGTAGATGTGCAGGGTGTGCTGGCGAGGGCGAGGACCAGGGGGTCTGGCGCTGGGCGCGGTCCAGGCACGGACGGGCGCAGACGGGCTTACCTATGATGCACCTTCGGGGCAGCTTCGGCGCTCCCGCTGCGCGCGTCCGCTGCGCGGTCGCTCTGGGCGCGTCATAAGTAAGGAGCCGGGAGGGAGGAGCAGCTGGGTGGCGGGAGCGTGGCGGCGAATGGAATCACAGGGGGGCGGGGCCGCAGGGAGGCAGCGGCGGGAATTTCCAAGAAGCAGCGGGCAGCGGGAAATTCCCAGGAGCAGCGGGAAATTCCCAGGAGCAGCGGGCAGCGAGCGAAGGAATCTGCAGGAAGGAGGCGGCAAAGGCAGGCAGGAGCGGCAGCAGTGAGTGGGGCGACCACTTCGGTGACTTTGTTCCAGCAGCGGTGCGGCGCGGCAGCTGTTGGGTGCGATGATGCGTGGTTGGTTTTTTGAAGGTGAAGTGGATGCAGCGGTGGTCGGTCCAGTGGGGTTCGGAGGTGTGGTCGAAGGTGACGTGGGTGCTTGTGGAGAAGACTGCGTCCAGCGTGTGGCCTGCGGCGTGGGTGGGTGCTGTGACGTGTTGTCTGAGGCCGAGGTTGGCGAGGTTTTCGATCAGAGTGGCGGAGTTGGCGGCGTCGTTGTTCGAGGTGGAAATTCAGGTCCCTGAGGAGGATGTAGTCCATGGAGGAGAGTGCGTGGGTGCTGGCGAGGTCGGGATGGAGTCGCTGAACTGAGCCCGGGGTCCGGGGGGTCTGTAGATGAGTGTTCCTCTGAGGGTGGTGTTGGGGTCGGTGTGGATCCGGAAGTGCAGGTGTTCGGCGGTGTTGAGGGTGTCATCTGCGTGGGTGGTGACCTTGAGGGTGGACTTGTAGACGATGGCTATTCCTCCTCCAATTCCGTTGGCACTGTCCCTGCGGGTGATCTTGTAGCCGTCCGGGATGGCTATGGCGATGTCGGGTGCCGAGGAGTCGTTCCACCAGGTCTCGGTGAGGAAGGCCACGTCTGGGGCGAAGGTGTCGAGCAGGTCCCAGATCTCGACGGCGTGTTTGCGTGCGGAGCGGGTGTTGAGTAGAATGCAGCGGAGGTGGTTGGGTCCAGTTCTTGGAGGTTTGGTGAAGCTGCAGCTTCAGTTTTGCCACTTGATCAATGCAGACACATCATTTACACTGATGGCTCTGCTTAACTTGCTATAGGTTCTAAGCCACAGTATTCTGCAGCATGTGCTATCGGTATTGGCACTATGTCAGAAGGCGTTTTTAACCCACAAACTACTCGCACCCAGTACCTTGGGGACTATACTGTACAGTTGTATGAAAAGAAAGCTTTATTCCTTGCTCTTGAAAATACCGATCCTGAATTCCCCACCCTTATTGTGTGATTTGTATTAAGGTGTACTGTCTTTTAATGATAACTTTAATTTTTGGAGATAACTGTTTTTAAAGATTCCAAGGGCAACACAAAGCACAAATTGCTTCAGGTTAAAGTGGCAGATCTAAAGAATAGATTGCCCCAAACTCATATTATACATACATTGAGTTATCAACTTGTTGGAACACACGCCATAGGGAACACTCCAGATGAAGCAGCCAAATCAGCAGTTGCCTCTTCTAAAATAGCAGCAGTAATTGTAGCCCATTGGCAGAGACACAGTGTGGATGTGGTAATATTGCAGAAACACACCTCAGCCGAACAGCAGACCTCTGGCACAGTGTAGAATGCGGGGCCAATATATAGTGCCAAGCTACACCTTCGCATGCCAGGGGTGTGTTGGTGTGGGCACACAGGGGTTCAAATGTGAAATTACAGGATCTGTATGTTGCCCTAGCGGGTAGATATGTAATTGCAGGATGTAACAAGGGAGACTTAACAGTCCTGCCGGTAGGGGTCTATGGCCAGAATTTTGATGACCCCCATTTCTACAACTCACTCAATGAACATCTTCTCCTCTTGGGTGGGGATCTAGCTAGGATCTGGGGGCAGATTTCAATTGTATACTGAACCCAGACTTAGATAGAACTAGGGGCATGGCTAGACGCCCTGCGGTCCGGGCGCCTGCCCCAAATAATGAAGGAAGGCCTTCTGGATATATGGCGCCACAGGGCACCTATCAGTGTGGGATTTACACATTACTCCTCCGTGCTTGACACCCACATTCGCATGGACTAATGGTTGCTATTGAGGGAATTCACATCTACAACTAGGTGCAGCTCAGCCAGAGTCGTTCACCAGGTAATTCTCTCGGTATTCCCTACATGACCTAGTCTTTCGCGATGAGAGAGCAGGCAATCACAGTTTTTCACACACAATGTTGGCTCGGTCGATAAATAAGCAACAGTATGGGAGGGATTTAAAGTTTATTTCGGAGGCATCACAATAGCCGAACACACAGGGGTTCCTAAATTGCTGTGTAGCAGACTGTTCTACCTCAAGAAAGAAATCACAGCATAAGAGAAAAGACACATTTAGACAGCAGAAGTGCATCTACTGGGCAAGATTAATACTAAATTAGATTATCATGAAACGTGAGTGCTTGCTATGTTCAACACTTTGTCCATCATTTCCTTTGGTTTTTGCTTTGTTCGCCATAAGTTGGCAGGGTATGCTCAGACGTGAGTCCCTTGCTCACTTTGCCACTGGATTCAAGCAAGCCTGGCTGAAGATGGCTGAAATGCCAGAAACCGGTCCTAGGAAGCTTGTTTCCGGTCCAGGGAAGGCATGGCTTGGCAGTTCGGGCTGCACTGTTCTCATGAGGCACAGGGTCAGACTGATTTGCATATGGCCATGTCTGAACTGGGGTGGCAGAGTGGGCTAAAGAACGGTGATGGATTAAACCCAGATCAATTGACTGGTGGTGAGTGCTTGCAATGTTCAACACTCCGTCCATCATTTCCTTTGGTTTTTGCTATCATGAAACATGGCCAGAACGTATGGAGAGAGGCCTGGGGCCACGCTTGCCACTCTATTGCGGTCCCGCTTGGTCTAGAACACAGTCATTCACGATGAGGAAGAGCGGAAGCTTGAAACAACTCCACAGATACTGGCCCGCTTTGTTAGATACTAACTTGTACAGCTAGCGGATAGATCCCAAGAACATAGATGCTTCAGAGTATTTAGCACACGTCACAATGCAGTGAATTGCAACCAAGCATAGAGAACACTTCATATCGCCATTACACCCATGAGAAGTCCAGAATGCACTGAAATCGATGCCCCTGGAGGACGGCCCCCAGTACAGATAGCCTTGCAGTTGCCTTTTACAAAGCATACCCAGAACGTTGATACCCCACCAAATCACATTATTTGAGGAGGTGGCCACTGATGGGTGTATGCCTCCCCACAATGCAGGCAGCCCTGTTAGTGACAATCCTGAAGCCTGGCAAGTCCGAGGCTGACTGTCCTTCCTATAGGCCATCGTCCCTACTAAAATAGACGCCAAAATTCTAGCTAATCGCCTGGCACCATTGCTTCCGGGTCTAGTCGGTATAGAACAAGCTGGTTTCATCCCGGGGCATCACTTAGCAACAAACATCTGCATATTGTTTGGTACAATCCAGAGACTGGACCCTGAGGTACGTGCAGTGGCTGTGTTCCTAGATGCTGAGAAATCATTTGATTCGGTAGAATGGAACTTTTAGTGCTATGGCATGTAGGTGTTCGAGACGTGTTCGCCAGATTGGTCTCGGTCCTGTACACTTTACCAGTAGTGCGATTGAGGATCAATAATATGACTTCAAACAACATCAAGATTGAAAGAGGCACCAGACAGGGATGCCCTATTTCTCCCCTACTTTTCGCCATGGCTGCAGAGCCACTGGCATGTGCCTTATGATAGTACCATGCCCATAGAGGACTGAAATCCCAAACTATAGGCTTAATCTCTGCATATGCAAATGACATGCTCTGGATTCCTTATGTACAGGAGCATAACCTCATGGCAGTGTTAAATGAAAATGCCCAATTTGGACCTAGTCAACTGGAGCAAGTCCATTATCCTGCTTACTCCAGCTATGAAGCCAGTGCAGCTGGAGTTTTCACTCCAATGCATGTCAGGCCTGTCCGATACTAAGGAATTCAGATACACACAAACCCTGAAGTTGTGATATAAGAAAACTATGGCAAGACCATGCAGAAACTGGCAGACGACAGAGCGCTAGACTATATTGTCGCTGTCGCACACGGTCAGCATAACCATGATGAAGATGGCGGTCTGTCCCAGTTTTCTGTTTTGATTGATGAATTTTCCAATAATCTTGCCTGGATAGTTGTTTCAGAGACTCCGAACACTTCCAACACGTCTGGCCTGAGCCAGCAAACAACAGAGTGAGCTGGAAAACACTTACCATGCCATACTCCAGGGGAGGCCAAAATGCCCCTGACCTAGAAGCATATTATTGGGTCGCCCACACTTGGGTACATGGCCGACAAGATAGCCCACATTTGTGGCTGGAACAGAATGCAGCTGGCTCAATGACCCTACAACAACTACTGTTTGAAAAGCCGACCCGTAGACACAGAATAATTGATTTGTAAAACACGACGATTAAATCCTGGCAGAGATTGCTTGAAAAACAGGGGGGGGGGGGGGGGTCTTTTTTACATTCAGCAAATACCCCAATAAGGCTAGTGCACTTGGTTCCCCGTTGGTAATGAAAGGGGGGCACAGGAATTGCAGCCCTAGGAATTAGGGTTATGGGAGATTTGTTTGAGGCTAGCACTATGTTAGGTTGGGAGAAAGTGGGACGGTGACTAGCTAACCACACGGCCCTACAACAATTTCACTTTTTTCAAAGCCTGACACGATCCAAGACTTACTTGAGTAGGATATCCTAGAACCCCCGGAAATGCTGGCACTTAGGACTCCAATTCAAATATCCTCCCATGGCTATTTGGTGACAAGACTATGTGCATTCGCAGGAAGTTTGCACATCAGGAACAACTAAGGCCCGACTTGCATGGCTAAATGATCTGGGGTAACTATAAGGGAAAAGGAATGGCAATATTGTTGTGGTGTAACAAATAGTATCTTTAAACACCAGGCACAGACTAATGCACTATAAATACATTAACAGAGCGTATTACACCCCAGTCCAACTATTTAGGTACAGGCTGTGGTACATGCCTAACTGCCAGTGCTGCAGAGCAGCGGAGGCTGACTTTGCGCATCTGGCCAGGTATTGTATGGGAGCGGTCATTAGGGATTTGGAGACTATCACCGCAATGTCAAAGGAACTATCTCCACTAGAATTGTTGGTGTACGACAGAGATACAACCCAGTACGAGACATCTAGCAGCTACAGGATTGTTACTAGCAAAATGTAGAGTATCTATGCGATGGGGTTGGGGCCCACTACTGATGCTGGATGAGTGGCACAAAAACATGACCTATTACAACACACAATCAGACACATACTGTGAGCTCCTCCCACCTGCAGGGTTGCCCTAAAGAAATATGGGGGCTATATCGAATTTACTTTGCAGGCCATGGTGGAAAGGGCTCGGGAGGCATTTCTCCGCTAGATGAAAACAGTGGAAATGTGACATGAGAGGTAGTGAATGTACAAGATTATGTATGTCAGAATGAAAAGAAGTACAATGCAGGTGTAAAATACTCTGCAATATGGAATTATGTAATAATCAATTTGCTACTAGGCAATCACTGTGCCTCTTCTACAGGAAAAACCAGTCAGCAAAAGGGATGTTTATGGAATCATCATGCAATGCAAACGTTCGAAGTGCAGTTGCGTCTGTGGCCAATAGACCTATTGTGTTTGAAAATCATAAATAAATAAAGAGATAAAGAACAGAAATAGTAGCAGTAACACGCTCTAAAACTTGTATCGATAATGATATCTTGGATGCCGTTAATGCATTTAAAAATGGCACAGCTCTACAGAAGGGCTTCCTTTCATAATATTCCTATCACCACTTAAATGAGCAAAGTGTTCCTTTTGCAATCATTGCTGGTGTTAGTGATCGTATGATTCCCAAAGCAGACAGGATTTTTTTTATAGCAGCACACAAAGGTGTAGCTTCCACTCATACTTGAGGGGCTGCCACTATTTCTCTCTTAAAGCAACATTATTGGTAGCAATGTTTATACCAACAGACCAGAAAATATGTTATAACTTGTGACATTTGTCAATAAATCAAAAATTCCACTGTGTCTCGTCCGTCACAGACATTTTTATTTCTAATCAACCTTTTGGCTGCTTTTACTTAAAACATTGTGGTCCATTGATTTTATATATTGCATTTAAATATATTTTGCTGGCAGTATATTCTTGCTAAAGATTCTTTTGTGTTTGGCCACATCACTTGGCTAACATTCAAATTGTTATTAAAAACTTGCAAGTCTTTATCGGTACATATGCCTGTTGCGCATTCCATTTGGACCAAGGTCCGGCATTCGCTTCTAAAGTGTATTGTGATTCCATAAAGTCAATGGGTGTGCAAGTGCATTTTTCTTCTCCATATAATGAACCGTGACTTAAAGCAGTCCTTAAAGGCTAGAGTATTAGCTACAGGGCGTGGGTGGTTGAACTAAATTTATGGGGTTCAACAAGTGTTAAATAAACTCCCAAAAACAGATCTGTATGAAGTACTTTTTGGCATCAAGATGTTCCAGACCTTGATTGCCAGACATTGTGGTGGCCGAGGCAACATTTAACTTAGATAGCGCAATGGTTATCTTACAGGACCTACAAAGGTTTTGTGACACTCAGTCTTGCAAATATTGCTGGAGTCTCACACTTCCAGTGCTGCAGATCTAATTCCGGTTTCTGTCTGGCTTCCAAAGTTCGGAGACCTAGTTTGAGAGAAAGTGGCGATAAAAAAGGAAATTGGTCCAATGTACCATGCTCCTGTTCCAGTTCTCGGTGGCCAAGGAATGCTATCAGTAATTTTGCCACCACTTCTGCAATACAAAGACAAATGCTTTGTCTCTAGTGAGCATGTCAAATGACACCATGTGGCCCATTCTTCATAGTATGACACGGAGTAGTCCTTTTACAAAAGACTTTAAATTGCGGCCCGTGAACACCTTTGATACTGATATTCTCCAGCTGAAGGGGGAGGCTGAGTCCTCCGCAGACCATTTACCTAACATGCTGCCTGTTTCTTCTATCCAGTCTTCCACAATGGATGTCACTTAGAATGATCAGCCATTGGCAAGTCCTTCTAAGTTGGATTTTTCTAGCCCTACTGCTAAGTCACAGCCTCAGCTGAGGACCTCCGGGTATTATATGGATCAAGATAATTCTTCAGGCAGTTCTGTTTTGTACATGCCTCCAGCACAGATTTGTGTTTTTATTTCTTGGATCATACTAACCTTGGTTTTCTTGGTTCTGTGGATTGGATTTGTGACTGTTTATTTTCCAATTTAATAATAGCTATTATCTCCCAGAAGGTTCTGCTACAGAAGTGGTCGACCGGGTACTGCCCCCATTCACCATTGCATAAAATAAAAAGGGACTTGTCCCTCGTTAACAATTTAGCCATTCCAGTGACTGATCGAATTGATTGGGATAAAGATCAAAATATTTGGTCCTGCGTAGATCCTGCAGATACCATGTGTTCAAAGTTTCTATGGGTAATGTCATAGCAGTGGGGTTGCATTCAGATTATTTGAATGTGGATACTGTAAATATGGTTTCTGTATTAGAGTGTTATACAGTTTTTGAATCAGAAGACCTATACCATATTTCTGCCAATCAAGCCGAGATGCTCTGCTACCTTTATTATGAAAATCACTTTCTGCACCGAGATAGTGGACAGCATACCCATTTTATTCATACACAATGGGACCATTGTCCAACTCCCTCCTCAAAGGAGTTGCAAAAAGCACAAAGATAAGTATAAATATTTCACAGGATATGACATTTTAGACGCTATGTCATATTGTTTTAAAATAACCCCAACACCACGAAGGAAATATCTGCTTTCCCAAAATAAACATATATATACCACTGCATTCGTCAATCAGTTGGCCCTGAAAGGTTACGATTACTGGAAGGACAACATTTTTATAAAACGTATTTGTGGTACGAAGTCCTGGCAGGTTCAGGGCATAGAACCCTTATGATCCCGTTTAATTCCCACACAAAATCTTTTCCTAAATGAAACATTCCAACAGTTTATTTGCCTGGAGTTGGCAAAAATTAAAGAAATGAACACCCAGACTATTATTTCAGTGGCCTTGTTAGATAATGGGCAGAGCATTGCAAATTATACTGAAGAACAATTGAATGGCATGGTACAGAATGGTACCTTTAATTCCTCATTTCAGAGTCTGGGCGGGGGTTGTTGGTATTGGGCAGTTAATACGAGTAGTTGTCAAACTTATTTTCAAAATTCCACATCCGGATTTAAATCCAGCAGACCTGATACCCGATATCCCCAGTGAGAACATTCTAGTATTGTTAAGACCTAATCGGTGGGAGACAACTCTCGGACTTCCTTGAATCTAATAATCACCTTCATGATTCACAATCAGGGTTTAGGGCGGGTTATAGCACAGAAACCGCCCTATTGGAAGTCACCGAGTCGATCCGTGAAACCTTGGATCAAGGCAGAAGTTCTATGCTGGTTTTGTTGGACCTATCTGCTGCGTTCGACACGGTTTCCCATGAGATTCTCCTACATAGATTACACCAAATTGGAGTGAGGGGGACCGTGTTGAATTGGTTTCAGTCTTTCTTGGAGGGGAGGTCACAACAGGTTGCTATGCACCCTCATGTTTCCAGTCCTAGATCTTTGGCGCAGGGGGTGCCACAGGGCTCGGCATTGAGTCCAACGCTCTTCAATGTCTATCTCGCACCCCTTGCCGCCACTATTGAGAAATGGGGGGTGCGAGTTGTCTCGTATGCAGACGACACGCAGTTGATCTTCTCCTTTAAGGAAAATAGTGATACTGCCTTTATCAACTTTAAGCAATGTCTTTCTAACATCTCCTCCTGGATGACGGAAAATTGTCTTAAGCTAAATGCTGATAAGACGGAGGTACTATTCTTCAACCAATCCGCTCCTCCCCGGGCGGAGCTGTGGTGGCCTGAAGAACTGAATCCGCCCCCAACACCGGTAACGGCGGCGAGGAATCTAGGGGTCAGGTTTGACTCGCAACTGTCTGGCAAGGCTCAAGTCATGCATATCTCCTCTCAATGCTTTTGGAGATTGAAGACACTTAGAAGATTCCTACGCTTCCTTCCTATGAACTGTAGGAAGGCAGTGGTGCATGCCCTTATCACGTCCCAACTCGACTATGCCAACAGTTTGTATATTGGCCTTCCGGACTACCTGATGGGTAGACTGCAGCGTATTCAAAACGCAGCAGCCAGGCTGTTGAGGAATGTGCCGTTACGGTATCATATCTCGCCTCATCTGCACAGCCTGCACTGGTTGCCGGTAAGAAAAAGAGTGCAGTTTAAGGCCCTTGTCTTGGCTCACAAAGCAACGAGAGGGGTTGGCCCCCACTATCTGAGACAGAGACTTCAGAAATATCTTCCCGCAAGAACTCTCAGATCCTGCAACCAAAATCTTTTAATTATTCCAAGGTTTAGGAAGGCTAGGACAGGTGGGCGTGCCTTCACAGTGAAAACCACAATGTTATGGAACACCCTACCCAATGACATCAGACAGCTGGACAAGGAACTGCCATTCAGAAAGGCACTTAAGACGTGGTTGTTCAGAATGCCCTAGAGATCGTCGCTATCCTCTCCCTGCTCTATCCCTTGTACCTGTAGGACGCTAGCGCCGGGACACTTCCGTTGGAAGTAGCTGTCGCGCTCTATAAATACTTAAATAAATAAATAAATAAACTGTGTCAGAAAGGGTTGGAACATTCAACACTGTCTGCAGTGAAACATCTTTCTCTCCTGTCTGAGGACATGAATTTGATCAAACTTTCTTTTAGGTCATAAATCCCATGTTCTAAAAGATTTATTTATGCTAGTAAGGTAATATCACTGACCGCGGCGTTTCGTCTTGAATTAGTGCTTTAACATAGCTCTGCTGTAAATTTAATCTGTTTTTAAGCTGTTTCCCGTTTTTTTCCATTTTCGTTGGTTTTATTTAAATTTTCCCCTGTTTTTAACATTTTACATTGGCCACATACTTGCACCATAAATTGTGCCCCCACCGCTGTGTTAGCGGGTTTAAAATCGGCAGATACCTTCGTATTTGGCCGCCATCTTGGGAAGGTTTGAACTATCATTCCTGGCACCAGCACGCGGAGCGCTCTAGTGCTCCGGCGGAGGTGAGGGGAGGCCCTATTTAAGTCGAGCATTGGGTTCCCGCGGCCGGAGAGTAAGGTAATATCACTGACCGCGGCGTTTCGTCTTGAATTAGCGCTTTAACATAGCTCTGCTGTAAATTTAATCTGTTTTTAAGCTGTTTCCCGTTTTTTTTCCATTTTCGTTGGTTTTATTTAAATTTTCCCCTGTTTTTAACATTCTACATTGGCCACATACTTGCACCATAAATTGTGCCCCCACCGCTGTGTTAGCGGGTTTAAAATCGGCAGATACCTTCATATTTGGCCGCCATCTTGGGAAGGTTTGAACTATCATTCCTGGCACCAGCACGCTGAGCGCTCTAGTGCTCCGGCGGAGGTGAGGGGAGGCCCTATTTAAAGCTCACTTTGGTCGCGCAGCGGCGACGCGCAGCGGTGGTGCCAGACTCGTGCCGGAGTCGGGCCAGAGTCTTGCTCGTCTGCGCTCGTCCGCGCGAAGGAGGCGTGAGGGCGGAGACAGCTGTAGCAGAAAGGGTAAGATTAGGCAAACCTCTCTATCCTCTAGTCCGGGACGGCCGGTTGCCATTGTATTATTGCATGTTGGACTACCTCAGGAGAGTCATAGAGTCGTACTCCTCGATTCCTGTCAGCCCCCGAGCTTGTATTCAGAACACGATGGTTTCTGTTATTAAGCCTATAGTAAAGTCATTATCTACCACTTCCGTTCTGCGAGGTGGCTTAATTAATGCACGCTCGCTGTGTAAGAACGCCCAACATATACACGACTTAATCATCGATAATGAGCTCGATTGGCTTTTGGTTACTGAAACATGGCTTAAACCCTGGTGTAACCCAGATCTTGCCATAGCCCTCCCGCTAACATTCTCTATCCAGCGTTTGGATAAAAACAACGGGGAGGGGGTCTTGCCATTATTTTTCGTAGCTCATTAAAATGTTCCTCACATGAGTTGGTTGACATCAAAGGAGCGGAAGCATTATTCTTTTCGCTAGGCATCTATGATTCATTCACCTTTTCGGGTGCACTTGTTTATCGTCCTCCAGGCCCCCCGAAGGAGTTTTTAGATACTGTGGGGGAAGTCCTAAGTGATTTATCGCTTAGATGCTCTAATTTCACTATACTGGGCAATTTGAATTTACATCTCGACTCCCCTAATGCCCCAGGAGTTGATCATTTTATGGATACCATCAACACATTAGGACTTACCCTTTTGACGCATCAACATACTCATTTGGGAGGGCACTTATTGGACTGTGTCTGTTCTAACTTCACTGGACTTACAGTTCAATCCCCTTGCCCTCAGATTTGGTCTGATCATTTTTTTATTCCATTTCGTGTTCCTATACATCATAAAAACTTGGGTGCTATCATTAATAACCCCCCAATATCAAATCTGATATATAAACCTAACTGGAAAGAAATTTCTAATTGTCCTGATGTGCTAGACTCCTGTGCAGCTTGCACTCCAGTATTAACAGGTAGTACCTCTATAGATTACCATAACTTCTGTGACTGGCTAACTATGGTAGGTAAGAAATTAGGCCCCACGAGTCTCAAAAAGTGTATTTCAACCAAAATCAAAAGGAATGCCCCCTGGTTTACTCAGGAGTTGAGAACAGAAATAGGTAAACTAAGAAGATTAGAACGACAGTGGCGCAGAAATTATGAAACAACTGCCCGTGAGATATATAAACTTGCGAGGGGAAAATATCATGCAGACATAAAATCAGCTAAAAGGGCATACTATCTTCAAGCCATAGTGATGGCCGATCAAGACCAAAAAGAAATCTTCCAGATAGTCAAGGGCTTTAGGAGTCCTTCAGCCCTCGTGCAGGAAATTCCACCTTCCTTAAAACTTTGTAATGCAATTTCAGACTACTTTGAGAATAAAATCCTCAATATAGTGAAGAGTTTTCCTCCAGTGTATCCTATTTTAGGAAATATAGAAGGAGGGGAGAGGACGAGTTCTCTAGTATGTTTGGATACTTTTGCCCCCATCTCTCTTGAAGACTCCTTTAAAGCTATTTTAGCTTGCAAATCAGGATCTCCCTTCGACCCATGTCCCCCTCTGGTTTTACATACTGCGGTAGAACTCATGAATCGTATCATTAACAGTATTATTAATTCATCCCTAGCCACTGCAGAGGTCCCCAATGACTGGAAGCTTGCTGCTGTTAAACCACTTCAAAAAAAAGCCCTTGCCGACCCCACCACTCTTTCAAATTTACGCCCGATCTCCTTATTGCCGGTGATGTCCAAGCTGACTGAAAGGTTCGTAACTAAACAACTTACGAGCTTCTTGGAAGTAAATAATATCTTACATCCACATCAGTCAGGGTTTCGCTCAAGTCATTCCACCGAGTCTGCTCTGCTGTATACAGCAGAAACCCTTCGCATGGCCATGGACCAAGGAAAGGAGGCGGTCTTAATTTTACTTGACCTGTCGGCAGCCTTCGATACGGTCTCACACTCCATTCTAGTGGACCGGTTGGCTGCCGCAGGAGTGGCCGGGACGGCTCTGGCTTGGCTGGTTAACTTTCTCAGAGACAGGCGTCAAATTACAGTGCTGGGCCCCTATCAATCTGAAGCAAAGGCACTCAGTTTTGGAGTTCCCCAGGGATCAAGTTTGAGCCCTATACTTTTTAATTTGTATATGGTTCCCCTGGTAAAACTGATTACCTCATTCCAGATCAGTACTATTTCGTATGCTGACGACACTCAGCTTATTCTAGTACTGGATAGGGAGCAACCCGATGCTGAGAAAAATCTCAAAGAGTGTCTAACAGCAACATTTAAGTGGATGACTGACAATCACCTTAAGTGTAATGCTGACAAGACTGAGATTTTGCCATTTGGAAAGCACAAGCTGTTTTCCCCAAAGAGCTGTTCGCCTGAGGATGCTGTGGCTCCCCCTAATACCATCACCTCAGCTCGGAATCTAGGCATCAAATTTGACAATCAACTGTCTTTTAAGCAGCAAGCGGTTGCCGTAGCTGGCACCTGTTTCCATATTATAAAAGCGCTGAGGAAATTTTTTGATCTTTTGCCTCTGTCAGCTAGGAAAACAGTTGCTGTAGCACTAATAAACTCTAGGCTCGACTATTGCAATAGCTTATATGCTGGAACAAACAAGTCGGTTCTCCATAGATTGCAAATAGTCCAGCATGCAGCAGCTCGGTTAGTTTTACGTCTGCCGCGTAAGTCGTCAGCCTCAGCAGCACTGAATGTGCTTCACTGGCTTCCCGTTGTTAAGAGGATACTTTTTAAGATCCTCCTAATTACTTTTAGGGCTTTTTACCACCAAGGACCTAAATACCTACAAAATGGTTTTAAACGCTACCATCCAGCACGCTGCCTAAGGTCTGTAGGGCAGAACCTGCTTGTAACCCCCAGATTTAAGCTGGTGACTAGAGGGGGTAAATCCCTCTTTGTACTGGGGACCAAAGCGTGGAATAAGCTTCCTTTTGCTATACGCTCTATGTCTCACGAAACCCAATACAGGAAGGCATTAAAAACTTGGCTTTTTTTAAGAACTGACGCTGCATGTATGGCAATGGTTTAAGAATGTGATGTTTAGCGTGAAGTGTGTTCTCTCCCACCAACCCCCTTCATCTGGGTTGGGTGAGCGCCATGATACTCTCTGAGTTATAATGGCGCTATAGAAATGCATTTTACATTACATTACATTACTTTTAAAGAAATATGGAAACTATCATAAATGGAAGCTGCTGTATGTTAAGGACAAATTGACCATGATAATTTGGAAAAAGTGTTGTCGATAATAGTATTAATATGTTTCATCTATTTTTTACAATTTGAAAAACATTGCGTCATCTGTTATTGATATTGTGCTGAGTGACATGTCAACCTTATATCATGGGCAAAGTCAGCTTGGATCTATTATGCACTTTAGGTAGCCGCTTCAAACACTTGAGAATTGGCGAGTTCCATGGCATTACTTGAATTGTACCAATTTGGTTTCACCTTTTAACTTCACACACAAACAACAACTAATAGCCATGAAAGACGGCACATACAAAATGCTGCATTTAGAAAAATTTAAACAACTCATTTACTATTGCCGAGACGCCTTCGGCGGTGTGGGTACTACCCGGTGGTATTTCACTACCCATCTGGACATTTTAATTCAACGCTTGCATGAAATGTTTCGCCATAGGTAGAACCCCTTGGAAGCAGCTTCTTACATGAATTATTGTCATTACTCTTTACTTAAAGTTGTGAATATTCCAACAATGACGTTTTTTATAACTGGAGAAGAATGTGACTACTGTAGGACATTCAATAGTTTGTAAACAAGTAAAAATCTATGGCATCTGTAACACTTCGGCGCCCAATTCGGAATCCTAGTTCCTGCAAGTCTCCCTTACTTGACAGTACTTTCGAAAGGTAATTATCTCATACGAGCGATCAAGACTGTTGTGGGATCCAGGCTGAAGTCCCATATATTTGGTCTGTTTTTCAATTATTCACTTGTTGCAATAACATCTTGTTTCCTCCTCCGCATGGAATATTACATAGCTCGTTGTGGCCTTCAATTAAATTTTTTAAGGCATATTTCAACAAGCTGAGCAGATGCAAAGCATTATTGTTTCCAATAAGAAGAAGCTCTCACATCTGCTCACGAGAACTGAAAATTGCAGGTGGTAGAACTTCCAGTGAAATACAGCCATTGTTAAATACAATCCTTCCTCTGCATGTCGAAGAAATTGCGCATCAAATCTTAAGTGTGTCTAGTACGCCCGGCCTCACACACTTTTTTAAAGTTTAGGCTCTGGCCTTTTTACTTCTTTTCAGACCATTATTTGCGTAATTCTGGATTTTTTCCACTCCATTTTATCTGGTGTATTTAGAGGATTCCCGTTGCTGTTAATCCTTGTTTGTGGAATCCTCATCGTGCCTCCCGCAATGGATGCTCCTTTTGTGGGCACTTGGGAACTGGCACCGCTCTAACACTACCTGAGCTTATGCTTCAGATCTTTGGAATGATACTACTGCAAGAACTGGATCTTGATTGGCCCCCAACGTTTCGACCAGCCTAGTTCACCTGTGTGCTACCCATGTTCCATAGTATCTGGTGCCCTTTTGGATGGGCACTAGACATTTGCCTGGCTTTGCAAATTCCTGGTACCAGGGATTTTGGGCTGTTGAGTCCCTTAGTGACCCATTTTCAAAACTGTTGCCTGGGCTTCCGACTTGTTTACAATGCAAGGTTTGAGTCATCAACCTTTGGAGAAACATTTGCATCAGCAAACGGACAACCGGATGTAGGCCCCACTAACAGATGCAGGTTGTCTGGCAACTGTATAAGCATTGGCTGAGACCGGAGATCATATTTGTTCCTTGGAGCTCATGGCCTGACCAATAGACCAATCCTTGCACGCAGAGTCAGACTCCTTCACTGAGGCCTCGACCTACAAATTTTCGAGTAGCGCAATGGATTCATCCAAAACACTATAATTTGACTATTTATCCAATTAAACACTTCAATTAACTTTAGAGCAGGTATAGGCTCTAAATATATATATATCCTTGAAAAAACCTCAAGATATGTGGACTTTTTCCTCCAACCCCATGTACAGAGCCTGCCCTCATACATCCGGGATACCAGTGACTTCCTGTTAAAAACAAGGGACTGTGTTTGGCACAATGAATACTTGCTAATGACTTTAGATGTAACATCTCTTTATACGTTGATTAATCACAAAGACTGATTGCGTGCCTTAAAACATTTCCTTGCTCATAGGGGTACTTTATTTGCAGATCACAACAATATGTTAGTCAACATGGTTGAATTTTGTTTAACTAACAACGTGTTTCTTTTTGAAAATGCACTCTACCAACAGCAACGGGGTGTCGCGATGGGGGCCAGCTTCTCTCCCAGCTATGCATGTTTGCATATGGGCTGGTGGGAGGAGCTGGTCCTCGCAAGACATTACCCTACACAACTAAATAACAACATTGTCAAATGGATCAGATACATTGACGACCTGTTTATTATCTGGCGTGGTGACATTAATGAAACAAATGTATTTGTGGAAAACCTTATCCAGAACAATCTGAATCTCAATTTTACAGCAGATATCAGTCCGATATCAGTTAATTTCTTAGACGTAAAAGTCTATATCAACGAAGGTCAGATACATACCACACTACATAGGAAATCAACAGCTGGTAATTCGATACTTCATGCCAGCAGCGCACACCCGCAACACCTTATAAACAGTATTCCTTATGGAGAGATGCTGCGTCTTAAACGCACATGCAGCAATCCCACTGATCTCAATCTAGTGCAAGATGCCAGCAAAAAAAGATGTCGGGCAAGGGGATATTCTCCGAAGATTATGGATAATGCCATCAGGAAGAGCAACGACTTAGACAGAGTAACTCTGTTTCAAGACAAAAAAGAAAAACCTAAAACAACGGAGGACCAATTTAGATTTATTCTGAATTTCAGCAAACCGGGTAAATCCCTTAAAAATCTAATCAATAAAAATTGGCCCATTATACTAGGCGATCCCATTATTGGCCATTTACTCACCAAAAGAGCTGCTATAACATTTAGCAGAGCTCCATCTATGCGTGATGCTCTAGTCAGAAATGACTTGGAAAATCAACCACAAGTCACTTGGCTCAGCCAAAGAAAGGGATTTCATAGGTGTAAATCATGCAAAGCATGCCAACAGGGCACTAATACCACCGCATTCAGAACACCATTCAACAAAGCTGAAATCCCTATTACCAAACACTTAACTTGCAAAACGGATCATGCTATCTATGTGCTGGAATGCCCCTGTGGACTCATATGTAGGAAGTACCATCCTCCAGGGACACAAGAGCGTACTTCAGCACATGAGAGCAATCAAAAACAAGGATCCGTCTTATCCTGTTGCAAGACACTTTGAGGATTGCCACAAATCTGACCCCACTCTTCTAAAATACTTTCTGATAGACAATATCCCTCACAAGAAAAGAGGAGGAGATCGGGTGAGAGCACTTAGGCAATTAGAGACCAGGTACATCCTAAACTTGGATACAAAGCATCCTAACGGCCTAAATCAAACTGAAGACCTATGCACCTGCCTATAAAACTTTACCGGGTCTCCCTGCCTCTCCCTCTTTCATTGTGACTTTAAGGCAACCATAGTTTTACTCACACTTTGTCATCTGTTGAACATGTAAATTTACATTTTCTACATTGGAAAACTTAAAACGCATAGAATATTTGATGGAATATTATGTCCATATTCTGTATTCCCATATGCCGCTTTGTATATATCTTATTCTCAATCTATTCACATACACCTCGGGTTTTTTAGAAATTTCTTAAAATTTTGTAACAAAAAAGTATACATTTGCACTAAGCACTTTAACAACTTTTTCACTTGCATAATTCCACATGCACTTATCGAGTCAAGCGTTGGCAGACACAGCTCTATAAAACTGCATTGAATCCACTGCAACGTCTACAACAATTAACCTATTGAGACTTAATAACAGGGTATTTATACCTGGATGTGGCATCTGACAAATGTCAGTATAAGGTTTCCTTTTAATAAATCAGAGATATTTATTGGTTAATTTTAATCTTATTTATTGAAATGAGGTTGTTTTAATCATGTCTGATCGCTAGGAGACAACACCTATATACTTCACATCAATGTATATATATCAATTGGTTTTAAATGTAATTTAGCATTGTAAAACAATTTTTAACATTGGCTATTTTGCACATTTATGTAGTAATAATGTGAAACCGGTTAACATTTTAAGGTTTCATCTGTGTCAATATTCCACCTGAATTTATACGTGCATGTCACTAAGTTAAAAGTAAAAAAATGCAATTTAATGTACCATGAGATGTATGGGCGCGTCATGTGATCAAGGTCCTTCTGGGATCGAAACGCGTCATGCCGACTGTGTTTGCCGTGGCTGATTAAATCTTGGATGGTAACACGATTCCTGTGGTCTGCACTCTGGTTTTTGACAGCGAAAACGACGACTGTTTACGGAGACAAGGCGATATATATATATATATATATATATATACACATCTCTACACAAAGGACTAGAACTCCCGTATCCTCCAGGCGGCGATGAAGGAGAAACAGACACCACCGTGTCAGGCGAGATGTTTTATTTAAACCTTACCCTCACGAACGATGATGTGTATATGTTTGTATACATATATATATATATATATATATATATATATATATATATGTATATGTGTATATATAAAATATTTTGCTTTAAGAACTATTATTGTGACCAATGGGAGGGTGTTGTGTGTTTCCTACATGGCCCATACTAGTTTTCCCTAGGTTAACCTAACTGTGCATACTTTAGGCTGCATTTTCTTTTGCACGCCTTACTATAGTAAACATGCTTCCTTTTGTGTCACATTTTATTTTCAGGCAGAACCTGCATGTGTGTTCTTGTTCTGTTCTTTTCCTGGGATTTAGTCTGAACACCATAGACAAGGTAAAACAACAATGTCCCTTGTTATTTCTCTGGGCAGGCACTAGCACCTAGACATAACACGAGAATGAAGCGGTTTATGAGCACACGTCTTGTCATATAGAGGTCCAAATAAAACACATAGTGGTATTTATTAAACCTGAGCACTGCGTCAACCAAGATGTTGAATGTTTATTCGTTTATACAAAGGTTTTTGGTCCACCATTAATCCCAGAGATCTTAAACATAGAATCATTTCGCTTTGGTAGAAGGGGAGGGGTTAGGCTACTCTGTCTTATAACATAACAGGCCTTTTTATGGTATATGGTTTATTGAGCATGCTTACCGTACTTTTGGTATGTATTTGCTTTCTAATTGTGGCACGAATACTGCATTTTAGAGCATAATATTTCAAAAATATTTTCTAAACTTCCATTGTTTATCCTATTGTGTACAAGTGTGAGTTAGAGAATGAAAGGGTGTGTCCCGTTACCGCGATACCCGAGAGGGTCGAGAGTGTTGTGTTCTTGGATGTAAAGTCACTTGTCTCTCTGGTAAGGTTAGGAGGAAAAGTGAAGCACTATAGCTAGTCAGACTGTGGCTCAGATACCGCAGTGGTGTGGTGACTCAGTCCCTATAAGCCAAGGTTCTATAATCACAAGCATAGTTCTGTTCCTGAGCAGAATCCCTATAACACTGTCACGGACTGTGACCTCGTAGCACTAAAAGTATACAAGTCACTATTCCCCACTACACCAACCAAGATGTAATTCTGTCTCTCTCTGATTATACACAGACCTCTGCAGTGCATTAGCTACTAGAGGTTTCATAATGTACTATAGTGAATTTCCCACTTACAACTTATTTAAGCTGGCAGTTATTTTATATGTAGATAATGGACAGTGAAAGACCTAAAAAATGTAAAGAATATTCTGTTATTATCCACATCTTTGACACCGCCCCATGTTCAGACTCAAGGCCATCTAGCCCCCCGGTCAAAACATGGCTGAAGTCAACAGAAGCAGCAAAATAATATAACCAGGAGTCAGTTTTTGCTCAAATATAAGCATCGTGTTCATAATAAAAAATAATCCTTTTCAGAAAAACAGTATGAATGAAGATTAAGGGGCCACTTCTTCCCTTGGAATTAAAGAACGCGTCTTACTTGGACTTTACAGATCGTCATTAATTACTGTAAATGGTAGGTTTTAATTACAGTGAAAGATGTTCAGCAACCTTCAGTTCTATGCAGCTATAAAAGCCAAGCCATCAGCATCTCATAAAATAAAGTATGGTTCTCCTCGGATGCCTTGCACTAAAGTTGCATCCCATGCCCACTTGAAATATGCGATTGTGTTGTGATTTTGGTATAGGTATAGATTTGCCGCTTTTACCACATAATCCATCATCAGAAGCATAATTTGCTGATTTTATCAAGATACAACTTTTTATTATTACTCAAAAGGTTGAATAGTTACTAAAAAACAGTGAAACGTGTTGCTGAAGGGACTTTGCAAAGCTGGACTGGTCAACGTTTTGTTGCTTATTGCTATCTTTGGGTGTTAAACTGGTTCAGTGCCAGTTGTACACCCAAGATGCAAACACAGATTGTTTCTCTGGAGAAAAACAGGCACACACATCACATTAGTTTAGAAAGGTGTTATCTGAAAAAGTTTTATCAAATTAGGTTTTGTTTGTGAAAAATAAAGTAACATTGTGCATTTTTAGGTAATTCTTTGTGGAGACGTGTTTTTTTTTTAAGTGTGTGGTAAGCCTCTGACACTGAACCACAGTCACCCCCAAACCTTTAATCTGCTAAACACTATTTAGTATTATTTCTCTACCGTAAAAATGATTTGGCGTGGGAATTAGGGGAGTTTAAAGTGGTCCAGTAGGTTCTAGAAATTTGTCAGCAGGAAGTCATTATAAAAAAAATGACGGGGTCTCGCAATCAAAAAGTTTAAAGACCTCTGCTCTAAGCCCATGTGACTAAAAGTTGTATGAAAAAATAGTTTTCTTGAATATTTTCAACACATAAACCAATGTGTTCAAGATCATATGCGCCGGCAGGCTGAACTCAGACAGGATAGCAGTGAGCTGGCAAAAAATAAGCTACCCAATACCGAGCCGCCCAATACCGAGCTGCATACTGAGCGAATAAATACTGAGCTAACAAAAACAGCCACCAATAACAGAGCCCGCCCAAAAATAGAGTTTGCTGCAAAAAGTTAAAGGAGAACCATGCCAAAGATTCCAGGGCAAAGAGGCAAATAACCAAACCCCCACATCTCCCCCAAAAAACAAGCCTTCTGCTGCTGAAGGGGCAACACATCCAACTACCTTGGAATATGAGAATTCAAGAACTATCATGATAAACCCAAAGAAAGAGTAGGTGGAGACAGGGTCTACACTATGCAAAAGCCAACACCAGCCTCCTTGCAGTTGCTTGTCATGTAGCTTTAGAGTTTACAATAAGAATTCTGACATTGCTGAAATTTCAAGTACACTGGAGTTATTAAGTCACAGGCAGTTGCTCTTTTCAGGCTACCTCTACCTCTCACTGTCACTGTCGCTCTATCCACAGTCATCTTATCAATTCTTTTGGAAACCTGCAAAAAACATTACAGTGATTGAGTGACATTTTCTGCTAGTTTATTATCCATAAGATGACACAAGAATCATACCAAAGTTCTTACCCAGGAACCAAATGAATATATGTATTAGGGTGGCTTAAAGATGCCCAACACCTGTCAGATTGGACCACCAATCTCTAAGCCGATTTGACTATTAATATAAATATTAGTAAATAAATATTTAGGTTACATTTGTTAAGCACATAACAAACCAATGTTTGCAGGACCATAAGCGCTGGCAGGCTTAACTCTGATGGGACAGCAGTATTCTGTAACAAAATAGAGGTACAATTAGCGGAAATAACAGCATCAACATGCCCATCAAAAAGTACAAAAAAGGTAGGCGCGGACAGAGAACTCCACTCCGCCATCGGACTCTGTGGAGATTTCCCTTCGCCGCACTCCGCTGAGAACACGGAGTAGGGAAAAAACTCCAGCTCCGCAGCGGAGCAGAGTTAGCCAGCCCACCCCCCAGTTTGTGCAAGATGTACGCGAGGAGGAGGAGGGCAGGCCAGGGACGCCGCAATAAGGTAAGTTACATTTCTTCTTTTTAAATTATGATGCATGTTATTTTAATTTATGCGGGGTGGAGGTGGGTGGCGGAGAGAGCAGTGTCCCTCGGAGCTTACCCCCAACTACGTGGAACTCCACGTAGCTGCACTCCGCAAGCTCCCCCATGGGTTAAAAATAGCCACCAAAAACAAGGAAATAAAAAAACTGAGCCGTCAAAAACAAAGCCACCAAAAGTAGGATTGTTGAGGGCCGAAGGTTTGGGGAGAACCATGTTCAAAGTGGAAGGTTTAATAGGCCAAGAACCAACACCCCCCCCCCCCACCCTACCCGCCAAAACCCTGAGCTGCCAAAAAAAGAGCCACCAAAGAAAGGAGCATTGGGGGCAAAAATTTAGGGGAGGACCATGCCAAAGATGCCATGACTATCATAACAAGAACAAACTCCCCTCCAACCACCTAAAAAAAAAAAACATCACAGCTGGCAATAGTAATGAATTGGAAACATATCTGACTAGCTTGGAATATAATTAGTGAAGAACTATCAGAATATATCTGAATAAAGTGTAGGTGGCAGGAGGTGTCTATGCCTCTCAAACCCTAACAGAGACCTCCTTGCAAAGGCTTTTAATGTAGATTTGAAGGACAATTCGAATTCTGACATTGCTGAAGATTCATGTACACCAGAGGTATTAAGGCATAGGCAGCTGGTCAACGCATCCTGCATTTTAGGCTCCCCCCTCTAGAAAAAGTAACCTTCCATCAGTTTATAATTCTATAGCTCTCACTTGATCTTATCAATTTTTGGGAACTCTGGGGAATACATTAGTGACTTTCGTGCAACATTTTCTGAGACTTGAAAGTACAATTCAATATGTGGGCTTGAATTTGCAAATATGGAGTAATAAAATTCAGATTTCGAATGGGGGTAAAATTCCTTAAGATGGCACAAGTACACATGAATCATACCAAAGTCCTTACCCAGGATACTTATGAATATGTGTTTTAAAGTGGATTAGACGCCCAACACCTTATTAAAAGGATTGCCTATTTGGCAAAAAAATAATGTTTACAAATACTTCCATTACATTTGTTTTTTTAACACATAACAAACCAATGTGTACACGACAATAGGCGCCGGCAAGCTTATCTCAGTGACAGGACTGCAGAATTCAGTTAATATAGTAGAGGTACAGTTTCAAACATAAAAGCTTTAACATGACAATCAAAAGAAATACAGCACAATACAGAGCCGCCAAATAGAGTAGCCAAATACAGAGCTGCCAACAGTAGGAGGGTTGAAGGCAAAAGTTTTGGGAGAACCACACCAAAGGTGCAAGAACTAACAGGTGAGGAATCGACCCATCCATCCCCCCAAAAAACAAGCCTTTACAGCTGGTAGTAGTAATGAATGAGCAAAACATCTGGCTAGCTTGGGATACAAGTATCCAAGAATTATTATAATATACCCAAATAAAAAGTAGGTGGCGGCAGAAGGCTATGCCTCCAAAAAGCTAACATCCTCCTTGCAGTGGCTTGTCTTGTAGCTTTTTACATTTACTGCTCCAATTCTGACATTGCTGAAGTTTCAAGTATGCCAGAGCTATTAAGGCATGGCATCTTATATTCTAGGCTACCCTCATTGAAAATGATCTTTCACAAGTTTCTTCACCTCTCTTTTCAGGCTACCTGTATCTCTCACTGTAGCTCTATCCACTGTCATCTTATCAATTTTTGAGAACCCTGAGCAAGACGTTAGTGATTTTTGTGCGACATTTCCTGAGAGTTGAATCCAAAAGGTTAGACAAGTAGAAATGTATTATACCAAAGTCCTTACCCAGTATCCTTATCATGTCTCAAAGTGGCATAAAAACAGCCACTACCTTCTCAGATGGGATAACCATTCTCTAAGCTTATATGACTAAGCACAATTTTTTAAATTAATATCTTTATTATTGTTTCCACACATATAACAAACCAACATGTAAAAGACGATAAGCATTGGCAGGCTTCACTCAAACAGACAGCAGTATTTTGTTAACACAGAGAGGTCCAGTTAGTGGCAAAAACAATATCAACAGGCGCATCAAAAGAAATGCACAATAAAAAGACGCCACAACAGGGCACGCAAAAAACTATGCCACCAAATCTGAGTAGCTAAAAATGGAGCCTCCAAATATTGAACTGCAAAAAACTGGCCCGAGTCATACTGACTGCCAAAAACAGATGCAAAAAAAAAAAGCAGCCAGGGCCAACAAAAACAGGATGGTTGAAGACCAAAAGTTAGGGGAGAACCCTGTGAAAGATGCCAGGACTAACAGGACAAGAACTGATCCATCCACCCCATCATAGCTGGTAGTAATGAAAGGGCAACACATCTGACTACCTTGGAATATAAGAAGCCAAAAACTATTAGAATATATGCAAGGAAAAAGTCTATGGTGGCTGGTGTCTATACCTCCCAAAATCTAACACCATCCTCCTTGCAGTGGGTGGTCATATAGATATTGCATTTAGAGTTCTAATCCTGACAATGCTGAACAGTTGTTCAGTGTGTTGAACTCTCAAGGCTGCCCCCCAGGGAAAATGATATTTCACTAATTTCTTAACCTCTTTTCAGGCTACCTGTATCGCTCACTAACGCTCTACTCATTGTCTTAACAAACTCTTTGAGGCCCTAGGCAAAACATTACACTCATTTTAGAGTGTCCTTCTCTGAAAGTTTATTGTTCAATTGAATATTTGGGAGGAATTTGCAGATATCGTGGAGAAAGTGTGGCTCAATGATTGGAGTGGCAGACCCTGATGCAGAGGTCTAACCCGGGACCAGGGTTCAATTCCCCGCCTCGGCGGGTCTTGGGCTCAAAAATTCCACGGACCTGATAATTCTCGCCTCGGTGCCATTCCAATCATGGAGTCCCACTCTGCAACTCTGGGCAATAGCTTGCTTAATCTCCACAACGGCCCCCACAACGCTAAGGATGCCTGGCCTCCACCTTGGGGGTGCCCAGGAATGGACGCCTCACAGGGAAAGCCAGGATGGGTTCCACAGCGGTATTCGTACAAGCGCCTTGAGACCCTTGCGGGTGAGTAGTGCGCTATACAAGTATCAATTTACAATTTTACAATTTATATTGTGCAATGAAATTCATATTCTGAAGGGGGGGAAAATGTGAAAAGAGGACACACGGGCACATGAATTGGTGAAAAGTCTTTAATTTGGTTTCTTACAAATATATGTTGCTAAGTGGTTTGAGGGCACCCGACACCATAATAGGCAAGATCAACATTCTCTAAGCCCATGTGACTAAACTAAGTTGTTTAAAACATGTTTTATTAAATATTTTCAACACATAAACCAATGTGTACAAGACCATAAGCTGCAGCAGGCTTAACTCAGACAGGATAGAAGTATTCTGTTAACATAATAGTGGTTCTGTTAACTCAATAGTGGTTCAGTTAGTGGCTATAAGAGCATTAAGACCTCTATAAAAAAAAATACATCAGAATAGAAAGAGATGACATACTGAGCCGCCAGACATTGACCCACTAAACACTGAGTAGAAACAAACACTGAGCAAAAACAAAAACAGACACCAAATACAGGAGAGTTGAAGGCAAAAAGTTAGGGCAGAACCAAACCAAAGATACCATGTCCAACAGGCAAATAACCAACTCACCCTCCAAAAAAATCCATAATAGCTGGCGGTAGTAATTAGGCCTGAGCGATGAACTCCGCTCCGTTTGCGGAGCTATCCCCTCTCTACGGAGCAAGCAGAGTCGCGAAAAACTCCACTCCTCAGAGTGGAGTTTTATTCCTCTCGGTCACTTGCCAATGTTAAGTTGGCATGTGTGAGTGAGGAATATCCTACTTGAGGCCACCTCCTGGCTATATTTCTCAACAAGGGCAGTCGTAGAGGGCTGAGAAAGCTTGCGCTGTAAAACATTCCATTCCAGTTGAGGAAACTTCGGCTCAAGTAAAATATCTACTCGATCAGCAGAAAGAATCAGCGCCCTCTTGAGCGGCACATGGTTTTCTTTACCCCGATTTTCTAGCACAGGACAAACACCCAGTGCTCGAAATCAGCATGAATGTCTCAACCTAATGCACTCTGCCACTTGCAGTACTCCTAGTAGCAAGGTACAGTATTTTGATCACTTCGCATAGTGGAAGTCTACAAACTCCGCCCAGGCCTAGTAGTAATAAAGGGGCAACACATCCAACTAACTTGCAATATAAGTTGACTAGAACTATCATAATAAACCAAAATAAGCTGTAGGTGGCGGCAGGTGTCTATGCCTCCCAAAAGCGAACACCAGCCTCCTTGCAGTAGCTTGTCTATTAGCTTTTGAATTTTCAGTACATATTCTGACATTGCTGAAGTTTCAAGTACACTAGAGGAATTAAGGCACAGGCAGATGTTCAATGCTTGCTGCCAAAACAGAGTGACCAAATAGTGAGCTGCCAAAAACACAACCACCAAAAATAGAGTTAAAGGCAAAAATTAAGAGAGAACCACGCCAAAGATGCCAGGTCTAACAGTCCAAAAACCACCCCCCCCCCCCCAAAAAAAAATATATATCAAGCCATCACAGTTGGTAGTAGTACTGAAGGGGCAACACATCTGACTAGCTAGGAATGCAAGTCAAGAATTAGCATAATATACCAAAATAAAGAGTAGATGGCAGCATGTATATATGCCTTCCAAAAGCTAACACCAGCCTCCTTGCAGTGGCTTGAGAAATTTAGAATTAAAGTTCAAATTCTGACATTGCTGAAGTTTTAAGCGGCCAGAGGTATTAAAACAGACAGTCGTTCAAGGCGGTCTACCTTCTAGGCTACCCACAGAGAAAGTAATATTTTATCACTTTCTTAAACTCTTCTCAGGCTACCTCTACTTCTCAGGCTACCTCTACCTCTCACTGCCACTCTAGCCATCGTCATCTTGTAAATTTTTTGGAACCCTGTGCAAAACGTTGCAGTAAATTTTGAGTGACATTTTCTAATTGTTAAACACACAATTCAATATGTGGACTTGAATTTACTAAAACTTAGACACATTTCAGATTTCGAATGGTGGCAAAATTCCCTTATATGACACAAGTAAACATGAATATTAGCAAAGTCCTTACCCAGGATCCTTATGAATGTAGGTCTTAACGTGGCTTAAAGACACCCAATACATTGTCAGACAGGATCACCCTTCTCCAAGTCTGTTTGACTAAAAAAATATTTAAAATAAATATTTTTTTCATTTTTTCAGCACATAACATAGCAAAGTGTAGAAGACGATAAGTGATGGCAGGCTTAACTCCGACAGGACAGCAGTCTTCTGTTAAAAAAAAAAAAAAAGAAGAGGTACAGTTAGTGGCAATAAAAGCATCAACTTGCCAATCAAAACAATGCACAATAAATAAATAAAAAAAGACAAAAACAGGGCAAGCCAAAAACTGAGCCGCCAAAAACTGAGCCGCCAAAATCTGAGTTGTCAAAATCTGAGTTGTCAAAAACTGAGTTGCCAAACACTTAGCTGCCAAATACTAGGCCGACAAATAATCAGCTGCAAAAAACTGAGCTCCCAAAAACAGAGCCGCTAAAAACAGGATGGTTGAAGACTAAAAGTTAGGGAAGAAACAGGTCAAAGATGCCAAGTCTGAAAGGCTACGAACCATCTCCTCCAAAACCAACAAGCCATCACAGCTGGTAGTATAATGAAGGGGCAACACACCTCACTACCTTGGAATATAAGAAGCCATGCACTATTGTAATACTCCCAAATTAGAACTAGGTGGCAGCTGGTGTCTATTCCTCCCGAAATCTAACACCATTCTCCTTGCAGTAGATTGTTTTGCAGCTTTTGAATTTACGGTTCTAGGCTGCCCCCAGGAAAAGTGATCTGTCACAGGGTTCTTAACCTCAATTTTTAGGCTACTTGTATCTGGCACGTTCACTCTACCCACTGTCTTATCAATTTTTTCGGGCCCTGGACAAAACATTAGTGATTTTTAAGTGATGTTTTCTGAAAGTTTAATGCACAATTCAATATGTGGGCTGAATTTGAAGATATTGAGTAATAAAATTTAAATTTTGAATAGAGGGAAAATTCCATGAGATGAGAAGTACATGTGAAAAATCAGGACGTCGTTACTCAGGATCCTAATGAAAATATGTCTCAAAGTGTATTGGAGACACCCGTCACCTTAGGCTAAATTACCATTCTATGAGCCCAAGTGACTAAACAAAGTTGTTTTTATTAAAAAATTAGGTGCGTGGCGAAGATGGCGGTGTGAGCAGATGTGTCTTGCCGGCGATCCGTTCCTGCCCGGCTTAAAGCACTCTCCATAGCAATCCCCAGCTAATGGGGTCTCTGGGGGAGGGTGCACAATACCAATGACAGGCGGTGGCCACCCAGGGGCTCGTTGGAGTTTGATTGGAAGACCAGCAAGGATATAAATTGAGCCAAGGCTTGTACCCAGCACGGGCCATGCCATACATCCATGTTGGCGAGCCAGAGAAGAGGGTCCGGAGGGCTGAATGTAGCGGCGGAGGGGCCTGCGTCATCAAGGTACAGAGAAACCTCCATTGATGCTGCTTGCTCAAAGTTGCCCAAAGTTGCCCAAAGTGCTACCGTTCCCCCTGAGGCCTGCATCTTGGAGGTGGGCCTCGTGTCAGTTTGGGGGCGGAGGACCAGAGCTTCAGTAGCAGTCTGTGATGAGTGCTACACTGAGTGGTCTGGCGTTCTTGGACCTGCCCGCTCACTTCCTCATATTTTGCTGTATCCGGGGGCCCGCACGGCACCTGCTGAGACAACCCAGCAAGACACGCACTTCAGCCCCCTCACCTCTCTGCTCAGCTGTATCGCCGGAGCCGTAGGTGCTAGAAGGCCCAATGCGTGGACTATGGGAGGTCTGGACCCACAACTCTTTTGCCCAGGATCACTTATCCTCATGGACCGCAGGGACTGGGGCAGCACCGGGGCCTGGAGCAGTAGTGGGACCCGGCTAGGCCAGAACTTCAGGATGGCCCCAGGCCGCTGCACAACCTTGACCTTACCTCACCAGGAATTGCCCTGGGAAGCTCCCGCCGGCATTTGGAAACACGTTGTGTGGCAAAAGTGTACCCCGCATCCAATAAAAGAACTGGGCCACCTTACTCGCTGGGACCCGCATGGGCAACGTGTGCTCTGACCCCTCCCCTCTTTCTCAACACGCTCCTTCAAACAGGGGCTGGAGGGCAAGACTAGCACAAAGGCCTCATCTACCGTGCTCCAGTTGTGGCTGTGACGGCCCTGATCAGCCCTAGGATTTAGGGTCTTTGGGGCCACTGTTGTGCCTGACCCAGAAACGCACTGACATTGTCAGTGGGCTGCAGAGGAATGTTGCAGTCTCTACTCCCTGGGGGCCCACCACCCTCTATCACCTTGGTCGGGCTGTGGCCCTGGGTCTGGATGCGGGTTACAAAGGATCAAATGACTCTCTGTAGTCGTCCTGGACACTGGGCAGCTGACCAGGGGAACAGTGGCACTTATCTCTCCTAAACAGCACCGCCAAGGGCCAGACCGGTCTCAGCTTGGTTCCAGAGCTTGCTCATGCAGTGACCAAGACTCAGCTGCCCTACACCCTGCACCATGCGGTTGCCTGGGGTCCGCTGCCAGAGAGCAATGGCCACATCAAAAGTGAAAAAGGACCATTCAGTCTGTCAAATGCTGCTAAAGGGCATGGGAGAGGCCCAGCAGTAGAAGCTGGCAGCGGAAGAATAGAAGCACCCAGGGGGAGGAGATGGAACCAAAGGCGCAGTGACCCATGAGTTTCTGGAGGCATTGTTTGGTTCTCTGCAAGAAGACCTGCAGACAGTGAAAAAGCATCTGACGGTGGAACTCAGGAAAGTATGCCGAGACAGACGAGGTGGGGGAAGAGTGTGGTGGCTCCGTGGCCAGGGACATAGAAATAGAAGACCTCCAACACAAAATCATACGTTTGCAGGATCAACAAATTGTCTTACAGGCCCTTGCTGAAGGCCTAGAAAACAGGTCTAAAATAAACTATGTCTGAATCCAGGGGGTCCCTACGAGCATGGAGGGCTTGGACCTCAAGAGATGTGTTCAAGCCCTATTCAGCAGTATTCTGGGGATAAACATGCAGAGCATCACCAAGATAGATCAATGCCACAGAGTCAGTCCGCCCCATGCTCTCCCTCGTCCACTGGCAGACATCCTGATCTGGAATTCACAACTTCACAGAGAAGGAAGCGATCCTCAAAGCCGCCAGATCAGACCAGAGATACCATTCCGGAGTCATTTGTTACATATATTCCAGGACATTGCAGCCTCTACTTTGCAGAAACAAAAAGTTCTGCCCTGTTAGCAGCCACCAACACTCCCAGAATACTGCCTACTCCTAGGGCCACCCATTTTGTCATCTCTTTCACATGAATGGTAAAACACACCAGCTATGTTCCCTGCCGAAGGGTTATAAGATCCTCAATCTAGATCAAGGATCATGATTCCCACTGTTCCCCTGCTGATGATAAAAGGCCTCGTAGAGACAGCCGTAGGTCAAGGCATGGACTGGGAGTGGAACGTTACCCTCCTAACCTGGCTACCATGGCTAAAGAAAGGTCTGAGCTGCTGCACTCCCTTTCTGGTGACAGCAAACCTGAGGATGATGTTCCCCCTGTGAGGTATTGTACAGTATGAGGGGAAGATACTTCTAGGGCAGGGGCACGCCTTGGCAGTCCGCACTTGTCTGTACCTTCACGTCATGATGGACTCTATTGTCTATATATTTGTTCAACTTTTTTGTTTGGGTTTTGGGGTGACGTTTGGGGGTTTCCCTTCTGACAGGCCACACCAGATCAGGACGATACACCACCGGACAATTACAAACCTTCCCCGGCAGTTTGGCTCCTATACACCTCTCAACAAGCCCCATGTCTACCACTTTTCATTCTAGACCCTGGAGACCAAAGTACTTCGCCTTAATGTACAAGGCCTTAACAATCCCATTAAGAGGTTGGCTATTCTCTCCACATTAGGACAGTCATGAGGGGATATATGCCTGCTCAAGGAAAGACACTTGCTTCCCCAAGACACGCTGCATAGAATGTATACCAAGAGATTCCACCAGCAATTTTTTCATCAACGAAAGAGAAGAAAGGGGTTGTGGCTATTCTTCTTTCCAAACGCTTCTCCAGGGTGGTCCTGGGTACATGTCTCGAGATCAAGGGCCGCTTGTTGGCCATCCATGTGCAACTTGGAGCATTTCACCTCACGGTAACCTCGCTATAAGCCCCAAATGATTGGCAAGAGGATTTTATAATTGATTCCCTAGCCAAAGTCCTCCATTCCCCAGTTCAGGTGATGTTGGTAGGAGGAGACTAACAATATAATGGACAAGGAAAAGGACCGCTCTGGACAGAGAACTGGGCACAATGGGGCTCTTTCCCCTGAGGGATTAGCTTGTTTAGATGACTGTGGACTGAGCGACATTTGGCGCTCCCAGCACCCCCAATGAACTTGACTACACTTTCTATTCCGCTGCGCATAAGAATTATGCTCGCTTAGACCACATTTTACCCTCCTCTGGCTTGGGATTGGGTAACGGAATCTTGCATTAAACCATGCTCCCTATCTGACCATGTACACGTCATGCTCACACTGAGCACCCCCCACCCATACACCACCCTGGTGGCTGCAGAGATGTTGTTACACTCCCCTGAGGTGGTTTCCTGGGGTGCTCTCATTGCAAAGGCAGCCCATGACCATAAAATATGGAAGGATAAGAGGAGGGAATTGGAGAAAACAGTATTGGAGTTGGAATCCATCCATACATCCATCCAGAGTTTGACGTAAACTAGAAAAAGAGGTTGCAACTTAAATGTCTTGACCTAGACAGGGTTTAATTAGCGATGCTATACCTCAAACATACATTTTTTATGGGGACCAATAAATGGGGTATATGCTGGCGTACCACCTGCGCAGCAAGCAACATGCAAATGCAGTTAAGTCAATACATCCACACTGAATTCCAGGTGTTTTACACCAAGCTGTATGCGAGGGACCCCAAATTATTATCGGACCCCTGGCCTACATATATTTGGCAGTGGTCACACCTCTCCCACCTGACAAAACAGAGGCACTTGAACAACTTAATTGAACAGAAGAAGTGATATCAGTGATAGCTCGGCTGAAGTCATTTATATCGCTGAGCTTGGACGGATTCAGCGCCACCTTTTATAAGACGTTTTGCCTAAATTTACCCCCTTTTGACTCACCTCTTCTAATTCTTTAACTGACACGGGCTCCTTAATGGAGTAGATGCTAAAGGCCTCAATCTTAGAAATCCCTAAGCCAGGGGAAGACCCCTAACAAGGCAGTTCATAACGCCTCATCTCCCTTCTCAATGTGGACGCAAAACTGTTCGCTAGTGTCCCTGCTCATCGCCTTAAACCCTCAAAGTCTCATCGATCCAGATCAGACTGGGATTATCTCCATGAGCCAAAATGAGGACAACATCAAGCGCATTTGCCATCTTATTGATAAGGAACATCACTCATGGGAGGTGGCCCTACTACTGGCTATAGACGCCGAAAAGGAGTTTGATCAAGTGCACTGGCCCGATCTGTTTGCGAATCTCAGGTGCTTCGGTGTGGGCAAGCGGTTTGTGAAGTGTATTAAATGCATCTATAGAACCCCTAGCACCGTGGTGCAGGTGAATGGGGTGAGCTCCGGTAGGCTCGCTATTGAGTTGGGCTTGAGGCAGGGCTGCCCGCTGTCTCCGCTCTTCAATACCCTGTACATGGAGCCCTTCGCGCAGAAACTGTGAGACAACCCTAAGGCAGCGGGCATACGATTCAGGGCTGATCATCATTTTATTAGTCTCTACGCGGATGATATTTTCTCAATCACCCAGCCTCTGTCCTCGCTTTGAGCCATAGTCTCGGAGCGGACCATATTTGGAGCTACATCGGGCTTTAGGGTAAACTCGCAGAAATCGCAAGCATTGAACCTTACTGCAAATCAGTGCACTGAGCAAACTTTGTGATCCCAGTTTGACTTCCAGTGGTTTCAGACAGACCTCCCCTACCCGAGACTATTCTTAGCACTGAGTGTCACTAAAAACACACACGCTAACTATGCCAGACTCATGGCCCTAATCCGCAGAGACTTCGGCCAATGGCATGCTTGCCTCTCACGTGGCAGGGCAGAATAGCCATGGAGAAAGTGAATATCCTTCCTCGGCCCCTCTTCCTTTTTCAGACACTACCCCCCTCTCCACCACCTGGCATGATTAGCAACCTTCAAAGAGACCGATATATGTGGGGGAAGACAAAGCCCAGATTGCAAAAGTATTAGCAGCAACAAATAAAACAAGTGGGGGTTCTAGCGGTCCCTAATCTCCTGTGGTACAATCAGGCAGTGCAACTGAGGTACCTGGTGGAGTGGAACCGCCCTAGGATGGAGAAGCACTGGGTCTTCAAGGACCAAACAGTGGTGGGGATCAAATGGTGCTGGGTGAACACATTTGGCACGAGGGGTGGCTTCCCCGCTCTCACAGATCGTGGGGTTTCTACTCACCCCCAGTAACCAGTCCTACGCTGAGAGTATGGGACAGGGTGGTGGCGACTGCTGGGCTTTCAAATTTCCCCACACCAATGACACCTTTGTTTCAACCCAGAGGTCCCCTCCAGGTATGTCCAGGGGCATTGCTAAGCACTCTTTGGCGGGTGGTTGTAAGCGGATTGGGTGCCTCTAGAACCATGAGGGTCTTATCCCATTTGATTAATTGAAGACTTACTATTCCTTGCTGGAGCAGGACTGATTTATCCACATGCAGCAGGCTCACTAGTTGCTTAACACTGAGATACGCCCCAAAGCCAGTAGACCCATGACCCCCTTTGAGAAATGGCTGCTCCTAAAAGCGGACGATAAAAATCTAATTTCTAAAATCTAACGGCATTTGATGAAATCATCCCATAACCACAAGACCCCATGCCAGATCCGTTGGGACGTAGAACTTGGTTGAACTCTTACAGACAAAGAACGGGAGGGCATATTTCATAGGACATGGCACACAACTCGGGGCACACTGGAACAGCATTAAAAATGTGCTCATACTGGTACTACACCCCTGTACTCATTCAAAAATGGAATGCACAGTGTGACGGCCAACGCTGGTAAAGCTTGGCAACCCAGGGATTCTGTTGCATCTTTTGTGGCATTGTCCAAAGCTTTCCAGATTCTGGGAGACTGCCCTGGAGGACATCAATAGCGCCTTTAATACTAAGATCCCTCTGTTCCCCGCATATACCCTTCTGGGGTACCCCACCCCACTCACATATTCACTCTGGTCTACCAGATGCTGACAGATTGCACTGGCACTAAACACTGCACATAGGCTATTCCTGGCCAACTGGGGGCACAGACAAAGTTCCGGACCACAGATAATGGCTTCACCAGCTTTGGTCCCTGTTGGGCATGGAAAGGCTGATGATGGCAACAGGCACGGATCCTACTGCATATAGGAAAATCTGGTCCCCATTCATTTCTATCCTATCCAAAAAGTTCAGAGAATTTACTTGCCCATCCTGCGGGTGTATATTCAGGCTACTGCCCTGCAAGCAGGAGGCGACAGGGGCTGAGTGAATTAACTGACTCCTAGCAAACACTAGCCAAGCTAGGCACTTTGTATTCACAAGATGGTCCTGGTTGGAAGGGAAAAGCAGGGGGGGGGGGGGTGATGGTTCGTCCGATAATTTGGGTTAGTTTAATTCCCTTGTTTTCACTGTTATTCTTTGGCATGCATAGCGCTTTGCTACACTCAGCAACACCACGTGGAGGCCACGTTGAACCAATACTGAACATAAAGTGCATTGCACAGTTCAATGAGCCTTGACTGGCTCTTATCCCCCTGTCCCCTAAGCACGGCTGCTCTATGCTGGGTTGTATGCGGCAAGCTGTGTATTACCATAGCTACATACATGCATAGTTTGATTGATATGGCTTTGTTCACCTGTAATGCAAACAATATTGAGACCCCCTCTACACAATTTACTTTTCAAAAAGGTCAGGGAGAAGAGGTAATCAATAATAAACAATCCAACGAATAAAGCTCCCTCACGACCTATATATTATTTCTTGTACTTTCAAACTACTATTTGTTTAAAATATGTAAAGAAACATGGGCTTTTCGACAAAGAATTCAATTTACCACTACAATTTATTTCTTTACTTTTATTTATTTTGGTATTATCCTTTTTTTATCATTATTCATTTGAAACATTATCAAAATTATACATTTCCATTACTGACAAATCTCTAATACAAAATTATTTTTCTACACAAACCCAGGTAGAGAACACAAATCACTCATACTACTCATTCATACATCCATATACCATACACATCCCATATATACATCTATGTAGCTATCCCAGTTAAAGCATTTAAGTTTGTTACAATCTCTGTGACCATACAAGGGACTACTAAAGAATAGTAGGATTTAAAGAGGACTTGGTCAATGCGTTTCGGTGGCGTAAAGAAACATAGAAGCCACCTTCATCAGGACCCGCCACTTATCACATCAATGGTTCTCAAACCCTGGGATTTCCTAAAAGGATATTTAAAACAAGATCAGTTACTAGCCCAAGACTACCTAAAAGTTAAAAGACACTGATTGAACCAGTTAACCAACATCTACAACATAGAACAGTAATCAAATACACAGGTGTCGTTTTGTCTCGTTCAAGAGTATAGACATTAGTAATCCAAGCAAGTGTGACAATGCCCTTTTTGATACTTTACATCCCCTACTAAAGAACAAAGAATAGAGGAAAGTAGTCTGGTGAGTACAGAAGAAGTTTATTTAGCTATCATTTCCAAAAGGGACTATACTACATAAGTGAAATATTTCTGGATACAGCCTAAGTATTCTAGTCTTACCCTACCAAGATTTATAAGATGGTACTTACTATATAAAAGTCTGTTACTGGAGTAAGATACCTCCTGATATTGCGAAAAACAGCAACCGCGATAGTAGCCTGCGTAATGATATGCCCGTATCCTGACAGAATTAAACAAAAGGAGGCTATAAGTTTTTGCTAGCTCTTATTTAACTGTACTACCCTCCATTATATGTGGGCCTTTCTTATATTCAGACAAGATACTTACTTACCAGAAAATAGCACCTTCTTTTTTCTCCTCAAATATATGGGGGCCACTGTCCATTCGCTATTTGTCTACACATGTACTCCGTATGCCTGCATGAGAAAGTTTTTATTTTTAACATTAACTTCTATACTTGGTTTTAAAGGCATCCCTATCATAATTTGTCTCAAAAAGGAGTGGACGGACTATAATACCTTTGTATTGTATCCCTTTCTAGAATCACAGTAGAATTTCTATCTCCCAAATATTGATGGTCAAATATGTTTACCCCATAAAGACCACGGGTGGAATTCACGTTCTTCAAACTCTTCGTGGTATCCCTGTCAAGAGAGAGGACATGACTTGAAAAACACGTCCTCTCTTGACTCCGTACTAAAACGAGACTCAGTAATATGAATCATCTATTCAGATTCGAAAAAGTATTTTACATAAGCCCCCTGGGCAAAAAAACCTCCAAAACGGCAAACACTGAGTAGTTTATACTATTCACCAGAGTGTCCACTTCTAAACACATACAGAAAAACATTCTCCATTTACTTAAATCTAAACTACCACCAATACAGTTAAACCCAGCCTATTATCTCATTACTCACCTTTTTTAATTTGCGTACCCGTCCTCAATTCACGTGGCGAAATCATAAAGTCTCTTTACAGAAAGTCGGTGAAATGCACCGCGTAAGAGGTCTCCATTTATACTGATCCGATCCCCATTAAAGTGCGCTCAAAATCACCAAAGCAACATCACCTGGTGAATTCCCAAACAATGATGACGGACTCACCCACCTCTATTACCGAGAATGCCATTTTAGTTAAGTCTGCCACTTCTCACAACTATAAAGAGAAAACATGTGTGGTGCATAGTTGACAGCGTCGAGGGACTATCTTAATCAGACCGATAACGCCATCTTGTGTGTGGTGAACAAATTCCAAAGAAATAACGATCTCTTATACCTAAATTCATAATTCAAAGATGAAACTACAAAATCGCAAATTAATTATAATAAAATGAAAATCTGAAGCGTCACAAGGGTTACAAAGGGCAACTGCTTAGATCGCCACATGCTAAGACGATAGTCTCTCTATCCAGACCTATTGGTGGGAACAGTTTTTAAGTACCCGGGTACAATCTATTCTCGATCTAACTTTATTTTTTAAAATATATCATTGTTAGAACCAAATCACTTATTCAGCATCATCCTTGGCACTGCCCCCACTAACTATGTGTAGAGAATTACAACACATATTAATTGGTTTACAGACCCAAAACCACAAATACAGAAACGGACAGCCATCCACTTTAAAACTCCCCAAAATCGCGCTCCCAATTTTCCTTAAGAATATCACTCCCAAGCAGTCAATAGACTACCTAAAGCTAACTCTAATAAACCAAAGGTCATCTCAATTGTATGGTCAACAGTGTGTAGAAATTCACCATGGTTTCGTAATGTTCCATTGGATCTCCTCATTTAGACCTTGCTTTACACTGTCTAAGGTAAAAATCCAAAAAGTCTCTTCTTTTTCGTAAGATTTCCATAGGAGTCCCTACCTGACCTTTTACCTTCTCTAAAATACACCATTTTATATCTTTTTCAGTGTGGTGTTTTGCATGAAAATGTTGGACAAGTGGGGCAGCGACCTTACAGGTGCGTATCGCAGATTTATGCTCACTGTACCTTACCCTAAATTCACGTGACGTCCCACCTATATAGGCAAAATTACACGGACAAGTGAGAATATAAATTATATTCTGACTTCTGCAGTTTGTAAGGTCTTTGAGCTTTGCATTATATCCCAGATATACAAACAGATCAGTAACTATAGCGGAGTCACAGGCATGACAGGATCCACATGTGTGTTTTCCCGTCACAGCCGGAAGACCCGCTATAGTAGTCCGACGCATAGTGTCTTGTGTACTAGGTCTAGTATGAACCAAAACATCACATAGATTATGATTTCTGCGATAGGCACCAGGGGTTGTTGTAGCAGAGTTTCATCAGCATTAGTATTTAAGATTTTCCAATTCTTCTGGATGAGGTTTTTAATCTTAAAATTTAAAGGGGAATGATTGATCACACAAATCACTTGCTCCTTAGATGCACGCTGTACTCCCTCCAAAAGGGCATCACGGTTATAGTACTTTGCCCTCTTGTATGCATGACGCACCAATCTTTTGGGGTATCCCCTAGCTAAAAGTCTAGTTCTGAGGGCATCACCATGGATATGAAAATCAAGCATATTAGTGCAATTTCCCCTCACCCGAAGGAACTCACCAAATGGGATAGAGTCTTTTTGGATACTAGGGTGATAACTCTGATATTGTAAAATGGTGTTTTTGGCAGTTGGTTTTTGGAACAAACTAACCTCCAATATGTTGTTGGACCCTGAGATCAGGACGTCTAAAACTCCACAGAATGGGCACTGCTCTTATCTGTAAAACTCAAATTACTATCGCTTGCATTCAACCATGCAATATATTCACTGAGGGAATCACTATCCCCTTTCCAAATAAAAAAGATGTCATCAATGAAGCGTCTCCAGTTCTCGACATTGTCAAAAAATGGTGCCGCCTCATTGAAAACATGCTTAATTTCCCATTCTCCCATATATGTATTGGCAACACTGGGAGCACAGGAAGCTCCCATGCTGGTTCCTTTAACCTGCTGATGTAAGGATCCATTGAATTCAAAGAAATTATTCAACAGAACTATTTCCAAGCATTCAAGTAGAAACCTGTCAGGTCTATCTCCAGGCAATCTCCGCAGTAAAGAGGCTACAGCCTATAAGGCCGGACATTGAGGGATGTTAGTATACAACGCCTCGATGTCAAGCGTTACCAAAATTTCAGTGATGGGACTAAATTGTCTGCCCTCAAGTTTGCTGATCTCTCCGGTGTCTCGGATATAAGAGGCATATGTCTGAGTAAGGGGACATAGATACGAGTCAACATACTTTGTAAGTGGCTCAGTGCTAGAACCTATGGTCGAAATGATAGGACGCATAGGTGGATCAGATACATCCTTATGAGTTTTAGGAAGACCATATAGTGCAGCAGTTTTAGGACATGATTTATTCAAAAAATTAAACTGCTGTTGGCAAATGTCACCACGCTCTAATGCTCTAGTTGTCATATCATGAATCGTTTTTTTTAAAATTTAGATAATTCTCTTGGGTGGGATTTTTTGTAATGTTGTAGAACAGCCAACATGCTCGAGATTTTATCGTCATAATCACATTTATTCATTACAACTATACCACCACCCTTATCACATGGTTTTATAATCAGGTTTTTATTGGATTCGTTCACCTGTATGCAATTAAACCTCGCGGCCAGCCTGGTTTAGGTTGTAGGCAGCTTGCTGTGTATGTGATAATTCTAGTGGTCTGCCTATAAAATAGATTTGATCCTAAAAAAAAGTATTACATTTTTACAAAACATAAATCAAACAGTACAAGATCTTAAGCTCCTGCAGGCTTAACTCAGAGACAGGATAGCAGTATTCTGTTAACATAGAGGTTCAGTTACTGGCAATAACAGCGTTAAGATGTCCATCAAAAGAAATGTACCACAATACAAAGAGCCACCAAAAAGTGAGGCCACAAATATTAAGCAGACAAAAAGTGAGGTAACAAATATTGAGCCGCCAAAAAGTGAACTGGCAAATAGTGAGTCGCCAAAAAGTGAGCTTGCAAATAGCGAGCCAAAAGATACCGAGCTTGCAAATAGTGAGCCGCCAGATGCCGAGATCACAAATAGTGAGCCGCCATATGCCGATCCCACTAATAGTGAGCCACCAGATGCCAAACTCAAAAATAGTGGGCCACCAGATGCATAGCTCTCAAATATAAATAGATACTCCATGTCGCTGGCATCCGCAACAGAGCCCTGAACTGGATCAGTTTCTTCCTCACCGGTAGAACACAGCGAGTCAGACTACCTTCTCAGAACCAATGGGGATCAAGTGTGAAGTCATCGAGGGCTCCTTCCTGAGCCCCATCCTCTTCAATGCTCGCAACCATAGTCAGGAACCAAGGACTCAACATAGTCTACTACGCCAAAGACACCCAGCTGATCCTCTCCCTCCCCAACACGCCTACAATCGCTAGTAACATCTTCCACAATGGGTTGAATGCCATCGCCACCTGGATGAGAGACAGCTGCCACAAGCTAAACTCGGACAAGACAAAAGTCCTTATCCTGGGGCCAAACACCTTCACCTGGGAAGACTCCTGGTGGACTGCCACATTAGGAACACCCCGCAACAAACGCAGACCACGCATAAAACCTCAGCATGATATTGGACTCGTCACTCGCGCTGAACAGCCAGATCAACGCAGTCTCCTTCTCATGCTTCCACAACCTTTGCCAGCTTTGAAAGATCTTTGGATGGATCCCCACTGAGGCCAGAAAGACAGTTACAGATGCACTCATCAGCAGCAGACTCTACTATGGCAATGCACTCTATGCAGGCAGCACCCAGAAACTTCTCATTACCCTACAAAACCCCGCAGTCAGACTGGCCCTCAACATCACCCACCATAGGCACATCTCAGAACACCTGTGAGAACTCCACTGGCTCCCAGTCAACAATAGAGTCAAGTTCAAGCTCCTCACACATGCCTACAAAGCCCTCAATGATGCTGGAACAGCATACCTGAACCACCGCCTCTCATTTCACAGACCCACCAGATACCTCTGGTCAACTGGCCCCTGCCACTGTCCCTCAGATCCGCAAGACCAGGACAATAAGAAGATCCTTTTCCTACATCGCTGCCAAAACCTGGAACACCCTGCCTTTCTACATCAGGCTATCACCCTTGCTGACCCAATTCAGGAAGGATCTCAAGACCTGGATCTTCCACAATCTCAGCACTCAGCAGACCCCATCTCCCTAGCGCTTTGAGACCCTCGCAGGTGAATATTCATGTCAGCTGCCACAAACAGGCGCTTTAAAGTAAATAAGTTATGGGACAACCAGGCCAAAGATGCCAGGTCTAACAGGCACCCCAGACCTCCAAAAAACAACACCATCACAGCAGGTAGTAATGAAGGGGCAATGCATAGGACTATCTTGGAATATAAAAAGTCTAGAACTATCATAATAAAACCAAGCAAAGGGTAGGTGTCCATGTCTCTCACGAGCTAACATCAGCCTCCTTGTACTGGCTTTTCATGTAGCTTTTGAATTTACAGTACCAATTCTGACATTGGTAAAGCTTCAAGTACACTAGAGGAATTGAGGCCTGGGCAGATGCTCAAGGCATCCTACCTTTTAGGCTGCCCCCAGGGAAAGTGATCTCTTACCAGCTTCTTAGCCTCTTTTCAGGGTACCTCTACCTCTGTCGCTCTATCCACTATCATCTTAGTAATGTCTTGCCAAGGGGTCTAAAATATTGCTGTGATTTTTTAGCAACATTTTCTGAGAGTTTAATATCCACAGGATGCAAGAAGTACACATCAATCTACCAAAGTCCTTACCCAGGATCCTTATGAATGTAGGTTTTAAAGTGACTTAAAGACCCCCCACCACATTGTCGGACAGGATTAACATTCTCCAAGCCTTTTTGACTCAATTTTTTAAAATGTTGAATTATGATTTTCAGCACATAAACAGTGTATAGAAGACCATGAGCCCTGGTAGGTTTAACCCAGACGGCACAGGAATATTTTGTAGAGAAAATAAAGGTACAGATAGTGGCAATAACAGGCTCCACATGCCCATCAGAAGATATGCACAATAGAAAGCTGCCAAAATCAAGTCAAGAACACAGCAGAGCCAAAATCAAGGCAAGCCAAGAACACAGCAGAGCCAAAAACCAGGTAAGCCAAAAACAGAGCCACATAAAAAAACAAGGCAAGCCAAAAACTGAGCCGCCAAAAACAAGGCAAGCCATATACGGAGCTGCCGAAAACGAGGCAAGCCATATACGGAGCTGCCGAAAACGAGGCAAGCCAAAAACGGAGCTGCAAAAAACGAGGCAAGCCAAAAACGGAGCTGCAAAAAACGAGGCAAGCCAAAAACGGAGCTGCAAAAAACAAGGCAAGCCAAAAACGGAGCTGCAAAAAACAAGGCAAGCCAAAAACGTGGCAAGCCAAAAACGGAGCCACTTAAAAAAACAAGGCAAGCCAAAAACTGAGCCGCCAAAAACAAGGCAAGCCATATACGGAGCTGCCGAAAACGAGGCAAGCCATATGCGGAGCTGCAAAAAACGAGGCAAGCCAAAAACGGAGCTGCAAAAAACGAGGCAAGCCAAAAACGGAGCTGCAAAAAACGAGGCAAGCCAAAAACGGAGCTGCAAAAAACGAGGCAAGCCAAAAACGGAGCTGCAAAAAACAAGGCAAGCCAAAAAGGAGCTGCAAAAAACAAGGCAAGCCAAAAACGTGGCAAGCCAAAAACGGAGCTGCAAAAAACAAGGCAAGCCAAAAAGGAGCTGCAAAAAACAAGGCAAGCCAAAAACGTGGCAAGCCAAAAACGGAGCCACATAAAAAAACAAGGCAAGCCAAAAACTGAGCCGCCAAAAACAAGGCAAGCCATATACGGAGCTGCCGAAAACGAGGCAAGCCATATACGGAGCTGCCGAAAACGAGGCAAGCCAAAAACGGAGCTGCAAAAAACGAGGCAAGCCAAAAACGGAGCTGCAAAAAACGAGGCAAGCCAAAAACGGAGCTGCAAAAAACGAGGCAAGCCAAAAACGGAGCTGCAAAAAACGAGGCAAGCCAAAAACGGAGCTGCAAAAAACAAGGCAAGCCAAAAAGGAGCTGCAAAAAACAAGGCAAGCCAAAAACGTGGCAAGCCAAAAACTGAGCTGCAAACAACAAGGCAAGCCAAAAACGGAGCTGCAAAAAACGTGGCAAGCCAAAAACGGAGGCGCCAAAAACGTGGCAAGCCAAAAACGGAGCTGCAAAAACAAGGCAAGCCAAAAACGGAGCTGCAAACAACAAGGCAAGCCAAAAACGGAGCTGCCGAAAACTAGGCAAGTCAAAAACAATGCAGCCAAAAATGGAGGCGCCAAAAACAAGGCAAGCCAAAAACAAGGCAAGCCAAAAACAGAGAAGCAAAAAACAAGGCAAGCCAAAAACAAAGCTGCCGAAATCTAGGCAAGTCAACAATGCAGCCAAAAACAAGGCAAGCCAAAAACAAGGCAAGCCAAAAACAAGGCAAGCCAAAAACAAGGAAAGCCAAAAACAAGGAAAGCCAAAAACAAGGAAAGCCAAAAACAAGGAAAGCCAAAAACAAGGAAAGCCAAAAACAGAGCCACACCAAAAACAGAGCCACACCAAAAACAGAGCCACACCAAAAACAGAGCCACACCAAAAACAGAGCCACACCAAAAACAGAGCCACACCAAAAACAAGGCAAGCCAAAAACAGAGCTGCCGAAAACTAGGCAAGTCAAAAACAATGCAGCCCAAAAATGGAGCCGCCAAAAATGAGGCAAGCCAAAAACGGAGCCTCCAAAAACGAGGCAAGCCAAAAACGGAGCCTCCAAAAACGAGGCAAGCCAAAAACGGAGGTGCCAAAAACCAGGCAAGCCAAAAACGGAGGTGCCAAAAACCAGGCAAGCCAAAAACGGAGGTGCCAAAAACCAGGCAAGCCAAACACACAGCTGCACCAAAAACCAGGCAAGCCAAACACACAGCTGCACCAAAAACCAGGCAAGCCAAACACACAGCTGCACCAAAAACAAGGCAAGCCAAAAACTGAGCCGCCAAAAACAAGGCAAGCCAAAAACTGAGCCGTCAAACAGTGGGCAAGCCAAACACTGGGCAAGCCAAAATTAGAGCCACCAAAAGGAAAGCAGCCAGAAGGAGAGCAGCCAAAAGCAGGATTGTGGAGGGCCAAAAGTTAGGAGAGAGCCATGCCAAAGATTGCAGGTCTAACAGGCCAAGAATCAATTCACCCTACCAAAAAAAAAAAACCACCGCAGCTGGTCGTAGTAATGAAGGGGAAACACATCTGAATACCTTGCAATATAAGAAGACAAGAACAATTATATAATACCCAAACAAAAAGTAGGTGGCAGCTGGTGTCTATACCTCCCAAAATCTAACACCATTTTCCTTGCAGTAGGTTGTCATGCAACTTTTGAATTTATAGTTCAAATCCTGACATTGCTGATGCTTCAAGTACACTAGAAGAATTAAGACATGGGCAGATGCTCAATGCGTCCTGCGAGCCACCAAATAGTGGGCCACCAAACACAATTTGAACAGTTGAAGGCAAGACGTTAGTGGAGAACCACAGCAAAGATGCCAGGACTAACAGGAAAAGAACGAACCCCTCCACTCCTCAAAAAAAACACAAGCCATCACAGCTGGTAGAAGTAATGAATTCGCAAAACATACATGTCAAAAATTAGCATAATATACCAAAATAAAGAGTAGGTGGCGGCAGGTGTCTATGGCTCTCAAAAGATATCAGGCTCCTTGCAGTGGCTTGTGTAGCTTTTAAATTCAGAGGTGCCAAAAACACAGCCGTGCGAAAAACATAGCTGTGCCAAAAACACAGCCGTGCCAAAAACAAGGCAAGCCAAAAAGAGCCACACCAAAAACCAGGCAAGCCAAAAACAGCCGCCAAAAACCAGGCAAGCCAAAAACAGCCGCCAAAAACCAGGCAAGCCAAAAATGGAGCTGCCAAAAACGAGGCAAGCCAAAAATGGAGCTGCCAAAAACCAGGCAAGCCAAAAATGGAGCTGCCAAAAACCAGGCAAGCCAAAAATGGAGCTGCCAAAAACAAGGCAAGCCAAAAATGGAGCTGCCAAAAACGAGGCAAGCCAAAAACGAGGCAAGCCAAAAACGAGGAAAGCCAAAAACACAGCAGCGCCAAAAACAACGCAAGCCTAAAACAAAGCAAGCCAAAAATGGAGCCGCCAAAAACAAGGCAAGCCAAAAACGGAGGTGACAATAACAATGCAAGCCAAACACACAGCTGCTCCAGAAACAAGGCAAGCTGCCGAAAACTAAGCCGCCAAAAACGGAGCCGCCAAAAACAAGGCAAGCCAAAAACTGAGCTGTAACAAGGCAATCCAAAAACGGAACCGCCAAAGACAAGGCAAGCCAAAAACTGAGCCGTCAAACACTGGGCAAGCTAAACACTGGGCAAGACAAAATTAGAGCCACCAAAAGGAAAGCTGCCAGAAGGAGAGCAGCCAAAAGCAGGATTGTGGAGGGCCAAAAGTTAGGGAAGAGTCATGCCAAAGATGGCAGGTCTAACAGGACAAGAATCAATTCATCCTACCCAAAAAAAAAAGAGCCACCACAGCTGGTCATAGTAATGAAGGGGAAACATCTGAATACCTTGCAAAATAAGAAGACAAGAACTATTATATTATACCCAAACAAAAAGTAGGTGGCAGCTGGTGTCTATACCTCCCAAACACCATCTTCCTTGCAGTAGGTGGTCATGAAACTTTTGAATTTATAGTTCAAATCCTGACATTGCTGAAGCTTCAAGAACACTAGAAGAATTAAGACATGGGCAGATGCTCAATGCGTCCTGCGAGCCACCAATAGTGGGCCGCCAAACACTGAGCCGCCAAACACAATTTGAACATTTGAAGGCAAGAAGTTAGTGGAGAACCACAGCAAATATGCCAGGACTAACAGGAACAGAACGAACCCCTCCACTCCTAAAAAAAACAGAAGCCATCACAGCTGGTAGAAGTAATGAATGGGCACAACATACATGTCAAAAATTAGCATAATATACCAAAATAAAGAGTAGGTGGTGGCAGGTGTCTATGACTCTCAAAAGATATCAGCCTCCGTGCAGTGGCTTGTGTAGCTTTTAAATTTTCAGAGGCGCCAAAAACACAGCCGTGCCAAAAACAAGGCAAGCTAAAAACAAGGCCAAGCTAAAAACAAGGCCAAGCTAAAAACAAGGCCAAGCTAAAAACAGAGCCAAGCTAAAAACAGAGCCAAGCTAAAAACAGAGCCAAGCTAAAAACAAGGCCAAGCCAAAAACAAGGCAAGCCAAAAACAAGGCAAGCCAAAAACAAGGCAAGCCATATACAAAGCTGCTGAAAACTAGGCAAGCCAAAAACAATGCAGCCAAAAATGGAGGCGCCAAAAACAAGGCAAGCCAAAAACGAGGCAAGCCAAAAACTGAACCTCCAATAACAAGGCAAACCAAAAACGGAGACGTCAAATACTGGGCAAGCTAAACACTGGGCAAGCCAAAATTAGAGCCACCAAAAGGAAAGCTGCCAGAAGGAGAGCAGCCAAAAGCAGGATTGTGGAGGGCCAAAAGTTAGGAGAGAGGCCATCACAGCTGGTAGAAGTAATTAATGGGCACAACATACATGTCAAAAATTAGCATAATATACCAAAATAAAGAGTAGGTGGCGGCAGGTGTCTATGGCTCTCAAAAGATACCAGCCTCCTTGCAGTGGCTTATTGTGTAGCTTTTAAATTTTCAATTCCAATTCTGACCTTGCTGAAGCTTCATGTAGGCCAGAGATAAGGCACAGGCAGTTGGGCAGTGCATTCTACCTTTTTGGCTGACTCCCTGTAAAAGTAATCTTCCATCCGTTTCTTAATCTCTTTTCTACTTCATCTTCTCAATTTTTTGGAACTATGGGGAAGGCATTACAGTGATTGTTGTGCAACATTTTCTGAGACTTTAATGTAAAATTAATATGTGTGCTTGAATTAGGAGATGGTGAGTAATTAAATTCAGATATCGAATGAGGGTAACATTCCATAAGATGGCACAATTACAAATGAATCATACCAAAGCCCTTACACAGGATCCTTATGAACATAAGTCTTACAGTGGCTTGGATGCCCAACACCTTGTCAAAAGGATTGCCATCCTCTAAGCCTATTTGGCTAAGCAAAGTTTAAAAAAAAATATATTTTTAGTAAATCTGTTCAAAGCATAACAAAACAATGTGCACAAGAATACAGGACAGCAGTAGTCAAGTAATATAATAGAGGTACAGTTACTGGCAATGAGAGCATTAAGATGTCCATCAAAAGAAATGCACCACAATAGAAAGAGTGGTCAGAAACAGAGCCGCCGTTACAAACGGAGCCACCGTTACAAATAGAGCCATCACAGCTGGTACCAGTAATGTGGGGGCCACACATCTGACTACCTTGGAGCATAAGAAGCCACTTAACCAGTGTCTTAATCTCTTTTCTGGCTACCTCTACCTCTCACTGTTGCTCTATCCACGGTCTTCCTATCAATTTTTTGGAACACTAGGAGATATCTTGCAGTGATTTTCGAACTACATTTTCTGAAAGTTTAATGTACAGTTCAATACGTGGGCTTGTATTTGCAGATATTGAGTAATACATTTTTTATTTTGAATGAGGGTATAGTTCCATAGGATCACACATGATTTTATTTATTTATTTATTTATGTTTTAGAGTTTTCTATAGAGCGAACCAGACCCAGGGTAGGTAGAGCGCTTTACATACAGAGCAAGGTCAAAACAATTAGTAAAAACACATTGTATACCAAAACAAAGCATAAAAGTAACAGCATATAGTAAAAGGGTTCGGGTGGATAGCAGCATTGAGCATTGTTTTGAGCAATAAAAACAAGTTCGAGTTCATGTAGGCCTTTGCTTCGCGGTGTCATTGACTCGAAAGAGGTATTTAGGAGGTTGTATAGCTAGGGTTGTGATTGTGCAGATTTAAGGTAGGAATTTGCTCATCAAGAATGATTTTGCTTCCTTTTTGAAGAGAGGCGTAGAGGAGATTTTTCTGATGAATGGCGGAAGCGAGTTCCATATTCTTGCCGCTGCTCCAGAGAAAGCTATGTTGAAGGTTTTGGTGTTGTTGAAATGTGAGCGTTTCAGAAGTAGATAGTCTATGCTCCTACAGTGTCGGTTTCCTCCCAATAAGTTAACTTTTTGAGCTAGGTATTGGGGCGTGTTGTGGTGTAGGGCCTTGTGAGTGAAACAGGCCATCTTTAAGTGATTCGAGCTGCATAGGGTAGCCAGTTGACTACCTTCAGGTGTGGTGATATGTGGTTGTATTTCCTGGATCCTGTTCAGTGTCTTGCTGCAGCATTAAGACAGACTTTTAGAGGGGCGGTTGATATTTTAGGAAGCCCTGAGAGGGTGGTACATCTGTATTTCAGTCTCGAGATAACTAAGGACTGAACTGCAGTTTTGAGGTCAGAGTTCGACGAATGGCTTCATTTTTCTGAGGTAGCGGAGGTGAAAGCGGGCGTTTTTAGCCAACAAGTTGATATGACTTTGCAGGTTAAGGTTCTTATCCAGTGTGATTCCAAGTGATATGGTGGAGTCCACTAGAGTCGGTGTGCAGTTCAGAGCAGTGTTCATTTTGATCCACTCATTTGTCACAGTGGAGTTATTAGCTGGGGAGATCAGAAGAAATTCTGTTTGTTGTGATTTTAGCTTGAGGAAGTTGGGAGTTAGTCATTGGACGGTCTTTGAGAGCTAGATTGTCTTTATCTCTTCGATAGAGGAGATCTTGATGTACAGTTGGGTGTCAAACTCGTACATGTGGAAGGAGATGTTCGCCTGCTGTAGTAGATCGGTAAGTGGTTCGACATAAAAGTTGAAAAAGCATGGGGGATAGGCTAGAGCCTTGTGGAACTCCTAGTAGGATAGGTGAGGCAGCGGAAAGATTTTTGTTGACCATGCATGGTTGTGTTCTGTTTTCCAGGAAGGATTTGAACCATTGAAGGACTTTCCCAGATAAACCCATCCTGTATTGTAGTCTTCTTAGAGGTTTGTCGTGATTGACCCTATCAAAGGCTGATGAGAGGTAGAGTAAGACTAGCAGGCAGGCTTTGTTGTGGTCAAGAGCTTGAAGGTTGTCATCTACTATGTGCAGGATGGCTGTTTCTGTGCTATGACCAGGTCTGAAACCTGATTGGTGGAAATTCAATAGATTGAAGTTTGAGATGTGTTGGTTCAGTTGTTGTTGAACACATTTTTCTAAAATATTAGCTAGCATGGGAATGTTGGTTATTGGTCGGAAGTTGTTGGAGTCTGAGGTGTTAGCTGTAGGTTTTTTTAGGATAGGGGCTACTTGTCCAGTCTTCAGGCAATCCGGGATGTGACCTTGTGCTATCAAGGCATTGATGATTTTGGTCCAGAGAGGTGTGATGGTATGGTAGAGGTGGGGTAGGCAATTTGAGGGGACAGGGTTGTTGAAGTGGTTGTTGATTTTGGTCATTGCTAGAATATTGGTGAAGTCATTAAGATCATATAGTTTGAAAGTAGAGCAGTGAGAGTTTTTCTTGGGCAGTGGTAGCTCATGTTGTGCAGTGTTATCGTCTTGCATGCTCTTTTGGGCGACTGAGTTACTTGCTGGCGCACTAAGCTTGAGTTGGAGGGAGTTTGTTTTAGTTGTGAAAAATGAGGAAAATTCTTCACTACTCAGCTGTGATTTCGATGTTAGGAGTGAGGATTTGGCTAATTTGTTAAGATTGTTGTTTTAGAACTGCAAAGTGTCTTTTTGGTCTATTTTTATCTTGTCTAGTTCTGATCAGGAAAAGTATTTTTTCGATTGTAGAATGTTTTTATTGTAGGAGTTTCTAGATTCCTGGAGAAGTTTAAGATGGTGGGGGGGGTAAGGATGTTGCCTCCATTTCCATTTCGTTGATCTAAGTTTGCGTCTCTCTTCGTTCAAGGCTCCGCTGAACCATGGGTTTTTGTCTTTGTCCGGAATTCTTTTTACTTTTGGTGGCGCAGCTTGGTCGAAGACTTTGGTCATCGAGGAGTTATAGTGAGCCGTGAGGTCATTGACATCTGACATGTTATTGGGGGGGGGGGGGGGGGGAGTGAGAACCTTCTCACAGTGGGAGGCTAGGTCGTTCCCATCGATGTCTTTTTGTGTCTCTTATCCATTGTTTTGGCTAAACTTGTTTCGCGAAAGTTTTTTGGTTAGCGGAGGGAATTTCGAAGGGGATAATGTGATTGTCTGACCAGTCACATGGGGTAACGGAGAGCGAATCAATCGTGTTTGGTTTAGAAATGATCCAGTCCAGAGCAGCACCCTTTTGTGGGTTGGCTTTAGGATGGCTTGGATAAGCGAGTGGTCTGCTAGGAAGGTTATGAGGTCGTTAACCTGCTTGTCCAAGGGCTTTCCCAATGGAGATTGAAATCGCCAAGGAATATGTCATTGGAGTGAGGGGAAGAGTTATAAGTAATGATTTCCATAAGATGTTCTGTGAACTCCGCGTTTGAACCTGGAGGATGGTAGAGTACATGTAGTTTGTGGGAGTGGATGCTAGATGATTTAACAGAAATCCCAAGGTATTCACAAGAGTCCAGGGGTTCCGCGTGAAACTTTGTGATGGTGATGTCGGAGGGATGTATGCAGGCTCAGCCTCTGCCGATTTTGGGAGTTCTGTCTAGTCTAATTATGTTTTAGTCTGGGGGGACTAGAAGGTCTAGGCATGGTGAGGATGAGTCATTGAGCCAAGTTTCTGTGAGGATGATTAAATCTATTTTCGTGTTAAGGAAGAGGTCGGCAATGTCAGAGGCGTGTTTTAGTGCTGACCGGCAGTTCAGTAGGAGGCAGGAGATGGAGTTTGAGGAATTCTTTAAAGTAGGCTCAAGAATCTAGGTGTTCGAGGTTAAGGATTGAAGGTTTATTCCTCTGTGTATTGGGTGGGATGTTCTGCTTGGGTTGATAGGGACTGGGAGAGTAGCGTATTCTTCTTTATTAGTCGTGGGGCACGAAGGAGTTTCATATAGCAGTAGTAGTGTTTGAATTTCCTGGTCCGTTATGTTGTTGGGGAGTTTGCATGTGCGCAGGAGTCGGTTGGTTAGAGGCATGGGGGATAGTTTCTATCACCTTGCTGACTGTTGCTAGAGAATTTTGGAGATGTACAAGTGAAAGATTTTTCAGCGAGTTGTAGGCGGTTTCTGATTGCTAGGATAACGTTTTGTAAATTCCGGGTGGTGATGTACGACTGGTTTTTGGGTGAGTCTTTTTGTGCCTGCTGATGGGGCGGGGGAGCTAGGATGTTGGGTGATGAGGAAGGGGCATTGTTGTTGGTTCTCCTGACAGATATTGATGAGGCTGTCCATGAGGTGTGTGTTGAAGGAGGTGAGCTGTTGACGCTTCTTTACCCGGTCCTGGGTGGAGGCGGGGATCGTTGAACCACAGGGGATGATGATGAGGATTGGGTGGTGGGAGTAGGTAGGACCTGAGGTACATTGGGTGGGGTGATGGTGTGGCTTTTTAGTGCGCGAAGATGATGGAAGTTGATAATGCTTCTTTCATCGGTTCTGGGTGATATAGGGGGTTGTTGACCTTCATGAGATGAAGGGGTGGTGGGAGTAGTTGGGTCCTGGGCGACGATAGTTGAAGTGATGGTATGGGTTTTTAGGGTGAAGAAGAATTTGTCTAATAGTTCTAGGTCTTTGTTAGTTGCTTGAATGAGAACGGTGCCATTTTTGTAGGATGTTATATTCAATGTAGCTCTGTGGTTTTGTGTGGGTGACGTAAACCTAGTTCTGTAGGGAATATTTTTATGGTCCTGGATGGTTAGTAACTTGGAGAAGCCTGATCGCCATTTGGCTATTTTTCTTGTGAAATATATGAAGTTATTGATTATAATGACTTTTTTAGCATTGAAGAAGGGATCTAGGAATCAGGTGTCAGGGTTTTTTCATAACATTCCAAATTCCTTTCGGATGATCCTAACAGATATGTGTCTTAAAGTGGCTTAAAGAAGCCCAACTCCTAGTCAGACGGATCACCATTCTCTAAGCCTATGTGGCTAAACAATGTTTTTAAAGAAAATATTTGTATAACGTTTTTCAACACATAAACAAATGTGTAAAAGACAATAGGTGCTGGCAGGCATAACCAAGACAGTTTCACAAATCAAATTTAATCGAACAAATCTAACACTAAGGGAAATGAAAGAACAGGATCCAACGGAAGTTTATTGTGATCACTTCACTAGACAAAAAAAATACTTTTTCTAGAGACCCCTCACCCACTGTGGTTTTCCCTAGGTAGTATGCTTCATCATTGGGGTTCCTCTCAATCCTCTACGGATTGAGGCATGCTGCGACTTGTGAATTAAGCAGGAGCACTTTAAGGACTATGTGAGGTGCAGTGATGTGGAGTGGAAGGGAAAGTATTAAAAATACCTAACTAGTGAGCTACTATTTTGTTCCCGCCACTAAATGGTATGGTTAAAATCAGGGGTTGATACCAGGAGGAGACCAGACCTTGAGGAGTCTGGTTTTCCTAGTAATGTATGTGTGTCAAAATGTTTCAAGTCGTCCCCTACAGGCTCTTCATCAGGATTACACTAGGTCCAGCCCCGTGTATGTCACTCCTAATTGATTATATTTTTAGTATGCTGTGATGTGCACACCTAATGTGTATACACAAAAAGAAATACTTTATTTTAAGTACTCAGTATCTGTAAAGGAAGCAAAAAGATAAATTAAAAACAACAGCAGCCTGTCAGCATAGCTGACAGGCCATACGAGCTTGTAGATACATGCAGCTCCTTTCATGGATCCAAGCACTCATATATTGTGAGTGCACTGAAGCTCTACTTCTTGTGCTCCTCTCGAAGAGAGGTATATGTGCCACACTCTATGATAGTGAAAAAAACAATCATAAAAGACACTCATGTGAATAGATAACATGTGACGAACAACATGAAACATATACAGTGACACGTACTTCTATTAGGGCAATGCTATTGCCTCATGGTCAATAACAGGGGGAGAGGGGTTTGTTGTCACACCCTGGAATGGAGACAAGATACTTGGTTAGCCATTTTTCTAAAGACAATGGGACCGGAGGATAGCGATTGCACCCCGGAGTAGAGCTGCCCCCTTCTGTACTTACTTCGTCTCAGTAAATTACCTACTGCCCTCCCTGTCGACCTCATCTTGGTGTGTGTGTCTGCTGGGCTTGTATTTGTAACAGTTAGCATGAAAGTGCAGTGTCATTGTGCCCAACCGCTAGAGCATGTATTCACCTACAAAATGGCCACCATCATAGGGACAACAGCAGGGCCATCTTGGAACTATCGCGATGTTCCGTGGATTCAAAAATCCGATATAATGTCCACTTAATATGGGGTTCTATCCCCTCATTAATAATACAAGTCCTTTCCAATTTGGGGCGAGAGTTTTTTTTTTTTTTTTTTAAGATAACCGCAATTGCTAAAATTCACTGTTTTCAAAATAGGCATCAGATTGGTACATCATCCAGTCTTTGCCAGTTGAGACCACTGGGATAGTGGCAGTGAAAATCATAGGAATAAATATAAAAATTCAAAATAATTGTAATAAACTGGTCAAACGGTGTCCCAAAGGGATGAATTATTAAAAAGCAAAACCCTGTTTTGGCTGGTTATAAGGAACACAATCAACCCATGGCTGAAAGTGTCGCACTGGATCTGAATAGGTGGGAGTGTAGGCAACACTCAAGTAGGGCACACCCAACGTGTAGAGATGTACTTTTGCGATGTTACTATGGTACTTAGGATGCATGTGTTTCATTGCGTAAGGGGCCACACCTCTGAAACAGCCCCAAAGCCTGGTAGAGTGCTTAAGGGGTATTAGAGTGACCATTACCAAAATCAGTGTCGCTTCTGGTTGTTAGAGCTAGCAAACCCCGTCACCAAGTTGAAAAAGAAATTAAACTCCAATTACTAGGTTTTTTTTCTAAATCATATGGGGATACTTCATTCTATACGGTTCTCATACGGATAATATAAGAATACAGGATATGGAAAGTTGTTGGATCAGTTATGACAAAATATGCTGGCTCAGTGGTGGAAAAAGAGGCTACTCCTCATGCACTAACCAATCAGGAGACCCCAACGGATATTGTCATTTAATCCCTCTGTGTGGAGTTTGCACACCCATCGCTGCTCATTTTCCAATTGTCTGTATTCCAGATTATCAGTGTAACTTAGGTGTTCTAGTACCACCCATTTCACATCGTTGGGTGTGTGTTCTTGTTCCATGAAATGTTCGGACATTTTCGTAGTGATGCGGTGGCACCTGATGTTACTGCGGTGTTCGCATATCCGGATACTCACTTTCCTTAAAGTCATGCCTAAGTAATGTAGGTTACAGGGACAAGTTATCAGGTATACTACTCCTGTGGTGTTACAATTAGTCAGCTTCCTTAGTTCCCAGCTAATTCCATTATTAAAGGATGCCTTCTTAGTAGCGGCGGTCAGGTGGCATACGCTACAGTTAACGAATGGGTAATGACCCGTTGGTAGTGTCCCCAAAGCTGGCTGATTCCTAGCTCTGTTGGTTATCAGTTTGGGCGGGTATGTACCAAGATGTCCTTCAAATTCCTTACCCTCTTATGGGAAAACATTGGTTTAGGGATGTTGAGTTGTCCAATGCGCCAGTGTTTTTTGACTATCTTGTTAACGTGATCTGAGGCAATGTTAAAGGTCGTGATACAAATCCCTATCTCTTTCAGTGTCCTGACTGCAATGTGTCTCCAGCAGGGCAGCTCTGTGTTTGTTGGCTGCTCTCGTTTTTGCTTTTGATATCAACCTTGTTGGATATCTTCTTGTCAGGAATTTTTCTGATAAGTCCTCGGCTTGGATTTTGAAGTCTCTGATCTTGGTGCAGTACCTCCTTAGCCTAAAGAATTGGCTGAAGGGAAGATTTTCCTTCAGATCTTTTGGGTGGAAGCTATCGTACAGGAGCAGGCATTTCTTTGCAGTGGGTTTCTCATGTGTTTTGAGGATCCCCTCAACCGCAGAGATATTGAGGTCTAAGAATACCAACTGGGATCAGCTCATTGTGTGGGTGAACTTGAGAAAGACATCCTGACGATTCAGCCAGGCGATAAACTCATCCGCACTGGATTCCTCGCCATCCTAAATAGGCAGAATGTCATTGATGTATCTTTTCCAAAGGGTAATGTGCAGACGATAGGGGTTGGTGTCTGTCAGGATCTTGTGCTTCTCAAGATGGTGCACGTACAATCGGGGCAAATGTACTGCCCATGCTGGTCCCGTGTTGTTGGCAAAAAGGGGTGTTCGCAAAACGGAAGAAATTCTCCGTCAGGGCCCACTTGCAGCACTCCAACACCAGATGTCTAGGTGTATGGTAGGACCAGTTCTCTTCATACACGACCTTTTCATTGAGGTCTAGAGTCTTCTTATGTGGTAGGCTAGTGTACAGGCTTTCGACGTCCAACCCTATGAGTATGCTGGAAGCTGCGTTGAACTTAAGTCTTTAAGAAGACATACTACAGCCTTGGTTTCCTGTAGATATGTATTCGTTCTTTGCATCAATGGACGTAGATAGGCATCAGTGAATTTAGAGAGGGGTTCCAAGATTAATCCTATACCAGAAACAATGGGCCGTCCAGGTGGGTGGTCCAGTGACTTGTGTATCATGGGTATGGTGTAGAAGTAAGGGGTAACCGGGTGAGTGTTAATCAGGAAATCCCCTTCTTTTTTGGTAATCCAGTTGTGTAAGGTGGCCTCTTCCACCCTACTGGTGATCCCTATCCGTAGGCATTCTGTAGGGTCATCTCTGATGTGTAGGTAGTTCCTCTTGTCCTCAAGTAGTCACATGCAATCCCGGCGGTATGCCTCAGTAGTCTGTAAGACAATTGCGCCCCCTTCGTCTGCCGGTTTTATCACTATTCTTGTATCGTTGGCCAGTTGTAGGATGGCTTCCTGTTCAGCTCGACTTGTGTTGTGGAAGGTTCTGATGGGCCTTGTATAATCTCTCCCATTTCTTTTAAAATAGCTTTTTCAAAGGCTAGCAGTTCCACAGGCAAAGTAGCGGATGAGGATGTAAAGTTAGATTAACGGAGTAGTCCTGTGTCCCCGTTATGGGTGTCAATTGCTGGTTTGCTAGCAAAATAGACCTGCAGCTTGATTTTACGAATAAATTCATTTATCTCACAGCTTAGCTTGAATTTGTCCACATTTGGTGTGGGGACGAATCCTAAGCCTTTTTCCAATACTTGCACTTGGGGTAGGTGATAAACTCTTATCCATTAGATTGCCCACTAAACTGGGTGGTTGTGGGGTTGTTTGGGGGGGGGGGGTTCATGCTCGGATAGGACAGCAGTATTCTGTTAAAATAATAGAGGTACATTTAGTGACATTAACAGCATTAAGATGTCCATCAAAACACAGACACCAAATACTAAAGCCCACAAAAATTGACCCGACAATGAAAGGAAGATTGAAGGCAATAAATTAGGGGAGAACCACGACAACGATGCCAGGTCTAATAGGCCCCTAAAAAAAAGAAAAAAATCACAGCCAGTAGTGGTAATGAAGGGGCAACTCATCTGACTACCTTGGAGCATAAAAAGCCACTTTAATAATATACCCAAATAAATAGTAGGTGGTGGCAGTGATTTTTGAGTGACATTGATCAGTACATTAAACGTTCAGAAAATATGTGGGCTAGGCCTGACAGGTCATGGAATCATGCTCCGCAGAGTGGCAAACCACTCCACTACTTGTGGGCGGAGTTTCCCGGCACGCCTGCTCACGTTGTGTTTTCCTGTCAAACACAATGCAGAGTACATCCTAGCATTGCAAATCATGCGAGTACGGCACCACGCGGTTCGCATTAGAGCACCCATCTTGATTTCAACTCCGTTAATGGTGCTGGTCCTGTGTTTTAATCCTTCTTTAATCTTTGTAATCCACCATCCTCCTAATCATTCTACCCCTCATTTTTATTTATTGTATTAGTGTGTGTTTATGTGTCTGTATTCTATTTTTCCAATTGTGTTTTTCATGACTTTAAACTTATGTTTCTCCTTTGCTTCCTTATTTCTTCTATCTTTCTTTTACCTGTTTTAATATTCTACCCCACCCAGTCCCATGACAGAGAAGGGCGACCAGGGGAGTGGCAGCGCCAGGCCCTTCCAAACAGCCAGCATCAGCCGCCTACCTTGCGGGCGGCGCTGCCACTCGGGTGTGTAGGAGGTGGCAGCATACGTTTTTTTTGTGGAGCATCACCTCCCCTCCATACTGGCAGGCCTAGCAGTGTATACCCTTATGGGAGTGTCAACTGTGCTGGGAGAGGGTGTGCCTATGCATGCGTCACATCAGCCAGGTACAGTGCACCCTCCAGCAGTTGACACTCTGTTGGGTGGACATTCTTGACTGGGAGCAGGGCTTGCTTGACCTGCTTTATGTAGAGATTCTGGTGCTCAGTGAGTAGTATTTGTCGGGTTGCGTATGCTCCCCAGTTCTTACATTTTTACCCAAATAGCATGTTGCTCACACTCAAAGGTAAGTTACGTTAAGTTTACATTAAGATTATTTTGTGATCCAGGTCAAGAGTTGCTGTCTGGAGCGTGGTTATGCTGGAGAAAAATAAAGTTGTTCTGACACCCTTTCCTGCGGACCTGCCTTTTCACATGGCTACGAGGATGGGATACGAACCCACACGAGCAAAGCACAATTGATTAGCTTTTTTTCCTCTGCCCACGATGCTACTTGTACATTTTGGCGTGTTTATTTATTTTTACACAGTCTTTTTTTACAAATACCCTATCCAACTTTAGTTTCATTCCTGTTATCGCTGATTTTGTTGTGGTGTGCTGCGTTGCCCTTTTAGTGGATTGCTGAATTTTTTGTTTCCCCGATTCAAGTTTATTTTGGTAGCTGCTGTTTCCTGTCCCTATTTCACTGATCTTCTTCTTTGTTGGTAAGCTTTCCCTCTACGATCTATATTTTGTGGTACTATAGGACTAAGAACACATTTTTCATACTCTTCTGTCTACCCTCAAGATTGCAGGTCAAAGTGAGCTAGTAACCATGTATGTTTGCTACTTTCATTTTCTTGATCCTTCTCTAACAGTTAACAAGAGTGTGGCCATGGTCATGCCCCCCCCCCCAAATGTTGTGCTGTTTTATTAATTTATACAGTATACCAGCAGTTTATGACAGCGGAGCTTGGGTGGAAAGTATGAGGTCCCATTGCATTTGCCAACCATTACCATATGTCTTTCATTGACCTATATCCCACCACTTCATTGTGCTTCAATGACTGAATAATCATCATAATAGATCTGCCCCTCTATTATGAAACATTTTTGGTTGGATTCACTCACTGGCTTGTCTAACATGGTCAGTCAACAACATGTCCACAGTGATTTTTCTTTTTCAAAGATACTGCAGTGCTAACCAAACTCTAATGAAGTATGTAATTGGGTCATATTTTTTTGACTGAAAAAAAATTAAGAGGAGGTGAATTTGGCATCTAAACAATCTGTTTTTATTCTAACCATAGAGGCCACCCATGACACTGGCTCAAGTGCCGCAGCAGGAGGATTGTGAGCTGGAGGGGGAAAAGCGGAGGCACGGATGGACACTGGTAAGTCACATAATTACTTGCTTGTCGGCAATTACTAGTATACTCACTAGTTACCAGGGTATCGTTGACACATGATCGTGAACCCCCTGCTTTACCAGCTGAAGTGGTGGTTGAGTTATGGCCTCTTCTGTCAGCTGCTTAAAAAATGCTCACATAGAGCGTTGATGGCTTGAGGGAAACAGGAGAGAATAGCAGGATAAAAGAAAGGATGGGTGAAATGGTATATGGGTGAAAGGGTGCGTGGGTGGGTAATTGGATGGATAGGTGAATGGATTGTTGAAAGAAAGGGTGGATATTGAATGGCTGGTGAGTGGATTGGATAATGGATCGGAAATATTGGTGAAAGACTGATATGAATATTGTGAAGTTGTGGGCCTAATATAAGCTTTACTTTCTCTCATACAAAGTCCTTACCCATTATCCTTACAAATATATAGGACTTAAAGTTCTTAAAGACGCCCAACATCTTGTCAGACAGGATCACCATTCTCTATGGCCATTTGACTAAAAAAAGTATTTTAAATGAATTTTTATTCCATTTTTTCCAACACAAATTTTTGTGTACAAGACCATAAGCTCTGGCAGAGTTTTTGAACAAATGCAAAGAGGGTGAAGGCTATATTACCGCACCTGACAAGTGAATGGTGTCGTTAACATAAACTTCAATAGTGCAGCGAACCGAGGAACACTTCCCTCTGAGCTCCTCAATCAGGAACAAGTCCTTTCAAAAACATACATACAAAAGGGTTCAGCACTATTTAGAAAGAGTCCGTTGTGTTTAAAGGAATGTCCAAGACGTCACATTGATTTTCAAACGAATTCTTTTCTTTATTTGATCTTTTCACAGGCATAGAATATCACAGCCTTGATAGCATAAGAAAGCCATAGCCGACGCGTTTCGTCTCCTGCAAGGAGACTTCTTCAGGGCTGTAGAAAAACATATACAAAATATATTTTAATACCCAAAGCATCAACATATATATGTACATCAAAATACACAAACATTCTGCAAAATCGAATTTATACAAACAGTTTTTCTAGCTGTACAACGTTTAGTAATAAAATGTCAATGAAATGTTCACACTAAAAGAAGAAGGGCCTATATAACAAGACAAAAAAATATATAATGGCATATAGTTGCCATTATATAAAGTTTAAGTACCTATCATTCTAAAATTAAATTACCATGTATATAGATAATGCAATGTGGCAAATGAGCACATAATATAGACATATTATCTCATTGATCATTCATGTCAAGACTGATGTCGGTTTATAGACATGTGGTCCAGGCTACGTGAATCATAATACCAAAATTATATAGAGAAACTATTTTATATGAAAAAGAGAACAGAGCCTATGGACCAGCATAATGAGAAATAAGATTAAAGGAATACCGCTCCCGTAAATTTTTGCCTGATTAGTAGCTCATGTGATAAACAGATGTCTTCAGTATCACAAACACCAAATATTCTGAAGCAAGTAAGATGCGCAAGAACCTAGTTTTTAAATAGATGCATATTACTAACTTCGATATGCATCAAAAGGAAATATTGTTTGCCATATACAACTTACCAAACAAATGACCTATTTCATAGAGTTTCTTCAATTAAGGAAAACGCTTTTGTATAGATAGGGGCATGTATAGACCTTCAATCAGTAATGGTCAATACCTATAGAAAAATATATAAAAGTAAATATTTTAAAATAACAGTTAAATATTCAGTTATAAAAAACGGATGTTCGAGTGTATTTATTATACCAAATAAATTATTCTAACAGCCAAAATAATCAAAAGCTGTTGCGCACAGTCCAGATTAACCCTCATGAAATCCAATACTCTAGATCAATGCCCTTAAAAGTTTATGTCCAAAAAGAATAGAACATCAGACAATTCTTTACAATAACAGGAAACAACAACATATCAAATTGGAGAATGAAAATTAATATATCCTAGATCAACTCACCCAAAAATATATCTCTAGCTTTGTTTCGGTGGCACTCGTAGATAAGTAAAATACTCAGACGATAACTTCTTTAAATCTCCCGCTCCATGGTATTCAATACCTGGAGAAAGATACGAGTAAAAAACAACGAAGCAACGAATCAGGAGGCCATCTTGTGATGACAAGACATTAGCTATTATCAAGTAGTTGACTAATGATACCGTGGCATAGTAAAATATATCGTTATAATTTGAACAAGCACACAAGGCAAAAATACTAATAGCGTGTGAGCTAAGAGTTCATAGACCTTACGATAAAATTGCGTCTCAACATTAACACTGGCAGAGTTTTTATTTGTGGGGAGTTTTATATAGCACAAACTAGACCCAAAGGTATCAGAGCGCGTAAATGAGGACCAGTTGCGTTACAATCAGGCACATTTATTTTTGTTAGGCACAGGGAGATGAAGTGATTTGCACAGAATCACAGGATGTTGAGCGTCCCTTCCTAGACTCGTACTAGTTTCCCAATATCCAAGGTTGACCACTCTAGACGTTAGGCCACATCCTCTCCCCAGGGTTAACTCAGAGATAGAACAGCAGTATTCTGTTAACATATTAGTGATTTATTTAGTAGCATCAAAAGAAATGCACCACAATAGAAAGAACTGCAACACAGAGCCGTGCAACACTGAGCCGCGCCACACAGAGCTGCCAAAAATAGGAGGGTGAAGATGAAACGTTAGGGCTGACCCATGCCAAAGAGCATATAACCAAACACCCCCCCCCCCCCAAAAAACAAAGAAACTAGCCATACATCTGCAAGTAATGAAGAGGCAATACATTTGACTAACTTGGAATTTAAAAAGTCAAAAACTAGCATAATATACTAAAAAAAAAAAAAAAAAAAGTTTACAAAAAAGCGTAGGTGGCTGCAGGTGACTATGTATCCAAAAAGCTCTACCAGGCTCCTTGCAGTGGGTTGTGGTGCAGCTTTTGAATTTACAGTTCCAATTCTGACTTTGCTGAAGGTTCAAGTACGCCGAAGGGATTAAGGCATGGGCAGTTGCTCAAGGCATCCTATCTCCTATGGTGACCCCAGAAAATGAGATTTTTCACAAATTTCTTAACCGGTTTTCAGGCTTCTTGTACCTCTCACTGTCACACTACTCACCTTTTATTCATTTTTTTGGAGCCCTGGACAAAACATTACACTGATGTTTGAACGACATTTTCTGAAAGATTAATGTACAATGTAATATGCGAGCTGAAGTTGATGATATTGAACAATGTAATTTAGATTTTGAATGTGGGAAAAATTCCACACGATTACACAAGTAAACATGAATCACTGAAAAGTATTTTCCCAGCATTATCATGAATATATACATCTTAAACTGAATTGTAGACACCCAACACCTTATTAGACGAGATCACCATTCTCTATGCCCATGTGAGCAAAAAAGTTGTTTACAAAAAAATAAGTGTTGTTGTAAACTTTTTCAACACAAACCAATGTCCACAAGACCATGAGCTCCAGCAGGCTTAACTCAGAAACAGGACACCAGTATTCTATTATTTAAATGAGGTTCGGTAAGTGGCAATTAAGATGTCCATCAAAAGAAATGCACCATAATAGAAAAAGCTGCCAAAATCAGAGCAGGCAAAAACAAGATGGTTCAAGACCGAAAGTTAGTGGGGAAACATAATGATACCAGGTCTAACAGGCCAAGAACCAACCATCACAGCTGGCAGCAGTAATGAAGGGGCCACACATCTGAATACCTTGTAATGTAAGAAGGAACCATCATAATATAAACCATAACTAGTAGGTGTTGGCATGCCTCCCAAAAGCTAACACCAGCCTGTTAGTAGTGGCTCTTCATGTAGGTTTTGAATTTGCAGTTCCAATTCTGATATTGCTGAAGCTTCAAGTGTGCTAGAGGTATTACGGCATGGGCAGTTGCTCAAGGAGTCAGCATCGGATTGGCAGGGCAGGCAATCGGGCACTCCATTAGGGGCCCGAGGCAAAAGCCAGCTGGCGGGCCATTTTTTTTGAGCCATCAATCAAATCACATTTTAATGGGCTGCCTGACCACTATAGGCTGCTGTAACCTAAGAGAGAAGATGGGAGCTCGTTCTAACGAAGTATAGAGAATGGCTGGCTCATTGTCTTGTGTGGTAGGACAATGGGCCAAACTGAGCAGGCTCCTGTGCCCAGTCTCTCACCCTGACAGTGAGGCCACTTAAAAGAGTATGAGCTTTTTTTTTTAGCTTCACAACCTGCACTAACGTTACCTGGGGTGGAGTGAAAGGGGACTGTGCAGGGAGAAAGATTATGTGTGATGGCCATCTAAAATGCTCTATTTTTGTTTTCAGCGATAGCTCTCTGCTACCTTATCTGGGAGAGGACTCCGGTTCACCACTGAACGAAAATAAAAAATGCAAGCAACCATACTGAAAAATGTTTGATAGCATTTTCTTTTTTTTTTTTAAACAGTACTGTGAAAAATGCTAATTCGGGGGCCAAAATGATGAAGGGAAGGGAGAATTTACATGGCAGGATAATAACAAAATGGAAAAAGGAAATGTGAGATAGAGTGGAGAAGAATAGCAAACATTTGGGAAGAGGAAATCAACTGAGGACGAAAGGAAGGAGAGGATAAGATTGCTAGATATGCAGATAGATGGTGGGAGTTAAGGGAGAAGAAGCCCTGAAAGACAATGGTGAGATGTGCTGAAATTGTTAAAGATAGAGAGAAAGCTGGAAAGTGAAAGTGGAGAAGAGGGAGGCAGGAAAGTGGTACTGGATGTGCTTAATGTAGACTACCATCCACCAGTGGAGTTTCCTTCATCAAAGAAACACAATTGTAAAGGAAATTCCACCTGTGGATTCTCCTTTGGTTTAAACACTGCCTCCAGGCACTTGAGGACTTTGGTATTGTCTGCAGCAAAACAATGAAGGGGACATAAGAATATAATCTTAAGTATAGTGCAAACACGTTAAAGTGCCAAAGGGGCAGAGGGGCATGAATGAGGCTGTCAGGAGAGAGGAAGACAGGAGAAAAATTAAAGGTTTGCAAGACAGAAATGAAATAAAACTACAAGGAGAGATACGAAATGACAGGAGAAAGGGCATGAGAGATATAAAAAAAAACTAAAGAATGAGCCAAAAGGGGAGTTAGGAGTGGGAAAGGGAGAGGGGGGGTTTGAGACACTGAGAAAGAGGAAAAGAGAGAAGAGAAATATGAGATTCTGAGTGAAGCACAAAGTAGAATGAGAGACACCAAGGAGAGGAAAAGAAGTAGAGTATGAAAGAAAAAGGAAGAACTAGAGAGGTACAGAAGATGATATGGAGAATGAGCCAAATGAACGGAGCTAGTAAGAAAGGGGTATAGAGACAGAGAAAGAAAAGCATTTGAAGCGATTAACTGCACCTTTTCCGTACTCCGATCAAGTCTATACCCACAATAAAAAAAAGACATCAAGCACACAGTTTTATGCAATCCCCAAGGATATCGCTTGCGGAGAGGCTCGTGAGTGACAGCTAAAACAGAAAGACCCTTGAGGGCAAACAGAAGCCTCCAGACACAAAGGATGCAGATGGTTCTCTGACTCATGACTTGATATAATACAGGGTATTCAGGGATCTTTGGGGTGTTGATCACAGACTAAAGACCAATAGGTGACCAACACATTCAAGCACCCAAAGTACACAAATGCATAGACCTGAATATATTGTGAGGAGACCTGTAGGTGAGTTGAAATGGAAGAATGGAGTGTCTTCAGATGTGTCTATGGCCAATGCTAGTGACCCCCATGAGTTTAGAAAGTTTAATTTATCAGAGATTTCTCCCCAAAACACTCACGATAGTAAGCAACATTTCATAAAAGGTCAATATCCACAAGGTGGTCAACATTTTCTTTCGAATCCCTGGCCTAATTGTGTTCCCAATTTGACCCTGCAAGGCGCCCCACCTTCTAGGCTACCCACAGGGAAAGTGAAATTTCATCAGTGTCTTAACCCCTTAACTGCTGGGCCTTTGCGCCCCCAGTGCTGAGCCCTTTGTCTCTTTGGGGTAGTTTGCATTTAGGCTCCTGTAACTTTTTGTCTACATAAGGTATCCACGTCAAATGTGTCCTTTTCTTTCAACATCCTGAGGATTCTAAAGGTACCCAGAGTTTGTGGATTCCCCTGGAGGTGACCCAGAGATTATCCAAAATACAGCTAAAGTTTGAGTTTTTGGTGAAAACCTGGAAAAAAGGGCTCAAGGTGTGTTTTTTCCCCGCAAATGGTATCAATGAAGCGTTTGCGGTGATTAAATCACCATTTTCCCAGGTTTCGGGAACAGGCAGACTTTTGTTAGAAAACCAAAATTTTCTACACTGTTGTCATTTTAGTGGGACATAGCCGATTTTTTCTATTTTCTGTGCTTTCAACCCTCTTTCAGTTAGTGCTAGAAATTGTGAAACCAATAGTGGCTTCCAGAAAGCTATACATTTCTGAAAAGTATACAAAATTCTGAATTCAGCAAGGGGTCATTTATGTAGCTCCTTCAAAGTTTTCCTATCGAAAGTAACAGTTCAGATTAAAAAATATTGAAAATCAGTTGAAAAAAACAGCTATTTGTGTCCGCATTTCCACCTGTACCTTCTAAGTATGGCTGATTCTTATAAGCAATATACCGTTATGTCCACTGGAGCCTTATAGTTGCAGGGGCATATATGACTTGTAGATTCACCAAGAACCCAAAGTGCCCAGAGCCAATACCTGAGCTGCACCTTGTTATGGTTTTAATTGTGCACAGGGTATACAGCAATTCACTTGGTAAAATATAAAGAGTGAAAAATAGGTATCAAGGAAAACTATGTATTTTCGAAATGGGAACAGCATTTGGAGTTTATAAACAGTGGTTATTTGCACCACTCTGTATGTGGATACATATAGCGGCCTTTTTGAATTTTTTTTTTTTTTTTTTTACACACGGTCCTACATTTGGATGGGATAAATGCATAGAAAGACAATTGGTAATAACACTTGTTCTACAATTCTGTGTTTCCCTAAGTCTCCCAATAGAAAGGGTACCTCGCTTGTGTGGGTAGGCATAGTGCCCGCGTAAGGACAAGACCCAAAACTCAACATGGGCACATTTTTTTTCAGTGAAAACTGACCCTGTTTTGAAGAGTGCCTAGCTGAGGTTTTTGGACCCTAGGTCAGCTGGCACCTCGGGAAACCTAGCAAACCTGTACATTTTTGCAAACTAGACACCCAGGGGAATCCAGGTTGGGGTGATGTGTGTGGCTTTCACCAGGTTCTGTTACCCAGAATCCCTTGCAAACCTCAAACTTTGTAAACACATTTACCCATATTTCAGTGATGGAATGTTCTGGAATATGCGTGGTTCCCCAAACTTTCACCCACCCCACATTCTGCAAAGTCTCCTGATAAAAATGGTACCTCACTCATCTGGCTGGGTCAGGTATCCGTGACAGGCAAGGGCCTAAAACGTAATATCAAAATGATGGCAGTGGTAACTAAGACCAGTCAGCACCTCTTAACGTATTGCACAAGTATATACTAATAGGTCATGTGGCGTGCTCAATGTTAACACTTTGCCATCCACAGTGTCCCCCTGTGCAAACTTCCTCCATGCATATACAATCTAGAAAATCAAAAACAGAGCACAGCACCACTATAAGTACCAACAGACCAACAAAAGTCAGTAATGTATTAATTGCCCAAGTACATCATGAATTAAAACAATCCAAATGGCAAGAATGTAAACAGCATATATTTAAACAAGTTGACATGTAGTTGTACATGCACAGCCGACACGTGTTTCATCGATGAACGACTTTCTCAAGGCTGTTGATAAAACAAATATATCCGATGGTCTGATTTTTCATAGAAACCTAGTGATACAAGGGAATACTTTAAGCCTGGGCAAAGCACTACGCTACGCTCGCGTAGTTTGCGAAGTTCACGCTACTTCGCACTACGCGAACTGCACGTAGCACAGTGCGAACACGCGTAGCGTAGTGCTGCGGTCATTTTTTGCTTGCTCGCGGCGGTCCTCAACGTCAAGTTGGTGACTGCGAGCAAGCAAAATGACATCCCGGGGAGACTTTTTCCTTGTTCGCGATCAGCAACATCAAGTTGGCGATCGCGAGCATGGAAAATAAACCTCCCGGCGAGATTCCCAACGCGAGGAGGTCAGGTTTCTCATTGCGAGTGGTTGCATTGAGAAAGCTGCCGCTCGAGTAAAAATCTACTCTAGCAGCAGAAAACTACAGCTCGCACTGTGCAAGATGCCATTTTCAATTATTGCACAGTGCCGGTTGCTTGTCCGCACTGTGCAATCATTGAAAACGACATCTGGCACAGTGCGAACAAGGTACTACGCAGTTCGCGAAGTGCTACGCGTAGCTCGCGTAGTGTGAACTGCACTTTGCGTTGCTTCGCGAAGTGCTACTTCGCGAACTACGCCCAGGGTTAGAATACTTGCTAAGTTCTGCCGCTTTCAACATTAGGCTATCACCTAACTTAGTCCGTGCACGACCAGAAATATTTTCACACACACTGCCAATAGAAAAAGAACAAGGAACTGGAGAGACCCATTAAAAGGTAAACAGTGTGAATTCAGAAAAGGAATGCAAAGAAAAAAAATGATTTATTAACACAGTCCCTACCCCAACAATTTGTTATCACACGAAAAAGTGCTTACAGACGATTAGTATGTAAAGGAAACCACCACCTTGTCACATCTCCACATGAGTTCATACCTCCAAAATCATGTGAGGTTAGGAAGAGAGAGAAAGGCAAGGGTTCCTACCAAACCCACACATTTCTGAAAACTAGACACCCTAGGGAGTGCAGAGGGGTATGGCTTGCATGGATTCCCCAAAGTTTCCCTACGCAGAATCCCCTGCAAACCTCAAATTTGGCTAAAAAAACATTTTCCACAAGTTTTTGTTTGGGATCACCATGCCAGCACAAATGTCCTACCACCCAGCGTTCCCCTTGTTCTCCCGAGTAAAATGATACCTCACTTGTATAGCTGGGCCAAGGGCCTTTGACTGTTAATGGCCAAAAATATAGGGATTAAGGGTATAGTACAGCAAATTATAAGTGCTACATTAAAAAAATACTTTTTAGCAGATTCTGCATTGGAGATATCATTTTACTCCAGAGATCAGGGGAACACTAGGTGGTAGGACATTTGTGCTGGCACAGGGATCCCACACAAAAATGTGTTGAAAAAGTGTTTTTTCCCAGCTAAATTTGAGGTTTACAGGGGATGCTGGGAAAAAAAAAACCCTGCGAGAGCGATGCAAGTCATTCACCCCTGTACTACCCTCGGTGTCTACTACTTAAAAATGTGAAGGTTTGCCTGGGTGACAACAGCTAGAGCACAAAATCCACAGCTACCCATATTGACAAAAAATAGGTCTTACAAAGGGTCATTAAACCACCACAAATATAAATCTGACTAATTTTATAAAGTTAATCCACCACTTACACTGGTTGGTTTTAGCACCTGCAGAAACGCTGGCTTCAAAGCACAAATACTTATCAAAGTATGTAAATATTAAAGCCAAGCCTTCTGAAGGTGAGCCATAAAGCCACTTCACGGCACCAACTGCTTTATGGTCCATTCACACACCACACACAAGACATCCATACTGCCAGCCACGGCCCCAATGAACCAGATCACTTGCACCAACATAAACCTACCCCCAGCATGCAAGGGCCTATCACATTCATACGTCACACGACAGTGAGTTTGACTACATTTTACCACCTGTTAAGTCTCCACCTCCTTCTCCCTGAAAGTTACCGAATGCATGCCAAGTGAACCTTTGCTAATGGCTCCCATGACAGCCACGAGTCTCAGGAAGACATGTCTTTCATGTGCCTTTAGCGCACTCACTGTGCTAAATCCAGCTCCTTCCAGTTTGTGTATACAAGTTGGGGGGTGCCCGAGTAGGCCACAAAACCATATCCTGAACTGAGCGAGCACTTCTACCTTTGAAAATAAGGCAAACATGCTGGATATTTTCCAAAGCTTTCTAAAGAGAACATCAAACTATGAAGAACGGTAGAATGTGAAACACAGGTAGTCCGTGACAATGTAACATATGTCCAATCCACAGTTATGTGCAGTGACTGTAATGCACTTATCATACAGCAAACTGAACATCTACGGAGTTCTGACAGAAGATGAACAAGGCAAGAAGCAATGACCCATAAGTACTATAGTAAATTCAGTGCAGGAGTTGCAGCAGTGGATTTGAATCCACAGTGGAAGATGAAGTCATGACATGGATCTGTACTCTCTTTACTATCTGCCTATGCAATTTTCCTGGGAAAGGCCACCTACCGTAAACTATTCTAACTTGTGTGTCTGACTAATCCGGTCTAATTGTCAAACAACCCTATAATAATGCCTTCCATCTCTAGCAGCTTGAGAAAACATTTCTGTCACATGCCATCAATGCTCTCACTGTGCTAAAGTCAACTCCTTCCAGTTTGTGGATGCAAGTTGGGGGGGATGTCAGAGTATTCCAGTAGGTCATATCTCGAACTGAGGGAGCATATCTCCCTTTGAAAATAAGACAAACATGCTGGCGTATATTGACTAAGTACCCTAAAGTAATAAGCCAAACAAATCTCCTGTGGGTCTCATTCACGGACACTTTTAGTTTGACAGCATGAAAACTCAATTACTAACTTGCATCATACACAATGTTATTGAGAAAGGGTACAGGACACAATATCTTGTATGATGATTGCTTTCACATCATAAAATAAAGATGTGAAAACATTCTTCATACAAGATAGTGTCCTGTCCCCCTTTTCAATAACATGGTTATGATACAAGTTAACAGTTAAGTTTGCACACTTTCAAAACAACTAGAAATATTGGTGAACAAGTCTCATTGGATATTTGTTTGACTTAATACACTTACTACAGTTCTCGATGGCAATGAGGGTGGTGCCTGTGTAGTATACATAAGTTCCCTAACAAGCACTTGAAAATCCAGTCAAGACAAACTTTTTGCCAAACAGGGTGCTCCGTGACAATGTGGCGCATGTTCTGTCCACCAGTATGTGCAGTGTGGGGACTATAATGCACTTGACAATTGGCACACCGAACTACCACGTTCTGAAAGCTGATAAAGGTGTCGAGAAGTCCACGATATCCTGAAGTAGAGGAACAAATATTCTGCGGCTGCTTGACTAGTGAATTAGTGGCACACAGACAGTAGGTATCCATTCAAACCAATTGAAAGGTTTACCTATCGGCAGCTCCACCTCAGTCAATTTCCCAGTATTTAGCTTTAGTACGATACAACATAAAGCAGGTAGGAAACAGAAGGCAGGCTTACTTGGGCACTGGGGACAGTAAACACGAGTCTCCTGCCTCTTTCCCTGTATGAAGCATACTTTACAAAAATGTCATGGTCACTCCTTTTTGGGTGTTGCAGGAATTTTATCAGCAAAGTGTCGCTCCTGCAGCCTTGCCACATTCTCCAGAATGCATGAAGTGGAGGCTTCTGCAGCAGTGAGACTTTCAATCACAGACAACTGAAAGTCAAGGAAAGACATGGGGCTTCCTGTGGTGGTCTGACAAACATACGCATTGTATGTTGCCATCTGGATCAGTTGAGTAAATAGTTTCTTATACCAAGTGCAAGTTTTACGACTCGCATTGTACGGCTGAAGAACCTGGTCGTTCTTGTCCACTCCGCCCATTTACTTGTTGTAATCAAGTATACAGGTGGGCTTGTGGACTTCCGCCATCTGACCCCAAACCGTGATGGGGTAGTGCTTTTAGCATGAATTGCAGTGAGCACGTACACGTCAGACCTATCTGAGAACTTGACTGCGAGCAGTTCGCTGGGACGCAATGCAGTGCTCTGGGATTTCTGGAGCTTCTTGCAAGCAAGCTCCTGTGGGAATCATTTGCGGCGACAATGAATTGTACCACAGGCCACAGTGCCAGCTTTGTAGAGCTCACTGAACAGCTCTACTCCTGTATAGAAATTGTCCACATAAAGGTTATAACCTTTGTGAAAAAGTGGTGGGACATGCTCCCATACAGTCTTTCCTGTGACCCCTAGCATGGAAGGGCAACCTTCAGGGTTTAGAGTTGTGTCCGTCCCTGTATACCTCTCAAGCTGTACACACCACCAGTCGAGCTCTCACAGTATGTACAGCTTGATGCCAGAGTGAGCACGTTTGCTCAAAATGTACTGCCTGAACAGCAGCTGCCCTTTTTTCCAAGATCAAGGACTTATTGATGGCTATATTCTTTCCAGGAGGTTGAACCTCTGGAAACCTGGCAAATGTTCCATGACAGGCCAAATTGTGAACAACCTCTCATAGTCTGGATGGTCCCGAGGAAAAGCAGCAGAATTTTCATTGAAAAGCAGCATGTGCTGCAATAATCAATTTAAGTCAATTCAGCCTTTATTTCATTTAGATCATGAAAGACATATTATAAACAATGTTGCATAGAAAAAAGAAAAAACACACATACATACAACTGTTAAAATGCAGTAAATATGTTGGAAGATGGACAATAAAACACTAATGTAAAATACATTATGTAAAAAATTTGATTTAGGAAAACCATCTACGATGTTAAAAAGGTCAAAAGAGTTAATAAAATTTCTAAAGCAAATTGGTTTTAACCATTTCTCTCTAGGAAGCTTATATGCATGACACAAAATGTAAGGGATGGACTCAACCTCCTCAGGGCAGGAAACACTTATTATCCGATGAGCCATTCCATTTGTGTGTAAATGATTTAACGGGGAGTGTACTCACCCTGAATTGATGGAGTAGCTTTCTATCACATGTTTTAGTTCTAAAATCCCAGTACCCTCAAACAGGGTATCTTGCTTATGTTCCAGAAAGATGCCTGACAGGGTGGTGTCGTTTGTGGATTTCAGGCAGTCTGTTTTGACCATATTCCAGTATGCTTCCTTAAAGTCTTCTTTGGATGGGAACAAACTACCTACCGGATCTTCCCACAGATGGTTCATCCCCATATTTATCAGTGTACACTTTATTTTTTGTAACCATGGAATTTTAGACGATAAATCTGCCCCTCTTACATCTATTAGCGTATTAGCATAATGTAACATGTCCGGTACGCTAGGGGTCTGTACCGTGCCATCTCTTCTAGGGGACAGCAACCCAGATCTAAATCTAGGGGCTTAAGGGGGGTAGATTGCGGGAGGTTGGTAAGTTCTCAAGAATTTATTCTGGGCAGTAGCCAAGGGTGTCAGGTTGTCGAGGCCCCAAAGCCCTGCACCATACAAGACCGAAGCCCTAACATTTGTATAATACATCTTTAGCGCTGGGCCTAACGGTTTTGTATGGGACAGTCTCTGCTCTTTCGATAATTCTCCTGCCAACTGAGCATGCTTAAGGGACATTCGGTCAACCTGGGGTCTCCAGTTTAGTTTCCTACCCAATGTGATACCCAAATATCTAAATTCATCCGTCTGTTAGAGTTGGACCTTATTCATAAAGACCCTTCCTTTTATCGCTTTGCGTTTGTGGAGAACCATGAATTTGGTTTTCTCCAAATTAACCATTAACTCATGATCCGCAAATCTTTCCAATGCACTCTGCGACCCTTTTTGTGTTTTCGAAATTATAAGGGTATCATCGGCGAACATAAGTATGGGAATCTTCATGCCGGCAAGTGTGGGGGCATCAGTTGGATAGGGGGTAAAATAATTAACAACCCTATTTATACATAGCGAATAAAGGGGTTGGCACCAGGACGCACCCTTGGCGTACCCCTTTGGTTACTGGAAACCTGTCAGTAACGTTGCCCTGCGTGCCCCAGCGTACCTGGGCAAAATTGGATTCATGCAGCTTGAATACCAATGATAGCAGTTCTAGTGGCATCCCTGAATCTTTAAGTACCCCCATAGTTTATTACGGGGGACCAGGTCGAAGGCGGATTTGAGATCGATGAATGCCGCATAGATCGTTCCTCCCCCGATGACCACAACACGCCAATAGATCAATATAAATCTAAAGACTTGATCTATAGTACTTGCGTGGTGGCGGAAGCCAGCCTGTAATGGGGACAAGATGTCGTCTGTGATCCAGGACTGGATTCTGCTCAACCCTAGCCTGGCCATGATCTTTTGTACACAATCTGTTATGCTAATTGGCCTGTAGTTTCCAGGGCAGGAGCAATCCCCCTTTTAATATATCGGGAAAATTGTGGCACCTCGACAATAATCTGGGATGGGTGCTCCACTAGCTATCGCATTGGCAAGTAACTGTATATATGTCAGACAGTTATCCTTATCGTGTTAAAATAGATCTGCCGGGATGCAATCAGGGCCCGGAGCCCTTCCTCTGGGAATTGCATTTGGGGCAGATTCAACCTCTCCTCTATTAAAAAACACAATAGTATCTGGTTCAGGTAGATGTAGATTATCTGTGTTGTTGCCAGTAGCGTAAATTGAGCCTCATAATGAGATACCCACTGGTCCGGGGCTACACAATCAATGGGAGTTTATCGACATTCTCCACTGTCCCATTTTACTATCTGCCAACATTTTGCATACTTTTTTCTTTGCTAGCATGGAGAAGGTCTTGCCATCGTTGTTTGTCCCACTCCTTCTTAGCTATGAGCTGGGTTATTTCATAACTCTTCAGTGCGGTTTTGATTTCATCCATTTTTTTAAGCTATATAGCATGGGAGAGCCTCTTATAATCTTCTCTTCAGGCCTTGTTGTACCAATTTGCTGTTTTTGAGGTAATTCGTGGGGTTTAATAAGAAAGGATTTGAGTTTTGTGAACATGTTATCGTGAAGGTGCATGATATTTGCACTTATTTCCTCCTGGGAATCTAGGTTTTGGAGGGCTACTAATGTACACTCCACCAATGCCTTCATCTGCTCTAACGAGTTCTCATTTTCAACCATCATGGCCCATTTTACTCTTCTCATGTCTTTACATAATACGGCATCCGCGGTCTCGCACTCTGTTACCAGCGGTCGTGCCTGTGGAGAACCCAGTATGTGCAATGTCATCAAGAGTGGATTGTGGTCACTTTCACTTCTCTCAAGGACCACCATATTAAATAGGGAAGACCATAATTCCAGGTTAATAAGAAAATAGTCAATGCGAGTGCTTCTATGCCCATTACTATATATGTGAGAGCCCATTCTGTCGGAGGAAGTCATTCCATTTACTGCCCTGATACCCCTTTCCAGGCAGAGGCCTTTTAACTGGAGTGTTGCCTCCTCCATTTCGTTATTGGGGGTAGATCCAGGGATGGGATGTACCATAGGGCATCCTCCTCTACAATCCATCTTCCTGATCAAGGGGTTCGAATGAGCAATTAAAATCTCCCGCAATTACCAGGTTACTTCTGCCCATATTATTGTTGATAAAACTTCAAGTAGGTTAACCATGTTAGATAATTTACCACCCACCATCCCTCTTGCATATACATTTATTACCATTATATTGGGGGAGTGATTCAGACGTAAAAGTATAGCCAGGATATCCGGGCTGTCTACTGGTACTTCCTCTACGTTATAGCCTGAGTGCTGCCTGACCCATGAGGGCTTTGAAAAGTTTAGATACCCAGGGCGGCAGATGTGATTCAGCGACCACGTTTCTTGAAAGGCCCATATATTGTGGTCCTCTACAAATGCTGACCACTCTGCCTCCTGGAATATTGTGGGACTGCATACAAAAATAGCCTCAGCAAAGGCCAATCTGGTCGTAGATGGTACAAGGGTAAGGAGGGGGGGGGGGGGGTTAATGTTCTGTGTTCGTCTCTATTTAACCCTTGTTGTACTGGGTCTGAATTCCATGGGGAGATACAAGATGATCTTACTTGGTCTATATATCTGGTTGTCTGATCCTGGCGGCCAAACTGCGTATCTTAGCTAGTATAGGCAGAAGAATACATTCTGGCCTGGTTCTTTTGGGTTCTTTCAATGTTACCAGTATTGGTTTCTGTTGAAACAGTTGTTGGGTCCTCAATATTTCTACCTTTAACACCAGGGTAAGGCACACTATTTGGCAAAGACATAGGCACGGGTAATCTAGTTAAATCTAAAGTAATATTTTGTACAATGGGTATCACGGTTTTGGTAGGTTTGTCGATCAGGCCTTTCAGTGAACTTACTACTTCCATGAATATGCTTGTCTGTGCTATCAGATCTGCTATCCGATTTGTGAGCGGACCTGAACACAAACACTTATATGACCCCAGGGGGTCAATGTGATGCTTATCCACAACTAATCCTGTACTGACTGCTTGCTGAGCGGTCATATTATCTTGGTTTATGTTTATCAGGGGGGCAAATCTGTTTGAGCATTCTAGTGTGCATACTTCTTGGGATCATTTGCTCGAGTCGGCGTTGCGGGGTGGGGTTAACCCCACTTGTGATACTTTTTCTGGATATACAGGTAGGGGTTCTTTCGGTGTAGGACTTTTGAACATGTCCGTAAGGATTTAACAATCCGGGGGGACAAAGAATACTTAGTGGGGGGGTGCTTCCGTTGTACCCATGTCGTTACTCATTGGGGCAGTTAAGATCCATTCGCAGTCACTAATTAAGTTATCTATGCGATTCATGACACAATTACTTCTTTTATTTGATGGATGTTTAGTCGACCTTTTGGGCTTCTAACACTTTCCCACTTCTCAGAACGCATCCACTGCTTTTCTTTTACCCATACTAAGTAACAGTGATGGACACTACACAGATACTAATAAGGTACAACCTATGTCTCGCGATACGGATTAAAGTGCAGTCCAGATGCGATGTTCGGGTATTGTGGTGTACACTTGCATACAACGGTGGGCTTGAATTGTTCTTCCAATAAAATGAGTCTACTGGAATGGGTATTATAACAGAGGTGATCACACAGGTTACCAGGGGCAAGGGCCAAAATGTAGATAACAGTACCTTATTGTTGTCGTAGTTCAATTTTGGGGACGGTGTTAGAGGAGTGGCCCTGCCCTGCCTCTTACTGGCAATGACAGGCAAGGACAGGCTTGCCTTTGGCCCGGGTTTTGCCCGGGTACGGCTGAGCTTGTTCCGTGCTGCAGGGGAAGAGGCAGCGCTTTATGCGCGTTGGAGACTCAAATGCCTCCCACTCACTCACGGCACCTGTGGGACGGTCGTTGCACACTGGGAGATGTAGTCTCCAACCAGGGTGATGACGGCGGCACGGCTCTGAGGCCCTGGGACTCCTGTCCCACCAGGGCACGAACGGCACGACAACAGGCAACCAGGTAAGGATATAGTGGCACAGCAGGCTGCAATAGCAAAATACGATCTCTGCTCATGTATGGTGCAAGATGGGTGTTAACCAAACCATGCGAGTAGACCAGTAGAACAGCAAGGTTGGCTTATGCACTAACCCCATTTTAGGCGTGATACCCAAAGGTATCTTCAATTCCCCACATGTGTGCCCTAGAATGAGGTCCAAGAGTGCCTCCATGCTCCCTCAGAAATTGTTCGGCACGCAAATTTGTTTGCTGCACAATTTTATCAATGAAGTCAACATCTAAAAACAGATGGATGTAGTGAATTGGCAAAAAATTAGTCGTATCAACTTTAAATCAAGCGTCGCCATAATTTGGGGCTGTAGTAAATTGGGAGGCTGCCAAGAGAGCGCTCCGTCTGTGCTTGCTCGCTCACGTGCCTGCTCTCTGGGTTGCTCTAACCTGCTACTGGTGTCCTGCTGCACAGATTGTGCTTGCAAACGGACAGCACAACTGATAGTCTCCTTCAGAATTGCTGAAAGATGAGTCGCCGGTTGGAACTGCACCGACTGAAAAATGACTCCCAGATTCTGCTCCATTGTCCTCTCCTTCAGATGATGTCTCATATAATCATTTAGCTTCAGTACCTGCAGCTCATTTTATCAGTCCTGCAATTGTTAGTTTTGATATAGGTAAAGTACCTACAAATCGTTTTGAACTAGATTTTGAATAGCCCAAAAAATAGATCAGCATGAAGCAGTTTATCCCCTTTTGGGACCGCAACACATACACAGAATTTTAAGTATGTGCTCGCCCAATGGCCTGGCTGCCCTTGTAGCGGACTACAACACCTAGGGGACTTTTTTGCCACAGTTAACACTTTGTCTTGGCACTCCCTCAAAGGCAGTTCTACATAACTTCCTCAAGAATACAGAATGAACATGGGGTATTTTACCAGTGGTCTCTGAAATTATTCTTTCTAATGTTAAGGGTGAAACAGCGTCTTTGCCTCTATGCCAGCAACTTGCCATGGTGGCAGTATCCAACCACAAAGGTTAATTGCCAGGTATTATTGCTAATGTATACAAGTCTTTAAGATGCAATAGTTTGGAAGACTAGGACATTACAACGCATGTTTCTACAACAAAGACTTTACAGCGCACCTCCCATCACAACTCTTTTTTTCACAATGCATACCATTATAAAGCATCCCCAATAGAAGTACAGTAAAAATGTCTTTACAACGTATACAATCACAACGCATCCTACAAAACCAACCAAATATGCTTTTTAATGTCCCCCTAAAATACAGGAAAAATTAAACAAAATATTTGCAGAAAATGTCAAAACTGAAAAACATTCCCTGAAGTAAAGTACTCCAAAGAAGCAGAAACATTTTTTATGCTAAAATACTCTATGGCATTTGGAAACAAAGTGTGTTCATTCCAAATACAACACTGGTGTCCTTCCTCTATCTTCACTCAACCAGTACAAGAAAGATCTTCACAAAATGGTTGTTCTAAGGAACAAAGGGAACCCTTTTTTTTCACAACAGAAACATACATTCTGGCAGATGCTGCATCACGTGAAAAAATATATATAAAAAAAATGTTTTTTAAATTTTGGAAAACACATAAAAAATATATAAATTCAGCCAACCACCATTTCGTGCTAACTTTCATGGTGACCACATGCTGTTGAGTTGTGAGGGGAAAAACAACAGCTTCCTAGACAGACACTGTTACTTATTGACTCCAGTAAATGAAACAAACATAAAAAACACTTACTAAGAACACCAATAATTTCCAAACCCAACATTAATTGTAAATATCGTACAAATTCACAGATTTTGAACACAAACCAACAGCCTTATAATTGAAATACAATACCTAGAGGCTAACCACTAAGTTTGTAATAAACATTTTTTTAACTTAAAAAATACACTAAAAAAACCTTTACCTCAGGAAAGGTGATGGTCAGTGGTGTGGGGCAAAATTACTATTACAACTCCACCAAGTGCTGGCCTCAGGGAAGTTTCTGGTCAGTGGTGGGCTGCAAATTACTATTCCAACTCCAACGGGTGCTGGCCCAGGTACGGTGTTTGTCAGTTGTAGGCCATGAAATGTAATGCATTTAGAAAAAAACAAACACAAGGAGATGGACGGAGCCCTGGAACTTTTCAGACACTCACCCCCAGTCACAGATCTGGGTTCAATCCATCATTGTTCTTAAGTTCACTTTGCCACCCAGTTCAGAAATAACCATATGCAAATCAATCTTGACCCTGTGCCATATAGGAATAGTCCAGACCGAACAGCCAGGCCTAGTCTTCCCTAGACAAGAAACAAGCACCCTGGGACTGGTTTCAGGGTCAAGGCTTATTTACATATGGCGGAGTTAAAACTGAAACGGCTTGGGAAGCACAACAATGATGGATTTAGGCCCAGATCTCTGTACTGGCATGAATGTTTGACATTGCTCTACATTCTGGTTATCAATTCTTCATGCATTTACAATAAAACACACAGACAATACATTTTTTCTTTTCCACAAGACATGCACGTTACCCATCAGAAAGGACCAAATAAAATCATTTGGAATCAAATCCATTCTCATCAGCAGTTGTAAAATAAAAAAAATAAACAATTAAAATAAGATAGAGACCTTGAGAGGTGAAATATTTGCGAAACCTACTTTTTCAACCCAAACAAACCCAAAAATGTATCTTGAGCTCCAACAAAATCACAAACCACCATCAGTTTAAAAATAGAAAGCAGTGTGGATTTCAACTGGAGCTGTAGGATGGGGTGGGGAAATAGTCAATGCTATTTCTCTATGTCAAGTGCTCATACCAGATGGTTTGTTAGAAATCAAAAATATTTTTTTCTTTTTTTTTTTTAAATAGAAAGCAAAACATTTTTTTAAAAAGGTTGTACTGTGGATAAGAATAATTTTGAATATCTATATGTCAACTTTTCCTTAGAGGCACAACCACACTCAGAAGGGAGTAATTCAATGCTATAATATCTACTGGAAGAACACCTGAACCATCAAAGGTCTAAAGAAACATACAAAGGTAAAAACAGACATTAAGAATTTAAAAAACAGTCTTTTTAATAGGCGTCAACTACAAATTAGAGTGCAAAATCATAGTTGGCAAAACCAGTTAGCAGAGTCAGAGTTAGCCGAGTCAGAGTCCAGCAACAGAATAAATACCATGTTCTTAGCAACGTCAATAGGCAGTAAAGTAATAACCACATTTTCTTTACAAGTTTTAACAAATAAACATTTCTATTTGTAAACACTATAAAACAAAATTACTTTTCCCATCTTGTTTTAGAGGCAAACACAATATGGCAACAGGAAGAGAGGCAACCTACATCCGATCTAACAGAGGCAATCAACTGCTAAGGTACGGTGGCTATTCTATTGTAAGGAGAGACTAACTGAATACAGGAGTCATTGGAGTTGTGTGCAGTAATATGCACCCCAATGCACAGGCAGAGCGGTTACTCTTGGTGACACGGTTGAAAAACCATTGAGCATAACAGTTCTGAAATGGAGATTGAGGTTAGAAAGAACATCCAGCAAATCAAAACTTTGGCATTCACAATCAATGAATCCTATGGCTTGGTTTTGAGGCAGGTATCCCAGCACATTCCCATGCATATGGCAAGTTCTATGCTCATAATTCCTAATCTCAGCAGAATTTACAAAGAAAAAAAACAGGAAAATAACTGACAACGATTAACACCCCAGACAGACTCAGACATGTACATTCCCACTGAACTTATTGTAAGCTTTACTAATGAAACTTCACTTTTGCCTGACAGCAAAAACCCTCAGAAATGGATACTAATCTTAAAAACACCATACCCTTGTTACTTTTGGAGAATAGTGATATTTGGATTTATGGATGGTACCTTTAAATACACACCCAATCCATTCACTCAAATATCCACTATTCATGCCAATATCAATAACACTACAGTTCCTTTAGCGTACAGCTTACTACCTGATAAGCAAACCTCAACATACACTAAATTTGGCAAAATCTAAAACACTCAAAGATCTAAAAAAATAATAGATTTGGAAATACCAATGATTAACACCATTACTAAATTATATCCAAATACTCAAATTCAAGAATATTTTTTTCTCTTTTCACATGCCTATTGAAGAAAATCCCAAATACATCCTTAGTTGAGGATTACATTTTAGACAGTAAACCTCAGTATGAATTTAAGAAACTAACTGCATTATGCTTTCTACTTTCGATTAGTGTGGATGAATTCTAAACCTCAATTACTGAATCAGAGTATTTTACAACGAACAATGACAAATTGGCTCACTTACTAAATGACTTGGAGGACACATGGATTGGCCATCTAAACAGATCGGGTGGCATGAGGAAGCCAAGGTTCCCTGATGAATGGTGCAACTGTTTCACAACCTATTTAGTGGGAGGTGTGCAGGCTAATGTAATAGAGGGATGACAACTACAACACATCAATTTGAAAACCTCACCCGAACTAATTATTGCTTAGAAAATTTGACAAAGGAGCAAAGTTTCCAAGAAATGAGAATAGCACCATCATTGACAGGTAGTCTGAACCCACATGTTTCAAAAAGAACAAAAGAAATGTCGGAGCGACTAATGGGTCAAAGTCAACATTTTTTGTTGATGGCGACTTCAGACTTCCTAGACAACATTGCACCCATACTAAATTTCTTTTAAAAATATTTGTATTAATCCAGTAGACAATTACAGAAAGCATCAAAATATAGCAAACATAAGACATAAAAACACAAGAGAGATAGTCAAGTGGGAGGATATGCGAGAAAAATAACATTTGTACACTCTGAGATAACATATATACATATATAGGACCCAACCTTGTAGTTTAAGCCCCTTGCACATTAATTAAATTCTAGGTACGGATAAGCAAGTATCAAAAGGATAGACTAAAGAAAATAAATAGTAGTTTGCAAATAGCCTACAACTACATTTATAGAGGGAGCAAGAGACTTTAACTAGACAGATTAGGATCCTTCCGAAAAATGGGGCCTACATATGATTTTATATTGCAGGTGTCTCAATTTCAGTTAAAGCCCCCCAGATTTTTAGCCCCCAGACTTCGCTTCTGTAGCCCTTTGATAGCATATAGGTTGGTTTCTAGTTTGCATATAGCAAATAGCCTTCCTTTCCACAGTGAGGTTATACATAATCTTGCCACAGCGACAGCAATATATATTAAATATCTGATTGTATACATTCCCTGTGCAGACATATCCTCTAGCACCCCCAGCAACATAACTATTGGGGTGATTATAATCTGCACCCCTGTGACCTCCGTTACTCTAGAAAGGAGGCTGGCGACTCGGAAGACGAGGACATGATATTTTTTCAGAAGGCACACTAGGCCTAATTTATGAAGGGCGCCAACTGAATTTTAACAATTATATGCAGACATTGGAAGCTACACGCTCCCGATAACAAGTTAGGACGGGATATTATAAATACCCAATCGACGCTGCTTCGATATCTTACAATCAGCTGGACATGCATGTTTTTGACACAACAACACGATCAGTTTGAGTGGGAAATTCCATCGCTTACTTATAGCTGTTGGATATATGGTGGTGTTCTATACAAAAGCGGACACAATACAAGGTGTTGGTCTATAAGTACCTGAGCCATAACAGATGGCAAAGATAAATGTTATGCTTCAAGCCTTGAATTACTTAGACAGGCTCACCTGACATATCAGGAATTATCACATTGAGAGAAAAATATATATGTCTTGATAAAGATGGTCGAAATCTATTAATACCATCGAAATGCAGACGCAATTATATACACAATTCGTTGTTTGCCTTGGTTCATTAGATACTAAAGGAGGAAAAATTATCAAGCTACAGTCAATTTTCTTTTGGTGAATGTGTTTTTTACAATGACTTAATGTAGTGTCTAATTCTCTTTTCTCTCAGGGATTGTTTTAAACAAAATTTTCTTTAGACTTCTCTGCATTTTTATTTACTGAGCATATCAACACATGCAGGAGACTAATTTTTGCTTGTTTTAATTTATTGTATAAATAGATTGTTTTCATGTATCATGGTTTGTATGCACAACAAATGAATTGTGCTAATAAATTTTGTATTTATTGGTGACTTGATGCTTAGTTCATTGCTTGGGCTAATACCTTTATATCTTTCTATTTTCTTTTCTTCTCTATTACTGCTGATTATCTGGTGTGTTATGCTTTCACGTTTAGATATTAAGATATCCAAGGGAATTTCTTCCTTTTGACTTCCGTTAAAAAGGTCTGCATCCTATTAATCAATGATTTTAGACCTGGACATGTGGCAAACATGTGAACTAGATCTGCCTGATCCTTCTCGCACCGGGTACATTTATCCTCATTAATCCCCAACCCCCAACGTGCAATTTTCGCCGGTGTATAATACAAATTAAACAGTTTTATACTGGTGTGTTTTTAGGTTGGAAGATATTAGAAGTTGATCAGCTAATGTAATAGATTCTTGTAAAATATTACCCTCTACAGACAGCCTGGCATTCCATTTAGCATTTTGTGCCTCCACATCATCCTTTTGTATTTCCGTAAGTGCTTGATATACATTTCTGATTTTTCCCCCGCCCTTCACAACTTCTAAAAGATTATTTTTCTGTGCTAGGCGTGAGGCATCCCCTCTTTTGCTCAGATAGTCCCGAATCTGTAAATGTTTGAAAAGATCTGCTTTGGGAAGATTGTAATTAGCCATTAATGAAGTATATGTCCTAGTACCACTACTGTCTACTAGGTTTCCTAAAATCAAAATTCCTTTGCACTCTATCTGTTCATGATACCATCCAAGAAAATAGCTGGTAATAAAGCTGTGGCATCCGTAGGGGTGTAATAATGAATCCTGCCGATCTTCAGATGTCGCCTAATCTGAAGCCAGGCCTTGTGGGCGGCCTGAAGCAACTTAAATTGTTTTTTTTTATAGTAACTGGGCTCGAGGATTTTAAAGAAAGTTCTCTCTGCCGTAGAGCCCAGTAGCAGTGGAAAAATATAAGGAGTGTCTTCTAGGTTTTCCTCATTTGCCCAAACCAATAAAATTCCCACATACTGCAGTAGGCAAGCCCAATAATAAAACTGAAAGTTAGGAACTGCCCAGCTTCCTCGTTCACGAGGAAGGGTCATAGATTTCCAAGCTAGACGAGGTTTTCCCTTTGCCCACAGAAAACTACTGCAGATAGACTGCAGTCTCAATCTGCTTTCTTGTAATTTCAAGTGGGACTGCCCTAAAAAAACAAAGAACCTTTGGTAATATGATAATTTTTAGAACATTACAACTTCCCAGCATTGATAAGTGAAGACCTTCCATCCTATCCAATTCCTTTTTAATCTTCCATAGCAGAGGGTCCCAATTAGACATGACCATCGAGTCAAGGCATGCATTCAAGCGCACTCTCAAATATGTTGACAGGTAGTCTGAACCCACATGTTTCAAAAAGAACAAAAGAAAGGTACGAGCGACTACTCGGTAAAATTCAACAATTTTAGTTGATGGCGGCTTCAGACTACCTAGACAACATTGCACGCATACTAAATTTCTAACAAAGACAAATACCTATTATATCTTACTTGCCTGTTTCAGTTTTTGGAAGAAATTAGTTCTACATTTTATAATAATTTTTCCTAATTAAAGGAATGTCGGGCTTCTTAACAGAAGTTGTCTTTTCTTCAAGTCTTGGCGATTTATAAATACCCACACTTCACCAAGAGTCTTGAGCGCGCCAATAATCCAAAGTAACAAATCCATATTCTATGTAGGTATCCAAATCCCGTTGTAAGCTAACAAAGAAGGCAGATTGGCATAGCCATTTTTTCCAACAAAACTGCAGGAACATTTCGGAATAGACTAAAAAAAATGCAGCCCCCAAAACAAAATCATGAAAAATATGTTAAAAAAACTCAACAAATCCATTTATCAAATCCACTGTCCAGACAATAGTATTCAATCCATATCCTTTGAAGCGATGTCCCAAAATCAAATGGTGCACATAGTCAAAATGTTTTTTTCTCTCATTTGGTTTCAGAGAAATCCTATTCTTTGTCAAAATGAAGGGGTTTATTTTAACCACAAAATAAAAAATATAATCAGCCCAATGTGGTCCTACAACCCCTAGCTGCAGAGGAAGGAAAACGTGGTTAAAACATTCAAAAAATAAAATTTACTACTAACTTGCATCTAACTACTTCCCTCAACTCTCCTTACAATAAAGTAGCCCACATGTAATCTGTTTAATAAATGTATTTTAACTTACATGACCACAGCTCTACCTTGCTTCCGATCTTGATCCCAATGCTCCACCGACTGTAGAAACCTACACACAACTGCACGTGAACTGAATGTAAAAAGGAAATAAGGAAAAATTCTCCCATTGAACTAAATGGAAAAGCATGGTAAAGTGCTTCTAAACATTGTCTACAACAGGTTGATGAAAAATATAAGGAAATAAAAAAAATAATGACACTAATATTTTTACTATGATATGCATAATTTTAATTGCACAATTAAATATTTTTTAAATAAACCAAGTTATATGGATAGGTTTAATCTGTTTTAAAAAATGATTTCAATATATTTTCCCCACATCTTAAAGTGTGTTTTATTTAGAGTTTATTTAAATACAAAAGGGATATTGCATGTCCCCAATGCTAAACATCTTTTAAATGCATTATTTATTAATGGATTTCAAATTACTCAGGTACGAAAATTAATACAGAGTAACAATACACTCCGCCACCCCTTCCCACATATCCAGTGCCAGTGGGTGGTACACACCAAAAAGTATTTTGGTGATTTAAAAAAAAAAAACAATGATATTAATAAATATGTAAAAATAAATGAATAACCAAGTACTTGAATTAATGCCACCGTATTATATATTTCCCCACCCAAACCCCCCCCATTTCCCCGACACCCCATGCCAGAGGGTGGGTGTTATACACCCAAGAGTATTTATTTCTAACTTTAAAGAAGATAAGAACTGTATTAAAAACTAAAATAAATGCATTAAAATTAATGCCAGAGTATTGATTCACTACCCCATCCAATAACCCAATAGCTCACACATCCCATACCGGAGAGTAAGTTTACTCCCTCCAAGAGTTTAATATTGGTTTTAACTACATAAAAACATTAAATGAATGCCCAAGCATTAAAATGAAAAACTGAGTATTAAAACACTGGCCCACCCAAAACCCTCATTTCTCTCACATCTATTATATATTTAAAATTATTTTTTTAAAACACAAACTAAACCAAAAGCAAATGAAACCACTGTCTTTAACATTCTTCCAATATAAAAACTTACCTATCAAACTTGCCATAAATGCATTGTAATGGCATGCATTGTAATTTATTCTGCAAAATGCATTGTAAAATCATAACGTCGTAATGCCTGCGTTGTGATGGTAGTTTCCTAGTTTGGGAACCACACATGCCATACAACCTCTTGGCAAGCATAGTTCTAATAAGGACACTACGTCAGCCCTGGTCTCTAATAAATCATGGGACTAAGCAACTAAAAACAAGACAACATGGAGGTACCCCATCCCCAGAGTCCTCGGAGAAGTTACAATTCCAAGACTCCTGATAGTTAACAGATTTCTGATATGAGCTCTCCTTGTTCCTTTCAGGAATCTTCTGACCAACAGTACGACAGAGGGTGATCTGATCTCAGACAAGAGAGAGTATGTGCAACTGAAAACAGAGACAAAACTCGTCTGATGTGAAGATAAAGGAGGACAGGCCACTTCCATATAACGCACCTTTCAAGAGATGTAGAATTGCCAGCTAGATATGCCACATAATGAGATCCCTCCTCCTGAACAGGAGTTGGGAAGTGACCCTCAACAGTGCGACAGAGCTCACCATAATCAGCTGGAATCTCCACTAATTTCTGGTAATGAAAGCAACTGATGCCTTCATTACAATTGAAACAACTGAAACAACGGACACCCCGTAACCACTCCGGACAGACTATCACTTGGAAATCCAAATTGAGTGTGATATTCAACTCACCATTAAAGCAATCTTTTGGGACAGCTTGACTACTTCTTAAGATATTCTATAGGCGGAGGTCGATTGGCCCCCACCTTTTGTTCTTGCTTGTCCACAAGGTGAGATAGTTATTCTACCTTCTTTCTCACACCTCATGCTAGACAAGGTCAAATATGTATTTGAATGGGCCCTTGCTTTGGCCCCAGTTCTTTACTGTAATCACACGTGTTGGGATAAGGATTCCCCTGAACATGCTATTCCTATACGGTCTACACTTCACATTCAGCCACAGTGTCCTATGGGATGGTAAAGCTCCTGTTCTAGAAATCCTTTCTCAACTTGAGTACCAGGAAATAATAGAACCCTGCATCTCTCAAATTAATATACCTCTTTTTCCCCGTTGTGAAACCTGATGGCTCCTATCGTATAGGATTATATCAAACACATTTGAATAGCCATACTCGTTCATTTGCAGTGATAAATATCCATAGTACGGTGTGGATTAATAATATCATCCGTAAGAAATACAAAACCACATTGGGCATTTCCAATGTTTTTTTCTATCAAATTTGGCTCCTGAGAGCCGTGACTGGTCAGCATTTAGCACCCTTGCAGGTGCTACACCTGACTTCCTAAGGGCTATAAGAACAGCCCGGGAGTCTTTGAAGCATGCATTGTGTTGATTCTCCATGAGCTCGACCCCGATGTGCTTTCCTATGTTGATGATATCTAACTCACAGATGTGATGAATTGAGCCCCCAATTAGCAAGACGATCAATATTTTTGTGATTTTCTGAACTGGTTTACAAATCTAACTTCAAAAAATTTTACACAGCTTTTCTGTGTCCTTTTCTTAGGATCTGAAATTAAAAAGGAGAGGAACCGTCTTGCCCTCATTTTCTGAAAAAGTTTGCTCAATTACAGCCACCATGCACACTGAAAAAAAAAAATTATTTTCTTATGGGATTTTTGAATTTTTGCAGGACATACATACCAGATTATGCACAATGCTTTACAGTGCTTTATACCTTGACAAGTCCTGATTTTTTCCACTTCCTGTTGGACATCAGAACACATCACAACACTCAGTTCTTTACAGTCTGATTTTCTTTAAACACGTAGCCTACATACAAATGTTAACACCACTAACTTGCCCATATGGGAATTACAGGGTGGAATTGGATTCACATGTTGTCGACATAGGAGTGTATGTAGAGTCTATGGTTCAAGCTATAGCCGCGAGTGGGGCTATGTAGAGTCTGAAGAGGGTGGGGCTCAGAGAGGAGCCATGGGGCCTCTGCAGCCAATCTTAGTGGGTTCTGAGAGGAGCGGTGGTAGTCTGATTCACTGTATTCTTCCTGTGAGGAAGGAATGGATCCAGTCCAGTGCTTTGTCACAGATGCCAGCATCATGGAGTCTCATGCTTAGGTGAGAGGCAGTATTGAAGGCAGCTGAGAGGTCCAGGAGGAGGATGGCTTCTGTTGGTCCCTGGTCAAGGAGGGAGCAGTTGTCATCCGTGGCAGCGAGGAGGGCGGTCTCAGTACTTGAAGCCCGATTGAGAAGAGTTCAGGATGTGGTTGACTGCGATAAACACTGAGTAGGGTGTTGATGGCCATCAACGACCTTGGCTGAGCAGGGAGATAGAACAGAAATTCTTAAGGTCGGTCTGGTCGGTGGATGGTTTCTTTAGCAGGGGGTTGATCTCGGCGTGTTTCCAGTCATCAGCAAAGGTGGTGGTCTTGATGGAGCAGCTGATGGTGAAATGTAATTCGGGGTGATGGAAGTGGTGGCTCTGTGGAAGATGTGTTGCGAGCAGGGGTCAGAGTGTGGTCTGGAGTGACTGCTCTTCATGGTTTTGAAAGTGACTGCCGTGGTGAGCAGGGTCCTATTAAGGAATGGGCAGTTGCTCAAGTTGACCCATCTTCTATGCTACCCTCCGGGGAAAATGATCTTTCACAAGTTTCTTAACCTCTCTTTTCCAGCAACCTGTACCTCATGGTCACTCTACCCACTGACTTATCAATTTTTTGGAACCGTGGACATGATATTACTGATCTGTGTGTAATTTTCGGAAAGTTTAAGGTACACCTCAATATGTGGGCTTGACTTGCAGATAATTAGTAATAAAATTCATATTTTGAATGAGGGAAAAATTCCCCAAGTGAAACAGGTACACATGAATCATTGAAAAAATCCTTATGAATATATGTCTTGAAATGGCTTCAAAACGTACAATACCTGGTCAGATAGGATCATATTGCCTAAGCCTATTTGACTGAACAAAGTCTTTTAACAATATTAAAAGATTTTTTAAACACATAAACCAATGTGTACAAGACCAAAAGCTCCAGTAGGCTTAAATCAGAGACAACTGCAGTATTCTGTTAACATAATACATGTACAGTTAGCAGCAATTACAGCATTAAGAGGTCTATTAACCCCTTCTGTGCCACGCCCTTTCCCCCTCCTGTTCCGGGCGTTGTATTAGTGGGTGGGGTTCGTTACGAGATAGTCTCGTCATGGGCACAGCGCAACCGTGCTCCATGACGAGACTATCTCGTCATGGGCACTGAAGAGGTTAAAAGAAATGCACCACAGTGGAGGGAGCCGTCCAACAAACAGTAACCCGCTAACAGAGCCAGTAAAAATAGGAGGGTTGAAGGTAAGAGGTTACCACGCCAAAGATGCCAGTTCTAACATGCCAGGAACAAAACAAAACAGGCAATAAGAGCTGGTAGTAATAATCAAGGGGCAACACATCTGACTACCTTGGAATATAAGAAGTCAAGAACTTTTATAATATACCCAAATAAAAACAGTAGGTGGTGGCAGGTGTATATGCCTTCCAAAAGCTAACACCAGCCTCCTTGCAGAGCCTTCTCATCTAGCTTTTGGAAGTATAGTTCCAATTCGGACATTGATGAAAAAGTCAAGTATGTCAGAGGTATTCGAGAATGGGCAGTTGCTAAAGGCATCCTACTTTCTAGGCTACCATCAAGGAAAGTGATCTCTTTTCAGGCTACCTCTGCTTCTCACTGTCCACCTATCCACGGTCATCAATTATTTGGAACCCTGGGCAAGTTGTTGCAGTGATTTTTAAGGGACATTTTCTTAAACTTTATTGTACAGTGCAATATGCGGGCTTTCAATTTGCAGATATTGAGTAATGAAATGAAAATTTAATTTATAACGTGCGCTAATACCCGGAAGTTTCTAGGCGCGGCGGCTCCCCCCCGATATACTGACCAGAGTGGAAAATGAACATGCTGTGATGGGCTAGTTGTTAAAAAGCTACTCTTTTTTTTAAGTTTACGAAATCCCAGTAGATTATTTTCTGTCTTTAGTGTCAGTGGGAGGGAATTTCACCTTCTGGCTGTGCCCAAAATAAAGCTTCTACCCCCCCACCCCCAGGGAGCCGTCTTGACCCAGGGGATCAACAGATTTGCAGCGGTCACAGAGCGCAGCTGCCTCTCTGGAATATACCACTTGAATTTGTCTGCGAAATATTCCGGGCCCAGGCCATGCATTGCTTTGAAGGCGATAGAGGGCCGTGAATTCAATCCTTCTTTTAACTGGAAGCCAGTGCAGAATTGGAAGGGCATGGGCCACTGATTGATGTTTTGGAATGTCAAGTAAAAGGCGAGCTGCTGTGTTGGACAACTTGCAATTTGTTGAGGAGACGTGACTGTATATTTAAAAACAGCCCACTACACTAATCTATTCTAGACAGGATCAAGGCTGTAACCACCAATTTCCGAAGTTCTAATGGGATGTAGGGGAGAATTTTCCTGATAATTTTGGTCGAGTAAAAACATGCGGAGATAAGTGCATTTATTTGCCCCTCGAAGGACAACTTGGTGTCAAAATAGACTCCTAGATTTTTCACCTTGGAGGTGGAAGTAGGAATCTCTCCCATTTCCTGAGGCCACCAGTTGGGTTGCCAAAAAGAGGTATCTCGCCCAAACAGGAGTACCTCGGTTTTCCCGGTGTTCAACCTCAAGCAGTTTTGGGACATCCAATGCCCAACTTTGCGCATACAATCCTGAAATCTCCAAGCAGTATTCATTGAGTCCCCTGAAAAGGACGCTACGATTTGTGCGTCATCGGCATACGACACTGTCTTGAAACCGAGAGACCTAATAAGAGAGCAAAGGGGGGGCAACATATACATTGAAAAGTGTAGGGCTCAAGGAGGAGCCCTGTGGCACCCCACATAGAAAGGTGAACCCGGATTATGTATATCCACCAAGCTCCACTCGTTGCTCCCTGTCAGGGAGAAAGGATTTCAGAAGGGCCAAAGCCTTGCCCAAGATCCCTCAGAAAACAATCGGTTTATTAGGAGATCATGATCCACCATTTTGAAAGCCTCAGAGAGGTCTAAAAGAATCAGGGCAGTCTTTCCACTCTTATCCAAGACCTCTCTTATTTCCTCCGACACATTAATCAGGTCCAGCTCTGTGCTGGATTCTAAAACCATATTGGGCCCCATCTAGGAGATTATTGTCCTTTATGAACCGGTTGAGTTCAGTGTTCATGGCCTTTTCTATGACTTTAGCTGGAAGGGGTAGTTTGGAAATAGGCCTGTAGTTGCTTGGATCAGTGTTATCCAGGTTTGGTTTTTCAGGAGTGGGAGGATGGATGCCTTCTTCCATGGGATCGGAAAATACCCGTTGGAGAAGATACAGTTAAAGATGTCTGTAAGATAGCTAGTAGTGACCCCCAGTGCCAGGTGAAGGATCTTAGGGGGGCAAGGGTCCAAGGGGGAGCCTGATCTCATTTGGCCGAGAATTGTCATGACCAGAGTTTGAGAGAGTGTTGAAAGCATACAGACAAGAGCTAGAAACTACTAGCATACCTTCACCACTCGGACCCTCAATCATGGTGGAGGGGGGGCATTTAAGTGTCCTCCCAACTCCTGACGGGTAGATAGAAAAAGGTCCAAGACTGTTAACTTTTGCTTGAAAGTTGTCTGCCAGCCGGTTGCAGAAGTCTTGGTCTGTTGCTATATTTTTCTGATCAGGGAGTTAACTCAATTTCTGCACTGTAGAAAAGAGTTCTTTTGTAGAGGTAATTCAGATTTCAAATGAGGGCAAAATTCCATATGATGACTCAAGTAACATGTATCACTGAAAATAATTACCCAGGATCCTTACTCATAGGTATTAAAAATAATTGAAGACAACCATCACCATATTAGACAAGATCACCATTCTAAAATATTAAAAAATCTATTAAAGTTTTCAACACAAACCAATCTGTACAAGACTATATGCTCTGCGAATCTTCACTCAGACTGGACAGCAGTATTTTAACATAGAGGTACAGTTAATGGCAATAACCGCATTAACATGCCCATCAAAAGAAATGCAACACAATAGGAAGAGCCGGCTAATAGTGTGCCGGCAAATACTGTGCTACCAAGAGATTTGAAGGCAAAAAGTTAGAGAACCACGTCAAAGATGCCAGGTCTAGCAGGCAAAGAACCAACCCTGTGCCCCCCCCACCCCCAACAAAACACAAACCATCACAGATGGTAGTAGTCATGTAGGTGAAACACATCGGACTACAAGGAATATAAGGAAGTCAAGAATGACCGTAATATACCCAAATAAAGAGTAGGTGACTGCAGGTGCCTATGTCTCCCAAAAGCTAACACCAGCCTCCTTGCAGTGGCTTGTGGTGTAGCTTTTGAATTTACAGTTCAGATTCTGACACTGATGAAGCTTCAAGTACGCCAAAGATATTAAAGCATGAGCAGTTGCTTAAGACATACTACCTTCTAGGCTTTCCCCAGGGAAAGTGATCTTTTGTCAGTTTCTTAACCAGCCTCTACAATTTCTTAAGATGACTCAAGTACACATGAATCATACTAAAGTCCTTACCAAGGATCCTTATGAATGTATGCTTAAAGGGGATTTAAAGACACCCAACTCCTTGTAAGACAGGATGACAATTCTCTAAGCCTCTGTTGCTAAACATAGTTAAAAAATAGAAATTACTACATTTTTCCAATCAAACCAATGTGTGAAAGACCAAAAGTGCTGGCAGGCTTAACTCAGACAGGACAGCGGTATTCTGTTAACATAATAGTGGTTCAGTTAGTGGCAATAACTCATTAAGATATCCATCAAAAAATGCACCACAACAGAAAGAGCCATCCCACACATGGCCGTCCCAAACAGGATGTTTAAAGGCAAAATGTATAGGAGAACTATGCCAAAGATACAAGGCCTAACAGGTCAAGATCCCCACCCACCCCCCAAAAAAACCATTACAGCTTGTAGTTTCAATGAAGGGCAACACAGACTACCTTGGAATATAAGAAGTTAAAAACTATCATAATATACCAAAATAAAGAATAGGTGTCTATGCCTCCCAAAAACTAACAGCAGCCCTCTTGCAGTAGCTTGTCATGTAGCTTTTGAATGTACAGTTTCAATTCTGACATTGCTGATGCTTCAAGTATGCCAGAGGTATTAAGGCATGTGCAGTAGCTCAAGGAATCCAACCTTTTATGCTGCACTTGAAGAAAGTGATCTTTCACCAGTTTCTTACCCTCTTTCCAGGATACCACTACCTCTCGCTGTTGCTATATGCACTGTCAGGTTATCCATTTTTTAGAACCCTGGGCAAGGCATTGCAGTGATGTGAGTAGCATTTTCTGAAACTTATGTACCGTTCAATATTCGATGTGGCAACTGTGTAGCAGGTGTCCTAACTTTTGAAACGAACACCTTTGAGTATGGGAACATCAAACATTCTCTCAACGTCTTCTCAAATTGCATTACACAGAATGTAGTATATTGTATTTGGTGTCCCTGCCAATTACCCTACATAGGACAAACAAGCAAACCAATCAAAACACAAAGAAATCAACACCGAAGGAGAATAAGGTGTTCCCTCCCCAGTGCCCCTCTGGAAGCCCACTACAAAGAAAAAAAAACACACTGCAGACGATTTAAAGTGGCAAGTAGTGGTAAGAGTGTTCCTGCCAAAAGGAGGGGGGTGATCTAACCCATATACTACAAAGATTAGAATGCCAGTGGATAGAGCGAACAAAGGTCAATTGATCAGGGACTTAACACGAGTAAAGAATGGCGTGGGTTCGTGTCTACCTTGGCTAACTGAAGTTCTATTACCATTGATCTTAACCACCAAATATTACTGATTAGATAGTGTCAGTTTCCACTATTGTCACAATACCTTTTGTGGTTCTGAGCACACAGTAGATTAAGGTAATGCTGGTTTATACTAACGTAAACCCATTGTCCCATCACCTGATCTGTAAAATACTATTTGTATCACAAGTAGCAACGTCACACACAAACAGGATTCTACTTTACCATGACTATGTATTTGTGTAATCAAGATGTATGATCAAGTAGCATTAGATGTGATAAATTGACCCTGTCTTGTCTATGGCTATGCCAAGAAACAAATCCATCAATGTATGTTTAATAAGTTATATTACTATGCCGATATACAGTAACAAGGTCTTGCTGAATTTGAAATGTAATGCAACTAGAATGACTATAGGAAATACGCTGCACATGTAAATTACTTGCCAGAACAGCTCTCACATCAGCTTCGTAGCAGCTGGGACCATTAAAACAGCCCTGGCTAATCCCTCTAAGAACATCTCCTTTGTAAGACAATATGTCAATTATTTTTATTTAGCATTCCATTACACACATCTCAGCCCCTTACATAATCGCTTGATGCAAGTATCCAACTTCCTTTAATAGACCGAGAACATCCCCTTCATGCTACCAAATGCCATCTATTAAAACTCCCTTTTTACCCCCCTTTATTTTTTTATACACTTCAATGGCCCCCTTAATATGTGCCAATCACTATACCTTGACGCTAATATCTAACTATCTCGAAGACGAGATCTGTTTGGAAAGAGAAAAGTATCCTTTAGCAAGGTCTGCCCTCATGCGCCGCTCCCGGCCAGCAGGGCATGCATAAAGACTATAAATCAAGGCCAGAGAGAAGCGATCAGTCTTTACATTGTTCGAGCAGAGACAGACGAGTGCAGGTCTCCTACTCATCACGGGCGAGATTTTTCCACTCGGGAGACATACTGAACCCTTCATTGGACTACCCTTCATATAATTAATACCGTTAAGAGATGTGAACGCGCCCTTTTTCTCTCCGATATCTTTGTACCTCCGCTTTATTGCGATTGCGCGGTTATATATTGAAATATTAATCGAGTGTTCACAGCAACCATTGTTTCTGTTTAATTGTAAGTACCCTGGTTCCACGTGAGTAGGGTATACTTTGTGTCTCAATACAGGGTCTGCACTTTGGCCTCCAGGACAGTGAGCCTTTGAGATCTTCTGCGAGTTCTCATGGAGAAGACCCAGCCCTGGGAAAGGGAATCAATTTTGTCCTTCAGCTGTTCCTTCGAAATGTCCATGACAGCTAGAAATATATACACATACACCGGTTACATCCAGACCATTAATCTTGTTTTCTGTTACTTTTCTCAAATACAGAAAGTTTAACCTTTCACGTTTGGGTGGGCAAACCCCACATTAACTCAACCAAGCTCTGGAATAGCCTGCCTGTAGGTAATCTGCTTTTTTGCGTGCACATCCCAGATTTTTGCCTTTTTGCTGGACTCAGACTTGTGTGCACTTTTCCCTTGCCTACCACTAGTAAAATTGTCTATGCTCCACTTGAAGCAGTGGCTTCCCCAATTGGTACATTTAGCCTTCATAGCTCCATAGTAGTCTCCATAGTATATGGTGCATCCAGGGACTGGAAGGTAAATGCCACAAGTGGGATGCAGCACCTATTTTGCCATCCACTACAGTGGTGGTCTCAACAGGACTACAGACCTACCCTGTGTAGCCAGATTACTGCAGTGCAAACCCTGCAGTACTATTGGCCCAAATTACTTTACATTTTTTTTCCCCAATCAACCCTTAGTAGACCTTGTATCCCACAATGTAGGGTGCAAGGTTTTCAAAGTGGAAAGTAGAAAATGGTTACCATGTCCTGAAATGGACAAGAACCCAAAAACCCAATTTCACTGTGGCAGACCCCTCTATCCTAGGTTAAACAGTGCAAATTAAAATATTTAACACATGAAACTCCTGGGGCACACTGAAAATGGAGAGAACAGTATGCAAAAGCATTTCTTGTTGACCCCACCCAGTCTAGTTGCTGAAGGCCCCTGCTATCATTGTGCCAGGGTTAGATCTTTGGATTTGTTGTGGGTACAGTGCGGTCTTCAAAAAAATATTGATTTCAGTTGTGAGCACATTAAGATTACCAGTACCCTCCCCACTCACACCGCCAACCTTCGAGCCAGAATCCAGCTCATGACAGCCAAGACGGTGACCATCTCAGATTTGCCCTAACATTGCAGTAAATCAAAACAGAGCGAGTGCAAAGTTAGCAGGTCAGGCCTGGGAAGCTTTACTTGGTCAAAGATAAACTAGGAGTGTCTTTGGGTGTGCTTACGCAAAAGCTGGTCTATCCTACAAAACCAACCTCATCCAGCCTTCCTCAAACACTTTCTCCACCTGCTGTCAAGAGGAGTCCTGAAGGAATGGACATCCTCCCTCTTGTACCCTGAACAAAGGAGTGAACTCCATGGATCAGCTGGGTGACCTTCTGTATGGCTACAGGGAAAAAAGCAGCAAGAGTTTTCCCCCGGAAGTGCCCAACTGACTAATGGCACTTGGACTGGACCCTGCCATCAGTTATCAACACCCTATGAGTCTTAGCACCTCCCCAGAAGGGCTTTAGAAGTGTACTCCTATAGTTAGGACCTAGAGTGCAAGTCAGAAGGTAACATCTTGGACTAAGACAAACCCGGTTGTGTATCTGACTGGGGCGCCATCATAGTCCACCTCAAACTGCACCTACATCCCAGTCTCCTGCAACCATTAAACGTTAGTGGGCTATTTTTTTTTTTTTTTTACTTTAATATCAGCAGCTCTCCTATTTTGAGGAGGCAGTTAGTTTACGAATTTTTACTCTCTTCAGTTAGGTTTGGGATTAATACTTTGTGTTGTGACCCTATAAAGTTTGACACTGCATAAAAACACATTGTCTCCATGTGAAGCCCGACTGCTCTGTGCCATATCTACAAGGGGGTTGAGCTCAGGTTCATTTAGTGGCTTAGGGTTCACTCAGAGAAGCTGTGATTATTCTGAGGTGGGATGTCACTCCACCCAAAATAATCCAATTTCCTGCAATTGCCATTTCAGATATCTGTAATCCACTTTATCTAGCTAAAGTCACAAATGTTTCAAACTGGTGAGAAACTTCACTTTCCTTCTGAAATCCCATCCACACGATATTGTGCCAAAACAGTCTTACACATTTATTTCCCAGTCTTCAAGATTTAGCAATTTCCAAACATGGCAGTACATTGTTTACTTTAATAGGCTGAAGAGTCCGCATTACTGCCTACTTGTGTAGCAGGCAGAGGTTACTTTGCATCACCTTTTTGAGGGGGATATTTATCACTGGTGTATAAGGCCAATACAGATTGCATTAGAATCACATTGCAAAGTGCTACAGGGGATTGCCAAGGCACATAGAATGCAGATTAACGTAATGGTTGCTTAGTGTACATTCTTAAGTGGGGATGTGAAATATAATAACTGGTAGACCACAGTAATGTCCAAAAGTCAGTTTAATTTAGTTGTTAGTTTGTTGAAGTCTTGTCACATGTAAGAACCAAACACAGCTGCTCCATGGTAGAAAGGTGTTACAGTTGTGGCAAATTCCTGCTGTGAGAGCCGGCAGCCAAGGTGAAAGCCAGGTCACACATTGCAGTGTCAACAAAAATTAATCCTTTTCCTTTGGATCTGCCCTTATGAATAGAAAGTTAGCAGAAATATTTACAGTAACATTGATTTTTGCACAGCAGAGGTAATTACTGAAAGCTAGAATTTCTACACGATTGTACACATTGCATGATTCTCCTGTGAACCAGTAGTAGGAGATACTTTAGGCCATAACTGTATGTGGTGGTAGATCGTTTTATCCAGGGGAAAGGGCAATTTAAATTAGCCAGCATAGTCTGTTGTACACTGAAGGCCAACAAGAGAATGTGGCCTAATGGCTAGATCGGTCACTATCGAAGCTGGGGAACCGGGTGGGTTAGAGTCTCGGCAGGATTCTCCACATACTGTGATTCTGGGCGAATCACTTAATCTCCACGTGCCTAAATAAATGAATGTGTCCATCTCTAACAAAACTGGCTCTGATACCTTTGGGTCGAGTTTGCACTATATACACCCCTCCCCGCCCCCCCCCCCCCCAAAACAAAAACCAACAAAAAAAAACACAGGAGTGCTAGAATGGTAAGATGATACGCAGACAGGATGCCATTGGGAGGGAGAAAATTATTATTTATTTATTTTTTAAATAAAACACTGACTAGTACAAGTAGTACATGATAACATTGAAAATAACCCAATGCAAGGACTAGGGCTCATCCCGCTTAGGTCAAGTGGTGGGTTAGTTGTCTGTGCTCACATTCACAAACTAACAGTAAGATCTTGCACTAAACAGATGACCATCAGGAACATATGAGCACTACAGAATACAGGTCTCATTTTATACAGGATGTTGGATATAACGCAAGGGAAACTACTAATAACTGCAACAGTATATTTTTAATTCAACACTTAATTATAACTTAATTATAAATTAGATTACCATATATTGGATAGATTTCAACACTAAAATCCTTTCACATCTAGAAACAAGGACTTTGTAGAATTTTGTCTAATAGACCAGTCAGGAGCTTTCCATAGCGGGTCAACCTGCAACACAAAAGGACAGAATATTCAGTAGGAGCACTTGCTCGCCCACCCAAAACTCCAGGCAGACGTCATGAAAGCAAAATCTTGCCCAGCTGGTCATTCTACATCCTGGCACATGTAGAAAGCATACTTCCAGCAGAAAAAAGCAGAAATACCACCAGGGCCAGCTTTAGGGCAGTGCAACTGGTGCAGCCGCACTGGGGCCCAACCTGGAAGGGGGGCGCTGACCTCAGGTGAGGGGAGGGGGGGGGGGACAGACTCTGTTTAGCATTAACTTAAGATTTAAAAGGATTTGATGCAGAGTTCCCTGTGCTTCCTGATTTCTCTAGAGGCAGTTTTGACTCACCATAAAGTAGCGCAGAGGGTATATATGCCTGCGGCAAAGATCAGATCTGTATTTAATAAGCAAGGGAGGGGCTATGGAGAGATAAAGGGCCCTTTACCAGGTGTTAGTGAAGAGGTCGGGTGGGAAAGGGGGAACAGAAACAGAAAAACAAAATGTTGCACTGGGTGTCACCAGCGCTAAAGCCAGGCTGAATACCACTACAAAGCTGTGTATCCCTGGTCACATTCAACGGAAACAGTCAGAACAATGACATCGAGGTACATTATCCAGATGTTTGAACAAGCTTTGAAACTTGTCAGACACAAAACTCACCTACGGGACTAGGACATGAAAGTGCTGACAGTGTCCTCGATGCTGGCTCTGCAGATTGGGCACTGGTTTAATCCAGGGGCATACACCATACACACTACAAGATGGCGACAGGGAACAAAGACGATGGAAACCTCGCTGGCCCTGCACATCTTGCACACTCGCTCTTACATCAAAAACTGTTTCATTCAAGCTCCAAATCCCCTTGACCTTTCCTCGACCCATCACCAAACAATTATACCAAAGCTAAAGGGGTGGTGTTGTAACATCCAAGTAATAAAACAAAAAGATTTTAAAAAAATAAACACACAGCTCACAACAACCTTAACACTAGATGAAAATCATTGTAATATCTGCACTACCTCTGGACGTAATAATATGAATACAAAAACAATGTATTCAGTGGATAGGATCTGCAAGAGAAATGCCTCTACGTTAAGCAAAAAAAGCCTATTTAAGGGACCTGGTTGTGATCGAAAAAAACAGGTTTATCAATAAGATAGAAGCATCGGTGGTTGACAGGGTGGAACCTCATTAATTGGCAGACCTCAGGCATCGTGGTCATGATGCAGAGATGGACAGTACTGCGGTGCCGTGTAGCATAGAGGGTCTATTTACTATGCAGAATTTCAACGGGGTATGAAACTTTCTGGGCATGATCACTCTAGCAAGTTAAAAGAACATTGGCTTGAATTCACTATGGTACTTCCATCTTGCCCACCCCTCCAGTGCAGTTCCCGGTTGACCATAGTCCATTTCAGTTACGCCTCATTCAAATCGTACTTGTGCTGCAATCATGGGTTCTTCTGCGGTTGGATGCTCATGAACCAGACTTCGAGGCTTTCAAAAAACTATGCAAGGCCATTAAGTATCGCTCCCCACACCTGATCCCAGGACCAAACCCATTTCTCTCACAGCCTGGATTTTGAACTTGGTACCTAGATTCACAATTTAAAGAAAATATAATCATTGGAGCTACTCAGCAAAAATATGAAATGTATTGAATTCTGAAGCCTACCTATAAGTGTATTAACATATTGCGCTGCAACGCCGTCTGACATCTCCAAGCTGGGAGTCAGTGTCCACTTGGACTCACTTCCTTAAAGATTTTATACTGATCTTATCGTCCCCATTGTGTGACACTTTACTTATTTGTACTATCCCACTCCACCTTAAGGGATGCAATACTAAAAGGTTATACTCTACTGCCGTTGGTAATAAGAAACACTGAGGGTGGGAAAGAGTAAAAACCAACAAGTTGGGGTGTCTGGTATACAAAGCTTTAAGACAGGATAGAGTTCGGACCAGGAGCAGAAGCATGGGTAGAATTAAATTTGATGAGGGAAAAGGGACAACTGATAGGAAAGTTGCAGTGTATAGAACACGGCTAACTTTTTTTGCTGTTTTATATAGTTTGAACTCAACCCAAAAGTATTGGAGCGCTTTACATGAGCACCAGTTACTTCACACAAGGGCACATTCATTTTTGTTAGGCACGGGGAGATGAAGTGATTTGCCAAGAAAAACAGGATGTTGAGCCGACAGTCTCGAACCTGGTGTCCCCAGTTCCAAAGCCGGCAGCTACTATGCCACATCTGCTGACATGCAATATGAATAAATGCAGCCTAAAACCCATTTTCTTGTTACCACAACCTGCCCTTCACAATGTTTTTACCTGTAGCCTCCAATGTGGCGGGGTTTTGAGAGACCAGCTCTGGTGAAAGGACAAACAAAAGCAGGTCTTGAATCTGCCAGGTTTTAAATCCAGCCTCAAAATCACTTACCACACATCGTCCCTCCATGCACTACACCCAACAGACCACTCATAAATAAATTTACCTGCATGCTCAGATGCGGACTTTGCTAAAATAATACCTGCAATCAGAATTAAAAAATGTAGATCAGTGCTGCCCCATCCCAGAGGTGAAGACACAACTGACTGTTTAAACTTTATACCCTATTCTAAGCAAAGAATCATTAACAGAAAAAAATAACATGCTTTAGTGGGGTGTGCTGAGTACATGGGACATGTTTGAATCCTTCCACAACCAAAACCCCTTATAAAGAGAATGTTTTTATTTATTGTAAAGCCTTTTGTCAGACATCATTAAGACTGACCATACCTTGGCCTGAAACTCTCTCCAAGCACCTCAATCCCACCAGTTGACCATGTAGGATGCATAACTCAAAATACATTCTTTATCCCTGAACTAGCGAAAAGAACTGAAGATATGCAAGAGCACAGAAAATAAACATTTGCTCTTAAATGTGTTTTGCCAATGGGGCATTTAAAGGTGACCCTGAATTAATGAACTGGTGCTATAGCTAGCCAGTGCAACTGCACCAGTCCTAATATACGACCTATAAATACAGATTGTATAAAACAGTTACACCATGTAGATTATGATGCAAAGTATATGTATTGATAAAGTAACACTTCTTTGAACCCATGCAAACTTTTGAATGTGGAAAGCAATATGTGATCCCATGCAGGAAATTCAGAGGACAATTTTACCTTCACTAGGCACATCGTCCATGTCAAAGTTCAGGATCTCTCGTCACTGGGAAAGACGATAAGAGATGGGAAGAATCCGAGGGTTTCACATCTTCCAATAATGTACTTTGGAGCATCTGTTGCGTGGTCTGCTCGAAGTCGCCCATGATGGCAGCCTGCATCAGTGGCGAGGTCAGATGATCATACAACCACGGTTGAGTGACAAGAGATTGAGATGAAGCAGCAAAAGAAGGAGGCTGGGCAGGTGAAGATCAGAGCCCTAGTAAGGATGTAAACAAAAAGGTAGCTCATTCACATTTGTAATTTTCATCCAGATTACTGCAAGGAGGCATGGATGCCTGTAGTGAAATCTTACTCGAAGATCTAAAGGTTGATAGATAGGCTGTAGGAAAATAAATTGGCAAGTCACAAGATTGAAAGAATGTTTTTTTTACTACTCTTCTCAACCACCAACACAAATACGGTGCTTTCATAACAGCCAGTCTGTAAAGATCCCACTGTCCTTTGGATTATCCAGAAGAATTACATTAGTGCCACGGTCTTCTTCAATTAAAACTGGTGTGGTCCCTCATTCTCAACTTAAAGCCTTAACCGGCAAGCAATACTAGCACCCCTGCAATGGTGGAGCCTATTATGGCATGAGGGGGTAAATGGAGGTGTCACAGGGGCTAATGATCCAGCCATTTAAGTTGGTCAGTGGGAGAGATAAAATCTACTGGATTGGAGTCCACCCACCACTGTTCCCACTTCCAGCAGGAATTCTAAGCAATTTTATACCCATCAGACCATCATATTAATGGTTGCCTCGACTGAAGCAATTTCTGCATAGAAGTACATAGAGTCAGATGGGCATACCACCCCACAATGGTCAGTTTGCAGTGCTCTAAAAAAGAAAATCACAAGAAAAGCCCTATTCACCCTGTACCTACAGTGCTAACTTTGACACCTGGAAGTGGACTTTATACTAGCTCTGTAGACTCTGTGCACCAGTCATGGATGCCTATTAATGGAATTAGCGTACCCTCGCATGTTCTTGAAAGCACTCCAACCAATGCCTCTGTGGTCACCATCTGTGTTTCAGAGGCGATCAGATGGCTCATACAAAGCAAATAGGAGCCTGCTTGGGGGGAGAAGGGGTTGGTCAACGATAGAGAACAACTGAAGATAACTGGCACAATTTAGGTGAAACCTATAGTACTCAAAGAAATTCGCTGAGATCTATCAATAGCTGTTAGTCACCATGACTTGAGTACTCAGGCCTTTCCTAGAGTTAGGAACAATAAAAAGTAAGTATTCCATGCAAAGCCAAGGATGCTTCAAGAAATTTGAATTACCAGATGTGTTTGCTTCAGGGGAGACTGGTGCTCATGGGCAAAAGGGGCATTGCCCTGCCACCTTCTGGGAAGAGGCAAGAACAGGGAAAATAAAATAGCAGTTGAAAAGAAATGTCTGCTTTGCGGCAGTGTCCTGAATCTCCTGGGTGAACTCTACTGAACTTTGGAGATGTCCTACTGCAAAAGCACAGGGCATGTGAGGCTTTATGCAATCTGCAGGCACAAGCGACAGCAGTGAAATCACACGCGGCAGTGCTGGATTAGAATTCCATGGATCTAGTTGCTTTTGGGGCGCATAAACAGTGGCCCTGGGAGGAGTTGCAAAACTCCATGCACTTCAATGGCTTGGGGTGGGAGTGAGTGGGTGGGTGGCAACAATGTTGATTATCACCGAGGGGCAGGCTGTAGGCGGAGTGTAGGGGGACAGCTCTCCAGTCATCAACCCATGGTTAGTACTGTATTTGGTTTCAGTTTGAAAACATTGCTGAGCACACACAGTGCTCAAATATCGACTGCTTGGGCCCAAGAAAAGGAAGGACCCAGCTGCGGACAACAATTAAACTTGTGGACTCCTAGTTTAAGTGTGAAGTTAAGCCACTGCATCAGGAGCATCACGCCCACCTCCCATCCACCCGCCGTGCATTAGCAGCTACAGAGGGAGTAGTGTTCTTGATGGCTTCTCTGTCTGCAGCTTAGCAGACAAAGGCTCATAATGAACTTGGGTGGAAGAGGGAAAGGGTGGAAATATGGATGAGTAAAAGGATGGATGTAAAGATGGATGAGAAAAACAATGGATGAGTGAAAGACAAGGTAGATGGATGTCTGAATGACAGGATGGAACAGTAGATGGATGGTGAGTGAAAGGGTAAATAGAGGGATGTATGAGTGGATGGAACAATGGATGAGCCAGTCATCGTTGTGCTGCACACAGTATGCAACTTACCGGAGACTGTGGACCTTTACAGTATTGCTCCTGGACAGCATGGATGAAATCGGGTCCTTTTTGTTGCTTCAGGAATGCACACCTGGGGAACGGACAGAAATAGGTTGAGAAAAGGATCCGCATACAGTGAAGCTGCACTATTGATGGGATAGGTTCCCAAAAGCATTGACAACTAGCCAATGATCAGTGTAGCAATTCACCACTTAGGTTTGAAAGGGGAATAATGGTCAACTAGAGTTTTGGTAGGAGCAGAGTTACAATGGACACCATGATACTTTTTATGGAAGCTTGAGGTTCTACAAGAATCAACGACTAGTGTCAAGCAGACCAGATATTCTATCACCCTTCTAGGCTAGAATGTTATGACGAGACTGAAAACCATTATAAAACAACAAGAGGGAGAGAAATGGGAGCCACTCTTGATCCCCCTAGATACTATCAACTAAACAACAAAAGAGTGCTGCCAAAAAAAAGAGACAAGCCAGCAAGAGAAATCACTCTTATGATTAAAAAGAATCCTCACTCAACAACTTAGTTAGTGACATGCTTCAACATTGGGTTCCCACCAGAGAGTTGAAGTTGAAACTCACTTCATCAAAGCCGAACACCCGTGTGTCACCTACACACTCCCATCCGGAGAGCCCCGTAGATGTAATGGGGTCTGAGTTTAAAAAGGAAACGGAAAGCCCGGGAAACTCCGATACGTGGGGACGTATGGGCATCGTGCGACTACCTGCGTCACTACGCGGGCAGCTCGAGAAGCTAGAATGTAGACTTTACGCCAATCAGAAAGACTGATCATGACGGAGTCCTGTTGATCGTATAGTTGCTCTGTCCTTCAGAAATTCTGAAGGACCATTCAAAACTGTAAGTTAAATTGGTTCTACATACACCACAGGTTAGGGTGCGCCTTAGCGTGTGCATACCGCCGTGATACTTTATCTGTGCCTGGTTTTCCACCAATTAAAATATTTTTGGATAAAACCTGGGCATTTTTACAATCACTTGTTCACTCACATTCACTCTGAACACAAAGAAAACCTGCTCTGCTGTAAACCGGCATCGTAGCACACCAGAGAGGCCTCTCTGGTGGGAATCCAGTGATAAAGCAGGTCACCAACTAGGTTGGTGAGTGAGGGTTCTTTTTAATCATAAGAGTGATTTCTCTTGCTGGCTCGTCTTTTATTTGGCAGCACTCTTGCTGTTTAGTGGTGACTGAAAACCAGCCTGTCCCATTAAGTCCAGATTCTCCTCACCTGCAGCATTTCTAAACCATCCCACTGTTCCCAAGAAATCATACCCCAGGCATGCTCTGCATCTAGTCCTGCTCATCTTCACTGTGGCATTTCTTTAATGATGGAAACACTACCCAGGGAGGGGGAGGCAGAGGTATATGCTAGGTGCACCCTCCTATGTCGCATGTAGTAAAAAAAAATCTGAAATCTCAGATAGAGAAGCTAGCAGGAGATAATCGCTCAGATGCAGGTGAAAAATCTAGCTAAGAAAGGAAAAATTTCCTTTCTCGAATCCCCTCACTCACCAGGGTTTCCCCACGGTGACATGCTTCATCATAGGGGCCATCTCAACCCACTGTGGGTTGAGGCATGCTACGACTTGCAGAGATACGTAGGAGTACTGTTTTATGAAACTATGTGTGGTGTAGTGGTGTGTATGGATTGGAGTTAGTTTTAAAAAATCCAACTAGTGGGCTTAACTTTTATTCTTGCTCCTAGTTGATATATTAAAAACGGGGTTAGTTCCTAGGGGGCCTGGATACAATGAGTCAGGTGACACTAGTGGACGTCAACCTGTTTCGAGCTTCCCCAAAGCTCTTCTTCAGGACAGGCACAGGGTCCAGCCTGGTACCTACCACTCCTTAAGTGACCTAAATTAAGGAAAAAGAATTGTGCTGCAACTAATAAGCATGCGCGGTTAATACAAACGATTCACTAACGTAGTATCTCTGTAAATGAAAAAAATCACAACGTTCTTAGCTAGATTTTTCGCCTGCATCTGAGCGATTATCTCCTGCTAGCTTCTCTGAGATTTCAGATTTTGTTTTACTACATGTAAACACTACCCTACCAGCCCCCTTTCCAGTCCACCGACCAGCCAATGTCTCCTGGCTGCTCCTCTAGTTATCGCCTTATAAGAGGAAGGCCAATTAGCCAGAGATACGTCAGGCAGTCACAGGCCTTTTGAAAACTGCATATAATTCACAATAGAAAAATAGTAAATCTGCACAGGATCTGGAATAGGATAGGGGGAATTAGGTGGTATGAATAGGGATACCACTGGAACCATCAACAGTATTTTCATATACAAACCTGTAATATTGGGAAAAATTGCATTCAATCCATTGAACAGTAAGCTAAAGGGAAAAAAGGTTTGTGCCATCTAAACTATTCCCAAATTAGGCAATCTGGTCCAATTTGTCCTGTTAAACAACAGAGAGGATTTTATAGACAATTTAATCCAAGTATGGACCTTGAGCCACTCTTGAATCTGCAAACATGAACAAAATACTTGTCACCAACCGAGAAAGGGGGCAAATCCAGACCGGAAACATCCTTCCCCACCACCCCATGGGGCACCTCATGGTCTCACTTTCACACACAAATACATTCCTGAGTACCATGAGCTTTACTTACCAAGCAGGACTTGCCACAAAATAGCTAAATGAGCAGAGGTATAGCCATCAATGGTGCAGCAGGCGCAATGGCACCAGGACACAAAATTGAAAGAACGCTTTGCCCTTTTATTATGGTGGCATTTTGTCAGCTAACCCAGGGCAATAGCATGGTCATTTGCCTGTGTCATTTCCTCATGCTCTGTTGGTATGACATAAAAATGGCCACACCCATGCATCCACAGACTCCGGCTTACAGGGGGTAGCATGCTGCCCATGTAGGCAAGCACTTCGTTGCTCACAGAGGTAGGGAGTCCTATATAAATGCTCAAATGCAAGCGTCTGCAGAACTGCTAATAAGACTAGAAACAGCCTTAAAGCCCTACGATGGTGTGGGGGCCGGCACTGGTCGTGCCAACCAAGAGAAACAGGAAGATGAAGTGAATGGAATAATAACCACAGATAAGAAGTCAAAACATGACAGTTAAAAGGAAGGAGCAGAATATAGAAAGTGAGTCAGAACAAGAAAGGGAAAATGTTTAAGAGGAAAAAGCAGAATACATACTATGACGAGGAGTGAGGCTTAAGCATAGAGTAATTGGGGGTGAGAAATGGAAGCGCAGGAGTAAGAAACTCGAAGCAAACACCTGGTGGTTCACTACCAAGGTCATGGAGTGTATTTGGATTGTAGTGTCCCGTGTCAGTTGCACTGGAGAACTTAAGCATGGGTCTCCTTTTGGAAATAACAGCTTGCTTTTGGCAGTACTGCAGCTCGTGTTTCATTTGCTAAGCTGCCTTCATGAATTGCCACACCTACAAACTGCTAGTCCTGAGTAGTGCCATTTTAATTATTACATGGGTCTCTGGGCAAAACATTTTTTGCGGGCCCCTGTATGGATCAAATTTTAAAGTTTATTTGCCATTTCGTGATATTCAATGGTACATTTTACCTGGGTACCAAAAACGATTGAGATTCCTTTCCTGCCACCTCAAATATTTTTAGGACAATAGTTTAGAGAGGGTAAGAGGTAGCAGTAGGCGGAGAAAGTGAGCGGTTTAGATGGACAAAAACTAGGCCGAAAGCTCAGTTTCCCTAGAGGGACCCGGTTAATTGCCCACTGTGAGCTATAACTCCTTAGGCCAAGAGAAGTGCCGTAGAGTACATGTGGAGATGTGGTGTGGACATGGCAGATGCTGCAGAGGCTTGGGAGGAGATTAAAGCAGTGCACTCAGGTTGCTTGAAAATGTGTGTGGGGGGGGGGGTCACCCTTATTTAACAGTCACCATCTACCTGACAACGTTCAGCCCCACCCTGCCCATCTTCCTCCTACCCCAATAAATTATTGAACAAGAGATATAGTAAGTCTGGTTAATGTAAACTCTTGGCGCTATACAAGTGCCATAAAGCAGTTCAATGATTGTTTAATTATTGCATAGTTAACAAACAAGGTTCTGTTCACCAGGCCTCCTTCCCATCTGATGCTTTAAAGGACCTAATATGGTCAAACTCAGATTACCAGACCAGACCTTCATTTGAGAGGTAGTGCTCCAGCAAATCACAGCAGCGGTACATTACTACCAATCCGAGTGTACAAGCACTTCCACATGGAAAGTAGGTACTCCAGATACCCCATGCACCTCTGTCCATTTCTAATATTGTTGACCCTGCAGCCCTCTACTGCTCCCCTCAGAGGAGCCAAGCTGCACCTTGACCACAGGCAATTTGTCAGTATATTTCTGTTCTTTTCACTAGGGGTGAAGTATCAATCTGAAGAGCAGCCATTCCACTCAAAACTGTACTCACTTACCTGGGAAAACGTTGGGCATGGGTCATGCTGCCTCTTCCAGTTACTAACCCCCGTACTGCAGTAGAAACACCTTACGCAGGCACCATAATCGACAGAAGGCAATGCTGGTGAAAGAGGGAACTGCTTAGCCATAAACCACCCCATGGTAACAGCACACAAAATCACAAACACTAATATTTTCCATAGTGGCAGTGCCATAAAGCAGAAATTCCAACTCTAAGTTCTTAGGAGTATTGGCTGACAAAGGACCATATACATCATTTATGATTGGGCCTTTGATATTTGACAAAAATAGTAGTCTCTATATGTCAAAGTAGATACTTTTAACTAAATAGGATTTCAAACATACACAGGACCAATTCTGGGCCACATTGCTATAGCAGCTGTAGGCCGTACGGCTGCAATAGATTATCATTGCATATAGGAGTAAGATTTTTATAGGAATTTTATTCTCTTCTCAAATTACTTGCATCAAAAAAGTTGTACACATCTAATGAAATGCACCTGTGGAAAGTACTATTAAGAAGGATTGTACATTGGTCCAAAGGTGTGCAGTATTGAAGGATTAGCTTGGACAACTCTCATATGATTATTCAAATAGTGTTTAAGAAAAAAGCAGCAAGCATATCACAGTAGCCAGCTCCCAGGGCTTTCTATCTGAAGCTGGTAGATCACTGTTGCTTAGTGGCCATTAGGAACAAGCATTTGAAAATGCAACAGGTCTCGCATTTGCAAGAGTTTAATCTATTGGCATTGTAAATGACAATGCATTTTGTGTGTTAATTATCAAAACAGATAAATAAAAGGCACTATCTGTCTTGATAATTAACACATGAATAAAATGCATTACCATTTACAATGCCAATAGCTCAAACTCTTGTTAATGTGAGACCCATTTCATTTCAAAGAAGTGTCTGCCATGGTCCCGGGCTGCTTGGAAAGTCAAACGTGAATGGTGTGCTGAATGTTGCAGGAAAGCATGTCCTACCTGAATAAGGAGAAACTCATTAAAGAATAGTGCTTAGAGACTAAATAAGACATACCGTGTAACAGAAGTTAAATGGCCAGTCCTCAAGGGAGGTTACAAATGAAAACAAGGCAGTACTAAGTCGGGACTAAAAAGCCTATTACAAATCAGAAGCCTGCATCTACAAAGGACAATGACACAAGCCAATGAAAAATAATGGGTGGAGAGTGGGCGGCGCGTCAAGTCTATAATACAACATGCCTCGCAGAGCAGCGCATGTGCTACCCAGGCTCGACCCAAGAAGTACTACAAGTAGCCCTAAAAGAAAAAAAAAAATACTATCAAATTCTGCAGTGTTGCAGGTATTGTTGACTGAACAGTATGAAAAAAAATATGAGCTGTCTGGTCATAAAGCAAAGTTTAAATAAAAAAATAAAAAAATTACATTTCTGCAAAATTGTATCAGAAACTGTGCAATCAACCATGAAGTAAAATTCTTCACATGGGACAATTCTAGTCGTTCTTGAAATTAATATTGGTTGTATGAGGGAAAACAAAGTTTAGTCTTATGAATGATCAGTTGAAGAGGAGTTGCAATCATTACAAAAGCGTGGAAATTGGGCATGTTTGTGCCCATAACACAGCCAAGGCAGTTCAACGTGTGCAGATCTATAAAACCTCAGCAGACTAGTTTAGTTATACAGTCTTGATTTCAGTATCATTGGCTATGCTGATCAAGCGCCTTTAGCATGAAGTCGGCATCTGCCTACAATAGGGGTTGCTTGAGGAAAGCACAAACACTTTGGTTTGTTCATAACACCTCTTACGGGATTAGGATTTTTTTTAGTACAATTCATTTTAGCCTGATCAGCGACCATGTTTTAGACAGATTGTCTTGCCTAAAATAATTTATTACGTTTTGGAAAAACAGTCTAATGTGGCAGCATTTAGGGACATGATGAAGTAATAGTGAGGCTTTAAAGGTGACCAGCATTTGTGGCTCAACAACTAAAGCAGACAAATGCCAATAAAGCATGGGGTCTATGGATTCATCGCAAGGTTTGTATGGCACGTGCACAGCTCCTTTTAAAGAAACGGTTTAACAGATAGTGTTAATTTTTGAATTTTTTCTAGAATTTTTTGTCCGTGCTTCCAGGGTGTCACCCCTCTGATGTGAGTGCCTCGAATAAATCCTGGTGTAGCAAACCCTAAGTTTAGGGTGTGTCCCCTGGGCACTGGTTAAATAAATGAATGCTTTTCATTGTTGAATCAAATAAACAACTGCTTGTGATTTTTCAATAAAGTTACATTGTTGTCAATTCATACCATAAGAGAAGGCTTAAAACAAGGTTCTGGTTGATAGAAGCAAGAGAGATAGTGTTAATAAGTCAGTTATACAATTAATTTTACAAAAAGAAATTATCCATTTAGACACTTATTTACCCATTTATTCTTCCATTAACCTGTAGATATACATATATAAAAAATATTTATTTTTCAGAAAGATGAGGTCATGAGTGATTTCATCAGTGATGTCATCAGTGATGTCATGAGTGATGTCACTGACCATGTCATGAGTGATGTAATATGTGACGTCATCAGCAGTGGATTGCGGTCGCGCGAGTTATAGTTAGCTGAACTAACTATAACAGGGGAATTTCAACGGTTTTGTACGAGTGATATGTCCAGCTAACTATAACATGTGTGAAACCTATGCTTTTTTCAGTGAATTTGTAAGGTTTTTTAAATGCTAATTTATGTATGTATTATAGTTTTTATATATTTATTTTACAATAAACTACCTATGTATATAGTTATAGATTGACTGTATCCTGTAATATGGAATGGCTCAGCTCTTTTTTTTGAATTTGGATACAGTTGAACAGCATAGTTAATATCTTCTATAAGCTTATGAACAGTTTAAAATGTTTTTTTTTTTTTTTTAAGGGTTTTTCACGGTGCGCGTACCGTGCGCGCACCGGCAATTTTTTTTATTAAAGGAATTTTTTTTTTTTTTTTTTATTTACGAGGTCCTTTAGGGACCCCCTGAGAAGGTCTGGGGGTCAGGGAGTGTCTTCCCTGCCTCCTTTTCATGTTTTAGAAATCGGGTTAAAAGTAATTAATTTCTGATTCCGTACATGCACCGTGCGCGCATACGTGCGAGCACCGTGCGCGCACGGCAAGTCATGTGATTACGAAACAACACTTTATTGGTTCATAGTAGTTTCTGTTCCAGAATCTTCAAACACCACACCCACTCCCCTCACTATTTCTTCTTATTTCCTGGGACAAGGAGCTGAACAGCTACTCTAGTAAAATCTTACTTGAAAATGGCAGAACAGCAGTCTACTTCAGAGAGTGAGGAGGAGACCTTTGTGGCACCACCAAGGAAGACCAAATAAAAAGACTCTTTCATCTGGAAATTCTTCACCTTTCCAGAGGGCCAAAAGAAGGTCAATGCCCCGAAGGTGACATGCACTATTTGTGGAACTGTCTTATCCAGAGGAGATCCCAGCAAGAAATACTCATTTAGTATTTATTCAATGCTGAGACACTTCAAGACAGTGCATCCTGTACCTTATGCTCGAGAGACAACTAGAGCCCTAAGGGACAACCCTCCACCTGCCCAGCCGAGCACATCATCTGTGGCCGCAGATTCTCCGTGTACCAGGCCACTGGACATCCGCCCACTTTTCCAGAAGGTGCACATACATCGTAATGTGTGCAATGCTGTTCTTTGCTACGGTGAGAGCAGTATTAACTTGATTGAAAACAGAATACAGCAGCACACATGCTCCAGCCCTTAATTTTTTTCCTTTATTGTTTTTGTTCCTGTTGAACATTTCTCCATTACCAGTTTTTTTTTGGTGCTCTAAAAATTTTTTAAAAAAATACAAAATTGTTAAAAAACTAAAAAAAAAAAAATATACAAAACAAAAAAGACAAAAAAACAGTTCTTTTCAGAACTCGCTTCTCTTCTCCAAGAAGAGCTATATTCCTAATATACTGTGTTGTCATTTTATTGAATGAATGTGTAGTGTATACATGAATGATTGAAATGATTGAAATGACTGAGTGAAGAGGAGGAAAGGACAGACAGAATGAGTGAGAAAAGGAAAGTATGATCAGTCATGAAAGGAAAGTGAAAGAATTACTGCAACAAAAGGACTAAGGGTAGAGGATACAGGTAAGAAGAGTGAATGAGTAAGGGAATGGCAGTGAGTAATGGAGAGTGATGGAGGGGGAGTGAGAAAAGGCGAGTAAGGGACGGAGATAGGAAAAGGGAGTAACAGGTCAAGCGGATGAAGTACAGCAGGGTAAAGGGATTGAACGTAAGAGAAGTGGAGTGATGGTGAGATAAGGGGTATGAGGATTAGAAAAGGGGGTAAGGGAAAGTGAGAGATGGGGAGTGAGGGGATGGAAGGATTTAGGAAACTGGAGTGAGAGAAAGGGAGTCAGGATTTCAATGAGCAAAGGAGAGTGAGGGAGAGTGCAGGAAAGAATGCAAAAAGATGAAGGGGTGTGAGGTACAGACAGGAGGAAGTGAAGTAGGAGAATAGGAGTGACTATGAGTAAAGGATAGTGACAGGGAAGGTGAGGGAAGGAGAATGACGGAGAAGGTTAAAAAATTAACATAGATGGAAAATGAGTGATGGAGAGAGGAGGAGTGGTAGAAACAGATGTTAAGGAAATTAAGGGTAAGACAGACAAAGGGAGAGAGACAGAAAAAGAGACAGAGCAAGGAACTGAGAAGGAGTAAAGCAGTTAGAATGACAGACATATGGAGACAGGGAGAGAAACATGGTTGAAAAAATTGTGATGGAGGCAGTAAACCTAGGGGAGTAGTAGAGAAGGAGTGAGGGAGTTACGAAAGAGCAGTAAAGGAAGAAGAAAGAGGGAAGGGGAATGAGAAAAGCAGAGTGAGGAGAAGTGAAGAAAAGGGAGCATGAAAGTGAAGGGGTGAGAAATACAGATCTTTTAAACTTACCTGACCAACAAAATAACTGAATTAGAAATAAATGGGGGTTTTTTTAATTACAAGAAAAATGGATTAAATTTCCTAAATTTTCTTTCTAGATCTGAAAAAAAAGAAAAAAGTAGCAATATTTAACTATACACTTTAGAATACAGTACACATTTTCATATTTAGACAAAGTAATTTTTTGCCCTTTTTTGCTGTTTTCAGAACATATTGAATTTCACTGAAAATAGTGATATCAATTGTATTAATCACTTAACAGCGGTCAAAAAAATAAACAATCTGAAAGATTGTTTAAAAAAGCCCTGAATCTATCCTCAGTAAAACATACCTTGATAGAAATGTAACATATATATTAAAAAATATCTTCTAAGAACAATAACTATTTGCAATAAATAACATCTGTAAATCTTGTTGCTTAAGCACATACACCAAAATAAGATCTGTCAAAGAAGTCCCCAACAGAAACATTTACCTTTCCATGAGGCCAAATGGTAATTTTTAAGTCCTTTTTAGGTGAAATATCCAATGGTAATCCTATAAAATCGAAATAATGGTTTCTGCAGATGCTGCAATTTGTATCTAAAATTTTGGTTTTAGAAAAATTAAGTAGGAATTTGGTAATTCTGCAGGCAAACGTTGCTTGAAAATCAATTGAGAATCATTACACAGTGTCCATCCTTTTTCACATTTAAGATAAACTGTGTAATGACCAGAAGTTATAGAAGGTCCATCATGAAAAATTATTGCAACTCCAACAAAAGTTTTTCCAGATATTGATAATTGTTGTCCTGTAAACTTCTTTATTAAAGTGTCCAATTTTGTTCCATCAGCTCTACAACGTTGCATCATTAAAATTGTATACTGTCCATATTTCTTTAAAAATAACGTTGATAACATTTCTGATTTACATTGAGAACATTCCATGTTGTGATTTGCATCTTTAACTAATTTACTAAAAGTCACCGATTTACTCTGGTAATGTTAAATGTATGAACATTTCAGAATCAAAATTAGTGCTGCATGTGTTCATACAGTTTTCACAACAATGTTCCCATTTATAAGAGAGACCAAACATATTTTCTATTTCTACCCCTTCATCTTCCAGTACCATAAGCATATACATTAAGAATTCCTGTGCATCTTGCTGGACATTGTGTAAACTGTGTACATCCAGAACATACATCTAAAAGATTTCTAACATCAGAAGCACTTTCTAGTTTAGTTTTATCATTACTCAACTTCTCATAAAGGAAACTCGGCAGAGAACAAAATCTTTTTTCATGATTTAGTATTATCTGCTCTTGCAAACTTTCAAGATAAAATACAACATTCAGCACTACATTAGCGTAGCAGTTGACACCAGAGCTATTTTCAAAATGACAACCAACAACCTCTTCAACATTGACCTTTTACTTTTTGCTTGGAATCACATCACTCTCCTTTTGTTTTCTCTTCTGTTCATCCTCATTACAGATATTCTCAATTCTCCTTTTCCGACAAACACGTTTTTCAAACACAGGATACTGACCTAAATGATGAGCATAGCTTCTTCTTAATCTATTATATTCCTTTACACAGTTTGCATCAGTGCTAACTTTTGAGTCATCAAAGTCTATCATGAATAAACCAGATAATGTTTTCACTCGTGACAAAGCAACATATGCCATACCTTCTTTAAACACACTAGATACAATGTTTACAAAAGCACTATCTACAGTTAATCCTTGAGATTTGTGAATAGTTACAGCATATGCTAGAGAAAACGGAAACTGCTTCCTACGTACATATAAGTCTTTCACAAGCAAAAAACGAACTGAACAACGACTAATGTCTTTAACCTCTTCAATCTGATCAAATTTTGTTTTTAAAAATTCAATTCCATTTTTTTTCTGGTAATTAACAAAACCCACAACTTTACCCATAGCTCCATTCACTAAACCTTTTTCTACATTCAAATTAAGTCTTAAAATTACTCGACAGTTCATACATACAAAGATTCTTTTCTAAACCAGCTGTTTTTGATATGTTTTTCTCTAGAGAATCCAATTTAGTTTGCAATTTGCCTGTCAATATAATAGTTATTCCTTCATGCTGTATTTTATCCACGGATTCAATTTTTATAATCTCTTCATTTTCCAATTTCAAAAGTTCTTCATTGAATATAGAGCATTCATGTAGTGTTGACATTAAGCGGATTACAGTATTTTTTCTGCAATTCTCTTGTATATTTTCTCTGGAACTATTTGTTCTGTTGGAAACAAATTACATAGCAATAGACTCTGTAAAGCTTTTCTGCCATGTTCTGTGAGTAGTCCAATTCTGATATCTTTGAGAATACTTGCATAGTCATCATCATTTGCATGCCGCATATTGGTAATAAGTTCTTTGTACTCAAAGTATGACCAAATATTCACATTACCTATACTTCCTAATGACTTTTTCGTGACTTCATGTGCAAGAGTATTAAATACTGGTTGTCCTTTAACTGGAGTGAGCTGCAGTAGATCCCCAAAAACTATAACATGTTTTCCTCCAAATAGCACGTCATAGTCTGTCTTTAGAATTTGCTGCATTCTTAAATGCACAAAGGCAAGCATTAAGTTTGATACTATGCTTACCTCATCAATAATGAGAACTTTCATTTTCTTCAACACTCTTGAAACTTCAAAACATGCTTCTCCTGTTAGCTTGTGGTATTCTATTTTGTTCTCATGCTCTACTGGTAACATTAGCAAACAATGTAAGGTAACTCCTTTTATGTTATATGCTGCTAACCCAGTTGGAACAGTAACAACACAAGACAAAGTTGAATCAGTTTTTTTCTGTAGGTAGCTTCTAATTACTTTAATTAAGAAACGTTTTCCAGTTCCAGCTTGTCCACTCACATACATTCTAATTGGTTCAAATGATGTGCATGAGCACTTTATTTTCATGTAGTAATCCATGATCAATTTGTTTTCTGACTTCCTCATAAATTTGTTGTTGTTCATCATTCAGTTGTTGTTCCAAATTTGGTAATTATATTAAATCTTCCTGAGCTTGATTCATAGCTGTTTCCACTTCAGTCATGGCTATTGCAGCTTCATTTTCTACGATTGGTTGTCCTAGGGGATCTTCACTGAGCGTACCAGAACTTTGGCTGTCTTGAGAACTGTCTTAGCTACTTCAGCTGCAATTGTAGCTTCCTGTTCAATTTCTTCCTTTAACATTTGTACATAATTTGTGAAAGTACTGCATTCTATGCTATCTTTACATGCATTAAAGGAATCTTCATAGCTCTGAAAATCTCCAAGTAATTCATCCTCTGAACGCCATGGTTTAAACAGCTGTAAAAGTAGTAAAACTCCTTTGTCAGTAGTGTCGCAACTCAGCTTCCTGTGATTAATCAAACTTCCTTTTCTTTGTTTCACCAAACATCCTTCCTCACCAATGACTTTATATTTTCCATTGTTGAGGTCTTCTGTGGCATTCCGTGTAAAAATGTAGTTCTGCAGCACTTCATAGAGACACATGTTCTCAAGATGATGACTTCTGTTTAGGTAATATGTGTCCAACATATTTGTTTTCAAAATGTCTGTACTTTCTGGTTCGTTCTCTGCTAAATATTCAATTTCTCAAATAGATTTCAGTACCCGATTTCGCATTCCTTGAAGGCCTAAACTTACCCAAATTATTCTTCTGGGTTTGGAGTACAGACTTGCAGATGATAACCTATCTGAGCATTCGTATGACCAATTTCTCGATGCCCTAACATCTTTAAACTGAAACTGTATAGCTTTTTACTGACAGTCTTCTCGTGAGAAATCTCTTCCCACATTTCTTTCAATTCCGTTTTCTCAGATTTAGTGATGTAAGATGTGACATACCGAGCAACAGCAATAGAATTGTCAGTTACAAACTGAATATCCATGTTAGCATTCCACATGGATAAAATGACTGGGTTGTAGTCATTTATATATTTTGACTCTTCTTTTCTTCTTACAGCTGACATAAAACTGTTTACTCTTCCTTTTGAAACAACAGGTCATGGAAATCCAAATTGACATGTGTAGAATTTCTCTTTACTCTTGTACTTTCGTCTACAGTATTTTCCACACCGATTACTTTGGAAACATAAAACTTGCTCTTTTAAGTTTTTTTCTTCTGTGCTTTTAGGTATAGCACATGTTGCATATCCTTCAATGAAAGATAAAACTGCTTCATCAGAATCTGTTCCACATTTTGGGGCATCCTTGATCCACAACAGCATATGAATATGAGGAGCACCTCTTGCTTGGTACTCTTTTCTCCAAAAGAAATCCACAACTTCTCCAAGAGGTGGATTTTTTTTATTGCAGATGAAGGACATCATAGCCTCAAAACTATGATTGAAAGATCTGCAAACATTAACCGGATCCAATGAGCACAATTCTCCTGCTGTGTTGTATTGGATGTTTTCAATATTTGAATTTGCCTCTCGAAGAAAATCCAGTAAATCATCCCAAGCGTACTCAGCACAGCTTAGGGTAAGGAACCATGTAGGAGTTCCTAAAATCCGTAACATACATTTCAATTCTCCATGGTGTCGGTACCAATATTCATTAGTCCCACGCTGACAAGCCATCAGATTAATCAATTGAGTTTCCAAATGATCATCTCGCTGTTGCACTTTGTTCAGAAAATCCTTTGCAGACACATTATGTAGATGTACTCCAGTTTTTAAAATGTGATTTACTGTATAAGATAGTGCAGACAAGTCACTTTCAAATAAAAGATAGAACAAATAAGGAATACTTTGACAAAATCTTGGATCTTCTGCATATAATCTTGTAGTCCGATACTCAGAAGCAGGAATCTGTACTGGACGTTCATCATATCGTCCACCTTTTCCTGGAGGAAACAGCTGGGAAAAACAGCGAGGTTCAAAGCTCTCCTCCCATACACTCACGGGAGTTGCTTTTTTCATCTGAAACAGATCAATAGTGTTTCACATAACTTCTGCAGAGGATGTATGCTGAAATGTTCATAAATTTCTTCTTCTTTTGACTTCTCCACTTTTTCAATTTGCCCAGTTGGTATTCCTGTGTCTGCTAGTAAAACTTCTTCATCTTCTTCCATATAAATTGATTCATACCATTATTTATTTTCAATTATAAATTTGCTCTTTGTACTTTACGTACATCTACTAGCTCCTGCCAAATTTTCTTATTCTTTGTAGGTACACCATTAACCAGAATAACTAATGGTTCAGTTTCCAAACTATCGGCATCAATTGTTTCAATATTTTTTTTCAAATCTAATGGCAAATAGACAACTCTTCCTTTTAAACCTCTTTGTAAATCTGAAGGAGGTAATTTACCTGTTTTGGGCTCCATACGAACTATAGTCTGAAACGGATGGACACATTGAATGAGTATAGACTCATACGTATTTAAAATCACCAAGTTCTGCAGGAATATCAACCAATTCTAAATTATTATGTACAGCTCTAGCTGGCATTTTATTTTCTTCTAACTTGTTATAACAGTATTTACAAATACGCTGATCTTCACCCAAATCAAAACAATTTTCCAGAAACAAATATGTAGCAAAATCCTTCCACTCATAATTATTTTCTTTTTCACTTTTTTTATAGAGATCAACATTCCTTGTTTGAGTTTTATAATGGCTTCTCCGGCAACAAATACAAGTAATATTTGGTCTTTCATTAGAGATGATAGTAAATTTTGTCATTTGATCTTCAAAATTTTTACTAACAGTGGGTTCTACATTCTCTTCCACATTTTCTTCAATAACTGTCATTTCCTGCACTGTCTTGTTCTGGACCAAAGTAACAAAACTGAATATCATCAGTAACCTTCTCTACATCTGATATAGATCCACACAACAGAGCACTATTCAACTCATTTAACTTTAGTGCTGGACTTTTAGCAAAATACAATCTTCTCACAAACTTTCTCATTTCAGTATGATGTACTGCCAGCATCCTAAAATGGTGAAAAACACTTTGACAAACTTTCCTAGAAAGACAAGCCAGAGAATGTCCTTGCAAACCAGTATTCTTTCTCACTCTGCATGGATCTAGTCTTTGAAGCACCTTAATCTTCTGTTTAACACTTTTTTTTACTATATTCTCTTAGAAAGTCACGTAATTTATCAATAGATTCTTGTTGTACAGTACAAATACTACTACAATTCCAAGTGTACACTGGGGCTTTAGGAAGTTTCCCCATAACCTCATCAGCTAACACTTCTTCCTCATTTCTTGGAACCATTTTCTCCTTTTCCATTACACAACCATCTTTAACTTCGACCACTGGTGTCAACTGCATGCAGCAAACTATTACTTTGAAGATAACTCTCTTCATTAAAAATGGTTCAGTACTTGAACTATGCTTCCATTCTCCTAAGAACACATTACAAAAGTTTTTTTTTTTCACTACTCTTTTGCTTTTTGACTTCATTACATTGACTATTTTATCTAATGTACGGATCCTGTTCAAAATTAAAATGAATAGTTTTCTTTTTAATTCCAAAGCCTTTGCAACAATTGATTCAATGTTTCTTTTTCTTATAAAATATTGCTTTCTTCCTATATTTTTTCACATCCTTTAGCAAATTTAACACCACACTTCTCTGAAACATTTTTTTACGAATGTTTTGAAATTATGTTTTTCTTTTTAAGTCATTCTTTCTTGCTTCTGATTGTACATTAGCATTTTCTTTCTATTGTCTTGTTATTTTCTTCTTGAAACACTATTTGCAGTGGATATGCTTTGTACATTTTTTCTATGTTTGAGGATATTTTTTAAAAAATCCTGTCTGCTTACCAGAAGACTTTTTTTTCCAACATGAGGTTCTTAAACTAATTTCTGTTGTCCAGTTGTCTTCAAATATATATGTTTTTGCTGTTCTTTTCTCTTTCTTGATTTTATAGGGATGTTTAATTTATTTCAGTGTTGTTCAGCAATACCTAAAGGAAACTAAAAAAAAATACCTTTATGTAATTTAAATATATTACTATATTTTTTGAGCTTTTCAAATCCTATCATATGAGCTGCCCCTTTCCTACGAGTGCAAGTCTTACAGAACAAGAACACGACGAATTAAAGCTCTGACAACAATTCCTGTGTGCAGACAGACTCATGGTGTGATTCTAGGCAGAAAACGATATTGGATTGGCAATTTCAAAGCACATTTACTACTGTGGTAGAGCAAGTGATAATTACTGTAACAGCCTGACACATTTTCCTTATAGTTTAGAGAGGCAGAAAAGAGCACATGTCCTAACAGCTACTTGAGACCATGAGCATGTGGAACCTGGGTGAGTGATTAGACTAGAGCAAAGGAAATGAGCCTTGGTGATGTTGAATGTGTTAGCGTTGCACACTGCTATCTGAAATACCACACAGTGCTGAATAGTAAGCATGGGAGTGCAGGAGAAGCAGCTGGCTGTGTGCTAAGAGTGTCTTTCTGGAGAATCTGTATTGTCAGGTGCAAGAGAGATCTGCATGGACGCTTGCACAACTGCATGAAGACTGCAGAGATGTATGTAAGAGTACATGTGTGGTAAGGGTTAATTGGAGTTTTGAAGATGTAGGAACTACCTCACCCATTGCAGGAGTGGAAGGAAAATCTACCCTGTTGTTTTCAAATGTGTTAGCACTTGCCTCTCATCTGTGAGATAGTGATTTGTGCTGAATGCTAACCATCACAGTTCAAGAAAACAAGCTGCCCCTTTCCTACGAGTGCAAGTCTTACAGAACAAGAGCAACACGAATTAAATCTGACAACAATTCCTGTGTGCACACAGACTCATGATGTGATTCTAGGCACAAAACAGTATTCCTGGGTGATACCAGTACACCCTAACTTATGGTGAAGACATACTCCATAATATCTTACAAGTTCAAGGCAGTTAAATATCTTCCAAAACATAAAATGTAAAACACAACTTTAAAAGAAGAAACACATTTCTATTATTTATATCAAATACACCACATACATCCCCTCTCAAATTCATAACTCACCTTTAAAAGTAGTTAGTTGAGAAAGAAATGTGCCACTCACACAGCAGATTATCAGAGCCAGAATCTGAGCTGTACTCCTCTCACCAGAACCACTAAATGGCAAAATGTCTTTTTTCACACATATACATGTTAACTTCAAATCACATTGCTTCCCACATTTTTTTAAATGGAAACACACATTTCTATTGGTTGCAAATTTCAACCCTTTCCAAATGATTCCTACCCCCAACATGACTTCTGCCTGCTACCATAGCAACAGATCATGGAACACTGGTGTGAGCAGAGAGGTCAGAAGTTCAGCACACAATGTTTCTAATCCAAAGAGCAAGAGTGCTTAACTTTTCAAACCTAACAGCATATCCAAAGTAATCTTCTGTGGGAACACATTTTTCTTAACCAATACAAAACATGCTTTTAAAAATTTAAACATACAGCCTAGTTTTTAGTGTTGAATGGTCTGAAACAGCCAATGAGTTTTTTATTTAAAAAAAAAAAAAGTATGTAAGCCTCCATTTTACAACTCTCTTTCTTTTCATATTACCATTCTACTGAAAGACACCTTCTGAGTGCATCCAGATCTCCTTGAAAGATGTTCACAGTGTGGATTGTAGGTCATAGCTATGTCTACTGGAGTGAAAAGTATGCAGAAAAAAGGAGGTATTGTGAAAGACCTTGCTTTTCCAAATGTAGACATTAAATGGATTGGTCAGAGAGGGTTAAAGTGGCACCAATTAATGCCTTTGGTGAAATCCTTTCTACATCTCCCACAGCCTGACCTTATAATTGTGCACTGTGGTGGGAATGACCTAGGCACTTTAACTGGGGTAGGTCTGGAAATGCTTGTTAAGGACCCCTTTGTGCAATTGATGTCACTTTTTCCACAAACTACCACAAACTACCTTTGTATATTCTACTATATGCCAAACGCAAAAGTGGAACTGGTCCAACCAATATTGTCCGCAGTTTGAGAAAGCAAAAAAGCACGTCAATAAGTCGGTTTCTGCTTTCCTCAGAGACTATGGTATGGGTTCTATATACCACAACTTGCGTTACAACATGCAAGGCATTTATAGAGGAGACTGTGTTCATTTCACAGATGAAGGGAACAGAGTCTTCCTCTTGAACTTTAGACTCTGCAACGGTACTTACTTGTAGGTACAAAAAAAACTCAATGAACACAACGGCTCTTTTTAGAGCCAACCAACATCTAAACACTTAAACTTGATTTTTGATTCTATTTTTTTTATGAATTTTTTGCCACTGTGCGCGCACCGCGCAATATTTATAAAAAAAAAATGGTTTTTTTGGGGACCTTAGGGGTCTTTCATGGTCCCCCTGAGAAGGCCTAGGGGTCAGGGACTCTCTACCCTGCCCCCTTTTCACGTTCTCCACTTGTGTTTTTAGCTCTCTTCTGCCTCTAAAACTCAAAATGGCGGCTGGGGGGTGCGCGCACCCCGCGATTTAAAAAAAAAAAAAATGTTTTCACCCTTCGGGGTCCTTCAGGGACCCCCTGACAAAGGCTAGGGGGTCAGGAACTCTCGTGCCTGCCCCCTTTTCAAGTTCTCCACCTTACTTTTTCACTGTCACACATAAAATGGCGTCCGACACTTCCTGATTTCGACCGATTGGAATGTTGACTGACATCTAACCACCAATCAGAATTACGCTCGCGGACATTTGGTGCGCGCACCGTGCGCGCATATAGATATTTATATACTTTTAACTGCAATTTTCTCAGGAACTACTAAACAGATTGACACCATATATGCAAAAGGCAGATGCCTGACCTGAGGACTACCTCTTTGCCAAATTTCAAGTAATTCTGTTCAGCCGTTCGGGCTGTACCTTCGACTAAAGGTCCTATGGGAAAATGCATGGGGAAAACGCGCTTTGGGACCCCCCTTTTTTCTCAGACCCCGCTTGACGAATCACCGAGACTTTCAGGGTAGGAGCTGAGCAGAGCGCCCCATTCGTTTTGAAAATTTCCCGAAGATAAGTCAACCGGCGCCAAAGTTATTCAAAATAGAATTTTCAGATTTCCTATGGGAACTCTGTCTTAACTATAACACCAGTATATTTTTATATATATATATATATATATATATATATATATATATATATATATATATACACACATATACATACATATACATTTACAGTGTCTGGGTGCCAGTGCCCAAAACTAAACTTTACTCATTCTGGGCCCTTGCTGAGTATTACCAAGGTTTGTGGGAATTCTGCACGTGTTAACCAGTTATATAGCTTGAAAAATAAAGGGATTGTGTTTGACTGGACAAAAGATTAAGGCTTTGAGATTCATGAATATTGTTACTGCCACCACCTTTTAGTACGTTAGTTAATAGAGCAATAAGCCGGCACCTGTCCTCTGCAGCCCAGTGCTAATTGCTGGATTTTACTGCCCATATTGTGTTGTGGGATGAAAGAGGAAGCCCATGACAGCCCTGCAATGGTACTGCGTTTATATACGGAGCCAGTTACGCAAGTAATGTAGAGGAGATGGAGCTTCGGTAGTGGTGTTTCGCATCCCCCACAAACAGAAGCCGCAAGCCACATAACAACGACAAACCAACAAATGCATTAACGTGTTCAGAGGCGAAGCCATCTATGGTGCAGCAGATCCAGAGGTACCAGAGTCCACTGAACCCAATGTATGGCTGTATTGTACAGCTTAGTGGTCGGCGGGTGGTTTGGTAGCATTTAGACTTTTTGCTTACATAAAGGCCCTAACTGCCTTGCTATAACAGTCATCTTTAGTGATATTTAGATGGGGTATGTCTATTAATCTGATTTTACCAGGCATTGGAAATTAATCACCAACGTAACTAGGTACCAGCAAACTAAACCAGAAACTATGTGTCATGCCACAAAAGAGAGACCAAGGTTAAGCAAACATTAAGCACAAAATCAGTGGAAAAATAACTCCGCAAAATCAAGCAAGCAGATAAAACGTACGCATGCGCTTACAACGCTAGAGAAAGAAAAAACATCTGCAGCACTGAGAAACAAAACTACTTCTACCCACAAACAAGAACTCGCCAAATGAATGAACTCACAAGCCCACATCCACTTCCTTTGAAATGAATTACCAATCCCGCCTGATAATCATCAGTTCCACAGAACGAAACCCAATTCGTCCCAGGTGAGACCTATTAATTGTTCCTTAATGCAGACAGACGTGTAACATCAAAGTTTAAAGATGGCGTCATATCCACGGCATCCAGGCGCTGCAGGCAAAATATGGGGTGGAGCGGGTGGTCACAGCAGGAACAGCCTAGATTGGGTGATAGCGTGGGCGTCCATTCAACCTGTTGGTGTTTGTGTATGGCTTGGTGGACTGCATGGAAGCCTTTCTGGACACCCAGAGCTGAAAAATAGTATCGAAAGTACGTATTCCACCTTGTCCCAAGGATGCAGTGATTACCGTACCAAAAGTTCTTTAAACTTAATGATGCATTTTGGGAGGTGTAGTCTCGGGTCGCTTCTGTTCAGCCAATTGTGTCATTGCTACATTTCACAACAGTTTTGCAAATGACAGGGCGGGATTCACAGTGAATTGGAATTGCCCCGACAGTCCTGCGTCTTAAGTCATCTTTGGTCAATACCGCTTTCTAGACAACTGTCCATTGCATTTTAGGAAACGTAGTTCCAATTTTACCTTTTTTAATTATAGGTTAAAATTACCGACACTCACACCAGAATGGAAATTGCCTTTGGTGGACAAAATAGTTCTTGCTGAAATATTTCCACGTAAAGGGGCCCCTCGACAGGTAGTATGAACCAGCCTTTGGAGCCACCAGCCTGATGAGGAGCCCAACTCGTTCCCCTATAGGGAGGGTGTCTAGTCCAAGTCACCAAGAATCATTAATTTTCTTCTCAGTCCTCGTGCTCAATTACTTGAGATCCAGTTAGCTCACCGTAACAATTCTAAACATTCATCGTTTAGAGAAAAACACATATTTGTGAGAGTAGAGCCATTTATTTGTCTGTGAGCCTGAGAGGTGGTCGCTGGTCACCCTCTGTTGGGCTACATATATATTTTTGTGATATGCTTGCGATTCTGTGGAGTGCATCAGGATTTGATTCTCATGTTGGGTGTCAAGTGATTTAATGAGTATGTTATGTAAATGTTAGTGTGCAGTGTGGTGTGAATGCAGATTGTGGATTTCTGTGCAAAGGAAAGTGTGGTATTTAAGAATGTTGCACTGTCTCTTCACCCCTTTGGTGTGAACGGAGATGAAGGGTATTTGTATGGACGCTGGTCATGCCTAGTATATATGGGCATCTTGGCTAAGAGTTGGAATATGTGATATGAGAGTGTTCTGTATGAGGGAGGGCTACATCAGCAGTCTGTGGGGTGGAGCTCATTAGATGAACTGATCCTAGGGCAAATCATTAGTCCTAGAAGGGTGTGTATATAAGGAGTCTACTTATACCCAACAAACCCCTTAAAAAGCATCTATGCCTGTGTGGCAATTGAATTTTACAGTACTTAATAGTGCAGCCGATCTTTGGCTACGCAGATCCATAGGCAGTTCCACATCTACTCTTTAGCAACAACCTTGATTGCAGTTCCCATGTCTGCTTCAGCAAGTATGATGCCCTTGGAGCAGGGGCGGCTCCTCTGTTAGGGCAGAGGGGCATTGCCCCACTGCTTTTTCGCAGTGAGAGAAGCAGAAACATAAAATGGTAAAACTACCATTTTATGTTTCTGCTTCTCGAACTGTGAGAAAGCAGAAGTGCCTGGTTGTGGTTGGGCGGGTCTGCTGGAAAGCAGGGGAGGCGTGGCTAGCCCACTGTTGTGGGCCTGACTGTTTGGTCGACCAGCTGTTCACACCAATGTGCAGAAATAATTAAAATATCAGCTCAGCGGGCACACAGGCCTTTTGTTTGTCATAGCACTCTACTTCTAGTGCATTTATTATTATATCTACTCCAGATCGGGCACAGTAATTACAATACCATCCGACTGTTACATTTTGAAGTTGTGTTGACATTCCCTTTGCAGCTGACACGAGTTTCGCCCAATGAAGCGTTTACCACAAGGCAAACAGCTTCTCAAAACACACTGTTAGTTACTTCAGCAAACACGGGCCTGGCAGAGAAAAGGCCCCGGATCACCTTTCACCTTGCCGGTTCAGAGTAGGTACGTGGTGATTTTAGCATTAAAGTGACATTAAACAGAACTCCTTAACCGAGATCTGATTGGGTGCAGACTTCAGTGAACTAAGAGTGACGAAAATGTACACGCTGAGCAATTTGTGTTTGACAAAAAACTCACTGCATGGTCCAAGTGGCAGATAAACACTTGATACCATCTGCAGTGTGACGTAACGTCCAGACCTGCCTACGATGGAACTCTGGTACCAGGTTCGAGCCTCGGGTGAGCTCAACATCCTGTGCTTCCGGACAATCCTCTTCCCGTGCCTACCAAAAATGAACGTTTAATGTAACTGGTGCTTATGAAATGTGCGCCAATATACCTTCATGCCAAATTCTTGCTGTATAAAACAGCAAAATAAAATTCTTAGCGTGACTAAAAGGCAAAGCATTATGGAACGTGTAGTTTATTTTCCCCATAAGTAGGAACCTGCTAGTTCCACAATGCTGGGCAGTTAACGGGAGAACGACGACTTGTCGAAAGTAATCATCCTCTTCTGGATCATATGAACCTCCACAGAGAGATATCCAAGTCAGAGGGGTGTTCCACCTGGCTCCCTCCTTCAGTCATTAACACAACATCTGGGCAGAAGTCATAAAACATTTAGTAGGGGAATTAAAGCCGACATGTGGTACAGTCGAGGTAAGGCGATTGCAGTTTTCCTAACATTTATTTTTAATGTGGGAGACTAGTCTATTTCAGAGCGACTTTTGCAGAGAAATGTTAGCTTACGTTTCATGCAACATCCTTAACAAAGTTACTTTTAGATCAAAACAGTACCTCACACACATGAGAAATGGGAGGGCATCACAGAGATTATTTGCATTAATATTAGTGAGCTGCTGTTGTGTTGCAATATTGAAACACGTAATCACTATCCATGAATATTATAGATGTAAACACATTTAGAATTTTTGTGGAATGGCTGTGCACTGTCAGTGACCTAATCAAAGAAGGCATGAAACACGACCATATATTCAAAGCTGTTCCTCACAGGGTCCCCCTAAATATGTTTGGCCTATGGTCCCCAAACTCTTTAAGATGTCCCAGTATGTTCATACTTTTAAAAACTAATCCGGGCGGGGGGGGCAGGGTGGGGAGGGAACCCCCCCGAACCACCTTTAGGTTGTTCAGACTCTCGCTCGCTGCGGTGCACTACTACAGAAATTCAACGCCTCACCACTTTCAAATGTCACGAGCCTCCACTGCCTTGGAGACATCCTCTTGATGGGATTGAGTACTTCATCACTGGCAGTGATGACACGGCATCAGGATTTGGAGTTCTCTGTGTACAAAGTGAGATACTGCACAACTCTTGCTTCTCTTTCTGGGACTGTCAGTTGTTTTAACAACACTTTAAATTCAGGTCATTGTGTCTCACACGAGGATACAATGCTGTAGTTTTGGCTCTTCTGCTACAGCCCTTTTTATGAGTTTCAGGCTTAAAAAAACTTATGAATAGTTTCTGCCTCTAGCTGTTCATCGGAGTGATGCAGGAGTTTCTCATAATGAACCTTGAGTGCGGCAGGTCCAAAAGGGTTGCGGAACCGGACTGCTTTATCACAGGTTAGGATTCAATGAATGTTGATAACTCAAGGCCGGTTAGTATAGGGACCTTGTGATGTTACAGTGCTGGCAAGCATTCCTCACCTGTCCAGCCAAAGTTGCCTGGCACACTGTTAAGTATGAATGGACTCTGGCTGCACTCGGAACATGAGAAAAGAAGCAACACAACATGCACTCTTCAAAGATTGCTAAACCAAAAAATAAACAATGCAGCATCAAAGGAGTCGTGCAAAGGAAAAATGCAGACCAAACACTGGTTAAAAGTCAAAGGGACTAATTTGGAGGTTGAGAAACATTTGTGTACGTAGCACAGCGCCTTAAATTGAACACAATGTTCAATTGGGAGCCATCACACTTCGCAAAGCAGGATAACCAAACAATGGAGCTGGGGGGGGTGAAGTATACCATTACCTGGAGATGTTTCTGAAGGTGGTTCTTCACTCCAAAATACAGAATGATTCCATAGTCATGCCTCAAACTCACCAAGGCCTGGATGATTGTTCGCTGGGCTGAGAACAGAAGACATTCTAAACTGTTTTTGAGCCATCTTAGAATGCTGAAGCAGGCAGCAGCCACTTTGAAGATTTGGAGACTCATAAAAAGCCTCTTGTCCAACCAAACTCCAAGGCTCTGGACTACTGGAACAGGGGCAGGTATATTGAGTCAAAGTGGTCACCAACGTGTGAAGCACTGTGTGTCAACCCAAGTAAACAACTGACAGCAGGCCTGCCATTGCAGATTGCAGGTGCAGTGTAAACTGCTTAAACTTGATTTTGCCCTCTCAGTGCGTGTCAAAATCAGTACACTATTTTTAAAATATACAAGTCATCCCTAAGGAAGGCCTCTTAACCCGAGGAGGCAGGGTGCATCATCATAAATGCATGGGTATGTAGGTGCAAGCTTATAGGTCCCTATAGTTACCTTTGCCATTATAGTACACTGTAAGAGGAACAACACATTGGTTAACATGGGCTCGTACCCGGGCACCCCAGAGGTTGGTAGCTCCATTATGATACCGTCAAAATATGTTGTGTTTGGTATCAAACAGCATGCCTCATCACCCCAACACAACTCTTGTGTGGAGGACGATGTGGCATGCACTCAGGGGGATAACGTAGAGGTTGCCAAACTACTTGCCCCAGCCTTTCCTCTGATCTGACTGCCAGTCAGCGCTTGATGCCACCAAGACAGGAATCTGACCCTCTGCGACGAGGTGGGAACTCTCAGAGGAGTCAGAAATAATGGCCTGGACAGGAAGGAGGACACCCCTCCCTCCCAGGCTGGCTAGGGACGTGGCACCTCAAGGCGGTGCAACCAGGCTGCCTCCCAAAGGAAGAAACAGCCCTCCCTCTGCCCCAGGCACATTTTCACTCAGGCAGGAGAGATAACTAGGTATTCAGGAGGTGTACAGCCACAGGAGGCTAGACTTGACTCTAGGGTGGTCTACTCGGTTTGGTCTACTGCCATTTTAAAAAGTGGTAGAATAGTGGGTTCTGGGTATAAAAGGTGACCTACAACACCGGATGTGGTCACCTCAGAGGTGGATTAGCTGCTGGGGTATGTGGCCACTTACAAGCACCACCCCACACCCCTAAATCTAGGATTTAAGAGCTACCCATGACACCAGAACCTCAGTTCTGATCTGACTTGCAACAGGAACAAAAGAAGAGTCATGAGTGTGACAACAGGAGTTTCCCAAACCAATAATCTGCACCTGTGCCAACCTTCCTAGTATGGGAGGGACGCTGCTTGTCCTGGACCAAAGTTTGTTTCACCCCGATATAAGAACACCTTTGGGAGCCAAAGGCATTACCTGACTCCTCTGGACTAGTGGCTGTAGTCCCCTACAACCACAGGTAAAAACAGTGTACTAGACCTTAAGAATCGCTTGTCAGTAGACCCTCTGAAGGATTACCCGCAAGTAGAAGGTCCACTGAATTCTGAGAAATGCAGTCCTGACCTACATGACCTTTCAGGCAGCTACCATGTTGCCCAAGACCTCCGGACATCGAAATTTCTACTGTGCTTACCACTGCCAAGGCTTGTGGGTTGCCAGTCCAGCAACCACCCCCTTTTTTGATGCTGCACTTGAGTGAACTCCACAAAACCTTCCTCTAACATCAGCAGTGGCTTTGTTGTCAACATTTTGCACCCGGTTCCCAACCAGCACTGGGTAAGTAGTAAAACCAGCTCTCCCACGGCTCCCGCTTCAGCATCAAGGACAGCAAGGACAACTCTGCACCCGGGCTTCTTGAGCCAGGTGAAAATGAACTGACTGTTGTGGCTTGATCCTAGGACCACATCACCTTTACCTTCCTTAGGTTCCCCACAGCTTGTCCTGAATGTGACCGATTATCACTGCCTCTCTTCCCATTGGCGGCAATGCAAACGTTCTGCAGTAGTGAATGACTGATTTAAGTGTTCTTCTAAAATCCACAACTCCAGGTATATGTATGTGATCTATTCGTAAGGCTGCCAGCACTGTGCACTTTCACCCTGGTTCCTGACCCCTGACCTGGATGCAGGTGAACATCGCGAGGACGCACAGAGCGTGATAAACTCAACGGAGGCAGGGGGGCATGGCCAACCACCGAGAAAGATGGCTGCACCTCGAGGCAGCTTTGTCTGAGTACACACATTCTGCAATAAATCCGGCTCAAAATCCAGAGAGGCTGATCGCAGAATAGCTTCATTGTGCATCGCAACCAAGCGTGAATATTCTGTGCCAAGACTCGGGTTAATCGAAGGTGTACAGATGGAGAATAGCTTGAGTGCGTGATTGAGCCGGAGACTAAGCGCGAGTTACGGAGGAGGGGCCACCGCTGCAAGTATCGTTGTTTGGTTGTGGAGTGAGCGCCGTACCCGGAGACACAAGAAGCCTGGAGAGACTGACAGGAACCCGTTCCGGCTGGAGCCTGAACCACAGCGGCCCTACCGACGCAAGAGGTACCAGTGCGCGGCATGTTAGAGCGGATGGGCGGCCTCTGAAGGGCCTGTGCTGTGGGAATAACGTGAGGCAAAGAGTGACGTCTCTGCAGCTGGCGCCCCAACGGAGACCTAGGAGTTCGAGGGAACACATGTGCTGATCAGACTCGCCCTTAAGCCTAAAGGGTGCGGCCGTGATAGGGTGACGCCACTGCGTGTGCGCCGGCAAGGCCTTAATGACTGCACTCACGGCTGGGATGCGTGATCGGCCATCCCAGCCAGGGAGCAACTAGGGGACACACACAATTAGATTTGTGACTGGAGTGGAGAACAGGTGGAGCTGGTAAATGTGCTGAATTTGAGACCCGGTCACAGGGATGTTGCCAGGTGTACCTCCTAATAAATTATCTCCCGGAACTTTAAATAATCACTCCAACACTGTCGACCCTAGCGGCCCTGTCCCATTACTATGCTCCCTCACCATAGACACTCATGACTGCCTCATAACAACTATGAACAACGGCCTCTCCACATAGGCACAAGAGTAGACTGCTCCTTGAGGTTGGCAGTATCGTTGGCGTGATTGGGCTTTGTTAATTTCCTCCTGGTGGAGGGGTCAAGAGCTGGAGGGAGTCCCTGAGACGCCACAGTAGTCTTGCAGCCTGGGAAGGACCTGCACTGAATAACAACTACTGCAATGGGCTATTGGGCCGTTCAAGCCTTCTAGGAAGGTGGACAGAGCCTAGCTATGTTTATCCAGCAATGCAGAGGGACTCCCAGGCCGGGGTTGCCCACCTGACCTGAAAACATATGTGGCCCCACTGTGGCTGGAGGCCAAAATACCAAGTTCGCCATGCAGGCCAAGATTGACAAAGGCGCAGGCTCCAAGAATAAAGAGGCAGGAGATGGGCCTGAGAAGAGACAAGACGAAGAAGGTGCGCCAGAACTAACCTTCCAAGATATAATGACAGCGATCACGACGGTGAGGACATCATTGAAGTCCAGAATTGATGTTGTTTCCACAGAGGTCTCCTTAATAACAGCAGATATGAGATCTATGAACACTAGACTCAAAGATGTTGAAACGACCTCAAGCTCCCTTGTTAAAGACACGTCCACCCTTAATCAAAGGGTGAGCAACCTACATACTCGCAGTGAAAGGCTGGAAGCCCAGCTGGATGAAAATGAGGGGCGTTCATGACGTAACAACGTACAAGTTCTCAGAGTTCCAGAAAAAGCGGAAGGGGAAGCAACAGACCTGTTTGTAGAAGAATGAGTTCCTACTTAAAGCCCAGAAGACTGTCAAAGTTCTTTACGACTTAACGGGTGCACAGAGTGACTGGAGATAGACCCAAACCTGGTGCTCCCCAGAGGCCTCTCGTGGAGAGTCTCTTAAACTACAGGGACATTGTATTGCAAACGGCTAGCGCAGCACCTCCAATTGAGCTCGATAATAGCAAGGTTTCCAGACTGTACGCTCAAGGTACAGCGCGCCAGCGCCGCAGTTTTCTTGAAATTAAAAGAGCCCTGCGAGACAAGGACATCAAGTATGCAATGTTTTTCCCGGCCAAGTTACGAGTGGAATCGGAGGGAAAGGTGTGGTTTTTCATTACTCCTGAGGAGGCATGGGACTGGCTCGATGGATGGCGATTAGCAGGAAATAAGGGTCACCAAAGCCAACGAGAGACTTGGGAAATCAGCACGATCCCCAACAAGTGAGAACACGATGACTGATGGTGACAAATGATGACTGGTTTTTATTCTTCTTTTTTTGCAAATGTTTTAGGGAAACTCTCTCTGTGCCTCACACGAACTTGGTTTTCCAGTGAACAAGCACATGAGGGTGAGGGTGAGGTATGATCTAACAGACTGTCCGATATGAGAGCCAAGTGACTGCAAACTGGAAAGTAAGATGGAACTATTTGGGGATTCAAAGTATAGATTCAGTATGTCTTCAATGAGACTGTCGAACGGGAGTGGGGTTGGCACATGCACCACAAGTTAAAGGGGAGGGTGATAGATACTCTGCAAGTTTGGGGTGGCGGGAGGTTCTGAAACCACCATGCAAGGAGGCAGGGAGGGGGGTAAAGTTTATTACAATGAGAGGGGCGGGTCTCCAGTCACCGAGAACTTTTGGTAAACATTGCATTGCACACACTAGGGATCAATTACAATCCTCCGGTGACAGGATGAGGGTTGGGAAATGTTTAGTTAAGTTTATAAACAGCTTAGACAAGGTTGACCCTGGACAGAAAGCTGGCGAAAGGGTCCTTTATAGACTGGACAGGACAAGACTGAAGCCTGGTAGGTTTAGACGGGCGGTAGAAGCTGAACAGAGCAATGAACTGCGCAAAGATTTCCCCTTGACGGCGCAGATTGATACCCAATGCCAACATGGTTATAGCATCAAAACAGGGGCTTAAACTGTTGTCCTGGAACGTAAATGTGCTTGGGGATAAAATAAAGAGGAATAGTGCTCCAATATATTAAACGAAACTCCCCCGATGTGATTTTACTCCAAGAGACTTATTTTAAAGGTAACACATGTAACGCACCGACGAGATTGGGGTTCAAACTTGTAGCCCATTCTGAGTTTGGCTCTGGATCTCAGGGGGTGAGAATAATGACTCCGAACACTTTCCAGATGAAGACAGAGCGCACATGGACAGACAACTTGGGCCGGTATGTGGCAGCCTCGGGTACATGGGAGGGACGTACATTAAATTTAGTCTCTGTATATCTACCACCAGGTCTTCAGGCCCTGGATCTAAGAGACCTTGGCGACTTCCTGCTCACCCGACCAGAGGGTAGACTCTTGATTGAGGGCGACTTTAACTCAATTGTTTCTGATTCTCTAGATAGATGGCCCCCAAAAACCCAACCACCCACTCGTACACAGATTCATAACTCACTGGAAGCAATGTGTTTAGCGGACACCTGGAGGGCGCTCCATCCCATGGAACAGCAATACACATTCTATTCGGGGGTTCACTGAAGTTTGTCTAGGATAGACTATATTGTAACACCGGCAGACCAGTTAAAGAATATTAAAGAGGTGAATCACCTTGTCAGTGGTATATCAGATCACTCAACCATCTGGGCCCGGATTGAGGTGGGAGAACCCAAAAAAATAGTAGAATGGCTCTGAGTATTCCGTAGTACCTTATGATACCCCAGACAAAAGAGACAATTGTAAACTATACATAACTGTATTTTCAAGAAAACCAGCACTCGGTGGATTCAGATCAGACACTGTGGGAAGCATATTAGGCTGTAATTCGTGGTGTCGCTATCTCTCAAATTGCAGAAGTTAAAAAACACATACAGGCAGAATTAGTGCGTTTAGAAACAGATATACTGGATCTGGAAGGGAAACTCTGAGACACTAACCCAGATGAGACACGACATACCTTAAAACTAAAAAATATACTGCCCAGCACAGGGCAACGCTCAGCAGGATCTACGAAGTCGGGGATAAGGCCGGGAAGCTCCTGGCCTGGTTGGACCATAGGGAACAGGCAAATAGAGTGGTGGTGGAGCTTGCCAGGGAGTCCGGGGAGAGACTCACCAAGCCCCAGGAGATTGCAGATGCCTTTAGCGCTTTATATCGTGACATTTATGCATCTTTAAGAGTGGGAAACCCAAGAACCAATGCTAGTCGTATAGGCCAATATTGTTTCTCAATGCGGAAGCAAAGATACCGGTGAAAGTCCTAGCCACTCCTTTAAGAGTCATAACAAGACTGGTACACCCTGACCAATCAGGCTTTATGCCAGCCAGAAATACAAATAGTGGTCATTAATAGAAAGTCTCCCATTTCCAAACTCGGTTGGGGTACTAGGCAGGGTTGTCCCCTCTCCCAGTTACTCTTCGCCCTAGTGCTTGAGCCACTGGCGGTGTGGATATGAAAAGATCCCATTATCAGGGGGCTTAGATGGGTTGAAGATTGGGAAGACCGTATTTCACTGTATGCCAATGATATTCTGTTGTACTTGGCATCCCCGGCCACCTCCCTGAATAGAGTACTTCATATGTTCATTGTATTTGGAAGATTCGATGGCTACAGGATCAACTGGTCGAAATCAGTCATCTATGTTCTTAATGGAGAGCTGCCTCCTTGCCCAGGGGCTTCACTATAACGGAAGCAAAGTCAGGGTTTAGATACTTCGGAATCCTAGTCTCTAAAGACCCGGCTCATTTTTATGAACGTAACCTCCTGCCCCGCTGCAGAGATTCAATAATGAGGTCCTACATTAGAGGCGGCTCTCACTGTCCCTACTGGGCCGTGCAGCCTTATTCAAAATGATGTCCTTTCCACGATTCCTGTCTGTCTTACAGAACACGCCACATCCAGTGGGAACGGAAAACTTTTAGGGCTATAGATGGTGCCTTTAAAGAGCTCCTGTGGGATGGTAAACCACCTAGATTTGCTATGCATAAACTCACACGAGGTTGGTACAATGGAAGAATTGGTATCCCAGACACCAAGAAATATTATTGGGCAGATCAACTTGCCGCTATAAATCAGTGTTGGTATAGGCCGCAGGGAGACCGGAGCTTTCACGTGGATTTATGGCTACTCCCGGGACAAAACCCTGGACAAACATGTCTGTACGATGTCAAATGTGTTTTAACCTTGTCTCAAATGTTATAGTAAAGGAAACAAAAAAAAAAAAAAAAAATCAGAGGCATCCCGCAGTGCGGGACGCCTCGTAAGGCTGCCATCACTTTGTACTTTCCCCCTGGTTCTTGACCCCGTGACCTGGAGGTGCGGCAACATTGCGAGGACGCGCAGAAGCGTGATAAAATAAACTGAGGAATCCTGCAGCGTGGTTCGCTTCATAAGGCTGCCAGCACTTTGCACCTTCACCCTGGGTCTTGACCCCTGACCTGGAGGCAGGGAAACATCAGGAGGACCCGCAGGAGGGGCAATAAAATCAACAGATGCATCCTGCAGCGCAGGGATCGCGCAGTGCATGCCCAGGCTCGGCCCAAGACGGGCCTGTCTTAGCTCATTAGAGACCAGAGGAGGCCTGGCTGGGCCACGTCCCTTGGCTTCACGTTTCTGGTCGTGAAAAGATAAGGTACCGTTTTTTGATTAATTCTCATACTCCCATTTAGCTACATATTACATACTGTGCCAAAGCATTAAATCATGGTCAAAATAAAAGCAACAGCTGGAGGCATGAGGGGTAAGTGGGGCAAAGATGCAACAACTATTGACACTTTTTTTTAAACAAGGGCAGCTAGTGTTATCTCCAAAGAGATAACCCTTACTGAAAGAAGGCCATCTCTGGAAATAGGAAAATCTACTTCCACCCATATATCATTGACTGGGGGTGGAGCAGATGGGAGTCGATCACACGCCTGTATCTCCCCCCCCCCCCCCCCCCGAGTCTAACACAGACATAATAGATTCCACCCTAGTGACTGCTATGAGACTGGCAGCGTGTCATTTATCCAGCCCACCTAAAAAACAAGCATTTGCAATGCAATCGGTCTCGCCTTTGGGACCTTATATGTATATAGCTATGCAGCACATTAGCCTGGGTGCTGAAACATCTACTGTTCTTTAACATGGAGGGAAAGTAAGCACCAAACTGCGTGATATGCTAGGTATGGGAACACATGGAGATAAATATGCCTTTTAGAGGGAAATGGTATAGTCCAAAGCACTGTTTTTAATATAAAATCAGGGCCTTTGGTGGTCATATCACTGAAAATACAAAATGTGAAAAAAATATTATTTTCTACAGGTGCTCATGGAAGACAATTTCTATGGACTGGAATGGAGAGAATGCTAAAGTGATTCTGGTATTTTACTGAGCTCTGCTGGTTGTTTTCTATCAAAACAGTTAAATAGAGGCAGTTGAACAGAAAAGAAGTCCCTAAGCGGAAGCAGACAAGTCCTAGGGTTGATCTCCAGACACCCAAAGTACATACACATATAAGTATACAATAAGTAAAATTAAAGTTAGAGTGTGAGGGTGAAGCCTCCTTTATGTCCCAAGTTTGATTTTTTATTTAGTTTTGCTATAACACCAGCGAGCACAGAGAGCTGGCATCACAACAGAACAAAGTGAAAGTAGAACGTGCTAAAGCCGTAGTCTACTTTCTCTGTCTGCAGGAGAAACAGAATTGGAAAGGGTACAAAGCCCCTTTCCACTGTTGTCGCTCCATTGTAGATCTCTACTTGGTGATAGTTCTGAGATAGAACTCTCCCAGCAGGGATCAACCCCACTGAACACCAAGGTAGCAGTTCATTGTAGAGGAAGCAGTCTCTTGGTTAAGGATCAGTGCGCTCACTGACCAAAGGCCATAACAGTCATTTTGACCTCAAGAGGTAGAAATCCCACTAGACAACAGGATTGTGCATGGTGCATGGTACATCAATGTGCATACTGTATTTCTGCACCATGGGGGTACATTGGGGATTTATTCTTTCTGAGGGTGCTGCCTCTTGGGCATGCTCCATTGACCCCTTCACACCCACTAGGGGCAATACAGTCTTTCTCTCCACAGTGTTTAGTTTTCAGAAATGTCTGGGTCTGTAAGGTTTCCCTGGGTGGCGGCACAGTGTGGGCCCAAATACCATAGCTACCCATGTTGCTTAAGTGAGACAATTTTGATGGAGACGCATAAGTAGGGTACCATTTTTATTGAAAAATGTGCAGTAATTGTGGGTGGTAGCAATTAAGAGGTCTTCCCCAGCCTCCATAGGTTTCCTTCACAGAAATGTGGGAGAAATGTATGATTTTAGCCAAGGTTTTTATGTTTGCAGTGCATTGTGGGTAGGAAAACTTAATGAAATACATGCAAGTCAGACCATCCTGGAATCTCCTGGGTGTCTAGCTCTCCAAGTGTCGGGGTTTGGCAGGTTTCCCTGGGAGGCAACTGAGTCCAGGCCCAAATATCGCAGCCACCACTATTGCCAAAACAGGTATTTTCTTTTTCAGTAAATGTTAATATCTCCACGTTGTGTTAAAGGAGCTTGTGTGCCAAGGTCAGTAGTCCCAGCCACACAAGTAGGTTTCCCTCATACCCATTTATCAATCATTACATTTTACCTACACCGAAAATCATTATAAACTGCATCTCAGTTTTTGGCTCTTTGTATTGCATGTTTATGAGCAACCAACAAACACTATGGGGCAGATCTATGTTGGAGTTGCGCCACTTTTACGCCGCCGTCGCGTCACTTTTGTGATGCATTGGCGGCGTAAACCCTGCGCCACGTTGCGCCCTATTTACATCGTGACGCATCTATGGAGATGCGTCATGGTGTAAAGCCCTGCGCCACATGAAACCTGCATCAGGTTTCATGTGGGCATTTCCACGCAGGGGTGGCGTTCCGTCACAGGAACGCCCCGGAAAAGTGACTCAGTGAAATCTATAAGATTTCACTGAGTCACTTTCCCAACGCTGATGCGTCAAAACCCTGCGCCTGCTTGAAGCAGGCGTAAGGCTTGACGCACCATGTTAGGTATGGGGTAGGTTGGAACAGTGCTGAAGTTGCGTCGCGCTTGCGACACAACTTCAGCACTGCGCCAACCTTACGCCGGCAGATACGTCACGCATCTGCTGGTCCTTGCGCCACGATGCACCGCATTGTAAATGCTGCGTATCTGCGGTGGCGCAAGGGCAAACTTGCGTGACGCATCTTCCCTGGCGCATCCATGCTGATTTGCAGGGATGCGCCAGGGAACATAAATCTGCCCCTATATATCCCTGCGAACAGAATGATCTGACTGATGTAAAAGTATATTGCTTTTGCAAATAGGTCATCGGGGCAAAACATTACAGATAAAATCGCTGTTCTGTTAGCTTTTCTATTTTTTCCTACTATTTCAATTTTTTTTTAATCTCAATACCTATTTTCTTTAGGGAAACCATGAGTCAGATAAAAAAAATCACCCAGAATTCAGAAGTGTATCTAGTTTTCCGAAATGTATTTATTTTCTGGTTCACCCATGGCTTTACACCGGCTTCCACCACAAACTGAATGTAGGTTGTAACCACAACAAGGGTGAAAATTGACTACCACTTAGAAAAATGCAAACACTGTGGCAAACATGTATTTACAGCCCTGCTAGTTCCTCAAAGTGGGACATTTGGGATCGTAACACTGCAAATCTTTCAATGATGACATTTCCAGAAAAAAACACTTGATTACACAACACTTTTTCCCCTTTAGATTAAAAAACAAAATAGCATATTTTGGCTTTTTTCTCTGTTCCCTGGTACCTTTTGAATCCCCAGGGTATGAGGTAGAAAAGGATGCACATTTGGCTACCTTTTGTGGATTAATGCTATAAAGGCTTAAACATAAAGTACCCCAAACAACAAAAAAGGGCTTAGCAGTAGCAGAGGAAAAGTCTCAGCAACTAAGGGGTTAATCATCGTTGTTTACTTATTCAACATAAACAACAGATGTTTCATTGGATTAAAAATAGCTGTATTGAAATTGCGTATGCATTGGTCTCAACTCTACAGCTTAAATGCACAATTTCAGAAACAATAAAGGCTTTCAATATTTTAAAATGCGTTTACATATGTAAACTGTAAGTATGGTTCACAGCTTATACTTGACCATTAAACAGAACTGGAAGGCAAACATGACATTTTTGCGGATATACTTCCGTCAGAACTTATGACTCCCAAGTGCTACCATTGCCGCAGCAAACACAATCAAATACATTCTGGCTTCTGCGTACATCTCTCTGATCTCTGCTTGTCCTAATTCCTCGCCTGGCGCACTTGGTGGCCTAAAGCATCTGTGACAAAGGTAGCCATGCTGATGTGCCCTACTCTGGTTTTCAATGCCTCGGTCTGTCATATGCTTCCGACCCGTTGATCACAAAATCTGAAGCAGTATGGCTAATGCAGAAAGAAGGATTTACAGGGAAGCCAGCAGAGGGTCTGTCAGAGGAACGCTAATAAAAGGAAATAATGAAGTCTGAGCACAGCAACAGTCACACTTTTAGGGAGATAATGTTTAGTTGTTTTTCAAAGTTAACTTTGGGCGGTGATTAGACGGGTTAATTTTAGGGTATTATCTTTCAATTTGCGTCAATTTGTTTGTCAGTTATGAAATCCTCCTCTCACTCACTGGAACCATATTGATCTTTTATCTCTTTTATTAATGGTTATTTTACGTAATTGTAGAACTTTAGATTTGCAGCCATGTTGGCCTGTGAAGAAAGTACGTTGGCGATTTTGGGGCCTGGTGGGAGTAGTGATAAAGGCTTCTGCTCATGAATCCAGTAAGTTTTATTTTATAATACTTCAAAGACTGCCCCCTCCCCGCCTATCTCCCTCATTCCGGGCTGACATTAGGGCTCCCAGCTGTGGTGTCTGACCCCCGGGCAGCAGAACAATTTAAAAGCTCCTGGGTTGCCTGGCGATCGTGAAATTCGCCAAGGGCTTACATACATTTCCGGTATACACGTAACAGTAGACAGAAGACTGGAAAGTCCGTTTTAAGCGCCAATTTTGAAATTCTGAAACCATAGTTGCAAATGCATAAGGTGAATATAAATCACAGACACCTTTTGATTTATAACAGCAAAACTAAAAAAAAGGGGGAATAATGTAGCAAAATAACGCACACTTGTAAACTCATATACATCAGCCCAGTGAGCACTATATGAGTACTACTATCGATCTGCCCCAGTGAGCTCCATTGGAGTACACGATCAGTGTATCTACACTGAACCATGGCGCACAATTATGCCCTAGTGGGCAAATATTAAACACGTATTAGTGCGAGTAACACCTTACCTCCAAACAATATAAAATGGTGTAATCATGGTTTTCTATTTGATTAAATATCTGGCATGTGGCAAAACCAAACAATGCAACTGATTACAAATAGCATATCTCACCCGGGATAGCTACAACTCAGAATATATATGTTCCAGCTTCTAGAGTCACCAACTCGATGCACTCACGGGTGGGTGCTTTCCTTGCAGGGGTGCTCCCGCATGCATATCACTGCTTCCAAATCCGAAAGGGTAATCGTACCCTGGTCGGAAAAAGCACTCTCGGTGGTGAGTTCCGCAATTTTATTTCACCGATCTCTGGCCAAACAGACGCGTTTCTGGTGACGCCTTTGTCTATGTTTGTCAAGAGCATCTAAGACGTCAGGGCTCCCGGCTGTGGTGTCTGACTCCCGAGCAACAGAAAAATTTAAAGATCCAGGGTTGCCTGGGGATCGTGAAATTCGCCATCCGTACACTCCTGCAGCCTCGCGTGTGCAAGCATACACACAAGCATCGACTCATCACACGCTTGCTTAGGCATGCTGAAGTGGATGCCTGCTTGTGCCCCGGGGGGACCGCAAAGTGCATTCTGATAGAGAAGCACTCTAGTAGGTCCCTGCTTTTGCCCCAGGGGCACTATAGTGCACGCAATGGACACAAAGATAAACCCCTATTTAAGGGGGCTTGTTTTGAAGCCACGAGCGGTGGCGTAACATATAAAGCTGCCGACCTTGGAGCTGGAGAGCAGAGTTCGATCCTTGGCTTGGGCTGTATAATGATAAATAATTAAAAGAAGGTCCGAGGCGTGGGCTGTATTAATCCTAAATAATTAAACAGAGATCTCAGATAAAACAAGCATTGGCAGAGACACATAAAAGACACATAAAACAAGCATTGGCAGAGACAAATAAAACAAGCATTGGCAGAGACACATAAAAGACAAATAAAACAAGCCTTGGCAGAGACAAATAAAACAAGCATTGGCAGAGACAAATAAAACAAGCATTGGCAATGCAATAGTATGGGGGTGTGAGAAGGCATTGGGGGTGTGAGAAGGCATTGGAAGAAAGTAGTCTGTGCAGTAAAGGGGCCAATAGCCGTGGAAGGACACAAATGAAGAAATGTCCATCATAAGGAGGGACTAACAAGCCTACAACCAATCGGATGGCACCATCTAGGACACCAGCCAATGAAAATGGTGGGTGGAGCTTATACACACTATAGTGTATACTGCATGTCTCAACGAGACAGCGCAAGCGCTGCCTAGGCGAGACCTAAAAAGGAAGAAAATAGGGGGTAAAAGACCGGATCGTAATCCTCTGCATGAAAGATCTGCAATATTAACAGAGTCTGACCCAAAACACATCATTGACCTACTTTTTCCCAAATTTGAATCCTTCTTCGAAAATCTTTTAAGACCAATAAAGGAAAAGCTGGAGGGGTTTGACGCAAGACTTAACATTACTCTACTATCTATATCCTCTCATCCCGCTGAATGGGAGGCAGTGAGAGGTGGTTATACTGCACCTGTCGGGAACACCAATTTACAGGTGCCTGATAGGGGGATAGAAGACCGACATAGTGGAAGACCCAGTCATCTAAGGTTGCGCAACTTGGATGCCCTCCCACCCACACCACAAAAAGGCAAAAAAAACCTGGGACCCAGAATAAAGGGGTGACCAAAAAGGCCAGGTTTCTGAGTACAACTCACAAGTCATCTTGTGAATCCCCCGCTGTGATGCAGTTAGGGAAGACTGCCAAATCAGCTCCATCATGAGGGGCACAATTGACAAGGAGGCATGCACCCAACCTACCTGTTATCAATTACCCTTGCAAATCCTTGGCATATAGCCACGAGACAAGATATGCCTCCAGAGGCTGCACCTTTGGCAGTAGTTTTGGCGGGGGTCCCTCCAACCACAAAGCGAACTAAGGAAACCACAGTGGATTTGATACACAAGGTCACACATTGGTGCAACACGAACATTGTGAATGGCCAACAAATATCTCCGGACATTATCATGGCTAGGAGAGTCGACTGGATGGGTTACAGGGCGGAGAAAAATATTAGGGGCGATTGTGTGATAGTCAATATGAGACATTCCACAAAGTTGATGTATTAATAGATTGTGAGCTCAAGGGTAGGTCTAAAACCTTGATTAGAATAGCTCCCCTCCCTCCAGTACTTTTACTCGCACGCAAATTTTCTTCCATCAATAAGCCCTTTTTTACAGGCTACCATGAGGATCGAACCGAGTCAAATTGTTAACGTAGGTTGGCGCCTAACTCGGTCAAATAGGTATGAACCCCTGCAAAGTCTACAGGGACTGGATGCTGTAGATTAACAACCATCATTTGGGATTGAACTACAGGGGCAAAGATCCCTTGACCTGAGTGTTATTATCCGTTTATTTTATCATCCCCCTCCAGCCAATAAAGTTATTGGTTTAGAAACAGTTAGTCCTTTGCCCCCTAGGTTGTCCCTTACGGGAGTGGGACACATCGGGCCACCTGAGAAACCTGATCCTGCCCCCACCCCCTCCCCCCCCCCCCAGTATAACACCTTCTTTGACAGACCCAGCCGAGTGGAGAGTCCTTACCTGGAATGTATTAGAATCAAGGGGGATGATGTCCTCTGGCGCAGGACATTCCAGGGTTGTCAAATTATTGCATTATAAGAGACAAGGGGCACAGGTGAATGCTTTTAACTGGATGGTTATACCTCATATGGTAAGCGCGCAGTCCCCTCCATGTCAGTACGTGCAAGGGGAGGTCTTCTTTATTGGTTTCTCTTGATCTAGCCTATAAACTAAGGCGTTTAGAGTATAATTCCCCTCCTATTTTGGCAATAGAATTAAGGCTCACTACCCTCAATTAGTAATACATTTTTATAATTCTTTTACTAGATTATTTGCCAACGAACATTTAGATGCCTCAGAAGATTTTGCTGAAAGATATAAAAAACAAAAACATACCTACTTCGAGATCTAAATCTTGGGCGATTTTAATATTCATCTGTGCGAGTTGAATTGAATTATGTACAAATCTTCTGGGGTCTGTTTAGCCTTAAATATACACTTTGAACATACAGAGTCAGGTACACATAGAGGGTCTTCTTGCTGTAAATTTGTACGGTCTAGAACAAACGGGGGTCAATACTCCCTTTACTGGAAGGGGATGTCTCAGCATTGATTTTATAATGATTTCGGCATCTCTAGCTCCTGCGGTCCGCAGTTTGAATTTTTCTTGGAGCACTCGATAGTGCTCATAATCCCCTCTCACTCAATTTATTATATTCATCTGCATTTTATAAAAGGTAGAGAGCATGGGTGTTACAAATTTCGACATCAGTACCAAGGACCAGTCACGCAGGCTGAAGTGGACGAAAGTGGTACCGGAACTGTTTCTAGGTAAGTTGTACCCGGAGTGCACAGCTGGGGTTTCAGTATGCATGGACAGCACTGGGTTGGATTGGGAGGTATTAGATGCTTTTGGAATACTGACCAATAAGATAGCGAGCAACCTAACTATTTCTTGCAGGGGCAACGGTTCTAAACTGAAGAGATGGTTTGATGGCACCAGCTCTTGCACGCATATGAAGTTAGTATTGGCCTTCAAAGAAAAACCTAGAAATGAGAGTGAAACTAGGGCATGCAGGGCAGATTATAAGAAGGCCACCAAGGAGAGGTAGAAAGCTATCAGGGAAAGGGCCTGGGAGGAGCTTGGGCAAGCAAATATATATTTGGATAGCAAGATGGTCAAGGCGGTGGTGAATAGCCTGTTTTTCTCGGAGACTGAAAATACCAACACAGAATGTACGGTAGCCCCTGAACGGTGGGTAGAGTTTTTGGGGGGAATGTATAGTGAGGGTGAGTTAGAGAGGTTGGAGCTATAGCAGGAGCCTACCCTGCTGCTAGAATCACTTTGTTTGAATGCTGCCGAGGTCCAGGCAGCTATTCTTGCCACAGCAGGGGGAAAGGCCCCAGGCGGGGTACCAGCTGATCTGTATAATTCAGATCCCTTGATACGGGCCGTAACACTGGTGCAGGGTTTTTTTTTTTGATAAACACATTTTTATTGAGTTTTGCAGCATGAGAGACAACATCAACAATGATATACAGCAGTGCAGTGAACATGGCATCAATAGGTTCAATCCGGGATGTATCAGCAAGCAGTTGTAAAGACCCCCTCTTCCTCCCCCATCCCCCGTCCCCGCCCCCTGCGCCCCCACCCTTCAAAACAGGCCCCCCAGCCATTTCCCCCATATCTTGCGGAATTTTTTGGGGCAGCCCCGTGCAGCGTATAACGCCCACTCCTGGGCCGCACACCAATCCACCCCTCTACTCCAGGTAGCTCTTCTGGGCGGGTCTGGCTGTGACCACACGGCCGCGATATCCCTTTTAGCCACCATAAGGGCAGTAGTGAGGAAATATTTCTCGTTACGGGACCCATCCATCCCATCTGTGATGCCCAGCAAGGCCATTTTAGGCTCATGGGGAACCTCCCAACCCAGGACCTCCGCTAGATCGTCTTCAATCGCTGCCCAATAGGCCTCCAGGCGGGAACAAGACCACACCATGTGGAAGAAGTCCGCAGGAGCTACCCCACAGCGAGCGCAGGAGGCATCCACGCGGAGGCCCGCGCGATACAGGCGGTCCGGGGTCAGATAAGCAGTGTGGAGGTAATAGATTTGGATGAGCCGCAGCCTAGCGGAGGAGGTGAGCGATCGAGGGGCCATAAGGGCGTCCCTCCAGTCCGCGTCATCCAGGGGTCCCACCCAGGCATCCCAGCGCTGTTTTAGCCCGCTCCAGTCCACTGGGGTATTGTTAATCAGGGATTTATAAATGCGGGATATACCCCCCTTCCCCAGATACCCTAACATCACTTGAGCCTCCGGTGGACTATGGGAGGGCAATCTGGACTCTAGAGGGACGTGGGCCCTGACCGCATGGCGCAATTGAAGGTAACGGTAAAATTGAGACGGCTGTAGCGAGAAGCGGACCTGGAGCTCTTGGAAGGAACCTGGTGCAGGGTTTTTAATGCAGTGGGTACTTGTGGTCACCCCGCCCCCCCCCCCCCCCATCATGAACACAGGCCATTATCATTCCAATTTTTTAAAAGGGTGCCAGGGATGATCGTGCCTTTTACCGACCCATCTCACTTTTGGACTCTGCTGCCAAAATTATGGGAAAGGTGATTCTGAAGCGGCTTTCATCACGGTTAGAACATTTTAATATCATTAGCGACCTGCAGTATGGGATTAGGCAAGAGTGAGGCACACTATACCAAAGTATAAATTTGAGCTTGGCGATCAGGAAGTATACCATAGCAAAGAGGGGCATATTGTATATGGGATTTATTGATCTAATGTCAGCTTTTGATGAGTAAATCATTCAAAACTGTGGAAGATACTGGGGGATTTGGGCATGGAACAGAGTCTGGTATCTTTTTTTTTTTACACTATGCCCACAATAATACAACGGCGGCAGTAAAATTCAAGGATGACGGTAGTTTAACGACTCCCTGGGAGGTCAAGCGAGGGGTATGACAAGGATGCATCATAGCACCCAGACTAGTTACACTTTAAATAAATAAATTGGGAGATCAGCTTATAGGAAGTACTCATGATATCCCAAGAGCTGGTACTAACTTGGTGCCAGCATGACTGTACGCAGATCATGCTGTCTTGTTCGCTAGGACCACCATAGTTCTCCAAAATCTTTAAAATGTTTTTATTGATTTTATGGAATCATTAGATCGAGCTACTAATTTTACAAAGTCACACACAATGATAATGGGCAGCAAGAAGGCCGCTAGGACAAAGTTTTTCAGCAAGGGGATGGAATTGTCAAAAGTGTCAATTTTTCTATATCTGGGGATGTTATTAGATGATAAAGGGCCCTGGGCTGCACAAAGGCAATTAAAAAAAGAACACTTTGGCCAGAGCAGTTGGAGCTGTATGGGATTTTGCCAAAAGATTGGGATCGAAACCAATACCTGCCATACTGAAGATTTATAAAGAGAAATGTATTCCTATGGCAACATATGGGTGCGATGTATGGGGGATGTGAGTGATATCCAGGGAGTTGAGAATAAACTCATGCGCAGCCTCCTAGCTCTCCCTTCTAGTACCCCCACCTTTATTTTGCATGAGGAACTTGGCCTGGGGTATATCTCGGATTATATTGCTGCTGCACCTCCGATGTGTTGGGTAAGGATCTGGCCAAGTATTGCTCCCACCTTGAATCAGATGGTCACCAGGGATTGTATTGCCCTTGACGGGGCGCTACAAATTCCATGGGTAAAATACATCAGGGAGCAATTGACATAGCTGGGTTGCCCGGATATGTATAGTAATACAACATAGTTAGGATTGGCACCGATTAAGGAGTTTAAAATAAAGTTTTTAGATAGGCGGCAGGTGACCAGGGAGGGCCTTGAATTAGCCAAGCCTATGGTGAGAAGGTATGTAATTTTTACTATGACCCCAAAACAACAGCCCTGTCACTAGTAACAAACATAGAACATCGTTTTGTTTTAACTAGATTCCGACTGAATCAGGTACCCTGGTTCTTAGCCTTTCCAAAGGTTCTTTAAAATTGTGCCCCTGTGATAATTTCTCGGAACAGGACACTTTGCATTTCATCTTTTTTTGTGAATTTTATACCCTCCTTCGTAAGAAATGTATAGTACCGCTATTGAGAGAGGCAAACTTTGCTCAAGTAAGGCCTGCTTTGTTATGTTTACAAATACTACCCTCCCCTGTAACGTGCTTTGGGGTCACAAGCTTTCTGCTAGGAGCAATGAGACTGAGGAAGACGATGTCCCTGCAGTAACTGCAAAATAACCCTTTTGAATTGGTCTAGATTATATATTTTTAAAGCACCTCTTATTCTATAATGGGGACATTTGTCAAGCACCTTTTACCATGGTATTCTTTGAAAGTTCTGTATTGATATTTGGATGATATTATATAATGTGTTCTATTTTAATTGGATCCAGGTGATTAATTCATGTACATGTACTATGTGTATGATGAGGACCCTTTTAACAGACATATATATTACCCCTCTTTTTAATGTTTTGTGTGTCTATTCAAAAGTGTGTAGAGTTTGAACGCTGTGCTTTTATGGATCTCATCAGCCAAATAAAGTATTTTCTATACCAGCCCTCCTAAACTGACTTCGGACTCCCAACATTCTGTAATACATAATCCTTGGAACATTCCACTGACAGAGCATGAGGAGACATGAATAACATTAAAGCCAGGATACAACAGTGTTCATGATCATAAGCGCCTGTAGGCTTAACTAAGACAGGATAACAATATTCTGTTAACTTAGTGTTTCAGTTAGTGGCCACGACAGCATTAAAATGTCCATCAAAAGAAATACACCACAATAGAAAGAGCTGCCAAATTCTCAGCTCTCAAAAAGTGAGCCGCCCAACACAGAGCCGCCCAACAAAGAGCCGCCCAACACAGAGCCGCCCAACACAGAGCCGCCCAACACAGAGCCGCCCAACACAGAGCCGCCCAACAATAAGAGGGTTGAAGGCAAAAAGTTAGAAGACAACCTGTGAGCTACCAAAATTAGATGTCAAAAAGAGGTACAGTTAGTGGCAATAAAAGCATCAACATTCCCTCCAAACGCCGGGCCGCCAAACGCCTTGTCAAAAAAAATGTAATGAAAGTATTTAACACATAACAAACCAATGTGTACACGACCAAATGAGTTGGCAAGTTTAACACAGCGTCAGGACAGCAGTGTTCAGTTAATATAGTAGAGGTACAGTTGGCAACCGTAACAGCTTCGAGATGACCATCAAAAGAAAGGCACCACAATACAGAGCCGCCAACAATAGGAGGGTTGAAGGCAAAAACTTAGATGAGAACCGCAGCTAAGATGCAAGAACTATTAATATTTATAGGATAAATCAAGTAGAAATAAATCGTACCAAAGTCCTTACCCAGTATCCTTATCAGTATATGTCTCAAAGGGGCATAAAAACAGCAACCACCTTCTCAGATGGGATCACCATTCTCTAAGCTTATTTGACTAAGCAAAGATTTTTAAATAAATATCTTTATTACATTTTTTCAACACATAAGCCAACGTGTACAAGACCAGAAGCACTGGCAGGCTTAACTCATAGACCTTTGTTAACAAAAGAGATCCAGTTAGTGGCAAAAACAATAACAGGCCCATCAAAAGAAATGCACAATAAAAAGCTGCCAAAACAGGGCAAGCCAAAAACTATGCCACCAAAGCTGAGTGGCCAAAAATTGAGCCTCCAAATACTGAACTGCCAAACACAGGCCTGACAAACACAGGGCCGAGACATACTGACTGCCAAAAACAGAGCCACGAAAATAAGCTGCCAAAATCAGGGTCTACAAAAACAGGATGTTTTAAAGCCAAAGCTTAGGGAAGAGCAATGCCGAAGATGCCAGGACTAACAGGACAAGAACAGACCCTCTACCCCTCAAAAAAATGAAGCTATCACATCTGAATACATTGGTTGTCGCTGCCAAGGTTTGTTGATGCCCCTGCTGGACACTGAACCCCTTTGCTCTCGACATCCGATAGCTCGTGAACAGCTCCTGGTCTTCCACAGCTCACCTGGTACACACAATTGCAACTTCAAGGGCTCTATCAACTCTTCTGCATCTATCTACATCAGTGGGCATTCGTCTTCCGTGCCTCCTAGTCACTCCTGAGTGGCATAGACTCTGTACCCTCTACTCGCAGGTACCTCATCTTGAATCCACCTTTGGGTTCCACCAGACTCCTCAGTCTTCTTCTCCAGCGGCATCTTTTCTGAAGTCCTCCACTGTGGACTACGGTGGTTTCTGACATCACTTCACACCTATGCACCTGGCTTCCCTGATGTAGGAATCCTAGTTCCTGAGGTATCCATGGGTGGGGTGACTCTCCAACCTTTCATCTTCCATAGGGTTCCTCAGAGTCCTCTGGGAAGGGTCGTTCTTTAAAACTGCAACCATGACTTACCCATTGTCTCATGTTGATCACACGGTTATGTTCATGCTCTGCACACGTGGTTCCTGGGTACTTACCTCAGGTTGTAAATTGGTCCCCAGCACTTCTGTGTCCAGTCACGACTTCAGTCATTGTTTGCATCCCACAATTTTATTATATGGTTTGGTCTCCCCCAAAGACCCCCCCCCCCCTGTATCTGTGCTACTTACATGTTCTATTTCCCAAGTATTTGTTAGGAGAGATTACAATGTGTTAGTGAGTGTTAATAATATATATATTTGTATAACTACACTGTGTGGTTCTTTTTCACTTAACCTATACCATAAGATTAAGTACTGGTAAAACGAGCTTCTTTACACTCCTTCTGGACTAAGCCTGGAAGCTGTTCTCTACAGCTACCACTTGGAGAGCTTTCCAAGGTTGTCTAAGACCACTAAAATCACCATATGGGTTATCTGGATTAGCGAAAGGTGCTTCACTCGAATAAGTGTGCATCATATTCTAAGCCAGTCTCTCACAGCTGTGAACTGCACTCCGTTCGTGGAGCTATCCGCCCTCTGCGAAACAAATGGAGTTCCTAAAAACTGCGCTCCACAGAGCAGAGTCCATTTCCCTTGCTCTCATTCACCAATGTTAAGACGGCTTGCTTGAATGAGGAATATCTTACTCCAGACCACCTGCTGGCCAGATTTCCCAATGCAGGTGGTCACGCATGGCCGAGAATGCTTGCGTTGGGAAAGCCTCCATTCGCATTGAAGAAACTGACGCTCAAGTAGACCATCTACTCAAGCGGCAGAAAGAAGCAGTATCCTCTTGTACTGTGCATGTGCTTGTTTGCGATGATTTTCCAGCACGGGACAAACATCTGGTGCTCAAAATCAGCATAAAAGTCACAACCTAAGGTCCTCTGCCTCTTATGGAACTCCGCACAGGGCAGTTTTTTGGTCACTTTGCTCTGCCCAAGCCTAGTAGTAATGAACGGGCAACACATCTGACTACCTTGCAATATAATAAGTCTACAACTATCATAATGAACCCTAATAAAGAGTGGGGGGCGGCAGGTGTCTATGCCTCCCTAAAGCAAATACCAGCCTCCTTGCAGTGACTGGTCATGTAGCTTTTGAATTTTCAGTACCAATTTTTACATTGCTGAAGCTAAATACACTAGAGGAATTAAGGCATGGGCAGATGCTCAATGCATTCTGCGAGCGGTCAAAAATAGAGCCACCAAATAGTGAGCCACCAAAAACACAGCAACCAATTAGTGAGCTGCTAAAAACACAGCAAAAAAAAAAAGATATATAGTTGAAGCCAAAAGTCAGGGGAGAACCACGCCAAATATGCCAAGTCAAGTCAAAAAACCAAACCCCTCTACAAAACACACATCAAGCCATCACAGCTGGTAGTAGTACTGAAGAGGCAACACATCTGACTAGCTATGAATACAAGTCAAGAATATACCAAAATAAAAGAGTAGATGGCAGCATGTATGTATGCCTAACAAAAGCTAACACCAGCCTCATTGCAGTGGCTTGAGTAACTATAAATTAAAGTCCAAATGCTGACATTGCTGAAGCTTCAAGTGGCCAGAGGTCTTAAGACATGGGCATTTGCTCAAGGCGTCCTTCCTTCTAGGCTACACACAGGGAAAGTGATCTTTGATCACTTCCTTAACCTCTTTTCAGGCTACCTCTACTTTTCACTGTTGCTCTATCCATCGTCATCTTATACATTTTTTGGAACCCTGTTCAAAACCTTGCAGTGAATTTTGAGTGAGATTTTCTGATATTTTAATATCAGTTCAATATGTGGGCTTAAATTTACAGAATGTAGTCAAATTTCAGATTTTGAATGGGGGCTATATTCCAGTTTATGAAACAAGTAAAGATGAATGTTAGCAAAGTCCTTACCCAGGATCCTTATGAATATAGGTCTTAACGTGGCTTGAAGACACCCAACACAGACAGGATCACCATTCTCTAAGCCTGTTTGACAACAACAAAAAAAAGATTTTAAATAAATATTTTTCTTTCATTTCATAAGTGTTGGCAGGCTTAACACGAACAGGACAGTCTTCTGTTAAAAAAAAAAAAAAAAGGAGGAGGAGGAGAGGTACAGTTAGTGGCAATAAAAGCATTAACTTGCCAAAAAAAAGCATTAACTTGCCAATCAAAAGAAATGACCAATAAAAAACAGCGCCACTAAAAACCAGGCGAGCCAAAAAACAAGGCAAGCCAAAAAACAAGGCAAGCCAAAAAACAAGGCAAGCCAAAAAACAAGGCAAGCCAAAACAAGCAGCAAAAAGCACAGCTGCCAAAAACAAGGCAAGCCAAAAAACAGAGCAGCAAAAAGCACAGCTGCCAAATACAAGCCAAAAAAGCAAGCCAAGCCAAAAAAGCAAGCCAAGCCAAAAACGCAAGCCAAGCCAAAAAAGCAAACCAAGCCAAAAAAGCAAACCAAGCCAAAAAAGCAAGCCAAGCCAAAAAAGCAAGCCAAGCCAAAAAAGCAAGCCAAGCCAAAAAAGCAAGCCAAGCCAAAAAAGCAAGCCAACCCAAAAAACAAGGCAACCCAAAAACAGGATTGTCGAGGGCCAAAAGTTTAGGGAGAACCATGCCAAAGATGGCAGGTCTAACAGGCCAAGGACAACAGTCTTTTGTTTAAAAAAAAAAAAAAAATACAGTTAGTGGCAATAAAAGCATTAACTTGCAAAAAAAAAAGCATTAACTTGCCAATCAAAAGAAATGACCAATAAAAAACAGCGCCACTAAAAACAAGGCGAGCCAAAAAACAAGGCAAGCCAAAAAACAAGCAGCAAAAAGCACAGCTGCCAAAAACAAGGCAAGCCAAAAAACAAGGCAAGCCAAAAAACAGAGCAGCAAAAAGCACAGCTGCCAAATACAAGCCAAAAAAGCAAGCCAAGCCAAAAAAGCAAGCCAAGCCAAAAAAGCAAGCCAAGCCAAAAAAGCAAGCCAAGCCAAAAAAGCAAGCCAAGCCAAAAAAGCAAGCCAAGCCAAAAAAGCAAGCCAAGCCAAAAAAGCAAGCCAAGCCAAAAAAGCAAGCCAACCCAAAAAAGCAAGCCAACCCAAAAAACAAGGCAAGCCAAAAAGCACAGCCGCCAAAAAACAAGGCAACCCAAAAAACAAGACAAGCCAAAAACAGGATTGTCGAGGGCCAAAAGTTTAGGGAGAACCATGCCAAAGATGGCAGGTCTAAACAGCCAAGAACCAACTTACCCCACACAAAAAATAAGAACAAGCCATCACAGCTAGAAGTAGTAATAAAATGGGAAACATCTGAATACCTTGCAATAGAAGACAAGAACTATTATAAAATACCCAAATAAAAAGTAGGTGGCAGCCATTATCTATACCTGCGAAAATCTACCACCATCTTCCTTGCAGTAAGTTGTTGCATAGTTTTTTAACTTATAGTTTCAAGCCTCACATTGCTGAAGCTTCATGTACACCAGCAGTATTAAGGCATGGGCAGTTTCTCAAGGCGCCCTATCTTTTAAGCTACCCCCAGGGAAAGTGATCTTTCAAAAAGGTCTTTACCTCTCTTTACAGGCTACTTGTATCTCTCACTTTTGCTCTACCCAGTGTCTTGTCAGTTTTTTAGGACCCTGGGTGAGACATTACACTGATTTTTCAGTTACATTTTCTAAATGTTTAATGTACAATTCAATATGTGGGCCAAATTTGCAGATATGGAGTCAAAAAATTCAGGTTTCAAATGGGGAACAAATTCCTTAAGTACACTTGAATATTTGTTTACTCAGGTTCCTTGCAAATATGTCTATTGAAGTCGATTGAAGACACCCAAAGCCCTATTAGGCGAGATTACCATTTTCTAAGCCCATGTGGACTAAACAAAGTAGTATTTTTTTTTCAACACAAACCAGTGAGTACAAGACCATGAGCTCTGGCAGGCTTAACTCCGAGACCAGAAAGCAGTATTCAGTTAATATAATAGTGATTCAGTTACTGACTATAATCGGAAAAATAGATCCGGCCACAAACAGAGCCGACCAAGAAAAGGCACGAAAGATAGCAGGGTTCAAGACAAAATGTTGGGGGAAAAAATAATGCAGACGAAGCCAGGTCTACCAGGCAAATACCCAGCCCCCTTATCTACCAAACAAAACAAGCCATCCCAGCTGCTAGTAGTAATGAAGGCGAGACACATCGGACTACCTTGGAATATAAAAATGTTTAAAACTATCATAATAAAACCAAATAAAGATTAGGAGTCAACAGGTGCCATTGCCTCCCAAAAGGGAACACCAGCCTCCTTGCAGTGGCTTGTTGTGTAGCTTTTGCATTTACAGCTCCAATTATGAATTCCTGAAGCTTCAAGTACACCAGAGGTATTAAGTCATGAGAAGTTGCTCAAATGGTCCGGTCTTCTAGGCTACCCACAGGAAAAGTGATATTTCATCAGTTCCTTAACCTCTCTTTTGAGGCTACCTCTATTCATCACCGTTGCTCTGTCAACTGTCATTTTAAACATTTTTTGGTATGCAGGGCAAGATGCTGCAGATTTTTGAGTGACATTTTCTGAAAGATTAATATACAGGTCAGTCTGTGGTCTAGAATTTACTGATATTGAGAACAAATACATTCTGATTTTAAAGGGGGGGAAATTCCATGAGATGACAGAAGTACACATGAATCATACCAAAGTCCTTACCCAGGACCCTTACGTATAAATGTCTTAAAGTAGCTTAAAGTTGCCCAATACCTTGTCAGACAGGATCACGCTTCTCTAAGCCTATTTGACTACACAAAGATGGAGGAAGCTAGCTTGTATTTACTATATCAAAGTAAGGTATAGTGTGTACAGAGTCCAGGGAGTCCCCAGGGCTATACCGGAGGCTAAATTAGTTAAATACTAACTGCTCTCTTTGTGGTAGTGTGGGTAAGCTGTTAGACTTATCCGGAGGGTGTGATAAGCATGGATACACGCACTCAGATAATCCAGACCAATTGGGTAAGTATAAAAAAGGTATACTTGCATTTTATTTTCCGAACCAAGCAGGACTTTGTACAGGTAGGTAGAGTATACTTTGAATTGTAAACCTTTACGTGGATATGCAATTGAGGATGGATTTGCAGTTGTTACAGGTTTGTATCACTTTAAAAAGCAGTTTGAATTGCACAGGTATTTTGTACTTTTCTATGGAAACATTCGATTCAGTGAAGTTGTTGCAGGCTCAGGCAGGGAGGATTCCTGAAGGCGACCATGGACTGAAGAGATACGTTGGGATCTTGGGGGATGCCTGGACACCATCAGTTGGGCCTCTCAAGGCCATAGGGAGTGCAGTGAAGGTGTTTACGGTCATCGGATTTTCTTACCTGCTCCGGTCAAGGTCAGAGACAGCCTTCGGGTTGAGCCTGCAGGAGTCTTCTTGAAGCTTTAGTGAGGTCAAGGATCACCAGATAAGCATCGCTGGGGGAGACCTTTTAGTTTTGGGCTACGCAAACTCTGGCTGTGGGCATTGGTTGTAGAATCGCAGAGTCCTCTGATTCTGGTCTTGGATTCTTGGTTGAGCAAACCAAGTGCCAAGGGGAGACAGTCTGTAAGAGGAGCAAAGGGCAGGTCCTTGGTGCTCTGGGGGGCTGCTGGACACATTGGTTCCTTCTCTGTAAGCAGGTTGCCTATTTATGGAGTGCTCTTGCGCGCATAAATCAAGCGCTGACGTGAAGACTGGGTAGCGCTGGAGGCAATTGCACAGCGAAGTGGGATCAATAAACGGATGGGTTCCACCGTGCTATCGCTGTTTAAATTAATTCAGGATCGTAGCAGGGGAGTACAACTTGTTCGTGAGTCAAGGAAGGCAGGAAACCGCCCAGTAAATGAGGTGCGGGAATCAGGAATGAATCAGGAGCCAGGAATCAATCCAACCGTCGCAGTAGATAACCAAAACTCACCGCTGTTGAATTCGTAGCAGGGAGTCACGGACGTGTGCTTGCCTCGGTCGATCAGTCACTGATCGACCGAGGCAAGCACACGTCCGTGACTCCTCCGTCCTCCCGTTGGATTGATTCCTGGCTCCGGATTCATTCCTGACTCCCGCACCTCATTTATTGGGCGGTGTCCTGCCTTCCTTTACTCACGAACAAGTTACACTCCCCTGCTACGAATTCAACAGCGGTGAGTTTTGGTTATCTACCGCGATGGTTGGATTGATTCCTGGCTCCTGATTCATTCCCGATTCCCGCACCTCATTTACTGGGCGGTTTCCTGCCTTCCTTGACTCACGAACAAGTTATACTCCCCTGCTACGATCCTGAATTCATTTCAACAGCGATAGCACGGTGGAACCCATCCGTTTATTGATCCCACTTCGCTGTGCAATTGCCTCCAGCGCTACCCAGTCTTCACGTCAGCGCTTGATTTATGCGCGCAAGAGCACTCCATAAATAGGCAACCCAGGTCCTGAAGATGATCCTAATCTGAAAGGATCGAAACGCCGTCGACCACTGTGCACCAGCCCAAACGCCTTAGGCGCACGCTCACCTTTGGTTCATTAAAATACTGAAAATTAACAATTAGACTATTGAATAAATTGTTGTATGAACCTTTTAATTTGTATATATTGCAAACTTCTGCGCCGCTTGCTGTGGTATTTTTCACGTTGTCACTTGCGCCGTTATTTCACCATCACGAGCACTTTGTACACATTCCACTAGGGTTGCCTGGGTATTTATACCCCGTAGTGCTGTAACTACTATTGTGTATATTCACTGATCTTCTAAATACATGACGCCTGGAGGCGCTTGGAATGAACAATTTGAAGCCTCCTCTCTTTTGTTTGCTGATTGTAATGTCTTGTACATACAAGTTTAAGTAATTTCAATATATCCTGCTGAGATATTGTTGCATTTATACTGTACCTACCCAGATCTCAGTTGGGTTTACGGGTAAAACTCCTGTGCTTGTTCATCACTTGTGTGGTAGGTATAGTGCCTGTGACAGGACACTGCCCAAAACGCAAGCGGGTACATTAATTTTTCCAGTGAAAACTGACCCCTTTTTGCAGTGTGCCTAGCAGTGTTTTTTGAAACCGAGCTCAGCTGGCACGTAGGGAAACCTAGCAAACCTGTATATTTTTTTAAAAAACTAGACAACCAAGGGAATCCAGGATGGGGAATGATTTGTGTGGCTTTCACCAGGTTCTGTTATTCAGAATCCCTAGCAAACTTCATACTTTTTCCCCCAAAAAAAAATTCACATTTCTGTGATTCAAAGTTCTGGAATCTTCTTGGATTAACAAGATTCCACCCACCCCGCATTCCCCAAAACCTTCCAATAAAAATGGCACCTCACTTGTGTGGGTGGATCAAGTACCTGCGACAGGCAAGGGCCCAATATGTATTGTGGAGACATCAAAATCACTTATCGCAAAAAGACCTGGTTTTGCAAGGGGCGGCACCTGTTTTTTTTTTTACCCAGGCTCAGCAGTCATCTAGGAAAACCTACCAAACCTACACATTTCTGAAAACTAGACACCCTGGGGAGTCTATGGAGTTAAGGCTTGCCTGGATCCCCCAACGTTTCCCTACCCAGAATCCCATGTGCCCTCAGTAAAATGATACCTCACTTGTGTTGGTAGCCAAGGGCCTGTGACTGTTAAGGGTCAAAAACATGGGGATTGAGGGTATAGCACAGCACATTCTAAGTGCTACATTTAAAAAAACTACTTTTTAGCCGATTCTGCATTGGACAGCAAAACAAGTGAGGTATCAGGAGACCAAGGGGAACACTAGGTGGTAGAACATTTGTGCCGGCACAGTGATCCCACACAAAAATGCATGGAAAAAGTGATTTGTCAGCTAAATTTTAGGTTTTCAGGTGATTCTGGGTAGGAAAAGGTTGGGGTCCATGCAAGTCATACCTCCCTGGAATTCCCTGGGTGTCTAGGTTTCAGAAATGTGTGGGCTTGATGGGTTTCCCTAGATGGCTGTTGAGCCCTGGTCCACAACCCATGTTACCCCCCCCCCCTTGCAAAACTAGGTAATTTTCTGACAGGCAATTTTGATGTCGCCTCAATACGTTTTGGGCCCTTGCCTATCACGTGCTCTTGGCCCACCCACAGAAGCAAGGCCCAATTTTTATCGGAAGACCTGGGGAAACGCTAGGTGGATGGATGTTAGTAGGATGCCGAAGATTCCTGAACTTTCCGTCAATTTTAGGATTGCAGGAGATGCTGTGTAAAAAAAAAAAAAAAAACCTGTGAGAGCCACACAAGTCATTCACCCCTGTACTACCCTCATTGTCTACTACTTAAAAATGTGAAGGTTTGCCTAGGTGACGACTGAGCTAGGGCACAAAATCCCCAGCTACCCATAGTGACAAAAAAAGGTTTTACAAAAGGCCATTAAACCATCACAAATATGAATCTGAACCCGATTTGATAAAATCTATCACTTACACTGGTTGGTTTTAGCATCTCCATAAAGGCTGGCTTCAAAGCACAAATACTTATGCAAGTATATAAAATATTGAAGCTAAGGTTTCTGAAGTTGAGCCATAAAGCCACTTCGAGGCACCAACCGCTTTATGGTCCAATCACATGCCATTCAGCACCACACACAAGACTTTCATACTGCCAGCCACGGGCCTAATCAACCAGATCGCTTGCACTCACATAAACATACCACCGCCATGCAAGGGCCCACCACATTCATACACCACAAGACAATGAATTTGGCTACATTTTACCACCTGTTAAGTCTCCGCCTCGTTCTTCCTGAACATTACCAAACACATGCAGAGTAAACCTTTGCTAATGGCTCCCATGACAGCCACATGAGGCTCAGGAAGACACGTCTTTCATGAACCTTTAGCGCACTCACTGTGCTAAATAAAACTCCTTCCAGTTTGTGGACGCAAGTTTGGGGATGCCCGAGTAGGACGCGAAGCCATATCTTTAACTAACCAAGAACATCTACCTTTGAAAATAAGGCAAACATGCTGGAAATTTTCCAAAGCTTTCTAAAGAGAACATCATAAACTATGAAGAACTTTAGAATAGGAAACTGATGGTCCTAGACAAAGTAGCAGATGTCTAATCCACAGGGATGTGCAGTGACTGTAATGCACTTATCATACAGCAAATTGCACATCTACTAAGTTCTGACGGAGGATGAACATGCAAGCAGCATTGACCCACAAGTATTGTAGTAAATTCAGTGTGAGAGTCGCAGCAATGGATTTAAATCCTTGGGTGAAGATGAAGTCTTGACATGTATCTGTACTACCATTACTATCTGCCTTCTATCTATGCAAAATTCTTGTGAAAGCCCACCTACCGTAAACTGCTCCAATCCGTAGGTGTGCCTGTCCTTTTCAGGGTCCGGGCTAATCCTGTTTAATTGTCAAATAACCCTATACTAATGCCTTCCATCTCTAACTACTTGCAGCATGAGAAAATGTTTCGGTCACATGCCATCAATGCTCTCACTGGGCTAAATCTTACTTGTTCCAGTTTGTGGATGCAAGTTGGGTGTTCGAGCATCCCATTAGGCCATATCGTGAACTGAGTGAGCATATCTCCCTCTGAAATCAGGCAAACATGCTGGGGTATATTGTCCAAGTTCCCTAAAGTAATAAGCCAAACAAATGTCCTGTGGGTCTCATTCACAGAGCTTTTACTTTGACAGCCTGAAAACTCAATTACTAACTTGCATCATACACAATGTTATTGAGCAAGGATACAGGACACAATAGCTTGTATGAGGATTGTTTTCACATCCTAAATTAAAGGTGTGAAAACAATCTTCATAGAAGATATTGCATCCTGTATCCCTTTTCAATAACATGGTTATGATACAAGTTAATAATTGAGTTTGCACACTTTCAAAACAAGTAGAAATGTTGGTGAATAAGTCCCATTGGATATTTGTATGACTTAATACACTTACTACGGTTCTCGATGGCAATAAGGGTGGTCCTTGTGTAGTATACATAAATTCTCTAACAAGCACTTCAAAATCCAGTCAAGACTTTAACTTTTTGCCAAACAGGGTATTCCGTGACAACGTGGCGCATGTTCTATCCACCAGTATGTGCAATGTGGGGACTATAATGCACTGGTCAATTGGCGAAGAGAACAATGACCACGTTCTGAAAGCAGATAAAGTTGACATGAAGTAGAGGAACAAATATTCTGCGGCTGCTTGTCTAGCGAAGGAGTGGGCCACAGACAGTAGGTATCCATTCACACCAATTGAAAGGTTTACCTATTGGCATCTCCGCCTCAGTCAATTTCGCAGTATTTTGTTTTAGTATGACAACATAAAGCAAGTAGGAAAACAGACTGCAGGCTTACTTGGGCACTGGGGACAGTAAACATGAGTCTCCTGCCTCTTTCCCTGCATCGAGCACACTTTACAACCATGACTTGGTCACTCCTTTTTGGGTGTTGCAGGAATTTTGTCAGCAACGTGTCGCCCCTGCAGCCTTGCCACGTCCTCCAGAACACATGAAGTGGAGGTTGCTGCTTCTGTAGGAGTGAGACTTTCAATCACAGACAACTAAAAGTCAAGGAAAGACATGAGTCTGCCTTTGGTGGTCTGACGATAAACAACATACGCATTGTATGTTGCCATCTGGATCAGGTGAGTAAACAGTTTCTTATACCAAGTGCGAGTTTTACAACTCGCATTGCATGGCTGGAAAACCTGGTTGTTATTGTCCACTCCGCCCATGCAGGTTTTGTAATCAAGTATACAGGTGGACTTCAGCCATCTGACACCAGACCGTGACAGAAGAAATGTTTTTAGCATGATTTCTAGTGAACATGTACACAGCATGCCTATCTGAGAACTTGACTGCGAGCAGTTTGTTGGAACGCAAGGCAGTGCTCTGGGATTTCTGGCGCTTCTTGCAAACAAGCTCCTGCGGGAATCCTTTGCGGCGACAATGAATTTTACCGCATGCCACAGTGCCAGCTTTGTAGAGCTCACCGAACAGCTTTACTCCTCTATAGAAATTGTTCACATAACGGTAATAGCCTTTGTGAAAAAGTGCCTCAACAAGCTCCCATTCAATTTTTCCTGTGACCCCCTAGTGTGGGAAGGAAACCAACAGGGTTTAGAGTTGTGCGCTTCCCTTCCACTCAAGCTGTACACACAGCCACTCGAGCTCTCGCACAGCATGTACAGCTTCATGCCATAGCTCGGAATGTACTGCCTGATCGGTAGCCACCCTTTATACAAGATCAACGTCTCATCGATGGTTATATTCTTTCCAGGAGAATAAACCTGTGTAAACCTGGCAGACAAATGGTCCTTGACAGGCCGAATTGTAAACAAACTCATGGTCTGGATGGTCATGGGGCAATGCAGCAGAATTGTCATTGAAATGCAGCATGCGCTGTAATAGCAAAAACACAATCTCTGCTCATGTATGGTGCAAAGATCGGTGTTAGCAAAACTGTGTGTGTAGACCAGTAGGACAGCAAGGTTGGTTTATGCACTACCCCCAGTGGGAGGCCCATAAAAATCTTCAATTCCCCTAATGAAGGGGTAGTCCACTTACATGCCCTAGAATGAAACCCAAGAGTGCCTCCATGCTCCCTCAGAAATTGTTTGGCACGCAAATTTGTTTTCTGCGCAAATTTTATTAATGAAGTCAACATCTAAAAACAGATGGACGTAGTCAATTGGAAAAAATTTAGCAGTATCGACTTTACATCCAGCGTCGCCAGTGAAAGTCAGAATTTGGGGCTGAACTAAATTGGGAGGCTGCCATTAGAGCGCTCCGTCTGTGCTTGTTGCCTCACGTGCCTGCTCTCTAGGTTGCGCTAACCTGCTAATGGTGTCCCTCTGCACAGACTGTGCTTGCAATGGGACAGCACAACTGACAGTCTCCTTCAGAATAGCTGAAAGATCAGTCAGATGTAACTGTGCGGACTGAAAAATAACTCCCAGATTCTGCTAAATTGTCCTCTCCCTCAGACGCTGTCTTATTCTCAGATCCTGCCTCAGAGCTGGACTCTTGAACCAGATTTAGGGCCTGGACAGCATTCATCCAAGGATGCGCCATTTCTGCTACTGCCTAAAACACTATTCTACGTAGAAGAAGATAGGTTGTTGATTTTAAAGTGTAGGTGGGTATGTGCAGGAGTAATGTGTGCAACAGTCAGGAATGGTAAAGTCACCTTACCTTGCCTTGCCTTTCCAAAATCAGGTGGCTCTCCAAAAACACAAACACTTGCTTCATACCGATCATAACAGCCTTTAGCGCTGTCAGCCAGTGCAACAATCATTTTTGTGCCCCCCTCCCATCGGTTATTCAGCACCAAGATGCCTCTGGGTCAACGTGTGCTTTACAAATGCACACTATGACCTTCGTGTATTCCCTCACTACCATCCAGCAAGCATGCCCCTCATCTCTCACATACATTTAATTTGTTTTAAACCGTTTCTAATGCTGGGTATACTAATCCTTTTAGCTATCCACATAATATAGATCTGTTCGTTCCAGCATGCTCTCTGTGTTAATTTATGGAGTCAAATTTGCCACTAGACAAAAGTCAGATATCTCCCTCTAGCAGAAAAAAAAATCTTAACTCTGCAGCAGTACCACCCTTTACTGCCTTTCATATAACTTAAGAGACTCATTATAGTTCTTTCACAGTCTCATTTAAGAACGGAAGCATTTTCAATATGCTATACAACAAAGTCAGAGTTGTTGTTTATTTATATTATGCCTCTAACAAGCAATGACATAGCCAATAGTACTGGCTTGTAGGCGTTATGTTGCTTGTATTATAACTGGATGCCATGACAGAAGTAGCAAAATACCAGTCCGGCAGAACACTAAGCTACGCACAGATTTTAAGCTCATTTGTTCCAAAGAAACACCCCTAATTACATCAGCCACACTTCTTTAGGCCCCCCACAGCAAAGCCCTGAGACAGATTCTGCTTGCTTAACACAATGCCCTTTATTTCCCTCTATTGGGCTGAGGAGTGCAGCTTCATTTAGGACATACATGGTGATCATTGTTACGGCTGTCCAGCCGTGAAGCATGCACCACCGTGAAAGAGGACCGGTCCGTGGTCTGGACTGTTGAGTAGTGGTGGGCGTAGTGCTCTGATCCGCCCACGGAGTGTACGTAGTGCGGCCTGCTTCGTGGTCCACGAAGTAGGCGTAGCAGGCAGCACTACACACACGGCGCGGCGGAGCGGAGCTGCCCGCCACCCGCCCGCCCTCATTTTAAAATAATTTAAAGTAAGAAAATGCCTTACCTGAGGTGCGGCGCCCGCACATGCGCATTTGTGACGAAGAAATTGCGGGTAAACCAGGAAGAGGGAGCCCCGGGATGCCGCACCTCAGGAAAGGCACTTTCTTACTTTATAACACTTTAAATTATTTTAAAATGCGGGCGGGAGGCGGACGGCACGTAGTGGGTCTACGCGGAGTTCGCAAGTGTGCGCAGATTTGGCCACACTACGAGATGCTCCACGTAGCCCCACAACGCCCAGGGTTACTGTTGAGACCGTGTACGGAACGTCAACTTTTGAAATTAAAAATCATTCAAGTGCTAAGCAGCAATCCACTGGAGGATAACAATAGTACAATTAATGACTTGTGGCATCATGAAAACCCACTGGAGGGTAAAGTAAAAGTAACAATTACAGAGATTCCAATACCAGCATGCATTGCTTTCACCTGTGAAGCCACTAGAGCAATAGGATTGAATGCAGTTGCCGCAGAATGCGGCTTAGTTTGGGACATACTTGGTGAATATATATTTCACTGAAAAAAAACACAGGTTTAAGGTACATTATAGTTAGTTGGACATTCACTCATACAAAACCAGAGAAATGTGGCCGTCTTAGTTAGCTGGGCTAACAACAACTCGCGCCCTGCAATGCACTGCTGATATCACATTACATCACTCATGGCATGGTCGGTGACATCACTGATGACATCATCCAGAGACTTGGTGATTGTTGAAAGTTTAAGAATGTTATAAGTAGATTCGCAAAGGTGGATTGAAGAATGAGTGGGTGTATGAGTGTCCCTGTGGGACCCCTGAGCAGGCCTGGGGAGTCACTGTTTCTATCCTGCCCCTTTATCTTGTTTTTTCACCTTTTTTCTTGTGACTCGGTTCTACCAAGTCACAAGATGGGTGCCAACAATTCTTGGTTTGAAGTGTTGGCAGTCAATCAGAGACAAGCTTGTGATCCAGGGGGGATCGTGGATCCACCGCTGCCACCAGATATTGTTTTTTTATTTTTGACTTTCTCAGAAACTACTCTAATGAATTTACACCATTTAAAAAATAAAAAAGTCTTTCTGAACCGAGAGCTACCTTTTTGCCAAATTTGGTGTAATTCCGTTCAGCAGTTCGGTCTGCAGCCTCCTCCAAAATTTCCTATGGAAGTTAACATGAGAAAACGAATTTGGCGACCCCCCTTTTTTCAGCCCCCCGTTTGATAAATTGCACCAAATCTTTTAAGACAGGAGCTGACCGGAGACCCCCCCCCCCCTTAGTTTTGAAAATTTCACAAAGATTCGTCAAACGACGCCAACGATACTGGCAAATCAAAAAACGCTTTTCCTATGAAAACTAGGTCCCAACTATAACTACCTACTGGCAACAGAGACAAAGACATCTATCGTACTCTATATATTTTTTTTATACATATGGCTTACCTGGGGCCGATCACGGCCCCCAGGGAAGGCACACATCTATAGGACTTTTTCTGAAGGTTTAATATACTACTCAATATGTGGCCATCAATTTGCAGATTGAGTAATAAAATTCAGACCTCGGAAATTCCATAAAATGACAAGTACACACGAATCATCGAAAAGTCCTTACCCAGGATTCTTATGAATATTTGTTTTAAATTGATGATACCCAACACCTTATTAGACAGGATCACTATACTCTAAGCCAGAGGTCTTCAGTCTGTGGGGAATGAAGACAGGGGGGCCGTGGAGTCATGGGATGTGGGGCGTGTATTCCTCAGCTTAAGTGTCATTCAGGGACTCTCCTGTGCTGGAAAACCAACACCTGGGAGTCAGCTAAACACGTCTTTCTGCCAGTGTGCTGCTTGTCTTAAAGAAAAGCAAATATGCACAACAGCTTAATTGGCAATTGTGAAGGGATTTTGGCAAATTTAGAGGATGCTTGGTAGGTGGCAGTCGCTATAATTGATCGAATCTCTTGAAACTTCTTTTTGAGGGGTCATGCAAAGAGATTACTGAGCTGTGAACTGTGTGATTTGTCATCGTATTTACACAGTGCTTACTATACCTAATGTGTTGAAGGAACAGTTATAAAAAAAATTAGCATAATGTACAGTCTGGGTATTACTAAAATCTATATTTTATAAGCACCAATTTATTGTAAAATGTTTAGCACATGTTGTAGCATTCTCGTCAACTGTGTGTAATGCAAGTATCAAAAAGGACTCATTTTCACATTGCTTTTGTTGAGTTTCTCCTGCATGACCCATGGTCATCTTCACTAGGTTAGCCTAATTGTGCATGCTGTAGGCCACATTTTCCTTTTGCACAAACAAACAAACACACTTGTTTTTGTGCCACATTGGATTGTCATACAGAACCTGCATCTGTTTTAGTGTTCTGTTCCTGGGATTTAGACTGCACACCATAGAAAAGGGCAAAAAACAATGTCCCTTGTTATTTTCTCTGGCAGGCACTAGCCCTTAGATAAAACACAAGAAGGCAGCGGTTTGAGCACACATAGTCATATAGATGAACAAAAAGGCCCAAAAAACACACATGGAGTGCAATTTCTGAGACAGCAGCCCTGCGTCAACCAAGATGTAGACCATCTGTGTATGCGGAGGTACCGATTCTGCCACAAATATATTAAGGTTTAATAAGCCCTCATTGTGCTACTTTTCAAATCTTTTGTCGCCTAACTGTGGCTCGACCCGTGGTTATTCCAGTTAATTGCTGTGGGGCAGTAACTCCGCATTTAATCCAACACGGAGTTACTAATGCAGGAGCAGCTGTGATTTTTGCTGTAGAGGCTGATGCAGCTTTCCGCTTTGAAGTTTCCCATTCTTAGTTCACTTTCCAGGCTACTGACGCGAATACATTCCACGAATACACCCTTCCTCAAGTTCCTGTTGCTTTCTGTCAATTTGCACTTACGGTCTGGGAACACCAGACTTTGTTTCTTGGCACCATTCCCCTGGTTCTTGGCACAATCTGAATGTGCTCCTTACGTGTGGACGGTGCCACATGGCATGCATTGGCAGGCTAAACCCATTATCCAGATTTATGTTATACAAGTCTGTTGCAGATATGTGCTTTACATAATGTTATTCTTAACTTATATAGAAATATAACCCAATTTATTGCACGTGCGTTGCTGGCGGGGCCAGCTAGGGTTACCCCGCTAGGACAAATTCAAGTACCTGCAGCTCATCTTATCAGTCCTGCAATTGTTAATTTCGTTCGGGGTAAACTACCTATGAATTGTTTTGAAAGATAAATGCCTTGAGGGGTAAAATGTTTGCAAAACATGCTTTTTTACCCCCAAACAAACCAAAAAAAGTATCTTCAGCACCAACAAAAACACAAACGAACATCAGTTAAAAAAAAAAAAAAAAGCAAATTTTTTTTTTTAAATGTTGTGCTGTAGATAACAATCATTTTGAATCTCTCTATTTATGTCAACTTCTTCTTACAGGCACAACCACACCCAGAAGGGAGTAATGTACCACAACAATATCTACTGGAAGAATACCTGAACCACCAAAGGACTAAAGAAACGTACAAAGGTAAAAATAGATAGACATTACGAATTTTAAGAACCAGTCTCTTTTTACAGGCATCAACTACAAATCATGGTGCAAAATCATAGTTAGCAAAGTCCAGCAACAGAAGAACATGTTCTTAAAAACATCAATAGGCAGTCAAGTTTTAACAAATAAACATTTCTATTTGTAAACACTCTAAAACAAAATTACTTTTCCTACCTTGTTATACAGAAAAATACAATATGGCAACAGGAAGAGAGGCAACCTACATCAAATATAACAGAGGCAATCGATTGCTAAAGTATGGTGGCTATCTTTATTGCAAGTAGAGAATAACTGTGCCCAGGAATCATTGGAGTTGTGTGCAGTATTATGCAGCCCATTGCACAGGCAGAGCAGTTACTCTTGGTAAATTTGTTGAAGAAAAAACCCCAGAGCATAACCACTCTGCAATGTAGATTGAGGTTAGAGAAAACATTAAACAAATAAAAACTTCAGCATCCCCCGCCTATGAACCCTGTGGCTTAGTTTTGAGGGAGGTATCCGAACACATTCCTATGTATCTAGCAAGTTCTATGCCCACAATATTTAATCTCTGCAGAATTATACAAAAGAAAAAAACAAGCAAATCAACCACAACAATAACATTGCCATTGAACTTACCATAACCTTTACGAATGAAACTTTTTTTTTGGCATGACAGCAAAAACCCTCTGAAGAGGATACTAATCTTAAAACACCATAGACCTGTACCTTTGGAGAAGAGTGATATTTGCATTATGAAGGTTACCTTTAACAACACACCCAATTAATTCACCCAAATATCCACTATTCATGTCAACATCAATAAAACTACTGTTCCTTTAGTGTACAGTCTACTCCCTGATAAGAAAACATCAACTGAAAGTTTTACAGTGGTAAAATCTAAAACATTCAATAAGAGTCCTAAAAAATTGATTGGTATTTCCAAATCTATTACCATTACACAATTATATCCAGATACTCAAATTCAAGGATGTTTTTCACTTTTCAAATGCTTATTGGAGAAAATCCAAAATACATCTTAAGTTGAGGATTATATATTTCAGACAGTAAACTGCAGTATGAATGAAAAAAACTAACTGAATTATGCGTTCTACATTCTGACAGTGTGGATGAATTCCACACATCAATTACTGAATCAGAAATTGGCCCCCTTACTAAAATACTTTGCAAACACATGGATTGGCCATCTAAACAGATCGGGTGGCATGAGGAAGTCAAGGTTCCCTGTTGAATGGTGGAACTGTTACACAACCTTTTAAGAGGGAGGTGCAAAGACTAATAATGTAATAAAGAGATGACAACTCCTTCAACAAATCAATTTGAAAACCTCACCGACACTAATTATGTCTTAGAAATGTTGACGAAGGAGCAAAGTTTTCAAGAAATGAGAATAGCACATTCAGTGATAGGTAGTCTAAACCCACGTGTTTCAAAAAGAACTAAAGAAATGTTCAAGCGATTATTGGGTCAAATTCAACAGTTTTTGTTGAAGATTGCTTCAGACTACCTAGACAACATTGCACGCATACAAACACTAACAGCTATTCTATCTTACTTTCCTGTTTTGCATTATTTTGAAGAAATTAGTTTCACATTTTAGAAATTATTGTTCGTAATTGAAGGAATGTCTGGCTTCTACCTGAAGTTGTATTTTCTTCAACTCTTGTTGATTTATAAATAACCACACTTCACAAAGAGCCTTGAGTGCTCCGATAATCGAAAGTAACAAATCCATATTCCATGAAGGTATCCAAATCCCATTGTAAGCTATCTAAGACGAAATATTGTAATAGCCATACTTTCCAACAAAACTGATGGGAACATTACTGCGGAGTCTAAAAAAAAAAAAACCCCTCCAAAACAAAATCACGAAAACAAAAATGCAACAACAAATCCTTTTATCCAGAGCATGGTCCAATCAATATCCATTGAAGCGATGACCCAAAATCTAATGGTGCACATAGTCCAAATGTTTTGTTTTAAACAGGAAACAAATAAAAAATGTCAGCAAAATCCAATAGTCGATTTATGGCATACATTTAATTCTTACTCTCACATGTTTTTAGTGCCATGCATACCATATACAAAGTTTAATACCATGTTGCAAAAAAACATTTTAAAATATCTTGTACACTCATTTAGTTTTAAAAACATCAAATTCTCAAAATGTGTTTTTTCCCCAAAGAATGAAAAAAACAATAAGCTCAACGTGGGCCTACAACCTATAGCTGCAGTGGAATGATAAAGTGTTTAAAACCGTAAACAAATCAATTTTACTACTAACTTGCATCTAACTACTTCCCTCATCTCTCCTTACAATGAAGTAAGCCACCTGTAATCTGTTTAATACATTTAATTTGACTTACCTGACCACAGCTCTTCCTTACTTCTGATTTATCACAAGGCTCACCGACTGTAGAAACCTACCCACAATCGCATATGTGAACTGAAAGTAAAAAGGAAAAAGGAAAATTTCTCCCATTGAACTAAATGGAAAAGCACGTGAAAGTACTTCTAAAATTTGTTTTCAATATGTTGATAATTCTTTTTTTTAAAGAAATTTAATAAAAAAAATAATTTAAACTATGTAATTTATTATTATATTTCACAGAATTGTATTGCACAGTTTATTTGTTTAAATTATCAAAGTTATATGGATACGTTTAATACGGTTTTTAAAAATAATTTCACTATATTTCTTCCCACATCTGAAAAGGTGTTTTATTTAAATACGAAAGAGGTATTACATCTCCCCATGCTTAACATTTTTTAAATGCAGTATTTATTAATGGATTTAAAATTACTCTGGTATTAAAATTAATACTCGAGAAGTAACACACTCTCCCACCCAAACCCCTCTTTTCCCACATATCGCATGCCGTGGTACACACCAAAGAGTATTTTGGGGATTTTCTAAAAAATATATATAACAACTGTTAGAATCCGGGTTCTCTGGTTGGCACAGGTAGGTACTTGTGACAAGCAGGGAACCTTTCCTCTAGTCAGGGTAAGGGGTTAAAACAACCCCTTGCTCACCCTCTAGGTAGCTTGGCGCGAGCAGACAAGGCTTATCTCAGAGCGTTATAGTTTAAGCATTTGTGAACACATACAGTAACCAAGTGACAACACTACAAATGGACACCACACAGGTATTTATATTAAAACTAAGGATACTTTATATAGGATTATCACAAGACCATTAAACGATTAAAAATACACAATACGATTGCTTAGTTGGTAGAAGATTGCTTAGGTTCTCTTAAGTTCTTAAATGCGACACTTTAAGTCAATGTACCTTAGATGCGACATGCAGGGCAACAAAAGTGTTGCAGCGATGCAGATGCATTGAAGTTCTTGGTGCAAAAGAAATAAAGACGGGATCTTCCAGATGCGTTCCGCTTCTCCGATGTTGCGAGAAGACTCAACGCGTCAGCTACAGCGGCGTCACCCTTGACGAGATGCGACGACAGCGGCCCTCTTCTCCAACGTTCCGAGACGCTTCCGCTCGATGCGATGCTGCAGCGGCGACACCCCTTCTGCGAGATGCGACCACAGCGGCTCCGACGGCGGCATGCTTCTCCGTGGATGCGAGGCGCTTTTCTGGTTGCAGTGCAATGCGACAACTACAATGGCTGCGATGGCGACACGCTTCTTCGGCGTTGCGAGACACTTCCGGAATGATGTTGTGAGACGCTTCCACTCGATGCGATGCTGCAGCGGCGACACCCTTTGCAAGATGCGACGACAGCGGCTCTGACGGTGGCACGCTTCTCTTCCTTGCATCGCGCTTCCAGCTCCTTGCGACACGCAGTCCCTCAGAAGGCCCAACAGCAGCAGGCACTACAAAAAGACTCTGGGGAGCTGGGGGTGAAGTCCACTGGTCCTGGGACTTCGTTCAGGGGGCAAGCTCAGTTCAAGCCCTTGCAGATCTTTTTAAAGCCCAAGTTGAAGCAAAGTCTTTAGAAGTCTTTCTCCTCTCCTTCAGCAGCAAGAGAACCACTGCAGGCCAATCCCCCAGGTCAGGGACAGTTACTCTTCCTACAGCTTTCCCAGTTCCTTCTCTTCTGGCAGAGGTTCTTCTTGTTTCAGCAGGATCTAATTTCTTGGGAGCAGGGTCCCAATACTTATACCCCTAATTCCTTTGTTCCTCTGGGGTGGAGGGGCCTTTGCCCAGTCCAAACCAGTTCTTGAGCACTTTGTTGACATGACTCTGCCTTTCTATTCAGGGTGCAGGGCAGAGCCATCAGCCGCTCTGCAGGAGGTGGAGCCAGCATTGTGGCAGCAGAGCACAACCCTATTCAGAGCCCATGTGTACTCCTCCCACCCATCTGACTGCCAATCTTCCTATTCACCACCAGGCTACCTAGCCCTGCTCCTCTGGGTTTCCCCAGCCCTGTCACTCACACAACCAGACAGGCAGATACACATCATAGCAGAGGTGGGCTGAAATGGTCAAGCAAGCAAATACCAACTTTCTAAAAGTGGTATTTGCAAACACAGAATATTAAAATAAACTTTACTAAAAGTTGTATTTTATTATTCTGAGTTCAGGCATACTAAACTCGAATTTCTACCATGTTCCCTGGGTCTGTTAAGATCATAGAATGTAACAATTCTAACAGCCCATTCTGGCCTATGGAGAACAGGTAGCCTTACAATAGAGAAAAACAAAAATGGCTGTAATTCACTATTAGGACATGCCACACACATCAGGGCTTGTCCTACCTTATGCTTACAATGCACCCTGCCCTTGGGCCTACCATAGGGGTGACTGATAGGAAGTTAAGGGAAGGTTTAGGGACTGGCAAGTGTGTGCACTTGCCCAGTCAGCATGACCGTACCAGACTGCACGCAGGCTCTGCAATGGCAGACCTTAGATACATTTTACCAGGCTGCTTCTGTGGGTGGCACAACCAGTGCTGCAAGCCCACCAGCAGCATTTGTATTTACAAGCCCTGGGCACTCCTGGTGCACTTTACTGGGGTCTGACAGTAAACCAAATACGCCAATCATGGAATCCAACCAACATATACATTTTAAATAGGGAGCACTTGCACTGTGGCACTGGTTGGCAGTGGCACAGTGCTCTGAGCAGCTAACACCAGCAAAACACATGAGGCACAGTGACAAAAAAGTGGAAGGGAGACTCACGCCAAGGTGCCAGGTCTAACAACAACCAATGTGTAAAAATAAATACCAAATAGTAACTATTTCTAATTTGAAAAAAATATAACAGTATAAAAAAAAAAAAAATCAAAGCAATTAATGCCCAGCAATTAAAATTAATACCAGAGCATTAATTTACTACCCCATCCAATAACCCTATTTCTCAAGCATCTCATTATGGAGGGTACACCCTCCAAGAGTTTTAAAAAATGTTTAACTAAATAAAAACATTAAATTAATACGCAGGTATTAAAATGAAAACAAACTAAACATCAATCTTTAACATTTTTCCAATTTAAAAACTTACCTATTAAACTTGCCATAAAACACATTGTAATGGCATGCATTGTAATGTATTCTGCAAAATGCATTGTAAAATCATTATGATGTAATGACTGTGTTGTGATGGAAGTTTCCTTGTTTGGAAACAAGACGAGCCATACCATCTCTTGGCAAGCATAGTTCTAATAAGGACACTAGGCCAGCACTGGTCTCTAATATATCGTGGGATAAACCTAAGCAACAAACAAAACAAGATAACATGGAGGTACTCAATCCCCAGAGTCCTCAGAGACGTTACTATTTAAAGACGCCTGATAGTTATCACGTTTGAGATGTGTTCTCCTTGCTCCTTTCAGGAATCATCTGACCAACAGTACGACAGAGGAGGGCGATCTGATCTCAGACAAGAGATAGTATGTGCAACTGAAAACAGACACCACTCGTCTGATGTGAAGATAGAGGAGGACAGGCCTCTTCCATATAAATCACCTTTCAAGAGTTGTATCATTGACAGCTAGGTACGCCACAGACTGAAAACCCTCCTACTAAACCGTGGTTGGGCGGAGACTCGACAGTGCGACAGATGTCACCATAGTCAGACAGCATCTCCACAAATTTCTTGTAACGAAAGAAATGGATGCCTTCATTACAGTTGAAACCACCAACACCAGCGTAGCCACTCCGGACAGACTATCACTTGGAAATCAAAATTGAGGGTGATATCCAACTCACCACTAAAGCAATTTCTGGGGTCAACTTGAGTACTTCTTATGATGTTCTATTTGTGGAGGTCAATTGGTCATTTTGTTCTTGCTTGTCCACAAGGTGAGAATGTTATTCTCTCTTCTTTGTCACACCTCATCCCAGACAAAGGTCAAACATTCATATGCATCTAAATGGGCCCTTGCCTTGGCCCCAGCTCTTTATCATATTCACACATATTGCGATAAGGATTCCCCTTAACATGCTATTTCTCTACGGTCTACTCTTCAAATTCAGCCTCAGTATCCTATTAAATGGGATGCCAATTTTCTCGTATAGAAATCCTTTCCAAATTGAGTACCAATAATAGAACCCACTCTCTCTCAAATTAATAAAAACGTTACCGTTCTGAAACCTGATCGCTCCTATCGTATAGGATTATATTAGACACATTTGAATAGTCATGGTCACTCATTTGCAGTGAAAAATACCCATAGTACGATACTGATACATATCATCATCAGTAAGAACTACAAAACCGCATTGGACATTTCCAATGTTTTTTTCAGTCAAAATTGGCTCCCGAGAGCCGTGAAAGGTCAGCATTTAGCACCCTCAATTGACAGGGGGGCTACCTCCGACTTCCTATGGGCTATACAAACAGTACAGGAGTCTTTGAGGCATGCATTGTGTTGATTCTCCACGAGATCGACCCTGATGCGCTTTCCTATGTTGACGATATCTATCTTAGATAATGAATTGAGCCCCAGATTAGCAAGCCTGGATCAATGTTTTTGTGATTTGCTGAACTTGGTTACAAATTTTACTTCATCAAATCTTACATAGCTTTTCTCAGTGTCCTTTTCTTAGGATTTGAACTTAAAAATGAGAGGAAAAGTATTGCCTCTTATTTTCTGGAAAGGTTTGCTCAATTGCAGCCTCCATGCACACTTAAAAAATAATTGAAGTCTCTTATGGGATTTTTTAAATGTTGGCAGGACATACATACCCGATTATGCACCTTGCATTAAAGTGCTTTATACCTTATAAGTCCTGATTTTTCCACTTCCTGTTGGACGTCAGAACACATTGCAACACTCAGTTCTTACAGTCTAGTTTTCTTGAAACAAGTAGCTTACATACACGTGTTAACAGCGCTAACTTGGTCATCTGGGTAGAGCAGGGTGAAATGGGATTTACATATTTAAGATTTAATGAAGGCAAAACTGCACCCATAGCATATAAATCACAACTATATTCTCCTACAGAAATGCATTTTTCTTCTACCAAAAAAATCTGAAATGCAGTACAGATGGTGATCCTGAAGGAACAGCCACTTGCTCAAGGTAAACATTGTCGTTTTGCCTATGCGAGGCTTCGAGGCTATCACAAAAGCAAACATCCCTATTACAAAGGCCCTCAATCCCCAATGGATACATAGAGCTATGTCCTTAACAGCCATGGATGTAGATTTAGTCTTGGTCCCTTCTTTGCAACCTCAAGAATTTTTACAATATGAATACCTTTATCCACTACCTTCTTCAGTTTTGCCCATTGATCAATGAACAAACATTTACACTGATGGTTCTGCTCACCCTGCTATAGGTTTTAAGCAGCAGTATTCCGCAGCATGCACCATTGGTATTGGGACTACGAACAGATGGCATTCTTCACCCACCAATTACTTGCACCCAGTCTGTTGGGTACTGTACTGTGCAGTTGGCTGAAATTAAAGCTTTATTCCTTTCTCTTGGAAAAAGATGGATCCGGAATTACCCACACTTATTATTTGATTCTTATTAATGTGTACTGTCTTTTAACTTCCATTTTTGTCTACTTGATTTTAAGGATTTCAAAGGTAGCTCAAAGCACAAACTGCTTTGGGTTACAGTGGCCGATCTAAAGGATAGGTTGTCACAAACTCATGTTACACATACATTGAGTCATCAACTTATTAGAGCACACGCTGTAGGGAAGACTCTGGCTGAAGAAGCTGCCAAATCTGCAGTAACCACATCTAAAATAGCAGTAGTAACACGCTCTAAAACTTGTATCGATAATGATCTTGTAGGCAGTTAAGGCATTTAAAAATGGCACAGCTTTACTGAAGCGCTTTCCTTCAAAATACTCCTATCACTTAACTGATCAAAGTGTTCCTTTTGCAATAATTCCTGGTGTTTGTGATTGTTTTATCCCCAATGCAGACTGCAGTCAGGATTTAATTATAGCAATCCACCTAGGTGGAGCTTCTACCCATGCTGGAGTGGCTGTCAGTATTTCGCTCTTACAGCAAGGTTTATACCAACAGACCAGAAATATGTTTTAACGTGACATTTGTCAACATATCAAAAGTTCCACTGTGTCTCGTCCACAACAGACATCTTTATTTATAACCAGCCTTTTGTCTGCTTTTACTTAGATCATTGTGGCCAATTGATTTCATATAATGCGTTCAAATATATTTTGGTTGCAGTGTACTCTTGCTATAGATTGCTTTAGGTTTGTCCACATCGCTTGGCTGAAGATCGAACTGTTGTTACAGACTTGCATTCTGTTCAGGCGATTCAATGAAGTCCATGGGTGTGCAAGTGCATTTTTCTTATATATATATATATATATATATATATATATATATATATATATATATATATATATATATCCAATGGTAATTCTGATGTGGAGATAATATATTGTGACTTAACGCAGTACTCAATGGCTAGACCATTAGTTACATGGCTTGGTTGGTAAACCATCTTTATGGGGTTGAACAAGCATTAAATCACCTCCCTAAAAGATCTCAGGGTGGGCAGACCACGTATGAATTACTTTTTGGCATCTAGTGGTGAAGCTTAAATTCCAGTTGGCTTCCAAAGATTGGAGATCTAGTTCGATAGAAGGTGGCAATCGAAAAGGAATTCAACAATGTACTAGGCTCCTGTTCTAGTTCTTGGAGTCCAAGGAACATTAACAGTTATTCTGCCACCACTTTGTCTTTGTATCCTGAAACGGTTTGTCTTTATTGAACATGTCAAACTACACCTTGAGGCTTATTCTAAATAGTTGACATGGAGGTTCTTTTACACAAGACTTACAATTGTGGCCTGTGAGCACCACCCATGCAGATACACCCCGATGGAGGAGGGGGGGGCTGAGTAACCCTCTGACCATTTTCCTAACACTGCCTGTTTCTTCTATCCAGCCTTCTACAATGGATGACGTATATAACTATCCTTGAAAAATCAATGGGAGAGAGAGGATTTTGGGGCGCGTCCTGTTCCCCAGAAGAGTGCTATACTTAAACAATGTGGATGGGCCCACTATGTGTATGTAATTACTTTAGTCACTATTTGTAGCATGAGCTTGGACCCATTAGGTGTTGTTAAAAGACCCCTCACACACCAAACTAGTTGGTGTCATGCTTCATAATTGGGGTCCCAACCGGGCAGCCGAATGCCCCCCGGTGTGCTACGACAGCGGAGCTGGTGTTGGTACGTAAGTGTGATGTGATGTAATATTCTACAGTTTAAAATACCTCTGAGAATCCTTGCCTTTATTTTTAATGCTGGCGGCTCAGGATATAGTTAAAGTGTGTGGTGCAACTATTTAAGGAGTAATTACCTTTAAGTTGGCTTATGTGTGGCAGTCTACATGTTTCAGCCCCCGCTGTGTGATTAACGGGGCTTTCTTCAGGACCAGAAACGTTATAAGTGAGTGGCGAAAGGTGAAAGAAGCCACGTGAAAAACCAATGTGGTACCTACACATGCGCTAAGGTGTGTGGTTGAGAAAATATCGGCATACACACAGACACTTTAAAATAGCAAAAAAATTAAATGCTAAGGAGTTTTTGGCAGTAATCGGGGCTCGAGGGAGGCGCTTTGTCCCAGATCCAATTTGGTGAAGACGTGGCATCCGCTGCAAACCTATTTGTGGTCCCCCATGGTCACGCCATTGGCAAATACTTAGTGGGATTTTTCTAGCCCAACTGCTGAGTCACAGCCTCCTGTTTTCCAGCTAAGTACCTCCAGGCATTATATGGATCAAAATCATTCTACTTGGGACAGTTCTTCTGTTTTGTACACATCTTCAGCAGAGACTGTTTTTTATTTTTTAGTTAAAACGCACTTTTCTAGTCCCCCCCCCCTCCCCCATTGGATACATGTCAGGATCATACTTCCCTTTGTTTCCTTGTTCCTGTGGATTGGATTTGTGACTATTTCTTACATAATAATGGCTATTATGTCTTGGAACGTACTACTACAGAGCTGGTTGACAGGGTGCTGGCCCCTCGGTCCATTATCGTATAAAATTAAAAGGGACCAGTATCTTAACATTTTAGCCATTCCAGTGACCAATGGAAGTGTTTGGGATAAAGTTCCATTCGATATATTTGGTTCTATGGCGATCCTGCAGATACCATAAGTGTTCAAAATTTCTATGGGTGATGTAATAGTATCGGGGTTGCATTCAGTCGATTTGAAAATTGATACTTTAAATTCTATGTTTTCTGAATTAGACTATTATACGGTTTTTGAATCAGAAATCTAAACCAGAATTCTTCCAATTTGTGGTTATCTTCTGCTACCATCATTATGGACATCACTTGGTGCACGGAGCTAGTGTTCGCATCCCCATTTTAAGAATACACATTTGGATTATTGTCCAACTCCCCCTTAAGGTAGTTCCAAAAATATAAGTAAACATATTTCACAGGGTATGCCACTTCATACCTCCCTTCATAAATTTCCTTGGTGGCAATTCAAAATAATATGCTTACTCAAACTAAACATATATACAACTATGTTCTTTAATCAGTTAGCTGTGAAAAGTTATGATAACTGGAAGGACAAAATTGATTTGAAATCTATTTAGGGTACAAAGTATTGGCAGGTTCATGGCACAGAAACCTTATTTTTAGCCTGTTTAATTCCCAAACTAATTATTTTCCTAAAGTAAACAACCCAACAGGCTACTTTTCTGGATTTGGCAAAAATTAGAGAAGTGAACATCCCGAATATTCTTTTAGTTGCCCTCAGTGAAATTGGGTGAGTTTAGCAAATTATACTGAAGAAGAGGTCAAAGGCATATGGCAGCTTTATTTCCTCATTTTCCAGTCCAGGAGAGTGGTTATTGTGGCCAATGGATACAAGTTAATCATGCTTTTTTTTTCTTAATTCCACACCTGGGTTTAAATCAAGCAGACCTGATGCCAGATATCCCCAGTCAGAACATTATAGTATTGTTACCACCTATTTGGTGGGAAAAATGTTTCAACTATTGTTGGAACATACAATCCTGTCTGCAGTGAAACAACATTTTTTTTCTCTCCTACTTGAGGACATGAAATCCGATTCTTTTTGGATCTAAAGCCCCACGTGCTAAAAGATTTATTTATGCTACTTCTAATGAAATTTGTGAACTATCCCAAATGAAAGCTGCTGCACGTTTAAGACAAACTGACCAGGATAATTTGGAAAAGTGCTAGCTGTTGTCAATAATAGTATTAATATGTGGTCATCTCGTATTAGCAATTTGAACAGTGTTTCATCCGTTATGGATATTATAAAGTTGACATGTCACACTGCACATTATGGGTAAAGTGACCTTAGATCTAATATGCAGTTTAGCTACACACTTCAAACACTTAAGAATGGGCGAGCTTCTTGGCATTACTTGAAATGTACCGATTTGTTTTTCACCTTTTAACTCAAACAACTAATGGCCATGAAAGACCCAGATGCACAATGCTGCATTTAGAAAAATTCAAACAACTCCCATTTAATATAGCTGAGACACCTTCAGCGGTGTGGGTACTACACAGTTTTATTTCACGCCCCATCTCAACATTTTAATTCACTGCTTCCAATAAACATTTCGCCATAGGTAGATACAAACCCCTTGGGAACAGCGTCATACATGAATTATGGTAATTACCCTTTACAAATCATTGTGAGCATTATAGCAATGAAGTTTTTATAACTGAAGAAAAACACGACTACTGTAGGACGTTCACTTGTTTGGAAACAAGTTAAAATCCATGGCGTCTGTAACACTTTGGTGCCCAATTTGGCTTATTTAAAGGGAATCCCAGTTCCTCCAGTTCTCTCTCACATAACAGTACTTTCGATTGGTAGTTACCTCATACTGAGCAATCAAGAGATGCTTGCAGGTTGGAGTCCCATATATTTTGTCAGTTTCCAGTTAGTTACTTGTTGCAACAAGGTATTTTTCCCCTCTCCGCCTGCAATAGTACATAGCTCAAACACCTGCCTGCAAGATCTTCAAATTCCGGGTAGCTAGAACTTACAGTGAAATACAGTCATTGTTAAATACAAACCTTCCCCTGCATTTCAGAAAATTAGTACATTAAATCTGTAGTGCGTCTAGTATGACTGGCCTCGCCCACTTTTTAAAAGTTGTAGGCTCTGTCCTCAATACTTCTTTTCAGACAGTTTTTGGAGTATTGTTGGATTTTATCCACTCCATTGTTTCTAGTATATTCAGGGATTCTTGTTGCTGTTATTCCTTATTTGTGGCCTGCTTCTATGCAATGATGTTCCTTTTGCGGGCACTTTGAAATTGTTACCGCTTCAACAATACCATGAGAGTATGCTTCAGCTCTTTGGAATGTTACTACAAGAACTAGATCTTGATTGGTCCTTAACATTATGACCAGTCTGGTTTACCTGTGTGCAACCCATGTTCATTGTTATCTGATGTCCCTTCGAATGGGCACTGGATATTTGCCAAGCTTTGAAAATTCCTGCTACCACAGATTTTGGGCGGTTGAGGAGTCCCTTAGTGACCCATTTTCAAAACTGTTCCCTGGGCTACCGATTTCTTTACAATGCAAGCTTTGAGCCATAGACCAGTGGAGAAAGATGTGCATCAGCACATGGACCACCAGACCTAGGCTCCACTAACAAGGATGCTGGTTGCCAAGCAACTGTCTCAGCATCGGCTGAGATCAGGGATTATGTTTGTCCCTTGGAGGTCATGGCTTGGTCAATAGACCAAACATCGCACGTGGAGTCGGACTCCTTTAATGGAGTCATTGCGCTTCAAATTGATGAATAGCACAATAGATTCTTCCAAAACACCATAATTTGACTATTCTTCCAAACTGACACTTTTGTCAATTTTCATTCTATGAAATTTTTATATTTATACCTATGCCTTGAGTAGGTTTACCTTCTAACAATATATATATATTCCATCTGGTATTCTCTTTTGTGCCATTATCTTAACCAAAGTGAGGGGGTCGTTGGTTTCCTGCATGGCCCATTAAAGTTTTCCTTTAGTTAGCCAAATTGTGCATACCGTTGGCTGCATTTTCTCTTGCACACTGTAGTGAGGACATAGGATTAACTGCGGACATTGCTGAGTTCGCATAAGTTAGGCTGCCATTTTGCCGCTTGTAGCACGTGGTCCTACATGGTTCTCTTCTCGTAAATATACCGCTTGAACTTTTTCACATAAGAACTGTCTGCCTTTCACACATCTTGCTGTATACTGTGCTCCTCGTCTGCAAGGCATGTTCAAGGTCGAAAAACAATGTATGCTATTGATTCACTTGGGTCACTCCCACGCCCATAGAAATAACATAGAACACAGCAGCAATACTGAAACTCGGGTGCTTTTAATATAGGTCATTACAGTCTGGAAAAGGAACTTGGAGAAAATCATTCCAACTAAGAAGAGCTGTGCTTGTACTGAGATGTAAATCCTTGCATCTACACTTGGAGGTACGGGGTCCCCCTGACAAAGCCCAGAGGTCTTCTATAATTATAATAAACTTGCTCATAGCACGGGGAGGGTGGTAAGGCGCTGTAGTCCTGTTTCCACTGTTATTATAATATGGTTTGCCCTTTTCTGCTATATTGAATTGTAACAATTCTGATTATATTGTTCCTATGCATTTTGCTGCTAGTACTGGCTTGTTTACTGCATTATAGAGCCCGTTAGTTAAAATAAAATTTTTAAATAATAACCGTGTCAGTTTATTCACTTTGTGGACAGGTATGAGTGTTCGAACAAAAGTGTTCTTTTTCCCCATGATTCCTGAGAGGGTCGGAGTGACATGTTCTAGGATGTCTAATCATTGGTAGCTTCGCTATAGTACGGAGAATGAATGGGACACAATAACTAGTCAAATAGGGGTTCTGGGCACTGAGGTGGGTTTTCTGGTACACCCCTACACACCGAGGTCCTGGTTTCCTGCGCATAGTTCTGCAACAACACGTTACTATAATAAACATGCTTTCTTTTGTGGCACATTGTATTTTCAAACAGAAACTGCATGTGTTTTCACATTCTGTTCTTTTCCTGGGATTTAGTCAGCACACCATAGACAAGGTTAAACAACAATGTCCCTTGGTATTTTCTCTGGTCAGACACTAGCACCTAGGTATAACAAAAGAATGCTGCTGTTTAGGAGCACATGGCTTGTCATGTAGATGAGCACAGAGGTCCAAAAAACACACATGGAGTGAAATGTGAGACAAGAGCACTATGTCAACCGAGATGGAACATTTTTATCTTTGTATGCTAAGGTACGTGATCCACCACTAATCCCAGAGACCTATGACAAACATTTTGCTTCAGTAGAAGGGTAAGGGAGTGAGTTTAGGCTACTCTGTCCTATAACATCACAGGGTCTTTCATGGTATACAGTTTATTGACCGTGCTAACTGTATTTTTAGAATGCATTTGTTTCCTAATCGTGCCACGAATACTGCATTTTTGGCCATGATTATTTAAATAAATAATATAAAACTTCCTTTGTGTCTCTTGTTCATCTTATTGTGGAAAAATATGAACGAGAGAGCAAAAGGGTGTGTCCTGTTACCATGATCCCAGAGTGCGTCTATAGTGTTGTGTTCTAGGTTGTGAGTTCACTTGACTCTCTGGTAAGGCTAGGAGGGCAAGTGTGGCATTATAGCTAATTAGATTTCGGCAGTAGTATGGTGCCAGAGTCCCTATATGCCTAGATTCTATGGTCCCAGGCATAGTTTTGTTCCTGAGCAGTCCCGGCAAAACACAAGTCACTATTCCCCACTGCACCATCCAAGACTAAATTACGTGGCTCTCTGGAGTGCATTGACTAATAAAGGTTTCATAATATACTATATTACATTACCCACTAACAACCTTTTATATTTTTCATTTAAGCTGCCCGGAATTTTATATGTAGCTACCCGACAGCGAAACACCTAAAAAACGTACAGAATATTCTGTTTCTAACCACATCTTTTACCCTGCCCCATGTTCAGCCTTTCAAAGCCCTCTAGCCCTCGGAAACCTGACCGAAGTCAACAACAGCAGCAAAATATTATAACCAGAAGTCTGTTTTTGCTAAATAATAATAGTCTGTTTTCAAAATGCTAAAAATAAAACATTTTCAGATAAACAGTATGAAAGAAGATTAAGAGACCACTTTCTGCATAGAATTACAGAAAGCATCCTACTTGGACCTTACAATTCATCAATAATTATTGTAATGGTATGTTTTAAGTATGATCAATGATGTTCAGCGACTTCCAGTCCTATACAGCTGTAAACACCAAGCCATCAACATCTCATGAAATAAAAAGGGTTCTCCTCGGATGCATTGCACTAATGTTGCAGCCCATGCCATACAGCCATTATACCCAGGACCACCGGAAATATATAGATGCATAGCTACGGCAATTTTAGGATAATTATAGATTTGCTGCATTTGCCACAATCAATCTAATACAATCTGCCAATTTTAACAAAAAATATTTGTTTATTCACAATAGGTTCAAAAGTGACTAAGAAGCAGCAACACATGGTACTGCACAGTGGTAAGCCTCTGACACCTAACCACAGTCATTCACAAAGCTTTGGTTTGTGAAACACCATGTAATAGTATTTCCCCACCGTAAAAATGATTGGCCATGGGAATTGAAGGTGTTCATCGTTGTAGATAAGAAGTTTTAGGTTCTAGAAATTGTTGTCGGGGGGGGGGTCCTTATACATAAAAAATGAGGACAGGGGGTCCCACAATCAAAAAGATTAAAGACCTCTGCTCTAAGCCCCTTGTACTAAAAGTTGTTTAAAAACCATGTTTATTAAATATTTTCAACACAAAACTAATGTGTACAAGATGATAATGCCGGCAGGCTTAACTCAGACAATTTTGTTAACGTAATTGTTTTTCAGTTAGTGGCTACAACAGCATTAAGATGCCAAACACTGAGTCATAGTGGGGTTGAAGGCAAAAAGTTAGGGGAGGATGAAAAAGTTATATGCCAAATACTGAGCTAACACAAACAGCCACCAAAAACAAAGCCCCCCAAAATAGAAGAGTTTATGGCAAAAAGTTAGGTGAGAACCACACCAAAGATGCCGGGTCCAACAGGCAAATAACCAACACCACATATTCCCTGAAAAAACAAGCCGTCTCAACTGGTAGTACTTATGAAGGGGCAACACACCAGACTACCTTGCAATATAGGAAGCCAATCACCAGTATAATATCCCCAAATAAAAAGTAGGTAGCGGCTGGTGTCTATAAATCCAAAAAAATCTAACACCATACTTCTTGCAGTAGGTGGTCACGTAGCTTTCAAATTTACAGTTCCAAATATGACATTTCTGAAGCTTCAAGTAGGCCAGAGAAAATAAGGCATGGTCAGTTGCACAAGGTGTCCTGCATGCCAGGCTACCCCAGGGAAAGTCATCTCTTAGAATTTTCTAAACCCCTCTTTTCAGGCTACCTCTAGCTCTCACTGTAGCTCTACCCAATGTCATCTTAGCAACACAGAGCTGTAACACACAGGATGGTTGAAGGCCAGAAGTTAGGGCAGAACCATGCCAAAGCTGCCAGGTCTAACATGCCAAGAACCAACCCCTCCCACCCTACCAAATAAAACAAACCATCACAGCTGGTAGTATTAATAAAGGGGAAACACTGGGATGCCCTTGGAATATAAGGAGCCAAGAATTGTTAGAATATACCGAAACAATAATAGGTGGGGCCGGTGTCTATACCTCCAAAAATATAACCCCATTCTCCTTGCAGTGGGTTGTCGCATAGCTTTTGAATTTATAGATACAATCCCGACATCGCTGAAGATTCAAGTATGCCAGAGGTATTAAGGCATTTGAAGTTGCTCAAGGAATCCTATCTTCTATGCGGCCCACAGGTAAAGAGATATTTCACAAGTTTCTTAACCTCTTTTCATACTGCATCTCACTGTCACTTTCCCAAGAATATTATCAATGTTTTGGGGTCCTAGGCAAGACATTACACTGATAATATACTATTCAACTATGTGGGCTTGAATTTTAAGATATTGAGGAATAAAATTCAGATTTCGAATGGGGAAAAAAATTCCATAAAATGACAAATACATATGAATGATCAAAAAGCCCTTACCCATGATCCTTACGAATATATGTCCAAAATTGGATTGAATACACCAAACACCTTAGTAGACAAGATCTCCATTCTCTAAGCCAGAGGTCTTCAGTTTGTGGGACACAACCCCCAGGGTGGCCACGGAGTCTTGGGAAGTTGGGGCACGCATTCCTCTGCCTTTTCAGCTTAAGTGTCTTTCAAGGACTCTCCTGTGCTGTAAACCAAAGCCTGGCAGACTGTAACATGGCACCAATGCTTGGTCTGGTACTCAGTGATGAGACCGCCACACCCCCCCCCACCCGTCTGAGTAGCTCTGGTCTACGATCCCCACGCACCGATTCCCAGAGACATCCGTGGTGTCAGGGTTTAGCCTCCTATGTTGGTAGAGTCTCTCTATTTCTATAGGTTTTTCAAGATAGAAGTTTAAAAGGTGTGTTGACCCTTTGTTTTGCGCTACCGTTATGCTTGTTCTTTTACTCCATTTCTACTATGCCATAACAAGTCGCTATTGTGGCACATAATTGCGCAATGGTTACAGCATACTGAACTCAACAATGAGTCCCCAATAAACGGGCAAACATTTTCATAGTTGAGACTGATTCAGCATACAGCTTTGAGCTATTTTATTCTTGGTTCACAATTCCCACAGGAGATGCGAATGATAATTTGTTTCATGAATATACTGTCGCTGCTCCTCCAGCAGCTATCATCCATATGCATTGATTCAAGTTCTGTTAACATCATGGGAACATACCATTTGCTTTACTGGCGTGCGTCCACACATTGTTTCTTTTGTTCAAATGGGCCCCTTGTCTATCGATGGGGCAACTTTGCCTGTTTTGGCAGGTTTTACACCATTTCCAAATTGCCTCAATATTATTGTAATAGAACTACATTTTTTATATGCACAGTTGTTTCATCATCATAGACGTGTCATACCGTTAGGTCACATGCCTTACTGGCAGCTCCGGCCGGAGCTGCTCCTCCACCACCAGGTCACAGCGGAAGACTTTTGATTAGTCCCATCATGTTTAACATCGTGATGGGCACAGCTCCTCAAAATCGTGATGACATGCCATTTTGGCGTGCACAAACATTTGAGCAGCTTGAGACAGTTTTTCCACATATGTCTCCAATTGAAAAACAAAGGATTCTTCCAAGGATGATGCAGAGGGGTCTGATTCAGTCTTTAGCGGACTGCACCACCTGGGGGGACGGGGTTTGCTTCTCTGTATACACTGTGCATTGGCACCCCCTCCATAAGCGTTCTGCCAAGCGTTCTGAAGGTACAGGATGAACACGGGGCTGGTCCAGCCCTGGATTTGGGAATGAAGTAAGTAGGCATGTTCCCCATTGTCTCGGATATGATTCTGACCAACAATAAATGTCAGGCAGTTGGCTTGCAAGTACGTCATTACCTAGCGGCGGTTGCGGACGTGTATCGGCAGAGATAGTTGCCGATTATTATTGCAGATGTGTATACATCTTTAGGTCGCAATAGCTTGGGAATTCAACCATTTAAACAGGCACAAGCAAATCCCCTCCTGACAAAGAGGGTCATCCAGTCTTTCCGAAGAAGGCTTGGAACAAGAACCAGCGGCAGCAACAACAGAAGCCTGGTTCTCGTGCAGGTTTGCCTCTACCGGACGCTTCTGAACATAGATCTGATTTGAGTGACTGCTCTAAAATGAAGACGCCCAAGAGGTTTTTGTGTTCCTGATCCTCGTTCCTTTCAGTAATCGATGGATCAACAATTCAGCAGAGGAGGGCAACAGGATCTCAGACAAGGAGAGTCTACGCAACCAAGACATGACCCCACAGCATCAGTTTGACGTGAAAGTCAACCTGGAGGAACCACCTCAATATCGAGCTCCCTTTCTAAGTAAAGAGTTGCCGCTTTGACTCCAAAGTATACCTCAGAGAGTGAGAACCCTCCTCCTAGACAGGAGTTGGGCGGTAACCCTCCGACAGTGTGGCTGTGGTTACCATAGTACGGCAGACACTCCACCATCATCTGGATGCGAAAGCAAGTGACCCTCATTACCATTGAAACCGCTGAAACTCGTGTTGCTCCTCCTGATAGGCTTTATGAAGTGAGCCTCCAAATTGATGGGGATATTAAATGTACTGGTAAGGCAGTCTTTTGGGATACTCACATCTTCTCATGATGTTTTGTTGGCAGAGGTTGATTGGCCTCCCCCTTTTGTCCTATCATCCTCAAGAGGATTAGATGTTATTCTAGAATGGTTTTCTGCAATATGTACCTGATGAGGCTAAAATTGGTTACGTTTAGGAGTGGGCAATAGCCCTGGCTCTTGCATTCTATCACAATCAGGCGGGTTGGGACAAAGATTACCCAGTACATGCGATTCCTTTGCGTTCTACACCACAGCCCCAACTGCAAAATCCAATCAAACGAGATGCTAAAGAGTCGGCAAGTTACATTTTGACTCAGTTGGAATATCAGGGTGTAATTAAACCCTGTGTTTCTCCAATGAATAATCCTCTTTTTCTGATATTGAAATTGAATGGTTCATATCATATAGTTTTATACTACAGACATTTGAACAGTACCTTGGCTGTACAGAACACTCATAGCTCTGTGTTAGTTAACAACATTGTTTGGAAAAAGTATAAAACCACTTAGGATATTTCCAGTGGATTTTTCAGCCACTCTTTGGCTCCTGAAAGTCGTGATTTTACCGTATTCAGTGCTCTCGGCAATCAGTGACAATTTGCAAAATTGCCTATGGGATACAAGAATAGCCCAGGCGTGTTTGTGGCATGCCTTGTTTCGATTGACCCGGATGCCTTTTCGTACATGGATGACATTTATTTGATGCACGACGAGATAAAGCCACATCTTATGCGCATAGATCGCATTGTCACAAATTTTGCGAAGTTAAGCTACAAATTTAATTTTGCGAAGTCTCAGATTGCCTTTTTGGCAGTTCTATTCCTTGGTTATGAGCTTAATAATGAAGGTACGGGTTTGGCCCCCCCACTTTTTGGAGAAAAGGGCTCAATTGCAACCTCCATCTCCATCTCTCTAAAAATTGCAAACTTGGCTGGGTTTTAAAAATTTTGGCAGGACTTATATTCCCGATTATGCCCAGCATATCAAACTGCTTTATGCGTCGATACAACCCTGTTTTCTTCTTCCAGTAGGCTTCCGGAACTTATTGCTGTCCTTAGGACTTTGCAGTCTGATCTGCTTCCGACTCAATTCTTGTTGACAAGAGACAATACAACCAATTTAGTCATAGGCATTGCACCTGGTGCGTTGATATTTACTTATGTAACTTTCAATTCAGGGGGACACAATTCCTATTGCTTAGGAATCTCATTAGTATGCTCAAGCTGTGATGCATTTTTCTTTCAGAGAAAAGATTGTGACAGCATTCTCAAAGAATGCTCTCTGGCTCAGGATAAACGTATTTTCATGACTTCAACAGTGCCTGCTTTAGAAGCAGTCACAAAAGCTAGTGTACCGAATTCTAAAGCCTTGCATCCGCGTTGGATACAATAGATTAGTAGTTTGACATCGGCTGATGTCAACTTTATCTTTGGCCCTTCTTTGCAAATACTGGAGTTTTTACAATATGAACATGTCCATCCTCCTCCTTTATAGCTTTTCCCTCTACACCAGTACAAATGTATAATTTACTCTGATGGTTCTGCACAGCCAGCAATTGGTTTGGAGCATGCTTATTCAGCAGCGTGGGCAATTGTGGCAGGCACAATAGTAGATAGGGATTTTAAATCTTCCTTGGTGCACACACAATCCCTGGGGGATTATACGGCACAACTGGCTGAATTAGATGCTTTGGTTTTTGTCTCTTTAGTTTGTTGATCCAGAAGTCTTAACACTTATAGTGTGCGATTCATTTTACTGTGTTTCTCTGGACACAAAATGATTTAAGATTTCAAAAGGTAGCACAATTAAGCATAAAATGCTTTGGGTCCAAGCGGCTGCACTTAAGGAAAGTTTGCCACGTTATCCCTACATTAGGTCATCAGCGTGTGGGAGCACACGCTGTTTGTAATTTTCTGGCTGATGAGTCAGCCAAATCTGCAGTAGCCACATGCTCAGCAGCAGCAGTACTAGGTCTATTACTCAAATTGATGATGATATTCTGGCAGCCATTGCCGCTACGAAGGAGGGAATACTGTTTCCCCAATGATTTCCTGCACACTAAACTTATCACTTAATGCCAGATTCATTTCCATTTGGAACCATTCCATCCATTGGTAATCGTTTGATTCTGAAGGAGGACCGCAGACTTTGATAGTGGCTGCTAATGAAGGTGTAGCTTCTGCCCATGCTGGCATAACAGCCACTATTTCGCTTTTACAGCAACGTTTCTGGTGTTGTGGCTTATGCCAGCAAGCACGTAAATATGTTCTTTCCTGTGACATTTGTCAACAGATTAAACCTTCTACTGTATAATGTCCACCACATGCTCAACTCTACATTTTAAATTAACCATTTGGTTGCATTTATCTGATCACAGCGGTCCTTTAATGTCTGATAATGCTTTCAAATATATCTTGATTGCAGTGGATTTGTGCACTAGGTTCCTTTAGGTTTGGCCGCAATGCAGTGCTGACACTCGAACGGATATAAAGATTTGTGTGTCTTTGTAGGGACATTTGCCTGTGGCACCTTACATTCAGACCAAGGTCCAGCTTTTGGCTCTACGGCTTACTGGGAAGCTATGAGGTTTCTGGGGGTGCAGGTGCAATTCTCATCTCCATATCAGCTTGAGGGCAACTCAGTTGAAGAGTGGGTGAAATGCAACCTAAAGCAATCTTTGACAGCTAAGGTTTTAGGTACTGGTAGGGGCTGGCTAACTCATCTGTATGGAGTCCAATGTGAACTTAATAATCTTCCTTGAAGATCTCTGGATGGGCGGGCCCCATACAAATTGCTATTTGGCATTAAAATTTTGTACCAGACCTTGGTGGTCTAGACGTTGTGGCAGCTGCCACAACATTTGACGTAGATAAATACTGAGCTATGTAACTGCACCTACAAAAGGCTTGTGAATCACTGGCGAGCGCTCATATGCCCTCTTCGATGGAAGCAGTGGTGCCGATTCCAGTTTGTCTGACTTCCTAAAGTTGGTGACCTGGTCCGAGAGAAGGTGGAGAACTAAAAAAAAACTTGGTCCATCATACCGCGCACTAGTTCCGGTCCTTGGTTTAAAGGGCACCCGAACTGAGATTCTGCCTCCACTACCTGGTCGTAAGGCAAATCAATACATTTCCATTGAGCATGTAAAGCTACACCATATGGCAGATACTGGATAGTATTCCTGCAAGCATTCTGTGGCGGAATGTTTCACTTAATCCAATGGCTTCTATTTCCCCAATAACCCCCCCATGAAGTGGGGGGTGGAATCTTCAATTTATTGATTGCCTGTCTTACCTTCTACATCTGCGGAAAATGAGCATGCGTCCCCACCAGTTAAAATTATAGTTGACATTCCTGAAATTACAATTCTTTCACCTTCCAGTGAGCAACAGCCCCCATTGTTTCAAATAGATTCCAGTGCTTACTATGTGGGCTGAGATAACTTTTCTTCAGATACATCTTCATTGTCTTAGTCTGTCGCAGAGCTCCCTACACGGATTTGTGTTTTAATCTCCTGGTTATTAAGAACTTACCTGGTCCCGCCATGGACATATGTCTGGGTGGCGCGGACTGTAGGAGAGTAGGGTCTGCTTTCTATGTTCACCCCCACTTTTTGCTTTTGCTTCACTGGTTTTCGACTTAGATGTGGCTGTGGGCCTGCCAATCAGACCCACAGCCCAGCTGTTCTCGCTCTAAATTCATACTATGTACTGTAGGTGCATAACCCAATTGGTAAGGATCACCTTATTGGCCCCTGTATAGTGTACCTTAGGTACCCAGGGCATAGGTGTACCCTAGGCCTACCAGGGGCTGCAGCATGTATTATGCCACCCCTGGCTGGCCTTCCATTATGACACAACTGGCTGATCACTCAGCTGGGGCAAGGTTGTGTAATCACCCCTTGCTTAGGTGTAGTATTCCTATACCTACCTTGTATATAGACACATGTGTACCCATCAGCCACTCCTATGGCAGGCCTTAACAATCCTGGAGGCAGAGTGCTTGGTAACATGTGAGATGGTGCTCTAGCATGAGCTGAGCCTGTCTGCAGCTTTCGGAACCATGTCCTTATAGCTGTTCTAGGATATAGCCTACCATATACTCTTAAAGTACCTTAGAACCTTAAACGGTTATGGTAACTATGGTTTGGCTTTATCAAAACATGTCGTGTAAGGTGTCTAACACTTTGGAATAATACCCCCATCCCATTTCTGGCAATGAGGATATTATTCCTCCCTTCTAGAGGGAGAACACATGTTGAAACCTACTTGCCCGGTTAAAGTTAACCAGAGCCCCAGCATCACAAAACGGATGCTGCTGCCACAGACACAAGTCTGACCTCCTGCTGCTGGGAGTCCTTCCAGCGAGGGAGGCTTGGACAATAGGTTTCCTGCCTTGGGAGGTGCGAGCACCACCCCAGACAGGACTTAGTGTATTGGGGCAGGGAGGGATGAAAGAAAGGAGACACTGCCTGGGGCACACAAGGTGTCCCATGCATGGTCCGGTTCAAACCGGCGCTGGGGCACTCCAGCCCCAGCTGTGGCGCGAAACTGGACAAAGGAAAGGGGTTGTAACCACTCTCCTTCCTGGTCCCACCCATAGGAGGGACCTTGCAGGTAGCCCAGCCCACTAGCCCAGTATATCAGTAGGTAGCTGAGCCCTGCAGGAATTAGATTATCCTGAATCTGCAACTTGAACAGAAACTCTGGACCTTCGACATTCGACCTCAGGAAGAAGACTGAAGAATCTCCCTTTTGGCCAAGGAGTGACCACCCTGGGCAACCAGGCACCATCCAGCGACCGCTGCTTGCTTTGCGACTGATCCTACGAGGGACGACTGCAGAGACTGACCAGCGCCGAGACTTCCAGACACCTCTGAACCAGATCCACCTCTACAGCAAAGCTGAGACCCGTGGAGGCGACGAGGGACGTGGGACCGGTGACTTGGGAAAGTGGCTAGTAACTGACTAGCGCGACTTCTGAGGCTTCCTCGAGGCTGTGCTTGGGGAATTGAGAAGCCCCCATCCCGAGCACCATCTGCAAAGAAGATCAGCTCCCCACACTTCACGTGTTCTGCGTGGGGCCCTTCTGCACCGGAGTTGCTCGACGTGTTGTCCAGTTACTGGCCCGTTGGCTAGTGACCTTTGCGACGACGAACCTTTGATTTCACCTTGCTGGTCCGGCTCCTCCAGACTGGCACCCGCTCCTCTGTGAAAGAAGCACCCCAGACCTTCCTGGTCTGCACCCGAAGCAAGTCCTCCATTCTGCGTGGGTTCTGCTTGCCAAGGCTTGTTGGGTCCTAACTCAACATCGACGCCGCCGACAGCAAGAGCCTTCGTGGGACAGCTCGCCTTCTGGTCCTGGTCGTCCTCGACGCCTCCTGGTACCCGTGGCTGCTGCGACAAGCTTCACCTCTTCACCTGCATCTGCATCTGCATCTGCACGACATCGCCTGGTTCCTTCCCGGCTCCTGGCTGGTGACCTAGACTCTGTCCCTTCTGCTTGCAGGTATCCTTCCTTCTCGTTTCCATCCTTGGGATCCACCGGACACTCTTCACTGACTGCCTGTCAGCAACTTTCCTTCAGGCATCCATAGGAGTCGACGACGAAACCCGACGCAAGTTCACACCTATGCACCCGCAGCCCGTGGGCTAGGTAACTTGAGTACTCCGGTGCTCACAAGGGTATTGACTATCCTAGGGTCTAATTTCCAAGTCTCGAACTCCTAGCTATTCCAGAAGTGTCCTAAAACTGTTAATTTCTAATAACTACTATTTCTATCGACTTCTACGCATTCCGCATGAGTGTTTCCACTCTGCACCTGAATCCCGTGGGCCTCCCACTTCCTAACCTTTGGTAGTATAGTGTAGCCCCAGCGATGGCCTAGGCCTAGGCCCATCCTGTATTCGTGACAGTGGTTCTTATACCACTTACTTAGTATATGGTTTGCGTGACCCCTAGGGCCTAACTCTATTACTTACCTGTGTGACTTAATATATGCTTAAATAAGTGTGTTGTACTTACCTCGAATCTCATAAAGAGTGCTGAGGGTTTGACTAGAATAAATACATTCTATTTTTATATACATCTGTTGTGGTGTCCTTTCATTTGGTATTCAAGGGATTACATATGGTATAACAGCTGGCTTCACATGCCATACAGAGTTTAGCCTAAGACTGCTCTTGTCCATGCTACCACTAGGATAGCTGGTCTATAAGGTTGACTTTACAACCAATCACCATAAGGGTTGTTTGGACTGATACAGGGTGTACACTAGAATTAGTGACATCATATATCAGGCCAACTTCTCACACGGACGATGCGGTTACTCTTCATCTGGATTGGATTTGTGACTATATTTTTCCTATTAATTAATGGCAATTTACTTAACTGAACCCTCTGCTGTCCACTACGTTGACGGAGTTCTGGCCCCTCACACGTCAGCTCATGAAATGAAATGGGATCAAGTTCTAGTTAATATTTCAGCCTTCCCAATTGTTTCATTTGGGATTAGGTACGTACATATTCAGAGTGTTGGGAGATGTTTTTTGCCAGGAATAGACTCAGATGACTGGGATGTTAGTACCGTTTACTCACGTTTTTCTGATTTGAAATATTATACTGCTTTTGACACCGAAAAACTGCATTTCAATTCTGCTAATTTTTCTGATTTATTCTGTTACCAACGTTCTGCCCATCATTTTTTTACACAAAACCAATACTCCAAGACCACTTTTTAACTATACACACTGGGAGCATTGCCCAACACCATTTCAGGGGAGCTCGAAGACTCTGAAAAATAAATTTGTATTTTTCACAGGTTACAATCTATCAGACTCAGGATCCAATTTTTACAAATTGAATGTGTCTGCCCACACCAAATTCATGCTGACCCATACTAAATTGGTCTAGGGTTATGATTACTGGAAGGACACAATTGATTTAAAATCTATTTGGGGTACCAAAGATTGGAAAGTGCGAGGCATTGAATTGTTGTATTGCCCATGTTTGATTCTGTCTCAACTTATGTTTCTGAATCAGACAGAAAAGCAAACTATGTTTCTTGGATTGGCTATTAAACTTGAATACTGCCTCAATTCCGTCCTTGGCCGCCTAAGACAAGGCATACACATAACTACACGATTGAGGAGTGAACTCTCATGTTTTAAAACGGTACTCTTAATTCTTCAGTTATTGACCCTTTGGGTTGGTTGCCGTGGCCAACCAGCTCCAATGCTCCCCAATTACACTTCTTTGACGCCACCATAGGGTTTACACAAAGTTGACCGGATCCTCGCTTTCCAAATTCTCATACAGTTACCACATATTCTGTTGGTAATTAATGTCAACAATGGTTGGACCATTCCACACCGTCGTCTGCGAAACATCTTCCCCTTTTGTCAGGTGACATCGATCTTGCAGATTTTTTTCGGGGGGGGGGGGGGGGGGAGGGGGGCAAAATCACCTCCCACTAAACGTTGGTTGATGCTGCATATTGTGAATATTGCAAGTTGCCGTAGATAGAAGCTGCGGTACACCTACATCAAAATGTTCAGGATAATTTAGAAAAAGTTCTTGCCATTGTTAACAGTTTTAACACGGTCTTCTCGTATATATACTTTAGATAACATTGTATCATCGGCAATGGACATTGTTCAAAATGAAGTGTGTTTTGTATCATGGTCAAAATCAGCTACATTCTGTTATGCAATTTGGGTGGATCCTGCAGACACTTAAAAGTGGAAAGGTACTTTGGAATTAGCTGAATGCTTCTGCACTACTTTTACCATTTAATTTGACAGATAAAAACTTAAAGACAACGTACACAATGCAAATTACCAGTTTTTATTGCTAATGTATACACGTCTTTAGGAAGTAATACTTTGGGAGAATTTTGGTTGTGTCAACGCATACCACTGCATGGCATGATTTTACAATGCAGACTTTACAACACACCTAACATTACAACACATTTTTTACAATGCATACCATTAGAACGCATCCCCATAATAGTATAGTAAAAATACCTTTAAACTTATACCATTACAATGCATGCTATTACAACGCATGTTACAAAACCTAACAAATATGCTTTAATACCCTCCCTAAAATACAGGATAACATTTTAAAAATATTTACAGAACACAAACGTCAAAATTACAAAAGAGTACCCAAAGTAAAGTACTCCTAAAACGCAGAAACATTTCCTATGTTAAAATACTGTAAAGGCGTTTAAAAACAAAGCGTATTCATTCCAAATGCAACACTGGTGTCCTCCCTCTATTTTCACTGTACCAGTACAACAAAGGTCTACACAAAATGGCTGTTTTAAAACGGAACAAAGAGAACCCTTTTCTTCACAACACAAACATACATTCTGGCAGATTCTGAATCACGTACAAAAATATATTCCAAAATATTTTACATTTCAAACTCTACCAAGTGTTTACCTCAGAGAAGTGCTCAATGGTGTGGGGCAAAATTACCAATCCAACTCCACTGGGTGCAAGCTCCAGGGAAGGTATGTGTCAATTGTAAGCCATGAAATGTAATGCATTTACAGTAAAACATACAGAGGTTATTTCATTTTTCCCCCAGATCTTGTAATTTAACTATCAGACAGTACCAAACAAAATAATCAAGACTCAAATCCATCAAAATTAATCACTTGTAAACAAAGATAAAGACCTTGAAAAGGTAAAATGTTTGCAAAATCTACTTTTTCAAACCAACAAATTTCTTTTAAGCACCCACAAAAAACAAAAATCATCAGTTGAGTAAGAAGAAAGCAAAACCTCTTTTAAAAAAAGGTTATACTGTAGAGAAAAATCATTTTCAATATCTCTATTTACGTCAACTTTTACTTACAGGCCTAACCACCCTCAAAAGTGAGTATGCAAGTCGACAATATCTCCTTGAAGACCTGAACCACCAAAAGAATAAAGAAACTTACAAAAGGTAAAAACACTGACATTAAGAATTGTTTTAAAAAACTGTCTTTTTACAGGTGTCCACAACAAACCACAGTGCAAAATCATAATTAGCAAAGTCAGAGTCCAGCAACAGAATAAATAACATGTTCTTAGAAAAGTCAAGAGGCAATCAAAAAGGTTTTAAATAATAACATTTCTATTTGTAAGCACTCTAAAACAAAATTATTTTCTGTACCCTGTTTTGCAGTCAAATATAGTAAGGCATCAAGAAGAGAGGCGACCCATGTCAAAGGCAATTGAATGATAAAGTATGGTGGCTATCTTTAATATAAGGAGAGGCCAAGCCCAGGAATCATTGGAGTGGAGTTCAGTATTATGCATCCCATTGCACAGGCAAAGCGGTTACTCTTGGTGACACTGCTGAACAAACCACCGAGCATAACCACTCTGCCTCTGAAAAGGAGATTGAGGTTAGAGAGAACATTCAGCAAATCAAGGCATTGACATCCACCTCCAATAAACTCTGTTGCTGAGTTTTAAGTGAGGTATGCCAACACATTTCTTTGTATATAGCAGGTTCTATACCCACAATTCCTAATCTCCTCACAATTATTCACAGACAAAAACAGGCAAGTCACCCACAATAATTAACACCCCAGACCTGCTCAGACATTACGCTCCCCCTGAATTTACTGTTCACTTTACTAATGAAACTGGTCTTAAACAGGACATCAAAACCCCTCAGAACACGATACAGATCTTTAGCACACTGCATAACCTTTTAACTTTGGAAAATGACGACATTTGGATGATGGATGGGACCTTTAAATCCACACCCCATCCATTCCCCCAAATATACTCAAATCACGCCAATATCAATAGCACTATAGTTCCTATACTGTACGGTTTACTCCCAGATAAGCAAACATCAACATACACTGTATTATTAACAGTGGTAAAATCTAACAGTTAAAAAAATCCTTGAAAAGTGATAATTGATTTTGAATTACACATGATTGATTTTTACTTTTCACAAGCCTATTGGAGAAAATCCAAAATACATCCTTTGTTGAGGATTACATTTCAGACAATAAACTGCAGTATAAATTGAAGAACGTAACTGGATTATGATGTATACCTCCTGACAATGTGGATGAATTCTACACATCAATTACTGAATGAGTATTTTACAACAAACAATGACAATTTGGCCCCCTAAATTACTTTGAGGACACATGGATTGACCATCTAAGCAGATTGGGTGGCAGGAGGAAGCAAACGTTCCCTGTTGAATGATGGATTTGTTACATAACCTGCTTAGAGGGAAGTACAATGAACAATAACACCATAGACGGATGGCACAACTCCTTCAACAAATCAGACAGAAAACCTCAAGAATTCTTTTAGCAGGTCTCAGAAATTTTGAAAAAGGAGCAGATTTCCATGAAATGAGAATAGTGTAATCTTAGACAGGTAGTCTGAACCCACATGTTTAAAAAAGAACAAAAGAAATGTCCGGTCAACTATTAGGTCAATTTCAACAATATGTGGATGGTGGCTTCAGACTACCTAGACACCATTGCATGAATACTACATTTCTAACAAAGACTAAACACCCATTATGTCATACTTTGCTGTTTTGCATTTTTTGTAATTAGTTTGGCATGGTTTTAATTTAAGGATTGTCGGGCTTCTTACCTGAAGTTGCCTTTTCTTCAGCTCTTGGTGATTTATGTTTAACCACACTTCACCAAGAGTCGTGAACACTCCAATAATCCAAAGTAACAAATCTATATTCCATGAAGTTATCCAAATCCTGTTGTAAACTAACAAATTATACACAGATTGGCATGCAGATTTTTTTCCCACAAACCAACTGTTGGAAAAATTACTGTGTAGTGTAAAAAAGCAACCCTCCTATAAACAAAAATACTGAAAAATGTAAGACATCCATTTATCCAAATCACTATTCAGAAGTTAGTATCCGATCCATATCCTTAGAAGCGATGTCCCAAAATCCAATGGTGCACATAGTCAAAAGAAATTGATTGAAACATACATCTAGGGAAAAAAAATTCTAAATGTCGCCAAAATCCAATAGTTGATCCATTTCATTCTTACTCGCACATATGTTCAGTGTCATGAATACCATATACTAAGTTGTACATAACACGTCTCAAACAATGTTTTAAAAAAAATAAAACACGATTCACATTTTGGCTTAAAAGAAATCCTATTCTTTCTTAAAATGTTTTTTTCAACCAATGAATGAAAATAAACAACCCAACGTATGCCTACAACTGCTAGCTGTAGAGGAAGAAATCTGGATAAAACATTCAAAACACATCTTACTACTAACATGCATCTAACTAACTCCCTCATCTCTCCTTACAATAAAGTATGGCACCTATAATCTGTTTAATAAATTAAATGTGACTTACCCGACTACAGCTCTTCCTTGCTTCTGATCTTGACTGCAATGTTCCACCACCTGTAGAAACAGACGCACAACTGCATACGTGAAACCTGAAAGTAAAAAGGAAAAAAGGATAATTTCTCACATTTAGCTCAAACAAAAAGCATGGGAAAGTACTTTTAGAAAAGGTTTACCATATGTTAATACATTTTTTTTAAAGAATTTATTTTTAGAAAATAATTTAAACTAAGTAATATTTACAATTTTTTCCAGAATGTATTGCACTATTAAATATGTTTTAAAATAAACAAAGTTACATGTATGTTTAATCTGGGTTTTTTTTGTACAACGATTAATATATTTTCCCCACATCTAAAAGTGTGTTGTTAAATTACACTTTAAATATTAAAATAGGAATTACATCTCCCCAAACTAAACATTTTTTATTTATTGAGTTAAAATTGAACAAATGAATACCCAAGTATGTTGATTAGTATTAGTACACTCTGCCACCCAAAACCCCTATTTCCTTTACATCCAGTGCTGGCGAGTGTTATACACCCAAGAGCAATTATAAAAAAAATAAAAACACAGCAACAAAAATTGAAAATTTAAATAAATTAGTACCCAGGGATAGAAATGAATACCTGAATATTAATTCACTTCGCTCAATAACCCGATATCCTACACATCCCATACCAGAGGGTAGGTGCTTCACCCCAAAGAGTTTTTTTAATTAAATCAAAAAATCGTAATAAATACCCAGAAATTAAAATTAAAACCAAAGTACTAAAACACTCCCAACTAAGACCTCCATTTCCCTAATATATATATATATATATATATATATATATATATATATATATATATATATATATATATATATATATATATTTTTTTTAATACAAAACTTAACCAAAAGAAAATTAAACATCAATATTTAACATTATTCCAATATAAAAGTTACCTATTAAACGAACCATAAAATGTGCTGTAGTGGGATGTGTTGTAATGGCATCTGTGTTGTAATGGCATCTGTGTTGTAAAAAATACTTTTTAAAATCATTACGTTGCAATGCCTGCACTGGTATGGTAGTTTCCTAGTTTGAGCCGTACCATCTCTTGGCAAGCCTAGTTCTGATAAGGACACTAGGCCAGCCCTCGACTCCTCTAATGAATCATGGGATAAACCCAAGAAAACACAAAAAGACAACAAGTAGGTACTCAATCCCCACAGTCCTCTGAGAGACATTACGATGTTAGTGCTCACATTAAAGTCAAGACTCATGATAGTTAGCGGATTCCTGATATCCGTTCTCCATGTTCCTTGGTCATCTGACTAACAGTACGACTGAGGAGGGCAATCTGATCTCAGACAACGCTCATCTGATGTGAAGATAAAGGAGGATAGGCCCCTTCATATAAAGCCCCTTTCCAGAAAATTAAGTTGCAGCATTGACAATTAGATAGACCATAGACTGCGAGAACCCTCCTCCTGAATAGGAGTTGGGCAGTGACTCCTCAACGGTGCAGCTGGTAAAGAAAGCAACTGATTTCTTCATTACAGCTGAAACCTCAGACACCTACGTAGCCCCCCTGGACAGACTTACCACTTGAAAACCCAATTTGAGGTTGACATTTAACGCCCGATTAAAGCAATTTTTGGGGACAACTGGACTACTTCTATTGGCAGAGGTCTAATGACCCCCACTTTGGTTCTGGAGTATACCCTGGGTGAGAATGTTATTCTCCCTTCTTTCTCACACCTCATCATGGACAAGGTAAACATGCATATGTAATTGAATGGGCCCTGGGCTGGGCCCCAGCTCTTAATCGTAATCACATGGGTTGGGATAAGTATTCCCCTTAACAGGCCATTTCTATACTGCGTACACATCAAATTCAGCCACATTATCCTTTTAAATGGGATGTTATAGCACCCATTAAGGAAATAATTTCCAAACTGGAGTACCAGGGAGTAATAGAACCTTATCTCTCACAAATTAATAATCCCTTTTTTCCTGTTCTGAAACCTTAGTGCTCCTATAGCATAGTCTTGGATTACAGACATTTGAACGGTCATATTTGCACATTTGTGGCGCAAACTAACCATAGCTTGGTGCGGACTTATAATATCGTCCATAAAAAAAATACACCACCACATTGGACATTTCAAATGTTTTTTCAGCCACAATTTAGCTTCTGAGAGCCATAACTGGTCAGGACTTAGCACCCTCAGAGGTGCTATGCCCATCTTCCTATAGGCTATATGAACAGGCCAGGAGTCTTTGCAGCACGCATTGAATTGTTTAGCCATGAGATCGACCATGAAGCTCTCTCCTATGTTAAGGATATCTATCTCACAGACAATGAGTTGAAACGCCAATTAGCAAGAGGATCACATAATTTCGTGATATGCCAAACTCTGTTACAAATTTAACTTTAAAACAATCTTACATAGCTTTTTTCAGTGTCCTTTTCTTAGGATATGAACTCAAAAATTAGGGGGAAATCTTGCCCTTCATTTTCTGGAAAAGTGAGCTCAATTGGTAACTCCATGCACACTAAAAAAAAAAAATAAGTCTCCTGTGGGATTTTTGGTTTTTCCAATTCCTGGTGGACAGCAGAACACATCGCAACACTGAGGTCTTTATAATCAGATTTGCTTGAATCACATAGCCTAAATACATGTGTTAACACCACTAACTTGGCCATCCGGGTATTACACGGTGGAATTGGATTTACATATGTAGCATTTAATGAAGGTGAAACGGTACCCATATCATATAAATCACATCTATATTCCTCTGCAGAAATGAGTTTTGCTTCTACTGAAAAAATTCTAACAGCTGTACAGAACACCATCCTGCACAAGGCAAACACATTGTATTAGGCACGCTTTCTTTTGTGATCGCCTCGACAGCTGGCATAGGAAAAATGACAAAGGCCCTCCACTCCAGATGATACAATGGGCAATGTATTTAACAGCCATGGAAGTAGATGTGGTCTTTGACCCTTCGGTGCAAACTCAAGATCTTTTGCAATATGAATACCTTTATCCACTCTTCTTCAGTTTTGCCTCTTGATCAATGCAGAAACATCATTTACACCGATGGTTCTGCTCAACCTGCTATAGGTTCTAAGCAGCAGTATTCTACAGCATGCACTATTTGCGCATTGGATCTATGCCACATGGCGTTTTCCACACACAAACTACACACAGCCATTCCCTTGGGGACTGTACTGCACTATTGGCTTCAATGAAAGCTTTTTTTCCATGCTCTTGAAAATACTGAATTCCCCACCCTTATTGTGTGGGATTTATATTAATGTGTAATCTCTTAAAGATCAAATCATTTTGGAGCAGCAAAAATGTATATGAGGATTCCAAGGATAGCACAAAAAAGGACAAACTGCTTTGAACTAAAGTGGCAAATCTAAAGGATAGGTTGCCACAAACTTATTTTCTACATAGATTGAGTCTATGCTGTTGGGAATTCTCTGGCTGAAGAAGTCAAATTTGCAGTTAGCACATCTAAAATAGCAGCAGTAACACGCTCTAAAACTCGTATCGATAAGGATATTGGATGCCGTTAATGCATTTAAAACTGGCATAGCTTTACCGAAGGGCTTACCTTCAAAATATTCCTATCACTTAAATGATCAAAGTGTTCCCTTTACAACTATTCCTGTTGTTGGTGATCATGCGATTCCCAATGCAGACCATGGACAGGATTTATTTATGCAGCACAAAAAGGTGTAACTTCTACTCAAGCTGAAGTGGCTACCACTATTTCACTCGTTATTGCAGGCAAGGTTTAAACCAACGGACCAGAAAATATGCTTTAACTTGTGGTTTGTCAACTAATCAAAAGTTCCACTGTGTCTCGTTCACCACAGATATCTTTATTTAAAGGCAGCCTTTTGGCTGCTTTTAATTAGATCATTGTGCCCTATTAATTTCATATACTGTGTCCAAATAAATTTTGGTTGCAGTGTGTTCGGCTATAGATACATTTGAGCTTGGCTACATTGCTTGGCTGACGGTCAAACTGTTTTTAAAGACTTGCAAGTCTTTTCAGTACATATGCCTGTTAGGCATTCTATTCGGACCAAGGTCCGGCATTCGCTTCTGAAGCGTACCAGGATTTGATGAAATATACGGGTGTGCAAGTGCATTTTGTCTTCTCCATACAGACCGGAGGGTAATTCTGTTGTGGAGGGAATGAATCACAACTGAATGCAGTCCTTAATGGCTAGAGTATTAGGTAGAGGGCATGGTCGGTTGAACCATCTATATGGGGTTCAACAAGCGTTAAGTAACCTCCCAAAAAGATCTCTGGGTGGGCAGATCCTGTAAAAAATACTTTTTGACATCAAGATGCAGATCATGATGGTCCAGACGTTGCGGCAGCTGCTGTAACCTTTGAAGTAGATAACCATTGCGCTGTCTTACAGGACCTACAAAAGTTTTGTGACACTCAATCTCACAAACACTTGCAGAGTATCACTCTGCCAATGCTGCAGATCAAATTCCGTATTCCGGCTGGCTTCCAAAGATTGGAGATCTAGTTTGATGGAAGGTGGCGATCAAAAAGAAATTCAGCCCAATGTACCATACTACTATTCCAGGTCTTGGTGTTCAAGGAACGCAGACAGCGATTGTGCCACCATTTACGGGATACATAATCAAACGCTTTTTCTCTATCGAACATGTCAAATGACACCATGTGGTGAATTGTTCAAAGTATAACACAGTAGTTGTTCTTTTACACAAGACTTTCAATTGTGGCCCGTGAGCTCCACCGATGCAGATACTCCCTGGTGGGAACAGTATGTAAAGACATTTCTTGTTGACCCACGGTCTAGTTGCTGCAGGATCCTATTATTGTCGTGCCAGGGTTAGATCTTTGAATATGTTGTGGGTACAGTGTTCTCTTTAAAAAAATAAAATTAAAAAAAATGTAGTTATCACATTTAAATCACCATAGTACCCTCCCCAGACATTGCAGTAAATCAAAAAGGAACTACTGCAAAGTAAGTAAGTAAGGCCTGGGAAGCTTTACTTGGTCAAAGATAAACTAGAGGTGTCTTCGGGTGTGCTTACCCAAACGCTGGTCAATCCTACAAAACCAACCTCAGACAGGCTTCCTCAAACACTTTCTACCCTGCTGACAAGAGGAGTCCTGAAGGAATTGAGGTCCTCAATCTTGCATCTTGAACAAAAAAAATGAACTCCAAGGATCAGCTGGGTGACGTCAAGTGTGGCTACAGGGAAACAAGCAGCAAGAGTTTCACCCCCCGGAAGTGCCCAACTGACTAATGGCCCTTGGACTGGACCGTGCCATCAACTATCGACACTCTATGAGTCTCAGCACCTCCCCGGAAGGGTTTTACAAGGGTACTCCTGTAATTAGGACCTAGATTGCAAGTCAGAAGGTAAAATATTGGACTAAGACAAACCTGGTTGTGTATCTGACTGGGGTGCGATCATAGTCCACCTCAAACTGCACCTACGTCCAAGTCTCCTGCAACCATAAATGTCAGTGGTCCATTTTTTTTTTTTACTTTAATATATCGCAAGCTCTCCAATTTTGAGGAGTGATTTAGTTTACTAAATTTGACTCTTCAGTTGGGTTTGGGATTATTACTTTGTGTTGTGACTATCAAGTTTAATGCTGCATAAAAACACATTGCCTCCATGTAAGCTTAACTGCTCTGTGCCATAACTACCAGGTGGTTAAGCTCAGCTTCATTTAGTGGCTTAGGGTTCAGACAGAGAAGCTGTGATTATTCCGAGGTGGGTTGTCACTCCACCCAAAATAATCCAATTTCCTGCAATTCCCATTTCAGATATCTATAATCCCCTTTATCTAGCTAAAGTCATAAATGTATCAAACTGGTGAAAAACTTCACTCTCCTTCTGAAACCCCATCCGCACAATATTGTGCCACAACAGTGCTACACATTTATTTCCAATCTTCAAGATTTAGCAATTTCTTAACATGGCAGTACATGGTTTACTTGTATAGGCTGAAGATTCCACATTACTGCCTACTCCTGTAGCAGGCGGAGGTTACTTTGCATTACCTTTTGGAGGTAAATTTATCACTGGTTTATAAGGGCAATAAAGATTGCAAAAGAATGGAATTGCAAAGTGCTACGGAGGATTGCCAAGCCATACAGAATGCAGATTAACTTCATGGTTGCTTAGTTCACATTGTTAAGTGGGTATGCGAAATATAATAACCGGTAGACCGCAGTAATATCCAAAAGCCAGTTTAATTTAGTTGTTACATTTTGGTGAAGTCTAGTCACTGTGAAGCTATGTTTAGCAATAACTTACGATTTAAAAGGATTTGATGCAGAGTTGCTTGTGCATCCTGATTTGTCTAGAGGCAGTTCTTACTTGCCAAAAAGTAGTGCAGAGGGTTAATATGACTGCGGCAAAGATCAGATCTGTATTTAATATGTGTGGGATGGGACAGAGGAAACAAAGAAGATGGAAACATCACTGTCCCTACACATCTTGCACACTCGCTCTGGTTTAGCTTATGCAACTGCATAAATAAAAGCATAAGCAGAACAAACATTCTTTAGTGAGGTGTTCTTAGTACATGGAACATGTTTGAATCCTTCCAGAACCCACACTTATTACAAGGAGGAATTCAAATTTTTTTTTTGTAAAGTCTATTGTCAGACATCGTTAAGACTGACCATACCTTGGCCTGAAACTCTCTCCAAGCACACCAACCGCACCAGTCGACCTAATGGGATGCATAATTTAAAATACTGAATCTTTATCCCTGAACAAGTTAATGAACTAGCGGAACAAACTGAAGATATGCAAGAGCACATAAAATGCACATTTGCTCCTGAATGTGTTTTGCCAATGGGGCATTTAAAGGTGACCCTGAATTAAGGAAGTATAGCTAGCCAGTGCAACTGCACCAGTCCTAATCAATGACCTCTAAATACAGACTGTTCAAAACAGTTAATCCAAAGCAGATTATGAAGCAAAGTATATGTATTGAGGAAGTAACACTTCTTTGAACCCATGCAAACTTTTGAAGGTGGAAAGCAAGATGGTATCCCATGCAGGAGATTCAGAGGAGGACAATGTTACCTTCACTTGGTACATGGTCCATGTCAAAGTCGAGGATGTCTCGGTCATTGGTACAGTAGATAAGAGACGGGAAGGAATTTTAGGGTTTCACATCCTCCATTAATGTACTTTGGAGCATCTGTTGCGTAGTCTGCTTGAAGTGGCCAGAGATGACAGCCTGCATCAGTGGCTAGGTCAGATGATTATCCAACCACAGTCGAGTTACAAGATGAAGCAGCACAAGTAGGAGGCTGGGCAGCTGAAGAGCTGAGCCTTAGAAAGGATCCAAACAAAAACAAAAAAAAAAAAAAGGTATCTCATTCAAATTTGTAATTTTAATATTTTCATCCAGATTACTGAAAGGAGGCATAGAGGACTGTAGTGAAATCTTACCAGAAGATCCACATGGTGATAGATAGGCTGGAAGAAAAACAATTGGCAAGTCACAAGATTGAAAGAATGGTTCTTTTGCTGCTCTTCCCAATAACCAACACAAATACAGTGCTTTCATAACAACCAGTCTGTTATGATCCCGCTGTCCTTTGGAATACCCAAAGGAGTGACATTACTGCCAGAATCTTGCTCAATTAAAACTGGTGTGGTCCCTCATTCCCAACTTAAAGCCTTAATGGGCAAGCAATACTAGAGCCCCTGCAGTGGTGGAGCCTATTTTGGCACGAGTTGGTAGTAAATGGAGGTGTTGTGATTTGCCATGGGAATTGGGGGCATTTATGGTAGTCATTGATGAATAGTTCTAGATTTTAGAAATTTTCTTCAGGAGGTGGTCCTTCTATCTAAAAAACATAAATAAAACATGGGTCTCTCAATTTATAAGTTAGAAGACCTCTGCTCTAAGCCCACGTCATTAAACAGTTTTGTTATTGAATATTTTCAATGCATAAACCAGTGTTTTCAATATCATAAGTGCCTGCAGGCGTAACTCAGACACGGTAACAGTATTCTGTTCCGTTACTGCTTCAGTTAGTAGCTACAACAGCATTAAACTGTCCATCGAAAGGAATACACCACAATAGAACGAGCCGCCTAACAGAGCCGACAAAGTGAGCCGGTGAAGGCAGTAAGAGCAAAAACGTTAGAGAAGCTGTGAGCTGCCAATGTCAGCTGCCAAAGAGGAAGGTACATTTAGTGGCAATAACAGCATCAACATGCCCATGAAAGTAAATGCACAAAAGAAGCAGCCAAACACTGGGCCGCCAAACACGAGGCTGCCAAACACTTGGCCGCAAAAAACAGGAGCATTGGGGGCAAAACCTTAGGGGAGGACCATGCCAAAGTTGCCAGCACTATCAGAACAAGAACAAACTCCCTCCACTCACAATAAAAAAGCTATCACAGCTGGCAGTAGTAATGAATGGGCAAAATATATGACTAGCTTTGAATATAATTAGTCAAGAACTATCATAATATATCCAAATAAAGAGTGGGTGGCAAGAGGTGTCTATGCCTCTCAAAACACCAGCTTCCTTGCAATGGCTTTTCCTGTAGCTTTTGAATTTACAATTCTAATTCTGACATTGCTGAAGATTCATGTACACCAGGGGCATTAATGCATAGGCAGCTGCTCCGGTGAAAGTAATCTTCCATCAGTTTATTAACCCGTTTTCAGGCTACCTATAGCTCTCACTGTTGCTCTACCCACTTCATCTTATCAATTTTTTTATAAACTCTGGGGAATACATTAGTGATGTTGTGAGACTTGAATGTACAATTCAATAAGTGGGCTTGAATTTGCAAATATTAAATAAAATTCAGTTTTCGCATGGGGGTACAATCCTTAAGATGACACAAGTACACATGAATCATGCCAAAGTCCTTAGACAGAATACTTATGAATATATATCTTAAAATGGATTAGACGTCCAACACCTTGTCAAAAGGATTGCCTATTTAGCAACAAAAAAAACAAAAAAAAAAACAAAAAAAAAAACTTAACTCAGGACAGGACAGCAGTTCAGTTAATATAGTAGAGGTACAGTTGACAAGCATTACAGCTTTAAGATGACCATCAAAAGGAATGCATTACAATAAAGAGCCACCAAATACAGAGCCGCCAAATACAGTGCGGCCAAATATAGGGCCGCCAACAATAGGAGGGTTAAAGACAAAAAGTTAGGGGAGAACCACACCAAAGATGCAAGAACTAACAGGACAATAATCGACCCCTTTATCACCTCAAAAAACAAGCCATTACAGCTGATAGTAGTAATGAATAGGCAAATCTTCTGAATAGCTTGGATACAAGTCGTCAACAAAAATTATAATATACCCAAATAAAGAGTAGGTGGCAACAGAAGGCTATGTCTTCCAAAAGCTAACACCAGCGTCCTCACAGTGGCTGGTCTTGCAGTATTTGAATTTACAGATCCAATTCTGACATTGCTAAAGCTTCAAGTATGCCAGAGGCATTAAGGCATTGTCAATTGCACAAGGCGTCCTACCTTCTGGGCTACTCTCATGGAAAATGATCTTTCACAAATTTCTTCACCTCGCTTTTCGGGCTAACCTGTATCTCTCACTGTCGCTCTATCAACTGTTATGTTATACCATTTTCTAAAGCGCGCAGCTGCCCCAGCAAAGGGGTGTCCCAGCGCTGATAGCAGAAAACTGCAAAGCTACCAAAGGGAAAGCGTAGAGCAGAGGAAAGAGGTACGCTTTGATTGCCTTACGAAATGACAGTTATCCATGCCACAAATATGCAAAGGTAGCGCATTACAAAGTTTGGCTGCCAAAGTACAAAAGGAACGTCTGCCAGCACGCACCCTCCTCACAAGAGGAACAACTGCCAGATGTCGCCCCATCAACCGGAGTTGGTGGGCAGGAATATAAGGTACAAGCAGATTAGCCAGGATCCCTGGCGAAGAGAGCTTTAAAATTTTAAAAGCAATGCAGAGGGACAAGCTCTACACGTTTGGCCACAGGCATGAATGGCGTTCGTCGTAGAACACATTCTAGGCAGGCCAAGAAGAGTTCTGGTAGCAGCGCTTTGAACCCTCTGCAGTCTTTGGATTTCAGTCTTCTTAGTCCCCAAATAAAGTGAACTAGAGTAGTCCAATCACAACAGGATGGATGCCTGCACAATAACCTGCCTAATGCATGGGTCGAAAAACCCTGCAGCGGTTTAAGCCCACGCAATATGCCAAAGCAGGTTCCTGACACTTTCTTGGTTTGAGTCTGAAAGGCAAGGGCAGAGTCCACCCACACACTTAGATTTTTTTTACCACCTTTTAGGGGCGGGTGCACAGCCCAAGAGCCGGCCACCAGCATTCACTTCACAGCTCAGGATCTCTCCCTACCAGCAAGGCCTCCGACTAACTGGCATTGAGCTGGAGACAGTTGCCAGTCATCCACTCAGCGACAGCCTCAAGGTCACTCCGAAACTTACAAGCGTCCCGTACCGAGTCGTCAGAGTGCAACTAACAACGGAGTATCATCTGCATACGATACCACTGTGAGCCCTCTGCTCTTGGCCACCGCTGCTAATGGTTGGACATAAGGATTGAAAAGTGTAGGGCTCAAAGCTGAGCCCTTTGGCACCCCATGTTTTGAAATATGGAACATGGAAGCAAAAACGGGGAGCTGTTACCTGGAAGGTCCTCTCAGCAAGATAAGAAGCAAACCAATTCAGGGCAGAATCCACAATGCTCACTTGCTCCAACCGCAGTAACAAGATCTTGTGAGAGACCATGTCAAACGCGGTACTGAGATCTAATTAAATCAGTGCCGAAGTGTGGCCATCATCTGAAGCCCTCCTCAGATGTTTGGTCACAGCTAGGAGAGCTGTCTCAGTGCTGTGGCCAGAACAAAAACCATTCTGGGTGGGGTCTAGTATGTTATTGTCCTCCAGAAATCTAGATAAAATGGAGTTCATATAGGCCACAGATCTTGGAGACCCAGGGCAGAAGAGAAATAGGACGCAAGTTTTCTGGCATCGCTATGTCAAGGTTCTGTGTTTTTAACAATTAGATCGCTCTAGCTTGCTGTCAAGTCCTGGGGACAACTGCCATGGATAAGGACAGATTAATCAGCTGGCCCAAAGGCGAAAGGAGCACATGCAGCGATTTCATGAATTGCTCAGGCTTAATGGGGTCAGCCAGAGAACTGGACTTGACCTTACTACATAGCAAATACAACTAATCTTGAGAGATATGCAGGAGAGCAGCCAAAATGCACATTGGAAGAGATTTGGACATGAAGTCAGGGCACATTGTAGGAAGGTTTTATAGATATTTTCCGCCTTCTTAACACAGAAGGAGGCAAGAACCTCACATTGCTCATTCGACAAAATCACAGGTGCTGTAGGGGCCGCCGATGATTTAAGATCTTTGGGTATCAAACAAATACTTGGAGGGATTACTACTGTTCCTAATCTCAACCGCAAAGTATGCTGCCCGTTCGGCCCGAATAGCCCTAGGATACATCTTAATGGCTGCCTGATAATGACCCTTCGAAATTGGGTCGTAGTCCTGTCTCCAGGCTCACTCCAGCTTTTTACAGGCTTTACATAAAGTGATCAGCTCATCATTGAACCAAGCGCTGGATTTGTTGATAAAGCTTTTAGACCACTTTGCCGGAATAAGATAATCCAGAGAGCGGAGAATCCAGTCAGATAGTGCCCCATCGTCCACATCTGGCATAATAAATGTAGTTGTAGAAAGGAGGCCGTGAAATTGATTTATGTTAAATTTGTGCCAAGGGTGCCTCAATGAGAGCTTCTGAGACGCCCTCTGGGCAGGCACAAGCCCTGCGAGGATTCGATATTAAATAATGATTGGACCAACACAGCGGAGTAGGGGTGTGGGCAGTATGGAAGCGAAGGTTAGAGAAAACTGGATCTAACAAATGTCCTGCCGAGTGGGTGGGACCATGGACCAGTTGAAACAGTTGACATGCCGCCAGGTCAGCTAAGAAATTACCCATTTCCGCATCATCGGAGCTATCAAGATGTAGATTCAAATCCCCGATAATGCTAAAATTGGCAGCTCTCATTGCCAAGGAGTTTAAAGTGTCGACAAGTGCAATCCTAATTTCCTTAGAAGGTCCTGGCAGGCGGTGTATCAATAGCCCGGACATGGTATAGCTAGCGCTAAATGCAATGCCGAATCGCGCACACTCACAGCCAGCAAGAAACTCTTTAACAAAGTAGAAAGAGTGACTAGATTTAAAAACAACTGCAAAATACCACCACCTCTAGACTCTATATTCAGAGTTACAATGCGGAAACCCTGGGAGCACCAAACCTGGCACAGCCGCCATGTCTGCTGATAACCAAGTCTCTGGTAAAAGGAGAACAAATCATAAACATCCAAAGAGTGCTTAACTAAGGAGCGACAGTTGAGGCTTAAAAGTTAAACATTAGACCTGGACCGGGGGGGGTGGGAGAGAAGCACAGGAGTGCAGTGGTCGCCCAGGAATTGAAGCCACAGTTTAGACAACAGAACGGGCCCTCGGGGAGGTTGCCAGGAGGGTGGCTGCATAGGTTTACTTCTATTTTAATGGCCAGAGGGTCGCCCGAGGAATAAATAAGCTGTTCTCCAGTAGAACCAGCAGCATGTCAGGCATCTGGCGGCAGCCAGGCATGGACGGGTGCAGACGGTCTTGCCTTAGGCACACCCGCTGCGCGCGTCCGCTGCGCTCCCACCACAGCATCGGTTTAAGTAAAAGGAAACCCAGAAATGTGGTCAACGCGAGCCTGACTGGTATGAAACGCCCAGCGCACAAATCGGCGCACAGCTGCTGCAGTACCGGGCGGAAACCAGAAGAGGAAAAGAGTCACCAAACTGTGCAAATAAGCAAAAAGTAGGAGCCCCGCAAAAAAAGTATAGCAGCAGAATTTGACCCCAATAAGAACACAGAATTAAAAACAGTGATTCAAAATAAATGGCATCGTGCAATCACAACGGACCTCATTTTAATCTTATCAATTTTTAGGAACCCCGAGTAAGACGCAGTCATTTTTGAGCGACGTTTTCTGAGAGTTTAATGTACATAAGATGAGACTAGTGGAAAAAAAAAATCATACCAAAGTCCTTTCCCAGTACCCTTATCAACATGTCTAAAAAGTGGCATAAAACAGTCACCACCATCTCAGACGGGATCATCATTCTCCAAGCTTATTTGACTAAACAAAACTGTTTAAATAAATATCTGTATTACCTTTTTTGAACACATTACAAACCAATGTTTACAAGACCATGAGCACTGGCACGCTTAACTCAGAGACCAGACAGCAGTATTTAGTTAACAAAAGAGAGGTTGACTTAATAGCAAAAACAATAACAGGTCCATTAAAAGAAATGCAGAAAAAAACAAAAAAAAAAAAAAAAAAAAAAAAAAAAAAAACACGGCAAGCCAAAAAACACAGCGCCGCCAAAAAAACACTGCGCCGCCAAAAATACACTGCGCCGCCAAAAATACACTGCGCCGCCAAAAACAACAAGGCAAGCCAAAAACATAGCCACCACAAACAAGGCAAGCCAAAAACAGAGCCGCCAACAATAGGAGAGTTGAAGGCAAAAAGTTAGGGGAGAACACCATCAAAGATGCAAGAACTAACAGGACAATAATCGACCCCTTTATCCCCCCAAAAAACAAGGCAAGCCACAAACAAGGCAAGCCACAAACAAGGCATGCCTTCACAAACAAGGCATGCCTTCACAAACAAGGCATGCCTTCACAAACAAGGCATGCCTTCACAAACAAGGCATGCCACAAACAAGGCATGCCACAAACAAGGCATGCCACAAACAGAGCCCCCAACAATAGGAGGGTTAAAGGCAAAAAGTTAGGGGAGAAGCACAAAGATGCAAGAACTAACAGGACAATCGACCCCTTTATCCCCCCAAAAAACAAGCCATTACAGCTGGCAGTAGTAACGAATGGGCAAACCTTCTGAATAGCTTGGAATACAAGTAGGTCAAGAATAATTAGAATATACCCAAATAAAGAGTAGGTGGTGACAGAAGGCTATGCCTCCCAAAAGCTAACACCAGCGTCCTTACAGAGGATTGTCTTGCAGTTTTTGAATTTACAGATCCAATTCTGACATTGCTGAAGATTCAAGTACGCCAGAAGTATTAAGGCATAGTCAATTGCACAAGGTGTCCTATCTTCTAGGCTACTCTCATGGAAAATGATCATTCACAAATTTCTTCACCTTTCTTTTCAGGCAAACCTGTATCTCTCACTGTCACTCTATCCACTGTCATCTTATCAATTTTTAGGAACCCGGAGTAAGACATTGCAGTGATTTTTTAGCAATATTTTCTGAGAGTTTAATATACATAAGATGAGACGAGTAGGAAAAAAAAAAATCATACCAAAGTCCTTACCCAGTATCCTTATCAGTATAGGTCTCAAAGTGGCATAAAAACAGCCACCACATTCTCAGACGGGATAACCGTTCTCTAGGCTTGACTAAACAAACCTTTTCAAATAAATATCTTTATTACCCTTTTTCAAAACATAACAAACCAACTTGTACAAGACCATAAGCACGCTTAGCTCAGAGACCAGACAGCAGTATTTTGTTAACAAAAGGGAGGTTGAGTTAATGGCAAAAACAATATCAACAGGCCCATTACAAGAAATGCACAATAAAAAGCCGCCAATAAACAAGGCTAGCCAATAAACAAGGCAAGCCAATAAACAAGGCAGCCATACACCGGGCCGCCATAAGGAGAGCTGCCAAAAGCAGGATTGTCAACGGCCCAAAGTTAAGGGAGACAATGGCAGGTCTAACAGGCCAAGAACCAACTCTCCCCACCCAAAAGGAAAAAAAACACAAGCCATCACAGCTGGTAGTAGTAATGAAGGGGAAACATATCTGAATAACTTTGCAATATAACAAGACAAGAACTATTATCATATACCTAAAACAAAATAGGTGGCAGCCAGTGTCTATACCTCCCAAAATCTAACACCATCTTCCTTGCAGTTGGTGGTCGTGTAGCTTTTGAATTTATAGTTCTAATCCTGACATTGTTGAAGCTTCAAGTGCACCAGCAGTATTAAGGCATAGGCAGTTGCTCAAGGTACCCTATCTTCTAAGCTACCCCCACGGAAAGTGTCTTTACCACTCTTTTCAGGCTACCTGTATCTCACCATCGCTCTACCCGTGTCTCTTGTTAATTTTCTAGGTCCCTGGGCAAGACATTACACTGATTTTTCAGTGACATTGTCTAAAAGTTTAATGTACAATTCCACATGTGGGCAGAATTTGCAGAGATTGCGTAATAAAATTCAGATTTCAAATGAGGAAAAAATTTCCCAAGTACACTTGAATAATTGAAAAGTCTTTACTCAGTTTCCTTGTGAATATGACTCTTGAAGTAGATTTTAGACACTCAAAGCCCTATTAGGCCAGATCACCATTTTCCAAGCCCGTGTGACTAAAAAGTAGTATTTTTTCAACACAAACCAGTGAGTACAAGACCATAAGCTCTGCCAGGCTTAACTCAGAGACATGAAAACAGTGTTCTGTTAATAGGATAGTGATTCAGTTAGTGGCTATAATAGAAAAACAGAGCCCGCCACAAACAGAGCCCACCACAAACAGAGGGGTTGAAGGCAAAATGTTAGGAAATAACCATGCAGACGACGCAAGGTATAAATGACAAATAACCAACCCCATTATCCCCCAAACAAAACAAGCCATCACAGCTGCTAGTAGTAACGAAGGGGTACAAATCTGACTAGCATGTAAAAAGTACAAATCTATCATAATAAACACAAAGTGTAGGACTCAACAGTTGTCTATGTCTCACAAAAGCGAACACCAGCCTCTTTGCAGTGGCTTGTTGTGTAGCTTATGAACAGTTCCAATTCTGAATTCCTAAAGCTTCAAGTACGCCAGAGGTATTAAGGCATGAGAAGTTGCTCAAAGGGTCCTACCTTCTAGGCTACCCACAGAAAAAGTGATCTTTCATCAGTTTCTTAACCTTTCTTTTGAGGCTACCTCTACTGATCACTGTTGCTCGGTCTACTGTGATTGGATACATTTTTTGGAACCACGGGCAAGATGTTGCAGTGATTTTTGAGTGGCATTTGTTTTGAAGGTTTAATATACAGTTCTATATGTGGGCTTGAATATACAGATATTGAGTAATAAATTCTGATTTTAAATTGGGGAAATTCCATGAGAGGACACAAGTACACATGAATTGTACCAAAGTCCTTACCCAGGACCCTTACAGAAAAATGTCTTAAAGTAGCTTAAAGATTCCCAACTCCTTTTCAGACAGAATCTCCATCCTCTAAACCCATTTGACTAAACAAAGATTAAGGAAGCTGGCTCTGTATATACTATACCAAAGTAAGGTAAAGTGTGTACAGAGTCCTGGGTGTCCCCCGAGCTATTGCAGAGGCTACATTAGTTAAGTACGAACAGCTCTCTTGTAGTGCGTGTAAGCAGTTAGACTTATCCAGAGGGTGTGTTAAGCATTGATACACTCAGATAATCCAGACAAATTGTGCAAGTATAAAAAAGGTATACTTGTGTTTTCAGTCAGTCAACACATCTTTATTCGATTGTTACATCATGAAAGATACAATACAATAAAAAGAAAAAGAAAAAAAAATATATACATAAAACAAATACAACAAACCCCTCCAAATGGGACCAGCCCAAGAGGTCATACTAAAACCATGTAAAAAGTAGAGATCTTTCATTGTCTAGTAAAAGAAATAAAAGAAGAAAACTAGATATAACAGGACTAGGTGGATCTAAAATTCTAAAACTGAAGGCAATAAGGGATCGTTCCTGTTAACCTGGACCCTGCGTATGGCCCAGGACGAGCTGAGGAACTTGGCTAGAGCAACGACAATGTCCTCTCGGGTGTTAGTTCTCAGAAGACGCATAGCCATTTTATGTGATCTGGTGCCTAAGTTAGAACAGATCGGCTTTAGCCATATCTTCCTGGGGAGAGCAAAGGCTGGGCACACAAACAAGACATGGGCGATGGACTCAACCTGTGTTTTGCTGATAGGACAATATCTATCTGTTCCGCCCTTCCACTTGTAGCTGAAAGAATTAAGCGGGAGAGACCCCACTCTAAACTGATGGTATAGTTTACGGTCCCCTACTTTGGAAATAAAATTCCAGTGGGGTTCAAAGCTACCTAAAAGTTTATGATCCAAGAAGAGACCGGATAATGAGCTGCTGTTCGTATCAGACCACAGTTTTCTTATCCTGAATTCCCAATATAAGGTTTTGAACTCAAGCTTACTGGGGAACTGATTACCCCTAGGGTCCACCCACAAATGGCTCAACCCCATTTCAGTCAAGCCCTTTTTAATATTTTGGAGCCAGGCAATTCTCTTTTGCGTGTCGAGATTCTTAATATACCAAATTGCATTGGCATACGACAGCAACTCGGGGGTGGTCCACAGTCTTCTCCAATAGGAGAGAGGTCAATACTCATCCTCCTCATTAAATGCCCTGCACCCCAAATCTAACAATAAGGGCAATATGGGGGTGGGTTGTGGGAGGGACGTAAGTGAACGCAAGAACTTGTTTTGTGCTTTAACTAGAGGCAATAAGTTGTCAAAGCCCCAAATCTCCGCCCCGTATATGATTGATGCTCTAACTTTCCCCTTATGTAGAGCAATTGCAGGTCCCACGGGTTTTGTATAGGAAGCTCTGAATTCTTTCAGAATGGCTCCAGCAAGCTGGTTGTGTTTCAGAGCAAATAAATCTATCTGTGGCTTCCAAGATAGCTTTCTATTTATTGTAATGCCCAAATATGGGAATGTATCGGTCTGTTCTAGAGGAGTGCCGTCCAGTGACACTTGACTCTTGATTTTTTTATGTTTGTGCATCACCATGTACTTGGTCTTTTCAACATTAATTATCAAGTCATGGTCATTGCAAAACACCATGAATCGATCCAGGGACCTCTGCAGACCAGATTGAGTTTTTGATAAAATGAGCGTATCGTCTGCAAACATAAGACGCGGAACCCTGGAACCATCTAAGGTAGGGGCGTCGGTTGGATAATTTGTATAGTAGGATATAACCCTGTTTATATAAAGGGAAAACAGGGTTGGAGCTAAAACGCATCCCTGCCCGACGCCTCTGTTTACAGGGAATTTATCAGTTGTTTCACCCTGTTGACCCCATCGAACTTGGGCAAAGTTCGAAGTATGGAGTCTAATTATAAAGAGTAAAAGAGGGGTCGGCATACCGGCTTCCTTAAGGGAATCCCAAAGTTTATTGCGGGGGACTAAGTCGAAGGCAGATTTTAAGTCGACGAATGCTGCATACAGAGTCCCCCCTGATAAAATGACCGTACGCCAGTAAATCATAATGAATCTAAATACCTGATCGATGGTGCTTACATGTGACCTAAAGCCAGCTTGGTAGTCCGATAACACCCTAGACTCATCTAACCATTCTTGAACCCTCACTAATATAGTCCTGGCCACTATTTTTTGGAGTGAGTCAATTAAACTAATGGGTCTATAATTGCCGGGACAAGAACGATCTTTTTTAAAAATTGGAAAAATGTCTGCGCCTAGCCAGGAAGCAGGTAAAGGGGCGCCCCGAGCTATAGCATTGATCAAAATACAAATATACCTAGCCCAATTATTTCTATCACGTTTAAAAAGATCCGAAGGGATACAATCCGGACCGGGTGCCCTACCTACTGGTGTCAAATCTATTGAGGCCTCAATTTCCAATAGGCCAAAAGTTAAAACCTCCGAAATTGCTAGTTCACTATAGCCAGATACAGAGCTTAGTGGGCAAGTAAACTGAGCTTGATAATGGGAAACCCATTTGTCAGGAGGGACATGGTTATGCGGGGTGGCAGCTTCCACTCCGCTGCCCCATTTAATTAAGTGCCAAAAATGTGTCCAATTCTTCTCATACGAGGCCTTCGTCAGGTCCTCCCATCTATCTTCATCAAAGCGTTTTTTTGCTTTAAAAAGAGCCTTTTTATACTCCGCCCTTACAGTTTTGATTAGCTCAATATCTTTAGACAATGGCCATCGAAAGCCGATTAAAGGCTGCAGAGCACACTTTATCATACCATTTGGCAGCCTTCCGTACGAAAGATTTATTTTTCTGTTTTTTCCCCAGTTAATAGGAGCTTCACCTTGGCAAACAGAGCCTCATGTTCACACATTAGACTTTGGGGGGGTTCGTCTAGGGGGTTGTGGGCTGAGAATTTGGATAGAATTTCCTCAATTAACGTACAAAGTTTACTTAGGATACTATCATTGCCTGATATAAGAGCCCACTTCAAACGACGAGAATCGTTTGATACTACCAGATCATCAGTTAGCGTCTCACGCTCAGAATTGTTATACGCTAAGATCGTTAAGGCCAGCCTCATTGATAAGGGATCAGGGTCACTTTCAGGTCTGGGAATGACCGTCATGTCCAATACAATGGGCCATAAGTCCAGGCTAACAAAGATGTAATCTATCCTGCTGCCACTCCTCCCATTTGAGAAAGTGTGACTACCATTCGAATCAGAAGAGGTTCTACCATTTAGAGCCCTCAAACCCCACCCCAGGGAAAAACCTTTAAGTTGAAGGGCCGCCTCAGTCCACTTATCAATGGGAGTAAGAGACAAAGATGGAACACCCCAAATTGAATCCTCTTCTGCACTTAAACTGCCATCTTCATAGCCCAAGGGCTCAAAGGTGCAGTTAAAGTCACCCATTATCACCATGGATTTGGGGCAAATTAAATCATCACAGAGGGAGTCCAAATACTCTATGGTAGGTGTGAGATGTTGGCCTGGCATATGCTGTTCCTAGTTATAGGGACACCTTGCACCAGTCCAATTCGACTCCTATTGATGATAGGTTTAAGACAACCTTTAAAGAAAGCTATCCTAGTGGTAGCTGTGGAGAGCAGCCTTCAGGCTAAGTCTTGAAGGAGTGTTAAGCTTATTGTTTTACCATAATAACCTCTTGAATAACCAAATGAAAGAGTAGCCCACACAGGTATATATATAAAATATATGTATTTATTCTAGACAGAATCCCACAGTCACTTTATGTGGCTAGTGGCAAAGTTACAATTCAAACAAGCATTTATAAACACAATAAATAGCACAGAAATCAATGGGCCCCAGGGGGGGACCAAACCATATACTAAAATAGTGGTATAAGAACCACGACAATTCTACAGGCAATGCCTAGGGCATTCAGGATCGCTTGCCCCTTCAGAATCCACCCACAGTTAAGAGGAAGGGGACCCACGGGAGACGCGTGCAGCGCAAGAGCTGCTATCGGGATCGCAATGTTAGCCTATGGAGAATGTCGCGGTTGAATATTTAAAGTTTAAGGACACTTCTAGCAACAGTACAAAGTTAAGGCTTGAGACTTAAGGCTTTGGAGAGCCCACCACCACTGGAGTACCGAAGTACCACTGTTACCTGCCCCAGGGAAGCCGGGTGCATAGGTCGATTCTGGTGTCGGGTCGCGGGCTGATTTTCTATGGAAAAGTAGTCCAAACTGCTGCTAGCTGAAAGTGTTGTTGAAGTCGTGAAGATGAAAGTTGAAGAGAAGATAAAGATGAACCTGAAAGCAGAGGGGACAGAGTCTGGGTCACAGCAAAGTGACCAGGGAGCTCACAGCAAGGAGCTCGTGGAAGTCGGGTGCTTCAGGTGTAGAAGGTACAGCTGGGCTCTGCAGTCACGGGCTCCGGGAGGCTTCAAGGAAGGCCAGCTTCTGGAGGGCGACTGTCCCACGTCGGCTGAGGGTCGCTGCGGTGTTAGTGTCCCGATTGGATCCACTAAGCATTGGCAACCGCAACCCACGCAAGATGAACAAAGCAGCTGCTGGTGCAGACCCACGAGGTCTGAGGGTGCTCTCCTTTGCAGGGAGCGTAGAGCAGGCCTGGAGCAACCAGGGGAACTCTTGGAAAGGAAGATTGTCCTCCGTCAGGGCCCACAAGTCGAGAGACAAGGGACTGCGGAAGGCAGCAAAATGGAGTGCGTAAAAGGGCTCCCACAGGCCACCGGAGTGGGCCAGGGAGCTGAGAGTTGGCACAATTGCTGCTGGATGGTTGGCTCAGAAATGGACCAAAGCACAACTTCCCCACTGGTCAGGGTCGTGTGCTGGACAAGAGGTGGCCGGTGTCTCGGGGTATGCGGGGATCTCGACACCCACGTGGTCCTGGGTGCTCAGACTTGCTGGGCACACTCACAGGACGCTGGGATGCACTGGAGACCCACCTCGAGGTTGCTGGAAGGCGTCGAAGGTCGGGAGAGCCACGAAGTTCCAACCGGGTATCTTGTAGTCTTTTAGGTGCCTGCCAAGCAGGGGGATAACTCCTTTATCCCAAGGGAGATTTCTTCAGTCAGCTGGGCAGCAGCTCGTCGAAGGTCAGTTCTGTGAAGTTCTGGACGAATCTAAGGCTCTAGGGCAAAGTTATTCCCATATATCCCCAAGATTAGGGGATGGTCCAAAATAGAGCCTACCAATCATAGTAGAGGCGGGAAAGGGTGGCTACACCCACTCCCCTTTGTGTGTTTCCCGCCTGGGCGAGGGGCAGGATGCCCCTGAACCGGTTCCAGGCGGTGTATGCAGAATTGGGGCTCTGCAGCTGCCTACGTGCAACTCTGAAAGGACATTTGGTGCACCCACCCTGTTCCAATCCACATTATCCTGTCTGGGGAGGTGCTGGCACCTCCCTGCCACAGGAGCCCTATTGTCCAGCTGGCGAGGCCGGGGTTTTCCCCAGCAACAGCCAGCCAGAGTCGTGTAGGTGGCGGACAGTAGCCCTTTTGTGGTACATGTGCACTTTTAAATTGGTGTCTAAATTCTACCGCTTTTCCCATATCACCCTCCTAGCAAGGGGGAATCGTGCCCCCATGCCCATGGCTGGACTGGGGGTATGATTCCTTCATGTTTGACACCAAACACGATATGGTTCTGTGTAGCCATTCTCAAGTTATCGCGATGACGCGATTCACTTATAATGCGGTTTAGGGTATATGGTATGGCTACACTACAAACAACCCAGTAACGGTTTTACGAAGGTTGCAGGGAGGTCCTACTCATGTAGGGGTCCCCTCTCACACATACCTCAGCACCCAGCCCTGTAGGATTACCAGGGCCTGCCATAGGGGTGACCTATGAGAGTATATGTGTTGTAATGGTATGGGACATAGGGTACCTACATCCCTGTAAGGGGTGCTAGCACCACCTTACCCAGACTACAGTAGTGGACTGGTGGTGTCAGTTTGGGTGGCTGTCCCAGGGTGGCACAATAAGTGCTGCAGCCCTGGTAGGCCTACTGGGGGACCCATGCCCTGGGTACCTAGGGTACCATCTACAAGGGACTGGTAGGGCATGCCCAGCATCCAATTATGTTTGTACCTAGAGTACTCACAACAGTTTTAGGGAGAAAGCAGATAGGCTGGGGTCCTGGATAGCAGGATCCCAGCCAGACTAGTCAAAAACCACTTAAATACCAGGCAAAAAGTTGGGGGCAACCATTAGTCAGATTCCACTCTCCTACAGTAGGTGACTGTCTGCCCCCACTTGACCTCGTGAATAAATGTTAATCAAGGTAAACAGCACCAAGCCATCCCTCAAGATTTTAAGAGCCAAGATGTCTCCGCTATTCGTTGGTGTTTCTCTGTTCTGAAAGGATGAGTGCTGCTTAACCCAAATCAATAACCCACCACTAGGACGTCCTAGCTTTTTAGTGGTTGCTGCTTTGGCAAAAGCCAGATAGCCCGGGCGGTGGATTATAGTCGTTGACCAAGTCTCTTGGAATGCAATGAAATCATGGCTATCTACCAGATCCGACCATTCAATTGAACAAAGTTTAGAAGGTAGCCCTGCAATGTTCCAAGACATCAGAACAGGAGGGTTTGGGCCTGAGGGCATCTCACAGGGAACCTGATGCTCTATATTTGGAAGGGTCGGTGACACACACGGGAAGTCCCGACCTTGGGCTATTGATTGAGCTGCCAAGAGGAGTGAGGAGTAATTGGGGCCTTTATCATACTCCTCTATGTGGTCCCTACATGGCGATTTAATTATTAGCGGTCAATCGCAAGCTTCTAGGTCAGATAATGGGGCAAACCTATTTTGTACAGGGATCTCTCCAAGTCTACGGTCACACCTCGGGGTTGCTCTAAGAAGCCCAGGTTCGTTAGTAGGGAACCATGGGTAGGATGGGTGTGGACCCTGGTCGTATACTTGTGTTTTATTTTTAGAACCAAGTAGGACTTGGTACAGGTAGGTAAAATATAATTTCAATTGTAAACCTTTACATGCAATTGAGGGTGGATTTGCAGTCGATATACAGGTTCGTATCACTTTAAAAAGCAGTTTAAATTACACAGTAATTACTTTCAGAATACTTTTTAGTTACTTTTAGATTACTTTGAGGACCGGGTGGTATGCCTAGATACCAAACCTAAGTTTCTCACAATAGACGGTAAGTAAGACTTTATAATTTGCAGTTAAGTTCATTTTTCTCCTTAGAGAGAAAAAGTGTTAGCCTGTTCTCAGGCACGTACAGAACTTAAGAGTAGGAGTTTTAGGGGTTAGGCCTAAGGTCTAGTTGGGCACTCTAGTGGCACCAGCAGGGGCACTGGGGCGGCCTGACAGAGTGCAGGGGCCCAATGTTAGCTAATGAGGCAAAAAAGGCCTTCGATTAGGGACAGCTTCCGAGCAGGCCAATCAGGTGTGCGAACAAAGCTTCTGGGGTGAAGGTCAGCACTGCAGGGGCCAACAATCAGCACCCGAGCTGCACCACCAGTGGCAGTGGGTTGGAAAGGTGCAGGGTGCCAAAAAGACATCAGGGACCCGGTGCTTTTCAATGGAAACCTTCGATTTGGTGATGTTGCTGCAGGCTCGGGCAGGGAGGCTTCCTGAAGGTGACCACGGACTGGAGAGATCCGTTTGGATCATGGGGGACGCCTGGACACCATTAGTTGGGCCACCCAAGGCCAGTGAAGGGGTTTTCTGGCATCGTATTTATTGCCTGCTCCGGACACAGTCGGGGAGAGCCTTTGGGTTGAGCCTGCAGGAGTCTTCTTGAAGCTTGAGTGAGGTCAAGGATCACCAGATCAGGATCGCTGGGGGAGGGGGGCCTTGTGGGTTTGGGCCACTGAAACTCGGGTTGTGGGCATCGGTTGCAGAATCGCAGAGTCAATGGATTCTGGTCTTTTAGTCATTGTTAAGCAAACCAAGTGCCCACGGAAGACAGTCTGTAAGGGGAGCAAAGGGCAGGTCCTTGGTGCTCTGGGGGGCTGCCGGACACTCCGGTTCTTTCTCTGTAAGCAGGTCGGAGTCATGGCAATAACCATTGTTCCACTATTCTGTGTTTCCCTCAGTCTCTTGATAAAAATAATACCTCACATGTGTGGGTAGGCATAGTGCCCGCAACAGGACATGGCCCAAAACGCAACATGGGCACATCTTTTTTCCCCCCAGTGAAAACTGACCCTTTTTTGCAGTATGCCTAGCTGTGGTTTTCGGACCCTAGCTCAGTTGGCACCCCGGGAAACCTAGCAAACCTGAATATTTTGGAAACTAGACACCCAGTGGAATCCAAGATGGGAGGACTTGTGTGGTTTTAACCAGGTTCTGCTACCCAGAATCCCTAACAAACTTCAAACTTTGTAAAAAGAAAAGCACATTTTCCTCATATTTCTGTGACTCAAACGTCTGGAATCTTCATGGACCCACAAAATTCTACCCAACCCATATTCACCAAGTCTTCTGATAAAAATGGTACCTCACTCATTTGTGATGATTAAGTACCCGAGACAGGTAAGGGCCCAAGATGTATTGTGGAGACCTCAAAATTACAGATTGCAAAACGACCTGGTTTTTACAAGAGATGGCACCTGGTTTATTTTTTTGCCTCAAGCTCAGCCGCCATCTAGGGAAACCTACCAAACCAACACATTTCTGAAAACTGGACATCCTGTGGAATCTAGGGAGGTAATACTTGTGTTGGATAGCACAACATTTGCCTACACAAAATCCCCGGCAAACCTCAAATTTAGCTGGAAGAAAAAAAACATTTCCCACAAATTTGTGTGGGATCACCGTGCCGAACAAATGTCCTACCACCCAGTTTTCCCCTTGTTTGCCTAGGGAATGACTGAGCTAGGGTACAAAATCCCCAGCTTCCCATATTGACAAAAAAAAAGTCTTACAAAAGGCCATTAAACTGCCACAAATTTAAATCTGACACTAATTTTATAAAGTTAATCCACCACTTGGTATTAGCACCCCCAGCAACACTGGCTTCAAAGCATAAATACTTCTCACAGCAAAGCCTTCTGAAGGTGAGCCATAAAGCCACTTCATGGTACCAACTGCTTTATGGTGCATTCACACACCATTCACATACCACACACAAGACTTCCATACTGCCAGCCACGGGCCCAATCAACCAGAACACTTGCACTCACAAACATACCACCGCCATGCAAGGGCCCACCACACTGATGCACCACAAAACATAATGAGTTTGACTGCATTTTATCACTTGTCAAGTCTACGCCTCTTCCTTCCTGAACGTTATAAAACACATGCTGAGTGAACCTTTACTAAGGACTCCCATGACAGCCACATGAGGCTCAGGAAGGCATGTCTTTCATGCCCCTTTAGCACACTCACTGTGCTAAATCCAACTCCTTCCAGTTTGTGAATGCAAGTTGTGGAGTGCCAGAGTAGGCCACAAAGCTATATCTTGAACTGAGCGAGCACATCAATCTTTGAAAAGAAGGCAAACATGCTGTAAATTTTCCAAAGCTTTCTAAAGAGAACATCAAACTATGAAGAACGGTAGAATAGGAAACACGAGTAGTCCGTGACAACGTAGCATATGTCCAAACCACTGTTATGTGCAGTGAATGTAATGCACTTATCATACAGCAAACTGACCATCTACTAAATTCTGACGGAGGATGAACATGGCAAGCAGCATTGACCCGTAAGTACTGTAGTAAATTCAATGCGACAGTCCCACGAATGAATTTGAATCCATGGGTGAAGTTGTGACATGCATCTGTACTAGCTTTACTATCTGGCTTCTACCTATGCAATATTCCTGGGAAAGCCCACCTACCATAAGCGGTTCTAACCCATAAGTGTGCCTGTCCTCATCAGAGTCCGGACTAATCCTGTCTAATTGTCAAATGACCCTATACTAATGCCTTCCATCTCTAGCTAATTGCAGCTTGAGAAAATGTTTGTCACATGCCATGAATGCTCTCACTGGGCTAAATCCAGTCCTTCCAGTTTGTGGATGCAAGTTGGGGGTGTCAGAGTATCCCAGTAGGCCATATCTCGAACTAAGCGAGCATATCTCCCTTTGAAAATAAGGCGAACATGCTGGGGTATATTGCCTAAGTTCCCTAAAGGATTAAGCAAAACCAATGTCCTGTGGGTCTCATTCACCAACACTTTCACTTGGACAGCCTGGAAACTCACTTACTAACTTGCATCATACACAACGTTATTGAGAAAGGGTACAGGTCACAATATCTTGTATGATGACTGTTTTCACATCTTTAATTTAAGATGTGAAAACAATCTTCATACAAGATATTGTGTCATGTATCCCTTTTCAATAACATGGTTATGAAACAAGTTAATTCAGTTTGCACACTTTCAAAACAAGTAGAAATGTTGGTGAATAAGTCCCGTTGGATATTTGTTTGACTCAATACACTTATTACGGTTGTCAATGGCAATAAGGGTGGTCCTTGCGTAGTATACATAGGTTCCCTAGCAAGAACTTCAAAATCCACTCAAGACTAAGTTTTTGCCTCACAGGGTACTACCTGACAAAGTGGTGCATGTTCTGTCCACCAGTATGTGCAGTGTGGGGACTATAATGCACTTGTCAATTGGCGAAGAGAACAACCACCACGTTCTGAAAGCAGATAAAAGGTGACGAGAAGTCCATCATTTCCTGAAGTAGAAGAACAAATAAATATTCCGTCGCTGCTTGTCTAGCGAAGGAGCGGCCCACAGACAGTAAGTAGCCATTCACACCAATTGTAAGGTTCACCTATTGGCAGCTCCGCCTTAGTCAATTACCCAGTATTTTGCTTTAGTATGATAAAACAAAGTAAGTTGGAAAGCAGAAGGCAGGCTTACTTGGGTACTGCGTACAGTAAATATGAGACTCCTGCCTCTTTCCCTGCATCAAGCACACTTTACAACGATGACACGGTCACTCCTTTTTGGGTGTTGCAGGAATTTTATCAGCAAAGTGTCGGTCCTGCAGCCTTGAAAGCAAGAGAGGACTGGGATGACCCAGACCTACTGTCACGTTACGGCGCTGGCCGTCCCCCTCCACGACGACGCACACACAGACGACCCGGAATACTCACTTCCGGGTGGAAGTCGAGTACCGGTCTAGTCGTTCACAAGGCGCTAGGGTCAAGGAAGCGCTTCCGGGGGAAACGCTTATACGCCGCGTTTCCCGCCGGCTCGGCGCTTCGTATTCCCTTGGAGTTCCCGAGCCGCGAGGAGCCAGATCAACCGTCCTGAAGCCAAGCGGAAAGTGAACGCCGTCCCTCTCCGCTGGAACCCGGCGTCTACCTTCGTCCTCACTTCGGAACCTGTTCAGGCATCTCAGGTTTTCCAAACCCTTGCCCCCTTGACTCTCCGGGCTGTTGAAGGGTTCTCCTGCTGTTGTGCCTGTGTTTGAAGTGAACTTGCCATTGCTGATTTTTCCTTTGATGATTTTGCCACCGATTATTTTGCCCTCTCGCGCATAGCGCCATTTCTGAATTGCCATTGCTGATTTTGCCTTTGATGATTTTGCCACCGATTATTTTGCTCTCTCGCGCATAGCGCCATTTCTAACTTGCCATTGCTGAATTTGCCATTGATGATTTTGCCACTGTTTATTTTGCTGAATTTCCATTGATGATTTTGCCACTGTTTATGTTGCTGAATTGTCATTGATGATTTTTCCATTGATGATTTGCCTTCCGCGCAGAAGCGCCTTGCTGTTTTGTTTTCTCTACTCTGGAGCAGGGTCTAAACTCTGAGTTCCGCTTCCAGGGTTGTTATTGGGAAGTTAAGGTACTTTCCACTGACCACGGTGTGGGAGCACCATCATTTGATTTGCTGCATAGCCTGTCCTCAGCACTTCACCGGAGCTACTGCCGTGTAGCGACCTGCGTCACCGCAGTAAGGGTCATTCCGAGATACCCTGCACCCCTACTCACCGCTTTCGTTCAGGCTCCTTTCCCTGCGTCCATCTCATCCCTGCTGGGTTCTACGGTCCACGAGGGTCAGGTGGGTACAGGGACGGGCGCTCCTGTCGTCTCTGCGGAATCGCTGCACAAGCAGAGGTAAGTCTTGTGGAGCAACCTGACACCTACATAGCGCACAGCTGAAAAACTATAAAAGTTTCAAAATGGTTTTAATTTTCAACTGAATAGTTATAGCACAGGAGGGAAACACTTAGAACTGTGCCAATTATTACAGGTAAATACCAATATTCCAACGGTTACACAAAAGTAAAAGACAATTGAAAAGAACAAAACATATGAGTTCAGGCGACTTGTTGATGCACAAGTTATATGAGTGAATCATGGTCAATGTTCATTGTAAACGAAGGTCCCAATGCATTTCGGGTTGTTCAACCCTTCTTCAGGGGTTGCGAATGTACAAAATCAGTATTCTGAGAGTCCACCGTAAAGGCAACTACAACAAAACAAAGAGCAACAATGGGTGTATATCCTTGATACATAAGGTAAAATCGAACTAGGATTTGCACTCAGTGAGAAACATAATAAATTGAAAAGCAAGAAGACCTCCAGTGATTACGTAGTTCGGTGAAGCCACACCCGTGTGTAAGAAGTATAATACATATCATTCATTGTGTGGAGATCGAGAATATCAAGCCCCAAGTGTTGTGCACATGAAAACAGTTATAGGCGTGCTCGAAACAGAACCTAAGTTGTGAGGGAGTTCCTTTTTTTTTTTTTATAATTTTATTTTATACTTTCAGCGATGCACATTTAATACATTCATTTAATCATTAGTGCAACATAATCCTTTATATATTATCATCAAAAATTGAAAAATAATCAAAGCAAACAGAACAAAACAACCCTGGCCACTCCCTAGATCAAGTACTACCACCTTACCCTATCCCATCCCGCCACCGCGCGAAGGGCTCCCAAATTCTTATACCTAGAGCTCTGCCCGCTCTACCTTTTCTTGCATATATGGGTTTCTCCAAATTGAATGTGTTAATTAAATTTGCTAACCATACTTGCATGGACGGAGGGGATTTATCTAGCCAAGCCCTGGCTAGGATTAATCTATATACCGCCATCGTCACAAAGACAAATTCCCTCTCTACATTACTACTTCCATCGTGACCTATCCCTAACAAAATCCGCGAGGGAGATAAGGAGATCTGTAACCCTAAAGCCCTATCCATAAAAACCTCTATGTCACTAATTAAAGTGTGTAATTGTGGGCATGTGGCCAACATGTGAAGTAAATCTGCATCTAATGCGCTGCATCGAGGGCAGCTGATCCCAGTTGTACACCCCCATTTAGCAATTCTAGCGGGCGTATGGTATAGGGAAAATAAGGTCTTGTAGTGTTGAGATTGTAGAGGAGCTGAGCATAAAATATTACAACCCAGATCCAACGACTCCTGTAAGTCCTCTAATTCTCCTCCAAGCTTCTCAGCCCACTTGCGCCTATATTTATCCAGATCATCCGCTTTAGTTTTGACTAATAGCGCGTAGGCTGACCTAATATTATGATAGCCGCCCGTAATTAAAATCTCTAGAAAATCGTTTATGTTATAACCTGCTGAGCCGCCTTGTTTATCACCCAAAAATCTTCTGAGTTGTAGATACTTGAAAAAATCTCTCCTATTTAAATCGTATTTATTTACAAGTACCTCAAACTGTACCACTCCCTCAACATCTCTTAAATCCCCAACTTGGTTAATTCCCTTTCGATTCCATTCAGCCATAACTGTATCCGTGAAAATTTCTAAGGGAAACAACTTATTATTATATAGTTTAAGATTTCTATTATATCGACCGAGTCCCGTCTTCCTCGTAAAAGCCTTCCATACATTTAAGGCCGCGTTTAGAGTCTTAAATTGCTTCCTTCTAAGATAGCCAAAATCCGTAAAGTATAAAAAGCAATTTTCTGCCTCTTGTCCCAACAAGATTGCATAGACATCCGTAGATGCAGAAGTAATTTTCTGAAGCATCCCCCCTCCTCCGATTAGGCCCTACATATATTGAAGGGCGGATGCCAAATAATATAGTCTAAAGCCCGGGGCTCCCCAGCCCCCTCTGTCTCTCGGTAAAGTCATACATTTATACGCCGTACGAGTTTTCCCGTGGGCCCATATAAACTTGTTGAGAATAGCTTCCAATATATTAAACCATTTGGCTTCAAAAATTAACAGGATTGCTCTAAATAAATAAAGAAATTTTAGCAATACACTCATTTTTAACACATTAGTGCAACCTACTAAAGAGAGATGTAAGTTGTTAATTCTGATTAAATCCGTTTTTACTTTCTCAAGCAGAGGGGTTATATTGCTCTCAACAAGGGTATCTAAATTTGCAGATATTACTATGCCTAAATAAGTAGCCGAAGTAGTCACCCTGGAGTCTATACAAGAAATGACACTATTCGTAACTATCTGGGTCTTAGATCTGTTTAGCTTGTATCCTGAAATTTGTCCAAACTTGCTAGCTTCCCTTTCCACCTCTATGATAGCTAAATCTGGATTCGGGGTGAGTATAGCGTACCCCAGAATTTTAATTACACAACCATTTAAAACCATTGGTGGAATCGCTCTATTTCTATCCAATCTCCGTAGAAAAGGCTCCAAAAATAACGCAAATAGTAGGGGGGGGATGAGGGACAGCCCTGTCTCGTTCCCCTAAAAATTGCAACTGGGTCTGAATATCCTCTATTTACCCTAATTTTAGCCATTGGACATTCATATAAAGCTCGAATAGCTGTTATAAAGCCTTCTCCAATACCACTCCATCTCAGAACTGTCCACAAGAAACTCCAGGCGACTCGGTCGAAAGCCTTTGGCATCTAAAAACAATGCTGCCACAGGGTCGCCCAGGGACTCCGCGGCATCGAACATTGTAATGACCGTCCTGACATGCTGAGTAGTTCCCTTGCCTGGTATGAAGCCGTGCTGGGATGGACTTACCAGCTGCTCTATATTACCTGCTAGCCTTGTTGCCAGCATTTTTGAGTAAAGTTTTATGTCAGCATTCATAAGAGTGATGGGTCTATATGAACCCGGGAGTGTCGGAGGTTTACCTTTTTTGGGGATAACTATAATATCCGCCGCACCCCAAGACTCGGGAGGAGAGCCCCCTTGTTGTGTATATAGCATGATGTTAAACATATCCTCACCTAAAGTGTCTTGGAATACTTTATAGAATTCCACCGGGATTTTATCTGGCCCTGCCGCTTTCCCCGAGGGGAGACTCCTAATTGCTCCCTTAAACTCATCTATATGGAAAGGAGCATCCAACCCCGCTTTATCCTGTGCGGACAAAGCGGGAGCCAAGACGTCCCTAAGATAGCAATCCACCTCTTCCTCTATTAGGGTGCTCCCTTCCTCACAAGTTTAGAGTTTGACATAAAACTCCCGAAACACTTCCCGGATAAGATCAGAGTCTGTGACTAGGTTTCCCTGGCTATCATTGATTTCCTTAATATCGGCCATGGCTGTATGCTGCCTAGTTCTAACAGCAAGGATATGCCCAACCTTCTCGCTCAACTCGTAAGAATCTTGTTTATGCGCCAGGTATTTTTCAGCGGCTTTCACGCAGATGCCCTCAGTAGCATCCCCTTTAAGGGCAGTTATGTTGACCAAAAAGGGCTCGAGTGGAAAACCCTGAGCTATAGCTCTAGCAAGATTTTCTTCTGCTGCCAGCAATCCACATCTTATATCCTCCAGGTGTCTTCGGTCTCTTTTATGTTTAGCCAATACATAACTCAGGGTTTCTCCCCTCACTCCCGCCTTAAAACAATCCCAAACCACACCAGGGGGGGCAGTACTTCTATTAATATCCCAGAAGAACGTTATCCAAGATTTCATATGCTTCTGATATGCCCTATCGCTTAATAATGTACGCTCAAAAGTCCACTGGGACTTTCTAACATTTATATGCGTAGTATTTAATGTTAAGACAAGAGGACTATGATCTGAAAGAATTCTAGGCTGTTTCTCTATTTTTGTATGAGAAATTAGGGAGTTAGAAACTAAAAAGTAATCCAGCCTAACTAAAATTTTATGCGGAGCCGAAAAATAGGTACTACCGTCTGCAAGGGGATGTAGCTTAATCCACGGATCAACAAGGGAGTTATGTTGGGCCATACTAGCCAGAGCTCTGAATGTCTTCCTCTTTCTCCCTAAATCCCTCCGCCCGGATTCTGTAAAGGAACTCGTTGGATCATGGATGTTAAAATCTCCACTAAAGTATGATGGGTTCTGGCCACTGCGCTAGTTCCAGGTCCATAAACTGCCAAACCTCTGGATCATCTTCTGTGGAGCCATATATTGTAACTAATGTAATCTTTACCCCTTTTATACTCATTTCCGCGATGACCCATCTCCCCCATTGGTCCTCGCTTTTTCGATGTATCACCACCTCAATTTTTCTCCCTAGTATTGCTACCCCCCTAGTTCTAGTCCCCTGTTTGCTAGCCGCTAAAACATCAAAACTAAGTTGTTTTAAAAGGTAGATCTGTGTTGCTTCAATATGAGTTTCTTGGAGGCAAACCAAGTCCAGTTTCAGGGATCTCAGCAACCCTGCTACTTTCACTCTCTTCCCGGGATTATTCAAACCACACACATTAATTGAAGCAATTTTACAAGGCATTACAGGAGATTAACGGATATCCTACATCTAATCCGCCAGAGAGTAAGCATCACAAAACTGCCACAACCTAGATTTCTTTGATACCATCTGTACCATCTAACTTGCATGTACCATGAACCACGCAACAAAAAGGAAATAATAATAATGTGCATTAGAATGTGCATTATCAAACCAAAAAAAACACACATTTGTTTAAACCCTAAAGGACCCCCCACTGACCCCCCCCCACCCAGACCCTCACCCCTCCCTTCCATTGGTCCCCACCCCCACCCACCCCTGCACAGGCAAATAGGTCCATCGGACCTATACGTAGCCGGTTTCGGACTGCTAGAGTCGCATCCCTCTCCCATCTTCATCTCAAGCACTGTACTGCCATCAACTAGTGCCCCCAATTTATGAGAGAAAAAAAACGTTTGTCCCCTTTAGCTACCATAGTGATACATTCCCTCCCTGCAAATCTTAATTTTTCAGCTCGTCCATGAACTGCTGAGCTTTAATCTCGAAAAAAAACATCCTAACTCTTCCCGAGTGATTACTTTCAGTTTGGCAGGGACAGTAAATAAGCCTCTGAGCCTAGCTCCTGAAATTTTGCAATCATCTGCCTCAACCTCCATCTCCGTTCAACAGTAACATGGCAAAAATCCGGTCTTGCAAAAAAGGATATGCCTTTGAACGATCTCTTATTAGTAGGTCTAGCTTTCTCAATGATTTCCTGTCTAAGAAGGAAATTTCCGAAATAGACTAAAATCGCACGCGGGAAAGATGCCTTACTTCCACCATCTGCCCCAAAATTCTTTTTGAGTATAAGAGGAAACCTATGCGCTCTCTGAATCTCCCTGTCCCACTGCCACTGAGACTCTGGGAAAGCTCCTCTAAATAAATTGACAATAAAGCGCATTATGTCCTGCCCTTCAATCCCCTCTGCCACACCCAAAATTCGGACATTGTTCTGCCTTTGGCGGTTTTCCAAATCCTCCAGTTTCCATTGCAGATCCTCTGTGGCTTTTACTTGATCAGTTCTGAAAGTCTGCCAATTTCCAAGATCGTCTTCTAGCTTACTCGTGCGGTCCTCCACCTCCGCAACTCTGCCAACCAGATCATCATAGAGCTTATTGGTTTTCCTCAATGAGACTTGTATTTTTTTTGCGTCTTGCCTTGCTTTCCGACTTGCAGCCCTAGCTTCTGCTTGCATCTGTTTAAGCATATTGAGCAGTACGTTGCCAGGTACATTCTGACTCGGTGAACCAGCGATTTCCTCCTCTTGATATGTATGGGACGTTTCTAAATAATCCCAAGTTAATCCTCTCTCCATGCTTCCCAATGAGCCAATCTGTTGACTACTTGGTTTTAATTTTACCTGTCTTTTTCTTAAGGTTGAATCTTTTCCTGTACCTAAGCCCTTGTCTCCCCCAGATGAGCTAGAGTCCGACAGTGTACCTTCCCCTGCTCCCTCCACCTCCTCTTCTTCCTCTGTACTCTCCTCTGTGCTCATCTCGCTATGTTGTAAAGAGAGGGAATCCGAGTCTTCATTAAGTGAAAAAAATTTCTCCCCATCAGTTTCACCAACACTGCTTTTCTCCATTATCTCAACCTCCTTATGACCAAGCCATCCTACCTCTATTGCCGGGTCGATAGATACTGTATCCGGAGCTTTAGGAGCTCCTAGCTCTGACTCAAGCAACATAATTGCCTCCATCATCTCCGCATTCACACTCTGCTTTACTGGTGGAATAGTTTTGCTTGCTTGGGGCTCCTCAGTATTCTCGATGAGCTCAGAGGTTCGTGCCGAATCGGACTGAAGCGAAGGCTGCTTCTGTATCCCGTCATTGTTGCTAGACTGCAGGGACTGCTGTTGCTGAGCAACGCGGGCGTCTGTGCTTGACGTGCTTACCGCGTCCTCGAGGACGCCTCCAGGGACGCTGAGATTGCAGCAGTCTCTCTCTCTGCCGGATTCACTTCATGCTGCCAAGGGATGACCGGAGAACACTTCTGCTAAGGTAGGCTGTCTGAGGGGGGTCTCCCTGGACTTTACCTTGAGTTCTCCCGATCGAACCATCTTTCCAGCCCCGTCCTCATGTTGTATAGGCCTCTGGCTCTGGGCTTCGGTGACTCCCTCTGGCCGGCTACATGAACCCGTGGGAGTGTTTACTATAGTCTTCTCTGCCCTCCGTGTCTCAGTCCTCTTAAGCCGTTGTGTAGTCATTGTCTTCCGGATTGCTCCTAGGTCCTTTGCGATCGCCGGCGTCTCTTCATTTAAATCTTCCGAGGGAGGGTTTTTACCAGTCTGCCGTTGCTCCTTAGGCTTCTCCTTTGCTTTATCCACCTTAGCAGGACGCGGAGGCATTTTGTATGGCCTTATGTAGCGCTGTGTCAGGATACTCCAAGTACTCCCGCAGGCTCTCCAAGCACTCTCCAAAGCCTCCTTCAAGCGAACCAGCTCAGGTAGTCTTGGCACTCTAGTAGAAGTAGAATGTCGAGCCAGCACCTGTAGATTTGTATACCAGATGCGAGTCCAGGCCATCGGGGGGACTAAATTACTCAAACCATTGCATAGTATCAGTGCCCTAGGTTGCTACCATTGGGAGAGGGTTTGATAGCGACTACTCAGCCCAGCCCGTCCGCGGCCATCTTGTGAGGGAGTTCCTAGTGAATATAGCCGCTAGCTCTACCCATGGAAATTTGATTACTCACGTAAAGTGATACTCAGTAGGAGTAACACAAAGTGGGTATCAGGAATCTGTCTTCTAAAAATAACAGTAAACACAAGATAAACCCGGTGAAACAAGGTGCCAGGTCATTAGCCCTTAGAGGGAAAACCTTAGTGTTAATGTGCGCTTACCGGAAAGAAACGACATTTGATCCCAGATTTTTAGCGAGCCAATCGACACGTGAAAATGAGAGTAACGTAATTATTTAGAGCCACAGTCACAATGGTGACTCTTAAAGATTCGAATGCATAAAGGTGAAAAGGTTCAGATGCTTGCCAGCGGATATTCAAACAGTGCAACGCGATGCGTCACGATGAGAAGGCGTGCGTAAGGACGTGTGTATTACGTGTTGAGATTTAAAGGGGCCACGGTGTGAAGAAGAAAGAAGCTTTATTGACAGCAGTGTTAAAATGACAGACAATGAGTCTTATGGGTGTGAGGGTAAAGACATTTCATAGAAATAAACCTAATGTCAACAATGTCAAAGTGAAATGGGAAAGGAAAATAAAAAAGTGAAGGTTAAAATCATGTAAACGGACAGCCGGAAATTCAAAGGGAGTCTGTCTTGCCACGTCCTCCGGAACACAAGTGGAGGCTTCTGCTTCAGTAGCAGTGAGACTTTCAATCACAGACAACTGGAAAGACACGAGCCTTCCGGTGGCAGTCAGACGATAAACAACATGAGCATTGTATGTTGCCATCTGGATCAAGTGAGTAAACAGTTTCTTATACCAAATGCGAGTTTTACGACTCGCATTGTATGGCTGAAGAACCTGGTCGTCTTGTCCACTCTTCCCATGTACTTGTTGTAATCAAGTATACAGGTGGGCTTTTAGACTTCGGCCATATGACCCCAAAGTGTGACTGGGGAAGTGCCATCACACCTATCTGAGAACTTGACTGCGAGCAGTTCATTGGAACGCAACGCAATGCTCTGGGATTTCTGTAGTTTTTGCAAACAAGCTCCTGTGGGAATTCTTTTCGGAGAAAATTAATTCTACTAGCGTGGGAGGGCAACCTACAGGGTTTAGAGTTGTGTTCTTCCCTGTATACAGTCTCAAGCTGTACACACAGCCAGGTGAGTTCTCACACAGCATAGACAGCTTGATGCCATAGGGAGTGTGTTTGCTCGGAATGTACTGCCTGAACAGCAGCCACCCGTTATACAAGATCAAGGACTCATTGATGGCTATTTTTTTTTTCCAGGAGTATAACCCTCTGGAAACCTGGCAGACAAATGCTCCACGGCAGGCCTAATTGTGAATAACCTCTCATGGTCTGGATGGTCCCGGAGCAATGCGGCAAAATGGTCATTGAAATGTATGCAAGAGCAAAAAACGATCTCGGCTCATGTATGGTGCAAAGATGGTTGTTAACCAAACCGTGCGTGTAGAGCAGTAGAACAGCAAGGTTGGTTTATTCACTAACTTCATTTTAAGCGCGAGGCCCAAAAATATCTTCAATTCCCTTAACCCCTTCGATGCTGCGCAGATTCCGCCGCTGTGCTGACGGAATCTTGCGCGGGTGTGGTCATGACGGAATGGTTCCGTCATGAGCACAGCTCAACCGTGGGTCATGACGGAACCATTCCGTCATGAGCACCGAAGGGGTTAATGAAGTGGGAGTCCACTTACATGCCCTAGAATGAGGCCAGAGAGTGCCTCCGTCCTCCTTCAGAAATTGTTCAGCATACAAATTTGTTTGCTGCACAATTGTATCAAGGAAGTCAACATCTAAAAACATATGGATGTAGTCGATTGGCTAAATATTTGCTGTATTGACTTTACATTCAGAGTCCCTGGAGACCGCATACTGTATGCGGTCTCAAGGGAGAGAAGTAGGTTACTGTACCAGAGGCGGCTTTGCCAAAAGTGTAACTACAAGCCCCTCTACCCCGGTCTTTGACCATGATGCAATAATATAGCATCTACAGAAACACCACTAGAACCGTATGTATACAGTGTGCATTAGGTGTGCATGGTTTGGGTCCTTATTACAGGATTCACTAGGAGTGATACGCACAGGGTTGGACCCCGTGGAGTCCTGATGAAGAGCTATTAGGGGAAAAGCTTGAAACATGTTAACAAAACACATTACTGAGACAACCAGACTCATTAAGGTCCAGTTTCTTCTCAGTAAACGACCCCTGATTTTAAACCATACCATCTATGAGGTGAGAATAAAAGTCGCCAACTAGTTAGGTATTTTTAAATGTTCGTTTCCTTTTCACTCCACATCACATCACTGCAGTACACACAATCTACAATAAAAAGTGCTCCTACATAATTTGCAAGTCGCAGCACGACTCAATCCATAGAGGATGGAGAGGAACCCCATTGATGAAGAATGCCACCTAGGGGAAACCCTGGTTGGTGAGGGGTCTCTAGAAGAAAATATTTTTTTCTAGACAAGGGATTACAACAAACTCTTACTGTATCCTATCTAATTCCAGGTTTTCTTCGAATTACTCTATATGAATCCTTACAGAACCCAAACTTCTTACAAGGAGGATTCTCTTTTTTTTTTTATTGATTTTTTATTTTTTTATTTATTGTGTAGCTTATGGTCACACATCGGTAAGACTGACCATACCTTGGCCTGAAACTCTCTCCAAGCACACCAGCCCCGCCAGTCGACATTGTAGGATGCATAATTTAAAATACTGAATCTTTATCCCTGGACAAGTTAATGAACTAGCGGAAAGAACTGAAGATATGCAAGAGCAAAGAAAATACATATTTGCTCTTGAATGTGTTTTGCCAAAGGGGCATAAAGGGGTCCCTGAATTAAGGAACTGTAGCTATAGCTAGCCAGTGCAACTGTTAAAGTCCTCATCAAAGACCTATAAATACAGACTGTTTAAAACAGTTACACCAAAGCAGAATATGACGCAAGGTATATGTATTGAGAAAGTAATACTTCTTTGAACCCGTGCAAACTTTTGAAGGTGTAAAGCAAGATGTGATGCCTTGCAGGAGATGGAGGATGACAAATTTACCTTCTCTAGGCACATTGTCCATGTCCAAGTCCAGGACCTCTCCATCACTGGAAAAGTAGATATGAGAAGGCAAGGAATCCCAGGGTTTCACATCCTCCATTAACGTACTTTGGAGCATCTGTTACATGGTCTGCTCAAAGTGGCCCGCGAGGACAGCCTGCATCAGTGGTGTCGACAGATGATCATCTAACCATGGTCGAGTGACAAGAGATTGAGATGAAGCAGCACAAGCGTGATGACCTCAGCTTAGCAAAGGTCCCCAAGGCCCTCCACTCCATGACAAGGGGTAGCGTCACCGATTGTCTCGCACCTGGGCACTTCAGATTTAAGCCCTGAAGCGCCCTGGGTCGAGTGTCAATCAGTGACACTTCATCACAGAGTGGGGTGGGGTCAGCAGTCTCACTGACCCCATCCCACTCTGATGACGTTTGGACTGCTGCCGTCGATCATTGGAGGGAAGACAGCAGTCTCAAGCCTCCTGGAACCTCAGAGGCAGAGCTGGCTGCAGGTAAGTGTGTTTAGTTTTATTTTAAATTAATGTTTGGTGCGTGCATGTATGTATGAATGAATGTTTGGTAAAAAAGTGTTTCGAAAGGATGTGTTTGTGTGTGGACTCATGTGTGTGTGAATGCCTGGCTGTAAGTGTTGTGTAGGTGTGCGTCCAGCCAGCCCCCCTCCCTCAAAAACTTACCGGCTGCCACTGCAGATAGCTCCTACAAAGTGAATAGGACCCTGCGACTTGGAGGGGGGAGAAGGGGGTGGTCAACGAATGAAAACTACTTAGGGTAAACCGGTACAATTTAGGGGAAGTCTGTGGTGCTCACTGAAATTCGTTGACATCAATCTATAGCTGTTATTTACCATGGCTGGAGTGCTCAGGCCTTTCCTAAAGTTCAGGAAAAATAGAAGTTAAGGTAGCCTTGCATGTTAAAGCACTCCAACCAATGCCTCTGCGGTCACCATCTGTGGTTCAGAGGCAATCAGATGGCTCATACAAAGCGAATAGGAGCCAACTTGGGGGAGAAGGGGTTGGTCAACAATAGAGAACTACTGAAGATAACTGGCACAATTTAGGTGAAACCTATAGTACTCAAAGAAATTCGCTGAGATCTATCAATAGACATTAGTCACCATGACTTGAGTACTCAGGCCTTTCCTAGAGTTAGGAACAATAAAAGTAAGTAGTCTATGCAAAGCCAAAGATGCTTCAGAAATTTGAACTACCAGATGAATTTGCTTCATGGAGGCAGGTGTTCCTGGGCAAAAGGGGTGTTGCCCAGCCACCCTCTGGGAATAGTCAAGAACAGGGATAATAAAACAGCAGTTGAAAAGAAATTACTGCTTTGAGGAAGTGTCCTGAATCTCCTGGGTGAACACTACTAAACTTGGGAGATGACCTACTACACAAGCACCAGGCGTGTGAGGTTTTAGTCAATCTGCTGGGACAAGCTACAGCAGTGAATTCACATGAGGGAGTGCTGGATTATAACGACATGGATCTAGTTGCTTTTGGGGTGCAGGACCAGTGGCCCTGGGAGGAGTTGCAAAAATCCATGAACTTCAATGGCTAGGGGTGGGACATGCCATTGTCAACCAGGAGGGAGTGGGTGGCAACAATGTTGATCATCACAGAGGTAGAGGCTGTAGGAGGTGCGCAGGGGGGCTGCTCTCCAGGCATAAACGCATGGTTAATACTGCATTTGGTTTCACTTTGAAAACCTCGTGGAGCTGAGCACACACGGTGCTCCAATATCGACTGTAGAGGCCCAAGAAAAGGCAGGAACCAGCTGCAGACAACTATTAAACTAGCGGACTAAGTTTAAGTGTGCAGTTAAGCCACTGCATCAGAAACATCACCCCCACCTCCACCCACCCTCACTGCTTTAGCAGCCACAGAGGGAGTAGAGTTCTTGATTGGCCTCATCTGTCTGCAGATTGGCAGACAAAGGCTCACAATGAACTAGCGTGGAAGAAGGAAAGGGTGGAAATATGGGCAAGTGAAAGGATGGATGTAAAGATGGATGAGCGAAAGGCAAGGTAGATGGATGTGTGGATGGAACAATGAATAGATGGTGAGTGAAAGGGTAAATAGAGGAATTTAGGAGTAGATCGAACGATGGATGAGCCAGTCACTGTTGAGCCACACACAGTATGCAACTTACCAGAGACTGTGGACCTTCAAAGTACTGCTCCTGGACAGCACAGATGCAATCAGGTCCCTTTTGTTTCTTCAGTAATGCACACCTGGGGAGTGGACAGAAAAAGGTTTAGAAAAGGATACACATACAGTGAACCTGCACAATTGATTGGAAAGATTACCAATGGCATGGACGACAAGTGGTTGATCAGTGTAGCAATTCACCACTTAAGGTTTGAAAAGGGAATAATGGTCAACTTCTGTTTTGGTGGGAGCAGAGTTACAATGAACACAGGATAATTTTCATGGAAGCCTGAGGTTCAAGAATTAACAACTGGTGTTGAGCAGACCAGATAATACATCACCCTTCTAACCTAGAATATTTTGACCAGACTGAATACCAACCAGTCCCTTTAAGCGCAGATTCTCCTCGCCTGCAGAATTTCTAAACGATCCAACAGCTCTCCAGCAATCATACCCTCAGCCATGCTCTGCATTTAGTCCTACTCAACTGAACTTTGTATCAATGTAAAAATGACCCTACCAGCCCCCTTTCCAGTGCACAACTGACCAACCAATGTCCCCTGGCTGCTCCTCCTGCCATCCCCTTATAAGCTGCAGGCCAATTAACCAGAGATACGTCAGGCAGTCACAGGCCCATTGAAAACTGCATATAATGCACAATAGGACCTTCTGGGGGTCCAAGTAGGAGATATGCTGAAACCAGACTCCATGACTTCCATGTCAATTTGTGACAGGCATTTTCATTTCTAAAACTAGAAAAATAGTAAATCTGATCAGTATCTGGAATGGGATTAGGGGAATAAGGGAGCATTTATAGGGAGACCACCTGAGCAATCACCAGTATTTTCATATAAAGACCTGTAATATTGGGAAAAATTGCATTTGATCCCTGAGAACCAAGAGCTTTACTCACCAAACATGACTCACCACAAAATAGCTAAATAAGCAGAGGTGTGGCCATCAATAGAGCAGCAGGCGCAATGGTACCAGGGCACACAAGTGAACCAACGCTGTGTACTTCCATTATGGTGGCATTTTGTTAGCTAACAGAGAGCAGTGGCATGTTCATTTGTTTGCATGATACCCTCATGTTCCCTTGCTAGGACAAAAAAAGGGCCACACCCATGCAACCACAGACCCTGGCTTAGAGGGATTAGCATTCTGCCCATGAAGGCAAGCACTTTGTTGCCCACAGAGGTAGTGAGTCCTATATAAGTGTTGCAATGCAAGCATCTGCAGAACTGCTAATCAGTTTAGAAGCCTTAACAAAGGCCAATGATGGGGTGTGAGGCGGCACTAGCCATGCCAAACGAGAGAAACAGGGTGATGAAGCAAACAGAATTATACCTACAGATAAGAAATCAAAATGTGAAGACAGTTAAAAAGGAAGGAACAAAATAGATAAAGTGAGTCGGATCAAGAAAGGGAGAATGTTTAAGAAGAGGAAAGAGCAAAATACATAATATGACAAGGAGTGAGGCTTAAGCATGGACTAACTGGGAGAAGGTGAGAAATGGAAGCACATGAGTAAAGACGAAATAAAGGAATGCAGTAAGAGGGAGTAGAGGCAATGAAATTTGCTGCAAGAGAAAGTGGTGGGAGAGAAGAACAGATTCATTAAATAAAAGCTCCAATAGGCTATGGCAGAGATTAGAGGTCCCGGGATATGCAGTTATTATCTTGCTGTAGCAAAGGCATGGACCGCATTATCCCAGCAGCTCAATCATTGTGCCTTGATGAAACAATGTGCATCAGCTGGTTACTACCAAGTGTGCGAACTCTGCTCCCCCAAGAGCCTCTAGTGCTTAAAGGAACAAGGCAATCAGAGCTCCCTCAATAGAGGCTGATATGTTGGGCAGCGCAGAGGAGGGGGGAAAAATAGAGGAAAAGAAACCTACCAGTCAACACCCTCATCTCACAGACCTAGTGAGAAAGCTGGGCATGTTGGAATAGTAGGTCACCTGGTAGGTCACTACCAAAGTGATGGGAGAGTATTTGGATTGGAGTGTCCAGTGACCGTTGCACTGGAGGACTTATGCAGGGATCTTCTTTTGAATAAATCAGCTTGCTTTTGCCAGTACTGTAAATGAGGTTTAATTTGCTAAGCTGCCTTCGTGAATTGCCCCACCTAGAATATTGATTTGCCATTATGTGATATTCAATGGTACATTTTAACAGGGTAAACAAAGAAAACAGAAGGAGATGGACAGTGCCCTGAAACTTTTCAGACACTCACCTCCACTCAGATCTGGGTTGAATCCATCATCGTTCTTTAGCTCACTTCACCACCTCAGTTCAGACCCAGCTATATGCAAATCAGTGTTGACCCTATGCCTCATGGGAACAGTCCAGCCCGAACTGCCAAGCCAGGTCTAACCAGAACTGGAAATTTTCTAACTGGGTAACAAAAACAATTGCAGTTCCTTGCCTGGGACCTCAAATATTTTTAGGACACTGGTTTAGAGATGGCAAGAGGTAGCAGCAGGCAGTGAGGAACAGAGGTTTAGATAGACAAATTAACTAGACCTAAAGCTCAGTTACACCGGAGGGCCCCAGGCAATTGCCCACTTTGAGCTGCAACTCATCATGCCCAGAGAAGTGCCAGAGAGTATGTGTGGGTAGGTGGTGTGGTTAGGGCAGATGCTGCAGAGGCCTGGGAGGAGATTAAGGCAGTGTACTCCTTTTGCTTGAACATGTTGGGGGGGGGGGGGGGGATTCCCTTATCTAAAGTCACCATCAACGTGACAACTTTCATCCCCACCCTGCCCGTACGCCTCCTACCCCAATAAATTATTGAACATGTGATATAGTACGTCGGGGTAACATGACCTCTTGGCACTACACAAGTGCCACAAAGCAGCTCAATGATTGTTTAAGCATTGCCCAATTAACAACCAGGCCTCCCTCCCATCTGATGCTTTAAAGGACCCAATATGGTCACACTCCGATTACCAGACCTTCATTTGACAGGTAGTGCTCCAGCACATTGCAGCAGCAGTACATTACTACCAATCAGAGTGTACAAGCACTTCCCCATGGGAAGTAGGTACTTAAAATACCCCATGCACCTCTGTCTATTTCTAGTATTCTTGACCTTGCTGCCCTCTTCTGCGCCCCTCAGAGGAACCAAGTTGCACCTTGACAACAGGCAGAAGTCAGTTTGTCAGTATATTTCTTTTCACTAGTTGTGAAGTATCAGACGCTGAAGATCAGTCATTCCACTCTCAATACTGTACTTGCTTCCCTGGGACATATTGGGCATGTCTCTTCCATGGGTCATGGTGCCTCTTCCAGTTACTAATCCCCGTACTGCAGTAGAAACACCTTACACGGTCATCGTAACCTGCAGAAGGTAATGCTGGTGAAAGAGGGAAGCGCTTAGCCATAAACCACCCCATGGCAACAGGCGACAAAATCCCCAACACTAATGTTTTCCATAGTGGCAGTGCCTTAAAGCAGAATACTCCTACTCTAAGTTCTTAAGAGAATTTGGACTATTGGCTGACAAAGGACCTTACACACTATTTATGATTGGGCCTTTGATATTTGTCAAAAATAAAAGTTTCTATATGTCAAAGTAGATACTTTTAACTAAATCATTTAAAAAATGTACACAGGACCAATTCTGGGCCACATTGCACCAGCAGCTGTAGGCCGTATGGCTGCAATTGTTTATCATTGCATATAGGTGTACGTTTTTCATAGGAATTTCTCTCTTACCGAATGACTTGCATCAAAAAAGTTGTACATATTTAATGAAATGCACCTGTGGAAAGTACTTTAAAGAAGGATTGCACATTGGTCCACAGGTGTGCAGTGCTTAAGGATTAGCTTAGACAACTCTCATATGTTTAATCAAATAGTGTTTAAAGATAGAAGCAGCAATCATGTCACCGTAGCCAGCTCCCAGGGGTTTCCACCTGAAGCTGGTAGATCACTGTTGCTTACTGGCAATTAGGAACAAGCATTTGAAAATGCAATAGGTCTCTTATTTGCAGGGGTTTAAGACATTGGCATTGTAAACAACAGTGCCCTTTATTTTCCTGTTTTGATAATTAACACAAATAAAATGCTTCGTCATTCACAATGCCAATAGCTCAAACTCTTGCTAATGCGAAACCCATTTCATTTAAAAGAAACAGTCGCCATTGTCACGGGCTGCTTGGAAGTGAAAGCACGTGTGGCATGCTGAACGTTGCAGGAAAGCATTTCCTGTCTGAAGTAGGAGAAACTTATTAAAGAATAGTGCTTACAGACTAAATAAGACATACCATGTAACAGAAGTAAAAGGGCCAGCCCTCATGGGAGGTTACTAATGAAAATAAGGCGGTAATAAGGAGGAACTAACAAGCCTATTAAAGCAGAAGCAGCCATTACAAAAATGGGGTTACCCAATCAGGATCATGGACCTGGGTTCAGTGTGATACAGAATACAGTGGTCCTGGACATCTATTTACAAACGGATATAAATCAAAGATCACAGTAGTAAGTAAAAACAGATTGAAGACCATGAATGAGTACGCTCGCAGAAGTCAGTAATTCACAGTAATTACTTTGAAGGAGAAGAAAAGTGCAACAACTATAATGCTTTATCATACACCCGGTATTTATTAGAATATATCACTAGGTGAACAGTTAATTATTCACTGTATTTTGTTTCAGGCGAGAGAGGGAAATTAAGGTTGCACCAGTGGGAACGTGCAAGGAAAAGGGGTGAGGGGTTCTCAAGTGTATTAAGAAGTGAAATTAGATTCACAGAAGAATAAGGGAGAGAGTTTTAAAACCATTTACTCCTGGACTGGTTATACATCGCAGTCCACAACACGAGCAGAGGATGGTTGCCGAGCGCGGACTACAGACAGCATTTACTGCCCTGGCTCTGCCCTAATGGGACTCACGGAGGGAATCACCTTATCGAGCTGATAAACTAATCAAGTTATTCTTACATGGTTTGGATGCCTTATTACCGCCACCAGCACATTGGAATTAATACCACGCCATGCCCTCCAACCTTGGAAGGACATGCCCACTTGTGATTTACTCCATATGATGACCGCGCATCCTTCACATACACTGTTGGTGTAGGACTCAACCATCACACCCATCTAGGTTGCTCATCTAGTCCTGAAGAAGACCCGAAAGGCTGAGGCCATGAATTTCCCTCATAGCCCCAAGTCGGGTCAAAACGTCGACGCCCCTTTAAGTGGCCTGGATCATTAGCTCTACCTTGAGACTTGCCACCCAATTCAAACATTTGTGTTTATGAACTGTACTGAAAAAGTGTTGATTACTCTTTGATGTGACCAGGTCTTTCAGAAGACTGGGATGTATAACCAGTGCAGGAATAAATGGTTTTAAAACTCTCTGCCTTATTCTTCTGTGATTCTAATTTCACTTCTTAATACACTTGAGCACCCCTCACCCCTTTTCCTTGCACGTTCCCACTGGAGCAACCTTAATTTCCCTCTCTAGCCTCAAACAAAATACAGTGAATAATTAACTGTTCACCTAGTGATATATTCTAATAAATACCGCGTGTATGATAAAGCATTATGGTTGTTGCACTTTTCTTCTCCTTCAAAGTAATTACTGTGAAGTATTGACTTCTGCGAGCTTACTCATTAATGCTCTTCAATCTGTTTTTTACTTACTACTGTGATCTTTCATTTATATCAGTTTGTATATAGAGGTCCAGGACCATTGTATTCTGTATCATATTAAATCAGAAGCAGCATTTACAAAGGACAATGACAAGACAATGAAAAATATGGGTGGAGAGTGGGTGGAGTGTCAAGTCCATACTGGAATACGACATGCCTCGCAGAGCAGCGCAATCCCTGCCCAGGCTTGACCTAAGCAGTACTGTTTCCAAGGAAACAATGTTTTACTACACGATTTAGAGGGGTTGACGGGTGTAGCTACAAAGCACCCTATATTAGCGGGGGGTAATGTGAGAACCCATAATGTCCAAGATAACAATTTGAATGCTTCAAGCGTGTTTCAGACTGAATATAAGTGTGGTATTCGAGAGACATTATTTCCCATGGTTCAGTGCAAACGATGGCCCATTTGAGTAATTTGTCAGTTCACTAAACTTGTGTGATATTATTTTCCTAGGAATCAATTGTTTGCTACACCAGTAGCCCTAAATATAAAAATACTATCAAATACCAAAGTCGGCAGGGTTGCAGGTATTGTTGGCTGAACAGTGTGTAAAAAAAAATAAAAAATATATGAGCTGTCTGGAAATGAAGCAAAGTTTAAAAAAACCAAATATTGTATCAGAAACTGTGCAATAAAAAGTAGTTCTTGAAATTAATACTGGTTGTACAAGGGAAAACAATGTTCAGTCTTATGAATGATCAGTTGAGGAGGAGTTGGAATCATTACCAAACGTGGAAATTGGGCATTTTTTTGCCCATATCACACAGCCAAGGCAGTTTAACGTGTGCAAATATGCACAACCTCAGCAGAATATTTTAGTTATACAGTCCTGATTTCAGTAACATTAGCTATGCTGATCAAGCGCCTTTAGCATGAAGTCGACATCTGCCTACAATAGGGGATGCTTGAGGACAACAAAAACACTTTGGGTTGTTCATAACACCTCTTAAGGGGTCACGATATCTTTGAGTGCTGTTAAATTCAGCCTGATCAGTGACCTTGTTTTAGACAGATTAAGTGTTGCCAAAAACAACTCATTACGTTCCAGAAAAACAGTCCAATGTGACCGCGTTTAGGGACATTTTATTTTTAAAGTTTTGTAAAGCGCGAACATGACCCAAGCGGGTATCAGAGCGCTTTACATACGAGAGGAGGACAACATAGGTAAATAGCTGTGAGAAAAAGCATAAAAATAAATACCAGGAAAACAATAGTATATTAGCAGGCACACGGAGATCAAGCATATGCCACATAGCGTGTTGAGCAGCAAATCAAGATGGGAGACAAGAGGAGCAAAACTTCTAGTTCAGCGCAGAGGTCAACAATAAGGCTTTCACTACTCTTTGAATGCAAATGTTAAGGGAATCAGTCTTGTTTCCACAGGTAGGGAGTTCCATATTCTCAGGGCAATTCCAGAGAATGTACCATTGTAGGTTTTAATTTTTTTTTCTAGTTCTTCGGCTTGAGCAGATGTGTGCTGGTGCTCCTAGAGGGGCGGGAGGCTCCCGATAGTTCGAACTTATTTGCAAGGTGAAAGGGAGTGTTGTAGCGTCTCGCTCTATGAGTCATAAATGCAATTTTTAACTGGATCCTTGAGTCAAACGGAAGCAGGTTGAGCAATTTCAGTTCCGGAGAGATGTGGTTGGTTTTCCTAGAGCCAGTGAGCAGTCTAGTCGCAGTATTTAGTGATGCCCTAATGGGGGCTAGATGCGAGAAGGTCAATGTGCCAACAAGGGATTTTATTTTAGAATGATCTGTTAATTGTAAATTTCAAGGATTTGAATCAATAAACATGTTATGATGAAATAACATTACTGTGAAATCAATTGAATGATCTGAACATCATAAACATATAATGATAACAACGCACACGGGGGTTCTTTTTGTGATTTAAACACAATAATTTTTATAGTTTTATCCAAAGTAAAAAGAGTACAAAAGAGACATAAATTAGAGCAATATATCATGAAAACAGGGGACGGAATTAAGTCCTCATTTCATCTAGATACACACATCTATTCCTGATTAGTTTGAACAGAGATGAAACTCTTTTTGAGCATGCAATCTACTGTACATAACAGATAAACTGGAATTAGATGGTAAAGTCGACGTTTCGGTCTTGGGTGGTGTCAATCCGTCAGACCATCTTCAGGACAATGATTGCTTAAACAAGGACTCCTAAACAATACAATGCAAATAGTTACATAAATGTAAACATTATTGCGCTAACAAATCAATATACAAAGTTTAAAACTCAAACTTCAACCCGTGTGCGAGCAATAAAGTTGTCAATATCATTTGTCAAGAAAGAATTTAAACTACATCAAGCATCTAATGTTGAGAAAAAGCTATTGCGATTCAATCATTTCGACAAATGGCAGGATTGACTCCCGCATTAGTACGATTTGGCAGTTGCTGATGCCAAGTTCTACATGGTAGGATATGATTCACTATCTCTTTGACACAGCATGACAAATTTCTTTGATTAAATACTGAACTCTGGTTTTTTCACTTGCAGTGTAAATATCCACATGATTTTAATCAAATTTACGTGAGAACGCTACTGAGACCTCTAAGTAAGCATGGTCATTGACTAAAATTATGTATTACTACAGAAAGCAATTTGTCGAAATGATTGTATTGTTTAGGAGTCCTTGTTTAAGCAATCATTGTCCTGAAGATGGTCTGACGGATTGACACCACCCAAGACCGAAACGTCGACTTTACCATCTAATTCCAGTTTATCTGTTATGTACAGTAGATTGCATGCTCAAAAAGAGTTTCATCTCTGTTCAAACTAATCAGGAATAGATGTGTGTATCTAGATGAAATGAGGACTTAATTCCGTCCCCTGTTTTCATGATATATTGCTCTAATTTATGTCTCTTTTGTACTCTTTTTACTTTGGATAAAACTATAAAAATTATTGTGTTTAAATCACAAAAAGAACCCCCGTGTGCGTTGTTATCATTATATGTTTATGATGTTCAGATCATTCAATTGATTTCACAGTAATGTGATTTCATCTTAACATGTTTATTGATTCAAATCCTTGAAATTTACAATTAACAGATCATTCTAAAATAAAATCCCTTGTTGGCACATTGACCTTCTCGCATCTATTTGCCCAAGCCCTCAAGGGTATATTGGGTTTGACCCCTATCTGATACTAATGGGGGCTAAGCTGAGTTTCGGAAGCCCACATAGAGTGGCACTGCCGTTTTCTAGTCTGGAGATGACTAGTGCTTGCACCGCAGATTTGAAGTCATCTTGGGGAAGATAGGATTTGAGTTTTCTTAGGATGCTCAATTGGTAGTTAGCTCCTTTGGTAGATGCTCTGATGTGATCCTGCATGTTTAGGTTCTTATCGAGCACAATTCCTAGTGATTTCATGGAATCCAAGATGTGAGGTGTGCAGTTCAGAGCGGAGAGATTTTTAAGATTTTTCTCAACAATCGTGGCTTTCTTAGCGGGAAAAATTAGGAGAAGTTCTGTTTTAAGGGCATTTAGTTTGAGGTGGTTGGATGTTAGCCAATTAAGAGTTTTGAGCAGGGTTCCGTTAAGTGACTAGATATCTTCAGGTGAGGCGATTTTCATGTACAGATGGGTGTCGTCCGCGTACATGTGATATTGGATGTTTGAGTCTTTGAGGATTACAGTGAGTGGTTTCATGAAGAGGTTGAAGAGCGTGGGGGAGAGCGAGCAAGCAGGGACTGGAGTTGGATAGTGTTTGATTGGATGTGATTCTCTGTGTTCTATTGTTGAGAAAAAGAGGTAAACCATTTTAGAACAGTGCCTGAGAGCCCCATCCTACATTCCAAAAGGCTCAGTAGATTGTCATGTTTGACAGTGTCAAATGCTGATGAGAGATCAAGTAGTATGAGTAGGCAAGACTCAAAGTCAAGTCAAAAAACTTTTGACTTTGACTTTGACTTTTGACTTTTTGACTTTGACTTTTTTGACTTTGACTTGGCAAGACTCATTCTTGTCAAGCAGGGTGAGCGCGTCCTCTACTATATGAGTGATGGCCGTTTCCGTGCTGTGGCCGGGAAGGAAGCCCGATTGGTGGGTTGGACTTGGCCCTTTTTGGCTAAAGTTCCTTAAACTTTTTGCTTTCCCTCTAGACCTTTTCTCTGACATGGTGTTGCCAACTTAGATGCTGTGGGCCTTTACCACTGCTGATCAGTGTCAAAGTGCAAGTGCTCCCTGTATAAAGTATAGTGGTAATTGGTTGTCCGTGATTGGTATGTTTGCCATACTAGGAAAGACCCTAGTAAAGTGCACTATGTGTGCCAGGGCTGATAATGCAAATCATACTAGTGGGCCTGCAGCACCAATTGTGCCACCCACACTATAGCCTAAAAAAGGGCACTCAGGCCTGCCATTGCAGTGCCTGTGCGCAGTTTGTTAAACTGCCATGTTGTTCTGACAAGTGCACCCACTTGCCAGACCTTACCCTTCCCTTTCTAAGGGCATCAGACACCCCTATGGTAGGTCCAAGGTACCCCCTGGGTAGGGTGCAGTGCATGTGAAAGGTAGGACATGTGCTACGGTGTGTACCATGTCCGGACAGTGAAATAATCCCCTTTTCGTTTTTCACTGTTGAAAGGTGAACTTGCCCATAGGACAAAATGGGGAGGCTGGGTAATATGTTTTCCAGCCTATCTTCCCAAAGGCTTAAGATGGAGGGGTGAAGTTTAGCATGCCTGAACTCACAATGTAATAACATCTTTTTATGAATGTGGTTTTTGCATTGTGTGTTTAGAAGCCACTCTTTTAGAAGTGACTGGGTTTTTGTGCTCCAACATTTCTGTATGTCGCTGCCTGGTTGTGGATTGACTGTCAGGATTTGACTACGATAGGATCTGGGGAATGTCTTGACCCAGGGGAGGAGGTGAGTTAGCAACAGGCTGACCTGCATCTCGAGTGTAGGGGGAGGAGTAGCCCTTAGAGGTCAAGAGGCCAGGGTTGCTGCCATAAAACAATGGTCCCATCTCCTGCTGAGTGATTGAGAATCCAGACCCCCACTAATCAAAAGGAAGAAGGTGTCACTGGCAGGGAGGCACCCAGAACTTTTTTGAACAGCTGGCTCCCGGTTGCGGTAACTAGGGAACACAAAAGTTTCCAGGAGAGTCTCTGCGACACTGTGTCCTTGTGCTTTTTGCAGCCCGAGACCCTCGTAAGGAGTGCCCTGTGATTGTGGGCACCTGGAGTCCAAGTGAGTTTCAGCCATGCTGTGTGCGTGTGCTTTTTGCAGCCTGAGCCCTTCGTGAGGATCGTCCTGTTATCGTGTGCACTGGAATCCAAGTGAGTCTCAGCGACACTGTGGGCGTGTGCCTGGTAAAGCCTGAGACCTTCGTAAGGATTGCCTTGTTATCGAGCACCCAGAGTACAAGTGAGTCTCAGCGAGGCTGTGTGCGTATGCCCTGTGGCAGCCTGAGATCTTTGTAGCAGTAGCGGCCCGGACCAGCAGCCCTGAAGGAGCTGAGACGCCGGCTTGAGCCTGCCGTTGCCAATTCACAAAGATTCCATCGGAAGCGTAAGTCGCTGGAAGAGGAGAGGAGAGGGAGGTCGCACCCCCAGGTATCGTGTGTCGACGCCTGGAGAAGGGTGCGGGCTCGGAGGGAGATGCTCTTGGCCTCTCTTTCTTTCCGGCAGCACGAGCCTCTGCTTCGGCTCGTATCATGGCCCATACTGGCCAAGGGAGTGCCAGTACCAGGGCCGGAGTGTGGAGCTGTACTTTTTGTTATTCCATACCGGTGTTGGGGGCAACTGTTGACAGAGGCGAGTCAGTGCAAGTGGCGGAGAGACCGCCTAAGGCACTGTGATCAGTGCTGGAGTGTATTATGCATTACTTTATTTCTGCATAACGGAGTACCTGATTGTCGTATTACACATTGCGTCATTTCTGCATAACGAACTACTTGATTAGTGTATTACGCATTGCATTATTCCTGCATACCAAACTACCCGATTAGTGTATTACGGATTGTATTATTCCTGAACAACGAAGTATCTGGTTGTTGCGTTGCGCATTGCATTATTTCTACATTGCAAGCTGCTCGATTGTTACGTTATTCATTGCATTTCTTTTCCATTGCAAAGTGCCTGATTCTAGCATTACGAACTGCATAACATTGTATTAGGACTACAGTGGCATGTTTAGAAATGCTCATTAATATCGCCATAACTTACAAGTGCTGGCTGGCCTAACCACCAGCCAGGAGGAATATTACCAATACTCATATGTTGGGTTTATATTGTGTGGTCTTATCGTAAATCTTTTAATATAAAATGTATACTCGTTTTTATAAAACTTGTGTGGAGTCCATTTGTGGTGTCATCATTGGGTTGATGTGAGCGTGGTTGCAAATACTTTACACATTTGCCTTGAAGATAAGACTGGCTGCTCATGCCAAGCTACCAAGGGGGTCATCTCAGAAGCTGTCCTTCCTTTCCCCGACGTGGGTCCCTATTTGGCCAAGGTACCTACCCTCAGCCAACCAGGGATCCCGGGTCCAACAGTGAGGCTTTAAAGGGGACCTGCAATTGTGGCTCGACAACTAATCAAAGAAACGCCAATTCAGCTTGGGGTCTATGGATTTTGACCACATCATAAGAGTAGGTTTAAAACAAGGTTCAAGTTGGTAGAAGCAGTGTCTGGGTGCCAGTGACCAAAACTACACTTCACTCATTCTGGGCCCCTGCTGAGTATTACCAAGGTTTGTGGGAACTCTGCATGTGTGAACCAGTTATCTAGCTTGAAAAAGAAAGATTGTGTTTGACTGGACAAAAGATTCAGAAAGGCTTTGAGATTCGTGAATATTGTTTGTTACTCTCACAACCTTTAGTACGTTCGTTAATAGAGCAATAGGCCCGGAAATCGTCGGGACCACAAAGAACAAGAGGTGGGGGCGGGAGAGTGATACCAAAGACATTTAATAAACAACCGACTACAAGTCCAAATATCAGGACTACACCTCCCAGAATGCATTAACTCAATCGTGGACCCTGTGGTGGAGAAACATCCATGTCACAGTAAAGGAGGGGTGCACGGTAATGCAGGGGGTGCGCTGGCACATGTCCTCTGCACCCCAGTACTAATTGCTGGATTGTACTGCCCAGATTTTGTTGTGTAACTAAAGAGGAGGCCGGCACATTTCCTTGTTTGCTTTGGGGCCCCATGACAGCCCTGCAACGTACTGCGTTTATGTACAGAGCCAGTTACGCGAGTACTGTGGGGCAGATGGAGCATCGGCAGTGGTGCGTTTCGCATCCCTCACAAACAGAAGCCACACCCCACAAAACAACGACAAACCAACAAATGCATTTACCTGTTCAGAGGCGAACCCATCTATGGTGCAGCAGATCCAGAGGCACCCGAGTCCACTGAACCCAATGAATGGCTGTATTGTACAGCCTAGTGGTCGGCGGGTGGTTTGGTAGCATTTATATATTTTGCATACACAGGGGCCCCCCATTGTCTTGCTATTACAAAGTCATCTTTAGTACTATTTAGATGGGTCTGTAAGTAAATCTGATATTACGAGGCATTGGAAATTAATCACCAACGTAACTGAGCAAACTAAACCAGAAACTATGTGCCATGCAACAAAAAAGAGAACAGAGTTAAGCAAACATTAAGCACAAAAGCAGTGGAAAACAGCTCCAAAAAAAATCAGACATGCAGATAAAACACACGCACACTCTCACAACATTAAAGAAAGACAGAAAAAAATCATCCGCAGCACTGAGAAACAAAACTACTTCTTTTACCCGCAAACAAGAACTCGCCAAACGAATGAACTCACAAGTCCACATCCACTGCCTTTCAAATGAAGTACCAGTCCCGCCTGATCACCATCCGTTCTACAGAACGAAACCTAATTCGTCCCAGGTGAGAACTATTCATTGTTCCTTAATGGGCACAGAAGTGGAACTTAGATCTTTAAAGAGATAGCGTCAAGCCACGGCATCCTGGCGCTGCAGGTAAAATATGGAGTGGAGCAGTCACATTAGGGACAGCCTAGACTAGGTGATAGCGTGGGCATCCTTTCCTCGTGTTGGTGTTTGTGTATGGCTTGGTGGAATGCATGGAAGACTTTCTGGGCGCCCAGAGCTGAGAAACTGTCAGTCTTGGGAAAACGCATTCCACCTGGTCCCAAATACGCGATGTTTCCCGTACCGAGAGTTCGTTAAACATAATGATGCATGTTGGGAGTTGAAGTCTCCGGTCCCTTCGGTTGAGCCGCTAGTGCTTCATATCAGAACTTTTATGCAAATGGTATAGCAGGATTCACGGTGGATAGAATTCGTCCCGTCGCCAATCCCGTGTCTTTTAAATTATATTTTGGTCTTTACTGCTTTCTAGACAACAGACTAAATCGGCCTCCTTGGATAATCCACTGGGCACTGCAGCAGCCCGTCACTGGTGTGTAGGAATCCTGCCTGGCACCCCAAAACTTGGGGCGCCTCTACAGTCTCGTGTAGAGCAGCGGTATGAGTAACTACGCCTACTGTCGACCAGATGCCCCTCGAGGTGCCGGGCGTCGCTGCTCCAGATGGTGTTGTCTCTTTAATCTGGTTGTTTCCGCTCTGTGCTCGAGCACCTTGGGAAGACCTACGAGAACCAGCAAGATGGCGCAGAGAACAAGGACTGCTGCACGCGAGCTCTGCAGGCTGCGGTCCTTCTGCGGCCCAGGTGTTTCGCGCAGACCTGTCAAGCGTGGGGCCAGAGGACCGGATCCAGTGCTTCTCCTGTGGGGCATTCTAAACTGCAGGATCTTTCGGGTAAGAGCCACGAAGGAGCCCCAGAGGCACTTCTCCTTTGTCATGAGCAGGGAAGTGAACAACATACCCAACCAAGCTTGCTTAATTTGTGCTGGTGTAAGCACCGGCACTTATATTTTAGGGCAGGTAATATAGCTGAGCTTTCTCTTCATGCGTTGTCATGGACCTTCGGGTCTTCCCCAGATAGAACGTCCTCAGGACAGTGTGCACTGTAATATGCCATGACAACCAACAGATGCACTGTACTTATGCCTAGTCGGAAACCGGCAGGCTTGTACTCTGGCAGGACACTCTGAGCCACACGGTTGATTATTGTTAGGAATGTATAATCCCAGTAATGCACTGGGACACTGTTGTGGCATTAATAAATAGGCCTTAGCAAAATGCTCGTATGAGCCTTAAAGTACCTAGGTTGGTATGAGCCTTAATAATACAGTACGCACCGGACACTAATGCACTCCAATGCAGGGAGCAATTAACATCATTGTTTCCAGGAGTCATTAACATAATTGTTTTCCAAGTTGCGGGTCACGCCGCGCATCGTCTCGTGAGACTTCAGGAGTTACATCCGTCGTTTAAACACAGATCATGCCCCGAGTAACGGGTTTGTGATTAGCTCTCAAGCAGTGCAGAGACTCCCGGCTGAACCCAGGTAGGAAGGAAGTGCCTCGGTTCTCCTCTTCGTTTCGGTAGCGATGATTAGAACCGCATGACGACCAGTGTGCATGTCCAGCAAGAGTTGGCAGTATTAACGAGGAGCGCTTTTGAGCAGCGCGAGCCAAAATACGCCTCGATTGTTTTTAAGAGCACCGGTGGTGACAGAACGCTTTTGATTATCGCATGGGTAAAACCCTTAGTGAATACACGAACATTGGACACCAAGATGTAAACTTGAGGCTATAGCGAGTACGTATTATACCTTAGACAATTCCCACTTCACTTAATCAGAAAGTACTATCCCTGTGCTTCTAACTCAGCATTGTTGCTTGCCCAAAGAGTGGATAGAAGTCTCTTTAAGGTACGTGATAAATAACGGGTCTGAGTACGGGAGACCCCTACAGGTAACGTTCATTCTCAGGTGATATATTCTGCCTGCTGCAAAGAACGTGTACCGTGCAGATGACAGAACAGTATTTCATGTGTAGTGAAGAGTGGGTTGCTGCTTTTGTCACAGAGATCCTTTTGTTACGGTGCTGTTCATAAGTTACAATCATAATGTAGCACATTGAGCCATGAACTGCTATCAAAGCGCTAGGTGCAAACAGCATGGTACAGGTTAGAAAGTTGTGTTTTTCCCAAGTCTTTGACTATCCAAATTTTACTAAAAGAGTTTGTTAGGATACAAAATAAATTGTTGTTGGTAAAGTCAACCCTAACCACTGTTACATTGCAAAAGTTGTATTAGTGGTTTAAGCCAATTTATTCAAAAATAGGGCTTTAAATACTCGTTCGCATTCATTTTTTTCAACATTTTCTCAGGGATGGCGGGTGGGGGCACCTTCTATCAAAACTTTACTTGAGGAGGGCTCCCTTGCTGAAATTCAGATCGAGTATTACATCTGGCTGTCATCAGTGCCAGTTGAGGATGTGGGTGGATCCACTGCAGTAAGTGAGTAGAGTCAATGGAGGAAGTGAGTGAAGGCGGGTGGCTACCTAAAGACAAGCATTTGCAATGCAATAGGTCTCGCAGTTAAATGAGTATAAGCTATTGGCATTGTAAATGACAATGCCTTTTATTTATGTTTTTAAAACGAAAACAAAAATAAAAGGCATAGTTATTTGCAATGTCAATAGCTCAAACTCACGTAAATGCGAGACCTATTGCATTGCAAATGCTTGTTGTATTTGTCACCCCGAGTGGGGCGGGTATGCTCAGACGTGAGTCCCGTGCTCTCCATGCCACTGCAATCAAGCTATCCTGGCTGAAGAGGGATGAAACCCCGAAACCCGTCCTAGGATGCTTGTTTTCAGTTCAGGGAGGACCTGGCTTGGCAGTTCGGGCTGGGCTGTTCCCATGAGGCACAGGGTCAAGACTGATTTGCATATGGCTGGGTTCAAACTGAAATGGCATGGTGAGCAAACAACACAAATGGATTTAGGCCCAGATCTCTGTACTGGGATGAATATATGACATTGCTCTGCATTCTGTCCATCAACTGTTGTTTTTGCAGTAAAAGAGGCGCAGTTATGTCACTGCCTCTGAAACACACAGAGGTCGAACATATTTAACATATTCAGTATATAACATTTGGGGAATACAGGCTCCGAATAAAGCCGGGGAATTTCGTGATCAGCGCGAGGCTGCTGCTTGCTTCACATGAGTTATGGCACTCTGGCCTCACTAAAGAATATCCCAGGCTTGTGTGGCTCACCTCTAGGCCTCGTTATGTCACGTTTCTTTCTTTAAAGTCACTGCAAGCAACTGAAAAGCGGCGCTTACACTAGTGTGCTCACAAATAGTGCCTGCTACCCACTGCTGCTTTGTAGCGCTTTGGAAAACAATTATTGCGATCACCCATGTTCACATTTTGAGCATTTTGTTGGGCGCACGTGAAATGGAAGTGCCTCATGTTATTTTAAAAGAAAACAGGCGTTATAAACTATTTCGTACTCATGTTATCTAGCTCCAGAGGGTGAAAGGCTGAGGTGTATTAAACCACTGAACTTTCTGCAGCCCATGGTTTGAGGAATCAAATGAGTACTTCGTGCTTTAAATAATTAAGGTGGGGGAAACAAGTGGAAATGGCAAATGATTTTATTAGGAAAACTGCTAACCACTGATCCAGAAGACGGCAGAATTATTAGGTATGTGTAAGTAATGTTAGAAAGCACTGTCTGCCGACCGCGCCATCTCCTTATTTTATCCTTTGGTACTCGAGAGGGACTGTAGTATCAGAGAATTGAAGTGAAATGTAATAACCAACAATGTCATGTTGTCCTTTATTTCTAGAACCTCTTTCATCAGACATGGTCTCTTGGTGCGCTTGCACAGAAGTTTCGAACTATGAGCCCAAACGAAAGAAGGTTTAGTGTTAGAACATAACATTCGAGGGTACGGTGTCCGATCCACAAAGTGTGTTTTTTCCTCTCATATGTATAGTTGTGGGGGCTTCGTCGAACGTTTGAACTTCACGCCCCCTCCTGAAGATTCGGGGCAGAATATGTTTAACTCCGACGGGCCTCACTCACCTTAAATCTATCTGAAGTCGATCCATGAAGTATTATTGTCACCTGTAATATTAACGCATGCTGTTTGCAGCGCAATGAAAAGACAAAACTGTAGCAAGCGCTATATAAAATGGAAATGATTTTAATAAGGCTGAGTTATGTACGTAGCACAGACATAATGTTTAGTAACTATTCTGTCTGCACCGGGAATGGATGGTGGGGCAGACGAACCGTAGAGCTACTTGTGCATGTTCTTACACTGGTAGTTTCTTTTATCACCTCCTGTTTTGTCGAAAGCGACCTAAAGCTGCTGATGACTCTGCGGCGCTAGCAGAGGAAATGCAGTTGCATCACATACCGTAGAACAGTCTGTGTCCTTAAGCAGCGTTGTGAGAGTAGGTTACAGAGATGAGTGAAGGTGCCAGGCTGGGCAAAGTGGAGCGGCTTGAAGCAAAAACAATGCAAAGTACATTAAAATAATTCAAACAGCGATGGGGGCATTCGGAACGGCCAACGCTGACCTACGGACTCCAGCATGGCGACAGCAGAGAGAGCGGTGAGGGCACTGCAGGAGTGAGGAGAGGGGGCGGGGTCAAAAGGGGCTGGTGAGGCGGCCCTTAGCACGTCACTCGGTAAAGCCCAATGTGCTTGAATGTAGAGTAATTATACAGGAACAGGTTTGGCCAGAATCAACACGGTCTTGTGACGTTATTTATATCCTTGGGCATGCCGTGCAGCCACCATTAACAAGTCTTAAACAATGGTACATTTGAACGCGAAGGAAAGACACCATGATGTTGTTAATTCCGTTGTCTGGCATCAGCGCCCCAGACCGACTCATGTAACAACAACAGCTGAGACATACAACGGGGAAGGCACTTTCAGCTGGAGGAGCAATGGGAGGAGGGAAAGCTGGAAGACAAACAACTAAGCGTTAGGAGAATGGGAACAGAGACAAAACAAGGCAGTGGGGAGCAGAAAGTGGGCGAAACTAAAGCATAAAACAGAACGACAAGCAGTGACGGGGATTTGGGATGAAAGTGTCGATCTAGCGGGGGTAGTGGGGGCGGGCAAGCAGAGGGAGGGGGTTGCGGAGATGAGTGAAGGTGCTGCGCTGCGGCAGGAACAAGAGCTACTTGTGCATGTTCTTACACTGGTAGTTTCTTTTATCACCTCCTGTTTTGACGAAAGCGACCTAAAGCTGCTGATGACTCTGCGGCGCTAGCAGAGGAAATGCAGTTGCATCACATACCGTAGAACAGTCTGTGTCCTTAAGCAGCGTTGTGGGAGTAGGTTACAGAGATGAGTGAAGGTGCCAGGCTGGGCAAAGTGGAGCGGCTTGAAGCAAAAACAATGCAAAGTACATTAAAATAATTAAAACAGCGATGGGGGCATTCGGAACGGCCAACGCTGACCTACGGACTCCAGCATGGCGACAGCAGAGAGAGCGGTGAGGGCACTGCAGGAGTGAGGAGAGGGGGCGGGGTCAAAAGGGGCTGGTGAGGCGGCCCTTAGCACGTCACTCGGTAAAGCCCAATGTGCTTGAATGTAGAGTAATTATACAGGAACAGGTTTGGCCAGAATCAACACGGTCTTGTGACGTTATTTATATCCTTGGGCATGCCGTGCAGCCACCATTAACAAGTCTTAAACAATGGTACATTTGAACGCGAAGGAAAGACACCATGATGTTGTTAATTCCGTTGTCTGGCATCAGCGCCCCAGACCGACTCATGTAACAACAACAGCTGAGACATACAACGGGGAAGGCACTTTCAGCTGGAGGAGCAATGGGAGGAGGGAAAGCTGGAAGACAAACAACTAAGCGTTAGGAGAATGGGAACAGAGACAAAACAAGGCAGTGGGGAGCAGAAAGTGGGCGAAACTAAAGCATAAAACAGAACGACAAGCAGTGACGGGGATTTGGGATGAAAGTGTCGATCTAGCGGGGGTAGTGGGGGCGGGCAAGCAGAGGGAGGGGGTTGCGGAGATGAGTGAAGGTGCTGCGCTGCGGCAGGAACAACTTGCCACACGCAAGGGAGCTCGAATCAGCGCGACAAAGAAAAACAAGCATTCGGCCGCACGGCCGAAAACGAAAGTAATAGCGATCGCGATCCAAGCGAAAGTGATCGCGATCGCTTGGACGGGAGAGCTGTGTGGCAAGCACGCCAGTGGTGCGCGCGCAGCAGTGATTGGCGGCTGCGCGCGTGCACGTTCACGTGCACTGTAGCTTTAGGCCACGGCAGCACTTTGAAAAACTCAGTTATAAAATGTCTCTTCGAGCCTTTGGCTCGCGAGACCTAAAAAATGAGGACCTGGAATGGCTTAATTTTACAAATTAAGCCAGTGGGTCGTAGTCCAGACCGGAGGGGTGAACCTCAGAGTATGGGCCCAGAGGCCTCCAGATTAATCAAGGCAGTGCGTCCAGACATGGCAAGCAAATGGAAGCAGGAGTACTCTTTCCGCGGCTGGCCAAAGGACAAGGTGGGGCCGAGTGAACTTGCTAGGTCTGGCTTTTATTATATTGCTGAGTGAAAATACTGTGGAGACCATGTCCTAAGCATTGTGTTGTGCTTTTTTTTTTTTTTTTTCTTTTTTTTTGTTTAGTGCTAGAATTGAATTGATGGGCCCTTTACTTTAAGGTGGCAACACAGCTGTTTGTGCTGCTGTTTCATTGCATGCAACGTGGGGAAGGGCTAGAGCCAGTCACCCACCTATGACCTACAGCCACCACTTGGCCTACATCTAGGCTTCTTGCTCTTAAAGAACCCTGTGAAACAACTGGATTTATACATTTACCAATGATTGAAGTGCAAACCTAGTCCGGCGTGGTTCTCGTTGGATTTAACTTGTCAAGACGCTCCCTTTGAATCATGTAACCCCTGCCGCTCTGTCCTAAAGCATCCAGAGAAAGCGCATCACACTTGGTGACAAAGTAAATTTCAGTAAAAAAAAATCCATGTACAAAAGATCAAAAACCTTCATACTAACATAAGACCATATTCTACATACCAATATAGAGTTTGAAATTACCACCCCTTCAAAGTAGCAAGGTGAAAACTTTTAGAAAAAGAAAAAAATGAGAAGTGATGCAATCTCTTACCCTACTTGTTCATTTCTCACTGTTATTTGCTCGCAACAGCAATAATGTCCTCTGGACCTTTAAAGAGTCAACAAACATTTTATTCATTAATTAATTTTTTCTTCTACACTATCGCAGCCCTCTCTCGACTGGAGAATTTTGATTGACCTTTACTCCACCCCTCCCCACAACGTCGTTTTGTCACTAGCACTCTGTTTCCACAATGCCACCTAGCCTTCCTTATATCTTGTTTTTGTCTGCTGGTTCTTCATGATCGTACCACTCAATAACCCAAGTGCTTGAATTATGTCCCTTTCTTCTGCCCAAACATAAAGAGGGAAATATTGAACCAGGCATCCTTCCCTGTCAATCATACCAAGCATTTGCAATGCAATAGGTCTCGCTTTACTGATAGTTTGAGGTATTGACTTTGCAAATAATAATGCAGCGCCAATAGCTCATACTTTCAGTAATGCAAGACCTAGTGCATTGCAAATGCTCGCTTTGTGAGCCAGGAACCAGCCTTGTATGTCTCAGTGCAGTGTAAGGGCTGCCAGAAGTTCCGCAGGAGCGTCGGGAACCTGAAGAGAATACCTCAGCCTTCCCCAGCGGTCTTCCGACTCTATCAGACTCTAGAGACTCGGAAGACTCGCCAGGGGAAAACAGGGAAACAAAACAAGGGAAGGAGGGTTCGCACTTCAATGGTGTAACTGGCGTCTGGTTCTGCAGGTAAGGAGATCTACGCCTGACATACACCCTGTAAAACAAAGACTGTGTAAACACTGCCACATAAGAACAACCCTCTTGTAAAACTCAACCCCTGACCTCACCTACCCCTGTGTCATGACTTCTAATCTTGTAATGAGCAGGCGTCAAGGGTTCACTGTAAGGTCCTACGTAAAGGAGAGCACAAAGTTAAGGGCCAGTCCTCATTGGAGGTTACAAATGAAGACAAGGCGGTACTTAGGAGGGACTAACAAGCCTATTAACCAATTAGAAGCCAGCATTTACGAAGGACAATGACAGAAGCCAATGACATAAATGGGTGGAGTGGGCGGGGCTAAAAGTACAGACTGTAATTCAGCAGTGCTCGCAGAGCAGCTCCGACTCTAGGCTTGAACTAAAGAGGAAACTTGTCTGCAACCACATTAGAAGCTGCATGGTGCGTCTACAACAACTTTTAAAGCTAACTTCATTTTCCCCCTTTGGATCTTTTGCCTACTGCCTGTGATCATGAGTCATCCTGTCCATTAAACTGTTGTCCTGTGTAGTATACCCTTGTTCTAAAAAAAAGTACTAATTTCTTCAGAAAACAAATTGCGCCCCATTGATGCTAATAGCATTAGTCATACCTTTTCTATTTTCTTCCTTGATAAATAAATCTATGTTACCATAGTGAGTCACAAGATTCATAACTACTACTGTGAGATGCTGGCCTGGTATATGATGTCCACTAAGGTAAGTGGGCTCCTTGCACCAGTCCAGACAACCTCTATGGTGATTTAAGAGGTCTCAGACATCATTAGAAAGCTACCCAAGTGGTAGCTGTGAAGAGCAGCCTTCAGGCTTAGTCTTGAAGGAGTGTAAAGCAGATTGTTTTACCAGGATGCAATCTTATAGTATAGATTAAATGAAAAAGAACCACACAAAGTATTTATAAAACATGTATTTATTATATAATACTATCTAGTACGTTACAGTATCTCCTACACAGAAATAGACACAAAGCACACAATACTTTAGCAAAGAAATCACAGAAAATAGCACTAATGCACAGCAGGCCTCAGAGGGGGACCGAACCATGTACTAAGAAAGTGGTATAAGAACCAGGACTTGAGTCAGGACAATGTTGAGAGGATGTAGAATTGCTGGGGACCCACAAAAGCAAGATAAGTAAATAGGGACCCCACGGAGAGCGTGTGCAGTGTGTGAACAGGACCGCGTGCTCTGTACAATTCTATATGCAAGTCGTGGTTGGAATTTTAAAGATAAGGGACCCTTCCCAGTGGACCCTGAAGAGACCCCATGGAAGACAGAAGGTTGGAGAGCCACCCCACCAGTGGATACCGTGGTACCCAAGTTACCTATCCTAGGGAAGTCGGGTGCATAGGTGTGAAGTGATGTTACTGCAGTCGAACTCAATGGAGGACTTCGGGAAAATGCTGCTACTGGAAGAGGAGAAAGTGTCTGGGGGAATCCGAACCTGGATTCTTGAAGTGTTCCTGAAAGCAGAGGGGAAAGTGTCTGTCACTCAGAGGTGACCAGGAGAATTGGAAGACGGATGCCCTCCGATGTCTGCTGCTTCAGGAAAGATAGCCGTGAACTTGGCGCTGCAGGAACCACGCGATGCTGACTGTGACCAGGACCCGGATACGAGCTGTCATATGAAGGATGTCGCGTGCTGAGGGGTTGCTGTCTGGCGGGAGCACCAACAAGGCTTGGCAATTGCAACCCATGCAGGAAGTCAAGAAGGTGCATGGTTGGAACCAGCAAGGTCCAGGAGACTCACCACAAGCAGGGGAGTCGGGGAAGGCCCTGAGTAATTGGGGGAGCTTAAGGAAAACAAAGGTGACCCACAGGCCGAAGGCGCAGGAGTCGCTAGAGGAATGCAAGCAGCTCACTAAAAGATGCAGGTCACAATGCACACGATGCGGTGTGGCTGAAGATTCTGGTGACTGGAGGTGCTCAAGGGTATGGCTACTTGGAGCCCGAAGGTCTTCTTGCAAGGATGTCAACAAGGCTTTGTGACTGCAAAGGGGATGCTGTACAGTGGGGTTTGGTTATTGCAACCCCCACAAGGACTACTGGCCTTAAACTTGGCAAGAGGGTAGAGCTGGCCTCAGAAGCTGAGGAAAACCACCACCTGTGTTTCAGAGCCCAAGGAGTCCAGAGGAGCTCAGGATCTGCAGACCAGTCATCTTCGTTGCAGTGCCTGCGAATGCAGGAGAGTGACTCCTTCACTCCAAGGGACATTACTTTCATTGACCTTGAAGCTTCACAGGCCTTGGTAGGTTCCTGTTTGATGCACAGGCACAGATGATGCAGCAGACTGGAAGGGAGACAGTCAGGCCCAAACGAAGTCCAGAGTGCCGAAAGAGTAGAAGTGCAGTGGTTTCAGTTCTGAATCGTATCCCATGATGAATCTGGGGAACTACACCCAGGTAAGCCCTTAAGTACCCTAAGGAGAGAGATGGGAAGATTCAGGGGACCTTCAGGGTCTGGACAGGGGGAGGGTACTGTCCTTTGTCCAGTTTCTCGCCAGAGCGGAAGCCAACGGCTCCCAGTACTGGTTTGAACTGGACTGTGCACAGGGACATCAAATGTGCCCCTCATGCAGACTTTCAGGCGCTGGCAAGCGCACCCACTCAGCCCTAATACACTAAATCCTGTCTGGGAGGTGGTCACACCTTTCCCTGTGACACGATATGTATTGTTGTACCGTCCCCTGCTCAAGCTTGGCTCAGCGGCAGGAGGGCAGAAATGGGTCTCTGGTCACCAGCAAACATTTTGTGCTGTGCGGGACTGGAAGGCTGGTACCAGGGACACTGAGAACCTGACGGAAGGCTCTTCCAGCAATCATACCTCCCACACTGTTTACAGTGTGTGTGTATGATTCCAACATGTTTGAAACCAAACATGATAAGATTCGTTGCAGACGTTTTCGAGATGATCATCACGCGATTAAGTGGTGCCCCTCTATATAGTATTTGGCTGCTTCACTGACAACCCAGGAGAGTGGACTCCCTAGGCTGCAGGGGTGTCGGCTCATGCAGGGGCACCCTCTCACTTAGAACCAAGCACCTTGCCCTCAGGATTGTAAAGGCCTGCTAAAGGGGTGACTTATAGGTTTTAAGTGCAGTAACCCATAGATAAAGTAAACACATATCTTTAGACAGGCTACAATGGCAGAACGGTAGTTCCATTTTGAATGGTCTCTCATGGGTGGCACAGGACATTCCATAGCTCATGGAAGACGTTTGGGGTACCTATACCCTGGGTACATGGGAATCCTATAAAAGGGTCTGACAAGGGTAACCCTGTATCCAATCTGGGGTGTACCTAAGCACATAACACAACAGTTTAAGGAGAAAGCAGATGGAATGGGGTCCTGTTTAGCAGGATCCCAGTCAGACTAGTTGAAAATGGCATTGCGTCAAGCAATAAGGGGGGGTAACCATAAGAAGCAGATCTTACTTTCCTACAACTACCTGCACCCATTTGGAACGGAAACCGCTCAACACAACAACCGCCGTTCCTTAACTGGAAACAAATGAAAACGCTCCTTGACAGCCTAATTTATTCCAAGGGACTACAACATTCTGGCTGGTGACAAAGGTGAGACGTGTATTCTTTTAGAATTGTCAGCAGTGGCTCATTCGCAATCTTGAATCCATTCTTCTACCACGGTGTTCACCTTGGACCACTTAAACATGCATGATCTGTTTTGGAGATATTCCTTCTCAAATGTCGTGCATGTGGCAGTCTTGGAGGGTTTCCCCCCTCCATTTCAGCAGGAGTTATCTTACCACTTTAAATAAAATTCACATTATTTTGCTCTCACTACCAAAGTCTACCCATCCCACAAAATTTATTGTGTGGACATCGTTCTGCCACTTTACCCTCCACTTAATCTCTTGCTAGTGCTGTACTCTACTTATTTTGCATATTTCAGTCGTCCTCACCCACAAAACTTCTCTTCACCCTTATTCTCACTCCCTTTATTTCCCGGAGATGGCATAGACAAATCATCTGCAACTTTATCATGCAGTCCTCCCGCTTACTGCACCAAAATCTGTTCCTTGACCCTTCTGCCCAACAGAAACCTTGGAGTACAAGGGTTTGTAGTACAATTTAACGAAAACAATGTAAAACCACTAAATGAACTGCATTTTGAACTCCCCAACTGCATGTAAGTGATTACGTAAAGAGTTAACATTGTAACAACCACTGCACTACTGATCAATCTGTGGCAAGACTACACCTAACCTTTTTTTTAAATTTTATCATTCATCAGTGTTGTTTTTAATCCTAACTAACGTACTAAAGGTTGTGGCAGTAATTATATTCATGAATCTCAAAGCCTTTCTGAATATGTTGTCCAGTCAAACACAATCCCTTTCTTTTTCAAGCTATATAACTAGTTAACACTTGCAGAATTCCCACAAACCTTGGTAATACTCAGCAAGACCCCAGAATGACTATAGTTTTGGGCACTGGCCCCCAGACACTGCTTCTACCAACTTGAACCTTGATTTATACCTTCTCTTATGATGTGGCCTAAATCCATAGACCCCATGCTGAATTGGCATTTGTCAGCTTTAGTTGTCGAGCCACAATTGCTGGTCCCCTTTAAAGCCTCACTATTACTGCATCATGTCCCTAAACACTGCCACATTAGACTGTTTTTCCAGAACGTAATGATTTATCTTCAACAACACTTAATCTGTTAAAACATGGTGGCTGATCAGGATAAAATTAACACCACGCAAAGAAATCATAACCCCTTAAGAGGTGTTACAAACAGACAAGTGTTTGTGCTTTCCTCAAGCATCCCCTATTGTACGCAGATATTGACTTCATGCTAAAGGCGCTTGATCAGCAGAGCCAATGTTACTGAAATCAAGACTGCATAACTAAAATATTATGCTGACGTTGTGTAGCTCTGCACACGTTAACATTCCTTGGTTGTGTGTTATGGGGACAAACGTGCCCTATTTCCACGCTCCTGTAACTATTTCAACTGATCATTCAGAAGACTGAACATTGTTTTACGTTGTACAACCAGTATTGATTTTAAGAACTTCTTTGTCTAGAGTTGTCCCACGTGAAGCATTTGAACTCACCATTCATTGCACAGTTTCTGATACAATTTTGCAGAAATATATATATTTTTTAAACTTTGCTTCATGACGTGACAGCTCATCTTTGTTTTTACACACTGTTCAAATGTAAAATGTTATAAATCAATAATACAGTCAACAATACCTGCAATTGTGCAGACTATGGTTAATTGATAGTATTTTTTTAATTCAGGCTACTGGTGCAGCAAAGCAATTGATCCCTTAGAAGAAAAATAATATCAAACTTGAGTTTGTTTAATTGACAAATTGCTCAAATGGGCCACCGTTTGCCTTGTAACCTGGGAAAGAATGTCTCTCGAATACCGCACTTATTCGCAGTCCAAAACATGCTTGAAGTATTCAAATTGTTATCTTGGACATTATAGGTTCTCACATTACCCTCCCCTCTGCTAATACAGGGTGCTTTGTGGTTACACCCGTCAACCCCTCTAAATCATGTAGTAGAACATTGTTTCCTTGGAAGCAGTACTTCTTAGGTCAAGCCTGGGCAGTCTGCATGCTCTTCTCTGCGAGGCATGCTGTATTATAATATGGACTCAATGCTCCGTCCATTCTCCACCCTTATGTTTCATTGGCTAGTGTCATTGTCCTTTGTAAATACTGGCTTCTGATTCATTAATAGGCTTGTTAATCCCTCCTTAGTACCGCCTTGTCTTCATTTGTAACTTCCCATGAGCACTGTCCCTTTTACTTCTGTTACACAGTACGTCTTATTTAGTCTGTAAGCACTATTTTTTTTAAAGACTTTTTCCTACTTCAGGCACAACATGCTCCCCTGTAACATTCAGAGTGCCAAACTTGCTTTCACTTTCCAAGCAGGCTGGGACCATGGCGGCCGCTTCTTTGAAATTAAATAGGTCTTCCATTAACATGAGTTTGAGCTATTGGCATTGTAAATGACAATGCCTTTTATTTATTTATTTGTTAATTATCTGAACAGATAAGAGCCACTATAATTTACAATGGCAGTAGCTTAAACTCTCAAAAATGTGAGACCTATTGCAGTTTCAAAAGCTTGTTCCTAATGGCCACTAAGCAACGGTGATCTACCAGTTTCAGATGAAAAAACCCTGGGAGCTGGGTACAGCGACATGCTTGATGCTGCTATCTTAACACTATTTGATTAAACACCTATGAGAGTTCCACAGGCATTTTTCATTAGATGTGTACAACTTGTTTGATGCAAGTCATTTGGTAAGAGAATTGCATTCCAACGAAAATCTTACGCCTATATGCAATGATGGTCTATTCCAGCCAAAAAGAAGGTATAGGCTGTATCAATGTGGCCCAGAATTGGTCCTATGTATATTTGTTACAGGGATGCGGAATTCCTATAGCCCGACGCCCAGGACATATTGTTTGGGGTCAAGGGCAACAAGTTTTCATGTGTATTTTGTCCTTGGGACAAGTAGGCCCAACCCCCTACATCACAAACCTTTTGAGTGCCAGTTTACAGTAGCACATTATGGATCAGGGAAAGCCATTGCCTGAAGTTAAGTAAATATTTGTGTACATGTGTGAACGCTGTTCAAACTTGTATTTATGGTTCATTAATGCAAAACCTTTATTAGGGCGAGCGATTTAAGTACATGTTGTATACTCAGACTGTAGTACTGACAGTGGTTCTACTATAAAAATGTGTACACATGTTTTCAACGTGTAGCAATATAAGACTATGTAGACTGCTCCCAGAATGCTCTGATTAGATGCAAATACATGCAGAAGCTTGAAAGCAAGATTAATGATTATTTGCTTCCAAAATAAAATGTTCACAAAAAAAATGCTAAAACATTTCGCTAAACTACTGTAACATTTACGTTTTTTTGCAGCATCATTTAGTAAAATATGTTGATGTATGCTAGTATTTCCCAAAAATATTCAGAACGGAAAATTAGTGTAACCAGTTTTATATGATTATGGGAAACATAAAAATAAACAAGCATTGGTAAAGCCAATAGGTCTGAAATTGTTGGTCATTCTTTCGGTTTCGTCAATGCTTGACTTGTTTTGGCATGTTTTTTGTAAAACCTTATTGGTGTGGGAGCTGCCGGGCCCTCATTATTATAACAAACATTGGCAAAAGCTAAAACTGTTTTGGTCTCAAAAAGCACACATTGCCACAGTGGTTCCTGGCACTGAACAAAACAACTGTGTTGATTATGCCTCTTGTGAAAGAACAGAATGTTGTCACTCACAGCAAAGCTAGCCGATAGACAGAGAGAGACAGAATTTTAATAAACACAAAAGGTCAAGGTTAACGCCAGACCTAATTAGGGGTCCAATTATTAAATAAAGTCTCAAAAGTGCACTCATGTCCTTGCATTAAGTGCAGATATAAGACTTTCATGAATTCACAAGACTTTACAGAAGTAGGCCATGAAATAGTAGTCCTAGAAAATATTTGAACTGCATTTTAGCATGGGCAAATATGGAGGTGTAGATTTGCTCATGCGAAAATCTGAGTGTTTGCAAGTTAACCTTCCCTCCAACCAATTATCTCCCAACCCTGGAAGATGTTTCAGGTTTGTCATGGTCAAGATTACATTTGCAACCTTTCTCAGTATGGGAAAAGATTAGAGAAGAGTAGGTGAAAACCATTAAACATGCAAGTTAATAGGTTTGCACAGACTCAAAAGGGCATTCCAACTCTGGAACTGTTGCTTACTATACCTTCAGCGCCAGTATGTAAATCTGCGGAAAAGTGGCAACATAAGTTAATTGCTAGTATTCACACCCTACTATGAAAGGAGCCCTGGCATAATCAGAGAGGCTCTTTCGGAGCTCTTATATAATGAGATTGCTGCCTTAATTTGTCACCGCATTACATGGCACAAAAGGGACAAGTAGATTTTGTTACAGGCAAGTAGAATTATGAAGCAACTTACCCTATGGACAAGTAGATATTTTATTAAATTCCACACCCCTGTTGTTATCTTATTTAGTTAAAAGTATCTACTTTGACATATAGAGACTGTTTCCATTTTTGACACATCCAAGGTCCAATCACAAATAGTGTATATGGTCCTCTGTCAGCCAATACTCCAAATTCTCTTAAGAACTTAGAGTGGCAGTATTGTACTTTAAGCTACTGCCACTATGGAAATCATAGGTGGTTGGGATTTTGTGGGCTGTAACCATGGGGTGGTTTATGGCTAAGCAGTTTCCTCTTTCACCACCATTGTCTTCTGCAGGTTACGATGACCGTATAAGGTGTTTCTACTGCAGTATGGGATTAGTAACTGGAAGAGGCACTATGACCCATTGAGGAGACATGGCCAACATTTTCCCAGGTACGTGCGCACAGTTCTGAGAGTGGAGTGGCTGATCTTCCGCTTCAGATACTTCACCCCTAGTGAAAAGAACACAAATATTAAAGTCTCAATAAATGTTGCACAAAAATCACTGTAATGCCTTCTCCAGAGTTCCAAAAAATGGATAAGAAAAAGTGGGTAGGCGAATAGTGAGAGCTATAGGTAGCTTGAAAAGAGGTTAAGAAACTGATGGAAGATTACTTTCACATAGGTTCAGACAAAAAGGTAGAAATCGTCAACCAGCTGCTTATGCCTTAATACCACTGGTGTACTTGAAGTTTCAAAGTTAGCAGAGAGGTGCCCCACTTTCCCAAAGGAATATTGAAGATGCAGCAATGTCAGAATTAGAACTGTGAATTCAAAAATGACATAAAAAGCCATTGCACGGAGGTTGGAGTTATTTCTTGGAAGGCATAGACACCTCCCGCCACCTACATTTTATTTTGGGATATTATCTTCGTTCTCGCCCAATTATATTCCAAGCTAGTCAGCCCATTAATTACTACTGCCAGCTGTATTAGCCAGTTTTTTTTGTTGTTGATTTTTTTGATGGGTGGGAGCCTCCAATGCTCCTGTTTCTGGCATCTCTGTTTTAGGGAGCGAAGTGTTTTGTGGCTCAGTATTTGTTGGCTCAGTATTTGGCAGCTTAATATTTGACAACTCAGTTTTTGACAACTCAGCTTCTAGCGACTCAGTTTTTGGCTTGCCCTGTTTTTGTCTGCTTTTTATTGTGCATTCTTTTTATCGGCATGTTGATGCCGTTGTTGAAAGGAGACCTCAGCTAGGCCTACCAGTGCAAGGGGTTCGCCCTTCTCTGCACAGAGTCCTCAGACAAGTAGAAGAAGTTGGCACAGAAACTGGAATAGAAAATACAAAGTTTAATAAACCTTCATGAAGTGGAACCACATTCACACAGCACCCTCTGGTGCTGAATGAATGTAGCACACAGAGTAGAAGAACCATGGGTCTTTTATACCCACACAGGGGCTGAAAAAGGCGGTACAAGCACACATAGGAGAATTACATACATAGATGGTCATACAGAAATGCACAGTCAACAGTAAAGGAGGAGCTAGCAGTTGCTGACTCTGGTAGAAACAACCTGATCGTTACAGACTAAAAACAGATGCATGGACAGTTAGATTCTTCTGCACATGTGCAGAGTAGCAGAGTAAGTATAACCAGTCCTTCAAACAGAGCACAAGGGTAAACAACAGTGAAGAAGGAAACAGCTCTTGGTGAGCACATGGCAGACAAAATGGCTGCCAGAAATACAAAATGGATTCCACAAAATTGACAAGATAGCCTCTAAATACCAGATGGATTCCGCTAACGCTAGTTTAATCGCAGCCAATTTACGACAGATGACCCTTTTAGCGTTCGCTGAAGACATCTCCCATAATCCAGTAGGAAAACGAAAAATATGCATATTAATTTTTAAATATATATTTTTTTCTTCATTTTTCATAAATTTATCTATATCCTAATTCATTGCTAGATGGGCATTTCTCATTCTAAATATCATTAAGCGGGTATGTATAAGGTATAAGCAGGAGTACAAAGGGAACAGAGAATTGAGTCATACAGATAGCAGGAGAGAGTAATTACTATTATCAGAAACAGAACTATTAGCTTTATAGTCCTAAGCAAATCCTAGCATCATCCAGTAAAAACATTTTCAAGGCTCCTATGCATTTCAGTGACAATCAATTTCAATATCAAAGTAGCTAACAGTACATATCTAATAAAAACATTTTCGGCAGACTTTTCAAGTGTTTCCTTTATGAGGGCTAGTGTATCTGTCATTATACCCAATACAAACATTAAAGCAGTCAGACATATTATTACAAAAATGATCCTGGATCCAGAGGACCAGGAGGACTACACAGGACCATGAGAATTAGGACAAAGAGCTGCAAAGGGTTGCTCCTCCTCAGAAATGGGACGACCAATGGGGTACACTTCCAACAAAAAAAGAAGTCCTTGGGGAAATTAAAGCCGCTGTACAACCAACCAGAGGGGAGTTTTCTCCCTGTGTCCGTTTGAGTCCCACAGTGGAGCTGCACAACTCTCAACTCGGGAATCATGGCCTAGTTTCAAGGGAAAAAGGATAGGGCAATCACCCACCAGGGAAATTGCGCGCAGCGATCCTGTCCAGTGTCTCGGGCAGTGCACCAGTTTTCTTCATTTCAATCTAACAGGCACCAGAGACACAGCACCTGTACCCTGAACTCCAGTCCTTCCCTAACTCCTGTATTGCTCTGCTGGCACATTGCTCTTTCGCTGGGGCCATAGATTGCATTCAGTGTGCCCAGGTATCTCTTGACCAACAAAGGTGAAAACTTTACAGCCACTTTAGGACCAGGATTCAGAGGCCTGATGCTAGGATCTCTGAAGCAACCCTTGTTTCAAAGGGCGTTACCTCAAGCAAAAACTTTCTCGCCTTCCTGGTCGGTCTGTGACTCTCGGCTGGGCATCAAAAACTTGATCCACGATTTCTCCTTTCTGATTTGTGACCCCGTCTTTCGCCCAAGACAGTGGCAGGGGTACACACTTCACATCCCAGTGCTTCCGGCCTTCTACCTTCACTGAGGTCCTGGTTGCCAGCAATGCCTGTGCTGGTTACCTTCACTTTGACTTCAAGCTGGACTGGTGCTGATTCTCCAAGCTGGATCTGATGTCCGCGCCCCTCTGGCAATGGTTGTAAAGCAGCAAATATCTATTGGTGGACAGAACACAAGGTCTTTAGACAAGGCACAGAAATAATCTATCAACAGAGAGCATAGTCTCAGAATACTTCCTAGTCTAGGGACGCCCCATATATTAGCAAGGACCACTTTCATCTATGTGAGAGTAAAAAAACAACAGCCTGGACCTATTGGCAAGTATAAAAGGAACTCTTTGGTGAACTGACAAGAGTAATAAGTCACCCAATCCCAAGCAGCCAAGGAAGTCTGTGTTCATTTACTAAATTCTGAGGAAAAGAGAAAAACAATACAGACATACTCCAAATCCTTACATCTGTATATTCCTATCTTAATCATCTAAAGACCCTAAAAAAAAGAGCAAATGTTCTACACTTTTACTCATAGACTTTGCATTACTTGTACAGGACTGCAGACACTTCTAAAAATGATTTCTCTTAATAAAAGCACCTACATTGTATGCTTAGGACCATACTCTCATTTTATAGGAGCAACAGGAAAATCTAACACTGCTAATTTAACAAGGATTCCTATTACATAAAGAACTAAAAACTTCAACATAATGGATACATTTTCTCCAACAGAACATCTTGTGACTAACAGACTCCTATAAAACAATATTTTCCTCAAAAATGTTTGCTAAGGATCACATAGGCATCTTCCCTGCGTTCTACTTTTCACAATCCAAACTATACTACATCCGCTCTAGTAAGGACTGTCAGTTTATTTACACAGACTAGCTAATAAAAACTAGCAATGCCCTTGCAAAACTGTATGTAGCATGAGAATAACAAACAATAGTGGTGTTATCACCTGAGAATTTTAGAACAAAAACTACCCACAGCTAGTTCCCCATAAAGATCAAATAAGGAAACAGCAATCTAGCTACTCATCCCCTCATAATTCCATCAGAGAGGATGGGTAGTAACATAGCAAAATATATTTATTCATTTTATTAATGCTAATAAGGTTTAAAACAGTATTACTGAATAGCCAATTAAATGTTTCATGGCTATTTCACAGACAGTTTAGACAGGCTCAACAGAAATTAAGAAAAAGAGAGAGAACACATAAATTTGCCTTCCCTTAATTTGTAGAGGAGCTAGCCTCCTCCCCCATTTTTGACAGTAGGAAACCTATAATAGGTTTCATTCTGTCAACACTATCAACCCCAATGTATAGCAACTGGGCATAAACAAACTCTGAGGAGCTAAATAGCACATTGAGCTAGCTAAAGAACATATTCCCTTGGCAAATGTAGTAGTGTGACATGAGGCCATATGAATTCAAACTAAATCCCATTGCTTCCTGAATTCAGCCCTAAAAGCATTAGTGCTATATATATGGCAGAGCCATTGTCTTTTAAAGAGAGGTCACATATACCATTATACTATGTTCATTGAGTGCACAAAAAACTTGCTCTTGCCAAAACAAAAAAAAAAAAGGTAAGCAAAACCTGCCAGGCTTCTAAATGTAGGAGTTCGGCCTTTAACCTATGCAGCTGTTCCATCTTGTATGCAAGGTTTTCATGCGATGCTCCCAAGTCAAAGTGACCCTAGAGACCGAAAGCTGAACAACAAACCCACTTCAATCCTGTCTACCAGCAATTCAGAGGTAAGCTTAATAACTTCTGCCAGTTTTTGTACATATTGATATTTGTAAGCAGTGTGCCGAGTGCTTGTCTAGCAGTATAGATGTCAGCTATTCATTCTATGCTTGCATATGTGCATTTACTGTAGCCTAAGGCAGTTTAAAAGCGGATCTGACTGGAGAAACCTCATTTAAATAGTGAATTTTACTCAATTTCGACTTTGATGTTTAGGGCACTTAAAAATGAATATCCTACAATGTTTTTGCATAATAGTCATCCCCAGAATGTCCTCTACATATTTCAGAGATGTGGCATCAGAAATGTATAATGTATACCCTTATAAAAATAAGTTTTGTACGCCTGGGTAAAGTGACATTTCACATGTAAGTGACCCCCTATTGCTGTATAGCACGGCTTAAATTCAGTTTGGATGCTAGGAGGTCACAGCATCATGATTAGGCATTATGAATAGTAAAAAACGAATTTAATGCACGAAATAAAAAAATTTATATAATCAAAATAATTTTATTTTTTTTGTTAATAAATCTAATCATTTTGATGAGTCCACATATGAAAAGCGAGCTGCATCCCTTGCCTATCATATTTAAACGCAGTCATTCACAGCCCTAAGAACAGAAACTTAACTTGAAAGTCTGCGCCACTTTTAAAAGACAGTCATTATTATTTAACATCAAAAACCACTCTTATCCTTATTTAAAAAGGCATTAAGAAAATAAATCCCTACTGTCAATCTGTCCTCTGTTTATCAAAAATAATGAAACTACATTTCTAACTTCGAAAAAAACAGCAGTCTGAAATGCAGCATTTTTACTCTGTGTTTTAAGGGGTAGTAATTTCAGCTGTTTTCTGTGGCCGGAGTCAGAAATAGAAATAGTCTTGCTGACACAGCTGCTTGACACGTAAAGGCGTCGAATTCACACGCCTTTCAAGTCAACCTTTCAAGCCAACACAAATCTGTCGTTCTGTGTAATGTGTACTTTAGGGCAGGAACAACCAACTCACTCAGATAATGTGAATGCCTTTCAATACCTAATACAGAAGAATAAATGCTGTGACATTTTGTATCTTAATTTAATCTATTGTAAAACACACAATTTCGTTTTTGAGGCCTTTTATCCCCATATAAAGAATATGAAAAAGGAAACCTGATTTCCTTTAAGGAATCAAAGGCATACTTATACACTTCCAAGGAAACAGAACAGGATTTAGCTAGTGCGATATTAGAAAAATTCAGGTCACCTTTTTGCAGGGGCTACAAATCCTAATGGTTCCATAATATCCAATCTGGAAACATATGACAGACGGCTGCCTGTCTATAAGAGAAGGGCAGTCATGGCTAACCACAGGTGACACGTATTTTAGTCTTGCATAACTTTCTTTTTTTTTTTTATTCATCTCCAATACCAATTAGACATACACTGATAACGTGTTGTCTGCCATTTTGACAGCATGATAATGATATCATATCTGTGAAATTTAGTAATTTTGAACAAGTTCCAGCCAACTGCTGCGCAAAGATAGACGTCGTCACGACCATCTCCTTACCTCACAGGAGAACTTGTACTAGTATTAAAATAGAATTGTTAATATGACACAAAAACAAAACATATATAAAATACACATGCCAGCCATCAGTATACCAAGCACAGAAAGCATAGACAAATGACAATAGGATATATAAATGAGCAGTGATGCGCAATTACTGAACCTACAGCTCAGAGTCGAACATTCTGGCCAGCTTAATTTGTCAGGCTTAAAATCAATAACTGATTTCCTTGCTTTACTCACCCCCATCTGACAGTAGCTCATCTTTATGATGACCAGCTGAACCGACTGTGTCGCTGCTGACACATAGGACCAGCAAGAACAAATTATAAAAAGGACAAAAATTCTTAAAATGAAAAACACACGAACATTTCTTTGGAAAGGTGTTGTGGCAAAAATACATCTATTTCAACACAATTTATTTACCCTGATTTCCCACCTATAGCCATTTTAAGGCACATCTCTCACTTTTTTCCCTCTCATAATTATAACATTTTAATTTGTTTGCCAATCCAACTCACATGCCTTGTCAGCCTTAAAACCACCCAGAACAATCCATGAATGATCTGTGGCCAGAAGCAGAAAAAATACAGTACACACAAAAGAGAGACATGTCCCATAACAGACAAAATAACACATAACTTTTAATCAGAAGATAAAACATAATGCACAAAAATACATTTCCATTACTTAACTGTTAACTTGTCAGTCAGCTTGCGACACTAGGCCACCTTAATTTTAACTTTCTAAAAGTAAAATTACTTCACTGACATTCCATGTTAGCTTTGGGCCACAATTTCCACTGTGAAAATTAATTCTTAATTGGAAAATCGTTTTTATATACGCATATAGCCCTTAAAATTTCAAGCAAGAGCATCATTTTTTACTTTTTGTTTAGGATTAATGCAACATTTAAAAAAAATTAAAAACAGTCTTCCATGGTAATTATTTTCCAAAGACACTGCACCTTTTCTTTTTTTTGTTTTCTAACTGGTCTTGCATGAAATAGGAACAAGGAAGGCTCCTTGAGTTTCATTTCTCAACTGGCCTGTCTTATCAGAGAAGCTAAAAATAGCCCCTCAGCGCAGAACCAGCCACTGCGAGCACTCCTGGCCCCCACCTCTTTCCAAGGCTCTCCTGCTGCAAGCATTACACATTTTCATGTCAGAGAAGCATTCTAAGCAGTGATTTCACCTCCTGGTTTACTCGCTCCTATTTCTAGCCCCCACCTTACAGGCTTCAAGGTCAAAATATGCCTCGCACAGCCCTGAAGCTGTCAAAGACAAAAAGCCTTCCTAATTCTATCTAAACTGCAATAATTCGCCCTATGGAAAAATTAATTTTGATATAAAATTTCTTTTCAGTCGGTCATAATTTAAGTTTCTATTCTCAGATTAGCAGGTTCAGCTTGAATCAGAACCTACAACCATCTGGACCCAGCACATTGGCTCACTGAACCACCAAGAACACAAAGCTGCATAGGAACAATTTGCAAATTCGAAATACCCACAATTTTTCCCAAGCTAAACTTTTAACCGGTCCCCAATTACTTTTCATTAATACTTTTGTACATTAAGGGTGTCATCAAATCACTGGGGTTGCTCTTTCTCTAACTACACCCCTCTCAATTTCCTTTTGCGACGCATTGATGGTGATGAGACCAAATTAAACTTACTCCTTAACAATTTCACTTCTCAGAATTCTTTCACAGATTCACAGTCATTCAATCACCCGCTTTTTCCAGTGCTAGCAACATCCAAAACACAATTTACCACACCACAACATTTAAACACACATTAAACCCACAGATCAACACTTAAGACAGAAACAAAAGACAGCCCACAGACTGTACTTAAACCACACCATTTGTAAATACTAGTTGCAAGTCATATTCACTAGATTTGGCTGGCAGAACACCAGGAAAAACGCTCTGCATCTCACCACTTATGAATGTTACTAAGTGCACAGACCAGGATCCTTTCTATGTACATATTTAGTTCCTCGGGGTACTAGTCACCAAAGAATAAATATTTTTTTTTACCTAAACCTAGTTAAGTATCCCCTCTAGGGGAGCCGGCTAATTATATACCAGTAACTGCTTTGTTCTTCAGCTCTAATGCTTTCACATAAATGTTCTTTCGCTGTTCTCTTTTTTTTAATCAAGGCTTGCTCACGCTTCATTCGTTTACGCACTTCTTTCTCCCACATTCGTACACAATCAAACATCTCTTGCCTAGTCTTTTGCTTAAACATACATTGTTCCACATACTCAATCTTTCGTAAATCAAATGACCCATACATAGGCCAACGCAACTCAGGATCCTTACGAGTGTTTTTATTCCATAATGCGCTGTACATTACAGAAGAAAGACCATACTTAATATACATATCCCTATTGGGTGTCCCCTCCGGGGGCCCGGTTGTGCTTTCAAATTCAAATTGGTACCACTACCAGAGCTACACCTTCTATGAAGTGTGCTAAAAACAGGCATGCCGTAAATAGTGCAGAATATGCAGTATTATAATCAAAGTAGCACTTAAGGTACCTTTAGTACGATGTGCCGTTCAAATCAATTCAGATAGAGAAAATTCTCCTCATTACCTGCCTATATAGGTTGCAACATATATATATCTATCATAAAAAACCAAGTTGGCCAACACAAATCTCCAAATCCAAAAGCCACAGTAAGCATTACTAAACTAACTTACCAATCCCAGGCATTAAAACCAACAGCAAGCGCCGCAGAAGGACACTTACTAATCACTTGGTGTCCAGGTTCCAACTGCCAAGTTCTAAAATCGACCAAATGGTCACTGCACGGCGAATCAACAGAAGAGATCTCAGTCGAGGACCAGCACCACCTGGATGGTCAGATCAGAAGGAAAGGAAAAACGCCGTGGTTGCCAAGACTCGGGTCTCATCGGGCAGCGTTCGCGTCCAGAGCGAGATTCCAATCCTTCATCGTGACCAATCCTTTGGGAATCCGAGTCACCGATGAGCCCAACGATGGGCGCCAATCTGTTGAAAGGAGACCTCAGCTAGGCCTACCAGTGCAAGGGGTTCACCCTTCTCTGCACAGAGTCCTCAGACAAGTAGAAGAAGTTGGCACAGAAACTGGAATAGAAAATACAAAGTTTAATAAACCTTCATGAAGTGGAACCTCATTCACACAGCACCCTGTGATGCTGAATGAATGTAGCACACAGAGTAGAAGAACCATGGGTCTTTTATACCCACACAGGGGCTGAAAAAGGCGGTACAAGCACACATAGGAGAATTACATACATAGATGGTCATACAGAAATGCACAGTCAACAGTAAAGGAGGAGCTAGCAGTTGCTGACTCTGGTAGAAACAACCTGATAGTTACAGACTAAAAACAGATGCATGGGCAGTTAGATTCTTCTGCACATGTGCAGAGTAGCAGAGTAAGTATAACCAGTCCTTCAAACAGAGCACAAGGGTAAACAACAGTGAAGAAGGAAACGGCTCTTGGTGAGCACATGTCAGACAAAATGGCTGCCAGAAATACAAAATGGATTCCACAAAATTGACAAGATAGCCTCTAAATACCAGATGGATTCCGCTAACACTAATTTAATCACAGCCAATTTACGACACCGTCATTGCTACTAACGGTACCTCTATTTTGTTAACATAATACTGCTGTTTTGTCTGAACTAAGCCTGCCAGAGGTCATGTTCTTCAACCCTTGCTTTGCTATGTGCTGAAAAAATGAAAGAAAAATATTTATTTAAAATCTTTATTAATGTTAAACAGGCTAACCCTGGTGATCCTGTCTGACAATCTGGTGGGCATAAAGACTTTGCTAACATCTATGTTTACTTGTGTTATCTTGGAGAATTTTGCCCACATTCAGAATCTGAATTTTATGACTCCATCTGTAAATTCAAGCCCACATATTGAACTGTAGATTAATGCTGCTCAAAATACACTGCAGTGTCTTGGCCAGGGTTCCAAAAAACTGATAAGGTGACAGTGGATGGGTAGCAGCCTTGAGCAACTGCCTATGCCTTAAAAGCACACTTGAAGCTTCAGCAATGTCAGAATTGGAAATGAAAATTTAAAAGCTACACTGCAAGCCACTGCAAGGAGGCTGGTATTATCTTTTGGGAGGCATAGACACCATTACACCTACTGTTTATTTTGGTATTTTATGCTGGTCCTTGACTTGTATTCCATGATAGTCAGATGTGTTGCCCATTCATTACTTCTACCAGCTGTGATGGCTTGTTTTTTTTTAGGGGGTGAAGGGGTTCGTTCCTCTCCTATTAGTCCTGGCATCTTTGGTATGGTCCTACCCTAACTTTTTGCCTTTAACCTGTGTTTGGCGGCTCCGTTTATTGGCGGCTCCGTTTATTGGCGGCTCCGTTTATTGGCGGCTCCGTTTATTGGCGGCTCCTTTTATTGGCGGCTCTTTTTATTGGCGGCTCTGTTTTGTGGCAGCTCTGTTTGTGGCGGCTCCTATTTTTAGTGACTCTGTTTTTGTCAGCTTGCTTTTTGGAAGCTGTTTTTTCCCACTCAGTACTTGGCAGCTCAGGATTTTGCAGGTCGGTATTTGGCAGCACAGGATTTTACAGCTCACTTTTATGTAACTCTGTATGTGTCCGGCTCAGTATGTGGCCCACTCAGTTTTTGACCCATTAAGTTGTTCTATTGTGATGCATTTCTTTTCATGTACATCTTAATGATATTCTAGCCAATAACTGAATCACTATTATGTTAACAGAATACTGCTCTCCTGTCTCTGAGTTTAGCCTGCCAGAGCTTATGGTCTAGCACTTGCTGGTTTATGTACTGAAAAAATATAATTAAAAAAATGCTTAGAAAATGGTGATCTCGCCTAATAGAGTGTTGGGTGTCTTTAATCCAATTCAAGACCCATATTCGTAAGGAATGTGAGCAAAGACATTTCAATAAATCAGTCATTGGTTTAAGCCCAACTACTCAGCCGAAAGGGTCTCAAGGCGCGGGGGGCGGATCTCCTGGGTGTTCTCGGCGATCTGTAGAAGAGCCAGGTCTTCAGGTCCTTTGTGAACTCGGAGAGTGTTGGCGTCTGTCGTAGGTGGAGTGGGAGGGTGTTCCATTCCTTGGCTGCAAGGAAGGAGACCTCCTGTTCTGGGCTTCTTGATGCGAGGCATCGTAGAGAGGGAGAGAGCGGGCTGAGCGGAGGGATCTTTGGGGTGTGTGTAATGAGAGGCGGCGGTTCAGGTAGGCAGGTCCGGTGTTGTGAAGGGCTCTGTGGGCATGGGTGAGAAGCTTAAAGGTGATTCTCTTCTCGATGGGGAGCCAATGTAGTGTTTTCTGGTGTTGGGTGATGTAGCAGTGGTGCGATCAGTTGAGGACTAGTCTGGCGAAGGCCTTCTGGAGTTTGCGGGTGAGGTTCTTCTTGATTCCGAAATAGAGGGTGTTCAAGTGTATTTCTGTCATCTTTTGGATTTTTTTTTTTTACCTATTTGAAATCCAAATGTTATTACTCAATATCTGCAAATTCAGTCAACATATTAAATCGTACATGAAACTTTTAGCAAATGTCACAGAAACATTAGTTTAATGTCTTGCCCAGGGCCCTAAAAAATTGATAAGACAGCAGGTAGAGTGAGAGTGGGAGGTACAGGTAGCCTCAAAAGAGAGGTAAAGACATTTCTGAAAGATCACTTTTCCTGGGGGTAGCCTAGAAGATAGGATGCCCTGAGCAACTGCCCATGCCTTATTTCCGCTGGCGTACTTGAAGCTTCAGCAATGTCCGGATTGGAACTGTAAATTCAAAAGCTACACAACAACCTACTGCAAGGATTATGGTGTTAGATGTTGGGAGATTTAGACACCAGCTGCCACCTACTTTTTATTTGGGTATATTATAATAGTTCTTGTCTTCTTATATTGCAAGGAATTCTGATGTGTTTCCCCTTCATTACTATGACCAGCTGTGATGGCTTGTTTTTATGTTGGGTGGGGTGAGTTCGTTTTTGGCCTGTAAGGCCTACCATCTTTGGCTTGGTTGTGCCCTAACTTTTTGCCCTCAAGAATCCTGCTTTTGGCTTGCCCAGTGTTTGGCTTGCCCAGTGTTTGATGGCCCACTGTTTTTGGCTTGCCTTGTTTTTGGCTTGCCTTGTTTTTGGCAGCTCATTTTTTTGCTTGCCTTGTTTTTGGCGGCCCAGTTTTTGGCTTGCCTTGTTTTTGGCTTGCCTTGTTTTTGGCGGCCCAGTTTTTGGCTTGCCTTGTTTCTGGTGGCTCTGTTTTTGGCTTGCCTTGTTTTTGGCGGCTCTGTTTTTGGCGGCTCTGTTTTTGGCGGCTCTGTTTTTGGCGGCTCTGTTTTTGGCGGCTCTGTTTTTGGCTTGCCTTGTTTTTGGCTTGCCTTGTTTTTGGCTTGCCTTGTTTTTGGCAGCTCTGTTTTTGGCAGCTCTGTTTTTGGCTTGCCTTGTTTTTGGCAGCTCTGTTTTTGGCGGCTCCGTTTCCTTCTCAAGGAAGATGGTGTTAGTTTATGGGAGGTATAGACACCAGCTGCCACCTACTTTTAATTTTGGGATATTATAATGGTTCTTGGCTTCTTATATTGCAAAATAGTCAGATGTGTTGCCCCTTTATTACTACTACCAAGTGTGATGACTTTTTTTTTTTTTTTTTTTTTTTTTTGTAGTGTCGGGTGGAGGGGCGTTGGTTCTTGGCCTGTTAGACCTGCCATCTTTGGCATGGTTCTCCCCTAACTTTTGGACCTTGTAAATCCTGTGTTTGGCGGCCCAGTGTTTGACGGCCCAGTGTTTGGCAGGCCAAAATTTGGCAGCTCAGTTCTTGGCTTGCCTTGTTTTTAGCTACTCAGTTTTTGGCTTGCCTTATTTTTTTGCTGTTTCAGTTTTTGGCTTGCCTTTATTTTGGTAGCTTTTTTTTGTACATTTCTTTTGATGGGCATGTTGATGCTTCTATTGCCACTAACTGTACCTCTATTCTGTTTACAGAATACTGCTGTCCTATCTGAGTTAAGCCTGCCAACACTTATTGTCTTGTTCACATTGGTTTATGTGCTGAACAAATGTTTTAAAAATATTCATTTAAAAAACATTGTTTGGTCAAATTGGCTTAGATAATGGTGATCCTGTCTGACAAGGTGTTGGGCATCTTTAAACCACTCTAATACATAAATGTATAAGGATCCTGGTTAAGGACATGGATATTATTCATGTGTATATGTGTCCTCTTATGGATAGTAAAGTCTCAGAAAATCTCGCTCAGAGATCACTGTAATATCTTGTCCAGGGTTACCAAAATATTGATAAGATGACAGTGGATTGAGTGACTGTAAGAGGTGTTGTAGCCTGAAAAGAGAGGTAAAGAAATGGTAGGATGCCTTGAGCATCTGGCCTGGACTTAATACCTCTACTGTACTTAAAGCTTTAGCAATGTCAGAATTGGTATTCTAAACTCAAAAGCTAGACGACAAGCAACTACAAGGTGGCTGGTGTTGGCTTTTGGGAAGCGTAGACCCTGCATCCACCTAATCTTTATTTGGGTTTATTATGACAGTTCTTGAATTCTTATATACCAAGGTAGTCAGATGTGTTTTCCCTTCATCAGTACCAAGTGAGATGTCTTGTTTTTTGGGGGGGAAGTAGGGGGGGGGGGGCGGAGTTGATTGTTTGCCTGTTAGACGTGGCATCTTTGGCATGGTTCTCCCTTCACTTTTTGCTGCAAACTCTATTTTTGTAGGCTTTGTTTTTGATGTCTGTTTTTGTTAGCTCAGTATGCATCTCAGGATTAGATGGTTCGATATTGGGTGGTTCGGTTTTGAGCCGTTCGTTATTGGGCGAAAACAAAAGCGAAATGATGGACGGAGTGTTGAACATTGCAAGCACTCACCCCCAGTCAACTGATCTGGGTTTAATCCATCACCGTTCTTTAGCCCACTCTGCCACCCCAGTTCAGACATGGCCTTATGCAAATCAGTCTGACCCTGTGCCTCATGGGACCAGTCCAGCCCGAACTGCCAAGCCATGTCTTCCCTGGACTGGAAACAAGCTTCCTAGGACTGGTTTCTGGCATTTCAGCCGTCTTCAGCCAGGCTTGTTTGAATCCAGTGGCAAAGTAAGCAAGGGACTCACGTCTGAGCATACCCTGCCAACTTATGGCGAACAAAGCAAAAACCAAAGGAAATGATGGACGGAGTGTTTAACATTGCAAGCACTCACCCCCAGTCAACTGATTAGGCCCAGATCGCTGTACTGGGGTGAATGTATGACATTGTTCTGCATTCTGTCCATCAATTGTTGTTTTTGCATTTGTCACCCTGAGTTGGACGGGTGTTCTCAGACGTGAGTCCCGTGCTCTCCATGCCACTGGAATCAAGCTATCCTGGCTGAAGAGGGGTGAAACCCCGAAACCGGTCCTAGGATGCTTGTTTCCAGTCCAGGGAGGACCTGGCTTGGCAGTTCGGGCTGGACTGTTCCCATGAGGCACAGGGTCAAGACTGATTTGCATATGGCTGGGTTCAAACTGGAATGGCATGGTGAGCAAAAAAACTATGGAATTAGGCCCAGATCTCTGTACTGGGGTGAATGTATGACATTGTTCTGCATTCTGTCCATCAATTGTTGTTTTTGCGTTCGTTATTGGGCAGCTTATTTTTCGGCAGCCTACTGCTTTCCTGACTCTGAGTTAAGCCTGCCGGTGCTTATGATTTTGAACACATTGGTTTGTTATGTGTTGAAAATATTCAAGAAAACATTATTTTCAAACAAATTTTAGTCACATGATCTCAGAGCAGAGGTCTTCAAACTTTTGATTGAGAGACCCCCCCCCGTCATCACTTTTTTTAGGCGCAACAACTCCCTCTTGACAAAAATGTCTAGAGCTCCTTGACAACTAAAAATACCCCCAATCTCCACGCAGAATCATTTTTACGGTGGGGAAATAATACTTAGTGCTTAGCAAACCAAAGGTTGTATGGTTCTGTGTCAGGCTTACCACAGACCTAAAGAATAGTCTTCAAAAATAATTTTTCACAAATAAAGCCTAATTTGATAAAACATATTCAGATAACATCTTTCTAAACTAATGTGATGGGTGTGCCTGTTTTTCTCCGTAGAGACAGTTAATCTGTGGTTGCATCTTGGGTGTTAAACTGGTACTGAATCAGTTTAACACCTAAAAATACCAATAAGCAACAATAAGGAGACTAGTCCTGCTTTTCAAAGGGCCTTCTGCTGTGCATCAACATGCGCCACTGCTTTTTAGTAACTGTTCAACCTTTTGGATAATTAAAAATTGTTTTTTGTTTAAATCAGCAGATCACCCTTTAGATGATGGATTATTTGACAAATGCGGCTAGTCTTTATTTATGCCAAAATCCCCACCCAATCGCATATTTGAAGTGGGCATGGGCTGCAACTTTAGTGCAAGTCATCCAAGGAGAACTATCCTACATTTTATGAGATGCTGATGGCTTGGCTTTTACAGCTACATAAAATTGAAGGTTGCTGAATGTCATTTATCGTAATTAAAACATACCATTTACGATCATTAATGATGAAGTAAAAGGTCCAAGTTAGATGCTTTGTTTAATTTCAGGGAAGGAAGTAGTCCCTTGATCTTCTTTCATACCGTTTTTCTAAAAAGGTTTTTATTTTTAATATGAAAACTGATACTTCAATTTTAGCAAAAACTGACTCCCGGTTATATTACTTTGTTGCTGCTGTTGACTTGAGTCTGAACATGGGTGGGGTCAAAGATGTGGCTAAAAATAGAATATTCTTTACATTTGTTAGGTCTTTCACTGTTGGTTATCTACCTGTAAAATAACTGGCAGCTTAAATGAAAAATAAATATTGAAAGTTGCAAGTGGGAAATAAACTAGAGTACAATTATGAAACCTCTACTATGCTTGTGAATATAGAACCTTGGCATATAGGGACTGAGTCACCATACCACAGAGGTATCGGAGCCAGAGTCCGACTAGCTTTAGTGCTTCACTTGCCGTCCTAACCTTACCAGAGAGAAAAGTGACTTTGCACCCCAGAATGCAGTACTCTCGAATCTCTTGGGGATCAAGGTAACAGGACACACGCTTTCGCTCTCTAACTCACCCATGTCCACAATAAGATAAACAAAAGACACAAAGGAAGTTTAGGATATATTTTTGAAATAGGTGTAGAGTGGCGTCTGAAACTGTCGTCAAACTTGAAGACTTCAGGAAGATGCTGCTGCTGGAAAAGGTGAAAGTGTCTGTTGAAACCCAAATGTGAATTCAAGATGAGAAGGACCTGCAAGCAGAGGGGACTGGGTCTTTGCCACTCAGGAGTGACCAGGAGGTAAGGAAGATGAATGCCCACCGATTTCAGGTGCTGCAGGACAGCTGACAATGACCTTGGAGCTGCAGCTGTGCGGAGCAGGCGACGCTGTGGAAGACCAGGAGCCATTCCTGAGCTGTCCCACGTCGGATGTCGAGAGTTGCGGCGTCTGTAGCCGTCGGGAGAACCAACCAGCCTTGGCAACTGCAACCAACATGGAAAGAGAAAAAGGTGCAGTGTTGGGACCAGCAAGGTCCAGTACCCACAAATGAGGGGGGGGGAGGGGAGGGGAGGGGGGGGGGGGGGAGTCCAAGCAGGACCCGAGCAATCGGGAGCCCACTAAAATCAAAGAAGAAACTCAAATGGAACCATAGGCTGGAGGCACTGGTGTCGCGAGAGGACCTCGAGCAGCTCAGCAAAGATGCAGGTCCACGGTACAAGTGATTCGGTGAGGACAAGGATCTTGGTCAGAGAAGGTTCTTGAGGTTGGGGCTACTTGGAGCCTCATGATCTTGGAGGAAGAAAGCCAACCCGGTGGGGGATACTGGCCTCCAATTTGGTGAGAGTACAGGGCAGGCCTCCTCTAAGTATGTGGAAAACCACCACCTGTGTTGCTGAGCCTTTCAGAGTCCATGGGAGCTCAGTATCAGCAGACCGGTCGGCGTCATTGTATACCTGCAGATGCAGGGAAGTGACTCCTTTACTTCAAGGGGGTTGCTTCAGGTGTCTTTGATGTCCATAGGCCTTGGGAGGTTAATAAATGAAGCACAGGCACAGATGTTGCAGCAGACTTTCAGGACAACAAGATCAAGAATAGCAGGAGTCTTCTCAGTTGCAGTCTCAGAGCCCAGAGCAAGGTCCAGCGATGTCCAGAGTGCCCAGATGGTTAAAGAAGTGGTGTCTTGATATGAATCTTTTTCCATGACAAATCTAGGGACCCACCTACTGGTAAGACCTTAAGCTCCCTAAGGAAAGGGTTGGTACGATTCAGGATTCCCTCCCAGAGTAGGTGTCGGACAATGGGAAGGATACCCACATGTCCTTTGTCCAGTTTCACACCAGAGCTAGAGCCAATGGCTCCCTCAGCTGGTTTGAACTGGACTATTTAAGGAGGGCACCAAATGTGCCACTCAAGCAGACTGAGTGGTGCTGGTAAGTGCTCCCACTCGGCCCCAATACACTAAAGCCTGTCTGGCAAGTGGTCACACCTCCCTGAAAGAGGATACCCATTGTTCCTGCTTCAGCTTGGCTCAGAAGCAGGAGGGCAGAATCGTGTCTGTGGTCGGCAGCAGCCATGTTATGCTGTCTGGGTCTAGAAGATTGGCACCGGGAGCACTACGGGCCTCACGGAAGACTTTACAGTGCATGGAATCATACCTCCCACACCAATTACGGTGTGGTAGTATGATTCCAACATGTTTGATACCAAACATGACAGGGTTCATTACAGACATTTTAGAGATGTTCATCGCATAACGACGCATGGCCACTCTATGTATCGTAATGGCTGATGCACTTATAACCCGGGAGAATGGACTCCAAAGGTTGTAGGAGTATCCTGCTCATGCAGGGGCACTCTCACACTTATAAATGAGCACCCTACCTTTAGGATTGCAAGGCCTGCCTTATGTGACTTGTAGGTTTTAAGTGCAGTGACCTCAGATATAGAGAGACTTGTATCTGTCATACGTGGTGCTGGCACCAGCTTACACAGGCTGCAATGGCAGGCCCATAGTCACAATTTGAGTGGTCTCTCATGGATGGCATAATACCTGCTGCAGATCATTGGAGACCCCTGGTGTACCTATGCTCTTGGTACCTCAGTACCATATACTAGGGACCTATAATGGTACACCAGTAGCCAATCTGAAATGTACTTAAGTGCTCACCATAACCAATGTTGGGGAGAAAGCACATAGACTTGGTTTCTGATTAGCAGGATACCAGTCAGACAAGTCGGAAACCGCATAGCACTAGGCAAAAAGTGGGGGTACCCATAAAAGCAGATCCTACTTTCCTCCAAGTAATAACCGCACCGGGAATCCTCCGAATACACTAGATAAAATGGACTGGATAAAAGCCAGAATTACTCCAAAAATGGTATGAAAAGAAGCAACCATGCCAGAGTTTGGTGGCTTTGTTTCTTGGCGGCGGCTCTGTGTCTTGGCGGCGGCTCTGTGTCTTGGCGGCGGCTCTGTGTCTTGGCGGCGGTTCCTCTGTATCTTGGCGGCGCCGTTTCTTGGCAGCTCAATTTTTTGGCGCCTCCGTTTTTGTGAGCGATTGTGTTTTTGTGGGCTGCTCCATTTTTGTGGGCGGCTCTGTATTATCAGCTCAGTTTTTGGTGGCTCTATGTGACAGATATCTGTAGCCCACCATTTGGTTCTCCTCTAACTTTTTGCCTTTAACTCTCCTTTTCTTAGTGGCTCTGATTTTGGCAGCTCTTTTTTTGAAAGCTGTTTTTTCCCCCTCAGTTTGTGCCTGGCTCAGAATGTGCCTGGCTCAGAATGTGCCTGGCTCAGAATGCGTCCGGTTTAGTTTTTGGCCTGCTAAGTTTTTTTATTTTTTATTGTGTTGTATTTCTTTTTGATGTGCATTTTAATGCTATTATAGCCACTAACTGAATCACTATGATGTTAATAGAATACTACTTTTCTGACTCAGACTTAAACCTACCAGAGCTTATGGTCTTGTACTCACTGGTTTATGTGCTGAAAAATATAATGAAACAATTATTTTTAAGGAACCTTTTTTAGTCGCATGGTGATCTTGCCTAATAGGGTGTTGGGTGTCTTTAATCCACTTCAATACCCGTATTCTTAAGGAACCCGAGTAAAGAATTTTCATTGATTCAAGTGTACTTGTGCCATCTTATGGAATATTTTACCGATTTGAAATCTGATTTTTATTACTCAATACCTGCAAATCCAGCCCACATGTTGAATTGTACATTAAAGTTTTAGAAAATGTCACTGAAAAATCAGAGTAACGCCTTGCCCGGGGCCCTAACCCTAAACAATTGATAAGACACTGGGTAGAGCGACCGTGACAGATGCAGGTAGGCTGAAAAGAGGTGAATACATTCCGGAAAGATGACTTTTACCTGGAGGCAGCCTAGAAGATAGGACGCCTTGAGCAACTGCTCATGCCTTAACACCTCTGGTGTACTTGAAGCTTCAGCATTGTCAGGATTGGAACTTTACATTCAAAAGCAACACAACAACCTTCTGCAAGGAAGATGGTGTTAGATTTTGGGAGGTATAGACACCAGCTACCGCCTACTTTTTAATTTGTTCTATTCTAATTGTTCTTGTCTTCTTAAATTGCAAGGTATTTAGATGTGTTTCCCCCATCATTACTACTACAAGCTGTTATGGCTCTTTTTTTTTTTTTTTTTTTGGTAGGGTGGGGCAAAGTTGTTTTTTGGTCTGTTAGACCTGCCATCTTTGGCATGGTCCTCCCCTAACTTTTGGCCCTCGACAATCCTACTTTTGATGGCTCTGATTTTGGCAGTTCTGCTTTTGGCCGCCCAGTGTTTGGTGGCTCAGTTGTTGGCAGCTCTATTTTTGTCTTGCATTTTTTTTGGTGTCTTATTTTGTACATTTCTTTTGTTGGGCATGTTGATGCTGTTATTGCCACTAAATGACATGACCCTCTATATTGTTTACAGAATGCTGCTGTCCTATCTGAGTTAAGCCTGCTAGTGCTTATTGTCTTGTAAACATTGGTATTATGCGCTGAACAAATGTAATATAAATATGTATTTAATACACATTATTCATTGTATAGTCAAATTGGCTTAGAGAATGGTGATCCCATCTGACAAGTAGTTGGGAATCCTTAAGCCACTCTAATACATATATATATGGATCCTGGGTTAGGACTTGGGTACGATTCATGTGTAGTTGTATTGTCTTATGGATAATAAACTGTCACTCAAAAATCACTGTAATATCTTGCCCTGGGTTCCACAAAAAACTGATAAGGTGACAGTGTATAGAGCAACAGTGAGAGGTAGAGGTGGCCTGAAAAGAGAGGTTAAGAAATTGTAGGACTCCTTGAGCAACTGCCTGTGACTTAATGCCTTTAGTGTACTTGAATCTTCAGCAATGTCAGAATTGGTGTTGTAAACTCAAAAGCTATATGACCAGCAACTGCAAGGAGGCTGGTGTTGACTTTTGAGAAGCGTAGACCCTGCCTCCAACTACTACAACTGGCAGAACCCATCTCAAAACCCAAGGGTAACCCCAGTAATCCCTTGGTTGCTGTAGTACCTCTTGTACTTGTGCTAGGGAGTGCAGGTGCCTTAAGGCAGTAGCTGTAGGAGTTTCCTTGGCATTTAAACAATCTGCATCCCTTGTCCAATGGGTCTTTACCTAACTAATGTAGCACCAAGGTTTCTTTTTGCCTTTCTTGGAATTGTGAGACTCTCACCCAGTTGCAGGTTTCTGGGGCCCTTGTAAAGACTCATTTAAAAAAAAAAAAAAATTACTTTTTTTTTTTTTAATCTTTACCCTTGTCCCCACCCTTATCCTGGGATTTAGGAGAATCTTCTTCTGGTCACCTCCATTACCATGGTGTTTGTGCTTTCCTCAAAAATCCCCTATTGTAGGCAGATGTCGACTTAATGATAAATGTGGTTGACTAGCATGGATAACGTTACTGAAATCAAGACTGAATAACTAAAATATTCTTTTGAATTATAATGGAAAGGAGCGGAGTAAGATTACATAATATAAACAAATAAATGTTGTAGTACAACAAATGAATTTATATTTGTTTTTATTTTTCATTCTTTATATTTCTTAATATTGTTCCTTCCTGATTTTTTTTCAATTATTCAATCATTAAATAGTATTCCAATCAACTAATACATTGGTTTTCATCTAAGCCTATACATGTACAACTGTTACATTAATTCCAACTAACAATATTCAAAATTTCAAACAATATAATAAATCCGTTGAGTGAATATTGCTCAATGTACATAGCCATACAGCCGACGCGTTTCGTCCTGTCTAGGACATCATCAGGGCTGTAATGAAGGAGAAAAGAAAAAAAAATATCGTATCACTCTCCATTATTCCATGTATGATTCTTACTAAGTACCTATACAAGGAGGAAATGTATCCCTAGTATACAGAATATACCTATTGAACAATACAATCATTAAAATAAAAATCAAAAATATCCATTTATGATCGAACAGTGTTAACAATTATTTTCCATTCTAGTGTTGAGCTAATCGCTACTTTGACCCCTGATTTTCTAGTTGTGCCCTTGGTCCCACCCATGGCCGTATTATTCCTTTCACGTGTTCCATTACAGAGAGGATAACCCACAACATCCTGCCTATAATATAACTGTTTACAAAATCAACATTCATTTGAGAACTCACAATTTATTATCAAACTTAAAGATATAAGCTCCAATTCAATTTTATATTTTCAAAATTTGTGGATTATTTCCTAAAACCGTTCATCTTTGAAATACCATCATTTTTACGAGATACCACAGACTTCATCAATAAACTGACCTCCACAAAATTTGAACAGGACCTACATCATTTGGTCACTCTTGATGTAGTTTCCCTCTACACACAGATACCTCAAGACGACGGCCTTTCAGCAATTCAAATTTTTCTACAAACCAGGTCCAATCCAAAAGTACCAACAGAATTCATAATGCAACTAGCCAGCTTTGCATTAAAAAAGAATTATTTCATCTTCAATGGCCAGTTCTACTTCCAAATCAAAGGAGTAGCAATGGGTTGTCCCTTTGCACCAGAGCTAGCGGTTCTGTATATGGCAAAATATGAAGAAAAATTCATCTACAACAATAATCCCTTTGTTGAATTTATTGGCAAATGGATTCGATACATCGATGATGTATTTATGACATGGACTGGAACAGAAGACAACCTTACCAGATTTCATCAGTGGTTAAACAATCGAACTGAGGATATCAAATTTAGTTTGAATCATTCCCAGACAAGGATCCCTTTCTTAGATGTAGAGTTCTATCCATCTGACAATACTCTGGCAACCACCCTCTATAAAAAGCCCACAGACCGCAATAAAACGCTACATTTCACCAGCAACCATCCAAGGAATGTAAGAGAAAACCTCCCATTGGGACAATTTTTGCGAATCAGACGCAATTGTCAATTCAAGGATGAATACATGCAACATGCTTTGACCTTGCTTGAAAACTTAAAGAAAAGAGGCTACCCAAAAAAATTTCTGAAAAAAGCGTTAAAAAGAGCATGGTGGTTCCCAAGAGAAGAATTACTGAAAAAAACAGAAAAACCACCACTTGAAAGGATCGTCTGTGTCTCCACATTTGGTCCCAACTCAAATCTCCTAAAAAAAGTCATCATCCAAAATTGGCACTTGATTAAAAATCTCGATCAATCTTTTAAGCATAAACCACTCTTTGCTTTCAAAAAAGATCAAAATATTGCCAATCAAATTGTGCGAGCAGCAATGCCGAAAGAAAAACAAATCACCGTACGAGATTATGTAGGACTGCAGCCAGTCCGAGGCCATCATAAATGTGGCACCTGCATCTGCTGCGATTCCACAGAAGAAGGTACACTTTTTGAATATGATTCTATCTTTTGGAAACATGATGCTTTCACTAACTGTAAAAGCAAAAACGTAGTCTATGGAATACGGTGCCCCTGTAACCTATTATACATAGGAAAAACTACCCAAGAAATTCGAATAAGAGTGTCCCAACATAAATCACGCATCAACACAAAGGTACTAACAGCACCTTTAGTAAATCATTGGATGAGCAAAAACCATGACATTTTGGATCTAAAATGGACAGTCCTTGCAAAAATTGAACGAGATGAAAGAGGTGGCAACCTGGAACTCAAATTATCAAAAAAAGAAGCAATCTTGATACTGAAATTTAATACTTTAACGAATGGCCTAAACGAACTTTCAGAACTGTATAAATTGTGAACAATAAACATCTCCTTCACATTATAAAACTGCCCGGACTAATCATCTCTGGAGTAGACAGGCAGATGTCCTTCATGAGCTTTTGAAATTGCTATCAATGCAGTAAAGAAAGAACCAGACTAAATAAATGCTTTTGTAAAGAAAGAAGACTTTTAGCGTATTACCGTCAACCCTTGCGTGCAGTGGTATAATTGGAGTGTATATCTAAGTGCTTATAAATTCTATGCACCAGACCAGCTCTCAATCTGTGGCGGAGCAAGACTATTTTTAAAAAACCCAGCCTTCAATGCGTGTTTGAATAAGCTTATGTTTATTTATGACAGAAGGTGCAAAACACTCTTTAATAAGCACACGAAAGATTCACCATTTCTTTGCCTGTTCATCAATGTGGTCTCAATAAACAACCTAAAAAAACTGCCTAACAGTGGAGAGTCCGTCATTGACTCCTACGTATATGAACACCTGATCAGTCCCATCACGTGACCCACGCCGAATTCAATTCATTTGAAACACTGCGGAAAGAAGAAGCAAGCGCACAGGTTGGTCTCGGTTGATTTCGAAACAACATTTCTGAAACGAGTGGAAAAAGCAACCAACTAATGCCACTCCTCTTTCATTCAGCATTGTACAAGTCGTGGACAGTCAGCACCCGAGTACAAAGAAGACTGCCATCTATCCTTAAATGAATACCAAGGTACGATTTATTTAAAACTATCAACCGTTTCACAGTGCCTTCCACATTTTTCCTCTAGAGGTCACCGCATTAGCGATTAGCACGCTAAACAATACTCTCCTTTCATTTAGATGCCATCCGACTAGCGACTTGCTCGCTAAACAAAGATTACTCGTCAGCTTAATCGCTTATTAGATCTTTCAACGGATTATACAAGTAAGCCAATTACTGTTTGTCTGATAAAGAGTGAATACGTGACATACCACTTATGCACACAACTATACCTCTTTCTTTGAATTTTCTTCACCCAGGCACTATTCCTCGTTTGATCGACACAGTGCAACAAAGTGTTTTCCAGAGGTAAATCTTATACAATAGAGGCTCACAATAGTGTTAAAGAGAGAGGGGTTTCATTCTTATTGAAACGGCTCTGTTTTTAATTTCACAGGTCCTGATGAGAGTCCCAGCAAAGAATGGGCCTCGAAACGCGTAGACCTCGACAAGAGACCACATGAAATTTTGAATAATTCCAAAATGAAATAACTTAGAGTTTAATAGGATAAACAATTGTTTCTGTGGTCCAATCAGAAAGATTTGATCAGTAGTTCATTTAATTGTCATAGTATTTTTTTGTTTGTTTTGAATGGGTCTAGAATGTAGTTGCACAATAACACTTCACGAATGAATGGGATGCTTGAGAAGTATGATTGATACGTTTCACTGAATGGTGTGAAAAAAGAATTCTTAAAAAATCTGTCATTAAATAGACGGCTAAAGTCTCAAATTTGTTCTTTTAGATGGAAGCTTAAAATAACTGAAAAATAAAAAAATATTCTGATTAATTCAAAAAAACAAAGCTTTTCTACATTTTTTGTTTTATCTTAAAATGTCTTCTCATAAAAAATGTTGAGATCGAATTACAGTTGCAGTACTAGCAATTTGTTAGTTATATTAGATGAGTGGCTCAGCTTTACTGCCTTAGGCCCACCTCCAGTGTTTGTTCATGCTTCATGACAAGACCGCTCCTATTTTTGTCTTTTTTACACACTGTTCAGTGAACAATACCGGCAGCCCTGCAGACTTTGGTATTTGATAGTATTTTTTTTTATTTTTACTTAGGGCTACTGCTACAGCAAAGCAATTGATTCCTAATAAGGAAAATAATATCACACTTGAGTTTGGTGAATTGACAAATCACTCAAATGGGCCGCAGTTTGCCTTGTACCCTGGAAAAGAATGTCTCTCGAATACCACACTTAGTCTCAGTCCAAAACACGCTTGAAGCATTAAAATTGTTATCTTGGACATTATGGGTTTCTCCTCACCCCCCCCCCCCGCTAATACAGGGTGCTTTGTAGCTACACCAGTCAACCCCTCTAAATCGTGTAGTAGAATAGTGTTTCCTTGGAAGCAGTACTTCTTAGGTCAAGCCTGGGCAGTGCATGCACTGCTCTGCGAGTCATACTGTACTCTAATATGGACTTGATGCTTCACCCACTCTCCACCCATATTATTCATTGGCTTGTCATTGTCCTTTTTAAATGCTGGCTTCTGATTTGTTAATAGGCTTGTTAGTCCCTCCTTAGTACTGCCTTGTTTTCATTTGTAACCTCTCATGTGGACTGGCCCTTTTACTTCTGTTACACGATAGGTTTTATTTAGTATGTAAGCACTATTCTTTAATGAGTTTCTCCTACTTCAGGCAGGACATGCTTTCCTGCAACATTCAGCTCACCATGTGCGCTTTCTTTTTACAAGCAGCACAGGACAATGGCGGACGCTTCTTTAAAATGAAATGGGTCCGCATTTACAAGAGTTTGAGCTATTGGCATTGTAGCAGAAGAGGGCATTAGGGTCAAAGATACTAGAAATAGAGGTGTATGGGGTATCCTGAGTACCTACTTCCCATGGGGAAGTGCTTGTACACTCTTATTGGTAGTAATGTACCGCTTCTGCAATGTGCTGGAGCCCTACCTATCACATTAAGGTCTGGTAATCAGACTGTGAGCATATTGGGTCCATTAAAGTATTAGATGGGAGGGAGGCTTGGTGAATAGAACAATGTTAGTTAATTGTGCGATGCTTAAACGATCATTGAGCTGCTTTATGGCACTTGTATAGCGCCAGGAGGTCACGTTAACCAGACTTAGTATATCACTCGTTCAATACGTTTTTGGGGATAGGAGGAGGACGGGCAAGGTGGGGATCAAGGTTGTCAGGTTGATGGTGACTTTTAGATAAGGGAGACCAACCCACCACAACATTTTCAAGCAACCTAAATACACTGCTTTAATCTCCTCCCAGGCCTCTGCCCTGCCCACACCACTTCTCCAAATGTACTCTCTGGCACTTCCCTGGGCCTGAGGAGTTACAGCTCAAAGTGAGCAATTGCCTGGGACCTTCTGGGGAAACGGAGCTTCGGTCTAGTTTATTTGGCTGTCTAACCTCTTCTCCTCTCTGCCTACTGCTACCTCTTACCCTCTCTAAACCAGTGTCCTAAAAATATTTGTGGTCCAAGGCAAGGAATCTCAAATGTTTTTGTTACCCAGTTAAAATGTACCATTGAATATCACGAAATGGCAAATAAACTTTAAAATTGTATCCATACAGGGGCCCGCAAGAATGTTTTACCCAGATAACCCTGAAATCATAAAATGATATTACTCTGGACTAGCAGTTTCTATGTGTGGCAATTCATGAAGGCAGCTTAGCAAATGAAACCCAATCTACAGTACTGTCAAAAGCAAGCTGACTTATTCAAAAGGATTTCCCTGCATAAGTCCTCCAATGCAACTGACACTGGACACTCCAATCCAAATGCACTCCATCACCTTGGTAGTGACCTACCAGGTGATCTAGTATTCCAAGATGCCCAGCTTCCACACTAGGTCTGTGAGATGAGGGTGTTGACTGGCAGGTTTTTTCTGCTCCATGAGCATCTGCAGTTTTCTATTTTTACCCCTGCCCTGCCCAACATATCAGCCTCAATTGAGGAAGCTTAGATTGCCTTGTTTCTTTAAGCACTAGAGGCTCTGGGAGCGGAGTTTGCACATTTGGTGGTACCCAGATGATGCCCATGGGTTCATTAAGGCGCAATGATTGGGCTGCTTGGATAATGATGTCAATGCCTTTGCTACTGCAAGAAAATAACTGCATAACCTGAGACCTCTGAACTCTACCCTGGCTTATTGGTGCTTTTATTTCATGAATCTGTATTTTTCTCTGCCCACTTTTTCTTGCAGCAAATTTCATTGCCTCTACCCCCTCTTACTGCATTCCTTTGCTTCGGCTTTCTTACTACTGTGCTTACTTTTCTCCCCCTCCCCCCCAATTACTCTGTTTAAACCTCACTCCTCATCATATTATGTATTTTGCTTTTTCCTCTTCTTAAACATTCTCCCTTTCTTGATCCAACTCACTTTAGCTATTCTGCTCCTTCCTTTTTAACTGTCCTCATGTTTTGATTTCTTATCTGTAGTTATAATTCCATTCGCTTCATCGTCCTGTTTCTCTAGGTTGGCATGATCAGTGCCGGCCCCCACACCATCATTGGCCTTTTTTTAAGGCTGCTTCTAGACTTTAACAGTTCTGCAGATGCTTGCATTGCAACATTAATATATGACTCACTCCCTCTGTGGGCATTAAGTGCTCGCCTACATGGGCAGAATGCTACGCCCCATAAGCCAGTGTCTGTGGATGCATGGGTGTGGCCATTTTCATGTCCTAGTAAGGGAAAATGAGGGCATCACACAGACAAATGACCATGCCACTGCCCTGGGTTAGCTAGCAAAATGCCACCATAATGGAAGTACACAGCGTACGTTCACTTTTGTGCCCTGGTGCCATTGCGCCTGCTGCACTATTGATGGCCACACCTCTGCTTATTTAGCTATTTTGTGGTGATTCATGCTTGGTGAGTAAAGCTCTTGTTCTCAAGGATTAAATGCAATTTTCCCCAATATTACAGGATTTTATGTGAAAATACTGGTGATGGTTCAGGTGGTCTCCCTATTCATGCCCCCCTAATTACCCCAATCCCATTCCAGATACTGAGCAGATTCATTATTTTTCTAATTTTGGTAATGAAAATGCCTGACACAAGTTGAGATGGGAGTCATGGAGTCTGGTTTCAGCAAGTCCCCTACTTGGCCCCCCAGAAGGTCCTATTGTGCATTATGTGCAGTTTTCAAGGGGCCTGTGACTGTCTGACGTATCTCTGGCTAATTGGCCTGCAGCTTATAAGGGGATGGCTGGAGGAGCAGCCAGGGGACATTGGTTGGTCAGTTGTGCACTGGAAAGTGGGCTTTTAGGTGAAGGAAGTGGCCCAATTAGGGTCACCCGGGTCACTAATGACCACCTCTCAGCCTTCCATACTAAATGAAGAGTCGGTCAGACGGAGAATACAAACCAATAACTGTTGATTCATATACACTCAGAGCGGAGCCAAGTCTCTCCAGTCTCTAGGAGTGCTGCTGAGGGACTGAAATTGACAAGTAAAAAGATACATTATGTACATCTCCCAACTGGGCTAAAACATGCCTAAAGTGCAATTTTCCAAGCATATGCAGCTGGACAGTAAAATATTATTTTTTTTATTTGGATTCTCCTATCTTCCCACCACCTAGTACAATCCAAGGTTGTTTTACCCTGTATCCGCCATCGGACAAGTGGGGAGGGCCTCCATCTAGTGAGAAAGGTATGCTTTAATATGAACAGTCTATTCATTAGTGAAGTGAAACCTAATATTGCAGAAACATAAGAGAGGCCTTTTCTCAGAAATAGCAAAGGATTAGTTTTGTTTGTGGTTCAAAATGGCGCCTGAACAGAAAATGGTGCAGCGAATGCTAACTTTACATAGGCAATACTCAAACACGAATTTTACTTGTATTCTAACAGACCCTCCTTTTTAGCATGAGCTAAAACATTTTTTAACAGCAACAAGGAAAATTATAAAACCAGAAAGACAGGAGACCATGAGTAAAACCCCTTATAAGCATTCCATATTCTCAGTATCAGGAAAGGAGACTGTAAGGAGGGACGAAGTCTCAGAAATGCCTTCATCTTTCTGCATGAGGTCGTCTATCTCTTTCTGTACCATAATGGCAGCATCGGTATCATGAATCAATATTTTCCTTTTAGGGGTGAGAATGGTGGTGCAATAAGAGAAACAGAAGGGAAGGCACTGAATAAGGGCACAACAAAGCACCAATATCAAAATGATGTCAATCACTTTTTCAAGAATCCAGCCCCAACTACTGAAAAGAAACCAATTACAATTCCCATTTTCCATTCCCTTGACATTCTCGAGGATGCCTAATAGGTGTTTGGTAATATTATTTTCCATATTGATGATCCCGACTACACACTGGTCTTCCACTACTGCGCATACACCACCACTCTTGGCTAAGATGAAATAAACCGCGTATGTAGTCAGTTCAGAATATATCTGCATGCTTTCCAACTGAGTGGTGATGTCGCGCAAAGCTGGCACTGTAGTATTAGAAAATGTTTATCACTTGCACCCAAAATGTTCTCTGGCTATCTCACCCTGAGCCATGGTGGTACCACCCAAATTAAAAATGTAAGAAAGGATGTATCCAAATGTGATCCCATTACTATAATTAATAACCTCTATATCTGGCACACCCTCACAGAATTCCTTGGTCTAAGTCCTCTTAACCCAACGGTCATTAGGCTTAGCGTATTTACAGGGCACACCTAGGGGCAACACCATCCCAAGAGCGACTTAGTCTGTACCTCAATGCTACATGGTACTACTGTATTGTCCATCTCTGCATCATGCCCATGATGGCAGAGGTCTTCCCATTAATGAGGTTCCACGCTGCCAACTACTGATGTGTCTTTATTTTATTGATAAACCTGGTTCTTCTGATCACAGCCAGGTCCCTCAAATAGGTTCTTATCTGCTCAACGTAAAGGCATTTCTCCTGCAGATTCTATGCACTAAACACATTTTTCTTGTATTCACATTATCAAATCCAGAGGTAGTGCGGCTATTACAATGGGTTTCGTCTAGTGTTAAGGTTGTTGTAATTTGTGTGTGGATTTTTTAAATCTTTTTGTTTTATAATATGGATGTTACAACACCACCTCTTTAGCTTTAGCATAATGGTTTGGTGATGGGCTGAGGAAAGGCCAAGGGGATTTGGGGTTTGAAATGAACAGTTTTTGCTAATTATTTTAGGAACACAGGCAACAGTACAGGAGCAGTTGTGTCCGCTAACGGAAGCGCGAGTGTGCAAGAGATGCAGGGACAGCGAGGTTTCCATCGTCTATGTTTCCCGTGTCCCCTGGCTCACTTATTAAAAACATATCTGATCTTTGTCGCAGGCATATTAACCCTCTTCTCTTCTTTATGGCGAGTAAGAACTGCCTCTAGACAGTTCAGGACGCACAAGGAACTCTGCATCGAATCCTTTTAAATCACAAGTTATTGCTAAAAACAGCAACCCCCCACCCCTGAGGTCAGCTCCCCTCCCTTCCAGGTCGGCTGGCCCGCTTGCACAGCCCTAAACCCGTCCCTGGTGGTTGTTATACTTTTTTCTGCTGAGAGAACGCTTTCTACACATGTCAGGATCCAGAATGTCCAGCTGGGCACTACTGTGATTTCATGATGTCTGCCTGGAGGTTTGGGTGGGCAGGTAAGTGCTCCTACTGGATATTCGTCCTTTTGTCTTGCAGGTTGACATGCTATGGAAAGCTCCTGTCTGGTCTCTTATACAAAAATATACAAAGTCCTTGCTTCTAGATGTGAATACATTTTACAGTTAAAATATATCCAATATAGGGTAATGTGATATATAATTAAGTTATATTTAAGTGTTGAATAAAAAAAATACTATTGCAGTTATAAGTAGTTTCCCTTGCGTTTTATCCAACATCCTGTATAAAATGAGACTTGTACTCTGTAGTGCTCATATGTCCCTGATGGTCATATGCTCAGTGCAAGGTCCTACCGTTAGCTTGTGAATGTGAGCACAGAAAATGAACCCACATCTTGACCTAAGCAGGATGAGCACTAGTCCATGCAATGGATTATTAAAAAATCAATATATTAAAAAAAAAAAAAATCTCCCTCCTAATGGCACCCTGTCTGCATATCATCTCACCATTCTAGCACTACTGTGTTTTATTTTATTTTTGAGGGGAGGGGGTGTGTGTATATTTCTCAGACTTGACCCTAAGGTATTGGTGCGATTTACATGAGCTCCAGTTTCGTTAGAGATGAACACATTCATTTATTTAGGCACGGGGAGATTGTGATTTGCCCAGAATCACAGAATGTTGAGAGTCCCGGCTGAGACTCTAACCCAGTTTCCCAGCTTCGATACTGACCGCTCTAGCCATTAGGCCACGTTCTCTTTTTTGTCCTTCAGTGTACAACAGACTATGCTGGCTGATTTAAATTGGCCTTGCCCCTAGGTAAAACTATCTATCACCACATACAAGTATGGCCTAAAGTAACTCCCATTACTTGTTCCTAGGAGAATCATGCAATGTGTACAATTATGCAGAAATTCTAGCTTTCAGTAATTTCTTCTAGTATGCAAAAATCAACATATTACTGTAAATGTCTGCTAAATTTGTATTAATTTATAAGGGCCGATCTGAAGGAAAAGATATAATTTTTGTTGACTCTGCAATTTGTGGCCTTGCATTCACCTTGGCTGCTGGCTCACAGTAGGCACTGTGCACAAATGTTAATAGCTTTCTACCATGGAGCACCTACATTTAGTTCTTATATGTGACTAGACTTCACCAAACTGTGACGACTAAATTAAACTGGCTTTTGGATATTACTGCGGTCTACCAGTTAAAATATTTCGCATCCCCACTTAATGTGTGCTAAGCAACCATTAAGTTAATCTGCATTCTATGTGGCTTGGCAATCCCCTGTAGCACTTTCAATGTGCTTCTAATGCAATCTTTATTCCCCTTGTACACCAGTGATAAATATCCCCCTCAAATGGGTAATGCAAAGTACCCTTCGCATGGCACAGGAATGGAATGGAATGAAATGAATGAATCTTTATTGTTTAAGTTGAATAAAACCATAAGAATATTTCAATAAAACCAAACATGGTGTAAAAATATAATATACATGTTAAAATCATTGGTTACCGGTAGTATGTTTACAGTTGAGAAAATCTTGAAATAAGCCGAATTGGGCGCCATAGATTTTAACTTGTTCACAAACATGTGAACATCCTACAGTAGTAATATTCTTCTACAGTTATAAAAACTGCATTGCTAGAATGTTCACAATGATATGTAAAGGGTAATGACCATAATTCATGTATGATGCTGCTCCCAAGGGGTTTGTATCTTCCTATGGTGAATTAACATGTCGAGATGGGGAGTGAAATAACACCATGTAGTAGCCACACAACTGAAGGCGTCTGAGCTATATTAAATGGGAGTTGTTTACATTTTTATTAATGCAGTATTGTGTATGTTGCGTCTTTCATGGCCATTAGTTGTTGTTTAAGTTAAAAGGTGAAAAAAAATCGGTACATTTCAAGTAATGCAATAAAACTCACCCATTCTGAAGTGTTTGAAGTGTCTAGTGTCTAGCTAAACTCAACAATAGATCTAAGCTCACTTTGCCCATGATATAAGGTTGACCTGTCACACACCACAATATCCATAACGGATGACACAATGTTGTTCAAATTGCTAATACGAGATGACCACGTATTAATACCATTATCGACAACAGCTAGCACTTTTCCAAATCATCCTGGTCAGTTTGTCTTAAACATGCGTCAGCCTCCATTTGTGATTGTTTACAAATTTCATTATAAGTAGCATAAATAAATCTTTTAGCACATGGGGATTTAGGACCAAAAAGAAAATCTGAAGATTTCATGTCCTCAGGCAGGAGAGAAAAGACAGTGTGGAATGTTCCAACGATAGTTGAATTTTTTTTCCCACCGAGTAGGTGGTAACAATACTATAATGTTCTGACTGGGGATATCTGGGATCAGGTCTGCTTGATTTAAACCCGGGTGTGGAATTAAGAAAACAAGCATGACAACCACTCATATGCACTGGCCACTATAACCACCCGCCTGGACTGGAAAATGAGGAATTAAAGGTACCATTATGCACTATCCCTTTCAGCTGTTCTTCAGTATAATTTGCTAAACTCTGCCAATTTCATTGAGGGCCACTAAAAGAATATTTGGAGTGTTCATTTTTTTAACTTTTGACAACCCCAGAAAAGTAGTCTGTTGGATTGTTTAGTTTAAGAAAATGATTTGTGTGGGAATTAAACAGGCTCAAAATAAGGTTTATGTGCCCGTAACCTGTCAGGACTTTGTACCCTGAATAGATTTCAAAATCAATTGTGTCCTTCCAGTTATCAATATCATAACTTTTCAAGGCTAACTGATTAAAAAACGTAGTTGTGAATATGTTTGAGCATATTATTTTGCAACACCACCAAGGAAATATATGAAGTGAGGTCATACCCTGTGAAATATGTTTACTTATCTTTCTGGAACACTCTTGAGAGGGAGTTGGACATTAATCCCACTGTGTAATATTAAAATGGGGATTCTGCCCACTAGCTACGTGCATTAAGTGATGTCCATAATGATGGTAGCAGAACATATCCATGTAATTGGAAGGAGTATGGTACAGATTTCGGATTCAAAAATAGTATAATACTCTAATTCAGAAACCATAAAATGTACAGTATCAATATCCCAATCGTCTGAATGCAACCCTGTAACTATTACATCACCCATAGAAATTTTAAACACATTTGGTATCTGCAGGATCTCCATAGGACCACATATATCGAATGTAACTTTATCCCAAACACTTCCAGTGGTCACTGGAATGGCTAAAATGTTAACAAGATACCGGTTGCAATGATGAATCGAGGGGGCAAGCACCCTGTCAACCAGTTCTGTAGTAGTACGCTCAGGAGATAATGGCCATTATTATGTAGGGAATAGTCACAAATCCAATCCACAGGTACAAGAAAACAAAGGAAAGTATTATCCTGACATTTATCCAATGGGGGGGACTAGATAAGTGTGTTTTAACCAAGAAATAAAAAAACAATCTGTGCTAGAAGTGTTTATAACCGAAGAACTGTCTGAAGAAGAATGGTTTAGATCCATATAATACCTGGAGGTACTTAGCTGGAAAACAGGAGGCTGTGATTCAGCAGTTGGGCTAGAAAAATCCCACTTGTTATTTGCCAGTGGTGGATAGGTATATATGACATCCATTGTAGAAGGCTGGATAGAAGAAATGGGCAATGTTAGGAAAATGGTCAGCCTCCCCTTCCCTCGGGGCTGTATCTGCGGCAGTGGAGTTTTGTGTGAATGAACAACTACTCTGTCATACTATGTAGAATCAGCCACATGGTGTTGTTTGACATGGTCAATAAAGACAAAGATTTTGTCTTTGTATCCTGAAAGTGGTGGCAGAATCACTGTTCATGTTTCTTGGACCCCAAGAACGGGAACAGGACCATGGTACATTGTCGAATTCCTTTTCGATTGCCACCTTCTATCGAACTACATCTCCAGTCTTTGGAAGCCAACTGTAATTTAATCTGCAGCACTGGAAGATTGAGACTTGGGCAAGTGTTTGCGAGATTGAGTGTCACAAAACATTTTGTAGTTCCTTTGAGACAGCACAGTGTTTATCTGCGTCCAAGGTTGTGGCAGCTGCAGAACGTCTAGACAATCAAGGTCTGGAACATACATCTTGATGCCAAAAAACAATTCATGCGGTGTCCGCCCACCTAGAGTTTTTTGGGAGATGATTTAATGTGTGTTGAACCCCATAAAGATGGTGTAACCAACCATGCCCTGTACCTAATATTCTAGCCATTAAGTACTGCTTTAAATCGCTGTATATTCTCTCCACATCAGAATTATCTTTGGGCATATAGGTAGAAGAAAAATGCACTTGCACACCCATGAACTTCATTGAATCACGGTATGCTTTAGAAGCGAATGCTGGACCTTGGCCTGAATGGAATGCTCTACAGGCATATGTACCATTAAAGACTTGCAAGTCTTAACAACAGTTCGAACTTCAGCTGAGCGATGTGGACAAACCCAAGGAATCTATAGCAAGAATACACTGCAACCAAAATATATTTGAATGCACTATATGAAATCATTGGGCCACAATGATCTAAGTAAAAGCAAACAAAAGGCTGGTTATAAATAAAGATTTCTCTGGTGGGCAAGACACAGTGGAACTTTTGATTTGCTGACAAATGTCATAAGTTAAATATTTTCTAGTCTGTTGGTATAAACCTTGTTGTAAGAGAGAAATAGTGACAGCCATCCAGCATGTATTGAAGCTCCACCTTTGTTTACAGCTATAAATAAATCCTGTCTGCAGTCTGAATTAGGAATCAAACAATCAAAAACACCAGAAATTGTTGCTAAATCAACACTTTAATCATTTCAGGGATAGGAATATTTTGAAGGAAAGGTCTTTGGTAAAGCTGTGCCATTTTAAAATGCCTTAACTGCATACAGGATCATTATCGATGCAAGTTTTAGAGCTGGTTACTACTGCTGTTTTAGATGTGGTTACTGCAGATTTGGCAGCTTTATCAGGCAGAGTGTTCTCTACGGTGTGTGCTCCAACAAGTTGATGATTCAATGTATGTGTAATATGAGTTTGTGACAGCCTATTCTTAGATATGCCACTCTAATCGAAAGCAGATTGTGCTTTATTGTGCTACCCTTGGAATCCTTAAAATCATATCACCAAAAAGGTAAGTTATCATTGTAAAAGACAGTACACATTAATATGAATCAAACACAACAAGTGTGCGTAATTCAGGATCCATATTCTCAAGAGCAAGGAATAAAGCTTTAATTTCAGCCAATCGCACAGTACCAATACCGATAGGGCATGCTGCAGAATACTGATGCTTATAACCTATAGAAGGGTGAGAAGAACCATCAGTGTAAATTATGTTTGTTTAACTATCCAGAGGCAAGACTGAAGAAGGTAGTGGATAAAGGTATTTATATTTCAAATATTCTTGAGGTTGCAAAGATGGGTAGAAGACTAAATATACATCCATGGCTGTTAAGGACATAGCCCATTGTATCACTCGAGAATGGAGGGCCTTTGCAAAAGGGATGTTTGCTTTTGTGATGGCCTCGAAGTCTGGCATAAGCAAAACGACAATGCGCTTACCTTGAGCAAGTGGCCGTTGCTTCAGGATCACCTTATGTATGGCATTTCAAAACGTTTCAGTAGAAGAAAAATACATTTCTGTAGGAGAATATAGTTGCGATTTATATGCTAAGGCTACAGTTTTGCCTTCATTTAATCGTACATATGAAAATCTAATTCTACCGCATAATACCCAGGTGACCAAGTTAGTGGTGTTAATAGGTGTATGTAGGCTACGTGTTTCAAGAAAATCAGACTGTAAAGAACAGAGTATTGCCATGTGTTCCAATGTCCAACAGGAAGTGGAAAAATAAGGACGTAGTAATATAAAGCACTATTATGCATTGTGCATAAATGGGTATGAATGTCCTGCTAAAATAAAAAATTTCCATAAGAGACATTAACTTTTTTAAGTGTGCATGGAGGCTGCATTTGAGCAAACCTTTCCATAAAATGAGAGGCAAGTCTTATTCTCGTTTTAAGTTCCGATCCTAAGAAAAGGATACTAAGGAAAGCGGTTTAAGATTTTTTTAAGTTACATTTGTAACCAAGTTCAGTAAATCACAAAAACATTGATCCAGTCTTGCTGATTGGGGGCTCAATTCATTATCGGAGAAAGATATCATCAACATAGGAAAGCGCATCAGGGTCGATCTCGTGGAGAATCGACACAATGCATGCCTCAAAGTCTCATGGGCAGTTCCTATAGCCCATAGGAACTCGGGCATAGCTAGCGCCTCTGTAAACCGAGGGCACTAAATGCTGACCAGTCACTGCTCTCAGGAGCCAAATCTGACTGAAAATAACATTGGAAATGTCCAATGTTGTTTTGTATTTCTTACGGACGATATTAATCAGCACTGTACTGTGGGTATTTTGCACTGCAAATGAGCGACAATGACTATTCAAATGTGTCTAATACCCCTATACGGTAGGAGGATCAGGTTTTAGAACTGGAGAGAGTTTTATTAATTTGAGAGAGAGAGGATTCTATTATTCACTGGTACTCAAGTTGGAAAGGATTTCTATACCGGAAGCTTTAGCATCCCATTTGATCGGATACTGTGGCTGAATTTGAAGTGCAGACACTATAGGAATAGCATGTTAAGGGTAATTCTTATCCCAACACAAGTGATTACAATAAAGACCTGGGGCCAAGGCACGGGCCCATACAGATACATATTTGACCTTATCTGGGATGAGGTGTGAGAAAGAAGGGAGAATAACATTCTCACATTTTGGACAAGTATGAAGAATAGGTGGGGGCCAATTGACCTCTGCCAATAGAATATCAGAAGAAGTACTCCAGTTGGGCCAAAAAATTGCTTTAATGGTAAGTTGTATATCACCCTCAATTTTTATTTCCAAGTGATAGTCTGTCCGGAGTGGCAACGCAGGTGTCCGTTGTTTCAACTGTAATGAAGGCATCCGTTGCTTTCGTTACAAGAAATTTGTGTAAATTCTGGCTAACTGCAGTAACCTCTGTTGCACTGTCTAGAGTCACTGCCCAACTCATTGTCAGGAGGAGGGTTCTCGGTCTGTGGCACATCTAGCTGTCAATGCTGCAACTCTTGAAAGGTGCTTTATTTGGAAGTGGCCTGTCCCCTTTTATGTTCACGTCAGACAAGTGCTGTCTGTTTAAATTTACACATACTCTCCCTTGTCTGAGATCAGATTGCCCTCCTCTGTCATACTGTTGGTCAGATGATTGTTGACTATCAGGAGTCTTTGAATAGTAACATATCCGAGGACTCTGGGTATTGAGTACCTCCATGTTGTCTTGCCTTTTGTTGTTGCTTAGGTTTAGCCCATGATTTATTGGAGACAAGGGATGGCCTAGTGTCCTTATCAAAACTACAGTTGCCAAGAGGTGGTACTGCTTGTCTGGTTCCCAAACTATGAAACTACCATCACAACGCAGGGATTACATCATAATGATTTTACAATGCATTTTGCTGAACACATTACAATGCAGGCCATTACAATGCATTTTATGGCAAGGTTAATAGGTACGTTTTTATATTGGAAGAATGTTGGATTGATGTTTAAATTTGTTTTTGGTTAAGTTTTGTGTTTTGAAAAATGTATTTTAAATATAGAACAGATGTAATGGAAATGGGGGTTTTGGCTGGGCGAGTGATTTAATACTCAGGTTTTCATTTTAATATCTGCGTATTAATTTTATGTTTTTATTTAGTTAACAAAAACCTCTTTGCGGGGGGGGGGGGTGTACACCTACCCTCCAGTATGAGATGTGTGAGAAATAGGGTTATCGGATGGGGTAGCAAATTAATGCTCTGGTATTTTAATACCTGGGTATGTATTAATTTTCTTTTTTAATACTCTTATATTTTTCTTTCAAATTAGAAATAATTACTTTTGGGTGTATAACACCCACTCTCTGGCATGGGGTTTGAGGGAAATAGGGGTTCTTGGGGGGGAGTGTATTAACATTGCAGCATTAATTCTCATACTTTAATATTTTTTTTTACATATTTGTTAATATAGATTTTTTTTTTTTTAGAAAAGCCCCAATATACTCTCGGGTGTGTACCACCCACCGGCACAGGATATGTGGGAAATGGGGGGTATGGGTGGCGGAGTGTTTTACTATTCTGGTATTAATTTCAATATGACAGTAATTTTAAATCCATAAATAATGCATTTAAAAGATGTTTAGCATGGGAAGATGTAATCCCTCTTTCGTATTCAAATAAAATCTAGATAAAACACACTTTTACATCTGGGAAAATATATATTTAAATCATTTTTAAAAACAGATCAAACATATCCATATAACTCATTATTTAAAATAAAAATATTTAACAGTGCAATACATTTCTGCAAAGTATAGTAAAAATATTACATAGTTCTAATTATTTTTGAAAAATTAAAAAGTACTTTCACGTTTCTTTTCCATTTAGTTCAACAGAAGAAATTTTCCTTTCTACAGTTGGTGGAGCATTGCGATCAAGATCAGAAGTTTTTTTTTTTTTTTTTGCAACATGTTTTTAAACTTTGTATATGGTATACATGGCACTAAAAACATTTGAGAGTAAGAATGAAATGTATCCCATGGATCGACTATTGGATTTTGGTGACAATTTTTTATTTTTTTCCTGGCCATTTTGTTCAAACAAAACAATTTGAATATGCACAATTTGATTTTGGGTCATCGCTTCAAAGAATATGGATCGAATACTATTGTCTGAACAGTGCATTGGAGACATGCATTTTTGTTTTCAATAAAGCATCATTTTCATGGTTTTGTTGTGAGGTGATTGCGTTTTTTAGACTACACAGTAATTTTCCAATCCGTTTTGTTGGAAAATATGTCTATGCCAATATGTCTTTTTTGTTAGCTTACAACAGGATTTGGATCCCTTCATGGAATATGGATTTGTTACTTTGGAATATTGGAGCTCTCATCTCCAGAATCTTGGTGAAGTGTGGTTATTTATAAATCACCTAACATTCCTTTAATTTGGAAAAATTATTTCTAAAATGTGAAACTAGTTTCTTTAAAAAAATGCAAAACTATCAAGTAAGATAAAACAGCTGTTAGTCTTTTTTTTTTTAATGTGGTATGCAGTCAATGTTGTCTAGGTAGTCTGAAGCCACCATCAACAAAAATAGTTAAATTTGACCTAATTGTCGCTCGGCCATTTCTATTCTTTTTGAAACACGTGGGTTCAGACTACCCGTCAATGAATGTGCTATTCTAATTTCTTGCAAACTTTGATCCTTCCTCAAAATGTCTAAGAAATAATCAGTTTGGGGGATGTTTTCAAATTGATTTGTTGAAAGAGTTGTCATCCCTCTATTACATTATTAGTCTTTGCACCTTCCTCTTAAAAGGTTGTGTAATAGTTCCACCATTCAACAGGGAACCTTGGCTTCCTCATGCCACCTGATCTGTTTAGTAGGCCAATCCATGTGTCCTCAAAGTATTTTAGTAAGGGAGCCAATTTGTCATTGTTTGTAAAATATTCTGATTCAGTAATTGATGTGTAGAATTCATCAACACTGTCAGAATGTAGAAAGCATAATTTAGTTAGTTTCTTCAATTCATACTGCAGTTTACCATCTGAAATTTAATCCTCAATTTAGGATGTATTTTGGATTTTCTGCAATACGCCTTTTAAAAGTGAAAACCATCCTTGAATTTAAGTATCTGGGTATAATTTAGTAATGGTGTTATTCATTGGTATTTATAAATCTATTATCAATTTTGTAGGACTTTTATTGAGTGTTTTAGATTTTACCACTGTTAAAAATTCACTGTATGAGATTTGCTTATCAGGGAGTAGACTGTACACTAAAGGAACTGTAGTGTTATTGATATTGGCATTAATAGTGGGTATTTGGCTGAATGGATTGGGTGTGTATTTAAAGGTACCATCCATAATCCAAATATCACTATTCTCCAAAGGTACAAAGTTATGGTGTTTTTAAGATTAGTATCCTTTTCAGAGGGTGTTTGCTGTCATGCAAAAGTAAAGTTACATTAGTAAAGGTTACAATAAGTTCAATGGGAATGCTAATGTCAGTAGGCTTGTAATGTTAATTGTTGTGGGTGGTTTGTCTGTTTATTCTTTTGTATAATTCTGCAGAGATTAGGAATTGTGGGCATGGAACTGGCTATATACATAGGAATGTGTTAGGATACCTCCCTCAAAACTGACACAGGGTTAATTGGAGGTGGATGCCAAAGTTTTCATTTGTTGGATGTTCTCTCTAACCTCAATATCCATTGCAGAGTTATGCTCTGTGTTTTTTTTCATCAAAGTCGCCAAGAGTAACTGCTCATCCTGTGCAATGGGATGCATAATACTGCAGACAACACCAATGATTCCAGGGCTCAGCTAGTCTCTCCTTAGAATAAAGATAGTCACCGTAATTTTTCAATTTTTTAAAAATTTTGTCATTTTTTGCCAACCATAAAAAAAACATTGATAAGACAGTTACATTTGGTGGAGCATTGCGATCATTTAGCAAAAATCTCTGTGCATTTACATTGATTACAAATGTAACATGCTTAAGTAATACAGTCATTGCGTCTCCCGCCCACTGCAGCGAGTTTCATTACCCAACACAGACTGCATCACACAGCCCACTCATATGTCATATGGACCCCCTGCCAAAGCACTTATGCATAATGTTCTGCAGGCCGTCCCACTGACTGGATTGTGTGTCATGTTCCCCCTGTTGCCTTCGATATTCCCTCAGCGGCTGCCATATGTCTTTCGGGCATGATGTCGGGGGCAGGAGTTCTGCGTACAGCTCACTTGTTGTGTCACAGTATGTCATACTCTTGATCAAACCTTTAACTGTGGGTTTATGTCTGCTGCCCCAGCGGATAGCTGTTTTGTGTTGAGCCAAGAGCATTGCCATTGCCACAAATGTGCGACTGCTCTTAGGAAGTTCATCAACATAGCCCAGTAATGCCAGCAAGGGGTAGAAGGTCCGTTTTAGTCCGGTCATCTGTTGTACTTCCCTAAATATGTCTCGCCAGTAGGAAGCTATTGTATTGCATGTCCATGTCATGTGTATAAAGAAGACCGCATGCGCGTTGCATTTGAGGAATCGTGCAAACTTGGGGCTGTTTACCCGGACCATCTGCTGTGGTGCTACGTAGGCCCGTCTTAGGATCTTAAAATGAAGTAGTTTGTGCCTATGGTTACATGAAACTAGTTTGGCTTGCATGCAACATTGTTTCCATATCTTGTCCGTAATAGGTTGTCCTATATCAGCTGTCCAAGTGTCCCATAGTTCAGTGTTGTGGCATTAGCTCCAGGCTTGCTTTGTACAATCGGGATGGGATGTGATGTGCTCCCCACTGTTGTCTGTGATTACTAATGTGAGTGGTGTGAACTCCTGAGGTTCGATGGGATAAGTGGGTATGACGTCCCTGAGTCTGCTCTGTTGGCGAGTTGGAACAAAGTGATCCATGAACGTGGCTGTTGAGAAGCAAGAGTCTTCTGTACGGGAAAACGCATGCCCATTAGGAACAGACTCCTATAGTGCTTACATCCAGGTGGTTCAGAGTGTGTTTAGTCAAGGTGTCCAGAGCTGGAGGTAGCCATGGGTTGGGGGATATTGGCAGTGCAGGGGAATATAGTGTTACCCCCTGTCTTCCTGAGTAGTTTTTGCCATGCCCAGCAGGTGGTGGACAGTGTTTGGATGTCATGGGGGTTTTGTGGATCCCTACCGGTAAAAGCGCATTCATTGGGGTGAGGTCGGCTAGATCTCTCTCTGGATTAGCATAAGGAACTCCTGCATTAGGGTGGTACCAGCGCATGTGTAGCCGCACTGTACCACTAGGTAATAAAATTGCACATCTGGTACCCCGAATCCTCCCCTGTCATAAGGCAGGGTAATCGTGTTCCAGCTTACACTTGGCTGTTTCCCCCACACCAGTTTTATTAATAATGTACGGATCTGTTTAAAGAAGGCGCTCATGACCGGGATGGGGATATTTTGAAAAAGGTAGAGCAGCCGGGCGGCACCACCATTTTTAATAATGGATATCTGCCCAGCCATGGACAAGAGTAGTGTAATCTACCGCTCCACCTGCGCTAGCAATTTATCCACCGTCGAGCCATAGTTTAGTCTCAGTACCTGTTATTTGTCCCTATGCAGGGAATTTTCCAATTACTTAGTCTCCGACTCACACCACTAAAGTGGGCATTCTCCACAAGATCCGTCCTGCACTTCCATCAAGGGAAACATCTGGGATTTGCCCGAATTATTGTGGAGGCCAGACAAGGATCAAAACCACTTGATTTCCACTAGAATTGGCTGGAGGTTAATGGAAGGCGCCCTCACATATAGCACCACAGCGTCAGCATACAGAGTTACCCATAACGGGCTATGTTTAAACTGAATCCCCCTATGCATTTGGTCTTTTATTAAATAGTATATAAGTGGATCCGTTGCGTTTATGAAAAGTAATGGAGATAACGGGCATCCCTGTCTGGTGCCTCGAGTTAGAGGAAAGGGCTCCACTATTGTTCCATTAAACCGGAAGTGAGCTGACGGCGCAAAGAACAATAATTTGACCAGCGCAGAGAAGCCCTGTGGCATGCCCATCTTGTCCAGCACAGCATGCAGGAAGGGCCACTGCATGGAGTCAAACGCTTTTTCTGCGTCCAAATAAGTTGCTACTGCATAAACTGCCGGGCCAATTCTGTTGACTACAGAGAGAAAGGTCCTTAAGTTTAATTTGGTGGATCTGTGCCATATGAATGCGGTCTGGGCTGGTGCTATGATCCGTTCCATGAGTAGTGCCGGACGATTTGCCAGCATCTTTGCTAATATTTTATAGTCAAAGTTGTGTATTGAAAGCGGGCAGTATGAACTGCACTTTAGGGATCCTTCCCAGGTTTTGGTGGGGGGGAGGATTCCATCTTCTAAGGCTTCCGCGTACACCTACTGGAGGTGTGGGGCCAGTAAGCTCTTGTAGGTTTTATAAAAGCCTCCCGAGAATTCATTGAGGCTAGGGGCTTTGGAGCCATCCATGTCCTTAATGGCTTGTTCTTTTCCTTCGATGGAGAAGGTTTCACTTAAAAAGTGTCTGTGGGCATCGGGGAGCCAGAACATCGCTATCTCGCCTAAGTATGCCTTGATTTTGTCTAGGCTGTTAGTGGCTCTAGCGGTATAAAGGTCCATGTAGTATTGCAATAGGGCCTGTGCGATGTTGGTCGTGCCAATGGTAACTGTACCGTCTTACCCCTGTAGTTTAGTAATGTAGCCCTGATTACGGTGCAGCTGGAGTAGTCAAATGAGTACGTCCTGAGCGCTCCCCCTCTCCATACCTCCGGGCCTTCGCATATTTCCCCAGATAGTGGGTTTCACGCTCTGCACCTCAGTCTACTCAGCCAGCAGTTCCGTTCTGCGACTCATACAAGTCAGGCTGTCCCGATTCCTTCCTGTCATGTTCTCTGTCTAATTTTACAAGCTCGTCCTCTAATTTAGCAAGGCGGTGTCTCGGGTCTCTTAGGACCCCTGTGTGTGTGGAAATGCATACCCCTGATACTTGCCTTAAGGGCCTCCCATAAGACACACGGTGTTGAGACCGACCCTGTGTTGTGAGCGAAGTAGTCCACTATCACTGTGCACAATTCCACCTTGAAAACCGTGTTTCACAGTGCCATGGAAGGGAATCGCCACTGCCTTTCAAATTCTTTCTCACCCGGAAGTTGTAGTGTTAGAAGCACCGGAGAGTGGTCAGATAGGGTGCAGGTAGATTAGGAATTATGGGCATAGAACTTGCTGTGTACAATGGAATGTGTTAGGATACCTCACTTAAAACTAAGTCACAGAGTTCATTGGAGGTCGATGTCAAAGCTTGATTTGCTGAATGCGCTCTCAAACCTCAGTCTCCTTTCCAGAGGCAGAGTGGTTATGCGCTGTGGTTTTTTCAGCAGTGTCACCAAGAGTAACTGCTCTGCCGGTGCAATGTGATGCATAATACTGCACTCAACTCCAATGATTCCTGGGCTCAGTCTCTCCTTATAATAAAGATAGCCACCATACTTTAGCAGTCGATTGCTTCTGTTGGATTTGATGTATGTTGCCTCTCTTCCGGTTGCCATATTGTATTTCTCTGTAAAAAAAAATGTAGGAAGAGTAATTTTGTTTTAGAGTTTTACAAATATAAATGTTTATTTGTTAAAACTTGTAAAGAAAATGTTATTTCTTGACTGCCTATTGACGTTTCTAAGAATATGTTCTTTATTCTGTTGCTGTACTCTGACTTTGCTAACTATGAATTTACACTCTGATTTGTAGTTGACGCCTGTCAAAAGAGAGACTTTTTTAAAATTCTTAATGTCAATGTTTTTACCTTCATAAGTTTCTTTAGTCCTTTGGTGGTTCAGGTATTATTCTAGTAGATACTGTAGTGTTAGATGTCTCCCTGCTGGGTGTGGTTGCTCCTGTAAGCAAAAGCTGACAATAGAGATATTCAAAATGATTGTAATCTCCAGTACAACCCTTTTTAATTTGTTTTGATTTCTTTGTTTTAACTGATGGTTGTTTGTGTTTTTGTTGATGCTGAAGATACATTTTTTGGTTTGTTGGGGTTGAAAATTAGGTTTTGTAACAGTTTAGCTCTCAAGGTCTTTATCTTTTTTTTCACGAATGCTTGTGAACAATTGATGGACAGAATGCAGAAAAATGTCTTACAATCACCCCAGTACAGAGATGTGGCCCTAAATCCATTGTTTTTTTGTTCCCCATGCTATTCCAGTTTGAACCCAGCCATATGCAAATCAGCCTTGACCCTGCTCCTAATGGGAACAGTTCAGCTGGAACTGCCAGGCCAGGTTCTCACTGGACTGGAATCAAGCATCCTAGGGCTGATTTCAGGGTTTCACCCCTCTTCAACCAGGATAGCTGTATTCCAGTGGCATGGAGAGCACGGAACCCACGTCTGGGCATACCTGTCGCACTCAGGGTGACCAATGCAAAAAGAACAATTGATGGATAGAACGCAGAACAATGTTATACATTAACTCCAGGACAGAAATCTGGGCCTACATCCATAGTTTTTTCGTCCCCATGCATTTCCAGTTTGAACCCAGTCATATGCAAATCAGCCTTCACCCTGAAAACAGTCCCAGGATGCTTGTTTCTGGTCCAGGGAAGTCCTGGCCTGGATGTTCGGTTTCGACTGTTTTCATGTGGCACAGGGTCAAGACTGATTTGCATATAGCTGGGTCTGAACTGGGGTGGCAAAGTGAGCTAAAAAACGATGATCTATTCAACCCAGAACTGTGACTGGGTGTGAGTGTCTGAAAAGTTTCAGGGCTCAGTTGATCATCTCCTTGTGTTTGTTTGATTGCAAATGCATTACATTTCATGGCCTACAACTGACAAACACAGGTGGGGCAAGCACCCAGTGGAGTTGCAATAGTAATTCTGCTGCCTACCACTGACCAGACCCTTCCATGATACCAGCACCTGGTGGGATTGGAATAGTAATTTTGCCCCTGACCATCACCTTCCCTGAGGTAAAGGTTTTTTAATTTATTTTGTTAGTTAAAAAAAATATTTAATTCAAACTTAGTGGTTTGCCACCAGGTATTATACTTCAATTATAAGGCTGTTGGCTTATGTTCAAAATTTGTGAATTTGTACAATATTTACAATTAATGTTGGGTTTGGAAAATATTGGTGTTCTAAGTAAGTGTATTTTATGTTTCACTTACTGGAGTCAATAAGTAGCAGTATCTGTCTAGGAAACCTTTTGTTTTTCTCCTTGAACCTCCACAGCATGTGGTCACCACGGACGTCAGTGTACCACTGAGCAGAAAATAGTGGTTGGCTGAATTTATACATTCAGCCCACACCCATTTTGTGCTCAGTGTTAAAAAAATATATTTTTTCATCTGATTCAGAATCTGCTAGAACATATGTTTTTAATATGTTTTGTGAAAAAAAGGGTTCTCTTTGTTCCTTTTTAGAACAGCCATTTTGTGAAGACCTTTCTTCTACGGGTAGAGTTAAGCTAGAGGAAGGACACCAGTGTTGTATTTGGAACGAACACACTTCGTTAACATATTCCATGAGAGTATTTTAACATAGGAAATGTTTCTGCTTCTTTAGAGTAGTCTACTTCAGGGAATGTTTTGCAGTTTTTTTTTTTTTGTTAACTTTCTATTGATCAGACATAAACACAAAACTGCAATATAGCTACGTATCTATTTTACGGTGCAGTGAAAAAGCATTCAGGAATTAAGGTACACATCCCCACGCAAAATCACATTTTCAATAGCAGACACAATCATTGATTGGAGTACAGCTTTGCATTGAGGTCATGGTACACATACATAAGTCGTACAGTAGTTGAGTTATAGACATTCACGTTACTCATCCCCATGTAAAATTATATAATCCATGTCCGCTGCTTCTGTCGTTTTAAGCCTGTCACGTTTCAGTTCGGTTGTCGGAGACAGGCAGATGTCACCTCTGTATTTATTCCACCTACCCCATTTACAATCCCTTGTTTTGGGGCACCCCCTGTATTTGAAGAAACTTTTTTCAGCTATCATTGCTCTGTCCATATCTGCTGCCCAATCACGCACAGTAGGGATCGCCCCCACCCCCCAGTTCTGAGCGATATTTTGTTTAGCAATGGCACATCTCAGTGAGGCCCATGTTTTCTCAGTTTCCGTGAGGGCAGTGACTTCCCAAAAATTCAATAAGCAGAGTTGTGGGGTGGCCTTCAGTCTTACCTCCCGTCCTTCCCATTTGCCTGGTAATTTCAGCGCAACAGGACAATCCCAGATCATATGGAAAAAGGCTCCCTTTTGATTACGGTGTCTAAGGCACAGCTGGTCTGCTCTCCTACCTATTTTGGCTAAGATTTCCGCATCGAAGTACTCTCTGTGAAGGATTTTCACTTGAACCTGGCGTAGTCTCATAGGGATAGCCACTTCCCTCGGAGAGGCCAGAGGTTCACGCCAATCATCATCATCTAGTTCGCCTAGGTCCGACTCCCAATTTTTCCTAAGGCACATCAGGGGGTCTGGAAGGTTATTTAGTAGTTATTTGTACGTAAGTGATATGGCTTTTTTGTTCATGGGGTCAAGTACTAATCTGTCTTCCAGTGGCGAGGCCTCCGGCAGAGGGTCGTCCTTGGGTAGGAGTGCTTTAAGAGCATGGCTTATTTGTAGGTATCAAAATGTTTTGGCCTGTGCAAGGTGGTGTTTTTGCTGGAGCTCTGCGAATGTAGCCAACCTCCCCAAGATCAACATGTCTCCCACTGTTGAGATACCAATAAGGTCCCATTTGTCGAACCCTGGACAGGTGCTGAGGTGACCCGGGCAATCTGGTTCCCAGAGTGGTGTGGCTAGCGTAAGTTTGTTATGCCAGCCCATTTGTTTGTTAACCCTGTGCCATGTCTCCACCATGGCTCAGTGGACCCTGTGAGGTTTTGTGTATAGTGCCCTATTGTATCCCCCCTGTCCCATTAGCCACCGATCAGTGCGGAAATTCAGGTCATTCTAAGCCCCATGGGTCCATTTGTTAACTGTGACCAATTGAGATGCTTGGTAGTAAAGTTAAATGTCAGGTAGGGCGATGCCCCCGTCGTACCACCCCGCAGTAAATTTTTTCATAGCTATTCGTGGGGCTCAGCCGCCCCATAGTAACATGCGCACAGAGCTTTCAATGGTAGTGAAATAGGTGTCCGGGATTTTGTCTGGGGTGTTTTGCAGCGCGTATAGGAAGTGCTGGCGTGCTAGCATCTTGAAGAGGGCTGCCTGTCCCAAGAGAGTGAGGGGGAGAGAGCGCTACTGTTTAACGTTGGCTCGAAGTCGTGCCAGGGGTTCGAGCAGATTTGTCTCATAGAATAGGGCCGGATCAGTTGTAATGTATATGCCTAGGTATCGGAAGCCCCTCAATGCCACTGGGATATCATATCCTCGTGGGTTGCGTGGTGGTGCCCCCCACAACACATAAAGCTGGGACTTGGTCCAGTTGATAGTGTATCCTAAATGAGTGCCAAATATGTGAAATATATGTAGGACCCGACGGAGTGATTGCGATGGTGAGGCCATATATAACAGGATATCATCTGCGTATAAGGAAATACGGTCCTCGTGGCTCTCCATCTACTTCAGACCACAGATAAGTGGGTCTTCCTGATCCAGACCGCAAGTGGCTCTAGCACTAGGGCGCAAAGCAAAGGCGAAAGACGACTTCCCTGTCTGGTTCCTCTCTCTAGTTAAAACAGTCTCGAAGTGTGGTTGTTGACCACCACCTGTGCGGTCGGGCAGGCATACAATAGTTGGATCCATTTTATAAAGGTGGGCCCAAATCCCATTCTCCCCAGTACCGCAAAGAGTAAGTCCCATTCAATGGTGTCAAATGCCAATGTGGCGTCTAATAATAACAAGGTGGCATCCGCTCTAATCATATTGCGTGATACCAAGTACCCCATGCAGTCTTAAAGTCAGGGCTGTATTTCGCCCGGGCTTAAAGCCTGATTGGTCCGGGTGTACTAAATCGGCAATGAGGGGGATTAGCCTCTTGGCCAGCAGTTTAGCCAGTATTTTAGCCTCAACTGTTAGGAGTGAGATGGGTCGGTAGGCCCCGCATTCATCCGGTGGCTTGCCTTGCTTATGAATAACCACGATGGAGGCCATTCAGATATCTACAGGCAGCATCTCTTTTTTTAAAGCTATCGATGTACATTTGAAGTAAGTAGGGGGACAGTTTAGATGTTATTAGTTTAAAAAATTCGATCGGAAGTCCGTTGGGTCCCATGGCTTTACGCGAGCGGACTTGTTGTATAGCTACCTGAACTTCTAGTTCAGTAAGTTGCTTTCTAGAGAGTCTCTATTTTCTGGGGATAGACGGTGATATTTATAGTCGAGAGTAGTTCCGCCGCTGCTATGGGCGGGGTCTTGCTCTTGGATGTGTATACCGATGCGAAGTGGGTGGCGAAGGCATCCGCAATCCGCTGGGGATCTTTGATTGCCTCCCCATTAGGCCCAAGAAGTAGATTAACCCTTCTCAACAGTTGTTCCTTTTTTTCCAGCCAGGCAAGAAGCTTACTAGTTGTCTCTCTATGTTCGTATATCTTATTGCAGGTTGACTTGTACTCCGCTTTGGCAGCATCTGCAAGAAGCTGCTGGTAGTCGAGACGCACGACCGCAAGTGAGTGCTGCGCCGCCTTGTCTGGGGTGAGTGCGAGTGCCCTTTCCCTTAGTAGGATATCTACCTCGAGCTCTTCTATACGCTTAACAAGTTCTTTTTTATGGCCGACCATCAAAGCTAGCACTCTACCCTTCATTACTGCACCAAATGCACCCCATAGAGTTTGAGTCATTGAGACCGATCCTACATTTTCTTTGAAATACAAATCTGTTTCCTTGATTAACATCTCTTTGATATGTGGTATCCTAAGGACACATGAGTTTATGGTGAGGGTCTTGCGTTGTGAGGAGCAGCCTATTGTGATCTTGGTAAGGATAGGTGAGTGATCCAAGATACCACACGCGGGGGCGCTAGGTGGCGCCAAACCAAGATGGCCGCACTGCAGTGAGGCTCCCGCTGGACTGGGCACTCTCAACATCCTTTATGACATCCTGACCGGGTTAATCTGCCCCTAACCCTCACCGCTGGACCCACGACAGTCCGCTGAACGCAGCGGTGCCAAGAACGCTACGATCACCCGCTGGAGGGCCGAGATATCTGCGGAGATTCCCCCAGGCGGGGGGAGGTGCCTGTCTGAGACCTGCGGGCCGGCTGGAAAGTCCGGGGCTTTGCGGCCTGCACGGAGCGACGGGAGCGTCATCCTGCGGGGAGCATCGGATCGCCGGAGGGAGCTCGGCCATCATCTCGGCGACGGAGTCCCCTGCACAACAGTCGTGGTGAGCAGCCCCGTGGCAGGTATTTATACGGGAGTGCCCGATCGGACGCTATCCGGCAACGTGTGCTACTGGGGGGTGCTATCGGCGCGGCACCGAGGCTGGGCGGACTATCGGACCGGAGACGGTGGCTCGCGCTCTGTGCAGCCAGCGTGGATGCGCTGCCCGGGGCGGCTGCTGGCACCTCGTCCGAGCTGACTTCCTGATGCTCGTTGTGATGGAGCACGGCTGAGCCCCTGCTGGGCCTATTGGGGTCGCCCTACCCCCTACTGTCCCCAATAACGGCGTCAGGTGCACCCTGCCTCTCTCGCTGCCTGCTGGGACGTCGGGGAGTGGGGGCCCCCCTGCATCTCCCGGCCGCGGGGATCGCCTCCGCCTTCGGTGCGGCCGGGTCTGGCCACGACGACGTACTGTGATCTGCCGAGTGGCGGGGGTGCCCTTGACCTTACCAGTGAGCAGATACAGACTCCACTTGTGCCCCTCGGCTCCGTGCTACTCGGAGCAACTCCTGGTGCCACATCAGCTCTACCACACTTACATTGCTGTGTTTGGACTCGGCCAGGCCGCTCTCGTCACTCGGCCTGTCTGCATTGCGATCTGTGCAGGGATTGTCTACCTGGCCGCGTCATGGGTCGCAATGACGCTAGGCAGTCCAGGTTGCCATTCGACACCAAGAAAAACCCCACGACGACACCGGAGCCGGAGAGCGGTCCTTCTGCCACTGGGCCCCCGGACGAGGACTGGAAATCCCTCTTGTTGAGCATGAAACCAAGCCTGTCGACCATAGACTCCAAGATTGACACCATCAATACCCGAATGGATAGTGTGGTTGCTAAACTGGAGCAACACGATGCTCGCATTAAGGAGACTGAGGGCAGGATCTCTACACTGGAAGATGGCGCCGCTTCTGCGGGCCGACAACCCAAATGGACAGGCTTCTCAAAATAATTGCGGACAAGAATGAGGACCTAGAGGCGAGGTCCCGTCGCAATAACATCCGCATCCTTGGCCTTGCGGAGTCCACAAACACTGGGAAAATGGAGGTCTTCGTTGAGAACCTAGTGATTGAGCTGTTTGGGAGAGACTCCTTCTCCTCACACCTCATCGTGGAAAGAGCCTACAGATCCCTAGCTGCCCGTCCTCCCCCTGGCACCCAGCCGCGGCCCATCATTGCGCGATTCCTTAATTACCGGGACCGGGATGCAGTCCTAAGACACGCACGGGAGATTGGTACAGTGGGATACTGCAATACAACGTTGTCCTTCTTCCCTGATTTCACTGCATCAGTGCAGGAGGCCAGACGGAAATTTGCAGGGGTAAAAAAGAAATTACAAGCCCAGGAGATTCCATACGCCATGCTCTACCCTGCGAAATTGAAAATCTCTCACCAAGGCAAACAACTTTTTTTCCAACATCCGCAACATGTGGAGGACTTCCTCAGGCAGCACAGGAAGGACCTAGCTAGAGAGAGCGCGGAGCCGCGGCACTCTCGATCACCTTCACCGATGGAGCAACAGGACTGAACATGTTGTGGTGGCACCCCGGACTCACTTTGTTGCCGCTGCTGAACTTGCCCGACCAGGCCAATGTATATCCCGGTGAGGTACCCCTCTTTTAATGATAACACTCGTATGGGTCACTGTTATATTTTGTGCTCGGTCACCCACCTCCATCCCACACTGAGAACCTGGTGTATATCTGGGTTCTTGTGGGTGTAAGTAGGGAGGTGGTAGGCAGGTTAGGCGCCCCTAGACATAGACCCCCCGATGGGCGAGCCCAATACAACCCTTTCCTTATTAGGGCAGGGGTGGCTGCTATATTCTTTCTGTTTGTGGGGTTGGTATTGATGGGGGTGGGAGGGGATGGGAGGGATCTGTGTACCCGGCCAGTTGGGGTTGCCGGTGTGGGTGGATTTATACTCCGACTTTATTCTGGAACCATTGACTCACCAGTAACACGTGCAAGGAGTTGGGTGGACGGGGTAGTTATTTGGGAGTTTTGTTCTAATTGTGATACTGAGTGCTACGTGAAATTACATGCCGTGAGTACATGCCAAATATATCTTTTCCTGGGTGAATGGGGGACATAGCGGACGCACGCCCTGCTTTGCAATTTCAGCTGGTCTCCTGGAACGTACGCGGGTTAAATAACCCGAGAAAGAAGAGACAGGTCCTGGGTTACCTGGCCAGACAGGGCGTATCTATTGCCATGCTTCAGGAGACGCACTTAAAGCCTGGAGGGACCCCCTCATTTGCATCGCGCTGGGCTGCCTGCAAGGTGTTTTCATCTTACTCGAATTATGCTAGAGCAGTGACCATTTTGGTGAGACGCGGGATGGGGTTTACACCTGCGGGAACCGAAGTGGATTCTGGTGGCAGATACTGCATGATCTGGGGGACACTGCACTCACACACACAATACTGTTTGCTTGCTACTATGGCCCTAATACGGATGACCCATCTGCGTTCCTCACAATGTGGGGCAAAATACAGACCCTGGGTATATCTCATACTAGGGGGCGATTTCAATACCGCGCTCAAACCTGGGATGGACAGATCACATCCACAGTCGTCGCATTACACACACACACACTCAACCCGCGTTGTTAAACATAGTGGACGAGCACCATCTAGTCGATGCATGGAGGCACTCCCACCCCTCACTCAGGCAGGGCACTCACTACTCTGCTGTACATTCCACTTGGGCACGCATTGATTACGTGTTCCTGTCGGCGGGCCTCTCCCCATGGCTGGTCAAGGCGCTTCATCTTGCTCGCACATTCTCGGACCACTCCCCAGTTCTACTTTCGCTACGTATACCCCTCGTTGTGTCCCCGTACCGGAGTTGGCGCCTCAATCCTGCACACCTCACGGATTCAGTCTTTCGGACGGAACTAGAGCAAGACATAAAAGACTTTTTAAGCGTAATATAGACTCAGTATCCAGCCTCACTACGGTCTGGGAGGCATTTAAAGTCACCGTGAGAGGGTGGTGCATAGCTAAAGGGGGAAGAGTCCTCAAGTTTTTGCGCTGGGATTTGCGCAAGCTGGAAGTCGAACTACGGCACCTAGAACGCGAAATGGCACGGAACGCGCGGGGGCATGTAGTTGCGGCACAGCTTAGAGAGAAACTGAAGGAATACACTGAAGCGGCAGCTAAGGAATGCAAGTTCCTAGGGAAACCTTTTGTCGCGCGAGGGTGACAGACCCGGCAGGGCATTGGCCTCCGCAGTCCAGTCCCCTAGGTACCGAAACTATGTAGCTTCCCTGATAGACGAGCACAGCGTCCCGCAGCGAGATCTCGCGGACCAACTCAGAGTTCTTACTGACCATTACACCAAGCTTTACACCTCCCATAGGACAAAACCGATTGTGTTGCATGAGTACCTCGACGACACTGCGATTGCATGGTTAGGCCCATCCCAGCAGAAGTTCCTCCATCATGAACTGGAACTTGATGAAATAACAGATGCAATAATGTCCATGAAGTCGGGCAAGGCGCCGGGGTTGGACGGGTTACCGATTGGCTTTTACAAAGCCTTCATCCATGTACTGGCCCCAATTCTGAAACAAGTGTACTACTCTGCGCTAGAAAAGGGTACCTTGCCGGCTACGATGCGCAAAGCCTTCATAACATCTCTGTTGAAACCCGGTAAACCGCCAGAGCACTGCGACTCGTACAGGCCCCTCTCATTGTTGAATACGGATGTTGAAATATTGGCGAAGGTCTTGGCCACGTGCCTTAACCTCCTGATGGAACGCCTCGTCCTCCCGGATCAGGCCGGGTTTGTTCCTCATCGAGCGACTTCTCACAACCTGCGCACTCTGCAGGCGGTGATACAGGATATTGACCCTATGTGCGAGGCTGCCGCGGTTTTCCTCGACGCCACTAAGGCATTTGATTTCCTCGAGTGGGACTACCTTCTAGCCTTGCTGGAACGGATGGGCATGCCCTTCAACTTCCTGGACTGGATCCGGCTGTTGTACCGCCGGCCTCAAGCTACGGTCCTGCTCAATGGTGCCCGCTCTCCCCCTTTTGTTATCCACAGAGGTACCCGGCAGGGGTGTCCTCTCTCCCCAGTTCTGTTCGCGATCGCTATAGAGACCTTGGCAGCCAAACTTCGGCAACATCACAAACCCCGATCTCTTATCTATCCAGAGCGCCAGCTACTCATTGCATTATATGCTGATGACATGACTCTTTATGTCCACAATCCGCAAGAAAACCTGAACCCTCTGCTGCGTGAGGTCACTAAATTCGGAGCCATAGCGGGGATACAAATAAACTGGACAAAGTCAGCCTTGTTCCCCTTGACTGACAAGACCTTGCAGTTCCCTCTAGATTACCCCATGGTGTGGGAGTCGGAAGAGAAAATACCTGGGTATTAGTGACCAGAAATCGGGAAGCCCTTATTAGAGCCAATTACGGGACTGTTATAGACAAACTTACAGACAAAGTCACTCAATGGATCCATCTCCCGCTGTCAATGGCGGGTCGTATCTCCCTGATTAAGATGGTGGTCCTTCCCAAATTGTTATACCTTTTTACCAATATACCATATAGCCCCGGTGCATACTTCTTCCGGGCCCTCAACTCCCAGTTGTCACGACTTATCTGGGGTGGGAAACAGGCCAGACTTGGGCTGCGGACACTTATGTTGCCCTATCATCAGGGTGGGTTTGATGTACCTAACTTTCAGCGATACTATGATTGCGCCCAGGGCCACTTCGCTGTCTATTGGTTCCACCCCCCTCCCTTTATGGCACACCTGGCAGTGGAAGATGGGTATATGAGGCCTGAGCTACCTTCCGGATTTTTATACACGGCAGCCCGAATAGATCATCGGGACCCCACCACGGTCGACTGCACTGTACGGGCCTGGAAGCGCCTGGCGGACCATATGGAAGTTAAATTCCTGTATTCTCCTCGCATGGCCCTGGCACATGATCCCAGATTGAGTGTTACCCGCGAGGAAATTGGTCGTAAACTGCTCACAAGGCTCGCGATTTACACGTGGGGTGATCTATACCACCAGGGGAGTTTGCGCACGGCGGCACACTTTTTTGGAGAGAGTGCTCCTTCGGTAATGGATACCTTTCTTTACATTCGGCTTCAGCAGAATATCAAGGCGGTCACGCCTAACTTTCCGGATGAGCCGGATACCGTGGCGCCTCTACATGCTCTGCTTCAGGCAGTCACCCCGACACATGTGGTCTCCATGTTATATAAACATGTACAAGCGGCTCCGTTCCCCCCCCCCCCCCCCTCTCTCCGAGCGCGGACTGACTGGGACAGTGATCTGGGAGCTCCACTGTCGGACGCCCAGTGGGAGGAAAGTTGTTCTCATACTAATGCGGTGACAGGCAATGCCCGCCTTCGACTGGTTCACTTTACATTTTTACATCGCCTCTACTTTACCCCTGCCAAATTGCACCGCTTCGGACTCCGGGACAATGACCGCTGTCTGAGATGCAGGAGAGCAGGCGCGGACTTCATGCACCTGGCATGGACATGCCAGGCCGTGGCTACTTATTGGGTGGCGGTGTTCGAGGCCCTTTCTGAAATGATTGGGGTAAGCACCGCACCCTGCCCTAAGATTGCCCTGCTGGGCCACTCAAACCCCGCGCTAAAGGCACATCGGAAATTTTTCGCGCTGGGACTTCTGCTGGCAAAGCGCCATGTGGCGTGCAGATGGGGACGAGGGTGAGCGCCCATATTCAAGATTTGGCTGGATACGATGTCAACTTGGCAGGAACAACTTCACAGTTATGCGGAACTCTTGCCTCACAAGTCACGTCCCAAAGACCTTTGGGGCCCCCTTACTGCATATCTCCTGCGGGCTCAGACCCCGGACGAATCCGAGAGGGACGGGAACGGGGATACAGATGGGGCTAGCCCGTCCAACACGCTCTGTCCTGCACCTACTCCACTGGCAACTGCGACTGATTGATTCCCTCACCTCCCTTACTTTTTTCCTTCCCATACATAACAAGCATGTCGCTCCTAGTCCGTCCAGAAGGGTTACACGCCTTCTGAAGTGTTTGCACACTGTACGCCGGCTGCATGGGCGGGATGGGTGGCGGGTCTGCCGTTCCCCTGGATTTTGGGTAGGGTGGCCTCCACTCTACGATGGCACACACTGCACGGCATTACAGGAAGTAGCACCAGGTCACGTTCTCTGATTGGATCATAGCCATATCCTCCCGGGTCGCTGGATGAGTCATTAAGGTGCAGGGCGTCATCACTCCGGTCTCTGGCTGCACTCTATAGTGTGATGTATTGCACCACAGCTCTGCACCGAACGGTCCTTTACGCCACACACTGTGTATGGTGGACACATTCTGGGAGAGAACAGATTATATTGCACTTTCCGGTTGGTTACTAAAGATAAAAGAAACCTCAAGCATCTCCTGTTCGAATACACCTTGCTGATAGAACTCCTCATTAATGTATACTTTAAACAGCTTTAGTTCCATTATTTCGCGGCCGGCCCGTCTGGGTTGTAGGCGGCATGCTGTGTTAATCAGTTGATTCTTTTCAGCCCGTATTTCTTGATTTTTACACTGCATATTGTCGCTGCCGGCCTGTTCACTCAGGATGTAGGCGAAAAGCTGTGTACTATTTGTTGGTGACCAATAAAGGTTTTTGAAAAAAAAAAAAAAAGATACCACACGCAAGACAACTGAACTTGGAGAACTCATGGATGTCTTGTGCATGGGTGAACATGTGGTCGATCCGTGATTGGCTGTTGTGGGCTACAGAGTGGCATATAAATTTTACGTGGTGAGGTAGAGTTGTCGCCAGATATTAACAATGCCCATGGCGGACAGGAACTCTGCAAGTTGAGATCCCCAAAGGGGGTCTCTGCGTGGCGGGAGGCGATCTCTGGCACCATCTATCACAAGGTTAAAGTCCCCCCCCCCCCCCCCAGTACTAACGGACCAAGTGGAAGATCAAGGAGGAGGGTTCCTAGGTCCTGCTACGTGAGATGTTGCAGTCTAGGGGGGGGCATATGTCGATATGACATTTAGTGATCTCCCCTCCCATGTGCCGATAAGTGCTACGTATCTACCGTGCTCATCAGTCCAGGTCTTATGTATCGGGTACGGACATCCTCTGCGAGCCCGATGTAAACCCCACATGTATGACCAGTTGATACCCCCATGTATTTAAGGCTCCGCAAGAGTTGCCAACTAGGTGCGTTTCTTGAACGTACAATGTCCGGTGCCTGTCGCTTCAGATATTGGAGGAATATCCCTCATTTAATTTTGTCCCCAAGACCGATAAAATTCCAAGTGAGGAACTTAAGGTCTACGTGTGGTCCCATGGGTATGTGGACAGTCGGTCTATGTAAAGTCGGAGTGGGGGAAAACATCAAGGATTGCACTTCAGTGACTCTATGGTGTGTCTGTGGGTTAGTCCGTGTGGTCCCAGAATTAGTGGGCGGCCCAGAGAGGATACACACAGGTGTCTCTCATGACCCCCCACTTTAGTGCAACATGAACCCAAGTAGTGACCTGTAGCTTTGTAGAAAAGAAGTATTGCTGTGTGCTATTAACATTACCCAAGAACGAGCCCCTCTCCCCCCAAAAATGGAACAAACATGCGTCCCCCACCCTGATAAAGGTTCCACCCGCCCCCTCCCTGCATAATGGGCAATGAACCTCCCGCTACCCCCAACTTGCAGAGTGCCTATCGCCCACCCTGAGAAGATTTGGGTACATTACCCAACCCAACTCCCTTGGGCAGTGATTTTTATTTCACATTATCGCCGAGCATGAATATTTGGAGACGAAACTGAGGCATCTCTCATCACATGTACGAAGTACACCCCACAGCAGTTGTATAGTTACGTCTCTGGGTCCACTGTTATCAGCAGCAGGCGACCATAGGTTATCACCAAAGACCAGCAAGCAAAAAAGGGACCACAGAGTCAACCATGTAGACCAGTGTCTTGCAATAGTTGCCCTAGTCCATGTGATGCTGTTCGGGTGAGGCTTCCGTGGCGGTGCCACCACCCTTCGGGGATCCATGTTGTAGTCCGGTCGATCTTGGTGCCCTGTCCCACTGCGAGCTTTGTTATTTCGCTTCCCAACTGTGCGCCAGCCCTCCAGCCAATCCCATGCGTCTTCAGGGCTTGAGAAGAACCATGTTTTTCCCTCAGATACAACACATGGTTTTGCAGGGAAGAGCATGGCGTATTTGATGTCTTGATCGCGCAGGGCACGTTTCACCTCCAGGAAATTACAGTGCTGTCTCTGGACCCGTATCATGAAGTCTGGGGAAAAAGGTGACTTGGCTATTATCAACGGTAACTGGCGGGGCTGCTCTCGCTACGTGCAATATTACATCGCGGTCTCAATAGTTAAACACCAGGAGGGTTGGTGCAGTGGTCCTGGTTTTGGTCTGCTGCCTGGCACCATGTGCACCCCCTCGATGGAGAAATATTTGGATAAACCCTTAGGTTGTAGATGTTGCCTGTTTACCTTGAAGATCAGTGACTTGGCGTTTGAGGACATCGGAGTCTGTCACTAGGTTCTTAGTCATGGATTCCACCGCAGTGAGACGCTCTGCCATTTTCCGCATATCTGCCCAAATCAGGGAGACCTCCGATGCAACTGTGTAGATTCTGCCCTCCAGGGTAGTGCGCACCCCCGTGATGGCAGCCCGCATGTCTTGTAGCGTGGGTTCTGGTGGGTTGACTGTCTATTTTGTGGTATACTGCACCTCTTCTTGCCAGGCAAATTTTTCCAGTTTTGTCTGTAGCGTGTGTCGGTTGCCACGGCCACTTGCCATGGTTGTAACGGTGTGTCGGTCATGGCAAAGATGAATGTGGATCCAGCTGGCTAATCACTGCCTTCTGTGTGTGGGATTATGCCCAGTCCGGCCTGTCTGGTTTCACCAGCTGGGTGGTGCGGAGGACAGCTTGTCTGAGGGCACACAGACCAGCCAGTGGAGGGAGGGGCCGGTTATGTCCCAACTGCCCACTCGGTCAGAGCAAATGTTTCTTGTGGTTATAGCATGACCCTAGTGGTGGCTTTGGGTCAATAGGATATAGCTGGCGTGGTACTGCTCTTTATAAGAACTGACTATTCATCACAATAATGGCTGCAGCATATGGCTATGTTAACATCCCTGGCGGGCAGTTGCCACGTCATGTGAGAAGTCCCACATCGCTGCAATGTCTGCCACCCTGCGTGCTATGTGCCTGTTGTTGCTTAGGTGTCTGTAGGGGGAATCAGAAGTGGAAGAGTTACTGCCTCGGTGAGTGTCACTCAATCTTGGTATAGGTGTGGCCTTGAGAGTGCAGGTAAGTAGTCCGCACTCTACAAAGTTATCACAATATCACTGCCAGCACTTGGAAGTCCCCGTGCGGTTGCTCTAAGGCAGCGTGCAATATTGAGCCATGTGCTTAGGGGCGGAGTCCCGCTGGGAAGAGTTGGAGCAGTGGGGGTTTATTTGTACGTGCTTTGTAGGCGCCCGCTGTGCTGATAGCTCCGGTGCCGCTTCCATGTTTTTCGGCCCGGAGGGGCCACAGTGCGCTCCTCTCGTCCCACCGCCGCACCACCGGTGACGCAGTCCAAGCCGGCCAGTAGGACCTGCAGCCGTTGATGAACTTGGCAGAGCGGCTCTGCCGAGAGACAATAAGTGGGGGCCCGCCCCAAGCCACCGGAGCTTCTTATGCAGGCGCCCTGCGGGCCGCGACTCACGTTCCTTCGAGCGTCTTGGGTATGGCTTCAGATTCTCGGCTGCACTGGATTAGAACCGCTGTCGGAGGAGTGGTACACAACCGTGTGAAAAGCAAACGGTGAGATTTTCAGGAGGTTTTGCTAGGGGTATATTTCACAGAGATTTCGGGAGTGGCACGGCAGAGTTCGCTACCGTGTGGCCATTTCCCTAAGCAGTTGGCCACGCCCCCATGTTCTGCAGTTTTGAAGTTTTTTGTAAATATTTCAAAAATGTTATGCAATATTTTAGGGGGGTATTAAAAAAGCATATTAGATTAGTTTTGTGGGATGTGTTGTGATGGTAATCGTTAGAAAGGCATTTTTACTGTACTTCTATTGGGAATGCTTTGTAATGGTATGCATTGTAAAAAGAAAAATGAGACGTGATGGTAAGTGCGCTGTAAAATCCGTGTTGTAAAACATGCGTTGTAATGTCCTATTGTCCCGAATTTTTACGTCCTAAAGATGTGTATACATTAGCAATAATAACTGGCAATTCACCTTCGTGGTTGGCTACTGCCACCATGGCAAGTCGCTGGCATATAGGCAAAGATGCTGTTTCACACTTAACATTAGAATGAATCCTTTCTGAGACTGCGGGTATATTACCCATGAGTTTCATCCCCAAATCTAGGGCAGGGACTGCCCCATGTTAATTTAGTATTTTTGAGGATGTTTTGCAGAACGGCCATCGAGGGAGTGCCAAGACAAAGTGTAAACTGTGACAAAAATAGTCCCCTAGGTGTTGCAGTCAGCTAAAAGGGCAATCAGGCCATTGGACGAGCACCTACTTAAAATTCTGTGTTTGTCTTGTGGTACCGTAAAGGGATACACTGCTTAACGTTGTTCTGCTTTTTGGGCTATTCAAAAGGTTATTTCAAAACAATTAGAAGGTAGTTTACGAATAACAAAATTAACAATTGCAGGACTGATAAAATGATCTGCAGGTACTTGAGGTTGTCCTTGCAGAAAAAACCTAGCTGTCCAGCCAGCAAGACATGTGCAATAAATTTGCTTATGTGCCCATATAAGTTAACAATAACATTATACAAAGCACATGCCTGCAACAGATTCATATAATCTAAATCTGGATAAGGGGTATAGCCTGCCAGTGCAGGCCATGTGGCCTCATTAATACGTAAAGGGTACATTCAGACTGTGGCAAGAACCTGGGGAAGGGTACCAAGAAACAAAGTCTGGTGTTCCCAGACAGTAAGCGGCATTTCAGTAAGTGCATATTGATGATAAGCAGCAGGAACTTGAGAAAGGATGTATTCATGGAATGTATTATTAGTGTCAATAGCTTGAAAAGTAAACCATGAATAGGAAACTTCAAAGTGGAAACCTGCATCTGCCTAAACAACAAAAATCACAGTTTCCACAGCAATTAACTGGAATAGCCACAGGTTGAGCCACAGTTAACCAACAAAAGATTTGTAAAGTAGCACAATGAGGGCTTTTTAAACCTGAATATATTCAAGCATGAAAATCCAACAGAACTAGGTGCTGCCTCATAACTGTGGAGGATAAGTAATACCCAACACCATGGGCATCTCCAGGAGAAGGTGCAAAGGTATTGTTGACAAGCACAAGCACTATTCAGGGTTCCCGCAAGCAAGTACCTTATCAAACCTCAGTGCCATATTGCAGGGAATCTGCTCAGGAACAGAACTATGATTGGGACCAAAGAACCTTGGCATATAGGGACAGATTCTCCATTCCACCGCATTATCTGAGCGCTAGTCCATCTAGCTATAGTGCCTCACTTGCCCTGCTAACCTTACCAGAGAGACAATTGAATTTGTACCCCACAACACCACACTCTTGACACACTCAGGGATCGAGGTAACGGAATACACCCTTTCGCTCTCGCTCACAACTGTGCACAAGAAGATAAACAAGGGACATGATGGAAGTTTAGAGTACACAATTTGAAAACAAATGCATACTAAAAATACAGTTGGGGCTTTTCATGGTATACAGCTTATTGACCATGCTGTCATGTTACAATACAGACTAGCCTAACACCCCTCCCTTTCTACTGAAGCTAAATGTTATGTCAAAGAAATCTGAGATTAGTGCTAGACCCAGTACCTTAGCATACACAGATGTTCTACATCTTGGTTGACACAGGGCTCTTGTCTCAGGACTTCCACTCCATGTGTCTTTTTTGGACCTCGGTGCTCATCTATATGAAAAATGTGTGCTCAAAAAGCTGCATTCTTGTGTTTTGTCTAGGTGCTAGTGCCTGCCAGAGAAAATAACAAGGGCCATTGTTGTGTGCCCTTTACTATGGTATGCAGTCTAAATCACAGGAAAGGAACAGAACACGAAAACATATGCAGGTTCTGTATGAAAATAAAATGTGTCACAAAAGCAAGCATGTTTGTTATAGCAACTGTGGCCTACAGCATGCAGAATTAGGCTAACCTAGGAAAAACTAGTATGTGACATGCAGGAGAAATGCAACAAAAGCACTGTGGAAATGAGTCATTATTTTATACTTGCATTCAACACAGTAGAAGAGAATGCTACAATGTGTGCTAAAAGTTTTACAATAAAATGGTGCTTCTAAAACATAGATTTTAGTAATACCCAGACGATAAATTATGCAATTTTTTTTAATAAAGTTTCCTTCAGCACCTTAGGGATTGTAAGTGCTATGTAAATACGATGACAATTAAATGCACACACTTCACAGCTCAGTTAACTCTTTGCACTACCCCTCAAAAAAAGGTTTCAAGTGATTCGATCAACTAAAGCCAGTACCGGGGCCCAAGCGTCCTCTGCATTTGCCAATATCCCTTCACAATTGCAGATTAGGTTGTTAAGCATATTTACATTTCTTTAAGGCAAGCAGCACACTGGCAGAAAGGCATGTTTAGCTGACTCTCAGGCTTCGGTTTACGGCACAGGAGAGCCCCTGAATGATACTTAAGCTGAAGAGGCTGAGGAATACGCGCCCCACTTCCCATGACTCCACAGCCCCCCCGGGGTCATGCCGTACAGACTGAAGACCTCTGGCTTAGAGAATAGTGATCTCGCCTAATAAGGTGTTGGGTGTCTTCAATCCAATTTAAGACACATTTTCATAAGGATCCTGGAAAGGACTTTTCGATGATTCGTGTGTACTTGTCATTTTATGGAATTTTCAAGGTCTGAATTTTATTACTCTATGTGCAAATTGAAGCCCATATAATTATTAGTACATTAAACTTTCAGAAAATGTCACTCAAAAATCAGTGCAAGTCTTGCCCAGGGCCCGAACAAATTGATAAGACACTGGGTAGAATGACAGAGATACAGGTAGCCTGAAAAGCACTGCAAATACACTTGTGAAAGATCACTTTTCCTTGGGGCAGCCTAGAAATAGGATGCCTTGAGCAACTGCCAATGCCTTAATACTTGTGGTGTAATTGAGTCTTCATTAATATCAGGATTGGATCTGTAAATTCAAAAGCTGTACAACAAACCACTGCAAGGAGGGTGGTGGTAGCTTTTGGAAGGTACAGACCCCAGCCGCCACATACTTTTTTTGGGGGTATATTCTAATAATTCTTGGCTTCTTGTATATCAAGGTAAAGAGATGTTGCCCTTTTATTAGTACTACCAGCTGTGATCATTTGTTTTATTTGTTAGGGTGGAGGGGCGTTGTTTCCTGGCCTGTTAGAACTGGCAACTTTGGCATTGTTTTCCCCTAACATTTGGCATTCAACCATCCTATTTTCAGCACCTCTGTTCTTGGGGTGCGGTACCTCTGTTGTTGTTGGGGCGGTGCCTCTGTTGTTGGGGCGGTGGCTCTGTTGGGGTGGAGGCTCTGTTGTTGGATGCGGCACCCAACACTTAACAGCTGGACCGCCCTCCGCATCGAAGACACTTTGAGGATAATGAAGACCACCCACACCTCAGCCCCACGGACCCCTGCCATAACCACATCGACCACAAAGTCAGACATTATCGCCCCCGAACTTCAACGCATCATCAACCGCTCCTTCGAGACTGCCTCCTTCCCCAACATCTGGAAACCCGCCGAGATCAACCCTCTCCTGAAAAAAGCTGGGGGACCCCACCGACCTCAAGAATTTCAGACCGATTTCCCTACTCCCTTATCTGGCCAAAGTCATGGAAAAAGCGGTCAACAGCTAACTTACCACCTTCATCGAAGAGAACATCCTCGACCCCTCCCAATCTGTCTTCAGGAAAAACCACAGCACCGAAACCACACTCCTCGTAGAAATGTGGATATGCAATTTTATATGGACGCAAGTGCCTCCATTTTGTACGAACTAAGTTGCCATCCCACCCCATGATAATAATAGATTGCGTTGCAAATCTAGACTCCTCTCTTAGCAGAGCATTTAAAACCTTATTTTCTACTTGAGCAGACAGGAATGTTCCCATCCACGAAAAGAACTGTTGACACATTTACATTTGTCTGAGTGCAAAGAGCACATGTTGGTTCCTATTTCCAATGGTATTCAAGTAGGTCAGAGTGCAGGTGCGAAGGAGATGATGTATTTGTCTTTACTTCCTTGCTATGATTAGCAAATGCCAGCTGAAGTGAAAGGATTGCTGATGTTCATGTTTTCCTTTGCAGGGACCAGATGTATGACCTTCGTCCTATATATGATGCATTGCCTGATTCTGTAACCACAGGCAGATTTCTGTTTGTATTACTGGCGCCAGATGTGGGCACTTCTGCGTATCTATGTTAAACTCAAGGAGACTGTTGGCCAGGGAAGTTAGTGATTAGATGCTTCACATGTCATGCACCCAGACCATCCCAGGAATGAGTGTCGACCCCAGTCTGCATCTATTTGGAGATTGTTTATCATCCTTGACTATCGGTAATTTACCATGCCTGTGTACACCTACGACTGTCAGGTTCCCAGCTGCCCGTGATGTATATAACCTGCTGCTTTCTTGTGTCTGGCTGTTCCCTCTGCAGGCTGTGTAGATGGTGCCCGCTCAAGAGCGTAATGAATAAATAACTTACTTGAATATCTTCTCCATTGATTCCTGACTTTCATTTGATACAGAAGGCTGAGAGGTGGTCACAAAAGGTGACCCGGGTAGCCCCTAAGAGCTGCTTCCTTCAGAAACAGATGACATCCGCGCCCTCCTCGGCAGAGGAGAGAGAGACTGGCCCTCATCCTACTTGACCTCTCTATAGCCTTTGACCCGGTCTCTCATCGCACCCTATGCCCGCAGACTCCAAGACGCGGGAATCTAAAACAAGGCCCTCAACTGGATCCTCTTTCCTCTGTGGTACAAAGCAACAAGTCCGACTCCCTCCATTCCTCTCAGAACTGACTCCAACCACAGGGATCCTCCATCAGCCTGACCCTGTTTATCGTCTACATGGCCCGCTAGCTGCCATCGTCAGAGCACATGGCCTCAACATCACATCATATGCAGACGACACCCAAATCATTCTCTCCCTATCCAAAGAACTCACCATCATCAAATGCAACTTTCAAGATGGAATGGAAGCTGTCGCCAGATGGATGAAGAGCAGCTGTCTTCAACTCAACATGGAAAAAGCAGATACTCATCATGGGCTCACACCCCGATACCTGGAACAATACCTGGTGGTCCCCTGCCCTCGGAGAACCCTCACCCCCACTGACCACGCATGCAACCTCTGGACCATCCTGGATTCCAAACTCAAAATGGACAGCCAGGTCAGCACCATCCCCTTCTCCTGCTACCACACCCTCCGCCTACTCTGCAAGACCTTAAAATGGATCCCCCCGAACACAGGAAAACGGTCACACACACCCTCATCAGCAGCAAATTGGACTACAGCAACGCACTTTATGCTGGGATCAACAAGAACCTCACCCTCATACTCCAGATCGTCCAGAACACCGCTGACAGACTAGTCCTCAACCTACCACACCACTGCCACATCAGCCAACACCTACAGACCCTACACTGGCTCCCAGTCGAGAAGAGAATCCCATTCAAGCTTCTCACCCACACACGCACACAAGGCCCTCCACAACGCCGGACCCGCCAACCTGAACCACCGCCTCGTGTTCCACTCCCCCAGCGCTCTCTGTTTGTCCCAGCTCTCCCTCGCAACTGTACCTCGGATCAAGAAAATCAGAACAGGAGGGTGCTCCTTCTCCTTCCTCGGGGCCAAGATATGGAATTCCCTCCCTCTCCACCTCTGACACACTGCATCGCTTTCCAAGTTCCTAAAGGACATAAAGACCTGGCTCTTCGATGGTACTCGGTGAACCTGCAGATTCTGCCGAACTCCCTCTGCCCCCTATAACACAGCACCTTGAGACTCGTTCCGAGTGAGTAGCATGTGCTAATCAAACCCCCTGATTGATTTGGGGTGGCACCTCTGTTTTTGTTGGGCAAAAGATGCACAATTGATAGACGGAATGCAGAACAAATCAAAACCTTCACCCCCAGTCAAGAGATCTGGGTTAAATCCATAATTCTTGCCTGGCAGTTCAGGCTGGACTGTTCCCATTGGGCGCAGGGTCAAGACTGATTTGCATATGGCTGGGTCCAAACTGGAAAGTCATGGTGAGCAACGATGGATTTAGGCCAGATGTCTGAACTGGGGTGAATGTATGACATTGTTCTGCATTCTGTCCATCAAATGTTCTTTTTGCATTTGTCACCGAGTGGGACGGGTCTGCCCAGATGTGGGTCCCATGCTCTCCATGCCACTGGAGCCCAGCTATCCTCGCTGATGAGGGGTGAAACCCCAAAACCGGTCCTAGGATGCTTGTTTGTAGTCCAGGAAGGATTTGGCCTGGCAGTTCGGGCTGGACTGTTCCGATTGGACTCGGCCATATGCAAATCAGTCTTGACCCTGCACCCAAACTGGAAATGCCTGGTGAGCAAGCAAACTATGGATTTAGGCCCAGATCTCTGTACTGGAGTGAATGTATGACATTGTTCTGCATTCTGTCCATCAATTGTTCTTTTTGCATCTGTTGTTGGAGACGGCGGCACTGTCGCTTCTTTCGGTAGCTTTTTATTGTGCATTTCTTTTGACAGGCATGTTCATACTGAAATTGCCACTTACTGTATCTCTAATTTGTTAACAGAATATTGCTTTTCTGTCTGAGTTAAGCATGCCAGCGCTTATAGTCTTATACAAACATTGTTACGTGTAGAATTTTTTTTCCCAAAATATTTGCTAAACCTGTTTAGTCAAATAGGCTTAGAGAATTGTGATCCCATCTGACTAGGTGTTGGGCTTATTTAAGCCACTTTAAGACATATATTCATAAGAATCCTGGGTAAGGACTATGGTATGATTCATGTGTACCTGTGTAGTTTTATGGAATTGTGCTGCCATTAGAATTCTGAATTTTATAACTCAATATCTGCAAATTCAAGGACACCTATTGAACTGTATGTTAACCTTAAGAAAATGTCACTTACAAATTACTGCAACATCTTGCCTAGGGTTCCAAAGGATTGATAAGATGACATTGAATGGAGCGACCGTAAGAGGCAGAGGTAGCCTGAAAAGAGAGGTTAACCCTTTTGGTGCTTGCGTCAGCCAGTGGCCGCAAGCACTACTTCCCTGGTCTGCATGTCCATTGGCCGACACCAGGGAGGGCCCCCTTTAATCCTCCAGTGCAAAACATCAGAGGTTTCTCTTTTTTTCTTTTTTTTTTTTTCTGAGCCCCCTCCAGCCCATCTGTGACATCAGCGGTCTGCGAGGTGCTCTGACGTCACAGTTTTTCCCACCGGAGCTAGGACAGCAGCAGGTAAGGCTACTCTTGTTCTGCTGAGGACAACAGGCTGAAAACGGCCTTCCCAGCTTTCAGTGAGGCCTCGTTGGAAAAGGCAAAGTCTACCCTTTCAAACAAGGCCTTCCTGAAAGTGTTTGCTGAATATGGATTGTGGCAGGGCTGTGATCCATGGCCAGGAAACCCTACTAGACACCAGGGATGTCTGGAATGTCGGGGGGGGGGGTGTTTGCCCTCGTGGGAATGAGTTGCCACCCCCAGGGACATATTACAAAAAAAATTTGGCAGGGGGTCAGCCCTCCTGCTCACTGGCAGACTCTCTGTGGGGGTGTATTATTTTTTTTTATAGATGTGTGCTTTCACTGGGGCCCGTAATCGGCCCCCAGGGAAACCATATGTATAAAGCAATATATATATATATATATATATAATCTACTGGCGGTCACCAGTAGATAGTTATAGTTAGGACCGTGTTTCCATAGGAAATCTCAAAATTCTATTTTGAATAACTTTGGCGCCGGTTGACGAATCTTCGCGAAATTTTCAAAACTAATGGGGCGCTCCGCTTAGCTCCTACACTGAAAGTCTCGGGGTGATTCGTCAAGCGGGGGCCGAGGGAAAAAAGGGGGGTCCCAAAACGCATTTTTCCATAGGACCTTTAGTCGAAGGTACAGCCCGAACGGCTGAACAGAATTACTTGATATTTGGCAGAGAGGTAGTCCTCAGGTCAGGTAAGTGCCTTTTGCAGGTCTGGTGTCAATCTGCTCAGTATTTCCTGAGAAAATAGCATTTAAAAGCATATAAATATCTATACGCGCGCACCGTGCGGTGCGCGAGCGAAATTCTGATTGGTTGTTAGATGTCATTCAACATCGGTCGAAATCAGGAAGTGTCGGCCGCCATTTTATCTCTCGCACTGAAAAGGAAAGGGGGAAAAAAGGTGGAAAACGTGAAAAGGGGGCAGGGAAGAGAGTTCCTGACCCCCTAGCCTTTGTCATGGGGTCACAGAAGGACCCCCAAGGGTGAAATAAACATTTTATATTTTTTTTTATAAAAATCGCGTGCTGCGCGCACGGTGCGCGCAGCGCACGGTGCGCCCAACATGCGCTCACGGTGAAATACCTTAAAAAAAAAATATATTAATTAATAAATACATACCTTAGCATTTAAAAAAACGTACAAATTCACTGAAAAAACCATAGGTTTCACACACGTTATAGTTAGGAATTGGCTTTTAAAAAACCTTGCAAATTCACTTAAAAAACCATAGGTTTCACACAGGTTATAGTTAGGTGGACATTTCACTGGTAAAAAAAACCAATGAAATTCCCCCGTTATAGTTAGTTCAGATAACTATAACTCGCGCGACCGCCACTCTATCACAAGGATGATGTCATGAATGATGCCACTGACCAGGTCACGAGTGATGTAATATGTGACGTCATGAGCAGTGGATTGCGGGCGCGCGAGTTATAGTTATCTGAACTAACTATAACGGGGGAATTTCATTGGTTTTTTTACCAGTGAAATGTCCACCTAACTATAACCTGTGTGAAACCTATGGTTTTTTAAGTGTATATGTGTATATATATATATATATATATATATATATATATATATATATATATATATATCGTTTTTACATTTACTTTATCCTCTAGTGGGTTTTCATGATGCCACAAGTCATTAATTTTAGTATTGTTATCCTCCAGTGGATTGCTGCTTCTCACTTGCTTTATTTTTTATTTCAAAAGTTGCCGTCCAGACCACGGACCAGTCTTATTTCACGTTGGTGCAGGCTTCATGGCTGGACAGCCGTAACAGTGATCACCAAGTATGTCCCCAATGAAGCCACACTCCTCAGCCCACTAGGGGGCAATAAAGGGCATTGTGTTAATAAGCAAGTATAATGTAATGATTGTGATACCATGAAGTGAGCCCGTGAATAAGGTTTGAGGTGATCCAAACTGCATAGGGCGAGAGTAATGCTGATACAATTGCCGATTTTCTTTTTTGCCAACAGGATTGAAAGTAGTTGCTGGGGAGTGCGCTTTGTTTGGGACGGACTTGGTGATTTTATATATATATATATATATATATATATATATATATATATATATATAGAGAGAGAGATCTCTGTGTCGGGGCATTGCTGGGGGACTCAATGAGGTGTGGCAGATAGTAATTAAGGGTGTGGCTTTAGAAAAGGTACGCTAAAAATCTGTGTGTAGCTAAATGTTCCGTCCGACTGGTATTTGGCTACTTCTGTCTTGGCATCCAGGTATATTACGACAAGCAACATTACACCTACAAGCCAGTACTATTGGCATTGTTATTGCTTGTTAGATGCAGAATATAAATAAACAAGAAGTCTGACTTTGTTGTATAGCATATTGAAAATACGTCTGTTCTGAAATGGTGAGACTGTGAAAGAACTATAATGAGTCTCTTTGAAGTTAATTGAAAGGCAGTAAAGTGTGATACTGCTGAAGAAGAGTTAAGATTTTTTTCTGCTAGAGGGAGATATCTGACTTTTGTCTAGTGGCAGTTTTGATGCCATAAAGTAATGCAGAGGGCATGCTAGAAAGAACAGATCTGTATTATGTGGTTAGCTAAGTGAATTAGTAAAGCCAGGCATTGGAAACTGTTTGAAACAAATGAAATGTATGTGAGAGAGATGAAGATATGAGGAACAAATTTTTAGGATTGTAGTGAGGGAATGCAAGAAGGTCATAGTGTGCATTTGTAAAGCACACTTTCACCTGGAGGCACCTTGGGGCTGAATAACAGATGTTTATTGGAGGACATGGGAGGGGGGGGGCGCCTTAATGATTTTCGCACTGGCTGCCACCAGTGCTAAAGGCTGCGATGATTGGTATGTGGCAAGGTGAAGTAATACGTGTCGTCTTTTGTCTTTCTTAGTGTTTTTGGAGAGCCGGCTGATTTTGGAAAAGCAAGGTAAGGTGACTTCACCATTCCTTTCTGCTGCACACATTACGCACGCACATACCCACCTACACTTTGAAATCAACCACCTATCTGCCTTCTATGTAGGATAGTGTTTTAAAAGGAAGGTTTTAGGCAGTAGCAGAGAAGGCGTATCATTGGATGAATGCTGCCCAGGTTCTAGAGTCCAGCTCTGAGGCAGGATCAGAGACTGAGACAGCATATGCTGAGACAGCATCTGAGGGCAACACACACAAAGGAGCAACCATGTTGTCGTCCTAAAGTGTGCTTGATGCAGGGAAAGAGGCAGGAGACTTGTGTTTACTGTCCCCAGTGCCCAAGTAAGCCTGCCTTCTGTTTTCCTACTTGCTTTATGTTGTATATTACTAAAGCAAAATACTGGGAAATTGACTGAGGTGGAGCTGCCAATAGGTAAACCTTTCAATTGGTTTGAATGGGTACCTACCGTCTCTGGGCCACTCCTTCGCTAGACAAGGAGCCCCAGAATATTTTTTCTTCTACTTGAGGAAATTATGTACTTCTCTGAACCTTTATCTGCTTTCAGAACGTCGTACTTGTTCTCTTTGCCAATTGACAAGTGCATTATAGTCCCCACACTGCACATACTGGTGGACAGGACACGCGCCACGTTGTCGTGGAGTACCCTGTTTGGCAAAAAGTCTTGACTGGATTTTGAAGTGCTTCCTGGGGAACGTACCTATACTACACAAGGACCATCCTGATTGCCTTAATACACTTACTGCAGTTCACAATGGCAAACCAATATCCAATGGGACTTATCCACCAACATTTCTACTTGTTTTGAAAGTTTGCAAGCTCAATTATTAACTTGTATCATACCCATGTTATTGAAAAGGGATACAGGACACAATATCTTGTATGAAGATTGTTTTCACATCTTTAATTTAAGATGTGAAAACAATCATCCTACAAGATATTGTGTCCTGTACCCTTTCTCAATACCATTGTGTATGATGCAAGTTAGTAATTGAATTTTCACGCTGTCCAAGTAAAAGTGTCGGTGAATGAGACCCACAGGACATTTGTTTGGCTTATTACTTTAGGGAACTTAGGCAATATACCCCAGCATGTTTGCCTTATTTTCAAAAGGAGATATGCTCGCTCAGTTCGAGATATGGCTTTGCGGCCTACTCTGTCACCCCCCAACTTACATCCACAAACTGCAAGGAGTTGGATTTAGCACAGGGAGTGCGCTACAGGTGTATAAATGGCATGGCTTCCTGAGCCTCATGTGGCTGTCATAGGAGCCATTAGCAAAGGTTCACTCTGCATGCGTTTGGTAACGTTCAGGAAGAAGGAGGCAGAGACTTGGCAGGTGGTAAAATGTAGTCAACTCATTATGTTTTGTGTCGTACGAATGGGGTGGGCCCTTGCATGGCGGCGGTATGTTTATGTGAGTGCAAGCGATCTGGTTGACTGGGCCCATGGCTGACAGTATGTAAGTCTTGTGTGTGGTGCATGAATAGCGTGTGAATGGACCATAAAGCGGTTGGTGCCGTGAAGTGGCTTTATGGCTCACCTTCAGAAGGCTTGGCTTCAATATTTATATACTTTGATAAGTATTTGTGCTTTGAAGCCATCATTTCTGGAGGTGCTAAAACCAACCAGTGTAAGTGGTGGATTAACTTTATAATATTAGTGTCAGATTTATATTTTTGGTAGTTTAATGGCATTTTGTAAGAGCTGTTTTTCTGTCTATATGGGTAGCTGGGAATTTTTTGCCCTAGCTCAGTCGTCGCCTAGGCAAACCTTCAAATTTTTAGGTAGTAGACAACGAGGGTAGTACAGGGGTGAATGACTTGTGTGGCTCTCACAGGTTTTTTTTTTTTTACCTAGCATCGCCTGCAAACCTCAAATTTTGCTAAAATTTAAAAAAATTTCACATTTAAGTGATGGAAAGTTCAGGAATCTGCGACAACCTACAAGCTTCCATTCACCTAGCATTTCCTGAGGTCTTCCCATAAAAATGGTGCCTCGCTTGTGTGGGTGGGCAAAGGGCGCGCGATAGCAAGGGCCCAAAATATATTGAGGAGACATCAAAATTGCCTATCACAAAATGATCTGGTTTTGCAAAGGGTGTCACCTGGGTTTTGGCCCCGGGCTTGGCAGCCATCTAGGGAAACCTACCAAACCCACACATTTGTGAAAGCATGACACCCAGGGAATTCCAGGGAGGTATGACTTGCATGGACCCCGAAAGTTTTTCTTCCACGAATCCCCAGTAAACCTCAAATTTAGCTGAAAAATCACTTTTTCCACACATTTTTGTGTGGGATCACTGTGCCAGCACAAATGTCCTACCACCTAGCATTCCCATTAGTCCTCCACCCACACAAGTGAGGTATCATTTTCTCGGGAGAAGAAGGGAAACACTGGGTGGTAGGACATTTTTGCCGGCACGGTGATCCCACATAAATATGTGGAAAAAGCAATTCAGTTTCAGCTAAATTAGAGATTTGCAGGGGACTCTGGGTAGGGGTGGGTGGATTTTACATAGTCGCGCTACGCAAAGCTCAGCGAAACGGTAAAAAATCTCCGAGTATGCAGAGATCCGCAAACACGCAGAATTGCTTGTTCCGCCCGTTCGAAATGCTTTTTTCCTGTTTCCAAATGCTGTTTGCATGCTCGGGGGAGAGGGGGGGGGGGCGAGGAAATATCTCGCGAACACGCATTTTGAAAGTGCAGACAAGCAAACAATTCTGCGGTTCTCCGCGGAACGCGAAATTACCCAAATTACGCAAGCGGAACGGAATTTACTGCCCAGGCCTAATTCTGGGTAGGGAAAAGTTGGGGGATCCACGCAAGCCTTACCTCTAGACTCCCTAGGGTGTCTTGTTTTTAGAAATGTGTAAATTTGGTAGGTTTTCCTATATGGCCGATGTGCCCGGGACAAAAAAAAACAGGTGCCGTCCCTTTCAAAACCTGGTCTTTTTGCTATAGGTAATTTTGATGTCTCCACAATACATTTTTTGAACCTTTCCTGTTGCAGGTACTTGACCCACCGACCCAAGTGAGGTACCATTTTTATCAGAAGACTTTGGGGAATGCGGGGTGGGTGGAATTTTGTGGAACCACACAGATTACAGAACTTTGCATCACAGAAATGTGAGGAAAATGTGTTCTTTTTTTTTCCACAAAGTTTTATGTTTGCAAGGGATTCGGGGTAACAGAACCTGGTGAAAGCCACACAAGTCATCCCATCCTAGATTCCCCTGGGTGTCTGCTTTTCAAAAATATACAGATTTGCTAGCTTTCCTTAAGTGCCAGCTGAGCTAGAGTCCAAAAACCATAGTTAGGCACACTGCAAAAAAAGGGTCAGTTTTCACTGAAAAAAAAAAATGATGTGCCAACGTTGCATTTTGGGCCGTGTCCTGTCGCAGGCACTATGCCTACCCACACAAGTGAGGTACCATTTTTATCCAGAGACGTAGGGAAACACAGAATAGTAGAAGAAGTGTTATTGCCATGACTCCTACCTGCTTTCAGAGAAGGAACCGGTGTGTCCAGCTGACCCCCAGACCACCAAGGACCTGTCCTTCAGTTTCCTCACAAAGTGTCTCCTGTGGGCAGTTGACACCAAGACCAGAATCAGCTGCCTCTGTGATTCTGTAACCAAGGCCCGAGTTTGAGTGGCCCAAAACCACAAGATCTCCCCCCCCCCCCCCCCTCCAGTGATCCTGACCTGGGATCTGGTGATCCATGACCTCACTCAAGCTTCAAGAAGACTCCTGAAGGCTCAACCCAAAGGCTCTCCCTGACCGCGACTGGAGCAGGTTAGAAAATCTGATGCCAGAAACCCCTTCACTGCTCTCCCCATGGCCTTGGTTGGCCCAACTGACGGTGTCCCGCAAGATCACAACTTCTCTCCAGTCCATGGTTGCCTTCAGGAAGCCTCCCTGCCTGAGCCTGCAGAAACTTCACTGAATCGAAGGTTTCCATTGAAAGGCACAAGGTCCCTGATTTCTTTCAGGCATCCTGCACCCATGCCATCCCGCCCATACCCCCCCCCCCCCCCCCGGGCCACTGGTGGTATGTCTCCATAGCTGAATGTTGGCCCCTACAGTGCTGATCTTAACCCCAGGAGCTTTTCTCCCACACCCGATTGGCCTGCTCGTAAGCTGTCCCTAATCGAAAGCCCTCTTTGCCCCATTGGCTAACATTGGGCCCCTGCACTCTGTGCCAGGCCACCCCATTACCTCTGCTGGTGCCACCAGAGTACCCAACTAGACCTTGGGTCTAACCCCCAAAACTCCCACTCATTAGTTGTGTACTTGCTTGAGAAGCGGCTAACACTTTTTCTCCCTTAGGAACCCATTTTATGAGATTTTGGGTCTAAAATGTTTTCAGTGTTGAACTGGTGTTTCTATGGAGAAAAGAGAACTAAACTGCAAATTATAAAGTCTTAATTACTGTGTATTGTGAGAACTTTAGGTTTGGTATCTAGGCATACCACCCCCGGTCCTCAAATTAATCTAAAAGTAACTATGAATTATTCAGAAAGTAATTACTGTGTAATCCAAATTGCTTTTTAAAGTGATACAAACCTGTAACAACTGCAAACCCATCCTCAATTGCATATCTGTGTAAAAGTTTACAATTGAAATTATATTTTACCTACCTGTACCAAGTCCTACTTGGTTCTTAAAATAAAACACAAATATACCTTTTTTATACTTACCCAAATGGTCTGGAATATCTGAGTGTGTGTATCAATGCTTAACACACCCTCTTGATAAGTCTAACTGCTTACCCACATTACCACAAAGAGAGCTGTTAGTACTTAAATAATTTACCCTCTGTTATAACTCTGTGGACTCCGTACACACTATACCTTGCATTGGTATAGTATATACAGAGCGTCTCCCTCCATCTTTGCTTAGTCAAATAGGCTTACAGAATGGTGATCCTGTCTGACAAGGTGTTGGGCATCCTAAACTACTTTGACATTTATCTATAAGGGTCCTGGGTAAGGACTTAAGTATGGTTCATGTGTACTTGTCATCTCATGTAATTTTCCTTTATTTAAAATCAGAATTGTATTGCTCAATATCTGTATATTCAAGTTCACATATTGAACTGTGTATTAAACTTTCAGAAAATGTCACTCAAAAATCACTGCCCGGGATTAAAAAAAATGTATAGGATGACAATAGACAAGGCAACACTGATAAGTAGATGTAGCCTCAAAAGAGAGGTTAAGAAACTGATGAAAGATCACTTTTCCTGTGGGTAGCATAGAAGGTAGGACCCTTTGAGCAACAATGTACGCCTTAATACCTCTGGTGTACTTGAAGCTTCAGGAATTCAGAATTGGAGCTGTAAATTCAAAAGCTACACAACCGGTTACTGCAATGAGGCTGGTGTTCGCTTTTGGGAGGCATAGACACCTATTGACTTCTACTCTTTATTTTTTTTTTTTATTGTGATAGTTCTTAACTTTTATATTCCAAGGTAGTCAGATGTCTCATTTTCATTACTACTAGCAGCTGTGATGGCCTGTTTTGTTTGGGGAATAATGGGAATGGTTATTTGCATGTTAGACCTGGCATAGTCTGCATGGTTCTTCCCTAACACTTTGCCTTCAACTCTGCTACTATTGGTGCCTCTGCTTGTGGCGTGCTCTGTTTTTATATTATAGCCACTAACTGAATCACTATTATATTAACAGAATACCGTTTTTCAGTCTTTGAGTTAAGCTTGCCAGAGCTTATGGTCTTGTACTCACTTGAAAAAATACCACTTTGCTTAGTCACATGGGCTTAGAAAATGGTGATCTTGCCTATTAGGGCATTTTGTGTCTTCAATCTACTTCAAGAGCCATATTCGCAAGGAACCTGAGGAAAGATTTTTCAATTATTAAAGTGTACTTGTGTCATCTTATGGAATTTTTCCCCATTTTAAATCTGAATTTATTACTCTATCTGCAAATTCTGCCCACATATTAAATTGAACATTAAACTTTTTAAAATATCACTGAAAAATCAGTGTAATGTCTTGCCCAGGGCCCTAAAAAATGTATGAGACACTGAGTAGAGCGGCAGTGAGAGATAAAGGTAGCCTGAAAAGAGAGGTAAAGAGATTTCTGAAAGATCACTTTCCCTGGGGGTAGCTTAGAAGATAAGGCGCCTTGAGCAACTGCCCATGCCTTAATACTTCTGGTGTACTTGAAGCTTCAGCAATGTCAGGATTGGAATTATAAATTTGAAAGATACATGACCAACTACTGCAAGGAAGATGGTGTTGGTTTTGGGAGGTATAGACCCCGGCTGCCACCTACTTTTAATTTGGGTATATTATTATAGTTCTTGTCTTCTTATATTGCAAGGTATTCAGATGTTTTTCCTCTTCATTACTACTAGCAGCTGCAATGGCTTTTTTTTTTTTTTTTGGGTGGGGTGAGTTGGTTCTTGGCCTGTTAGGCCTGCCATCTTTGGCATGGTTCTCCTTCAACTTGTGGCCCTCGTCAATCCTGCCTTTGGCGGCCCAGTGTATGGCTTTCCTTGCCTTGTTTTTGTCTGCTCTTGTTTTTGGCTTGCCTTTTTTTTGGCGGCTCTCGTTTTTGGCTTGCCTTATTTTTGGCCACACCTGTGTTTGGCTTGCCTTGTTTTTTATGGCTCCTGTTTTTGGCTTGCCTTGTTTGTGGCGGCTCCTGTTTTTGGCGGCTTGCCTTGTTTTTGGCGGCTCCTGTTTTTGGCGGCTCCTGTTTTTGGCTTGCCTTGTTTTCTGGTGGCTCCTGTTTTTGGCTTGCCTTGTTTTCTGGTGGCTCCTGTTTTTGGCAGCTCCTGATTTTGGCTTGCCTTGTTTTCTGGTGGCTCCTGTTTTTGCATTGCCAGCTGTTTTCGGGGCTTGCCTTGTAAATGGCGGCTCTTTTTTTCAGCTTGCCTTGTAGATGGCAGCTGTGTTTTTGGCTTGCCTTGTTTTTGGCGGCTCCTGTTTTTGGCGGCTCCTGTTTTTGGCTGGCCTTGCCTTGTTTTCTGGTGGCTCCTGTTTTTGGCGTGCCTTGTTTTTATGGCTCCTGTTTTTGGCTTGCCTTGTTTTTGGCTTGCCTTGTTTTTGGCTTGCCTTGTTTTTGGCTTGCCTTGTTTTTGGCTTGCCTTGTTTTTGGCTTGCCTTGTTTTTGGCGGCTCCTGTTTTTGGCGGCTCCTGTTTTTGGCGGCTCCTGTTTTTGGCGGCTCCTGTTTTTGGCTTGCCTTGTTTTTGGCGGCTCCTGTTTTTGGCGGCTCCTGTTTTCTGGTGGCTCCAGTTTTTGGCTTGCCTTGTTTTCTGGTGGCTCCTGATTTTGGCTTGCCTTGTTTTCTGGTGGCTCCTGTTTTTGGCAGCTCCTGATTTTGGCTTGCCTTGTTTTCTGGTGACTCCTGTTTTTGGATTGCCTTGTTTTTTTTGGCGGCTGTTTTCGGCTTGCCTTGTAGATGGCGCAGTGTTTTTGGCTTGCCCTGTTTTTGGCGGCTCCTGTTTTTGGCGGCTCCTGTTTTTGGCGGCTCCTGTTTTTGGCGGCTCCTGTTTTTGGCGGCTCCTGTTTTTGGCTTGCCTTGTTTTCTGGTGACTCCTGTTTTTGCCAGCTCCTGTTTTTGGCTGGCCTTGCCTTGTTTTCTGGTGGCTCCTGTTTTTGGCTTGCCTTGTTTTTGGCGGCTCCAGTATTTGGCTTGCCTTGTTTTTGGCAGCTGTTTTTGGCTTGTCTTGTAAATGGCGTTTTTTTTCGTCTTGCCTTGTAAATGGCGGTTCTGGTTTTGGTTTGCCTTGTAGATGGCAGCTGTGTTTTTGGCTTGCCTTGTAAATCTGGTGGCTTTTTTGTGCATTTCTTTTGATGGGCATGTTGATGCTGTTATTGCCACTAACTACCTCTATTTTGTTTACAGAATACTGCTCTCCTATCTGAGGTAAGCCTGCCAGTGCCTATGCTCTTGTACACATTGGTTTGTTATCTGGTGATAAAATGTTATGAAAATTTTTATTTAAAAAACATTGGTTAGTCAAAATGGCTTGGACAATGGTGATCCCACCTGGCAAGGTGCTGGGCATCTTTAAGCCACTTTAAGACATTTATTCATAAGTATCCGGGGTAAGGACTTTGGTATGATTCATGTGTGCTTGTGTCATCACATGGATAAAAAAATCTCAGAAAATGTCACTCAAAAATTAATGTAATATCTTGCTCAGGGTTCTAAAAAACATTGATAAGATGACAGTGGATAGAGCGATAGTAAGAGGTGGAGGAAGCCTGAAAAGAGAGGTTGAGAAATGGTAGGACACCTTGAGCAACTGCCCGCTCCTTAGTTTTTGGCTTGCAATGTTTTTGGCATCTTTCTATTCTGCATGTCTTTTGATGGGCATGTGGAGCCTCTTATGCCACTAATTGTACCTTTATCTTCTCAACAGAATACTGCTGTGAGGTGTTAAGCCTACCAGTACTCATGGTCTTTTATACATTGGTTTGTTATGTGCTAAAAAAATATAATTAAATAAAAAACAAAACTTTGAGTCAAAAAGGCTTAGAGAATGGTGATCCCTCCTGGCAAGGTGTTGGGCATCTTTAAGCCACTTTAAGACATATATTCATAAGGATCCTGGGTAAGGACTTTGGTATGATCCAATGGAACATGTTTCTTCCTATGGATATTTAACTCTCTGAAAATGTTGCTCAAAAATCACAGCAATTTTTTAGAACCCTTGGCAAGACATTACAAAGATGATAGTGGATAGAGTGACAGAGGTAGCCTAAAACGAGGATAAGAAACTGACACTGACAAGAGATCACTTCCCTGGGGGCAGCCTAAAAGGTAGAATGTCCTGGGCATCTGCCCATGCCTTAATTCCTCTAGTGTACTTGAAGCTTCAGCAATGTCAGAATTGGAACTGTAAATTCAAAATGTATATGACCAGCCAGTGCAAGGAGGCTTTTGAGAGGCATGGACACCTACTGTTTGTTTTGGTTTTATTATGATAGTTTTAGACTTTTTATATTCCAAGGTAGTTAGATGCATTGCCCATTCATTACTACCAGCTGTGATGGCTTTGTTTTTTGGAGGTCTGGGGTTTGGTTATTTACCTTTTAGACCTAGCATCTTTGGCCTGGTTCTCCCCTAACTTATATAAACGTCCTGTTTGTGGCAGCTGAGACTCAATCAGTGATTTTTAAGAGTGAGGGTCTCAAGGTGCTGGGGGGATGGGGGCTGCAGATCTTGCTGGGTACTGAGGTTTAGTCGAAGAGCCAGGCCTTCAGATCCTTCCTGAATTGGGTCAGTGAGGGAGATAGCCTGAGGTAGAGAGGCAGGGTGTTCCTTGTTTTGGTGGTGATGTGGGAAAAGGATCTTCTTATAGTCCTGGTCTTGCGCATCTGAGGGATGGTGGCAAGGGACAGTTGACCGGAGGTGTCTGGTGGGTATGTGGAATAAGAGGCGTGGTTCAGGTATGCGGGTCCGGCATCATGAAGGACTTTGTAGGCATGTGTGAGGAGCTTGAACTTGAATCTTTTGTTGGCTGGAAGCCAGTGGAGTTCTTGCAGGTGTTCGGAAATGTGGCTGCAGTGGGTTATGTTGAGGACCAGTCTGACTGTGGTGTTCTGTAGGTTCTCGAGGAGTTTTTGGGTGCTGCCTGTGTAGAGAGCATTGCTGTAGTAGTCTGCTGCTGATGAGTGCATGAGTGACTGTCTTTCTGGCCTCAGTGGGGATCCATCTAGAGGTCTTTCAAAGTAGGCGAAGGTTGTAGAAGCATGAGGAGGAGACTGCATTGATCTGGCAGTTCATCGTGAGTGAGGAGTCAAATATGATTCTGAGGTTTTGTCTGTGGTTTTTGGGGGGCTCCTAATGTGGCAGTCCACCAGGAGTCTTCCCAGGTGGAGGTGTTTGGCCCCAGGATGATGACTTTTGTCTTGTCCGAGTTGAGCTTGTGGCAGCTGTCTCTCATCCACGTGGCGACGGCATTCAACCCATCGTGGAAGTTGTTACTGGCAATTGTAGGCTAGTTGGGGAGGGTGAGGATCAGCTGGGTGTCTTTGGTGTAGTAGACCATAATGAGTCCTTGGCTCCTGACTATGGTTGCAAACATTGATGAAGGTGGGACTCAGGGAGGAGCCCTTGGGGACTAAGCAGCTGATCCCCATGGGTTCTGAGAAGAACAGTGGTAGTCTGACTCACTGTGTTCTACCGGTGAGGAAGGAACAGATATAGTCCAGGGCTTTGTTGCGGATGCCGTTGTCGTGGAGTATCTTGCTTAGGGTGCAGTGTGGAAGGTGGCGGAGAGGTTCAGCAAGATGAGGGCTGCTGTTTATCCCTGGTTCAGAAGAAAGTCGATTTCATTGGTGGCAGTGATGAGGGTGGTCTCGATGCTGTGGTTGCTTAGGAAGCCGGATTGAGAGGAGTCCAGGACATGGGTGGCTTCTTTGAACTCTGAGAGTTGGGCATTGATGGCCTTCTGAATTACCTTGGCTGGGAAGGAAAGAATGGAGATGGGTCTGAAACTCTTGAGGTCAGTCTGGTTGGCGGACAATTTCTTCCACAGGAGTTGATCTCGGTATGCTACCAGTCATCGGGGAAGGTGGCAGTCTCGATGGAGCAGTTGATGGTGCAGTGTAGCTTGTGAGGGTTGCTGGCGGCTCTGAGTATCTGGCGGCTCTGAGTATCTGGCGGCTCGCTATTTGTGAGCTCAGTATCTGGTGCCTCACTATTTGTGAGCTCGGTATCTGGCGCCTCACTACTTGTGAGCTCGGTATCTGGTGCCTCACTATTTGTGAGCTCGGTATCTGGTGCCTCACTATTTGTGAGCTCGGTATCTGGCGCCTCACTATTTGTGAGCTCGGTATCTGGTGCCTCACTATTTGTGAGCTTGGTATCTGGCGGCTCACTTTTTGGCCGCTCACTTTTTGGCCGCTCACTATTTGTACATCCTAATGCTGTTAGTGGCAGTAACTGAACCTGTATTATGTTAACAGAATACTGCTGTCCTGTTTCTGAGTTAAGCCTGCCGGAGCTTAAGATCTTGTACTATTTGCTTTAGGTTTTGTAAAAATGTAATACTTTTTTTTTTTTTGAGGATCAAATCTATTTTATTGACAGACCAGAAGAATGATCACATATACAGCAAGTTGCCCACAACCCACACTGAGGTTTGATTGCATAAAGTCAAACAAAGCCATATCCATCAAACTATTTAGTTTAGCTACGGTAATACACAGCTTGCCACCTACAACCCAGCATGGGCTGACGGCGCCTAGGGGACAGGGGGTTAAGAGCCAATCAAGACTCATTCAGATGTGCAAAGCACTTCATGTTCAGTATTGTCTCAACAAGGCCTCCGTGTGGTGTTGCTGAGTGTAGCAAAGCACTATGCATGCCAAAGAATAACAGTGAAAACCAGGAAATGAAACTAACCCAAATTGAACAGACTCACTCCCGCCCTTTCCCCTTCTGACCAGGACCATCCCGTTAATGTAAAGTGCCTAGCCAGCCTAGTCAGTTAATTCATACTGCCCCTGGCTCCTCCTGCTTGCAGGGCAGTAGCCTGAGGATACGCAGATAGGATTGGCAAGTCCGTTCCCTGAAGTCTTTGAATAGGATAGCAATGAATGGGGACCAGATTTTCATATATGCAGTAGGATTAGTGCCAGTCGCCATCGACAGCCTTTCCATGCCCAACAGGGACCAAAGCTGGTGAAGCCTTTGTCTGTGGTCCCGGACTTTGTCTGGTCCTCAGTTGGCCAGGAGTTGGCCAGGAGTAGCTTATCTGCGTGTATCTCCGTATTAAAAGGCACAATTGATGTCCTCCAGGACTGTCTCACAGAATCTGGAAAGCTGTGGACAATGCCAGAAAAGATGCAGCAGCGTCCCTGGGTTTCCATAGCTTCACCAGCACTGGCCGTCACACTGCGCACGTCATTTATGAATACGCGCAGGGGTGAAGTACCAGTATGAGCAAATTCTATATGCTGTTTAAGTGCACTGAGTTGTGTGCCATTTCCTATAAAATATATCCTCCCATTATTTGTCTGTAATGTTTCGACCAAGTTCTGCTTCCCAGAGGATCTGGCCTGGGGTCTTGTGGTTATGGGATGATTTCATCAAATAGTGATAGATTCCAGAAATGAGCTTCTTATCGTCTGCTTTTAGAAAAAGCCATTTCTCACAGGAGGTCATGGGTCTACTGGCTTGAGGGCGTATCTCAGTGTTAAACAACCATTGAGTCAGCTGTGTGTGGGTAAATCGGTCCTGTTCCAGCCAGGAATATTGAGTCTTCATTTGATCAAATGGGATAAGACCCTAATAGTCCTAGAGGCAGTTAATCCGCTTACAACCACCCGCACCCAGCGCTTAGTGGTACTCCTGGATATACCAGGGGGTAACTCTGGGTTTGCAAACAAAGGTGTCGTAGGCAAGGGGAAAGATCAAAGCCCAGCAGTCTCCACCACCCTGTCCCATACTTTCAACTTAGGACTGGTTACTGGGGATGAGTAGAGACCCCACGATCTGGCAGCGCAGGGAAGCCACGCCTCGTGTCAAATGTGTGCACCCATCACCATTTGATCCATGAAGATCCAGTGCTTCCCCCCCCATATGAAGCAGTCAATCTCTCCTTGAAGGTTGCTAATCACGCCGGGTGATGGGTAGAGGGGGAGTGTCTGAAAAATGAAGAGGGCCTGAGGAAAGATATTCACCATCACCTTGGCTATTCTGCCCAGCCATGAGAGAGGCAATTGTTGCCATTGGTCTAAGTCTCTGCGGATTAGGGCCATGAGTCTTGCATAGTTAGCTCAAACAGCTCGCCCACACCGAAGCGTCTGAGAGTCGATAAACAAATAGGTCCAGTGCACTTGATTGAACGCCTTTTCGGCATCTTTAGCCAGCAGTAGGGCCTCCTCCCGTGAGTGATGTTCCTTATCAATAAGATGGCAAATGCCCTTGTGGCACAAGGGGATAAACCCAGCCTGATCTGGTTCGATTAGACTGGGCATCAAGGGGTTAAGGTCATGTACAAAGACACTAGTGAACAGTTGCGCTTCCACATTGGGAAGGGAGATGGGGTGGTACGAACTGCATTGTTTGGGGTCTTTCCCTGGCTTCAGTATTAATGATATTGAGGCCTGTAGCATTGACTCCGTTAAGGTGCCCTTGTCTGCAAAATAATTAAAGAGGCGAGTCAAAAAATTCCAGGCAAGACATCTTATAGAAGGCGAAGTTGAACCCGTCTGGGCCCGGCAATTTCAATGGCTTCAGCCTAGCAATCACCAATATCACTTGTTCTGTTCGAATAGTTCCTTCGACTGTCTCTGTTTTGGCAGATGGGAAGGGTGTGACTGCTGCGGACTGTACGTAGGCCATACAGCCCAACGAAGAATGCCTGGAATTAACTGTGGCTGTATTGACTTAACCGCATTGACATGCACCAGCATCCACCCCCCTTAATGCTCTCCACCTAAAATGTATGTTTGAGGCGTAACATCGTAAATTCAGGCCTATCTAGGTCCAGATGTTGAAGTAGTAACCTTTTTTTCTAGTCCATGGCAAACTCCGTGGGGGGGGGGGGGGGGGGTCAGGTGCGTTTATGGATGGAGTCCAGCTCCATTACTGATTTCCCCAATTCCCTTCTCCTATCCTCATGTTTTTTATTGTCATGGGCTGCCTTCGCAATGAGTGCCCCCTGGGTAACCAACTTCAAGGCTTCCCACATCGAGGAGAGGGGAACCACGCCTGTGTCATTAAGTGCCAGGTAGCCAGTTACAGTCTTCATAGCTAGAACCACCACAGGGGAGTGCAACAATGTCTCGCACAGCCATCAGTGTGGTGTCTAGTTGGGGGGGCAAGAGGGCGCTCAGGGTGAGCATGATAGGGGTGTGGTCAGATAGGGAGCGGGTTTCCATGGAGGTGGTCGTTGCCCGATTCCAGGCTGCAGGGGAGACTAAAAAGTGGTCTAAGCGAGCATACGTCGTATGCGCTGCAGAGTAGAAAGTGTAGTCGCATTCATCGGGGTGCTGCAAGCGCCAGACATCACGCAGTCCAAAGTCCTCTAACCAAGCTAATCCCTCAGGGGAAAGGGCTCCATTGTACCTAGTTCTCTGTCCAGAGCAGCCCTGTTCTGCGTCAATTACTATGTTAGTCTCCTCCCACCCAAATAGCCTAATCTGGAGAAAGAATGACTTTGGCTAGGGTCTCAATTATAAAGTCCTCTTGATGCTTGTTTGGGGCATATAGCGTGGCTACCATGAAGTGAAATGCTCCGAGTTGCACCCGGATGGCCAACAAGCGGCCCTTGATCTCGAGGCAAGACCCAGGATCACTCTGGAGAAGCGTTTTAAGAGAAGAATCGCCACAACCCCTTTGTTCCCTTTCCCTGATGACCAAAATTGCTGGGGAAATCTCTTGGTATACATTCTATGCATGTCTTGGCGAAAGAAGTGTGTTTCCTGGAGCAGGCATATATCCCCCTGTGAGTGTTTTATTTGGGAGAGAACAGCCAACCTCTTAATGGGATTGTTAAGGCCTCGTACATTAAGGTGAAATACTTTGGTCTCCAGGGTCTGGAATAAAAAGAGAGGTTAAGTAGTGGTAGACATAGGGCTAGTTGAGAGGGGCATAGGTGCAAACTGGAAGGTTTGTAATGGTCCGGTGGTGTATCGTCCTGATCTGGTGTGGCCCGTTGGAAGGGGAACCCCGAGACTTTACCCCAAACAAAAAACTTGAACAAATCTATAGACAATAGAGTCCATCATGATGTAAAGGACCAGACAACTGGGGCCTGCCAGGGCGTACCCCTACCCTCGAAGTATCCTCCCCTCATCATACTGTACAATACCTCATGGGGGGGGATCATGATCATCCGGTTTGCTGTCACTGGAAAGGGACCGTAGCACCTCAGACCTTTCTTTACCCATGGGTGCCAGATCAGGATGGTGACGCTCAACTCAGTCCATGCCTTGACCTTTTGCTGTCTCTACCAGGAGCTTTATTGTTGGCAGGGAATTGGCGGGATCCTGATCCTGGATACCTAGGTTGAGGATCTTATAAGCCTCCATCAGGGAACGTAGGTGGTTTGTTTTACCGTTTATTTGAAAGATTAGATGAAATGGGTGGCCCCAGGAGTAGGCAGTACTCTGGGAGCATAGGTATCTGGTAACAGGGCAGAACTCTTTTTGTTTCTGCAAGGTAGAGGGCGCATGTTCCTGGAAGAACTGTAACAAGTGAACCCGGAATTGTATCCTCTGGTACGATCTGGCTGCTTTGAGGATCGCTTCCTTCTCTGTGAGGTTATGAACACAGATCAGGATGTCTGCTGGTGGACAAGGGGGAGCGTGGGGGACCGACTCTGTGGCTTCGATCTATCTTTGTGATGGTCTGCTCATTTACCACCAGAGTGCTGCTGATTAGGGCCTGGGCATAGCTCTTGAGATACAAGCCCTCCACGCCCGTAGAGACCCCCAGATGCTGACATAGTTTTCCTAGTCCTGTTTTCGAGGTCTTCGGCATTGTCTGTTTGTCCATTTGTTGATCCTGCAAACGTATGACTTCCTGCTGGAGGGCTTCTATTTCTTTGTCCCTGGCCAAGGAGCCCTCCTCAAGGACCGCCATTCTCTTCCCCCACCTCGCCCATGTCTCGGCATACTTCCCAGAGTCCCCGCTTCAGATCCTTTTTCACTGTCTGCTGGTCCTCTCGCAGAGAAGAGAACAATGCCTCCAGAAACTTTGGCTCCATCTCCTCCCTCTGGGTGCTTTGATTCTTCTACCGCCAACTTCTCCTGCTGAGCCTCTCCCGTGCCATTAAGCAGCATTTCATAGACTGAACTGTCCTTTTTTGCTTTTGATGTGGCCATTGCTCCCCGGCAGCAGACCCTAGGAACCAAGGGGTGCAGGGTGTAGGCCCACTCAATCAAGGCCACGGCAGGAGCAAGCTCCAGAACCAACCTGAGACCTGTCCAGCCCTTGCTGGTGCTGTCTAGGCAAGATATCTTCCACTGTTCCCATGGTCAGCCGCCCAGCGTCCAGGACGACCACAGCGGGTCATTCCATCTTTTACAACCTGCCTCCAGAACTTGGGCCACAGCCTGACAAAGGTGATAGCGGGTGGTGGGTCCCCATGGAGTAGAGACTGCAATGTCCCCTTGCAGCCCGCTGGCAGTGTCAGTGCGTTTCTGGATCGGGCATACTGGTGGCATCAAAGAACCTAAATTCTAGGGTTGATCAGGGCAGTCACAGCCCCAACTGGAGCACAGTAGATGAGGCCTTCATGCTAGTCTCCTCCTGTGGCTGCTGCATGAGCTGAGAAACAGGAGGGGGTCACAGCACAGGGGGCCCATGTGGATTCCATTGAGTGAGGCTCCCCAGTTCTTTTGCTGGTTGTGGGGTCCATTTTCGCCATACTCCACGTGTATCCAAATGTCGGAGGGAGCCTCCCAGGGCAATTCTGGGTGAGGTAAGGTCAAGGTTTTGCGGCCTCCTTGGGCCAACCTGAAGTTATGGCCTAGTCAGGTTCCACAGCTGCTCCAGGCCTCCAATTCTATCCCAGTCCCTGAGCCACTGTCCACCTAAAGCAGTGATCCAGGGCAAAGGAGTTGTCGGGCCAGACTTCCCAAAGCCCACGCCACGGATCTTGTACCTCCCCCCAGGCTCCGTTGATGCAGCTGAGTAGGGAGGTGAGGGGGAGCTGAAGTGTGTGTCTTGCCAGGTTCTGTCTCAGCGGGTGCCAAGCTGGTCCCTGGATGCAGTGCAATATGAGGGAGGAAGGGAGGGAGCAGGCAGGTCCACAGAAAGCCAGACCTTTCAGCGCAGCACTCACCGCAAACTGCAACTGAAGCTCCGGTCCTCTGGCCCAAAACCAACACTAGGTCCACCACCAAGGCACAGACCCCTTCTGGGAGGGGTCCATGCAGCACCAATAGAGGTCTCTATTTCCTCGATGATGTGGGTCCCCATGACCTCGGCCGCCGCCTTCAGCCCTCTGGACCCTTGTTTCCGGCTTGCTCTCCCTGACATGGAGGTATGGTGAGGCCAGCGCTAGGTGGGAGCTGCAGTTCGCTTTGATCATCTCTGGTCTTCAGATCGAAATCCGACAAGCACCTGGCTGGCTGCCACCTGTCTTTGGTATTGGTGGCCCCCTCAGAGACTCCACTGGCTGGGGATTGCTTTGAAGAGTGCTTTAAGCCGGGCAGAGCCTGAGAGCCAGCAAGACATGTCCGCTCATGCCGCTATCATGGCCACGCCCCTCATTTTTTTTAATCCACTTTGTTTAGTCACATGGGCTTAGACAATGGTGATCTTGCCTAGTAAGGTAATGGGTGTCTTCAATACACTTTAAGACCTATTTTCATTAGGATCCTGAGTAAAGACTTTTCGATGATTCTTCTTCTAGAATTTTTACCCCATTCGATATATGAATTTTATTAATCAAGGTCTTCAAATTCAGCCCACATATTGAATTGTACATTAAACTTTATGTAAATATCTCTCAAAAATCATTAATATTGTGCCCAGGGCCCCAAAGAATTGATAAGACAGTGGGTAGAGCGAGTGTGACAGATACAGGTAGCCTGAGAAGAGAGGTTAAAAAACTTGTGAAAGATCATTTTAACTTGGGGCAGCCTAGAACTGTAAATTCAAATGCTGCAAAACCATCCACTGCAAGGAGAATAGTGTTAGATTTCAGGACATATGGACACCAGCCGCCATCTACTTTTATTTGGGTGTATTATAATAGTTCATAGCTTCTTATATTCCAAGATAGTGAGATGTGTTGCCCCTTCATTATACTACCAGCTGTGATGGCTTGTTGTTTTAGGAGGAGTTGGTACTTAGCCATTTAGACCTGGCATGGTTCTTCCCTAACTTTGTCTTAAACCATCCTGTTTTTTGGCGGCTCTGTATCTTGGCGACTCTGTATCTTGGCGGCTCTGTATTTGATAACTCAGTGTTTAGCGGCTCAGTTTTTGGCTTGCCTTGTTTTTATCTGCTTTTTATTGTGCATTTCTTTTGAATGGCAAGTTGATGCATTTATTGCCACTAACTGTACCTCTATTTTTTTTTTTAACAGAAGACTGCTGTCCTGTCTGAGTTAAGCCTACCGGCCCTTATGGCCTTCCACACTTTGCTATGTTATGTACTAAAAAAAACTTCAAGAACAATATTTATATAAAATCTTTTTTTAGTCAAACAGACTTAGAGAATGGTGATCCTGTCTGACAATGTATTGGGTGTCTTTAAGCCACATTAAGACCAATATTCATAAGGATCCTGGGTAAGGACTTTGCTAACATTCATGTTGACTTTTGTCATATAAGGGAATTTTGCCCCCATTTAAAATCTGAAATTTGACTACATTTCTGTAAATTCAAGCCCACATATTTAACTGTATAATAAACTATCAGAAAATGTCACTCAAAATTCACTGCAAAGTTTTGCACAGGGTTCTAAAAAATATACAAGATGACGATGGATAGAGCGACAGTGAGGTTGACTGAAAAGAGGTCAAGAAAGTGATGAAAGATCACTTTCGCCTTGGGTAGCCTAGATGGTAGGACCCCTTCAGAATCTGCCCATGTCTTAATACCGCTGGCCATTTTGAAGCTTCAGCAATGTCAGAATTTGAACTTTAATTTTAAGTTACTCAAGCCACTGCAAGGAGGCTGGTGTTCGCTTTTGGGAGGCATACTTACATGCTGCCATCTACTATTTATTTTGGTATATTATGCTAATTCTTGACTTGTATCCCTATCTAGTCAGATATGTTTCCCCTTCAGTACTACTACCAGCTGTGATGGCTTGATTTCTTTTTAGGGGTGGTTTTTAGACTGTTAGACCTGGTATCTTTGGCATGGTTATCCCCTAACTTTTGCTTTCAATTCTATTTTAGGTGGCTCACTATTTGGTGGCTCTGTTTTTGGCAGCTCTGTTTTTGGCAGCTTGCAGAGCGCTTTGAGCATCTGCCCATGCCTTAATTCCTCTAGTGTACTTGAAGCTTCAGCAATGTTGGAATTGGTATTGAAAATTCAAAAGCCAAACGACAAGCCACTGCAAGGTTTCTGGTGTTAGCTTTTGAGAGGCATAGACACCTGACCCCACCTACTCTTTATTTGGGTTTATTATGATAGTTCTAGATGACTCATAATGCAAGGCTGTCAGATGTGTTGCCCCTTCATTACTACCAGGCCTGCGCAGAGTTCCACTATGTGGAACTCCATGAAGTGACCAAAAAACTGCAAGTACTACGAGGAGGACCGCAAGTGGCAGAGTGCATTAGGTTGTGTCATTCACACAGATTTTTAGCAGTGGGTGTTTGACCAGTGCTAGAAAATCAGTGCAAACAAAACCATGTGCAGCACAAGAGGGTGCTGCTTCTTTCTGCTGCTTGGCCAGATCTTTCACTCGAGCCGAAGTTTCCTCAACCCGAACTGAATGTTTTCAACGCAAGCTTTCTCGGCCATCCGCAAGCACCTGTGTTGAGAAATGTGGTCAGGAGTTGGTCTGGAGTAGGATATTACTCACTAGCACTTGCCAACTTAACATTGGCGAGTGACAGTGAAGAGAAAACTCCGCTCCGAGGAGTGGAGTTTTTTGGAACTCTGCCTGCTGCGCAGAGTGGGGATAACTCCTCAAATGGAGTGGAGTTCACAGCCCAGGCCTAATTACTACTATGAGCTGTGATGGTTTTTTCAGGTGGGGGGTTGTTTGTTATTTGCCTGTTGGACATGGTATCTTTGGTGTGGTTCTGCCCTAACATTTTGCCTTCAACTCTCCTGTTTTCAGTTTCTCAGTTTTTTGCACCTCAGTTTTTGTCTCTACTCTTTAATTGGCGGCTCAGTGTTTGGCGACTCTTATTTGTCATCTCTTCCTATTGTGATGTGTTTTTTTTATTGACATCTTGATGCTGTTGTAGCAACTAACTGAACCACTATTAAGTTAACAGAATACTTCTCTCCTATCCGAGTTAAGCCTGCTGGAGCTTATGGTCTTTTACACATTGGTTTATGTGTTGAAAATATTTAATAAAACATTTTTTTCAACAACATAGTTTAGTCACATGGGCTAAGAGAATGGTGATCTTGCCTAATATGGTGTTGGGTGTCTTCAATCCACTTAACAATATATATGTCACGAATCAGATTAAAGACTTTTCAACTACTCATGTACGCGAGTGTCATCTTTTCAAATTTTTCCACCATTCGAAATCTGAATTTTATTACTCAATATCTTCAAATTCCTCCCAAATATTCAATTGTACATTAAACGTTCAGAAAATGTCACTCTAAAATGAATGTAATATCTTGCTAGGGCCCCAAAGAAATTGATAAGGCAGTGGGTAGAGCGACAGTGAGTGATACAGGTTGCCTGAAAAGAGGTTAAGAAACTTGTGAAAGATCATTTTCCCTTGAGGGCAGCATTGAAAATACAACATATTGAGCAACTGTCCATGCCTTAATACCTCTTGTCTACTTTAAACTTTCAGCATTGTCAGGATTAGAACTCTAAATTCAATAGCTACATGACAAGTCACTGCAAGGAGGATGGTGTTGAATTTTGGGAGGTATAAACACCAGCCACAACCTACTTTTTACATGGGTATATTATAATAGTTCTTGGCTTCTTATATTACAAGGTAGTCAGATGTGTTGCCCTTTCATTACTACTACCAGCTCTGATGGCTGATTTTTCTGAGGGGTGGAGGGGTCTGTTCTTGTCCAGTTAGTCCAGGCATCTTTGGCAAGGTTCTCCCCTAACTTTTGGCCTTCAACCATCCTTATTTTGGCAGCTTTGTTGCATGGCTCTGTTTTTGGTGGTCAGTATTTCCCGGCCCAGTGTTTGTCGGGCCTGTGTTTGGCAGTTCATTATATGGAGGGTCAATTTTTGGCCACTCAGATTTGAAGGCATAGTTTTTGGCTAACCCTGTTTTGGCAGCAATTTATTGTGCATTTCTTTTGATGGGCCTGTTGATAATTGTTTTTGCCACTAACTGGACCTCTCTTTTGTTAACAAAATACTGCTGTCAGGTCTCAGACCTGTCAGTGTTTATGGTCTTGTATAAGTTGGTTTGTTAAGTGTTGAAAAAATGTAATAAAGATATTTATTTGCAAATCTTTGTTTAGTCAAATAAGCTTAGAGAATGGTGATCCCATCTGAGAAGGTGGTGGCTGTTTTTATGCCCCTATGAGACCTATATTGATAAGGATACTGGATAAGGACTTTGGTATGATTTATTTCTACTTGTCTTATCATATGGATATTAAAAACTTAGAAAATGTGACTCAAAAATCACTATGTAACAACAAGAGGGCTTTTTTTCAGGTCCAGCATACGTGCCCAGGGCAATGTGTATAAAGATGGGTATGCAGTTCCTAAGGGTGAGGAGACATATAAGGTCAGCGAGTACTACGTTCAATATGTAGGTTCAATAAGTGAATCCTATTATTCAAAGTGAGAGGGGGAGACCCCTCTTCGGAACTGGAGCCCTCACACACCCAGCAAGCTAGGTGTCATGCTTCATCATCTGGGCTTGCTCCTCGTCGGGCCGGCGCTGCAATGCCTGCCGAGCTCCCATAAATGGGGCTCTTTGTCGGAGATCTTTTCTCCCTGCCGTTTGGTGCAGTGGGGGTGAGGGGCCCAGTAGTGTAAATGTAGTGTAAGTGATTTAAAACAGGTCAATTATTCCTTGAATTGTATTTATTCTGATAGGTAAATTGCATGATTAAAAGTCAATAGAGTGGTGTATAGCTAGGGTTAAGTGCCTAGATGCCCACGTCCTACTCTCATTCGGTCAACATGTTTCTTGCCTCTGTTGTCAGTAAGATCATGGGCAATTAATCAGGACTAGGGTATCAAATGCTATCTACACAAAATGAGAGGGGAAAACCTACCTCCCACATCGTAATACAGTGGGCAATGTCCCACTGATGTCACGGAACCTAGATCAGAAAAAGGACATATTATAATCGCTGTACGTTTACTCGACATTCATAATGTGCCTTATACGCCTTAGTGACAATAGCACACAACATATTAGAAGGTGTGCATATACAAGTGATGTCTCACACGGTTATAGTGTCTAGGTGCTGTATATAGTAGTAGGACCAAGCACTACGTGTTTTAAAACCAATTACAACATAAAAACATGAGCAAAGCAGTGGTGGAGCATATTGCTGTGGAAATGCTCACCTAAGGGCCTAAATAGTATGGCCTCATCAATTTCCGGCGGAATAAAAGGGACACCAACAGTTAGTGTCCTGTTGAAAGAAAATAAGAAAATAAAAAAATATAAAGATAAATGGGGATCGATAAGTGAATGAATCCGTATCCATCCGTAGGTGCTCACATGGGAACAGTGTTATAACATGGAGGAGAAGAGGAGATATCGAGGTGGATCGCCAATACCCCCTCAGCGTGTCCCGCACATAAGCTCACAAGGGACACAAAACCAACAAGGCGCTCGGTGAGTAGTTAAACCTCGGGTGCTGCCTAAAGTGCCAGCACACCAACTGTCATGGAGAGCACCTAGAAATCTCAGCCCCCCGAGGCCGATGTAAAATAGCACCAAACACTGTGGGCTGGCGGACGAGTCCCGTTGACACTTACCGGAAATCCAGAGATTGTGTGCAGGCTCACCTACCCTCGCCGCCGGAATCAGGTGGAATGGGCTGTCAAAACTAGTCCCAAGTTATACCACGCCAGTTCCAATGGGGATGGGGTGGGCGGGGCTATGCGTCACATGTTATACATGGCAGTAATTCAAAGGACAACCTTTGTGAATAACGGCGGCCATCTTGGGTGCGGAATGGATTGATAGTAGCCATCTAAAACTGTTGATCGAGTCAAGTGTAAACTCATACATTTTCAATTTGATTGGCCTAGTCTATGTACTAGTGCGAAATGGATGGAAAGTGGACATCTAAGACTGTTGATCGAGTCAAGTGTAAACTCATATATTCCCAATGTAATTAGTAATACAGTCCTGTGAAAATATGGAGTTCATATTTGTCACTGAGTGTCCTTCTCTGATGTCATGTAGTCAGTGTGCGCGGAGGTAAGTATCACATGTGATTCGTGATGGTAATACAAAGAAGGACCACTGAGTCCAAAAACGGGCAGCCATCTTAGCTCAGTCTCAGTCATTGTGAATACTATAGGTAAATGGTCGCCATCTTGGACTAAAGTTGAGTTAACTAACACACTATCCAAAACCACTCGGGGTGAGATGGTGATCAGAAATGCCCACTCGAGTACAAAAAGGTATGTGTGCGAGATGACAGCGGGAATCCTGGACCATTCTCTGGTCATTAGAAAGTCACTTCCCCTGTAATAAGTATCGCTCACTCATGCAGACAATCCTTTTCTGAAATGGAAATCACGAGTTGGCTAAACTGGCCCGGGGAATGTCATCATTGAGTCCCCTGCTATCAGTGGATAGTCTGTGGACCCATCTCTGTTCAATCTTGAATAGAGCTTTTTGCATGATCTGTGGGTGTGCTTCCAATATCAGCCATTTGATGGAATCAGGGGAATGGTTATGGTCCTTGAAATGTGTGTACATCTTGGTCGCAACCCTCTGGCATCGGATGTTTCTCCTGTGCTCTGTGATGCAAATTTTTGCCATCCGTCATGTCATGCCTACATATTGCATGCCACAAGGGCAGGTGATCATGTATACACAGTGCGTAGTATTGCAATTGGTGTGTCTATTCATTTTCCATTGAAAGGTTTCCGATAAGGACACTTCTTTTGAGGTAATGGTGGGTTATTCCTTGCTCTTTTCATGGAAGTACTAATCTGACATTCTGGGTAGCCACGCTCTCTCAGGTTAGTGGCCAAAGTCTGTGCTTCTGATTTATAGTCTGTAATGGAGCTACAGTTCCATCTAATACGGAGGAACTGGCCCACAGGTAAATTGTCCCTGAGTGATTTAGGATGATAGCTACTGTACAGTAATAAGCTATTCCGGTCTGTAGGTTTTTTATACAGTGTGGTGTTTAATGAACCATTGTCTAGTCTGATGTTAAGATCGAGGAACGGTATGTCAGTGGCTGAGACAGTGTGGGTAAACCTCAGGTATTCATTTTGATTATTCACCCATAGTACGAAGTTCTAACAAGTAGACCGGTCCCCTTTCCAAAAGATGAGGATATAATCAATGAATCGTTTCCATAGTAACAGATTATTCATATATGGATTGTCGGGGTTCCTGATGACCTCATCCTCAAAATGTGACATGTACAAACGGGCTACACTAGGGGCGATGGTACTCCCCATTGAAGTAACTTGCGATTGGTGATACAATTGATCTTTAAACTCAAAAAAGTTTTATGTTAATGCTACCGTAGCGCATTCCACTATGAAAGTGATGGGGTTGGGGATGTCTATTCTATTTTACCCAAAGCGGTTTCAATGACTGCTAGCGTAGCTTGTTGGGGAATGTTCGTGTATAGAGTCTCCAAACTCTCCACATCAAGGGTCATGAGGTAATCTATATCATTGCTGTTGGGTACTTCCTCTATGATGCGGAGGATGTCGGTGGTGTCTCTCACGTAGGATGGCGTCTGTTTCACTAGAGGTTGAAGAAAGTTATCACAGAATTTAGACAACGGCTCAAGTAGTGAGCCAATGCCTGACACAATAGGGCATCCTGGGGTGGGCATGATGCCTTTGTGTATTTTCGGGAGTGTATAAAAGTATGGTATTGTAGGTTCTTTTGCAATCCGGAAATCAGCCTCTTTTTTTATTGATCCATTCATTAGTGACTGCTTCATGGACCATGCTGGTAATCTTAGAAGTCAATCTATTGGTGGGGTTGTCTGTTATTGCAGTGTACTACTTCGTGTTGTGTAGTTGTTTTAGACATTCTGTGTCATAGTCAGTAGTTGACTGGATGACAGTGGCACCGCCTTTGTCGGCCTGCTTTATTTTGATAGTCACGTCCTCAGCCAGAGATCTGGCAGCCACCAGTTCTGTTTTAGACAGATTGTGAAATGGTTTGTTGTTGTAGGGGTTAGCCAATTCATTTAGTACGGCTTTTTCAAACGCTAATACTTCTACAGGAATCATACTGTTCCAGGTGTAAATGTAGAAGGGTTACGTAACCCTGTGTCAACCTGATCGTCAGTCTTGAAAAAAGACTTTTAGGCGAACCTTTCTGAAGAAGTTCTGTAGTTCACACTGATCTCTGAATTTGTCAATCTTGGGGGTGGGGACAAAACCTAGGCCTTTCATAAGGACCATTGTTTCTGTCTCAGTAAGTGGTCTGTGTGAAAGATTTACTATCAATTCTTCTGACCTTGTCTTGCTTCTCGTTTCTATGTTGTTTGGAGGTTGTTCCTGCCACTGCACTTGCTTTTGCCCTCCTCTTCTCTGCCCTCTTCCTCTGCTCCAACCTCTGTCTAAAAAAGATGGGTTGCTGTTGTGGAAGAATTGGGGTTGTCCTTGGTGATACATTGGATATTGCAAATAAGGGAGCGGAGGAGCTGGGAAGGACAGGGTATTTTAATATTGATTGGGTCTGTTAAACCTTCTAGAATTATTACTGCCTCCACTTCCAGTGCTGGAGTCGCTGTTAGTGGAACCCCTTCTGTTGTCTGAGCTCTCATCGCTTGAATAACTGGTTTTAACTGAGGTATAATCTGCTTTGAGATAGGGATACACCTTTTCCTTATCAAATTTAGTTATATCTTACTGAAGTTTAGCAATTTTTTGTTTCATCAAGTAGTCCTTATTCTTGGTTATCTCAGCGTTGATCTCAGCCAACTTGGATTTGTAAGTGGTTAGTTGGATAGTTGTTTTTAAAGCCCCCCCTTTATTCCGCTGGAAATTGATGAGGCCATACTATTTAGGCCCTTAGGTGAGCATTTCCACAACCATATGCTCCACCGCTGCTTTGCTCATGTTTTTATGTTGTAATTGGTTTTAAAACACTTAGTGTTTGGTCCTTCCACTATATACAGCACCTAGACACTATAACTGCGTGAAACATCACTTGTATATGCACACCTTGTAAAATGTTGTGTGCTATTGTCACTAAGGGGTATAAGGCACATTATGAATTTCGAGTAAACGTACAGCTATTATAATATCTGTCCTTTTTCTGATCTAGATTCCGTGACATCAGTGGGACATTGCCCACTGTATTACGATGTGGGAGGTAGGTTTTCCCCTCTCATTTTGTGTCGATAGCATTTGATACCCTGGTCCTGATGAATTGCCCATGATCTTACTGACAATAGAGGCAAGAAACATGGCGACCGAATGAGAGTAGGACGTAGGCATCTAGGCACTTAACCCCTATCTTTATGGCACTCTATTGACTTTTAATCAGGCAATTTACCTACCAGAATAAATACAATTCAAGAAATAATTGACCTGTTTTAACTCACTTACACTACATCTACACTACTGGGCCCCTCACCCTCACTGCACCAAGTGGCAGGGTCAAAAGATCTCCGACAGAGACCCATTTATGGGAGGCCGTCGGGCATTGCAGCGCCGGCCCGACGAGGAGCAGGCCCAGATGATTAAGCATGACACCTAGCTTGATGGGTGTGTGAGGGCACCAGTTCTGAAGAGGGGTCTCCCCCTCTCACTTTGAATAATAGGATTCACTTATTGAACCTACATATCAAACCTAGTACTCGCTGACCTTATGTCTCCTCACCCTTAGGAACTGCATACCCATCTTTATGCTCAAAAATCACTGCAACGTCTTACTTAGGGTCCCCAAAAATTGATAAGATGACAGTGAGCGATACAGGAAGCCTTAAAAGAGAGGTGAAGAAACTTGTGAAAGGTTATGTTTCATGAGGGTAGCCTAGAAGATAGGATGCCATGAGCAACTAGCCATGCCTCAATAGCTCTGGTATACTTGAAGCTTCAGCAATGTCAGAATTGGAACTGTAAATTCATAAGCTACAAGACAAGCCACTGCAAGGAGGCTGGTATTAGCCTTTGGGAGGCATAGCCTTCTGTCGCCACCTACTCTTTATTTGGGTATATTATAATAATTCTTGACTACTTGTATTCCAATCTAGTCAGATGTTTTGCCAGCTGTAATGGCTTTTTGAGGATCGGGGGGGTCAATGCTTGTCCTGTTAGTTTTTGCATCTTTGGTGTGGTTCTCCCCTAACTTTTTGCATCCAACCCTCCTATTGTTGGAAGCTCTGTCTTTAGGGGGTCTGTTTTTGGCAGCTATTTCTTTGGCGGCTCTGTCGTTGGCAGCTTTGTATTGTGGTGTATTTCTTTTGATGGTCATCCTAAAGCTGTGCTTGCCAGCAGTACCTTTACTATATTAACGGAATACTGCTGTCCTGTCACTGAGTTAAGCTTGCAGACGCTTTGTAATTTTTTTTTTTTTGCCTGATAGGCAGTACTTTTGACAAGGTGTTTGGCGGCCCGGTGTTTGGCGGCCCGGTGTTTGGCGGCCCGGTGTTTGGCGGCCCGGTGTTTGGCGGCCCGGTGTTTGGCGGCCCGGTGTTTGGCGGCCCGGTGTTTGGCGGCCCAGTGTATGGCGACCCAGTGTTTGGCTTGCCTTGGTTTTGGCAGCTTTTTTTATGCATTAATTTTCATGGGCATGTTGATGCTGTTATTGCCACTAACTGTACCTCCTTTTTGACCGTTAAATTTGGCAGCTCACAGGTTCTCCACTATTTTTTTGTCTTCAACTCTCCTATTATTCAGCGGTTCGGTGTTGGGCGGCTCGGTGTTGGGCGGCTCGGTGTTGGGCGGCTCGGTGTTGGGCGGCTCGGTGTTGGGCGGCTCGGTGCTGGGCGGCTCGGTGCTGGGCGGCTCGGTGCTGGGCGGCTCGGTGCTGGGCGGCTCGGTGCTGGGCGGCTCGGTGCTGGGCGGCTCGGTGCTGGGCGGCTCGGTGCTGGGCGGCTCGGTGCTGGGCGGCTCGGTGCTGGGCGGCTCGGTGCTGGGCGGCTCGGTGTTGGGCGGCTCGGTGTTGGGCGGCTCGGTGTTGGGCGGCTCGGTGTTGGGCGGCTCGGTGTTGGGCGGCTCGGTGTTGGGCGGCTCGGTGTTGGGCGGCTCGGTGTTGGGCGGCTCGGTGTTGGGCGGCTCGGTGTTGGGCGGCTCGGTGTTGGGCGGCTCAGTGTTGGGCAGATCACTTTTTGGCAGCTCAGTGTTGGGCAGATCACTTTTTGGCAGCTCAGTGTTGGGCAGATCACTTTTTGGAGAGCTGAGAATTTGGCGGCTCTTTCTATTGCGGTGTATTTCTTTTGATGAACATTTTAATGCTCTTGTAGCCACTAACTGAAACACAGAGTTAACAGACTAATGTTATCCTGTCTGAGTTAAGCCTGCAGGAGCCTTTTTAAACAACTGTGTTTAGACACATGGGCTTAGAGCAGAGGTCTTCAAATTTTTTGATTTAAAGACCCCTGTCATTTTTTTTTAGACCTAAGCACCCCCTCCTGACAAAAATTTCTGGAATCAGGTACTCATCAATGGCAATCATAATGTCCCCAATTTCCACAGCAAATAAGTTTTACGGTGTAGAATACATAATAAATAGTGTTTAGCAAGCCAAAGATTTGTGGGTGACTGGAGTTCGGAATCGGAGGCTTACGAAACACTTTAAAAAAAAAAAAAAAAAAAAAAGTCTACTAAAAGAAATAACTAAGAATGCAGAATGTAACTTTCTTTTTTGCAGAAACAAAACATAATTTGATAAAATGTATTAGGAGAACACCTTTCTAAATTGTTGTGATGGGTGTGCTTCTTTTGCTGCAGAGAAATATCAATCTGTAGTTGCACCTTGGGTGTTAAACTGGTATTAAACCAGTTTAACACCCAAATGGAGCAACAAGCAACAAAAAGGTGGCCAGTGTAGCTTTGCAAAGGGTCTTCAACTGTGCAGCAACATGTTGCTGCTTTTTAGTAACTTTTCAACCTTTTGGGTAGTAAAACAATGTGTTTTGTTAAAATCAGCAGATTATGCGTTAGATGGTGGATTATGTGGCAAATGCGGCAAATCTATAATCGTGCTAAATTTGCAGAGGCCACGCAATTGAATATTTCCAGTGGTCCTGGGCGTAATGGCTGTAATGCATGTGTTGCAACTTTAGTGCAAGGCATCCAAGGAAAACCATACTATCCTTAATTAGATATTGTTGGCTTGGCTTTTACAGCTGCAATGAACTGGAGGTTGCTGAAAATCATTCATCGAAATTTAAAACATACCATTTACAATCCTTAATAATGAACTACAAGGTCCAAGTAGGATGCTTTCTTTAATTCCAGTGGTGGAAGTCGTCCCTTAATGTTCTTTCATACTGTTTATCTAAAAAGGTTTTTACTTTTGATATTTGAAAGAAGACGCTTATATTGTAGCAAAAACTGACTCCTGGTTGTATTATTTTGTTGTTGTTGATGACTTCAGTCCTGTTTCGGCAAGCTAGATGGCCTTGAGCATCAGAACATGGGTCGGGTCAAAGATGTCGATAAAGAATATTCTTGACATTTTTTTAACCCTTTCACTGTGAAGTAGCTACTTAGAAAATAACCAGCAGCTTAAATTAAAAATATTAAAAGTTGTTAGTGGAAAATGCACTATAGTACATTATGAAACCTCTATTACTTAATGCACTGCAGAGGTCTGTGGGCAACAAAATAGACACAGAATTACATCTTGGTTGGTCCAGTGTGGAATAGTGACTTGTATATTATTAGTGCTACGAAGTCACAGTTTCTGACAAAGTGCTGCAAGGATTGTCCTCTTGTACAGAAGTATGCTTGGGACCATAGAACCTTGGCATATAGGGACTGAGTAACCACACCACCACGGTATCTATGAGCCAGATTCTGAAGAGCTATAGTGCTTTACTTGTTTTCCTAACCTTACCAGAGAGACAAGTGAATTTGCACCCAGAATACAACACTCTCTACTCTCATGGTGATCACGGTAACTGGACACATACTTTTGCTCTCTCACTTGCACGTGTTCACAACAAGATAAACAAGAGACATGAAGGAAGTTTAGAACATATTTTTAAAATATATTTTAATTTGTAAAGAAGCCCACTAAACCATTCTAAAAATGCTTGCTAAGGGACTCATCAACAGCCCAAAATCCATGGTAGCAGGAATTTGTGAAACCAGGCAAGTGTCCAGTGCCCATTCGAAGGGGCACCAGTTAAAATGGAGCATGGGTTGCACACAGGTAAACCAGGCCAGTAGAAACATTAGGGACCAATCAAGATCCAGTTCTTGTGGTAGTAACATTGCAAAGACCTGAAGCATATTCTCACAGGAGTGTTGGAGAGGTTACAGTTTCAGAGTGCCCGCAAAAGGAGCATCCATTGTGGAGAAGCAGGATGAGGATGCCACAAATGAGATACAACAGCAATGGGAATCCTCCGAATAAGCCAGAAAAATGGAATGGAAAAAAACCAGAATTACTCTAAAAATGGTGTGAAAAGAAGTAACACAGCCGGAACCTACAACTTTAAAAAAGTGGGCGAGGCCAGTCGTACTAGACGCACTAAAGATTTGATACAGTAATGCTCCCAATTTCAGGGGTAGGTTTGTATTTAACATTGACTGTATTTCACTGGAAGTTCTAGCCACCTGCAATTTGAAGGTCTGGGGGCAGATGTGAGAGCTTCTTTTTGTTGGAACAATAATACCTTGAGTCTGCTCATCTTGTTGAAATTTGCCTTCAATGATGTAATTGAAGGCTACAACGAGCTATTTACTATTCCATGGGAAGGAGGAAACAAGACTTTGTTGCCGCAAGTTACTATTTGGGAAACTGACAAAATATACGGGACTCCAGCCCACATTCAACAACCGCCTTGATAGCTCAGCATGAGGTAACTACCATTCGAAGTACTGTTATATAAGGGAGAATTGAAGGAACTGGGATTCCCTTTAAATAAAAATCCATATTGGGCACCAAACTCTTACTGGCGCCATGGATTTTAACTTGTTTACAAACAAGTGAATGTCCTACAGTAGTCACATTCTTCTTCAGTTATAAAAAGTTCATTGTTAGAATGTTCACAGCGATATGTAAAGGTTTGTGACCATAATTCATGTATGAAGCAGGTTCCAAGCAGTTCGTATCTACCTATGGCGAAATGTTTCATGCAATGGGTAAATTGAAATGGTGAGTGAAATTACACTGTGTAGGACCCACATCACTGAAGGCTTCTCACCTATAGTAAATGAGAGTTGGGAGTTGTTTCAATTTTTATAAATAAAGCTTTTAGAATGTGGGGATTTAGGACCTAAAAGAAAATCTGACTTAGGTTCTCAGACAGGACAGAAAGATGTTTTCACTGCAGAGTGAAATGTTCCTACTGTTGTTGACACAATATACCCACCGAGTAGGTGGTAACAATACTAGAATGTTCGGACTGGGGATAAGGTCTGCTTGATTTAAACCTGTGTATGTAATTTAGTAAAAAAAATAGCATGACAACCACTCATGTCCACTGGCCCTAGCAACCACCCGACGGACTCAAAAATAAGGAAGTAAAGGTACCATTCTGCACCATGCTATTTAATTGTTCTTAAATATAATTTGCTGAACTCTGCAAATTATCAAAGGCGGCCACTAAAAGAATAGTTGGGTAGTTAATTTCTTTATTTTTTGTCAAACCCAGAGAAGTAGTCTGTTGGATTGTTTCATTTAGGAAAATCATTTGTGTGGGCATTAAACAGACTCATCATACGTTTCCGTTCCCTGAACCTGCCAGGACTTCATACCCCAAATAGATTTCAAATCAATTGTGTCCTTCCAGTAATTGTAACCTTTCAGGACATACTGATTAACAAACGTAGTGGTATATATAGGCTATCCGGTTTTCGGTTTAAGGCTATAATGACTGATAAAACCCCACCGAAAGGAAAATAGCCCTCACCAGTGTAAACATATAAACACTGAAAAAACACCTTCACAACCACAAACTAAATGCGATTCAAAGAAAGGAAAAGGTGAGAAGGAGTCATTTTTATTCCTTCCTGTAGGGGCCAAAACAATGTAACTTTGCTATACAAGGCAGCAGCAAACATGGAACGCAGTGTCACTTGGAATGCTGCTGCCAAAAGTTCTTACCAAGTTCAACAAAGATAGGAGTGATATGGTTTGTATTTGCAGTAATTCAGCTATGTATATGAAAAAGATGTGCGATGACCTGTCAAAGTCGATACCTGAGCTGAAGTGCTTCCCTTTAAGAGATCCTTACCACTTGCTAGATGCCATGCTGAAAGCAACTTTACATTCTTCAGAGATAATGAAGAATGCTATTGACTTTATAGTCCATTCTGGTGCACTGTTTCGTTATGCGCAGGAAATAAAAAACACATTTTTCATTTTGTGCTTTGTGTGGCATCAAAGAGTCACCCCAACTGTGTCATTTAGGCAGTGGTTCTCAGTCCTAGAGGCCTTGAATGTAACATTATCCATGTGTGTGCTTCAATAACTGAAGACATATGTGCCCAGTTCAACACATATGTTGCAGAACCTGTCCCAGAGAATCGCAATGTTTAGGTGCACCAGTATTGGAATGGAAAGCTATGTCAGAGGCCAGAGTTAGCAAATTGTGTACTGGCTGGTTTGGCATTGCCTGTCTGAAGTTCCAATGTTGAGAGGGCCTTTTCACAGATTAACGTTTACATGGGAAAGAAAGAGCGAGCACGCATGACCAAATTCTCACTAAAGAAGTATTATAAGGTGTACTACAAGTTTGATTTGTAAAAATGTATTTGGACATTATACATCCTGCACGTACACTGTCCATACACCTGCACTATCAGTGCAGAAAGTAAGCAGTAATAAAAGCGGAACATTCCATAAACACCGGAAAAACACTGTTTCTGATGTTTTTAATGGCGCAAAAATGTGTAACCACTGATAATCACTGTTTAAAGGTATTGAAAATACTGAGAAAACCCCACCAGAATTTACCAAAAAATAGAAACTGAAAACAGGAAAGCCTAGGTATATACAAGTTTAGTTTGATTAATCAAATACTTCCTTCATGGTGTTGGGGTTAATGTAAAATGATTTAGGGTCTAAAGTGTCATATCCTTGAAACATGTATACTTATCTTTTTGCAACTCCCTTAAGGGGGAGTTGGACAATGGTCACATTCTGTATAAATAGAATGAGGGTGCTGTCTACGAGCTCTGTGCACAAAGTGATGTCCATAATGATGGTACCAGAGCATCTTCGCATAATTGGCAGAATTATGGTATAGGTCTTCTAATTCTGAAACAGTATAATACTCTAATTCATAAAGCATGGAATTTACAGTGTTAATATCCCAATTGTTTGAATATAACCCCGGTACTATTACATCACACATAGAAACTTTGAACACACATGATATCTGCAGGATCTCCATAGGACCAAATATATCAAATGTAATTTTATCCCAAACAATTCCATCACTCACTAGAATGGCTAAAACGTTAATGAGGGACAAGTCTCTTTTTATGCAGTGATGAAAGGGGGATGGCAGCACCCACTCAACCAGATATGTTGCAGAACGTTCTGGGAGATAATGGCCATTATTAAGTAGGATAAACATAGTCACAAATCCGAACCACAGAGAAGAAAACCAAGGTAAGTATGATTCTGATATATATTCGGGGGAGGACTAGATAAGTGCATTTTAACTAAGAAATAAAAACACAAATCCATGCTGGAGGCATGTATACAAAATCGGACCTGTACAAAGAAGAATTATTTCGATCTATATAATACCCGGAAGTACTTAGCTGAAAAACAGAAGGCTTAGAATCCGCAGGAAGGATAACAAAATCATCAATGGTGGCTCATTATTACCGACATCCATTGTGGAAGACTGGAAAGAAGAAATAGGCAGCGTAATAGGAAAATGTTTTAGGAAAATGGTCATCGATGGACTCTGCCTGCCTCTCCAGCTGGGAAGTATCTGCATCAGTGGTACTCGCATGCCGCAATTGAAAGTCTTGTGTAAAAGAACGACTACTCCGTGTCATACTATAAAGAATTGGCCAAATGGTGTTGTTTGACATGTTTAATAGCGGCAAAGCGTTTGTCTTTTTGTCCCCGAAGTGGTAGCAGAATCATTATTCGCGTTCCTTGGACACCAAGAACTGAAACAGGAGCATGGTACATTGGGCCAAATTCCTTTTTGGTTACCACCTTCTTTCGAACTAGATCTCCAATCTTCATTAGCCAGACGGAAAATGAAAATTTGATCTGTAGCACTGGAAGAGTGAGACTCAAGCAAGTGTTTGTGAGATGGAGTGTCACAAAACTTATGTAGGTCCTGTAAGACAGCACAATAGTTATCTACGGTAAAGGTTGTGGCAGCTGCCACAACTTCTGTGCCATCAAGGTCTGGAACAGGCATCTTGATGCAAAAAAGTACTACAAATGGGGTCCGCTCACCCAGAGATCCTTTAGGGCGCTTCTTTAAAGATTGTTGAACCCAATAAAGATGGTTCAACCAACCACGTCCTGTACTTAATGCTCTAGCCATTAAGTACTACTTTAAGTCACAATTCATCCTCTCCACAACAGAATTACCCTCTGGTCTATATAGAGAGGAAAAATGAACTTACACACTCATGGACTTCATCAAATCATGGTACATTTTAGAAGCAAATGCCGGGACTTTGTCCGAATGGAATGTGCATTAGGAATATGTACTGATAAAGCCCTGCAAGTCTTTAATACCAGTCCGAACGTCAGTTGAGCGATGTGGCCAAACCCAACAAAATCTATACGCTGCAACCAAAATATATTTGAACACAGTATATGCAATAATTTGTCCACAATGATCTAAGTAAAAGCATCCAAAAGGCTGGTTATATTTATAAAGATGTCTGTGGTGGATGAGAGACAGTGGAACTAATGATTTGTTAACAAATGTCACGAGGTAAAACATATTTTCTGGTCCGTTGGTATAAACCTTCCCACCAATAGCATTGCTGTAAGAGCGAAATAGTGGCAGCCACTCCAGAGTGTAAGATACACCTTAGTGTGCTGCTATAATGGAATCATGTCTTCATTCGGTATCGCTTGATCACCAACGCCAGGAATAGTAGCAAAAGAAACACTTTGATCATTTAAGTGATAGGAATATTTTTTAGGAAAGCCCATCGGTAAAGCTATGCAATTTTTAAATGCATTAACTGCATACTAGATCTTTATCTTTACGAGTTCAAGAGCGTGTTACTGCTACTTTTTTAGATGTGGTTACTGCAGATTTGGCAGATTCATCAGCAAGAGTGTGTGCTCCAACAAGTTGATGACTTAATGTATGTGTAATACGAGTTTGTGACCGAATATCCTTTAGATGTACTACTCTAATCCAAAGCAGTTTGTGCTATTTTTTGCTACCCTTGGAATACTTAAAATCATATCACCAAAAATGTAAGTGATCATTTATAGACTGTACACATTAATGCGAATCAAACACAATAAGCATGGGTAATTCAGATCCATATTTTAAAGATCAATTAATAAAGCTTTAATTTTAGCCAACTGCACAGTACAGTACCCAATGGACTGGGTGCAAGTAGTTGGTAGGTGAATAACGCCATCTGACAAAGTGCCAAAACTGATAGCACATGCTGCAGAATACTGCTGCTTAAAGCCTATAGCAGGGTGAGCAGAACCATCGGTGTAAATGATTTTTGCTGACTGATCAAGAGGCAAGACTGAAGAAGGTAGTCGATAAAGGTATTCATATTGCAAAAATTCTTGAGTTTGCAAAGATGGGTCGAAGACTAACTCTACATCCATAGCTGTTAAGGACGTAGCCCATTGTATCCATCGGGATGGAGGGCCTTTGCAATAGGGATATTTGCTTTCGTGCTGGGCTCGAAGTCTGATATGGGCAAAACAACAATGCGTTTACCTTGAGCAAGTGGCCGTCACTTCGGGATCGCTAACTGTAGGAGAATATAGTTGTGATTTATATGCTACAGATATGTTTCTCCTTCATTAAATGTTACATATGTAAATCCAATTCCACCCTGTAATACCCACATGACCAAGTTAGTGGTGTTAACACTTGTATGTAGGCTACGTGTTTCAAGAAAATCAGACTGTAAAGAACTAAGTATTGCCATGTGTTCCGATGTCCAACAGGAAGTGGAAAATTGGGGCATATCAAGGTATAAAGCCCTTTTATGCATTGTGCATAATCGATATGAATTTCCTGCCAAAAAAAGAAAACAATTCCATAAGAGACATTAGCTTTTTTTAAGTGTGCATGGAGGCTGCAAATGAGCACACTATTCCAGAAAAAGAGAGGCAAGACTTTTCCTCTCACTTTTAAGTTCAGATCCTGAGAAAAGGACATTGAGAAAAGCTTTGTAATATTTTTTTAAGTTAAATTTGTAACCAAGTTCAGTACATCACGAAAACATTGATCCATTCTTCTTAATTGGGGGCTCAATTCATTATCTAAGATAGATATCGTCAACATAAGAAAGCGCATCAGGGTCGATCTTGTGGAGAATAAACACAATGCATGCCTCAAAGACTCCTGGGCTGTTCCTATATCTCATAGCAAGTTGGGCATAGTGCCTCTGTAAACTGAGCGCGCTATATGCTATATGCTGACCAGTCACGGCTCTCGGGAACCAAATTTGACTGAAAAAAACATTGGAAATGTCCAATGTGGTTTTGTATTTCTTATGGTAGATATAATTAATCAGCACCGTACTATGGGTATTTTGCCTTGCAAATGAGCGAGTATCACTATTCAAATGTGTCTCGTATAATCCTATACAATAGGAGCTATCTGGTTTCAGAACAGGAAAGAGTTTTATTAATTTGAAAGAGGGTTCTATTATTCCCTGGTTCTCAAGTTGGAAAGTATTTCAATAACAGGAGCATTAGCATCCTAGTTAATAGGAAACTGTGGCTGAGTTTCAAGTAGGGGTGGGCGGAATTTGCGAAATTCACTTTCACAAATTATTGCGAAAATGTTAAAAATCTCCGCAAACACGCGGAAATATCGCGAAGATGCGGAAGTTTTTTTTCCCGCCCGTTAGCGGTATTTTCTGCATGGTCGCGGCTCGCCAAATTACCCATGTGGTTGCTCGCGGGCGCGGCCATCTTGTTTTCACTTGTCTCGCGGTGCATGATCGCGAGAAGAAAGACGTGATCGTGCACCGAATGACGTCACTGCGGGCGCGAACTGTCGCGAGACAGCGCAAATGGCTACCAACAATCCAACATCTCATGGAGAACGCGACCGGATCGGGAAAACTTATCGGCGAACGCGGGGATTCAGGTAAGGCGATCGCGCGCACGCGAGAATGTATTATTTTACAGCGCAAGCAGGCAAAAAATTTCCGGTGAAATGCGGATTGCGGAAATTATCGCAATTTCCGCGACCGGAACGGAATTTTAGCCCAGGCCTAATTTCAAGTGTACAATTTATAGGAATAGCATGTTAAGGGGAATCCTTATCCCAACACACGTGATTACGATAAAGAGCTGGGTCCAAGGCAAGGGCCCATTCAGATATATATGCATGTTTGACCTTGTCTAGGATGAGATGTGAGAAAGAAGGGAGAATAATATTCTCACCTTGTGGACAAGCAAGAACAAAAGGTGGTGGCCAATCGACCTCCGCCAATGGAATATCATAAGTACTCAAGCTGGCCCAAAAAATTGCTTTAATGGTGAGTTGAATATCACCCTCAATTTTGATTTCCAAGTGAGTCTGTACAGAGTGGCTACACGGGTGTCGGTTGTTTCAACTGTAATGAAGGCATCAGTTGCTTTCTTTAAAAGAAACTGGTGGAGATTTCGGCTGACTATGGTGACCTCTGTCGCATTGTTGAGTCACCGCCCAACTCCTGTTCAGGAGGAGGGTTCTCGGTCTGTGTCTTATCTAGCTGCCAATGCTACAACTCTTGAAAGGTGCTTTATATGGAAGTGGCCTGTTCTCCTTTATCTTGACGTCAGACGAGTGTTGTCTGTTTTCAGTTGCACATTCTCTCTCTTGTCTGAGATCAGATCGCCCTCCTCTGTCATACTGTTTGTCAGATGATTCCTGAAAGGAACAAGGAGAAGGTGTATCAGAAATCTGATAACTATCAGGAGTCTTTGAATAGTAACCTATCTGAGGACTCTGGGGATGGAGTACCTCCATGTTGTCTTGTTTTTTGTTGTTGCTTAGGTTTATCCCATGATTTATTAGAGACAAGGGATGGCCTAGTGTCCTTATTAAAATTATGCTTGCCAAGAGACGGTACGGCTCATCTGGTTCCCAAACAAGGAATCTACCATCACAACGCGGGCATTACATCTTAATGATTTTACAATGCATTTTGCAGAACACATTACAATGAATGCCATTACAATGCATTTTATGGCAAGTTTGATAGGTACATTTTTATATTGGAAGATATGAAGCTATTGGAAGATTGATGTTTAGTTTGTTTTTGGTTAAGTTTTTGTGTTTTTAAAAATTAATTTTAAATATATAATTGATGTGAAGGAAATGGGGGTTTTGGGTGGGCTAGTGTTTTAATATACAGGTTTTCATTTTAATACCTGCTTATTAATTTAATGTTTTATTTAGTTAAGAAACATTAGAAAAACTCTTGGAGGGTGTGCACCTACCCTCTGGTATGAGATGTGTGAGAAATTGGGTTATTGGATGCGGTAGTGAATTAATGCTCTGGTATTTAAATTAGATTTTTTATTCTGTTATATTTTTCTTTCAAATTGAAAATAATTACTCTTGGTTGTATAACACCCATTCTCTGGCATGGGGTTTGAGGGAAATAGGGTTTTTTGGGTGGGGGAGTGCATTAATACTGCTGCATTAATTCAAATACTTGGGTTTTTATTTTTACATATTTGTTAATAGTATATACATATTTATTTTTAGAAAACGGCTAAAATACTCTTGGGTGTGCACCACCCACCAGCACGGGATATGTGGGGAGTAGGGTGTTTGGGTGGTGGAGTATGTTACTACTTGGGTATTAATTTTAATGCCAGAGTAATTTTAAATTAATAATTACATAATACATTAAAGCATGTTTAGCATGGGGAGATGTAATACCTCTTTCATATTGAAATAAACTCTAAATAAAACACTTTTAGATGTGGGAAAAAATATATTGAAATCATTTTTATGAAATGATTGAACATATCCATATAACTTTGTTTATTAAAAAAATTATGTAATTGTGCAATAAAATTCTGCAAAATATAGTAAGAATATTAGTTTAAATTATTTCTTAAAAATTAAATTCCTTTAAAAAATGTATCGACATAAAGTAAAGAATTTCTAGAAGGAATTTCACGTGCTTTTTCATTTAGTTCAATGGGAGAAATTTTCCTTTTTTCCTTTTAACTTTCAGTTCACATATGCATTTGTGGGTCTGTTTCTACAGTCGGTGGAGCATTGCGATCAAGATCAGAAGCAAAGAAGAGCTGTGTCAGTTAAGTTAAATTTATTAAACAGATTACAGGTGGCACACTTTATTGTAAGGAGACAGGAGGGAAGTACTTTCATGCAATTTAGTGGTCAAATGTATTCTTTCACTGTTTTAACCACTTTTTCATTCTTTTCCAACCATGGGTTGTGGGCCCACATTGGGCTGATTTTTTTTTTTTTTTTCCTTCATTCTTTCGGTAAAAAACTAAGTTTGAGTAAGAATAGGATTTCTTTAAAACAAATGAGGGGAAAAAAATAACATTTTTTTTTTTGCAACATGTTATTAAACTTTGCATATGGTATTCATGGCACTAAAACATGTGAGAGTAAGAATGAAATGTATGCCAAGGGTCGCCTATTGGATTTTGTTGACATTTTACATTTTTTTCCTGGCTGTTTTGTTCAAACAAAACATTTTGACTGTGCACCATTCGATTTTGATCATCGCTTCAAAGGATATGGATCGAATACTATTGTCTGGACAGTGCATTGGATAAATGGATAAATGGATTTGTTGTTGCATTTTTGTTTAAAAAAACACACTTTCCGTGATTTTGTTTCGGGGGGTGCTTTTTTTTTTTTAAAGACTACACAGTAATTTTCCCATCAGTTTTGTTGGAAAATATGGCTATGCCAATATGTCTTCCTTGTTAGCTTACAACGGGATTTGGATACCATCATGGAATGTTTTTTTTTTACTTTGGATTATTGGAGCACTCAATACTCTTGGTGAAATGTGGTTATTTATGAATCGCCCGGAGTTGAAGAAAAGACAACTTCAGATAAGAAGCCCGACATTCCTTTAATTAGGGAAAAAACATTCTAAAATGCAAAACTAATATCTTTAAAAATATGCAAAACAGGCAAGTAAAATAGTTGAATTTGACCCAATGATCACTCGGACCTTTCTTGTGTTCTTTTTGAAACGCGTGGGTTCAGACTACCTGTCAATGATTGTGCTATTCTCATTTCTTGGAAACTTTGTTCCTTCTTCAAAATTTCTAAGAAATCATTAGTTTCGGTGAGGTTTTCAATCTGATTTGTTGAAGGATTTTTCATCCCTCTTTTACATTATTAGTCTTTGCACCTCCCTTTAAAAAGGTTGTGTAACGTTCCACCATTCAACAGGGAACCTTGGCTTCCTCATGCCACCCGATCTATTTAGATGGCTAATCCATTTGTCCTCAAAGTCATTTAGTAAAGGAGCCTGTTTGTCATCGTTTGTTGTAAAATACTCAGATTCACTATTTGAAGTGTAGAATTCATCCCCACTGTTGGAAAGTAGAAAGCATAATTCATTTAGTTCCTTCAATTCATACTGTCTGAAATATAATCCTCAACTTAGGATGTATTTTGGATTCTCTCCAATAAGCCCATGAAAAGTGAAAAACATTTGAATATCCTGATATAATTTAGTAAATGTGTTAACCATTGGTTTTTCCAAATCTATTATCAATTTTTTATGACTTCTATTGAGTGTTTTAGATTTTACCACTGTTAATAATTCAGTGTATGTTGAGGTTTGCTTATCAGGGAGTAAACACTACACTAAAGGAGCTGTAGTGTTATTGATATTGGCATGAATAGTAGATGTTTGTGTGAATGGATTGGGTGTGTATTTAAAGGTACCACCCATAATCCAAATATCGCTATTCTCCAAAGGTACAAGGTTATGGTATTTTACCATTAGGATCTTTTTCTGAGGTTTTTTGCTGTCATGCAAAAGTAAAGTTTAATTCGTAAAGGTTACAGTAAGTTCAATGGGAATGTTAATGTGAGTAGGTTTGGGGTGTTAATTGGTGTGAGTGATTTGCCAGTTTTTTCTTTTGTATAATTTCTGCAGAGATTAGGAATTGTGGGAACAAAACTTGCTTTATACATAGGAATGTGTTAGGATACCTCCCTCAAAACTGAGCCAAAGGGTTCATTGGAGGTGGATGCTGAAGTTTTGATTTGTTGGATGTTCTCTCTAACATCAATCACAGAGTGGTTATGATCTGTGTTTTTTCAACAGTCACCAAGAGTAACGGCGCTGCCTATGCAATGGGATGCATAATACTGCACACAACTCCAATGATTCCTCTGCTCAGTTAGTCTCTCCTTACAATAATGATAGCCACCATACTTTAGCAGTTGATTGCCTCTCTAGATTTGATGTATGTTGCCTCTCTTCCTGTTGCCATACTTTATCTGTAAAACAAGGTAGGAAAAATAATTTTGTTTTAGAGTGTTTACAAATAGAAATGTTTATTTGTTAACCCCTTCGCTGTGGCGCGAATTCAGACGCAGCGCTGGGGGGGGGGTTGGGGGAGTTTGCGGCGCCGCTATGCTCATGACGGAACCACGCCGTCATGAGTCATGGGCGAGCTGTGCTCATGACGGCGGTTCCGTCATGACTCCACCCACTTGCGCTAATCGCCCGCACAGGCGGGGAATTAGCGCCGCGTGGGCGGAGCGGCCGCCAACGGCCGCAGCATGACGGAACCACTCCGTCATGAGCACACGGCGCCCGTGGCTCATGACGGAGTGGTTCCGTCAAGGGCATGCAAGGGGTAAAGAAAACGTGGTCGTTTCTTGACTGCCTATTGACGTTTTTAAGAACATGTTCTTAATTCTGTTGCTGGACTCTGACTTTGCCAACTATGATTTTGCACTTTGATTTGTAGTTGACCCCTGTAAAAAAGACCGTTTTTTAAAATTCTTAATGTCTATGTTTTTACCTCTGTAAGTTTCTTTAGTCCTTTGGTGGTTCAGGTCTTATTCTGGTAGATATTGTAGTGTTAGATTACTCCCTTCTGGGTGTGGTTACTCCTATAAGGAAAAGTTAACATAATAGAGACATTAAACATTATTGTTATCTACAGTACAACCTTTTTAAAAAAAAATTTGTTTTCTTTTTGTTTTTTAATCAATGGTTGTTTGGGTTTTTGTTGGTGCATAAGATTGTATTTTTGGTTTGTTTGCATTGAAAAAGTAGGTTTTGCAAACATTTTCCCTTTCAAGGTCTTTATCTTTTTTTCACAAATGCTTGTGTTGGTGGATTTTAGTCTAGACGATGATTTTGTTTGTTCCTTTCTGATGGGTAAATTGCAAGTCTAGTGGAAAAGAAAAAAGTAATGTCTGTATTTGGTTTATTGTAAATGCATAAGCAATAATTTATGGACCGAATGCAGAACAATGTCATACATTAACCGCAGTACAGAGTTCTGGGCCTAAACCCATCATTTGATTGTTCCCCATGCCATTCCAGTTTGAAGCCAGAAAATGCAAATCAGCCTTGACCCTGCACCCAAAGGGAACAGTCCTGCTGGAACTGCCAGGCCATGTCCTCCCTGGAATGGAATCAAGCACCCTAGGACCGGTTTCAGGGTTTTACCTCATCAGCCAGTATAGCTGGATTCCAGTGGCGTGGAGAGCAGGGGACCCACATCTGGGCATACCTGGTCCACTCAGGGTGACTAATGCAAAAAAAACAATTGATGGACCAAATGCAGAACAATGTCATACATTCACCCCAGTAGAGAGATCTGGGCCTACATCCATCTTTTTTTTGCTCCCCATGCCATTCCAGTTTGAACCCAGCCATACGCAAATCAAATTTGACCTTAAAACCAGACCCAGGATGCTTGTTTCTTGCCCAGGGAAGACCTGGCCTGGCTTTTCAGTCTGTACTGTTTTCATGTGGCACAGGGTCAAGACTGATTTGCATATGGCTGGATCTGAACAAGGGTGGCAAAGTGAGCTAAAGAACAATGATGGATTCAACCCAGATCGTTGACTGGGTGGGAGTGTTTGAAAACTTTCAGGGCTCCGTTGATCATCTCCTTGTGTTTGTTTTATTGTAAATGCATTACATTTCATGGCCTACAACTTAAGAAACACCTTACCTGGGGCAAGCACCCGGTGGAGTTGCAATAGTAATTATGCTGCCCACCCCTGACCAGAACTTTTCCTGAGGCCAGCATCTGGTGGAATTGAAATAGTCATTTTGCCCCCAACCACTGACCATCACCTATTATTGAGTTAAAGGTTTTATTTATTTACTTTTTTATTTAAAAAAATATTTAATTCAAACTTAGTTGTTTCCCTCAAGGCATTATTCTTCAATTATAAGGCTGTTGGTTTATGTTCAAAATCTGTGAATTTGTACGTAATTTACAATTAATGTTAGGTTTGGAAATTATTGGTGTTCTTAGTAAGTGTGTTTTCTGTTTACTTTTCACTTACTGGAGTCAATAGGTAGCAGCATCTACCTAGGAAACTGTTGTTTTTCTCCTCTTACCTCAACATCATGTGGTCACCATGGACATTAGTGTACCACTGAGCCGAAAATGGTGGTTGGCTGAATTTACACATTCAGACAACCACCATTTTGTGCCCAGTGAAAAAGAAAATGTTTTAGAATTTCTTTTTTTCATGTGATTCAGAATCTGCCAGAATGTATGTTTATTATGTGTTGTGAAAAAAAGAGTTCTCTTTGTTCCTTTTTAGAAAAGCATTTTTGTGAAGACCTTTCTTCTACTGGTAGAGTGAAGAATTGTTTTTTGAATGAACACACTTTGTCTCCAAATGCCCTGAGCGTATTTTAAAGTAGGAAATGTTTCTGCTTCTTTTGAGCACTCTACTTCAGGGAGTGTTTTGCAGATTCTGTAAATATTTCTAAAATGTTATCCCGTATTTAAAGGGGTATTAAAAAGCATTTTTATTGGTTTTGTAGGATGTGTTGAGATGGGATTTGTTGTAAAAGCATTTTTACTGTATTTCTATTGGGGATGCTCTGTAATGGTATGCATTGTAAAAATAAAATGAAACGTAACTGTAGGCACGCTGTAAAGTCCGTGTTGCAAAAGCATGCGTTTTAATGTCAGACTCTCCCAAACTACTACACCCTAAAGACGTGTATACAGTAGGAATAATAACTGGCTAGTCACCTTTGTGGTTGGCTACTGCCATCATGGCAAGTCGCTGGCATATAGCCAAAAACGCTGTTTCACCCTCAACATTAGAAAGAATATTTTGAGAGACAATGGGTAAAATACCCATGAGTTTCATCCCCAAATCTAGGGCAGGACCTGCCCCATGGTTATTCTGTATTCTTGAGGATGTTTTGTAGAATGGCCATCGAGGGAGTGCCAAGACCAAGTGTAAACTGTGACAAAAATAGTCCCCTAGGTGTTGCAGTCAGCTACAAGGGCAATCAGGCCATTGGGCGAGCACCTACTTAAAATTCTGTATTTGTCTTGTGGTCCCATAAAGGGATACACTGCTTCACTCTGATCGTTTTTTTGGGGCTATTCTAAAGGTTATTTAGAAAATGATTCTTAGGTAGTTTACCCATAACGAAATGAACAATTCATTTTAGGGCATGTAAGTTGACTCCCACTTCTTAGGGGAATTGAAGATATTTTTGGGCCTCACGCTTAAAATGGGGGTTGTGCATAAACCAACTTTGCTGTTCCATTGGTCTATGGGCACAGTTTTGTTAAAACCCATCTTCGCACCATATATGAGCAGAAATTGTTTTTTGCTATTGCAGCGCATGCAGCATTTCAATGACCATTCTGATGCATTGCCCTGGGACCATTTAGACCATGAGAGGTTGTTCCCAATTCGGCCTGTCGTGAAACATTTGTCTGCCAGGTTTACAGAGGTTTACACTCCTGGAAAGAATAGTCATCAATGAGTCCTTGATCTTGTATAAAGGGCGGCTGGTGTTCTGGCAGTACATTCCGAGCAAACGCGCTCACTATGGCATAAAGCTGTACATGCTGTGTGATAGCTCGACTGGCCGTGTGTACAGCTTGAGAGTATATTCAGGGAAGGATACAACTCTAAACTCTGTAGGTTGCCCTCCCAGCTAAGGATCACAGGAAAAACAGTATGGGAGCTTGTCCAGCCACTCTTTCACAAAGGTTATAACCTTTATGTGGACAATTTCTGTACAGGAGTAGAGCGGTTCAGTGAGCTCTACAAAGCTGGCACTGTGGCCTGTTGTACAATTCATTATCACCACAAAGGATTCGAACAGGAACTGGTTTGCAAGAAGCTCCAGAAATCCCAGAGCACTGCGTTGCGTTCCAACGAACTGCTCGTAGTCAAGTTCTCAGATAGTTGTGATGTGTACACGTTCACTAGAAATCCTGCTGAGAGCCCTTCCCTCGTCACGATTTGGGGTCAGATGCTGAAGTCCACAGGCCCACCTGTTACAACAAGTACATGGGCGTAGTGGACAAGAACGACCAGGTTCTTCAGCCATACAATGCGAGTCGTAAAACTCGCACTTAGTATAAGAAAATGCTTACACACCTGATCCATATGGCAACATACAATGCGTATGTTGTTTATCGTCAGACCACTACAGGAAGATTCCTGTCTTTCTTTGAATTTCATTTCTCTGTGATTGAAAGTCTAACTGCTACAGAAGCATCAGCCTCCACTTCATGTATTCTGGAGGATGTGGGAAGGCTGCAGGAGCGACGCTTTGTTCATAAAATTCCTGCAACACCCACAAAGGAGCAACCATGTTGTCATCGTAAAGTGTGCTTGAGGCAGGAGACTCGTGTTTACTGTTCCCAGTGCCCAAGTAAGCCTGCCTTCTGTTTTCCTACTTGCTTTATGTTGTATATTACTAAATCAAAATACTGGTAAATTGACTGAGGTGGAGCTGCCAATAGGTAAACCTTTCAATTGGTGTGAATGGATACCTACGGTCTGTGGTCCCTAGGCAAGCAGCCGCAGAATATTTGTTCCTCTGCTTTAGGAAATCATGGGCTTCTCAACACCTTTATCTGTTTTCAGAACGTGGTAGTTCTCTTTGCCAATTGACAAGTGCATTATAGTCCCCACACTGCACATACTCGTGAACAGAACACGTGCCAAGTTGTCACGGAGTACCCTGTTTGGCAAAACGTTAGTCTTGACTAGATTTTGAAGTGCTTATTATGGAACTTATGTATACTACACAAGGACCACCCTGATTGCCATTGAGAACTGTAATAAGTTTATTAAGTCAAACAAATATCCAATGGGACTAATTCACCAACATTTCTACTTATTTTGAAAGTGTGCAAACTCAATTATTAACTTGTATCATAACCATGTTATTGAAATGGGATACAGGACACAATATCTTGGAGATTATTTTCACATCTTTAATTTAAGATGTGAAAACAATCATCATACAAAATATTGTGTCCTGTACCCTTTCTCAATAACATTGTTTATGATGCAAGTTAGTAAGTGAGTTTTCAGGCTGTCAAAGTAAAAGTGTCGGTGAATGAGACCCAGAGGACATTTGCTTAGCTTTTTACTTTAGGGAACTTAGGCACTATACCCCAGCATGTTTGTCTTATTTTCAAAGGGAGATATGCTCGCTCAGTTTGAGAAATGGCCTATTGGGATACTCAAACACCCCCCAACTTGCATCCACAAACTGAAAGGAATTGGATTTAGTACAGTGAGATCATTGATGGCATGTGACAAACGTTTTCTCAAGCTGCAAGTAGCTAGAGATGGAAGGCAATAGTATAGGGTTATTTGACAATTAGACGGGATTAGTCAGGACTCTGATGAGGACCGGCACACTTACGGGTTAGAACAGCTTATGGTAGGTAGACTTTCCCAGGAATATTGCATAGGTAGAAGGCAGATAGTAAAGGTAGTACTGAAGGATGGGGCCCTCTAGAGCCACTCTGGTTTTCTCACAACCACCTGCTATGCCTTCTCGAGAATGAAGAGTCGGTCAGACAATAGAGAATACAAACTTACATGTTTATTAGAAATACTCTGCAGAGGAGTCCATCATGACCTGCACCTAAGATGTCTGCTGAGGGACTGACCCCCCCCCCCAACCGTCTACAGTGAATAATAATTCCTCCCGAGAGGCCTTCAACCACGCCCATGATGGAAAACTACCTGCCTGGGCCGAACATTAACAAAGAGGCATAGTAGAATGAGCTAACAAGAGCCAGATGGTACATTTTATCAGGAGTCCAAGGCCACTGTGCTGGGGCTCAGCTTCTCCTAATATGGGAGCAGAAGCTACTCATTCAGATAAGCATGCGATGAAAAAATGGCCCATTCATTAGCAAGTTGAGAAACAGCCTTGAACAGAAGGAAAAATAATAACGAAATACAGTGTTCAACTGAGGCAAGCAATACGAGTAATGAAGCCTAACTCGGACACAGTTTAAGCAGCCTAATAAGGATTATGAAATGCAAAATGGAATCACACTCGCTAACTGAAGCCTGCGCATTACGGGGATAACTCAATGGGTTGCATAACGTGAATACAAATGGCATCTATTTAGCCACAAATTACTAACCTATTTTAGCATAAAATGAGTGTGTTGCAGGGATGGGAAACCTAACAGACCCTCCTTTTAGCATGGGTGGCTAAATGCTTTATTCGCTATCCGGTAGGGTCTTTACAATTCTACGAGGGGGGGGGGGGCAAATGCAGAAGTACTCATGTGGCAATCATGTAACAATGGTGAAGAAAATAGCGCACTTAGTATGGAAATTCAAACAATACTCAAAGATACCCTCATCGGTCAACATGATATCCTGAATATCCTGCATCATCATAGTAGAAACTTTATCACGTCCTGGGAACTTGGGAGTAGGGGTGAGCTTGCTCACGCAATAGGTGCAACATGCGGGAAGGCAATTAATTAATAAACAGGTAAAGCTGACGCCTGCAATAGCTATTAGGACGAGTAGAGTCTTCCAACCCCATGATGTCAATGGACCCCAGTGCCACCCTTTGAGGGACCATGAACCATTTTCCTGGTGGATGTCTGAAGCAAATCTGTGTAATTTCTGTATTGCAGAATATACAGTAGGGGTGCTATCTGGGATGTACATGCAGCAGCTGCTGCCAATGACGTGACAGGTTCCACCCCATCAGCCAGAATGACATCTAAAACCATACGATTTTGAAGAGCAACGAGTCTTGTAGCCTGCAGCTCAACTATGATATTGGTCAGTATACCAGCAGTAGTATGAATGACTCCTGCAACTTCTCTGGCCAGACGCCGAATATTACGACTATTGAACATGGGACCCCAGAACGGCAGAATGCCCTTCATTATGTCAGTAAATTGCTGCAAGGAAGTATCTGTCTGATCAATATCGTCTGGGTTGACAACTCTCAACTCGGGGGGGCTGGGACACCCCTACGCTGCAAGCGATCAGTTTTGTGGTAGTTGGGAGGGGATATGTAGACTGGGGAAAGGAGATAAGAAAGGTAGCACCGCCCGGACCATCCCCCAGGGAGCCACACATAGCAACGAGCACCACAAACAATTGGGTGGTGGGATCAAAGGCGGACATTTTGGCATTCTCAATATCGAAGTGATGTTGCATCTACTGTCCCCCACTTCTGTCTCCCGCCCCCTGAACACAAAAAGGGGCTAGTGTGCTACCACTGCCAGGGGTATAGGCTTATCCTCAGTGACATGGCAGGCTTGGAAAGATTGGTAATATTCAGATACATTGAACTGTGAGAACCTATCTCTATCCATCTGTAAAGGTCTCGCCAAAAGAAGCGCACAAGAAGTGTCCTGATGTGATGCTTAAATGTTTTTTTTTTTTTAAGATAATACACAATCGGTTTAGATAGTCTCGGGCGGAGTCTTCAGCAGGAAATGCCTTTGTAGAAGTCGTCCTTTTCATCACGTCCGAGACCGCAAGGCTCGAGGTGTCCAAAATAAGAAATGAGAAAAAAAGAAAGAGAGAAAGCACTGTTGTTAGTGCGAGGGTACGGGACCAGAACTAAAGAGCAGGAGTGAGGGATCAATAACACCGCCTATACAGATTGTGTAGGGGAGGGATATCCGTCACAAAGGAGGAAGAGAAAGGAACAGAGCGTACATCTGGCCAGTCCTGGTGTTGTAGACTTGGGCCTGTACAGTTCTTCTCCCCGGGGCTTGATAAAGACAGTCTTGCCCGACACCCGGCTCCCCTTATTCGGGCACGCACCTGTTGAAGCCACGACCCTCCTGGGCTGTGGTGGGGCAATGCATCCTCCTGGGAGTCTCGGGGCTTCACCATTAAGCGATCACCCGACTCCTCAATCTCTCTCTCTGACGGCTGGCGTCCTCTGGCGTCTTCAGGGGCTTCGCTTCTCGCTCGTTCTCCCTTCCGCCCGGGTCTGGATACACCCCTGCACTTCCTCCCAGGTGATATTGCTCTCCGTGCTGGGATCGTCCGGCCTCTGGGAGGCGTGGCTGTCATCGTTCTCTGAAACATTAAAGGGCCAGCTGCCTCCCTCGCGACCTCAGAATCAGGAAACTGCAAGGGAGAAAAGAAACCACTAGGTGGAGCCAGGTCTTTGGGCGTATATACCCGGCCTATATAAATACCATAATTAGGCCTGGGCCAAAATTCCGTTCCGTTCTCGGAAATTGCGATAATTTGGCATTTTCGCGTTCCGCGGAAAGCGCGAAAATGTAAAAGTTTCCACAATCCGCAGCTTAGCGATAATTTGTTTCTTGCTCGCGCTGTAAAAAAATACATTCTCGCGTGCGCGCGATCGCCTTACCTGAATCCCCGTGTTCGCTGACAAGTTTTTCCGACCCGGTCGCGTTCTCCATGAGATATTGGATTGTTGGTAGCCATTTTGCGCTGTGTCGCAACAGTTCGCGATCGCATTATTGTCACTTGTCGCGCGATCACGTCATTCTTCTCGCGATCATGCACCGCGCGAGTATGAGAAGATTGAGATCTCGAACACGTCATTCTCCACCGCGAGCGAGAGAGTGCGGACGCGGGCACGTCTAATCGAACGCGAAAAGGAGAAATAGACCCCGAACACGTCATAGCCAACGCCACAGGGAGCGAGAGAACGTGATCAAGTCATTTTCGACACGCCATCGACATCTGGCGGAAGTAATGTGAAGCTCGAGAACTCGAACATGTAAAATTTTCAATTTGGAGAAGAATATCAGCTCTAGCAGCATGAAACCTTATGCAAATGCTGATTTTGGATGAAAACAACTCCTCAGATTGACATTTGGCTGTCCTTTTTTGTGCAAGTAGTCCTTTTGTAAACAGGTGGGGAGAGGGAGGAAGTGACACAGATTCTCCAACTTCCTGTTCCTGTCCAGCAGGCTCCTCCCAGTGCTTTGTCCATCTCCTGCTCCTTCTGCCTTTGGATTTTGAGCTGGAAATATCACTCTTTTTGTCTGCTGCATCATTGCAATTGGATTTGAGGATTCTTAGATTTGGATATTTTACAAGTAAGTGGTTGTTGTGTCTGTTTGATTGTGGGCATTGCGGTTGTAACTACAATTTATTTTTGGTAACTATCATCATTCCTTTTATTTAAAATGTTGTGGGTAGTAGTAGTCAGTAGTAGGCCCGAGCTAGTCATGGCCTCGTGTGTGTGCATGATGAAGCAACTATTTCTTTGGTATTTTTTTGAATGCATTTCATTTTCAAGCATCATTTAGGGCATGGATGGCATTGGATTGAGTTGGGGAAGTGGGTTTTCTGATGTTGTTGGGCCTGGCCATGTGGCTGTTGGCCATTTTGAAGCCTAGGCCTTCAAACTTGCCTGGCCTTGTCTGCCAACAGGCCTGCTTTCATCCACTAGGATCAGAGCAGGTAGCCACAGCTTTATTAATCAAGTGTTTTCTGTGTGGTCTGTTGAATTTGGACATCATTTAGGGCATGGATGGCATTGGATTGAGTTGGGGGAAGTGTTTTTTTGGGGTGGCCTTTCTGATGTTGGTTGTCTTAAAGACATGCTTTTGTTGTATGTGTCTGGTGTGTTAGTGTGAAATGCATGCACCCTGCAGACCTTTTTGGGGCCTGTGAATGTTTGTATTTCCATTTTGTTGCATTAAAAAGGCAGAGCAGTGTGCTTTAGCATGCATCCTTTACCTGGTTTTTAGAGGCCTTTTGTCAGCTCCTGGTGTTTCCCAGGCCTCCAGCTTGTTTGTGATTTGTGAGTGTCCTTGTGGCTGGTGGCCTTTTTTTGTGTTTGGACTGTGAGTTATTAGTGTCCTGCTTTTTCCATAGGCCAGCATGGTTTTCCTATTGGCTATTTGGCTTACTGCTTCCATCCATCCACCCCCTTTGCCAGCAGCAGCTCCATGGATGCTGAGATGCTCAAATATTTATTGGCAAATAGGGTCCACCCCACTTCCATTACATTTTTATTTTGGTGGTTATTATGAAGTTTCCTATCCTTCCTGAGAGTGTAGTGTGTGACTGTACACAGTAGTATAACACAGCCCTTGTTAAAAAAAAGTCATAAATGGCTAGACTATATCTTTTGTTTGCACTCGTACAGTACTAAGTAACTGAACCACAACAACAAATGCAAAATTTCACTGATGTTCTTCTCCTGGCTTATTTGCTTTTAGGTGAACAAAAGACAGAGTAGGAGGTGTCATCAGCATCACCCGGCTACCCGTTGTACTACTAGCCAGACAGAAGTCCTGCTGCACATCACGTCCACGTGTGACCAGAACTAGTTGTGCATCTGCATCCTGCCTGATATCTGAAGAAGATGGCCCCAAAGAAAGGTACCAGGTCCAGTACCAAGAAAGTTGCCGGTGAGAAGAAGGAACAGAAAAAGGAAGTGCCATTAACCACGACTGGTGGTGTGCCGGCCAAAGTTTTTTTTGGCACCAAAAAAGTTACGCCTGCAGCAGCGTTGTCCGGGAATCAAGCTGGGAGCAGCACAGCGGTCCAACCCCACCAACCTAGGCCCAATGGCTTTAGTGTCGCAGAGGTAGCCAGTCTACTAACTAGCAGCGATGTTGAAGAAATGTCATTACCGCAAAGTAGTACACAATCAAGTTCAACGCAGGCGCAAACTCAGCAGATAAGTGTGCAGCCGCAACAAGAACAGCAGCGGCCACAACAAGAACAGTAGCGGCCACAACAGCCCACCATAGTAGTTGTTGCTCCTGACGTAGGGACATTTCAGGAAATCGAGCTTCCTGCAGACAAAGCGGAGCAAAGTCAAACCACTGTTTGAGAAGGTCTATTGTCTTCCAGACCACCAGCAAGGAAAAGGATGCTTAGTCCATCATCTTCTTCTTCAAGCCCCGCTTCTGATGATCGTGATGCCACTTGGCTCCCACCAGCTCAGTCTGAGAGTGACATACGCCACAAGACAATGCTTCTGAAAAGGAAGGTCCCAGAAAAAGTTATGGAGGTAGATGTAGAAGAGGGGGGTGTTGATGTTGATTAAGACGAGCCAGTCATCACGCACGTTACTCCTGCCCCAAAGGGATTGGAGACCAACATACTCACCCTATCCAGAAAGGCTGCTACTGAGCGGGATGTAGCACGGATATCACCAACACAGGTTACACCACCACTACCTCCAGCTGCCATATTTTCCAAGGCCCGGCAGGGACCTACATCCAGCTCAACCATCTCAGTAGGTAGTGGTAGTAAAAGTCACAGTCTAGGTGCACAGGGTTACATTTCAAGCACACTCAAGTTCATCTGGTATTGAAAGTGGCACATCCAGCAGTGCCAGAAAGTTCTCCTCCCCAGTTTGGGACTTCTTTTCTGTTAGCGCCAAGGAGGAGAACGTTGCTATATGCTCAATTTGTCGGCAAGGTTGAGCTTGGTACAAACTATGGTACCGGAGGACAAGCATGTCATCTCAGAATACACCACACTATCGTGTGGGAGAATCACCTACTTCAGTTAAAAGAAAGTGGAAAAACTCAACCCATTGAAGTTGGTCAGGAAGAATCAGGGAGCGATATTATTGCGGTGGAAGGTGAAGAAGAGGGAGGCATTTCTAGCCCTGTCCCCAGTAGTGCAGTGGTACCGCCCACATCCTCCTCAGTAACATCAGAGTGGCACCGCAGTAAGAGCCATACTCAGAGTGTGGGTGAGACACCAAGGCGACCAAGTACCGCAAAGAGACAAACTGTGTTGCTGAGCCTTAGTGGGTTAATGAAAACAGCACCACAAAGGAAAGTAATCCAGCCTACCATTGAGAGCATGTTTAGGTTGGAGGGGCAGTTCCAACACAACCACCCAACGGCACGGTTGTACAATGCGAAGCTGGCTAAAATGTTAGCGCTGGACCTTCTTCCTTTTTCATTTGTGGAAGGGGTGGGTTTCCTTGAATTTGTGTCTGCCATCTGCCCTAAATGGAAGGTTCCCAGCCGGTCCTATTTCGCAAGAATTGCTGTTCCGGCACTACATCATGATGTGCTGGAATTGGTTGGACAAGCTTTGCAGCGGAGTGCTGTTCACATTATCCACCTGACAACAGACATGTGGACCAGTTGCCAAGCCACAGATTACATGTGCATCACTGCACACTGGATCTCTTTTGTGGGGGTTAGAGATAAGCTATCTGCACGAGGTGCTGTTGACACAGCTGCGATTTTTGAAGGTACTCGGAAACATGCAACTGTAGCCATGTTCGCCATGGAGAAATCTCATACGGCTGAAAACATTTTACACGAGTTTCGCAGCAAGGTTTTGGAATGGCTGCGGCCAAGAGGGCTTGGTATTGGTTTTGTTGCCACAGAAAATGTCAGTAATGTACTTAAGGCCATGGAACTTGGTTCCTATTTCAGGGTTCCGTGTTTGGCGCACTGCATAAAGATTATAGTTCAAGACTTTTGGAAAAAAGAACCCATAGTCGGCAATTTACTGGCCATCTGCCAAAGAATATGCACTCATTTCAGCCATTCTTTTAAAGCTCGGAAGCAGCTGAGGATCATCCAACGTGAACATAGGTGCCAGTCAAGGCCCTCATCCAGGAGGTGGCAACACGTTGGAACTCAACGTATTACATGCTTGATCGTCTGTATGAGCAGTACAGGTCACTCCATGAATATGTCTGGAAAAGAAGAGGGGATGCTACTGTTAAAGGCATGAACCTTGACATGGAGCAATGGAGCCTAATTAAATGCCTGACTGAGATGCTTTGTCCTTTTGAGGTCTTCACACGTGAAGTCAGCAAGGAGGACTGTACAATGGGCCAAGCTATCCCATTATTGCAAATGCTAGAGCATCAGCTGAATAATGTGTCTGAATCATACAAAGGTGTAGAGGACAAAAGGGAAGCCCATGACTTGGTGGAGAGCTTATCCCGTCGCTTAGCTGAAAATGTAAGGATACAAAATAAAATGTTGTCACAAGAACATTACATTTGTGCCACAATTCTGGATCCATGTGCAAAATTTGGACTGAAGACATTCTTTGCTTTTTCCGAGATTGATGTTGCCCGCTATAAAACTTGTATAGCTGAAGCAGCCAGTAAGTTGGAAAACGAACGGCTGCTAATTAAAAGCCCGCAAGATCAACCCACAAGAAGTACTGCAGCAGGCCATGCAGGACCAAGTGCAACTTCGTTGGCTGAGGGCAGTGCGTTTGGATCACAACACTCACCATCACTATCGACCACAGCAACAATAACTGGATCATTAGGCCGAGTACAATCATTACACGATTGGTATGTAAAGTTAGGCATTAATAAGCACAGTGCTGATGCACAGAGAGAAGAGCACAAAAGTTTACCAGCAGCAACCCTGAACATTGAGCGGATGGGCTGGGCCTATCTGGACGACCCAACAGAGTTGTACATTGATCAAAACCAATTGCAGTATTGGTAAAGGAAAAGGTCTGAATGGCCACAGCTCAGCAGGCTGGCGATAAGCTATCTGGCTTGCCCTGTTGCAAGTGTCTCTTCCAAACGTGTTTTCAGTGCTGCTGGTTCTATTGTAACATTGAGAAGGACCAATCTCTCGCCCAAAAACGTGGAGAGGTTAACAATGATCAAAATGAATCAGCACTTCATACCACCAAATTACACAATACATGAAGCAATCGAGGAAGATGAGGACAGCGGCTCAGGTGACGGAAGTAGTGTGTGCCATGATGATTACCTACTACTGGATGACCCCCCAGAGTTTGAGGACGAGCTATACTTCCCTGACAATTAGGCTTGCACTTACTGTCTTCCTCCCTTTTTTCCCACCTTTATTTGTGTGTCTGTCGTTCCGGTTACAAACTTGTGAATCACAACAAATCCATTACACCCTCTTCTACTCTTCTTATTTAATATACAAGTTTCAGGTGTCTGCTATTTGACAGTACAGTCCTCCGAATCCAGCTCCTCCGCTCCATCATACTGAATCTCCCGCCCAAATCCATTGCCTTCATGAATGATGATTGGATGATGGTAAAATACTACAAGAACAAATTCAAACTTTCCTAGTCCTGCCAAAAGAAGTGGAGCATGAATCAGATGACTACTATAGCTATCCTCCTTTCAGAGCCGAGAGAGACTGGTCATTAACTGAAAATAAGATGGAACAGGTAATGATTGATGCCATGCATTGGACGCAGAGTCGCAGACTGAATGATTTTGTTGTGTTTGTTGTGCATGAATTTATGTAATTGTGCACTGCCACTAATCAACTTTCTACAGAACACACTAATTTCCCCCTTCTTGCAAATAAGAAATTGGTACTTCTCCTGCAGCTTGGTGACCCATTGCTTTTAATTCAATACAGGAAGGGGACTCACTCAATCTGCGCAATGAATATGATTGACACAACAGCACCGTCCATCATGATGATGGCAAAATAGACGGCCTGTTAACTTAAGATGAGAAGGAACAGGTATTGACAATTAATGGCATGCATTGGACACCTGACTCTGAGCGATTGGTCTTTGTTTTCGTTGTTTGTTTGTTGTGCACAAAGTGAAGTCAAAGTGTACTAGTAATCTATCTTTCTGTACACACTAAAGACTGACTCAAGTCAATAATATTTCTACTCTTGTTGTGTAATAACAATTTTACTTCTACTGCAGGCCGATCTTCACAGTCAGTCAGTAAAAGTATCGGAGATGATGATGAAGTCAGGAGGATGTTTCATGAGTGGCATAAAACTTAAAAGCCTAAAGGTAAACACGTCAACAACAACCACAGCATACCCAAATGTCTGTGTAGAAGTGGAATAGAGTGTAGCGGTGGGATGACTGCAGTGCATTGATTTACTAACTTAAACTGTAAAATGCTATGTTTGGAATGGATAATGTGCTTTGCCTTTGTCCAACTCTTTAAAAAAAAAAGTACTTTAAAGTCTTAACATAGGATGTGCTACTGCTAAGCACTGTGGGCCTGCTCTCTCCTGTTATTGTTGAAGGTCAATGCTGGAAACAGACTAGAGTAGAGATGATGCATACATGCCACCTCGGAAAGTGTTCTTGTTGCACTACACCATAACTTGTGCATTTGTTTCAACTTTGTTTCTCAATATCCCCTTTGGTTTTCCATCTACAATTACAGGCCGGGCCTTGCCCTATACTTTGGAAAACATTACAAAATACATATTGTGCTGCTTTTCCAAGCACAACATGACGGGCCCCACACGGAGCCTGTCACGTTTTGCTTTGAAAGGCAGGGGGGGTACCATACCATAGGTAGGTACCCTCCATGGGGGCCCCCAAGCATACTCTGCAATGTCTGCATGCCTTTCCGTGTCGGACGGCAATGCCGCCACGCAAAGGCATTCCAAAATGCAGATTATATGGCTGGCGGTGTGTTCAGAGACACCACTGCCATATTGAACCCTTTTCCGCCTGGTTGACGTGGGGTGGTCTGACTCTTTTCTACAGGGATGGCGGGAGGTTTGCCCCTGGGGTGTCGGCGGTGAATACCACCGGCCTGGCGGGGGCAATACGCCCGCCATCCTAATGTGCCACGAAGTCTCAACAGTACAGTATACATATACATACAGTACACCCTTGCAGTGAGTGTACTGTCAAGTTCAACAATAGTTAAGGATTATGAATCTAACTTACCACCGCCCGCCACTGGTGCTGCCACTCCCCCTACCGCTCCGTTGGTATCAGCAGCAACTGCCGCATCCTCTCCCTCCGCGTCCCCTTCGCTGGCCCCGGCAATGGTGGTCGGTAGTGCGCCTAGAAAACATTACACCTTTATTAGGAGTCATATACACCTCCCCCCTATTGATCAGTAGCAAGGTTGAAAAATGAGTTAATACTAACATACATCACTAGTACATATATGGTCATTCTAGCCTTTGCTTAGTTAGCCCGAGCCATGCAACCATTTTACCTTTGTGTCTTTTATTTTTGCACATGTGATGTTACCTTGCAGCTTTTTGTATAAGACACCTTTGAGCCCACATGACCTGCCTCACACTGCTACTGTCTAGTCTACGCGCTGCGTACAAGCGGTCAACAAAACATTAACAAGCCACTTTTTTAGGAAGTACTGGTGTACTGTTAGTCCATATTGATTATCCACAAATGCTACACTTTTGGCACGACTGAGAAATGCTTGCAAGTTGCAATATACTAACGCGCACCATTTCATTTTTCACATTACAGACGGAAGATTCCCTTCTACAAACCAGAGCTTTGCAGAGCTTCTGAATGATGCAACAACTACCAGTACTAGGTTCTTCTAAGGTGAGGGGTCCCTTCACTCACATCTTCATTTATAAATTTATATAAACTAAATTCCTAGTGGATGGTGGTGCTGCCTTCCACCACTGTTCAGTTATCATGATTTAATTCCCAACTGGAAGTAAGTGTAACAATGTTTATTGTTTTAATGTTATTGATTTTCCGGTTGGTGCTGCATTTTATAATAGAACAATGTACAGAGCTTCTCAATTCAAAATAAATATTTTGAACTTACATAGACTTGGTGGTATTTGGTGTGGACTAACTTACACGAGTGAGCAAATTAAAGTAAGGGTGTGCATGTGCATTGCTTCCACGTCTGAGAGGTTGGGTGTGTTATGTTCTGTGTTTTCTACTTGTTGGGTATCTTGGGGGGAGGGTTCGGAGACCTAATAGTTATGACAAGACAGTACTATAGTCGAGCAGGGGATTGTGGTGGGTTCTGAATTTCTGATTGAGGTGTGTGAGGAAGGTCCAACCTACCATCACCAACATCCTATTTTCTTGTGCAAAGGTCTGTGTATGTGCAAGATCCCTACAACAGTAGTAGTATGTCCTATAGGCTATCCTATCAAAATAGTAATAAATCTGGTTGGGCTTTTGTTGCTGTGAATTTTCAAAGCCTCAAGATTAACAAAGACTCAAGAGCAATAGGACTAGAAGTAGTACAAGAGGACGACCCAAAGGATTGGACTCAATGGCTAGAGCTACTGGTGAATATGAGTTTTATATTACAACCTTTCACAAAGAGTGGCACTGGCCAACTGGGCAAGCTTAGCTACTACAGTACAGACAAACTGATAGTAGTAGTAGTACTGAGAGTCATCATAGCAGAGGCAGGGATAAGATTTTTGAAACCGTACAGATCGAAGGATAATTGTTGGTAAAAAAATAGCATTTGGAAACTGAAACAATAGTTCGTAAAAAATATGGTGCAGTAAAAGTTATGGAATAAGAAATATTATTAAAAACAAGAAGACTTACTGGAGCCAGCAGAGGAGCCCTCATTGGTGTCCTCCTGGTGGTGCTGTTCGGACTGTTGTCCCGCCGACTCCCCGTCTGTCTGCCCCTGGGTGCGGATGAACAGGAAAGATATAAGAAAGAGTCCAACATTGATGGATGGTGTCAAACAAATACAATATTTTTCAACAACGGTCAAAAAACACATATGTAAACAACAATTGCAATAACTAAATTGACTGATCTCATCTGGTCAACAAGTAGTATCGGGGGATTCGCGGCTCGACTACTTAAGTTACTATTTATCAACAGTAATCCAGTCTTCCTTTCTGATTCCAGAATACTAAGTTACAACTAAGCCTAAGTACGACGTACCACCCAACCTAGCCCACCTATTCCAGGCATGCCAATTGTACATAAAGTATGCATTTCCACTTCTTTTATTCCTCAACAATGCATATGGTCAAATGGAGGACACATGACTACATTTTTTGTATACACCAAATTTTGGGTTGATTGATTGATGCTGATGTTCTGCTAGTGCTAAGCCAATTACCACCACTCATTGAACAAACTAGAAAAGGTTCTAATAAAGACTGCCGTACTAGCAGCACGTCACGTAACTGAGGGGCATCACGCATACCACTAACAAATTAGAAACTCATACAAAGTACCTAAACCTAAGTATCAATCCGCCCCTATCCTATTAGTGATAGGACAAAGTAAGGAGTGGACCAGAGTCACTGTAGCATTACGTAACTTAATTTCTCTAAAATAAACTCGTACAGAATCACGCTAAGCGAGCGCAAACGCAAAGTTGCAAACAAGTAATATTAGTAGTAGCGCAGAGGAGCACCTGTGTCATAATCACAGAAGACTTTTAAACGTTATTAACCTGGAATGTATTGTAAGCAGCAACATTCTAGCTGGTTGGAAGGAAAAAAAGATATTCACATTATATAATACAGAGCAGAAGAACAGACACAAAGTAGTAATAAATAAATAGTTACTCACCAAGCCCCGGGACCTCCACTCCTAGCAGGTCCAGCAGGTCCTGCTCACGGTCCAGGATGTCGGACCACCGGTGCGTCAGCTGCGCCTGGGTGCGCCGGACCCCAGAGGAGCGCGACACTGCCCGGCGCGCCTTCCCCCACCGCTGCCGACGCTCCCGGAGGCCGTACCCGGACCCAGGCCTGCCACCTGCTGCCAGGGCTGAGGGGAGGTGGCGCTGCACAAAGAAAATGAGTGCAGCCAACTCCACTTCCCCAAATAAGGCCCGTGCTTGCACCCCTTGTGGGCGCCGCCTTCCGCAAGGAAGACGGTTGTGGCTCTGGCTGCGACGGCGACCAGCCCTACCCTTAGACATGGTTCTGGGGTAAGAAAAGGTAATAAAATTAAAGAAGTAAAGGAAATAAATATGTGCAGGCAATAGAAAGAGAAAAAGTAGCTAAACAAAAAAAGGAGACAAAAACAAAAAATATAGAAGCAGGAAAATAGTTAGAGAAATTATAAATAAGAAAGATTAAAAAAAAAGTGGGTTTAAACACAGGATTGAGAAGATGTAGGGAGGATTCAAAATCAGGCCCCAGAACCATGCAATAGAGTGAAAAACAAGATGGCCGCGCCCATCGCGACCACGTGCTCAAGTTCGTGCGATATTTTCTCCCCGAGCAAGCAAAAAGCAACGCGATCAAGTAAAAGCGGTCGCGAACAGGAAATATCTACCGCGAACGGGCGCGAACATGCATTGCGCGACCTGGAACAGGAAGTAAGCATCGCGAGAGGCCGGGACAAGTGAAAACAAGATGGCCGCATGGGTAAGTTGCGATCACGCAAAAAATACCGCGAGCAGGCGGGAAAAAAACTTCCGCGTCTTTGCGATATTTCCGGCGTGTTTGCGGAGTTTTTTAGCATTTTCGAGATAATTTGCAAAAGTTAATTTCGCAAATTCCGCCCACCCCTAACCGTAATAGACTTTGGGTGGTTTTAAGGGCCCCTCCGTGTCCTGTGAAGAGGTGGGAATGTGCGAAGAAACATATCTGTTCCCGGAACTCCTTGGGTACCAAGAGCTGGGGTTCTTCATGGGCCCCTCCTACCTGATATAACAACCCATTAGTTATCTGAAAGTGGGGGTATATGGGGTAGTTTGGATCTTGTACCATGCGGGCTTGCTGCCAGGCTTGGTTCAGAGTAGGATCATTACTCGAAACTCGTACAGAAACAATGAAAGGAACTGGGGATTGTCCACACCTAGGATAAGTTCTTCAGAAAGAGAAGAAAGAACCCCAACAGTTACTCTGATGGTTGATCCCCCTGGGCACTTAAAAGGTATAAGGGCTGTGGGGATAGGCCTTAACATCCCCGTGAACACACCTTATGTACACTCTTTTCCCCTGGAGAAGCTATTCCGGCTGTACTAGGTCCCTTCTGACTACCGACTGTCTACAACCAGAATCAAGGGGAGCTGTAACAGGGAGGTTATTTAGGTAAAGACTTGCATAGAAACAAGCCCCCATCTCTTCGGTGTACATCAGGTGACGGGGAACATAACTTACGTCCATCGGCTCCTCTGTTCTTTTTCTTGGGCAAGTACGGGAGATGTGTCCCCATTCCCCGCACTCGAAACATTGGGGGCCCCTATTTACAGCTTTGTCGGTTCTGGGAATCCTCGCTCTTTCTGGCTCTTTGATAGGGCGAAGAGGCTTCCTTGGAGTGGGAATAGATCTAGCTGATTTTTCGGGTTTCCATGACGTGCCTCTGGACTGATCCCATGAAAAAGAGGCGGCCATATCGACTGCTTGCTCCGGGGTCAAATTGGCATGCTGCTGGAGCCAACGTTGGGTAGGATAAGGTAAGGCTTCATTGAATTGTTCCAGATAAATGTCATGCATTATCTGTTGCTTAGTACGTTCCTCAGGCTTGAGCCATTTATCCATTGCCAGTTTCAATTTAAAATATAAAGTCTTCGGGTTATCCCCAGAGCCCCCCTCTCCTTGAGGAACCACATCCGATAGGTCTCGGCGTCCATGCCAAGATGATCAAGGATTATTTTCCTGACTTACTCATAAGGGGTGACTCCACCAGGGTTAGCGACCTGGTAGGCCGCCTGAGCTTCCCCTGTCAGGAGAGGCGCAAGGAAAAATGGCCATTTGGTTACAGGCCACCCAGACGCCCTCACCGCCCTCTTGAAATTTAGAAGGAAGGCGTCCTGATCCTCTCCTGGTACATACTTTTGTAAGGCAACGGTAGGAACAGAGGCCATGGTTTTGGTTGTTCTCTATCCAGATGTAGCGTGTGCTGTTTCTTCCCCAACCTGCAATATGGCATCCATTTGTCCTTTCATAAGGTCTTTGAACATGTCATGATCCGCCTGTGCAGAAGTGAGTTACCTCTCCACAACCCACTCTAGCTTCTTTTGGCCCTCGACCATGTGCTGGATTAAGTTCTCCATTTTGTGCTCACAATGGAATAAACTGGGCAGAAACAACACTTGTAAAGGTCTCGCCAAAAGAAGCACACAAGAAGTGTCTGGACATGATGCTTAAATGAGGTTTATTGAAGATAATACACAATCGGTTTAGATAGTCTCGAGTGGAGTCTTCAGCAGGAAACGCCTTTGTAGAAGTCGTCCTTTTCACCACATCCAAGACCACAAGGCTCGAGGTGTCCAAAGAAAGAAGAGAGAAAGCACTGTCATTAGTGCAAGGGACCAGAACTACGGAGCGGGATATCCGCCTATACAGATTGTGTAGGGGAGGGATATCCATCACCAAGGAGGAAGAGAAAGGAACAGAGTGCACATCTGGCCAGTCCCGGTGTTATAGACTTGGGCCTGTACGGTTCTCCTCCCCGGGGCTTGGTAAAGATGGTCCCGCCTGACACCCGGCTCCCCTTATTCGGGCACGCACCTGTTGAAGCCACGACCCTCCTGGGCCGTGGCGGGGCGATGCGTCCTCCTGGAAGTCTTGGGGCTTCTGAGCTAAGCGATCACCCGACTCCTCAATCTCTGTCTCCGACAGATGGCGTCCTCCGGCGTCTTCAGGGGCTTCGCTTTTCGCTCGTTCTCCCTTCTGGGTCTGGACACACCCCTGCGCTTCCTCCCAGGTGATATTGCTCTCCGTGCTGGGATCGTCCGGCCTCTGGGAGGCGTGGCTGTCATCATCCTCTGAAATGTTAAAGGGCCAGATGCATTCTCGATTATGATCCCTCGCGACCTCAGAATCAGGAAATTGCAAGGGAGAAAAGAAACCACTAGGTGGAGCCAGGTCGGATGTCTGGTCCAGGGGCCTTGATATCCGACACCATCCCTTTTCTGTTTGCCTTTCTACCTCTATCTGCTGCTCTGAGGCAAGAACTCAAGAACACTCAATCAAACCGCCCATCCCCAGGGGAAACACCAGGAGGGGACCTAGGTTGAGGATTTACAATTATTGGCCGAGAACGGGAACTGGTGCCTCTGCGCTCCAAGGAGTCATGTTGGGAGAATGAGCGGATCAAACTAAGGTAAACCATCCCTCACAGTTATTAACATAAAATAAAGGCATAGGCAACAAGTTCTCACTTTGATGTGTGACATAAGGTAACAGACTACACACCCAACATTTCGTTGTGTTATAAACAGCATGCATTTGATGCAGCGTCAGGATAAAAACATTGTCCTTATAGGACTTCCGGTGTTCTTCTTTGTGGGGTGCTAATGTACTAAAAATGTGCTCGGGATGGGCTGGCGTAGTACTTATCCAAGCATGCACAGGATATTTTTCTTCCAGGAAGAACAGCACCCCAAATACAAATATCAAGGAGAGCAAAATTATTACCACAAACACTATTTTAGTCTTGGGGGACCCAGAGGATCAAACAGGACCATCTGAAGTGGGGCACGGAGCCACAAATGGCTGCTGCTCATCAGGGATAGGATGACCAAAGGGATACAATTAGGAAACTTCAGGGCAACTTATAGGTGTCACAAGGGAAAGTAAAATTCAAGGGCTAGAGCCACTATTGCAGCAACAGTACCATGGGGGCACAAATCACCCAGCAGCCATCTGGAGCCACACTGGTAGGCTCCTATTGTTCATCAACACTGGTGGAGCTGTGCAATTGCAGCCCTTGCAGAAAAAACAAATCCTTCTTCTTTCAGGATAGGGCAACCTTCTTCCTGGGCAAATACCCTGAACTATCCTGTCCAGTGTCCAGGCTAGTGCACCAATATAGTTCACCCTACTCTAGTGCAGGTACCTTAGGCACAGCACCTGTGCCCTAAGACCAAGTCCTTCCATAACTCCTAGACTGTTCAGCAGGTGCACCGCCCTTCTTCTGGGGCCTCAAATTATATTTGGTTATTCCAGGCACTGTTTCGTCAACAAAAAGGGGTAGAAATTCCGGATCAGATGGGCATCGAGACTCAGGTTGGGTGTATTGGAAACAGAGTTATCCGAGGCAGCCCTTATCTCTGGGGGAATCGCCTCAAACAGGGCTGCGTCACTCTCTTCATCCATCTGCACCCACCTCAACCGGGCATCAGAGAATGGAACGAAGCGTGGCACCCGCTCACACTCTTGATCGGCAATGCCGTCATTGACCCAACGGTCATACGGGAGTGGGAGAGGCACCTGCTTCACATGTGATGCATGAATCCAGTGCTTTCTGCCGTCCACCTTGACTGCTGTGCGGGTGACGAGAAGAACAATGAGAGGCCCCTTCCACCTCGGCTCCAAACAGCTCTTTCGTTGAAGGTTTTTGATTAACACGTAGTCTCCGGGCTGTATTTGGTGCCCGGGCACCTCTAGTACTGTCTGCAATGTGGCTTGTATCTGTTGGGGAAGAGAACGAAGATCTTTAGACAACTCTTACAAATAGTCTACAAGCAGGGGGTACTCTGAAAAGCACTGGGTATTGTGATGCCCCAGACATTGACAGGGCACCCAAAGACAACCTCTTACGGTGACAGCCCTGTTCTAGAATGCCCTGTCGCTCTGGTAGATAATAAAGCCAAGGGTAACGCATCTGGCCATCCCAATCCTGTGCTCTCTTGAATCTTTGTTAGTTTCAGCTTGAGAGTACCATTGTACCTCTCAACCAGACCTGCTGACTGGGGGTGATTCGCTGCATGAAACTTCTGCTTAATATGCAAACCTGTGCCCACCAATTCAATGACTTTTGAATTGAAGTGACTTCTGTTGTCGCTCCAAATCACGCGTGGCAATCCATAGCACAAGAAGTACTTTTTCAGAAGTGCCTTCACCGTCGCCATGCCTGTATTCTCTTTAGTGGGGTAAGCCTCAATTCATTTACTGAATGTGCAAACCACTACTAGCACGTACTTTAAATTGTTCACATGTTCCATTTTGATTAAATCTATCTGGAGAACCTCTAAAGGGAAGGAAGGCGGGGCAAAGTTACCAGCAGGTGTAGCAGTACCTTTCCCAGGGTTATGTTTCAGACAAATTATGCAATGTTTGACTATGTGTGTGGCTACCTTAGCGATGATATCATTCTGCCATACTGGGTCCAGTAGCTTGCATATTCCTTTGGCACTGATATGCGCTGGGCCATGCTGACAAAAGGGAGCACATATGCATTGGGGAGCAACCATCGCTGTTTTCCAGACAAGTCAGTCCAGCACCCATCCTCATTCAAACAACCTGTTCCCTACTCCCACATTGCCAATTCATCTAAAGTCGCCTCACCCTGAATTTACCAGACATTTTTCAATGTGTCCTCGAACATTCCATTGTCTGGGACCCACCTAATGGGACCTGCCACTAACATCTTTGTTATCTTTGATCGAGCTGTCTGGTCTGTGAAAGCATTTCCCCTCCCAACATCATCAGTAATGGCTTCATGAGTGCTACATTTCACTATTGCTAACTTATTGGTAAGTGACAATGCCGACAGCAATCTATGTATCAATGGGCCGTTCTTTATTCACAGCCCATGCGAGGTCAAGAACCCTCTCTATGCCCAGAGGCGCCCAAAATTATGAGCCACCCCAAAGGCGTACTGGCTGTTGGTATAGATATTAACAGCCAGTCCCGCACTCAACTCACAAGCACTGAGGAGGACAACCAACTCTGCACCTTGGGCCGATTGGTGTGGAATACTGATGTCTCAACTACAGTGTGTAACATTGTGATAGCTTAGGCTGCAGTGGTGGTGCCATCTTGTAATTTGAAACCAGAGCCATCGACATATCATTCCCCTTGTGGGTCCGATCAGGTCTACCCGTCCTTTTGTCTCTTTCTCAGTCTGAAACAAACAATCATGGACATCATTGTCCTTTTCTTCCGAAGGGAGGGGTAGTAACGTGGCTGGTTTCAGAGTAGCACATCGTTTGATGGCAATGTGCATAGAAAACAAGATCAACTCATATCCGGTCAGACTTGCACTAGTAAGGTGCTGTGTCTTTGTCTTATTCAATAGCGTATCCCCAGCATGAGGTACCTTTACTGTGAGATCAGTATCAAGGACGAGCCCTGCCGATCATCCGATAGAAACTGCCACCGCAGCGGGAGCTCTCAGACAGTTCGGAGGCGCTCTGACAACTTTATCAAGCATGGAAGAGAAGTAGGCGCAGGGTCTCTGCTTACCACCGAAACCCTGTGTTAGAACAGAAAGCGCGCATCCATCCGCCTCATGCACGTAGAGCACAAAAGGCTTCTGGTAATCAGGAGTACCAAGCACAGGAGCAGAGCAAAGCGCAACCTTTAATTGTTCAAAAGCTTGCTGGCATGCAGGTGTCCAAGGCAGGGGTTCATGCACATCTTGCGTTGGGTCTTAGGATCAGGCATGTTAGTAGTAGCAGCTTTGGGCTCAGGTGTCAGTCTGCGATCCTCCTTTGACAATAGGTGACCTCCTGTCGAAAATATTGGAATTTCGAAAGGGACACCTTATGATAATGATGCGCCAAATCCAACAAAAATTTAACTGTGGCTTCTTTGCAACCGTCCTCCCCATCCAAAGCCACAAGGAGGTTGTCCACGTACTGCAACAGCACATTACCAGGGGGAAGCTCCACAGAATCCAATTGAGCTTTTAAGGCTTGACTATAGATACTTGGACTTTCAGCACGGCAGAATATAAAGTTTCGACCGGCTATTGCAAATCCAAACAGATATATGCTATCTGTGTGGATTGGTATGCTGAAGAAAGCATTCTTTAATTCAATTACAGAAAATAATTTTGCTGATGGGGGAATCATTGTCAGGATTGTGGTAATGTCTAGGACCACAGGGTACTGTGGAACTACGATCTTATTGACCTCTCTGAGGTCGATCACAAAACGGTAAACGTCAGTGTGGGCATTAGGAGAATCCAAGGGTGTCTTTTTTAAGAATAGGAAGAATAGGGCTATTACACACATCCGCCACTGTCTCTTCAGCCACACCCGACTTGATAAGATCCTGTATTATTTGCAATAGCGCCTTTTCACCTGCCTGGGATATTTTGTACTGGGGAATACGTGGCAATTTAGCATTGTCTTTGATCTGTATAGATACTGGTGAGGTCTGGAGTAATCCCACATCCGTGTCTCCTGTAGCCCATAACGTATGTGGCACATCTTTGAACCCAGCAGGAAGAGGGGCATCCTTTGCAAAGCACTGTTTGGCACGGGCTACCTGCGGTCCACGAGTCATGTAAACACCATCTGGCGTACAAATCCAGTCCTAACAAATTTTCCCCACAATTTGACATCTGTAAAAATGGTGAATTAACCGTAAAGGGGCCAATAGTCAAAGCAAGAGGCTTGGAAATGGGGCTAATGACTGGCACGCCTGAGAAACCTACCGAAACATTGTTTTGGCCAGACAGAGCTGCCCTCGGGACCAGTGAACAGGAAACAGAGCTATTCATAGCCCCTGTATCAACTAAAATATTTTTGGTCATACCCTGTAAATCAGCAGTGACGTAAGGTCCGCTCTGATCTATAGGCACTGGAACTGGTCCCTCACCCTGTCCTTGGCTATCCTAGCTGGGAGACAATCCTGTCACTTCGTCCATGTCATAGTCATCATGGTAGGTACTGTCTTCCTCGGGGGTCGTCAAAATAATTCCCACTCTGCCTATGGTGTGATGTATCCTCTGACTGCATCCCCCCTACCTCCTGCTCCTCATCCGCGTCCTCGAAAATCCCGACCTCTCGGGGCTGCACTTTTCTGGAACAACTCCGGACACTCATTCCGCAAATGTCCCTCCTGCTTACAAAATACACATTAAGCCCTAAGGGCGCACCTGAAGCATCACCCCTGCCATACCGGGGCAGCCGTTGGGCCAAGCCCGTACCTCTACCTCGTCCACCTTCCCTCACAACTTGCTTTATCAATACCCTCGTCTTCAAATCCTTTAACTTTTTCTCAACCCTTTCCTTGTCCTCATTCTCTCTATGTTCATAATACTGTGCCATACTCCGTATCACAGATGGGGACAAAGTTGTCCAAGTACTTGCTGAAGCCTGCATCTGTTTTGCAATTTCGGGGAGCAAGTTATTGACAAATCTGTTAACAAAAAACCGAACACCACCCTCCTGTGACCGGTCCTGACCACTAAAGTCTAAAAATACACCTTCAGATCTGGTAAAGAAATCAGACACACATCCATCCTTCTTCTGACGGCACGCAGTTAACTTATCCCAGTCCACTCGCTTCGGCGGAATAAGGGAGTGCTTATAAGTGATAATACGCCCTGGCAGAGCTAGGAGCTCTGCTTTTGGTTTATCGCCGGGCTTACGCTCCTTATCCCAAGCTCTGATCTCATCCCACGTGCCCCCCAACTCTAGTACATGATCCTTGTGTAAGAACCTACCTCCATATATCCACCAGTAACATACAGAAAAACAACTCTATATCAGCTACCGTCATCACTGTGGAGTGGGCTGTAGAAGTGTCTAATCCAAAATGGTCGCACACTGCTGACCTACCTGCATGTTACCCCAAAGAACTGTGGTCCCTGTAGTCAGCGTCGGCGAGTACACCTATGCTCGTGTCGTGAGTGCAAGTGTGAATAGCGTGTGCCATCCCTGGACACATGTTTCGAGGTTGTTGCCTCTCGTCAGCAGGGAGTAGGAAAGAGTGCAGGGTTGCTGTGTAGGCTGCTAAAATCATTATCAGGTATGTACCTCTCGTAGCAGCGCAGGTGCGTAACCTAAGCCCGTCGGCTTCCCGGCTCAAAGAGCCACTAAATAACTAATCCAAAATGGTCACACACTGCTGACCTACCTGCGTGTTACCCCAAAGAACTGTGGTCCCTGTAGTCAGCGTCGGCGAGTACACCTATGCTCGTGTCGTGAGTGCAAGTGTGAATAGCGTGTGCCATCCCTGGACACGTGTTTCGAGGTTGTTGCCTCTCGTCAGCAGGGAGTAGGAAAGAGTGCAGGGTTGCTGTGTAGGCTGCTAAAATCATTATCAGGTATGTACCTCTCGTAGCAGCGCAGGTGCGTAACCTAAGCCCGTCGGCTTCCCGGCTCAAAGAGCCACTAAATAACTAATCCAAAATGGTCGCACACTGCTGACCTACCTGCGTGTTACCCCAAAGAACTGTGGTCCCTGTAGTCAGCGTCGGCGAGTACACCTATGCTCGTGTCGTGAGTGCAAGTGTGAATAGCGTGTGCCATCCCTGGACACGTGTTTCGAGGTTGTTGCCTCTCGTCAGCAGGGAGTAGGAAAGAGTGCAGGGTTGCTGTGTAGGCTGCTAAAATCATTATCAGGAATGTACCTCTCGTAGCAGCGCAGGTGCGTAACCTAAGCCCGTCGGCTTCCCGGCTCAAAGAGCCACTAAATAACTAATCCAAAATGGTCGCACACTGCTGACCTACTTGCGTGTTACCCCAAAGAACTGTAGTCCCTGTAGTCGGCGTCGGCGAGTACACCTATGCTCGTGTCGTGAGTGCAAATGTGAATAGCGTGTGCCATCCCTGGACACGTGTTTCGAGGTTGTTGCCTCTCGTCAGCAGGGAGTAGGAAAGAGTGCAGGGTTGCTGTGTAGGCTGCTAAAATCATTATCAGGTATGTACCTCTCGTAGCAGCGCAGGTGCATAACCTAAGCCCGTCGGCTTCCCGGCTCAAAGAGCCACTAAATAACTAATCCAAAATGGTCGCACACTGCTGACCTACCTGCGTGTTACCCCAAAGAACTGTGAACATGCTGGTGTGACGAGCAGTGTGCGGCCAACTGGATTTGTTATATAAAGGCTCCCTTGAGCCATTTGGGCTGACGAGCTCTGGACCAGCACCTGCGCGCCATGAGAGGTACTCTACCTGTTTTTACGTTATTGGCAGTCCACGCGGCACGCCTTTACACTTACCTACTCCCTGCTGACGAGAGGCAACTACCTCGAAACACGTGTCCAGGGATGGCTAATGCGACACATGCTTTTTTTCAACACTGTGGCATAGGCGTACTCGCCGTCGCCACTACATCTACCAGAGTTCCTTGGGGCAACATGCTGGTGTGACGAGCAGTGTGCGGCCAACTGGATTTGGGCTGTAGAAGTGTGTCTTCTTCAAGAATACGTCACACGCATAGAAGATAATTAAGTTGCAGTTTATTCAGGATTAGGTATGTAATGAGACCCCATCCAGCAGCCGGCTGAAGACAACTGACAAACGTTTAAACATTGCTAGGCAGCACACATTCTGGACACCTAATATTCCAGAACCAAAGTGCTGACAGATAAGCTAAGAACACCACATCACCTCCCCCTTCACCAATAACCTAAAAATAACCCCAGACAAAAAACATTTGTAATAACAATCGAATGAATAAAGCAATCAAGTAAGAAAATGTTGTAACCTTAGAGGAACCCTCTTCACACAAAGAGGTCTGAACTCTTTCTCGAGTTCCAGACTCGGGAATCACTTTGCGTGTAGAAGGCACAACACTTCCATCTAAAGAAGTGACAGGGCGAAATTTTGCAACCCTGCTCAGATTCCAAATCTTGTGATCACTTGTTTTTATAGCATTTTTAAACACTTTAACTTGAAACGGCTTACTAAACTTAGAAACACCTCCTGTTTTCCTTGGAGACCTAATTTTGACCCAATCTCCAAGACAAACAACCGTACTCTTTACAGCCTTCCTCTCATCATAACGAACTTTCCGGTCATTCATTAACTTTTTCTCCTTTTCTCTCCAACCATCTGTGCTCCCCACATTGTCACACACTAATGACCTCTTCTTACACACCCACAAAGGGACTGCTTCAGTGCTAGCAATCCTACCTTTAAACAAATGAAAAGGAGCCACGCCAGTGGATGAGTGAGGAGTGAATCTATACTCCCTGACCTTTTTTTTTTTTAACGCCACCTCCCAATTTTCGCCACAAGACCTTGCTTGTTGTGTGGTAAATAATTTAATTACCGGAACTTAATTTGATGCGGAAAATTAATAATAATAGCTCAGAAAAATAAGAGGCAGAATCCGTGGTATTAGAGGTTCGGAACGGGCTTTATTCCAAAATCAATTCGAATTGATGGACTCCATATTCCATCACCACGAAGGTTCAGGAATATAAGGACCATACTTTATTGACAAGTAATCATTTTTATACAATAGGCATTACAGTGAAACAGATGCAGGAGGCGTAACAGTTGATAGCAAAGATAAAACATACATGCGTAACTAAAATGGGTGTAACTGGGCGTAACTTAAAGAACGTCATCAGGTATGATGTCACAATAGGGTGGTTCCATGAAAGAATTTCGCAATGTCAGCAGAAATACTCGGCAGAGATGCGCGCGCAGCAGTATGACGTGTGATTGACGTGCAACTAGGGGGTGAAGGGGACTTGACATTTAGCTCTACATATGGAGACAGAAGTCTGGGGGGTCAGGTCAACCTAATCCCAAATCATATCTAACATCCTATGTTTAAAGAACTATGTTATCCAAAAAGAAAGGTCTTTCGAACAAAATCTATTCTATACTGACTGTGAGTGCGTGTACAAGCGTCTAAGTGTCTACACTAGATGCGAGGGCAGAAATCTTCCATAGTAACAGGGCTATGAATTACTTGCATAAAGACAGAGAAGCCGGGCCCTTTGCTCGGTAGCTGGAAGAATGTTTACTTAAATTACTAGACAGGAATGCATTGGGTAGGGAGCGGAGCAGATAATCTCGAAGGTGAAATACAGTTTTTGGCAGGCAACAGGCTGGAGTCAGGCACCGTTAGCCGCGCAGGGAATAGGACAAAGTTCATGGATACAGATGCAAGCTCAAGCTGGAGCTTTCAGAGGCAGAAGGCAGGAAAAGGCTTAATGGCAGAATCAGGGCCTACTCGCCTGGACTGATAAATGGGATAAATGAACCATATAAAGCCGGTGGCCTTTCATACTTAGGAATGGAATATCCGACCCATTCATGGTGGATCTGAAAGAGGACATGTTGGCGGTGGACGCACATGTGTTTGCGTCTTCATAACTGGAACTGGAGGAAACATACATGTACTTGTGATTTATACATGAAACCGTTGGGGTCCAAGATAGGGGACATAACTGATCATAAAAATCCATATTTCCACATTCCCTCCTTGTCCCCTACTTGCCCTTAAGAGATATCAATCTTCATCAATCCGTTGATCTGTTCATATAGCATCATTTGTTCTTCCTTTTTCTTCTGGGATGAATGAAATCTTGGTGGTGGAATACACGATGTGGCACACAGACCACAAATCGCTGGTCCACATTGTAGGCATAAGCAGCAACTGAATAGTATGAGAAAGCCAATACCTAGGAAGGATAGGACCCTCCATCCAAAGGTAGATAATACACTCCAAAACCAACCGGACCAAGTCCAGGTGCCTGGATTCTGGTGTATCTGGCTTACAATCTTATGAAGGCATGTTATGGCTTTATATACAGATGGCGAATTTTCTGGTATGAAAATGCAACAGCTTGATCCGATGACCCTACAAGGTCCGCCCCTATCGGCCAGGATGACGTCAAGGACAAGACGATTTTGAAGCACAACAATCCGCATAGCAGACTGCTCTTCTGTTAAATTGCCTAAGGCGGAAATAGTTTCGTTTACTACTGCTTCAAGGGTTCTGGTTAATCTACGTATCAGCTTACTATTGGTAACTGTACCTATATAGGGAAAGAGACCTTTATTGAAATCTGTGTATTTTTCCCATGCTGTCTTAGTGTAATCGACTATTGGGAGATCTCTCCGTTCTCTATTGTGTACTAAATGAGTATTTCTATGATAATCAGGAGGAGCTAAGAAACAGGTGGCAAAAGGAATCCGATGTAGCAGGTACCATCCCAATCTAGAGGCAAACGTATATATGCAGTCTGACCACATACGAAGTAGGAATGGCGAGAAGCTCTAAATGTAGACTTGCCTTGATCACTGAATTCTATTACAGTGGTGCATCTACTATGGCCCATATGTATGGAACCATTCTTTCTTACACATAATTCACCTTTAACTGGAAATACTGACATGGCGGGCAAAATTGGTGCAGCTTCGGATTCAACATTCAGGATCATGAGATTAAGCGTGAAATTCCCTAATCCATATACTTCATTTTTTAGATCAGTTCCTGTTCTTTTGGGAAGTCCCTTCTTGTCAGGGTAGCAGACTTTGAGTAAAACTAAGTTCAGGTTTCCCCATACCCAGTTGTCTTGATAAACTGCGGACTTCGAATCTAGGGAATTGATCAAACTAAACCATGCTCCACAGGAGCCATTGTGTGTGAACGGATACGGAAAGAGAGGCAGAATTCCCTTGTAGTTCTGATAGGGAGGGAGTCGGCCACATATCCAACAATTTGTAGCATTGCTAGCCTGATGGGAATGATGTAACATACTAATGAAAGTGTTATTGCGCAGCGCAAATCTATAGGACAACTCATGCGGGGGTAATTCACTAAAAGAATGTTCAGCAGTAACATTGTAAACATGTTTAGAAATAGGATAATATATGTGCAACAATATACTTGCAGTGATTATTAAAAGACTTAAGAAAAACAAAATTAATAACGTCACTGTGCAATTACTACGCAGTGATTTACAGTACGCATGTTGTTTCAATCGCATTTTTCGGTTTCTTTCTCTATTCAGGTCTAGAGGATACATGTCAGAGACAAATTCGACCGATTCACCTTGGAGAGGACTTAAACAATCAAATTGTCTGACTTGTTAGACCTTAGTTTTAGTTTATATTGTTCCTGATTACTCTGTTCAACCAAAGGAAGCTTTGAGTCACTCGGTGAAGACACGCGAGGTGTATCGTTTACATCTGATTGTAGTCCATGAAATTTCTTGATATGACTTGAATGTATCCAGCCTTTGCGACCTTCGATCTTCACGGCTGTCCTCGTGGTGAGCAGTACTAGTTGAGGCGATTTCCACCTAGGATCCAGCTGAGACTTCCGGTCAAAGTTCCTCACTAACACCAGGTCCCCGGGAACTACGTCATGGGGTTTTACCTCGGTGTTGTCGGGAAAGGCTGCAGCTACCTGTGAACGACAAGATTGTAGTGCAGACATCAAGGAAGCCAGGTAATCTGTCAGCATATTACAGTCAACATCAGTTATTTTGCGTGGTATAGGCGTCCCCCACATATTTGGTGGTCTGCCAAAGACCACCTCATAAGGGGATAGCCCTGTTCGAGAGTGCGCTACCATTCTCATGTAAAAGAGTGCAACTGGTAAGGCTACTACCCAGTCGACACCTTTCTCTCTACATATTTTGGCCAATCTAATTTTCAGAGTTTGATTATGTCGTTCCACGAGACCGGCTGCCTCGGGGTGTCGGACACAGTGAAATTTCCACTGATAGCCTAACAAAAGTGAAACGTGTTTCATTAGTTCGGATGAGAACGGCTGGCCGTTATCTGAGTAGACAACACGTGGTAAACCGTACCGTGGGAAGAATTCTCGAACTAACTGTTTGGCAGTAGTCGGGGCAGTGTAATCTGAAACCGGGTATGCCTCTGTCCAACGGGAAAGAGCACAGACAACTACAAGAACATATTTGAATCCTCGACATCGTTCCATCTGGATATAATCCATCTGGAGGACTTCAAAAGGGTGATCAGGAGGCTGAAATCCACCCTGTTCTACGGGAATGCTTTTACCTGGGTTATACTGACAACAGATCATACAGGTACGAACTTTTTGTTTAGCTGCTGCTCGTAAATGTTTGTTGAACCAAATGTGTTGAATGCTGTCTAGCATAGCTTTTTCTCCTAGGTGCGCTGGACTATGTACAGTATTAATGATAACTTGGACCATTGAATCAGGAAGGAACCACACAGATTTTTCCTTCGTCATCCATCCTTGATCCGTTTGGATCCCTCCTAATTCAGTCCATTTCTTTATTTCATCTGGTGTAGCATGTGTCTGTATGTCAATTACGTCCAGAGCGGGATCCTTAACCGTCATGCAATGTGTTGGTGTCGGAACTATTGTCTTTGTCATGTCAGATGTTTGAGTTTGAGCAGTCTGTTTAGCTGTTCTGTCAGCTAGGTCATTGCCTTGGGAAATGATATCAGTAACTTTCGTATGAGCTTTACATTTCATAATTGATATTGCAGTGGGTAGATGTATTGCATCTAATAAGGCATGAATGAGGGGTCCGTGCTGAATGTGGGCACCGTGAGAAGTTAAATAACCTCTCTCTCGCCACAGCACGCCAAAGTCATGTACAACTCCGAATGCATAACGTGAATCAGTGTATATGTTGACTTTTTTATTTGTGGCTTGAATACAGGCTTGTGTCAGAGCGATAAGCTCTGCTGCTTGAGCTGACAAGGTATTTATGCAATTTGTTTCAATGATTTCAGTGTCTGTTGTGACTGCATACGCGGCCACAAGCTCTCCTGTACTTGTTCTCATACATGAACCATCTACATACAACGTCAGGTCTGGATCTGACAATGGGACGTCTGTTAAGTCTTGTCTGGGTTTCGTCGTGATAGTGATAACTTCAATACAATCGTGCTAGTGGGTCTGTTCCGTTTACTGGTAACAGTGTGGCAGGATTCAATGTACTACAACGTCTGATTTCTATGTGTGGCTGAAACAATGTTAACTCGTAACCGGTGAGTCTTGCTATAGTCAAGTGTTGTGTTTGTGTGCGGTTCAAGAGAACCTCTACTGCATGTGGTACTTGTACTGTCAATTGGTGTCCTAGTACTATGGCATCGCTTTGTCTGATTGCTAAAGCTGTTGCTGCCACTGATTTCAGGCACGCAGGCAGAGCCTGAGCTACGGGATCTAATGTACTAGAAAAATAAGCACATGGTTTGTGTGATCCTGCTTGTTCCTGTGTGAGTACTGACAAGGCAGTACCTTCGCGTTCTGTAACAAAGAGTGTAAACTGTTTATTGTAACATGGTGTTGCTAAAACAGGTGCTTGACATAAAGCTTTCTTTAGGCTTTCAAAAGCTTGTGTATGTTCCTGAGTCCAAGGGAGGACAGTCGATGTGGCTGCCTCCTGCGTTGTCAACTGAATGAGTGGTTTTGCTAGAAATGCATACTGAGGGATCCACTGCCTACAATATGAAGTGAGGCCTATGAAAGCCCGCACCTCCTTCTGTGTCTTGGGTATAGGCATGTTAGCAATTAACTGGATACGATCTGGTGTAAGCTGCCTTCCCTCCTTGGACAGCGAGTGCCCAAGGTAAACAACTCGCTGGACACAGAATTGCAGCTTAGAAGGGGAAACCTTGTGCCCCTTTTCGGCCAAAAATTGTAAAACCGTCAGTGAGGCTTTTTCACATTCAGGTTCGCTTCTAGCGGTGATCAGCAGATCATCGACATATTGAAGCAGGGCAGTGTTGACTGGCATGTGGATACTGTCAAGTTCTCGTTTCAGTGCTTGGCTATAGATGCTGGGGCTTTCTGTGAATCCTTGAGGTGCGCGTGTGAATTTAAATCTTCGTCCATTTAAACTAAATCCGAACAAGTATTGGCTTTCCGGATCTATTGGGACGCTGAAAAAGGCATTCTTGAGATCAATTACAGTAAAGAATGTTGCTTCGGAATCAATGGCTGTCAGTAATGAAGAAATGTCTGGGACTACGGGGTATTGTGGTACAATGCATTTATGTAATTCGCGCAGATCAATAACCAATCGATATACTGGCGGAGCTGTTGGATCAGTTCGTTTAAGAATCGGAATTATCGGTGAATTACATACATTGGAGTCGGTTTCCACAACCACTCCTTGGGTAATAAGCTCGTCAATGATTTGCAGTAAAGCCACTACAGCATCTGGGGGTAACTTGTATTGTCGCATTCGTGGTAGTACCACTCCTGCCTTTAGTGTGACTCGATATGGTGTAATGTTCATGCAACCAACATCTGTAGGGCCTTGTGCCCATAAATGTGTGGGTAAAGTCTGCAGTCGGTCATCCATGTCTCGGGACACATAGTGCCCTTTGAAATCACGTAAAAACAATCTTACTCCTTCCGGAGAACAACATATTATAGCTCCTAGAGCTTTCAACGTTTTTATACCTAACAGATTTTCTGGACATGATTTAGTAAGCAATAAATCTGTAGTTCGTGTCAAGGGGCCAATCGTAAGTGGAAGAGGCTGTGATACTTCGTTAATGATAGGTTTTCCTGAAAAGCCAAGGGAAATATTCTGTGAGCCTGAGAGGGGTGCCCCTGGAACTTCACTACGTTTTATGGTTGTTCGGCTTGCCCCTGTATCAAGTAAAAATTTTCTATCTTGGCCTAATAGTTCACTGTGTACATAAGGTCCTTCTTGATCTACAGGGACCTCGATAAGGGGTAAGCCAACTTCCCTCTCTAGGCTGTTTCATGAGTATCGTTGATAATCAGGATAGTCATACTGTGCGGTCTGGTACATCTGTTGTGTCGTTGTTTGTGTGGCAGCAATAGGCTGCGGTGGTGGAGCTGACATAGACTGTTGCGGAGCTGGCATGGACTGTGCATGCTGCGGGGCTCCTTGTTGGTTCTGATCCTGTCTAAGTGGTCGTGGTCTTTCTTTTGTGTTACCTATGGCGATATTATGTTTTAAAACTGGACAATCGTGTACATAATGACCTGGCTGTTTACAATAGTTGCACGTCCCTTTTACAGGACCTGCTGAAACACTGGACTGTGTCATACCCTTTTTATGACCGTCAGTTGGAACTGTCTGGGAAACTAGCATTTTCATTTTCGTGTCTTTCATGCGTCTTTGTTCATGTTCTTGTTCCTCTCTAATTCTATTGTGATGGTACTGTAGCATTTGTAACATTTGTGACGGAGTGTTACCTTGCCAGGTACTCTCGAATTTCAATACTCTATTCTTAACTTGGGGCAAGGAATTTTCAACCAATTTTGTCACAAACCGATGTGGATACGACTCGCTACTTGCTTTTATTCCACTATTTATACCAAAACATTTTTCAAATCGGGAATAGAAATCACTAGTGTCTTCATCTGGTTTTTGTTTACAGGCTGAAATTGCACCCCAGTCTTCTTTTTTCGTAGTTAATAAACGTGGCAGTACCTGTACTAGTAAACCTGGTAGTGTTTTGGTCTTTTCCCCAAGCCCTGAACCTGGACCTCGAGCTTTTTCTTCGTTTTCTAATGCTGTCCAGTCTATCTTCTGGTCTCCCACCTCCCAATCCTTTTCCTTGAGTTTTTCGTAAATGCCCGCAGGCATTAATACCTTCAATATTGTCATAATGTCGGGATAGGTATACTCTCCCATGAGCAACATGTCTTTAATTTCACGGTGGAAACCCGCTGGGTCTTTGTCATGACTGGGTACCACTTTCTTCATTTCTAATAGTTCTATTTTAGATATAGGTGTGTATACAAATACACGTTTAAACTGATTGTCCTCGCCTTTTATCGGGTGGACTTCGCGTAAGGGATTCTGTCTATCCATGTAATACGTCGTTCTTTCCTTGATGGGTAGTGAGACATGTTCGGGACATACAAAAAGAATGTACTGCTTTCTGGATTCTAGTATTTCTCTAATTAACTCAGTACCTGAACCTCTCCATTTATTCGTGAGTAATTCAGTCAATATATCAGGTAAGGGACCGGGATCGGAGTGTTGGCTTTTATATAATATAAGGAGTTGTTGAATCATATAGATACCAGCTAAACGCTGTTCATCTGGGGTGAGGTTCAAAAACGTGTGCGCTAGTGTATCATCACTATATTTTCCGGGACTATCGACCCAGTGAACGGCTGACCTGGCTAATTCTTGTTCGTCCATAGAATCGAGTATATGATAACCCCTTCGTTCTCGAAGTAATTTGTCAGCGGCTTGGAACGAATGTTCGGGGGACCTTATATTTATTATAGGAGTTTGGAAATTTCTGCTATTATCTGGACGTATCGGACGTATTGGATCAGTAAAGCATCTAGTATTATTGCACGATCTTCCTCTACCTACATAGGCCATGGTTTCTAACTGTCCTGTGGGCAGTTCTAATTCTTCCTCCTCCTCGGTTTGTTCAGGCTCGTCTACTGCTAATCTTTCTTCGTGTATTCGTTCTATTTCTTTGCGGATCTTTCGGCTCATTGCTACTATACATGATCGTTTATCATGTCTCCCCTCTGATATATTCCGACTCCATGTGGTAAGAATTTGCATTTCTTCCGGATTTACCCCTGGTCGGTCTTGATTTCTGATCACACAGTTTATGAGGAAACGTGACAGTTCCCCCTGTATTTCCACTTTCTGGTACTCCATGGCTCTGTTAATACTCTCAGAATCTCGCCCTGACTGGACAAAGTGATATATATTTTCTAAATGTGTAGTCATTCCTGGTAGCCTCCCTAAATATATTGCAGCTCGTCGGATACGTAATGATGCCAGCACCATTTCGTCCCCTTTTCCGGGCACAGGGTCATATCTACAATCTATTAGAAGTTCCTTGAGCGTGTCGGGAGTTACTAGTTTGGGCGTACGTTGGTGGGCTAATTCTTGAAAGGAAAGTTTATTTACTCTGGGTGGCGTGGAAAAAATGTTTGATGTACCTCCGGTAGCACCACCTGGGGTGCTGGGTGTGAAAGGATTTGTTGAACGTGATATAGCAACCATAGGTGTGGATACAGATGTAGAAACAGATGTGCTTGCCGGAACTTGTGTCGGAGTTTGCTGTTGCGGAGATACAGACGGAGGAGGGTCTTGGCGTTGAACCCCCTCGGCAGGCGGTCTGTGTGGCGCAGTATTAGCATACTCGGGAGCTGCGTCGTCTAAATAAGAGGAAAGAAAAACATCTTCTGCGGTTCTGGGATGCCCTTTGGGATGTACTTTTATCGGAAACAATGGGGGTGGCAAGTCTTTTGGTATCTCCGGAGTAGCCTTAGGTAACCCTTCGGCCAGAAGAGGATACATACCATTCATGAGGGCATTTCTTTGTCTGTCTATTTGTTCTGATTTTACTCGAGTACCTTCTTCGATTAATATATTTTCTCGAACTTTATTCGACTTCTCCTTACTTTTCTCTTCCTGTCTGAGCGCTTTTTCTGTACGTCTATATGATTCTTTACGCCATAATTCAATGGCATCTTTCTGTGACTGTCTAGCTTTCTTTTTCCATAATTCTTCCTCTACTTTCATGATGCAATCTGCATCCCAGGTCCCAGCTGCGGGCCACCTCTGACTTTCTGGTAATTCCTTGGTGTAGTCTACCCATAAATCAAGAAATAATATGGCGTCTAGGCCATGTTTATGATACATGAAGTACCCTGGAGTGTCCCTAGGAGGAATGGGAACAGCTTCTTCGAGTACCCCTTTTCTAGTTTTGATCTGTCTTAATTTCGAAAAGAGCGGCATATTGAGAACTGATCTGATACCTAATTTTGAACACGTTTAATACAACAAAACACAATAATGAACAGTCATTCACACCACAATATGCAGAACGTATTTAAAACATTTAACATTTAACATTTAATGAACAACAATGATGGCCATTTAGGGAACTAATCACTAAGCATAATACTCGACACTAACTAGGTAATTCTGAATTATATACTAGACATACTTGATATACTGCTAAACAGTACAGATACACTGCTGAAACAGTGCAGACCGGATTTGTGTACCCAAACCCGTCTTGACCGGCACAAACTATGTGCGCGTCAGAACGCCTCCCCGACAATGGTACTCACCGGGTAGCTCGGAACGGAAGGCCTCGGAACTGAACTGAACTGGACTTGAACCGGACTGGACTCGACTCGAAACTTCGGAACCTCGGAAACTGGTGGGCCTCTGTATACCTCGGATCTTGCTCTCTCAGCTAGGCTCTGGTCGGGATACTTCGCACTTCTCACCGCCTCGTCTGGGTGTTGATCGCAGCCTCAGTTACCCCCGCTCGGCAGGAGGGAGATACAGGAAATCCTGTGGGTACGCGTTGTTGTCCGTCCAGCTGTGGCAGGAGACCGGGCCTGCAACGCACCTCCGGCGCGTGAGATGAGAAAGTGTCCCTGTTAGGGCGCCATATATGTGGTAAATAATTTAATTACCGGAACTTAATTTGATGCGGAAAATTAATAATAATAGCTCAGAAAAATAAGAGGCAGAATACGTTGTATTAGAGGTTCGGAACGGGCTTTATTCCAAAATCAATTCGAATTGATGGACTCCATATTCCATCACCACGAAGGTTCAGGAAGTGAAGGACCATACTTTATTGACAAGTAATCATTTTTATACAATAGACATTACAGTGAAACAGATGCAGGAGGCGTAACAGTTGATAGCAAAGATAAAACATACATGCGTAACTAAAATGGGTGTAACTGGGCGTAACTTAAAGAACGTCATCAGGTATGATGTCACAATAGGGTGGTTCCATGAAAGAATTTCGCAATGTCAGCAGAAATACTCGGCAGAGATGCGCGCGCAGCAGTATGACGTGTGATTGACGTGCAACTAGGGGGTGAAGGGGACTTGACATTTAGCTCTACATATGGAGACAGAAGTCTGGGGGGTCAGGTCAACCTAATCCCAAATCATATCTAACATCCTATGTTTAAAGAACTATGTTATCCAAAAAGAAAGGTCTTTCGAACAAAATCTATTCTATACTGACTGTGAGTGCGTGTACAAGCGTCTAAGTGTCTACACTAGATGCGAGGGCAGAAATCTTCCATAGTAACAGGGCTATGAATTACTTGCATAAAGACAGAGAAGCCGGGCCCTTTGCTCGGTAGCTGGAAGAATGTTTACTTAAATTACTAGACAGGAATGCATTGGGTAGGGAGCGGAGCAGATAATCTCGAAGGTGAAATACAGTTTTTGGCAGGCAACAGGCTGGAGTCAGGCACCGTTAGCCGCGCAGGGAATAGGACAAAGTTCATGGATACAGATGCAAGCTCAAGCTGGAGCTTTCAGAGGCAGAAGGCAGGAAAAGGCTTAATGGCAGAATCAGGGCCTACTCGCCTGGACTGATAAATGGGATAAATGAACCATATAAAGCCGGTGGCCTTTCATACTTAGGAATGGAATATCCGACCCATTCATGGTGGATCTGAAAGAGGACATGTTGGCGGTGGACGCACATGTGTTTGCGTCTTCATAACTGGAACTGGAGGAAACATACATGTACTTGTGATTTATACATGAAACCGTTGGGGTCCAAGATAGGGGACATAACTGATCATAAAAATCCATATTTCCACAGTTGCATAGATTCCTTCAGGACTTTGATGAACCTCTCCACAACTCCATTGCATTGAGGATGATACAGAGAAGACTGTTTGTGCTTAATTCCTCTCGAAGACAGAAATTCTTGCCTCAATTTTGAAGTAAATTGTACGCCGTTATCTGACAAAAGCGTTTGTGGAAATCCCTCACTTCCAAATATCTCATCCAAAAATTCTATCACAACAACCGCCTCAACTGAGTTTACCACCTTTATCACAGGCCACCGAGAAAACAAATCCATGCAGATATTGACGTACTTATCTTGAGAACTGTACCTCACAGGCCCCAAGATATCTATTGAGATATCTGACCAAGGACTGTCTGCTTGCTCCCTAACAATCATGGGTTGAGTCCGGCATTTAAGTAATTTGTCGCAATTCGCACATTCCACACAATCACAAACAATCCTTTCCATGAAAACATCCATAGCCGGCCACCAATATGCTTCTCTAATACTTTCCTTGGTTTTAGCAATCCCCATATGAGATGCATGAGCACTATTGACCAATCTACCTCTCTGTGAAGGAGGAGCAAGTTTACTCCCACGCAAAAGAAGTTCATCTACTACAGACAATTCATCTTTCACGTTCCAAAAACCTTTGAGATCTTCACCACAATCTATTTTTTCACACCAACCACCTTTCACCATGGTGATAACCTTTTGCAAAACCTCATCATCTACAAGATCTTCCTTCCACTCACTCTCAGATAATATCCCCTCAGTGATCAAACATACATTAACTTTTTCTTCAGAACACTTACCACCAAACCATTCTACATCATCGACATCATCACTTTCAATAGAACCAAGTCTTGAAAGACAATCAGCAATAAGATTATTGGCCCCAGGTAAGTACGACACATCAAACATAAACTCTTGAAGAGCTACAACCCACTTACGAATCCGATGGGAAACAAAGTCAATCCCTTTCTTAGTAAAAACCTCTATCAGAGGTTTGTGATCAGACAATACTTTGAACTCCTTACCCCACAAAAACTTCCTTAATTTCCTTATAGCCCAGAACACAGCACAAGCTTCTTTTTCAACAACCGAATAATGACATTCAGCACCCCTCAAAGGCCTTGAGATAAACAAAATTGTCCTTTCTTGCCCATCAACCTTCTGAAATAAAACTGCTCCTAGCCCAGTCAAACTCGCATCAGTCATGAGATAGGAAAGTTTAGCAGGGTCGAAGCTACTAAGACACGGGGCATTGCTGAGATCCCTTTTTAGGCCAACAAATTCCTCTTCACAATTTTTTGACCACACAAACTCACGACCCTTCTTTAAAAGAGACCTCAAAGACTCAGTTTTTCCTGAAAAATTCTGAATAAATTTGTGGTAAAATTCTGCCATACCCAAAAATTTTATTAACTCCTCTTTTGTTGATGGTGAACGTAAACCAAGAATAGAATTGACCAAGGCACTTTTTGGTCTGTCTGCCGCCGAGACAACATGACCAAGATAGTCTATTTCTGCAACATCAAATTTACATTTTTCAGCGCGGAGTGTAAGACTGGCATCATGTAAAAGACTTAGAACAGACCTCAACCTCATTTCATGTTGACTTTGATCTGCCCCAAAAATAAGCACATCATCTTGATACACTTTAACCCCTTCTAGGCCTCCCAGTATGCCCTCCATTACACTCTGAAAAACAGAGGCTGCTGAAACTAATCCGAAGGGTATCCTCAAATATTTAAATGTCCCAAAGGGAGTTACAAAGTTGGTGAGGTCCTGTGAAGAAGAGTGAAGCTTAACCTGGTGGTAAGCAGAGGTTAGATCCAAAGAAGAGAAATGTTTCGCTCCTTCAAGAGAGCACAACATCTCAGCGATATTCGGTAAAGGATAATGATCAACAATCACTGCCCTATTGAGCTCTCTTGAGTCCACACATTGGCCTTTCGTGCCATAACCACAGGAGAAACCCACTCGGTTCCCTCAACTTCTTGAATAATTCCCTTCTTCAATAGCTTGTCTAACTCACATTCCATGCTATGCCTCACTTGAAGAGGTACATTTCTCAATTTTGCAACTTTAGGCAAAACATTTTTCTCCAGTAGAATGCGATGTACATATTTCTTTAAACAGCCTAACTCACTTTTAAAAACAGCGGGAAAGGCTTTGATCCAATCTTGATTACAATCTTCAACCACACTGACAGGAGGCAACTCTTTCAAACAGACAGAGGGCTTTTCATTGGGGTCAAGATAGACATAGAGATCTCTCTGGTGAAACCAGCTAATAAGGGAATCGCCCTTCATGGAAACATACATTTTTGCAGGAATGATTCTTCCCTTGAAATCAATGGTTCCCCCAAAATAACCTAACAATTCTATTGCAACACCACCATACCCTTTGGGCCTTATGTCAGGTTTTGCAAGAGGTACTTTACCCAATAAACTTTTCTCATAAAAAAAACTTTGGGAACAACATTTATTTTAGCTCCAGAGTCAAATAGCATGTTAACAGGGGCATCATTAACTAGTACGACTTCATAAAGGCCATCAGAGGACCCTCCTAAGATTTGAGAAACTACAATCTCTCCTTCATCTTCTACAAAGAGGTCAACTTCACTGACTTTCTTTTGACTTTTCACAGATCTGCAGCACTTAGAAGCATGACCCCTCTTATTACAAATTTTACAAATAGTCTTCCATCCAGGGCAGTCTTTGAAATTAGCCAAATGACCAGAGTCACCACACCTGAAACACTTTCCCTGAAAACCTTTGAGAGGTGTTGTTTTCTGTGAAAAACTGTTTTTCAATTTTGGTTTCACAACCTTTTCTTCTGATTTGTCTACAACTACCTTAACTTCAGTCCCTTCTTTCCTTTCACCTGAAGAATCTTTATAACATCAGCACAAGCCTTTGAATGCTCATGGCTCTTGGTTATTGTTATAACCTCAAGGAGCGTTGGGTCATCTTTTTGCCATAGAGCATCCCTAGTTTTGTCTTGAACACAACCCAACATAAACTGATCCCTCAACCGTTCTTCCAATGTAGCACCAAAATTACAAGTTGATGCTAATTTCCGCAGAATTGTTATGCATTGTTGGACAGACTCATCTTCCCGCTGCATTTTCCTTCCAAAGTGATAACGTTCAAGAATTGTACTTATTTTAGGTAAAAAGTGTAGATCGAGTTTCTTTATACATATCTCCTATTCATTAAGTGAAGCTGCGTCACTATCTGATAGATCTGGGAGATGTTCGAACACCTCTTGTCCTTCAGAGCCCAGACAGTGCATGAGAAGAGATGTTTTTCTTTCTGCACTCAATGAAGTGCCACATACGCGCGCATAATGTACAAATACTTTTTTCCACTCCTGCCAAGAGAGAGGAGGATCACCTGGAGTAGTGAGAAAAAACGGGGGTGCCGTGACATTCTGCATCCTAAAATTGAGATAAGGACAACCTAAAATAATACTCTATTGAACAGCAAGTAAAACTTTATGTAAGTTAAACAAATGAGAGAAAGCTGTGTGCATCAGCGAGTGAGTGATAAAACAGAATATTGTGCACAACTGCTGTGTGGATCAGCGTTAATTGAAAATCTTCCAAGCTGTGTGCATAAGCGCTAAATCATACTGTACGAAAATGCAATGACTACTGATGACCTTATCAAGTATTAAAAATTGTGAGTCATACCAGAGCTGTGCGCATCAGCGCTATCACCATTAACGTGCACACAATTAATGTTTCAGCTGTGCACATCAGCGATTCATGAAATGCCTGACCTTTGATTCACAGCCGACGAGCCATGCCAGAGCTGTGCGCATCAGCGCTATGATCATTAACGTGCACACACTTAGCGTTTCAGCTGTGCACATCAGCGATTCACAAAATGCCTGGACTTGGAATCACAGCAGACGATGCCCACTTTACACTGTGGATGACTACAACAATAAACAACACATTTTAGATTGACTTCGAAGTTAGCGAGTTCGAACGTATCCTTCCAAGATGTCTGCCACAGAGACTGCACGAAATGGCTGCTGCGTTCCAGCCGCACATTCAATTACGAGCATGCGCAGAAGGACAATCTGCCTTGGAAATTACGCCGATAAAGTTATTTCAAATAATCTCCATAGAAATTCCGTAAGCCCACCCCCGGATGTCCGTGATTAACGAACAGGATACTGTGCTTTCAGGTAAGAATTTTTAAGATCCTACCGTCTTCCGATGGTTATTCTCTTGTGTATCCTCGTCGTGTTAATTACGTTCTCAGTCGTTTTATAGAGATGAGCATTGAAGTGGCACAGAAATCATTCTTTTAGTAAAGTGGGATATTCGGTGATGTGGTGAGCGAGAAATCTTCACTTCCTTTTAAACTTCGCTGTTGAGGTCTCACATGCCTTTGTACACGCAGGTTAATCGTCACCAAAATGTAGAAGTGTGTCTTCTCCAAGAATACGTCACACGCATAGAAGATAATTAAGTTGCGGTTTATTCAGGATTAGGTATGTAATAAGACCCCATCCAGCAGCCGGCTGAAGACAACTGACAAACGTTTAAACATTGCTAGGCAGCACACATTCTGCACACCTAACATTCCAGAACCAAAGTGCTGACAGATAAGCTAAGAACACCACAGGGGCCGCCTCCGTCAGTTCTTTACATTATGCAGTAGGGTTTTTCCGGGGGTCCGGCAGCTGGCTCTTTAGGGATAGGACTTCACTCCTCTTCAAAGGAGTATAGATCTACTGCTCCTGAAACCGAGCATCGACTCGTGATCGGATTACAGTATCTGTGGAGTTGCACAATTCTGGTATCTCAGGGTGATAAATGGGATGGACTTCCCTCATGGGATGCTGTGTCCCCATCGTCGAAACCTTCTGGAGCAATCTGCCTTGGTAACCCACTAGTGTTATCACATTCCCAAAAACCTCATTGGGAGCCATACCTTCAGCATATACCCTGTCCTGTATGTCATAGATGATTTGTGGTACAACGCCTTGAAAACACTGTTCCCACAACCCTATCAGTGTGGCTGACGTGCTTAAGGGCATGCTGCTGTATAAATGGCTCATAATCTTTCATCACACTCCATACGTCCTCCACACTATAGATCGGGTTCCGAGCCCACTGATTCACCACCATTTGCTTTTCCTCATCACCCACCGCAGAACGTACCAACACTTTATCCATTCGGTCTCGCGCTGCTGCCCAGTTCGCTGCATGCACCCTACGCGCAGGAATTTCGGAATTCAACAGTGTTTGGGGTGTCACACTCACGGGGGAAACAGCAGATGCAGAGACTGGTACCATCATGTAAGGAGACAGGGCTGTAGGGCTGAATGGGGGAGTAGCAGTCGATACAGAACTAATATATTGGGCAGGGGAGCGAACATCAACCGCGCTAGTGACTGGTGTGAGTAGAGGAGAAGCGAGTGGGGCCGGGGCTGAGGCGGTAGCCCTAGAAACAGAAACTCTAGAAGGGGTGGCACTAGACGCCGAGGACTGAGATGTCAGGACTGCCGGGTACATCCGTTCAGGGGCATAAGTAGGAGGAAGATGAGAATCCAATAGCTCTTTAACAAAATCGTCACCTTCCTCTCTAGTGACATAACATTTATCTGTCTGTATCTGGAACTTTCTATCTGCGCATTCTATGCTCTTCTCTATCTTCCCTCTTTCATAGGCTACTGCTTTCTGTGTTATAGTTTGCGTGTGTCTCTTCTGAGCCTCTTTCTCTGTCATCATGCATCACTGCTTTGCTACTTTCTGCCATACTCTCAGAGAATCAAACATCGACTGCCTGCTCTTTTTAGCAAACCATTTTTCCTGCAAGAAATTAAATTTTTGTTCATCGAGCGAACCTGTAAGTGGCCACTGTAACTCAGCATTGTCCCTCATATCTTTATGCCACAATGTGCTAAACATAATAGAGCCAATACCATGTTTAACGTATATGTCAAAATTTTGTGAACTCTCTATAGGCGCAGGCTGGCTCTCTTCCACTCAAGCATCAGTAGAACAACATCGACATCCAAAACACCCCAATTTGCTTAAACAAGGCATCTTAATATAAGACACATGCACTGTCCCCCACAAACAAGTATGACACCAGCAATGGTAAACGGTCCAGAGATCACTCCCTACAGTCTGGGGCCTGTACCAAATTCAAGAAGACAGGCTTCAGCCCCAGACCTTTTCAAGTATTAGCCAAATTACCAGTTGGTCTGGCAGATTGTTTGTGAACAGCCCCAGACCTTTTCAAGCGCGCGCCGAATTTCCAGGTGGTCTGGAAGACTGCTCGCAAACACTCTGTGCCTTTTCAAGGGTCTGCAAACCCACCAAGTTCAAGACAAGTCAATCCGGAGACCATACCAAGACCCAGCCGTCCACTCGTGTCGTTCAAGCAAGGCAGTACAAAAACTGCAGACAAGACAGTCCAGAGACTGTATCAAGAGCCAGCCTGTAGGCTAGTGCCATCCAAGAATGGCGCCATTTTTACAAGTATCAAATCACTCACCTGGTGCACATAGGTCGAGTCAAGTTATTCTCCACTGCGGACTCTTCGGGCCAAACGGGCAACTCCAAGGTTTCGCCTTCTCAGGACCCCAGCCGGTGACCACTAGATGAAGGGGCGCCCGATCACCCGGGCGGGGCAGCTGCGAGAACCAAGCTTAGTCTTGTGTGGGGTACCCTGATTCGCCTGACCGACCAAACGCACCCCCTGACCCTACAACCCCTTTATGGTCAAGCTGGATCACCTTGCAGGGTCCCTGTTCGGGTGCCAACTGAAGGAAAGGGCCCTCTAGGGCCACTCGGGTTTTCTCCCAACCACCTGCTATGCGTTCTAAAGAATGAAGTCGGTCAGACAGTAGAGAATACAAACTTACATGTTTATTAGAAATACTCTCCAGAGGACTCAATGATGACCTGCACCCTAAGATGTCTGCCAAGTGACTGACCCCCCAACCATCTACAGTGAATAATAATTCCTCCTGAGAGGCCTCCAACCATGCCCATAATAAAAAACTACCAGCCTGGGATGAACATGAACAAAGAGGCACAGTAGGATGACCGAACACTAGCCAGATGGGTACCTTTTATCAGGAGTCCAAGGCCACGGTGCTGGATCTCAGCTTCTCCTAACGTGGGATCAGAAGCTACACTTTCAGATAGGCATGTGAGGGCAAAATGGCCTGTTCATTAGCAAGTCGAGAAACAGCCTTGAACAGAAGGAAACATAATAACGAAACAGTGTTCTGCTGAGGCAAGCAATATGAGTAATGAGGCCTAACTCAGGCACAGTCTAAGCAACCTAATAAGGATTATGAAATGCAAAATGGAGTCACACGCTAACTGAAGCCTGCGCATTATGGGGATAACTCAGTGGGTTGCATAACGTGAATACAAATGGCATCTATTTAGCCACACATTGCTAACCTATTATAGCATAAAACGAATGCGTTGTAGGGATGGGAATTTGAAACCTATCAGAACAGATACACGTCATGACTTCATCTTCTTCCATAGATTGAAATCCATTGCTTCCACTCCCACACTGATTTTACTACAGTACTTATGGGTCAATTCTGCTTGCCATGTTCATCCTCCGTCAGAAGATAGTAGATGTTCAGTTTGCTGTATGATAAGTGCATTACAGTCACTGCACATAACGGTGGATTGGACATATGCTGCATTGTCACGGACTACCTGGGTTTCACATTCTTCCATTCTTCATAGTTTATGATGTTCTCTTCAGAAAGCTTTGGAAAATTTCCTGCATGTTTGTCTTAATTTCAAAGGTAGATGTGCTCGCTCAGTTCGAGATATGGCTTTGAGGCTTACTCGGGCACCCCCCAACTTGCATCCACAAACTGGAAGGAGTTGGATTTAGCACAGTGAGTGCACTAAAGGCGCATGAAAGACATGGCTTCCTGAGCCTCATGTGGCTGTCATGGGAGCAATTAGCAAAGGTTCACTCTGCATGCGTTTGATAACGTTCAGGAAGAAGGAGGCAGAGACTTGGCAGGTGGTAAATAGTCAAACTCGTTATGTTTTGTGTCGTATGAATGGGGTGGGCCCTTGCATGGAGGCGGTATGTTTATGTGAGTGCAAGCGATCTGGTTGATTGGGCCTGTGGCTGGCAGTATGGAAGTCTTGTGTGTGGTGCGTGAATGGCGTGTGAATGTACCAAAAAGCGGTTGGTGCCTTGAATTGGCTTTATGGCTCACCTTCAGAATGCTTGGCTTCAATATTTATATACTTTGATAAGTATTTGCGCTTTGAAGTTGGCGTTTCTGGAGGTGCTAAAATGAACCAGTATAAGTGGTGGATTAACTTTATCAAATTAGTGTCAGATTTATATTTGTAGCTACATGGGGAGTGATTCAGTTAGGGGGGTACAGAGGCTGGAATCTTTAGAACAAATTTTAAACAAACAAATGCCTCAGACACCATAAATTTGTTTTTTCATTTTACCACAGACATCCTTTTAATTAACTCTGTGTTAACGCTGAGGCATTTGTTTGTTTGAGATTTATATTTGTGGCGGTTTAATGGCCTGTTGTAAGACTTTTTTTGTCAATATGGCAGCTGGGGATTGTGTGACCTAGCTCAGTCATCACCTAGACAAACCTTCACATTTTTAAGTAGTAGAAAGTGAGGGTAGTACAGGGATGAATGACTTGTGTGGCTCTCACAGTTTTTTTTTTACCCAGAATCCCCTGCAAACTTCAAATTTAGCCAAAATGTAAAATATCTTCACATCGTAGTGATGGAATGTTCAGGAATCTGCGGCTACCTACATACTTCCATCCATCTAGCGGTTCTCCAGGTCTTACGATAAAAATGGTACCTCGCTTGTGTGGGTGGGCCAAGGGCCTGCGATAGGCAAGGGCCCAAAACGTATTAATGAGACATCAAAATTGCCTATCACAAAATGACCTGGTTTTACAAGGGGGGTCACCTGGGTTTTGGCCCAGGGCTCGGCAGCCATCTAGGGAAACCTACCAAACCTACACATTTTTGAAAACTAAACACCCAGGGAATTCCAGGGAGGTACGACCTGCGTGGACCCCTAATGTTTGCCTACCCAGAATCCCCTGTAAACCTCAAATTTAGCTGGAAAAAAAATCACTTTGACACATTTTTGTGTGGGATTACAGTCCCGGCACAAATAACCACCTAGTGTTCTCCTTGGTCTCCAGAGTAAAATGATACCTCACTTGTTAGGCTGTCCAATGCAGATTCTGCTAAAAAAAAAATCTTTTTTTTTTATGTAGTGCTTAGAATTTGCTGTGCTTTACCCTTAATCCATATGTTTTTGGCCCTTAACAGTCACGGGCCCTTGGCCTACCCACACAAGTGTGGTATCATTTTACTCGGGAGAACAAGGGTAACGCTGGGTGGTAGGACATTTTTGCGGGCACAGTGATCCCACACATATTTGTGGAAAACATGATTTTTTTCAGCTAAATTTGAGGTTTGTAGGGGATTCTGGCTAGGGAAACATTGGGGGTCCATGCAAGCCTTACCTCCCTAGACTCCCCAGGGTGTCTAGTTTTCAGAAATGTGTGGGTTTGGTAGGTTTCCCTAGATGGCCGCTTACAATCCCGGGTGCTGCCCCTTGCAAAACCTGGTCTTTTTGCGATAGGTAATTTTGATGTCTCCACAATACATTTGGGGCCCTTGTCTGTTGCAGATACTTGAGCCAACCACACAACGTAGGTATAATTTGTCTCAGAAGACTTTGGGGAATGCGGGTTGGGTGGAATTTAGTGGATCCACGCAGATTCCAGAACTTTGCATCCCAGAAATGTGAGGAAAAAGTATATTTTATTTTTACAAAGTTTGAAATTTGCTGGGGATTCTGGGTAACAGAACCTGGTGAAAGCCACACAAGTCATCCCATCCTGGAATCCCCTGGGTGTCTAGCTTTAAAAAATGTTCAGGTTTGCTAGGTTTTCCTAGGTCCCAGATGAGCTAGGGTACAAAAACCACAGCTAGGCACACTGCAGAAAAAGGGTCAGTTTTCACTGGAAAAAAATGATGTGCCCACGTTGCGTTTTCGTCTGTGTCCTGTCGCAGACACTATGCCTACCTACACAAGTGAGGTACCATTTTTATCGGGAGACTTACGGAAACACAGAACAGTAGAACAAGTGTTATTGCCATGACTCTGACCTGCTTACGGAGAAGGAACCAGCGTGCCAAGTAGCTCCCCAGAGCACCAAGGACCTGCCTTTTGCTCTCCTTACAGACTATCCCCCATGGGCACTCGGTTTGCTCAAAAAAGACTACCGTACCAGAATCAGATGACTCTGCGATTCTGCAACCAATGCTCATGGCTCAAGTTTGAGTGGCCCAAAACCACAAGATCTCCCCCCAGCGATCCTGACCTGGGATCTGGTGATCCTTTACCTCATTCAAGCTTCAAGAAGACTCCTGCAGACTTAACCCAAAGGCTCTCCCTGACCGCGACCGGAGCAGGTAAGAAAATCCAATGCCAGAAAACCCATTCACTATACTCCGCATGGCCTTGGGTGGCCCAACTGACGGTGTCCAGGCATCCCCCAAGATCCGAACTTATCTCTCTAGTCCGTGGTGGCTTTCAGAATGCCTCCCTGTCCGAGCCTGCATCAACTTCACCAAATCGAAGGTTTCCATTGAAAAGCACAAGGTCCTGGATTTTTTTTGCACCCTGCATCCGACCGCCCCAGTGCCACTGGTGGTGCAGCTCTGGTGCCGATTGTTGGCCCCTGCAGTGCTGACCATAACCCCAGGAGATTTGCTCCCACACCCGATTGGCCTGCTTGTAAGCTGTCCCTAATCGAAGGCACTGTTTGCCCCATTAGCTAACATTGGGCCCCTGCACTCTGTGCCAGGCAGCCCCAGTGCCTCTGCTAGTCGTGTACTTGCCTGAGATCCCGCTAATGCTTTTTCTCCCGTAGGAACCCATGTTATGGGATTTTGGGTCTAAAATGTTCGAAGTGTTGAACTGATGTTTCTGTGGAGGAAAGAGAACTAAACTGCAAATTATAAAGTCTTACTTACTGTGTATTGTGGGAACCTTAAGTTTGGTATCTAGGCATACCACCAGTGGTCGTCAAAGTAATCTAAAGTTAACTAAAATGTATTCTGAAAGTAATTACTGTGTAATTTAAACTGCTTTTTAAAGCGATGCAAACCTGTAACAACTGCAAATCCATCCTCAATTGCATATCTGTAAAGGTTTACAAATGGAAGTATTTTTTACCTACCTGTGCCAAGTCCTGCTTGGTTCTCAAAATAAAACACCTTTTTTATACTTACCCTTTTGGCATGGATTCAGTCTCTGAGTGTGTGTGTCAGTCTTGACTGAGTGAATACAATGAATGCTTAACACATCCTCTGAATAAGCCCAACAGCTCGCCCACACTACCATAAAGAGAGCTGTTTGACTTAACTAATTTAGCCTCTGCTATAGCTATGGGGACTCCGTAGACTCTGTAAACATTATACCTTACTTTGGTATAGTGTATATATATAGAGCTAGCTTCCTCCATCTTTGTTTAGTCAAATAGGCTTAGAGAACGGTGATCCTGTCTGACAAGGTGTTGGGAATATTTAAGCTACTGTAAGACATTTATCTGTAAGGGTCCTGGGTAAGGAATTTGGTAGGATTCATGTGTACTTGTGCCATCTCATGGAATTTTCCCTGATTTGAGATCAGAATTTTACTACTCCATATCGGTAAATTCAAGCCCAAATATTGAACTGAATATTAAACTTTCTGAAAATGTCACTCAAAAATCACTGCAACGTTTTACCCTGGGTCCAAATAATGTATATGATGAAAGTACACTTCAAAAACAGGGGGAGGTAGAGGGTATTAGGCCAGGTCCACCCTCCTTTCAGTCATGTATGGCCAAAAATTGGATTACCAGATAGAGGACATAGCTAGGGTGATGCTTGACCCCAAATCAAATTGAATTGGAAGGTCAGGTATTTATGACCAGAAAGAACAATTACTTTCTTGAGTCCCCTCACTCACCGGGGTTTCCCACCGGTGACATGCTTCATCATTGGGGTCCTCTCAATCCACTGCAGGTTCAGGCGTGCTCCGACTTGCGAAATTACGTAGAAGCACTAATAGGCGACTATGTGTGGTGCAGTGTTTAGTGGAGTGGCTAGGAGATCTAAAAATACCTGGCTAGTGGGCGAAACACTTTATTCAGTTCCTAGTCGATATATTAAAAACAGGGATACTAGACATCGATGTAACCATATTGAGTTAAAAGTCTCAAGTGTTGGTCAACATGTTTCGAGCCTCCCCACGGTTCATCTTAAGGTCCACACAGGGGCCAACCCTGTGGATTCCACTCCAGGTGACCTAAAAGGTGAGGTAAATAAATAGTTAAGTGAGAAGTGATGTGTACACACCTACTGTGTGTGCACTATAATACATGTGATTTTAATTCAATTGATCGTAGTATCTGTAGGAGATAAAACAGAACAATGTTAGCCATACATCTGCCTGCCAGGGCACTGGCAGGTACTGCATATAACGCACAGTGTCTAGAACACACTTAATATAGTTAGTTATGCTTGAAAATAACATTGTAGTCGTCTGTTCCATCGTGCCTTATCGGTGGAATTAAACATGCGTGTGTTGTCTCCTAGGGAGATCCTAAATGAATGTGTTTTTAAAAACCGAAACATAGACACCACGTGACAACACATATAAAAACCACAAAAACAAGACTTTTGTATATTGCGCCATTACATACTTCAAATGATGTTCAGATTAGCACCTTGGTCTGGAGGGGTTGAGGGTCTCGTATTCATACTCTGAAATGATGGTAAAGAATGTTTAGATATAAGGACAGCAGCGATTCTCTGAAAAAAATGAGAGCAAGTGCCGCGGTATTGCGGTTATCCATCGTTGCCGTTTTTGCCGCCAAAAACGATCTGTAGTGGCTGCGCTGTTAGGGAGGAAAGAGGGACACTTACTTGAGTGGAGCTCGCCTCGGCAGTAATTCACGTACTCGTACCCCTGGAGACCGCATATTAACGCGTCTCTCAACGGGTATCGGATTAAATACTGTTACTTCCGCCTAGTCATCGGATTGATGCTAGAGCGGTAACCGTACCAGGAAATCGCCTCCCGAGTGTGGGAAAACGGTGGCCGTCTTGGGGGAAATGAAGTAGGGAAGGCGGTGTTAATGACAATAAATATAGGGAAATTCTTCTTATGAGTCGATTATATCCCCCAAAAAGGTCCTAGTTAATGTTGCGGTTTGATTCATGTACAAAGACCGCCTTGTCTGAGCAAAGATTGGTGGCCAAGTTGGATGAGACTAGGCTCTTATGTTGTTCATATTGTTTTTCTGAAAGTAAAAGGTTTTCTTGGTCATGTTAGCGACGGGGCTAGCATATTCTTCTGTGGGGGCTCATGGTACAGCGAAAAACGAGTGATTAGGTGCAATCAGAGGTTTTTTGTAAAGTAGGACTTTTCAAGTATTTTTCTTTGGACTTTTAAATGTACACAAAATAAACGTTCCATGTTGTTTAGGTAATTCTTGTTCTTATCTTGTGAATTGCTCCCAGGGTATGTTATCATTCAGACCCCTGGTGTCCGTGCCGAGTTTAAACACCCAGCGTTGCTCCTTCTCCAGGAGATTTTGTTCTAGTTTCTCAGTCGGTTTCATGTGTTCTAGTAACACCCATTGGAGGTCGTTGGGGGTGTGTTGGTTTTTAATGAAATGCCTGGTCATCTTGGTGGTTGCTCGCCTGCATCTGATGTTACTACGATGCTCAACTATCCTTTTGCTAACCTTCCTGGTCGTCATGCCTACGTAGTGAAGGTTACATGTGCAGGTTATTAGATAGACCACCCCTACGGTGTTGCAATTCATGAATTTTCACAATTCTCACACTGTTATTATTTAGTGTCACACTCTTGGTGGGTGATGTCAGGTGACATACACTGCAGTTGTTGCACGGATAATGCCCGTTGGGTAAAGGCTGTAAGACTCTCTGCTTCTCCCCGCTTGGAATTTTGGGGCGAGTGTGTACAAGAATGTCTTTCAGATTTCTCCCTTTCCTGTGGGAAAACATAAGTCTTGGAATGTCTAAACTTCCTCTGTTCAAGATGCGCCAATGTTTCTTCACAATCTTGGCCACCTTGTCTGATGCCAAGTTAAACGATGTAATACAGATTGGTCTCTTTTCACTCACAGGTTTTTCTTGGTGGGCCTCCAGGAGCGTTTCTCTAGGATTGTTACCTGCTCTTTTCTTGGCTTGATTCACTAGGTGTGGGGAGTATTTCCTTGTGATCAGTTTTCTGGACAGTTCTCTTGCTTGTAGCTTGTAATCCTCTTTCTCCGTGCAGTTTCCGCGCAGGCGCAGGAACTGTCCAAATGGGAGGTTTTCTTTGAGTTGTCTCGGGTGAAAGCTGTCATACAGCAGGAGACAGTTTTTCGCTGTTGGTTTAAAGTGTGTGGTGGTTCTTAGCGAGTCTCCTGTTGCAAAAATGTTCAGATTCAGGAAGACTAATTGTGACCTGCTCATGGTGTGGGTGAATTTGAGAAAATATGATGACAGCAGACAGAGCAACAGAGATGAGTAGAGGTAGCCTCAATAGAGAGGTTAAGAAACTGATGAAAGATAACTTTTCCTGTGGGTAGCCTAGAAGGTAGGACCCTTTGAGCAACTTCTCATGCCTTAATACTTCTGGCGCGCTTGAAGCTTCAGGATTTCAGAATTAGCACTGTAATTTCAAAAGCTACACAACAAAGCCACTGCAAGGAGGATGGTGCTTGCTTTTGGGGGGCATTGACACCTGTGAACTCCTACTCTTTATTTGGTTTTATTATGATGGTTTTTAACTTTATATTCCATGGTATTTAGATATGTCCCCCCTTCATTACTACTAGCAGCTTTGATGGCTTGTTTTGTTTGGGGGATAATGGGGTGGGTTATTTGCCGGTTAGACCTGGCATCGTCTGCATGGTTCTTCCCTAACATGTTGCCTTCAATCCTGTTATTTTGGGTGTCTTTTTTGTGGCCGGCTCTGTTATTGGATGGCTCTGTTTTCATATTCTAGCCACTAACTGAATCCATATTATATTGACAGATTACTGCTTTCCAGTCTCTGAGTTAAGCCTGCCAGAGCCTATGGTCTTGAACTCACTGGTTTGTGTTGAAAAAATACTACTTTCTTTAGTCACATGGGCTTAGAAAATTGTGATCTCGCCTAATAGGGTGATGGGTGTCTTCAATCTACTTCAAGAGCCATATTCGCAAGGAACCTGAGTAAAGACTTTTCAATTATTCAAGTTTACTTGTCTCATCTTATGATATTTTTTCCCCATTTGAAATCAGAATTTTATTACACAATATCTGCAAATTCTGCCCACATATTAAATTGTACATTAAGCTTTTTGGTAAGACACTGGGTAGTGCGACAGTGAGAGATACAAGTGGTCTGAAAAGAGAGGTAAAGACACTTTCCCTGGGGGTAGCTTAGAAGATAGGGTGCCTTGAGCAACTGCCCATGCCTTAATATCTCTGGTGTACTTGAAGCTTCAGCAATGTCAGGATTGGAACTATAAATTCAAAAGCTACATGACAACCAACTGCAAGGAAGATGGTGTTAGATTTTGGGAGGTATAGTCACTGCTGCCATCTACATTTTATATGGGTATAATATAATAGTTCTTGGCTTCTTATATTGCAAGGTATTCAGATGTGTTTCCCCTTCATTACTACTACCAGCTGCAATAGAATATTTGTTTTGGGTGGGGTGAGTTGGTTCTTGATTTATTAGACCTGCCATCTTTGGCATGATTCTCCCTTACCTTTTGGCCTTCGAAAATCCTCCTTTTGGCGGCTCTCCTTTTGGTGGCCCAGTGTTTGGTGGCGCAGTGTTTGGCATCCCAGTGTATGGCTTGGCTTGCCTTGTTTTTGGCGGCTCCTGTTTTTGGCTTGCCTTGCTTTTGGCAGCTCATATTTTTGGCTTGCCTTGTTTTTGGTGGCTTCTGCTTTTGGCTTGCCTTGTTTTTGGGCGGCTCCTGTTTTTGGCTTGCCTTGTTTTTTGGCAGCTCCTTTTTTATCGGCTCCTGTTTTTGGCTTGCCTTGTTTTTGGTGACTCCTGTTTTTGATTTGCCTTGCTTTTGGCGGCTCCTGTTTTTGGCTTGCCTTGTTTTTTGGCAGCTCCTTTTTTAGCGGCTCCTGTTTTTGGCTTGCCTTGTTTTTGGTGACTCCTGTTTTTGGTTTGCCTTGCTTTTGGCGGCTCCTGTTTTTGGCTTGCCTTGTTTTTGGCAGCTCCTGTATTTGGCGGCTCCTGTTTTTGGCTTGCCTTGTTTTTGGAGCTCATGTTTTTGGCTTGCCTTGTTTTTGACTTGCCTTGTTTTTGACTTGCCTTGTTTTTGGCTGGCCCTTGTTTTTGGCTGGCCCTTGTTTTTGGCTGGCCCTTGTTTTTGGCTGGCCCTTGTTTTTGGCTGGCCCTTGTTTTTGGCTGGCCCTTGTTTTTGACGGCTCTTGTTTTTGGCGGCTCCTGTTTTTGGCTTGCCTTGTAAATGGCAGCTCCGTTTGGCTAGCCTTGTAAGTGGCGGCTCCGTTTGGCTAGCCTTGTAAATGGCGGCTCCGTTTTTTGGCTTGCCTTGTAAATTTGGTGGCTTTTTGTGCATTTCTTTTGATGGGCATGTTGAGGCTGTTTTTGCCACGATCTCTATTTTGTTTACAGAATACTGCTATCCTATCTGATTTAAGCCTCCCTGCGCTTATGGTCTTGTTCACATTGGTTTATGTGCTGAATAAATGCTATAAAAATATTTATTTAAAAAACATTGTTTAGTCAAATTGGCTTAGAGAATGGTGATCCTGTTTTTGGCTTGCCTTCCTTTTGGCAGCTCATATTTTTGGCTTGCCTTGTTTTTGGCGGCTTCTGCTTTTGGCTTGCCTTGTTTTTGTGTGGCTCCTGTGTTTGGCTTGCCTTGTTTTTGTCAGCTCCTGTATTTGGCGGCTCCTGTTTTTGGCTTGCCTTGTTTTTGGAGCTCATGTTTTTGGCTTGCCTTGTTTTTGGCTTGCCTTGTTTTTGGCTTGCCTTGCTTTTGACTTGCCTTGTTTTTGGCTGGCTCTTGTATTTGGCTGGCTCTTGTATTTGGCTGGCTCTTGTATTTGGCTGGCTCTTGTTTTTGGCTGGCCCTTGTTTTTGGCTGGCCCTTGTTTTTGGCGGCTCTTGTTTTTGGCTTGCCATGTTTTTGGTTTGCCTTGCTTTTGGCGGCTCCTGTTTTTGGCTTGCCTTGTTTTTTGGCAGCTCCTTTTTTAGCGGCTCCTGTTTTTGGCTTGCCTTGTTTCTGGTGATTCCTGTTTTTGGTTTGCCTTGCTTTTGGCGGCTCCTGTTTTTGGCTTGCCTTGTTTTTGGCAGCTCCTGTATTTGTCGGCTCCTGTTTTTGGCTTGCCTTGTTTTTGGCTGGCTCTTGTTTTTGGCTGGCTCTTGTTTTTGGCTTGCCTTGTTTTTGGCGGCTATTGTTTTTGGCTTGCCTTGTTTTTGGCGGCTCTTGTTTTTGGCTTGCCTTGTAAATGGCGGCTCCTGTTTTTGGCTCGCCTTGTAAATGGCGGCTCCGTTTGGCTAGCCTTGTAAATGGCGGCTCCGTTTGGCTAGCCTGGTAAATGGCGGCTCTGTGTTTGGCTAGCCTGGTAAATGGCGGCTCTGTGTTTGGCTTGCCTTGTAAATTTGGTGGCTTTTTGTGCATTTCTTTTGATGGGCATGTTGATGCTGTTTTTGCCACTATCTCTATTTTGTTTACAGAATACTGCTATCCTATCTGATTTAAGCCTCCCAGCGCTTATGGTCTTGTTCACATTGGTTTATGTGCTGAATAAATGCTATAAAAATATTTATTTGAAAAACATTGTGTAGTCAAATTGGCTTAGAGAATGGTGATCCCATCTGGCAAGGTGTTTGGTATCGTTAAGCCACTTTAAGACATATATTCTTAAGGATTCTGGGTAAAAACCAAGACTTTGGTATGATTCATGTGTGCTTGTATCATCCTCAGAAAATGTCACTCAAAAATTAATGTAATGTCTTGCCCAGGGTTCCAAAATAATTGATGATGACAGTGAATAGAGAGACAGTGAGAGGTAGAGGAAGCCTGAAAAGAGAGGTTAAGAAATGGAAGAATGCCTTGAGCAACTGCCCATTCCTTCATTTTTGGCTTGCCATGTTTTTAGCAGCTTTCTATTGTGCATTTCTTTTGATGGGCATGTGGAGCCTGTTTTGCGACTAACTGTACTTTTATGTTCTTTACAGAATACTGCTGTGTTGTCTGAGTTAAGCCTACCAGTGCTCATGGTCTTGTAAACATTGGTTTGTTATGTGTCGAAAAAATATAATCACATTTTTTTAAAAACTTTGAGTCAAAAAGGCTTAGAGAATGTTGATCCCGTCTGACAATGTGGTGGGGGTCTTGATGTCATTTTAAAACCTAAATTCATAAGAATCCTGGGTAAGAACTTTGGTATGATTCATGTGTACTGGTTTCATCTTATGGATATTAAAATCTCAGAAAATGTTTCTAAAAAAATCACAGCAATTATTTAGAACCCTTGGCAAAACATTACAAAGATGATGGTGGATAGAGCGACAGAGGTCGAGGTAGCCTGAAAAATGGCTTAGAAACTGGTAAGAGATCACTTTCCCTGGGGGTTGCCTAAAAGGTAGGATGCCTTTTGTATCTGCCCATGCCTTAACTCCTCTAGTGTACTTAAAGCTTCAGAGATGTCAGAATTGGTACTGTAAATTCAAAGGCTACATTACAAGCCAGTGCAAGGAGGCTGATGTTAGATTTTCAGAGGCATGGACTCCTACCCTTTGTTTGTTTTTATTATGATGGTTGTAAACTTTTTATATTCCAAGGAAGTCTGAAGCATTGCCCCTTCATTACTACCAGGTGTGCGACTCTTTTTTTTGTTTTTTGAGGTCTGGGGTTTTGTTATTTTACTTTTAGACCTCGCATCTTTGGCCTGGTTCTCCCCTAACTTATTTCCTTTAAACCGCCTGTTTGTGGCAGCTGAGAATCAATCAATGCTTGTTAAGAGCGACTGCTCACTCGTTAGGATCTCAAGGCGCTGGGGGGATGGGACTGCAGGTCCTGCTGGGTGCTGAGGTTCAGTCGAAGTGCCAGGTCTTAAGATCCTTCCTGAATTGGGTCAGCGAGGGGGATAGCCTGAGGTAGAGAGGCAGGATGTTTTAGGTTTTGGTAGTGATGTAGGAAAAGAATATTCTATCTTCCTGGTCTTGCGGATCTCAGAAACGGTGGTAAAGGACAGTTGACCGGAGGTGTCTGTTGGGTACGCGGAATAAGAGGCAGTGGTTCAGGTATGCTGGTCCAGCATAATGGAGTGCTTTGTAGGCATGTGTGAGGAGCTTGAACTTGACTCTTTTGTTGGCTGGGAGCCAGTTAAGTTCTTGCAGGTATTTAAAGATGTGGCTGCGGTGGGTTATATGAGGACCAGTCTGACTGTGGGGTTCTGTAGGTTCCGGAGGAGTTTCTGGGTGCCGCCTGCATAGAGTGCATTGCTGTAGTAGAGTCTGCTGCTGATCAGTGTGTGGTTTACTGTCTTTCTGGCCTCAGTGGGGATCTATCTAGCGGTTCATCGGGAGTGAGGAGTCCAATATTCTGAGGTTTTTTGCGTAGTCTGTGATTGTTGGGAGTTCCAAATGCAGGGGTCCACAAGGAGTCTTCCCAGGTGGAGGTGTTTGGCCCTAGGATGAGGACTTTGGTCTGGTCCGAGTTGAGCTTGGGGCAGCTGTCTCTAATTCAGGTGGCAACACCATTCAACCCATTGTGGAAGTTGTTTCTGGTGATTGTAAGATCGTTGGTGAGGGAGAGGATCAGCTTGGTGTCTTCGGCGTACTAGACTGAGTCCTTGGCTCTCGACTATGGTTGCAAACATTGAAGAAGGTGGGGTTCAGGGAGGAGCCCTGGGTGATTGACTTTGCAGCTGATCCCTCATGAGTTCTGAGAGAAACGGTGGTAGTACGACTCGCTGTGTTATACTGTGAGGAAGGAGCAGATACAATCCAGGGCTTTATTGCAGATGCCAGCGTTGTGGAGTATCTTGCTTAGGGTGCAGTGGGAGACTGTGTTTAAGGTGGCCGAGAGGTCCAGCAGGATGAGGGCTGCTGTTTCTCCCCAGTTCAGAAGGGAGCAGATGTTATTCGTGGCGGCGATGAGGGTGGTCTTGATGCTGTGGTTGCTTAGAAAGCCGTATTGAAAGGAGTCCAAGACATGATTGGCTTCTTCCAACTCGGAGAGTTGGGCGTTGATGTCCTTTTCAATTCCCTTGACCGGGAAGGAAAGCCGGGGAACTGGTCTGAAACTCTTGAGGTAAGTCTGGTCAGTGGACAGTTTCTTACACAGGGGTTGATCTTGGCATGCTACCAGTAATCAGAGAAGGTGGTAGTCTCGATGGAGCAGTTGATGATGCAGCGTAGCTTGTGAGTGATTCTGGTGGCTCCTAGTATCCAGCGGCTCGGAATATTCGGCAGCTCACTGTTTGTGAGCTCGGTATCTGGCGGCTCACTATTTGTGAGCTCACTTGTTTGGCGGCTCACTATTTGTGAGCTCACTTTTTGGCGGCTCATGTATTGTGGTACATTTCATTTGATGGACATCTTAATGCTGTTATTGCCAATAACTGAACCTATATTATGTTAACATAATACAGCTGTCCTGTCTCTGAGTAAAGCCTGCCGGAGCTTAAGATCTTGTACTATTTGATTTAGGTTTTGTAAAAATTTAACACATTTTTTTTTAGGATTAAATCTCTTTTATTGGCAGACAAGAAGAATGATCACATAAACAGCAAACTGCCTACAACCCAAATTGGGCCTGCTGCGCTTAGGGAATAGTGGGTTAAGAGCCAGTCAAGACTCATTCAGATGTGCAATGCACTTCATGTTCAGTATTTTCTCAACACAGCCTCCTCGTGGTGTTGCTGAGTGTAGCAAAGCGCTATGCATGACAAAGAATAACAGTGAAAACAAGGAACTGAAACTAACCAAAAATGAACATGCTCCCACCCCCCACCATTTCCCCTTCCCGCAAGTATAAAGTGCCTAAATCAGCTAGTGCTAGGAGTCAGTTAATTCGCGCTGCCCCTAGCTGCTCCACCTCGCAGGGCAGTAGTCTGATGTTACACAGATAGGACAGGCAAGTCAGTTGCCTGAATTCTTTGGATAGGATATCAATGAATTGGGACCAAATTTTCATATATGCAGTGGCATCAGTACCAGTCGCCATCGACAGCCTTTCCATGCCCAACCGGGACCAAAGCTGGTGAACCTATTGTCTGTGGTCTTTGACTTTTTCTGAGCCCCAGTTGTCCAGGAGTAGCCTATGTGCAGTGTATAGGGCCAGTGCAATCTGTTGACCTCTGGTGGACCAGAGTGGATATGTAAGTGGGTTGGGTAGCCCCAGAAGGGTATATGCAGGGAACAGAGGGATCTCCATATTAAAGATGCTATCGATATCCTCCAGGGCAGTCTTCCAGAATCTGGAAATCTCTGGAGAATGCCACAAAAGATGCATCAGCGTCCCTGGGTTGCCAAAGCTTTGCCAGCACTAGCTGTTACACTGTGCATTCCATTTTTTAATGCGTGCAGGGGTGTAGTACCTCTATGAGTACATTTTGTATTTTCTTTCTGTTATGTGCTTTGTCCTATAAAATATATCCTCCCATTCTTTGTCTAGATGGGTTCAACGAAGTTCTGCTTCCCAGCAGACCTGGCCTGGGGTCTTGTGGTTAGAAGATGATTTCCTCAAATGGCGATAGATTAAAAAAATTAGCTTCTTATCGTCTGCTTTTAGGAAAAGCCATTTCTCAAAGGAGGTCATGGGTCTACTGGCTTTGGGGTGTATCTCAGTGTTAAACGATCAGTGAGTCAGCTGTGTGTGTGTAATTCTGTCCTGCTCCAACAAGGAATATTGAATTTCAGTTGATCAAATGGGATAAGACCCAGCGCTTAGCAATGCCCGGGGACATACCAGGGGGGGAACTCTGGGTTGGCGAACAAAGGTGTCGTAGGCAAGGGGAAAGATCAAAGCCCAGCGGTCTCCGCCACCCAGTCCCATACTTTCAGTGTAGGACTGGTTTCTGGGGATTAGTAGAGACCCCACTATCTGTGAGCACAGGGAAGCCACACCTCATGACAAATGTGTGCACCCGTCACTGTTTGATCCATGAAGACCCAGTGCTTCTCCGTCATAGGGCGGTTCCACTCTATTAGGTACCTCAGTTGAGCTAAATGATAGTACCGCAGGACATTAGGAACTGCATAGGCCCTCTTGTTTTATTCATTGCAGCAAATGCTTTTGCAATCTGGGCTTTGTCACCCCCGCCCCCCCATATAAAGCAGTTCATCTCTCTTTGAAGGTTGATAATCACGCCAGGTGGTTGAGAGAGGGGGAGTGTCTGAAAAATGAAGAGGACCCAAGGGAGGATATTCACCTACACCCTGGCTATTTTGCCCAGCCATAATCGAAGCAAGCGTTGCCATTGGTCTAAGCCTCTCCGAATTAGGACCATGAGTCTGGCATAGTTAGCTTTCGCAGTTTTGAAAAAAATATATATTTTTGATTTTTGATAAGCCAATAATACATAAAATACATATATCAGACAAAGTGTCTCATCAGCCATAAACAATTTCTAAATCCAGGTGGGGAGGAAAAGCATGACAGATATAAAACAGTCATAATTATACAAAGCCCTGATTAAGTTCAACGTACATGTCAAATCATGCTTAAAAAAGAAAAAAGCGAAAAAGGAAAAGAAAAAACAAACAAAGAAAAAAAGAATAACATATGAGGGGTAGTAGGTAGGAAGATCATGCCACGGTATAGCCTATGCCCTGGTGTCTGCCAAATGATCAATTATAATAACCCATACCTCCATACCCAATCTCCGTTTTTGCACCCCCTTGAGAGCATAGAGACTGAGCTCTAAGTTACATATAGAGTATAACCTCCTTCTCCACATTTCAAATGGCAGTGGTTCTTTCTATCGCCATAATGTCGTTAAACACAATCGACCCACTGCCACGGTTACAAATTCCAAATACCTAAATTTGTTCATCTCGCCACTAACCATTGAGTCTTCCAGAATTCCAAATAGCATAACAGTGGAAGTGATCAGAATCTGTACTCCTGTGACCTCGGTTAAAAAGGCCTCCATCGTACTAAACAAATGTTTCAACTCCGGGCAGGCAAAAAACATATGTAGACTATCAGCCTGACCCCTCACACCGTGTGCATTTGCCCTCATTTAACCCGCCCCAACATGCTATTTTGGCAGAGGTATATTACAAATGAAATACAGTCTTATAATGTTGAGTTTGAAGGCTGAGGATACCAAAATCTTTCCAGCCAAAGCAATCGAGTCATGTAATATGTCCCCTGGCTGTGATAGTCTGGCATTCCATTTTAAATCCTGCGCCTCAAAATAATCAGATTGCGCTTCAATGAGAAGTTGATATAGAATACCAATCTTCCCCCGCCCCCTAATTGTCTCTAGTAGGTTCTTTTTGGGATAGAAATCCTACATTTGCCTTTAATAGATAATCCTGGACTTGGAGGTATTTAAAAAAGTCTGCTTTTGGCAAGTCGAATTTAGAGACCAGTGAGGAGTAAGACCATATACTATTTTTATCTACTAAGTCTCCCAGAGTTACGACACCCTTCCGTCTCCATCTGACCATTATGGTATCAGAGAAAATCGATGAAAATAATGCTGAAGATGCGGTAGGTGTATAAAAATGTGTCCGCCCTATCTGCATATCTCGCACCTGAAGCCATACCTTGTAAGCAGCGAGCACCACCTTGAAGCGGGTTTTCTTGTAATAGCTAGGCCCTAAATTTTGAAAGAAACCCCTCTCCGCCTCAATGCCTAGCAGCATTTGAAAAATATGAGGGAATTAATATGCTACAACTTCCCCTTCCCCCACCAATAATATTCCCTTTGCTGAAGTAAGCATGCCCAATATTAACACATGAAATTGGGTACCTACCAGCCCCCTCGCGATCGTGGTAGATTTAAGTATTTCATAGCTCGACGGGGTTTGCCTTGAGCCCACAAGAAGCTGCTACATATTGACTGTAGTTTTTTCAGCTGATTTTTAGTAAGATCCAAGGGTACAGACCTAAAGTAATACAAAACTTAAGGGAGGATATTCATTTTTAAAACATAACGCCTGCCCACCATTGAAAGATGTAAACCTTCTATCCTATCTAGCTTCCTTTTGATTTAACGAACCATGGGGTCCCAGTTGGAAAGTACCATTTTATCCAAGCACGCATTTATACGGATCCCCAAGTAGTTTGTCTCTTCTGTCAGTAATAAGTGCTTGGTTTGTAAAAATTATTTGAGCTTTGCCTATATTTAATTTGTAACAAGAGTTTTGTCCAAATAAAGAAGGTAGCCGCTCAATCTTTACCACAGCCTTGGCTGGATCCGGCGACACTACAGCTATGTCACCCGCATATGCAAATTTTTTGGCATACTCTTGCCCAATCCTCACAGAAGGTATGCTTAAACTATTCTCCAATAAATTTAAAAACGGATTGATGTAAAGAGCAAAGAGTAGAGGGGAGCACGGACACCCTTGTCTGGTACCTCTATAAATTGGAACCTTATCAGATTCCAGCCCCATTGCACATATTTGGGCCGCAGGACACTTAGTTCTTATTGCCCTGATGAAGCCAGTGCCAAAGACTTGCCACTGCATAGTTGCCCATAAAAATTCCCAAGACACACAAACACGTTCTCTGCGTCTAGTAAAATTATTCCACATGGAGCCTGCTGGACAGTAGCATAGTCCAACAAAGCAACCATCCTGCTAATGTGGTTGCCGTGCCTCACTTAGGCTGCCTGCTTTTTTGAATGCCAAGAGTGGTCGCCCCCATTTCATGGTGCCACTGTTGAGTATATGCCAGTTCTTGTTAAGTATCTTAGCTATTTGGTTAGAGGTCACATTGTAGGTGGTGAACTAGCAGATAAACTACTACATCTAAATATCCCATCTTATTCATGTTTAACAGAGCTCCCCTGATTCACTTCTACCAGGGACTCGTCATTATTTCAAAAACGAAGTCCACCCTTCCATAAAGAGACAATTCAGGCCATAGCTGTGAGTACGTTTTTTCTGTTGACTTCTCTGACTTGGTGTTCATTTCATTTCTGTCATATTGTACCAATCAGACACTATGTACAACAGTTCTAATAGAGTCCAATATTTGTCCTTGCAGTTGGCCGCTTTTGAAAAGGTTCGAGCCATTCTGCCATTCGGGTAAGAGTTGTGTTCATTTGTTAAGAGTCACTAGTCTTTTTGAAGCTGAGGCGTTTTGCGTATTGTTAGTGCTTCGCATTCAGTGTAGTCATACTCTTCTTTTTGCTTTTTATTGTAGTGTCTTGGTCCTGATGAGAACCCCCCCCACTCAAGGATACGGGGTTCGAAACGCGTCGACCTGTTGTCTTTGCGTAAAACACTGGTGTCAATAAAATAAAAAAAACTGTGGTGCATTTAAAACATTTTTTCAACCTTGAAGAATTTACATATATCCTTGTTATGCACCTTGCGACAGCTTAGTAAAAATCTCACCAGGTTTAGTCTTTGACCTTTGTTAAAACACGGCAATTGAATAGGTCATTGAAGGGAAATATTTCTGATTGTTTGTAGGTGTGTATGAGGAGTGGTGTATGAATGTGAGTCTCTAAGTTTGTCTGTTTTTGTCAAAAAGTGCTGTGTAGTCCCGTACATTTAAAAATAAGTTTCTTGGTTTTCATTTTTGTTGTTTGACTTAATTATTCTTGTATTATAAATTGTTGACGGCTTTTTTGTATCCATCTAAAAAAACAAAAAATGTTTCAAACAAATTTGTTATAAAAAAACTTGATGAAATAAATACTATTAATTAGTATTCACGTGGTTTTGAAGCGTTCTTCCATGATGTATTGAGATCTTGAATTATTGATCGGCATTGGCGCTTCTTTGTTCTCTCGGTTATAGGGCTCCGCCTTGCTGATTAGAGCCACACCCATATTTGTTCTCAGATACCATTAAAGAGAGCATGGCTGAAACATGTTGACTGACTAGGATATTGGAGTTACCTTAAGACCTCCCAAAATATCAGAGTCTCATTTTTACTCACTGCCAAGGGCCCATTCATTAAAACAATCATTTTCTTACCTATGGGACCCTTAGAACAGTCTTTTTAACATGCACTCACCTTTTCACTGCACTCTCAAAGGAACAATACCAGCTCCCCTGTATCCAGGAGTTGTAGCACACCCAAGGTGCACTCGGTGCCTTGGGTGGAGCCCGAGGATGAAGCATGTCACCAACTAGGTTGGTGAGTGAGGGCCTTCCTATGAACAAAATGTGTTTCCTTGCTAATACAAACATACGCTTGGAGCACCCACTCCAGAGCTAGTTCTTTGATTCAAACATAATGTCAAGGTTCACCTGCAAAGGCTGTATACGAGCATACTCTGCATTCTGGAGATCCATGTGTAGCTCCTGTATGACCTGTCTCTGCTGTTTTTGAGTGCACAATCCAAAACTCAACCCCCCCCCCCCCCTCCCCGGAGCCATGCCTTTAAGACATCCCAGACCATACCATCTGTGGTAGAATTGCGGTTAATAGACACAAATTTGTGTAGACACTGTCAAATGTGAGAAATAAACTGATCATTAAAAAGTAATTTCCTATCAAATGAGAAGGTCAGTTGGGACCAAACCAAGCCCTGTATTACAAGTTTTATTAATAATGGATTGTGGTCTGAGGTGACCCTGGGGTAAATTTGTATCTGCGCCTCTGCTAGATAGTTTTTGGATACAAAAAAATAATCTAGTTTGGCAAGTATTTGATGCAGGCAAGAATAATGTGTGAACCCCAGATCAAGATGTTTTAACCTAGGCCATATGTCAACCGAACCATGTTCATACAGAAGTTGTTGTAGGGCTTTGTAAACCTTGGGTTTCTGACCACCATATTTGTTACTAGCAGGAAATTGCGTAGCTTCCTCCAATTGAATATTCAAGTCCCCACACAGTATCAAAGAGAATGCCCAAGAAGCCAGTTTTACATTCAGGTAATCCAATATCTGAGCCGTATCAAAGTTCGATCCATATACAGAGCATATTGTGAATTTGTATTGCCGGATGAACATTCAACTATCGACCACCGCCCACTTTTGTCCGCCAAAATCCTGCCACGGGCGAAGTTATTAGGCCTAGCAAGGATAGCCACACCTCTTGTAGTAGTTCCTTGAGATGTACATACCAAAAGCTTGTACCCTAGTTCTGTGATAATCTTTCACTTACCCCAAGGTATGTGTGTCTCTTGTAAACAGGCCACAGCAGGGCACGTCCTTCTGATTTCCTGGGCCACTCTTTGCCACTTGTCTCTATCATTAAGACCACGTATGTTGAACGAACAAATAGATAATCTATCCGTCATTCTCCCATCTTAAGTTACTTTGAGAATGCCCTCCCCCTTAACATCACACTATTTGCACATACTGGCTGTAAATCATTTATTGGCTCAATTTCAATTTTCGCCCGTGACCCTGAAGCAGCTCCCTAACTCCCGAGAACACCCCTCAGCCCCACCCCTACGCTTGTTCTGCTAGCAGAAGCACTCCCTAACACCCCAAACAAGAAGGCTAAAAGACTCATGGGTCTAGGGTGATGGAAAGCCTAGTATCATTGCTGACCGCCCCCTCTCACCCCCTCCCAAATAATTCCAGCCCAACCCAAGGTGATTAATACCCAATGATAAAGCACACCGTGATTTATACATAGCCAACCACAACATAAATAACTTGCCCGCCTGATCATATCATATATCAGCCATTTTCCTATGGTTTAATACCCTGTAGGAACTCTCTAGCCTTGAACTCAGAAGTAAGGAATTGGGCTTTGTCCTTATATATAACTTTAAGTTTTGCGGGATTCAGAAGAAATGCTCTGAAAAGGATCGATTAACTGTTGAAGTTGCCACCTTTTTTCTACAGTTGTATGAGAATAATCAGGTCGGACAAAGGAGTCAAATCCTTTTCCCTTTCTCTCCCTATCTGGCGTCATCAGATCATAGAGAGCCGCCCTAGAAAAGAAGTCAGACAGACAGAAATCAGAACTGCTCTAGGTCGTGGAGTGGATTGGCCAGAGCACCTCCATGTCCCAAGTCCATTGTGTCAGTTCTGGAAATGCTTCAGTGAAAAGTTAAGCAATGAGCTTCTGAGGACCTGGGCCTTTGCCACCCTCCAGCACACCAAGCACTCTTAAAGTATTGCGCCAAAAGTGATTTTCCATGGCCTTGAGCTTTCAAGCAATGTCATTTTTCTGAGGCACCAAAGTCTCTGTGGTGGCTTTCTGGATGGTCCTCTCGTCCTCGAGTGTAGAGATCCTGTTCTCTGCTTCAGATATCTTCTCGGCGAAGTCCGAGCAGGATTTAGCTGCTCGACAGAGTGAATTTTGTAGCTTACGGCATGCACCTTGTGTTTTTTGACTCTCGGCGCAAGTCTCATCTCTATGCGTTATTATAGACTCATAAATGAGAGCAAGGGAGATATTTTCCAAGTGTGTTGGCGTATTGTGTTTCCCTTATCTCGCTGCTTCCTCCGGGTCTGCTCCCAGATTAAGCAGGTGTGGCAGCAGAGTCCCCTTGTTCGGCAAGGACAGATGAAAACACCTCTTTCTGAACAGTACCTGTTACCAATGGCATTGTTCTGGCTCCCGTCCCCTCCTCATCCTGCTGTATACTACTGGCCTCATTCCAATGTCCATTTGGTGACCCCCCGCGGGCTTATCCGACGTCTGAAGTGACTCATCGCCTGATGAATTAGTGGTCTGATAAAGAGAAAAACTGTTCACCAGCATCTACCTCCGGTAATTGATGAGCAGGTTACCTGGTGGCAAAATGGCGGCTTCTTTGTCAGCTGACTGAGCACTCATAGCCGATCACCCCCCCTCTCCTCTCGTCTCGGTACCCTGGAGAATTTTCTTGATGCAAAATCGTCTATGTATGTCCACACAACTGTTAACCCCCACTCACGTTTCCAAGGAATGCTGTGGAGTATCCTCACCTCTCGCTGGTCCGTGGTACCACTCGCTCGCCTGGTCTGATCCCGCTCTCAAGGTCTCGCTTTCTATGGACTCCCCAGCCAGTGCAATGCTGTTGCTATGCCGCCAAAATCTGCCCGAGGGGGCAAGACTCGCACCGCAGGAGATTCCTTCTTCTCTGTGAAGGTCCTGGAAACAACCCAAGAAAAACGATGACATGGAGCGGCTGCTAATAGCGAAGCTGTTCTGGGGCATGAAAGCAGTCTGACTAGTGTGAAGATCACCCCTGCAATTTTTTTGCCCCAAAGAAGAGGAAAGAATGCCAAACCAGAGGGCTGTCTGCTGGAGGAAGGTGTTTCTGCTAATAGAATAGATGAGGTGTGTTCTGATAACGGGGGGTATTGGACTGAGTGTAGATGCTGAGACAATTACGGGTCGAGCAAGGGAACATAATGAGTAATATTTTGGGGCATGACAAGGTTGGGGGACAACCACAGTGAGTCTTGGCAGGATCTTCTAAGAGTACTCCGGAATCTGCACTCGCTGGGTCAGAGGTGGAGGTTGCCAAACCAACTGGGGGGAAACAAACCATGGATGCGAGCAATAACAACCCCAAACCTTGCACGGTTTTAGTGAGACTCCATGCCAGGACTAGTCCCAAGTAGGGAAGGTCTATCTCAACCCACTAGAATTCAAACTGGGATCAGAAAGTTTGCTCAGTGTCCTGATTTGTAGTAAGGTTCAATGCCCTACGTAGCTCTAAATACGCTTCGCTTCAAGACAATGGTTGGAAGCAAGGACAGGGGCCGGGTTATTGATATCATCCGTGTAGAGAATAATCAGACTAATCAAATTATGATTGGCCCGAATGGTATGCCTGATGCCTTAGGGTTGTCTCGCAGTTGCTGCACGAAGGGCTCCATGTACAGGACGAACAGGAGGGGAGAAAGCGAGCAGCCCTGCCTTGTGCCCCTCTCAATAGTGAGCCTAACGGAGCTCACCCAGTTACCCCATACCATGGCACTATTGGTGCTTTAAATCCAATTCTCAAACCACTCGACCACACTGAAGCGGCTGAGACTCGCAAACAGATGTATCCTCCCCCATCACACTGTACAGTATCTCATGAAGTGTATCACAATCATCAGGTTTGCTGTCACCAGAAAAGGAGGGTAGCACCTAGGCCTGGGCAAAAATTTTGTTCCGTTCGCGGAAATTGCGATAGTTTGACATTTTCGCGTTCCGCGGAGAGCGCGAAAATGTCAAAATTTCCCCTTTCCGCAGCTTGGCGATAATTTGTTTCTTGCTCGTGCTGTAAAATAATACATTCTCGCGCGTGCGCGATCGCCTTACCTGAATCCCTGCGTTCGCCGACAAGTTTTCTTGATCCGGTCGCGTTCTCCATGAGATGTTGGATTGTTTTTAGCCATTTGCGCTGTCTCGCGACAGTTCGCGCCCGCAGTGACGTCATGCGTCGCGCGATCACGTCTTTCTTCTCGCGATCATGCACCGCGAGACAACTCAAAACAAGATGGCCGCGCCCGCGAGCAACCACATGGGTAAGTTGGCGACCTGCAACCATGCAGAAAATCTCGCGAACATGCGGGAAAAAAAATTCCGCATCTTCGCGATATTTCCGCTTGTTTGCGATAATTTTAAACATTTTCGCGATAATTTGCGAAAGTGGATTTCGCAAATTCCGCCCACCCCTAGTAGCACCTCAGACATTTCTTTAGCCACACCTTGACCTACGGCTGTCTCCACCAGGAGCTTTATTGTCCGCAGGGTCTTAGGGGGGGGGATCCTTGAGATCTAGGTTGGAGATCTTATTAGCCTCTATCAGGGAGCGTAGCTGGTGTGTTTTAGCGTTCATTTAAAAGATAAGACAAAATGGGTGGCCCAAGGAATAGGGAGTACACTGGGAGTGTAGGTGGCTGGTAACAGGGCAGAACTCTTTTTGTTTCTGCATGGTAAAGGCTGCAAGTTCCTGGAACAACTGTAATGAGTGACCCTGGAATTGTATCCTCTGGTCCAATCTGGCTGCTTTGAGGATCACTTCCTTTTCTCTGAATTTGTGAATGTAGATCAGGATATCTGCTGGTGGACAAGGGGGAGCATGGGGGACCGACTCTGGGGCATGGATCTATATTGGTGATACACTGCGGTTTACCCCCAGACTGCTGCTGAATAGAGTCTGAACATTGCTATCGAGGTCCAAGCCCGTAGAGACCCCCAGATGCTAACATAGTTTCTTCTAGTCCAGTTTTCGAGGTCTTCGTCGTGGTCCTGGAAGTACATTTTTTGATCCTGCAAACAGATGATTAACTGCTGGAGGGCTTCTATTTCTGTGTCCCTGGCCAATGAGCCCTCCTCATGGGTCACCATTCTCTCCCCACCGCGTCTATGTCTTGGTGTACTTCCCCGAGTTCCAGCATCAAATCCTTTTTCACTGTCTACAGGTCCTCTCGTAGAGAATCGAACAAGGCCTCCAGAAACTTCGGTTCCATCTCCTCCCCCTCGGTGCTTTGATTCTTCCTCCGCCAACTTCTTCCTGCTGGGACTCTCCTGCACCCTTTAGCAGCTTTTCACGGACTGAACAGTCCTTTTCTGCTTTTGATGTGGCCATTGCTCCCCGGCAGTGGAAGCTAGGAAACCAAGGGGTGCAGGGTGTTGAGCGGCCACTGCGGGAGCAAGTTCTGGAACCCAGCTGAGACCAGTCCGGCCCTTGGTGGTGCTGTCTAGGCGAGATATCGGCCACTGTTCCCCTGGTCAGCCGCCCAGCGTCCAGGACGACCACAGAGAGACATTCTATCTTTTACGACCTTCCTCCAGATTGCGGGCCACTGCCCGACCATGGTGATAGAGGGTGGTGGACCCCCAGGGAGTAGACTGCAATGCCCCCCTGCAGCCCACTGGCAGTGTCCATGCGTTTCTGGGCGGGGCACACTGGTGGCCCCAAAGAACCTTAATCCTAGGACTGATAAGGGCAGTCACAGCCACAACTGGAGTGTGGTAAATGAGGCGTTTGTGCTAGTCTTTCCCTGCGTAAACAGAGAAAGAGGAGGGGGTCAGAGCACAGGTGGCCCATGCAGGTCCCAATGAGTGTGGCAGCCCAGTTCTTTTGTTGGTTCCGCGGTCCACTTTCACCACGCTCCGTGTGTATCTGAATGTCGGCAGGAGCCTACCAGGGCAATTTTGTGAGAGGTAAGGTTGAGGTTTTGCAGTGTTCTGGGACCAACCTGAAGTTTTGGCCTAGCCTGGTTCCACTGCTGCTCCAAGCCTCCAGTGCTGCCCCAGTCCCCGAGCTGAAGTCCACGAGGAGCAGTGATCCAGGGCAAAGGGGATGTCGGGCTAGACCTCCCTTAGGCCTCGACCCGGCCTTGTATATCCCCCGGGCTCCGTCAATGCAGCTGAGTAGAGAGGTGAGGTACGTGTCTTGACATGTTCCATCTCAGCAGGTGCCTCGGGGGGCCCCGGATGCAGTGCAATATGTGGGATTGAGTGAGCAGGTAGCTTCACAGAATGCCGGACCTCTCAGCGCAGCACTCACCACAGACTGCTGCTGTAGCAGCGGTCCTCCGGACCCAAACTGGCACAAGGTCCACCACCAAGGCGCTGGCCACAGGGGGAACGGTAGCTCTTCGGGCCACTCCTGGGGAGGTCCAAGCAGCACCAATGGCGGCCTCTGTGTCCTTGATGATTCGGGCCCCCATGCTCACTCGGCCGTCACCTTCCTTTCCTCCGGACCCTTGTCATCCAGCTCGTTTTCGCAGAAATGGAGGTATGGTGTGAACCGCGCTAGGTACGGCCTGCAGATCGCTTTCCATCCCGCTGGTCTTCTGATCGAGCTCCGACGAGCCCCTGGGTGGCTGCTGCCTGTCTTCGGTATCGTGTGGCCCCCCCAAGAGACTCTACTGGCCACCATCTTGGCCACGCCCCTAAGTTTTTTTTTAAACAACTTTGTTTAGTCACATGGGCTTAGACAATGGTGATCTCGCCTAATAAGGTGATGGGTATCTTCAATACACTTTAAGACATATTTTCATTAGGATCCTGAGTAAAGACTTTTCAATGATTCATGTGTACGTATCATCTTATGGAATTTTTCCCCCATTCGAAATATGAATTTAATTACTCAATATCTTCAAATTCAGCCCACATATTGAATTATAAATCAAACCTTTAGAAAACAACTCTCAAAAATCACTAATATTGTGTCTAGGGTCCTAAAAAATTGATAAGACAGTAGGTAGAGTGGCAGTGATAGATACAGGTAGCCTGAAAAGAGAGGTTAAGAAACTTCTGAAAGATCATTTTAACTTGAGGCGGCCTAGAACTGTAAATTCAAAAGCTGCAAAACAATCTACTGCAAGGAGAATATTATTAGATTTTGGGACGTATAGACACCAGCCGCCACCTACTTTTAATTTGGGTGTATTATGCTAGTTCATGGCTTCTTATATTCCAAGGTAGTGAGATGTGTTGCCCCTTCATTATACTAACAGTCGTGATGGCTTGTTGGCTTTTCGAAGATTTGGTACTTAGCGTTTTAGACCTGGCGTCTTTTGCACGGATCTTCCCTAACTTTTATTCTTCAACCATCCTGTTTTTGCCGGCTCTGGTTTTTGGGCGGCTCTGGTTTTTGGGCGGCTCTGGTTTTTGGGCGGCTCTGGTTTTTGGGCAGCTCTGGTTTTTGGGCAGCTCTGGTTTTTGGGCAGCTCTGGTTTTTGGTGGCTCTGTATTTTGGTGGCTCTGTATTTTGGTGGCTCTGTATTTTGGTGGCTCTGTATTTTGGTGGCTCTGTATTGTTGCAACTCTATATTGTTGCAACTCTATATTGTTGCAACTCTATATTGTTGCAACTCTGTATTGTTGCAACTCTGTATTGTTGCAACTCTGTATTGTTGCAACTCTTGTATTGTTGCAACTCTTGTATTGTTGCAACTCTGTATTGTGCAACTCTGTATTGTGCAACTCTGTATTGTTGCAACTCTGTATTGTTGTTGCAACTCTGTATTGTTGTTGCAACTCTGTATTGTTGTTGCAACTCTGTATTGTTGCAACTCTGTATTGTTGCAACTCTGTATTGTTGCAACTCTGTATTGTTGCAACTCTGTATTGTTGCAACTCTGTATTGTTGCAACTCTGTATTGTTGCAACTCTGTATTGTTGCAACTCTGTATTGTTGCAACTCTGTATTGTTGCAACTCTGTATTGTTACAACTCTGTATTGTTACAACTCTGTATTGTTACAACTCTGTATTGTTACAACTCTGTATTGTTACAACTCTGTATTGTTACAACTCTGTATTGTTACAACTCTGTATTGTTACAACTCAGTTTTTGGTGGCTCAGTTTTTGGCTTGCCCTGTTTTTGTCTGCTTTTTATTGTGCATTTCTTTTGAATGGCAAGTTGATGCTTTTATTGCCACTAACTGTACCTCTATTTTTCTTTAACAGAAGACTGCTGTCCTGTCTAAGTTAAGCCTGCTATGGCTTATGGTCTTCCACACTTTGCTATGCTATCAGCTGAATAAAATGTAAGAACAATATTTATTTAAAGTCTTTTTTATAGTCAAACAGGCTTAGAGAATGGTGATCCTGTCTGGGGCGGCTCTATTTTGGGGCGGCTCTATTTTGGGGCGGCTCTATTTTGGGGCGGCTCTATTTTGGGGCGGCTCTATTTTGGGGCGGCTCTATTTTGGGGCGGCTCTATATCTGGGCAGCTCTGTGTTAGCTCTGTATTTTGTTGGCCCTGTATTTTGTTGGCTCTTTATTTTGTTGGCTCTTTATTTTGTTGGCTCTGTTTTTTGTCAGCTCTGTATTTTTTTGTCTGTGTATTTTGTCAGCTCTGTATTTTTTTGTCTCTGTATTTTTTTGGCTCTGTATTTTTTTGGCTCTGTATTTTTTTGTCTCTGTATTTTTTTGGCTCTGTATTTTGGCGTCTCTGTATTTTGGCGAGGTAGTGAGATGTGTTGCCCCTTCATTATACTACCAGCTGTGATGGCTTGTTGTTTTTGTAGGATTTGGTACTTAGCGTTTTAGACCTGGCATCTTTGGCATGCATCTTCCCTAACTTTTAGTCTTCAACCATCCTGTTTTCGGCAGCTCTGTTTTTTGGGGCGGCTCTGTTTTTTGTGGCGGCTTTGTTTTTTGGGGCGGCTCTGTTTTTTGGGGCGGCTCTGTTTTTTGGGGCGGCTCTGTTTTGGGGCGGCTCTGTTTTGGGGCGGCTCTGTTTTGGGGCGGCTCTGTTTTGGGGCGGCTCTGTTTTGGGGCGGCTCTGTTTTGGGGCGGCTCTGTTTTGGGGCGGCTCTGTTTTGGGGCGGCTCTGTTTTGGGGCAGCTCTGTTTTGGGGCAGCTCTGTTTTTTGTCTGGCTCTGTTTTTTGTCTGGCTCTGTTTTTTGTCTGGCTCTGTTTTTTGGCCGGCTCTGTTTTTTGGCCGGCTCTGTTTTTTGGCCGGCTCTGTTTTTTGGCCGGCTCTGTTTTTTGGCCGGCTCTGTTTTTTGGCCGGCTCTATATCTGGGCAGCTCTGTACTTTGGCCGCTCTGTGTTGGCTCTGTATTTTGTCGGTTTTGTATTTTGTCGGCTCTGTATTTTGACAACTCAGATTTTGACAACTCAGATTTTGGTGGCTCAGTTTTTGTCTTGCCCTGTTTTTGTCTGCTTTTTATTGTGCATTTCTTTTGAATGGCAAGTTGATGCTTTTATTGCCACTAACTGTACCTCTATTTTTCTGTAAGAGAAGACGGCTGTCCTGTCTGGGTTGAGCCTGCCATGGCTTATGGCAGTAGTTCCAAAACTTTTGACTCCTGAGGACCCCCATTGAGTCACCACTGGAAGCCGAGGACCCCCAAACAATTTGTAGGATTTAAATTTCAAACATTAAAACAGTTATTCGAAAAAAATAAACACACGTGTGCACACAAAACAAATACTCGAATTACTAAGGATTTTAGGGGCATATTTACAAGTCTCTATCGCCATGGGAACGTCACTTTTTGCGATGTTCCTGTGGCAATAGGGGCTTCGCCTTATTTACAAGGCAGCGTTAAGCCACTTATTATGGCTTAACGCTGCCTTGTAAATAAGACCCCCTTTCACGCAATGCTTAGCGTGAAAAAGCTGGGCAGTGGGAGTTGCAGTGGGTGTTTCACTCCAAAACCCATTGATTTTGATGCTGCCCTCTATTTACAAGGTCAGCTTAAATAGGAGACAGTACCAAAATTAAGACCATGAAAAAACTGGTCTTAACTTGGCAAAATGAGGAGAAATGCCTTATTTCTCCTCATTTTTGCTTTTTCCAACGGAAAAAGCAAAACACCTTTGATTGTTTATGTTCAGGAAAGTGGCCCTTTCTGCACATAAACAATCTTTAATAAAAATGACGTTTTGTAACTTCCATGTGTGCTGCATTAGGCAGGACACATCGATGGGACAAAATGGCATTACGAAATTGTTCATGTGCAGAAAGTGGGAACATAGCAGCATCAGGATAATGATAGACTGGGAATAAACATATGTTGCTAACTTTTACCATTCAGTTTGCAAGCAACTCTATGATGACAGTTTATAGGACACTGCTAGATTACGAGAGTCCCTTATGAATTGCACAGATACAAAAGAATCTCTGTGACAAAATCAGTAACCCACTGACCTATGCACATAAAATACTGTTTTTTAAAATGCATGGTACACGTTCTTTGCAGTAGGCATATTAACCCTCTGTATCACATTAGATACGTCAAAGCTGCCACTGGACAAAACACTCATCTCTCTCCAGCAGGTACATTAATCACTGGCATTTTCTTGACACTTTTATACTGCTAATTTTAGAAGGAACTTTGCAGTGCTTTTAAAACTGCTGCCCGCGGACCCCCTGGGAATGAGCCACGGACCCCTGGGGGTCCTCGGACCCCAGTTTGGGAAACACTGGCTTATGGTCTTCCACACTTTGGTATGTTATCAGCTGAATAAAATGCAAGGACAATACTTATTTAAAGTCTTTTTTTTTTTGTCAAACAGGCTTAGAGAATGGTGATCCTGTCTGGGGCGGCCTAGAACTGTAAATTCAAAAGCTGCCAAACAATCTACTGCAAGGAGTATATTGTTAGATTTTGGGACGTATAGACACCAGCAGCCACCTACTTTTAATATGGGTGTATTATGCTAGTTCATGGCTTCTTATATTCCAAGGTAGCCAGATGTGTTGCCCCTTCATTATACTAACAGTCGTGATGGCTTGTTGGCTTTTGGAAGATTTGGTACTTAGCGTTTTAGACCTGGCGTCTTTGGCACGGATCTTCCTTAACTTTTATTCTTCAACCATCCTGTTTTTGCCGGCTCTGGTTTTTGCCGGCTCTGGTTTTTGCCGGCTCTGGTTTTTGCCGGCTCTGGTTTTTGCCGGCTCTGGTTTTTGCCGGCTCTGGTTTTTGCCGGCTCTGGTTTTTGCCGGCTCTGCTTTTGGCCGGCTCTGCTTTTGGCCGGCTCTGGTTTTGGCCGGCTCTGGTTTTGGCCGGCTTTGTTTTTGGCCGGCTCTGTATTTTGGCCGGCTCTGTATTTTGGCCGGCTCTGTATTTTGGTGGCTCTGTATTTTGGCGGCTCTGTATTTTGGCGGCTCTGTATTTTGGCGGCTCTGTATTTTGGCGGCTCTGTATTTTGGCGGCTCTGTATTTTGGCGGCTCTGTATTTTGGCGGCTCTGTATTGTTACAACTCTGTATTGTTACAACTCTGTATTGTTACAACTCTGTATTGTTACAACTCTGTATTGTTACAACTCTGTATTGTTACAACTCTGTATTGTTACAACTCTGTATTGTTACAACTCTGTATTGTTACAACTCTGTATTGTTACAACTCTGTATTGTTACAACTCAGTTTTTGACAACTCAGTTTTTGGCTTGCCCTGTTTTTGTCTGCTTTTTATTGTGCATTTCTTTTGAATGGCAAGTTGATGCTTTTATTGCCACTAACTGTACCTCTATTTTTCTTTAACAGAAGACTGCTGTCCTGTCTAAGTTAAGCCAGCCATGGCTTATGGTCTTCCACACTTTGCTATGTTATCAGCTGAAAAAAATGCAAGAACAATATTTATTTAAAGTCTTTTTTTTAGTCAAACTGGCTTAGAGAATGGTTATCCTGTCTGGGGTGGCTCTATTTTGGGGTGGCTCTATTTTGGGGTGGCTCTATTTTGGGGCGGCTCTATTTTGGGGCGGCTCTATATCTGGGCAGCTCTGTGTTAGCTCTGTATTTTGTTGGCCCTGTATTTTGTTGGCTGTGTATTTTGTCAGCTCTGTTTTTTTTTTGGCTCTGTTTTTTGGCGTCTCTGTATTTTGGCGAGGTAGTGAGATGTGTTGCCCCTTCATTATACTACCAGCTGTGATGGCTTGTTGTTTTTGTAGGATTTGGTACTTAGCGTTTTAGACCTGGCATGGATCTTCCCTAACTTTTAGTCTTCAACCATCCTGCTTTCAGCGGCTCTGTTTTTTGGCGGCTGTGTTTTGGCGGCGCTGTTTTTTGGAGCCGCTCTGTTTTTTGGAGCCGCTCTGTTTTTTGGGGCCGCTCTGTTTTTTGGGGCCGCTCTGTTTTTTGGGGCCGCTCTGTGTTTTGGGGCCGCTCTGTGTTTTGGGGCCGCTCTGTGTTTTGGGGCCGCTCTGTTTTGGGGTGGCTCTGTTTTGGGGCGGCTCTGTGTTGGCCCTGCATTTTGGCGGCTCTGTATTTTGGCGGCTCTATATCTGGGCGGCTCTGTGTTGGCCCTGTATTTTGGCGGCTCTGTATTTTGGCGGCTCTGTATTTTGGCAGCTCTGTATTTTGACAACTAGTTTTTTGGCTTATCCTGTGTTTGTCTGCTTTTTATTGTACATTTCTTTTGAATGGCAAGTTGATGCTTTTATTGCCACTAAATGTGCCTCTTTTTTTTTTTTTTTTTTTTTTACCGAACACTGCTGTCTTGTCTGACTTAAGCCTGCCAGTGCTTATGGTCTTCCACACTTTGCTATGTTATCAGCTAAATAAAATGCAAGAACAATATTTATTTAAAGTCTTTTTTTAGTCAAACAGGCTTAGAGAATGGTGATCCTGTCTGACAATGTGTTGGGTGTCTTTAAGCCACGTTTAGACCTATAATCATAAAGATCCTGGGTAAGGACTTAGCTAATATTAATGTTTACTTGTGTCACATAAGGGAATTTATACTGTGAAACTCCTAGGGCTACTTCAACAATAAGACTAGAACATAATTATATCAATAATGGTAGTGACACTAGGACTAGAAAAATACAAAATTATTTATTGTGAGATAAATTCATTATAACATTTTGTAAAGCTTAATGTGCATTATGTTACAGAAAAAATTATATACACAAAATATTAACTTTTATCATTCATCCATTCACACATACCTCACTCTACTATTTGGTACACATTGTTCGCATAATAAATAGATTGAGTGTCTGAGAAAAGACATTACAGTACATAGTGATAATTCAAGTTATATATTCTCATGGATTAATGTAATTGTAGGGTGGTGTCCAAGATGTTTCAACGTGCGTTTTGGCAGAAACATGCCTTCCTCAGGAGAACCACCTCCTATAAATATTTTTCCGGTAAGAAATATCACAATGTGTAAGACAATGTTCTTGCTGACGGAGTTCGTGGCCTTGATATTGACACGACCTAATAAATGTATTGAATCTCACGACGTAAAAAGTGATGTTGGAGTAAGACACGGAGCAGAGCCTGGTGTGCAGATAAGATTTTGTGTGTCTAGGTCCTGCAAATACCTTGATATTGCTAGTGGGACATTATGGAGGGCGAGCTCTGATTCCCTTCAGTTACTTGAAACAGTTTAAGGTAAACGGTGTCTTACTCCAACATCACTTTTTAAGTTGTGGGATTCAATACATTTATTAGGAAGTGTCAATATCCAGGCCACAAACTCCGTCAGCAAGAACATTGTCTTGATGGACGTCTTAATGCTGTTATAGCCACTAAATGAACCACTATTACGTTAACAGAACCACTACTATATTAACAGAATACTTTTGTCCTGTCTTTGCATTAAGCCTGCCGGAGCTTATGATCTTCTACACATTGGTTTATGCGTTGAAAATATTTAATAAAACAACTTAAGTTATTCACATAGGCTTAGAGAATGGTGATCTTGCCTAATATGGTGTTGGGTGTCTTCAATCCACTTAACAAAATATATATGTAAGAATTAGGATGAAAGACTTCAACGATTCATGTGCACGTGTCATATTTTGACATTTTTCCCCCCTTGGAAACCTGATTTTTCTTACTCAATATCTGCAAATTCCTCCCAAATCTTCAATTGCACAAATAAGCTTAGAGAATGGTGATCCTGTCTGGGCAGGTGGTTGCTGTTTTTATGCCACTTCGAGACATATATTGATAAGGATACTTGGTAAGGACTTTGGTATGATTTATTTCTACCTGTCTTACCTTATGGATGTTAAACTCTCGGAAAATGTCGCTCAAGAATCGCTGCCATGTCTTGCTCAGGGTTCCTAAAAAATGATAAGATGACCGTGGATAGAGCGACAGTGAGAAATACAGGTAGCCTGAAAAGAGAGGTGAAGAAATTTGTGAAAGATCATTTTCCATGAGAGTAGCCTAGAAGATGGGACGCCTTGTGCAACTGACTATGCCTTAATACCTCTGGTGTACATGAAGCTTAAGCAAGGTCAGAATTGGAACTGTAAATTCAAAAGCCGGAAGACAAGCCACTGCAAGGAGGCTGGTGTGCTTTTGGGAGGCATAGCCTTCTGTCGCCACCTACTCTTTATTTGGGCATATTATAATTATTCTTGACTACTTATATTCCAAGCTATTCAGAAGTTTTGCCCATTTATTGCTACTACCAGCTGTAATGAATTGTTTTTGGGGGGATAAAGTGGTCGATTCTTGTCCCGTTAGTTCTTGTATCTTTGGTTTGGTTCTAACCTAAATTTTTACCTTCAACCATCCTATTGTTGGCGGCTCTGTATTGTGGTGCTTCTCTTTTGATGGTCATCTTAAAGCTGTTATCCTTGCCAACTGTACCTTTACTATATTAACTGAATACTGTTGTCCTGTCACTGAGTTAAGCTTGCCGGCGCTTTTTGTCGTATATACATTAGTTCGTTATGTGTTAAAAAATGTAATGGAAATATTTGTAATTTTTTTTTTTTATTAGCTATATAGGCAATCCTTTTGAAAAGGTGTTGGGCGTCTAATCCATTTTAAGACCTATTTTCATAAGTATCCTAGGTAAGTACTTTGTTATGATTCATGTGTACTTGTGTCACCTTAAGGAGTTTTATCCCCATTCGAAATCTGATTTTTTTTTTTTTTATATTTGCAAAATTCAAGCCTACATACTAAATAGTACATTCAAGTCTTAGAAAATGTTGCACAAAAATCACTAATGTATTCCCCAGAGTTTTTGCCCCCCAACGCTCCTGTTTTTGGCAGCCTAGTGTTTGCCGGCTTTTTTTGTACATTTATTTTCATGGGCATGTTGATGCCGTTATTGCCACTAACTGTACCTCTCTCTGTGCCAGCTAAGTTTGGCAGCTCACAGTGTTGGGCGGCTCACTTTAGGGCGGCTCACTTTAGGGCGGCACACTTTAGGGCGGCACACTTTAGGGCGGCACACTTTAGGGCGGCACACTTTAGGGCGGCACACTTTAGGGTGGCTCATTTTAGGGTGGCTCACTTAAGGGCGGCTCACTTAAGTCGGCTCACTTTATATCAGCTCTGTTTTGGGCAGCTCACTATATATCAGCTCTGTGTTGGGCAGCTCGTTCTATTATGGTGTGTTTCTTTTGATGGACAGTTTAATGCTGTTGTAGCTACTAACTGAAACACTAAGTTAACAGAATACTGTTATCCTTTTTAAGTTAAGCCTGCAGGTGCCTATGATTGATCTTGAACACATTGGTTTATGTGTTGATAATATTCAATAAAACTTTTTTTTTAAAACAACTTTGTTTAGTCACTTGTTTAGTTAGAAGAGGTATTCAAACGTTTTAATCGAGACCCCCGTTTTTTTTTTTAGACAGAAGGACCCCCACCTGACAAACATTTCTGAAATCTAGAACTATTCATCAATGACAACCATAAACGCCCCCAATTCCCACGGTAAATTATTTTTACAATGCAGAAATAATATTAGATGGTGTTTAGCAAACCAAAGATTTGTGCGTGACTGGATTTTGGTAATAGAAGCTTACCACACACTAAAAACCTAATTTGATAAAATATATTAAGATAACACCTTTCTAAACTAATGTGATGGGTGTGCCTGTCTTTCTCCAGAGAATCAGTCAATCTGTGGTTGCATCTTGGGTGTTAAACTAGTACTGTACCAGTTTAACATTTAAATAGAGCAATAAGCAACATAAAGGTGACCAGTCTAACTGCAAAAGGTCTTCTACGGTGCAACAACATGTTGCTACTTTTTAGGAACTTTTCAACCTTTTGAGTAGTCAAAAAATGTGTCTTGTTAAAATCAGCAGATTATGCGTTAGATGGTGGATTATGTGGCAACTGCAGCAAAGCTATAATTCTGCTAAAATTGCCGTTGCCACGCAATCTCATATTTCCAGTGGTCCTGGGTATAATGGCTGTAAGGAATGGATTGCAACTTTAGTGCAAGGTATCCGAGGAAACACGTACTTTATTTCATGAGATGTCATCTTGGCTTTCACAGCTGCATAGAACTGGAGGTTGCTGAACATCATTTATCGTAGCTAAAACATACCATTTACAATCCTTAATAATGAACTGTAAGGTCCAAGTGGGATGCTTCTTTTAATTCTAGGGGAGGAAGTGGTCCCGTAATCTTCTTTCATACTGTTTTTCTAAAAAGTTTTTAATTTTAATATGATGAAAACAGATGCTTATATCTTAGCAAAAACGGACTTCTAGTTATATTATTTTGTTGCTGTTGTTGACTTCAGTTATTTTTAGGGTGCTAGATGGCATTGAGAGTCAGAACATGGGTCAGGGTCAAAGATGTGGATAAAAACCGAATATTCTTTAAATTTTTTCAGTCTTTCACTGTAAGGTAGCTACATATAAAATAACCGGCAGCTTAAATGAAAAATATTAAAAGTTGTTAGTGGGAAATGTACTGTAGTTCATTATGAAACCTCTGTTAGTTAATGCGCTGCAGAGGTCTGTGCTCAACAATTGAGACACAGAATTACATCTTGGTTGGTCCACTGGGGAATAGTGGCTTGTATATTTTTAGTGCCACGAGATCACAGCCGCTGACAAAGTACTGCAGGGATTCTTCCGTGAACAGAACTATGCTTGGGACCATAGAACCTTGGCATAGAAGGACTGAGTCACCATATCACTACAGTATCTATGAGCCAGAGTCCAAAGAGCTATAGTGCTTCACTTGTTCTTCTAACCTTACCAGAGAGACAAGTGAATTTGCACCTCAGAATACAACACTCTCTACCCTAATGGGATCACTGTAACTTTACACATCCTTTCGCTCTCTCACTCGCACTTGTCCACTAAAAGTTAAACAAGAGACATGAAGGAAGTTTAGAATATATTTTTGAACTATTGTACTCCAAATTGCAGTATTCATGCCACAATTAGAAAACAAATGCATGCTAAAAATACAGTAAGCTTGGTCAATAAACAGTATACCATGAAAAGCCCTGTCATGTTATAAGACAGAATAACCTAACCCCCTCCCCTTCTATTGAAGCTAAATGATTATATGTAAAAGATCTCTGGGATTAGTGGCGGTTTCCTTACCTTAGCATACACAAATAGACGTTCTGCATCTTGGTTAATGCAGTGCTCATGTCTCAGAAATATCCCTCCATGTGTGGTTTTTGGACCTCTGTGATCATCTATATGACAAGATGTGTGCCCATAAACAGCTGCATTCTCGTGTTATCTCTAGTTGTTATTGCCTGACTAGAGAAATTAAAAAGGGTCATTCTTGTTGGACCTGGTCTATGGTGTGCAGTCTAAATCCCTGGAAAGAACAGAACAAAAAAACATATGCAGGTTCTGCCTGAAAATTACATGTGACACAAAAGCAAGCTTGTTTATTATAGTAACACGTACAAAGGAAAATGTGGCCTACAGCATGCACAATTAGGCTAAACTAGGCAAAACTACAATTGGCTATGCAGGAAACACACAACATCCCTTTTGTCAGTATAATGGCACAAAAGAGAATGTCAAATGTAAAGTATATATTGTTAGCATACTCGAAGCATAGGTATAAAAATGGCATGGAAGGAAAGTTAATTGAAGATAGTGTCAATTTGGAAGAATAGTCAAATTGTGGTGTTTTGGAGGACTCCATTGTGCTACCTGCCAATTTGAAGGCCAAGGATTCAATAGAGTGTGACTACGCACGCAAGGATTGGTCTATTGCTCAAGTCATGAGCTCCAAGGAACAAACATGATCTCTGGTCCCGGCCAATGCTGAGACAGTTGCCCGGCCAGCATCCTTGTTGGTGGATCCTCTATCCGGCTGTCCATGTGCCAATGTAAATGTTTCTCCGTGGGTTGATGGCTCAAACGTTCCATTGTAAAGAAGCCTACGGAGCAGTTCTGATAAAGGGTTGCTAAGATAATCATCAACAGCCCAAAATCCGTGGTATCCGGAATTTGCAAAACCAGTCAAGTGTTTAGTTCCCATTTGAAGGGGCACCCGATAAAATAGAATATGGGTTGCCCACAGGTAAATCAGGCCACTAGAAACATTAGGGACCAATCAAGATCCAGCTCTTGTATTAGTAACATTGCAAAGACCTGAAGCATATGCTCACAGTAGTGTTGGAGTGGTTCCGGTTTGAGTTGCTGAGTGCCCGCAAAAGGAGCATCCATTGCAGAGAAGCAGGGTGAGGATGCCACAAATGAGGAATAACGGCAACGGGGTTCCTCCGAATATGCTAGAAAAAATGGAGTGGATATTAGCCGGAATTACTCCAAAAATGGTCTAAAGAGAAGTTACGAGGCCATAGGCTAAAACTTCAAAAATGTGGGTGAGCCAGTCGTACTAGACGAAATAAAGATTTGATACACTAATGCTCCAAAATGCAGGGGAAGGATTGTATTGTACAAAGACTGTATTTCACTGGAAGTTCCAGCCACCTGCAATTTGAATTTCTTGCGGGCAGATGTGAGCTACTTTTTGTTGGAACAATAATGCTTTGAGTCTGCTTAGCTTGTTGAAATCTGCCTTCAAAGATGGAATCAAGACGTTGTAGCAACAACTGACTATTTGGGAAACTGAGAAAATATACAGGACTCTAGCCTGCATTCCACAACACCCTTGATAGCTCGGCATGAGATAACTACCATTTGAAAGTACTGTTATGTAAGGGAGAATTGAAGGAACTGGGATTCCCTTTAAATAACAATCTGTATTGGGCACCGAACTCTTACTGGTGCAATGGATTTTCATTTGTTTACAAACAAGTGAATTTCCTACAGTAGTCTCATTCATCTCCAGTTATAAAAACTTAATTGTTAGAACGTTCACAGTGATATGTACAGGTTAGTGACCATAATTCATGTATGAAGCTGCTTCCAAGGGGTTCGTATCTACCTATGGCGAAATGTTCATGCAAGCGGTGAATTGAAATGTTGAGTGAAATTACACCCTGAGGTACTCACATCACTGAAGGCTTCCCAGCTATAGTAAATGGGGTCTTTCATGGTTATTAGTTGTTGTTTGTATGTTAAGTTAAAAGGTGCAAACAAATCAGTACAATTCAAGTAATGCCATGGATCCCGCCCATTAAGTGTTTGACGCGTCTGGCTAAGCCGCATAATAGATCTAAGCTGACTTTGCTCATGATATAAGGTTGAAATGTCCCTCTTCACAATATCAATGACAGACAACACAATTTTGTTCAAATTGTAAATATAAGATGAAAACGTATCAATACTATTATCAACAACAGTTAGCATTTTTTCCAAATTATCATGGTCAATTTTTCTTAAACATGCAACAGCTTTCATTTGTGATGTGCTCCACATTTGATTAAAAGTAGCATAAATCTGATAAATTCATTTTCCCAGGAGAAAAAGATGTTTCACTGCAGACAGTGTTTAATGTTCCAACTGTTGTTGACACAATTTCCCCAACGAATAGGTGGTAAAAATACTAGAATGTTCTGAATGAGGATACCCGGGATCAGCTCTGCTTGATTTAAACCCATGAGTGAAATTTTGAAAAAAAAGCATGACAACCACTCGTATCCACTGGCCAGAACAACCACCAGCCCGGACTCAAAAATGAGGAATTAAAGGTACCATTCTTCATGCTATTCAATTGCTCTTTAGTATAATTTGCTAAACTCTGCCAATTATCAAAGAAGGCCACTGAAATAATAGTTGGGGTGTTACTTCCTTTAATTGTTGCCAACCCCAGACAAGTAATCTGTTTTTTTCATTTAAGAAAATCATTTGTGTGGGAATTAAACAGACTAGTCATAAGCTTTCCATGCCCTGAACCTGCCAGGGCTTCATACCCCATATAGATTTCAAATTAATTGTGTCCTTCCAGGAATCATAACCTTTCAGGACCAACTGATTAACCAATGTAGTAGTATATATGTTTAGTTTGAGAAAGCATATATTTCTTACATGGTGTTGGGGTTAATATATAATGACATGGGGTCTAAAGTGTCATATCCTCGAAATATGTATACTTATCTTTTTGCAACTCCCTTAAGGGGGGAGTTGGACAATGGTCCCATTGTGTATAATTAAAATCGGGGTGCTATCCACTAGCTCAGTGCACAGTGATTTCCATAATGATGGTAGCAGAACATTTTCACATAATTGGTAGAATTATGGTATAGGTCTTCTGATTCTAAAACAGTATAATACTTTAATTTAAAAAAATAGAATTGAGAGTATCAACATCCCAATCATCTGAATACAACCCGCTTCTATTACATCACCCATTGAAACTCTGAACACATATGTTATCTGCAGGTTTTCATAAGACCAAATAGATCAAGAGGAACGTTATCCCAAACAATTCCATCAGTCACTGAATGGATAAAAATTTTTTACGAGGGACAAGTCCCTTTTTATTTCGTGCTATGATGTAGCAGAACGTTTTGGGAGATAATGGCCATTATTAAGTAGGCTAACAATAGTTACAAATCCAATCCACAGAGACCAGAAAACCAAGGTACGAATTATCCTGACATATATCCAATGGGGGGGACTAGATAAGTGCATTTTAACCGAGAAATAAAAACGCAAATCCATGCTGGAGGCATTTACAAAACAGAAGAACTGTCCGAAGAAGAATTATTTTTATCCATATACAAACATGCCAACATTTTAGGACAGGGCTGTGGGAGATTTAAAATAAAAAATTGGGAGAATGAAAATTCCCCATTGACTTATATAGTAGAAAATGCAATTTCAGGCGGGAGACAGCTAAAATAAAGTCATTTTTGGCTTGAAAAATCGGTAGTCTCCCACCTGAATCGGGTCTATTGGCATGTATGCATATAATACCAGGATGTACTTAGCTGAAAAACAGGAGGTTGTGACTCTGCAGTAGGGCTAGAAAAATCCAACTCAGAAGGATTCACCAATGGTGGTACATTATAACTGACATCCATTGTAGAAGACTGGATAGAAGAAACAAGCAGCGTGTTAGGAAAATGGTCAGCGGAGGACTCAGCCTCTCCCTCCATCGGGGAGTATCAGCATCAGTGGTGCTCACGGGCCGCAATTGAAAGTCGTGTGTAAACGAACGACTAATCCATGTCATACTATGAAGAAGCAGCCACATGGTGTAGTTTGACATGTTCAATAGAGACAAAGCATTTGTCTTTTTATCACTAAAGCGGGGGGTTCGACACGTACACGGGTGTACATACACGGGGGGGTTCGACACGTACACGGGTGTACATACACGGGGGGGTTTGGCGCGTACTCACGGGGGCTGGGGGGGTACGGCGCGTACTCACGGGGGCTGGGGGGGGTACGGCACATACTCACCGGGGCTGGGGGGGGTACGGCGCGTATGTGGGCACATGTCTCCATGGTTGCAATGGGAGTTCGGTGCGGACGGTGTTTTTTCCATACGGTTGTGACATCGGACACACGGGATGGATCGTACTTGCGCGGTTGGACTTCAATTTTCACGTTTGTACGGTAAATCGTCCGGGGACGTGTCGGACACATTTTCCGACCCGAGGACGTGTGGGAATTTATTCCCAATGCGATTCGTACGGACTTTTTCCCATGCGAATCGTACTTGGCAGTTTGTACGGCACTTGTACGATTCGTACGGTAAAAAGACCGGATACGAGTCGTACGGGGAATTTTTTTACAGGATCGTCATCGGCACCTTGGTGACAAAGTAAATTTCAATAAAAAAAATCTAGGTACAAAAGATCAAAAACCTTCATACTAACAAAAAACCATATGCTACATACCGATATAGAGTTTGAAATTATGTACCCCTACGAAGTAGCAAGGTGAAAAATATAAAAATGAGAAGTGATGCAATCTCTTGACCTACTTTTTTTTCTCACTGTTATTTGCTCGCAACAGCACTAATGTCCTCTGGACCTCTGAAGAGTCACCAAACATGTATTTACTTATTTATTCTTCTACACTTTCACAGCCCTCTGGCAACTGGAGAATTTTGATTGGCCTTTCTTCCACCCCCCCTGTTTAGTTTTGTCACTAGCACTCGGTCTCCACATGCCACCTCACCTTATACCTTGTTTTTGTCTGCTGGTTCTTCATGATTGTACCTCCTAATATCCTAAGTGCTTGAATTATATCCCTTCCTCCTGTCCAAACTTAAAGAGGAAAATCTTCAACCAGGCATCCTTCCCTGCCAATCATAACAAGCATTTGCAATGCAAAAGGTTTCGCTTTACTGATAGTTTGAGGTATTGGCGTTGCAAATATTAATGCAACGCCAATTGATCATACATTCAGTAATGCGAGGCCTAGTGCATTGCAAATGCTTGCGTAGTGAGCCAGGAACTAGCATTGTATGTCCCAGTGCAGTACAACAAGCTGCTCCCTGAGGCCCCTAGTGAGCAAGGCACCAATACTGCATGTCTAGGTGCAGTACCATAAGCTGCTCATAGAAGTCCCTAGTGAGCAAGGCACCAACACTGCATGTCTAGGCGCAGTACTGCTAGCTGCTCCTAGAGGTCCCTATTGAGCATCATAAACTACCTAAGCAAAACCGTACACAGCTGCTTGATATATGAGCGATATATGAGCGATTATATGTTTAAAGTTGTTTGGCTTTGGTGACATCAATGGACAGCTGACACTATAACAAAACAAGTGCACCCATGTTAAAGTTAAATAAAAGCACGTTCGCCATTATTCCATCGGAGGCAGTTGTGCTGCTTACATTTTTTAAAATAAGCATTGTGAGAGACAGAGCGATCGTGTTCTGACTGGAACAGCAGGCAGAAGAAAGGCAATTTAGAAAATAGTGCCCCCAGGCTCTAATTAAAGCATATGTGTAACAACTGAAGTAAAAGGGCCAGTCCTCATGGGAGGTTGCACATGAAGACAAGGTGGTACTAAGGAGGGACTAACCAGCCTATTAACCAATCGGAAGCCAGCATTTACGAAGGATAATGACAAATATGGGTGGAGAGTGGGCGGGGCCACAAGTACGTACAGAAATGCAGCATGCCTAGCAGACCAGCGCATACACGCTGACTCTAGGCTCAACCTGATAAAAAAGCTTTCCTGCAGCCGCATTAGGAGCTGTACGATGAGTCTGCAACAACTTTTAAAGCTAACTTCTTTTTCCTCCATTGGATCTTTTTTATACTACCTGTGATCATGAGATCCATCTTGTTCATTAAGCCGTTGTCCGGTGGAGTATGCCCTTGTTCCAAAAAAGTACTAATTTCTTCTGAAAACAAATTGCACCCCATTGATGCTCATAGCATTAGGCATACCTTTTCTATCTTCATCCTTGAGAAATATATCTGTCTTACCGTAGTGAGTCTCAAGATTCCTAACTACTACTATGAGAAGCTGGCCTGGTATACGATGTCCACTAAGGTAAGTGGGCACCTTGCACCAGTCCAGACAACCCTTATGCTGATTTAAGAGGTCGCAGGCAACCGTTGAAAGCTAAGTGGTAGCTGTGCGAAAGCATCCGTCACGCTTAGTCTTGAAGGAGTGTAAAGCAGCTTGTTTTTCCAGGATGCAATCTTCTAGTAAAGATTAAATGAAAAAGAACAACACAAAGTATTTATAAAAATATGTATTTTTTATAACACTATCTAGTACATTACAGTATCTCTTCCTCGGAGAAAGACTCAAAGCACACAATTCTTTAGCAAAGAAATCATAGTAAACAGCACTAATACACAGCAGGCCCCGGGGGGGACCAAACCATGTACTAAGAAAGTGGTATAAGAACCACGACTTGAGTTAGGTTAATGTCAAGAGGACGTAGAATTGCTGGAGACCCACAGAAACACCCAAGGTAAGTAGCTAGGGACCCGACAGAGGGTGTGCAGTGTGTGAACACGACCGCTTGCTCCATACAAGTCTATGTGCAAGTCGCGGTTGGAATTTTAAAGATTAGGGACCCTTCCCAGTTGAACCTGAAGAAACCCCGTGGAAGACAGAAGGTTGGAGAGCCATCCCACCCATGGATACCGTGGTACCCAAGTTACCTATCCCAGGGAAGCCGGGTGCACAGGAGTTAAGTAGCATCGAAAACCGCTGTATACCCAATGGAGGACTTCAGGAAAGTGCGACTGCTGGAAGAGGAGAAAGTGTCTGCAGGAATTCAAATGTGGATTCTTGAAGAGGAGTACCTGAAAGCAGAGGGTAACAGTCTCTGTCACTCAGAGGTGACCAGGAGACTTGGAAGACGGATGCCCTCCAATGACGGGTGCTTCAGAAAAGTTGTCGGTGACCTTGACTCTGCAGCTGCGGGGACCAGGCAATGCTGAGGATGACCAGGATCTGGATATGAGCTGTCCCATATCGTATGTCGAGTGCTGAGGGATCGGTGTCCGGGTGCACCAACAAGCCTTGGCAATTGCAACCCACGCAGAAAGTCAAGAAGGTGCACAGTTGGGACCAGCAAGGTACACGAGAGTCACCACAAGCAGGGGAGTCAGGTCGGGCACGAACAATCAGGGGAGCCCAAGGAAAACCAAGGTGACCCACAAATGGACTCACAGGCTGGAGGCACAGGAGTCACAAGAGGACCTCAAGCAGCTCACAAAAACATGCAGACCACGATGCACACGATGTGGTGTGGCTGAAAAGTCTGGTCACTGGAGGTGCCCAAGGTTGGGGCTACTTGGAGCCTGAAGCTCTTCTCGCAAAGATGTCAGCAAGCCTTTACAACTGCAAAGGGGATACAGTATCCAGGAATTCGGTAATTGCAATCCCCACAAGGACTACTGGCCTCAAACTTAGAAAGAGGGGAGAGCAGGGTTTGGGAGCTGAGGAAACCACCACCTGTGTTGCAGAGCCCATGGAGTCCGGAGGAGTTCTCGATCTGCAGATCAGTAGTCTTCGTTCTGGTGTCTGCGCATGCAGGGGAGTGATTCCTTCACTCCAAGGGAGATGACTTTGGTTGTCCTTGATGCTTCACAGGCCTTGGAAGGTTCCTGTATGATGCACAGGCACAGACGGTGCAACAGAGTGGAAGGGAGATGAAGACACTCCCAAACAAAGTCCAGCGAAGTCCAGATAGCCCAGACGATAGAAGTGCAGTGATTTCAGTTCTGAATCTTTACCCATGATAAGTCTAGGGACCTACATCCAGATAAGCCCTTAAGTACCCTAGGGAGAGGGTTGGGAAGATTCAGGAGACCCTCCAGTGTGGGGTCTTGACAGGGGGGGTTATTCCTGTGTACTTTGTCCAGTTTTGCCACAGAGCGGGGCCCAACTGCTTCCTGGACTGGTTTGAACTGGCCTATGCATGGGTACATCAAATGTGCCCCTCATGCATACTTTCATGTGATAGCAAGCTCACCCCTCTATCCCCAATACACTAAATCTGGTCTGAGAGGTGGTCACACCACCCTTTGACAGGATGCCTATTGTTCTACTTTCCCCTGCTAGAGCTTGGCTCAGCAGCAGGAGGGCAGAACTGTGTCTCCAGTCGGCAGCAACCATTTTGTGCTGTCTGGGATAGATGGCTGGAACCGGGAACACAGAGAGCCTAACGGAGGTCTCTTAAAGTGCTTGGCATCATATCTTTCACACCGCTTACATTGTGGGGGTATCATTCCAACATGTTTGATACCAAAAATGATAGGATTTGATGCAGCCGTTTTCGGTATTGTCATCACGCAATTACGTGGTGTCCCTCTATATAGTATATAGCTGCTTTACTGACAACCCAGGAGAACGGACTCAGTAGGCTGCAGGGGTGTCCTGCTCATGCAGGGTCACCTTCTCACTTGGAACCAATCACAATGCCTTCAGGATTGTAAAGGCCTGCTATAGGGGTGACTTGTAGTTTTTAAGTACAGTGACCCTTAGATATAGTAAGCCTATATCTTTAGTAAGTGGTGCATGCACCAACTTACACAGGCTGCAATGGCAGGCCTGTAGTTCCATTTTGAATGGCCTCTCATGGGTGGCATAATACATGCCTCAGCCCATGGAAAACCTCTAGGGTACATGCCCAGGTACTATGCCCAGGGTACATGGGTACCATATACTAGGGGACTGACAAGGGTACCCCAGTATCCAATCTCGGGTATACCCAAGTACATAACACAACAGTTTAAGAAGAATGCAGATAGACTGGCATCCTGATTAGCAGGATCCCAGTCAGACTAGTCAAAAACAGCATCACATAAAGCAAAAAGTGGGGGTAACCATAAGAAGCAGATATACTTTCCTAAAATACCCACATCCACTTGGAATGGAAACGACTCAACACAGCAACTGCCATTCCTTAGTTTGAAACAAATGAAAACGCTCCTTGACAACCTAGTTTATTCCAAGGGACTACAACATACTTACTGGTGGAAAAGGTGAGGCACCTCTTTTTTTAGGTTTGTCAGCAGTGGTTCATTTGCAATCTTAAATCCATTCTTCTACCACAGTGTTCACCTTGGAGCACTAAAACATGGAAGATCTATTTTTGCGATTTTCTTTCTCAAATGTCGTACATGTGGCAGGAGTAGATTACTCCCCCTTCGCCCCCCTTCATTCAGCTGGAGTTCAGCTGGAGTTATCTTAGCCCCACAAATAGTCTTCACATTATTTTGCTAGTGCTGTACTCCACTTATTTTGCATATTTCAGTTGTCATCGCCCACAAAACTTCTCTTCACCCTAATTCTCACTCCCTTTATTTCCCAGAGATGGCATAGACAAACCATCTGCAACTTTATCGTGCAATCCTCCCGCTTACTGCACCAAAATCTATTCATTGACCCTTCTGTCCATCAGGAAATCCTCAACAGAAACCTTGGAGTACAATTGCATTAAGGGTTTGTGGTTCAATTTTCCCAAAAATGGTCAAACCACAAAAAAGAACTGCATTTTGAACTCCCCAACTTTATGTAAGTGATTACATAAAGAATTAACCTCATAACAACCACTGCACTACTGGCATCTAACCTTTTTATACTTTAATCATTCATCAGCATTGTTTTTAATCCTAACTAATACACTAAAGGTTGTGACAGTAATTATATTCATAAATCTCAAAGCCTTTCTGAATCTTTTGTCCAGTCAAACACAATCCCTTTCTTTTTCAACCAACTTGAACCTTGTTTTATACCTTCTCTTATGATGTGGCCTAAATCCATAGACCCCATGCTAAATTGACATTTATCTGCTTTAGTTGTCGAGCCACAAATTCTGCTCCCCTCTAAAGCCTCACTATTACTGTATCATGTCCCTAAACGCTGCCATATTAGACTGTTTTTACAGGAACATAATGAATTATTTTTGGCAACACTTAATCTGTTAAAACATGGTCATTGATCAGGCTGAAATGAACACCACTCAAAGAAATCATAACCCCTTAAGAGGTTTTATGAACAAACCAAAGTTTTTGTGCTTTCCTCAAGCATACCCTATTGTAGGCAGATGTCGACTTCATTCTAAAGGCGCGTGATCAGCATAGCCAATGTTACTGAAATCAAGACTGTATATCTAAAACATTCTGCTGAGGTTGTGTAGATCTGCACACATTAAAATGCCTTGGTTGTGTGTTATAGGCACAAACGTGCCCAATTTCCAAGCTCTTGTAACTCTTCCAACTGATCATTCAGAAGATTGAACATTGTTTTCCATTGTACAACCAGTATTAATTTCAAGAACTACTTTGTCTGTAGTTGTCACACATGAAGCATTTGAATTAACCATTCATTGCACAGTTTCTGATACAAATTTGCAGAAATATATATATTTTTTAACTTTGTTTCATTACCAGACAGCCCATATTTGTTTACACACTGTTCGGTCAACAATATCTGCAACCCTGCAGAATATGGTTATTTGATAGTACTTTTTTTTTTTTTTTTTTATTTAGGGCTACTGGTGCAGCAAAGCATTTGATCCCTAATAAGAAAAATATCACACTTGAGTTTGGTTTATTGACAGAGTGCTCAAATGGGCCACAATTTGCCTTGTACCCAGGGAAAGAATGTCTTTCGAATACCGCAATTATTCTCAGTCCAAAACATGCTTGAAGTATTCATATTGTTATCTTGGACATTATAGGTTCTCACATTACCCTTCCCTGCTAAAACAGGGTGCTTTATGGCTATACCCATCAGCCCCTCTATATCGTGTAGTAGAACATTGTTTCCTAGGAAGCAGTACTTCTTAGGTCCAGCCTGGGCAGCGCATGAGCTGCTCTGTGAGGCATGCTGTATTAAAGTATGGACTTGACGCTCCCCCCCCACTCTCCACCCATATTTGTCATTGGCTTGTGTCATTTTCCTTTGTAAATACTGGCTTCTGATTCATTAATAGGCTTGTTAGTTCCTCCTTAGTACCGCCTTGTCTTCATTTGCAACCTCCTATGAGGATTGGCCCTTTTACTTCTGTTACACGGTATGTCTTATTTAGTCTGTAAGCACTATTCTTTAATGAGTTTCTCCTACTTCAGACACAATATGCTTTCCTGCAACATTCAGCATGCCAAGCACGCTTTCACTTTACAAGCAGCCTGGGACAATGGAGGCTGCTTCTTTGAATTGAAATGGGTCTCGCATTAACAAGAGTTTGAGCTATTGGCATTGTAAATTACAATGCCTTTTATATATGTGTTAATTATCAAAACAAATAAAAGGCACTGTCATTTACAATGCCAGTAGTCTAAACTCTCGCAAATGCGAGACCTATTGCATTTTCAAAAGCTTGTTCCTAATGGGCACTAAGCAACAGTGATCCACTAGCTTCAGATGGAAAAACCCTGGGAGCTGGGTATTGCAACATGCTTGCTGCTGCTATCTTAAACACTATTTGATTAAACACCTATGAGAGTTGTCTAAGCTAATACTACAACACTGCATATCTTTGGACAAATGAAATCCATCTTTAAAGTACTTTCCACTGGTGTATTTCATTGGATGTGTACAACTTGTTTGATACAAGTCATTTGGTAAGAGAATAACATTCTTATGAAAATCTTACTCCTATATGCAACGATGATCTGTTCCAGCCATACAGGAGTTGTAGGCTGTATCATTGTGGCCCAGAATGGGTCCTATATATGGTATCTTATTTAGTTAAAAGTATCCATTTTGAAAAATAGAGACTGTTTCCATTTTTGACACATCCAAGGTCCAATCACAAATAGTGTATCTGGTCCTTTGTCAGCCAAAAGTCCAAATTCCTTTAAGAACTTAGAGTGGGAGTATTCTGCTTTAAGCTACTGCCACTATGGAAAACATAGTTGGGATTTTGTGGTCTGTGACCATGGGGATGGTTTATGCCTAAGCAGTTCCCTCTTTCACCAGCATTCTATTCTGCAGGTTGCGATGCCCACGTAAGGGGTTTCTACTGCAGTACAGGATTAGTAACTGGAAGAGGCACCGTGACCCATGGAAGAGACATGCCTAACATTTTCCCAGTTAAATGAGCACAGTTCTGAGAGTGGAATGGCTGATCTTCCGCTTCTGATACTTCACCCATAGAGAAAATAACAGAAATATTAAAGTGTAAAAAAATGTAGAACAAAAATCCTTGCAATGTCTTCGACAGGGTTCCAAAAATCTGATAAGATGAAGTGTGTAGAGGAACAGTGAGAGCTATAGGTAGCTTGAAAAGACGTTAAGAAAGTGATGGAAGATTACTTTCAGAGGGGTTCAGATGAAAAGGTAGGACTGGTTGACCAGCTGCCTATGCCTTAATACCGCTTGTGTACTTGAAGTTTCAAGGTTAGTAGAGAGGTGCCCCACGTTCCCAAAGGGACATTGAAGCTTCAGCAATGTCAGAATTAGAACTGTAAATTTAAAAACTACATAAAAAGCCATTGCAAGGAGGCTGGAGTTATTTTTGGAAAGGCATACACACCTCCAGCCACATACATTTTATTTTGGTATATTATCTTAGTTCTCGACCAATTATATTCCGAGCTAGTCAGATATGTTGTCCATTAATTACTACCACTAGCTGTGATGGCTTGTTTTTTTCATGGGTGGAGAGGTTTGTTCTGGTCATGTTAGTCCTGGCATCTTTGGCAATATTCTTCCCTAAATTTATGCTTTCAATGCTCCTGTTTTTAGGGGCTCTGTTTTAGGGAGCGGAGTATTTTGCAGCTCAGTATTTGTTGGCTCAGTATTTGGCAGCTAAATATTTGGCAACACAATTTTTGACAACTCGGCTTCTGGGGACTCAGTTTTTGGCTTGACCTGCTTTTGTCTGCTTTTTATTGTGCATTTCTTTTTATCGGCTTGTTGATGCTGTTATTGCTACTAACTGTACCCCTATTTTTTTAACAGAATTCTGCTATCCTGTCTGAATTAAGCCTGTCAGATGTTATCTACTTCCACCCTTCCTTTATGTTCTGAAAAAATAAAATAAAAATATTTGGTTAAAATATTTGTTTAGTTAAACAGGCTTAGTCTGGTGAACCTGTCTGACAATGTGGTGGGCGTAAAGACTTTGCTAACATTTATGTTTATTTGTGTTATCTTAGAGAATTTTGCCCACATTCAAAATCTGAATTTTATGACTCTATCTGTAAATTCAAGCCTACATATTGAATTGTATATTAAACTATCTGAAAAAGCCACTCAAAATACACTGCAAAGTCTTGCCCACGGTTCCAAAAAATTAATTAGGTGAGAGTGGATGGGTAGCACGCCTTGAGCAACTGCCCATGCCTTCATACCTCTGGCACACTTGAAGCTTCAGCAATGTTGGAATTGGAAATGAAAATGTAAAAGCTACACATCAAGCCACTGCAAAGAGGCTGGTGTTATCTTTTGGTATATTATGCTGATTCTTGACTTGTATTCCAGGATAGTCAGATGTCTTGCCCATTCATTACTTCTACCAGCTTTGATGGCTTGATTCTTTAGGGGGTGGATGGGATTGGTCTTCTCCTATTAGTCCTGGCATCTTTGGTGTGGTTCTCCACTAACTTTTTGCCTTCAACCTGTGTACGGCGGCTCTGTGTCCGGCGGCTCCGTTTATTGACGGCTCATGCACTTATAACCTGGAAGGTTGAAGGGGTGTCCTGCTCATTCAGGGGTGCCCTCACACTTAGAACCGAACACCCTGCCTTCTGGTTCTAAAGGCCTGCCTTAGATGTGACTTATAGGTTTTAAGTGCAGTGACCTCAGATATAGGGACACCTCTATCTGTCATAAGTGCTGCTGGCACCAGCTCACACAGGCTGCAACGGCAGGCCCGTAGTCAGAATTTGAGTGGTCTCTCATGGGTGCATAGTGCCTGCTGCAGCCCATGGGGAACCCTGTGTGTACCTATGCCCTTGGTACCTCAGTACCATATACTAGGGACTTACAATGGTACACCAGTAGCCAATCTGAAATGTACCTAAGTACTCACCATAACCAATTTAGGGGAGAAAGCACAGAGACTGGTTTCCTGATTAGCAGGAAACCAGTCGGACTAGTTGGAAACCGCACCAGGCAAAAAAGTGGAGGTACCCATTAAAGCAGATCCTACAACAGAATAACAGCACCAGGAATCCTCCAAATACACTAGATAAAATGGAGTGGATAAAAGCCAGAATTGCTCCAAAAAAGGTCTGAAATGAAGCAACAAGACCAGAGTTTGGCGGCTCCGTTTATTGGCAGCTCTGTTTATTGGCGGCTCCGTTTATTGGCGGCTCCGTTTATTGGCGGCTCCGTTTATTGGCGGCTCCGTTTATTGGCGCTGCTGTTTATTGGCACTGCTGTTTATTGGCGCTGCTGTTTATTGTTTACAGCGGCGCCGCTGTTTATTGGCGCCGCTGTTTATTGGCGCCGCTGTTTATTGGCGCCACTGTTTATTGGCGCCACTGTTTAATGGCGCCGCTATTTATTGGTAGCTCTGGCTCCGTTTTGTGGCGGCTCCGTTTTGTGGCGGCTCCGTTTATTGGCGGCTCCGTTTATTGGCGCTGCTGTTTATTGGCGCTGCTGTTTATTGGCACTGCTGTTTATTGGCGCTGCTGTTTATTGTTTACAGCGGCGCCGCTGTTTATTGGCGCCGCTGTTTATTGGCGCCGCTGTTTATTGGCGCCGCTGTTTATTGGCGCCACTGTTTAATGGCGCCGCTATTTATTGGTAGCTCTGGCTCCATTTTGTGGCGGCTCCGTTTTGTGGCGGCTCCGTTTTGTGGCGGCTCCGTTTTGTGGCGGCTCCGTTTTGTGGCGGCTCCGTTTTGTGGCGGCTCCGTTTTGTGGCGGCTCCGTTTTGTGGCGGCTCTGTTTTGTGGCGGCTCTGTTTTGTGGCGGCTCTGTTTTGTGGCGGCTCTGTTTTGTGGCGGCTCTGTTTTGTGGCGGCTCTGTTTTGTGGCGGCTCTGTTTTGTGGCGGCTCTGTTTACTGGCGGCTCTGTTTACTGGCGGCTCTGTTTACTGGCGGCTCTGTTTACTGGCGGCTCTGTTTACTGGCGGCTCTGTTTACTGGCGGCTCTGTTTACTGGCGGCTCTGTTTACTGGCGGCTCTGTTTACTGGCGGCTCTGTTTACTGGTGGCTCATTTTTTGGTGGCTCTACTTACTTACTTATCTGCAGCACTCCATTTGGTTCTCACCTAACTTTTTGCATTTAACCCTCCTATTCTTAGTGGCTCTGTTTTTGGCAGCTCATTTTTTGGAAGCTATTTTTCCCCCTCAGTATTTGTTTGGCTCAGTATGTGTCTGGCTCAGTATGTGGCCGGCTCAGTTTTTGGCTCGCTTAGGTTTCCTATTGTAGTGCATTTCTTTTGATGTGCATCCTAATGCTATTATAGACACTAACTGAATCACTATTCTGTTAAAAGAATACTGCTTTCATGTCTCGGTGTTAAGCCTGCTAGAGCTTATGGTATTGTACTCACTTGTTTATGTGCAGAAAAAATATAATAAAACAATTATTTTTAAATAACTTTGTTTAGTCACATGGGCTTACAAAGTAGTAATCTTGCCTAATAGGGTGTTGGGTGTCTTCAATCCACTTCAAGGCCCATATTTGTAAGGAACCTGAGTAAAGACTTTTCAATAATTCAAGTGTAGTTGTGCCATCTTATGGAATATTTTCCCCATTTGAAATCTGAATTTTATTACTCAAATCCAGCCCACATATTGAATTGTACATTAAAGTTTTAGAAAATGTCACTGAAAAATCTGAGCAACGTCTTGCCCGTGGCCCTAAAAAATTGATAAAACACTGGGTAGAGCGACAGTGAGAAATGCAGGTAGCCTGAAAAGAGGTGAAGAAATTTCTGAAAGATCACGTTCCCTGAAGGCAGCCTAGAAGATAGGAGGATGCCTTGAGCAACTGCCCATGCCTTATTACCTCTGGTATACTTGAAGCTTCAGCAATTTCAGGATTGGAATTGTAAATTCAAAAGCTACACGACAACCTACTGCAAGATAGATGGTGTTAGATTTTGGGAGGTATGAACACCAGCTGCCACCTACTTTTTATTTGGGTATATTATAATTGTTCTTGTCTTCAATAATTGCAAGGTATTCAGATCTGTTTCCACATCATTACTACTACCAGCTGTGATGGCTTGTTTTTTTTGTTAGGTTGACGGGGGAGTTGGTTCTTGGCCTGTTAGACCTGCCATCTTTGGCATGGTTCTCCCCTAACTTTTGGCCCTCGACAATCCTTCTTTTGGTGGCTCTTCTTTTGGGGGATCTGCTTTTGGCAGCCCAGTGCTTATGGGCCCAGTGCTTGTGGGCCCAGTGTTTAGCAGCCCAGTGTTTGGGGGCCCAGGTTTTGGCGGCTCAGTTGTGATGGCTCATTTTTTGTCTTGTCTTGTTTTTTATGTCTTTTTTTGTACATTTCTTTTGATGGGCATGTTGATGCTGTATTGCCACTAATTGTACCTCTATTCTGTTTACAGAATACTGCTTTCCTATCTGTGTTAAGCTTGCCAGCGCTTATGGTGTTGTAAACATTTGTTTGTTATGTGCTTAACAAATGTACTTTAAATATGTATTTAATAAACATTGTTCAACGATTAGTCAAATTATCTTAGAGAATGGTGATCCCATCTGGCAAGGTATTTGGAATCTTTAAGCAACTCTAATACATATATTCATAAGTATCCTGGGTAAGGACTTGGGTATGATTCATATGTAGTTGTGTCATCTTATCAATGATACACCCGCAGAAAATGTCACTAAAATATCACTGTCATATCTTGCCCGGGGTGCCACAAAAAATTGATAAGGTGACTGTATGTAGAGCGACAGTAAGAGGTAGAGGTAGCCTGAAAAGAGAGGTTAAGAAATGGTAGGACGCCCTGAGCAACTGCCAGTGACTTAATGCCTCTAGTGTACTTGAAAGCTTCAGAAATGTCAGAATTGGTATTGTAAACGTAAAAGCTATATGACAAGCAACTGCAAGGAGGCTGGTGTTGGCTTTAGGGAAGTGTAGACTCTGCCTCCACCTGCAAAGTCAGAACCCATCTCAAAACCCAAGGTTAAATCCAGTAATCCCTTGGTTGCTGTAGTACCACTTGTACTTGTGCTTGGAGGTGCAGGTGCCTTTGGGTCAGTGGTAGTAGGAGTTTCCTTGGCATTTAGACAATCTGCATCCCTTGTCCAATGGGCTTTTACCTTACAAATGGAGCACCAAGGTTTATTTTTGCCTTTCTTGGAATTTTGGTATTCACTCCCTAATGCAGGTTTCAGGTGCCCTTGTGAAGACTCTTTTTTTATCTTTACCCTTGTCCCCACCCTTATCCTGGGATTTAGAAGAATCTTGCTTCTTCTGGTCAGCTCCATTCCTATGTTTTTTCTGCTTAACCCTGGTACAGACCCATTTGTCTGCCTTCTTTCCCAATTCTAGGGGAGAGGTCAGGTCAGAGTCCACCATGTACTGGTGCAAAAATTGGTTCTGACAGTTATTAAGGATGTGCTCCTCATGATCAAATTGTACAATCCCTCCTAGTCCTGTACCTTGTTTCAATGAAGCCAGTCTTCCAGAGCCTTAATAGCACTATCTACAACATCTACCCAATCCTGGGTGTGTGCCTTCTGGGTATCTCTGAACGTAATCCTATAGTGTTCAGTGGTTAGGCCAAACCCATCTATGAGAACACTCTTCAGTACTGAGTAATTGTCACAATCCTCTTCTCTAACAGCAAGGAGCTTATCTCTACCTTTGTTATCAAGGGATAGCCACAGGATAACTGCCTACTGCTCTTGAGGGACCCTCTGAACTTTGCAGGCCCTCTCCAAACCAGTGATCCATTTGTGGATGTCATCCCCCTTCTGGTTAGGAGGGACTAATCTGCTAAAGTTCCTATTGTCAAAAGAAGTTTCTCTGATTTTAGGGAGACTGATGCTGCCCCCGTTGGACTGTAGTCCCAGTCTCTTCCTAGTCTTCTGTACTTCTAAGGACTCTTTGTTAAGGGCCAACTGATCTCTCCTGAGCTTAAGTCTGACTGGATTATTTTGAGGAAGATCTAGTCCTCCTTTGTCTACTCTGGACCCTCCCAGGGGGAATAAAGGGTATATCCTCTGTGCTATCTGTACTGTTCCCTGAGGGGTCAGAGTTTGATAGGTTAGAATCATTTGAGTCCTCCTGCCCATACTCAGAATTGAGATCATCAGGAGGGACCCTGGGTGCTCCTTCTTCATGTGTATTCCCACCCTTGTTGTCCAGTTCTTCTGCCCCTATAGGATGGCCATCATCCTGATGTAGCGGCTCTAAGAGCAGCTTAATGGTGGGGTTGCCACCTGTCTTTTTTTTCTATGACTACACAAGGGCCTTAGTTCCTGGAACGTTAGACCACTATACTTAGAAGACTGGGGTACACTGGTATCCCCATCTAAAGACCTGGTTCTAGCTGTCTTGAGGTGTTGCACCTATGTACCCTAGTGGAAACAAAACTCTGAGTTTGGAGAAAGGATTGTGCTAGACCCTTAACGACCCAACCCTAATTTCAGTAGAGCTTACATATTTTAAGCTGTATTATATGTGCTAATATTAGTGATGGTTTTTCAATTGTTCCACACCAAGATTAGCTGGTAAAAGAATGCAAGCTTGAATCCCCACCATTGCACCCCAATTTGAGAAGCTCGCTTAGTATATGGTGCACACTTATATAAGTGGGCACCCTGCCCTAATCCACACAACCCTCATGGTGATTTTAGTGGTCTTAGACACATTAGAAAGCGCTCTAAGTGCAAGCTGTGGAGAACAGCCCTCAGGCTTAGTCCAGGAGTGTAAAGAAGCTTGTTTTACCAGAGCATAATCCTTTTGGTATAGATTAAGTAAAAAAGAATCACACAGTGTATTTATAAAAATGTATGTATTTAATATAAGACACTCACTAACACATACAAATATCTCCTGCCCAAATATATACACAATACTTTGTAAGTAAAACAGGTAAGTAGCGCAAATACACTGTGGTCGCCAAGGGGAGACCAAACCATTTACTAAAATAGTGGTATGCGAACCACAACTCAAGTCAAGACTATATCCAGAAGATGTAGAAGTGCTGGGGACCCAAGCAACCACCCAAGGTAATTACCCAGGAACCCCTCTGAGGCCGTGTGCAGAGTGAGAACACGATCGCAGGCTCAATATAAGTCAAAGGTTACATTGAGGGTGCAGTTTTAAAGAAGGACCCTTTCCCAGTGGACCCTGAACATGCCCAATGGTAGACAGAATGTTGGAGCATGACCTCACCTGTGGATACCCTAGGAAGCAGGATACCTACACCAGGGAAGCCGGCTGCATAGGTGTGAAGTGGCGTCGAAAACCACCGTCCAACTCAATGGAGGACTTCAGGAAGATGCTGCTGAAGGTGAAAGTGTACGGTGGAACCTAAAGGTGAATTCAAGATGGAAAGTACCTGCTAGCAGAGGGGACAGAGTATATGCCACTCAGGAGTGACCAGGAGGCACGGAAGACGAATGCTCACCGATGTAGGGTGTTGCAGGAGAGCCGACGGTGACCTTGGAGCTGCAGCTGTGTGGACCAGGTGATGTTGTGGAAGACCAGGAGCCACATGTCGGATGTCAAGAGTTGCGGGTCGGTGTCCATGGGGAGCACCAACAAAACTTTGCAACAGCAACCAAAATGGAAAGCGAAAACTGTGCAGTGTTGAGACCAGCCGGGTCCAGATGACTTGCCACAGGCAGGGGAGTCAAAAAAGACCTCGAGCAATCAGAAGAGCCACTGAAATCAAAGATGCAGGCCCACAGTGCAAGTGATGCGGTGAGGACGAAGGTCGTGGTTGCAGAAGATTCTTTAGGTTGGGGCTACTTGGAGCCTGAATATCTTGGAGGAAGAAAGACAACAAGCCTTTACAATGGCAGGGGTTCAGTTCCTGCGGCTACAACAAGGAATACTGGTCTCAAACTTGATGAGAGGGCAGGTCTCAAGAGATGTGGAGAACCACCACCTGTGTTCCTGAGCCTTTCAGAGTCTGTGGGAGCCCAGGATCAGCAGACAGCATAATTGTGATGCCTGCAGATGCAGGGAAGGGACTCCTTCACTTCAAGGAATATTCCTTTGGGTGTCTTGGATGTGCACAGGTCTTGGGAGGTTCCTGAATGGAGCTCGGGCACAGACGTTGCAGCAGACTTGCAGGACGACGAGACTAGAAGCAGCAGAAGTTTTCCCAGTTGCAGTCTCGGAGCCCAGAGCAAGGTTCAGATCTTGATATGAATCTTGTGCCACAACAAATCTAGGGACATACTTACAGGTAAGCCCTTGAGTAGCCTAAGAAAAGGGTTGGGATGATTCAGGGTTCCCTCTCAGAGGCGGGGTCGGACAGTAGAGAGGATGCTCGCATGTCCTTTGTCCAATTTCACACCAGAGTGGGAGCAAATGGCTACCTGAGCTAGTTTGAGCTGGACTATGCAAGGAGGGCACCAAATGTGCCCCTCAAGTAGACTGAGTGGCGCTGGCAAGCGCCCCATCCGGCCCCAATACACTAAACCCTGTCTGGGAGGTGGTCACACCTCCTTGCGACTGGATACCTATTGTTCTGCCTTCCCCTGCTCGAGCTTGGCTCAGCAGCAGGAGGGCAGAATCATGTCTTTAATCGGCAGCAGCCATGTTGTGCTGTCCGGGTGTAGAAGACTGGTACCGGGAGCACTGATGGTTTCCCGGAGGAGCTTTACAGTGCATGAAATCATACCTCCCACACCAGTATGATCCTGATATGTATTAAATGGGTTTTTAGATAAGTGCGTTTAACCAAGAAATAAAAACACAAATCTGTGCTGGAGGTGTGTCTAAAACAGAACTGTCCGAGGAAGAATTATCTTGATCCATATAATACCCAGAGGTACTAAGCTGAGGCTGTGACTCAACAGTAGGGCTAGAAAAATCCAACTCAGAAGGATTCACCAATGGTGGATCATTATAAATTACATTCATTGTTGAAGACTGGAAAGAAAAAACAGGCCGTGCATTAGGAAAATGGTCCGTGGAGGACTCAGCCTCCCCCTCCAGTCCGGGAGTATCAGTATCGGAGGTGTCACGGGCTGCAATTGAAAGTCTTGTGTAAAAGAACGACTACTCCGTGCCATACTATGAAGAATCGGCCACATGGTGTCATTTGACGTGTTCACTAGAGTAAAAGCGTTTGTCTTTGTATTGCAGAAGTGGAGGCAGAATCACAGTTAGCATTCCTTGGACACCAAGAACTGGAACAGGAGCATGGTAAATTGGGTCGGATTCCTTTTCGATCACCACTTTCTCGCGAACTAGATCTCCAATCTTTAGAAGCCAGTCGGAAACCGGAATTTGATCTTCAGCCCTTGAAGGGTGAGACTCAAGCATTGATTGCGAGATTGAGTGTCACAAATCTTTTGTAGGTCTCGTAAGACAGCACAATGGTTATCTACGTCAAATGTTGCAGCAGCCGCCACAACATCTGGACCATCAAGGGCTGAAACATGCATCGTGAGGCCACAAAGTACTTCATACAGGGTCCGCCCACCCGTAGATCTTTTAGGGAGTTTATTTATTGCTTGTTGAACCCCATAAAATTGGTTCGACCCATCACACGCTGTACCTAATACTCTATGCAAAAGAAACAATTGATGGATGGAATATTGGAAATGCAAACATTCACCCCATTCACAATGATCTGGGTTTAATCCATCATTCTTTTGCTCACCACACCACCCCAGTTTGGACCCAGTCGTATGCAAATCAGTCTTGACCCTGTTCCTTGTGGGAACAGTCGAGCCTGAACTTCCAAACCAGGTCCTCCCTGGACCGAAAACAAGCATCCTAGGACCAGTTACAGGGCATCACCCTTTGTCAGCCAGGCTAGCTTGAATCCAGTGGTGTAGTGAGTCCTGTCCCACGTCTGGGCATACCCTTCCCACCTAGGACGACATATGCAAAAGAAACAATTGATGGATGGAATGCTGGAAATGCAAACATTTACCCCCAGTCACAAGGATCTGGGTTTAATCCATCATTCTTTTGCTCACCACACCACCCCAGTTTGGGCCCAGCCGCCACAATATCTGGACCATCAAAGTCTGAAACATACATTGTGATGCCGCAAAGTACTTCATACAGGGTCCACCGACCCAGAGATCTTTTAGGGAGTTTATCTATTGCTTGTTGCACTCCATAAGGTTGGTTCAACCGATCACACGCTGTACCTAATACTCTATGCAAAAGAAACAATTGATGGACGTAATGCTGGAAAGGCAAACATTCACCCCCATTCACAAGGATGTGGATTTAACCCATCATTCTTTTGCTCACCACACCACCCCAGTTTGGACTCAGCCGTATGGAAATCAGTCTTGACCCTGCTCCTTGTGGGAACAGTCCATCCCAAACTGCCATGCCAGGTCCTCCCTGGACCAGAAACAAGCATCCTGGGACCGGTTTCAGGGCATCAGCCAGGCTAACTTGAATCCAGTGGTGTAGTGAGCACGGGACCAACGTCTGGGCATACCCTTCCCACTTAGGGCAACATATGTAAAGGAATCAATTGATGGACGGAATGCTAGAAATGCAAACATTCACTCCCAGTCACAGAGATCTATTACTCTGGCCATTAAGGACTGCTTTAAGTCACAATTCATTCTCTCCACAACAGAATTACCCTCGGGTCTATATGGAGAAGAAAAATGCACTTGCACACCCATGGACTTTATCGAATCACGGTACACTTTAGAACGCGAATGCCGGACCTTGGTCCGAATGGAATGCACAACAGGCATATGTACTGATAAAGGCTTGCAAGTCTTTAATAATAGTTCGAATGTCAGTCAAGTGATGTGGCCAAACTCAAAGGTACCTCTATCAGAATACACTGCAACCAAAATCTATTTGAACGCGGTATATAAAATTAATAGAGCACAATGATCTAATTAAAAGCAGCCAAAAGGCTGGTTATAACTAAAAAGATGTCTGTGGTGGAGGAGACACAGTGGAACTTTTAATTTGTTGACAAATATCTCAAGTTAAAACATATTTTCTGTTCTGTTGTATAACATTTGCCACCAATAACGTTGCTGTACGAGCATAATAGTAGCAGCCATTTCAGCATAAGTGGAAGCTATCACTTCCTATGCTGTTAAAATTAAATCCTACCTGAGGTCTGTGGTCTGCAGTCTGCTTAGGGAATCACATGATCACCAACATCAGCAGTTGTAAAAGGAACACTTTTCCTATTTAAGTGATAGGAATACTATGAAGGGAAGCCCTTCTGTTAAGCTGTACCATATTTAAATGCATTAACTGCATCCAAGATATCATTAGCAATACGAGTTTTAGAGCATGTTACTGCTGCTATTTCTTTTTTTATTTCTTTAGTTCTGATTTTCAAACGCATAAAACAATAGGTCTATTGGTCGCAGATGCAGCTCCTCTTCGAGCGTTTTGCATTGCATGATTAATCCATAAACATCCCCTTTGCAGTCAGGGTTTTCCTGTAGAAGAGACAGTAATGGTCTAGTAGGAAATTGATTATTACATATTTCCATATTGCAGAGCATTTTACACTTGCATTGTACTTCTTTTCATTCTGACATGGTATATCATATTGCACATTCACTACCTCTCATGTCCTCACTGTTTCCATCTAGCGGAGTAATGCCTCCCGTGCCCTCCCTGCCTTGGCCTGCATAGTAAGTCTGATATAGCCCCCATATTTCTTTAGGGTGACCCTGCAGTGGAAGGAGCTCCCAGTATGTATCTGAGTTGCAATAGGTCATATCTTTGTGTCACTCCAGTGTCAGTAGTGGGTTTGACCCCATTGCATAGCGACTCTGTTTTTCTAGTAATATTGCTATAGCCACCATCTGTCTCACACTGCATTGTATCTCTTTGTCGTACCCAAACAATGCTTCAAGCAGAGATAGTTCTGGTGATGTTGCGGCGATAGTCTCCAAATCCCTGACAGCTCGCCAGACAGCCCCAACTCCCATACAATACTTGGCCAGATGCACATAGTCAGTCTCTGCCGCTCTGGAGTGCTGGCAGTTAAGCGTGTCCCACAGCCCATACCTAAATAGTCAGACAGGGGTGTAAACACTCTGTTAATGTATTTAAAGTGTATTAGTCCGTGCCTGGTGTTTAAAGATACTTTTTGTTATACAGCAACAATATTGCCATTGCTTTTCACTTAAATTTACCCCGGATCGTTTTGCCTTGCAAGTCAGGCCTTAGTTGTTCCTGATGTGCGAGCTTCCTGCAAATGCGCGTAGAGTCTAGTCACCAAGTAGCCCGGGGAGGATATTTGAATTAGTGTCCTAAGTGCCAGCATTTCCAGGGGTTTAGGATATCCTCCCCAAGTAAGTCTAGGTGCATGTCGGGTTCTGAAAAAGTGAAATTGTTGTAGGGTCGTGGGGTTAGCTAGTCGCCATCCCACTTCCTCCCAACCTAACATAGTGTAATCCTCTAACAAATTTTCCATAACTCTAATTCCTAGGGCTGCAAGCGATTCCTGTAACCCCTTTCCTTCCCGATGGGAAACCAAGTGCACCAGCCTTATTGGGGTATTTGCCGAGTATAGAAAGGAACCCGCCTGTTTCTCAAGCAATCTCTGCCAGGAGTTAATCGTTGTTTTCCAAATCGATTATTCTGAGTCTATGGGTTGACTTCCCGAACAGTAGTTGGGGTAGGGTCATTTAGCAAGCTGCATCCTATTCCTGCCACAAATATGGGAGTTTTTGTGGGCCATGTACCCAAGTGTGGGCATGGGCACATTGGGCGACCCTATAAAATGCTTCAAGGTCGGGGCATTTAGTCCTCCCCTGTAGTATGGCAAAGTAGGGGTTTCCCAGCTCTTTCTCGGTTGTTTGCTGGCCCAGGCCAGATGTGTCAGAAGGGTTTGAAGTTGCTGAAACAACAACCCAGGCAAGGGTGTTGGAAAATTCATCAATCAAAACAGAAAAAGGGGCAAGACTACCACCTTCATCACAGCTATTCTGACCGTGTGCGACAGCGGCAATCTAATCCAGCATTCTACGTCATCTGCCAGTTTATGCGTGGACTTGCCGTAGTTTTCTGATGTCACATCTTCAGGGTTTGTAAGTATTTGAATTCCTAAGTATCGGGTAGGGCCTGACATTCATTGGAGTGGAAACTCCAGCGGCATTAGCTCCATAGCTAGAGTAATCAGGATAATAGACTTGCTCCAGTTGACTGGTAGTCCAGAGTGGTCTCCAAATTGGGCTGCTTCATTTAACACTGCCCTGAGGTTATGCTCCTGTACATAAGGAATTCAGAGCATGCCATCTGCATATGCAGAGAATATGAGTTTATAGTTTGGTATCTCAGTTCTCTATGGGCATGGTACTCCCATAAGGTACATGCCAACGGCTCTTCAGCCACAGCGTAAAGTAGGGGAGAGTAGGGCATTTCTGTCTAGTGCCTCTTTCAATCTTGATGTAGTTTGAAGTCATATTATTGATCCTCAATCGCACTGCCGGCAAAGTGTACAGGACTGAGATCAAACTGGCAAACATTTCTCCAACACCTACACACCATAGCACTTCAAACATAAAGTTCCATTCTACCGAATCAAACACTTTCTCAGCATGTAGTAACATGGCCGCAGCACGTACCTCAGGGTCCAGTCTCTGAATTACACCAAACAATGTGTGGGTATTTGCTGCTAAGTGATGCCCCAGGTTGAAACCAGCTTGTTCTACACTGACCAGTCCCGGAGGCAACGGTGCCAGGTGATTAGCTAGAATTTTGGCATCTATTTAATTGTCTACGTTTAGTAGAGGCAATGGCCTATAGGAAGAGCAGTCCGCCTCGGACTTGCCGGGCTTCAGGATTGTCACTAACAGGGTTTCTTACATTGTGGGGGGCATACACCCATCATTGGACACCTCGTCAAATAATGTGATCAGGTAAGATATCAACGTTTCTTGGTATGCTTTGTAAAAGGCAACTGGAAGGCCTTCTGTACCCGGGGCCTTCCACAGGGGCATCGATTTTAATGCGGTCCAGACTTCTCATATGTGTAATGGTGCTATAAATGGTTCTCTGTACTTGGTTGCAAGTCGCTGCATGGTGATGTGTGCTAAATGCTCTGAAGCAGCTTCGTTCTCGGGGTCTATCCACAAGCTGTATATGTTAGTGTAGTATCTAACAAAGCTGACCAGTATCTGTGGTGTTATTTCAAGCTTCCGCTCTTCCTCATCGTGAATGACTGTGACTGTGTTCTCGGGCAGGCGGGAACGCAATAGAGCGCCAAGCATGGCACCAGGCCTCTCTCCCTCTCCATACGCTCTGGCCATAGCATATTGGCCTGAATGATTGACCTCCTGTAGTGCAGTTTCATGATCATCTAATTTTGCTTTAATCCTGCCCAGTAGATGCGTGTCTGCTGTCTCCACATGTCTTTTCTCTAATGCTGGGATTTCTTTCTAGATGTAGGACAGTCTGTTATGCAGCAATTTAAGAACCCCAGTGTGTTTGGATATTGTGATGCCTCGGATGTAAAATTTAAATCTCTCCAATACTGTTGCTAATTTATCTAACGAGCCATCATTGTGTGTGAAAAACTGTGATCGCCTGCTATATCATCAGGAAAGAGAGGGTCAAGTAGGGAATACTGAGGGAATCGCCACGTAAACACCTCCGGCCGAGACGCGCCCAGTTCTAAGTGTCAAATCTCTCAATAGCAATCAGTAGTTAATGCGAGTGTGGGTGTCAAGCATGGAGGAGTAATGTGTAAATCTTCCACTAATTGGTGACCTGTGGTGCCATATTTCTAGAAGGTCTTCATCTGCATTATTTCCGCAACCGCCCGGGCCGCAGTCCCAGGGCATCTGGCCATGCCCCTAGATCTATTTAACGCTGGGTTCAGTATACAATTGAAATCTCCCTTACCCATATCCTGGGTAGATCCGCCAAGAGGAGAAGACGTTCTTGAGCAAGTTGTAGAAATGGGGGTCATCAAAATTCGGGCTATAGACCCCCTACCAGCAGGACTGTAAGGTCTCCCTTGTTACATCATGCAATTACATATCTACCCGCTGGGTCAACATACAGGTCCTGTAATTTCACATTTGAACCCATTCGTTCCCACACCAGCACACCCCTGGCATGGGAGTTGTAGCCTGCCATTTCGATTAGCCCCACATTCTACGCTGTGTGAGAACTCTGCTGTTCGGGGAGAGTTGTGGTTCTTGAAATATTGCCACATCCACACCGTGTCTCTGCAAATGGGCTACAATTACTGCTGCTATTTTAGATGGGGCGACTGCAGATTTGGCTGCTTCATCAGCCAGAGTGTTCCCTACGGCTTGTGTTCCAACAAGTTGATCACTCAATGTATGTATAATATGAGTTTGTGGCAACATATCCTTTAGATCTGCCAATTCAACTCAAAGCAATTTTTGATTTGAGCTACCTTTTTGAATCCTTAGAATAATTTTATCTCCAAAAATGTAAGTTATGATTAAAAGACAGTGCACAGTAATACGAATCACACAACAAGGGTGAGGAATTCAGGATCCGTATTTTCAAGAGCAAGGAATAAAGCTTTCATTTCAACCCAAGGGAGTGGGTGCCAGTACTTTGCAGGTTAAAAATGCCATCTGACATACTGCCTATACCAATAGCACATGCGACAAAATACTGCTGCTTAGAACCTATAGCAGGTTGTGCAGAGCCATCAGTCTAAATGATGTTTCTGAGTTGATCAAGAGGCAAAACTGAAGAAGGCAGTGGATAAATGTAGACATATTGCAAAGATTCTTGAGTTTTCAAAGAAGGGAAAGATAAAGTCTACATCCATGGCTGTTCAGGACGTAGCCCAGAGATGGAGGGTCTTTGCATTGGGGACTTTGCATTGGGGATGCTTGCTTTGTGGTGGGCTCGAAGGCTGACCTAAGAAAAACAACAGTAATGCATTTACCCTGAACTAGTGGACGTTCCCTCAGGGTGGCCATCTGTACAGCTGTTAGAATTGTTTTTAGTAGAAGCACAAAACATTTCTGCTGGAGAATATAGATGTGATTTATATGCTATGGGTACTATATCACCTTTGCTAAAGGTTACATATGTAAATCCAAATCCACCCTCTACTACCCGGATGACCAAGTTGTTGGAGTTATCACGTGTATGTAGGCTGTGTGTTTCAAGCGAATCAGATTGCAAAGACCTGAGTGTTGCAATTTGTTCCGATGTCTAACAGGAAGTGGGAAAACCAGGAATATTAAGGCATAAAGCGCTTAGTACATCATGCATAATCAGGAATGTATGTCCTGCCAAAATTCAAAAATCCCTTAAAAGACTTTTTTTAGTGTGCATGGAGGCTTCATCTGAGCACACCTTTCCAGAAAATGAGGGTCAAAACGTTTCCCCTCATTTTTATTTTTTATCCTGAGAAAAGCTATGCAAGATTTTTTTAATTTAAATTTGTAACCAAATTCAGCAAATCGCAAAACTGTGATCCACTCTTGCTAATTGGGGGTTTAATTCATCGTCTGTGAGATAGATAGCAACATAGGAAAGTGCATCAGGGTTGAACTCATGGAGAATTAACAGAATGTGTGCCGCAAAGACTCCTGTGCTGTTCTGATAGCCCATAGGAAGTTGGGCGTGGCGCCTCTGAAAATGGAGGGAACTAAATGCTGACCAGTGACTGCTGTCAGGAGCCAAATTGTGACTGAAAAAACATTTGAAATGTCCAATGTGGTTTTGTATTTCTTATGGACGATCTTAATCAGAATTTTACTATGGGTATTTTTCACCACGAATGTGCGAGTATGACTATTCAATTGTCTATAATCTAAGACTTTACGATAGGAGTGATCAGGTTTCAGGGGAAAAAAAGATCATTCATTTGCGAGTTCGATTAGTCCCTGGTACTCAAGCTGGGAGAGGTTTTCTTTAACTGTAGCTTTAGCATCCCATTTAATAGGATACTGTGGCTGAATTTGAGGCGTAGACCCTATAGGAATAGCATGGTAATGGTAATCCTTATCTCCAACATGTGTGATTACAATAAAGAGTTGGGGCTAAGGCAGGGGCCCACTCAGATACATATGCATGTTTTACCTTGTCTGGGGTGAGGTGTGAGAATAACATTCTCACTTCGGGGACACGCAATAACAAAGGGGGGGCCACATCAACCTCCTCCAATAGAAATATCATAAGAAGTAGTAAAGTTTTTCCAAAAAATTGCTTTAATGGTGCGTTGAATGTCACCTTCAATTTGGATTTCCAAGTGCTAAAATCTGTCCGGAGGGGCTACACAGGTGTCTGCGGTTTCAACTGTAATGAAGACATCATTTTCTTTTTTCGGAAATTGGTGGAGATTCTGGCGTACAGTGGTGACCTCTGCTGCACTGTCGAGGAGAGTCACCGCCCAGCTCCTGTTCAGGAGGAGGGTTCTCGCAGTCTGTGGCATATCTAGCTGTCAATGCTGCAACTTTATTATTCTGGAAAAGGGCTTTATAAGGAAGGGGAATATCCTCCTTTATCTTCACGTCAGAAATGGGGGCTCTCTCTTTTTGGTTGCACATACTCTCCTTGTCTGAGATCAGATCGCTCTCCTCTGTCATACTGTTGGTCAGATATCGGGGAATCTGATAACTAGCAGTAGTCATGATTTAAGTGCGGTCACGAAAATCATAACGTCTCTCTGAGGTCTCTGGGCATTAAGTACCTCCATGATGTCTTGTTTGGTTGTTGCTTAGGAGCATCCCATGATTTATTAGAGATGACAAGGGTTGGCCAAGTGTCCTTATCAGAACTAGGCTTGCCAAGAGGCACGTCTGGTTCCCAAACCAGGAAACTACCATTAGGACGCAGGCATTACAGCATAATGATTTTACAACACATTTATTACAATGCAGAAGACATTACAATGCATGCCATTACAACGCAGGTGCCATTACAACGCATGCCATAACAAGGCATTTTCTGGTAAGTTTAATAAGTCAAATCTTCATATTGGGATAATGTTAAAGATTGCTGTTTTATTTATTTTTGGTTGTTTTCTATTTTTATTAATTTTCACGATATTAAATGGATGTGAGAGAAATAGGGGTTGTGGTTGACTGGTAAAGTTTTTTTACTTTAATACCTGGGAATTAATTTATATTTTTATTTTTGTTTAGTTTAAAAAACAAAAACTTGTGGGTGTGTAAAAACCTAAACCTAAACTCTGGTATGGGACGTTTGGGAAATTGGGTTATTAGGTGGGATAGTGAATTAATAATTAATAATCAGGTACTAATGTTAATACCAGGGTATTAATGTATTACTATTTTTAATATTGTTTTTATAATATTTGTTAAAATTAGAACTTACTCTTGGGTGTATACCACCTCCCAATGACACTGGTTGTGAGCGAAATAGGGGCTTTGGGTGTGGTAGTTTATTAATACTCCGATATTAATTAACGTACTTGGGTATTCATTTATTTTAAATAATAATGCTATTACTTAAAAGAAAAAGAAAAAACCTCTTGGATATGTAACACCCACCCTCCGTCACGGGATGTGAAGAAATTGTGGTTTTGGGTGGCGGAGTGTATAAATGTACAGGTATTGATTTAAATACTTGGGTAATCCTCTATTTCAATATTTATGCTAATATTTATATATATTTTTTGAATTCCCAAACATACTCTTGGGTGTCTACCACCCACCCTCTGGTATGGGATGTGTCTGAAATGGGGTGTTTGGGAGAGGGAGTATATTAATACTCTGGTATTAATTTTGGTAAATGAGTATCAATTTTCAATCAATAAATTATACATTTAAAAAAGATGTTTAGCTTTGGTAGATGAAATACCTATTTAATATTTTTAAAAACTATCAATAAAAAACACACTTTTTAGATGTGGTAAAAATATAGAAATCATTATTAAAAACAGATTAAAGATATATTATTAACTTTGTTTAAAAAAAATTCAATAGTGCAATAAAATGCTTGGAATTTTTTAAAAAAATATTACATAGCTTAAATTATTTTTGGAAATAAAATTCCTTAAAAATATATTAACCAATTGTAAAATATTTTAAAAGTTTTATCTCATGCTTTCCCATTTAGTTCAATTGGAGAAATTTTCCTTTTTTCCTTTAAGTTCACATATGCGGTTGTCTGTAGGCTTCTACAGTCAGTGGAGCATTGCGATCAAGATCAGAAGAAAGGAAGAGATGGCCAGGTAAGTCAAATTAAATTTATTAAACCAATTACAGGTGGCATACTTTATTGTAAGGAGAGAGGAGGGAAGTATTTTTCTTATGTTAAAAGCATTTATTAAGCGTGCGTACACCAACGGTTTCATGGCGCTCAGGTGAAGGTCAAGGCAGTGACCGGGAGATCGCTTAGTCATTGTATGCTTGGATGTACAACCAGGTCTTTAGCTGTTTCCTAAACTGGGCTAAGGACGTCAGAGACCTTATCTTGACCGGGAGGGAATTCCAAAATTGTGGGGCCAAAACTGAGAACCTTAGTCCGCCGTACTTCTTCCGTTTGGACGATGGAATTTCCAGCAAGTTCAGATGGGAGGATCTAAGGTCTCGAGAAGGAATATAGCGATGAAGTCTAGCTGAAATGGAAGTCGGACTGTTAGCATGTAGTGCTTTAAAAATAGTGCAGCCCATCTTAAACGCACAGCGCTTGATCATTGGGAGCCAGTGAAGGCTTTTCATAAGTAGACTAACATGGTGCCACTTAGGCTGATGAAAAATCAGCCTGGCCGCCTGGTTCTGAACCAGTTGGAGGCGCCTCAATTGGTATACAGGGATGCTAACATACAATGAGTTGACATTATCCAGGCGGGAGATTACCAAGGCAAGAGTGACCAAAATCATAGCTTCCCTACTCAGGAATCAACTGATCTTCTTTATTCTCCGCCGCTGAAAGAAACCAGTAGAGACGACTGAGCTGATCTGGGCCTTCATGGACAAATCATTACTAATGATAATCCCAAAACTTTTGGAGGAGGCAGCTGGCGCAGGGGGATTGCCCAATTTGGGGGGCCAGAAGTTGGAGTGCCCTGGATTTGCTGACCCACCCGTACGAATCAGCTCAGTTTTCTCCGGGTTCATCTTCAATTGGTTGTTGTTCATCCAGTCACTTATAAAAACCATAATGGCTTGAACATTAGACGCTGATGATGCGGATGAATTAATATCAAACACCAATTGAAGATCGTCCGCATAGTTAAAAATTCCAACATTTCTTTCTCTCAGAGAGCGAATTAGAGGAAGAAGGTAGAGGTTAAAAAGGATTGATGCATGTTAGTAGTAAAATATATTTTTAATGTTTTAACCACTTTTTAATTCCTCTGCAGCTAGGGGTTGTAGGTCCACCTTGATCTGATTGTTTTTTTTCTTCAGTTTTTGGGTAAAGCAACTTATTTTGAGAAAGACTAGGATATCTTTTAAGCCAAATGAGAAAAAAACATTTTTAGAAATTTCTTTTGCATTGTTATTTTGAACTTTGTATATGGTATTCAAGGCACTAAAACATATGAGAGTAAGAACAAACTGTATGCCATGGATCTTCCATTGGATTTTGGTGACATTTTTTATTTTTTTCCTGGCTGTTTTGTTCAAACAAAACATTTTAACTATGTGCACCATTGGATTTTGGGACATCTTTTTAAAGAATATGGATCGAATACTATTGCCTGGACAGTGCATTGGATAAATGGATTTGTTGTTGCGTTTTTGTTTTCTTAAAAACATCTTTTTTGTGATTTTGTTTGGGGGAGTTGCGTTTTTTTAGACTACATAGTAATTTTCCAACAGTTTTGTTGGAAAATATGTCTATGCCAATCTGTCTTCTTGGTTAGCTTACAACGGGATACCTTCATTGAATATGGATTTGTTACTTTGGATTATTGGAGTGCTCAAGACTCTTGGTGAAGTGTGGTCATTTATAAGTCACCAAGAGTTAAAGAGAAGACAACTTCAGGTAAGAAGCCCGACATTCCTTTAAAGAGGAAAAATAATTTATAAAATGCAAAACTAATTTCTTCAAAAAAATGATAAACCGGCAAGTAAGATAGAATAGGTGTTAGTTTTTGTTAGAAATTTAGTATGTGTGGAATGTTGTCTAGGTAGTCTAAAGCTACCATCAACAAAAATTGTTGAATTTGACCCAATAGTCGCTCAGACTTTTCTTTTGTTGTTTTCGAAATATGTGGGTCCAGACTACCTGTCAATAATTGTGCTATTCTCCTTTCTTGGAAACTTTGCTCCTTCCTAAAAATTTCGAAGTAATAAATACATTTGGGTGAGGTTTTCGAATTGATATGTTGATGGGGTTGTCATCCCTCTATTACATTATTAGACTTTGCATCTCCCTCTAAATAGTTTGTGTAACAGTTCAACCCTCCAACAGAGAACATTGGCTCCCTCTTGCAGCTTGATCTGCTTAGAGGTCATCAAATTCCTTGAGACTCTGAAAGTGTGGAATGCAAATGCCCACTCTTCTTTGAGGTGGGAAAGAACTCTTCTTGACACACTATCACTTATACCTGTTCTGACCAGTTTGCTAACAGAGGGATCATTTTCCATGGAGGTGCTGTCCGGCACAGTTGTGGGTGCCATAAATGAGGCTGTGAGAAGACTCCATGTTATCAAGGACATAGTGCTCCAGCTCTGGACCCCCTTTTACAAATCCTATAAAGCATCAGGTTATTAAATGAAAACCAAGGAGTGGAGCAAAGCCTTCTTAGTGGCATGACATCACCTGGTAATAATATTATTCTAAGAAACAACCACACCTTCAGATGGGAAGAGATGTGTGATCTTTTTGTGAGACCCTGGATGCAGCAGGTTGCAGCATTTTAAATATGCTGCAACCGGGGAATGAGATAATAACCAAGGCAAAAGAATACAGAGTTTTGCAGTATGACATTTCTTCTAGATTGTCATGCTTTGCACAATCTCCATTTAGTGGTTGGGTCTGGAAGTGTTCCCATTGTTCTCAAAGTTTGCTAGTTTGTGGTTGGGAGTCGACATGGACGGAGCCCCTATAAGGTCGTCTGTAATCCGAATTCCACAATGCCCATGAGTGTTCTTACCATTTTAGCTTCTTTTTTCCCACTGTTGATTATTGAGGTGCATCTGACTTTTTTTTGATGGAGGTCATTGAAAGTCCTCAAACAGTTGAGTGAACAGAGATGGACGCTGGATACTGGAAAGAGGTTTTGGGGAATTTGTCAGGAGGAATCGACATCCAGAAAATGTTTTTTGGTTGACGTAGGATCCCTGGGGTTCCTTCACGCCATTTTAGGGCATGAGCACGCTCTTCAAATTTTAAAGGAATTGCCACAGAAAGTTCACCTTAAACAACGATGATCCAGTCTGCATGTTCTGTTTGCCTTCAGACCATAAGCTGTAGGCCTGTGTTCTGTGCTCGTATTTTAAACCAAAACCACTAGTCCACAGGGACAACATCCTGCAATCACATTGAGAGAGGAGAGGCATGGTGGGTCAGAAATGGAGAAGCAAAGGAGGGGGGTGCTCCATCAATGGAGGATATGGAAATGGGTTCCACAACGGTGGTGTAAAGGCACAGGAGGTCCAGGCGAAACACCATGACACACAACACAAGGCTTTCGAAGTCAAAAAGACTCACTGTAAAGGCCCTAAGCCCTCAGTGCCACATGCCTGAAAAACATCTGACTCGTTGAAAGACAAGACAGTCTGGCAGACGCCCAAGATGCTGAAGCTTGGTTCTTTGAGTGATCTGCCAGAGTCACTTAAGGCAAAGCCCTGGACACAGAAGATATCAGCAATTAAAGAAGCTCAGAGCACTTCCCATCTTGCCGGAAAAGTGAAATCCACTTGTAAGGATACTGATAGGGATGGAAGGACGGGTACACTAGAAGGGAAAGGCTCATGGGGAGCCTAAGACTTCCGACGTTGACGATATCTAGAAGAAAAGGACCTTGGAGGTCGAAATAGAATATCTTATGAGAAAGAAGAGGATCTTCAGAAAATTCATGGCTCCTTTTAAAGCTTCTAGACCAATAGGCCTTAAAGTGAACTTCCAGGACACTTTAACTGAGGGACAGTAAGAAATTCCAGAAAAAGGACAGGATACAGAATTAGGAGGAGAAGAGGAGGGTATCTTCGGCATCGACCCTAAAGATCTAAAGGTAGAGAGAAATCCTGTGAGATGTTGAGGCTGGCTCTCCTTTAGAGGATATAGAATCCCACCTTTCGAGGCCTTCTCCCCCTGATGACATATCCTTATACCAGCTATTTGTGAAAAGGACAGCAGAGGCCTTTGGTGTAGGGATGAAGGTAGAAATGGAGGAGGCATGGTTTGTTCTCGAGACACACCTACATATAAGAGGAACACATATCTTTCCATGTTCCCCAACATTGCACAGCACGGCAGGGAGGTTTCCGCTAAACGAACAACATCCAAAGCAGGAACACAACAGATAGAAAACAAAATACAAAGCATGAACACAGGACGCTATGCAAATCCCGGGGCCCTGTAGAATCAGATTCCCTGATTGCTCTTTTTCTTGATGTGGAGACAATGTCCCCAGCACCCATGTGGCCCCCCACTAGACAAGGAAAGTAAGATAGGAGGCAGTAGGATGGAAGATAGAGAGAGCTGCAGCCATGCAGTGGAAATCACCAATGTCAATAACTGCTAAATAGATATACTCAGTAATACTAGGAGGATATAAAAGACCTTCTGCCACACTTTCCATATGAATAAAAAAGAGCATTATTGAAGGTGAAAATAAAATGCAAATTAATGCATAAAATTGGCCTTCAATGCTGCTTATACAGCAGCGAGGCACTAGCTAGGGGGAAGGTTATGAAAAGAAATGCATGGCTACGCATCACCGGCTTTAAGTCCGAGGTACAATCCTCTATCATTGACAGACGCCATCACAGGAAACCAGCTCTTTGGTCCAGGTGTAGATCAAGCGCTAGAAGAAATAGAAAAAAGCAAATGAGACAGCGAAAGCAATGGAAGCCATTCCTGTCTTTAGACCTTCCTTTCTAAGAGGTACTTTTCAAGATAAATGGGGGTAGGAGGGCAAATGTTTGGTTCACAGAGCCAAAAACAGCCACAATCTAGCCAGTTTCAAAGCCAGGGGCAGTGGCAACAGCAGCACCCTTAAGACCCCTCTTGAGGCAGAAGGAAAACAAGAAAAGGAAACTCTAGAGGATCTGCCTCACGTATTTCCAAGTGACTCAAACTTCACTCCCCTCAGTCACAATATGCCTGTAGGGGGAGAATAAAGGACTTCCTCAAAAACTGGGAAGCCATATCCACTGAGAAGTGGGTTGTAAATATCATTTGTTTTGCTTACTGCATAGAATTCATACAGAAACCACCAACAAAACAACCAAAGTACCAAGAATTTGGCATTGCAAGAAGGGGATGTGAACCCAGTTTACTTTCTTGTGCCAAAACAAGACCTATTTATGCACCTAATGTAGACCTGCACTTCATGAACAGGTATATAAAAACACACAAATTTCAAATGACAACATTGAAAGATGTAATCCCTTTGCTAGAGAAAGGGGACTACTTAGCAACTGTCGATCTGAAAGATGCTTACTTTCATGCATCGATTCACACAGTAAATACCTCAGATTTGTAGTGGTTGAAGAACATCAACAAGTTAAGATTTTGTCATTTAGAATAATGTCTGCACCAAGAGTCTTCACTAATTCACTGCCAGTGGTAGCTGCATTCCTCAGAAGGCAGAGCCTACAGGTTTACCCACACTCAGACATTTGGCTCGTCATGGCAGACACCATAGAACTTTGGCAGGAGAATATGACGAGGGTAGTGTCCCTTCTGCGCATGCACTAAGATTTACAGTGAATCCTTATGACATGGAAGGTTCAGGCCATACTCATTCAAATTCACCTCTACCAGACGTTACAATCTCTGACAGTGAGAAAGGTAATGAGGCTTTTGGGGAAAATGGCCTCCTGCATCCACCTCATTCCCCATGTCAGGCTTCAAATGAGGGCAGTACAGGAATGGTTACACTATCAGTGGGACCAAGGGGGCAGGCACTTGGGAGGATCTGTTGATTGATTCAGATAAGGTCAGCAAGGAATTGAGGTGTTGGAGTGTGGTAAACATGCTGAAGGGGAGACGTTCCAAAGCCCTCCAACCACAAGCTATTTCCACAGATGCTTCAATGATGGACTGAGGAGCATACATGAATACCCTAACAATCTGGTCAGAACAAGAGTCTACTAAACACATCAATTTCCTGGAGCTAAAGAAAATATCCCTTCCTCTGAAAGCCTTCCAAAGTCAGCTCAGGGGGACAACTGTAGACATTCTAACTGACAGTACCACAGGAATGTTTACATCCACATGCTGAGGGATCGGAGGACGACACAGCATCATAGCCACTGTTGCAATTCGCTCTGAACATTTTGAACTGGGCCGTAGCGGAGGAAATATCACTCCTGGAACTTCTGAATCTACCAAAAGGCACATTACATAACATCAGGGAAGCATGTCTAGCAGCTACCATGGGTGTTACGACTTAAAGTGGTAAAGATATGTAACTTGGTGCCATTCCAAAAGATTGAAACATATGATCCAGCAGGACACTGTAATAGTCCAGTCATGAACCCATTTAACAAAATGCAAACTCTCATATGCCTTGCTAGGAATATATTTATCAGTCACTGTGGCATACCTAAAGGGTCTACACATACAGAACATTTTCTCACTTCAGTCAACCAAAGGTTCTTGGAAGGAGTGAAAATAATTTTTCCAGCAAGGGAGGTGCCTCCTCCACAGTGGAATTTACACTTCGTGTTGGCAGGGTTGATGAAGACACCCTTTGAGCCAATGCACAAAAGCAACACTCGGACTCCTTACACTGAAAACAGAATTCTTGGCAGCTGTTAAATCTCTAAGGAGAGTTAGTGAGATTAAGCCGCTAATGTTGCAGGAACTTTACATAGCTATACACAAATATAAGAATAAGGTGAATATGAGGACAAAACCAAAGTTCTTACACAAGTCTATTTCTCTCTTTCACATAAACCAGTCAGTCAATATACCAGAGTTATTCCAGACATCTACATATGTTGAAGAAAGCGCCCTGCACATATTAGATTTCAGGAAGGCAGCCATGTTCTACATGGAAGCAACACAACATCAGGAATATAGCAATTCAGTTCACACTCTAGGGACGGCTGTCTCTAATAATACTATTGCTAGATATATTGTACGGATGATCCAACTGTGCTATTGGCGAGCAAACAAACCTTAGCTTGACAAACCAAAGGCACACTCCACTAGGAACAAGCATTTTCAATGCAAGTGGTCTCGCATTTGCGAGCATTTAAGCAATTGGCATTGTAAATGACAATGCCTTTTATTTATGTGTTTTTAAACGCAACACAGATGTAAAAAGGCATTATTTTTAATGCCAGTAGCTCTATATATCACAAATGTGAGACAAATTTCATGGTGGCTGTACCCCTTTCTTTATACACTTCTCACCATACTCAGGTTACAGTGAGCAGCATCTAAACAAAGGGGCACGACCAACATTAAAGTGAATACGCGTATGGGGCGCTTTCACCCAAAGAGAAAAAATATTAGGAAAGCTTCTGTAGCGTGCCCGCTAAAGTGAAAGCGACCCATGCTGTTAATTAAATAAATAAATAAGCGCGCCATTAAAGTGAAAGCGAACGTGCCGTAAATTAAATAATTATATATGCACGGTCGCTCTAGTTAAAGCAGACCGTGCTTTAATTCAAATAAATACATTACTAATAAAATAAAAGCGTGTGGCGTGCTGTGATGTCGTGGGGGGAATAGGAGAAGATGATTAAAGAAAATAGTGCTCACCGACTACATAAAGCAGACCTTGTAACAACACAAGTAAAACGTCCATTCGTTATGGGAGGTTACAAATGCAGACAAGGCGTTACGAAGGAGGAACTACTCAGCTGATTTACACATGAAAAACAATGATTTTGCAAGGATAGTAACGGGAGCCAATTGAAAAGATGGGCGGGAAATGGTAGAGCTTCTATGCCATATCCAATACAGCATGCCTCGCAGGGCAGCGCATGTGCTGCCCAGGTTCAACTTAAAAAGGGGGCCAGCATGGCCTTTACAGCTAATATGTCAATTCAGGAGGTATGCAAAGCCACCACTTGGTCTTCACAGCATACATCTACAAGGCATTACTGTATGGCCTAATTCTCATGCAAAGAAGTTGAGGTGGGGTAGGCGGTGCTGAATAAAAATTGTTCTTCCACTCCCTCTCCTGCTAACCACCACAAAACAAGCAATACCGCTAAATAATCTGTGCAAAGTATGTGACTCTAGAAGAGATTTCATGCTACAAAAGCAACCAATTACTTAATGTAATTATGGTTTTGCCTTTAAACTCTTCTAGATTCAAACATGACCCTTGAGCCTTCCCTCAGCAGGAGGTTTGTGGAGAGGAAAAGAGAAAAGGAGAAAAAAAATATATAAAATGGAGGTCACGCACATGGACTTTGTGGGATTATGGTCTACGTCATAGGGGCTCCACCATGTTGACTTCCAAGCACAAACAAACTTTGAGAACTGCTGGACCTGGCCCTTTTTGCATGGTTATCGCCAAACATTTTGCGTTCTACCCCCTATATTTTCTGACCTGTTTTGTTGGTTTTAGGACTCTAGGCACTTTACCACTGCTAACCAGTGCTAGTTTGCATATGCTCTCTGTCTAAATTGTATTTTATTAGCATATTTGATTTACTGGTAAGACCCTATTATTGTGCACCAGGTGTGCCCAGGACCTGTAGATCAAATGATACTAGTGGGTCTGTAGTACTGATTGTGCCACCCACATGAGTAGCCCTGCAAACATGTCTCAGGCCTGCCACTGCAATGTCTTTGAGTGCAGTTTTCAATCTTTATGGTGTCTTAAATAAGGCTTATTAAGGAAAAATGCTAAAGACTCAACAAGGCTAACATATCTTGCACATCTACTAGACTGCAAGTTAACATATGCTTCTTTAAAAGTACACTTAGCTGCAATTGTGGCCTACACAAGCGAACACATAGGAAGAAGCTTCTTCACAGCTCTGGTAAAAAAAGCCTTTCTTAGAAGGGGCAAACAAAATTGCACCACCAAGAAGAGCACCAGCACCCACATGGAATATAAATGTGGTACTCACTCAATTGATGAAGGTACTCTTTGAGATTTTACACTAGGCCCACAGTAAAGATGCTTACGCTCAAGACCGCATTCCTTGTGACCATAACATCACTTCACTGGGTGAGTAAAATACAAGCACTCACAATTCAAGAGCCATATTGTCAGGTTCACAAGGACAGAATCATCATGAGGACAGATCCGCAATTCTTACCTAAGGTAGTTTCATACTTTCACATAACTCAAACAATACAAATTCCAGATTTTTATTCAAAAGCCAAAAAACCAAGCGATGAAAGCGTTACACACACTGGACACAAGACGCATGATAATGTACTATATTGAAAAGACAAAGACAATCAGGAAAACGAAGCAACTTTTTGTCTCATTTGCAGACAACACTATGGGAAAACTTGCAACTAAGGGCAAAATTGCCAAATAATTCACACAAACAATTCAAATGTGCCACACAAGTGCAAGGGAGGAACAAAACGCTAAAAGCACACTCAACAAGGACAAAAGCAGCAACCATTGCCTTTCTAGCAAATATACCTGTGCAGGACATATGTATGGCAGCACAGGTGGTCACCTGTACTCACATTCACAAAACGCTACTGGGTAGACATTCAAACGAACAAGGAAGCTCAAGTGGGACTGAAAGTGTTAAAACATCGGTTTACAGATCTAAGCTCATCTTTAACCTAACCACCACAAAACTGCTACAAAATCAATGCATAGCATGTGAATCCAGAAAAGATTCACACTGCAAAATGAAATAGTTTCTTATGCGTAGTTTTGCAGTATGAAAAAGTTTCTGGATTCACATGCAACAGAACCATCCTCCACCAAGATGGAAGGAGAAAACAGACTAAAGAAAAAGAATCTTAAGATGGTGACCAAAAGTGAGAACTTTTGGGGGAGACCGTACAATGTCACAGGAAGCACCAAAAGGGGGGAGCTGTTGATGCCCAACAACAAACATAAATAGAAGGACTACAAAAATTTGATGGGACCCAACCACTAGATGGCGAAATAATGCACAGCATGTGAATCCAGAAAACTCATCAAGCTATAAAACGACACCTACAGGAAAGAAACTATAACTCACTGCTCATCTCACACTGTTATATAGTAGAATTGGGTAAGAACAAGTATTCCAGTACAGCAAGGCAGCCCCTCAAACACCAAAACTACAAGTGAGTTACCTAAGAGGGCACCAACATCCTCTACTCGGACTGAAGTAAATGGGTCTACCACATATCCTTGCATTAGAGAAAGAGACACTGCTTTGCTTTAAGAGGAATGGATCCCTCTTATTTTATGTAAATTCTCTATCCACCACATCTAGTATAAAGCAGTTGAACTCCCATGTTTGGATCACTAGCTGCATGTCCCACCATCAGCCTATGGGTGTTATCCAGCGATGTTAGCTCAGCGGTGCTCAGAGCTTCTGCTCGAGACAAACTGTGCAGTAAGGAGACCATAGTGAAAGTGACCTTGTAAGTAGACTCTCCTCAAATCTGACCTTGGTGCCACTGGACTATACTTGATCTCCTGAGGCAAATTACAGAGTGAGAGAGCAGGAGTTGATTACTCTTAACATTAAGTGGGGATTGGACATGTAAGGGTACCATACATATATGTGATAGTGTGCGCGCACCAGATCTTTTGCCAAAACAGAACATCGTGGCTCAATGCCCCAGAGATGCTCTTCTAGCCAGCAGTTCTGAAAGTAATTTGCATCTCTTGGGTTCCTACAGTACATCGACACATCATCCACTCACATTCTCCAGTCAATTAGACCATGCGCTGATCTTTCTGGACTGAGATTGGTCTGTCCTAGCTGGTGCATCCCAACTACTTGCTAAAGGAGGTATGCTCTTCGTCTTTTTACAGGTCACTGAAGACCAGGCTTCACACAGGATTCACATCCTGGCCCAATATGGAGGAAGAGTAGCTGCCAAGTAGAGGCTCTGCTCCTGATCAGTTGTCTTATGTCCCTCTTTTGAGAATATGGACCTATCCAGTGGGTCTGCTTTGTTTGAAATTGTTTGCACTTCTCTGGTCTTGGAGAAGGTCATGTCTCATTAAGTCAGATCGGGTTGGACTGGTCTTAGTGATTTGTGGAGTGAGACTGAGAATGTCCTGCATCAGTTTCTGTTATTCTAGAAAACACACACACAGGGGAAATTGGGGGATGTCAGAAATTAAACCAGGATCTTTGTCTGGACAAAGAAATAGGCTGATGAAGTCAGATTCCACCACCAGGTACTAAAGGTTTTGAGGATGGGGCCTGGTCAGGAGTATCTGCAACCTGGTCAGGAGTATCTGCAGCCTGGCATGCCTGTTGTGAATGGACATACATAAATGATTCAACATCTTGTGCTGGACAAACCCAGGGTCCAAAAATAAGCCAATCTTCATGATGTTATCTGTGAACTACTTATACCCTTTCGCCTATGACATGCCAAAGGATAAAACAGTGCACTAGAGTTATGGGGATGGAGCAGGCCTTTAACTGAGAAGAGCTAGTAATCAGTCTCCATGCAGAGGCACAGGCATGTGGCCCTGGGCTTGAACCTCGTTGCTCCCACCATTAGTCTCCAAATAGCCTGGAAATAGATTCAATAGACTGTATCATTCATACATTTGTGCCTTTAGGAAGGACAGAGAGTTGACAGATCACCATTGATTGCTACTCTAAAATCTCCTTGTGGCCGAAATGATCACATAGTTGGGTAAAAGACAGACTGGATTATATATTAGGCCTTGGAAGGAATTGTATTTTTCACACTGGAAAAACCTTCAAAAATGTGTGCATTGTACATATTCTGTGAATTTCTTACCATTTCACAGGTGCAAAATTGCAAACATTTTTTGCCTATGAGAAACTGGTTTGAGCAGATAATGTGTGGTAACAGTAATATTGCAGCCAAGGGGCATATTGTACTCAATGATGTGAACCACAGAAACTCAACCCATATTACTTCGTGTATGTAGTGTGACTTTTCAATATGAGGTATGGCACAATTTCAATATTCAGATAAGACACTTGCTGAGTTTTATGGAATGTGGGTAATCTTGTGTGGTTTATGGGAATTGCATGGGAAAAAGTACTTCTCATTCTCTTTTGTCTCTACCTCTCAGATCTGGCAGTTTCGGAGGCTGGGTGGACGTGGTAATCGATGACAGGTTACCAGTCAAGGATGGCGAGTTGGTATTTGTGCACTCCGCCAAGTGGACAGAATTCTGGAGCGCACTGCTAGAGACAGCCTATGCCAAGTAAGTGAACATTAAACTCCAATGATGGCCTGAATCTTGTTTTGAGAGTTCCTACTCCAAAGGCTTGTGGTTAAAACCAGTGACAACAGCAATAGATGTGTGTGTGTGTGTGTGTGTGTGTGTGTGTGTGTGTGTGTGTGTGTGTGTGTGTGTGTGTGTGTGTGTGTGTGTGTGTGTGTGTGTGTGTGTGTGTGTGTGTGTGTGTGTGTGTGTGTGTGTGTGTGTGTGTGTGTGTGTGTGTGTGTGTGTGTGTGTGTGTGTGTGTGTGTGTGTGTGTGTGTGTGTGTGTGTGTGTGTGTGTGTGTGTGTGTGTGTGTGTGTGTGTGTGTGTGTGTGTGTGTGTAAGAGTGTGTGTAAGAGTGTGTGTAAGAGTGTGTGTAAGAGTTCAGTGCTGGTGGCCAGAGATAAATCGCATCCTGTCCACACCAATAGAACCGCTATTTGATCCTTATTTTACAGTTACCGTTCAAGTTACTGGTAAGCTGTCACCAAAGTGAGAGGTTGTGTTGGAAAGGCTTTGATCAAGGCAGTATACAACTTCAGCAAAGGAGAAAAACCTTAAACCAAATGACATTAAAAGAAATGCTATTAAACACAATAGGGCATACAGAAGAGCCCTGGGGTACACTCCACATGATAGGAAATGGACTCGTACAAAAAGGATGAAAAGAGAAAACCTGTGCTTGTTTTTTGTGAAAAGGAGCAACACCATCCAGTAGCCTTCCTGAAGAATATGTCAGCTTAAAAGTTATATTAAAAAGGAACATTTGGCCATCTCATATGCTGCAGAAAATACAAGACCAAAGCTTTTGCACCTCCAGAAACAAGAATCAGCCAGATATCTGAGAGAAGGGCAACAAGTACTGTCTCAGTACCCCTGGAGGACACAAACTAATACGAATGGAGGCTGAAACACCCAGATGATTCAAGATGACCAGAAAACCATTGACACAAACCTTCTGTATGGCTTTGACACAACAATGGGATGTGAGATAGGCCTTAAATCAATAGGATTGAGAGGGTCATAGTAAAAATGTTTAGGACTAGAATTAAGACCCCATCTTCCATGGTTAGAGGGAACGATCACTGTGGAAACGGAAGCGTAAAGCATGTTTCCAATGTCCGCGAAGGTTCCAGGGCCAAGTGTTACAGTGTGGCGACAGGGCAATTGAGTATCAGGAGAGCATGATTCATACTTACTAGAAAAGATCGATAGCTCAGTCTTATCAAGCGTTAGATGGAGTGATTATCTGGCATATCTAAGCTGGGATCTACATAGTTGTCAGATGCCTGAATTGTTGCATAAGTGTTAAATATCTTATGATGGAGAATTTTGGGAATGTCACACAAGTCTTTTGTTGACTCAATTGTAGTAGATGAGTTGGGTTTAGAGAAATTATTTACAATAGTAATACACTTTGACAAAGCCAATAGGTCTCGCCTTTTGACCTTTTGGCTTTAATGCTATTTTCTGATGTTGTTCATCATCGACAAAAAGAAAATCTTTTTGCCAATGCTGTGCGGTATCTGTAAAAATAAAAAATAAAAACTTGACAACAAATTAAAACATGCAGATTCAGAGAAAAAAAGAATCCCTTTCCTTCAGAAATTTGCAGGTTACTAATCAGAATGAACATGCCAATTTTCTTTTTTTTTTTTAAACATCTTTTTATTACAAAGAACACAACAGCAGTACATCATTGATACCATCAGTGTACATATAATCTGACTCGTGTGTTTGAGGTTGTCTATTGTCATCGGAGAGGATAGAACATCTTTAATGGGTGACCCACATAATATATTTAATACCACAGTCATAATCCTCGGTATATTTGCCATTGTTCCCAAATCTTTTCCCATTTCTTTGGGCAGCCTCTACATTGGTAGATCATACTTTCTGCTAGCCAACACCAATCTAGATCCTTCTCCCAGTCGCCCACCTTTGGTAAGGCTTGTGCTCCCCAAACTCTGGCTTTATAATGTTTCGCCACAACTGCTTCCAGCGCCAACCATATCCTAATGTGTCTGGGCCATGATTCCTTCCAGGAACCATCAGTCGGAACCATTTTGGTTCCAGTGGGACCTCCGATCCCGTCACCTGCGCCATAAATCTCCTGATTTTTCCCCAATACGTCTGCATCACTGGGCATTCCCATATGAGATGGTAAAACGTTCCCTCCTGGCCACACCCCTGTGACATTTTGACAAATCCACCCTCCCCATTCTGTGTAATAATCTCCTCAAGCAATAAATGCAGTAGAAGACTTTCAACTGAATTGGGTGAAAACGGACGCTTATCTCTACCTCCCTCTCTTCCTGCAAGGCCTCTATGCATTCATCATCCTCTTTCGGGCCAAGATCTTCCTCCCACGCCATCTTCAATGGACCCAATGGGTCTGGTGTATTGTTTACCAGGTTTTTTTTTTTATATATTACTGAAATTGCCTTCCCCTCCAATGGGTCTGTCAGGAATCTATATTCCAGCAGGTAGGCCTCCAGATGTTCTCCGTCTTCACAAAGATGACCCCAAAGGACATGACCCAGATGCAAGTATCACAGCCATTCCCCGGACCCAGTTCGTATTCCTGTTGAAGGGCCTCAAACTTCACAAAGACTTGATTCCTCCAGACATCCCCAAGTTTATATAGGCTTTGTAGCTCCCACTTCCCAAAGCCCTTCAGGGTTCCCACCCTCTCCAGCTGGTCACTGGCCCACAGGGGAGTCACTGCTGTCAGCCTACCTCCCCAGCTCAGGTGTTTCGTTGCCACTCGCCAGGATTTCATTACTGAGTGTGTATGTGCCAGCAGTCCTCGACTCGCTCGTCTATCGTAAATTAGGTGGGTATAGCCCCTGGATCCCATTTGGGCCCTATCCACCCTACAGGCTTGTTCCGACCTGTCTCCAAACACCCAGTCGTTCACCGTCACCAATTGGGTGGCCCAATAATATAATCTTGCATCAGGGAACGCCAGTCCCCCATCATAAATAACTCTCTGCAGTTTATGCAAGGCAATGCATGCCCCTCCTCCATTCCATAAGAGGGAGAGTAACACCGTCTCAATCATTTAGAAGATCGATGTGGGAATTGGATATGGAGCATTCTGTAGAACATAGAGTAAAGGAGGCAATGTCATCATTTTAAATAAGGCAACACGGCCCAGCTGGGTCAAGGGCAATGATCTCCAGCGATGGGAGTCTCTCTTAAATCTATCAAATTGGGGCGCCAGATTCCTTGCATAAAACCTTCCATGGTCTCTTGTTCTATTAATCCCCAAGTATTTAAACCCTTCCAGTTCTAGATGACCTTACATCTTGAGGTCAAGTTAGGAGGTCTGCCTGCCAGAGGATACAGCAGCCACTTCTCCCAATTAATACGGTAGCCTGAATCTCTGAATATGCAGAACATTTGCAGAATTCTATCTATGGATTGTCTGGGAAGTTTGACATATAAAATAATGTCATCTGCATATAGGGAGATATGCTCCTCCCACTCTTCACCCACTAGAATGCAACATATCAGTGGATCCTGCCTGACCCACCCCGCCAGCGGCTCCAGCGCCAGTGCGAACAGAATCTAAGACATGGGGCACCACTGTCTTGTCCTCTTCTTCAGGGTAAACTCCTGGGATATTGAAGCGTTGACCCTTACTCTCGCCAGTGGTTGTTCATTCAACAGTTTTACCCATCCTACGAACTTCGGTCCCCTTCCCATTTGGGCCATGACTGCCCACAAGTAGTTCCATTCTACGTTATCAAAAGCCATTCTGGTGTCTAAAGACGAGTACCGACGGCAGGGTGCTGTCCGATCCAGTAACATGTAGGACTCCTAACAATCTACGTAAGTTGAGCCTAGTACCTTGGTGTGGCATAAAACCACATTGTTCTGGGTATACTAGGGCGTGGATCAACATTGTCTGGCGCAAAGCGAGCACCTTTGCCAGAACTTCCCCTCAGAATTTAGGAGCGAAATTAGTCTGTATGACTCACACCTTGTTGGGGTTTTCCCTTCTTTGGGTATCACTGTGATCAGTGCACTTCGCTGATCTACTGGCAAAACCCCCATTTGGCTGGCTTCCTGAAACATAGTAAGGAGGTGCGGGCTGTTTGAACCAACAAGCCTTTAAACAGTGCCTGTGGCAGACCATTTGATCCCGCTGTTTTCCTGGACTGCAGCGCTCATGCTGCAGTGCTAATCTCCTCCACCGTCAAGTCCACTTCCAACCCCTCTTTTTCTTCGACGGTCAAAACCTGAAGTTTAAAATCTCTCAGGAAATCAACACAATTCGCTTAAGTAAACCCAGAAGTGGAAGTGTACGACCCCTCATAATAGGACGCGAATGCCTTTGAAATCCCAAGCCCCGTCACATGTCTCATCCGCCAGTCGTCCATTATCTCCGGGACCCACAGTCCCGAAGTCTCCCATTTGTCGAGCCATGACTGGCGTTTACTGGCCTTATCTCCTTTCTCATAAATCTTGTGCTGGGAGGCCCTGGCCATGGCTCTGGCCTCATCTTCTAAAAGCCCTCTTAGCTCCTCGTGACGGAGACAACGGAGGTGAGTTACCTCTCTTGTTTCCTTCTCCTACTTTCTCGCCTTGGCTTCTAGCTCTTGAATCTCCTTCTCCAGATCCATGCATTTCAGTGCCTTTTTTATGACAAAAACTCTGGACATGTCCTCTGATTACTGCCTTGAAAGCTTCCCACGAGACCACCCACAAGTCCACCAATCCCATATTCTCCATAAAGAAGTGGTCGGTACAGTACCTCACACTGGACCTAAAGTTTGGCTCTCTGAGATGCTATTGGTCCACCCTCGGTGGCGTGATATATTCCTGCAAAGGCCCTTCTAGCAAGGCATCACCTGTGGAATGATCAGATATCCCCAGGCAATGTTTCGGCCCTTTAAATTGGCCTGCAAATTGAGTCTGCGTGATCAAATAATCAAAGCCCGAGAGGCCACCATGCGCTGCGGATAAGTGAGTGTATTGTCTGAGAGTAGGATTATGACATCGCCAGATATCACTGAGTTCCAAGGAGGCGAGGAAATTTCTGAGTGCCCTGGCTCCTCTCCCCGATGACCCCCCCCCCCATCCAACGTCTCCAACTCTACCAAGAGTACGTCATTCATATCTCCCCCCAAAATCACTCTTCCTTGTGGTAGCTCAAGAAGAAACAGACCCAATTTGTCCAGCGTGGGGGCCTGCAACCTGGGAGGTGCGTACACCGAGCAGAAGTTAATGTTCATTCCCTTCCACTGCCCAGTCAGGGCCACATATCTCCTGGTCTAACATGGGTTAGACCATGTTTTCCCAGGTATAAAGGGAAACTCTTTTCCCTACCCCTCTGGAGCTGGCGGTGTACCCTGCATGTGCCAGTAAGGTGTATCCATGTCTATCTAGGGACCTACAATGATGACCCTGGAGATAGGTTTCTTACAGTAGGATAATGTCTGGTGCATGTTTCTTGATAAATTGCATGACTACCGCATGTTTCACCCTGCCATTCAGACCACTTAAGTTCCAAGACAAAACCCTCAGTGAGCATGTTCGATGATTATACACTGGCGAGCTGTGCTAATATCCCCCCAAACGGATCGAATGAGCTATTACATGGTATTCTATCCTGCCCTTATCCCCACCCTCCACACTGTGTACCACTCGCCTACCCACTGTAGCATCGTCAGGATGACTACTTTTATCTTGAGAAAACAAATCAATTAATCAATCATTTTGTAGAGAGCGCTACATACCAGTGAGGGTCTCAAGGCGCTGGGGGTGGCTGCTGCTACTCAAAAAGCCAGGTTTTGAGAAGTCGTCTGAAGGCCAGCAGGTCCTGGGTCTGTTGTAGGCCGGTAGGGAGAGTGTTCCAGGTCTTGGCGGCAAAGTAGGAGAAGGATCTGCCACCAGCAGTGGCTTTCCGGATTCGTGGAACTGTGGCGAGGGCGAGGTTGGCTGAGCGGAGGCTGCGGGTGGGGGTGTAGAAGCTGAGTCGACCATTGAGGTATGCTGGTACGGCATTGTGTAGGGCTTTGTGTGCGTGGATGAGGAGTTTGGAGATGATCCTCTTGTTGACGGGGAGCCAATGCAGGTCTCTCAGGTGGGGTGTGATGTGGTTGCGTCGGGGGACGTCGAGGACCAGTTGTGCCGATGCGTTCTGGATGCGTTGGAGCCGTCTCAGGAGCTTGGTGGTTGTTCCTGCATAGAGGGCGTTCCCGTAGTCCAGTCTGCTGGTGACGAGGGCCTGGGTGACGGTTTTTCTTGTGTCGGAGGGGATCCACTTGAAGATCCTGCGGAGCATTCGGAGGGTGTTGAAGCAGGAAGCGGAGACGGCGTTGACCTGCTTGGTCATGGTGAGGGCAGAGTCGAGGATGATCACCAGGTTGCGTGCGTGGCTGGTGGGTTCTTGGGCTGTTCCTAGTGATGTTGGCCACCAGGAGTCGTCCCAGGCTGAGGGTGTGGAGCCGAGGATGAGGACCTCCGTCTTGTCTGAGTTCAGCTTCAGTCTGCTGCCCTTCATCCATTCGGCGACAGCCTTCATTCCTCTGTGGAAGTGCGTTTTGGCGGTGCGGGGGTCTTCGGTGAGGGAGATGATCAGCTGGGTGTCGTCGGCGTAGGAGATGATGTTGAGGCTGTGCTGTTGGGCGACGCAGGCGAGTGGTGCCATGTAGATATTGAACAGCGTCGGGCTGAGGGATGATCCCTGTGGAACGCCGCAGATGATCTCGGTGGTCTTGGAGCGGAAGGGTGGAAAGCGAACGCTCTGGGATCTGCCGGAGAGGAAGGATGTGGTCCAGGCCAGGGCCTTCTCTTGGATTCCGGCGTCGTGGAGGCGTGCTGTTAGGGTGCGGTGGCAGACTGTGTCGAAGGCGGCGGATAGGTTCAGAAGGATGAGGGCGGCTGTTTCTCCTTTGTCCATAAGGATCCTGATGTCGTCCGTGGCGGTGATGAGGGCGGTCTCGGTGCTGTGGTTGCTGCGGAAGCCGGACTGGGAAGGGTCCAGGATGTTGTTGTCTTCGAGGTAGCGGGTCAGCTGTCTGTTGATTATCTTCTCGGTGACTTTCGCCGGGAAAGGGAGCAGGGAGATGGGCCGGAAGTTCTTGAGGTCCTTGGGGTCGGCCTTGGGTTTCTTCAGTAGGGCGTTGATCTCTGCGTGCTTCCAGCTCTCTGGAAAGGTTGCTGTCTCGAAGGAGATGTTGATTGTTTTCCGGAGATGAGGTGCGATGGCTGTGCTGGCTTTGTTGAAAACGTGGTGTGGGCATGGATCAGATGGGGATCCGGAGTGGATGGAGTTCATGGTCTTGATGGTGTCTTCGTCGCTGACGTTGGACCAGGCGGTCAGGTGGCTGGTGGTCGCAGGAGTGGTCATCTCAGCGGCGGAGGTGGGGGTGGCAGTGTTGAAGCTGTCGTGGATGTCTGTGATCTTGTGGTGAAAGAAGGTGGCCAGTGAGTCGCACAGGTCTTGCGATGGGGGAATGTTGTTGGTGTTGGAGCTGGGGTTGGAGAGTTCTTTCACAATGCTGAAGAGCTCTTTGCTGTTGTGTGTGTTGCTGTCTAGGCGGTCCTTGAAGGCAGTCCTCTTGGCGGTCCTGATGAGTCGGTGGTGTCTGCGGGTGGCGCTCTTGTGCGCTGTGTAGCTGTCTGGTGTTTGGTCGCGGAGCCAGCTCTTCTCCAGCTTCCGGCAGATGTGCTTGGAGGTCTGGAGGTCTTCGGTGAACCATGTGGCTTTCTTGTTGGTGTGGTTGGCGGCGGGTGTCCTGAGTGGGGCGAGGGTGTCGGCGCAGTCATTGATCCACTGTTTGAGGTTGACGGCGGTGGTGTTGGGGTCGGTGGGGTCGGCGGGTGGTCTCAAGGCGAGGGTGGTGGTCAGTTGGTCCTCGGTGACCTTGCCCCAGCAGCGGCGTGGCATCTGTTGAATGCGGTGGTGAGTGGTGGGTTTCCTAAAGGTGAAGTGGATGCATCTGTGGTTGGTCCAGTGGGGTTTGGTGGTGTGGTTGAAGGAGACGAGGGGACTTGCGGAGAAGATGGGGTCCAGCGTGTGTCCAGTGGCGTGGGTGGGAGTAGTCACGAGCTGTTTGAGTCTGAGGTTGGCGAGGTTATCGATCAGGGCGGTGGAGTTGGCGTCGTTGTTGTTCTCGAATTGGAAGTTCATGCCCCCGAGGAGGATGTAGTCCATGGAGGCGAGGGCGTGGGAGCTGACTAGGTCGGCGATGGTGTCGCTGAACTGTGGTCGGGGTCCGGGTGGTCTGTAGACGAGTGTTCCTCTGAGGGTGGTTTTGGGGCCGGTGTGGATCTGGAAGTGCATGTGCTTGGCGGTGGTGAGGGTGTCGTCGGTGTTGGTCGAGACTCTAAGGGTGTCCTTGTGGATGATGGCGATTCCCCCTCCCACTCCGTTAGTGCGGTCTCTGTGGGAGATCTTGTAGTCTTCAGGGATGGCTATGGCGATGTCTGGTGCCGAGGTGGTCTTTAGCCAGGTCTCCGTCAGGAAGGCGACGTCGGGGGCGGTTGAGTCGAGGAGGTCCCAGAGTTCGATGGTGTGCTTGCAAGCGGAGCGGGTGTTGAGGAGAATGCAACAGAGGTGATTGGGTTCTCTGGATGATGGTTTGGCGGGCCGGATGCTGGTGAAGCTGCAGTTCCGGCAGGTGAAGGGTCCTTGGGTGCGCTTCGGGGTGGCCCGGTAACAGGTGTGTTCTCTTCCTGGGTTGAGTGCGTGGAGGGTGCTGGCGTCGTAGTGCAGTCCTGTGTTGTGGCGGCTCCGGGGGCCAGGGGTTCTGGCGCTGGGTGCAGTCCAGGCACGGATGGGGAAGACGGGCTTGCCTTTGCCGCGCCTTCGGTGCGCAATCGGCGCGCCTGCTACGCGCGTCAGCTGTGCGTCCAGGTAGTGGTCGCCATAAGAGGCGAAGAGGGAGGGAGGAGCGGCTGGGAGGCAGGAACGGGGCAGCGAGGGGGCGTGGCCGTGGGTGAAGCGGTGGGAATAGTTGGCCACAGAAAGCAAGAGTGGGGGGGGCTGAGGGCAACCACGAAGGAAACAGAGGCAAAAAGGAATACAAGCAGAATACAGCAGTCAAGAACTGTTAGGAAATAAACACAAACCGCAGGCTGAACAGGGCACAGGAGGCTCGAACCCCAGTCAGAGCGGCAGCAGTGGGGGAGAGCATGCACAGGTGGTGCTGTGGCGGCGGGAGAGCAGCCCGGCCCTTGAGCAGGGTCGAAGGTCACCCTGTCCAGTCGCTAGTGGCTGCCTTAAGAGGCGAGGCGGGAGCAGGGCGGCGAGGGGGCGTGGCCGCGGGGTGAAGTGGCGGGAATATTTGGCCACAGAAAGCAAGAGTGGGGGGGAGGAGGAGTGGCTGAGGGGAACCACGAAGGAAACGGAGGCAAAAAGGAATACAAGCTGAATACAGCAGTCCAGAACAATTATGAAATAAACACAAACCGCAGGCTGAACAGGGCACAGGCGGCTCGAACCCCAGTCAGAGCGGCTGCAGCGGGGGAGAGCATGCACAGGTGGTGCTATGGCGGCGGGAGAGGGGCCTGGCCCTTGAGCAGGGTTGAAGGTCACAAATCCCTTTGTCCTCAACTTCTTCCCCCTACCCTCTCCCTGCTACCTTGCAAATCCGGTTGTGAAAACCCCAGCCATCCAACCTGCAGAGCGCCCGTCGCCCACCAGAAAACATGTCAAGCATCAACTTGGGTGGGCTCGACCGACTTGGACCCTTGTGAGTTCTTTTACACCTCTCCCCCGAGCCCTTCCTCGGATTACTATTCCATTACGCCCACGTATGTCCCCCCTCCCCTTTGTTGCAGTATTGTCCAATATCTGGAGGAAACCAAAAAGAATAATTTATTCTCAGGACCTCAAACTCACCCACTCTTCAGTGCTCCAGCCCGTTCCAACCTGTCTCACCTCCACAAGAACCCTTTCAGATTATGTCCCCTTGCCCCTTACATCTGTCTAGGACTAGCCACTGGTGTTCTCGTTGTTTGTTGGCTGGTTGCTCCAACACCATCCGTCGCCCACACCCGGATGCTCCATGGTCGTACTTGGAGCTTGAGCCTTCCTTTCGGTTGACTGTGCACCAGCCCTGCAGCCATTCCCACGCCTCCTCTGGAGTTGTGAAGTGCCAAGTTTTTACCATCCGCAATAACACAGAGTTTCGCCAGGAAAATCATCATATATTTAATGTCTCTTTATCTGAGCTCCTTTTTCACTGGCTCAAAACTCCGCCTATGGCGCTGTACTTGCATAGTGAAGTCCGTAAAGAAGCAGGAATATAGTGTTCTCAAAATGAACCTAACTGTTAGAAATGGGGGTCTCCAGTTGGCAGAGGTAGGTACCTTTGTCCATATAGGGACCCTTGCTTCTAGTCAGGGTAAGGGGGATACACTCCTAAAATAACCCCTGATCACCTCCTTGTTAGCTTGGCACGAGCAGACAGGCTTATCTTAGGGGCAGTGTGTAAAGCATTTGTGAACACATACAGTAACACAGTGAAAACACTACAAATGGACACCACACCATTTTAGAAAAATAAGTAAGCTTTATCTAAACCAAAACAAGACCAGACAAAAATCCACAATACAGTATCAAAAATATCCTTACAAATAGGTTATTCACTCAAATCAAGCTTCTAGTAACAAATAACTCCCCCTGGAGGTATTACGACGTCGTGACCGATGTAAATCCCCAAAAACGGCGCTGACCGCAAGCAGATCCACAAAAAACAGTACCTTGGGATTGATGAAAGCAAAGACCAAGCACGGAGTCGGGGAGGTGATGCTTCGTTGGCGCCTGCAGCATCTGTTCCTTACGCCCCAGGGGAGGTGATGTCTCTGTTCCTTACTGCAGCGCAGGGGTGGTGAGACGTCGGCTCCTTACTGTGTTGGGGAGGTGACATCACTAATCGCGGCGAGCCATCGGATCCTTATGATGGTGCGATGTCGATAGATTCGGGAGTCACCTATGTCGAGGATCGGCTCTGCATTGATAAAGCACCGCGTCGGTGAAGTCGGGGCTGCGGTGAGAGTCGGGACGGTGCATTGTGGACGTCACGGGTGGTGTCCTCCATTCTGGTGCAGGCAGCTGCCTTGTGGACGGCTTCAGAGTCGATGTGGCACGGCATCAGCATGTGTTGGGCCTACGGTGCAAGTCAGGGTGGTGCATCATGCTCTTCACGAGCGGTGCCCACGGCTTCGATGCAGGTTACAGCGTCGCTCACCGGCGTCGGTGTTGCAATTTTTCTTCTGTAGCAGCTGAAACAGCAGTTCCAGATGCAGAGAGATAGAAGGGATGAAGTCTTTGTGTCCCTGAGACTTCAGAAGAGGAGGCAAGTTCAGTATCAAGCCCTTGGAGATCTTTTTCTTCAAGCAGGTGACAAAGCCAACAGCAAAGTCCATTTTCTTTTATCCTTGGCAGCAAGCAGCCACTGCAGGCCAACCCCAGACAGCAAACAGCACAGGGGCAGTATTCCTCCTCCGCTTATTTGGCTTTTCTCCTTGGCAAAGGGTTCTCTTGATTTCCCAGAAGTGATCAAAAAGTCTGGGCCTCAATATTTATACCACAAAATCCTTTGTTCTCTGAAGGCAGAGAGTGTCTGTCCATAGCCAAAACCAGTTCTGTCTTCAATGGTGCTGCTTCCTGGCATGAGGTGGAGACATCATTGTTGTAGGAATACCAGGCCCATTCAGGTGAAAAGAAAATCTCCTCCCCTTATTCTAAATGCAGCCCAGGTCTATTCATCCCAGCCCTGGCTCATCAGACTTCTTGAGCCACTGCCCCTCTTCCAGCCCCTGTCATCTAAAAGCCAGACATGCAATACACAAACCTAGCAGAGGCACACTGGATGGTTAGGCAAGAAAATAACTACTTTCTAAAAGTGGTATTTTCAAACACAGAATGTAAAAATAACCCTCACTAAAACATGCACTTTAACATTCTGAGTTCAGGCATGATGCATTTAATTTTTCATCTTGTTCCCAGAGCCAGTTATGTTTATATGATGTTATACACAAACTCCCCAGCCTGCCCTATGGAAACAGATCGCCTTGCAATAGTGAAAAACGAAAGTGGCAGTATTTCACTATCAGGACATGCCATACACATCAGGGCATGTCTTACCTTTTTACAATGCACCCTGCCCGCAGGGGTGCCTTGGGCCTAGGGTCAGTTATGTGTATAAGATGTTATAAACACACTCCCCATTCTGCCCTACGGGAACAGATAGCCTTGCAGTAGTGAAAAACGAAATTGGCAGTATTTCACTATCAGGACATGCCACACACATCAGGGCATGTCCTACCTTTCACATACAATGCACCCTGCCCACAGGGGTACCTTGGGCCTACCTTAGGGGTGACTAATATGTAGAAAATGGAAGGTTAAGGAACTGGCAAGTGTGTGCACTTGCCAAGTCGACATGGCAGTCCCAGACTGCACACAGGCTCTGCAATGGCAGGCCTGAGTCACATTTTACCAGCTGCTTCTGTGGGTGGCACAATCAGTGCCTCAAGCCCACCAGCAGCATTTGATTTACAGGCCCTGGGCACACATAGTGCACTGGACTAGGGTCTGACAAGTAAATGAAATAAGCCAATCATGGAATCACTAATCCAATACAATAATTTACAAAGGGAGCACTTGCCCTTTGGCACAGAGCAGCAGTGGCAAAGTGCCCAATGCATCTAGACAAGCAAAATGGAGTCCAACACACAGCAAAACAGAAGAGGTGAAGGCAAAAAATGGAAGGGAGACCCACGCCAATGGTGCCAGGTCTAACACTAACCATTTGATCTAGTCACTTGACGGATTGCATCCCTATCACAATAGTTCAATGTTTTTGCAATGATATGTGCAGGGAGGGGCCTAGGCGGGCGGACTGGGGCCATATGCGCCCTCTCGATGGAAAATAATTTTGAGAGTCTTTTTGGCTGGAGCTTATTCACAATAAAATCCTTGAGAAAGAGAGAAAAATGAAGCCCTCTGCCCCTTCCAGGACTCCCAACACTCGGATGCTATTTCTTCTTGCTCTCCTTTCTTGATCTTGTAGTCTTGCTGCCATATGAGTAGCTTGCTGTGTTAGAGTGGGTACCTGAGACTTCAGGCATTTTGTGTTGGCATGAAGTTGGGCAATATTTCTTTTGGCTATGGAGACTTTATCGCTGAGTTTGGAGAGGTCTACTCTGATCAATGTAAACATAATCAGTAAGAGTCAATTTTGGCTCCAGAGCTTCCTTCATATCCCGTATCGCCACCATTATGGGCATTTGGGAGGGCTCTTCCACTACCTCTCCTCCTGGGCCTTAGGAAGGCCTCAGCACTGCGTAGTTGTCAATCTTGTTAACTTGCAAGGGACCTGCGCCCTTTGGCTTCACCATTTTCCCTGTTTGTGTGTACCTCTGGAGCTGGGTCAGGAGGCTGAATGGTTCTAAGTTACACACTTGCCAAGGAGATATACTTGATATTTCCTAGATCACACCAAATCTCAACTCCCTGAGGAACAGCAACCCTCCTGCACCACCACACTGCCGCTTGCCACCTTACTTCAGGGCCTCCATCTACTCTAGCCACCCATGTGGGGGGTGTCTCTGGTATTTGCCGTACAACCGTGAAGACCGGGAGGGGGAAGGGAGGGTGTGAGGGATGTGAACCAGGATGCGGCAACCTTGTAGGCCGGTGGGGCGGGGTACCCACCACCTCGAATCCTGATGTCATTCCAGATCACAGTGGTCTCAACTCGGCCTACTCATTCCCTTCAGTAGTGTCCAAAGGTTCTCTTTCGCAGTCTTAACTACCCCACTGCAGCTCACCCTCTCCCCGGACGACTCCGCTCCCCTTGTGCTACGGTCTCTTCGAGATGGTGGAGAGGAGAATCACGGCCTCCTAGGCCCCCCTTCTCAGTAGGTCACCCAGGTTACTCTTGCTGCCCCAGCGGTATTGGCCCTGGCCAGTCTCCGTTCACCAGACAAACCAATAGCCCGCTCCGCCTATGGGAATCAGTGGATGGGGAGGAGATGCCACCCGGATCTTTTTCCCCAAATACCTACCTCAGGCCCAGCGCTCCAGCCGCTTTGGACCTATCTCTGTGCATCACCGCTGTCTCAGGCCACCCCAGCCGTACCTAAGCTCCTTCACCCAGTCGGGTGCTGATTTTCCGTGGGGGTTGCTTCCTATGCCTCTGTGTAGGGTCCGGTGAAGAATGGAGAGCTCCGCCAGCGGCCTGAGTCTCCCGCGCCAGGCCCACCCCAGGCCCAGTTCGCCAGCTGCCTTGCATCTCTCTCTATGGTCCTCGTTGACGAGGCCCTCGGCTGCTCTATTCTCGCATCATCAGTTCTCCTCCACCGGACAGCCGGATACAGTCCCTCCGCAGACCTCTCCAACGCCCCCTCCTGAAGGAAGTGACCCAATCAGGGCCACCTGGGTCACTCGCGACCACCTCTCAGCATTCCATACAGATGAAGAGTCGGTCAGACAGTAGAGAATACAAACCAAGTATATTTTATTCAGGTACACTCGAGTGGAGTACGGTCTGACCAGCCTCCTGGGATTGCTGCAGAGGAACTAACATCAGCAAGCATGGCAATACATTATGTACAATTCAGAACCAATAAAGAAACGCCCTGAATGGAAATTTCCAGTAGGTAGCTGGTGAACAAAGGAGGTACAGAAGGATGAGCTTAGATTCTGAGACCAGGCACATGCTATCTCAGCACCAGGGTCACTCTGCCTGTGCCCACTGCTCTAAGAGTGGGAGCAGGCCTATCTAGTGGGAAAGGTATGCTTAGACGAGAACAGTGTATTCAGTAATACAGCAAGACTCAACCTTGAAGAAACGAAAACTATTGCAGCTGCTTTCCGCTGGGGCAGAGAGACAGAAGTTAGCTTTGATCATGGCTAAAAATGGTGGTTGAATATAAAATGATGCCGCGAATGCTAACTTAAGACATACAATGTATGCTAAAACATTTTTATTCCAACACTTCTAAAGCACTGTTTTTCGCTGTCCCGGGCTCGGAGGGCCCTGGTGCCGACCCCCTCACCTGGCTGCCGGCTCGCTGGGCACCCCATATGAATTCCTGATCAAACTGGACCCGAGGGGAAAAGAGGAGCCACTCCTGTCCCTCCACTCAACTTCTTCAGGTCAGTGGGATCCCGCAGGTACACAGATCAAAGTCAGATTTTCAGCTCGATCTGGAGCTTTGCTACAATGCGACCATCTTGTTCCGCAGTCAAGAAATGCTACACGACCAAAACTGTATATGATCCCCAAAATCCACAAAAATCCTTCTGATCCTACATTTCGTCCTATTGTTTCAGCTTGCGGATCCATTTTTGAACATCTAGGAAAATTTGTTGATTATTATCTACAACAATTTGTTCAAAAATGGCCTTCATACATCAAAGACACCACACATTTTCTACAACAGTTGAACACACTTCAAAACATTTATTTCTCCAACATCATTTTATGTACAATTGATGTCACGGCATTGTACACATCTATTCCACACCAAGCTGGTCTAGAAGCCACAGAGTGGGCACTCCTTCGATCATCAGACATAGGAGCAGAAAAACTGTTTATCCTCAAAATCCTACACTTCTGCCTAAACCACAGCTATTTTGAATGGGATGGACAGTTCTACGCAGAACTCACTGGAACTTCCATGGGTTTTTCAGGAGCACCGGCATACGCGAACACATTTATGGCACTTTTCGAACATGAAAACATCATGTCCAACCCTAATTGGTGGAACAACATACTGATGTACTGTCGTTACATTGACGATATATTTATCCTCTGGAAAGGTACTACAATCCAACTAGAAACTATGATAACAGATTTGAACACCATCAACCCAAGGATTCAGTTTACTTGGAACATCCAACAACATAGGATTCATTTTTTAGATGTTCTCATTACTAAAACAGAAGATAACAACAATTTTGAAACCTCAGTGTTCTTGAAACCTACAGACCGCAATAGTACCTTGCACTACACCAGTTTTCACCCAAACAGTCTACTTGGGAACCTTCGATTTTCTCAATTTCTCAGAATCAGACGGATTTGTTCAAACCCAGAAATTACCAAAACTAAAGAACTGGAATACATGTCTCGTTTCCAAAATCGGGGATACCCAGACAATGTTCTACAAGAATGTTTACAACGGGCACAGCAACAGGACAGAACCACGTTGCTTCAAAAACAAATACAAAAATCAACTGACCGCCCAGTCTTTGTGTCAAAATTCTCCACAGCTGCAAGAGAAATAAGAAGCATCATTAACACCAGATGGGAGATGTTATCGTCAGAAGACGACTTCAATAACATTTTTGCCACCAAGCCTTTATTCGCGTATACTCCCGGGAAAACTTTGAGAACACTTCTGTCCACGCCGTCCACTAGCCAACCTATTGCTCACCACAAAGGAATGTCCAAATGTAATAATTGTGTGCACTGCAACAACATGATTATTGGTAACACCCTGACACATCCATCTTCAGGCAAACCAATCATCTTGAAACATTCGTGCAATTGCAATTCCATGAACGTAATATATTGTATCAAATGCCCTTGTGGCAAAGCCTACATTGGCAAAACGGAAAGAAAAATCAAGGTGAGAATTACGGAACATAAAAGTAAAATCAGGAACTGCAGCACTTCTTCTCCACTTGCCACTCATTGGAATGAACTACTTCACACCATTTCTCAATTGAGATTTCAGATAGTTGAACTCATCAGTATCACTCCAGGCATTGATACAACGCAAAAACTGCTGCAAAGAGAAATCTACTGGATCAAACACCTCAACACTTTGATTCCATCCGGTCTCAATGACCGGATTGATATGAACTGCTTCCTGTGAACACCTCGTATATCCTCATCACATACACTTTCTTGATTCCTGTACCACATAATACCCCATCTTAGATCTTTATTCAATTTCCTTCATTTAAAACACAATGGGGACATATCTTTAGATTGATGTCACTAATAATTGCATTCATGTTTATGTACTTATGTCGAATTGTACATTCTGTATTTGCACATAACCAGAGTCTTTAACATGGTGTACTTGCCAAGATCTACATACAGAGCACTTTATTAACCCATACAGTTTTCTGTTTTCTAACCCATTACACCCGTTTTAATGTGTGCATGCACTGCCCTTGCTCTACAGGAACATCCTGATCGGCAACATTTCTTCGCTTTCACGGTATCTTGACATTGAGCCATTTTCGAGTGATTTAATATTTGCACTGTTTGTCATCCAGGTGTTCGTCCTTCATTTCTTCTACACTCTTCCGTTTTTTGGGAGCTTAACATTGTATCATTTTCAAGCAATTTATTAATGTATCCATTTATTTCTCTGTTTACCGTCCCGGTGTTCTATCATCAATTCTTCATTTTGTATTCACATTTTCACCATATTTTTCATTATATTCATTGTTCCATCGGTAATTTTTTCTCCCTTGCCGCACCGGAGAGTATCTCTTCCATCTTCATTGTTTCACGTGACACATTCAACGCCGCATATCCCATTAAACTACCGGGTCGCATCTCCCAATCACCGCGCTTGTTACAGCACGCACTTTGGACTACAGATCTTCACTTCTTCGCTTCCCGGTTTTCCAGTTACAGGTACTTTTTTGCTCGCAATGGGTCCTAATTCATCGCTCGTTTTTTTAATGGTCATCACTTGTTCCAACAATGATTCTTCTTGTTTCAGTGAGCGGCCCGCAATACGGGCACAACCTATCTCATCAATCCGGAGGCATCACTTGTTGCTATTACCCGCTAAAGATTCAGCAGCGCTGCCATTTCACTTTCTGTGAATAAGGTAAGCGCAGAAACACATTATGTGTTTACCTTTTCATGACTTTCTTATTTCTTCTTGTGGAATACATTAGCCTGCCATTCACTACATTTTCTCGTTATAGATTTTTCGAACCCGCATTCGGTTGTGGAATTTTTTTGTGTAATAAACATAGCTATCACATGTTTTCAGGTGAGCGTCATTTGTCACGCGTTTTTTCCACAGTTTGCACTCTTATTCATTTAAAATTCACCCTAAGGGGCCCACAAGCTCTTGTCTTCTAAATCAACATACAACACTCCCCATTAGAACACTTTTTCACTAGTGTATCTCACCATTGGCAAGCACATCACTCATGCTCTATGCCCATAGTTATTGTCACCATATTTATACACGTGCACTTCAATATCAGTCGTTCCTTTTTAACCACCGACATGGTTTAGAGCGTTCAGCATGCTGTGTGCTATTACTAACCTCCACCTGAGCATCATCGTATTTACATTGTTTCACAAGTTTCTGAACATAAAAAATTTATAATGCTCACCTAGACGCCGGTATCTTTCTACCTAAAGCCTACCTTGACCTGCTGCGAAGGGGAGGCTCCTGCCAGCGGGGGAATCCTGGTTGCTCCATCCGTCTTCACCGACGCCGTGAGGGGAACGGCATAGACGGAACTACATCTTCCAGCGCGCCACGTTCCCGGCGCAGCGGGTGACGTCACCTTGGTCGGCCGGAACATCAGAAAAGCCGCCGGGTGCCACCGCAGCGCGGGACGCGCGCCTAGACGCCGGTATCTTTCTACCTAAAGCCTACCTTGACCTGCTGCGAAGGGGAGGCTCCTGCCAGCGGGGGAATCCTGGTTGCTCCATCCGTCTTCACCGACGCCGTGAGGGGAACGGCATAGACGGAACTACATCTTCCAGCGCGCCACGTTCCCGGCGCAGCGGGTGACGTCACCTTGGTCGGCCGGAACATCAGAAAAGCCGCCGGGTGCCACCGCAGCGCGGGACGCGCGCCTAGACGCCGGTATCTTTCTACCTAAAGCCTACCTTGACCTGCTGCGAAGGGGAGGCTCCTGCCAGCGGGGGAATCCTGGTTGCTCCATCCGTCTTCACCGACGCCGTGAGGGGAACGGCATAGACGGAACTACATCTTCCAGCGCGCCACGTTCCCGGCGCAGCGGGTGACGTCACCTTGGTCGGCCGGAACATCAGAAAAGCCGCCGGGTGCCACCGCAGCGCGGGACGCGCGCCTAGACGCCGGTATCTTTCTACCTAAAGCCTACCTTGACCTGCTGCGAAGGGGAGGCTCCTGCCAGCGGGGGAATCCTGGTTGCTCCATCCGTCTTCACCGACGCCGTGAGGGGAACGGCATAGACGGAACTACATCTTCCAGCGCGCCACGTTCCCGGCGCAGCGGGTGACGTCACCTTGGTCGGCCGGAACATCAGAAAAGCCCCCGGGTGCCACCGCAGCGCGGGACGCGCGCGGGCAGCGCCCGGGCGAAGCCCGGGCCAAGGGCGGGCCCGTTCTTGCCCGTCATAGACCGGAAGAGACTGGACTTGGCCATACCCTCTTCATGTAAGGAAAGGTGAGCTTTGCCTAACGTCACACATTGACACGCAGTAACTGATACAACCTGTATTGCATCATCACTGTTATCTCCTGTCGTAATAATGATGGGGAGGCGCACAAATGTTCCTGTATCCAAATCGGCCACAACGTGTATTGAAAACATGTTGGAGAGGGCTGTTAGCATTGTGAGCAACGAAATCGAGCTCACTGAGAGGCGTTTGTCCCTCGGGTTAGGACAACTTGCACCACCCCTTGGGCATACTGCCGAAGGTACTGATTCCACAACAAGCGCCCCAGTTATTTTTGATGTGAACAGTGAGGAGGCTAACGAAGTTATCACATCTGATTTTACTGATTTAAATTCTGCAACTAACACTCCGAATACCACCCCGCTTTTAGGGGCTAAGCGCAAAAGGAAAGTTGGGAAACCAGTAAATGTGAAGAGGAAACAACCCATCCGTCCTTGCTCCATTAGATCTACCTTAAAGTCATGGATTCACCCACCACCATCAACCACAAAAGCAACAGAGGCTCTTGTGCATACCCCGCCGATTGACTTATCTACTTACACAATTGGAACTCAAACCGAGAGTGAATGTCTATTCCCCTTCATTGAAAATGCCAATTTAAATAGCGCTATTGATATTAGCTACCTGTCTACTGTTATTACTGATTGTGTTAAATTGGCTTTAGATAATTTACTCCCTTCCTTATGCGAGCGTATTGTTAATTCCTTTCCTGCCCAGCAAGTATACCCTATACTGCAGCATTTGAATGAAGTGCCCCAGGTTAATGACGTTATATCTGATCCCAACCTCAGTAGCAGGCCCATGGCATGCGATCCTATAAATAGTGTACCCACCCCACTTCTAAATACTCATGTACCTCAACCTCAAACTCAGGGAGCCAACGATTGTGTAACCTGTAATAGGATTCGTACCTGTCTTGAAATAAGGGAAAACATGGTTGCTAAGGGTTCATCAGATTATATACTCAATCATAATAACGGCAAACTAACAAATAACATGATACCTGCCGCTACTCTCTCCACCATTAGACCCTCTAGTGATGATCAGGTTAGGACCGTGCAAGCAGATGAAACTGATCCTGACCATATAGACAACACTGAGGGCAGCAACGTGGTATTAAATCTGCCCCCTGAGGCATGCCCATATGTCGTGACCTTAGCGGGGGTTCCCCCTTTGAGAGATGATCAAACAGAGTCCTGGGAGCAATTACGCTGTAAATGCGTCGATTGGCTCACTAAACACAGGAGATTTAGACCCTCACTAATTGGTGAAATCATCATGGTAAGACGAGTGGGTTGGCTAGGAAAATCTCGCAAAAACATTAAGGGTGATTGCATTATTATCAATTTCCGGAGGCAATCGGTAGCCAAAAACATATTGACATTACAGAGGGACCAGACTAGCCACAGCACTAGCATATGTACTTTACCATTGGGTTATTTTTATAAACCCGTATGTGAGACAATGACAATGACCCGTTATATGCATAGTCCTATTCCAACTTCGAATAAATTCTCATTATTATCAGGCTTAGACTCAAGATTGACTGCCCACACTAGTAACAAGAGTAGAAAGTATGGACCAATCTATACTAGTACCAACCATGTGCAATTCTCAGCCTCTTAAATCCGACCATTTAATTAAAACAAAAGAAGATCAATTACTCAAAATATTAAGTTGGAATATAGCCGGTCTGAAATCTAAGTTACATTTACCAGACTGGAAAGAGTTAATTAATTCTCAAGATATTGTCATGTTTCAAGAGGCCTGGGCTACCCAAGATTTGCATATGGAGGGCTTTGAATGTATTAACACTCTGTCCCCCGTTCCCATATCCGGAAGACCCGTCGGTGGATTATCAACCTGGATAAATATTAAGTCAGGCGGACGCTCCAAAATTCTACCCACAAACTGTGACAAATTTCAAGTAACCCTCTATACTCGGGGGGAGTCTATTTACTTGATTAATTTTTATAATGATGATTTTAAATCAGTCCCCAATGTGAACTTTTCTTTGTTGTTTAATTTTATTCTTAAATTACAATTAGCCAATTGTGGTACCCAAACTAAGGGTATATGCCTAGGCGGAGATTTCAATGTTAAAATCCCAAAGGACATCCATTCCGCTATACGGCTTTTGTCTAACTCATCATCAAACAAAAGAGGGGAACAGCTAATGAATCTTTTATGTACGCATAACTTTGTGAATGTTATGCAGATTGCTGGTACCCCGTTATCAGATGAATGTGTGATTCCAACCTACAGAAGCCGCGGCTCTACCTCTACTATTGACTATATTTTTGTTACTACCCCTTTAGAAGGCCATGTATTAAGGGCTGAAGTCATTCCCACTATACAAGGAGATCATAACCCTATTAACATTGTTTTGAGCTTTTCGCGTCGTCCAGTGTACGACCGCACGCCCGGGGCTTGTGATCTAGCGACAACTACAGATAATCTTAGAATTGTCTGGCGCAACATTGACAATAATGCCCTCTTTGAAACAGTGATAAAATCTCACTTCAATTTAGTTAATACATGTCTGATGTTTAGCATCGGAAATATAGAGGTAGTTGATGCCTTCTCAAAGTTATGTAAAGGGATTAAACTAATACTATCTAAACCTACTAGAATACTTGATTCTGAACCTGGCTGGTTTAATACAGAATGCTCAGTGGCCAATAGAGAATTAAGAAAGGCTCTCCTAAGTAAACCAAGAGCAAGCTCCCTTGTGACCTTACGTAGGCGTAGTTACAAGAAAGCTATTACACGCAGAAAGGAGGAGCTCACTAACGACCACTGGGCTAATCTTCTGCGGGCAAACGCCCTAAAAAACGGAAAGATTTTCTGGAAGGCAGTTAAAGACATGAAAAATGTGGGAAACATCTCCTCACCGCTTGGATGTAACATATCCAGCGAATCTTGGGAGGCTCACTTCACTAAGATCTATGCCTCCCCAATCCCTAACGAACCTGAAAGAGTATTCACCCTTACCTCTGGATTACAGTTTGAATTAACTGAGGTTGAAGATGCCATAAGCCAAAGCTTAGGGGGCAAAGCACCAGGACCAGATGGTCTTCCAATCGACCTAATCAAAAATAAACCCGACTTTTGGGCACCACTTCTTACTAACATTTTTAACAATCTTACTGATTCACTTATTCCCGACTCTTGGTCTTATAGTACTATAGTTCCAATTTTTAAAAAGGGAGACCGGACGGACCCAAGTTGTTATAGGCCCATTTCATTGATCGACAACACCCTAAAAATTTTGGGTAGGGTTATATTCAATAGGATCAATCTATGGGCAGAGGAAAATAAGGTTCTGCACTCATCCCAGCTGGGGTTTAGGAGTAACGTTGGCACGGTAGAACAGTGCCTTAACCTTCACTTGATTATTGGCAAGTATACAATAGCTAAAAAAACACCAATGTACTTAGCATTCATGGATCTCACGTCAGCCTTTGACTTTGTCAACAGATCACGGCTGTGGCAAATTCTTCTGGACCTTGGGCTAGATGACCAACTAGTCTCTTTTTTGGCATATTTACACAGAGACTTGAAAGCTAGGGTGCGCATAGGAAGGAATGGTGAGATCTCGAACGCTATCAAAATCGGTAGGGGGGTCAGACAGGGCTGTGTCTTGGCCCCCCTTCTTTTTATACTGTATATCAATGATCTAACCAAATCACTTTTAACTACAACTGAAGACGTCCCAATCATCAAGGGAAATAAGATCCCCGCATTGCTTTATGCCGATGATGCCGTGCTGATGGGGCGCACCCCTAAAGCTTTGCGCGCCTTGGTCCACGGCTTTGTGAATTTCATGGCAACCTTGGGCCTATGTACAAATTTTAAAAAATAATTTTTAATGTCATGTGGGTCCAAAAAATACTCTAATTTTTCAATTGTTTTAAACTCTAATCAATTGTTAAGCACGTGCACTTTTCCTTATTTAGGCTTGGTATTCGCATCAAATGGTCTATGGAATGATCACATTGCTCACTGTAAAAGGAAATTTAGCAACTCTATTAATACAATCTTGAGGCTACCAAAGCCGAAAAACATAGGGGTAGTTCCATCTATCATTAAAATTTACAGATTACAATGTGCACCAACTGCTACATACGGTGCAGAGGTTTGGGGGAATTCCGTCTGCACACCAATTCAGTGTGAAGAGAATAGATTTTGTCGCAAAACTCTAGGAGCTCCTTTCTTCTCTTCCACATATGCAAGCCATAGCGAATTACATTTGCCGTATATAGAAGATTTTATAAAGGCTCGCCCGACACTGTTCTGGATAAGAATTTGGAAGAATAAGGCTGCACAATTGACCAGAGAGATAATTATGGACTGTTTGAATTGTGACAGAGGGATGGATATACCATGGCTGGCAGGTGTCCATAAAAGTTTGTTAAACTTAAACATGGAATATTTGTTCTTAACTCCTTTAGATCATAGCCCCGTTAACATCAAATCCATAGAAAGATCACTCTATGCATCTTTTAAAAAAATTAGACTAGCAACTGAAAATAACAAAACTTCGGTTGCTAGATATATGCAAATCGAGTATGTAACCCCAGACATGCCTAAATATCTATTAAATCCTGTTGGTCGCTGGGAAAGGGGCTTATTCTTCAGACTCAGAACAGATACAATGAAATATTTGCTATCATTCCCTACTGGCTACACAGCCAACCTTGAATCCCCCCTTTGCCCATGTAATAATAGTTCTAACCAATCAATGTTACATTTTTTATTTTTCTGTTCCTTTTATTCTTCACTCACAAAAAAATTTTTGATCCCTTATTTTAAGTCACAATGTGTTTCGGACTACAAGATTGCTTATGACATGGTGCTTGCTATCAACAATGATGATCTGTGTTTTAGAGTTGGATCCTTTTTAAAATCAGCGGTATATTCTCGAAATACTATGTATTTGACATAATTCCGCTATTTGATGTGTTCGTATTAACTGTATTTTTTTATATTGTGTCAATCTGTTATTTTTAACTGTACTTTTAGGATATAATGTTTATCCGAATAAAGTTCACATTCATTCATTCATTCAATGCTCACATTTGTTCCAGGTTGGCCCCTGACGAAGGGACTCTCATAATTCCGAAATGCATTGGGCACTTTCCATCAACGACTTGAAACCATTTTCACTATGTATAATACAGCTACGTTTGTTTAATACCGAATAAGTTAATTTGTACACTCAGTTAGGAAAACATTAACTTGTTGTACCACTGAATTTTCATTAAGTTTTCCCTCAGGACCAAATGGTCTAAAACTAAAGATGTTTTTGTTTACTCAAATATGTGTACATTTTTTTATATTTGGAATTGTCATTTGAAACAACTCTGATTTAATTGTTTTCTTGGGGGGGATCCCCAAGTTTGTGAATAGTGCAAGGTACCTAGTGGGTTTTCCCACTTTCCCTTTTCTGCAGTAGGAGAAAGTCATAAAGAAAATAGTGCTTACAGGCTAAAAAAGATGTACCGTGTAACAACTGAAGCAAAAGGGCAAGTCCTCATGGGAGGTTACAAATGAAGACAAGGCGGTCCTAAGGAGGGACTAACAAGCCTATTAACAAATCAGAAGCTAGCATTTACGAAGGCCAATGAGACAAGCCAATGACAAATATGGGCGGAGAGTGGGCGGGCTTTAATTCCATACACCAATACAGCATGCCGCAGAGCAGCGCATGCACTGCCCAGGCTCGACCTAAAAAGCACTTTGTGCACATCCAAGCACCCTGTGCCAGACACCATGTCTGGCACACAGTGAATAGATGTGTGGGGGGCAGTGGCTCGCGGAGGAAGGGGGCCCTGCTCGGGCCCCCCAAGGTCAGTTTCTGTCTGCCTTTCCATGGTGGTTGGACCTCCACCAACTCTCTCTTGATGGCAGTCTGACCTGGATCCAATGAGGCCCTAAATGTTTGCAGAGTTCATGCAAGTAAAGTAGATGACAGTTCTGAAACGCAAGACCAAGTACTTAGCACACTCCCGTACACGGACTGAGGGATCACCCTAAGATGCTTTAACTGCTTGAAGTTTCAGAAAAACCATATAAGAACAATTTCCTGAGACCATGGTTAAATTGATGGGCAGTCAAAAGCTCTGAGCAGGAAATATGCTGCAATGCCATAAGCGAGTGTAATTTCTTACATTCAGAAAAATGCATTCAAATTTGCGAAAGTCCAATGATGACGGTGACAGGGTTCCAAATGCAGTCCAAGCTGTTTGTAGATGAAGACATTTGCAAGGGGCTGAATCTGGTCTGGGGGTTGAAATGAAAACTTTGGACTTTATTTGAGTAGAAAATGAAAGATCCATATTCAATATCAAACCCCAACATATAACCGTAAGAGTGAGTGAGAGGGAGAGAGGGTGATAGAGAGCTATGAATCACCTCGTCCCACCAATAGTACCTCCCTTTATCCATATTCAGTTTAAGTTACCTGTAAGCAACCACCATAGTGAGAGGTCATGTTGGTAAAACTTTGATCAAGGCGCTATATAACTTGGGTATCCTCATCAAAGGAGAAAAAATTCATACCAAATAGCGTTATAAGAGATACTACGGGCTGAACATTGAACAAAAGAGGGGATCTGGAAGAGCCCTAGCGAACACTGCTCCTGGTAGGAAATGAACTCGTACAAAAAGGAAAAAAAAAAAACAAAACATCTGAGTTTGTAAAAAGAAGCAAAACCATCCAGGAACCTTCCTGAAAAATATGGCAGTGGCTAAAAAGTCAGATCAAAAGACATATTTGACCATCTCAAATGCTGGAGACAGGACCAAAGCTTTAGCACCTCCAATACCGTGAATCAGCCGGACATCACAGAGAGGAGCACCAAGTACTGCCTCCGTACCCTTGGAGGGCACATACCAAGACTGATGGAGGCTAAAACACCCAGAAGATTCGCGATGATCAGAAAACCATTGATACAAATCTTCTGTATGGCTTTTGTCACAACAGTGGGATGTGAGATAGGCCTAAAATCAATAGATTGAGAGGGTTATGACAGCATTTTTTAGGACTAGAATTACCACCCCATCTTCCATAGTAGGAGGGGAAAAAACTGTTAAAACGGAAGTGTAAAGTATGTTCCTAATGGTCAGGGCAGTTCTGGGGGCCAAAGGTCCTAGAGATGAGAAATTACATGTAGTATCAAGGGGACATCATTTAAACTTACAAGAAATGATCAATAGCTCAGTTTTATCGGCGTTAGATGGAGTGAATATCTGGCAGATTTAAACTTGGACCTACATAGTTGTCAGATGCCTGAATTGTTGCATAAGTGTTAAATATCTTATTAAAAGGATTTTGAAAATGTCGCATAAGACTTTCGATGACTCCGTTTTAGTAGATGAGTTGGGTTTCGAGAAATAATTTACAATGGAAATAAACTGTGTAAAGCCAGTAGGTCTCGTCTTTCGACATGTTGGCATTGTCAGTGCTATCTGCCGATACTGTTCATCATTGGCAAAAAGAAAAGTATCTGTACAAATGCAATAAAAATAAAGTGTGATATTTTGAACAGGCGCATGCATCATGACTACGGTAGCCAGTGAAATGACTTATGGGCTTGCATGCATCACAAAGTAAAAAACATTTTTTTTACCATTCTAAGATCGTAAAGGCTAATATCGGAACAGAAGAAAAAAATAAGCTTAAACATGCCCCACCAGCATATGGCAGCTTCCTGTTATTGGATAGCTCAGTGCACAGGGGAAGCAACAGGAAGCTGGCCGGGAGTGCCAGGGAGGGGTGTGAAAAGCAATAGAGGAACTGGGGTGAGGAGGAAGACAGAACAACATGGAGCACGGTGGGGGGGGGGGAATATTTGAAGAGGGAGCAACACAATAAAGAGAGAGCTGAAAAATACATGTACTTTCATGGAGTGCTAAAAGTGAAACAACATAAAGTTCTTAGTGAGCAGTGGAAGGATACGATCAAAAGGCTGGTAAAAAAAAAACTATGCTGGGGGGGAGAGAAACGCAAACGAGGAAGGGTCAAGCAAATGAAAGTGGCAAGAAAGTCAACCAGTGGTAAGCAGCGGACAAGTAGCCAATCCGTGTTTAGCAGTGACCTCGCTGTAAGCCCATAGTAGGCTTTTGGTATTGTTTGCAGGAGGTCTTTCAACAACAGACAGCTAAAAGGCTGTTTGAAGATTAGACATTAAAAGCTTTTGAATAGAATTTATTTGGGTGTTAGAAACTCACTGTTCCCAAATACAAATGCACCAAGATCTCTCCAATTACCTGGTATGCAGTTCATCTTCCCCCAGAGTGCTGGCGAACCTAGGCTTCTTTGTGTTGTGATGCCTCCTACTGGCGGTCCCAAGCCAAGTCCAACTTTTAAGAGTAAGAATAAGATAAATATAGAAGTGATTCTGGTTACTGTAACCAGATCATTGTTGCAGAGGACCGGCTAAATCATCTATATTGGACAGTTTATTTAATTAACTCCAGACACTAAGTTTAAACGGGAGAGGAGAGTAGAGGTTTAGTCATCGTGTTAGAAAAGTCTGGAGCTGAAAATAACATCCACCTGGGGTTTCAACCATGGCAGTGGGAAGATGTCAGCAATATAGACTTCGAAAAAGTCCGTTCTTTGCGACTTCACCAACGTATAGCTCCTTTCCGGCAACAAGGTGCCCAGGTGTTCTTAATGAACCCAGAAAGACTAAAAGTGATCATAAATGGGTCTTCTCAGATCTTTTTGTCAGAGATTAAAGCTGGGGAATTCTTGAAAGAAATCAAAGGGAAGAAGGGGCCGAGTTAAGCTGCATTACGCTCCTTACTCTCTGATTAAGGCTATTTTCTTAAAAATCCTCTGTCATTTTATTATCTGTAGTCTATAATGCTGTAGCTACTGTCTGTCACAAATGAGCAGTGATAAAAGGGTACCGGCAGGCTTGTTCGAACTGGGAAGGGCGGGCACCTTAGGCGGGGATTAAGCTATTTTTTTTTGCTGTATTTATTTTTTAGTTCTGTTACTTTTCTCAAGCTTGGTAGGCAAGTCCGGCATGGTCTGGTGGTGGAGGTTCACATGAGATGAACATCACTCAGGGTTTCCCTGGTTGCTAATTTTTTTGGGGGAGAGGGGTGGGGAAGGGGATAACTTTACAGTGATGGGAGGAATGAAGATATTTATTTTCTCACAAGTTGTGGCTTATGTGAAACTGGTTCCTGGAGGCAGAATGTAAAGGGGAGGGCAAATAAGGGAAGTGCTTGGGAAGGGAAAGGAGGAAAAAGAAATGGGGAAAAAGGGAGATAAAAAGGGGGGGAAAAATTAAGGTGGAGAAAAATGGTGGAAAAAAACATTCTTGTTTTTCCTTACCTAGATTTAGTTACTCTCAAAAGAATAATGAGCTGCAGGATCAGAATGGTTTGTTTTTCAATGTTGGGTTAAAGGGGTGGTTATGTTCTCTATTTCAATACACATGAGGGATGCCTAGTCACGTTCAAGTGGCTCAGATCCCGATAAGAATACAATGGGTAATCTTAGAATAGTTTCTGTAAACATCTGTGGCCTGAATGACACCATGAAGAGACAAAAGGTTGCACAGGGGCTATGCTTGTTGGAGGCTGACATTGATTGTCTCCAAGAAACGCATATTGAGGGAGCGCAGAGACATATATTGGACTCACTGGGGTATAAAGTAATTGGGGAAACTTTCCAAGGGGCACGTGTGAAAGGAGTAACGATTATGGCTGAAAAGAAGCATTCATTGAAAATCTTCAGAGGAAAATCTGACTCCCTAGGGAGATGGGTTATAGCTGAATGTTGCTTACCTCTTAAATCTGCTTTTACTATATGCTCCATCTATGGGAGCAATTCGGACGACCCTGGGGTAATAGATTGGCTCACAGGAGAACTGGCTCACTGGCCACTTCCAATTATTGTCTGTGGTGATTTTAACATCAGTCTGCCCAGTAATTGGAGGGCCAGGGGCCAGTGGAATTCTAGAGGACGCAAACCTAAAGTATACCAAACCATGTTAAATTTTATACATACTCATGGACTGGCTGATGAATGGGCTAATTTAAAAATTAACCCCTTATCTATCTCTTGCAAGGCTGGACTACTTTCTGATCTCTTCCTCACTGATGCATGACTGCTCTATTGACACTGCTCCGCGATTCATGTCAGATCATAATCCTCTCATACTAAACATTGAGGGGCTGGGGTCTAGAGGAGAAGTTTCTAACTGGAGCTTTAAAAAGGCACTTCTGTATGACGAAGGATATGGATCATACATGCGGGGCTGGTTCCAAGATTTCCTCGAGTTTAATACTGGGAGAGCCTCAACTGCAATGGTGTGGGATACCCTAAAAGCAGGTATTTGAGGAGAGACGTTGCGGTTTTCCATTAGGAAAAATAAGAAAGAGAAAAAACTGGTTTTAGACTTACAAGATAAAATGAAAAAAGCAGAAGAGAAGCTAATGCAAGTAGTTCAGATGGGAGCTGAAATTGAAGCTGCACAGTTGGAGGTAGTAGCTGTTAAGGCCGAAATTGGGTCTATCTTCTCAGAAAGAACAGCCGCAAAATGGGCATCTGCCCGTGAGAAAATATACAAATACTGCAAACTTATAGGCCACTATCAGGCAATTAGGACCAGACAACAGGCTTCTTCTAATGCAATACTCTCGATCCAAACTGCAAATGGAGTGTTAACTGATGACCAGGTCAAGATACAGAGGGCATTTTGAGAATTTTATAACAACCTCTATACTGAAGAGAATACCTGGCCCTCAGACCTGAGAGATAGGGAGATTTCCAAATTTCTTAATGATCTATCACTATCTCAACTTAGTGAGGAAGATTACACTCAATTGGAGAATCCTCCAACTTAAGAAGAAATTCCTATAGTGCTGGCAAGCTTGCCGGATGGTAAAGCTGCTGGTGTCGATTGTATACCAGTCGAGTTTTATAAAAAAAAACATCCCCTCAAATAAAAGAACTCTTCACAGATTTGGTAATTTCAATTTTTAATGGAGCTTCTCCACCTGCATCTTGGTCTACAGCGAAGATTGTGATCTTCCTGAAAAAAGATAAGCCACCTATAGAGATGGGATCATATAGGCCTATCACTCTAATTAATTGTGAATCTAAAGTATATTCCAAAGATTTCACTTCTAGACTATCCACTAGGATTGAATCTCTTGTCTTAAAGTGGCAGCATGGGTTTATCCCTAAAAAAAGTACCGTAGAACACATTTGGAGCACCATCACCCTATCTGACGCAGCCCAATTGTCTGGAGATCCGATCTCATTAATCTTTCTTGATGCTGAAAAAGCGTTCGATCGGGTCTCCGGCAATATCTCTGGGGAGCTATGAGGCGGATGCATTTTGGTCCTAAGGCAATTCAAGTTATTCAAGCTCTTTACCTAGATCCCACAGCCAGAATCTCGATAAATGGTAAACTGTACGTAGACTCCTTGGGCTAGGTAGATTAAACTTCTGCTCTCCCATTAGCAACAATTCTAATTTACCAGCCATATTTGTGAAAACATATCTTCAGAACTGGTATAAGGTAGGGATTTCAAAGCTCATTTAGTTTTGAAGGCCTCTGGCCATTTAGTGACATTGAATCACTATTTAATTTGAGTAAGAATCAGGCTTTTAACTATATTTCTATAAAAAACTTTCTGTGCCGCAAGGCTGGTGGGCTGGCGGGGTTTGCTAAAATAGATCTGGTCGATAAGTTACAGGGCTCCAATTTACCTTGTATCGGGTATATTTACTCAGTGCTTAATAGCCGAATGTCTGATGATTTGGACAAAATAGACAACAAATGGCAACATAAACTAGCTGTCCCTTGTAATACGTTTTGTCTCACTCTAAGATTAGCTCAGAGCAATTTGTTGTCTGCCAAGCTGCAGGCACAATTCTATAAGACTGGCTTTTTTTGATATATTACACCTAGCAGAATTGCTAAATGGGGTACAGGTAAAGGAACACTGCCCAAGATGCTCGGAGTTTATCGCCAACTCAGTTCACTTGTTCGCTACCTGCCTGAAACTAGAATCATTAATTGATAAAATACAACAATTTTTAAGTAGAATTTTAATACAAGACAAAAATAATTTCAAAGTCCTGAGCAACAGTCGTAGAATTAGTATAACAATGAGTCTAATTAGTAGCCTTCTCAAATGATTTTCTTGATCTTTATTCCAATTTTCGTAAAATTTGTACTCCAATCCTTCAAAATAACAGGTAGCCACATGCTCAGCCTTACACCACTACTGCCCTTTTTCTCTCACATTTTAATACAAGACATCAAGATAACCCCAGCTATTATCTTGTTAGGTGTACAGGCTACGATTAATAGAAAGAATGGGGGAGCACTAATATTTGTAGCTATGACTATACTTAGGATATGTAAAGGGTCTGCCTGGATTGACCCAAATCGCCCTCTGTTCTCTCAATGGTTTGCCCGAATGGTAGCGACCCGTAATCTGGAAAAGGCCATTTATGCAAAGAGAGGCATACGGGCAAGGAAAAAAGGTTTAGAGATTTGGGAACCACTAAATACATGGCTAAATCAGAAGAACACTTAAGGTTTATTATAATCTGTGATGGATATTAAAATGTGTTCTTGTTCTTCTTCCTTTGTGTTTTTAAACCTTACCCAGGATTGGTTTCTTAACAGAATTAAAAAAAATAATTCTATGTTGTTTTTTTAATCTGCACCACCTTTGCAAAGATATGCACAAATACCATGTTTAGCTGTCATGTGTCGGCTATATTACGGCTACTCCTGGAAGAAATAATACTTATATCTGTGGATTAAACTTTATTCAATGCTAATGATTATTGAACAAAGAAGACGGTGCTTCTTCTACTTTTTTTTCTCCCACTGCTGTTATAATCTATTGAATTTATCTCCGAGGTGTGGGGTGGGGGGGGTGGGTGCTAATGAATTTCTCTACTTTGGATATAATCTTATGTATTGCATCTCTTTAAAAAAAAAAAAAAAGTCAGGTCTTGGATGTAATTATTCACATGCATGAAGACACGTTGGGACACATCACAGATTCCAGATTAGTTAACAGATTGGCTAATAGGCAGCTTGGGATTCTCAGCCTAAAACTTAGTCTGCCCAACCATGCCAGATAGTAGGAGATATCCTTCAATGATTATTTCCTATGCGGAGAACTAGAGGGTAATTAATTGTGTTCTGAGAATCAATTATCTTGCAAAGTTGTCTCTTAGCTCTCAGAATTCTTTTGAAGAGAAGAATGCCTCACGTGTGTATCTTATGTGCTTGAACAATCCAAGAAGGAAACATAAATTAAAAAGAGTGCTTGTAACAAGCCCTGTCTTGTAGCTTTTGTACAATTCAAAGGACTATTGCTGTAAATACATGTGTTTTAAAGTGTTCACTGCCTAAATGCTTAAGATAATGTTCCCACAGACAACCTGTATGAAAACCTTCTTTGTTGTTTATAGAAGCAAATAAGACTCTTGATACTAACTTTATTACACTTACGGCTTCATGGATTTGAAAGGCCACAATAATGTGCACATTTAGTATATGGTCGAGCTTGAATATGTTTTGTTGAGACTTTAGTTTTGCCCACCTACTGGCATTAGTGGGTTTTGATAGGTATTCATCAGTTTCTTATTTGTAAAATTGAAATATGTTTTTTAGACTTTTTTTTGTAGGCGTTTTAGAGTGTTTTCTGCAGTTAGTATCACGTGCTGTAAACATGTTTTATGACTTGAGTTTATAGCCATTTTCTTCTTCAGTTTATTACTCTCATATACTGTTTCTAGCAACGATAGGTGGTGAATACGTTTTCATGAGTTTCATGTATTTTCCAAGATTTAGTTATTTCTTTAATTCCTCACACTCAGGTGGTTTCATACTTTAGGCTGAGCATCTGCATTGTCAGGCTTCATGTATTTACAGGCGTTATTCCTTTTTAAGTACTCCTTACGTCCCCAAAATTGGTTCGCGTTTAGTCCTCATACTACTGTACGCGGTAAACGCTGTGCTCCTAGCTTGGAATGCAAATTGATGACAAGTACTTTTAGATGGATTTTATACTTGTATGCAGGGGTTGATGATTGAGGACAATAATAATAAATCTTACATATTAACTTGTGGTCCAAAGAACACCCTCTCAAAAAAGGTTTGCATTGGAGTAAACCCCATAATGAAAACTATGAACTTCAGCTACTTGGGTATCTTATTTAATGGCAATTTGAGCTGGGATTGCTTAATTATTCAAAGGTCACAATCAATTGTGGTGGAGTGTAAAAACACTCTTCAGGTTCGTGGAGAATGTGTGACATAAGCCACATAAAGAATTGACCATGCTATAAAAAAAGCAAATCCCTTTCTGTGGGCACATATGGAGATGGTGTGGGTGAGGGGCACACGTCTTTTAAAGTCCCTTCAGGGAAAAGAGAATAGGTTTTTACATAGACTTTTAGGACTTCCCAGATCCACATCAAGTTTTATTTCCAATCATGAATTGTGGTTATGATTTTTAGAAGACATGGTGGGCTTGACGCTCATTCTGTTATGGGTTAAAATCTGGTCCACACTGGAGCTAAGCTTCACACGCATAATTGTGGACGATTGTCTGGAAAAAAAGTAACATGCTAGCCAATCCTTGGACTAATTATATAAAAAGTACTCTTCGAGTCCTAGGGTTGAGCTGTCTCTTCGAGACTACAGATAACATTAGTTCACATACCAAAGTCCTGGTTAAGGAAATTTACTTTGCTCATAAAGAAAAGTTGAGATTTAGGAAAGCTCTTGATATGGTCACAGTGCATTCGTATATTCCACTCTTAACTTGTAATGGCATAGAGCCCTATGTACCGTGGATTAAAGCACCAGAACACAGGTTTTAACACAGATTGGAGCCAATATGATTACTTTTTTAGGGACTTTTCCTGTTTCTGGTTCCTGATTTGCTCTATTTCCATGCTGTCTGTGTGATGGACCAAGTGTACTTCATGCTATTTTGCACTTCATAGTCTGCTTTTAAAACTCAGTTTTTATGCCCCATTTTCAGTAAAAAATGTTGTAAAACACACAAAGAGGGTCTATTGGATTTACAATGCCTTGAGTCTCCAACAATTTGTTATGCAGTTTTGAATATTTATCATTCAGGCCCCGAATTAAAGGAAAAAATATGCTGCATGATTGATCTATGGTGCGTGTATGATCAGTGATGTATATGTTATTAACTGAAGTTTTATGATCCTGATCTATTGTGACTCTTATAAGTGTTATAAATATGTGCTTTTATGGTCATAGGTCTGACCAAATAAAGATTTATTTGACACTGACAGGCTTTAAGTATGTTCTGTTGAGCCTCAAATATTAGTGGAGTATGTTTTCATGACTTTCACACCCATACGCTCTGAGTAAGTTTGGTGTGTACCCTGAAACGTAACCATACATACTGGCAATATGTAGCCATCTAGAAGGTCTCCACTTCCGGTACATTTACTGTTTTTTTTCCAACCCCATTCTTGCAGGCTGAATGGCTCCTATGAAGGCCTGTCTGGAGGCAGCAAGACTGAGGGCTTTGAGGATTTCACGAGAGGTGTGGCAGAGATGTACGACCTGAAGAAGGCTCCCAGGGACCTGTACAGAAACATCCGAAGGGCGCTTGCATGGGGCACATTACTTGGCTGCTCCAGTGATGTAAGGAACTTTTCTTTAGATTAACAGAAGAAACTCACTTGATCACTCATCTGTCATATGGCAGAGCTTTCCCACAAACTATACCTTCCCTTGTGCATTTTGTCTTGGATATCCCTATATTACACATTTGTAATCACTGATTTCCAGTTGGCAGAGACATGTGTAAATGAAGAATTATCCACAACTCCTAACTTGGTATGAATAATGCTTTGTGTATGCTCTTTGGCAGGGTACATTGGAAATTAAGTTATAAATATATTAAAACATGTAAGAAAGTTTAGCATTCCTCATTGTGGACAAAATTAATTTCTGCATCTGAGGTACTGGAAATCAGATCATTGTTGTGGACTTTTCAGAGTTGGACCAATGTATGCCCAGCTGTCCACAGTCTTATCACTGCTACTTCTCTAGACCACAGGCCTACTTCTTTCACAGAACTTTGTCTGGGTGAAGAGCCTCAGTGAAATGTAAGCTACACCGTGGGAATCGCCTTCTAGGTTATTGACAACAACCTGGACTATTCATTGATTGGAAAGAACAATCTCTTTCTCCAAGCAGATTATGCCTTCTATTTTGGTGGCTGGGACATGTATTTGAAGGTGGTGCCCCACAAGGAGTTGACATCTCTATGCCCCACTCTGGTTCATCCCATTGAACGGATACCAGTCTCTGCGGCTCTCCAACTCCAAAAGCCAGACATTGCAGATATGCAGATTAAGTTAATATTAATAAAATGAAATATGTAGCACATGTTAGAAGTAAATTTAGGGGTAAGACAGGTGTCAGAGATGGTACAGGATATTATAATGATAGACATTGAAGATAGGAGGTAATAGGATGGTCGTTTTTTTATTAGGGTCAGGATAATTGCTGTTTTATTATCTAGAAGTAATATTAGTTGGAAGTAATGGGATGTAGAATGTAATGCCCTGCAGTTGGGCTATGTATATTTGCCTATGGAGAAGCAAATACACATGTTCTTCTGGAGCCTTTTCAAGAATCTTCTCGATGTGTACCTCATTGCCTGTACTAAGATAGGACTCTGGTTAATGCCTCTCCTTTGTGCCAAAGAGCCAAGTTTCATTGGCTGCAGTGCATAATGTCTCATGAGACGCTCATGTCAGTGGGGGGCATCCACTGATGGAGCTCTCGGGTAAACGTTTCCTACAGTCTCATTACTATAACATATAAAACAAAGTGAATATGCTTTTAACGACCTGCACATCAAAGTGTCTCCTTAGTATATAGTTCAACAGCGGTAGAAATGAATCTAGTATTGAGTGCAACTTTGGTGTCCAACGCTCATCCACCTAGGGCGCCAAACGCTGGATCCACAATAAGTGGAACAGATATAACTTTAACAAAAAAGCACCAGAGCACATCATGTGTGAGTTACTCTCATCCTCCGTGCAATCTGCACTCTTCTTCAATGAATGTTATAACATATAACAGCTGTGGAACACTATGTTATATAAAGGAATAAAATCTGATTGATCTACACTACGTGATCCTCATTGATTGTGAACTCTATAATACAAGAACATTCATTGAAGAAGAGTGCAGATTGCACGGAGGATGAGAGTAACTCACACATGATGTGCTCTGGTGTTTTTTTGTTAAAATCTCATTACTATGTTGGACATGTGCTCTGTGATAGGCTTCCAGGATTGTGTCAATCCATGGTAGATGTTGGCTCTCCTGGTGGTTCCTCATCCAGCCTTTTTTCAACTGTTTATTGAGATCCTCCTCAGGCTTCAGCAGAACTAAAGATGTTGACATTGTTGTAGCAGCCATTGGGCAGGGCCATGTTCACAAAATGATTCATGTAGTTTCTTTCAGAGCTTGTATTTGGTTGTCAGTCAATCCAGTGCTTGGATCCAGTTTTACCACAAAGGTACTACAATGGAGTGAGAAGAGCCAGAGGAGTGCCCATGACATAGTGCGAGATTGAGCGCAGATGGGTTTAGTAAAAGAACTAGACTGGAAACCAAAGCCACCTTAGGAGTCTGCAGCAGGCAACTAGAAGCTGAGTCTAAGCCATGTTACTGCGTAAGAAACTAATACCTGGCCATAAATCAGCTGAGACACAGGCCTGCGTGCAGCGTTGGACAGTGGCTAGTAGTGCCTGCGTGGAGCGATGGACAGTGGCTGGTAGTGTGTGTGTGCAGTGGTAGACCGTGGGTTGTGGTACCTGCGTGCAGTAGCGGATGTTGAGTGGTATTGCCTTCCTGCATGCAATGGTGGAAGAAGATGTCTGTAGAATGTCACTGGAATACTCCAGAGGCAGATTTAAAAAAAGAGTATAATTGTCATGCACATAAAGGGCCCACCTTTTCTCATTCATTCTGCTATTTAGATAACCAGTGCCTTTTACATGGAAACTTGCTGTGTTTGCTGCTGAGCCAGAGGGAGAAGAGCTGATTTCACTTCCCAGCCTCCCCAGCTCCTCTGTCATTGCCACTGCGCCCGGAGGCATATCAGTTACCAGCACAGCTCCCATGGGCGGGAATCCTGCTGTGTTTTCTGTGTTTGCTGCTGATCGATCACCAGGGGGAGAGGAGTTGACTTCAATTCCCAGCCTTCCCAGCTCCTCTGTCATTGCCACTGCACCAGGAGGCACATAATTTACTATCGCGGCTCCCATTGGCGGGAATCCTGCTGTGTTTGTCGTGTTTGCTGCTGATCCAGCTCCAGGGGGAGAGGATCTGATTTCACTTCCTAGTCTCCCCAGCTCCTCTGTCATTGCCGCTGTGCCCGGAGGAGCATAAATTAGGGCGGGCCCATCCTGTCCCTGGCAGCATCAGGAAGAGGCAGGGCAGGGACACCCCCTTTGGCTTGCAGAAAAGGATTTTGGATTTTTTGTATCCTGTGTGTTTCAGTTTACAGCTGAGGCTTGTACTTGCGTGTCTGTTCCTTTTGTTTGGAAATTGGCTAGAAGCCGAGCATTTGAGGCTATTAAAATCCTCAGATGGACAAGGGGTGTTGCAGGCAGAACTTGATCTTGAACAAGCAAGACAAAGTTATAGAGGTATTTTAGAACAGAAGTGTAAGAAGCAATGGGAAAGGAGTAAGATGGAGAACTATGAGTATGGGGAGAGGGCTGGGGCTCTTTTGGCGTGGAAAGCGAGATCTGATCGCTCGAAGAATGACATAGCCGAGCTGGTGATAAATAACCAAGGAGATAGATCCACAGATATAGGTGACATTCAAAACACTATACTTACCTTATTTGCGGATCTTTATAGGGAGAATTTATCCCCCTCTAAACAACAAATCCGTGGGTGGCTGCGCTCAAAATCCCTCCCCATGCTAACACAGGCCAATAAAGATCTCCTTGACTCCCCAATTACATTGCAGGAAATAAGAAATCAAATAAAGCTCTCTAAAAATGGTAAATCCTCCGGCATCGACGCCCTCCCAAACGAAGTGTATAAATCCCTCTCTGAGGAAGTCATTCCTGTCTTGGGCTCCCTGTTCCATTCAATTTACAGCACAACAGGCCTTGTTCCTAATTCATGGAGGGAGGCTATCATTGTCCTGATTCTTAAGCCAGGGAAGGACCCAGCTAGAGCGGATTCATATCGCCCAATCTCCCTGCTTAACGCAGATTATAAAATCTTTATGGGCATTTTGGCAGGGAGATTGGGCAAATTAGCCCCGGGATTGGTTAATACAGACCAGAAAGGGTTCATTACTGGGAGACACATTCAGGAACAAACCCAGCTACTTATTGGAAACATCGATCTGGCGATTTCTAGACTCGAACCCTTGGCGGTGGTAGCGCTAGATGCGGCCAAGGCTTTTGACAGGGTGTGCTGGGCCTATCTTTGGGAGGTGCTGGAGGAGATGGGATTTGGTCCAATCTTTATTCACACTTTGAAAAAGTGCTATCAGGATGCCTCAGCTAAAATTCTCATCAATGGTGTACTTACTCCTAGTTTTAATATCCAAAGAGGGACTAGGCAAGGCTGCCCCATCTCCCCTTTATTGTTCGATCTTTAAATTGAGCCTCTCGCCCAAGCTATAAGGCTAGATGAGTCTATAACCCCGTTTAAAACTCAGCAATATCGTTCCAAAATTGCACTATATGCGGACGATATAATTATCTACACAGACAACCCCGAGACAACTCTGCCAAAGGTCGGGGCTCTGTTGGAAGATTTTGGGGCAATCTCCGGTTATCTGGCTAACTCCACGAAGACGGAGGTTATGTGCTGGAACATAGGTCAGTGGAGAGGGGCCATCAGTAATAAATTTAAATATCTTGGAATTGTCATTGTGAAAGATCTTGAAAAAATCCCATCTATCAATGTAGAAAAAATAATAAAGGAAATTGATCAGTTGTTTGCAAGGTGGAGGAATCTCCCTTTGACCATCTTCGGGAGGGTGAATTTAGTTAAAATGACCATCCTCCCGAAATTAACCTACCTGTTCAATGCAGTTCCTCTAGGTTTCCCTAAACACTCTATCTCAAAGGCGCAAAGTAAAATCGGGAGCTTCATCTGGGGTGAGAAGGGTGTTAGGCTTTCCTGGAAAAAACTGAGGCGTCGCCTAGCTAAAGGGGGATTGGCCCTCCCAGATATTCGGTTCTATCTGGTTGCCTTTCAATTTAAGGCCATTAGGATGCTTTTAGGGGAACCAACTGCATCTTCCTGGGGTAAGGTGTTGGGGGAATTGGTCAATTCTGAAGATCGGGGGAATAAAGTAGGGTTTCTCTACAAGTTTGGCTCACCAAAATTCTTCAAACGAGTAAGGTTGAAGGTGATTAAAAATGCTTTGGAGGTCTGGTATTTCATCCGTTCCAGATGTGGGATAGGCTACTATTCCGATCAGGCTCCGATCTGGGACTCCCCGGGGACCCCTCCTGCCTCCAGGACAGCTTGGCTCTCCCAATTAAAAGAGCTGGGGTCGAGACTTGGTCTGAGTTGGGGGACGAAAATGGCATACATCCTTGGGAGGTATTGAAGGCAAGAATTGGTCTGGGGTTTTCAAGATTTAAGTTTATCCAACTAAAATCTTGGTTTGAAACAGAAAAGGAGAATTTAAGGGGTAATGGAGAGGTGGAAGCTGCTCTAAAAAATATTCAACATCTGAAGAAGGAAATCTCCATATGGTATAGGCTCCTGATCAACGCAGATGATGTGGGTATCCCTCATCAGGCGTCAGCTTGGAACGATTCACCTTTTGAAGTCGATATCGGGAATCTCCTAGAACCTTCCATGACCTTGCTCTATAAATACACCAAATCTGCTAGTCTGAAGAAAAAACACTTTTTTGTCACCAATCGAATCTATTATACTCCGGAGAAGATCTCGAAATTCACCCCTAATCCTGAACCGAGTTGTCCCAGGTGTTCGCTCCCCAAAGCCAATGACATACATATTTTTTATGATTGTCCCAAACTTGGACTATATTGGGAAGGGGTGTGCAGATATTTATGTATGTCTTTTGGAATTGATATTGTGCTGAACGGCTCTCTGATTTTCTTTGCTAATGATCAGGTGTCCACTGCCAGTATGGCTCAACCTGATAGAGGGCTGTTACTATGTCTGATTTTGTTGGCCCGAAGGGAGATCTGTTTAAGATGGAAGGACCCCCTCCCTCCGAAAATCGAGGACTGGTTTAAATCCGCACTTGCTATGGCCCGGCTAGAATCCTTGAGTACCAGCCCTAGCCTCTCTACACTCTGGGCACCCTTTATACGTTTGGGTCAGGAATTGAGACTCCGTTGATTCCATTTTGCTGATGTTAAGGGTCGAAATATCATTGTCCTATGATTAACACCTAAATCCCGGACGACATAAGGGGATTGGTTGGATAACCTAAACAAGTGCAGGCGGTCGGATGGCGCCCCATCATTAAACTGACCAGCTACGCCCTGCAAATAGTTTATAGGTGAGATGAGGACAAAAAAAAAAAAAAAAAAAAGGAAATTGGCTCCAGTTACTGATTTCAAAGAGCTTACTGACATTGACATTTAGTGCATTTATTTCCCAACTGTTGATTTTATCCCTCAGTTGTAGCACTTTCTGAATCTGCAAGGCCCAGGTCAACATTTATATAAGATCTAAAGAACTAAAGTATTTGAGATGGGGGCTGTCAAATCGTCGAATAAATCACCTTCCTCCTTTTATATCCTGAACTACTTTCCAGGAGCTATGTTGGCACTAGAAAAACAGATGATGAGTGTGGAAGAGTCTCTATCTAATGGCACCATTAGTAGCTCCAGCTTGACTTCAAATGAAACAGGTTTAAGTTCCACTACCATTCAGGAAAACTTACGAGACAGAGGGCAGTCAGAAGACAAGGAGCCGGAGGGGTGTGCTCCTAAATCCCATCTTTCTAGTCAACCAGTCACTCAACCTCAAAATGCCACCAACTTCTGTGTTACAAATCCCCTCAGTACTACGGGAGGGCGGCACCCTAAGAAAATTCCTCCCCAGAATCAATCCCTAAATATAGAGCCCAAAAAAATTGCGGATGACCATTTGATAGCTCTTTCTGCTGACCAAGCGTCCTGGAAGGCTTTGGTACAGTCTCTCTCAGATATGGTCCGGCTTGCTTTTAGTACCCTTTCAAAGCAATTAAAAGGTATAGAGTGGAGCATTTTAATTCGTTTTGAAACTTTAGCGAATGGCCATGTACCACCTCCATGTCTTCCCCAAGTTAGGGAGAGGGAATCTTCTACCCACATTTTGTCACCGCCCAGTACTTTCCAAACTGTCCAACATGATTACCTCTGATCTTCCTTAGCTACAAATGGGGACAGTGCTATAACTACCCCTCTCAGCGCGCTGACATCAGTTTTCTTCTTTTCCGAATACCAACGCCGAGCCTGGAAAACCAGCAGTTCCTTGGCCTGGTTTTAGGCCTTTTCAACACCTTCAGTGTCGCCGGAACAGTGTGCAATGCCTTCGGGTTTTAAGGCTTGTGAAGCCTGTGCACGTCAGATGTCTGGCACTGACCCGCATCTCATCTGTAGGTGGTGCCTCTGCGTGCACATCGACTCCAAAGACTGTGACGCCTGTCAGAGGATGAAGCCCAAATCCCTCCGAGAGCGCCGTATGAAACTGCTGGCCACACGGCTGTCCGGTCCAGCACCTTTGTGTTGCCGCTCTCCCCCTCCGGGTCGGGCTCCATCGAGAGGTCGTTCCTGCAAATGTCGTTCGAGGGCAGGTAAGCGCAAGCACAAGCGGTAAGCACAGAGGTCCTCCTCCCATTCGCATACTGCTGGCGCCCACTCCTCTCGCTCTATGCCAAGTAAGGGTGCCCGGCAGTCGCTTTAGCCATACCCTCACTTTCCAGGGGTTGGAGCGACCCGTGCCCAAATGGAGGATTATTCTCTTGCACTCCAGTCGTAATTTGGGTCCCCACCTCTCCCTGGAGAGCCTTCGGGTCCCAAACAGGTGGAGGGCACTCATGTCATGTCCTCGCTGGTGGATTCTTCCTCAGCGCCGGCTGTGTACAACGACTCCGGTTCTGGAGACGATACGACGCCGACGGGTCACGGCCCATTGGGTCCTCCCAGTCAGCTGCCCAGCCCACCCCGTCAGTCTTCGCATAGCCCTGAGCGGCTTCCTGCATTTACGTTGGAGACGGCGCCGGCACCGACGCCTGGCTCTATGCTCGGCTCGACGCCCGGCTTGACCAGATGGAAACATTCTGCAGTGGGATCGATGTCGGACGGCGTCCAGGTCGAGTCCCCTCTGGAGGTTCTCGACGTCCAGACGACTCCAACCCGGCGTCGATTGACACCGGTGCCACTGTCCCAGCCTCCTCACAAGGTTGCTGCTCCTCCCGACTCCTCGGACGTCGCTGCGTCCTCCACACGGCACACGGCAACAACGTCTCCTGGTCAAGAGTTTGAGGCTTCTCTGGATTCCCCGGATTGGGGGCCCATGGTGCAAGTGCCTTGTGTTACCTGGCCTTCGGGTCAGTTTCCGACTCCTCCACCTTTGTTGTCCAGTGGACGGCTTAGCCCTCTCCTACCGACTGCTTATTATCGCCTAGCCGGATGGCAACTGAAGCTGGTGCCACTTACGCAGGTGCCATTCACAGGGCGGCTGCTCTTCTTGGTTTTCAGCCTCCTGTGTCCCCCCTGCTGTCTGATCCCTTACTGGATCTGCTCCATATGGAGACTGTTGAGGTTGAACTTTTGCTACCTTTTGGCAGCTCTTTATTCAACATTTCGCATGGCACATGGGCAAGGCCCTCTTCTGGTGATCCTGTTGATAGGGTTATTGCCCGTAGGCACCGTCCTGCTCCGGGTGATCCACACTGCCTGTCCACTCACCCTCCGGCTCAGGGGCTCGTTATTCAGGCAACTTTTAACTTAGTTTTCATCTGCCTTGCCATTATTACCTCCCACTAGGGAGTCTAGGTGGCTGGACGTGTGTGCTTGCCAGGTTTTTGCCTCTACCTCTATCCGTGCATTGAATACTGCGTGTGTGTTTGCACGATCATCCTCAACCCTTTGGGACCTGGTCGAGACCCTTCTATTCCTGAGGAGTCACAGTTGCTTCTGCTTGATGGCAGGGGAATGGCGCAATTTTCGCTCTGCTCTTCCCTTGATGCCACTGACTCTGTGGGACAAGCTCTTGCTCGGTCTGTGGCTTTGCGCCGCCATGCATGGCTGCCTGACAGTCGCTACCCAGATAATGTTAGGGATGCCCTCGGGGATTTACCATTTAATGGTGTGGACCTTTTTGATCCCCACGTGGATTCGGAAGTCTCCCGGCTCTTGTCCTGGGTGCCAAAACTTTTGCACTGTTCTGTGCCTTGTTTTCCTACACCTCTATCACGAATGTGTATAGTAGGTTCCCCGTTTGCTGTCCACGGCTGTTCAGCCTTCTCTGATTTGTTAGATTTCAGCCGTATGGCTGGTTTATTCTTCTGTTCAGTCCTCTGACTGCGTGATTTACCCAAGAGGATTCCCTTTTCAGGGGTTGACACTTACCCTATGTGGGGTATATGCGGGTGCTGGGTGACTGCCTTGCCTTAGTACGCTCCTATGGAGTACTCCTTGCGGACATCCTTCGGGGAGTCCCTCCCTGTCTTTTGTCCTGCGATCCTATTATTAGCATTGCCCTGTCGTGCTTCGGGTGCCTTTGGTACCGCTTGTCTGTAGTGTTTCTGTCCTTGTTTTTATGGCTCACATTGTCTCCGTCGCTGTGCGGCAATGTTTAGTACTATTAGTACAAACTTGGGCACGCAGCCCTTATTGGGCTCGTCCTCCATGGTACTACCTTAGCATTTATCTCTGTTGCATGTGTCCTCTTTACTCACCACTTTTCCTACAGCGGTTCTTTCCACATTCCCTGCTGCCCCGCACAGGTGTTTCCGCACTTCTGCTTGGATCATACTGTGATTTTTTTATGTTACGTATTTCTTCAAAATACTTGTTTTTTCTGGTCCGGGGCACTTAAATTAATCCTGATTGTTTCCACTGTCATGCCTCTAGCTTGCTGTGGACTGTGGTTCTTCTCGAGTAAGGGAGGGAAGTTGCTCTTTCCTTCATGCGGTGTCCATGGTTGCTGACCCAGTCTGCTTGTGCCACCACCTCTATGTGGTGCTCAGCTGCCTGGTTCCCCTTTTGGGCCATTGCCCTCTTGATGTTGTGCGCATCTGAACTGCTCACGCTGCCCTGCAGGAGGCCTCTTCTTTCTTCATGTGGTTCCAAAGTCCAATCCATGTGTAGGTGCCTCCCGGTATGCTTCGATGTCTTACAGTGTCGCTCCTACTTTGATGCTAGGCTGTGTGCCATTGGCCCTTTCGCAGGTTGTAACAGACTGCCTATGTCTTGGTGTGTCCTCCATTTTACCGCCGGCCTTTTGGCCATGGATTGGTTGCCTGCCAATGTTGTCACATGTGTCTAGCTGATGCAGCTTGAAAAGTGCTTCTGCTAGTCTACATACTGGGCCGTTATGCGCTTTCTGTCATACCGGTTGGCATATCTCTGGGTTTTGCTTACAGGCGACAAATTACATCTGGTGGATCTTTCCCTCCCTAGGTCCAGTTCCACTTCTGGTGGTGTCATCAGATTACTTTTAACTCCAGCATATTTAGTATGCGTTTTCTTGGTCCATGCCTTTTGCCTTCGTTGCCCTCTGTATCTTGCAGGTTCAACAGTGTTTTTTCCACTGCTTTGCGTGGTCGAACGGTAGTCGTTTTTTGCTTTCTATCGACACCTCAGATCCTGCGGATCCCTCGGGCCCTAGGCTTGGTTCATCTTCCGTTTTCGAAGTTGTGAACTCTTGCTCCAGCATGCGCATTCTGGCTCCAGGCTTTACCTCTCTCAACCCATTCTACACAAAAGGGGTTTTCGTGCTGTTCTTGTCGGCTTGTGGTATCTTTGCCTTCCATTGTTCTCCACTCTCTTCTGAGCTGAGTTGGCTGCACTGACATTACTGTCCCTGCTGTGCTTTGTCACATGATTGACGGCACTGTTTTAGTCACTTTCTTGACGGCCAAGTTCTCTCTAGAAATTGATCCTGGTTGTTTCCACTGTCATGCCTCTAGCTTGCTGTGGACTGTGGTTCTTCTCGAGTAAGGGAGGGAAGTTGCTCTTTCCTTCATGCGGTGTCCATGGTTGCTGACCCAGTCTGCTTGTGCCACCACCTCTATGTGGTGCTCAGCTGCCTGGTTCCCCTTTTGGGCCCTTTTGGTTCAGTCGCAGACCCGCCTCCTCTATGGGTATGGCTTTGGTATCTATTCTAAGTTAAGGAATCTGCAGCTAGACGTCTCTATCAGATGAACGAGTTACTTACCTTCGGTAACGATGCATCTGGTGGAGACATAGTCTAGCCTCAGATTCCTTAATGTCCGCCCGTCCTCCCCGCTCTGCGAGGACCTTTTCAGTGTGAGCTTCTACGCTTGCCTCCCTTCGGGTGGCTTGATCCTTCTGCAAAGTGACACTTTCACTTCACTCCCAAACAGAATGTTTCATTCTGCTTTCATAGCTCTACTTCGCCAATTTTTGTAATTGGACGGTATGCTCATGTGTCATGTATCCTTCCCAACCCTACGCCCTGGGTTGTACAGTTTGGTTTCTATTAGAGTTTTTTCCCATCCCTGCTCTCTCTTTCTTTATCGCCTTGCGGTTTCTTACCACCCCTATGCTCCATTGGTTCGAGGTCTGTTGGTTCTGCCACATTTTTTCAATCTCTTATTAGGGATACAATGTCTCTTTCTGGTGACGTCTTGTGGTCATTTGTCCTGGCTCCTATGTTCCGGACTTGTACTCCTTCACGGTTATACATTAACCCCTTCGATGCTCATGACGGAATGGTTCCGTCATGAGCATCAGTGCCCCTGTGCTTGTGATGGAACCATTCCGTCATGAGGACAGGGGCAAGAAATCCCTCTGCTGCAGACAGCAGAGGGATTTCCTTCTCTCCCCCTAAGGCTTGGGAGCTGGCGAAGAGCTTCCCCAGGCCCCCTCCCTGGTTTCTGTGCAATGAGGATCAGGGCGCACGTCGCGCTGTCGTCATTGCACAGAAACCGAAACTGAAATGAGCCTTTAGGGGCAGATGGTGGGGGCATGGGCATGCCTGTTTTCGGCAGCCCCCACCCTAATTAAAATTTGCCCAAAAAACTCCCTGGCGTGTAGTGGACTTTCTGCCCCCCCGGGGGCAGATGGGGCATTATCCCCCAATCTGCTCCGCCGGTGGGGCAAAAAGCCCACTAGACGCCAGGGATTTTTTTGGGGGGGCAAATTTGAATTAGGGTGGTGGCCCCAAAACGGGCATGCCCATGCCCCCACCTCGTCCCCCACAAAAATGACAGCCTTCCTGCCCCCCCTGGAGGGCAGATGGGGCAGTATCTGCCAATCTGCCCACCCGGGGGGGCAAAAAGCCCACTAGACTCCAGGGATTTTTTTGGGTCAAATTTTAATTAGGGTGGGGACATTGGCATGCCTGTTATAGGCAGCCTCCACCCTAATTAAAAAATTTGCCCAAAGAAATCCCTGGCGTCTAGTAGGCTTTAGCCTTAGCCCCCAATCTGCCCCACGGGGGGGGGGGGCAAAAATCCCGCTAGACGCCTGTGATTTTTTTGTGGCAAATTTGAATTAGGGTGGGGGCTTCCAAAACGGGCATGCCCATGCCCCCACCCCCTCCGCCACAAAAATTACAGCCTTCCTGCTCCCCCTGAGGGACAGATGGGGCATTAGCCCCCAATCTGCCCCACAGGGGCAAAAAGTCCACTAGACGCTAGGGATTTTTTGGGGCAAATTTTAATAAGGGTGGGGGGGGCATTGGCATGCCCGTTTTGGGCAGCCCCACCCTAATTAAAATTTGCCCAAACAAAATATCCCTGGTGTCTAGTAGGCTTTCTGCCCCACCGGGGGGCAGATGGGGGCATTATGCGTGTGGGTGGGGGCTGCCCAGAATGGGAATACCATTGCCCCCACCCCCCAATAAAATAGCCACAGTGTTTCTGCCCCCCTTGGGGGCATATCGGGCCCCCCGATTTCGCCCCCAGGGCTGCAGAAAGCCAACTAGGCATGGAGTTGTTCTTAGCAATATGCCTACCTGTGGATTTTGGGCTCTAGCGCAGCCGGCACATAGGAAAACCTAGCAAACCTGTACATTTTTTAAAACTAGACACCCAGTGGAATCTAGGATGGGGTGACGTGCCTGGCTCTCTCCACGTTCTGTTCCTCACAATCCCTTGCAAACCAAAACATTTGTTTAAAAAAAAAAAAATTCACATTTTCCTCACATTTCTGTGGTGGAAAGTTCTGGAATCTGCGTGGATCCACAAAATTCCACCCACCCCGCGTTCTCGCAAATATATGTAAAAGTGTGAAAGCAAGATTGATGATTCTTTGCTTTCAAAATAAAATAGTCATTAAAAAAATGCAACTAGAAAAACACTACCCTGAAATTTTAGGTACCATTTTTTGAAGCATTGTTTAGAAAAATGTGTTGATGTATTTCTCAAAACAATTCTTAATGGTAAATTAGTGTAACCAGTTTCAACAAAATTATAGGGAACATGTAAATTAAGAAGCATTGGTATGACTTTGGTGGTCAGCCTTTTGGTTATGTCAGTGCGTACCTCTTTTTAACTTGGGTTTTGTAAAATTCCACACCCCTGATGATGGACTATTTTTGACCAGAATGTTACACTCCATCATCACACTGTTTGTCACATTCAATTCTTTAGTTCATATATGCATTTTATACAGAAAGCAGTACTTTTTACGCTATTTATTCCCATCATTGGCAAAGCCAACAGGGCAGGATTTAGTACTCTTAACAACAATATATTTTGTTCCAAATATAGTAGATTATTCAGAGCTGTCTTGTTGAAATCAGACAAAGCTGTGATTAAAGATTTGGTTGGTATTAAAATCTAAAATGAACAAGTTAATGAACGTTTTAGATTAAGAAACAAAACCAGATTTTGTTTTTTCAATTTTCTGCTTTTTCAATACATTGGTAGTGTGAATACCCCTTATTGTTGGAATTATCAGTACAAATCACATATTGTAAGGTATTGTTGTAGGAGCTGCCTGGTCTGCATCAGTATAACAAACATTGGCAAAAGCAAAAATATTTTTGGTCTCCAAAACCAAACATGGCCACCAGTAGTTGCTGTCACTGAACACAACTAGTGAATGTGCCAATATGCTCCTTGTGAAAGAGCAGAATGCTGTTACTCACAGTCAAGCCAGCAGGTAGATGGATAGAGAGAGAGATAGAATTTTTATAAAAACAAAATGCCCGACTTAAATAGGGGCCCAATTCTTAAAGTTACAAAAGTGCACCCATGGTATATGTCCTTGTAGTAGTGCATATTTACGGCTTTCATGAATTCAGGTGAATTTACAGGCGAAGGTCAGAAAATGTCACCCTAGAAAATATTTAACTGCATTTTAGCACTGGCAAATAATCATGTGTAGACTTACTCATGCAAAAATACCTTGAGAGGTAACAAGTACAATTTCCCACCTGCCACTTTTTAACCCAACCCTGGAAGAAGTTTTACCTCTGTCCTTGTCAGGAGTAAATTTCCAACCTTTCTCTATATGGGAAAATATTAGAGACAAGCTTATGAAAAACCATACAACATGCAAGTTAGTAAGTGTGCACATGCTCAAAAGAGCATTTCACCCATGAGTAACTATTTCTTACTGCTACCTTCAGCTCCAGTATGTAGATCTGTGGAAAGGTGGCCAAATAAGGGATTTGCTAGTATTCAAACCCTTTCGTGGTATGAGCTCTTGCATAATCAGAGAAGCTATCAGTGCTCTTATATAATGAGAGTGCTGCCATAATTATTTGCCGCACTAAATGGCACCAGAGGGACAAGTGGATTTTATTACAGGACAAGTAGTTTTATGAAATAACCTGTCCCATGGACAAGTAGATATTTTATTAAATTCCACACCCGTGATGAGGGACTATTTTTGACCAGAACGTTACACTCCATCATCACACTTTAGCTCATATATGCATTTTATACAGAAAGAAGTAATTTCTTTCTTTATTTATTCCTATAATTGGCAAAGCCAACAGGGCAGATTTTAGTATCATCAACAACATTTGCATATGCAATGAATGTAAATAACATTTGTGAATGAAAGTGTTGACATGCACATTAAAGCTGGACCTATTTTATTTCCTAATGCTTTTTGGAGAAGTCACCTTTCGCTTTTCTACGAGCACCGTGAGGCTCTAGTAATGGAAAATTGTGTGCTATGCAAATGCTGAAAAATAATGACAGCAATTTGTGTGATAAGGCAGTTATAAAAAGTGATGCATGATATCTCCTGGTCAAGGCTTACATGGGCTAGCTGTGAACTGTATCTCAAAGGGGGAATGTCTTTTATCATACTCCAGTTTTTCCTACAAACCAAAGTTGACTTTGGGTCATAGCTTGTTAGATGCAGGACACTATGTACAGTAACAGGATCTTTGTTTGTTTATTTATTTTTATTTTTTATTTGCAGAGTTTAATATAGCGCTGGCTAGACCCTGAGGTATCAGAGCACTTTACATGAGGATCAGCGAGTTACAAGTTACAAAATTACATCAGTTACAGGAGCCAAGTATAACATAGGAGAAAAACAGTGAATCCACAGTAAACATGGGTTATTAGCACAAAGCATAGCCAAGACACATCTCAAATGGAGCATAAAAGGTAGGGCTGAATGGTAAAAAGGGGTAAGGAATGCATAATCGGGTCCCGCAGACCGGCAAGAAGTAAAGCACTTACAAAACAGTCACAGTAAAAGACATACAAACCAGCTGGTGACCAACAATCATAAACATCCCATGAATCGGTGATAGTATAAGAGGAGGGGAGTAGGAGACCAAAGGTGGGGGAACAACTTGAGGAAAAGAACAGACAGGTGAACAAGGAGCAGTCCAGCAACAATGAAGATAGGTCGAAACTGCCAAGATGGAGGACCCAGGCCATGGGAACCGACGGCATCAACCCAAAATAGCGAAGCACATAAAAATGCAACACAAAACCCACAAGGCTGCAGACTCAAAGGCTTCACGCAGGGTCGGATAGGAAGGCAGCCACATGACCATAGAGGGAGGAGGGCAGGACACCGCCGATCGCAAAGCGGGTTGTCGACGTACACACACACGGTGCTCCAGGGGCAGCAGCATTGCCATTCAGAATGCAGCAGATTCGGGCACCAGGCAACAGCCCCGGAGAGGTGGAAGCAGCAGCGGGGACCAGGAGGGCGCTCCTAAAACTCAAGAAGCAAAACAAGCTCAGGGGCACTGGTCAGCAGCGCCGCAGTATTCACCGCCTCTGAACCCCCGCTGGGAGAAGCAAGACTCATGCAGCTCCGTCCTCGCTAGGGAGGTGGTGCAAGAGGACAGGCAACCGCAGCAAAACACGTACGGTAGGGTTATGGCCAGGAGAGGAGATCCCCAGCCGATCCCCTCCTCAGGCACCCAGGCATACCCAACTGGTCATCGACCGCTGAAATGGCTCCGCCACCAGCAGATCCTTGGCAACTTGTCGGGAGGCGGGGGAGGAGAGGAAAACACAGCGGAGAGACGAGGACAAACCATGTCCAATATCCGGCTGGGTAGGTGACTGCAGAGGGGGAGAGCCAGAGCCAGAGCCAATCTCCTCTATAACCGCCTAAACAGCTCCACCGGGCATCGGCCATGTTGATCGAGGCTCCGCGGTTAGCACACTACTCAAGGTTCATCGGAAGATCTCGAACTGGGTCGAGGAAACTGGAGTGCCGAATGGCCGCAGTCCATAAAAACCTCCAGGTGAGCAAAAAAAGGTCCAAGGGGGTAGATTCCAGGGGACCAGGGCCAAAAAGGAAATCCATGGCAAGGGAGCTCCCGACCGGAGCTCCTCACCTGGCAGCCATATCGTCCAGTGTCTTTGTTGTGAAGATCTCGCATGTTGTATTAAAAAATTATAAATACCTTTTGTTCTAAATATAGCACGTTATTTAGAGCTGTCTTGTTAAAATCCAAAAAGGCTGTTATTAAAGATTTGGTTGGTATTAAAATCTAAAATGAACAATTTAATGAAGGTCCTAGATTAAGAAACAAAAGCATTTTTGTTCTTTCAATGTTCTCCTTTTTCAATACATAGGTAGTGTGAATATCTGTTATTGTTGGAATAATCAGTGCAACTCACATATTGTAAGGTATTGTTGTGGGAGCTGTTGGGTCCACATCATTATAATAAACATTGGCAAAAGCAAAACATGTTTTGGTCTCCAAAACCAAAATGGCCACCAGTAGTTCCTGTCACTGGAAAGGCACTAAGTGTGTGTATGCTTGTAAGAAGTACACTACATAAGCGATGGTGTGGTACAGTGTGCACATGGTAAATGTGTGTATTTTTAAAATAGCTCACTCTGGTTCTCCGGTACAGTACAGAGAGGCTGCAGTACTGAGCAGTGTGTGCAGACTGAATGCATTTGCTGCATGTAGTTATGCTTGTTGTGGCATAATACATGAGGATAACAGTACAGTGCAGTAAGTTTGCTGTGGTTGTATTCTGAGTGCAAGTGTGCATGCACTGTAACACAACATGGAGGATCTTGGGTTCCATTTTGGGAAGCCCAGGGCTGCCTGGTGGAAAGCATGGAGTAGAGGAATACCCCAGATAGATTTGTGTATTGCTACATTCCTATAAGCTGAGATGGACATGCACTGAAGGATGGGAGAGCCAGGCACCCTCTGTGCACTTCAAAGGGCTTTTTGATTCAATGATATATCACAAGGAATGGGTCTGGACACATCTCAAGAAGAGGGATATGGGGCTAGTAAGGGAATCATAAAGAGTAAGGCTGGGAGCCTGCGATTAACCTTTTGATGCACATATCACTATGAGTGACACCCAGGTGTGAACTCTAGTCCCTCCCATGAATCTTGTTGTGGGTTAATCGACTTCAGAGCCCAGCCTGATGTGACGGACATCCTTCAAGAGGAAGGAGGAAGAAAAAAGGGGAAAGATGTCCTTTTCAAAGAAGCAGAACCCCAACATAAAACTTCATATACTCGGACACTAATTTAAATTTTTGGTCTGGAGAAGGATTATAAGTAGGAGAGCTTGAGACCCCAAACTTTGTAATCTGCTGAGCAGCCAGGCAAGCTGTGGGAGGTGGGGAATCTCTGCAAGACTTCTGCCTTTGGCCAGGACTGGTGGCCCAGTCCTGCTAGTCTTCATGCTGTGTGATGGTACATCACCAGGTGAAACCAATACCACTTGCCCTAGACCCTGAAGCACCAGATCCTGCCTGCCTGCTTGCCAAGACCAGTGTGCCCTGTGAGGAAGAGGAGAGCGTTGAAAGGAGCAAGGTCCGGGGGGAACCCTATTGTGAGGACTCCCTGTGTGAGGAATCCATTCGCACCGATTGGACCGTAGCTTGTGTGCTGGATTGTTTGGGCGACAACTCCCCCATGTGCCATGGACTGAATTGAAGAGTGAGGGTTGTGTGGAGGGTGCCAGGCCTACACAACCTTGTAGTGGGTGGCTCCATGTGCCAGGTGGGGGCCGCTGAGGAGTGAGGGCTGAGTGGAGGGTGACAGGCCTGTACAACTGTGTAGTGGGTGGCCTGTGGGCCTACATGAACATCTAATGCTAGGACAGCATGACCAGACTTTAGAGTGCCCTGGCAGCAACCCCTTATGCCAGGAGGAGCTGCAAGAGACGCTGAGGCCAAGGGTTCGGGACATTGTACAGGACGTAGAAACTTCTACATACTGTGAAATACACCGAAGGACACTCGAGGATCAAAGGACATCGCCGGAGCCCCGTCAGAGCAAGGTATATCTTCCCCCCCCTACGAAGGAAAGTGTGGCTTACCATGCGATCACCAGAGCGTGAACAACCCTGATCACTAGAACCAGCTAGTAGCATGGCTCGGAGGAAAGAGACTGCCCGACTTGGCCACCGCTAAAGGGTTCCATACTGCTGGAGCGGGTATGCCATGAACTGGGCCTTTGGGGCCCCGGGAGATATAATGCCATTGGTACTGTGACTCCATGGATTGTTGGGACTGAACTTCCATAAGGAGTCAGAGGGTAGAACTCATGAATACTTCCTAATAATTTACATTCCCTGGATGTGGTCATCAGTAAATAGGGAATAACATCAAACCCTTTGCACTAAAGTTAGTAGGACGGGGAATGGCCTGCGAACTACTGGAGCCCCGACCTCAAGGAGGATTGTATTATTGCTTGTGAATGTCATTTACCTTTGCATGTGTAGAAGTAAAATTTAAAAAACGTATTTTACTATAAAACAAGTATTTGAGTGCGCATTGATTTACTGTTCGTGCTGTTTGCACCTTGAGTTATGAGTCGTGTTCACTATTCTGTATCTTCTCCCCCTCCCACCCTGCAAAAGAGCCTTCATTGCTCATCCGATGCTTCCTAACTGAGAGCCAGGTATAGAAAGGGTGATTGCCCAGTTCAGTATGATCCATAGTAGGGCGGGCCCCAGGACATCAGGAGTAAAAGGCCTCAGCCACCATAGCTGGGCCCAGTAACATCTGCTTGCCCCGTGGCCATCTGAATGGGGTTATGACAATATCACTGAGGCAAAGTGCTCCTAATCCTTGTCACTTTACATAGTGGAGTTGGGTAGTCCAAATACAATGAAGTCTCTAAAGGATTAGGATCTGGAGAGTCAGACTGTGTTTCATAGGGCTCCTTTGCTATGATTATAGTGCTGGATTCCCTTAATGATATATTGAAGGACTAAGATGATTTGTTTTAAACCTTAAAGACTGTTTTGCCTATCATATTTTTACTCTAGCCTTGCAAATGACGTATGCCAGTTTAAAGGCACATTGCTGACTCCTATTTGCTCTTTTGTGTTTGTGCCAGGCAAATATTTTTTGGTTAAAATTCTCTGTCATGTATTCTCTTTAGTATTTCCATTTTCTCTCTCAAGTTGCTCCTTGTAAGTTTCTTCTCTCTGTTCATCTATCCATGCATTGATCCTTAGTAAGTTTCTCCTCTAGTGTTCACTCCATCTCGAATTACCCTTTATAAATTGCTCCTTTCTGGTCTCTCCTTCACACATTGTCCCTGGTAAGTTGTTAATCTCTGTTCACTCCTTCTCACATTGCCTCATTGTAAGTTCTTTGTTCAGCTGTTCTCGCATTACCTCTTTGTAAGTTGCTTCTTTCTTGTCTCTCCCTCTCTCATTACCCTTTCTTTTTGTAAGCTGCTCCTATGCATTTGATCCATCGCACATTGATCTTTTCTAAATTGTTCCTTCATCTTCTCTGTACAGCCATGTTCTGGATCAACCCACAGTATAAGGTCACACACTTAGAGGAAGATGATGACCCTGGAGATATTGAAGTTGCCTGCAGCTTATTTGTTGCCTTAATGCAGAAGAACAGTCGACGAGTTCGGAAGTCGGGGGAGGACATGCACACCAGGAGGAGGAATCGCCATCATCTACAGAAACACTCTGAGTCTCGACCTCCACAGTAGACACCTCCAACACCACCGAACACCTGCACTTCCAGATCCGCACAGACCCCAACAACACCCTCAGAGGAACACTCATTTACAGACCCCCCCGGCCACGGTTCATCGACGCCATCTCCGACATCGTCAGCACGCACGCTCTTGCTTCCACAGACTACACCCTCCTCAGTGACCTGAATTTCCACCTCGAGAACGCCACCGACAGCAACTCCATCGCTCTGCTCGAAAACCTCTGACGCAAATAGCTCGTCTCGACCCCCACCCACATCGCTGGACACAAGCTCGATCCCATCCTCTCTGCCAGCAACCATGTCTCCTTCAGCCACACTACCGAACTCCACTGAACTGACCATGGCTGCATCCACTTCACCTTCAAGAAACCCACCTCACACCACCACCCGTAACGGATCCCCTACCGCAGCTGGAACAAGGTCACTGAAGACCAACTCATCACCACCCTCGCCTGAGACCCACCAACAGACACCACCGACACAGCCGCCCGCAACCTCAGGCAATGGATCGACGACTGCGCCAACACACTCGCCCTGATCAAGAAACCCTAAAACAGATGCAATAACAGAAAGGCCAGTTGGTTCACCACTGACCTCCCGGAGTCCAAGTGGACTTGCCGAAAACTCTAGAAAAATGGCGCCACGAACAGACTCCGGACAACCACGCAGCCCTTAAGAACGCCAGTCGCAAGCACCACCAACTCATCTGAGCCACCAAAAGGACCTCCTTCAAGGAACGCATCGACAACAACGCACACAACAGCAAGGAGCTCTTGAACATCATGAAGGAACACTCTAACCCCAACCCCAGCTCCGGCTCCAACGACATACCGCCATCGCAAGACCTATGTGACCCCTTAGCCACCTTCTTTTACCGCAAGATTGCAGACATCCATGACAGCTTCTAGGCCCAGACCCTCCCTACAGCCGCCGGCACCGCAGACTCACCACCCCCCAGCCTCACCAACCGCCAGCTCTCCTGGATCCACATCAATGACGACAACACCATCAAGACCATGAACACCACCCACTCCGGCTCACCATCCGATCCCTGCACTCACCACATCTTCAACAAAGCAAACCGCATCATCGCATCCCAACTCTGGAAGATCATCAACAGCTTCTTTGAGACTACCACCTTGCCGGAAAGCTGGAAGCACGCTAAGATCAATGCCCTACTCAAAAAACCCACAGCGGACCCAAAGGACCTCAAGAACTTCTGGCCCATCTCCCTGCTTCCGTTCCAAGCAAAAGTCAATGAAAAGATCGTCAACAGGCAACTGACCCACTTCCTCGAGGAGAACAACATCCTGGCCCCGTCCCAATCTGGATTCCGCAGCAATCACAGCACCGAAACTGCCCTCATCGCTGCCACAGATAACATCAGGACCCTACTGGAAAACGGCGAAACTACGGCCCTCATCCTCCTGGACCTCTCGGCTGCCTTCGACACCATCTGCCACCACACCCTACGCACACGCCTACACGACGCAGGAATACGTGACAAAGTCCTGGACTGGACCACCTCCTTCCTCACCAACAGAACCCAGAGGGTTCGCCTCCACCTTTCCGTTCTGAAGCCACCAAGATCTGCGGCGTGCCCCAAGGATCATCCCTCAGCCCTACCCTTTTCAACGTCTACATGGCACCGCTCGCCAACATCATCCGCTCGCACAATCTCAACATCGTCTCCTACGCCGATGACACTCAGCTGATCCTCTCACTCACCAAGAACCCCACCACCACCAAAACCAACCTCCACGGGGATGAAGGCTGTCTCCTACTGGATGCAGAACAGCTGCCTGAAACTTAACTTACCCCCTCCGCCTGGGACGACTCTTGGTGGCCAACCGCCCTGGGAGCTGCACCCACACCCACCAACCACGCACATGACCTGGGGTTCATCCTGGACTCATCGCTCTCAATGACCCAGCAAGTCAACCCCGTCTCCTCCTCCTGCTTCAACACCCTCCACATGCTCCGCAAGATCTACAGATGGATCCCCACCGGAACCAGAAGGATGGTCACCCAGGCCCTCGTCAGCAGCAGACTGGACTATGGCAACGCTCGCTACGCGGGAACCACAGCTAAATTCCAGAAAAGACTCCAACGCATACAGAACGCCTCTGCATGCCTCATCCTCGAAATACCTGTCACACCCACATCACCGCCCACCTGAAAGACCTGCACTGGCTCCCAGTCAACAAGAGGATCACCTTCAAGCTCCTTACCCACGCTCACAAAGCACTCCACAATGCCGGACCAGCATACCTCAACAAACGTCTCACCTTCTACATCCCGAACTGCCAGCGTCGCTCCGCCGACCTCGCCCTTGCCACCATCCCACAAATCCACAGGACCTCCACCGGCAGCAGATCCTTCTCCTACCTCACCCCCAAGACATGGAACACCCTACCCACACAGCTGCGACAGACCCAGGACCTGCAAACCTTCAGGAGACTTCTCAAAACCTGGCTGTTCGAGCAGTAACTTCCCTCCCCCCCTCCCCCTCCTCCCCCATTAAGCACCTTGAGACCCTCACGGGTGATTAGTGCGCTCTACAAATGTTTGATTGATAGATTGATTGGTTTTGCTGTGTATAAGGTATTGCAAGACGGTAATACCTTTTTGAGAGCAGTTAATGCTTCCTCTAATACATCCTAAGAGTGCACTTGAACTCTATTCTCTTGAACATGGGTTAGAAGGTAGTCGGATGGCTTTTTGGGCACCAGCTTAATTTCGAATACCGCTGATGAGAGAAGAGGGGACTGAAAGGCATGTATTTAAATCCAACTTATGCATACCGTTGATATTATCTATATGCCTCCAGCGAGGGTATAGCTTCATAGGAGAGTACACAGGTAGCCCATGCTCCACACTGGTATGATGCTGTTGAAATATGTGTTACAATAAAATAGTGTCTCATCACTTGTGGGTCAAAGATTCCTTAAACAACAATGATGCATAGCTAAATTCTGCACATCAACTATATTTATTCATCATACAATTGAGATCATTGATAGACATAAAATTCATACCCTATTTTCAATCCTATTCAAATTTACTCAGACAGTACATATTACGTATACCACCAAATAATTGATCATGTGTAGTTGAGACTATAGCTAGGAGAATGGGGAACCATCGAGTTCTGATGAAGACCTCTTACAGTATTTAATGATTTTGGCAGAAGTCAAAACATGATGATTCCCTGGTAAACCCCTCTGAAAGGAAATGACTTTGAAGTGACTTCAGTATACTAATTCTTGTCCAGGAGTCTTTACTCAAAACAACAAACAGGTTTTGCCATTACTGCAACCTTAGGATGGTCTTTTCATACCCCTTAGGAATGTGTGAGATAAGACTTTCTCTATGTAAACTGAATAGCAATACCCTTGGTAAGCTCCAAAAAAGTTTGACTTCTCATCCTGAATGTTTTTTCAATAATATGAGTCCAATACTTAATAATTTGCCTTAAAATGTGTCTAACTCTCTCCACTACATATGGTTATTTCTTGAGCGATTTATGCAATATGTACTCTTTGGGCAAACTGGTGTAAGACTGAAACTAGGGTAGGATTTTTCTGTTTATTATTTGACTTGAATGTATGATGAATGGTTGTTGCTGATATGCAGAATTTACTAATGCTTCATTATTTTTTAAGGAATCTTTGATCAATGCGAGCTGGAATGCTTTTTCCATTAATGTGTTCAGTAAGCCCCAGTCCCAATGGTCCTTATGGAGCCAATCCTGTCTAGTCCATACATAGCAATATTTGTTAGTATGTAGTGGACACCTTCCTGCAGAAAACCAGTTGGAAACATCAGTTTAATTCAATGGGGCTGTGCCAGCTGCTGCTTTCTATCCATCAGAAATTCTTAACCTGGCGTTCACGGACACCTGGGTTTCCGACATACCTACTCATGGGTTCTGCAACTGTTCACAAAATTAAATAATATTAGCAGATTAAGAAAGTATATATAGATAAAGAACGAAATGTAAAAATGAAAGTTTTAAAATGCTCTGAAAATGTGAAGGAATTTGGAGTTCTGTAAGGTAAAAGTTAGGTTGGCATGCTTATCGTGATTTGTGGGAGAGGCGCAAGTACAGCAAACAGAAGCTAGTATGGACAGTTTATGGCCTCAATTGAAGCAATGGTGTTGGCGGACACAAAGACTCTACATTAGTAGGAAAAATGACAGTGAAACGATAGTCTAGTATACCACTTCATATTTTAGAATTAATTTTTGAATCTCCTGCCTTAATTAAAATAGGTTTGTGTGTGAATTAAATAAAATATTTAATACTTTGTTTTTCTTAGATCTATACTTGTTTCTGTAGTGTTTTGAGGTTCAAATCATATAGGTTGCATAGGCGTGGGTCCCCAACTTTCTGTAGTGATTTACTGTGGGTCCACAGAAGTCCACAGGTTAAGAACTGCTTCTGTAGATATATAGGGTCTAATTTAGAGTCTGACAGACTGTTTAGCCCATCACTAATGTAACCTATAACCAGTCCACCTTATTTCAGTTGCATTTTGTCCTATGGCACTTTCAGTAAGGTGGACGAGCTATCTGTTAAGCTTGTGTCGGATTACCTGTCCGCCAAACTCTAAATTGGACCCTGACATTTTGAATAAAAAATGATCATTACATAGTAGTGTATAAATAGTGTTTATAAAGCCAAAATGCGCGTGTACCTTAAATGTTAGGCTTACCTGGGTCATGTGTAAAGGCTGAGCCTCATTTTGAATATTCTTATGGTCTCCTTTACCTGTGGCATGGCCTCAGTGAGTCACCAAGAACAAAGAGTGCATTTCTTTTTTTTTGGAGTAAGGCTACCTTAGGTCTTCCAGTGCTGCTTTCAGATTGGCTGAGCGCACAGTGTTGCTGTCTTGTGTTTATGTGAGAGCTATTGCATCCTGTGATCAGACTTCAGTCAGCCCCTCTGGATAATGGCTCTTTATGCTTCTTCCCCACAGGTGCCCAATGAGGTACGTCATCCTGGAATGTTCTAGCAATGAACTTCAAAGCTGTAGACTCTGTGTACATCAGCCCTGCCACGGTTGTGGACGAGATAGTGGTTGTGATGGTTTCCGGGTGAAATTGTCTTTTTTACAGAACTACAACCCTGCTGCAACCACCCCCAACCCCCACAATCCTGCCCCAAGCAAATGGATTTAGAGATTCTGTTTCCCCAGATTCAGACGATGCATGGCTGCTTGACCTCTGTGTTCTATTGAAAATAGCATGTGCAGACGTTGCTGTTGTCTCTGTTAGTTGTCTTAGTTTTGGGAGAGTAAATTAAAGGAAACGTTGATCTGCTAATTCTTAATCTGGCAGAGTAATACGCTTGTTCTGTGTTTAGGAAAGGGGGCAGGTATTACTTTGGATGGTCTCTGTGATGGATAATAGACCAGCAGGGCAGCATGTGGTAGAGGCCGCGGCCATGATTAGATGTGGGTGGTATGACTGCCACCATGCTGTCCACTAGTCTTTGTTTAGAGTCCGATACTGTGTGTGAGGGTAAGCGGCCTGAGTTCTTCACAGAACAGCTCTGCGCTGCGAGATGCACAGTCAAGTAACTCACCACCATAGTGACAGCACCTCTACTCCCAGGGGCTGCTCACACCATTCTCAGGTTATAGCTTGTTAGTTACATCCGCAACTCTTCTTCCTAACTCTGAGGTTGGCATTATTTAGAAATATTGCACTTCAAATAACTGCATGGGTTTATGCCATTTCAGTGAGTAAGGCTCTGTATTAACTAATGATTACTCCTAGCAGTAGCAGTACTAGCTGGACCCAGGTATAGCCTTTCTCTTCCTACAGGGAGTGCAGCTCCTGACCTAAGCATCGCCTTTCCAGCAGGTCTGACCCTTTCTACAGTAGGTGCAGTTGTTCTGACCCTGGTATCACCACCTACTGTAGGTGCAGCTGCCCTGAGGGTGCATGATTTTCCTGTTGTTCACACATGCAGTAACCATATCTGTGATTAGAGAGCGCCTAGAGGCAAATGGAGCCTTGATTACATTGGACACCTGCAATGCACGTGTTGGGCAAAGACATAAAAAGATGCCTAAGTAGCATGTAAGGCTAATGAGATGCAGCACGGTGACAACGTTTTAACTAGACATTTACAAAGGAAGAAGAGGACAATAGGTTAATAAAGTGTGACCAATGTAGTGAGGGGTCTAACGCGAGCTGTCCCAAGAGCTACTGGGAGAAAATCAATGTGCTTACAGAGCAGTGAACCAGTACGTTCCAGAGCACCAGGTAACAAATGCAGGAGGGCATTCATCCCATGGTAATCACTGCTGGCCTTTGTGGCCCTCTTTCTTTTTAATGAGATTCCCTCATGTAGCCTTCCATCTCTCGAGGTGTTTTAATCACATCCACGCTCCCTAAAGCCAAAGAGTGTGCTCCCCTACTGGAAGTGCACAGTAGCACAGTGAGACAAGAGTGTGGTCAAGGAAGCCCTGTTGTGGGCTAACTCTCCTGCGACCCTCCTGGGCACCAACACAAGGATCGCCAACTGCAGAATGCACACACTTTTGTGCATGCCCTGAGCAGAACGCACCCTAACTCCTTGTACTACGAAGTCAGTTTCCACCTGTGCCCTTTGTCACCACCTTGTGCTAGTAGACCTTCTATGGTGCCCGAAAGGCCCTGCCAATTTGTTGCGGTAGCAGTCCTGTAATTCAATGTTGCAGCATCTCCTTTACATCTCCAGAAGCATTCTTGGCTAATCAGATGGCCTGTGTTCAGAAGGTACAAAGGAATCTGCCTGTTGATGGCGGAAGACAGCCAGTCCTTTCCTTTGCATTCCTGAGGTCTTAATCTTTTCCATCTTGGGTGCTGCATGTCCCAGCTCAAGGCCCTCCTGGGGAAGGCATGCCTGTGGCAACTCCTTGTTCCCTCTTGAGACCTGTAGGGTTGAAACTCTAAATCTACCCGCTTTGTGGCTCCTCACCAAACAATATGTTTGTGTGTTTCTCTGCACAGTTGGGAGAGGAGGCAAAATCAACAGGAAGAAGAAATGGATGCCACAAAGGGATTGTGTCTGTGTGCATGGTTGTAGCAAAGCTCTTTCTTGGTGTTCTAGAGGTACTCCTTCTTGGCCAAGTGCCCCAACAGGGCTTTTGCAAGGATTTCCATGAGGGCATAGCTGCTAATTTTAGATTGTCCTATACATTCCCACAATCTGTACATTATTTCTAATTCTTACTCTAAATTAGTCTAAATTGCACCCAAGGTAAATTTGATAGGCACATTTAAGTGTCTTATGGCATGCCTTTTCTGGAAAGGCGAGGAGATGCACTGTAGAAGCTAAGCTGCTTTCTCCTGTAGCCAGAGACCAATGTTCTAATGACTGCTTCAATACACATTGAATCAGATATTTCAGAGCTCAAAGTTGCAGCACCTCCACCACTCACCATTCAAATAAGAAAAACCGCTCATATCTGTCATCTTCTCTGGCACTGCAGCGTCCCACTGCTGTAAGCACGCCAGTCCAACAGATCTTCCTTCAAAGATGGGGTATATGAAGTTTGACTGATAAAGCCGGAAACATTTCAGGTTTTTACGGTCTCCATTGAAAATTCTGATTATTCCCATGTAGGTTACTCACGTGTTAGTTTGTTCCTAAAGGCCAACATGGGTTTTGGCCTTGTGGAACAATATTGTACACATCAGTACTACAATTATTTTAAGGCCTAGTTTACAAAGCAGTCTCATAGCCAGGTCTCACACTACAGGTCAGATGTTATAGGAAGTTTCTTTAAAACTGCTTGTTGTTTTGCTGTTGGTTGTCGAGTGACACATCTTTTGAAAGACCTGATCTAAACCACAGAAAATGTGATCCACCAAAATTTACAAACTGGAAAATTAGGAAGTTTATTTGAAACCACAGAAAATGTAATAAACCAAAATTTACAAGTAGGCAACAGGGAATATTTAAAGCATTGAAAAGTAATTACAGTTAAGTTATAGGTATAAATTTCGAACTATTGTTAGGGTGTAGGATTAGGGTTTAGGTTTAGGATATATCTTTAGGATTCTGCATAGGGTTAGAATTAGTGAGAATATGCTTTGATGTTTTAAAATTGAGTGCTTATTGTTTCTGGACTTTAGAGCAGGTAGAATGCTATGTAGTTTGGGTGTATTGCATAACTTATTTTGATTTTGTTGGTGATTGTCATGTTGGACTCTCTTCAGTTCAAAGGTTGTCGGAGCGTTCACCTTAAGAAAGACTTCTTTCTCCGGCATCAGTCCTGTGCACGCTCTGAGACATTCATCTACCTTCGAGAGGCTAGCAACCACATCCGTCTGCCTCCGGGAGAGTACATAGTGGTCCCCTCAATCTCCAAAGCCCACAAAGCCAGGGCGACTGACTCCGGAATCTGGGAATCACGGTTCGATCCCTGGCGCCGGCGGCCGATTAGCCCAGCACCATGTGACTCGGAGCAATAGCTTGCTTAATCTTCCGGATGGCCCCCAGCGCCTAGAGACCCTTATGGGTAATTGTTCGCGCTTTACAAATGTGGATTATTATTTAGATATTGGGCTTGACTGACTCAGAAGTGAAAATGTCAAAGCATTTCTGTCCACGTGCCAAATTAATAAATCACAAATCAGGCCAGAGATCTTGTAGCAATAAATGAATACACCATTATCGTTTTCATTGTGACATTGCCTTAAAATTTGACTTTTCTTTGATTTTTCATGGATTTCTTTTTTTGGTTTCCTTCGTATAACCTATTCACAAACCTCTGCAATATAGAAAAGAAACCAAGACAAAGTTTAGTGTAAATATTGTATTGGTGACCTGCGAAGCGTAGGTGTCCATGCCATTAGAAGACAGGCGAATGTGGACACCTGCTTTCATTGTTATACGGAAGATGTATAACCTTTTATTCCAAAAACAGACATATGTTGGGCATTTGCACAACTTGATGTGATAACAGTGAAGTAAGATTCAGAGCACTGTCTCATTTATTAATGAAGACTTCTGGAATGTCTGTGGTTGATGCCTCATGGTGCCCGGAGGCTTATGATTGTAGGTGATGTTCAGTGGTTAATGGGAGTCTGACAACAAAGATTGACGTCTCATCGAAGAACAATGTCAAATACCTAAATGGATTTTTGAAGTCATGTTTATGAATGGAGTGATTTTGGAGTATGTCTTTTGAGAATGATGCTGATGGCTGATCAGATGGTGAAGATTGGTTAATAATATCTGAGACTGTTGTCTGACCTGAGAGTGATATTGCACTGATTGATGGTTGATTTGAGGCTAATGCCCGGCATTGGTGTTTTTCTTCTGAGGCTGTTTAAAGCTCCACTTAGTAGCTTACAACTGATTGATCAAGAACTGAGTTTACACATTTGTATCAGAATGAATCTCCTAAAAATACTATTCAAACAGGTGTACATTTTTCAAAATGCAAACTTTATGACAAAGAAAGATTTATTAAGAGGGACATAAGGGTCATTCAACACTTAAACTCATCGTCCCTGGGACCACTGCCTGCCCTTTAAAAATATTTTTGCATGCATTTGCAAAAGGGAAGGGGTCCCCTAGCTACCCCTTCCCATTTCTGAATGGATTACCACCTACTTGAAGTAGATGTTAATTACAAGTGTTTTGCTACCGCAATTGCAGTCGCGAAACATTAGTACATGGTTTTGAGACTCGCTATTTGAAAGGGAACACTCCTTCCAAATAGCGGGTCGCAAAACCTATTTAGCGCGTCATAAATAAATTGCGACTCGCTAAATGGCCTTTGTACATGGCCCAAGATGTTTTTGCATGCGCAAACGGGTTTGCAAACCCGTTTGCGCATGCAAAAACGGATTGTACATTTGGCCCCTTGTCTTTTGTACCTTTTAATAAATATTTCTTGTCATAAAGTTTGCATTTTGAAAAATTTACACCCGTTTGAAAAGTATTTTTAGGAGATCCTTTCTGATACAAATGAGTAAACTCAGTTCTTGATCAATCAATTGTAAGCTACTAAGTGGAGCTTGCGATCATCATATTGTACACAAAATGTCTGACTAAGTGCATCTAAAGAAAATCCCTTGTATTTAATGTACGGCGCTACATGTCGCAAGGAGTTACAGATACATCAGTATTTCTGACGTATCTGTAGGCGCAGTAATGACGCATTGCTGGAGTGTGTCGCAAAAGTGATGCAACTCCATCAATGGGTCATTACACATGGGCAAGTCCTTTGTTAAATGTGATTTTGATGCAGTGGCATACAAGAAGCGGCACAGTGATTTCACTATGCCATTTCTGCAAGGCTTTTTGCGCAGAAATTCCTACCCTGCATACATTTTACCTGACGCAGGTATAATGTAGCACAGGGCTTTACAAAGTGACGCATCTACCTAGGTGCGTCACTTTGTAAATAGGGTTCAACATTCATTTTTTATGATGCCGGTGCTTCACAAAAATTGACGCAACTGCAGCGCAAAAGTGTTGCAAGGCCTTATAAATGAGGCCCACAGGGCCTCATTTACAAGGAATTAACGCAGCGTGATGGCATTTGGTTGCTCTGCTCTGCGTTATTTCTGCAGGGATGCCTCATATCTGCAATGATATGACGGATCCCTTTGCTCTCCCCTGCGCTGGCGCACAATTTGCTGCCATGAGCAGATGCAGGCACCCTTGCACAATCGTGCAAGGGTGCCCGCTTCACGGGGATGACTGTTTATGTGCTGGAAGGTGTACCTACCTGCATATAGACAATCTGAAATTGAGTTTTTCAACTTCTATTGGTCCTGCATTAGCACACTTAGAGCTTTCCAAATGTCATTTTTTACGTCGAGCCTAGACAGCGCATGCGCTGTCGCAAGACCTAAAGTCAAGACAGATTTGCATATGGACAGGTGTAAACTGGGGTGGCATGGTGAGCAAAAGAATGATGGATTTACCCAGATCTCTTGACTGGGGGTGAATGTTTTGATTTGTTCTGCATTCCGTCCATCAATTCAGTGTTTTTTTGCAAGACCTAACGTAAACACTATATTGAGTGTAATCCTGCCTGCTGCTTGGGATTGGTTCACTCCTCCCCTACTCTTCTTTCCTGGCTCCTTATTGGTTACTTGTCCCGTTACATCATTTCCAGTTTTGCCAAGCAGCACCGACCAACTACAGCTTACTTACGCTGTAGCTGGTTAGTTCTTCCCTTAGGGACTACTTGGTTTATTTCCTGCTTGTGATTCCCCATGGTGCCCGCTTAATGGTATGCTCTCCAAATTACTTGTACGTACACGCTTGTTAGGCATGGGGACATTAAGGGGGTCATTAGCATGGCGATCCGCCCGCCAAAACACCCCGCCGGACAGCCTGTTACCCCCCCCCCCGCCACATTAGCATGGCGGGGGGTACCGCGGCGGATGGAAAGACCGTCCACTGCTTTTCCTCCAGTAGGCAATCGTCACGATTGCCTACCGGGCGGAAAAGGCCCACAATATGGTGGTGGTGCCCTGCAGGTACCGCCATCCATATTATGATAATATGATGATGGAAAGGCATGTAGGAATTGCCTTGGGGGCCTGTTGTGGGCCCCCAGGGGGTTGGGTGGCTGCACTTGGGGGGTACCCATGGTACCCCCCTACATTGGCATCCACATGGTGGCAGGCAGTGGGCTGTGGCGGTACTTACTGCAGGGTTGGCCTCTCACCTGCCATGACCTGCTTAGCGCCCCCTCCAAGGCCTTTCGTTATTCCTGGCAGGGACAGATTATGAAAACAAACCCGAGAATGGCAGCTTACCCCGGCCTGAAATCCGCTGCGCCGTTATTTATTATGCCAGTTATGTGACTTTCAGACATGGCCTGTGCTTTGCTCCAGGGTAAATTGTTAGCATTCCACGGGCGTGCTTTCACCTACTCGTTTGAACCTTGGACTGCGGTCTTTCCGAGGGACACGCATGCAAACCCTGTACGACAAGCTGTGGGCATGCAACTGGCCCGGAGCTCCCTGGAACGTGCAAGCAGAATTTTATATCTGAACAGTGGAACCCATTAGGGCGCATTGAAGGTATTCGGAAGAAGGAAAAAGTGCCATTGTTTGCAGGGAGTGATGGGAAGTTTAGCAAGCAGCTCAGTGGGTCAAGGCACCTGCTGCCAAGGTATGCATTACACGAATCATAAACAAAGTGGCAGCAGAAAAAGACACCCTGGTCCACTCTGACAGCCAATTACCTCTAACACTTCTCTTCGTCCACCAAGGCCCCTTGCTTCAAAACACACACCTTTGTGACAAGAAAGGACCACCGCTCCTAATACATTTATTGTTATCAGGAAAAGCCATACAATACAATGGTAAAATCAATCACATATAGAAAAAGGAGTAAAATACCACGTCATAAAACATGTAAAAGTGTAAATAAAACACAAGTCCAACAAGCATGGGAAAACAAACAGGTCTAACCTTGGCGAGCATGGAATGCATTTATATATTTATTTACTTTATTTCTGAATGACAAGTAATCCGCAAAACAAAAAAAATGGCAGACAGATGACTAAAATGGAGTAGCCCGAAATCCCAGGCACCCAAATCCTGGCCCAATAGTGCACTTCTTTACAATGTGCAGAGGACATGTGATCAGGATAAAAATGTCATCACTCCCAGTGCAAGACAGCCAGTGGATGAAATGGATCGAATGATTACCCTATGCAGTGGTGAACGGAAGCAAAATTTGTATGTCACATAAAATGACCAGAGGATGAAGAAGGCAGACCCAAAGCACATGCATGTTTTTATGTATGTTTTTAAAATATAAAAACGCAAGACTGACCTAGGAGCTAAAGCTTTCTCCAGGCCAAACCTAACAAGCATTGGCATAGCCAATAGGTCTCGCCTTTGGGACCTTATAAGAGTTTAGCCATGCAACAGTTGCATAACTAAACACTTATAAGGTCCCAAAAGCGAGACCTATTGGCTATGCCAAGCGGCCGTGGGGTCGCAAAAGTGAAAGTGATCGCGATCAAATATCAAAGCGGCCGTACGGCCACGAAAGTGAAAGTAATCGCGGTAAAAGTGGCGCGCGCGCCCGCGCACATGCACTGTAGCTCTAGGCTGGCCTGGTAGCACTTTTTGGAGCCCTCTCAATAAGTCTCGCCAGACCAGTGCATGCGCTGGGTCAGGCGAGACCTAAAAATTATGCACTTAGTTGCGACTTCTGTTCTGCCCCCATCAATCTAGCTGAGGTGCACCCCTTGAAAATCGGTGTCAGGCTGTACAGGAAGTCCCTGCTCTTGTCCCTTCCTCAAGAAAATGAGGAAGGGACATAATTTAAATACAGGGACATAATTTAAATCTTAGCTACTCGAATAGTAATTGTTTAAACTACTGATCTTCGCTAGCGTTTTGCAAAATTGCATTTTTTATTTTTGCAGGCTTTGTAAAATTTTGAAAACATTATGCGCGATTAAGTGAAAAGTGTGATTTGTCAGCATTTCACAAGGAATCCAAGAAAGAGAGAGGTTGGAGAAGAAAATGTTTTTCAGTTAGACATTTCTCTATTCCCCCGGAGGCAAAAACACAAATTCCATAACGGTAAATTACACATTTCAGGAACTTGGAAAATTTTATAGGCATAATTTACATTTCACCCCGACAGGCCTCCACGATTAGTCAGTGCCAAGAAGCTGCCGAGTGAATGTGCTCTTTTTCAATACAATAAATACATAAATAAACAAATAAGAAAGTCAATTTCGATGCTCTTCGAAGCAAAGGGAATTGGTGTTACAGATTATAAATTACCAATACTGATGAAATGCATATAGATCCTTCCAAATTACATTCCGTGTACTCTTGGACACTTCCTTATTCTCTGGACCCAATTGGCCTCAAAAAGAATAAACGTTGGTCACGTGCTAAAAGATAACATGTTCATTGGCCATGAGACCAGGGTGGTCAGCATTCGAGGCAACGCCCACCTAAATGCTATTTTAAAGAAAAATGTGTTGGAATATATTAAATCTCAATTATATTAATCTTCCTGGTGAAACCCTAAGGCACGGATACAACTTAGCCTGCTTAATTGGCAACTTTAGATGCTCCAGCAAGAACTTGCAGATTCACACACCTGTGGCAAATTTGCCTCTCTCACAGCCAGATCTTCAAAAGCTTTGAATAAAAGGCAGAAATACACCCCCATGTGTTTCTTTGTAGGTTTTGAGCAAATTGCTATTGTCTGGGAATTCTCAAAGAATTTCAGGAGTGGTCAGGGAAAGTTGGGGATGTCCTTGCGTAGTCGAAAGAACAGGCATTTGAGCATGTGGAATTGTAAGAGATTTGCTATACTGAATATGTCAGTTTGTTACATTTGTGCATTAGCGTATAACTTTTTTGTTTCCCTATGATGAAAATATTTTCAATATAATGTAAACTCAACTCCAACCAATTTTCAGGATATTCATCTGGTTTCAAATTCATGGTGTGAAACTACCTGCAGATCGCACCTGTCTATGCAGTAAGACCTACTTAGAAACAACTGACAAGCCCCATCTTAGGCTGGGTTTGTGGATGCAGAGATCCTGCAATACTTGCCACATTTCTGTGCTTGAAACTTTTGTGAGGCAAAACTGTGAATCGGGAATGGGGATCTTTGCAAATATTTTGTTGTGCATAAAAATTTGAATTCACCTACTCAAAAGCCCTTAAGAATCAGGCCATCTGTACATTCTCAAGTAAAGATGCACACTTAGCACTACACGCCATCAAAGCTACCAGGCATGGAAGTGAACCAGGATCCCCCTCTTTTTGAAATCATCCATACTTCTGGTTCACCATTTTCACCAATATTTTGGCCTTTTCAAGGTTGTGCAGACCTTTTTTTTTTTTTAGGTCGAGCCTGGGCAGCGCATGTGCTTTTCTGTGATGCATTCTGTATTCGAATATGGAATTGAAGCCGCTCCCACTCTCCGCCTATATTTTTCATTGTATAATTGTCTTTCGTAAATGCTGCCTTCTGATTCGTTAATAGGCTTGTTGATCCCTCCTTAGTACTACAGTGTCTTCATTTATAACCTCCCATGAGGACTGGCCCATTTATTTCTGTTTTTACACGGTTTGTCTTATTTAGTCTGTAAGCATTATTTTCTTAAATTAGTTTCTAGTACTGCAGGCACAACGTGCTTTCTTGCAAACTCTCAGCGCGCCATGCATGCATTCACTTTCAAAGCAGCCCAGGACAATCATGGCCGTTTCTTTGCAATGAAATAGGTCTCGCATTGACAAGAGTTTAAGACAACCTATTGCATTGCAAATATTTTTTTGTAAAAGCGCCCCATATGGCGCTTTCACTTTAAAGTCAGCCATGCTCCTTTCTTTAGACGAGCTGCATCTAAAGAAAGGTCATCGGCCGCTATTAAAGTGAAACCGCGGCATGGGGCACTTTTACAAAAAAAGCATTTGTTTGTTAACTTGACAAACAGATGCTTTTTTTGTAAAAGCGCCCCATGCAGCGCTTTCACTTTAATGTCAGCTGCATCCCTTTCTTTAGACGTGCTCGTTTAAAAAAAGGGGCGTGGCCGACATAAATGTGAAAGCGTGGCATGGGGCACTTTTCAAAAATTGCATATGTAATGCAATAGTTCTTGCTTTTGGGAGAGTTTAAGCTATAGGCATTGTCATTTACAATGCCAATAGCTCAAACTCTCGTAAATGCGAGACCTATTGCAGTGCAAATGCTTGTTTTAATTCTTGTTTATGTGCAGGAGGGGACCTAAACACCTAAACAGTCACCAAAGGTGATTTCCTCGTTCTATGGGGCTCATTTTGTGATGCACCGGCGGCACATTTTGATGCCCCATATTAACAAGGACAGGTTAAGCCACCCTGCGTGGGAACACCCACTGCACCTCTCATGAAACACCCCTTTCAAACAAAGTGCTGCGTGTAAAGGGGCCATATTTATTTACAAGGACAGGAAAAGCCACGCAGGGTGGATTTTTCTGTCCTCGTAAATATGGGGCAGCAAAAATTGCCACTGGTGCGTCACAAAAAGTGACTCACTGGCGGCACAAGGGGCTTGTAAATAAGCCCCACAGTTTTTGATTTTGACCATTAACTGTGACAAAGGGTACATTTTATTATGACCAGCTTTTTCCCTCGAAAGAATAACGTGGATGTGGGTCTCAGCGTCTAATTTCCCCACAACAAAGCTATTTTAAAAGTTTCATTTATATATTTCTGTTGCACCTCATCTATCAAGATACAGAAGAGAGGATATACATACGGTGACATCTCCTAGGCTCAGTGGAGTGCAATACAGTCAGGATGATGAAATGGATCTCAAAAAAGATAACTCATACTTGAATAGCTGTATCATTTGCTGATTATAATAGTCCCTCACTCTAAGGACAAGCTACTACTCGCACAGTGTCTGGGAAGAGGAGTTGGCCTAACGGCTAGGGCGATCGACCTCTAATCTGGGGAACCAGGTTCGAGTCTCAGCAATGACACCTGTGATTCTTTCTGGGCAAATCACTTAATGTCCCCGTGCCTAACAAAAAACAAGCATTGGCATAGCCAATAGGTCTCGCCTTTGGGACCTTATAAGTGTTTAGCCATGCAACAGTTGCATAACTAAATACTTATAAGGTCCCAAAAGTGATCGCAATGGCGATCAAACATCAAAGTGGCCGTGAAAGTGAAAGTAATCGCGTCGCGCGCGCCCGCGCACATGCACTTTAGCTCTAGGCTGGCCTGGTAGCACTTTTTGGAGCCCTCTCAATAAGTCTCGGCAGACCAGCGCATGTGCTGGGTCAGGCGAGACCTAATGAACCTAACAAAAAATGAATGTGTCCTCTTGTAACGCAGCTGGTGCTATGTAAAGCGTTCTGACACCCGATAACCGGTCAATTTTGCGCTATATAAAACTCCGTAAAAAAAAAAAATATATATATATATATATATAACTCGTTTTATCAAATAGCACATTTTGGTTTCCTTTTTAATAACTGAAAACCAAGAGAAGTACAGATATTCTGACAGCAGGTGGCAGGCTAATACTGTAATTTTTTTAGAATTCGAAAGCCAAGTAAACGAGCATCTGTTTGTAATGGTACAATATGCAAATTGCAGTGATGTCAAAATACAGATAATAATAGTTCATATTTTAACGCCCTGAAGGTAATAATAGATATTTGAAGATCCTTTTATTCCGACGTTACATGGAGATGTTAAAAGGTATCTTAATCCACCCACTATCATGCGATTATATGACAGCAAAGACAATTTCTGGTTTAGAATCGTACCTGGAGGACATCACCTCAAGGATACGATGTACACACAGCTCCTAGATTTGTAGTGCTTATGTGTGGCAATTCCATGTTTGAGGGTGCGTATGTGTGACACTCTAATCCTTTTTGTATGACACATTATTGGGGGCAGAACTAAACAGTTATCTTAATGAAATAATGTAAATTCCAGAAATGGTCACTTCGTGTGCAATGATATGATCTAAAAAAAATGCATTAACTAAGAAATAGCGCAGAGCAACGGAGTGCTGTTGGAGACAGAAGAGGGAAATATTGCTAGAGAGCCTGGAGTGAGGGATTGTAAGAACATGGAACACTGCTTATGAGAGTGATGTTGAAGAATCTAAATGGAGAGTGTGCTGGCAGAGGGCATAAAAAGAGGGAGTGCTGCTATAAGACCCGATGGGAGGAAGTCAGACGAAAAGTGAGTAATGCCCCTGGGATCTGATGGGAGACGATCCTAGAAGAAGGGGTGGAGTGAAGAAGTGTTGACTGATAGCCTAAAGTAAAGAAGGAAGGTATGTAATCAGAGGTCATGATGGAGGGCTGGCACTGGTGAACTATTTTAAGGGTGTGCTGTTTTCGATGGAAAAGGCAGTGTCAACCATGAGGTCTAGAGGACAAACTTGTTGGCATTGGGTCTAGTGAAAATAGACTTTGACAGAGCACCGAAAGGGAGAAGGGCTTAAAGTTGGTCAAAGAATGATGGCACTGGGGCCCTGGTGTGAAAAAATGCCAACAGGAGGGCCCAAGAGAGGCTCCTTGTGGAGCATTCTGCCTTGAAGAAGAGAATCATCGTACAGACCCACAGACCTTTTTTGTTGCTGTTTTATATAGCGCTACCTCGACCAGAAACTATTACAGGGCGTTACATAACACAAGGACACATACATTTTTGTTTTTATGCAAGGGGAGATTAGTGATTTGCTCAGAACCACAGGGTGGTGAGTCGATGCCAAGACTTAAACTTGGGAGGATATTCACAATGAAGTGAAGGAGCATGGCGTTATTTTCCAGAAGAGAGAGTGAATGTCGACGTTTCAGTCTCTATGCATTTGTCCATGAGACCATCTTCAGGACTATCATAAATGTAACAGTTGACCTCTACTTTGTTTAAGGCGAATAATCGTCAAAAGATACAGGTAAGTGAACTCTGGCGCTTTTTGGCCGGTGTAATTAAATTTCCAGTCCCCAGCAACTTCTCAATTGAAGAAGTTTATTCTGTTAAGTTTTGTAGCGCAGCGAAAATTCGGCAGTCTGCAGTCGGATTAGTATAAATAATGTACAATGAGAAGAAGTGTTTACAATTGTTGCATTGTTTGTGTAACTGTGTAGTACCCTTGATACATTTCAAAAGATAAAACCTTTTTCTATATATACCAGTGTTTTGAATATTTATTGTTTTGTGATTGGTTCATTGGTTCTTATGTCTTCACAAGGAACAAAAATATTTTAGTTAAAATACATTTGAATAATATCTCTCTGGCGAGTTTATCAATAATTCTTGCAGTTAAAAATATATATCAAAAGCAATACAACAGAGTATTCCGAATAATTCCCTTGAAGGCGCTTGTTGCTATTGCGACAATCTATTGTGTTTTTTAAAAAACTCTAAAGGGACTTTTATCCCACCCCCTCTCACCATTGGTTAACAGTATATTCACTCTACTTTGATGCCTTCTAATTCTGTAGAAGTTGCGATACGTGACTTCCTGTGGCTTGAGTGGAGCACCGCTCAACTACTAATTGATTAAACTTAATTAGTGTCCCTCCGCTGCAAGCGCTGTGATTGAGGTACTATTTCTACTTTCTTTATGAATTATGTGTTACTATAAAGAGGCAGGGCAGCGGAATGGTGCAGCAGCCAAGGCAGCTGACTCCGGACCACCGGGGCTCACGGTTCGATCCCTGGCACCGGTGGCAGGTTAGCCCAGCACCTTGTGACTCTGGGCAGGTGCTTGCTTAATCTTCCCGACGGCCCCCAACGCTGGGACACCTTGCCTAAGGTAGCGGCAAGCTTTACAAATGCTGGTATTATTATTTACAGAGTGCCACAATTTGCTAGAGCAACTTTGCCTACCCTTCCTACCTTTGGGATTTGATCTGTTCATAGAGTGATGAATATTTTAAAGTGGACAGTTCTGCTTCACAGCACTCACTGCTTTAAGTAAGCTTCAGGAATTAAATCAGGGCCCTAGAATGACTCTGCTGCTGACGGTAAGACAAGCACATATCAGCTACAATATGGAGTGTGCTGTTATCAATATAGAATTATTTCTTTGAACTCAGGCATGGGGTAAAGAAACTGAATGATTCAGATAGCGGAATGACCCATCAAACTGCATTTAGGTTACACATGGTGTTAACAGTGAGTACTTGGTTTGTTATTCAGCACATAAAAATAACATGAATGTTGAGTAAATTATGAAAAGTTGCTTAACATAATAACTTGGGGAGAGGAGTTGGCCTAACAACCCTTATTGATGATTAGGTAAAGACAACCTTTATTGAAAGCTATCCTAGTGGTAGCTATGGAGAGCAGCCTTCAGGCTAAGTCTCGAAGGAATGTAAAGCAGCATGTTTTACCAGATTAGAACCTCCTGAATGACTAAATGAAAGGAGAACCACACAAGGAATATGTAAAATATATGTATTTATTACTAAACACTCTCTACTAACTTCTTTATGAGATTAGAGAACAAAGCACACATTATGAAATCACTAGAACGACAGTAAATAGCACAGTGGGCTCCAGGGGGAGACCAAACCATATACTAAGAAAGTGGTATAACAACCACAACTTGACTAGACACAGTGTCTAGAGCACGTAGAATTGCTGGGACCCCAATGAATCACCCAAAGTAGTGACACAGGGGACCCACGGAGGACAGGTACAGTGTGTGACCACAGGCGCGAGCTTCGTACAATCCTATGAGAAAGTCGCGGTTGGATTTTTTAAGATTAAGGGCACTTCAGAGAGGACTTTAAGCAAACCCAGTTAAACATAGAAGGTTCTAAGTTCAGCACCCTTGAGAGTACCGAGATACCCGTGTTACCTATCCCAGAGGAGCCGGGTGCATAGGGGTCAAGTGATGTCAGGAACCTTCGTTGTTTTCAATGGCGTGATGCGGAAAAGTACTGCTGCTGGGAAGATGAAAAGTGTCTGGTGTGATCCAAGCCTGGATCCGAGGTGAGAAGAACCTGAAAGCAGAGGGGAAAGAGTCTTGGTCACTTCACAGTGACCAGGGGCACGATAGACGAATGCTCACCGATGTCGAGTGCTTCAGGTGAGAAGAGGTGAAGCTTGACTCTGCAGCCACGGGGACCAGGAGATGTCGACAATGACCAAAGTCTGAAGGTGAGCTATCCCATGAAGGATGTCAAGTGCTTGGGGGTCAGTGTCCGCATTGAACACCAACAAACCTTGGCAACTGCAACCCACGCGGGCAGAGGAAAGATGCTTTGGTGAGGACCAGCATGGTCCTGGGGACTCTCCAAGCTATGGAGAGTCAGGGCACATCTGGAGCAACCAGGAAAGTCCATGGAAAGTCAAAGTTACCTTCACAGGGACCCACAGGCCAACAGACCAGGGATCGTGAAGGGACCTCAAGATGAATCACAAAATACCAGCCCACGGAACACTTGTGGAGTGTAGGCCGGAAATCTTCAGTGGAAATACTGCTTGGGGTCAGGACTACAAGTACCCAAAAGCACAGCCTCCGGGATTGCGAAAAAACATATGCTGCTGCAAAGGTGCGCTGTGCACAGGGGTTCGGATTGCACAGTCCCCACGAGGGATACGGGCCTCAGAATAGCTGAGAGCGCAGATAAACCTCAGAGACCTCAAGAACTCACCTCCTGTGTTGCAGAAGTCTTCAGAGTCCTTAGGAGCTTGGGAGATGCAAACTGGTCAGATGTGTTTAGGTGCCTGCCTTGCAGGGAAGTAACTCCTTTACTTCAAGGGAGATTCTTCTGTCATCCAGCGTCATGCAGATCGTCAAAGTACTCGGTTTCTGTAGAAGAGTTTAGTCCAGCTAAAATCTAAAGTCCTGTAGTCAGGGGTTCCTACTTTATATCCAAGGAATGGGTGGGACAAACTCTGGGGACCCACCTATGAGAGGGTCAGGACAGATGGGTGGCTACATCCATGTCCTTTGTCCAGTTTTGCCCCAGAGCCGGAGCCAATGGCGTCTGCAACCGGTTTGAGCTGGACTATGCACAGGGACACCAAATGTGCCCACGACACATCAAAGCACATCAAAGCACTCTCAGAGTGCGCCCACCCAGCCCCAATACACTAAAGCCTGTCTGGGAGGTGGTTACACCTCCCTGTGACAGAAAGCCTATTGTCAAGCCTTCCCCTGCTAGAGCTTGGCTCAGCAGCAGGAGGGCAGACTCGTGTCTGTGGCTGGCAGCATCCATTTTGTGATGCCCAGGTTGAGAAAGCTGGTACCTGGTGTACCGGTGTGTCGCATATGTCCCTTTAGGAGGGTGGAATCATACCTCCCCCACCAGTAACTGGCGGGGAGGAATGATTCCAAGGTGTTTGACACCAAACACAACATGTTTCTATGCAGCCGTTTTAAAGTTAGCATTTACAGCGAAGTTATAATACACTTAAATATATATGGTTGGCTGCATCACAAACAACCCCGGAAATAGGTTCTGAAGGCTGCAGAGGGGCTCTGCTCATGCAGATGCACCATCTCACGTAAAACCCATCACCCTGCCTTCAGGATTGATAAGGCCTGCCATAGGGGTGACTGATAGGTTTATATGTGCAGTGATATAGAATAGATCTAGTGAACCTATATCTAAGTAAGGGGTACAAGCACCACCTTACACCAGGCTGCTGAAGCAGACCTGTGGTGTCATTTTGAATGGTTTCTCAAAGGTGGCACAATACATGCTGCAGTTCCTGGGAGGCCTCTGGGGTACCTAGGCCCTGGGTACATAGTATACCATATCCAAGGGACTCATAAGGGTACCCCAGAATCCAATCCCGAGTGTACCTAAAGTACATGCAATCAATTTAGAGGAGAAAGCAGCTAGACTGGGGTCCTGGATAGCAGGATCCCAGCCAGACTAAGTCGAAAACAGTGTCACTTCAGCAAAAAGTGGGGCTAACTATAAGAAGCAGATCCTACTCTCCTACAGCGGTCAACCTCAATTCTGGGGAACCGAGTTCGAGTCTCGGTAAGGGCCCACTATCCTGTGATTCTGGACAAATCACTTAATCTCCCCGTGCCTAACAAAAAATGAATGTGTCCTCATGTAACACTACTGGTGCTCGTGTAAAGCGCTCTGATACCCGAGACCTTCGGGTCAAGTTAGCACTATATAAAACTCCATAAAAAAAAAAAACTTGTAATCTGTGTGCCAAAAGTACCACTAATTTGAACTAGTGCAGTGTGAAAGAACTGGTGCTTTACTGCAACGACGGGCAAAGCTGTGCATTACTAGCAAAAGAAGGGGCATGGAGCAAGAAGTACAATATGCCTTCAGGGTTGCCAAAGTTGCAACATGCTGCATGACCAGTGTGTATGAATGGCACATGTATATCCAGCCTAAAGTTGCTGCCTTTGTGATTTCCTGGCTTATTAAAGATTCACAAAAAACTTGTGCATGTGGAAGTTCTGTGCACAAATCTGGTCTCTCTGTTCAAAAGCGCTAGATCCTTTGTCTCATATTCAAAATCTGCGGATACGTTTTTGTGTGTATTTAAGACTACAAGACGTGTGGCTTTTTCCAGTTGGGTAAGTCTGGTTAATCATAACCTTGCGGGCATGCTGTCATCAGAATGCATTCAACAAAAATGTGGGAAGTTCATTACCTTCTGCCTGGTTACAGTGCTGCAGCGAGCAAGCTGGTCACAGTGCAGCTAGGAATTTTAGGAACGTTCAGGCCTCCTCTTCATACCTGGGCAATTGCCTCTTTTCAAGACAGTGGTAAGGATTATCACGTGCAGTATCCAATTTACCACAGCAGGCAATCTACTTTAAGGTGCACTATTTCCAGTGACACTGGTGAAGACATTTTTCCACTGTTTATAACTTTCCCCACCAAAGCACTTTAGCACTGTTATGTTATTTACAGCTGTCTCAAGAGTGGCTATGTCATAGCATAAGCTATAATGCAGAATTACTGCTCTGCCACTGCCAACAGGGATATGAAAAGGGGCCTCGGTGGTGCTTTCATAAGCACTGGTAGTATCTGCAGAGTGCAGCAACATGATATCTCAAAGAGTATCTGTGAATCAGAATGCAACTTCACTCTCCCATTCACAAGAGCAGTCAGTTCAAACTTCACACACAAAGCCCTACACAACACAGGACCAGAATACCTGAGCAGTTGTACACTATCACCAACCCACCAGACACCTACCCTCTGTCTCCCTACCACTCGTACTCCTTCCCTGCATCCAAAAAATCCAAAACTGGAGATCGCTTATTCTCCTACTTTGCACCCAAGACATGGAACAACCTCCCTCTACACATCAGAGCCTCCTACTCACTTATTGAGTTCTGCACGAAGTTGGAGAGCACCTTGGGGGCCACACACCTACAAACCTGCCGAAGCACCTGGATACCCTCTCGGGTGGTTAGTGCACTATCAATACAACATAACATAACTCTGCACTGCAAATCACACACCAATTTTGAGTATGCTTGTGCAAAATCACACTTAAAATGCAAAGTATTAAGCCAAATAATGATGTATGGATTTCGAATGTCCTATCCCACTCTTGATTCTGTGATTGAGGATGTCAGAAGTTAAAATCTGTAATGATTTGTGTGTACCCGCTCCAATCAGGTGCAACCAACTCCGTGCTTTCGAATCCACGGCACATGGCTGTGAGGCGTGAATGACCACTGCCTCTGGTCTACCCTGCTGTCAGCAGTGCTCACAATTCAGATCGAGTGGTGATTGTTTAATTACAGAATCCAGTAGGCAACTAACTACAACGTCTACTGAAATATACACAATAGCCTTGTAGTATACTTGCTTGAAGAACTTTTTTTAGATGACTTATAGGTCTAGTACAATGACCAAATTCTTCTTGGTAGTGGCAAAGAACACTGAATAACAGTATACACTGTGGACAGCAGAGATCGCAATTCGAATTGTTTTGATTTATTTATTGCAGAGTTTTTTGTAATTTATGTTGTATTTTGTGAAGAGGAAGTGAGAAAAAGTATTCATGGATGAGTGTGCTCACTACTGCCTTCAATTTACACTGCAGAGAGCAGTGTTCACAATTCAGATCAAGTCGCTATTGTAGATGAAGCAGTCCTGTAGGCAAAAGACATTGCTCCAGTGCGATCTGTCCCCACCACGCATACGCATCATCACAGGTTCCACACACGGTTTTTGTTCCTTCACGTATGACAAACTGGGCAGCTCAAGTCAACGCCACATGGCTGTGGGCCCTTGCTGACCGCTCTCTGGCCTACACTGCAGACAGCAGTGTTTACAATTCAGATCGAGTCGCTATTGCAGATGATGTAGTGTTGTAGGCAACAGACATTGTTCCTAGTACGGCCCGCCTGCAGCACGCATCATCTCTGGCTGTGCACATGCTGAATGCTTTTGATGTGGCTATCTGAGTGCACTAGACCTGATGGACCCTTTATGATACAATCTTTTTGTGTATTATTTCAGATCTACTGCCTGTATCTCAGTATACCACAAGTTATGGTTCTTTTACGATAGAATCTTTTCTGTATTATTTCACATCTAGTGTCCCTGCCTTACTGCAGCACAAAATATTGACCCTTTTATTACTGAATCTCTGTGTGTGATCGAATGATTACTGTTGTAGTTGATGCTTGCAGCATCCATTCCCTGAGGGCTGGTTTACACTCACCCCACATGCATTCAGCACAGACGTCACTGGATATGTACCCACTTCCACTATCTATCTGTGCCCGTGTGTTCATTATCTATGCATGATACTGCCCCTGGGCCGTACCACATTACATTGTGCTGTGGACAGCGTATGTAACCCTGTTACCTCTGGCAGTGGGAAAAACTTCTGTTATGTAGCTTTTAGATGCATGGCTATCACAGGTGGAAGGCTACTTTACAGAGCATGAATATTGATGAAGATGATGGTTGCATGTTGTGTGTAGTGTCAGATATGTGTACCTAGCAAAAAGTTTTCAAAAAAGCTCTCTAAGCAGAAGAGGAGTCTCTCATCAAACGCTGTAGAGAGAATGACTAAAATGGATGGGGTCCTCCTACTGTTACAATGGGAAATATTATGAACCAATCAAATGCTTTTCTTTAAGGTCACATGGCAATCGTGCACCGAGCGCGCAAGGAGGCCGCACCCGACGCAATTTTGAGAAAATATATATATACCATAGTATAAGTTTATTACAGTTAGAAATATATAAATGTTTTAAATATTTTAGATTATCGCTTGTTCTCATATACACTTTAAACTTATTTAGATATAGTTTTGAGACAAAATAAATTGAGGGAATGGCGTACCCGGCACGATACCATACGTCTATGACGTAACACAGGGCCTGGCAGCGTGCACTCGTCGCAAACGCAACACGCAGCGGGCGCGACCCCATACGTACATGACGTAAGGCGCGGCTTGGTACTGCGTACCCGTCGCATATCAAAGTAGCAGCTGGCGCGACCACATACGTATATGATGTTACGCGGGACGCGGTGCCACAAACCCGTCGGATACGAAATGCGCTTCCTTACGAGTTTAGCAATATGGCAGATAGGATTCGCATGCTGATAGAGCTTGGCACACTACCGGTACGGGACTTCAGTGTTCTTTAAAAAAAAAAAAAAAAGATATATATACTTTTTGGGGAAGATATAAAACGTAACATGTTTTTTTTAATTAATTTAAAAAAAAAAAGCATAATAGAGTTCCAAAATATTAGAAAAAAATGGAAAAAAATAGAGGTTTTATAAATATTAAAATATGAAATTAACATTTAAAAAACTTTTGAAATTCACTGAAAAAACCATAGGTTTTACAGACGTTATAGTTAGGAATTAGCATTTAAAAAACCTTTGAAATTCACTGAAAAAATCCATAGGTTTTACAGACGTTATAGTTAGGAATTAGCATTTAAAAAACCTTAGAAATTCACTGAAAAAACCATAGGTTTCAGGGACATTATAGTTAGTTGGACATTTGACTCATATAAAACCAGAGAAATTCGCCCGTTCTAGTTAGTTGAGCTAACTATAACTCGCGCGCCCGCAATGCACTGGTGATGATGTCACATATTACATCACTCATGACATGGTCAGTCATATCACTGATGACATCACTGATGACATCAACCATGTGATAATCTAATGCACATACTGATGGCCTAATATAAACTTTGTTACATGCACTCTAAAATACAGACTACTATTTTTGAAACCATACACACAACAATGCCAGATACTACATACCACCCACTATTTACTAGGTCTTCACTCACATCCACTCACTTATACATGCAGTTACTTATCAATACAGTACTATAATATGCACTCATACACCTGTACATAGTCACAGTCCGCCATTCATCCATAGAGTTACTCACACACATAGTCAGTAATGCAAAGAATCAATCACATACCCATTTACTCATGTATAAAGTTATACACACCAACTGTGTTATTTATACACACACCACATCACTTATTTATGCAGATACTAACACATACTTACTGTCTTATACAATCACTGTTACAAGCAGACACTCTTTCATACACCCACTCTTCAAATAACTTACTCTCACGTATAGTCATTTATATACTCCAAGACTCACATATATTACCTTAAAACAGATGTAGTTACTCACACATATACCAGTGAGACAGTCATTCACTCACCAACACACCCATACACACACTAACGCGCCCATACAGCCCTTCCCAGGTTGACTTTTGAATCCATACAACCAGTGAATCACCCACTCAGACATGTATGCACAGAGTCACACATCCCCCCACCCACCCACACAGATACTCAGGCACTCATACAGATACTCAGACAACAAATCAATAACCCATTTAGACACTCATTTAGCTACTCACCAACCCATGCAGCCTCTTATACACCAACTGAGAGACTAATACAGACTTTCACACAGTTTAGTCACTAGCCCATACCTTCAGTAACACATGTTCAATCACTCACTTATACAGTCAGTCACCCACCTACTAAATAATCCATTCAGGCACTTGTAAATCCACTCATTCTTCAATACACCTTGGCATAGATATATATGAAAAATATTTAAACTTTACAGAAACACACATTCACTGGATGATGTCATCAGTGATGTCACTGACCATGTCATGAGTGATGTAATATGTGACGTCATCACCTGTGCATTTCAGGCACGCGAGTTATAGTTAGCTCAACTAACTATAACGGGCAAATTTCTCTGGTATTATATGAGTCAAATGTCCAACTAACTATAAGGCCCCTGAAACCTATGGTTTTTTAAGTGACTTTCTAAGGTTTTTTAAATGCTAATTCCTAACTATAACGTCTGTAAAACCTATGGTTTTTCCAGTGACTATATATATATATACATGCACAAACCAAGTTCCCTTTGCGGTGGAGGCACACTCAGGATCATCGCTCAGGTCTCATGTACATAGCCCCTTAGAATTGTCTGCCGATGCGTTTCAAGCATTACGCCCTTCCTCATGGGCAGCCTGTGAAGTAAAAGAATGGCGGTCCACAACCAGCATTTTCCCTAGTTGGTTTTTATTGTTCCTCGATTCAATAATTATGGTGCATGCTGGGGCTGGTAGTTGTAATAGGATACCGCCAACCCATTTCAAGCTTTTAAAAAAACACTCAATAATCGGGGAAACAAAATGTCACATGTGAAATGCAATTGCAATACCAGGCATCTCCCGCTTCGCCTCGCCGCTCCAGCGGCAGGGAACCCACAGAGTTCATGTAGTGGTGACATCCGTGCCCCGGGGCGGTCACTCAAATATACAAACAAAGTTCCTCTTGAGGTGGAGGCACACTCAGGATCGTTTCTCAGGTCTCATGTACATAGCCCCTTAGAATTTGCTGCTGACGCGTTTCAAGCATTACACCCTTCCTCATGGGCAGCCTGTGAAGCAAAAGAATGGCGGTCAGTTGCATTTCTCATGTGACATTTTTTTTCCCCGATTATTGTGGGATGCACTGGTGAAAACTAGTCCAGAAGTCACTGTTTCGTCCAATTGGTTGTCAAAAAGAAAAGGTTTTTTTCAAGTGCAGCTCGTGTCAAGCTTGTAAATTTGGGAAGAACACTTTTGAGTTCTCAACAGCATTTGACTTTAAACCTACGAATCAAAAGTTTATTAACTTGTCGTACAGATTTTGCAGTCTATGTTTTAGAATGCTCATGCAGATTAAAATACGTAGGCAGCAGTAAACTACAAGTTTTTAACCACATATTACAACACCTGCGAGCTATAGTATACTCTGACCCAAGCTACCCGGTGGCCCGACATTTTAAACATGTGCACAACAACGATTTTAAAGACCTGAGCTACTTTGTGATTAATTCTGTGCCTAGGTCACTCAGAGGTGGTAACAGAGAGAAAAAACGTAGACAGTTAGAGTCCCATTATATATTAATACTCGTCACCAAGATGCCTAACGGCCTAAACACAGGGGAGGACCTACATAACTTCTTGTAATTAATGGGGCTTAATTCAATTCTTTTGTACTTTCTTGGACTTTCAGTTTTGTTCTAAGGTTAAGATGTCGCCTTTAGAGGGGATACATTGTTATTCCTTGTTTTTAGTGATGTTTTAGCCTGGTTTTACCTCTGGTTTTACTTGGGTTTTACCTGGTTTTACCTTTGGTCTTACTTGGTTATTACATTGCTGTACTTGGAATTTTAATGGTCACTTTGGAGATTTTACCTTTAATTATTTTAGCTATAATGATTTTAGCTAGGTTTCCTTTATCTCTATTTGGCTGTACTGTATGATGTTGAAGTAATGCAGTAGCACTTTATATCTACATCTATTTATACAGGTATAGTAAGCCGGTTGTGCCCACAAAATTGCAATATACTGACTATTGTTTACAGGACGGAGCTCATGTTGCACATCTATATTTGTTTACAATGCACTTTTAAGCAATCAGATTTTACCTTAACTTATACCATTGCGGCTGCATTTGGATTGTTGAAGTATGTCTTTTAGTTTTATGCTCAATGAAATTGGCGGGCTTTTTTTCACCAGTTTTTTCACTACTGCTGTCACTATTTATTGCTTATTGGCCCATAGAACGTCATGTGATCAAGACAGTGTTTCACTGTCGAAACGCATAATGCTGGGCACTTGCCATAATGAATGAAAGCTGATAACCTTGCAATAAACGCACTTTAAGCATCTAAAGCACGCTGTGGTCCATACCTGATTCTTGCAGTGATGGCAGCAATCCAGGAGTGTAGATTTCTTCATATATATATATATATATATATATATATATTACCTACTGGCGGTCGCCAGTAGGTAGTTATAGTTAGGACCCCTTTTCCATAGGAAAACCTCAACATTCTATTTTGAATAACTTTGGCGCCGGTCGATGAATCCTCGCGAATTTCTCAAAATAGGTGGGGCGCTACGCTCCGCTCCTACCCTGAAAGTCTCGGGGGGATCCGTCAAGCGGGGGCTGAGATAAAAGGGGGGTCCCAAAACGCGTTTTCCCCATGCATTTTTCCATAGGACCTTTAGAACGAGCTACAGCCCGAACGGCTGAACAGAATTACTCGAAATTTGGCAGAGAGGTAGTCCCTAGGTCAAGGAAGTGCCTTTTGTAGGTTTGGTGTAAATCTGTTCAGTAGATTCTGAGAAAATAGCCTTTAAATCAATATATATATCTGAGCCCGCTTACGGTACGCTTACCGTACGCTTACCGTAAGCGTACGGTGGCGTGCGCGAGCGCGATTCTGATTGGCTCTTAGATCTTAGTAAACATTCGAAACGGCCGAAACCAGGAAGCGGCGGCCGCCATTTTGTGTATTTCACTCAGAAAAAAAAGAGTGAAAACAAGAAAAGGGGGCAATGAGGAGAGTTACAGACCCCCTTACATTTGTGAGGGGGTCAAAGAAGGACTGTAAAGTACAAAGAAAACATTTATTGATTTTAAAAAAAATCACGGGGTACGCGTACGGTAAGCTTACGGTAAGCGTACGGTAGAAAAAAAAAAAAAAAAAAAATGAAAATCAGATTTAAGTGTTTAGATATTAGGGGGCTCTAAAAAGAGCCGTTGTGTTTATGAAATGATTTTTTAGTGGTACCTACAAGTAAGTACCGATGCAGAGTCTAAGGTTCAAGAGGAAGACTCTGTTCCCTTCATCATTGAAGTGCACACCATCTCCTCTATAAATGTCTTGCATGTCATAACGCAAGTTGTTGTGGTAAATGGCACCCATACCATAGTCACGGAGGAAAGCAGAAACAGATTTGTTGACGTGCTTTCTTGCTTTGTCATCGCACCGCGTGCCCACCGTGTGTGCACGGCACTAACTGCGTAAAGTGGGCGCGCGGTGCGCGAAGCGCATCGCATGCTCACTGTGCGCGCAGCGCACCGTGCGCGCACGGAACGAACTGCGTTAAGTGGGCGCGCACGCCACGAATGGCGTAAAGTAACTTAGCATTTAAAAAACCGTACAAATTCACTGAAAAAACCATAGGTTTCACACACGTTATAGTTAGGAATTAGCATTTAAAAAACCTTGCAAATTCACTGAAAAAACCATAGGTTTCACACATGTTATAGTTAGCGGAAATTTTACTGATAAAAAACCAATGAAATTCCCCCGTTATAGTTAGTGCAGGCAACTATAACTCACGCGACCGCAATCTTCTGCTGATGACATATGTGTCTTTATGAAAAAAAAATATTTGTAATATATGTATAGCTAAAAATGTATGGAAGAAGACATGGGCAAATAAGTGTCTAAATACAGTATTAGCATCAGCAGAGGATTGCGGTCGCGTGAGTTATAGTTGCCTGCACTAACTATAACGGGGGAATTTCATTGGTTTTTTATCAGTAAAATTTCCGCTAACTATAACATGTGTGAAACCTATGGTTTTTTCAGTGAATATATATATATATATATATTCACGCTCCGTGGGGTGTCCAAAAAGTGAGCAGCACTCGAGACACAGACTGCTTTCCCCCAATAAAAGCTTTTAATGGTGAGAGAGTACAATCCAGTAGTTTAAAAGCAGCTGACCGCCGCCTGACGCGTTTCGAGATTAACTCTTTATCAAAGGCAGCTGCGGTCAAAGGCGGGCATTGCGGGCTGCAGAGTCCTTTTCTGCTCTATCGTGGGTCCTGATTGGACCGCTCTGAATGAGACTCACGTTGCATGCTGGAGTCTGCAGTCCATGATATGTCCACAGATGGATGTCCCCCATATATTCACTGCGACATTTCAAGCTCAGGATGAGCCCCGGAGTGCACTGCTGCATCAATCCAAAGTCTGTGCTCCACAACGAGTCCCGTGTATCAGGGCTCCGTGGCCCCCTACTTCTGAGGTGGTGCTCGCTCGACGGCAGGACGGCCGTCTGTAAATTCACGCTCCGTGGGGTGTCCAAAAAGTGAGCAGCACTCGAGACACAGACTGCTTTCCCCCAATAAAAGCTTTTAATGGTGAGAGAGTACAATCCAGTAGTTTAAAAGCAGCTGACCGCCGCCTGACGCGTTTCGAGATTAACTCTTTATCAAAGGCAGCTGCGGTCAAAGGCGGGCATTGCGGGCTGCAGAGTCCTTTTCTGCTCTATCGTGGGTCCTGATTGGACCGCTCTGAATGAGACTCACGTTGCATGCTGGAGTCTGCAGTCCATGATATGTCCACAGATGGATGTCCCCCATATATTCACTGCGACATTTCAAGCTCAGGATGAGCCCCGGAGTGCACTGCTGCATCAATCCAAAGTCTGTGCTCCACAACGAGTCCCGTGTATCAGGGCTCCGTGGCCCCCTACTTCTGGGGTGGTGCTCGCTCGACGGCAGGACGGCCGTCTGTAAATTCACGCTCCGTGGGGTGTCCAAAAAGTGAGCAGCACTCGAGACACAGACTGCTTACCCCAATAAAAGCTTTTAATGGTGAGAGAGTACAATCCAGTAGTTTAAAAGCAGCTGACCGCCGCCTGACGCGTTTCGAGATTAACTCTTTATCAAAGGCAGCTGCGGTCAAAGGCGGGCATTGCGGGCTGCAGAGTCCTTTTCTGCTCTATCGTGGGTCCTGATTGGACAGCTCTGAATGAGACTCACGTTGCATGCTGGAGTCTGCAGTCCATGATATGTCCACAGATGGATGTCCCCCATATATTCACTGCGACATTTCAAGCTCAGGATGAGCCCCGGAGTGCACTGCTGCATCAATCCAAAGTCTGTGCTCCACAACGAGTCCCGTGTATCAGGGCTCCATGGCCCCCTACTTCTGGGGTGGTGCTCGCTCGACGGCAGGACGGCCGTCTGTAAATTCACGCTCCGTGGGGTGTCCAAAAAGTGAGCAGCACTCGAGACACAGACTGCTTTCCCCCAATAAAAGCTTTTAATGGTGAGAGAGTACAATCCAGTAGTTTAAAAGCAGCTGACCGCCGCCTGACGCGTTTCGAGATTAACTCTTTATCAAAGGCAGCGGCGGTCAAAGGCGGGCATTGCGGGCTGCAGAGTCCTTTTCTGCTCTATCGTGGGTCCTGATTGGACCGCTCTGAATGAGACTCACGTTGCATGCTGGAGTCTGCAGTCCATGATATGTCCACAGATGGATGTCCCCCATATATTCACTGCGACATTTCAAGCTCAGGATGAGCCCCGGAGTGCACTGCTGCATCAATCCAAAGTCTGTGCTCCACAACGAGTCCCGTGTATCAGGGCTCCGTGGCCCCCTACTTCTGGGGTGGTGCTCGCTCGACGGCAGGACGGCCAAGGCTGCGTGTCAGCCGAAACGCGTCTTTTTTGTTGGTGTAAATAAACTTTACACTATATCCTGCAAGACTGGTGTGGCTCGTTTTCTTTCCTGGTGGATGTGTGGAAAGGACCTCGGTGCAATATATATATATATATACATACATATATATATCTGCCGAAAGTGCACAAAAACGGGATCCCCATTCCTGGTCGACCCATCATCTCGGCCAGAAAAAGCATCTGCGAAAATATTTCCAAGTATGTGGATTTTTTCCAAGATCTTGTATCCAGCCAGACAACCTACCTCAGAGACACCAGTGATTTTCTTGCTGAAAGTAAAAGACATGGCACGAGGACTATTTGATAATTTCCATGGACATTACATCGCTGTATACCAGCATACGTCACCATGATGGTCTAGCTGCATGCAAATACTTCTTGGGTAAAAGACCCATCAATTGTCACAAACACAACAAACTCATTTTGTTTCCAATTGACTGGTGTCTCACACATTTTTTCATGTTCAATAGGAAGGTATACCAGCAACTCAGGGGTGTGGCCATGGGAGCCTGCTTCTCGCCCAGCTACGCATGTTTACATGTTGGCTGGTGGGAGGAGTGGGTTCTCATGGTCAAGCACCAGACAGCTTTCAATAACAACGTTGTGTCTTGGCTTTGTTACATAGACGACATCTTTTTGATTTGGCGAGGTGATGTTAACAGTGCTAGAATTTTCATTAGTGAGATCAATGCTAATGGTCTTAATTTGGAATTCAATGCCAACATTAGTGCCACCTCTACAGAATTCTTGGACGTCAATCTGTACATCGCCAATGGCGCTTTGCATTCCAAGCTTCACCGTAAGCTTACCGCAGGAAACTCCACACGGCACGCCTCCAGCTTTCACCCTAGGCACCTCATAACCAGCATTCCCTATGGGGAGATGTTACAATTGTAACGATTGGCCAGAATTTGCAGTACCCATGAAGATCTCCTTGAGTGCCGGGGGGAAACAGCGAAAAGATTCAAGGCACGTGGTTACTCAGCGGCTGTCATACGTAAAGCCATCGTCAGAGCCAATGCCATCCCTCAGGAGGAATTGTTAGTGGTCCCATCCACCCCTGAGGTCACCAGTGTGACCAACATACTAAGTGAGCCAAATAGCCTAGTCACCCCGAAATTGATTATAATGCACAACACTGAGGAAAGAGCTATCAGAGCAGTAATCAACAAGCATTGGGGTATCATTAAATCAGACCCCGCACTAGGACTTGTAGTAGCCCACAAAATTGACATCACATACAGAAGAGCTTTTTCCATGAAGGATGCACTAGTCAGAAACATGCCAGAGATCGCGCGTCACAGAATTTGCTAGCAGACAGAAAGGGTTTTGTTAAATGCCAGAGTTGCAGGGCATGCAGGTTTGGTAAGATCATCACGAAGGTAGACTCAGCCTTTAGACACGCGCCACTTACCATCAGACATAGACTCACGTGCAGAACGGAATTTGCGGTGTACATGCTCGAATGTAAATGCGGGCTGCATTATATCGGGAGCACTAAATTGCAAGTGCACCTGCGAATTCTCCAGCACCTCAGAGCGATAGTCAACAATGACCCAGCCTACCCCGTAGCCAGGCATTTTAAGGAGATGCATAATAAAAATCTAGAGCACCTCCGTTATTCAGTCATTGATTGCGTCCCACCACTTAGACGGGGTGGCAACAGGGAGAAGCTTTTGAGGCAATTGGAGAGTAGATATATTCTGTAATTTAACACCAAGGCGTCCGCTGGTCTCAACACCACAGAGGATCTGCACCATTTCCTGTAACATAGCATTGCACTCACACCCTTAATGATCATACTATCGCACCGTAACTGTATATTAATGTTATCACCTGTATATATTTCTTTGTTTATATCAGGCTCTACCTGTGCACTCTCAGTATTCACATAGAGTTGGGTTTCCTGTCATCAGGCTATGTGCAACCACAAAGAGAATACCCAGTATTCATACTGTCATTTTGGTTGTCTATAGTCGGTCTTTAAGCATAGGCACTACAGGCTTGTAACCAATGCTGCGGCAGGAATGGCAACACATGTATTTAGACCATGTTTGTGTATGATTATGAATTAGAATGTCACTTTTTCACAATACCCATTGCTTCATTGCAAGGGATACTTTGAACAAGCAGTAGCAGACTCTAGAATATTTCCTGCGCCTTCACACAATTTTTATTAGTACATTCTATGCATTTTTATGTCACTCAAATGCTCTTGAGGAGGTACAAACACCACACATATATATTTTGGCTTATATTCGCACTCACGCCTTCCTCAACATGTATATACATGCCTATGTGCACATTTCACCCTCACTCACACTTTCAACTTTTGTTGTATTAAGTGGCAGCTTTGTTTTGCATTTATGCAGTTATTTAATTTGTTTGCATCTTAACTGTACCGGGGCTAGATGTGCACATTTTATCACTAGCCTTTGTTCACATGCAGCGCTTTCACTTTGTGCTTCATGAGACGCGCCGAGAGCAGGGAGTTACGGACACACACACTGTTGTGCTAGGTCTCGCGTTTCTAGTTGTGAGCAATCAGTAACACTAACATTATTGCTTACGAGGGGCATGCTTTCTGTTTTAATGTGTACTTACACGATCGGTTGGCTGCATCTGTTGATGCCATATGCTCTTGTACCAGCTTCCACGATGCATGTGCGGGAGGACTCAGGCATTCACCGAATTAATCAGATAGTTGACAGTTTTATAGTCTGTTTACACTGGTGTTACTAACTGAAGTAAAACATGATGTCACATATGTGCTTTACTGCGTCTTGCTCACAGTCACACGCTGCAAAACTACTCAGTCATTGCAATGAACATAGTAAAAACACTGCCACTCACACATATATATAAATACCACTCATTCACCAGTACAGCGCTATGTGATCAAGGCCACGTGTCTGGCGGCCGAAACACGTCATTTGGACACTTGATGGTCGAATAAATCATGATTTAACTCTCAACTTTGCCTTTGGAGTCTGTTTCCTGGTGTTGCGCCTTTCTTTGGATGGTGGTACCCCTGGGATCCTGCTGTGGAAAATATATATATATACACACAGATAAGGCACCAGTTCTGTGCGGGATTAGTCACATGGACTTCTCGCTGAGGGGAGATGCTGAAGAGCTGAATTCTGAGTGCTGACCTTCTAAAAGTATAAGGTAAGCAGGGAACTGTACATGGCTTGACATTGTAAAAGCTTAGTGAAATAATACAGCCATTTAGGTTGAATGGCTGATTAGAGATACATTTGGTAGAATATAGGCAAACAGGCCAGGGATGTGTGATGACATATGATTTAGACTTCCTAACTTGCATATTTTCTGCTGAGCTGTTTATAATATTCATCATCATACCGATATATGTACTATAGAGGTTAGTATTGCATAGTAAATGTCTCTATGTAAAACGCCAATCACTGGGTGTGCTTATTGATTCAGTGTATAAGGGCAGGGCTCTGTTTTATCAACACATACTGATAACAGATTTTTTGACAGGACTGTCCAATTCATAACCCTTAAACAGAGCATAACCAGCTTGAGGCGGGAACAGAGACAACTGTCAGTTCTCTATTTTCTCCTAAAACAGCACATTTCCTTTTGAGGCAAAGGGGATCTACCAGGTGTAACCCCAATAATATTGGGATAAACACAACAATGAAGTCAAAGTGAGATATGGCCTCTGAGGGCCCATGATTTCAAAACCAAGTCATACACACACAATCCTAACTGTGGATGTGAGGTATTTTACGAGCCTAGTGAGTAATAGGAAAGTCATCCCCTTAGTTTGCGGAGTGGTTAACATTTAGAAAGCATCTACCCAAATTGCTAATACATATTGCTGAGTCTTTATGAGCAATAGCAGGATGACTGAGTAGATAGAGCTGAAGACCGTAGTAATATCAGAAAATGTGCACCATGCCCTTCATGCCCATTTGATGTCAAGTGGATTCCCATTAACTAGGAGTTGGAACAGACCTTTTGCATACTACTGAAGCTTTCTATTCAAGGAATGAAAAAGAGGCAATGGATGCAGCAGGGCAATTCACTTTATGCAAGAGTTTAAGTACCAAACTGATTAGATAATTTTGTTTTCATTGGGGTGGCACTAACCTTTATGAACGGTATGGCCACATTGCGAGAGAGATTGCAAAATGTGATGCAGAATGTATGCTTAGGTCCTTTAACACTGCCATGGCAAACATGTCCTGCATTAGTAACCAACTCACTCTCAACCACCGTCTACACCACCTACACGCGTAGACCCATCAAAATGCCTTCCTAGCTTGCTGGATGAGGTACAGGATACAGAACAGTTACAGGATTGCTATCCTCATACAGCTAATACCAACACTAAGGACACACCTGCTGCAAAACCACAAAATACTGCTTGCTCGTCTACAAAATAAAGTCACACTATCACCAAAGCATAATCTCTAATCTGTCTACTAATAAATGCTCGATCTCTCACTAAAAACTAACATCACATCTATGACCTTCTCACTGATGCAAGACCTGATCTACTATTCATAACTAAATCATGGTTGGGAGGTGATATGGTTCCAGTCCTGCATGAAGCCATTCCTCTAGGCTATCAAATGATCACCCACAATCGTATATGCAAAAGAGGAGGTTGCCTACCTGTTGTGTTCAGACAAACATTGCATATCACTAAATCTGACGACGTCTCCATAAAAGATTGTGAGGCCCTTGTTACCAGGTGTGATCCTACACCATCTTCCTCCTGTAACTTCCTGCTTCTTTACAGACGTCCACCAAGCAATGCAACATTCCTTCCTAGACACACTTCTAGACACAGTTTTAGACCTGATGACACTACACTCCAAACTATGCGTTCTGGGTGACTTCAACATTTGGTTTGACAAACCCAATATGCCCCTTCCGAAAACAATCATCGCTGGCCTAGATGCACTGAACATGCATCAGATTGTCCACAAACCCACACATCCTATTTGTATTTTTTGCAAATACAGAACTAATTACCTTTCAAGCAATGACTCCGGTCAGATGGTCAAACTACCATTTGCTTGCCTTCCAACAGAAAACAACACTAAGCGATGCACCTAAAACCACCTTACTTGAATCCACCTATCGACCGTGGAACAAACTCAATTTGGAAAACCACACAACAGAACAAAAGAAAACAAGGGCCTTGGAGAAATACAGAAATAAAAGATATAAAACTACAAATTAGTAAACTGCTACGTGCCTGGCTCAATAGCAAACGCCAATCAAGACAAACTTTGCCTGCAGAAAATTAAGATTATACAAGTCAGCCAACAAAAAAGCTAAGAAAAGATACTATTCAGACAGAATTCAAAATGCTAAATGTGCAAATAATGAATTCTAAAAAATGATCAATGAATTTCATAAACCAAATTGCCTAGAAGGAGGTCATCCCGTTACTTTAGATTTCACAGACAAACTGGCAAATCATAACATGGCCAAAGCAGACACATTGGACTCATATTTAAAACAAAAACAAAGCACAAGCACTGACCCTTTTCATAACCGCAATACAAGAATACTCGAACCCAGCGTCTCTGTTCCTTCCAACACTTTTCACACAATGAATTTATGGACCTGGTCAGAGCAGGCAGGCCTGCCGGCATCGCTTCTGACTCGTGTCTACCGCAAACCTTCAAGATAATTTGTCTAACAAACTCTACTGCCACACCAGTAAGAAGAATCATAAACAATTCCTTAACTACCAGAATATTTCCAGAAGAACTCAAAAAGTCATACTTACGCCCATTACTGAAGAAAACAAACTTGGGCCCGCTGAACCCTGACAACTACAGATCGATTACAAATAGACTTCTCCTGGGCAAACTGACAAACAGCATTCGCCCAGCTGTCACAATTCATTGAAGATTATGCCATACTTTCAGACTTCCGACGGCAATCCGTCCAGGAAGAGGCACAGAATCTGCCCTCATTGCCATCTGGGATGACCAGTAGAACACAGTTTACCGCAACGGGGTTGCTGCCTTACTTCTCTTGGACCTCTAGTCTGCCTTGAACACAGTTGACTATGACACTCTGATACAAAGACCGGCATAGAAGAGACTGCTCTAGACAGGATCACATTCTACATTCGCAAGAGAACTAATGTCAGCCATTCCCCCCCTTTCTCGTCAAAACCATACTTTACCAGCGCGGGGTCCCTCTAGGCGCTGTCATCTCGCTCATGCTTTTCAACATCTACACGAAGTCATTACCGGAACTGATAATCAATTTCACCTCACGTGCTATAACTATGCAGATGACACACAAATACTCCTTCAGCTGGAATGCCCCAAAGACATTGGAAACTTGCTAAATTTCAGTTGTCTCAAAGCAGTCGATCAATAGATGACATGGAGCTATCTCAATTTGAATGCCTCCAAAATGGAAATACTCACGTGTGGTGATTGGAAAAATGATGACTGTGTGCCTGATGATCTGGGAACACCGCCTAAAGTATTGAAGGAAGTAAGAAACCTCAAAATGACCATGGACTCCAAGCTATCAATCAATGCCCAAGTGGACATACTAGAAAGATCAAGCTTTGTAACTATAAAAACTCTGCGACTAATCTTCCCACGTGTAGGATTTCTACACAAGGTCCAGGCTACCATCTCTCTTGTTCTGTCCAGCAATCACCTTTAACGTCTATGAAAAGACTAAAACGGATTCAGAACTCGGCTGCCAGACTATTCTTATATATAAAACCTCAAGACCACATCTTCCCTGCCTTGAAAGCCCTGCATTGGTTTCCGGTTGCCAGAAGATCCACGGTCAAGCTGCTTTGTATCACACACAAAGCAATACATGGAACAGGACCTCTCTTCATCAGGAATAAAATCACTAGTAGTTGGGCTCACTGAATTTCATAAAGCACTTCACAGCATCCTCTCCTAACAATAACTTGTATATATCTGGTGACCCCATTTTAATCCAGGGATCTGTAACACTCCCACCGATTAACCCACACATGTATTGAAAGGCCGCAGCCCAATAGTACATTTTAAAATCTGGGACTGCCCAACCTCCTCTTTCCCTTGGCAACGACATATACCTTAAGGCCCTCCTTGTTTTCCCATGGGCCCATATGAACCTATTCACAATGTTTTTGAGTGGTATAAACCATCGTCTCTCAAATTTTAACAGTATAGCCCTGAAGAGGTAGAGTATTTTAGGTAAAAAGACCATCTTGACCACATTACACCGACCAACCACCGACATATGGAGATTATTCAATCTGTCGAAGTCTTTTTCTGCCTTCCCGATTACTGGCTCGATGTTTCTCTCTACCAGCTTCCTCAGTTCGGGTGTAATATCGATGTCTAGGTAGACAGCCGTATCTGTCACCCGAGGGTCATCCAAATCGGCCCCCCTATTTTTGACTATCTGTCATGGGACCGCAGAGACCGCCTAGTTCCACTACCATAGTGCAAGGACGCTATGCTGTTGTGAGGCTCCAGAATCGACAGAACACATCGGGACTGCGAGGACCGGGGAGCATTGCGCTCCGCTAACCTGGCTCACCTGCTCCTCTTCCCGCTGACCACGTCGCCCACGCCACGCCTCGCGGCCCCCGCTGCGCGGGTGCCGCTGGAAGGCTCTTTCAACCTTTAAAAACTTGGCTTGCGCAACGAAGGCTGGGTTTCCTTTCTGCTCCCAGTGCAAGGACGCTATGCTGTTGTGAGGCTCCAGAATCGACAGAACACATCGGGACTGCGAGGACCGGGGAGCATTGCGCTCCGCTAACCTGGCTCACCTGCTCCTCTTCCTAACGCCCCGCCCCTCTTACCATTATTTAATCTTGTCCTCGCAAATCCGCAGCGCGGATCGCAGCGCGGGCGAAGACCGGGCTAAGAGCGGGCCGTTTGTGGCCGTTCGTGGTTGGCCGTGGTCGGGGCGGGCCACCTCCCTAAAACGTGCCGCCATAAATGAGCTATATATTCTGCTGGCACAGTGAGTACACACGCATTTGCTGACTGGTGAACTGTTTTACAGCATTGGTGGCCCATATTTCGCTCTTAATCATTGCAGTGAGTTCTGGACATATCTAGTTAATTTTATTTCCTTGCAATCATTGGAGGTTTATTTGTTCGCCACTTTTTGAGTTTGTTTGTTTGTTTGTTTGCTCTCTCCCCAAACCATGACCTCTTTAAGGTCTGGCAGGAAGGTGGCCCGGGGCAGTCTAGGGGGTCAAGTAACAGGGACTCTAGACAACTTTATTACTAGAGCTGCTCGTGTTCTCGAACACGAGATTATATTAACAGAAAAAAGATTGTCCCTGGAACTATCCGCTAAAAGATCATCCCTTGGCAATATCATGACAGTGGTTTCGCCTGACAACAGCCAGCCCCAACCTCCTTCTAATATGTCAGGTTATACCTCAAATGCACCACCAGTCACTTCTAATCTCTGCCCGTTGGTGGACCTCCATGAGACAATTAGTACCCCAGACACTAGTGGCAATCAAACTATCGATGGCACTTGTATTCAACAGTCCACCTTCGACCAGCCATCTACTGGAGCTACGACCCAGGCCCTTAAGCCCAGGTACATTCCGAGTAAAAGGAAACGTACGGGAGCCCCTCCCAAGGGGAAACGTGCTAAAACCTCTAAAGTGTCTAACCCTCATAAATCTGCAATTACCTGCGAAGCTCCCAACCCTACTATGCCTGCTAGTTCCCATTTGGCATCTGATAGTTTAAAGTTCCTGCACCCTCCCTCTGTTCAATCTAATGCAGACCTTTTTACCTCCGACTTTCTCAAGCCTGTAGAGAAGTTATTTAAATCACTACTCCTCCCACTATTAGAGCGAGTTACTCGTCTCGCTACCTCGCTTGGGAAGTTAGAGGGTATGGTATCAGCCAATATGTTCCTACTGGAAAAGATTGCAGTGTCTTCTACTGTTCATGCAACCTCTTCTAATGTAGACATTGTCGACAAATCTAGGCTTGTTTCCACGGCCATCACACCCGTGGATGGAGCATTACTTAATATCCCGGCTCCTAATGTCCAGGTGGTGGATGTTCCTCGTCCCCAGGCCAATATCGAGGTCCTGAGAGAAACAGATCGCCATACCAACACTGCCATTAATTCTAACATCATCTCTACCAGCAAGCCCAACCTAGAGGAAGTTGATTCCCTCCAAAACTTCCCATCCATTAATCTTCCACCCGAGTCCCAGCCTTATACTATCATAATGGTGGGTGTTCCTCGGCTCCCTCAGACAAAGTCCGAGTGTCATAGTGAGCTGAAGAACAAAGTCTCACACTGGTTAAATACCAACCGGCCTTTACCAGCTGGTCTAGGGGCTGAAATAATGACTGTTCGTAGGGTATGTTGGTTGGGCAACGGTGTTAAACAGGTGGAGGGTGATTGTGTGATTATTAATTTCCGCGACCCCAGGGCTGTTAGGCATATTTGTTCCTTTCCCAATACTTTGAGAGGGACCGGCATATCCACAGTGGATTTGTCATACTTTTATCCACATAAACCCTCTGCCGCAACACGTGACATGTCATTTGCTTGGGAAAGGGCTAATAGGACTTCCCACCGTCTGATAAGGCCGGATTTCCATCTCCCACTGTCAAATTTTTATGCACCCCTGAATTCACTAGATGGGGTTGATTGACAGTTATCTTATCAGGAAAACTCGAGTAATTTGCGGGAAGGCTGTCCTGGTCCAGTTAACTTAGTGCACACAGGGAGTGGGGGCTTACGGGGTGGCCAAGTTGGTTTGGTTACTTTCTTTTCCAGTACCCCGTCACCCCAACTAATTAGTTCATCTTCCCGCCTCATTGATCCTCGTCCACCCGAAAGTGAGACCAGGGGCCCAATTAATATTGTATCAACCCCAGTCATCAATGGTCCCGTTCCTGCAGCACCATGTGCCATGCCATCCAGTTCCATGCCCCTGACCCTGGTCTCGTGGAATGTTGCGGGCCTTAGTAGTAGGGTAACCTCTGAAGAATGGGTAGGCTGGGTAACTACCCACGACATCCTGGTTTTCCAGGAAACATGGGCGGTGGATCCGATCTATCTTCCTGGGTTTGTAAACTTTTTTAAGGGGGCCATTCGTGGCACCAGGGGCCGCCCGTCCGGCGGGCTCTGTATATGGGTTAAGCAATCCCTTGGGTATTCACTCAAGGAATTAGCTATTGACAGCCCTGACATATTAATTATCTCCTTGCAACACAACAACGATCCCGCAGTTCTAATTATAAATGTCTACAACAGAGGCCTCCCTGGTGGACGTGGTACTAACACCTTTTTATTACTAGATGGGTTTTTGGATACCATTAACATTTCTACCAATGTCTATATTGTGGGCGATCTAAATTGCTGTTTCGAACCTCTGCTCTCTACTCTTGACTCACTAACTGGGGAAGTGGATGCGATTTTAAATATCCCCCCTCTTGATCTCCCTCCCATCAAGAGGTGGACTGAGTCTGCCACCCAGTGGATGGGATTATGTATGGAGCGGGGATTTAGGGCCGCTAATGGGAGGACCACCTCAGATAAGGGTGGAAAGATGACTTTCTCAGATGGCCGGCGTTGTAACAGCAGAATTGATTATGCCCTTGTTAAAGTCGAGTTCTGGACCACACTAAGTGATATGGCGGTATTAGACCGCCCAGAGAGTGACCACAACCCGTTGGTTTTAAGTCTTTTACTTTGCCCAGCCCATAGATCCAAACCCACTGAAATAGCGACCGCGGAAGCCGTTTTAACTAATGATCGACGGCGCGTACGCTGGGATAAGGTTGTAATTGATGTCGAATTATTGTCCGTGATTAGCTCCAAGGTATCCGGTGCTCTGGTTGATTTACAGTCTCTCCAGAGCACTGAGGATGTTGTTGATAAAACTACACGTATTCACGACCATCTTTTCACTGGCCTTAAATCTCTTTTCTCTAAACCTTGTAAGGCTAAGAAATCTGCCACTCTAAAGCCATCAACTTGGTACAACAAAGCGTGCCGAGAATCATTTAGCAATTTAAAATCTGCTATTGCTAACAAAGATCCTGATAATACTAGACTGGCTAGGAAAATCTACAATAAGGCTAAAGCCAAGGCCAAACAAGAGTGGGATAACGATCACTGGAACAACCTTTTGGCTGCCAGTAAGCACCGGAACCTAACCCTTTTTTGGCACATCGTCAAGTGGGGTAACTCCCAGAACAGTCAGGTCCCTACCAATCATGTCCCTCCGGACGCCTGGGTGACTCATTTTGAAACCCAGTTCTCGGTTTCGCCACAGGTTGAGGGGCTTGCTCCAGTTATAACCAGGGATCTTCCCCTCTCCTTGACCTTGACTTTTGATTGTGCCGAGGTTGAAAAGGCCTTAAGTAAGATTCCAAGTGGTAAGGCGCCTGGCATGGACTGTGTACCTACGGATCTCTTTAAATCTGACCTAGGGAATTGGGTGCCTTACATCGCACACCTTGCCAACGCTGTAGCCAGAGGGGCTGATATTCCTGATTCTTGGGGGGGGGCGGAGATTCTCCCCATTTTCAAAAAAGGTGATCGCTCATGCCCGGGGAACTACCGCCCAATTAGTCTTATTGACTCGGTCCAGAAAATTATCGCTAGAATGATCTTGGCACGAATCCAAGCTTGGATTGAGCAGGAGGATATCATCTCTCCCCTCCAAGCTGGCTTCAGACCGTGTACCAGTACCATCGACCAGGCATTCAAATTCCAACTAATTGTCTGGAAAACGGTCTATTTGTGTGGCGGTACTTTATATGCTGCCTTTGTAGATCTTCGGTCAGCATTTGACCTAGTCAATAGGACAAAACTCTGGAGCGTATTGGCTGAGCTAGGGCTTCCTCCCGATCTCCTGAATATCATCATCAGGCTCCATGACAACAACTTTGCTCAAGTTCGCTGGGGGAAACAGGGCCAGGTTACTGATCGGTTCAGGGTCAATCGGGGTGTCAGGCAGGGGTGCGTCCTTGCTCCCACCTTGTTTTTATTGTTTATTAATAGTGTTGTTAAGTATTATTCCAACACGTCGACGGACGCCCCAACGTTGGGCGGTACTAAAATCCCACTCCTTATGTTTGCCGATGACACCCTACTTCTTTCCCAGACCCTGTCTGGACTACAGGTGGCACTCAATGTCTTCACGAATTTTTGTTTTGATTTTGACCTGTCTGTCAATGTGTCCAAAACCAAATACATGGTTTTTAACAAAGGGAGAGGTATAAAGGGCCATGTCTTTATGGACAAAGCCTTGCTGGAACGTACTAATGTTATGACCTATTTAGGGGTAGTCTTTGAAAATAGGTTGGATTGGAGGCCGCAAATTGATGTTTTATCCCTAAAATTTGCTCAGCTTTCTGGTTGCCTAGTTAAAGAACATAAGCATTCCCAGTCGAGAATGATAGGTCCCCCCATCAAAATCTTTAATGTAAGGATCAACTCGGCGATCCTTTATGGCGCTGAACTGTGGGGTTTCGCAGATCTTTCTCTTCTGGTTAAGGCGCAATATAAATTCCTCAGATTGCTCACGGGGCTTCCTTGTTCTACCCCTGTCAAACCCCTTCTGTTGGACCTTGGCTGTCACTCGTTTGAAGATATTGCAAGGTTCAAGCCACTGGCCTTTTGGAGGCGTTTATGGACAGTCCCTGAGTTGGATCTCTATGCCAAGGCCTTTCTCGATGTGCGATCCATCTTGGGGGCCGGCAATATTCCCTGGTTCAAACAGACTAAAAAACTCCTGGAATCTATGGGGTTGGGCAATCTATGGTCTGATCCAGCCAATAACCCCTTTCCCTCTAAGAAAGATTTTAAGATCCTTTATTGGTCAATGATTCAGCAGAAACATTTTAACTCAGCCACTGCAGAGTCCTTGTCAGGAAGGTTCCTAGCCCAAAAAAGAATTCCACTCCTCGAAGCCTACTGGGATACCATCACCAGACCTTGTGACAGGAAACTATACCATCAATTTAGGGTAGGCACACTTCCGACCAACTCTTTCACCAAAAAATGGAAGGGCACGTCCAGCGACTCTTGCAAAAGTTGTTTTGATTGTATAGATTCTGTCGGACATATCTTTTTTGTTTGTCCTGCTTATGCTGCACCCCGAGCTAAATGGCTCAAACCATTATGTCAAATTCTGGGCACTAGACGAGGGTCAGAAGCACTTGAAATGTTGAGATTTGAGCCTAGTGAATATGTTGCTATTGCTGTTGCCAAATTCTTGGCTTGGGTTTGGTTTATTAGAAACAAGAGGCATTAGGGTACTGAAATATTTTTATGTATTCTGTTCATGTTCTTCTTTTTAAATTATGTATTTTTATAATTATGTATTCCTTTATGTATTGTAACTGTCTTTCATGATGTAATACATCGATAATAAAGACTAATGAATGGAATGGATGGACTATCTGTGTCTTTTGCCTATTTAATGCGTACCCTGAGATCTGTCCGAAAGCTTAGGCTTCCACCTCAATTGCAGCTATGGCGGTTTGAGTATTAGAAATGACCACAGTGATATCATCTGCATAGGCCAGGGTTTTTGTTTACAGCCCATGATAACTAATAGGCTTAATTCCATTACTGGCCTCCATCTTCCTGATCAGAGAGTCAATATACATGGCAAAGAGGAGGGGCGAGCACGGGCAGCCCTGGCTTGTGCCCTGCTTAATTAATAGTGGTGCAGTGTAACCCCGTTCAACCTTAGTCGGGCTTTGTATAGAGCCTGAATTGCCTTAATAAAGCTCCTACCGATACCAAACTGTTTCATAACCGCCGAAAGATAGTCTCAGGAGACCTTATCAAATGCTTTTTCGGCATTCATGAGCATCAGAGCCATAGTGTTCACTGAGACTTCAGCTGCATCAAACAGGATTATAACCCTGTGGAATATGCTGTATTGTTCCCCTCCCAGGTATAAACTTGTGCTGACAATGGTGGATTGTTTTACCAATAATAAAGTTTAAACGGTCGCCAGGGCCTTAGACTGAATTTTTGCGTTGCTATTCATAAGCGTAATTGACCTATAAGACCCTGGTTCTCTAGATGGTTTACCCTTTTTAAAAAATATTATAATATCCACCCCAGCCCAGAACTCGGGGACAGAGCTCCCTTGCTGAGCTTGACATACCCTGTCAACCATGTCGAGTCCGATTACATCCAGAAAGGTTTTGTAGAACTCTAAAGGAATCTGGTCTGGTCCAGCTGCTTTCCCAGAGGGAAGGCTACCAAGCGCACCATAAATCTCCTCCTGCCTCCTGAATCAGTGGGGTCTCAAGTGCCTCCCTATCTTCGGGGTCAATACACCGTATTGGAATTCCACTTGGATACCCTTAGATTAAACCTCCTCCACTCGTTCCTCGCTTTCAAAAATCTCCCCCACCGCACTCTTTTGTCTCAATCGGGCTGCCAGGGTATGCCCCACCTGCTCACTGAACTCATAACAGTGCTCCCTCCTTGCAAGGAATCTTTATGCTGCCTTGGCTGCTGTGATATCTCCTATTTCTGCCTTGGCTAAAGCCAACCTGAGCAGTATATCATCCAATGATTTGCCCATCATCATTGCGGCCGCAAGCTCCTTTGGCAGCGTTTAAGATCTGAGCAGCGTTAAAAAAAAAAAAAGATTGGCCGAGGGAGAATTAATTCTTATACCCAGATGTATAGAAACCCCATGTTTCCTGGAATCTTTTCCAACACTATAATGTTGGAGTGAGAGGGGTGCGGGCTTCGGAAAATAGGGATTCTCACAGGGCCGGAGGGAATCTGCTCATTCAGTGATATCCAGGATAAGTTTGGTGTTGAAAAGAGAAACTTTTTTAAATATCTTCAGCTACGTAGTTATCTAGGCGGGGAAAAAGGGTGGATTGAATGGCTTTAGGGCAGTTAAAATTATCGACGTTATAAGAGACGGTGATAACTGTACCTTTAAGAGAATCTACGCAGAACTGTCCTTACTTAAACAGGATGATCTTGATAAGCATGGGAAGAAATGGGCAGACCAACCTGGTATAGATCCAGATAAATTTCACGATTCTCTAGAGTTGGGACAGACTGTCCTGTGTTCTACGGGGTTGCAAGCTCAGCATTTTAAAACAATGTTGTCACTGTATTTTACTCTGGCTAGGATTGCACAATGGGGGTGACAGGAAGGAACCAGGTGCCCCCGCTGCGATAGCTCAGATGCTGATCTAATCCACATGTTCTCGACTTGCCCTCGGTTAGAGATCTTGATGAGAGCAATTGAAAAATTCTTGGATCAAACATTGAACTTAAAAGTTTTGCTTATTCCTGCACTAATGCTTTTGGGGATTAATAGTAATGAATTGCAAGATCCATCTCACTGCTTCCTTTTTTTAGCCATGGCTGTGTTGCGAATCTGTATTGCCTCTGCCTGGTTGGATCAAGCAGCCCCAACGTTTCAGCAATGGCTCGCCCGGCTGCTTGCTACTTATAATCTTGAAAAAGGGATCTATGAGAGAAAGAGTAAAAGATGGGGAATGCTCGGCAAGCGTATTTGGGCACCCATCTATAGATGGAAGGAAGACAAGGCTGATAAGAGACCCTGATTTAACTTAAACAGGCAGGTTTGCAATTTTCTTTTCCAAATGCGGGTATTTGTTGAGATGTATCGTTGTCTCGTAAACAATAACTAATTATTTTCTTTTAAGGATTTATGTTTTTTTTAATGCCTCAATATACAGATGGTTCTTCTTGAATTCTGTTTGTATTATGATTGATTGATTACTTCTCATGTATTAATTGTAAGTGCAATAATTGTGCTGCTATAAAATAAAAAAAAGGATTAAAATCACAAAATACATTCAACAAAGGAATCCCCGCTCTGGAGTGGCACCTCACTTCAAAATCCCAACATACAAGAAAAAACTATGGGTGCCACATTCTTCTCTGTTCAGGCAGCCAAACTATGGAATGCTTTACCCCCAACAAAAGATCCACAGATAACCACCTTATCTCAGAAAACTACTCAAAAATTGGCTCTTCCCCCACAAAACCACCAAACGCAAACAGAAATTTACAGCATATCCCTCTGTATATAAGCATTTATTTGGACTATAGATATGTACCTATTGTATATATATTTTGAAAAATATAGTCATTCATTAGTTCTGCTCAATAATGTACATATTACTGACAGTTACATTATTCTATGTGTTTAACCTGTATATAAGTGACTGCATAAATAAGTAAATCTGTTATCATAACTAGTTATATACAATTGCTTCACTATTGAATTACAAAAAATATATATATATTTAAAGTACAACAACTCTTGAAAGCTGGTGTTTATTACATGCATCTTTAATCTACATAAACTACCTTCCTTATGCTTATATATACATACCTCCTATGTATCTATATATTTATTACTTCTCTTCTAATTCAGCATATCCAATGCACTACCCTATTTCTCACCCTATACCACTATCAATATATCTTCTACCTCAAATCTCAGACTCATCTCAAACCTCATTCTACTACTCTTTCCAATGCACCGCCCTATTTCTCACCCTATACCTATATCAATACACCTGCTACCTCCTCTCTCTCATTCATCCCAAACCCCATACCATCACTATGATTCCCAAAATAACCCTTTCTAGACTCTTCCCTACTCTACTCCTTGCATCATCATCTCAAACCTCTTTTCCTATTCAGATCTCCCAAACAAGCCTTTCTAAATCCTTCCCTCTGACTCTTTCCCCTCTACATCTCTTTTACTCACCCCAAGCCTCCTCCTTCTGCTATGGACTCTATAAAAAAAAGAATTCTAAATCCTTTCCTCTTTTATCCCTCCACTATCCTTTTCAATCTAAATAACAGACTACCATGTCCACCACTGAAATTAACTTTATATTTCACGATACTAATTCACCACTCATCCTTAATGGGTTCTGAAGTAGCATGCTACTCGCCGAAAAAGCGCTTAAACACCTCACCAGGGGTGGTCGCAAGTGCTATATAAATGCAGACCTTTCCCCTCTTTCCCTCCTCTATCCTTCTCAAGCCAAATAACTGACTAACATGTTCACCACTGAAATTACTTTTATATTTCACTATACTAATTCACCACTAATCCTTTATGGGTTCTGTAGTAGCGTGTTACTTCCCGAAAAAGCAGTTCAACACCTTATCAGGGGTAGCAAGCACTATATAAATGCAAACCTTTTTCCCTCTTCTATCCCTCCGCTATCCTTCTGAATCCAAATAACTGACTAACATAACAACCACTCAAATTTGCTTTCATATTTCACTATAATAATTCACCACTAATCCTTTATGGCTTCCACTGAAGCGTGCTACTCGTCGAAAAACCACTTCAACACCCCATGAGGGGTAGCATGCACTATATAAATACAACCTTTTTCCCTCTTCTATCTGTACATTCATGCCCTCACACCATTATGAGCACAGTCAATCCTGTCACCCAAAAGGTCTGACAGAATGCTAATCTCAGCGGCAGGCTACAAAAGGATTCAAGGATCCTGAAGTCTATAAAAGCCAAACCCTGGCAATGAGAGGAAGCCTCTACTAGTGATCTGTGTTCCTGGTTCTTCAGCTGAGACAATCATCAAGCCGGATGATGAATTAATTTTCTCACAAGTTTTCTTTTGTGGCACATCTTGGAACTTCTTCAGCTGCATCAGTTCAAAGAATTTCCTTGCATCCTTGAAACCCTTCATCCTTGGAACTCTTAACTCTTCCAGCACTGTCTTCATAGGCCTCAGGTTAGTGAACAGCTATGGAGAGTTTGATTTATTGGTTTAGATTGTGAAACTGATGTCTGATTCTTGAACTGTCCTAATTGTCCATGTATTAGAACCCTGTCTCGCTTCTAAATTGTGCTGTAACAACTATCTTTTTCCTAAATTATTTACAAATCCAGAGTTAAGATTTATTTCTGTTTGATGCCTTTAGTTATGGAGCTTAAACAACTGTCTATACGGCATTTGAACAGTATCAGTCTCATGATGATTCCCTTGTTTCTACAGGGCCATCAAAACATTTGGAGTCCGATGTATCAACATTGGATTTCGCGAGTCTATAATAGCGAATTTTACCGATTCGCTATTGTAGACTCGCAAAATGCAATGTATGTAGGTTTTTGCAAACATTTTGCGATTCCTAGATATTCCTTAATAGCGAATCGCAAATTGCGATTCACTATTAAGGAATGGCTTCCCATTCATTCCTATGGGCCTAGAGGGCCTTAGGAATGAATGGGAACATATTCGCAATTTGTGAGTACCAAATAGGTACTCGCAAATTGCGCATTCAATTTCAAGGGTGCAAGGGGGCCAAAAGGTCACACTGATGCACCCCTGAAATATGCATGTGTGCACATGTGGCGCACATACTTGCCCTAAGGGCATGTATGTGCGCCACATGGCAGTTTAACAAATTCTAAAAAGTGCATTTTCCAAGGAATTTGCAAATTACCATCAACTAGAAGTTGGTGGTAATTTGTGATTCCTTAATGCTAATTCGCAATTTGCGATGACTACAAGAATTGCATTTAGGGAATCGCAAATTGCGATTCTCTAACTGCATTCGCAATTTAGGTAATCACAAATAATCGTGATTACCCATATTGCGATTTAAAAATGTTTCATACATTGCAAAACGCTTTTCTGCGACTCGGCCCGTTTGCAATCGCAAAAAGCATCGATACATCTGGCCCTTGATGCTTTCCACAATGCAACTATTGTTAGAGTGATTGTTAGATACTTTTTCAGTTTCTGTATAATGTTACCTTTCATGTGAAATCCATGTAAAAAAAACTAAACTGTACATAATTGAAATTGATGTTAGAGCAAAGAGTGGCTGTAGTCTTGTGTTCCGTTTAGTACAAAAGAGCCCAAACAATGGAGAGGCCCACCATTTGAAGCAATGAGCAGTGCACTACACCCTAATGCCATCTCTATTTGGTTTTTCTCATTTCCCCAGCCCCTCCACATTACCCGTGGCTGAGATTAAATCACTCATTCATCCATACTCTTTAAAAATACTTTGTGTTATTTTCATGCAACGTTCCATGGCAATCACGTTTTGCCCTAGAAAGTAAATTTCAGGTAAGCCTTTTGCACTAGTTTGCATCAGTTTTGTGATGCAAACTCGGAGCAAAATGTTTGTAAATATGACCCCTAGCTATTTCACTTGATAGACTCTAATTATATTAGTCATATGTTCACACTTATTATGATATTACATTTTAAGAAATAATCTCAGTAGATTAAAAAAGGTGTTTAGCGTGAAATAGGAAACAGACAAAAAATGAAAACTGTTGTTCTTTCCAGCTTTTCTGAGAGTTGTTGTTCCACAGATGTGCACCAAGGATATTCTGCACTATATCGATGATGTACAAAAGCGATGTGAAGAAGTAATGGTGTGAAGAACTGAAGAACATCCTGGATCCATTATCATCACCCACTGAGCACCTCTTTTAATGCACAAGGGACATATCTAGTGTTCCAACATACACACTACACTGTATTAGTAAACATAATAATGTATGTTACATTCAGGACAGGCCTGATTTCAGGGAAACAAGACTGCATGAATAGGTGCAGTGCCATATTTTCATTTGAGGAATGTTATGCTTTTGAACCTCCATATTTTTTCTAGACTTGTTCAAACTAGTAAGGCAGAGAAGCCAATGCAGGCACCAATGCGCCATGGATTAATTTTGGTGCAGAAAGCGACACCTGCCTGCACAAAAACAATTCTTAGTGGTGTTTTCCTTTTTCTACCTCACCTTGCTGTGCTGCACTGTGTGTCAGATTCCTGTCCTTTCCCTTGCACTGGTATCCTTTTGGCTGTCTAGCGCCAATGCAGGTGCAAGGGTGCCTGTGTTGCATGCAGGATTGTTTTTGTGCCTACTCTAAAAAAAACAGAGTAGAGCGCCCTTCTGTTAAACTAAACCTACTGCTGCTGTTCAGAGACATTAAAACCAAACATTTTGAAGCACCATCACTACAAAAATCTACAATTGTGGCATTCTGCCATCACCCCGTTGGCTCTCATTACAAATTAACATAGTAACAAACATTCAAAGACATCTGAGGAAAACTATTGATAAAATGGCAATGTGAGCCTGCCTGCTTTATTAATTAGGACAGTGGTTCTTAATCTTTTGACTTTTGCCAACCCCATTGAGTTAGAATAGGAAACGTAGGACCCTAAGGAAATTTCTTTGATTTGTATTTCACCAAGCATACCGAAACAAGTGTATAGTATGTGAGCTCAGCACATCCGCTTTCAGCTGTATCTGCATGTTTAAAAATGAGAGCGACTATACACTGGTATATTGACACAGGTCATATACACAAATCAATAGATAATCGTGTGAAATCAAACATTTCAGCAGAAGTGGGGAGAGACAAGTTAGTAACCGGTTTGACAGTGGCTTGTACAGAAAGAGGACAGCAATCAAGCTTGATATGGACAAAGCTGGGAGTCATACAGGGTCTTGTGTCAAAACATGACTAAGACAGTATTAGCCTAAAAGATAAAATACCAGTTGCTCATTATGCCAGGGTACATGCTGCCTGCTAGGAAGCGGTAATCTGCCTGTGGAAGTAATTCAGCTTTGCTGAAAAATACAGGCATGCCCCTATTTTCAATACAAAAAATGCAGATGCTACGGGGCCTTTTCATGACATTGTCATGTGGTGCATAGCAGCGCAGCAAGTCACCTCGCTGCACTGCATGACTTAAGGCAATACGACACATTCCAGCGGTTTCTCTGCGTTGGCGCCCATTTGGCAGCCTAACGCCAATGCAGGTTCCCTTGCCTGTGTTGCAGGCAGGATTGGTTTTTTGCGGGAAGGTGAACCTTCCAGCGCAAAAATACTCCTGAGTGGGATTTCCCTCTTTCTATGTGCTGCAGAATGCAGCACACATAGAAACATGAAGTAACAAGGAGAAATAAATATATTTCTTCTTGTTACGCTTCTCCTGGGAAGGCTTATCGTTTTGGTGCATCCCCAGGTTTACCAATCCAGGTAAATCTGGGAATGTGTCAAAAAACATGGAAGTTGAGTGGGAACACACACGCAACCCCCATGGAATGCCTACCCAGGGCAGAGTAAGTCAACACAGTAATCTGTGCTGCATTGCCTTCCTCCAGATTGATGGAGTCACTCAGGACCACGCAAAGTGGCCTTGAGTGACTGCATAAATCTGACTTAAGGTTTGTGTTGCTCTTACACCACGTTGTGTGGTGCAACACCAACACAAACCAGCTCATAAATAGGCCCCTAAGAGTCTGTACATGCCTGCCCAGGTAAAGAGCAGAGATGGAGAATGTGCAGCCTACAAAGACTTTTTGGGCAGTTTACAGGGTCATACATGGATCACTAAGGGCTTAGAACACTGGATCTAGAAAGTCATAAGAAAATAAAATTATAGTACAGGTTGGAGCATATTTGAATGTGCTCAGTAACTGATGCATTCAAATATGCTGTGTCCTGAGCTACCAATCAGTTAAAAAAGCATATTATTATTTTTAAACATATCTATTATTATTACATATTTTAAATCGATTGAGGAGGCAATACAGTAGACTCATAGGATTATTGGTACAGTTATTACTATTATCCTCGTAGGAGGAACCACCTTCCCTAGTCAAAGGGCCTCAGTCAATTCCCTCTCCAATTGTTTGCAAATAGTGAATAATGAAACATTATGTTCCCTTATCTCCTAGACCAACCACTCATTATCAAATTCAAAGAGTGTCTATGTTATTTAATTGGGTCTTGTCAGTATTTATGCCTCTCAAGGCCATATCTTGTTACGATGAGTAAGATACCACCAAAGTAATCTCTCATCATACTGTGTATAAATGCAAAAGAAATGACCTTTACTGATGCAAAAATATATAGTTGTGGTTATGAGTTTTTAATGAGGTGAACTGAGGTTTTGGCAAGAAGTACTGAGTGTGAGGTAAGTGGCACATAACTCAGAAAGGACAGATGTGCAGGGTTCAGGAACTTCATTAATTTGAAAGGGACCAGGGTGAGGCCTGCCCATTCACAGTAAAATGTAAAGGGAGACCTGAGGAGAAGCACCCTTTTATTTCATGTGTTCTCTTTGAAAACACTTTGGCACCAGCCCGATGGGGTTGAGTGGGGGCTGATCCCAGAACTAGTTTGCTCTCTGTGAGGAGGAGGGGACTGCTCATTTCCCTAAACACTGATGGCTGGCACTCAGACCACTTTCAAAAACAGAAAGGCTGTGCCATCTTGAATGTTACTTAGAATAGTGCACTGTGGGATCATTTTCAGCACAGCTAACAGGCTGCAAAATGCTATGGTTTGCCCTAGGCAACTTTTTCTTCATTGATTAAGGAGTGTCCAAGATTCACATCCAGTCACTGGCCAGTACATTTTACAAAAATGGCACATCACTCACAGCTCATCAGAACACTTTCTGGACCTGCAGAAGAACAGAAGAGAACGTGACCTGTTGTTTGTAAACTATATGGAAAGCTGAAGAGCCCTACCTATTCCCACTAGTACTAAGGACTAAGAAATAGACTCCAGGGTTAGTTGGCTGACCTCATGTTTGGCTATGGGGACACAACAACCACAAGTTGCCTTTTTCCTGAAGTACCCAGCTGGCCATTAGAAGTTGCATCTGAACTTGACCCTGCTGGTGGCTTCTGCTGGACCCCTATTGGCAGGGCTTTGTTGGATACAGCTCCAGGCTTCCCTCCTGGAGGATTTTGAGCTTCATAAAAAGGACTGACCTACGGTAGAAATGTTGCCCATATGAAGGAGCAAATAGTATATACTGAACACAAGAAGTTTGGCGGAATTTGTTCTGTTTGGTGTTTTTCCCACCAAAACCAATGACTTCAGTAGGCCTTCTTCTATCGAGTATCTGCTTTCAAGAGAAATTCAGAGGATGAAGCCTCCAACTTTTCCCCACTAAGGGATTTTGACTTCCTTTTCAAAGACTGTTGGAAAGTAAAATCTTTAAATAAGGTGAACCTGCTCTGTGTATCTGACCAGTTTCCCATTCCAGTCAGCCTGAAATCCTGCTTGGCGCTTCACTTTTTCTTAGTGCCTTTTCCCTTAAATCTTTATGGTACTTCTGGTTCCACTTATATGATTTTTTCTTGTTTTGGTATCATTTTATTCATTGAATATTTCTCTATCTTCTATGAATTGGTTGTGGGTTTATTATTGCATTGTATTTTGACTGTTTAACTGTTTTGTTATGGCTAAATACTTTACACATTTTCCTAAGTTAAGCCCATATGCTCTGTGTCACACAACCCAAAAAGCCCATACCAATTACTTAAAGGCTCAGTCTCAGGAGTCAGCGAGTGGAAGACAATTTGTTTGAGTTTAAACCTTTATTGCATTTGATGAAATAATAAATGTATGAGAAATGATGTAATAATAGTAAAATGTGTACATGGATATCCACTCACATTCCTGAATTAATCTATGAGCACATTTATTACTACAGTCTCAGCCTTTTCACAACTAGGAAAAAAGAGAAATACTGTACTGTCTAGGTATTGCAATATAATAATCCCACAGTGCCAGGATAAAGTTGAGTAATCTTGGAACAACTGGAGAACCAAACCTGACATGTACACTTGAGTGCCTAAGAGCCCCTATCAACAATGCTATTGTACATCAATTTTTACAACCACATGTGCTAATGATTGTCCCTGAGAAGGTTTTACTGGCTGGAAAAAACCTAGCACTCAAAATAAGATGGTGTGGTACCGGAATATCGTAGTACACAAAGGTAGTCACTATTCCTTGTAAGAGGTAAAGGAAGAGATGGAGAGTACTTCTGTCATGTGCTACTCTATCTGTGGGGGACAGTGTGTCCTCATCATAATGCCCTCACACACCCTGAAGGATAACTATAAATCTCAGTGGCAAAAATATTTCAAAGCATCAGTTCATTGAAGGTGGACGGTATCCGGAATTCATTACAAACTTTATTTTCTATATCTGTCGTTTTTTCATCAAAGGCTTGTTGAAACCAAAGTAAATTCTTGAGTCATACAGCCATACAGTCAACACGTGTTTCGTCTATGGTTACAATTTTCCATAAAGACTTCCTCAGGGCTGTAATAAACAGATATATAATCCAATTAGCATCCATCATATCTCTAAATATCTTAAATTATACCTCCACCAAGAAGGAGACAGAAAAAAACGAGAAAAGTTAGATGAAAACACCCAAGTGTGCACATAAAATACCTACTACCAAAGAAAAAACCATAACTCACAGCAAGTAACACACCATTAGTCAAAATTGAAAAAAATCATCATTATACGTGAAATCACACGGCTCCATTGTGATCGAATCAGGAAAACTTCCAAACACCCCCACTCATATCAAAGGAATATATAATCACCTACTAACCTTGTAACAACTGTTGCTACTAAAGAGATCCGTAAGTCATCAGCAATTAAAAAATATATATAATACGTTTGTACTTTTATTAGGGTGATCCCTCTGTCATTGTTAAAAAACAAAGTGTATGGGGCTGCTCTAAGGGGTATTATGTCTCTGTGTAGCTAAGTAAGATGTATATTTCCCTAATGGACATATATGACGGTCAACATGTTTCAAGCTATGTGTGGCCTCAGAAGGAGATCCAGAGCGCTTTGTCAGGACCAATGATAGTTCTATTATGGTATCAGCAGCGGCCTAAACTAACCAGTGCCACTGAATTGTAGAAGGGAGTAGCATTTACCTTAGTATTAGAATTAGGACCTCATGAGATCAGTGAGGGCACTCGGGAGGGTTCTCCCGTAGTTGCAGGGCCAATCCACCTGTGTGCCTCTCGCCGTCTCCGCCGGTATATCGTAGTCAGAATTTCGTCTTATGTAAATATTGTGTCCTAATTATCATCTACAAAAATATAGCAAATCTTCACCCAATCACACACTATTTTTGTAAATGATATTTGGGACACAATATTTATTTCACATGACATTTCTACAAAAGATACTCTGAAGTATATTCAAATGAGATCACCAGTGTCACAGATATCAATGAAAACCTACCCATGAACAAAATATGGTCTATGAAGTTTGTTTTCGTCACACCCAAGATGCCTTAAAAGAAAGGTGGAACACAAATACTGATAATGTTGCATAAGATTATTTCATCTTGTTGAATTTAATTCCTCAATACCTCCAGGCTGTTCTGAATTCAAAAGAAAAACATTTTGATCAAGACAACTTGAAAATACCCAAAAGCTAATGAATTTAATCGCACACTGACAGCCAGGACAAGATAAATACCCTCTAATGTGTGAATGTCACATTTAAATAGCAAAGGACTCGTATATTGAATGAAAATGAGGTAGTGGGCCCAGTGGAAGCCACATATGGAATAGAGTATTTGTAAAGCCATCTCTTCAATAAATGTCATAAACTATTTTTGAAATGTGTTTCGTATTGACATCACAGTGTTCTCCGAAAAACCAGAATGTGGCAGCTTTGAGGGAATTTTGAGCAATGGGGTGGAACACTTGGACTAGAAAAAGTCATAGAGCACTTTGGATGCTTTGTGACTTATGTTTTAAAAGAATTGACAGGAGTCAGAGAGTCACACCAGCAATCCCTCCCCAAAAATATTTAGGGCCCGTTTACAGGTTCGTTGGACACACAGCCAACCCGCAGCGTCTGAGAGAACGCCGCCAAGCTGGCGGCATCCCGACCACCATTTCACAAGTTTACTGCTGGGCTGGCGGTGTGCCGGTGGCCCAGTCACGTCAGAGGCATGCTCCGCTCTAAGAGAGAGACTGAAGGCAATGCCAGCTGCATTGCTGCACCTCCAGCAAGTCAGGCGCACAGTTGCCATGCATCATATCGTGCATGGCAAACTGTGCTCATCTGACAGTACAGGCATGGGGGGGGCACAACATGTACCCCTGGCCACAAGCCCCATGGGATAAATCTCCGGGGTCCCTTTTTGTGGCCCTTTACGTTCCTTGCCACTGACCTTTTTATGGCGGGGTCCCCATCATGAAAAGGTCAGTGAAAAGGCAGATCATAAATCCCATGGCAGTGCCCACATTGATCGCCCCTGTCCACATCGCCACCACCGCAAGTGCCCCTATCTTGTTGGCGGCAGTGGTCTGAAGGCTGCCCGACTTCACACATTGTAATCAGTCGGTAGCACCGCCAAGAAGGCAGTGGTCGCACTGCCACAAACGGTTCTGTGGTCCCAAGCAAAGTCATAATCAGCCCCTTAGTTTTTAAGTCACTCTTAGATCAGATGATCAAATGCCACTTTTCTGTTTCATCAAATTTTAAAAACAGGCGTGACAAGATACCAAGCATTTCTACTAAATGGATAATTACGTAATTCCCCAAAACATCTTCCCAAATACAGCTACTGCCTAAAGTTTTCTAGTAGTTGAAGAAGCACTTCAGATTCTACAATGAATGAGATCTAAAAAATACTTAAAGGAATCTCATAATACAACAATAATTTTCATGTCCTTCAGTTAAGGAACACAATGTTGTGACACTTTGTATCTACAGCAGGAATAAAACAAACTCTTTCAATTAGAAATGATTAATCACCTCCCACATATGTGCATCTGAAGAGAAAATTAGACCAATTTTCATATGCTTTGTGCACGGAAAACATAGTTTACAACGCACGCGTTACAACGCCTGTCATTGCAACGAATGTTTTACGACGCGAAATCCATAACAACACATGTCATTGCTTCATATAATCCATTACAATGCATTCCCCAAAGTAACCCCCCGGCAGAGTTAGAATAGTAATTGTGTTGTAATGGATTATGCGTTGTAATGACATGCATTGTAACGACATGCGTTGTAATGGATTTTGCGATGTAAAGAATTTGTTATAATGACACGCGTTGTAACGCTTGCGTTGTAAAGTGTCATATTCTTTGTGCACATATCCAAATAATGCCACTATCAAAATGTAAGAATTAAAAGGTTAATGAGGAAAATTGCCCTAATAATAACAAGCAATCAGCGCATGGCTTTGCTAGAAAGTATGCAAGAGAATCTTGGAAGCAAAGAGGTGAAGTAAGACCCAAGAAACCACAAAAGCAGATTACAAAACCATCCATCTTGATTTCCAAAGACTTATTACCCAATCATACTGGTAACCGACATTGCAAGCTATCATTCCAAAAATACCTAGATACCTAACCCAAAATGTCAGACGTATATGATGACAGGTAATATAAAATAGACTTTACATTCAAGAGGTTGTATAAGTTGAGCACACAGTCTTGAAATGTATGTAGTATCACACTATAGCCCAGTGCTGTGGTCTGTAACAGTTGTTAAAGGCACTCTAAAGTGCTGTAGGTCTGAGCAGTAGGTGGGGTGTAAAACAGGGGGGGGAGAATTTAATGACAGGTATAGCCTGGGCCAGAAGGACTGAAAGGCTTAAGAAAATTCCATCCACTGAGGGTAGAATTTTCTAAATGAAACAGAGAGAAAAGGAATGTATTGTATTTTTAGAGTTTAAGGCAATTATTGGTTGTCTGCCTACCGATAATTTTTAATGCATCTTCCACCATTCCATTGTACTCTTTTCATTTTATTGAGGTACTTAGCATTTTTCCTAAATTGTGGATCCTGCCTAATTTGTGCACAAATGCTTTCAGTTAACATGGCCATCTAAAGAAAACATATGTGGTAAAAATAATTTATTTATGTTGGATTATTGCTTCGAGTCATGCATCCTGAGTATCTTCATACAGAGGATTACCTCCTTCCTTGGCCCATTGTAAAATTGAACAAGGCAAAGTATTTAATAGTTTAGTTATTCCATTTTAGAGAGATGCATTTTCTAGAGAAGACCAATTGAACACCTGAGCCTCATTCAAGAAACCATTTGTATGTATAAGTTTCTCTTACACACTCATATGTATAGTTTTCAGACTGCATGGAAATATTTGGAGGATTGGAGGAGATCTTGCAGCCTGAAACCCTTTTACTCATACTTCATATTACCTACAGTGCAGTAATATACAGAGGGAATAAATCCAATGCAGGGGTGATAAATAGTTTTTATGGGTGTAGTAGACCTTGACTGTAAGCAAGCACAAATACTTTAAGTTTGTGGGTATTCATAAATTCATCTGAGACCCCTTCCAACTAGTAAATATTTGGGGTTTGAGTCTTCCAATGACAAATGTAAATCCCTTTCTAAATTTAGATTTGTGAGGTAATTTATCTAGGACTCTACATGTAAGGATGTTAATGAAACAGCAAGCTGTCTGGTCCTAGTTTCATGCATTTATTTTGGAATCGTCTCCTCAGTTGTTATAAATGAAGTTAATCCTCCTGATGCTTTTTGGAGTTTTGTATTTAACTTACATTCCCTTAAAGGAGTCATACCATTGAGGAGGAGTTTTTTCAACAAGGATATTCACTAAAAACAATGTAATCGCTAAGAGGCATGTGTATTGTATGAGGATCCCTACCACATACACCTACTGGAACAGAGGTTAAGAGGTTTTATTTCCAATCCCAATACATCTGTTAAAGGATTGTACTGAAATTGTACATCAGTTTTTAAGAAAATACTAAAAGGTTAAATATTAATAAGGGGACTCAAATATGGTTTATTAAAAAACAAAAAACACTTACACAGACACAAACACGCACACACTCAATCTGTGTCAACTGAATTTAGAGATAACAGAAACATAATATATTCTAATACATTTAACAACAAGTTTATCATTCATTCATTCATGCAACAACACCATTTATACCGCATGTTAGGTTTTCTGGTATGGGCATAGTCCTTAACTACCACAGGTGTTGCATGACAAGGGATGTGCGGTAATATGTGATAACTTTGTTTTCCATAATATCTTTTGAAAAAATTATTTCACACAAATATTGTGTAAAATAATATGGTTTTTCCATAGCATCCTGGATCAAATTTAAGATTGGATTCTATGGCACAAAAACTAAATCGAGCTTGTAAATATATTTATATATTTATTTGTATTTTGCAAAGAAAGGTCAAATGTAGCGGCTATAATGTTGCACTGAAGAACATTTTGTGAAACATTGAAAACATATTGTGAATACCTTGGAATGGTAAATGGACATTTAGGTATATATATAAACAAAACAGAGCCCACAGCTACGGCATCCTTCCAAACTGACGCTTTATTGGTCTATGTGGCGTGGCAGCATGACATAACCCTTTATCCTTGTGCGTTTCGCCGCGAAGTGCCTTGGTCACAGGTGAGTTGATTCTGTACATGATTTAAGTCCAAGTGGTCACATGGTCCTTACTCTAGACCACCATACCCAGAATGTATCAGTATTCAAATCAATGACTTGGCTAACGTTACAATTTATGCTTACATAGCATTGCATGATTGCCAGTCCATATAGTGTTCACGATGCAAAAATGGAAAGGAAAAATAAAACGCACAGTGCACTTTGCTGCCACTCCGAAAAAAATGTTTGCTTGAAAAGGGAACACCGAGTCTGCCAGAAAGAGGGCAACCCCTCCTTTGTTTCCCTTTCTCACTACCACCACCAAATGATCCTGGAAGTCCAATGATTGGTGTGGTATGGAGCGTGTCATGCCCCCTCCGTTAAGATACACACACAAAGAATTCCACTTTACCGGGGGCCTCCGACTCTGAAGGGCGGGCTCCCAAGCTGGAATGGAGAATCCTGTTAGTTGTATAGATGAAAGAAAACAGAGCCCACAGCTACGGCATCCTTCCAAACTGACGCTTTATTGGTCTATGTGGCCTGGCAGCATGAAACAACCCTTTATCTTTACGCGTTTCACAGGTGAGTTAATTCTGTACATGATTCAAGTCCAAGCGGTCACATGGTCCTTACTCTAGACCACCATACCCAGAATGAATCAGTATTCAAATCAATGACTTGGCTCACGTTACAATTTATGCTTAAATAGTGTTGCATGATTACCAGTCCATATAGTGTTCACGATGTAAAAATGGATATATATATATATATATATATATATATATGTATTTATATATTATCTACTGGCGGTCGCCAGTAGATAGTTCTAGTTAGGACCGTGTTTCCATAGGAAATCCGCAACATTCTATTTGGAATAACTTTGGCGCCGATTGACGAATCCTCGCGAAATTTTCAAAACAGGTGGGGCGCTCCGCTCGGCTTGTACCCTGAAAGTCTTGGGGGGATTCGTCAAGCGGGGGCTGAGAAAAAAGGGGGGTCCCAAAACGCGTTTTTCCCATGCAATTTTCCATATGGACCTTTAGTCCAAGGTACAGCCCAAACGGCAGAACAGAATTACTTTAAATTTGGCAAAGAGGTAGTCCTCAGGTCAGGGATGTGCCTTTTGCATATCTATTGTCAATCCGTTCAGAAGTTCCTGAGAAAATCAAAAGTAAAATCATATATATATCTGGGCGGAGCCTAACCACACATCTCATCGTGAGATCTGATTGGCTGTCAGCACTTCATCCAAGAAGTGTTGGCAGCCATCTTGGGACCAATATACATGATAGCACCTCATTGAAAAGCCTTGCAGTTAATAGAAGATTTTAAGACTTTAGTTACATTATAAATCATTTGTTGATGGTACCATACGCATTTTAGGAATTGTGGTGTGTTCTAAGGTGATTTTACCATGTGAAAAAGCCTTCTGCTGTGATATCATGAATCATGTTTGAGAGAAAACTATTTTCTCATGCTTTTCCCACAGAGGTTTGGAAGGTGATCAATAAGCTAAACTGAGAGCATATTTTCTGTAAATTGACATTATCTTTCTCAGTCATGGGAGAATGAAGTCTGACATTCTCAGTAAAACATGTACATCCAACAAGGGCAGAGACTGTCAGTTGATTCCTTTGTGTTCTACTGCAGCTTCCCAGAGTGTTCTAAAGAACAACTAGAGAGCTAACAGTCCTACTTATGACAAAAGTATGGCACACCTGAAGCCATCTTGGTTGGAATAAGGTGGTAACTCTTAAAACATTTAATTTAAAAAGGAACAAAATGAGGGGGTTCATTTTGCCATAGAAAGTATGATTAGTGCTGCAGAAAGAAAAATTAGGGCACATTTTGAGTGACTTCTCAAATCCTCTTCTATTTCATTAAAACATTCTGACATGCAGACTGAAACATGCACTTTCAATACCAGCAGCAGACTTCCATGGTGAGCAGTAGCTTTACTACAGTGATCTAATAAGCAACTAGAGTGCTAACATTCTGAATTTATGGCAAATGTGTGACACATCTGAATGTCTTCTTGATGGAATCAAAGTAAAAAACTGAAAGTTTTTCCTACTGAGGAGACTTGCGGTACTGGGAATTTTAAGCCCAGCGGTGCAGGGGAACACACCCTATGACTTCGGGTTCTTCCTGTTTCAGACCTACAGAAACACAGAGTCTTCTGGGTGAAGTCAGAGATCAGTTTATTGGCTGCAGACCAATTACAGGTATCCAAGAAGTACAACAGCGTGTATGTTCTTAGGAGACTGCTGAAAATCACAGAAACGGGCTTCTTCTTAAATACAGAATATCCTGCTTCAGACACACATTCCTTGGTTTACGATATGGCCATTACATGTATACATTACAAATGAAAAAGGCAGAGTCATGATGACCATCCCGCATTCCAGTTAAGCCAGCCCGTAATTATTTACCCAGCAAGGCTCAGATCCCACATCAGATATCGATAGACCCCAATAAACATGAGCATCTCCTGTTTGGAAAACAAGCCATAAAGCAGGAACAGTCAGGTGCGAAAGAGATTAGCTGGAGGCTTGTGTAGGATGAAAAGAATTTATGGTGTGTCAAGCCCTGATGCTAATCACAGGTGGCCAGAGGACGGGGAACTCGTGAGACCAGTTTGACCTGGGGCAGCGGAGCCAAGCTGCCCAGGTCACAGAAAAGTCAAAGAAAGGCACATGTGCTCTAAAAGTTCCGTATTTGCTCCATGCTATGTAGCCTATGTGAGGGCAACCATAAGATGGCCACCGCTCTAAGATGAAATCCATGTAGTGATGTATAATAGCGTATACACAGTGCATTCATAGCTAAAACGTTACACAAAGCACTTGTACATACCGCATTAACCATTCGCGGTTCACTAATGCCGGGATAGACAGGGGTAGGGCCCTGCCTCCTACGCGGTCCCAAATTCTAAAGTACGACAGACCCTCCTTTTGCCCTTACATAGGCAATAACCATACTCATTTCAATCCGAGTCTAGGTCAATATTCATGAAGTCATGGAGATGTTGCTGTAGCATCATCCTATTACTTAGCTCGTCCCTTGATACAGGTTTCCTTACACATAATGTAGCACAGAGGCCACATATCGCAGGAGCACACTGTATGCACAGACAGAACAGGAAAAGGATGGCTAAGACCATTCCAATGACCATCAGAACTTTCCAACCCCAGGCAGATATCAGTTCCCAGAACCACCCCACCAGTGACCAATCTCCTTTATCCACGTGTATGGACTCAGATATTTTATGTAGTTTGGAGATGGCTTGATAAACTGTTGGAGCGTTGTCTGGTATGAAAATGCAACAACTGGATTGGATAACCTTACATACCCCACCGCGGTCTGCAAGTATGACGTCTAGAACGATGCGGTTCTGCAAAGTCATGAGGCGATCCGCTTGGAGCTCAGCTGTCAAATTACCAAGGGCACCAGCTGTAACATTAACAGTGGATTCAACCACACGAGTCCGCTGTCTCAGGTTCCTACTATTAACCATAGGTCCCCAAAACGGCAGGAAACCCAAAAAGAAATTTCCCGCTTCCTGACCGGCAGTATCCTCCTTACTAATCACACCTCTCACAACTCTGGTCTTGTGATAGTCAGAGGCGGCAGTAAATGTTGGCGGTAACAGATTTGCAATATAACATGTGCCCGAGAAGTCAGGGGGCAACCATGTATATGCTCGGTCATTGCAGATAAAATATGTACCCTTGGCAGCCAAAAACGCTGGGGAAAACTGTGACGGAAAAGTGTACGTTTCAGTACAGTCACTTCTTCCCAGTTGAGCCCTAGGATTCTGACCATTACCTTGCAAACAGAACCGACCTATGTGGGGTACAACCCAGATTGGGGATGAGATTTTTCGCTGTCTTTCACCCAGACTAATACTATACCCCGTCGCGTTCCACCCTACATAAGCTCTCAACTCTTCTTTGGTAATAGATGAGTATGCGTCGATATCTCTGCTCATATCGGCAACTCCTTTCATTAAAGCTTTGTTATTGGTGCTAGGTCTGATGGAACGCGGTTGTCGCGGGGAGTAGGCATCTAGTGCATAGAGAAACATGGTCTGGAATGCCCATGACGATCCATTGTAACTATACGGCAGCACTAGATAGGGAATACCCTTATTAATGGTATGTGGCATTAAACCACACACCCAACAATTGGTTGTATTCATGACTAGTTGGTGCTGGTGCAGGAGCTGAATAAATGAGTTGTTTACAAATTCAGACCGTCTAGCTTGTTCATGTTCAGGCAGAGGGTGAAAAGAGTGTGAGGAGATAGTAGGAGGAGGTATAGGCTGTACAGTGGGTGCAATGGGCTCTTGAGAGGAGAAGAATACAAATCCTACAGTAAACACTACCATACTACATAATACAAACAGGCATAAAAATACAAAACGTTTGCTCTTCATTATTTTACACATTCTTGTTTTAGAGTTCATTTCCTCAGCGGGTCTCTCCATCTTAAAAAACTCCATCCTCTAATCGTGCCACTCGCGGCGGGTGAGTATCTTCTGCTAAGGAGTACGCCTGTCAGTCCAGGGAACGCCCTAGACCAACCAGAACCGTTGACCTAACGTCTTCGGCCTGTACCCCAAAGTCTTGGCCCCGCGACCCTGCGGCTGAACCCGGATGGTGTTTCGAAAAACAAAAATCAAGAAAGTCCTTCAGATGGGAGAGCTCTGGTTATCAAAAAAATAAAAAGGTAAAAGAAAAAGAATATTTATTTGTCCATAGGCCTTGGTCTTAGATTGTAATGGAAACGGCCAGGTACTGTTTGATCTTGAAACAAAAGTTCAGGCTCTGTAGTGTCCAATCGAATTGACGGCGGCACAGCTTCTTGCAAAATATCGTCACTTTCCTGTGCTGAAGTTGTGCCTTTTATGCGTGCATCACTGAACGGCACAAAACGAGGTACAGTGTCTGTTTCAGAGTCTGCGATACCCTCCTGGACCCACTGGTCATACGGCAGAGGCAAAGGTATCCTCTTCATGTGGGCGCCGTGGATCCAGTTCTTTTTCCCCTTTACTCGAACAGCTGATCTTGTAGACAGTAACACGAGATGAGGGCCAATCCAGCGGGGCTCATCGTTGCTTTTCCGCTGGAAGTTTTTCACGAGGACCCACGTGCCAGGTTCGATAGGGTGTCCAGGAGCTTCAGAGGCCGGGGGAGAGTATCATGCACCTGTTGGTGTAAAACACGAAGTTTAACCGTCAAATCATACAAGTAATCAAGCAGTACTGGGTGTTCGATTTCACTGAATTTCGTCGGTCTTGGCACACCCCATACATGGGCCGGGCGGCCAAAAACGACCTCGTAGGGACTAAGTCCCACTCGTGAATGCACAGTCATTCTGGTGGACAGGAGTGCTAGAGGCAGAGCGTCAGGCCATTTAAGACCTGAGCTCGCTTGGATTTTGGCCAGTTTGAGTTTTAGAGCGCCATTGTAGCGCTCTACTAATCCAGCTGATTGGGGGTGATTTGCAGCGTGAAATTTCTGCTTTATACCTAGTCCCTCACACACATTCTTCATCACTTGGCCCACAAACTCACTCCCATTATCACTCCACACCATTCTTGGCATTCCAAACCTAGGGAAAAATTCCTTCACAAGGGCTTTGGCTGTGGACAGAGCAGTGTTATCTTTTAGAGGATAGGCCTCTATCCATTTTGAGAAAGCGCAAACAACCACCAATAAATATTTCAGGTTGTTGCATCTTTCCATGTGGATAAAATCCAACTGCAAAACTTCAAATGGATATGATGGAGGCGCAAAATGACCAGCTGGAGTTGGGGTTCCCCTACCAGGGTTGTACTTCAAGCATACCATACAATTCTTGACCACATTCTCTGCACACTTAGGAATTCCAGCATTCTGCCATACTGGAGCCAACAACTTACAAATTCCTTTCGTACTGATATGTGCCAATCCATGTGCCATAGTAACCACTGGAAGCACATATGCATCAGGTAACAACCATCGCCTATGTTCTGACAAATCAATCCAACAACCATTCTCATCCAACTTACCCATACTTTCTCTCCACTTGCTCAACTCTTTCTCTGTGGCTTCAGCTTGAAGGGACTTTACACTCTCTATTGTGTTTTCACACATTCCAACATCACCAACCCATCTGGCAGGGCCTGCAACAAACATTCGAGTCTTTACATCTTTTGCTGTTTCTTTCGCGACTTCATCAGCAAACGCATTACCACGACCAACATCATCAGTGATTTTCTTGTGCGCACTGCATTTCATAATCGCAACTTGTAACGGTAGGGTCAGCCACTCAAGGAGATCATTCACCAGCTTGCCATTCTGAATCTTAGCTCCATGCGAAGTCAGGAACCCACGTTCCTTCCACAATCGCCCAAAACTATGAGCCACGCCAAAGGCGTACTGGCTATCCGTATATATGTTCACTTTCATTCCTTCAGACAACACACATGCTCTCGTAAGGGCAATCAATTCTGCTGCTTGAGCTGAATTTTGTGGCACACGCGCAGTTTCCACAATCGTGTGCAAAGTCGTGATAGCATATGCAGCAGTCGTATCACCATTCAGAAGCTTGAAACACGAACCATCCACCCATAAAGTAGCATCACACTCAGTCAGGGGAGTATCTTTAAGATCTACTCTTCCTTTCGTCTCTTCTTCTGTTCTGAACAGACAATCATGTTGCTCAATCTCATCTAGGTCTGCTGGAATTGGTAATAGTGTAGCTGGATTCAACGTGTTTCATCTCTTTATGTGTATATGATTTGCTAACAGTGTCAGCTCATAACCAGATAATCGCGCACTAGTTAAGTGTTGTGTCTTGGTCCTGTTTAACAATGTGTCCACAGCATGTGGAACCATAACAATCAATGTATGATCCATTACTAGGCCAGCAGACTGTCGAATAGACATAGCTGCGGCGGCTGTGGCTCTCGGACAACTTGGCAATGCCCTCGCTACCGGATCCAAGGTTGACGAAAAATATGCGCATGGACGCGGTCTATCGCCAAAAGGCTGTGTTAAAACTGATAATGCGCAACCATCTTTCTCATGAACATACAATGTAAAAGGCTTGCTGTAGTCAGGGGTACCCAACACAGGAGCTGAATGCATTACGCAATTCCCAAAAACTTTTCTGACACTCTTCAGACCATGGAATAGGATTCGGTGTGTCTTTGCATGTTAATGCTAACAACGGTTTTGCCAACAAGGAAAAATTAGGAATCCAATGCCTACAGTATGAAGTAATGCCCAAGAAAGCACGCACTTCTCTCTGTGTTCTTGGCGCACTCAACTGTGCAATGGCTTGAAGTCTTTCTGGGGTCAGTTTCCTTCCCTCCTTCGATAAGAGATGACCTAAGTAGGTCACTTCTTGTCGACAATATTGCAGCTTTGAGAGAGACACTGTGATGGAAGGCAGACAAATGACGCAACAATGACAAGGTAGCGTTTTTGCAAATCTTTTCAGTATCCGCGGCGATTAGTAAATCGTCAACGTACTGAATGAGGATAGCGCCACTGGGTAAAACCAGTGCATCAAGCTGCGCTTTCAAAGCCTGACTGTATATTGATGGACTTTCACAGTAGCCCTGGGGAGCGCGTTTAAAGCGGAAGCTGCGACCTCCTAAACTAAAACCAAAAATGTCTCTGCTCTCCTCTGCAATTGGGATGCTAAAGAAAGCATTCTTTAGATCGATCACTGAGAACCATGCAGCCGAGGCTGGAATCATGGTTAACAGGGCAGTTATATCAGGGACAACTGGAAACTGTGGTACAACAATCTTATTAACCTCTCTAAGATCAATCACAAATCTGTAAACAGGTGGCTGTGAAGGGTCCATTCGTTTTAAGACAGGTAAAACAGGACTATTGCAAACGTTGCCTCTTGTCTCATCAATTACACCCTTTTTAATTAAATCACTGACAATTGCTAACAATGCTTTCTGACCTTCATTGGAGATCTTGTACTGGGGAATACGTGGCAATCTGACATTGGCTTTTAAAGTGACCACATATGGCGGTATTTCCAAAAGACCCACATCATTGGGACCAGTAGCCCAAAGGACATCCGGAAGGGATGACAATTCAGGTGGCATTGCATTTTTAGACAAATACATCGGGGAAATCACTTTCTTGCCTAATGTAAGTTGTACTCCTGAGGGAGAACAATATAGCGTTGCATGCAATCTTTTTAGCAAATCTAATCCCAGCAAATTTTCACCACAACCTGTCGTTAGAATGAGGGGTGCTTTTAGCTCACAAGGTCCAACAGAAAGTGACATAGGACTAGAAATCGGGTTCCTAACTGGGGCGCCAGAAAAACCTACTGAAACATTCATTTCGCCAGACAAAGGCGCGCCAGGGAGTTTTGAATGCATAATTGAACTCTTTGCAGCACCAGTATCCAGCAGAAAGGGCTCCGTTACATTTGCTGTAGTTACTTTAACATAAGGTCCGCTCTGATCCACTGGCACTGAAACAACTTCCTCTCTCTGTCTACGGCGGTCCTAGTAATCATCATCTTCTACATTGTCGTCTTCTGCATAATAATCATTATTGTAGTACTGAGCTGTATTGCCAGTCGCATTGGCTTGCTGATCAAAGCTATTTATGGTATTTTGAGGCGGAAGAGGACGCGCGTTCTGGGGAATATTTCCACACCCTCTACCCCTAGGGGCTTGCTGACCACCTCTACCTCTTGCGCCATACGCATTACTGTTACGCTGCATTAATTTAGGGCAACTATATTTAAAATGACCTTCCTCTTTACAATATGAACATTGGTTGGGACCTTCAGGGATTCGTGGTTGATAATACCCGTTCATTTGCTGATTACTCTGAAACTGTTGGGGTTGCTGATAGATACCTTGTGTTTGCCTATAATTACTCTGTCCTCCACGTGGCGGATAGGCCTGCTGTAAAAGGACCTTTGTTTTAAGTTTTTTCGTTTTCTTATCTGTTCTATCCTTCTCATCTTTGTCTCTGTTCTCATAATACTGTGCAGTAGCCAGTATTTGCGCTGAAGAGGAAACAGCCCAGGAACTTTCTGAGTCTTTTAATTTCTTACACAACTCGGGAAGTAGATTCTGCACAAATTTATCAACAAATAACCGTTGCCCACCTTCAGTGCTCATGTCTTGACCACTGTGGTCGATAAACGTTTCTTCAAACCTGGTAAAGAAATCGGACACTGTCTCATCTTTCTTCTGCTTACATGCGGATAGTTTATCCCAATTTACGCGCATCGCGGGCATTATAGTTTTCATGTAGGTAATAATTCTACCAGGGAGTTCTGCTACCAAAGGGTCAGGCTTCGCGCCACCAACTTGTCTAGCGTCTGCAGCAACGATATTAGCCCATGTACCCCCTAGCTCTGCAGCATGATCCGTATTACGGATGGATCCCCATAAAGGCTGTGGAACAACATTCCCAAACAACATATCTATATCGGCTAGATTCATGACACATGATTCTGCAGTTTGTGATAACTCCTTATAATATCCTGCAGGGTTTTTACGGGGATCAGGCAATGTCTGTTTAAGCGCTAACACCTCAGAACGCTTCCATGGAACATGTACCCAAACACGCTGAAAATGCGCTAAGACAGGTGGATTAGCATTTGGATCAGCAGGTCTCCAAACTGGGGGAACCTCACGCATCGGATATTGGCGCGCTTTTACCTTTTTCCCCACATTGAATTCCTGTTCGAACAATGATTGCTGACAATCCCCATTTCTGAGGGACAGTAAAATCGCAACTGCTTTATCTACATTGGGACCCACAATTATACCTTTTTCAAAATCAAATCGCACTCGACACAATTCCTGTGGGTTTGGGTTTGCACCATTATCCTCCAATTCCTCACAGAGGAATTCACACATTTTATCAAAGACATACCTCTGCTTTGGGGCATCCCATTGGTGAAAAACGTTAACAACTGATTCCACATCATAGAGTGAAGGGAAACCAATCCACCTACGCGCCAGATGATCTAACACCTCTTTCTCGTCGGGAAAAGGCAGCTGACTGCGCAATTGCTTACGCTGTAAGGCAGGAGTCGCACTAGATGACCCAAAGAGAGGCGACATTAAACTAGTAACTACATTAGCTAGTCGTTGTCGTGCTGAAGGAGAAGTTGAGGCGAAAACGGGGGGATAGACAGAGGGAAGAAAAACAGATTCAGATACAGGTACCTGGGTAGTGTAAGAAGGAGCGCCAGGGGAAACCGCTGGCGTGCTAGGCAAAGTCGCAGGAAGCGCGGGGGTAACAGGTAGCGAAACTGGCGGCCCTTGAGAGGGCTGCACTGCAGGGATGGGAGCCAGCTAAAGAGGAGCTGGCAGCTGCGGGAAGGCTTGCGACATATTTACTGGAGGCTGCGCATTTACAAGCTGTGGAGGTGCTGTGGCATTTTGCGCATACGGGGGTGGTGAACTTAACAAATGGGACATTAGGGAATCTTTTTCTTTCTCTTTTGTCTCATCTTGCACAAGGGGTGACAAAACAGGGTAACATTTATCAATCCCTAGTTTGCGCTGTCTGTGCAATTGCTCATTCATTTGTTCCTCCTCATTATCTTTAAATTGCACAGCTGCTTGCATCACTGACATACCTCTCTCTCTCTCTTATTCCTTTTCGCTAGCTTTATTTCCTTCTGTTTGGCTTCCTTTCGCCATAGGCGGAAAGAATCAAACATCGCCGGCCGGGCTTTCTTTTTAAACAATTTTACTTCCAAATTATCTAAGATATCTGTATCGAAACTACCATTTTGGGGCCATTTTAAAACACCGTCCTTTCTGGTGTATCGGATCCATATTTCTTTATATGCAATGGGGCCCACGCCATGTTTTACATAAAGCTCATAAGTTGGAGTTCCAATTGGAGGAACCGGACATATCCTCTAACTGGAAATCCCTTCTACAACTCAAACAAAACCAATTACCAAATACACTAGCACCAGGCATCTTCGCTCACTAGTCTAGTTCCAAACTTCAAAGGATTATTGATTACTATAGTCTCGTGAATACACGAGTCCTCTGGCTTTGGGGTTTGCAAACTCCAAATAAACCAAAATTATCCCGAAGGATACCAAACAAATTGGGAGACGCTCCACTTATACTTAACTGAATATCGATGATCAATGACGTCACCAGAAGACTCTCTCGATTGTTTTGCTCTACCAAAATCGTCAAGGGTCCAAAACAGGGTGATTAATCAGGGCAGCAGTCCTTCGTAGCCGTCGGGACGCGGAGAACCTCGCAGAAAAGACTTTCGGACCACGTCGACATGCAGGGGTCGATGAAGTGGCGGCCTTCCTCCAGAATTTCCACACGAAGCTCCTCACGAACCTCTGGCTTGGACCGGTACCGCTGAAATCGCGCCGAGTTGGGCGCCAACTGCAGTACTGGGAATTTTAAGCCCAGCGGTGCAGGGGAACACACCCTATGACTTCGGGTTCTTCCTGTTTCAGACCTACAGAAACACAGAGTCTTCTGGGTGAAGTCAGAGATCAGTTTATTGGCTGCAGACCAATTACAGGTATCCAAGAAGTACAACAGCCTGTATGTTCTAAGACTGCTGAAAATCACAGAAACGGGCTTCTTCTTAAATACAGAATATCTTGCTTCAGGCACACATTCCTTGGTTTACGATATGGCCATTACATGTATACATTACAAATGAAAAAGGCAGAGTCATGATGACCATCCCACATTCCAGTTAAGCCAGCCCGTAATTATTTACCCAGCAAGGCTCAGATCCCACATCAGATATCGATAGGCCCCAATAAACATGAGCATCTCCTGTTTGGAAAACAAGCCATAAAGCAGGAACAGTCAGGTGCGAAAGAGATTAGCTGGAGGCTTGTGTAGGATGAAAAGACTTTATGGTGTGTCAAGCCCTGATGCTAATCACAGGTGGCCAGAGGACGGGGAACTCGTGAGACCAGTTTGACTTGGGGCAGCGGAGCCAAGCTGCCCAGGTCACAGAAAAGTCAAAGAAAGGCACATGTGCTCTAAAAGGCCCGTATTTGCTCCATGCTATGTAGCCTATGTGAAGGCAACCATAAGATGGCCACCGCTCTAAGATGGAACCCACGTAGTGATGTATAATAGCGTATACACAGTGCATTCATAGCTAAAACGTTACACAAAGCACTTGTACATACCGCATTAACCATTTGCGGTTCACTAATGCCGGGATAGACAGGGGTAGGGCCCTGCCTCCTACGCGGTCCCAAATTCTAAAGTACGCAGACTGTAGTAAATGAGGAAATTAGGAAACATCATAACAAATAAGTCTCCCAAAATGGCCACCAGAGACAAAAGAGCCCAAATGTAGCCCAAATATCACCGAGATGTAGCCCAAGTATAGCCCAATGACAGAATGTCCCAGAGTGTTCTAACGAACAACTAGAGCGCTAACAGTCTTACTTATGACAAAAGTATGGCACACCTGAAGCCATCTTGATTGGAATAAAGTGGTAACAGTTAAAACATTTAATTTACAAAGGAACAAACTGAGGGGGTTCATTTTACCACAGCAATTATGATTAGTGGTGCAGAAAGAAAAATTAGGGCACATTTTGACTTCTCAAATCCTCGTCTATTTCATAAAATAATTCTGACATGCAGATTGAAACATGCACTTTGAATACCAGCAGCAGACTTCCCTGGTGAGTAGTAGCTTTACTACAGTGATCTAATGAGCAACTAGAGTGCTAAGATTCAGAATTTATGGCAAATGTGTGACACATCTGAATGCCTTCTTGATGGAACCAAACTAAAAAACTGAAAGTATTTCCTACTGAGGAGACTGCAGTAAATGAGGAAATTTGTAAACTTCATAACAAATAGATCTCCCAAGATGGCCTCCAGAGACAAAAGAGCCCAAATGTAGCCCAAATATCACCGAGATGTAGCCCAAGTATAGCCCAATGACAGAATGTCCCAGAGTGTTCTAACGAACAACTAGAGCGCTAACAGTCTTACTTATGACAAAAGTATGGCACACCTGAAGCCATCTTGATTGGAATAAAGTGGTAACACTTAAAACATTTAATTTACAATGGAACGAAATGAGGGGGTTCATTTTCCCATAGAAATTATGAATAGTTCTGCAGAAAGAAAAATTAGGGCACATTTTGACTTCTCAAATTCTCTTCTATTTCATAAAAATATTCTGACATGCAGACTGAAACATACACTTTTAATACCAGCAGCAGACTTCCGTAGTGAGCCGTAGCTTTACTACAGTGATCTAATGAGCAACTGGAGTGTTAACATTCAGAGTTTATGGCAAATGTGTGACATATCTGAATACCTTCTTGGTGGAATCAAAGTAAAAAACTGAAAGCATTTCCTACTGAGGAGACTGCAGTAAATGAGGAAATTAGGAAACTTCATAACAAATAAATCTCCCAAGATGGCCACCAGAGACAAAAGAGCCCAAATGCAGCACAAATATCACCCAGATGTAGCCCACATGTAGCCCAATGACAGAAGTGTGCAAAACACTTATTTTTTGTGTATTTGCAGTTTTATATAGTGCAGACTTGTCAGGTATTGGAGTGCTTTACATGAGCATTGGTTACATCACACAAGATCAAATTCATTCTGGTTGTAGACATGGGGAGATTAAGTGATTTGACCAGAATCACAGAATGTTGAGCTGAAGCAGAAAATCCAACCTGGTTCCCCAGTTGCAAAGTCTGCAGCTCTGGAAGTAACACCACATCCTCTCCCCTAGGTGCAACATTTAATCAAGTGGTCAACTGGATAAAAAAACTTAAAGATTACAAATAATTTAAAAGTTCTTTGTCGCTATTTGAAAACTCATAAAATATGTCCTCATTTTAGTTTTTTAGAGCACTAACCATAATTTTGATGCAAATAAGACCCTCTCATATATGTAATTTCTAAAGGAAATACTCTAGGTATTACAGTTTTGATTACATCAAGATGACGTCAGGCGTTGCACACTTTTGTAATAAATATATAATGTTAGCAATCTAGTTGTTCATTGGGATACTGTTGAGAGGCAGAGGCCAGGGGCACGGACTCTGAAAATTGAAGGCAGGTAGGAGAGTGCAGAGGCAACAAATTGACCACACTGGGCAGGCAGGAAGGGCAGTGGCAGCACAACAGACTATGGAGGGCAGTGGAAAGGGGGGCAGGGGCAACAAACCAACAATACAGGACTGGCAAAAGAGGCTGTGGCAATATAATAGACCATTGTGGGCAGAAGGAAGAGGCAGTGGTAGTACAACCATACATGCCAACAGACCCGTTTCAGCCAGGAAACGTCCAATGATTTTAAGCTCAAATGGGCTTTACTTGATCTGTCTCCTGTCTACAATCTCCTCTTTTTTAATGTAACTCAAAGGGGAAAATCAATACCCCAGTTTTTTTTCAAATTGTTTGCAAGTATGGTACATTGGATCATGGTAGGTAGGAGGAATTGGGGTAGGGACATGGACTCGGATAACAGAGGACAGGAGGGACATGGAGAGGTGCACCAAACTGACCCTACAGGGCAGGCATCAGGGAGTGCAGCACAACAATCCATGGAAAGCAATAGGGAGGGGACAGGACCATGCACATGGACAACAGAGAACAGAGGGGAAAGAGGCAATGGTAGCTAGCTGACCATAATGGACAGACAGGAGAGAAAGCTGCAGCATAACAGACCATAAAGGGCAGGAGGGACGGATCAGGGGCATTACAATGGAACAGGCAAGCCAGGAGGGAGGGAATAGGGGTCTGCACATGGAAAAAGAGGGCTGGGGCAAGGGGGCAGGGCAGGAGCAGCAAGATGACCATGGAGGTCAGGCAGTATGGGCACTAGAAACAAGACACACCATGGAGAGCAACAATGAGACTATGATGTCATACACACAGACCATGGAGGGAAGGTGGGAGGGGGCAGGGGCAGCTAGCTGACCACACAGGGAAGGTGGGAGGGGCCATGGCAGCACAGAAGACCATGCATGGCAAGCAGGAGGGTTAGTGGCAGCACAATGGCTATGATGGGCAAGAAGGAGGGTGCAGGGGCATGCGCAAAGGACCATGGAGGATAGAAGGGAGGGTCAGGACCTGGGCACAGACAAGAAAGTTCAGGGGAAGGGGCCTCACAACGGACCGCACGTGGTAGGCAGGAGGAGCAGTTGCAGCACAACAGACCAGGGAGGGCAGAAGGGTGTGGCAGTAAAATGGACCATGGAGGACAGGAGGAAGGGGATAGAGGCATGGCATGTGGACAGGCAGGGTGGAGGTGGGAGGGACAGGTTACAGTCATCTGACAATGCTAGGCAGGTGGGAGGGAAGTGGCAGCTCAACAGAACACTCAGAGTAGATAGGAGTGGCAGGTCCATGGGATGGAGGAGGGGCATGCACAAAGACATCGGATGGCAGGGGGAAGGAGAATAGGGGCAGCAAGCTAAGCACAGAGGCTAAGCAGGAGGTCAATGATGGGCCATAGAATTGGGCAATGGAGGACAGCAGGAGTGGACTGGTACATCATGCTAAATGGAGGGCAGTGGCAGCACATCAGACCATGTATGGCAGGAGGGAGGAGGCTAGTCCATGGATTCAGGCAGCAGAGGATAGGGAGGAGGTAGATGGGGCAGCAAGCTAACTGTTCAGAGAAGGTGGGTATTAGGAACTTTATTGTTTTTAAAATGTGTGTCTGTGCGAACTACGTAAAATATGAACAAGTATGCAGCATAATCTCACTTTTATTCAGGAAGAAGAGGACGTTTGTGACTGTGACTCCGGGCTCACTTGGCAGAAACACCCCCTGACCCTCCACCCCCCATCGCAAAATGTAATGTCCGTGAAAAGGGTAGGTGGATGCAGTGTTATATAGAACATAGTCCTGAGAGCACGATTGAAAATGAAAACTAGATATAGTATATGGTATAAACTATGCACCAAAAAGTGTGATATAAGATGAACCGGGGCGTGAAATATAATATGCAATACATTGTGCGCAATGACAGATTCATTGGAGAGCGCGAGATAGCACAGGCACTAGCTCGTGCTATGCGATATGCGCCTTGGAGTGTAATATGCACAGGGCAGTGTTGTGTAACCTAACTAGTCTCTAAAATTGTAATATAAAATATGTGCTGGGGAGTGTAACGTTGCATATGCACTGTGACAAAGATATGGATCCCAGATTGTAATATGTATGGCATAGCGCTGTGCGTTATAACATAGGCATCGAGGAAGGCACGTTAGATGGGGCAATATAACCCGTGCGAAGGCAAGTGTGGCACGACATATTCACAGGGTGGTGTTACAGTGCACATGGGCTAGAGAGTGTCATAGCATTACGCACTAGCTGGTGGAATACAACACAGAGGTGTGAGGCACTCGGCGGGCACTGGTGGGTGTAACACAGCCTTGGGCTCAGCCAGGAGCACACTGTGACTCTCAAGTGAGGTTCGTCTCCTTTCCAGAGAGTAAAATAAAAAGTATTACACATCCGGCGGTGGATGTGTGTTTTATTAACCGTGAGGGGGGTTTCTTGCATAGTTTGGTCGAATTTTTGTGGAATCCCCTTTGAATGGCTTGGTGTGCGTGTATATTAAATGTGCCTGTCAATAGCTACCCATGTTTGTATAAATAAACGACAAGGGTGTCTGCCGGGATTAGGCACGGTAGGGCATCAGACACGTCAGAGCTTCACTAGCGGTGTAAATACATTCCATGTGGATTCATTCTATGCATAGTTGCCTTTTAATGATTATCACGCAAATCGTCATGGTGATAGGTACATACGGTTTGTCCAGCATGTCCTAAGTGTTTCTAAAAATATATATTTTTTTTAAATAATAAAAAACAAAGGCCGGCCCTGGGGGATGGGGTCCCCGGGGCCATAAGTGGCCTGAGGAGAGGGGCAATGCAGCCCCCTCCTAAAGAATAAATAAAAAAAAGGCCTTGACCCAGGGGTTGGGGTCCCCGGGGCCGATTAAGGCCTTGGGAGGGCCAAATTTTTCTTTTTTAAACAAAAAAATTAGGGTGCAGGCCTGTTCTGCTTGGGTTTTCGGATCAGATAGAACCCGCTCATCAGAGCCTCTCTAACCCAGCCAGAACGTTACCCTCTCCCTAGGGCCTATTCACAACAAGTAACCACAGATATATACCACCTAAGGACAGGGAATTCCTACCATATATATCTATATATATATATATATATATATATATATATATATATCTAGACCTCTTATAATACAAGTGGCGGCCTCGCGATCCCAGACGGACCCAGGACTTCCTACCCAGACGGCAGCCTCAGCCTCGCGGTCCCAGACGGACCCAGGACTTCCTACCCAGACGGCAGCCTCAGTCTCGCGGTCCCAAACGGACCCAGGACTTCCTACCCAGACGGCAGCCTCAGCCTCGCGGTCCCAGACGGACCCAGGACTTCCTACCCAGACGGCAGCCTCAGCCTCGCAGTCCCAGACGGACCCAGGACTTCCTACCCAGACGGCAGCCTCAGCCTCGCGGTCCCAGACGGACCCAGGACTTCCTACCCAGACGGCAGCCTCAGCCTCGCGGTCCCAGACGGACCCAGGACTTCCTACCCAGACGGCAGCCTCAGCCTCGCGGTCCCAGACGGACCCAGGACTTCCTACCCAGACGGCAGCCTCAGCCTCGCGGTCCCAGACGGACCCAGGACTTCCTACCTAGACGGCAGCCTCAGCCTCGCGGTCCCAGACGGACCCAGGACTTCCTATCCAGACGGCAGCCTCAGCACAAGTTCATCCTATGATTACCATAATCAGTTCTACTATTTACCAGATCACACAAGAACTGCCAGTTTGAGCACAACCTGTTCTCTGGTTCGAGGGGTTCCTCTCTCCCTTATTCAGTTACCACTTACCTGATCAGGGTTAACATCTGTTCATGTCAAGTCACAGCTGACTAGAAGAATAGGCTACCCTCTTATACAAGAACACGCAGCACATGTTGATTCACTACAAACTGAATACTTTATTATTTATTATATACGTAATCACATAACATTACTGTGTAACACATAACCTGCAAAGAAAAATGAAAGATTAGGTTGTACACTCTAATAAGAAAGGGGTCGACATCACCTTAGTCGTGTGTAGCCTGCACTCAATGGTCATCTAGGTTCCCTTCTCGTCTGTGCCTCGGCTCGCCTGGAGATCACACCTCCGTAGCTCCCTTCTCCGAGTCACTGGGACCTCTTCCTCATCGGCTACTCTCTCCTCTCTGGCAATTCTGCTAGAAGAGTATCTGTCTCTCGGTTTTTCTCCGCCTTCAAGTTTGTCATCTGTCTTCCCTGGAATAAGTAGTAGCTTTACTGCTAACGGCTAGATGCCGCCTACGGACTGAAGTAAGTGCCCCGTAACTGCCTCAGACTTTTACTAATATAGAGGTGCATTTCCTCATGGAAAATTCCGGCCCGTAACCTGCCGCCCACCAAATTCTTGTACCTCCCCGTGCCAAGGACATTTTCCCAGCCGGCCGGCCTGATGTAGCGTCTTCGGCATGAAGAAAAATACAATCCTTCGATAAGGGCCGGTCTGAACCGGTTCTCTCCAAGCGAATAACACCTCATAACTAAAACATCCCCTTTAACCTAGAAGCATCTCAAGCTGCCGGAGCAGAAAGAAAGATGGAGTCTCCCCCGTTTGAGGCCTACCAGGCCTGAATTCAGCACGGCTCCATGAAATACCCTCACTACAGGGCAGGTTATCCCTAATACTAACGAATCTATCCCCTAGGATATGTGTGCAAGCCCTAATCTATGGGGAAGAACACAGGATCATGTCGAAGTGCCTAGTAAATAGACTTCATTCACTACTCTAACCCTTAGGCTTGAATGGTAGAGAGACTGAAGTCACCCTAATCACCCATCAACACAATAGGGCCGGGAAAATCGAGCAGTACATTTCACCCTTGACTTCAGTCTATTATACATTCATTAAACAGAACTAACATCTGTGGAGGAATAATATGAAACAAAGCTAACTGATCTATGTCTAGTACCAAATGTGCAAAATTGAAGTAGTGAAGGAATACACTGAATAAAGCAACAAATAGAAATCAAAACAGCGATGGTAATTAGAATACCTCCTAATATTCGACGTAACAGATACAGGTCAGGTAACCAATTAAAGAGCCAGTCAAACCAGCCCTGGTCAATGTGTTTTCTAACTTCCTCCGTCAAGTCATGTAGCCTGTCAATGTGAGCGCGAATAGATTGTGTATGATCAGACAAGTTAAAACAACAAAGACCCTCAAAATCGGAGCAGTCGTGTCCATGTTTAAGCAAAAGATAATCAATGGCCGCTCGATTTTGCAAGATGGCTCTCCGTTCACCCTGGGCGTCTAACAGCATGTCAGATAGGACTGTAGAAGTATTATTAATGGATTTTACCATCCAGCAGGCCATTTTCTCAATAGATTTAGCATTATAAACCGCCAAAGCAGGAACACCAATAATTGAAATAGCCAGGCTAAGGTATTCAGACTTGGAATATAAATGCAAAGATGAGTCACAATCCTCCTGTAACATCACTGTATCTCGAATCACACGAGAATTGGCATTTGGATGTGACGAGAACATCAGTAAGCTGAGTCTCGTAATGGCACAGGGGCCACCAGAAATATTTGCGGGGACATATGGCCAAGAAGTATTACCACATGAGAAAAGCCATCCGGCAGGTAGCAACATCGTGCGATAATGACTAGGGGTAACTACCAAACTCTTGCAAGTCATATTGTTCAGGACCGAAGCACATGTTTTCGGTGTCCTTTGAAGGCACAAAGTTCGCTCATGAAGGGTGAAGGAAGTAGCACCTTTCAATTTCAGACGTAGACATTCAGAAATTGCACTAGGATTACATGTAAGGAAAAAACACATATCTCCTTGTGTGATATTATAGGTAACTATTTGGGACTGGACGGGGGGTATCTGGTCCGGTAGTTCAGTACATAAGGGGCAATACGCATGGGTGGCAAAATCGCCCAGAAGAACATTGGGGCGAGCGTTTGAAATGTTGAAAATATTAGTTAGAGTTTCCAGCGAAGCAGGGACAGCAACCAGACAGGTCGCTAAGATGTCGTGTACAGATCTCATCGGCGTCAAACAAAAGTGAGGGGCATCGGTCACCCTTTTCGCCAGTAGGGTCCAAAAGTTCGATGACGAATCCCACGCAGCGAGGGAACGCGACACTCGGGCGCGTAGCTCATCCGGGGTTGACGGGAGTCCTCCTCTCTCGTCGAACCAACCCGAAAATAGTCCAGCGACGACACATCCTGCAGCAACAGTCCAAAGAATGATCTGAAAGAGAATCAAATACAGGCATTAATCATTCTCGTAAGTAACATTTGTCAGCCGGGACCGCATCCCAGCTATCTTTCCCTGGTCTCATAACTAAAATGGTGTTATTATGACCGGTGGCGATGACCTCTGCCTGTTCAGGGGGAGCCTTAGGCGACTGCACCCAAACCCTGGCCCCAGGGTTATCTGTGGAGCCAAAACCTTTCTGGCCTCGTACAGTTAGCAAAGTTGGGGCAGTGCCTTTTACCATCCCACCACTGAAGACAGGCATTATGAGTAATTGAGCCACTCGGTCAGTTCGATGGATCAGCAAATCAGCCTCACTGCTATTTAGCAGGAGCACCTTAATCTCTCCCTGATAATCACTGTCAATGACCCCTCCAAGTACCTGAATGCCTTTTACAGCCAGCCCCGATCTAGGGGCGATTAATCCAAAATTCCCGGGTGGTATATGAACACCAACACCGGTCGCGATGATGACCCGATCTTTACCTTTTATAACGGTGTCATCCATGGCATGCAAGTCTAAACCTGCCGACCCTGGGGTCGCTCTACATGGAGCCAAAGCTCCGGGAGTAATCTCCCAGTACATCACAGTCTCTCTGATTTCATTTGGCTGAGCATTAACATTCGGAGGGAACAAACGCATAAGTGGAGATTCAGCATTTAGAAAAGGACGATTATTCAAAATTAATAGCGCTTGGGACAAAAAGTCTCGCCAATTCTTATATTTGTCATCAGTTAATTTACGCAGCTGCCCCTTCAGCAGACCATTCAATCTCTCCACAAGACCCGAGGCCTGTGGATAGTATGGGACATGAAACACCCAGTCAATATTGTTTTCCACACAGAATTCCTGTACCAATCTTCCACGAAAATGGGATGCATTATCAGATTGAATTTGGAATGGTACACCATAATACATGATAATCAATTCCAATGTTTTAATGGTATTCAATTGGGTAGCTTGCTTACAGGGAAGGGCTACCAACAAGCCACTGTATGTATCAACAATAGTGCAAACATATTGACAATTCCTACTCATGGGAAGTGGACCGATGTAATCAATTTGCCAAATTTGAGCGGGAAGTTTCCCGCGATGTAAATGACCTTTAACAATTTGGGGCACTTTGCGCTGTCTGATATGCTGACAAATGGGACAATGTAAAATAACATTCTTGATCAAATCTAAGGGAATATAAATTCCTCGATCAGCAGCCCACCTGCTAGTGGCTTTCTCTCCAAAATGTCCTGCCTTCTGGTGGGCCCATTTCGCCAATCCCGCAATATCAGAATCTTGCCTGTCCACCACTGCCTCAGCAATTTTAGATTTCTCATCTGCAATGTTATGAAAAAATTTGTCAAGAGAATCTTTAGGAGTGTGAGCATCCACATGGAAGATTGTAACAGTACTCTGTGGGAGCATCTCCCAAATCTCCTGCCATAATTCTTTTCCCCACAACTGTTTTGAATGCAATTCCCAATTATGGGAATGCCAAGTCGGTAACCAAACTGCCAGTCCATTGGCAGTAGACCAAGAGTCGGTGAAAATATGACATGTGCCGGGTAATTCTTGTTTCAGGACTTGATAAACAGCATACAGTTCAGCAAATTGGCTGCTCTTACCTTCACCAGTTGTGCTCAGCAGTTTTCGTGTGATCGGATTATAGGACACCGCTTTCCAGTGCCGTTTCGGCCCTATGAACCTTGCTGAACCATCCGTAAACCAGACATGGTTCCTGTCCTCCGCGGACAAATCATCAAAAGGTCTACCCCACTTGACAGGAGACTCCTGTACTAAAGGTACGGAACATACACTCTCAGTCTCAGTCGATGGCGCTCGCGCCACCTGCTCATGTAAAGATGCAACTCCTTTTCGGCGAACTCATAACCCACTGCATAATAGGAATCTCAGGTCGCAAAACTATATCATGTCCCAAAGTCAATTGCTCGGTATCCACCAGAGCCCAATAACATGCAAGTAACTGTTTCTCAAAAGGTGTATAACGCTCACCAGCATCGGGTAACTTTTTGGTCCAGAAACCCAACGGCACTCTACTCCTGCCTTGCTTCTGCCACAAACTCCAATTCGCATAAAGGCCCTGTACAGACACATTCAAATCTACCTCACCATCACGTACGGGCCATAAATCCAAAGCATGTTGAATTGCCTCTTTTGCTAGGTTGAACGCATCTTGCTGTGGTTTATCCCAATCAAATGCATTCTTTTTACGGGTGACACGGTACAAGGGGGCCAATATTTGACTCAAATGAGGAATATGCTGACGCCAAAAACCAAATAAACCAATGAAGCTTTGGGCTTCTTTCCTATTCCTTGGAACTGCAAAATCAAGAATTTTCTGTTTAACCTGAGGGATCACTTCACGGTGCCCTTCATGCCAATTAATACCCAAAAATTTTACAGCCTGGGACGGGCCTTGTAGTTTATTCGGATTGATTTCCCAACCTTTCTCACGCAGGCACCCAATCACTCTGTCCAATTGGGTCTGAACTTCCTCTTGTGTTTCGCCTTGGATCAAAACATCATCAATATAATGACAGATCTGGACTTGCGGATGAACCGGTACCTCAGCCAAATGCTCTGCCACCAGCCGGTGACATATCGTAGGGCTATGCACATAGCCCTGAGGAAGACTTCTAAACGTCATCTGACGCCCATTCCACGTAAAACTGAACTGTTCCTGACACTCAGGGGCAATCGGAATCGAAAAGAAAGCATTAGCAATATCAATTGACGCATACCATGTACCCGGATGTTTTTGGATTCTTTCAAGTAGAGTAATGACATCTGGTACTGCAACGGTCAAAGAGGGTGTGTGTTTGTTCAATTCTCGATAATCAACAGTCATACGCCAAGAATTATCACTCTTACGTACAGGCCAAACAGGATTATTCCAAGCAGAAGTAACTGGGGCTATAACACCTGCATCCACCAACTCCTGAATAGTGGTACTAATCTCCTCATGACCACCTGGAATACGATACTGCTTCTGACAAACCACTTTTGTCGCCTGAGGAACTTTTATGGGGGGCATTCGTAAACGACCAACCCGTATAGGCCTGGACGATATATAATGCGTAGTTCCAAATTGGTAACATCCATCATCTAAATGCAAAGTCATTCCTTTCAAAATATCAATTCCAATTATGAATTCCAAGAGAGGCACCACTAGTACAGAGTATTCTTTTCTAGGGATTCTACCTATTCTCATTTCAAGTAAGGTTTGAACTGCGGGAGTTTCCTTTCCACCTAATCCGGTAATTGTAAAAGGCTGACCTTTAAACTTCTTTGATTTTCCATGAATAAGAGTGGCCTCCGCTCCTGTATCTACCAATGCTCGGGCCCTTTGGATATTACGATGTCTCCAATAAATTTCAATATCTACATAGGGTCTATTATCTCTGTGAGCCCATCTGTGTACTGGAGCTTGACCTATTTCCTAGTCATGTTTACTGCATTCTGTGTACCAGGATAAATCAGGATAAAGACTCTCACGTTTCTTAGGTATCGGTACCTCCTGTTCATATCCATTCCCAGTACGAAATGGATTCGTGTCTTCTGCAGTACACTGCTGGTTTCGATCAGCCAAATTATGACGATCCTCTCTCCTCCTCAACTCAGGGGATTGATCCCTATCATCTCTACGTCTGCTGTAAATATAATCATTTTTTCCCCTCTCTCTTTCCTCTTCTCTCTCTCTGTCTCTCTCTCGACGGGGGGACATATCACGTACATAAAGTCGGTCATCACGACGAACAGAGCGCCCACGGCGTTCGTCATCACCGCTACCGTCAGAACCACCACGATCACACTCAGACATCCGAACACGCCGGGCACCCTCCTTCCGATCCAAGCCACGTTTGCGAAACAACTCCCACAAACGAGCAGTAGTCTCACCGTCAATGTCCTCCCTCCGCACACCATCGGCCAGAAGACCAGAAAAGATATCACGTCTAGTAAGTTTATTGTCACCAGGAGTACGAGTGTCAGGCCGGGACTGACGTTCAGGTTTAAACCACTCGCCTAACTCACCGAGTTGGCGTACCGATTCCAGTACCGTAGATAACACGTTACCAGTTTGATTAATCAATAAAGTCATCATGACCTGCTTATAAGCAACAGGGGAAGAACGAATAATACGATTCCGCACAGAAGATGTCAACGAACCATCAAGCAACCTGTCAGCAGTACCCAGAAAAATTGCCGTTTTCATCACCTCCTCTTTGAGACGTTGTGCAGCGTCGCGCAAAGTATACCACGGTTTATCATTCACAGGCCAATCAGACTCAGTAGGGTACTTTATATTACAACCCTCAGTCGCCAATTGAAGTAAAGAAATTTGACCACCACCATTATAGTTACGAAAATGATCCTGTACAGTAGAATCCGAACTCAAGGAACAAAACTTCAAACAATCGCCATTATCTAACATAATGCCAGCAGCGCCCAGTTCATAAAGGCGCACCATCCATGTGAGTAAGGTCTCACCAGCTCGCTGCCGAAATCGCTGCAAAATATCACTAATTTCCTGTTGAGTAAAGTCCTCTAAAGAGTCTAAAGAAACACCCTGCGGAGCAGCGGGAGACTGCTGCAATTTCCGACGAAAAACTGGATGCACCGAGACCGCGGGATGAGCATCACAAGGAGCTCGACCAGTACACGTAGAGGAACAATCAGTGGAAGAAGCATCAACCTCACTCGAAGGACGAGCGTAATCACGGGGTGCACCATCAGGGGTGCGAGAAGCAGGCTTACAACCATGGCGGGAGCGGGAGGACTCGCGCTTGACAGATTCCTCACCCGAGGAACAAGAATCACTCGAATTCCAGATATTACCATCCCATTCATCAGGATTCCAATCCAGTCCGGCTTTCGCCACGACCAGACGCACCTTTCGCGTCGAAACCCGACCGCGCCGATTCTTGTATTTATAACGGGCAATTCGCACAGCCGCCCTCGCGGCAATAGTCTGGTAAGTCTCAAGTTTGTCAGCAAGCAACTTATTTTGACACCGCAACAAAGTATGAGAATTCTGAATCTCAACAAAGTGCGCTTCCACATCCTTAAGAGATATCTGTAGCTTCAACAACCTCTCATGCAGAATCCTGTACGCAGACAGAACAATCCAACCTCTGCGCCCCAAAATGGGAATCTCCTCACCCTTCGAGATGGGTGCCTTCTGTAAACAAGTAATCACATTAGCCGGCTCCGCCAGCTCCAAAGAAGAATTCCAATTCTCACTCAAACCAGTAGAATCAGCCCACTCACGGGCTAAGGCTTCATAAGGCGTCGAATCCCATCCGGGAATATCAACGGGCAACTTAAAAGTAGATTTTGACTTTCTAGAAAACATCGTGAAAAAGAAAGAAGAAAAGAAAGAAAAAGAAAAGAAAGAAGAAAAAAACTATACACACAATTATACCACAAATAATATACAAACAAAACCACGCACACGCCGAAAGCAAACACGAGACAACACGACGCACACAGGTTTCGAAAACGGTTCGTGACGCCAAATGTTCTGCTTGGGTTTTCGGATCAGATAGAACCCGCTCATCAGAGCCTCTCTAACCCAGCCAGAACGTTACCCTCTCCCTAGGGCCTATTCACAACAAGTAACCACAGATATATACCACCTAAGGACAGGGAATTCCTACTATATATATATATATATATATATATATATATCTAGACCTCTTATAATACAAGTGGCGGCCTCGCGATCCCAGACGGACCCAGGACTTCCTACCCAGACGGCAGCCTCAGCCTCGCGGTCCCAGACGGACCCAGGACTTCCTACCCAGACGGCAGCCTCAGTCTCGCGGTCCCAAACGGACCCAGGACTTCCTACCCAGACGGCAGCCTCGCGGTCCCAGACGGACCCAGGACTTCCTACCCAGACGGCAGCCTCAGCCTCGCGGTCCCAGACGGACCCAGGACTTCCTACCCAGACGGCAGCCTCAGCCTCGCGGTCCCAGACGGACCCAGGACTTCCTACCCAGACGGCAGCCTCAGCCTCGCGGTCCCAGACGGACCCAGGACTTCCTACCCAGACGGCAGCCTCAGCCTCGCGGTCCCAGACGGACCCAGGACTTCCTACCCAGACGGCAGCCTCAGCCTCGCGGTCCCAGACGGATCCAGGACTTCCTACCTAGACGGCAGCCTCAGCCTCGCGGTCCCAGACGGACCCAGGACTTCCTACCCAGACGGCAGCCTCAGCACAAGTTCATCCTATGATTACCATAATCAGTTCTACTATTTACCAGATCACACAAGAACTGCCAGTTTGAGCACAACCTGTTCTCTGGTTCGAGGGGTTCCTCTCTCCCTTATTCAGTTACCACTTACCTGATCAGGGTTAACATCTGTTCATGTCAAGTCACAGCTGACTAGAAGAATAGGCTACCCTCTTATACAAGAACACGCAGCACATGTTGATTCACTACAAACTGAATACTTTATTATTTATTATATACGTAATCACATAACATTACTGTGTAACACATAACCTGCAAAGAAAAGTGAAAGATTAGGTTGTACACTCTAATAAGAAAGGGGTCGACATCACCTTAGTCGTGTGTAGCCTGCACTCAATGGTCATCTAGGTTCCCTTCTCGTCTGTGCCTCGGCTCGCCTGGAGATCACACCTCCGTAGCTCCCTTCTCCGAGTCACTGGGACCTCTTCCTCATCGGCTCCTCTCTCCTCTCTGGCAATTCTGCTAGAAGAGTATCTGTCTCTCGGTTTTTCTCCGCCTTCAAGTTTGTCATCTGTCTTCCCTGGAATAAGTAGTAGCTTTACTGCTAACGGCTAGATGCCGCCTACGGACTGAAGTAAGTGCCCCGTAACTGCCTCAGACTTTTACTAATATAGAGGTGCATTTCCTCATGGAAAATTCCGGCCCGTAACCTGCCGCCCACCAAATTCTTGTACCTCTCCGTGCCAAGGACACTTTCCCAGCCGGCCGGCCTGATGTAGCGTCTTCGGCATGAAGAAAAATACAATCCTTCGATAAGGGCCGGTCTGAACCGGTTCTCTCCAAGCGAATAACACCTCATAACTAAAACATCCCCTTTAACCTAGAAGCATCTCAAGCTGCCGGAGCAGAAAGAAAGATGGAGTCTCCCCCGTTTGAGGCCTACCAGGCCTGAATTCAGCACGGCTCCATGAAATACCCTCACTACAGGGCAGGTTATCCCTAATACTAACGAATCTATCCCCTAGGATATGTGTGCAAGCCCTAATCTATGGGGAAGAACACAGGATCATGTCGAAGTGCCTAGTAAATAGACTTCATTCACTACTCTAACCCTTAGGCTTGAATGGTAGAGAGACTGAAGTCACCCTAATCACCCATCAACACAATAGGGCCGGGAAAATCGAGCAGTACAAGGCCCTGGGGGATGGGGTTCCCAGGGCCAGTAAATTAGAAAAAGAAGGGGGGCCACACTGCCCTCCTTCTTAAAAAAATAAATAAAAGACTGGCATCGCGCCGGAGGCTACGCCCCCTCCTAGCAGCACTCTGCAAATGCACCCCCTGGCCAGTTGTAAGTTGGGGAATTAATTCCCCTTCAATAATGAGGGTCCCTGAGGGCCAACTAGCCCAACAGGTATCTCCAGTATGTGCCAGGGAGCTGCGTGGCAGACAGGTGGTCTGAGACCACGCCCCTTTTTACACCTCTATGCAACGCAGCTCTGTGGCGCTTCCTGGAGGTACTTAGTGGGCTAGTTTGACCCTAGGGACCCTTAGGATTCAAGGGGACTTAATCTATCAACTCAGAACGGCCACAGGGCGCGTTTACACAGTGGTGAAGGGAGGGGACGGGGCCTGAGTTAACGTGTGCAAACACGCCCTGTGGCGCGTTTTAAGTTGGGGAAATAATTCCCCTTCAATCCTGAGTGCCCCTGGGGGCCAACTAGCCCACCAGGTGCTTCCAGTAAGCGCCACTGCGCTGCGTTACAGAGAGGTGGTCTAGGCCGTGCCCCTTTTTACATCTCTCTGCAACGCAGCTCTGTGGCGCTTACTGGAGGTACCTAGTGGTCTAGTTGGACCCTAGGGACCCTCAGGATTCAAGGGGACTTAATCTCCCAACTTAAAACAGCCACAGGGCGTGTTTACACAGTGGGGAAGTGAGGGGACGGGGCCTGAGGTGACATGTGCAAACACGCCCTGTGGCGCGTTTTAAGAGGTAGTTTTAATCACCTGCCCTATTATATACTAGGGGCTTACAGAGGAGGTCGTGCTGATCACAGGGGGACCCCAACGCATAGTGTTACCTAGTGTATGTAGGTGTTTTCACTGTATTCTGAGTGTCTTTTAACATAGCACTGGCTCTAGGACTGGTTAGTCAGACTCAGTTAACACCAGTATCCGTCTGAAAAAGTTGAGGGTACAGGATGATTTTGCAACAAGGCTTCTTTCTGTTCTTCTGTTTGTTCTTTCTGCACGTTATCCTTCTTCCTGCACTTTTCTTCGTCTTTGAGGACTTCTGTTGCTTCTTTCTGCATTTCTTTTTTTTCTTTCTGTGCGTTTTTTCTTCTTTCTTCACATGTCCTATCTCTGTAGCCATAGTTAGAAATTAGCATTTAAAAAACCTTTGAAATTCACTGAAAAAACCATAGGTTTCAGTCACGTTATACTTAGGAATTAGCATTTAAAAAACCTTAGAAATTCACTGAAAAAACCATAGGTTCCAGGGGCATTATAGTTAGCTGGACTTTTCACTCGTACAAAACCATTGAAATTCCCCCGTTATAGTTAGTTCAGCTAACTATAGCTCGCACGCCCGCAATGCACTGCTGATGACGTCACATATTACATCACTCATGACATGCTCAGTGACATCACTGATGCCATCACTGATGCCATCACTGATGACATCTCAAATGACATCACTGATGACATCACTGATGACATCATCCAGTGAATGTGTGTTTTTCTGAAAATTACATATGTTTTATATATGTATATCTCAAGGTCGATGGAAGAATAAATGGGTATATAAGTGTCTAAATGGATGATTTGTTTTTGAAAAATAGATTGTATAACTGACTGATTAAGTGTATCTTAGTGAATACATGGCTTAGTGAGTAATGTTTAAATATGTAAATATCTGTATCAGTCTCTCACTTTGTGTATAAGTGGCTGCATGGGTTGGTGAGTAGCTACATGAGTGTCTATATAGGTTATTAGTTGGTTTTTTGAGTATCAGAATGAGTGTCTGAGTGTCTGTATGGTTCGGTGGGGGTATTACGTAGTGCATAAGTGCATGAATGAGTGACTCACTGTTTGTATGTGTTGAAGACAGCATGTGTGCAGGACTGTATTGGTGGATGAGTGTGTGCATGGGTGTGTTAGTGAGTGAATGACTGTCTCAATAGTGTCTTTATGAGTAACTAATTTATGTTTTAAACTAGTATATGTGACTATTGGTGTATATATGTGAGTGTATTTGAGAGTGAGAGATTGAAAGAGTTCCTGTATGAATAAGTATGTGTTTCTATAAGTGATTGTTTAAAACACTAAGTATGTGTAAGTTTCTGTAGAAGTAAGTGTGGTGGTGTGTGTATAACTGTATATGCAAGTAAATGGATGTTTGATTCTTTATTAGCATGAGTGACTATGTGTGTGAGTAACTCTATGGATGAGTGGCGTTGTGTAACAGGATGTATAGGTGTATGAGTACATATGATGAGTGAGTACATGTATGAGTGACTGTATAGGACTGTTGGTGAATGAGTGGATGTGTATGTGGATCTTAGAATTACTGAATAGGTTGTTGTAACTGATATTGGTATGTCCATTGTTTTGAAAATTTTAGTTTCTATTTTTGAATGTGTGTATCAAAGGTTATATTAGGGGGAGAGGAGGTCTGCCACTCTATCACAAAGATGATGTCATCAGTGATGTCATTTGAGATGTCATCAGTGATGTCATGAGTGATGTCACTGACCATGTCATGAGTGATGTAATATGTGACGTCATCAGCAGTGCATTGCGGGCGTGCGAGTTATAGTTAGCTGAACTAACTATAACAGTGGAATTTCAATGGTTTTGTACGAGTGAAAAGTCCAGCTAACTATAACGCCCCTGAAACCTATGGTTTTTTCAGTGAATTTCTAAGGTTTTTTAAATGCTAATTCCTAAGTATAACGTGACTTAAACCTATGGTTTTTTCAGTGAATATATATATATATATTCATTCCACTCCATAACTTACACCAGCAAAGCACCTGGACACAGGTGTTGCCATAATTCAAAAAATATTTGTTGGAATATATATATATATATAGATCTTTTGACATTTGAAACACGAGTTGGTGCCAGATTGATAAAGGCTGTAAAGCTGAAACGCGTCTCTGGGCAAGCAGGCGATTACCTAATAAATTCACTGCCACACCTACCTCAGAGTGCCAGTACTCTTTGTTGATGTAAAGGAGGTTTTGGTGAAGTTTAGGCGCATAGCGGTATGCATCACATGAGCACCACCTGCGATCAGGCACTGGAGGGCAGAACCACAAATCATGTGGAGTGTGAGCAGCAACTGTCCAGCCTCGAGACAGAAACTGTGGCTGGCTGGGAACACGGCTAGAGGTGCTTGCAGTCGCTGGGAGAGGACTAACTCTCTGCTGAGAATGGTAGGCACTTCAGAGAGAGCCGGTCGAGAGTCTACCCACAGAGAATGGACTACGAGCAGGGCACTGAAATCATTTGCGGTGGGAGGAAAGTGATTGGCCACGCAGATACAAGAGGTGAATTTTAAAATTGAAAGAACTGCTTTGTTTTAACCCCTTCCCCGCTCATGACGGAACCGCTCTGTCATGAGCCACGGTTGCCGTGTGCTCATGACGGAACGGTTCCGTCATGCCACGACCGTTGGCGGCCGCTCCACCCACGCGGCGCTGTTTCCCCGCCTGTGCGGGGGGACAACGCAACTGGGCGGAGTCATGACGGAACCGTTCCGTCATGAGCACAGCTCAACCGTGGCTCATGACGGAGCGGCTCCGTCATGAGCACAGCACCACCGCGCTGCCCCCCCGCACCCCCCAGCGCCGCAGCGGAATTCCCGCCGCGGCGAAGGAGTTAAAGTGAAAACCTCAACCGTGTTTCCAGCATACCATCAACACACAAACACTCACCGAGCAAACCGAAGATTCCGTTTACCAAGACGTCGGTTTTACTGACTTGCTCACTTACCATTAACACACAAACACTCACCGAGCAAACTGAAGATTCCGTTTACCAAGACGTCGGTTTTGCTGAGTAAAAAAGAAAATGCGGAGTGCTTGTTCCGCCCTACAAGGTTGGAAGAAATGAGCTTTTGACATTTGAAACATGAGTTGGTGCCAGATTGATAAAGGCTGTAAAGCTGAAACGCGTTTCTGGGCAAGCAGGCGATTACCTAATAAATTCCCTGCCACACCTACCTCAGAGTGCCAGTAATCTTTGTTGATGTAAAGGAGGTTTTGGTGAAGATATCTATTGCCTACAGGCAGTCACCAGTAGGTAGTCATAGTTAGGACCTAGTTACCATAGGAAAATGGCAACATTCTATTCCCAATAACTTTGGCGCCGATTGACGAATCTTCGCGAAATTGTCAAAACTAATTCTTTGTTGAGATCAGCTCCTATGTTGAAAGTCTGGGGGTGATTCGTGAAGGGGGCCGAGAAAAAAGGGGGGTCCCAAAATGTGTTTTTTCAATGTTAATTTCCATAGGAAACTTTAGACAAGTCTACAGGTTGAACGGGTGAACGGAATTACCCCAAATTTGGAAGGGAGAAGTGTCTTGGTCTAGAAAGCATGCTTTTGTTTATTTGGTGTAAATCTGTTCAGTAGTTTTTCAGAAATATACAGATATCGATATTTGGGAATTCTGCCATCTGATTGGCTGAGGCGTTACGAGCATGAGCTTGCTGGTGATTGGCTGCAAGCGGTGCGAGCAGTTGCAACTAGGAAGTTTTGGCAGCCATTTTGTGATTCTGTTGAAGCGAGTAAGGGGAAAAAGGGAGAAAAAAGTGGGAAAGAGGAGGGTAGGAGCGATGTGAGGTTTGTAGGGTGGGTAGGGTGTGCTATAGAGGGAGTGTGAAGCGGATTATTTATCCCTACTGGTGTGAAAGTGCTGTTTTGCCCACTGTGAGATGGTGCTGAGGTGAGGTGCCGGTACACTCTGGGATGAAACCGTACGTCTAAACTGTGAGCTGAGTGCTGTAAAGTGATGTGCTCTGGGCACTGTAGCATAGTGGGCGCTGTAGCATATCTGTGCAGGTGGTATTAGTATGTGTTTAGAGTATAGCGGGAGTGGGAAGCAAAGTACTTAGTGGTATTGGTATGAAGACTCGGGGATGAAACTGTGAGTGTAAGTCATGAGTTAATTGGTGTGAAGTGATGTGCAGTGGGCACTGTAGGATACTGGCTGCTGTAGCATACCTGTGTAAGTAGTGTTAGTGTGCATTTATTCTATACAGGGAGTGTGAAACGAACTACTCATCCCTATTGGTCTGAAGAGTCGAATGTAGTGTTTTAGGAAGCAGGAATAAAGGAATAATCGTGAAGAATATAATGCAGAATGTTGCAATGCCAGAGAAGGAAAATGGTAAAATGAGTTGTGTCTAAGAAAGTGGTTGTGTGTAATAAAGGGATGGAGTTTGAAAATTATATAAAAAGTGTCTTTATTTAAGTGCCATAATTGGACCCACTGGTGCAAGAGCTAGGGTATCCAGCTGATGCAAAGTTGAACCACTTCTGCTGTATTCAAACATAAGCTCCGACATCGGTGAATTGTATATTACATGTTACAGTTGCATGTGAAATCAACAATAGCTATTACCCTTGAATCACTCTACATTCTATAAAGAAAATAAAGGTAGGATATGATTACCACATGTATCGTTTAAGAAAAGAAATAAATAAAAAAGAAATTGCAAAATGTAGTCATCAAACTTTTTATGTACCTTGGCAGTGCTTTTTTGTTACAGAAAATTAACAACAGTAGAATAGTTAGCAATCTGTTCAATGTGATGCGTGTCAGAATTGGTACTAGTTCTACCCACATTGGAACTTTGAGGATGAATACAAACATTTCGGTTCTGAGAAGCACATTCGGTACCTTTGTTGTCAAACCGTACATTATTGTCTTCAGCTGTTTCAAAAAAACATTCTTGTGTAGAGAGCTAAGGCATCGAGCTTAGACAAACTGCAATTTCTTCTGCTGTAGTTAAATCGAAGCTCCTCCATCAGTGAATTGCACATTATATGTTACAGTTCTATGTGACCTACAGAATAGCTATTAGACATGAATAAATACATTGTATAATGAAAATAAAGGTAGTTTACGATTACCACACTGTGCCAACCAGTTCCTAAACAAAGTCATCTTTTTAAATTTTTATCGTGAGGTTCTGAGCAGAGGCTGACTTTGAGTAAAATTGTGTGAAAGGGCTTTGTGAATAACAGGCAGGCAGAGAGGTGGGTGCACAAAGAATAGACGTGGTTTCTAAACGGGTGTCAGGTTTAGGTTAATTTTGGAAGTAAATAGCGTATTTGCAGAGGCCATACATCACCGATTCCTGGTTAGACTGGAGACATAAGTGAGAATAATTAGGATAGAGTGCAAATGTCTGAGTATACTTAGAAAGCTATTATATCAAAGTAGTAGGATTGAATTGTATTATAAAAAATTTAATGGAAAAAGTAAAAAAAAGATGGAAAAAAAATCCATTCAAGAATAATGTGAGTTTCTTACAAGTCTTGGAGATTCCAGTCCAGACGTTCTTCAGCTGCTTCAGATGCGTAATGTTCCAAGAGGCTATTGTTGCCTTTTTAAACATGTCTCAGGTCTGCCAGTGCAGTGTGTATGCAGTTTTAAACTTTCATTTCGAGTTGGCAAAATAAACCTTTTGCCAAGCCTAAATCTCCCCTTTTTATTACATATCGACACCCCTAAGATAGGCCCTAAACAGCCCATAGCGCAGGGTGGAGTGTATGTAAAAGGTTTGACATGTACTGTTAAATTGTGCATGCGCTGGTAGCAAAAAACTCACAAACTCGTTTTTCACTACTGTGAGGCCTACCTCTCCCAAGGGTTAACTTTGAGTGACCCTAATACACTTAATAAGTGATAGTTTTACGTGGAAGCAGGTTGGAAGGCCATGTTTAGTGTCAGAAGAATTGAAATTGCAAACCCTCTTTCATGGCAAATTTGGATTTTAAGTTCCACTTCTGAAAATGCCACTTTTAGAAAGTTGCCATTTTCTTGCCTTAAACATTTGGTACCTGAAACCTGTTTCCGGGGTCACATGAGTACGTGTTGTTGGCAGTTGGCCTTTGTGTATTCCCCCAAGACAGCCACACAATAGAAGGTCTAGATGTTGGCAGGATGGGCACAACTGACTTGATGAGGAGGGTAAAAGCTGTCACCTGTCACATTTGTACTTCAAAGTCACTGCCTCAGCTCACACACAAAGGACTTCACACTAGCCTATTGTACCTGCAGGCCTACTGGGATCAGGGCAGGAAGGGAGGAAAATCAAGACACTTCTATAGGGGGAACACTCCAGAAGTTTCTTCTACTTCAAAGTGGGCTCCAGGTGTACAGATGGGACCCTCAGAACCACTATTCACTATCTTCCTGGACCTGTGGATACTACAGAAGAAGGACCGCTCTGCTTCCAGAGGACTTCCCTGCTGCTTGAGCCCCGCCCTGCTGTCTGAGAAGGAAGACTAGACTTGCACCCATCATTATAGGCTGAAGTGACCTCCTTTACTGAGCTAAAGGGACACAACAAGCTACAGAGGTCTCCCTACAGCTGCCCAACTGACCTGCTGTGCTGGACCTGTTTGGTCCGCAACTGGACCTGCTTGAGCCCGCAACTGGACCTGCTTGAGCCCTGCTGGCCTTTAATAAAGTACGTTCCTGATTCCGAAGAGGTGCCCCCCATGTCCTGGACCCTTGGTGTGGTATCAATTGAGGTCCTACTTGAAGAAAAGGAGAAATCCTAGAGTGTCAGGCTCTTCCATGGCCGGGCCAATTCGCATCAATATCTTGCTGACCATACCGACTGCCAATGAAAGGCTCCAGTGAACTCGACTCTTCGCGCTACAGTGACTGCCCGTGACAACTAGCAATGCAAGATCTGCACTTCATGCTACAGCATCAACAGCCCTCTGTGACCACCAACATGAATCAGCAGCATCAACCATCCGCAATGCAGGAGAGGATCTTCACACTACAGTGCAGACAGAGCTCAACCTGCTCTTCGTGCTACAGCAATGACGATCCGCAATGTTCTTCCTGCTTCTTGCAGCCTTCTCCATCACAAATGGTACTCTTTGCGCTGGACTTTAGACTAACCTAGTCCCTGCTACCGGCTAATGCTCCATGATGGCCGGCCTGAACTTGTGACTTTCACTCAGTGTTGCATGACCAGAAAACTGTGAGTGGCACTTTTGAAATTTTAGGAGCTGTGCTTACCTTAAGTACCTTAAATCTTTGAAATTGCATATCTGAAGTTCTTCTTATTGGATATTTGTCATTTTGATAGCAAATAACATATTAAAATGTACTCTATATTTCTAAATTGGTGTGGGATTTTTCTTCTCTTCTGTCTTCACTTTGTTGAGTGCTGCATAAACAGTATACACATTCCCTCTAAGCCTGACAACTTTGGTTCCAAGCTACCAGAGGGTTAAGCACATGTTAATTTTGTGGCCTTTTGTGGTTCACTCTGCCAAGGATTGTGGCTATTGATTGAATAAGGTTTCATCCCACTCAACCAACAACCTAATTTCCCACAATCCCTCTGCAGAGGGGTCAATCTGTACAGCCTCAGTACATAAGCAAGCAGATGTTTCCTCAAACCTGCTCTGTTCTGGGCTTACGGCGTCTCATAAAGCCTGACATTTCTGTATTTATGTCATGTTGTGAGAGTATATATATCATTTTAATGATCTCAGCATCTTATTGGCCTTGGAGCTATTGTGTCCTCTACTCATTCAGGCCTAAAGCCTCCCTGCATGGCCCGAGCGTGCTAAGAATAAATGATGTACTAAAGCCACCCTCTCCATTTTCTCTGGAGCCTGAAACCCTCAGGCTTGGTCAAGCGGCTTTCTTGTAGATATGCTAGGTCAGTTTTCCTCCCACGCAGGTGGAAAGACACTTTGTATCATTTTGTTGAGCACCTTGTGTCCCTCTTATTCAAGGTCATAAATGTATATGTGCTTTTAATTAAAATGAATATATAGATTGTTCATCATTTTACCACCCCAGCGGTGCAGTGTCTTGGGTCCCTGTAGCGCCCATGATTAGGAATTGTGTACTACTCCTACATATCTAATGCCCAATCTCCCTTGCTTGTGCTGTACATGCCGAACATATATCCGAAAACTACTGCTGTCTTAAAAAATTAGCTCCCCTTAAACTTCCCCCATGGAGGGATTCAAAACTACTTCTGCCCAAAAAGAAACTACAAACATTACCAGATAGTCATCTTTGGACCACTTGTAGAACCCTGGTTGGACGAGGGCATGTGCCATAATAAAGTGAGGCTCCTAGTTGCCACACACAATGTCTAAACTTACTGAGCTTGACTGTCCTCAGTTGATGGAAAGGGAGCTGTTGGTGCACCCGCCCATAAAATCACTAGCGTAATTCTCATGACATTAACGAACATGAAAAATTCAGCCTTTCGAGTCAGGAAGCATTCATCCTCAAGATTCACTTCCCAAACCCTAATCCTCCAGCAGTGTTCTGCACTTCTCTCTTCAAGGGATGTTCTGTTAAATTGGAGTTAGACCTTTTGCCTGTCCTGCAGCTGCTCAAATTATGCAGCCACGTCCAACTCCTAACCCACCCCACGGTTCTCCGCTGTGACACTGCGACATTTCAGCCACCATTCTATGTTGTTTATCGCACAATTGTTCTCTAGCGGGCCTTTGACTTTGCCTGTTTGTGCGTTCTACTATGTTGTTTACCCTGGTGTACCCTACTGAGTAGCTCTCATATTTGTATCTTGTGATCCACTGCCCACCACCCTGCTTCACTTAAGCAATGAGATTTCCCATCTTCCAGCACAAGCAAGTTGGAAGGAAAGAGCAGCATGCGCTTTAGGCTCAGTGCTCTGTTGACTTCAATGACAGGCTGTATTGCTGGTGGATAGCCACTGTAAAATCTGGAAACAGGTAGACCTTGTTATATTTGTCAATGAACAGGCCAATTTGCCTGGCAACTCAGAGGAGTTTGTCTCTGTCCCTATATCTTAACAAACTGCCCACCGCCAGCTGGGGTGGGGCATCAGGTTTTGGATTGATTGCTGGTACTGTATATGCTCATTCAATCGTGTTGAGAGAGACCTCTAGTACCTATGGTGATGGTGATTTAGTCTTGCAAATACCCCTTCGATTAGTCTCTCAATCTTCTCAGTAAGATCTGCAATCCTTAAGTTACTACTTCAAGACCCCCGTCAAAATCTTGTGATTGGTTCTAAGAATCTTACTCACTCCTGAAGCTCCACCCCTTGCTGCTAAAGCTCCTGCACCAATAGGTGTACAGTGCCCTATGCCAAGTCATATGTGGTATGGAAAATATGAGCTTGTTCATTGTTATGGTGTGTTCAAAGTAACCACCTCACGGATTGAACCAATTTAGAAGGTTTGGGAAGGCGCCCAAGCTTCACCAGTCTCTTGTTTCACTTACAGATCACTGTTGTTGGTCCTTAGATCCCCCTCATATCTGAAGCGCTGATGAACTCCTTCCGCTTTTGCAGACCAGTTGTATCAGAAGTAAATTACTTTTACATGGCAGCCTGATGCTATATTGCTGTGTCGTCACCCCGTAGGCTACTCACAGGAATTATGTGAAATTGGGGTTAATTTGACACTCTTCATCTCCTACAATTGCTTAAGGGAGTAGAAGTTGGCTGTTGTTTATGCACTGCGGGGTTAACAGGTATGCATATTCTTCACCAATGGTCTCTCTCAACCCTTCCCAGTGTCAAATAGGTCGATTGGGATAGGACCCAGCCCTTGCTCACTGCCCAATGTGGGACCAGCCATTGCTTTCTCATGGTGCTCCTTCCTCCAGCTGCCTCCAACTCTCCTGCCTTGAGCTGGCTGGCATCTGATGGAAGGGGCAGCTCCAACCTGCACTATTTCTCTCCCCACCATCCCATGCCACACTGTGGTGTTAGCAGTACCAGGAATCTTCAGCAAGTATGATGCCAGACAATGATTCCTCCATGTGTGGTTCATCCAGCACAGCCCCCCTTCTCCACAACAGAAGCCCACGTGGTAGATTTCATTTCATCGTTCATCAAAAATGCTTTGTTTGGACTCCATCACCAGTCGAATCAATTTCCAACTGCATCAATCTTATTGGCCCTCACAACATATCCAGAAAGGAATTGTAGTTTATAGACGCAGCTTCAGGATGCTTTATAGGAGGGAAGTCACCCTGTATGTTGTGTTTTTGCATGTCAACAGGACCACCTTGCCAAGCCACGCCCCCTCTTTACCTAATGAATATTGTTTGACTACATAATTGCATTACTTACTTGCCTTAAATCAAAACACAAATGTTCACTGTTGGGCATCGGTTAGGAATTCCGAACAAAGCAATTTTTAGGCACGGGGAAACTTTATTTTCACTCACAATTTATATTTGCACCTATTTAAGCTTGAGCAGTAATAGAGCCTGTGGGGTGTAATTCTATTAATAATTGATTGTGTACACCACATCACTCATTGCAAAAACGCCACACACTAGCACCATACCGGGTGTCATATTGCATTTTGACTTGCAAACTCTCAGGGCATGGACTAAAGAAACGGTATCTACGCCATGGGGTTACCAATATTGTTTTGTGACCCCCCTAACGGTGTCTTTTCGGTATCTAATGGTGTCTTTTTTCGGATAACATTTTTATTGCACGATTTTTGCCTCCTGCTTGAGAGTTCAGTTGGAAAATTGAAAAAAAATGCTTTGCAGGTTGTAATATGAAAGAGGAGATTTGCATGCTGATGTACTACCTCACTGATGTGGAAAATCGCACCACACACAACAGTTTTACAGCTAGAAGATTGTGCAACTGAATATCGACATCAACAATATCGACGACAAAATATCGAGAGACAAAATTTTGAAAGGTAAGTGTATATAGGGAAGTACAGGTTTACTACTTCTATCTTGGCATCTACCTACCTTGAAGATATATGTACCACGTAGGTATATGTATATGTGGAGCTAGGCATCGAAAATCTATACTTGCCTGTCATTTTTTCTCTCTCAAGATTTTGTGCTCATTATTCTGTCCCACCGATATTGTGAGGACTATATTTAGGGTGCACACTCGCAGAGCATGGGGTTTTGCCCACCCTATGTTCTCCAGGCAAAGCCGTGTGCAAATAAAGCGGGCACCTAGCACATTTGTAATTTGTGCAGGTTGGATTAAGGCATAACATGCACTATTTGCTATTCCGATGACGCAATGCAGAACGATGCTGAAATTGTGCAATTGGTAGATATAGAACAAAGTGCAATCAGCACTTATTAGGGGGACGATTTGAACTGTGGAGGTCGCACAAGTAGCATGGCTACCACATTCATGGCTTAAATGTGCACAAAATTGGAAAAGGTTCAGTAATTGGGTTCTGCATGTTTACCAATATTGCAATGCCCTAAAAACTGCACCAAAGTGTAGAAGTACCTTCTCCGGTGGAACCAGTTGTAAATTTTTGACATAGTCACATCTGTCCGTTTTGATCAAAGCAAACATTTATAGACACCTGTCAAGCTTTCTTGAGTGTCCCTAATATTTTATCAGACGCTGGAATTTGTAGAGGAAATGTTCAGAGGGAAATAATAGGATAAAAGGTATTGACTACTGACCTTTCACGAGCAGGGTTCTTAATGCCAGAAATTTGAGAGAATGTTTTTATCACAGTTACATGTGAAAATAGTTTGGGCGGCTTGGTAGACATTTAATTATGTTGACTCAGAGAAATTGGCTTGCTACTGGTAACATGAGAGGGGACGGATCTGCTTCTCAAGGGGCTATTTTGGTCCATGTCATTATGTTACTAAGTAACTGAATGTTTCAATTTCACCCAGTCTCAGAAAAAAAGGATACCACTAGTTCCCTTTGCATATGAATAGATGCACCTTTTTGAGCTGAAAACAACCTTTGATGTCAGCATTGCTTTCATTTGTCAAATGAAAGATTTGCAAATGAGTGTTAATTGGAATGGATCCGTAATCATCTACTCCGCAAAGGACATTTCGCGGAAAATACATCACGTGAATTTACATTTCAAACAGCACATGGACAAAAAAGCAGAAAATAGAAAAAAATAAAAGGCAGTATGCTGAGGCCTGAGAGTTAAGACTGTGGCGGACGAGCAAACAGGTGAATTAGCATGTGAGTGAATACAGCTGTAGTGCAGCACAAACTCCACTGCCTGGGAACAGTAAGCCATTTTATGAAATGTTCTCAGGAGAGATGGGCAAACATCTTTACAGCAGGTCAATCAAAGTCATTTGGCAGACGACATGGTGTTGGGAGACACACACCGATGTAAGGTTTGTCTCCTAACATCAAGACCACTCTCTTTTCTCCTGGTCGAAACAGCCATAACAGTCCCAGAAGCAGTGGCAGAACGCAAAATGATTGCTGATTCATTCTTTATGGTTTAAGTTAATTAAAACCATAACAATATGCCAATAAAACAAGGTGAGTTGCGCCAAATTAATACACATATTAAAAAATTATTTAAGTTCCCTATAATACATAAGTTTTAAAAGGGTACAAGGTCCGTTTGGTGCTGCATTGACTTTAAAGTGCTCTTGTGCTTTCCGTCTGTTTCCTAGTGATTTTTCGATTTGAAGTAGGAATTTTACCAGGTTCCAATGAAGCTGTGAGTCATTCAGGTCCCGACATCTTAAAATTGCAGATCTGTAGGTGCGGATGGCTCTAATGCTGAAAGGTTTTTTAATAATAAACGTCGATATGGTTTCAAATCTGTACAGATGCATATTGGATGAACGAAGTTCTGCTTTGGTGCTCCACAGAGGCCACATGATTTTGGTCCTTTGTATTTCCAGCTTGGTTGGTCTGCATTAGACGGTAGCGAGCCGAATCGTATAGCTAGCACCTTTGTTTTTAAAAAGGGGGTGTAGGTCAAGCCCAAGTATTTTGCGGGTTGCAGGTTTGTGTTTGTTTGCAATACCATCCATGCATGCGCACGCTTCTTTATAATGATTTTGTCATCCATTAATACGTTTATTCTTGCGGATTTCTTCAATATTTGCTGCAAAGATGAGAACGGTAAGTTCTGTTGGCCGAGGTCTGTCATTTTCGTTAACTTTAAAGATGACTGTAGGTACTTGGTGTATGCTGATTGAGGGTCGTCTTCTAGTGCCTTCCAGAGAGTGTAGTGAGTACGTTTTGTTGATTAATCCGGATTTTATACCATGTTTTTATTGATACATATCTTCTTTCTATATGCTACTGTTGCAATCCAAATTCTAACTGGACCTGCGCGAGTGAGGAGTCCAGAGGTAGGGTGAATACTGTTTTATATGTGCGTCTTTGAAGACTTTCCAGGGTTGCTGCAAAACTATGGGGCCAACCTTCAAAATGTGGAAAGGGGCCCCTGGTTCTTGCATAGCTCACAGATATTGATTGACCCTGGGCTGAGTAGGAACTACCCGGAAGGTTAATGGGGCCCCTGAGAAATTGGGGAGGGGCTGTGCCACAGGGGCAGCAGGGGCCTGCTTTACGCCCCTGCTCCGGTAGGAAAAATCCATCTTTCAGCAAGTGTAGTGGACTATGTCCCAATGTGTCCTGGATTTCACTGTACATTTTTAGAAACAAACTGATGATTCGGAGGTGTGACTTTCAAAAATGTAAAAACATTTCATCATCATTGCAAGGAGGACCAGCTAACATTTTCAGATTCACCAAATGTGCTCCAGCCATGTCTGCGGAAGAATTGTCAATGCAAAATCCCCCCAAACTGGGTGGGAACACTAAGGTCTGATTAGGATGTCGGCAGTCAGAATGCTGATAGCCAGTCGGTGGAGGTACGACATCCAACTGCACTTCAGTCCGACCACCGTATCAAGATACAGTGGTCGGACCCACAGCTATCGTACGCAAGACAACCACCTCCACCAGGTTCATAGATCCTGATGGGGCAGTGGTTGGAGGGGCGTCCCAGCATGGCCAAGGCAGGCACCGCCGTCAGGATTACGATATCCCTTTCCGGCAGCCTCTTCATTTCCTTTAGCCAGAAAAGGAGGAGGGGACCCCAAAAATGCCCCCTAACCATCTCAGACCAAGAAAAAATGTCCCTGGAGGCACATGTAGGGCCCCCACTCACCTCCATGCACCATGTGCCATGCACAACATGGTGTATGGCCCATGGTGCATGGACGTGCAGGATAGGCTGCACGGTGTCAGCTTGTGCTGCAACCCTTTTTCAGGGTAACAGCATGCCTGGATCATGGTATTGCCGCATTTCCGACTGCCATCCTCACAATCACATCAAAATGCAGAGGTCGGACCACCACATGCTTGTCGGTTGGTCTCCCGACCGCCACAATAGGGCAGGCAGTCAGATGGCTGGGCTTTGTAATGATGCCCTAAAGTGGGTTTGAGGACTAGTCAAATAGTTTTGGTTCCTCTGTTACCCCCAGACTCTTGATGGCTGGGCTTCCAAACGTAAAATCAGGTTGAGAGTCAGATACACAAATCATTTACTCTCCCAACAATTTGGGACTAGAATGGTAGGTTACTTTAACACAGGCAGAAAGTGCCCCTGCCATTTCCCACCAATGTTAGGCTCATTAGCAGTACTAAAGAAGAGTTAGAACCTTCACATCGGTGTTTTTTAAGGCCAATTAGAGAATTTTTAGATAATAATCGATGATGGTTATCTTACATCTGATTCTAATGACTTCTAGTACAGGTATTTTCAAAAGGTAGCCTTGGTAAAAAAATAAAAGCGCCGTTCACCAGTACTGATCTTTTTATTTATGGTAAACTAGCCATCCCATATAATCATAGACACTTGTGGACAGATTTACAAAGGGCTTGAGTTGCCCTTGCGTGACACAAGTCGGTGAAGGGCAACACAAGCCCTTTAGTGGAATTTACTAAGCCACGAAAAGCTACCTTGCGTGGCTATGCATGGTTTAGTATATCCAAAGTAAAGCAAGACAGCATATTTCACTGCCTTGTGGCAGAGAGGCATTCCATGGGTGGAATGTGGGCTTTTCCACACATCCACTCATGTTTTTTTGGCACAATCACAGATGGTACGCCTCCCTGACCTTGACGTAATAGGGAGAAATATGTTTATTTCTCCTCGTTACTTCCTCTGTGTAATTGTGCAGACACCATTTAGGCTAAAAAATTTAGTGTTGGCAAAATATTGTCTCAAGAATATCGAGGACAAAAATATTATGAAAGTAAGTTTCAATACATAAGCAAAGTTTTACTATATATAATTCCACATATATATGTACCTTGACAAAATATATATATCTTCAAGGTATGTAGATGTGAAGTTAAAAATAGTAAGTCTATACTTACCTAATTGCACTTACTGTCTCAATATTTTGGTCCTCCATATTTTTGTCATGATATTCTGTCCACACAATATTTTTGTTTCTGATATTCTGTCAGCGATCTTTCTTTGTACAGTGCTGCATTCAGCAGCACACAAACAGAAAGAAAAATGACTTCCTGTGCAAATACAATCCTGATTTTAATGCAGGCACAATAGTGCATGAGTGCCTGCATTGGCATTATACAGGTACAAGTACCCCAGCGCTAAGAGACAGAAGAAATGTCCCATGTCTAGTAGATGTGGCACATTTCTGCTCTCACTCTCTCTCTCTTTCATGCAACACAGTGCAACAAGTTGTCTTGCTGCATTGACTGAAATACTGGTAAATCGGCACATTGGTTTTCAGAAGCATTTTTGATTTTTTTCTTGTCGACTTTGAATTCATTGAATTGGAAGGAGTTGTCCAAGTACAAGAAAGAAATGGTTGCAGAAGCAGGCTTGGAAGCGTCAACCAGTTGCGTGGGTCACCTCTAGTGGCCTGCCAAAATGTCCCTATGCAGCTCTGCATGCTATCAATAAATCAATCAATCAAAGGCATTTGTACATTGCTCAGCTGCTTCAAAAGAAGAGCCACAGCACTCAAAAGCAGAGACTGAGAACAGACCGAACAGTAAAATCGGGTTTAGGTCAAAGAGCCAGGTTTTTAGTTCTTTCCTAAAACAGTGCTCAGCCATGCATAGATTGATTGGCAGGGTGTTCCAGAGCTTCACTGTCAGTTCCGCGAATGACCTACCACCCTGACAGACTTCAGCAAACCTGGTAATGCTTATAAATCACAGGTAATTCGATCTCAATAATCTAATCTGTTGGAACCAGCCAAGTATATTTCTCGGTACACTGACAAAATATCGACACTCAAATATCCCCATTCAAAAATATTGTGACCCCAATATTGATGTTAGAATTATCTACATTCTATACTTATAATGGTAAGCACAAAAATATCAAAAAAAGATTATCAAAGTCACGGCGGGCACGCGGCAAGGGGTAGCAATCCCCAAATATCCATACAACATCCAATGTCCAATGTGAAAACAAAACCACTGGAACCGCGGCCACAGATTAAAGCGTGTTTTATTGCCACCACTAGGTCCGACGCGTTTCGGAGTTTCCTCACTCCTTCATCACAGGCAAAGCTTAGTGAATCAATGTGAGAAGTTGACCTGGTATATACTGTCCACTAGGTATAGTGGGCACCCTGTACTAATCCAAACAACCCCTTATTGGTTATAGGTTAAAGACAACCTTTATTGAAAGCTATCCTAGTGGTAGCTATGGTGAGCAGCCTTCAGGCTAAGTCTAGAAGGAATGTAAAGCAGCTTGATTTACCAGTCCATAATCTCTTGAGTTCCTAAATGAAAGATATCCACACCAGGTATATATATATAAAATATATGTATTGATTACTAAACACACCCTCCTTGTCTCTTTATGAGACTAGAGGTCAAAACACATAAATTACACTTCAATAATCACAGTAAAATACCACAAATACACGTCGCCCTAGGGGCGAGCCAATCCATATACTAAAATAGTGGTATAAGAACCACGACTTAACTAGACACAAGGCCTAGAGCCTGTAGAATCGCTGGGACCCCAAGGTACCACCCAAGATAGTGACACAGGGGACCCACGGGGGCCGAGTGCAGTGTGTGAACACGGCTGTGAGCTCCCGTTAGCTTCTATGGGGAAAGTCGCGGTTAGATTCTTAAAGATTAGGGACACTTAGAATGGAGTCAGGACCAAACCATTTTGGACTTAGGAAGTTCTAGGTCTAACACCCACGGGAGCACCAGAGTACTCGTGTTACTTCACCCAGGGAAGCCGGGTGCATAGGAGTCTTTTCGTATCGGGTCGCGTCATTAATTTCAATGGGAGATGGCAAAGAAGTGCTGCTGCCGTGTAGATGCAAAGTTTCCAAAGAGATCCAAGCCTGGATCGAAGATGAGAAGAAACTGAAAGCAGGGGGATAGAGTCTGGGTCACTAGCCAGTTTCCAGGAAGGCGATAAGCAGATGCCCACCGATGTCGGGTGATTTCAGGTGAAAGAGGGGAAGCTTGACTCTTCAGCCACGAGGTCCAGGAGGCATGGAGGACAACCAGGAGCTGGATTCAAGCTGTCCCACAAAGGATGTCGAGTGCTGCAGCATCAGTGCCCGGATTGGACACAGCAACAGTAACCCAAGCAGAAACAAGAAAGATGCTTCAGTGCAGACCAGAAAGGTCTGAGAGACGGGTCACATCCGGAGCAACCAGGGAAACTTAAGGAAATTCAAAGTTACCCCCTCAGGGACCCACCAGTCAACAGACCAGGGATCGCAAAGGGACCTCAATATGAAACACAAAACGGTGGCCCATGGGTCACTCAGAGTGACCAGGCCAGCAATCTTTGGTGGATTTAGTGCTTGAGGTGGGGGCTACAAATCAGCCCAAGCACAACTTCAGGAAATGTCGAGAAGTTAATGCACTTGCAAAAGTGCACGGTGACCAGGAGTTCCGGTTCCACGCTACTCACGAGGGCTGCAGGTCTCAGCTTTGCTGGGGACTTGGGTTGGCCTGTGAGATGTCTGGAAATCCTCTTCCTGGGCTGCAAATACTTCAGTGTCTTGCGGGAGCTTCAGAAATGCAGACCGGCAAATTGCTTTGTTGGTGCCTGCCAAGCAGGGAAATCACTCCTTGGGAGATTTCTTCAGTCCTCTGATCTTTAGCAGAGCATCGAAGGTCAAGGATTTGGCTTCAGGGTTGCATCCAAGATAATCTAAAGTTCTGGTTACAGGGGTTCCTTACTTATACCTAAGACAGGGGTTGGACTCGCTCTGATGATCCACCTATGGGAGGGTTTGGAAAGAGGTGTGGCTACACCCATTTCCTTTGTCCAGTTTCGCACCAGAGCAAGGGCTGGAAGCCCCTGAACTGGTTTGAGCTGGACTATGCAGAGGGACTTCAAAGCACTCAGAGAGTGCTCCCACCCTGCCTCAATACACATAAGCCTGTCTGGGAGGTGGTTACACCTCCCTGTGACAGGAAACCTATTGTCCAGGCCTCCCCTGCCGGAGTTTCAGTCAGCAGCAGGAGGCCAGACCCATGTCTGTGTCTGCAGCATTCATTTTGTGATGCCAGGGCTCTGTTAAGTTTCTACTGGGTAACCCAGCACTGCCATGTCTCTCCTTCTAGAAGGGTGGGATCATACTCCCACACCAGTTACTGGTGTGGGGGTATGATTCCAAGGTATTTGACACCAAACACGACATGTTTCCGTGCAGCCAGTCCAAAGTTAGCATTTACCGTTTGGTTATAATGTACTGAAGTAATCTAATAGTAATCCCAAGGGCCACACTTACCAGTGGCCCGCAATATCAAGTCAATAATAAGCAGTTGGCAACGTAGAAGCCTCAAGCGTTTATTGGCCACAGCAGAACTCTACATAGAGGAGCCTCATCGAACCTCACCCATCAGGTGCGCCGAGGAAGACTGCTGGCTCCTTGACAGAACCACACTTATATACATAACAGAGTCAGCATACAAAGCATTGTAAGTGGAAAAACACCAGTTAGCCCTAGAGCTCCTAAATGAGCTCATACCATCTTCACACATAAGGTTACTATCTCTGCAGAGAAGGTCGGCGGGGTGACTCCCTTTCGTCTCCGGCTCAGAAGAATTTCTCTTGATACTCCCTACTGCAGATGTGACCTTGGGCCTCAGTCGTAAATACAATTCACCCTGTCTTTAGGCTGGTACGAGCTAAATTATACAGATGGTGTTCAGAGAGCACAACTAGTCATGATCCAAGATGGCCGTAGTATGGCTTTTCGGCCCTTTCTATCATACTAGACACAGAAAGGAATAGGCCATCTTATAAAGCAGTTCTCGATGTACATAGGAAAGAGATACAACCCAAGATACGTTATGCTAACTTTACATACTGGCCCGAATCCCACAGAACGGCCCTTTTTAGCATAATGTAGCTATCCATGGAACTACTCTTCGAAAATTCCCTCGTCTATTTGCATCATGTCATGTATCTCTTTCTGAACTAACTGAGCGTTTACCTTACCAGGGTTCGCTTTAGGAGTAGGTAAGGCAAGACGAACTTGGGTGGCACAGTAGGAGCAACAAGCGGGCCCACATTGAAGGCAAACACAACAAGTGAAAAGGAAACCCCCTATTCCTAGAAGGACCATGAATATTTTCCAACCCCAGGTGGTAAGGAGATCCCAAAACCAACCCGAAATAGACCAGGTACCGGTCTCCGTATGAATCTCGGATGCCAATCGATGTAACTTCTGTATAGCCAGATGAACTGAGGGGGCGGAGTCAGGTATATATACACAACAGGAGCTGCCGATCACTCTACATGCTCCTCCGCGATCAGCTAGGATAACGTCTAAAACAAGGCGGTTCTGGAGTGTCACAAGTCTGGTCCCTTGAAGCTCAACTGTGATATTAGTCAGTATCCCAGCAGTGGTATTTACTACTCCCTCTACTACCCTGGACAATCTTCTAATTTCTTTACTGGTCAAAATGGGTCCCCACATGGGCAGGACTCCCTTTATTATATCAACAAAATGTTGGGCAGGAGTATCGGTCTGGTCGGTGGCATCTCCATCAGTGTTTACTGAGTCTAAACTTCGTCGATTCAGCGAGTGGGATCTATGATAATCCGAAGGCGCTATATAAACAGGAGGGTATAAGAAGGATAAGTAGCATTTACCGGACCATCCTCTGGGAAGCCAGGTGTAAGCATTTTCTCCACACACAAAATATACATTCGGAGGAGTGAGTATAGGTGGGCTACTAAAGGTCTGTAATCTATAAGTATAGTTACATCTACTATAACCAACAAATAAATGGCCAGTACCATGTATGCAAAAGGAGGATGAGCTATTCAATACAGGGACGGGATGATTCTTTTGTTTGACACATTACGCTCCTGGAAGTATCTGAAATACTCAGTAAAGTTGAAGGACACAAAATCTGATACTTCATCCCTTAACCAGGTGTCATTTTCATGTTCTGTATATACATTCATACAAGCGGTAGGATCCAGGGTACCGTCCGTACCTTCAGCATTGGGAGTGAATCCCTGGTGTCTTTCTATATAGGCCAAAATCAAATCATAAACTTTTTCTGAAAATCGGTGCCCATCAACGGCATTATGTTCATACATCATGGACAATAATCTGAACCAGGCTACACAACTGCCCAGATACGATAATGGCATTGAAATAAACAGATCATGTTTGTGCATTACTGAGGGGAGGAGCCCACATACCCAGCAGTTTGTGGTATTCGTTGTACTATGGGTTTGATGTAACATTTCAATGAAAGCACTATTCACATAGGTCTGGCGATGCCTCTCTTTATGTGGGGCAAAAGTCTGAAAATGGTGCTCCTCGGTAGCTATCAGGGTGTGCACAGGATAGCGGAATTCTAGATAAATGAACATTCCTAGGCATAGCATTAATGAAACAACTATTATGACAAGAAAAACAATCTTGGCACGTAAGCTCCAAGTAGAAAACATTGGCAAATGTGGATACAAAGGGCGATGTACTATGGGACGCTCCTCTTCAGGGACAAAACGAGCAAAAGGGTACATTCTCACTAAAAGTCCAAATATAATCTCGGGAAAACGGGAAATCTATAAGCAGTCCAAACTGCCGGAGGGTGCTTCTTTCCTGTGTCCATTATAGAGCCTCACAGGCAGACCCCTATTGTTCCATGTAACACAAAAGAAAAAAGAACACAAAAACTTCTCGCGTCGGAGTTGTACTTGCCACAACTCTTGCTGAAAGGAAAACTCCACCTGGGCCCCCACTAACCAACCAATGTCACTATCTTCTTTCTGAACAGAGCAATTTCAAAAGTTCCAAGCTCTCAACGGGTTCAGTCCAGTGTTTTTTTACCTATTCCCAGGGATCACTCAGACCTTTCGCTCTCATTCTCTAGCCTGAGCCTGGGATCTTTGCTTTCTGCCGGAGACGCAGGTTATAGCGAACATGACCCGATGTTTCGGGATTAATAAAAAGAACAGGCACTGTGGGGTCAGGTAAAGGATTGAGTGTGTGACTTTCCCTGTCACGTATTGCAACCCAGATGCCTGATTACCTTTTGCAGATGTCGCCGAACTTACGACACCCTCCACTCGCCCATCCATTTCTCCTTGGGAGTCTGGGGAAGGTGACTCTTCGGTCGGTTTATCGCTTTCGTGTCTCAATACCTCGCTCTGGTCCCGTTGGTCATCCGGCAAAGGAAGCGGAACTTTTTTTAGATGAGATACGTGGATCCAATGCCATTTCCCGTCAACCTTTACAGCTGTCCTTGTGGCCAGAAGCACTTGAAAAGGCTTGGTCCAACGTGGGTCTAGGCTCGATTTCCGTTGGTAGTTCCGAACCAGGACCCACTGTCCAGGCTCCATGCGATGTCCAGGACCCTCCGGCAGAGGCTGCAGCACGGCTGCTATCTGTTGGTGAATGGAACGAAGATCTTTAGTTAGTGCATAAAGGTAGTCTGCCAACATAGGGTACTCGATGTCTCTAAGGGATTTTGGTCGTGGCACACTCCATACATTAGCGGGCCTACCAAATATCACCTCATATGGCGATATTCCACCGCGGGAGTGAGGAGTGGTTCTTACAGACAGTAAAGCCAGGGGTAAGAGATCAGGCCATTTTAGACCTGTGGTATCCTGTAGTTTAGCTAATTTGAATTTCAAGATCCCATTATATTTCTCCACCAATCCTGCTGATTGGGGATGGCGAGCCGCATGGAACTTCTGCTGTATTGCCAGACCCTTGCAAACATGTTCAACAAGGTCAGCATTGAAATGTTTCCCATTGTCACTCCAGATCACCCGGGGTACCCCATAGCGGGGAAAGAACTCTTTTACTAGGGCCTTTGCAGTGGCTAGGGCAGTATTTTCCTTGGTAGGGTACGCCTCCACCCACTTGCTAAACGTACAAAAAACCACCAAAACGTATTTGAGATTGTTAACCCGTTCAAACTGAATGTAATCCATTTGTAACACCTCAAAAGGTAGGGTGGGTGGCGCGAAGCTACCAGTCAAAATAGGCATGCTACCCCCTGGGTTATGCTGTAGACAAATCATGCAATTCGGAACTAGTTGTTTCGCAGTCCTATGGATGTTGGTATTATACCACACAGGATCCAGTATTGCGCAAATACCTTGAATCCCCACATGTGCGGGACCGTGTGCCATGGACACGACCGCATTCAAAAATGCATTCGGCAGCAGCCACCTACATCTTTCTGATAGATCAACCCAACATCCATTGTCATCCAGCTTTCCTATCTGTTCTTGCCAGTACTTTAGTTCTTCAGGGGTAGCTTCTAATTGCAATTCTCTTACGCTGTCTATAGTGTTACTGAATGCCTCTGCTTCTATCATCCCTTTATGTGAACTTGTTACGAACATGGAGGTGGTATTGGATTGGGCAGTCTCTTTAGCAATTCTGTCCGCAAAGGAATTACCCTTACCTACATCATCAACTACTGCTTTATGAGCACTGCATTTAACAACAGCTATGGCTTGGGGCAGCGTCAGGGCGGCTAACAACCTCAAAACCAACTGACCATTCTTTCTTTTCTGACCATGGGATGTAAGGAAACCTCTCTCTGCCCACAATCTCCCAAAGCTATGTGCTACGCCAAAAGCATACTGGCTATCGGTGTAGACATTTATCCTCAACCCTTCACCCAACTCACAAGCCCTCAGTAGTGCGACTAACTCGGCAGCCTGGGTCGATCGATAAGGTACCTTGGCCGTCTCAACTACTGTTTGCAATGTGGTGATCGCATAAGCAGCGGTCGTAGTGCCATTGGGTAGCCTAAAACATGAGCCATCGACATACAATTCCCCTTGAGGGTCAGATAAGGGAATATCTGTCAAATCTATCCGCCCCCACGTTTCTTCTTCTGTCCGAAATATGCAATCATGTATATCTTGACTGTGATCTTCCGGAGGGAGAGGTAGTAACATAGCAGGATTCAGGGTGACACATCGTTTGATAGTGATGTGTGGTGCAAACAGGGTCAATTCGTACCCCGTAAGACGCGCACTAGTGCTGAGTCTGTGTCCTGTTCAACAATACGTCCACAGCGTGGGGCACCATCCCTGTCAGGTCCGTATTCAGGACGAGCCCTTCCAATTGTCGGATCGCCACTGCAACCGCAGCCGTGGCTCTAAGGCAACTGGGAAGTGCCCTGGCGACATTATCCAATACCGCCGAAAAGTATGCACAAGGTCTTTGCTTACCACCAAATCCTTGTGTTAACACTGAAAGCGAGCAACTGTCCACCTCATGCACGTAGAGTACAAAAGGCTTCCGGTAATCAGGGGTGCCAAGCACAGGGGCAGAACAAAGAGCAGATTTCAGAGAAACAAAAGCATTCTGACATTCAGCTGTCTCATGCACATCCTTAGTCGTTAGATTCAAGAAAGGTTTAGTCAGTAAGGAATAGTTAGGAATCCATTGGCGACAGTAAGAAGTTATGCCAAGCAGAGCGCGAACATCACGTTGCGTGCAAAGAACAGGCATGTTAGATATAGTTAGGATACGATCAGGAGTCAGTCGTCGTCCCTCCTTCGACAGGAGATGACCGAGATAGGTCACCTCCGGTCGACAATATTGAAATTTCGACAACGAGACTTTATTACCATGGTCTGCCAAGTGCTGTAATAACGCAGTCGTCGCCATTCGGCAACCATGCTCAGTATCAGAGGCCATGAGAAGATCGTCCACATACTGCACTAGAACGTTACCGGGTGGCAAGGTTAATGTATCCAATAACGTTTTAAGCGCCTGGCTGTAAATACTAGGGCTCTCTGTATAGCCCTGTGGGGCGCGACAAAATCTGAAGCCGCGGCCTCCTAAGGAGAAGCCGAAAAGATAACGGCTATCTTGATGTATGGGAATACTGAAAAAGGCATTTTTCAAATCAATGACAGAGAAAAATTTAGCCGTCGGGGGAATCATTGTCAAAATAGTAGTGATGTCAGGCACCACGGGATATTGAGGTACGACAATCTTATTTAGTTCACGCAGGTCAATCACAAAACGATAAGTATCAGCATAATCAGGACACTGATCTATCGGGGCTCGTTTAAGAATAGGAAGAATAGGGCTGTTGCACGTGTTAGAAGCCGTTTCCTCCACCACACCCATGCGGATCAAATCGTGAACAATGGACAGTAATGCCCGCTCCCCTGCGGGAGCAATCTTATACTGCGGAACTCTGGGTAATCGGGCATTTTGTTTCAGGGTGATCGAAATGGGTGGTATGCTCAACAACCCTACGTCAGTATCTCCGGTAGCCCAGAGACTCTGGGGAATCTGTGCAAGCTCAGGGGGCAGAGGGTCCGTTTTAGAGAAACATTGTGCGGAGGGAGGGAAAGGTTTCCTAATAGTCAAATAAACACCATCTGGAGAACAATAGATGCGGGCATACTGTCTCTTCAGTACATCCATCCCCAAGAGATTCTCACCACATTGTGAGGTCAGAAGGAAGGGTGAGTCAATTGAAATCGGCCCCAAGTTAAGAGAAAGAGGTTGGGAGATGGGCCTTACCACTGGAGTTCCGGAGAAACCTACAGACACATTATTCTGGCCAGACAGAGCAGCCCCAGGGACAAGGGCGTGTGAAACAGAACTATTCATTGCCCCCCGTGTCTACTAGAAACTTACCCGATGCTTCCATTAAACGGGCATGTATATAAGGTCCGTTTTGGTCGATCGGAATTGACACGCGTCCCCCACTCTGTCCTCGGCTCTCCTATGCCTCAAAATAGCCTGCCGAGTCGTTGCTCACACATCTTTCACTATAATACTGCTTCCCTTGACCATGGTCGAAATAATTCTGGCTATTCTCACCTTGCCCAACTCCTTCCTGTCTCGTATATCCCCCTCGATGACCACCGGCACGGCCTCTCCCTTGGCCCCTCGGAACGCCGGTCTGCGTCTGCAACAATGGACACTGAGCTCGCCAGTGCCCCTCCTGCTTACAGAATGCACACTGATTTATACCTAAATCTGTTCGTCCTACACCCTGTCCGGGCCCCGCCCCTCGCGGGGCGAAGTTCTGTGTTCCCCGACCCCTACCGCGTCCTCTTTCAACTTGCTGTAACAAGACCCGAGTTTTCAAATCCTTCGATCTCTTTTCCGTCTTTTCCTTACTCTCGTTCTCCCGATGCTCACAATATTGAGCCATACTTAGAATAGTCGAGGGGGTGGATGTAGTCCAGGTACTCTCCGCAGCCTGAAGCCGGGCTGATATCTCGGGCAATAGGTTAGTTACAAACCTATTAACAAACAAGCGTATGCCACCCTCCTTAGACAGATCTTGTCCGCTAAAATCAATAAAGACTCCTTCGAACCTCGTGAAGAAGTCGGACACACTCTCGTCCTTCTTCTGTTTGCACGCAGTCAATTTGTCCCAATCTACTTTCCTGGGAGGGATTAGGGAATGCATGTAGGTGATTATTTTCTCCGGCAAAGTCAATATCTCAGTTCTGGGCTTATCTCCTGGCTTACGATCCCTATCCCAGTGCCTTAATTGCTCCCATGTGCCCCCAAACTCCGCCACGTGATCCTGGTCATGCACCTGCCGCCATATGTCCACCAGCACCAATAGAGCGAAAAATAGCTCAATGTCAGCCAGGGTCATCACCGCCGAGGAGGCGGCTTCTGTAAGTTCCTTATAGTATGCAGTAGGATTCTTTCTGGGGTCGGGTAACTGGGTTTTTAATGAAAGTACCTCACTACGTTTCCATGGGGTATATACCCATTGCTCCTGAAAACGGGCGTCTATTCTCGGGCGGGTAACTGCCCCATGGGCGTCTACTATCTCTGTTACTTCGGGATGATAAATGGGGTGCACCTCACGCATTGGGAACTGTGGTACCCCTGTAGGGCTAGCTGCATGCAGGCGTATCCGGTAACTGACCAAAGTTTTTACATTCCCGTACACCGCTTCTGGACTTAGCTGAGATTTATGTGCCTGGGTGTGAATATCATACAGTATGGTCGGAGCTTTTTCCCCTTTATAAGCCTGTTCCCACAATTAAATGAGGCGTTCGGCCATATGGGCCAACGCGTGCTGCTGCATCACTGGTTCATAATCTTGCATGGTGTTCCATATGTCAGTCAGGGTATAAATAGGTTGCCGCATCCACTGGGATGCCTGGACTGCAATGGCCCTCTTTTCCTCGGTTTCTAAAGCTGATCGAGTGAACAGTTTCCTGCCATCTAATGAACCGGTCTGATGTACTGGAGTTGAAACAGCTGTACAAGGAGTTGCACTCGCGGAAGAGGAGGTCAAGGCAGAAGGAGAATACATGGCCCCTGGTGGCAGCTGGGGAGCTTCAGCTGTCGAGGCCGACAGCAAATTGGGCAATAAGGCCATAATTTCCGAGACAGAGGAGGACAGCCGAGAATGATCAATGACAGGCACGAGGGGGAGGAGGCTGAGGCGCCGATGCGACTGAAGTTGCTGTAGAGGCAACTGGAGCCGGCATGGGGCCAACGGTTTGTGCTCCAGCCGATACAATAGCTGCTGTTACCTCCGGGTATAACCGTTGCGGGACATAAGGGGGCGGTGGCCGCATGTCCAGCAGGTCTTCTATTTCATCCTCTGCATTGGGTCGGGCCACATAACTTTTATCAACTTTTAATCTAAACTCCCGATTCATACAATCGATTCCTTTCTCTACCCTCGCTCTGTCATAGGCTACAGCTTTCTGAGTTACGGTCTGTCCCGCCTTGGCTCTCGCCAGCTTCTCCCCCCTCATCCGTCTCTGTTTGGCTTCTTTCTGCCAGGCGTTTAGGGCTTCAAACATAGATTGCCTACTGCGTCTGGAGAATAGTTGTTCCTGTAGAAAGGCAACTTTCTTTTCGTCAAATGAACCAGTCTTCGGACACTGCAACTCTTCGTTACCTTTAGTATACTTATGCCACAGAGTGTTGAACAATATGGGGGCAATTCCATGCTTCACATATATGAAATGGCTAGGGCTGCCCTCCGGTGGGGCAGGCTGACTCTCAGCCAAACAAGAGTCGCTAATTCGGCAACAACAACCAAAACAATTCAATTTGCTAAAACACGACATGTTGGTTAGTAGTCGGACACAAACAACGTATAACAGACTTTATATCACAGATAACATATATGTCGACATTATTCCCTGCAGTTCAACCTATCCAAGCTTGATGCATCCAAACAAACGAACCGAGCCCGTCGACTCCCGATCGTGGAGAATTATTCAAAAAGGATCAACAGAATCACAACAGGCCGCTGTTCAATAGACTGGCAGGAGGCTATCAGACAGGGGTACCCACGAACTGGACTACGGACCATCCCATGACCTCCCTGGTTCACCACTGAGACTGTTCTGATGTAATCCAAGCCGTACTTCAGATATGTCTCATGGCTACCCAGTTTCAGCCACAGGCTTTTCCGAGTGCAATCCGGCCGTGTATTACTCACAGGTAACAACTAAGCATCCGATCAGTATTTCAAAATATCACAAAAGATCCGCGGAGTCTCTACAGTCAGTCCCTACCGGACCACCCTGTAAGACCTCCGTAATTCTCCTGGGGTACTCACGACCCATCAAATCAAATACAGTTAACTGTTCCAAATGCACCGCCTAACAGTGCGTGCTTCAAACAAATGCGCCGCTCAACAGCGCGTGCTTCAAACAAACAAGTTACTCACCGGGTGCACCCAGGTACGAATGTTCGTTCTCCGCTGCCAACTTCTTACCATCAACACGGTCAGCTTCTGGGGTTAAGCCCGCAGGACCCCGGTGAAGGGTCACTAGCAGCAGAGGGTCCCCGATCGGGAGCGCGGAGCAGATGTAGACTCCCCTCCGCCCACCCGGCCAAGACGCCCTCGATCCTCTCGCCCGTGTACGGGGAGGGAGAAGACCCTATCACGGGGTCCCTTCGTGGTCGCCAACTGAAGTAATCTAATAGTAATCCCAAGGGCCACACTTACCAGTGGCCGGCAATATCAAGTCAATAATAAGCAGTTGGCAACGTAGAAGCTTCAAGCGTTTATTGGCCACAGCAGAACTCTACATAGAGGAGCCTCATCGAACCTCACCCATCAGGTGCGCCGAGGAAGACTGCTGGCTCCTTGACAGAACCACACTTATATACATAACAGAGTCAGCATACAAAGCATTGTAAGTGGAAAAACACCAGTTAGTCCTAGAGCTCCTAAATGAGCTCATACCATCTTCACACATAAGGTTACTATCTCTGCAGAGAAGGTCGCCGGGGTGACTCCCTTTCGTCTCGGGCTCAGAGGAATTTCTCTTGATACTCCCTACTGCAGATGTGACCTTCGGCCTCAGTCGTAAATACAATTCACCCTGTCTTTAGGCTGGTACGAACTAAATTATACAGATGGTGTTCAGAGAGAACCATGTGACCTGAGCACAACTAGTCATGATCCAAGATGGCCGTAGTATGGCTTTTCGGCCCTTTCTATCATACTAGACACAGAAAGGAATAGGCCATCTTATAAAGCAGTTCTCGATGTACATAGGAAAGAGATACAACCCAAGATACGTTATGCTAACTTTACATACTGGCCACAGTACTTAAGAGTATATGGTCAGGCTGCACTACAAACAGCATCAGAGAAGGGTCTATGAACGCTGCGGAGGGTCTCTGCTCATTCAGGAGCACCCTCTCACATAAGAACCAAGCACTCTGCCTTCAGGATTGATAAGACCTGCTATAGGAGTGACTTATAGGTTTATATGTGTATATATATGTAGTGATATAGGTAACCTATATCCCAGTAAGGGGTGCATGCACCACCTTATCCAGGCTGCAGCAGCAGACCTGTGGTGTCATCTTGGGTGGCTTTCCAGGGGTGGCATAATACATGCTTCAGCCCCTGGTAGGCCTCTGGGGTACCTATGCCCTGGATACATAGTATACCATATACTAGGGACTTATACGGGCACCTCAGATCCAATCTGTAATGTACATGGAATCATTTTAGAGAGGAAGCAGCTAGGCTGGGGCCCTGAATGGCAAGGTCCCAGCTAGACTAAAGTCAAAAAAGAGTGAAACATCAGCAAAGAGTGGGGGTATACATGTGAAGCAGATCCTACTCCCCTTCAATCAACAGTTTTTTTTAAAGTGACAAATACACGAGTATGTGCAATAGATATAGAAAAAATACTTATTGTTTGTCATCATAAGTAATAAAGTTTGAAATACATCAATGGGTATGCGGGAAGCCGATTTCATACAAAAAGCAATTGATATTAACCCCAGGATTAACAATAATGTTTCTGCGTAATTGAAGCAAACTCCAAATCATAATGATACGCTACACGCGTGATTTTTCATGTCACTTATTAGACTGAGTATGCAAACTGTGGCTCTCTACCAAACTTTGTAATATCTCTCTGGCATTCTAATGCCTAAATCACATATTGCAGCCCAAGTGGGCAAATGATTGCTGTGGCCAGCCTCTGCATACACAAAAGAACATATTAACATAACATATGCTCATGTGCGATATGCAGCCCTCAAATCAGCGTAGGTCATAGTAGATAGTGCCTAAATAACAGTTGACAACCAAACCAATTGCGGCAGAAAACAATCATGCTCAAGTGAGCAAATGTGTCCACTCTGGTAGATCAAGGAGTTACAACAGTCAAATAATGCAACAGACTTCATAGTAATGCTCCTCAGCATTCCCACTTGACATCTGTAGAAAGAATCAAAACAAAGATAATGCTGTTAAAATCAATAACATGGTGCACAAAATAAATTCTAACTAAACACAAAAACCTTAAAAACAGCAGAAGAGCATGAAGCTGAATGTCTCAATAAAAAGTTACAAATGTACAGACATCTCTTCGTCAAAGGTTCAGCCCTACGCAAGAGTGTTGAAATTAATAATCATTCTCGATTCCAACCATCTCAGTTCAATAGTACTATTGCCTCCCCTTGTTCTAGGGGGACACAGTCTAGAACGTAGAACCTGAGAAGGTTTGCATTTTGATTATGGTACTCGCTAAAGTGTCGGGCAACTGAATATTGTTTGTCGTTTTTCTTAATAGCCCTTAAGTGTTCTAACACTCTCTTTTTACCTTTATGGATGGTACTCCCTATGTAAAATCTATCACAAGGGCATCTCAACGTGTAGACAACATATTCACTGTTACAATTAACATGTTTGTTGATAAAAAAAGGAGCTTTGTCTTTGAAGAGTTTAATGGACTTACAGTTAGTACTGAATTTGCAGGCTTTACACCGGTTGCACTTGAAAAACCCTTTGATGTCACAGCGTTCTGTTTTGTTAGGCAAACAGTTCCGGCTAAGGGTGTCTCGTAATGATCGGGGTTTCCTAAATGTAACAGATGGGTATTCCCCCACATGCTCTCTCAAGTCATCATCATTCCTCAAAACTTCCCAGAACTTCTTTCAACTTTTCCTGACCTCCCAAGCTTGATTATTGTACTTGGTGATAAACCTAATGGGCTCCCTTTTCGTGCTCTCACTTTTTATAGGAAACAGAACCTCATTTCTGATAAGTTTATCAACTTTGGCATTAGCTTCTCTGATAAGGTTGCTGCTGTATCCGTGTGCCAAAAATCTATTGGTCATAGTCAGTTTCTCTTTTAGATAACTGTCTTCAGTACTGCAGTTCCTCTTGGCTCTTAATAATTCACCAACAGGAATACTGCGTATAAGTCTTTTGGGGTGGAAACTGTTTTGTATGGAGAAAACTATTGCCCGCTGTCGTTTTTCTGAACAACCTGCTGCTAATTTTGTTCTCATTGACTTCAAGCTGGAGATCTAGAAATTCAATGGTGTCCTTGTTGGTTTCACATGTAAAGTGCAAATTAAGATCATTGCAGTTGAGGGCATCGACAAACTCCCGTGCCTGGGCATCAGTGCCTTTCCAGACACAGAAGATGTTGTCAATGTATCTCACCCAGAGGACGACGTGGTCATCAAATTGTCTGGTGTTACTGACAACCGACTTCTCCCACCAGCCAAGGTACAAACCTGCAAAGCTGGGGGCGAAGCAGGTTCCCATCGCCATACCCTGGATCTGTCTATACATCTTTTTATCAAATAAGAAAAATGTGTTGATGAGGCATAGCCTGATATATATATATTCAGCAGAGTTGAAGCGCGCTCTCAGATCACAGAAACCCCAGCCAACGTTCCAATTACTGATAAGGGGATTTATTGCAAGTCATAAATCCTCCATGACACGTTTCGACCTCGGAAGGTCTTGATCACACAACGGCATCATAGTTCATAGTGCCTTACATACATTTCCTGGTAAACATAGTAGGAAGACTCAATCAATGTCAGTGCACATAGTGTTACAAAGTATTGCAAAATACGTCCGCCATTTTCGGATGGTAAATAAAAGGTACAATGCTTTTGATTCACATATCAAAGAAAATTACTACACCTAATAATGAAGCGAGAGTACCTGTATTGATGCGTTAAATGCCAACAGTGTTGCTCATATTTAGTTACACACATCTGATGTATTTGAAAATTAAATGTATTGCGGAGTGCTAAAGATCAGAAAGGTTCTGAAAGCAGCAAATTCAGTTTTAACTGTCAGATTCAGATATCAGCGTTTTCCCTGAAACTTCCCCCAGAGTTTTCATAGCAACAATCCTAATATTGGCTACACAGTTAACATACAACAGATTTCAAAACGGGTAGCAAATTGTAGCGAATATAATTTAAAATAGATTTTAAAAGTGCTGGCTGTTCTCAGGAGCCCGTTGCGTGTCCACAACATGGGTCTCCATTAGGCCTGGGCGAAGCACTACGCTACGCTCGCGTAGTTTGCGAAGTTCGTGCTACTTCGCGCTACGCGAACTGCACGTAGCACAGTGCGAACACGCGTAGCGTAGTGTTGCGTAGTGCTGCGGTCATTTTTTGCTTGCTCGCGGTCCTCAACGTCAAGTTGGCGACCGCGAGCCAGCAAAATGACAACCTGGCGAGACTTTTTCCTTGTTCGCGATCGCGAGCATGGAAAATAAACCTCCCGGCGAGATTCCCAACGCGAGAAGGTCAGGTTTCTCATTGCGAGGGGTCGCGTATGCTCGCGACCGCTCGCGATGAGAAACTACCAGTTCGCGTTGAGAAAGCTGCAGCTCGAGTAAAAATCTACTCGAGCAGCAGAAAACTACAGCTGTGCAAGATGCCATTTTCAATGATTGCACAGTGCCGGTTGCTTGTCCGCACTGTGCAATCATTGAAAACAACATCTTGCACAGTGCGAACATGTTACTTCGCAGTTCGCGAAGTGCGAACTTCACTTTGCGTAGCTTCGCGAAGTGCTACTTCGCGAACTACGCCCACCCTTAGTCTCCATATGTAGGTGATTGGGAGTAGGTCTACAGACACTTGGCCACTCACCAATCCAAGATGGCATGCGGAAATGGCCCCGGGAGGCGGAGTAGGTATGGTGCTCCTCTCCATGTCAATGCATGAATTATGCCCCCAAAAGTGATCGAATAATGCCTCTAATGAAGTGCAGCATGCAAAAGAGCAGGGAGGTTCTGAAAGCAGACAATTACATTTTTTACTATGAACATGAGCTGTGTAGGAGCACCTGTCACAGATTAGCATTTGTTAACAAGGCACTGGGAGGGAGCAGCTGCAAAGCAGACCGTGGCCTGCACAACACAGTTTTTACAATGAACATAGTACCTCACTTGTGTCAATGCTTTGTAAGTAGTATGAAAAGGGACACAATGAATTCATATAAAGGATGCCTTACATTTTGCACTAGCCTACAACCAGTGCATAATGGTTCTTTGTCTGTTGGTGGTTGTAGTGTCACAAAGACCTGGACACCAGTAAGATAACCACATGAAACCACATGCACCAGGCGGATAAACTTGTAGACCCCCACGTGTGTGAGACAAGTGGAAACATCTGCCATACGGCTAGACGTATTGAATAAAAAGCCCAGGGCGCTGGGCTTGGTTAGGCAAGTAACTACCACTGTAAGGGGTCAATTACGATGTCGTCAAGAAAGCATTCCCACCGAATCGGGTTAGGAATGCTTTCCAGACAATTCGTATTCGGGGAGTCCTACTGACCAATTACGATGTGTCCGGATACTTACAGACTTGGTTCGGTCGGTCTCCGATTGACTTCAATGGGACCTGCGTTCTGGACGAGAACACAGGCTGCCATTGACAAAAGGGGTAGGGGGGAACCCTTGCACCCTGTGGCGGGCACACCTTGGTGACTGCCACACTGTGCATGTTTGGGAAAGGGGGTCCTTTGGGTACCCCCACGGGCCCCATCTAGAGGCCTATGGGTGACAGAGGGCCTGCTACGGGCCCCCGAAGTCTGATTCCCACAGCCATTGTGTCTCGGACAAACCGATCTGGAACGGCTGTCCGAATCGGTCATCGTACTCGCTCTTTCGGAAACCATCTACATAGGGCTGTACGGTTCTGCTTCGAATGACTCAGGTTGCCTGAATCCCATTCTGAACCTATTCAGGCAGCCCAGATGGCTCCCTTGCATCGTACTCGGTCATCTGGAAAGGTGACGGATTCGATCAGGGAGGGCCTACCTCCAACACTACACTGGCGATGAGGGGGCCTGCTACACTCATGCGTGCCTCCCCCATCATACCAGGCCATTCATCCTCTGATCCCTGTTGTGCTTTCTACACGCTAGCGGCAACCAAGGGTGTCGGCATCAACTGCCAGCCTCCCCCCAGGTGGAACTGCCGGTGACCGCGTGCTGTGACCTGCATCCAAACACCACAGGCTGTGCTCCCTCCGTGAGCGTGGGAGGCAGAGCTACTTCACATGGCTGTCCCGACGCCTACCAAAGTCCATCCTCGTCAGGGGGCACACTTCACTGCCACACCAGCCCCAGGGCTGCCCTGCAGAGCCCTGCATCGTCACACCAGGCCCTGAGAGAGGCCCTTCAGGGTCAGTGAGTCCAGCGACCATTGGCAGGATCACAAGGAAAGCATTTTCCTCTGCAATTCAGGCTCTTGAGCGCCCTTGAGAGAATCACTGTGCCTTGGTATGCAATAAAAGAGTTAAATAAGACAAGATTTGATAACCAGTCAATGGTTCCAGCAGGATTACTCATCATTGGTACGCTTTTAGCCTGCTCCCTGTCTTGGAGGACCCAAGCCTGTCCTAGCACATGCACTCCCTATCTCTCCAGCCACCACACTTGCAGCGCCCTTATTCCTTGACAGTGTGCTTCTCTAGGCCGCAGACGCCCATGAGGTAGCCTACGGCACAGCTTCATGGCTTCCATTCTGGTACTTGAACCCTACACTATCACTGGATCCCCACCCTCCCAAGCCGCCCGCTGGAAAGCATGGGTAGAGAGGTTAGATAATTATTTGGAAGCCGTTGAAGTGCCTGTAGGTAGCAGGCGTCCCATGCTCCTACACCTGGAAGGAGCCAACATCCATAAAATATCGAAGACAGTCATGGAGGCAGGCCCCCCATGGAACTACGCCACACTTAGAGATGCCATCATGGCTCACTTAGAACCTTATGCCAATCCCTATTACGAGTGATACCTCCTGGTCCAGGCTCACAGCACCCAGAGAAATCCATGGATTTTTTCCACGGTCAGCTGAGGGAACTGGCCAGCACCTGTACCCTCCCAGATGAAGACAATGACATATGTGCCCAGTTCATCCAGGGGTACCCATCCTCCAAGCTTTGGGAAAGAATCCTCCAGTAGCCCAATGTGTCAATGAGGGACATACTGACCTTGGGTTGCTCAAATTAACTTTCAAAGGCCCGGGAGGCCCATATGGACCCTACCTCATTGGTCCCCATCAAGGAAGGACCGGTCAATTCCGTTCAACCGAAAGAGGGCTTGGACAAAAGAGAGTCTGCTAAGCACACACCAGGCCTTGCCAAAAAGTGATCACCTGCCAGCCCATGCGGGTGGTGTGGTGGCCCTAACCCTTAGGCCAGAACCAGACCGTAAACGGCAAAACCTGCAAGCCGAATCACTTTGCTAAAGTCTGCTGCTCTCCGCAAGGACAATGACCCAAACCCTCACGGAAAGCTGCCCACACTGTGGAGCCACTCCCGGACACCATGTCCAGCAAAGACATGGATGAAGACAATGCAGCAGTTGTTCATGTGGTTAGAACACTTGACATCCTCAGAGCAAACCACCAAACTGCCCCTATGTGCTAGGTAGAGTTGCAGAATCACACAGTTTCAGCTCTCATAGACAAGGGGACGTCGATAAACCTTATGGCCGAGGATGTCTACTGCAGTTTACTAGACCAAACAACACTTTGTCGCACCAGCGTACAGGTGTATGCCTTTGGCAACCACTCCCCATTACAGCTTTTTGGCATGTTCCATGCAGACCTGACCTATGAGTCCACCTGACGAAGAGCAAGAGTTTACGTGGCGCAGGAAGGTCAGGGTTCTTCTTCAGCTTCCACACTGCCCAAGAGCTCAATCTTATACAGTTTGCTTTCAGCGTGCACGAACAAGGTCTGAACCGCCTTCTGCAAGACTTCACTCGCTTGTTCAATGGGATCGGTTGCCTAACTGAAACAGTCACCCAACTTTGTATTGACGAATCAGTAGCTCCTGTTGTCCTCAGACATCACAATAGCCTTCCACCTCCAGCCCAAGGTTAAGGCATCATCGAGCGGGTGAAAGGCCCCACCCTGTAGGTTTCCCCGATTGTGGTGGCGAAAACTCCCAGGCAGAAAGATGCAGTTCAAATTTGCGTGGATACGAGAATCCCGAACCTAACGATCAAGTGCGAACAACATCTTACGCCTAACATAGATGACGTCATTGGGAAATAGTCAGGCTCCAAGTGTTTTTTTTCGAAAATGGACCTCCGGTCAGACTACCACCAAATCCCACTGCATCTGGACTCTCACCCCATTACCACATTCTTGACACTTGCCGGCATGTGGAGGTACACCAGACTAAACGTCGGCATCTCTAGCACTGCTGAAGTCTTCCAGAACATTGTGAAGACAGTCCTGCATGGTTTGCCTGGCATGCTGAACATGAGTGACAACATCCTTATCCACTCTGGCACACTCTGGGAGCATGTGACTTGCCTCCATGTAATCTTCACACGGCTGGCAGAAAGGGCACTGACGCTCCACTGAGAGAATTTTGACTTTCTGCAGAAGGGCATCAGATTCTTCGGGTATCGTTTCTCGGACAAACATATGGGTCCCAACCCGTAGAAAGTAAAGGACATACAGGTTGCTCCTACCCCCTACTCAGTGTCAGGAGTCCACAGCTTACTGGGGATGATGACGTAATGTGGGCATTTTATGAAAAATCCATCGGACATCACTGGCCCTCTAAGAGAGCTTACCAAATCATCCAGTCCTTTGGGTATGAGGGCCAGAATAGGAAGAAGCATTTCGGCAGACGAAGACCATCCTGTCAGCTGACACCAACCTGGGGTACTTTGACCCACAGTGAGAGTCGCAGCTGGTGGTTGATGCCAGCCCCATTGGCCTGGGAGCAGTTTTAGCCCAAAGACAAAAATGTGGAGAGTGGGGCCCAGTGGCATCTGCTAGCTGCACACTTACGCCCACTTAACAGTGCTACCCTCAAATTGAGCAGGAGGCGATTGGGATTGGGGTTGATGACATTTTTACATATACCTGTATGGGCACCCCTTCCCTGTCATCACAGACCGCAAACCACGGATCCTGCTGTTCCAAGGGTCCTCATTGTGTGGATACTATGCAACGTGACGACTGCCTGCAAATAGCATCAGGCGGCTGCTCCAGTAACCAACATTATTCAGCACAGATGCAGCTCAATCCATACTCCAAGGATTGTACAATGTCCATCAGGACTGTCAGTCACCGGTGAAGGGTGTCTGTTACGGGGCCACAGCTTGTATTACCAGAAAGCCTGACACAAAAAGCAGTTCTCTTCGCACATGGAGCGCATCATTGTATAGTGAAGTGAAAGAACCAACTCAGGAGCATGGGCTGGTTTCCTGTGCTGGACCAAAAAGTTGAAGCGGTGGTACAAGATTGACAAGCCTGCCTTGCAACAAGCCAGCCTGACCCGCTGGCCCCTGTCATCACAGAGACCAGCCCCACTGCCCCATGGCAGAGACAGTGTGGATTTTGGCAGCCTCCCTAATGGAGCACACATACTGGTAGTGGTAGATGACTGCTCGGGCTATCCTGAATTGGAACTTGTAGCTACTACATCTGTCACCGAAGTCATGCCAAAGCTTGAGAAACTCATGGCCACGCATGGCCTGTTTGCACAGATCCACACCGACAATGGACCCCCCTTCAGTGGATCTGAGCTGGCTGACTATATGGACTCCAGAAGTATCAAGCACTGGCGCATAACCCCCTGGTGGCCTGAAGCCAATGGGGAGGTGGAATGTCTGATGAGGACTCTCACCAAGGTGATCAGGATAGTGGTAGCAGAGGGCACCAGCATTGAATACGTCCTGTATCAGTTCTTGTGAGAATACAGACTCGCCCCACACTCCACAGCTGGTGTCTCCCCCGGCAAGATGTGTTTGTAAGGTACATAGCGGACACCATTCTCCAACTTGCAGCATGAGAGGGTGTGCCTAACCCTCTGAACAAATCTGACTCCTGGAGAATCCACAACAATGAGTACGCATCTAACAAATGGTGGGCAAAGGAAAGTCCCATCAAGGTAGGTGACCACCTGCTGATGATGATTCGCTACCCCAGTGGAAAATTCAGGATGCCTTTTGAACGGATTGTCTCCCACATCAATGGTATGAAGGTGACTGCTTAGAAAGACACGGAATGCATCACACTGAATGCGTCCCAGTTCAAGAGGATTCTGACAAGGTCAGCACCATGACCAGCACCCATTGACCCACTAGAGGACATCATGGAAGACCCCAACTAGGAGAGAGACAGTATCCCGAACCAGGAGATAGACAGTCACTCAGAAGGTCTACACCCTCACTGGCCCCTCCGGCAACTGTACTGAGCCCTTCCCCAGCAGCAATCAGCGGGAGCCAGTGATCAGTTGAGGTTTCAAGTCCAAGGGGGATCCTTGCTGGGATCCTCCACCAGGAGTGGCCTAGGATGGTACCTGTCGCAACCACACCCTGGACCATCCCAGAAGTATAAGGACTTTGTGTGTGTCTGACTTGAGGTGGATGAAGATGCTATGGTCATGAGTAACCCTAAGGCGAAATGTTAGAGTGTTTATGATCATAATTGACTAGAATAATATATTCCATAATGTTTGGCATATGATATGTTTTTCCAGCAGCCACGTTCATGCAAGGAAATCAAAAAAATGTTCAAAGCATTGCATCAGAGATTCACATATTTCTCTATTGCTTGAACATTACTAATTTTTGGCGTAATGGTCTTAATATCACCTATCATATACTTTATTTACTTATCTATCATTTTCTTACAGGATTGGACAAATACCAACAAATTGGTAAAAGTGCTGAAGGTATATATTCACCTACCAGGATACACTTGGGGTGATAGTATGCTTTAAAAATGCGCATAGCATAACATTCACATGTCTGGTTGAAAACAAGTCACTTCATGGATGTCCTTTGTCCCACAATTTCAGAACAGAGCTGGTGGTAGCTTCGGTTTAACAACCAATCAGGTGGGAGCAGACATGTTCTGGTGGTAGTGGGAAAGTATAGCATGCTTAAATTTGTGGATGAACTCCTCACTTTATTGATTTAGAAGAAATGTCTGCCAGCTGTACGTGGAGCTTTTGACTTTGTCCATGCTTCTTTTTGCATTCGGCCGAAGGGCAGGTGCCTTTAGCTATATGTGCCAACTTGTCTAAATGTTTCAGCTATTCTCTAAAGGTGGTATTTCTTCATTTATTTTGTTCGACAAATGAGAGCTAAAATATTTTGTTCGACTATTGCTAGAGATGTCAGTATTATTCCATATGTTCAGAAGGAATACTTCTCACTTTGTAATTAATAAAAAGGCCTCAGTAAAATTGTTGTTAATTCTACTTTTAATACATTGAGTAAACACCTTATCATTTTAGCAATTAACCCTAATACATTATAAAGTTCCTTTTTAATCATTTGTTTTCTGGAAGGTTCTGGGCGGAGCATTCCCTAAAGGCACTCCTTATCTGAATTAGTGGTTTTGCTTGAATTTCAACTCTGTAGCCAAGGCCTCCTTCAGTATTTAAGCCATGTGTGAGCATACCTTCTTCTTCCAGCGGTGCATTCAAGCAAACAGTTGTAAACCCTGTCAAGCTTTCTTGACTGTAATTAATATTTCATCTGACCTTGGCATTTGCAGAGTAAATTTGCAGATGCAAAAGTAATTTGCTACTGATCTAAAAGGACTATGATGTTTTACGCTGCACATCCAAGAGAATGTTGTATTACAGTTACATGTTACAGGTGGTAAACTCTTTCACTGGCCCTCACATGGGGGCCAGCAGCAGGCCAATTTTTCAGCTAAACCTTGATAACTGCTTCAGTGGGGCATAGAGATCTACATATAAACATCTGTGAACATGGCCTCAAGAGCAACACTGACCTGTATGTTTGTGTTGTCACCGGGTTACTTGAATTCCACTCTTCAGAGCCTCCTTACATGTTTTTACTTCCCTGTTAAGCCATAAGCAATACCACTGATGTACGTAGCAGGATCCCATAGGGGGATATTTACAACAAAATGTGGGAGCGCGGAGTTACACCAAAATTGGTAATATCACACTCCGACATTTCTAAAATGCTGGGATGCGCCGTATTTACAAAAATAAGGTGCACCGTCTTTCCCCTAGTGCTAATAAAGCTGCCTAGCCCCACCACAGGCACCCTTGCGCCATGTTGCAAGTGTACCTGCACTACAGGGGCAATAGTTTATGTGCAGGAAGGGACACCTTCCTGCACATAAACAATCTTTAAAGGCAATTTGCTGTTTCTATGTGAGCTTCAGAATGCAGCACACATGGAAAAAGAAAAACACAAGGAGAAATGAATAACTTCTCCTCGTATCCCCAGTCTAAAACCAGGTATTCCCTGGTCTTATTTTTTGCTGCTGCCCCAGCCTTGTAAATATGGGGCAGCGTCAAAAAGCAATGGGTGTTGTGGCAGAATGTCCACTGCAACACCCATTGCATTCCTCCTTCACGCTTAGTGAGGCGTGAAAAGGGGCCTTATTTACAAGGTGTGTTAAGCCATGTTAAGTTACTTAACGCCGCTTTGAAATTAAGGAGAAGGCGATATCGCCACCAGAATGCCGATAAAGTGACATTCTGGTAGCGGAATCCCCTTGTAAATATGCCTCATGGTATGTTGTAGAGCATACTGTCATTTCAATATCAAATGCACATACACTAACAACTCCACATAAGGGTTCGCTGGCATCACAACAGCAATCACTGAAATAAACTTGACTCTCAATTTAATAGAGCAATGTACTCACTGGTGGTGCCCATTTAGAAATGCCATTTATTCATATAAAAATGCAAACCCGCTTTAAAAATGTATGCCCGGGATACCTGGGGTTTCAGCCGTAGTATTAGGCAATCAAAGCTTTGCTGACGTGCATGGTACCTATGCCAAACCTGTTCTGTTGGGAGGGGAGCATCCTTCACTACTACTGCTGCCCATCCCATGCTGTATCTTTTCACTGCATAAGGGTAGCTATCACTGCTGATGCCCTTGTGGTGGCAATATTCCATGTGTATGTGAGGGTGTGCAATGCTGTTGTACATGTTGTACCTCTTGCAAGCTTGACTGCTAGTGGCCATGATGTACAGCAGCTTTCTATAATTTGTGTTCTAATGATATTAGCAAATATCACAGGCCTAATATATGGATTAGCATGAGCTGTATTTTGTGTTCTGTTTCCAGTGTGTTATGTTTGTTCGCTTGCAGTTTTCATTAGGCCTTACAATGTGCTCTAAAAACATGAGTTTCTTGTTTAATTCGTACAAAGCTGACAGAACAAGAATTTGTTTTCCGTGTGTAAAATCTTGACACGTGTTCTGTTGTTTGCTGTTTATACCGAAGGGGAGTTTCCATGTTTCGCTGCTAAGCATTGACAGTGGCTGCAACTACGAGGTACAACTTTCTTTCAAGATAACAATCTCAAAAGCTCGGTCTTACGAGCTAGCGGGTTTCAAAGGTAGCCCCTGCTAATACTATTGAACGCTTTACTTTGGATGAAAATATTATCTTTAGCTGGATGATGCACATATGGCTCTGAGTGAAAGAGACCCTTTTGGAAAATGCCTCTTTTTGCATGATCACTCCAATTTTGGGGACTGATGCTGCTGTTTTTGACTCTGTCCACTGGGACTCAGCTAACCAGGCCTCGGTGAATGGTCTCTGACCCTTAAACATGTTAAATTGATTATACTCCTAATTGGCATACCTAAGTTCCCTATAAGTCCCTAGTCAATGGTACAAAGTGCAGCCAGGTGGTGTAAGTTCAATGTCCCTAGTGGACTGCAGCACCCAATGTGCCACCCACTTTAGTAGGACTGCAGGCCTGTCATTGTGGCTTGGCTGTGGCAGTTTTAAACTGCAATTCAACCTGTCAAAATGTACACTTTTGACAGACAGGTCAACGCCTTCTTTTTCTAAATTAATAAGTCACTCCTATGTAGGCCTATATAAGCGTTATAAGCCCTAAGGTAGGGTGCAGGGTACTTAAAAGAAGGACATGCAGAAACGTACACTTACAATGGAAAAGCTCAAAAAGCTATTTCACTGTAGCAGGGCTGGCTTCCTCATTGAAAAACACTGGGTTACAATATTACATTTAATAATACTCATCCACTCCTATGGGCTACTCACGGTGTCATAGACAGATGACACCCAGATCATTGTGTTTATTCCTAAGAACACAGCGGCTACAACAGACAATTTCTCCCATTGTATGACAGCTGTAGAAGGATGGGTGGGAAGGAGCGTGCTGAAGCTCAATGGGGAGAAAACCGAGGTTTTATTGTTTTTTGTTATGCAATCTTCCATTTGAAACAACAACTGGTTGCCAGACACACTTGGCACTTTGCCCATCCTAGCAGAGAAGGACAAAAATTTCAGGGTGATCTTAGACTGTGAGCTCTGTATGAACAAACAGGCCAATGTACAGCTGTGACTTGTTTCTGGCTTATAAGAAGGCTGAAGAAAACCTTTCCATTTTATCCCCTTCTCTGGACGAAAACAGGTCGCTCCGGGGGAGGTTATGTCCAGAACTGATAATTTCAGGCAGAAATCTCTGCTCAGTTCATCTTAATTTGGTCACTCTGCCCAGAGTCTGGAAGAAGAGATGGAGTGATAGTACTTTCTCAATCGCGGTAGCCAGACTGTGGGACTCACTTCTCTTTTTTCTGACTTCGATTTAAAGTGAATTTACCCTTTAGAAGGGCCCTAAAATCCGGTGTTTACTTCATTGGGAGCCCCCTTAGTTTTCTTGTACTGTGTGTAAGCAGATTTTGGCCTTACTTAGACCTCTAAACTACAGCACCTTGATGCCATCGACATTTGTCGTGCTCTACAAATGTTGGTCAAATCAAATAAAATCATTACCAATTTCCGCTAGGAAACAGCTAGAAATGTTATTCAAAGACTCTTCTTAATAGTTATTTCAAATCCAATTCAATAGTAAATTTGAATTTGTGATAACTATTAAGGAAAGGACACTTTTAGACAGTTACCTTTTCCATGCCTAAAACCTCTGGAGTCCCATTTACATGAGGTCCAGCTGTCCAATGGCAGCTAAATAGACCCTTTTGATGAGGTGTGAAAACTGCCCCCAAAGCAGGACAAAAGCCTTGGGGGTGGAGCAGTGTTTCTGTGCCTCTGGCAGGATGACCACCTGGGCTGTGCCCAGGAACTTGATTAACTTCAAGGAGGTCTATCCTGTCACAGCCAAATAGTAGCTGACCCCTGGGCAGGGCCCTTCTCCCCCCCGCCCATTCAGGCAGGTATCAATCCCAGTGGGAACTGGTTTGAAATGTCCACAGAGAAGAGGGTGCTCTTTTTCAGGCCACACCTTTGAGATGGGCATATAAGCTTGGCACAGAAGGGTCATTTTTCTACCATGTTGGATTTAGGTATAGAGCTGCAGCGCTGCATTGTTTACTGTAAGGCAGACAGGAACAGCTGCAAAAGTGTGCAGAGTTAACCCGGAAACATTTTTCCAATTAGTCAGGGAGGGGCCAGGAGTCTCCCCAACCCACAAGCTTGTGCCAAGCATAAATGTGTCACCACTGAGTATCTTTTCGGTCACCTTATATTGAGAGCTGAGAGAAGATGTGAAGGGCTGGACATGTTCCCACTTGCACCCAGGACAAAGAAGTGCACTCCAAGCTTCAGTTGGCTCACCTCTTAGTAAGCTGGAGGGGTACAAAAAGCTGCAAGAAGCCCTTTTTCCTGTAGGGCTCAATTGACCAGTTCCAACTGCATCGGCCATGGACACTGTTGGTGGCTTTGCTGGAGTGTCTCCACCCCCAAGTGCTGTTCGCGAGGTCCTGGGACACTTGACTATGTCAAAGTGTACTACCCTTAACATCCCGAGAAAACTGGGACTTAGAAACTCCTTGTCTCCAGGTCCTAAATCCACACATAAAAATCGTGTCAACCAGAGGGTACTTTTCTTACGTTTGGAATTTGAATTTCTCACGGTTTGAGTTTTCCCAACAAAAGTCAATGGCTTCAACGGGATGTTGTTCAATGACTATCCAGCCTCGTGGCGCACTTTTCGGCCACAGCCTGCTGCCTTGAACCTATGTGGATTTTTTACATCCATTTCCGACTTAGTTTAATGATAAAACTTCCAGCCAGTTTGAATCTGGTTTCTGTGTCCAAACCACGCTCCTTTATGGTCGGCTTTAAATCGCACCTAGGTCTTTGCCCAAACATACTAGGGCAAAACGGTATTCCAGCAAAGATAGGTAAGTAATGCATATAACAAAGAACTCCTCAAGAAATTATCTATCAATTCTTTACATTATGATCAATTAAGTTTAGTCAGTAAAGTTCCAACCCACATCAATGACAATTAATGAAAAAAATTGACTTTGACAGAAATGAACTAGGTATACACTGTGCTTGAATTGAGATATACATGATGATATATTCAAAAATATATTGATTTCTTCCACACCAACAAAACAACACAAAAAATCAGTAGTACAATGGCAATTGGATTCAATTTCTTCAGAGGGTAGCCTCAGGTCAGATACCCAAGGGCACAAAGACTTAGGGGTCAATTCTGATGGAAGGGCTCCAAACGGGATTCGGAAGAAGCAAATCCGATTCAGAGCATATGTTTCCGACTGAATCGTCCCCCGTTCCAAATGACCAAGTACAATGTGAGGAAGCCATCCGCACCAACCGAATCGGTTCTGATCCCGAATCAGTCAGCCCGACTCATTCTGAGCCGATTCGTTCAGCTCAATGGGGCCGGCTTTCCGAACGAGCGAGTATGATACCTAATTTTGACAGCTGTACTGACTTGGATGTAACGAGATGAAACAGCTATGGGAATCGGACTTCGAGGGCCATATCAGGCCCCCCCTTCAACCGGGGCCCTCTGAATAGATTGAGGGAGGTACGTCCCCCCTTTCCATGCATGCACAGTGTGGCGGGCACCATGTGGTGCCCACCACAGGGTCCACACTTTTCCCCACCCATCCCTTTTTGCAATGGGAGCCTGTGTACGCGTTTGGTGCACAGGCTCCCATTAAGTTCAATGGGAGTCCGACCGAATCAAGGCTGTCACTATATGGACACATCGAAATCGGTCGTTTGGACTCACGGAGAGTGATTCGTTCGAAAAGCTCTCCAGGACCAAGTTGTCTGGAGGGCTTTCCTAACGAGATCAAAATTGATCCCTAAGTAGTAAGTTTAAAACGTGGCCTTCCTTGCTGTAAAACACCACCCAGGTAAATTGCATAAAATCTAGACTAAGAGTACACAAATATATATATATATATATATATATATATATATATATATATATATATATATATATATTACCTACTGGCGGTCGCCAGTAGGTAGTTATAGTTAGGACCACGTTTCCATAGGAAATCCGCAACATTCTATTTTGAATAACTTTGGCGCCGGTCGACGAATCCTCGCGAATTTTTCAAAATAGGTGGGGCGCTACGCTCCGCTCCTTCCCTGAAAGTCTCGGGGGGATTCGTCAAGCGGGGGCTGAGATAAAAGGGGGGTCCCAAAACGCGTTTTTCCCATGCATTTTTCCATAGGACCTTTAGACAGGGCTACAGCCCGAACGGCTGAACAGAATTACTAGAAATTTGGCAGAGAGGTAGTCCTCAGGTCAAGGAAGTGCCTTTTGTAGGTTTGGTGTAAATCTGTTCAGTAGATTCTGAGAAAATAGCCTTTAAATCAATATATATATCTGAGCCAGCTTACGGTGCGCTTACGGTACGCTTACCGTACGCGTACGGTGGCGTGCGCGAGCGCGATTCTGATTGGCTCTTAGATCTTAGTAAACATTCGAATCGGTCGAAACCAGGAAGCGGCGGCCGCCATTTCGTGTGTTTCACTCAGAAAAAAAAAGAGTGATATCTTGAAAAGGGGGCAAGGAGGAGAGTTACAGACCCCATAACATTTGTAAGGGGGTCAAAGAAGGACAGAAAAGTACAAAGAAAACATTTATTGATTTTAAAAAAAATCGCGGGGTACGCGTACGGTAAGCGTACGGTAAAAAAAAAAAAGAAAAAAAGAAATGAAAATCAGATTTAAGTGTTTAGATATTAGGGGGCTCTAAAAAGAGCCGTTGTGTTTATGAAGTGATTTTTTAGTGGTACCTACAAGTAAGTACCGATGCAGAGTCTAAGGTTCAAGAGGAAGACTCTGTTCCCTTCATCATTGAAGTGCACACCATCTCCTCTATAAATGTCTTGCATGTCGTAACGCAAGTTGTTGTGGTAAATGGAACCCATACCATAGTCACGGAGGAAAGCAGAAACAGATTTGTTGACGTGTTTTCTTGCTTTGTCAATCTGCGGACAGAAATGATTGGACCAGTTCCATTTTTGCCTTTGGCATATGTTAGAAAACACAAAGGCAGTTTTAGGGAAAAGTGAAAACAGTTGTGCAAAGGTGTCCTTCATAAGCATTTCCAGACCTACCCCAGTCAAAGTGCCTAGGTCATTGCCACCACAGTGCACTATTATGAGGTCAGGGTGTTGGATGTGCATGAAGGATTTCACCAATGGCATCAATTGGTGCCACTTTAACCCTCTCTGACCAATCCATTTAATGTCTACATTTGGCAAAGCAAGGTCTCTCACCATATCTGTTTTCTCTGCATACTTTTCACTCCAGAAGACATAGCTGTGCCCTACAATCCACACTGTGAACATCTTCAAAGGAGAACTGGATGCACTCAGGAGGTGTCTTTCAGTAGAATGGCAATATGAAAAGAAAGACAGTTTGGAAATGGAGGCATACATATTTTTTTCAAAAAAAAAAGAACTGATTGGCTGTTTCATACCATTCTAGAATAAAAACTAGGCTGTATGTGTAAATTAATAGAAGCATGTTTTGTATTGGTACAGAAAAATGTGTTACCAAAGAACAGTACTATGGATTTGCTGTTAGGCTTGAAAAGTCAAGCACTCTTGCTCTGTGGAATTGAAACATTGTTTGGTGAACTTCTGACCTAACTCCACACAGCAGGGTTCCATGAGCTGTTGCTATGGTAGCAGGCAGAAGTCAAGTTGGGGGAAGGGTACTAGGCAGAAGTCAAGTTGGGGGAAGGGTACTTTTGGAAAAGGGTTGGTTTTCAACCAATAGAAATGTGTGATTACATTTGAAAAAAAGGGGCAAGCACTGAGATTTGAAACTAACATGTATATGTGTGGAAAAAGAGAGGGAAAGTTTGCCATTATCTGGTTCTGCTGAGGGGAGAGAGGTGTACAGAACAGAGATCCTGGCTCTGATAATCTGCTGTTTGAGTGCCACATTTCTTTCACAACTAACTAATTTTAAAGGTGAGTTTAGAGTTTGAGAGGGGATGTATATGGTAAATTAAGAAATGAATAATAGAAATGCAATTCTTTTTGTTGAAGTTGTGTTTATTATTTTCTGTTTTGGGAGAAATTTAAATGTGAGGAACAAGTAAAATAATATGGACTATGTTTTCACAATAAATTAAGGTGTACTGGTATAAAAAAAGAATAGTTTAAGGGTTTGAGGTTGGACTCAGTAATGCAAATACATTCAGCATCACTAAGGTTGGTTGCCCTTGCTGGAGTGTAGGCAGTCACCCAGGTTACAAATGGTGCTGGTCTGAAAAAGCAGTTTGGACATGTGCTTTTTAAAAAATCTGAAAAGTGGATTCATAATGTGTCAGTCTGTAAAAATGTTTATCACTTGCAAAAAAAAGAGCAGTAAGTGTGCTTTCAAATTGGCAAAGAAATTTCGTTTTGTGACTAATGTGAAAACATGACTCTGTGTGCAAAGAGGAATTATAGGCAGAGATTTATTGCGTATTGCTCTGGTGATTTCACAGTTGCATTAGATGGAAAGGGGGAGCCATTTTTTGGTGCAGAAGCAGACTCTTAGCACACACCTAGCTGCTTACTATGTGGAATCATGCACAGTATTCACAAGCGAGTGGGGTTTGAGGTTTCAGTCAGTAATGCAAATACATTCAGCATCACTAAGGCTGGTTGCCCTTGCTGGAGTGTAGGCAGTCACCCAGGTTACAAATGGTGCTGGTCTGAAAAAGCAGTTTGGACATGTGCTTTTTAAAAAATCTGAAAAGTGGATTCATAATGTGTCAGTCTGTCAAAATGTTTATCACTTGCAAAAAAAAAAGAGCAGTAAGTGTGCTTTCAAATTTGCAAAGAAATTTCGTTTTGTGACTAATGTGAAAACATGACTCTGTGTGCAAAGAGAAATTATAGGCAGAGATTTATTGCGTATTGCTCTGGTGATTTCACAGTTGCATTAGATGGAAAGGGGGAGCCATTTTTTGGTGCAGAAGCAGACTCTTAGCACACACCTAGCTGCTTACTATGTGGAATCATGCACAGTATTCACAAGCGAGTGGGGTTTGAGGTTTCAGTCAGTAATGCAAATACATTCAGCATCACTAAGGCTGGTTGCCCTTGCTGGAGTGTAGGCAGTCACCCAGGTTACAAATGGTGCTGGTCTGAAAAAGCAGTTTGGACATGTGCTTTTTAAAAAATCTGAAAAGTGGATTCATAATGTGTCAGTCTGTCAAAATGTTTATCACTTGCAAAAAGAAAGAGCAGTAAGTGTGCTTTCAAATTGGCAAAGAAATTTCGTTTTGTGACTAATGTGAAAACATGACTCTGTGTGCAAAGAGGAATTATAGGCAGAGATTTATTGCGTATTGCTCTGGTGATTTCACAGTTGCATTAGATGGAAAGGGGGAGCCATTTTTTGGTGCAGAAGCAGACTCTTAGCACACACCTAGCTGCTTACTATGTGGAATCATGCACAGTATTCACAAGCGAGTGGGGTTTGAGGTTTCAGTCAGTAATGCAAATACATTCAGCATCACTAAGGCTGGTTGCCCTTGCTGGAGTGTAGGCAGTCACCCAGGTTACAAATGGTGCTGGTCTGAAAAAGCAGTTTGGACATGTGCTTTTTAAAAAATCTGAAAAGTGGATTCATAATGTGTCAGTCTGTAAAAGTGTTTATCACTTGCCAAAAAAAGAGCAGTAAGTGTGCTTTCAAATTGGCAAAGAAATTTCGTTTTGTGACTAATGTGAAAACATGACTGTGTGCAAAGAGAAATTATAGGCAGAGATTTATTGCGTATTGCTCTGGTGATTTCACAGTTGCATTAGATGGAAAGGGGGAGCCATTTTTTGGTGCAGAAGCAGACTCTTAGCACACACCTAGCTGCTTACTATGTGGAATCATGCACAGTATTCACAAGCGAGTGGGGTTTGAGGTTTCAGTCAGTAATGCAAATACATTCAGCATCACTAAGGCTGGTTGCCCTTGCTGGAGTGTAGGCAGTCACCCAGGTTACAAATGGTGCTGGTCTGAAAAAGCAGTTTGGACATGTGCTTTTTAAAAAATCTGAAAAGTGGATTCATAATGTGTCAGTCTGTAAAAGTGTTTATCACTTGCCAAAAAATAGAGCAGTAAGTGTGCTTTTAAATTGGCAAAGAAATTTCGTTTTGTGACTAATGTGAAAACATGACTCTGTGTGCAAAGAGGAATTATAGGCAGAGATTTTTTGCGTATTGCTCTGGTGAATCGGTGAGATCTGTACAATTTAAACTTTAGTTTTTTATTGGATTACCATTGGAAATTTAATCAAAATAGAATTTTAAAATTACTATTTGGCCTAAAGGAAATGGAACCAGATGTATTGTGGAGTTATTTGACATATATTATTGTGATTATACTTCTGAAACAAAAATATCAGACGGTATTTTAAAGAAATAAGTATTGATATTAGATGATATTTTTTAAGAATATTATGCATTTCTATAAAGTTATGTTTATGCAAAAAGAGATTGTGGGCTTTTTTAAAACAATCTTTGAGATTGTTAATTTTTTTTTTGCCCGCTGTTAAATGATGAATGCAATTGCTTTCACAATTTATAGTGAAATGCAATATTTTCTGAAAACAGCAAAAAAAAGGCAAAAATATTTTTTGAAAAATATGTAAATATGTGTACTGTATTATTAAATGTTTTATTAAATATTAATACTTTTTTCTTTTTTTTCAGATTGAGATAGAAAATTTTCGAAAACTAGAACCATTTTTAAAGCAATTAAAAAAAAATTAAATGAATAAATCTTTTTTTGAGTGGATATGGTAAGTCAATAATGTCATGGTCCCTTTTTTCCACTTCTCTACAATCACATTTTCAGTTTTTAATTGTAGTCTCTCAAGGACCTTGTAATGTGATAATTGATTTTTAGTGTTTTTAAAAAAAAAAAAAAAAAAATTACGCGTACCGTACGCGTACGGTAAAAAAAAAAAAAAGTTTTAAAAAAAATATATAAAAAATAGATGAAAGGTAAGGTTGGCTCTTAAAAGAGCCGTTGTGTTCATGCAGGGACAGAGGAAAGAAAGATTGGGAATATTAGATGGTACGACAAGTGTGCTGATCTATTTTACTGTTCACTAGGGAAATACTGGTCTCCCTATAAGTAATTAGATCGTGACAAGTGGCGCACCGTACTTCAACCCTCGCAAACCGAGGGTTAATTTCCAGAGGACCAGAAAAAGGAGATGCTCCCCCCACAGATGAAGGGCTCACCTGACCTGCAGAAGAAGGACTCGGCCCTGCAGATGATGGTCCAGGCTGAGCTGCTGTGGATGTGCTTGGTTGATTTACTGAAGGGTTACCTTCAGTAAGTGGAGCATGTGTCCTTCTGTGTACATCCTTAAGGTGTCTCATCATGGTGTGATTCCCAAAGGAATACTTCCTGTCAGGATTACCTCTTGAAAGTACACGCTTACACAGCTTGCAAGTCACTAAGGGTGCAATTACCTTTTGCTGGCCTTCTGGAAAAGTAAAATACTCCCATACGTAAGAGGTCTTTTGTTTCCTCGCTCTCTGCCTCAAGGTAGTGCTGCTAGCCTCACTCTCAGAAGAGCTCTGCTGTTCTGCCATCGTATCACAAAGACAACCCAGCTCCTTCTCCTAAGGGATCACAAGCAGAAATGAGGGGAATGGGTGTGGTGTAGGAGAGTTCTAGAACTGAAAGTAGTTTCAACCAATCAAAAGTTGTGTTTCATGATCACATGACCTACCGTACGCTTACGGTACGCTTACGGCAAAAGTACGCATGCGCGTAAAAAAGACACGCGCTCGCGCGCATGCGCATAACAGTCACTCCCCGACACTTCCGCGTAACGTGCGCGTGTAGCGTACACGCGTACGCGCCCCACGCGGAGTACGCGCGGCTACGCAATTTGCGTAACTATACGCAAACAGCGTAGATAAATTACGGACATTGCGTAAACCGTACGCTTACCGTAAGCTTACCGTACGCGCACTAAAAAAAAATAAAAAAAAAAGGAAAAAATGTATTGCTAATAAATTTTACCTGTTTATTTTATAAAAAATGTAAAAAAAAAACATATAGTAGAATTTTAAAAATTTAACCATAGTCTTTAAAAAAGGATAGAAAATTAAAATAAAAATATGTAAAAAAAAAAAGAAGAAAAAAAAAAAATTTGCATTTAAAAAACCTTGCAAATTCACTGAAAAAACCATGGGTTTCACACACGTTATAGTTAGGAATTAGCATTTAAAAAACCTTTAAAAATTCACTGAAAAAACCATGGGTTTCACACACGTTATAGTTAGGAATTAGCATTTAAAAAACCTTAGAAATTCAATGAAAAAACCAAAGGTTTCACACATGTTATAGTTAGCTGGACATTTCACTCGTAAAAAACCAATGAAATTCCCCCGTTATAGTTAGTTCAGCTAACTATAACTCGCGCGCCCGCAATGCACTACTGATGACGTCACATATTACATCACTCATGACATGGTCAGTGACATCACTCATGACATCACTGATGACATCTCAAATGACATCACTGATGACATTATCCTTGTGACAGAGTGGTTGACCTCCTCTCACCCTAATATAACCTTTGATACAAACATTCAAAAATAGAGACTAAAATTTTCAAAAAAACTGGACATACCAATAACAGTTACAACAACCTATTCAGTAATTCTAAGATCCACATACACATCCACTCATTCACCAACAGTCCTATACAGTCACTCATACATGTACTCACACATCATATGTACTCATACACCTAAACATCCTGTAACACAATGCCACTCATCCATAGAGTTACTCACACAGTCACTCATGCTAATAAAGAATCAAACATCCATTTACTTGCATATACAGTTATACACACACCACCACACTTACTTTTACAGAAACTTACACATACTTAGTCTTTTAAACAATCACTTATAGAAACACATACTTATTCATACAGGAACTCTTCCAATCTCTCACTCTCACATATACTCACTTATAAACACCATTACTCACATATACTAGTTTAAAACATATGTAGTTACTTATGAAGACACTATTGAGACAGTCATTCACTCACTAACACACCCATGCACACACTCATCCACCCATACAGTCCTGCACACATGCTGTCTTCAACACATACAAACAGTGAGTCACTCATTCATGCATCTATGCACTACGTAATACCCCCACCGCACCATGAAGACACTCAGACACTCATACTGATACTCAAAAAACCAACTATCAACCTATATAGACACTCATGTAGCTACTCACCAACCCATGCAGCCACTTATATACAAAGTGAGAGACTGATACAGGTATTTACACATTTAAACATTACTCACTAAGCCATGTATTCAAAAAGATACACTTAATCAGTCAGTTATACAATCAATTTTTCAGAAACAAATCATCAATTTAGACACTTATATACTCATTTATTCTTCCATCGACCTTGAGATATACATATATAAAACATATTTAATTTTCAGAAAAACACACATTCACTGGATGATGTCATCAGTGATGTCATTTGAGATGTCATCAGTGATGTCATGAGTGATGTCACTGACCATGTCATGAGTGATGTAATATGTGACGTCATCAGTAGTGCATTGCGGGCGCGCGAGTTATAGTTAGCTGAACTAACTATAACGGGGGAATATATATATATATATATATCTCAACGCTGTCTCTTCTTTGAACAAAGCAGCATGCCGTGGACAACAATTGTTGCAAGCGGTATTTATTTAGGCTTAGACAAACACCCTACGCGTTTCGGAGCTAAAAAACCCTTGTTCTCGAGTTAGCATAACACACTGATTTAAATAAACAACCATGTGATCAGACCCAAGTATAAACATAGTGAAAAGACTTTCAAAGTCATACAAGTTACTTTACTTGCTGACACAACATACATTGTATTCTTTCTATCAATACAATCTGATGATGTGTAACCGAAACCACGCGACAATTTATATAGTACAGCCGTACTTATTTTTTCCTCATATTGCAGTGAAAAATAATGTTTTTTCTAAAGAAGAGTCCTGTTCAAATGAGCCTGCAAATCTTGCCCGAGGCTTATGCATTTAATGGGAAGCCTCTTAGACCCTCCCCGGACCCAGGAACCATCATTTCCTGGGGCCAAAAATAAGTTTTAGTGGGCGTCTAAGGGGCCCCCCTGGGCCCTGGGGACCACCTACTCCCTGGGGTCATCTTCTTTTTAAATAATTGGGAAGGGGCAATGTGTCCCCCCAAGTCCATTCTTGGCCCTGGGGACTGCCACTCACTGGGGCATGCCCTACAATAAGAGAGGAGGGACCACATGGCCCCCCTCCTGGAGCCAAAGATGGCCCTGGGTACCGCCACCCCCACAGTGCCAGTTCCTGCTATGTCCTGGGGTGCCCATCCCTGGGACATAGCTGTTTGCTATATCATGGTGGGAGCTTTACTGCTCCCACCGAGCCATAGAAAACACTATAATATTGAAAATGGTCTTGCATGCTAGAAGCGGAGCAAAATTAGTTTTACACAGAGGGAGATGCATATTCAGCAGCTCCCTCTGTCTAAGAGCAATGCAGGCTTCTGCAGGAGGCAGAAAGATGGCAGGGACTATAGGGGCCTTCAGGGTGCCTTTGTGGTCCTCATCATTGCTAATTGGCTGCCCTGGGTGGAACCAGGCCACCCACAATAGAGGCTGGACCTCGGGGAATGGGTTACGCAGGGCCGAAATCAGCCCGGAGGCGGGGCTACTCAGCTTCCCTCCCTTTAATTAAAAATGTTTTTTTTTTAAAAGCTAGGGCCCCAGGGGCTGTGGTCCCCAGCACCTAAAACGGCCCAGGGAATGGGTGCTCTGTGGCCCCCTCCCCTAATATGTACAAAAAAAGTAAGAAAAAAGACCGACGGCAGGTAGCCGGAGGCCCCGTCCCTTTCACCACCACTCTGCAAATGTGCCTCCCCTGGCCCACATCTGGTTGGAGGATGAAGTCCTCTTCGCTGCAGAGGGTCCTTGGGGCTAACCATTCCTGCTGCTACCTCCAGTAAGTCCCACACAGCAGGATTGCTGAGAGGTCTTCGGAGGCCACGGCCCCTTTCTCCACCACTCTGCAAATGCACCTCCTGGTGCACGGCTGGATGGGAGATTAAGTCCTTTTGGATTCTGAGGGTCCTTGGGGGCCAACATGATCTCCTGTTGGGGAACAACCTTTACAACGCAACTTTTACAACGCACTACACTTACAACGCATTTTTTACAACGCACAATCCATTACAACGCATGACATTACAACGCATGACACTACAACGCATTTTTAAAAACTACCTTTACAACGCATTCCATTACAACGCATACTACCATTACAACGCATACCATTACAACGCATAATATAGTAATTTTTACCCCTATACTATCCAACACTTACCCTACTGTTGCACCCCCTGGAGTTAGAATAGTAATTTTTACCCCTATACTATCCAACACTTACCCTACTGTTGCACCCCCTGGAGTTAGAATAGTATTTTTTACCCCTATACTATCCAACACTTACCCTACTGTTGCACCCCCTGGAGTTAGAATAGTAATTTTTACCCCTATACTATCCAACATTTACCCTACTGTTGCACCCCCTGGAGTTAGAATAGTAATTTTTACCCCTATACTATCCAACACTTACCCTACTGTTGCACCCCCTGGAGTTAGAATAGTAATTTTTACCCCTATACTATCCAACACTTACCCTACTGTTGCACCCCCTGGAGTTAGAATAGTAATTTTTACCCCTATACTATCCAACACTTACCCTACTGTTGCACCCCCTGGAGTTAGAATAGTAATTTTTACCCCTATACTATCCAACACTTACCCTACTGTTGCACCCCCTGGAGTTAGAATAGTAATTTTTACCCCTATACTATCCAACACTTTCCCTACTGTTGCACCCCCTGGAGTTAGAATAGTAATTTTTACCCCTATACTATCCAACATTTACCCTACTGTTGCACCCCCTGGAGTTAGAATAGTAATGTTTAACCCTATACTATCCAACACTTACCCTACTGTTGCACCCCCTGGAGTTAGAATAGTAATTTTTACCCCTATACTATCTAATACTTACCTTAAATGCAATTTAATATTATGCGTTGTAATGGTATGCGTTGTAAAGGTAGTATGCGTTGTAATGGAAATGCGTTGTAAAGGTAGTTTTTAAAAATGCGTTGTAGTGTCCTGCGTTGTAATGTCATGCGTTGTAATGGATTGTGCGTTGTAAAAAATGCGTTGTAAGTGCATGCGTTGTAAAAGTGTGCGTTGTAACGACATACATCCTCTCCTGTTACCTCCAGTTGGTCCCATAGAGCAGATTTGCTGAGACGTCTTCGGAGACCCCACCCCTTTCTCCACCACTCTGCAAACACGACTACAAGTTACAAAAACCATTGAAATTCACATAAAAAGCCATAGGTTAAGGGACGTTATAGTTAGGAAATAGAATTTGAAAAACCTTAGAAATTCACTGAAAAACCAAAGGTTACAGGGACAATGTAGTTAGGAATTAGAATTAAAAAAACATTGAAATTCACCGATGAAAACAAAAGTTACACGGACGTTATAGTTGGGCTCAGCTTTCACTCACACAAAACAAGTGAAATTCAACAGTTATAGTTACCTGAGCTAACTATAACTTACACCCCTGCTTATGACCTCAAATATATGGTCATGTATATAGTTATAAAAGACTGATGTGGATTAGAATTCAAATTTCGGTCTCTCAGTCGAAGCAATTGATGAGATCATCTTGAGAAGAGTATCTACAGAATAGGACCTGGTCAAGCCGAACCAGATGATTTTGATTGACTCAACACTTTTTGGCTCTATTTTTATTTAAAACTTTAAAAAATCATTTAGCTGGTTCCTCTTATTGGATTTGTTTAATTTTGCTGTCATTTTATTCATGAAATTATTCTTTAGTTTCTTAAATTGGAGTAGTTTTATCTTGTTGTGTATTTGCCTTTTAAATTTTTGGGAACTTCTAAATGCTTCACACGTTTTCTGAAGTTAAGCCTGTCTGCTCGGTGCCATAAATACCAAGGATTGAGCTGAGGTTGAAATTACGGTAACCTGTACTTGACCTAAAAGAATTGTGACATATTTTAGTGGTGGACTATCTTCCACTCCAACTAATAATCCACATTCTCAACTTAATGTTCAGAGCTAGGATTAATGACACACCACAATACTGGGTTGACTTGGTATATGTCTCAGTAAAAGCACTGGAGGGCTGAGTAAAAGGTAATACAATCACTACAAGAAAGTACCTCTTTTTTTTTTAATCACCATTATTTTCTTCCGGACTGATACAGCTGTTTTTTGACTCTGTGCACTTCGACTCTGCCAACCAGGAACCAGTACAGTGCTCTGACACCTAAAGCATGTTACATTTGGCTATACTCCTAATTGGCACATGTAACTTACCTATAAGTCCCTAGTATATGTGAGGTGCACCCAGGGCCTGTAGTTAAATTTCAAAAGTGGACTGCAGCACATATTGTACCTCCGCTAAAGTGACAATGTAAAATATGAGTGCAGGCCTGACACCAGTAACCTGGCTCTGCAGGTTTAAACTGAAAGTTCTACATGTCCAAAAAGCCCCTTTTGATACACCTAACCTCCCCATTTAAACATGATTGTGTCACTCCTAAGTAGTCCTTACAGACATAGTGCTTGATATTTAAAAAAAGGACATGAAAAGTGTAATGTTAAACATGTCCTTACAGTGCCAATACCCTGAAAGCTATTTTCACTGTAGCAGTGTTGGCTGTTCCATGGGAAAGCACTGGGATACATCATTAATGTTAATGTAATCTCCACTTAAGAGCAAGGTAAAAGGTGAAGTTGTGGACTTTTAAAAATATTTATTACAAATCCAATTCATTGGTAAAGTTAGATTTGTAGCAAATACTTTACACCATTTAAAAAGTCAATTTTAACCTGCCTAAAGCCCCCAGAAGCCCTATTTGTATTTTCTTCTAACTGGATGAGAGTGAATTGGCTCCCAGAGCTCAGACAAAGGCCTTGGGTGTGGGAGAGAGGCTGATCTTCCCTTAACAAGATGACCTGAATGCTGTGCTCATTCCCTTGCATATCTTTAAAGTGTGCCTACTCTGTCAGTGGCAGATTTAGATCACACTAGGCTTACATCTCTTTTGACTTCTAGCCAGCCAGGAACCAATTCCAGTGGGAGAGGAGCTGCCCCCAGAATTAGTATTGGTGAGCACAGAGGAGGTGTTGCTCTGCACAAGGGAAGTTCTGCACAAGGGAAGAAAGGTTCTGCCATCTTAGGTTCAGGTAGAGGGGTAACTTTGGGACTGTTTGAAGTAGGCCTCACAGGAAATAATGCAAATGTGGCTAAGGTTACACATGGAAACATTTTATCTAATGGTCATGGAAGGGCGAGGAGTCACACACAGTTACAGGCTATTGCCATTCATAAAGGTGTCAACCCTGGGCACCCTCTTTAGAATACAACTGAAACTGCAGTAGACAGAAGAAGGACTACCCTTATCCAGGGTGTGAGAAGTTGGCCTGGTATATGCTGTCCACTAGTTATAGTGGGCACCTTGCACCCGTCCAAACAACCCATTATTGATGATAGGTTAAAGACAACCTTTATTGAAAGCTATCCTAGTGGTAGCAATGGAGAGCAGCCTTCAGGCTAAGTCTTGAAGGAATGTAAAGCAGCTTGTTTTACCAGTCTATAATATCTTGAGTGGCTAAATGAAAGGAGACCACACCAGGTATATATATAAAATATATGTATTTATTACTAAACACACCCCTCTAGTCTCTTTATGAGGCTAGAGGCAAAAGCACATAAGTTACACTTCAAAATATTACAGTAAAGTAGCACAATACACGTTAGGCCCTAGGGGCGGACTAAACCATATACTAATAAAGTGGTATAAGAACCATGACTTAACTAGACACAAGGCCTAGAGCCTGTAGAATCGCTGGGACCCCAAGGAACCACCCAAGGTAGTGACACAGGGGACCCACGGGGCCGTGTGCAGTGTGAGAACACAGCCGCGAGCTCCCGTTAGCTTCTATGGGAAAAGTCGCAGTTAGATTTTTAGAGTTAAAGGACACTTAGGAATGGACTAGGACCAAACCCTCTTGGACTTAGACAGTTCTAGAGTCAACACCCACGGGAGCACTGGAGTACTCGAGTTACCTCACCCAGGGAAACCGGGTACATAGGTGTCAAATGGTGTTGGGTCGCGTCGTCGTTTTCAATGGCCGCTGGAAAAGAAGTGCTGCTGCCGGGAGGATGTGAAGTGTCCGAAGAGATCCAAGCCTGGATCGGAGATGTGAAGAACCTGAAAGCAGAGGGCACAGAGTCTGGGTCACTTGCCAGTGACCAGGGGCACGATAGACGAATGCCAACCGATGTCGGGTGTTTCAGGTGAAGAAGGTGAAGCTTGACTCTTCAGCCACAAGGACCAGGCGGCGTCGAGGACAACCAGGAGCTAGATTCGATCTGTCCCATAAAGGATGTCGAGTGCTGCAGCATCGGTGCCCGTATTGGACACAACAAGCCTTGGCAACAGCAACCCACGCAGAAAAGAGAAAGATGCTTCGGTGCAGACCAGCAAGGTCCGAGGGACTCCCCAGCTAGGAGGAGTGAGGGCACATCTGGAGCAACCAGGGAAGCCCAAAGAAAGTCAGAGTTACCTTCACAGGGACCCACCAGTCGATGGACCAGGGATCGCGAAGGGACCTTGAGCGGGAATGCAGAGAGTGGGCTCACAGAACACTCCTGGAGTGTAGGCCCCCAATCTTCGGTACCAAAGGTGCTCGGGGTCTGGGCTACAAGTAACGCAATGCACAGTCTCGAGAGTCGTCGGGAAGCTGATGCACTTGCAAATGTGGACGGTGTCCAGGGGTTCTGGTTCCACGGTACCCACAAGGGCTATGGATCTCAGCTATGCTGGGGACTCGGTTTGGCCTCTGGAAAGTCTGGAAATCTACCTCTGGTGTTGCAAAGTCTTCGGTGTCCGGCGGGAGCTTCGGAGATGCAGACCGGACAGATGCGTCTTTGGTGCCTGCCAAGCAGGGGAGTAACTCCTTTACTCCATGGGAGATTCTTCAGTCATCTGGCGTTGAACAGATCGTCGAAGTTCCAGAATTCAGTTTCAGAGCTTCATCCAGGGATATCTAAAGTTCTGGTTACAGAGGTTCCTTCTTTATACCCAAGGAAGGGGTTGGGCTAACTCAGGGGACCCACCTATGGGAGGGTTGGAAAGAAGGGTGGCTACACCCATTTCCTTTGTCCAGTTTCACACCAGAGCAGGAGCTGGTAGCCCCTGCAACCAGTTTGAGCTGGACTAGGCACAGGGACACCAAATGTGCCCCTAGTGCAGGACTTCAAAGCACTCCTGGAGTGCTCCCACCAAGCCCTAATCCACTAAGGCCTGTCAGGGAGGTGGTAACACCTCCCTGTGACAGGAAACCTATTGTCCAGGCCTCCCCTGCCGGACTTTTGGTCGACAGCAGGAGGCCAGACTCGTGTGTGTGGCTGCAGCATCCATTTTGTGATGCCAGGGCTCTTTTAAGCTGGTACCGGGTATACCGGTGCTGTGATGTCTCTCCCTCTAGAAGGGTGGGATCATACTCCCACACCAGTTACTGGTGTAGGGTTGATTCCAGCATGTTTGACACCAAACACAACATGTGTCCGTGCAGCCAGTCCAAAGTTAGCATTTACCGTTTGGTTATAACGCACTTAAGAGTATATGGTCAGGCTGCATCACAGACAACCCCGGAGAAGAGATTCAGAAGATTGCAGAGAGGCTCTGCTCATGCATGGGCACCCTCTCACACAAAACCAAGCACTCTGCCTTCAGGATTGATAAGGCCTGCCATAGGGGTGACTGATAGGTTTCTATGTGCAGTGGTAGGTGAGATATAGTGAACCTATATCTCAGTAAGGGGTGCATGCACCACCTTACCCAGGCTGCAGTAGCAGACCTGTGGTGTCATTTTGGCGGGCTTCCCAGGGGTGGCATAATACATGCTTGAGCCCTTCGTAGGCCTCTGGGGTACTTATGCCCTGGGTACATAGTATACCATATACTAGGGACTTATAAGGGCACCTCAGAATCCAATCTGTTGTGTACCCAAGGTACTAGGAATCAATTTAGAGAGGAAGCAGCTAGGATGGGGTCCTGAATAGCAGGGCCCCAGCCAGACTAAAGTCGAAAAACAGTGTTACAGCAGCAAAAAGTGGGGGTAACCATGAGAAGCAGATGCTACTCTCCTACACAGGGGAACTGCAAAATTCCCTAAATCACACTGTGCTTAACCCTCTGGTTGCTTGGCACAAAAGTAGTCAGGCTTAGCCTAGAAGCAGTGTGTAGGTTTTAAAGCAGCACTCAAATATTAATAAAGTGGAAGCACAACACAAGAAAAAACCCTCACCAATTTAGAAAGGGAGAATGAAATTTAATACATTATTTGGCAAAAGGACACACATCTAATCAGTAGAACTGGAACTATGCAACTTAAAAAAAATGTAAGATCAGTGTAAAGCCTAAACTCACAAAGTACCACTCGTGATTATCTGGTCAATAGACAAAACTCCTAAGTTCAGGCCGACTACGATGGAGTAAGTAAGTACCACTGAAAGAGTTGACTTCTCAAAGCCTGGTGCAAAGAGTCCAGTTCACAGAGGTGGCCACAATGAGCAGGAAGAGCATCATGGACGGTCAACGCTGTAGTGCGAAGAGCATGCTGGGTAGCACGGATGGCCACCGCTGTTTGTGAAGATCCTAATGGATTTTGCAGATGGCCAACAGGAAGGAGCTTCACGTTGGTGGTCACTGTAGGTTGTTGATGTTATAGGGATAAGTGCATGTCTCATGTTCCTGGTTGTCATTGGTGGTCGCTGTAGCATGAAGAGTTGGGTTCACTGGAGTTTAAAATTGGCAGTAGAGGTGGGTGGGGAACTTTGCACTGCCCCGCCCTGCCAGCCGAGCTTGTGAAGTTTTGCCCACTCCACGCTCTGCTTGGAGCACAGAGTTCTGCAAAAACTCCACCTCCCATCGATGTGTAGCAGAGTTTACCGCTGCTGGTTCCTGTTCTGAGCTACAGGGATAAAACAAGCCTTAGAGGCCACCCTTTATCTGCCCAGTTGACCTGCTCTGGACCTGCCTGGAATTGCAAATTGACCTACTTAATTCCTGGTGGCCCTACAGGAGCGAGTTCCTGATCCCTAAGAGAAGCATCCTCGGGCCTGGATCTTTGGGTGGTGTTGGACTTGGCCCTTCTGGCAGGTTCACCCCAAAACTTTTTGCGTTCTCCTAGCCTTTCTCTGTAACCTGGTGTTGGTGATTTTAGGCCTCTGAGCACTTTAGCACTGTGGTCCAGTGTAAAGTGCATGCGCTCTGTGTATGTTTTAGTGAGACTGACCTGCCCTCCCATAGGAATGCATGGGGGATCTGAGTGACCGTGTTAAGTCCTGATGAGAAAGGAGTGCAGGGTCGAGTTTGGTATGTGCGAACTCGTGAGAGTGAATGCTGCGCAATGATGTGTGTCGGCGTTACGGTGTCTCGTGTAGAAGTGCCACTTCTAGAAGCTGGCATGTCTGTGTAATAAATGTGCAGTGACTGTCTGGCTGGTGATTGGCTGGTGTGTCTGGCTCCAGGAGTCAGGATGGGTCTGCCCCGGTGGTGAGTGGAGAGATCTGCATGTTGATGGCAGGGAGGAGTACACCTGGGACCTGAATAGGGCTGGGCTTTCCCTACACAATGCTGGCTCCACCCCCTGTGGTGTGTCTAATGTCCCTGGCCTGTCTTGTGAATAGGGAGAGGGGCTGAGCAAAACAAAGTGCTCAGGAACCAGTTGCATCTGGTTCGCCCCTTCCCTGCACCTTTGGAGACAAAGGAAATGTGGTATAAAAGAGGGGGCTGTGGCCCCATGAAGATGTTCAGTGTGCTGTATGTGTGCTGCTGCTGGGGCCCAGGGGGAGGCCGCCAGGAGGGCTTGCCTCCCTGGGCCCTGCATTGCCCCCTTTACCTTGGAAAAGGAATCTTCTGGAGCTCGAAGCGCCTCGTGAGCGCTGTGCTGGATTCCCATTTTTGCTCAGAGGAAGAGTGAGCCAGCTTTGCAGTGCCGTGCTGCCTGTGGGGAGAGAGAGGGAGTCCCCAGCGCGGGGACTCCCCCCATGATTTGTGGTTGCGGATGCCCACCCCGCTTTTTATTGTATTTGGGTGGGGGGTGCCCACCCCACATGGCCGCTTTGGCGTTTGACTACTGCTGCGGGTGCCCACCCCATGTTTTCGGTGTTTGCGGGTGCCCACCCCGCATCTGAGCTGGGAAAACGATCACCGCTGCGGCTGGGAGGAAGTCAGGCAACATAGGGCCTGAGGGCGGGCGGGGCTTCTGGTTTTCCAGAGGAAGTCCCACACACGCCGCTAGTGAGAGGGGCCAGCCGAGTGATGCGTGCGCAGTATCCCAGGGCTCCCGTGAAGCAGAGGAGAGCCCCGGCGAAGAACGGAGGACGGGAGCCTACCCCGCCTCCACTGGCACCGTGCAGTATCCCGGGGCTCCCGTGAAGCAGAGGAGAGCCCCAGCGAAGAACGGAGGAAGGGAGCCTACCCCGCCTCCACTGGCACCGTGCAGGAGTCCTGGGTCCCAGGAGGGGGCCCGGGTGAAGGGAGAAGTGGCGGCCGAGGTCGCTGACGCAAGCGCGGGGCTCCCATGAGTAAGGGAAGCCCCGCGTGTGAAGAGAGTCCCGTCGCATCATAAAGCAGAGCCGGTGAGTGGGGCTCCATGGTGGTTACGACTCTTTGTGCTGGTGCCATTAGAGGCACAGAGTCTGAGCGGCCCCGTCTGGCAGCGGTCCGCTCCAACGAGTGCCATGTTTAGTTTTCGAGCCCGGGTGCTCCAACATGGGGCATGTTTTGGTTAAAGCGCCAGTGCGCTCCCACACTTTGGGGCAGTTTCTGCAATGGCCAAGAGAGCCCCAGGGGGCCAGAGTTCAATGGGGCAAGTCCTTTTTGGCGCATATTTCTAAGGAGAGCCCGTGTGCTCCAACGTGGGCCATCTTTGTTTAGAGGCCCCAGGGGGGGTCCTGAGGGCCAGTGGGGCCCGTACTTTTACTTAGTTGTGGCCATGATTGTTTTAGAGCCCCGTGTGGCTCCAACGTTAGTGCATTTGTCTAAGGAGAGCCCGTGTGCGCCAGTGTATTGTGGGGCCTGATGGCGGCCCCAGATGAGCTCCCAGAGGCACATTGTCGGTGCCTGGAGCAGTGTAGGGGCCATATTGTTTTTAGAGCCCCAGTGGGACTTGAGATGCACGTTTAGTGCCAGTGCTTGTTTTTGCTGGCCATCTTTCCCAGCTGCCCAGCAAGTAGTGGACAGCTGCAATGTTTAGGTCTGCGCAACAGTGCGCACCCTTGACATGTGCTGCTTAGGCAGCGCGCCCTGACATTCTGGACACAGGGCATTTGAGCACCCTTATTGAGAAGGCCAGTTGGCCAGGGGGACTGTTAGTTGTGTAGGGCGCCAGGCCCTAATGTGATTTATGATTAGGATGTTAGTGTCTAATGCGTTTAGACTTCTAATGTGATTTTGGTGCTAGGAAATGTAATTCATGCAGTATGTTTTACGCACCCTGTGTTATTCCTCTAAATGTGGTCTTATATGATTATGAGGTTGTTTTGCATATCATGGTTTATGCTAGTGCGATTATGTTCCACTGTGTGAGTTATGCCCCTATTGTAGTTATACTTAGGAGGTTAGGGTCTAATACCTGAGTCTATTGTGATAATGCTGAGTTCATTATTGTGCCAGTAGTTAATGGTTGTGTTCTATGTTTATGATAAGTTCTACATTTACTAAGTTCACTTTGTGATGGTTCTGACAGTGGTCCATGTGGCCCTGTCATGTGTACATAATCCCTTGTAAATATTGCCCAGTGCCAGTTGGCACAGTGTATATTGTGTGATTACTATTCGAATGTGTTATGAGAATACAAAGGCTATTTTTGATATAACCTTGTGTGGAGTTCCTTTTGTAGTGTGCCTGGGATGTTGTTGCTGTGTGCGTGCGCAAATGCTTTACACATGGCCTCCGGGATAAGCCTGACTGCTCGTGCCAAGCTACCAAGGGGGTGAGCAGGGGTTATCTTTGGCGTGTAACTCCCCAGCCCTGACTTAGAGTGGTGGTTTCTGCCTGGCTTTGGCACAAGCCCTAGCCAACCAGAAATCCCATTTCTAACAGGTGTCATCAGTGAGAACTCCTCCTAACCTAAATGAAGGTTCTATCAAATCCAGCATGAAGTGACCCGAAGCCCCGCAAAGCCTCGCCATACAGCTCCAGACTTCATCAGAACTGAAACTGAGTGATGCAAAGCTCTGCAAAGACTCGCCACACAGCTGAAAGTTTAATTGGAGCCAACCTGAAGCGACGCCAAACCCCGTAAAGCCTTGCCGCACAGCTACAAGGATTATCGGAACTGACGCTGAGTGACACTAAACCCCGCCAAGCCCTCTCACACAGTCTCATCGGAACTAATACCAGATGACACAAGGCCTCGCAAAGGAATGCTGTGGAGATCTCGCACACGGACATGCAGTCCAGCTCTCAACCGGTCAAACTTGGTCCTGTGCCCTTCCTGCGCTCCTTCGCAGTTGTCCTAAAGGTGTGACTTTATCCTGGTCCAGATCACCTAGCTACCCTAAAATGGTGCTTTGTACTGCTAGGTACTAGTTTTATATAAACCTTTTAAATGTATTATCTCCAGTTCCACTAATTGGATTTTTGTCATTTTGGTCTCAAGTTATTTATTGAAACATAATATAATTTCCTAACTAAGGGGTCTATTAGGATGGCGGCCATCCGCCCGCCATCGAAACCCGGAAAGCCGCCGGTCTGATTAGCATCGCGGTCGTGACCGCCGCAGTGTGATTTTCCACCACCACTTTTCTGCCAGTTGCAGTCCGCCCGCTTGCCTGGTGGGCAGAGCAGGAGCGCTACAATTGTTGCGGATCATGGCCAAGCACCGCCGGCACGATTATGATGCCGGCGGTAGCCAGCCTTTCCGCTGCGGTGGAACCAAAATGGAAAGGCATGCGGAGACATGTTCCGGGGGCCCATTGCGGGCCCCCAATGTGTTGGGGGGTGTGTGTGCACTGGAGGGGGGGTACCATCCATGTCCCTGTACCAGGTGTCAGGCATTGCGCAGTGCCTGCCACGCAGTGCAGGGATATGCCCGACATGCTCTTTTTGACCTCGCAGCAGTGCTGCTGGCAGCAGAGACCGCCGCAATGTTAATCGCCAGAATCTGACCGCTGCGGTTAGATTTTGACTGTGGAGCATCCTAATTGGACCGGCGGTTATGCCGCAGTCCTTGCGGGCAGTCGTTTCCCGCTACCATGGCAGTCGGGGAGATTTTCAGACCGCCATCCTAATGGGCTCCTTCGTTTGGGAGTTTTCTTGTGTTGTATTTTAACTTCACTACTGTTTGTGTCTAGCATAAATACTTAACACAGTACCTTTTGTGCCAAGCTACCAGAGGGTTAAGCACAGATTAATTTAGTGACTTTTGTGGTTCACCCTGTCAAGGATTGTGGCTGTTGCTTGAAAAGGGTTTCACTCCTCTTAACCAATAATACAATTTCCTACAACACCACCATAGAGATCAGGATAGAACAATGTCCCATGAAAATACCTGGATTCCCCAAAAGTTGTACAGCCAAAGAATCCTTAAACTCTGGCTTTTCTGGAAGAGGACTGATTTTTTGCTCGTGGCAATGACTGGAGGAATCCTGGGTTGCTGTAGCAGACATCCGAATGCAAATCATTGAAAACTAGAGCGGCGAGTCTTAATAGAAAGCCTTGCAAGATGGCTTCTACTATTTCCTGTGAGATTGGAACTCAAGGACTGCAAGAATGGCTCTAAAAAGCTCAGGACTCCTCAGACCTCATGACATCTGGCTGCAATGCAAAATGTATGGAAATAGATAAAAGACACAATGGTTTACCGTACGTATCCAGCATCTCTTTTGTAGACCCTAACAGGCCATCCCATAGACTCTAGACCCATACTGGGGCCGTAATATACATAGGGTGCATTTTCCTCGATTTGCGCCAGGTGCACCTTTTAAAAGGTGCACCCAGCGCAATCAAGAAAAATGCATCATACTAGGATGAACGCACTGCCCCCGTGTAGCCGTGAACTCGCACTGCCCTGTGGGCAGCATATTCATGTAAAAAACAGAGCGGCTGCTTTCAAGCCGTTCTGTGTTTCACAGTGCAGACGGCAACCCTATTGTACTTATAAAGGGGATCAAAGATCCCCTTGCAGGTGGGAGCAGTGTGACTGTACCTGCCTGCAAGGGGATGTCTAGAGGGTCCATGGGACCCCTTCTCTCCACCCAGAGGGCTGCTATCAGGGGGTGCACTGATAGCGCGCCTCCTTTTAGGGGGCTTACTGTCGTTGCTCCTCCTGACAGCTTCTTTACCTCTGCACCCACATCTGTAATATGGCACAGGCGCAGAGTGATTCCCACATTTGTGCTGGTGCTTTATGTGTGCCAGAGCTATCCGTATTACAGAAGGGGTCGCACAGGCATCTGCGGCCCCTCTGCGATACCTAAGTGCCCCAGGGGCGTGCAAAGCAAATGGCCCATGCTGTCACGGTCTGCAGAACTCCTCAGGATCCGAGTGATGGTAAAGAGGTCCACCTCCCGATCTCCCCGGACTCCAACCAAAAGGTCACAGAGCCCAGGAGTGATCAGGCGAGGGAAAGGAACGGGGTAGGGGTCAGCAGGGATTGGGTTCTGTAACGAAAAAACAAGTACAAGAAAACGATAATAACAGTCTACTCTCTGTTGGTCTCGCTACGCGAAAACTGAAGCTATTCAGATACGAACACATTAACTACTAACAACAGTCTACTCTCTGTCGGTCTCGCTATGCGGAAAACGGGAACTTTCCCAAACATACACATCAGTAAATAACCACAGTCTACTCTATGTTGGTCTCGCTAATTGCCCTCGGGATACTCCGGTAAACAAGTAGGCTTGATTCTCCTTAGCGAGCAACCCAGAACCCCTTCAGTCTTTTTCCCTGTTACAAGAGTCACGGATTCGGTCAATGTCTGAGGCTCGGCTTCCACGGTGGATACACCGCCGCCGCAATGTCATAGGTTGAAGCGCTCCTTCCCACCCGGGAGATCAACACACTTGGGCCTATTGCCGGTGTTACTCGTTAGTGGGAACTCCCCACTCTACTCTATCTCATAGCCTGTTGATTGGCACATTCCTTGCGCCGCAAAGTACAAACGGGCGGATAATCGTTCATCCACGTATTATCCCCCTCCCAACTGGGTATGTTCAAGATCGATTACCGCTCCAAAATGAGCGGGAGGTCAAAGCTCCCTCCGGAACTTTTCGGAATCCGGGAAGGAGGGTCTTGAGGTTCGCCAGGGCCGAAACTTCCCCTGGTAGCTCCGCCGAGCTATGATACTCTCACCTGCTTCCTTCTGTGGGAAAACTTCCGAAGCCTGCAATGCCTCTCCCCGCCTGGTCGCCTAGCTCCGAGGGACGGGGAAGAGTAAGTCTTCTTCGATGCGCCTTTTCTATCCTGCTTCGCCGGGACGCCAAGCTCCGAGCGGCGAAAAGGGCGTTCTCCTTGGATTCAAAATAACGCACGTCGGGAGACGTGCGTGACGGACTTAAGTAGCCGCCCTACTTCCGGTGTCTGGGTTTGCTGGGACACGTAGTCCGGAGACGCTCGGTAGGCGCCTAGGATCACGAACCCTCACAGTAGGTCCCCTCCCCAAGCGCCTCCTAGAGCCTGGTTTCTCTGGATGTCGGTCATAGAATCGTCTCACCGCAGCAGGGGCATGCACCGCGTCCGAAGGCTCCCATGAATCCTCCTCCGCGGAGTACCCCTTCCAGGAAACCAGAAACCATAACCGGCCCTTCCGTAGTCTGGCATCTCGTATGCTTCTCACCACGTACTCCAGGCTCCCATCCACCCATACGGGTGGGGGAGGCCTCCGACCTGCTGATAACGCCGGCTTCAACAAACTGCAATGGAAAACAGGATAAATGCGTAAGGACCCAGGCAACTTGAGCTTGTAAGCCACGGGGTTGATTCTCCGCAACACTTGGTAAGGCCCTATGTATTTCGGGTGGAACACACTCCGTAGCTTGAAACGAATGTATTTGGTTGAGAGCCACACCCGATCACCCACTCCGTACACCGGACCTTCGCTCCTCTTCCTGTCCTCCCATTTCTTGTACTTCAATTTGGCTTCTCTCAAGGCCCCTTGTGTCTGCTTGTGAAGCCTGTGTAAAGCTTGTATTCGGGAGTGGACTTCCGGCTGATTCCCTACGGTCTCAGGTAAGGGCACAGGCAGGGTTTTCGCCTCATATCCAAAGTTGGCTTTAAAAGGGGACAGTTTGATGGAGCTATGCCATGCCCCGTTATATGCCAGTTCGGCCATCCACAGCATCGACACCCATGACTGCTGCGAATGCGACACGTAACACCGCAGATACTGTTTTAAAGTTTGATTTAGGCGTTCTGTCTGCCCATCAGATTGAGGGTGGAAACTGGTGGAGGTAGCTGATTCAATCATCAGCGCCTTGCACCATGTCTTCCAAAAGCTGGCCACGAATTGGGGGCCTCTATCTGACACGATCACCCCGGGCAATCCATGTAAACGTACCACGTTGTTCAACAACAGTTGTGCAGTTTGACCTGCCGTCGGCAGTGTGTGACACGGGATGAAATGACCCATCTTGGTCAGGCTGTCCACTACCACCAAGATAGCAGTATGCCCACTGTCTCTTGGAAGTCCCGTAATGAAATCGACACTGATATTCCTCCAGGGTTGTAGTGGTGTGGGTAGCGGGAGCAGTCGTCCTTTTCTTTTCCCTCTTTCGGACTTGTTCCTTGCACACACCTCACAAGACGCCACCCAACTTCGGACGTCTTTCCTCATGGTTTTCCACCAAAAGTGTCTGTAGATGGCCTCCCATGTCTTGTGCATCCCGGGATGCCCGGCCAGAGGGGAGTTATGACACCACTGAAAGGCTGTGAGTCTTAGCACCTTCGTCGGGAGGAACAGCTGTTGTCCGTGGAAAGGAAGGCCCTTCTTGATGTAGCGGTTAGCATCCCTTTGGCTCCACTCGTTCCACCCTTCCGCGGATCGACTGGTTTTAATGTCACCCAAGAATTCTTCTGCTCTCACCACACATAGGACCTTGGCTGGATCGATGAGAGAGAGAGGTGCTGGGGTTACGCATCCTTCCGTGAGAGCCTGTCTGGACAATGCGTCTGCCTTCCTATTTTCTGAGCCTGGACGATAGGTTATAATGAAATCGAACTCAGCAAAATAAAGGGTCCATCTCATCTGTCTTGGGGTTAGGTGTCGCGCTGTCTTTAAGTATAACAAATTCCGATGATCTGAGAAGACCACTACTTGATGTTGCGCCCCCCACAGATAGTGGCGCCATTCTTGGAACGCCTTCTTGATCGCCAAGAGTTCTTTTTCTGCGATCGTGTAGTTGCGTTCCGCGTTGTCCAATTTCTTTGACAGATAAGCTACTGGGTGTAGCCTACCTGTGGTTTTATCACGTTGGGATAAAACCGCTCCTATGGCTTCTTCCGACGCATCTGCCTCCACTATGAATTGCGCATCTGCTTGTGGGTGTCGAAGAATCGGGGCTGTCGTAAATCTGGTCTTTAGTGCTTCCATCGCTGTTGTTGCTTCGGTCGTCCATTGAAAGGGTACTCCTTTTCGTAGCAGTCTTGTTATGGGTATCGCTGTAAGTGAAAAATCCTGGATAAATCTGCGGTAATAATTCGCAAAACCAAGGAAACACTGTACCTCTCGCACTGAACGCGGAGTGGGCCATTCTCGAATAGCCTGCACTTTCCTCTCCGACATGCTCAGCCCCTCTGGATTTAGGATAACTCCCAGAAATTCCACTGTGGTGACCCCGAACTCGCACTTGCTGAGTTTGCAGTATAATCGGTTCTTTCTTAATTTCTCCAAAACCATAATAACATGCTTGCCGTGGTCTCTCTGAGCAGTAGAGTAAATTAAAATGTCGTCTATGTAGACCACTACAAAGATGTCCATATATTCTCTCAGTACTTCATTAAGAAAGTACTGAAACGCCGCCGGGGCGTTACAAAGCCCGAACGGCATTACCAAGTATTCGTATAGACCAAACCTGGTTTTAAACGCCGTTTTCCACTCATCCCCCTGTCTTATTCGTACTAAATGGTAAGCACCCCTCAAATCTAACCGGGTGTAAACCACTGCTTCTCGCACTTGGTCCAACAGGACACTGATCAGGGGCAAAGGGTATCGGTTTCGTACAGTGTTCTTGTTTAAATTCCTGTAATCACAACACGCTCTTAATTCCCCATTGGCCTTGGCTATGAAAAAAAGCGGAGATGCCGCCGGAGAACGAGATGGCCTAATGAAACCTAGTTCCAGATACTTATCAAGATACTCCCGCAAATGGCGTGTTTCCGGGTCGGCTAAAGCATACACCCTACAAGATGGAACGACCGCTTCATCTATCAGATCTATGCGGCAGTCAAAAGGTCTATGCGGGGGCAATTGTTCTGCCTGTGTCTTATTGAACACCTCAGCATACTCTTCGTATTCTTCAGGCAACTCCACTTCCTTTTCTGCTGCCGTAGCCAAGCGAAAAGGACCGGCGATTGCCAAGGCCTGAGAGTGACGACCAAGGATACACCTTTCTGCACACCCTTGTGACAAAAATCGAACTGTTCTGTCCTGCCAATTCACCGTAGGATTGTGACTGACAAACCAGGGCATTCCCAGTATTACTTCGTATTGCGGAGCGGCTATGATATTAAATTCGATCATTTCCTGATGTTGTTGTCCTCCTTCTTGTAGTGTCATTTTTAGTCTCCCTGTGTGCAGTGTGATTTGGCCTGATTTAAGGGGTTCACCATCCACTGCCAGTACCTCCTCCGGGGATTCCCTAGGTACTGGTTTTATGGATAACAGACCAACCAATCCGCTATCAATGAAGTTCCCGGTGGCTCCCGAGTCTAACATGACTAATACCTGATGTTCTTGATCCCCCACTTCTAACCCCGCTGTTAACACTAAGTGTGCTTCCGTGGCGGTGGAGTTAGTGTTGGCTAGCGACGGGATCCTCCATACGGTGGTTTCCTGGGGTACCGCAGAAGCCCTCTCGGGAGGAATAACTTCGGTACCCAAGGAGGACACCGCTGCTTTCTTTCCTCTATAAGGCACGGAGGGATTTTTGGGTTTGGAAGGGCAATCCCTTACATAATGCCCCCTTTTTCCACAATACATACATAGCCCTAACGCCCTCCTACTTTCCCTTTCCCCCTTGGTTAAAGACGGTCTCAAAGCGCCAACCTCCATAGGTTCGTTAGTGGCTGAACTCGGGGTTGCTTCTTTCCTAGTATATTTAGTCAGTCCCCCACTCCCTTTGTACCTGTCTCCCCCTCGTTCTGCCAAGCGGCCGTCCAATCTCAGCACCAGATTCATCAGGGCCGCACATGTTGTGGGTTGGGGGTCTATCTGTGCGACTACATCTTTTATCTCTTCGCAGAGCCCTTGATAAAACAAAGACATGCGTTTCTCCTCTGGCCAAGCGGCTTCCGCCACTAACCTATTAAACGCCGTGAGATACGTCACCAAATCAGTCTTCCCTTGTCGTAAGGTCAGCAACTCTTTATCTGCACTAAAGGTGGTCGTGCGCCTATCGAACACCCCCTCAAACGCTGTTCGAAACGCTTCCCAGTCTGAAAGTACGGCATCATTATTCCGAACCAAGGGGACGGCCCAGGAAGCCGCATCACCCACTAAGTACGAGATCGTAAAAGCTACTCTCGAATGATTGGTGGGGAATGACGACGGCCTGCAGGAAAAGTGTAACAAAACTTGCGTGAGGAAAATTTGCACTTTTTGCGGATCTCCCGCATACCTTTCTGGGCTGGCCAAAGGAATGGGTGGGGGTACCGTCACATGTATCTGTTGCCCTACTGATGGGGGTCCATCAAACGGATTACGCGCCATCCTATCCACCCTATCGCGTAAAGAGGCCGCCTCGACCCTAGAAGCCACCAGTTCTTGTTGAACCAATGCCAACGCCTGCACTACATCCTCTAAGGAGGCCATTCTCTATACCACCCCCCCGGACCGGGAGGAGCACCAAACGTGGGTGCGTTATTCTGTCACGGTCTGCAGAACTCCTCAGGATCCGAGTGATGGTAAAGAGGTCCACCTCCAGATCTCCCCGGACTCCAACCAAAAGGTCACAGAGCCCAGGAGTGATCAGGCGAGGGAAAGGAACGGGGTAGGGGTCAGCAGGGATTGGGTTCTGTAACGAAAAAACAAGTACAAGAAAACGATAATAACAGTCTACTCTCTGTTGGTCTCGCTACGCGAAAACTGAAGCTATTCAGATACGAACACATTAACTACTAACAACAGTCTACTCTCTGTCGGTCTCGCTATGCGGAAAACGGGAACTTTCCCAAACATACACATCAGTAAATAACCACAGTCTACTCTATGTTGGTCTCGCTAATTGCCCTCGGGATACTCCGGTAAACAAGTAGGCTTGATTCTCCTTAGCGAGCAACCCAGAACCCCTTCAGTCTTTTTCCCTGTTACAAGAGTCACGGATTCGGTCAATGTCTGAGGCTCGGCTTCCACGGTGGATACACCGCCGCCGCAATGTCATAGGTTGAAGCGCTCCTTCCCACCCGGGAGATCAACACACTTGGGCCTATTGCCGGTGTTACTCGTTAGTGGGAACTCCCCACTCTACTCTATCTCATAGCCTGTTGATTGGCACATTCCTTGCGCCGCAAAGTACAAACGGGCGGATAATCGTTCATCCACGTATTATCCCCCTCCCAACTGGGTATGTTCAAGATCGATTACCGCTCCAAAATGAGCGGGAGGTCAAAGCTCCCTCCGGAACTTTTCGGAATCCGGGAAGGAGGGTCTTGAGGTTCGCCAGGGCCGAAACTTCCCCTGGTAGCTCCGCCGAGCTATGATACTCTCACCTGCTTCCTTCTGTGGGAAAACTTCCGAAGCCTGCAATGCCTCTCCCCGCCTGGTCGCCTAGCTCCGAGGGACGGGGAAGAGTAAGTCTTCTTCGATGCGCCTTTTCTATCCTGCTTCGCCGGGACGCCAAGCTCCGAGCGGCGAACAGGGCGTTCTCCTTGGATTCAAAATAACGCACGTCGGGAGACGTGCGTGACGGACTTAAGTAGCCGCCCTACTTCCGGTGTCTGGGTTTGCTGGGACACGTAGTCCGGAGACGCTCGGTAGGCGCCTAGGATCACGAACCCTCACACATGCACCCTGGGGCACTATAGTGATACGGCCCCTGCAATCCTACAACTGCAGATCACACATTGACATTGCCCTCTGCTCAGGATTCCAAACCTCTGCCTGTGATGGTCAGACAGTTGATACGTGTGGCATAGCTAGAATGCCACAAAGCTGAACAGGTGGGTGAAGTGGCAGGAGTTTGATGTAAACCTAGTTCTTGACAAGTGGATCCAGTGGGGATTTTAATGCTGTGTTAGTTTTTGTTGATATACAAGATCTTTGCTTTAGAATATTTTTTAACTTCAGTGAAAAGTGCAGACTAAATTCATGCACAACCTTATCTAACGGGTACATCTATCGGGAGGCATATCTCCTCTGACCTAACTATTCAGGGTTTCCTCTCTGTACCTAAATGTTAGCACATTATAACACACCCTATGGATAGAATACGCTAACAACATCGGATGATTTCAGCCAAGGGCTATACAAATTGTTAAAAGCCCTTCCCCTTGTTATAGCCAGGGCCTACAGTTCAGGGATCTAACAAGCTGATGCCACAAAGTAATCAGTATGGCCCCCTTCTGCTGTTTCCAGTGGTACTAAATCGTTGAAGATTTTAGATGAATGCACAGTTGTACATGTTGTTGGAACCAAATTATTTAATGTGTTGCTTTCTATAACAAATACCACACAATAGAGAAAACCTTTAAAACGAACATGATTTATAGCGCTTGTCGGGTCAGCATTTCACTTGTGTGGAAGCTTTTCTTAAAGCTTTAATTTGTAATGTGAACTGTAGTTTTCTAAGTTCTTAACTCTTTAAACTGCATCTAAGTTTCATACTGGGTGCATATGGTGATTTATGAGCATGTCATGTGGGTAAAAAGAGTTATAAATGGGGACCTTTCTGCAGGTGCGAAAAGAAGCTGCATGGGCTGGTATTCAATGGGATTCCTTGGAATACAATCTAATATTTACATCTAGAGAACACAGCGGTGCCTTCTAAGATAAGAGCTGTGACGGATTCAGTTAGTGGGAGCCACAATAGATAAGAACTAATGCTAGTGCGGATTCACAGATAGTCCCAGGAGGGCAAAAACTGTAGGAAGCACAAAGGGCAGCAGAGCATATCACACGGTCCACAACGCATATATATGTTTAAGAGCGAGCGAGCACAGTACTGGTCCAAGCAGATAATGACCATCACAGACCTTACATCATCACCAGGCTCTAAATTCTAGAATACTATTAACATTCTATGACCACAGTGTTTTAAAGAAAAACATGCATTACATGGAGGTGAACCATATACAAATATAGCAACTAATGCTCGTGCGGATTCACAGATAGTCCCAGGAGGGCAAAACCTGTACATCGTCGGGCCTATTAAAGTCATGTAAATTTCTTCTACGGAGAAAGTGGTGCCTGGAGTAAATCATTCAATATTAGGAATATTAAAAAATGACTCGAACTAGTGGAGCTGTTGAAGTATTTTAATTTATTTGTTAGGAATTGTATCTAGGCCCCATGCCTTACAGTGCTTTACAAGAGAACCAGATTTAAAAAAACACACATTAATAAGTCAGAGGGGGATTAATGGCCTTATTTAGAGTTTGGCGAATGAGATACTCTGTCACAAACATGGCAGATGTCTCGTCCACTGTGTTACAAACACATTATAGCTAGGAGTGGGCGGAATAATAAATTCTGCCGGCGAACTGGAGGAATTTAGTAATTCCGTGTTACTGTAGTAAAGTGAAATTACTGATTACTTCCTGCCACTCCACTGGCAGAATATCAGTGGTTTGAATTTATTTTTGACAGGGCTGGAAGAGGGAGCAGTTCCTCAATGTTTGAAAACCATTGCAGATAAAGTTTAATCTGCAGAGGTTTTTAAACATAGAGGGATTGCCCTTCCTGCCCTGTTTGAAGACCACTGCACAGCAGTGCATTCCACTCGGCACACTTACATACTTATAGAAGGGCCCTTGCATGCTTATGTAAGTGTAACAAGTGGTATGCACTGCACTACACTACAAAATGCAGTGCATACCACTGGGTGCCCTTGCATCAGTATGTAAGGGCACCCAGGGGTACGCACTGCAGTGGATATCCCTTTGTGCCCTTACATACTTATGAAAGGGTACCCAGGGGAATGCTTTGAACATTGTGGTGCCCACTCTGCCCCTTGGTGGAATTCCACAGAATTCAGTGGAATTTTTTGTAATTCCTTGGTATTCTGTGGAATAAAACTAAGCCAATTCCGCCCACCCCTAATTATAGCTTATGGCACCTGTAATATGACAGACAAGATATTCGCCATTTTTTGATGAGGTACGCCAATGCTGATATTGATAAAAACAATGCCAATGCTTACGATGGTACACCTGCACACATGTACAAAATCACATCGCTATTGTCAAATTCGCTCATCTTGAACTCTCCATCAACCTGACTCAAAAATATGTTATCAGGCAGACTCTGCAACCCGGGCCTGTGGTAACTGATTGATAGGTCACAGGTAGGGTTGCACATAGCTGGCAGCCAAACGCTCAAAGAGGAAATTCAGGTCCTACCTGCAGGTAAGCACAGTGACACCATAATGGTCCTGGGAAATTGGCCCCAATAAAGCACACATGGCCAGAGGGGTGTGTGCATTCCCAAAACACCATAAAGTCAGATGCCACATGGAGTTAGGAACATATATCCAATCAGGACACAGCACACACAGCACACACAGTACACTCAGTGATCACATGCCCCTCATGCAGGACAGTTGGACACACTGCCCCCTGGCCCACACTGTTTCTACTTAAGGGCGAGGGCCACCTGCATTTATTGTCAGGGACTTTTTATTTATGACTCCACCAAACAAGGATCACCGGAGTTACTTTTATTGCTCCCAAAACTGTATAAAAGCGCTCGGATTGATGAGACAGTCCTCAGAACTGTTTCTGTAAGCTGTACTCCTGGCTGAAGTGTTTCATCAAACCAACTGTTCCTGTTTTGCCAAACATCTCTTTTCTTTTTTTTTCAGGGTAAATTCATATTCGAGCAACACCGTCTGCCAAAACTCTAAATAAGGCCCTGAGCAAAATTATTTTTTGTTTTCGTCCTCATTTTACAAAATATGCTCTTAGTTCAGGAAAGTAGAGCTTCTTAGACCGATATCTATAGCCCAAGGAGAAAGAACATCACCCCGGTCTCTTCTCATTGAAGGGTGGATGGATTTAACCCCCAGGGGCTGTCTTCAAAAGGGGCTTATCGGATATAACCAAGGCTCCTTCTCTTCCAGAGGCCATTCACTCCTAGCTTAAGCTAGCTTCCCATCATCTCGGCCTAATGTGCAAATTTGTAATCATTGGACTGATGAGTGCATAAATTATATTTCTTTAACTAAGTAAGTCCATAAAAAAGGAGTGAGTAACCGAACCTAAAATAAATGGTGAAAAGAAACAAACATAAAAACAAGTGAAAAATAGCTCTAATTGTGTTAATCAGAAGATAATGAGGATAGACTAGTGCACATTAAATTAAGACCGAGGGATTATAGACACAGGCTGTAAACCAATTATCCCATAAATCCCATAATTTAGGTTTTTGAGCCCTTTTACTTGCTCGGTCTAGAGTTGAGATGCGCTGAACTGAGCTTATCCGTTCAGATTTAGTAGGTGAAATAGGTAAGATCCACTTTATGCAGATCTCCCTTCGTACCAGGAGAATCAAGACAAAAAGAAGGGCCTTCTGGTTTCTTGATAGAGCAAAATTTTCTACCCCCCTTGGAATTAGCCCAAAAATAACTATAGACGCTGTTAATCTGACCTCTTTTCCCATCATTTCAGAAATGATTTTACTCACGTGGTCCCAAAAGAGCTCCAACGAAGGAAACTGCCAGAACATATGTACTTCATTTATGTTGATTTTGTCACACTTCGGGCACTTCTTTGTCGCTCCTTTCCCCAATTTAGAGAGTTTCAGTGGCGTCCAGTATGCCTTATGGACAGTGAAGAGATGGTTTCTTTTTAGGGGGGCAGCTTTCACATATAACCATAGAGTAGACATAGATACTTGCCCGAGAGTTTTGAGGTCTTCACCCGGCATGTCCTTCTTCCAGCTCTCTGCAAAAGAATTAATGTTTTCCTCTCCAGTATCGATCATTAGCCAATACCATGCTGCTACTTCCTTTAGTGCTGGTCTTGTGCCTATTCCTGTGACCAAATCACCATTCCCTGCATTGTCTTTACTTATTGATTTGGCCCAACTTAGGATTTGCAGGTACTTCAATTTAGAGACCGAGTTATTGGTTAAAGTAGAGAAGCACTGCCATGGGATTAACTCATTTTCCACTATTAGCTCTCCCCATCTTAGTATCCCGGCTCTACGTAGGGGGAGTATCAGGGCATCTTGTAGACATGCCGGAGTGCCCGGAGAATCCCAAACCAGCGTTTCTTCATTATAATAGGGAATGTCTAACAGTGCTCTCACTTGAACCCATACTCTAATAGCTGCTTTAAGAATCTTCAGTCTGACCTTTTTAAAGAATTTAGGATGGCCAAACTTTAAAAGAAAGGAGTCAGCTTGTGTATTATGAGCATGTGTTAGAACTATAAAGAGAGGTGAGTAGGTCTGGCTATTGTTTAAGAGTTGACGTGAATTCTCAAGGTGAAAAGCGCAGTAGTATAAGTATAGATCAGGAGTATCTATACCACCATTAGATTTTTTCCTCCTAAGTCTTTTTTGGGAAATTCTGGGATTTTTCCTACCCCATATAAAGGAAGAGAATAACCCTTGTACTTTCCTGAACCAGATTTTGGAGAATTCTAAGGGAATAGTATCAAATAAGAAGGTAAATTTAGGTAGGATTGACATTTTCAGCAGGTTAGATCTACCTACAAAAGAAAAAGGGAGAAGTTCGCATATCTGTAACTGCTGTCTTACACTTGCAAGGGTTTTATCAAAGTTTAACTGAGCTATCATATCTATGTTCTTTATAATTTGAACCCCAAGATATCTTATTTGATGTTTTACCAGATCACTTTTAAAGGGGGAGTTCCATATCATTAGCTCCTTTTTCTGCTGATTTATGTAATATCCGGATACTTTCCCAAAATTCTCCAGCTGATCCCAGATCTCAGGAAGTGCTTGTTCTAAATCTCCTGTCAGAACCATGAGGTCGTCAGCATATAGACCTATTTTCCTTTCCCAACCCATACAGCTAAAGGGGGGGATAGTATGACATGATCTTAATTTGCATGCCAGGGGTTCAATATACATATTAAAAAGAAGGGGCGAAAGGGGGCAGCCCTGACTAGTCCCACAGGAAATTTTAAGTTGTTTTGTTAAGATCCCATTGACGACGACCCTAGCACAGGGGTTTTTGTAGAGAGCCTTTACTGCTGCTACAAAGATTTTTCCCAGATTGAAGTGTTGGATTGCTTCTATTAGAAAGGGCCAACTGAACCTATCAAAAGCTTTAGCGGCATCAAATGTTAGGACTGCCAATGGAATCTCATATAAATTTGCTAGGTCTATTGCTCCAATAAGGTCATGGGTTAATTCATGCAATTGTCTCCCCTTCATAAAGCCCCTTTGGTCGGGATGTATAATAGAACCAGCGACTATATCTAACCTCTTAGTAAGAATTTGGGTGTAAAGTTTATGGTCGCTGTTTAGAAGGGAAATGGGTCTGTATGATTCACAAATTTGCGGGTTCTTATTAGGTTTTAAAATGATTGTAATCGTGGCCTCATTCCAGGATGCCAGCAACTCCTGAGCCAGGGTAAACACAGAGTTAAAAAGTTGATTTAGAAAAGGTGTTAATTCTTCTTTCAAAATAATGTACACTTCATTCGGGATGGCATCCGGGCCTGCTGATTTCCCTTTTGTTAAGTTTTTAATAATTTGCTACACTTCTTCTAACATGATTTGATCGTTTAGGTTATTGCTATCAACAGTCGAAAGAGTGGGGAGTTGAAGGTCTCGAAAGAAAGCTTCCAAGTTTTCTTCACTCGGAGTTAAATCTTCAGAGTATAAGTCTAAAAAGAAATGAACGAAAGCCTCCTCAATCTCTGAATCCTCTTCAATAATTCTCCCAGTACTTGAACATTTGATGCTCTTCACCATATTTCGAGTGTGGTCTGATTTAGTTTTCCATGCAAGGAATCTGCCACATCCCTCTCCGTACTCATGGTGGGCAAGTTTGCTTGCCTCCCATTTCTTTTTGTTTATTGCCTCTAGGTGATCTATTAGCTCATTCTTGGCTAGAGATAGTTGTTGTATTCTATTTGGGTCATTTGGCGCTCATTGTAATGCTGTTGATTTTTGAGAAATTTTGGCTTCCATTACCTCAATATCCTCCCTTGTTTTCTTATTGTGTATTATAGAGAGAGAGGTCCATAAGCCTTTTAAAAAGGCTTTATATGAATCCCAAACAATATGATGGGCTGCTGAGTTTACATTAAATATGAAAAACTCATTTGTAGCTGTTTTTAACCTATCAATAATTGAGGGTTCAAGGAGTATTGCATGATTCAAAGTCCACCTTTGTGGTAGGGAGCGCTTTGGTAGAGCGACTTCCTAGAGGACAGCCGAGTGATCGGACAAATGGCAGGTGAGTGACTTTAGTCGTATCTTTGCTGGTGGTATAATCCACTATAAAAAAGTGGATCCTTGAATGGTGGCCACATTTGTTGTTGTAGAAACAATCGCAATGGACCGCACTCCGCTAGCCCCTCCTCCGGGTCGCCCCAAGGGAAGCTGGTACATGAAGTTCTTGGGTGGTTCACCCCAGTGGGTGCAAGTAAGTACTTGTTGAACTGATGATCTCTGATGGAGTTCTTGAGTGGTTCACCCCAGTGGGTGCAAGTAAGTACTTGTTGAACTGATGATCTCTAGACCCGATACATGTCCCGGGTTTTAAAATATCGCCCGAGACATGGCTCGGGTTTCGGGATAACTTCCCTCATCAGTAGAGAAAATAGTTAGGGGTGGAAGAGAGGGCCGCCAAGCAACCGTCAAAGGCCTCAGTGCCCGCACAGGCACGCAGGTGCGTCGTCCAGGAGCTCGTCAGCTCAAAGCTCGAGGGAGCCATTTTTAGAAACAATCGCAATGGACCGCACTCCGCTAGCCCCTCCTCCGGGTCGCCCCAAGGGAAGCTGGTACATGAAGTTCTTGGGTGGTTCACCCCAGTGGGTGCAAGTAAGTACTTGTTGAACTGATGATCTCTGATGGAGTTCTTGAGTGGTTCACCCCAGTGGGTGCAAGTAAGTACTTGTTGAACTGATGATCTCTAGACCCGATACATGTCCCGGGTTTTAAAATATCGCCCGAGACATGGCTCGGGTTTCGGGATAACTTCCCTCATCAGTAGAGAAAATAGTTAGGGGTGGAAGAGAGGGCCGCCAAGCAACCGTCAAAGGCCTCAGTGCCCGCACAGGCACGCAGGTGCGTCGTCCAGGAGCTCGTCAGCTCAAAGCTCGAGGGAGCCATTTTTAGAAACAATCGCAATGGACCGCACTCCGCTAGCCCCTCCTCCGGGTCGCCCCAAGGGAAGCTGGTACATGAAGTTCTTGGGTGGTTCACCCCAGTGGGTGCAAGTAAGTACTTGTTGAACTGATGATCTCTGATGGAGTTCTTGAGTGGTTCACCCCAGTGGGTGCAAGTAAGTACTTGTTGAACTGATGATCTCTAGACCCGATACATGTCCCGGGTTTTAAAATATCGCCCGAGACATGGCTCGGGTTTCGGGATAACTTCCCTCATCAGTAGAGAAAATAGTTAGGGGTGGAAGAAAGGGCCGCCAAGCAACCGTCAAAGGCCTCAGTGCCCGCACAGGCACGCAGGTGCGTCGTCCAGGAGCTCGTCAGCTCAAAGCTCGAGGGAGCCATTTTTAGAAACAATCGCAATGGACCGCACTCCGCTAGCCCCTCCTCCGGGTCGCCCCAAGGGAAGCTGGTACATGAAGTTCTTGGGTGGTTCACCCCAGTGGGTGCAAGTAAGTACTTGTTGAACTGATGATCTCTGATGGAGTTCTTGAGTGGTTCACCCCAGTGGGTGCAAGTAAGTACTTGTTGAACTGATGATCTCTAGACCCGATACATGTCCCGGGTTTTAAAATATCGCCCGAGACATGGCTCGGGTTTCGGGATAACTTCCCTCATCAGTAGAGAAAATAGTTAGGGGTGGAAGAGAGGGCCGCCAAGCAACCGTCAAAGGCCTCAGTGCCCGCACAGGCACGCAGGTGCGTCGTCCAGGAGCTCGTCAGCTCAAAGCTCGAGGGAGCCATTTTTAGAAACAATCGCAATGGACCGCACTCCGCTAGCCCCTCCTCCGGGTCGCCCCAAGGGAAGCTGGTACATGAAGTTCTTGGGTGGTTCACCCCAGTGGGTGCAAGTAAGTACTTGTTGAACTGATGATCTCTGATGGAGTTCTTGAGTGGTTCACCCCAGTGGGTGCAAGTAAGTACTTGTTGAACTGATGATCTCTAGACCCGATACATGTCCCGGGTTTTAAAATATCGCCCGAGACATGGCTCGGGTTTCGGGATAACTTCCCTCATCAGTAGAGAAAATAGTTAGGGGTGGAAGAGAGGGCCGCCAAGCAACCGTCAAAGGCCTCAGTGCCCGCACAGGCACGCAGGTGCGTCGTCCAGGAGCTCGTCAGCTCAAAGCTCGAGGGAGCCATTTTTAGAAACAATCGCAATGGACCGCACTCCGCTAGCCCCTCCTCCGGGTCGCCCCAAGGGAAGCTGGTACATGAAGTTCTTGGGTGGTTCACCCCAGTGGGTGCAAGTAAGTACTTGTTGAACTGATGATCTCTGATGGAGTTCTTGAGTGGTTCACCCCAGTGGGTGCAAGTAAGTACTTGTTGAACTGATGATCTCTAGACCCGATACATGTCCCGGGTTTTAAAATATCGCCCGAGACATGGCTCGGGTTTCGGGATAACTTCCCTCATCAGTAGAGAAAATAGTTAGGGGTGGAAGAGAGGGCCGCCCAGCAACCGTCAAAGGCCTCAGTGCCCGCACAGGCACGCAGGTGCGTCGTCCAGGAGCTCGTCAGCTCAAAGCTCGAGGGAGCCATTTTTAGAAACAATCGCAATGGACCGCACTCCGCTAGCCCCTCCTCCGGGTCGCCCCAAGGGAAGCTGGTACATGAAGTTCTTGGGTGGTTCACCCCAGTGGGTGCAAGTAAGTACTTGTTGAACTGATGATCTCTGATGGAGTTCTTGAGTGGTTCACCCCAGTGGGTGCAAGTAAGTACTTGTTGAACTGATGATCTCTAGACCCGATACATGTCCCGGGTTTTAAAATATCGCCCGAGACATGGCTCGGGTTTCGGGATAACTTCCCTCATCAGTAGAGAAAATAGTTAGGGGTGGAAGAGAGGGCCGCCAAGCAACCGTCAAAGGCCTCAGTGCCCGCACAGGCACGCAGGTGCGTCGTCCAGGAGCTCGTCAGCTCAAAGCTCGAGGGAGCCATTTTTAGAAACAATCGCAATGGACCGCACTCCGCTAGCCCCTCCTCCGGGTCGCCCCAAGGGAAGCTGGTACATGAAGTTCTTGGGTGGTTCACCCCAGTGGGTGCAAGTAAGTACTTGTTGAACTGATGATCTCTGATGGAGTTCTTGAGTGGTTCACCCCAGTGGGTGCAAGTAAGTACTTGTTGAACTGATGATCTCTAGACCCGATACATGTCCCGGGTTTTAAAATATCGCCCGAGACATGGCTCGGGTTTCGGGATAACTTCCCTCATCAGTAGAGAAAATAGTTAGGGGTGGAAGAGAGGGCCGCCAAGCAACCGTCAAAGGCCTCAGTGCCCGCACAGGCACGCAGGTGCGTCGTCCAGGAGCTCGTCAGCTCAAAGCTCGAGGGAGCCATTTTTAGAAACAATCGCAATGGACCGCACTCCGCTAGCCCCTCCTCCGGGTCGCCCCAAGGGAAGCTGGTACATGAAGTTCTTGGGTGGTTCACCCCAGTGGGTGCAAGTAAGTACTTGTTGAACTGATGATCTCTGATGGAGTTCTTGAGTGGTTCACCCCAGTGGGTGCAAGTAAGTACTTGTTGAACTGATGATCTCTAGACCCGATACATGTCCCGGGTTTTAAAATATCGCCCGAGACATGGCTCGGGTTTCGGGATAACTTCCCTCATCAGTAGAGAAAATAGTTAGGGGTGGAAGAGAGGGCCGCCAAGCAACCGTCAAAGGCCTCAGTGCCCGCACAGGCACGCAGGTGCGTCGTCCAGGAGCTCGTCAGCTCAAAGCTCGAGGGAGCCATTTTTAGAAACAATCGCAATGGACCGCACTCCGCTAGCCCCTCCTCCGGGTCGCCCCAAGGGAAGCTGGTACATGAAGTTCTTGGGTGGTTCACCCCAGTGGGTGCAAGTAAGTACTTGTTGAACTGATGATCTCTGATGGAGTTCTTGAGTGGTTCACCCCAGTGGGTGCAAGTAAGTACTTGTTGAACTGATGATCTCTAGACCCGATACATGTCCCGGGTTTTAAAATATCGCCCGAGACATGGCTCGGGTTTCGGGATAACTTCCCTCATCAGTAGAGAAAATAGTTAGGGGTGGAAGAGAGGGCCGCCAAGCAACCGTCAAAGGCCTCAGTGCCCGCACAGGCACGCAGGTGCGTCGTCCAGGAGCTCGTCAGCTCAAAGCTCGAGGGAGCCATTTTTAGAAACAATCGCAATGGACCGCACTCCGCTAGCCCCTCCTCCGGGTCGCCCCAAGGGAAGCTGGTACATGAAGTTCTTGGGTGGTTCACCCCAGTGGGTGCAAGTAAGTACTTGTTGAACTTATTACGGCTCCCTTGAGCCAACGGGCTGACGAGCCTTGGATCTGCACCTGCGCGCCATGAGAGGTACTTGACCTGTTTTTAATTACATTTTGGCAGTCCACACGGCACCCCCTTACACTGACCTGCTCCCTGCTGACGAGAGGCAACTACCTCGAAACACGTGTCCAGGGATGGCTAACGCAACACATACTGTTCTTTTTACACATCGTGGCATAGGCGTACCCGCCGTCGCCACTACATTTCCCACAGTCCTTTGGGGCAACTTGCTGGTGTGACGAGCAGTGTGCGACCTACTTTTGCACAATTTATTACGGCTCCCTTGAGCCAACGGGCTGACGAGCCTTGGATCTGCACCTGCGCGCCATGAGAGGTACTTGACCTGTTTTTAATTACATTTTGGCAGTCCACACGGCACCCCCTTACACTGACCTGCTCCCTGCTGACGAGAGGCAACTACCTCGAAACACGTGTCCAGGGATGGCTAACGCAACACATACTGTTCTTTTTACACATCGTGGCATAGGCGTACCCGCCGTCGCCACTACATTTCCCACAGTCCTTTGGGGCAACTTGCTGGTGTGACGAGCAGTGTGCGACCTACTTTTGCACATTTGTTGTTGTAGTAGGTACATTTTTCCCCTGCAGTCCTTGAGGTAGATCTCTTTTCACCCCATATATCCAAAAGTCCTCCCTCTGTCATTAGTTGTTGTAGGACTTTTCAGGTTTTTTTGTGGCCCCCACGGCTCTTTTAGACATAGAATCATGATTAAGATTTAAAACTACGTTAATGTCTCTTCCCATTATAATTCGGTCATTTACATCTCCCAGGTGGAGGAACAGAGACTGGAGGAGAATCGGGTCATCGATGTTGGGGCCATAGTAACTAACAAACGTGAACCAAGTTGAGTTAAATTTTGCCCTAGCGGTTACCCATCTACCATGAGTATCTGCCGTTACATTCCCGATGACTGCTCGGGTATTTTTCTTAAAAATAATAGCTACACCTTTTGTCGGAGTCATCTGTGTTGAATAGAAACAGTGCTCTATCCATTTATGATTTTTAAGTATTTCTACCCACTCTTCCTTGGCAAGGTGTGATTCCTGAATAAGTATAATATCGTAATTGGTAATACGCAAATATTCCAAAACTATCTTTCTTCTGGCAAAAAACTTAAGCCCATTCACATTCCAGGATAGAATTTTTTGATTTTGTATTCTATCCATAATTTATCGTAAAGTCTGTTAAGAATATGTTATGTTATTTTAATTTATTCAGCACACAGCTACTCGGAAGTGTCCCGCCGCTATAGACCGCTGGGGAACCCGTCCTGGCTATCCCTGTGAGATGGTCCCTTTCTGGGCATCTCCAAGGTGAAACCAGGCATCCCCAGCGTCTGTGGGGGGCTGTTGTAGAGATGAGGCAAGCTTAATGCCCAGAGTTGCCGAGTGTGTTCCTGGTTAGAGTAGGTACCGAGGCGAGAATTATCGAGTCTGTTTTGACCCTGGTCCACGACCCTGCCGGGAATTGAACCCTGGTCCCTGGCCGATTCTCTGCTTACGGGTCTGCCGCCTCTAACCAGTGAGCCACACCTCTCCACAATATCTTCCTACCTGCGATGTCATCATTTCTAGAGCAATATTTTGTGACTGAGGACAATTTTTTTTAATTTTTCTCTCATATGCTCCCCCACCCTGTGATTAAAATATTTTTTTGAGTTTTTCGATTTGTGAGTTTTCTCTTAAATCCCCCCTCCCCTTCCCTCCATGGGGAACCCTCCCTCAACTCTAGAGGCATATTAAGCCTCTTTCCAATGGGCTCTCACCCTCTGATCATCACAACAGGAGGGGAACATGGCGGCCGTCAGTCAGTGCTGAGCGGTCGCGGTCTCTCCCCCTCTTGACGGAAAGGAAGAAAAAAATCGCGCGTAGATGGATGTAGCCCTGAAAATGCAGAACACGGGATGAACTGTAACAAGCCTGTGGATTTACTTATCTGATATACCTCGGCTTTTTCTGACGGTCTCTGTTCACGCCTGGGGTTGGCTCCCGCTGCGAGGTTTTTGCTGTAGCCGCGGCAGCTGGAAACGCCGATCTGCCGCCGCGAGGTGGGATCTGGGCGGAAGCAGTATTGCGTATTGCCAGGGGCCGACGCGCGGCTGCCAGGATTGGTTTCCTGGGAGGCAGAAGCCCCTGCACAGTCTCGGCTGCGGTGGCGGCCGGCGAACAAGCAAATGCACCGGAAAGCAGTAGGGAAGATACCGCGGAGAAGGAGATCCCCCTGCTAATGACCCCGGTAAGAAAAAAGAAGAAGGGGGCACGGGGACAACTTTCAGAGGGAGAGAATGTAGAAAATGAAACTGGTAGCGGTAACCCTGGAGCTCCCAGATCTCAAAAGTCCTCAGGGAGCTCAGTGACTGCAGAAGTTACAGGGGGAGGAGCAATTGAACTCAAAGAAGTAATAGTAATATCTTCAATAGATATACTCTGCGACGTAGAGGTCTTTGGGGACAGAACTTGTCCCGCACTGAAGCTCTGCTAAATACTGTGCAAATGGAGAAAACGATTACCCGACCTCAGGTAATAGAGAAAAAAAACACAAAATCTACAAAAACCTATAAAAATAAAAAATAACCAACCCAAGTAAGTACTCGGGTTACTCCATCTCTTCGTACTTACTTTAAAGTACCAGCCAAGACCCGAGTTCTAACTGCTCAGGCCCCCCACAATCACGATTATGAAAAATTAGATGCCGGTTTAGGAGCCATGGAGCAGAGAAATTACATGATTTTGCTGGAAAATAGGGTTTCTAGTCCTACAGAAATGGAGGACGTATTAGTAGCACCCCAAACCAATACCACAGAACAAGATCTAGTGCAGCAAAATTTAGAAAGTACTAGCGCTAGCTCCAACTCCACTCCTGTTTGCAGTTTAAATTTAACCCCCACTATAAGTACTTCTTCGGACAAGCCATCATCCCAGTTAGCCGAGCAGGGAGGAGGATCAGGAGGACAGGCGGCAGGGTCCAGTTCCACCACAGAGAATCTACTCCTAAATCTGATCTCTGAGATGAGAGAAACATTTACAACATCAGAAAGCAATCAGCAAACGATCCAGGGGGCCTGCGAGTCGCTGGACCTAAAAATTAATGAAATAATGGGTAGAGTGGAAGCAGTAGAAGCCACGGTTGAAGACCTCTCAAAGCAGGTTAAGGAAAATACAGTAGAGATCAAGAGATTAAAATTGAAAGAAAGAGCATTCTCGGACAAACTGGAGAGTTTAGAAAACAAAGGTAGAAGAAACAACCTTTGAATTCTAAACATTCCAGAAGATCTTGAGGGAGGAGATATAAAATCTTTTATAATTGATCTTCTAAATGACTGCCATCCTGAGATCGGGAAGTCGATTTTAGAAAACGATATTCAAAGAATTCATCGAGATCCCTTTACTAAACGACCCGAGGAAGTTAGTACTTGGATCAATCAGATTAAAAGCTCATCTAACCAATGATTAAGTCACAATTTCTATCCTTACCCATCAAGCGAGGGTGAGAGCCCATTGGCCCTGAGCAAATTGCCCAAAACACAGTAAATTAGGCTGAGGCTAAGATTCGATCCTAGTTCCACAATTCAAAAGCGACAGCTGTCGCTACTAATGCGGCAATTAGAAATACATTTTGGGTTTTGCAATGAATTGAACAATGAAAGGAAATCTATTGCAGGGGAGTAGAAGTATATTCTGCTGCATGCAATCCTCTTTGCACAGCCTATAGTCGTACTTAGACACCTGACACATTCAAGTCTTACAAATTCTGTATTTTAATAATTTATTTTCTCACGTTACCATTTTACCTTTGTTTTTTGTTCTTTATTGTTTTCTTATATATTTTTTAAATCTCTGTCCCCGCTCTGTCTCTTTACTTGTGCCTGTCTCTTTCTAAGTTTGACTTAATGGGGCATGTGCTATTCATGGCTTTTATTATATTGTGCCCTGAGAAAATTGCAAAAGGCCACAAACCCTACATCGTATGTTGTGTAGGTTTCAGTTTTGTAGTACAGGGGTACAGAGGTAGGAATACATGCCTTTCAGCACAGTTCCTGTGAAGCATCCGCAGAAAATAGAAGACACTGGCATTAGCAGCTGTGATGTTATGCATTGAAATAACTATTCATTTGACCATGGTGAATGATTAATTGAGTACTTAGGGCCATATTTATCAAGGGTTTTGCATCGCCCTTGCAGAATGCAAGGGTGTTCAGGGTGATGCACAACCTATTATGAGATTTACAAAAGCACCCAAGGCCACCTTGCGTGGCTTGGTATATCTGGAGTTATGAAAGGCAGCGCAAGTTGCTACTTTGCATTACTGTGCCTCAGGGAGGCGTTCCATGGATTGCGTGTGGGTGCTACCACACATCCACTCCTGGATTCTGAAAAATCCCAGATTTACCAATACTGGTAGACCTGAGAATGCATCAGAATGCTACGCCTTCCCAGGGGAGGCTTAACAAAGAGAAATATCATTACTTCTCATTTTTTCCGCTTTCTATATGTGCTGCATTCTGCAGCTCATGTAAAGAGAGGCAAGAGCTTCAGAGTATTGTTTTTGTGCAGGATGGCATCCCTTCCTATACAAGACCAATCATACCTGTAACGAAGCACCCTTGCACAATGATGCAAGGGTGCCTGCATTGACAATAGGCATCAGTTTGTGTGCTAGTGCAGGCAGAGAGCAGAAATGCGCCATATCTTGAGGCATGTTCTTGCCCTCTCCGTTTTACACAGCATAGCGCATTGCAGCAAGGTTTCTTGCTGCATTGCATGACATGAAATAATGCTAAATATTGCCCTTAATTTTAATGTCCTGATCACCTGCACTGTACTATAAAAATCCAATTCACCTTATTAATAGTAAAAAGAATACATTATTACAAAACTTAAAAAGCCAAGCATTTTTCTAAAAATGAGAAGAACTGCAACAGTAAGTAGTAGTGTAACAAAGTGATAATAAAAATAGAAATAAAAGAAGTAGTGGAATTTAGTGCCTGATATATGAAACTTTTGCGAGATGCATTTTGTTTACATTTGTGACCTCAAAAAGTGTGCTTAAGGATGTGAGAAGCCCTGGAAAGTATGGATTTCTTAAATTAGCACAGCATGGTGACAAATGCAATTGCATAATAAGTGGAAAATAGCAACCACATAAAAGCGAATACCAATTTGCAATTTGTGATTCCTGCACATGAATAGCTATCAAATTTCAAATAGTTACAAAAATAACTTTTTGTGCTTGCAATTTACCATCCAGAATTAGCAGGTGGTAACCAGTTGCAAAGTTACAAAAAATAAAAAAACTGACATACACCAATTTGAAAAACATACATACGAATATTAATTAGGGATGTGCAAAATGTGTGGACTTTTAAAATGTTTAAAGGCGTGATTATGACAGCCACTGTGGCAGTTTAGGCACTGCCACACCAGCAGTCCAACTGCCTTATTACAAGTTAGAGGGTCAGACCGCCACAACTGCCAGGGATCAGAGATTTCTGGTAGTGTTGGGGTGGACGTGAGGCCACAATATGTTTAGCAGTGCCACTGTGACATTGCCAAGCATATTACGAGTTCCCTCTTCACCATGGTTTTCATGGTGGTGAGCCCACCATGAAAACTCTGGCAGAGAGGAAACAAAGCCTTAGGGCCATGTGGTACTTGCAGTGGGCACATGTTGTACCCCTTGTGTCTATGCACCCTAGTTCCTGCACAACATGGTCTTCAGAGGAACTGCATTTGACGCTCCTATTGCAGTGTCCTTTTTCAGAGGCACCCCCATGGGACCTCAAAGAAATGCCCGCCAGACACGGGAAAACTCATAATTTTGCGGGCAGTGTTCACCCTGCATTAGCAGTGTGGCAGCAGGGCGTGCATGGCGGCCCCTCTCCCACACCGCCAATGTCATAATTGGGCTCTTATTCTTTAAAATATTCTGTGTGATAATCTGTCTTTTGGTTAAAGGGTTGACTACGTAAGCATAATATATTTATGTATGTCTATATTATATTTATGTGTCTTGTTTGTCTTATATTTCGAATACCTTTAAGGGTCAACTTTTAATGAATCTGGACACTGAGTCCTGAAGATGGTCTTGCGGATTAATTTCTCTTGAGACTGAAACATCGTTAAAAATCCCACCTCAGCCTATTAAGCAAAAGACCAATTATCACTCAAAATATCTTAAATACTCTCTCCTTTTCCATAGTTGAGTAGTTGATACATCAATGAAGGTCATTTAAGTTTGCCATTGAATATGACATATGACTAAAGTTAGTGCGTGCTATTGTGCTGACCCTCTATTCTGTGATGCACAAAGAACAGATTTATATAATTGAACTCTTGCATAATTGAGTGATTACAAATAATATTGTGCATTTGATTTTCTGAGATGGATTGATCTAGACCATTCCATAAACATTAGAGTTATTAATACAAACAACTCCTACAGGAATCTCCTCTCATACTCTATAAATAATGTGAGTCATGTGTCTGTGGAATATGCAGTGTCAAGAGCCCCTCCAACCCCACCATTACTGAATGGAATGCAAACACCACTTACTCTGTTGGTATATGTCTGTAGTGGATCACAAATTGGCAATTATAACATAGAATTTGGCTACGTCCACAGGATGTTATCCCTCTGTAAATTGATGCCTGCTCAGCATCGTTGAAAACCTTGATACCCATGTATTACACATCAGTGAATATATCAAATTTACCATTGACTGGCACAGTTTATCTCTTTCCACACAAGCTGTGCTGAAGAAAACATGCCATACGGTACTCTGATGTGGAGGCACGTGTTGGTTACAAGAAGGTATATACCACAAAGTGGGTGTTAGCTTTGCATCAGTGCCAATGATCCTTCACTTGGTGTTAGAACTAAGCCACTTGTTAGATGATGCAGAAGACTACTTCCTGGAAGGTGATTACCCACACTTTCCCAAGACTGACACCAGCTATGGTGTAACGTTGCCCACTCCACAGCTGAAATGCTGTCTTAGCTTGATGACTTCTCATTCTCCCCAATGGGAATAGCAACCCTAATTGCTGCATTAGATGTCTGCAATTCCTCTAAGGCTGTGGTTACCTGAACTCAACTCCTAGAAACATCTTCAGTTCTGTAGACTCGCCCAGGATGTATATTATCAGTGAGTCTGCACAGATTTCCTGTAGCAAGTGCTAGCTTGCCTACAGATAAACTACAAGACAAGAGCATTGGTTTTAACTAGTCCTTGTTGACAACTATGTGTTGTAGACTCCACGTGAAAAGCTGCACTCGTATCCGTATGTTTCAGTGTCTTTGACATTGAACTGACTGAACAAACAACGGGTCACCTCCCCAACCCACTCAGCAGGACACAAGCTCAACCCCAACATCTCTGCCAGTGATAACATCACCTAAAAGACATTATTAACAATTGTGAGTTACCAGCAGAAATTTACAGGCTTATAAATCAGTACCAGGGGACATTTCACATTTTCCTTGTTTGTGCCAGATGCACCTTTTAAAAGATGTGCCTGGCGTAAACAAGGAAAATACGCCGTATTAGGATGAATAATTTTCTTTGCTTGCGCTGGGGATACCTTTTAAAAGGTGTGCCCGATGCAAACAATACACCTTATTAGGATGAATGTGCTGTCCCCAGGGCAGCTGCAAAATCGTGCTGCCTCCAGGGCGGCTATTTCATGTCAAGAATGGAGCGGCTGCTTTAAAACCGCTCCGTGTTTCACTGTGCAGGCGGCAAATAAGGGTCATCTAGGCGCCATGCAGGAAGGCCTCAGGAATCACTGTAGTCACGCGCTATAAGGAAGAGAAATAGACTGTCAATCCTGCTATTATTTAAAAAGGGTAGAGAGTATTACTTCCCACCACTAGCCACTCACTACATACTAAGGTGAGTTCCTCGCCAGTCTCCCAATTGTACTGGCTCTTTTCTCCTGATGAATGTGGGAATCACTGGGAGGCCATCTTAAATACACCCATTACCACATTTGTGATTGGTTAGATGTATCTCCCTGACGTATATACGCTTATTCTCACACGTGCCTTTTAATTGTATTAAGCTGTATCGGATTCCTTTTCTTGATTAGAGTAAAGGTGCCTGCAATTATCCCTCTGTGATAGAGCTCGGATTAAAAGTACCACTGAGCTAGTAAATGCCCAATTAGGTGACAAGCACTGCCTCAGCTGAGGTACTTGCCATCTTTTTACACACCCTTAATTACCTGATTAGAGAAAAGGTGCTTGCAGTTACTCCTCTGTGTTTGAGCATGGAAGGAAAGTACCGTAACACTAGTGCCAAATTAGGTGACGTGTGCTGCCTCCGCTGAGGCACACATTATCTTTGTATACAACATTATCGTTTACACTGTGTGACTTGGGTTCTGACTAACTTGGCATCATGGGCCGCATTGCCGCTGCCTTCATTAGAACCCCTCTAGTGCGCTTGCCGATACTACTTGTAAGCGTGTGGTCAGACAGGCGCGTTGAGTAAGGGTGTGTCATGTCTCTTCCTGATTAGTGTGTGCTCAGGAAGGGAATTCTGGGAATTGTAGTCCCAGAATCATAATTATTAGAATTCTAAAGTGTTTAAATGGGAATTTGTTAAAACCAGACCTCCCTCTTATTTGGAACACATTTCTATAAATAAGTGATTCCTCTTCTTTTTTGGGAAACCTTAATCCATGGAACTGCTACGGGTGCAGACCTAGCAATATGGGTGTTGTTTCAGTGATGTATTTTGAATTATGTATTATACTGATTGTGGTATAGTGATTGGTCGTTCAATGTATCAATCTGTTTCCTTTTGTTGTGGCAGCCTTAGTTCTAATATTCTGAACTACTCTACTACAGTAAGTGAGCATTTTGGGTACAGGAGTGTGGGCGTATGTAAACCTACTACCATCATTCATGGTTGGAGTCATGGTAATTTGTTGTTGAAGCCCACCCCCCATGTCCTTAGACGGTATACCCATCTTAGTTCCCGGATAAACAGCTTTTTAGTGATTTCAGGGGCACTTGTCACCACTTTCACCAGGACCACCAAAGAAAATTCTCTGTCAGTGTGGTTAGCCTCCACATTGTGGCATGTCAGTTTGGTATGGTTCCCTGATGGTGCTGCGGTGTTCATTATGTTCCTGGTTGTCATGCCAACATAGAATAAACCACGCAGGTAGGTGATCAAATATGCCACATTTTCACTGTAACGATTGTAAGCGCATTCAGTATCCGTGGTTTCCCAGTCTTGATCTTTACTTAATTTGTTTGTGTGGTAAAAACAATGTCACACAGTTCCCACAGGGGAAATGTCCCACTGAGGGTTGGGTATCCCAAGAGTGTTTTGTGGTGGGGTCATAGCTTTCTGAATCTTAGTATGCATGAGCATATCTTGAATGGTTGTGTTGCATTTGAATGCAGAGAGCGGAGTAGCCCATTGTTTGGTTCTGCTGATTCATACTCTCCAGTGTTTCCAGACAATACTCTGTACTCCATTGGAAAGGGGGGTATATGTAGTTACATATGCAATCCTGTCAGTCTCATGTCTGGAATTTGTTTCTAGTAGGATCTCTCTGTTGTTGTTCTTAGCCCTTTTCGGAGCCTTCCTTACTATTTTCTTAGTGCAGTGCTGTGCAATCAACTTTTCCTTCAGGGTAGTGGCTTGTGTTTTAAAAGTTTCCATAGAGGAGCCATTATGTCTCACTCTTATAAATGGGCCAAACAGGAGGTTTTCCCATAAGGCCCTGGGATGAAAACTGTCATCTAATAGCCAGCTATTTTTATATGACGTTATTGTGAACCCTAGTTTCAATGCCATTGCTCCCAATGGCAATCACTCTGTCTAAATAAACTGCTTCATTCTTGCAGACTGTGGACGACAACTTTAGGTGTATGTCCCTAGAATATATCCAGTCTGCAAATGTCAGTTGCCAACTCCTCACTGCCTTGCCATATTATCAGCACGTCGTCAGTGTAACAACACCAGAGTTTTATGTTATCCTTGTATGGGTTATCTGGAATGAAGATGAGGTCTGCCTCGAACTGATGTACACAGAGACAGGCTACACTCAGGGCAAAAGTCCTGCCCATAAATGTTACCTGTATCTGGTGGTAAATTACATCTTCAAACTCAAAAAAGTTTCCGTTAGAAGTCAGTATTGAGCGTCACTGTTCTGCGGAGCTCTGCGGAGCTCTGCGTCACTATGTTTTTTCCTGGTGAAGCTTTTGGGTATGAGCTGTGCAGTTTAGTGGGGCTTTGTGTTGCTCTGCCTCAAATCCCGTAAAGCGTTCAGCTGGGAGCTGTGTAGCTCTGCAGGGCTTTGCATTGCTCAGCTCTTGGGGCCATATGTAGGTAGCTAAATACCGGTCGGTAACGGCCGAAAATCGGTAAATTTCCCGTTACCGACCGGTATTTAGGCAATTGAGATGTAGGAGGCTGGATTTAAGGATTAGGTAATTTACCGAATCGGTATTTTAAGAAATCGGTAAAATACCGAATCGGTAAATTACCGAATCCTTAACTCCTATGTAGGGAGCACTCAAGTGAGTGCATTTTTGTTTTAAGGATTAGTTATTTACCACCAACTACAGGTTGGTGGTAAATACTGAATACCTTTTACAAAAGTGCTATGTGGCAGACATACATGCCCTTAGGGCATGTATGTGTGCCACATGTGCACACATGCACGATTCAGGGGTGCAACAGGGTGTCAATGTGACACCCTGCCACCCTTGAATATGCTCCCCCTTTTACCGATTAGGTATTTACCGAATCGGTAATCGTGACTGGCTTCCCATTCATTCCTATGGGCCTCCAGGCCCATAGGTATGAATGGGAAGGTATTCCTTATTACCGATTCGGTAAATACCGATTCAGTAATACCGAATATTACCGAATCGGTAAAATTTACCGATTTTTTTACCTACATTCTATTTACCGATTCTTAAATAGCGAATCGGTAAAATTCGGTATTTAGGACTCGGTAAATAGAAATTACCTACATATGGCCCTTGATCTGGTAAAACCTTCAGTTAGGCAGGGACAAGTGTACGCTGACTCCACCCAAAATTCCAGGACCTTGAGGACAAGTCTTGGGGATCAGGACCAGTTTGATCCGGTCAGCTGCGCAGTCTCAGGGAAAGGGCCTTTGGAAACTTGTTATGTCACTCTAGCTCAAACACAAGTTGAGACAGCTGACCTTTGGAGTCACTTGTGGAGTCCTGAGTTCAAGGCAAGCAGGTCCAGTCTTCCTTTTGGATTCAGACAACAGGGAAGTCTTCCTTCTGATCTCTACATGTCCAGGAGTGTTTTGAGGAGGGTACTGGAATGCCACATTTATGCCAGTGCCACCTTCTTGGCGGGGGAAACTATTGTCCACTCGTTAACCAAGGGGCAAAAGTTCCAAGCGGCTATGATACCCACTTTTTCAGCATTATCTGTGTTTTTATTTCTGTAAACTATGCCACAGTGCCCTTTTCTACCTAAATCCAGAATGCCTGATCCTTTGTTCCCCTGATCAGAGCTCCCTGTGCCCACCCAGGTGTGGCTATTATAATGTGCAAACCCTCTCATGTGGTCATTCAAAACCCCTTCTAGGAACTGCCTCTCTTCAACTGGGATTGGTGCCTAGCTGGCTAGCAGGGCTATGAAGGGGCAAGTCGTAGGTGACAGTTATGTTTGCTTCTGACAGGGAGGCACCTTTTAAAGTGAAAGTAAGTTCCTAGGCACAGCCTAGATGGCCATCCTGTCAGGGAGAAAAACATCTCCCCACATTCAAGCGCTTTGTCCACTGTCTTGGAAAAATACACATCTCGGATATCTGACATAATATCGATCCTACAAATATTGATATTCACATATGTCTGAAATTTAATATTGATTACAAAAATATCGACTCCCGATACTTAACTATGAAAATCACTAATATCGGACATACAAATATCATCTAAAAAAATATCTATTTAGATATATCGATAACAAAACTATCAAAAGCACTAATATTGTCACCTATAAATACACATTTAATAAAACATCAAAAATATGGATTAACACAATATCAATCACAATATTATCACCAACATTAATAATAAAGCTTTAAAAATACACCTATAAACTATTTTAACTTAAAACAATTGCTTCATATAAACCCAAAACTTATCAAAAAACAACTATAATAAAAGAAAATATATGATATGAACCAAAAATTTATCAAAAACCCCCAAAAAGATCCTAAACCTAAAACACATATGTTTATGAATACCAAAACAATTATTATTAGCTATAAACATATGGACACATTCATTAATATAAATAAATATATACATATAAAATCTAATTCATATATAAATAAAACAAATATATATTATAATGCAAAAATAAACATAAATTAGTGTTTGCCCAACAAGGACTCAACTGATTGCAAGATCACAATCTATATTGAATCAAATAATAAAATAACACTACAAACAACTTTAACCAATAAAATTAAACAATTAAGGCAACAATATAAAAGGCACACTAATTAAAACAACTAACTACTCCAAAAATGATAAATGCAACAAGAGGAGGAAACTGCCCAATTCTTACAAGAAACGATTAAAATAAAAAATTAATTATCTTAAATACTACAATTTAAAGTGAGTAATACATATATTTAAACTAAAAATTAAATTAATTTTTTTGAAATGAAATATATATATTTAGCAAATAAATTGTAACACACCCTATAACAAAGCACCAGGCATATATAATAAAATAAGTATGCATATATTATAATTTAAAAACTCTCTCAACCAACAACCAAAAGTAAACCTAACTCCCTAAACCTTAACGAACATACCATATTTAAATAATATTTTTTAAAAATTTCAACTGAAATTTCAGCACCTGCTCCACGTTGAAACAAGGTAAATAAAAAGCTTCTAAACCATGCAAAATATCTCAACAAAACATACAAGTAAGTAAATAAATAACAAGTGACTGCATTTAAAAATAATATGAATAAAAAAGAGGCAAACATCAATAGATAATATATTTATACCTTCAAACTATTTACAGATACAATGACAGAAGAGGCCAAATATATAGGCTCACAGAAGGAGAAAAAATTATTAGACCATATGGGCTACACCTACAACCAATAAAGTGAATCAACAGAAACCATAAACTGGAAATGTACTAAATATTGTTTGAATGCATGTGAAGGGAGGGCAACTACAGAAAATAATTTTATTGGATGTATGTATATATAAATATATATTTATTCATTATGTTATTGCTTAAATAAATATTACATTATAATAACAATTAAAAGTATTTGTTTAATAATATTTTTAATTTGATACATGTAAATAAATATATATATATATATATATATATATTTATATATACATACTAATATGTATGTGTCTTACTTTTAGAAAATAAATATAATTGCCATATTTTTGAAAAAACATTACATATATTTTATTTATATTACATTATTGTTATTTTATATATTTAGGGGTCTATTAGGATGACGGGCGGATGGCCGCCGCCAGGCTGGCGGTGGAAACCGCTGGACCGGCGGCGGACATCCACCCGCGATCGCAACCCTGAAAAACGCCAGTCCCATTAGTTCAGACATGGCCATATGCAAATCAGTCTGACCCTGTGCCTCATGGGAACAGTCCAGCCCGAACAGCCAGGCCATGTCTTCCCTGGACCGGAAACAAGCATCCTGGGACCGGTTTTGGGTTCATAACCCTCATCAGCCAGGCTATCTTGAATCCAGTGGCAAAGTGAGCAAGGGACCCACATCTGGGCATACCCTGCCAACTTAGGGCAAACAAAGCGATACCAAAGACGATGATGGACGGAGCACTTGAACAAATCAAACACTCACCCCCAGTCAACTGATCTGGGTTTCATCCATAATTATTCTTTAGCTCACTCCACCACCCCAGTTCAGATATTGGCCATGTGCAAATCAGTCTGACCCTGCAGCAACTGCCGCAATGTTAATCGTCAGAATCCGACCGCCGCGTTCGGATTTTGACTGCGGAGCATCCTAATTGGACCGGCGGTTATGCCGCAGTCCTTGCGGTTGGTCTTTTCCTGCTACCATGGCGGTCGGGGAGATTTTCCGACCGCCATCCTAATAGGCCCCTTAATGTTTACTATTTCAATTCCTATATATTCTTAAAAAATTATATTTTAGACAACAATATTAGTGACATTGATATTTTTTTCCCGATATTTTTGTAATTGACATGATAGGTATAGCATGACGATATTTCTGACATTGATATTGATGTTGTGATATTTTAGCATGCCGATATTTTAGGGTCAATATTTTGTCAGTGAACCCTCTGCTGAGTTGTGTGAAAGGGAGAAAACAGAATTGAGTCATATTTTCAAAGATATGGAAAAGTTCTGCTCTCTCCTAGTGTTGGCACACTTATGGCTGCCTAACACCAATGCACGTACCCTTGCGTCATGTCACAAGAATGCTTGCCTTAAAGTCAGTATAGTTTGTATGCAGGAAGGGCTACCTATCTGCACAAAACCGATCCTTTGAGGAATTTTCCTCTTTGCTTCTGGGCACGCAAAGATAAAATAACAAAGAAAAATAAAGATATTTCTCCTGTTTACGTAAGCCTCGGATAGTCACACCATGTTGACACAAACCCATGTTCACAAGTCTTTGTAAACAAGGGTTTGCATCTTAATACAAAGGTGAATGCACAGGAATACACATATAATGCCTTTCAAACCAAGACAGCATAATGTGCTGCATTGCGTTACATTTTATTTGTTACAAAGCCATGCAAAGCTGCATGAATCAGGATTTGCTTGGCTATGCAAATCCCAAAATAGATTATGCGTTGTGCCATGCCAAAAAAGGGATGTAACCCTGACGTAAAATCTTAGAAAATCTGGGCCTAAATCTCTTACTGTTTCAGGGGTAGGTTGGTGTTAGAGAAGAGATTGTGACTATCCTGAATATGAAGGTTTTTAGCTTTCCTGCCCTTGAGCTTCTAATCCTCATCCAAAGAAGTAGCTTTACTCACACAGAGACATTTGTGTGAGGAATTTAATTCACAACTGCGAAATTAACGTTTGCAAATAGCAAAGTTGACTAATGCCTATAAATCAGGTACATGTGTCAAATTTGTACTTCAATGAGATTTAGAGGTCCCATGTATGCGAGCAACTGTAGTTTGCAGTAATTTAGGGTCTGGTTATGACTTTGGCACAGTTGCACTGGCTCTCCACCTACAAAGCTGCGGCAAGGACCCCCTGCCCTATTTCAAGTTGAACTTGTGTAAGGCAGGCGGTCCTTTGCCTTTCCCATGGCGGTACCTGGGAAACAGGCACCGCAATTGGAACTGCAAAAAAGTTCCAGCATGGCATGGACGGTGACATCCATGCTGTGCTGGAACTTTGGGGGAATACAGACAGTGGGGCACATGTTGTGCCCCACTGAGCTTTTCCCTATGGCAGGAAGGGCATGAGGGCCTGTAGGGCCCCGTGGGGCCCCATTTGTTCCTCCACCGCCAGCCTTTTCATGGCCGGGCTCCCGCTATGATATGACTGGCGGTGGCGGAACTCATAATATCCTGAGCACCATGCTACATTGTGGCGCAGCTCCTCCATCGCCAGGGAACGACTGTCCCCTAGCACAGCCGGTGGTCCTCCATGGCAACGACTTTTGAAGTCTTAATGCTGCAGATGGACCACCGCCACCACGTGTCTGGCGGTCTTACAACTGCCAAACTCGTAATCAGCCCCTTAGATCTTTCATGGAGCAGAGAAACATACCGTATTGTCCCTTCACTCTCCTTATGTTGCATACTTGCTTCATTATAAGGACTCTGTGGCAGTGTTGACTGTTATTTTGTTACATAGTTAAATATATTACATTGGCGTTGGTGTGGTACTTTCCATTTGTTGCAATGCCGTACCCTTTGTAGATTTTGGCCGGCTGCATCTGGCTATTACTTAAGGTGTTCTCTTTCTCCAAGATCACATTTTCTTAACCCCATAACATGTGTAGTGTCTGTCAATTGACTCTGATGGTCATTAATGAAAAATAACCCATATAATGGAAGACATATTTAAATCCAAAATGGTCGCACACTGCTGACCTACCTGCGTGTTACCCCAAAGAACTGTGGTCCCTGTAGTCAGCGTCGGCGAGTACACCTATGCTCGTGTCGTGAGTGCAAGTGTGAATAGCGTTAGCCATCCCTGGACACGTGTTTCGAGGTTGTTGCCTCTCGTCAGCAGGGAGTAGGAAAGAGTGCAGGGTTGCTGTGTAGGCTGCTAAAATCATTATCAGGTATGTACCTCTCGTAGCAACGCAGGTGCGTAACCTAGAGCCCGTCGGCTCTCCCGGCTCAAGGAGCCACTAAATAACTAAATCCAAAATGGTCGCACACTGCTGACCTACCTGCGTGTTACCCCAAAGAACTGTGGTCCCTGTAGTCAGCGTCGGCGAGTACACCTATGCTCGTGTCGTGAGTGCAAGTGTGAATAGCGTTAGCCATCCCTGGACACGTGTTTCGAGGTTGTTGCCTCTCGTCAGCAGGGAGTAGGAAAGAGTGCAGGGTTGCTGTGTAGGCTGCTAAAATCATTATCAGGTATGTACCTCTCGTAGCAACGCAGGTGCGTAACCTAGAGCCCGTCGGCTCTCCCGGCTCAAGGAGCCACTAAATACCAAGACCAACTTTTGATTCATTTATTACGGCTCCCTTGAGCCAACGGGCTGACGAGCCTTGGACCTGCACCTGCGCGCCATGAGAGGTACTCTACCTGTTTTAATTACATTTTGGCAGTCCACGCGGCACCCCTTTACACTGACCTGCTCCCTGCTGACGAGAGGCAACTACCTCGAAACACGTGTCCAGGGATGGCTAATGCGACACATACTTTTCTACATACACCGTGGCATAGGCGTACTCGCCGTCGCCACTACATTGACCACAGTTCCTTGGGGCAACTTGCTGGTGTGACGAGCAGAGTGCGACCAACTTTTGATTCATGGAAGACATATTTGTTCTGAGTTTTTTATATACTGGGGAGCCCTTTAAGGGGTTATTCTGGGTAGTGAAAAAGACTCTTTTTATCTCTCCTTTCCTGCTAACATTAACTAACAGTAGGCATGCTAGATGGATATTTTGATAATACCTGCTTGCCCTTTGAGACATTTTGTGATGATATTTACTCGTTGGCTCATTTAAGACAAGGTTCCTATAGTGATTAAACACCCACCATCTTAACTTTACTACAACAATGATTAGAATGTGGATTTGTAAAGTACACGAGTGCCCTCAAGAGTGTGGGCCTTTCATTTGTTGTTGCTGCAGCTGTGGTCTCGTAACTGTTAAATCTAATTTACAAGGTCATCTGAGGCATCTCATGGAAAGATATAGCTCAGTAATTACACTGAGGTCATCTAATTTCCTTTTTACTCTCCCCAGTAGAACACTCTGACAAAGCATCAATGTCTATACATAGCAATATGTTTAGCATATTCCATCTCTGCCAGCGGTCTGTTTAGTGCCTATGGGTATACTTTTTGCAGTTGATTTTATTCAAGGTGACAAGTGAAGTGTCGGATATCATTTGTATTGTCATTTATAGAAGGACAAAACTTGTCTTGAAAAAGATTTTCCGAAGCAGAACATTATTTTCTGTTCTTTAAAATGCATTTTTATCAACCCATGAAGGAATCGATTTTACATCTAGTCTACGCTTGCCTGGTTTGGTTACTTCCATAGAAACAACCCTTGTCCTACAGCACCTGTCAATATAATGTCTGAACTGAGACTTCCCTTCCGAAAAAGGTGAGTGAAATAGAGTGAAGTTTCCGAAAATGAAAATAAAAATAAAACCAACAGTACTACTAAAACAATGATAATAATAATAAGTAAATCGAGCAGAAGAAATTCACGATTGTAATATATAGAATAGACTATTTGCCAGATATTAGGATATAGGAAATTGCTCCAATTTGTACCACATAGACCCGATTATATTATGATTAGTTTGAGCGTCATTTTTTTGTTATGCACAATATTTCTTTTTATTTAAATCTTTTTTATTTCCATTAATCAAATAATAGAAACATGAAGCAGCGAAAGAGAAAACTTAACCACATGAATTATAAACTATAAGAGGAAGAATAGGACAGAACTGGTGGGGGAGGAGATGATGAAGGGACATATGGTTTTAGGAAGGTGTGGATAATAAAAACTAAATAAACAAGTACTCATCTTAACATATTATAGTCAAACAACAGTGTTGTATTGTTCAGGAACCCCGTAGTCCGTTCATCGGTCGAATATAATAAACGTTACTAAAGAGTTAATGACTCTAAAAGTAATTACGTTAATGTATGCCCTGGATCCATAGTGCTTTATCAACTGATAGAAGGGTGAGCGATCGTTTAGTAGTGGTTAATGCATCCCAAACAATGGGAGAAATTTACAAGAAAATGCCGAAGCGCAGTGTCGCGCCACATTTGGCAACACAGCGCTCCGACATTTTCAAATCACAGGGATGCACCGTATTTACAAAAATACTGCTCACCCCTGCATTTCCCGTAGCGCTGGCGCTAAAAAAGCTTCCTAGCGCCTGCGTAGGCACACTGCAGCCATGTTACAAGGGTGCTTGTGCTGCAGGGGCAATTGATTTTGTGCAGGAAGGGGCACCTTTCTGCACATAAACAATCAATAATGGCAACTTGCTCTTTCTAAGAATGCAGCACAGATAGAAAGAGCAAACAATGAGGAGAAACTAATAATTTCTCCTCGTATCGCCATTCTAAGACCAGGTATTACCTGACCTTAGTTTTTGGGGCCGTTCCGGCCTTGTCATTCTAAAGCAGCATCAAAAAGCAATGGGTGTTGTGGTGGAACACCCACAGCAACACACACTGCCCGCCCCTTTGCCGCAGCAGACTGCAGCGATGAGGGGCATTTTTACAAGGTGGAGTCAAGCCATTTTCAGTGGCTTAGCGCCACCTTGTAAATATAGGGATTGGCGCAACGCCACCAGAGTGTCAAAAAAAGTGCTACTCCGGTGACATTACGGGTTTGTAATTATGCCGCACTGTGTCAAGGAGGGTCATCGATATACCTCAGTATCAGAGCATCATTTTGCCCCAATGAGTCAATGAGGCATAGCCGTTGCGTGGCCACGGCTGGGTGGCTATAATGTTCCTTTCTGTCTTCACCCATTTATGGAGTTCTCCGTCACAAGCAGCACCCAAAGGAGAGTGGAGGAATTTCCAGTTCTGTGTGTTGAGGCACATCCCTAATATCAGTGCCAGATGCCTCAGCTGCAGTGGAGGCCCGAGAGTGCCCTGTGCTCTCCAAATCGGAAAAACACAACTTTAAGATGTTAACATAGAGTCCTGACATCTCCCCAAACTTCTGCAGAACCTGTAATCTCTCGGATAGGAAAATCGATGTATCCTGTGTATAAAGGTGAATACAATTTGCATATAGAGATATATGAGTTTATTTATGAGAGGCATGTGCCACCAGGGCATCACTTTTTTGACACTCTGACGGTGCAAGCCTCTCAATCATATCTATGAGGCCACGCAAAGCCACTTTGCATGGCTTTGCATAGCCTCATAGATATGGAGTAAGACAAAGCAACGCAGGTCGCTGAGTTGCCTTACTCTGTGCTGGGGAGGCATTCCATGGGCGTTGGAGAGGGTGGGTTTCCACACGCAACACCCACGGATTTTGATACTGCCCCAGTTTTACTTAATAACATAAACCTGGGGCAGCGCCAAAACCTTACACCTCCCCAGAGCAGGTGTAATGAGGAGATTCTTTTTTATTTCTCCTCGTTTTCTCCTCCTTCCATATGTGCTGCATGCAGCACCCAAAGAAAGAGGAAAAAACCTTTCTGGATTATTTTTGTGCAGGAAGGTGCCCCATCCTGCACAAAAACAATCCTGCATGCAATGCAGACACCCTTGCACCATGGTGCAAGGGTGCATGAGTTGGCGGTAGGCAGCAAATTGTTCACCAGCACAGGGGGAAAGGACAGGAATGCACCATATTTCTTAAATACAATACACTTCTGCCTTTTCACTTTGGCGTAGGACAGCACAGCAAAAAGGCTTGCGGCACTGCCCTACAACAATGCCCTCTAAAATGAAACCTAATGACCTATGTTTCTGCCACCTGCCTAAAGACGGCAGCAAGGCGTTCCACTGCCAGGGCCAGTACTAGAACTTTTGGGGCCCCAGCCAGAAAGGGAATGTGTGAGACCCCATTAATTTGAATACAATGTGAATTCATAGAAAATAACATCACATGAAGTGACATTAATTGACTATTGTTGAGTGAATTTGCAAGAGGCAACTTTCCTGGTGTTGATATCAGTAAAACAACAAAAGCATAAATATTAATACTAATAAAATAAGTACTTATATTTTCAATTTTGATTAACAGGAAATGCATTATATTATTCACATTGGTTGGAAAGGTTAGGCCTATGTCTCTCCCAAACTTACACGTTTATTCAAATGTTAAAAATGTTTTAACAGATTAGTGCATTAGGCACGTATGTGTGGTTGTGTTATTTTTATGACACAAACCTATATGAAAGGCTTTGAAGCTCTGTACAAGGACAAAGCCACGGACATAGTCAACAAGTGATAAGAGGAATAGATGGTTTTTAGATTGTGACTGTATTTTACCGTCATGGACAGCATTTTGGGGCTTATTTACAAGCCACTTGTGCCGCCGGTGCGTCACCTTTAATATGGGAAAAAGTGATGTACCGGAGGCGCAAGAGGCTTGTAAATAGGCCCCTTCATGTCTAAAACAAAGCAAAACATCAAAGCATCCCAATAGAACTTCTTGAGAAAGAATGAAACAAAAATTATTTGCCTCATCAACTAAGTAAAATGTCTTAAACTAGAAGTGCAGAAAATATAAAGACAAATGGTGAAGGCAGAGGTCTTCAAATTGGGGGTTGACCCCCTGGTGGGGCTCAATTGATCTCAAGTGGGCACTAACCTCAGCACTGGCTGAGATTAGTTCTAGCATTCCATCCATCACTTTTTTGTATACTTTAGTGTGTCGCCCTAAATTGGCTGTGAGGCCCAGAAAGAGGGGCTCACCACAAAATCTTGCAAAGCTTCACCGTGGCTACAAGGCATAGGGTATGGGCTTCTACTCTCCTAGGCCTCACAACCATGGCCTAGCACTGCGAGGCCCTGGAGAGGAGACTGAGAATAGCTATGCCCACTACCATCGGCCTCACAACATTATTGTAGGACTGTAAGCCCAGGGGAAGGGTATTCTCTCCCATGGAGTTCCCCAACATGCTCCATGCTTTGAGGCCCATGTGAACATTGTTTAATCGCCTGGGCCTCACAGCAAAGTATATGCAGTAAGGCCCATGAGATGTGGTCCACTTTCTGGGCCTCACAACCAGTCTGTTGGACCTGGCCCTTTATGCAGGGTTATTCCCAAAGTTTTGCCTTCCTCCTGTATTTTTTCTGACCTGTTTTTGTTGGTTTTAGGGCTTTGGCTCTGCAAGGCACAGAGGAGGAGAAACCCTTTCCCTGGGCTCCGCAGTCGTGGTCCCCTGTCATCACTGCAAGGGCCAAGTACGGTGGCCGATTTTCCATTACCACTTAATAGGACAATTTGTGCCTTTGGAGGACACTGCGAGTGTGGATGCATGTGGTGTGTGCAGAGACATAATTTGTTGGGTAGCAGGGAAACTATGAGTCACATAGCAGATTTTGGGGGTTTCATTTGAAATCCACCCCTCTAAAGCAGGCCATGTTAAAAGATAACTTGAGATGGAGTTTACAAGTATGATTACTCTTCATACTATGTTTGAGTTCGAATCCCTTTACTACTTCCTGGAGTAAGCCTTGAATGCTCGCTATTGCAAATTTTGAGTAAAACATTTAGAAAAGGCACTCTGGTATCCGAATAGAATGAAATAGTTTTAGGCTTTGAGATATCAGTGGTAAATATCAATATCCACCACTCATACTGTTCAGTCAGTGCCCACTGCCACAGGATCTTGTCCAACAGGTACATTTTAACCATGGCATTAAAATATTTAACATCTAATCACAGTTTAATTATGGAAATAAGCACCATGGGCCAGATTCAGACTTTTGACTCAGTTAAACTTAAGTTTTAGTCTGAAGTTTAACTGATACCAAAAGTCTAAGGAATTCCTTCCTCCACAAAAACAATCCTGCCTAAAACACATACACCCTTACACAATGGTGCAAGGGTGCCTGCATTGGTGCTAGGCTGCAAAAACGGCACCAACACAGGGGGAAAAAACTGAATGCACCATATTGCTTAAATACGGTGCATTCCTGCCCTTTCCCAGTGGTCCAGGGCAGGCAAGCAATGTGACCTGCTGCTCTGCCCTGCACCACTATTTTCATAAATATTCCCCTAAGGGCCTGCTCCCTAGCTCTGCCTCAGCTCATGTCCAGTTGGAACCTCGAACCCATAAAGAGCTGAGCTTTCATGTGGCTTCTGCCTAACCAGGATGTGACGTTACAGCTGTAGCTGCCAACTTTGGATCTGGGGAGCTAGGTTTCTTTCTGGACATCAGCTCAACTACCTGTGTTTCCGGCAAATCATTTAGGGGTCCATTAGGATGTTGGGTGGTGGCACCACCGCGGTGCTGGCGGTGCAGAAAAATGTCATTTTCTGCCAACGAGCAGCGGTCCTCACGGCTGCCATATTATTATGGCCAAACATAGGCTATTTCCCGACCGTCACGGTGTGACGCGCACCGCCATCAAAGTGCGCCTGCCACCGCGGCGATGGAAGCCAATGGAGACTTACCGCCGTGCGGAATGACGTTTGCCCCGCTCCACAAATTAGGATGACTCAAGCAAGCAGACGCACCGCAGCGGAGACACCACCCAACCAGAGACGGCGGAAGCTCGACAGCGAAGCGCGAAGTCCCGGTCACGACCGCCATGTACCCAGCTCTACACGTCTTACTGGTGCTGTACCTGCTACATCACCAGGAACATATGGACCACCGCGGACGCCGCCGCAGGTACGCAACAACACAAACACAACACATGGGCTGACACAGGGTCCAAATCCACATCAGACACCCTAGGGGGGACATGGACACATCCACAAGGGCATCCACACATCACCCACCTGCCACAAAGTCACCCCACTGCATCCTGGACACACAGCTACCGCCACCATGTAGCAATGTCCCGGTCACGTCACCGCAGCGGCGAACACACGCAAATACATGCGCACAATGCAGAAGGCAGGGCCAGTGCCAGGCATGGACAGGGCATAAAGACCACAGGGCCACAACCCCTCCCACCACACACTAGCACACCCCATGAAGGCACATGCCATGTGCCTCTCCTGTGCACCCCATGCACAACAACATGCCAGGGCAATACACACCCTGCAACACACAACAAACAATCATGGAGACACGCACTGCAGGAGTGGTTGCACAGCAACACACAACACACAGCACAGTAACACAGGGCCAGGGAAACACACACACCACCACAACTCCACACTCAGGGAAATATAAATGAGGACAAGCAACAAATGAACACATACAAGGAATTAACATCCAAATGGACACACAACCTGCACAGTCACACATACATACCACAGACTGACACACACACATACACACACCATATGCCAACAGCAATGGAGCACAACAAATATGGAAACCAAGGTGGGCTGCCCACAAATGGAAGGCCATGGAGACACACAACAAGCATGTGTACATCACATCAACACAAGGAACAGAGTACAACACCCTCACACCATCAAAGCACACATGGCTGGCACAGTCAGTGAACTTAAACCACAGACAGCTCAGTGCAACAACACAGGGAGACAGCAAGGCAAACCACGTATAGGCACAAGGATGAAAGGAAGGCCCTGATGTCAAACTGTGAACAGCCACACATCCATACAACTACTTCACAGGAGTACACCAGCAGCACCACACACAGGGCCCATCTACACACCTCAGGACTGACAAACACCAGTAAGAAACTACACACATACCCCCCTCACACCAGCAGCACACAACACCAGTGCCAAACACACTGAAGGCTGGCAATACTTGACAGTCAATACACACACAAACAACCACACACCCTGGGCTCAGCCACAAACATCACACACACACACACACACAGGGATGTCACCACAAATGTGGAAACAAATACAACAGACAAACACATAACCCAACAGAAACACACACAGAGCCACAACAACAACAACAGACATGCCCTGCGCAGCTAAACTGGGGAAAGGCAATGGGAGGACAGATACAACAGGAGTGCACAACCTCATCACTCAGGAACAATGCACAGACAACATACCACAACACACATAAGAAATGCACCACCACAGAACAACACAGCCACAGCAAACAAACAACAGATGCACTGGCAGAACAATCACATAGCAAACACAGCAGGACATCAGGGGATGCACACCAGGCAATCACAAGGCAACATACACAAACAGCACTGCATGCACAACAAGCTGTGAGTGCACAGCAAGCATACCAGACACAAACAGACATCAGTGACAGAACAGCAACCCACACAACACCATACAGCACAGCACAAAGACAACAGCACACCCAGGAAGTGAAGCAAAAACACAAACAACACACATACATCCAACACAACACCCACTATCTGCACAAGTCTGGGACACAAAGGTGGAAACAACTTGACCAGAGGAGTGGGCAGCACACACAGTTGAACTGCATAGGAGCAACCATGGCTGACAAACAGCACCAGAACATCACACATGACCCATTGGGGAAATGCCCTGAGTGACACATTGACCCTGGCCAAAGAACTGCACCACAAAGCACAGTGTCACAAATGAAGTCATGGGGAGCCACACACACAAACAAACCAAGGGGACAGCTCACACCAAAGTGAAGTGTACTGCATGTCAGTAGGGGACATGGCAGGAGTGTACCATACACAAAGAGAGGGAGTGCAGATCCACAATTGATAGGCAGCCGAAGCACAGATGGCAAGACAACACACACAACATGCCACACTGGAGGCAAGAAGGCAACATGTGACAGCAATGCATGAGAAAACACAACCACAATGGCAGTGTGGAGCAGCAGGTCTTCACAGTCCCCACAAACAGCCACCAGACACATAGATGTGCAACAAAACACAACATGACTTGCCAGTCACACACACTGCATACTCACAAGTGACAAAAACAACGAGTAGGAGTCAGACAGAACTGCAAGGACACACCAACACACTGCACAGTGCACAACATACAACTCACACATGGGCATTCAACCACATCCACAGGGATGAACAATCAAAACAACAGGCACACAACTCCTGGGTGACACATGTGTTTAGTTGACAGTGCAGAGACATGTACACATCAACACTCCCCACCAACTCACCCCCTTCACACTGCACAATACCTGGCCAACCCAAGAGCACAAATGGAAAGTAAAACATTGGACTAGGATGACTGACCATCACAAGATGACCATACACATACACCACTGGGCACACATAAAGGAAGAACACACATACATGATGACCCTGGACAGCCTGTCTGCAATACTGTGTGCAGAAACCCACTCTGTGCTGGCAGTGCCCATCAACCTGACGTGTACAATATAGCCAACATGAACTAATTAAGTAAATAACTACTGCTAACCATTCGAAATTGACACCATTGCCCACACAAGTATCTGGGTTAAGAAGAACTGAAAACCCTGTCACCCCTGATAAAAAGAGTAAGTGAGCCCAAACATTGACTATGTTGAAGTGCCACACAGCCCATGTTATTATTTATTATTATTATTATTTAAAATCTTATATAGCGCGCAGCTACCCTTGGGCATCCCGGCGCTTCCAGACAAACATCCGATGGTAATGGAGGACAGAGTTGACGCATTATCCGGGAAACAAAAAGGTTTTAAGACCTTTGCGGAAACGCAGTGTACAGGGCTCAGCACGTAGTTTTAGCGGAAGCGAGTTCCAAAGCTTTGCCGTGTTAAATGAGAATCTTCTCCCGCCTGTTCGGGCCTTTTTAACTCTAGGAACTAGCAAGAGATATTTCCTCTCTGATCGCAGCGTTCTACTTGCTTTGTATGGCGTAACTAGGTTTTTTAAAATGAGGGGACCTTTCCCTGAGAGGATTTTATGGGCGATGCAAAGTGCCTTAAAAGTCACTCTCTCCCGCACAGGGAGCCAATGCAATGCCTCCAATGCCGGTTTCGCTGATTGCGTCCTCGGAATGTCCATAAGCAGCCTTGCCGCTGCGTTTTGGACCTGTTGAAGGGTCTTGAAGGTAGATTCAGGGGCGCCCAAGAAAATAGCGTTGCTATAATCTAGTCTAGATGTTATAAGACCCTGAATCAACAGCTTCCTCGATGTTAACGGAAGAAGAGGAAAGATTTTCCGAGCCGACCTAAGCAAAGCATAGCACACTCCTGCTGTTTTCTTAGCTTGAGTGCGAAGTGACAAGTCCGGTTCTAACCAGACTCCAAGGCTCTTAATTGCTTCTTTGGGGGCCGGAGGCTCACCCATACAACCAGGCCAACTGAGCGAGGGGAGAAGGGTAGCTTTACTCCCCAGCAGCAGTATTTCCGTCTTTGAGCCGTTTAACTTGAGGGAGGATTCTCCCATCCAAGTATGAACATCCACCAGACAGGAATTCAAGGTGTCCGGGTTGTCGGCCAGATGGGATAGGGAAACAACTAGCTGCGTATCGTCAGCATAGCTGACGATTTTGATGTCATAAGGGGAAACTACGTCCTCCAGGGGGGCCATATAAACGTTGAATAGTGTAGGGCTCAACGAGGAGCCCTGTGGCACTCCACACTGGAGGGGAATAGATTTAGATCTCTCCGAGCCATCCCAAACCTGGTAAGTTCGATCCGAGAGAAAAGATCTCAACCACTGCAGAGCCACCCCAGACACCCCAACCTCAGCCAGCCGTTGAATCAACAACTGATGGCTCACGGTGTCAAACGCCGCGCTGAGGTCCAGGAGGATCACTGCCACTGATCCTCCTGAGTCTAGGATCCGTCTGGCTTCATCCACGACCGCCACGAGGGCCGTGTCGGTGCCCTGACCTGGGCGAAATCCAGTTTGAGATGGCCGAAGGAGTCCATTCGACTCCAAAAAGGCTGACAGCTGCTTGTTGGCCAGCCGTTCAGCAATTTTGCCGAGGCCCGGCAGCAACGAGATGGGCCTAAAGTTCGACAGGACAGTGGGATCCAGATTGGGTTTTTTTAACAGAGCCTTAGCAACAGCCATTTTCCAAGTGGGTGGCACCAAACCCTGGATAAAAGAGGCGTTCATTAGGTCTGTCACGGGAGCTGCAATGGCCGCAGTTACCTGTTTAAGGAACTTCATGGGAACCGGGTCCATGGGGGAACCACTTTTAATCGAGGATAGAGTTTTGGCGACATCGCTCACTGATACTGGGCCAAAGGTGTCGAGGTCGAGAGCGCTCTCTCTGGCCTGTGTTCCCCCGATCTGCTTGCCATAGTCCTGAGATAGCCTGGGCTGGGGCAGGGAGTTTAAGATCTTCTCAATTTTTGTGTGGAAGAACTCCGCTAGTTCCGTGCTTTTTTGTTTGTCATGCATAGCAACCGGCTCCGGAACTTTGAGCAGTTCTCTAAGCACTCTAAAGCTTTCCCTGGAAGAACTAGAAGCAGATTTGATACGGTCTTCAAAGAATAGGGCTTTCGCAAGTCGCAGAGCAGACTTATAGCCCCTCATAGCAGCACGATATTCTTCTCTCCTATGGACTTCCCAGTTCTTCCTCCATAACCTCTCCATCCTTTTACATCCTTTCCTGAGGGTGCGTAGTTCTACAGAATACCACGGAGCCGAACCAACTCGTTTCTCCCTCTTTTGAACTCTCTTTTTAGGAATCAGAGTGTCCAGGGAAGCGGATAGCCAGTTGTTAATATTGGCATCGGCCTTAACTGGGTCCGACTCAGAAGGAGGGAGCGTGTCTTCCAGTTTAGAGGTCCAGTTATCAACCGATAATCTGGACCAGGCTCTATTCACTAGGAAGGCCTGTTTAGTGCTTGTAGATAGTGGGTCAATTTGCCAGAAAGCTGGAACCAAAAAATGGTCTGACCATGGGAGGGGAAGAGCAGGCTTAGCTGTAAGGCGAGGAATGTTCGAGAACATCGGGTCGAGTAGGTGTCCCTTTTCGTGAGTGGGCCCAGAATTAATTAGGTTCAACTCACACTCTTTTAAAACGCTCTGGAGATCCAGAGCCGTTTGGTCAGTGGGCTCGTTGAAGTGAAGATTGAGGTCACCCAACACCGTGAAATTAGCCGTAGATGTGGCCAGGATCGTCACTGATTCAACAAGGGAACTCACAAAATTACCCAGTGCGCCCGGGGGCCGATAAATCAACAAGCCTGATATAGACACTGTCGGGGATATCCTGAGAGCGAAATGGCAGCTCTCACAATCCGAAAGTTGGCCATTCTGTGCCCTACAGACGAACAGGCTCCTGTAAACAATGTGGCACACTAAACCATTTACACACAGCAAAATAACTTTATTCAGTAAGGACACTGACAAAATAGACAACAGGAGCAACTGTCTTTATTCACATATTGCACAGATAGGTACCATGAGAAGAGAGGAGCAAGGCAAAAGACGCAGAGCATGTCCATGAGAAGCTGCACAGGCAGGGGGCACACAGCAGTGAACAACAAGGCCAGTGGGCAGGACAAAGTGCAGACTGAGTCCATGAGAAGCTGCACAGACAGGGGGCACACAGCAGTGAACGACAAGGCCAGTGGGCAGGACAAAGTGCAGACTGAGTCCATGAGAAACTGCACAGGCAGGGGGCAAAACACAAGGTCAGTGGCCAGTTCAGGGTGCAGAGTCTGTCCATGAGAGGCTGCACAGGGAATAGTTCAACACAGCAAAGAGCAACAAGGCCAGTGGCCAGTTCAGGGTGCAGGGTATGTCCATGAGAAGCTGCACAGGGAATAGTTCAACACAACAAAGAGGAACAAGGCCAGTGGCCAGTTCAGGGTGCAGGGTATGTCCATGAGAAGCTGCACAGTCAGGGGGCAACAATGTGCAGTACAGGCTCACCTGTGTGAGAGAAAGGTGTGTGAGGGTGAGTACCACTCAGACTTGGATGTCAGGTGGACTGGGAGCTGGCTGTGTCTCGGGGACTGTTGGGGGCACTTGACTGGGGAGACAGCGGAACAGCTGAGGTAGAGCTATCAGTGGCTTGGCAAGCCGGAGGGCTGCTTGGACCAGGTGGTGTAGTGGCACGTGGAGGTGGAGTCATGCAGACGGGAGACACGGTGTGGCTGGGAGATTGTGGAGGGGTGCCCTTCCACTTCTTGGGGATCCTAAATGGCTTGACTGACTGTGGATCAATGGAAAGTGGTGTGGGCACAACAGGCACACTCACCACCACAGCTGCTGCAGGTGCAGGCGCTGGCAGCCCTTCTGGTGATGTGCTGGACTCAGCGGAACGCTTTCCCTGGCTTCGCCTCCGCCCCCCTTCCCCTGTTTACTAGGTGTTACCCCTACAGTGCCCTCCGGCCCCAGCTTCACTGAGCTTGGAATGGGAGTCGAGGTGGTTGGTGATTCTGCCTTGGATCCCTTCCTAGGTGTACCCTTGGCATGCACCACCTCCTTGGTGGTGCATGCCAAGCAGACAGTCTATGCTTCTCTTTGCGAGATGCTTTAGGGGCAGGAAGGTCCTTGGATAGGGATGCCACTGAGGCATGTGTACCTGAGGTCTGCTGCTTTGTTTTTTGTCCACTAGTGTCGCCTGACAGACTTTTCTCCCTGCGCTCTGGGGTGCCTTTGGTCTTCTGTGGGGATGGGGTCTGCGCCCGGGACCGCTTGGGTTGCTGCTGCTGTGTGCTTCATGTGCTGTATCGTGACTTGGACGTATGTGGACCGTGGTCACTATCGTCAGACGTGCCCACTGCCAGGGGGGTGGACAAAGGGACCGGAGCTGGACTATGAGTATGGGCCTGTTGCAGGGCAGACATCACTGTTGATGACAAAGCCTGGACTGTCCGGTGCAGCCCACCTACGTCAGAATGTATGCCCTCCATGAAAGCAACCACCTGGTGCAATTTCTTGTCGTGGTCAATGAAGGCATTGAGGAGGGCTGTCTGGCCTGCACACAGCTGGCGCAAAAGGTCCACAAACTCAGCACTGATGGCAGAAGAGGGGGACAGGGTCAGGGGCAGCGGTGCCAGGGGTGAAGGACACTGTTAGAAAAGGTAGACGGACCGGGAGGGCCGGCCGGGGTCAGGGGGAGAGGTCTCCGGGGAGAGCCGTCTCCAGTGATCGTACAGACAAGTAACTTCCCCCCCCCACAGACAGATATCACACACGGATAAGGTTCAGTGTTCTTTATAAGCACTTATTTAAGATACGGTTGAATGGTACAAGGAGGTCTGGACTCAGGGGTCCCCTCGATTAGAGTCTCGCAAGGTAGGGAAGGGGGTAGCGGGACAGTCTATTTACCAATCAGGTAGTTCGGATGAGATGATGATGAGCTCACAATCCTCGAGCTTGGTGGTTAGGTGGTACGGACCGCGGCAGCGCCAGCAGGTCCCGGTGCGGGTGGTCGATACAACGGGCCGCGGCAGCGCCAGCAGGTCCCCGGAAGATGTACGGTCCGCGGCAGCGCCAGCAGGTCCCGGTGCGGATGGTCGTTACAACGGGCCGCGGCAGCGCCAGCAGGTCCCAGGAAGATGAATGTTGCAGAAGGCCGCGGCAGCGCCAGCAGGCAGGACGATGGTTCACAAGAGCGGCTACGGCAGCGCCAGTAGACCGTCAAGGTTGAGTTCACTCGGTGTCTCTCGACTCCAGGATACAACTGCCTTCCTGCTCCGGAGCTGCCTCAGTTATAGGGCTGGTGCCCTTTGATGTCCGGACCCTCGCACTTGGAGGTCGGAGGGTCCGGGATGAAGGTGTCCAGACACCCAGCAGGGGGTGGAGCCAGTGCCTGGGGGAGCTGGGGGCGATCGGCACCTGGCGGGGGAGAGCCCTTGACACTTCGTTCTCCCATTGACCTGCCAAGTGGTCCGCTCACCTCCTGGGTGGATGGTGGTGCCGGGATGTCGGGGCCGGCCAGGCCCGGGGTTAGGGTCGAGGTGAGGCCATGCGGCCGCGTGGTGCAGGGCCCAAGAGGGCGGCTTGACCCGGCCGGGGAAGCCGGTGGGGCTGGACCCCGTGATGAGTAGGGGTCCGAGGGCAGAGGGTCCGTCGGGAGACGGAGTACGGGTGCTTGTCGCGGGGATATGCCAGGTGGGCCGGAGTTCGGGCCCTGTCGTGCGGGGAGGGAGCAAGCCGTCTGTGAGGCCTGTCCAACATGCGTCCCCCCCAGCTGAAGGCGGGGAGAGTCACCCATCTCCTTGGGGACTCTCTTCGTCGAGGCGGAAAAAGCGGGACAGGCCATCCGCGTTGGCGTGGTCTTGGCCTGGTCGGTGCTCCACGGTGAAGTCCATTCCCTGCAGGGAAATGGACCAGCGCAAGAGTTTTGGGTTCTCCCCCCGCATCTGCATCAGCCATTGCAGGGGTCGATGGTCGGTTTGTACCCGGAAGTGGGTACCGAAGAGATAGGGTCGGAGCTTTTTGAGGGCCCACACTACTGCAAATGCCTCCCTCTCGATGGTGCTCCAACGCTGTTCTCGGGCCAGGAGACGTCGACTGATGAAGGCCACCGGCTGGTCATGACCTTCGGGGTTCAACTGAGAGAGGACGGCTCCGATGCCGTGGTCGGAGGCGTCGGTCTGCACCACAAATTCCCGACTGTAATCGGGGGCCTGGAGCACCGGGGCTGTGCACAGGGCGGCCTTCAGCTCCTCGAAGGCCGCTTGACAATCAGGAGTCCAGTTGACCCGCTTCGGTTGGTTCTTGGATGTGAGACCCGTGAGGGGCCCCACGATGCTGCCGTAGTCCTTCACGAACCGCCGGCAGTAGCCGGTGAGCCCCAAGAAGGCTCGGACCTCGGTCTGGGTGACGGGGGGCTGCCAGGACTGGATGGCCGCAATCTTAAGTTGTAGTGGGGCCACTAGCCCGCTTCCCACTTGGTGCCCAAGGTAGGTCACAGACCCTTGGCCAATTTGGCACTTGCCGGCCTTAATGGTGAGGCCGGCCCGCTGGAGGGCTTGTAGGACCTCTTGGAGGTGACGGAGGTGGTCGGACCAGTGGCGGCTGTATACAGCGATATCGTCCAGGTAGGCAGCGCTGAATTCTTCGAGCCCCGCCAAGACCTGGTTCACAAGGCGTTGGAACGTGGCGGGGGCATTCTTCATGCCAAAGGGCATGACCTTAAATTGATAGTGGCCATCGGGGGTGGAGAAGGCTGACCGTTCCTGAGCCCTGGGTGTGAGGCCGATCTGCCAGTAGCCCGCCGTTAGGTCGAAGATACTAAGGTAGCGGGCGGCCCCCAGCCGGTCGATCAGCTCGTCTGCTCGGGGGATGGGATGAGCGTCGGTCCGGGTGACAGCGTTCAAGCCCCGGTAGTCGACGCAGAATCTCAGTTCAGGTGCGGTGCCGGGGGCAGCGGCCTTGGGAACTAATACAACCGGACTGGCCCAGGGACTGTCCGAGGGCTCGATGACCCCGATCGTGAGCATCTTGGCCACTTCCTCCTGTATGCAGGCCCGTACCCGATCTGGTACGCGGTAGGCCCGGTGCCGGACAGGGGGACTGTCCCCGGTGTCTACGTCGTGCAAACACCAAGGGGTGACCCCGGGGGTGAGGGAGAACAGGGCAGCGAACTGCAGCAGGAGGTCCCGGCAGTCCTGGCGTTGCTCCGAAGTGAGGGCGTCAGAGAGCCGGACCCCGTCCACGGAGCCGTCCTTCTCCTGAGTCTTCAGGAGATCCGGGAGGGGCTCGGAGTCTTCTTCTGTACCACTGTCTGTAGCCATCAAGAGGCTTAGTTCGGAGCGCACAAAGTGTGGTTTGAGCCGGTTGGTGTGGAGGACCCGAAGGGGGTTCCGGGGGGACCCCATGTCGATGAGGTAAGTGACGGGGCTTTTACGCTCGACCACTTTGAAGGGCCCCGTCCACTTATCTTGCAGGGCACATGGTTCGGTGGGGGACATCACCCATACTTGCTGCCCAGGCTCGAATTCAACGGAGGAGGCATTGTGATCATACCACCTCTTCATGTCCTCCTGGCTGGCCTCGAGGTTCGCCTTGGCCATCTCCCTGAAGCGCCGGGTCTGGTTTCGTAAGGCCAGGATGTATTTGAAGACGTCTGGAGGGGTCGTTAAGGGGGCCATCTCCCAACCTTCCTTGACTAGGCTGAGGGGCCCTCGCACAGGGTGCCCGTACAGGAGTTCGAAGGGGCTAAAACCGAGGGACTTCTGGGGAACTTCCCGGTAGGCGAAGAGGAGGCACGGGAGCAGTACATCCCACTGGCGACGGAGAGGCTCTTCCAATCCCCCAATCATCCCCTTGAGAGTGCGGTTAAAACGCTCCACTAGTCCGTTCCCTTGGGGGTGATAGGGGGTCGTGAATCTGTAGGTGACCCCGCATTGTTGCCAGAGGGACTTCATGTATTTAGATATGAAATTCGTACCTCGGTCGCTGACGACTTCTCGGGGGAAGCCTACCCGGGAGAAGATCCCCATCAGGGCCCGGCCAACCACCGGAGCTGTCACTGTCCGTAGGGGCACCGCCTCGGGGTAGCGGGTGGCATGGTCCACTAGTACCAAGATGAACCTGTGTCCTTGTGCCGTGCGGGGGTCCAAAGGCCCCACAATGTCTATCCCCACCCTCTCGAACGGGGTGGTGACCACAGGGAAGGGTTGCAGAGGGGCCTTCAGCTTCCGACCACTCTTCCCGCTGGCTTGGCATGTGGGGCAAGATCGGCAGTGGTTCAGGACGTCATTCCTCATTTTCGGCCAGAAAAAGTGGGTCACCAGGCGACTGTACGTTTTGTCCTGGCCCAGGTGTCCAGCCAGGGGGACATCGTGGGCCAGGTTGAGCAGAAAGTCTCGGAAGCGGAGCGGTACCACCAGAACTCGACCGGCCCCCAGCTCGGCGATTCTTTGCTCGCTGTAGAGCAGGTCGTTATCCCAGTAGACCCAGTGGGTTCCGGTGGTGTCCCCGGCGTTTTGGGTACTGGCTTGTTGGCGGAGTCCCTCGAGGGAGGGACAGGTCTTTTGTTCCTGGCGGAACTGTTCTTGGGTGGGCCCCCCTTCTTGACGCCACTGAGCCAGATCCGGAAGGTCCTGGTGTTGCGCGTCTTCTTCGGTAGTCGGGTCCGGGAGGTCGGACTCGCCGTTGTCCTCTACGGGGGCAACCGGGGGCGGAGGTGCTGGCCATTCGGTTTCTTCGGATCGGGGGGCGGCACGGGCGGCCATGGATCGGGTGGTTATGCAGGCCCAGTCCGGGAGGCCCAGCATCCCCAGGTGCTCTCTTTTCTCGACGGTGGCCCACGGGGAACTCTCGAGGTCATTCCCCAGGAGGCAGTCCACGGGGGCATCGTCCCGGACCGTCACCTTCAGTAGGCCGGAGACCCCTCCCCATTCAAACGGGACGCAGGCCATCTTACACATACTCTCAGAGTTATCTGCCGAGCGGACGGGGCAGAGAATGTTCGGCAGGATCTGCTCGGGCTTCACCAGATGACAGTGGACGGCCGTCACGCTGGCGCCGGTGTCACGCAAGGCCTCGGCTCTCTGTCCATTAATGGTCACCCACTGACCGTATTTTCTGGTGTTGGCGGGTAGGGGAGCCCGCGGAACCAGGTCTCTTCCCCCTAAGCATGCCAGGACCATGGCGGCCGGTTCCCACCCTTGCTGGGCCGGCTCGTACTCTTCGGGTCCCTCCGATGATTGCTCTTCCCCTAGGGCAGCGGCAGCTACCTGGCGGGGCTTGGGTGTTTGGTTTAGCGGGCAGTTCGGGTCATTGGCGTAGTGGCCTAGTCGCTGGCACCGGTGGCACGTGACGTTGGCTCGGTACCCAGACCGCAACGGGGGGTTGCCCCGGCCGGCCGGAGGCGGGGTGCTGGCCACGGGTGTTGCTGGTAAGGCGTCTCTCCCTCGCCCCGGGCCCCCTCCTCCTCCCCGAGGACGGTGCTGGCCTTGGTTGCTTCTGTTCTGGTCGTGTGGCCCTCTCCGGCCCACTCGGGTGCTTTCCCACCGGTCAGCTTCGGCGGCGAGCTGCCGGGGGTCAGTCAGCTTACTGTCGAGTAGGTGCTGCCTGAGCTCGACGAAACAGTTGTTTGACAGGTGCTCCCATACCATAAGGTTGAAGAGTTGTTCGTAGGTGGTGACCTGACTTCCCTTGATCCAACCCTCGAAGGCCCGGCTGAAATAGTTCACGTATTCTACCCAAGTTGTACCTGGGATCCGGGTGCAATCTCTGAACCTCTGGCGGTACATCTCGGGCGTGAGGCCGTAGCGGGTGAGGAGGGCAGCCTTCATGTGGTCGTAGGACGACATTTGGTGATCGGGGAGCTGCAGCAGGGCATCGCGACCCTCGTTGATAAATCTCCCCCAAAGTCCGGCTCCCCAATCACTCCGGTCGATCCGGTGGGAGGTCATTGCGATCTCATAGGCTTTAAACCACTGTTGTATGTCGTCTTCTCGGACATATTCGCGGACAACATCCTTGGGGATGTGAACTTTTTTCTCACTTGGCCCCGGGGTGTGTGGTCGCTCAGGCACCCCCAGTTCCTTATTCTGTTTGCGCAGTTCTATTTCCGCTAGTCGGCGCTCGTGCTCGAGCTCGAGCGTTATTTTTTTCTCTTCCAGCTCTCTCTGTCTCTGCTTTTCTTCTCGTTCCTCTCGAAGCCGCATATGCTCGAGGTTGAGTTTCTGTTCAGCTAACTTGAGTTCCCCATCCATCTTGAGTCGTGCCATCTCCAACTCGTGTAATCTGACTCTGTCTCTTTCTCGGATCTCCTCTTGCGAGAGGCCCGTTCCCCGCTCCTCGGGAGCCGTGGCGTTCCCCTCTGGTGTGATGCTGTTTTGGTCTGGTGTGACGCTGCTTTGGTCGGAGGGTCCTGTGACCCCAGTTTCTGTCCATGACTCAAGAGCGCGCTTTAGATCATCCTTGGTACTCAGGCCGGTGGTAGCAATGCCAAGTTCTATGCAAAATTGTCTCAGTTCGCGGTGGTTGTATTCTTCTAATTTCTCCATTTGGAATTTCTCGGTGGAGCTGCTATCTTTGGTCGACATCGTGCTTATGTCGTGGGGTGAGCTACTCTCTGTATGATTACGCGTTGATTCGGATCGCGCCGCTGGCCACCAATGTTAGAAAAGGTAGACGGACCGGGAGGGCCGGCCGGGGTCAGGGGGAGAGGTCTCCGGGGAGAGCCGTCTCCAGTGATCGTACAGACAAGTAACTTCCCCCCCCCACAGACAGATATCACACACGGATAAGGTTCAGTGTTCTTTATAAGCACTTATTTAAGATACGGTTGAATGGTACAAGGAGGTCTGGACTCAGGGGTCCCCTCGATTAGAGTCTCGCAAGGTAGGGAAGGGGGTAGCGGGACAGTCTATTTACCAATCAGGTAGTTCGGATGAGATGATGATGAGCTCACAATCCTCGAGCTTGGTGGTTAGGTGGTACGGACCGCGGCAGCGCCAGCAGGTCCCGGTGCGGGTGGTCGATACAACGGGCCGCGGCAGCGCCAGCAGGTCCCCGGAAGATGTACGGTCCGCGGCAGCGCCAGCAGGTCCCGGTGCGGATGGTCGTTACAACGGGCCGCGGCAGCGCCAGCAGGTCCCAGGAAGATGAAGGTTGCAGAAGGCCGCGGCAGCGCCAGCAGGTCCCGGTGCGGATGGTCGTTACAACGGGCCGCGGCAGCGCCAGCAGGTCCCAGGAAGATGAATGTTGCAGAAGGCCGCGGCAGCGCCAGCAGGCAGGACGATGGTTCACAAGAGCGGCTACGGCAGCGCCAGTAGACCGTCAAGGTTGAGTTCACTCGGTGTCTCTCGACTCCAGGATACAACTGCCTTCCTGCTCCGGAGCTGCCTCAGTTATAGGGCTGGTGCCCTTTGATGTCCGGACCCTCGCACTTGGAGGTCGGAGGGTCCGGGATGAAGGTGTCCAGACACCCAGCAGGGGGTGGAGCCAGTGCCTGGGGGAGCTGGGGGCGATCGGCACCTGGCGGGGGAGAGCCCTTGACACTTCGTTCTCCCATTGACCTGCCAAGTGGTCCGCTCACCTCCTGGGTGGATGGTGGTGCCGGGATGTCGGGGCCGGCCAGGCCCGGGGTTAGGGTCGAGGTGAGGCCATGCGGCCGCGTGGTGCAGGGCCCAAGAGGGCGGCTTGACCCGGCCGGGGAAGCCGGTGGGGCTGGACCCCGTGATGAGTAGGGGTCCGAGGGCAGAGGGTCCGTCGGGAGACGGAGTACGGGTGCTTGTCGCGGGGATATGCCAGGTGGGCCGGAGTTCGGGCCCTGTCGTGCGGGGAGGGAGCAAACCGTCTGTGAGGCCTGTCCAACAGACACACTTCCCCTCTTACTGAGGCAGACACGGGCAGCACCAGAGGAAGTGGCTGGGAGGGTGGGCAATGGCCGCTGTGTGGTGGAAGTCGATGCAGAGTCCCCATTCCCTGTGCCCTCCAACATGGATGCATCCCCGCTGGCATCAGATGATGTGGTGCTTAGCGTCTCAAGCTGGCATTCCTCCAGCAGACTCCTGTCCCCCTCTGAGGCGCTGGTGACATCTGTGTCAGTGGGCTCCTGGGCAGCTGTTGTGCTAGTTTCACCCCCACTGGTATCCGTCTCCTGTCCCTCCGTGACCTCAGGTGATGCTGCATGAGAGAGAGAGATGTAGGGTCAGGTCAGTGGCAGCAACAGAACAAACATATGCAAGCAATGTATGACAAAAGTTGACCAAATCTGCATGTTGCACACCACCCTGTGCAATCACATCGTGCCAACTCACTATATAGACTCAAGCAGTGCGTGGAAACTGGAAACTCAGGCATGAGTGAGCCATGTGATGACCACACAGCACAACACCCTGCTTGTGGCTCTGTTCAAACAGACACACAACTAGCTCTGAGCACACCTAGGGACATGGTTGGGGCACAGTACTTTTTGCCAATGACAGATCTGGATGGAACGGGAAGGGACAACACAGACCCAGACTACAACATGACAGTCCACAATGGACATTAGCCCATGCCACCCACCATGTCGTACCCTGGGGACAACATAATGCTGCACATTGCTGATAGATGTGTAGGCCTCCCCAATCTGGGTGCATGCAATGTATGCACAGTCAGATCGGGCACACTGCCGTTCCCTCCCATAGGATTCCCAAGACTACCCCAATGCAGAAGAAACCTGAAGAGCACCACACAGAATGTAATGTGAAGGCACAGCATCCAAATCACCTTTTTAAGTACAGGTAGGGCAAATGCATGACACCGGCACCCAGGCCAGCAGCCACTTACATGCCACAGCATCACACTACCAACATCACATAGGCCAGCGCTGTCACAGGCTCTGTACACATGCAGCCACTCCCAGCCAAAGTCAGACTCCCCAAAGGCTCACCCCTGGCTTGCTGCTGATGCTCCTTCAAATGTGCATCCAGCTCAGGCTGTGTCACCATCAAGATGCGGCACATTAGTGATGTCATTCTGCACCATGCAGACGGCCAGTGCGAAGAAGCAGCCCCAAGGTCATCTCCGCCACATTCTTTGCCAACCGGCTGATGTCGTCCCATCTCTTGTGGCAGTGGATGCGCTGTCGGTTTGAGACCCCCAGAGCTCGCACCTTCGCTGCTATGGCCCTCCACACGGCCTTACACTGGTGTACCTTGAGCTGTAGGCATGGGAGACAAGAGGGCGAAATGATCAGTGACGCAGTGTCATGTACCGACATCTATCAGTATAGCAGCAAGATACAAAATCATCACATATCCAACTATAGGTCAATCAGAGACTATAGTACAGCTCACATGGGACACCTGCATTGGAAAAAGCTGATGTTAAAGCATGCATGTGTGAGGGGGAACACATTCCCTGCACATCTGGCACACATGCAGGATGCCAGCACTGAAACACACATGTAGCCTGCCCACATCTCCAGTCCATTGTTGGCTTGAGCAACACATACATCACATGTCAACCTGTATTTGGGGGTGGACTCACTGTGTCCAAGACTGCACAGCCATCAATGTCCCTGTCTTGTGAATAGATGAATGTGTCATGGTGGTCACAAAGAGGGACATGATCTCACAAATACAAGATGCCAATCACAAGGGCAGTTGTGTGCAAACTACAGTGCTGAGATGGACCATAGCTGGAGTGCAATGTGAAAAGACTGATGTCATACTCTGTAAGTGAGTTGTCCTTGTCTCTGTAGGCGGGGACTGTGCAGGCCAGCTGGGCTCACACTGAGATGGACTACAGGGGCACACATAGCCATCCAGCCAAGCAATCACTGTCCCGACTACATCATGAACAACCTTCTGTATCACTGTATGACAACACAACACAGGTCACTCATATATACATGTGCAGGGAGGGAAAGCTGTGGCATTGGGTATACACACCCTCCCACTGGAGACAGCATGTCAGGCAGTGCATGACACTACCCCACACTCCCAGGCACATACTGCATCAGTCCAACTACATGTGTGGCCCCTCTGCCCTACCCCACCACTGTTGAAGACTTACCATGACATTTGGGGCACCATATAGCCTTGAGTACTGTGTGAGCACCTCGTCCACCAGGACCTCCAGCTCCTCGCTCGTGAAGGGACCGGCCCGGATCTTCTCTGTCCTTGCCATCACTGTGGACATGAGACAACAGCAGCGGATTTGGGTGGTGAGGGGTCTCGGGCCGCAGTCCCTGGAGGCAGCAACAGGTGGGGGGTCTCAGGCAGCAGTCCCAGGAGGCAGCAGCAGGTGAGGGGTCTCAGGCAGCAGTCCCTGGAGGCAGCAGAAGGTGAGGGGTCTTGGGCAGCAGTCCCAGGAGGCAGCAGCAGGGGAGGGGTATCAGGCAGCAGTCCCTGGAGGCAGCAGCAGGTGAGGGGTCTCAGGCAGCAGTCCCAAGAGGCAGCAGCAGGTGAGAGGTCTCAGGCAGCAGTCCATGGAGGCAGCAGCAGGTGAGAGGTGTCAGGCAGCAGTCCCTGGAGGCAGCAGCAGTTGAGGGGTCTCAGGCAGCAGGCTCTGGGAGCAGTGGCAATGTGAGGCTCACTCCCACACATATATAGCCCCCTGGGGTTGTTTCAAAGGTGCCAAGCTGCAGCAATTGGTGGTCCAGGTCTGCCTCTTTCAAATGCATCCAATGAACACCTACCGCGATCTCCAAAATTGTATCAAGCCACCTCAATCATGGCTCCCATTGGCTGTAAGGGCATGCTCCATGGTGGTGATACAACGCTGGGGCCCGGGGTGCGCTACCGCGATGGTGCATCTTTCAAATGCAGCCAATGTCCACCTCCGCGGTGGCGGAGCACGCCTGCCACGATCTTCAAAATTGCATCATGCCACCGCTATCGAGCTTCACATTGGCTCTAGGGCAAGCTCCATGGCGGTGACACACTGCAGGGGCCCAGGGTGCGCTACTGCGATGGTGCATCTTTCAAATGCAGCCAATGTCCGCCTCCGCGGTGGTGGAGCATGCCTACCGCGATCTTTAAAATTGCATCATGCCAACCGCTATCGAGCTTCGCATTGGCTCAAGGGCAACCTCCGCAGGGGCCCGGTGTGCGCTACTGCGATTTTAGCGGTGGAGCATGCCCACCACCATTTCTACATGTCTCCATGCCTATCACTACCGCACTTGTGTGAATGGGGGTGCTGGTGACACACTGCCGGGGCCAGGCGGTGGCTACCGCGATATGGGTGCCATGCATTGACACGAGGCTCCGCCATTTATGCAGCAGAGCATGCCAACCACTATTTCCACATGTCTCCATGCCTATCACTACCGCACTTGTGTGAATGGGGGTGCTGGTCACACACCGCCAGGACCAGGTGGTGCCTACCGCAATATGGGTGCCATGCATTGACACGAGGCTCCGCCATTCATGTGGCGGAGCATGCCCACCGCCATTTCCACATGTCTCCATGCCTATCACTACCACACTTGTGTGAATGGGGGTGCTGGTGACACACCGTCGGGACCGGGCGGTAGCTTCCGCGATTTGGGTGCCATACAATCGCAATGGCCATCTGTCAAACATCAACAGGGCACAGTGCCAAGATGGTCAATGGAACATCACCGTGCACATGAGGCCAATCTCCCATTTACTCCACTTTTGGCTTCACATGCCATGTTTGTGTGTGTGTTTCGTAGATTGGCCTGTACCCACTCACATGTCACTTATGGATAAGATGTTCGTGTAGGCAGGACAGTGCTGTTCTGGACTCTACAATGTGTACACATGTCAATGTGTTGAGGTGCAGTGATAATCACAGCGATGCTCGTCTCAATGAATGATGAACTATGTTGCATTGCCTCTCATGTCTGCTCATGCACACATTCGTCATTCCAGCGCCGACTGTGGTCATTGTGTGGTGGATGTGTGCCACGTTGTAATAATGCATTGAGGTGTGACAGGTATAGCAGCTAGGTATGAGACAGTGGGTTAGATTAGTTACACATTTGATGGATGCTATACTCCCAGGCGTGCCCATTTGAAGTGTGGCCGTATCCCTATGTGCATTCACATTGACCAAGGTGGTGCTTGATGTACTTGTCTTGTGTAAGTTGACAGGTGTGGCCTTTGTGCACATGAAGGTGTCCCTACATGTGAGCTGGTCTGTTAGCCAAGGTTGATGTCAGCCATTGTTGTCGTTGTGTCATCCAGAACGTGATGTGCTGTGCACATCCCATGATGTATTGAATTGACATGTGTTCACTATCATCTCCACTAGGATGAGGCCAAATTTGATTTGTCACTTGACGGTGCTGGAGAACATGGAGGAGGTTGCGATCATATGGAAATGCCATCTGGACAGAGCCACCCTAAAAACCCATTTTGATCTGTTGGAGCCCCACCTGCAGCACCGCAGGACATATCCAACAGCTTTCACCCCTACTTATAAGGTGATGGCAGCCCTGCATTTTTATGCCACTGGATCGTTCCAAGAGACAGTGGCCAGCGCTGGTGGGATGTCACAACCGATGTTCAGCATGGTGCTGCGTGATTTACTGTCCGCCATGATGCTATACAAGGACAGATACATCCATTTCCCCAGGGGTGCTGAATTGCCAGCTGTGAAGGGAGACTTCTATCCGCTTGGACACATCCCCAATGTTGTTGGGGCCATTGATTGCACCCATGTTGGGCTTGTGCCACCACAGGCAAGTGAGCACATTTACCGCAATCGCAATCATTACCACTCCATCAATGTGCAGGTGATGTGCCTGGCAGGTATGACCATCTCGCACATATGTGCCAAATTCCCAGGCTCGGCCCATGACTCCTACATCCTGCGGACCAGCATTGTTCCCCAGCTGATGGCTAATCTTCTTCCCGAGCGTGCATGGATTGTTGGTGAGTATGCCTAGTCATGTGGCGTGCTGGCTGTGTGACCTGCTGCCCCTAGCCTCTGCGACATTGCAATGTTTATTTGTGTTTGTCATACCTAGGTGACTCTGCATATCCCAACCGTCCCTGGTTGCTGAGCCCACTGCAGAATCCCAGGTCCCCGGCTGAAGTCCGCTACAATGAGGCCCATGGGAGGACACGTTGTGTGCTGGAGCGTACTTCTGGTCTGCTCAAGTCACGTTTCCGCTGCCTGGACAAGACTGGAGGTGCACTGGCATACTCGCCCAGGAAGTAGTGTCAGATTGTGGTGGCATGCTGCATGCTCCACAACCTAGCCATTCGCAAGGAGATTCCCCTGCTCCTGGATGATGGTGAGGATGCAAGGCCCTAGTCTGCAAACCAAGCCATGTCAAGTGATGAGGGCAGTGGAGAGGAGGGAGGTGTTGACCTGCGTCAACAGCTCATCACCCGCTACTTCACTTGAAGGAGGGTGTCAATGTGCAACATACCCTTTGTCTGCTGATATTGCTGTTGTCATTTCCTGGTATATTGTGAGAAAGCAAAAGACACACAATTGATGGACGGAATGCAGAACAAATCAAAAAATTCACCCCCAGTCAAGAGATCTGGGTTACATCCATCATTCTTTTGCTCATCATGCCACCCCAGTTTAGACCTGGCCATATGCAAATCAGTCTTGACCCTGTGCCTCATGGGAACAGTCCAGCCCGAACTGCCAAGCCAGGTCCTCCCTGGACCGGAAACAAGCATCCTAGGACCGGTCTCGGGGTTTCACCCCTCTTCAGCCAGGATAACTTGATTCCAGTGGCACAGTGAGCCCGGGACCCACGTCTGGGCATACCCGGCGCACTTAGAGCGAGAAAGCAAAAGATACACAATTGATGGACGGAATGCAGAGCAAATCAAAACATTCACCCCCAGTCAAGAAATCTGGGTTAAATCCATCATTCTTTTGCTCACCATGCCACCCCAGTTTAGACCTGGACATATGCAAATCAGTCTTGACCCTGTGCCTCATGGGAACAGTCCAGCCCTAACTGCCAAGCCAGGTCCTACCTGGACCAAAAACAAGCATCCTATGACCGGTTCGGGGTTTCACCCCTCTTCAGCCAGGATAGCTTGATTCCAGTGGCACAGTGAGCCCGGGACCCACGTCTGGGCATTCCCGGCACACTTAGGGCGAGAAAGTAAAAGACACACAATTGATGGACGGAATGCAGAACAAATCAAAACATTCACCCCCAGTCAGGAGATCTGGGTTAAATCCATCATTCTTTTGCTCACCATGCCACCCCAGTTTAGACCTGGCCATATGCAAATTAGTCTTGACCCTGTGCCTCATGGGAACAGTACAGCCCGAACTGCCAAGCCAGGTCCTCCCTGGACCGGAAACAAGCATCCTAGGACCGGTTTCGGGTTTCACTCCTCTTCAGCCAGGATAGCTTGATTACAGTGGCCCAGTGAGCCCGGGACCCACATCTGGGCATACCCGGCGCACTTGGGGCGAGAAAGCAAAAGACACACAATTGATGGACGGAATACAGAACAAATCAAAACATTCATCCCCAGTCAAGAGATCTGGGTTAAATCCATCATTCTTATGCTCACAATGCCACCTCAGTTTAGACCTGGCCATATGCAAATCAGTCTTGACCCAGTGCCTCGTGGGAACAGTCCAGCCCGAACTGCCAAGCCAGGTCCTCCCTGGACCGCAAACAAGCATCCTAGGACCGATTTCGGGATTTCACCCCTCTTCAGCCAGGATAGCTTGATTCCAGTGGCACAGTGAGCCCGGGATCCACGTCTGGGCATACCTGGTGCACTTAGGGCGAGAAAGGAAAAGATACAAAATTGATGGACGGAATGCAGAACAAATCAAAACATTCACCCCCAGTCAAGAGATCTGGGTTAAATCCATCATTCTTATGCCCAGACGTGGGTCCCTTGCTCACTTTGCCACTGGATTCAAGATAGCCTGGCTGATGAGGGTTCTGAAACCGAAACCGGTCCCAGGATACTTGTTTCCGGTCCAGGGAAGACATGGCTTGGCAGTTCGGGCTGGACTGTTCCCATGATGTTGTGAGAAACAAGGGGACCCAGAAGGCAATCAAGGACCTTGGGTAGTAGTTAAGTACAAAAACAGTGGTCCTCAAACGATTGAAATGATAGTCAGATAAATATAGTTCGGAATCAATACTATATTCTGGATGTCCAGCCGGACAAACGGTTTAATATTATAATAAGAAAATGAACATATATAGGAACAAAATTCAAGTGGGACACAGTCCTGTATCCCGTGGGAACAACAACATTACAAAACACACAAGGGCATTTCAGGTAAGACAGTTGGAGCTTTGTAAAATATTCGGTGTCTCAAGCTTTTGAAAAACAGTAAATGCACTTTTTTTTAACACAATGGATTAATGTGCACGCTGTTTTGTTTGGGTCGACGACGTTTCGATCCTTTCACGAGGGTAGTAGGATCATCATCAGGACATAGATAGGTGCATGCCTGATTATAACAGAAATTGCCTAGGGAAGGTTAGGAAGAGGTGAGAGTTCTGTGTCCACGGTGTGTGCGGGGGTTTCGGAGATCGGGGGCAACTACTAAGGTAGAAATACGTGCTGGATTCGTACTAGGTAATGGTGCAGCGATTGTATCAATGAAACGCGATTCTTCGACGACGTGACAGTACACTACTGAAGAAGAAGTCAGTGCAAGGTTCCAACACGTTAATGGTCCAGCGAATGTTTCAATGAATTGAAAATCTTGGGCGGCGTGACAATACACAATTTCCTCCCGAGTCCTCTGGGGTAAATAGCCAAGCTCCAACTGTCTTGCCTGAAATGCCCTTGTGTGTTTTGTAATGTTGTTGTTCCCACCGGATACAGGACTGTGTCCCACTTGAATTTTGTTCCTATATATGTTCATTTTCTTATTATAATATTAAACCGTTTGTCCGGCTGGACATCCAGAATATAGTATTGATTCCAAACTATATTTATCGGACTGTTCCCATGAGGCACAGGGTCAGACTGATTTGCATATGGCCATATCTGCACTGGGGTGGTGGAGTGAGCTAAAGAATGATGATGGATTAAACCCAGATGAGTTGACTGGGGGTGAGTGTTTGATTTGCTCAAACGCTCCGTCCATCATCCCCTTTGGTATCGCTTTGTTCGCCCTAAGTTGGTAGGGTATGCCCAGATGTGGGTCCATTGCTCACTTTGCCACTGGATTCAAGATAGCCTGGCTGATGAGGGTTATGAACCGGAAACCAGTCCCAGGATGCTTGTTTCCGTCCCAGGGAAGAAATGGCTTGGCAGTTCGGGCTGGATTGTTCCCATGAGGCACATGGTCAGACTGATTTGCATATGGCCATGTCTGAACTGGGGTCGTGGAGTCAGCCAAAGAATGATGATGGATTAAACCCAGATCAGTTGACTGGGGGTGAGTATTTGATTTTCTCAAACGCTCCGTTAATCATCCGCTTTGGTATGGCTTTGTTCGCCCTAGGTTGGCAGGGTATGCCCAGACCTGGGTCCCTTGCTCACTTTGCCACTGGATTCAAGATAGCCTGGCTGATGAGGGTTATGAACCCGAAACCAGTCCCAGGATGCTTGTTTCCAGTCGAGGGAAGACATGGCTTGGCAGTTCGGGCTGGACTGTTCCCATGAGGTACAGGGTCAGACTGATTTGCATATGGCCATGTCTGCACTGGGGTGGTGGAGTGAGCTAAAGAATGATGATGGATTAAACCCAGATCAGTCGACTGGGGGTGAGTGTTTGATTTGCTCAAACGCTCCGTCCATCATCCCCTTTGGTATCGCTTTGTTCGCCCTAAGTTGGCAGGGTATGCCCAGACGTGGATCCCTTGCTCACTTTGCCACTGGATTCAAGATAGCCTGGCTGATGAGGGTTATGAACCCGAAACCAGTCCCAGGATGCTTGTTTACGGTCCAGGGAAGACATGGCTTGCAGTTCGGGCCGGATTGTTCCCAAGAGGCACAGGGTCAGACTGATTTCATTTTTTGATCTTGGGGTGGTCCCTACTGCATTGTCCCATTGGACCATCCTGTCACACATTTGTTTCCTTGTGGCTAATGGTGTCTGTTGGACCAGGGTACCAAAAAGCTGTGGTTCCACTATGACTATCTCATCTACCATAACCTTCAACTCACTCTCAATGAATTTGGGCATTTTCTATGTGGCCATGGTGTGTGGTGTGCAAAGTGGTTGTGGGTGCAGGAGTGTGAGTGGTGGTTGTGGTTGTGTTGTGTATTGTGTGTGTTGTGCAGGGGGTTAGTTTTGCAGGTGTGGAGGTGGTGGTGGTGCCGTGTGAACTTCGTAGTAGTTCATTCGCGTAGTTTGCGAAGTTCGCGCTACTTCGCACTACGCGAATTGCACGTAGCACAGTGCAAACACGCGTAGCGTAGTGTTGCGTAGTGCTGCGGTCACTTTTTGCTTGCTCGCGGTTCTCAATGTCAAGTTGGCGACCGCGAGCAAGCAAAATGACATCCCGGCGAGACTTTTTCCTTGTTCGCGATCAGCAACATCAAGTTGGCGATCGCGAATATGGAAAATAAACCTCCCGGCGAGATTCCCAACGCGAGGAGGTCAGGTTTCTCATTGCGAGTGGTCGCGTATGCTCGCGACCGCTTTCAATGAGAAACTACCAGTTCGCGTTGAGAAAGCTGCCCCTCGAGTAAAAATCTACTCGAGCAGCAGAAAACTACAGCTCGCACTGTGCAAGATGCCATTTTCAATGATTGCACAGTGCCGGTTGCTTGTCCGCACTGTGCAATCATCGAAAACGACATCTGGCACAGTGCGAACAAGGTACTACGCAGTTCGCAAAGTGCTACGCATAGCTCGCGTAGTGCGAAGTGCACTTTGCGTAGCTTCGTGAAGTGCTACTTCGCAAACTATGCCCAGGGTTAGGGTATGTATCACTTCTCTCCTGGAGAATTGCAAAGGATTGTGGTCAAGTAAGGGGCTGGTTTTATACTTGGCTATAAGTGTGTGTCGAATTGGGGTGTTGCTGTCAGGTCTGTTGTCCTGGGATTTGTATTTTTCTTTTTGCCATGTGGTTGCGTCATTGGGGTGTGTTTTGTGTATTTGGGGGGCATGGCTAGTTTTCTGTGTGCACTTTGTGGCTTTCTTGTGGGTTTTTTGCTTCGTTCGCCATATTCTTTACTGATCGTCCACCGCGGTGGCTGTGCTTCAGCTCTTCCGCTGGCTCTCCCGTTCATCCCATGGTGTGACCGCAGCGGTCGGAGACAGCGGTACGTACCGCAAGACCGTCTGGGATATCCTAAATTCCGGTGCGGTGTCTCCGCTATACTTGCACCGGGTTGTTGTTTTTCCGCTGCAAATCCGACCGCCGCATTCGTTTTTTTTGGGTGGTTGATCCTAATTTGGCCGCTGGGTTTCTAGGTGCCAGAGGGAGGTTGTTTCCCGCTTCCATGGTGATCGGGGAGCTTTTCCACCCCCCATCCTAATGGGCCTCTTAATCTCCATTTTGCTAAAACAAGAATATGTCCTTGTGTAATGTAATCAGTGCTCATTTAAAGCACTTCAATACCTTCGGATCAAGTTTGTACTATAGAAAACTGTACAAAATGGGTTTCATTCACTTATTCAACGTTGTTTGCATCTAGGGTTGCCACGTGGCTGGTTTTCTACTGGCAACAGCAAACAGAGAACACGTTTAAACATGTTCTAGAGCTGCGACAAAAATCCATAACTAATATTTAAAGTAAACAAAGGCAGAAAAGTTGTGTCACAAATGAATAAATTTAAGCTTCTTTAAAATCATATTAAGGGATTTATATGTATGACGGTCCATAGGACCGCCGCACTCGCGGGGGCAGTCTAACCACTGCCATAATGTGGCACTGTGCACCGCATTAGGAGTGTGGCAGTCAGACCACCATAGGACCACCGCCTCCATTGGGATCCAGGATCCTGGGGCGTTGCGGTGGCAGTCAGGCATAGTAATATATGCTGTTGGTGGTGATGAGCATATTGTGGGTTGCCAAACCACCATCCTGTCCATGACAGTGAATCAGCCAAGTGTGTAGTGGAGGCAACTAAGGGGGCCCTAATAGGGCGCCCTGACACTCTTGAGCCTGGTAGTGCCTGTGGGAGGGCACATGTAGTGCCCCCCTGAATATGCACCCTTATTTTCCTAGCATATATGTCACACCGTGCAGGAAGGTGCAGTCGGCCCTCTGACAGTGCCATTCTGCAGTAATTGTTCTTCTATGAGTCTAACAGTCTGGTACACTGAAGGTCGCTGCCTCCCGCTCTCCAGATTACAACTAATTTTGTGGTCTGGCGGTCAGGCACCATGGAGGTCCAGCTGGAGCGTGTGTTTCATGGGCAGCAGTGTCTTTGAAAGAAGCACTGCAATGGGAAAGACACACGGGGACTCAAAAGTATTTTTTCGTTTTTTTTAATTGAACCCAAAAACTGTAGATTGCTTTGAAGGATTTCTTGAGAACTTTTTAATTTTTCACATTTTTGGGGGGTGATTTTGGGCATCGTTTTAAATTATTTTTGGTGGGTTATTAATTTTTACAATGTGGATTTGGGCAGAGATCTGCAGCTTCAAAATTGTAAGTTTTATTTACATTTTTACTATGGGGGAGAAATGTGATATGCATTTATCAATGTTATGTTGGCACATTTAATATGGTGTTTTCTTCATAATAGGGGGCCGATTCCGATCCTGTAAAACCCGGGTACGAATGGTTGTACGGAGCGTATTCTCCATACGACTCGTACCCGGGAAATCCTCCTTACAAAGCAGCAAGTACGATTCGTACAGAAATACCATTTCCGTAAGAATCGTAAAAAACTACGTGCGGCGGAAAAAAAACCACAATTCCGATCCGGGACATCTTGTACGTGGAATCCGGACGGAGTCAGGCAGCGTTTTATGGACCAGCAAGTACAATTCGTGCCTACGTCACTCCGCACGGCTAATATTTTACGGCAGCCAAAAACTCCCAGGAAATTGAGGATGACACGAAGAAGGAGCACGGTACGCGACGGACAGCCATGGACCCCATCCTACGTGTCATCCCGTCCCACCTAGCCTACGACCTGGTGCACCGCAACCGCCGCGCACGCCGCAGAAGGTCAGAACAACACCCAGGGGCAAAGGGGGGGGCGAGGGGCATGAAACATAACCCCTACCCAATTTAAATAAGAATATATCCTGTACAGACATTACCTCCAGGGTCTGGTCACTTCGGGGGGCGTGTCCACCAATCCCTGCGTACCGTCACCACTACAATGGTGGGACGGACCGTACCCATGCTCTGAGGGCATGGGTACAGTCCGTTCCAATGTTGTAGTGGTGATGTAGGGGTACGCGTGGTATGGACCGTACCCACGCCCTTAGCGCGTGGGTACGGTCCGTACCACCATTGTAGTGGTGATGTAGGGGTACGCGTGGTACGGATGGTACCCACGCCCTCAGAGCGTGGGTACGGTCCGTACCACCATTGTAGTGGTGATGTAGGGGTACGCGTGGTACGGACGGTACCCACACCCTCAGAGTGTGGGTACGGTCCGTACCACCATTGTAGTGGTGATGTTGGGGTACGCGTGATACGGACCGTACCCACGCTCTGAGGGTGTGGGTACGGTCCGTACCACGCGTACCCCTAGATCACCACTACAAAGGTGGTACAGACCGTACCCACGCGCTGAGGGTGTGGGTACGGTCCGTACCACGCGTACCCCTACATCATCACCACAATGGTGGTATAGACCGTACACATGCTCTGAGGGCATGGGTACGGTCCGTACCACCATTGTAGTGGTGATGTAGGTGTACGCGTGGTACGGACCGTACACACGCTCTGAGGGCGTGGGTACAGTCCGTACCACCATTGTAGTGGGGATGTAGGGGTACGCGTGGTACGGACCATACCCAACCTATGAATGCGGGGGTACGGACTGCATTACCCGTACCCCTAGGGCACCAGTACATTTGTGATACAAGGCGTACACACGCCACAAATGTTGGCTTAGGGCCTGGTGCAGCATATAACCAGTACACTGGGGGGGTGTATGCCCAGGACAGCAGTGTACTGCACCAAGGGTGCGGGTGGGTGTGTGGGTGGCTGCCTAGGATTCCCAGCAGTGGACAAAGACATGTGAGGTGTGGGTGCAGAGGAATACCAGCAGTGGACAGAGACATGTGAGGGGTGGGTGCAGAGGAATACCAGTAGTGGACAGAGACATGTGAGGGGTGGGTGCCTATCACTCCCATCAGTGGACAGAGACATGTGAGGGGTGGGTGCCTATCACTCCCAGCAGTGGACAGAGACAAGTGAGGGGTGGGTGCCTATCACTCCTAGCAGTGGACAGAGACATGTGAGGGGTGGGTGCAGAGGAATACCAGCAGTGGACAGAGACATGGGGGTGGGTGCAGAGGACTCCCAGCAGTGGGCAGAGACATGGGGGTGGATGCAGAGGACTCCGAGCAGTGGACAGAGACATGGGGGTGGGTGCAGAGGACTCCCAGCAGTGGACAGAGACATGTGAGGGGTGGGTGCAGAGGAATACCAGCAGTGGACAGAGACATGGGGGTGGGTGCCTATCACTCCCATCAGTGGACATAGACATGTGAGGGGTGGGTGCAGAGGACTCCCAGCAGTGGACAGAGACAAGTGAGTGGTGGGTGCCTATCACTCCCAGCAGTGGACAAAGACATGTGAGGGGTGGGTGCAGAGGAATACCAGCAGTGGACAGAGACATGGGGGTGGGTGCCTATCACTCCCAGCAGTGGACAGAGACATGTGAGGGGTGGGTGCAGAGGAATTCCAGCAGTGGACAGAGACATGTGAGGGGTGGGTGCCTATCACTCCCAGCAGTGGACAGAGACATGTGAGGGGTGGTTGCTGATGAATACCAGCAGTGGACAGAGACATGTGAGGGGTGGGTACAGAGGACTCCCAGCAGTGGACAGAGACATGTGAGGGGTGGATGCAGAGGAATACAAGCAGTGGACAGAGACATGTGAGGGGTGGATGCCTATCACTCCCAGCAGTGGACAGAGACATGTGAGGGGTGGTTGCCAAGGAATACCAGCAGTGGACAGAGACATGTGAGGGGTGGGTGCAGAGGACTCCCAGCAGTGGACAGAGACATGTGAGGGGTGGGTGCAGAGGAATACCAGCAGTGGACAGAGACATGTGAGGGGTGGGTGCAGAGGACTCCCAGCAGTGGACAGAGACATGTGAGGGGTGAATGCAGAGGAATACCAGCAGTTGACAGAGACATGTGAGGGGTGGGTACCTATCACTCCCATCAGTGGACAGAGACATGTGAGGGGTGGGTGCAGAGGACTCCCAGCAGTGGACAGAGACAAGTGAGGGGTGGGTGCCTATCACTCCCAGCAGTGGACAGAGACATGTGAGGGGTGGGTGCAGAGGAATACCATCAGTGGACAGAGACATGGGGGTGGGTGCAGAGGACTCCCAGCAGTGGGCAGAGACATGGGGGTGGATGCAGAGGATTCCCAGCAGTGGACAGAGACATGGGGGTGGGTGCAGAGGACTCCTAGCAGTGGATAGAGACATGTGAGGGGTGGGTGCAGAGGAATATCAGCAGTGGTCAGAGACATGTGAGGGGTGGGTGCAGAGGACTCCCAGCAGTGGACAGAGACATGTGAGGGGTGGGTTCAGAGGAATACCAGCAGTGGACAGAGACATGTGAGGGGTGGGTGCCTATCACTCCCAGCAGTGGACAGAGACATGGGGGTGGGTGCCTATCACTCCCAGCAGTGGACAGAGACATGTGAGGGGTGGGTGCCTATTACTCCCATCAGTGGACAGAGAGATGTGAGGGGTGGGTGCCTATCACTCCCAGCAGTGGACAGAGACATGGGGGTGTGTACATCATTATCAGATGACCACAACTCCATGGGTGTATGTACGCATCCCGTATTTTCGACTATGTTGATTGTTGGACTTGGCCCTTCTTGCAGGGTCATCCCTAAACTTTTTGCCTTCCTCCAGTATTTTTTCTGACCTGGTGTTGGCTGTTTTATAACTCTGGGCACCTTACCACTGCTGACCAGTGCTAAGGTGCATATGCTCTCCCTATGGTAAAATGTATTATGTGAATTGACTTCCACGTTTGGCATATTTGGTTTACTGTCAGTCCCTTGTAGAGTGCACCAGGGGTGCCAAGGGCTTGTATATCCAAATGCTGCTAGTGGGCTTGCAGCACTGATTGTGCCACCCACCGAAGCAGCGGGGTAAAATGTGTCTAGGATCTGCCACTGCAGAACCTGCGCGCGGTCTGGTACCGTCGCGCTGACTGAGCAAGTGTCCCCACTTGCCAGTCCCTCAACCTTCCTTTAACTACATGTTAGTCACCCCTCTGGTAGGCCCAAGCGCAGGGTGCATTGTAGGCATAAGGTAGGACATGCCCTGATGTGTGTGGCATGTCTTAGTAGTGAATTACAGCCTTTTCGTTCTTCACTATTGAAGGCTACCTGCTCTCCATAGGCCAGAATGGGCTGCTGGAGTCACTACACGCTGTGACCCCAGTGGACTCAGAGAGCATGGTAGAATGTCAAGTTTAGTATGCCTGAACTCAGAATAATAAAATACTTCTTGTAGTCAAGTTTATTTTAATATCCTGGGTTTGTAAATACTACTTTTAGAAAGTTAGTATTTACTGACCTGACCATTTCAGTCCGCCTCTGCTGTGTGTGTGTGTTCTGCCTAGCAACAGTAAGGAGCAGGGTTGGGGAATCCCCTGAGACAGGTTGGCTGCCAGGTGGTGGGTAGGGAGATGACACCAGGATGGGTGGGAGGAGTACACCTTGACTCTTGAATAGACCTGTGCTCTGCCACCACAAAGCTGGCGCGGCCCCCTGTGGGGCGGCTGATGTCTCTGCCCTGCTGCTGAAAGGAAAGAGCAGAGTCACCATAACAAAGTGCTCCAGAACTGGACTGGGCCAGGCCCAGGCCCCCTGGCGCTAAAGAACAAAAGAATCACGGTATAAAAGTAGGAGCCTGGCTCCTAAGAAATCAGAATCCTGTTTTACCACAAAGAACCTCTGCCCGACTAGAAGGAGAAGAAGACGCTGGAGGAGCTGGCCTGCTGCTTGCCTTGCTGAGAAAGGAGAGGAAGAGACTACTGAAAAGACTTTGCTGCTTTGTGCTTTAAACATTCTCCAAGGGCTTGATCTGAGCTTGCCCCCTGAACTGAACCCCAGGACCAGTGGGTTCTCTGTGCTTTTGCTCGTCCTCCGATTCGAGCCGTGTGTGCATCCCGCTGGAAAGAGACTGCGCCCCTCATCGCCCCTCCTAGGGCCGTGACACTCAGGAGCTTGCCTGCCTTTACCCCGTGAGAGCCCCGCTCCGTCCGGAGCCGCTCTCTGTCCCCGGGCTAGGTTGCCTGCACCCCTGTCACCGCCTGCCACTGGAGCGCGCTGAACGCGCTATCACCCCTCCCGCCGGAAACCGTCCCACGACTGTGATCTACGCCGGGTCATCCAGCTGCACCGACCGTGCCCTGTGACCCCGCTTCGCTATCCCCGGACATCTCAGGCCGCGCCGCCCCCGCTGTGGAGACCCCCCCTGCACCGCCGTGCTGAGGGTCGCTGGCCGCGCCTGCCTACCTGCCCACACCCGCTGATTGAGGACCCAAGACCACTTCCAAAGCTGAGAGTCGCACCGACCTGTGCCGACTCTCCACATCACGAAAGAAGTTCCAGTATCGGGCTCGGGGCCCGCAACGCCTTATTTCCCCGTTCGCAGGAGTCGATCGCTGTAAGTACTGGAATCACAAGTAACATTTGCAAGAGACTACAAAGTATCCCTATACCATGTGATTTATCTAAATGCAGAGTTTTGTAGTGCGGCCAGTTGCTGCTGCGGTACAGCGCAAACGCAAGTCCAAATCCCACCGCTGATCACCAATGTTAGAAATGGGGATTTCTGGTTGGCTGAGGCTTGCGCCAAAAGCCAGGCAGAAACCACCACTCTAGTCAGGGCAAGGAAGTTACACGCCAAAGATAACCCCTGCTCACCCCCTTGGTAGCTTGGCACGAGCAGTCAGGCTTATCTCTGAGGCGATGTGTAAAGCGTTTGCGCGCGCACCCAGCAACAACACCCAAGGCCCACCACAAAGGAAACTCCACACAAGGTATTCTATAAAAATAGCCTTTGTATTATACACAACACATTAGATAAAAACACACACTTTACAATGTGCCAACAGGCACGGGCAGAATTTACAAGGGATTATATGTACAGGGGACAGGGCCACATGGACCACTGTCAGGAATTAGCACTTTTGGAACATAGGAATAAGACTGTAGTACAAAATAGCAAATGTAGCACACAACCAGTGACTACTGGTATCAGGTAAGTACCACCTACGCAACCCTAACCACCTTAGGAAAATATTGCGCAGGGAATCAGGACCTCCCTAGCACCACCTGTGTTAGGGAGAAAACAACCACCTAAGTATCACAATACCTGTAGGGGTCTAAGCACATAAACACATGATGCATAACATTCAGAGGTGTAAGACACAGGGTGCGCAAAACATGCTATACACAATACATTTCCTAGCACCCAAAATCACATTAGCATGAATCGCAATACCACCTCAATCACATTAGGGTCCAGGACGCACCAGAACCTAAACGTAGCAGCTGCCCACTACTTGCTGGGCAGCTGGGGACAAAGCAGGGCCTAAACGCTGCAGCTGGCACTAAGTGCTGCGCATCTGGGGAAGGCACATAGTAGGCAGGGGCTCTCACTAGCCCCTGAAACACTATCCAGATGTTGGAGCCGCCTAGGCTCGAAAATGACATGTCCCCCTGGAGCGCGCGGGCTCCCAAAATAATGGTGCGCCAATATAGACAAGGGCCAAAGTACTGTGGAGTGCGCTGGCGTCTTGGAGGAATGAACTACGCAATTGTGGGAGCCACGGGGGCTCTAAAGATACACATGTCCCCCTGGAGCACACTGGCTCCTGAAATCATCATGCCCTCACCGTTGGAGCGGCGGAGGCTTGGGAACTAACATCACCCTCGCTGGAGCCACGCTCGGGCTCAAAGACGACGTCTGAGGCGTGGGAGCCATCTGGCTCTGAGAACGCTGTGTCACCACTGGCACTCCCAACCTGTGCCACGACATGTCCCTCCAATACTAGAAGCCGGGGCCCCGAGGGGCCCTGACACACAATTGTGCAGCATCGGCGGAGCGGCCCGCTCTCCTGGCGGGACCGCTCAGACCCTAGGACCAGCCCCTACTCACCGCAGCTTCTTCACCGGGACTTCTGCGGGCACGACAGGCGGCGGGCGGGGCTCTCTCTCGTCAGGGGAGCCTCGCGCTGCTCCCGCACTTTACCCGGGCCCCCTCCTGGGACCCGGGACTTCTCAATGGAGCCTGCGAGGCTCCGGGACCTCGGGTTGCTGGAAAAATGGCCGCACTTCCGCTTCCGTCCAGCGGCCCCGCCCACAACAAGGCGGGCCGCAGACTCAGCGGTGATTTTTAAATGCGGCTCGGGCCGCGGCGGCGATTTTGGTTCCCAGCAATAGAACGCGGGGTGGCACCCGCAAAGTAAATAACGATGAAGCGGGGTGGGCACCCGCTCCGGCAGCATTTCGGGGGAATCCTTACGAAGGGGATTCCCTCCACACAGACGGCAGCGCATCGCTGCGGAGCTCCAGCGCTCCTACGGGGCAAAAAAACCAAAATAGCGCTCCCAGGGCGCTAGAAGCAGCCAGGTCTTGGACAGAGCCAGGAAACAGCAATCAACGGTTCCACAAGGTCCATCGGGCATCTAGGGGCTGGGCAGGGCCCAGGGAGGCAAGCCTTCCCCTGGGCCCCAGCAGCAGCATGCCCCTGGTAGATTCAAGTGCAGAACAAGAACATTTTGTAAGGGGACACAGCCCCTTTTTATACACCAAATCCCTTTGTTCTGGGTTCAGGGTGAGGGGGAAAACCAGTCGCAGCTGGTTGGGGAGCACCCTTGATGTGCTCAGCCCCTCACTCTATTCACTGGCAGGGCTAGGGTCGTCAGTCGCACCACAGGGGGCGGAGCCAGCATTGAGTGGGGAAAACCCTGCCCTATTCAGGTCCAAGGTGCACTCCTCCCCAGCCATCAGCATGCTAATCTCACACTCACCACTGGGACAGACCCAACCAGACTCCTGGAGCCAGGCTCACCAGCCAGCTCCAGCCAATCACACGCCAGACACACTGCACACAGAAGTGCCCACTTCTAGAAGTGGCACTTCCACACTAGGTACATGCACGCCGCACACATCATCGCGCAGCATTCAATCCCACGAGTCCGCACATACCAAACTCGGGCCTGCACACCCCACGCATCAGGAACTACTAGGGACACATACATTCCCCATGCATTCCTATGGGAGGGCAGGCCTATCTCACCACATACACTCAGAGCACGCACGCACTTTACCCTGGGACACAGGGAAAGTGCGCAGAAACCAAAAATCACCACACCAAGTCACCAATAAAAAACAAAAAGTTCAGGGGTGAACCTGCCAGAAGGGCCAAGTCCAACATTGATAGTGCCATAACAACACATCACTGACAGCAGTGTCCCACTCCCATGAGGATGGATGTCTTTTCCCCACTGCATGACACACCACATGTGGGTGTGAGGACAAATGACACATGCATACCCACCCCTGGCGGATGCAGCACAATACACACACAGAGATCATGCCACAAGACTGTATAGTCATGTCAATGCCTACTAAACTAAGAGAGCTAAAGGGAACACACACTGTCACGCACATCCCTGGACTGATAGGAATGTACAGGTGCTGGGACAGCCACCAAGATGTTGTCTCTCATGGAAGGAATAGGGTGGAGTTCCCACAGATACAATGCCCACAATTGTCAGTCAGGTGCCCAAATACCCTGCAGAACAAGTACCATATGTGTGCTATGCTGGCATTACACACATGCATAGTGCGGAAAAGGGAGAATTACTCCATGAAGGCATGGCAACATACTCAATACACAAGTACAGTGACTAGCAACGATGGCAGAGACGATGCAGCCGGAGACATTGCTGAGCAGGCATGGCCATAGTTGAAGGGATCCGTTACCAGCAAAGGGAATGTATACACAGGTCAGCACAACAATTGTGCAACTCTCTGCATGGAAGATGTCAAGTGCCACAGAGGAAGGGACACACCTTGGTACAATGTCTCCAAAAACAAATTACACAGACGACCAAAGATCCGTGGCAGAGACCTTGTGATGGCATGCAGATCCCATGGGCCACCTCCTGATCATCAGACTCGAACCTTTGCCCAAAACATAACACATTACCACAACCCCAACTCCTGGAGCATCAGCACCAACATCAATACCTGAAATGCAATAGTGTTCAAAGTAAAAAGAAAATGCTTTAATCAGCATACGATAATATTTTTTCCAACAACACTATACAAAAAGGCCAATGGCCAGTCCAGAATAGAAGTCCTTGGGGGGACACATGGGCACATGTCTCCCCTAGCTTGCCTGCACGTTAGAACCCTCAGGTTCGTCAACTGGGGGGGGGGGCATCATGTGGGGAAGGACCAGGCACCGCAGGGACAGGAGGTGTAAGGGTAGGTGTGGTGGGTGCAGGGCTGGATGCCTCCATCACAGGGGGTGGGGCAGCGCCAAAGGTGGAGGTGAGCTCCGTGATCCACACTTCTGCCAGGTCGTCCAGAGTATCCCCTGCACTGGAAGAAACCACAGGCACAAAGGAGGGGGTGGGGTCGGAGGGATGGGGTGCAGAGCTACTGGGGGAGGGGGTGGACAGGGGGGGATCAACTCCCCTACCCGGGAAGTGCCTTGCCCGTTTGCAGGCTGGTGACCCAGTGGGGCTGAGGCCCCGCACAGCCAAGTAGCTCTCCTTGTCTGACTGTGTGGCAGGGGAGCCAAGGGGAGTGCCTTTGGAGGGACTGGGTATTGAGGCATGCAGACTCAGACTGTGGCTGCATGTATGCCTGTGTGCCCTAGACCCAGTGGGTGTACCTTTATCCCCCTGAGTGTGCGTGCCAGGAGGTGTGTGCTTGCCCTTACGTGTTTGTGTGCTGCCTGTGTCTGGTGGGGTGCGTGCTTGGGAATGTCTGGGTGTGCATGGGACAGGCATGGGAGTGGGAAGTGTGGATGGTGCAGGGGGAGGGGGGGACGAAGCGCTGCAGGAGACTCACTGCTGCCGTCAGGGAAGAGTCCATGGACCTCAGCAACATCCGTTGGTCAGACATCGCTGCTGACATGCCCTCCATGAACGACACCATCTGTGTCAGCAGTGTGGTGTGGCCATGGAGGACATTCAGCATCGATGTCTGGCCAACCTGCAACTGCCTCTGAATGTCCACAGACTCTGCAGTGAGGGCAGCAGGGGTGACAGGGGCAGGGGGTGCGCTGCCTGGCACGAAGGAGACATGGTGGTGCCCTGCACGGACAGAAGGGACCGGAGCAACTGGGAGGGCGGTGATGGGAATGGAGGAGGCGGTGACAGATGTTGTGCTGCTGCCAGGTGTTGTAGCAGCCTCCGCCCCCTCGAGGAGTTCAGCCTTGGACCCGTCAGCATCGTAGTCGGTGTTGCCACCAGACAGGTCCTCCGCCGGACTCCCCTCGCCCTCCATACCACTTGCTCCCGCAGACTCGCCAGCAGTGGTGGCACCGGTGCTGGATCCCTCCTCAAGGTCCGTGCAGGTGTCTTCCTCGGTGTCCTCCGATGACGCTGTGGGCAAGGTGAAGATACAGAAAATAATCAGTCACCTGTATACATCTGACACATGAATCCAAACAAAATAGGTCACAGTGCATATCAGGAAATGCATCATGAGTAACATCTAGATTACTCCGCACATATATAAGCCCTGCACTCCACAGTTGGTTGACCCACCATGCCACTTGGAAACAAGGAAAATTAGGACACACCAGCAAATAACTTGATATCGAATTATACTGAGAAGCTAGTGTCTGGGAACAGTTGAGCACAGCAATACTAAGAAGGCATGCCACCTCTTGTTTACTGTGAACGAAACAGTATTAGTGCACCCAAGGCTAAATAACAGACCGCAATGCTGAAGGTGTCCCCACAATCAGAGACCTGTGAGTACTTTGGAAACCCAAACGAAATACATTGTGATCCCTTGGGAATCACAACACTTTACACAATCTACATGTTTAGAATGTGTGAATGTGCCACTTTGTGAACAGAACACACATGTGCCTGTATAAAAGAAGTCACACAAGGAGCTGCACACAAAACTAAATTTACACAGTCATTGTATGAGCTGGCAGCCTTATTCAAAGAAGCCACTGTTAGAAAAAAATGGGGTTTCAGTAAGTACATATACATGGCCCCACGGCGGTCTGGATGACTTGACACTCATAAGTTGGTATCAGCAACAACCAAGCACTTACCCAAATGCCACCACACTGTGTGAACATGGAGATGTATAATCTTTAAAAAAGTGTTATTCGAACTGTGCCTTTCTTTAATATGTGCCAGCGTGTACCCTGAAACTGTAAAGGTGGTTTCTTGTGCACTTCCGTGGAAGACATCTGTCATGCAGGCACATTATTGTCCTTCACAACAAAACATCAAAGTCAAGCATTGAAAACATGAAGACATGTTGACAAGTGTAGTGAGTGCCAAGGTACAAGACTTCTTGACTAACAACTTGAATCATGCTACCTGTCACATGGCCATCCGTACCATGATTACACAGTTGGCAGCACATCTGACCCACTGCCTGTCATGTGGAGTGGCATACATGTCCAAACACAGGACAATGCATAAGCTAATGGGCCTGCAATTGTGTCGGAATAAGGAACACCTGCACTGAGGAGACACCCTCATGGCAAGCAAGAATGTCCACACAGATGTCAGCACACAAAGACCAAACTACGTGGCATCTGGACCACACACTGGTGCAAAAAATGTATGAGCAGGATTTATGTATTTAAACAATTGACACATGCTGCAAAGCGCAAACATTAAACCCTGCACAACATGACTGGGTCACTGCATGTTGAGTGTCTGTCCAGACAATTATCACACACAGGTCAGACCTGGCAAGGAGACATAAGGTTTGGACATGTAGGCCTTGCCCGCACAAACCCCCCATACCTGACACAATGTGATTGAGACAGATCAAGAAGTTACACCTCTTAATCTGGGTTTACTAAAATGTGCATCAAGAATTCCTAAATGTACTCCACATCACCTCGTGAGGCTGCCAACACATATTTGTGACAAACAACCATCAACAGATAGTTGTAAATAGACACACAGGCACTGCCCAGTGCGAGGATGCACAAGCCAAATGGGGTCACCCTGTCCAGTGGACACATGTAGCACACTTTACATAAATACAAATGAGGCCAGGGAACAATGCCACTGAGGCCAACCTATGCTGAACACACAGAGAATGGGCACAGTGTTGGATGACACACATGATTCAGAGACAAGGGTGTTTCAGGGGACTGTAGTGGGCACACTACTCCATGGTCCTGGAATGATCTGACTGTAACATGAGCAACCGTCCCGGCACTATGCATATCTCCCACTCATGCACATCATGTCTGAGGCCACAACATCGGTCATGCATGCTGCAAGACTGTCAATTTGAAACCTCACTCCTATGTTGAGACTCAGCATCAGTGCCAACAAATATGGACCCCCAAATGACTGAACAGGACAGGGCACAGGCAAGGTACCACCACATGTCACAGACCACCCCCACACATGATGCAGAAAGCAATGTGCACTTGGATTAACTGGCAGCCTAGATGACCATGTGCAATAGTGTTTACACACAGACCAGGGAACACATGTCAAGGAGGGGAAGAGAGGAAAAACAGCACCGGTTGACTTGGGGGAAAAGGATATGCACTGCACATATAAACCCTGGCAGTGTATCCAGGCGACTGAGCACTTCCAAAAGCTGGTGACACACAACAAACACACATGTACCTACCCCCTTGCTGCTGCTGCATCTCCTGTAACTGCCTATCCATGTCAGGGAAGACCACCGCCAGGACACGCTTCATCTGGTGGGTCAGGCGTCGGCGCCCGCCGTGGGGGCGTGGAGGTGAGTCCTTCAGCAGGACCCGGCGATCCTCCGGGTCCAGCACCGGATGTCCTGCCACCGTTTTCTTACTTGGGCTAGGCGCCGACTGCGACCCTCCACCGATCTCACGGCCCTGACGGCCCGCTTCCAGATCTCCCCCTTGGCGTAGGCAGTTACCTGTGAGGATGACAAAGTGAGACAACATCACTACACCTGCTCCATGTCAGAGAGACACACATTTGAACATCTTTCATATGTTGAACAGGGCATAGGACACTTCCAAGGAATTGCATCTTAGTCATATGGACATTGGCCTCTGTGGAAGCCCCAATGCACCACATGGCCTATAAAGTACACAGGTGGCATGAGGGGTGCGACACACTCCATGAACATGGCCGCACTGTGCATCACAAGCAACACCAGGCTGATGGACAGCACCTCCAAGCAGTTACATGCCCCAGGCCACTGACGCAACCTCAGCAGAGTACACAGACACACACAGGCACAGATCAATCACATGCCATTGGCAACAGCGGATACAAACCTCACTCTGCACATGTGCCACTTGCCTGTGGGGTGTCACAGGTGTGGGGCTGGCTCAGCAAGTCAGACACACAGCACGGCTTACTTCTCACATCAGATGGGTAGAGCTGTTGCCTCCTCCATGCAGCTGTGGTGCAACACTTCACAAAGACACTCAACCACATGACAAGGAACATTCACACACATCAATATCCAGGGGGCGTACACATCACTTGGACACACTCACCACAGCTCCACTCAACTCACACACATCTGTGGGTACAGTCACCTGTCACACCGGGGGGACCACTGAATCACCTCAGGATCATAGACAAAAAATGCCACAAAGGATTAGCCAGGCTGAATGTGTCATGCACTATGCAGTGAATGTCACAGTAAGCACAATGCAAGTGAGAAGTGCCCACATGAACTACATCATGCTCTGCATGGGAGACATAAGCCATTTCCCCCCCCGAACCACTCTAAACAACATTGCATTTCTGTCACACCTGGACACATTTCCAGTCACGAAAAAGGTGCACAGTCAAAGCTAGTGGAGTCAGCACTCACCTGCTCCCCTGGTCTCCCATACAGGCTGGGGTACTGTGGGAGGATGACATCCAGCAATGCCTAATTCTCCTCCTGGGTGAATGGCTGGGCCCTCTCCACAGACCTTGACATGGTGCCAGAGGAAGCACAGACAGCAGCAGTGTTGTCGACAGGAAAGTTGTGCAGGCAAGTGCCCTCTCATGGGTTCTGGCTGACTTATATATGTCTTGCTGAGGGGCATTCATTTGGAGGAGCACATAGTGATTGGTCAGATTCATTCACATCTTACATTTACTCCAATCCCTTTCCACATTCACCAGTGACAGCATTTGCATCGTTCAAAATTTGAGCATCATGTCAAGTCAACAACCACTTTGAAACATTGTATTTTGTGGCCAACTGACTTTTCCAGGCCACCTGATGAAAAATGTGAACTGAAAACTCTGTATCCATGACAACCAGCATGCATTTAGTGCCTAATACTTGTCCCTTATGTGTCCCCTATGTAATTTTCACACACAGCTACGGTGCGTTTCACACGTACCCCTACGGCACCAGTTGCACAGTGCCTTTGACATGTACGTGTAGGCACTGGTAGTACACATACGTGTAGGCACTGGTAGTCAGTGCCTACACGTACGTGTCCGCAATGGTAGTACACGTACCCGTACGCGCCTACACGTACGTGTAGGCACTGGTAGTCACGTACGTGTAGGCACTGGTAGTACACGTACCCGTACGTGTACTCCCAGTGCACTGGTAGTACATGTACGTGTAGGCACTGGTAGTACACGTACCCGTACGTGTACTACCAGTGCCTACACGTACGTGTCCGCAATGGTAGTACAGGTACCCGTACGTGTACTCCCAGTGCCTACACGTACGTGTAGGCACTGGTAGTAGTACACGTACCCGCACGTGTACTACCAGTGCCTACACATATGTGTAGGCACTGGGAGTACACGTACGGGTAGGCACTGGTAGTACACATACATGTGTACGGTCCGTACCACGAGTGCTCCTACGGCCACAAAACTCTAGTGATATGGACCGTACACACGCCCTCAGAGCGTGTGTACGGTGCGTTTCACACACTTACACTGTTGATAGGATGCGCACACAAAAGGAATGGATGTCTCAGACCCGCAGAAGGATGTACATCAAGTCATTGTCATTGCTGTCCTACATGTGCAGGGCCTAGGTGTGTCAGGCAGTGATATTGCACATGTCTCCTCATGTATTTGCACAATTGATGTGTGATGACCTGTGTACACATGTCATGTGTGATGGGGCACTATGTGGCACACTTCCCCTTCACACTTTGCACATGTGGGAATGTAGTACAAACATGTCAAGCACAGCATCACTGGTATGGCACAGTCACCACCACCCGCAAGTGTCCCCTGATGCCAGGGACAGGGACACTAACAACTGACATTTAACGACCAGTGTGCAACGATGTGACTATGTCATGTGTGTGTCATGTGTTCCCATGAGCTTGCTGTTGGTGTTCCGTCAACTGCATCTGCTGTTGCTGCATCCAACATGTGTCTGTGTCTAGATGGGCATGGCACACATCTACGCACACCATGCCACATGTGGATTTCCACGTAACGTGTGTCTGTACGCATTGAACTTGATATTTTGACATGAGGACATATCTGCGTCATCTCAATGTCTGTGTTTTCTGTTTTCACGTGTACCCCTTCATCGCAATGTGTGTGATCTGTACATTTGGCATTCCATGTGATCTGTGCGTCTAGCTTGCCGTCAGCTGTCTGTATGAGATGACATCCTTAAAATGCTGACATGTGGATGTATGTCACTCTTGTGATTTCTCTGGCTATTTACTGACACTGGCCCACAGCTAGTTTCAGGGCATGTCATGTACACTTGCCGATCAATGGGTGTAACTGGCTTTTCATAGGAGTATCACCTGGCTGGCATACGTGTCCTGGATGTATTGCACAGACCAGACTCTGTATTTAGCAGATGTGTATTAGCAGTTAAGCATGTGCTCAGTTCATTGACATTGATGTTGTTATGTTCTCACTCTTCGTTATTTATTCCCAATTTCTGCAGGGCAACGCCTGTCCCCAGACCACTGCCAGACTTGGGTGCCATGAGGGAACGTGTCTGCATACGCCGTTACAGATTCACCCAACAGTTGATTGAGGACCTGACAAACAGGCTGGCAACACACCTCCTACTGCGACACAGTTATCCTACTGCGCTGACCCCCAAGATGAAGGTGATGGCAGCCCTACATTTTTTTGCCACTGGTACGTTTCAATTCACCATAGCTGATGTTGATGGCATGTCCCAGACGATGTTCAGCCGTGTCCTGCATGATGTTTTGGCAGCCATGTTGGAGCACCTGGATGAATTCATCCATTTTCTGACTCCTGAGGAGTTGACAGGTGTCAAGGGTTATTTCTATGCCCTGGGAGGGATGCCCCATGTCATTGGGTCCATTGATGGGACACATGTGGCTTTTGTACCACCACAGGCACAGGAGGTCGCCTATCGCAACCGTAAACATTACCACTCTATAAATGCCCTTGTGGTGTGTCTTGCTAACATGCTGATTTCCCATGTCTGTGCACGTTTTCCAGGGTCAGCACATGATGCCTACATCATGAGGCGTAGCAGGGTGCCAGAAATGATGCTGCGGCTGCACAACAAACGAGCATGTCTTGTTGGTGGGTATACTCTCTTTGTCCTGTGTTTTGCGGTATCTTTGTATCTTACGGCATCTCCTGACCCACTTTTTTACATGATGTTTCCATGTAGGGGACTCTGGCTATCCCAAACTTCCCATGGCTGATGACGCCTCTCCGCAACCCAAGATCAGCTGCAGATCACCGTTACAACGATGCACACGGGCAGACCAGGTGAGTGATTTAGAGGACGTTTGGCCTCCTGAAGAGCCGATTCCGGTGCCTTCACAAGACAGGCGGGTCCCTCCCATATGCACCGGTGAAGGTCAGCAAAATCTTCCTCGTGTGCTGCATGCTGCACAACATGGCAGTGGAGAAGGCGGTGCCACTCATCCTGGAGCAGCATGAGCAGGAACATCCACCCGTGGAGGATGAAGGGCTTGGTCACGAGGCAAGTGAGGAGGAGGAGGAGGAGGAGGATATCCAGTCAGCTCATACGCAACTTCTTCTCATAATGGTGAGTCACTGGGTCTGAGTGTGCACGCTTGGAGCCTTGTGTGGCATGTGTTGCAATGTGTGTGTCCAGCTAACTGTATGCTAAGTGACTTCGATGTGTGTTCTGATGTGTCACTAGAATGATGATGTCATTCCAATCATTTTAGCTGTGGCCCTAATTTTTCTAATCGCATGGTGACAACATTATTCCTGTTTAGTAAATGACCATGTATGCGGATAACAATCTTTTAGCTGACTGCTTGTGTGTCTGTCATCCACAGGTTCTTGCGCATGTTGTCTGGTTGTGTCATCTTTGGCCTCCTGCTATTCCTCATGAGTATTGCAACGTGTGCTAAATCAGCGTTCCATGCACGGACATGTGGAAAAGTCATTTTGGGTGAGGATTGCAGCAAGGCATTTTGGGGTTGTTAGGTGTTTGGAATGTGTGGGGACTGCTCCTGTGCATGTTGGGTTACCATGCATACATGTCGACTCACCATGGGGCACATGACATGTGGCATGACTCCCATGAATTGATAGTCAACCTTCGTGACAGTCATCTGTAATGGTTTGTGGATTCTGATGAAGGCATCAATGTGTGTATAACTTCCCTCAGACACATACGGGATGCTACGGGTGGACATGGTGTGGGAAATCCCCATTACAGGCTCAATGGGGAATTGCAGCCTCTCCGTGTGCAGAAGGGGGTGTTTGGCTCATCCCCTTAACTTGTGTGCCAGGCCATTTGGATTTACTACATCTGTGTTGTGAAGGGGGTGTCCAGTGTAGGTCCCACATGTTCAGCCAAATGACCTGTGTGTCTGTTCATATTGATGCTTTTCCCTTAGTGTGAGCATGAGTAATAAAGGGGTTCCTCACCATCCAAGGTGCCTCATCTTTGTCAATGCAGGTCTCTTGCCACTTTGCATGCGTCATCTCTGGTATAGTTGTCAAAGGTTGTGAATATGAGTCTATGTGTAGTTTGGCTACATGCATGCACGTCTTCATGGGTTAGAATCTCGATTGTGCCTGAATTCTATGGTTGTGTATGTATTTGAGCATGTTGGTCCCCACGACGGGCCGTCAACGCCTGCTGAGGGTGTGTCTCCTGTGCGCGGCTCGGCCTTCTGTTTCCTGATCCTGTGTCAGTCATCTTTGGTGATTGTGCATCCATTTTCTCTTGGTGTTCCATGGGTAACCGGACACTCCTTCCTTTACTTACACCTGTTGCAGTTGTCCTTTCTGACATCCTTGTCTTTGTGTGCTACTTTTGGCATAGTTTCCAGGACATGCCGCCTGCTGCTGCGGCCCCTGCAGCAAGGGCCCACAAAGTGGTGGGATTCGGCAACACACACGCCTCAAAGATGCTCCTCCCTGCCTACCTTCACCCATTCATTTGGCTGTCATCATCTTGTCTGTGCCACTGTTGGGTACACGCGGTGCCAAAGGCAGGACCGTCAGCACATGCAACGTGCACATTGCACGACCCTCTTGTCCTTGCATGACCCACATCACACTACAGTCTGATGTTGTAGCCACCCTCCAAGCAATGTCTATCCGAAACTCAACCGCCTGCTCTCAGGCATACCCTAAGCGCACACATGACACCTTTGCATGCTGAGTGTGCAACTCCAAATGCCTACACAGCGCTGCCTCGCCTTCCAGGCCCTGTCACACCAACCAGATCATGTCCCTCCTGCTCCACACCGGCTCAGTACACCAGCAAGGCCATGGGAGTGGGACTCAGGCCTTCAGCATGTGGTATAGTGGCGTCATTTGGCACATGGCCAAGGGATCATCTCTCACCGTGTCAATCTTCAATGTGTCCAGGACCCCCCTCTCCACCATCACATGCGCACACAACCTCATCATCATGTCGTATGCCATTGACAGCCAGGTGCTCCTCACCCTCACCAAAGACCCAGCCATTGCCAGTTCCAACATTCAAGAAGGCATGAGGTCCGTGGATGAATGGCTGAACATCAGCCACCTGAGGCTTGACTTGTACAGGACTGAGGTAAGCATCTGAGGATTGTCCCCTTACAGCTGGCTCAACTCCTTGTGTCCCACCCTCAGGGGCCCTACACAAGCACCCAGTGGCCACGCACACAAGATGGTGTGCATCATGGATTTGTCACTCACATTTGCCATGCAAATCACCAGCATCTGTACCTCATGCTGCAACACCCTCTGCATGATGCACTTGATCCTCTGATAGATCTACTCCAAGGAAAGACAGACCATCCCCCAGGTCCACAACACCAGCCGTGTCATCTACTGCCCCGTTCTCTACGGAGCAAGTACATCCTAACTCACGGGAAACTTGTCCACATCCAGGGTGCATCTGCACAACTCAGCTTCAACATCCCGCACCCCATCAACATCACCGTCCACCTGAGATAGCTGCAAGGGATCACTGTGTGCTGCAGGATGACCTTCACGCTCCTCACACACACTCAGGAGGCAGTCAACAACCCCAGACCCTAAAACCAACCTTGTACGTCTGTCATCCAAGACCCCGTTGGCACAACTCAATGCATCCGAACTTGGCCTGGCCACCATTCTTCACATCCACAACACTCCAGCATGAAGGTGGTGGTTCTCCCACCTGGCCAAACATACCTGGGACTCACTCCCTGGAAACCTCCACATGAGCCATGACCTCTAGGCCTTCATCATCCTCTTCCTGATTGGTGTGTGCGCACAGTATTTCAAGCCACCCCTCAGCAGCTTGGGGCCATCACGGGTGAGTATTGTGCTCCATGTCTGTATTGGATGATACATTGTGACCCATGTGTGTCCTGTACCGGACTCAGATCCCAGGGTATGGATGGCTGGAGTTAGTTCAACACTCAGGCATAGTTTGACATTAACACACACTTATGTTGTGGACTAATGCAAAATGACGGGAACATCTCATGAAAAAAAATAGTTTTATTCTCGGTGGGGTGCGTGCTTTGGTAGATGAAATTAGGTGATCTACCGGGTGCACAGAATCGAAAGTTCACAGGGGGAGATGCTATCCTTGGCATTTGAAGTCATCAGAGTCCAGACCACAGTGTTGGTCATCATTGGTCAGACTGTGACCAGCAAGTCCATGTGGCAGAGAATGTCAGTGAATGATGTGCTGCTGTTGCGCATGAAGGCCAGGTGCCAGGCCAGGTGACCTGGGAGATGTGGATGGTCCGCTGCCTCTCACGCTCTTTTCCGTGGACGACCCACCTTCCTCCGGGGACCCTCAGATGCAGGCCTTGATGATGTTTGGGACGCTCCGTCAGACGAATCCTCCTCCTCCTCCTCCCTCCCTGTGGCTGGTGCTGGTCTGCACCTGGTGTCACAGGGAGAGTTGCCCATGTTGTCGGCGATCCAACGGAGTGAATGGCTTATGTCCCTTTGCACCGCCACCAGCTCAGCCAGTCTTGCCTCCATCCGTCCTTGGTATTGTTGTTGACTGGCGTGTTGCTCGGCCTGCTGATTCTTAATGTCTGTGAGGGTCGCCGCTGCCTGACTGATGGCCCTGGTGTCACGCCGGTATGCCTCCATGATGTTGCCGACGTGTGACATACCGGTCCCTTCAGCTGGCTGGTCAGGTTCTCGCCTCCACCTGCCTCCACTCCCACCACCCCCGCCCACACGAGCCTGGCTTGCCGTTGTGGGCACATCGGGTCTACGGGACCCCTGAGGGATGGCAGTGTCGGTGTTGGCTGCCTCCTCCTGGGTGCCCGGCGAACCTTGTCCCTCCAGGTCAGACTGGCTCAGTTGTTCAGTGTGGGCAAGGCTCCTGGGTGTCTCCTGGGATGTGGCAGGAATGGGGGTGGTGGTTGGCACAGATGTACCTGAAGCAGGTGCTGCAGGGGCTTGGACACCAGAGGGGCCAGGTGGGTTGGGGTCATCCGCGGAGTGTTGTGAGGTGTCGCTGCCAGTGGGATCAGGTTCCTCCCGAGCCTGTGACTGTGGTTCTTCTCCCCCATTGTTGGGGGGAGATCCATGACGTTGCCCTGTGTGTGAGAGAGAGACAATGTTAATGCTGTTTAATGCGACATCCATTTTTCACACATATTCTATTTGCCACAGTTGCTCCAGGTAGTTGTATGTGCCTAGCATTCACATCAATGTTCACTTGTAGATGGGTATGTTGCAGGGGACTGATTGAAATGTTCTCCAGGGTGTTTGAAATGTCGAATTTGGGCTTGGATACTCCTTTGGCTGTGGCTTGATCTTGTTGTGTCACATGTCCATTGTGAGAGTGGGTAACTCCATTGGCTGCCTCGGGGGCGTGTGCTTGTGTAAGGGGTGAATGAACATCCCCCAGCCCGACGCTGTTCAACATCCATATGGCCCCCCTCACACAAGTGGCCTGCCCCCACCACCTCAAAACCATCTCCTACGCCAACGACACCCAGCTCATCCTCTCCCTCACTAAGGACCCTCACACCGCCAAAGCAAACATCCACAAGGGCTGAGGTCCATCGTCGACTGGATGCGGACCCGGCCATCTGACACAGAACTCGGACAAGACGGAGGTCCTCATCCTGGGATACACACCCTCAGCCTGGGACGACTCCTGGTGGCCGATCGCTCTGGGGACAGCACCGACACCCACCCACCATGCACGCAACCTAGGATTGATCCTCGCATCCTCCCTCTCCATGTCCAAGCATGTCAACGCCATCTCCTCCTCCTGCTACGACACCCTATGCACGCTCCGCCGGATCTACTGATGGATCCCGACCAACACAAGTAGAACAGTGACACAGGCCCTCGTCAGCAGCTGACTGGACTACGGCAATGCACTCTACGCAGGACTCCCATCCAAACACCAACGGCGGATACAACGCTTCCAAAACGCCTCCGCACGACTGATCGTCAACACCCCCCACCACAGCCACATCACCCCCCTCCTGAGTGACCTGCACTGGCTCCATATCGACAAGAGGATCACCGTCAAGCTCCTCACCCACTCACACAAGGCACTCCACAACGCCGGATAAGCCTACCTGAACATCAGACTCAGCTTCTACACCCCCACCCGCCAGCTCCGCTCCGGCAGCCTCGCACTCGTAGCTATACCCCGCATCCAACGTACGGCCGCCTGTGGGAGATCCTTCTCCTACCTCGCTGCCAAGACCTGTAACACCCTTCCAACCTACCTACGACTGACCCAAGACCTACTTGCCTTCAGATGACTCCTCAAGACCTGGCTCTTCGAGCAGTAGTGGAACCCCCCCCCCCCCTCAGCGCCTTGAGACCCTCACAGGTAAGTAGCGCGCCTTCCAAGTACCCTGATCGATTGTTGATTGATTGACGGTGCCTGCTGGTGGGTGTAGTGTGATTTGGCAGTGGGTCTCCCAGGTGATGTATCTGTCCCCCCATGGAGCATGCTGCCATGTCAGTGAGTGTAAGTTCCTGTCCTAGATATCTGCGCTGGTTGTGTTTGTGTTAGATTTTGCAGTTGTCACAGGAGGGCCTTGTGCTGCCTACAGCTGGGCCAAGTGTCAGCTACCTTGTCAGTACTTTGCCAGTCCCTGTGCTGTCGTACTTTAATCTCTCCCACCACGTAGGGGACAGGGCCCTACCCCTGTCTATCTTGGTATTAGCAAACCGCAAATGGTAAATGCGGCATGTACGAGTGCTTTATATATCGTTCTAGCTATGAATGCACTGTGTACACGTTATTCTGCTTCACTACGCGGGTTCCATTTTGGAAGCGGTGGCCATCTTGTCATTGCCCTCACATAGGCTATAATGGAGCAAATACGGGCCTCACAGTACATGTGCTTTCCCGTGACTTCTTTGTGACCTGGGCAGCTGGCTCTGCTGCCCCGGGTCAAACCGGTCTCACGAGCTCCCCTTCCTCCGTCCACCTGTGATTAGCATCAGGGCTTGACCCATCATAAAACCCTTTCATTCTACACAAACCTCCGGCTAATCTCTTTCACACCTGCTTGTTCCTGCTTTATGACTTGTTTCCCAAAACAGGAGATGCTCATGTTTATTGGGGGGTCTATTGATATCAAATGTGGGATCTGAACCTTACTGTGTAAATCATTGTGGGCTGGCCGAACTGGAATGTGGGATGGTCATCATGACTCTGCCTTTTCCTTTGAAATGTATACATGTAATGGCCATATCATAAAACCTAGGAATGTATGCTTGAGGCAGGGAAAACTGTATTTAAGATGAAGTCCGTTTCTATGATTTTCAGCAGTCTCCTGAGAACATACACGCTGTTGTACTTCTAGGATACCTGTAATTGGTCTGCAGCCAATAAACGAATCTTTGACTTCACCCAGAAGACTCTGTGTTTCTGTAGGTCTGGAACAGGGTGAACCCAGAAGTCATAGGGTGTGTGCCCCTGCACCGCTGGGTCTAAAATACCCAGTAATTCAGTTTGGCGCCCAACTCGGGACGATTTCAGCGGTACCAGTCCAAGCCAGAGGTTCGTGAGGAGCTTCGTGTGGAAATTCCGGAGGAAGGCCGCCACTTCATCGACCCCTGCATGTCGACGTGGTCCGAAAGTCTTTTCTGCGAGGTTCTCCGCGTCCCGACGGCTACGAAGGACTGCTGCCCTGATTAATCGACCTGTTTTGGACCCTTGACGACTTTTGAGAGAGCGAAACAATCGAGAGAGTCTTCTGGTGACGCCATCGATCAGCAATATTCAGTTAAGTATAAGTGGAGCGTCTCCCATTTGTTTTGGCATCCTTCGGGATCGTTTGATTTGGTAATTTGGTAATTTGGAGTTTGCAAACGCCAAAGCCAGAGGATTCGTGTATTCACGAGACTATCGTAATCGATAATCCTTTGACGTTTGGATCTAGACTAGTGAGCAAAGATGCCTGGTTCTAGAATATTTGGTAGATTATTCTGTTTGGGTTGTGGAAAAGATTTCCAGCTAGAGGAATCATGTCCGGTTCCTCCGGTTGGAACTCCAACTTATGAGCTCTATGTAAAACATGGCGTAGGCCCCATTGCATATAACGAAGTATGGATCCACTACACCAGGAAAGACGGTGTTTTAAAATGGCCCCAAAATGGTAGTTTCGATACCGATATTTTAGATAATTTGGAAATTAAATTGTTCAAAAAGAAAGCCCGGCCGGCGATGTTTGACTCTTTCCGCTTATGGCGAAAGGAAGCCAAACAGAAGGAAATTAAGCTAGCGAAAAAGAATAAAAGGGAGAGAGGTATGACAGTAATGCAAGCAGCTGTACAATTTAAAGATAATGAGGAGGAGCAGATGAATGAGCAATTGCACAGGCAGCGTAAGTTAGGGATCGACAAATGTTACCCAGCTTTACCACACTCTAAGCAGAATGAGTTAGAAGAAAAGGAGAAAGATCCCCTGATGTCGCATTTGCTGAGTTCGCCACCCCCGTATGCTCAAAATGCCACGGCACCTCCCCAGCTTGTGAATATGCCACCTCCAGTGAATATACTGCAAGCCTTGCCGCTACCGCCAGCTGCTGCGCAGCCGGCCCTTATCCATATAGCGCAGCCCTCTCAAGGGCCGCCAGTTGTGTTTCCAACTGCCCCTACACTTCCTGCGACTTTGCCTAGTTCGGCAGCTGCCTCCCCCAACACTCTTCCTTGCACCACTCCAGTACCTGTTTCTGCATCCTCTTTTCTTCCCTCTGTTTTTCCCCCTGTTTTCGCCTCATCTTCTCCTTCAGCGCGACAGCGCTTAGCTAATGTGGTTACTACATTATTGTCGCCTCTCTTTGATTCGTCTGGTGCGACTCCTGGTTTACAGCATAAGCAACTGCGTAGTCAATTGCCTAACCCTGATGAGAAAAAAGTAATAGATAGCATGGCGCGTAGATGGATTGTTTTCCCTTCATTGTATGATGTGGAATCAGTTGGCAACGTTTTCCATCAGTGGGATGCCCCAAAACAGAGATATGTGTTTGAGAAAATGTGCGAAATTCTTTGTGAAGAATTGGAGGATAGTGGTAAAGACCCGAGCCCGCAGGAGTTGTGTAGAGTGAGGTTTGATTTTGGAACTGGTATAATTGTGGATCGCGAGGTAGATAAAGCAGTTGCGGTTGTATTGTCCTTCAGGAATGATGATTGTCAACAGTCGTTGTTTGAACCTGATGTCTCTGTGGGAAAAAGGGTAAAAGCACGCCAATATCTGATGCGTGAGGTTCCACCAGTTTGGAGACCCGCTGATGCAAATGCTAATCCACCTGTCGTAGCACATTTCCAGCGTATTTGGGTACATGTTCCATAGAAAAGATCTGAGGTGTTAGCACTCAAGCAGTCATTGCCTGATCCCCGTAAAAACCCTACTGGTTATTATAAGGAGTTGTCACAGACTGCAGAATCGTGTGTAATGAATCTGGCTGATGTAGATATGCTGTTTGGGAATGTGGTTCCACAGCCTTTGTGGGGATCCATACGTAATACGGATCATGCTGCAGAACTAGGAGACACATGGGCTAGTATCATCGCTGCTGATGCTAGACAAACTGGTGGTGCGAAACCTGAGCCTTTAGTAGCTGAACTGCCTGGTAGAATCATCACGTATATGAAGACAATAATGCCCGCGATGCGCGTAAATTGGGACAAGCTATCTGCATGCAAGCAGAAGAAAGATGAGACAGTGTCAGACTTCTTCACCAGGTTTGAAGAAACGTTTGTTGACCACAGTGGGCAAGATATGAGTACTGAGGGTGGCCAACGGTTGTTTGTGGATAAGTTTGTGCAGAATTTACTTCCTGACCTGTCTAAAAAGTTAAAAGATTCAGAAAGTTCTTGGGCTGTTTCCTCTTCAGCGCAAATACTGGCTACTGCACAGTATTATGAAAACAGAGATAAAGACGAGAAAGATAGAACAGAAAAGAAAACGAAGGAATTAAAGACAAAGGTCCTTTTACAGCAGGCCTATCCGCCACGTGGAGGTCAGAATAATTATAGGCAACCCCAAGGTGTCTATCACCAACCGCAACAATTTCAGAACAATCAGCAAATGAACGGGTATTATCAACCACGTGTCCCTGTAGGTCCCAACCAATGTTCATATTGCAAAGAGGAAGGTCATTTTAAATATAGTTGCCCTAAACTAATGCAGCGGAACGGTAATGCGTATGGCGCAAGAGGTAGAGGTGGTCAGCAAGCTCCTAGAGGCAGAGGGCGTGGAAGTGTTCGCCAGAACGCGCGTCCTCTTCCGCCCCAAAGCGCCATTAATAGCTTTGATCAGCAAGCCAATGCGACTAGTAATACAGCTCAGTATTATAATAATGATTATTATGCAGAGGACGGTGATGCAGAAAGTAATGATTACTAGGACAGCCGTAGACAGAGAGAGGGAGTTGTTTCAGTGCCAGTGGATCAGAGTGGACCGTATGTTAAGGTAACTACAGCAAATGTAACGGAGCCCTTTCTGCTAGACACTGGTGCTGCAAAGAGTTCAATCATGCATTCAAAACTCCCTGGCGCACCTTTGTCTGGCGATATAATGTTTCAGTAGGTTTTTCTGGCGCCCCGGTTAGGAACCCGATTTCTAGTCCCATGTCACTTACTATTGGGCCTTGCGAGCTGAAAGCACCCCTGATTCTGACAACAGGTTGTGGTGAGAATTTGTTGGGATTAGATTTGTTGAAAAGATTGCATGCTACACTGTATTGTTCACCGTCAGGAGTACAACTTACATTAGGCAAGAAAGTGATTTCACCGATGTACTTGTCTAAAAATACAATGCCACCTGAATTGTCATCCCTTCCGGATGCCCTTTGGGCTACTGGTCCCAATGATGTGGGCCTCTTGGAGATACCGCCATACGTGGTAACTTTAAAGGCTAATGTCAGACTGCCACGTATTCCCCAGTATAAGATCTCTAATGAAGGCCAGAAAGCATTGTTAGACATTGTCAGCGACTTGATTAATAAGGGTGTAATTGAAGAGACAAGAGGCAATGTTTGCAATAGTCCGATTTTACCTGTCTTAAAACGAACGGACCCTTCACAGCCACCTGTTTACAGATTTGTGATTGATCTTCGAGAGGTTAATAAGATTGTTGTGCCACAGTTTCCAGTTGTCCCTGATATAACTGCCTTGTTAACGATGATTCCAGCTTCTGCTGCATGGTTTTCAGTGATTGATTTAAAGAATGCTTTCTTTAGCATCCCAATTGCAGAAGGGAGCAGAGACATTTTTGGCTTTAGTCTGGGAGGCCGAAGCTTCTGCTTCAAACGCGCTCCCCAGGGCTACTGTGAGAGTCCATCCATATACAGTCAAGCTTTGAAAGCGCAGCTTGATGCACTTGTTTTACCTAGTGGCGCTATTCTGATTCAATACGTGGACGATTTACTAATCGCCGCAGATACTGAACAGATCTGCAAAGAAGCCACATTGTCATTGTTGCGCCATTTATCTGCTTTCCATCACAAAGTGTCTCTCTCTAAGCTGCAATATTGTCGACAAGAAGTGACCTACTTAGGTCATCTCTTGTCGAAGGAGGGAAGGAAACTGACCCCAGAAAGAATTCAAGCCATTGCACAGTTGAGTGTGCCGAAAACACAGAGAGAAGTACGTGCTTTCTTGGGCATCACTTCATACTGTAGGCATTGGATCCCTAATTTTTCCTTGTTGGCAAAACCTTTGTTAGCCTTAACATGCAAAGACACACCGAATCCTATCCCATGGTCTGAAGAGTGCCAGAAAAGTTTTGTGGAATTGTGTAATGCATTATGTTCGGCACCTGTGTTGGGTACTCCTGACTACAGCAAGCCTTTTACATTGTATGTTCACGAGAAAGATGGATGTGCGTTATCAGTGTTAACACAGCCTTTTGGCGACAGACCGCGCCCATGCGCATATTTTTCATCAACCTTGGACCCTGTAGCGAGGGCATTGCCGAGCTGTCTGAGAGCGACAGCTGCTGCAGCTATGTCTATCCGACAATCTGCTGGTTTGGTAATGGACAACTGTTGGAAACAGCCCACTCCCACTCCGCAGGGTGGTGGTGGACTCCCCGAACACACTGTGGTAGCTTGGCTCGAGTGGTCAGGAAACAGGCACCGTGCTAAGCATACAATATACCCATACAATAACCATGCGTGCATCCGTTCCAAAAACGACTCTACACCGTAAAAATTATGAAAATATCTTTCTTTATCTTTTTCTCTTAGTTGCTGATTGGGAAAATAAATAAGTCAATCACAATATACAAATTTTAAATAGTGCAGGTCAAATAAATACTGTCTGGAGATTCAATAAATAGGGGTGATCATAAATATAAAGGACATAAATAACAGTGCAGGTAATACAGGCAATTAAATATTCTGAGGCAATAAATACTGTCACCAATGAATATTGTACACCAACAAGTCCTGTGGACCAATAAATATAGTGAAGCAATAAATAGGTTAACCACAATAAATACAGGGCCCCCCAATAAATAATTAAGAGTATACAGCAACACTCATGTAATCAGATCACTTTTCAATTCCTAAGGGCTGATTTGGCCCAGGCACAGCTTGTAGGGTTGTGGAAGGCTTGAGGGGTTCTACTCCCTGGCTGGGACAAGGCTGAGGCCTAAACTGAGGTAGATCAAGGGGGGAATACCAGTGCCCTGGCTTTCTCTCTCCACACAACCTCTCTAGGTTAGTCCCAATTCACCCCTGGCACAGTCAGGTTGGTTCCAGCACCTCCCTAGCCCCTTAGAGCAGTCTCTCAGGTCTCCACAGGGCCTTAGGCGCCCTCTACTCCACTTACTGCCCTTTTTCTGATGTTCCGACGCCGCTGGAGTCGTGTCGATGCCGTGAGGCGGTTCCGGTTCGGTCTCGGCGGCCTCGGCACAATGTCAGTTCTAGACGACGCCGGTAGGCGGTTCCGGTCCGATGTCGGCGGCCTCGGTTCGATCTCTACCTCCGATTCGACGGCGTCGGGCAGTCTCTACTCGATGTCGACTTCGGGCGGCTCCGGTCCGATGGCGCTCTCGGCTTCGATGACGTCGGCCGGCCTGGCCTCGATGTCGACTTCCGGCGACTCCGGGGTGCGATCCTCACCCCCGACCTCCGGTGCTCCTCCTCTCAGGTTCCGGGCGACTCCGGAGTGCGATCCTCACTCCCGACCTCCGGTACACTTCACCTCGGTCTCCGACGACTCCGGAGGGCGGACTTCACTCCTCCGATGACGCCGCTCACTCGACCTCGGTTAACTTCCTCCTCGACCTTTGGTATTCCTCACGACCTCCGTCGGCGCCCTCTCACGACCTCAGGCGGCTCCGGGTACGACGTCTGCTTCTTCAGTCAGCGCCGCTTCTCCACCTCGGGCTCCAGGTCTTAGGCTACTCGACGCCGGACTCCAGGGAAACCAGTTTCCAGGTCAGGATCTTGCTGCTTTCTGCTTCTAAGGCCTGTTCCTGCTGTCCAGGTCCTTAGGATGAGTTTTTCTGGCTTCTTCCCACACAGGGCTACAGGCTGGGATCCATCAGTAGGGACTAGTATCAAGGGTGGGTTTATGGACCCCACTCCAGGCACAAGTTTCCACCCCTGCTGCTTCACTCCTTCCTCCTTCACTGTTGTGCTGTTCTCTCTTCACCAGTCAGGTGCCAACTGCCAGCTCCAACTGCCAACACTCTGTCTTAACCTCCCAACATTCTAAACCGCCTCCAACTGTCACAGAGTTCTGGAATGTTCTGGAAGGTGCTGGTAGGTTCCAGTGGATGCTGGTGATGTCACAGGTGGCCACCATTTTGTGCTCCAGGCCCCCAGACAGAAGTTTCAGGGGTAGATAAAATGGCTCCCTGAATCTGCAGCCACACTAAAAAGTCTGGTGGTTCCCAAAAAGGAAAAATTCAAACAGGGTTTGAGGCAAAAGTGGGACAAAATAAATAATGATGAGGAGGGACCACCCAAAGGGCTGACAGGTCTAACACGCGTTCCCCCCAGCTGAAAGTGGGGAGAGCTACCCAACCCCTTGGGAGTTCTCATCACTAAGGCGGAAATACCTTGAGAGACCGTCTGCATTGGCGTGGTCCACTCCAGGCCGATGTTCCACCTGAAAGTCCATCCCCTGTAGGGAAATAGACCACCTCAACAACTTGGGATTCTCCCCCTTCATTTGCATCAGCCAACGAAGGGGTCTGTGGTCGGTCTGAACTAGGAAGTGCGAGCCAAACAGGTATGGCCGCAACTTCTTCAGAGCCCATACCACTGCAAAGGCTTCACGCTCTATTGCACTCCACTTCTGTTCCCTGGGAAGTAGTCTCCGGGATAGGAAGACCACGGGTTGATCCAGACCCTCTTCGTTGAGTTGCGATAACACTGCCCCAATGCCATGTTCTGATGCATCTGTCTGGACAATGAACTTCTTGGAAAAGTCTGGGGCCCTTAAGACCGGGGCCTCGCACATGGCTTTCTTCAATCTCACAAAGGCCTGCTGACAGGCCTCCGTCCAGACTACCCGTCGAGGTTGTTTCTTGGACGTGAGCTCCGTGAGGGGGGCTACGATGGTACCGTACCCCTTCACGAAGCGGCGGTAATATCCCGTGAGGCCCAAAAATGCTCGGACCTCAGTCTGTGTCTTGGGGGGTTCCCAGGCCATGATGGCCTCGATCTTCGCCTGGAGGGGTTGCACCGCTCCCCTACCCACCAAGTGTCCAAGGTACACTACCGACCCCTGCCCGATCTGGCACTTGCTGGCCTTGATCGTCAATCCAGCTTGTCTCAGGGCCTGGAGAACAGCTTGCAGGTGACGCAAGTGATCCTCCCAGCTGTTACTGAAGACGGCTATGTCATCCAGATAAGCAGCAGAGAAACTCTCCATTCCGGTGAGGATCTGGTTTACCAGGCGCTGAAACGTGGCAGGTGCGTTCTTGAGCCCAAAGGGCATCACACAGAACTGGTAGTGGCCATTGGGCGTGGAGAAGGCTGACCTTTCCCTTGCTCCATCAGTCAACGAGATCTGCCAGTACCCTGAAGTAAGGTCAAAGGTACTTAGATATTGGGCAGCTCCCAGCCGGTCAATCAATTCATCCGCCCTAGGGATCGGATGAGCATCAGTTTTGGTCACTGAATTCAGTCCCCGATAGTCCACACAGAACCTCAGTTCTGGTTGGGCACCCGGTGGTGCAGCTTTCGGTACTAACACCACCGGACTAGACCAGGGGCTGCTAGAAGGTTCAATCACTCCTAGCTCCAGCATCTTAGTGACTTCACTATGAATGCTGGCCTTCACCTTGTCTGACATCCGGTAGATCTTGGACTTCACAGGTGGGCTGTCTCCTGTGTCCACGTCATGGACGCACAGGTGAGTCCTACCCGGGACAAGGGAGAACAACGAAGAGTACTGCCCCAGGACCTGGCGACAGTCCTCCTGCTGTTCAGGAGTTAGAGATGGGGAGAGAATCACTCCCTCCACCGACCCATCCTTTTCTTGAGACGCAAACAGATCAGGGAGAGGCTCGCTTTCCACGTCCTCTCCTCCGTCAGTCACCATCATCAAGATGACTTCGGGCCTCTCGTGGTGGGGTTTGAGGCGGTTGGCATGCAGCACCCGCAGGGGCTGACGAGGGGTCTTCAGGTCCACCAAGTAGGTAGCCTTACCCTTCTTCTCCAACACCTCAAAGGGTCCTGACCAGCGATCCTGGAGGGCACTAAGCTCTCCGGGTTCGATCACCCACACCTTCTGGCCAGGCTCCAACTCCACCGGGTGAGCATTGTGGTCATACCACGCCTTCATTACTGCTTGGCTGGCTTCCAAGTTGTCAGAAGCTTGCTTCCACAACTTAGCCATTTGGCTCCGGAAGGCCAGCATGTAGCTCACCACATCCTGGGGGAGCTTTCTGGGAGTTCTTTCCCATCCGTCTCTCACCAGGTTAAGAGGTCCACGTACAGGGTGCCCATACAGAAGCTCGAAGGGGCTGAAGCCCACTCCCTTCTGTGGCACTTCCCTGTAAGAAAAAAGTAAACAGGGTAGGAGGACGTCCCATTTCCTCCGCAGGCTTTCAGGCAGACTTCTGATCATGCCTTTCAAGGTTTTGTTAAACCTCTCCACCAGACCATTGGTCTGGGGGTGGTAAGGAGTTGTGAACCGGTAGGTCACTCCACACTCCTTCCACATCGCCCGCATATACGCTGACATGAAGTTGGTCCCCCTGTCGGACACAACTTCCTTGGGAAAACCCACTCGGGTAAAGATTCCCATCAGGGCCCTAGCCACAACAGGTGCCGTTATGGTCCTCAGAGGTATTGCCTCTGGGTACCGTGTGGCATGATCCACCAGGACCAGGATAAACCGGTGACCAGCTGTAGTTGGCGGATCTAATGGACCCACAATGTCGATGCCCACCCTTTCAAAGGGGGTGCTAACGACAGGAAGTGGTTCCAGGGGAGCTTTCAGCTTCACCCCTGTTTTCCCACTGGCTTGGCAAGACACACATGTCCGGCAGTAGGTATCGGACGACACTTTCATCTGAGGCCAATAAAAGTGTGGGACAAGACGGGCGAAGGTCTTGTCTTGCCCCAGGTGTCCTGCCAATGGTATCTCGTGAGCCAACTCCAGAAGGAAGGCTCGATAACGTTGAGGAACTACCAAGGCTCGTGACGATCCATGTAGGGGTGCCTTGGGTTCACTGTAGAGGAGGCCATCCTCCCAGTAAACACTGTAGTTCCCTTCAACGTTCCCTGCTGCCTGGGCTTCGGCCTGTCGCCTCAGCCCCTCAAGGGTAGGGCACTCCCTCTGGCCCTGGCAGAATTCCTCCCTGGACGGGCCTCCCTCCACGTGCCACTCGGCCGGGATGGGTAGGTCCTCCAGGTTGGTAACGTCCCCCTCCGCAGACTCCTGGTCCACCACCTCCGGTGGCCTATCCGTCCTACGGGGTGGAGACGCCGAGGCAGGCTCCTCCTGTCCTCGGTTCTTCCCCTGACTGGCAGCTGGCTGGGCCTTTGGTCCAGGCTCCAGCCGAAATGAACTCCCTCTTCGGGTAGTCGCGGACCTTGTGCTAACACAGGCCCAGTCAGGTGTACCCAGCATCTCGGTGTGAGTCCGGTATTCCACCTCCTTCCAAGCGTTGTGCTCCATGTCATTCCCCAGCAGACAATCGACTGGCACGGCAGGGCTTACGGCAACTCGAAGTGAACCTGCAACCCCCCCCCATTCAAAGGGAACCTCGGCCACTGGATAGTGGCCTGTTCTGCCGTCAGCCATCGCGGCTGGGTGGAGTACATCGGGAATTACCTGCTCTGGAGACACCAGTTGACTACGCACCATAGTCATACTGGCTCCTGTGTCTCTCAGAGCCTCCCCTCTTTGGCCGTTGATGGTGACCCACTGCCCATACTTTGCGGTATTTGCGGGCACCTGGATCTTAGGAACCATCTCCCGTTCTCCCAGGGACACTAAAGTGACACCCGCCCACTCCCTTCCCTTAGTTAAGGGCATCTCCTCCCCGAGCACTGCACTAGCTACTCCGGGGGTCTTTCCTCCAGTGGGAGGGGGTGGTCGTTTCTGGCACTTCGGATCTCCTTTATAGTGTCCAACGCCACCGCACTCGTAGCAATGGACAACCCTTGGCTGCTGACTCTGGCCAGGATTAGGGTTTCTGGGTGGGTTAGCCTTAGAGGTGAATCCTGTTCCCTTCCCTTGGAAGTTATTTTGGGGGCCTTTGGAGAACTCCTTTTTCTTTTCCCCTCCCTCTTTCTTCTGGGGGGCGCCCTGTCCGGCCTTTTGAGTATCCCCTCCAGTCCCCCTTGTGGACACCCGGGTACTAGCCCAAATGTCCGCCTCCTCAGCAAGCTTCCAGGGACTGGTCAGCTTGCTATCCACCAGGTGTTGCCGCAGTTCAGGGAAACTTTCTCGAGCAGGTGTTCCTTCAGTACCAGGTCAAACAACCCCTCGTAGTTCCTCACTTCACTGCCCTGAATCCAACCTTCCATTGCCTTCTTTGCATAGTCCAGGAAGTCCACCCAATTCTGCGTGCCCAGTTTGTGACTACCCCATAACTTCTGTCTGTACTTTTCAGGTGTTAGTCCAAACTTTCTGATGAGCGCCAGTTTCATGGTGGGGTAGTGGGTCTGCTCATCCTCTTCGAGGGCCAATAAAGCATCCCTACCAGCTGGAGGCATGTACTTGTACAATCCCCCTCCCCAGTACTTCTCTGGAACCCCATGGGCCCTCAGTGAGACCTCATAGGCCGCTAGCCACTTGGCGATATCGTCGCCCACTCCATAGCTAGCTACTATGTCCTTTGGCAGGTATGGTTTAGATTCCCTGGTGATCTCTTGGGTCTGGCTGCCACCATTAGGAACAGGTTGTGCCCCGATTCTCAAGATCTGAAGATCTATTTCTTTCAGTCGCAATTCATGGGCCATCCTCTGCTCCTCCTTCTCCTTTTCCAGCCTTGCTAAGTCCCATGTGAGCTGTCTTTTCTCCCTCCGGTCTGTTAACTCCACCTCAGACAAGCCACCGCTAGAGGCACTGCTGCCCTTCCTAGAAATGGTTCTGGGCCCTGCTGACAGGTTCCCCACCTCAGGTTGGTACATCTCAGCCCCCTCAGGGTCAGGCTCTCCATCCCTGTCTTCCTCCTCAGCCTTGCTTTCTCGGCGTGCCTCCCCCCAAGCCATTAAGCTGGTTTGGAGTGCACCCTTCTTTGCTCCTGGGGGACAGTACACCCCCTCCCGCTGGCAAAACTCCCTGAGTTGGGCCACAGTGTACGTTTCTAGATTTTCTAGTACAAACTCCATCTTGCCCACTCAGGTTAGAGGACAGGTTTTGTGCAGTAACAATGCAGGGGGGTACCTTTAATAATACCTCCTCCCACCACCAGAGTAAATTTGGAAAAAACAAAAACCCACAATTAGGAAGGCCGCTTTGAGAAAACTCCCGGTGTAGGCCTATGGACTACCCACAGTTATTGTTGAGTATACGTAGGCACAGCTCTATCCCACCACTGAACACCAATTTATGTTGGAAACAGCCCACTCCCACTCCGCAGGGTGGTGGTGGACTCCCCGAACACACTGTGGTAGCTTGGCTCGAGTGGTCAGGAAACAGGCACCGTGCTAAGCATACAATATACCCATACAATAACCATGCGTGCATCCGTTCCAAAAACGACTCTACACCGTAAAAATTATGAAAATATCTTTCTTTATCTTTTTCTCTTAGTTGCTGATTGGGAAAATAAATAAGTCAATCACAATATACAAATTTTAAATAGTGCAGGTCAAATAAATACTGTCTGGAGATTCAATAAATAGGGGTGATCATAAATATAAAGGACATAAATAACAGTGCAGGTAATACAGGCAATTAAATATTCTGAGGCAATAAATACTGTCACCAATGAATATTGTACACCAACAAGTCCTGTGGACCAATAAATATAGTGAAGCAATAAATAGGTTAACCACAATAAATACAGGGCCCCCCAATAAATAATTAAGAGTATACAGCAACACTCATGTAATCAGATCACTTTTCAATTCCTAAGGGCTGATTTGGCCCAGGCACAGCTTGTAGGGTTGTGGAAGGCTTGAGGGGTTCTACTCCCTGGCTGGGACAAGGCTGAGGCCTAAACTGAGGTAGATCAAGGGGGGAATACCAGTGCCCTGGCTTTCTCTCTCCACACAACCTTCTAGGTTAGTCCCAATTCACCCCTGGCACAGTCAGGTTGGTTCCAGCACCTCCCTAGCCCCTTAGAGCAGTCTCTCAGGTCTCCACAGGGCCTTAGGCGCCCTCTACTCCACTTACTGCCCTTTTTCTGATGTTCCGACGCCGCTGGAGTCGTGTCGATGCCGTGAGGCGGTTCCGGTTCGGTCTCGGCGGCCTCGGCACAATGTCAGTTCTAGACGACGCCGGTAGGCGGTTCCGGTCCGATGTCGGCGGCCTCGGTTCGATCTCTACCTCCGATTCGACGGCGTCGGGCAGTCTCTACTCGATGTCGACTTCGGGCGGCTCCGGTCCGATGGCGCTCTCGGCTTCGATGACGTCGGCCGGCCTGGCCTCGATGTCGACTTCCGGCGACTCCGGGGTGCGATCCTCACCCCCGACCTCCGGTGCTCCTCCTCTCAGGTTCCGGGCGACTCCGGAGTGCGATCCTCACTCCCGACCTCCGGTACACTTCACCTCGGTCTCCGACGACTCCGGAGGGCGGACTTCACTCCTCCGATGACGCCGCTCACTCGACCTCGGTTAACTTCCTCCTCGACCTTTGGTATTCCTCACGACCTCCGTCGGCGCCCTCTCACGACCTCAGGAAGCTCCGGGTACGACGTCTGCTTCTTCAGTCAGCGCCGCTTCTCCACCTCGGGCTCCAGGTCTTAGGCTACTCGACGCCGGACTCCAGGGAAACCAGTTTCCAGGTCAGGATCTTGCTGCTTTCTGCTTCTAAGGCCTGTTCCTGCTGTCCAGGTCCTTAGGATGAGTTTTTCTGGCTTCTTCCCACACAGGGCTACAGGCTGGGATCCATCAGTAGGGACTAGTATCAAGGGTGGGTTTATGGACCCCACTCCAGGCACAAGTTTCCACCCCTGCTGCTTCACTCCTTCCTCCTTCACTGTTGTGCTGTTCTCTCTTCACCAGTCAGGTGCCAACTGCCAGCTCCAACTGCCAACACTCTGTCTTAACCTCCCAACATTCTAAACCGCCTCCAACTGTCACAGAGTTCTGGAATGTTCTGGAAGGTGCTGGTAGGTTCCAGTGGATGCTGGTGATGTCACAGGTGGCCACCATTTTGTGCTCCAGGCCCCCAGACAGAAGTTTCAGGGGTAGATAAAATGGCTCCCTGAATCTGCAGCCACACTAAAAAGTCTGGTGGTTCCCAAAAAGGAAAAATTCAAACAGGGTTTGAGGCAAAAGTGGGACAAAATAAATAATGATGAGGAGGGACCACCCAAAGGGCTGACAGGTCTAACAACAACACATTGATCGTTATGGTTCCACATGCTGTAGACACATTATTAAATAGGACCAAGACACAACACTTGACTAGTGCGCGATTATCAGGTTATGAGCTCACACTGTTAGCAAATCACATACACATAAAGAGATGCAACACGCTGAATCCAGCTACATTATTGCCAGTTCCAGCAGACCTAGATGAGAGTGAGCAACATGACTGTCTGTTCAGAACAGAAGAAGAGACGAAATGGAGAGTAGATCTAAAAGATACTCCCCTGACTGAGTGTGATGGTACTTTATGGGTGGATGGTTCGTGTTTCAAGCTCCCTAATGGCGACACGACTGCTGCATATGCTATCACGACTTTGCATACAGTTGTGGAAACTGCACGAGTGCCACATAATTCGGCCCAAGCAGCAGAATTAATCGCCCTCACGAGAGCATGCGTGTTGTCTGAAGGAATGAGAGTGAATATTTACACAGATAGCCAGTACGCCTTTGGCGTGGCTCATAATTTTGGGCGTTTGTGGAAAGAGCGTGGGTTCCTGACGTCGCATGGAGCTAAAATTCAGAATGGCAAGTTGGTGAATGATCTCCTTGAATCACTGACCCTACCGTTGCAAGTTGCGATCATGAAATGCAGTGCGCACAGGAAAATCACAGATGATGTTGGACGTGGGAATGCGTTTGCTGATGAGACCACGAAAGAAACAGCACAGAATGTAAAGACTAGAATGTATGTTGCAGGCCCCGCAAGATGGGTTGACGATGTTGGAATGTGTGAGAACACAATAGAGAGTGTGAAGTCGCTTCAAGCTGAAGCTACAGAGAAAGAGTTAAGCAAGTGGAGAGAAAGTATGGGTAAGTTGGATGAGAATGGTTGTTGGATTGATCTGACAGAACATAGGCGATGGTTGTTACCTGACGCATATGTGCTTCCAGTGGTTACAATGGCACATGGAATGGCACACATCAGTACGAAAGGTATATGCAAGTTGTTGGCTCCAGTATGGCAAAATGCTGGAATTCCCAAGTGTGCAGAGAATGTGGTCAAGAATTGCATGGTATGCTTAAAGTACAACCCTGGTAGGGGAACCCCAACTCCAGCTGGTCACTTTGCACCCCTTCCTGTCCATTCGAAGTTTTGCAGCTGGACTTTATTCACATGGAAAGATGCAACAATCTGAAATATGTACTGGTGGTTGTTTGTGCTTTCTCGAAATGGATAGAGGCTTATCCTCTGAAAGATAACACTGCCCTATCCACAGCCAAAGCCCTTGTGAAAGAATTTTTCCCTAGGTTTGGGATGCCAAGAATGGTGTGGTGTGATAATGGAAGTGAGTTCGTGGGTAAAGTGATGAAGAATGTATGTGAAGGTTTAGGCATCCAGCAAAAATTCCATGCTGCAAATCACCCCCAATCAGCTGGATTAGTAGAACGCTACAATGGAGCCTTAAAGCTCAAGCTGGCTAAAATCCAGGCGAGCACCGGTCTTAAATGGCCTGACGCTCTGCCTTTAGCACTCCTGTCCACCAGAATGACTGTACACTCACGAGTGGGACTTAGTCCTTACGAGGTTGTTTTTGGCCGCCCGGCCAACGTATGGGGTGTACCGAGGCCTACGAAATTTAGTGAGATTGAGCATCCAGTACTACTCGATTACCTGTATGATTTGACTATTAAACTGCGTGTTTTGCACCAACAGGTACATGATACTCTCCCTCAAGCCTCTGAAACTCCTGGACACCCTATCAACCCTGGTACGTGGGTGCTAGTCCGAAATTTCCAGCGCAAGAGCAACGACGAGCCTCGCTGGATGGGCCCTCACCTTGTGCTTTTGTCGACAATATCAGCGGTGCGAGTAAAAGGGAAGAAGCACTGGATCCATGGCACCCACTGCAAAGTAGTCCCCTTGCCTCTGCCCTATGACCGGTGGGTCCAGGAGGGAATCGTCGACTCTGAGACAGACACTGTACCTCGTTTTGTACCATTCAGTGACGCACGCATAAGAGGCACAGTTTCAGACCAAGAGAGTGACAATATTCTGCAAGAAGCTGTGCCACCATCAAATCGACTGGACACCACTGAGCCTGAACTTTTGTTCCAAGACCAAACAGCACCTGGCCGTCTCCGTTATAATTTGAGACCAAGGCCCATGGACAAATAAAGATTTCCTTACTATTTCCTTTTTGACATTTTTAACTCTCCCATCTGAAAGACTTTCTTGATTTTTGTTTTTCGAACCACCATCCGGGTTCAGCCGCAGGGTCGCGGTGCCAAGACTTTGGGGTACAGGCCAAAGACGTTAGGTCAACGGTTCTGGTTGGTCTAGGGCGTTTCCCTGGACTGACAGGCGTACTCCTTAGCAGAAGAAACTCATCCGCCGCGAGCGGCCCGTTTAGAGGATGGAGTTTTTTAAGATGGAGAGACCCGTTGAGGAAATGAACTTTAAAGCAAGGATGTGTAGAACTGTAAAAAGTAAATGTTTTGTATTTTTGTGCCTTTTTACACTGTGTAGTATAATAATGTTTATTGTAGGTTTTGTGTTTTTCTCCGCTCAAAAGCCCATTGCACCCACTGTACAGCCTATACCTCTTTCTACTGCCTCCTCTCACTCTTTTCACCCTTTGCCTGAGCACGAACAGACCAGACGATCAGAGTTTGTAAATAACTCGTTTATCCAGCTCTTGCACCAGCACCAACTAGTCATGAATACGACCAATTGCTGGGTGTGTGGGTTAATGCCACATACCATTACCAAGGGTATTCCTTATTTGGTGCTGCCGTATAGTTACAATGGATCGTCATGGGCATTCCAGACCATGTTCCTCTATGCTCTAGATACGTACTCCCCTCGACAACCGCGTTCCATCAGACCTGGTACAAATAACAAAGCCTTAGTGAGAGGAATTGCCGATATGAGTAGGGATATCGATGCATACTCATCCATTCCCAAAGAAGAATTGAGACCTTATGTAGGATGGAACGCGACGGGGTATAGTATTAGTCTGGGTGAAAGACAGCGAAAAATCTCATCCCCAATCTGGTTCGTACCCCACATGGGTCGGTTCTGCTTACAGGGTAATGGTCAGAATCCTAGAGCTCAACTGGGAAGAAGTGACTGTACTGAAACGTACACTTTCCCGTCGCAGTTCTCCCCTGCGTTTTTGGCTGCCAAGGGCACATATTTCATCTGTAATGACCGAGCATATACATGGCTGCCCCCTGATTTCTCGGGCACATGTTATATTGCGAACTTGCTACCGCCAACATTCACTGCTGCCTCTGATTATCACAAGACCAGAGTTGTGAGAGGTGTGATTAGTAAGGAGGATACTGCCGGTCAGGAAGCGGGAGACTTCTTCTTGGGTTTCCTGCCATTTTGGGGACCTATGGTGAATAGTAGGAACCTGCGACAACTGACACGTGTGGTTGAATCCACTGTTAATGTAACGGCTGGTGCCCTTGGTAATCTGACAGCTGAGCTCCAAGCGGATCGCCTTATGACTTTACAGAACCGCATGGTTCTAGACGTTATTCTTGCAGACCGCGGTGGGGTATGTAAGGTTATTCAATCCAGTTGTTGCATTTTCATACCAGATAACGCTCCAACAGTGTATCAAGCCATCTCCAAACTCCATAAAATATCTGAATCCATACACGTGGATAAGGGAGACTGGTCACTGGTGGGGTGGTTCTGGGAACTGATATCTGCCTGGGGTTGGAAAGTTCTGATGGTCATTGGAATGATCTTAGCCATTCTTTTCCTGTTCTGTCTGTGCATACAGTGCGCTCCAGCGATATGTGGCCTCTGTGCTACCTTATGTGTAAGGAAACCTGTATCGAGGGACGAGCTAAGTAATAGGATGATGCTACAGCAACATCTCCATGACTTTGCGAACATTGACCTAGACTCGGATTGAGATGAGTATAGTGCTTGCCTATGTAAGGGCAAAAGGAGGGTCTGTCGTACTTTAATCTCTCCCACCGCATAGGGGACAGGGCCCTACCCCTGTCTATCTCGGTATTAGCAAACCGCAAATGGTAAATGCGGCATGTACGAGTGCTTTATATATCGTTCTAGCTATGAATGCACTGTGTACACATTATTCTGCTTCACTACACGGGTTCCATTTTGGAAGCGGTGGCCATCTTGTCATTGCCCTCACATAAGCTATAATGGAGCAAATACGGGCCTCACAGTACATGTGCTTTCCCGTGACTTCTTTGTGACCTGGGCAGCTGGCTCTGCTGCCCCGGGTCAAACCGGTCTCACGAGCTCCCCTTCCTCCGTCCACCTGTGATTAGCATCAGGGCTTGACCCATCATAAAACCCTTTCATTCTACACAAACCTCCGGCTAATCTCTTTCACACCTGCTTGTTCCTGCTTTATGACTTGTTTCCCAAAACAGGAGATGCTCATGTTTATTGGGGGGTCTATTGATATCAAATGTGGGATCTGAACCTTACTGTGTAAATCATTGTGGGCTGGCCGAACTGGAATGTGGGATGGTCATCATGACTCTGCCTTTTCCTTTGAAATGTATACATGTAATGGCCATATCATAAAACCTAGGAATGTATGCTTGAGGCAGGGAAAACTGTATTTAAGATGAAGTCCGTTTCTATGATTTTCAGCAGTCTCCTGAGAACATACACGCTGTTGTACTTCTAGGATATCTGTAATTGGTCTGCAGCCAATAAACGAATCTTTGACTTCACCCAGAAGACTCTGTGTTTCTGTAGGTCTGGAACAGGGTGAACCCAGAAGTCATAGGGTGTGTGCCCCTGCACTGCTGGGTCTAAAATACCCAGTACTTCAGTGCATTGCGCATGGTGCATGGGTATGTACCTGGGCCATATGGGCTGAGGGCAATGGTGTCTGTTTCTGAGTTGTACAATATGTTTAGTGATCCCCACCCTCCCAGAATCCCGGACAACCAGTCTTGGGTTTGTGGTTTGTGTAGCCTGGGACATGGCATGGACTTGCTTTGTGAATGGGGCATGCACATGTTAGTGGCATGAGCATTGTTTTTGAGTGTGGTTGTGTCCGGTGAGGGCTTGGGGATAGGTGAGTGCATTTGTTGTAGTTGGGGTGTGAATGCCATTACCTCCATGTTACGTAAGTTGTTTGTGTACTCACCAGGCTCGGCAACTCCTTCGACTCCGTGTACTCCCACCGGCGGAAGCAGGGCCATCACCTTCTCCTCCCAGGGATGGTAATGTACCGGTCTGCGGCGCAGCCCACCTCCTGTGATGTTACTCTGGGCGTAGTCTTCGTTCATTTTGCGCTTGACTGCCCTCCGCAGATCGTACCACCTGGCTTGGCATTCATTCCTGGTCCTTCTGATGGGCGCAACAGCATTCACCCGATCGACGATCCTCTGCCACAGGCGTGATTTTTCGGCTATGCTGGTCTGTCTGACCAATGTTCCAAAGAGCTGTGGCTCGACTCTGATGACTTCGTTGACAAGGATGTCCAGCTCCTCCCTTGTGAACTTTGGATTCTTGTCTGTGGGCATGGTGTGGGGTTTGGGTGTGGATGGTTGTGGGTGTGTGGGTGTGAATGTGTAGGTGTGTGTGTGAATGTGTAGAGGGGGTATGTGTGAAGGAGGTTGTGTGATGGTGTTTAAGTTAAGGTGTATGGGTGCTGTTGTTTGTGTGTGGTGTCTGTCAGCAGTGGGTCTGTTGCAAAGGCTCATGGTTTGTGAGTGTGGGTCCTTTTTATTGGTCCACTTGTGGGTGTGGCTGGGTTTGAAATTTTGGTGGGTGTGTTATAAGAGGTGGTTGTGAGTTTGGGCCTCTATTTGCCTGATTGGATGTGCCAGGTCAGTCTTTTAGATGTTTTTAGTACTGTAGATGTGTTTTGTGGTGTTGTGCGATTCGAATTGACCCTCCTTGTGCTGTTTTTCAGTGTCCTGGTTCTGTGCGAGTCGTTTTAGCGTATGTAAGGTGCGTACATACGCGATGTTGTTGTACAGTGCTCACATATGCAATGTTGTTGTACGGTTCATACATACGCCATGCTGGGGTACGGTGGTGGGGTACGGTGCATCCAAGTACGCGGCTGGGGTACGGTGGTGGGGTACGGTGCGTACAAGTAAGGGGCTGGGGGACAGTGTTGGGGTACAGTGCTGGGGTAGGGCGCTAGGGTAGGGTGCTGGGGTACGGTGCATCCAAGTAGGGGCATGGGGTACGGTGCTGGAGTACGGTGCGTCCAAGTACGGGGCTGGGGTACGGTGGTGGAGTAGGGTGCGTACAAGTAAGGGGCTGGGGTACGGTGCGTCCAAGTAGGGGCATGGGGTATGGCGCTGGGGTACAGTGTGTCCAAGTACGGGGCTGGAGTACGGTGGTGGGGTACGGTGCGTACAAGTAAGGGGCTGAGGGGCGGTGGTGGAGTATGGTGCGTACAAGTAAGGGGCTAGGGGACGGTGGTGGGGTACGGTGCATACAAGTAAGGGGCTGGGGTAGGGTGGTGGGGTACGGTGCGTACATGTACGGGGCTGGGGTACGGTGGTGGGGTACGGTGGTGAGGTTCGGTGCGTCCAAGTACGGGGCTGGGGTACGGTGTTGGGGTACGGTGCTGGGGTACGGTGCGTACAAGTACGGGGCTGGGGTACGGTGGTGGGGTACGGTGCGTACACGTATGGGACTGGGGTACAGTGCAGACATGGGGGGGTACGATGCAGACATGTGGGGGGGGCTGTATGACTCGTATCCCTGGCACAAGTTTACCCGGATACGAGTGGTATGGAGTTCGATCCATACAGAGCCTCCATGCGCTTGTGTTTTCAGACGGCCGCTACAGATCGTACTTCCACGCTTGGACTTCAGTTTTACAATTTGTATGTAAAAATGTCCAGGGACGTCTCATAGACTTTTCCGGAAGTCAATCGTATGGATTTTTCACGTACGAATCGTACTTCGCCGTTTGTACAGGACTTGTACGATTCGTACGTAAAAAAATACGGATGCGAGTCGGACGGTAATTTTTTTAAACTGATCGGAATCGGCACCTAGGTGTTGTATTTATTCAATGTAATACATTTAGGGCCTTATTATGAGTTTGGCCATGCAGGAGTGGGACCGCCCCACGGTATGCAGACAGAATATCGAGTTGGAAATGTCGACTTACACAAATATCGAGTTGGAAATATCGTGACACAGCAAGAATATCATGGTCAAGAATATTGATTTTAAGGTAAGAAATATTGTTTTTAAAATATCGAAGTCATTAATATCGATTGCAAAAATATAGGGGTTGATTCTGATCCTAGAGAAACCGGGTACGAACCGTCCGTCGGAGCGTTTTCTCCGTCCGACTCGTACCTGGTAAAAACATCATACAAACATGCAAGTACGATTCGTACAAAACACCGACCGACACAAAAACACATACAAATGTGATCCGGGACGGCGTGTACGTAACAAGCGGACGGAGTTAGGCAGCTTTTTACGTACCAGCAAGTACGATTCGTACCGACAGCACTCCGGACGGCTATATTTTTACGGCACACAAAAAGTGCTGGTAAAGCTAATTACGCCGCGAAGCGTGAGGACGGTACGCGCCGGACACCCCCCAGCCCCCCCGTATGTCCGCGCCGTACCCCCAGCCCCCCGTATGTCTGCGCCGTACCCCCAGTCCCCCCGTATATCCGCGTCGTACCCCCAACCCCCCCGTATGTCCGCGACGTCTCCCCAGCTCCCCGTATGTCTGTGACGTCTCCCCAGCCCCCCGTATGTACGGTGCGGACCCCCACCCCCGTATGTATGGGGTGGGGTGGGGGTCTGCACCATACATATGGGGGGGTGGGGTGGGGGTCCGCACCGTACATACGGGGGGTGGGGGTCCGCACCGTACATACGGGGGTGGGGTGGGGGTCCGCACCGTACATATGGGGGGTGGGGTGGGGGTCCGCACTGTACATACGGGGGTTGGGGTGGGGGTCCGCACCATACATACGGGGGGGTGGGGGTCCGCACCGTACATACGGGGGGTGGGGAGGGGGTCCGCACCGTATATACAGGGGGTGGGGTGGGGGTCCGCACCGTACATACGGGGGGGTGGGGTGTGGGTCCGCACCGTACATACGGGTGGTGGGGTGGGGGTCCACAACATACATACGGGGGGTGGGGTGGGGGTCCGCACAGTACATACGGGGGGCTGGGGGTACGGCACGGACCTACGGGGGGCTGGGGGGACGTCGCGGACATGCTGGGGGGATGGGGGTATGGCGCGGACATGGGGGGTGTTCGGCACGTATGCGGGCACATGTTTGGACGTGTCCATGGTTACTGCAGAGGTTCGCTCCGTACTGTGTTTTTACCATACGGTTGTGGATTCGGACGGACGGGACGGATCGTACTTGTGCGTTTGGACGTCGGTTTACCGAGTCGTACGTAAAAACGTCCTGGGATGTGTCGGACACTTTTTCCGACCCGAGGACGTGTCGGGGTATATTCCCAATGCGATTCGTATGGTGTTTTTTACATACGAATCGTACTTACCAGTTTGTGCGGGACGTGCACGATTCGTACGTAAAAAAATCCGGATACGATTCGTACGGGGAATATTTCTCCAGGATCGGAATTGACCCCATAGTTGCTTAAAATATTGATTTTTTAAATAGTGTTACGTATTTTAGTATGTTTTTTAAACGTATGTGATCTATTTTTTGGTATAAGTATTGTTTTGTTTTTTAATATAGGTGTTACATTTTTAGTAGTTATTAATTTCATTTTAATTACATTGTGCACTTTTTAGTTCTGTAGCGGGTTGTGGGTTTATTGTGGAATAGGGTGGAATGTAATTCAATTATAATTAATTAATGATTATTTTTTATTTATTTATATTTATTTAATTTAGATTTTATAGTGTTGATTGTGGGAAGTGATTTATTATTTATTAATTGGTTGTTAATTAATTAATTGGTAATTAATTATGGTAATTGTGTTATGTTTTTTAGAAGCAGGTTGTGGGGATTATAGGGGTAAAGGGTGGGGAGTAATTTAATTATAATAAATTAATGTTTTTGTTTTTTTATTAATATTTATTTAATTTAGATTCGATAGTGTTAAATGTGGAAAGTAATGTATTATTACTTAATTATTAATTGGTTGTTAATTAATATTTAAATAATTGGTGATTGTGTTAATTGTGTCATTTCTTTAGGCACGGGTGGTGGGGTTAATAGGGATAAAGGGTGGGAAGTAATTTATTTTTAATTATTTCATAATTATTTGTTTATTAATGCAAAAAAATAATTAAAATGTATATATGGCAATTGTTTAATTAATTTTAGATGTGAGTTGTGGGGTTTATATTGGTAAAGGGTTGGAAGTAATGTATTTTTAATTAATTAATAAGTAGTTGTTAATTGTTATAAACTTATGAATTTAAAATTAATTATTGAAAATGTGTAATGATTTTTAGGTGTGGGTTGTGGGGTTTATAGGAGTAGAGGGTGGAAAGTATGTATGTTGAATTAATTAATAACTAGTTGATCATTAATATTAATTCATCAATTGATAATTAATTTGGGTATTTTTTTCTTTTGTGGGTTTTGGTTTTATAGGGGTAATGTTTGGGGAGTAATATAATTTGTATTTGTTTTAATTTGTTTTTTAATTAATATTTATTTAATTGATAATTAATTATGTTAATTATGGAGGTAAAAGTTTTTTAAATTTAGATGTGTGTTGAGAATTGTGTGGTGTTATAGGGTAGTAAATAAAAAAGATTACATTTATGTAATAATTAATGTTTTTGTTTATAAATAATTTCTAATTAAAAATAGTTATTTGGTTGTAAAAAATGTTTGTAATTTATTTAATATAATATTTCTAGGTATTTGTCATATCTATTTAACCGTATATTATGTCTCTATCTTTTTTCATTTTTAATATTTTTATATATGTTTTCTTTTTTTGCTTTCTTAACCCCTTCAGCGCTGGGCGAATTCCGCCGCGGTGCTGAAGGGTTCGAGCGCGGGCGGGCTCATGACGGAACGGTTCCGTCATGAGCACAGCTCAACCGTGGCTCATGACGGAACCGTTCCGTCATGAGCATGGAAGGGGTTAAATTTTTTGTGTTTATATTTTGTTTGTTTTTATGTTTGGACCAACCCCAGTGGGAATATTAATTTTTACCCCTCCACTATCCAACACTTTCCCTATTGTTGCACTAACTGGAGCGGGACTAGTAGTTTTTACCCCTCCGCTATCCAACACTTTTCCTCTTGTTGCACTAACTGCAGTGGGAATAGTATTTTTTACCCCTCCACTATCCAACACTTTCCCTATTGTTGCACTAACTGGAGTGGGAATAGTATTTTTAACCCCTCCGCTGTCCAAAACTTTCTCTATTGTTGCACTAACTGGAGTGGGAATATTATTTTTTACCTCTCCGCTATCCAACACTTTACCTATTGTTGCACCAAATGGAGTGGGAATAGTCTTTTGCTATCCAACACTTTCCTTACTGTTGCACTCACTGGAGTGGGAATAGTATTTTTTACCCCTCCGCTATACAATATTTTCCTTACTTTTGCACTCAATGGAGTGGAAATAGTAATTTTTATTCCTCCGCTTTCCAACATTTTCCCGACTGTTGCACTAACTGGAGTGGGAATAGTAATTTTTACCCCTCCGCTATCCAACACTTTCCCTACTGTTGCACTCACTGGAGTGGAAAATGTAAGTTTAAAGATTTTTAAATAGTTTAATGTTTTAATTTATAATATAATGTTTTTTTTAAATTAGATTTTATGTTATTGATGTATGTATATATATTTATGATATTTTTTATATATTTATAAAATTATAAAAAACACTAAAATTAATAATCTATTGTTTTAAAGTATATATATATATATATATATATATATATATATATATTACATTTTATATGGAAACCACAGTCCTGAAACGATCACGTTTTTTTGGATCAAGAAAACAGGTACGGACCTCCAGCGTGGTGAAAAATTATTTTCTTTTATTGTGCAGATTTAAAAGTGCCAGTGCAAAGTAATTTGACAGCAAGTGCCCAGCCTGACGCGTTTTGACTGCCAAACGGCAGTCTTGATCACATTACATTTTATATACGTATGTATTTTTTAAATGAGATGTATTAGTTATATTTGTCAAAATGTATATTAAGGGGCCGATTCCGATCCTGTATTTTTTTCCCCCGTATGTCTCGTATCCGTATTTTTTTACGTAAGAATCGTACAAGTACCGTACAAACGGTGAAGTACGATTCGTACGGGAAAAATACATACGAATTGCCTCGGGAAAAGTCTACGAGACGTCCCCGGACAGTTTTACGTACGAGTCATAAAACTGAAGTCCGAGCGCACAAGTCCGATCCGTACCGGCGTTCCGAATGCACAAGCGTATGGAAAATGTCCCGTACGGAGCAAACTGTGTACGACCCCTACCCCGGGTACACTTGTGCCCGGGGTATGAGTCATATGGCCCCCCCACCCCAGCCCCATATGTACGTGCCGTACCCCCATCCCCGCCCCGTATGTACGCGCCGTACCCCCAGCCCCATATGTATGTGCCGTACCCCCACCCCAGCCCCGTATGTACACGCCGTACCCCCACCCCAGCCATGTATTTACGCGCCGTACCCCCAGCCCTGTATGTACGTGCCATACCCCCACCCCAGCCCCGTATGTACGCGCCGTACCCCCAGCGCTATGCGCTGGGGGTACGGCGCGTACATACGGGGCTGGGGTGGGGGTACGGCGCGTACATATGGGGCTGGGGTGGGGGTACGGTGCGTACATACGCGGGTGGGGTGGGGGGTACGGCCCGTACATATGCAATGTTGGGGTACGCACCGTACATTATGACACGTACGATGTGGGTGATGGCGTGTACGTCGCGTAGAGGGCCCCTTTTTCCTCGTGCATTGCGGCGTACTTAGCTTTTCCGGAACTTTTTGGCTCCCACAAAAATATAGCCGTGCGGAGTACTGTGGGTACGAATCGTACTTGCTGGTCCATAAAACGCTGCCTGACTCCGTGCGGACGTCACGTACGCGCTGTCCAGGATCGGAATTGTATGTATTTTTTAGCCGTACGGTGTTTTTTACGATTCGTACGGAAATGGTATTTCTGTACGAATCGTACTTGCTGGTTTGTACGGTGGAACTCCCGGGTACGAGTCGTACGGAGAAAACGCTCCGTATGACCATTTGTACCCGGGTTTTACAGGATCGGAATCGGCCCCTAAGTCTAATTTATTTTTTAAAAGTTAACTTTATTATTTAATATATTTAATATTATTTTTTAAATATATTTTAAAATCGATATTTTGTACAACTATATTTTTTACATCTATATTTTTTGTTGACTTTTGTAGTTACCATTATAAATATAGTATGTCGATATTTTTGACATCGATATTTATAACTCAATATTTTTGTATTGGGATATTTTGGGGGTCGATATTCTATCAGTGAACCCCACCCGCACCTCCAAACACATGTACCAACTACCCACCAGACCTCCAAACCCATGTACAAACTACCCACCAGATCCTCTTTTCTGGGTGGCAGTTCTTAGGCATTCCCAGGGCGTTACCTATGAAATGGGAATGTCAAAGGCAGTAGCTGCATGTTGTGCCCCCCTGTGTGCATCCACATGGCGTGAGGCACAAAGGGGTCCTGTAGGGCCCACTTTGATTCCTTACCTCCACACTTTTCATGCAGCGCCATAAAAAGTGTGGCAATGAGGAAACTTGTAATATGTTTGGAGGAGCTGCAGAGGTCCCGCCAAGCATATTGCGGCCCCAATACTGCTCCGCCACCACCTCCCCGGCAGTTGCAATGGCCCCAAAGTGGCCCAACCGCCACCACTGGGCCCCCGTGAATCTGGCGATCCATGAATCACCAGTCTCGTAATAAAGCCCTAAGGGGCCGATTATGATGGTGGGTGGACCTGAGTCCGCCCGCCATCGTTGCTGTGCTTGGGGCCGGCCGCAGGCAAGACGGAGGTCCCGCTAAGCCCTTTACGATGCGCCCGACACTATGGCGAACGCATCCAGGGCCCTGAACATTGCGGACAGTGCTGCTGGCTGCAGCAACCTTCGCAATGCCAAAATGACATGTAGTGCATTTCCCTGCACTACGTGGCAGGCACCATGCGGTGTCTACCACGTAGTGCAGGGAAATGCTGGAGGTGTACCATTGGCACAGCCCCAGTGCACCACCACCCTATCCCCACACAGAGGGGTCCTGCAACGGGATCCCAAATCTATTCTCTGCCAGCCTTTCTATGGTGGTTTCCCCACCATGGAAAGGGTGGCTGAGGCCAACATTGTGATCTGGCGGATGATGCCTGCTAAGCACCGCCATCATTCACATCCATCTTTCCGCTCCGCCAGGCAATCGTAACGATTGCCTGTGGTGGAAGCATGATGGGCAGTCTTTGCACCCGCCGCGCTTGCGGAATGATTCCCTCCGCCATCGTAATGTGGCAGGGGAAATTGGCCATCAGATGGCAGAGGGCCTGCCACCGCAAGGCTGGCGGTGGCGGGCCTTCCGCCATCATAATTGGCCCCTTAGTTTCTTAGTTAGTTTGGTTGTTAAATAGTATTATTTTATTTTTTTAAATGCTAATATTAATATTTTTACAATATTAGTGACAGTTATATATTTTTGTATTATTTAGTTACTGATATAAGAAGATTAAGATACTAGAGTTAAACAAATATATCTGTAAGTTTTGCAGTGTTACTATGTTGTTGTTTCAGAGGTTTTTACTTTGCTTTGTAGCATTTCATAAATTTGTTTAGTCTGTTTATTTAGTTTAGATCCAATTTTGATAACAGATTGTTCTATTCTAAGTTCTTGGTAGCTTTGTTCTTTTTGTAAGGCTTCTAGTAATTTGTATAGTGTAAGTTGAATTCAGCCTAGTGTGGACTGGAATACATTATTACCACCCTTCCACTGCGTTGTGTGTTTTGGGTCCCTTTGCCCAGGTGCTCTCATAGACATTTCACCATGGTTTGTGGAATTTGGGTTAGTATCTGTGTCCTGAACAATGCAGTCTGCCAACTCAAGTGTCCTCGAAGTAGTCAATTAGGGGAGTAAGTTTGTCTTAATTTCTTTGATAATAGGGTCTTTCTATTAGGATGTTATAGTGGTTGGCTACTTCTGTGACAGGGACGAGGCTAGTGCAATCATTTTTTAACCTCAAAGGCAAATTGGCTGTTGGTGGCGTATTCCATACTTAGGTCCGAGTTTCCTGCGGGGCTTGAAGTTTCACAGCAGGGAAGTAATGACAGTGGTACGTTTCTTGCTGGAAACAAACCGAATTCCTATGCTGCCCACACTGCTGACTGCTGGACACACCCAGAACGTGATCCCATCCAGTCGGGCGTATGTTTGTTTTTGTTTATTTTCCTGCAGTTTTTTTTAGCGAGAACCCAACCTGAAGATATTTCCGAGCTTTCCATGTGCACCAGTGACATAACACAAGGACACAATCATCCTCGGAACAATTTTAGGGCACAATTAATGCCTTTCAACCGATTCTCACATGGCGTTGTCCCTGCCAGGAAAAGGTCGGTGGAAAGGTAGGTCAAAATTTGCACAGAGGTACACATGTTGGTTTTCTGAGATTCACCATGCATGTTGTTTAATTTATGGAATGGTGTGGGTCACATTTTAAATGCCCTTGTCAATTATCCAGGTTTTTCATTGGAATAGTTTGAGCAATTTATCTGCTGTGGAGAATTTAAATGTATTTTTCCTTGTTATTATACTCATATAGGATGAGGGGTTCCTCTTTGTGTGTTTTTGCTAGATGTGCTGGTATGTCTATGTCCTTGTATGTTCTCGGAGCCAGTGGCGTAGCTAGGGTAGGGGCGGTGGGGGCGGTCCGCCCCAGGCGGCACTATTTTGGGGGCGGACAAGGGCATTCAGGTAAGGCTAGGCTTGCTTTCGTGGACGTTCGGGGACGGGCAGAGAAGAAATAGGACTCGGGCAATGTCCTCTTCTTTTTTTGTGCTGGCAGCTGTCCCCCCCTCTCTTCTTATTATTCCCTCTCTTTCTGTCTTGCTCCTCACTTACTGAAAACCGTAACTTGAAGTAACGGTTCACAACCTCTTTCCTTCTTTCATTTAGTTGCTTCCCTGTGAAATGGATCCAAAAAAGAAAAACACTCTTGTGGGAAATGCCCTTTTTCTGACATTTTTCTATTCCAAAGTGCAGTGGGATGGAGAGAAATAGAAGACAGAGGGGTTGCAAAGTGGCCAGATTCGTTTTATTCACATCCAAACACATCAGCCTCACTTTACAGACTTTGCAGTGAAGCGCTACTTTTGTTTTCACGTCTTTCTTTGAACAGATTGTTGTCCCCAGGTGGGGAAGTGCACCATTCCTGGAGGTACTGCAATACCTGGTTGATGGATGGATTGGAAAACAAAATGTGTACCATGGCTCTGTTTATGGATGTGGTCTTTTTAAACCATACTGCTTACGTTTATTAAGGATATAAGCAATGGACATTGAAACGGTTCCCTTCAGGGCCCTGTAGTCATGTTCTTAACTTTTAAGGTAAAACCACTCGCTGATTTCTGAATAGTGAGTGAGAGATCGTTAAGGTAACCATGTTGTTTCTGCTTACAATTCACATGCTTTACTTAATCTTGCATTCCCTATGAGTGTTTGCTTTAAGAGAAAATTTACCATACAGTCAGTTCTTGCGCCTGAAAATAAACTGTAGTGAATTAATGGAATACAAGGCACAAGCCAAAGAATTGAGCTGTAAATTGTCAAGAAGAAACTATCCAGCGAAACAGTGTCAAAATGCCAAAAGAGGGCAAGGAATCAACCACGAGAAAGCCTACTAGAAACTACACAAAAAAGCCCTGAGCAAGACAACCAACATGTATCACTACCTACAGCATCGCGAGCAATGCAGTAAAAAAGATAATCAACAAAAACTGGCGCATACTGACTTCAGGAACATTAAAGTGGCCAAAACCAAGATTCGCCAACAAAAGAACAAGGGACATCAAGGATATACTGGTGCATACATGACCGCTGGCACACCAACAAAACAGATCAACTAACACCTTGTGGAATATGCAACCGGTTACAGACCACTATCCTTGTGGACAATGTTCAGTGTGCCATCTGACGATACCGACAAAAACCATACAACTAACACCAGATCTAATGTGGACGATGAGACAACATAAAAACTGTAACACGTCCCATGTTATCTATATGATCACATGCCCCTGCAGTCTCAGATATATCGGAATGACATGCCGAAAGGTGAAACAGAGGATATGTGAACACAGAAGTAATATTAAATGCAAACGAGAGACAACAAAAATGAGCAGGCACTATATCGAACACAAACACTCTACTGAGGACCTCAAATGGGTCATTATTGAAACACTGACAGGTACAAGCCACAACGCTGAAAAAATCCTATTTGAAAAAGAACAGAGATGGGTCCACCGTCTCAATACAGATACTGTGGCCCTCAACGATAACATCCCTTGGCTGAGCATCAAGTAATCCGTATCAGGAACTACACCCTACGATATTACCCACCCATTATTTCACCTTCCTCTTGCGACACACGAAACACCAATCATCAATGGGCCTCTCAAAGACAATTCCCTCCTGACCAGAATAGTTATATTTTGAATAAAAGAAGAAAGAATTGTTCTAAATAGACTTATTCCTCCGTTTACAGTGTTCTTCTACTGCTCCCAGAATAGGAATGGTTATCCCTCTCCTATGATCCATAATGTCACTATAGCGAAAATTCTAAGACCTTTAGGAAACAATAACACGAAATAGATCTCTTAGAGTCTTTTCTTTATTTTCACACTGTCAACTTCAATCTTTTGACCTCACACGTGATCCCGCGTCTATCGGGTTCCGGAGATCAGCGCCAGCACAAGCCGTGTATAGCCACAAGAGGAGGTATGAACAACGCGGGACTGCACTCCTTTGTGGAAGACACGTAAGGTATTATCTATAGAAAGTAATTCACGTAAAAAAATGTGCCCCTTAATTTACATCAGGCTTCGCGCTCTCGGCGGCCCCGCAGAAGCCCAAATCGGGACTGCTAAAAGGTATTAATGATACTGCTTACTTTCAAACCACCAATACGCCGTCGGCTCAAAAACGATTGAATACACTAAGGACTAATTCTGGCCAAACACCTTCACATATATACATAATAGTAGCCCCAACCTCTCCCTATCTCTCCGAGCAATGCACGAGTACAGCAGCGAGACATTAGTTTATCTATATCCGACTAATTGCACAAACGGATGCCTTAACGTATATTCCGACATTTCTCTAAGCGCTTTGCTTGTGTGCGCAATACGAGCACAACCCTCCCTGTCTACACACGAATGCCTTAACGAATTAGTGAGCCATAAACATGACACTCATAATCCAAGATTACCCGCACAGACATACAACTATTTCTCACCACTTTGGGAATGTGGCCAGCGAGAAAAAGAAAGAAAGAAAAACCTTTTTTTAAACGCACAAGATTTCTTCAAACGCATAGGATTTAGAAGCGGCTATATTTTCTGACAATTGATAGGAGTAACAATGACACAGCTACCATTACATCATTTTACAAGCAGCTCACAAACAAACTACAGTTGATACATACACAAAGAATTGCCATTTAACATACTTGCTTATGCATTTTAAAGACTTGCCATTTATTTCAGTCTGCTAGAACATTTTAATTGCACTTAAGAGGATAAGTACTTGCATTGTTGTTTGTCTTTTTCTTTTCTATCTTTTTAGGTATTTCCAACCTTTAGGTACTACTGACCTATTTCGGAGTATTCACTCTGTTTTTTCACAGAACCGGAAACTACCTGTTCTCACAACTTCTTTTAGGTCCTGAAGAAAGCACCTCGACCCGTTAAGGGTGTCCTTAGGGCTGAAACATGTCGACCTTAGATCTGGACACAAATAGTGCAGTGGTTTCATAATCATACCTTCTTGCACGAATTTCACCCCCCGTTTTTAAGAGTCTTCCCATACACCGGATAGAATAAAAGTGTTACTTGCAAGGTAGTATGAGAAAGACATTTTTAACATCACTTTTCACAATTGCACTTTGCTCTATCAATTTCTGATCACTACTGTGAAATCCAGTGGTTCCCTCCAGGTGGAGGAAGAATTCAGAAAGAGACCCAATGATAATGCTGACATGTATCAAAAGAAAAGCGGAGAAGCAAGATAAACCGCCCTGCGACCTACTTTACATGATTGAGGGTTCTCTGAGTACCAATTTTGAGTACTGACAGACAGAACGATCTGGACCCTGGTTGCAGGTACAAGTGATCCATTCCCCTTTGATTACAAATTACTGACAGGAAGCCAAATGGATTACAGCTTCTTCTAGCCCCCCCCCTTGATTGTAACAAGTTATTAGATAGACTACCCCTGTGGTGTTACAATCTGTGAATTTACGCAGTTCCCAGACCATGCTGTTGTTCAATGTCACACTTTTAGTGGGTGATGTCAGGTGACATACGCTGCAGTTATTGCAAGGGTAGTGTCCGTTGGGTAAGGTCTGCAAGACTCTTTGGTTACCCCTATTGTGAGTTGTAGTTTTTGGGCGTGTGTGCACCAGGATATCTTTCAGAGTTTTCCCTTTCCTGTGCGTTCCCAGAACGTTACCTATGAAATGGGAATGTCAAGGTCTGTATCTGCACGGCATGGACTGCTGCAGTCCATGTGGTGCAGGTACTGGTGTGCATACACACAGGGTGCACATGTTGTGCCCCCCTGTGTGCATCCACATTGCGTTAGGCACAAAGGGGTCATATAGGGCCCACTTTGATTCCTTACCTCCACACTTTTCATGGCCGCGCAGCACCATGAAAAGTGTGGCAATGAGGAAACCCGTAATATGTTTGGAGGGACCGCAGAGGTCCCGCCAAGCATATTGCAGCCCCAATACTGCCACGCCACCACCAGGTATCTCTGATCCCTGGCGGTTGTGATGGTCCCAGGGTGGCCCGATCGCCACCACTGGGACCCCGCGAATCTAGCGATCCATGGACCACCAGTCTCGTAATAAAGCCCTAAGTTTCTTAGTTAGTTTGGTTGTTGAATAGTATGATATATTATTTAAATGCTAATATTATTATTTGTATTATATTAGGGACAATTTTATTTCTTTTTTTAGTTACTGATATAAGAAGATTAAGATATTAGAATTAAAAAACATATATATGTAATTTTTGCAGTGTACTATGTTGTTCTTTCAGAGGTTTTTACTTTCCTTTGCAGCACTTCATAAATTTGTGTAGTCTGTTTATTTAGTTCAGATCAAATTTTAATAACAGAGTGTTCTATTCTAAGTTCTGGTAGCTTTGTTCTTTTTGTAAGGCTTCTAGTATTTTGTATAGTGTAAGTTGAATTCGGCCTAGTGTGGACTGAAAGACATTATGCCACACATCCACTGCGTTGTTTGTTTTGGCTCCCTGTGCCCAGGTGCTCTCATATGCAAAAACAACAGTTGATGGACAGAATGCAGAACAATGTCATACATTCACCCCAGTACAGAGATCTGGGCCTAAATCCATCGTTCTTTTGCTCGCCATTCCAGTTTGAACCCAGCCATATGCAAATCAGTCTTGGCCCTGTGCCTCATGGGAACAGTCCAGCCCGAACTGCCAAGCCAGGTCCTCCCTGGACTGGAAACAGGCATCCTAGGACCTGTTTCGGGGTTTCACCCCTCTTCAGCCAGGATAGCTTGATTCCAGTGGCATGGAGAGCACGGGACCCATGTCTGGGCATACCCGTCCCACTCAGGGTGACAAATGCAAAAACAACAGTTGATGGACAGAATGCACAACATTGTCATACATTCACCCCAGTACAGAGATCTGGGCCTAAATCCATCGTTTTTTTGCTCACCATGCCATTCCAGTTTGAACCCAGCCATATGCAATTCAGTCTTGACCCTGTGCCTCATGGGAACAGTCCAGCCTGAACTGCCAAGCCAGGTCCTCCCTGGACTGGAAACAAGCATCCTAGGACCGGTGTCGGGGTTTCACCCCTCTTCAGCCAGGATAGCTTGATTCCAGTGGCCAATCATCCAGGTTTTTCATTGGGATAGTTTGAGCAATGTATCTGCTGTGGAGAATTTTAATTTCTTTTTTCCTTGTTATTATACTCATATAGGATGAGTGGTTCCTCTCTGTATGTTATTGCTAGATGTACTGGTATTTCTATGTCCCTGTGTGTTCTCGGAGCATGTGGGATGTCCTTGTGGCCTTTTTAGTGCACGTTCCTAGGCGTTTTAAGGTGGGTATTGATGGTAATTTGCTGGTTATGTTTTCAGGGACTTTGGGTAGTATTTCCTTTAGTATTTGCATTGTGGGTTGTTGGGAACTAGTGCCTACTTCTCCAACTTCTATTTCTGTGACATTTGGGGGTAGTTATGGTCCATTACGTTAATAAAATTCTTTAGTAGTTGGCCACATGCATTGGAATAAGATTTTGTGCATTTCCAGTTAACAGTAGAAACATTTTCTTGGCTGTAGGTGTACCCATGTAACTTATTACCTGTTTTCCTTTTAGTCAAGTGATGAATTTGATGCCTTCTGTCATTATGGGCCTGATTACGTGTTTGGCGGTGTGGAAGTGGAACGCCATGCTGGCAGCCCGCTCCCACATCACAAAACCCATGTGTGCACCGTCCACCAGATTAGCAGTTTCCTCGTGTCTTGCGGGCTTTTTTTGGCGGTCCCACGGCAGTGCCGCTGAAAATGGAAACCGCTGTGGGAACACCAAAAACAGTTCCTGCATGTAATGGACTGAAAATTCCATGCCATGCAGGAACTGAGATGCATGCACTCAGGGGGGCACGTGTTGTACCCCCCTGCATGCATCCCCATGCACATGGGCAACAGGGGGCTCTGTAGAACCCTCTTTGTTTCAGCACCACCAGCTTTTTCATGGAGTGAAGACCTCCATGACACTGGCAGACCTGAAATTCGCAATATGCATGGCGGTGCTGCAGCGGCACCACCAGCATATTGCTGAGCCCCTGACCACCGCACCACCCCCAGGGGACGGTGGTTCAAGGGTGGTTGCGGCAGGGCAATGGCGGTCTCACCGCCCAAGTTGTAATTGGGTGGTATTAGTACCGGTGGTCGGTGGCTGGACTGCAACCACCGCGCCCCAGTGAGTCTGGAGGTCCTTCAAACACCAAACTCATAATTGGGCCCTAATCTGCAATCACTGTAATAATATAAATATGATATATAGTTATATTCTACCAGCAATTTATTAATATAGAGTTAAACATGCATATACTCTTTATTTAATTTATTTACCTGTATGTGTTTTAGGGCAGTTTTTTGACATTTGGAGTATTTTGTTTTTAGCGAACTTTATCTCGAAACAGGTTTTTCTTTTCTGTTGGAAGAGAAAAAATTATTATAATTATTCAATTAAACAACACATTTTCCTCACATTTCTGTGATGGAAAGTTCTGGAATCTGCAGGAAGCCACAAACTTCTTCCCACCCAGAATTTCCCCAAGCCTCCCAATAAAAATTGTACCTCACTTGTGTGGGTAGGCCTAGTGCCAGTGACAGGCAACGGCTCAAAACCCAATGTGGGCACATCATATTTTTCCAGTGAAAACTAACCCTTTTTTCGCAATGTGACTAGCTGTGGATTTTCGACCTTAGCTCAACCGGCACCTGGGGAAACCTAGCACACCTGTACATTTTTTTAAACTAGACATCCAGGGGAGTCCAGGATGAGGTGACTTGTGTGGCTCTCACCAGGTTATGTTACCCAGAATGCCTTGCAAGCCTCAAACTTTGTAAAACAAAAACCTCATTTTCCTCACATTTCTGTGATGGAAAGTTCTGGAATCTGCAAGAAGCCACAAACTTCCACCCACCCAGCATTCCCCAATGTCTCCCATAAAAATGGTTCCTTACTTGTGTGGTTAGGCCTAGTGTCCGCAACAGGACACGGCCCAAAACGCAATGTGGGCACATCACGTTTTTACAGTGAAAACTGACCCTTTTTTCGCAATGTGCCTAGCTATGGATTTTGAACTCTAGCTCTGCAGGTGCACCTAGGGAAACCTAGCAAACCTGTACATTTTTTAAAACTAGACATCTAGGGGAATCCATGATGGGGTGACTTGTGTAGCTCTCGCCAGGTTCTGTTACCCAGAATCCCTTGCACACCTCAAACTTTGTCAAAAAGAACACATTTACGTCACATTTCTGTGATGGAAAGTTCGGGAATCTGCAGGAAGCCACAAACTTCCACACACTCAGCATTCCCCCATGTCTCCCGATAAAAATGGTACCGCACTTGTGTGGGTGGGCCAAGTACCCGCGGCACGGAAGGGCCCAAAACATATTGTGGAGACATCAAAATTATCCATCACAAAACGACCTGGTTTTGCAAGGGAGTTACCTGGGTTTTTGGCCCCGGGCTCGGCGGCCATCTAGGGAAACCTACCAAACCCAGACATTTCTGAAAGCTAGACACATGGGGGAGTCCAGGGTGAATGGCTTGCGTGGATCCCCTAATGTTTTCCTACCCAGAATCCCCTGCAAACCTCAAATTTAGCTGAAAAAAAATCAAAATGTTCTCACATTTTTGTGTTGAAAAGATGTGGGATCACCAGGCTGAAACAAATTTCCTACTACCCAGTATTCTCCCAGTTGTCCCGATTAAAATGGTACCTCACTTGTGTGGGCGGGCCAAGTACCCGCGGCAGGAAGGAACCCAAAACTTATTGTGGAGTCATCAAAATTACCTCTCACATAACAATCTGGTTTTGCAAGGGGGGCAGCTGCGTTTTTGGCTCTGGGCTTGGCAGACATCTAAGAAAAACTACCTCACCCAGACATTTTTGAAAACTAGACACACAGGGGCATGTGTGGATATAATAACGTTTTCATACCCAGAATACCCTGCAAACCTCAAATGTAGCTGAAAAAATGACATATTTCCCACATTTCTGTGTGGGAAAGTTGTGGGATCACCGGGCTGGCACAAATTTCCTACCACCAAGCATTCCTCCAGGTCTCCTGATAAAAATGGTGCCTCACTTGTGTGGGTGGGTCAAGTACCATGGCAGCAAAACTCCCATAATATATTGTGGAGACATCAAAATTACCTACCACAAACTAACCTGGTTTTGCAAGAGGGGCACCTGCGTTTTCGGTCCAGGGCTCGGTGGCCATCTAGAAAAACCTATCAAACCCAGACATTTCCAGATGTCCACGCACACCGTCAGCCAAGCGACAGTCCATGCACACCACCAGCCAAAAGCCAGTCCACACACATCGCCATCAAATGTTTTTTCACAAGAAAGAAAACATAAACCAATTGGTAGATATAAAACTATAAGTACAAACACAACAGCTGTAACTAAATACATCATACTAATGTACTAATGCCAAATGTGAAACAGAACAAATAATAGAAAACAATACAGACCAGGCAGTTCATTTTTACACTCAAGGTTGCACCTAAAAACTCTTTTGTGTGTGATACAATTTGAAACATGTGGGCACACTGCCCAGGATTAGAAGAACAATCAGCACAGTGCATATGACACTCCTTCCGCATACCTCGTCACAAACAGACTCTATATCTCGTACAGGGATTGTTTTTTTGGGGAATAGGAGAAATTAAATCAGGAAAATGGTGATGTTTCAATGTAGCCGCATCATACACCACTCCAACTCTATGAACACTTGTCTGTTCCACTACAACAAGGCTGCCTATCACAGACTCCTGAAACTAAACAAAAGTCATCCTTGATACTGGAGAACACTCCTTGAACACAACAAAAGCATTAAAAGTTGCTAAGTTGAAGAGATGGATGTCCAACTTCTTATACCAAATGTAAGTCTTACGAACAGCAGTGTAAGGTTCCAACATTTGACCTACTCTATCTATTCCACCCATGTGCTTATTGTAGTCTACAATGCACAAAGATTTGCACGATTCAGCAACCGGACTCCAAACAGTTATAGGTGAAGTACTTTTATCATGGATGGTAGTCAGCATGTAGACATCCCTCCGTACACAAATTTCACAGCTACCAGTTCATCACTACACAAGGCACTGCACTGTCAAGCTCAAGCCTTTTAAAAACAAGCTCTTTTGGGTGACCACAAGCAAGAGTGCACACTTTGTTCAATTCCTTAAACAATTTCACAGCAGTGTAGAAGATATCTAGGTAAAAATGGTGACCTGTTTTAAAAAGTCCTCTACCAAGTTCCCACACAATTTTATCACTAACTCCAAAAGTGGATGGACAACCAGGAAGGTCAATAGTGGAATCCCTACCAGTGTACACACAGACATTATAGACATATCCTGTCCTACTCTCAGACAACATATACATCTTAATTCCATAATGTGCCCTCTTGCTAGGAATGTACTGCCTAAAAACCAAACGGCCCTTGAACCGGACCAAAGACTCATCAACAGCTATTTCTTTCCCTGGAGCATAGATCTCTGAAAATCAATCCACAAAGTGATCAAGGACAGGCTGAATCTTAAAAAGACGGTCACAATCAGGGTTGTTACAATGTAAAAGAATTATCAACAAAATGCAGCATCTGAAGCAAAAGTAAATACCGATCACGACTCATAATTGCAGGAAATATAGCTGTGGCCATGAAGGGACTGGTAGACCAATATGAAGACAGGGACGGCTTCCTTATCAAGCCCATCAAAAATGTTAAACCCAAAAACATCTCAATCTCATCCAGATTTGTGGGTGTCCACTGGGTAACTCTATAGTGAGGCACTGTTGTCCCTCAAATACTGTTCAGCATACAAATTAGTCTGCTTAACAACCTCAGATTTTTTTCCAAAGAGGAGCTCCAGGATCAACTCTATTTTAATTTACTATTTGGACCCATGAATAAAAACCGTAGTTCTGGGTTCCAAATAGTACTTTTAATACACTCACTCACCTTCCTTTTATTGGCCCACACACCCCCATGCACAACTGCGGCGACTCCTCAAAAGATCTCCGCTAGGACTGCAGCGCCACCCCCACGAGGAGCAACGCCCTATGATGAAGCATGACACTCGTAAGGGTGTGTGAGGGCACTAAATTCTAAAGGAGAAAGTCCCCTTCCACTCACACTGACCTAAACCTTATGTGAGTCCTAGTTACCCATTACTGGTCTCTTTTCCTACGTTTTTGAGGAGCAGCTGCCCCCCGAGTACATACACTTAATTTTGTGGGAGCACGGGTACTGGACCTCCTTTCTTTCTAATTCCGCTCCCGGTCCCCAATCCTCCTTGTTTTACTCCTAAAAGCATAAGGCCAATCTGCCCCCAAGTGGGGCAGAAACGGCCAAAATTATAACCCCCCCCATGAAGGGGAGCAACCATTGCCCAAGGGGCTGCTCCCCAACAACACTGAAAAAAACCTTGGCGTCTGTGACTTCTAAGATGGGTCTAAAAACATAAGGCTGATGTGCCCCCTAGCGGGGGGGCAGAAATGGCCACAATAATCACCCCATGAAGGGAAGCGACCCTTGCCCAAGGGGCTGCTCCCCAAGAACGTTGAAAAAAATAACTGGTGTGTAGTGGCTTCTGCCCCGGGGCTGATGGGCCTAAAAACATAAGGCCGATCCGCCCCAAATTGCCAAAATAATCACCTCAATAAAGGGAAGTAATCCTTGGACAAGGGGCCGCTCTGCAACATCAAATTTGTTTTTTAAATCCCTGCCGGTCTAGTGGGTAATAAACAAAAAACAATAAACACTAATCTGTCCTCAAGGGGGCAGAAACAGCCAACATAATTGCTCCCCAAAGGTAAACGACCCTTCACAAAGGGGCCGCGCCCCACCATTTAAAAAAATGTATCCAACAAAAAAATACCTGCTGTCTAGTGAGCATTCCTGCTGCACGATCACAGCCCCAGGCGCGATTATGCAGCAGGAATGATTCAAAGAGACATCGGAGGAATTGAAAATCCTTTCCATTCCGCCGATGCCTTTTTGTTACAAACTATCCCCCCGCCCACCCCAGGGAGAAACGTTCCTGTTTCTCTTGATGTGTTGGAAACAAATTACTTCCAGCATGTCGGACAACTTCTAATAACTTCAGGGCGCAGGTGGAGAGGCCCTGGTTAGCATAACAAAGGCAGGAAGCCTTTGTGGCACACCATCCTTGAATGCGGAAGCACCTCCACCTAGAGCAGGTTTTGTTTCTGACCCAGGAGAGCACAAGGCTCCCACCTCATGGGGCTAGAAACATGTCTTGAAGTGGCAGGCTGGTGCAGAACAGTTAGCCACACGCAAGGGGTTTGGTAGGTTTTCAGGGGACACCTCTGAGGTACCCTTTGAGTGCATTTATTGATGAATCCAACACTGGCATCAGTGTGGGTTCATTAATCTGAGATGTTTGGTACCAAACATCTTGGGATTCGATGAGGCCATCATGGAACTGTGGAACTCATATTGACAAGCTCCCAGCCCATGTTCTCCGTATGGCTTTACTATGCACTTATAATGCCAAAGGACCTGATTATGATGTAGGGCAGATCACCACCGACAGGCCATCGTTGACAGTCTATCCGACAGCCGCATAATGATGCAGTCGGCCAGAGTGCAGTGGGCGGAGGAGCCAACCAACACCTTCGACAGGTTCAAGGACCCCGTCGGTTGAAGTATTATCCATACAAAGAGGACAGTGCCTGCGGAGGCATTACAATATCCCTTTTCCTTCTGCGTTTACATGGCTGTCCGACTGCCATGTGAAGGCCGAAGGAATGGGACTTTGGGGGCCGATAGCAGTGCCCCGTCCCCCATAGGCCTCCAATATGGGCCCAGGAGGACACTTGTGGTGCCTCCCCTAACATCCATGCACCGTGTGCCAGGCACCACATGGTGCCTGGCACACGGTGCATGGATGTTTTCAAAATGTCTTCTTCCATTGTGACTTGTGCTGCGGTCCTTTTCTGGGCTGCAGCACAAGCCGCAATGGAAAATGGCATTTTCCCAATCGCCTCCACGGCAGTTGCGTTGTAATTAGGCGTGTGGAACTGCTGACAACATGTCGGGTGGTTTCAGTCTCACGGCGACATCGTAATCAGGGCCAATGAATGGACTTGGACACAATAGGGACATAACTGCTCATGCAGTTATGCCCTCGCAAGAGGTATAGTGTACCCTGCCTTAGGGCAGTAAGTCTTGCTGTAGGGGTGACTTACCTATGCCTATTGCAGTGCTGGCAGGCCTGGCACACAGGGATGTGTGCCAGGTCGACTCTTCACTTTTAGCTGCACCAAAACACACAGGCTGAAGTGGCAGTGTGCATGTGTTTGGTGAGGGGTCTCTTAGGGTGGCATAATACATGATGCAGCCCTTAGAGACCCTCTCTGGTCACAATGCCCTTGGTATCACTGGTACCTTTTACAAAGGGTTTATATGTGGGCCAGAGGTGTGCCAATTGTGGAAACAAAGGTACAGTTTTGGGAAAGAACACAGGAACTAGGGACCTGATTAGCAGGAACCCAGTGCACATTCATTCAATGTTACATTCAGAGTCAGGCAAAAAGTGGGGGGTAACCATGCCAAAAGGAGTACTTTCCTACACCACCCCTATGGCCTAAAAGGCAAACCTTCCAATTCCCCATCCAGATCCAGGTCCAAGTATGCAGTTATATAGTGACATTGACAAATACAACATAAGAAATTAAGTCAGATCATAAGCTGTTATGAGAGTGTCCTGTGGGTGTTGGGTGACCTTGTCCATACCCGTCTCAAGCTTTTCAGAGGTGCTCTTGTTCTCCCCCAGAGCTTCATTACGACGAGCCTCTTGATTGCACCCCCAAATTTTCAGGCTAGGTCCTTCTCTAGCACTTCCTGCTTTCGATGGTTCACCTGTCTCGAAGAGGACCTCAAATTTACAAGGGGCTTGGGATTACGTAAGTGGCAGTGGGGCTATCGATATCAGCCCTAAACACTTAGGGAAGCACCCTCTGACACACACTTGTCCATAAAAAATGGAGAATCCAAACCATCTAGTATCTTGAGCTTGGCAGAAAGCATAAACATGAACTTCAATTTGAGGAGTCTCAAGGCCTGTTTCACTTCCCTGAAGCAGTGGTGCTACTATTGAGCAATGACCTTCTAGTCTGGGACAAGAAGATTGTGCTGTTCAGGATTTTGTACTGGCCATTCTTATATGCGAGTTGGAGGAAGTTGTTGAAATCCCGATTATTGATAAGTTTAGCCACCACAGGTCATGGAAGCATCACAGGGAGGGGGGCCAGATGGCACCCGGTGTGCAGAGTCCATAAAAAATAACTTAGATAGCTACCCTCCTGTCGTTCAGAAGCCAATTTTTGAGATAAAATACCTTCTCAGGTAAGCCAATTATTCTGAGCATAGTTCTCCTCGATCAGCCCTCTACATCATCAGTCCTCAATTGGAGGAGCTCTGTCTTGTTGGGTTACGATCTCCAAAGAGGGCAGGATTTCTGCGAGTTTTACTTCCACATTGTTAATTCAATCAGAAAGTTTATTATGGTCTGCCCTTAACAATAATAGGTCTACTATGACAATGCCTATCTGTTAGAAATTGGGTTGTTGGTTGACTGTGGTGTGAACCTTAGTCAAACAGCAACCACAATCCTAGTCAGGGTAAGCATAAGGGTCAGGCAAGTCCTACATTAACCTTTGCTCACCGTCTGGTATATTGGCATACAGCAGTCAGGCTTAACTTACAGGCAGTGTGTAAAGTATTTGCGCAACAATTCAAACAGTAAAACAGTGAAAACATCACACAGAAAGGTACCACACCAGGTTAGCAAAATAGAATTTACATTTAATAAATAAACAAGGCCAAAATGACAAACAAATCAGTAGAACTTGAGATATGATTTTTAAAAGAATAAACTGTAAAATAGCGCTATAGAGCTTGGGACATATACAGGGACCCAGTGGGGCATGATGAGCAAAAGTACCTTAACCCTGGTAGTGTCGACGAAGATGCGGGGTGCAGCCAAGCGATGAGCCAGTTTATCCCACACAGTAGGGGTGAGGCGTTGATTTTTTCCATGCAACAGCAGCGATGCCTCGGTTCTGAAGGTGAATCGGTGGTTCCGAGATGCGGAGGTTCCAAAGGATGATGCGCCGGTCCTATTTCCACAAGAGTGGCAATGCATCGATTCTGCTCTTGCTGCAGAGGATGCATCGATTCTGCTGGAGCAAACACTTTAGGACCACTACCAAGGGTTCAGGACTGGGGTTGGCCCCACTTGGCAGGACAAACTCACAGCTTGCAGAGTCCATGTGGAGGAGCAGGCTGGTTGAAATTCTTTTATGTCCCTGAGACTTCAGATCAGGAGGCCAGTCAGTTAGACTTTTAGTCACTCTGGCATTAAGTGATGCAGGTCCAGTCTTTCTCACCCAGGTAGGAGGTAGCAGCAGGGAGCAGCGCAACACAGCAAGGCAGAAGTCCAGCAAACAACAGTCCAGAAGAGTGGCAGTCCTTTAACAGCCCAGCAGTTCTTCTTCCTGGCAGAGTGGTCAAGAGTCCAGACGTGTACTGAAGTCATGGTGCCAGCAGTCCAGTACATATACCCAGTTGGGCCTTTGAAGTTAGGGAGACTTCAAAGACGGGGCTTTGAAGTGCACAGAGGTCCTCCCTTCCTGCCCTGGCTCCAAACTCTCTACGGGGGTATGTAGCCCTTTGTGTGGGGACAGAACACAGCCTATTCAGGTGTAAGTGATGCTGGGTCCAGCTCCTCCCTACCATCCTCCAAGGAGGGTCCATCACCTCACACCTAAACTCCCATTGCGTGTGGCTGTCTAGGGTGAATATACAAAGGCACTAAATGGGTAAAGGAAATAAATGCAACTTTCTAAAAATGCCATTTTCAGAATTGGAATTTAAAATCCGACTTCACCATGAATTGTAAGTTGAAATTGTAATTCCACAGACAGCAGAGTTGGAGGCCTTATCTCTTCCCAATTGGAAATTGTACATAAAAATGTAATACGGTAATCTCAACGTTATCCATTGGGAGGGATCGGCTTTGCAGTAGTGAAAAATTACTTTGGGAGTTTTCGCTATCAACTAAACACACAAGATGATGGATGGAATGTTGCACATTGGCAAAACATTCACCCCCAGTCACAGATCTGGGTTTAAAGTGGTACAAAAGGGGGTGGTGATGGACGGAGCATCAGAACCAATCAAACACTCACACCCAGTCAACAGATCCGGGTTTGATCCATCACCGTTCTTTAGCCCACTCTGCCCCCCCAGTTCAGACATGGCCATATGCAAGTCAGTCTGACCCTGTGCCTCATGGGAACAGTCCAGCCCGAACTGCCAAGCCATGCCTTCCCTGGACCGGAAACAAGCTTCCTAGGACCGGGGTCTGGCATTTCAGCCGTCTTCAGCCAGGCTTGCTTGAATCCAGTGGCAAAGTGAGCAAGGGACTCACGTCTGAGCATACCCTGCCAACTTATGGCGAACAAAGCGGTACAAAAGGGGGTGGTGATGGACGGAGCATTAGAACCAATCAAACACTCACACCCAGTCAAAAGATATGGGTTTGATCCATCACCGTCACCATCCCCTTTTGTACCGCTTTGTTCGCCATAATTTGGCAGGGTATGCTCAGACGTGAGTCCCTTGCTTACTTTGCCACTGGATTCAAACAAGCCTGGCTGAAGACGGCTGAAATGCCAGAAACCGGTCCTAGGAAGCTTGTTTCCGGTCCAGGGAAGGCATGGCTTGGCAATTCGGGCTGGACTGTTCCCATGAGGCACAGGGTCAGACTGATTTGCATATGGCCATGTCTGAACTGGGGTGGCAGAGTGGGCTAAAGAACGGTGATGGATCAAACCCGGATCTGTTGACTGGGTGTGAGTGTTTGATTGGTTCTGATGCTCCGTCCATCACCACCCCCTTTTGTACCGCTTTGTTCGCCATAAGTTGGCATGGTATGCTCAGACGTGAGTCCCTTGCTTACTTTGCCACTGGATTCAAACAAGCCTGGCTGAAGACGGCTGAAATGCCAGAAACCGGTCCTAGGAAGCTTGTTTCCGGTCCAGGGAAGGCATGGCTTGGCAGTTCGGGCTGGACTGTTCCCATGAGGCACAGGGTCAGACTGATTTGCATATGGCCATGTCTGAACTGGGGTGGCAGAGTGGGCTAAAGAACGGTGATGGATCAAACCCGGATCTGTTGACTGGGTGTGAGTGTTTGATTGGTTCTGATGCTCCATCCATCACCACCACCTTTTGTACCGCTTTGTTCGCCATAAGTTGGCAGGGTATGCTCAGACGTGAGTCCCTTGCTGACTTTGCCACTGGATTCAAACAAGCCTGGCTGAAGACGGCTGAAATGCCAGAAACCGGTCCTAGGAAGCTTGTTTCCGGTCCAGGGAAGGCATGGCTTGGCAGTTCGGGCTGGACTGTTCCCATGAGGCACAGGGTCAGACTGATTTGCATATGGTCATGTCTGAACTGGGGTGGCAGAGTGGGCTAAAGAACGGTGATGGATCAAACCCGGATCTGTTGACTGGGTGTGAGTGTTTGATTGGTTCTGATGCTCCGTCCATCACCACCCCCTTTTGTACCACAGATCTGGGTTTAATCCATCGTTATTTTGCTCACCACGCCACCCCAGTTCATACATGGCCATATGCAAATCAGTCTCAGACGTGAGTCCCGTGCTCTCCATGCCACTGGAATCAAGCTATCCTGGCTGAAGAGGGGTGAAACCCCGAAACCTGTCCTAGGATGCTTGTTTCCAGTCCAGGGAGGACCTGGCCTGGCAGTTCGGGCTGGACTGTTTCCATTGGGCACATGGTCAAGACTGATTTGCATATGGCTGGGTCGAAACTGGAATGGCATGGTGAGCAAAAAAACGATGGATTTAGGCCCAGATCTCTGTGCTGGGGTGAATGTATGACATTGTTCTGCATTCTGTCCATCAATAGTTCTTTTTGCAGTTTTTGCTATCAAGACATGTGAAATTTAAAATTACATGTCTTGCCTTTTAAATACATTGAAGGTTATTTACAAGCCTATTGTGCCGCCATTGCATTACTTTTTTTGATGCACCGGTGGCGCAATGGGCTTGCCCATATTTACAAGGCCACTTAAAGTCACCCTGCATGACATTTCATAGCCTTGTAAATATGGGACCCTTTCACGCATTACTCTGCATGAAAGGGATGTCCCATGGGTGTTGCTGTAGGTGTTTCCACGCATCATCTATGGAACCTGACACATTCTCAGATTTACAAAGTGTCGTAAACCTGGGAATGTGTCAGAATCCTATGCCTCCTCAGGGTAGGCCTAGGAGGGATGCAACCAGGAGAAATACTTTTATTTCTCCTCGTTTGTTGATCTTTCTATTTGTGCTGCATTCTTCAGCACACATAGAAAAAGCAAAATGCTGTTAATGATTGCTTTTGTGCAATCATCCCTGCAACGCAGATACCCTGGCACCATGCTGTTTGTGCATTAGCGCAGAGAAGGACAAGAATGTGCCATATCTTGCAGATATGCAAAAAGATCAATTGATAGATAGAATGCAGAACAATGTCATACATTAACCCCAGTACAGAGATCTGGGCCTAAGTCCATCGTTTTTTTGCTCCCCATGTCGTTCCAGTTTGAACCCAGCCATATGCAAAATAGTCTTCAATGTGTGCCTAGTGGGAACAGTCCAGCCTGAACTGGTTGGGCAGGTCCTCCCTGGACTGGAAACAAGCATCCTAGGACGGGTTTCGGGGTTTCACCCCTCATCAGCCAGGATAGGATGACTCGAGTGTCATGGAGAGCACAGAACCCACGTCTGAACATACCCGTCCCACTAGGGGTAACAAATGCAAAAAGAACCATTGATAGACAGAATGCAGAACAATGTCCATCAATTGTTGTTTTTATATCTTGTAGATATGGCGCATTCCTGTCCTTTTATTTTCATGAATGGCAGTGCAGAGAGAAGGCTTGCTGTGCTGCCGTGCGTCAAAATATAGTAAATTAGGCCCATTGCGCCCTGTCCTCTTGGTTACCCAGGGCCTACCTTAGGGGCGACTTATATGTATAAAAAGGGAATGTTTGGGCCTGGCAAATGGCTTGTTTTATCAGGTCGGCATGGCATTGGCAGGCATGAGGCATAGATAAAGGGCTAATTAAGTGGGTGACACAATCAACGCTGGAGGCCCTCTAGTAGCATTTAATTTACATGCCCTGGGTACAAGGGGTACCACTTTACCAGGGACTTATAAATGAATTAAATGTGCCATTTGGGGGTGAACCAACATTACCATGTTTAGGGGAGAGAGCACAAGTACTTTAGCACTGGTTAGCAGTGGTATAGTGCACAGCGTCCCAATTCCAGCCAAACTTAGATAAACCAAATAGGAGGCCGACAGGCAAAACGTTGGTGTAAAGATCACCATAAGACTGTCAGGTCTCACACTATCTTTAATTCCAGTGTCTCATGTGAGTCCCTAATAACAGCAACAAGCATTTTCAATGCAATAGGTCTCGCATTATTAAAGTTTGAGCTGTTGGCATTGCTAATAATAATGCAACACCAATAGCAGCTCAAAGATTCAGTAAGGTGAGACCTATTACATTGCAATTGTTTTTTTTGTTTTTTTATATAGCACGAACTTGAGTGAAAGGTGTGTATTTATGTTGCATTGAGTACAGTGTAATTATGTGTTGTGTTATTATGTGGCACAGAGTGGTATTGTGTGGAGTGTATTTATCTTGCATTAAGTAGAGAGTAATTATGTGACGTGCAATTATGTAGTACTGAGTGGTATGTGGAGTGTATTTATGTTGTATTGAATACAGTGCAATTATGCGATGTGTAATCACACAACCACACCCAACCACACAACCACACACATACAACCACACCCACACACACAACCACATCCACACACACAACCACATGCACACAACCACACACACACACAAGCACACACACACAAGCACACACACAACCACAAACACAACACACACACACACCCACAACCACACACACAACCACACACACACAAATACACACACAACCACCACAACCACACACATAACCACCACAACCACACACCAACCACACACCAACCACACACACAACCACCCACACAACCACACACACAACCACATCCACAACCACACACACAACTGCAACCACACACACAACCACACACACAACCACACATACAACCACACACACACTCAACCACACACACACACACAACCACACACACACACACACACATAATCACACACACACACAACCACACATACAACCACACACAACCACAAACACGACACACACAACCACAAACACACACAACCATGCATACACAACCACACACAACCACACACAACCACACACACAACCACACACACAACCACACACATACACCACACACACAAACACACACAACCACACACACACACAACCACACACACACACAACCACACACACACACACACACAACCACACATACAACCACACACACACAAACACACAACCACACACACAAACACACACACACACAACCACACACACACACACACACACACACACATATATTTGTTTAAATTTTGGGGCTTGACGTAGGGGACTTGAGGGAGCCCTGAACACCATCAATTACGTGATCACCAGCTGCTACACGGCCCCCCTTTGCTTGGCAAACAACAGCACTCACATGAGCAACATCGATTCCTGCTGCCGTACTTACCCCATCTGATGCATGCTGGGAACTGTAGTCTCCCATTTGACTGCTTTGTCCTCAATGCAGCAGGATCAGCTGATCTCCCACCAATGGGAGCGCCACAGGAAGTTCAAAGGAGGCAGAAGGTGACAACAGGGTAAAAGCAGCATCTGATGAAGGCGGACATGCCGAAATGCATTATGCAAAGCTGTAACCGGTGAATAACGAGTCTCCCGCAATTTTCCCCGCTGTGGCCTTGTCGATTGCTTTTAAGGAGGTGGTCATTTGGAGATATTTTGTCGCGCTTGCCAGTAACGGGAATCAAGGCCCCGTCTATAAAGCGTCCTCCTGGATAACACTGGCACATGGACTGTTCTTAATCGAGGTATTGATTCATCCAGGACCGCCTCGAGAATGAACCACACCAGTGGCTGCTGCCATTGGCAGCCTGTGACTGCATGGGGAGGTGAGCTTGATTTCAGCTTACCTCACGGCCCGATTTGTTTCAATTTTGGGGCTGTACGTAGGGGACATGAGGGAGCCCTGAATACCATCAATTACGTGATCACAAGCTGCTATGCGGCCCCCCCTTTTGCTTGGCAAACAACAGCACTCACATGAGCAACATTGATTCCTGCTGCCGCACTTACCCCACCTGATGCATGCTGGGAACTGTAGTCTCCCATTTGACTGCTTTGTCCTCAATGCAGCAGGATCAGCAGATCCCCCACCAATGGGAGCGCCACAGGAAGTTCAAAGTAGGGAGGAGGTGACAACGGGGTAACAGCAGCATCTGATGAAGGCGGACATGCAGAAATGAATTATGCAAAGCTGTATCCGGTGAATAAAGAGGCTCCCGTCATATTCCCCGCTGTGGCCTTGTCGATTAATTTAAGGAGGTGGTCGTTTGGAGATACACAAGCAATAATAACACACTTGGCAAATGCAACTGTTAAATGCATGAATAATAATATGAATAAGCAAGCAGCAAATAGTACTGGATGTCCTGCACGAAATCAGAAAGATATATATACACTAAATACATCAGATGATTACATTTGAATGTGCACACAGGCACCCACACATAATCACTGGACTTGGATGTGCAGACAAAGTCACTCACACAGATCACAAAGTCAATACTCAAAGGAAATACCTCACTGGTAGTTCACTCGACATCCTTGCCAACTCAAGCTGGTGAAGCCCTGTGACAGCCAGGCAGGGACTCGCGACCGGAACTCAAATCCCAGATTCTTTTTTGGGACAACACGTCTTCCCCACAAATGAGCTCCCACTGGTTGCCAAGATCCACCACCTTTAATACCTTTTACTCAACCTAAGACGAAGGTTCTAGAAACCTCGCCCCCTTTCTTCAGTTACGAAAAACTGAGCTGACCATACTGGTCTGTGTAAAGGTCAAGACAGAAGCTGGCCAGGCCCCTGTATTTTGACTCCGATACAGAGCTGTATATTCCACATATTTCTCTGGCAACAACAAGCTTTGCCCTGAAAGGCACGAAGCACACTTCCCACACATTATCCCAGTGAAGCTTAGTAAAGCCTCTGAGGGTACATTCAACAATCTCCACTCCCAAAACAAAGCAACCTTGAACGTGAATAACTCAAACAACTTGAGCACTCTGGGGGCCTGCCTATGCGTGCTGAAAGCTCTAGCAAGACCAAGTCAGAATTCAAGATGACATGAGGGCATGTCAAAGCCAATAGTCAGAACTTCATAATACCTCCCAATGTACAACACAATGCACATGTATGCACCACTTTCTATAGCATCACATACTTCATCTCTCAATGTACAACATAATGCACATTTGTGCACCACTACTCATAACACTGCACTTCGAGACCAAAAAGTACATTCCACATCTTTCTCTCTTTCTCTCTCTCTCTCTCTCTCTCTCTCTCTCTCTCTCTCTCTCTCTCTCTCTCATGCTTTCCAATGCACATCCCACACATTCTGTTCCTGGCAAGGCTATTCTACTCTGTGACAGCTCCCAGTTTAAGACTGCAAGATTACACAAAAGAAACCTTCAAGGAAAAAAGGCATATGCAGGATGTCATACATTCAGACTAGGGTCAAAAGACAATTAAAATCATGGTAGTTAAAGTTCATGTTGTAGTGTCAAACCATAAGAGTGCCTTTAGCACTACACCTCTAAAGCCAAGTAAAGCCAATAAAAAATGAATGTGTGTCCTCATGTAACGTAACTGGTGCTATGTAAAGCGCTCTGATACCTGATTGGATTCGGGTCAAGTTCGTGCTATATAAAACTCTGCCAAAAAAAAAAAAAGTATGCGATTCAACGACTTAAATATCATCTCTATGAGCAAGGCGAGAAGGTGGAATGGCTATTGGTGGCACAGCTGCACCAACAGGAGGTTTTGCGTCCCATTCTGGCCATTAAATCCACGGATGGCACTATCCTCACTTGTCAAAAACAATGGGAGAGCAAGGGAAGGGAAAGGGTTTGTCCGTATCCCCTGTGTAATATATGTTAAATAATGATGGATGAACCCAATTTATGTGTGGTACAATCACTAGTAGGCAGTGTTTGGAACCCACTGGGTTTGTTAAAAGACCCCTCACGCACCAACCTGGTTGGTGTCATGCTTCATCATTGGGGTCCCAACCGGGTGGCCGAATGCCCCCCGGTTGTGCTACGACGCCGGATTACAGCGGAGCTGGTGTGGTGCAAAGATGTGATGTGATGTGAATTAAAGATATCTCTGAGAATCCTTGCCTCTATTTTTATTAAAGACTCAGGATATGATTAAGGTCCTATCACATAGACAACTATAGACCCCTCACACACCAGGTTGGTGTGTGAGGGGTCTTTTAACAAACCCAGTGGGTTCCAAACACTGCCTACTAGTGATTGTACCACACATAAATTGGGTTCGTCCATCACTATCCTCACTTGCCCACCAAACATTGTCAATGAGTTTGCGGATTTCTACTGGGACCTGTACACCCCAGAACTGGCAGACAACCCTGCCAATTTGGAGGCCTTTTTTGATAGTGTGCATCTCCCCAGCCTCAATGAGTCCAGCAGGGACTTATTAAAGGGGGAAATTAGTAAAACAGAGATTGTGCAGGCCATTTCTAGACTTCCCTATCACAAGGTCACTGGAGAAGATAGCTTCCCTGAGGAGTTTTATGCGTGGGCTAGTGAGGATGTGGTGGGCTCCCTCTATGAGACTTTTCATGAGGCTGGTCAAACAGGCTTCCTCGGCTGGGCGGTAATAGCAGTCCTTCCTAAGCCAAGGAAAGACCCCCTAATCTGCAGGAGCAACAGGCCCATTTCCCTGCTTATCAGGCACATCAAGATACTTGCTAGAGTGCTGGCAGCTCGCCTTCGAGTGGTGATCCTGTCCTTGATCCACCATACACTGGTGGGGTTTGTCCCCAGCTGCTTCTCCAGAAATCACCTACACTTGCTCATGCCCTGTGGTAAGCCAAGGATATACAGATTGATGCCCTCAGCCTCTCACTGGATGCCAGTAAGGCATACAATAGGAATTAGGGAGGATACCTCTTTGTGATCCTCTGATGGTTTGGTTTGGGGGAGTACTTTATAGCCAAAGTTTGATGGCTCTATGATTCACCTACTGCCCAAGTTAACTTTGGGGACTTTCTCTCAGACCCGTTCCCAGTCAAGGGAGGGACCCAGCAGGGATGCCTGTTGTCACCCTTGCTGTTCTTTCTTGCCCTGGAACGCCTCATGGCATATCTTTGCCAATCCTGGCACCTCACCAGTATTACCATCCCCTGTGGGATGTCCATCATTTATCTTTATTGCAATGACATTTGCTCACCCTCTCAGACCACCCTCATTCTCTCCTGGCCCTCTTGAACATCCTCTCTGGCTTTGCGGCGCTCTCAAGGTATAGGGTTGACTGGGACAAAAGTGAGGCACTTCTCATGTCACAGATGACCACCAGTGCTGCAGTAGCATTTGCTTATCCTTTCCACTGGAAGTCATTACGCCTTAAGTACCTGAGGGTTTACATAAACCAAGGACTGGACCGCATAGTAGCAGATAATCTCAATCCTGTGCTGGCACGTATGAAGTTGGGCTTGAAATATGGCCCCACCTCGGACTCTCATTATGGGGCAGGGTACAGGCGGTTCAGTTAGTGACACAGCCACGATATTCCTACATCCTCTGCATACTGCCCCTACTGGTCCTTCTCTCATTGCGGCTTTCCGTGGACCAGAGCATACATTCGTTTTGTCTGGGGGACCATTCCATTCCCGGTTAGCGAGTTGCAAACTCCTGGCACAGCGATCTTGTGGGGGCCTGGGCCTCTCCTCCATTGAGCACTACTCTCTGGCCCTGCGCTTGGCACAGCTCATTTGCAAGCATCAGAAGACACCGGATCTGCCACAGTGGGTGCAGGCGGAGCCTACCCTGCTCAGTGACGGACCTATGCTGAGCCCCACCAACCAATGCTGCAAGCCATAGTCAAATCATGTTGGCGGGCCCACCGCCTCTTCATGGTGGATCCTCTTCTTCATCACCATGCACCATCATGGTGCTACTCTGGCATCCGTATAGGTGGCGAGATGTTGAACTGGGACGTGTGAAGTTCTCTTGGCATCTACAGCCTCCATCAAGCCCTCGAAAAGGGTGCCCCTTAATCCTTCACAGTACTTCACAAAGAATTTGGTCTTCCATCCAATCAGTACTGGTGATGGGTCAGAAATTGTCTCAATCGTAACCTGGGTGTGTAGACCTGGGTCCATCATCCTTCTCCTGTAGTCTCCTACCTATAGAATGTGGGGTTGCTTCCATGGGGCATAGCCTCTTGAACCTCCATCTCTTCTCCCTTCCCCTTCTAAATAACCTCTGTATCACATGACAAACCACAATTCAAACAGAATATGAACCAGAGGATTGGGTGGACCTTCTGGAGGCAATGGATCATGGGGCCCGGGAGGCACAATTGCAGTTCTGTCTCTTTAAGTCACTGCATCTCTGGCACTGGGCTCCTGTAAAACTGTGGGCAGCAGGCTTGTTACCTCATGCAAACTGCTGGTGCTTCTCCCAAGGCTGATGTGACCTGATACTTGTCCTCTGTGATTGCTCCTTGGTGCAACCCTTTTGGGAGACAGTTGGCACCACACTGAGAGAGACCCTGCCAATCACCTCACCCCTGCTTCATTCCCTGATCTTCCTACTCGATCTAGCAACCGCCTCAAACCATTGCCTCCTTCAGGGCCATTTACCTCATACGGCTCTCACCATGGCTAACATCTGAATTCACCACCACTGGCGTTCCCCCACCCCCTCTTCCATGATGAATAGCTCTCGACAACGTACCAGACAGCCTCCTATGAGCGGAATATCTATACCCTACAGGATAAGACAGTGACCATCTTCCTCGCCTGGGCGCCTTTCCTTCGGATAAATCCCACTAGCCCTTAATTGAGAGTGCCCTTGTCCCCAAAAGAGTGACCAGATATTATATTACACTGACACTGCCCTTGAGATCCCATCTGGTCATGATCCTTGAGGGTGCATGCCTACTTTCCCACTTTCTTCTCCCACTCCTGCCTTTTCCACATCTCACTTCGTCTGTGCCTCTCATCTTTTTCCTCTCTTCTCCCTGCTCTTTCAATTCTCCCCCTCTCTCACTCCCCCTCCCCCGGACCCTGGGCGTATGGATGCAAATATGGATTCCCTGTTTGCCTTTCCTCCTTTCACTTCTATTTGTCATGTTAATTTTTTCTGGCCCCCCTCACCCCGCTGATCATTATGTGTACAGGTGTGGACCCTCGTGTCCTCCTTGATATTGCCCTTCCTTGTCCTTCAAGGGCCCATGCCTCATGGGAACACCACATGTTATGTACCTAGCGCTCTGTTTCATCTTACACTGTGTTTTTCTGTACAGTATTACTGTTTCACATATGGTAGCTTATGTTCCCCGTCCCTCCTCCCCCTATACACTGTTTTGTTTTAATCTTCCAATAAAGAATTGTGAAACGATATAAATCAATATATACATGCACATACACTTTCTTTTTAACCACAGCAGCAAAAATACCGACCTTTTTTCATACTTCTCTACTATGCAATATTTTGCTGGAGATACCTTTTACGTTCACCACTTACAGAGCAAACTTCTTCTTAGTCGTCATCATAACACTCTTCTTTGAGCAGAAAACTTAACTTTGCTGATGAAGTGTGTTCAACAAAGGAGCCCTTCTCCATAAATAAAGATGCAGCTTCTTTATGGGATTTTTTTAAGGAGAGTTTGGACAACATACACACTCAGTCATGGAACTATAAGTACACACTTCCATTTACAAAAAGCCATTCATCTGGCTTTGCCAATGGTGGATAGAAGGAGGCATTTCTAATTCAGGGCAGGAATGCTAAGTTCTAATGTTCAGTTCAGCCGTCTGCTATACAAAATCTTTAATACATTCTGCCCTTCAATATCTTGTTTATCCTGATGAGCTACCACATATATGGAAATCTTCTCCAGAGAAGCAATTTTCGTAATGATGTCTACTGCTAATTTGGGCTTTCACATAGAGAAATATATTTTTTAAGGAGTTTAATCGCAGAACAAAAACATTCTTCAGCATATTACGCATTTCAATTTTCTTCATCCATTCACAGCAATTCTTGAATTTTCATCTTGGTCAATTTATCAAATAATGTTAAAGCTGTTTCATCTGCCTGAGCTTTCAATGACTTGAGAAGTAGTTTTCTTGCATCTCCCCGGGGTGGGGGTTGGGGGGGCAGGGTCAAGACCCAATGTCTCGACAAGGATTTTGCTCAGGATTTACAATATTGTCACTGTGTCACACACTGGCACATTATAGTAATATGTTAGGCCTATTCCAGTAAAGGAAGAGGGCAGTGAAACCATATACACATGATTCATCAGTGGACAAATGTAATGATGTGTGTGATCTTTGATCATCTCTTCACTGAGTGAAAAATCTTTAAGTCAGGGCTTCCCTGACAAGCTACTGTGCTCAGCTGGGATGGAATGATAGGCTGTGGTCATATGCAGTGGCACCGGTACATGTGTTGTGCCATACTCTGCCTGCCCCCGCTGCCGGACTACAGCTTCCTGCCCTCAGTGAATGCCAGAGTGGTGGTGCCGGCTCCAACCCTATGATGCTGTCCAGTCCCCACTGCAAGAATGGCACCAGGCACTGGACCTTTTTTGCTGGACCAGTGGACCATGGGTGAAGTTACTCAATTTGTCTGCCCTCCCAGTCTGACAGCTGCCTTATCCTTGGCGCTATGGCAGCAAGAGGTGTGTCTTTAGCCCTCTCACCTGGAGTACGCAAGGAAAATCTACCACAATAAGAAACTTAGATGCCTACACAAAAGCATAAAATGATTATATGCAAATTTTCCAAAGGGTGAAAGTTATGCATGCAAGCACTGCAGATTGTACATTACTGAACAGATAAAACCGTTTGACCCATGAAGCCGTTCCATCAAATGCATACCCAATTGTAGTTCTTTTTAAGCAGCTTTATTAAAAGCCCAAAAAGATCAACATGAGTAATACACATATCAGAAAAGAATATAAAGTAATAACTATAGAAACTGGATGACAGAAAATAAAGCTGTTTACAATTTAAAGTAATATCATAGAGTAAGTAAAACCGGATAGAATGGGAAAGGAAGGAAGGGAACAAGGAAAAGATAATCCTAACGATTGAAGATCGCATAATAATATGTCAATTGTAATTCTTGAAACACATGCATTCCTTCTTTTGGCATAAGGACATGTGTGTGCTTTTTATGAGATTTCTGCATTCAAAGGGTATACATGAACACCAGCAAATGTACACACTTGTGGTGCTCTTCAGAAGTATAATCAAGATAAGAAATTAAAATAAACTCTGTCAAAGTCAAGATTCGGAAACTTGGATACACTAAGACCAAGTATTATTAGAAGATTGAAGGGGTAATTATATCTAGTACTGATTTCTATCTCTGTTTGGGAGTATGGCTAAACACCAGTCTAAAATTAAAGATCAGCTTAACGTGGTGCTTGCCTGTGTTCCACCTCCCAAATCAGCTGAAGGAAATCAACCGAAGCATAAACGTCCCCAATGGGACCCGTGCATTAGAAGTCTTTAGTGCAAAACGAATGCCAGCAATATTCTACTGGTCTCCAGTTTGGGGCTCTTAGCTACATAATGACATTGTGAAACAGCAATCAGGTGCAATCGGATCATGTTTAGATCACCCACTAGTGCACAATCGAGACAACTCTGACTGGCATGATTAGTTTACCAAGTGTAGCAGACCCAAAATGAGCAAATATTGTTTTAGACTAAGGATGGATCTAAGGGATTCATTAATAAAATCATTTTAGAAAAAGCTGGATGAAATTTTAAAATACATAATGATAATGGCTGTCTGAACCCTGATAAAATAAGGAGAACTCCACCTGAAGGAATACTGGGACAACAACATTGAATACAATCAAAGTTGGTGGAAATTGACTACTCATATGAGAAGAATTCCGATGCTCTAAGCAAACTGCACAGAACACAGTTCCTCCTATCAACTTGCACCTCCTCTTTTCCCCAACCTTACCACTTTTTAATATCCTGGAAAGTCAATATTTCATGCAAATGTTGTAGAGGTTGTGCATATCGAATGGAGTCCCTTGTACTTTAGTTGTATTTGTCCGTATTTATTGCCTCTAAGAAGAAAACTTTAATGTCCATGTTCTAACTGAATGAGTGTGAAAGGAACGAATGAATGTTTCTATGCAGGGCACCGATCAACAGTTAATGTTTTGAGTACTAAAATATCTGGACATAGTAATAATAGGGCTTGAGAGAATGAGCTTGGCCCTAAAACACCCCTCATGTTCATTGTAGCAATGTTTTTTGACCCTGGAAAGGGTTCATTGTCAGTGGCAAGTAGCAGGACTGGCGGTGGTACATCGTTGCAAAATGCAATGCAAGCTGGAACTTTCTCGTTTACATAAGCACTTGGCGCTTTACGATAGATTTGGTGATTTTGGAAGTGGTATCTTAAGAAGAAATCAAGGGACATATGTACAAGCCCCTATCGCCACCACAGCGTCACTTTTACGGATACTGTGGTGGTGATAGGGGCTGCGCCTTATGTACAGGGCAGCGTTAAGCCACTTAACATGGCTTAACGCTGCCTTGTACATAAGTCCCCCTTTCACGCTATGGTTAGCATGAAAGGGGCGTGCAGTGGGTGTTGTGGTGGGCGTTCCCCCCCAACACCCATTGTATTTGACGCTGCACCCTATGTACAAGGGTGGGGTGCATAGGAGGCAGCGCCAAAATTAAGCCCAGGAAAACCCTGGTCTCAAGTTGGCAAAACGAGGAGAAGTACATTATTTCTCCTAGTTTTTGCTTTTTCCATGTGTGCTGCCTTGTGCAGCACACATGGAAAAAGCAAAATGTCATTGTTTGTTTATGTACAGGAAGGTGTCATTCCTTTCTTTATCATAGAGCCTGCAAAATAGAACCAGGTGCAATTCAGTTTGTGGTGAGAGGTTATCACATGGACACACACTTAAATCCGAGTGGTTATATTTCTGGATAACCTAACATCAAAGGGATCATATTCATGCGGAACCTCAATAATATATATCTATGTTGTGGCCTGGTGATGTTTACTAAATAGGAGTACCCCCCTCTATCAGTGGAGGGTTTTGGTGGTATATACAGACTGTGTGTTTCTCTCTATGGTATTCCTTTCGCTTATACTCAGACATCAGTGAGAACATGTTGGTGACCTTTTGTTTGGAAACCTTTCTTCAAGCCAGTGGGTCCTTAAACAGTTCAGGGAGGCCAATCTCCTTTAGTACGGACTCCACATAGCGAAGCCACCTAGACATCTTCCACTTGTCCATGCTTAAGCAGCTCTTTATTATTGTTTGTGTAAGTGTCACTGTGTCTCCTCGCCAGATTGAATGCCATAGAAGGATTTGGGCTAGATGTATTCAGTCTGAGATGTAGGGCAAACCCAATTCCAAGTGTAAAATATAATTTGAGGAGAAGAGAGGGAGGCCCACAATGGATTTGAAAAAATTATTCTCTGTGGATTGCAGTAATGTTGGCGCTACCACACCCCACACACCAGCCGTGTAAGTTGCTACTGCCTTTACTTTAGCCTGGTAGATGTTTTTATTGGTAGTAAAGGTCTTGCGCCCAGTTTTAGGGTGAAAGATTTAACAGCCGTGGTATCTCTCTCCATTACCAGCTTCCTTCCTTCCACCAACTTTGACCATGATAGGTCTTTATCAAAGAGAACCCCCAAATAAGGAATGGAGTCCACCACCTCTATTCTTTCAGGCGTTTTGTCCCTTTTTTTAGGCCCTACCTATAATTATAAAGTACCTAGGGACATATTATCAAGACATGCAATAAAATTATCGCCGCTTTAGCGGCAGAAAACTGCCGCTAAAACGGCGATAATGGGCTTGATAATATGCTCTATGGAATTCCAATTGAAGCTCAGGTTAGATGTCCTTCACATCTAACCATCTAACATGGGCTTCAATTGGAATTCCATAGAGCATACTATCAAGCCCATTATCGCCATTTTAGTGGCAGTTTCCTGCCGCTAAAGCGGAGATAATTTTATCGCCTGTCTTGATAATATGCCCCCAAGTTTGATTCACCTTCAATTGTAATGCAGCCATAAAGGAGACATACACAGTTATCAGGCGTTGTAGGCCAAGCCCTGTTCTGGCGATTAACGCTGCATCGTTCGCGTAAGCCAGTACTGGTAGCGGTTGGGAATCAAAGACGGGGACGTCCCAAGTGGCCACGGTAAGTGCTTCCTCAACTCCATTTGTATATATGGAGAAGAGGAATGGGGCAAGGACGCAGCCCTTCCTTGCTCCCCTGGTAATTTTGAATGGGCGCGTACAGTCTCCATTCTTGGTATAGCGGACTGGTGCATGGCATTTAGATACAGCTGTCTAATGAAGTTTAATATAGCTTGGTCAACCCCCATCGTCTCCAATTTATTCCATAGCTTAGCATGGACCACGCAGTCAAACGCAGCCGTCAGGTCCATGAATGCCATGTAGATCTTTTCTTCCTTCATTCTGGTGTATTTTTCTATGGTCAGTGATAAATTCAAGCACTGATCCACAGTACCCCTTCCCTGCTGGAACCCATACTGGGCATGGATTAAGATGTTATTTTCCTTAGCCCACCCCTCTAACTTAGAGAGGAGAAGGTGGCCCATGAGCTTCGAAGTTGTATCCATCAGGGAGATTGGTCTAGAATTCTTTGGGTTGGCCCTATCTCCTTTTTTTATAGATTGGGAAGATGACACCCATTGACCATGAGGGGGGGGACCTACTAGAGCTATACTGTTCAAGACGTTTGTTAAGACCGGTACCCATAAATCTGGGTTATCCTAAATGAAATCAATTGGGACGACGTCCGGTCCTGGGACCTTACCCATACTGCATGATTCCAGCCCTATTTTGACTTCAATAAGTGAAAAAGAAAGAGGAGCGTGGGACTTTGGCTCTAGGGACATAGAGGGGATTGGGGGAGTGAGGATTTGAGGCAAAACATTTCTCAAAATGGGAAACCCATGCCTCCTCATCTACATTTGTATCTGATGTGGGATCGCTAGTATTTTTTAAATATGGTGCGTTTACTAGCTTCCAGAAGTCACGGCTGTTTCCCATTCTGGCTGCCTTGTCAAGGTCCGCCCATAGGTCCTCCTTGATAGCTTTTTCTCTATTTATTAATGCCAGTTTATATGAGGCCTGAAATATTTTTATTTGGTCCGGGATTCTGGGCATGATTTTCAAGGCGTGCATCAGTGCCTTCCTCGCTTTTGTGCACGGTGAGTCAAAACAGCCCCTACCTTTTGCTTTGTTTGGCACTTTTGTGCGTGTGAGGGTCAATTTTACCTTCTCTAGGATGTCACAAAAGTCAAAAACCACTTCCCCTGCATCAGCTTCTGGTTCTGGGATTCAGCATATTGGAAACAAAAGTTTCTAGTCTCTGCCACATGGCCTCGTTCATCAAAGGGCATGGAGTAGAGGTTAGTGTTTCCGTGCGACTTAGTCCACATTGTTCTGATTCTATTTCGTCACCTCCCCCCCATTTTTGGTAGATCTCAGAGCTTTCACTGGTTTCGTTCTCTGTGGGCCCCCGCCCCTCTTCCTCTTTACTGCGGGACCAGGAGTGGTTCCCAAGGATTTTTTCGCGGCTGCAGCCCTGGTGTATGCTCTTCTTGTGGTGCATGTCAATACTGGGTCTTGAGGTATGGATCCCGTAAATGTTTCTTTTTCAGCTTCCTTATCTGGTGGGAGAGGTTGGTTTGAGGTGATGTGAGATGTCCCCCCCCCCAGAGAGGATCTTTTTTGGAAGATGGGCTCCAAAGATAGGTGGCGTTCCATCCTTTCAATCTCGTGTGCTAGGACTGAGGTCGCCCTGGTTAGAAAGGAGTTGAGTGTCCCCACAATGCTTCTGCCCAGATGGGCATTCTGTCCCTCATGCTTGCCCATCCCGGTAGAGAACCCTGATGCTGCATACAGTGCAAGAAATAATGCCAATAATGGGGAGTTGGTAGTAACGGTAACAGACAAATAACAAAACTACACACTGTACCTTATGTAGTAACAGACTTTAGAGGGGGGGGCCCAGCCTCTTACGGGCTCCGACGGGCGTGGATGGGCCCGCCCTTGACCCGGGCTTGCCCGGGCGCTGCCCAGGCACGTCCCCGTGCGCGTCGCGCACCGCGGGTCGGCAGTAACGTTTTGTGCGCACCAGAGCGCAAGGGGTGATGGGCAATGTAGTTCAGTCCGTTTCCTGCCTCCTCATCGAGTGCAAACCAGCAGATTCCCCGGCTATGGCGCGCCGCGGGTCGGCGGTGCCGTTATATGCGCACCAGAGCGCAAGGGGTGATGGCAATGTAGTTCAGTCCGCTTCCTGCCTCCTCCTCCTCGAGTGCAAACCAGCAGATTCCCCGGCTATTCTTTTAATCAAAATGTGACATTTGGGTGCACCAAGCGGTCTTTCCATGCACATAAAGTCAATTTAGGGGAGCAAAATGGAATGCAAATCACGATCATTGATTTCTTTCTTCTTAGCCCACTCTCAGGTCCAAGACTGCTTTAAAGTTATTGTTGTAACTTATGTTTCCCTGTTGCTCAGCTAGAATGACTGTGGCGTGGAATGTTGGATGGATGGAATGTTGGATGTTTGTGAATGCGAGTTGGGTATGGGCTGAGCAGAAGGACAGCCGCTCCTGGTGGGGTTTCCCTTGTTTTCATGATTTAAACTTATAACAACTTAAATAAAGAATTTAACTAATCTACGCTATAAGTCCAGTACTTCATTTGGATTACAACATTTTGGCGATGAATTAGAAGAAGAATCCACGTGTGCCACCTAATGGAAATTAAAGGAAAGAAAAAGTGAAACTTGACAGGAACAGAAAAGTGAAGTCCGAGCATGTTGGAGAACTGAAATCTGACAGGTACAGGAAAAATAGCCATGGAAACCACAAGGTAAAAGACTTTTTACGAAAATTAAAAGTACGTGTGTAATGCTGTCTGGCACCCAAACCCCACCAGTGACCCTGCCAACGGTCGCCCTTTAACCCAAGCGTGCCAGATGTAGTGTTAATCTTGGACAAGAGACGAGTTCAGTACTTCACTTAAAATATGTTGATTGGGGGCAATTATCGAGCCCCAGTGCTAACTAATGAAGGATTTGGTTCTAAAGTGAGGAATCCTTATGGTGTGCTGATCGGGGGCAATGATCGAGCCCCGGTGTGTATTTTGAAATATATTACTCGGGGGCAAAGACCGGGCCCCGGTGAGAAGCTGTTGGGCAGTTTTTTTTTACTTTGGAGTACGGGCCCTGATGAGTAACATCGATGCTTTGGAAATGTCGAGGCAATGACTAATAGAAGTCTCCGAGGTTGACAAATCATCAGACAATGCATATATTAATTGGCAGCAAATGCCGATTGAATTTTCAACTTTATTCAATGGTTTAAACTGTTTTCGGGGGTGCCGTGTATGTACAGTTTTGTCCTCAGTAACGGATTAACTGTTACAGTTTAAATGGAAAAATCCTGCACGAGATGGACAACACACGCCCCAGCTTACCTCCTCATGGAGATCTTCGGCGTCACCATGACACCATCTCTTTTGTGACGACTCCTCACTGCAACCTGCGTCAGTACTCCTGTGTGGCGATTATGGGTGCATGTTCTGGCCGAGAACCACCCGGTTTTACGTGGATATGGGTGCCTTCATTTTATGTAAATAACCCAGGCGCACACAGTTTACAGGTCCAGGTATTGACAACAATGTCAATTGGGAGTGTCAGAATAACAGGAATCTTGCTGCGCTGAGATCGACTGTTTCTCAGAGAAAAATGTGAAGTATATTATAGGATTTAAACTTCTTGCCTTGCTGATACGGGATATGTTGTTTTGTAACAGCTGAAGATGACTGTGTATTTTACTGTGGGAATATCGATGGCGTGTCCGTTAGCTCAGGATGTATAAAAAATCACAATTGAGAGGAAAAGATCCTGCCTTTGTTGACGTTTGCCAGTTACATCATTGGTCTGGGTGATAGAGATTATTGAAAAGGGGAAGATTACTAGCTGAATATCGGCAGTGTGCCCTTTAACTATAAAGTCTATAAGTGGAATAAATCTTGCGGAACCTGATCCATGATAGGGACAGTAATTAAAAGCAAGAGTGCGATGAGGGGCATAGAGCCCAGAGCCGGGACAGTGATCCTAGGAGATTGTATCCAGCAGCCTCCAGATTGAACCTGGAACCGGGATAGTGATCCCAGAAGCAGGCTATTGAGCCAGAATTGGAAGGGGACAGAGTGTCCCAGTATTTGAACCACGACAGGGAGCCAAATCCCATAATTGGAATTGGGAAGGGACACAGGTCCCAGAATATGAACCACTGTGGATATGGTGTATGAGGTGGCTGTTAAGTGTTTAGCCACTCATTGGTTTGTGTCGTGTATGAGATGGCTGTGTTATGTTAAGTCACTCATTTCTACATATTTCTTGTTGGTTGATAGTATGGGGATAAGTCTCTGTCTCCCATTGACTTAGTGTTTGAATGTGAACCACGACGGAGAGCCATGTCCCATATTTGGAATTGGGAAGGGACACAGGTCCCAGAAATTTTGAAACACTTTTAGTATTGTGTATGAGGTGGTGGTTAATGGTTGGGCCACTCATTGGTTCGAGTCGTGCATGAGATGGCTGTGTTCTTTTAAGTCACTCATTATTAGGTATGGTTTGTTGTATAATGTGTGTGAACGTGATACCTATCGTATCAGTGGTTGTGTTTTGGATGTGTGTGTAGAAGTGTTTTGAGGGTGATCGTTTTCTGACCTGCGGTGTGCACGTTGTGTTCTGATATTTGTATTGTTGTAAGGTTTGTTCCCTGTATGTTGCTTGTCGTGCCGGTCTGGCCAACTGGTGTGATTTGTGCCATATGGGTTTTGGTATATGATGTAGGACAGTGGTTTATTCAGGAAGTGTTGTGATACTTTGGTCAGAATGTGATGTGGTGTGAAATCTTTAGTATAGTTTGCGTGCAAGTTGAGATGTAGTATGGCGTGAAAGAATGTTCTTTTAATTATTCACTGTGTGCGAGATGAGATGTAGTATGATGTGATATGATGTTTCTTTTATGTGGGTTTGATGAGATGTGGTATGGTGCGACAGGTTGTGATGTGAGATGTTTATATTGTATTGTATTATTTTTCTTATGATTAGTGCATTGTATTCAATTTCTTGACTATATGTTATTTGCCATATTGTCATTATTTCGATTGTTTCATCTAATCTATTTTACAATGCATTTGTTCCCCGTAAAGAAGGGAGATATGTTGTAACTTATGTTTCCCTGCTGCTCAGCTAGAATGACTGTGGCGTGGAATGTTGGATGGATGGAATGTTGGATGTCTGTGAATGCGAGTTGGGTATGGGCTGAGCAGCAGGACAGCTGCTCCTGGTGGGGTTTCCCTTGTTTTCATGATTTAAACTTATAACAACCTAAATAAAGAACTTAACTAATCTACGCTAGAAGGTCATATCTTCATTTGGATTACAACAGTTATCTAAATGTGAACTTTGATTGCAGTGCAGGTTCAAATCAGTGGAGTATTTGCAGCTGAAGAGTGATTGGTTCAAACTATTCCTATCCATGCACTTAATTCTGTAGCTATCAATACCAATCATTTCAAAGCCGCAGTCTAGGTAGAACACCACTTCCAGGAAATGAATGATGGAGATAAAGCTCGAATTACACAATAAACAACTACCTGTCAAAATATGATCACGACAAAATGAAACAATATCAATAGAATATCCGATCGTCTTTTGGGGGGAAGGGGGGAGGGTATTTATACCTGAAAACAAGTGCTCGAGAAATGGGGGGAAGTTGGGAAAAGAGAAAAAAATAACTTTCACTATACAACACTATACACCATTGAAACATATTTCGGTTGTAAGTTGTGCTGAACTGAGTTTTCTGACGTGGCATAACTCTCTCTAAAAGATTGGCAATTAAGTGTAAAGGGTTCTACAGCTGATTTATGTTAATTTATGTTAATTGTTGCTTCAGATCTATTTGTATAGCTCACATTAGGGCAACACAGCAAACTCAAGGAAGCTGGGCTACTTACAGTAAGACTGAAACAGGTTATTTCCCAATGAGAATATTTCGATTACAGTTAATGTGACACCTTTGTTTCCATCAAAACACATATAAAAAGCAGGAACACGACATAATAATTTTAGGAAACACATAATAAGCAATATAATAGACAATAGCATATAAATTAAGTGACCAGGAATAAAAGGGATTTATCATTTTATCCTTATATTTGGTGCCTTATGCCATGTAGAGAAGGCCTCACATCTTGAATAGGGTCTCATGTACTTTTGACAGAGTGCGACTGAGACACTGATACTGGTTCTTGGGTAGGCTATTTATGTGTAGATAGCAGAACGTTTCATCTTACATTTCTAGGGTAAGCTATATGTTGATGTCTGTTGTTTCTAACATGTATGTTTACTTTTTGCTCCCTTTTCCCATAATATATTATTTTTGTGTAATTCAGCTGTTTTTTCTGTATTGGGTGCAAACTTTCCTAGGGGACTAGACTACATGTGGGAAATCACACTTCTGAGACCCGTTTTATTGCCCCCCCTGCTTGAGTGATTAGCTCTTTAAAGAGCCAAAGTGCATTAACTTTTTCTGGAAAGTTTTGAGCAGATTTGTCGAACCGCGCCAAAGTTATTAAGAAAATAAAACATATCTTTCCTAACGAGCCATGTTCTTGAATAAACACCTATCCAGGTGTGTCAGTTCTTCTTGTTGGAAGGTTAAATTGGACTTATGCCATGGGACCTGCACCTGCAGCACAGGCACCGGAGCAGTAGGTGAACAAAGCTGCAGACTTGTTGTTCATATATATGTATACGTGTATATGTTCGTAAATTTGTGCAGGTGTTTTCAGTGCTTGGCACCAATATTTATTTCTGACCACCGGCACCTATTTATGTTTGAGAGTCAACCACATGATGGCGGTGTGTTTCTGTTTTTTAGAACAGCAAGTCAGTGAAGAGTATGACTGTTTAAAATACTTAAAAAAGTGATAAAGCTAGCATGACCAGGCCATCCCCACAGTTTGAAGTGACCCGAAATATTCCAAGATGTCACAATGCTTTGAATTTGATGGATTGTGCTTTAGTTGGTTAAATCTTTGTATTGAACATTTTGTACATTTTCTAGCGTACAACCATTAGTGCTTGCACTGGCATCCAACAGTGGCTGTGAGTGGTGCTAACAGCAGAGTACATCTCTGAAATTCCTCGGTCCTTGGCACTTACTGTGTTTTTACAAATTAAGCATTGCTCTCTTCCCTCATTGCCTCACAAAATGGCAGACCACCCACGAATATAGCACATATTCCCCTTTACCTTGTGGCGCAGGTACCTCCTCAGCAAGAAAACTGCGGTCAAGTCAAGGTAACCAGATAAGTCAGAAGGATGTTCTAACCAAAGTTACCGAAATCGGGTGTAAATACTATATACAGACCCCTGGACAATGAGACAGTGTATGTCCCACAACGTAGACACAAACTCTACCGACTTGCATAGAGAACTGAGGATGAGGTAATAATTCTTTTGGAGTATTTCCTACAGGTGATTTTATGGCTAATTATTTTGCAAGTTAGGAGTTTTCTATATAGAGTTGCTATCTTTGATCTACCTAAAAAACTTTATAAATGCACCGTATCCCATTCAAGACAACTGAAATTAACAAGGGGACACTTAGGGCGTATACTTCTCTGTTATAAATGAATATATTTGTCATTTTCACTGAATTTACAGTACCTCTGCAAACCTCAAAAACGAGTCTGTTTTTTAGAATATCAAGTCGAATAAAAAAAAAACTCTCTTTTGTACGTTGTAGTCGACGGCAGCACCTTAAATTCAAAGAAATATTACACAGGGAAAGGCGTGAAGGAAAAGAAAGGACCCGTGTCGGCGCCTCGGGTTCTTCATAAAGAGGACTCACGAGGCTTGAAGAAAGTTGTCACATTCTCTCATTTGTCAAAGTCTGAAATTCGAATCTATTTTAGTATTTGAAGAAAAGTTCACGTGTCAGGAAACATTAGGCAGCTGCCCTCAGATTCACTCGAGACAGCTCTTTTTAAGTCCAGGGATGAACAAAGAGTGCGTTTGATAAGACGTTTTCACGATTTTATCACATAAGAAAGGAGAATTATGTTCTGCATTCTGTGCTGGAAGCAGCGGCATCTTTTTTTGCAAGGGTGGTACAATTTAGTAAGACTTTGGAAACTTAGTTAAGACGCACTTTAAATGATTTATTTGCCACCACCTGGACAATGCTGGACGATTCTAGGTATGACACTTTTATTAGAAGGGCCAATCAAGTCATTAGTTAAAAACAAATCAAACATAAATGGCCCTGCTTCTCCAACTCCCCCATGGTCTGCAGAGAGCTTGAAGAAAGGGACAAACCAACATGGGTGATTTGTTTTGTTGTTTTGTTAATTACATTTATAGTCATGGTTATTTTAGTAAAGCAGAGTATCAGACAGGGCTTTGAAAGGATAGCTACATTTTATTGTGTTTGACTGAAAGACAGACATTGGTAGTTTGAACGCTGCAAGCCCTTGGCATTGCTTGACTCCTGGGTGGATAGGCCCAGGCCTGGATTGTTGAGTGTTGTGTGAAGCAACACAACACGAGTCAGACTGTTGTGTTAATTTCTGAAGCTAATGACTTTGGGCCATATGTATCAAAGTGTTTTTACCCATTCTGTGTCTATGGGAAAATGTGTTCATACATATGGCCCTAAGGGACATATTTACTAAAAGTTCATGCAACGCTGAGCAGCAAGCAAAGTTGCTGCGTTGCATTGCGTGAACAGGAGACAGCTGAAGTATGGCGCTCTTCAGCTCTCTACCTGCCTTGGTGCTCCTGCGGCTGCTCGCGCCGATGCAGGCACCCTTCCGCCATGCCACAAATGTAAATGTAAATGTACAGATATTTATATAGCGCAAATCACCAACTGGTCTCTAAGCGCTTGCTTAGGGAACCCGTCCTGGTATTCCCCTGTGAGATAACCCAGCAGGGCATCCACAAGGTGAAAGCCAGGCATCCCGCCGCGAGGGGCCATTGTGGAGATTAAGCAAGCTATTGCCCAGAGTCGCAGAGTGTGAACCCATGAATCGAGTATGCACTGGAGCGAGAATTATCAAGTCCACGGACAATTTATGGACTCAAGACCCAGCCGAGCCGGGAATTGAACCCTGGTCCCGGGCTGACCTCTGCTTCCAGGTCTGCCTACTCTAACCAGTGAGCCACACTTCTCCACACTTCTCCACTTAGATGTCCCTTCCTACAAGGGTGCCTGCATCCAGTGTAGGAAGGGACATCTTCCTGCACAAAATCAATCATAAGAGGCAATCTCCTCCTTCTATGTGTGATGCAGAATGCATCATGTATAGGATGAGGAGAAATAAATATAATTCTCCTCATTAGGCGTCTCTGTGGTAGGCGCACAATTTTGGCTCAATCACAGGCTTACCACCTGTAGTAAATCTAGAATTGCATCAGTTTCCATGGTGGATGCATAGGAATGCCGATGCTCCACCCATGAACCTCCTACCACAATGAAATGTAATGCAACACAGCGTTGTATTATATTTCTTTACAAAATCACACAAAGTAGTGTAAATACCCCCTTGCGTGGATTTGTAAATCCCATTTAAGAACTTGTGTTGCCTTGCAACAACTTGTGTGAAGCAAGGGCAACACAAGTCCTTCTTGAATCTGGTCCCGGATTCGCAAACCACTTTTTCTGGGTTTGCATCACAGAAGTGAAGCAAACCTTCGAAAATGTTTTTTGTTTGATTTACGTTCCAGGACAAAACGTTTTTCGTGCTGGAAAGCTGCCTTAACGTAATTCAAAGCAGCGCAAAATGCTGTTTTGTGCACTCTACGCAAAGGGGTATGCCATGGGTGCTACATAGGCATTCTCTTGCAACCACACATGAATGTTGGAGCAAAATCTTATCTACTAACAATAGTTGCCGGAGTTTTGCACAAAATATTAACTACATATTGAAGCAGGCAATAAAAAGGAGAAATATTTGTATTTCAATCAACATTTCCCACTTAGCATGTGTGCTGCGTTGTACAGTACACATCCGAAGTGGAAAAAGCTTTAAAGCTAGTCAAAGCATAGTATTATGTACTGGAGGGATACCCTTCTAGAACAAAGCCTATACTACACTCATGCAGACTCCTTTGGCCTATGGTGCTTTCCTGCTCTCTTCCTGTCACACAATGCAGCACAGCAACTTTGGTTTCTGCACTGCGTTGTGTCACCGTTTGGTAAATCTGCTCCTGATTTTGAAAAAGCAAGGGGCAATTTAATCAAGAGTTTGCGCTTCTGCAAAGTAACACAAATTGATGCAAAGTAGTGCCAGCTCTTGATATGATAATTACTTTCAAGCACAATATTTTTGCTCTGGAAACGTGTCATTTTTGCAGTGCAAATTGCACTATGCATTGATTTGCACTACTTTGTATCACAGGGCGGTTCCATGGGTGGTACTTGGGTTTTCCAGGACAACCAACCAAGGTGTTTGTCGCTAAACCCTATATACTAAGCCTTTGCGTCAAAATACAATGCTTTCTTGAGGCAAGCGAGCCAGAGGAGAAATATTTGTATTTCTCTTTATATTTCACACAATACATATGTGCTGCACTGTACAGCACACATCCAATGTAAGAAAAATTAAAATAATTATATCTAGGTATAATATTTTGTATTAGAAGGGTACCATTTCAGTACAGAACCTATGCTGTACAGCACACACATCTTTGCACTATGGTGCAAAGGTGCATGTGTGGTGCTAGGCAGTCTCAGCGCAGCAGCAGGCCATATTTATTATGGATGACCACGCTGCTCTTTTCTCCAGCTCAACACAGTGCATCAACTTTGGTTGCTGGACGGCATTGGCTATTTCTGTGTTAATCTGTCACCAGTGCTGGAGGTCAGAGCATTTGTTAGAAATATGTATTACTGGCCTGAGACCCAGATTACCTAGTCTCTGGCCTATCAAAGCCTGAGATTTGGTTTTGTGTTTATCACCTGTCTGTTGAATTGAGTTGTATGAGTCAAAACTACACCTTGGAGACTTCCATCTGATTTTTGCTATGTGCAAGTACTAAATTCTTTGACTTCCTGTTAATAAATGTTTGCTCCAAGCCATTCTTTGCTTCTTGGCCAGCTCGGTAACTTTCCTTCCAGTCAATTCCTCATCTATGTGCACACTGGAAGTGCTGCACATTTTGTGTTTGCTACTTCCACATATCAAAAGGCTCTGCTGGACAGATAGTATACACACCATGTGCTCACACCCATAGTGGACGACTATTGCCCACTCTGCAAGCTAAGTGGACAATGGCAGTCATCATCATCATCCTCAACTCTATTTCACATTTAAATAAATGCATAAAGTACATAAAATCATAAATAATATACATCATAAAACATCATGTAAGCCAAAGCAGATTAAAAAGTGTGATTTAAAAAACAGTAACAAACTCATAGGGACGACTATGAGGGTAAATTGTGTGGGTCAATGAACCATTAGCGTTATCAGAACGTTACAATCACAAATAGTTGATGATACAGGCTCTGGGAATGTGCCAGCTATGGTGTAATGTTCACCTTTCTGATCTTTAGGACGGCAAGCAAGAAATGTGCAATTATAAACATATATGTGGGGTTTTCAATAGTCAAAGGGTTTCAAGGGCCTGGTTAATCAAGCATAAACTAAGTTTTTCCAGCAGTGAAATAATAATTTTTTTTGTCTCGACCTTGTAAAATGTGCAAAAAAAGAGAAGGTGCAAGATGGATTGGCTAGAAATATCATCACAAGGACATGAAGACAGCTGGTTTACCGAATAAACTTGGGCTGGGTACCCAGCCATTATCGGAATGTAATTCAATCTAAGTCTGATCAGCACGAAACCATTAGTAACAAATGAGAGATAAGTTGGTTCCCCGTACTCACAGTTGGTGATGCTCCATATATGATAACTGTGGTTTTACTTTGATATTTTTGCCACCTATCTTGAGTGCATTTAGCAATAAAAAGTTCTTTTAATCTAGATTTAGAAAAAGATATGCACTCGGACGGTGAGTTAAACAGAAACGCTAGGTCTGGTTCACAGTAGCACTTTTTCACATGTGCTAGCCAGGAAATCAAGGGAGCTCGGTCCAAAGATAAAATATCCTTTAGTAATATTTGGTTTAAGGGGACCGATTCCCTTTTCCGAATTGAAAGCCAGGCTAGAAGCGGGGCCGTTTTGAAAGTGTCAGATATAAATGGAAAGCATAGTTCCTTATGAACTAAGATATTTGGGCAAGCACGAGGGATGGACAGTAATCTCTTTAAGTATTTGTCTTCTGTTACTTGTAAAGAGTCGATTTGTGCTGTTCCCCAGATTGCTGCACCATAAGTCGCTGTGGATATTGTTTTTGCAGAATTGATTTCTAGCATTTCTTTGACAGGTTTATTCGCTATTTTTTTTTGAGAACTTCCAGATGCCACCTAAACTTTTGGTCATCAGGTTCACTCTATTCCTAACCACAATGGCAGTCGGTGATAGGTAGATTTTTAGGGCAGGGGCATTGGCTCTTTGCATGTATTACTGGGAGAGGGCAAATGAACGTCCTATGACTCTATTTTGTCCACCACACTCGGGTTACATTGTGGTAAGATATCCACCCCAATCTTTCCAAATGTCTGTGTGATTCATGACATGCAGAATGCAAGTAGAGCTTATTTTGCATGTTAGGGTGTCCATGTGTGGTGTGATTGGTACCCTGCATGCACATTGGCATGGTAGTGTAAGATTGAGGTCTTGCTTTTGGCAAGGGGGTTTTATGTGGTTACCTGCACACAACCCCCCTCTGAAAGTCCTGTACCCCAAATGGGCATAGTCCACAATCATATCATACAAGACCAGGGCTGTGCTTCAGAACAAACAACCTCACACAAATGATTTGCTACTTAGACTGCTCAGTACTCTGGTTTGCCAGAATATATCTTACAGCTTTTTGAAATGCCTGCAGTTTATCCTCCCTAGTAAAAATACCTGCTATTGTTTTAGGACATATCTCTGTAATCCACACTCCTTTGAGCATTTGGTACCCTGCCCATCTCCTCCAATAAGGAAGCAGTGCTTGCACCGACATGAATTAGATCATGATGCTTGACGATGGCACACAGGATGACTGGCTCTGGCCTTACGCCAACCTTCGTCTTCTGTACCTGCTGCCTGCCTGTTGGCAGTTGAGGGGGACTAGATTCTCCAGCATTCTCAGCCTGGAGGGAGGGCCACAACATTTCCTTGAGGTGCCAGAGCACCATAAAAAATCAAGAGGTGCCCAGCGGCTGGACAAACCTGGGCACCTCCTCTTGGCACCTTTGTATAAAAAACCCACCAGGAAGGTACTGTGGTTTAATTTGATTTCGAAGTCTTTTTGGCATTATGTGATGGCAACTTCGGACTTTACAAGTAGGTGCATATATTTTGGATCAGGGGTGATCTGCTTATCCATTCACTATTCTCCATTCTGGAATGGGAAGGCGGAAACCACCATAGTCCCAGGCACTCTGGGCACCGCACTTGACGGTTTTCTGCAGCAGGCGGTGGGGGCTCTAAATAAAGAAATTGAACTGGCAGAAAGGCGATTGTCGTCATCTTCCCCTCCTCAAGTGGCTGAGTATAAGGAAGCATTGCCTCTTCAGTAGGGAAAGTGTTGGATAGCGTAGGGGTAAAAATTACTATTCCCACTCCAGTGAGTGCAACAGTAGGGAAAGTGTTGGATAGAGTAGAGTTATAAAATTACTATTCCCACTCCAGAGAGTGCAACAGTAGAGAAAGTCTTGGAGAGCGTAGAGGTTAAAATTACTATTCCCACTCCAGAGAGTGCAACAGTAGGGACACTGTTGGATAGCGTAGGGGTAAAAATTACTATTCCTACTCCAGTGAGTGCAACAGTAGTAAAAGTGTTGGATCGCGTAGGGGTAAAAATTACTATTCCCACTCCAGTGAGTGCAACAGTAGGAAAAGTGTTGGATAGCGTAGCGGTTACAAAAAATAACCTACTTATAAATTAAATAATTTTTGTAATTAAATAATGATTTATTAATAAGTTAACAATAAATTAATTAAAAATACTAATAAATTAAAAATAACAATTACTTTAATAACATTAAATTACTTCCCACCCTATTCCCCACACACAACCCACTCCACATAAAATTTCACATAATTAATATAAGTATCAATTAATCAATTAATAAAAATGAATAACCAATTAATAATTAAATACCAATACCAATAAATGATAATTGATACAAATTAATTACCAATTAATAATTAATTAACAATAAATTATCAATACCAATAAATAGTAATTAATAAAAATAATACCCCCCCAAACAATTTACTTAATTAAAATTAAATTACTTCCCACCCTATTCCCCTATAAGCCCACGTGACTACCTCACAGTACAGAGCACTTTGCACTTTATAATTTTTGTATAAATGTGTTAGAGTTAAACACCTATTTCCAATTTTAAAGCCTTTACAAACCTGTTCTTTTATTGATGGATATAGGTTTTTACTATCCTTGGATGCAATGGCCATCTGCTGTGCAGTTTTAAACTTTATAAAAGGATCAATTGTAATTAGAAAGAAAAATGGTTAATGGGGTAGGTGACATACCATGCCTGGCTTGACTTAAAATGGGGGCTGTTGATTTAAAAATGTGTTGCAAAATTTTATGGTGAAAATTCTCAGTTTTAATGTTTCTTCGAATGAAATTCCGTGTCATGCTTTTATGACTGGCTCTGGCATCTCATTAATCCTCACAGAACCAGCCCTAAAAACTCATGTTAAACTAAAAAGAATTCTGCTAGTGAGCCTTACTCTAAACTTAATCATAACCCATACCCTAATCAAAACCCTATCCATAGCACTAATTCTAACTCCAAATTAAGTCCTAATGTTTTTCTGTATTTGAAATGTGTGATAAAATGATGTATTAGTTGGAGTGGATTGGTGTTCACCACAGGTAATAACGTCACTATCCTGTTTGGTCCGCTCAAAAGTTTCACTAATTTAATCCTGAACTCAACCCCTAGTAACTATTGCATGGAGCAGACCGACTTAACTTAAAAAAATATATGGAAAGCATTTAGACGCACCAAAACATTTAAACAGTTGAAAGCAGGACACAATAAATCCCACTCACTCCTGTTTGTTAGAATAGAGAGAAATGTTATAAGCAAAATTACATTTTTAAAAATCTACAGAAATATAAGGGGAACCAGAAAACCAATTATTAAAGTTTTTGGGGAGAATAGTCCAAAAAGAGCGATGTGCCAATGATAGTCAATGATTGTGGTAGACCAGGTTCTAGGTAGGGGTGGGCGGAAAAATTCACTCCGCAGGCTGTCAGAAAAGTGCACTTTTACATTGTGGCTTGTGCTGCAGTCCAGGAAAAGAGCTGCAGCACAAGCCGCAGTGTAAAAGGGCACTTTGTGCACATCCATGCACCGTACACCAGGCACCATGTGGTGCCTGGCACATGGCGCATGGATGTGCATGGGGGCACTACATATGCCCCAGGAATACTTAACAGTGGCCCCCAAAGTCTTCCAGGTCCCTTTTCATGATGGTGGGATCGCCATGAAAAGGCAGTTGGAAAGGGACTTCATAATCCCTACAGCAGTGCCTACGCAGGCACCATACGATTCCGACTGCCAAACCAAGGGGATCTAGGATCTCATTGGAGGTGGTGGTCTTTCCCACTGTCTGTGCTTTCGGACGGCCTGCAATGAAATGCGGCGGTTGGACCGATGGCCTGTCGGCGGCGGTCCGCTTGACATTGTAATGAGGCCCTTAGCTTTCTCCCTGGTTTAGACCAGTATCTTTCAGAATACTGATCTAAACCAGGATTCCACACCAGTTTAGAAACATAGAGGCAAATGGAAGAATTTCGGACCAGTATGACAACAATCCAATCAGTACAACCAGAGATATGCAATTCTAAAAATGTCATTGAAAATAAGTGCCAAAAAGCACAAAGCGCCAACTGTGGATATCTGGAAACGCAAGACCGGGATAAAGTCAAAAGTTCAGGCCAAACATAATGGAGTTCAGGCTGGTTACACGGTCCCATTTAGGCCCGCAAGAGTACGTTAAATTGTGGTTGTGAAGAGTTACGGAGTACTGTGTCAAGGATATGTTTCACCACCTGGCGAGGTCCTGGTCGGAAATGCATCACACAGCGTCTGTTCCGAGAAGCTGTCTGGCTGTGATGTGAGGTCCTGTATCGTCCACGTGGAAAAAGCTTTGAGGCTTGCGATGCAGAGTCCTGCTGCTTCATTATCGAGGCTCACATAGGCGAGAGGCCTGCACTGCAAGGGCCTGTGCCGGGGAGGCGTTGCACAGTGGCGGTTCTGATGGGACTGCAGACTATGAGGGCAATGCAGCAGTGAAAAACAGATTTAGGAGTTTTTCACTACCAGGACATACAAAACTTCAAAGTACATTCCCAACGTTTTAAATACAATGCATCCTGCCCTCTGGGCTGTGTAGAGCCTACCTTAGGGTTGACTTGTATGTATTAAAAAGGAAGGGTTGAGCCTGGAAAGAGGTTTATTTTGCCTTCTCAAAATTGCACTTTAAAACTGCACCCACAGGCTTCAGTGGCAGGCCTGAGACATGTTTAGGAGGACTACTTAAGTGGGTGTCACAAGCAGTGTTGCACGCCCACTAGTAACATTTAATTACAGGCCCTGGGTATATGTAGTACCATTTCACCAGGGACTTACAAGTAAATTAAATGTACCAACTCAGTGTAATCCAGTTTCACCATTTTTAAAGACGAAAGCACAAGCACGTTATCTCTGGCTAGCTGTGGTAAAGTGCATAGAGTCCAAAAAGCCAACAAAAACATTTTTCAAAAACAGGTAGATAAAGACAAAAATGTTTGGGGATGAATATCTAATATCTAACTCTATTCACTTCTGAGCCATAATCAGGGTTGTCCTTCAAACCTGAGGTGGTAAAATCTTCGACCTAACTGGAAAATCTATTCTGTAGGATGTGAGCCTATAATTAGTGTTTAACTGAACCAACACCCTCCCCTGTATTACCTGTTTATGCACAGAAGAAGCATTCTTTTTATTGATAGGAGACAGTATTGAGCTAGACTTTTCAACGTTAGAAGGTTTCTTAAGCACTATTAGTAATATTGTTGTTTGTTCCATAGTCTTGTCAAAAGATCCACTCAGAGTTATCATTCTTTTCACACACTCGTGATTTGATATTGCTTACTCTGGCAAAATGACTACAAGAAAAGTCTGTGTAGAATATGTTTCTTGATTTTACTTCTCGCAAACTCTGCAGAGAGCCTCTGAGTGCAAGAAGCAACGGAGGACAACTCCAAAGCCCAACTGAAAATCAAATCTTGAAAGCCAAAGAAAGCTGGGGCAAGAAGGAGCACAGTTTGAACACAATTGCTAGCCATGTCCTGCACAAAGGCAAGTGAGTCTGAAAGCTCCAGATATGGCTTAGATTACAAGTCATGCACTAGATGGTAATGAAGTTTGCATAATTGGAGTTGTTGTGAAATTTGCTTGTGTGATCTCATGAAGTCAGCAATCTGTGCGGAATTCCATGTGGAACCATGACTTTAGAATCAAGTTAGTTTAATCTAATGCAAATGTGCGTTGTTAAGGACAACATGCACTGGGTCAGAGAAGTGCACGTGGGTGAGTGGCACCTGTTATAATATTGGCATAATTTCAGGGAGCAAGAAAGCCCGCTGTCAGCATTCAGCTACTGAGATCCCCATTCGGGATCTAAAGAAAGAAATGTTGTCAACTTTTTGTCATCTCATATGTTCCTGTCCACCTACCAGATGACTAATCTTAGCCAAGTAGTCAATGTTGACACAACTTCAAACTTCCTGCTTCGAAGAGCAGTTATTCCTCCTGCAGGAGACGAGTTGTTAATAACCAGTCTGGGATGTGTGCTCCAATCTCTTAGAATAGTGCTACTGGGCAAACTGGTCCTAAAATAGTTTCCTCTCAGGGAGCCCAAAAAAAGTTCTGAAAAGTTGCTTTCCCACTCTTATCAAAAATCTATTTTTTCTATTAAATTGGATTCAAACAAGTGAAAATGAACTTATTTCTCTACCATTTTCCCAAGCTGAATCATAATATTTGTTTTGTATTCACAGTCAGGTCTGTTATTGGAAAATGTAGATTTACCTACACACTGACAAACAGCGTTTCAGAACAGTTCACAGAGGGGTCGTACTTTTCATTACTATTCAAATGTTTCAGTTTTGTACATTAAGGGGCTTATTTTCAAGCCCTTTGTGCCACCGGTGCGTCCCTTTTTATGACGCTCCAGCGGCGCAGAGCACAGAACCATATCTACGAGGCCACGAAAAGCCACTTTGCATGGCTTTTCATGGCCTTGTTAATATGGTGTCAGGCAACGCAGCACAAGTTGCTGCATTGCCTTACACTGCATCAGGGAGGTGTTCCATGGGCGTTGCGGTGGGTGGTCCCATGCAGCGCCCATGGGTTGTGATGCATCCCCAGATTTATAAGGATCTGTACACCTGGGAATGCGTCAAAACTGTATGCCTCTCAGGTCAGGAATAAACATATTTCTCCTTGTGTTTCTTTTTTCTGCAGCACACGTAGAAAGAGGAAAGCACATCCAAGGATTGTTTTTGTGCAGGAAGGCCAACAATGCAGATACCCTTGCACTATACTGTGCGCTGGTGCTGGCTAAAGGGACAGGAATTACCCGTCTCTTATAAATATGGTGCTATTCCTGCCCTTTCAATTTGGTGTAGGGCAGTGCAGCAAAAAGAATTGCGATGCTGCCCTACACTAAATCATTGTAAATTAGGCCCCAGGTACGCAGTCCTGTATGCTAGATATGTCTACTTATGGGATGACTTATTTATATTTAAAATAAGTTTCATAGATGCCAAAATGCTTTTGGTTGCTTGCATCAGGGTAGTTGCTTAGCTAGAACACAAAGGTATTCTTTGGATACAATTTAGTCATACATGTGGGTGGCGTAAATATGCACTGCAGCTGACCTATGATGTTTAACTTCCATGCCACAGGTGCACGCCATGCACCACCTCACCATGGTCTTACTGGGAAGGTAAATAGGCCTATTGGGTCTAATACTTTCACACATATATGTTTTAGTGTCAAAACGCACATGCTGCTACACTATTTAGGGGTATTATAGAGCACTGAGATTTACATTCAGCAAAATCTAACTTTTTGGGGGATTGCTTCAAAGTGATGTCCTTTCTTACATTCACTTTCGTTGCAGAACTAAGACCAGATTTACAAAGCATTTTGCATTTTCCTTGCTTGACAAAAGTTATCATAAGGCACCACAAGTGCTTAAATGAGATTTCCAAAGCCACATAAAGTGTTATTTGTGCCACCTTGGGTGACTTTGTAAAGAAATGTAAAACAACGTAGCAGCATGAGCTGTGTTGCATTACATTTCATTGTGATAGGCATTCCATGTGTTGAGCATGGACGTTCCTGTACATCCACCCATGGAATCTGATGCAATCCCAGGTTTACTGTAGGCTATAAACCTAGGATTGCATGAAAATGGTGCTCCTACCACAAAGAGGCATAATAAGGAGAAAAATTCCAATTTCTCCTCTTTACTTCCTCTTTCTATGCATGATGCAATGTGCATCACTCAAGAAAGAGGAAATTGCTTCATAGGATTGTTTTTGTGAAGGAAGGTGTACCTTACGGCACAAAAACAACCTTACCTGTAACACAGGCTCCCTTGCAGCATTAAGTAGGTGTGCCTGTGTTAGCAAAAGACATTAAATATTGCGCCACCAATAGGAGGGACCAGAAGTGTGCAATATCTTAGTCGATATGGTGCATTTCTGCTCCCTCTCTTTCATACAATGGACTGCGTAAAATATTAGTAAATCCGCTAATTGCCAAGGACCCTATCCTTCATCTTTTTGGAAAACCCTGGTACTCATGTAACTGCAAGCGTCACAAAACCTGTACTGACTCTAGCTCTTTGTAATCTTTTTATTACCTAAGCACCATCTTGGGTAGATGCTTTCTCAAGTTGGCTGATCTTCCTCCATTTCCTATGATTATTCCCTGGCATATAATTTCCCCACAAACTGTCAATATTTCCTTGTGAGGTCTCCTAGTCACTGAAAATGTATGTGTCATTAGAGTTAACTTTCAAACCCTTTTCCCAGTGACTTTGAAAGTGGATGGATGTGCAGCTGCGGCCGCTGCAGGTTAGAGCGGTGGGCCGGCTGGGGGGGATTTCGAGAGACGACCCCAAGGGAAAATTAATTATTTATTTAATTTTCCCTTGTGGTCGTCTCTTGAAATCACCCCCACCCTGCCCCACCGCTCTTACCTGCAGCGGCTGCAGGTGTGGATGTGAGCATTGTGTCCTTCCCAAAACAAGTTAAAAAGGCAAAGAAAGTTCAGATTTTAACATGAACACCAACTGAAGATATTTGCAAACTACTAACAATATATGTGTGATGTCCAGGATATTTGAGAGAGAGTAAATCTAAACCTAAAATAATCATATTAGGAGATTGTGGTTGAAGTTGTGTGATTTTAAATGCCTGGCAATACCGTTTTAATCAATTTACTTGCAAAGGGAAGTTATTGGGACTAGCTTATTAATATGTATTTTAATATGTCTATTATGCAATAATTGTGTATATATTTTATGTGGACCTCATTTGAGATCCAAATTCTTAATAAAATATACTTGAATTGAGTTGACTAACTTAAGGGTCTGATTCAAGTATGGCAAGCAGCTCGCCATCCATCAGGGTGGCAGAGGTGATTCCCTCAGCCACCCTAGCTGGACTACTACCTACCAGAGATCTCTGCCTTCAGAGGAGCCATGGTCAAGTGGCTTCTTGAAGGCACTGAACGTTTGGTGAGCAGCCTTAATGTTTCAGGTGACAGCTCAACCAATGTTTTTTTTTCACAAAGCGGGAGTTTGTTTTTGAAAAACTAAAAATAAATTACCTTGGCAGCCACAGAGTTTTCTCCCTTGGTGTGGGGGTTATCTTTTCTTTCAGTGTGGGACCCACCACTCATTGACAAAACATCCATGTCTGTTACCGAGATAAGCAACAAAAAATTGGATGAGGATCTAGCAACTGATTAATTCTGTGGGTGTCACAATGAGGTTCATGGAAGAAATTGGGAAGTGCTTGTATAGAGTTCTTGTACCAAAGAAAAGGTAGCAACAAGAAGAAAAAAAACTGCAGCTACAGTTAGGGAGCCAAGAACAGAGCTACCATCCACCCCTACAGACAAATGAATAGAGACAACATTCTAGTCTGAAGCCATCTCCATGTTATAGAATATAAACACATGAGCCCCTGAATCTCATGCTCCAGATTAGTTATTCACAATGTACTTATAAAAATGAATCTACATTAAGCACTAGTTTCAAAATGTGTAAAAAAAAGTAAAATGTTACAGATTTAGAACATATCCGCGCATTACAAAATTGAGAAATATTGCATTTCAGGTTTTCATGGTGTATAAACAATGCTTCAAAGGCCAATACATAGACTGTATTTATGTCACAATACATTTTAGGTATTGCAGGCAATATGCATAACACCAAGCCTTACATACAGCACTTTTATCTTTACATTTCTACCTTGATGGCCTATATAGAATACCTTGTTAATGAAACATATATTTGAAATATAACACATACGTCAAATTCAATGTTAATTTTGATACGGATTTGGTATAGTAATTTAAAAAACATGCTAATCGTTTATATAAAATAAACATTGTCATTGTATTTTGACCGACAATAGCTCAACATACTCATTCAACACCACCAGAAACAGGATGTTGGTGAATCATGCTGTTACATAGAAACTGAAACTGCTAAAATGGTGAATACCATTCCTACAGAGACTGAAAGTCCACCAAGCTGTCATAAAAACACCCCCCACATTAGGAGAGCCAACTTGAATTATGACTTCCTCTGCAATAGCTCAACAACAACCAACATCATCCCTTCATATTTTAGAAAAATAAAGAAGAGTTTTAAGTACTACTATAAGGTCTAGAATTAGTGAACTAAAGAAATCTCCACAACACCATTCATTGGAACAATCTATGCTGAAAATTCAAAGAAAGCAGCACAGGGCTACCTCTGAATTGCATAGACGTGGAGCAAAATCAGAATCTATTAGGTCAGACTTTTAAGAGTTAACTATAGTTATAAAGGAAATGGCACACCAAATGTCTGAGACACAGGAACAATCCCCGCCAAACATTTGGGTCTTTCACTGAACGTTTGGCTACAGTCACCTCAGCTATGTGTCAGTGAACTACTAACATACAGTTGAAGTCATTACACCACTGTGGTTATGTAGCAAGAAGCCTAGCCCAAATGACAAAAACCATAGAGGAAATGCAAACTGCTAATGCAGGAATTAAGGTAGCAAGATTGGTTAGGGAAATTGAGGAGGACTCTAGTGTGATCAGCATTTCTGTTGGTGAGCCAGCAACATCAAGGAGCACTAGAAGCCAGAGTGAAGGGTAAGGTTCAGCAGAAAGACCAACTACAGGATATCAAAGGCACAAATAATAAAACATACAATGACACTGCTTTTACGAAGTAATAGTGTTTATTTTGTTTTTTGTTTAACCCCTTCAGCGCGGCGGGAATTCCCCCGCGGTGCTGAAGGGTTCGAGCGCGGGCGGGGCCATGACGGAACGGTTCCGTCATGAGCACAGCGCAACCGATGCTCATGACGGAACCGTTCCGTCATGGGCATGGAAGGGGTTAAACCTAAATATGATCTATATTCTGAAGCAATATAATCAAAATATACATGACCTTCTTCTTCAAAAAAATCTGCGAATTAACAGAAAATGTTTTATTTAGTACTGGACACACATTATTTGGTATTTATGTATAAATATGTATTTACCTTCAAAGTAGTTGTTTATGACATCATGCCTACATGCATGTCCTTCTGCAGCTCTTGCAAAATCATATCCTGGAGGTGATCATCAGAAACGGTAATTGCAAGGTCATTTGGGAGTCTTTCACGTAAGGTTAGATTGTGCAGCTTTCTGCTTTAGCACAGGTGGCCATTATTTTGCAGCACGTTGTTGGATTATACTCTAAGTACCCCCAATTTTTTACAGACATCTGAATCTGTCTTTAAGTAAATCAAATGTCCGCTCAATAATGCTCCTTCTTTGTCTGTGATGGAGCAAGAATTCGTCTCTAAGAAACGTGCTCGTATTCAATACTCTCGCTTAATTTATTAACATGAGTTACTAACTGTGTCTTGTGAATAAACATTGTACCTTTCATTCATATAAGGGATAGAGACGCTTGCCTATGTGTTTACTAACCATTAATAAGAATAGCAGACTAAAAGCGCGGCTCTACCAGGGAAAACTTTACTGTGCATGCGTCAATTGCAACTACGCAATGTGATGTTTAACAGCTTGGAGGGAATTTCTCGCGCATGAGCAGAACGCACTAAAATGGCATCTTTCAGACCCACATGCATGGCACCTGCTTTGCTGCTTAGAAAATGCTTTATTTACTAGAAGCTAATGCGGGGAAAGAACTAATAAATAAAGGGTAATGGAGTAGAGGTGGGTGATATACAGTGAAACCATTTCTTTTTTTAATTAATATTTTCTCTCTTTGACCTTTTCATTAGTTTGTAATTGGGCCTTCTTACCCTGACTCGAATGTTTGAGTGAAAATCTAATGCGCATAACTGAACGATACTTGCCCTGGAAGGATGATCCCATAATTGGACTGCATCCTTGGCCACCAACTGCTAAACCCTGGGAACTCAGAGGCCGAGAGGGCATTGAAGGAAGTCATATGGACATTATTGAAATATTGTTGCTGATTGAATAAAATCCGTATGGGAACTTAATAAAGAGAATAAAAAATGAGGGGATGGGTTTATGAACAAAGAAAAGTGCTATGCCATCATGGTGTGATGACCTAATGCCCCTTGCCTGTCCGATTAGAATTCGTATTTTTACGATATTGCAACTTTAGGGGGTGGTACATGAATCCCAAAAGGTATAATTGAGGTAGTTTAGTTAGTTGGGAAGTGTGAGATCCTGAGAGAATGCTGAGAGGGGAGATGCTGTCGGAGTAGTCGATGATGCTGATGCTGTAAGATGCTGAAGAAGATTTGAATAAAGAATTAATCATTCTTAATCAATTGATTAGAAGAAGATCGCGGAAGAATCTTGAGGAGGAAGAGAGGAAGAGAGTGTCAAAGAGGGGTGCGATGTGTTCGTTGGGTCTAGAGAGGTCCACTATCCTGTCCTGATTCCTGTCCTGAATATGGAGACGCGACGGTTATTGGGCACTAATAATTATGAATTCGTTATACCTTGCTCTCGCTACATTTATTGTGAATTTGACAATTCTGAAGCATATCTTCTTAAGTTTTTACCACTACTATACACTTAGGGGCCGATTCCGATCCTGGAAACATATTCCCCGTATGAATCGTATCTGGATTTTTTACCGTACAAATCGTACAAGTCCCGTACAAACTGGCAAGTACGATTCGTACGTGAAAAAGTCCATACGAATCGCATTGGGTAAAATCCCCGACACGTTCTCGGGTCGGAAAAGGTGTCCGACACGTCCCCGGACATTTTGTACGTCCGAATCTGAAAACTGAAGACCGAGCGCGCAAGTACGATTCGTACCGTCCGTCCGATTGTACAACCGTATGGTAAAAAGACCGTCCGGAGCGAACTCCTATAGCAACCATGGCGAGGTCCAAACAGGTGCCCGGTACGCACCGAACACCCCCCCAGCCCCCCGTATGTACGCGCCGTCCCCCCCCAGCCTCCCGTATGTACGCGCCGTCCCCCCCAGCCCCCCATATGTACGCGCCATCCCCCCCCAGCCCCCGTATGTACGCGCCGTACCCCCACCCATGTATGTACGGCGCGGACCCCCACCCGTGTATGTACGGCACATACCCCCACCCGTGTATGTACGGTACGTACCCCCACCCGTGTATGTACAGCACGTACCCCCACCCCCGTAGGTACTTGCAAGTTTGTATGGTGTTTTTACCGGGTACGAGTCGGACGGAGAAAACGCTCCGACCGACGGTTCGTACCCGGTTTTTCCAGGATCGGAATCGGCCCCTTAGTTGGTATACATAATGGCCTATGTGTTAGTGGTATTATTAATCAAGATAACTCAAAAACGATATATAAACGATATATAAACACATTGTAGCTACTATATTTTGAGTTGGCATTAGTAGACATATGAGAAGGGTGTTTGTGATTTATGCTGGACTATATAACTGATTCATTAACACTCACACCTATGCATTTTATATCCCAAATGACAGAAACCGACAGAGGTGAGTGACTCTGTGGACGGTTGAGTGGGAATACGATAATGAGGCATAGGGAAGAGCTATGATTTTATATTTTTTTGTAGCACACAATCAGTCCTCTGTGTTGATTATTATTAATAGCCACTTATCACAAATTGTTCTCATTTCTATTTTATTTCACAGAGCCCTCTGACCATCTGCGAAAGATGATTTATACTATTGGTCAAGTATTGTGGCTGTAATTCTAAAAACCTTTTTATGATTTTTGCACGTTTATTAGCAGAGTGACATAGGTCTGCAGGTCCTGAGGAAAGCCCAGAACTTAATTGTCGCTATGGCTGAAACATGTTAACCTAACCAGAATAAGGGTATATATATTTAACCCTTCTACACTTGCTTTTTAATCACTACCACTTTTTGGGAGAAAGAATAAAGTTGTTGCCCCTGAGTAGGTAGTTTTTAATCACTTTTCATTCAGTTTTTGCACTCTGCCCCTCCTTACCTTTTCTGAGTAGGTAGATCCAACACGTGCTTTGCACTTCAGCTCCTTCCACCAGGGGTTAAGTCGTAGCCCACATGGGGTGCCTTGCGGTCCCCATGTGTTGAAGGAACCCAATGATGAAGCATGTCACCCTAGGGTGAGTGAGGTTTTTCGTCCATAACTTCGTTGTGTCCAAACTCCTTTTTTCACTTGCTACCCTATACATAGTGTGAGTTGCGATTATCTGGTAGTGGTATAGGACTTGGTAGACCCTCTAGTGTGTGATACATAATGCCTGCACATGCAATCACTTGAGGGAAATGTGCTATTGCACATAATTAGATTTTTGTAGCTTCCAATCCAGCAGAACTTGGAAATTTAATACCTGTATTTTTTCTAGCCAATATTGTATCAAGAAAATGTTTAAAAGCCCAGCATAAAGCACTCTGGAATATCCGCTTTTGCAACTGCAACACAGCAGTGGTAGATACCAGAATCTAAAAGGTTTAAACTACACAAAACCTGAATGTGTGTAGGAATACCACCACTGCATTGTGTAGGCCTGCTTAGTCCACGGTCCAAATCATTAATGAAATTAAGAATGATGTCTTCTGTAAATCTGTACATTGCATGAACCTCCTCATCTGTTCGTTTAAATAGAGCTTCTCTTTGTCTAAAAATCCTTTCTCTCCTCCTGTTCTGTAGAGCTCCAAGAATCCACATCTTCCTCATTACCACATAGAGTGCTGCCATTGAGAAAGAAAGATTGCAATGCATTCTGGGCTTCCTTTTATACTTTGCACCAGGTTACCAGCTGATGGTGTTTTGCACCTCTAAAACGGTGTGGTTTAATGAGTTTCCTATTTGCTAATGCTTTGTACATTGAAAAATCAATCCACCAGCATGTGATTGCATTAGTGATCCAGTATTTTCTATTAAAGGAATTAAGGAATTGCTAAATATTCTTTGTAGTGTGCTATTTTAAGAAATATGCCATTTGTACATCTCTGTAAATCAAAAACAACCTTTTAAGCGATCGCTAACCAGTTTGTGACTGGTTAACGACTCACTATTTTTCATACATCAGGCCCTTAGTTAGCAGAGGAAAAAGGTAAAAAAAATGTTACTCATCGGTATTCTGCCACATGTGCAGGTCATGTTTTTAAGAACTTGCTAAGAAACATGCAATTGAAAGAGATTGATTGTTTATTTACTGAAAATATTTAGAAGACTATCATCAGGCCAGGGGGTTCGATTGATGGACAGCTCAAAGTACTGCATGCGGAGATAAGATTTAAATTGCTGATGTGCTTAGAAATGATCTCTATTCCGATCTTCAGAAATTCTTTTGAGAAGAAGTGCTCTAGCTCTTTCATGGTTTTCTTTGAGTGTCGATGGATGAAGATTTAGTGAAGTTGATTTAGTATAAGTGTGAAGCCCTTCGTCTGCTGTAGAAACTCACAGAGGTATTCCATCAGGATTAAAAGGTACATCATTGTGTTCTCCACAAACAACGTTTAATTTATTTCTCCTCTACGGCTAAAACAAAAAAAAGTGAAAAGTCAGCAATAACGCGTAGCAACCCTTTTCATTTTAAAAGGCATAAATCTGCATGGACCAGAAATAAATCCATTTAGAGTCTTCTTCAAGAGTGACTGTTCAAGTCAAATTTCTAAAACTGCAACTAAAAAAACTGGACCAGTGAGGTTACAAAGTCAGGGTACCTACAAGAACCCATATTAGACAAGATGGTATTTTACTCTCCTGCTCTAGGAGGCAGCCTTTTGAAATTGTTCAAAAAATTATCTTGGGATTATGAAGGGACACGGACAGGTTACTTCTAAAACAGCTCCTTTGCACATGACACTTGCACTTTACAACTTTTTGAAGTGGTATACATGCTCTTATTTTCCCTTTTAGGAGGCTGATTTCAGAAATAGGACATATATTCGGGTTTAAGGTCTATAGCTGTCCCAAGAATGTACATTATACAAGATTGTATCTTACTCTCCAGCTCCAGGAGGTAGTCTTTTGAAACTGTTCATAAAAGTTTCATGGGATCATGAAGGTACAAGGACAGGTTAATTTTGACACTGCTCCTTTGCACATGAAACTTGCACTTTATAACTTGTTAACGGGTTCACCTGTTGATCATTATACCATCTTTAGAGGCTGATTTTTAGAATTATGACATACATCTGGGCTTAAGGTGTATTTTCATTTCAAAACCTTTATTTCGGTCAATTTCAACCATTAAAGATGCATTTTAAAACTTATTCCATAGATATGAATTTGTCAATCAATTAGTTTTACTACAACATGTTAGGGCAATTGAGTACATTTAACATGATCCATTCCAGCTATGCCATTAAAACTCAACTACTTCAATAAATACAATAAAAACCATTTAAGAATCATATAAAAGCTAGGCGTTTAAAATAAAACCACATTTGTTAAAATCCATATATCAGAATTTGATTAATATCATCTCTAAAAATTGAACTTTATAGGATCGCAATTCACCAGAGAACTGCCATTAATTAATAAAGTGCAAAGTGCAAAGGTCTATAAGAGTATAGACTGTAATTTCATGATCTTGGCTATTATAGCTTCAATCCAATTTTAGCTCTTATAAGGTTCACATTAAATAAAAATCTACTTACACTAAACACAACCAATTGGGACATGTCTGTCTTAAGTATACGTTCTGCCTCTCTACTATGTCTAACATTCATGTTTTTACAAACTGGTTTAATCCATCTTTTCCTAGGGATATCATATGGTGGACAGAAAAATAATATGTGTAAGTCATTTTCCTTGACCTCTTTTGTGCATAACACGCACCAATCACAGCTACTATCACCATAGTTATTACCCCATTGTGGCCGCACCTCATTTAGAAAGGGTTCAAAATGTGCTACATCTTTGTAGAGGAGAAATCTTGATGTTAAAGATCCCAAGCTAGAACTATGTAACATGTTGTTGTTAATATGGGCCCAAAAGGAAGACTTTCTTACACGCCATGGTCAACTGGGATGATTCTTCCCAAAAGTGCAATAGGCCTAGCTTCTTCAACCACGTTGTCACATGTTTAAGCCATGGGATGTCCTTACTTTGATCAATTTTCATGATTTCCTCTAGACCTTCTTTATAGTGCAATAACTCTGGGGTTGCCCAAATCCTCACCCAGAATAAGAGAGGTCGTAATAGAGCATGGTGATCGGTTCGTTTGATGTTGAGATCCATAACAGCTGGAATCAGGGGTGTCCTATTTGGGAGGCTTAATAATTTCCGAAAGAAATTATTTTCTCCCTATTCGAAATTCTTTTTACAATAGGGCCCCCATATTTCTGCTCCATATAGAGCGGCTGATTGAGCTTTGTATTTAAATACCTCTAAAGCAGGTTAAACTGCTTTCGAGATACTCGCCCCATGTTTCTTCAGAATAGGGGTTGAATTTTGGAGCATGATTAACCTGTTTTTTTCCAGTTGTGGCTTCCAGGTCAATTTAGTGTCTAATGTGATACCTAAATAATTGAAACTTTGCACATACTCTAATTTCTGATTATTTAGCACTAAATTCTTTTTAAAAGATCTGTGTGGATTTATTGACATGTATTTAGTTTTGTTGGAATTGATTTAGAGACCTTTCTTAGTGCAATACATATAAAAGGAATCCATTAAACACTGCAGTCCCTTTGGGGTTTGCGAGATTAAAATGGTATCATCAGCAAATAATAATGCTGGTACCACTTTACCTCCCAACTTTGGCGAGTCGTTATTACAGCCTTCTAAGTATTGGGGGAAATCATTTACATAAAGTCAGAAGAGGGTGGGTGCCAATACGCACCCCTGGCATACACCCCTTCTCACTTGTATCGCCTTAGTAAGTTCTCCCCTAGGCCCCCATCTTACTTTAGCAAAGTTCCAATCATGGAGCCTTATTATTTGTACAAGCAATTCGAGTGGCACCCCTAAGCATTTCAGTGAATCCCACAGCTGGTTCTGGGGTACCAGATCGAATGCTGCCTTTAAATCCACAAAGGCAATGTATAAGCTACCCTTCCTTATGTTTATGTATTTCCAGCATATACATGTAAATCTAAAAACTTGGTCAATTCTGCTGGTTTTTGTTCTGAACCCAGCTTGGTATCTTGAAAGTATTTTGACCTCTTCAATCCACTCAGTTAGTCTATTTAAAATGTGCCTAGCAAAACATTTTTGTATGATATCAATCAAACTAATAGGGCGATAGTTTGCTGGATCATATCGATTACCCTTTTACATTTTTTTAACTATTTCTGCCCCTTTCCATGTTTCCGGTATCGATGAAAATGCAACTATTGCGTTGCAAAGATAATTTATATATGGTCCCCAGACACCGATATCGTGTTTTAATAAACCTCCAGGAATTTTGTCAGGCCCTGGATCTTTCCCTGCTTTAACTGCCACAATTGCCTGTGTTGTTTCTTTTAAACTAAAATGCAAGTTGGCAGCCTTTGCAGTGGTCTCCATATCTTTAGATATCACAAATTGCCCACAGTTGGTTTCTGAATAAAGACGAGAAAAGTGGGCAACCCAAGTTTTTTCATCAAGAAATAAATCTTTAGGGGTCCTTCCTGTTTTGTTCTCTTTCGCTATCAAACTCCAGAAACCTGTTTGGTCCTTGGACTTGGCCGCACTGATTAAACCCGTCCAGATATCATCATCCCATGTTTTCCTTGCTTTTTCAAGTGCTCGCTTATAATTATATCTTTTTTCCCTTATTATAATTAAATTATTACTTTTAATTACCCGGATAAGCTCTGTCTTAGCTACCCGGCATTCTTTGTTATACCAGGGATTTCCATGGTCATTCCGATAGTTGATACCTGCGTTTCTCTCTTTGGGCAAATTGCTTACAACCGGAGTTAAAGCATCCACCATAGTGTTGTGTAAGTCTAACATTGAAATTTTATCTGCTGGTTGGTTTAAAAAAGGTGTAATAGTATCTGCAAAGATGGTATAGATACCTATCATAGATTGTGGATTCCCTAGAATATACGGCCACTTTACAGCTCGTCGATTGTTAGTTATTATAATATCGTCCTCAATAGTACTAGCATCTTTTTTGCCCACTAGAGTGGATAAAAAAGGCTTTGGTGTTAATGTCAGTTGTAGGGGACGGTGATCGCTCTCCGTTCTGGAGTCTATTTTTAAGTCCAAATCGTGTGGCCAGAATTCTATCGACACCAGTATATAGTCTATATTATTCCGGGAGCTGCCTCTACAGAATGTATATGCATTTGGTCTATCGGAAGGCAGACGGCTGTTACATGCTCTTAAACTGTGACCCATTGCAAGTTTCCAAATTTGAGCAACTGCTACAGTACACCTTACCTCCCTACCACTTTCTATGACTGGAATATTATTTGCCATATCTTGGTCCTCAAGGAAATTACCAAAGCCCACTACAGGTTCACATTTGCAATTGAAATCGCCACCAACTATAACACTAGGTTTGGGCCCTAGTGTATCTAAAAAGGAATCAAGCTGTTCTATCACTGATGATTCTTTGTTGGCAGGACTTGGCTTATTATAGATAGTGATTACATATAGGGCATCGCCATCCCGTGTTACCAATTTTAAGCCCACCATATCTTTAGATGGGATATTTAGAGGAGCGATGTCAATTTCCAAGGTAATCCTTATCCATATTACCAAGCCCCCTGAAGGCCTGCCTTTAACTGATGGACTTGCGTCCACACTAAACGTCTTGAAGCCCACTCTATGGGGGGTTTCCAGCGACCAAGTCTCCTGTAGGAGATAAATGTCGCTCTTCTCTATATATTCGTTCCAAGCCATGTCAGTTGAGTTCCTTTTTAGCCCTGCTATATTCCAGGAGGTAAGACGTACTTCCAAATGCTTACGCAACTCTATAGTCGACAATAGCCCATTCCCTGTGTTTCCATTAGGCAAAGTAGACACATAGCTTTCTGTTAGACTGTCTGGGAGTGCCTCAAGGCAAGAAGCTTGTGGGCTTTGGGTATTCCCTACTCCCTCCTGTTTAGATGGTTCATTGATCCCAGCAATAGATTTCACAAGCTCGGAAGCTTCTGCTCTGTGTATATCTATGGCTGATAGCAGAGCCATCAATTCATTCGTCTCAGGGATTGCCAAAGCATTTATACTGTATTGTGGAGGCTTTTGTTGTCAATCTTGATCATCTAGGTGTGACAATCGCTCAAATCTGTTTGAAAGTGGAACCAAAGGGTCTGCGTCATTAACGCTATTTCTGATAGGGGCTCTATAAAAATAACCTAGTGGAAGTGTGCACACACAGGTATTCCTAAGTGAGGTCTCCTCTTTGATGTCTAGTATATTTCAAACCATCTGGGGACGTCTAAAGTTTATTACCACACAGTCACCATTTATATTCTTTCTGGATTCTCCCACCCACCCTACCCTGCGAACCATAAGAATGTCTTCAGTATTTAGTGAGCTAAATTGTTTGAATTTTGATAGCCAATCAACTGTTTTATTCCTTAGCTTGGACCATGTCTCTTTCTGATCTCTTCTTAGAACTGGGACTCCAGCTAAAATTAGCGCATAGGGACATGAGGCGGGGGGGGTAGTTGTTAGACATCGCTATTTGGTATTAAGTCTGTACATTTTGGGCTATATGTCATTGCCCTCCCAGAATGAGTGCCTGGTCTATCAGGGGCTAATCGTTCGTCTGGTCTGTCAACAAGGCTCCCTCGATTTCCATTGGTGGCCCGTGTCCCACCCTCAGTTATACCCGCCTTGTTATTTGCTGTGTTATGAAAATTTATGGTAGGGACATCCCTAGGGACATTACACCTGATGCATGCATTACCTATATCAGATGTAGCCCGACCCTCCACTTGTGGTGAATGTTGTATTGGTAAATGTTGTATACCTGCTCCTTATAATCTCGCTTCAAGAGGTTCACTCTTTTGCCTGGATCTTTTGATGGAGCATGATGGGGTATGGTCAGGCTAACTTAAATTGTGCTCTTTTGCACATGATATTAGAACTCTATAACCAGGGTAAAGGGGTACTCATTGGCACTAACAATCAGTACTTCACTGTTTGGAACTAAGGGGCTCACGTAAAGATAAACTTACCCTAGTAAAACACAGGGAAAGCGCATAAAGAGTCAATTGGGCCTTCGGACCATTGTAGAAACAATAGGCCCAGACTGCAAGATTTATCAGCCATTGCTTTTACTTTCTGATAATGGTGTCAATGTGCTTTATCTCATACTCTAGATGAGTTTGTTAGAAATGTTTTTAATAACAGACTAAATAATGGTGATTTTTTTGAACTGATGTATTTTTGTTTAAGTGAATATTATATAGCAGATATTGTTCTTTTAAACTGTAATGCAATGGTTTTTATTAACTATGTAAAATAAACTTGACTTGAGTGGCCAATCAGTTCTATCAAATACCTACTGACATCAGGAGAGACCAGAACTGCACTGACATCACCGTCTTACGGAGCATGGATGCCACTAATAGTCATTCTTATACTAAGACCCTCTATAAAAAAAAGTTAGTTATTAATTGAGATGGATGATAGTCTACCACAAGCGATAACGTCACTAACCTGCTAGCTTCAGTCCAAGGTTTCAGTAATTTAAACCAGAGCAGTGAGCAGACAGACTTAACTTGAGGAAACTGTGTAAATAATTTAGATGTACCAAAACAGTTAAAATATCAAAGACACAACACAATGAAAAACCCACTACAATTGATAAAAATAGAGAAACGTTTCATAAGCAATATGACACCAAAACAACACGATTCCAGAGATATACATTTTTAATGATTTAGGTGGAAAAGGTGCTGTCAATGGTGGCAGTAGATCAGAACTTAGGTGAGGTTTGCGGCCAACTACAATGTAGCTTGGTTTGGATACATTGAGTGGATTGGTCCCGGTGAAAGTCTGCCAGTCAAAAATACAAAAAGTATCAGTTCAAAAAAGGGACTGTAACACTTTTTTAAAAGAAAATGTTTTGAAATTTCTCAAACGTTCCACTAAAGAAAGTCACTTTTTCACTTTTGTAAAGAAAAATCCTCACTGAGTGGGTTGCTGCTCAAACTGTAGTCACCCTCGTAAACTGAAGGCCTGATACCTGAAGCAGGTTGGTCCCCCTTGAGTTCTGGAGCTTTGGAGATTTCCCAACTACAGAATAGAGCATACATTTTTTTAGAGTTGCAAGCAACTTTGAGTGAACTACAATCCGCCACTTTGGAATTGCCAGTCGGATACTGTTTCTGGTGGTCCCTGCTGAAGCTCTGAAGGGAAAGTTTTCAAACGTTCCAAACTTTCGTCTGGTACCCAAACAGCTGAATGAGTATACTTCTTAGGCCCCGAGGATCTCCAAGGAGGCACTTAGAAAGTTTTAGGGTGTCAGACAGAGGCAAACAGCAGGGTTCAGTCCAGGTCCAATTGCTACAGGTCAGGTGAGCACTTCAGGAAAAAGACCTCTTGGCAGCTTTTGTGTCCCTTGTTGCTTTTTATGTCCCTGTAGCCTCACGCAAGATCAGCCAACTGACCTTTGTAGTGCACTTCTTCCTTCCTTGTCCAAGAGTGGGCAGGTCCAGTCATTCAGGCTTCCTCTCAGTTCACAGAAAGCAGTTCCAGTCTTGTTCTGATCTTCAGAACGTCCAGGAAGTGTTCTAAGGAAGATGTTTTGGGTGCCACATTTAAGTCTGGTTCCAGCTAGTTGGTGGGGGTAATACCTGGACATTCCCTAACTAATGAGGTAAAAGTTACGGGGACAACCTTACCCACTTTTGTAGCAGTTCCTGTTTGCCCGACTGCAAATAATTGCAGAGTGCAACTTATTCCCAAAATCCAAGAATGGGAAAACCTTGTGCAATCCCTGTGTCCCTGCCTTGGGTTCATGCAAAACTATTCTGGTGGTAGCTTTCATCCAACTAGGTTTGGTGCCAGCCTGAGTAGATGCCAATGGCTGGAGCCTTGAAAGGTGTTATCTAACATTTACGTGTCACAGAGCGATCTCCTTTGAAATTATTTACGTTCATTGGCCCATCCCAACTGGTCTTCCCTGCAGGGAAAGAAAACACCTCCACACTCCCAAGGCAAAGTCACCGCTCTAAGAACAGTTTTCACACCTCTGTCAGACCTCACTCAGGTCAAGTACAGGATGTGAAGTGGCAGGAGAGGTAATGAAAGATAGGCACCTTCAGCTTCAGTTAGGATAAAACTAACTCCTCAAAAATTACATTTACAAAATATTTATTAAAAATCAAACTTCACCATTTGATTGGGTTGGTTTTTATTAAATATAAAAATATATATTTAAATGGTGTATGTAGCTGGTACAGTTCACAAGTTATAGATTACAGTGTTTAATCTATACTTTGACTGTTCCTATGCATTTACAGCCTAAATATGACAATGTTGTTTTGAACCTAGTCACTGGGGGAAGATGCCATTTCTAATACCACTTATGCTCCACTCTTAGATAGTATGCATCGTATTTTGTAGACAGCAAGGTGTGCTTAGGGCCGGGGGTGACACATTTAATGTTTGAACTTGGATTTTCCTACCTAGCAAAAGGGTGATTTTGACATGTGGGTATGTCAGGCTTCAAGTTGCTGCTGTCAGGCTATCGATGGTAGGCTGAAGCCATGTTTCCTGGACACACTCTGTGGTTTGCTGCAGTCAACAGGTGGCATTTATCTTCCAGGCCGTGTGCATTGTGTGCCATATACTGGGGATTTATAGACAAGCTAAATAAGTCAATTGCAGATAAGTCCATTTAACCATGTGTAAGGGTCAGGGCACTGAGGCCTAGTTAGCCATGTTCCAGTGCACAGAGTCAAAAGGCCTTAATTTTGATGTGATACTTCTCACACTTGATATATTCTGATTCCATCAAGTTGTAATTTACCAGGTACCGATAATCACACACAATCACAGATTTTGGGAAATAATATGCACTAAAATGCACTAGTCCAGGTAAATATCAGCAGCTTTTTACCTCTCACATCCACTTTTGGACATGGGGATCTTCCAGCAGTGTCATGCCCCTACTAGCTCACTGAAAGAGACATACAGAAAGCAGAGCCAATCAGTTGGTAGATAGTCAATGTCTCTGTGGCTGCATCATGGAGCCTTTATCCTGATTTTCAGACACTCAGTAATTTGACACCATTTCTGTGCTAACATTACTAGACCCCTGTTGTTGAAAGAGGGCGAGGGATCGGCACGGTATCTGATGGTCTCGACTCAGCAGTCTTCCTCGTCAGATATCTATGAACCAGCAACAAGCCTGCCGAGTCATTGCATCAGAATGAACACACTCTTTGGGCTGGGCCTTCTGACACAAATATGTCCAGTCCTGTCTCTGCGCCAGGCATTCCAGAAGAAAGAAGTAACAATTATCAATACCCCTTAATTGTCGGGCCATTGATTTGTGTTGCACAGAGGCAAATCTCTTCCTTGAAGGTTTGACGTGGCTGCATGTCTGACAATACATTTTTTTACAAAAGTGCTCCCATTACATCACTGGAAGCAATTTAATCAGAAATGCCCCTCTGGAATTTCAGGGATATTAAAGTAATGCAGGTGGTATGTTGTGGGGTGGGCAGAGTTTGAGCTTTTACTGCCCTGGTGGCCCTGTTGATCATTTGTATGGGTCTGAATGAACCCCTTAGTCTCGCTGTATAAACATTAAAGAAAGCACATGGCAGGGAGTGATTTACATTATTGAAAAGTAGACATGTCAGCAGATAAAGAGCTCATTTATGCTTCAGAAGCACCCAACGAGATCAGTGGAAACAATGGCCTCTGCACCCTTGATCGAGGACCACCTATAGAACTGTCTGGCAGTTGTGCTAAAGGCAGAGATGTTTGCTGGGTGAGCTCCATGTTGTTGTGCCGTATCTCTGCAACCTTCTTTGCTTTTGAGAAACAAATCCCCAATGTGATGGGAGGGTGGTTTGGGGGTGTGGTGATTTCTCAAATACAAAAAGACTAGTGGCACAAAGGACGTGCATTATTTGTATTCTTTCTCGGATTGGAAAAAAATATGCTGGAAGGACTGCCCTAAATAGGGGGCTATCTGGAATTGATCAATAACCCTGTGGTAGATGGACAGCCAGTCAAAGCTTTTTGATGGTGAAAGTACCTGAGGCTTCAGCCCTGGAAAGCTGGATTATCTTCCACCTCTACAATAGGTGGAGAGGCGACCAACGAGAGCCCCACTGATTTACAGCCAAACTCAAGATGAAACCATAAGGAATGATCATGTATTCGAGGCTCTTAAACACCTCAGGGCATATTTACTAGAAACTGCCAGAGCGCGGTGTTGCATCAAAATTGGTAATGCCGTGCTCCGTCAGTTTCAAAATGCCGGGATGCGCCATATTTACATAAATGGGGCGCACCCCTGCTTTCCCCGAGCGCTGACGCTAAAGAAGCTGCTTGGAGCTAGCGCAGACACCCTTGCACCATGTTGCAAGGGTGCCTGCGCTGCAGGGGTGATTTTTTATGTGCAGGAAGGGACACCCTCCTGCACACAAACAATCGTTACAGGCAATTTGCTGTTTCTATGTTTCTGCAGCACACATGGAAAGAGCAAAATACGAGGAGAAATTAAACATTTCTCCTCACATCGCCTGCTTATGACCAGTTATTCCCTGGCAGCGTTTTTGGCACTACCCCATACCCTGTAAAAATGGATCAGCATCAAAAAGCAATGGGTGTTGCAGAGGAACTCCCACTGCAACACCTAATGTACGTCCCTTTCACACTAAGTGCTGTGTGCATAGGGGCATTATTTACAAGGTGGCGTTAAGTGGCTTAACGCCTGCCTGTAAATAGGGTGAAGGACTTAACGCTACTAGAACGTTGGCAAAAGTTACGTTTTGGTTGCGTTAAGTCCTTATAAATATGCCCCCTCATGTCATGTTTCTCTGGGTCTAAGTCTGGACATATACTTTATTCTTTATCAATATCAAAAGTTAATCTGCTCAGATCAAGAGAGGGCATTAGGCATTAGGCATTATTTCAATTCAAGAGTAGCGGGCTTTCTGTGTGCTAAAACGTACTGCAGCCGAACAATAATCGAGCCAGGATAATTTCACGTATATAACATGCATACATTTATCAGAAAACAGTCAGCGCCATTTTTATTTGCGTCCTTTTATTCTGAACATAGTTAACTTTCAATGGCAGCATTAATGTTTTGAAATAGTCAACTAATAAAGTAAGTTTGGAAGGTCCTTTTATAGGCCGTCATCTGAAAGCACTTATCATTTAAGTAATTGAAGTGTTTTAGAATATATCTGTTTCAATTAAATCAGCCCTTTTTGTGACAGGTCTGGGGAACTACAGTAGGAGGTTTAGAATATTGACTTCCCACACACTTTGAGATGAAGACGCTTCACACAGATTTAGCTATAATGCTTTTAATTATGCAAACTTTTTCACTCAATAATTTCACTGTGTTCCTCCTCATATTTTCAAGCAAGCTCAAATCAGTTTCTGACTTCTTCTTGGTAAATATGTTTTTGACTTGAGCTGCAGTCAAGAAACAAGGAGACCTAATGAAAGCAGAAATCAAAATCTCAGCATGTCCAAGAACCATGAATTGTGCAATTTGTCCCATACCGCTCCTTTTCTCAATTTTAAGAACTAGTTTATTTTACTGATATAGTTATCAATTAATATACATCTTTCTCTAATAGACTAGACACCACCAATCATGAGAATATTTAGGCACACTGTGAGTAGATAAGTGGAAAGTGAGAGGTGGAAGCAACTAGATTTTAAAGCACTTTAGCAGAGTCCCTACAGTACCCTAAAATCAGAGGTGGGTTAATGTCCCTTAGTAGTTCTTTTGGCTCACCATTAGGCAGTGTTTAATTTGTAAACAATATAAGTGTCAGGGTTCTTGTCAGTAGGTTTACTGCAGCTTGCACCACACAGTGGGCCAGATGTACGACCCCTTTTTTTCCGGCCGCAAACGGGAGAACCTCCCGTTTGCGGCCGCAAAAAAGGTAAATAGCATGTACAAATGCTATTTTGCAAGTCCCTGACTCGCAAAATAGCATTTACGACACTTGCTATTAGGAAGGGGCGTCCCTTCCTAATAGTGAGTCAACATGCTATGTACTAGTGTTTTGCGACCGGATTTGCGACTGCAAAACACTCGCAGTTTACCACCTACTTCAAGTAGGTGGTAAACTACTCGCATAGGCGAAGGGGTCCCCGGGGGACCCCTTCCCCTTTGTGAGTATGTTGGAAAATATTTTTTAAGAGCAGGCAGTGGTCCCAGAGACCACTGCTTGCCCTTAAAAAAATGAAACTGAAAGGTTTCATTTTTCTTTTTTAAATGCATCCTGTTTTCCTTTAAGGATAACGGGCTGCATTTTAAAAAAAAAAGCTGCTTTCTTAAAAAGCAGTCCGAGACATGGTGGTCTGTTGAGCCCAGCAATCCACCATACCTGGGACGGCTGTCATTCCCTGTCAACTTAATATTAATGATCCTCGCAATTTGCGACCCCATTGGGAATCGCAAGCAGTGTCAAATACACTGTTGTACATCGGAAACTGCGCATCGCAATTTGCAACTCGCAAAAGAGTCGCAATTGGCGATGCTTAATTTTCTTGGTCGTACATCTGACCCCGTGTCTTTACCAGAGCTGCCTATGACAGTAACAACACAACTAGTAAACATCACATTCCTCCAAGTGTGCCAAATCTGACTACATTAGGCCCCAAAGCTATAAGAGTGGCTTGGACAGCAGGTAACAGTATTTTTTAATGTATAGTGAATTTATAATTAACTGTTGTTGTGGTCCTTTCTAAATTCGTCAGACAGTGCCACCTGGTGTCAGACACTTACAGGCACCGGTGTTGACAGCTATGTGCTGGTGCCGAGCACCAGCTAAAATTATGCACTGCTATTAAGTAGTGTGCGTGACGTTTCAGAGTAAATTACATCAGCAAAGCTTCAAGACACAGACATTATTAATTACAATGTGATACAGGTCCTGTGAAAGACAGAAATGTCTAGACAAACTGTATTATAAAAATACTGAAAATTTATCAATTAGACAACTCTGAAGGGTCAGGATTGAAAACTGGAAAAATTACGCTATCGCTAAATTAAAAATTGATAACAAATGAGATACCATTTTGTGCAGTGATGAGATAGTTTTAAAAAATTAGGGGCATATTATCAAGGACGGCGTTAAAATTATCGCAGGTTTAGCGGCAGAAAACTGCCGCTAAAGCGGCGATAATGGGCCTGATAATATGTGCTGGAGAATTCTAATAGAAGCCCATGTTCACACCAGAACATGGACTTCTATTGGATTTCTCAACGGCATATTATCAAGCCCATTATCGCCACTTTAGCGGCAGTTTTCTGCCGCTAAACCAGCGATAATTTTTAACGCTGTCCTTGATAATATGCTCCTTGGACTTTTTAGCTGAATCGTTTCCTTTGGCCCACATAATTGACATACGAGTAGTGGCTTGGCTTTATGAAAATATTGTGTAAATAATTAACTTCTGTTTTTTTTTTCTCCAGAAGAGTTGACATGATATCAACGTATTTGATGTCAGCTATATTCTTTAAGGTAGTCTGGGCAACGAGCTTCCAGAAAACAGTCTTTCAGTAGAACCTTCACTTGCCACTCAGGAGAGCCAATGTGCTCGTCTAGTTACTCTTCACTCCCATCATTGCTAGAGACAGTGAACACGGCAGCATCTATACCGCTGCCTCAGGTCTGCTATTCAACCAGTATCATAGAAAAGCAGGCCTATGGCATCAACTAATGGAGAAGGCTAGACTTTTCCTAGGGAAAATGCCAGGAAAAGACTCCTCAAAGCAATGTGTTCTAGACCAATATCAAAGTTTTAATGTTGGCTTGCACTTATATTAACTCCACAACATCGACTACCAACAAATTGTCATGGTTGGCAGAATTAACAAGAGTAAATTAATTCTTCACTACATGTGCTCTTCTTAAAAATATTTTTCTACTCAATATTATGGAGTTAATATATGTGCAGGTATATATTATTGACTTCAACATTGTTATATAAATCATCAAAATAATCTTTGATTCAACAGTTACTCAGGCAAATAAGATAACTCTTCAATTAGAAAGTAGGATACCACAAAGATCCTAATATCAGAGAAAGATTTTAACATAAAACTTTGTGGCTATTCAATCAATTCAACTGTACGAATTTGGGTTATTGGCTGAGGGGGTGAAAGGCCTACTTCCGCAACAACCACATTCCTTGTCAAAGTTAACTATAAAAGTCACTAAATTACCCTATGATTAATTCTTTGGTAGCTTGGCACAAAATTAGTAAGGCTTAACTTAGAGGTAAATGTGTAATGTATTTATGCAGCACACAAACAGTAATAACGTGAAAAACAAGACAAGAAAAAATCCAAAGCATTTCAGAAACGAAGAGTAATCTCTCAGAAATAAAATAATTCTAGAACAACAAACATCCAATAAGCAAAACTGGTGATGTTGAATTAAATTATTTGACTAAAAATAGCACCAAAAGCTCAAATCGACAACTGTGGTTATTTGCTGATACTGGAGTGGAACAAAGTCACAAGTTCAGGCCAACCACGATGGAAAGCGGGTTGGATACAGGGACCAAGGTAGTCCTGCTGAGAGCTGTACCTAATGTCCTTGATGCGAGGCTTGAGTTCCTCGTTATTGGTTCCAATCAGAAGTTGCGTGTAGCTGCAAGGCAAAGTCCTGTGGCAAGTTGCATAGTGTTGCATCTGTTCTGATCAGGAGCTGCGAGGGCTGCAATGGGAGGTCCTGCATCGAGTTGCCTCACGCTGCTACAGTTCCGATGAGGCAGCTGATCTGGAGCTGGAAGGGGCTGCGATGAGAGGACCTAAATCGAGCGGACTTGAACTGTGTTGGATTCAATGGAACTCACAGTTAGGCAAGGATGAGTACTTCTCTGATGGCAGACAACCGTACATGACCCTGGTGTCACCTCTTGGGGAGCAGGACTCACTACTGGCAGAGGCCAGCAGCAGGGTTCATACTGGTCCAGTTCCAGGTTCAGTGAAGCAAGCCAGCCAAGCAGGTGCAGGGATGTCAAGACTCATACTTTAAAACAGTCTGAACCACACAGGAGCAGAATGACGCTAAGTCCCAATGCCCTTATCCGAACCCTCCTGCCAGGTCTTTAGGGTTCCATCGCTGGTAAGTTCTAAGGGGGGAAAGGGGTTGGGGACAGAGAAGAGACTGCTCCAAAATTTGCCTGTTCTGCTTCGACTTCTTCTTCTTACAGGACTGCAAACATTTACATCTATCACTTTATTTTACTATGACTTAAACTTACTGTTTTCAATTATGTATAGATAGCTTATCTTACCAGAGAGATATTTGGAGACTACTTATCTTCTTACTTCTCACACATTATCTGCTATGTTGTTACGAGAAGTCTTCACTCAGTTCTCTTTCTTTACACTCACAGGTACAATCTGCATTTAATTCTGCTCTGCCATAACACAAGAAAGATATGGTAAGAATGCGTTTCTTTTATTTCTTATTAATATATTGTCTGGGATTCTCTTTCTCTCTACTGAACTCACTGTTAAGGAACTGAAATGATGCCTTGTACTGGGGTTCTGGTGTTGTTAAAGACAAGCATTCCGTCTTTTAAATTGAGTTTAACGATATCTCTGGGCTTTCGGTGATGAGTTTACTGAGAAATATTCTTGTGATTCTTTTCACCCTTTTATTCAGTCAGCAACTTTAGTACGCAGCATGTGGAAGAATCATGCCCGCTTTAGCTCTGACTATACAACTCTAATAAATCTTTCAAGAGCGTTCATAGCGCATTTAAGAAGGCGCGGCATGTTGAAAGGTCACGCCCGTGCCTGACTGACTCGGAAGCAGGTGGCAATGACAGCTGGACCGAAATCTATTTTTAAACATTTAGTGAGTGAAATAATAGTTACTCAAAGGAACCTTTTGTTAGTTGGCTTCAAAAGTCATTGGGTTTTCATCACTATTTGGCTCATTGAAATTTACCTTAAGCTCAACAACCTTTTCTCTTAGAATTTATTTTAACATTAGCTACGTTTTAAACACTAACCTGATTCTGTGGGGTATTAAGTGTTCCTACGAAGCGAACCCCGATTTTATCGGAACTACCCTGACTGACTTCCACGACGCTGGGAAAACAGATGCTCATCCATCAAATTCTTCAGTGAAGTGCGCAGTGGGATGTTGAAGCGCACTTCACCAGGTGTCATTAAACCTAAAAGACTAGACTGCTAACAGCGGTGTGCTGTTGCGGTGTCAGAATGTTGGCAACTATCTTGGAGATCCTGCTGTGCCAACTAGCGCTCCAACTAAAGGAATTAACTGCCTTTTGGTAAATTTGTGGAGCCAGTGTTGAGTTAAAAGGAGGAAACCTCCCGTGGGTCCTGACAAGGGAGGCCTTTGAAGCTTGTGTCTCTGTATCTCACACAGCAAACTGACTATTAGAGTCATTCTGGGTAGCCTTTGATGAAGGTAAGCAGTTCTAGTCTTCATTCCCAGACAGCAAGGCAGTCCTTCAAGCAACAGGATAGTCATCTGGAAGCAGGGCAGTCCTTATTCTGCAACTTCCATAAGCCCAGAAGTGTTTTGAAGAGTGACTCTAGAGGTTCATAACTGGTGCCAGCCTTTGTGTGCAGGGATTCCCTGTCCTTCACCCACATCTGGTTCTGGAAAGTTTTTACCCTTCTCCTTTCAAAGCTCCAAACTGTCTGGGATGACAAAAGTCAGGCAGACCTGGTATCATGTGTGTGTGTGTGTGTGTGTGTGTGTGTGTGTGTGTGTGTGTGTGTGTGAGAGTGTGTGTGTGTGTGTGTGTGTGTGTGTGTGTGTGTGTGTGTGTGTGTGTGTGTGTGTGTGTGTGTGTGTGTGTGTGTGTGTGTGTGTGTGTGTGTGTGTGTGTGTGTGTGTGTGTGTCAGAGTGTGTCAGAGTCCTATGAAGTGTAAGTGAGACTAGGTACAGCTTCTCCCAGTCATTCTACCAGGATGACCCATCCAGTCCACTCCTAGGCCTTCTGTATGTCACTGTCTGCAAGGCACACACAAACCCCAACAGCAGAGTCGTTCACAGTAAGGAAACTGGGCCTGGCAGAAGTCACACACGACTGGGACAAGAAAATCTCAACTTTCTAAAAGTCGCATTTTCACAATTTTGACCTAAAATCCAACTTTACCATGAAAGAGGATTTTAAATTACAATCCATTTGTGACTAAACAACATAGCTCTCCCTGCTAGGAATCCAAAGTTATCACTTATTAGATGTCATAAGGTAACCTAGTGTTATTCAATGGAGAGACAGGCCTTACAACAGTGAAATCGACTTCAGTAGTTTTTTCTGTTAGGACTTGTGAAGCTTCAGCGCAATTGTCCTACATTTTAAATACATTGCACCCTGCCGTATGAGAATTTAGAGCCGACCTTAAGGGTGACATATTTATTAAAAAGTCTGGTTTAGGGAAGGCAAATACTTTATTTTACAAGGCAAAATTGCAGTTTAAAACTGGACTGCCGGCTGTAGTGGCATACCTGAGCCATGTTTAGGAATTCTCCTTTTGATGGGTGGCTCAAGCAGTGCTGCAGACCCACTAGCAGCATTTCATTTACAGGTCATTGGTACAGGTAGTATTCAGCAAAGTGAAGGCAAAAACTTTTGGGGGTAAATCACATCAAGGATGTCAGGTCTAACACTGTCCATTAAAGGATTTCCCTGTGTTATGCATCCACCTATTGCAGCAGGTATGCAATGAGGCACGGGGTTGCCTTTTTCCATATTTCGCTACCTGTAAGAGCAGAATGTCTTATTTCAACCTTCCCGGGGCAACTGTACTCCAATGATTCTTGTCTCAGTTACCAAGGTTTTGCCACACGAATACAAGCATAGGTAAATAAAACAATACCTCTAATATGTTTGTTCATTTGGGAATGCCCCCAAACTGCTTCATATAGGAGCATGTACGCAACATCCCTTCGTGCAAAAGGGTGGTTTCTTGAGATGTTTCCAAAAAGCCTCACATGGTATCTGCTTAAGCCAGCACTTGCTTACGCCATAGTAATAGGATTTGTTTTGGAAATAGTTTCTCAGTGTAAAATTAGAAGTTCAACAGTTCTGTCTATGCAACGAAACTCATGGAACTGAAGACTGCTGCCAAGTATAATTTTAGTCATAAAGTTGTAAGCTTAGCCCAGAGTTTTTATACCAAGGTTACAGTGTGGACAAACAGAAGGACAAGGATGTCACTGTTTCTCCTGTGCTCTTTTAAAGTTAATATGTGGCCTAGCAGCAACTAAATGTAACCTCTGTCTTAATTTACCAATCAGTCACTTTTAATACGAATATGTTAAAGCAGATCTCTGTGGATGGAACACAAACACAATGGGCCCATCTTATGATGCCACTGTAACTGGGCTTGTTGTTTGTATTTTTCCAGGAAACAGTGCACCCTCTGATTGAGGTTCAAAAGTGGGGCAACGAAAGTATTATATATGTAGGCCGAGGAAAAGACAGAGCAATCAGCATCACGCATGCCACCTTTACACTATAGAAGGTATGCCCCGAAATAGGGGACAATATATTTATAGACCGTGGCAAACCAATCAGGAAATAAACATATGTAAATGAGATGGAACGCAGTTAAAAGCATTGTTAGACCTGAAACCTTAGTCAAATGATGATCATTAACAGAATTCAGATTTCTGTACTTTCTCTATTTTGTAAGCAGAAATTGTGTTTTAGTATGAATGGTGCCAGAAATAAATATAGAAAGGCTTTTGGTTATATAAGCCATGTCTAAATGAATCAATGTGATTCACTGTTGCTCTGCATCAGACTAATGCAATGTTTGTATAGCCAAGATGGACCAAGCGAGCAGCAATCATGAACATTTCTAGGTCAGGAGAAGCTTTATTTTTCTTGGATACTGACAATTTTTATGTTGGCATGCCCTATGTTAAACCTGACAGCCTTAGGATGGTCTTACCCCAAACGTTTTGCCTGCTTGCCTCCAATTGTGCAGGATTTTTACTTCTGTTGACCTTAGTACTTTGTGCACTTAACCACTGCTAAACAGTGCTAAAGTGCTCACTCCCCTAAACACATTTTGATTGGCAAACCCATAATTTGCATGTATAATTGACTAATAAATCCCTAGTAGAGTGCACTATGTGTGCCTATGGCCTGTAAATTAAAAGCCTGCAGCTCTGATTGTGCCACCCACTTACATAGCCCTTTAAAACTCTCTCATGCCTGCCATTACTGAGCGTGTGTGTGCAGTTTTAAAGTTCCATGTCAACCTGGCAAGTTAATCCTCTTGCCAGGCCCAAACCTGCCTATTTTATTACGTATACGTCACCCCTAGGGTAGGCCCTGGACATCCCAGAGGACAGGGTGCAATGTATTTAAAAGGCAGGACATGTACCTGCACGTTTTACATGCCCTGGTAGTAAATACATCTGAAATTCATTTTTCACTACTGCAAGGCCAATGTTTCCCATAGGATAACATTGGGATTACCTTATTACATTTTATAAGCGCAATTTCCAAATGGGAAGATATGACTGGTTCATGTTTGAAGCCTCCAGAATTCTAATCTAAAATCCTCACTTATGCTGAAGTCAAATTTAAAATTTTAATTCTGAACATGCCACTCTTAGAAAGTTGGATTTTCTTGCCTCAGCCATTTGGTTCCTGCAGCCTGTCTAGGTCACATGACTGGGTGTGGTTGGCAGTTGGGCTTTGTGTATTCTGCCTAGACAGCCACACACAAGGGGAGGTTATGTGTGACTTAGTGGGCTATCCTGACAGGATGGAAGAGAGGAGCTGGACCCAGCCTTACTTACACCTGAACAGTCTGTGCCCCATCTCCAAGCAAAAGGCAGCCTGCCCCCTATAGTTAGTCTGGAGCCAGATCTGACAGGGCAGGACATCTGTGCACTTCAAAGGGTCATCTTTGAAGTCTCCCTCACTTCAAAGGCACTACTAGGTATGAGTACTGAACCGAAACACAACCACTTTAGTACACTTCTGGATCTGTGGATACTCTGCCAGGAAGAAGGACTTCTGTGCTGCTGAAGGACTGCTACTCAGCTGGGTGAGAAGAACTATAACTGCATCCCTTGACTCCAGAGTGACCCCAAGGGCTAGTTGACTGGCCTACTAATCCGATGCCTCAGGGACATTAGCAGGCTTCCAATGAACTTGCATCTACACCTGGACTCTGCTATCTGTGAGTCAACCCTGCCAAGTGGTGCCACCCCTCTCCTGGACCCTTGGAAGTGGCCCTAAAGTGCTTACCTGTGAAACTAATGCATCTTCCCTGCTGAGTGGTGCAACCTAGAGCCGAACTGACACATTTCCTCAGCTGAGTGGCGCATCCTCAAGCAGAACCAACACATCGCCGCTGCTTCATGAATTGGGCCCAGGGCAGAAGGTCAACATCACCCTCACAGTTTTCAGAACCAATATATTGGTGATGGTGCGGTTTATCTCCAATCCATGTCCTCAGATCTCTCATCAACTGCAGCTCGAAGACACCGTTAATGGTATCCTCAACATCAATGTGACTGGACCTTACACTGCAGCCTCCCTGCATCTCGTAACTAATGTGTCGTTTTGCTGCACTACGCTTCCTTGCCTTGGATCCAGCCAATGCTCTGTAATCAGGATTTAGGGTACCTTGTTGAGCCAGCCTAACTGGATCCCTGTAGCCGGCCCATGATCCATCGTGGTCAGCCTGACCTTGTGACTTTGTCCCGGTGAGGCACAACCGGGTATCCCTTGTTGGTGTTTTGTGCTTTTTGGCACTTTTTCACCCTAAATCTTTAAAAATCAACATATCCGGTTTCTCTGGTTGGATTTTTGTCATTCTGGTCTTGTTTTGCACCGCGGTTGGGGCAAAATCCTTTGGGGGACACTGGTGTCCCTCTTGGTTAACAAATCCAGACTCTGATGGCACTCCTGAGCCCAGCAGGCTCGAGTGCAACTTTTGGCCATCAAGTATTGGTCACTTTGAAGCCTGGCGGTGGGTAGCAACAAAACTTCTGCAGTTGCTCCCAACTTGTTGGTTTGGGCTTCTTCAGCTCTTGTGGCCCTGGAGCTGGTTGTTGGGGATCAGCAACCTAATCCTTGGAGTCACAGCTTTGATATGCAACCAGAAATTAACTTTTCCCCAGGTCAGAAGCTGTCGGCACAGTTAAAACGTTACTAGCCCAAAGTGCAGCATGTGTAGTCCTTCTGATGGTGCAGCCTCTCTTTATGCAGTTTCAAAGGCAGCAGAGCAGTCTTCTTTGGTATTTTCTTCCATTCCAACATGATCTGGTGGTAGGGTGCCAAGGGTGCCATGTTTATCCCCAGGAATGGGTCCTGAGGGAACCATTTGGCACTAGCCAATGGGCTACTGGGTCCCTTCCTTCTTATTGGCATGTTACCTTCAATGTGTGGAATCTGGCTGTCCCAGAGTTCTAGTCTAGCCACTCTCAAAATGTTGGGACTCTTCCTTGGTCGTCAGGAGCTTGGTGACCTGCCCTAGAGGTGTGACTACCTGAGGGCTACACACCCAAGGGAAAACCAGTTTGGGGACGGGCTTTACCTCTCTGTCGCTATTTCCAACTTGTCTGCAGGAACAAAAGAACTCCTGCTCTGAACTGATGTCACAGGTGGCCTCTCAAAGGCAGCGTCCTTTTCGAAGATTGCCTTTTGGGCTAACACCCTGATTGGCCTTCCTGGGCGGGGAGGTAATACCTCACTCTGCAACAACTGCCTTTGTTCATAAGCCTCTGAGTCATTCACACGTCTCCCCAGGTGTGATGATAGTTGTCTGTGTGCTAAGGCCTTTGTGAGGTCACTGGACTAGCTGGGCACAGACAGAGTAGCAACTTCCTAAAAGTTGCTTGACAGTAATTGTGAAAATATTTTCAACTTTGGCATCAAGTCAGATTTAATGCTACGATTAGATAGATACCTTGCAGTACCCAGTTCGCTAGCACAGGGTTACCGGCTGATGTTTTGCCAGCAACACAATAATTTCAAGGTGCTGCTGTTAAGACATATAAAAACATATATGCCTTACTTAACAGTATATAGCTACCTGCCATAGGGTTCCCGCCTTAACAACGCGGCATGGAGCACATGGGCAGTTTTACCGCAAGCTGAACAATGCTTGCCTTAACCACGCATATGCCTTAACCACGCACATGCATGGTTAAGTCAGTCGGCGGTCTATCTGACTTAGTGGATGTGAGAGGAACCAAAAGGCATGCGGCAGGAAGGACGGATTGGGACGAGGCTGGGTAATTTGGGCTGTGGCTGGGGCTGGGGGGAGGTGGTGATAGGTTTTAGGGGGTGGGTTTTAGGGCTCACGAAGGGGATGCTGGGGTCGGAGTAGTTTTAGGGGGGTGAGTTTTAGGGTTCAGGGCAGGGGGCAGGGAAGGGGCAGTTTTCAGGCCGAGGGGCAGATTTTTGGGATCAGGGTAGGTGGGAAAGGGGCAGTTTTCAGGGGTAGGGGCAGTTTTAAGGGCTCAGGGAAGGGGTGCTGGGGTCAGAGTATATTTGTCTTGGGCTAAGGAGTCGTATATTAAGGCTCAGGATAGGGGTTGGGTAGTTTTAAGGGCTGGGGTGGGTAGAAACCCCAAAGGAGGACCTAATTTTAGGGCTCAGGGCAGAGGAACAGGGGTGTGATCCTTAACACACATTACCCTTTACCAATCATGTCTTTACCACGAAATTGTGTAGTAAATGCATGTGTGGTAAAGGCATGCGTGGTAAAGACAGGGTCTTGGTTGAGACTGCATGGTTCAGGCATGCGTTGTTAAGGCATGCGCTGTTCCATCACACAACCCTTCCTTAGGGGGGACTTACATAAATTGTTAAGGGAGTTGTGGCTTTGCTATTGGTTTTAAATTTAGAAGAACAAGCAGTGTAAACAATGCACTTCCAGTTTGCAGTGGCAGGCTGGGAGCCATTTTATCCTTTGTCACACTCAGGGTGACACAATCAAAGCTGCATTCCTGGGTGGACACTCTGCCTTGCATGCCCTGGGTACCACATACTAGGGACTTATAAGTAGGATAGTACTAGCCAATTTGCGTATTGCCAATTCGACATCCACTTTGTAAAGGTCACAACACTGGGACTAAGATCTCATTAGCAGGCCTCGGGGCCCTCTCAGAGGTGAAAAACCAGCAGCATCAATCCAAAATGTGGGGGTGAACATGCAATTTCCTTACACAATCCAGTTCAAATAATCTAGGCGAACTATTTAGCAAGTCTCCTCTCATTTCTCAGGCTGTAGAAAATACCTTCCTTTAATTGTCCCTTTCACATTCTTTCTCTTTGATAGCCCCACATTACCGCAAGATTTTCACCGATATAGTCAGTAGCGGCTGCTATGGGGCCGTGGGGTGGGAGGGTGGGGAAACGAGGGCAGGCGGGGGTTTAAAAAAAGAAAATTGGAATTACCTGGCTGCCGCCTCCCCTTTGGTCTTCTTACGTCAAGGCAGGAACAAGAGGCACCCAGGCTCCCTAGCCAATCACAACCCTGCTGATTGCAGCGTCGTGATTGGTCTGAGCACCGTGGCTCAGCAGTCATAGAGGATGTGGGAACTTAAGCATGTTCTCCACCTAGGCTGCATTACAGAACATGGAAAGTGCACTTGCCGGTTTGGCTGGCTTGAGACGGCCGGCCAAATCGTCGTGCACATACCACTCTTTCTGTTGCTGGCTGACAACCCAGCCTGCCCCACCCTGCCCCATAATTGAAACTATGCCAACCCAGTATGGTAAAAATAAAATTATGATAAAGTTATGTTATAATCATTTTATTTTTCATGTGGGGCGACACTTCTCCTCCTTAGCTGAGTAACCACCACGGGATATAGTATGACTGAGAATCTACTTGGAAGTGGAAGGATGGAAATATAACAACGTTAATAGATCTAACTACTTCAAGCCTTAATCAGGGCTGCATAGCAGAATATTGAGGACAGGAAGCTCGACATGCAAAAACATTGTGGCCTAAATATTGGGACTGAAAATATTGTGAAGGTAAGTACCTATAGATAATTATAGATTTCCTATTGTTATTTGTATTTCCACTTATTTTTAAGATACATATTGATAAGATATGTACAGTAAACCTTTACTTAGCTACATTTATTTACTTCTCAATATTTCAGTATTTGCTAATCTGGTCGTGATATATTTTGTAAGGTTGTATTTCGTGCTTGATATATTCTGGTAGTATACCATTAATCAGAAGAATAGAGAGAGAGGTCTAGAGCGAAAAAAAAGTCATCAACACAACCACAACATCAGAAAGAAAGTGCCTCCTATGGTCAAAAATCATTGCAAATATATCCAAATACACACAACTTATTTCTCAAATAGCAGCTTGAAAGATAATATAAGTACACCATTTTTGTCCAAAATTTCATCTTGCCATTTTCAATGAGTAATCTAAATTTCTCATGAGCTCAAACTCCTGATTATCATTTTGCATTATATTTACTTTCATTTTGCCAGGAATACCACTACTCCTTTTTTATTGATACATATGTGTCAATATGTGCTCAGGTGCCTCAAAACGTCAGTTTCGCCATCATGTGCCCATATACCTCCTGTAAATGAATGCCATTATGTGGTTAGTGTCCCTCAAAATGTCGAGGTCATTTCCATGATCCCATAATCCTGTATGAGATTCAATGCTATAATGAGTCACGAGTTTCCCACCATTTGTTAGTCATTATATGCCCAGGTCATGTCTTGTGGACCAGTCAATGACAGGTACTGCCCTAAATGTCTGCCCATATGGGAAACATCATTTACCCTGCAGTCTCAACAACGACCAGCGTTTACAACACAGTCACTACACCGACATTAACTTGCGTTACTTTGACCCGCAAAGTAGTTACAATGACTTGCTGAAGGGGGCTTGTTATTGGACTGGTATTGAATTCTTAAGTCCAACACCTTCCCTACTGTTGGGTAGACTGGAGTTGGAATACTAATTTATACTATTCAAAAGTCCAGCGCCCCCTAAAGCAGGTCATTGTAGTGACTTGCATGCTATGGTAAAGCGTGGTAATGTCACAGTCGGGTAGTGACTAAGTTATAAAGGCTTGCAGGATAAATGCATGCGGGGTTCCATTGTACAACTTGCCCATATGACTGTTAATGCTATGATATCAGAACAGATGTCCCATCAAGGTGCAGTCAGCACCACAATGTACCACCAGGTGCCACGTGTGTACCCCTCATAGACGAGCCAACAATATTATGTAGCCGTGTCATCTCATGCCTGGTATGTCAATGACAGCATGTGCACCAGCACCCCAACCTAAACATTAGTAAAAGCCATGCTGTGTCTAAGACGTACCTTATAGGACAATCAATGCGTGATCAACCACATACATCTCCAAAAATATAGTTAATTTTATGTACACACACATTTACACACACCACACACACACGCACACCCACATGCACGCACGCACACACACACACACACACACACACTGTTGACTTTCATTTAATCTCATACTCCATAGCTGGTGTGGGACAGAGGTAATTAATTACCTGCGTGCCCCTTTTCCCAGTACAAGCACTCCAAAAAGGTACAAGACCCAAGATAGCGACAAGTTCAACAGCTTCCCACCGGATCACCACTACCATCTTGGCCCGACCACCTCTAACTGAACAACCAAGACAGAATGCAAAAAACCCTTAAGGGGGTGGGGGTATTCTAGATGCATTTATGATGGTCAACATTCAGAGGCATGCTATATAGATATGCCCAGATGTGTCCTGCAGCCCGAAAGCTTCCTTCTCCTCCTTCAGTCCTTATCTCCTATAAGGATGATGGCCTGCAATCCATATCTGCTGGTCCTTGGTGGATTACCGGAGGAGGGGAACACAACCCTTCTTGGCCACGGGTGAGAGCCTTTGAGAGTTAGGCACAACAGCCTAGTTAGGAGGGAGGCTTTACATCTGGACATTCCCAACTATTACATGGTCACTCTGGTAGACACTGAAGTAGAGACACCAAAGGAGAATATGAATTTCATGCAGAAGGAGGCCATCTTCTTCTCTGGAGAAACTTTGAAAACGAGACTGTTGCTCCACTACAAACATCGACAACATGATACCCAGGACTCATTGAGAGACCTGGAGGCCATGTAAAGTGTGGGACACCTATAGTTTCACACATTAGGAAGACAACATTGATAGAGATTCCAACTGAATACATTATGTTATCAGACTTAAAATTGATGCAAGCCTTAATTTTAAAATACAATCCCTTTATAAATTCCTGGCACCAGAGCACAGGAGTTGGAGAGGATATTAAGGTTACCAACAGTCTCCAGGAGAAGTGTATGGTAGCTTTTAAAGACGAGTATTGCTGACAGGCACACTAATACTGAAGTAGGAAAGGGTCTAACGTGAGACACTGTATCAGATCCTTAAACGAAAGGTACCATGGCATGGCAGCGTCCATGTCACCAGCTGTATGGAAAGCCATGGAAATGGTGTTGCGTGTTCTTCAGCGTTGAATGCTGTGCTAAATTCTAACTGCACAAAAGGTAAGTCCCGCCCTTACTGGTAGGTTTGGGCTATGGACAATGCAAATATTACTGCTGCCCCAGACAACTGTGAAAGGACAACAATCTTCTTGGTACATGCATGGCAGCAACATCTGTGGATTACAGTACCCCTTTTAGTGCTTCTGTGAAGTTTACTTCCTTCTGCCAATTATTGCCTTATCTTGCAACTGTCCCTGCTGTGAGGGCCTTATCACATATTTTGAGAAGGACTCTGGTGATTCTCTGGCTGATGTGGAAGACAGACGGTAATGAACAATGAGATTGTCACTGCCAAGAGGAGCACAACGTTGTAATGCAATAGCTTTTTTTCAAAGATGTTTTGATTTCATAGGCAAGCTGGTTATGGATTTTTAGTTATTGTAAATAGTTGGGTAAATATTTTTTGTTTATAGGGGGCTTGTCTGCAAGTGAATTATACAGGTGAATGTTTTAATAGTGTGTGATGCTGACGGCCATGTTTTCTTGAGTTCGAACAGTGAATCAAGGAGTTGAGTTCCCATTCTCTTAAGCCAATGATATATTCTGTTTAGGCTACACCATACTTCACAGACTGAATATGGACATACACTCCTACATTTCTTCTCGACACTGGGTCTGAGGTGGTGCTCACAGGCAAGTAGAATAATTAAATCTCCTTCCTGTCATGGATGGCACCCCTTACATGAGGCTCTTGGAAGATCTGGTACACTGCAGGAATAAATTAGTGCAATCGATCAGACAAGCCCCAACTGCTAAAGAGATAATGGGTAAAGTAAATCCTAAAATCAATTAAAAAAAGAAGAAGATTGAGGATGGAACATAGGCACTTGTTCATCTCCCCTAATCTTGGAAACTGAATCCTCAACCGGAGAAGTTGGCATTTCAACAAAAAGGCCGTAGTATGGGCCTACTGGATGCCAAGCATGAGACAAGTGAAACTTCTGAACCAGAAGTGAAAGTAATATTAAATTTAGCCTAGCCTCTACCAATGGTATACATAGTCTAACAACGACAAACCACTCACGTCAGGACTGCTTCCTGGTCAGTCAAGGTGCCCTATCGTTGCAATGTAACACCGGCCCATCAGATGCCAGTCCCGAGGCAAGTAAAAGTGTTGACCTAGAAATGAAAAGTAATGCCACGAGAGATTAAATCCAATCTGGACTCCATTGGAAGGAGAAGTTAGAATATGAAGGCTCATTCATGTCTTCTTTCCCAGATTTTAAGGCAACAGTGCAGGAAGTCAGGCAATCCTTTCTGGAAGTGAAGAAGCTGCGGAAAATGGAATCAAAGTATGCACTGATTTATGTGGCCAGTTTTGTATAGAATACAGAGATGAAGCTAATTTCTTTGTAACACTTGAATCTGCAACTGACCTTTTGGATACACATTTTATGACAGTCTGAGAAGTCCAATATCACTCCTGGAGGAGGGTGGGCGCTCACCACAGAGCTCTGCAATGAGCCATAATAAATACTCACCTTCTATATAGGTCTGTAATTGCATATTAATGTTTACTAGAAGGATGGCATGATGTGGGTAGAATAAGCTATTCCGAGTCTTAATACAATACAATATACTAAGGGGGATCGCGAGTGGATGGTGAACGTAGGTCATGTAATGACGGACTAGTCCTTGAGAATTTATATTTTTACTTATGGGTGTGCGTTGAAGGATCGAGATGGGTGAGTTGTATCAATCACTCTGAACTGATAATAGAAAACAGTTAAACAACTGAAAACTCAATTACAACTTTTAGAGTGCTAATTAAGTCATAGGGGTTCAGAACATGTTGCCTTTTGTTAATAAAATGTTCTACACCTATTACCTTTCAACAGCTAAGCACCGCCAATCATATTAAAAACTTTCATAACTTTCATAACTTTATTCACCTCTAGGGCAAAACTGGCATTTTAATTAGTGGGGCAACGCTCCTTCGCTCAAATGGAGAGCCGCCCCATCTGTGGCCAAATTGCTTGACAGTATTCTAGCCACATGTCTCTAACCACTGGCAACAAACCACCATGTGTGAGAAATTGGGGTAATCCACCGTGCTCCTTCGTTTCAACAGAGGGTCAGCTTCTTCTGTCTATTTAATGGTGAATAAAACAAAGTATGTATATTTGAGTGACCGACAATCCTACAACACATCTAAGAACTAAAGGCTAGATGTATCAAATGCTTTACCCATTTTGTGTCTATGGGAAAATGCTTTAGTACACAAGTGCCTAATTGACAACTGATGAAACCTTCATGAATCCCTAACAGGGATAGAAACGTGTGTCTGATCCTGACCACGGAGAGGGCGGGAGTGACTCACTCCCAGAAATCTGCAAGAGTTGGTGGAACTTGTTAGGAGACTTCTTTATTTGCTGATCCCCTGGCTAGTTTTATAGCCTACTCATATCGGAGCTAGCCTCTGAAATGTCTCTTCATCCAGGGCTTCCCTTCCCCTCTGACTCACTTCCTATTCATGCCCTTCCCACTTCCCCTCCCCTAGAAAGCCCAGTCGCCACTCTGCTAGACTGCTAATCCGCAGTCTAGCGGATTTCTGGTGACATTACAACATGGACTAATACATGCCTGTTACTTCAGACTTTATGTTGATAGTATTAAATGCCTTGAGCCTAATGCCTTGCAGTAATTTTAGATGGTTCTCGCCACTTTCTCCATTTCTTCATCTCCTTTCCAATTTCACATAAACTCCTCCCAAGTTAGAATTAGTTGTGTAATATGTTATTCAGTATAGCAATTCATTATTATATACAAGTAATACTCGGTGAGTAGTTCATCGAAATGGTGACAAACTTCTTTTTTGCAGCTCTCTGCTTTCATTATTTAAACTGCACCTGTATGGCCATTTTACAGTAGTTATGATAAAGTTTACTCTAATTTACACGCTATCAATCAATCAATCAATCAATCAGGGTTGATAGAGCGCAACTACTCACCTGTGAGGGTCTAAAGGCACTGAGGGGGCAGCTCCATTGAGTGCTGGGGTCATCTGAAGAGTCAGGTCTTGAGGTCCTTCCTGAACTGGGGCAATGTGGAGCTTGGCAGAGGTAGAGGGGGAGGTAGTTCCAGGCCTTGGCTGCGAGGTAGGAAAAAGACTTTCTCCCGTTCTGGTCTTGTAGATGCATGGGATGGTGGCGGGAGAGAGATCGGCTGATCTGAGGTGTCTTTTGGGTGCATGGAAGGACAGACAGTTGTTCAGGTATATGGGTACGGTGAAGTGAAAGGCCTCAATTGCCTGGGTGAGGAGTCTGAAGGTTATTTTTCCTTCGACTGGGAGCCAGTGTAGATCGCTGAGGTATTGGGTGATGTGACTGCAACAGGGGATGTCGAGGATCAGTCTGGCTGCGGCGTTCTGGATGGTCTGGAGGTTGCGCAAGACTTTCTCATTGATTCTGGAGTAGAGAGCGTTGCCGTAGTCCAGTCTGCTGCTGATGGAAGCGTGTGTGACAGTTTTTCTGGAATCGGATGGGATCCATCTGAACGTCTTTCGAAGCATGCGGAGGGTGTTGAAGCAGGTCAAGGATACAACATTGATCTGTCGGTTCATTGTGAGCGATGAGTCTAGTATGATGCCGAGGTTTCCAGTGCGGTCCGTCGGGGTGGGAGGATTTCCGAGGACGGGGGGCCACCAGGAGTCGTCCCATGCAGAGGGGGTGGAGCCAAGGATGAGGACTTCTGTTTTCTCAGAGTTGAGTTTCAGGCAGCTGTTCTTCATTCAGGTGGTGACAGCTTTCATCCCTTCTTGGAAGTGTGTTTGGTGATGGAGAGGATAAGCTGGGTGTCTTCAGCGTAGGAGATGATGTTGAGCCGTGGTTCCTGATGATGGCTGCGAAGGGGGCCATGTAGACGTTAAAGAGGGTGGGGCTGAGGGAGGAGCCCTGGGGCACTCCACAGTTGGTCTCTGTCGGTTCCGAGAGGTAGGGAGGGAGTCAGACCAGCAGAGTTCTGCCAGTGAGGAAGGAGCATATCCAGTAGAGGGCCTTGGCGTGGATGCCGGCGTCGTGGAGTCTGGTGGCTAGGGTGCGGTGGGAGACGGTGTCGAAGGCAGCCGAGAGGTCCAGGAGGATAAGGGCTGCCGTTTCACCCTGGCCGAAGAGGGTGCGGATGTCGTCGGTGGCCATGAGTAGGGCAATTTCGGGGCTGTAATTGCAGCAGAATATGGATTGGGAGATATCTAAGATGTTGTTAGCTTCGATGACGTCTGCTAGCTGGGTGCTGACGGCTTTTTTGATGACCTTTGCTGCTAATGGAAGCAGGAAGATGGGCATGAAGTTTTTGAGGTCTGTCGGGTCTGCTGAGGGTTTCTTCAAGAGGGGGTTGACTCTGGCGTGTTTCCAGGGGAGTGCGAAGTTGGCGGACTTGAAGGAGCAGTTGATCGTCAAACGTAGTTCAGATGTGATAGCCAAGGCGGCTCTGTGGAAGAAGTGGTGTGGGCAGGGGTCTGAGGGTGCTCCGGAGAGGATGCTTTTCATGGTCTTCGAGGTGTCTTCTGTCGTGACTAGAGTCCATTTGAGCAGAGTCTCTTGGGTGGCGTCACATGGAGGGGGAGCCGGAATGGTGAGGAGGTCTTTGTTTTTGAAGTTGTCATTGATCATCTTAATCTTAAGGTGGAAGAAGTTGCTCAGTCTGTTGTAGAGGTCTTGGGAGGGTGGGACATCTGTTGTTTCGCTGCAGGTTTTTCGAATTCCTTACTGATGGAGAAGAGTTATTTGGTATTGTGAGCGTTGGTGAGGATTCTGTCTTGGAGGGATTTCTTCCTTGTGGATTTGATGAGATGGTGGTGTGCGGTGGTGTCTGCTTTGTAGGTGCCACGTGTTTCTGGGGTTTTGTTGTTACTCCATGTCCTGTCGAGTCCAGCTTGCTTTCTTGATGTGTCTTCCTGCGACTTTCTTGAGGGACGAGTGTGTCAGTGGCAGTTTGTGATCCAGCGGTGGAGGTCGCGTGCTGCGGTGTTTGCGTCTGGTGTAGGCAGTGGTAGGGTGCTGATGAGGGAGGAAATAAGCTGGGCTTCAGTGACTTTGTTCCAGCTTCTGCAGGGCAGTCGGTGGGCATACTTGTGTACGGTGTTTTTTTTAAGGAGAAATGGATGCAGTGGTGATCTGTCCAGAGGTGTTCCATGGTGTGGCTATAGGAGAATCGGTTTCCTTTGCTGAAGACGGGGTCCAGTGTGACTTCTGCTGTGCACGTGGGGGCAGTGACTAGTTGCTTCAGTCCTATGCTGGCTAGGCTCTCTAGGAGTGAGGCAGTGTTTAATTCATCGTGGTTGTCCAGGTGGAAGTTTTGGTCTCCGAGTAGGACGCAGTCTGTGGAGGCAAGGGCATAGGGTGTGATGAGGTCGGTGATGGCGTTGGTAAAAGGAGCACTGGGGGCGGGCGGCCTGTAGATGAGGGTTCTGCAGAGAGTCGTTTTAGGGTTGATCTGGAAGTGGAGGTGCTCCATGAGGGTCGTACGGGACGGTGGTCTTCATGCTGAAGGTGCTTTTCTAAACGATGGCGATGCCTCCTCCTGGGTGGATGGGGTGGTCCTAGCAGAGGATCTTGTATCCGTCGGGAATGGCTGTTGGAATGTTGGGTGAAGAGTTAGCTTTGGTCCAGATTTCTGTGAGGAGGACAACATCAGTGTTGAGGAGGTCCCAGATTTCTATGACATGCTTGTGTAGGACACATACGTCGAGGAGGATGCAGTTGAGTGGTTTGTGAGCGGTGATGTCTGGTAGGCTGGGAGATGCTGCTGGGGCACGGAGGTGGGTGTAAGGTGCGGCAGCAGAGTAGACAGGAGAGAAGGCCTCGGGTGTTGTTCAGCGTCGAGAACTGGCAGTTGTTGCTGCCTCCGAGGTTGAGAGCCTGGAGGGTCCTGGAGTCATAGCAGAGGCGGGTTAGAGGACCCGGGTCCCTGGCACTGGTTGCGGTTGGGTCACGGAGCAGACGGGCTTGCATTTGACACGCCTTCTGTGCGCTATCTGTGTGGCTGCGCAGCGGCCCCCATTAAGAAGGGATGGGGGGGTGGGTCCGCTGGGAGGCGGGAAGGAAACACTGAAGGGTGGAGAGACCATGGAGGCAGCAGCCACAGGGGGAGAAAATGCAGCAAAAAGAAAGAAAAAAAACACGGTAGAAAAGGGGGAAGACAGAGAAGGAAGAAAAAAAGAGGGCACAGAGGAAAGAGGCAAGGGAGAAAAAGAGGGCACGGAGAAAAGAGGCAAGAGAGGTAGAGGCAGAACAGAAGAAGAGCAGAGTTCTCTTCCACTGAACAACCAGGGATGAGGCGCAGGTAGGAGCCTGCGGGTGGAGGTCCTCGAACACCCTGCAACAGTGAGCTCAGGGGACAACACTCAGTGGTGGAGCTGCGCGGGGTAGAGCAGTCACACTGACCAGGTCAGTGGTCTTGCCATGCAGCAGCCGCCATTAAGTAGGGATCAGGGGAGGGTGGGTAAGTTCGGAGGTAGGAAGGACACACTGGAGGGGCCCTGGGGAAGCAGCGGCAGGGGGGGGGTGAACGCCATGAAAAGAAAGGAAAAAACACTGTAAAAATGTCAGAGAAGGCAAAGAAAAAAGAGAGCACAGAGGAAAGAGGCAAGAGAGAAAAACAGGGCATGGAGAAAAGAGGCAAGACCGGCAGAGGCGGAACAGCAGAAGAGCACAATCCTCCATCCTTCCAAAGAAACAGAACTGACCCCCACGGAAATAAAGATCTGCCCATGACCATGCTTCAGTCAAGTGTGAAAGCTAAGATCAGCACTTGTGTCTCCTTGTCCCACAGTTGATAGTACAAATAGTGGACCATATCTCCATCCCTGATTTGCCCATAACAAATTAACGCACATGGATAGACAGCTAATCTTTGCAATTTAAAGTTTGCACTCATTTATAGTTAAATTCCTACAGTCAGTTGACAAACCCATAGTATCAACTCATAGCTTGTGAATTTGCTCGGACTGATGGACTCTTAGTCCAGGCTAATAGTAAAATAAACAAAAAACATACCTTCTACACAACCCAGAAAGAGCATATCCAAACCACAGAAACTGCCAGATAAATATTGTATTCCAGTTCAGGGAAAAAGTCCATCCGGCAGGAGTAAAGTCTGTTGCTAATTTGTTTGAGAGATTTCCCACTGATTCCAAAAATATACCTAAGGAAGAGATTAACATAGTAACAATGAGTGTCAATCAATTAACTTCCAAAACAGATTATGTTATTATATGCAAGTTAAATTATACAATATACATGAATGGAATTAGACTCTACTGTGCAAGTCTAGATATTCAAATACAATAAAATAGGCAGATTTGAGTCAATCACATTGTGTTCAACATACAAACAGATTCAGACCCTGGCGGACAGAGTACCATCCGTTTGGGTGGCAAAGGACTTAAAGTTTGCCACCGTGATGAACAGTAGTCTGTTTTATTTAGAGATGACCACTGGCCCTGTGGTCATCTATGCACTCTGAAAAGAACTGCAATTATTACAATTTCATTCAAGGCACAAAAAGTTGGGTGGACGGCTGCTTTCGGTTTTGACGGCGGAGCTCCAAACTTAAGATTTTTTTTTCCTCCCAAAATGGAACTTTATCACTAACAAAAAAATTAATGACTCCACACCCTGAGAGTTTTCTTTCATGGTGTGGGTGCGGGGTCACTATTTTTTGCCTGTGCCCCATCGCCAGTTATTCCCTGGCGATGATGGACAAACAAAAGCCCCATCAGACCATATATTCTAAACAGTGTGGGATTTGTGATGACTTTAGTCCGATGTACTATACTGTCCGGCCATCAGAGGTAGCTTTTAGTTGACGGAGCCCCACTCCTCTCAGGGGCTGACCATCCTCTCAACCTTAAGTGGGGAGGGCAGACTGTCAGTTTGGCAGACAGGGTAGCTGTCGTGTTTGCGGTGGAGTACATTCTGCCAAACTCTAAATTACCCACACAGTGCTTTGTGATATGGGCGTGCACTTTCATTATAGTCTATAAAGCACTGCAAAGAAGCAAAGTATTTCTTAAAACTTACAATTCCTTTATTATTCTACACTGGTTATCTGCAAAAACTTGCATTATAGTCCTGTACAATACTAGGGCCCAATGACCCATTGGTGATGCCATTCGAATTGCTTACATTCTTAAAGGTGAGGATAGCAAACTGTGGTAGTCCTCTGAGACATCTATGGCTGAGAGTATATTGGGGACCACAAGTCCATGAAGCACATTTTTACTGCTGACAACTCACCGCGAGCTGCCATTTTAAACTTTTGATGGCTACAGATGAACTTATGCCAGGGTGGTTTATTAATATGTCTTTTGTGTGTTTAGGCTACTTTAGAATACCAGTTCCACAATGTTACAGAAGCTTGGTTAGTAAGATGAGGACATTGCTCATCGGCTATGAATGGGAAGAATTAACCGTGAAAGCTCTCTGACTTGTTGTGGCTCTGTCCCTCATTGGAGAACAAGTGCTTTTAGTCTGGTTAAACTATGCCATGAACACCATCTTGAAATGGGACAACTAGAGGTTGCTGCTGTAAACAGGAAGGCTTGTCAGACTCCCCAATGAGGTTCCAGCAGATTACAGAGGACGACCTGTAACCGAATGAATTTGCCTCTATGTTTTCTGTCTGTCGTTGGTGCAGCAAATTGTCCTTACACCAAAAGACCCAATGTTTTGGATGCAGAAGTATCTGGGAGCCACCTTGTGTAACTATTTCAGGCCACGGTTCCTTTATGCATGTCCCAGGGAGCAAGCGGATTAAATTTGGCCATATGCTGTAAGATTTATTCATTTTAATGGCAAGCAAAATCTAGCGTGCTTATTTTCAATCATCTAAAATGCCTACAGTTCTCTTAGTGAGCAGTGAATGTTCGCGTTCCTGATGACAGCCTTACCTACAGAGTGGAGAGGTGTGCGAAGAACATTCTGCTCAGCACCCAGCATTACCTATATGCATAAAACATACTGCTCATGGACATAAGTATTTGAAAATGGTTTGCACAGTGACATAAAGGCTTGTGGTGATTGAGGGTATGTAGTTACTCTTCATATGTCCAAACATGAGGACCTCTAAAGGGACCGAAAGTCCTCAAACCACAAGTAGATCAGTTTGAACCTCTCGGGAATCTGTCTGCAAGCTGGTTTACCAGTCAGTGAGGAAGTTAAAATCCCCTGAGCCAGGGAACTGTCTAAATGGTAAAGAGAATCTGCAGCTGGACTTTGCAAGTAAGTGGCCCCATCAGCGCTTCTGTTTCCTGCACACACCGCTGCGTTCCCTTCATCCAGGCAGCTCCTTCTCCGCCCTCTTCAGATCACATCAAGATACACTCTCTCACCAGTTCAACTGTAAGCATTGAACTGCTGAGAGAGGACTGCTTCATTATCCCAAAAGAGCAACAACATTGACGATTATAAAGGAACACCAACATAATTAATCGTTAGCTTGAGCTTTCAAGTACCTTCTTGTAACTGGCCAGACAGGCAGGTTATAACTGGCCACTGCCATACAGACTGCTATTAAACGTTCTGTGGCAAAGTGCGCGTGCTTTAGTCAAGCTACAGTCGAGAACTGCTTAAACAGTGGTACAAGCCATTTGTAGCGTAAGTGGTTGGTTTTAGTGCAAAACAACAAAAAGTGAATGTGTTTCCCACACTCCAAACTTACAATCCCAGCAATCGGTCCCAAAACAGCAGCAAACTTGGCCAAATACACTCTGGTAGGTAGAGTTCCCAAGCGGAAGTTTAAATACAAAGTGTGGCGTGCAACAGTGGCAATTTCAGTTAGCTAAATACCTAATGTATGTTTTATTTGCAAATAGTCAACAGTCAAATGTGAGGAATAGGCCTGCCAAGGCGAGAAGTTTCCAGCACACGAAGGTGTCTTTTACCAAGCCAACTGTGGCGTGATCTACAAGAGCTGAACTGGACCAAAGATGACAGAGTCCAAGTTCATCCAGGCATCCCTTAACATAGATTAGCCAGGGATTGTACTGGAAATTTCCTAGGGTCGATGCTTCCAAAACCACTCTCAGATATGATGCCCCATGGTGGCTGCGATTTACTTAAATTCAAAAGGCGAAAGCGGGAATGAATTTTCAGTTATCTGCGATTGCGTGCAGTAACTGTATCCCCAAAGTAGCTGAGACTACCGCTTTTTGTCTGTAACCTTATAAGATAATGCTCAGGATGCGGCAACCAATTTTTTATCAAGTCCGAAGGATGGTGTTTGCTTGATGCTACAAGACATTGGTTGCCTTTTCAATATGGTCAGGCCAGTTCAGTTTGTTAATGAAGCGAATGCCCAAGTAGTCATAGCTCTTAATGGTTTCAAGCACCTGACCCGTTATCCTTGCGGATTTCCATCAAGGCAGAGCCATTGAAATAGGCATTATTTTTGTTTTTTGTGTGTTAGTGCAAAGATATTTCTGCCTACAGATGCTCTCAAAGTTCTCCAAAGATGTATGCATTGCGTTTTGTGCATACATCAATAGCATCAATAGAACTGCGTCATATGCAAAAAGAAGAATGAGTATTTGTTTTTACTGCACAACCTTGGGGCATCCAAGGCTCTCTCTGGATACATATTCTTTGCATTTGTTTAAAAATAGAACAGCGGGGCAAGTAGACAGCCTTGCTCTACACCAGCGCAGATTGTAAAATGAGGGATGTATACCCCGGAGCTTCCGTAGCAAACAGAAACGCTTGTTTCTGCATGCACAGTTGTTTTCCACCCCCATTTTTTCTAGTGATTGACAAAATTCTGATCTGTTAACTAGATCAATCGCCAATTTTAAATCTATAAATGATAGATATAGACACAATTTGAGCACCCTTCTATATTTGGCACACACCATATATGGTTTGACAGCTTGATCGATAGTGCTGATGCTTGTACAGAATCTAGCCTATGCATCGATTAGAAGATTATTATTGTCAATCCATCCTTGCAGCCTATTTGAAAGTACACAACCAGAGATTTTTCAGGTGCTCTCTGATAATGAAATAGGCCTGTAATTACTGGGAAGCATCTTACTTCCTTTTTTGTGGAAGGGCACTATGATAGCACTTTGCTATGAAGAGGGGATGCATTTTTTCCCAATAGCTGCACTAAACATCTTAGATAGGACGAATGACCAGACCTTCAGGTCAGATCGAAACATGTCCACTGGGACAAGATCGGGGCCAGGGGCTTTATTGGCCTTTTGCTCTATGACTGCTCTTTCTACCTCCGGGCGTAGCTCCTTAGTTCTCAATTTGGTCTATGGTTGGCAAGTTCTCCCAAATATGTAAAACCACCACTGCTATTATATACTGCCTTTTACTGGCCCACCTAGGTGTGTGAGCAAATCTGATGACCATGACTATTTGGACCATCCCTGAACACTCTGGCAATTTTCCCTGAAAAGGATCTACTATTTTTCTCTTCTGCCGCCTCAATCAGGTCGCTCCTCACTTGTTGCTGGTAGTTTGATTTCTTCTTCCTTAGTAGGGCATTTCATTTGCTCCTTTCGCTCTTAAACATTTAATCATTGATTAACGAATGATGCTGGTACCTATATGCGTTAGAGACCTTCGACTTGGCAAGTCTACACTCCTTATGGTACCACCCAGAGTAATTCTTTAACAGACCATTCTACCTGGCCACTCTCGATGTAGGCCATTTGCATGTAAGCTCACTTGACAGAGTCCTATAATTTTCTAATATCACAACATGGTCTCCATTTTCCACATCTTGAATAGTTAGAAGATATTCCTCTGTGGATGTCATCAGTATGTTCTTGTCGCTTGAGTAGCTATCCGCAATCCATTTTACATCTCTACTACTGTTATCTGAGAAGATACTAGCAATATAACATGGAGGACTTTCAAACCCTGTCACTATTCCATGCTTGAAACACAGAGGGTCGTGATCACCCTTAGGCCGCTGAATTGCTTGCATTTCATCACCAGTTCCCATTGGTTGTTTGGAAATAGGATACCACTTCTCTTATTGCTTTGGAACATTGAAGCCCCAGGTGATTCGGCAATTTCGGAAGCTTAGCTTTAAATTGTTGAGGAAGTTAGCAGACGATCTCCCTTTACATTGCCTGCTGATAGGAATAGAGCAGGCAATATCAGGCAAAGGGATACCCCAGCTTGCTTCCTCTTTGCTCGTTGCCTCGTTCCATATACATTTGGGCGGGTGAATATCAAAATCTCCACATACTATCAGATAATGAATGCCGGCGGTTTCACCTTGGCCTTTATTCCATGGATGACTTCCTGTAGTGTTGCTTATTGATCCTCAGGTTTACCACACTGGTTGGGCTTCAAATAGACATTGGCAACAACTATTATGGCTTGTGATTTCTTGTGGGCCTTGGTACGTGCAACAAACATAATCGAGTCGTGAATAAAGAAACTTTTGATACCATGTAAGCTAGTTTTGTTGAGATCCAGGAGGAGAGACCCCCCCCCCCGCCCTTACCGGATCTTTTTGCTTTAGTGGCAAAACCCATTTTGCCTGGCACTGATTCAGCTAAAGTACCAATCGCAGCCCAAGTCTCCTGAAAACAGCAAATCTTCTTGGTACTAACAGATGCCACTCAGTCCTCATCCTCAAACTTTGGTTGTAGGCCGGCTATATTCCTGGACATAATGGTTATCCCGCTGGCTTTATGCTTCGCATCTCTCCAGGTTCAAAGGTACAATTGTGGACAGGAAACTAGGTGCCCTTTTAGCTAAAATGAGACAGCAGAGGTGTAATAAGTTTTGTAACCTGCTGTATTAGGGCTGTTCAGTACTGCTGGCAACCAGTGCCAATTAATGCCACCACCTACTGAAGGTTTTAAGGCTCCTCTTCTGATTGATAATAACAGCTCTATTTCTCCCCTGGTAACTGTCATATTTTTTGCTTCCCTTAGGACACCGGGAGTCAATTTGTAAAGTGCCTCCAGTCTTCTGAGGAGGACTCGCGTATCCTGTTGCTCCGAGTTCTCCTGTCCCAACTCCATCTGGCATTCTCGACGCAATGCTACGCTCCAATCTCTACTTTGGAGGATCATATCTAGGCCACTCACATGCAGATGGTCCTTGTTATCATTGATCAGATTCGGAGTAACTGGTGCATGAAGCTCCACGTCACTATATACCTGACTCTAGCCAGCCTGGGAGCTAGGGCTAGCATACTCACAGGGATTAACTAATTTAATATCCTGCAACACTAGCAAGCTAAGAGCATGAATAGCCCAAAACACTTCTAGTAGGCACGCTTGATTTAATGGTAATGGACATACCGGATCAGGGAATAGATCAATAAAAGTAAATTTCGCTAGTGCTTGGGGAGTCAATATATTACAAGTCTCAAATATCCCCAGCGGTTTAGTTTCCACTACCGTGCAGTTTGATTCAGGCAGAAAAACGCTTGCACATGGGCTTCATGGCGCAAAGCTCCTACCATTTGCACCACTTTGCTCTTCACCATCAATTCCAGTGTCGTTATCTTCGAGTACACTTAAGGGAGTCCCTACCTGGATGGCGGTGCCTCTGAAACCTTTCCTGCATCCGGGGTTAAAACCCCTTGTTCTCCTTATCTTTTTTGTGCGCTTCAATGGCAATATAGTTTTTTTTAATTCCCTTAAATTTCTTCTTCTTTTTGCACTTTACTTTTGGACTTCGCACATGGCGCTGCAATGCGGGGGGGGCAGTTGGGGTACAGGGTTTTTTCATAAAAACTGGATACAGTTGCATATTGTCTTTGTTGCGTTCCTCTTGCTCTCCTAAATAGGTCTCCTGTTTCTATTGTGGGGCCATTTAGTGGCCAGCACTGTGCTATTTAGTAATGCCTGGTAATTTGCACCAGGGTGTGTGGCAATCTCATGGCGCTCTATTTTGTGCCTCGTAGATTCTACCTTTGTGTTCTTTTCCCTATTGGATGGTAATGGTCCCACTGCGGCCTCTACAATATGATTTTTTGCCACTACCCTGTTATCCCCATTTAGTGCCATAGGTTTCATTACATCTAACAGCCGTTACACACCATGTGTAGATGCTGGGTGGCTTCACTTTAAGGTTGCCAGCACTGGTGGACTTCTCCAGAGTTGCACCTCGCTTATACTCATTTGGTACCAACAAGTCGGGAGTTGGGGCTTCTAATGTTGACATTTCTAAGATGGTTTGAAGTGATACATTGTGTGGGTGCACTCCCATAAGCAAAGGGGGGAAGTGATAAGGAGTGGTGCTCCCTGTTCGACAATAGTTATTGGTCCCTGGTTCTCCCTGGTATTTATAGGATCTTTTTGCTCTCGACCATTGTGCAACTACCTGTGGTTTTTCCAATCGCCTCCAGCTTGGGTGCTTCAGCCCCTGCCCCATTACTCGTGGTCACGAGTCCAGGAGGGCAATTTACTAGGGCACATCACCAGCATCACACATTCCTATACACAGATTCTAAGGACACATAACACACGCTTTCCCTATTACAGAAACCTAACAAAAGGAACACACATGAGGAACACCTACCGTAAAAGAAGGGAAAAAATCTAAAGCTACCACAACCTAAACAACTTCTAAAACATATTGTAATCCATACACTTGGCAGAAAGCTTCCTAGCTCTACTACTAGCCTAACTCTGCCATCTCTCAAACCTACTCCATTGGACACAGGAACAAAAAGAATTATCCTCCATAAGCAAACATGGCAAGATGTTGCCAGGAACAAGGGAAACAATACAAAATTACTCCTGCCCTCTATACACAGATATCTTACTCTTATTCCACACATTACCCCCTTCAACCTAAATGGCTCATTTTTATTGACTGAGACAGGACTAGACAGTTTAGATTGTGATTTATTATAACTCCTACGATGTCTGCTTCTTACATAATCATACACTCCAGGCAGATTCTCAGAAGGGTTCCCTCTATTTCCATCCAAATAAACAATATTTCCCTTTTTACATTCTTCAACTCTATGTATTACCCAAAAAAATTATCTTCCTGTGTAGTTTCCTTGACATTACCCTTCAACCACCATGGTGCTAGACGAGACCTCGTTTCCATCCGCTCTACATTGCAAATGGTGAAACCCCATAATGGAATTTAGCTTAGCCATGTAAGCAATATAGATTGGAATGCTCTGTTCCCCTTTATTTCACCACTTGCCGCAAGTTGGACAGCATCCTTAACGACACAAGTGAAATGCTCAACTTGACCATCGGATTAAGGTGGTAAGAAGTAATCCTTTTATGCTCCACGCCACATCTGACAAGATAATTTGAAACCCTAATACAGTCAACCCGTGGCCTATTATCAGTAACCAAGTACTCAGTAACTCCCTCCTTACAAAAGGCATCTTATAAAAATGTATTACAGTACTCAAAGTCACACTTTCATCAACATTTACGTTTGGACATTTATCATAATAATTTACAACAATAGCCTAAACCTACCTCCTTGTCAGAGCCTGGAAGGGTCCATTCAGATCAATCCCAAATTTCCACCAAGCCCCTTCAGAAAGATCCACAGGCAAGGACTGAACCACACAAAATGTTACCAAAATATCATTTCCACCACATAATTTGCCATGCCTCAGCCAATGATCCACTACTTTATCCACCATTTGCCACTGAACATGTGAAGATTATTACCACGACCCTTGTCAGCATAACATAAGGAGGGAATTAAATGTAGCAGTTAAAAGCCCGCTCTTTGGTGAAACATGCCATTGAACTAAGTGTCCTACTGGAATCAAATTAATGGGATATACTTTTCATTACTGAAACTTGGATTCCCCCGACTCAGAGGTGGATCTAGGTGTAATTTGCTAATCCATCAACCAAGGGCTGAGAAGATAGGAGGGGGGAGTGGCTGTTATCTTTTTTTAAAAAGGGAGTGAAACACCATACAAATGGATAAAAACCCGGAGGTGGAACTAGTTAGTTTCACCCTGAAAACTAAACGTGGGACTCATTTAGCCCTTGATGGGCAGAGGACAGGCCCACCAGGCCAGCAGAGATTATGGTTCTCCTCCCTGACCCCAGAGACGGACCCCCCTTCCCATATTTTGAGATTCTCTCATGCATGGCAGGGATCTCTAAGTCTACAGAGGAGATACCACACAAGTGGCTACACTGTAGGCTGAGGGATATGTTGAGAGGCTGCCATGTTGTTTTGGGACAGCTCAGACCCTCCATTTCTTTTATCAAACACAACCTTACACGTGTAAATTTGTTATTGAAGAGCAATCAATCAACCTGATGTGCAGTGATGTCCTTCCTTGTGTGCTGGGTTACTAATTTATTTCCCTGCCCATGCCTGCCTTACACTCCAGTGACGGACAGTCTGCAAGATCATGGGCTTGTGCCAACAGAGCTAGCTGAGGGCCTGACAGGGCTAACCCTGCAGTTGCCCCGCCTCTAATTGGGTGGGGGACAAAAGCAAGTTTGGTTGGGGAGGTAAACTGCCAATTTATGGTAGCTGACTCGCTCTGTAAATCTATAAATGACCACCCCTACATCTGCTTCACAGTGTTAAGGGGAACAGAAGTGAGAACGGGCAATGGTGGACAGGAGAGAACCAGAGGGAATATAATGTTATGTTGGCTACTTGTATAGGGCACATCCCACTTCAAGCGTTTGAGGGGTCAGAAGAGGGAAGTATGTGACTTTAAAGGTGAGGGGTACCAGGAAATAAGAAAGATAAAATGATTGCCTGAGACAGAGGAGATGGTACAACTTCCCTTTAATGCATTGCTGTCTAGGATGCGGTAGATGGCACTACTGCTCAGACGTAGAGACACCACCACATTAATGCAGTGCTGAAGAAAGCACATGAAGATGAATGAACACTGTGTAATGCTTTGTCTTCTCTAATTAACGTGGTTCAGAGGTCATTGTCTATTCAGTTATATTATTTTATTCCTTTCAGGGGATGAGCTGAGTGATTATCAGGTTTGTAGAAAGCACCACATAAATGAAAAATTAAATAAGTAAATAATATAAGGACTGGGAGAACCCACACAATCATTTAATAAAGAACCATAAAGAACACTAAAGATGTCTCAACACCAGTTCAATGGACTAATGCCCCCGTATATCTCACACAACCTGCTTAATGCATGCATTTCAAGCCATGTAACGCACACACAACAGGCTGAACCTTCTATAGACATTGATCTCAAGAGGGGATGCGGAATTGAAGGGGTGAAGGTGTACTAGAAAGCAATAGGTCAGAGGGAGTAGATTCACTGCTTGGCCAGGTCTTAGAAATCAGGGATAAGAGGGATCCTGGTATGGCACTGAGTTAGAGATCAGAAACACAGTGGGTAGGAAACGCACTACGACCGGACAAAGAGATACCAGGAAAACAGTTGAGTCCACTTTTCCCATTCTCTTGGTCAATGTTTGATGGAAGCTACAGATCTTACCCCTTCTCTACATCCCAATTGAGACTTTGATATCCAGAGGCAGCGCTTGACGATTGAGTAGGAAGGAGCAATAGGGAGTAGGAAGGGCTTCAGAGAGAATAGAGACATCAAGTGTCAAGTCAGATGTATTTTCTAGGGTGCTGAAGGGCAGGCCCTGGCACTCTTACTAGCCCAGGGCTACTGATTGGCGTAAGCTTACAGAGTTTCAAGACTGACACAAGACTGCCATAGCAGCTGCTCCGATAGGCGTTATTGGTCTTAATCTAAGAGGACTCGGGTAGTGTTTAGGAACATTCAGGACCCATGTAAGACTTGCGGCTTATTTCAAACCAGGATTTCAGGAGCACAGTTGGTGGTGATGGAAATCTGCTAAAATGCTGAGGACTAGAGCCAAAACAGCCCCAGCTGTGTAAGTGGCGGGCAGAAAAAAAGGATTACTGAACCAAAGTCTTACAGCTGGAGGACAAGAGGCGCAAAAATTAGAGTCTGCTTCAAAAGATATATTTTGCCAATCACTGCATATCCCAAGCCCCATCTTAAAGAGAACAAGCCCGGCCTACTTTTTCTCCACAGACGCCAAGTTCCAAAATATCTTTTAACTTCATCTCTGAGACCAAGATTCTCCTGAATCTGCATTTGATGGGAGTATGCCAATACCAACGTCCATAACAGGAGTATAATAGAGTTGGTGGGAAGAGGGGTGGAGGGATGTGTCTGCTGGCTATTCTGTGTGTGTGAAGTTAAGGAAGGTGGCTAAGCCCTCTGGTGGTGTTTGAGGGCCATGGGATGGGGTTTGGAACACCTCGAATGGCCATGACAACCTGGTAAGGAGTTTATTATCCAAGTGGCACTGGATGCCACAGACTATCCATCAAATTCATAGACATCAGAATCTTATGGAATAATGGTTTCTTGTATAGCGTTTGTTCAACACAGGAGAGTGGGAAGAAGGGTGAGCTGCTGAGTCAATAGAACAGCACTGTGTCATGTAGCTTGAAGAAAGAATTGGATGGAAGATATTGGCTTTAAAATATAGCCTCGCTGTTAAGTGTTTGCTTCATCTGAAGTCTTGTAAAAGGTCCAGTAAATGCAGGGCCAAATTAGACAGAAAAGCAAGCTATATTGTCTCCCATGCAATGAAGAAGAAATTTAAGACTGGGCTGGGCTGAATGACTAGAACTAATCACGCAGGTTCTGAGTGCTCCACTATGCAATTAGACATTTGTATTTTGAAAGGAAGCGTTGTTTTTACATATTTCCTCCAAATATTAATTCACATACCCTCTGTTGAGATAAGCATTCGATCATCCTTCACTACAAAAAGACAGAAATACCTGAATAGTTCAAGTTAGGGGTATATTTAATTAAAGGAATGTAAAAGATCACTGCAGTCTGATAATCTGTTAAAATTGCACTTTTCTTGCCACACGACATTTTTATTTTGTGGGCGTTCAATATTACGGCCTTTAAATCAGATGCCTTTCCTTTTTAAATAAGACTGACTGCTGACTCTCTGAAACAGAAGTCACATTCAGTTCTCGATCACTGCGGTGGTCGTGTTGTAATGTTCATGTGTTGAGAAATAAAATGGAACGCCTTAAATTAGGTATAAACAATAAAGCATCTCCTACTGGTTTAAAAAAGGCCTTCCAAAAGTATTTCTTCTCTAATTAACGTGGTTCGGAGGTCATTGTTTATTCAGTTCTATCCTTTTATTCCTTTCAGGGGATGCACTGAGTGATTATCAGGTTTGTAGAAGGCAACAAGTAAATACATAAATGAAAAACTACATAAGTAAAGAATATATTTCGAAGTGTTACCGAGATCCAGAAAAAAGGGGTTTCCGAGCATATGTGTTGAATCTGAAAGGTGACCTGTGACCCCCCACCCCTTCAGAATGTTTACTAAATTGCCGTGGAGACTGAGGACAAAGTACAGTTACACACAGATGAGGTTTGCTTAACCCTCTTATGGATTTTGCATATCTCCATAGCATCAGCATAAACCCCTGATGACATCACACAATCTGCACTATGATGTCACGAGGCACGTGGAACATGAAAACAACATACTTGAACGGGGATAACTCAGCTGAAGCAGAAGCAAGGAGAGGACATTATATAATCAGCAATCACCTCAGAGACTACACAACGAACTGTCCACGTTACTGGTTAAATTAATTAAACAGGCAGAAAGATTACTTGGAAAATACAATCGCTCCTGTGATTTTCCGTTCCACCCCCACAGCCTCGGGGCACATGGTCTATCCCAAATGTGATGAGGAACACATTGCGACATATTTTGGCTATATATAAAGGTCAGTTACTAGGGAGCCGTCGCATTGAAGACCCTGACTTGGTCATGAGGCAACCTCTGCTGGAGCCAGAGACCAACGAGAAGAGGGAGTCCATGGCTGAATTATACGGACTCCCTCAATGGAAGAGGAGAGAGATACGCTGCCTGCTACAAAGAGAGAATGTGAGTTAGCACACCTTTACCCCCTCTAAATCATTCTAGGCAAATACTCCCTTCTACACCACTTCATGAGGCTTTCTAAACCCGAATTCTCCGAAGACACTTATTTTTCTTCCAATCTTCTCAATCCCCGCCCTTCCCCAATCTGTCCATTCCCTAAACCTGCCTTATTACAAATGTTTTCTGTGTTCCCATTTATGCCCCCTCCAGACACCCATACCTTACTCTCGTTACCTTCAATCACCTCAATCTGTCACACATGCTGCCCAAATCATATTGTCATCCCTCCCTTGAACCCAGTCTGTTTAATTCTACTACCCTACATTACGCTCATTATCCCTATTACTCGTACCCCATTTCTATCATCAACCCCATTCCTTCTGACTGTCACCCACTTCAATTTGTCTCCCATTTTATACACTCCATCCGCCATTATCTGCCAACCTTCCACACCTCGACCGACTCCTTACTTCAAAGCACTTCACTTGTCCTAAACCTTAATTTACCCAATCCCCCCAGAGCCCCATTTTCCAACAATTCGACCTCTCCATTATCATTACAAGTTTGGGTTACATCGGATATATGTGTTTTAATGATTATGTTGTTTATGAAAGTGTTTCATGCTTTTATGGCTTATTGACGAATACAGATGGTTTTGACTGGCTGCATCGGATATTGGGCATTAGCACTGTTTGAGCCTAATCTCGAATTCAGAGTAGTGTGAAATTGCTGCACTTTCAGTTGTCAGGCATAACAGATTGTAATGGAGGGAAAGGGAAGATTTTGGGTGTGGCAAACCCGCATTTGCACATCATTTCCTATTCCGACCTCATTTACTTTGAATGCGGAGGTGAAACCGTGGGGGCGAAACACTGTTAACTGAGTTACCCTGGGGAGATTTTTACTACGCCGTAATTCTGTGTCATTTGTAATAACGTCATTGATTTAAAACACATTTTTTGATAAAACAGAGACTGTAAAACCCCAGTCACCCAAATGTTGGTCTTACATGAATGTGTTTACAAAAAAAATGGATTTATTCTTTATGGAGCACTAGCGCACAATTATGTCACGTCTGGAGCTCAAACAGTAAATTTACCCACTAATATAGGTAGTGAGTTTGGCTGAATTTAGAAAATAAATACAAGTTTATATGTTTGTAGGGAGATATTTAAGTAGGGTCGAGATTTAGCCAATCCATATTATGGCGTTTATCTCTCTGCAAATTATGTTTTTGGAGTTTTTGTTTCCATGCGGAATCACCATTTGATAAGAAGGATGGAAAAGCTACTTGGGGAGGATGGAGGGTTGTCTGGTAAAATTGTGAGTGTTCCCTGGGGCCTCCACTGAAGAGGGTGACATTATTTTTCTTCTCCCAGTTTCGAGCCTCTCAATGCTTTGGCTTCTGGTAATGCAGTGAACACCAAGCTAGGTATTCAGGGCACGAGTCGAGGGTACACGCGGCTGGACGGCGTCCACCCACTATTTTCACTAGGTGAACGCCTTCCACCCTGCCAAGAAGTCAGGCCCCACTGAATAATGTGCTGAACTAGTCCAGTCCACACTTTAAGCAGCGCCTGCACATTGTCTGCTTTCCATCTGCAACAAGGTGCACGCGGGGACTGGCTTTCTTATTTTACACTCCTGCTGGCCCATAACAAAGGCCGATTTTGAGGTGTCATCAGACCTCCTTTTGTTCGAGTCTCCTGGCTGGGAGCAGTCAGGAGCCTCACACCTGATGCAAATGAAGCGAAGGGGAAACTAAGGCCCACGCCTTGTTAGCATTTAACACATACTTAAGAGAGGCAGCTTTTCACTTTGTTCAGTCCCTGTTTATGGGATATGCATGCACTGTAAGAATGTCAGATGTGTTGGTCTTTCTCAGTATTTCCACAAAACGAATTGCATTTATATAGAGCTTTCTTCCCCTAAGGAGGCATTGAAATAACTTAAGTACCACAATTTTTTCTTGTATAGCCCTACTCATTCCAATGCAGATTGTCAGAGCTCTTTACATCAACATGTGCACATTACATGTACAATAAATTATATGTTTGTAAATGAATGAACAAGATGTGTTACATAAGACTGGGGAATGCAAGGTGTAGAAGTCACATATCATCTTCCATAGCTCACTGTGCTATTATCCTCGCAATGCGCTCAGTGCTTAATTTGTAAAATATTAAGTGCCAGGGCTCTGACCAGGAGGGGACACTGCAGCTTGCACCACCCCTCGCCCCTGTAATTGCTGCCAAAATGACTACTAACCACCTCTATCGCATGTAAAAGCGACAGCTCAGATTATTCCAGGTCCCCAAAGCTAAAGGAATGGCTGGGGAGGCAAGTGTGGCCATATTTTAAATTGAATTGTAATCCTAAACACCGTTGTTCTGCTCATCTCTAAATTAGATGAGCAGGGCCACCATGTGGTACACTGTTTTAAGTATGGTACTGACACTTAGGTGCCGGTGTCCAGCACTGAAAACAAGTGCCGGTGCTGAGCACCAGAAAGCACCGGCTCAAATTAAACACTGAATGCGCTCAAACGTACACATGAAAGACCTGCTAAACATATATGTGAGGGCTTTAGATCTGATGTCACTTCCTGTAAAGACGTATCTTGTGATGCCACTTTCTATGATGTCAATTCTGTGATGCCCTGTGGCGTGTCAGCAGTGGTTTGTCAGCAGTGGTGTATGCAGCGGCGTGTCAGCAGCGGCATGTCAGCAGCGGCATGTCAGCAGTGGCGTGTCAGTAGTGACATGTCAGCAGCGGCATGTCAGCAGTAGTGTATCACCAGTGGTGTGCCAGCAGCAGCGTCAGCAGTGATGTATCAGCAGCGGTGTGTCAGCAGTGGTGTGTCAGCAGCAGTGTGTCAGCAGTGGTGTCAGCAGCGGCGTGTCAGCAGTGGTGTGTCAGCAGTGATGTCAACAGCAGCGTGTCAGCAGCGGTGTGTCAGCAGCGGGGTGTCAGCAGCAGCTTGTCAGCACTGGTGTGTCAGCAGCGGTGTATCAGCCGTAGTGTGTCAGCAGCGATGTGTCAGCAGCGGTGTGTCAGCAGCGGTGTGTCAACAGCGGCGTGTCAGCAGTGGCATGTCAGCAGTGGCGTGTCAGCAGCGGTGTGTCAGCAGTGGTGTCAGCAGTGGCATGTCAGCAGCGGCGTGTCAGCAGCAATGTGTCAGCAGCGGTGTGTCAGCAGCAGCGTGTCAGTAGTGCTGTGTCAGCAGTGGTGTCAGCAGCAGCGTGTCAGCAGTGGGGCGCACAGAAGGGGTGTGTCAACAGTGGCGTGTCAGCACTGGGGTGCACAGAAGGGGTGTGTCAACAGTGGCGTGTCAGCAGTGGGATGCACAGCAGTGGTGTGTCAGCAGTGAGGCACGCAGCAGTGGTGTGTCAGCAGTAGCGTGTCAGCAGTGGTGAGTCAGCAGTGAGGTGCACAGCAGTGGCATGTGAGAAGTGAGGCACACAGCAGTGGTGTGTCAGCAGTGGCATGTAAGCAGTGGTGTGTCAGTAGTGAAGTGCACAGCAGTGGTGTGTCAGCAGTGAGGTGCACAACAGTGGTGTGTCAGCAGTGAGGCACACAGCAGTAGTGTGTCAGCAGTGGCGTGTCAGCGGTGGTGTGTCAGCAGTGAGACACTTAGCAGTGGTGTGTCAGAAGTGGTGTATCAGCAGTGGTGTGACAGCAGTGGTGTCTGCAGTGGTGTCTGCAGTGGTGTGTCAGCAGTGGTGTGTCAGCAGTGGTGTGTCAGCAACGGCGTGTCGGCAGTGGTGTGTCAGCAGCAGCATGTCAGCAGCGGCATGTCAGCAGTGGTGAGTCAGTAGTGATGTCTGCAGCGACGTGTTAGCAGTGGTGTGTCAGCAGTGGTGTGTCAGCAGTGGTGTCAGCAGTGGTGTGTCATCGGTGGTGTGTCAGCAGTGGTGTCAGCAGCGGTGTGTCAGCAGCGGCGTGTCAGCAGTGGTGTGTCAACAGCGTCGTGTCAGCAGCGGTGTCAGCAGTGATGTCTCAGCAGTGGTGTGTCAGCAGCGGCATCAGCAGTGATGAGTCAACAGCGATGTGTCAGCAGTGGTGTGTCAGCAGCGATGTGTCAGCAGTGATATGTCAGAAGTGGTGTCAGCAGCAGCGTGTCAGCAGTGGTGTGTCAGCAGTGGTGTCAGCAGCGGCATGTCAGCAGTGGTGTGTCAGCATCGTCGTGTCGGCAGCGGTGTCAGCAGTGATGTCTCAGCAGTGGTGTGTCAGCAGCGGCATCAGCAGTGATGAGTCAACAGCGATGTGTCAGCAGTGGTGTGCCAGCAGCGATGTGTCAGCAGTGATGTGTCAGAAGTGGTGTCAGCAGCAGCGTGTCAGCAGTGGTGTGTCAGCAGTGGTGTCAGCAGCGGCATGTCAGCAGCGGCATGTCAGCAGCGGCGTGTCAGCAGCGGCGTGTCAGCAGGGGCGTGTCAGCAGTGGCATGTCAGCAGTGGCGTATCAGCAGTGGCGTTTCAGCAGTGGTTTGTCAGCAGTGGTGTATGCAGCAGCGTGTCAGCAGTGGCATGTCAGCAGCATCATGTCAGCAGCGATGTATCAGCAGCGGTGTGTCAGTAGTGGCGTGTTAGCAGCGGTGTGTCAGCAGTGGTGTCAGCAGCGGCGTGTCAGCAGTGATGTGTCAGCAGTGGTGTCAACAACAGCATGTCAGCAGTGGTGTGTCAGCAGCGGGGTGTCAGCAGCAGCTTGTCAGCAGTGGTGTGTCAGCAGCGGTGTATCAGCATAGGTGTGTCAGCAGCGATGTGTCAGCAGCGGTGTGTCAGCAGCGGCGTGTCAGCAGTGGCATGTCAGCAGTGGCGTGTCAGCAGTGGCTTGTCAGCAGTGGCTTGTCAGCAGTGGTGTGTCAGCAGCGTCGTGTCGGCAGCGGTGTCAGCAGTGATGTCTCAGCAGTGGTGTGTCAGCAGCGGCATCAGCAGTGATGAGTCAACAGCGATGTGTCAGCAGTGGTGTGTCAGCAGCGATGTGTCAGCAGTGATATGTCAGAAGTGGTGTCAGCAGCAGCGTGTCAGCAGTGGTGTGTCAGCAGTGGTGTCAGCAGCGGCATGTCAGCAGTGGTGTGTCAGCATCGTCGTGTCGGCAGCGGTGTCAGCAGTGATGTCTCAGCAGTGGTGTGTCAGCAGCGGCATCAGCAGTGATGAGTCAACAGCGATGTGTCAGCAGTGGTGTGCCAGCAGCGATGTGTCAGCAGTGATGTGTCCGAAGTGGTGTCAGCAGCAGCGTGTCAGCAGTGGTGTGTCAGCAGTGGTGTCAGCAGCGGCATGTCAGCAGCGGCATGTCAGCAGCGGCGTGTCAGCAGTGGCGTGTCAGCAGTGGCGTGTCAGCAGTGGCATGTCAGCAGTGGCGTATCAGCAGTGGCGTTTCAGCAGTGGTTTGTCAGCAGTGGTGTATGCAGCAGCATGTCAGCAGTGGCATGTCAGCAGCATCATGTCAGCAGCGATGTATCAGCAGCGGTGTGTCAGCAGTGGCGTGTTAGCAGCGGTGTGTCAGCAGTGGTGTCAGCAGCGGCGTGTCAGCAGTGATGTGTCAGCAGTGGTGTCAACAACAGCATGTCAGCAGTGGTGTGTCAGCAGCGGGGTGTCAGCAGCAGCTTGTCAGCAGTGGTGTGTCAGCAGCGGTGTATCAGCATAGGTGTGTCAGCAGCGATGTGTCAGCAGCGGTGTGTCAGCAGCGGCGTGTCAGCAGTGGCATGTCAGCAGTGGCGTGTCAGCAGTGGCGTGTCAGCAGCGGCGTGTCAGCAGTGGTGTGTCAGCAGTGGTGTCAGCAGTGGCGTGTCAGCAGCGACATGTCAGCAGCGATGTGTCAGCAGTGGTGTGTCAGCAGTGGCGTCAGCAGTGGCATCAGCAGTAGTGTCAGCAGCGGTGTGTCAGCAGCGGTGTGTCAGCAGTGGCGTGTAAGCAGTGGCGTGTAAGCAGTGGCATGTAAGCAGTGGCGTGTCAGCAGTGGCGTGTCAGTAGTGGTGTGTCAGCAGTGGTGTGTCAGCAGTGGTGTGTCAGCAGCGGCGTGTCAGCAGTGGCGTGTCAGCAGTGGCGTGTCAGCAGTGGCGTGTCAGCAGTGGCGTGTCAGCAGTGGCATGTCAGAAGTGGTGTCTGCAGTGGTGTCAGCAGTGGTGTCAGCAGCGATGTGTCAGCAATGGTGTGTCGGCAGTGGTGTCAGCAGCGGCGTGCCAGCAGTGGTGTGTCAGCAGTGGCTTGTCAGCAGTGGCTTGTCAGCAGTGGCTTGTCAGCAGTGGTGTGTCAGCAGTGGTGTCTACAAAGGCGTGTCAGCAGTGATGTGTCAGCAGTGATGTGTCAGCAGTGATGTGTCAGCAGTGGTGTGGTGTGTCAGCAGTGGTGTGTCAGCAGTGGTGTGTCTGCAGTGGTGTGTCTGTAGTGGTGTCAGCAGCGGCGTGTCTGAAGTGGAGTGTCAGCAGCAGTGTGTCAGCAGTGGTGTCAGCAGCAGAGTTTCAGCAGCGATGTGTCAGTAGTGGTGTGTAAGCAGTGGTGTCAGCATCGTCGTGTCAGCATCGTCGTGTCAGCAGTGGCTTGTCAGTAGTGGCTTGTCAGCAGTGGGGTGTCAGCAGCGTCATGTCAGCAGTGGTGTGTCAGCAGTGGTGTCTACAGAGGCATGTCAGCAGTGGGATGTCAGCAGTGGTGTGTCAGCAGTCGTGTCAGCAGCGGTAGGTCAGCAATGGTGTGTCAGCGGCGGTGTGTCAGCAGTCGTGTCAGCAGCGGCGTGTCAGCAATGGTGTGTCAGCAGCGGTGTGTCAGCAGCGGTGTGTCAGCAGCAGCATGTCAGCAGTGGTATGTCAGCAGTGGTATGTCAGCAGTGGTGTGTCAGCAGTGGTGTCTGCAGTAGTGTGTCAGCAGCAGCGTGTCAGCAGCAACGTGTCAGCAGTGGTGTGTCAGCAGCGGCATGTTAGCAGTGAGGTGTCAGCAGTGAGATGTCAGCAGTGAGATGTCAGCTGTGAGGTGTCAGCAGCAGTGTGTCAGCAGTGGTGTGTCAGCAGTGGTGTGTCAGCAGCGGGGTGTCAGCAGCGGTGTGTCAGCAGCAGTGTGTCAGCAGTGGTGTGTCAGCAGTGGCGTGTCAGCAGTGGTGTGTCAGCAGTGGTGTCAGCAGCCTCATGTCAGCAGTGGCGTCAGCAGTGGCGTCAGCAGTAGTGTCAGCAGCGGTGTGTCAGCAGCGGTGTGTCAGCAGCGGCGTGTAAGCAGTCGCGGGTCAGCAGTGGCGTGTCAGCAGTGGTGTGTCAGCAGTGGTGTGTCAGCAGCGGTGTGTCAGCAGTGGCGTGTCAGCAGCGGCGTGTCAGCAGCGGCCTGTCAGCAGTGGCGTGTCAGCAGTGGTGTCTGCAGTGGTGTCTGCAGTGGTGTCAGCAGTGGTGTCAGCAGCGATGTGTCAGCAGTGGTGTGTCAGCAGTGGTGTCAGCAGCGGCGTGTCAGCAGTGAGGTGTCAGCAGTGATGTGTCAGCAGTGAGGTGTCAGCAGCAGCATGTCAGCAGTGGTGTGTCAGCAGTGGTGTCTGCAGCAGGGTGTCAGCAGTGGTGTGTCAGCAGTGGCGTGTGACCAGTGGTGTCTGCAGCGGCGTGTCCGCAGCGGTGTGTCAGCAGCAGTGTGTCAGCAGCGGTGTGTCAGCAGTGGTGTGTCAGCAGCAGTGTGTCAGCAGTGGTGTCAGCAGCAGCTTGTCAGCAGCAATGTGTCAGCAGTGGTGTAGCAGCAGTGGTGTGTGCAGCGGCGAGTCTGCAGCGGAATGTCAGCAGTGGGGTGTCAGCAGTGGCATGTCAGCAGTGGTGTGTCAGCAGCAGTGTGTCAGCAGTGGTTTCAGCTGCTGAGTGTCAGCAGCGATGTGTCAGTATTGTTGTGTAAGTAGTGGTGTGTCAGCAGCAGTGTGTCAGCAGTGGTGTCAGCAGTAGAGTGTCAGCAGCGATGTGTCAGTAGTGGTATCAGCAGCGGCGTGTCAGCAGTGGCTTGTCAGCAGTGGCTTGTCAGCAGTGGCTTGTCAGCAGTGGGGTGTCAGCAGTGGCATGTCAGTAGTGGCTTGTCAGCAGTGGCTTGTCAGCAGTGGTGTGTAAGCAGTGGTGTCTACAGAGGCGTATCAGCAGTGATGTGTCAGCAGTGGTGTGTCAGCAGTGGTGTGCCAGCAGTGGTGTGTCAGCAGTGGTGTGTCTGCAGTGGTGTGTCTGCAGTGGTGTCAGCAGCGGCGTGTCTGAAGTGGAGTGTCAGCAGCAGTGTGTCAGCAGCAGTGTGTCAGCAGTGGTGTGTCAGCAGCGGCGTGTCAGCAGCAGCGTGTCAGCAGCGGCGTGTCAGCAGTGGCATGTCAGCAGTAGTGGTATGTCAGCAGTGGTATGTCAGCAGTGGTGTGTCAGCAGTGGTGTCAGCAGTGGTGTCAGCAGCGTCGTGTCAGCAGTGGCGTCAGCAGTGGCATCAGCAGTAGTGTCAGCAGCGGTGTGTCAGCAGCGGTGTGTCAGCAGCGGCATGTCAGCAGTGGCGTGTAAGCAGTGGCGTGTCAGCAGTGGTGTGTCAGCAGTGGTGTGTCAGTAGTGGTGTGTCAGCAGTGGTATGTCTGCAGCAGTGTGTCAGCAGCGGCGTGTCAGCAGCAGCATGTCAGCAGCAGCGTGTCAGCAGTGGCGTGTCAGCAGTGGTGTCTGCAGTGGTGTCAGCAGTGGTGTCAGCAGCGATGTGTCAGCAATGGTGTGTCAGCAGTGGTGTCAGCAGCGGCGTGTCAGCAGTGGTGTGTCAGCAGTGGTGTGTCAACAGCAGCGTGTTAGTAGTGGCGTGTCAGCAGTGAGGTGTCAGCAGTGAGGTGTCAGCAGCGGCATGTCAGCAGTGGTGTGTCAGCAGTAGTGTCTGCAGCAGGGTGTCAGCAGTGGTGTGTCAGCAGTGGCGTGTGACCAGTGGTGTCTGCAGCGGCGTGTCAGCAGCGGCACGTCCGCAGTGGTGTGTCAGCAGCAGTGTGTCAGCAGCGATGTGTCAGCAGTGGTGTGTCAGCAGTGGTGTGTCAGCAGCGGTGTGTCAGCAGCAGCGTGTCATTAGCAGCGTGTCTGCAGTGGTGTCAGCAGTGGTGTCAGCAGCGATGTGTCAGCAGCGGTGTGTCAGCAGTGGTGTGTCAGCAGTGGTGTCAGCAGCGGCGTGTCAGCAGTGGTGTGTCAGCAGTGGTGTGTCAACAGCAGCGTGTTAGTAGTGGCGTGTCAGCAGTGAGGTGTCAGCAGTGAGGTGTCAGCAGCGGCATGTCAGCAGTGGTGTGTCAGCAGTGATGTCTGCAGCAGGGTGTCGGCAGTGGCGTGTGACCAGTGGTGTCTGCAGCGGCGTGTTAGCAGCGACGTTTCAGCAGCGGTGTGTCAGCAGTGGTGTGTCAGCAGTGGTGTGTCAGCAGTGGTGTGTCAGCAGCGGTGTGTCAGCAGCGGTGTGTCAGCAGCGGCATGTAAGCAGCGATGTGTCAGCAGCAGTGTCAGCAGCGGCGTTTCAGCAGTGCTGTGTCAGCAGCGGTGTGTCAGCAGCAGCTTGTCAGCAACGATGTGTCAGCAGTGGTGTATCAGCAGTGGTGTCTGCAGCGGCGTGTCTGCAGTGGTGTGTCAGCAGCGGTGTGTCAGCAGTGGTGTGTCAGCAGTGGGGTGTCAGCAGTGGCATGTCAGCCGTGGTGTGTCAGCAGCAGTGTGTCAGCAGTGGTGTCAGCATCAGAGTGTCAGCAGCGATGTGTCAGTAGTGTTGTGTAAGCAGTGGTGTGTCAGCAGCAGTGTGTCAGCAGTGGTGTCAGCAGCAGAGTGTCAGCAGCGATGTGTAAGCAGTGGTGTGTAAGCAGTGGTGTCAGCAGCGGCGTGTCAGCAGTGGCTTGTCAGCAGTGGGGTGTCAGCAGTGGCATGTCAGCGGTGGCATGTCAGCAGTGGCTTGTCAGCAGTGGCTTGTGAGCAGTGGCTTGTCTGCAGTGGCATGTCAGCAAGGCTTGTCAGCAGTGGTGTGTCAGCACTGGTGTCTACAGAGGTGTGTCAGCACTGATGTGTCAGCAGTGATGTGTCAGCAGTGATGTGTCTGCAGTGGTGTGTCTGCAGTGGTGTGTCTGCAGTGGTGTGTCTAAAGTGGAGTGTCAGCAGCAGTGTCAGCAGCGATGTGTCAGTAGTGGTGTGTAAGCAGTGGTGTCAGCAGCGGCGTGCCAGCAGTGGCGTGTCAGCAGCGTCGTGTCAGCAGTGGCTTGTCAGTAGTGGCTTGTCAGCAGTGGGGTGTCAGCAGCGGCATGTCAGCAATGGTGTGTCAGCAGTGGTCTACAGAGGCATGTCAGCAGCGGGATGTCAGCAGTGATGTGTCAGCAGTGGTGTGTCAGCAGTCGTGTCAGCAGCAGTAGGTCAGCAATGGTGTGTCAGCGGCAGTGTGTCAGCAGTCATGTCAGCAGCGGCGTGTCAGCAGCAGCGTGTTAGCAATGGTGTGTCAGCAGCGGTGTGTCAGCAGCGGCGTGTCAGCAGCGGCGTGTCAGCAGTGGCGTGTCAGCAGTGGCGTGTCAGCAGTGGCGTGTCAGCAGCGGCGTGTCAGCAGCGGTGTGTCAGCAGCGGCGTGTCAGCAGCAGCGTGTCAGCAGTGGCGTGTCAGCAGTGGTGTCTGCAGTGGTGCCTGCAGTGGTGTCTGCAGTGGTGTCAGCAGTGGTGTCAGCAGTGGTGTCAGCAGCGATGTGTCAGCAGTGGTGTGTCAGCAGTGGTGTCAGCAGCGGCGTGTCAGCAGTGGTGTGTCAGCAGTGGTGTGTCAACAGAAGCGTGTTAGTAGTGGCGTGTCAGCAGTGAGGTGTCAGCAGTGAGGTGTCAGCAGCGGCATGTCAGCAGTGGTGTGTCAGCAGTGGTGTCTGCAGCAGGGTGTCAGCAGTGGTGTGTCAGCAGTGGCATGTGACCAGTGGTGTCTGCAGCGGCGTGTCAGCAGCGGCATGTCCGCAGCGGTGTGTCAGCAGCAGTGTGTCAGCAGCGGTGTGTCAGCAGTGGTGTGTCAGCAGTGGTGTGTCAGCAGCGGTGTGTCAGCAGCGGTGTGTCAGCAGCAGCGTGTCATCAGCAGCGTGTCTGCAGTGGCGTCAGCAGTGGTGTCAGCAGCGATGTGTCAGCAGCGGTGTATCAGCAGTGGTGTGTCAGCAGTGGTGTCAGCAGCGGCATGTCAGCAGTGGTGTGTCAGCAGTGGTGTGTCAACAGCAGTGTGTTAGTAGTGGTGTGTCAGCAGTGAGGTGTCAGCAGTGAGGTGTCAGCAGCGGCGTGTCAGCAGTGGTGTGTCAGCAGGGTGTCGGCAGTGGCGTGGGACCAGTGGTGTCTGCAGCGGCGTGTCAGCAGCGATGTGTCAGCAGCGGTGTGTCAGCAGTGGTGTGTCAGCAGTGATGTCAGCAGCGGCGTGTCAGCAGTGGTGTGTCAGCAGTGGTGTGTCAGCAGTGGTGTGTCAACAGCAGCGTGTTAGTAGTGGCATGTCAGCAGTGAGGTGTCAGCAGTGAGGAGTCAGCAGCGGCGTGTCAGCAGTGGTGTGTCAGCAGTGATGTCTGCAGCAGGGTGTCGGCAGTGGCGTGTGACCAGTGGTGTCTGCAGCGGTGTGTCAGCAGCGACGTGTCAGCAGCGGTGTGTCAGCAGCGGTGTGTCAACAGTGGTGTGTCAGCAGTGGTGTGTCAGCAGTGGTGTGTCAGCAGTGGTGTGTCAGCAGCGGTGTGTCAGCAGCGGCATGTAAGCAGCGATGTGTCAGCAGCGGTGTCAGCAGCGGCGTGTCAGCAGTGCTGTGTCAGCAATGGTGTGTCAGCAGCAGTGTGTCAGCAGCGGCGTGTCAGCAGCGGCGTGTCAGCAGCGGTGTGTCAGCAGCGGCGTGTCAGCAGCGGCGTGTCAGCAGTGGCGTGTCAGCAGTGGCGTGTCAGCAGTGGCGTGTCAGCAGCGGCGTGTCAGCAGCGGTGTGTCAGCAGCGGCGTGTCAGCAGCAGCGTGTCAGCAGTGGCGTGTCAGCAGTGGTGTCTGCAGTGGTGCCTGCAGTGGTGTCTGCAGTGGTGTCAGCAGTGGTGTCAGCAGTGGTGTCAGCAGCGATGTGTCAGCAGTGGTGTGTCAGCAGTGGTGTCAGCAGCGGCGTGTCAGCAGTGGTGTGTCAGCAGTGGTGTGTCAACAGAAGCGTGTTAGTAGTGGCGTGTCAGCAGTGAGGTGTCAGCAGTGAGGTGTCAGCAGCGGCATGTCAGCAGTGGTGTGTCAGCAGTGGTGTCTGCAGCAGGGTGTCAGCAGTGGTGTGTCAGCAGTGGCATGTGACCAGTGGTGTCTGCAGCGGCGTGTCAGCAGCGGCATGTCCGCAGCGGTGTGTCAGCAGCAGTGTGTCAGCAGCGGTGTGTCAGCAGTGGTGTGTCAGCAGTGGTGTGTCAGCAGCGGTGTGTCAGCAGCAGCGTGTCATCAGCAGCGTGTCTGCAGTGGCGTCAGCAGTGGTGTCAGCAGCGATGTGTCAGCAGCGGTGTGTCAGCAGTGGTGTGTCAGCAGTGGTGTCAGCAGCGGCGTGTCAGCAGTGGTGTGTCAGCAGTGGTGTGTCAACAGCAGTGTGTTAGTAGTGGTGTGTCAGCAGTGAGGTGTCAGCAGTGAGGTGTCAGCAGCGGCGTGTCAGCAGTGGTGTGTCAGCAGGGTGTCGGCAGTGGCGTGGGACCAGTGGTGTCTGCAGCGGCGTGTCAGCAGCGATGTGTCAGCAGCGGTGTGTCAGCAGTGGTGTGTCAGCAGTGGTGTCAGCAGCGGCGTGTCAGCAGTGGTGTGTCAGCAGTGGTGTGTCAACAGCAGCGTGTTAGTAGTGGCATGTCAGCAGTGAGGTGTCAGCAGTGAGGTGTCAGCAGCGGCGTGTCAGCAGTGGTGTGTCAGCAGTGATGTCTGCAGCAGGGTGTCGGCAGTGGCGTGTAAGCAGCGATGTGTCAGCAGCGGTGTCAGCAGCGGCGTGTCAGCAGTGCTGTGTCAGCAATGGTGTGTCAGCAGCAGTGTGTCAGCAGCGGCGTGTCAGCAGCAGCGTGTCAGCAGTGGCGTGTCAGCAGTGGTGTCTGCATTGGTGTCTACAGTGGTGTCAGCAGTGGTGTCAGCAGTGATGTGTCAGCAGTGGTGTGTCAGCAGTGGTGTCAGCAGCGACGTGTCAGCAGTGGTGTGTCAGCAGTGGTGTGTCAGCAGTGGCGTGTTAGTAGTGGCGTGTCAGCAGTGAGGTGTTAGCAGTGGCATGTCAACAGTGGTGTGTCAGCAGTGGTGTCTGCAGCAGGGTGTCAGCAGTGGTGTGTCAGCAGTGGCGTGTGACCAGTGGTGTCTGCAGCGGCGTGTCAGCAGCGGCATGTCCGCAGCGGTGTGTCAGCAGCAGTGTGTCAGCAGCGGTGTGTCAGCAGTGGTGTGTCAGCAGCGGTGTGTCAGCAGCAGCGTGTCATCAGCAGCGTGTCTGCAGTGGTGTCAGCAGCGATGTGCCAGCAGCAGTGTGTCAGCAGTGGTGTGTCAGCAGTGGTGTCAGCAGCGGCGTCTCAGCAGTGGTGTGTCAGCAGTGGTGTGTCAACAGCAGCGTGTTAGTAGTGGCGTGTCAGCAGTGAGGTGTCAGCAGTGAGGTGTCAGCAGCGGCGTGTCAGCAGTGGTGTGTCAGCAGTGATGTCTGCAGCAGGGTGTCGGCAGTGGCGTGTGACCAGTGGTGTCTGCAGCGGTGTGTCAGCAGCGACGTGTCAGCAGCGGTGTGTCAGCAGTGGTGTGTCAGCAGTGGTGTGTCAGCAGTGTTGTGTCAGCAGCGGTGTGTCAGCAGCGGCATGTAAGCAGCGATGTGTCAGCAGCGGTGTCAGCAGCGGCGTGTCAGAAGCGGCGCGTCAGCAGTGCTGTGTCAGCAGCGGTGTGTCAGCAGCGGTGTGTCAGCAGTGGTGTATCAGCAGTGGTGTCTGCAGCGGCGTGTCTGCAGTGGCGTGTCAGCAGCAGTGTGTCAGCAGCGATGTGTCAGCAGTGGTGTATCAGCAGTGGTGTCTGCAGCGGTGTGTCTGCAGCGGCGTGTCAGCAGCGGTGTGTCAGCAGTGGTGTGTCAGCAGTGGGGTGTCAGCAGTGGCATGTCAGCAGTGGTGTGTCAGCAGCAGTGTGTCAGCAGTGGTGTCAGCTTCAGAGTGTCAGCAGCGATGTGTCAGTAGTGTTGTGTAAGCAGTGGTGTGTCAGCAGCAGTATGTCAGCAGTGGTGTCAGCAGCAGAGTGTCAGCAGCGATGTGTAAGCAGTGGTGTGTAAGCAGTAGTGTTAGCAGCGGCGTGTCAGCAGCGGCTTGTCAGCAGTGGGGTGTCAGCAGTTGCATGTCAGCGGTGGCATGTCAGCAGTGGCTTGTCAGCAGTGGCTTGTCAGCAGTGGCTTGTGAGCAGTGGCTTGTGAGCAGTGGCTTGTCAGCAGTGGCTTGTCAGCAGTGGCTTGTCTGCAGTGGCTTGTCAGCAGTGGTGTGTCAGCACCGGTGTGTCAGCAGTGATGTGTCAGCAGTGATGTGTCTGCAGTGGTGTCTGCAGTGGTGTCTGCAGTGGTGTCTGCAGTGGTGTCTGCAGTGGTGTCTACAGTGGTGTCAGCAGTGGTGTCAGCAGCGATGTGTCAGCAGTGGTGTGTCAGCAGTGGTGTCAGCAGCGACGTGTCAGCAGTGGTGTGTCAGCAGTGGTGTGTCAACAGCAGCGTGTTAGTAGTGGCGTGTCAGCAGTGAGGTGTTAGCAGTGGCATGTCAGCAGTGGTGTGTCCGCCGTGGTGTCTGCAGCAGGGTGTCAGCAGTGGTGTGTCAGCAGTGGCGTGTGACCAGTGGTGTCTGCAGCGGCGTGTCAGCAGCGGCATGTCCGCAGCGGTGTGTCAGCAGCAGTGTGTCATCAGCAGCGTGTCTGCAGTGGTGTCAGCAGCGATGTGCCAGCAGCGGTGTGTCAGCAGTGGTGTGTCAGCAGTGGTGTCAGCAGCGGCGTGTCAGCAGTGGTGTGTCAGCAGTGGTGTGTCAACAGCAGCGTGTTAGTAGTGGCGTGTCAGCAGTGAGGTGTCAGCAGTGAGGTGTCAGCAGCGGCGTGTCAGCAGTGGTGTCAGCAGCGGCGTGTCAGCAGTGGTGTGTCAGCAGTGGTGTGTCAACAGAAGCGTGTTAGTAGTGGCGTGTCAGCAGTGAGGTGTCAGCAGTGAGGTGTCAGCAGCGGCATGTCAGCAGTGGTGTGTCAGCAGTGGTGTCTGCAGCAGGGTGTCAGCAGTGGTGTGTCAGCAGTGGCATGTGACCAGTGGTGTCTGCAGCGGCGTGTCAGCAGCGGCATGTCCGCAGCGGTGTGTCAGCAGCAGCGTGTCAGCAGTGGCGTGTCAGCAGTGGTGTCTGCAGTGGTGCCTGCAGTGGTGTCTGCAGTGGTGTCAGCAGTGGTGTCAGCAGTGGTGTCAGCAGCGATGTGTCAGCAGTGGTGTGTCAGCAGTGGTGTCAGCAGCGGCGTGTCAGCAGTGGTGTGTCAGCAGTGGTGTGTCAACAGAAGCGTGTTAGTAGTGGCGTGTCAGCAGTGAGGTGTCAGCAGTGAGGTGTCAGCAGCGGCATGTCAGCAGTAGTGTGTCAGCAGTGGTGTCTGCAGCAGGGTGTCAGCAGTGGTGTGTCAGCAGTGGCATGTGACCAGTGGTGTCTGCAGCGGCGTGTCAGCAGCGGCATGTCCGCAGCGGTGTGTCAGCAGCAGTGTGTCAGCAGCGGTGTGTCAGCAGTGGTGTGTCAGCAGTGGTGTGTCAGCAGCGGTGTGTCAGCAGCAGCGTGTCATCAGCAGCGTGTCTGCAGTGGCGTCAGCAGTGGTGTCAGCAGCGATGTGTCAGCAGCGGTGTGTCAGCAGTGGTGTGTCAGCAGTGGTGTCAGCAGCGGCGTGTCAGCAGTGGTGTGTCAGCAGTGGTGTGTCAACAGCAGTGTGTTAGTAGTGGTGTGTCAGCAGTGAGGTGTCAGCAGTGAGGTGTCAGCAGCGGCGTGTCAGCAGGGTGTCGGCAGTGGCGTGGGACCAGTGGTGTCTGCAGCGGCGTGTCAGCAGCGATGTGTCAGCAGCGGTGTGTCAGCAGTGGTGTGTCAGCAGTGGTGTCAGCAGCGGCGTGTCAGCAGTGGTGTGTCAGCAGTGGTGTGTCAACAGCAGCGTGTTAGTAGTGGCATGTCAGCAGTGAGGTGTCAGCAGTGAGGTGTCAGCAGCGGCGTGTCAGCAGTGGTGTGTCAGCAGTGATGTCTGCAGCAGGGTGTCGGCAGTGGCGTGTGACCAGTGGTGTCTGCAGCGGTGTGTCAGCAGCGACGTGTCAGCAGCGGTGTGTCAGCAGCGGTGTGTCAACAGTGTTGTGTCAGCAGTGGTGTGTCAGCAGTGGTGTGTCAGCAGCGGTGTGTCAGCAGCGGCATGTAAGCAGCGATGTGTCAGCAGCGGTGTCAGCAGCGGCGTGTCAGCAGTGCTGTGTCAGCAATGGTGTGTCAGCAGCAGTGTGTCAGCAGCGGCGTGTCAGCAGCAGCGTGTCAGCAGTGGCGTGTCAGCAGTGGTGTCTGCATTGGTGTCTACAGTGGTGTCAGCAGTGGTGTCAGCAGTGATGTGTCAGCAGTGGTGTGTCAGCAGTGGTGTCAGCAGCGACGTGTCAGCAGTGGTGTGTCAGCAGTGGTGTGTCAGCAGTGGCGTGTTAGTAGTGGCGTGTCAGCAGTGAGGTGTTAGCAGTGGCATGTCAACAGTGGTGTGTCAGCAGTGGTGTCAGCAGCGGCATGTAAGCAGCGATGTGTCAGCAGCGGTGTCAGCAGCGGCGTGTCAGAAGCGGCGCGTCAGCAGTGCTGTGTCAGCAGCGGTGTGTCAGCAGCGGTGTGTCAGCAGTGGTGTATCAGCAGTGGTGTCTGCAGCGGTGTGTCTGCAGTGGCGTGTCAGCAGCAGTGTGTCAGCAGCGATGTGTCAGCAGTGGTGTATCAGCAGTGGTGTCTGCAGCGGTGTGTCTGCAGCGGCGTGTCAGCAGCGGTGTGTCAGCAGTGGTGTGTCAGCAGTGGGGTGTCAGCAGTGGCATGTCAGCAGTGGTGTGTCAGCAGCAGTGTGTCAGCAGTGGTGTCAGCTTCAGAGTGTCAGCAGCGATGTGTCAGTAGTGTTGTGTAAGCAGTGGTGTGTCAGCAGCAGTATGTCAGCAGTGGTGTCAGCAGCAGAGTGTCAGCAGCGATGTGTAAGCAGTGGTGTGTAAGCAGTAGTGTTAGCAGCGGTGTGTCAGCAGCGGCTTGTCAGCAGTGGGGTGTCAGCAGTTGCATGTCAGCGGTGGCATGTCAGCAGTGGCTTGTCAGCAGTGGCTTGTCAGCAGTGGCTTGTGAGCAGTGGCTTGTGAGCAGTGGCTTGTCAGCAGTGGCTTGTCAGCAGTGGCTTGTCTGCAGTGGCTTGTCAGCAGTGGTGTGTCAGCACCGGTGTGTCAGCAGTGATGTGTCAGCAGTGATGTGTCTGCAGTGGTGTCTGCAGTGGTGTCTGCAGTGGTGTCTGCAGTGGTGTCTGCAGTGGTGTCTACAGTGGTGTCAGCAGTGGTGTCAGCAGCGATGTGTCAGCAGTGGTGTGTCAGCAGTGGTGTCAGCAGCGACGTGTCAGCAGTGGTGTGTCAGCAGTGGTGTGTCAACAGCAGCGTGTTAGTAGTGGCGTGTCAGCAGTGAGGTGTTAGCAGTGGCATGTCAGCAGTGGTGTGTCTGCCGTGGTGTCTGCAGCAGGGTGTCAGCAGTGGTGTGTCAGCAGTGGCGTGTGACCAGTGGTGTCTGCAGCGGCGTGTCAGCAGCGGCATGTCCGCAGCGGTGTGTCAGCAGCAGTGTGTCATCAGCAGCGTGTCTGCAGTGGTGTCAGCAGCGATGTGCCAGCAGCGGTGTGTCAGCAGTGGTGTGTCAGCAGTGGTGTCAGCAGCGGCGTGTCAGCAGTGGTGTGTCAGCAGTGGTGTGTCAACAGCAGCGTGTTAGTAGTGGCGTGTCAGCAGTGAGGTGTCAGCAGTGAGGTGTCAGCAGCGGCGTGTCAGCAGTGGTGTCAGCAGCGGCGTGTCAGCAGTGGTGTGTCAGCAGTGGTGTGTCAACAGAAGCGTGTTAGTAGTGGCGTGTCAGCAGTGAGGTGTCAGCAGTGAGGTGTCAGCAGCGGCATGTCAGCAGTGGTGTGTCAGCAGTGGTGTCTGCAGCAGGGTGTCAGCAGTGGTGTGTCAGCAGTGGCATGTGACCAGTGGTGTCTGCAGCGGCGTGTCAGCAGCGGCATGTCCGCAGCGGTGTGTCAGCAGCAGCGTGTCAGCAGTGGCGTGTCAGCAGTGGTGTCTGCAGTGGTGCCTGCAGTGGTGTCTGCAGTGGTGTCAGCAGTGGTGTCAGCAGTGGTGTCAGCAGCGATGTGTCAGCAGTGGTGTGTCAGCAGTGGTGTCAGCAGCGGCGTGTCAGCAGTGGTGTGTCAGCAGTGGTGTGTCAACAGAAGCGTGTTAGTAGTGGCGTGTCAGCAGTGAGGTGTCAGCAGTGAGGTGTCAGCAGCGGCATGTCAGCAGTGGTGTGTCAGCAGTGGTGTCTGCAGCAGGGTGTCAGCAGTGGTGTGTCAGCAGTGGCATGTGACCAGTGGTGTCTGCAGCGGCGTGTCAGCAGCGGCATGTCCGCAGCGGTGTGTCAGCAGCAGTGTGTCAGCAGCGGTGTGTCAGCAGTGGTGTGTCAGCAGCGGTGTGTCAGCAGCAGCGTGTCATCAGCAGCGTGTCTGCAGTGGCATGTGACCAGTGGTGTCTGCAGCGGCGTGTCAGCAGCGGCATGTCCGCAGCGGTGTGTCAGCAGCAGCGTGTCAGCAGTGGCGTGTCAGCAGTGGTGTCTGCAGTGGTGCCTGCAGTGGTGTCTGCAGTGGTGTGTCAGCAGTGGTGTCTGCAGCAGGGTGTCAGCAGTGGTGTGTCAGCAGTGGCATGTGACCAGTGGTGTCTGCAGCGGCGTGTCAGCAGCGGCATGTCCGCAGCGGTGTGTCAGCAGCAGTGTGTCAGCAGCGGTGTGTCAGCAGTGGTGTGTCAGCAGTGGTGTGTCAGCAGCGGTGTGTCAGCAGCGGTGTGTCAGCAGCAGCGTGTCATCAGCAGCGTGTCTGCAGTGGCGTCAGCAGTGGTGTCAGCAGCGATGTGTCAGCAGCGGTGTATCAGCAGTGGTGTGTCAGCAGTGGTGTCAGCAGCGGCGTGTCAGCAGTGGTGTGTCAGCAGTGGTGTGTCAACAGCAGTGTGTTAGTAGTGGTGTGTCAGCAGTGAGGTGTCAGCAGTGAGGTGTCAGCAGCGGCGTGTCAGCAGTGGTGTGTCAGCAGGGTGTCGGCAGTGGCGTGGGACCAGTGGTGTCTGCAGCGGCGTGTCAGCAGCGATGTGTCAGCAGCGGTGTGTCAGCAGTGGTGTGTCAGCAGTGGTGTCAGCAGTGGTGTGTCAGCAGTGGTGTGTCAGCAGTGGTGTGTCAACAGCAGCGTGTTAGTAGTGGCATGTCAGCAGTGAGGTGTCAGCAGTGAGGTGTCAGCAGCGGCGTGTCAGCAGTGGTGTGTCAGCAGTGATGTCTGCAGCAGGGTGTCGGCAGTGGCGTGTGACCAGTGGTGTCTGCAGCGGTGTGTCAGCAGCGACGTGTCAGCAGCGGTGTGTCAGCAGCGGTGTGTCAACAGTGTTGTGTCAGCAGTGGTGTGTCAGCAGTGGTGTGTCAGCAGCGGTGTGTCAGCAGCGGCATGTAAGCAGCGATGTGTCAGCAGCGGTGTCAGCAGCGGCGTGTCAGCAGTGCTGTGTCAGCAATGGTGTGTCAGCAGCAGTGTGTCAGCAGCGGCGTGTCAGCAGCAGCGTGTCAGCAGTGGCGTGTCAGCAGTGGTGTCTGCATTGGTGTCTACAGTGGTGTCAGCAGTGGTGTCAGCAGTGATGTGTCAGCAGTGGTGTGTCAGCAGTGGTGTCAGCAGCGACGTGTCAGCAGTGGTGTGTCAGCAGTGGTGTGTCAGCAGTGGCGTGTTAGTAGTGGCGTGTCAGCAGTGAGGTGTTAGCAGTGGCATGTCAACAGTGGTGTGTCAGCAGTGGTGTCTGCAGCAGGGTGTCAGCAGTGGTGTGTCAGAAGTGGCGTGTGACCAGTGGTGTCTGCAGCGGCGTGTCAGCAGCGGCATGTCCGCAGCGGTGTGTCAGCAGCAGTGTGTCAGCAGCGGTGTGTCAGCAGTGGTGTGTCAGCAGCGGTGTGTCAGCAGCAGCGTGTCATCAGCAGCGTGTCTGCAGTGGTGTCAGCAGCGATGTGCCAGCAGCAGTGTGTCAGCAGTGGTGTGTCAGCAGTGGTGTCAGCAGCGGCGTGTCAGCAGTGGTGTGTCAGCAGTGGTGTGTCAACAGCAGCGTGTTAGTAGTGGCGTGTCAGCAGTGAGGTGTCAGCAGTGAGGTGTCAGCAGCGGCGTGTCAGCAGTGGTGTGTCAGCAGTGATGTCTGCAGCAGGGTGTCGGCAGTGGCGTGTGACCAGTGGTGTCTGCAGCGGTGTGTCAGCAGCGACGTGTCAGCAGCGGTGTGTCAGCAGTGGTGTGTCAGCAGTGGTGTGTCAGCAGTGTTGTGTCAGCAGCGGTGTGTCAGCAGCGGCATGTAAGCAGCGATGTGTCAGCAGCGGTGTCAGCAGCGGCGTGTCAGAAGCGGCGCGTCAGCAGTGCTGTGTCAGCAGCGGTGTGTCAGCAGCGGTGTGTCAGCAGTGGTGTATCAGCAGTGGTGTCTGCAGCGGCGTGTCTGCAGTGGCGTGTCAGCAGCAGTGTGTCAGCAGCGATGTGTCAGCAGTGGTGTATCAGCAGTGGTGTCTGCAGCGGTGTGTCTGCAGCGGCGTGTCAGCAGCGGTGTGTCAGCAGTGGTGTGTCAGCAGTGGGGTGTCAGCAGTGGCATGTCAGCAGTGGTGTGTCAGCAGCAGTGTGTCAGCAGTGGTGTCAGCTTCAGAGTGTCAGCAGCGATGTGTCAGTAGTGTTGTGTAAGCAGTGGTGTGTCAGCAGCAGTATGTCAGCAGTGGTGTCAGCAGCAGAGTGTCAGCAGCGATGTGTAAGCAGTGGTGTGTAAGCAGTAGTGTTAGCAGCGGCGTGTCAGCAGCGGCGTGTCAGCAGTGGCTTGTCAGCAGTGGGGTGTCAGCAGTTGCATGTCAGCGGTGGCATGTCAGCAGTGGCTTGTCAGCAGTGGCTTGTGAGCAGTGGCTTGTGAGCAGTGGCTTGTGAGCAGTGGCTTGTCAGCAGTGGCTTGTCAGCAGTGGCTTGTCTGCAGTGGCTTGTCAGCAGTGGTGTGTCAGCACCGGTGTGTCAGCAGTGATGTGTCAGCAGTGATGTGTCTGCAGTGGTGTCTGCAGTGGTGTCTGCAGTGGTGTCTGCAGTGGTGTCTGCAGTGGTGTCTACAGTGGTGTCAGCAGTGGTGTCAGCAGCGATGTGTCAGCAGTGGTGTGTCAGCAGTGGTGTCAGCAGCGACGTGTCAGCAGTGGTGTGTCAGCAGTGGTGTGTCAACAGCAGCGTGTTAGTAGTGGCGTGTCAGCAGTGAGGTGTTAGCAGTGGCATGTCAGCAGTGGTGTGTCAGCAGTGGCGTGTGACCAGTGGTGTCTGCAGCGGCGTGTCAGCAGCGGCATGTCCGCAGCGGTGTGTCAGCAGCAGTGTGTCATCAGCAGCGTGTCTGCAGTGGTGTCAGCAGCGATGTGCCAGCAGCGGTGTGTCAGCAGTGGTGTGTCAGCAGTGGTGTCAGCAGCGGCGTGTCAGCAGTGGTGTGTCAGCAGTGGTGTGTCAACAGCAGCGTGTTAGTAGTGGCGTGTCAGCAGTGAGGTGTCAGCAGTGAGGTGTCAGCAGCGGCGTGTCAGCAGTGGTGTGTCAGCAGTGATGTCTGCAGCAGGGTGTCGGCAGTGGCGTGTGACCAGTGGTGTCTGCAGCGGTGTGTCAGCAGCGACGTGTCAGCAGTGGTGAGTCAGCAGTGGTGTGTCAGCAGTGGTGTGTCAGCAGTGTTGTGTCAGCAGCGGTGTGTCAGCAGCGGCATGTAAGCAGCGATGTGTCAGCAGCGGTGTCAGCAGCGGCGTGTCAGAAGCGGCGTGTCAGCAGTGCTGTGTCAGCAGCGGTGTGTCAGCAGTGGTGTATCAGCAGTGGTGTCTGCAGCGGCGTGTCTGCAGTGGCGTGTCAGCAGCAGTGTGTCAGCAGCGATGTGTCAGCAGTGGTGTATCAGCAGTGGTGTCTGCAGCGGCGTGTCTGCAGTGGCGTGTCTGCAATGGCGTGTCAGCAGCAGTGTGTCAGCAGCGATGTGTCAGCAGTGGTGTATCAGCAGTGGTGTCTGCAGCGGCGTGTCTGCAGTGGCGTGTCAGCAGCGGTGTGTCAGCAGTGGTGTGTCAGCAGTGGGGTGTCAGCAGTGGCATGTCAGCAGTGGTGTGTCAGCAGCAGTGTGTCAGCAGTGGTGTCAGCTTCAGAGTGTCAGCAGCGATGTGTCAGTAGTGTTGTGTAAGCAGTGGTGTGTCAGCAGCAGTATGTCAGCAGTGGTGTCAGCAGCAGAGTGTCAGCAGCGATGTGTAAGCAGTGGTGTGTAAGCAGTAGTGTTAGCAGCGGCGTGTCAGCAGCGGCGTGTCAGCAGTGGCTTGTCAGCAGTGGGGTGTCAGCAGTTGCATGTCAGCGGTGGCATGTCAGCAGTGGCTTGTCAGCAGTGGCTTGTCAGCAGTGGATTGTGAGCAGTGGCTTGTGAGCAGTGGCTTGTGAGCAGTGGCTTGTCAGCAGTGGCTTGTCAGCAGTGGCTTGTCAGCAGTGATGTTATGTTATGTTATGTTAAAAGAAATTTGTAACGCGCGCTATCACCATAGGTTTCTTGGCGCTCAATTGACCGGTAGCGTGATCCAGGAGTGAGGGTTAGTCATATGCAGAACGGAAGAGCAAAGTTTTTAAAAGTCTGCGGAAGGAATCATACTGAGGACAGAGACGGAGTGAAGGTGGTAGGGAGTTCCAGGTAGAGGAAGCCTGAACTGAAAAACTCGAGCCACCGTGCTTTTTCCTTTTAAATTTGGGGACCTCAAGGAGATTGAGAGAAGCTGAGCGAAGGGCCCTAGAGGGAATATAGCGAGTCAAGCACGAGGAGATGAACGCAGGGGCTGCATTCGAGAGGGCCTTGAAGGTGGAACATGCCAATTTGTAGATGCAACGCTTGGAGATGGGGAGCCAATGCAGACTAAAGAGGAGGGGAGTGACGTGCTGATGTTTGGGCTGGTGGAAAATCAGGCGGGCAGCTTGATTCTGCACCAGCTGAAGTCGGTGAAGGAGACAGGCCGGGACACCCGCATACAACATATTAGCGTAGTCAAGCCTTGAGGTAATGAGTGCAATAACAACTTGGGTCAGAGCATCTTTGGTAAGGAACCTGCTGATCTTACGGATTCGCCTGAGATGGAAAAAACAGGCTGAAGTGACCGAGTTGATTTGCGAATTAATTGAAAGATCTTCCGAAATGATCACCCCAAGGCTTTTGACTGAGCGCACGGGAGTCGGTGCCGCCCCCAGAGCTGTTGGCCAGTAGGTGGAATTCCATGGGTGGTTAGGGCCACCTACCAAGACAAGCTCGGTCTTGGTAGGGTGCAGTTTTAAGTGGCTGTGATACATCCACTCTGCAATGGTCAGCATGGTGGTCTGAAAATTAACACGGGAGGAGGGAAGGGAGTCAATAGGAAAAATTAACTGAAGGTCGTCCGCATAATTAAAAATTGTGGCCGGGGAGTTGCGGAGGGAGGCTAATAAGGGTTGGAGATACAAATTAAAAAGAAGCGGGGATAATGCCGAGCCCTGTGGGACTCCGCAGGGGAGGGAAGTAAAGGGTGCGGACAAAGTGGAGAGATGGACGGACTGTGATCGCTGGTGGAGAAAAGATCTGAGCCAGTCGAGGACCACTCCCTGAATGCCAGCATTGTGGACACGGTCGATCAGGATGGTATGATCGACCGTGTCGAATGCTGCTGAGAGATCCAGTAGGACAAGGGCCTGAGATATGTTATTATCAGCGCCCTTCCTGAGGGTGTCCAAGACTGCTACTGTGACCGCCTCGGTGGAATGGAGGGGTCTGAATCCCGCTTGTTGAGGATCCAAATAAGAGGATTTCTCTATAAAAGAGCTCAAGCAGCGGGTAACGTAGGTCTCCAGAATTTTTCCTAGGTAGGGGAGGAGAGAGATAGGTCTATAATTGCTAAGTATAGTGGGATCAGTGTTAGATTTTTTCAAGATGGGTAGGATAGCAGCTTGCTTGAAGGAGAGAGGGACTTCCCCCTTTGCAAGAGAGTTATTTAGTAAAGCAAGGGGGGGGCCAGGACAAGCAAGAAAGGCCTCTCTCAAGATCTGCGGGGGGCAACAATCGTTAGGGGAACCTGACTTGACTTTGAGAAGGAGTGAGGCGAATTCTTGAAGAGAGATAGGAGGAAACTCCAACAAGATACTGGTGTTTCTGGGAGGAAGAGGGGGGGGGACAGGAGATACCGGGTTAGGGATATTGTTCCTTATGATTGTTATTTTCTCTATAAAGTAAGAATTTAGTGCGTTACAGAGGGTTTGGGTCGGCTGGGGCTGAGGGGTAACCCTGTCCGGCAAGGAAAGCTCATTTACTATCGAGAAGATGTCTTTCGATTTGTTGTTAGAGTCCAGGATTAATTGTGAGAAGTATGCCGTCTTAGCTGTTAAGATCGCTTGTTTATAGGTTTTTAAAGCCCCAATATAGACAAGTTTTAGCTGTGGGTCATAATGATGACGCCAACGGCGTTCAGCTTGCCGCAAGGCAAGTTTATCTGCTTTGAGTTGGTCCGTAAACCATCGTTGTGCGTCATGGGGGCGCTTAGTTTTGATCTTGTTTAGAGGGGCTACTTTGTCACTAGCCTGACGTATCCATTCTTCAAGATTGGCTGCCTGAACCTCAAGAGAGGTCAGAGATATAGGAGCAGTAGAGGCGAGAGTGTCATGGAATTCGGACAGGTTGGCTCTTTTCCAGTTTCGGGCCATGAGATTCTTGATGCGGGGGGGAGGACACAGAATGTGCAAATGAAGATAGAAAGAGATAAAATAGTGGTCCGACCAGGGGCAAGGAAAGACTAAAGGAGATGAAATATCAAGGTCCGATGTCCAGACTTGGTCAAGGATATGACCTTTTTGATGAGTGGGGGTGTGAATGTGTTGGGAAAGATTCATGCCTTTCAAAAGGTCAGTAAATTCGACCGACAATTGACTTTCGTGGGCATCTGAAGGCCAGTAATTAAAATCACCAATCACCACAAGGTTAGCGTGGTCTATTGCTAATTGGGCAATAGAGTCGCTAAAGAGTTTGGGGAAAAGAGGCATGTAGTCAGGGGGTCGATATACAAGAACACAGATGAAAGACGATTTAGGGGAAGTGAATTTCAGTGCCAGGAGATCCGATTTAGGGATAGAAGTCGCCGTAACCTCGGAGAAGGTGTGTGCCGAGCGGATGATGGCCGCCACTCCGCCACCAGTCTTCCCCGCAGGCCGGTTAGTGTGTATGATATAGTATCCCGAGGGGATTGCTGCAAGAATATCCGGAGCTGAATCTTCAGTGATCCAGGTTTCTGCCAAGAGAAGGATATCTATGGTACTTTGGTGCAGTAATTGAAAAATCTCAAGCTGATGGCAGATAAGGGAACGGGTATTGAGATAGTAGATCAGTAAGGAGGCAGAGATCTGCGGTGACAGAGGGGAAGGGTCATACAAAGAGTCCTGTGCCGGGAGGTCAGAAGGAATGAAAATGCCACATGCTTGGGCCGCTCTGACAGCACGGGCAGGAACGGGACCTGAAGATTTGAGTCTCATAAGCTCAGAGGAGGAATAAGAATAAGATTGGGCATTACGGCAGGGCCCTGGGCCTGGTCGGCCGCGGACGGGCGCAGACGGGCTTGACTTGTGCGCGACTTCGGCGCGAAGTCGGCGCTCCCGCTGCGCTCGTCTGCTGCGCTTCCTCCAGATTGCCATTAAGTACCTGAGGTGAGGGAACACTAGACCGCTAACCTGCAAAGATGGCGTGCAGGGCGGAAGTGGTGTCGCGAGCAGGGAGTGAGATACCTCGAACTGACCCTCCGCACAAACGGCACAAAGCCGGGACGGAACGGGGTCACGAGGGAGTACAAAGCAGGTCAGTACCAGAGGTGCAATATATTGTTTTAAAACAAAGCTTTTTCAAACGTGCTCATTAAAATCATCAATGAAGTACAATTCCATAAGCAGAGTCCACATCAACATGCAACACGCAGCCTAGATCGCCGCGTTTTAGTCAATGGGCTGAAAGCTGTAACGGAGGCTAAATACCCTTCACGCTCGGCAGCACTAGACCGCTAACCTGCAAAGATGGCGTGCAGGGCGGAAGTGGTGTCACGAGCAGGGAGTGAGATACCTCGAACTGACCCTCCGCACAAACGGCACAAAGCCGGGACGGAACGGGGTCACGAGGGAGTACAAAGCAGGTCAGTACCAGAGGTGCAATATATTGTTTTAAAACAAAGCTTTTTCAAACGTGCTCATTAAAATCATCAATGAAGTACAATTCCATAAGCAGAGTCCACATCAACATGCAACACGCAGCCTAGATCGCCGCGTTTTAGTCAATGGGCTGAAAGCTGTAACGGAGGCTAAATACCCTTCACGCTCGGCAGCACTAGACCGCTAACCTGCAAAGATGGCGTGCAGGGCGGAAGTGGTGTCGCGAGCAGGGAGTGAGATACCTCGAACTGACCCTCCGCACAAACGGCACAAAGCCGGGACGGAACGGGGTCACGAGGGAGTACAAAGCAGGTCAGTACCAGAGGTGCAATATATTGTTTTAAAACAAAGCTTTTTCAAACGTGCTCATTAAAATCATCAATGAAGTACAATTCCATAAGCAGAGTCCACATCAACATGCAACACGCAGCCTAGATCGCCGCGTTTTAGTCAATGGGCTGAAAGCTGTAACGGAGGCTAAATACCCTTCACGCTCGGCAGCACTAGACCGCTAACCTGCAAAGATGGCGTGCAGGGCGGAAGTGGTGTCGCGAGCAGGGAGTGAGATACCTCGAACTGACCCTCCGCACAAACGGCACAAAGCCGGGACGGAACGGGGTCACGAGGGAGTACAAAGCAGGTCAGTACCAGAGGTGCAATATATTGTTTTAAAACAAAGCTTTTTCAAACGTGCTCATTAAAATCATCAATGAAGTACAATTCCATAAGCAGAGTCCACATCAACATGCAACACGCAGCCTAGATCGCCGCGTTTTAGTCACAGTCACCGGTGCTGACACACACAGACACAGGTGTGTCAGCACCGGTGTGTCAGCAGTGATGTGTCAGCAGTGATGTGTCTGCAGTGGTGTGTCTGCAGTGGTGTGTCCGAAGTGGAGTATCAGCAGCAGTGTGTCAGCAGTGGTGTCAGCAGCAGTGTCAGCAGCGATGTGTCAGTAGTGGTGTGTAAGCAGTGGTGTCAGCAGCAGTGTGTCAGCAGTGGCATGTCAGCAGCGTCGTGTCAGCAGTGGCTTGTCAGTAGTGGCTTGTCAGCAGTGGGGTGTCAGCAGCGGCATGTCAGCAGTGGTGTGTCAGCAGTGGTCTACAGAGGCATGTCAGCAGTGGGATGTCAGCAGTGATGTGTCAGCAGTGGTGTGTCAGCAGTCGTGTCAGCAGCAGTAGGTCAGCAATGGTGTGTCAGCGGCAGTGTGTCAGCAATCATGTCAGCAGTGGCCTGTCAGCTGCGGCGTGTCAGCAATGGTGTGTCAGCAGCGGTGTGTCAGCAGCGGTGTGTCAGCAGCGGCATGTCAGCAGCGGCGTGTCAGCAGCGGCATGTCAGCAGTGGCATGTCAGCAGTAGTGGTATGTCAGAAGTGGTATGTCAGCAGTGGTGTCTGCAGCAGTGTTTCAGCAGTGGTGTGTCAGCAGTGATGTGTCAGCAGCGGCATGTTAGCAGTGGTGTGTCAGCAGTGAGGTGTCAGCAGTAAGGTGTCAGCAGTGAGATGTCAGCAGTGAGGTGTCAGCAGTGGCGTGTCAGCAGCGGCGTGTCAGCAGCGGCATGTCAGCAGTGGTGTGTCTGCAGCAGGGTGTCAGCAGTGGTGTGTCAGCAGCAGTGTGTCAGCAGTGGTGTCAGCAGCAGAGTGTCAGCAGTGATGTGTCAGTAGTGGTGTGTAAGCAGTGGTGTCAGCAGTGGCGTGACAGCAGCGGCGTGTCAGCAGCGGCTTGTCAGCAGTGGCTTGTCAGCAGTGGGGTGTCAGCAGCGGCATGTCAGCAGTGGTGTCAACAATGGTGTCTTCAAAGGAGTGTCAGCAGCGGCGTGTCAGCAGTGATGTGTCAGCAGCGGCGTGTCAGCAGTGGTGTGTCAGCAGCAGCGTGTCAGCAGTGGTGTGTCAGCATTTGTGTCAGCAATTGTGTCAGCAGTGGTGTCAGCAGTGGTGTCAGCAGTGGCGTGTCAGCAGTAGTGTCAGCAGCAGTAGTGTCAGCAGCAGTGTGTCAGCAGCGGCGTGTCAGCAGCGGTGTGTCAGCAGTGGCATGTCAGCAGTGGTGTGTCAGCAGTGGTGTGTCTGCAGCGGCATGTCAGCAGCGGTGTGTCAGCAGTGGCATGTCAGCAGTGGCGTGTCAGCAGTGACGTATCAGCAGCAGTATGTCAGCACTGGTGTGTCAGCAGTGGTGTCTGCAGCGGCGTGTCAGCAGTGGTGTCTGCAGTGGTGTCAGCAGCGATGTGTCAGCAGCGGCGTGTCAGCAGCGGTGTGTCAGCAGCACCATGTCAGCAGTGTTGTGGCAGCAGTAGTGTCAGCAGTGGCATGTCAGCAGCGATGTGTCAGAAGCGGCGTGTCAGCAGTGCTGTGTCAGCAGCGGTGTGTCAGCAGTGGTGTATCAGCAGTGGTGTCTGCAGCGGCGTGTCTGCAGTGGCGTGTCAGCAGCAGTGTGTCAGCAGCGATGTGTCAGCAGTGGTGTATCAGCAGTGGTGTTTGCAGCGGCGTGTCTGCAGTGGCGTGTCAGCAGCGGTGTGTCAGCAGTGGTGTGTCAGCAGTGGGGTGTCAGCAGTGGTGTGTCAGCAGCAGTGTGTCAGCAGTGGTGTCAGCATCAGAGTGTCAGCAGCGATGTGTCAGTAGTGTTGTGTAAGCAGTGGTGTGTCAGCAGCAGTATGTCAGCAGTGGTGTCAGCAGCAGAGTGTCAGCAGCGATGTGTAAGCAGTGGTGTGTAAGCAGTGGTGTTAGCAGCGGCGTGTCAGCAGCGGCGTGTCAGCAGTGGCTTGTCAGCAGTGGGGTGTCAGCAGTTGCATGTCAGCGGTGGCATGTCAGCAGTGGCTTGTCAGCAGTGGCTTGTGAGCAGTGGCTTGTCAGCAGTGGCATGTCAGCAGTGGCTTGTCAGCAGTGGTGTGTCAGCACTGGTGTGTCAGCAGTGATGTGTCAGCAGTGATGTGTCTGCAGTGGTGTGTCTGCAGTGGTGTGTCTGAAGTGGAGTATCAGCAGCAGTGTGTCAGCAGTGGTGTCAGCAGCAGTGTCAGCAGCGATGTGTCAGTAGTGGTGTGTAAGCAGTGGTGTCAGCAGCGGTGTGTCAGCAGTGGCATGTCAGCAGCGTCGTGTCAGCAGTGGCTTGTCAGTAGTGGCTTGTCAGCAGTGGGGTGTCAGCAGCGGCATGTCAGCAGTGGTGTGTCAGCAGTGGTCTACAGAGGCATGTCAGCAGTGGGATGTCAGCAGTGGTGTGTCAGCAGTGTTGTGTCAGCAGTCGTGTCAGCAGCAGTAGGTCAGCAATGGTGTGTCAGCGGCAGTGTGTCAGCAGTCGTGTCAGCAGTGGCCTGTCAGCTGCAGCGTGTCAGCAATGGTGTGTCAGCAGCGGTGTGTCAGCAGCGGCGTGTCAGCAGCGGCGTGTCAGCAGCGGCGTGTCAGCAGTGGCATGTCAGCAGTAGTGGTATGTCAGAAGTGGTATGTCAGCAGTAGTGTCTGCAGCAGCGTTTCAGCAGTGGTGTGTCAGCAGTGATGTGTCAGCAGCGGCATGTTAGCAGTGGTGTGTCAGCAGTGAGGTGTCAGCAGTAAGGTGTCAGCAGTGAGATGTCAGCAGTGAGGTGTCAGCAGTGGTGTGTCAGCAGCGGCGTGTCAGCAGCGGCATGTCAGCAGTGGTGTGTCTGCAGCAGGGTGTCAGCAGTGGTGTGTCAGCAGCAGTGTGTCAGCAGTGGTGTCAGCAGCAGAGTGTCAGCAGTGATGTGTCAGTAGTGGTGTGTAAGCAGTGGTGTCAGCAGTGGCGTGACAGCAGCGGCGTGTCAGCAGCGGCTTGTCAGCAGTGGCTTGTCAGCAGTGGGGTGTCAGCAGCGGCATGTCAGCAGTGGTGTCAACAATGGTGTCTTCAAAGGAGTGTCAGCAGCGGCGTGTCAGCAGTGATGTGTCAGCAGCAGCGTGTCAGAAGGGGTGTGTCAGCATTTGTGTCAGCAATTGTGTCAGCAGTGGTGTCAGCAGTGGTGTCAGCAGTGGCGTGTCAGCAGTAGTGTCAGCAGCAGTAGTGTCAGCAGCAGTGTGTCAGCAGCGGCATGTCAGCAGCGGCGTGTCAGCAGTGGCATGTCAGCAGTGGTGTGTCAGCAGTGGTGTGTCTGCAGCGGCATGTCAGCAGCGGTGTGTCAGCAGTGGCATGTCAGCAGTGGCGTGTTAGCAGTGACATATCAGCAGCAGTATGTCAGCACTGGTGTGTCAGCAGTGGTGTCTGCAGCGGCGTGTCAGCAGTGGTGTCAGCAGTGGTGTCTGCAGTGGTCAGTGGTGTCAGCAGCGGCGTGTCAGCAGCGGTGTGTCAGCAGCACCATGTCAGCAGTGTTGTGGCAGCAGTAGTGTCAGCAGTGGCATGTCAGCAGCGATGTGTCAGTAGTGGTGTCTGCAGCGGCGTGTCAGCAGCGGTGTGTCAGCAGCGGCGTGTCAGCAGCGGGGTGTCAGCAGTGGTGTGTCAGCAGTGATGTGTCAGCAGTGATGTGTCTGCAGTGGTGTGTCTGCAGTGGTGTGTCAGCAGTGGTGTCAGCAGGAGTGTCAGCAGCGATGTGTCAGTAGCGTCGTGTCAGCAGTGGCTTGTCAGTAGTGGCTTGTCAGCAGTGGGGTGTCAGCAGCGGCATGTCAGCAGTGGTGTGTCAGCAGTGGTCTACAGAGGCATGTCAGCAGTGGGATGTCAGCAGTGATGTGTCAGCAGTGGTGTGTCAGCAGTCGTGTCAGCAGCAGTAGGTCAGCAATGGTGTGTCAGTGGCAGTGTGTCAGCAGTCGTGTCAGCAGTGGCCTGTCAGCTGCGGCGTGTCAGCAATGGTGTGTCAGCAGCGGTGTGTCAGCAGCGGCATGTCAGCAGCGGCGTGTCAGCAGCGGCGTGTCAGCAGTGGCATGTCAGCAGTAGTGGTATGTCAGAAGTGGTATGTCAGCAGTGGTGTCTGCAGCAGCGTTTCAGCAGTGGTGTGTCAGCAGTGATGTGTCAGCAGCGGCATGTTAGCAGTGGTGTGTCAGCAGTGAGGTGTCAGCAGTAAGGTGTCAGCAGTGAGATGTCAGCAGTGAGGTGTCAGCAGTGGCGTGTCAGCAGCGGCGTGTCAGCAGCGGCATGTCAGCAGTGGTGTGTCTGCAGCAGGGTGTCAGCAGTGGTGTGTCAGCAGCAGTGTGTCAGCAGTGGTGTCAGCAGCAGAGTGTCAGCAGTGATGTGTCAGTAGTGGTGTGTAAGCAGTGGTGTCAGCAGTGGCGTGACAGCAGCGGCATGTCAGCAGCGGCTTGTCAGCAGTGGCTTGTCAGCAGTGGGGTGTCAGCAGCGGCATGTCAGCAGTGGTGTCAACAATGGTGTCTTCAAAGGAGTGTCAGCAGCGGCGTGTCAGCAGTGATGTGTCAGCAGCGGCGTGTCAGCAGTGGTGTGTCAGCAGCAGCGTGTCAGCAGTGGTGTGTCAGCATTTGTGTCAGCAATTGTGTCAGCAGTGGTGTCAGCAGTGGTGTCAGCAGTGGCATGTCAGCAGTAGTGTCAGCAGCAGTAGTGTCAGCAGCAGTGTGTCAGCAGCGGCGTGTCAGCAGCGGCGTGTCAGCAGTGGCATGTCAGCAGTGGTGTGTCAGCAGTGGTGTGTCTGCAGCGGCATGTCAGCAACGGTGTGTCAGCAGTGGCATGTCAGCAGTGGCGTGTCAGCAGTGACGTATCAGCAGCAGTATGTCAGCACTGGCGTGTCAGCAGTGGTGTCTGCAGCAGCGTGTCAGCAGTGGTGTCAGCAGTGGTGTCTGAAGTGGTGTCAGCAGCGATGTGTCAGCAGCGGCGTGTCAGCAGCTGTGTGTCAGCAGCACCATGTCAGCAGTGTTGTTGCAGCAGTAGTGTCAGCAGTGGCATGTCAGCAGCGATGTGTCAGTAGTGGTGTCTGCAGCGGCGTGTCAGCAGCGGTGTGTCAGCAGCGGCGTGTCAGCAGCGGGGTGTCTGCAGCGGCGTGTCAGGAGCGGTGTCAGCAGAGGCGTGTCAGCAGTGATGTGTCAGCAGTGGTTTCTGCAGCGGCATGTCAGGAGCGGCGTGTCAGCAGTGGTGTGTCAGCAGTGGTGTGTCAGCAGCGATGTCAGCAGCGATGTGTCAGCAGTGGTGTGTCAGCAGCTGTGTGTCAGCAGCGGCGTGTCAGCAGCGTGTCAGCAGCGGCGTGTCAGCAGGGGCGTGTCAGCAGCGGTGTGTCAGCAGCACAGTGTCAGCAGTGTTGTGGCAGCAGTAGTGTCAGCAGTGGCATGTCAGCAGTAGTGGTATGTCAGAAGTGGTATGTCAGCAGTAGTGTCTGCAGCAGCGTTTCAGCAGTGGTGTGTCAGCAGTGATGTGTCAGCAGCGGCATGTTAGCAGTGGTGTGTCAGCAGTGAGGTGTCAGCAGTAAGGTGTCAGCAGTGAGATGTCAGCAGTGAGGTGTCAGCAGTGGCGTGTCAGCAGCGGCGTGTCAGCAGCGGCATGTCAGCAGTGGTGTGTCTGCAGCAGGGTGTCAGCAGTGGTGTGTCAGCAGCAGTGTGTCAGCAGTGGTGTCAGCAGCAGAGTGTCAGCAGTGATGTGTCAGTAGTGGTGTGTAAGCAGTGGTGTCAGCAGTGGCGTGACAGCAGCGGCGTGTCAGCAGCGGCTTGTCAGCAGTGGCTTGTCAGCAGTGGGGTGTCAGCAGCGGCATGTCAGCAGTGGTGTCAACAATGGTGTCTTCAAAGGAGTGTCAGCAGCGGCGTGTCAGCAGTGATGTGTCAGCAGCAGCGTGTCAGAAGTGGTGTGTCAGCATTTGTGTCAGCAATTGTGTCAGCAGTGGTGTCAGCAGTGGTGTCAGCAGTGGCGTGTCAGCAGTAGTGTCAGCAGCAGTAGTGTCAGCAGCAGTGTGTCAGCAGCGGCATGTCAGCAGCGGCGTGTCAGCAGTGGCATGTCAGCAGTGGTGTGTCAGCAGTGGTGTGTCTGCAGCGGCATGTCAGCAGCGGTGTGTCAGCAGTGGCATGTCAGCAGTGGCGTGTCAGCAGTGACATATCAGCAGCAGTATGTCAGCACTGGTGTGTCAGCAGTGGTGTCTGCAGCGGCGTGTCAGCAGTGGTGTCAGCAGTGGTGTCTGCAGTGGTCAGTGGTGTCAGCAGCGGCGTGTCAGCAGCGGTGTGTCAGCAGCACCATGTCAGCAGTGTTGTGGCAGCAGTAGTGTCAGCAGTGGCATGTCAGCAGCGATGTGTCAGTAGTGGTGTCTGCAGCGGCGTGTCAGCAGCGGTGTGTCAGCAGCGGCGTGTCAGCAGCGGGGTGTCAGCAGTGGTGTGTCAGCAGTGATGTGTCAGCAGTGATGTGTCTGCAGTGGTGTGTCTGCAGTGGTGTGTCCGAAGTGGAGTATCAGCAGCAGTGTGTCAGCAGTGGTGTCAGCAGGAGTGTCAGCAGCGATGTGTCAGTAGCGTCGTGTCAGCAGTGGCTTGTCAGTAGTGGCTTGTCAGCAGTGGGGTGTCAGCAGCGGCATGTCAGCAGTGGTGTGTCAGCAGTGGTCTACAGAGGCATGTCAGCAGTGGGATGTCAGCAGTGATGTGTCAGCAGTGGTGTGTCAGCAGTGGTGTGTCTGCAGCGGCATGTCAGCAGCGGTGTGTCAGCAGTGAGGTGTCAGCAGTAAGGTGTCAGCAGTGAGATGTCAGCAGTGAGGTGTCAGCAGTGGCGTGTCAGCAGCGGCGTGTCAGCAGCGGCATGTCAGCAGTGGTGTGTCTGCAGCAGGGTGTCAGCAGTGGTGTGTCAGCAGCAGTGTGTCAGCAGTGGTGTCAGCAGCAGAGTGTCAGCAGTGATGTGTCAGTAGTGGTGTGTAAGCAGTGGTGTCAGCAGTGGCGTGACAGCAGCGGCGTGTCAGCAGCGGCTTGTCAGCAGTGGCTTGTCAGCAGTGGGGTGTCAGCAGCGGCATGTCAGCAGTGGTGTCAACAATGGTGTCTTCAAAGGAGTGTCAGCAGCGGCGTGTCAGCAGTGATGTGTCAGCAGCGGCGTGTCAGCAGTGGTGTGTCAGCAGCAGCGTGTCAGCAGTGGTGTGTCAGCATTTGTGTCAGCAATTGTGTCAGCAGTGGTGTCAGCAGTGGTGTCAGCAGTGGCGTGTCAGCAGTAGTGTCAGCAGCAGTAGTGTCAGCAGCAGTGTGTCAGCAGCGGCGTGTCAGCAGCGGTGTGTCAGCAGTGGCATGTCAGCAGTGGTGTGTCAGCAGTGGTGTGTCTGCAGCGGCATGTCAGCAGCGGTGTGTCAGCAGTGGCATGTCAGCAGTGGCGTGTCAGCAGTGACGTATCAGCAGCAGTATGTCAGCACTGGTGTGTCAGCAGTGGTGTCTGCAGCGGCGTGTCAGCAGTGGTGTCTGCAGTGGTGTCGGCAGCGATGTGTCAGCAGCGGCGTGTCAGCAGCGGTGTGTCAGCAGCACCATGTCAGCAGTGTTGTGGCAGCAGTAGTGTCAGCAGTGGCATGTCAGCAGCGATGTGTCAGAAGCGGCGTGTCAGCAGTGCTGTGTCAGCAGCGGTGTGTCAGCAGTGGTGTATCAGCAGTGGTGTCTGCAGCGGCGTGTCTGCAGTGGCGTGTCAGCAGCAGTGTGTCAGCAGCGATGTGTCAGCAGTGGTGTATCAGCAGTGGTGTCTGCAGCGGCGTGTCTGCAGTGGCGTGTCAGCAGCGGTGTGTCAGCAGTGGTGTGTCAGCAGTGGGGTGTCAGCAGTGGTGTGTCAGCAGCAGTGTGTCAGCAGTGGTGTCAGCATCAGAGTGTCAGCAGCGATGTGTCAGTAGTGTTGTGTAAGCAGTGGTGTGTCAGCAGCAGTATGTCAGCAGTGGTGTCAGCAGCAGAGTGTCAGCAGCGATGTGTAAGCAGTGGTGTGTAAGCAGTGGTGTTAGCAGCGGCGTGTCAGCAGCGGCGTGTCAGCAGTGGCTTGTCAGCAGTGGGGTGTCAGCAGTTGCATGTCAGCGGTGGCATGTCAGCAGTGGCTTGTCAGCAGTGGCTTGTGAGCAGTGGCTTGTCAGCAGTGGCATGTCAGCAGTGGCTTGTCAGCAGTGGTGTGTCAGCACTGGTGTGTCAGCAGTGATGTGTCAGCAGTGATGTGTCTGCAGTGGTGTGTCTGCAGTGGTGTGTCCGAAGTGGAGTATCAGCAGCAGTGTGTCAGCAGTGGTGTCAGCAGCAGTGTCAGCAGCGATGTGTCAGTAGTGGTGTGTAAGCAGTGGTGTCAGCAGCGGTGTGTCAGCAGTGGCATGTCAGCAGCGTCGTGTCAGCAGTGGCTTGTCAGTAGTGGCTTGTCAGCAGTGGGGTGTCAGCAGCGGCATGTCAGCAGTGGTGTGTCAGCAGTGGTCTACAGAGGCATGTCAGCAGTGGGATGTCAGCAGTGGTGTGTCAGCAGTGTTGTGTCAGCAGTCGTGTCAGCAGCAGTAGGTCAGCAATGGTGTGTCAGCGGCAGTGTGTCAGCAGTCGTGTCAGCAGTGGCCTGTCAGCTGCAGCGTGTCAGCAATGGTGTGTCAGCAGCGGTGTGTCAGCAGCGGCGTGTCAGCAGCGGCGTGTCAGCAGCGGCGTGTCAGCAGTGGCATGTCAGCAGTAGTGGTATGTCAGAAGTGGTATGTCAGCAGTAGTGTCTGCAGCAGCGTTTCAGCAGTGGTGTGTCAGCAGTGATGTGTCAGCAGCGGCATGTTAGCAGTGGTGTGTCAGCAGTGAGGTGTCAGCAGTAAGGTGTCAGCAGTGAGATGTCAGCAGTGAGGTGTCAGCAGTGGCGTGTCAGCAGCGGCGTGTCAGCAGCGGCATGTCAGCAGTGGTGTGTCTGCAGCAGGGTGTCAGCAGTGGTGTGTCAGCAGCAGTGTGTCAGCAGTGGTGTCAGCAGCAGAGTGTCAGCAGTGATGTGTCAGTAGTGGTGTGTAAGCAGTGGTGTCAGCAGTGGCGTGACAGCAGCGGCGTGTCAGCAGCGGCTTGTCAGCAGTGGCTTGTCAGCAGTGGGGTGTCAGCAGCGGCATGTCAGCAGTGGTGTCAACAATGGTGTCTTCAAAGGAGTGTCAGCAGCGGCGTGTCAGCAGTGATGTGTCAGCAGCAGCGTGTCAGAAGTGGTGTGTCAGCATTTGTGTCAGCAATTGTGTCAGCAGTGGTGTCAGCAGTGGTGTCAGCAGTGGCGTGTCAGCAGTAGTGTCAGCAGCAGTAGTGTCAGCAGCAGTGTGTCAGCAGCGGCATGTCAGCAGCGGCGTGTCAGCAGTGGCATGTCAGCAGTGGTGTGTCAGCAGTGGTGTGTCTGCAGCGGCATGTCAGCAGCGGTGTGTCAGCAGTGGCATGTCAGCAGTGGCGTGTCAGCAGTGACATATCAGCAGCAGTATGTCAGCACTGGTGTGTCAGCAGTGGTGTCTGCAGCGGCGTGTCAGCAGTGGTGTCAGCAGTGGTGTCTGCAGTGGTCAGTGGTGTCAGCAGCGGCGTGTCAGCAGCGGTGTGTCAGCAGCACCATGTCAGCAGTGTTGTGGCAGCAGTAGTGTCAGCAGTGGCATGTCAGCAGCGATGTGTCAGTAGTGGTGTCTGCAGCGGCGTGTCAGCAGCGGTGTGTCAGCAGCGGCGTGTCAGCAGCGGGGTGTCAGCAGTGGTGTGTCAGCAGTGATGTGTCAGCAGTGATGTGTCTGCAGTGGTGTGTCTGCAGTGGTGTGTCCGAAGTGGAGTATCAGCAGCAGTGTGTCAGCAGTGGTGTCAGCAGGAGTGTCAGCAGCGATGTGTCAGTAGCGTCGTGTCAGCAGTGGCTTGTCAGTAGTGGCTTGTCAGCAGTGGGGTGTCAGCAGCGGCATGTCAGCAGTGGTGTGTCAGCAGTGGTCTACAGAGGCATGTCAGCAGTGGGATGTCAGCAGTGATGTGTCAGCAGTGGTGTGTCAGCAGTCGTGTCAGCAGCAGTAGGTCAGCAATGGTGTGTCAGTGGCAGTGTGTCAGCAGTCGTGTCAGCAGTGGCCTGTCAGCTGCGGCGTGTCAGCAATGGTGTGTCAGCAGCGGTGTGTCAGCAGCGGCATGTCAGCAGCGGCGTGTCAGCAGCGGCGTGTCAGCAGTGGCATGTCAGCAGTAGTGGTATGTCAGAAGTGGTATGTCAGCAGTGGTGTCTGCAGCAGCGTTTCAGCAGTGGTGTGTCAGCAGTGATGTGTCAGCAGCGGCATGTTAGCAGTGGTGTGTCAGCAGTGAGGTGTCAGCAGTAAGGTGTCAGCAGTGAGATGTCAGCAGTGAGGTGTCAGCAGTGGCGTGTCAGCAGCGGCGTGTCAGCAGCGGCATGTCAGCAGTGGTGTGTCTGCAGCAGGGTGTCAGCAGTGGTGTGTCAGCAGCAGTGTGTCAGCAGTGGTGTCAGCAGCAGAGTGTCAGCAGTGATGTGTCAGCAGTGGTGTGTAAGCAGTGGTGTCAGCAGTGGCGTGACAGCAGCGGCATGTCAGCAGCGGCTTGTCAGCAGTGGCTTGTCAGCAGTGGGGTGTCAGCAGCGGCATGTCAGCAGTGGTGTCAACAATGGTGTCTTCAAAGGAGTGTCAGCAGCGGCGTGTCAGCAGTGATGTGTCAGCAGCGGCGTGTCAGCAGCAGCGTGTCAGCAGTGGTGTGTCAGCATTTGTGTCAGCAATTGTGTCAGCAGTGGTGTCAGCAGTGGTGTCAGCAGTGGCATGTCAGCAGTAGTGTCAGCAGCAGTAGTGTCAGCAGCAGTGTGTCAGCAGCGGCGTGTCAGCAGCGGCGTGTCAGCAGTGGCATGTCAGCAGTGGTGTGTCAGCAGTGGTGTGTCTGCAGCGGCATGTCAGCAACGGTGTGTCAGCAGTGGCATGTCAGCAGTGGCGTGTCAGCAGTGACGTATCAGCAGCAGTATGTCAGCACTGGCGTGTCAGCAGTGGTGTCTGCAGCAGCGTGTCAGCAGTGGTGTCAGCAGTGGTGTCTGAAGTGGTGTCAGCAGCGATGTGTCAGCAGCGGCGTGTCAGCAGCTGTGTGTCAGCAGCACCATGTCAGCAGTGTTGTTGCAGCAGTAGTGTCAGCAGTGGCATGTCAGCAGCGATGTGTCAGTAGTGGTGTCTGCAGCGGCGTGTCAGCAGCGGTGTGTCAGCAGCGGCGTGTCAGCAGCGGGGTGTCTGCAGCGGCGTGTCAGGAGCGGTGTCAGCAGAGGCGTGTCAGCAGTGATGTGTCAGCAGTGGTTTCTGCAGCGGCATGTCAGGAGCGGCGTGTCAGCAGTGGTGTGTCAGCAGTGGTGTGTCAGCAGCGATGTCAGCAGCGATGTGTCAGCAGTGGTGTGTCAGCAGCTGTGTGTCAGCAGCGGCGTGTCAGCAGCGTGTCAGCAGCGGCGTGTCAGCAGGGGCGTGTCAGCAGCGGTGTGTCAGCAGCACAGTGTCAGCAGTGTTGTGGCAGCAGTAGTGTCAGCAGTGGCATGTCAGCAGTAGTGGTATGTCAGAAGTGGTATGTCAGCAGTAGTGTCTGCAGCAGCGTTTCAGCAGTGGTGTGTCAGCAGTGATGTGTCAGCAGCGGCATGTTAGCAGTGGTGTGTCAGCAGTGAGGTGTCAGCAGTAAGGTGTCAGCAGTGAGATGTCAGCAGTGAGGTGTCAGCAGTGGCGTGTCAGCAGCGGCGTGTCAGCAGCGGCATGTCAGCAGTGGTGTGTCTGCAGCAGGGTGTCAGCAGTGGTGTGTCAGCAGCAGTGTGTCAGCAGTGGTGTCAGCAGCAGAGTGTCAGCAGTGATGTGTCAGTAGTGGTGTGTAAGCAGTGGTGTCAGCAGTGGCGTGACAGCAGCGGCGTGTCAGCAGCGGCTTGTCAGCAGTGGCTTGTCAGCAGTGGGGTGTCAGCAGCGGCATGTCAGCAGTGGTGTCAACAATGGTGTCTTCAAAGGAGTGTCTGCAGCGGCGTGTCAGCAGTGATGTGTCAGCAGCAGCGTGTCAGAAGTGGTGTGTCAGCATTTGTGTCAGCAATTGTGTCAGCAGTGGTGTCAGCAGTGGTGTCAGCAGTGGCGTGTCAGCAGTAGTGTCAGCAGCAGTAGTGTCAGCAGCAGTGTGTCAGCAGCGGCATGTCAGCAGCGGCGTGTCAGCAGTGGCATGTCAGCAGTGGTGTGTCAGCAGTGGTGTGTCTGCAGCGGCATGTCAGCAGCGGTGTGTCAGCAGTGGCATGTCAGCAGTGGCGTGTCAGCAGTGACATATCAGCAGCAGTATGTCAGCACTGGTGTGTCAGCAGTGGTGTATGCAGCGGCGTGTCAGCAGTGGTGTCAGCAGTGGTGTCTGCAGTGGTCAGTGGTGTCAGCAGCGGCGTGTCAGCAGCGGTGTGTCAGCAGCACCATGTCAGCAGTGTTGTGGCAGCAGTAGTGTCAGCAGTGGCATGTCAGCAGCGATGTGTCAGTAGTGGTGTCTGCAGCGGCGTGTCAGCAGCGGTGTGTCAGCAGCGGCGTGTCAGCAGCGGGGTGTCAGCAGTGGTGTGTCAGCAGTGATGTGTCAGCAGTGATGTGTCTGCAGTGGTGTGTCTGCAGTGGTGTGTCCGAAGTGGAGTATCAGCAGCAGTGTGTCAGCAGTGGTGTCAGCAGGAGTGTCAGCAGCGATGTGTCAGTAGCGTCGTGTCAGCAGTGGCTTGTCAGTAGTGGCTTGTCAGCAGTGGGGTGTCAGCAGCGGCATGTCAGCAGTGGTGTGTCAGCAGTGGTCTACAGAGGCATGTCAGCAGTGGGATGTCAGCAGTGATGTGTCAGCAGTGGTGTGTCAGCAGTGGTGTGTCTGCAGCGGCATGTCAGCAGCGGTGTGTCAGCAGTGAGGTGTCAGCAGTAAGGTGTCAGCAGTGAGATGTCAGCAGTGAGGTGTCAGCAGTGGCGTGTCAGCAGCGGCGTGTCAGCAGCGGCATGTCAGCAGTGGTGTGTCTGCAGCAGGGTGTCAGCAGTGGTGTGTCAGCAGCAGTGTGTCAGCAGTGGTGTCAGCAGCAGAGTGTCAGCAGTGATGTGTCAGTAGTGGTGTGTAAGCAGTGGTGTCAGCAGTGGCGTGACAGCAGCGGCGTGTCAGCAGCGGCTTGTCAGCAGTGGCTTGTCAGCAGTGGGGTGTCAGCAGCGGCATGTCAGCAGTGGTGTCAACAATGGTGTCTTCAAAGGAGTGTCAGCAGCGGCGTGTCAGCAGTGGTGTGTCAGCATTTGTGTCAGCAATTGTGTCAGCAGTGGTGTCAGCAGTGGTGTCAGCAGTGGCGTGTCAGCAGTAGTGTCAGCAGCAGTAGTGTCAGCAGCAGTGTGTCAGCAGCGGCATGTCAGCAGCGGCGTGTCAGCAGTGGCATGTCAGCAGTGGTGTGTCAGCAGTGGTGTGTCTGCAGCGGCATGTCAGCAGCGGTGTGTCAGCAGTGGCATGTCAGCAGTGGCGTGTCAGCAGTGACATATCAGCAGCAGTATGTCAGCACTGGTGTGTCAGCAGTGGTGTCTGCAGCGGCGTGTCAGCAGTGGTGTCAGCAGTGGTGTCTGCAGTGGTCAGTGGTGTCAGCAGCGGCGTGTCAGCAGCGGTGTGTCAGCAGCACCATGTCAGCAGTGTTGTGGCAGCAGTAGTGTCAGCAGTGGCATGTCAGCAGCGATGTGTCAGTAGTGGTGTCTGCAGCGGCGTGTCAGCAGCGGTGTGTCAGCAGCGGCGTGTCAGCAGTGGGGTGTCAGCAGTGGTGTGTCAGCAGTGATGTGTCAGCAGTGATGTGTCTGCAGTGGTGTGTCTGCAGTGGTGTGTCCGAAGTGGAGTATCAGCAGCAGTGTGTCAGCAGTGGTGTCAGCAGGAGTGTCAGCAGCGATGTGTCAGTAGCGTCGTGTCAGCAGTGGCTTGTCAGTAGTGGCTTGTCAGCAGTGGGGTGTCAGCAGCGGCATGTCAGCAGTGGTGTGTCAGCAGTGGTCTACAGAGGCATGTCAGCAGTGGGATGTCAGCAGTGATGTGTCAGCAGTGGTGTGTCAGCAGTGGTGTGTCAGCAGCGGCGTGTCAGCAGCGGTGTGTCAGCAGCACCATGTCAGCAGTGTTGTGGCAGCAGTAGTGTCAGCAGTGGCATGTCAGCAGCGATGTGTCAGAAGCGGCGTGTCAGCAGTGCTGTGTCAGCAGCGGTGTGTCAGCAGTGGTGTATCAGCAGTGGTGTCTGCAGCGGCGTGTCTGCAGTGGCGTGTCAGCAGCAGTGTGTCAGCAGCGATATGTCAGCAGTGGTGTATCAGCAGTGGTGTCTGCAGTGGCGTGTCAGCAGCGGTGTGTCAGCAGTGGTGTGTCAGCAGTGGGGTGTCAGCAGTGGTGTGTCAGCAGCAGTGTGTCAGCAGTGGTGTCAGCATCAGAGTGTCAGCAGCGATGTGTCAGTAGTGTTGTGTAAGCAGTGGTGTGTCAGCAGCAGTATGTCAGCAGTGGTGTCAGCAGCAGAGTGTCAGCAGCGATGTGTAAGCAGTGGTGTGTAAGCAGTGGTGTTAGCAGCGGCGTGTCAGCAGCGGCGTGTCAGCAGTGGCTTGTCAGCAGTGGGGTGTCAGCAGTTGCATGTCAGCGGTGGCATGTCAGCAGTGGCTTGTCAGCAGTGGCTTGTGAGCAGTGGCTTGTCAGCAGTGGCATGTCAGCAGTGGCTTGTCAGCAGTGGTGTGTCAGCACTGGTGTGTCAGCAGTGATGTGTCAGCAGTGATGTGTCTGCAGTGGTGTGTCCGAAGTGGAGTATCAGCAGCAGTGTGTCAGCAGTGGTGTCAGCAGTGGTGTCAGCAGCAGTGTCAGCAGCAATGTGTCAGTAGTGGTGTGTAAGCAGTGGTGTCAGCAGCGGTGTGTCAGCAGTGGCATGTCAGCAGCGTCGTGTCAGCAGTGGCTTGTCAGTAGTGGCTTGTCAGCAGTGGGGTGTCAGCAGCGGCATGTCAGCAGTGGTGTGTCAGCAGTGGTCTACAGAGGCATGTCAGCAGTGGGATGTCAGCAGTGGTGTGTCAGCAGTGTTGTGTCAGCAGTCGTGTCAGCAGCAGTAGGTCAGCAATGGTGTGTCAGCGGCAGTGTGTCAGCAGTCGTGTCAGCAGTGGCCTGTCAGCTGCAGCGTGTCAGCAATGGTGTGTCAGCAGCGGTGTGTCAGCAGCGGCGTGTCAGCAGCGGCGTGTCAGCAGCGGCGTGTCAGCAGTGGCATGTCAGCAGTAGTGGTATGTCAGAAGTGGTATGTCAGCAGTAGTGTCTGCAGCAGCGTTTCAGCAGTGGTGTGTCAGCAGTGATGTGTCAGCAGCGGCATGTTAGCAGTGGTGTGTCAGCAGTGAGGTGTCAGCAGTAAGGTGTCAGCAGTGAGATGTCAGCAGTGAGGTGTCAGCAGTGGCGTGTCAGCAGCGGCGTGTCAGCAGCGGCATGTCAGCAGTGGTGTGTCTGCAGCAGGGTGTCAGCAGTGGTGTGTCAGAAGCAGTGTGTCAGCAGTGGTGTCAGCAGCAGAGTGTCAGCAGTGATGTGTCAGTAGTGGTGTGTAAGCAGTGGTGTCAGCAGTGGCGTGACAGCAGCGGCGTGTCAGCAGCGGCTTGTCAGCAGTGGCTTGTCAGCAGTGGGGTGTCAGCAGCGGCATGTCAGCAGTGGTGTCAACAATGGTGTCTTCAAAGGAGTGTCAGCAGCGGCGTGTCAGCAGTGATGTGTCAGCAGCAGCGTGTCAGAAGTGGTGTGTCAGCATTTGTGTCAGCAATTGTGTCAGCAGTGGTGTCAGCAGTGGTGTCAGCAGTGGCGTGTCAGCAGTAGTGTCAGCAGCAGTAGTGTCAGCAGCAGTGTGTCAGCAGCGGCATGTCAGCAGCGGCGTGTCAGCAGTGGCATGTCAGCAGTGGTGTGTCAGCAGTGGTGTGTCTGCAGCGGCATGTCAGCAGCGGTGTGTCAGCAGTGGCATGTCAGCAGTGGCGTGTCAGCAGTGACATATCAGCAGCAGTATGTCAGCACTGGTGTGTTAGCAGTGGTGTCTGCAGCGGCGTGTCAGCAGTGGTGTCAGCAGTGGTGTCTGCAGTGGTCAGTGGTGTCAGCAGCGGCGTGTCAGCAGCGGTGTGTCAGCAGCACCATGTCAGCAGTGTTGTGGCAGCAGTAGTGTCAGCAGTGGCATGTCAGCAGCGATGTGTCAGTAGTGGTGTCTGCAGCGGCGTGTCAGCAGCGGTGTGTCAGCAGCGGCGTGTCAGCAGCGGGGTGTCAGCAGTGGTGTGTCAGCAGTGATGTGTCAGCAGTGATGTGTCTGCAGTGGTGTGTCTGCAGTGGTGTGTCCGAAGTGGAGTATCAGCAGCAGTGTGTCAGCAGTGGTGTCAGCAGGAGTGTCAGCAGCGATGTGTCAGTAGCGTCGTGTCAGCAGTGGCTTGTCAGTAGTGGCTTGTCAGCAGTGGGGTGTCAGCAGCGGCATGTCAGCAGTGGTGTGTCAGCAGTGGTCTACAGAGGCATGTCAGCAGTGGGATGTCAGCAGTGATGTGTCAGCAGTGGTGTGTCAGCAGTCGTGTCAGCAGCAGTAGGTCAGCAATGGTGTGTCAGTGGCAGTGTGTCAGCAGTCGTGTCAGCAGTGGCCTGTCAGCTGCGGCGTGTCAGCAATGGTGTGTCAGCAGCGGTGTGTCAGCAGCGGCATGTCAGCAGTGGCGTGTCAGCAGCGGCGTGTCAGCAGTGGCATGTCAGCAGTAGTGGTATGTCAGAAGTGGTATGTCAGCAGTGGTGTCTGCAGCAGCGTTTCAGCAGTGGTGTGTCAGCAGTGATGTGTCAGCAGCGGCATGTTAGCAGTGGTGTGTCAGCAGTGAGGTGTCAGCAGTAAGGTGTCAGCAGTGAGATGTCAGCAGTGAGGTGTCAGCAGTGGCGTGTCAGCAGCGGCGTGTCAGCAGCGGCATGTCAGCAGTGGTGTGTCTGCAGCAGGGTGTCAGCAGTGGTGTGTCAGCAGCAGTGTGTCAGCAGTGGTGTCAGCAGCAGAGTGTCAGCAGTGATGTGTCAGTAGTGGTGTGTAAGCAGTGGTGTCAGCAGTGGCGTGACAGCAGCGGCATGTCAGCAGCGGCTTGTCAGCAGTGGCTTGTCAGCAGTGGGGTGTCAGCAGCGGCATGTCAGCAGTGGTGTCAACAATGGTGTCTTCAAAGGAGTGTCAGCAGCGGCGTGTCAGCAGTGATGTGTCAGCAGCGGCGTGTCAGCAGTGGTGTGTCAGCAGCAGCGTGTCAGCAGTGGTGTGTCAGCATTTGTGTCAGCAATTGTGTCAGCAGTGGTGTCAGCAGTGGTGTCAGCAGTGGCATGTCAGCAGTAGTGTCAGCAGCAGTAGTGTCAGCAGCAGTGTGTCAGCAGCGGCGTGTCAGCAGCGGCGTGTCAGCAGTGGCATGTCAGCAGTGGTGTGTCAGCAGTGGTGTGTCTGCAGCGGCATGTCAGCAACGGTGTGTCAGCAGTGGCATGTCAGCAGTGGCGTGTCAGCAGTGACGTATCAGCAGCAGTATGTCAGCACTGGCGTGTCAGCAGTGGTGTCTGCAGCAGCGTGTCAGCAGTGGTGTCAGCAGTGGTGTCTGCAGTGGTGTCAGCAGCGATGTGTCAGCAGCGGCGTGTCAGCAGCTGTGTGTCAGCAGCACCATGTCAGCAGTGTTGTTGCAGCAGTAGTGTCAGCAGTGGCATGTCAGCAGCGATGTGTCAGTAGTGGTGTCTGCAGCGGCGTGTCAGCAGCGGTGTGTCAGCAGCGGCGTGTCAGCAGCGGGGTGTCTGCAGCGGCGTGTCAGGAGCGGTGTCAGCAGAGGCGTGTCAGCAGTGATGTGTCAGCAGTGGTTTCTGCAGCGGCATGTCAGGAGCGGCGTGTCAGCAGTGGTGTGTCAGCAGTGGTGTGTCAGCAGCGATGTCAGCAGCGATGTGTCAGCAGTGGTGTGTCAGCAGCTGTGTGTCAGCAGCGGCGTGTCAGCAGCGTGTCAGCAGTGGCGTGTCAGCAGGGGCGTGTCAGCAGCGGTGTGTCAGCAGCACAGTGTCAGCAGTGTTGTGGCAGCAGTAGTGTCAGCAGTGGCATGTCAGCAGCGATGTGTCAGCAGTGGTGTCTGCAGCGGCGTGTCAGCAGCGGCGTGTCAGCAGCGGGGTGTCAGCAGCGGCGTGTCAGGAGCGGTGTCAGCAGAGGCGTGTCAGCAGCGATGTGTCAGCAGTGGTTTCTGCAGCGGCATGTCAGCAGCGGCGTGTCAGCAGTGGTGTGTCAGCAGTGGTGTGTCAGCAGCGATGTCAGCAGCGATGTGTCAGCAGTGGTGTGTCAGCAGCTGTGTGTCAGCAGTGGTGTGTCAGCAGCTGTGTGTCAGTAGTGGTGTCAGCAGAGGCGTGTCAGCAGGGACGTGTCAGCAGGGGTGTTTCAGCAGTGGTGTCAGCAGTGGCATATCAGCAGCAATGTGTCAGCAGTAGTGTGTCAGCAGCAGTGTGTCAGCAGCAGTGTCAGCAGTGGTGTGTCAGCAGTGGCGTGTCAGCAGCGATGTGTCAGCAGTGTTGTCTGCAGCGGCATGTCAGCAGCGGTGTGTCAGCAGCGGTGTGTCAGCAGCGGCATGTCAGCAGCGGTGTCAGCAGAGGCGTGTCAGCAGCGATGTGTCAGCAGTGGTGTCTGCAGCGGCATGTCAGCAGCGGCATGTCAGTAGTGGTGTGTCTATCAAAAAAACTACCTGAACGAGACAGGTAGACAGGAACCTAACCGGGAGAAACAAAAGGTGTAGGAAACAATTTGATCCTTAAAGACACCGTTATCAGAAAGAAAGGGAAGTATTATCTCTTTCTATAGTCCCCTCACTCACCAGGGTTTCCCCACGGTGACATGCTTCATCATAGGGGTCCTCCCAGTCCTCTACGGACTGAGGCGTGCTACGACTTGCGGTGTTACGTAGGAGCACTAGAAATTTTGTAAGCTATGTGTAGTGCAAGTGAAGTAGTGGTGGAGTGGGAAAATTAAAATAATCAGCTAGTGGGCTACAAAATAAACTTTATTGGTGCTCTAAGCTGAAAAAATTAAAAACGGGGTAGTATGACAAGGGACCCTAACTATAATGGAAAGGTGTGCCTAGCATATCTTGAAGTCAACTAGTTTCGAGCTCCCCAGCTCTTCGTCAGGACTACACTGGGACCAGCCCAGTGTCGAGAAACTTGCCACTCCTAGTCAACCTTAATAGGGTGAAATAAGTGTGATGCCACAATAGTAAGGCATGCGTTTTTAAAAAATATACATACGTAATGTACGTTAGCACAATGATCTGTAAAGTACAAAATCACAGTTAATTGCGAGGAAAAAAATATATATATATATATGCATAGTGTAATACGTAATTGTCGCTAAAGTTGTGAGCACACTACACACAGGTGGATGCACACTTCCATGACTGACGTGCCGCTAAGTGAAAGACAGAAGAGATGCAATTATTCACTCCATGCCGGCGTGGTGATGGAAAAAGTGTGCTGAAATTAAGTAAATTATTAGGTCTGACTACATACACACAATAACATACAACATAAAACATGTAACATACTTAAGAAAAAGCAACACTGTGCCTCATGGTCACTGGAGGGGATGCGGAGATCTCGTACATCTAATGGAGGATAGGAATCGAGATCGTTAGGGAAACAGGCGTGTTCCGTAATGACGGATCGCCCAGCATGGTGTGAGGGAGAAGGAGAAGGGTCTCCTCGCTCCGTCCGGGGGTTGAGAATGGCAGCACTTACTTGTACGTTGAACCACGCATACTTCTGACACCTACTGGAAGCCAAACCTCTCGGACCGCATTCTGGCGTGTCCTCGTAGCCGTAATGTTTTTATGTGCTGGCGGGCGTGTCACAAGGCTAGAGATAGAAGAGGGCAAGCTCCGATGCCGGTATGCGAGTGGAGCCGCCATCTTGGAAAAGGATGAGACTGTTGGTTTTGATACTATTAAGTATTCAAATATATTTTCAGTAAGGTCTCAATGCTCCAGCGTGGGTAGGTAATCACTCGCAACTCAGAACAAGTTATGAGGGCGAGAGACGGTGAAATATGGAGCCATATTATGATAAAGCTCATATATTGAGGAAAACTCGAACTTTATTGAAAATACATGCTGGAGCTGCTCAGACCTGGGTCAATGGGATCGGCTGAGATGGAAGCCGCCATCTTGGAGTGGGAGGGGGAGGTGATGAATAGTCATGAGGAATGGGATATTTGTTCCAATTATACGCTTGTTACAATTCGCTACGGGGCCGTGGAGAAATAGTAATCATATCCGAAAGGAAGTGTGCATCCACCTGTGTGTAGTGTGCTCACAACTTTAGCGACAATTACGTATTACACTATGCATATATATATATATATTTTTTTCCTCGCAATTAACTGTGATTTTGTACTTAACAGATCATTGTGCTAACGTACATTACGTATGTATATTTTTTTAAAACGCATGCCTTACTATTGTGGCATCACACTTATTTCACCCTATTAAGGTTGACTAGGAGTGGCAAGTTTCTCGACACTGGGCTGGTCCCAGTGTAGTCCTGACGAAGAGCTGGGGAGCTCGAAACTAGTTGACTTCAAGATATGCTAGGCACACCTTTCCATTATAGTTAGGGTCCCTTGTCATACTACCCCGTTTTTAATTTTTTCAGCTTAGAGCACCAATAAAGTTTATTTTGTAGCCCACTAGCTGATTATTTTAATTTTCCCACTCCACCACTACTTTACTTGCACTACACATAGCTTACAAAATTTCTAGTGCTCCTACGTAACACCGCAAGTCGTAGCACGCCTCAGTCCGTAGAGGACTGGGAGGACCCCTATGATGAAGCATGTCACCGTGGGGAAACCCTGGTGAGTGAGGGGACTATAGAAAGAGATAATACTTCCCTTTCTTTCTGATAACGGTGTCTTTAAGGATCAAATTGTTTCCTACACCTTTTGTTTCTCCCGGTTAGGTTCCTGTCTACCTGTCTCGTTCAGGTAGTTTTTTTGATAGGTATATTTGTGGAGGGTGAACCTAACTTTTACCTCTACTTTCCCCTTATTTCTGGATTAATACATTTACAGCGCACAGCTGTGGGAAACCCCTTCCCCTTTTATTTTAGTTTTAATCACAGTCTGACTTTCATTCACACTACCAACATCAGTACTCCAAATACCACCATGACTGAGATAACAGGCCTCACCTATTCTCAGGATGAGGTTGACAGAATTATAGCATCTATGCTTCCCCTGGCTGGGACCAGTACCAGGGACTCCAATGAAGCTAGTCAATGTTGGGATGAACTGACGGAATTAAAACACGAGCAAATCAAGACCTTAATACATGGAATCATGATGACTGAATATGTGAGAGCAAATATGGCCCCACGAGGCCTTATAGTCAGAAATGAACCGTTCATTTTCCAAAATGATAAACTTTTCAAGAAAGATTGGTCGCTAATATCCTGGCACTGTACCAGAGATTGGCTAGTGCTAATAATAAAAACTGCAGCACGCCTCTCTGAAGAAATGAAAATTAACATTCATGATCTGGAGATACGCCTCAAAACATATCAGAGTACAGCTGAACTGAAAAAAAGACTAGATGAACTCAATAAGACCATGACCGAGTTCGAAATAAGTCTGAAGGACGCAAAATATATAAAACTGCGCAAAGATCAGCAGAATTTCTCCCTAGAAAAGGTTTACCCATACACCAGAGATGATTACGTCCCCACTAATCGCAATCCAGTTTATAATACTGACAGCGATGGCTCAGACACAGGTTCGGATCTATCCGATACTAGCAGAAACTATAACCCCAATAATCGGAACAGACGATCAAGAGGAGGACGTCAGAGAAACAGAGGTGGACCTGGATTTGGTTGGCCCCCCTATCAGAACATGCCACCATTTGCCCCACCCCCACAGTTTTTCTATGGACCACCACCTTTTCATCAATCTTTCCCACCCCAACCATACCCATACTGGGATGGTCCACAAAATCAAGGACAAAATCAGTCTTTTTTAGGAAGAGGCAAGACCCCAAGAAGAGGAAAAACCAGACAGGGACAACAAGTACAGTGGGCCCAACCACTAGAGGTGACGAGGAGCCATACACGGAGTATGGGACCACCGAACTTGCCCTCAACAAGCCACAACCAAGTCTAGCAGTGAACCTATCCAGTATAACCATTACACCTATACAAAAAAGCGTGTTAGAAAAAGGATTAGGCTTTGTCCCCACAGCGGCTTTGGACAAATTCAAGCTGATATGCGAATTAAAGGAGTTTATTCGTAAAATCAAACTGGAAGTCTATTTCAAAGGTAAAGATCCTAGCGATAATGCCACCACCGACACTGGACTACATAAAAAATCTAATTTTACTCCTCCACCACATAACCTTCCGGTTGAATTACTGGCCTTTGAGAAAGCGGTTATAAAAGAGGTGACCGAGATAGACCCAAGAACAATTAAAGTCTTTCACAACACGAGCAAAATCGAGCTGGAGGCGATCTACCAACTATCTAATAACAAGGACCTAACTATCAAACCAGCCGACAAAGGCGGAGCTATTGTTCTACAGAATACGATTGACTACCAACGCGAATGCCTACGACTACTAGGTGACGAACGTAACTACCTAACAATACAACAGGATCCTACTGAACGCCTGCGCAGAGAGATCGCAAGCCTAGTGGAAGAATCTCTGACTAACGACTGGATCAGCAAAAAAGAAGCAGATTTCCTAGAAAACAAAAAACCAATAACACCTTACTTCTACACGATTCCTAAGATACATAAATCTATGGAAACACCGCCAGGAAGACCCATAGTATCAGGGATCGGTTCGATTTTGGAACCCTTGTCTAAATTTGCGGATGCCTTTTTAAGACCCTTGGTTCAGGCTACTGAAACCTATCTACAGGACACCAAAGCAGTCCTTTGCTTAATCCAGGATCTCGAATTCAACCCCACAACTAACATTTTAATCAGTTTAGATGTAGAGAGTCTGTACACGAGTCTCCCTCATAAGGAAACCTTAGACATCCTGGAAGAGGTACTCTATCTAAACGATTGGGGTTACCACACACCCAGACATGTGGTTCTTGAATGTTGCCGTCTGGCTTTGACTGAGAATTTTTTCCAATTTAACGATGTCCTGTACAAGCAAACCCACGGTACCAGCATGGGAAGCACATTTGCGCCGAGTGTGGCGGGGTTGTATGTGCATCATTTGGAGAAGCAGAATATTCTCCACCAACACAATCCTCACATCGAACATATTAAACTATGGAAAAGGTACATAGACGATGTACTGTTGATCTGGGAAGGAAATGAACAAGAAGCGGAAAATTTCCTAGTCTGGCTAAACCAACAAGACCCTTTCCTGAAATTCACCTCTTCGATGAGCCGATCCACTATGGTCTTTTTAGACCTTAATATATCAGCACAAGACGGACGTCTCTTCAGTACCACACATTTCAAACCCACAGCAAGGAACTGCCTGCTGGTATATGACAGCTTCCATCCTCGCAGCCTCAAAGACAACCTCCCATTTGGCCAATTTTTGCGCCTCAGAAGGAATTGTACGACAAGACAAGACTACAACATTCAGGCAAAAGAACTATCAGAGAAATTGATACAACGGAATTACCCACAACATCTTGTGTCCAGATCCAGAAAAAGAGCCCTAAATAACAATAGGGAGGCTCTTTTAGAGACTAAAACCGTAGCCAGACAGGATGAGCCACGAAGACAAATTTGTATTACTACATACAGTATTGCATCTAACTTGGTTAGTAAAATAATCAAGAAACACTGGCGCACCCTGAACAGTGGGGGCCTAGACCTACAGAAACCTATGTTCAGCCATCGCAAAGCACGCAACCTGAGGGATCATCTTGTCCATACACGTCCCACGACGACAAAAACTGCAGGTCCCCAACGCCTGCTCCAACCCCTACCAGAGGGCCATTTCCCGTGCAGTAACTGCAGTGTTTGTCATCTGACTAAGGTGACCAAGACAGTAAAATGCAACAATGGGATAACCTGGAATCTTCGGTCTTTCACAAACTGTAACACAACAGGTGTTGTTTACCTAATAACTTGCGTTTGTAATTTGCACTACGTAGGTATGACTACCAGGAAAGTAAACACCCGAATGATTGAGCACCGTAGTAATTTCAGATGTAAACGTGATAACACCAAGATGACCACCCATTTCCTGGAAAAACGCCACACTCCTAATGACTTCAACTGGGTTGTCTTGGAACACATCAAGAATCACCCCAACATAGAGAAACAGCTACATGAGAAGGAACAACGTTGGGTGTTCAGGCTACGCTCGGACGACAGGGGTCTCAATGATGACATACCCTGGTGCCAGTTTACTTAACCAACAATCACTGGAATACCTGCTGATTAAGTCATCAATTTCTATCAGGTTGGACTTGGCAATAACCTCGCTCGTTGTTATCCATTATTGTAACAATTACGTCATTCCATGAGCCAATATCCCTCCTTCATATCTCAATCCTGCATCCTTAATCTCCCTTTCGGATATGATTACTATTTCTCCACGGCCCCGTAGCGAATTGTAACAAGCGTATAATTGGAACAAATATCCCATTCCTCATGACTATTCATCACCTCCCCCTCCCACTCCAAGATGGCGGCTTCCATCTCAGCCGATCCCATTGACCCAGGTCTGAGCAGCTCCAGCATGTATTTTCAATAAAGTTCGAGTTTTCCTCAATATATGAGCTTTATCATAATATGGCTCCATATTTCACCGTCTCTCGCCCTCATAACTTGTTCTGAGTTGCGAGTGATTACCTACCCACGCTGGAGCATTGAGACCTTACTGAAAATATATTTGAATACTTAATAGTATCAAAACCAACAGTCTCATCCTTTTCCAAGATGGCGGCTCCACTCGCATACCGGCATCGGAGCTTGCCCTCTTCTATCTCTAGCCTTGTGACACGCCCGCCAGCACATAAAAACATTACGGCTACGAGGACACGCCAGAATGCGGTCCGAGAGGTTTGGCTTCCAGTAGGTGTCAGAAGTATGCGTGGTTCAACGTACAAGTAAGTGCTGCCATTCTCAACCCCCGGACGGAGCGAGGAGACCCTTCTCCTTCTCCCTCACACCATGCTGGGCGATCCGTCATTACGGAACACGCCTGTTTCCCTAACGATCTCGATTCCTATCCTCCATTAGATGTACGAGATCTCCGCATCCCCTCCAGTGACCATGAGGCACAGTGTTGCTTTTTCTTAAGTATGTTACATGTTTTATGTTGTATGTTATTGTGTGTATGTAGTCAGACCTAATAATTTACTTAATTTCAGCACACTTTTTCCATCACCACGCCGGCATGGAGTGAATAATTGCATCTCTTCTGTCTTTCACTTAGCGGCACGTCAGTCATGGAAGTGTGCATCCACCTGTGTGTAGTGTGCTCACAACTTTAGCGACAATTACGTATTACACTATGCATATATATATATATATTTTTTTCCTCGCAATTAACTGTGATTTTGTACTTTACAGATCATTGTGCTAACGTACATTACGTATGTATATTTTTTAAAAACGCATGCCTTACTATTGTGGCATCACACTTATTTCACCCTATTAAGGTTGACTAGGAGTGGCAAGTTTCTCGACACTGGGCTGGTCCCAGTGTAGTCCTGACGAAGAGCTGGGGAGCTCGAAACTAGTTGACTTCAAGATATGCTAGGCACACCTTTCCATTATAGTTAGGGTCCCTTGTCATACTACCCCGTTTTTAATTTTTTCAGCTTAGAGCACCAATAAAGTTTATTTTGTAGCCCACTAGCTGATTATTTTAATTTTCCCACTCCACCACTACTTCACTTGCACTACACATAGCTTACAAAATTTCTAGTGCTCCTACGTAACACCGCAAGTCGTAGCACGCCTCAGTCCGTAGAGGACTGGGAGGACCCCTATGATGAAGCATGTCACCGTGGGGAAACCCTGGTGAGTGAGGGGACTATAGAAAGAGATAATACTTCCCTTTCTTTCTGATAACGGTGTCTTTAAGGATCAAATTGTTTCCTACACCTTTTGTTTCTCCCGGTTAGGTTCCTGTCTACCTGTCTCGTTCAGGTAGTTTTTTTGATAGGTATATTTGTGGAGGGTGAACCTAACTTTTACCTCTACTTTCCCCTTATTTCTGGATTAGTAGTGGTGTGTCAGCAGTGGTGTGTCAGCAGCGATGTCAGCAGCGATGTGTCAGCATTGGTGTGTCAGCAGCGATGTGTCAGCAGTGATGTGTCAGCAGCTGAGTGTCAGTAGTGGTGTTAGCAGCGGCGTGTCAGCAGGGACATGTCAGCAGGGGTGTTACAGCAGTGGTGTCAGCAACGGCATGTCAGCAGCAATGTGTCAGCAGTGGTGAGTCAGCAGTGGTGTGTCAGCAGCAGCGTGTCAGCAGCAGAGTGTCAGCAGCGGTGTGTCAGCAGCGGCATGTGCACATTCACGCATTCTTTAGAGAAAGAAAACATCAACCGCACCTCAAGCGTATAGTAACAATGTAGCATAAAATGAAGAAAAAGCATCCCACAGGAAGGATATAGCAACAAGTAGCATAGAATTAACAAAATGCATCCCACACACGAGGCCGCACCTTAATTGCATAACCGATATCACCAAAAAAGCCATAAATAAATCAATCAGAAACGCATAATCCAGTAAATTTTACCTTTTATTCCGAGAACTCATCCACAAAAGCTTAATTTTTATGCCGAGTCCGCCGTCTGGATGCTAATGTTACGGACATCCCCTCAAAACGCTTCCAACGGCATGTGCACATTTAAGCATTGTTTAGATTTTAAAAAAGCGCATAGTAACAAAGTAGGGTAAAAAAAATAGTGTAGAATGCCTTCCAGACGCAAACGCATGCAATAGTTTAAAAAAAAGTGCAGCGAGTCAATATTAAATCCACCGTCTCACGCCGCCAGTAAAAGATCCAATCCCGCTGGACGTGGCCTAAAAAGGACAGGGTGGCAACCAGGAGGGGCTAAAAACCCTCCGGCACAATCAACAAAGTCCGTTCTGAATAATGACGCCAATCAAATTTGCAGGCAGAGCAGAGACACGACTTCTGGAACCGTATTGATTCCAAGTAGCCTTCGCGTAGAGTGAGCATTCGCATGCGCTGCTAACGCCAGGCGAGACCTAATAACATTCCTTCTGACTGTCATCCACTTCAATTTGTCTCCCATTTTACACACTCCATCCTCCATTATCTGCCAAACTTCCACACCTCAACTCCTTTCTACATAGCACTTCACTTGTCCCAAACCTTAATTTACCCAAACCTCCCCTGAGGCCCATTTTCCAACAATTCCACTTTCTCCATTATCATTACAAGTTTGGGTTACATCGGATATATTTTTTTTTTATTATTATTTTGTTTATGGAAGTGTTTTATGCTTTTATGGATTATTGACGAATACAAATGGTTTTGACTGGCTGCATCGTACCTGTATTGGGCATAAGCACTGTTTGAGCCTAATCTCGAATTCGGAGTACTGTGAAACTGCTGCACTTTCGGTTGTCAGGCATAACAGGTTGTAATGGTGGAAAAGTGCAGATTTTGAGTGTGACAAACCCGCATTTGCATGTCATTCCTATTCATTTCTGACCTCATTTACTAAGAATGCGGAAGTGAAATCGCCGGGGTCAAAACACTGTTAATCGAGTTACCCTGGGGAGATTTTTACTACGCCATTATTCAGTGGCAATTGTAACGCCATTGATTTCAATTTTGTTGTTGTTGCTAACACAGAGACTGTAAAACCCCAGTCACTCAAACTTTGGTCTTACATGAACATGTCTACAAAATAATTGGACTTATCCTTTATCGAGCACCAGCGTGGAATTATGTCACGTCTGGAGCTCAAACAGTAAATTTACCCACTAATATAGGTAGTGAGTTTGTCTGAATTTAGGAATTAAATACAAGTTGAAATTTCTGTAGGGAGATATTTAAGTATGGTCGAGATTAAGCCAATCCATATTATGGAGTTTATCTTGCTGCAATAATGTTTTTGGAGTTTTTGTGTCCATGCGGAACCATCATTTAAGAAGGATGGAAAAGCTACTTGGGGAGGATGGAGGGTTGTCTGGTAAAATTGTGGGTGTTCTTTATCCCTGGAGCCTCAACTGAAGAGGGTAACATTATTTTTCTTCTCCCAGGTTTGAGCATCTCAATGCTTTGGCTTCTTGTATTGCAGTGACCACCAAAGATGGACTGTTTTCTACTAGGTATGATAATCAGCCTTCTGTAACTGATTTGTAGTTGATGCAGCAGGTCTTGAAGATGATGCAGGGCTACTACAAACAAGAATGGTTCCCAAGGATATCAACTGCAAACAGAGCAATATTTTTCTAATAGTGCAAAAGTAATTGAACCAATCATCATTGGGCCAATAAAAGTGGTTTATACTAATAGTAGCTCCACGCTATATTCATGCCGTCTCCATCTTCCTTGTGATAAGTGGGTTGAAAGATAGGTTGCTGTTTTAATGTATAAGCAAATGCTCGTGTAAAACAAAGAGATATAAAAACATTTAGAAAATGGGAAATTATTCAATTTATAAATATAACTAATTATTCCATTAGGATATAGTGGGTTTCTTGAATGATCACCATTAGGATATAGTGGGTTTCTTGAATAATCACTCTATCATTAATTTCATTTATATTCGAAATTTTCAGTCCTATTTACTACAAAGTGGCGGAGCGCGGCATTAGCCACCTTGGCTTAACGCCACGCTCCACCACTTCAAAACGTCGGGCTGCACTGTATTTACAAGGATACGGTGCAACCCTGCGTCTCCCCCTGCAGTGGAGCTAATTTTAGCTGCCTAGTGCCAACGCAGACACCCTTGCACCATAGTGCACCATAGTGCAAGGGTGCCTGCGTTGTAGGGAAAGATTGTTTATGTGCAAGAAGGTGTCCCTTCCTGACAATGAAGGTGTCCCTTCCTGCACAAAAACATTCTGAAATGGCATTTTGAAACTTCTATGTGTGCTGCTTAATGCAACACACATAGATTGCAAAACATAATTTTTTTAAATTGCTTATGTGCAGGAAGGGTCACCTTACTGCACATAAACAATCAGTATTCTTTTGCTATTTCTTTGTGTGCTGCACAACGCAGCACACACAGAAACAGCAACAACAAGGAGAAATGAAACATTTCTCTTGGTTGCGCATGCCCCTTCTTTACGATGCCCACCTCAAAAACCACTGGGTTTGACGCTGCCCTTGTGAATATATGGGGCAGCCTCAAAACCAATGGGTGTTGCAGTGCACCACAACACCCATTGCTCGCCCCTTACACACTAAATGTAGCGGGAAAGGGGTCCTTGCTTACAAGGCAGCATTAAGCCACGTTAAGTGGCTTAAAGCTGCCTTGTAAATAAGGCGAAGCTGATATAGCCACCCGAACGTCACTGAAAGTGACGTACCTCTGGTAACAGGGGCTTGTAAGTATGCCCTATAGATTAAAGAGCGCTTAAAGATGGTGAAAAATGACAAAATACTTTGGGGGTTATTCAGTGTTTGGTGGATGTGGGACATCTGCAAATAATTGGTGGATTACTGTCAATACTAGTTAGTTTAATCCTGGATATTCTCACTTATTAGTGCACATAGAACATTCACCATTTTTGGTAGACCTCCCACATCCACCAAACTCTAAATCCCTTTTGCCATTTTTCTAATTTCGCATGGAAGCCAACTCAGCTAATCCTTTGCTTAAAATGGTGCTGAACGTATGTCTGTCCATACATTTGTTTTTTATTTGGCCTCATCTTATCCAATTTAAATCATATCCAATTCAAATAATCTGCAAAACCTTGAGGCTTCAAGAAAGGAGAAGTGACAAACTGAGCTAGAATTCGCAGTGAAGGGCAAAGTGGCGAAAGAATTATGAATAAAAGGGACCTCATCTGCATAATAGTGCAAGACACAGCTCTTACCCGCCCTCTTCACATCTTCTCTAAAACTCACATAGCCCATCCAGCAGTCTCATAGAGAATACCTCAAAAATAAGATTTAAGCACACCATGAAACACAGACTAGACAATACAATCTGTTCCTTAGAACTTCCATAGTAATCTTTTCTGTGAAGAATCCAATCAACTGCTGACATTTATTTTTCTTTTTTCCCCTGCAGAAACGCTGAAGCTGTGCTCCTATCTTGTAAAACATGAATATATTAATCTCATGGACTAACTTATGGTTTACCCTTATCTTGCCAGACTTCTGGACAAAGGTGTAAATGTGCATTTTATGTAACACCACATTTGCAGCATTTGATTCCTCTTTCGTGGGGTTTCATACTGAGGTCTGCGAAAAAAAGGTCAGAGGTTTTCACATGTGTCTGTGAGTGTGCTACTAGCGACTTATCTACAACATCAAGAATGAAGCTGAAGTGTTGGAGAACAGTCGAGAGAATGAAGTCAGTGGATCCTAGAATCCTCACTAATATGGAGAGTGATGAGTTGAGATGAGGGGCCATGTGCAGTTTCTTGAAGAGCAGCTAGAATCTGGCGAGCGAGCATTGCAAGCAGAAATTATGTAAGCCGTTAGGCTCTAAACAAGAAGATCTCAAAAGCAGCAAAAGATGGAGGTACAGTCCATCAAAGCATAAAGTGCCTAGAAGAAAGAGCATAGTGCTGGTGCAACAGCCAAGAAAGAAGCCACTGATCCACCATGGAAAATCAGAACGTCTGAACAGTATAGAACAATCAAAGTACATATCTCCAGAACTTGATTACCTGAAATCAACTTAGCCTGAAAAGACTAGGGTGCAAACTGGAACAGTATTCTCTACCCCAAAAAAACACCAACCCATTCCAAATGTACTGCCTTAGAAGTTGAACCTTCTTACCCAAAATCTCTTCTATTAGATCATCCTTTGCTATTCTATGTGGTTTGGTTTAAGCCGTTACAATGTAAAATTCCACACGAACAACAGATTACACCCTCATAATGCTTGCCGCCACCGCACACCTATTATCGTTGCCTTTCAGACATTCATCCACTTCATGCCCCATATCTTTGCACTCATTTTAATTTTGGTTCGTTGTTTGAGTTACTTACACCCACAATTGTACTACTCTATGCCACTCTACTTTACACCACTCCACTCAACACCACTCCAAACAATTGCATTCTACCTCACTCTACACCACTCCACTCCACACAACGCCATTCCGTGCCACTCTACTCTACACCACACCACTCCACTCTAACCCACTCTACACCAATCTACCCCATTCCACTCTACGCCACTCCATTCTACACCACCCCATTCCACTCTACTCTATGCCACTTCAATGTATGCCACTCTATGCAATTCTACTCTACTTCTCCCTACTGTATGCCATTCTACTCTACAGCACTCCACTCTACTCTATGCTACTCTACTGCACACCACTCCATTTAACTCTACACAAGTCTAAGCCACTCTACTCTACACCTCTCCGCTCAACGCTACTCCATTGTAGTCTACGCCACTCCACTCTACACCACTCCACTCCATTCATTCAACTCCACTCCAATATATACCACTGTACTCTACCACTTCACTGTACGCCCACTCTACTCTATGCCACATCACTTCACTCCACTGCACTGTACTCTATGTCGCTCTACTCCATGCCACTCTACACTACTCTAGGCTGCTCCAATCCATGCCACTGTCCTCTACGCCACTCTCCCCTCCTCTACGCCACTCTCCCCTATGCCACTCTATGCCATGCCACTAACTTTTAGCCATGCTGAACAGCTGCCATGCCGCTGATCAATATGGCTAAAAGACTGGCAAAGCCAATAGATCTTGCATAGGCAAGAGCTATTGACTTTGTCCATGGTTGTTTGTGTCTGCTGCTGCCTCAGGGATTTTCAGGTGCCTCCTGCTTGGGCAGCAGTGTCAGCCTACTTCAGCTACTGATTAGTTTTTGTGCCATTCACATTTTACTTCCACCTAGCACAGCATACAACACAGGGCAGTGGGATAGCCCATTTCAACCACTGATCAGTTAGCCAGCTATTCATGTTTTTGTATGCCCACAGTATTTAGGATAACACTAAGGTACACAAAACTGTGATGGATAAAATACTTGAATTAATCTAGGCCACTGGTAATTACTCAGGCAGCATCCCAATCAATTATTTTGCACACCATGCCATCGTAGTTTAGACCTAGCCATATGAAAATCTTTTCTGACCCTGCTCCAATGGAAACTGTCCAGCTTGAACTACCAGGCCAGGTCCTTCATGAGATGAAGTAGGTTTAGGGCCGTCAATGTGTTCTCGGATCTTCTGCATTTTTTCCACTGAATAAGAGGTTGATGGAATTGCACTTTTCTGTGGAGTGAGAAATAGGGGAATCTGGCAGGAGGGATACAGTTCCTGATTGTCTTGAAGAACGTTCTGCTTCTTTTGGTGGATCCATTGATGGTGATGGTATAGTACTGTTCTTAGGCTGATGTGATGACCTGTCTCCATGTTGCACTAAGGGCCTTCATTATCAAGAGCTCCTCAGGAGTTCTGTTATTCTTACCTGTCTCATATGGATTGTTTATTGTCAGCAATGTCTTTAGAATGCCAGGGTGCTAAAGTATTTGGCTTGCACTTGCACTTTTTTAATTTGGGTGCGGATGTTTGTAGGAAGCTGGCTCTTTATAGACTGTACCAAAAAGAGGTATACTGTGCACAGAGTCCAGTGAGTCCCCAAAGGTATGGCAGAGGTTAAAGTAGATACTACCTTACTCTCAATGTAGTGTTAACTGGGCTGAGCAGCTAGGCTTATCAGAGGGTAGTGTTAAGCATTTACTGTACACTCTCAGACAAAAAATGACGTCTCACACTCAAAGACTGAATCCAGACCAATTGGTTGTACAAAAAGTTGTTACTTTGTTGTTTTAGTTCTCAAACTAAGAATCATTTAGCGCAGGTAAGTTTCACAGTGGTTTAAAAGTAGCAACACTTTACAAGAATGCAGAAATGTTTTGTAAATGCAGCTACATACTTTACAATATTAAGAATGTTTTCTGTAGATGCCAATCAAGTACAGTTGTATGCTTTTGCAGTGATAAGGTTTGGCAGTTCAATGCAACAGATATCACTCAAATTCAAATCTATGGAGGAAAACAATGCTAAACAGTTTGCAGGTAAGTACCTAAACTTACTTCCCCAAGCTTCAGGGGTTTAGGCCAACACAAGACAAGGTTCAAGACCAAGTAGGTACTGCACAATCCCAGCGGCACTGTGGCGGCAGAGGGCAGAGGTCACTGGGCCCAATGTTATCCAATGGAGCCGGGGGGGTATCTCGAAGTGGCACGGTTTGAAGGTAGGTACCCATGGTCTAAGGGCAAATGCCCCGGGGTCGAAGTGAGCACAGGGGGGCCGCAAAACAGCACCTAAGCCACACCAACAGCGGCACAGGGGTGGCCTGGTGTAGGGTGCAAGTCAGTGTCGGGCACCTTATGCTTTTCAACAGAGTTTGTCGTTTTCGGAAAGAGGCTGCAGGCTTGGACCAGGAGGCTGGATGAAGGCAACCAAAGGTTGGGCAGGTAAGTTGGATAGCTGGGGGACACCACCAGCTGGGCTCCCTAAAGTCAGGGGGCCCAGGATGCAGGGGTGTCTCTTGCTGTTGGGACTTCTCAACTGGTTCAAGTCGCAGTCGGGCAGCAGGCATCGAGGGGTAGATGGGGTCATGGATGGGTCAGCCACTGATGCAGACAAGGTCAGGATCGCCAGGGAGACTTCACAGGATAGGTGAGTCACTCGAATTCAGGCAGTGGGTGTCGGGTGCAGATTGTGCTGGGGACAAGGATCCGCCTGGATCTGGAGTCCTTGAAGTTGGAGTTTCTTTGTTGGACAATCAGTGTCCTCGGAACAGAAGAGTCTTTTTCGAAGGCAGGGCAGGTCTCCAGGGTTATTGGAGGCTGCTTAGCTGCAGGACTCGCTGGCTTCAGCTCGCTGGTTCTCTGAAGCAGAGGACAGGCTGGCAAGGATGGATCCAAAGCAGTTGTTGTCGTCATCTTCTCTGCAGCATGGCTCTTCTGTTCTTCTTCATCTTAGGCTGTCGTATCTAAGGAGCAAGGATCAGGGGAGCCCCTAAATACCTAGATTTAGGAGCATTACAGGGCGATGTAGGTTGGGACCAATGGGTCCCTTCCCTGGGGTGTCTACACACTGCTTATGCCACCCTCCAGTGGGGGGGAATATGCCTTGTCCTCATTGGGGGAGTGCCCTCATCTTCAAGATGGAGGGGACTGAGATGTGTGTTTCACTTCACCTCCCCACCCCTCACAATGGTGGGCATACCTCCCTTTCTCTTAGGTTTTCCCGCCAATTCTCCTGCCCAAAGTGGGGGTCAGAACCGGGTGGAGCCAACTCCTGACAGCAGCAGAGGCTTTGGCTAGTTTACAAAGGAAGCAAGCCTTTGAGGCTTCCAGTTCGTGGAACCTGCCCACCCTGGGGGAGGAGGCATGACACCTCTGCAAAGGATGTGCTTTGTTTCAGGACCTAGAGAGGTGGCAGATGGAGGGTAGCCATTCAGGAACCACTGCAGGGATTGTCGTTTTCCAGGGGGCATCTCCAAGATGCCCCCTGAGTGCATTTTATATTAAATCCAACACTGGCATCAGTTTAGGTTTAATGTGCTGTGAAGCGTCATACCAAACTTCTCAGTCTTCAGTAAAGCCACCATGGAGCTGTGGAGTTTGTGCTGACAAACTCCCAGCCCATGAACTCAAAATGGCTTCACTGCACTTACAATGTCTGTGAATGGCACAGACACTGTAGCTGATTTTTTTTTTTTTCACTGAGTTTAATGTAGCGCAAACTTGACCCGGTTTCGGGTATCAGAGCGCTTTACATAGCACCAGTTGCGTTATATGAGGACACATTCATTTTTGTTAGGCACGGGGAGATTTAGTAATTTGCCCAGAATCACAGGATGTTCAGCGTCATTGTCGAGACCCAAACCCGGTTCCCCAAATTCGAGGTCGACTGCCCTAGCAGTTAGGCCAACTCCTCTCCCCTATTGCTCATGCAGCTATACTCTCAGCTGTGGTATAGTGTACTGCCTTTAGGGCTGTAATGCCTGCTAGAGGGGTGATGTACCCATGCTGCAGGCAGTGTGGGTGGACATTGCACACAGGAATGTGGGCCATGTCAACTCTTTAGTTTGGTCTGCAACAAAACACACAGCCTACAGTGGCAGTGTGTGGGTGTTAAGGTGAGGGGTCTCCGAGGGTGGCATGCCCACAGAGGTACCTCTCTAGTCAGAGGCCCTTGGTATCAGGGGTACCATTTACAAGGGACTTGCATGTGGCCCAGAGGTGTGCCAATTGTGGAGACAAAGGTACCATTTTGGGAAAGAACATAGGGCCCTGTAAGCCTGATTGGGCACACTCAGTCAAGTTGGCATCATGTATCTGGCAAAAAGGTAAGGGGTAACCATGCAAAAAGGTACACTCAAAGACTGAATTCAGACCTTTAGTTTGTACAAAACGTTATTTTGTTATTTTATTTCTAGAACCAAAAATCACTTAGTGCAGGTAAGTTTCACAGTGGTTTTAAAGTAGCAATACTTTTCAAGAATGCTGTAATGTTTTGTAGATGCAGTTATATACTTTACAGTATTAAGAATGTTTTTGATAGGAGTCAATTAAGTACAGTTGTATGCTTTTGCAGTGGTAAGGTTAAACAGTTCAGTGCAAAAGATAGAACTACAATGCAATCCAATAGAGGAGAACAATGTTAAACAGTTTGCAGGTAAGTACTCAACTTACTTCCCCAGGCTTTGGGGGTTTAGGACAACACAGGGCAAGGTTCAAGACCAGGTAGGTACTGCACCACCAGCGGCACTAGGGCGGCCGAATGCAGAGGTCGCTGGGCACATTGTTATCCAATAGAGCCTGGGGGTACCTCGAAGAGGCACGGTTTTCAGGTAGGTACCGACAGTCTTAGGGTAAATGTCCTAGGGGTTGAAGTGGGCACAGGGAGGGAGCCACAATGCAGCACCAAAGCTACACCACCAGCGGGACAAGGCAGTTGGGTGCAGGGTGCAAATCAGCAGCTGACGCCCAATGTTCTCCAATGGAGGTCATCAGTTTCGGAAAGAGGCTGCAGCCTTGGACCATGAGGCTGCACGAAGGCGATTAACAACTGGGCAGGTAAGTTGGATAGCTGGGGGACACCTGGGCGCCGTCAGCTGGGCTCTCCAAAGTCGGGGACGGAGGATGCAGAGGTGCCTTTTGGTGTCGGGGTTTTCTCATCTCGTTCTTGTCGCGGTCTGGGGGACCCTTCGAACAGAGGCTGCAGGAGTTGAGGAGGGGGGTCCTTGAGAGGTCAGCCACTGATGCAGACGGGGTTTGGGTCACTGGGGAGACTTCACAGGATAGGTGAGTCACTCGATCTCGGGCCATTGGCATCAGGTGCAGAGTGTGCTGGGGACACGGATCTGCTTGGATCCAGAGTCCTTGAATTTGGAGTTCCTTTGTTGGACAATACGTGTCCTCGGGATACAAGAGTCTTTTTCGAAGGCAGGGCTAGTCTCTGGTGTTCTTGGAGGCTGCTGGCTGCAGGACTCACCAGTTTCAGCTCACAGGGTCTCTGAAGCTGGAGACGGGCTAGTAGAGCAGGGGCCAAAGCAGTGTCGTCATCCTCTTCTCTGCAGCATGGCTCTTCAGGTATCTTTTTCTTAGGTTGTCGTATCTAAGGAACTAGGTTATGGGTGCCCCATAATACCTAGATTTAGTGGCGTTACAGGGTCCCTTCCCTGGGGTGTCTACACCCGCTCTTATGCCACCCTCAAGTGGGGGGGAGGCATATGCCTCAGCCTGATTGGGGAAGTCCCCTCATCTTCAAGTTGGAGGGGACTGAGATGTGTGCTTCGCTTCACCTCCTCTACCTGAGGGGGTGGGATTGACAAAGGTAGGTACACCTCCCTTTCCCTCTAGGTTCCCCTACCGATTCTCCTGCCCAAAGTGGGAATCAGAGTCAGTGGGAGCCAGTTGCTGATAGCAGCAGGGGTAGATAACAAAGGCAACTGGCCTTTGAAGCTTCCCCTTGTGGACCCTGCACATCCTGGGGGAGCAGGCATGACACCTCTGCCCAGGATGTTCTTTGTTTCAGGACCCAGAGAGCGGAGGCTCTCTATGCAGGGGACAGAAACCTGTCAAGAGGTGGTAAATGGTGGGTAGCCATTCAGGAACCACACAAGGGGCATGTCGTTTTCCAGGGGGAAATCTCTAAGAAGCCCTATGAGTGCATTTTACATTAAATCCAACACTGGATCAGTGTGGGTTTAATGTGCTGAGAAGTTTAGTATCAAACTTCTCAGTCTTCAGTAAAGCCATCATGGAGCTGTGGAGTTCGTTCTGGCAAACTCCCAGTCTATGTACTAAAAATGGCTTCACTGCACTTACAATGTCTGTGAATGGCACAGACACTGTAGGGGCATATTGCTCATACAACCATGCCCTCACCTGTGGTATGGTGTACCCTGCCTTTAGGGCTGTAATGCCTGCTAGAGGGCTGACTTACCCATGCAGCAGGCAGTGTGGGTGGGCATTGCACACAGGAATGTGGGCCATGTCAACTCTTTAGTTTGGTCTGCACCAAAACACGCAGCCTACAGTGGCAGTGTGTGGGTGTTAAGGTGAGGGGTCTCCGAGGGTAGCATGCCCTCAGAGGCCCTCTCTGGTCACAAGGCACTTGGAACCAGGGGTACCGTTTACAAGGCACTTGCATGTGGCTCAGAGGTGTGCCAACTGTGGAGACAAAGGTACCGTTTTAGGAAAAAACATGGGCTCTGTAAGCCGATTGGCAGGTACCCAGGGCACACTCAGTCAAGTTGGCATCATGTATCTGGCAAAAAGGTAAGGGGGTAACCATGCAAAAAGGAGCACATAAAGACTGAATTGAGACTATTAGGTTGTACAAAACGTTATTTTGTCATATTATTTCTAGAACCAAAAATCACTTAGCGCAGGTAAGTTTCACAGTGGTTTAAAAGCAGCAATACTTTTCAAGACTGCAGTAATGTTTTGTAAATGCAGTTATGTACTTTATCGTATTAAGAATGTTTTCTGTAGATGTCAATCAAGTACAGTTGTATGCTTTTTCAGTGATAAGGTTTGACAGTTCAATGCAATAGATAGAACTACAATGCAAATCTATTGAGGAAAACAATGTTAAACAGTTTGCAGGTAGGTACCTAAACTTATTTACCCAGGCTTTGAGGTTTTAGGACAACACAAGGCACGGTTTAAGACCAGGTAGGTACTGAACTAACAGCGGCACTGGGGCGGCTCAGTGCAGAGGTCACTGGGCCTAATGTTTTCCAATGGAGCCGAGGGTACCTCTAAGAGGCACGGTTTGAAGGTAGGTACCCACAATGTTAAACAGTTTGCAGGTAAGTATTCAACTTAATTCACCAGGCTTTGGAGGTTTAGGACAACACAGGTCAAGGTTTAAACCAGGTAGGTACTGAACTAACAGCCGCCCTTGGGCGGCAGAGTGCAGAGGTCACTGGGCCTAATGTTATCCAATGGAGCCGGGAGGTACCTTGAAGAGGCACGGTTTGAAGGTAGATACCCACAATGTTAAACAGTTTGCAGGTAAGTACTCAACTTACTTCCCCAGGCTTTGGGTATTTAGGACAACACAGGGCAAGGTTCAAGATCAGGTAGGTACTGCACCACCAGCGGCACTAGGGCGGCCGGATGCAGAGGTCACTGGGCACAATGTTATCCAATAAAGCCTGGGGGTACTTCGAAGAGGCACGGTCTGCAGGTAGGTACCCACAGTCTTAGGGCAAATGCCCCAGGGATTAAAGTGAGCACAGGGTGGCCACAAAGCAGCACCAAAGCTACACCAACCAGTGGCACAGGGGTGGATGGGTGTAGTGTTCAAATCAGTGTCGGGCAACCAATGCTTTCTAACGGAGGTCGTCGTTTTCGGAAAGAGGCTGCAGACTTGGACCAGGAGGCTGGATGAAGGTGACCTACGGTTAGCAGGTAAGTTGGATAGCGGGGGGACACCATCAACTGGGCTCCATAAAGTCAGGGGGCGGAAGATGCAGGGGTGCCTTTTGGTGTTGGGGTTACGCCACTGGTTCCAGTTGCAGTCGGGCTGCAGGCATAGAGTGGGAAAGGTGTTCCTGAATAGGTCAGCCACTGATACAGACAAGGTCAGGATTGCCAGGGAGACTTCACAGGATAGGTGAGCCACTCGAAATCGGGCCGAGGGCATCGGGTGCAGAGTGTGCTGGGGACACGGATCCGCCTGGATCGGGAGTCCTTGAAGTTGGAGTTTCTTTGTTGGACAATTCGTGCCCTCGGAAGACAAGTCTTTTTCGAAGGCAGGGCAGGTCTCCAGGGTTCTTCAAAGCTGCTTAGCTGCAGGACTCGCTGGATTCAGCTTGCATGTTCTCTGAAGCAGAAGACAGGCTGGTAGGGATTGGGCCAAAGCAGTTGTTGTCGTCATCTTCACTGCAGCACAGCTCTTTGGTTCTTCTTCTTAGGTTTTTGTATCTAAGGATTAAGGTTCAGGGGTGCCCATAAATAACTACATTTAGGGGAGTTACAGGGGGTGCAGATTGGGACTAATGGGTCCCATACCTTGAGTCTCTTCGCCTCTCTTATGCCACTCTCCAGTGAGGGGGAGCATATGCCTCGTCCTCATTGGAGGAGTTTCCTCATCTTTCAAGATTGAGGGGACTGAGATGTGTGCTTCACTTCGCCTCTCCCACCTGAGGCGTGGGGTCGGCAAAGGTGGGCACACCTCCCTTTCTCTGTAGGTTTTACCGCCGATTCTTCTGCCCCAAGAGGGGTCAGAACCGGCAGGAGCCAACTCCTGATAGCAGCAGAGGCTTGGGGCTAGTTAACAAAGGCAGCAAGCCTTTGAACCTTCCCCTTCGTAGAACCTGCCCATCCTGGGGGAGGAGGGCATGACATCTCTGCCCAGTATGTGCTTTTTTGCAGGTCCCAGAGAGGTGGCAGATGGCGGGTAGCCATTCAGGAACCCCTCCAAGAATAGTCGTTTTCCTGGGGGCATCTCTAAGATGCCCTCTTAGTGCATTTTACATTACATGCAACACTGGCATCAATGTTGGTTTAATGTGCTGTGAAGTTTGGTACCAAACTTCTCAGTCTTCAGTAAATCCATCATGGAGCTGTGGAGTTTGTGCTGACAAACTCCCAGCCCATGTGCTCAAAATGGCTTCACTGCACTTACAATGTCGGTGAATGGCACGGACACTGTAGGGTCATATTGTTCATGCAGCTATGCCCTCCACTGTGGTACAGGTGTCTTAGCCATGCCACAGGCAGTGTGGGTGGGCATTAAACACATAAATGTGGGCCATGTCGACTCTTTAGTTGGACTGCAGCAAAACACGCAGCCTGCATTGGCAGTGTGTGGGTGTTAAGGTGACGGGTCTCTGAGTGTGGCATGCCCTCAGAGGGTCCTCTTTGGTCACAAGGCCCTATGTACCAGGGGTACCATTTACAAGGGACTTGCATGTGGTCCAGAGGTGTGCCAGTTGTGCATTCAAAGGTACAGTTGTGTGTAAGAATATAGGCCCTGTAAGCCTGATTGGCAGGGGCCCAGGGCACACTCAGTCAAGTTGGCATCATCTATCTGGCAAAAAGGTAAGGAGTAACCATGCAAAAAGGGGCACTCAAAGACTGAATTCAGACCATTAGGTTGTAGAAAACATTGTTACTTTGTTATTTTATTTCTAGAACCAAGAATCACTTAGTGCAAGTTTCACGGTGGTTTAAAAGTAGCAATACTTTTCAAGAATGCACTAATGGTTTGTAAATGCAGTTATATACTTTACAGTATTAAGAATGCTTTCTGTAGATGTCAATCAAGTACAGTTGTATGCTTTTGCAGTGATAAGGTTAAACAGTTCAGTGCAATAGATACAACTACAATGCAATCCTACAGAGGAAAACAATGTTAAACAGTTTGCAGGTAAGTACTCAACTTACTTCCCCAGGCTTTGGAGGTTTAGGACAACGCAGGGCAAAGTTCAAGACCAGGTAGGTGATGCACCACCAGCGACACTAGGGCGGCCAGATGCAGAGGTCGCTGGGCACAATGTTATCCAATAGAGCCTGGGGGTACCTCGAAGAGCCACAGTTTGCAGGTAGGTACCCACAGTCTTATAGCAAATGCCCTGGGGGTTAAAGTGAGGACAGGGAGGGGCCACAATGCAGCACCAAAGCTACACCACCAGCGGGACAGGGCAGTTGGTTGCAGGGTGCAAATCAGCGTCTGACGCCCACTGTTTTACACTGGAGGTCGTCGGTTTCAGAAAGAAGCTGCAACCTTGAACAATGAAGCTGCAGGAAGGTGATCAACGGCTGGGCAGGTAAGTTGGATTGTGGCGGAACACCTTGGCACCGCCAGCTGTGGTCTCCAGAGTCGGGGACAGATGATGCAGGGGTATCTTTTGGTGTTGGGGTTTTCTCAACTGGTTCTTGTCGCAGTCGGGGGGAACCTTCGAACAGAGGCTGCAGGCGTTCAGGTAAGTCCTGGATAGGTCAGCCACTGATGCAGATGAGGTCAGGATCACGGCGCAGACTTCACAGGATAGGTGAGTCACTTGAACTCGGGCAGTGGGCGTCTGGTGCAGTGTGCTGGGGACGCGGATCCGCCTGGATCCGGAGTCCTTGAAGGTGGACTTTCTTTGTTGGAGAATCCATGTCCTCGGAAGACAAGGGTCTTTTTCGAAGGCATGGCAGGTTCTCCATGGTTGTTGGAGACTGCTTAGCTGCAGGACTTGCTGGTTTCAGCTCGCAGGGTATCTGAAGCAGAAGACAGGCTGGTAGGGATGGGGCCAAAGCAGTTGTCGTCGTCATCTTCTCTGCAGCACGGCTCTTCGGTACTTCTTCTTCTTAGGTTGTCGTATCTAAGGAGCAAGGTTCAGGGGTGCCCCTAAATACCTACATCTAGTGCTGTTACAGGGGGGTGCAGGATGGGACTAATGGGTCCCTTCCTTGGGGTGTCTACGACGCCCTCTCTTATGCTACCTCCAATCTTCAAGATGCTGGGGACTGAGATGTGTGCGTCACTTTGCCTCCCACACCTGAGGGGTGGGATTGGCAAAGGTGGGCACACCTCCCTTTCTCCCTAGGTTTTCCCGCCAATTCTCCTGCCCAAAGAGGGGTCAGAACCGGAGGGAGCCAACTCCTGCTAGCAGGAGAGGCTGGGGTTAGTTAACAAAGGCAACAAACCTTTGAACCTTCCTCTTCATAGAACCTGCCCATCCTGAGGGATGAGGGCATGACACCTCTGCCCAGGATGTGCTTTTTTGCAGGACCCAGAGAGGTGGCAGATGGCGGGTAGCCATTCAGGAACCACTCCAGGGATGGTGGTTTTTCCAGGGCGAATCTCAAAGATGCTCTCTGAGTGCATTTTACAATAAATCCAACACTGGCATCAGTGTGGGTTTAATGTGCTGAGACGTTTGGTGCCAAATTCAGACTATTAGGTTGTACAAAACATTGTTACTTTGTTATTTTATTTCTAGAACCAAAAATCACTTAGTGCAGGTAAGTTTCACAGTGGTTTAAAAGTAGCAATACTTTTAAAGAAAGCAGTAATGTTTTGTAAATGCAGTTATATACTTTACAGTATTAAGAATGTTTTCTGTAGATGTCAATCAAGCACCTCCAGAGGCACTAGGATGGCCGGATGCAGAGGTCGCTAGGCACAATGTTATCCAATACGGGGGTACCTAGAAGAGGCACGGTTTGAAGGTAGGTACCCGCAGACTTAGGGCAAATGTCTGGGGGTTGAAGTGAGCACCGGGAGGGGCCACAATGCAGCACCAAAGTTACACCACCAGGGGCACAGGGCGGTCGGGTGCAAATTAGCGTCTGACGCCTAATGTTTTCCAATGGACGTGGTCGGTTTCGGAAAGAGACTGCAGCCTTGGACCATGAAGTTGCCCGAAGACGATCAATGGCTGGACAGGTAGGCTGGATAGCTGGGGGACACCTGGGCACCATCAGCTGGGCTCTCCAAAGTCTGGACGAAGGATGCAGGGGTGCCTTTTGGTGTCAGGGTTTTCTCATCTGGTTCTTGTCGCAGTCGGGAGGACCCTTCTAACAGAGGCTGCAGGCGTTGAGGGGGAGTCCTGGAAGGGTCAGTCACTGATGCAGACGAAGTCAAGATCGCTGGGGAGAATTCACAGGATAGGTGAGTCACTCGAACTTGGGCCATTGGCGTCAGGTGCAGCGTGGACTGGGGACGCGGATCCGCCGAGATCCGGAGTCCTTGAAGTTGGAGTTTCTTTGTGGGACAATCAGTGTCCTCGGGATACAAGTCTTTTTCAAAGGCAGGGCTGGTCTCTGGGGTTCTTGGAGGCTGCTGGCTGCAGGACTCACCAGTTTCAGCTTGCAGGGCCCCTGAAGCAGGAGACAGGCTGTTAGAGCTGGGGCCAAAGTAGTTGTTGTAGGCCTCTTTTCTGCAGGACGGCTCTTCAGGCCTCCTTTTTCTCAGGTTGTCCTATCTAATTAACCAGGTTTATGGTTTCCCTTAAATACCTAGATTTAGGGGCGTTAGAGTGGGGTACAGGTTGGGACCAATGGTCCCTTCCCTGGGGTGTCTACAACCCCCTCTTATGCCACCCTCCAGTGGGAGAGGGCATATGCCTCATCCTGATTGGGGGGTCCCCTCATCTTCAAGATGGAGGGGTCTGAGATGTGTGCTTCGCTTCACCTCCCCCACCTGAGGGGTGGGGTTGACAAAGGTGGGCAACACTCCCTTTCTCTCTAAGTTTTCCTGCTGATTCTACCGCCCATAGTGAGAATCAGAACCAGTGGGAGCCAGTTGCTGATAGCAGCAGGGATAGCTAACAAAAGCGGCAGGCCTTAGAAGATTCCCCTTCGTGGACCCTGCCCATCCTGGGGGAGCAGGCATGACACCTCTGCCCAGGATATGCTTTGTTTCAGGACCCAGAGAGTGGAGGCTCTCTACCCAGGGGCCAGAAACCTGTCTAGAGGTGGTAGATGGTGGGTAGCCATTCAGGAACCACACAATGGCTTGTTGTTTTACAGGGGGCATCTCTAAGATGCCCTCTGAATGCATTCTACATTAAATCCAACACTGGCACAAGTGAGGGGTAACGTACCCATGCCACAGGAAGTGTGGGTGGACATGGCACACAGGGGTGTATGCTATCTCGATTCTTCAGTTTTGTCTGCACCAAACACGCAGGTGGCAGTGCTAAGGTGAGGGGTCTCTGAGGGTGGCATAATACATTCTGCAGCCCTCAGAGGCTTTCTCAGGTCACAAGGCCTGTGGTACCAGAGGTACCTTTTACAAGGTACTTGCATGTGGCCCAGAGGTGTGCCAATTGTGGAGAAAAAGGTATAGTATTGAGAAAGAACACAGGCCCTGGGAGCCTGAGCGGCAGGGACCCAGGGCACACTCAGTCAAGTTGGCAACATGTATCCGGCAAAACGTTAGGGGGTAACCATGCAAAAAGTGGCACTTTCCTACAATGTTCACATAGTTTTCCAAGAAAATGTAGAGTGCAGGCAGACAGGCACCGTGCAGAGTACAGGCAGAGTGCTCACTTGGCAGACACCTAATGTAGTTCAGGAACAGAGTCCACCATGCACCGTAGGTGCTGGATGTAAGGTCAATACTTAATTTTGTTTCCATTAACTACTTCCATCTTTTTCTGGATGAAGATTTCTTTGAGGATATTAAGCCCCAAACAAATGTACATGCCTCTCAGTTTCTGAGGAATCATTGAGGCACTCTGTTGCCTCAATCTGGGGCACACCTGGAGGTTCAAAACATCACTTGTGGAGTTAAAAGAAATTCTGAGCCTAACACTGAACATGGGAAACCTACACAACCCAACTGTACAGTCCTTCTACTCATGCAGTTTGAGCAAAACCCAGATTCGCACTGGTCATGAGCACAGCTAGGTTTTGGATTTTGGAGCCTATGTTGCTTTTCAATGAAAATTCTGTTGCATTGCCCCAGGATCACCCATACCGTGACAGACTGTTAAAAATACAGACTTTCGTGGAACATTTGTCTGCCAAGGTTCTAGAGATTTATATTCTTGGAAAGAATATAACAGTCAACGAGTCCTTGATCTTGTACAAAGGGGGATTTCTGTTTATGCAAAGCAAGTCAAGTATTGTATTGTAATTGCATTTACATAGCGCTTACTACCCCTGACGAGGCGTCGCAACGCTTTTTCGCCGAGTAGCACGCTACTCCGGGACCTATAGAGGATGAGTGTTGAATTAGTATAGTGAAACATGCAAGTAAATTTTAAGTGATGGATAGGTTAGTCAGTTATTTGGATTCGGAAGGATAGCAGAAGGATAGGAGAGGGAATAAAAGGTTTGTATTTATATAGTGCTTGTTACCCCTGATGGGGTGTTGAAGCACGCTACTCCGCAAACTCATAAAGATTAGTGCTGAATTACTATGGTGAATATGAAAGTAATTTGAGTGGTGGATATTAGTCAGTTATTTGGAGTAAGAAGGATAGGGGAGGGATAAAAGGGAGGAAAGGTTTGCATTCATGTAGCACCCGTTACCCCTGATGGGTGTTGAAGCGCTTTTGTGGCGAGTAGGACGCTACTCCGTAACCCATAAAGGATTAGTGTTGAAAAGTAGTATAGTGAAGTATGAAGTAATGTGAGTGGTGGATATATATCATTGAGGTATTTGAATAGAGAAGGGTAGGTTGCGGGATAGAAGAGGGAAAGAGGTTTGTATTTACATAGCGCTTGCTACCCCTTGATGGGGTTTCGAAGCGCTTTATTAGCGAGTAGCACACTACTCTGGAACCCCTTAGGATTAATGTTGAATTAGTATTGCAAAACATCAAAGTAATTTGAGTGGTGGATAAGTTAGTCAGTTATTTGGATTGAGAAGGGTTGGAGAGGGGTGGAAAAAGGAAAAAGGTTTGCATTTATATAGCGCTGGTAACCCTGATGGGGTGTTGAAACGCTTTATTGGCGAATAGCACGCTACTCTGGAACCCCTAAAGGATTAGTGGTGAATTAGTATAGTGGAATATGGAATTCAAGAAGTGAACATGTTAGTCTGTTATTTTGATTGAAAAGGAAAGTATGACCCCGTTACAGCATCAGGATGCACACGTTGTGGGAGAGCTCTACGGGTTATATGTACAGCCTATGAGTATATACAGGAAAACACTCCACAATAATGCTGCAGGTTGCTCTTTCACTTTAGGAGTTAGTGAGTAGATTGTATGGCAGCTTGATCCCTCCTACCCCAGGCATACTAATCTTTATACCCCCCTGGGGTGGCATATAAGGGATGTTTAACCTAAATTTGCCCCAGAGAATCAGAATGCCCATTAGACCACCGGGAAATTGCTTCATTTACTGTTTTGACTTGAGCCTTCCTGCTGGACATGGGCCTGTGCTCCCTATATTCCCTGGGACAACAGTTTTTCTGCCCTTGGGGGGGTGTTTGCTCCCAATCTACTCCCCAGGGGATACAAAGCCTACTAAATCAAAAGTGAATTGCAGAGTTAACTTTTTTGGGTGTGTGAGGCCCCTAGGACAAAATATGAAGAGTGGACAGCCCACCCTATCATTGGTCTCAGCCCCTGTCCCTAAAGCCTTTAAAGCCCCAACAGTCTTTCTGCATTCCTGGTGCACTGAGCATCCCCATTCCCATGGCAAGCAAGAGGAAATTAAAATTGGTCTGGGGGCAAACATCAGATATGGATGTGCAGATTGGGGGTAAATTAAAATGTTATGTTCTTGCTATACTACCATGCTGAATGGCTGACATATCTGAAAACTAGACAGCAGGGGAGTCCAGTGCAGGGTGCCAGCTTGGAGGTGATTCATAAATTTGTCAGTCAGCCCCTTCCTGTCAGGGGGAAGGAGTAATCTACTCCGCGTTCCTCTGGTGGAACAACTGGTCATCTGCCCTAATATAACTCACCCCCTAAGCATCAGATAGGGCCTAATCAAATTTATAAGGGGGAGGCTTGTCTCAACTTTTCCCACTTCAGTGTCTGGGTTCCCCTCCTCCAGTCTCAGGAATGTCATCAATACCTTTCCACTGGAGAAGCATACTCATAGGCATGTTGTGTATATGAATAGTCAAGGGCTTCTAAAATGGAAACCACAGACCTGTGTCACTCTATTTACTCATACACTGCAGACCACCACACTAGCATACACACACATGCGTAAGTGCATAGAATCTTGGTGCTATGACCCAAGATCACAGTGCCCAGCAGAACACTAATGCTGCCACCACCGTGCCACATAGTTCATCTGTAAACATGAAGATTTCGATTGGTGCGCGCCTTGAAGTCCAGGACCAACATAAGTCCAGAACCTCTCGCAAGTCAAAGGCAAGCCCAGTCTTCTGAATACACACTACATTAGTGACTCACCATGCAAACTTCCACTATTTTCCTCAATCATCATGTAAAGTTGTCTAACTAAGCCTTTGCGTGACATCAAAGACAGCTTTCACAACCATACTCCAAAACAATAACTCACTAACACTTGACCAACTGATTGACACTGTCACCACCCTATTTCATGCGCCTGCTATTTACAATGAACCTGAACCCACAACAGCTCCTTTTTAAGATCTTGACAGCATTCCAGATCACCTTCACAATCTGGTCCCTCTGAACATTCTTGTGGTTTGAGTTTGTAACAGATACACAAAGACCCACATACAGAATACAATCTCCTCTCTACTTCATGCTGCCCAGATACTCATTATTATTCGCACATGCTCTACTCACAACACAACAACCTCATACTGACCTCTGGACACAGAGGCTACCTTTGTGTCCACATCCCTCTGATCATGCCTGCATGCACATACCAGTTACACAACCTCCATGATGATTCACTGATTGTCAACTCATCTATCTCTAGATATAAAATTCTATACTTTATCCCTGTACCACAGTGCACAACAATATCTCTACTTCACCCAGTCCCAACATCTTCTATGACCTCAGAAACACACTTCCCTTACTCTTAGATCCACAATTGCATCTCAGAACCTTTAACCCTCCAGCGCCACATGCAGAGCAATGGATATATTGATATTCCACCTAAAGCCAAACATATTTTTCACAAGACATGCCCAGGGCTAAGGAAATCCAAAGCTAACTTCAACCATGACTTCACAATAACTTCCGTTAGTGACAAAGGTGGTTGACTTACAGTTTTTACCGCCGCTACTGGCACATGCACAGCACTCTTTCAATTTTAATTTTATTTGTGTGAGAAAATCAGAATTATTGGTTCATGCTCCTGTAAGCCATACAACGCTAAGGATGCCTTTACAGTTGCACCTTTTATCACCAAAGCAATCAATATACATAAAAGTATTGTTTTATGATGTCAAATATTTTGTCATGTACTTTTGCTACTGTTATTGATAAAAATAGCTATTTGTAAGAGCTCTTGTTTTTTCTCCTGGTGTAATCATGTATTATTATTGTATTGTCAACTACGTTTATGGTTGTTTACATACCGAATAACGTTTTTGAATCGAATCGCCTTTACAGTATTATTCAGTTTATTACGACTAGAAGTGGTACAATCAGAGTCTTCTTCAGACCTTTACTCTAATGCAAACATAAAACAGAAACTTCTTCGCTTCTGGGAATTGATCTCCATCAGTCAAACCATTCACTAATTTCTTTTTTATGTAATTCATGAAGGGTCCTTCTTTATCACTTCATCTCATTTTCCATTACTCTGGCTAGTCCCTCTCCCACCATCATGACCAACTGTTACTTTGTTTTTGTCCTGCATTTTATCTCCTTCTTGGATGCTCAGGAATCTCAGGTGGGAGTAAGTTACTAAATGTTGCAGACTTTTCATTTATTGTACCTCAAAATTATACTCCATGATCCACACTTGGATCTCTGGGAGCTACACCTCCATCAAATACTCAAAGATATATGAAAGAGGTTTGTGGTCAGCTTAGCTTTAAATTGATTGAATGACTAGTAATATTCAAATACCTCCATCTCCACTGCAGAATACTGTATGTCACTACTCACGCCCTAAGAGACAAATGCAACATTTCTTTTATTCTTCCATTATTGTACACATATATGTGGATGACACACAAATCTTCTCTTTACCCTCTTTCACTATAAAGGTAAATTCCTACATCGCTACCTTTAACTTACCTGTTTCCTAACTATCTGCTACTACGTCACCATTGACTTTCTTCTACTTAATGCTGTAAAATCGAAAATCTCCACCACCCACCACCCTTCTCATCTCCTTCCCATCTCGGAGACCATCATTCCATCCTCCACAAGGAGAAACGAGGGAATGATTATTGAGGCTATTGATTCACAATTGAGGAATCATCTCTTCCACAGGATAGGGACAGAGCATCAGCTCCCAAGCATTAGAAAGCTCCAGCATCACCTCCTTTTCCATCCCACTACAAATCTCCTTTGTACATCTGTCATAAGTAATCTAGATTACTGCAACAGCTTGTTCATGGAACTCAACAAGTATGCATTCTCTCCAATTGACAATGTTAGCAGCTTTTCAACCTAACATTCTTCTCCCTTTCACTTAAAAAAACATCTCCCCCTCCTGCCGTTAGGGTGTTTGAATCGCAGCCAATGGCAAAGACCAGCGTGAAATCTTTATCCTAATCTTCAAATCAATTTATGGGCTGGACCTTCACCCGTCACACCTCAACTTGATCAATGCAATCTGCTAATGCACACCTGCTCCCAGTTCCCACTTGTGCTATTTTTCCCTACTTGGTACCCTGAAACCCCCCTCCCCCCTCCCAGAGAGCTCAATATCATTTCCAAACGAGCCACCATTAAAGCTAGATTCAAAACACCTCACTGACCAGAAGTTTTACCACCATGGTGTAAAGGCCGCATCCAGCCATCTGTCTGCTCACCATCAGCCCGGGAAAATATAAAAATGTGAATGTGTTTAAGTAAGTGTAATGTGCATGTCCTGTGAGTACATCATCCTGCACCTTGGCTTCCCTGACCACCGTTCTATGTAAATCAACACATCTGTTTATTGTCCTCCATACTGCAATTGATCTTTTATACGATTTGTTATTCAAATCCAATCCCAATAAATTGTGCCTAAACCAACGGCAATCAAGCCTTACTTATTAAGTTTAGTTTCACAATGATACAAAATTCCAGCCACACATACTTACATGTCCTTTGTGCACGTATAAAACCCTTTTGGCTATCACACAGAGAGGCAAGTGTTTGAACTAATGTTTTAGCAAACATTTCATTGTCTTAATTCAAGAGAAAAATGGACAGTTTATTTCCTTTAAGAAACTTAACATCACTAAATTCATTAATAAAGGTGAAAAATGTAAACTTTTAAGTGCTCCCATAATGTCAAATGTTGTACTTAGAGACACAATCTGGGCATGCAGACCTTGCTCAGAACAGGATTCAGGAGATGGAATTCTATGAGGATAGCTACCCTGAGTGATGTTTGTAGAGCGAGGATTCTAAAAGCATTTCACCTACTTAAAATTGAATATGAGATGGCAGATACTGAGGCTTTTCCTTACCTGCATCTGTGCTAGGCCCTAAAACATTTGTGGATCTTAAGAATGAGGCACAGGACACCTCGTCCATAAAGTATAAAGTGTTAAATTAATCTTTTCATGCACAATGGCATCCAAGATCTACAAACCTCTGTTCAACAACCATGTAGTATGAAATTTCTCCAGGCTCGATGGCTGGCTGATCTAGACCATATTGAGAAAGCTGTTTAGGAATAAATGATGTAACCTAAAGAAGTGAGGAATCGCCAAGCTCCAGGCAGGTACAATATAAAATTTGACGTAGAGACTCTGATTACAAGCAATTGGAGCAACATTTATTCCTCCAAATAAAATCCAACTTCACTGAGTTGCAATTTGTTGTGTAACAAAAATACCACGAAACTATGAGTCTTTCCTCATAAATAGGGAGTAATATGCAGATTTTAGTCTTTACTACATCAAAATCAGCATGATCTGGTTCTTACCAGGATTCACCACCTTTCAAGTAATATCCGCAGGTTTGACCTGCTGAAATGTATCCAGAGGATGTGATTTTTATTTCACTACTTAATACTACTGCTACATATATGTGCAGGATTTGGAGTTACTGTAAATTTTGAAATTTTAAGGCCAGCTCATAGTGAGAGCCTGTAGCTACTATACTCAAATACAGATGTTATGGTTTGGTAAAACTAATAACCATGCATGTTTGTGAGGATGCAGCCAACCACATACTTTTTGCCTTATTTGGAATGCCATAGTTATGTGTGTTTTGGAAGGAGGTTGTGGAATGCCTCAGCAGCATCATTGAGCTCTCTGTGCCTTTACATACTGGTGTAATGTTGTTTGGGATGTCAGATGCCTAGAATACTGCCTTTGAAATATGTCAAGCTTTTAAGGATGTAGGATTGGGCGCAGTACGTTGAGAAATTGCCAGACTGTGGAGGCGGAAGATAGACACCACATTTTGCGAACTGGTGCACGGCAGCAGAATAGGATATCCATACTGGTTGAGGTCGTCTTTACATGTTTATTAAACTAGGAGACCTGAGGAGAATGTTCTTTGAAGAGAGACTAACTGGTCTGAATGAAGGTGGTCATCCAATAATAAATTATCTATGAACCACATTGAGAATCAGAAGTCAAGTCAAAAATTGGGGATACTGCTGTTAAACCTGGTAGGGTCTCCAACACTCTTGCCCAGCTGAAATCTATGGGAGCCATACCAGGAGATGGATGGCAAACACTCGGTCGCCATGATCATCACTCTGATACACCTGGATGAGATACCCCATGGGAGGTCTGATTTAATTGAATAATGGAGGATGAGCCTCTTTCTCCAGCATTCATCAGAGTCACTCTACTATGTGTGATTTGGAAGTTTGGGAAAGCTGCCATTCGTTACTGGTCTCTCTGGGATCAAGCTGTCCTGTGTCTGTTTCTGATGTTGCGGAGGCTGTATCCAGGCCTAGCACCACACAGGCGTCTTTGATTTTGTTAATGGCGAGTTAATGGCCCTTGAGGGTGAAGTGAAGGCAGAAAGGGTACCATCAGCTGGTGGGTATTTTTTCTCTCAGGTAGGAGGTTACATCTTTAAATTCTCATCGTTTATCTAGGGTGTAAAGGGAAACTTCTTGAAACAGCAACAAGGCATCGTCACAGAATATCTTGTTTTTTAGCTCTGCAATGCCTGGAGATTCCGATGTGGACAGTGCAAGGGATTTTACTGATTTCACCCTATTCCCTGCCACTGTGGGAGAAGACATGGGAGGGCTCCACTCTTTGCCGTTGTTAATTGTAATGTCCTCTATGAGCATGGCAGTGCTGAAAAAGGTTGAATGGTCTCGTCGAGGCCCTTGTAAAAGTGTCTTGTTGGGTGACACAAAGCTCTAAGCTGCCTCGAGCGTCTGTTATGGGAGAGGGCCCAAAAGACCGCAGGACTAGAAGCAGTTCTCTTGACTGGGAGTGAATGTTTGATTTGCTCTGCATTCCGTCCATTTGTGTGTCTTTTGCTTTCTTGCCCTAAGTGCGCCGGGTATGCCCAGACGTGGGTCCCCGGCTCACTGTGCCACTTGATTCCAGCTAGCCTGGCTGATGAAGGGTGATACCCCAAAACCAGTAACAGGATGCTTATTTCCGGTCCAAGGAGGACCTGGCTTGGCAGTTCGGGAGACTGTTCCATGAGCCACAGGGTCAATACTGATTTGCTTATGGCTGGTTCTAAACTGGGGTGGCATGGTGAGCACAAGAACGATGGATTTAACCCAGATCGCTTGACTGGGGGGTGAATGTTTGATTTGCTCTGCATTCTGTCCATCATCTGTGTGTCTTTTACTTTCTCAACCTAAGTGTGCCGGGTATGTCCAGACGTGGGTTCCGGGCTCACTGTGCCACTGGATTCAAGGTAGCCTGGCTGATGAAGGGTGATGCCTCAAAACCGGTCCCAGGATGCTTGTTTCCGGTCCAGGGAGGACCCGGCTTAGCAATTCCGGCTGGACTGTCCCCAAGAGGCACAGGGTCAAGACTAATTTGCACATGTCTGGGTCTAAACTGGGGGGGGGGCATGGTGAGCAAAAGAACGATGAATTTAACCCAGATCTCTTGACTGGGGGTGAATGTTTGTTTTGCTCTGCATTCAGTCCATCATCTGTGTGTCTTTTACTTTCTCATCCTAAGTGTGCCGGGTATGCCCAAACGTGGGTTCCGGGCTCACTGTGGCACTGGATTCAAGGTAGCCTGGCTGATGAAGGGTGATGGCCTGAAACCGGTCCCAGGATGCTTGTTTGCAGTCCAAGGAAGACCCGGCTTAGCAGTTCGGGCTGGACTGTTCCCAAGAGGCACAGGGTCAAGACTGATTTGCACATGGCTGGGTCTAAATAGGGGGGCACTATTCTTGTGGGGACTTGAGTGCAATAACGCACTCACGCTGTGGGGACTTGATTGCACTGTGCGGACTTGAACACAGGTCCCCACAAGGCAATGTCTTCTGAATGATAAACAAGCTTTGGCTATGTTGTAGAGCATTGTGGCTGCGGTGCATCATGCTGAAAAGTTATAATAAAAAGTGTTCAGCATTTTTGTTACCTTTATACAAACCAAGATGACATTATATACAACTGAACAACCTGATTAAAAAAAGATTTTAACATAAAAAATGTCTTCTAGTTTTTGGGAATTGCTCTGCTGGCAACTTCTTCCTGCCTGTTTTCATGCTTGTTTGTTAGAATCTTTTTTGTTATGGGGGAGCGGGACATAAATAACGGGGGAGTGGAGGCTGGAAAACAGTAATTTAATAAGAACACGAGCTGCGAACGAACACTAGGGGAGAATCAATAGTTGCCAGAATCTGAGGGCAGACTGGCGTGATGCTTAGGTGGTGCGCTGATGCAAAATGGTGGTGGTGAGTGAGGTTTGGTGCTCAGGTGGTGTCACTATATGGTGTGGATTGAAGATATGTTGTGGATTGTAGAGTTGTGGAGTTGAAATGTGTTGTTTGGTGTGTAATTATGTGGTGTGTATTGGAAATGTGTAGAGTTGAATTGTGTGGCCTGGAACTGTGGTGTTGAATGAAATTATGCTTAGCGAAATTGTGTCATGTTGTGGAGTGCATTTATGTTGATTGGTGGTATGTGGCATAGAGTGTAATTATGTGGTGTGTGATTATGTGGTACTGAGTGCTATTATGTGGAGTGTATTTATGTTTCAACGAGTAGAGTAATTACATGGAGTGTAATTATGTGGTAGAGTGGTATTATGTGGAGTGTATTTATATTGCATTGAGTAGAGTGTAATTATGTGGCATGTTATTACGTGGCACTGAGTGGTATTATGTGCAGTGTATTTATGTTGCATTGAGTAGAGTGTAAATAAGTGACGTGTAATTATGTGGCACTGAGTGGTATTATGTTGAGTGCATTTACGTTGCATTGAGTAGAGTGTAAATATGTGGCGTATAATTATGTGGCACTGAGTGGTATTATGTGGAGTGTATTTATGTTGCATTGAGTAGGGTGTAATTCTGTGGCATACAATTATGTGGTACTGAGTGGTATGTGGGGTGGATGTATGTTGCATTGAGTAGAGTGTAATTATGTGGCATGTAACTATGTCACACTGAGTGGTATTATCTGGAGTGCATTTATGTTGCACTGAGTAGAGTGTAATTATGTGGCATGTAATTATGTTGCACAGTGTTATTATGTGGAGTGTATTTATGTTGCATTGAATAGTGTAATTATGTGACGTGTAATTATGTGGTACTGCATGGTATTATGTGGAGTGTATTCATATTGCACTGAGAAGAGTGTAATTATGTGGCATGTTATTATGTGGCACTAAGTGGTATTATATGGAGTGTATTTATGTTGCAATGAGTAGAGTGTAATTATGTGGCGTGTGATTATGTGGCACTGAGTGGTATTACATGGAGTGTATTTATGTTGCATTGAGTAGACTGTAATCATGTGGCGTGTAATTATGTGGCACTGAGTGGTATTATGTGGAGGGTAATTATGTTGCATTGAGTAGAGAGTAGTTATGTGGCTTGCAGTTATGTGGTACTGAGTGGTATGTGGGGTGTATTTATGTTGCGTTGAGTAGAGTGTAATTATGTGGCGTGCAACTATGTCACACTGAGTGGTATTATGTGGAGTGTATTTATGTTGCAGTGAGTAGAGTAAAATTATGTGACTTGTAATTATGTGGCACAGTGTTATAATGTGGAGTGTATGTTGCATCGAATAGATTGTAATTATGTGACGTGTAATTATGTGGTACTGAGTGGCATTATGTGGAGTGTATTTATGTTGCATTGAGTAGAGTGTAATTATGTGATGTGCAATTATGTGGCACTGAGTGGTATTATATGGAGTGTATTTATGCTGCATTGAATAGAGTGTAATTGTGACATGTGATAATGTTGTACTGAGTGGTATTATGTGGAGTGTATTTATGTTGCAATGAGTAGAGTAATTACATGGTGTGTAATTATGTGGTAGTGAGTGGTATTATGTGGAGTGTATGTTGCATCGAGTGCAGTGTAATTATGTAGCACATAATTATGTGGCACTGAGTGGTATTATGTGGAGTGTATTTATGTTGCAATGAGTAGAGTGTAATTATGTGGCGTGTGATTATGTGGCACTGAGTGGTATTATGTGGAGGGTAATTATGTTGCATTGAGTAGAGAGTAGTTATGTGGCTTGCAATTATGTGGTACTGAGTGGTATGTGGGGTGTATTTATGTTGCATTGAGTGTGACTTGTAATTATGTGGCACAGTGTTATTATGTGGAGTGTATGTTGCATTGAATAGAGTGTAATTATGTGATGTGCAATTATGTGGCACTGAGTGGTATTATATGGAGTGTATTTATGCTGCATTGAATAGAGTGTAATTGTGACATGTGATCATGTTGTTCTGAGTGGTATTATGTGGAGTGTATTTATGTTGCAATGAGTAGAGTAATTACATGGTGTGTAATTATGTGGTAGTGAGTGGTATTATGTGTAGTGTATGTTGCATTCAGTTGAGTGCAATTATTTGGCGTGTAATTATGTGGCACTGAGCGGTATTATTTGGAGTGTATGTTGCATTGAGTGCAGGGTAATTATGTAGAACAATCACAGGAGTTATACCCGTAGACCCAACTGAGATTGGGTAAATACTGTGTGAATTCGACAATATCTCAGCAGGATATATTGGAATTATTTAAAATGGTATGTACAAGACATTACAAAAAAACAAAAGAGAGGAGACTTAAGGTTGTTCTTTCAATGCGCCAATAGGCGTCATATATTTAGAAGATCAAAAGAATTATATGGAGTGTATTTATGCTGCATTGAATAGAGTGTAATTGTGACATGTGATAATGTTGTACTGAGTGGTATTATGTGGAGTGTATTTATGTTGCAATGAGTAGAGTAATTACATGGTGTGTAATTATTTGGTAGTGAGTGGTATTATGTGGAGTGTATGTTGCATCGAGTGCAGTGTAATTATGTAGCACATAATTATGTGGCACTGAGTGCTATTATGTGGAGTGTATTTATGTTGCATTGAGTAGCGTGTAATTATGTGGTGTGTAACTGTTGCACTGAGTGGTATTATCTGGAGTGTATGTTGCATTGAGTACAGTTTAATTATGTGGGGTGTAATTATGTGGCACTGAGTGGTATTATTTGGAGTGTATATTGCATTGAGTGCAGTGTAATTATATAGCATATAATTATGTTGCACTGAGTGGTATTATGTGGAGGGTATTTATGTTGCATTGAGTAGAGTGTTATTATGTGGCGTGTAACTGTTGCACTGAGCGGTATTTTGTGGAGTGTATTTATGTTGCATTGAGTAGAGTGTAATTATGTGGCATGTAATTATATGGCACAGTGGTATTATGTGGAGTGTATTTGTGTTGGATTGAACAGAGTGTAATTATATGACGTGTAATTATGTAGCACATAATTATGTGGCACTGAGTGGTATTATGTGGAGTGTATATTGCATTGAGTGCAGTGTAATTATGTAGCACATAGTTATGTGGCACTGAGTGGTATTATGTGGAGTGTATTTTGCATTTAGTAGAGTTTAATTATGTGGGGTGTAATTATGTGGCACTGAGTGGTATTATTTGGAGTGTATGTTGCATTGAGTGCAGTGTAATTATGTAGCATATAATTATGTTGCACTGAGTGGTATTATGCAGGGTGTATTTATGTTGCATTGAGTAGAGTGTAATTATGTGGCATGTAATTATGTGGCACTGAGTGGTATTATGTGGAGTGTATATTGCATTGAGTGCAGTGTAATTATGTAGCACATAATTATGTGGCACTGAGTGGTATTATGTGGAGTGTATTTTGCATTTAATAGAGTTTAATTATGTGGGGTGTAATTATGTGGCACTGAGTGGTATTATTTGGAGTGTATGTTGCATTGAGTGCAGTGTAATTATGTAGCATATAATTATGTTGCACTGAGTGGTATTATGCGGAGTGTATTTATGTTGCATTGAGTAGAGTGTAATTATGTGGCGTGTAACTGTCGCACTGAGCGGTATTTTGTGGAGTGTATTTATGTTGCATTGAGTAGAGTGTAATTATATGGCGTGTAATTATATGGCACAGTGGTATTATGCGGAGTGTATTTGTGTTGCATTGAATAGAGTGTAATTATGTGACGTGTAATTATGTGGTACTAAGTTGTATTATGTTGAGTGTATTTATGTTGCATTGAGTAGAGTGTAAATATGTGGCGTTTAATTATGTGACACTGAGTGGTATTATGTGGAGGGTACTTATGTTGCATTCAGTAGAGAGTAGTTATGTGGCTTGTAATTATGTGGTACTGAGGGATATGTGGGGTGTATTTATGTTGCATTGAATAGAGTGTAATTATGTGGCGTGCAACTATGTCACACTGAGTGGTATTATGTGGAGTGTATTTATGTTGCATTGAGTAGAGTGTAATTATGTGGTACTGAGTGGTATTATGTGGAGTGTATTTATGTTGCATTAAATAGAGTGTAATTGTGACATGTGATTATGTGGTACTGAGTGGTATTATGTGGAGTGTATTTATGTTGCAATGAGTAGAGTAATTACCTGGTGCGTAATTATGTCGTAGTGAGTGGTATTATGTGGAGTGTATTTATACTGCATTGAGTATAGTGTAATTATGTGGCATGTTATTACTTGGCACTGAGTGGTATTATGTGGAGTGTATTTATTTTGCATTGAGTAGAGTGTAATTATGTGGCATGTAATTATGTGGCACTGAGTGGTAGTATGTGGAGTGTATGTTGCATTCAGTTGAGTGTAATTATGTGGCGTGTAATTATTTGGCACTGAGTGGTATTTGGAGTGTATGTTGCATTGAGTGCAGTGTAATTATGTAGCACATAATTATGTGGCACTGAGTGGTATTATGTGGAATTTATTTATGTTGCATTGAGTAGAGTGCAATTATGTGGCGTGTAACTCTGTCACACTGAGTGGTATTTTATGGAGTGTATTTATGTTGCATTGAGTAGAGTGTTATTATGTGGTGTGTAATTATGTGGCATAGTGTTATTATGTGGAGTGCATTTATGTTGCATTGAATAGAGTGGGATTATGTGACGTGTAATTATGTGGTACTGAGTGGTAATATGTTGAGTGTATGAATGTTGCATTGAGTAGAGTGTAAATATGTGGCGTGTAATTATGTGGCACTGAGTGGTATTATATGGAGTGTATTTATGTTGCACTGAGTATAGTATAGATATGTGGCGTGTAGTTATGTGGCACTGACTGGTATTATGTGTAGTGTATTTATGTTGCATTGAGCAGAGTGTAATTATGTGGCTTGTAATTATGTGGCACTGAGTGGTATTATGTGGAGTGTCTGTTGCATTCATTATAGTGTAATTATGTGGCATGTAATTATGTGGCACCGAGTGGTAATATTTGGAGAGTATGTTGCATTGACTGCAGAGTAATTATGTAGCACATAATTATGTGGCACTGAGTGGTATTATGTGGAGTGTATTTATGTTGCATTGAGTAGAGTGTAATTATGTGGCACTTAGTGGTATTATGTTGCGGGTATTTATGTTGCATTGAGTAGAGTGTAGTTATTTGGCTTGTAATTATGTGGTATTGAGTGGTATGTGGGGTGTATTTATGTTGCATTGAGTAGCGTGTAATTATGTGACATGTAATTATGTGGTACTGAGTGGCATTATGTGGAGTGTATTTATGTTGCATTGAGTAAAGTGTAATTATGTGATGTGTAATTATGTGGTACTGAGTGGTATAATGTAGAGTGTATTTATGTTGCATTGAATAGAGTGTAATTATGACATGTGATTATGTGGCACTGAGTGGTATTATGTGGAGTGTATGTTGCATTGAATAGAGTATAATTATGTGGCGTGCAGTTATGTAGGATTTGCAATAAATGTTGCGAATCCTACATATTCGGTAATTGCGAATAGCAAATTGCGATTTGCAATTAAGGTATACCTTCCCATTCATTCCTATTGGCCGAGAGGCCCATAGGGATGAATGGGAAGACATTCTCAATTTGCGATACCCAATTAGAGAATCGGAAATTGCAAATGCAATTTCAGGGGTGCCAGGGTGTCAAAAGGACACCCTGTTGCACCCCTGAAATGAGCATAGGTGCAGATGTGGCACACATACATGCCCTAAGGGCATGTATGTGAGTCACATGGCACTTTGAAAAATACATAAAAGTGAATTTTTCAAAGAAATCGCAAATTTCCACCAACTTGAAGTTGGTGGTAATTTGCGATTCATAAAGTCCAAATTGCACTTTTTCTGTGCTTTTTACATTGCATTTAAGGAATCAAAATTTGCGATTCCTTAAATGCAATGGCAAAATAGGGTATCGCAAAATTTGCGATTCCTTATTTTGCGAGGGGTGGTTTGTGTCATACATATGACACTGCTGTTTTGCGATCGCAAACGCTGAAATTCTCCGATTTCGGCATTTGCCATCGCAAAATTGCCTTCAGACATATGGTCCTATATTTGTAAAATGTGCTTAAAGTGATTTTTGGTAAATTTGGATACGATAGTCAAGAAAATTGAAAATATCTTCACTTTCCAAGTAACTTATATCCTCCTTTGGAAAAGCGGGTCTGGATACTGGAGTGTTTGAGAAAGCGGCCTTACAAGACATTAGGATACTGAGAAATAAACTCTAACAGTACATCACCGTATTACAAAAGACAAACAGCATCTGTAAAAACTGGGTACGCACCCGCACCAACTAAGTCCCAATTTGTATCTATCAAAGAGTATGTGTGGCGGGTTCTAGACCCTCAGTATCCTGCTGCTGTAGTGACTGCTTGGGCATTTTGGTGTTTCTTCGATAGAATGGGAGACTCCTTGAATTCAATGCAGATTTATTGATATAACCACAATTTGTTAACCTTTATTTTCAAACAAAAATTCATAATTATGATTCCTGGTCATAATTTGTAAAGTATCATAATATTTTATTTTAAAAAATAGCCAACTGCAAATATCTCACAATAACATATTACATTTCTCCAAGGGCAATCAACAACTGTTTCGTCCAGAATTGACGTTTATCAAGGCAGGGCCTTTAGTGTGAACAATCATTGGTTACCTGTGAAGTAAATGTTGGGTAGTGCAAGAAGACAAAAAGAGGGAACTTGCATGTTTTATTTGAAAAGAAATCTTGAGTAATTTTGTTGTGAGATATCAATAAATCTGTAACTAACAGTATGTTGAGTGACATCTTTCTTTCTGAAACTAAACAGCTCATGAGCCTTAGTCATCTGTGTGATTCTCTGGTGATCTTTCGCTCTTGTGCTTCTACCCCATGGCCTCTGTGTGGCGCTTTTCCCCTCCCACCCACTCCTTCTTTACCCCCCAGCCACTCTAACACCTGCCGTCCTTTTTTGTTTCTAATTGGAGCTTTCACGCAAAAAATATCATACTTTTTTTTTTACCGATACAAGTGGCATTTGTCATCTTGGATTGGTAAATACAAAACTAAAGGAAATGGTGCACGCTGCATTGTGCTATTAAACATTTTTGACGATGCTGCACAGTGTCCCAACGCTGGGCAGCACTGCCACAAGTGATTGACAAAGGAAAGACCTACTGGCTTTGTTAATGCTTGTTTTGAATAGCCCTGTATACAGGACAGTGCCAAACAAAACTGCTCCCTAAAGGCCATACAAATCTATCTATTCTTTTGCAGTAATGGATTAATTTGGGATCAATTCTTTTACAGAATCTTTGTCTAAAATACTGTGACAGTTTTTGAAATCCATGGGAAAAGAAAATATGTAAAACACACTATATCCACAACTGCAAAGCTGGAAGGTCACCCCTTTCATTTTGCAAACCAGCTTGCATTTATCCTAGATATTCAAGCCCCTATATATTACCACTTCACAGACTGGATTACCTGAGGGACTTAGTATTTACAGTAGAGATGCAAGGTCATCAACAAAGACAACTCCTCGTGTATCCTGCATGTTTCTGGCTCCATCTGCCAACTGACCGCGTTTGGAAACTTGCAACGTACCCTCAAACCACAAGAGTCAGTAGCAGAGTAGAAGGGCTCAGAGTAGGCTCTCTTGCTGCTCAAGTGACCAGTCAGCCACCTGTATAGGGAATGCTCAATGCAGAGCTGTAGTCCAAGATGGTACCCACTGACTTATAGATTGTAAACTAAATATTTCCCTCATCCTGTGTCTTGATGCCACCCTGTTCTGCCATTACTCGCTGGACCAAAGCACTGCTGTGCCAAAGCACTGGCCAGTTTTGCAAACCAATGATACAGCCTTAAGGGTGATTGGGCACTTATTCTAACTAGACACTTTACGTTGGCAGTCCACAAAGCTCTTTTACCCCTTCCGGCAAGATATAAGAATTTAGAGATGGCCAACTCTGTTCACAAGGCTCCTTCCCTCTTCTTTACGGCTACCTTATTTTCTCCATCTTCTTCATTTCTTCTACACTGCCCACCTCAGCATTTTGATGCAACCATAGAGTTTCATCGCATATTATTTAAGCAATAAATAATTTTACTCTCCGATGGGTTTATCCAATCCATCCTTGGTTGCTGCGTGTTGCATCAGCCAAACTTTTAACCCGAAGGGAGCAGCACCCCTTGATACCTGCCAAGCAATCAGACACCAAGGTGATAATGGCAAAATTGCAGGTAGACTAAGCAAACAAGCAAATTAAGTAATACCATACATTTTAAGAAAGTGGAAGGTTTTAGGTGACTCTGGGGAAAACAAACATATAGCCCTCATATTTATGGGGCTCAAAGGAACATTTGCTCCTCCCAGTAAACATTTTGTTTTGCTCTCTCTTTATTTGTGTACATTGAATGGGAGGTTCCTATTGGTGTCAGACTCAGCCTACTCCTCCTCCAGACCGCGCACAACTTACTTCCACATGCTGGGTGGAGATCTCAATACGCCTTCACGATTTGTTTGGAACTTATCACTGAAGAGGAACTTTACAGTAAGTGCAATTTCCGTTTCTACAAGACTCTCGGGAATCAATAAAGAGCACACATACATCTTAACAATGATCATAGATCAAGGGTAAGTTGCACCCAATTTGTTGGCCAGTGAGGCTCAATAATGGTATCCATAAAGAACTGAAGAAATCGACTCACTGAAGTAGTGTAATAAAATGAAACAACATATATTGTAGACTAATAATCAAAGCCCATTTCCTCTCAATTTCAGAAATAAGCTACATCAAGCATAGTTTCTCTAATGAACCGACCACTGCAGAAGTTTTCCTGATCCAACATCATCACAAGAATGACATTTACATTTATTTGGAACTTTTACTGCTTCCACCAAAAAACTAAAACGACCAAAGAGACCATTAATTTTACTAAAAAATTATTTGTACCTAAAAAGATGTTGTTGCGTCCTGGATCTGATGATACAAAGTGCTTGTTAAGGCTTCCAGATAATGAGACAATTACCACTGGATATATAGTGAGGGTGTAACGCACATACTCGTCGAAGACAAAGTTTTCAAGAATAAACCTTCGATGGGAAAACATTTAACAGGAAACAACAAATTAAAATACGGCAACCAGTGACAAGATGCAAAAAAACTTACTTTGGCTCAAATAGGAAGTAACATCACTGGTGTATGTTTTCTTTTCAAACAAAGACATACACATGAAGATGGAGCATGGCTATTGTTAAATGAAATGCATAACCCAAAATTGATCTATCACTTGTTTTCAACAGGATGCCATCTTTTTACCAAAAATGCTAAATCATAGACAGCTGTTGGAGAAGCAACAACGAAAGCAAAAACAAGCAGCAGCTTTTTCCTAGACGTTTCAACGAAACTGACGAGCACTATCAACATGTTTTTTGATTACCTGAATTCTTTTAACCAATATTGCTCAATTGGTTCTTCATTTTCTTCCACCATAGTGTCTTTCCACGTTTCGCATCACATTCTGTACTAAGGGTCACAATCCTTAAACAACAGGGAAGTACTGTAGTTGTTTCTGCCATTTATACATATCACGAGCTTCCGTCACCAACATCCATTGTTCACTGTGCATGAAGCGCTATAGTTCAGGTGCTACAAAATGGTACTTCACCCACACATAAATGGCGAACAACCTTTTTTTTTTTTTTTTTTTTTTTATTGAGTTTTTTCTGGCGTCATACAAAAAGAAGTATACAATACAATACAATACAATAGCTGTTCAACAAAGATCCCAAAGCAGTCCTGTTAAGAAAACAAAGTGGAAAAACTCTCAAATTAAATCATTCCAGAGCCGAGCATATAGCTAAAAGCTAAGGTTTCTCCAGCTAACTAAAGGGGCCCAAATATTTCTCCCCAGTTCCCTTTTTTTAACACTTTTTAATTCCTATAAACAAGACTCCATGTTATGTACCCCGAGCAGCCTTGACAACCACATTTGAAAAGTAGGAGGAGAAGGATCTTTCCAGCCAGCGGAGATAAGTATGCACAGAACAGCCATAGAAATAAAAACCAAAGCTTCCGCCATAGAGCATAATTTCATTCTTCTATCCACTCCCAGTAACATCAGAGTGGAAGATATAACAATTCTACATTTTAAGAGTCCCTCCAAAAATATTGATATTTCATTCAAAGTACTAGATAATTTTTCACACTGATGAAACATATGTAGTAAATCCGCTGGACCTTTATTACATCTAGGGCATTTATCATTCATCACCACGCCCCAGGCAAACATCTTAGCAGGGGTATGGTAGAGATTAAACAGCGTTTTGTAGTGCTGAGCCCGGAGATTAGATGAGCGCAGAAATTTCTTATCTAGCATAATGGCTAAATCTAAGTCCACATCGGGATCCGCTAGTTTAGCTGCCAGTGTAGATTCTACTTTCACCAGGTCGTCCTGAATTCCCTCCATTAACAGACTGTAAATAGGTTTAATTTTATTTCCCCCATTACCTAAATAATCCATCAAAGGAAAACGTGTGGCTGTCAAAATTCTCGGTCTGAAAGCCATCAATGTATGTGCTACTTGTCTATACAATAGCCAGTGGTTAGAGGGGATCCCGAATCTATACTGAACTACTTCAAAGCCTAAAACTGCCCCCCCCCACCACAATATCGCCTATAGATCTAATTCCTTTTTCAATCCAACACTGGCTAATCTTATTGATGCCGAGAGCGGAAACAAATTCGAATTCCAAAGGAGAAGATAGGAGTTAAACTTGGGAATTTCCAGCAGTTTTTGGGACGCTTTCCAGACGCTCCAGACCCCGTTCACCGTCTTTAACCGCACCTTCTTATAGTATCTCCAATCAACCTCCCTCAGGAGCAGCCCTATGGCGTTCTTCCCAAATAATAGCTCAAAAAGGTTTGGAGGGCCAACTCTATCACCCTGGGCTGCGGCTGAGCTAGGGGCCCTTTGAAACAGAATTGACATATACGCCAGAAGACACGAAGAGTGATAAAGTAGAAGATTTGGGAGAGCCAAACCTCCCCTCTCGAGCGGGAGTGACATAAACTTCATAGACCGTCTGGTTTTCCCGAACTGCCAGGTGAACCTATTAAACAAAACCTCAAGATCTTTTAATATTTTTTCCTCCAGTACTAGAGGGATTGCACGAAACAAATAAAGGATCTTCGGAAAGAATGTCATCCTAAGGGCATTTATCCTTCCCACCAGGGAGAGATGTAAAACATCTAGCCTTTTTAGCTCTGCTTCCATCGATACCATTAGGGGACAATAATTCTCCGCAATGATCTTATCAACATCAGCATTAATTCTGATCCCCAAGTAAACTGCTGAATCTACAAACCTGGAATCTGTCTTGATAATGTTCTTTGTGCAGATGATCTGTGTCTTCCCTTCATTGAGCAGATACCCAGACCTGCTGCCAAAATCCTTAGCCAACTGCACCAGTGCGGGCAAAGCCAGGTGTGGATCCATGGTAAGGATCGCCAGATCATCTGCATAAGCTAACAGTTTTGTTGAATGGCCATTAAATATAACAGGGCTAATCCGAGGACAACCCAGAATTCTATATATCAGGGGGTCGATATATAACGAAAAGAGTATCGGAGAACAGGGACAGCCCTGCCACGTTCCTCTCTTAATTATTATCTTCTCTGAGCTCTCTCCCATTACCGACACCCTGGCCACCGGATCTTTATACATGGCTCGAATAGCTTTGATAACCTTGGGTCCAAAGCCCCTAGCAGCAAGCATGTTCCAGAGATATTTCCAGACTACGCGGTCAAATGCTTTCTCCGCATCGAGGAGGATCATGGCCATCTCCCTCCCTCCAGCAGCAAGGGCATCAAATAAGGCTATAGCTCGCCGTGTATGATCCGTAGTGCCCCGCCCGGGCACAAACCTATGCTGCCAAGGGGAGACAAGGCCGCCAATGACCCTCCCCAGCCTTTTGGCCCAGATTTTAGAGTATAATTTTGTGTCGGCATTGATAAGTGAAATAGGGCGATAAGAGCCCGGATTCTCCTTGGGCTTGCCCTTCTTATGGAAGATAATTATATTAGTCTCCTTCCATGAATCCGGGATAACACCTGTACACAAAATACCATTAAAAAGATCTAACAAAATGGGAAGTAACTCTGATTCCAGACTTTTATAAACCTCTAGGGGGATTCCATCAGGGCCGACCGCTTTCCCTGCTGCAAGTTCATGAAGGGCGTCTTTAATCTCACTGACCGTAAAGTCCTTATCCAACTCCTCCCTAGATGAAACATCAAGTGCAGGCCCCAGGTCTCCATTCCCTACAATATTTTGATCTTGCTGTTGGGCTTGATGGTTCTCGTCATCATAAAGTTTTTGATAGAAGTTTTTAAAGACTTTTAATATGCCTTTAGTCTCCGAGTATACCATACCATCTTCATGTATTTTCGTAATAACATTCTTTGTTCTGTCCTGTCTCAGACGTAATGCCAGAATCCTACCTGCCTGTTCCCCAGTCTCATATCGCTTAGCCCTTGAGGCCTGATAATCTCCAGCCCCCTTTTGTATAACCAATTTTTGCAAATCAGCTTTAATAACCACCATACTTCTTAGGCTCTCCAACCCATCCATTCCATTGCCGATTTCCCTAATATGCAACTCCTCCGCATTCGCTAAATCCAGCATAAGCCTGTCAACCTTAGCCAAATCCTCTTTCCTTAATCTTGCCGAGCAGCTGATGGTTTCCCCCCTAAAGCCTGCATTAAAAGCTTCCCAAACATTATTCCTAGAGGAACTATATCGATTCGCATCAAAGAATTCCAAAGACCATTTTTTGATGTGATCAATAAACCTTTGATCAGATAATAGCCTTCTTTCAAAGGACCATTTTCTGTGCTTTTTCTCTACAAGATCTATTCTGCATGATAGGATAAGAGGATTATGGTCCGAGATTACTTTTGGGAGTTTCTTAATTCTAACCTTATTGATTTCAGACTGTGAAATAAAAAAGTAGTCTAATTTGAAGTATTTTTGGACCGGATTTGAAAAGTATGTAAATCCTGGGTCCTGGGGCTCCTTTTCACCCCAAACATCTTTTAACCCATGAGATTTTATAAGAGAGGACAGAGCACGAAACACCCTAGGTTTCCGTCCTGTATATTTGGATATACTATGCCAGGCAGAGGATATATTAAAATCGCCGCAAACTATCAAAGGGATTGGCCACCCTGCTAACTCTTCTTCAAGGTAGTCAAAGATTTCTGGATCATCACAATTTGACCCGTAAATCGAACAAATTGTAAATCCTAGGCTTAATTCTGCAATAACCCAACGACCTAACCTGTCACTTTTAACTCTCTTCACTCCCCCTAAAGATGGTCTGCCCAACAGTGCTACTCCCCTACTCGAAGAGGTCTGTGAAGAGCATGCTATCAGATCATAGCCCCTTATGTTGAGCAGATTTCGTTTATCCCATGACAAATGGGTCTCCTGCAGACAGATTAGATCCAACCTATTATATTTAACAAAATGATCCAGCCTTTGACGCTTCTTCCAGTCATTCAACCCATTAACATTAACAGTGCATATTTTAATATTCATAGTAATATGATTTCCTAAGCATCTTTGCCATACCAAGCCCAACAGTGAACAAAAACATTTTAATAGACAGTTTAGTAGAACAAGCTGCCAGAGCACAATCAATCCAGCAATCAGTACAGCCTAATCTCCTACAACACCAGAACCACTCTTTTTTATTTCCTCCCCCCCCTCCCCATGCCTCCCCCCCTAGACCATCCCCTCCCCCCGTACTCCCAAAAAAACCCCACACCCTCCCCTGTACCCAAGCCCAATGGCGAACAACCTTAGGAGTAGAATCACAGGCATGTTCTCTTACCTTCATAAACAAGACAGGTCCATGAGAACAGGGGAAGGGTAAGAGCTGCTCCCTCTTTGAAAAGTAGAATGCAAGAAATGAGGAGTTTAAATGCATATGTGTTAACTCAGAGCAGGTACACCTTGGCTAGAATCTGTGCTACATATAGCTCAGACATGCACTGGAAGTACTTTGGTTTATGAACTAAATTAAAGTAAAAAGGTCTGCCACAATGCATAAGTAATCACTTAAAAGTTGCCCAACGATCAGTCTTCCTGTTAATTTTGCAAGCAATTGATTTTATATATCTGGAGATCTGCAAGTAAATGTATCGATTAGAGAGAGGAGGCTGACGTAATGACCAGGAGACTTAATAAAGATGTAGATTTCTTCTTTATTTGGCAACCCCGAGCGAGGCCCAGGCAAGCAGCAATGTCACCAGCTCCAATGCATCTCCCTAACATTCTAACACACATTAATAAGTACTGAGAACACTCTAAGTGTTCTGATTCTTAATTCCTCAGAACAAGGACAATTCTTCCAAAGAGAAATACAAAAAAAACAATACTACACATCCCCCTTTTTACAGAAAAAAAGAAGAAAATTGGAGAAAAAAAATTGTAAAAAAACTGGTGAGACTGCACAAGATAAAATGGAAATTGTGAATCATAGTCTTCAAGTCACTTCAGTTTCACAATGGTTTTACCGAAGGTGCTAATTTTCTTTCCGCTAAACTCACCTTGCCCAGAGCCAAGGCACAGCTCAGAGCAATCTTCATTCCTCAGATCATCTCCACTCTGAACACAAATATTGGAATCAACAGGATTGGAAGAAGACAAACTCTCAGTGTGGACATTAATCCACCAATAGTTCTGCTTGTTGTTGAGCATAATTCAACATGTGACAAGGAACATTCTTAACTAAAGATAAACGACTCATATGGCATACACTGCCATCAGTTAATCTCACTGTGTTGTTCATGACCTTGACAATTTGTACAGGGGCACTAAATTTGCTTTTACCTTTAGCTACCTTTCTATTGGATTTTACACAAAACCATTGACCAACAGTCAACTTTACATCACGGACACCATGTTTCATTTCAAAGTTTTTTTTGTCCTTAAGTTGAGAAGTTAAAATACAACTCCTGATCTTTTTTATATCTCATTCCACTTGTTTGCTTCTATTCATCCAACATGGGTCGATCTTAGAGTGAGGAATACGGCCTCTCATAACATCAAAGGGACTCTCACCTTTGGCATCGTGACTAGTAACCCTGTAGGTCCATAGCATTTTCTTAAGTTCACAATCAATATTTTTCCTGCTTTGATTAGTCATTTCGAACACATCCTTAATAATGCGGTTGATCCTTTCCACGCCACCATTTCCCCTAGGATGATAGAGAGCAGTGCATCTATGTGAAATCCCTACCACCTCAAGTAATTCCTTCATTTCAACACACATACATTGGACACCATTATCTGTAAGAATGGTTTGAGGGAAACCTTCACACAGAAATACACTGTCCAGGAATTTAATGACACAACTAGTGTCAACTTTATTGACAACTTTAAGTTCAATCCACCTTGAAAAAAAATCCACTAACACGAGAATATACCTCTGAGATTCATCAGACCACACAATGGGACCCATAATGTCCAATGCTTCATCATACCAGGGAAGAGAAGTGCAACCTAAGAGCTTAAAGGAGGGTTGAGGGTTTTCTGAGATTTATCAGAATCCTCACATTCCATGCACTATCGCACAAACCTCTCTGTTTCAATATCAATTTTAGGCCACCAATAGAATGATTTGATGTTTTTCTTAGAACATGTTATACCTAGGCCTGGGCGGTAAATTCCGTTCCGCTCGCGGAATTTGCAGAATTTAGGTAATTTCGCGTTCCGCGGAGAACGCGGAATTCCCCAAAATTCTGCTTTCCGCGGCTTCGCGGAATTTTTTGCTTGTTCGCGATCTCAAATTGCGTGTTCGCGAGATATTTCCCCCCGAGCACGCAAACAGCGGTCGCGAACAGGAAAAAAGCATCGCGAACAAGCAATTCCGCGTGTTCGCGGAATTTCAGAGTGTTCGCTGAGATTTTTAACCATTTCGTGTAGATTTGCGTAACGCGACTACGCAAATTCCGCCCACCCCTAGTTATACCAATGTGACCTTCATGATAAAAAATAACTAATTTTACTTCTTAAGTTGCGTGGAGGAATAATCTTGTCCCCTATCTTAACAAACAAACCATCAACTCCTAGTTCATTTTTAACTTCCCATAACGCTTTTAACTCACCAAGCAGTTTGGATTTAATACAACCCCAACCACATTGAATTTTGGTCCTGACAAGGTTTAGAGTTTCATGCTCCTTTTGAGCTTTTTCCCACTCTTCTTTTTGTAAGCCTTTTTCATTGTCTTTCGAAAAAAAACTCGCAACACACACGTCATTCCAAGGACTGGCATCCACTTCCCTTAGAGGGAGAGACATTCTAATAAACAAATCAGCAGTGACGTTCTTTTTCCCAGGAACATATTTAACATAAATAAAATCTTGTAGGCGCATGGAAAGTCTGGCAATTCTTGCAGATGTCCTAGATGATCAGTAGTAAGCAATTTAGCTAAAGGCTTATGATCAGTGTGAACAGTAAACCTCCTTCCTCAAAAGAACTTCCGAAAATATTCTGAGCCATACGCAGGCCAGTGTCTCTCTTTCAATAACGGAGTATTATTGTTCCGTGGGGGAAAGTGACCTGGAGGCGAACGCTATGACAATTTCTGCGCCACATCATCAATTTGAGTGAGGACACAGCCCAAACCCTTACCACTCACATCAGTAGCGATAAAGATTGTGGCAGAGGGATTAAAAGCTTGTAACTTAGAAGCTTCGCTGATGGCCCCCTAATATCAAGAAAAGCATTTTGACTTAAGTTAGTCCATTCAAATTTGGACTTGTTCTTTAATAAAGAACGCATTTCATAGGTTCGTTCTGAAAAATTTTCAACAAATTTAGAGTTAATTTCTGCCAAGCCCAGAAATGAGCATAGCTCATCTTTGTTCTTGGGAGAAGGAGCTTTGTTGATTGCTTCTACAAGTTTCTCCTTGGGTTTGATACCTTTCTCGCTAATTTCATATGCCAGGTAAGTGGCTTTTTTTTCAGCAAACTTACATTTACTCATTTCAGCAGCTAAACCTTCAATACAAAGAATGTTGAGTACTTTCCTTAAAATTTCATCGAGATGCTGTTTAGTTTTACCCATAATCAAGATGTCATCTTAAAAATGTCACCTCTTTTAAGTCACTGAAAAGTTCAAACATAAGCCTTTGGAAGAAGGCTGCTGCAGATGCTAAACCAAATGGCATACGTTTGGTTTGGAAGCATCCAAAGGGTGTGCAACAGGCTGTAAGATGTTTACTTTTTTATTCAATACAACCTGGTGATAAGCAGCAGACATGTCTAAAGTGGAGAACCATTTGTCATTTCTAGTTAAAGTTAGCATTTCGTCAATGCATGGGAGAGGAAACTGATCCACGATGATGTTATCATTGAGACCTCTCAAATTCACACACAGATGCACCTTGCCATTGGCACGTCTGCCTACAACTAATGAAGATACCCATTCAGAGGCTTCTATGGGATCTATGATACTAGAATCCTGCAATTTATTTAATTCTGACTTAACTTCATCTCTAACAATGAAGGGAATGCTGCGTGCTTTGCGAATTTTAGGTGGGGCTTCCTGTTTTAACCTAATAAACCCTTCAATTTTTCGATTTTGCCATTGCGGACAGCTGGAAATTCATGTAAGACCCAGTTCTTAGTGTTTTCTCTGGACTGCTGGGATCTAGGATAATCTCAAGTTTTTTCTGATCCTTCCAGACCAAAACTGAGGGTCCCTCTTTAGCCACGTACAACTTACATAATGCATATCTACCCTTGAATCTGAAAACAAGTTGCCTAAAACCAATGACATCAATCTTCTCCCCAGTGTAGTTCACAAGGTTGTTGACCCTTACTACACAGAGATCTGAGTACCGGTACCTCAGCCCCTCCTCTAATCCCAGCCCTACCTCTTAGTGGACCTCGCCTTTACTGACCGTCCTCTTTTCTGCCACCCCTTGTCCCACTGCTGAGAGGGCATAGTGAGTGTTTGTTGCCTCTCCCCCTACATGGAAATGCCCCTCCTGCTCTTTTCCCAGAAAGTAGGGTACAAGTCTATGATGCCAATGGTGGTCCAGTCAGCGTTCTCCTCGAGTCTGAGGATGTGAAGGAGTTGGCCTAACGGCTAGGGTGGTCGACCTTGAATCTCGGGAACCGGGTTCGAGTCTCGGCAAGGACGCTGAACATCCTGTGATTCTGGGCAAATCACTTCATCTCCCCGTGCCTAACAAAAATTAATGTGTCCTCATGTAACGCAACTGGTGCTATGTAAAGCGCTCTGATACCCGATACTGGGTCAAGTTCGAGCTATGTAACAATCCGTATAAAAAAAAATGTGAAGAGGTAAAGAAATTAAGGGAATTGAAAACCTAGGACAGCGCCAATACCCGCTCGTACTCTCTCTTTTCCCAACCATGGGAACTGGCACAAGTGGAGGAGTGTGTATGGGAGGTAACTCTCATATCCTCCAAAACACACTGCTGCCCAACCACAAGAGCTGACATATCCCTCATAGGGGAACAATTGCATGGCGACAGTGTCACAGTGTGCTCCCAGGCAGTGTGGTTCAAGAATTCCAAAGCCAGAAACCCAAACCTCTTATGAAGCCTTGGTACTGGAACAGCTTTCATCCAACAGACCCCCTTTGTGTACCGAGGCAACCAACATTGTCAGGATGCCAGTGAAATGGTGAACAGTACACTTCACAAAATGTGTAAGATAACAAATGTATTAGTCAGTGAATCAAAAGCAAACTATGAACATAATACTCACACAAAAATGTAGTTAACCCAGTGTCGCCTTACTATCCAAAAATGTGAAGGACTCAAGGTGTGATATCAGCCAAAAGATTTTTGCCCTGACCCTTGGTTTGTTCAACGAGATTGAGGATCCAAAAAGCAAGGATAAGAGATGGGGCTCTCACCAACCATTCCCTAGACATAATTCACAAGGCTGGACACGTATGGTGATTACTTTAGATCTGTCAATAACTCTGCAAGGGGCACTTACATACGTTGAACTTCCCCTTTGTTCTGGATGAGACTTCAAAAACAACTATGAGCCTATATTTTACAAATATCAATCAATAAGCTTTATTTGATCATAAAAAAAATCATAAAAGCACATCAACAGTATACAAAACTCATAGAAATACAAACCCAGATTAAAAGATGATAAACATAATAAAAACAGCCTAAATATATATCCAACAGTTTAAAACAGTAGAGACTGCCTACAACGCAGGGTAAATTTGAGAAATGTTGCAATGCATGCACAAACCTAAGGGAAACAGAGAATCTGTAAATATAATAACACAAGAATACACCTGGTCAATGCAGCACTCCGGAGTGGAGAGATTAAAAACCTTTTGGTGTAAATACGATAAAATTTACAAAAAAATACAAAGTTTGCCAGGGTTTCCGGAGAGTGCTCAACACAAAGACAGGTAAGGACAGCAGATGAATTAAATTGACCCAAGCAAAAGCAAAGCTGGCATCTAATGGTTCCAAACCTAAATCTAGGCAGGATTAATTTATCCCACGTGTTGGTCACCATGTCGATGTACGGCTCCAAACGTTGTGTTGTTTGAATCAACATATAATCTTTATTTGCGGGTTTCTGAAGTTCAACCTTCCCTATTTCCCCTTGCCTGGTGTCCATGAAATGTATTTTAAGCCAGTGTTTATCCATTGTAGATAACAATTCCGGGTTTAAGAAGAAAGAGGGCCAACTAGCTTAGTGAAAACATCCTTGGTATAGCATAACCAATGGATCCAGAGGCCCCTACACAGGACAAGCAGTCCGTTATACTCTTGCCTATAGCCACTGAATCCTGTTCAGGGAGCCCAATTAGCATTGTTTGCCCACAGAGCCACCTCGAGTTTATAGAGGCCCATGGGCACCCTATCTGGACCTGAGATTTTATTTGCAAATCTAGAAAAGATAGCCACATGAACCTCCTCCAGAGAAAATTCTGTTTCAAGGAATAACATGGGACAGTATTTATTTGATACTAACCTTGTCTTTAAAAAATAAAAAGGTATAATTGTAAAAAATAAATAAAACATTAGCACAGGCGAGTAGTGGAAACGTGAACAGGTTGTAAATACCTAAAATTTCCGTGTGAGGCTGTGTCTAGCCCCGTTATGTATTCATTCATTGTTTCAGTCATCCACTGATTTGTGATATGTATGTCCAGATGCACCTATTCATTATAGTAAATGTACCTTCCTGATAACGTTATGAAATAATTGTTATTAATGAGAACAGCTGTTTCATAGGAGCAGTTTCTTGGTGTGTCTGGTTTCAATTTTACAGTGCACGGAAATGAATGCTTTTGGTCCTCTAAGATGTCATTTCAGGGCTTGGAGGTAGATGCTCAAAGCTTTGAGGATGTTTTGGTAAGTTCCAACATTGTTTTAATTAACTCAGAGCAAGGATGTTCATATTGACAGTAGTTTGCTCAGCCTTGGATAGTGGGATGTCTTTCCCTGTACAAAAACTTTGCTTATGCTGGAGAACTAGAGGTGCACATTAAGACACAGAACCCACCACTGTAGTAACAGAGAGTACCATAGAGCTTTTAGACTGCTGAGGGTACACTGAGTTGGAAATCAGTTAGGTCAGAGTAGTGTCTTGGAAGGCAGGTAGGTGTGGGGTATAGCGTATTGCAACCTAGAGTGTGTTCACGGTGAGTTCCCAACGTCAGAAACATCTGTCTGTGGGAAGCACTGGAAACAGCAGTAGTACAAATGTTCCGTTATACATATGTTAAGTCAGGGTAGCTTGACAGCCTGTGGATCTGGGACAGACTTGGTAGGGATGGGACACATAATTACATGGTAAGTCGACGCGGAAGACTCAGGGTGCCCTCAATCACAAACACGGATGGGTAGGCTGAGGCCTTTAAGATGTTGGCAGGCCTAGATTTAGCAAGTCATCTGACCTGTCATTGATCATTGAAGGTTGATGGAGGTGAGGCAGGTTCTTTCATATTTAAGGCTAAAGTGTGAGCATTGTCCTGATTCTTTTCATGGCTGTTATCTTTTTAAGCTTTGTCAGTGCATATGGATGTTTATTGCAGGTATTTAGCCTTGCCTCAGTTCTTGGGAGGTTTTTACTCCTATATGATATTTCCTCCTGCATTTTTTGACTCTTTGGAAAACACTCCCTAGCGGGCGGAGGTTGTCACAGGAAGGAAGATGGCGGAGGTTGTTACGGGAAGGAAGATGGCGGACTAGTGCCGCCTCGTCTCGCAGTACAGCGAAGCTCCTGGCTGGCTACCCCAGTACCTGTCATTACCGCTAGCCGCTGAATGAAGGCTATGAGGCGACTACTTACCTAGATGAGTGATACGCTAGAAGGCTTATTTTTCTGTCTTCCCCAGCGTTGTAGCTGACTCCATAGCGTGGATGCTTGGACCGAGGTGTAATTTTCAGCAGCTTTGACGGACGGCGAGGCAAGTCTGCTGGCTGTCTGGCCCCTGCAGATCGGGGCTCGGTTGGTCGTGCCTTTCTTTTTTCGAGTTGGAGTTAAAGACCGACATGGCGCCGCTGAAAAACACAGCGAAAGCAGCCCGTGTTACAAGGACTATGGGCTTACAACCCCCACCGCTCGGTGAAGAAGGCTGGACGGCGCTGAACAACAAGAATGAATCTAAAGTCACCCCAGCTCGAGTGGGCAGACCCGCACTTCGGCTCCTGGAAGCAGGTAAAACCGCTGATTTAATTGCGGAGGGAGAGCTTCTCATACAAACGGCTGATGCAATAGCTATAGCATCTATATTGTGTAGCGCTGCGCAGAAAGATACACAGGAGCCAGCCGCTAACAACAGACTGTCTTTTGAGGATCCAGTGGGGAACTTAGAAGTGGAAACCGAATGTGACGATGCTGGTGAACCACCCAGAGTGTTGGACCATTGGGGGGCCACTGAATCGGAGGCGATTCCAGTCACTCAGGAGGATGCCATCGCAGAAGTGCCTAACGTAGCACTGGGGGGCAATGAGGATATTGCGTTAGATGCTAACAGCGATAGCCCTAGTAGTATTCTCCAGAGCTGTAGCCTGTCTAGTCCCGAGGTGGATCAGAATGGTTCAAAAAGGTTATTATGTGGCCAAGACTGTACTCCCAAGCGCTCTGATCTGGGCACTAAACCAAAAAATAAGAGTTTAACTGTATCTAATGCTATGCCTGAGGTCATGATTGTAGGGAAGAACCGACGGGATCCACAAAAGACCCTTAACACTACTGGGAATAAAAATAAAAATAACAGCAAAAAGGATCTCAAGGTAGCCAAACCTCGCAAAAGATCGATGGACCTGCAAGGGGCTAGCTGGCATAATAGCTCTGTAGGTCGGCGGAATGGAGAGCAGCCCACTAAGAAAGTGGGTCCAAGCAAAGGGAGAGGTCAAGGCTCTGAGTTCTCGTCTGTCGGGTTCTGGTCCTGGCTGGTCAAGTGGCCAATGTGCGGAGGACTCTGTGAATTGTGAAAATATTAAAACTATTGGGGAACAAGAGATACCCTTAACTAACTCAGCGGACTACTCTAATGGGAACAGCTCTGAAAGCTCGTCCGGTCAAAATGAAGAGCTAGGTAATATGACCAAGCCAACCTCACTAGATTTGGTGCAAGAGACAGATGAGCTGCCTTCTTCTAAAGAGCCGTCTCTTGCGGTAATACTGCAGGCCTTACAAGAACAACAACGAGAGGCTCAGGATCATCATGCTCAGATTAGAGCGGACTACCTTAGTATTAAGTTATCATTGGATGAGGTGACAGGTACTGTGGCCGGAATTACAAGAGATATGGTTGAGTTACAAAACTGGGTAGCAGAGACAGAGGAGTCAGTTACTGCTATAGCGAATACTGTGCAGTCTCACAACCTACAGCTCTTGGCTTGTCAAGCTAAGATTGAAGATTTAGAAAACCGGCAAAGGCTAAATAATTTAAGATTGTTTGGTGTTCCGGAGGGTAAGGAGGGCGCTGACCCCCGAGCATTTGTGGTCCAACTTTTTCCAAAAAGCCTTTCCGGATCTGTCTGATTGGGATTGCGTTTGGGACTGCCAAAGAGCACATAGACTCCCTATTACTGCGCAGAGGCTCAATGCTCGGTATCCTCAACCTACTCTAATTTTTGGGGGGAATTATTTGTTAAGACAGGCACTGTCTTTTAAAGCCCTGCCAAATTCGCCAGTAGGGGTTGACTCTTTATCGATTTTTTTAAGATCTGATTTGAGCCGCACTACAATGGAAAAAAGATGGAAAATGAGACAACTCATCGATCCATTTAAAGCGACCGGGGCTCAGGTCTTTTTGCAGGAACCTGCCAGATTGAAAGTTATCAAGGATGGGCAGTCACAATTTTTCGTTTCGGACCTCGAGGCTAAGCAAGTATAAAGCAAATGGCAAATGACATGAACCTTCGGCAGGACTGACCGATCCAATAGGAATTGATAAAGTAGACAATGTTCTGGTTTTTTTTTTCTGCAAAGGGGATCGGGAGGCGTAGACTAGAAAAGTATAGAGGCTGGGCTTGGGGCCTTTTGTTGCAGCCTCTGTGGCAGCTAGGGGTTTAGCTTGTTATATTTCATTTCTTTTCTTGCAGCTGTGGGGGGCTAGCCGGGGCTGGCTCTGTGGTGCGCTGAGACGTTAGCTGTCATTTTCAGCTTTTTGGGGAGGGTGATTCCTTCTTTAGGAAACTGGGAGGGGGGGGTAGGTCATTTTTGAGGGGGCTGCAGATGGGCACTCCTGGGAGGGTTAAGGGTATAAAGAAAGAAAAAGTCAAAAAGAAGGTTTACAGTTTTTTGTTTTGGTGGTGTGAACTTTGGGATTATTACCTTTTTGCTTTGATGATTGGTAATTATATTAATGGGTAGGGCAAGGATTAGGTGTCTATCTTGGAATGTGTCTGGGTTGAATAGAGGATCTAAAAGACAATTAGTACGGGAAGAGCTTAGGGCTTATAAACCCCATATAGTACTTTTAATGGAAACGCATTTAGCGTATAAAGATCGTGGCTTTCTCAATCAATTGGGCTTCCAGAATATATTATGTACTTCACAAAATGTGTCAATCAGGGGGACTGCCATTTTGGTGTCTAAAACACTCAATTGTCAAATCCATAAGGTATTAGCGGACCAAAGAGGGAGGTGGGCCCTAGCTCAAATTGAGATTAACACTTTGAAATACGTGTTCTGCGTTCTATACGGCCCTAATGTTGATGATCCGACATTATTTGATGATATTTGTCTAGAATTAATGGGATGGTAGGGTGTGCTTGTTGTAATGGGAGATTTTAATTGTGTTAATAACTATGGCACGGATTCTACTAGCCAGCCACTTACTCCTAGAATGGCCAAGGTGAGGGCTTCCATTTTAGAATTAGGGCGTTTGCACTCGCTGCAAGATGCGTGGCATTCTCTATTTCCAACTGCACCGGGGTACACGTACTATTCTATGCCACATTGGCAGTACTCTAGGATTGATATGGCCTGGGTTTCAGATACCATACTGGCGGGGTCAGACATGGAGATCTGTCCTAGGATCACATCTGATCACAACCCTATAATAGTTTCCTTTTTGGCCAAATCTATTTCTAAAACAAACCGTTCCTTTTCTTTTCCACAGTATTTGGTTACGGATTCTGAATATTTGGCTTTTATCTCTCAAAAAATCTCAGGATATCTTACAGATAATATAGGGTCTGCTTCACCATTTGTGGTATGGGATGCTATGAAAGCATTTATTCGTGGAGTCACTCAACAGTTTGTTTGGCAACAAAATAGAAAGCGGGAGAAACTAACTAAGGAAGCTTATCAAAGGCTTGTTATTTGCGAGCTTCAACATGCTGAGGCTGTCCGAATGTGAAAGGTAGATCAAGACTCTCTGTATATATCTCTTCGCGAGCACAGGGCCGCGATTAATAGGGTACTTAAAGAGAAGGTAGCGGCTTGTTTTACCAAGCAAAAGACACTGCAATATGAGTATGGGGACAGGATAGGGAAAGTCTTAGCACATCAGTTCATGGACAGCCATCTTAAAACTAAGATTGAAGCTATTAAAGGCAAGGGTGGAATTGTATACAGGCGTCCCCAGGAGATCGCAGATCAGTTTTCCATTTTCTATCAGCAACTATATTCTCCCGGTTCAACAGAAGATTTGATTGGTATGCAGAGTTATTTGCAAGCGAGCAATTTACCGACGTTGACAGAAGAGGATTCTCTTTTATTAGAGCAGGAGATTACCGTGGAGAAAATTGCTAAATCAATTGGGGGGCTCCCTCTAGGGAAGGCGGCTGGTAACAATGCTATTCCGGCAAAGTTTTATAAGTGCTGTAAGAGCCTCCTGGCCCGGTGCTTCGAGATCGAATTGCCCAAGTGTGGGTTACTGGTCGGGTACTAAATTCATGGAATATGGCCAACATAATTTGTTTTCTAAAAAAAGATAAAGTCCCAGAGGAACGGGCTTCGTATCGCCCAATCTCTTTAATAAATGCAGATGCTAAGGTGTTTGCTAAGATATTGGCCACCCGGTTAGCTCCAATGATGGCCAACCTGGTTTCTCTGCAGTAGCATGGGTTTATACATGGGAGAGACACCAATGCCCATGTCAACACGGCAGTGGCGGCTTTTGATGCTGCGGGGAAGTTAAAAATCAACCTGGGCATGGTCTTATTGGATGCAGAAAAAGTATTTGACCGGGTGGCCTGGGAATATCTCTGGGCAACACTCACAGCATTTCGGGTTAGGGAAAAATTCCGGAAGCTGGTTGGTGCTATGTATTACAACCCTATGGCTAGACTACGATATTTTAATATTCAAACTACTCCTTTTTCTATTCATTGCAGCACAAGGCAGGGCTGTCCCCTTTCTCCCCTTCTTTTCGCTCTTTATATAGAGACATTTATTAGCGCATTGTTGGCCAATAATACGATTTGTCCTTTGAATATTGGACAGGGCCTCTTGAAACTCATGGCGTATGCAGACGATATCACTATTTTCACGGAGGAGCCTAAGGAGGCTATAGAGAGCATTAATAGGGATGCAATGAGTTTTGGCCTTTTTTCAGGTTATAAACTGAATAGTGATAAAACCCAAGTTCTTCTTAATTTTCAGCCGGAATTTCCAGTGGAAGGGACTTCTTCGACCGCTACCTACTTGGGGGTACAAATCTCGCCTAAGATTGAACTCATTCACTCTTTAAATTATGATTTTCTAATAGCTGCTTTTATTAAGCAACTGAAGTTGTGGCACGAGCTCCCATTAAGTATCTTAGGGAGATGCAACGTCATAAAGATGAAGATACTCCCCAAGTTCTTGTATTTATTTAGGTCGATCCCGCTTAGGATTTCCAATTCGTTTTTTGATAAGCTGGATGGGGCCTTGAGCAGTTTCATCTGGGGTTATAAAAAATCATGACTTGCCATTGGGTCTATGAAGCTCCCATATAATCAGGGCGGTTTAGACCTCCCTGACTTTAAACTTTATTTTTGGGCTGCTTTCATTGGCCGTTTGCGCAGCCTTCTGAACCCAGAGCAAACGGATTTTTGGTATTGGTTGGTTCTTGGTTCTGAGAACCCGATGTTTCTGTACTGAATCAATTACCCTAATTATTTTAAACGTGTACGGTTTAAGACCATTCAAGACTGTGTATATATTTGGCAGGGCATTAAAACCAGATCCTCCTTATCTCTTATACATGACAAACTTCCCCTCTGGGGGAACCCAATGCTGCCCAGAGTATTTCAGGATGCAGCGGCCAGTCAATGGGCTAGGTACGGTGTGCATTGTCTTGGGCAATTACTCGATTGTAATGGCATTAAGTTATTTGTGAATCTTCAGCTAATTTTTGATATTCCTCAACGGTTGTTTTTTAAATATATACAGGTTAGGAATTATTTTGTTAAAAACTTAGCTGCTCGGAGTGTCTCTGGTTCTGATATATGTGAGTGTTTGTATTCCCAGAACCGGCAGGCTACCATTAGTAAGGCGTATCAAATCCTTCATCAGCATAGAGTAGAGGGCTGCGAGAAAATAGCTTCTAGCTGGAGAGAGATCTTGGGGGGAAATATTGCTACAGAAAAGGGGAAGATAGCCCTTAATAGTATTGCCCTTTCTGTACATTCAGTGAACTTACGATTGCAGCATTTCCGGACACTTTGCTTACTTTATTACACCCTGGAGAGGAACGTCAGATGGTCTCAAGGGGCGGCTGGATTGGGAAGGATTTATGGTGGATTGCGTCATAATTGCCCCAAATGTGGGCTATATGCGGCTGGTATTACTCATATGTTTGTTTTGTGTCCTGCTTTAAGTCTTTTTTGGGATCAAATATCAGTGGCAATTAAAATTAGACTTGGGCGTGAATTCATATTCACGACAGCCAAAATGATGCTAGGACACAAGGAAGATTGTGGTCGGTATAGTTCCATAATGGCAGTCATGTTGGTTGCTGCCCGGCTGGCGATAGGTAGAGTTTGGATCTCTCCCAAACCCCCACAGTGTTGGAATGGTGGTTAATTGTTAAAGAAACGGGGGGAAGGGAGAAGGAGCTAGCTAAAGCAAGCGGTATTCAGGCCCTGCTAAAATATAGGTCTATATGGGGTTGTTTGGAAGAATCATATGGCTAATAAGAGGGGGAATTCTAGTTGTTGGTTGTCTGTGATTCCTTTGATATTTGTTTGCTTATAATCTTCTTGAAATGTTTGTTTTCTCTTTACAGACTTTCTTATGTATATTTGGATGTGTAACTTTTTAGGGGAATTCCCACCCCTATTCTATCCTGCCTTTTCTCTTTGCTTGTACTTCTTTTTGACAATAAAAAAATGTAAAAAAAACAAAAAAGGACAATACTCCCTAGCTTTGTGTAATGCATTGGCTGGCTGCCAAAGTGACTACCAAGAGCACTCACCCTGACCTCAGGTTCAGGGAACGTGCGACCAAGGCGAGAACCCCCTGCATCCAATCCTTAAGAAAATGGGTTGAAGATAACATTAGCTTCAATTACTGGATACATTTTAGCAGCATCATTCACAAGTGTGAAAGGTCTCTTATGATCTATTGGATGCAACAAATAAAGCTTTATAAAATATACATGTGTTTGTCAAACTTCAAAAATTAAACATTTTGGACAGAACTGATGTAAGAATGATAGTCACTTTTGTGAGTGAGTAAAGTTAGATGCATATTTATCTATATTAGGAAGTGACAAGTCAGGTCATAGTCTGATAAAGACCATAAAATGTGGTTGCTGAGAGCAGTGATATGTGCTAAAAGAGATCTTCTGGGAAATGGAAGCTCATTAGGAAACCTAGGTTAGAAGTGGGACTGGGGGGTTTGGTACATTTCACAAGTGTGTACAGAGCATCCTTCAGAGTAGAAATCAATATGTAATATTTTGAGGATATTTGGTTCAGCTTGCTAGAAGTATACATTTCTAACTAGAATGTTAGGGCTTGAGAAATTGTACTGCATGGTAAACATCCCAAACGCATGCTTTCCTTCTTTATCTATTTTCCTGACTTGATAGCTAGGTCTATTTCTGCTCCTTTCCTCTATAAATCATTCAGCTTATATGAGAATCACGAATGAACCAATATTGAATGTTGTTGGAAAATACATTCGCCATATATAGATATATTGTAGCAAGAACACTCAGGTACTTTGAGAGTAATGGGGATAAGTATAACTTTTGGAAAACCTCAAGCCATATTCTACTTTGAAGTGTTTCAGCCATCCTGCTACTCCTCATTTGGAAAGATTCTCAGTATTAAAAGAGTGCCCCGCGACTGGTTTCCCCACTGGTGAGGCATTGGCAGATGTAAAAAATGCCTTGCATTTTGTAGTAGTGTGAACTACAGACTAGTATTGATGCACACCCATTGTTACACTGCCCAAAAGAAAACCTAACATCATCCAGTCTCTCACTGAACTGAAAACTGCAATGGCCCTATCGCAGGTATCAGTCCATGGCAGAGACTGCAAACTTGAAATAACCAAACCAAGCCTGACCCCGGGGAATTGGGTAAATCTTTGGGAGACTACACCACCCTCCAATCTGAAAGCTGTTCAAGTGGCTGTTCAGGGTATTTTTTGCAACTATTATCTTATGTGTTCATCTTGCTCCATTCTGAGAAAATATCTGTGACAGAGCAAACGTCCACAGGTCCTGAAGAGAACATGGAGTCTCAAGCTCCTCAAAATTCCATTAAAGTGGCTGGCTTCTCTCAAGTGCAACTTCCTGTTCCTGGCAGTCTAATGAGTAACAGCTTACATCTGATATGTGAAATAACATCAACAATATCAGTGCACAGTAGCATCAAGGTCTACTAAGTAACCATATGCCAATAGCAATGAGCCCCTCAAGATGCACACACACAAAGCTTTATACCTTGGCAACCATAATTACTTGGCAAAACAATTACTCACCCCAAGGGCCCGTTACTCTCTGTAAAGCTCAGAATCCATGCTTCTGGAGCCAGCCTGACTCAAGAAATAAAGAACTAGTCCTAAATCACTTTCAGGAAGAGCCGTGGAATTTGGAACTCAGTTTCCTCTGTCATGCACAAAACCCCTCTTTTGAACCTTTGAAAAAACAGAATTTGCTATAACCTAGTACTGGCAGGAAGGCTTGCTTGGCAGTCTGCCCGGCTTCGGTTTCACAGCACAGGAGACTCACTGAATGAAACTTCCGTTTAAGCATTTAAGCTATCTGGAATTAACCGCACCGGGACAGATGTCTTTTCACAAAAAGTAGGGGAACGGTTTTTAATAAGTTAAAAAAAGTATGGGCACTTTGTACCCCTCCGATCTCGCCCACTTCAACCTCTGGGTTTTAGACTGTGGACATGGGAGAACGTTGTTAAATGCATCACATATCGCAAACACCGAGGACACCAGCAAACTTTCATCCAACCGTACGTCACATTTCCCGTCAGAAAAGGGTACATTATGGCCTCAATCCGCAAAAAAGGGACATAGGCGAGAAATAAAATGAATTTATGATAGTAAGTTACACTTTCTGATTCACAGAATCAAAAATTGGATATGTTTGGGGCCATAAATTGCAATGGGGTGGAGTGTCCTCCAACATGGCAGATTTTCCAGTCACAGATGTAGGTTTTGGGTGGAAAGGGTGCTAGAGGCACAAGGCAACAAATGTGTACAAACGTGTGTGTTTGTGCATTTTCACAAACATATCACAGGAATTTTTGCACCCTGAAAACACACATCAATTCACTCTTTGGAATGAAGTAGTAAGTGACCATCTCTGATGGAAAAGAGGTGACACAATGCTGGAATGAAAAATATGTAGTCTGAGAACCCACAAATTTTCGGATGTAGAAAATGGGCGGGTTGAATAGCAAGTGAAGCCAGGCAGGGTAGAGTCAAGAGAGAGCAGAGTCAGAAGGAAGAGAGCCACAGACCTGCCAGTGTGCAACAACCCACCTTGTGCGATGAGGACACCAGGGCGGGGCGAGACCTTAAATCCACTACCTTAGAAGATCTGAAAGTGCTTCTGAGGGAATGTGGCTTTCAAAGCAGGGAAAGGGGCTTTGGGCACTGCCCGTGAGTTAGAGTGACCATCCTAAAATAACAATCTGAAGTTTCAAAGGATGACACTGACGTCTTGGGAAAGTTGTAAAATCTCGATGGACATCAGCTCAGCCTTGAACACAATGTGAGTTGGAAACACTCCCTATAAGAGCATTCCAACTTGCATTGTCCTCACTAGGTGACCGAGTGAAAGGAGCCGAAATCATGTAAAAGTGACACACGGTGGCACTGTGTGAGTTGACAGGTCTGAAGTCAACATCAGCACATCAATGGCCAGCAATTATGTGCATTATTTTTTACTAAGACTGCCTCAGAGAAAACTTGTGTGCAGAAAATTGATCTGGCTCTGTTGGCCTAAAAGAGACTTTGTGTAATATATGTTAAGAGATTTGCAACATGAAATTGTGTGGATGGATTATGTGCCTGCTGATAGCTATTATGTGTAACCCAATCATAATCCTGGTAAAATAGCTCGGAGGGTTATGTGTTAGCTACAAACAGCAGCCTGTAAGCTTCAAGGATAAACATTAACAATAGGTTTTTCACCAATGTTGCATTCTTCTAAGGTTGATAACATGAGTGCAACTAAGTTAGGAAGAAGCAATTAACAATTAGGTTCCAAAAACACTTATTTGTATTGTCTGTTAAATAAACGATCATTTTAAATGTAATAAACCATATAACGCTATATGTTTAACATACAGAGTGAGTTTGAGAGAGTAAACTATTGTCTGTCTATTTCTTTGCAGATGTTTGAAGCCACCCTGTTGGCTGATTCTTTGTTTCTACTGACACGATAACTACTGACACGATAAAACTCATAAAAAGTACTTTCTAATTTCCTTTTAAAGGAGTTGTCGTGGGGAAAAGACCCAGAAATTCCTTCTTCTGCTTGGAGGCAGCAGCATCGCTCCACATACACTCTGGGGCCTTTTTACAAACCCCTTGTGCCGCCAGTACATCACTTTTTCCCATATTAAAAGTGACTTGTAAATAAGCCCCAGTATGTGCGCATACACCACTGCATGTTCCCTAGGTAACAGGGAAGCAGATTCATCAGGGACCCTTATGCCTTTTAGTAGCTGCCAGAATTGAAGTCCACTCCAACAAGTAACACACACATATTTCACAGAGAACTTACAGAGAAGAAAATACTCTCCCTGCTATAGATTTCTTTAAAGCTACATTATCGAATAGTTTGCTCTCTCAAATTTTCAGACTTGTGGGAAATAAGCATGAATTAATTCGGAAAAATTAGATTAATGCTTTGAAATCAACTGACATACATTTATACTAACAAGCCTAGGATTCTTCTTAATCCCCTGAAAGTCAGAAATCTACTCCAACTGTAGGGCTTACCATACAGTGGTAGATTTCAACTTTTTACATGGCCTAATATATTTAAATAAAACAACAGTTGATGGAGAAAGCAGCTTGTCACAGAGCCTCTGGGTTACTAAAAAATCCCTCAAAGTATTAGGAATCACAAGTGCAATTTCTGCCACAGGAAACGTTTCCTTAATTTGAAGAGTGTAATGATCAAATGAAAGCTGTATATTTCTATTAAATATATTGACTTCACATACCATAAAACAACCTCGAAGGATAAAATTGCTAATGCCACCGTAGTCGAATTCGCGTTGGCCACATCTCCACTGTACGTTAACACAACGGTAAAGTTCAAAAGTGTGGCTATAGTTTTCCATGTAGCATAAACTGCGATTCCATTATGGACCTACAAAATAATTAAGATCTTAAAAGTATGAATAACATTGCGAAAAAAAGGGTCATTTTTTCCTATGTATTCATTCTCGTTTGCATGAATCTCTGGTGATCCAATGCCTAGTTGAAATAACCTACTGCACCAGTACCTAGGGAGCCCCTAATAAACGATGCACTGAGTCCTCTCCTTTTTAGGTCTCGCCTGACCCAGCGCATGTGCTGGTCTGGCGAGACTTATTGAGAGGGCTCCAAAAAGTGCTACCCGGCCAGCCTAGAGCTACAGTGTATGTGCGCGGGCGCGCGCGCTGCGCTTTACCGCAATTACTTTCACGGCCGCTTTGAAGTTTGATCCTGATCGCGATCACTTTCGCGGCTGCTTGGCATAGCCAATAGGTCTCGCTTTTTGGACCTTATAAGTATTTAGTTATGCAACTGTTGCATGGCTAAACACTTATAAGGTCCAAAATTCGAGAACTATTGGCTATGCCAATGCTTGTTTTTATTGAAACACAAAATGTCTTAGAACATTGGAATGTTGGGAGCTTCATTGAAAACAATGGAGTGCTCCGGGCTTATAATGGCTGGTGTAAGCCCGGAGCACCGACATTCCAATGTGTCTTTGTTCACAGCTCTGGCTGTGAACAAAGACTTCAGGGAGCCTGAGGGGATTTCAGTCCCCTCTCGCTCCCTGAAGGCTTTTTTTTGTTAGAACATTCTGCCCTCTAGTGGCAGAATGTTCTAATAGCCTTATAGCCCTTCGTAGCAGGGCTATACCGGCTTTTAAAGTCCCTCTATTTTGTTAAAGTCCCTCGCCTTCGGCTCGCCTTTAACGCTGCAGCGGGCCTTTAACAGCCGGTATAGCCCGCTACGGCGCGGGCTATAAGGCTATATTACAGTCATCTCATAATAAGCAACAAGGCGACACATTTAAGCACTTAGTGGAAGGAGCTCATGTGTAATTCATCTTTTGAAGAAATGAGATTGCGCCATGAAAATACTTTAAGGTACAGAATTTATCCTTCAGTCCAGTATTCTTTTGGAACATCTAAATCTGAAAAGTGGTAGTGGTGTTTTCCCAAACAGAGAGGGATGACAATCCCTGAAACCAAACATAAGACACTTGATGAAGACTTATTGCTACTAAAGAGCTTTTACAAGCCATTTCTCATGGAACGGTGTCAAACTGGAAAATGTGGAGAGGTCACTGAAGAAGAATATCGAATGATCTACATCGATTTTGTGATTTAAAACAAAGTAACGTACATTAACAAATTCCTTACGTTCTTGTTCTATGTGGCCCTTTTCTACCATATGAGTGAGATTAGCTTGAGAGCACAGCACAGTGAGTAATCACATTCAAGTTTTGCATTTTTTTAAGGCGTCCAACAGCTACACAGTATGATTCTTTGCTGAATGTATTGCTCCATGTGGGCTGATGTTTAATAAGTTTGGCAAGCTGCATTTGGGATTTGAGTTCTGAGTTCAATTTTCCATCCAGTTCTCTCTTTTCCTAAACAGGATAAACTTTACTGCCTAAATTGGATAAGGTAGACTCGAATGTTTACTGCATTTGCCCCACTGTGGGATGTCTCTTTTTAAAAAAGTACATAAAACCCTAACCGACATTCTTCATCATCGAGCTCCTCATGGCCAAGATCGTAACACTATTATGAGGTGGGCAGCCTTGGGAGCACTCTGCGAGGTGTTTTACTGTGTGTTGAGTGAAAAAAGCTATTGAAGAAGACTACTCTCAATTGCTGTGAGAAGAGTGAGTATTCAGCTCTCAAGAGGAAGGGGTCTAAAAGTAAAAATGCATAGGGGATGGTAATTGGCTTGAATATTCTGTTCTGAACCGCCATGCTGCTGAATTATAAAGTTAACAAGGAAATATGGTGGAATTTTGTGATGCATCCCCGGCAGTCAATTTTGGATATTTAGACCACATTTACAATGACAACACAACATGGACAAATTCCACTGGTCTACAACCACTGTCTGTTACTATCTCCTATCCACCCGACCCCTCTGTTGTCTTGTTTCCCTATTAGCATGTCTGTGTCTCCCAAATAGTATTTCTTGTTGTCGTGCATTTTACTTTGGCACATGATGAATAGTGACCTATCCACCTGACCTCAGGTAGCATGCCTTATCACACTCTACAGGAGGCATCTTGTGGGTGAGCAAAACTTACAGTGTATTGGCACTCTCCTTCTGCATGGTCAGCCAGTGTTTATACATGTCAGGGTGTTGAATGTGTACAACTGCGTACATGTGTATCACTGATACCCAATACCAATATTTTCCCCTGAAAGTTTGTGAGGATTTTGCACCTAACCTAAATGCATTGAAGATCAGTTGTGGCAGACTTGCTCGATCAAGAGGAGATTCTGCATTGAGAAGAAGGTCAAATAGAGGAGTAGTTGTATACTTAAAACAACATAAAAGCTATCTGAGAAAATGTCAGAATTTAAATCAAAATGCTTACCATTTACTTTGCACACAGTAAAATCTCAGATTCACTCTGGAACTTGGCCCTGGGGATGCTGAACCTCAGAGTATCAATCTCATCTAAGAAAAAATCTACACCAGTTTCACCTTCTGCCTTAGAAGCAGGCCCTGAGTGGGAATGAGGGAGCTGTAAGTACAGGGGAGGAAGAAACTGAATATGCAGGGACTGATGTAGATTCCCTCAACCTACCAGTCAACTCTGGATTTTTCGTTCAGGGAAACTGGTTGTCAACAGTGGTGGCTCCTCTGCTAAGGTAGAGGAACGTCACCCCACAGCTTCAGCTGCCAGCTGAATACAAAACATAAAATGATAATAACGCTCGTTATTATCATATCGTTTTTTGTATTCAGCTTGAAGCTGAAGTCAGGACGGAGGTGGCAGCACCTAAAGTGCGCATGATGCTTTGGCCGGCAGTCTTGGGCCGTCCAAAGCCACATGCGCACTCTGTAAGTTATCCACGCTGGCTGAGAACATGCACAGCCTGCCAGCCCCGGTGTAAGCGCTGAACCATGGCGCTCTGACCAATTACAACGCTGCTAAGGCAGCATTTTGATTGGTCTGGGGATTCTGGGAGGCTGTGCACTTCCTGCCGAGAGGAGGATGGAGAAAGAATAGGGGGCGGCCAGCGGTAAAGATGTAAGTGCTTTTTCTTATTATTCCTCTCCCTTTCCTCCTCCTGCCCCACATTTAACCCCTGGTCGATAGCAGCCGCTACTGGTTGTCAACTTCTGTAGGCTCACCGCATTGGCTCCTATATAGACACCAATTACCATTCATAGTCTGTCCAGCCCCCACACAACACGTGTACCTAACCATGCACAGACGATAGAGACTATACAGCTATTCGACAATGGGGACTATACAGCTTTTTTAGGGGGAAAGCTTGTATGCCCTCTCCTTTCCAACTGTACAAGTGAAAAGGTCTGTGCCTGTGCAACTATAACCAGCTTACACCAGCCAACAGTAGTATTCACCCTCTACAGATAAGGCGCTGAGTGATAGTAACTTTTTGCCTACTCTTGTAGCTGCATTGTGTTCTGCAAATTCTATAAGCGTTGAGTTCCTCAATGTTGTGCATTTGGTTTTAATTCTTCACACTCGAGTGCCCGTGGTGTGCATGTTTTCTGAGCATGCACAAAATAGACCAATCTACACATGTTTTAGAGACTTTACTCCATCACCACTCAAAAATGTACTTTACCTAGTTTTACCTATTTGCCCCGATGCACAATAGGGGCCCTATAGGGTAACATTCAAGCCAAACCTATAGTACTCAAACTGATAACTTACAGGAAGCATCATTGTTTCCTCTGCGAGGTGCCCAGGGAGTATCTTTAAATATTTCTAAACATTTTCTTCGTCACAATCCAGCATCCATGCCAGAAAATAAGCATGATACGATAGTTAGTTTTTGATGTTACCATAAAAATTTACACCAAATATGTGAAGTAGTTCAAGTGAGTCTACACCTCCAGGCACAACCATGCTACATTAGCTTCAAGAGGCGCCTGGACACTGAACACAACTGAGAAATGATAAACAGGAAATAACTCCCTAAATCAGACCACTTTCTGACTTCCTGCCATCGTCCTTATTCAACTGTCGTTTAATTTGTGCCAGTCGTTGCGGACCAATAAGGATTTTTTATCATCTTTGACCCATAGCAAGAGAGAGAAAGGCAGAAACAGGAGAAAGGAGGAGGAAGAGAAACACAAGAAAACAGCGATTCACAGGGAAAGCAGAAAAAAATTAAAAAAACAATTATGGCAAAGTCAATGGATCTAGCCTTCAGCAAACCAATTGGCAAAGCAGCATATGGCAAAAAGAGGAAAGAATAAAAACAAAACAAAAGTCAACATAGGCATAAGTCATCACACTTGTGGGCATATGCATCACGATGCCAAGTCGACTAGGCATGCTGTGTTAAATGCCTGCATTCTTCACCACTGTTAGAACTGGCGATTTCTGGTTGGCTAAGGCTTGCGCCAAAGTCAGGCAGAAACTACCACTCTAGTCAGGGCAAGGAAGGTACACGCCAAAGATAACCCCTGCTCACCCCCTTGGTAGCTTGGCACGAGCAGTCAGGCTTATCTCTGAGGCAATGTGTAAAGCGTTTGCGCGCGCACCCAGCAACAACACCCAAGGCCCACCACAAAAGAAACTCCACACAAGGTATTATATAAAAATAGCCTTTGTATTATAGCAAAACACATTAGATAATAAATACACACTTTACAATGTGCCAACAGGCACGGGCAGAATTTACAAGGGATTATATGTACAGGGGACAGGGCCATATGGACCACTGTCAGGAATTAGCACTTTTAGAATTCAGGATATAAAATTACTGTAGCACAAAATAACACATAGCACACAACCAGTAACTACTGGTAACAGGTAAGTACCACCTACGCAACCCTAACCACTTTAGGAGACTATCGCGCAGGGAATCAGAACTTCCCTAGTACCACCGGTACCAGGGGAACACAACCACCTAAGTATCACAATAGCTGTAGGGGTAAACGCACATTACACACGATGCATAAAACATTCAGAGGTGTAGGGAAGGAAAACACATGATGCATAAAATACATTATGCGGTGTAAAGCAAGGCACATGACGCATAAACATACATTCAGAGGTGCAGGTAAGGAAAACACATGATGCATAAACTACATTCAGCGGTGTAAATCAAGGAAAACACATGATGCATAAAATACATTCAGCGGTGTAAAGCAAGGCACATGACGCATAAACATACATTCAGAGGTGCAGGTAATGAAAACACATGATGCATAAACTACATTCAGCGGTGTAAATCAAGGAAAACACATGATGCATAAAATACATTCAGCGGTGTAAAGACATGGCACATGACGCATAAAAATACATTCAGAGGTGCAGGTTAGGAACCTTGGCGAGAAACTCACATAAGCCACCACTTGTGGCAGTCCCTAGGCCAACTGGCCTTGTCGGGGCTAGGACGCCCTGTCCCAGTAAGGCTGCGCCAGCTGCGCAAGCCACAAGCGTAAAGATCCCAACCTAAACGTTGCCACTGCCCACTAAGTGCTGGGCAGCTGGAGGAATGAGCGTGGGCACCACTGTGCCCTTCAAAGCAAATCTGCCGCTCTCGTGGAGCCTCTCCTGGGCTCTAGCCACGCAAAATGCCCCCTAGAGCCTTCGTGGCTCTGAACGTTACTGTGGGGCGAAGGGGGAGCGGCCCGCTGCCTTCTGGGGCCGCTCCACCACTGAACAACTGATGGCACCTTCGTTGGAGTCCCCTGGGACTCTTAACACAATGTGCCCCGGTGGAGCCTCACAGGCTCTGCCACATGCAGCCCCCTTCATTGGAGCCTCACGGGGCTCGTGAACACTGCCCCCGCACGATGGAGTAAACTCGGGGGACTCTTACAGCAAAGGCTGTCCCCACTCACCGGGCTCTTCGTCGTGCAGGTTGCTCCTCCTCGGACTCTCGCGGGGCTGCACAGGGGGCTTCTCTCCTTTGCGGCGGGGGCAGGCACCGGCAATGTGCCTCGAGCCCCCCTCCGCTTCACGGGCACCTGCGGGACTCTCCGTACGGAGGGGAGTCCCCTGCTGCAGCACACCTCTCCTCACCCGGGGCCTGCGCAGGAGCGCAGGGTAGGCTCCCGCCTGCTTCCTGCTTTCTGCACAGGCTTCCGTCGCACGGCCCGCCCCCAGGGGGTGCCTGACTTCCGGTCCGGGCTGCAGCGGTGATTCTCCTCCGGCTTTATCCGAAGCGCGGGGTGGGCTCCCGCCTTCGTTTTAAGGATAGAATCTGCGGCAACAAGCGGGGTGGGCACCCGCCATCAGAAACAACGCGCTCCCGGCGCCGAGGGCACAGGGGAAAGCGCTCTGTGCACCAAGGGCAAGTCCAGCGCTTCCAGGCGCTGGAGGCTTCCGCAACGTCCCAAATAAAGCGCTCCTAGCGCTATCAATGATAAAAGCGCTCCCAGGCGCTTGCAAGTAAAAGTCCAGCAACACAAGGTCTTCACAAGCAGGGGGGCAAAGACTGGGCCCAGGGGCCAGCTCACAGGGCCCTCCAGCAGGGAGGCAGTCCCCAGTGGCGGTCTCTCCTGGCGCCCAGCAGCAGCAGGCCCCCCTCAAGTTGGATCAGCAAGAGAACACCATACATGGGGTCACAGCCCCTTCTTATACCCAGATTCCCTTTGTCTCAAGGTGCAGGGAAGGGGCAAACCAGTTACAACTGGTTCCTGAGCACTTTGTTTTGCTCAGCCCCTCTCCCTATTCACTGGACAGGCCAGGGTCATCAGACGCACCACAGGGGCTGGAGCCAGCATTGTGTAAGGAAAACCCAGCCCTATTCAGGACCCAGGTGTACTCCTCCCACCCATCTAGCTGCTGATCTCCCCATTCACTACTGGGTGACTCATCCTGACTCTGGGGATTCCCTAGCCCGTCACATGACCTCAACCAGCCAATCGCCAGACAAGGCACACATTTCATACTGCACACCGAAGTGCCCACTTCTAGAAGTGGCACTTCCACACTAGGTACATGCACGCTGCACGCATCATCGCGCAGCATTTCATCACACGAGTCCGTACATACCAAACTCGCACCTGCACTTCCCACGCATCAGAAACTACCAGGGACACATACATTCCCCCATGCATTCCTATGGGAGGGCAGGCCAACCTTAATACACGCACGCACTTTACCCTGGGACACAGTGGTAAAGTGCGCAGAAGTAAAAAAATCACTAAACCAAGTCACAATAAAAAGCAAAAAAAGTTTAGGGGTGAACCTGCCAGAAGGGCCAAGTCCAACAACCACGCATTCACATATGGCATGGTTCAGCATCCATTTTGTTTTTACTCACCGTTCCAAGACAACGGACGCCAATCGTGGAGCAGTAAATATAAAGAAAGTCAAATGTACACAAACATAAAAAAAGGAGTAGTCTGGCAACAAATTGAAGCAGCTGAGCGCACCAAAATATTTTGTAAAAGCATTTCTTAAATGAGCACAATGAGTGAAACACAGAGTCGTGGGCAACAAGAGATGGAGGGGGGGTGTTGCACGATCAAGGTAGGAGCCTGAGGTGAGAGGGAGAAAAGAAAAGATATAGCAACTATACAGGAAGGCTGAGGAGGGAGTAACACGGGGTGGAGTGAGCATTTAGGTGGAAGCAGCTAATGAGGAAGAGAGGGCAAAATAAAATGCCTGCAATCCCATACAGTGATGAAAGACAGCAAAAATTAGTTCCCTATATGTAAGCAGTGGAAGGATAAAAGCCATCCAATTAAAAGATTGGTAAAGAAACTGTGCTCCAGAGGAGGGAAAAACACAAGGAGGTGGAAAGCCATTGAATAGGAAGCAAGCAAATGAGACTGCCAGGAAAGAAAGTCTGTGCCAAAAAACAGGCTGGCTCAAAAATGTGCTAGTGCAGGACACAATATGCCTTTTTGACAACATACCCCTAAAAGCTGCCTGTAGGCAAGGCCCAAAAAGTGAGATAAAGAAACAAGAAGTGTAGAGTGGTGGAGGAAAGAAGCATGGGGTGGATTCAAGACTAAGCTTCCTTAGTAATGGCAAAATGGCAACCCTGGCCTTCAGCAATGGGCCATAAGAAAAAATTGGGCACCTGCACATTTTATTTTGTTTGTTTGTTGGTTTTTATTTTATTCAACAGATATCTGTGAAGTAGCTAATGGTGTGGTACTGCACACAATCCTTATATTAACAATAAAGAGGAACTTACGAGAATCCGGATGAGCCACAGGTCTATTTTTCTAGACTTCTGCACCCATAAGCCATTAATGTACAGTGTGCGGTAAGAGATGATGAGGACACAGTAGTTTGTGAAGGCAATGAATGCCAGGAACACCAGGGCTGGAATGATATACCTGTAAAATAAGAAGTGGAACAATAGGTGCATGGAGATAGTGTGGCATTTTCACTATACAGACAAATTTACAGAATTAGTCAGGGGTTCAGTGTTTAAGAGCTGGGAAGTGCTGCTACTGTTCCATCAAAAGCACTACACTATGGGCAAGAAGTTCAGCTACTTGGTCATAAGAGCACCTCTGCTGAGAAGAGCTGGTACTGTCCCAATGAAAATTCAGCAGATCTGCTGATAAGTGCTAGCATTGTCAAATAAAGAGTGGCAGCCATGCAGATCGATACAGATGCCTCCTTCTCCCTAAAAGCCGCAGTATCGTGTCTTGGCGGTGAGGTGTATAAAATGTCTACATGCCACCAGATACAGATGTCTTTGGGTGTCAGTGGATGACAGGGAGTTACAAGGTGAGCAACCATTTTTGATAGCTTTCTTGAATCAATACCAGAAGGGGGGTAGCGATGGAGTGTGTGGAAATGTGGATTTTCCTGATCAGTTATGTCCCCTATCTTGGACCCCAACGGTTCTATATGCATGTTACAAATACATGTATGTTCCCTCCAGTTCCAGTTTCTAAGAACGCAAATATATGTGTGTCTACCGTCGACATGTTCTCTGTCAGATCCGCCATCAATGGGCTGGATATTCGATTCCTAAGTATGAAAGGCCACCGACTTTATATGGCTAAGTTACTCCATTTTTACAGTTCAGGCAAGTAGGCCCGATTCTGTCCTCAAAGCCTTTCCCTGCTCTCTGTCTCTGACAGCTTCAGCTTGAGCTCGCATCTGTATCCATGAACTTTGTCCTACTCCCTGTGCAGCTAACGGTGCCTGCCTCGGCCAGTTTTCGCCTGCCTGCCAAGAAGCTGTATTTCACCTTCGAATTATCTATCTTGCTCTTCAGCCGATGCATTCCTGTCTAGTGATTTAGGTAAACATTTCATTTAGCTCACAAGCAAAGGACTCAGCCTTTCCGTCCTCCTGCAAGTGATTCATAGCCCTGCTGCCATGGAAAGTTTTCTGCCTCTCGCATCTCATATAGACACTTAGGCGTTTGTGCACGCACACAGTCAGTATAGACTAGATTCTGTCCGAGAGTCCTTCCTTGTGGATAACATAGTTCTTTAAACATAGGATGTTAGATATGATTTGGGATTAGGTTGACTTGACCCCCCAGACTTCTCGTCTCCACATGTAGAGCTAAATGTCAAGTCCCCTTCACCCCCTAGTTGCACGTCAATCACACGTCATGCTGCTGCGCACGCATCTATGTTAAGTATTATCGTATAGATCCACCTATGTAAGATAATCAGAGCCAATCATGTTTCTTTTTGCTCCTTATTACGCCTAGTTTCGATTACGTGTCACTATGTTAATTTATCTTATCAATTGTTACGCCTTTTTGCATTCGTTTCATTGTAAATGTATAACCTATAAAAGTTACTTCTTGTCAATAAAGTATTGTACTTCACTTCCTGAACCCTCGTGGTGACGGAACCTGAAGGCCGCGACTCGAGTCGGCCATTTTGAGTGGAATAAAGCCCATTTAGAAAACCTCTTATACCACGGATTCTGCCTCTTGTTATTTTGAGCTATTTTATTTTATTTTAAGATTCCGTATGAAATTCAGTCCGGTAAAGAAGATTTTATTTACCACATAATGGCGCCCGAACAGGGACACTTTCTCATCTCACGCGCCGGCGGTGCGTTGCAGGCCCGGTCTCCTGCCACAGCTGGACGGACCATAAACGCGTACCAGCAGGATTTCCTGTAAGCTCCCTCCGGTCAAGCGGGGGCGACTGAGGCTGCGATCAACCCAGACGAGGCGGTGAGAAGTGCGAAGTATCCCGACCAGAGCCTAGCTGAGAGAGCAAGATCCGAGGTATACAGAGGCCCACCAGATATTTCGAAATCCCGATGTCCAGAGGGTCCGCTGTCCGCAGTCATCGAGTCCTGTCCATTCTCTGAGGCCTTCCGTTTCAAGGAGCTACTCGGTGAGTACCATCGCCGGGGAGGCGTGTTGACGCACACATAGGTTGTGCCGGTCAAGACGGATTTGGGTACACAAATCCGGTCTGCACTGTTTAGCAGTGTATATGTACTGTTTAGCAGTATATCAAGTATTCCGAAGTATGCAGTTATTGTCAAGAATTCAGCGTGGTGATTAGTTAGGCAGACTGTCATCATTGTCGGTCATTGTTAAATGTTTAATGTTTAATGTTTTCAGAAATGTCTTGCATATTGTGGTATGAATGATTGTTCATTGTACACTGTTCATTATTGGGGTTTTTTCGTATTAAGTAAGTTCAAGAGTAAGTATCAGATCAGTTGTCAATATGCCGCTCTTCTCGAAGTTAAGACAGATTACTACCAGAAAAGGGGTGCTTGAAGAAGCAGTTCCTATTCCTCCTAGGGACACTCCAGGGCATTTTATGTACCATAAGCATGGCTTAGATGCCATATTGTTTCTTGATCTATGGGTAGATTATACCAAGGGATTGCCGGAAAGTCAAAGGTGGCCCGTAGCGGGAACCTGGGATGCAGAATGCGTCATGAAAGTGGAGGAAGAGTTATGGAAAAGAAAGGTCAGACAATCACAGAAAGACGCTGTTGAGTTATGGCGTAAAGAATCTCATAGACGAACAGAAAAAGCACGTAGACAAGAAGAGAGGAGTAAAGAAAGTTCAAATAAAGTTCAAGAAAATCTATTAATTAAGGAAGGTATCCGAGTGAAATCAGAACAAGTAAATAGACAAAGAAATGCTCTTATGAATGGTATGTATCCCCTTCTAGCCGAAGGACTACCTAAGGCTGCTCCAGAGATGCCAAAAGACTTGCCACCCCCATTATTTCCAATTAAGGTACATCCAAAAGGGCATCCCAGAACCGCAGAAGATGTTTTTCTTTCCTCATATCTAGACGACGCAGCTCCCGAGTATGCTAACGTCGCACCACATAGACCGTCTGGTGTAGGGGTTCAACGTCAGGATCAGGTATCTGTCCCCGTGCAACAGCAAGTCCCGACACAAGCTTCGGCAAGCACATCTGTTTCCGCATCTGTCTCCGCAGTCGACTCTACAGAGGTATCGACACCCATAGTTGCTGTGTCACGTTCAACGAACCCATTCACACCCGACGCCCCAGATGGGGCCACGGGAGGTGCTAGCATTACCTTTACACCACCTAGAATAAATAAACTTGTCTTTCAAGAGTCAGCACATTCACGTACACCTAAATTCGTAAGTGAACGTACGCTTAAGGAACTCCTTGTAAATTGTAGATATGACCCGGTGGTTGGTAAAGAGGACGAAATGGTCCTGGCATCATTACGTATCAGGCGAGCCGCAGAGTATTTAGCAAGGTTACCAGGAATGACTACGCATCTAGATAACATATATCATTTTGTTCAAACAGGACGAGATCCAGGATGTATTAACAGAGCTATGGAATTCCAGAAAGTAGAAATACAGGGGGAACTGTTACGTTTCCTCATAAACTGTGTGATCAGAAATCAAGACCGCCCGGGGGTAGACCCGAATGCAATGCTTATTCTTACAAGATGGAGTCAAAATATATCAGAAGGGAGACACGATAAGCAAAATTGTATAATAGCCATGTGCCGAAAAATCCGTAAAGAAATAGAGCGTATTCATGAAGAAAGATTGGGAACAGACGAGTTTGAGCAAGATGAAGTGTCCGAATCAGGGAATTCCGCAAGACAGTCAGAGACCATAGCCTATGTAGGCAGAGGAGGATCCTGTGATAATGCTAGATGTTTTTCTGATCCCATACACTCAGTATGTCCAAATAATAGCAGAACGTATCCGACGCCTATAATAAATCTGAAGTCTCCTGAACATTCGTTTCAAGCCGCAGATAAAATACTACGAGAACGAAGGGGTTACCACCTCCTCGATTCCATGGATGAGCAAGAATTAGCCAGATCAGCCGTTCACTGGATTGACAGTCCTGAAAAATACGGTGATGAGACCGTAGCACACACGTTTTTTAATCTCAGTACAGATGAACAACGTTTAGCTGGAATATATATGATTCAGCAACTCCTCATATTATATAAGAGCCAACATGCTGACCCTGGTCCTTTACCTGATATATTAACGGAACTACTCACGAACAGATGGAGAGGTTCTAGTAACAAGCTAATTAAAGAGATATTAGTGTCACGTAAGCAGTATGTCCTTTTTGTAAGTCCGGATTCTCTCTCGCTGCCCCGCAGAGAAAGAGCGCCGTACTATATGGATAGACAAAATCCCCTACGAGAAGTGCACCCAATAAAAGGCGAAGACAATGAGTTTCACCGTGTATTTGTTTACACACCCATATCAAAAATGGAATTATTAGAAATGAAAAAAGTAGTACCTAGTCATGACAAAGACCCAGCGGGTTTCCACCGAGAAATTAAAGACATGTTACTGATGGGAGAGTACACCTTTCCTGATATTATGACGATATTAAAGGTGCTTTTGCCTGCTGGCATTTATGAAAAACTGAAAGAAAAAGAGTGGGAAGTGGGTGACCAAAAGATAGACTGGACAGCATTAGCAGAGGAAGAAAGGGGCCGAACTGCAGGTTCAGGGCTCGGGGATAAAGTTAAACTGTTACCAGGTTTACTAGTACAGGTACTGCCACGTTTATTAACTACAAAAAAGGAAGATTGGGGTGCAATCACAGCCTGCAAACAAAAGCAAGATGAAGACACAAGCGATTATTATGCTCGATTTGAAAAATGTTTTGGTATAAATAGTGGTATAAAAGCAAGTAGTGACTCATATCCACATTTATTTGTGACAAAATTAGTGGAAAATGCATTGCCTCCAGTAAAGAATAGAATATTGAAATTCGAGAGTACCTGGCAAAGTAACACTCCGTCGCAAATGCTACAAATGTTACAGTATCATCACAATAGAATTAGGGATGAACAAGAACACGAGCATAGACGCATGAAGGATACAAAAATGAAAATGCTAGTTTCTCAGACAGTACCAGCAGATGGTCACAAAAAGGGTGTGACACATTCTGGTGATTCTGCAGTTCCTGTAAAGGGAACCTGCAATTACTGTAAACAACTGGGCCATTATGTACACGATTGTCCAGTCCTGAAACGTAATATAGCTACAGGTATTGCAAAAGAGAGACCACGATTAGTTAGACAAGATCAGAATGAACAAGGAGCTATGCAGCATGGACAGTCCATGCCAGTTCAACAACAGTCCATGCCAGCCTCACAGCAACCCATACAGTTTGTGCCAGCTGCACCACCGTTGCCTGCTACTGCCACACAAACCACAACACGACAAATGTATCAGACTGCACAGTATGAATACCCTGAGTATCAGCGTTACGCATGAACCAGCCTAGAGAGGGAAGTTGACTTACCGCTTATCGAGATTCCTGTAGATCAAGAAGGACCTTATGTACATAGTGAATTATTAGGTCAAGATAGAAAATTCTTACTCGATACAGGGGCAAGTCGAACAACCATAAAACGTAGTGAAGTTCCAGGGGCACCCCTCTCAGGCTCTCAAAATGTTTCCCTTGGTTTTTCAGGAAAACCTATTGTTAATGAAGTATCACAGCCTCTACCACTTACGATAGGACCTTTGACACGAACTACAGATTTATTGCTTACTAAATCATGCCCAGAAAATCTGTTAGGAATTAAAACTCTGAAAGCACTAGGAGCCATAATATGTTGTTCTCCGGAAGGAGTAAGGTTGTTTTTACGTGATTTTAAAGGTCACTATGTGTCTAGAGACATGGATCCCCGACTACAGACTTTACCAGTACATCTATGGGCACAAGGCCCTACGGATGTTGGCTGCATGAACATTACACCCTATCGAGTCACACTGAAAGCAGGAGTGGTACTACCACGAATGCGACAATACAAGTTACCGCATGATGCTGTAGTGGCTTTGCTGAAAATCATTGATGAGCTGATTGCCCAGGGAGTAGTTGTAGAAACAGACTCCAATGTATGTAATTCACCGATAATTCCGATTCTTAAACGAACTGATCCTACTGCCCCACCAGTGTACCGATTGGTTATTGATTTGCGTGAACTAAACAAGTGCATTGTACCACAATTCCCTGTGGTCCCTGATATATCATCATTGTTGACAGCAATTGATTCCGAAGCAACATTCTTTACTGTAATCGATCTCAAGAATGCCTTTTTCAGCGTCCCAATAGATCCGGAAAGCCAATACTTGTTCGGATTCAGTTTAAATGGGCGCAGCTTTAAATTCTCACGCGCTCCCCAAGGATTCACAGAAAGCCCCAGCATCTACAGCCAAGCACTGAAACGAGAACTTGACAGTATCCACATGCCAGTCAATACTGCACTGCTTCAATATGTCGATGATCTGCTGATCACAGCGAGAAGCGAGTCAGAATGTGAAAAAGCTTCTCTGACAGTTTTACATTTCCTAGCCGACAAGGGGCACAAGGTGTCTCCTTCTAAGCTGCAATTCTGTGTCCAGCGAGTTATTTATCTTGGTCACTCGCTGTCCAAGGAGGGAAGGCAGCTTACACCAGATCGCATCCAGTTAATTGCTAACATGTCAATACCCCAGACACAAAAGGAGGTGCGGGCTTTCATAGGCCTCACTTCATATTGTAGGCAGTGGATCCCTCAGTACGCATTTCTAGCAAAACCACTCATTCAGTTAACCACACAGGAGGCAGCCACATCGACTGTTCTCCCTTGGACTCAGGAACATACACAAGCTTTTGAAAGCCTAAAGGAAGCTTTATGTCAAGCACCTGTTTTAGCAACACCATGTTATAGCAAACATTTTACACTCTTTGTTACAGAACGCGAAGGTACTGCCTTGTCAGTACTCACTCAGGATCAAGCAGGATCACGCAAGCCATGTGCTTATTTTTCCAGTACATTAGATCCCGTAGCTCAGGCTTTGCCTGCATGCCTGAAATCAGTGGCAGCAACAGCTTTAGCAATCAGACAAAGCGATGCCATAGTATTAGGACACCCATTGACAGTACAAGTACCACATGCAGTAGAGGTTCTTGTGAACCGAACACAAACACAACACTTGACCATAGCAAGACTTACCGGTTATGAACTGACATTGTTTCAACCACACATAGAGATCCGACGGTGTAATACATTGAATCCTGCTACACTATTACCTGTAATTGGAACAGACCCACTGGCTCATGATTGTGTTGAAATCATTGAAATAAAGACGAAACCTAGACAAGACTTGACAGACGTTCCATTGTTAGATCCAGACCTGACGTTGTATGTAGACGGATCGTGCATGAGAACAAGTACAGGAGATTTAGTGGCCGCGTATGCAGTCACAACAGACACTAAAGTTATTGAGACAAATTGTATAGATACTTTGTCAGCCCAAGCAGCAGAACTTATTGCTCTAACACAAGCCTGTATTCAAGCCACAAATAAGAAAGTTAATGTATACACTGACTCACGTTATGCATTCGGAGTTGTACACGACTTCGGCGTGCTGTGGCGAGAGAGAGGTTATTTAACTTCCCATGGTGCCCACATTCAGCACGGACCCCTCATTCATGCTTTGTTAGACGCAATACATCTACCCACTGCTATATCGATTATGAAATGTAAAGCACACACGAAGGTTACTGATACCATTTCTCAAGGCAATGATTTAGCTGACAGAACAGCTAAACAGACTGCTCAGAATCGCACATTAGACATGACAAAGCCAATAGTTCAGACACCAACACAGTGTATGACAATTAAGGATCCCGCACTTGACGTAATTGACATACAGACACATGCCACAGCAGAAGAAATAAAGAAGTGGACTGAACTAGGAGGGATCCAGACAGATCAAGGATGGATGACGAAGGAGAAATCTGTATGGTTTCTCCCTGATTCCATGGTTCAAGCCATTATAGCTACAGTTCACAGTCCAGCACATTTAGGAGAGAAGGCTATGCTAGACAGCATTCAGCACATTTGGTTCAACAAACATTTACGAGCAGCAGCTAAACAAAAAGTTCGTACCTGTATGATATGTTGTCAGTTTAATCCAGGAAAGAGTGTTCCCGTAGAGCAGGGTGGATTTCAGCCTCCTGACCATCCTTTTGAAGTCCTCCAGATGGATTATATTCAGATGGAACGTTGTCGAGGATTCAAATATGTTCTCGTAGTTGTCTGCGCTCTCTCCCGTTGGACAGAGGCGTATCCCGTATCAGATTACACTGCCCCGACCACTGCCAAGCAGCTAGTTCGAGAATTCTTCCCACGGTACGGTTTACCACGTGTTGTATATTCAGATAACGGCCAGCCTTTCTCATCCGAATTAATGAAACATGTCTCGCTTTTGTTGGGATATCAGTGGAAATTCCACTGTGTCCGACACCCCGAGGCAGCAGGTCTCGTGGAACGACATAATCAACTTTTAAAAATCAGACTGTCTAAAATATGTCAGGAAAAAGGTGTGGACTGGATAGTAGCTTTACCAGTTGCGCTATTTTACATGAGGATGGTAGCACACTCTCGAACAGGGCTATCCCCTTATGAGGTGATCTTTGGTAGACCACCGAATATGTGGGGGACGCCTATACCCCGTAAAATAACTGATGTTGACTGTAATATGCTGACAGATTACCTGGCTTCCTTGATGTCTGCACTACAATCTTGTCGTTCACAGGTAGTCGCAGCTTTTCCCGACAACACCGAGGTGAAACCCCATGATGTAATTCCCGGCGATTATGTTCTCGTCAGGAATTTCGATCGGAAAACCCAACTGGAGCCAAGGTGGAGGCTTCCTAAGTTGGTCCTGCTGACGACCAGAACAGCTGTGAAGATCGAGGGGAGAAAAGGCTGGGTGCATTCCAGCCATATCAAGAAATTTCATGGACTTCCTCCTGACACAAACAGTACTCCTCGTGTGTCTTCCCCCATTGACTCAAAGCTACCTTTGGCTGAAGCCAGTAGCACCGAACTCTATAAGCAGAAACTCAGGTCCAGATCCAAACTGTCGGACGATTTGATTGTTTAAGTCCTCTCCAAGGTGAAGCGGTTGAATCTGTCCCGACATGTATCCCTTAGGTCTGAATGATGTAGAGTCCAGAATCATAATGAAACGACATGCTTATTGTAAATTACTGCGTAGCCACTGTATTGTGACTTTATTAATTTTGTTTTCCTTGAGTTTTTTAATAGTTACTGCAAGTATATTGTTGCATATGTATTATCCTGTTTCTAAACGTGCTTTCAATATAACTGATGAACATTCTTTTAGTGAATTACCCCCACATGAGTTGTCCTATAGACTTGCGCTGCGCAACAACACCTTCATTAGTATGTTACATCATTCCCATCAGACTAGTAATGCCACCAATTGTTGGATGTGTGGCCGACTCCCTCCCTATCAGAATAACAAAGGAGTTCTGCCTTTCTTTCCACATCCGTTCACACACAATGGCTCCTGTGGAGCATGGTTTAGTTTATTAAATTCCATAGACCCAGACACAGCAGTTTATCAACAACATTGGATATGGGGAAATCTGAATCTAGTTTTATTCAAAGTCTGTCACCCTAATAAGGAGGGTCACCCCAGTAGAACAGGAACTGATTTAGAAAATGAAGTGTATAAATTAGGTAATTTTACGCCTAATCTTATGATTTTGAATGTCAAATCCGAAGTTGAACTAATTCTGCCCACTATGTCAGTATTTCCAGTCAAGGGTGAATTATGTGTGAGAAAAGTTGGTTCCATACATATGGGCCATAGCCAATGCGTTACTACAGTAGAATATAGTGATCAAGGTAAATCTTCATTTAGAGCTTCTCGCCATTCTTACTTTATATGTGGTCAGACTGCATATATGCGTCTGCCTCTAGATTGGGATGGTACCTGTTACATAGCATTCCTTTTGCCACCTGTTTTCCTAGCCCCCCCTGATTATTATCGAAATGTTCATTTAGTACACAATAGAGAGCGAAGAGATCTCCCAGTTGTCGATTATACTGAGACGGCATGGGACAAGTATGTAGATTTCAATAAAGGTATCTTTCCCTATATAGGTACAATATCAAATAGTAAGCTGATACGCAGACTAACCAAGACTCTTGAAGCTGTAGTAAACGAGACTATAGCCGCCCTAGGCAATCTGACAGAAGAACAATCAGTGATGAGAATTGTTGTTCTCCAGAATCGTCTTGTCCTTGACGTCATCCTGGCCGATAGGGGCGGAGCTTGCAGGGTCATCGGATCCAGCTGCTGCATATTTATACCAGAAAATTCGCCATCTGTATATAAAGCTATAACACGCCTTCATAAGATTGTGAGCCAGATACACGAGAATCCAGGCACTTGGACGTGGTCCGGGTGGTTTTGGAGTGTGATATCAGCCTGGGGATGGAGAGTTCTATCCTTCCTAGGTATTGGCCTTCTTATGCTTTTCAGTTGTTGTTTATGCCTGCAATGTGGACCAGCGATTTGTGGTCTGTGTGCCACATCATGCATTCCATATCACAGTTCTCGTTCAAAACACCGGAAGAAGAAGGAAGAAGAAATGATGCTCCATGAGCAAATCGATGGAATGATGAAGATTGATATCTCTTAAAGGGCAAGTAGGGGACAAGGAGGGAATGTGGAAATGTGGATTTTCCTGATCAGTTATGTCCCCTATCTTGGACCCCAACGGTTCTATATGCATGTTACAAATACATGTATGTTCCCTCCAGTTCCAGTTTCTAAGAACGCAAATATATGTGTGTCTACCGTCGACATGTTCTCTGTCAGATCCGCCATCAATGGGCTGGATATTCGATTCCTAAGTATGAAAGGCCACCGACTTTATATGGCTAAGTTACTCCATTTTTACAGTTCAGGCAAGTAGGCCCGATTCTGTCCTCAAAGCCTTTCCCTGCTCTCTGTCTCTGACAGCTTCAGCTTGAGCTCGCATCTGTATCCATGAACTTTGTCCTACTCCCTGTGCAGCTAACGGTGCCTGCCTCGGCCAGTTTTCGCCTGCCTGCCAAGAAGCTGTATTTCACCTTCGAATTATCTATCTTGCTCTTCAGCCGATGCATTCCTGTCTAGTGATTTAGGTAAACATTTCATTTAGCTCACAAGCAAAGGACTCAGCCTTTCCGTCCTCCTGCAAGTGATTCATAGCCCTGCTGCCATGGAAAGTTTTCTGCCTCTCGCATCTCATATAGACACTTAGGCGTTTGTGCACGCACACAGTCAGTATAGACTAGATTCTGTCCGAGAGTCCTTCCTTGTGGATAACATAGTTCTTTAAACATAGGATGTTAGATATGATTTGGGATTAGGTTGACTTGACCCCCCAGACTTCTCGTCTCCACATGTAGAGCTAAATGTCAAGTCCCCTTCACCCCCTAGTTGCACGTCAATCACACGTCATGCTGCTGCGCACGCATCTATGTTAAGTATTATCGTATAGATCCACCTATGTAAGATAATCAGAGCCAATCATGTTTCTTTTTGCTCCTTATTACGCCTAGTTTCGATTACGTGTCACTATGTTAATTTATCTTATCAATTGTTACGCCTTTTTGCATTCGTTTCATTGTAAATGTATAACCTATAAAAGTTACTTCTTGTCAATAAAGTATTGTACTTCACTTCCTGAACCCTCGTGGTGACGGAACCTGAAGGCCGCGACTCGAGTCGGCCATTTTGAGTGGAATAAAGCCCATTTAGAAAACCTCTTATACCACGGATTCTGCCTCTTGTTATTTTGAGCTATTTTATTTTATTTTAAGATTCCGTATGAAATTCAGTCCGGTAAAGAAGATTTTATTTACCACAAGTGTCCCAACACCGAGATAGCCAGTCGGAAGAAAAGGATGCAATGTGATCTGTAATTTTCCTCTCACTACTATTAAGCAAAGGCTGGTAGGATTCTGCTTGCTTTTTCCACGACTTGAAAAAAGGGACGAGTTATAAACACATTTTTCATTGAGAATTTGGATAAACCTTTAAAAATCTAAAACCAAACCCCCAACTTGACTAGTGAAAACCCATGCGGCCCTAATGAATGCCTTCTGGGTATTTACTAGGATGATCCCATCCCTACCTCTAATTGCTGTTTGCTACATCAAAAAATAGAGATGGCCATATTCATATGAACAGTGATCTATCTACTAGGGATACATCCATGCTCCATGGGGGAAACCAATTGATGTATTATCCCAGCCAAACTATTACTCAAGGCTTTCAAAAACACCAGTGTTAATCAAATGATATTAGGTAGTAAGAAGGACATTTCCTGGGGTGTTTATTTTTCTCCAGGAATATGACTATGTTTATTTACATTTTTGATAAAGGGACCTTTAATTGCTCAAAAAACCCATTGATTTTATCAAGGAAAAATGGGCTAACATGCCATTAAAAATTCAGATGGAATTAATTTTGAACCAGTGGACTTACTTCCAAGCTGACCTTTTATTCCCATGATTTTCTCCCCCAATGTAAAAGGGTTGTTCAAATTTAGTAGGGAGTTCTTCATAAAGCCGCATTTTAGCCACAGCCAGAATGTCCTAGGATACTCAACAGAACAGTCTGAGTCTTCATTATAAAGTTCAGAATAAAATTCCCAAAAGACATCTAAAATTCCCACAAATTTGTTTTATCATCATACCAACGATATTATATACCCTAAAACTATATTTGTGATGTCCTTTTCGCTAATACTAAAGGCCAATGTCTCACCCACTGACTATGCTCGAACATTGAGTGCTTATGAGACACCCTTTCAATAATGTCTCTGAGCTGCTTTTATGCAAGCAACATCTGACCACTTAATGTTTGTAAATCTCCTTTTCCTCATCCAGGCACAGGCGAGCGGATCAAAAACCCATACTCAAGCTCTAGATTTGAAAGTTGTATACACGTGTTTTCCTTTTGCCAGCGAGCTTCTTGACCACTATGACAAGTAACACTAAGCATGGCCCCCTGTATCACTACCTTAGCAGTATTCTAAAGGTGTTCAGTTGGGGAGCCTCCTATAAGCTTATCTGATCATTCTTTGTTTTATCAATAACATCAATAGATCAGCACATGCAAGCTCCCTCTGTACCGATGCAGAGAGGAACCGGTGGGCAGCCATCTTCCTTGAGTGTTTGAGCAAGCCTTAAAGATTTCTCAGAGACCTCATCACTTTTGGTAAGAAAGTCTGTATGTTCCCTGAGACAAATCCTTTATACTGCCTTTCACAGCGTCTAGGGGGGCAAGATATACTCCCCTCTATTACTTGCCAAAGTGAAGCTCCACTCTTGTCACCTCCTCTCATGGCAGTCCAGGGCATTTTGTCTTATTTTCTGTTTTGCCTCTGTATCCCGGCCTCCTAGCATCTGCCACGGGTTCTGCTCTCACCATGAGCCAGCATCCAGCAGGCCACTGAGCTGCGTGCAAGGAGGAGCTTCATCCCCTGCTTCCAATGAGAAGCTGTGTGTATGGCTAAGCACTCAGTACTGCACAAAATCCAATTCTACACCCACAAGCAGGTAAACAATCAAGCCTCCATTGATGTTTTTCCGGGAAACAGCCTTTACCACGAAGGCTTTTCTACGCGTTACGTTTACAACGGTACACTTACCTCGTAAACGTATTGCTTTCACGACCGTCTTTACCACGCAAGAAAAGTCTTCACGGAACGTCTTCTTCCTCATCCAATTCTGTCCTTTTTTAGTGTCGGCGAAGACATGAGAAAAAGAAAAAAAAAGAAAAAAGGGGGCTTGGGGGGGTCTCCCCCCCCAAAAAAAAGCGTGGTAAAGGAATAATCGAGGTAAAGGATATGCGTAGAAAAATCATTCCGTAGTAACGCATGCGTGGTAAAGGCATGCATTGCAACGGAATGCGTAGTAACGACATATATTTGTCTTTCCTTTTCACTCCCTCGGGGAACCACATGCATCGCTCAGCAGCTGCACGAATAATGTGCTATCAAAATCATGTAAGGCAATTTATGATGACAGATCGGCAGATGCCACCCCAGGCAGCATCATTTCCACCCATCCCTATCTTTCTTAATGCAAACCTCATTAAGTAAACTGTGTTTTCGAGAGGAGTCACCCATCCCTTTATACGAGCATTGCTGGGAACTCGAGTCCATGTACCGAGTCTCAGAGACTTGGGTTAAGAGTTGAAGTCTGAGTTAATTTTGTGACCGTCACTCTTATCTACTGCAAATACACCATAACCTGTTTAATTTCTGCTCTACGTTCAGCTTTGCTGTGTTATGGGGAAAACATATACACAAATTCACATGTATTTTGAGAAACTGCATACTTATATTTTGTGGTGTAGGTTTGTATTTGAGGGTAGGTGAATGGCGATACAGGGCCTCTCCTCCACCACCCCAGAGCGAATCCATTCACCTGCATGGCTTTGGTCACTCTGCTTACAATCTCAAAGTGATGTTCATCAAAAAAATCCGAGGAGTTACCACCTAAAAGTATCCCTTATAGGTGCCATCTAGAAACTTTCCATTCAATCTTTCCCTTCTGTGTCAGTTGATTCCCCCAGTTTCCCTCCCCTCTCCACCTATCCAGCTAACCACAAGCCTCCACAATGTGTCAGTTGTCCATTCTTTTCAGTCCGAGTCCTTTCCAAATGTTTGTGTGCCTCAAGGCACCATTTCACCAAGCAAAAGAAAAACCCCAAAAAACTCCCTACACAATTCTCTGTTCTTCCCCTCAAGTCCTCCCTCTTATCCAGGACCATGGAGGTCCGACAACACCCTGCTGTTTTTACCTGCTCCTCCACAGGATGATACTCATCAGACTCATATAAGCCTAGTCAACCTATCTAGCTTTTTTCTTGCTTTCTTTTTCCTGGTCTGGCAAGGTAGGCGTGGAGAGAGGGACTCTGCTGAGGGTCGGGCTTGCCGTTTCCTCCTCAATGTTGGCAGCGGGGTACTTGTTTCTGGCTGTCGCTGGTGTAGTGATATGATTCCTGGAGGCCCAAGTGTATGTCAAGCGGTGCTTAGTGGAAACTATACACACCTAAGGTGGTAGGTAATAGAGCACAGGGGTTCAGCAGAGTAACAAAGATGACGGTAAGTATTTGGCACATTGTATAGGATGGCAGTAATCGATAGGAGCAGTTCATCCTCACCAGAGCTCCACTGACCACCCTCAACGTCTGCATCCTCTTCTGCAAGACGTATCTCAGTTTCTCTGGTGGAGAACATTTTATAGCTTTTTTTGTTATGACTTTAAATGGTGAATACTCCTTTAGATATATCACAGTTTAGACTTATTCTCGATCCCACAGGAAAAACCAGCCAATGTTGAGAGTGTTGTTGAGCATCCACACAAGGTAAAACCAGATTGGGAATAGATCTGGCTTTATACACATCCATCCATTTTCGTTTCTAAGGTCAAAACAAAAAGCAATGAATTAGCAACAATACATGTGTTAGAAAACTAGAACAAAGTGTTTAATCACATATATAACCCTAGGTTATAGGCATCTCCATAAAGACAGCTCTCACATATGCCAATGTTCAGGTTAAATGGAGAAAGCTCCCAAAAAGAGGTGCTGCAACAAAAATTGCCTATGGAAAAAGAACAGCTTAATAGAATTCAATATCTTCAAATGGCTCAATCATTACTTTACGCCACTGGTCTCCGGGCCAGACAAGATGGTGGTTTTGGGAAGAGCTGCTTGAAAGCCAGCCAGCCTAGTTCAAACTGCAAACGAGAGGCAAGTGAAGGTATTGAGATATTGGTTACTTTCAGGATAGTAATGTCTTTTTGAGATGATAAAAAAGCTAATTTTAACTGTCCACCTGAGAAAAAATGAATGGGTGGCAAAGTGAGCTAAAAACAATGATGGATTCAACCCAGATCTGTGACTGGGAGTGTGTGAAAAGTGTTGGCGCTCCGCCCATCATCTCCTTGTGTTTGCTTTGTTCACTTTAAGTTGGTAGGGAATGCCCTGATGTGGGTCCCTTGCTCACTTTGCCACTGGATTCAAGCTAGCCTAGCTGATGAGGGGTGTTACCCTTAAACCGGTCCCAGAATGCTTGTTTCCACTCCAGGGAAGACCTGGCTTGGCAGTTTGGGCTGGACTGTTCCCATGAGGCACAGGGTCAAGACTGATTTGCATATAGCTGGGTCTGAACTGATCTGTGACTAGGGGTGAGTGTCAGAAAGGTTTCAGTGCGCCGTCCATCATCTCCTTGTGTTTGCTTTGTTCACACCTTCAATTAATCCATTGATCAATAGCTACTGATTACTCTACTCCACGGGCTAACCCAATATTCCTCACCAAGAAAAGAGGAGTATGTTCTGGAGATGCAAGAGTGCCACCTTAGAGTAGAGTACCAACTTGCCATGGATAAGTGATAGAAATCGGAGTCTCTAGTTGGCAGTGGTATACACCTGTCCAAGTAGGGACTCTATCTTCTAGTCATGGTAAGGGGATTACACAGCTAAGCTAACCCCAGCTCACCCCCTTGGTAGCTTGGCACGAGCAGTCAGGCTTATGTAAGAGGCAATGTGTAAAGTATTTATACATAACACACACAGTAACGCAGTGAAAACACTACAAAATGGCCACCACACCTGTTTAGAAAAATAGCAAATATTTATTTAATCTAAACAAAACCAAAATGACAAAAATCCACCATACACAAGGAAATATATGATTTTGTAAAGAATAAAGCAAAAATACAGTTCCTTGAAGTTGATAGCGCCAAACAAGGCTATCACGGAATTGTGACCAACAAATCTAAGAGTTCTGTCCGACCTGGATGGAGTCGAGCGCTGGTTACAGTGTCTGGGAAGACCCGCAAACAGTATCTTGGATTTGAAGAGGCCTCGAGGACCTTGTGGTGAAGTGTAGAAGTGAGGCATCGCTTGAGTTGAGCAGCATCGGTGCTGCATGTCAGTACGGAAGTCGGTGAGCACCTGATGTCACACGCTTTGCAGATCAAACTCCATGAAGTTGAAGTCAGGAGCGCTGATGACTGCTGTGTCATCACAGGCGGTGTGTCGTGCACTTCACGATACGGTGTCCGTGGCTTCGGTGCAGGCAGCGGTGTGGCGTCTGTTCAGCACGGTCGTCGGTTGACCCAGGGATGCGATGTTGTCACGGTCGGTATCTCGTGCTCCTCACGAGGCGGTGAGATGGGCTTCAGTGCAGGCAGCGGCGACAGGTGACGATGTCAGAGTCGGTGGTGCTGTCGTCGGCAGACCAGGGGCTATGGTGCCGTCGAGGGCGGTGACCACTGCTACAGTGTAGGTAGTGGAGTCGGTGACGGTGCGAAGCGGTGTCGTCGGTAAAAGAAGGGTTGTGTGGTTGTAGAAGTCAGTGTCCACAGCCACGGTGCAGGCAGCCTTGTTGCTGACAATGTGAAGCGTCTTCGTCGCTGAGACTAGGGCTGCGGTATCATTGAGATCGGTGCTGAGCTCACCCAGTGAGCGGTCACTGTGATGGCTTTGGGAATCCTTTTCTAGAAGTTACAGCCCAGCAAACACCTCCAGTGGCCCAGAACTGGAATTGACGCCACTTGGCAAATTCAGAACTACCAGCAATGGAGTCAAGGTGCTGTAGGTGAAGTCTTTGATGAACCTGAGACTTCCAACAGGACGCAAGCAGGCACAAGCCCTTTGAGAAACTTCACAAGCAGGATACACAGCAAAGTCCAGTCCTTTTCCTCTCCAAAGCAGAAGCAGCAACTCCAAGCCACCACTGCAAAGCAACACACAGCAAAGGGGTAGTACTCCTCCTTACAGCTCTTCTCCTTGACAGAGTCTCCTCTCGTTCCGGAAGGGTTCTAAAAGTCTGCGTTTTTAGGTCCAATACTTATACCCCTTTTGGCCTTTGAAGTAGGCATTCTTCAAATGATTGTCTTTGCAGTGCACACATTCTTGTCCTGCCTGGTCTTATCTCCAGCCACACTCCAGGGGGCTGAAGACAGCATTGTGAGAGGCCAGGCATAGCCCTATTCAGATGTATGTGACAACTCCTCCTACCACTCTAGCTTAGGAAGGCCCATCAGCCTGGTGATGGGTCATCAGGATATGCAGGGCACAGCTCAACTCCCTTTGTGTGACTGCCTAGAGTGAATGCACAAACAACCCATCTGTCAGTCTGAACCAGATGTTGATTCCACAACAGGAAGAGGCACAGGATGATAAAGCAAGAAAATGCCACTTTCTAAAAGAGGCATTTTCAAACACACAATTTAAAAACCACTTTCACTAAAAGATGTATTTTTAAATCCTGAGTTTTGGGCCCAAACTCCAAATCTCTCTCTCTTCCCAATTGATAGGTACACTTGCAAAATGTTGCAAGGCAGCACCAATGATAACCTATGGGAGAGATAGTCCTTGCAATAATGAAAAACAGAATTATCAGTAATTCAGTCAGTCAGTCATAAGCTTTTATTCGATATGCAAGATATCTTGTAAGCACATAAAAAATACAATTGATTACAATAGATAGATAAAAACACAAGCTACAAGATGCCAGTAGTAAATTCGTAAAAAGATAAAAAGGACATAAATTGCCCGTTAATAAATTAACTAGAAAGAGAATTAAACAGCTACTGACAGTCTCTTACAACGAATAAGCCAAGACCACTTTAAAAATTTTGCAATTCCACACACTAGAGGGGGGGAAGTGTCCGTAGTTAGGATACGAAGGGCTTCAAGGTAGCTGCGTGTGCCCATATTGCGACAAAGGGGTTTCAACCAAACACTCCTAGGCCTTGCATAATCCGGGCAAACAAACAGGACATGTACAATGGTCTCGGCCTTGCTTCGGCAACACGCACAGTTGGGAGAAATACGGGCCAGAGGTGACCAACTTGATACCAGTGCGCCTAGGGGGAGGCATCCAACTCTGAATTTGAAGTAAAGGGCTCGATCAAAAGGGAGAGTTATCAAGTCCAGGTAGGGTTCAAAAGCCACAGTGTCCTTGATTTGCAGAAAGGCGACAGTCGACTTGCAGTGATTAGAGTTTATGATTAAACGCTCCGCACACCAGTTCCAATAAAGCGCCTTGACAACTTCTTTTGGAGGGGCTGAACGTGATGACCAACAGCCTCCTAGACCGATATTCTCCAAAAGCTTTTTAGTATCTCTTAGCCACTTTATCTTAGCCCAACCCCCCAAGCTCATTATTTCCCCCAGGGCATCAGCGTAAGATTTTAGTTCTTCACCCCTCCAGATTCGTGACCATAACAAAAGGGGGCGAAGCTGGGCCTGGTCTTTAATATTTTTGCAGCCCATATCCAGCCGGACAGGTACGGATGGAGTACTCAGGGGCACGGAGATAAGGGATTTCAATAACTTGCTCTCCGCTGACTCTAGGGCGTTCAAACAACAGTGGCCCCACAATTCAGCCCCATACAAGGCTGATGACACTACTTTGGCCTTGTAGATATCAACTACTGGGGTGAGTGATCTCCTTTGAGAGGCCCTGAACTCCCTCATTAGAGCACCTCCCACTCTCTTGTGGCTGAGAACCATTTTATCAATATGACTAGCCCAAGACATCCTATCCGTAATCCGAATACCAAGGTAATCGAATTCGGCTACTTTCTCTAGGGGGATCGAGTTTAGTGTCGGTGGGCGGCCCAGTTTCTTAGGAGGATTTAGGACTAGATATTTTGTTTTATCCACGTTTATTGTTAATCCTCTTGCACCACAAAACTCCTGAAATCGCGTTAATAATTTCTGGAGGCCTTGAGGGGTCTTCGAAATCAGGAGCGTGTCGTCCGCGAAAAGCAGGGTGGGGATACGGACTCCTCCGAGACAAGGGGCGTCGGCTGGCTCTTGTTGAAGATGTTTTACCACCCCATTCACATAAAGTGAAAATAGGGTGGGTGCCAAGACACAGCCCTGTCTTACGCCCCTAGAGACTGGGATCTTCTCAGTAAGTTCACCGTTTTTACCCCAACGGACCTGAGCAAAGGTATGGGCGTGAAGGCTGATGAGAAGTGACAAGATGTAAGGGGGTAAACCCAGCTCATAGAGTACCCTCCAAAGGTCTTCCCGGGGGACTAGGTCAAAGGCAGTCTTCAGGTCTATAAAGGCCAAATAGAGACTGCCCTTGCCCAGTTCCACCACCTTCCACCCCAATAATACCAACCTAAACACCTGCTCTATTGTCCCCATTCCAACCCGAAAACCTGCCTGAAAGTCTGAGAGAATTTTGTTCTCCTCCACCCAATGGAGAATCCTTCCAAGGATAGCTTTACCAGCTATCTTTTGGGTGGAGTCGATCAGGCTTATGGGTCGGTAGTTCCCCGGTGTTTCCCTGCACCCTTTTTTATATATCGGGACCACCACCGCCCCTTTCCAGGATTCTGGTACTGCCCCTCCCATCATGATATCATTAAGTAGTGCTGATATGACCCGTGCCCATTCCGCTGGATATGCCCTCATAAGGTCCCCCGGGAGGCCATCGGGGCCCGCAGCCTTACGTGGGGCTACCCACCCTATAACCCCCTCAATCTCTAGCGGAGTAAAGAGATCATAGGCATGAGGTTCAGTTATTCGAGTGAGGTCCAACCCCACATTACAATCCCCATCTGGAGGGAGGTATAGGGACCCAAAGTGCTTTACCCAGCTTTGAGGCGGGATGTTACAGGGTCTCACAAGTGCATCGGGGTTTTTCCGTGCACTTATAAGATGCCAAAAAGCCCTTGAGTCCCTAGTTTTACTGGCCTGGAGCAGGTCATCCCAGTATTTGTCTTCCCATTCCCTCCTGGCTAGTTTAAGGGACTTGTTGTAGGCCTTCCTTGCTTCCTGTATCACAGGACGGGACTTAGCTTTAATCGCCTCAACTAACTTAACCTTATAAACCCTAGATGATTGGGTATACCAGCCATCGGCGGGTTTTTTAGAGTGTTTGTTGCCCAATTTGTTATGGTGTAAAGTAAAGACGTTAGTTAAGGCTTCTGTCAGGGAGACAAAGAGCCCACTCACTCTACCCACACCTTCCGTGGATATTCCAAGGTTTAGTACCGTGTGGTTTAGGTGAAATTGTATTTCTTCTAGCTTCCCCTCTGATAAAACCAATTTGGCCCATTTGATTCGCCTACCACAAGGGGAGACTTCCGAGACCTCCGGTGGTGCTGCTACCCGGTTTATAGTATCCTTACTTGAATGTCGCCACCACTGGGCCATACTTAAAGAAAGCAGGTTGTGGTCACTTTCAGACGAGGGGACCACCTGCATGTCCTTTACATGGGGCCACAGACATACGTCTACTAAAAAATAATCTAACCTAGAGGTATGTCCTGGCCTATTGTACGTGTGGACGCCCAACCTGTCCGAGGGTGTCCTCCCATTAGCAGCCCTTAGATTAAATTCAAGGCTCAGAGAATATAACTGAAGCGCCACTTCTGACCACCTTCTAATCGGTGGGATTTCCAGAGTCGGAATACCCCACCTGGTATCCTCCTCTTCTTGGTCGAGGGAAACGTCCGAGCCCAAGGGCTCGAACGTACAGTTCATATCACCAGCAACCAATATACGAGACTTATATGGAGTATTACTTAACAAAGTCTCGAGGAGAGATATTACAGGAGACTTTCTCCCGCCCACAGTTCCCCGGGCATAGACATTATAAACATTTAAAACAACTCTCCCCCTTTGGTCTATTAGGGTGATGTTTAGAATGTCAGGAGAACCTGTGGGGAATTCCATAATTCTGCAATCTAGAGATGCCGCAACCCAAATAAGGAGGCCACCCGCTGGGCGCCCCCTCCCTGAAGACGAAACCTGCGCAGGGGAAAAATAAGACGAAAAACCCACCCTGTGGACCGGCACACAACTCCATGTCTCTTGGAAGAGGCACAGAGAGTGTTCATCGACCGGGGCAATAAAGTCAGGCAGAGCCAGTTTTCCTGCGATCCCTGCGACATTCCAGCTGAAAACCTTAAAGACAGGGTCCGCCACAGCTGGAGTGTCGCAGGGCGCCGGAATGCCCCCACCTGTAGAGCTCCTCGGGGAAATATGAGGGGAGCGAGGGTCATACAAGGTGAGTAAAGGGTCATCTATCCCACTTGTAGGATTACTTTTACTGAATGATAATGGATCCGCTGAATCTGCTCTATGCCCAATTTCCAGTCAAATAAGTCCAGCTGGCCACAAATGATTCTCCCTAGTATCCCCTGAAGTCTCATCCCAATTCAGGCCAAGGACCGGGGGACTTAAGCTTACACCTGTAAAATCAACGATTTGCCTGGGGTAAAAGAAGGAAAGGTCTACCACTTTAACCCCCGGGGCCCCCATGTTGGGAATAGGGGTGCAGATCGATGGTACCACTCTTGGATCTCGGAAATTTATAATTATACAGTCCCCCTCCTGCGTTTTTTTCCCCTGTCCAACCCAGTCCACTCTACGGACACTTAATATAATTCCATCCACACCTAGCGGGATTGGCTTATTTGCCTTTAGCCAGTGGATACACTTATTCTTAAGTGATTGATGATTTTCCAACTGGCCGTCCTTTAAGGGGGGCACATTAACCATGACTGCCACAAAGGGTTGGCAGTCTGGTGGAAGGTTTACTGGAGGGATCCGTCGATCTTGCTTACTAGAGACCAGCGAGGGGGTAGATGTAATGGTAGGATGGGGGACGGGCCTAGGGGCTTTCTCGAGAGGTAACCTGTTAAAATTGGTGCATGCCCCTAGTTTTTTGGGGACTTCCTTTATGCCGCTAGCTTCCTGTGGCTGCTTTTGTTGGGAAGACTTAAGCTTATTTTTATCGGGCTCTATGTGGGATAGAGAACCCTTTTGCTGGGGTCCTGCTTTGGGGCTTGGGGGAGATGTGGAAGCTGAAATTAATGGGCTATTGGAAACTCCCTTATCAAAACATATTGGGTGCTTAGGGACTCGCTGGGATAAAGGCACGTTCCCATTTGCAACCAAGTCCGTAGCATTGGTCACTCTACTTATTTGTTTAACTACTGCTTTAAGTGAGTGAAAGCCGTCAAGGGTTGATTGCTCGAGTTTGTCTATCCTTTCCCCAAGGCCTTTAACTTGAATTAGCAACGGGTTCAAGAGGCTATAAACCTTCTCAAAAATATTTTCTGCCGTTGCTAAGTCAGGAAGCTTTAGAGGCTTCACACTATTTACACCAGGGTATAAGTCCTCGGGAGGGTTCAGAACATCCCCAGCTATGTCCGGTTTATTCACTGTAGCTTTACCCCTTGTAGTTCTCATTCCTACTCCAAAAGGCTTTCTTAAGGTTTGGTAAAGAGCGGCCTGACTTACTGGGCAGCCCTTTTTACGTTTACAAGCCTTTTTACTTAAGGGCCTAATCTCCTGTCTCATAATTGGAGTTTGGGGGTTTTTGGGGGACCAAACTATCTCCCCTTCTGGTAGAGCCAAGGGCGAAGTGGACGATGTTAAGGGCTCCAGATCATTTATGACTTCACTTAGGGTATTAATGGACGATGGCGTAGTCATTTTACCAAGGCCATCGGCCTCCACGATGACTGCTGGAAAGAGAGCAGCCAAACTTTCTAACCTGCCTATATTTTGTTCAATGCCTACCAGCTGGGGTGGGTCTATAGAAGTACTAGACACACTAGGCGAAATAGCGGCCTGAACCTGGGTACTGGCCATTATGGACGATGATTGAGCGTCGACCCCCAGGGATGAACGTCTTGAGGGGAGGTAAACCTCAGACAGACGCCGCTCAGACATGGCAATCTCTTTTTCAATCACCGCCGTCACCCTGGTAATAAAGCGGTCCATGGTTCCAATAATGGGGCTTGCCGCATTTGGCCCCCTTCCGCCTTCATTCCTTAACAACTTGCCAGAGCGGGTAGACATGGTTTTCTGGATACAAAGCCGGGATATGTACTCACAGTTCTTGAAGAGGAAAAGGACGTGGCCCAGCCCAGCCTCCTTCAGCCCCTGACGGCCACAGACGGCCCGCCCTTTGTCCGGGCTTCGTCCGGTGCGTCCCGCTCGCGTCCCGCGTAGCGGATGGCGCCTCCTCCTTTATGAGGGGAGGGAGGGCTAGAACGGGTGGGTGGGGAGCGAGCACAGGTGTTGGAGAGCACGGGATCCTGGGACACAGAGTCCCGCGTCGTGCTACAGCCCTCCTCAGCTCCTTGTAGACAGTAGCGGTAACAGGCAGCCCCTTCTTGGATGACACCGAGGGAAAGCACCTCCTCAGCAGCAAGTAACACACCAGGCGAAGCGGGACCCGCGCCAGCGGGTTCCGCGAGGTTTTAAGTACTGTCCAGGTCGGGTGGGCGGGGAGCGAGCACAGGTGTTGGAGAGCACGGGATCCTGGGACACAGAGTCCCGCGTCGTGCTACAGCCCTCCTCAGCTCCTTGTAGACAGTAGCGGTAACAGGCAGCCCCTTCTTGGATGACACCGAGGGAAAGCACCTCCTCAGCAGCAAGTAACACACCAGGCGAAGCGGGACCCGCGCCAGCGGGTTCCGCGAGGTTTTAAGTACTGTCCAGGTCGGGTGGGCGGGGAGCGAGCACAGGTGTTGGAGAGCACGGGATCCTGGGACACAGAGTCCCGCGTCGTGCTACAGCCCTCCTCAGCTCCTTGTAGACAGTAGCGGTAACAGGCAGCCCCTTCTTGGATGACACCGAGGGAAAGCACCTCCTCAGCAGCAAGTAACACACCAGGCGAAGCGGGACCCGCGCCAGCGGGTTCCGCGAGGTTTTAAGTACTGTCCAGGTCGGGTGGGCGGGGAGCGAGCACAGGTGTTGGAGAGCACGGGATCCTGGGACACAGAGTCCCGCGTCGTGCTACAGCCCTCCTCAGCTCCTTGTAGACAGTAGCGGTAACAGGCAGCCCCTTCTTGGATGACACCGAGGGAAAGCACCTCCTCAGCAGCAAGTAACACACCAGGCGAAGCGGGACCCGCGCCAGCGGGTTCCGCGAGGTTTTAAGTACTGTCCAGGTCGGGTGGGCGGGGAGCGAGCACAGGTGTTGGAGAGCACGGGATCCTGGGACACAGAGTCCCGCGTCGTGCTACAGCCCTCCTCAGCTCCTTGTAGACAGTAGCGGTAACAGGCAGCCCCTTCTTGGATGACACCGAGGGAAAGCACCTCCTCAGCAGCAAGTAACACACCAGGCGAAGCGGGACCCGCGCCAGCGGGTTCCGCGAGGTTTTAAGTACTGTCCAGGTCGGGTGGGCGGGGAGCGAGCACAGGTGTTGGAGAGCACGGGATCCTGGGACACAGAGTCCCGCGTCGTGCTACAGCCCTCCTCAGCTCCTTGTAGACAGTAGCGGTAACAGGCAGCCCCTTCTTGGATGACACCGAGGGAAAGCACCTCCTCAGCAGCAAGTAACACACCAGGCGAAGCGGGACCCGCGCCAGCGGGTTCCGTGAGGTTTTAAGTACTGTCCAGGTCGGGTGGGCGGGGAGCGAGCACAGGTGTTGGAGAGCACGGGATCCTGGGACACAGAGTCCCGCGTCGTGCTACAGCCCTCCTCAGCTCCTTGTAGACAGTAGCGGTAACAGGCAGCCCCTTCTTGGATGACACCGAGGGAAAGCACCTCCTCAGCAGCAAGTAACACACCAGGCGAAGCGGGACCCGCGCCAGCGGGTTCCGCGAGGTTTTAAGTACTGTCCAGGTCGGGTGGGCGGGGAGCGAGCACAGGTGTTGGAGAGCACGGGATCCTGGGACACAGAGTCCCGCGTCGTGCTACAGCCCTCCTCAGCTCCTTGTAGACAGTAGCGGTAACAGGCAGCCCCTTCTTGGATGACACAGAGGGAAAGCACCTCCTCAGCAGCAAGTAACACACCAGGCGAAGCGGGACCCGCGCCAGCGGGTTCCGCGAGGTTTTAAGTACTGTCCAGGTCGGGTGGGCGGGGAGCGAGCATAGGTGTTGGAGAGCACGGGATCCTGGGACACAGAGTCCCGCGTCGTGCTACAGCCCTCCTCAGCTCCTTGTAGACAGTAGCGGTAACAGGCAGCCCCTTCTTGGATGACACCGAGGGAAAGCACCTCCTCAGCAGCAAGTAACACACCAGGCGAAGCGGGACCCGCGCCAGCGGGTTCCGCGAGGTTTTAAGTACTGTCCAGGTCGGGTGGGCGGGGAGCGAGCACAGGTGTTGGAGAGCACGGGATCCAGGGACACAGAGTCCCGCGTCGTGCTACAGCCCTCCTCAGCTCCTTGTAGACAGTAGCGGTAACAGGCAGCCCCTTCTTGGATGACACCGAGGGAAAGCACCTCCTCAGCAGCAAGTAACACACCAGGCGAAGCGGGACCCGCGCCAGCGGGTTCCGCGAGGTTTTAAGTACTGTCCAGGTCGGGTGGGCGGGGAGCGAGCACAGGTGTTGGAGAGCACGGGATCCTGGGACACAGAGTCCCGCGTCGTGCTACAGCCCTCCTCAGCTCCTTGTAGACAGTAGCGGTAACAAGCAGCCCCTTCTTGGATGACACCGAGGGAAAGCACCTCCTCAGCAGCAAGTAACACACCAGGCGAAGCGGGACCCGCGCCAGCGGGTTCCGCGAGGTTTTAAGTACTGTCCAGGTCGGGTGGGCGGGGAGCGAGCACAGGTGTTGGAGAGCACGGGATCCTGGGACACAGAGTCCCGCGTCGTGCTACAGCCCTCCTCAGCTCCTTGTAGACAGTAGCGGTAACAGGCAGCCCCTTCTTGGATGACACCGAGGGAAAGCACCTCCTCAGCAGCAAGTAACACACCAGGCGAAGCGGGACCCGCGCCAGCGGGTTCCGCGAGGTTTTAAGTACTGTCCAGGTCAAGTAGACAGTAGCGGTAACAGGCAGCCCCTTCTTGGATGACACCGAGGGAAAGCACCTCCTCAGCAGCAAGTAACACACCAGGATCCCGTGCTCTCCAACACCTGTGCTCGCTCCCCGCCCACCCGACCTGGACAGTACTTAAAACCTCGCGGAACCCGCTGGCGCGGGTCCCGCTTCGCCTGGTGTGTTACTTGCTGCTGAGGAGGTGCTTTCCCTCGGTGTCATCCAAGAAGGGGCTGCCTGTTACCGCTACTGTCTACAAGGAGCTGAGGAGGGCTGTAGCACGACGCGGGACTCTGTGTCCCAGGATCCCGTGCTCTCCAACACCTGTGCTCGCTCCCCGCCCACCCGACCTGGACAGTACTTAAAACCTCGCGGAACCCGCTGGCGCGGGTCCCGCTTCGCCTGGTGTGTTACTTGCTGCTGAGGAGGTGCTTTCCCTCGGTGTCATCCAAGAAGGGGCTGCCTGTTACCGCTACTGTCTACAAGGAGCTGAGGAGGGCTGTAGCACGACGCGGGACTCTGTGTCCCAGGATCCCGTGCTCTCCAACACCTGTGCTCGCTCCCCGCCCACCCGACCTGGACAGTACTTAAAACCTCGCGGAACCCGCTTGCGCGGGTCCCGCTTCGCCTGGTGTGTTACTTGCTGCTGAGGAGGTGCTTTCCCTCGGTGTCATCCAAGAAGGGGCTGCCTGTTACCGCTACTGTCTACAAGGAGCTGAGGAGGGCTGTAGCACGACGCGGGACTCTGTGTCCCAGGATCCCGTGCTCTCCAACACCTGTGCTCGCTCCCCGCCCACCCGACCTGGACAGTACTTAAAACCTCGCGGAACCCGCTGGCGCGGGTCCCGCTTCGCCTGGTGTGTTACTTGCTGCTGAGGAGGTGCTTTCCCTCGGTGTCATCCAAGAAGGGGCTGCCTGTTACCGCTACTGTCTACAAGGAGCTGAGGAGGGCTGTAGCACGACGCGGGACTCTGTGTCCCAGGATCCCGTGCTCTCCAACACCTGTGCTCGCTCCCCGCCCACCCGACCTGGACAGTACTTAAAACCTCGCGGAACCCGCTGGCGCGGGTCCCGCTTCGCCTGGTGTGTTACTTGCTGCTGAGGAGGTGCTTTCCCTCGGTGTCATCCAAGAAGGGGCTGCCTGTTACCGCTACTGTCTACAAGGAGCTGAGGAGGGCTGTAGCACGACGCGGGACTCTGTGTCCCAGGATCCCGTGCTCTCCAACACCTGTGCTCGCTCCCCGCCCACCCGACCTGGACAGTACTTAAAACCTCGCGGAACCCGCTGGCGCGGGTCCCGCTTCGCCTGGTGTGTTACTTGCTGCTGAGGAGGTGCTTTCCCTCGGTGTCATCCAAGAAGGGGCTGCCTGTTACCGCTACTGTCTACAAGGAGCTGAGGAGGGCTGTAGCACGACGCGGGACTCTGTGTCCCAGGATCCCGTGCTCTCCAACACCTGTGCTCGCTCCCCGCCCACCCGACCTGGACAGTACTTAAAACCTCGCGGAACCCGCTGGCGCGGGTCCCGCTTCGCCTGGTGTGTTACTTGCTGCTGAGGAGGTGCTTTCCCTCGGTGTCATCCAAGAAGGGGCTGCCTGTTACCGCTACTGTCTACAAGGAGCTGAGGAGGGCTGTAGCACGACGCGGGACTCTGTGTCCCAGGATCCCGTGCTCTCCAACACCTGTGCTCGCTCCCCGCCCACCCGTTCTAGCCCTCCCTCCCCTCATAAAGGAGGAGGCGCCATCCGCTACGCGGGACGCGAGCGGGACGCGCCGGACGAAGCCCGGACAAAGGGCGGGCCGTCTGTGGCCGTCAGGGGCTGAAGGAGGCTGGGCTGGGCCACGTCCTTTTCCTCTTCAAGAACTGTGAGTACATATCCCGGCTTTGTATCCAGAAAACCATGTCTACCCGCTCTGGCAAGTTGTTAAGGAATGAAGGCGGAAGGGGGCCAAATGCGGCAAGCCCCATTATTGGAACCATGGACCGCTTTATTACCAGGGTGACGGCGGTGATTGAAAAAGAGATTGCCATGTCTGAGCGGCGTCTGTCTGAGGTTTACCTCCCCTCAAGACGTTCATCCCTGGGGGTCGACGCTCAATCATCGTCCATAATGGCCAGTACCCAGGTTCAGGCCGCTATTTCGCCTAGTGTGTCTAGTACTTCTATAGACCCACCCCAGCTGGTAGGCATTGAACAAAATATAGGCAGGTTAGAAAGTTTGGCTGCTCTCTTTCCAGCAGTCATCGTGGAGGCCGATGGCCTTGGTAAAATGACTACGCCATCGTCCATTAATACCCTAAGTGAAGTCATAAATGATCTGGAGCCCTTAACATCGTCCACTTCGCCCTTGGCTCTACCAGAAGGGGAGATAGTTTGGTCCCCCAAAAACCCCCAAACTCCAATTATGAGACAGGAGATTAGGCCCTTAAGTAAAAAGGCTCGTAAACGTAAAAAGGGCTGCCCAGTAAGTCAGGCCGCTCTTTACCAAAGCTTAAGAAAGCCTTTTGGAGTAGGAATGAGAACTACAAGGGGTAAAGCTACAGTGAATAAACCAGACATAGCTGGGGATGTTCTGAACCCTCCCGAGGATTTATACCCTGGTGTAAATAGTGTGAAGCCTCTAAAGCTTCCTGACTTAGCAACGGCAGAAAATATTTTTGAGAAGGTTTATAGCCTCTTGAACCCGTTGCTAATTCAAGTTAAAGGCCTTGGGGAAAGGATAGACAAACTCGAGCAATCAACCCTTGACGGCTTTCACTCACTTAAAGCAGTAGTTAAACAAATAAGTAGAGTGACCAATGCTACGGACTTGGTTGCAAATGGGAACGTGCCTTTATCCCAGCGAGTCCCTAAGCACCCAATATGTTTTGATAAGGGAGTTTCCAATAGCCCATTAATTTCAGCTTCCACATCTCCCCCAAGCCCCAAAGCAGGACCCCAGCAAAAGGGTTCTCTATCCCACATAGAGCCCGATAAAAATAAGCTTAAGTCTTCCCAACAAAAGCAGCCACAGGAAGCTAGCGGCATAAAGGAAGTCCCCAAAAAACTAGGGGCATGCACCAATTTTAACAGGTTACCTCTCGAGAAAGCCCCTAGGCCCGTCCCCCATCCTACCATTACATCTACCCCCTCGCTGGTCTCTAGTAAGCAAGATCGACGGATCCCTCCAGTAAACCTTCCACCAGACTGCCAACCCTTTGTGGCAGTCATGGTTAATGTGCCCCCCTTAAAGGACGGCCAGTTGGAAAATCATCAATCACTTAAGAATAAGTGTATCCACTGGCTAAAGGCAAATAAGCCAATCCCGCTAGGTGTGGATGGAATTATATTAAGTGTCCGTAGAGTGGACTGGGTTGGACAGGGGAAAAAAACGCAGGAGGGGGACTGTATAATTATAAATTTCCGAGATCCAAGAGTGGTACCATCGATCTGCACCCCTATTCCCAACATGGGGGCCCCGGGGGTTAAAGTGGTAGACCTTTCCTTCTTTTACCCCAGGCAAATCGTTGATTTTACAGGTGTAAGCTTAAGTCCCCCGGTCCTTGGCCTGAATTGGGATGAGACTTCAGGGGATACTAGGGAGAATCATTTGTGGCCAGCTGGACTTATTTGACTGGAAGTTGGGCATAGAGCAGATTCAGCGGATCCATTATCATTCAGTAAAAGTAATCCTACAAGTGGGATAGATGACCCTTTACTCACCTTGTATGACCCTCGCTCCCCTCATATTTCCCCGAGGAGCTCTACAGGTGGGGGCATTCCGGCGCCCTGCGACACTCCAGCTGTGGCGGACCCTGTCTTTAAGGTTTTCAGCTGGAATGTCGCAGGGATCGCAGGAAAACTGGCTCTGCCTGACTTTATTGCCCCGGTCGATGAACACTCTCTGTGCCTCTTCCAAGAGACATGGAGTTGTGTGCCGGTCCACAGGGTGGGTTTTTCGTCTTATTTTTCCCCTGAGCAGGTTTCGTCTTCAGGGAGGGGGCGCCCAGCGGGTGGCCTCCTTATTTGGGTTGCGGCATCTCTAGATTGCAGAATTATGGAATTCCCCACAGGTTCTCCTGACATTCTAAACATCACCCTAATAGACCAAAGGGGGAGAGTTGTTTTAAATGTTTATAATGTCTATGCCCGGGGAACTGTGGGCGGGAGAAAGTCTCCTGTAATATCTCTCCTCGAGACTTTGTTAAGTAATACTCCATATAAGTCTCGTATATTGGTTGCTGGTGATATGAACTGTACGTTCGAGCCCTTGGGCTCGGACGTTTCCCTCGACCAAGAAGAGGAGGATACCAGGTGGGGTATTCCGACTCTGGAAATCCCACCGATTAGAAGGTGGTCAGAAGTGGCGCTTCAGTTATATTCTCTGAGCCTTGAATTTAATCTAAGGGCTGCTAATGGGAGGACACCCTCGGACAGGTTGGGCGTCCACACGTACAATAGGCCAGGACATACCTCTAGGTTAGATTATTTTTTAGTAGACGTATGTCTGTGGCCCCATGTAAAGGACATGCAGGTGGTGCCCTCGTCTGAAAGTGACCACAACCTGCTTTCTTTAAGTATGGCCCAGTGGTGGCGACATTCAAGTAAGGATACTATAAACCGGGTAGCAGCACCACCGGAGGTCTCGGAAGTCTCCCCTTGTGGTAGGCGAATCAAATGGGCCAAATTGGTTTTATCAGAGGGGAAGCTAGAAGAAATACAATTTCACCTAAACCACACGGTACTAAACCTTGGAATATCCACGGAAGGTGTGGGTAGAGTGAGTGGGCTCTTTGTCTCCCTGACAGAAGCCTTAACTAACGTCTTTACTTTACACCATAACAAATTGGGCAACAAACACTCTAAAAAACCCGCCGATGGCTGGTATACCCAATCATGTAGGGTTTATAAGGTTAAGTTAGTTGAGGCGATTAAAGCTAAGTCCCGTCCTGTGATACAGGAAGCAAGGAAGGCCTACAACAAGTCCCTTAAACTAGCCAGGAGGGAATGGGAAGACAAATACTGGGATGACCTGCTCCAGGCCAGTAAAACTAGGGACTCAAGGGCTTTTTGGCATCTTATAAGTGCACGGAAAAACCCCGATGCACTTGTGAGACCCTGTAACATCCCGCCTCAAAGCTGGGTAAAGCACTTTGGGTCCCTATACCTCCCTCCAGATGGGGATTGTAATGTGGGGTTGGACCTCACTCGAATAACTGAACCTCATGCCTATGATCTCTTTACTCCGCTAGAGATTGAGGGGGTTATAGGGTGGGTAGCCCCACGTAAGGCTGCGGGCCCCGATGGCCTCCCGGGGGACCTTATGAGGGCATATCCAGCGGAATGGGCACGGGTCATATCAGCACTACTTAATGATATCATGATGGGAGGGGCAGTACCAGAATCCTGGAAAGGGGCGGTGGTGGTCCCGATATATAAAAAAGGGTGCAGGGAAACACCGGGGAACTACCGACCCATAAGCCTGATCGACTCCACCCAAAAGATAGCTGGTAAAGCTATCCTTGGAAGGATTCTCCATTGGGTGGAGGAGAACAAAATTCTCTCAGACTTTCAGGCAGGTTTTCGGGTTGGAATGGGGACAATAGAGCAGGTGTTTAGGTTGGTATTATTGGGGTGGAAGGTGGTGGAACTGGGCAAGGGCAGTCTCTATTTGGCCTTTATAGACCTGAAGACTGCCTTTGACCTAGTCCCCCGGGAAGACCTTTGGAGGGTACTCTATGAGCTGGGTTTACCCCCTTACATCTTGTCACTTCTCATCAGCCTTCACGCCCATACCTTTGCTCAGGTCCGTTGGGGTAAAAACGGTGAACTTACTGAGAAGATCCCAGTCTCTAGGGGCGTAAGACAGGGCTGTGTCTTGGCACCCACCCTATTTTCACTTTATGTGAATGGGGTGGTAAAACATCTTCAACAAGAGCCAGCCGACGCCCCTTGTCTCGGAGGAGTCCGTATCCCCACCCTGCTTTTCGCGGACGACACGCTCCTGATTTCGAAGACCCCTCAAGGCCTCCAGAAATTATTAACGCGATTTCAGGAGTTTTGTGGTGCAAGAGGATTAACAATAAACGTGGATAAAACAAAATATCTAGTCCTAAATCCTCCTAAGAAACTGGGCCGCCCACCGACACTAAACTCGATCCCCCTAGAGAAAGTAGCCGAATTCGATTACCTTGGTATTCGGATTACGGATAGGATGTCTTGGGCTAGTCATATTGATAAAATGGTTCTCAGCCACAAGAGAGTGGGAGGTGCTCTAATGAGGGAGTTCAGGGCCTCTCAAAGGAGATCACTCACCCCAGTAGTTGATATCTACAAGGCCAAAGTAGTGTCATCAGCCTTGTATGGGGCTGAATTGTGGGGCCACTGTTGTTTGAACGCCCTAGAGTCAGCGGAGAGCAAGTTATTGAAATCCCTTATCTCCGTGCCCCTGAGTACTCCATCCGTACCTGTCCGGCTGGATATGGGCTGCAAAAATATTAAAGACCAGGCCCAGCTTCGCCCCCTTTTGTTATGGTCACGAATCTGGAGGGGTGAAGAACTAAAATCTTACGCTGATGCCCTGGGGGAAATAATGAGCTTGGGGGGTTGGGCTAAGATAAAGTGGCTAAGAGATACTAAAAAGCTTTTGGAGAATATCGGTCTAGGAGGCTGTAGGTCATCACGTTCAGCCCCTCCAAAAGAAGTTGTCAAGGCGCTTTATTGGAACTAGTGTGCGGAGCGTTTAATCATAAACTCTAATCACTGCAAGTCGACTGTCGCCTTTCTGCAAATCAAGGACACTGTGGCTTTTGAACCCTACCTGGACTTGATAACTCTCCCTTTTGATCGAGCCCTTTACTTCAAATTCAGAGTTGGATGCCTCCCCCTAGGTGCATTGGTATCAAGTTGGTCACCTCTGGCCCGTATTTCTCCCAACTGTGCGTGTTGCCGAAGCAAGGCCGAGACCATTGTACATGTCCTGTTTGTTTGCCCGGATTATGCAAGGCCTAGGAGTGTTTGGTTGAAACCCCTTTGTCGCAATATGGGCACACGCAGCTACCTTGAAGCCCTTCGTATCCTAACTACGGACACTTCTCCCCCTCTAGTGTGTGGAATTGCAAATTTTTTAAAGTGGTCTTGGCTTATTCGTTGTAAGAGACTGTCAGTAGCTGTTTAATTCTCTTTCTAGTTAATTTATTAACGGGCAATGTATGTCCTTTTTATCTTTTTACGAATTTACTACTGGCATCTTGTAGCTTGTGTTTTTATCTATCTATTGTAATCAATTGTATTTTTTATGTGCTTACAAGATATCTTGCATATCGAATAAAAGCTTATGACTGACTGACTGCATCCATTCTAGAAAAAGACGATGATGGATCATGGCTTGATGGAATTGTATGATGCAGCCAAAGTCAAAACACATGACCCATGTCACAGAGTATTTGTATAGTGCATAGTTGTTGCCCCAGTTAGTGTAAGCTGTCCACACGCCGCGCACAGTGCGTACAATGAAGGCATGCCAAAAAGTGATGCTTTTGAATGACTTTTCAGTGTCCGAGTTCCTTTTTTCTGCATTGCATATTATTCTGTTTCTGCCCTGGTCCAGATGTGTAACCTTTTCTAGAGACAAAGTATGATTTGCTGCAAAGCCCATTATTATCAACCGGTGTAGGTGCTTTATATGAGACTAGCAAAAAAGCAAATAGTTACTGTTTTGTTCCTGACCACGTCTCCACATTCCAGCTGCCCTCATTGTCTGGTTTCACTGACTCTTGTTCCAGTGGTCTGACCTTCAAATACCTTTACCACATCTCACTAAAGTTCTGCCTATGATCCAGTATTGAACCAGCATCAGCACCTCCTGCTATCCGAGTGCAGGCGGTCACACTCAGCTGTGCCAAGACCAGAGGCATAGGAAGAGGGGTGCGGTGAGTGCGGGCTGCCCCGGGTGTCATCACTGAGGGGGGGTGACAAAATGGCAAAAAAATGTTTTTTAAACACAAGTCTGAAGCGGTATCTGAAATTTGACCTGTGGCACCCCTGTTACTGAATTAATGGGAAGAACATATACTTCTGACTAAGCGCTTCAGCCACCCGCACATACAATCGTAATTCTATATGGTACAAATGTGACTTTCAGCGTGGGGTCTGCTGAGAGGCCAAAGATTGGATGAGCCTGTTGTCAGAACAACTTTTTGATACAGTGAAAGGCAGAGGGAGAAACTCACACTGCTTTCAGACTCAAGTTTGGAAAGCTGAATTTTGCCCCGCCGTGAGCCCCTTCCACACTCCGAACTCCCTTAAACACCTAGAAGCAGCTCAGGTTGCCTGATGTGCTGTGCAATACCCAAGATGCATAAGAAAATAAATTAGGAAAACACATCTGGGAAAATGAAATAGGATAGAATATGCCATAAAACATGTATTCAGAAGTGCAAAAGTAATTGGGACTGCATGGTTGACTTGTATTACTTTTAGAGTTCATGCACATATTGTCAGGAAAAAGTGTTTTTACTTGTAACTGTAATATAGGAGTTGATGGGGAACCATTCCTGTTTTTAACTGGACCTGCCCGATATAAACCCTTGGCATCAGCCATTATACCACTCACCGTGAGATGCTTGAAACCCGAAAGGCCAGTGCCATGCAAAACAGGCATTGATGCCTAGAGGCATTTCTAAATGCCCAATTAACGATAGCAGCAGACCACCTAATGCACCAGTCCCACTAAACTGCTGTATTTCACCTCCTCCCTGTCCTTCGCCCCCTTCCCCTCCCACTCCTCTTCATAGTGCAATTCCGGGTATTTCTAGAGCACTCTTTGGCTTGAACCCATGACCAATTCGGAGGAGGCATAGGCTCACATGGTGCGCCCCACCATGGTCGACCATTGCTATTTCGTGCATGGGATTGGGCGGCCAGGCTGTGTGAAATACACACCTTTCTGAGGCTACAGAAGCTGCAGTTTCTATGAGGTGTTCTTGGCAGGTGGGCCTACAGAGGAGGCACTAAGGGAAAAATACTGGCCCCTAACTGGACATCGGATATCGGCCATCAGCCAGTGAGCGGATTCCCGACCTCCCAATCCAACCCTGGCAACACAGCATGGTTTAAATAGTAAAGATCTGTGTTGGATTGGAATGTAACAGTATATGTACCATTCTATCACACCGTCTTTTCTCCTTACATAATGTAGTTTTCCAAAAAGGCTTGTGGCTATGTTGTGGCAAAGACACTGCGGCCATCATTATGAGTGACCTGAGTTACCTGCACCATAGGATTCACGAAATCTACAAAAACTCTGCAGATCTGGAGTCCTTCACCCAGAGGCTCTGCATGTTAAAAGTCCGGTAAACAATCCAACACTTCTCAGAGGAGCATGTGCTTCGAGTATTGGGAACCCTATGGTCATCATAATGATGCGGTGCATAATACTTTGAGAAGCCCCTCAGTTTGCCTTTATTTGTGTCATATAGGAGAATCCCTAGTGCACATCGTAGCATTGCATGACATGGGCATTGATCAACAGATGGAGTGGGGTGCCTGCAATACCAGTGACCCACTTCTCAAAGAGAAACAGTACTACCACCAACTAGTGAAGTGAGTATATGGGACATGAGGTTGTGTGTGTGTGTATGTGTGTGTGGGTGTGTGTGTGTTTGTGTGTATGCATTTATATATTTAGATGTGCACACACACACATAGATATAAAAAACATATTCAAAATGTATCTATTTTTGTTTTTCCTTGCTCTCTTCTAAGTGAGGAAGAGTAAGTAAGTCTAAGTTCATAGGATTTCAATAAAGTACATTTTGAACATGAAATACAAAACCCTTTTAATTCAGAGTGGGTTAGTACACCATAGCTTTTCAAGTATTACACACACCTCCCTTTGTTACTGTCTAGTGGGAGTTATACCTTTTTTTAGTACCTGTTAGATACTGTAATTGCATTGTCCTCAGCTTGGCAGTAAATTTAAGACCCACAGTGCTTATGTCAAGCTTTGCTGGCTGGGTTGCAGTGGCACAGTTACAATCATCATCGTCAAGCTCAATTTCTTATTCAATGTTTCACATCCAAGCACAGAACACGCCTGATGTTGAGGGCGTGTTCCCACAGTTCACTATGAGTGTTATCCTTTCACATAAAGAACTTGAGTAACAACCATTTTGGTAACCATAACATTCTTTCACATAATTGACTGAAGGACAACACCTAAACACGTGAAGTGGCTTTGGCGGTTAGTTCAATGGAGGTCCAATTGGGTGGAGATCCAGTTGACTGGATGAGTAAAATTTCTGGGGAAATTGTTTGTAATAAAACTGGGGGTCACAAGCTTGATCATGTCCAAGTGAGGGGCCAGGCTTAATGAACATGCCTCGAGTCAGGTCTCAAGGTATATCAAGTCTTTTTGTCTTTGGCTGACACTCTGGAAGAACTAAGTTATAGAGAGCGCCTGTATGTTTCTTCTGGATGGCTAATATTCCAAAATGGCATGCTCAGTGCCCCTTGGCTTGTACCTTGATGTAGTGATGACGACCTGTCACGTGCTCTGTCACTGTCATATAGTTTGGGATTGTCTTCAGAGTCCTCATAAACTTCAGAATAAAGACCTTGATAGCTCTTATATGCAGACACATTCTCTTTAATGTGGATAATCCTTTTGACAAAACCATTGCATTTCTCTGGGTAGTTTCCCTGAATGATTATGATGTGAAGGGCATCCTAAGCTTTGCTCCTGGGTATTGCATGAGATTTTCTACCCGGATGTCTGAGATTCTGGTGCATCTCCACTGCTTTACCTTGTTATTACTCTACTGGTATTTGATCGCCGTTCCCTCTGTGAAGGGAGAAGGGTAGCTGGATGTCAGGATGAATGAGCAGAGATGTTGACGGCAGTGAGACTTGTCATGACAACAGCAGCCAGGAAAGTGTGTGTTGCCTCTTCTGTGGGAGTATTCAATATTTCATTTCTAGATACAGAGAGTATTTGTCGACAACTATTGGCAGCTATCTCTCATTGGTGGTGACACAAAAATCAGCACTCATTTTTTCCAGTAGCTTTTTTGAAAACTTATGTGATGATTTTTCTCCCAGTTCTGTTGCCTAGCAGCTAGAAGCACATTGTCACCTCGCTTTCCACCAAAGCATCAGATCAGAGAGCAGCACCCTCTTGTAGATTGAGGACTTGATCACCGCTAGAACCTGGTGTCTGAGATATGCTAGCTTAATGGTAGGAAGAGGCAATGTGTGAGGCATCACAATGCAGGGCCCCGAATAACAGATATGTCTCATACATAACATAACTGGGGTATTTGTAAAGCAGACAATTAACCCGTGGCGGGGAGTGGGAGGGCTTATTGTTTTGGGCTGACAACAATTATTTATTGTTATCTGACTCAATGGTTCTCATTGTATGGTTCTCAGAAGAATGACATTCTCAATGGATTGACTTAGATTTGAAGCTATGACCTTGGGAGCAAATACATACCTTTGTAGTAGATCCATTAGTGCACTGGGTCACCACAACTAGCCTATGTTTCTTTCCAAGTGGTGATGATAACTGTTATCATCTTCCTGGCCCTTAGTGTCTTCTTCTCCATTTGCTGATCAGATGTTTTTGAGATGATGGTAAGCACCAATCTACCCTTTTGTGTGGGTTCTAACTGACTCCTCCAGCTTAAGGGCTGTAATACAGCAAATTTGGTGATTGGCGTCACTTACTCTTCAGTACTGTCCACCTCTTATGTTCCTCTGATGAACCTATCTAGGATGCCTTTGGGAAATCGGCAGGCTTATCTGTAGGCTTATTGTTGGACCTGGCTCTTCTTACAGGTTTACCCCCCCCCACGTTTTGCCTCCTATTTTTTCTAACTTGTTTTGGTTGGCTTTAGGACTCTGGGCACATTACCACTGCGGATCAGGGCTAAAGTGCATATGTACTTCGGATTGGTTCTCTATAACTAGCATATTTGAATTACTGGTAAGTCCCTAGTAAAGTGCACTATGGTTGCCCAGGGCCTGTAAATCAAAAACTACTAGTGGGCCTGCAGCACTGGTTGTGCCACCCACATGAGTATCCCTGTACATATGTCTCAGGCCTGGCATTGCAGTGTCTGCACGTGCAGTTTTTAAACTGCTATGTAGAACTGGCAAGTTCACCCACTTGCCAGACACAAACCTTCCCTTTTACTACATGAAAGGCACCCCTAAGGTAGGCCCAGGGTGCCCCCCATGGGTCAGGGTGCAGTGTATGTGAAAGGTAGGACATGTACTGGTATGTTTTACATGTGCTGATAGTGAATTACTGAATGGATGCAGAAAGTGCCTGTCTGCAATTGGGGACAGTGCATTAGCTCTAGGCCTGCCCTTGGAGAGAGTCCAGGAAACGCACATCAGCTCCTGGTAATGTAGCAGAGAATGGTTCTCCTATTCTGAAGGATGCAGGTAGCAAACCCTTGTAAAATAGGACATGCAAGAAGCACTGTCATGCCAGGAGTGAAGGGTGCAGAAGAAACGAGTCTATTTGTCGCCAGTGGGTGCACTGGAGCATTTTCCTTTTCTAAGGACGGTGGAGAAGGCACAAACCTGCTCTATGGAGTCATTATAGGTGTTGTAATGGAGTATGCTGTTTTTGTGCATAAACAAGCAGTCCTTTCTACTTAAATGCTTTCATTTTCAAATATTTTCCTGAAAAACATTACCTGGAGGTGCTAGACCCTGCAAGCTTTAAAACACTTAGGAGGATATGTACAATGTAGTGACGGAGGGTGTTGTTAGCCTCCTGGGCTTAAGACACGCTCTCCCACGAGCGAAACGCAAGGCTGCACCATATTGAGGAGAAATAATGCATTTCCCCCGCATTTCGCCAACTTAAGACCAGGATTTTCCTGGTCTTAATTTTGGCGCAGCTTCCTAAGTACGCCACTCTTGTACATAGGGGGCAGCGTCAAATACAATGGGTGTTGCGGTGGAATGCCCACCGCAACACCCACTGCATGCCTCTTTCACGCTAACCATAGCGTGATAGGGTGCCTTATGTACAAGGCAGCGTTAAGTCACGTTAAGTGTACATAAGGCAAGGCCCCTATCGCACATGGGAACGTCTCAAAAAGGGACCATCCTGTGGCGATAGGAGCTTGTACATATGCCCCTTAATTTACCATAAATGTCTACAAAACTTACCCCCCTAATTCTAACAGTGCAATGTTTCACGAGGGGTCATGATCCGCAAACATGGCCGCTTTTTTGTGGGGGGGGCCTGTGCCTATTTTAGGTCCCAATCCGACCTGTCTGTTTTGATAAGATCAGAGTATTTTAAACTAACATCTTAAATGAAGCCATTTTACAACTACTGTTTAACAATGGTAATTTATGCACTCACCATATCACATTTGTCAGAGTAGTTTTATGGCAGGAAAAATACAATGAGCATCTGACAGTGTTAAACCTTTCCAAGCGCAGGTCTAAACAGAGCACAAGATGGCGCCAAGCACAGAGGTAACAAGAACAAGAGGGACATTGTACCGCTGTGCATGGATATCAATCACACCTGTTTCCTTTATGGCACTCAAAATGGTGTCAACAGTGAATGACCCTGAGCGTCTCGGTGTCTGAAAGACTGTTTTGTGTAAATCAGATAATTCATGGTGGGCACCCAAAACGAAATCGTGGTTTATTGAGCTCCTTGCTAGTAAAATACAGCGACAAAATTGCTTTTCAATGACATTGTCACCTATATTTCCCTCGTGAGCCCTCGATTTCATCACATGATCATTCACTTATAAAAAGATAAAATAATATGAGCAATCTGCTTATATGTATCTTTATTTCTTGATGTAATTATACATAAAAAATAGCGGTGTAGGTTTTTCTGTCGCTTGACATTAGAGGCCAGATGTAGGTGGCCAAATTGCGAGCGCTAACGCTGACATTCGCAGAATTTCAGCGTTAGCGCTCGCTATTTGGCAGCGAGCAATGTAGGTAAGTTGAAACCTACTAGCAAAATAAGGAATCGCAAAATTGCGATTCCTTATTTTGCTCTTGCATTTAAGGAATCGCAAATTGCGATTCCTTAAATGCTATGTAGGTAGCACAAAAGAAAGTGCACTTTAGCCTTAAGGAATCGCTAATTACCACCAACTTCAAGTTGGTGGTAATTAGCGAGTTCTTTTAAAAAAGCACTTTTTTGCTTTTTTTAAGTGCCATGTGGCACACATTCATGCCGTTAGGGCATGTATGTGTGCCACATGTGCACACATGCACATTTCAGGGGTGCAACAGGGTGTCCTTTTGGAACCCTGGCACCCTTGAAATTGCTCACGCAATTTGTGAGTGCCTCTTGGTGACTCGCAAATTGCGGGAGCAATTCCTATTCATTCCTATAGGCCTCTTGGCCCATAGGAATGAATGGGAAGGCATTCCTTAATTGCGAATCGCAATTTGCGATTCACAATTAAGGAATATTAAGGAATCGCAAAAAATATTGCGATTCCTACCTACATGGCATTTTGCGATTCCTTAATAGCGATTCCCTAAAAAGCGCTATTAAGGTATCGCAAACATGCATTTACCTACATCTGGCCCTAGATTGAATCTGTATTTTATAAGCAATCATGATCTTCCGTCCACTAAGAAAGGTTTTTATCAGCGCGCGCTCAGCACTCCTTGCTTGTTATTTTGTTTAGAGAGGAGACCGAGGTTGCTGCGGAGTTCATTCATTTTGATTGTTGAGTATCATTGATCTACACACGGAGGTATTTCCTGACAGCGCGCAGGTAATAATCATCTTTTAATAATCAGTGGCACTCTACTAAACTGTGATATGACATATATTGTCTTTTTGTCTGGAGGAGAAAGTTAGATGCGCAAGGTTACCAGAAGACTCCATGTTAGCAGGACACCATGAAGTGTATGCAAGTGCCTATCAAGTTGAGGACAAGGTAGTGTCCTCAAAAAAAAGCGGGCACAAAAAACAGAGGGCCTAATTTATTGCGCCTCAGGAATGTCACTTCTTTGAGATTTCGGGTTCGCAATGTGCCACTGGTATATTTATAAGGCCATGTTACGTGGTTATTCATGGCCTTATACATATGTGCCCCGTGAAAGGGGCGTTCCATGGGTGTTTCTGGGGGCGTTCCCAGCAACATCCATGGCTTTTTTACACTGCCCCAGATTTACGAGAAATCATAAGTCTGAGGCAGCTCCAAAAACTTGAGCCTTCCAGGGGAGGCGTAAGGGACACAAAACAACGAGAAATATTATTATTCTGAAGCACACATAGAAAGAGAAAAAAGCATCTTGTGATTGTTGATGTGCAAGAAGATTAATCATCCCCGGCACCCAGGCACCCTTGCACCATGGTGCAAAGTTGCCTGTGTTAGCGCACGGCAGCCCATTCTGCGTAGGGGAAAAGGACAGAAATGTGCTGTATCTCATAGATACTACGCATTCCTGCTCTTTTCTTTTGCCGAAGGCAGCGCAGGCGCAAGGCCTGCTGAACTGCCCTAAGGCAAAAGAAAAAAAGAATCAGACCCAGAATTTTACAAATCACATGCAGGTGAAGGATTCAGAAAGACTTAACTCTCCAGATTTTGCTGCCCAGATTCAGTTCACAATATAACACAAATGAGAAGCTTTTGACATTATCTGAAGAATCTGGCTGTTGACCCATGGTCAGAGGCCATAGGCTCTATGGAGAGGTTTGATATCCAACCAAGATAATCATTTCAGATCTATTTGTGTGAAGTCCATAATGGCCATTGCCAGTTCAGACTACAGTTCAATAGTTGATGCATAAATCATTTCACTTAGTGAAAAATAGAATGCATTCTGTAACCTACATAATATGTGGCAAAAATGATTGCTTGAAATGATCCAGTCTTCTGGGTGTGTAGCTAACATACTTTACTGAGCGTCAGCAGGTACATTGGCATGGAAAGTAAAGACTCCCTAAAAAAGAATTGGGCGGTATTAATTGATTTACCTCTGCCAATTCTACCACCTTGTCTCAAAATCCTTCCATTTTTCATGGTGGATAATGTAAAATGACGAAAGCTATGCTAGGGTAGACCTGGCACCTATAAATCATAACTTCATTGAGGATGTTTTCAAGCTCCGCCTTTTTAAGGATCACAGCGTTACTCAATATGATGAGGGTCAAATATGATGTGGAAAATATTTTTGTCTCTCGACTATGGGACTACTAATAAAATGTTATCCTTAATACTACCTTTGAAAGACACTGGATACATTCTTTAATTAACTTAGTAGGATATTTATGATTGAGATCTAACGAGATATTATCAGGGTGCTACACATATAATATGGATGAGCACACCACACAGGGATAGTGGAAACTGCAGGAGAGGATAATAGTAAGGTCAGGATAAAACCACTATGGGCTACAACAAGTCATTTATTGGTAACTAACTAAACTGATGCAATGTCAGTTCTTGTCAAAGGTGCATTCTCGAGCTTTGCAAAGTAACACGACAATGATTAATTTAATTTTATAGCTTTACCAATCGGTATTTTTAACAATAGTCTGAGCTGTATTTTTTATGATACATGAGTCAACAGCTATCTTGAGTTTCTCCTGAAGGTATTCGAGCTGGTTAAGGGGAATTGTCTGTTTAAGATACAGATTTCTTAAAAAATTGTTCTTGTTTTCAGGAGAAACTACAGCTTGTGGATCAGAGAGTAGTCCTATGTGTGTGCTTACTTTGAAGGAAAAAGCTTCCATTCAGTTTTCTCAAATGGAGAAATGATGTCTGTCTACTGGTGACACTAACATTTTGGTCTACACTGAAGGTAACAGGGACAAAGCTCCAGCCTCACTGAGGAGGGATTAGGATGGCGGAAGGCCCGCCACCGCCAGTTGTGTGCTGGTGGGCCCTTCGCCATCGGACAGCAAATTTCCCCCTGCCAAATTAGGATGGCGGGGGGAATCGGACCCTAGCCGTGTCGGGCGCGAAGACAGCCCACCAAGGATCCGCCACATGCAATCATTCCGATTGCCTGGCAAAGCGGTCAGCATCTGTAAAATGGTGGCGGTCCCTAGCATGCACCGTCTGCCAAATTACAATGCTGGTCGCAGCCAGCCTTTCCGTGGTGGGTAAACAGCCATTGAAAGGCTGGCGGGGATTTGTTTTGGGGACCTGTTTCAGACCCCCTTGTGTTGGGGGGAGGTGGTTGTGCACTGGGTACCGCCCTACATTTCACTGCACTAATGGACAGAGCGTCCACCCCCCAAAATAGGGGGATGCACCGCTTAGGACCCGGGCCCCCATGGGCCGGGACTCTCGCGATCCAGCGGGATGCCAGTCTTGGGCAGACAAAACCGGATTTGGCCATAACACCTTCCGGCTCCCGCACCTCGCGATTGGCAGGCGGACTGAATTGTGTAATTGCTGGGTGCCACTGTTGGGATGGCCAGGGTAGGGGTATAAAGACCCTATGCCCTTTGGCCTTGGCCTTTTTCTTCACTAGGCCTTCCCGACGACTTAGCGACCCAGCACAGCAATTTGGACCTGAGGCCCCTGGTCGCCCTCATGTCCGGTTCTAGAATACATACATCACCCCCACCAATTAGCAGGGGGAAGGGTCCTTCGGAAGTGGTTCCCCTCCCCCTCTGGACAGTACCAAGGGGTAAGGTTAGGCAGTCCTGGGACAACCAGAGGATGTACACCAGCTTGCGGGCTAAAGCGCACAGTTAGATCTTGGGGGTCAGCACGGGGTGCCCTGCTCCTGCCCACCTTTTCCACAGCCCCTGGGGAGCTTGGTATTCAGGGGCGGTGCCAATTGTGAGGACAAGGGTACAGGTGCATGGGACTGCCCCTCACGGATGCAGGTGTTTGCACCTTGTGTGGTCCAATGGTTTCCAGGATTGTGAGGTGCCCCTGTGGGTGAATAGTCTGGATATTCTTCTACAATTTTCACATGAAGTTATGGTGTTGAAAATTTTGTATCCTCATGATTTGTCACTTCATTTATGATTGATTGACAGATAAGCATTGTGATTTCATGCACCTTTTTTGTTCTTGTTTTGAATTCAACAGATTTGCACAAACTTTGCTATGTTAATGTTGAATAAAATGATCCACAAACTAAGCTCATATTGTGTCCTGTTGGTAACTCCTTTGGGTGGTGTTGGTCTTATTGTGGGTTCCTGCTGCTAGTGGCAGGCACCACGTAGTGCCTGCCAAGTAGTGTAGGGAAACGCACTACATGCATTTTTCACATTGCGGTGGGTGATGCAGCCAGCAGGAGCACCTGCCGCAATGGTAAAGATGCAAGATGCGACCGCCACGGTGGCGGTCTCATTGTGATTCTATGTGCAGGACTGCCGCCATACAGGTGGGCAGTCCCGAGCACCACCACGATGGACTTGAGTCCGCCCGCCATCATAATGACCCCCTGAGTTATCTTCTTCTCACCACCATTTCTCATGCCCTGCTTAATTGTTTGCATTACTCCTATCCTTCCCCTCTCATTTAAACTGAAATATTTACATAGAGGATGGGTATTAGAAATAATTGTTAGGGGACCCTCATGTAAAGGGCTGGAGATGAATTGAAGGGCTTCTTCTACCCTCATTCTTAAGTTATATTAAATCAGCCTGAAGTTCCAGTTGAATGATTCATCTTTAATATTCCGGTGGATGAGGTAGCAACAGTACTTTTAGTCCATCTCACGGATACCAGTACTCCATTTCAGCTAATATTATATTACTTCTCAAGATGATAAACTGCCTTCTCCTAATGTTGTACCGAATTTGCCATCCTTCATTGTGATGTGTACCTCTATATCAGGTGATTGGTGATTTTCATCAAAGCTTGCTTGATGACATTCCGGTTATACTGAATTCTATAACCACACCCGCGAACAATGCACAATGCTCTTGAGGGTATCTCTGACACTCTTCTGGCACCATTCTGAAAGGCGTGTGATTGTACAGACTGGGAGACATCTGCTCTACCCTGGAATGTTCTTACATCATCCAAGATGATGAATAACTGGCTTTTTCTGATTCAGTAAGTCTTGAACTATGCCAGACTTCCTACCTTCACCAATGGGATCAGCACTGATGGTCTTATTGCCTTACATTATTTGCCAATCTGTTGCTTGCTCCTCTCAGTATTTGTACTCTATTGTGGTCTAATCTCAGCTGCTGCGGCCAGAGGTGAACCTTCCCTGAGCAATTATCCCTATGTTATTGAATGAATCCCTGGAGGTAGATTTCCAGGATCAGCGCTGCCCCTTTGTTGCGAGGAGCACCTATACATTTACTCAATCAATTAGATTTGTAGAGCGTGACTGCATCACCCGTGAGAGTCTCAAGGGGCTGAAAGAGTGATTGCTGTACCGCATTGCGTGAAAGGGAGCAAGCAGAAATGCTCAATGTTTACAAAAAGGTACAGAGCATTTCTTCTAACTCCTTGTGCTGTTCTCTCTCCTTTTGCTGGCACTCTCTGAGCTGCCCAGCACCAATGCAGGCTCCCTTGCACCATAGTGCAAGGGTGTCTGAGTTACAGAGAAGATTGTTTCCATGCCCGAAGGGACCCTTTTCAGCACAAAACCAATCCTTAGGGACAAATTCCTCATTCTAAGTGTGCTGCAGAATACAGCACACATGGAAAGAGAAATTAATTAGGCTAAGTCAAGATATTTCTTTTCCCTATGCCTCTATTGATTAGGCGCATCTTTTTGGCACAAAGCAAGGTTTACAAGTCTTTGTAAATCTGGATTTAGTTCAAAATACATGGGCGGATGCATGGGAATGCCCATGCTCCACCCTTGTAATGACTTCCCGATACAAAGTAACGCAAGGCAGCTCTATGCACTGCATTTCCTGACATTGTGTTTACTAAACCATGCAAAACATGCAAAGTGGCTTTGTGTCGCTTAGTAAATCCCAATCAAGGTCTTGCATTGCCTTGTGGTGACTTGTGTCACGTAAGGGCAATGCAAGTCCTTTGTAAATCTGCCCCCTAATACTTATTAAACCTCTGGCAAGTGTTCATTTGATTCCTATCTTTTATGTGCTTGCTCATAGATAACTCTTGCTCATCATAATCCTGAGTAATAGCACCTTATTTGCACTTATGGTGTATCTTTTATACATAAACCCTTCAGTGTTATACTGTTAGACCTGACATCCTTGGCGTGGGTTTTTCCCCTATCCTTTGCCTCTGCTACCTGGATTTTTGATGCTGTGATGGATTTCGTTTTGGCTGGTTTAGATGCTTTGGACGCTCTGCCACTGCTAATCAGTGCCAGAGTGTCAGTGCTCCCTGTGTAAAATATCATATTGATTGGATATACCTGATTGGCATATCTGTATCACCACGAAGTCCCTAGTAAAGTGCACTGTGTGTGCCAGGGCTGGTGATGACAGATGCTACTAGTGGGTCTGCAGCGCTGATTGCGCCACCCACCTGTGTAGCCCTAAAATGGTGTCTCAGGCCTGCCACCGCAGGCCTGCCTGCAGTCCCCGGACTGCCATGTCCTCCTGGCCAGTGTCCACACTGACCGGGCCTAACCCTTCCCTTTTTATACACGTCAGTCATCCCTGTGGAAGGCCCAAGGTACCCCCCTGGGCAGGGTGCAGTGTATGCAAAAGGTAGAGCATGTACTAGTGCAGGTAACATGTTCTGGTAGTGAACAACGGCCATTTTGTGTGTTCACTGCTGCAAGGTTATCTTGCTCCATAGGCTAACATGGGGGAGGCTGGTGCCAATGGCTATCCGCCTATCTTCTCATAGGAACAAGATAAGACATGAGTGTTTGATATCCCTGAGCTCAGCATTTAATCACACATCTTTTAGGAGAGGTTGTTTTTAAATCCTGAGTTGGAGAATAGTACTTTTTAGAGAGTAGCTGTTCTCTTGTCTGACCCTTCTGTGTGCCTGGGCGTGCTTGTGGATTGACTGTCTGGCTTGAGAGTGACAGGGGCTGGGGATCCCCCAGGAGGTTGGCTGAGTCAGCCCTCTGCTGAATGGCGACATTTGCAAGGAGAGTGGAGGGAGGAGATAGCACCTGGGAGTGAATAGGGTTGTGCCTGCCTGCCACGATGCTGGCTCCACCTCCTGCTGGGCGGCTGACGACTCTGCCCCTCACTCTGAAAAGAATGTAGAAGCCAGGAAAACAAAGTGCTCCAGCAACACCCAGAAGTGGATCAGACCGGGCTCAGGACCCACTTGCACAAAGACTTCAAAGACTTTTAGGGGTATAAGTACAAGACCCCTGACAACAGATTTTTAGATTCTACCATCAAGAGGAACCTCTGCTGAAAGACGGACCGCTGAAGAACTAAAGGAAGATTGCCTTGCTGTGTGCTCTAAGGGCTGACCTGTTCTGCTGTACAACTGAAGCTGAGGAGGAGAAGGGGTCTTGCTGTGTGCTGACCCTACCCACTTGACCAAACAAGACTTTGCTGTGTGCTGTGTCTTAAACCGAATCTCCAAGGGCCTGAGAAGAGCTGGCCTCCTGTTTCGCAACCCAGGGATAGAAAGGTTGCCAAGAATTCAAGACTCTGCTGTGTCCCCCCTGCGCTGCTGTGTGCTGCAGGGACCGTGGACTGTTCTACCAAGCTGCTCAACATCTGCCTGTGAAGTGGGCTGGCCGCTCTCTGTCTTGCTGGAGGGTGCCGCACTGACCCGGGCCTGACACCGGTTGCCGCATCAAGAAGACCGACGTGCTCATCGGCACGTGCCTTGCCGCGACCCGGAGACCTGAAGCAGATCGAGAGTCGTACTTCCCTGCTCTACGAGGCTGCACTGTGAGTGGCTGACTCCAGTGACGTCGACATCGTCACTGGGGGCTCGTCGAGGGAGTTGTGGAAACATTGCACCGAACAGCCAGAGGAGCGCTTTGTACAACGAGCGCAGTGACACCGACAGAGCAACGTAGCTGCCGAAACAACAAGAGCCTACGAACTGATTCATTCTCAGTGAGTATCGAATCACACAAGAGACTAGAGACTATCGTCTTACGATCCCGACCAACCAAGAAAGCGAATAGTGTAAACCTGTGATGCTTGATTTCAACTGCGTAAACTAGATAAAGATATATTATTTTTGATATAACTCACCTGTGTGGTCTAAGTTTGTGGTGTGCGGAGGGGGGATCATTGTGGTGTCTACGTGCAAATACCTTACACATTGCCTTGGGGATAAGCCTGTCTGCTCGAGCCAAGCTACCTAGAGGGTGAGCAGGGGTTATCTACCGTATGTGTCCTTGTACCCTGACTAGAAGCAAGGGTCCCTATTTGGTCTAAGGTGTATACCTCTGCCAACTAGAGACCCCCAGATCTAACATTGGTGGTCAGCGGTGCGGATTAGAACCAGTATTTGCACTTGACCTGCAGTGATTCTTCGTACATCACTAATCTAGTAAGCAGTTGCATTGCACGAAGTTTTTGCGAAGACTATTCTTGGAGGATCGACGAAGCATCATGTCTCTGAATGGAGTAGGTGAGGAGTCGGAATTGCAATTCGAAGTGAAAAAGTTGCTCGAATATAAGAAGGAGCAACTAAAGCAATTCTGCAAGCAGCTTGGATGCCCAGTGAAGGGCAGCGCCAACAAGACGGAGCTACAGAAAGCTCTAAGGGCCTGGTGGGAGGCCAAGAATGGCGCAACCGAGGAAACTACTGAAGGGGATGGCACACCGGAGCACGGATTTGGATCCGATGATCTGCCAGTGAATAGGCCAGCGTCTAGGGCTGGCAGCACCCATTCCAGTAGGAGCCTTTCTCCAGAGGAGCTGGAGGAAAATCAGGATTAGGGTCCATGAGATTGAACTTTTTAAGCTCAAAGCTCAAGCGGAAGAAAGGAAACTGCGCCTTGACAGTGAGAAAGAGGCGGAGGAGAGGAGGAATGCTCTCGCTTTGGAAGAGAAAAAACTCCAGTTGGCTCATGAGTTGAGCATGAGGGAGCTGGACATTAAAGCCAAACAAGTGGAGTCCAGTCCGAATGGTGGCAGCGCACAACCAGTACAGGCGGGTAAAGTATACATACCGAAAGATTTGGTACAGAATTATCAGAGGGGTGAGGATATATATGCATGGTTTAGATCCTATGAGCTTGCCTTGAAGATGAATGAAGTGCCTGAGAAGAGTTGGGGAGCAGGTTTGTGGAAGCATTTTGAGGCCTCTGGGAGGGATGTCTTAGCACCCTTAGAAGCAGCAGGTACCTTAACCTACCCCACGATGAAGGAGGCCTTATGCCTCCGGTATGGGCTTACACCAGAACAGTACCGCCAGAAGTTTAGGAACTTCAAGAAGCTTGATTCAAGTACTTGGGTGGAGTGTGTGAGTATGTACACGCGTGCACTGGAAGGTTGGATAAAGGGCAGCAAAGTTACTGATTATGTGGGGTTGTGTCACTTGATTAGTTGGGAGCACTTGAGTAGTCTATGTGTTCCAGAGCTGCGCCAGCATCTTTTAGACAGCAAGTTAACTGATCCCAGGGAGCTTGCTAAAGAGGCAGACCGCTGGACTAGCACCAGGGTCAACAAAGGGGTGGTAAGTATGCCAGCCAAGGGTGGACAGGGTCCCCAGCAGAAAGGTGGGGAGGACGAGGGTAACAGTAAGGAGTTCTCTAAAGGGCCCCAAAACAGTTCCCAGGAGAAGGAGTCCCAAGCCCCCAAGCCGAAGAGGTCTTGGCCCCCTAAGGGCAACAGACCACCGCCTACTTGCTATGCTTGTAGGGAAGTGGGCCACATAGCCCCTAACTGTCCCAAGAAACCACCAGCACCAGCTGCTTCTCCAATCCCAGGGTTAGCTAGTGTAGCTTTGGGAGGGGATTTGATTTCCAGTGGGGAGGAGGGATTAGCTATGATGACCCTTGTCTCTTTAGGAGACCAAGAGATGGTCCAGGATACCTTGATACCCGCTAACACTAAGAAATACGGGCAAAAGGTGACCATCAATGGGAGGGAGATAGAGGCTCTGAGAGACACCGGGGCTAGTGTGACATCTGTCAGGTGTCAGTGGGTGTCTGAAGAGCAAGTCATTCCCAATGTGCTCCGCCCAGTAGTAGCAGCTGACACTTCAGTGCGCCTCTGCAAGATGGCGCGTGTTCCCTTTACATGGGGGGGAGTCTCTGGTACCTTGGAAGTCTGTGTCAGTGATGCCTTGCCAGTAGATTGTCTGTTGGGTAACGACCTGGAGAGTTCTCCATGGAAGGACGTAGAGCACAGAACTCACTTGGAGATGTTAGGACTGCCAGCGTGGATCTGTGTATCCACACGTGCCATGACAGCCAGTAAGGGTGGATTAGTAGAACCGGAGCCTGGAACAATGGCCCAGGGACCTGTCAAGAGAGGAAGGGGCAGAGGGCACGGGAAACCGGCCCCCACTGTTCCCACTGTCCAGGAGGAAGCAGAACCTGAGGGGGATGCCCTGGAACCTACAGGGGAACAGGTGGCCGAACTAGGGGAATTGCCTGAGCTGACCCATTGGCAGCAAGAGGGTGGTCCCTCCAGGGAGGAATTCTGACAGGCTCAGAAGGAGTGCCCTTCTCTCATTGGTGTGCGGCAGCAGGCTGCAGACCAGGCAGCGGGCCTAGGGTCCAAGGAACATTTGATTTACTGGGAGGATGACTTACTTTATAGTGAGCCTAAGTTCGCTGAGCCCGGTGCAGCCCGTGTGCTGGTGGTACCCGAGCGCTTCAGGAACTTCTTACTGGGTCTGGCTCATGACGTGCCTCTCGCAGGACATCTGGGGCAAGACAAGACCTATCACAGGCTTGTCACCCACTTCTACTGGCCCCAGATGAAGAAGCACGTCGGTACCTTTTGTAAGTCTTGCCAAACCTGTCAAGCCAGTGGTAAGAGCGGAGGGAAGTGCGTGGCGCCCCTCCAGCCGTTCCCTGTAGTGAGCACCCCTTTCGAGCGGGTGGGCATCGATATAGTAGGGCCCCTGGATCCCAAGACCGCCTTAGGCAACAGGTTTATCCTGGTCTTGGTGGATCACGCCACTCGGTACCCGGAAGCAGTCCCTCTCAGGACAATCACAGCACCCATGGTGGGCCGTGCATTGATGGGGATCTTTTCCCGTGTGGGGTTCCCCCGAGAGGTGGTCTCCGACCGGGGTACCAACTTCATCTCTAGGTATATGAAGTCTCTGTGGGAGGAGTGTGGGTTAACTTATAAGTTCACCACTCCTTACCACCCTTAAGGAAATGGGTTGGTTGAAAGGTTCAACCGCACCCTGAAAGGTATGATTATGGGCCTAGCGGAGCCCATGAGACGGAAGTGGGACGTCTTGTTACCATGCCTGTTGTTTGCCTACAGGGAGGTGCCTCAGAAGTCCTTAGGGTTCAGCCCCTTTGAACTGCTGTATGGCCACCCTGTTAGAGGACCTCTCACACTGGTGAAGGAGGGGTGGGAGAAATCCCGTGGGAAAACCCCCCAGGATGTGTTCAGCTATGTGCTGGCCATCCGCAACCAAACGCAGCGCTTCAGGAAGCTCGCTCAGGAGAACCTGGAAGCCAGCCAGGAGGAGATGAAAAGATGGTACGACCAGAATACCACTCTGGTAGAATTTCATCCTGGGCAGAAAGTGTGGGTAATGGCGCCGGTGGAGCCTTGTGCGCTCCGTGACAAGTGGACCGGGCCATATGAGGTGGTAGAGCGCAAGAGTGAGGTGACCTACCTGATCAACATGAAGACTCCTAGGCAGCCCCTTAGAGTCTTGCATGTGAACCGCCTCAAACCCCACTTCGAGAGGTCTGAAGTGACGATGCTCATGGCTACAGATGACGGTGGGGAGGAGGATAGTGATCCTCTCCCTGACCTCCTGGCAGCCAAGGAGCAAGACGGGTCAGTGGATGGTGTGGTCCTCTCGCCCACCCTGACCCCAGAGCAGCAGAGAGACTGTCGCCAGGTGTTGGGTCAGTTTGCCTCCCTGTTCTCCCTGACACCAGGTGTCACCAATTGGTGCATCCATGATGTGGACACTGGAGATAGCCTGCCTGTGAAACAGAAGTTTTACAGAGTAGCTGACAAGGTCAGGGCCAGCATCAAGGAGGAAGTTTCCAAGATGTTGGCGTTAGGGGTAATTGAGCCCTCTAGCAGTCCCTGGGCTAGCCCAGTGGTCCTCGTTCCCAAGAAATCTGCTACATCCGGTGGTCCGTCAGAACTTCGGTTTTGCGTGGACTACCGTGGGCTCAATGCGGTCACCAAGACTGACGCGCACCCCATCCCCAGAGCTGATGAGCTCGTGGATCGGTTGGGAGCTGCCAGGTACCTCAGCACCTTCGATTTGACTTCGGGGTACTGGCAGATTGCCTTAACTGAAGGGGCAAAGGAGAGGTCGGCATTTTCCACACCAGAGGGGCACTTCCAGTTTCGCGTCATGCCCTTTGGATTGAAAAATGCCCCTGCCACCTTCCAGAGACTGGTCAACCGGGTACTGACCGGGCTGGAGCAATTCAGCGCCGCGTACTTGGATGACATTGCTGTGTTCAGCTCCACTTGGGAGGAACACTTGCGACACCTCTGTGAAGTGTTGAGGGCACTGCAGAAGGCAGGCCTCACTATCAAGGCCAGTAAGTGCCAGATAGGGCAGGGATCGGTGGTGTATTTGGGACACCAGGTGGGGAGCGGCCAGGTGGCGCCCCTACAGGCGAAGATTGATACCATTCTGGCTTGGGAACCCCCCAAGACGCAGACAGAGGTGAGAGCCTTTCTAGGACTCACCGGGTATTACAGACGGTTCATCAAGGGACACGGCACCATTGTTGCCCCCTTGACAGAACTAACCTCTAGAAATCAGCCCAGGAAAGTGAATTGGTCCAAGGCCTGTCAAACTGCTTTTGATGCCCTGAAAACTGCAATGTGCACAGCACCGGTGCTTAAGGCGCCCGACTTTTCGAGTGAGTTCGTAGTGCAAACAGACGCTTCAGAGCAAGGTGTGGGAGCAGTACTCTCACAGATGGACGACGAGGGCGGGGACCAACCTGTAGCTTTCATTAGTAGGAGGCTACTCCCCAGGGAACAGAGGTGGAGCGCTATTGAAAGGGAAGCATTTGCTGTGGTCTGGGCCCTGAAGAAGTTGAGGCCCTACCTGTTTGGGACTCACTTCCGTGTTCAGACCGACCACAGGCCCCTCAGATGGTTAATGCAGATGAGGGGTGAGAATCCAAAACTGTTGAGGTGGTCCATCTCCCTACAGGGAATGGACTTTACGGTGGAACACCGTCCCGGTACAGAGCACGCCAATGCTGATGGTCTGTCCAGGTTCTTCCGCCTTAGCGATGAGAACTCCCAAGAGGGTGGGTAGTTCTCCCCACTTTCAGCTGGAGGGGACACGTGTTAGACCTGACATCCTTGGCGTGGGTTTTTCCCCTATCCTTTGCCTCTGCTACCTGGATTTTTGATGCTGTGATGGATTTCGTTTTGGCTGGTTTAGATGCTTTGGACGCTCTGCCACTGCTAATCAGTGCCAGAGTGTAAGTGCTTCCTGTGTAAAATATCATATTGATTGGATATACCTGATTGCCATATCTGTATCACCACGAAGTCCCTAGTAAAGTGCACTGTGTGTGCCAGGGCTGGTGATGACAGATGCTACTAGTGGGTCTGCAGCGCTGATTGCGCCACCCACCTGTGTAGCCCTAAAATGGTGTCTCCGGCCTGCCACCGCAGGCCTGCCTGCAGTCCCCGGACTGCCATGTCCTCCTGGCCAGTGTCCACACTGACCGGGCCTAACCCTTCCCTTTTTATACACGTCAGTCATCCCTATGGAAGGCCCAAGGTACCCCCCTGGGCAGGGTGCAGTGTTATGCAAAAGGTAGAGCATGTACTAGTGCAGGTAACATGTTCTGGTAGTGAACAACGGCCATTTTGTGTGTTCACTGCTGCAAGGTTATCTTGCTCCATAGGCTAACATGGGGGAGGCTGGTGCCAATGGCTATCCGCCTATCTTCTCATAGGAACAAGATAAGACATGAGTGTTTGATATCCCTGAGCTCAGCATTTAATCACACATCTTTTAGGAGAGGTTGTTTTTAAATCCTGAGTTGGAGAATAGTACTTTTTAGAGAGTAGCTGTTCTCTTGTCTGACCCTTCTGTGTGCCTGGGCGTGCTTGTGGATTGACTGTCTGGCTTGAGAGTGACAGGGGCTGGGGATCCCCCAGGAGGTTGGCTGAGTCAGCCCTCTGCTGAATGGCAACATTTGCAAGGAGAGTGGAGGGAGGAGATAGCACCTGGGAGTGAATAGGGTTGTACCTGCCTGCCACGATGCTGGCTCCACCTCCTGCTGGGCGGCTGACGACTCTGCCCCTCACTCTGAAAAGAATGTAGAAGCCAGGAAAACAAAGTGCTCCAGCAACACCAAGAACTGGATCAGACCGGGCTCAGGACCCACTTGCACAAAGACTTCAAAGACTTTTAGGGGTATAAGTACAAGACCCCTGACAACAGATTTTTAGATTCTACCATCAAGAGGAACCTCTGCTGAAAGACGGACCGCTGAAGAACTAAAGGAAGATTGCCTTGCTGTGTGCTCTAAGGGCTGACCTGTTCTGCTGTACAACTGAATCTGAGGAGGAGAAGGGGTCTTGCTGTGTGCTGACCCTACCCACTTGACCAAACAAGACTTTGCTGTGTGCTGTGTCTTAAACCGAATCTCCAAGGGCCTGAGAAGAGCTGGTCTCCTGTTTCGCAACCCAGGGATAGAAAGGTTGCCAAGAATTCAAGACTCTGCTGTGTCCCCCCTGCGCTGCTGTGTGCTGCAGGGACCGTGGACTGTTCTACCAAGCTGCTCAACATCTGCCTGTGAAGTGGGCTGGCCGCTCTCTGTCTTGCTGGAGGGTGCCGCACTGACCCGGGCCTGACACCGGTTGCCGCATCAAGAAGATCGACGTGCTCATCGGCACGTGCCTTGCCGCGACCCGGAGACCTGAAGCAGATCGAGAGTCGTACTTCCTTGCTCTACGAGGCCGCACTGTGAGTGGCTGACTCCGGTGACGTCGACATCGTCACTGGGGGCTCGTCGAGGGAGTTGTGGAAACCTTGCACCGAACAGCCAGAGGAGCGCTTTGTACAACGAGCGCAGTGACACCGACAGAGCAACGTAGCTGCGGAAACAACAAGAGCCTACAAACTGATTCATTCTCAGTGAGTATCGAATCACACAAGAGACTAGAGACTATCGTCTTACGATCCCGACCAACCAAGAAAGCGAATAGTGTAAACCTGTGATGCTTGATTTCAACTGCGTAAACTAGATAAAGATATATTATTTTTGATATAACTCACCTGTGTGGTCTAAGTTTGTGGTGTGCGGAGGGGGGATCATTGTGGTGTCTAGGTGCAAATACCTTACACATTGCCTTGGGGATAAGCCTGTCTGCTCGAGCCAAGCTACCTAGAGGGTGAGCAGGGGTTATCTACCGTATGTGTCCTTGTACCCTGACTAGAAGCAAGGGTCCCTATTTGGTCTAAGGTGTATACCTCTGCCAACTAGAGACCCCCAGATCTAACATATACATTTAGCAATATTTCAAACTATTATTAAGTGCCACATGTTTACTTTATTACTTTGTGACAATATATATATTGCTAATTTATTTGTTTTTGTTTTATTGTAATATTCAAAGTGTTGATTGATACTGTTTAAGGTGCTCTTCAGTCATTATCATTACCTTGCGGTTTGTGAAATCAATTCATCATCATACAGTTTACTACACTACAAAAGTTTCTACAAGGAACATGTACATGATATCATCCAGGCCCTGGAAAATGTGGAAAAAGGACTTCAGTAATTTTTTAGGGTAATGGGTGAACCTGCACTCGAAGAGGTCACTGTCACTTCCCAGATCATCAAGCAATTGATCTCACTGGAAAAAGATGGGAAGAAGGGTAGGTTAGATTAAGTGCCTAGCAAGATTTTCAGTTTTCATACTAACAGTGTAACCCTGAAAACCTTAAAGATAGAAAGGTTAAAATAATATGTTTCAGTTTCTATTTATCTTAACATTTTGTGTTTATTTTATACATTTCAATCTCATGTTTGGAATTTCTTGGAGGATTGGGTGGGTCTATATTAATTTATGTTAACAGATTTATATATTTAATATATTCTATTTCTATATTATTATGTATCTATTTAAATAATTTTTTTAATTATGAATTACATTTTGATTTATGTTGGTGGTTTGTTGAGGGATTGTTTGGGTAGTTTTTAAATTATGTGAATATACAATAATATTATTTTATTACTATATTCATTGTGCAATATTTAATTCGCAAGTGAGTGTTTCATTAATATTCAAATTTAAAGAATTTTGTTTATCTTTTTTTTCAGACATTCTAGTATTTTTAATAACATGTTGGGCATATTTGGAGGGCATGGGGTAGATCTTTTCTAATATATTACTTTTAAAGTAAATTGTTTTTTGGTTTGTATATTTAATGTATAAGTTTAGGGAATCTTTATTGACCCCTCAAATCACCCCGCTCTAATGTATGCACTTTTCCCATGTTTGTAGGACTGGAGTTAGAATAGTCATTCTGACCCTTCCCAATTATGGACTTTCTACAATGCTTATCAAACTGGATGAGAATAGTAAATCTTGCATTTGTTAGTATGCACTTTGCCCCACATTTGTTAAACATAAACTAGATTTGGAATAGTAATTCTAACTCCACTGAATCCCAAAGAATGCATTTATCCCTAAAGTTTGTGATAATGGAGTTAGAATAATTAATCTGATCCCCCCTCACCCCACAATGAAAGTATGTTATCAATTATTTTTACAATTGTGGTTAGAGTAGTGTATTTGTATTGTTTTTTGTTTATTTTGTATTGATTATTATTATTAGCTTAGTCTGAAATTTACTCTAAGATTTTTTGATGATAATTTTAAAATATATTTTTATTTATTAACAGAGATAAATGTATATATTGTGTTGTATTGTCTAAAATGAATTAGTAATACACCATTTTTTCAAAATTGTTTATTTTTTTATTAATTATGAATGACATTTTAAATTTGCATGCATTTTTAAGATTTAGGTGGCAATTTTGTGAAAGATAAAAGCAGATGTTTCATACATTGTCATGATAAAAAGCGTAACGTGCACATTGGTGTATAACCTACATCACCTTAAAGTGTTTCAAAATAAATTAAAAAACAATTTTAAATACTTTGAAATGGTTTAATACGTGAAATAACATATGTATTGCAATACATTTGTAAGCTATTACTTTGCTACACTTTGTTGTATATTATAGTTCTCATTTAACACCTAACTCTTACATATTATTTTACATTTTCATTATAGCCAATATGTAACTTTATGTTATTATGGATGTTTTTATCCACATTGCTGATTATATTTATAAATAAGTACTGTATTTTTAATTATTATTAAGCACTTGTTCTATTTTCTGTGATAGGAAAAAAGTATTATTTTTTAAATCAAAAAAGTTCTTCTAAATTGCTGAGTACACAACTGGAGTAAGGTATCCCACTGGGATAACCTACTCCAGTTGCCAATGGCTTCCAGTGAAATAAGATACATTTTTTGTGAATTGCATTAACATAAAAATAAATCTTATGAAAATCGTAACGCACCTGCCAATGACTTAACTAGTTTTGTTAATTGCAATGTGAGGCATAAGTTTAGTATATTCCTAAGCTTAACTAAATATTACTTTAAGTTACAACATTTTTGTATATAAGCACCTGAACTTTTCAAAGGAAATGAATTATTTTCTATACGTTATTTCATCTGTTGAGTGTCTTTTTAAATGTATTGCATCTTTCTAAAAATGTAACTTTTTAAATTAGCACAGCTTAAATGACATTTTAATACAAATACTTACTGTTTGACCTGTCAGCCCTAGGGGGTGTTCCCTCAAACGTTTTGCCTACTCCCTTCCTGTTTGCTGGTTGAAATTTGCTTTTGTTGGCTTTAGGACTCTGTGCACTTTACCACACCCTACATCCAAATGAGACTTTTAATTTACTTATAGGTCCCTAGTAAAGTGGTACAACACGTACCCAGGGTCAGTAAATTAAATGCTACTAGTGGGTTTGGACCCAGCCACATACAAATCAGTCTACAAATATCCTGGGAGCAGTTTCGGGGCATCACCCCTCATCAGCCAGGCTAGTCTGAATCCAGTGGCGCAGTGAGCACGGGACCCACGTCTGGGCATACACTTCCCACTTAGGGCAACAAAAGCAAAAGAAACAAATGATGGACAGAATGCTGAACAATGCAAACATTTACCCCAATCTCAAAGACCGGTGTTTAATCCATCGTTCTTTTGCTCACCACACCACCTCAGTTTGGATCCAGCCATATGCAAATCAGTCTTGACACTGTTCCTCATGGGAACAGTCCAGCCCGAACTGCCAAGCCAGACCCCCCTGGACCAGAAACAAGCATCCTGGGACCTGTTACTGGGCTTCACCCCTCATCAGCCAGGCAAGCTTGAATCCAGTGGTGCAGTTAGCACAGGATCCACGTCTGGACATTCCCAGTGAAGGAGCATGCATAATCGTATACAAATGGTGCAGGATAAGGGAAATGTTACGATGTGGTATGAACCTGCCTTTAGTCAGGGTACACTAATCTTTTCATATATGGAAGCAGTCACATTGCAAGAATTGTGCTTAAGATCTTAAAATCCATGTTCAGCATGGTCTTTAGGCAGTGGGAGGTGCCCACAGTATTTTTGTCTTGCGGAGTGGGATAACCAGTGCATCTGGTGGTGAGCAGCAGTTTTCGTTTCTCCAGTGCCTTAGCATACACCTCGGCTAATCACGGGCCAATATTCCAGCAAAAGTAGAATAAAACTGTACTGGCAATCTGTCTGGGTGCGGTGTCTTCTACTGTGCATTATCTTGTACAGCACATTTAATTTCTTGTGATGTAATGGGTCTTTCCAGCTCCTCATCACCTCCGTTGATTCTTCATGGTTGAAGGGTGTTTAGTAAGACCTCTGTAGCTTCTCTTGGTCTCTCAGTCTGCTTTCCATATAATGTGGTATAATATTCTCTGAAAGCATAAATAATATCTACTTGGAAATGTACTTGCCTCTATTATTTTATGCATAATTGAGTAATTGGAGACACCCTACTCTCTGGTTGCACTAGCCAAGTCAGCAGTCTTTCCGCCTTACCCTCACTGTTATGAGTGTGAGTGATATACTCTTTATAACTATTGCATCAAAGCCTCTCCAAAAAGATGCTGTACCATTCCTTGACCTCTGCCAACAGCTCCCTAGACTCAGGGTGTTTGCCAGCATGATTGTCCAGATCATGTATGACCCCATCCGCAGTTCTCAATTCCCACTCTAGGTCTCTCTGGATCCCCACCATTGCACCTATACAGTACCCCCAGGTGACCACTTGTAAGGCCTCCCATTCAGTAAGGCAGTCGTAGGTTGTACCCTGGTTATGTTCAAAGTAGTCAGAGATGCCTCCCGGAGGCCCTCTCGGTATGCAGCATCTTCCAAGATGCATTAGTTGGGGTCATCAAGATGTGGATGGTGCCATCCAACATCACCCACATTTCAGCGGGGAACAAGATGGAGTACCACAGCCCAGCATCCCGTAATGCCCGCTTGACTTTTAGAGAGAATGCTCTCTTGGTGTACAATGCCGCAGTAAAATCAGGGAACATGGTCAACACCATGTTAACAATATGGAAGGGGCAGCCAGTGCGCTCCTTCTGAAGCAGTGTATCTCAATCTCAAAAGAGCAACAATTTAACCACCACAGACCATGGCACGCTTCCCGAGGACACAGGTTTCCTAGGGACTCTGTGCATATGCTCAAAGACAAAGAAAGGAGAGAGTTCAGTTCACTGGGGCTTTCATCCACTTTTCAAGTAAGCAACTATGTCACTACCTTCCACTCCCTCTGTTAGCCCCAGAGTCTGTACGGTATTGCACCAATTGTCACCTTTGGCGTCCTCTGCTCTGTTTCCTAATATCCTTACCCGTTCTGTAAGATGCACCATTTGTTGCTGCAAAGACCATTGCACTGTTTGGAGTTCTCCAACAAGTACTTCAGTGGCCATATTTCTTTGGCCTTTTGACTTTAATACTTCTCTATAGAGGATATCTTATTTCTTCCTAGTTTTCATCTAAAGTCACAGTAACGTGAGCCTTTTTGTTTACCATTTTCAGCCATGAAAAAGTCTTGTAGACGGAACCTGCGTCGGCTGATGTTTTGTTGATGTGTTGTAACACAATACGAAGATTTGGAGAAAAATGTGAAGAATAAAAAAAACTCTATTCACTTCTATTTCTGATACATCGTTGGACTTTTTGTTCATCAGAAATTTCTGGACTCGATTGTGTGCTTTGGTACCTTTTCTTTATAAGTGGCCTTAACTTTGTGCGCCAGTTTTTGGTAATCCACTCTGAGAAGGGCCAGTTTCACTGTCACTGTAAATCTGTTTCAGGAGGTTATGCTTGCAGTTGGCAATAGCCACCAGTATCTTGTCTAAAGTAAGCTGTAAGGCAGGCGGTATGTGTGCAGTGTTTCCCTCTAGCAACAACCCTTCCAACTGAGACAGTCCCTCTATCTCCATGGACGGACTAGGGTTCCGTCTGCCTAATTTTGCCCATAGTCTTTTGTGCCTCCAAGTGTTATGTAGACTTAGCTCCTGCTGTGTGGCTGTCCAGGGCCTTGTGCAAGGCTCAATGAATGTCACTGCCTACCCCATTCTTCTAAGGGACCTCTGTAGAGCGCCCATATCATCCCCTTACAGGGTGCCTTTTTCCTCTAAGTTGACAATTCCAGGGGCACTCCCTCTCCAAGCCACCTAGGGGGCCCGAGAGTGCCAAAGCAGCCAATTTGTAGCACCACAGTCCTGGGGCCCTTCAACAGGTCAGCCCCATAGTGAATCCTTCCCACGCAAGGGGGTGTCACACAATTCCCCAAATACTTGCCCACAGTGGGCCTCCATGCAGATCGCGGTATATGTTGCAGTTGCCTCCCAGGAAGGTTAGGTCCTCTCAGGTACGTTGTATTCCTCAATCAGTATGGCAGCCCCTTTGACAGCTCAGTCGTCAGAATCATGTCCAATGACGATAGCGACGACTTGCCACGTGCTTTAGCAGGGGCGGCCGGCATAGGTCACGGGTAGGGGGGTGAGTGTGGGGGCTGCGGTGGTCAATGGGGCATCGCAGGGGTGTCGCAGGGGAGTTGTGGGGGGTTTTGAGTGGGGGGAGCAGAGTTTAGACAACTTACCTCAAGGCCAGGTCCTACGTCTTCTGTGCTCCTGCTCTCCGGAGTCTGCTTCCAGGAACAGGAAGCAGGCAGCCAGGCTCCCTATCCCTAAGCCAAACACAATGCTGCAGTGCAGCGTTGTGACTGGTCTGAGCGCTGTGACACAGTGCTCAGACAGGGGCTGTAGGGGTGTGCATGTTCTCCATGCAGGCTGCATGGAGGAAAGGGAAGTGCACATGACTATTTTGGGCGGCCCAAGAGGGCCGACCAAACAGTCATTGCGCACTTGAGTGGGCAAACCACTCCGCCCCTGCCCTACTCCATGAGCAGAGCAGCCCCGCCCACCCTCCTGCCCGCAAAGGAAACATAACCTGATAATAACTGAAAGTTATTATCAGGTTATGTTTCCTCTTCTCGCACTGCTTGAAAGCAGTAGGGCGATGCTCCTCCGCCATAGAGGAGGAGCCGCCACTGGCTGCCAGCACAGTGTCGCAGGCCTCTTCCTCCTGCCATCGGGAGCTGACTCATGCCCGAGTTTCCTCATGGATTATTGCCCCCTCCGAAACTCCCTCAATTGGCTAATAGGGGCCACCTGGGAGGACACGTCTGTAGGTGTCCACTTATTGCCTCCAGGCCTAGGAGGTCTCCAAGCTCATTTGGCTGGTACAATATGTATAATGGTGCCGGCCGACTGGTCGCCGATCTATGGCCCAAATCTCCACATCAAATTTGTCCTCCCCCTCTGGGCTCAGGACTGGCCACAAGGTGCCACAGTGGCAGGACACACAGGGGGGTACTTAATCACATCCAGCCGTGGTATACCTCCCGACTCACCCGCCTGGCGAGATGTTCAAAATGTCACTGGCCCTCCAGCAGAGCCCAGGCGTCCACAATGAGTCTCGTGGGCTGCAGCACACTTCCGCACCACCACCCCGGTCAGTTTACCTGGCCTCAATTACAAAGTGCTCCGGCTCAGGCACCCAGCACAGGGATCACTCAGGCAGAGGCATCCGCAAAGTGCCACCGTCCCCCGCCGCGTCTCAGTGCCAGGATAATTTCGGGCTCAGCAGGTACAGGCTTTCTTGCCACACGGCCACGGCCAATTAGCATCAATAATGCCGGATAATTGAGAGGCAGGAGCGGAGCAATATTTGCCATGCAGGCCACACCCCTTTCAAAATCACACTGATGGTTCACTTCTTAGACATTTATATCACCCAGGATTGTGAGCTTATGTGCCAGATTTTCGGGGGTCCCCAGATGCACAGCTTTGTATGTGATGCACAAGTCGTGTATTTGCTGCGTGCCACAAAATTAGAAGACATGAAGAGGATCTCTCTGAAGCAAACCTACTTTGCAACTTCTCGTAATTGCAAAAATTTCACAAGTGCATGACAAAAATAGTTGTGTAGGAGATGTTTTTTGCATACACCATCTAGCGAAATGTTAGGGTTAGTGAGTTTTTCTCCAGCAAAACCTACTTGTTCCTTCATTTTTCATCACCTGTATTTAGACGTGGTAAGGTTGATGACATTTAAGGAGTTTGTAAAAATCCAGATGTTGGGTCAACCAATGTTATTTATCTCCCAAACCACCATTAAAAATGTGTACGTTTTTTCTGTTATTGTGACTTCTCTGGTACGAAATAAGTTAAGTTAAAGTTTAAATTGCTAAGGTTACTAAACACGTTTTACAATTCAAGCATCTTCTATTATGTTTAAATGTTTCTTCCACGTTCCAAATTCACAGTAATAATATTAGTCACAATCTTTTACGCTCTCATAAAATATAAACAACACGTACAAACAGCTTTTTAACTTTCATTTCTAAAACGTTTGTTTCTACAGTTTTCGTAAAGCAAAAACAATGGCTTCTCTACAGCTCCTCCTTCAAGTTCTAGAAAACTTCCAGGTCTAAGCCTCTGCCAGTGCTAATGAAGAAAGTTTGTTTAGTAGCCAGACACCATCAATCACAAAGATGTAATCAAGTCTTAACACAATAACAAGGGGCAGTGGAAGTCCTCTCACCACAAAATCTTGAAAATGATTTACTATGGTAACTTCATTTCAGCTCCAATACAGTATATTGCTCCCCTGGGGGATTCATAAATCACTCTCTTTTCAGACAAACCCTGTTCTAAAAACTTGAAAAATTATCTCATTATATAGGTGAATTATCATTTCTACTTGAGTGTGTGACTAGTAAATATTAAGCAATTTGGATTCATTGCTGACTTTTATTCATGGAAACCATTCTTCCATACAGACATACATCAGTCTGGCTTAAAACGTTCATTTTTGTTTCCATTTAGAAGGTGCAGCGTCATAGTTGATTAAAGGAAGGTTGGTTAGATTTTTCAAATCAAATTGCATACTTGCTTTGACAAACACGAGATACCACTTACTGTTCATTAGGTATGACTGTGGTCTCGGCTAATGACGTTTATTTTTATTCGTCTTTTCAGGAAGGCCTACAGGGAAAATACATACAGCTGGTTTATGTGCAAAACGGGAACGCAAATATGAATTATGACAGCTGCATGGTTTCCTATCAGAGTAACTGTCAATTACTATCTTCACGATCACTCAGTCAGTGCTTGAATAGTATACTCAGTTTCTATATAAAAATATGTCGGCATGCTCTTGCAACTGCTAGGAAAGCGGGAGAGTGTCAGAGCAAAAAGTGATCTTCTGTTCATTTGAAAAGTCAAGCTTCTAGAATGAATCAATAACTTCCTCATGCTTGATGTATTTTTTCTGAAATGTAAAGGCATCAGCAATACACCTGGATTTCTTTGGCCTGATTAGACTGGCCTTGGACTGATGGCGCGAAAACAGTACTTGCAGTCGCTGCCTGTGCAGGTAAGCGCGGTGGGGTGGTGGAGGGGCATGGGGGAAGTGGACAGACCATGGAATAGGTTTTATTTAATTATTTTACCTATTCTGTCGGTGGCCGACTTCCCCCCTCCCACCCAGCCCCACCATCCTTTCCTGCCCCACCATGCTTACCTGACCCGCCCGCTTTGTACCTGCTTATCGCTTGAGGTAGATTTCGTTATTTGCATTACAAGCAATGAATCAAAGAGGCAGAATTTCCACCAACCAATGGGGAGGCATTTCCACCAACCAATGGGGAGGCATATTTTACACCAACCAATGGGGAGGCATATTTTGCACTACCTGTGAAAGATGCAGGCACTACACCTGAGAGGGGGATTTACTCCAACAGCTAGGATGTTGTTCTCCATGGCTTCTTTCTCTTCACAATAGATTTTCTGGACTCTGTTGTTGAGATGAGATCTGGGCTTTGTAATGCCACCAACTCTCAATGAGTACACCTCAATGTTCAAAGAGGGACATGGGTTTACACTGAGACATCCGATGCTGAGACTATCACTCTCCCAGGGTACACCACAAACTGTTGGGCCTAGGCTCACATTCAGAAAGATTATGCATATGCCCTACACTGTGTAAGGGGGGAATATACTACCCTAAAGCGCACACTGTGCATCATAATCTCTGATTGTTTTTTTTTACAATATATATTCATGATTTCTGTGCATTTTATTAAGTTATCTGATTTTCAATATAGGAACTCTAAAGAAAATGGGCAAGCACAATCCTCACCCCTCTACCTCAGCACTTCTTAGATAAGGTACTAATAAGCAAGCTCACCAACTTTGTTGGTTCTTGGCACATCTGCACCCAGGACACCATCAGACAACAAACGATTTCCAATAATGCATCCTGAAAAATATCTCCATATCCAACAGGACTGCCCCAGTGCTGCTCCAATTTAGGGAAGAGTGGTGGACTCACCTCTTTGAAGAACACTACATTACAGTGCATCAACTCTCTTATTACTTGCCGACTTCAAGCTTGCTTTTGACCATGTAAAGTGTTCCGCTCCCTTTTAGCTAGGTTTCGCACTTTAGAAATACCAAATAGATGCATACATACATACATATGTACATACATACCTACATACATACAATGATAAGGCATCAGCCTGAGAATAGCTGTGGTTGATTGCCTAAGAGTGGGTCTGAGAGTTTCCATCGTCTTGCATAGCTAGAGTCCCATTGCATCAACGTCTCATTTGTCTACCTGATGCGCAAATACAGGCAACATGATTTAGCTTGCACTCCAGTTACAAGTGACTCTTTTGTGTACATTCTCTACAACAACACACTCCAAATTCAACCACAAGGTTGCAGCAAATGCCTCTAGGAACATGGTACTCTACTAACAGAAAAGGTTGTCCATTGTTTCTCGATCCAGGTAGAAAAGCTTACTGCAATAGGGACTTTGGCTCAAGGAGAACATGGCTTGACTTCATGTTTTACGAATTAGAAAATGTCTTTATAATCCAGAGCTGCAACAATGCCATTGGACCACAGCTTTGTAAGGCTTAGGAAAACAACGTGTTCTAATTTGTGAATCAAAAGTCTACCTTAGACAAATCTATATTGTCGAATAGAACACAATGAACTCAACAAACTCAGTGAATATTGGGGTTTGATAACCAGAACCTCATTGGCTTCTTCCCCTGTATGGCAGAGACCATTGTTTCAACTAATAGGTTGTTACCTTTTGTCTGCTGCATTGCACCTCAAAGGCAAGCCCTCTGATGTTTCTCCATTCAGTAGGAGAACCAATAGGCCATCTGGTTTTGTATAGGGACGTACAGATACAAACCTTCTCTGTGACTTTGTTGAATTATCTTTCTTCATCATTTTTGGAGGTTATAATCTGTTTGGAATAAAGTGATTACTGTTTAAATTTGACTAAGGGACTGATTTAGATCTCAGCGGATGGATTACTCTCTCACAACAGTGACGGATATCCTGTCCACCTAAAATAAATCCCATTATATCCATATGGGATTTATATTTCGGCGGATGGGATATCCATCACCGTTGTGAGGGAGTTACCCATCCACCGATATCTAAATCAACCCTAAGGCTTTTAAAGACCAAGTCGCTATCAAGTGCTTCCTCTCCTCAATGCCCAATTTGTGTTCCCTTATCAGAAGTCTCCTGCTACTAAATATCATAGGTCAGGTCTTCCACATGCTCCCTCAATCAGGCTACAGCTTTTTCATATCAGTGGTCAAAGGAATATATCTGGACCATAAATTCCATGTTGTATTCTGGAGCATTTAGCAGGGTGACTGTAGGGAGAGAGCCTTTAAAGGGGTGCGGGCCCTTAGACACCCAGTGGTCCAAGTACCAATTCTTGACTTTTCATTGATCTGTGTTCTGTCAAACGTACCACAATAATCCCATACATCTTTGAAATACTCCTGTAGTACTAAATGAGGCCCAAGGAAGCAATCACTTAAGTTTGGGTTTTGAGAAGTTCTTCAGCCATAATGTATTCATTCCTAGTGTGTGGGGCTATATTGTTTCACTGACAACCTGCAGCCTAAAGTAGACTTCAGCATTTGCCCCCGCTATTAGTCATCGGCATTGGTAATGAAGGTATTATGCTGAAGATTCTAAAGTACTTTCCTGGGATACAACAGCTGATCCTCCAATACGGAATGGAAAAAGCACAACGCAGAAGTGTTCTAGACTCGTCAGGACCAGTTAACGACCCCCTGAATTACCAATGCCATTCTTTACAACAAAGGGCCTAAATCTAAAAAGGAAAACATACTTTAAGTGCAAGAGATGCAGTACTCTCCTTATTTTGTTCAGTTAGGATAACTAGTCCGAAACTTATAATTTATGAGTAATCAGAAATTGGACGACCAGGAAGTTATGAGCCCTCAGTATAGGGTTATTAGTTTTGGTGACAGAAAAAAGTCACATTTTAAGAACATTGAAAAAAAATTTGGGGGCACACACTTTTGGAGGTATGATTACTACCAAGTGCCAAGATTTAATTGATATGACTATACAACCCCTCAATTTAACTTCATGGCATCTTACATGTAATGCTGTCCCTCACTCATCGTATCCAACTTTCTGCCAGTTTTGTATCAATAGGCAACCTGTCTGCACTGCCAATGTCTATTATATATCATCTTGTCAGTCTTTGAGCCAGTGAAAACAAGGTATAGTCACCAAACAGTTTAGCACCATATCAACGTGGCTATAATGGGTTCCAAATTGTTGAGATGGGTGAACAAGTGAGGATGCCTAGAGGCATTTTGCATCATTTATCATTTTCACTAAAGTGCAAGGTTAAATTTCACTTCTTTTAAGCCGCCTGGTACTCCTCTGGGTTAGCAACACAAATCCCTTTCTCAATATTGTATTCTGTACGGCAGGCTGTAGCAAATTGGTTCTGCCGCTTAATCATTGGCAGTTCCTTCTTGAGAGCATTTTTGGCATCGCCCCCTTGATTTTATTTGCCCACCTGGCCGTAATTAAATGTGAACAAAGTGTGTTAATAGCTTACTCGGCCTGCAGCAGTCAGCTGTCTCAGCCGCGGTACTGTTGCTTTAGCAAAGGCCGCCCCCGAAGGGGGACTCGAGGGCCAGCGCCATAACGGCCGCCAGAGCCCACAAGGTACGGATCTGGTTGGCGATGGTTTGCGCCGCCAGGAAAGGACGCACAACGAAAGGCGCCTGAGGCCCTCTCCCCCCTTTCAAGAACAAAGGGAAGAGAGGAAGGGGGAGATATAAGGCGATGTTCCCCCTGGGCAGCTCACCTTCACATCAGGGAGCTGGAGGAGTGGCGCCAATGATGGAACACCCCCCTGAGTTTCATGGGGCAGCGAACGCCGGAGCTATCTCAGCGAGGAGGACCCGGCGTCTGCAGAGTTGCGGAGTCAACAGAGCCAGCGGGGCGCGAGTATGAGCCCTCTCCAATGGATCACAGAGCTGAGAGGGGAGTGAGCTGCCCCTCCTACGGTACCAGCAGAGGACCACCACAGCATGGGGACGCGACTCTGGCTGGTGAACTGCATCCCCCCACACTCTCTGTTTACCTCGCCGTTGCCTCTGCCACGGAGTGCCTGAACCTACAATAGAAGGGGCAGAAGTTTTGAGTGCAAGAAACAATCCCGGAACGGAGGTGCTTGCAATGGAGGCTGCACAGGCGATCGCCGGAGCAACATGAGAAAAGGCAGCCCTTGGAGCGTGCCGGACCCACCAAATAGGGAACCGCAGCTACGACAGAGGGGCCAGGCAGAAGAGACGAGAGCGGAAGTATTCAGAAACAAGCACAGTGGTGATCAGCGGGACCACCCCAGCCAACGTGGAGACCACTCGTTGAGCAACCGCTGATCGGCCGTGGGTTGCTGGCTCGCATGAAGAGTGCTGATCCCGGTAAGGCTCACATGAAAAAAGGAGAGGTACAGGTGTTATTTGTTAAGGTAAGCGCAGGAACATTTCACGAATGGCCACGGCAATTGATGGCCCGGTTGTATTGATTTGCATTAGTCACCGTGACCTTGTGGTTAAATCCACAGTACAGGCGTTATTTTGTTGAGGTAAGCGCTGGAAGGCTTCACTGATGCCCACGGCAATTGATGGCCCGGTGGTACTGATTGGCACGAGTCACCATGGCCTAGCGGTTAAAGCCGGTTAAAGCAGCAGACTCTTACCCCAAAGGCTATGGATCCATATCCCGGTGTATTCACTGGTGGTGGGTGCTCATTCAAAGAAAAGAAAAAAAGGGGAAATGTTATTTTCTTGGAAAAATATTTTATAACTACGAAGAAGTTGCATTGGAGCGCTTCAGTTTACACACGCTGTGGGGTGAAAGTGGCATCCTGCTTTGTTGGGTTTTCTACGGTTTGTTGGGGGGAGCGAAAGAGTGTATGTGGTACGACAGCTGCAGCTGCTACCAAAAACAAAAAAAACAAAAAAAAAGGAGAAAGGGTTTCGGGTGATCTCTCCACCCCTGTGCCCAGGCGCTGGTAAAACAGTGCAAGGTGGTCTCAAAGACCCTTGAGCCCACAGCGGGGCCGCCACGCTGGGCCTTTCCTATGAGCAACAACCCGAAAATCCTCTCCCCCTCGTCCTCGGGTTCTTCTCGGCGTTATCCCATCAGTGTGTGTCTCAGGCAATCCACCTAATCCCACAGCCCCCAAATGTTAGGGGCTCTTATACTCCCTTGGCGAGTTGGTCGGAGAGGAAGCAAAAAAAAAAAAAATAATAATAATATCCGACTTCACAGTCACAGATGAGGCATGCTATCAATGTGTATGTGCAGTAGAGGACAGACGGCACTGTCCGATCGTTACAGCGCTGGTTTTTAATTAGAATGATCTACGCCAAGCAATTTTAATTTTTTTTTATTATTATCCACAGTATCAAAACATCAATAAATACATACACATACAGATCTAATTACAAGGCATGGCATAAAAGCAATTCATTTAATTCAATTATACCTAAAATCGTTGGATTGAATTACATTCATATTCCCCTTTAACCATTGATATGATCAATCATTGCCCCCATACATAAATACCTAATTTGCGTTTTCTTGACCCTTTAACAGCATAGAGGCTGTGGTCCAAATGACATATATTATAGAACCGGGCTCACCACATTTCGAAAGACGGTACTTCAGGCTGGAGCTAAGAAGATGCCAAACACAGCCGTGCTACTGCCGTAGCAATAAAGAGCAAATACCGGAATTTATACATAGGTCTCCCTTGCTCAAAATCCTCACCAATGCCTAGCAGAATCATGAAAGCCGAAATCTTGACAACCACCCACAAAATCTCCATCAGAAACTTCTCTATATGTTCTATATATGGGGCCAATTTATCACAGTCATAAAAAATGTGGAGACTGTCAGCGTTATCTATACCACATCGGAAACATTTACCATTATTCCCCCTCCCCATTTCATCATCTTAGCAGGAGTATGATAAAGATTAAATATGGTTTTATAAAACTGGGCTTTAAGATTCGCTGACAAGCAGATTTCCCCTGCAATAGCAATTGCCTTCTCCATAGAAACACTAGGCTCTCCCCCTTTGAGTGCCCATTTACAGTTATGTTTATCCAGATCATCCCTCCTTGAAGCTAAAAGAATATTATAAAGGAGCCCTATCTTTCCCTGACTCCTAATAGCTTCAACTAGTTTAAGAGGCCCATCGTTATGGGTTGTTTGCTCAAAAAATCACGAATTTGTAAACATTTAAAAAATGTTTTTTCTGGAGGAGAAATTTGTCAGCTAAGCCTGCAAAGGATACATAGAGACCCCCAGCCTCATAAAAATCCCTGATTTGGGTAATACCATTATGTCTCCACCTAATAGCCACTTTGTCATGAAATATTGATGGTAGTATACCTACGGCCGTAGTAGGAGTATAAAAAGTTAATCCCTGAATTTGTAAATTCTTTCGTACCATACTCCAATCCTTAAAGGCTGCCCCCAAAACTTTAAACCACGTTCTTTTATAGTAGCTCCTATCCAGCTTCTTGAACAGGGAGTTCTTGACCTTTTCACCTAACAGCATCTGATAGATTGAGGGAGCCTCAGCAACATTGGAAACTTTTAGGACAAACGGAGCGAGTTGCACTACAGAGTGCAGCGCGCTCACAGGAGCTCACACAAGGAATTTTTAAAATCGCTGATTATTAGTGTATTTGTTGTGTATTGTTGCCGCTTTTAGGCTTTTAACTAAGAATCCACTTACTTGCACCACATTTGTAAATTCACCGTGTTTGGAGCGGGTCCTTCTCCCGACAGACAGCACTGCGGCGGACATCTTGGCTTGGGGGGGCGGCCTAGAGAAGCTGCGCACGGTCTAGTCGTCGCAAGGACGCTAGACCGGTATTTAAACGGGGCAAACTAGGTGGCCTGTGATTGGAAACTTTTAGGACAAACGGAGCGAGTTGCACTACAGAGTGCAGCGCGCTCACAGGAGCTCACACAAGGAATTTTTAAAATCGCTGATTATTAGTGTATTTGTTGTGTATTGTTGCCGCTTTTAGGCTTTTAACTAAGAATCCACTTACTTGCACCACATTTGTAAATTCACCGTGTTTGGAGCGGGTCCTTCTCCCGACAGACAGCACTGCGGCGGACATCTTGGCTTGGGGGGGCGGCCTAGAGAAGCTGCGCACGGTCTAGTCGTCGCAAGGACGCTAGACCGGTATTTAAACGGGGAAAACTAGGTGGCCTGTGATTGGAAACTTTTAGGACAAACGGAGCGAGTTGCACTACAGAGTGCAGCGCGCTCACAGGAGCTCACACAAGGAATTTTTAAAATCGCTGATTATTAGTGTATTTGTTGTGTATTGTTGCCGCTTTTAGGCTTTTAACTAAGAATCCACTTACTTGCACCACATTTGTAAATTCACCGTGTTTGGAGCGGGTCCTTCTCCCGACAGACAGCACTGCGGCGGACATCTTGGCTTGGGGGGGCGGCCTAGAGAAGCTGCGCACGGTCTAGTCGTCGCAAGGACGCTAGACCGGTATTTAAACGGGGCAAACTAGGTGGCCTGTGATTGGAAACTTTTAGGACAAACGGAGCGAGTTGCACTACAGAGTGCAGCGCGCTCACAGGAGCTCACACAAGGAATTTTTAAAATCGCTGATTATTAGTGTATTTGTTGTGTATTGTTGCCGCTTTTAGGCTTTTAACTAAGAATCCACTTACTTGCACCACATTTGTAAATTCACCGTGTTTGGAGCGGGTCCTTCTCCCGACAGACAGCACTGCGGCGGACATCTTGGCTTGGGGGGGCGGCCTAGAGAAGCTGCGCACGGTCTAGTCGTCGCAAGGACGCTAGACCGGTATTTAAAACGGGCCATGCTGACGCGCAGCGGGCACGCGCTGCGGGCACGCCGGAGCATCGCCGGAGTCACGCCAGAGTCCAGCCCGTCTGCGCACAGGCGGGCGCAGGGGCTGGGACGGCTGGCCATCGTCGCACTTACTCCTCAGAAATGCTTAAATCTTTGAATAGAGGCGAGCCCATGTTGGACAAAGCAGTCCTGCTGTTGCTTAAAAAGTACAGTATCTCTCGGAATGTTGGGGTCACACCTACCTTGAATAAATGTTCCACGTTAAAAATAGCGAGCCTTAATACCCGCTCGTTGCACTGCCATCATCTGGAGGTATATAATATGCTTCAGGATAGTGACATCGATGTCCTGACTCTTTCAGAGACCTGGACAGATGAGAACTCGTTACCGGATATCATCGCCGCTGTACCAAGCGGATATGATATAATGTGGCATAACCGCCCAGGGGGCTCACGGGGGGGTGGAGTAGCTATTTTGTATAGGAAGACCATGACGGTTGAAAAAATACTAACTGAGACGATTGACTTAGCCGATCTTCTTGGGGTAAAGGTCACAGTAAACAATGTGTGTTGGGTGATCTTGTCTGTTTATCGTCCGCCGAAGGCAACCCCTACCTTCTTTGACTTATTCTGTCCTATTATATCTAACCTTAGGTCAAGATATATAAAAATCTTGGTTACAGGGGATTTTAATCTACATTGGGATAAGCCCACCTGGGATTCACCTATGCGCCAGTTAGACACATTAATGTCCGCATTGGACTTCACACAGATTGTGGATACCCCAACCCATGAAAAAGGGCACATTCTTGACCTTATGTGGACCACCGATGCCACTCTAACATTTAGTGAGGCAGCGCCCTGTGTCTGGTCGGATCACTGTTTGGTCTCGTGTGAGGTCCCCCTCAGCAATGGGGCTGTTCATAACTCACATAGCTTCAGGAAAACCCGGAAATGGATTGAAGTCAATCTGAGAGCCCTGACTGAGGCACATCTGGAACCCCCCCAGGTTTTAGAGCCAGATTGTAATTTGGACCGAGACCACTCTAATCTAACAAGATGTTTGATTCGGGCCATCGATCAGATAGCGCCAGTGAAAACACAGCAAATCAAGGGCTCTGGGAAAGCTCCCTGGTTTACTCCGCTCTTAAGGGAAACCAAAACCAAGCTAAGGAGATTAGAAAGGCTGTGGAGGAAATCCAAGCAGGATACTGATAGGGATACCTATAAGGCCTTTCTCCACCAATATAAAAAACTTATGATTCAAGCTAAAGCGGACTATCTTGAGTCGCGCCTAAGCAAGGCCACTAATATCCAGAAAGAAACCTTTAAAATCTTGGCTGAGCTGAGTAAGAAGCCGGATAATGTTAAGCCCCCTTTTGATTGTAATACCTTCCAGACCTATTTCCTGGAGAAGGTGAAGATCATTGTCCAGGAGATAGAGAATATGGCGGCAACAGGGACTGCAATTGCCTTAACATCTAATAAGGCGAGCGACTGTTCTCTTACAATGTTCCCACAGATGGATACATTAATCTTGGAACAACTGATGTGTAAAATTAAATCTGGCTCTCCAGCTGATCCTTGTCCACCGGAGATCTTTCGCATTGCGCGTCCCTTATTGGAGGAATACATCATCTCTCTCCTTAATAGATCGCTAGACATGGGATACCTGCCGAGTGAACTTAAGGAGGCGCGGGTAAGACCCTTATTGAAAAAGCTGGGGTCAGATCCCGCTGTGTTGAAGAACTACAGACCCATCTCCCAGCTGCCCTTCCTCTCAAAAATCCTTGAGCAACATGTTCTTCAGTCCCTGTCCTGCTATCTGGAATCTCACCATCTACTCCACGATAGACAGGCAGGTTTTCGAGCACATCACAGCACCGAGTTGGTGATGCTCTCGGTGCTGGACGAACTAAGAGGTAGGGCTGACTGTAAGAAAGCGAGCGCCCTGATTTTATTAGATCTATCAGCGGCGTTCGATACTGTCAGCCACACCCTGCTCTTGGACAGATTGAAGAGCTTTGGGATTAAGGGCTCGGCGCTGCAGTGGTTGGAATCCTTCCTTACAGGCAGGACTCAAAGGATACAACTGGGGGATGAAACATCTGAGGTCGGGGTTTTAGAGTGTGGAGTACCGCAGGGGTCGGCCCTGTCCCCTCTTCTATTCAACCTTTACCTGCAACCCCTGATCGCTGCGCTGGCTGCGATGGACTGTAAAGTCTTCAACTATGCGGACGATACGCAGTTGCTGCTAAGTATAAATGACACCTCGGCCGCACAACTCCAATCCCAGAACATCCTGAGGTTCACGGTACGATGGATGACAGATAACCTTTTAAAAGTCAATCCTGACAAAACTGAGATCTTGGTTATACCATCCACCCTCTCACCTTGGAGTGACCTCTACTGGCCCATGGAGTTGGGCTCGGCCCCAAAACCAAGCCTGGCTGTAAAAAGCTTGGGGATTCGGTTGGACGCTGACCTATCGATGGCGCCTCAGATCGCGTCGGTGGTAGGCAGCTGTACTAATATCATCCGGCAACTGCGGAAGTTATCCCCTATCCTTTCAGAGCCCATGATGCGCTCAATAGTAACTGCCACTATCATTTCCAGAATTGACTATGGGAATGCCCTCTATCTTGGCCTACCGAAAACCCTTACTAATAGGCTTCAGATTCTAATGAATGATGCTGTCCGACTGATTTTTAGACTCCCTAGGAGGTCTAGAGCCACTCCTCTACTACAAAACCTACATTGGCTTCCAATAAAAGAGAGAGTGGAATTCAAGAGTCTGTGTATAGCCCATAAGGTCATCTACGGTAAGGCTCCGGCCTATATCAAGGAGCGCCTACAACTGTACTGCCCGACGAGATCACTTCGGTCCTCGGACCTCCAGTTGCTGACTTGCTCTCGGTACAGGCTAGTGACGAAGGGAGGCAGAGCCTTCTCGGTATTGGTTCCCCAGCTGTGGAACAACTTGCCTGGAGGGCTACGTGAGGAAGGAAACCTCTTAAAATTTCGAAAGAGCCTGAAAACGCTACTGTTCAGGAGAAGCCTGAGCATGGCTTAATCCAATGCGATCTTTTGTTCTGACCTGTTGTGTTATTGTCCTATTCCATCTTTCCGGGCGCTTAGAGGCCTGCAGGTGATTAGGCGCGGTATAAAATTAAAATAACAATAATAATTTCTCACATTTTCTCCAGTCAACATTATCCACATATTTGATAAGAGACACGAATAATAATAAAGTGTGAAGTCAGGAACCAACAACCCCCACCCTCATCTCTCTAGGAAGAGTCATAAAATGCATAGCCCTCCGAGGTTTCCCTGGGGCCCATAAGAATTTAGAACAAAGTGCGTGCAGGTGCTGTAGCTGGCCGTGCGATACCTCCAAGGGTACGGATCTAAAATCTTAGGGAGTATATTCATTTTAAGGATATTGGCTCTACCTACCAAAGATAAATGTAGACACTCCTATCTTTCTAATGATTGCTTTACCTTGGTGGTGATATCCCCCCAGTTAATGTCCACCAGATCTTTCAGGCTTTCTCGGATCTTAATTCCCAGATACGTGACCTCCTTGACCACTCTAGGATCGCTAGCCATGATATCCTTCGTATAGAGGATCTGTGTTTTAGATATATTCATCTTATAGCCCGAGACTGCGCCATACTCAAATGCTAGGCGTTCTACTTCAGATATAGCCGTGACAGGATCCGATGTTGTAATGGCGATATCGTCGGCATATGCAAAAACGCGGAAATTATATTCCAGAGTGCGATCGGGTTTAATCTGGGTGCTACTCTCTAACATTATTAAAAACGGATTAATGTATAGGGCAAACAGCAGGGGGGAACATGGACACCCCTGCCGTGTGCCTCTTGAAATTTTTATAGGGTCTGATACAAGCCCCATACAGCATATCCTAGCCGTAGGTGATCGATATAGTACTCTTATAGCCTGGATAAACCCCTGACCAAGCCCCATCTGCTGCATAACCCCCCAAAGGAAGTCCCAAGCTACACGATCGAACGCCTTCTCGGCATCGAGTAAAATCAATCCTAGCTCCATGGATTCAACCTGAGCGATATCGAAAAGCGTCACGATTCTGTTAATATGAGTCATGGTCCCCCTACCTGGGATGAATCCATGCTGTTTTAGGGAGACAAGGGGAGAAATTACTTTTGCCAACCGATTCACCAGGATTTTAGCGTAAATCTTCCCATCGCAGTTAACAAGAGAGATTGGGCGATATGACCCTAGCTGGTCCGGTGGCTTATATTTTTTCCTAAATATAAAAATATTGGCCTCGTCCCATGATTGTGGTGCCCTTCCCCTCTGGGCTGCTTGGAAGACTGCCAACACGTCTATTTTGATGTCCTGAAAGAAAGCCCTATAGACCTCCAAGGGAAGCTCATCGGGGCCAGCTGCCTTACCAATCGCCATACTATTTATGGCTAGCTCTAACTCTTCCATAGTGATAGGGCTCCCCAGTATCTCTGCCTCCTCCTGACCGATCTGATTCACTAATTGTTGTATCCCAGAGTCCGCAATATGCAGCCCTGGCTCTTTTCCCATATATAGATCTTTATAGAATTTATAAACCGGATCGCCAGACACATTTTTCATGCCAGCTATTCTGTGAGCAGCTTCATTAGAGCGTAACCTGTTGACCAGACACCGTCCTACCGCCTCGCCATACTCATAACATTTCTTTTGGTATATCAAATATTTAGCTGCAATTTCCTTACTCCAGGATAGATTGATATTAGCCTTAAATCTAGCAACAGTGGTTTGGAATTCAGTAATATTGTTCTTAACCAAGATTTCTTTCCACTGTTTTATGTTTGGTATACAATTCCTGCATTACAATTTTACCTTTCTTTTGCTGGTACAATCCATAACTCAGGTCCTCCCCTCTAAAGTAAGCCTTAAAAGTATCTCACAGAACCTCAACAGATGTTGAATGCCGATTGATTTCAAAGAAACCCTTAATCCAGCTCTTAATATGATCTAAAAAAGTGTCATCAAGAAGGAGTTTCCTATTAAAAGTAAAAGTTTGTGGGTTTATACAGGAACCTAATGCAGGGGTGTACAGAACTACTGGTGCGTGATCTGATGTAATTCTTGGGAAAACTCCAATTTTTGATGGGAGTGGTAATAGAATGTGAAGTCAGGATCATCCATGCATAGATAATCCCACACATCGACCATACCGTGGTCCATCAGTAAATGAAATAGCACCTTAAAACCCCTTGGTTTTCTTCCCTTATAATTTTGTGTACCCAATAGAAGTTCCTTATTAATCAAATTAATATTAAAATCCCAACATAACACCAGGGGATTTGGCCAAAGTGCGAGCTCCACATTTAGCTGTTCCAAAACCATAGCTACATCAAGAGTGAAACCATAAACAGTACAAAGCGTGAATTTTTTCTCCCCATCACACATTCCACGATAAGCCAACGCCCCAATTTATCAGTTGAAACCCGTCCCGGGGTTTGTGTAGCAGGTTTGGCTAACACCGCCACCCCTGAGTCATTGAAGATTGTTGAGAGGCCGCTAGAAGCACAAAGCCCATTTCAGATAAAATTTTCCGCTTTCCCCAAGGTACGTGAGTTTCTTGTAAACAGATCAAATCTGGTTGAATCACCCGGAGTTCAGCAGCTACCCTTTGTCTCTTATTATAGCTGTTTAGGCCACATACTTTTAGGGAGCATATTTGAAGTCCCGATCTAGCCATTAGAAAAATAGGGGGGCAAGCCAATACTCATTTCTCTAAAAAATACGCATTAGGTCTATTAGACTGAGGACTTTACCAATACTGTGGATTGTTTTCCTTATTTTACCCCACCTCAACCGCCCACCCCCCTGACCTCCCCCAACCCCTACCCCCCACCCCCCCAAGAGTGAGATGGGGAGTGTTGAATCAGTGAGTGAGGGACAAAAAAAAGGTAAGGTGACATATATACATTTTGGCTCATGAAATGGAACCTTTTTCAGCCTGATAAATACTCAATTGTACATGTTAATTGTCGCATTTAGTTCATTGAGCTTGTGTAGAGGTAGTCTACGTTTCGACCCCAGATAGAGAGTCTTCACGAGGGGGGTCTTCTTCAGGACCGTGCGATTGAGAGCACTTGAAGAAGAAAACACGTTGAGTGTGTAATCTTAAAGGTACAACGCTTGAGTGCAGCAGCAAGTCCAACTGTGAGGTCATCAGTCTCTCTCGAGTGCGAATGAATCCACAGTCAATCGCATCGGCTACCTCTACAAAAGCTCAATGAACTAAATGTGACAATTAACATGTACAATTGAGTATTGTTTGGATACTACGAACTATTGACCTTTATCAGGCTGAAAAAGGTTCAATTTCATGCGCCAAAATGTATATATGTCACCTTACCTTTTTCTTGTCCCTCACTCACTGATTCAACACTCCCCATCCCACTCTTGTCTCCTTTCTTCGAGAGCACTCATTAATATTGTTATCATTCTTAAGAGCAACTGTGTTGCCACCTGCATATTTGACTTTGCAGATGATGCTTATTGGATACTTTCTAATTAAATATGACTAAAGCATTTAAGAAAAATGAGTGGTGAATGCCATTTTTCATTGCTCCCGGGGACAAGGGCTGAGAGTGTGTCCTGAGGCGTCCAGGTTACTAGATGGACCGGCGCCCGTGACAACTGCTCCAATGAGCAGGGTGGAAGGGAAGTGATACTTGATATTTAAAAAAAAAAAAAGAAAGCTCAGCATTGTAGGCTTATGGGCATGCTGGTGCACTAAACATTTGGTCCCCAGCTGGGAGCAGACCTGTACTTAGCGGGGGAAGCCTGCCAGGAGCATGGGCGAAGTAGAGGATGTTATTTAAGTAATGTATGTTGTATCATGCCTCCACGAGCGGTATCTGACTGTCTCCCAATTTTTGATTTCACGTATGACCCATGCTGAGAGGAGATAGTGCTGTAAGACTCTGAAAAGGATACAAGCATACCACTACATAATGGCAAGGACGGAGCGGAGCACACAACAGCGTTTGTGGAAAGATTGCCGTCAGAGCTTACCAGACGTCAGCCTCCCAGAGACACAGCTAGAGGTTGGTATTCTAGCACTCGAGCGGAGCAACGGTGGGGGCAGGCAGCACAGAGAGAGCAGTGGGAGGCGCAAAGGGACGACATGGGGTTGGGGGAGCCTCAGGTAGACGGAAGCCTCCCTGGCGGCGTGGCGGAAACAAAAGGTGCATTGATTTGGTTATGGAAACTCACCGACAGGGTGGTGTGTAGAAAGAGGGCCACTCACTCTGGGATGCCTCACGGCTTGGTGAGTATGCCTGACAAACATCGGGGTAGCAAACTGAGACGGCGCTCGCAGCCCAGCCCCGCCAGATGGCAGGGCACAAAAGAGACTAGCAAGGTAGCGTGTTGGGGCCTAACTGCAGGGCAAGGCCCCCACATGCACAGGGGCGTGGAAAACAGCAAAGAACAATCTACGACCTGTCAGGGAATTTTATGACCCTAGGAGATGCAAATGTGCAAAATAAAAACCAGTAATTTAAGGCCAGCTGATGATTTATGGCTGATGATTTATGATGCTCATGCAGAATGATTCATGACAACAAAATGATGACATATTGTGACAGAATGATTTATGACATCCCGATGATTTATGACCATGATTTATGGCTGCTGATTTATGATGATCAGGCAGAGTGATTTATGACAACAAAATAATGGCCGATTGCGGCAGAATGATTTACGATACCCGATGATTTATGACCCCTGATTTATGACGTCCAAATAACACTGAGTGATACCCCATTTGGGATAATGTATGATAATGATTTATGACCCCAGCCCCAAGAAGGTGACATATGTAATGAGTAATAAAACTGCAGCCAACAACCACCACAAAATACAATGACTGTTGGCTGTGTGTAGTAATGCTGATACACAATTATGGTACTGTTCCTGGAATGGGCACAGTGCGGCTGTTATTCAATCACTCGGTCTTTGCGTGCGGCAGGCTTAGGGGGTGGGGTTAATGACTGAGCAGCCAAAAGCAGCAAACAAACAACTGTGCATGTCGGGTTAGACTCGTGCTTTTCCCTCACCAGCCCGACATGCCTGTACAATTAGCGGTCCGGGGGGATCGAAGCCACAGCCCCCCCTGTCTCCTAATGAGTGGTGAGCTGTCCTGCCCACGCCAAAATGGTGCTGCTCCACCAGGGCCTGGATTGCCTGCTCTACAGTTACTACGCAGACAGCACGGAGGTGGGACTGAGCATGGCCACGGAGCATGGGGAGCATAATCACCAATCACTGCATGGCTTTATTGTAAAGCTGTGCAGTGATTGGCCATTCTGCCCTAGCTGCTCAGCCTCTCTCTCCCTCCCCTCTTAATGTGTGTTGTCAGTAAAACCAATGCACACAGGGGGGCATGGACAGAGAGTCGAGAGGAGACCTACCTGACCTCATGCATGGCCTGCTTGAGCCTCAGAGCCTGAGGCGAGACCTCGCGCGCAACTACAATTAAATTGGACTTGGTCGTGCCCTGCTTTCTCTGAGTATCCTGCCTGAATCTGATCACAGCGCTAATATGTATCATCACACAGGGCATTATGTAATCGAAGTTTAGTGATGAAAGAAGTGCTTTTTTGTCCTTTGGAATCCACAGAGTTGCTTCTCGGGGGCGGGGTACAGGAAGCACATTGATGTGAAAGAAAAGATTTTGTAGTGGAGGTGAGAAAGCGGGGGATGGGACACGCATGAGAATGTTTGTTCTTCACTTTTGTGCCTGGAGCAGGACTGGCAGCTCGAAAGAGCATAGTGCCAATATCGGCAACTGTTGTCACATAACACATAAGTACATAAATAAACCACACAACACTTTTGTAAGTGGAGAAATATTGCTGCAGGTTTATTAGCATAACCAATATGCAAACATGGTGGGTTATCTTATGGGCGATCCCAGGGCAGGCCAGCCCCTATGCCGCCTGCCCGTCTGATAAGCCTAAAGTACACCGTGGCAATCGCCAATTGGTGTATACCAAATATTGGGAGGGACCACCTCTACCATCCGTGAACCACCAGTCCACTTGCTTACTCACGCCCCCCCCAAAAGAGGTGGGCGGAGCGTATTATGGCAGCCCCCGGTTGCTCAGAACCACAACCGCCCGTAGGACTAACAGGGCGCCGTAGTTCTTCCAGGGGACAACGCTAAGACATCACTGGGTATCCTGGCTTAGCACCACGCTGTGCTGCTGCATGAAGTACCCCTTGGTATCTGCAGACTCTGGATCGCCCTGTAACTACTCCTGCAACACAAAGTAACATGTTAGAAAGACTAACCCCTCCCCCTTTGTACCTCCGGATGCTGGGTAAGCAGAGGGGCGGGCAAGGCGAGACGAGAGGAACAAGAGGGCGAGGAAGGGGCGGGGACAGCATAAATACCCCTGCCCCTCCCCCCCCCGGAAGTAGCCATTTGCTGGACGTCTTCCCTGGCCGAGCCCAGGGACTAGACATCCCACCCCCAGTGCCTTCCTGTGGCACTAAGGCGGCTGCCCTTTTAGGGGGGCTGCTACGCAACCCCCCCGGGCAGCCTTGCATAGTGCCAATATCGACAACTGTTGTCACATAACACATAAGTACATAAATAAACCACACAACACTTTTGTAAGTGGAGAAATATTGCTGCAGGCTTATTAGCATAACCAATATGCAAACATGGTGGGTTATCTTACGGGCGATCCCAGGGCAGGCCAGACCCTATGCCACCTGCCCGTCTGATAAGCCTAAAGTACACCGTGGCAATCGCCAATTGGTGTATACCAAATATTGGGAGGGGCCACCCCTCCCATCCGTGGACCACCAGTCCACTTGCTTACACGCCCCCCCGAAAGAGGTGGGCGGAGCGTATTATGGCCGCCCCCGGTTGCTCAGACCCACAACTGCCTGTAGGACTAACAGGGCGCCGTAGTTCTTCCAGGGGACAACGCTAAGACATCCCTGGGTATCCTGGCTTAGCACCACGCTGTGCTGCTGCATGAAGTACCCCATGGTATCTGCAGACTCTGGATCGCCCTGTAACTCCTCCACAGCCTTGGGAGTGGCCACCGTCACTACCAGGGCCCCCACCAAGGTAGGCCTTTTACCTACAGCATGCTGATACCGGTCTTCTCCCAGGTCCAGCCAAAACAAGTCTTAGCCCAACCGGACCGGCGGCCAGCATGCACCATCAGGACAGGTGCCCCCATCCTTTCTAAAATCCCCGTGGATTTTAGACTGAAATGACCTGAAACCTATAATTAGGTGTTGGTCCAATGTTACCTTTGCATGGCTGAAGAACAATACCTTTGACAAGACACTCCTGCCAGGCAATGCCACTGCGGGAGGAGGTAAGAGTTGACAAGCCCGCCTTACTTCCTCTTTCACTCAGTTGTCTGAGTCTAGCACTAGTCGGAGTATGTACATCGCATTCCGTCAGTCACCACCCAATGTGAAGCCTTGCCCTCCCAAAATTCTGCTAGTATACCAGGGAGAGAAAGGACAGAGTGACCTCAGAGGAGAACCAACGTGTAAAATTCCTCTCTATTTTGAATACTGTGAATGCCAATTGTTCTCCTGCTATTTTGTAGCCCAAAAGTGTTACCAAGGGGTTTCCCTTAATCATATGGACCATATCGCCCTCGTTGGATGACCACTTACACAACCTGGTACTAAGTGAACCAACCAGGATCTGCACCTGAACCAAAGGTCGGACCCAAGCCCCTCTAAGTTCTGCCGCTCGACCTGCCTGTTAACATGAATCCCAGGGCAAACCACAGGCATCTAACCCATGCTTGCCATGCCTGAGCTAAAACACCTCTGGGAGGCAAAACACAGGCTAACCACCTAAATGCATTCTGAATGTTCGCTGACAACTGCCAAGGGAAACGCGCATAACTGAAGCAACTGGTGCCATGCCATCAAATCTCAATTCCCCCTACTCTGACTGCAAAATGTGCTCTTGTGGTTGACCGGATTAGTGCTCCCTCCCATCCCTATGATTATGGAGCCGCTGCAGCAGATGCTAATGATGGGATACCGAGCACCGCTAAACAGACATGGAGTGAGCCTGAGAAAGAAAAGGTTGGACCACAACCACCACCATACCTCGCCTGTAATCAGTAAGGTTTACTTTCCATCTGCAGTAGTGCCGCCACACTTTGCCGCCATCCAACCTGTGCAGTATCCTGTTCTGGGCAGCCCCCTACATTCTTCCACTGGGCATCTCTGCCTGATGTAAGTGACCTAGGTAAAATGTCTCCCTGCCAGGCAGCCTGCCAGTGAAAAATACATCACCTACACCGTGAGTACCCTACCTGCCTTTGCGATTTCGCCCAAATCTTGCCTGGCCTTCCTACCTTCCCAGATGATCCAGCAAACTTTGCTGTACTCGGTCGATTGACCTGACCAAACATCAAACCCACCTGTTTGGGCCACATAACCTGCCCCTCAGACTCTGCTGCAACAACCAATGAGCAGGATATGACAGAAGGGAAGGGGCTCCCGGTAGTACTTAAAAGTTTCCTACTGCCCAACCAGCTGTGCCCCTCGGAAGGCTACCACAATCGCTTTGGATATGAGCTTCACTCAGCACAACCCTTTCATCCTGGACATACCTCCAAATTGATGTGTAATTGAGCGCGCTGAACCTTAGGGGTCAGCATCCCATCTGACCAACAGTGGTGGGACCACTCCTGTCTATTCTAGTACTCGTCGTCCCTGTTAACCTGGCACTGCCTGATGTGTGCCTAGGTACATGGTCCCCTTGCATTGTGGCCAGCCAGCGAGACAAATATCCAATACGACGAGTACCACTCCCTGCCTTCGCTAGAATCCTGCCTGGCATTCCTGCATGCCCAGATATACCAAGCGATGACGGCTCTCCTCATTCAATTGACCCGACCACAGGAGCTTGTAGACACCCCCGCATAAAACCAAGGTGACAAACAGGGAGATAACAGTCAGGCTAACCCCAATGTGCCGGAGAAGGACCCACCACACGGCTATGCCCCAATAACAACCATCCCGCAGCAAATGACACTATGGATGACAACAGGAGTCTCACACTCAACGCCCGCGGAAAACACCGCAAGTAACTGCTCGTCTACTATCGAATAAATAACAACGGACATCCTTTCCGCATCTGACGCGAACGCCGTTTCAGAAGCGAACTGGGACCCCAAGGCCTCTAGCATCGGTGCAGACCTTGGCCCTTATGGTGTGTGTGATCTTTGCCCACTTTAGTGTGAGCCTGGCCCCGCGATGCATACTTTCTTCAAGACAAAAGCACACGTAAACCACCCTACCTGCACCGTGCCGCTGGGTCATCCTACCCTATGGAACCCTTCTAAATGACCCAGCAACATTGACTCATCCTCAACACCCAAGCTTAAATCTTTGCTTAGCCTAGGTGCTGCAGGCGATGAGTACACCTTTCCCCTGTTCCTGGACACAGCAGTGAAGAGACCCCGGAGAACCTGGCTAGTAAGATAGACACCAACAAAGCCGAGGAAGCCCTGCACAAGCTGCAAGTATCGATTAAGAGTTAAAACTGGTCTGCCGGACTCTCCAGCTAGCTCAGGCAATGACTATGGCATGCAGCCCGGCCACCAGCACACCATACATTTGCTAGGTGTCCGGCTCGATGAAAGGCCTGACTGATCACCATCCATGGCGTTAATCTAACGCGCATTGAGAATTACATCTCAGTTATACAAATGTAAATGTGTGTGAACACAAAGGTGTAGAACGTTAAACATGAGCGCCAGATGCATGCCATACTGAGCACATGTCACTGCATCCCTATATTAACTACAATTAGCACCACCTACCACAAGGCCAACTATTGACTAACCAGCTGAGACCAGCAAAAGCGAATAAAGCACAGGGTCACAGTGCGCGTGCCCGACTTGGAAAGCAGCAGCCATAATGTAGCCGGACAGGCGATGTGCACCTAGCGCTGGCGATGACGCCGACCACCTTCTAGCCAGCTGCTGCTAAGAGCCCCTTCCTTGCCTGGGGGACCCTGAAGCACCGCCTACCTTACACCACAAAGATCTAGGCGGGCTGTGCGTTACTGCACACCGGAAAGAACGTACACTGCGGCTTCGTTGCCGGGTTGAAACGGTTACCAGCCCCTCCCCCTGGAGTCCATAATTAAAGCAGGATAACCGTAGCAGGCTGGAGATGAGCAAAAACAAGGAGTCTGGGCGACGCAACAGCAATGTATTCGTGCATGTTCGATTCTGTCGCGCGGACACGGGCACCAAGCTCATAACGACAGATACAACCAATTAAACGAAGCACCCACCTCTTCGCTGACACAAATTTTTGTCAAAGTTCCCCTAAAACGGGTGCTGACCCAAGCAGATTAAACCTCCCGCCTCACCTGTGAGGACCGCACAGCCAATCCACTCCCGCTGTGCTGACCAGAGTACGCGGATGACAATCTCAGCAAGGCACCCTGACCATTTATGTACGCACACCCCATCACATTATTCTGGGATTGGCCGTAAATGACAGAACAACAACACCAATATTCTAGTTGGATTCCCCGCCGACTGTGACGAGAAACGCACGCGGCTTGCCAATGGACAAAGCACGCCTCAAGTAATTCCAAAACCGCGAAGCATAACCGGGTGCAGGGCAGGAACGTTATGCCCCCGCTGCTCATGCTCAATATCTGTGAAGGGAACACAACAATAAGTACCATGTTCCAACCGGGTAGGTAACTGTGCCGAAACCCCCAAGGCTTCCCCCCGGACAGAGCACCTAACCAATCCCGGAACTGTGAGGCACGCCACTGCATATGCGTGCCATCTAGCTGGTCCTGATAGGAGTCGGTGGGCGCCCCAACAATGCACCGCCAGCCGAGCGCATACTCGCTCCCATGGCCCAGCGAGCTGCACTGCGCAATGTCCTTGGAAACTACATGCACTGCAGGCTGACATTGCCCCCCAAACTTTACAATGCACAGCGCGGAAAGCGACAGCCGTGTCTTGTGCTGCTCCCCTGCGTAACAAAGTGATACATATAGTGGACAACCCAATATACCCTTGAGGGCTTGGGTAAATTCAAATGTACTGGTAAAGGATGCCTTCAAGGGATTTGTTTAAATACTCAGGTGTATGATTTTGATATTATTAGATATAGGATAGTTATATACCTATAAGTCTAATTTATTTCAAAGTTTATATATTACAGGTTATAAATTGTACATTAGTCATATGTATGTGCATCACTCAACATAAATGAAGAAACGAGATACACAAAGAATCAAAAAGAATCAAAAGAAGCAACAGGTGTGTAAAAGAAACAAATTTATATCAATTAATGGTATTCAGGGTACTAAAAATGTAGACAATTATACATATATTGGAAGGGAGTAATAGACTCAATCGTTCCTTCACTCAAAAATGGATCAAACACTTTTTCATAATAGTAGTCGATAATTATATAGAAAACAGTGTGAGAGTCGACGTTTCGGTCTTTAAATTTCCATTCATAAGACCATCTTCAGGACGAGTGGATTAAAAGTTGACCCCTGGAAGTATAAACCTTTAACGATCCAGTGTGGATTTTTCCAATCTCCGCTTTCAATATTCAGTGGTAGATTGATAAAGTTTTGTAGTCAATCTTATTTTTCAGGGAGCCCTAGCAACTAAGGAAATCGGATATCTTTTAGTTCAAAGGAAGGGGTAATGTTTGAATCACACCTCAAGACGTACGTATCCTCTTTCAGGAATTACTTGTTTGTTCAAGGAACATTAGCAAATAGATAAGTCGGGTAGCTTTAAGTTCCAAAGACGGAGTAATGTATGAATCACACCCCAGGACGTGCGTATCCTCCTTCAGATATTTACTGACGATTCTTCAGCAGTTATTCGGGCCGCATGCAGTCGAGTAACAAACGAGGGGGCGTAACAAAGCCCCCTCGTAGTCAAAGCCCCCTTAATCACAGTACAATCAAGCCTCAACCATCGGTCCCTTGGCGCACAGGGCTACACCCGGCGTCTCTGAATTGCGACCTTCCGTGCGACTGGAGACACGCCATGTGGGCAAATTCCCCAAAGAATGTACCCCCCAGGCATCAGGTTTTCCACTGTATTTTGCTAGTGTACACCGTATCTCCGACAGACGCGCTACGGCGACCGGTGTTAACAGCACAAGGAGAAAATTCGCTTGGGAGTAAAACTGTGACCATATTTGTACTCCGATGATTGCAGTAGGCTTACATGTGTCCGCTTTTTGTGAGTGCAAACTGAACCTGGACCTGGCAGATGCCAGGGGCTCCATAGACCTCCTCCCATCTGTCAGCTCACGGGCATGGGGGATAAAAGACCGTGTCGCATAGAATGACAGAATCTAGAACTCCGTCGTGGAATCCAATAGACCATAGTCGGCAAACTGACAGGGAAGCCCGCTGTCCCTGAGCACCGCATTTACACTGCAAATTCAGACACGGGGATATTTAAGTCATTTGCCCAGAGTCTCAGGAGGTGGACGCAATCGCGAGGCTCGATCCCTGGTATCCTGCACCTAAGACTGCAGCTAGCTTAGGAGCACTGCGCAACCTTGGCGCTCCACCCCCCCACTGTAGTGCCTAGCCCCTCCACCCCAGGAGTCTGGCGACTAAGAGGTGCCGAGGAGGCGCCGCCCCGCAGCCCACAGCATGCGGACCTCTCGGCGCCCGGCATCCCTACTGAAAAGATTACTTTTACCAGGCTCCACAGAGCAGGGGGGAACAACGAGGTGGTGAAAGCAGCGCAAACTCGACCCGGAGGATTGGAGCGCTGGCCTGAGACCGTAATAGCATTACATATACAGTCACGGGGATGTAAGTGATTTGCCCAGAATCACCAGGAGTGGACGCGACCCCGAGGCTCCATCCCTGGTTATCCAGGTAACCGCTGAGATGCCGGTTACCGCTCATGCCACCTGAGCGGCCGCCCGAGTTAGAGGCCCATCATCGACTGCCCACACTGACCTAGCACCTGCTTGCACAGTATGCTCGGTGAACCCTTTCCTTTAAACAGCGGAGAACCAGCGTTGCATATGAAACGATTGCTGTGAATTATCTGCGGGACCACTTATGAGAAATGGGAGGGTGTCACTGAGATTATTTGCAGTAATAATAGTGAACTGTTGCAGTGTATCAATACTCGAAAAACACACATGACTATCCCTGAAGATGGGGGGGTAAATCACATTAGAAATTGAAGGAGGGTTTTATAAATAGAAGCTTGTGTCATTTGAGGAATTATTAGCAGGCCCCTACTGACACTTTCCATCGGTCTATTTTGTCTGAATAATACAGCCCGTCACTGCCTCAGATATACTTCACTGAGGATGCAACTTCATGGGAGCTCATGTTTCAGGCTTGTATAGCGCAAACGCAGAGCGCTTTACATGGGCACCAGTTACATTACACAGGATATATTCCTTATGAATAAACGAACGTCGGGCTCAAACATGTCATCTCAGATTGAAAGGTCGGCTGCTCTAGCCTTACACCACAACCTCGCCCACTAAACAAGCTACTTATTCCCTTGAGGACTGCAGACTGCTCTTCCTGCATTAGAGAGACCCGCCAAACCAGCTACGCTGAAAAATCTGCCTCCCTCACTTGATGAGGTTTTCAGCCCTGCTTTTAGACCGGCAAATGGTGCTGAGGAAAGTGGCCTTAGTGGGAAGGATTCGATGTGTTCTGGCCAGCAAATTAACCGCGAGTAAAAACATTAGCTACCTGGTCATGTTTTTCATTTGCGCCCTATATGCCACTTTCTCACGGTGATAAAATGTCTATCCACGCGCCGGTCTGCTTATTGTTCACCCCGCAATGATACGTTCCCTGCCAATGGGATCGTGTTTCAGTAATTGCACCTATGGTACCATCAAGGCCGGCGCTAGTGGTGCCTACCCAAGGTGCCTTGGCCAGCGCACGGGTTCCAGCACCTCCCATCCCAAAGGTGCTGATGACTGTCCAATGCGTACCTACTTCCTGTATCTAGCTTGTGGCGCCACTATTGGTTTCTTAAAATATCTTGCACATGGTATGAGTGCCAATAAAGTCATAGACAACAATTATTCTAACGGCCGGGCCCGCCGGACCGCGTTACACTCTGCTGTGCTTTTGAATTGTAAAACCGGTCTAGCAGAAAGTGCCGGCATGCCAGAGGTGCCTTCCCACAGGTCTGGCGGCATTGCCCATCACAGGGATACCAGCACATCCTCTCCCAAAGGCGCTGTTGACTGCCCCCGAATGCGCGCCTGCTTAATAAAGCAGCAGAGGAGGCTTGTAGTCTGCCTCCTTTCTGTATCTATTATGTGGCACTATTGTTGGTTTCTTTGAGCCCTTGCAAATAATTGTATTGGATACGCGTGTGAATCAGTGTATAGGAAATGTTACCTAAGCCAAAGGACTCAAAGTGTAGGAGTCTCATGTCATCCCTACTGGTAGGCAGTATAGTTTAAGGTTGCGTGGTGTGGAGAAGCACAAGCTCAGAGTTGATTTCTAGCCAAATTAACCCTTTTTGCAACATTAATCAATGTTCTAATAATGTATGCTTTGCGGTGTGTATGCAGTTCTAGGATGAACGTTTATAGCTCACTGTTGAATATTAGGACTTTAAGTTATAAATTGCAAGTAACAAAAGGATGTCTCTTGTGAAAAACAGTAACCTGCTGACCTATTTACATCATACGCACTCTGTAATCTACTTAGCACACATTCTTTGCAGCAGGCAAATTAACCCTCTGCACTAACTTCACCGAAGTCAAAACCTCAACTGTACAAAACGCTGATCTCTCTCCAGGAAGATAATTAATCACACGAGTTATCTTGACATTTATGTGAGGCCTGAAAATTGCAGCGGAAAGAAACGCAGCATCAGGTGCTTCAAAAGCATAATAAACTTCCAAACACGGCGCCCCCAAGAAGCCAGCACCCGGTGCGGTGGCCCTGGACGCACCGCCCTAAATCCGGCCCTGTCGGGGCCTCCCACACCCAATCCATGAGCTCTACCACTGAGCTACTCCCCCTGGCATAATGACGACCGAGCTCCCCACCACGTATGCCTTAATGAAAAGCACCGCACAGGGCCCTCCCGACCATGCAACAACACCAAGCGCATCACCCCGCCGCTCCACAAAGACTCTCACTCTCAACAACCACCAACACTCACCGGGATAACCGGGATCACGAAAAAACCCGCCGCTAGACCCGGAGGAGCGAACAGCGTCAAGGCGAGACGAGAGGGACAAGAGGGCGAGGAAGGGGTGGGGACAGCATAAATACCCCTGCCCCTTCTTCCCCGCCCCGAAGTTGCCATTTGCTGGATGTCTTCCCTGGCCGAGCCCAGGGATTAGACCTCCCACCCCCAGTGCCTTCCTGTGGCACTAAGGCGGCCGCCCTTTTAGGGGGGCTGCTACGCAACCCCCCCCCCCCCCCCGCAGCCTTGCAGCATCAACATTCCCAACTTAGAAACCCTGAGAGGTCTGGGCATGAAGATGCCTGGAGGTGAGTTTTAATCCTCTCTTAGCACTTGTGCGAAGAAGCAGCAGCAAGTCGCACCCTGGAGAACAAAAACAACAATGTTATTAGGGAGAGGATGTGACATGGGTAATGACCAAAGCTGTCGACTTTGCAGCTGAGGAACCAGATTCGGGTCTCAGCGTCCCTCTATATCCCGTGATTCTAGGCAAATGACTTAATCTCCCCGTCCCTACCAAAAACGAATATGTCCTTGTGTAATGTGACTACTGCTTAAGTAAAGCATTTCAAGTTAGCGCTATATATAACAAAAAAGAATACAAAAAAAGTAGTTGTCCTGGGTGCGTGTCTATGCTTCTCAGAGATGCGTGCCAGCAAGGCCTGGCCTCAGAAACATTTTTATCTGCTCTCTAGAGTTACCCACTTTTCTACTTAATGGCCGCTCCTAGTAAAACCTCAGCAAAAGAGTTTTAATTCCTTTAATGATATACAATCTTGGTGCTCAGGCTTGTCTGTAGGTATGCTAAAAATAGGCGCTGTGCCAGTGACGCTAAGACAGAAAAGGCTGATGCCTGCCCTCTTTCTAGCTAATCGAGGTGTAGTTTACACATCCGGTCTTGGGCTCTGTCAAGAGGCTGGATGACGTTTGCAGAAATGCTCCAGAGAGATGGCTTTGGTTGGTTTACAGCTGCTGGGAAGTGAATATCGCCCTGATGTTTGCACCCTGGGGCTAAGTATTTAAGCACACATTAAAGGACGTATGTACTGCGTTGCCTGACATGTAGGAGAGACACAAACATATTTTTGAGTACCTAACAAAGAGAGAATTACAGGCCCATTATCACCGTACATCTCTAATCACAAGCAGAAACACGGGCTGCCGGTTCCTGCTGTGTATACTGGAAGCGAGTAATTAGACTGCAGTAAAACTGCCTTTCACGATCTGCTCGTTGGTAAATAAAAGCTAATAATATAGGGATATAATAAAGTGACTTGTTGATTGTGGACCACAGAGGCCCGAATTCTAATCATCACATGCCAACTTCAAAAAGTTGAGCGATCTAAGGCAAACCATTGCCTTTCTTCTTTTAATATTTTATATCATGTTATTACCACCCAGCGGTGCCAGCACACTGCGTTGCCTGAAAGGGTACAGATGCAACAAATCGAATATTCATTTTACGTTGTGTACAATGTGGGATGGACTGGTATGGAAATTCAACAAAGTTACCTCTGCTCTAGATTGGCACCTTGCCTCAAAATTTCACCAGCATCTGTATATGCCTGACTTCAATCTGTTTAATGTTTACTTTATGGTTTTTTGCTCTCCATGAGACATACAGTGCCTTGTAGGGTGCCCTGCGACATATTTATGTATATTCCTTGCTGTGTCCTGTCTGGCAAATCACAATAGCGATTATTTCATGAGCACATTTAATTTCTTAAGGTGTATCAATAAATAAAGACATTTGTGAGTTACTCAGCACTCTTATCTCGAAGTCTGTTATGAAGCGCTGAGGTTATAGTGGATAAGCATCTACCTATGTTAGTATCATATGAAATCTCATTATTGATGTCATAACTACACTTTCACCATTGCTTAAATAACCGTCCTGCTTTCTGAAACTTGCTTGAAAATGTACCATTTGTCCACTCTTTTTCAACATTTTCTCAGCGGGAGAACCTCTTCAAACCCCCCTTATCTCGATTGGGCTTGCTCGCTATGCTCGCTCACCACAGTGCACTCAGCCGCAACTTTTACGCCTCACCACTTTCAAAGGTCAACAGCCGCCACTGTGTTTAATCCCCTTGAATTTTTTTTTCCTACCCTGTTTTTGGACTTTTCCTGAGAGTGATTCTCACCAACTGAGCCATTTACACTGCACTTGTGTCAGTTTTTGTGACGCTGTAGCTGCGTAAAATGTGTGCCACACTGCGCCATATTTACAAAGTGATGCATCAAATCACTACGCCTGCCTCACAGCAGCTGTAAGGAGTGAAGCAGGCCCTTTAACATGGGGCTTCCTCCATGTGAAAGGACACATTGCTGGAGTTGCGTCTGTTTTCAGTCACACACCAGCAATGCGCCACTTTTGTGCCTACAGATACGTCAGGAATACTGATGTATTTGTAAATCCAGGCGACATGGAACACCGTACACTAAATATGGTGCATCCATAGTGTCGCAAGGAGGATGCACTGAAAATTGTGAAAACAGCGATGCAACACTTTTCATAAATGAGGCCCTGAGTCTTAAATAAATTCGTGTTAAACCGACTGAGAGCGCTAACTGTCAATGTCCACCTTTTAAAATAAGGCTAGTGTGTGCAGCGAGGGTAAGAAGCTCTGGGCTTCTTAAATGTGAAAACAGGAGCATAAAAATGAGTGCACGTGGGCAGACTGTATGTGTGAGACTACCATCTTGTGCAGCCTAGTATCTGCGCACAGGAAGCATGTCGCAGAAGGCATCCTTCAGAGAGTCGCACTGACCTGGGGTAGGCCTTATAATCAGAGTGGGCATTCATAGTGTGTGTTGGTAGTGCTTGCTGAAAGTCTGTTTGCTTAATTGAATTACACATTATCAATGTAATCTGCACCAATGTGGAGTTTGGTGCAATTTAGGCCTTTAGGGCCCAGTAAGGTATGTGTGGATCTACCCAAGTGTAGATCCACAGTCCCTATCATTATAGTAACATTCCTTTTGGCACTTTAACAATGTTCATATTTCCCTGGCTCAGTTCATAATCAGATTCCTGGGATACGTCCCCCCTACTGTGCCAGGTAAATGTTCCTTCTGCCCAGCAGGAAGATTAGATGCCTCCTTACACAATAGAGCCATTATCAGTGTTTGACCCAGTTCCTGGGAAAGGAAGGGGTGGGGAGGAAATCTGAATTTGATAATTAGCTCCTCACACTGCACCTAGGCTGGGAAATCCTTAAGTTTCAGAAACATGGAGGTAGGGCAAATATCTGGAGACAAACATAGACGGGTTCCCCTTTAAAGTTTTGGTGGGAAGGTAACAGGCAACTGTGTGAGGTAAGGGTGGAGCTGATGCTCCCACAGAAAGTCTTTTCATGGACCACTTGAAGTTGTCAGCTTAAAATAAGCCTGAATACTGAGTAGGCAATTTTGGAACAGTGATGTAGAGATGATGTGGCCCCCTAAGATTGGCCAGGGGTGCTTAGCTTCTAGAACTTAACAGTCCCACTTAAAAACCCCTACACAAGCAAGAGACAGAAGACACTGAACCTGGTAGTGACAACAGCGATAGATTGCCGAGCTGGAAGGAGAATCTACCTGATAACATTACAAGGATGTACCAAAGAACTTCGGGCCCGATTCACAGAATTAACTTAAGACAAAATCCTAAACTTACTACTTTTGGTATTCACAGAATGCACTTACTACTTTTGGTATTCACAGAATGCACTTACTACTTTTGGTATTTACAGAATGGATTTACGACTTCTAACTTTACGTCCGCACTCGGGCCGGAAATTACGGCCCGGAGGCGGAGCTGCCGGCCCGGAGGCGGGGCTTCCGGCCCGGAGGCAGAGCTTCCGGCCCAGAGGTGGGGATTCCGGCCAGTGGCGGAGATTTAGCCATGGCCAAAATCTCCACCTCTGGGCCAGAAGCTCCGCCTCCGGCCCGGAAGCCCCGCCTCCGGGCCAGAATTTCCGGCCCGAGTGCGGACGTAAAGTTAGTAGTCGTAAATCCATTCTGTGAATACTAAAAGTAGTAAGTGCATTCTGTGAATACGAAAAGTAGTAAGTGCATTCTGTGAATACCAAAAGTAGTAAGTTTAGGATTTTGTCTTAAGTTAATTCTGTGAATCGGGCCCTTCAACTCCAGCTGCTCTCCAGGATTAGGATGGTAGGACTCCTGTGGACTGGCCTTTGACGCTTCTGACACACAGGTTCTCTTCAATAATCAGGAGGATGTCTGACCTGGGGATTGCAGCAGGGAGGATGTTATGCAGGCTGGCTGTGGAGTGGTTGTGGAAGAGGTATTCCAAGCAGAAGAAACCTCCAGGAGCCAAGGCAGAGGACCGGTCTGGCAAGGGAGCAGTAAAACTAGGCTCCACAACAAAAACACAATTTAGAGGTCAGGAGGCCTGAAGGAAATATTCCTGGTGACTAGGACTTGCCACTGTGAGCAAAACAATTCAAAGAACTTGCTATACAGCCGGAGAAAACCAGGCAGAGAACAAAGTGCACAGCACTGCAAGTACATTGACAATAATTCCCTGGGACGGGCCAACGCCCCGGCTGTTGGTATATTTCCACTGAATTTAATTTTGATGAGGAAGTGGCGCATCTGGGGCCCCTCTTCCTGAGATCTTTCCTAGCCTGACAGAATTTAGAGATTCCAGGGGGACAAATCCCCTGGGACAGTCGAAGGATACCACAAGTGTTGGGTGCATCACCCACCCCTTGTAGCCATGCTTGGTGGAGTAGGGTACACCGGCACACTGCCTGCTGCCCGTGGTCAGGAGAGGACCAAGTTGCTCCTGCCTCTTGGTGACTGCCAAAAATTCACAATTTTGATCCCACCTGATTTGGGACCACAGGGGAGTGCTGCTGGTGCCCATAAGAGACCAGCAATGGGGCAGGGGGCTGGCAGGGACGGTTGGGGCATTGGGGCACTCTGGTGACCCTCAATATGACAACATGCTTGTTGGTACCCAAGGTGGGACGGGCTCCTGGAATCGAAAAAGAAATGTGAGGCAAGGCTGCAGTAAAAAAGAGGAGCATTATTCTGAGAAGTAGCCAATCCATTGAAAAATATTCACACCAGGGCCCATGGAGTACCACATAAGCCACTAAAAGAGCCGTAAAAATGATCATATTAGCTTTATGGTGCCCTAAAGCAGGGCAGGTGCATTACCAATGGATTGGGTGAGTATTGTGAGTGAATGCAGGGAGTTCAATAGCCCCCAGGAGTGTAGCAGTGTAGTAAAAGTAAATGAAAGACTCGGGCACACATGTTACTTAATTCAAAGTTTCATTAATAATGTAAATTAGGAACAATGCAAAGTGTTACTTTATAAAAAATGCTATTGAATGTTAGTGCTCCTCCCATTGAGTTCAATGGTGTTGCAGTGGTGGGTTAAAACATGTATTGAATTATGCTACTTTCACCATTGACTTCAGGGCTTTTGCAATGGTGAAACATATCATGTTTCTGTTTAACTGATGTGGTGACACCCTGCCAAAGCCAGTTGGCCCGGATTAATGACGATGACATCCCCTTATACTCTGCCCTTGCATCTAGTGTAGATAGACCTCTGTGTTTTAGAGAGTGCAGGACTTACAAGTGTTGTAACATGATATGAGGGTGTTATCAAAGGGATTTCAATCTACCTGATTGCATATATTTTTAACGTGAAGCATAGGATTTAGTAGTGTGAGTGTAATACAAAATATTTTTTCTTTTTTATAAGAAAACGCATTGACTGGACAATGATTTATTGAGTGTTGTTGTGTACCAATAAACTGGGTTTACTAGCCCACATTACCTCACCTGAGAAGACCTTTGAATGCTATGCTTCACTAACTTGAAAGAGCCAAGTGCTGCAATGAAGTACCTGGTTCCCAGTGAAGAGAAACTTGTACACTTATTACTTGTGAAGGACTCACATTCTTCGCAAATGTTAACCCAATTTTTTAAACAGGCCTCCTGATCAGTCTAGTGCATTGGCAGCTCTTCCCTGGCTTTCATACTTTCACAAACATTTTTATGTATTTAACCTGAGTTTTAACACAGTCACAATCTCATGTGAGTTTCCTGGATTGCCTGTCCACCCACCTTTGCACAACTCTGCACACCTCTCACATAGATTACCACAGGTATAAGAGTCTGCTTCCTTCTGTGCTGCCTGTTTGTAGGTAAAGAAGGCAATGGAGGAGGACAAGTATATCCCACCTCCTCTGCAGAGAGTCTTCAAGTCCCACTTTCATGTTTTTCAGTACCCTTCTTAATAAATCCAGAAACCCAATGTGGTGGTGGTAATAGATGTAGGCCTCTCAGTTTGTTACGCACTCCTCCTATGTGATTTCCGGTGCATCAAAATAGAATTTGTTCCTCTATCAACTTCACTGGGAAACCCCACTGGGATACAAATCAAATCAAGGCTCCGGTTACCAAAGAGTCAGTTTCACCGATGAGAGGCGCGCATTCTTTTTTATATTTGTATTGCCTTGATTGATAAAGCGCAAAATGTTGATTTATCAGCACATAATTATACAGCTCTAGATGGGCCTAATAGTATTGTTAAGAGCCTTGCCTTTTCAAAAACAAAATGTGATTAAACATTAATCATTTAAGAAATGCGTACCGAATCGCTCTTTCCTCTAGCATTAGAAACTTTTTTTATGAATAGGTCAGACTCATGTACAGATGCTGCACACTAAATTATTTTCTGCACCTTACATAAGCGGCAAAATGATATTGTTTGATAACAAACACAAAGGTATCAAAATGTTAGCCCCCTACTGATTCCTTTTTTATTTTCAATTTCTCACTTACATCATAATTATTCTGTTTGTCCCATCAATTCAAAATAATGAAAGCAGGATTTACTAAATCTATAACCCATTTTCACCTGAGGGAAACTCCCAGAGCATCTTTTCGAATTTCTTCCAGTAGCCTACTCTTATTCCTAAGTATGAGAAATCTGCTCAGGTGATCTAAAGCCAGTTAGAAAGCTCTGTGCCAGAATGTTAACAACTGGGTCCTTTCATTGCTGGTGACCTGAGGTCTGCAGACCCCAAAACTGGGAACCAAGTACCCTATTCAGCACTTGACTTTCAGGACAGCGAAGAAAAGCAGCTCAAGTCTTACACAGGTTTAGCTGTTGTTTCACAAGAGATTCTCTAACAGCAAAGCAATGAATAACACCTACTAAATCAGTGCCCAGTAAGTTCTTTTACTTTTGAAATAGAAAAGTACTTTAATGCACATAAAACTAAATAACTTACACAAATTGGCATGTATGTACATGGAAGGAGACAGGTGGAAATGCCTATGAGTAATGCCCTCTAATGGACCGTCTGGTGCTGACATTCTGTCTTCTCTCCATTTGTGTCTGTCAGAAATACATGCACAGTTTTGTCAGTAAATGTCAGCTAATCACTTTATGCTGATTTCTTCCTCAATTCTTTCCACTCCGACAAGAAGGTTAATCCTCCTCTGTAATGGGCCTTTTGTCCAAGGAGAGACTTTAAACTGCCAGCTGGTCAGGAGTAATTAACTTTGCCCTCAGCTGGCTTCGGAAAACATTAAAAAAACTATTATGGAACAGACATAGGTCAGAATTATTATTTTACTGCTGTTCAGGACTTAAGTAAATATAGGAAACTTCATGTCAACGGGTTTTCTACCTTGAGCCAGTACAAAATGGTATTTTAAACATTTTCATCCATTGTGTAAATACAATTATACATTACAGAATTATACTTTAGTAAAAAAAAAAAGGGGGCACTTAGTTTTTGGTTTCCCAATGATATTACAAGCCTAAAGAGGTTATAACTAATTTATTCTGGGTTCCATCAGCAACAGGGTTAAGTGTACACAGATATGGGGCTGAGTCAGATAACCATCTTCCTGGCTAAGCCGTTACACTGCTGCACATTTGTGGTCACATGTGTTCATGTTTTCCCAGAGCCTCCCTTATACCAGACGAATACAACGCAAACATAATTTAAAAGGTGGGTATTGGGGGTTACAGCACAAATAATTTGACTGAAGGTTATGTTATTCAGAATGCTCCGCAAACATCAAAGCTGTGCCTAAAAATTCCCAATTTCAATGTATTTTAATAGGGATTGATGCAGGATTTTGGCCAGGGGTTTGCAGGAACCCATAGAACCCTGCAAACCTTGCCATTTCAGAAAGCTAAAGTCAAAGACGAATCGAGGGTGGTGTGAACTGCATGGATCCCAGCACGTTTTGTTATCTAGGATTCCCTGCAAATGTCGAAACTATTCCTATAAACAACCAATTTTCATTCTCTTTCCAGAAAAAAGGTGTCAGTATTTGTGCCCATACTCAGGGGCAAATTTACAAGCCCCTATCACCACAGGAATGTCACTTTCAGTGATGTTCCTGTGACAATATGTGCTTCACCATACTTAAAAAGCAGCATTAAGCCACATAACGCGTCTTAATGCTTCTTGTAAATAAGGCTCCCTTTCATGCTGTACTTAGCGTGAAAGTGGAGGGCCATGGTTGTTGCGGTGGGTGTTCCACTGCAACACCCATTGATTTTGACACTGCCCCCTATTTACAAGGGCAGCGTAAATAGGAGGCAGCACCAAAATTAAGACTAACCCCGGGAGGGTAACACCGCTCCGCCTCGGAGTTTGTGGAGGTTTGCCTACTCCGCGCTCAGTTGTGAACGCAGAGTATAGGCAAAACTCCAACTCTGTGGTGTTGGAGTTAGCTGGCCCCTCCACCCTCCCAAATTCATAAAATATTTTTTAAAAAGGCACTTACCTGCGTGGCTGCCTCCTCCTCTTCCTGGCCGCTCTCCTTCCCACTCCTCGCGGTCCTTCTCCTATGAAAAAACCCTATGCTGTACGTCTTACGCGTGCGCACGAGCAAGGCGTACAACATAGAAGTTTTTTCATAGAAGAAGGACGGCGAGGAGCAGGAATGAGAGCGGCCAGGCAGAGGAGTAGGCAGCCAGGTAGGTAAGTGCCTTTTTTTTAATTCTTAATTAATTTGCGAGGGGGGGAGGAGCGGAGTTTTTTCAAACTCCGTGGCACTACACCAGCTCTGCCCGCCCTTAATTAAGACCAGGGAAAACCTGGTCTTAAACAGGCAAAATTAGAGAAATGCTTTATTTCTCCTCATTGTTGCTGTTTCCATGTGTTGCTGTGTTGTGCAGCACACATAGAAACAGCAAAAGGCCATTGATTGTTATTGTGCCGGAAGGTGACCCTTTCTGCACACAAACATTCTTAAAAAAAAAAAGACAAAATTACATTTTGTAACTTCTATGTGTGCTGCATTAAGCAGCACACATAGAAGTGACAAAACACCATTTAAAGATTGTTTATGTTTAGGAAGGAACACCTTCCTGCACATAAACAATATTCCAGTCAACGCAAGCCTGCGTTGGCGCTAGGCTGCTTAATCTAGCGCCAGCGCAGGGGGAAATGCAGGGCTGCACCATATTCTTGTAGATATGGTGCAGCCCTGCGTTTAAAAAGTGACGGAGTGTGTTGTTAGCTTTCTTGGCTTAACGACACGCTTTGCCACTTTCTTGTAAATATGCCCCTCAGTGTTATAGAAAATATACAAACAAAGGTGTAGTCTGACAACTGGACAACAAAACAAATAACATAGTGGCATGACTTACATGCCTTCAAGCATATTCTCATAAACTGAATCCCCTTAAAATGTAAAAACTATGCCCATAAATCCAACCTCACTTTCAATGAGTGATGGCTACATTATACGTAGCAGTATCTTCAAGCACTGGGCAGCCCTACCAACACTGGGCATTTTTGAAAACTAGAAACCCTGCGGAATACATTTTGGTGTGACTTGTATGTTTTCATATGCATAATGTCACACCTAGGCCCAACAATTCCCATTATCCTTTAACTTTTTGTAGATGGTGGCTGCAGTTTTTCTGCCATAAGTCAGCTGGCATCCAAGACACCATAGGAAGCCTTGGAAACAGGAGACCCTACGGATAGAAGCTGATTTCTCACTCAAGTCTCCACCTCCATTACTCTCCTCACAAGGTTAGTGTGGTGCTAGTATTTGTCTTAACAAAACAGGGTATCTGTTTTCTGCTATGTGCAGATTGAACCAACCATGTGATAAGAGTGAACACTCAAAAAGACTTTAGGCATTAGCTCCTCCCGTAAGAAATGGAACTAAGGTGAACTCAGATAGGACAGAGTTTTTACCTGCTCTCCTCAAGGTATGCCAAGTGGTTTTGACTAACTGTCACACCGATTGAAGCATACATCTAAAATGATCACCTCAAATAAATGTGTGGCTTAAATCTTGACACACTCCATCACTTTGAACTTCTCGTAAAATAGTTGGCCGAAAAGATATATTCCAACTAAAACCTCTGGGCAGTCTCAAGCCTTCCCTTCCAAAGAAAGTAATTGAGCTGACCATCCAAACATTTCACATTTAAAATATCAGCTTGCTTTATGCACTTGCCTGCCTAGATATCCCTTTGGTCCTTTCGAATCATGCCTCCATGTAGCAGCCACCTGGACTCCATTATGCTCAGATGATCATCAAATCATAGCTTTCCTCACACCTCAAGGTTGCATTCGCCTGTAATTGCTTAGTGCATATGAGAGCATGCAATACCTACAAGCAGTTTATTTGAAAACCTGAATATGTAGCAAATAAAAAAGTGTAACAGGGTCCTCTTGGTACAGGGATTGAACCAGTGCTTTAAACGCCACACTCTCTGCACTTTTCTTCTGGTTAATTTCAAACAGGTCAAACTTCCTAAAGTTTCCCGGGTGTCAGGATGCAGTAGAATATGATACATGCTGAATTTTGTGCTAAAAGTGCAAAATTCTGCCTGTAATTCCTCATTTTCACAAGTTAATCTCAGAATTGGGAGTATTTATTGACCCGGTAAATATCATACCCCACAATGTTGATATTTACTGGGGGCAGTAGACACATGAATCCTATCTGGCTCACTGATAATCAGAGCCTACGAAACTGAGCTGTCTTTAATCTTGACACTTACCGTTTCAGGACGACCTACATCCTCAGTCAATCTTTCTATGACCTTCATTTTGAATGCCTCCCCGACCTGTAATACTATACTGTAATTTCCAGCTAACCACGTCAATTCCCTCATTTCTCACTGTATTTTGTGTTTATCAGGTTTGTAGAGAACTCTTTCACTCTGCGCTGGAGCCTTGAGAGGTATATCAGGAAACTACATAAATTAATAAAAATAAAGACTACGCTTTCCTTCAAAACTCAAGAGCATTTCACTGGCTGAAATATTTCCTCGTCCACTGATATCCCCATCTTCAAAAATACTACATCTTCTAGTAACATGGCTAGATTCAGGTCCATAGAGAGTCCAGCAACAACAAGCTACAAACACGTCTAGAAGCTAATAACACTAAAGAACACGAACAAGTGACGGATGGAATGCATGATTTAATCGCAGCCACTGTTATTTACTTTAGGTGCATCCCAGCCCATCGTTATTTTGCACACCATGACACCTCAATTTGGACCCAGCCATGTTCAAAAAAGTCTTGTCCCTTCTCCGATCAAAACTGAGATGGCATAGCCTGCAAAATAGCGATGGATTGGGATGCAGCCTCGTGCAGTGGCTGAGCATAACTCAAGCATTCCATCATCACTTGTTGTAAGCTTTAGAAGTTAATAACAGCCACATGACACATGTTGTCATAAAAACCAGAAAGGCTGGCAAAAAAGAGAAAAACGGCCATCATTCCAGTGTACATAAGAAACATTATCTTATTCATTTAAGCAGATGACCCTGCACTCTAGTCTTTACTCGTAGAACTACATTTCTTGTAGGATTTTTTATATTTGGTTACCATAAGTGGTGAACATTAATGTTTCAGCAACTGATGGGTTTAGGCACATGCGTGTCAATAGAAAGGATGATATTTCACTCCTGTCACTTACACCTTCACAATTGCTACTTACTTCCTTCAGTTGGAGGGAAAAAAGCCCCAATGCTTTAAAAATACTTCCTTGACACTCCTGGGGCCGCAATATGTATACGGCACGCTTTCACTGTTCCATGGAATACATTTCAAAAGGTGCCCCGGGTGCAAACAGGGACAGTGCGCTGCATTAGAAAGACTGCGCTGCGCCAGGGTAGTTGTGATCTACCCGTGCTGTCGCCGGAGCAGCACATTCAAGTGAAATATGGAGTGGATGCTTTAAAGCCACTCCTTGTTTCACGTTGCACTTTGAAGAGGGGTGAGCGATTCCCTTGCAGGTTGGTGCTGTGAGTGACTGCACCCGCCCACAGGGGGATGTCTGCTGGGTCTATAGTACCCCTTTTATCCCAATTGAGAGGGCTGCCTTTAGGAGGTGCACTGAAAGTGTGCCACCTTTTTGTGGCACACTTTCAGTCGGCCTAATAAGGTCATTTTTGCCTCTGCACTGGCCTCCATTATGGGGCTCTGGTGCGGAGGCAAAGTTAGTCCCTCATTTGCATTCAGCCCCACCCCATGCGAATGAGGGAACGCCCTCTCATGATAAGGCTGATGCTACAGGTGCAGTATTTCAGAAGGGGAAGCACAAGCCTCTGCGGCCCCTTCTGTAACACCATTGTACCCTGAGGACGTACACCTGTTGCGCCCCAAAGGCTCAAGGTATAATATGACTGCTTTTGACTTAAATGATTTAGATATTGGTTAGACTGCTGGAATGTAAAATGATATCTCAGCTATGACTAAACTTGTACTTTTTGTTTGCTTAATCTTGATAAATACCAAAAAATACGATTTAAATTCAGTTTTGCTTGAAAATTAAATGGTTTCGCCTCCTCACTCCAAACGCTCCGCTCTTTAGTGTGAGAAAATGCTCGCCCTTGTTCTGAATCTCTGAACTTTCTAGTGAATCACTTATCTTTTCATCCCCTGATCTCCGAAAATATCCTGACACAGCAGCTACGTAAACTCTGCCTTGAGTTTTTAATGTGTGGCAGGGGCTGAACTTTTCTCTTTGTACCATAGTGTGCCTTTCCCTTCTTTAGATCCTTGCTCATTACTCGCAGTATTTCAGAAGTTAAAGGTGGGCCTCCAAGACACCAGCTACTGATTTACATTTTTCATATCTTTGAATGTCTTGCAGCTGTAACATTTTTGTTTTAAATGCAGCCTCATCACAAGAGTGCATTTTTTTACTCATGATGTGTTTTTATATACAGTAGCACTTTCTGTTATCAGAACAATTTACTTAGAAGAGCATTGTCACTGGCTTCTAATAACATTATTATCAAAGGAAAAAGCTGACTCCCAGAGAGGGGATGAAGGCCAAGCATCTTTGGCAACTAACTTTTGTTAAGTCCTATTGCTATTTTGAACCAAGTTATGCAGCAGAAAAGTTTATGGAGCAAAGTGAAATCAATGGTTTGAACATTAAGGTTATATCGTATATGGCAGTTGCCACTGTGTAGTTGTAGTTATAATCTAATTACCATAGGAAGATGCTTTTTTTAGTTTGCTAAGAACTTTGGCCCGTTTGACGAATCTTCACAAAAGTTTCCCAAACAAAGTTCATCCACCTCAGCGCCTTCCTTGAAAGTTCTGGGGTGATCTGTCAAGCCTTGGCTGAGATAAAATGTATGTCCCAAAGCGCAGTTTCCCCATGCAATTTCCATACAGATGAACGGAATGACACTAAATTTGGCAAAAAGCTACAACTTTACCCATAAAGCGCGATTATTGACATATGGTTAAATCTGTTCAGTAGTATATCTGGACGGTTGTGTACGAGGGAGTGAGATGCTCTGCAAGTCCTGCGGGAGCTTGCGCTCCGATTGGTGGTCTGCAACCAGAGGAGAAATGTCACAGCCGCCATTTCTGGACACCGGAACCTGGTCACCTGCCCTGAGAATTAAAATATAATGGTATAAGAGGGCAGTGAAGGGGTACCGTGACCCCCTGGACCTTTAGAGAGATCACAGAGGGCCCCCCCCAGGGGCCAAATGTAAAAACAAATTGAGGTTGCTACGAGCCTGCAAGACTTACTGGTTACAGCCTACTCCCCTGCACCCACAAGAGTTCCATGGGAACACAAGGGCTGTGCTGGCTCTCATAAGAGTACCGTAGGGTTTGAATTTTTTTTTTTAAGAAATGGTTTGCATGAGTTTCTGTGGTAGGTTAGCCACATAAGAGCAGTTGACCCCATGGCTAGCAGACATCAGACACAGCCAAAAGTTGTGAACAGCGGTGGGGTGGCCACGCATGGGGGGATGGGCCACGCACGTCCAAAGGCTGTATGCTGTTTTGGGTTGGCTGCCTGCAGGGTTTGGCATAGTTAGTAAAATAATATTTTATGTTAAACAAAAGCTAGAAATTCACTACAGTGAATGCTTTCTATTGCAACAAGAGCTTTGTGCCTCTGTGTTTCACTTTTGTTTGCTTAGTTCCTGGTGTGCAGCAAAAACATCAGTCAAACACAGTGGCGCAAAGCTCTTGTTGCAATAGAATGCATTCAATTGAACAAGGGCTTTGTGCCACCGTGTTTGACTTGTGTTTTGTAGCAAACAAGGAACTAAGAAAAAAAAAAAACAAGGAACTAAGAAAGACAACTTTTGAAGTAATTGCCTGGTCTTACAGGCAATCAAATACCTTTAAAACTGTCTGGCCTTCTAATAAAAAAAAAAAAATATTCCATGTCAAACTCTCTTTTAGGAGGATAACCCTAAGCAGGGTCTTCAACTAACACCATATGCAGTCCACCCTGAAGATGGTCTTGCATATTTAGTACACTAAAATACAGAAACGTCGATGCAGATTCAACTACTTCTTCATGGGGACATATTCAACATCCAAACGACACGTTCTATGGACTGCCCCCAAGGCAAGAGTGGATTTGCCACACACTTGTCAAACAATGGTATGTAAAACAATATGTAGAGCCTGCGCATTGGACAGATGCATGTTGATTGCCTTTTCTGTACATTTTAAAAAAGCCCGAGTAATCTTGTTTGGAATATAAAATATACAAACTGAATATAACATCTTCTTTCATTTGTTCACCTTTTCTTTTATTTGTTCTTGAATTTGTTTCCGTTTTATTCTGTCATTATAATAATTGATTTGATTTATTCTCACAGACTGATTCTAGTGCGTTGTATACAATTTATGCATAAATATGATTCGGAACAGGTATTAGAAGCATAACTTCCTGAGCGCTACGGACTGCGAGGACCAGCAGCCCCTCTCCCTACAGCTGCAGCCTCTTCCGGCGTGACTCCGCCCCCCACCAGGACACTTTGATAACGGCTCGTGGCCCCCGCTTCACGGGAGCCAGTCGCGGGAGCCTTACCGCCACTTGTTGTTTCTGGGGCACACAGAGCGCTACGGACTGCGAGGACCAGCAGCCCCTCTCCCTACAGCTGCAGCCTTTTCCGGCGTGACTCCGCCCCCCACCAGGACACTTTGATAACGGCTCGTGGCCCCCGCTTCGCGGGAGCCACCCGCGGGAGCATTACCGCCACTTGTTGTTTCTGGGGCACACAGAGCGCTACGGACTGCGAGGACCAGCAGCCCCTCTCCCTACAGCTGCAGCCTCTTCCGGCATGACTCCGCCCCCTACCAGGATGTATACTAAGTGACCACTGACACGCAGCGCGGGCGAAGCCCGGGCCAAGGGCGGGCCCGTTCTAGCCCGTTACAGACCGTGTGAGACCGGACCGGGCCATCTCTCTTGGTTGTTTGCAGCATTTCCTCTTGACCATTTTCTTTGGACCTTGTAACTCTAGGGGCCCACTGTTACAACTAATAGGGAAAATGTCGACTAGGGAGACCAGAAGCAAAGCCCATTCATCTAGTGTATCAATGGCGGGTACTCTGGATTGCTTCTTGCTGAGAGCCAATTCTCTAATTTCTAATGAGATCACTATTTTGGAAAGGCGTCTCTCGCAGGGCATTGATAACGCTAAAAGATCGTCTCTTGGTCACATAGCTAATGCGAGAACGCCTGATACTCATATTACGTTGTTTGAGTCTGCATCGCCTAATGATTGCTTAGAGGCAATTATGCCACAGGTCCTTGCTTGTCCTCAGGGTGAAAATATTGACCCCCTTATTCTTTCTAGCAGTCCCAAACCTGTATCTAACCGATTGCTCCCTAGCGGACCAGAAATAAGTCATCAGCGAGTTAGAGCCAACAGGGCGGGGGCTATACCTAAACGGAAGCGGGGAGTGCAGGTGGCGGGTGGTAAAAAGTCAAGGGTAGTTGCTGTATCCAATACAAATTCCCGGGGAGGGGCAAATGCTAAGGTGACTCTCACCGCAGCAATCGATCCTGATATTCCAACGGCCATTCTTCCCACCCAGAGCTCCCCGGCAGATCACCTTCCTAATACGATCAATAGTGATAGTACCCAGGTAAGGGCAGACCCTCAAATCCAAGCTCTCGAAGGTCTCCTGAAATCTTTTTTGAACCCCTTTTTTGCCAGACTAAATCAAATAGATTCTAGGCTGGCAAATATAGAAAGGGCTATCGAGCCAAGGCAAGATCTGCCACATATCCCGTTGACTATGGGAAGGGGCAGGGTTGTTCCTGCTTTAACCGAGTGTCTATCTAATCATGCTCCCTTAGTAATCATTTTAGAACCGGTAAAACCCTCTCCCTGTACACAGGCTGTCTCAAAAGTGAACAAGCACCCCGCAGCTCCCTCTATTCTCAAGGTGGTGGATAAGCCCTCTGTGGATATAGAGCAAGAAATTAAGGAGGTTAATAGTTTAAGGAAGGATCAAATACTAAACCTTCCTCCGGAAGCAGCGCCACTGGTAGTTGTCCTAGCTGGAGTACCTAAACTTTCTAACACAAGAGAAGAATCATTTGCTTCACTAAAGAATAAAGTTGTTAGTTGGTTAAACAAGCATAGACCCCTTCCTCCAAATTTTTCAGGTGAGATTATGATGGTCAGAAGGGTCGTATGGCTGGGATTATCTAAGAAAACCATCAGTGGTGACTGTGTTGTTGTAAATTTTAGGGACCCTGGAGTAGTCTCTTCTATCCTTAGATGCCCACACTCAGAGGTAGAGTCTTCAATTCGGACTCTTACATTGACCTTTTTCTACCCTCCACATGATAGGCACTTCGATGAAGTTCCGGAAGCGGGGTGGACGAGGGTCGGTGCGAGAAGTCACTCCAGGGGGGCCATGAACAATTTTCATTACCCAAGCACGACCTTGTACCCTCAGGATTATAATAGGTTTAGATGCCTGAGTGATATAGACTGACTAAGTATTGACCCTGACCCACCTAGCCAGTTGTTGGCTGGTGGCACGGATATTATGAAAATCATCAATATCGACCCTGGAGTTGCATTAGCGAGTAAGGGTGGTATTGTGGGGCTGGATGTTTCCAAGAGAATATCAACTAGAATCTCTCCTCCCATTGCATTCTTAGGCGAATGCAATGAGATCCCTGACAACGGTCCATGGGCTGGCAATTTAACAACTACCGAACCTATAGTTGACCTATCTCCGGAAGTCCTACCTCTCCCTCCACCACTGACAATGCTGTCGTGGAATCTGGCAGGGATTGGTAATAAACTACTTTGCCCCGACTGGGGCCGGTTTATAGATAAGAACGACATTTGCCTTTTTCAAGAAACTTGGGCAAGGGAAGAACCTCACCGGAGTGGTTTTGCCTCATTTTCGATCCCAGCCAGGTGGGGGGGTAGGGGTAGACCATCTGGGGGACTGACAATTTGGGTCCGTACTCACCTGGGTTGTCAGGCCACGGTTGTGGACACGACAAATCTTGATGTCCAGTGTGTGACTCTGGCATGGCCCAATGATTTTCGCCTTGTTTTGATTAATGTCTATTCCAGACCGGTGAATATCACAGCGGAGTCTGTCACTATGGACGAGCTCTCCACATTTTAAAATATTGTTCCCCAAGGTTCTACCCTCCTAATAGGAGGAGATTTAAATTGCCACTTCCAACCACTTCCGGGTTTGATAGATGGTGATATTCAGGAGGAGGATGATTACTGGGCAATACCCCCAGCTGTGGGCTTATCACCCAGGTCATGGACGCCTCTTGCTATTCAGATTACGGCTCTAACCCTAAAGTACTCCATTAGGGCATGTAACGGCCGTTTTAAATCAGACGTCCCTGCCAAGTGTACATACAACAAACCGGGCAGAGAGTCTAGGCTGGACTATATATTTGTTGAGAGTTGTGCTTGGGGAAAGGTCGTAGATTTCAGGGTAGAATTAAGGGAAGACAGCGACCATAACCCACTGATTCTCCAGTTGCTATCCCCGGGGAATATTATTGCTCCATCCATTGAGAAGAAGGATTTAGACACAGGTTGCCATTTATCCAGTAACAGGCGCAGGGTGAGGTGGGAAAAACTAGTAAATCACCCCGCGTTATTACCTAAACTCTATGAGAAGGTAATTCCGGTTCTGGAAGCAGTAGGCTCCCTACCATTGCATAATCCCACTCCAGAAATGTATAAAAAATTCGAGGAGCTAAATATGGAGCTAAATGGCATTTTGGCAAATGTTTTAAATACTATAGCGCCTAATACGAGTAGGACCCGTAACACACCTACCTGGTACAATACTGCTTGTAGGAAATTAAAAACAGAACTCCTTGAAGCGGTTAAATCTAACAATAATAAGGCGCAAATTAGACAAAAACGCTGGGAATATAAGCAACTAATTGACCATGCTAAGTCAGAGTGGGATAGTGATAATTGGGACAATTTAACTGAGGCACTCAAAACAAAAGACTCGCGTAAGTTTTGGCAACTTGTTAATACGGGCTCGTCTGAGCCTTTATTAGCGATACAACCCAATATCGTGGCTAGTGTTTGGGAAGGCCATTTCTCCTCCCTTTACGGTTTTGATTTGTCCACTGACAGCATGGCTAAGGAGCTAACATCGTCCAAATTTACAACTTTTCATTATGGGGATGATTTTGAGGAACAGGAAGTTTTTGATATTCTCTCCAGTCTCCCGGCCGGCAAAGCGCCTGGCCTGGACAAACTCCCTGGTGATCTCCTTAAAAATGAACCGACGGTTTGGGCTCCTTACCTAACGGCATTATTTAATGCAATACTGAAGGGCATGGCAATACCAAGTACTTGGCTGGGAGCCGAAATAGTTCCAATTTTTAAGAAGGGCTCCCCTTTACTCCCGATTAACTATAGGCCTATAAGCCTTATAGATGTCCCCTCAACAATTTTTGCAAGGTTAATTTTAGAACGCCTTAGGGATTGGTTAGAGGAGTTTTCTATTCTGAGCCCTTTCCAGGCAGGGTTCAGGAAAAATGTCTCAACCATGGACCAAATCTTCCGCCTTACGTTGTTATTGTGGAAAGTCGTAAAAGTGGAGGGAGGTTCCTTGTACACTGTATTTGTGGATCTACGTGCGGCTTTCGATCTGGTTCCTAGATCAAAATTGTGGTCTGTATTGTTGAAACTGGGTATCCCTGTTTCCTTATTAAACATGATCATTCGATTACTCACGGGAAATTTCGCGCAAATAAGGTGTGGAAAGAATGGGGCTCTAACATCCAGATTTCCTGTTGGCAAGGGAGTCAGACAGGGGTGTGTGTTGGGTCCAACCCTTTTCTGCCTCTATGTCAACGGAGTCTTCTCACACCTAGATAAGGTCATTGACAACGACGCCCAAAAACTTGCTGGTAATAGGGTCCCAGCGATAATGTTTGCAGATGATACCCTGCTACTTTCGAAATCTCCAATGGGTCTACAGCGAGTACTGGATGGCTTTGAGCTGTTCTGTTACGAGCTGGGTTTAGAAATAAATACCCTCAAAACTAAATTTATGATCTTTAATCCACCAACTACGACACGCCCAAATCCCTGTATAGGGGGAATCCCTTTGGAAAGGGTCCATACCTTTGAGTATCTGGGGCTCACTCTAAATGAACCAATGACGTGGGCCTCACATCAAACGAAGGCCCAGCTGAAATTAGTCCAAGCAACCGGGAGGATCATGAAATTTTTCAATAGGTCAAGCGTAAAATCGACTGGTCCACCCCTTGAAATTTACAAACTACAGGCAAGGGGTGGAGTAGTCTATGGAGCTGAACTCTGGGGAACTAAATGTCGCCCGGAGATCTTATCTACAGAAACCAAGTTCCTAAGGCAATTGCTGGCCCTCCCTCCTAGTACCACTCTACTTCCATTGAGACTGGACTTGGGCCTTCGACCCATAGATGAAGTTCTCGGTCTCAAACCTTTAACATTCTGGCGGAGGATCTGGATCACTCCAGAACTTCAAGTCTATAGAAATGAACTTACTGAAGTTTTGAGTCTACCGAATGCAGGGAAACATCCTTGGTTCGCCTATGTGAAGAAAGAATTAGGAATCTTAGGCCTTCCACAACTTTGGTCAGACCCGGCCACAGCATGTTCTAGTGTCTCCCGCAAGCACCTTATTAATTCCTATTAGCAGCTTTTATCTGTAAATCTCAATCTTCTATTTTAACACATACCTTCTTAAATTTCAAAGATTTTTATCACTTTGAGGAGGCTTTGAGTGAGATTAGACCTCACTTTGCTAGAAAACTCTATTTACAGTGGAGATACGGCACATTACCTATAAGAGTTTTCACTAGCAAATGGTCGCCACCATCCCCTAAAAACTGTCCTGGCTGCGATGCAGATCAAGAAACTGAATTACATATATTATTTCTCTGTCCCGCTTATAAAAAGTCCAGGAAGTGTTGGATTGTGCCCGTTTGTAGGAACCTGGGGTTTAATCACTGTATGCATGCCTATCGAGTCCTCAAAACAGACCTTTCTACTCCAATAGTTTTTGCCGTATCATCATTTCTCGCATCAATGTGGAGGAAAAGAAGATTCTATGTAACCACTGTCTGAAGTCTTATGCATTTAGTCTGTGTTAATAATGTCTCGGATTAGGTTTTTAACTATATAATTTTAACGGAGGTATTTTGCAATGACGATAGTGATTGGCATGTTCTCAGGCACTGGCCACTATTGGTTGTTGGAATTCTAGGTCTTTTTTGTTTTTTCTTTCTTTTGGTTTTTATATATATGTCTTAATATTTTTGCAAAATGATGTGAATGTTTGTACTTTTATGACCATTGGTCGAAATAAAGATTGAGAAGAAGAAATATGATTTGTTAAGTTGAAAAGGTACTGTAAATGATCCCATTGTCGGCCAATGACTTCAGTTGATTGTGTGCAGTGGGGGCCTGTGGAAGGATGGGTGCAGGGCGTAGCTGGAGGGAAGACGCTGCACCCAGCCCACTCTATGCGCACGGCCAAAGGCAGTACGCAGCAGGGATTCTACAGTATGTGAGGGTAGAGCGCAGGCCCCATGACCACACCCCCACAGAGCATGTGGAAAGGCCGAGGCCATGTGCATCGATGGGTTGGCCACCTTTAGTAGGGGTGGGCACGAATAATCATATTCTGGCTGATGATCAATTATATTTTTAGAACTACAAAGGGCTCAGAAATCATGGATGCTAATTATCAAATTGCAATCTCACTGTAAGGAGAATTATGACAAATGATGGAATTGATATGCACTACTAGTTGCACAAAAACCTATATATGCCTTTTATCTAATCTATGATATGAATAAACCCCAATGACTGCTGATGATTGATTAATGTTTTTTTTTTAACTTGATGGGTTAAAAGACTGATCGCATTGAAAAGTGAATATAATTATTTCAGTTTCGCTCTCAAAATTCATATACTGATCAAGTGTGTCACAAAATATGAGTCTGTCCCTTGCAATAGTGAACAATCCATGTTCTGTTTCAATGGTTTTGCCAAATGCACGTTGTGTAGTTCTACACTGTAGATTCACACCCTAATTTGTCTGCCGATTGTCCGTTTGGCCTGAAATCTGTCACAGAGCTGCTGGTGTAATTCCTAAGCGGGAGCTTGTAGGGCAATAAAGAACCCTCACTCAGATACCCAAAGGCATTTAGGAGTTAAACATGAGAGTGATTGGACACATTTAAGATTTTGTGAAATTGACATGTTGGAGAAAAATGACAGAGGAGTTAACAGAGAGAAGATTCTATGATAACTTTACATCTTATAAATAGGAACCTTGCCCGTCAAAGGAGTGAACAAAAAAGAACATTTTGTGCACCTAAAGTAACAGCAAACAGCTAAGAGTGACACTTCAGAAAGAAAGTACTGCAATTTCCCTTAAGAGAAAACAGAAGGGCCTACAGGTATTATTAAACAACACAAAAGACATAATCACATTTTACAAATTAGTTTTATCCCCCATGGATTCCATAAATGATTACATTAGTTGGTGGAAAACCGAAGTAATGTTTTAATGAGATGAAGATTTACCTATAGCTGGAAATATGGAGAATAAGCCTGGGCAAAGCACTACGCTACGCTCGCGTAGTTTGCGAAGTTTGCGCTACTTCGCACTACGTGAATTGCACGTAGCACAGTGCAAACACGCATAGCGTAGTGTTGCGTAGTGCAGCGGTCATTTTTTGCTTGCTCGCGGTCCTCAATGTCAAGTTGGCGACCGCGAGCAAGCAAAATGACATCCCGGCAAGACTTTTTCCTTGTTCGCGATCAGCAACCTCAAGTTGGCGATCGCGAGCGTGGAAAATAAACCTCCCGGCGAGATTCTCAACGCGGGGAGGTCAGGTTTCTCATTGCGAGTGGTCGCGTATGCTCGCGACCGCTCGCGATGAGAAACTACCAGTCTGCGTTGAGAAAGCTGCCGCTCAAGTAAAAATCTACTCGAGCGGCAGAAAACTACAGCTCGCACTGTGCAAGATTCCGTTTTCAATGATTGCACAGTGCCGGTTGCTTGGCCGCACTGTGCAATCATTGAAATGACATCTTGCACAGTGCGAACAGGGTACTACGCAGTTCGCGAAGTGCTACGCGTAGCTCGCGTAGTGCGAAGTGCGCTTCGCGTAGTGCTACTTCGCGAACTACGCCCAGGGTTAAACAAATGAAATAAACAAATCAATGAATTATCCACAAGTGGGTCAGTATGTGGTAACTAATTCAACTCAGAACACAAGTAGCAATGATCATCAACACTTGTTTAAAATATCATAGATATGATTAAAACATGCAAACACACTGAGTTTTATCGTTAGCAGTCTGCAAATGACTAAAGTATCTAGCTGATAGTCAATTTAAGATTTGGAATGAAATGAAGTAAGAAATATGTGATGAACGAATTAATGAATTACCCACCTGAGGGTCAGAATGTGATAGCCATTTCAAGTTGGAAAACAGGAAACAGTGATAAATGAGGTTCATGTTGAAATGCTATTTGAGTATAGGATGTGATGTAAATAAAGAGCAAGGCAAATTTGAAACATAATGTAATCCAGTACACTAAATAAACAATCACACAGATTAAAACTGGAAAAGATTTAAGAAACTGTAGAGGCAACATTCTATGTAACCTAAAGCGCAGGATTTCCACATGCAAAACCACATCGAAATTGAGCCCTGCTCATTATCAGAAACATAGACCCAAGCTCTTGATTTGATGACACTTGTGTGTATTTGGATTGACCAAAACTCAGACCTGAAAGCAACCCAGCCCAGGAAGACATGGTACAGAGGGTGAGGGGTTAGCAGTGGGTATGTTACTTATGAAATAAATAGACAGCAATAGCACATTATCAATGACCGTAATCAAGACCCTTTGTAGGACAAAACGTGTGGCTGTTTTTGAGCATTTAAATCTTATTGAATGATATGAGAGACTCTCTCATGAGTGTACCTTGACTTTTATTATTTTTTTTTTAAAAGGGTTTGTGGATATTTGTTTAAGTTTTCTCCCATACTGGACACACCAGTTGTAAAATTTAAGATGAGTGCTGTAAAGACTGACTCATGACCTCACACATAATATTATTGAAGACATTTCAAACTACATCATTGAGGACATCACTGATGTGATCACAAAAAACTATATTGTGACAGTGTCATTTGCATTTGCACTGATCAAAATTTCTATTAATCAAATGTACATTCTTAAGAGATGTCACTTTGCTTTAACTGAAGCTAATGAAAAGTAGCCAAATTGATGAACCAAGAAAGATCACTTTGTGAACCTCTTTTTCAAAAGCACTTTCCAGGACAAATCTCACTAACTTCTATATTTTCTCAGAGTTTAAGATTGAACTGTGGTTCATACGATCTGGCCAGCTGGCTCACTATTAAATATTTCTCCAACGGTGGTCTGGAAGCACCTAAGCCCATATTTCTGGAACCTGCCATGCAACCTCAGTTTGGAACCAGCCAAATTGCAAATATGTATTGGCCCTGCCCCAATGGGAACAGTCCAGCCCAAATGGCTTGATCCAAACTGAGGTGCCATGGTGGGTAAAATAACCACGGACTAGGATGTGACCCTGAGTAATTACAAGTGGCTGAGATTAATTCAAGCATTCCATTGATTACTTTTTTGAATATGTTAATGTGTTGCCCTAACGGGACGGGTATGCCCAAATGTGTGTCCTGTGCACTCTGTGTAACTGGAACCATGCTATGCCTGGGTAATAAGCCCTAAGAAGGGCTAAACTGATCCTTGGTAGCTTATGTTCCAGGTGAGGAAAGGCCTGCCAGGCAGTTTGAGTTAGATTGTTCCCACTGGAGAAGGATCAGGATTGATTTGCATATTGCTGGGTCCAAACTGAGGTATCATGGTGTACAGAATAGCAATGGATTGGAATGTGGTCCTGAGTAATTACCAGTGGCTGAGATTGATTCAAGTATTCTATCCATAACTTTTTAATGTACAAAAATAGTAATGGCAAAAGTAACTAACCTGCCAAAGAAATTTCAGTTCCACTACATTGTTGAGATCTATTGCTCATGGAAGTCATCTAAAATGTATATACAGATGGATACTGGGTCATGAGTAACTCAGGCTGCATTTGGGACAGAGGCAGTGGAGCTTTTGACATGCCTGATGTTGAAGGTTTATAAAAGGTGGCATAGTTAAAAATACCTTGTGTAGGGTTTTACAAAGGAGGCTTAAAAATACCAGGTGCTAATGTGTTTGGGATAAAAAACACTTATAAATTATGCTTTGAAGTTATAGGAGATGAAGTGTGCAAATTATTAGTTAATTCCCTAAGCCTGTAATATAGAATGCCATACCCCTGAAAAATGTGGTGTTTGCTATTTAAGCAAAATAAAATATCATGGGATATTATTACTCAAAACACTGCACCCAAGTTACAGCACAAATTTTCTACAGTAAAGTTCAATGACTATATAAAGGCTATAAGGCATGATGTAAGTTGAGCAATAAAGATGACATGATAACATGACCCTCTCCCTCCTTTGTCTGCACAGATAGCACGCTACACCACCAATGAACATCCTAACACCAACAATGACTACTAGCTATGATATCATCTGGACATCTCTCCCACGCCCTCACACCAAATTTCCTATCTTACTGGATTATCTGAACACTCTCTCACAGAAATCCAAATATTGAAACTCTAGGTTTACCAACTCATCCGTGACTTGTCTACCTAATAAACTCACCAAATGAACATTTCCATGCTCTATCCCCCAGCCATCTACAACCTCTTGACATCTATAATCTGACAACAACTACTATTTCACAAAAGCATCACTCTAAATCTCCATCCTACCCCACTATAAAACCTACCATAACATCCACAAACCTACAAGGCCTTAGGGGCAGTGACGGCTCCTCGAGGGAGTGCTGCGGGGTGGTGAGCCGGGGCTGGGGCAGGGGAGGGGCAGGGTGGGGGGTAGTAAACTCTGGAATTGGGCCTAACAAAGTTGATTAAAGAAATAAATAAACAAAATTACATTGCACACAGCAACGCCAAATCGGTGATGCAGCGCACAATGTCATTTGTTTTATTTATTTATTTCTTTACTCAACTCTGTTCGGCCCAATTCCGAAGTTTACTACCCCCACCCTACCCCGCCCCCACCCCTCCCCACCACCCCGCAGCACTCCCTCGAGGAGCCGCCACTTCTGAGGGGTAATAGAACCTTCCATTCATTATCTACATCCACTCCAAGGTCAATAAGTGCATTGATTTCCGCCCTAACAAGAACATGCTAGGAGTTAGCTGAACTAGATATAAGGCATCTACTGAAATCCAAACATACACTGCCAAAAAATACATGACCAGACCTATTAAAAGAAAAGACATCACTAAAAAAATGACTCCCTCTCCATTCTCTATGATACTAAAACTTCACACTGAAGCAGACGGAGGGCTCACCCATCACCATAATTAAGAGTAAAAGAAGAATTCCTACTTCCTTTCAGGGAAAAGGTGTGAATATGAGCAACCTTTCTGAAGATCAGAGTAACATTTGCTAAACGTAGTTCTCATCACTGCATTTAAAATGCACCCATCAGCCCTTTAATCTACTGTTAAGTACAGACTATAGATAGAAGCGGTAATAGCAGTTCAAGACATACACCAGATATTCCTAACAAAAACCTGGTAAAATGAAACATATCTACCAACCTCAGACATGCTGTTACCACAGGAATACTCTTATCATCAGGCCAGTCACAGGCAGCAAAACAGGTGATATAGTCACACAGAAGACTCTATGAAGTGCAGCAATTATTCAATTGGAAACTTGCAACATCTGAATGCCTATCAGTTGAAATAAAATAAATTATCCAAATCTAATGAACGTCGCATCACCCGCTGCATGGCAGTAAACAACTTTAACATAATCAAACAAATGATCAAATATGCTATGGATTTTTCACAGAATACACGACAAATAATGACAAACAATAATGTTTTCCTCCTAGGTTTAAATGAATGAATGAAGTCAATTTGTAAAGCACACAGCTGCTTCAGCGGTACATCCCAGCACTACCCTACCCTGGTCAATTTACCACTCTCAATCAGTCCAACAAGAATAAATGGGGTTTTAATTCTTTCCTGAAATGGGATTCAACATGGATCGAGCTGAGAGAAATTGGAAGTTCGTTTAAGTTTTGCCTGCCAGTATTGAGAATAAGCAACCTCCAAACTAGACCAGATGAAACTTTGGAATCTTGACACGCAGAGCTGTGACAGAATGAAGAGTTCTGGGAGGATAGTAAAGGATTATTATCCTAGTCAAGTAACTTGACTCCTGATTATAAAAGCCATGATGGTTGATAGTCAAAGCTTTAAACACAACTTTCTTAATGATGGGTAACCAATGCAGTTTCCTCAAATGAGACAAAATAGAATCCCTCCTAGATAACCGCAAAATGAGCCGGGCAGTTGTGTGTTGGACTAGCTTCAATTTCCTGATCTTATAATAGGGCACTCCCACATAGAGGTAGTTTGAGTAATTCAGCCTAGATGTTATCAAGGCATGGACTAGATTTCTGCGGGCATCAACTAGTAAGAGGTCCAAAAATGTTTGTATTGATCACAGCACACCTAAACAGGTCCTAGCTACTGACCCAATCTAGGTGTCCATAGATAGCTTATCATCTGTTTTTACTCCCAGGATCTTAACTTCCACTGTTGGGGGGGGGCAGTCAAGGGAGAATGTCCTGAGGCAACTAAAATTGGTCCAAAGGATTCTTGCCTTGCCAAACAGAAGGGAAGGGGAGAATGTCCCATGGGAACTGTAGTTGCTCCAAAGGCTTTTGGCCTTGCTAAACAGAAAAATCTCAGTTTTGTCCACATTGCACTGAAGGTAGCTCTTACGCATTCAGCGCAGGACATCCTTCAGGCAGGTGACAAAAGATGAGATTTTGTGTATTCAAAGAGATCAAAAGTAAGAAACAATTGAGTATCATCTGCATATTAAATATTATCCACACCATGTGATTCAATCGGGGTCCCTAGTGTGGCCATGTAGATATTAAATAAGGTAGGGCTCAAAGAAGAGTCCTTTAACACTCCAGAAGTGAGCCTTTTCTGCGTCGAGGACCATATGCTTTGCCCTCTGGCTTTAAGGAATGACTTGAACCAGAGCCATGCCAAACCACCTAGGCCTATGTCTGCCAACCTCTGAGGGAGCACTGGATGGTACACTGTGTTAAAGGCTGCAGATAAGTCAAGCAGAATTAAAGCTGCTTTTTCTTCCTATCCAGCACCAATCTATGATTTAATTCACTTCAAGGAGGGAAGATTCTGTACTATGCTGCAGAGCAGATTGAGTACTTTGGAGAGGCATATTGACCTCTAAAATAATAGGATAACTGTGTGTTAATTGCTATATGTAGTATTTTGCTAGCCATGGGTAGCAATGAAATTGGCCGGTAGTTAGACAAAACAGCTGGAGCAGCCAGAGGATTTTTGGGGAGCGGAATCAGTTTGATACTTTTCCAGCAGGCTGGAATAAATGCTGCATCCACGGAGTGCTTGAAAAGCTCAGTTAACATTGCAGTAATAGAGGTGGCAAAGAGTCTGAATAGAGGCAGGGAAACTGGAACCAAAGAGGTGCAAAAAAGAAAATGCAATAGTGCTGACTGTTTCAGTCAAGAAAATAGGCACAAGTATTTTAAATGAGTGGGTCCCAGTCAACTCCATACCAGGGTTTGCAAATTCCCCAGGATCAATGGCATGGGCTGGGAAGTCAAAAACGTCACAGATTCTTAGAATCTTATCCTCAAAATTTAAAAAAATGTCCTTAGAGGAATTAACAGTAGCTGCGATGAGCTCAATTAAAAAGGAATGCTTAGAACGTTTAATGGCTAAATGATACTTCTACAAGGCCTATTTATATCACTCTTTGCGGACCGGGCTGTAATCCTGTTGCCACTGTCATTCAAGCTGTTTGCACTGATTCTTAATAACCATAAAATCTGGAAAATACCAGATACCAGAGGACCTTTTACCATTGATTGAACCTGCATAGTGGGGATACACAAAGACGTTGCTTCCTGCAACCAATTATTGAATGCCATGGCAACGTCATCCAAATCTCCTGAAAAGACCGGTTGAGAGGATCTCAAAAAAGGATGCATTTTGGCTTCCTCAACTCTACTCCAAAGCTTCACTTCCAAGAGGTTCTAGGTGACAGACAGAACTTTCCTTGTCCCTACTGCCCAAGAAAAAATGGTTGTTTGGCATGCGGTCTCCAACTGCAGTGGTTTGCACCCTATCCAAGTAGGGACCCACACTCTAGTCAGGGTAAGTTAGATAACACCTGCTCACCCCCTTGGTAGGTTGGAACAAACAGCCAGGCTTTTCTCAGCGGAAATGTATAGATCAGGTGCACATACGCAAAGTAACACAGTGAAAACACTGTAAAAAGAGTCCACACCAGGTTGGAAAAATAGCCAATATTTATCTGAATAAAACAAGAACAAAGAGACAAAAATCCAACATAAACAAGTCAAAACATCAGTTTTCAAAGCCTAAGCAAGTTTAGTCCATAGAATCAATGGATGCGTTCATTTAAGCACAAAGTTCCTTAGATGCATCGAAAATCAAAGACGGTGCAAGGGGAGGTGAGGCGCCAGAAAGGAAAAGCGATGCACTGGTTCCTTACTACACAGGGGAGGTGATGCGTCCGTTCTGTACTGACAGGGGAAGTGATGCATTGGTTCCTTACAGCTACGCAGGGGAGGAGAAGCATCAGTTTCCGGACACGCATCCTTGGTTCCTTACTGCGGTGTGGTGCCGATGAAGAGTCAGCATCATGGGACGATGTGTTGAAAATCCAGATGCGCTGCATCTATGCAGCGACAGTAATGCAGATGCTGCATTGATTTTGCAACCTCGAGGCATGCGCTGCATTGATTCTTCAGCTGCAAGCAGGTGCTGTGTCAGAGTCGGAGAGGGTGGAATGGGCATCTGTGACATGGTGCTTGGGACTTACGTTGTGTCAATTTTTCTGACACGCTGCGACGGCGAGCTGGGACCTGCGGTGAAAGCTGTGGTCGATGCTTCCAGTGGGAACCGCACTTGGTGCAGGCAGCGGAGATACGTAGATCTTTTAAGTGATGTGTCGACAACACAAGCACTGGGAATCGATGCATGGATTTTCTCTTTAAGATCACCAGGCTACACTTCCAAGGTCCTAGGAACTGGATTTGGCACCACTTGGCAAGTCAGGACTCTCAGCAGACGAGCTCAGGCAGTGGTAGGTGAAGTCTTTGATGGCCCTGAAACTTCTTAACAGGAGGCTAGCATGCACAGGTCCTTGGAGATCCTTGGAAGCATGATACAGAAAGCAAAGACCAAGCCTTTAACTCCCAGGACAGAAGCACGGCAGCAGGCCAGCACAAAAAAGTGACAGAGCAGTGGTCCCTCCTACAGACCCCAGCTCTTCTTCTTGGCAGAATGTCCTCAGTCCAGAAATGTTCAGAGTTTGGGGTGTCAGAGGTCCAGCACTTATACCCCTTTCTGCATTTGAAGTAGGCAAACTTCAAAGGGAAGTCTTTGTAGTGCATAAAAGCATGTCTTTCCCTGACCTGGCTCCAGACACACAGGGGGGTGGCGACAGCTGTGTATGAGGACAGGCACAGCCCTATTCAGGTGTCATTGACAGCTCCTCCCACCATTTTAGCTCAGGAAGGCCCATCAGCCTGTTGATGGACCATCAGGATATGCAAGGCACACCACAGCTCCCTTTTTGTGACTGTCTAGAGTGAATGCACAAGAGCTCAACTGTCAGCCAACTGACAGGCACAGAATAGATAAGAAAGAAAATGCCCACTTTCTAAAAGTGGCATTTTAAAAACCAGCATCACCAAAAGATGTATTTTTAAATTGTGAGTTCAGAGACCCTAAACTCCTAATCTCTTCCTGTTACCAATGGGAAACACACTTAAAAGATAATTCAAGGCAATCCTCATGTTAACCTATGGGAGAGAGAGTCCTAGCAATAGTGAAAAACGATATTAGCAATATTTCACAATTAGGACATGTAAAACATACCAGTACATGTCATACCTTTTAAATACACTGTACCCTGCCAATGGAGCTGCCTTTGCCCTTCCTTTGTGGTGCCTTACGTGTAGAAAAAGGAAAGGTTTGGGCCTGCCAAGTGGTTTCACTTGCCAGGTCGAAATGACAGTTTAAAACTGCACTCACAGACACTGCACTGGGAGGTCTGAGGCATGCTTGCAGGGCTACTCGTGTGGGTGGCACAAACAATGCTGCAGGTCCACTAGTAGGATTTGATTTACAGGCCCCAAACACACCTGGTGCACTTTACTTAGCACTTACTAGTGAATCAAATTTGCCAATCATGGATAAGCGAATCACCAATACAATTTAGACAGAGAGCTTATGCACCTTAGCACTGGTTAGCTGTGGTAAAGTGCCCAGAGTCCTAAAGCCAACAAAACAGATCAGATAAAATAGGAGGAAGAAGGCAAAAGGTTTAGGGATAACCCTGCAAAAAGGGCCAGGTCCAACTGGGATCAAAAAACAATCTGAGCATAACAGGGGTTAGAGATCAAGATTCAGAGAGATAATAGAAAAGATGAGGTTGAGTGTGTGGCCACTTTGATATGTGGAATGCTTAACATATTGAGATAAATTATGAGCATGACAGACTTCTACTAGAGCCCGCCCAGAACTATCTGTAGGTATACACATAAGCAGATTTAAATTGCCATGCACGATCAGATTGGAATACTTGAGGGCCACTGTACACAGCATCTCATCCCTTGATTCCAAAAATTCTGAGGCCGGTCCTGGAGGGCAGTGCACCAAAACCCCTGAAAAGGAAATTTGAGGGGCAATTGAAATACAAAATCTCTTACCTTTGGCTCCTCTAAGGTTGCTGAGTTGAAAAGTGCTGTAATGAAAGTCCCTATGGACAACAACCTCTACACCACCCCTCCTTTTCACCTAACCAATCTCTCCTATATATACAAAATCTTGGCAAATATCTGGGCCTGACTCAGCATGCAGCCAGGTTTCAGTTGCAAATAGAGTGTCCATGTTAGTATCCACAAGCAATTGCTCAATAGAGAGGATGATGTTTGGCAGAGAACACAGATTCTCTAATCCCACTTTGAAGACTGTTTTGTGCTCAGCATGTCCAAGGAGCTGCAAGCTCAAAACCTTTTCTGATTTACAGGTTAAACGACAGAAGGTAATGGGAAAGCTGGAATAAAAGGCAAAGCAGACCTCCATAATTTACAGAACGATGAACCCCTGGCATCGTTAGCCAGACGTCTCTAACAGCCATTACAGGAAGGTTAAGCACCCATAGCTCATCCCTCACTTAAGACTGGCCAGAAGCCAAAGCTCAGCCAAAACCAGCATAGGGGCTAGCGCTGGTTGCGGGCTGTTGAGGGACAGGCACAGTTGGACTTGTCTTTGGTGCACCTTCAGCGTGCCAGTGGTGCACCTGCTGCACATCTGCCCTGCTGGTTCTCATTAAAAAGGCTGAGAACTTAGCTCAAATGGACAACAAGAGCATGCAGTAACTAAAATGTAGGCTCTAGATGTCCTCCTTGGTCTGGGAGAAACTCTCTGCTCTTGCCAAAGAATAGAGTAGCAGAGCAAGGGGCAGACCTTAAGCGAATCGTACAAACGTCAAATGACCTGCTCACTGGATAAAATGTAAACGCTTAAAAAATGCCTAAAAACATTCTCTGCCTGCATATTAGTTTTGGCTCCAAATTAATTTACATAATTCATATATCAAGAAGATAGAAACACAAAGATCAACAAACTGTCAGCAGAACTGACCTTTTGCAGGGCTGCACATCTGTGCTGCGGCTCTCATTAAATAGGCGTGAACTGAACTGACATGGACAACTAGAGTGCACACTAACTAAAATGGCACCTCTAGATGTCCTGCTCAGCCTGAGAGAAACTGCCCTCTGTCTGCTCCGCAGAATCCAGTAGTAAACCGGGGAGCAGAAAAAGGTACAAATGTCTCTTCACTTCCGCCCTGTAGCAGAGGTCTCCGCCAAGTAGACAGACTGTAAAATATGGTTCTAAAGTTACAAGTAGTATGTAAATTACATTTTTCCAGACTCCACCAACAAAACTGAAGGAATGGAGACACCTATGAATACTACTTTTCACTATTTACCATTTCCAAGTGGAAAGTTAAAGTTACTCCTAAGTATAGACATGAATTTACATAAGAGTAAATCTACATGTGTAAATTAACATCTGTGAACAGGCCCCTAAATCGGTGGTGGTCAGCGTCACCCCACTGCTATTAAGCAGTGTAACTAAAGGAAAAATAAAATGATGATAACTGAACGTTATTATCATTTTATTCATTCCTGTTGCTCTGCTGTCAGAGCAGGGCAGGGGAGGAGTAGGTAGCCAACTCCAAGAGCGCATGAATGCTTGGCCTGGCCTCTCGGACCGGCCAAACATTAATGCCTACTTTGTATGTTCTCCACGCAGGTTGCATTACAGCCTGCGTGGAGAACATGACCAGGCCCCCATTTCCTGGATGAGCACCAAACCGTGGCGCTCAGACCAATCACAAAGCTGTAGCGCAGTCTGCATGGAGAACATGACCAGGCCCCCATTCCCTGGCTGAGCACCGAACCGTGGCGCTCAGACTAATCACAAAGCTGCATTGCAGCATTGTCATTGGTCAGGGAAGCCTGGGTGCTTCCTGGTTCCTGTTCTGGCAGAGTCCTGATACAGAGGAGAGATCGAAGCGATGCAGCGGCGATAAGGTAACTTTTCTTTACATTTCTCCCCCGCTGCCCCGCTTGCCCCACACCTCGGATTCGTGCCCGCCCTCACTGCCCTAAATATGATAAATTAATATGACTGCCTGGTCATATTGAAACATTTGCAGTTCAGATGGGACTCTGGTTTGCAAGAAAATGTGTATATGATTGTCCAAACTTACTGAAATGTAACTACCACTTGTTAAGACTAAATGTAAAAAGTTTTGTTCATGGGCAACAAATACATCTATACCTTATTAAAAGCTAAATGCTGCTGGTGGCGACAAAAGAAGCCCGTTTCAAAAACAGCTATTAGTGGATAAATATAAGACACCGAGTGCAGTTACATGAAAGGTTGTTGAGGCCACATGAATGTTTGTTAGAATTAATAATAGTGAAGATGTTCAAACACTTCAAACGCTTTTTAGCAGATACATTGAGGGCAAGCTTCAAAGCATTTTTCGTTTTAAGGACAGACATGTGTGGGTTTGTATTGTTGATGGGAACCATTAGAATCAGAAGGACGAGATGCAAATAGGATTTACTTTAGAGCAGATATTGTCAGAACAGGGACAGAAAATAAGTCAGGTAGTATACTTTTTGCGTGAGGTGTCTGAATGTTCAGCCTGCCATAGAAAAACCCTGAAGTACTCTGTGCAGTAAAGGATGGGAAAGGCATGCAGGAGAGCAATAATGAGAAAAGTGTTTTAGTACTAGATTTAACATCTCAGTACTTAGGTTCTCATGCGATTTGTTGCTTTGAAAATATATGCTAACAAGATATTGCCAGTATAAAATACATGGATTTAGAAGCCAGTAGACGCCTGTTCTGTGTTTAAGAAGCCCGTGGCCTTAGTTGTGGTGTGGCGGAATGGCAATGGGAGGAACGCCATAAGTGATGATGCCATAGCCCTCTTGAGTGTCGGGGGAACTGCTTGGTTACTGCTAGCAAAGCATCCGCTGATTTCTCTGGTAGTTCTTTGAGCAAGTGGCCATCTAAAACAGGACTGCTGGTCACAGTGATGGTCAACCCACCTTATTGATCACCTTGTGAGACCTGACAGAAATTAAATGGCCCCACTTGCAAGAAAATCCCTGTAAATCGAGCTATTTACTTTTTGTGTGCAAAAAAAACTGCCTCTGGTAGGCAGGCCAGGCTGGTAGCCATCTCAAAATTCAGCAGTGTCCTCCAACATGGTGGTGAGGGTCATGACCTCTGTCCCCTTGTGCACTAAACAAGGCCCTGAGCTACTTAAATCAAAGGAGGAAATAGCAGTTCCACTAAAGTTTGCAGCTTATGTCAAGTGAGTGCCTCTATTGGTAAGTGAGTAATGAATGATGGATAATTGTGTTATGAGGTTTGTCTGGCTAAAACACAACAATTTGTATCGCGTATAAGCATTTCTAGATTGGTCAGATAGTGAGCACAGAAGACAATGGAGCTGATTTTTTATTTTCCCTTTAAAGACCAGAAGCCATATTAAGAAAGGAGTTTTGAGAGCACTTTTTCTGCATCAAAAATGTACCTTTAGAGGAGAGACGACAGTAGCTTTTTTGGCACCTTCTGTAATACTAATTATTCTGGTGCCATGTTAGTATTTGCGTGTGTGTGCCGTCATTGGCTTGGGAACATAGCACAATGCAAACTAGTAAACACATTTCCCTGAACTCCTTTGCTGTTTTACTGATAAATGTACAATGGAAAAAATGGCCTTGATTGATATGCTATCTGTGCAACACAGAGGAGGTGGTGGAAAGTTAGTGTGCTCTCCTAGGAAGCCCCTTGAAGTGGATGCAGAGGGTCATCAACCAGTGGTGGCTGCATTGACAGTTCATGCCATACCTCCAGAAACAGGTCTAGAGTGCACCTTCAAAGAAACCATCACTGTGACTGGATCCACATTCTTACCATCTCATATGTCACACACTGCACACAGACTCATACATCTAAACCAATTCATATTCACCCTCCCTCCAAGTGTGAATACAGGCTTTTGTGGAGCCGTTCTTAAAAGCCTTCAGAGCCCTTCATAGGGTTGAGCCATTGTTAGACCTGGCATCCTTGGCGTGGTTTCCCCAGACCTTTTGCCTCTGCCTCCGGTATTTTTGACATTTTTGCTGGTTTAGATGCTTTGGGCACTTCGCCACTGCTGATCAGTGCCACAGTGCAAGTTCTCCCTGGTTACATTATTACTGTGTAATTGGCATATTTGTTGTACCACTAGTTCCCTAGTAAAGTGCACTGAATGTGCCAGGGCTGGTGATTCAAATGGTACTAGTTGGCCTGCAGCACTGATTGTGCCACCTACATGAGTAGCCCTAAAATGGTATCTCAGGCCTGCCACTGCAGTGCCTGTGTGCAGTTTGTTAACTGCCATGTTGTCCTGGCCAGTGTACACACTTGCCACGCCTGACCTTTCCCTTTTCTTACACATTGGACACCCCTATGGTTAGCCCAAGGTACCCCCTTGGCAGAGTGCAGTGTATGTGAAAGGTAGGACATGTACTAGTGTGGGTAACATGTCCTGATAGTGAAATACTGCCAATTTCGTTGTTCACTATTGAAAGGCTATCTTGCCCATAGGATAGAATGGGGAATGCTGTGTAACATGTCTACCTGCATATCTTCCCATAGCAGCAAGATAGAAAGTTGGGATCTGGTATCCCTGAACTCAGAATTTAATAACACATCTTTTAGGGAGGATGGTTTTTACATTCTAAGTTTGGAAATAGCACTTTTAGAAAGTGGCTATTTTCTTGTTCAACCTTTCTGTGTGCCTCTGCCTGTTTGTGGAATGACTGTCTGGTTTGTGAGTGACAGGGGCTGGGGTGGCTCCAGGAGGCTGGGTGAGTTAGCACTAGGCTCAATAGACCTACCTGCATTTAGAATGGTGGGAGAAGTAGCACCTGGGTCTGAATAGGGCTTGGCCTGCCTTCCACAATGCTGGCTCCACCTCCTTCGGTGCGTCTGATAGCCCTGGCCCACAGTCACAAAGGAAGAAGATGTGCACTGGCAGAGTGCACCCAGAACTGGTTTGGACTGGGTCCAGGACCCCTCAAACATGAAGAACAAAGACTTTTGTGGTATAAATATCTGAGCTGAAACCCCTAAACTTTAAAGTAGGAAAAACTTTGTGATCAAGAAGGAATCCCTGCCAAAGAAGAACAGCCAGGAAGACTGAGGAAAAGTGCTGCCATTGCTGTGTGTCTGGGAGCTGACCTGCAGTTGCTGTTGTTGCTGAGGAAGAGGACTGAGGGACTTTGTGCTGTGTCCCCCTTGCTTGAAGAGGAGCTGTGCTGTGTGCTTTCCCCCGATAAGAAGTGAACCTATCTCCAAGGGCCTGAGAAGAGCTGGCCTCCTGTTGGAATCTCAGGGATACAAAAGTTTTCAGAAGAACATCTACTCTCTGTGGGCATGTGTTTTCACCCCAGAGAGGGTTCTGCAAGAAGTGTGTGGTTAGTGGGAGCCATCTGCCTGATCTCCCCTGCTCGTGGCCGTGAGGAGGTTGGGGAGTATTGTGCCAATTTCACCGCCGCCGGCCCGTGAGCCTGCAAGCGCCTTGTGACAATTTCACCGCCGCCGGCCCGTGAGCCTGCAAGGGTTTTGTGTCATTTTCCCTGCTGCCGGCCCGTGAGCCAGCCAGCACTGCATGTCAATTTCTCCACCGCCGGCCCGGGAGAGTGAGCGCGCTGTGTGTGCTGCCTGGAGGCTCAGTGTCAATTTCACCGCACGGCCCGAGTCGGGAGGAAGAGCCTCGCTGAGAGAAGAGAAACTCTGGGGCGTCACCTAGCAACATGGAAGCTCGTCTCCAAGGAGCCGCGCTGGAATCCTTGAGTGTGATGACGCCTCGCCGCTGACAGATGAATCGCCAGCAGGCCACCGACAACGCAGGAGAGGAAACAACCCCCATGTAACGCTCGGGCTGCTGTTCCGAGTGCAGCTTGCGTCTCAGCCTGGGGTGGGTTGTAGGCCTGCAAGGAGCTGGCGGCTCGGTGTTACGAGGGCAGATTGATTAATCCTTCATGGCGGACTCCGTTTTAAGGTTGGCAGCAAGGTGTTTCTCCCCGTCCAGAGCCAGCAGGGCATAGCGCCCCGGTATTAAACGCGCTGGGGAAAGAGAGAGCGTGACATTTACGACAGGAAGTACGGTTTGGGCAATCTTGATCTTCTCTGGGATTTTTCTGACTGATCTCCCCTATTTCCATAAAGAAATACAGAAATTGCGAAGGACAGTACTAGCGAGATCTGATTCATTTACTTGAACTGAACTATTGAATCCACGATATTGAGCTAAGAGAAATACCAAAATCATAAGCTCATTTATTTTTGCGAAAGCATTCCAAAAAACATTTCTAAAGAAAGTTAATTGTGCATGTGTTTTTGTTGTTGTTTTGATCTTGCCTAATCTATATAAAGATAACTTTATTTTTATAAGCAACCTGAGTGGTGTCCATTTGTGGTGTTTCACTAGGTTACTGTGGGTGTTGGTGCAAATACTTTACACATTGCCTTGGGGTTAAGCCTGTCTGCTCATGCCAAGCTACCAAGGGGGTGAGCAGGGGTTATCTACAGTGTGTATCCCCCTTACCCTAACTAGAAGCAAGGGTCCCTATTTGGACAAAGGTACTTACCTCTGCCAACTAGAGACCCCCAGATCTAATAGCCATATAAAGACAAAGACAGAGAGTTAGCTTGAGGAAATGTCCTCTGTGATTCGCTTTGGTGCTCTCTGCTATGCATGACAATTCTGAAAGATAACATATGCCATGAAGATTGGTACTGTGCTAACTAGGTGCACAGGCCCAGTCTGTAGTGGAGGTGACCTGAGGAAGGCACACGTTTAGGCACTGAGGGCATATGGGTCAATGGGTATATTTATGCTCATTTGCTGGTAACTAGAGTATTTTGAGGTCCCATGTAGAATTGCCTCTCAATGGACAAAAATCCTGATTTTTGGAAAAAGTGTTAAACTCAAACTAAAATCCACTGGTGGAATTTACTTCCCCATATTATGCCTACAATTACTCCATGTCCAGATTGAGTACTTTGTCTAGAAGGTGGGGCATTCGCTAGTTGCACTCAGAACTAAAACAGGACCTAAACCTCTTTTTTTAGATAATGATGAAGACTATGGTCTTGATTTAAATTTAGGTGGAACCTGAAAATCTATTAATTTACAGACAATTAATGCGTTCAATCCACCAATTCAAGTTCCTCCATCATTGCGATGTTTTTGTGAAGAAACCTTACAGAGTGGATTTTACTGTATATTTAGAATCAGTCCAGAAATTGTAAGTTCTCTAGTTACAACATAAACATTAAATGTAGACTAAAACATATTATTGTTTTGTAGGTGAGTGGTGAAATGTCAATGATTACTTATTTGAGTATGTAGCAGGGAATGGATAAGATCCAGTTGAGTTTTAGATTTCAATCACACAGTTAAAAAAGTATTTTGTGTGAAAACAAAGCTAGGTTTACACAGACATTTTACTAGGACACAAGGAAATAATTAAACTCTGAACACATTTAATACTGCATTAAAATTTGAAGACGTAAATGGTAAATTGGCGAGGGGGTTACATTACAGCTTATTATATTGCCATATAATTTGAGAAGGGAATAAATCATTTTTCTTGCAAAAAGCAGAGGGTACAAGCAAAGATACTGTTCTGATTAAGAATAAAAAATTGGCAGAATTGTCATTTGAATGAAATTGCATCTTCAGGCGATCCCTAACCGTAACCGAATACATTTTTTGAAAGAGGCAACTGTAGTAGCCATGAGGGATTCATAATTAGGTTTAAACATCTCATGTAATATAACAGGTATTTGTATAGCACTGTTACTCCAGGGAGTGTCTGGCGCTCTCAGCTGCAATGTTGACTGACTAAGAAACCGACCATTAATCCTAATTAAAGATACACGTTTTCAGTTTCTTCAGAAAGTGGAAGGTGACTGTGATGACCCGCAACTCCAGAGGTAGTGTGTTCCATGATGATGGTCCTAAGAGTGAGAAGGACCTACCTCCAGCTCTGGAACACCAGATCCTAGGGATTTTGACAAAAATAGTGTCGGCTGAACGAAGGCACTTAGATGGAGCATAGAAACGAATCCACCAGGGAACAATTCATCCCTGACTCACGAAAACAGTAACTAGGTGTAATCAGCATGGGAGATCTCATCTTTTAAAAATGATAATTTCACTCCTATGTAAGTATTCTTTGTGCCATAATGGGGATCTGGGTTCAGAAGTTTGCCACTATATAAGATTTGAGTTATAATCTATTTTTAAAAAAATCCTGAAAGTTCTCCTAATCGATTGCCTTGTGTTCAATTTCAGTAAGAAACAGGGCTAGACTTAGTAATGGTCGCTTTATCATCTGTGTAATCATCTAACATGATATCTTCTCTGTTAATGCTTAAGGCTGGAATATCTGTATTCAGCATTGGATGTTTCTAGTATGGTTAAAGGTACAAGACAAATAGACAGGGGAGAAGGGGAGACCTTGAGGTGTTCCCCTATGAATGGCAAATCTAGCTGACAAGATTCCAATACATCTAACTTGAGTCATGAATCCTACATAAGCAAATCTAATTTCTGTGAATAAACTAAGGAGAAAAGCTGAAATGGTGCAGAACATCCCACAGTAAGGTCTAGGAGGCCCTATCAAAGGCCTTCTTGGCGTCAATCATTATCCTCACAGATGGCCTTCCTATAACTATAGAAACATCAAGAACTGATGTAGCCAAGTTGCTATGGTCAGATGTAACACATAATGGAAGAAATCCATGATGCATAGGGTCAACCCATCTTTCAATCTAAAATGATATGCTATCATCCAATATTTGTGTAAATGTTTTTGAATTTCAATATATAAGAGAGATGTAGCTTTTAAACTTTTTTTTATTGTTTAGTTAATTAAAACCGTAACAAACGATTAAAAAGAAAAATTGTCCTTTACAATAAAACGAGTAAAAAAATTTTCAAGGTATAGTTTAAAAGACAAAATTTCTAAGGATAACAAAAACTTTAACAATTGCACATCAGTAAGGCAATCATTAATATAAAAAGCCTTTTTGTTTTAAATTTCATATTGCTTTCAAACGCTTTTCAAAGGCTATTAGGAACTTTATCAGCTTGCAGTTAATTGTTGAATCCAGAGCACCAATAATGGCAGACCTGCAGGTGCGTAGTCTCTTAGCCCTAAAAATGTTCTTTAAAAAGTACATACGCTCCTGGTTCAGAGACTTACAGTGGCATACGATGTGGATTAAATTTTCTTTTGTAGTGCCACATAGTCGACAGACATCTGAGTCTGGTCGTTTCCAGACCGGTTCGTCTGCCAGAGTTGGTAATTTACCGAATATCAGAGCCATCAATTTACTCATTGGTGTATATTCTGTGTAGAAGGTGAGTAATAGGGGGATCAATTGAAGACTAACAATGGTAAAGTCCAGTATTGATTGGGTGTATGTCCCATAATACGTTTGTTTCGGGGGTCTGTCTTCCTCTGTCCTGCCATTCAAAACTCGCATGCCTAGGTACTCCAGCTCCGTTACCAGATGTATGTCTAGGCTGTCCTTTCGACTCTTTATTGCCCCATTTAACTGCTGAGGGAGATTCCAGTGCTTGTTCTCTTCAGTAAGTAGCTCGTCTTCCTCTGGAGTGTATATCAGGTTGGAATTGAAATCTCCTGTTAATATAATGTTCCAAGTTGGCTCTGTACTTCGTAAATTTAGTATTTCCTTACATAGCATATGATTTTTTATCTTTTTTGCTTGGTGATTTGGCTGAATGTAGTAATTGATCAAAATTGTCGTTTTGTGGCCGCATGCATTTTGGCTGGATAATTTTACAAGCTGGATGCTTGGATCTGGAGATTTAAGTTGTTCTGAATTGATTTTTCGGGCAGTAGACATGTAAACTGAAAGACCTCCAATTGCTCGGCCAATTGATCCAGAATTCGTCATTTGTCTCCCTTTTATGCTCCCAAATCTTTTTTTTATATAACTTTCTTTGAGCAAGAAAAGTTTCCAAGTAGCACCGGTCGTTAGTGTTTAGTTGCAGGTTTTTTTGACTTCTTCGCAAAACCCTTCTTAGTTCTTGTAGCTCCAGCGGCAATTTCTTTCTTGGGTTCTCTCTCTTAGCCCCTGTTGTAAGTGGTTTCATTTTTGTCTGTAGTTTCTCTATAAAAAGGGACCAGACTTGAATTTTATCCATTGTTGCACTTTCCAACTCTTTCAATGTGACCTCTATTATTGCGATCCAATTCTCTTCGTTCAAGCTATTCCAGTATATACGTTTTAGGTTAAGTGTACCTAGTTGGCCCTGTAGGGAATAGGCAGGTTGAAGTGTTTCTGCAAAGAAGTTGAGTTTAAGATGTTGCATCCCGTGATCACTCATTGGTGTATATTCTATGTAGAAGGTGAGTAATAGGGGGATCAATTGAAGACTAACAATGGTAAAGTCCAGTATTGATTGGGTGTATGTCCCATAATAAGTTTTTTTTGGGGGTCTGTCTTCCTCTGTCCTGCCATTCAAAACTTGCATGCCTAGGTACTCCAGCTCCGTTACCAGATGTATGGCTAGGCTGTCCTTTCGACTCTTTATTGCTCTATTTAACTGCTGAGGGACATTCCAGTGCTTGTTCTCTTCAGTAAGTATCTCGTCTTCCTCTGGAGTGTATATCAGGTTGGAATTGAAATCTCCTGTTAATATAATGTTCCAAGTTGGCTCTGTACTTCGTAAATTTAGTATTTCCTTACATGGCATATCATTTTTTATCTTTTTTGCTTGGTGATTTGGTTGAATGTAGTAATTGATCAAAATTGTCGTTTTGTGGCCGCATGCATTTTGGCCGGATAATTTTACAAGCTGGATGCTTGGATCTGGAGATTTAAGTTGTTCTGAATTGATTTTTAGGGCAGTAGACACGTAAACTGAAAGACCTCCAATTGCTCGGCCAAAGTTTTTGCCTTTTTTCGCAGGTATCGTGTAGTGAATACATCCGGCCAGTGCAATGTCTTCCTGGAGCCAGGTCTCTTGCAGTGCAATTATGTCGGCGTTGTCCCATTCGTCCGGAGCAAGACCGTCCTCCAGCAATCTTTTTGCTCCGGCTATATTCCATGAGATTATGTGTATATTGTTATTTACTACTTTATTTATTTCTGAACCGTTCGGTCAATTCTTCCGATTATTCAGCGTACCGGGAAGCCATTTCCAATCGTCAGATGGCGCTACCGAGTCCCCCATTCTTTCGGTGTCAGGTACTTCGCCTATGGTATCTGCCTCACTTCTGCCTTTGGCGTTGTATAAAATAGAATAAACTGTTTTTTTCGGTGCAAGGTCCGCCATGCTCCTTATAAGTTGTTGGCAGCTCTTTGTCTTTATGGGAAGCGGGTATCTTGGAGTGATTGGCTGCGATAATTGGATACCCCAATTTTGGAATATATCCGATTTCCCTAGTATTAATTGTGCTATCGAGGCGGTTTTCCAGGTTGTCATCGTTTGTTCATTTGTTAATTCTTTTGTGCTACTTAAAAATTGAACTCAATCTAGGTCGGAAGATTTGATGGCAGTCAGATCCTTGATTTCCTTCATCAATTTTAAAATATTACTCCTGTTTAGGATATCATGACTGCCTTGAGTCACGTACTCCGGGGTGAAAATAATTTGGAAGCAGACGTCGTCTAGCTTAATGCTGTCTGTCGCTGGCTTTGTTACCACCTCGTGCTTTGACTGCGTATTTTCATTGTTCACAATGCAGAAGCTCAGTTTTGAGAGATGTAGCAAAATTAGTTTCCCTCCAAGAGGGAGAGGGTAAAGTCCCTGTGTCAAAATAATCTAACATTAAGAACAAAAAGGGTACAAGGATTTCTTTAAAGCTTGTCCCGAAATAGGACAGAAAGAACAGGGACCAGGAGGTATATTTATGAGCTGCGTTGCGTCGCTCATGCACCATTGAAACCTGTTGCAAGAGTGACGCAACTCAGAAATGAGAATTATGAAGCCACAAAAGGCCACGTTGCATGGCCCTGATATTTCTTCATAATGCAATTTGTACAATAATCTCTAAAGCTGGCAACCATATCATTTTGACAACAGATTTCTTGACCCTATATTAGTCTCAGTGTTTTCTTAGCAGCCTGTTCTTTTATCTTGAGAGCCAGAATTTTCTACATATTTTAATTATTTTCAAATAAATTGAAGTGACTTTCAAACATATCATGTGCTATCTTATCCCAAATTATTTCTTTAAAAAGTGTTTTAGTTATGAGTGCATTATGGATTTTCTGTGAAGTTATAGCCGGTAGCCCATTTTGAACTGCTACAACTATTTCAGCTCCTAAATTTTAAAGGGTTGTTCTTAATTGCTATGATTATCGTTGAATTTTTCTATGCCTGGAAAGGGTAAATTATAATGTGACACCATATATAACTGCTTTCAGGCAGCCACATGCCAAATTATTGCTAATAGAGTTTAAATTTGTTTCCCACTACGCTGTAATTATTTTAGAAATATAAATTCAATAGTTTGTATCTATGAGAAGATTTCAATCAAAATTATATTTATGTAAAGTATTTGATATTTGAAGAATTTGGAAGGGTATTGCTAACACTAAAGAGTTGCAATCACATAATACAGAGGAGATATTGAAAAAATGTCTGCTAGCCAAGATTCTGTGCAATTAGAAAGACATCAGTCTGCTAACATGAGAAGCCTAATCTGTTTGGGTTATGGTACATACATCTACAAGATCACAGACATATATGATATGTTGGACTGTGACACAAGAAAGCCATATACAAGAAGCATTTTCTGGATTGAATTGCTAGATTACTATCCCAGCAAACAATAAAAGGGCACAGAGAAAGTGGTTAATCATCATTATTTGGGGCATAATTATTGCAAACCATAATCGTACATGATTTATTCTTAAGTCTGGTGGGAACCCATCTACATTAACTATCATTTTTTCAATTTGCTGCATTGCGAGGTAACACCTTTCACTAATAAAGCAACTCTACTTATTGTGACTTCTTAGGTGGACACCCCAATAATGGAAAAGCCAAATTGTGATAATTTGTCTGAATCATTATTCAAATGTTGTGATACATCCAATTTTAGGAGCCGCGAAAAGACTTTCTGCAGCAGCAAACGCTGGAAAACATTGAACCTGCGTCCAGAGCCGCGAATAGAAAATCAAACACGGCAACCGCCGCCAAAACAGAGATACATACATGGCCGAAGCCGCAAGGAATAGAGAAGCGGTAACTACCGCTAAAACATTGGGTGCACGACCGGAGTCGCAAGGAGACAATTAAAGCGGCTGAGACCTTGAGAAAGAACACCAAACGCATTATAACTGCTACTTATTATCGAATGCGGCTGGCGCCGCGAAGCATACAGAAGCACAGTTTGTGAGCACATATTTCTTGTTTCTATTGAATAGGAACTGTGAGGCAATAACTTCCCAGCGGTAGAACCGCCATCCAAGGGATATCTTTTTATTTTCTATCGAGGCGCACGGCGTTTCCAGGGTAAGAGTGGATTTTCAGCATTCCTTCCTCCTGCATTGAATAAGTATTACTTTCCTGGTTGTCCTTGCTTGTGCTGGGGCTTGCTGGCTTCGCTCGTCTCTTCGGTTCTGCTGTTTCCCGCACGCTGTGTGTCTCCCCTAGCTGCCTCTACCTTCCATCGTGCGGTCAGCGTAGGGGTAGACTACAGCTCCCAGACTGCCCTGTGACTCCTGACACACCTGAGCACCATCATCGCGCCTGGAGGCGCAGAAAACACAGAGGCACCCTCCGCGTCGCGCGACGCGCGCGGGCGGCGCCGGGCTAAGCCCGGGCAAAGGGCGGGCCCTCTGTGGCCTGAGGAGACTGGACTGGGCCACTCCCTAAGTGGCTGCAACTGGACGCCACTCGCCCCTGGTTCACAATATTGACAGTAAGCTGACTTGATTCATAGCTCCCCGTAAGACTGTTATGACCATGTTTAACTGTTAACCTATATGTGGTAGCTGCTGATTACCATCAATCCTACACGCATTTGTCCTTGGGTAACGCATTATCTGGGACATCTATTATGAGTTTGTCTGTCACTAAAGAAAAACCTTTGGGGAAAGGGCATGCAAACCAAGGGACATTGGACAATTTTGTTATTAGATCTACCACTGAAGTAGATAGGGACATAATTCTTGATGAGTTACGGGCAGAGAGACGACGCTCTGTGGAGTCTGTAAAAAACAACCGTTTTTTCCTGCCCCCTTCGCAGGTGGTGATGTCATCACAACTTAGTACGTCTCGTGGAAGTGGTGGTCATGACACATCCTTTGGCGATGGCACGCCCTTACTCCTTTGAGACATTACCCCTCCACCTGACTTAGATAACGACCAAATTATTACCTTGTCTCCTTTTGTGATTAATTCTATATCTGAAATGGATCCCTTGTCGGATGATTTACCATCTTCATTGCAGAGTGTCCAAAATAATACCAATATTCTGAAAAGTTCCCGATTACAAGGTTCCCCACCAAAAAAAAGGAGGAAGAGGGGGACCTTAGTAAAAAAAAAAGACAAGCCCAAAAATAACATCAAAACTGTTAATCCAAAGATCCCCATAAAAAAACGCCCACATTAGATACATCGGTTACTCCCTTATACCGTGTTTCAACTGAAACACTAGACGCCACCTTATTGGAGAACATTGAGAAACTGATTAGAGCTTTTACGTTGCCGCTAACAGAAAAATTAAAAACAATAGCCCAAAAATTGGGGAACTTAGAACAGGCAATTGGGGAGTTTAAGGAAGGAATTAAGGAGTTAGTAAAGTCCTTGCCAGTCCCTCCGCCTATTGTACCAATTTTAAGTACTAACAATCAAGAGGGATTGACTGCCGGAGCCAGTAGCCAGGCAAAACCAAAAACTCTGTACGTGACCTCTCCTCAAAAAAATTGTACAAACGTTCAACTTAAAGATAACGAGTCAGAGGCGGCTAGGAAATCAAATGTCCAATCAAATTGTCAACAAATCACTATAACACGAACTGAGTGTGAACTCCCTGTAATGACACCTGTCCCAAAAATCCCTAAGGTGGACCTTCCTCCGGAAGCAGTTCCTCTTGTGGTGGTTCTCACTGGAGTTCCTCCCCTAGAGGATGGAAAAAGAGAAGACTATAGCCAACTAAAAAACAAAGTTATATTTTGGCTTAGGCAGAAACGTCCTCTTCCCCCAGAGATTAATGGAGAAATCCTTTCTGTTAGGCGTCTTTCCTGGTTAGGAAACAGGACAAAAGATATCACGGGTGATATCATAATAATTAATTTCAGAGATAAAAGAGCAGTGAGACATATCCTAAATTGGTCTTCTCACAATCTACTCAATTCCTCCAATTTAATTGAGGCACGTGACCTGACCTATTTTTATCCTAGAGGACATTTCTCTGCAAAAAACAATTCGAACTTATTAACCCAAAACCAGGATGATCGCAATAGTTTTTTATCTCAATGTCAGGATGTCTACCATAGGTTCTCCTATAATTCCCAAACTGATCGTTCTATTTACCCACCACAATATCAGGAGGACTGTCTTAGGCCCTCCTTCCCAGGCCAGAGAGATCATCATGACTCCTTTTATCAACATAGGAATAATGCTGCAAGGCCTCTTAGACAAAATCATAAATATCGCTCTGTACCACTTTACCCTCAGCCCAATTGTCCTATTACTTCCATTCATCACCAGTCTGGCCATTCAAGGTTCTCATTTCAACAACAGGAGTATCATCCTCGTCCTTTATTTCGCCATCAGGATGATTACTTCTTACCTCTTTATAATCGTTATGCAGAGCTAACAGACCTAGAAGGAGTGGATTGACTGAACCCACTTGGAACTAGAAAAACTAAAAATAATACCGATAGATCTCAGAAGGTGCCCTCTACCAGCCTGGAAGTTAATTCCAACTTTGTCACACACTCTTCTCAGGTCTCTAATCCAAAGTGTATTCAGAATCCCTTGCCATCTACTGATTTTCCATCTAAGCTTATAAGCTAAAATCAATCTGAACAGATTTTGAATATAGAAGAGAACCTAAATCTTAATTCCACACTGAATTCCCAGAAATGTCTAGGGGAGAGGAAAAAATCTCAAATCACAATATTGTTTTGGAATATAGCAGGCCAACGCTCAAAGGTTACCAATGATATATGGAGGGATTTTAGTCCCAAATTTGATGTCTTGGCACTTCAAGAGACCTGGGCCATTAAAGCGATTCATATGGAAGGCTACAAAACTTACTTCTCTCCAGCTCAACCTTCTATTTCAGGTAGAGCGAAAGGAGGCCTAACGATCTATATTTCAAACCTCCTCAACGTAAAGAAAGTAGTCCCCATGAGCCTGGACCCAAATATCCAGATCCTCTTATTGACCTTAAGTAATAGAGACATCTTTTGCATAGTTAATTTTTACAATAACCTCCCTGAGGCTGAAGTGATTACTGTGGTATCTCAGATGCGGCTTTTATTAAAAACCCGAATTATGAAGACAAAAAGCGTAGAGGTGATTATCGGGGGGGGGGATTTTAATCTGGGCCCACGTCACTTCACTGATAATAAGAACATATGTGGCATTTTGGACGAATTTGATAATCCAATTTCACACTTTAGACAGTCAACTTTAGGTAATTACCTAAATGAAACCTTATTTGATCTAGACCTGGTCCAGGCAAATACCAGGAATGACAAGAAACAAATTCCGGCTCCAACTTTTCGTGGGAGAGGTTATTCAACAACTATAGATTACATTCTGGTTTCAAATGTTGAGAGGACTAAATACGCTGGATTTACCAGACATTTAATCCCGCTTAGTGATCATTATCCCCTCAGTATTTCTCTCTCTCTGACCAATAAACCTAAAAGAGGTTTGGGAACTATTCTATCACAAAATAACTTGGTGCTTACCAGACTGAATGGTTACGCACTTAGATGGGGGAAAGTAGACCCCATAGAGACAACCAAGCAAGTGATTACGAGGGCTAATTCGTCCATCATGAAATGTCTCAACCCACATACCACTCACTCAGAGGTCATTGCAAGCTTTGAACTGATTGTTAGGGCAATTAATGAAATATTGTGGGTGGAGACAAATCACACTCCAAAAAGGCAGAAAGGTTGGTTCAATCACGACTGCACGGTCGCATATTCCAATTTAAAAACGGCGTTGAGAAAAACAATTAGGGTCCCACATGAGATATCAATACTTAGGAAAGCCTACAATCTTGCATTAAGAACTAGAAAAAAAGATTTAAAAATCCAGCTCTGGGAGCAACTGCATGAAACTTGCACCCAAAAAAATATGGTACTTTTTTGGCAAGTAGTAAAGTCTCCTTTCCTAACTGATAATACAAATCATGCTAAGCTAGATCTAGCAATTGAGGAAAAGGAATGGGTTTCTCTCTTTTCCAAAATTTTCTCAGCTGATAGGGAGTCATTCGAATTGCAGGATTTAGACCATCCGAATCCTAAACCCTCGAATGAAGCAGCCACCATCTACCCTATCGACCTACAATTTTCTCTGGAACAAACCGCCTTGGCCCTGAATGCAAGTAAGAATGGGAAGGCACCAGGCCCAGATGGTGTTCCTATTGATTTATTCAAAAACCAAGTGGATCTTTGGATTCCTATCTTAACCAGAGTCCTGAATGCATCTTGCAAAATAGGTCTATGACCATCATGGTCAAAATCCGTACTAGTCCCCATCTTTAAGAAAGGTGATCGGGACTCAGTATCCTGCTATCGCCCAATCTCTCTTTTAGACTCCCTGGGCAAGATGGCAGGTAGAGTCATTTTGGAACAACTACAAGATTGGGCGGACGAGGGTAGGATTATCTCAGATCTACAGTATGGGTTTCGCCAGGGCCTCGGGACCATCGAGCAGGCCCTAAACCTTTCGCTTTTGATTGATAAGTATGTATACGTCAAAAAAGGAGACCTGTATCTGGTTTACGTGGATTTGTCAGCCGCGTTCGATTGTGTTTCCCACTCTAAACTTTGGGCTATACTGGCTGACATGGGGGCACCCTCAAACTTGCTTATATTCATTAGGGAACTTTATGCTAATGCCACTGCAAGAGTCCGTTATGCGGTGGGAGGGGAATTGACGGACGCTTTTCCAGTAGAAAAAGGGGTCAGGCAAGGATGTGTCCTAGCCCCTTTTCTTTTTACAAACGGTCTGGAAAAAGAGATGTTGAAGGGAGCCCAGGATCTCCCGATGATAAATAAGCGCCCTATACCTGCATTACTTTATGCAGACGATTCGGTCATATTGGCCTGTACCCCCCGTGAACTCCAAAAAAATGTGAATAGATACTCTACATTTATGGCAAGTCTTGACCTGAAGATAAATATAAGCAAAACTTTTGTCATGAGGGCAAGTTCTTGCCATAAAAACATAACTAAAATGCGGGGTATCTATCTGAATCAACAAAAAATTGCTACCACCCAAACATACTCTTACTTAGGCATAACAATGGATCACAGATTATCTTGGAAATCGGCAGTTGAAACTCGAAGACTTCTCTTCCTGAGGACAGTCACAGCCCTTCTCAAATTCACTAGGAAACTGGGAAATAGAGCTCCAACCGAAATCATCCAGATTTACAAAGCTAAATGTTTGTCTGTGGCCTTATATGGGGCAGGACTTTGGGGATTTGTGAACACGGATCCCATACAGAAAGTCGAAAATTCATTTTTGAGGTTTCTCCTTTCAGTTCCGGGGAGTACGGGAACTTTTGCATGTCACCTAGAGCTGGGCCTTGCACATGTGGCGGACCTAGCAAAAGTGGAGCCACTTTTGTTATGGCGCAAAATATGGACATCAGACAAAGCTACCCTCTCCCAGTCGCTCTTGTCTGACTGTTTGACCATGGATAACGTTCATAGATCTAAGTGGCTGCGGTACATCGCAACATTTTTTCATGACTTGGGCTGGGACAAATACCTTCATAATCCTACTTTAATATGTGAGGTTTCGAGAAAGATCTTAAAAAATAAAGCACTTGCCCATCTGGAGGAGTTGAGACTATTGAGTGAAGCTAGCAAACCATCTGTCACTCATAGTCTAATGATTCAATCGGTACCCACAATACAGCCTTATCTTACTCTTATACCCCAACCTACGAGCGCTATCTTTTGGTGAGACTCAGGATGAATTTTTTTCATCGGATAGTCGCATTCCCACTACAAAATAATTGGGCCAAAACTCTTTCTATTTGTCCTTGTGATCTTATTTCCCCACAATCTAATCTCCACACTGTCCTCTTTTGTAAATTTTTCACGGAAATTAGGAAAAAACTGCTCATTACGTTTTTGAGGCGCACGGGTCACAGACAATGTCGCCCAGCTTTACTCTTTTTACAGATGTTGGAGGGAGACCTGGTAGTATTTACAATAGCTAGCTTCCTGAAATCTATTGTTCGTCATCGTAAGACCTTAGAACAAAGAGCTATAGAGTTAACTTAATGTTCCTATTGTGATAACTATAATATTTTTGGCTGTGTTTACAGAAAATTTTCTTAACTCAGAAAATATTCTTTTAATTTGTAAATAATGATGCTCTTTTAATGACTGTAATTTTATTGAATGTTTTTGTTTTTATTAACAATGAATTTTATTGTATGCTTTTTATGATTTATAACATAAATCGAAATAAAATAAGATTGAGTTGAGGAGCATTATGCCATAGCACATTTTATATAATATGCAGATCTTAAACCATGTACATTACAGGTGAGAATTCGTAAAATACTGACTAGATAATTCCCTTCCTGTTGAATAGGCAATATTTTGGAAGTTCTGAAGGTTAGAATCTTTGCTGCTATTCAAACCATTCATCATCTTTGCAAATTTGTATATAGTTACGTTTGACACCCTCATCCCACGCATTCTTCAAAAACCCATTGAAAAGTGAAGCCCTCCTGGACCTTTCCCAAAACAAAAAGGAGCCACTGTTGAGGGTAGTCTTAGCTTCATAAGTAATTAGCATCATTGAAAAGACACTGCCTACCCCTACAAAATAACAGAAAAAAAAGCAGAAAACACTAATTGATTTAATCCTGCATCATTCTTTGTATAGATAATATGACACAATATTGACCACCACAAAATCGAATGACTGTAACATCTGAAAGAAATAAAGTTTACCAAATATCATCACCGTGTACATAAACAAGAAATAGACAGATGTCACTAACAAATTATCACCATTAAAATATCTAAAATACCATAAACTCTAATACAAAATTATAGAAAAATTAAATATTGTCATAATGTTACAAATAAACAAATAAACAAAATAACAAAGATATTGACACCAGCAATATCAAAAATAAGATAAACAAATTATAATCCAACTAATTGTAAACTAATAATTACCTTTAAAAACCCATAAATTAACCAAACACAAATAAAATATTTTTAAATATATAACTTACAATATAAGCACAAACTAAAATATTATAAATTATTTATAAAATCACATGCACTCACACAACTAAAATAAATAAACAACAAATATAACCAGTGAAACATACCCAATGTAAAACTAATAATAAAGTAACACTAGTATAGAATGCATTAACTAATAGAATGTTATATACAATTATATTTCTTTCTTTCTTTATTCGGTTTTACAAAATAAGAAAACCATAAAAGCAACACATCAGTTAAAAACATTTTCTCGTAATATTACAGAATTACTGTAATTTGTCATCACTATCTGTACATAAAAATCATCCAATTCACAGATAAAAGACTATTCACAAATTTGTTCTATTTTTAAAAATACATTAAAAAAAATTAACAACATGATAGCAGATACATTCGGAATCTAGATACTGTAGTTGTAACATAGCCGGGCGACAACGCCTAAGGCCCCAGAATTTCAACAGAGGTAATAACCAGAGTTTGCGATGGCCCTGATAGAACTTACAGAACAGGACAGTGTGTATAGTCGTCTGATCTGATATTTCATCGCAGGGGCATGGCGAAAGAATTGGGTCCCAACTATTTCTTAGAGGAAAAGCGACTAATCGGTGGAAGAGATTTAACCTGAATCTCGTCAGAAGAAGTCTCTCAAAAATGTTGAGGTCAAATGTCAGGTAGGGCTGAATTAACAGGGTGGTCTGAACCGCAATTGCATGTTGGGCAGAAGCTTTCGTTGCTTCATTCATGAGCCTTACATTTTCTAAATGGCTCAGTGCCCTAGCTTTCAGACCTTTCTTTGAAATCTCACTGATTGTCTCAGGTGATGTATAGTAAGACTCTAACCCTAGGTCAGTTAAGAAATTTCGCACATAGAGGAGCCAACTAATTTGCACTGAGTGATCTAATAACATACAATCTGTCATGATTTGTTTAGTTAATATGTTCTTTTCAGAGATCCATGTTCGTCGCCAAAGAAGGAGTGGTTGAATTTTTGCCAAATCCCCTAAATACGGGATCCCCAGTTCCATGTGGCATGCTAATGTGGAAATACGTTTGGGTGCTGCTAAAAGGAACCTTAAAAATTTATTTTCTGCCACCTGCAGGGCCCTTGTGTCAGCGTGCCCCCATACTCCCGCCCCATACAGGGCTATTGCCTGGCATTTAGCACTATACATTTTTTACAATTCTACCGGGGACCTTTTACCCAGCCTTTGGGAGAAACTTATAAGTGCAGCGATGGCTCTCATGAAAGAATGTTTTCGTGCCTCAACTGCGGCTTTCCAATTCAACCTATTGTCTATCATGATGCCTAAATAGGGATAATGTGTCGTAACTTCAAGTTTTTGTTTGCTAAGAAATATATCTTTGACCCGTTTTTTCCCTATACCTGCTGCCATTACATATGTCTTTTTAATGTTTATATGTAAGTCAAGGCTTCCCATAAAGTCTGCATACCTGTCCAAAGCCTTCTGCAATTCGTGTGGGGTACGTGCCAGTATCACGGCGTCATCCGCGTAGAGCAGAGCGGGCATTGGGCGTTTTTTTACCTGCGGAAGGTCCTGGCCCCCCCTCAACAACTCCACCTCCAGACCATTTGTAGACAGTGAGAAGAGAAAGGGGGCCAGGACACAACCTTGTCGAACCCCACGCTCTACTCCAAACGACACAGACAATTCGCCTTTTACACCGAATCGTACCCTCGCGGATGCCTTGGAATATAACTCCCTTAAAAAATCTACAAGGGGGTTATCAACTCCTGATTGTACAATTATATACACATAAAAAAAATTTGGACATATATATGTATAACAAATACAAATAAACTTTATATAGCGTCCATATAATAAGAATGAATTGCCCAAAAAACCTTCAAACTGAAAACAAATTAACCAATGAACTTGAATTTAAAACAAAGTAACATATAAAACTCATAAACTAATCAATTAAACACTATAAAATATAGCTTTTGAAATAAAATACCTAGTAGACCCAGTAAAAGTGCTAGTCACAGAAGCAGCTAACTTTCAACTTTCTCATATAATCCCCCAAGTACCAAACACACAAACAAAAGTAAGTCAATAATGGACTGTTTAAAGACACTTGATTTTACAGACTACACAGTTCTGGCGACATACCAGAATCTAAATTTCAAATACCATGGAGCAACATATATAACAGCACCATGGCCAACATTGGAAGTAAGGCACAAGGCCTTCCAAGCATCATTTGGCCGACATGCACCCGATCTTGTACCAATCACGAGAAATCCTGAAAAACAGAACAAATTTAGCAAAAACGTAGAATAGATCCATCTTTGATCCAAATTGAACCTAAATGATCAAAAAAGTTCAAACAAATGTACAAAATGCTACAATGCAGAGTAAATGTCTTTATAAATATCAAAGCACTCTAATACAAAGAAAGCATAGTAAAAGCAATACTATAAACCAACTAACAGTCCAACTTACCCTAAGATCCAAAAGTAACAACAGATGCACTAAAATATATTTTTATATATATATATATATATATATATATATATATATATATATATATATATATATATATATATATATATATATATATATATATATATATATATATATATATATATATATACATTTTACTTAAATTATTTTTATTGACCACTATAACTATTTCTGATTCTGTAGAAATACATCCCAATATATGATACTGATACATATAAATAATATATATTAATAACTAAAGAACTTTAATATTAGCAAACATTTCCCACCCAATTTAAAATACAATAAAATCAGCAAACAGTTCTGTAGCTGTGGTACATGATCCTCTTCAAATCCACAAAAATAGAAAGTAACAAAAAAGGCAAAATTTAATAACTAAAAAAAGAAATCCTCCAAAATAATTGACAATCCTAGGAATCCTGAAAAAACAGAAACATTTATTTAAAAAAGCTTCCTGAAAACCAAAAAATAAAGGAAATTAATAAACAATTCTGGTCAAAATATAACAAAAAACATCCACTAATAAGAAAGGTCTTCCACTCCAACCCAAAAAATCTGTAAAAAACACATCAAACACACACCTCACATAGCATACACCCCAAATACAATACAAACAGTATAACACTAATTAAAAAACAATGCTCATATAACAAAAATACCTAATAAATGTAACTACACTAAACACACCACACTAAAGCCAACCTCATTATACTATGTAACACTGGAAGACAACTTAACACATAACTGCTCAAGCTCTATAAACCAATACACAACTGTACACTACCTACCATATCCATATTCTCTTACTTCAAAACCCCAAATAATAGCTTAAAAGTGGTCTTAACTTATATGTAGACCAGCAGCAGGAAATACAACTGGACAAAATCAAAATGAACTAACAATGATGTTAATAGAGTAAAAAATGCTGGCCACTAAATTAATATTTAAAAAAAGAGTATGGAGTTAATTACGATCCCGTTCGGAATTGGATTCAGGTTTGCCAAATCTGACACGGAGCCCTTGTTTCCAACCGAATCGTACCCAATTCCTAACAACTGATTACGATGCCCAGAAACCGTTAGGGCTAACCGAATTGGTTCCGAAAGGGATTCAGACAGGTTGCGTCTTTCAGAGCCAAATTGTACAGCTCTATGGACTCGGTTTCCGAGCGAGCGAGTACGATGACAGATTCATACAGCTGTTCTGCATCGGTTTCTCTGTAACAAGTCGGCTGCCGGAATCTGTCTTTGGGGGCCCTTAGCAAGCCCCCCTTCACCCGTGGCCTTCTGAATAAATGCCGTGTGGGTACCCGAAGGACCCCCCTCTCCAAACATGCACAATATGGCAGGCACCGTGGGGTGCCCTCCACAGGGTGCACGATTTTCCCCAACTACACCTTTCATCATTGGGAGCCTGTGTTCTCATTCGGAACACAGGCATTGAAGTCAATGGAGTCCGAACGAATCGTATCCGGGAGCATCCGGATGCATCCAAATCACTCAGTCTGACTCCCCTGATCTGAGTCATTCAGAAAGCATTCCGGAACAGATTCAGTCGGATTGCTTTCTGGACAAGATCATAATAGGCCCCTATGTGGTAATACAGTGAATGAGTACTAATAATTATTAAACAATGTATGTGATAAAATTATGTGAAAAATTTAAAAATGTTAACACATATATTGAACATATACAAAATAGTTTGTAAAATATATATTAAATAGTACTAAAAAAATGATTGAGTTGGGCATTGAAATTGTCAGGTTTACTATTGCCACTCCGATCAAAAATCACTTTGGGGAAAGTGTTGGGCTTTGAAGGGGTCAGATTTACTATAATCACTCCCATCTAGACCATTATGGGGAAGTGTTGGGCAGTGAAGGTGTTAGATTTACTATTTCCACTCTATTCTAAACCAGTTTGGGGAAGAGGTTGGACGTTGAAGGGGTAAGATCTACGATTCACACTCACACTGTAGAATATGTTGGACATTAAAGAGGTCAGAGTTATTATTCCCACTCCAATCTAAAATATTTTGGGAAATCTATTGAACAATAAAGGGGTCAAACGTACTGCTACCACTCCAATCTAAACTATTTTTGTGTAGGTGTTGGAGAGTGAAGGGATCTTATTTACTGGTAGGTGTATGACAATGAATTTCCTATACCCAATCCACTCTAAACCATTTTGGGAAAGGTAATGGATATTGAATAGGCCTGATTTACTGTTCCCTCTCCAACCTGAACCATTTCGTGGAAGGTATTTTGTTAAAAAGTGTTCGACTCTGAAGGGGTCAGATTTACTATTTCCACTCCAAGGAAAACTGCATTTGAGAGAATGTAGAACAACAAAGCTATTATATATACCACTCTACTATCACTAAAAAGTATACAAAATAGCAAATTTAAACCAAGCAAAATAAAATATATTTCTACATCATAAATATTACATTAATGTATTATTTTATTTATTTATTTATAATATTTATAGGGCGCAACAAATCATCCCCGAGAGGATCTCTCGGCGCCTGGGAGGCAGATTACCAAAACATAAAGATCTAGCCGAACAGCCACGTCTTGAGAAGCTTCTTAAATTGCCACAGGTTAGGACATGATCGCAGCTCGTCTGGTAGACTATTCCAGTGGGCGGGGGCCAGATGAGAAAATGCCCTCCCTCCCATCTTCGTTTTTCTGATTCTGCACGTACGTAGTAGCCTTTGTCTACTAGATCTCAGGGGGCGCCCTGGAGAGTACCATTGCAACTTTGTGTGTAGATAAGTAGGTCCAAGTCCATGTAGGACCTTTGAAGGACTGGGCAATTTTTAAGACCCAGCGGTGCCAGGGGACAACACCTGAGACCTTCGGGGTTCACCTGTTTTGGCGTACTAAACAAACAGAGACACGGGAATCATCCTCTGGCGTTGAAAGATCTTTTTAATGACTGCAGTCAGGAACAGAAGTCACAGAAGTATCATACGAGATAGATTCTACGGAGACTGCTCGATTTGCACAAAGCAGGTCGCTCCTTAAATACTGAATATTATGCCTCGGGCAAACATTCCTACAAGTTTACAATTATTCCCGTTTCTGTATTCCAAACAATAAGATCACACAACATCACATTCCCATGTCTAGGTGTCCGGCCTTCAATCACACAATTCTGACATCCCTCTATTGAAAGGCCGGAACGCCCCATAATAAAATTGGTCACCTCCTCATCATAAAAGGCTAGAGGGAAATATAGGGACAGATGCAGAAAATAGGAGAGTCAGATAAGACATATTCGTAGGCAAATAAAAGAAGTGTGGTCTATTGTATCAGGGTCAGCAATCTTGCTCAAGCAGGACAAGACAGAAAACCGGTGTGGCAGGGTCAGCTTCGGGCGGCAGAGTCAGCTTTCGCCAAGTCATGCGGAATTCAGCAGAACGTGCACTAAGGAATACGTGTCCTCATGAGGTTACCCAAACAGGGTCATCGCTCGGACATCGCCCATTCACTGACTATGTGAGGGCAATGATACAAAATGGACGTCGTGCACAAAATGAAACCCGTAGGTTTGAACACGAAAACCAGCAATATATGACAAATCCTTCAGTGCAGCGTTGCGAAAACACTCGCCCATACTAAACTCATCATTTGTGATTCACTAATACCAAAATCGTCACGGTACCATTAGTTCCAAAACACAGGTTCAGTTTTCACGGAACCTCAGACCCTCCTTTTGCCCTTACATAGGCAAGCACTAACCGATATCTGAGTCGATGCCTATTTTCATCAAATCACTGAGGTGTTGCTGAAGCATCATCCTTTCCATCAGTACCTCTCTAGTAACAGGCGGCCTTCTTATACATGTCGCAGCACAAAGGCCACATAAGGCAGGACCACACTGGACACAGAGACAGCACGAAAACAGGAGAACTAAAACAACCCCAATGACCATCAGAATCTTCCATCCCCACGCAGATAATAGATTCCAAACCCATTCAGTTAGCGACCACTCTCCTTCATCCACATGTATAGAATCAGAGATCTTATGCAATTTGGAAATGGCCTCATAAACTGTCAGAGCATTATCCGGAATGAAAACACAGCAACTCGATCGGATCACTTTACATACTCCCCCTCGATCTGCAAGTACAACGTCTAGAACCATACGATTCTGCAACGTCATAAGGCGATCCGCTTGAAGCTCAGCTGTCAAGTTACCAAGGGCACCAGCCGTTACATTAACAGTGGATTCAACTACACGAGTCAGTTGTCTCAGGTTCCTACTATTGACCATAGGTCCCCAAAACGGCAGGAAACCCATGAAGAAGTCTCCCGCTTCCTGACCAGCAATATCCTCCTGACTAACAACACCTCTCACAACTCTAGTCTTGTGATAATCAGAGGCAGCAGTAAATGTCAGCAGTAGTAAGTTAGCAACATAACATGTTCTCGAAAAATCAGGGGGCAACCATGTGTATGCTCGATCATAACAGACAACGTATGTACCCTTGGCAGGCAAAAACGCAGGGGAAGACTGTGATGGGAAAACGTACGTTTCAGTACAGTCACTCTTCCCTAGCTGAGCTCTCGGATTCTGACCATTGCCTTGCAAACAAAAACGACCTAAGTGGGGTACGACCCAAATCGGAGACGAACTCTTGCGCTGTTTCTCGCCCAGACTAATGCTATACCCAGTCGCATTCCAACCCACATAAGCTTGCAACTCATCCTTGGGAATGGATGAATATGCATCGATATCTCTACTCATATCGGCAACTCCTCTTACCAAGGCTTTATTGCTAGAGCTAAATTTTGTGGAGCGCGGTGGTCGCGGGGGATAGGTCTCAAGTGCAAAAAGGAACATAGTCTGGAATGCCCACGATGACCCATTATAGCTAAAAGGCAGAACTAGATACGGGATACCCTTATCAGTGGTATGCGGCATCAAACCACACACCCAGCAATTAGTCATATTCATCACTAGTTGGTGTTGGTGCAGAAGTTGAATAAACGAATTGTTTACAAACTCAGAACGTCTAGCTTGTTCGTGTTCAGGCAAAGGGTGGAAGGAATGCGAAGAAGCAGTAGTAGCGGAAAAAGAAACGTGAGGAGGCACCGTAGACATAGCAGGTAAAAAAATTAAAACAATTCCATCCACCAAAGTTATCAAGAAAATTCAAAACATTAGGGCACACTGGATCAGAAAACATTTGTTGCGCAAGATTTCATGCAATTTCGCTTTACGCTCAATCACAGTATTACCACCTCGCAGCTCAAGAAGCTCCATCCTCTACTCGAGCCGTCCGCGGCGGTTGGTTTGTACCTGTTCAGAAATGCGTCTGTAAGCCTTGGGAGTTCCCAAAAACCAACCGGGGAACCGACCTAGTGTCTGGTAACCTGCAAATCAAAACTAGGCACACGTCACGGCCCTACGGCGAACCCGGATGGCCAGTTCAGGAACACACATACAGCAAACTTCCTGGCTGAGGAGAATACAATTGTCCAAAAACGAGTTGTCAGGGCAGAGGAGGCAAAAGAAAACAAAAAAAAGGGTATTCACTTTATTAGTCCTTGGAATGGGAGCGTAAAGAGTAACGATGTCTTCCAGGTTGTGTCTGCTCTTCGAACAAAGGACCAGATGACAAAACAGTGCTCAATTGTTCAGGTGAATGTTTGAATGGAGTAATGTTCGGATCCAGGGGCAAAGGCACAGTTCCAGGTGGAGCAGCAGTGTTCTTCAGTTTAGCTGACTCAAGACTTTTGAATCGTGCATCGCTGAACGGGACAAGCCTAGGAACACACTCTGTCTCAGAACTGCCAATTCCCTGTCTAATCCACTTGTCATACGATAAAGGTAGCGGTACACGCTTCGTATGGGCAGTGTGCACCCAATGCTTTCTTCCAGCCAATCGAACAGCAGTCCGTGTGGACAACAGGACCTGGAACGGTCCAATATATCTTGGATCCAAGTTTCTGGATTTCCCAAAGTTCTTTACGACAACGAAATCGCCAGGCTGTAACTTGTGTCCTGGTCCCTCTGTTGGTTTTGGCAGAGCCTCAAAAACCTGTTGATGAATGGCACTTAGTTTAGCAGTCAAGTCATAAAGGTAATCGATCAACATGGGATATTCGAGCTGGGTAAATTCCTTAGGTCTAGGGACTCCCCAAACGTTCGCGGGACGACCAAACACAATTTCATACGGGCTAAGCCCTACTCGAGAGTGAACAGTCGCCCTAGTGGACAGAAGAGCCAAAGGCAATGCATCTGGCCATGACAATCCAGTAGTTGTTTGGATCTTAGCTAACTTTAATTTCAGAGTCCCGTTATAACCCTCAACAAGACCTGCGGACGTGGATGATTAGCACTATGGAACTTCTGCCTAATCCCCAAACCCATACACACACTCTTCATAACCTTCCCCACGAACTCACTTCCATTATCCGACCATACAATCCGTGGCATGCCGAACCTAGGGAAGAACTCTTTGAGAAGGACTTTGGCTGTATACAGGGCTGTATTATCTTTCAAGGGGTAGGCTTCGATCCATCGTGAAAATGCACAAACTACAACAAGGACATACTTAAGGTTGTTACACCTTTCCATATGAATGAAATCTAATTGAATAATCTCAAAGGGACAAGTCGCGGGAGCAAAATGACCAGCTGGAGTTGGAGTTCCCTTGCCAGGATTATGCATCAGGCACACCATGCAATTCTTAACCACCCTCTCCGCACACTTAGAAATCCCATCATTCTTCCATACTGGGGCCAACAACTTGCAAATTCCCTTCGCACTTATGTGTGCCATTCCATGTGCCATTGTAACTACTGCAAGCACAAACGCATCGGGTAACATCCATCTCTGATGTTCAGACAGATCAATCCAACAACCAGTCGAATCCAATTTACCCATACTTTCTTTCAACACATTCTTCTCACTCTCAGTAGCCTCCTTCTGAATTGACTTCACACTCTCAATCGTATTTTCACACATTCCAGCATCAGGAACCCATCTTGCAGAACTTGCAACATACATTCGACTCATCATGTTCTTTGCCGTCTCTTTTGCAACCTCATCTACAAATGCATTACCACGACCAACATCATCCGTAACCTTCCGATGCGCACTACACTTCACAATCCCAACTTGCTTTGGCAAAGTAAGTGATTCCAGAAGCTCATTCACCAATTGTCCATGCTGTATTTTTGTCCCGTGGGACGTCAAAAATCCTCTCTTTCCATAATCGTCCAAAGCTGTGTGCAACACCAAACGCATACTGACTGTCGGTGAACACATTCACTCTCTTTCCCTCGGCCAAGACACATGCTCTCGTCAACGCAATCAACTCTGCAGCTTGTGCAGTATTCTGACTTACTCTCGCAGTCTCAACAATCGTAATCAATGTCGTCACAGCATACGCAGCAGTCACATCACCATTCGGCAACTTAAAGCACGAACCATCCACATACAAAGTACCATCCGGATCTGACAACCGGGTATCTCTCAAATCGATCCGACCCTTCGTTTCTTCTTCAGTTCGCAAACAACAATCATGTAGTTCTGAATCACTCGACTCTAGAGTAGTCAGCAACAATGTGGCTGGATTCAACACACTACATCTTTTAATCTGGATATGGCTTGCCAAGAGTGTCAGCTCATAGCCTGACAACCAAGCACTCGTAAGATGTTGAGTTTTCGTCCTGTTCAATAGAGTATCTACTGCATGTGGAACCATTACCACTAACATATTATCCATGACCAGACCAGCAGACTGTCGAATAGACACAGCAGCTGCCGCTGTCGCTCTAAGACAACTCGGCAATGCTCTTGCTACTGGATCTAAAGTTGAAGAAAAATACGCGCACGGGCGCTGTTTATCACCAAATTGTTGCGTCAACACACTCAACGCACAACCCTCTCTTTCAGGAACGTATAGTGTAAACGGCTTACTGTAGTCGGGAGTACCCAACACAGGAGCTGAACACAACGCATCGCGTAACTCAGAAAAACTCTTCTGACAGTCATCAGACCAAGGCAGAGGATTCGAAACACCTTTGCACGTGAGAGCTAACAAAGGCTTTGCTAACAAGGAAAAATTTGGGATCCATTGTCTGCAGTATGATGTGATACCTAAAAAGGCACGTACTTCTCTTTGAGTCCTTGGCACAGTCATTTGAGCAATTGCTCTAATTCGTTCCGGGGTCAACCTTCTTCCCTCCTTTGACAAGAGATGACCTAAGTAGGTTACTTCTTGGCAACAATATTGTAACTTAGAAGGTGACACCTTATGATGTAAATCAGACAAATGCTGTAGCAAGGAAATCATAGCCGCTTTGCAAGTTGCCTTGTCATCAGCAGCTACTAAAAGATCATCTACGTACTGGATCAGAGCAGCACCAACAGGTAACACAAAGGTATCAAGCTGGCTTTTCAGAGCCTGACTATATATCGAAGGACTCTCACAATAACCTTGAGGTGCGCGCTTGAATCTAAAGCTACGACCACCCAAGGAGAAAACAAAAATGTCCCTACTCTCTTCTGCTATCGGGATGCTAAAGAAGGCGTTCTTCAAGTCAATCACCGAGAACCAGGCAGCTGAAGCAGGAATCAATGTCAATAAAGCTGTAATGTCGGGAGCCACAGGAAACTGTGGAACCACAATCTTGTTCACTTCTCTAAGATCAATTACAAACTGATACACAGGAGGTTGGGAAGAATCGGTACGTTTCAAAATCGGCAAAACAGGACTATTACACACGTTACCTCGTGTTTCTTCAATCACACCCTTCTGGATCAAATCATGGATGATCGCTAAGAGTGCTCGTTCACCATCGCTCGAAATTCGATATTGCGGAATTCGCGGTAATCTGACATTCGGTCTAAGCTGAACAACACATGGAGGAATTTCCAAAAGACCCACATCATTAGGACCCGTAGCCCAAAGAGATTCAGGGAGTGAACGCAATTCTGGTGGAAGTCTATCTGTCGACACATACATAGGAGAGATCACTTTCCTACCCAATGTAAGTTGTACTCTCGAAGGGGAACAATGCAACGTCGCATACAATCGTTTCAACAGGTCCAAACCCAACAAGTTCTCACCACAACCAGTAGTCAAAATCAACGGTGCTTCTAACTCACATGGTCCAATTGAAAGGGACAAAGGACTAGAGACTGGATTACGAACAGGGGTGCCAGAAAATCCTACTGAGACATTCATTAAGCCAGACAAAGGTGCGCCAGGGAGTTTAGAATGTATGATTGAACTTTTTGCCGCACCAGTATCCAACAGAAAAGGCTAAACCACACTTGATATAGCTACTGAAACATAAGGCCCACTCTGATCGACTGGAACTGACACTACTCCCTCTCTCTGTCCATGGCTATCCTAGCAATCATTATACGCAGCACTCTCGCCCTCGACATAGTAATCATCTACATGGTACTGTGGAGATCTACCAGATTGCACCTTCGATTGATCAAAACAATTAAGAGAACTCTGTGACGGGAGAGAACGCTCATTCTGAGAAAACGCAACACCACGTCCTCTACCTCTAGAGACTTGTTAAAAACCACCACGACCTCTCTGAACTGGCACACCATTCATACGTTGTCGCAAAACAGGGCACTCGTTCTTATAATGACCCTCTTCCTTGCAGTATGCACATTGATTCAATCCTAACAAGGGCCGAGAAGCGAAATACTCCGATCTCAGTGGTACTTTCGGGAACTGTGTCTGTTGCTGAAATTGCGAACGTTGCTGCGAATCGTTCTGATTCGAGCGAGGCGGATACGCCTGCTGCAACAACACCTTAGTCTTCAAGTCCTTTGTTTTCTTTTCTACTCGTTCCTTTTCTTCCTTATCTCTGTTCTCGTAATATTGGGCTGTAGCTAGAATCTGAGCCGTTGAAGAAACAGCCCAAGCACTTTCTGAGTCTTTCAATTTGTTGCACAAGTCAGGCAACAAGTTAAACACGAATTTATCGACAAATAGTCTCTGGCCTCCCTCCAAACTCATGTCTTGACCACTGTGGTCCACAAAAGTCTCTTCAAATCGCGTGAAAAAGTCGGACACACTTTCATCCTTCTTCTGCTTACAAGCCGACAATTTATCCCAGTTAACTCTCAACGCCGGCATCAAAGTCTTCATCAAATTAACTATCCTATTCGGTAACTCCGCTACTAGGGGCTCAGGCTTTGCACCTCCTACTTGGAGAGCATCCGCAGCTAAAATAGCCGTCCAGATACCACCTAACTCGTTCGGAAGATCCTCATGGCGGATCTTTGCCCATATCGGTTGTGGCACTACATTGCCAAACAACATCTCAATATCTGCAATGTTCATAATACAAGCGTCCACTGTCTGGGACAATTCCTTATAGTAACCAGCAGGATTCTTACGTGGGTCTGGCTAAGTCTGTTTTAATGCTAACACTTCAGACCTTTTCCATGGGACATGTAGCCAAACTCTCTGAAAATGCGCTGGAGTGGCCTGAATACCTCTCCCTGCATCAGCCCGTACCGCATCACGCCATACTGGCGGGACCTCTCTCAGAGGATACTGTCCTAACGTCTTCGTTGCCGAAGAATCACTCGCAAACAAAGCTCTAGAGGGCAGTACAGACCTATAGACAAGAAGCCGTTCTAATGCATGTCTAGCTTCAGAACCCACTATCATACATTTCGCAAATTGACTCTGGAGTTCGAGCATTTCAGTAGGGGCTGAGTCTAATTCGTCGTTATCCCATTCATCTCGCAACAACTTACACATCTCCTCAAACACATACCTCTGAGTCGGTTCATTCCATTGAGAAAATGTATCGTAAACTATACAAGAACTATACCTATTGGGTTTCAAAATCCACCTATGAGCCATCGAATCTAATAAGGCTCGTTCCCCAGGGTCAGGGAGCTGGCTACGTCTCTGCGTGGAATCAGAAACGACGGGCGCAATTAGCGACCCAAAAAAGAGTCAGAAAACTAGGGACGGTGTCGGTTACTCGCCGACGAACGGAAGGTGAAATAGGCATAAGAGCAGGAGAGACAGCGTTCAATGAAAGCAAAGGAGCAAAAGGAGTAACAGAAACAGGAGTAACAGACGTAGTAAGGTGAGGTGTAGTAGTTAAAGACGAAAGAGGAAACCCAGGAAGAGGGGGTGCCGGAGGAACATAACCCAACTGAGGAACAGGGGCAGGGACAGGAGCAGGAACAGTTGGTGGAGGAGGAACTACCAAAGGCTGACCAGCAGCCGGTTATACAGCAGGGGGAACCAAAAGAGCTGTAGGACTTTGTACATAAGGAGGTGGCAACTTCAATAAATAAGACATCAGAGGATCCTTTTCGGGGTCCTCTATCGGCTTATCGGGACATGATGGTAAAACAGGGTAGCACTTATCAATTGCCATGCTATGTTGTCTAGTGGAAATCTCAATCGCTTTCTCTTCTTCATCTTCCTTAAACTGCCTAGCAGCTTGCATAATCGTGACACCTTTTTCTCGTTTATCCTTTTTAGCCTGTTTGATTTCTTTCTGCTTGGCTTCTTTGTGCCATAGACGAAAGGAGTCAAACATCGCCGGCCCGGCTTTCTTCTTAAATAATTTCGCTTCCAAATTATCCAAAATTGAAGTTTCAAAGCTATCATGTTGTGGCCATCTGAGAACACCATCTTTCCTCGTATAGTGGACCCATACCGCATTGTATGTGATAGGACCCACACCATGCTTCGAATAGAGCTTGTAAGTCGGAGTTCCAACCGGAGGTATCGGACAAGAGTCCTCCAATCGGGAATCCTTGTTGCAACATCCAAGACAAGACAAGAAACCAAGACTACGGTTAGGCATCTTCGCTCACTAACCGAGTTTCAAACTTCAAGGGACTATCTCTACCGATACACTCGTAAATGTACGAGACCCTCGGTTTTTGGGAACTGCAGCTACCAAATAATCCTAAGGACCAAACTAAACCAAATGCAATGGAACCATGCAAACCAAAACTAAGGACCAAAGAACTCAAGTTACCAAACAAAACTGAGGAACAAACCTGAGGACTGGGAGTGACCCACTTATACTTAACTGAAAGATCAATGACGTCACCAGGAAGACCCGTCTATCGTCTCGCCGTACTAAGGACTACGCCAGGCTCCAAAACAGGTCGACAGTCAGGGCGCCAGTCCTTTGCTCTGGTGGCGTGGGTACGGTCCGTACCACCATAGTAGTGGTGTTGTAGGGGTACGCGCATACGGACCGTACCCATGCCCCCAGAGCGTGGGTACGGTCCATACCACCATTGTAGTGGTGATGTAGGGGTACGCGTGTACGGACCGTACCCACGCTCTGGGGGTGTGGGTATGGTCCGTACATGCGTACCCCTACATCACCACTACTATGGTGGTACGGACCGTACCCACGCTCTGGGGGCGTGGGTACGGTCCGTAAATGCGTACCCCTACAACACCACTACTATGGTGGTACGGACCGCACCCACGCTCTGGGGGCATGGGTACGGTCCGTACACACGTACCCCTACATCACCACTACTATGGTGGTACGGACTGTACCCACGCTCTGGGGGCGTGGGTACGGTCCGTACACGCGTACCCCTACAACACCACTACTATGGTGGTACGGACCGTACCCATGCCCCCAGAGCGTGGGTATGGTCCATACACGCGTACCCCTACATCACCACTACTATGGTGGTACGGACCCTACCCATGCCCCCAGAGCGTGGGTACGGTCCGAAACACCATAGTAGTGGTGATGTAGGGGTACGCATGTACGGACCGTACCCACACCCCCAGAGCATGGGCATGGTCAGTACACGCATACCCCTACAGCCCCGTTACATGATGGACACAAGGCGTACACACGCCACGGATGCAGGCGTACGGCTTGGTGCAGCACATCAGCTGTAAATTGGGGGTGGTGTATGGCCAGGACAGCAGTGTACCACAGCAAGGGTGCAAGTGGGTGCGTGGGTGCCTATCACTCCCAGCAGTGCCCAGACATATGAGGGGTGGGTGCATATCCCTCCCAGCAGTGCCCAGACATATGAGGGGTGGGTGCCTATCACTCCCAGCAGTGCCCAGACATATGAGGGGTGGGTGCCTATGACTCCCAGCAGTGCCCAGACATATGAGGGGTGGGTGCCTATCACTCCCAGCAGTGCCCAGACCTATGAGGGGTGGGTGCTTATCACTCCCAGCAGTGCCCAGACATATGAGGGGTGGGAGCCTATGACTCCCAGCAGTGCCCAGACATATGAGGGGTGGGTGCATATCACTCCCAGCAGTGCCCAGACATATGAGGGGTGGGTGCCTATCACTCCCAGCAGTGCCCAGACATATGAGGGGTGGGTGCAGAGGACTCCCAGCAGTGGACAGAGCCATGGGGGTGGGTGCAGAGGACTCCCAGCAGTGGACAGAGATATGGGGGGGTGTACATCATTATCAGATGACCATAGCTCCAGGGGTCAATGTACGTATCCATAACTTAGGACAATGATGATAGTGCCATAGCAACACATCACTGACAGCAGTGTCCCACTCCCATGAGGATGGATGTCATTCCCCCACTGCATGACACACCACATGTGGGTGTGAGGACAAATAACACATGCATAACCACCCCTGGCAGATGCAGCACAATACACACACTGAGATCATGCCACAAGACTGTATAGTCATGCCACTGCCTAATAAACTAAGAGAGCCAAAGAGAACACACACTGACACGCACATCCCAGGACTGATAGGAATGTTCAGGTGCTGGCCTAGCCACCAAGATGTTGTCGGTCACGGAAGGAATCGGGTGGAGTTCCCACAGATACAAAGGCCACAATTCTGAGTCAGGTGTTCAAATACCCAGCAGGACAAGTACCATATGTGTACTAGACTGGGATTACACACATGCATTGTGCGGAAAAGGGACAATGTCTCCGTGAAGGCATGGCAAAACACTCTATACATGAGTACAGTGAGTACCAAGGATGGCATAGACTATGCAGCCGGACACATTGCTGAGCAGGCAAGGCCAGAGTTGAAGGGATCCATCACCAGCCAAGGATATGTCGACACAGGGCAACACAACAATTGTGCAACTCTCTGCAGGGGAGATGCCAGGTGACACAGAGGAAAGAACACTCCTTGGGACAATGTCTCCAAACACAAAGAGCAGACACGACAAAGAATCTTTGCAGAGACCTTGTGATGGTACGCAGATACCAGGTTCCACCCCATGAGCAGCAGAGTACAACGTGTCCCTGAAACATAACACATGCCCACAACCCCAACTCCTGTAGCATCAGCATCAACATCAATACCTGAAATGCAAGACTTTCCAAACGAAAAAGAAAAGGCTTAATTCAGCAGCAAAATAATAATGTGTAAACGAGACTAATCACAAAGGCCAATGGCCAGTCCATTACATCAGTCCTTGGGGGGGGCACATGGCTATGCGTCTCCCCTAGCTTGCCTGCACATCACAAGACTGTGTTGTCGACTGGGGGGGGGCATCATGTGGGGAAGGACGAGGCACCGCAGGGACAGGAGGGGGAAGGGTAGGTGTGGTGGGTGCATGGACGGACGACTCCACCACAGGGGGTGGGGCAGCGTCAAAGGTGGAGGCGAGCTCGGCGCTGCACACTTCTGCCAGTTCTTCAAGCGTCTCCCCTGCACCCGGAAAAACAACAGGCCCCAAGGAGGGGGGGGGGGTCGGAGGGATGGGTTGCAGCGCTACTGGGCGAGGTGGTGGACAGGCTGGGGGACTTAACTCCCCTACCCGTGGAGTGCCTTGACCGTTTCCGCCCAGGTGAACTAGTGGGGCTGAGGCCCCTCCCAGCAAAGTAGGCCTCCTTCTCCGAATCTGGGGCAGGGGAGCCAAGGGGATTGACATCGGAGGGACTGGGGAGTGAGTCATGTGGACGAGGACTGCGGCTGCATGCCTGCCTGTGTGCCCCAGACCCAATGGGTGTGCCTGCTTCCCCCTGAGTGTGCGTGTCAGGAGGTGTGCACTTGCCCTTATGTGGTGGTGTGCTGCTACTGTCTGGTGGGGTGCGTGTCTGTGGATGTCTTGGTGTGACTGGGACAGGCATGGTTGTGGGACTTGTGGATGGGGCAGGGGTAGGGGGGACGCAGCGATGCAGGTGATTTGCTACTGCCATCAGTGTTAAGTCCATGGACCTCAGCAACCTCCGTTGGTCAGACATCGCTGATGACATGCCCTCCATGTACGACACCATCTGTGTCAGCAGTCTGGTGTGGCCATGGAGGACAGTCAGGATCGATGTCTGCCCAACTTGCAACTGCCGCTGAATGTCCACAGACTCGGCAGCGAGGGCAGTAGGGGTGACAGGGGTAGGGGGTGCGGTGCCTGGCACGAAGAAGACATGTGGGCGCCTAGCACGGACAGAAGGGACCCGAGCAAGTGGGAGGGCGGTGATGGGAATGGAGGGGGCGGCGAGAGATGTACTGCTGCTTTCAGCTGTGGGAGCAGCTACCGCCCCCTCTGGAAGCTCAGCCTCGGACCCGTCTGCCTCGTTGTCTGTGTTGGTACTGGGCAGGTCCTCCGCCTCACTCCTGTCGCCCTCCATGCCACTGGATTCCACCGACTCCTCAGCAGTGGTGGCACCACTGCTCGATCCCTCCTCGATGTCCGTGCCGGTGTCTCCCTCGGTGTCCTCAGATGATGCTGTGGGCAAGGTGAAGAGACAGGAAAAAATCAGTCACCTGTATACATCTGACACATGAGTCCAAACAAAATAGGCAACACTGCATATCAGGAAAGGCATCATGAGTAACATCTAGGATACTCCCCACATATGTAAGCCCTGCACTCCCCAGTTGGTTGACCCACCATGCCACTTGGATAAAAATAAAATTAGGACACAGCAGCAAATAACTTGAAATCACAAGATCATGAGAAGCTAGTGTCTGGGATCAGTTGAGCACAGCAAGACTATGAAGGCATGTCACCTATTGTTCACTGGGAAGCAAACAGTATTGTCGCACCCAAGGCCAAATACCACATGCCAATGCAGAAGGTGTCCCCACACTCAGAGACCTGTGAGTACTTTTGACACCCCAAAGAAATACATTGTGACTCCTGGAGAATCACAACCCTTTCCAAAATGGACATGTCTAGCATGTGTAAATGTGGCACTCTGTGAACACAACACACATGTGTCTGTATAGCAGAAGTCACACAAGGAGGTGCACACCAAACTACATGTACACAGTCATTGTGTGAGCTGCCAGACTTATTCAAATCAGCCACTGTTAGGCAGAAATGGCGTATCAGTAAGTACATATACATGGCACCAGGGTGGTCTGGATGACTTGACACTCGTAAGTTGGTATCAGCAACAACCAAGGACGAACCCAATTGCTAGCACACTGTGGGAAGATGTATATGTATGAACTCCAAACAATTTTTGTTTAAACTGTGCCTTACTGTAAAATGTGCCAGCGTGTCCCTGGAAAGTGTAAAGCTGGTGTCTTGTGCACTTCCTTGGGAGACATCTGTCATGCAGGCACATCATTGTCCTTCACAACAAAACAACAAGGTCACGCATATGAAACATTGAGACATGTTGACAGGTGTAGTGAGTGCCAATGGACATTTTCTCTGTGTAACAACTTGAATCATGTCATTTGTCACATGGCTATCCGTCACCTGATCACACAGTTGGCTACACATATGACCTACTGACTGTCATCTGGAGTGGCACACATGTCCACACCCAGGACAATGCATAAGCTAATGGGCCTGCAATTGTGTAGCAAAAAAGCCTAGCTGTACTGTGGGTTCCCCCTCATGGCAAGCCAGAATGTACCCACAGATGTCAGCACACAAAGTCACAACTGTGTAGCATCTGAACCACACACAGGTGGCAAAAATGTACAACCAGGATACATGATTGTCAAAAACTGACACTGGCAATGACGCACGAACATTAAGCACTGGCCAACATCACGTGGGCACTGCACGATGACTGTCTGTACTACGACTCATCACACACAAGTCAGAACTGGCAATGAAACATCAGGGTTGACTATGTACGCCCCTCCCGCATACACCCACCCATACCTGAGTCAATGTGACTGATACCGATCAAGAAGTGACATCTCTTATTCAGGGTTACAATAACTGTGCTTGAAAACTAGCTTCATTAACACGACATCACCTTGTAGGGCTGGCAAAACATATTGGTCTGAAACAAACATCAACAGATTGTTGCGAATAGCCACACAGGCACTGCCCAGTGTGAGTATGCACAAGCAAACTGGTGTATCCCTGTTCAGTGGACAAATGTATCACACATGTGAAAAATACATTCTAGGCCAGGGAACAATGCCACAGAGGCAGAGCCATGATGTACCCACAGTGAATGTGCACAGTGTTGGATGACACACATGAGTAGGAGGGCAGGCTGTGTCAGGGGACTGTAGTGTGCACACTGCTCCATGGTCCTGGAATGAGCTGACTGTCACAGGAGCAACCGTCCCGGCAATAAGCATATGTCCCACTCATGCACATCATGTCTGAGGCCACAACATTGGTAATGCATGCTGCAAGTCTGTTCATTTGAACTCTCACACTCCTATGTTGAGACTCAGCATCAGTGCTAACAAATATGCACCCCCTAATGACTGTACAGGACAGGGCACAGGCAGACCACCCCCACACATGATGCTGAAAGCAGTGTGCACCTTGATAAACTGGCAGCCTAGATGACCATGTGCAATAGTGATCACACACAGACCAGGTAACACATGTCAAGGAGGGGATGGGAGGAAGAACAGCACAGGTTGACTGTGGGGGAACAGGATATGCACTGCACATATATACCCTGGCAGTGCCTCCAGGCGACTGAGCAGCATCAAAAGCTGTCGACACACAACAAACACACATGTACCTACCCCCTTCCTGCTGCTGTAACTCCCGTATCCGCCTATCCAGGTCAGGGAAGACCACCGCCAGGACATGCCGCATCTGGTGGGTCAGGCGCCGGCACCCGCCATGCTTGCAAGGAGGTGAGTCCTTCAGCATGATCCGGGCGATTCTCCGGGTCCAGCACCGGATGTCCTGCCATCTCTTCCTCACTTGTGGCAGGCACCGACTGTGACCCTCCACCGATTGCACGGCCTTGACGGCGTCCTTCCAGATCTTCCCCTTGTGGTAGGGGGATACCTGTGTGGATGACAAAGTGGGACAACATCACTACACCTGCACCATGTCACAGAGACACACATTTGAACATCTTTGATCTGTTGAACAGGACATAGTATGCTGGCAAGTAATAGCACCTTAGTCATAGGGACTTTTTCCACTGTGGGCGCACCAATGCACTACATGGCATACTAAGTACACAGGTGGCATGAGGGGTGCGAAACAATCCCTGATCATGGCACACACTGTGCATCCCAAGCAACAGAAGGCTGATGGACAGCACCGAAAATCAGTCACATGCCCCAGGCCACTGTACACAGATACACACAGGCACACATCAATCACCTGCCATTGCCAACTGCGGATGCACACCTCACTCTGCACATGTGCCACTTGCCAGGGGGGGTCACAGGTGTGGGGCTACCTCAGCAAGTCAGACACACAGCACGGCTTACTTCACACATCATATGGATTGAGCAGTTGCCTCCTCCATGCAGCTGTGGTGCAACACTCCACATGGACACTCACCCACATGACAAGGAACATTCACACACATCAATGTCCAGGGGGCGTACACATCATTTGGACACTTTCAACACTCTCACCACAGCTCCACTCAACTCTCACACACATCTGAGGGTGCAGTCACCTGTCACACCGGGGTGACCATTGAATCACCGCAGGACAATAGAACAAGAATGCCCAAGAGGATTAGGCTGGCGGAATGTGCCATGCACTATGCAGTGAATGTCACAACGCAATGTAAGCACAATGCAAGTGAGGAGTGCACACATGAACTACATCAAGCCCTGCATGAGAGACATAAGCCCCCCCCCTCCCTGGGACCCACTCCAACCAACATAGCATGTCTGTCACACCTGGCCACAATGCCAGAAGTGACAGACACAAGAAAGGTGCACAGGCAAAGGTAGTGGAGTCAGCACTCACCTGCTCCCCTGGTTGACCATACAGCATGGGGTACTGTGGGAGGATCACATCCAGCAGGGCCTCGTTCTCCTCCTGGGTGAAAGGCTGGGCCCTCTCCACAGTCCTGGACATGGTGCCAGAGGGAGACAATACAGCAGCAGTGGTATCGACTGACATGTTGTGCAGGCAAGTGCCCTCTCATGGGTTCTGGCTGCCTTATATCTGCCTTGCTGGCCTATTTCATTTACAGGAGGACAGAGTGATTGGTCAGACTCATTTGCATCCTATGTTTCCTCCAATCCCTTTAAACAGACACCAGTGACAGCCTTTGCATCTTTCGACTTTGCAGCATGATGTCAAGTCAACAACCACTTCGCAACATTGTTAAATGTGGCCAACTGATTTTTCCAGACCACATGATGTTCAATATTGAACGTGAAACTCAGTATCCATGACAACCTGCATGCATTAAGGCCCTAATACTTGTCCCTCATGTGTCCCCATTGTAATTCTTAACTCCCCACACAGGTACCGCGCGTTTCGCACGTACCCCTAGGGCACCATCACTACAGTGATACGGGCCGTACTGACGCGTGTACGGGCCGTACACGCGTGAGTACGTGCCTATCACTAGGACCTACGGTACCCCCAACTATAGTGATACGGGCTGTACTGACGCGTTTATGGGCCGTACACAGCATCCAACATGTGTCTGTGTGCATATGTGCATGACACACATATACACACACCATGCCACATGTCATGTGTACTCACACGTTACATGTGTCATGATGGTTCGAAGATGACTCCCTGACATGAGGCAATATCTGCATTCTCTCAATGTCTGTGTCATCAGTTTTTGACATGTACCCCTTCATGGTAATGTGTGTTGTCTGTCCTTTTCAAGATTACATGTGACCTGTGCGTCTAGACTCCCGCCAGCTGTCTGTATGAGATGACATCCTTCAAATGCTGATATGTGGATGTCTGTCACTCCTGTAATGCGTCTGGCTTTTCACTTACACTGGCCCACAGCTAGTTTCATGGCATGTCGTGTTGACCTTGAGCACCCACGTGTGTAGCTGACTCTTGGTAGGAGTATCACCTGGCTGCCATACGTGGCCTGGATGCATTGCACAGAACAGACTCTGTATGTAGCATATGTGTATTAGCTGTTGGACATGTGCTCTGTTCATTGACATTTGTGTAGTGATGTACTCAATCTTCGTTATTCCTTCCAAATTTCTGCAGGGCACCGCCTCTCCCCCGACCAATGCCAGACTTGGCTGCCATGAGGGAACGTGACTGTATACGCCGCTACCGCTTCTCACAACCGTTGATTGACAACTTGACCGCAAGGCTGGCACCACACCTCCAACCACTACACAGGTATCCTACTGCACTGACACCCAAGATGAAGGTGATGGCAGCCCTACATTTCTTTGCCACGGGTACGTTCCAATTGACCATAGCTGATGTAGGTGGCATGTCCCAGACCATGTTCAGCCGTGTCCTGCATGATGTGTTAGAGGCCATGTTGTTACACCTGGATGAATTTATACATTTTCCAACTCGTGAGTAGTTGACAGGTGTCAAGGGTGAGTTCTATGCCCTGGGAGGGATGCCCCATGTCATTGGGGCCATTGATGGGACACATGTGGCTTTGGTACCACCACAGGCACAGGAGGTAGCCTTTCGTAACCGCAAGAATTACCACTCCATCAATGCCCTTGTGGTATGTCTTGCTAACATGCTGATATCCCATGTCTGTGCCCGTTTTCCAGGATCAGCACACGATGCCTACATCATGAGGCGTAGCAGGGTGCCTGAAATGATGCTGCAGCTGCGCAACGAACGTGCATGTCTTGTTGGTGGGTATACTCTGTTAGTCCAGTGTTTTGCGGTATCTCAATATCTTACTGCTTCTCCTGACCCACTTCTGCCCATGATGTTTCCATGTAGGGGACTCTGGCTATCCCAACATGCCATGGCTGATGACGCCTCTCCGCAACCCCAGAACTGCCGCAGAACACTGGTACAACGACACCCATGGGCAGACGAGGCGCGTTATTGAGAGGACGTTTGGCATCCTGAAGAGCAGATTCCGGTGCCTCCACAAGACCGGCGGCGCCCTCCCATATGCCCCGGTGAAGGTCTGCAAAATCTTTCTTGTGTGCTGCATGCTGCACAACATGGCAGTGGAGAAGGCCGTGCCACTCATCCTGGATCCCGATGAGCAGGATCATCCACCCGTGGAGGATGAAGGGCTTGGGCACGGGGCAAGTGAGGATGAGGATGAGGACATCCAGAGTCAGCTTATCCGCAACTTCTTCTCATGATGGTGAGTCCCTGTGTCTGAGTGTTCACGCTTCGAGCCTTGTGTGGCATGTGTTGCAATGTGTGTGTCGAGCTGTCTGCGTGCTGAGTGACTTGGAGGTGTGTTCTGATGTGTCATTCAAGTGATGATGTCAATCCACACATTTTTGCGGGAACACAAAAATCATTAATAGCATGGTGACGGCATCATTCCTGTAGAGTACATGTACATGTCTGCGGATTACTAGCTCTTGGCTGACTTGTTGTGTGTCTGTCCTCCCCAGGTTCCTGCGGCTGTCGTCTGCTCATTTCATCATTGCCGTCCTGCTATTCCTCATGAGTATTGCAACGTGTGCTGGATCAGAGTGACATGCACAGACATGGTGAACATTAATTTGGGGTAAGGAGTGCAGCAAGGCGTTTTGTGGGTGGTACGTGTTTGTGATTTGTGGGGACTGCTCCTGTGCATGTTGTGTTACCATGCATACATGTCGACTCACCATGGGCCACATGACGTGTTGCATGGCTCCCATGAATTGATAGTCACCCTTCCTGACAGTCATCTGTCATGGATTGTGGATTCTGATGAAGGCATCAATGTGTGTATAATGTCCATCAGGAACATAAGGGATGCTAATGGTGGACATGGTGTGGGACATCCCCATGACAGCCTCAATGGGGAATTGCAGACTCTCCGTGTGCAGCAAGGGGTGTTAGGCTCAACCCCTTCACTTGTGTGCCTGTTCTGTAGGATTTACCACATCTGTGTGTTGAAGGGTGTGTCCAGTGTAGGTCACACATGTTCAGCCAAATGACCTGTGAGTCTGTTCCAATGGTTGCATTTCCATTAGTGTGAGGCTGAGTAATAAAGGTGTTCGTCACACTCCAAGGTGCCTCATCTCTGTCAATGCAGGTCTCTTGCCACTTAGCATGCGGCATATCTGGCATACTTGTTGTAGATAATGCATAGGGGTCCATGTGTAGTTTAGCGACATGCATGCAGTTGCTCATGGATTAGGCTCCTGATTGGGCATGTAGTACATGGTCGTGTATGTTTTTTTGCTAGGTCGAGCACACAATGGGCCATCAACAGCTGCTGAGGGTGTGTCTCCTGTGCGCAGGTCGGCCTTCAGTTTCCTGATCCGGTGTAATGGCTCTTTGGTGATTGTGCATGCATTGTCGCTGGGTGTGCCATGTGACACTGGACACTCCTTACTTTACACCCGCGCCTGTTGCAGTTGTCCTTCTGACATCCTAGTCTTTGTGTGCAAAATGTGGCATATTGCAGGGAGATGGCGCCTGCTGCTGCGGGCCCTGCACAAGCACCGAGTGGCCACACACACAAGATGGTGTGTATCATGTTTGGCTGGCTCACATATGCCATGCTAGTCCACAGCATCTGTACCTCTTGCTGCAACGCCCTCTGCATTATGCACTTGATCCACAGATGGATCCACTCCAAGTAAAGACAGACTATCCCCCAGGTCCATGGCAACATCTGTGTCAAATACTGCCCTGCCCTCTACGGAGCAAGTACATCCAAACTCCCAGGAAACTGGTCCACTTCCAGGGGGAATCTGCACACCTCAGCTTCAACACCCTGCGCCCCAGCCACCTCACCGTCCAGCATAGATAGCTGCAATGGATCACTGTCTGCTGCAGGATGACCTCCACACTCTCCACCCACACTCAGGAGGCAGTCCACAAACCCGACCCCACACCAACCTTAAACGTCTGTCATCCTAGATCCCGTTGGGCCATCTCTGTGCATCCAACCTTGCCCTGGCCACCGTTCTTCACATCCACCGTACTCCAGCATACAGGACATTGTTCTCCAACCTTGCCACACATACCTGGGACTCCCTCCCCAGGTACCTCCACATGAGCCATGACCCCTACGCCTTGATGATCATCTCCAAAATAGGTCTCTCAGCACAGTTTAGCAAGCACCCCCTCAGCAGCCAGAGGCCATCACAGGTGAATGTTGTGCTCCATGCCTACATTGTATCATACCTTGTGACCCATGTGTGTCCTGTACCAGACTCTGATCTCAGGGTATGGATGGCTGGAGTTAGTTCAACACTCAGGCATAGTTAGACATTTCCACACACATATGTCGTTGAATAATGCCAAATGACAGCAACATCTCATGTGCAGAAAAATAAGATTTTGGTAGATGTGCTAAGGTGCACTACCGGGGGAATAGAATCCAAAGTTCACAGGGGGAGATGGCATCCTTGTCAGTTGGAGTCATCAGAGTCCAGACCACAGTGTTGGTCATCATTGGTCAGACTGTGACCAGCAAGTCCATGTGGCAGAGAATGTCATTGGGTGAGGTGCTGCTGTTGCGCCAGAGGGCCAGGTGCAGGCCAGGTGACCTGGGAGATGGGGATGGTCCACTGACTATCACGGTCTTTTACGTGGACGACCCACCTTCCTCCGGGGACCCTCAGATGCAGACCTTGACGATGTTAGGGACGCTCCGTCAGACGAATCCTCCTCCTCCTCGTCCCTCCCTGTGTCTGGTGCTGGTCTACGCCTGGTGGTACAGGGAGGGTTTGCCAGGCTTTGGACGATCTGACGGAGTGATTGGCTCACGTCCCTGTGCACCGCCAGGAGCTCAGCCAGTCTTGCCTCCATCCGTCCTTGGTGTTGTTGATGACTGGCATGATGCTCGACCTGCAGATTCTTAATCTCATCGAGGGTCCCCTGCATCCCGAAAAGTCTGGACACGACCTGGTCGATGCCTCTGGTGTCACGCCGGTATGAGTCCAGGATGTTGCGTATGTGTGACACACCGGTGTCCTGAGCTGGCTGGTCAGGTTCGCGCCTCCGCCTGCCTCCACTCCCACCACCCCTGCCCACTTGAGCCTGGCCTGCCCTTGTGGGCACATCGGGTCTACGGGACCCCTGAGGGATGGCATTTGCAGGGTTGCCTGCCTCCTCCTGGGTTCCCGGAGAACCTTGTCCCACCTGGTCAGACAGGCTCTGTTGTTCAGTGCGAGCAGGGCTCCTGGGTGTGTCCTGGGATGTGGCAGGAATGGGGGTGGTGGCTGGCACAGATGTACCTGACGCAGGTGCTGCAGGTGCATGGGCACCAGAGGGGCCAGGTTGGTCGGGGTCATCCACGGAGTGGTGAGAGTCGTCGCTGCTGGTGGGATCGTCTTCACGCGGAGCCTGGGACAGTGATTCTTCCCCCCCCCAGTGTTGGGGGGAGATCGACGACGTTGCCCTGTGTGTGAGAGAGAGACAATGTCAATGGTGTTTCCTGCCACATCTATGTTTCATACATATTCAAGTTGACACAGTTCCTCCAGGTAGTTGGTTGTCCCTAGCATTCCTCTCAATGTCCACTTGGGTATGGGTATGTTGCGGGGGACATATTGGGATGTTCTCCTGAGTGTTTGACCTGTAGATTGGTGGCTCTGATGCTTATTTGGCTCTGGATTGGTGCAGTTGTGTCACATGTCCATTGTGGGAGTGTGTAAATCCGTTGCCTGCCCGGGGGGTGTGTGCTTGTGTTAGGGGGGGTGTGACCGGGCATTGTGTCGTGTGTAGTGTGAGTTGTCATTGGGTCTCCCAGGTGATGTGTCTGTCCCCTCATGGTGCATGCTGGCATGATAGTGAGTGTGAGTTCCTGTGCTAGATACCTGTGCTTGTGGAGTTGGAGTTTGAGTGTACAGTGGTCCCAGGAGGGCCTTGTGCTGCATACAGCAGGGCCCAGTGTCAGCTACCTTGTCAGTAGTTTGCCAGTCCCTGTGCATTGTGCATGGGTATGTACATATGCCATATGGGCTGAGGGCATTGTTGTCTGCGTCTCATTTCCACAATGTGTTGTGTGGGGCCCACCCTCCCAGCCTCCCGGACATGCAGTCTTGTGTTTGTGGTTGTTGTAGGCTTGGACATGGCCTTGCCTTGATTTGTGAAGGGTGCATGGAGACGTTAGTGGCATGAGCGTGGTTTGTGAGTGTGGTTGTGTGCGGTGAGTGCTTGGGGGAAGTTGCGTGCATTTGGTGTATATGTTGTGTGGACCCCATTGCCCCCATGTTACGTAAGTTGTTTGTGTACTCACCAGGCTCTGCGACTCCTTCGACTCCGTGTACTCCCACCGGCGGTAGCAGGGCCATCACCTTCTCCTCCCAGGGATGGTAGTGTACGGGTCTGCGGGGCGGCCCACCTCCAGGGATGTTAGTCTGGGCATATTCTTCATTCATTTTCCTCTTGACCGCCCGGCGCAGATCGTACCACCTGGCTTGGAATTCATGCCTGGTCCTTCGGACGGGCGCAACAGCATTCACCTTGTCGACAATCCTCTGCCACATGGCAGATTTTTCAGCTATGCTGGTCTGTCTGACCAATGTTCCAAACAGCTGTGGCTCGACTCTGATGACTTCGTTGACAAGGATCTCCAGCTCCACCGTAGTGAACTTTGGATTCTTGTCTGTGGGCATGGTGTGGGGTGTGGGTGTGGGTGTGGATGGTTGTTGGTGTGTGGATGTGAATTTGACGGTGTGTGTGTGAATGTGAAGAGGGGGATGTTTGTGAAGGAGGTTGTGTGAAGGTGTAGTGAAGGTATCAGTAATGTAGAGTTGTTTCTCTGTGGGGTCTGGCTGCAGTGAGTCTGTTGCAAAGGCTCATGGGTTGTGTGTGTGGGCCCTTTTTATTGGTCCATTTTTGGGTGTGGCTGTGTTTGAATTTTGGTGGGTGTGTTATAAGAGGTGGTTGTGATTTAGGGCCTCTGTTTGCCTGTTTGGATGTGCCAGGTCAGTCATTGAGATGTATTTTGTCATGTAGACGTGTTTTGTGGTGTTGTGCGAGTCGAATTGACCCTCCTTGTGCTGTTTGACAGTGTCCTGGTTCTGTAAGAGTCTTTTTCGCGTAGGTACGGTCAGTTCTCTATCTAACGTTATATGTGCAGAGTATAGCTATTTGTAGCATATTGTAAAAACCTCAAGAATTTCCTTTGAGAATATCTTGAGATCACCCTACTGAACACTCACATTGGCTACTACATTGCTTCTGGCATGTTCTTTAATCAGGCATGCAAGAGTTCCACTGTGGCGCACTCATGGCCCATATTGCCCTGCCTGTACTGCTTTACCAAGAAACTTCCCCTCTCTGTCTGCAGTTTCTCTGAAGGAGATTAAGATTAAATTGATGCAGCTGTTGTTGAAGGATCACTGATGATTGTCACCTGCCATTCAAGGTCTATAAGTTCTTTCTCCAATTCAAATAATTGGGTCCTTATCACTATTAGGATGCCACACCCCTCGTATTACATTCTAAAAAGCTTCCCACAGTGTAGCGTGCATTCCCACAGTATTTTCATTTATTGTAAAACATTCCTTTAGCACTTACGTCACTTCAGAATTAAAGGCTGCATCCCTAAGGGCCTGTGATGGGAAGCTCGAAAGCCTCATTCCTTCTCCCTTCCCAAAGAATACCAGTTGCAGTAAGACTGGGGAATGGTCCGACAGGGTACGGGGAAATGTATCTGTTCAAGCAGCCACCCCGTCACCCATAGAGAACAGAGACAAAAACCTATTCTGTATGAGGTGTTAGGAACTTTTGAATAGAATGAATATCCTCACTCCTCTCCATATTTAGCCCACCATGTGTCCTGTAGTTCTAATATTTCAGAGTCATACTTTAGTCTAGCGCCCATAACTTCAGACTGTGCAGAGAACTGCTGCGACTTATCTCTGCATATGTCTATTAACGAATTAAGGGCCTATTACGAGTTCAGCGGCCTTACTGCTGTCCCGCCGCGGTTGCGGTCCCTTGAAAACTGCTGTAGCAGCGATCTTCTACCCACCGTATTAAGATGTGACAGCTGGGACAGCTGATACCATGTCTCTCCCCCCCATTTAGATATCTTCCTAGAGGTAATATGAAGATTAAACCAAGTTTTAAAATGCTGTGCTTGCAAGTTAGCAGATAGTAGCAGTGTCTGGGCTAATGATACTACCACTTACCCATCATGAACCTGAAATGCTCCCTGCCACCATCTGATGTGTTTATCAATGTCATCATGCATCAAACAATTTAGGATCTTGCAGAAAATTCTATCGGAGATTACTGGTCAATTATCAGATCAACTAGCTCCACTTTATTAAACTCCACTAGCCCCCCCTGTTTTTTGTCCAGGAAATGTCTAATCTGTAAATATTTAAAGAACTCATTATGCCTGAATTTAAATTTCATTCTAACATCCTCAAATGTATTCATAGAATTATCTAAAACAAAATCGCCCAAAGTAAATGGACTTTCCTCCTTCCATCTTCTCACATCAGGATCCCAGACGATCTCTGGTAAGATAGGGTTTTCTTGTCTTGATGTATAAGAATGAAATCGTCCGATACCCAGTTTCGTCCGTCAGCTGACCAAACTCGATAGGCACAGGAAACAGTTTTAAACCTAACTCTTTTACAAAACCCAAACTCTAACTGAGGCAAAAGACAGCCTGTTGCCTCTTTCCTTAGCAGCAGTTCATAAATCGTGGGTAAGCCTTCATCTACACCTTTCTACTCCTCTTTCGCGTAGAGTAATACAGCCATCTTCTGTAAAGCTGTGGTCCAATAATATAACCAGAGGATTGGGACTGCCCATCCCCCACATTCTCTCGGGAGAGTCATAAATTTCAGAGCTCTTCTTGGTCGGGTGAAAGCCCACAAAAATCTCTATTTCCAATGGGAAGGCCCTTAAAAATACAAAATTTTGGGTTGGAACATCATCTTTACTAGATTACTTTTCCCAACCAGGGTTAGTCGAAGGTTGTTCCATCTCGCAAAGTCTGCTTTCATTTTCTTGATACTTCTCTGTCCGTATTTATGTTAAAATCCCTACATATGACTAGCAGCAGGGGCCAGTTAGTGAGCTCGATATTTTGCCATTCCAGCAAATCTGCATCATCCCCTACGGCTCCATAAACTGAGCAAAGAGTGAAGGAGCTATTTTTGTAACAGAATTCCATAATGGTCCAACAGCTTTACTTATCTGCCTTATGACTCAGAAAGTGGCAGTTCCCCTTCCGAGCTAGGATTGCAACCCCCCGTGTTTGCGTGCCTTGTGTTGTACAACATATAACCTGGTACCATTTAATATCTAACATATTGCGTCTTGCCCTTTCAATGTGGGTTTCTTGAAGGCATATTATGTCTGCTTTTAAATATTGCATTAATAGGTTATTTATGCCACATATATTAACTGTGGCTACCCGTAAATTGCTCATCTTTCAGAATATGCCTCTACCTCTTTGCTGCTGCTAATACTGCCCATTCTCTCTGCTTGGAATCTCCCCCCCAAATACCTTCCCTGAGAGTCCCACCCGCCCTCCGCCTCTACCACTGTCTGTCAGGTCTTCCGAGACCCGAATGATGCCACCTACCAAACACATCATCCCGGACTCCAGACCAAACTACCTGTGACCTCGTGAAACAATGACAAATCAGGACTGTCTTCTACCCTTGTAGAATCTGCGAACCCAACCTACTCCTTTTCCACTTTGACCAGCCCTCAATATTTCTTTGAAGTATTCTTGTGCCATCATCTCCAACATAAATGTCTGAGTCTTTCCTTTACTTACGACTTTGAGGCGGGCTGGATTAATCAGAAATACTTCACATCCAAGCCCCTGAAATGGGGAAAACAGCTGGCGTTGTCACCCCCTTCTTTCAACAATTATGTGGCAGACGTCTGGTAGGGCGAAAAAAGTATAACCATTAAAGATCTCGTTGCCTCAGGTCTGGCCATCTCTGCTATTGCTTGTCGAAGTAAAAGGTTTCCAAAGAACACTAGGGTCGCTCTTGGTTTTTCTGGCTGTTGTAAATGCCAATTTATCTTCAGCATCAGTGGAAACCTGTGCACTTGTTGCACCGCCGCTTCCCAGTTCCATTGTGCAAGCTCGGAAAGGCTCATTTTAACAAATCCACCATAAAAGCCCTGATATAATTTTCCTCTACATTTTCTTTGACTCCAAAAAATCTTGTTATTTCTTTGTTGCCGATTTTCAAAGTCGTCCAGCTTCCACATCATATTCGTAATTTGAGTTTCATTAGCCTCATGTTGTTTCTCCAGAGCACCCACCCCAACCACCAACACCTCAGTCTGTTCTTCTATCTGAGTGATTCTTTTAGACATTTCAGAACAAGATGTATTCACTTTATGCATCGCCCCTTTTAGCTTTTTAGTGGTTAGGTGGTGTCATTTATTCTCTGTGCGGGCCTCCACTTATATTTGTTTCAGCATGGAATATATGAGATCCATAGTGGTTGCTTCGGTCTTTTCTGACTGCACTTCTGTTCCCTCTTGCGATGTGCCTGTTGCCCCTGGAATAGCATCCTCCAACATCTCATATGTTGCAGAGTAGTCCCATTGTAGTTGCCTGGTAACACTGGGGTCTGAATGCTGGCCACCCTCACTACCCCTTATCTTGACTTTACGTTTCTTTTTATGAGTGAAAATGCGCTTCTGTGTAACAGTTTTAGCACTACTACTGTTCCCCAATGTACCTACTGTGATCACCTCATCTATCCGATCTTCACTTACTCTGGATAAATCTGAGTCATCTGTCAATGAATAGAATTTATCAGCCACCTCGGGGGAACCTACATTCAACCTCTGACGATTATAGACCTTTCCCAGCGGTCTTTGCGCATCTAACTGATCTTTCAGCAAAGATCTATTGCCTCTCCCTCAGCAGGGCATTCCCCCACTCCCCCCCTTCTTCTGCCCTCTGCGTCTTTGGAGCATCTAAGTCTGCCCCTCCCTCAGCTTTTACAATAACACATGCATCTGGGCGGCCATTCTCCTCTATATTCAAATGAGGTAAATCGCCTGTACTCAGAGTTCTTGCGGGAGGGGGAGTCATTCAGTAGTTCCTTCTTTTCCTTGAGGGGTATTGCCATAGGGTTCTTAGAGCTTTTCACAGTTTGCCATTGTGGTTTAACAGGAAAAATCAGAGGGATCACCTGTTCTTTCTCCTTCTTCTTAGGCATAATCATCTTGGCTCTTATGACCGCGTCCGGTTGGGGGGTCAGACTGAGATCACTCACACCTGTCCCCGACACTCCTCTCCCTGCGTCGAGGTCTCACCCCTCTTCCGTACAACAGTTCCTGTTCGGTGCTGAGCTGCTGTGGGTCACTCCTGAAACTGTGGAGTCAGCACCCTTCCTGCAATGATATTTCAACTTTCTGCAGCATTATCCACTGCAGACTGTAGTGTAGTTCCTATATCCCTGATAGGCTCTGCGCATTGGAAAAACATACACTATAGATTTGACATAGGACTGAGGTCAGTATGTCTCTATCGAGTATATTAAACTTAATTACTTGAGTGTGCCAGCTAACTCAGTGGTCACTAGAAACTTCTCGAATATACAAGAAGGGATTAGTCTCTGACAACCGCATTAACATGACAACTTTGTTTCCTTTTAGAATCGGAACAGTCTCAGATTCGTGGAAACAATAGATAACAGTTTCACTCAGTCAATCGGGCATGCTTCGTTTCTACAGAGTTGCACAGAAATAAAGAGATGGTCTTTTCATGCAAGAGACACGAATTGCTACAATCGTAAGACAGACTGCAAAGTACAAAATGTACGAGGTTAGCAGTAAGATAAAGTAAAACTGCAATAGCATGGTTTCAAGCTATGACATATATTAATCAAAATACATACATAAATAACAAACTAAAATGTGATACTCATCTGATGCTTCTAAATTGTCCTACCCCAGTGTACCTAACCTAAGTGCAGTACGAGGTTTGAAGTAGGTGCCATTTCTAAAGTATAGCTAGCTATATTTTAGCTTAGCCAAGAGTTGCCAAAGGTTTCTCTAAGTTCTATTCAGCTCCAGTCCTTAGAATGAGAGAGGTTGGAATTTATTTTCTTGACTCGATAGTCTAATCCCCGCAAGGGAAGTCAGAGAGCACTGGAGCTGGATTCTCTGCAAGGAGGATGGCAGCATCAGGTCAGTGCATCAGGCTGGAACTCGATCTCCTTCCGAACTTGCCGTGGCAAACCGCGTAGTCTGGGTTGGATCGAATCCTCCGGGAACCGCAATTTGCCAGGGCAAGTGCTGGTATATTTATACCTTGAAGGTGTCTAGGAATGCCAATATTGACGTAAAAGTCGGGCAGAGGAACGTCATGAAGGAACCCCTAAGGAAAAGATGTTCATGCATACTTAATGAGTTCTTGGAGAAATCAATATTCAAGCTGAGGGAAATTCCTAAAGGCTTATGGGTCTGGTTTTCCAAGAATTTGTTGTGACGTGGATGGACGGATGTAGGTGGCCATGCCTGTATTTGGTTTGTATGGACAATGTCTAAATAAGGGCCGGATTTCTATGGCCAAATAAGGGCAATGTGAATTGTACCTATATAAGGGCATAAATCGGGAAACCTATATACGGAATCTAAATCTGCACACAACAAGACCTGCTACCAGCTGTTGACCCAAGAAACCGAGTGCTCCACTCATAGGAGCAGCGAGACGCTGTCTCTCCAGCCACCAGGCGGGCAACTAGAGCCAAATTTCGGGGGGGGCGGGGGCTGAAAAAGATTTTGGGGGAGGGCTAATTCTTCCAGCCATAGGCAGAGTGGCTCAAAGAAGGGGTGAAAACACAACAAAAGCCTCATTAACAAGTAAATGGTCTTTTAGAGACCTGTGAAGTACTCGGGTGCGGCTGCAATTAGAGGGTCGCCAGCCCGCGAAGCTGTCTCAGCCGGGCTGACACAGATGAAGGGGGGGCTGAAGCTCGGTGAGCCCAATGGGTGTTGCGCGCCTGCCAGCCACCGACTCTGATCAGCAGGTAGCAAAAATCTGTTGGCTTTACACTGTACATCCTATTATCCTAGCAGTATTCCGTTTGCCATTTGTATTGCTTTAAAAAAAAAATGTTTCCCCTTTTCCTGAGATCAATGATCTCCTCCATATTTACATGGTTAAATCCTTCATACCGGTGTCGGAGAAACTCAGTGCCGCGGCGAACTAAGTGGACGCCATCTTGCCAGGAGCGTAACACAGGCCCCCGCAGACCCCGCGTTGGGGGGCCCCCCGAGTTGTAGGGGGCACCCTCATAACAGAACTCAGCCCTGAGAGCTCCTGATTAAATCCAGAGTGGGGGCCCCTTTGTGTACCTCAACTTTCGTTACGCCACTGCATCTTGCCCTCTGCAAAAAAAAAAAGAATCTGCTATTTTAAAGCAGAAACCAGACACATTCAACTAAAAGTCTTTTGTATCCTTAACTGGGCATATGCCATTCAATCATCGTCGTGGTGACCATCACGTGGGGCAAGTCGTACATCTGAAAGGTTGGTTTTAACAAATATGCAATGTTACGGTTAGTTGACATTATGTTTATCTGAGTGTAAATAAATGGAACACATATGAATAAAAAGGCAAATTGAAAGTATGCGCTGGGTTTCAAAGGCACAAACTTCACGACTGCATGAATAATTGAGCAGCTCACAAAAGGTGCAAGTGCGCATGATTTTAAACCTTCGTACGTTTGTTTCAGGGTTAATTTAGCGTCAGAACTACACTGTTTATTTTCCGCGTAAACCATTTATCAGCTCAGTGCTCAAGCAGAGTTATCTGCCAGAGTTTGTTTTCCCTTGTTAGTCTTGACACACTTGGATAGCTTTCTCATTGTTTTCAAAATAAATTGCTTAAAGCACATTTCGCAAGAAGCAGTTTAGGAAATTCAGATTATAGAAGGTGAGTTTGTGTTGTTCTTGCTACAGAAATACAATTACAGTTAGAGTTATGTAGGTTAAGAGAGATCCAAATAAAATATTTCCACATTATATTTATTTTCCCTCCCATGTAGGTTTGTTAAATTGAAAATATTCTGATTGCAGTAGTCAGGTGAGTCATACCACATTCTATCCCAGTTTTATGAAGAAACAAAAAAATGCATCCCTCTATGCTGAGGATAGAAGGCCATGTCACATAAATCAAGCACTGGTGTTCGGTACGGTTTAGAGCGGATCCTGGGGCATATCAACAAGGGCTTTATCTCTGCTTTTTTGGCTTTAAAAGCCCAAAAAGCAGAGATAAAACTAGCACCCTATCAACAACAGGGTGCTAACATGCTAATTTGCATGTTAGCACCCATTTACTCTACGCTTCCCCTTGCATCTCTAATGAGATGCAAAGGGGGCGTTCCAGAAAAAAATAATAGGAGAAATGTCGCTAAGCGACATTTCTCCTATTATCAAGAATATCGCTAACCCTGTTAGAGACAAAAAAAGCAGCGCTAACCGCGGTTAACGCTGCTTTTTTACGTCTGGTATTTTTCTGACTTAGCCATGATATCCTATGGAAGGAGGATATCATGGCTAAGTTTGTCTGTCCCTATCAACAAGCTAACATGAGATTATCGCTGGGTTTCCAGCGATAATCTCACGTTAGCCACTTAGCGTGAGGATTTTTATCGCTATTGAGATAAGCGTTGCTAATAGCACGCTATCTCAGCGATAAAAATCAACGCTAGCCGGCGATGTTGTTGATATGCCCCCAAGTCTCTTAAGTGTTTGAAGAGCTGGAGCAGCGCTATTTTATCACCCCAAAGAGTGGTAGATGATTGCTTGTCAAGGGAACTTCCAAGTCATGTGCTGCTTATGGCTGGAAATATAGCAGCGTTTGATGACAAAACTAAACAACTAGGCATAGGGAGAGGATGTAGCCTAATGGCTAGGGCGGTCGACCTCAAATCTGGGGAATCGGTTTCGAATCTTGGCAACGACGCTCAACATCCTTTGATTCTGGGCAAATCACTTAATCTCCCCATGCCTAACAAAAATGAATGTGTCCTCATGTAACGCAACTGGTGCTAATGTAAAGCACTCTGATTTCGGGTCAAGTTTGCGCAATATAAAACTTTAGAAAAAAGAACAAAATATAATATACAAAGCAACATAACATGGTCCATCACAACAGTCATACAGAACAAGACACAAAAACTGCAGTACAATAAAACAAAATCACGCTGGAATATTGCAGCACAAAACAACAGGACACATCACACATACACAAACGTTCTTGTCACCCATTACCACCTCCAGAATTCTGTTTTCTTACTACAGTGGTAAAAGCTGTTTAGAGCATGTACTACCTAAATAGCACAAATGAAAGGTGTTTTGTGGTTTGGCCCTAAACTTCTACTTTCTTAATATTTTTGGCTGCATGGTGGTGTACTGGTGCTCATGTGTTTCAAGACCTGCAGCTCTTTTTCAAGGCACAACCAATTAATGTTACTTGTTTATTGTACTCTATTCCATCTCTTCCTATGATTTGTCTGCCTTAATGGTTTATGTATGGTGTGTGTGATTTATTCATTCTTACAGATTAGTCAGAAAGGATTAAAATAAATTAGGTTAGAAAATTTAGCATTTTCCATTATATCTAACATAGGAATATTTGATCTCCACTGTAGAAAGAAATGCTGCATGGAAAAAAAAAATCAAATCAAACATGAATCTAGAACTTTACTCAGGGAAGATCAATTGCTTTATTGAAATCCATTTTAGTCATTTTTACAGAATTAGCATCACACAAATGTGACAGGGTTTGCATATAAGGATTAAAAAGGTAGAGGTATGTTGTGAGTTTAAAAAAAATGCTTATAACTTTAGCTCCATTTGAATAAGTTGCAAGAAATGTCACAGATAGCATGTTTAGACAACTTTTGGTATTTTTACATTTGTACTAATTCGAGGGCAGGAAAGTTAAACATAGAAATAGTATCAATTTATTTATACCTGTGGCATCCTTTTAACAATTCACATGAAATTTGACATTCATTTAGAATGTTCGGTCTTTTGTGGATATTGTAACTTTCATAAAGCTCCATCAAGGGAGTTAAAAGTGGGGGGGACATTAACCTTGACATGTTTTAATAACATTATTGCTGTTTAATGAATCTACATACAATTTGTCAGGCTGTTGCCAAGTTAAACCCATTGCAGGGATTTCTGATTTCATGTAATTTTAAGAAGGGGTAGGTAAAAGTTAAGGAAAAGGCAAAAACATGATCGGGTTGTTAATAGCTTTGGTATAGTGTTATGGATCAGCACAGCACTGGCAGACACTTTCCCTGCTTAGTTTCATCCTGATATTCTGAGTATAATACTGATTTAGTGAGGGAGAATACTGAATGGGGAGGGCTCAAAACGCAATGTTTCCCATTGTGCTCTCATACTAAATTTTTATGTAAGCGACAAACAAAAAATGCAGAAATGAATTATATCAAACTTGACACAAAAATAGACCTTTGCTCATGAAGCCAACTTATCTTTGTTTGGTGTAAATTCGTTCAGTAGTTTATGATTACAAAAATGTGACAGATGTGTTTAAAAGGGTTAATAGTAAGAGGTAACTGGACTGTTGGTCAAAGGACAGTCCTCAACCCTAGGTTTGCAGACTGCTCTTACACCTAAATAAAAAAAAATACATTGGATAAAGATGCTCCTTGCTGCAATCATCCATTTCGAGTTACCTCCCAAAGTTGGGTGTGATTGGCTGGCCACAACTGAAAGTTTTTTGTTGCAACCAAAATTATAGGAAATGTGTCTTGGCCCCATGTGCTATCAAAACAATTGAGAAAATCCAAAAGGGAACAGAGGGCACATTTCCTGACCCATCAGCTCATATGGGAGGGGTTTCAAAGTTACCCCGTTTGTTTGACTTTAGGAAACAAAATATATCCATGGGGTTTGAGGACCCAGGCCAGGATTATTGAACCTGAATTGGCGGTTCACATACCCATCTCCTGCATCTGCAGACCTAAAGTGTGGGCTCCTGGACCCTTTATAATACCCCCAGGCACATACATGTAAGACAGTATTATTATAAATTATATATAGCATATGCAATAAAAAATAAATTAAAGGGGTCCACAGGGCTGCCAAAGTCAAACAATGCCAGATTTGTGCTGGTCTGTCAAGGGTGCTGGGGAACGGAGGATCTAGAAAGTGGCTTTTCCCATTTAAACACCATAGGAACAATTGCTTTCCACTAAGGAAACGACACTGAATGCCTTTTCACCAGTCTTGTGATATAATAATAATATTAATATTAATAATAAAAATGATAAAAATAATAATAATAATAATAATAATAATAATAATAATAATAATAATGGCAATGTAGAACTTTACTCCGAGGAGTGTCTTTGTTTGGTTATATGTAAGTTTGTCAAAGCTTTTTGAAGAATTGGTGTTCTAAAATATGTTGTCTGGGATTGAAAAGTTCAAAAGTTAGAAATATCTAGATTGTGAGATACAGATATGTCAAGGGCTTGCTTTGCCTGTTCATCATGTAAGGTGACGCAAGAGCAATACATGCCCTTAAGTGAGATTTACTGTCCACGCAAAGCCACCTTGCGTGGTTCTGCATGGCATACTAAATCTGGAGTATCGTAAGGCAGTACAAGTCACTGCCTTTCTTTGCTATGCCCTGGTGCCCTAGAAAGATGTCTCATGGGTGGAGCGTGAGTGTTCCCTCACATCCACCAATGCTTTATGGCGCATTTAAAGATTTACTAACCCCAGTAATCCTGGGAATGCATCAAATTGATAAGCCTTCCCATGGGAGGCGTAATAGGAGAAATATGTTTATATCTCCTAATTTATTCCTCTCTCTATGTACGCTGAAAGCCTCAGAGGATTGTTTGGTTTAGTGCAGGAAGAGTCCCTTCCTGCATGAAAGCAATCCTGACCATGAAATAGAAAATGAAATCCTGGCTGCTGATAACCTACTCCAAGCAATGCCCAGAAAGAACTTGCTTTGAAATCTGCATCTGCTGAACAAGAGGTTTTCTGTACAGGAGAGACAGTGAAACCTATGAAGACCCCAAAGGTTTGCTTTGTCTGTAAGGGTTCTTCAGCCTCGCCCCAGGTGAAAAGAAGCTCAGTGCCAGGCTAGTCATGTGCAACCTGTGAGACCAGAAGAGCCAAGAGAGGACTGTACTCCTTTCGCATTTCAACAATGTGGTGATGAATTCAATTTAAACAAGAGTGACTGTATTTGAAGAGCTAGTTGGAGAGGTCAATTGCACAATAAAAAGTGGATATCCCACACCAGCGACTTTTTAAGGCATGGGGAATGTGGGCAATTGCCAATGCCCCCACCTTTATAGGGGTCCCCCTGAGAAGGTGGCCCGAGCCTCTTTCTGTTTCACCTCTGTATATTATTATATTTCAAAGTCTCCTTCTCTCCACTGTCATTTTGGGGATTTGGGAGTCCTAGGTCATGTTTCAGTTGTTTTATTTGATCCCATTTCTCAAAGTTTAATGTGTTCATTAATACTCTAATTCATCAATAGCAGTTGAATTAGCACAAAAAAGATAGCTAACCTCAATATTGGTCCAAACAGGGACCCCAAAAAATGTCATGACTGGGGCCACAAAATATCTTAAGGTCTCAAGTGTCCAACATCTTCAAAATGTTCCAACAGAGATACTAAAAGAAGTAGAAGATAAAAACAATATTCATCCCAAACATTTCACACTACTCTATAGAGTGCAAGACCAATGGATGGTGCAGAGAGCAGAACTTACAAACTGGGACAGAAAAGATGGAACATAATCATCAGTAAAGATACATATATGTATTAAAATTAAGCTATAATTTGAAAATGAATCATAAAACCACTGAAATATACCAGTTATGGTTACATTTCAGACATATGACACACTGAATAATCATTCAAACCACAAGGCACACATCAGATCCAGTGCTCATGATCGCACAGCATTTACACCAATTAGTAACAACCCCTAAAAGCAAAATTACACTAAACATCAGCACATATTCAAAACAATAAATAATAGTATATCCGTAATTCTCTTATTGATGGTGTTAATGATAATGTGATAGATAATCTCACCTGAAATGTTTAATTGCACAGGTGGGCTCATGAATATTTTATTTAGTCTGTACAGTGCTGGCTGGTTCCCAAGACTGATCTTTACTACCATACCCTTTCCAAGCAATCAAGTAAAACAAGCTTCTTTGTACTTCGAATTCCAAATGTCTATCCAGGGTTATGGGTGACGGAGTCAAGCAGGATGGGTCTGGGCACAAGAGGGATTCAATAGGGACACATGAAACACTGTATGTAGGTGTAAATCTTCTGCCAACTGTAATTTCTCAGCTACTAGGTTAATGATTAATTCAATAGAAAAGGAACGCAAATATCTGGGTTGTAGCTTACGTGGCACTTGTAATCTCAGGTGTTTAGTGGACAGTGAAACTCGATCTCTAACCTTGTTGTCTGGAAATGATGTTGTCGATGTCTGTTGGCATATTTTTCCATACTCAACTTAGCCCGATGTAAATGTGATAACACCTGCTGTTGTGAATCAGCCAGTTGTTTGACAAAGTTTTGTACAGCAGGTACATTTTGAGAGTGCATTACAACATTTTTGGCCAACATATGCGCATGCCTACCGGTTAAACAATAGAAAGGGGAAACCCCAGTGGCTGAATGCTGTGAGTTATTGTAAGCAATTTCTTTGAAAGATAACAAGGATTCACAACCCTTAGAAGCAGAGGTCAATAGACATCACAGTGTTTGTTCTAAAACCTGGTTTACCCGCTCCGTCTTCCATCAGTTTGTGGATGATAGGCAGAGAAGAGTCGGGCATCAATGTTCACTGATGTGCAAAGACTGTGCCAAAAATTGGGAAATAAAGTTCAGAAATGATGACAGAGGGAAGTCTGTGCAATCGCAAGATTTGTTGAATATACAGCATGGTGAGGGTCTTGGCAGAAGGTTTTTCTTTTAGATGGGAGAAAGTAAGCCTTTTTGCCCTGATCACCCCCTTTTTTCGTTGACTGATACTGATGGTAACTGACTCTGACTGAGCCCTGGACTCTGCTAGCCAGGACCAGGGCCAGTGCTCTGATTGAAAATGTGTATGGTAATTAGGTTTAAATACAATTGGCACTGCCAACCTACCTGTAAGTCCCTAGAATATGGTACGGCACGTAGGTTTAGAAGCCCAGCAGCTTTGAGACATTTAAGTGAGCACTACTGTGTGGCCTGCTGCAATTTTAAAAGTCAGCCCTGCTTTGCAAGCTGCTTTTAAAATGAAATACAACCAAATTCAACTTTGGATTTAAAAGTACTTCCAAAGCATGAAACTGGCTTTTTTTACATATACATCACCCTAAGGTATATCGTAGGTGCCTCCAGAGTAGGGTGTCATGTAAAAATAAGCAGGCATATTTTAAAAGATGTTTTAAATGCCCTTGTGAAAAACTACAAATGTTGTTCTTACCAATTGCAGCACTTTTAGCTCCATAGGAGAACATGGAAATAATTTAATACAATGTATCTATTGACTGGAGTGAGAAATAATACTTCAAGGACTTAAAAGATTGGTATTGATAAATCCAAAAACGTGCCACAGTTGAATTTATCATAACTAATACAGAAGAGAAGTCATAGAACTTTCTTTCCTGTAAGCAAAAATCCAGCCTTCTAGCAGCCTCTCCTGATTGCCTAGCGGTAACATTCTTAGCCAAACTGCTTTGATGAGGTGATAAGTGGCCTGCATAGAGGCAGAGGTTATCTGATTTGGGGAGCGCTGCAGCTGCAAAGAACAGGTCAGAATGGGGTCTGGTAAATAAAAATGGGCTTCAGTGAGAGTAGGACAGTGAGGAATGCCAGCCAGGCCTACCTCCTTTTCCTGTACCCTCCAGTCACATGGCAGCCCCAAGAGTGGAATTTGCAGAAGGCCTGGAAAGGGAGTGTTAAGGGAAATGAGCCACACAAGGGGATTTGCTTAGCCAGGTCTTACTCTGAAGGAGAGGAATTCTCCATCTTGAATTTTAAAGTGCATTACTTTGTGAGACAAGAATATGCCACACTTTGGAGGGACTGGCATGCTTCTGGGTGGCAGCCCGTACCCCATTGGTCAGTTGTACCCTCCTGCTTGTCACCCCAGAACATTGAATAAATATGTGAGAGCTGCATAACAACTCAGATCTGCTGCCTGAAACTACAAGGAGAAGAAGGACTGCCCTGCTAGAATCCTCGTCTGCACCCCAAAGGATTGCACTCTGAAGGACGGCTCCTGCTGCACACTTGAAACTACAGCCCTGAGGACTTTGCCTTGCTGCAAAAAGGATTAGGAAGTGCTCTCCCTGAAAGCAACAAGTTAACAGAGCTCACCTGCACCATTTCCCCCAAGATGTCCCCAGGCTGGAGGGTGTACAGTGGACTTTTAAGGTTTTAACCAGGTGCATTATGGGAGCTGTGATCCCAACTTCGGAGGAGCAACTCAGAGAGCCTGGAACCTTGGATATGTGTTGTGGACACTTTGAACCCTCAAGAGGAACTTCAGGAAGAAGTTCCGGATGTTTGGAGTAATGTTTGGAAAAAAAGCTCCATAAGGTGACCGACCCGACGTTGGAAGTCAAGCCAACTATCTTGCACCACAACTTGGCCTGGATTTCAGGTTCGGCCCGCTGGCAGCTCGGAAGCTCAAGACTTCTAGGAGCTGACCAGGTGCTCCCTTTGAACCAAGCCGACTAAGCGGCTGCAAATCCAGGCTGCTGGAGAGGCCCGGTTGACATAGAGAGAAAATCCTCCAGAAAAGTTTCTAAGTGCGTAGGTAAAATTTTGACGGAGGCCTCTCCCTTAGTCTATCCAACTAGGGCTCCATCCGGGTCAGCCTCAAATGTTGACTTTGTCCCAGTCAAGCGTGACCAGACGTCCCAAGATGGCATTATATATTTGTAAGCACTAGAAAGTGTTTATTCTTTAAAAGTTCATATCTCCTGTTGCCAAAATTGGAGTTTTGATGTTTTGGTGTCATTTTAATCATAAATATATATCCTATATAAATTTGTGGTGGATTTTTATTGTGTTTTGTGCCATACCTATTTAATGTTTTGTTGTTTTAAAATGCTTCACACACCTGTCTCCGAAGTTAAACCTCCTAGCACCCAAATATAGAGGATTGAGCTAGGGGCTAATGTATTGAGACCTTGACGGGACATTATATTACACTGGTGGCCTTATTGCTAGTACTTACCCCTACCAATAATCCACCTTCTAACATGCGCCATCTTCGAAAAAAGATCTACTACCACCCAAAGGGTTGTATCGCCATTGGAGTTGTGGAAGTTAGTAATATAGTCCATGCTTATGCTACGCCAAGAATGTGGAGGCACTGGCAAGGTTCGTAAATATCCTGATGGGATGAAATGAGATGCCTTGTTTTGGGAACATATTGGGCAAGTCTGAACGTAGTCGGGCACATCCTTGCACAATGTGGCCACCAAAACCATCGCTGAAAGGGTTGCTAAGGTCTTTTGGATTCATGAATGACCTGCTAATGGGGTGTCATCACACCAGGTTAAGGTTTCCTGTCTTAATTCTTTCCTGGATCCTTGAGACACATAAGGTGGCACCATGATAAGGAAGCTCACTGTCTACATGATTATCATTTTCAGTCACCCAAGCATTTATTTCTTCTTGACTCATACTCAGTCTGACTTTATCCAAGAAAAGATTCCTGATTGCAGAGACCTATGATGTGTTTGGAGTCTACAATGTTTTGTTGTGTCTTTCCCTGGGAGTTCTGATTTGTTTCACTACAAAATATTAACCACCTTACTTGTCTAGTGGTCAAGGTCTTCAAGGACCTGAGATTCTTATGATTAGTGTATAGGGTGACAGTATGCTGGATCCCTTATAGGTAGTGTTGCCACTCTTGAAAGCATAGTTGAATTGTTAATATCTTGCGTTCTACAATTGTATAGTTCTGTTCCACTGGCAATGCCTTTTTGGAAAAGAAGGCAACTGGGTGCATGTGTCCTGTTGTGTTGTTGTGTTGCGATAAAATACCTGCCACAGTCAACTGGACAAACAAAGCAAAACCAAAGGGGATGATGGACGGAGTGTTGAACATTGCAAGCACTCACCCCCAGTCAACTGATCTGGGTTTAATCCATCATCATTCTTTAGCTCACTCCACCACCCCAGTTCAGACATGCCTCATCTTTCCTAATCTGCGGGCTATGTAAAGAACTGGCCAGGGCTAGATCTAAGATGTCTCCAGTAGCCCCTGAATCTATGAGGATTGGTAGAACCTGCCTCTGTTAGGGTGAAATGACAAGGGTGACTAGTATTGTTAAATTTCGTGGAACCTTATGTGAAGTATTAGCCAAGTAACAGGGGGTCAGTTCAAGAACCACACCGATTGATTGACACCTATCCATCTGGGTTCTCTAGTTTTCCTGCACCATTTCAGTTGTCAAGGCACTAGTCTTCTGAATTCCCTTCACTTTGGCGGAGCATTCTCTTGCAAAATGCCCCTCTTTATTGCAAAACAAACTTGGGTTTAATTTCTTTCTATGTTCTTTTCCTCAGTGGTAAAAAGGACTGTGCAAGTCCCCAATCTGCGCGGATTCTGTAGTATCAGATTCTTAGACTCCGTTTTTTTCTGCTCAGACCACACAACTAGCAGTCTGGTTTCCCCTCTGGTGTCCCCCCTTTTATTCATTTAACCTATGGTCAAGCTTGACAACTAAATCAAAGTAATTTGGAACAACCTGGAGGTAAATCTACAATGTTGGCAGGCAAGCCTTTAAATCATCTTTTAACCCTCTATAAAAGTGGGAGTTTGTTTTTCCTCTGGCCACTGGATTTCCGCAATTAATCTACCAAAGGCAGGAATGAAGGTAAAAAGATCCGTATTGCCTGGACGTAAGTTTAACAACTCATTATCACTGAACTAGACAAAAGTGTGATTAGCAAAGAGGCAGCGCATCGCCTCTTTAAATATTCCAAAATCATGTAAAACCGGGTCATTATTTTCTAGGGGTGGGTATAGCCCAATTTGCAGCTGTCCCCTGAGATAGGATATGATAAAGTCAATTCTAGTTGTATCTGAGGGAAAGGATCTGGGTTTACAAAGAAACTGCAACTAGCAGTGACTCCACAATGCATCAGATTTCTGACTATCCACGAACAATCGCTCGGGTGGGGCCAAAGGCACTGGGAGTGGAGTGGAAGTGTGACATGAACAGGATTAAAGTTTCCAGTAGCCGAAGCGCTTGTTGGGTTTCGCAAATCACCAAAGTGTGAAGATTGCAAAATGGGACATGTACCATTGAGAACCATCCTAGCTCCCCCCTCAGGTAACCATAGGGAGTTGTGATTTTCCATTTGCAAGGGTAGGACTTCATGCTGTACATCCCCTAAAGTCCTTACTAGAATTAAAACACTTGCTGTATCGCCAGACATGGCCTGGGCCAGGTCCTGAATGAGTATCTGGTCATCCATATTGTCTGACCGGTGGAAGCCTGCAAGGCTTGGACTTCTGTCATGCACTCATGTGGCCCCAACTGCGAAGACGATACTGAAGTAGATGCTGGACCTCCTATCCTCCCGAGGATTGGAAATGCCTAGGAATCCAAACCTTAGAACACACACTGCCCCCCAGGGGGAAGTGGGGTTGAAATATAATAAGAAAAGGTAGCCTTGCAGTATTGGATCTGCTCTACGGCTGCACAACACTGCATAACAGGATCTGTCACTTCTGAGACCTTTTACTTTGTGAGGTAGATGTGCCCTGGATGAGAACCTCTGTTTTTGCGAGGATGCAATGCACTGGAAATAACAAGAGGAGGCAGTTACCATCCGTACACTAACAATTCTCTAAATAGAATGAATAGAGTGGCCATACATTGACTTTAGTGACATGCACTTACAGGTTTCATCAGCAGCATGATATGAGAGCAGAATAACCAATATCACAGATTGGAGTTTGGAACAATCCCAAGAATTAAACTCAGAACACAAGGTTCATACATATAACAAGCATTGGCATAGCCAATAGGTCTCGCCTTTGGGACATTATAAGTGTTTAGCCATGCAACAGTTGATGTTGCACCAAGGATATTGTGCTGCATAATTAAATACTTATAAGGTCCCAAAGGAGAGACCTATTGGCTATGCCATTGCTTGTTTTCCTTTTCTAGTGTTTACGTCCATCTCCAGTGCCTCTGTAGGACAAAGCATATATTGTACCTAACTTTAAACATTTATCAATAAGGAGATTTGAACACGAAGATTTAAAAAATCATATTTTTTTTTATATACTGTTTTAAAAGACAGCAAATGTGGACCCCCATAGCAAATCCCAGTAAGTAAACGTAGTTTTAATATTAACGTGAGATAGAATTAAAAAGACAAAATGAGAGGGAGAAAGGATATGGAAAGGTTTAAGTATACTAGTGAGGGTATGGAATAAGTCTGCCACAAAAAAAGAGAAGAGCGAAAAAGAAGGAGCACTGAGGAGGGTGAAATTAGACGAACTTTTAAAATGGGAGACGAAGGTGGAGAGGATGTTATTGGACCCTAAAAAAGGGACAGAGAAGGAACGCAGGAGGGAATAAAGCAATGGTATCTCCCTATCCCCTCCAGGAACAGCAATTTAAAACAAGAATTGGCAAAGACCATAGGTTTTACCTATGCATCAAGGTTTTTTACATGTTTCACAGCAAAAAGCACTATGACGCGGCCAGCATTGATTGCGCATAGTACTTTGCACAACATTCTGCACTTCTGTGCAATATGTAAACAAGAAAAACTGCACAGAGGTTTGGATGGGGTCAAGCAACTTGAGGGAGGAGGGTGAGAAAGACACTGGAGAGTGGGTGAAATCATGGGGAGCTGGAGGAGGGAAAGAGAATGCAAGCACGTTGGGACAAATTCAACACAAGTGGGGTCTTTCAAAGACATCGACAGTATCAAATCATTGATGAAGAGTAAAAATGATTTCTTCCACAACTAGCCTAGGAGAATAAAATATTTGCTGTTTCCCTTGTATTGCAACCATGTGTGCATTGCAGAGGCTCACTCTGAAAGTGTTATTTATAATGCTCGATAAATATCACAGACTGTTCCATCTGTCTGTATTTTCTATGTTGGTGAGTTTTGTTACTTAAGTCGTTCTTTCACCACTGGCGATGCAAAAATGTTGAACTTTTTGATGTTCAAAATCTGGTCACCCTACAACCACTATGCAGGACTTTCTCTGGCAATGTCACGTTTTATGGGGTAGCAGTGTGACTGATGACATTACTTACTTTCTCATTCACGTCCAATCGGTACGGAGTAAACTGCATTTTCTTAGTTGTTTTCCTGCCAGTGTCCGGGACCACAAAGCTCGGAATACCAAGGGCCCCGGTGAAAGAGAACCCCCAGACAAAGACTCTGTCCTTTCTTTTGGCCCTATCGCCAACATACTTGAATGTTGGTAAGGGGTCATCATCATTCCTGCTCCCAGCTAATTGAGCAAGATATCTATAGGGTACACTCCCAGGTCAAACAGGATTACTTTAGAAGCAATCCCAGAATCATTGGATGATCATCCAACTACTCTAGAAGTCATTTTCACATCATCAGACATCATCAAGCTCTTGAAGTCATCAGCAGAGTTTAGAAACTTGAGCTCGATGACTTGTGGATGACTTGAAAATGAGCATCTGATGACTTCACAAGGTGTGACTATTCCTGATGACTTCAGGAGGATTTAAGAATGAGTATGCGATGACTTCACAAGGTGTGACTATTCCTGATGACTTCAGGAGGATTTAAGAATGAGTATGCGATGACTTCACAAGGTGTGACTATTCCTGATGACTTCAGGAGGATTTAAGAATGAGTATGTGATTACTTCATAAGATCCAATTGTGCTTGATGATTTGAAAATAAACATCCAAATCTCCACAAGCATCATTTCTTCTTAACATGATGAAATTGCTCCTTATGTTTTGAGAATAATTATACTTCTAGTGCAAGAGGTAAACACCCATTACAACTAATCTTTTACCACTACTACCATCACCCCGCATACCATCACAATGCAACTACCATTACTCGGCAATGCCATTACAACGCATGGCATTACAATGCATATGCATTTACCACACATGCTTTTACAACAAAATTTGTTGTAAATGCATGAATGGTAGAAGCATATGTGATTTATATGTAAGTATAAGGTATGTATAGGGTTTGGGTTTTGGAGTGTAGGGTTATATGTTTTGGGGTTTAGGGGTAATTTTAGGGTTAAGGCGTTTGGGGTGCTGGGGTATTTATAGGGTTCAGGGTGGGTTTAGGTTTTGGGGTGTCTGGGTATTTTTGGGGTTCAGGGTGGGTTTAGGTTTTGGGGTGCAGGGGTATTTTTAGGGTTCAGGGTGGGTTTAGTTTTTGGGGTGCAGGGGTATTTTTAAGGTTTAGGTTTTGGGGTGCAGGTTTATTTTTAGTGGTCCGGGGTAGTTTTAGGGTTAAGGACATGTTTGAGTTTTGGGGTGCCCAGGGTACTTTTGGGGTTCAGGGTGGGTTTAGGTTTTGGGGTGCAGGGGTATTTTTAGGGTTGAGGGTCATTTTAGGTTTTAGGGTTCAGGGTGTGTTTGGGTTTAGAGGTGCTGGGGGATTTTTAGGGTTCAGGGTGGGTTTAGTTTTTGGGGTGCAGGGGCATTTTTAAGGTTTAGGTTTTGGGGTGCAGGTTTATTTTTAGTGGTCCGGGGTAGTTTTAGGGTTAAGGACATGTTTGGGTTTTGGGGTGCCCAGGGTATTTTGGGGGTTCAGGGTGGGTTTAGGTTTTGGGTTGCAGGGGTATTTTTAGGGTTCAGGGTCATTTTAGGTTTTGGGGTGCAGGTTTATTTTTAGTGGTCAGGAGTAATTTTAGGGTTAAGGGCATGTTTGGGTTTTGGGATGCTGGGGTATTTTTAGGGTTCAGGGTGGGTTTAGGTTTTAGGGTGCAGGGGTATTTTTAGCGTTTAGGTTTTGGGGTGCAGGTTTATTTTTAGTTGTCAGGGGTAGTTTTAGGGTTAATGGCATGTTTGGGTTTTGGGGTGCCCAGGGTATTTTTGGGGTTCAGGGTGGGTTTAGGTTTTGGGGTGCAGGGGTATTTTTAGGGTTCAGGGTCGTTGTAGGTTTTGGGGTGCAGGTTTATTTTTAGTGGTCATGGCTAATTTTAGGGTTAAGGGTATGTTTGGGTTTTGGGGTGCTGGGGTACTTTTAGGGTTCAGGGTGGGTTTAGTTTTTGGGGTGCAGGGGTATTTTTAAGGTTTAGGTTTTGGGGTGCAGGTTTATTTTTAGTGGTCCGGGGTAGTTTTAGGGTTAGGGACATGTTTGGGTTTTGGGGTGCCCAGGGTATTTTTGGGGTTCAGGGTGGGTTTAGTTTTTGGGGTGCAGGGGTATTTTTAAGGTTTAGGTTTTGGGGTGCAGGTTTATTTTTAGTGGTCCGGGGTAGTTTTAGGGTTAGGGACATGTTTGGGTTTTGGGGTGCCCAGGGTATTTTTGGGGTTCAGGGTGGGTTTAGTTTTTGGGGTGCTGTGGTATTTTTAAGTGGCATGGTGGGTTAGGGTTTTGGGGTGTAGGGGAATTTTTAGGGTTCAGGGTGTGTTTGAGTTTAGAGGTGCTGGGGGATTTTTAGGGTTCAGGGTGGCTTTAGGTTTGGGGTGTAGTAGAAAATTAAGGGATCAGGGTGTGTTTTGTTTTTGGGGTGCTCAGGGTAATTTTAGTGTACACCCGACCTCTGCACAACATCACCTGATTAAATCACTTGACATACCTGTGACTAAAAAAAAAATTGCAACGTCTGGCTTTCAAGTGTAAACATATCTTCTTCCCGCGTAAAGCGTTCTGATGACGTCTTTTGAACAAGTTTGCCCTATATAAATCGGCACTTAAATGTTTCTTTCAACACAAATGAAAATGCGTGCAGTATCACCTGCTTCTACAATAGCTAGCGAAACCAAGAAAAAAAATAAAGGCTTCTAAAAATGGTGTGCACATGATACATCAGCATAGATGTTGCAGGAATAAGTTTGGAGCAGGTTGTCTTCGCCAATGCTTGATGGCCGCCAGGTTAATTATTGCATTGTCCATTTTTGTAGTCCGTTTTCTGTTTCCCTTTTTGCATCGGATTCTGAACGGAAGCGGAAGTGCAGTTCAAGTGTGGGCGAAGGAGAGAGAAAGAGTTGCTGTGCCTGCCAGTGTTCGTGTTTGGATTCGGTGCTACGTGCTCACTACAGAGGGGATAAAGCCTTCCATTTTTTGTTGGTATTTTTACTGAGGATTGAAATAGGGGAGAGGCGGGTCTGAATTCCAGCCTCTCTTCAACCCTTTGGTATTTTGGGCAAGTGCGGGGCTTTGTTTGAAAGAAAGGCAGGAGCCCGCCATTTAATTGCAGCCATAGACGTAGTGTTTTATTTGGTGGGAGAGGTGGATAGTGGGTGTAATGTATTCATGAGGTCTGCCTCAACGGTGCGATTTTTAACAATGCCTTTTTTTTAAGAGGTGGGAAAAGGACCCCTCAAATCCGTGGGCTTGCATGTGGGCATTGTTTACCTGCACGGACTGTTAAACGAGGCACTGAAAGAATCGGATACAAATGCATTTGAAGAAGCTATTCGTGCAGACACTTCTTAAAATTACACCTAATATACACACGCAGGACACTTTGCATTGCCCAAGAAAGCGACACAGAGATAATAAGGATGATGTTTCATTCATATTGTGAGCACAACAGACTTTGCTCTGGTACATCCGACAAATGGCTGCCTCTCTCCCAAGCAAGCTCCTGTTTCTCCAGTGAGTGCTTTCCTTGACAAGCTCGCCTTACATGTTTAGAAGAACAAATCTCTCGAAAATAAACGTATTTCCCTTTTACCATCTCATTCTATGCCAACATATTTATTTTTGTTGTCACGTTTGCGTAATTACAAAATAATGAACGCTTAGATAATTCTTCTATCAGTAGCTTTATTCAAGCGGTTGTCTGCGTTTTCTAATGTTGATTTGTGGTAGTTGGTGCTTGGCGTGTAGTAACTTGCACTCATTTTCTTTGCTTTGGGGGGAATACTGTCCTCTGCATACTCTGTTGATCAGAGACGCTTGTTTTGCACGAGTGCATCCGTACAGTGTCATGTGCATACAGTGACCACACATAGAACGTTCGTCTGATATGCAAATTTCGAGCACATATATACTGTTTTTAAGCAGTGTGTAATTACTAGTATGAGGGAATGCAGTATAGGTTTTCTATTTTGTACACTGAATTATGGAGGTGTTTAAGCCATGCTTAGGCACTGCTTTATTTACACCCAACTATGTTCATTTTAGTAAAGGAAACAATCGGCTGCTCAAAAAAAGAACACATCAAAACACAATGAGAATTCATAGCAAATTATATTTAAAAGGACTGAGTGTATGACTTGCTTGCTAAAAGATGCCCTGTTCAAAGGTACCAACCCACTGAAATGTAATCAAAATAAATACACTTGTGATAATCAGTGTTCAACATTCGAATCGTTTGGAATTCTAAATCTGCTGTAAAACGTCACTGCAAAAGAGTTGCTGCAAGTTTTTTTTTTTAATATTGAGGGCCAGATGTACTAAGCATAAGGTTGGTGTGGGCTAGGGTTCCTGGAGTTTAGGGTTCAGGGCATGTGTTTCTATCGTGCATATTGGAGTTGGTATGGATTGGCTGTGAATTGGTGTGTTTTCGTGCTTTTTCGGCTGAATGTGGGTTGTTTTTGAATGGGCGTGGGTGGGGTGTTTGGTGTAAAAGTTGTATCCAGTCCAGCGATGGGAACGGGGTGCAGCTTGGTAAGAATGTTGGGAACTGGTGGGATTTGTGTCCCTCCAAGTTTCAAGAGGATCGGTCAAGTGGGACTGGTAGAAAAGCAATTGTTTTTGAAGAGCTTGTGTCCAATGTTATCTAAGGTAACAGTAACAAGCAATGGTAAATGCATCAGGTTTCACCTATGTGTTTTAATAATAAGCTGTTTTTTGTTGTACGCTGTAGCTTGCTGAGTAGATGTAAAATATAAGTTACAGAAAATCTGTTGGTGTTATGACTAGTTTATGTACGAAAACGCAATATATAGTGCTATTACTAGTGGTATAGTGTGGGTAAGTAATAGCAACATTTTGAAAAATCAAAGAGGAAAATAGAATAAATTGATGTAATAGCAATATGTGTTTAGGGGAGTTCTGACAACGTTTGGCCCTGGTGCCACTGCACCTGAAGCACCATTTAAATCATGGCCCTAGTGCTTGCTAGATAACTGCACTTGTGACTGTCTGTTTAGTAGTAATATGTAGCAGTATTCTGCGTTTTTATCGGTGTCCTTAGAGCTTTTGGCCCCAGTGTCACTGCACCTGCTGCACCATTCAAATCAAGCCCCTTTTATCTGCAATGTAACTGCCTTTATAGTAGTAAAATATTGCAATATTAGGTCATGACCCTGATGTCTGCAAGGCGAGTGCACTTGTGACTTCCTGTTTTGTAGTACAATATAGCAATATTAGGTGTTTAGCGTGGTCCCTAGAGCTATTGGTTCTGGTGCTACTGCACCTGCTGCACCATTCAAATGATGACCCTATTGCGTGCTAGATAAATGTATTTGTAACTGCCTTGTTTAGTAGTAACATTTAGCAGTGATCTGGGTTTGGTGGGGTCCCTACACGTTTTGGCCCTGGTGCCATTGCACCTGCTGCTCCTTTAAAATAAAGTCCCTGTTAACTGCAAGGTAACTTCAATTTTGACTGCGTGTTTAGTTGTCAAAAATAGCAATATTGGGTGTTTAGAGGAGTTATGACAACTTTTGGGACCAGTGCCACTGCACCTGCTGCACCATTCAAATCATTACCCTGTTGTCTTCAAGTTAACTGCACTTGTGGCTGCCTGTTTAGTAGTAAAATATAGCATAGCTCTTGTATATTTAACTTTATTTTTAATGTGCAATGTTTATTACAACATTTAGAATTTGATCACCAAACGGATTATGTTGAAAAAATTGAAAAGGTATTTGCTCAGGATCACACAATTTGTTTAATAATGCTTAGGTCATTATGGTACCAGTAGTTACTGGTTGTGTTTTTATATTTGCGTTTACTTACCTGTTATGATGGTTCTGACCGTGGCCCTATTGGCCTGGTCCTGTATATAATCTCCTGTGAATATTGCCAGTTGGCACAGTGTAAATGTGTGATTATGTTTCTAATGTGTTTTATGATAATACAAAGGCCATTTTTGATATAACCTTGTGTGGAGTTTCTTTTGTAGGCGTCTCTCTCCCAGTTGTCTCCTGCAGTCTACCCAAAGGACTCACGTCTACTTCTTCCAGGAGTACTAATCGGGGAACTGCTGCTGTCTACGTGAGGGGAAAAGCAAGGCAGCCTGGAGCACCATTTGGCATCGTGACAGCAGTAAAAGGTAATCTAGAAAAACATTTAAGGCTCTGTGAGTGCCTGAGGGAGTAGTCTTGCTCCCATTGCCAACACTGGTAATATGCTGATCCTCACATAATGGTTTTCCTTGGCAACTAGGCAACCATTGCATGATACCCAACCATTGGAAAACTTTGGCCCAGTCATAAAAAGGGTCATTCTTGGCCATATGTGAGCACGCATGATATGTTGGCTACCTCTGGTATCAGTGCAACCATTAAAACATGCATTTCAGCTGTTGCAGAGTTAAAACTGACATTTGCTGTGGCAGGGCACTGTTAATTATATTTATAAACGAAAGGAAAATGAATTACCTTTTAAATTGCAGAAGAGGAGAGGCAAGTCAGGGCGGTGGCCCAAATTATTATTTTTATATTGGAAAAAGTGTGTATGAAAGCAAAAAGTAAACCTTTGTATTGTGATGCTGTCTTCTGTAACTCTACTAGGCCCTACTCCTGGTATCGGGGCTGCTTCACTGAACGCAAACCAAAAAACATGGCACTATTTATTTTCTTTTGTCCCCCTAAACGCTACTGTGTAACATAGGCTAGTTCTGTGGGTGAAGCCAGAGTATGAAGCACGGACCAGTGACCCCGTATAAATGTGAGCTCTTGTGTCTGGCAAAAGACCAGTGCTCCACAACTAGTGTATGTAGCATGAATTAAATGTGTTCTATGCTGCTAACCACTGGTATATGGTATTTGAGCCAATATTATGCACCTTCGACCAGTGCCCTGCTTTTTCTTAGCCTGGTTATGCAGCATGGCTGAGAGCCCACATCTTTGTTTGCCTGGTTCTGCAGAATGGCAGTGACCCTTTTTTGTGAGCTTAGCTATTCACCTTATGGTAAAAGAAGTTATATGTATAATTGCAAAAAACAATGAGAGGGACTAACCTCAACAAATGCCACTGTAGCACTCAATTAGACCCCAAAAATATACATCCTAATTAATACTAGGCAAAAAACATATTTTCCTAGATAGGATGCAATATGAAAAATCTACACAAAAAGGTGCTGAGTCAGATAGGAATATAGCGTCTCCTTAAGAAATCAGGAAACTAACTTGCATCTATTTTTTCTTTATATCCAGCCCGCGTTAAATAAGGGAAGCAAAAGAATAACCATTTTTCCACTCTCCGTGGATTAGATAAATCAGATAAGTAACTATGTCCTTCTAACCATATATAACATCATCATCCTACCATATACCTGATAGATCAGGATTCTTTGGTTAAATATATCTTTCTTCTCTCATTGTATTCTGTACAGGACGAGAGGCTGAAGAAACTCCAGCGCGAAGAAACAGAGCTACACAAGCAGGTACCTCCGGCGAGGGAACATGGATGCGGACAGAAACCCTGAAGAAGAGATCAACAACATGTAAGAGGAAGACCCGCGTGTCGGAGCCGTAACATGTCAGAGACGTCCAATCAAGGTACCACAAATTGCCGACTGCGGGACAACAGGACCCGAGCAGGTAAGTTGACAACACAAAGGGAGTGTGGGAAATGATAGGCAGATCTGTGACTGAACACCAACCACGTTCTTGTCACGGACTGACCAATTTAGCCGCACTTGACTCCCGCTCCCTGTCTGCAATAGGAGCGGGCGTGACTGACAATGCCCGCACCCTGCTCTCCTTGAGCCTTATGTCTAATGCTGGGTGTTAAGGGCCTTGTTTTTTTTATGAACCAGCGTTTGTGTCCTAGATTGTCCATCTTCAGTATTACCTGTTTTAGATGCTGAAAGGAGGATGTAGAATGGATCCTTGTTCAACGAAAGTCATTAGTTGGTCTTGTCACAATGTTGGATGTCTGCAGGTGCCTCGGCATATGGTTACGGGGTTCCATAACAGAGCAGCCCATGCCCTCCTGAAATGATACACTCTGGGAATTGTGTTCTAGTCCGCTTCTATTTGGAAGGTGCTGTCTTGTCTTGGAAGCAGTGGTCGTGGGATTTTGGTGCTGGAAGTCTTTGCCAGAACACTTTTATTGATCGATTTGCTCATTTCTCAGGATGATGGCATGCTCTTTGAAGTACCACATCACATAATAAGAACCAGCATGTTAATTGACTCGTAAAGGATCTTTAACGCTATGTCGGGTCTCTTGCTGCTGTACATAGCTGTATTGCTCCTCTAGGTGGCTCATGCAATACAAGTACCACTACATGCATGCCTCTCTTGATGTTCTAATGTGCTCTGCTGCATGTTTGTGCATGGTATGTCTTTTTAGAAAGTGCTTCTGGGAGCAAAGTGATATATGACTGTATGGCGTACCTGTGCTGAGTTGGATGTGAGATGTTCTGTCCTGTGTAAGGTTAGATGAGTGTGTGTCGTTTCATGGTGGCAGGTGATTTGGATTTCACAGTGGTGACCTTGTAATAAATATATGATATTCACTAGTCAATATGCCATATAAGGTGTTGGTGCAGTTGAGCGAAACATAGGGTTTCCTTTCCTATTTGATTTGCTCAAGTGCGTTATCTCATCTGTTGTGTGTGGGTGGGTTTCATTTATTTCCTAACATGCAACACAGTGGGCAATCATTTCATTTGAGAATTAGTGAAACTCAACCACACATTCCCTGTTTATGCTTAAGAAGTTGAATTCCCAATGTTATGTGCTTATTTACAAAATACGTTTTTTCATAAGTTAATCATGTATAATTCCTTGTCAATTATTACTGGAAATTACAGCTATTCGTCAGATTACCTTGCTACGGGTCTGAATGAGGAGCTCGAACTAATACAAACAAATGTAAGAAAATTTCAAGATAAGAATGATTTCTCAAAAGGTAAGTGAAACTCATCTTTTAAAACCAAGTGAGTAGAAGCAACTTTGACCACATAATCTAAAACTCCTAATTCTCCTGCACTTTGTACTCCTCACGTGCATATCTCAGAAATAAGTTTCTGTTCACCAAAAGCTGTGCCTTAAAATAAAAATAATAATAAAAACACCTACTGAATTGTAGGCCAGCTGAAGTACGTGTGGAAACCAGTAGTCTATTTGTCAAAGCACACAGCGCTGCCTGCAAATGATAAACATTGTATGTTCTTTGCAAAAAGAAATTGGTTCTGGAGTACATTTTTGACATGACCAATGCGTATTTCTGGCACTAATGCATCATTTTTTGATCACTGTTACACATGGTGCTTATGAATGTCAATTAGCCGGCCAGAAACAAAAACGTTTACTTTTAAAATCATGTATATATGATGGCATATATATTAATGCTTTCTGTTATCTGCAGGATGGTATGCAGCAGCTGGTAGAGGTTCTGTTGGACCCTATTCATTATGAAATTGTGTGCTGAGATGAGCATTGGGCAGGGATCAACCAGAAATTGCAGATTTATTTGGTAAGATATTCCAAATCATCTAATTACCCTTCTGGTAACGAACATTCAGGTTAAAGCTGCAAATTGTTTGTGTAAAAACAGTAACTAACATTAAAAATTTGTTTTGACTTATAAAACCTTAAGGCCTAAGTGGTCCCATAGTGGCTCACGTTATTGCTGCAGTGTTCCTTTTATGCTGTTTTGTATTGCCTTTTTACTCCTTCAGTCAGTTCTCTTCAAATAAGCAAGCAATCCAGGCCTTAAACTAGAAATCTTCATGACAGCACTGAAAGCACACAGTGCTTCCAGCCTTACTTCATACTTTCATCTGCATCCCTGGTCCAAACACTTGCTTGTCTGCATTCATGCACTGGCCGCAAGGGAATTTGTGGCTTTCTTTTCCAGACGGGCATGCTGCAAGCGTAGTTCAGTGGACCTTCCGCCAATATCCTTCTTGAAGGCAGCATAAGTTGAACCCATGGTAGTTTACTCCCTGTTTGCACAGGCTACATCTAGTGGCTTACAGACTCTGGTAACTGGGAAACCACTCTTTACCTTTGTACATCTGTAATTTATCCTGAATGTTAGAGGAGCAGTGATTTAAGGCACAATGCTGTCAAACTGTGGTCAATGTGTGGCGGAGATTAAAACCTAAAATTCGCCGTCTCTTGAGGATAAAAAGCCGTTTGTTACAATAATATTGAAACTCTGGGACTGTTCTGAATCTCATTTGCCCCTTCACTCTTACAGTTGAGAAAGGGATATTTTCTTTCTTCACCTTCCATCTGATCAATGGCCTAAGTTCAAATGTGAACCAGAAGCCTCAGCAAAGCAGTGTTAAAACCTCTCATAAGGCACCCTTTATGGTGGAGGGGAATCCAGTGATTTATGAAGGCAGCTAATCTAAAAGAAAATCTAAAGTAACTGAATTGTAGAAAGTGTACTAATATAGTCTTTTGTTATCTTTCAGAATGTTATGAAATCTTAGTGCAAGCTGGCTTCCTCTCAACAACCAAACTACGAGAAGGGCTCTTGTCGTAAGGATCTGCAATTGCAAAAGAGGACAAAATACTCTGAATCTGGCAACACACAATAGAGCTGCTTCTTTTGTTGACTTTTTAAAATTCTCTTTCCTTACTTTTAATGTTATCCTGAACAGTATCCTATCTCTCTTTGGGGTCATGTACATGCTTTGGCGAAATAAAAGCACACAGTGAGAAGTAATTTCAGATCCATTTATTTGAACCAATTCTTTGTTTGGTGTATTGCCACAGGTCACCATATCAAAACTTAGAGTGACGTCGTTTAGCTCAAATGAAGACCTGTCACAATTAGTATGGGGAAAGGTCATACGTTGCAAGGCTGCTACTCAATGCAAATGGTATTCTTGCCAACACCAACGCTCCTCACAAATTCATTTTATATCATTGTCCTTGGTTAAAGAAGGATCCTGTTTTAAACCCATACAGTTTTCTTTTTTAAAGGGACACCATGTTTCACCCAAGTATTTCATTTCAAATTTGTTTTTAAATTAGACTTGAGTAATCCAGGATGAAGGAAAGGACATTTGGAAAGTCTGTATTTAAACATTTAGGAGTGATATACAAGCATCGAACATTTTATTGAACCATTCTGAAGTAATGCCCATTTGCAATAGCCAAGAGTGCCCATCCAGTGGATACTCTTGGATGTTCCGAATTGGGATTACTTCTAAATAATTCCACGGAGTACTCTTGGTTGTTAGGCAGTGATGCCCGTAGTATTTTCCCAATACCCTTGTGTACATTAACTCCAATTCGAAGTTGTCATAAAATCATACTACAGTAATGCATAATAATTCTGAAGATGTTAGCAATTCATCCAGTGGTTGTAAACAGTAACCATGAGGTTGTCCTGAAATCATCCGGTAGTATTTCAAACTCATCCTGCACTTGTCAGTTAGTATTCCTTGAGAAGTACAAGATCATCACGCGTTTTTAATTGAAGTAATCAGGACCCATCCTGGAGTAATTCACACTCATCCTGCAGTTGTCAATTAGTATTCTTGGAGTTGTAAAGGATCATCACGCATTTTTAATTGGAGTAATCAGGACACCATCCTGGAGTAATTCACACTCATCCTGCAGTTGTCAATTAGTATTCTTGGAGTTGTAAAGGATCATCACGCATTTTTAATTGGAGTAATCAGGACACCATCCTGGAGTAATTCACACTCATCCTGCAGTTGTCAATTAGTATTCTTGGAGTTGTAAAGGATCATCACGCATTTTTAATTGAAGTAATCAGGACACCATCCTGGAGTAGTTTTTGTGATTACAGTAAGAGTCATCTCATTTAAATATTTCTCCCTGTGGGCAGACTTCAGGATGGCTTGGGATGACTTCCCCAGATAATTACAGGAATAGCCTGTCTGAAGTCATCGGATGACCCTAGAATGAGTCCAGGATGATCTTCCTTTTTGACTTGGGCTGATCTGAATAGGGCGAAGCCTTGCAAGACCTGGCAGGATGGTTAGCTCCATGTGCATCACTGAGTGTGTCCAGGCACTAATCTCAGAATACTCTAGGAACAATACATGTCAAGTTTTTCAGCAGAAGAACTGGGCATGGGGAAGTGAAGGCCAGTAGCAAGAACCACAGGACAGATGGACGATAAGTGCTCGTACAACAACATTAATGGGCAGGGAGAACAAATGCGAGTATGTGCGAAGTGCAGAATTTTATATGCGGGGAAAAAACGCGTCAGGAAAAAAGACAAAATTTCATGGAGTCTGGGTAGGGAAAAATGAGGGAGGGTCAGGTACATCTAAGACTAGTTGGAACCAAAGGATACAAATCAAACAGTCAGGAAGAAGAAAATGCGGGGAGAATAAGTGCTGGAACAGGAAAGTACCACCCTGACACTGGCAAGTGTTTACAATTGCTGCAGCTGACAATAACGTTCTTCAGTTAGCAGTGCGATAACTTCAGTAGAAATCTGTAAAGAAAGGCACGTTACAAAAGGGTTCGGTTTATGGTCCTGCTCATGATGGTTAAGGGGGCAGCCATGCTTCTTTACGTAATGGAACATCAAGCATGGAAACCAAGGACGGACAGACAAAGCGAGTACTGTACGGGTAGGATAGTGTCTCTTGAACGTCCTGGGAGAGAATCTAGGTCATTCTGCACGAAAGCGGTCTGTACTTTTTTTTTTATTCTCAAGACAGTATTGACGTTATCAAGGTTCCGAATATTTGTCAACACCATAAGGAAATAATAAGTACGCAAATATTTTAAAACTATACATATATTAACAAGATTGATGTGTATCAAATAATACACGTGGGGCATGTCGTTATTACATTTAGAAAGGAATTTGATAGTCAACATGTACATATCATTTACTTGAGTTTCTTGTAGGTGTGTACATTCTAAGATGGCCGCTGAAGTACACTATTTAGTCGCAACCACTATGCTCCTTGACCATAGATTTTTTATATTTTCTAAACCATGCTGCCATCTTGCACAAGAGCGGTACCTTTTTTCCTCAAAAGGTATCTATTTTATTTTATATAGATATAGACAGTGCAACACTGTTATTTATGCTTAGGCTTATTTATCGACCAGCAGTCGTCCTTATCACGCAAGGTCCATATGGAACAAGCATTGAAAGTGTGCGTCATTGCGATCGCTCTGAAAGCGAAAGTGATCGCGATCGCGCACGAGTTTTCAAAGTGCTGCTGAAGGCCAGCGGTTCGCGCGTGCACGGTCGCGTGAATGCAGGCGCTAGGCCAGCCAGAAGCACTTTGAAAACTCAGAAACAAAATGTCTCTCCGAGCCAGCGCATGCGGTGGGTTCAGCGAGACCTAAAAAGGACTCAGAAGCGCATTCTCTTGGCACTGCTGTTCATCAGAGAAACACAAAACTCAAATCTTTCATCTTTGTGTGATACAATTTTAGCACCAAGGTTGAAGGAAGGATCCGGAGGATAAAGACATAAAAAGAGCTGGAGTAAATCACAGAGAGGACATGGAAGAAAAGTCTATAGTCTTTGACAACGGGGTATACTCGGTCCTGTTTACTACTATTGGAGATTTAGTGCACACTGCACTGATATCAAGTTCTTAGCCTAGTTCTTCCACTTGACTGAAGTTCGAAGATGATCGGGAGGCTTTGACACGTGGATTCCCAGGGGTCAGGGACCGCTGTGCAGGAGGGAGCGAGGAGGGAGACACCAATGGAGCTGTAAGGCTCAATGGATGTATCTAGATCACATGTGGCAGTTGGGCGCATGTCCGTCTAGAAGGTTCTTCAACCTTGGGGAACCTTGGAGAAGACACATTAGTACACTTTCTTTGAAACTACTGAATGTGCAGGTGCAATGTGTTTTGATTGGAACCAAATAAAATTAAACAAATGTATCGTCTTCACTTAAAGGTGCAAAATGAAAAACAACACCTAGGTCCCAGTAACCGTGAAAGCAGTTAATACATTGGCTCACATAATTTGGGGAATGCTTGCAGGGATTCAACCACAATGGAATTACGTTGGCTAGGGAAGCATCGTTCATGAGGGTGCTGAGGGAGCATCAGTCATGGGGGTGATGGGGCAACATCAGTAATGAGGGTGTTGGGGGAACACCAGTCATGAGGATGCTGGGTAAACATCAGTCGTGTGGGAGTTGGGGGAACATCAGTTATGAGGGCGCTGGGGAAACATCAGACATGATATCATAGTGTACCATAAAGCAGCATGAGCCCTGCCCCTCAGGTCCACTACACAGAGGGCGCATGAGAGGGTTGTGACAACAACAAACTCAAGCGACAACACAACAAGACACCATCTCAATCCACATCCCATTAGACTCTCACTAAAATGCTCTCCACCATCAACTTATGTATCCCTCCAAATCTCACCCACGACCTCAAACAACATTGTTCATCAGCACCACAACAATCCCATAGGCACAGATCACCCACCGCTTTTGACCACCTTACACCTTTCCATTCCACCTTAAACTTAAATCACAGCAAGCACACTATTTTACACTGCACAATAGAACACAGCATGATACCACACTACTGCCCAATACCTTACACCAACAGAGTACTCAAGAGGCATCAGGACACTGTATTCCAAACAACAGATAACCCACTACATTAAACACCTGCCCCATCAAACGTCTGAGCACATTACACACACATCATACCACCACACTGCACCACACTACAGTTTTCACATGGTTTACTCACTTCAAAAAGACCACTGGAAACAGCTCATTATATCATTGTTGTAACATAACACCTCACCCTCATCACATGATTCCTTAAATCAATAGAAATACTTCAACACCTTATCACACAGTACAACACTACACAGCTTCCCTTCACACTACACCATGGTCTGCTGTATGTACTGCAGTCAAACACAATTGATACATCTCATTGCAAATTAAAACTAGATGAGGGTGCCCATTTCAAACTCTTTACTAATAGAGATTCGGAGTGAGTTGCAAATCCACTTTTTCAAATTGGTACACTTTTTTTAATCACAAAGAGATTTAGAGCCAAATGCATAAAATTTGGAAATAGTGTTTACCTATATTTTTTATAAATCGCAATTAGGTAATGGCTATTCCCAATGAGTTTCATATAGCGATTCCTAGTGGGTTGTAAATTGACCTACCTCATGAATATTAATGAGGTGAAGGAAGTGACCCATTTAGGGTCACCCAGGTCACTAATGACCACCTCTCAGCCTTCCATACCAAATGAAGAGTCGGTCAAACAGTAGAGAATACAAACCAATATCTGTTTATTAGTATACACTCAGAGCGGAGCCCGGTCTGTCCAGTTGCTTGAAGTGCTGCAGAGGGGATTGAAATCAACAAGCATAGAGATACATTATGTACATTTCGTAACTGGGCTAAAACCCGCCCAGAGTGGAATTTTCCAGGCAGGTGCAGCCAAACAGTAAAAGGGAAAAAAACGGTTTCAGTGGTTCTATCATTTACAAAGTATCTCAATGCCAAGGTCGTCCATTCGGGCCCGTCACCAGAGTAGTGGGAGAGGGCCTGTATCTAGTGAGAAAGGTGTGCGCTAATAGGACCAGTGTACTCACTACGGGAACAAGTATAACATGGCAGAATCAAAACTTATAGTGGAGCATTTATCAGAATCAGCCTAAAATGGCGCCTGCAAAGAAAATGGTAGAGCGAATGCTAACTTATATAAGGCAATGCGCAAATGTGAACATTTCTAGTGTAACTGACCCTCTTTTTAGCATGACCTAAAACATTTTCCAACAGCAACAAGGAAAGCATGACACCATAAGCAATAATACCAATTCAGAACAATACATCCTTATGAGCACTCCATGTTTTCAGCATCAGGTAAGGAAACTGTGAGGAGGGAAGAAGTCTTGAAAATGCCCTCATCTATATTCATGAGCTCCTCTATTTCTTTCTGTACCATAATTGCAGCATTGGTATCATGAATCGATATTTTCAGTTTTGGGGTGAGACAAGTGGTGCTATAGGACCAACTGAAGGGGAGGCACTGAATAAGAGCACAGCAAAACACCAATATCACAATCATGTAAATCACTGTTTCAAGAATACAGCCCCAGCTACCAACAAGAGACCAACACCAATTTCCGCTTTCCATTCCCTTGACATTCTCCAGGATGTCCAGAATCTACTTGAAAATATTATTTTCCATATTCTTGATCCCTACTTCACATTGGTCTCCCACTACCCCGCATACACCACTTTCAGCTGAAATAAAATCAACTGCGTATCTAGTCTGCTCTGAATATATTTGCATGCTTTCCAACTGAGTGGTGATGTCACGCAAAGCTGCAACAGTAGTATTAGATAAAATTAGCAACTTGCACCCAAGATATTCTCTAGCTTTCTCACCCCTAGCCATAGAGGTACCACCAAAGTGAAAATAGAAGAAAGGATGAATCTAAAAGTGATCCCATTACTATAATTATTGACCTCTATATCAGTCACTCCCACACATAATTCTTTAGTCAAAGTCCTTTTAACCCAGCAGACATTAGGCTTAGGTTATTTACAGGGCACACCTAAGAGCAAAACCATCCCAAGAGCTACATCATCTGTACCATTATGGACATTGAAATATGCACCATTAGACAAAAAGAAAAACCCCGGATTTGCATAAATCAGCCCTTCATAATCTACTGCAGCATATCTAGTGTTCATTCCGAAAGTACCCAGATCTTTGTCTTTCACTAAAGGGATCTTATTTTTGTACAACGCTATTTCAGGACAATTGATATACAAAGAAGTGTCTGTGCTATTCACGATAGGATAACAAGCAGGATAATAACCAGCCTCCCGGGTGACTATCAATTCGTTGTAATGCCAGCCCACCAAAGTGACATTCTGTTCTTTCATATAAAAATTGTCGCAATATGTATTATTATCACAACCTGGCTTACCCATTCCCAGTGGCTTTCTATAATATAAACAAGGTCCTGGATAGCCAAAACCCAAAACCTCCTTCACTTCTGTAAACTGCGGTGGGCGAGTATATGTATAATTTACAAGTGACAATGGATATGCAGTCCACAAACTAGTGACAGATTCAGTGGGGTAGCAAGCTGTCCCTTCTCCAAAGAATCTCTTGTGTGTGTCTAGAAATACATTACTTGGGGCTGTCCTTTTATTTTTTGTTGGGGAAATAACCTTATTCTTGGTACGTAAATGCACATCCTGATTATTTTCCAAAACCCATGTCACCCCACACAATATTATTAGCACAAAAACCACAAGAGCAAAACACATATAATTTTCTGTTTGCGTGTCCACACCATATTATGTTGGGCAACAAGAATCACTGGCTGCTCTCTCTCAGCAACCTGTCTACCAAAGGGATGCATAACGGATGATAAAAAAGGGGGGGCAAAATGCAAAGAACATATACAAGTTTCCGTCAGAGCCTCACTGGTATAGGCTCCTATTGTCCATCAATATGTTGGCGCTCTTGAGCCCCGGCGGTGGAGCTTGCTCTGTCCTAGGCTTTTTTAATGTATCCAACATCGCTCAAGATATTTTACCTTCAAAGTATACTTCGGCCTTCCATAACTAATGTTCAAACAACTAGAATAAAGTAAGCAAAAATCCTTCACTAATTTAATCTAATTCCGTTGGTACTATTACGCAGTACAACCTGTCTTATGCAGTCCAACCCTAATCTCTTTTCTCCTTAGACTCAGTATCCCTCAGCCGAGGGCGCAAATTGTTCCTGGTAGCCCAGGCACCGTATGATCAGCGAAGGCTGTTGGATAGCTCGTATTTCCAGAGGAACTGCCTCGTGCAACACATCCTCATTTTCTTTATCCGTTTGCTTCCACGTTAGCTGGGCATCGCTGAAAAGGACAAACCTGGACACCTGTTCGCACAGCATGTCCCTAATTATGTCTTTGACCCACTGATCGTAGGGTAATGGCATGGAAATTCTCCAACAATGTGTCGCGTGGACCCAGTTCTTATGGCCAGCAACCTTCACAGAAGTACGTGTCACCAACAAAACCTGCTCAGTACCTTTCCAGCATGGCTCCAAACTTTTCTTCCTCTGTAAGTTACGCAGTAGAACAAAGTCACGGGCTGGATATTGTGGCTGGGTCTCTCTGGTGTAGAAGGTAGGGACTCTCCCACCTGTTGGTGAATAGAATGTAAACTTTCTGCTAACTGGCCAAGGTAATCGAGCAACACAGGGTATTCAATATCAGAGAACATACGAGGATGCGGTATGCCCCAGACATTTGCCGAGCGCCCAAACACGATCTATTAAGGAGACAATACGGTCCTAGAATGTGCTGTCACTTTTGTGACAAAAGAACTAATGGTAAAGCATCCGGCCACTTTAACCCTGTGGCCTCCTGGATTTTTGCCAATTTCAGTTTGAGAGTACCATTGCACTTCTCAACCAAACCCGCTGACTGTGGATGATTTGCAGCATTACATTTTTGTTTTGCATGGAGACCCTCACAAATCAATTGAATCACTTTTACATTAAAATGACTTCCGTAGTCACTCCAGATAATTCGGGGCAAGCCGAAACGAGGAAAGAACTCCTTCAGGAGTACCTTTGCAGTCATAATGGCTGTATTATCTTTAGTGGGGTAAGCCTAAACCCATTTACTAAATGCACATACAACCACCAAAACATACTTAAGATTATTGCATCTCTCTAATTCAATATAGTCAATTTGAAGGACTTCAAAAGGAAAGGTGGGTGGTGCAAAATTACCAGGTGGTGACAGGGTACCCTTCCCTGGTTTATGCATCATGAATACCAAGCAATATTTCACTAAATGCACAGCCGTTCTAAAGATAGTGTCATTCTGCCAGACAGGGGCTAACATCTTACAAATGCCTTTGGCACAAATATGACCTGGACCAGTTGCCATAGTAACCACAGAAAAAACAAATGCATCTGGCAACATCGATCTCTGCTTCCCTGATTTATCGATCCAACATTCTTCCTCATTCAAATGTGCTGTACTTTCCTGCAATTCCGCGAATTCTTCCATTGTGGCATCACTTTGCATCTCCTTTACACTTTCAAGGGTATTCTCAAACATAACAACTTGAGGGGCCCACCTAGCTGGACCTGCTGCAAACAAGTGTTTCATCTTTGTTCAGGCCGTTTCCTTAGCTGTCTGTTCTGCAAAAGCATTTCTTCTATCCACATCATCAGTAACCTTCCTCTGGGCACTACATTTAATTATGGGCAATTTCTTGAGGCGCGTTAAAGCAGACAAAAGCCTCATTATGAGGTGCCCATGCTGAAGCTTGTTGCCATGAGAAGTAAGGAACCCTCTCTCAGCCTAGAGTCGCCTAAAATTATGCGCGACCCCAAAGGCATACTGGCTGTCAGTATAAATGTTGACAACCGGTTCTTCGCTCCATTTGAAAGTTTGAATAAGAGCAGCGAGCTCAGCAGCTTGGACTGAATGTTAGGAGACCTGTGATGTCTCTACCACCGTGCACAATGTAGTGACAGCATAAGCTGCAGTGCTGGTGCCATCTGGTAACTTAAGACAAGAGCCGTCGACAAATAGTGACCATCAGTCAGGTCTACCCATCCATTCGCCTCTTCTTCCGTCCGGAAGATACAATCATGTTTATCAACTGCATCGTTCTCAGAAGGGAGGGATAGTAACATGACTGGATTAAGAGTGGCACATCTTTTAATCATAATCTGCTTAGCAAAAAGTGTCAATTCTAAGCCGGTGAGACGTGCTGTGGTGAGGTGCTGTGTCTGTGTCTTATTCAAAAGCGTATCCACAGCATGGGGTACCATAACTGTGAGGTCAGTATCAAGCATGAGTCCAGACAATTGTCTGATTTAAGTGGTCACAGCCGCGACCCCTCTCAGACAACTCAGGATTACCCTTGCAACGGGATCAAGCACAGCAGAGAAATAGGCACACAGCCTCTGCTTATCCCCAAACATTTGTGTTAGGACAGAAAGCGTGCACACAGCCATCTCGGGACATAGAGCACAAACGGTTTGCCATAGTTTGGTGTGCCAAGCACTGGAGCCGAACAAAGCGCAGTTTTCAATTGTTAAAAAGACTGCTGGTATTCGGATGTCCAAGGCAAAGGCTCATACATTTCTTTTGTTGTTAATACAAGCAAAGGTTTAATTAGTAGTGAATGGTTAAGTATCCATTGATGACGGTAGGAAGTGATACCTATAAAAGCGCGCACATCTTTTTGAGTTTTTGGAATGGGCATTTTAACAATGGTACTGATGCGCTCAGGGGTCAACCTCCTACCTTCCATTTTTCAAATCAATAACAGAAAATAATTCAGCAGTAGAGGGAATCATCATCAAAAGCATATTAATATCAGGAACCACAGGGAACTGTAGAATAACTATCATATTAACCTCGTGCAGATCAATCCCAAAATGATGAACATTATCATTGTCTTCAGAGGAGCCTGAGGGTGTCCGTTTAAGAATCGGAAGAATAGGTCTATTACAAATATTGGCAGACGTTTCTTCAACTACTCCCTTTTGTATCAAATTCTGAATAATCTGAAGAGGAGCCCGTTCTCCTGCCTGCGGTATCTTATACTGAGGAATGCGTGGCAATACAGCATTCACTTTAACTTGTACCGAAACTAGTGGTAAATGCAACAGCCCTACATCCATGTAACCTGTAGCCAAAAGAGTGGGTGGGAAGTCAGCAAATTCAGCTGGGAGGGATGCATCCTGAGACAAACACTATTTAGTACTCACATCCAGACCCATAATACACCTGCAGGAGAGCAATAGATAGTAGCATGCAACTTCTTCACCAAATCCAAACCTATCAAATCCTCACCACTGTTAGATATCAACAAAATGGAGATTTCCCAGTAAAAGGACTAAAAGTGAATGCAAGGGGGCATGAAATGGGCTTACAATCAATCAATCAATCAATCAATCAATCAGGTGTTTATTGAGCACAACTACTCACCTGTAAGGGTCTCAGGGCGCTGGGGGGTTGCAAGCTCCAGTCCATCAAGGAGGGGGTCCGTCGAAGAGCCAGGTTTTGAGGTTTCTTACGAAGATGGGAAGCGATGCTGCCTGTCTGTGGTGGAGAGGAAGGGCGTTCCAGGTTTTGGCTGCGAGGAAGGAGAAGGAGCGGCCTCCCGATCTGGTTTTTCTGGTGCGTGGGACCATGGCGTAGGAGAGCTGGGCTGATCGTATGGTCCTTTGGGGTACGTGGAATTTGAGTCGGCTGTTCAGGTATGCTGGTCCGGTGTCGTGGAGGGCCTTGTGTGCGTGGGTGAGCATCTTGAAGGTGACTCTTGCCTCGATGGTGAGCCAGTGCAGTGTGTGTAGGTGATGGGAGGTGTGGCAGTGTTTTGGCAGGTTGAGGACCAGTCTTGCGGCGGTGTTCTGGATGTTCTGTAACTTGCAAGTGAGGTTTTTGCTTATTCCGGCGTAGAGTGCGTTGCCGTAGTCTAGTCTGCTGGTGACCAGGGCGTGAGTGGCAATCTTTCTGTGTTAAAGGGGGATCCATTTGAAGGTCTTACGTAGGAGGCGGAGGGTGTGGACACAGGAGGATGCAACTGAGTTGATCTGGCAGTCAATTTTGAGTTCAGAGTCGAGGATGATTCCCAGGTTGCATGCTTGGTCCGTGTGGGTGGATGGGTTTCCAAGGGCAGATAGCCACCAGGTGTCGTTCCAGGAGTTGGGGTTTGGGCCCATGATTAGTACTTCCGTCTTGTTGGTGTTTAATTGTAGGCAGCTGTTTTCATCCATTTGGCGACGGCTTTCATGCCTTCTTAAAAGTTGTGTCTGGCGGTATCGGGTTCGTTGGCTAGGGAGAGGATGAAATGGGTGTCGTCTCCTTACAATATACACATTGATTTGGCCTTCAAGGTGTCATTAAAAGCTGCCTACTGGTACATGGAAGCTGTCTGGAAGGACCATCGCGTCCCCTACTATTTCCCCTAAACGCTTGCTGCAACAACACCTTCGTTTTTAAATCCTTGTGTTTCTTATCAGTTTTGTCCTTTTCCTCCGGATCTTAGTGTTCATAATACTGTGCCATATTCAAAATAACAGGGGGATAAGAAATGGACCAAGTACTTTCAGACGCCTGTAAACAAGCCGTAACTTCAGGAACAAGTCAAAAACAAACCTGTCAACAAACAATCAAACTCCTCCCTCAATAGACATCACCTACCCACTATAGTCTAAAACGTCGCTTCAAACTGGGTGAAGAAATCAGACACACTCACATCCTTCTTCTGTCAGCAAGCTGTCAATTTGTACCAGCTTACCTTCTTAGGTGGAATAAGTTAATGCATGTATGTAATAATACGACCTGGCAAAACAAGCATCTTGGCTTGGGGTTTATCACCTGGCTTCCTTTCCTGATCTCATCCTTTAATCCCATCCCTTGTACCACCCAACTCCGTGACATGGTCTTGAGTATGAACCTGTTTCCAAACATCAACCGGAAGGAGAAGACCAAAAATCATTTCAATATCAGCAAGAGTCATTACAGTAGAAGAGGCAGCCTCTGTTAATTCTTTATTATAAGCTGTAGGATTTTTCCTAAGTTCAGGCAAATGAGTCTTAAGGGCTAAAACCTCACTCCTTTTCCACGGAGTATAGACCCATTGTTCCTGGAAACGGGCTGCTAATGCCGGTCTAGTGACATTACTACGCTGATCCATTAACTCAGGTATTTCTGGGTGATATATGGGATGGACCTCCCGCATTGGAAATTGAGTCATCTGAGTAGGGCTCCCCTTATGAAGTCTACTCCTGTAGGCAACTAGAGTTGTAACATTCCAAAATACTTGGCCTGGCTCTAAATCAGCAGCATATATACAGTCTCTAATATCAAATAAAATTTGAGGTGCTTCTGTCCCAATGTGTTTTTGCAAAAGGCTAATCAATGTAGCAGACATATGCCTAAGGTCATGTTGCTGAATAAAGGGTTCAAAATCTCGCATAACTTCCAAAACATCCTAAACACTATAAATCGCATTACGAGCCCACTGCACTGCCTGGTCAGGTATTACTTGCTTCTCTTCTTCCCCTACCCCAGATCGCACTAACGGGCCCATTTGCACCTTGAATTTCATCCAATCTCTATCCTCAAACTCATGTATGGGCGTCTCAGCATTCAAAGTCATCGGAGGATGAAGGACCATAGAAGAAGAAGCAACAGAGGTAACAGGCACAATTGTTGTTAATGCTTGCACCAGAGGAGAAAGAAGGGAAGATACAGGAGTTGAAACAGTAGATGTGCAAGGGGTCACAGTTGTCAAAGAGGACAAAGAAGGAGCGGGAGGTGCCATTGCCAAAGCCGTCAAAACAACAGCTGTAGATACGGGAACAACTGAAGCAGATATAACAGGTTGCTGTGACTGTAAAGGAACAGTGGGATAAATCCTCTTTGGAGCATAAGGAGGCGAGGGTCGAGTATCTAACAACTCCTCTACAAAAGTATTGTCTTCTTCTTTAGCCAAATAAGACTTATCAATATCCAACCAAAATCTCCTATCTTCACATTCAATTCCAGACTCTTGTTTTTCTCTATCATATGCCACAGCTTTCTGTGTCAATGTTTGCATTTTCCCCTTCCGTGCATCTCTTTCCATCTTTAACCGTCTCTGTCTAGCCTCCGTCTGCCAAGTTCTGGCGGAGTCACACATGGACTGTCTACTACTTTTCTTAAATAATTGCTCCTGTAAAAACTCAATTTTCTGATCATCAAAAGTGCCTGTCAAAGGCCACTTCAACCCGGCATTGTCCCTCGTGTGTTTGTGCCATAATGTACTAAACATAATAGGGCGAAGACCATGCTTCACATACATATCAAAATTAGGCCTGCCTTCAGGAGGTGCCGGCTGAGCTTCTTCCAATCGAGCATATTCAGAACAACAACACAAATTCCAAATTTTACTGAAACCAGGCATTTTGAAAAGAAAACAAATTCGTTATTTTTACCTAGTAAAGTAGTTGCAAGTACTTTTATCAAAACAGTCCTCAGACCGTACCAAACTCAAACCACAATGGTACCATATCCACAAAGAACTAAAACAAACACACCTGATATCAGAAGTACAAACGAGCCAGTTTTCCACTGCCGACTCTTCAGACCAAACGGTCAGATCCAAGGGATTTGCTGTTCAGGGCTCAAGTCGGGATGACCACTGGGCGAGGTACCATCCAGTAGGACAGAAGGGGCAGCTGTGAGCAAATATTACTCTTTGTGCAGGGATCCCTGAGCGGTCAGTCTAACCCGACAATGTCCTCGACCTCCCCCCGTCTGCCGAAAGGGGATGGATCAATCACCCAAAGGAGTCCCTGTTTGGGCACCAACTGAAGGAAGTGAGCCGCTTAGGGTCCCCCTGGCTCACTAATGACCACCTCTCAGACTTCCATACCAAATGAAGAGTCGGTCAAACAGAAGAGAATACAAATCAATATCTGTTTATTAGTATACACTCAGAGCAGAGCCCAGTCTGCCTTGTCGCTAGGAGTGCTGCAAAGGGGGCTGAAATCAACAACCATAGAGACACATTATGTAAATTTCGTAACTGGGCTAAAAAACGCCCACAGTGGAATTTTCCAGGCAGGTGCAGCTGAACAGTAAAAGACAAAAAAACGGTTTCAGCAGTTCTATCATTTACAAAGTATCTCAATTCCAAGGTCGTCCATTCGGGCCCGTCACCAGACTAGTGGGAGAGTGTCTCTATCTAGTGTGAAAGGTATGCGCTAATAACAGTGTACTCATTACGGGAACAAGTAGAACATGGCAGAAACAATACTTACAGTGGTGCATTTCTCATAATCAAACGAAACCAGTGTCAAACAGCCTAAAATGTCGCCTGAAAAGAAAATGGCGCAGCGAATGCTAACTTACATAAGGCAATGCGCAAACATGAACATTTCTAGTCTAACAGAGGTCAGTCGCAATTTGTGACCCATTAGAAATTGCTACAATCACTAGGATGGTGGCCTGCTGGGATAGCAGACCACCATGCTCGTGATTGCTTTTAAATAAAGTAAGCATTTGTTTTTATTTGCAGCCCGATTTCCTTTAAGGAAAATGGGTTGCATTTAAAATTTTTAAAAATAAAAGTTTTCTTTTCATTTTTTGTCAGCATTCAGTGGTCTGTGGGACCACTGCCTGCTCTGAGAAAAGGTTTTCGCTACATTTCCCAAAGGGGAAGGGGTATCCGCATCCCATTTACAAATGTTTTACCATCTACTTGAAGTAGGTGGTAAAATGCTAATGTTTTACGACCGCATTTCAGTCACAAAACATTCCTACATACCGATACGATTCAGTATTAGGAATGACCGCCCTAAAAATTTCCCTTCCTAATAGCGAATTGCTAACCCATTTTGTGAAGCAGTAATAGATTACTGAATCGCAAATTAGGGTTTGTTACATTGGGACGCCTTTATTGCAGATTTGGGCCATTTGCAACCTTAAGAAAGGTACATACATGTTGCCAATAGTTCAAAGCAAAATGCCATTTTGCGATCTCACTCCCGTTGATTTTGCGAATATCAGGGTTTGTGACCCAAAATGTTATAGTCTGCTTTAGGATATCTCGCCCTACATTATTTGATAAACGTATATATGATTGTTTCTTCTCTTAACTAAATGAAAGAGATTAAATGATTTACAGAACGGTTCATAGAGTGTTTAATCTCATGCGCATATGTTTACTATCTGTAAGAGAACCTGTGCAAATCATTTGAGTTATAATGATAGAAAGTTAATGAGTTCTGAGAAAACACGAATACATTAGTACATAAGTAGGTGTTCATTCGAAAAGAAAAAAACAAGCTTCACTGGGCTGAGCAGCATATCTGATTTAAAATAGAAAGCAGAGGAGAGAACTGATTTTAGCTTTCCGAAATAGAATTGAAATTGCTTTCAAAGCATCAGTTTAAAGTGCCACAGAACGGTGACCATGTTGATGAACAATCCCTTTGCCATAATATTGAGCTAGACAGGAATAAGGAGTGGCATACAAGTATAAGTGTGGCGTCTAAGGGCAGAAGATTACAGAAAAAGCTTGAAATCAATTTAGATTAGGATTCAATTATTTGATATTTCATGAATCAGTATCTATGATGGTTTTTTTTCTGATAAATTGCATCAGATATTCTCCTTCTGAACATCTCAGGATTTTACATTTAACTGTACATACCAATGAACTTCCTATAGAAGAATCTGGGAGTTTTTGAGTTGCTAAGCTCTGTGAACAGGTACTGAATGTGGCTAGATGGTAGCATTAGTACATTGCTCATGCCGCAGGGACACCAGTAGTTTGTGCTGCCTACCCAAGCAGTTAACAATACCTGCAAAACTGAAAGTGATTGATCATACTAGTTAAGATAATAAAATGATAATTTTGCTTATTGACTGGGTAAATAATATATCACTGCTGCCCCTGCCTGCAGAAACCGTTGTTGACGTTTGTTTATTGATCAGCATATTTAATAGTGTATAGATTCAATCAGGTATAAAAGTATCCATAAAAGTACAATTAAAAACTGCAGTTCTTAAATAGTTTTTGCTTAGTAGACCACTGCACATGAGCATTGTTGTGATGAGTGCTACCCACTATCATCGGGGATGACACCACCCCTCCCTGGAAAAGCTCCTGTTGGTGGGGGTAGCATATAAGTGAATCAGTGGCTTACATTTTTGCCAAATTGTGAATATTGTCAAGCAACATACAGAGGGGGACTACCAGTGGAGGGGAAACACACAGAGTTGTGGCATCAGCGGGGGCATGCCTGGGAATGGATGTCAGGAAGGCATTCCTAGTAGAAAAATGAGAAGGGAGTCCGTCCTGGCCTAGACACTAGGATGAGGGTTACTTGGTCAGGGTCTTAGAAATCGGAATAATATGGTGGGGGGAGGAACTAGTACCATGGACAAGGGGTGTCATGGATGGTGGACAAACCAACCCTGCCCCTGACTACCCACTTCCACAAAGATGTCTCTTAACATCCAGGTGGGTCTAAGCCCCACCTTGGCGAGCCACCATATTGTACTGTACAGGATGCACGGATCCATACTCAGTCGTGCAATGATTATTCTATTAGTTCTCCCCCTTTTTTGTCTCCCAATGGCAGTCTTTCCTATTATGTTGTTAGAAGTTGTGGATTAGATAATGTATGTCTTATTAGCGCATTTCCTTTTTCTTTTGCAAACTCCCCTTCTTGAAATGCTGAAACGACTATACATTAATGTCTACTGCATATACTAATGCCATGCACGCTAGGCACCAATGGACAGGCTGCACCTAAATGTGCGAGCATATGGCGTGGACGATTTTGTATGAAGGCTAGGAACTGCAGAGTAATAGTGTGGACAGAAAACTACGCACAACGATTCATAGGCAACCACCTTTTGGGAACATATGTATTCGTCTCTGTATATTATATATACTCTTCTGTACCACAAAGTTGACATACACAGTATTATTGTTGTGTTGTTTTATACAGATTTGGATTATTTTTCAGGTATCTCTGTATTGTCATGCAATGTAAGGAGTGGAAAAATAAGAAAAGACCAATAAAGATATTTCAACAAAAAAAATGGATGGTGGACAAACCAAAATGGTAGGTATCATACCTGAAAGAGACATCAAGAGTGGACAACCATCCAGGGAATGTGGCATGTGATAAAGAAGCAGTAGAGGCATCTGGTGAAGAACAATAAAGTCAGGGCCAGTATAAAAGATGCCAAATCCCAGTAGGGGCATTAGCAGTGGTTAGCTCCTACTTTGCTCATTCACTGGTCTGCTTGGCTGCTACCCATCTCTACTCAAATTGTCTTAACATGGAGAAATTAAATCAGAGAACTCATTTGCCATTGTATATATCACCCCAAACTGGTTTAGGCGTTAGTGTCAACACTAGACATCTTTTAACCTAATGAGATTTTTTGCATGTCAGCACTTTTATGTTCTACCACAAAATTGGCAGTCCCAGGAAATGGCAGCAGGTCAAAGGAAGGCTGAAGACGACAGGCAGCATAGCGACACATTCGGCAAGCAGCTAGACTGAGCTATTTTTGGGGGGTTATCTAGTGTTGGTTGACATCCTGTGCTCTACAGCCCTGAAAACGGTGTTTCTTCTGCTATGTACATTTAAGAATTTCCCAATTCCTGCATCACAAAAGCTAACTCTTCTATACCAATCTCACCCACTTACCTTTTCCCTCGCTCCTGCAATCTTAAAGTGGTTATATCCACACTTAAGGAGACAGAGGTATTTCATAGAATTAATACCAGTTATTTCTACATCACAGTACTGATGCAAATGTATACTGTAAGACTGGGAGGCTCTGAGTTGATACATTTTAACAATACCTGTGTTCCTGTGACTTGCAGAAGTGGATCGTGTAAGAGCTATTGTTCCACATGGTTTCTTACTAACAAAAGGATGTAATCTCACACTCACAATAGGTAGCATGCTTCATCATGGGGAGCCTCTTTTGCCAGCACTGGAATGCTATAGTGCAGTTTGATCCTGAGCTATTTTATTGTTTTATTTTTGTGTTTCTATGTAGGGTAATTTGGGGGCGTGTGAAGGGTTGAAAGAGAAATGATTGAGATTGTAGTGGACAGGATGATATGTGATGCTTTATCTTATGCTTAACCTTTCTCATACACGGTTCAAAGAAATAAGAAGTAAGGAGTGGGGTGTGAGGTAACTGCTGGGTTCTTTCCACTACCTTTTGTGTGTCAACATGTTTCAGCCCCCAAAACTGTGATATTGTGACTCTGGCCTTTCATCGTCATTTTAAATGTAGCTAAACAATTAACAAACAACATTAAAGAAGGGCCCAGAGGTGACTCTAATTAGACACAGTTTCTATAAAATCAGACACTAACCATGAGCAATCTTTTCTTCTGGATCCTGATCATGGAGCAAGCGCTCATCGCCTAATACTTTGCCCTGCATGAGATTCATCTCCTCATCAGCAAGTTCTTAGACAGGTGAAGGGGGTGGAGAAAGAGAAAGAACATCAAAAGACCCATGCAAACCTGGGGGTTCATTTATGAGAACTGATGCATCGCTGTGTCAAGGCAGTGATGCGTCAGAAAAAATTGCTCTGCGATACAACAGTTCCTAAAGACATGGATGCACTGCATTTCTAGTACAGCGCACATTATCAAAAGGACCCAAAGTGTGTCAAAAATATTGACGCAAAAGACACACAATTAATGGACGGAATGCAGAGAATGTCAAGAGATCTGGGTTAAATCCATCATTCTTTTGCTCGCCATGCCACCTCAGTTTAGACCTGGCTATATGCAAATCAGTCTTGACTCTGTGCCTCATGGAACAGTCCAGCCCAAACTGCCAAGCGAGGTCCTCAATGGACCGTAAACATGCATCCTAGGACCGGTTTCGGGGTTTGGTGCAAGAGTTTCTGGACAGTATAGTGCTGTGTTAGAGGAAAAAGAAGATCTACAGGGTAAGTGGCAACAAGGGACAATATGGTCCACAAGGTCATGCTGTGCAGTACAGCAACCTACGTCCCTATGCTGCACTGTGCTGTGTGCACGGAAAAGAGCAGAAATATTTCACTTGTTAATTCATACATAGCATAACTGTAGCATAACTATAACAGTATGACTTACATAACTGTAAGTCATACTGCAAAGTTACATGCTGTGCAGCCCAGTCCAACTCTGTCAAGTATGCTCAGTGCATGTGTGATGTGCAGCACCAATGCAGGTTCTACTTGGTATACTGGGACTTGAAGTGGTATGTAGAACATGAGTGTCTAGGACTACAAGTCCCACAATACAAAGCAAAAACCTGTACTGGAGCAGCACATCATGCATGGACACTTGAACCCTGCCCAACCTGACTGTGACAATGCAGGTTCCCTTGTACCATGAGGATAGTGTATCGAACTTGTGTCTATCCAGCCAAATATGGACTGTAAAACAAAGGAATGGAATGGGGTTGCCAGAGTATTAACCACTCATCTGAGAGGTTGTTCTGTTGTGGAGTAGGTAAAGAATCATCAAGTAGGATTATGCGAAGAGCCACATGTATAGTCACTAGTATGAAACTACTTTGCATGCAGCTGTCTCGATGTGCGGGGTGAGAGCACACATGTGTGGTTCACCATGTTGGAGACCACCCTACCACCTGTCATGTACAAATGTATACTGGGGTGAGGAAAACGCAAATGATGCACACCAGAGGACCATGAGTGATTGTTGGTAAAATAGATGGTGTGTGAGCCTGGTGGGCCCCTGCTAGTGCAATGTAGGTGTGGGCAGGGGCGGCTCCTCCATGTGGGCGTCGGAGCGTTGCCCACTGCTTTCTCGCAGTGGGAGAAGCAGGAACGTAAAATGATATAAATACCATTTTACGTTTCTGCTTCTCCCACTGCGAGAAAGCAGAAGAAGGGTATGCCTGGTTGGGGGCAGGTGGGTGGGTGGGTCAGGGAGGAGTGGCTAGCCCAGTGTTATGGGCGCTGACTGTTTGGGCCGACCAAACCAGTCATAGCACTCTCTGTTTTCTTCATGTAGGCTGCTGCGCAGCCTGCATTAAGAAAATGACCTCCCCATAGATGCCGGTAAGGACTGTGTCCTAGCCAATCACAATGCTGCCAATGCAGCGTTGTTTTGTGATTGGCTTAGGGGAAGAGAGGGAGGCTACCGGCTTCTGCTTCCTGTGAGCAGAGAGTCTGAGAGTCCGGGAGTCCGGGACTGGAGGCAAAGGTAAGGTTTTTTTTTAATTATTACATTTCATTAAATTAACCCCGCACACCCTCCCCGCGTGACCCTCACCCCCTCCTGCAATTCATTCCGGTCGCTACTGGGTGAGGCTAAGAACATTGAACTGGCACTATATCTGAATGGGGAAAAATTGTATAGCAAGGAGGTGAGGTGTGTATTGCAAAGTAGCCTAAGTGATAGTCATGCACTGCTGTGTCTGATAATGTCACACTTGTGTGACATCTGTGAAAGAATGCTGTAGAAGAGGGCATTGGTGTACTATATCCTACATGTAATGTGAAGCAGGGTGAAGATGTAGTAGGTGTCAGGAGGGAGCTGTAAAAACAAATGTTGAACTATGCCGCATATGTAAAATCAGGAGGATGTGAGACAGGGAATAGTGAAGTGACAGGATTTGCTAGGTGGCCAGAATCATGGGCAGGTTTTGGGGATGGTTGGAGGGTGGCGTATATGGTCCTACCACAGCTAGGCTCATACACCTCACCCTCTAACCAAGGTAGGTACCTGTCACAGAATATTATTACTACTAGCATGTTGGGTATCGGTTGAGCCATAGATCTCACATACAGGTAGGCATGTTGGTCAATTGCATATGGTAACTTAAATTGGCGGTGTTGGTGTCACATGACAGTCAAAGTATGATATGGGTGGCATCAGTGTGTGACAGTAAGCAAAATCCAAGGGTCTAAATGAGGATCTCCAGAGGAGTCATGTACAGGTGGGCTGAGTTAAGAGATTTGTGATACTGTGCAGATAACCAACTCTGGCAACGATAAAATAGGGTGAGCATCATGGTTGTGATTTTTCAAGTTTGACTGGGCCTATCCCCTTCATAGATGGTACACAGTGCCTACTGTTCTGAAATATGGAGTTGACTGTGTGTGTAATGAAATAACGTGATCACACACAAATAAGTAAACCGTGGGGAGAACATGTCCTTACACATTCCTGCTGTGTGGCAAGGTTGCCAGCTGTGTAGAGTTGTGTGGATGCATGTAAAATATGAGCTCTTGGCCACATTAATGTACAAAGTATATGCAAGACAGCACAAAAAGGCAGACTGGTGTGGTGTACTGTGTGAAAGGTAAAGTGTAGGATCAAATCAAATACATGACTAAACCTACATCCCTTTCCCAGGAGCTGGGACCTGAGTAGTGGCTAGAGGGAATGCAAGCAGTCTGGTTCCTTGATGCGATGTGCACAGTCGTGCTGTCAATAAGTGAATCTCTAATGAGTATAGACATCATGAAAAAGAAAGCTAATAAATAAGGTGAATGTGGCATTTACCTCAACTTACCCTCACAGGCAGGGCAGGTCAGCAAGCTGTGTAACTGTGTTGTAATGTGTGGTATGACACGAAACGGCACCCTTGTCGCACAGTGGTTGTGTGCACAATGTAAAGATATTGCAATCTGAAAGGCAACTACAGTGCAACCTGGCTTTATTTCCTATGAGTAACATATGTCCTACACATCACTTTTTAACTGAAAGTGAATGAGAATAAAGTGTGTATGTCAGCCAAATTACTCATCAACATCTATCAAAAATCACAATTAACATATTCCAATTTCATTGCAGAAGGATAAACAACACCTCCTGACCAGCAGCCTGTCCTGGATAACCAACCTCTTGTGGATGACATCCTGCATCCCCCATTTGAGTAATGACATCTTCCAACAACTCCTGTAAGGCGCTGGATCTCCATAATAACCTCATACTCCAGGACATGCCCCATCTGCCAGTGCAGGCCCAGCCCACCGAGGATCCCCAAGAAGCATTCCAATGGCAATCTGTAGGAGTCAAGCAGCAGCTGGTAGATGCAGTGCGGGCAGGGATGGAGACCATCGCAGGCACCCTAGAAGGAGTCCGTAGGTGCCTCAATCCCAATAAGGACACCTCAGAGGCAATCAAAGAAATCTACCTCTCACTCCATTGAATGAAACAGTCCCTGGCTGACATTGCTGGTGTCATGAGGCAGAGGCAACAACAACTGCCTTGCCAATTAGACACCAGTAAAATTGCCACCCAGCTTTGGGCTATCCGCATCATTTTGCAATCTTTGAAGCACAACAGGACTCCTATATAGCAACTATGGGTGCCTTCCACAGTAATGTTGTTGCCTTGTTGGCAAGCCATCAGGTCCTTGTCATCGCTGTGCTGCCTTCCTTGCTGGCACTGAAAAATGGTGACGGGGACATGGGAGCTACATCTTTTGCCCCTGACATGTGTGTGCCTCAGATGCCTCCCACACAAACACCACCACTGTTGGGGGGAGGGGGCACAAAACACATCAGAGGAGGAAGATGTGGACTTCACCAGTTTCCAGCTACGAAGTGCCCTGTAACACTTTTCAGTGCCTCTTGACCCGTTTCTCAGTGGACTTGTGTTTATCATCATGCCTTTGCCACCAGGTACTGTCCTCTATTTGGATGTTCACTTGTTAATCTAATCCATTTGTGGACTGTTGATGAGACCTACTTTCCCTAATAGCAATTTGGACTCTGTCTGGACATCAACCAATCAATCAATCAATCAATCAATCAATCAATCAATCAATAAAGCAATCAACCAGGGGGTTTAAAGCGCACTACTCACCTGTGAGGGTCTCAAGGCACTGGGGGGGGGGGGGGGGGAGGAGTGCAGCCCCGGTTCAGATAAAAAGCCAGGTCTTGAGGCTCTTCCTGAAGGTGTATAGAGTGGGGGAGCGTCTGATGTTGACTGGGTTGACTGGGAGCACACCTGTAAATAAATGCACTCCTAAACCAGTGTGTTGTCGGCCTGCTGCAGATAGGATTTGTATATACAAAAGTCAATTCTTAGCTTCACAAGAAAATAGTGCTAAAGTCACCATCACCTGCTCTGGTTAGACATGCCCAAACATAACGTACATCCACTACCATGGCATCATGCGGAAAGTCTCATTTAACAATTAAAGGTCCTGGTGTGACAGTAAGCATCTATTACTTGACTTGCACACAGTGAACATGCCTTACTAATCACACAAATGCCTACCTGCACAGAATGGTTCCTGTGAGGCATATGAGCCACTAAAACAGTCTCAGACATCCACATATATCTTGCTCAGTTATCATGACAATGAGATCAAGCACATATGATAGCCTCAATCCTTACACTGAAGAGATCCTAATATACTATAATTATGCATGCATTAATAAGATGCAGATACGTATTCCCAGATAGCATATAGTTGCACAAAGTCACGTGCATGGTACCTATGCCACACAAGGATGTAGAAGCTCAGTGGGACACCTTGGATGCCAGTATGCATGAAACGCAAGTAGCAAGTATATGGAGTCCTAGGTCAACTGATAAATGGTGTTCAAAGGCACACTGGGATACATAGTGTCAATTCATACCTCTGCCCGAGAGCCCTCACATGTATTGAGTATAAGTGTAACCACCCATGACACCAATTGTGCAATGTACATCCAAATCACTCATTAGGAGCCACAGCACAGACCCAGGAACAACGCTACACATCCCCAGGGTAAGAGGAAATGTGAGACTTATAGTTTTCAAACTTAGGGGCCTATTAGTATCTCGGGCGGATCCCCTCCGCCGGCCCGGCGGTGGTGATCCGCCCGCATTCTGTTCCTGTTTCACCCCCGCCATATTAGTATGGCGAGGGGTACCGCGGAAGATGGAAAGAACGTCCGCCGCTTTTCCGCCGGTCGGCAATCATTAGGATTGCGGGCCGGGCGGAAAAAGGCCATAATAAGGTGGCAGTGCCTTGCAGGCACCGCCATCCATATTGTTATGCCTGAGGTGGGAATGCCTTTCCATGGCGTAGACTCTGCCATGGAAAGGCATGTGGGAAATTACTTTTAGGGCCCATTGCGGGTCCCTGGGGGGTACCTATGGCACCCCCTTCATTGCCATGCACAAGGTGGCAGTCACCGCGTGGTGCCTGTCACGTTGTGCATGGCAATGCACAACATGGGCTTTAACATTGTGGCGGGTGCTGCTTACGGCACCGCCCGCCGCAATGTTAAAGTCGAGGATGCGCCCGCCAGTGTGGTCCGCGCATCCTAATTGACCTGGCGGTCCCGCGGCACCTTTGGTGGTCGGTCCCTTTTTCCGCTACGGTGGCGGGCGGACAATATCCGCCTGCCATCGTAATGGGGCCCTTAGCATATAGTTGCACAAAGTCACGTGCATAAAGTGTCACACTTAGCAAGTACTCAATAGCAAGGATGATTGAGATTATAGGGGCAGGTGGGGGCCATATACATGATTTCAAATCAGCAAAGAACAATGACAAACTAGTACAATCGTGAAAGTGTTAGTGTGTAAGTGGCAGGCACCAGTGTGTGTCCCAGCACATCCAGGAAAGGGTAATTTGAAGTGACAGGACCTTCCCTACTAAACAGGCAGTATCTCTTACACACACAGTGCACTAGTAGGTGATTGTCTTTGATGGTCTGTGCCTCAATTCAAACAAAGAATGGTGAAGAGTCCTAAAGTGATTCAATTGTAAGGTAGACTGACTGTTGTCCATAGGCCTTACACAAAGTAAGGTGCGCAGCCAGAATATGGAGCTTTAAATCCTGAGCTGCACAAATATCGAGTCTGAAATATCGTGATTGAAAAAAATCGACAGCAAGACTATCTTGGTCAAGAATATCGACTTAAGGTAAGTAATATCAAATTTAAAAAAAAGAAAGTGTTTATATCATTTTCAAAAATATAGTCGTTAAAAATTTCGATATTTTAATTAATGTTATGTATTTTTCGTATATATTTTAAATGTATGTGATTTCTGTCTTGTATCAGAATTGTCTATATTTTTTAATATGTGTTACATTTTTAGCAGTAATTTTATTTTTATTTGAATTTTGCGTTTTTTACTTCCATAGCAGGTTGTGGGTTTACAGGGGTATAGGTTGGGAAGTAATTTAATTATTTTAAATGAATGTTTTTTGTATAAGAATTGTTTATATTTTTTAATATATATGTTACATTTTTAGTAGTGATTAATTTTTTATTTATATAAATTTTGTGTTTTTTAGTTCCATCGCGGGTTGTGGTTTTTTAGGGGAATAGGGTGGGAAGTAATTTAATTATATTAAATTAATGATCATTTTTTTATTTATTAACATTTATTTAATGTGATGTTATAATGTTAAAGGTGTACATTAAATGATTATTAATTAAATAATAATTGGTTGTTAATTAATATTAATTAATTAATTGGTAATTAATTATGGTAATTGTGTAATTAGGTTTAGGTGTGTGTTTTTGTTTATAGGTGTAAAGAGTGGGAAGTACCTTTTTTATTGATGAATTAATAATTTGTTGTTTATTAATATTAAATATTAATTGATAATTAATCAAAGTAATTGTGTAATTAGTCTCAGGTGTGTGTTTTGGGGTTTATAGGGCTAAAGGGTGGCACATAATTTGTGTTTAATCAATTGATATATAGTTGTGAATTAATGTTAATTATTTGATATTTATTCTAGGTAATTGTTTATTTTTTGTGTGTTGTTTTTATTTTTAAAGGGGTAAAGGGTGGGTATTAAATACATTTTACTTATGTCATAATTAGTTGTTTACTGGTAATCTTTTTATTTTTTTAAATAGGTTTTAATTTTGTAATTTGTTATTTCACAGTTTAATTTAGGTGTGTGTTTTGGGGATTATAGGGCTAAAGTGTGGGTTGTTAATTAATTTTTATTATATATTACTAATATTTTTTAATTGAAAAGTAATTATGGAAGTATATTTCTTTAGAAGTGTGTTTTGTTGTTTGTGTGTTGTTATAGGGTAGGAAATAAAATAAATACAAGTATGTAATGAATGATGTTTTTGTTTGTCAAAATATTCTAGTTTAAAATATCTATTTTTTTGGAAATGTAGTCAAGTCAAGTCAAGTCAATAAAACTTTATTCGGCTTTAAGGATAAAACCATAAAAGTCATACGGTCTACGTTATACCATAAATCAGACTACAAGTTGGCAAATGTTATAAAATCCAAGTGAGCTATACATATACAAAAAACATAAGTGACAATACAGATATTATTTACAACTTGTCCTTTGTCTGATGGCGAACCGAAAAAAGTTGAGAGTGTACAAAACGGTATCACTAGAAAGAAGTTGTAAGAAAATAAAAGCAGGTCTCACCCTCCGAAAGCCCATTTTTTTAAAGATAGGAATAATAAATAACCTTCTGGGACCAGCATAAAAAGTGCAGAACATTAAAAAGTGCATCATGTCCTGAGGAGATTCTCCATCGCAAATGTAGTCATTATTTTATTTTACATGATAATTGTAGGTATTTGTTATATATTATTAATATTATAATATGTTTTTTATATATGAAATATACTGTTTTAATTTTTTTATCATATTTATACATTTATTCATTTATTAATTTTTATCATATAATTGTTTGATTTTTAAATATTTATTTAGTTTTTATTTTTGAACTGCTTGGAGTGTGAATATTACATTTACCCCTATGCTATCTAACACTTTCCCTACTGTTGCACTTACTGGGGTGGGAATAATAATTTGTATCCCTCCGCTATCGAACACTTACCCTACTGTTGCAGTCACTGGATTTCGAAATGAAATGAAAATGAATGAAATGAAATGAAAAAAATATTTGATAAAGCGCACTGCGGCCAAGCGGCTTCCTGGCGCTGAGGTCCTGATCAAAACTCACAGAAAGCATCCCGAAGGGCTAAGAGGGAAACGCCTGAACAAAAAGAAAAGTTTTGAGGGCCTTATGAAAGTGAGAATAAATGGGAATCGAGCGAATAGAAAGTGGGAGACTATTCCAGAGCTGAGGGGCCAGGACTGAAAACCGTGTGCCCCCTGTTCTGGATTTGCGAAAACGGGGAATGTGCAAAAGGGACAGAGAAGAAGAACGAAAGGAGCGACTGGGGGCATGAGAAGAAATGAGAGAGGTGATAAAGTGAGGAGCAGAACGGGAATGAGCCTGGAAGGCTAAACAAGCCAGTTTAAAGAGAGATCTGAAACGGACAGGAAGCCAGTGAAGGGACTTAAGTACAGGTGTGATGTGAGAAGATTTAGGGAGAGAGAGGATGAGGCGGGCCACTTGGTTTTGAATGGCCTGAAGTCTGCGGGATTCAACAGCAGGTATGCCCGCGTACAGGCCATTTCCATAGTCGAGGCGAGAGATGACAAGAGCCAAGACTATGGTTTTAAGTGCGTCGGTGGAAAAGAACCGCGATATCTTCCGGATAAGACGGAGGGACAGGAAGCAGGAAGACACAACAGAACTAATCTGGGTGTGCATAGATAAGTCATGACTGACTTTAATACCAAGGGTGCGGACAGAAGGGACAGGCAGAGGGGGGGGGCCAAAGGAAAGGGGCCAGTGTACCGGAGACCAGGGATTGGAGGGGCCACCAGTAAGGACAAGTTCCGTCTTGTCCGGATTGAGCTTCAAGTGGTTGGCACTCATCCACTCAGAGATAAAGACTAAAGTAGAGACAAACTTAGAAAGGGAATCAGAAGAGGAAGACAGATCAAAAACGAGCTGAAGGTCATCAGCGTAATTATACACAGAGACCCCCAGCTCAAGAAGAGAAGTGACAAGAGGTTGGATATAAAGATTAAAGAGAAGAGGGGAAAGGGAGGAACCCTGGGGAACACCACAAGTGACCAGACGGGGAGGGGCAGAGAAGCCAAGAAGATGAACCGCCTGAGACCTCTCGCAAAGAAAGGACGCGAGCCAAGAAAAGGCCGCGCCCCGGATGCCAGCCGATCTGACACGGTCGAGAAGAATGGAATGGTCGACCGTGTCAAATGCGGCAGACATATCGAGGAGGACTAGGGCTTGGGGGAGATTAGAGTCAGCTTTCCCCTTAAGTTCATCCAGGACCGCGAGGACCACCGCCTCCGTGGAGTGGCCCGGGCGGAAGCCCGCTTGATGGGATGCCAAAAGGCCATTCTCCTCGACATAGGTGGAGAGGCAGGAGGTAACATGGGCCTCAAGAATCTTACCCAAGTAAGGAAGAAGAGAAATAGGTCGAAAGTTAGAAAGAAGAGAAGGATCAAGACCTGTTTTTTTTTAAATAGGAAGGACTATAGCAGATTTAAAGAAAGAGGGAACAGAGCCGAGAGCCAGAGAAGAATTAAGTAGAGCAAGAGGAGGGGCAGAACAGTTGGTAAAAAGAGTTTTAAGAATGCGAGCCGGCGCGCAGTCCGCGGGAGAGCCAGACTTGACCTTGACCAAGAGTTTGAGAAAAGATTCAAGGGAGATGGGGGGGAAAAGGGCAAAAGAAGGGGAGGGAGGAGAAGGGGAACAAGAAAAATTGGAGTGAGACACAGAAGGAATGTTAGCTTTAATCTTCAGAATTTTATCAATGAAAAAATCATTAAGTGAGGAACAGAGAGACTGAGAGGGGACAAGGCTGGGAGTAGAGCGATCAGAGGAGACAAGATTGTGGACCAGAGAAAAAATTTCACGGGATTTGTTAGCGGCAAGAGTGACTCTCTCAGTAAAGTGTGAGGTTTTAGCCGCTAAGATCGCTTTTTTGTAATCCGTAAGGAGAGATTTGTATTCGACGCGCAAGGAGGAACTATAGTTCCGTCTCCAGTGGCGTTCCGACCGCCTAAGATTGAGTTTTAGCGCTTTCAGCTCTGGAGAGAACCATTTATGCGCGTCATAGGGGCGGACCACTTTGATCTTTCTAAGCGGGGCAACTGAGTCGCAGGAGGAAGAAAGCCAGGTACAAACAGCGTCAGCCTGGGATTCAAGAGAAAGATCATTGAGGTCCGGGGCGGAGGAGGCCAAGGTGAGCGAGAGGGAGTCAAGATCTGTCTGATTCCAATTTCGGGCTAGCAGGTTTTTCGGAAGGGGGGGTTTATCAACCGAGCCCAAACAAATAGAAAAAGAGATAATGGAGTGGTCCGACCAGACACAGGGAGATACAGAGGGAGATGAGATGACAGGGCATATCGACCAAATTTGGTCCAGAATGTGACCCTGAACGTGGGTAGGGGTGGTGACATAGGGTGTAAAATTCAAACACTGAAGGGTGGCAGAAAAATCTTTAGAGGAAGAGTCTTCCCTAGGGTCGCCCGGCCAAAAATTAAAATCGCCGAGCAGAAGGACAGATGAATTATTGACCACCAGGGTGGCCAAGAGGTCCTGGATGGAAGCTACAAAAGAAGGCATGGGTTGAGGGGGGCGGAACACAAGAACAACAGTAAGAGGGACAGAGAAATTAAGAGAGCGGGCCACCAAGTAGTCCACGTTAGGTATGGGGGGGTGGGTAAGAAGTTGAAATTTGAGAGACGACCGAATAATCATCGCCACACCGCCCCCAACCTTGCCGACTGGACGGTCAGCTCGGAGGGCATAGTAGGAGTCGGGAAGGATAGCCAAAAGATCAGGAAGAGAGTCAGAGGAGAACCAAGTTTCGGTCAAGAACAGAAAATCAGGGGAATCCGAGGTCAAAAGATTGAAAAGTTCCGTCTGATGCTTAACTGCGGAACGGGTATTAAGTAGATAGGCAGAAGCTAGCGTAGGAACAGAAGAACGACAGGGAGCAGGAGAGAAGTCAGAGGAGCGGGGAGGGAGACATTGAGAGACAAGTGCAGGGTGAGAAAGGGGGGGGGGAGTATGCCCAGTGAGTCAAGGTGGTGCAAAATAGGAAGAGGGACAAGGGATGGAACAGAGAGCGCAGTGAGTTGAGCAGGCGTATAAGCCGCAACAGAAGCAGGGTGTGTGGCCCCTGGTCCCGGCCCGTCGCGGACGGGCGCAGACGGGCTTAACTTAGGCGCAACTTCGGCGCGCCTTCATCGCGCCCGCTGCGCTCGTCCGCTGCGCTGCCGGAAATGAGTGCAAGTGCTGGTAAGACGATTTAAAAGTCAGCAGATAGTCACTTAAAAAGAGCGTTGCTCCCGGAGACGCCTCGGGAGGTCAGGACATTGATGCAGGAATAGGCGCGCGAACAGCTGACCGCCTAGAAGTACTCTGCCAGGGGGGGAGGAGCCAGAGACCTGCAGCGCGGCGCCCAGACCCGCCCAAGATGGTGGACCCGCCCGTCCGACTCCGAGAGCCAGGCGAGGAGGGGGCGGTGAGTGGAGGCGGTCTGGGTCGCGTGCGGGAAGGAGGCAGCCAGAGGGGATCCAAGAGCGCTGTGTCAGAAGCGCTGAAGTGCAAGTGCTGGTAAGACGATTTAAAAGTCAGCAGATAGTCACTTAAAAAGAGCGTTGCTCCCGGAAATGCCTCGGGAGGTCAGGACATTGATGCAGGAATAGTAATTTTTACCCCTTTCACTATCCAACACTTTCTCTACTGTTGTACTCATTAGAGTGGGAACAGTAATTTTTACCCCTCCGCTATCCAACACTTTCCTTACTGTTGTACTTATTGGAGTGGGAATAATACTTTTTACCTTTCTGCTATACAACACTTTCCCTACTGTTGCACTGAATGTATTGGGAAATGTAAGTTAAAATATTTTTTTTATAGTTTAATATTTTAATTTATCATAGACTGTTCTTTAATATTGTAAATTGTGTATATATGTGACCAAGAGCTGGATAGCTCGAAACGCGTCTTGTTTGCCCTGTCAAATAAACTGCATATTACCTAACTGGATTCGTGTGGCTCGTGCTTGCATAGGAAGTTTGCGAGCTGTTGGTGGATATATATATATATATAATTTTTATATAATTTTAAACTTTTAAAATAATGTAAAAATAATAGTTTATTAATTATTTTACAATAAAAAAATATATATATATTATTATGTTTGTGTGTTTATATTTTTTAATGAATGTTTATTTGTTACATTTTGTTAAAATGTATATTAAAGGGCCGATTCTGATCCGGGTTGGAAGGACACCAAATGCGATCCGGACGGAAAAACTACGAGCCGTACGCGTGTTTTCCGCCCGACTCGTACAGCTGTATGAGCGAGCAAGTACGATGCGAGCTACATGAATTTCACTGACCGAGTCGTTTCCGGGTCCGGACCGCACCGTACGTCTTGGTCGTAAGCTAACCGCGGCGTGCAATGGATGCGATTTACGACCGAGCCAGTATGATGCACGTGTCGGACAGCCTGTGCGAGCCGGAGTGTACGGCTTGCAAAACGTCTGGGTGGTTGCCTTTGGAGGTCCGCGTCAGATCCCTTGTCACCCGCAGCCCTACGACTCGGACACAGGGGGAGACCCAAGGGTCCCCCCAACACAGACATGTACGGTGCGGATGGCACCGACATGTACCCACTGTAGGGGGCGCCCTTGCGCGAGACGTACCCATTCATTCAATGGGAGCCCATGTACGCGTCGTACGACTGGCTCCCTTTGACTTCTATGGGAGTCCGACCGAACCGAGTCCGGCAGCATACGGCCACATCGTACTCGCTCGGTCGGAGTGCAGGACTCCGACTCGGTCGGAAAACGCTCCGGATCCGGCTCGGTCGGAGTGCTTTCCGACCCGGATTGGAATCGGCACCTAAATGTAATTTATTTTATTAAAATAATATTAATATTTAATATATGTTATTTTATATATATATATATATTTTTACATCGATATGAGTCAATATTTTTGTAGTTACCTTTGTAGGTATGGGAGTTTATATTTTTGAAGTCAATATTTTTAACATCGATATGTGAGTCATCGATGTTCTATCAGTGAACCCCAAAGTAACACGTATCAACAAACACTGCAGGGAATTGCTACATCAGGTACTCAACTCACTAAGAAGTGATGACAACTCTTAAGCATGAAATGATTAAGAAGTTGGGAAAGTAGAAAAATATTTGTATTAAAAAATGTCATCCTAACAAACTAAAACTACGTATCCTGCAATAACTTACACTATATAAACTAAGCCTAAACCACCTTACCCTACCCATCGTACACTAGCTAACCTTAACACTACATTACACTAACTTAAATTATCTTAATCTATCCTTTACATTTAACACAAATAACATATTAGACATCCACCCCCCACCACCATTAACAGACGTACATTGGCACAATACTAACATCAACTAAACTACCTACACATATACATATTTTTGGGGAATTTTATATTATAATTAGTGTTTTACTTATCCTACACATCAACCTCCCACCCCCTGAAATGCTTGAAGGACAAGTAAAATATCTAAAACACTTATCTATAAAAACATTTAAAAGAGAACCTACCTACACTAAACCTGTCCTAACCACTAACTAACTGTATGCTCAGCTAACTATTAAAATACAAACCAATGAGGTAATTACAATGGCGGTCGGACTTTCATCTGACCGCCATCGTTGCAGGGCTTGGGACCGGCCTCCTATAAGGCGGCGGTCTTGCACATGAGATTACGATGCGACCGCCACGGTGGCAGTCGCATCGTGTTTCTCTAACATTGTGGCTGGTGCTGCTGGTTGCAGCACCCGCCCCAATGTTCAAAATGCACTGTTTCCATTTACCTGCACTATGTGGCAGGCACCAAGTGGTGCCTGCCACCTGGTGTAGGGAAATGCAGTGCACACTCAACTCCCCCCAAAACAAGGGGGGCCTGAAACAGGCCCCCAAATGCGATCCCCGTCAGCCTTGAAATGGCGCTTAAACCACCATCCACGGCTGGCGGAGATGAAGCATCCTAATATGGCGAACAGTGCCTGCTAGGCACCGCCACCATTCTAGGTAAGCTTTCTGGGTCTGCCAGGCAATCAGAACGATTGCCCGTGGCAGACCCGTGGTGGACCCGTGGCGACGATTTTCCCGTCCCCCAGCAAACTGCCCGCCATCCTAATTTGGCGGGCGGAGAATGGCCGCAAGTTGGCGATGAATCGATTCACCGCTATCGTAATCAGGCCTAAAATACTACCCACTCAAAAGAAGCTTGTCCAAAAGCAATGTCACAGGAGTTGGGAGAACTGCACCTCCATGATGTCCTGACGTGTCTTCCACAGCCTCCCCATTATCTTATTCAGTTCATGCAGGATAAAGTATTTGACCAGAGTGTGAGAAGTTGGCCTGGTATATGCTGTCCACCAATTATAGTGGGCACCTTGTACCAGTCCAAACAACCCCCTTATTGATGATAGGTTAAAGACAGCCTTTTTTGAAAGCTATCCTAAAGGTAGCTATGGAGAGCGTCCTTCAGGCTAAGTCTTGGAGGAATGTAAAGCAGCTTGTTTTACCAGTCTATAATCTCTTGAATGGCTAAATGAAAGACAACCACCCAGGGAAATATATAAAATATATGTATTTATTTCTAAACACACCCTACTAGTCTCTTTATGAGGCTAGAGGTCCAAACACATAAGTTACACTTCAAATAGTACAGTAAAATCGCACAAATACACGTCAGGCCCTAGGGGCGAGCCAAACCATAAACTAAAATAGTGGTATAAGAACCACAACTTAACTAGACACAAGGCCTAGAGCCTGTAGAATCGCTGGGACCCCAAGGATAGTGACACAGGCGACCCACGGGGGCCGTGTTCAGTGTGAGAACACAGCCGCGAGCTCCCATTAGCTTCTATGGGGAAAGTCACGGTTAGATTTTTAAGGATTAGGGACACTTAGAAATGACTTAGGACCAAACCCTCTTGGACTTAGGAAGTTTTTGGGTCAACACCCACGGGAGCACCGGAGTACTCGAGTTACCTCACCCAGGGAAGCCGGGTGCATAGGTGTCAAATGGTGTCGGGTCGCGTCGTCGTTTTCAATGGGAGCTGGCAAAGAAGTGTTGCTGCCGGGAAGATACGAAGTGTCCAAAGAGATCCAAGCCTGGATCGAAGTCGAGAAGAGCCTGAAAGAAGAGGGAACAGAGTCTGGGTCACTAGCCAGTGACCTGGGGCATGATAGGCGAATGCCTGGATAGGACACAACAAGCCTTGGCAACAGCAACCCACGCAGAAAGGAGAAAGAAACTTCGGTGCAGACCAGCAAGGTCTGAGAGACTCACCACACGGTGGGGAGTCCGGGTACATCTGGAGCAACCAGGGAAGCCCAAGGAAAATCAAAGTTGCCTTCTCAGGGACCCACCTGTCGATGGACCAGGGATAGCGAAGGAGCCTCAAGCGGAAATGCAAGAAGCGGGCTCACAGAACACTCTTCGGTGCAGATGGTGCTCGGTGCGTGGGCTACAAGTAACCCACAGCACGACTTCGAGGGTTTCGGGAAGTCAATGCACTTGCAAATGTGCACGGTGACCAGGAGTTCCGGCTCCACGTTACTCATGAGGGCTGCGGGTCTCAGCTTTACTGGGGACTCGGGTCGGCCTGTGAGAAGTCTGGAAATCCTTTTCCTGGACTGCAAATACTTCGGAGTCCGGCGGGTGCTTCGGAGATGCAGACCGACAAAATGCTTTGTTGGTGCCTGCCAAGCAGGGGAGTCTCTCCTTGACACCAAGGGAGATTTCTTCAGTCCTCTAGTCATTAGTAGAGCATCAAAGTTCCAGGATTCAGTTGCAGAGTTTCGTCCGGGGATATCTAAAGTCCTATTGCCAAGGGTTCCTAACTTATAGCTAAGGAAGGGGTTGGACTAGCTCTAGGGACCCACCTATGGGAGGGTTTGGAAAGAGGGGTGGCTACACCCATTTCCTTTGTCCAGTTTTGCGCCAGAGCAGGGACTGGAAGCCCCTGAACCGGTTTAAGCTGGACTATGCACAGGGACACCAAATGTGCCCCCAGTGCAGGACTTCAAAGCACTCTGAGAGTGCTCCCACCCAGCCCCAATACACATCAGCCTGTCTGGGAGGTGGTTACACCTCCCTGTGACAGGAAACCTATTGTCCAGGCCTCCCCTGCCGGAGTTTCGGTCAGCAGCAGGAGGCCAGACCCGTGTCTGTGGCTGCAGCATCCATTTTGTGATGCCAGGGCTCAGTTAAGTTGCTACCGGGTATACTGGTTTTGTCATGTCTCTCCCTCTAGAAGGGTGGGATCATACTCCCACACCAGTTACTGGTGTGGGGGTATGATTCCAATGTGTTTGACACCAAACACAACATGTTTCCGTGCAGCCAGTCCAAAGTTAGCATTTACCGTTTGGTTATAATGCACTTAAGAGTATATAGTCAGGCTGCACCACTGACAACCCCGGAGAAGAGATTCCGAAGGCTGCAGAGGGGCTCAGCTCATGCCTGGGCACCCTCTCACATATAACCAAGCACCCTGCCTTCAGGATTGATAAGGCCTGCCATAGGGGTGACTTTTAGGTTTCTATGGGCAATGATAGGTGAGATATAGTGAACCTATATCTCAGTAAGTGGTACATGCACCACCTTACCCAGGCTGCAGTAGTAGACCTGTGGTGTCATTTTGGAAGGCTTTCCAGGGGTGGCATAATACATGCTTAAGCCCCTGGTAGGCCTCTGGGGTACCTATGCCCTGGGTACATAGCATACCATATACTAGGGACTCACAGGGGTACGCCAGAATCCAATCTGGAGTGTACCTAAAGTACATGGAATCAATTTAGAGATGAAGCGGCTAGGCTGGGGTCCTGAATAGCAGGGCCCCAGCCAGACTAAAGTCGAAAAACAGTGAAACACCAGCAAAAAGTGGGGGTAACCATGTGAAGCAGATCCTACTCTCCTACACAGAGAGCCACTCAGTTCCCTGGGCCTCCTGGCCCTTGTAGTATTTTTCTGAGTGCCTGCAGCTGTATCTGTTGGTACCTGGGCTGGGGGGCCTGTCGCTGGATAACACCCGCCGTGGTTGTGGCTTTGGAGGTGGTTTTTGATGATGATCATCTGGTTTTTTGAAAGACATTCCAGGACCCTGCATCCTTGGCACACTTGTATAGCTTCTCCATTTTCCTGTATCCCTTTGCAACATGCTTAATAAGGCAGTCTCAGTCCCCCCACATTTCAAGTGATTTCACATCTTCTGCTGTCATGTTATCTAGGATGGTAATGGTAATGAAAATGTTGTTTTTAGAACATGTATATAATGTGTGTGAAATGGGCTGTTGCAACACAATCATATGTGCCTGAACAGACCAACTCCAGAAATAGAGATGGAAATATGCACAATATACTGTCATTACATGGACATCTCCTTCTTAAGCAAAGAAAACAGGATCTGGTGCCATCTATGTATGTGCACAATATGTAAATATGGACACAATGAGATTGCGACCATATCATACTGAACAATGATTCACACTCATGATGATGTTGAGAGTTTACATTGGACACATGGTCCAGATTTTGTAAATTGGGTTGAGGGATTGCTTCATGCTAGTGGGATGAGAATTTTTAATCTACATATGTGAAAATGTGGTTAAGTCATACAGTTCAGGCTTAGGGTACCTCTCCGTTGCATACACTACCTGGAGTCACACAAGGGAGCACGCATTGCTGACTCCACTTATTTAGTGCCAGGTAGCCCAAACATGGATAGGGGGTTGTCATTTATATCCTGCAAAACATGACTGGAGTAGATTACAATTATGTACCTTCAGGCAACTGTGCTGAAATTTGTCATGTGGCTTCTGGTACACACTAGCCAAAAACATGGCGAGTCATATTAAAACATGTTTCTGTACACACATTATTCCAACTGCATTCGGCTGCACACATCATGTTTTAGACAATGCTTCTCAATAGTGTGTGTATGCATTTCAAAGCACCCTTCTGACCAAGTACTTTGTTACATATATTGCAGGCACCCTTTCACCATGGCTTTGAGGGAGGCTCAAGTACTCCTGAGGTATGATTCCAACAGCCATACCTCATGGTATGCCAAGGAAATGAAGATCAAGGTATCCATGTGATGATGTACAAACACATTAACAGACACACATGCAGCCATGTCAGTTGTTGTCTGTCATAGATAAATTACATTTATAAAGAATATTTTTGTCCATCTCAATAATAAATGTCGCAAATATCCAAAGCAAAATAGGTTAGATTGTGATGGCTACCCTGTCGACACTGACATACATTTTTTTCCGAGATCTGCATTTTGTCTAGCATACTGCTACAGGGACAGATATGTTGTCTCCAAACAAATGAGATGTAACACAGCAGGTATGTTTGCCCATCCTTATGGTCAGTCAAACAAAGCTTTGTCTGCTGGAGAGCTCAAAAGTATGCATCATATCTAATCTAGGTATGCTGCATGTTGATGGAACATATGAGTATTATATTTCACACACTGTCTGACTTTGATGCCATCATAACTACCTGTACATGCTTGCTAACAGTGTCTGTGTTAAAATTTAGTATATCATCCGTACCTGTGTCAAACAAAATGTTGGACATATGCAGCAGAAACCTAGCCAGACCTGCACATTTCACTGTGCTACTACATATCTTGAAACTTGATTGTATAGCTAAGTGCCATTTGTTGTACGGGCGAATGTGTTTCTTTTGAACACGTGCAGATTCTGCCTCCTGGTGATGGTTACTGGCCCCAAAGAAACATGACTATAGATGTTCATTCATTAACAAAAATGTTAAGATGTTTACATCCTGGGGGCCTGCTTACATAAATCCTACATTCACAATGGAAAACTCCATTGTTCATTCAAATTAATCTGTGGGCAGGTTCTGGTGTGTTTCAGACACTGACAGCAAATTGATAGTAGGTGATCATTACCTCCAAAAACACATCACAATTTTACATGTCACTTAGATCACACACAGACTACAACATTCTACATACATGTAGTCATGACACTTACTGGTAGCATTGGAGTCCTGGAAGGGGTCCACACCTCCCCGGGGAATGGTCTATGTCCTCCTAGAAAAGATGAATTGGGACATAGCATTGTAAACAGTGCTTTCACCGTTACATATGCACATCTTACAAACTAAGCTTCAGATTTACACAACAGCTTAGGTTAAAATTTGGAATATGGCCAGATCATTGGACACAGCTAGTTTGGATGGCAATGGAGCAATTCACACTATGCTTGCTTAACGTTTGCTTAATATAGGCACTCTGAGGCACACAAAATCCCCTTACTTTCCGTCAGTCCATGATATCATCACAATTTGATATACATCTTGCACATTGCAATAAGTAAAAAGAACTAGACAAATGAAGTACAGTCCATGTTAATGTTTGGCATTACTGAAATAGTTACATCACAAACATCAGAAGAAACAAACATACATACCTACGGATCTGCCAATCTCCAGTCCAAAGAGGTGAATTAGATTGGCCTCCCGTGCAAACCATATCAGCCCACCTATGTTTCATCTGGATGCAAGTCCAATTGGCCTTGAATGTCTTCTTGTGATGCCAGTGCAGATGCTCCCACTTATCCTTCTTGTCCTTTGCAGGGTAGCCCTGGCTCACCCTACACCCAGCTGCTACCATCCCGGACAGCTGACTGAAATTGTTCCCCTCCTCGACATGTCCCTATCCCTCCCATAGACAATATATAAAAGAAAAAGACTCTTGCCAAATATAACTATCGATTCCAAGTCTTTATTTCGATTTTTACATCATAAAAGACAACATAATTTTATAAACAATTTAAAAAGAGAGGGGTACAAAAAGCAAAAGAGGGGACCAGGAAATCTCAACATAGACAGCCAGTGTCACATATATAGCAGCAATGGTTATAAATAAATAAATAAATATCTTATTGGTTAAAATCCCATCAAAATATTAAAATTACCAATTTTATCCAATGAGTCGTAATTTGTAAGCACGAATGATCCAAGTCCAATGGAGGAATTTTGCAACAGCAATGGTCACAGCTTGGGATGTGTTTGTTTTAAGACACCGCAAAGTCTCGATACCTGACCGAAACCCCATAAGAAGACAAATTGGTTTGAGCCAGACCCGTCTTGGGGTTTTATACTCTGGGCAAACAAATAAAATATGCACAATGTTTTCCAGTTGTGCTAGACAAAAATGACAATCAGGGTTAAGGCCCTTTCGCCATTTGGCGACAAAAGAGTTTACTGGAAGAGTGCCCACCCTGAATTGATGATATCATTTTCTGTCCTCCACAGCTGTAATGCAGTCCCAATATTTTTCAAACATGGGGCTGTCTTTAAGTGCCAAAAAATCCGAAGTTAAAGACAGGCCAATGTTTGAACCAAAGCTTTTTTCTGAAACCACCCGCCAATATAGTTCTTTTAAAAATTTTCTGGGGGGAAAAATGTGTAAAGTGGGTTCTTCCCAGTGTCTTGCTAGGCCCATAGCGTGATATAGTATCCTAACCTCCCTCATCCACGAAATCTTTTGTGCCTTGTCAGCCCCCCTAATATCCAGAAAAGCCCGGGCATATTCAGAAAGTTCGGGGGTTACCCATAGCCGCCTCCAGTAAGCCACTGGTCTGTAGCGTGCTATGTCCTCTAAACGCAAAACACCCAGATCATAATAAAGGGGAATTAGAGGAGTTGATGTCGGGAGGCCGGTGATTACCCGCAAAAACTTATTCTGAGCCCTAGACAACTAGGTAAGGTTGGAATACCCCCACAATTCTGCCCCATAAAGAGTTGCTGTACCTATCTTGGCATCATATATTTTAAGGGCTGGGATCATAGGTTTAGTATGAGACAGGTGAAGCTCTTTTGTTAAAACACCAGTTAGCTGTGCATGCTTTAATGCCACCTGGTCTAAATGCGGTTTCCAATCCAATTTCGATGCAAGGGTTATACCCAAATATGAGAATACCTTTGTCTGCTCTAATTTAACTCCATTCATCAGCACGGTCCCTCTGACGTGTTTGGATTTGTGCAGGACCATAAATTTTGTTTTGGTAACATTTACGATGAGCCCATGGTCCTTACAGAAGACTTCAAACACGTCTATCGCTTTTTGTAGTCCCTGCTGAGTCTTGGAGATTAGTAGAGTGTCATCAGCAAACATCAGCAGAGGAATCAACTTACCATCCAACTTTGGGGCATCAGTCGGGGTTTTATTAAAATAGTTGATCACTCTGTTGATGGATAGAGAAAAAAGAGTCGGAGCTAAGACGTACCCTTGGCGTACTTCCCTGGCAATTGGGAATTTGTCTGTGACACTGCCTAATTGATTCCATCTGACTTGTGCAAAATTATCCTCATGTAATTTCATTAAAAAATTTAAAATATCAATAGGCATCCCTTGATCTTTAAAAACAGACCACATTTTTGCTCTAGGAACTAAATCAAAAGCTGATTTTAAATCAACAAAGGCTGCAAATAACATACCATCTCCCAACTGAACCACCCGCCAATAAATTAGCAAAATCCTAAATACCTGGTCTATGGTACTCGTGTGGCTACGGAACCCTGCCTGTAGTGGTGATAAAACTTCCTCCTCCTCAATCTACCCTTGGATTCTTAATAGGACGAGCCTAGCCACCACCTTCTGAATACAGTCGATCAGGCTAATAGGCCTATAATTGCCTGGGTCAGAGCGCTCTCCCTTTTTAAAAATTGGAATAATTTGAGTGCCCTTCCAGCTATATGGTATGGGTGAGCCATTTGATAAACAGTTGGCTAGACATAAAATGTAAGGTGCCCACAGTTCCTAGTCATACATGAACAGGTCAGCCGGAACCGAATCTAGACCTGGGGCTCTGTCTCTGGCGATAGAATTCAGTACCTTTTGCACCTCGTTTAAATCGAAAGCCAGGGGAGTTGTATCTGTGGTCACAGAAAAAATTGATGTACAGCTCCCCTCAAAAGCATCTGTTGAGGCAAACTGAGACTCAAAGTGCGAAACCCACAAATTAGGTGGTACAGAATTAACTGGTTCTTCTCTATTTGATCCCCTACCCCACCGGACCAGGTCTCAAAAGGAACACATAGATCGTTCTTTGCTGGCTATATGGAGATCATTCCAGTAGTCCTGGTCCCATGCTCGTTTAGCCTCATATTGAGCTTTTTATAGGATTCACGAGCTTTCCTTATACCAGCTATGTCCTTAATTTTTACCGCTTCTGACAGGGCCTGATATGCAACCCTACATGATTTCCCATACCATTGATCCTCCTTTCTGGGAGGCCTATTTGGTTTGGCATGGGTCTGTTTTAAAAAGTAGACACTAAGTCGGTTAAAGAAATGAGTATGGATAATATTAGCTTTGCCCAAGTCATCCTTCTGAGCAATACAATTCTGTAAATCATTTGTGGCCTTAGTGATTAGGTCCCTAATGGTTAAAATCTGCCTCTCATTCATTGGACAATTTTCCCATTTGACACGCCTTAGATCATTAGATGGAACGATTTCCACCTTCCTAGTAGGAGCCTCCTAACGGTTAGTGTTAAATAACTTAAATGTTAGTAATAGGGGATCATGATCACTCTCCACCCTTTCCACCACTATCATGTCCTTAACACTAACCCAATGTTCTTTATTAGTGAGGATATAATCAATACGACTTTTACGAAGTCCATTATTATAAGTGGAGGCCCCATGTAAATCAGAGGCTGATCTACCATTTATTGCACGTAATCCATGGCCAATGCAAAGTGCCTTAAGCTGGAGTACAGCCTCGGTCCACTTTTTAATTGGCAGGAGTGTCAAGTGGGGAATATTCCAAATACGATCCTCTTCTAAAGTAAGATCGATATCATTAGTGTCCAGAGGTTCAAAGCAGCAATTAAAATCACCTGCTACTATTACATTACCCTCTTGGCTATATACATCAAGTAACTGGTCCAACTCTTCCACAGTGTTCGAAGATTTACCCCCCGGTAACCCTCTAGCATATATATTAAAAACAAAAAGATCCTTAAACCCAGGACGCTGGACTTGAATAAGTAGGATATCCTTACTTTTCGAGTCCAATTGGGTCAAAGAATATCCAATGTCCTGTTTGATCCATGTTAATAGTCCCCCCTTAGCTCTTCCATGGAGACTAGGGACGGCTGGAACATAAAAGCTAAGATAACCGGGTCTATAATCTAGAACGGTAGACCAGGTTTCCTGCAGTAATATAATATCCCTGTTTTCCAAGAACTTTGACCAATCGGATGACACAACTTTGTTTCTAAGACCTGCCACATTCCAGGAGACTAAAGATGAATAAACGTTAACATCATCCCTATCTTTGTCTTGGGAACCACATATTAGGACATCCTGCAAGTCTCCATCGACTTGGTCCCCTTGGTGCGAAGCCTCTTGCACATAACAATTAGTAATTACAGGTACACTAATTTGAACCACTTCACTTTGATCTGGGGATATTACACCTACTCGGCCTCTACCAGATAGTGAGTTTCCTACAGAGAAATTTTTCAAGAGAGGTCCACTCAAACCCTGGTCATGACCATGAGCCAGTCAGTCATTACAATCTAAAGAGCTCAATGCCTCAAATCTATTACTTACTTCGATAGGTCTGGCATAAGTATCATAAAATGGGGCAAAATTGCTCCCTCTAATAAAGGCAGTGGGGCGCGGGGGGTAAAAATACCCTAGGGGCAGAATGTTGATACGATCTTGGTGTATCCTCAATGAGCCTGCCTGTCGTAGGATATGATCAACCAATTGGGGAGATGAAAAGTTGACAACAACACAGTCTCCACCCATGTTCTTCTTGGTGTCACCCACCCAATCCACCCTTCGAACCATCTTAAAATTATTAAACAGGTTATTGCCCAACACAATTTTTAAATTCAAATGGTGTAATGGTTGTTTTTAAGTGATGTCCAATATTCCTCTAAGCCATCTGATGTTTTAGGGACGTTGGCCAAAATAATCGTGTATTGGCACGCCTCAGGTGGAAGTTGAAATTTTGTATGTTTGTGAAAGGAAGGGTGGGTAACATTAATATTGCCTGTAGAGCCTCCACGACCAGAAATAGTATTTCTTGTAATGACTGAGTTGGGTGGGACGATCTTTTCCTGCACTGCTACCTGTTCCCTAAGAATTTGTACATCACTATTCAAACTTGGGACTAGCGGTGTGACTAGCGGTGGATGTGTAGGAACACAATCAGAGTGAATGGCTGTCAAATCAATATTCGTCAGAGAGCCCTGATGATTTAGTACCTGATTTTCCAAAGCTAACAGCCTGTGGTCAATTGACTCAAGTTTTTCCATAACAGGACTAATCAGAGCTTTTAGACTCTCCTCTAAGGCCCCCAAAAATCTAAGCAGTTGATCGCCCTCAATGGGATTATTTGATGTAGAGGCCATTTGAGCTGTCTCTAAATGGGGCTTAGATTTGTTAATCTGGGATAGTTGTCTTATAACCGGAGCATTCTCACAGACAATACGTTTGCTTTTCTTTGCTTGTTTTGCATGTGGTTTACTACCCTTAATAGCACTGTCAGCCTTCCGCTTCCTAGGTGGCTCTTTAGCTCTAGTGACAGGCTCAGCCCGGGCCTGCCTAGTGCATATATTGGGGGATGGAGGCATTAGGCTGGAAGCAAGAGAACATGAGGCATTTAATGCGTTAGAAGAATCTTGGTTTTGTAAAGTTGCTATAGGTGCCGGAAGATTCCCCAAACCAATAATAGGTAATGGAATAGTCGATGTGTTAATATTAGCATTAGATGGCTCAAGAGATAGCCTCCTTTCCACCAACTATATCTCTTTAGCCACCGCAGTTTCGGCCCTTTTAAAGAACGCGTCCAATGTCCCAGCCCCTCCTTTGAAATTACCCGTAGATTAAGCCATATTACGAGGAACCCCCAGAGAAATGTAAATCGATAACAATCACACAATCATATGGGGCCCCGCAAATAGTCACAAGGTCCTGCAATAATTTGTCAATAAAAGGCACCCAAATATCTTATCTGATCTCCGTGGTCGGTGAGTATAGTCCAGGACCCTCCAGACACGATGTAAGTGGATAAGCCCGACCCGACCTCCTCCGTCCTCGGACAGCCACAGACGGCCCGCCCTTTGCCCGGGCTTAGCCCGGCAACGCCCGCGCGCGTCCTGCGTGCGGGAGGCGTTCCGCTGTTAAGTAGCGCCTCCGGACGCAGGTGGCGTCGTCAGCGATGCGCCGGTGATGTAACTATCCCTACAAGAAAATATCCCCAAAAAGACAAATTCCCAACAATACAGTGACAATAACTTGGCAACACTATACAAAAAGGACAAAAGAGTAAGACAAAGACACAATATATACCCAGAGCACACACTGACAAGACCAAAAACACCAGCAATCACACAACCACTCTCCAAACATCTCCAGCACCCAGCACAGACTAACAGAGAGTAAGACAAAGTGAAAGTAACTTCTCACTTCCTAGTATGCAGCCTGCCACACCCATTGCATCATTTCCTGGGTATGTTCTACCCGTTTTCGACTAATGCGTTGTTTTTTTATGACACGTCGGGACTGAAATTGCTATAGTGTGATAAATTTACATGCATTGGCCTCAATGCACGGCTTACAACTGGCCCCACTGGTGTAATGCACCCCGAAACAGGGTCTTTGCACGGTTTCTGACTCAGGTTACTGACCTAATGTATGGGATCTAATGTAGGGGACTGTAAAAATCAAGGAATCATAGCTTGGGCACACTTCCATTGGTCCTAGGCTTATAGCAGACAATATATGATTTTGGTTATGTGGGACATTTTTATTTTTTATTTTTTATCATTAGATAATAATGATCTCTCAAACGTCCACTTAGCCTACGGATGATCTACAGTTTGACTTACTAGATCCATAACTAAGGGATTGTGATCTGACAGTAATTTAGGTAATTTCTTTATTCCTGCGGTTGAAATCAAGGAAGGTGAGACCAAAAAATAGTCAAGCCTGACATATTTTTTATGGGGATTTGAGAAATAAGTATGGCCAGGGTCAGTAGGATGTTTCAACCCCACACATCTCTCAGGTCAAAGCTAGTCTGTAGGGCCAAGAGGGCTTGATGAACATGGGGTTTCCTTCCTTGATATTTCTGGGTTCTACTGCAGCCCATTTCATAGTGGATATTCAGGTCTCCACAAATTATAAATGGACCTGGCCATAGTGCTAGCTCAACTTCTAGGTCATTAAAGATCCGTGGATCATCCTCATTTGAACCATATATTGTACATATAGCCAGTCCCATGGATAATTGTGCATGGCCTCCCCCATTTATCCTCCCGGACTCGTTTAGCTGGTCCTAAACAGATTTTTAAATGGATCGCAACTCCTCTAATGGTTGACGGTTGTGTGGAACAGGCTAAGAGATTGTATCCCCTTATAGTTAAAATATACCGTTTCCCCCAGGGAATGTGTGTTTCTTGCTGACATATTACGTCAACCTTTAAGCCTCTTAATATTTCAGCGACTCTAATACGTTTTGATTTATCATTAAGGCCACCCACATTGACTGAACATATGATGATCTTACCCATTTGGCTTATTTGATGTCCTCTGACTTGACCACCCTTGCTTGTTCATGATTACTGTCTCATAGCTTTTTATTATATCCTCTCCATTTTTTTTTCATTTTTGCTGCCCACCACCCTGTGTTCCTTCCCCAACCCTCTTCTTCACTCACCCTGTGACCTTGCTCCTGAACTTCCCGCAAACCCCACCCCTACCCCATCCCATCCCATATAGAAAGGCATCCAGACTATTAGTCTGTTGTGATGGTTGCTACCCCCTGGCTCATATGTTTTACTACCTGGCAGCTAGAAAAACAAGGTGTACCATGATAACTAGAATTATGGAGGAAAGGGAGGCATAAGACTCAAATATCAAAATTAATCAGTCTAAGAAATCAAGTCCCAGTTCTTCAAATATTCTTTCACTTTGATTTCAGAAGTAAACAATCGAACATGATCTCCCTTTATCACTTTTAAATGGGCTGAATGCAGCAGATATGCTTGTCCCCCTTGATCTTGCACTGGCTTGATCATCTGTTGAAGGCGCCATCGTCTCTCCACCGTGAAGTGGCAAAAATCTGGTTGAACAAAAAAAGGTAATCCCCTCCACTGTGCTTCGCTGTTGGCTTTGCCTTATCATATATTACCTGTCGCAGTAGAAAGTTACCAAAGTAAACAAGTATGGCGCGAGGCTTCGTGTCAGGCTTCACGGGCTGCTTGAGATTAAAGGGAACCCGATGAGCCCTTTGTATTTCTAGTGCCCAGTTCCAGCCCTTTAGATCCGAGAATGCTTTGGATAGCATATCAACCAGATACGCCCGAACGTCTGACCCTTCCTTTCCCTCTGGAATGCCTAAAACCTGCAGGTTATTTCGGTGTTGCCGATTTTCATGGTCTTCTAGCTTTCACTGTATGTCAATTAGTTGGGCATCATGCGTACTGGTACTTGTGCGTGTAGCCACTAGATCATTCTCCAGGATTTCAGTTTGCATTTCAAGAGTTGTGAGGCGTTCATTCATAAAAGTGCAAGACTTCGCAACTTTTCTAAAAGCCCCTTGGATCTTTCACATAGCTGTCTGCGTGCGTTTGCTACCCTGGCGCGTTTCTTCACGGTGGGAAAGAATACATTGGAGAACTCTATCTAAAGTCGGGGGTGCTGTGGGAGATATATTGTCACCTTTAGAGGGTGGTACTGTACAAGTACTAAGTAAATCTGCTCCCGAATGATCCCATCTTAAACTCTTTTTTTGTGGACTGGGGTGGCTTATTCTTCTCACCGCCTTACGCATTGTAGCTATTGTGTCTCTTCTTCCAGTGTCAGAGTTTTCCTCACTAGAGTCCCCAAGTGAGTCAGTGCCTGATCCTGAGCCCGATGCTGACCAAATCCCATCAGAAAGTGAAAAGAAGCAATCAATATCCTGCTCGCTGTGGTTTGATGAGGTAGCATGATTAGCAGCCATGGCACCTCCAGGATGGAGATTAGGTGTAATGGACCCCGACGTTACATCTGGTTCTTGAGTCCCAGACCCCATTGAGGTGCTCCCGCTGTTAATATCTCCTGTCTCACTTTGCAGGCAGGGGGGTGAAGGGAGGGGGAGACAGCTGAATGTGCTGGTGAGCTTTAGGCAAAAACCAAAGGAAATGATGGACGGAGTGTTGAACATTGCAAGCACTCACCCCCAGTCAACTGATCCAGGTTTAATCCATCACCGTTCTTTAGCCCACTCTGCCACCCCAGTTCAGACATGGCCATATGCAAATCAGTCTGACCCTGGGCCTCATGGGAACAGTCCAGCCCGAACTGCCAAGCCATGTCTTCCCTGGACCGGAAACAAGCATCCTAGGACCGGTTTCTGGCATTTCAGCCGTCTTCAGCCAGGCTTGCTTGAATCCAGTGGCAAAGTGAGCAAGGGACTGACGTCTGAGCATACCCTGCCAACTTATGGCGAACAAAGCAAAAACCAAAGGAAATGATGGACGGAGTGTTGAACATTGCAAGCACTCACCCCCAGTCAACTGATCTGGGTTTAATCCATCACCGTTCTTTAGCCCACTCTGCCACCCCAGTTCAGACATGGCCATATGCAAATCAGTCTGACCCTGTGCCTCATGGGAACAGTCCAGCCCGAACTGCCAAGCCATGTCTTCCCTGGACCGGAAACAAGCTTCCTAGGACCGGTTTCTGGCATTTCAGCCGTCTTCAGCCAGGCTTGCTTGAATCCAGTGGCAAAGTGAGCAAGGGACTCACGTCTGAGCATACCCTGCCAACTTATGGCGAACAAAGCAAAAACCAAAGGAAATGATCGACGGAGTGTTGAACATTGCAAGCACTCACCCCCAGTCAACTGATCTGGGTTTAATCCATCACCGTTCTTTAGCCCACTCTGCCACCCCAGTTCGGACATGGCCATATGCAAATCAGTCTGACTCTGTGCCTCATGGGAACAGTCCAGCCCGAACTGCCAAGCCATGTCTTCCCTGGACCGGAAACAAGCTTCCTAGGACCGGTTTCTGGCATTTCAGCCGTCTTCAGCCAGGCTTGCTTGAATCCAGTGGCAAAGTGAGCAAGGGACTCACGTCTGAGCATACCCTGCCAACTTATGGCGAACAAAGCAAAAACCAAAGGAAATGATGGACGGAGTGTTGAACATTGCAAGCACTCACCCCCAGTCAACTGATCTGAGTTTAATCCATCACCGTTCTTTAGCCCACTCTGCCACCCCAGTTCAGACATGGCCATATGCAAATCAGTCTGACCCTGTGCCTCATGGGAACAGTCTGGCCCAAACTGCCAAACCATGTCTTCCCTGGACCGGATCAAGCTTCCTAGGACCGGTTTCTGGCATTTCAGCCGTCTTCAGCCAGGCTTGCTTGAATACAGTGGCAAAGTGAGCAAGGGACTCACGTCTGAGCATACCCTGCCAACTTATGGAGAACAAAGCAAAAACCAAAGGAAATGATGGACGGAGTGTTGAACATTGCAAGCACTCACCCCCAGTCAACTGATCTGGGTTTAATCCATCACCGTTCTTTAGCCCACTCTGCCACCCCAGTTCAGACATGGCCATATGCAAATCAGTCTGACCCTGTGCCTCATGGGAACAGTCCAGCCCGAACTGCCAAGCCATGTCTTCCCTGGACCGGAAACAAGCTTCCTAGGACCGGTTTCTGGCATTTCAGCCGTCTTCAGCCAGGCTTGCTTGAATCCAGTGGCAAAGTGAGCAAGGGACTCACGTCTGAGCATACCCTGCCAACTTATGGCGAACAAAGCAAAAACCAAAGGAAATGATGGACGGAGTGTTTAACATTGCAAGCACTCACCCCCAGTCAACTGATCTGGGTTTAATCCATCACCGCTCTTTAGCCCACTCTGCCACCCCAGTTCAGACATGGCCATATGCAAATCAGTCTGACCCTGTGCCTCATGGGAACAGTCCAGCCCGAACTGCCAAGCCATGTCTTCCCTGGACCAGAAACAAGCTTCCTAGGACCGGTTTCTGGCATTTCAGCCATCTTCAGCGAGGCTTGCTTGAATCCAGTGGCAAAGTGAGCAAGGAACTCACGTCTGAGCATACCCTGCCAACTTATGGCGCACAAAGCAAAAACCAAAGGAAATGATGGACGGAGTGTTGAACATTGCAAGCACTCACCCCCAGTCAACTGATCTGGGTTTAATCCATCACCGTTCTTTAGCCCACTCTGCCACCACAGTTCAGACATGGCCATATGCAAATCAGTCTGACCCTGTGCCTCAAGGGAACAGTCCAGCCCGAACTGCCAAGCAATGTCTTCCCTGGACCGGAAACAAGCTTCCTAGGACAGGTTTCTGGCATTTCAGCCGTCTTCAGCCAGGCTTGCTTGAATCCAGTGGCAAAGTGAGCAAGGGACTCACGTCTGAGCATACCTTGCCAACTTATGGCGAACAAAGCAAAAACCAAAGGAAATGATGGACGGAGTGTTGAACATTGCAGTTCGGGCTGGACTGTTCCCATGAGGCACAGGGTCAGACTGATTTGCATATGGCCATGTCTGAACTGGGGTGGCAGAGTGGGCTAAAGAACGGTGATGGATTAAACCCAGATCAGTTGACTGGGGGTGAGTGTTTGCAATGTTCAACACTCCGTCCATCATTTCCTTTGGTTTTTGCTTTGTTCGCCATAAGTTGGCAGGGTATGCTCAGACGTGAGTCCCTTGCTCACTTTGCCACTGGATTCAAGCAAGCCTGGCTGAAGACGGCTGAAATGCCAGAAACCGGTTCTAGGGAGCTTGTTTCCGGTCCAGGGAAGACATGGCTTGGCAGTTTGGGCTGGACTGTTCCCATGAGGCACAGGGTCATACTGATTTGCATATGGCCATGTCTGAACTGGGGTGGCAGAGTGGGCTAAAGAACGGTGATGGATTAAACCCAGATCAGTTGACTGGGGGTGAGTGCTTGCAATGTTCAACACTCCGTCCATCATTTCCTTTGGTTTTTGCTTTGTTCGCCATAAGTTGGCAGGGTATGCTCAGACGTGAGTCCCTTGCCCACTTTGCCACTGGATTCAAGCAAGCCTGGCTGAAGACGGCTGAAATGCCAGAAACCGGTCCTAGGGAGCTTGTTTCCGGTCCAGGGAAGACATGGCTTGGCAGTTCGGGCTGGACTGTTCCCATGAGGCACAGGGTCAGACTGATTTGCATATGGCCATGTCTGAACTGGGGTGGCATAGTGGGCTAAAGAACGGTGATGGATTAAACCCAGATCAGTTGACTGGGGGTGAGTGTTTGCAATGTTCAACACTCCGTCCATCATTTCATTTGGCTTTTGCTTTGTTCGCCATAAGTTGGCAGGGTATGCTCAGACGTGAGTCCCTTGCTCACTTTGCCACTGGATTCAAGCAAGCCTGGCTGAAGACGGCTGAAATGCCAGAAACCGGTTCTAGGGAGCTTGTTTCCGGTCCAGGGAAGACATGGCTTGGCAGTTCGGGCTGGACTGTTCCCATGAGGCACAGGGTCAGACTGATTTGCATATGGCCATGTCTGAACTGGGGTGGCAGAGTGGGCTAAAGAACGGTGATGGATTAAACCCAGATCAGTTGACTGGGGGTGAGTGTTTGCAATGTTCAACACTCCGTCCATCCTTTCCTTTGGTTTTTGCTTTGTTCGCCATAAGTTGGCAGGGTATGCTCAGACGTGAGTCCCTTGCTCACTTTGCCACTGGATTCAAGCAAGCCTGGCTGAAGACGGCTGAAATGCCAGAAACCGGTCCTAGGGAGCTTGTTTCCGGTCCAGGGAAGACATGGCTTGGCAGTTCGGGCTGGACTGTTCCCATGAGGCACAGGGTCAGACTGATTTGCATATGGCCATGTCTGAACTGGGGTGGCAGAGTGGGCTAAAGAACGGTGATGGATTAAACCCAGATCAGTTGACTGGGGGTGAGTGTTTGCAATGTTCAACACTCCGTCCATCATTTCCTTTGGTTTTTGCTTTGTTCGCCATAAGTTGGCAGGGTATGCTCAGACGTGAGTCCCTTGCTCACTTTGCCACTGGATTCAAGCAAGCCTGGCTGAAGACGGCTGAAATGCCAGAAACAGGTCCTAGGGAGCTTGTTTCCGGTCCAGGGAAGACATGGCGTGGCAGTTCGGGCTGGACTGTTCCCATGAGGCACAGGGTCAGACTGATTTGCATATGGCCATGTCTGAACTGGGGTGGCAGAGTGGGCTAATCAACGGTGATGGATTAAACCCAGATCAGTTGACTGGGGGTGAGTGTTTGCAATGTTCAGCACTCCGTCCATCATTTGCTTTGGTTTTTGCTTTGTTCACCATAAGTTGGCAGGGTATGCTCAGACGTGAGTCCCTTGCTCACTTTGCCACTGGATTCAAGCAAGGCTGGCTGCAGACGGCTGAAATGCCAGAAACCGGTCCTAGGGAGCTTGTTTCCGGTCCAGGGAAGAAATGGCGTGGCAGTTCGGGCTGGACTGTTCCCATGAGGCACTGGGTCAGACTGATTTGCATATGGCCATGTCTGAACTGGGGTGGCAGAGTGGGCTAAAGAACGGTGATGGATTAAACCCAGATCAGTTGACTGGGGGTGAGTGTTTGCAATGTTCAACACTCCGTCCATCCTTTCCTTTGGTTTTTGCTTTGTTCGCCATAAGTTGGCAGCGTATGCTCCGACGTGAGTCCCTTGCTCACTTTGCCACTGGATTCAAGCAAGCCTGGCTGAAGACGGCTGAAATGCCAGAAACCGGTCCTAGGGAGCTTGTTTCCGGTCCAGGGAAGACATGGCTTGGCAGTTCGGGCTGGACTGTTCCCATGAGGCACAGGGTCAGACTGATTTGCATATGGCCATGTCTGAACTGGGGTGGCAGAGTGGGCTAAAGAACGGTGATGGATTAAACCCAGATCAGTTGACTGGGGGTGAGTGTTTGCAATGTTCAACACTCCGTCCATCATTTCCTTTGGTTTTTGCTTGGTTAGCTTTAGGTGCATCTGGAATCACAGACACAGTTTCCTGTAATACGGCTGGGGTTATGCCATCGACCTCCTTGATCGCATCACTCCCGTCACTCCCATCTATGCTGCCCCCCCCCGGTGCTGCTCACCTGTTTGATTTTCTTGCGTTTGTGGATGTTTCACCCCAGGCACTGCTCTCAGCATATCCAATACAGTGGGTTCACCCAGTGCTCCATTTCGGTTTTTCTTTTCTTCCATCTGCTCTGCCCTGAGCGAGGTGCTCCCTGCATTTTGTTTTTTTCCACCTCCGAGCCTCGAGTAGGAGTCCACAGATACTGCCCCTTTAGGGGATGAACCAGGGTGTGCAGCTGCTCCCGAGTGTGTTTTCCCCTTTGTTCCCGCAGCGACGGGAATTTTCGGAGCCATAGCTGCGGAGCACGCCTGGCAGAAATCAGAGCAAGGCAGACAGTGTTCTCTTCCCTCTCCGCCAAACATCAATGTGGCTAGAAAGGCGAAAAATGCCTGTTAGCAGGAAGACACCCCTTCATGCACACATACATCCCTGCATGCAAAAGATGCTTGGCTGCTCCATGGTGCCAGTGTGACGGCAGCCAAAACAGCAGATCCAATTGAGCTGCAGCCACCAATCATTTTAGCACATGAACTTAACATAGCTAAAAATGTACGTAGTTCAAATTTGGTTACCAAAAAATATTCTCGGATCCATGGAAAAACAGCAATAAATTAATTATTATAGCATTCCTCCAGAGGGAACACCTGGGGCCCTATTACACATAGGGCACAGTTTTCCTGTTTGCCCCAACAGAGTATCCTCAAATGGGTGCACCATGTTCAAACAGGTAAGGTGCACCCTATTGCAGTGAATGTTCTGCCCCCAAAGGCAGTTGTGAACTCATGCTGCCCTGGGGGCAGCACGTTCAAGTGAAATACAGAGCAGATGCCTCACAGCAGCTACATATTTTACTGTGCAGATGGCAACCAGCCTGCTTTTTTAAGAGGGATTGGAGATCCCTTCACAGGTAGGTGCAGTGAGTGACTGCACCCGTCTTCAGGGAATGCCTGGTGGGTCCATAGGACCTCTTTCCCCCCTCCAGAGGGCTGCCATCAGGGAGCACACTGACAGTGTGCCACCTTTTTGTAGCATAATTTCAGTGTGCTTCCTGGCATCTTCTTTGCCTTTATGCCTGTCTCCATAATATGGGGCAGGCCCAGAGGTAAAGAGATTTCCTCATTTGCATTGGGCCATGCCACCATGCAAATTAGGGAATGCCCTCTTGATGGAGTGCTGGAGCTACATGTGCACCCTGTGCCATCTGTATTACAGAAGGCGCCACACAAGCATCGGCACCCCCTTCAGTAAAACCAAAGTGCCCTGGGGTGCGTAAAGTGGGCGTGCAGGCCCATTGCACCACTTGGGAACTTTCTGTAATACGGCCCCAGGTCTTGAAATAGATGAACCATGGATGTCCTTGCACTTTTCACTGAGCTAAACTGGAAGAATAGCTCAGTGATCTATACATCCATTATTGATATCTATGGTGATCTGGAGGTCCTGAGTTTGAATTCAGCCTTCCAATCTTCTGTGGTTGGTTAAACGTGTACCACTAAGCTGGAAAATACTAACATCTGCTATTCAGATAAATCTCGGAAGTGTGGCTCAAAGCACAATGTAAAAATTAGTAGCTATTATTATTTCAGAAATTGTGTAAAAAAACATAGCCAAAAATCGTATTGTCGTAAACGTGTGACTATATTTTCAAATGTTCATCCTGCCAAGCGCTAGTCATCATACAGCAACATATGTTCACTTCACAATGATTACTTCCTTGAACTTGTCTATTAGAATACATGCACATTTCTCCAATTGTACCTACCCGGCTCTTGCTTCCAGCAATGTCTCCATACTATTCAACAGTCTACAGCTCTTCCCTTGTCTGCCATTCTTAGGCTCTCATTCAGAGTTGGCCAAAAGAAGATACTACACCAGGGGCCCTATTATGTACAGGGGGCATGTTCCCTGTTTGCGCCACAGTGCACCTTCAAACAGGTGCGCTGTGTGCAAACAGAGAAAGTGTGCCCTATTAGCTTGAATTCACTGACCTCAGGGCAAACGTGAACTCGTGCTGCCCTGGGGGCAATGCATTCAAGTGAAATACAGAGCGGCTGCTTCAAAGCCTCTATGTGTTCCACTGTGCAGGCAGCACTTGCCTGCACTTTTAAGAGGGGAGAGAGATCCCCTGGCAGGCGAATGCAGGGAGGTACTGCACTGGATTTCAAGGAGATGTTTGAGGTGTCCATAGGACCCCATGACCCCCTCCAGAGGACTGCCATCACGGGGTGCACTCACAGTGTGCCACCTTTTTGTAGCGCGCTGTCAGTGCACCTTCTGACAGCCTCTTTACCTTTGCGCCAGCATCCATAATACAGTGCAGGTGCAGAGATAACGAGATTCCCTCAATTCGCATGGGACACACCCCCTTGCAAATGAGGGAACTCCCGCTTGAGATAACGCTGGCACAACATGTGCGTCAGAGCTATTAGTATTACAAAAAAGGCCGCACAAGCATCTGCAGCCCCTCTGTAATACCAAAGAGCCCCGGGGGCGCACAAAGTGGGCGCAATCCCCTGTTGCATTCCCGAGACACTTCTGTAATTTGGGCCATGGTGAATCTGAGAAGCCCAGTGTTTGCATGCCTGGAATTACTGGATGTGAGCATGAGGGGACTGAATTTACCTGGTGCGGAAAAGCTACCTGTAAAACCACTGGTGCATTGGGGCAGGCATATGTACATCCAGGCCCACATCTGACGTCTTGCAATAGCTCAGACATACTTCCCCCGAAGCCCAGGAGCCTGTCATTCCCTGGAACCCTCCCCTCCAAAGACCCTCTGCAGAGCAACCCTCTATGCCCCCACTCATATTTACTGCCTGCTCAGACCAGAAAACATATCAGCAAACATGTGGACATCTATACACACAAGCAGCATAATTTCCATATTCATATGTAGTGGCAGAACAGTACACCTGTGGAAATTTGGCAGAGATCGCTGTTAGCATTTAGCTGAAGCCATCTTGTTTCCGGCACCCATTTTGTCAATCATGTGCTTTTTCCTTCTTCACTGTTGCTTGCCCTTGTGCTTTGCTAAAAAAAAGTGGCTATACTTAGCCTCTGCTACTCTGCACATGTGCAGAAGAGTCTGTAGCTGCCCATGCACCTGCTCTAGTCTGTAACTGACAGGTTGTTTTTACCAAAGTCAGCAACTGCTGGCTCCTCCTTTACTGTTGACTGAACATTCTTTGTATGACCATTTATGTATGTAACTCTCCTATGTGTGCTTGTACCGCCTTCTTTTGAGCTCTTGTGTGGGTATAAAAGAGCCATGGTTCTTCTACTCCTTGTGTTACTTCATACACTACCGAAGGGTGTTGTGTGAATGTAGTTCCACCTCATGAGGTTAATAAAATATCTTTTTACTATTTCAGCTTCTATGCCAACTTCTATTTTCTGGTCTGAGGACTTTTGTGCAGAGAACGGCAAACCCCTAGCACTGGTAGGCATTGCTGAGGTCCACCTCTACAAGTTGGCGCCCGTCACGTGCGGCGAATCGGCGAATCGGCTACCCGAAGGAGCGGTCTTGACGGAGGACTGGAATTTCGCTACGGTGATCACTGCGTGAGGACACCCGTATCTTCGCAGCCGCGGCACTTCTTCAACTTCTCCTGATATTGACCCGCCAGGCGGTGCCAGTCCTCGACTGAGATTACTTCTGGTGTTCGCCGTGCAGAGACCATTTGGTCGATTCAGAACTTGGCAGTTGAAAGCTAATGGTTTGTACTTGGTAAGGTCATCGACATTTGTTTGTTAGTATTTGGCCAAAAACTTGACTTGTTTGGATATATATACATTGCAATTTGTATAGGCAGGTTATGAGAACATTTTAAAAAACTTGAACGGCACACTTTGAGTTAAGTGCTACTTTGCGTATAATATTGTATATACTACAATATTCTTGGCATGCCTGTTTCAAGCACACTTCGTAGAATGTGTTGCTTTCTTGGAGGTACCAATGTGGATCTTAAACGGAATCAGCCGGCTCCCCCAGAGGGGACACCAAATAAGGATATGTATATTAAAAATGGTATTTCTTCTATAATGTACAGCACGTTATGGAATAAATATACTAGTAAGGATCCTGAGTTGCAATGGCCTATAAAGGGGTCATTTGATCTTAAAAAGATTCAGTATGTGGAGCAATGTATGTTTAAACGTAAAAGTAGACAGGATATGTTTGATTGTGTACGAATGTGGGAGAAAGAAGCGCGTGAACATGTGAGAAGAGAGCAAGCTTTGGTAGAAAAAGAACAACGCAAAAATATCCATGCAAAAGCGCTGGAACTGAAAAATAAAGAAATTAAGGAGATAAAAGAGAGAGAGGATAGGGAGCGTCGTTTACAGGTAAATGGCCAATACCCTGTCCGGTGCCCCTTTACCCTCTACTTAATAAACCACAGGACGATTCCATTTTGTTAGATCGCTCCCCGCCTCCATACACTTTTCCGTCTGCCCCTACTATTGATTCTGATGATGATATTTCTCCTACAGATCAGGATCAGTTAGGATCCAATGCTCAGCGTCAGATTCGCTCAATTCTACCGGCTGATCGTGCAGCCGCTCTTAGATCAGCTGCTCGTAAAGCAGCTTGTGATGACATTTCTGCTTCAGATCTTGTAGCTGATGTACAACAATGGCAGGATAGGGAACAGTTATATTTTTTAGAAACATTTACCACAGAAGTAATTGCACGGTTTAGAAAGCATTCCACAGAGTTAGAGCCTGTAGATATAGCAAACTATTGTAAACAATTGCGTGACGGTCTTTTTCTCCCTTCTCAGGTGGCTGACTTAATTAGATGCTTGGTTAAACTGTGAGCTGAGGCATTCCGTTTGCGGGAGGAGAAAAAGGCAGCCGCTGCAGCTAAACAAAAAAATAAGCCCTCCGTGTCGCAGGATGGCAACCCAGGGACAGATAAGGCTATTGTAGTTCATGGGAAACCAATGTGTGAAGCTGCACCTTTGTATGTCCCTCCTAAGGGTACGGGAAAGGATGACGATAAAACTTCCGATGATGCGAAGGGATATTTTATTCATAATTGGGTCTATACTCCTTGGAGTAGAGCAGATGTTAATGCTCTTAAGACTGCTTTGCCAGACCCGCGGAAAAATCCGGCGGCTTTTTACGAAGAAGTTGAAGAAGCTATTGGTTCTTGTATTATGACCTTGCCTGATATTGATATGTTTTTGGGGCTTATCCTACCCCCTGATATGTGGCGATCTATTCGTAAAGTAGATGATCAGGCAGCTTTTGGAGATGTTTGGAGGGAATTAGAGAGGACAGATAGAGAACGGGAACCAGCACAGAAACCGCAACAACTGATTTTAGACCTCCCAAGAGCTATAATTGTTAAATTGAAAACTCTCATTCCTCCTAAAAAGATAGATTGGACCACGTTAGCATCCTGTAAACAAAAGACAGATGAATCGGTCTCTGACTTCTTTACACGTTTTGAGGAGACATTCCACGACTTTAGTGGCCAGTCATTGACAGATGACACGGGCAGGCATCTGTTTGTCGATAAATTTGTCGCGAACATGCTGCCAGGAATAGCTAGTCGCGAAAAGACCAGCGAGAGTTCATGGACTACGTCTTCTCCAGTCTCTCTTTTGGCTATGGCTCAGAATTATGAATGTCAGGAATTGGAAGCTAAGGGCAACGAGGATAAAAAGACTAAAGATTTAAAAACGAAAGGTTATGTTAGCTCAGGTTTATGGTCCATCCTATAGAGGTGGTGGCAGAGGTGGACGTGCGATGTACTGCCCTGGCACACCCTCTTTTCCCCGAGTTACTTTGTCTTCTGTGCGCTTATTGTAAGGAGATTGGACATTGGGTTGCTGACTGTCCACAATTGCGTACTCAGCAGTATCAGCATGATCGAGGACAAATGAGAGGCCGTCCAGGGAATTCAGGATATAGGGGAGGTATAGATAGTCGCACTAGGTTTGAAGCTGTTGATCATACTCTGAATTCTTCTAATACTTTTGATAGGCGTAATCAATATCAAATGTCTGCTTATCCGACTGCTGATTTGAAAGATTCTGCTTATGCATAGGAATGCCTAGGATGGGGTAAGGAATCAGTTGAAGTCCCAGTCGATCAGGAGGGTCCTTATGTTACTGCATACGTTTTAGGTTCCACTGATCGGTTTTTGGTTGACACAGGATCTCCTCGTAGCGCTCTGTCTAAACAATTGGTTCCAAGGGCTCCCCTGTCTGGCTTAACAATCACATCAATAGGTTTCGATGGGACTCCTTCCCTTAGCCCACTCTCACAACCACTTGCATTTCATGTTGATACATTTTCTGCTCCATGTCCATTTTTGCTTTCCCCCACACGCCGGACAATATTGTGGGTCTTGATATGCTCAAGCATTTCCGGGCTACGATACGTTGTTCCCCAGAAGGCGTGAGTGTTATTTTGAATGATAACTATCCCATGGTTGAGAAGTCCTATCTCATTAGAGAAGATATTGCCTTGGAATAACTCCCTAGTACTTTGTGGGCGACATCAGATACTGATGTGGGACAAATGGTTATCTCACCAGTCCATATTCAAATGAGGGAAGGTGCTTCATTGCCTCGATTGCCTCAATACTAAATTTCTCGAGAAGGCGAAGAAGCATTAATACGTATTGTTCAAGATGTGATTGCAGAAGGAGTTGTGGAAGAAGACCCTTACAATATTTGCAATAGTCCTATCCATTCCATTTTGAAGAAAGATACTGATACTAAAATTTACAGGTTTATCATTAATTTGCGAGAGGTTAATAAGATTGTAGTGCCCCAATACCCGGGAGTATCTGACATCACGACACTCCTTACCATGGTCCCTCCAACTGCAACTACATTTTCTGTGATTGATCTGAAGAATGCTTTCTTCTCGATTCCTATTCATCCTGATAGCCGATATTTGTTTGGTTTCACTTTGAATAATCGATCCTTCAGATTCTGTAGAGCTCCCCAGGGTTATACAGAGAGTTCTAGTATTTACAGCCAAGCTTTAAAACAACCGCTTGATTCTTTTCCTGTACCAATAGGGGTGGCTCTCATACAATATGTCAATGATATCTTGTTGGCAGCTGATACCTCTGAACAGTGTGAAGAAGGAACACTGTTATTGCTTTCATTTCTTGCATCACACCATCACAAGGTTTCTTGAAAGAAATTGCAATTTTGTAGACAGCAGGTTACCTATTTAGGTCACCTCCTGTCTAATGAGGGACGTGCACTCACACCAGACCGCATTCAAGTTATTTTAGACACGCCTGTGCCTCGTTCCCAGAAAGATGTTCGTGCATTTATTGGTCTTACTTCATTTTGTAGCCAATGTATTTTGGGCTTTTCACACATTGTAAAACCTTTGTTGGCTCTCTTGGCTAAAGACACTCCAATGCCCCTCCCATGGACTACTGAATGTCAGAATGCTTTTCAGCTGTTGCATCAAGCTTTATGTTCTGCACCAGTATTAGGCACTCCAGACTACACTAAGGCTTTTACACTCTATGTACATGAGAGGGACGGTTTGCACTCTCAGCTCTAGTACAGACACATGGTGATAAGCAGCGTCCTTGTGCATATTTTTCAGCTGTTCTTGATCCAGTCGCTTGTGCGTTGCCTGGGTATTTTCGCTCTGTTGCAGTGGCAGTTGTGTCCATACGTCAGAGTGAAGGGATAGTCCTGTAACATAGATTGCTTGTGCTAGTACCCCATGCAGATGATGCCCTTTTGAATCAAACTAAAACGCAGCATTTAACCAGTGCTCGTTTGACAGGATATGAACTGACACTTTTGGCCCCTCATATCACTCTGAAAAGATGTTCAACCCTTAACCCTGCTACTCTGTTGCCATATCCATCTACTCAATCCCAGCCACAAGAGTTTCATGATTGTATATTCCTTACTGAGGAACAAACAAAGGGTCATGTTGACCTACAAGACACGCCCCTTTCAAAGGTTGATGGAGAATTATGGGTTGATGGGTCCTGTTTACGATTACCAGATGGTACGACCTCAGCTGCATATGCAATTACAACGGTTCACACAGTAGTTTCGACAGCTCGTATTCTACAGAAGTCAGCCCAGGCAGCTGAGCTGATAGCACTAACAAGAGTGTGTGAGCTTAGTACTGATTTGTCTGTTAATATCTATACAGATAGCCGCTATGCTTTTGGAGTGGCTCATGACTTTGGGCTACTCTGGAAAGAAAGAGGCTTCCTTACATCACATGGAACGCAAATAGTGCATGGAGAATTAGTGCATAATCTTCTGACTGCCTTGACATATCCGAAGAAGATAGCGATTGTTAAGTGTAATGCACATAAGAAAGTAACAGATAAAATAAGGCAAGGTAATGCCTTTGCAGACCGCACAGCCCGCGAAACTGCAATGCAGTCAAGTACTACATCATTGTACGTAGTGAAGTCACAGGCTGAACGTTGGCATGATACCGGGCAGGAAGTGCTTGAGATGCAGAGATCTGCCTCTACAGAAGAACTTGAGCAATGGTCTAAGGAGGGAACATTGGATGATGAGGGCTGTTGGAGGAATAAAGACATGACTAAATGGAGACTGCCCACAGCCTATTTACATCCTATGATTCATATGGCACATGGGCCAGCACATGTTGGAGCATCCTCAATAACGAAGTTGCTAACACAAGTTTGGGATCATCCAGAAATTGCTGGCACGGCTAAAAAGATAGTGCAGTCCTGCTTGATTTGTCTCCAGGACAATCCTGGAAAAGGGACACGAACTCCAGCAGGAGGGTTTGCTACACCAACTGCGCCATTTGAGGTTTTGCAGATGGATTACATCCAGCTTGAACGCTGTAATAATTTAAAGTATGTTCTAGTAGTGGTATGTGCTTTTAGGAAGTGGATGGAAGCATACCCTACGAAAGATAATACAGCTCTTACTACAGCGAAGGTGCTTCTAAAGGAATTCTTCCCTAGATTTGGTGTTTGCAAAACTTTTGTGGAGTGATAACGGACCCCATTTTATTGGTCAAGTTGTTGAGTATGTCTCGAAAGGATTGGGGATTAAGCAGAAGTTTCATGCTGCCCTCCACCCACAATCAGCAGGACTAGTGGAACGATATAATGCTACTCTTAAACTAGCTAAAATCCAGGCTTCCACATCTCTGAAGTGGCCTGATGCACTACCCTTGGCATTACTGTCCATTAGATCAGTACCACATACACGATCTGGCCTCACACCATATGAGGTGGTATTCGTTAGGCCTATGAATATTTGGGGGATTCCTAAGCCACGCCCCATACATGATGTACCTTGTGTTATGATGAACGATTATGTATCGCAGTTGTCTGCTTTCTATTCATCAACAGGTTCGAGAAGCTCTTCCTGACAGGTCGAAAGGTGAAGGCCACGAGCTGTGGCCTGGTGACCATGTGATGGTCCAGGTCTTCCAGAGATCGAGTAGCTTGGAGCCTAGGTGGTGCGGCCCGGAGCAAGTCCTCCTCGCTACGAGAACTGCAGTCCGAGTGACCAATCGGAAGAACTGGGTGCACTCCACGCACTGCAAAAAGGTGCCATCTGCCTTGGTGGAACCTGCTGCACTTGCCGACCATCGAGACATCCTGGACACAGAGAGAGGCCAAGCCATATCACCTGAGGAATCTGAGGAAGTCTTCCCGGACCACACGATCCCTGGTACATCTCTATATCAGCTATGACCCCGGAGAGAAACTGCATTGCTGAAAGAGACTGGTTGAGCAACCGTCCTGAGTTAGTGAAAAACTGAGCTGCAAAGGGGGGGGGGATCTATTAGTGACACCCGTCTCAAACTCAGAGAAGAAACCAACGGCTGCCCAGGACTTTATAGCTCCAACGGTTTTGTTACTTCAACAACAAGATGAATGTGCCTATGGAGAAAGCATCAACTGCTGCGAGGATTCGCAACAAGAGGATTATGTGTGTTGTTGGGTTCACTGTCACTATGATCACTATGGCAGTGATAACTTGGGTTGTAGAGGAAGTGACTCCTGCTCGACAAATACTGACTGTCACTACTCCAGCACCCATTGAACACCACTATTTTACTCTCCCTTATCATGAGCAAAAACATAGACAGTCTTATCTGAACAACACGTTCATTCAGATGCTGCACCACACGCACAATGCTATGAACATTACTGACTGTTGGGTGTGTGGAATGATGCCAGCTCATCAGAAAAAGGGAGGAACACCTTTCATTCCTCTTCCCTTTTCTCACAATGGCTCTTGTCAAGCCTGGTTTGCACTTCTATTGGCTTCTCAAGTAGCTAATATTACTGATATGGGTGTAGGGAGATTAAACTCCTACCTTAATAAAGCAAGTTATCCTGATGAAGAAGGTGATCCGCAAGCTAAAGGGACTACATGGGAGATGGAGGAGTACCTACAAGGAAATGCTTCTGCACAATATGTTTACCCAAATACTCGAACTGCTAAGGGTAATGGACCATTTGTTATAGCTGTCACCAGAGCTCGAGCAGATTTATGTGTGAGTAGTGTGGGGAAAATTCCAGTGGGAAGAAGCAAATGTACTAAGGTTTTGACTATTGATGGTACCAATAACAGGAGTTTTACATCTTCACATAATACATACTTTATTTGCGGAAACAAGGGATACTACCATCTACCTGTTGGATGGTCTGGAGTCTGTTACATATTCTTTTTGCTACCTCCTGTGTTTCTGGCACCTGCATCATATCACAAGGACTATCAACTGTTTAATGACATTTCTAAGAACAGATACAAAAGAACAATAAGTAATGATGAGGTGGATCAGACTGACACTGCACTGCAGCAATATGCTGACTTTAATTTGGGGCTGTTCTTTTTTTTTGGTGCTGCCTTGAACAGCAGGAAAATCAGACGATTATCTTGTGTCGTGGAAGCTGTGACCAACCAGACAGCTATGGCACTTGGAAATATCACAGAGGAACTACAGATTGCGAGGATTGAGGCGCTCCAAAACCATATGGTCCTGGACGTGGTTCTGGCTGATCGAGGTGGTGCATGTTGCATCATCGAAAGTAGTTGTTGCGTGTACATTCCAGATCATGCCCCTTCAGTTTTTGATGCAATATCCAAGCTACACAGAATAGATGCTGAGATTCACCCTGATACTGGCACATGTACTTTGGCCAGTTGGTTTTGGACATTGGTCTCTACCTGGGGCTGGAAACTATTAATAGTGCTGTGCATATTACTTGCAATTCTACTGACATGCTGCCTATGTATACAATGTGGTCCAATGCTTTGCTCCATCTGTATCACTGCTTGTACACCTACCAGACGTGATGTTAAGCAAATGAATGCCCAACGTGTACTAGATAAAGAGATTGATGAAATGATGAGAATCGACATACATGATGTATACCTAGACTCTTCTAGATTATAGATGTCTTCAGCTAACGCTAAAAGAGTAGTCTGTGGAAATTTGGCAGAGATCGATGTTAGCATTTAGCTGAAGCCATCTTGTTTCCGGCAGCCATTTTGTCAATCATGTGCTTTTCCCTTCTTCACTGTTGCTTGCCCTTGTGCTTTGCTCAAAGAACTGGCTATACTTAGCCTCTGCTACTCTGCACATGTGCAGAAGAGTCTGTAGCTGCCCATGAACCTGCTCTAGTCTGTAACTGTCAGGTTGTTTTTACCAAGGTCAGCAACTGCTGGCTCCTCCTTTACTTTTGACTGTGCATTCTTTGTATGGCCATTTATGTATGTAACTCTCCTATGTGTGCTTGTACCGCCTTCTTTTGAGCTCCTGTGTGGGTATAAAAGACCCATGGTTCTTCTACTCCTTGTGCTACTTCATACACTACCGAAGGGTGTTGTGTGAATGTAATTCCACCTCATGAGGTTAATAAAATATCTTTTTACTATTTCATCTTCTGTGCCAACTTCTATTTTCTGGTCTGAGGACTTTTGTGCAGAGAAGGGCGAACCCCTAGCACTACTAGGCCTTGCTGTGGTCCACCTCTACATACCTACATGCATAGATCCATACAATGACACACACACCTAAAGGCACAGATGTACACAGCTCAACATACATGAAGGCTGATATGTATACACAACTGACCATTAACGCACCTAAAAGTACTCAAGCACATATAGGCAATCTATATATATAGGGGAACAAATACACACAGACAAAAAACATGTGAGGACACATTCACACATAGGTGGATGGGGAATTCAGTCAGTGGCTGTGCAAGTGGGTAATTGGTGTGGATGAATAAGTGGGTGCATGGATGGATAGTGTATCTCATAGATGGACAGAAGGATGGATAGACCACTGACTGAGTTGATGGAGGGTTTGTATGTGAGAGTGCATGCATGGAGAGAAAAACTCGGAAATCAATGGATTAGTGAAGGTGGATAGCTCTTTCTTTCCTCCATTTTTCCATGCACGCACTCATCAACATATTCACCCATCCATTCATTCATACATGCTTCTGCTCATCTCTTCATCCATCTTACACCCACACATTCTATTCCACTTCATCCATCCATAGACTTTTTCATTCATTCTTCCATGCACAAATTCTCCTATTTATGCACTCAATCATCCATCCATACATGCACTACATAATCATCCATCCTTTTATACATTCTTGATTCACCAACTCACTCATCAAAACAAATACGAAATCACTAATCATGAAGAAGTGCATTCACTTATAAAGACAGACCTATTGGCTTTGTCAATATTTGAATCATGTCAGGAGTCATCAGAGGTCTCAGGCAAGGTTTCCATAAAACCTAAGTGGGCAGACCCCTCATACCTTAGAGCCAGAACTGGGAAGTGAAATGGGCCTTGAGAAGGCATTCTTATGGATATAGAAATTGATTAAGACAAAGGTGACACTGCAAGGACTTCCACATGGAAACACAGTTATTTTCACATTTTGAATGTCTGCCCCAATGCCACCCTCTTCTTCATTCCAGGCCTTAAATTTAGTGTTTTGAATTGGCCACCAAATCAGATTTTCTGAAGCACCACATTTCAACTGAGGGTGTCAATTTCAGCAAACTTGATTGTATAAACCAGGACACTGAAATGTTTCCTAAACACTCCCTTTTTTCATTATGCTGAGAGGTTTGTGGATGAATAAGAAGTGTTATTGTAGTAAACTATTGCTCTATTGTCTCACTCTTCCATGACAACCGTGGTAAACTAGATGACGCAGAAATGCCTAAAACTCAACTCGGAATAAAAGAAGATTGTGAGCTTCATAAAGAAAAGCTCCCCATGGTGGCAATCAGACATACCCAAATTGGCCATGCTAGAACCCTGGGTATCATCCTAGTGGACAAACTCCTTATGAATGAACAGGCCATGCTGTGACCGCATCTTTCTGCCTCATTTTCACAATGCTTAGCAAGATTTTCAAATGGCTCCCCACGCACACGAGACGCACAGTCACCCAGGCCCTCATAACAAATAGGCTTGACTACAGCAATAAACCCTCTATGTCGCATCTCCATCCACCTCATGCAAAGACTCCGGACCATCCAAAACACCACCACCAAACTCATCCTAGTTGTCCCCAGGAGCGCTCACATCACCCCCTACCTCACAAAAGTACACTAGCTACCCATTCAGAAATGTTGCCAAGTCAAACTACTCATCCCTGCCTACAATGCCCTCGACAACACCTGTCCAACTTACCTCAGCGACTGACTTCAACTCTACCATCCATCCAGACAGCTACGCTCAACCTCTCTTGCCCTTGCGCGGGTACCCCGCATCAGCAGAAGCAAGTCGGGAGGGTGACCCTTCTCAATCATTGCTGCCGAGACCTGAAATTTACTTCCTCAACACATCAGGACAGCTCCTCGCTACTCAACTTCTGCACAAAACTGTCTGTTCAACTAAGCCTACGTTCCTGCTCCAGTTCCTAGATACCTGTTATAATCTAGTAAGTGATTAATGCATCCTCTCTGTTGCTGCCCTTGCCTTGCTGCTCAGTCTATGTGATGTCATCAGAATGCTGAGAGTGTTTGAGTGGGAAGAAGGAATCAGTTGGTGTGGAAGGGCTGAGCAGCAAGGAGGCTACTCCTGGTGGAGCACTGCATGGCATTGTAAGAAGCATAGCATGAGACATAACTTGGATCCTATCTGAAGAATAAAGCTGTGATCCTGAACTACATCACTGGACCACGTATCTTTCATTTAATTGTAACAATACCCTCACAGGTGATAAGTTGTGCCATACAAATCAACCTAACATAACATAACACAACACAAATATGTCATTTGTTAAAGATTACTTAGCCAAGAGATACCTTAATGTACATAAGCATTCTTTACCCAACAAAGAAATAGAAGCACTGAATCATTTTGCACTGTCACGCAGTGGGTTATCTTAAATTTCAAAACGGAAATGAATGAGCTTCAAATCTTCAACATTAGAATTGTGTTGTGCAGTTCTCTAAAGTGTTTTGGCTGCATTATTAATGTTTCTTTTCGCCTCTGTTCGTAGGAAACCATCTTGTCTTTGCACACTCCATTTCCGAAATAGAAACGTTCACTTTCATGTTTTAAATTACAACATTTTGTAAAATAAACAACGGTTATGCACCTGATCAAATTTCCCTTGAGTTATTGTTAAACGCAACTTCCCCCTTTGATCAAAGCCTTGGTTGGCTGATTACCAGACCTAAAGTGGCGGTTTTCCTTGCTCAAAATGATTGACTTAATTGCTTTTCCAAGTAGAAAATGTTGGTCCTTACTGTTCTTTTATTTATAAGAAACTCTTTTTTGCTAAAAACGATCCTTTTATTGAATATTTCATTATCAATCGTTTTCAGACTTCATGACATAAATACACTCCTTTGAGGTTTTCTATGGCACCCTTCGAGCGGATCCTTGGCAATAAAATGTGGCTAGGCGAATGCAAATTCCAGGTAACAAAACACATTGAGATTACAATGTAATGCTGTGTTACAGGGCCTTCGAGGACTTTTTCATTTAAAGAGAGGTTGCAAAGATGGGATAACGAGCACAGACACAGAATTTCACTTTCTAGGATAGTCAACTAAATTATCAGTGATCAAATCTCTGTCTACACTCTGTAGCCCCCACTCCTCTCCCCACCACCATCCCCTGCAAGGCCTCTCCCCACGTGAATCCTGGTCTGATTGCGTCTGTTCCTGTAAGAATCTGTATCCTGTGAGGCACCTCTCCACTAACCTATTTTTCCGTGGGCTGCTTTATGCCCATCCAAAAATAAAATGACTGACAAAGAAAGGAACGTGCAAATTACAGACTAGAGCTTCATGTTCCAAAATAGATCAACAATTGGTTTGATGAAAATGTATTTAGGGGATCAACATGTGTCCTATAATTACTCGATAAAACTATCATGTGCATGCATCCATATATAATGCTGTTCATCCCAAATCACAAGATAAAATGATTTATACGTGGCCCGTGTAACAGATGAATAAAGGTCTATTTCAGTTTTTAAACTGAGAAGAGGTAACATTGATTCATGAATGCGACGGTGTTTAAGAAAGTAATGACCACAAGGGAGGTGACAGAACAGGAATGACAATTCCTTCAGTCTGGTGTTCGAATTCCACCCAATCCCACTTTTTCACGGCCCATTCATGGTCTATGTACTCACGACAAATGGGCTGCTACTGCTGACTGGCGGGCTTCAATAGTGTTGTCACTGGGAAAGGACAAAGCAGTCAACAACCTATGCAGCTCTAGCTAATCAATATAGGTTGCAGGGAAATGGTAAAAAATGTCAGTCTCAGTCTCGCTTAGTGGGCGATGCTGAGGAGTCCTGCCTCAAGATGAAGGGGGGACCACTGGCGTAAAATAGGCCCCCACTGTTCAAGTGGCCCCCAAGCTCCAGGGGCCACCTCAGAACAGGGCCCTGACCTTAGAGCTCCTGAGTAAGTCCGTAAAAGGGCCCCTTCATGTACCTTGCAAAGGGGGGGGGGTCCCCTCAAGTTTCATTACACCACTGGGTGGGACCATCGTCCTTGCCCTGCTTCTGTAGTTTCTACATCCCCAGCCTTCTCACGCCAAGATGGGTGTGCCTAAAGAGCACTATAGGGTGGCTACTTCTTTACAAAACATCATTCCCAGTCATCCTCAGCCTCAGTCTCTCCTGAGCTGATTCCACTCATCTTGCCATGCGAGGTTACTATATATAAGTGCTCCAACTCTCTGTGATGCAGGAAACAGAGCTCTAACTAAAAGGTCTAATTTTCATATGTCATGTCCACCGCTCAAATTAAATTCATATTTACCTACACTAATTCCCCACCACTAATCTCGTTTGGGTTTTAGAGTAGCATGCTACCTGACAAAAAATGTGACAACACCTCATCAGGGGTAGCAAGTGCTAGATAACAGCAAACCCTTCCCTCTTCTACCCCTCCAATATCCTTTTCCAATCCAAATAACAGACTAATATGTCCAGCACTCAAATTAATTTCATGTTTCCCTAAACTACTTCACAACTAATCCTTTTTGGGTTCCGGAGTAGCGTACTACCCGCTGAAAAGTTCTTTAACACCTAATCTGGGATAGCAAGCGCTATATAAATGTAAATCCTTTCCTCTACTACCCCACCACCATCCTTTTGAATCCAAAATTACTGACTAACAATTCCACCGCTCTAATTAATTTCTAATTTCACTATACTAATTCACCACTAATCCTTTTTGGGTTCCGGAGTAGCGTACTACCCGCTGAAAAGTTCTTTAACACCTAATCAGGGATAGCAAACGCTATATAAATGCAAATCCGTCCCTCTACTACCCCACCACCATCCTTTTGAATCCAAAATTACTGACTAACAATTCCACCGCTCTAATTAATTTCAAATTTCACTATACTAATTCGCCACTAATAATTTTTGGTTCCCAGAGTAGCATGCTACTCACCGAAAAAGTGCTTTGACACATCGTATGAGGTAGTAAGTGCTATATAAATCAATACACTAGCGCCAAGTGGCTAGGCTACCGCAGTGATCACAACTGCTTTCTCTACATTTCATCTGCTGTCACATGAAGATAGAGTTCTGACAATGTAAGCCTGCAGGAAATACACTGATTCGGTAGGGATGAGCAAGCATGTGTTTGTACATCCACTGTAGGCATAATGAGTGACCCATCTAGTGTGTGACTACAGGACGCCACCTTTGACACACGATTCCTGCATGATGCTTAGCAGCATCCACCAGTAGGTGAGATAACTTATCAACCAGTGTGCCTACAAAATAAGACTTTATTAACAATAAGTGTTATGAAGAGCACAGAATTTAGCGATAGACTTTTAGAGAAAGAGCACAAATGCATAGATATTAAACCACCAGCACTAAACGTGGTTCATTTTTGTCTTGATTTACCATTGCTTTTATCAAGTGGTATACAGATATTATGATTCATAAACAAAAAGAATCCCTTCAGGAAGCACAAAAAATGTTGGAGTTAGTAAGCACTGGAGGTGGTAAAAGAAATTTTTTGAGTCGGCCAGCACAGTTGAAATGACATATATAACAAATTCACTAGCATTTCAATGGTGAGCACTGAGTCGGGTGGCATTTATACACTCAATACCATCGTAATGATTAAGAGCACGTTATAGGCACAGAATATGTAGCATATATCTACACACTCGAGTGTATATCTCTGTTTTTTTACTTCTTATAGAAATTTCTACTGGAGTTCGAATACAAGAAGTACAGGTGAGTGCATTAGGCCTCACTCTTGGTGTGCATGAAATACATGTGATAAGCCCCAGCAGGGACCCTAAATAAGGAATTAACACACCACGCCCTGACGAAGGCCCCAGACCCAATTGGGCTATTTAGGAAGGGCCGAAACATGTTGGCATTTATCAGAGGGTAAATTTGAATATACTAATGTTAAAAAAAAAACAACACATGGTTTTTAATGATACCACACGTGCCTCAGAATAAAGGATCAAGAAGGGGTACACTTGTAGGTATTTTTAGTTTATGTAAAAAATCTGGTTCCCCTGCTTAACCAGTGACCTACTTATATAAGAACTCCCAGTATATCAGTGGTTGAGTCCGCCCAGATAGTATCATCTCATCTGGGTGTGGAGGTAACGCCTATGATGAAGCATGTCACTATTATGTGAGTGAGGCGTTTCCTTCAATATCTTTGATATTCCACCTGACACAGATAACACCGTAGGAATTTCTTGAATAATAAACTGTAGCCCCTGAGGGGAACACAGTTTCAGGCAACAGTTGCCTTCAGTGATAAAAAGTTTTGATTGGGAGAACGCAACTGTCCGATTCATTCTCTCTCTCTCCTTGTGTGATAAAGGATAATGAGTGAACGCCCTCATTAATATTTTGTGGACATCCTGGGTCACATGCTAGCTCCCCTCCTATAAAATGAGTCTATCCATTACATACTGTGGACATCCCAGGGTGCACTTATTCTGTGAAACCTGATCTATCTGTATCAACCCTACCGTCCTCTGTGTTCGGCCGCCCTTCATCTGGCCGTTCTTCCTTGGGTGAAGAGAGTAGGAGCGGGAGGCTGCTTTTTCCTTTCAAAGGCCCCAGCTCACTGGAATTCGCTCCCTCTTTCTGTTAGGACCATTCAGAATCACTTTCAGTTCAGGAAGGCTCTGAAGACCTGGCTTTGCTCTATTTAGGGTCCCTTTTGTCTTTGCTGCTTTAAAGCTGCGTGCTGCAGTCTGTTTCTCATTTGGATGAGCGCTTGGAAGCCCAGTTGCTGGGGCAGCAATGCACTTTACAGATTTTATGACATAATATAACATCCTAGGTGACATACAGGTTTCATTTACCTAATTATGGCCCATGAAGGAGATATTGTGGGGATTGTCTATGACACTCTTGCTGGTCTTCCCCTAATGGTGGTAACCTAGGTTACACCTTGGCTGTCCCTCATAAAATGGTGGTCGTCTCAATGATAAATTGTGAGCATCCTAGTTGACATGCTGGCAGGCCCTCACATAATGATGATCCGGAGGGACATATTGCGATGATCCCAAGTGACCTAATGACTGTCCCTGCATAACGGTGGGCCATTAATTACATATTATGAGCAATGTATTGCACTTGTAGGCCTATGCTAGGCATAACAACAGTCCATCTTTGACTTTCTGTGCCTATTCAACATAATACTGACCATATCTGGCATAATGGGGGTAAACTCCTTGTCATACCACAACTATAATAAGTTGATGACAAGATGATGATAAGTTAATTGGAATGGAAGAATATGTCATGTCCATGTGTAACAGTATTGAATGTGAGTGTTTGTTCAAAATGGCAAGCTGATGTCTGGGGACCAAAAATGTATTTAAGTAAATTAAAAATGTGCTGTTTCATGACAGAAGTATAGATTTCTTGAAAATAACAGTTCTGTGTCACGGTATCTAGTGTATTTATCCAAAATGGAACTTACTTAAGGATGACATGTCTCTCTTTTCTGAGACCAGCAACACTACATTTCAGACAACGTGAATGGATTTCAGAAATATATTCGAAGGTGATATCTGAGCAATTCATATTTTCAGGGGATTTATTGCTGATTTTGTCCTTTGATGCAGAATGGCATCTCCTGCTTTACTTTTAATTCCTGAGTAGTGGCATGACGTCATCCATACTGATGAAACTCTATAGGTGTAACATTTCAGCTGCTTGATTATATTATTTCTATATTATTCAGCAGTAGTGTGCTGAAAGAGCTCCTCTGTCTATGGCCTGTGATTGTGAGGTTTGTGCAAGTTGCTTTGTTCACCCTTCCGCTTCTGTTTTGCGTCTCAGTCATGAGATATGACCGAATAGATATTTGGAAGGGGCTGAATGAATTCTTAACTGCCTATACATTTTTTATTTTTTAGCCAATTTTAATGAGCCACTAGCGAGAAAATGCACAGTTTCACCATTATTTTATCAAAGTTGTCGTCAAGAGGGTGAGTTTCAAGACCTTTGAGTGAGGTTTGGCTTTTCTAGCATATGAAATCTTATTGGAACATTTAATTAGGGCCCCTTTCATAATCTTTGGATTTATATTTTATAATTTGTGTCAAAATGACAGAAAAAAGTGAAGTCCCAATGCAAAATCTCCAACCGGTTCAAACTGACCCGGCTCCATCACAGTGAGCCTCTCAAATCGTACCTAGGTCCCAATCTACCGAGACTAGCTGGCCATCTTTGGGGCTCATCCCTTTTTGATGCTGTTGTTATTTAAAAGTTTAAAAATACTTATATCTCAGTTCCCCTCACTGAATTCTTGTCGGTTTCGTGTCATTATGTTCATTAACATATTCTCCATTGTTATAAATTGGAGTGGGATTTTTATTTTGTTGTGTATTTTACTTTTTAAGTGTTTTGGTACTTCTAAATGCGTTTCACATTTTCCTAAATTAAGCCTCTGTGCTATAACTACCAGGGGTTGAGATCAGGTTTAAATTACTGAAACATTTACTGAACCTAGCAAGATAGTGATGATATTATTTGTGGGGGACTCCCATCCGCCCCAACTAATAATTCACTTTCTCACAGGCAGTAAAAAACAGTAAAAACAGGCCCCATATATCTTTGAGCAACAAAGCCGCTGCGCTTGCATGACCAATGATAGCTATGCTCCACGCTGAACCTCTCTAAAGAGAATTCATTCCATTTCAGCAGTGGCGTGCCAAGGGCTGGTGAGCGGTCCTCCCCGGGCGACACGAGTTTTAGGGGTGGTGCTCCCCCACTCTTTATGCTGCTGCGGGGCGGCAAATGCAGTGACCGCCATGGGCGGCACAACTGCTAGCTACGCCACTGCATTTCAGGCTCAAATGGGAGAGAGATGATTGAACGTGATTTCGCTTTCAGAATGACAGCTGATGGTGTTTCTATGTTCTCTTGTTTAACCTCACACAGGGCCACTGGAATTTTGCAGCACTGGGCAACCGAAATAAGGTCCAGGTTTGACTAAATTATTAAGCCTGGGAAAAGCACTACGCTACGCTCGCGTAGTTTGCGAAGTGTGCGCTACTTCGCACTACGCGAATTGCACGTAGCACAGTGCGAACACGCGTAGCGTAGTGTTGCGTAGTGCAGCGGTCATTTTTTGCTTGCTCGCGGTCCTCAACGTCAAGTTGGCGACCGCGAGCAAGCAAAATGACATCCCGGCGAGACTTTTTCCTCGTTCGCTCGCGAGTTGGCGATCACGAGCATGGAAAATAAACCTTCCGGCGAGATTCTCAACGTGAGGAGGTCAGGTTTCTCATTGCGAGTGGTCGCGTATGCTCGCGACCGCTCGCGATGAGAAACTACCAGTCCGCGTTGAGAAAGCTGCCGCTCGAGTAAAAATCTACTTGAGCGGCAGAAAACTACAGCTCTCACTGTGCAAGATGCCATTTTCAATGATTGCACAGTGCCGGTTGCTTGTCCTCACTGTGCAATCATTGAAAACGACATCTTGCACAGTGCGAACAGGGTACTACGCAGTTCGCGAAGTGCTACGTGTAGCTCGCGTAGTGCGAAGTGCACTTTGCGTAGCTTCGCGTAGTGCTACTTCGCGAACTACGCCCAGGGTTATAAATTATGCAATACATCAATGGCAAAATATAGAGAATATTTTGTTACATTCTGTAGTGCGTAATGTCGCTATTTTCCTTTTAACATGGATTTAAAAAAAAGATCTCAAAAAGTATGCCAAATACAAAGATTTTTTAGGACAGACATTCACCAGTTATCTGGTAGCACATAATCTGTATTTTTATTCTGCTAATACTAGTTATGTTTTCGAACTGTTCTGCAGTTTTGGGTTCACTCCTGTCCCTAAATGCATTCTTTTCTATTAACAAACAGCAATGCATATTTATAATAGTGGGGAATTGTAGAAGGCACTGTAAGATACAAGAGACCAGACTCAAAAGGAGAAGTCAAACGTTTGATATTTTTGTGCTCTGATGCCCTCTTAAAATACCTTCTGCTTGAGAACACTGTCACTGGGGTTATGTGAGTTTGCAGGAATAAAGAAACAAAAATGTATGGCAATGACGGACACATTATTTCCACCCAGGTTGAATAATGTTAAAATATGCCAATATTTTTTCATGCTGCAGTAAAAAGCTCAACCTTGTCTGTATTCTGGGCACATTAATGGTGTCTGGATAATAGATTCAAGTCATTAGTAACAGTTTAATACCTGAATACAGCAGTCAGCATTTGAGAGGTGAACAGTTGTTCTTTGCAAAATGCCAGAGCGTGGCACCACAGGCGCCGTGTTACTTTAATTTTCTTGAAATCTGCTGATTATGGCAAGTAAAGCGCGTTTAGATTTAAGTGGAAAATGCTGCAGCCCCCCTCGCCCTGCACAGACGTCGGTGGGTAAATGAAGAGTCATAGCTGCTCAACAGGAGTTACAAGGACCTTGGCAGAGTTGAGAAGACTGCCAAGGTAGAGATCAACATTACAGATTAGGGAAGTAAAGTGGGTAGGGGGGCAGTGGGACATTTTGAGAATCGGGGACTGAAGAGAGCAAGGGAGCCCTGTGGTATAAAATAAAAAAATAAAAAAAGACTAGTAGTTTAAGTAAATCATGATTGTACGACCTGTGGTCCATTTACTGCCTCTCTGAACAGTGCAAGAGCATCTGTCTGACTCTTGAATAGCTTTGCTCCATGTACTGTGTGCCGCAGCTGATCAGGGGGCTTTATTACATATTAGGGCACACTTTTCCTGTTTGCTCCTGGCTCACCTGAAAACAGGTGCGGCAGGCACAAACAGAGAAAATGCGCCTGATTACAATGAATGTGCTGCCCACAGGGCAGCCGCAAACTTGTGCTGCCCTGGGCGCGGGGCATTTATGTGAAATACGGAGCAGCTTTAAGGCAGCCGCTCTGTGTTTCACTGTGCAGGCAGCAACCCTCCTGCACTTTTAAAGGGGATTAGAGATTCCCTTACAGGCAGATGCAGTCAGTGACTGCATCCACCTACAAGGAGTTGTCTGGGGGGTCCATAGGACCCCCTTATCCCCCGTCCAGAGGTCTGCTCTCAGGGGGCGCACTGACAGTGCGCCACCTGAAAGTGTCTTTGTCTCTGTGCTAGTGTCTGTATGAGGGCATGGACGCAGAGGCAAGAGGATTCCCTCATTTGCATGGGGCATGCCCCCATGACCTCTTGAGGTAGCGCTGGTGCTTTAGGTGCCCCAGCGCTATCAGTATTACAGAAGTTGCTGCACAAGCATCTGTGGCCTCTTCTGTAAAACCTAAGTGCACGCGGGGCGCTGAGAGCGGGTTCAAACGCCCGTTGCGCCCCAGGGGCATTTCATAATATGGCCCCAGGTGTATTGCAAGAGGGCTGGAGCCTACTCCAGCTCTCTGGTGATACCAACCCGAATGTCACAGGCGGGTGTCTAATGTGGTTGGTTGAGGCACAGTGTCATGGCTAGATGAACATTGCATTTGGTGAGACAAGAAAGAAAGATCTGAGGCAAGGGTTTCTTTTTGACAACATAAAGCCAGTCCAGGATCCGCCCCTTCTTCATCCAGTTCCCCTGACCTTATGGTGGTAACTAGATGCCTCCAAGTCTTTGTCTGTGTCCCCTTTTTATGAAGTTTAAGGATGACCTAGTAAAGGCTAGAAAAGCAGGGCAGGCTAATGACCAGTGCCAGATATATTTTAAGGTCTGGCCACAGACAGCTTTAGCTACCTGTGGTGAGAGCTCATCTCATCAAAAATTCAGAAAAACTACAAAAAGCAACATAGAAAGAATCAAAAGGAAGCACAGAAAGAGGGTGGGTGTTCCAGATTTTTTTCAACATTAAGCATTGCTTGGATACCCTTGCAGTCAAGCTTGTGGCATTTCACGGATATATACATCGTGCCATTTACCTTACATTACAGTTTGGTCATGAGGAAAAAAGTTTCACTTTATTGTGCAGTACATATTTTTTCACTCAGAACTCCATAACATTGCATAGTAGTATTATAACAATGTTCTTCTTGTAACAGATCCGTATATGAAATGGTATCAAGCTGAAAACCCTTCCACTTTCATTCCTGCTTAAAATTCTTAAAGACGATCCATGGTGTTATTTATATTGAAATCCTTTATTAATTCACTCTTTGTATTTGATCGTAGTCAATATATATATAATTAATTTGGTTGTAACCAAGACAGACATCCAACATGTTTAATTCTTTAAGCACTTTTTCAGAGCTACAAGATACGCCTACACAAACACTCAATATATGCACATCAATTTAAAATCATCATGCACAAGCTAAAACATAAATCCTACCACAATTCATAATTGTGAGAAAAACTTATAAAGCCTATGGGGCACCTAAGAACATTTTGTAACAAGAAAGCCATAAATAATCTGACCAAACATTTTCTAATGTAGAGTTAAAAAAAACACTTTTTATTGCTCTATTTCTCGTATATGTAATTCTGCAACTTCATAAGGCTAGCATCTTGCTTGCCACGTGGGGCATCATTGTTTAAAACACTCAACTTATGCCTGTGTTTTAGTATAAGTCTCAGAAGTTTGGGAGGTACAACAATAACAGAATGGACCCAACATTTGTTATGCTTTATTAAGAATACCTCATGTTGAAGAGACCACCAGCAGAGTTAAAGTTTGAGGCATTTAATATTCAAAGAGGAGAAAGGAACAAAAATACAAGTCACCCTCACAAGAGAATCTACCCTCCATATTGTGTGAACATATATACAAGCACAATACTTTATTATCTATTTTCTGTTATTCCATAAAGCCTATAACTGTTGCTACATACTCAGATTTCAAAAAAGTTTTATGTTCTTGATCTTAGTGGTATAAATATATTTGTTCTTGTTGCTGTATAATTATTCCATAAGAACGGAGCTATGATCACAACCATTAAAAATGAGGAAGGGTACTTTAAATATGTTCAAAGATAGACTCAGAATATCAACATCATTATACCTAATATTGTCCAAAGTGTCACCTCCGGCGAAGAACAGGTACGAACCACAGCGTGAATGAAGAAATGCAGTGCTTTATTTGCAGGAAATCAGGAAAATCATAGCATCCAAGTAAAATGAAAGCATGTGCCCAGCATGACGCGTTTCGACCGCGTTTCCATGGTCTTGATCACATGACACACTGGACCAATTGTGAACCTGAAATAGTGACCACACTCGTAGTTGATACTGCTTAACCACACCTCTATGCAATGAACATAATTAAAAGACTTGCCGGAAAATGAGCTCTTCAATGTTCATATCATAAATATGAAAATTACAAATATAATAAATACATGGATATCCACAAGTCACAATACATGCATGTATAAATAAGGTAAAAACTGTAAAAACAGATTAAAAGGCACAAATATACAAATGTAATTATTGATTTCATCATAGTGATAAAATGTCCCTCCAACTAACAAGAAAAACAGTTTTATCCGATAGTGCTGCTCGTGTTCTAAAATTGAAGAGTATGTCCAGCACTCTAATAATGTTAATGCATTTACCCAAGAACAGTATATAAGAATAAGATAACGTGCCAGTGCAAGTATTGTGAAAATAACAAGAAGAAAGTGTGCAAATGTAAAGTAAACACTTTGAGGTCGCATATCGAGCCCCTATTCAGTAAAGTGCTAGTGCACCTTGCCCGTAAGCATAAGATTAGTGCAAAAAACACAAAGTCATATCAATGAACAATATACAGTAAATATTATTAGAATGAACACTGATAAAAGGGGAAATTACTGAGCAGTGGTGAGGAAAAAGTCAGTCACAGGGTGTTTGCACTACAGAATGCCTGTATCTATAATTTGTGTAAGCCCTCCCCCGTGTTTAATCCATATATATATATATATATATATATATATATATATATATTACCTACTGGCGAATTTTTCAAAATAGGTGGGGCGCTACGCTCCACTCCTACCCTGAAAGTCTCGGGGGGATTCGTCAAGCGGGGGCTGAGATAAAAGGGGGGTCCCAAAACGCGTTTTTCCCATGCATTTTTCCATAGGACCTTTAGACACAGCTACAGCCCGAACGGCTGAACAGAATTACTTGAAATTTGGCAGAGAGGTAGTCCTCAGGTCAAGGAAGTGCCTTTTGTAGGTTTGGTGTAAATCTGTTCAGTAGATTCTGAGAAAATAGCATTTAAATCAATATATATATCTGTGGCAGCTTACGGTGCGCTTACGGTGCGCTTACCGTACGCGTACGGTGGCGTGCACGAGCGCGATTTTGACTGGCTCTTCGATCTTAGTAAACATTCGAATCGGTCGAAACCACGAAGCGGCGGCCGCCATTTTCTCTCTCGCTCTCAGAGTTGGGCAGCAAAAATGAAGCCCAAAAATGTCTAAAGGGGCAGTTTCTTCAGATCCTAACCACCCAGCATTGATATAGGGGTCCCCAAACAACCCCCAAGCCCCCCCCAATTTTTTTTTTTTTTTCGGAAAATCGGCGATTACGCTTACCGTACGCGTACGGTAAAAATGTTTTAAAAAAATAATTATCCACACTCTCCCCACCCCGTGTGCAAATGTTGCCCGAACGGCACCATTTGTGAATGGCTTATCAGACATGTTAAATTAATAAGAATACATTTCACAAAGATGCGCATAATATGTCCTCCATGTGCGCACGGTGCGCGAAGTGCATCGTGCGTACATGGCCCATCCCGCATAACGCGGGCACGCGGTGTGCGCAGCGCACCGTGTGAACACTGTGTGTGCACGGCACTAACTGCGTAAAGTGGGCGCACGGTGCGCGAAGCGCACCGTGCGCGCACGCAACGAACTGCGTTAACTGGGCGTGCACGCCACGAATGGCGTAAAGTAACTTAGCATTTAAAAAACCGTACAAATTCACTGAAAAAACCATAGGTTTCACACACGTTATAGTTAGGAATTAGCATTTAAAAAACCTTGCAAATTCACTGAAAAAACCATAGGTTTCACACATGTTATAGTTAGCTGTACATTTCACTCGTAAAAAACCAATGAAATTCCCCCGTTATAGTTAGTGCAGGCAACTATAACTCACGCGACCGCAATCTTCTGCAGGTGACATATGTATCTTTATGAAAAAAAAATATTTGTAATATATGTATAGCTAAAATTTAATGGAAGAAGACATGGGCAAATAAGTGTCTAAATACAGTATTAGCATCAGCAGAGGATTGCGGTCGCGTGAGTTATAGTTGCCTGCACTAACTATAACGGGGGAATTTCATTGGTTTTTTACGAGTGAAATGTACAGCTAACTATAACATGTGTGAACCTATGGTTTTTTCAGTGAATATATATATATATATTCATATATGGATAAAAGCCTATCATGGCGACCACCCGGGGGCAAACAATTTAAAATGCAAAAATTGGTTTCCGTTCATTTTGCAGCCTGTTGCCTCGAGATGTGTGCTGCTCACTATTTCTCGCTGAGAGGGGTCTTTTCATGTTTCACGGCTAGGTCCTGTCGCGAGCGATGCACCACCAGCTAAAAAGAGCGCCATCACTGCCCGAAAATGAAAATGGACCAATTTTGTGTACAGCGAGAGCAACTAAGGACAGCGGCGCCACTAGGGACTGGACCTTGGTTTTTGGGCCCCAGCAACTCCAAAGTTAGTATGGATGGGAATCACAAGGAACATTTTAAAGAGCATAACATTTTAAACATCACCCACTGAAGGGTATTTATTGCGGGACTGGGAACGGACTACAGGAACCATGATGCTTGGATAAAAGCCTATCATGGCGCCCACCCGGGGGCAAACAATTTAAAAAGCATCAATTGGTTTCCGTTCCAGTCAGAAATAGCCATGTGCTATTGACGCAGCTGTTGCTTGTGATCAGCAGGCGTCGAATTCTCATGCCTTTCTCAGGAGAAAAACCCTTTTGCTACATTGTAATGTCCTGAATCTCCATTGGTTCTGACAGATAGCTTCTTCTCAATGAGAGAGTTTAAACACAGCTGTTTGAAAGCTCTTTTTTGGGGTGCAGGAAATTTGAGCATGGTTGAGTCTATTTAAAACTGAGGCATTTCAAGGTGGTCAAAATCTATCGTTCTATTGTGTCGTGTTTAGTTCGTCAACAACCAATTTACTCAGATGATGTGAATGCCTTTTAATATCTAATACAAGGTATCTAAGGAAAATGCTTTAACCTGTTTGTATTTTAGTCATAATTATTACAAAGTACACAATTTCGTTTTTGAGGCCTATTTCATTCCTATTGAATGTGAGTTCTAATTTTATCTTTAGCATTGTGGCAATTTACACACATGTATAATGTCTTACTATGTCAATTTAATAGTAACATGCAGCTATTTAGCATATGTTACATAATTCATTTCTGGATTTTTAATTTAATATATAATTAATTAAATAACATTTTGCATAACAAAATGATGAAAGAAAAAAAAAACATTGAGCTCATTCCAGACATTTACAGAAGGGGGTCATACACTCAGAACACACAATACAGCGCGCTTAAGGCTAGCCATTCTTACACAAAAAGCACAATCGCTATTTACTCACACAAGTACTACTGATGTCAAACCACAAACCGCATAGACATTTAAATACACATTTAACCCACAAATCAACACTAGGGACAGAAACAAGACAGCCCACAGACTGTACTTAAACAAAACCTTGTAAATACTAATTGTAAGTCATATTTACAAGAAAAGCTTCTCAAAAGTAGTCCAATAAAAACTGCCCAAAGACTGTTCCATTTTCAAGAAGCCAAAATACACCAAATTTGCTAGTTTTGGCTAGCAGAACACCAAAAATCGCTCTGCATATCACCACTTATGAATGTTATTAAGTGCACAGACCATGATCCTTTTTATGTACATATTTAATTCCTTGGGGTAATTAGTCACCAAAGAAGAAATACGTTTTTTATACCTAACCCTATTTAGGTATCCCATCTAGGGGAGCCGGCTGAATCCATACAAGTTCCATAATGGTACCTCCAAGAAAGCAACACATTCTACGATGTGTGCTAAGAACAGGCATGACAAGAATATTGTAAGATATACAATATTATACACAAAGTAGCACTTAACTCAAAGTGTGCCGTTCCAGTTTTCAAAAAGTTTCTCATTTCCTGCCTACATAAATTGCAATTTTACATATTTCCAAGTTCCATATATTTGCCAATTTCCATATAAACCTAAAACCAAAAAGCATCGCAACAAATGACCTTACCAAGCAAAAATTTCAACCTCCCACTGCCAAGTTCAGAGTGACTTAACGGTTGTTTTAGAATACTCACACCAAAAAGGTTCTCAGTCAGGAGCGGTGAACATTTGGAGGATCAAAATCAGGAAGACCAGAAATATACTGGGCTGCAGAGACAGAGAATCTCTCTGCAGGGTACCTCCTTGGTAGAGTCCTGTCCTGTACTCCTCAGTAGATTCCTGTCTCCCATCAAGACCACTCCCTTGGATAGCCGCTTCTCTGATGAGGTCCACATTGAGCGCCATTTGAAGAAATATAAACCTTCTCAGGGGTTTCACTTATACACCTGGTCCTTTTAAACCAACAAAGAAGAGTTTGGCACAGAAGCTGTAATATAAAAACAATGCATTTATTAAAACTCACATGAGGGAGATTGAGTCACACAGTACCCTCAAGTCACTGTAGGAGGCATTCTAAGGAGTACAGAGAACAGGGGCCTTATATATGCATAGGTTACTTTAGTCAGCGTAAAACCAAAGGGAGGTCCTGGCACATACAAGAATACTTACTGACTAATATGGCTATACAGAATTTGCTTGCTCAATAAAGTGGGAGGAGAGATATTTCTACTTACATCAGCAAGAATAGCCTGACAGTTATAACATAAGAGCAGGTGCATTCTACTAGCTAGGCCTTTCTGAGCGCGTGTGAGGTTCTAAAAGAGGGAGAAAGCAAATGGCTAGCACATGGCTAACTAAAATGGCTGGCAAGTACAAAATGGCTTTCAGCTCATGCTAACAGATTCCTGTAATCTTTAACACAGCTAAAAAGAGCGCCATCACTGCCCGAAAATGGACCAATTTTGCGTACTGCGAGAGCAACTAAGGGATGCGGCGCCACCAGGGACTGGACCTTGGTATTTGGGCCCCAGCAACTCCAAAGTTAGTATGCATGGGGATCACGAGGAACATTTTAAAGAGCATAACATTTTAAGCATCACCCCCTGAAGGGTATTTATTGCGGGACTGGGAACGGACTACAGGAACCATAATGCTTGGATAAAAGCCTATCATGGCGCCCACCCGGGGCAAACAATTTAAAAAGTAGCAATCGGTTTCCGTTCGTTTTGCAGTCTCTTGGATGCTCCTGGCTCCCCCTTCAAAAAAGGTCTATGAGCCCGAAATGCATCAGGGACTAAGTAACACCAGTGCCTTTGAAAATGCAAAGAAAATCTGCTTGTTGCCTCGAGATGCGTGCGGCTCACTCCTTCTCGCTGAGAGGGGTCTTTTCATGTTTCACGGCTAGGTCCTACCATGAGCGACGCACCACCAGCTAAAAAGAGCACCATTACTGCCCGAAAATGGACCAATTTTGTGTACTGTGAGAGCAACTAAGGACAGCGGCGCCACCAGGGACTGGACCTTGGTTTTTGGGCCCCAGCAACTCCAAAGTTAGTATGGATGAGGATCACGAGGAACATTTTAAAGAGCATAACATTTTCGGCATCACCCACTGAAGGGTATTTATTGCGGGACTGGGAACGGACTACAGGAACCATAATGTTTAGATAAAAGCCTATCCTGGCGCCCACCCGGGGGCAAACAATTTAAAAAGCAGCAATCGGTTTCCGTTCGTTTTGCAGCCTCTTGGATGGTCCTGGCTCCCCCTTTGAAAAAGGTCTATGAGACCAAAATGCATCAGGGACTAAGTAACGCCAGTGCCTTTGAAAATGCAAATAAAATCTGCCTGTTGCCTCGAGATGTGTGCGGCTCACTCCTTCTCGCTGAGAGGGGTCTTTTCATGTTTCACGGCTAGGTCCTGCCATGAGCGACGCACCACCAGCTAAAAAGAGCGCCATCACTGCCCGAAAATGGACCAATTTTATGTACTGCGAGAGCAACTAAGGACAGCGGCACCACCAGGGACTGGACCTTGGTTTTTGGGCCCCAGCAACTCCAAAGTTAGTATGCATGGGGATCATGAGGAACATTTTAAAGAGCATAACATTTTAAGCATCACCCACTGTAGGGTATTTATTGCGGGACTGGGAACGGACAACAGAAACCATAATGCTTGGATAAAAGCCTATCATGGTGCCCACCATGGGGCAAACAATTTAAAAAGCAGCAATCGGGTACCGTTCGTTTTGCAGCCTCTCGGATGCTCCTGGCTCCCCCTTTGAAAAAGGTCTATGAGACCGAAATGCATCAGGGACTAAGTAAAGCCAGTGCCGTTGAAAATGCAAATAAAATAAATAAAATCCGCCTGTTTCCTTGAGATGTGTGCGACTCACTCCTTCTCGCTGAGAGGGGTCTTGTTTTATATATATATATATTCAGTGAAAAAAACATAGGTTTCACACACGTTATAGTTAGGAATTAGCATTTAAAAAACCTTAGAAATTCAGTGAAAAAACCATAGGTTTCACACATGTTATAGTTAGCTGGACATTTTACTCGTAAAAAACCAATGAAATCGCCCCGTTATAGTTAGTTCAGCTAACTATAACTCGCGCGCCCGCAATGCACTGCTGATGACGTCACATATTACATCACTCATGACATGGTCAGTGACATCACTCATGACATCACTGATGACATCTCAAATGACATCACGGATGACATCCCTGATGACATCATCCAGTGAATGTGTGTTTTTCTGAAAATTAAATATGTTTTATATATGTATATCTCAAGGTCGATGGAAGAATAAATGGGTATATAAGTGTCTAAATGGATGATTTGTTTTTGAAAAATTGATTGTTTAACTGACTGATTAAGTGTATCTTAGTGAATACATGGCTTAGTGAGTAATGTTTAAATATGTATATATCTGTATCAGTCTCTCACTTTGTGTATAAGTGGCTGCATGGGTTGGTGAGTAGCTACATGGGTGACTATATAGGTTATTAGTTGGTTTTTTGAGTATCAGTCTGAGTGTCTGCATGGTTCGGTGGGGGGTATTACGTAGTGCATAGGTGCATGAATGAGTGACTCACTGTTTGTATGTGTTGAACAGACCATGTGTGCAGGACTGCATGGGTGGATGAGTGTGTGTATGGGTGTGTTAGTGAGTGAATGACTGTCTCAATAGTGTCTTTATGAGTAACTACATATGTTTAAAACTAGTATATGTGACTATTGGTGTATATATGTGAGTATATGCAAGGGTGAGAGATTGGAAGAGTTCCTGTATGAATAAGTATGTGTTTCTATAAGTGATTGTTTAAAAGACTAAGTATGTGTAAGTTTCCGTAGAAGTAAGTATGGTGGTGTGTGTATAACTGTATATGCAAGTAAATGTATGTTTGATTCTTTATTAGCACGAGTGACTATGTGTGTGAGTAACTCTATGCATGAGTGGCATTGTGTAACAGGATGTATAGGTGTATGAGTACATATGATGAGTGAGTACATGTATGAGTGACTGTATTGGACTGTTGGTGAATGAGTGGATGTGTATGTGGATCTTAGAATTACTGAAGAGGTTGTTGTAACTGGTATTGGTATGTCCATTGTTTTGAAAATTTTAGTCTCTATTTTTGAATGTGTGTGTCAAAGGTTATATTAGGGTGAGAGGAGGTCTACCACTCTATCACAAGGATGATGTCATCAGTGATGTCATCAGTGATGTCATTTGAGATGTCATCAGTGATGTCATGAGTGATGTCACTGACCATGTCATGAGTGATGTAATATGTGACGTCATCAGCAGTGCATTGCGGGCGCGCGAGTTATAGTTAGCTGAACTAACTATAACGGGGCAATTTCATTGGTTTTTTACGAGTAAAATGTCCAGCTAACTATAACATGTGTGAAACCTATGGTTTTTTCACTGAATTTCTAAGGTTTTTTAAATGCTAATTCCTAACTATAACGTGTGTGAAACCTATGGTTTTTTCACTGAATTTCTAAGGTTTTTTAAATGCTAATTCCTAACTATAACGTGTGTGAAACCCATGGTTTTTTCAGTGAATTTGCAAGGTTTTTTAAATGCTAATTTTTTTTTTTTTCTAACATATTTTTAATTTAATTATCTTACCTTTTATAAAGACTATGATTAAATTTTTAAAATTCTTTAATATGTTTTTTTAAATATATTTTTTAAAATAAACATGTAAAATTTATTTGCAGTACTTTTTTTTAAAAAAAAATATTTTTTTAGTACGCGTACCGTAAGCTCACGGTAAGCGTACGGTTTACGCAACGTCCGTAATCTATCTACGCTGCTTGCGTATAGTTACGCACTTTGCGTAGCCGCGCGTACTGCGCGTGGGACGCGTGCGCGCTTACGCCACACGCGCACGTTACGCGGAAGTGTCGGGTAGTGTCTGTTATGCGCATGCGCGCAAGCGCGTGTCTTTTTTACGCGCATGCGCACTTTCGCCGTAAGCGTACCGTAAGCGTACCGTAAGCGTACGGTAGGTCATGTGATCATGAAACACAACTTTTGATTGGTTGAAACTACTTTCAGTTCTAGAACTCTCCTACACCACACCCATTCCCCTCATTTCTGCTTGTGATCCCTTGGGAGAAGGAGCTGGTTTGTCTTTGGGATACGATGGCAGAACAGCAGAGCTCTTCTGAGAGTGAGGCTAGCACTAGCAGCACTGTCTTGAGGCAGAGATCGAGGAAACAAAAGCCCTCTTATGTATGGGATTATTTTACTTTTCCTGAAGGCCAGCAAAAGGTAAATGCACCCTTAGTGACTTGTAAGCTGTGTAAGCGTGTACTTTCTAGAGGTAATCCTAACAGGAAGTATTCCTTTGGGAATCACACCATGAAGAGACACCTCCAGGATGTACACAGAAGGACACATGGTCATCTTTTTGGAGGTAACTCTTCAGAAAGACGAGCCAGTACATCCACAGTAGCTCAGCCTGGACCATCATCTGCAGGGCTGACTCCTTCTTCTGCAGGTCAGGTGAGCCCTTCATCTGTGGGGGGAGAATCTCCTTTTGCTGGCCCTCTGGAAATGAACCCTCGATTTCGGAAGGTTGATATTCATTGCACATTTTGTAAAGATCTAATTTGCCATAGGGAGACCAGTGTTTCCCTAGTGAACAACAAAATAGATCAGCACATTTGTCGCTTTGAATAATTTTCCCATGCTTCCTTTCCTCTGTCCCTGCATGAACACAACGGTTCTTTTAAGAGCCAACCTTATCTTTCATCTTTTTTTTACATATGTTTTTAAAAACTTTTTTTTATTTTTTTTTACCGTACGCGTACGGTGCGCGTACTTTTTTTTTTTTTTTTTTTTTAAAACACTAAAAATCATTTATCACATTACATTGTCCTTGAGAGACTACAATTATTATTATTGACTTACCATACTCACTGAAAAAATAATTATTCATTTGTTTTTTTAAAAAATAGTTTTAAAAATGTTTGTAGTTTTCGAAAATTTTCTATATCTATCTGGAAAAAAAGAAAAAAGTATTAATATTTTTAAAACATTTTATAATACAGTACACATATTTACATTTTGTTCCAAAAAATATTTTTGCCTTATTTTTGCTGTTTTCAGAATATATTGCATTTCACTATAAATTGTGAAAGCAATTGCATTCATCATTTTACAGCGGGCAAAAAAAAATAACAATCACAAAGATTGTAATAAAAAAGCCCAGAATCTCTTTTTACTTAAACTTAACATTATAGAAATGCATAATATTCTAAAAAAATATCATCTAATACCAATACTTATTTCTTTAAAATACCGTCTGATATGTTTGTTTCAGAAGTATAATCACAATATGATATCTCAAATAACTCCAAAATACATCTGATTCCATTTCCTTTAGACCAAATAGTAATTTTAAATTTTTTTTTGGAATAAATTACCAACGGTAATCCAATAAAATTCTAAAGTTTAATTTGTCCAGATCTCACCGATTCTCTGTAACATTTTGGTTCACGAAAATTTTTTGAATAATTTATTAAGTCCACAATAGAAATGGTTACTTTTCCACATGGCCAAATAGTAATTTTTTAAAACATTTTTGAAAAAATTTCCAATGGCAGTCCAATAACATTCCAAAATTTAAAATGTGCAGAAGTTACCGATAATCTCTAAATTATTGGTTTTTCAAAGTTTCATTAAAAATTAAAAAAGTCCACATTACAATTGGTTATCTTTCCATTAGGCCAAATGATAATTTAAAAAATCTTTTTTTTACAAAATTGCAATGGTAATCCATTAAAATGGTAAAATTGTTTTGTCCAGATCTTGCCAAGTCTCTCTAAAATTTAGGTTTCAGGAAGATTAAATAGGAATTTGCTAAATCAAAAGGCAAACGTTGCTTAAAAACCAATTGGGAATCATTACACAGTGTCCAGCCTTTTTCACATTTAAGATAAACTGTGTAATGTCCAGAAGTAACAGTAGGTCCTTCATGGAAAATTATTGCAACAGTTACAAAAGTTTTTCCTGAAATTGATAATTGCTGTCCTGTAAACTTCTTTATTAAAGTATCCAATTTTGAACCATCAGCTCTACATCGTTGCATCATTAAAATTACATACTGTCCGTATTCCTTTAAAATTAATGTTGAAAACATGTCAGAATTACACTCACTACATTTCATGCTATGATTAGCATCTTTAACTAATTTTGCAAAAGTGACTGTTTTACTCTCTGGCAATGTCAAATAAATAAACCTTTCATTATCAACAATAGAGCCACATATATTATAACAATTATCACAACTATGTTCCCATTTATAAGAGAGACCAAAAAAAATGTCAATGGGAACTCCTTCTTCTTCCACTACCTGAAGAAAATACATCAAAAATTCATGTGCATCTTGCTGTTCATTTTGAGAAAACTGTGTTCGTCCTGAACATACATCTAAAAGTTTTCTAATGTCAGTAGCACTTTCTATTTGAGTTTTATCTTTACTCAGCTTTTGAAAAAGGAGACTCAGCTCTGAACAGAATCTTTTTCCCTGATTTACTATTATCTGCTCTTGCAAACTTTCCAGATAAAATGCAACATTCAGCACTACATTTGCGTAGCAGTTGACACCAGAGCTATTTTCAAAATGACATCCTACAACCTGTTCTTCATTTTCCTTTTTCTTTTTGCTTGCAATTACATCACTCCTCTTTTTTTTCCTCTTCTCTACATCTTCACTACAGATATTCTCATTTTTTCTTTTACGAGAAACTACACGTTTCTCCAACACAGGATACTGACCTAAATGAGGAGCATAGCTTCTTCTTAATCTATTATACTCTTTTACACAGTTTGTATCAGCACTAACTTTTGACTCATCAAAGTCTATCATGAATAAACCTGATAATGTTTTGACTCGTGACAAAGCAACATATGCCATACCTTCTTTGAACACAGTTGAACCAATGTTCACAAATGCACAATCTACAGTCAATCCTTGAGACTTGTGAATAGTTACAGCATATGCTAGAGAAAACGGAAACTGCTTCCTACGTACATATAAGTCTTTCACAAGCATAAAACGAACTGTACAACGACAAATATCTTTAACTTCATCTATCTGATCAAATGTTATTTTTAAACATTCAACTCCTTCTTTTTTCTGGTAATTAATAAAACCCACAACTCTTCCCATCGCTCCATTAACTAAACCTTTCTCAACATCCAAATTTCTCCTTAAAAACACTCTACAGTTCATGCAAACATATAGATTTTTTTCTAATCCAGCTGTTTTGGAGATGTTCTTCTCTAGTGAGTCCAATTTATTTTTCAGTTTGCCTGTTACTGTGACAGTAATTCTTCCATCCTCAATTTTGTCCACTGCTTCCAATTTCCTGATCTCTTCCTTTTCCAATTTCAAAAGCTCCTCATTGAATATTGAGCATTCACGTAGAGTTGGCATTAAGCAGATGACACTTTTGTTTTCTGCAATGTTCTTGTATATCTTCTCTGCAACTATTTCTTCCTTTGGAAATAAATTATGTAGCAGCCGACTCTGTAATGCTTTTTTGCCAACTTCTGTCAGTAGTCCAATCCTGATATCTTTCAGAATACTTCCATATTCTTCATCGTTTGCTTGCCTCATATTAGTAGTAAGTTCCTTGTACTCAAAGAAGGACCAAATATTTGTATTTCCGATGCTTCCCAATGACTTCTTCGTGTCTTCATGTGTCACAGTATTAAACACTGGTTGTCCTTTAACTGGAGTAAGTTGCAAAAGATCTCCAAAAACTATGACGTGTTTTCCACCAAATAACATGTCATAGTCTGTCTTCAAAATTTGCTGCATTCTTAAATGCACAAAGGCAAGCATTAGGTTTGATACCATGCTCACCTCATCAATAATGAGAACTTGCATCTTCTTCAATACTCTTGAAACTTCCAAGGATGCTTCTCCAGTTAGCTTGTTGAATTGTATTTTGTTCTCATGCTCCACTGGTAACATTAGCAAACGATGTAAGGTGATTCCTTTTATGTTATATGCTGCTAACCCAGTTGGAGCAGTAACCACACAAGACAAAGTAGAATCCGTTTTTTGCTGTAGGTAGCTTCTGATGACTTTTATTAGGAAACTTTTTCCAGTTCCAGCTTGTCCGCTTACATACATCCTGATTGGATGAAATGATGTGCATGAGCACTCTTTTTTTACATGTAGAAATCCGTGATCAATTTTGTTTTTGATCTCTTCATAAATTTGTTGCTGCTCTTGATTCAGTTGTCTTTCCAAATTTTCTAAGTCTATAAATTCTTCTTGAGCTTGATTCATAGCCGTTTCCACTTCATTCATGGCTATTGATGCTTCATTTTCAATGATTGGTTGTCCTAGGGGATCTTGACTGTGTGTTCCTGAACTTTGGCTGTCCTGAGAACTGTCTCTAGCTATTTCTGCTGCAATTGTAGTTTCCTGTTCAATTTCTTCATTTAACATTTGCAGATAAGTTGTGAATGTATTGCATTGTATGCTGTCTTTGCAAGCATTAAATGAATCTTCATAGCTTTGAAATTCTCCCAGTAGTTCATCCTCTGTACGCCATGGTTTAAACAACTGTAAAAGAGCCAAGTAGTAAAATTCTTTCTTGTCAGTAGTGTCGCAACTCAGCTTCCGGTGATTTATCAAACTTCCTTTTGTTTGCTTCACCAAACATCCTTCTTCACCAACGACTTTATATTTTCCATTATTGATGTCTTCTGCGGCTTTCCTTGAATAAATGTAGTTCTGCAGCACTTCATAGAGACACATGTTCTCCAGATGTTGACTTCTCTTGGGATAATATGTGTCCAACATGTTTGTTTTCAATATATCTGTACTTTCTGGGCCATTCTCGACCAAATATTCAATTTCTCCTACAGATTTCAGTACCCGATTTCTCATTGCTGCAAGGCCTAAACTTGCCCAAATTATTCTTCTTGACTTCGAGTAGAGACTTGCAGAAGATAACCTATCTGAACATTCGTAGGATCCAATTTCTCGATGCGATAACATCTTCAAACTGAAACTGTACAGCTTCTTACTGACAGTCTTCTCGTGAGAAATCTCTTCCCACATTTCCTTCAATTCTGTTTTTTCTGATTTCGTAATGTAAGACGTTACATATCGTGCAACAGCAATGGAATTGTCAGCTACATACTGTATATTCATGTTAGCGTTCCACATGGATAAAATGACTGGGTTGTAGTCATTTATATTTTTTGATTCTTCTTTTCTTTTAAGGTTGTACGTATTCTTAGGTGATTTTCTTGTGATAGTATGTCTCACAGCTGACATAAAACTGTTTACTCTTCCATTTGAAAGAACAGGTCTAGGAAATCCAAATCGACATTTAGTGTAGTATTTTTCTTTTCTCTTGTATTTCCGTCGACAGTATTTTCCACACCGATGACTTTGGAAACGTAAAACTTGCTCCTTTAACTTGTTCTCTTCTGTGCTTTTTGGTATAGCACATGTTGCATATTCTTGAATGTAAGATAACACTGCTTCATCAGCATCTGTTCCAAACTTTGGGGCATCCTTGATCCACAACAGCATATGAATATGAGGAGCACCTCTTGCCTGGTACTCTTTTCTCCAAAAGAAATCCACTACTTCTCCAAGGGGTGGATTTTTTTTATTGCAGATGAAGGACATCATAGCCTCAAATCTATGATTGAAATATCTGCAAACATTAACCGGATCCAATGAGCACAGTTCTCCTGCTGTCTTGTATTCGATGTTTTTAATGTTTGAATTGGCCTCTCGTAGAAAATCCAGTAAATCATCCCAAGCGTACTCGGCACAGCTTAGGGTAAGGAACCATGTTGGTGTTCCTAAATTCCGTAACATGCATTTTAGTTCACCATGGCGTCGGTACCAATATTCATTTGTCCCACGCTGACAAGCCATCAGATTGATCAGTTGTGTTTCCAAATGATCATCTCGGTGCTGCACTTTCTCCATAAAATCCTTAGCAGACACATTTTGTAAATGTACTCCACTTTTTAAAATGTGATTTACTGCATAAGACAGTGCAGACAAGTCGCTTTCAAATAAAAGATGGAACAAATAAGGAATACTTTGTCGAAATCTGGGATCTTCAGCATATAGTCTTGTAGTCCGATACTCTGAAGCTGTAATCTGTTCTGGACGTTCATCGTATCGTCCTCCTTTTCCTTTAGGAAACAGCTGAGGAAAACATCGAGCTTCCAAGCTCTCCTCCCATACACTCACAGGAGTTCCTTTTGCTTTCTTCATCTGAAAGAGATCAATATTGTCTCCCATAACTTCTTTCGAATGAAGAGGATGTATGCTAAAATGTTCATAAATTTCTTCTTCCTTTGACTTGTCCACTTTTTCAATTTGTCCAGTTGGTGTTTCTGTGTCTTCTTGAAAATCTTCTTCTTCTTCTTCTATATAAATTGATTCATACCATTTGTTATTTTTTTTCAAATACAAATTTGCTCTTTGTACTTTCCGCACATCTACCAGCTCCTGCCAAATCTTCTTATTCTTTGTAGGTACACCATTAACCAGAATAATTAATGGTTCAGTTTCCAAAGTATCCGCATCAATAGTTTCCATATTTTTTTTCAAATCCAAGGGCAAATACACCACTCTACCTTTTAAACCTCTCAGTAAATCTGAAGGAGGTAATTTACCAGTTTTGGGCTCCATACGTACTATGGTCTGGAACGGATGAACACATTGAATGAGTATAGACTCATATGTATTTAATTCAGAAAGTTCAGCAGGAATAGCATCCAATTCTAAATTATTATGTACAGCTCTGGTCGGCATTCTATTTTCCTCTAACTTGTTGTAACAGTATTTACAAATACGCTGATCTTCACCCAATTCAAAACAATTTTCTAGAAATATATATGTGGCAAAATCCTTCCACTTATAATTATCTTCATTTTCACTCTTTCTGTAGAGATCAACATTCCTAGTTTGTTTTCTATAATGAGTTCTGCGGCAACAAATACAAGTAACATTTGGTCTTTCATTAGAGACTATTGCAAATTTTGTTATGTGATCATTAAATGTCTTACTTACAGAAGGTTCTACATTCTCTTCCACTTCTTCCTCATTTACTGTGTCCTTCTGTGCACTGTTTTGTTCAGGACCAAAGTAACAAAACTGAATTTCATCAACAACCTTCTCTACATCTGATACCGTTCCTCGGAACAGAGCCCTATTCAATTCATTTAACTTTATTGCTGGACTTTTGGCAAAATACAACCGTCTCACAAACTTTCTCATTCCAGTATGATGAACAGCCAGCATCCTAAAATGATGGAAAACACTATTGCACACTTTTCTAGATAGACAAGCCAGAGAATGACCCTGCAAACCAGTATTCTCTCTCACTCTGCATGGATCCAGACTTTGAAGCACCTTAATCTTCTGTTTTACACTTTTTTTACTATATTCTCTTAGAAACTCTCGAAATTTGTCAATAGATTCCTGACGCACAGTGCAAATACTACTACAATTCCAAGTGTACACTGGGGCTTTAGGACGTCTCCCCATTGCCTCATCTGCCATCACTTGTACCTCATCTCTTGGAACCATTATCTCCTTCTCCATTATGCAACCATTTGTTACTTCGTATGAACGACCTCTGGTGTCAACTGCATGCAGCAAACTATTACTTTGAAAATAGCTCTCTTCATTAAAAAAAGGTTCACTACTTGAACTATGCATCCACTTTCCTAAAAACACTTTACAAAAGTTTGTTCTGTTCACTACTCTTTTCCTTTTGCTATGTGATTTCAGTACATTAACCATTTTGTCTAATGTACGCATCCTATTCAAAATTAATATGAATAGTTTCCTTTTTAATTCTAATGCCTTTGCTGCAATGGCTTCAATTTCTTTTTTTCTCTTGTAATATTTTGCCTTTTGCTTATATTTCTTCACATCCTTTATCAAATTGGACATAACTCTTCTCTGAAACATTTTTCTACGTATCTCTTTAAACGCTGTTTTTCTGTTTATGTAAATCTTTTCAGTTGCAGAAGGTATATTTGCATTAACTAAATTCTCAATTTTTTCCTGTTCTCTTCCTTTTGTAACATTCTTTCCAGTACAGACATTTTGTACATTTTTCTTTGTTTTGAATATATTTTTAAGAAATTGTTTTTTCTGCTTACCAGAAGATTTTTTCTTTTTCCCAACATGAGCATCTTCTACTAACTTTGGTCCTCCAGTTGTCTTCAAATATAGGTTTTTTTTTAGCGTTTTTTGAACTCTGGATTTTGTAGGCATCTTAAATTTTGTTCACTGCTCTTCAGCAATACCTGAAAAAAACTAAAAAAAAAATCCTTTATTGTATTTAAATATATTACTACATTTCTTTTCACAATAGTCACAAAACGAAATTTCTTTGCCAATTTGAATGCACACAAACTGCTCTTTTTTTTGGGCAAGTAAAAATCACTTTTACAAACTGTCACATTATGAAACCACTTTTCAGATTTTTTAAAAAGCCCATGTCCAGAGTGCTACACTCCAGCAAGGGCAACCAGCCTTAGTGATGCTGAATGTATTTGCATTACAGACTGAAACCTGAAAACCCCACTCGCTTGTAAATACTGTGCATGACTATACATGGCAAGCACATGGGTGTGTGCTAAGACTCTGCTTCTTCCCCCAAAAATTTGCTCCCCCTTTCCATCTAATGCAACTGTGAAATCACCAGAGCAAGACGCAATAAATCTCTGCCTATAATTCCTCTCTGCACACAGAGTCATGTTTTCACATTAGTCCCAAAACGAAATTTCTTTGCCAATTTGAAAGCACACTTACTGCTCTTTTTTTTTTCGGGGCAAGTGAAAATCACTTTTTACAAGTGAAAATCACTTTTACAGACTGACACATTATGAAACCACTTTTTTTGATTTATTTAAATGCACATGTCCAAACTGTTTTTTCAGACCACCACCATGTGTATTCTCGGTGACTGCCTACACTCCAGCAAGGGCAACCAGCCTTAGTGATGCTGAATGTATTTGCATTACAGACTGAAACCTGAAAACCCCACTCGCTTGTAAATACTGTGCATGACTATACATGGCAAGCACATGGGTGTGTGCTAAGACTCTGCTTCTTCCCCCAAAAATTCGCTCCCCCTTTCCATCTAATGCAACTGTGAAATCACCAGAGCAATACACAATAAATCTCTGCCTATAATTCCTCTCTGCACACAGAGTCATGTTTTCACATTAGTCCCAAAACGAAATTTCTTTGCCAATTTGAAAGCACACTTACTGCTCTTTTTTTTTTCGGGGCAAGTGAAAATCACTTTTTACAAGTGAAAATCACTTTTACAGACTGACACATTATGAAACCACTTTTTTTGATTTATTTAAATGCACATGTCCAAACTGTTTTTTCAGACCACCACCATGTGTATTCTCGGTGACTGCCTACACTCCAGCAAGGGCAACCAGCCTTAGTGATGCTGAATGTATTTGCATTACAGACTGAAACCTGAAAACCCCACTCGCTTGTAAATACTGTGCATGACTATACATGGCAAGCACATGGGTGTGTGCTAAGACTCTGCTTCTTCCCCCAAAAATTCGCTCCCCCTTTCCATCTAATGCAACTGTGAAATCACCAGAGCAAGACGCAATAAATCTCTGCCTATAATTCCTCTCTGCACACAGAGTCATGTTTTCACATTAGTCCCAAAACGAAATTTCTTTGCCAATTTGAAAGCACACTTACTGCTCTTTTTTTTTTCGGCGCAAGTGAAACTCACTTTTTACAAGTGAAAATCACTTTTACAGACTGACACATTATGAAACCACTTTTTTTGATTTATTTAAATGCACATGTCCAAACTGTTTTTTCAGACCACCACCATGTGTATTCTCGGTGACTGCCTACACTCCAGCAAGGGCAACCAGCCTTAGTGATGCTGAATGTATTTGCATTACAGACTGAAACCTGAAAACCCCACTCGCTTGTAAATACTGTGCATGACTATACATGGCAAGCACATGGGTGTGTGCTAAGACTCTGCTTCTTCCCCCAAAAATTCGCTCCCCCTTTCCATCTAATGCAACTGTGAAATCACCAGAGCAAGACGCAATAAATCTCTGCCTATAATTCCTCTCTGCACACAGAGTCATGTTTTCACATTAGTCCCAAAACGAAATTTCTTTGCCAATTTGAAAGCACACTTACTGCTCTTTTTTTTTTCGGCGCAAGTGAAACTCACTTTTTACAAGTGAAAATCACTTTTACAGACTGACACATTATGAAACCACTTTTTTTGATTTATTTAAATGCACATGTCCAAACTGTTTTTTCAGACCACCACCATGTGTATTCTCGGTGACTGCCTACACTCCAGCAAGGGCAACCAGCCTTAGTGATGCTGAATGTATTTGCATTACAGACTGAAACCTGAAAACCCCACTCGCTTGTAAATACTGTGCATGACTATACATGGCAAGCACATGGGTGTGTGCTAAGACTCTGCTTCTTCCCCCAAAAATTCGCTCCCCCTTTCCATCTAATGCAACTGTGAAATCACCAGAGCAAGACGCAATAAATCTCTGCCTATAATTCCTCTCTGCACACAGAGTCATGTTTTCACATTAGTCCCAAAACGAAATTTCTTTGCCAATTTGAAAGCACACTTACTGCTCTTTTTTTTTTCGGCGCAAGTGAAAATCACTTTTTACAAGTGAAAATCACTTTTACAGACTGACACATTATGAAACCACTTTTTTTGATTTTTTTAAATGCACATGTCCAAACTGTTTTTTCAGACCACCACCATGTGTATTCTCGGTGACTGCCTACACTCCAGCAAGGGCAACCAGCCTTAGTGATGCTGAATGTATTTGTATTACAGACTGAAACCTGAAAACCCCACTCGCTTGTAAATACTGTGCATGACTATACATGGCAAGCACATGGGTGTGTGCTAAGACTCTACTTCTTCCCCCAAAAATTCGCTCCCCCTTTCCATCTAATGCAACTGTGAAATCACCAGAGCAATACGCAATAAACCTCTGCCTATAATTCCTCTCTGCACACAGAGTCATGTTTTCACATTAGTCCCAAAACGAAATTTCTTTGCCAATTTGAAAGCACACTTACTGCTCTTTTTTTTTTCAGGGCAAGTGAAAATCACTTTTACAGACTGACACATTATGAAACCACCATGTGTAACTACAACAAAAACAATTTCCATTTCTATTATTCATTTCTTAAGTTACCACATACATCCCCTCTCAAACTGTAAACTCACCTTTAAAATTAGTTAGTTGTGAAAGAAATGTGACACTCAAACAGCAGATTATCAGAGCCAGGATCTCTGTTGTGTTCACCTCTCTCCTCTCAGCAGAACCAGATAATGGCAAACTTTCCCTCTATTTTTCCACACATATACTTGTAAGTTTCAAATCTCAGTGCTTCCCCCTTTTTTTCAAATGTAATCACACATTTCTATTGGTTGAAAACCAACCCTTTTCCAAAAGTACCCTTCCCCCAACTTGACTTCTGCCTAGTACCCTTCCCCCAACTTGACTTCTGCCTGCTACCATAGCAACAGCTCATGGAACACTGCTGTGTTGAGTTAGGTCAGAAGTTCGCCAAACAATGTTTCAATTCCACAGAGCAAGAGTGCTTGACTTTTCAAACCTAACAGCAAATCCATAGTACTGTTCTTTGGTTACACATTTTTTTTTACCAATACAAAACATGCTTCTATTAATTTACACATACAGCCTAGTTTTTATTCTAGAATGGTATGAAACAGCCAATCAGTTCTTTTTGTTTTGAAAAAAATATGTATGCCTCCATTTCCAAACTGTCTTTCTTTTCATATTGCCATTCTACTGAAAGACACCTCCTGAGTGCATCCAGTTCTCCTTTGAAGATGTTCACAGTGTGGATTGTAGGGCACAGCTATGTCTTCTGGAGTGAAAAGTTTGCAGAGAAAACAGGTATGGTGAGAGACCTTGCTTTGCCAAATGTAGACATTAAATGGATTGGTCAGAGAGGGTTAAAGTGGCACCAATTGATGCCATTGGTGAAATCCTTCATTCAAATCCAACACCCTGACCTCATAATAGTGCACTGTGGTGGCAATGACCTAGGCACTTTGACTGGGGTAGGTCTGGAAATGCTTATGAAGGACACCTTTGCACAACTGTTTACACTTTTCCCTAAAACTGCCTTTGTGTTTTCCAACATATGCCAAAGGCAAAAATGGAACTGGTCCAATCATTTCTGTCCACAGATTGACAAAGCAAGAAAGCACGTCAACAAATCTGTTTCTGCTTTCCTCCGTGACTATGGTATGGGTGCCATTTACCACAACAACTTGCGTTATGACATGCAAGACATTTATAGAGGAGATGGTGTGCACTTCAATGATGAAGGGAACAGAGTCTTCCTCTTGAACCTTAGACTCTGCATCGGTACTTACTTGTAGGTACCACTTAAAAAATGACTTCATAAACACAACAGCTCTTTTTAGAGCTCCCTAATATCTAAACTCTTAAATCTGCTTTTCATTTATTTATTTTTATTTTGCCTATAATTCCTCTCTGCACACAGAGTCATGTTTTCACATTAGTCCCAAAACGAAATTTCTTTGCCAATTTGAAAGCACACTTACTGCTCTTTTTTTTTCGGCGCAAGTGAAAATCACTTTTTACAAGTGAAAATCACTTTTACAGACTGACACATTATGAAACCACTTTTTTTGATTTTTTTAAATGCACATGTCCAAACTGTTTTTTCAGACCACCACCATGTGTATTCTCGGTGACTGCCTACACTCCAGCAAGGGCAACCAGCCTTAGTGATGCTGAATGTATTTGCATTACAGACTGAAACCTGAAAACCCCACTCACTTGTAAATACTGTGCATGACTATACATGGCAAGCACATGGGTGTGTGCTAAGACTCTACTTCTTCCCCCAAAAATTCGCTCCCCCTTTCCATCTAATGCAACTGTGAAATCACCAGAGCAATACGCAATAAATCTCTGCCTATAATTCCTCTCTGCACACAGAGTCATGTTTTCACATTAGTCCCAAAACGAAATTTCTTTGCCAATTTGAAAGCACACTTACTGCTCTTTTTTTTTTCGGGGCAAGTGAAAATCACTTTTACAGACTGACACATTATGAAACCACCATGTGTAACTACAACAAAAACAATTTCCATTTCTATTATTCATTTCTTAAGTTACCACATACATCCCCTCTCAAACTGTAAACTCACCTTTAAAATTAGTTAGTTGTGAAAGAAATGTGACACTCAAACAGCAGATTATCAGAGCCAGGATCTCTGTTGTGTTCACCTCTCTCCTCTCAGCAGAACCAGATAATGGCAAACTTTCCCTCTATTTTTCCACACATATACTTGTAAGTTTCAAATCTCAGTGCTTCCCCCTTTTTTTCAAATGTAATCACACATTTCTATTGGTTGAAAACCAACCCTTTTCCAAAAGTACCCTTCCCCCAACTTGACTTCTGCCTAGTACCCTTCCCCCAACTTGACTTCTGCCTGCTACCATAGCAACAGCTCATGGAACACTGCTGTGTTGAGTTAGGTCAGAAGTTCGCCAAACAATGTTTCAATTCCACAGAGCAAGAGTGCTTGACTTTTCAAACCTAACAGCAAATCCATAGTACTGTTCTTTGGTTACACATTTTTTTTTACCAATACAAAACATGCTTCTATTAATTTACACATACAGCCTAGTTTTTATTCTAGAATGGTATGAAACAGCCAATCAGTTCTTTTTGTTTTGAAAAAAATATGTATGCCTCCATTTCCAAACTGTCTTTCTTTTCATATTGCCATTCTACTGAAAGACACCTCCTGAGTGCATCCAGTTCTCCTTTGAAGATGTTCACAGTGTGGATTGTAGGGCACAGCTATGTCTTCTGGAGTGAAAAGTTTGCAGAGAAAACAGGTATGGTGAGAGACCTTGCTTTGCCAAATGTAGACATTAAATGGATTGGTCAGAGAGGGTTAAAGTGGCACCAATTGATGCCATTGGTGAAATCCTTCATTCAAATCCAACACCCTGACCTCATAATAGTGCACTGTGGTGGCAATGACCTAGGCACTTTGACTGGGGTAGGTCTGGAAATGCTTATGAAGGACACCTTTGCACAACTGTTTACACTTTTCCCTAAAACTGCCTTTGTGTTTTCCAACATATGCCAAAGGCAAAAATGGAACTGGTCCAATCATTTCTGTCCACAGATTGACAAAGCAAGAAAGCACGTCAACAAATCTGTTTCTGCTTTCCTCCGTGACTATGGTATGGGTGCCATTTACCACAACAACTTGCGTTATGACATGCAAGACATTTATAGAGGAGATGGTGTGCACTTCAATGATGAAGGGAACAGAGTCTTCCTCTTGAACCTTAGACTCTGCATCGGTACTTACTTGTAGGTACCACTTAAAAAATGACTTCATAAACACAACAGCTCTTTTTAGAGCTCCCTAATATCTAAACTCTTAAATCTGCTTTTCATTTATTTATTTTTATTTTTTTTTACCGTACGCTTACCGTAAGCTTACCGTACGCGTACCCCGTGATTTTTTTTAAAATCAATAAATGTTTTTTTTGTACTTTTCTGTCCTTCTTTGACCCCCTTACAAATGTTAGGGGGTCTGTAACTCTCCTCATTGCCCCCTTTCCTTGTTTTCACTCTTTTTTTTCAGAGTGAAATACACAAAATGGCGGCCGCCGCTTCCTGGTTTCGACCGATTCGAATGTTTACTAAGATCTAAGAGCCAATCAGAATCGCGCTCGCGCACGCCACTGTACGCTTACCGTAAGCGTACGGTAAGCGTACCGTAAGCGGGCTCAGATATATATATTGATTTAAAGGCTATTTTCTCAGAATCTACTGAACAGATTTACACCAAACCTACAAAAGGCACTTCCTTGACCTAGGGACTACCTCTCTGCCAAATTTTGAGTAATTCTGTTCAGCCGTTCGGGCTGTAGCTCGTTCTAAAGGTCCTATGGAAAAATGCATGGGAAAAACGCGTTTTGGGACCCCCCTTTTATCTCAGCCCCTGCTTGACGGATCCCCCCGAGACTTTCAGGGTAGGAGCGGAGCGTAGCGCCCCACCTATTTTGAGAAATTCGCGAGGATTCGTCAACCGGCGCCAAAGTTATTCAAAATAGAATGTTGAGGTTTTCCTATGGAAACGTGGTCCTAACTATAACTACCTACTGGCGACCGCCAGTAGGTAATATATATATATATGTCTATATATGTATATATATATATATATATATATATATATATATATATATATATATATATATACATATATACATTATCTACTGGCGCTCGCCAGTAGATAGTTATAGTTACAACCTAGTTTCCATAGGAAATCTCAAAATTCTATTTTGAATAACTTTAGCGCCGATTGACGAATCCTCGCGAAATTTTCAAAACTAATGGGGCGCTCCGTTCAGCTCCTACCCTGAAAGTCTCAGGGTGATTCGTCAAGCGGGAGCCGAGAAAAAGGGGGGGTCCCAAAACACGTTTTCCCCATGCATTTTTCCATAGGACCTTTAGACACAGCTACAGCCCGAACGGCTGAACAGAATTACTTGAAATTTGGCAGAGAGGTAGCCATAAGGTCAAGGAAGTGCCTTTTGCAGGTCTGGTGTAAATCTGTTCAGTATTTCCTGAGAAAATAGCATTTAAAAGCATATCAATATCTATACGCGCACACCGTGCGCGCACTGTGCGCGCACCCTGCCGTGCGCGAGCGCAATTCTGATTGGTTGTTAGATGTCGGTAAACATTCGAATCGGTCGAAACCAGGAAGTGTCGGCCGCCATTTTGTCTCTCGCAGTCTGAGGGGGTGAAAAAAAAGGTGGAGAACGTGAAAAGGGGGCAGAGTGGACAGTTCCTGACCCCCTAGCCTTTGTCAGGGGGTCAAAGAAGGACCCCCAAGGGCAAAAATTAATTTGAATTTTTTTTGAAAAATCGCCGAATGCGCGTAGCGTACGCGCACGGCGTAAATGGAAAAATTCCGCGAGGACAAATTCCGCGAACTTCGCATAATTACGCGTACCGTGCGCGCACAGCAAAAAGATTTTTTCAAAAAGGAAAGCTTAAAAAAAAATAAAAAAAATTGTGAGGTAAGGTTGGCTCTTAAAAGAGCCTTTGGGTTAATACAGGGATGGAGGAAAGAAAGAATGGGAATATTATGAGCGTCTACAAACGTGCTGGTCTATCTTATTGTTAATAAGGGAAACACTGGTCTCCCCAAAAACAATAAGACCACAACACCTTGTACACCTCATTGCAACCCTCCCAAATCGAGGGTTAACGCCCAGAGGAGCAGAAGAAGGTGATGCTCCCACCTCAGAGGAAGGGCTCAGCTGAGCTGCCGATGATGTACTCGGCTGAGCTTCTGAGGTTGGGCTCTGGTGACTTACTGAAGAGTTTTCTCCAGTATGTCGAGCAAAGATCCTGGGATGTCTATCCCTAAGGTGTCTCATCATAGAGTGATTTCCAAAGGAATACTTCTTCCTTGGATTTCCTCTAGATAAAACACGGTCACAAAGTGTGCAAGTGACCAATGGAGCATTGACCTTTTTCTCCCCCTCTGGAAAAGTAAAATACTCCCATACAAAAGAATTCTTTTGTTTCCTCCTTCTCTGGATGATGCTGGTGCTGCTAGCCTCACTCTCAGAAGAGGTCTGCTGTTCTGCCATTGTATCTCAATGTCAATTCAGCTCCTTCTCCTAGGGGATCTCAAGCAGTAATGAGGGGAATGGGTGTGGTGTGGGAAGTTTCTGGAACTGAAAGTAGTTTCAACCAATGAAAAGTGTTCTTTGTGGATCACATGACCTACCGTGCGCGCTCCGTAAGCTTACGGTACGCGCTCAGAAACAAGTACGCATGCGCGAACGTGACGCTTACGGAGCGCTTACGGAGCGCGTACGTAAGACGCACTCGCGCATGCGCATTACACGCACCTGCGTAACCGCGACGTTGCTTCCGCGTGTACGCGTACGTCACGTATGTATCACGTAAGCGCGCTGTACTTATGACGTGCAGAGCGCGTAGCGTCAGCTTACCGTACGCGCATCGTATCACGTAAGCGCACCGTACTTATGACGTACGGAGCGCGTAGCGTCAGCTTACCGTACGCGCACGAAAAAAATGCATAAAAAAAAAATTAACCATTCCATAATGCAGGATATAGTACATATATTATTTTATACATAGGTTTACCAAAAATCTCAAAAAAAAATTTGCATTTAAAAAACCGTACAAATTCACTGAAAAAACCATAGGTTTCACACACGTTATAGTTAGGAATTAGCATTTAAAAAACCTTGCAAATTCACTGAAAAAACCATAGGTTTCACACATGTTATAGTTAGCTGGACATTTCACTCGTAAAAAACCAATGAAATTCCCCCGTTATAGTTAGTGCAGGCAACTATAACTCACGCGACCGCAATCCTCTGTTGATGCTAATGCTGTATCTTTAGCTATACATATATTACAAATATTTATTTTTCATAAAGACACATATGTCATCAGTGATGTAATATTTGACATCATCAGCAGAGGATTGCGGTCGCGTGAGTTATAGTTGCCTGCACTAACTATAACGGGGGAATTTCATTGGTTTTTTATGAGTGAAATGTCCAGCTAACTATAACATGTGTGAAACCTATGGTTTTTCAGTGAATATATATATATATATATATATTACCTACTGGCGGCAGCCAGTAGGTAGTTATAGTTAGGCCCTCGTATCCATAGGAAAAGTGTTTTTTGATTTGCCAATATCTTTGGCGCCGGTTGACAAATCTTTGCAAAATCTTTAAAACTAATGGCCCGCTCCGGTCAGCTCCTCTCTTGAAAGATTGGGTGTGATTCATCAAGCGGGAGCCGAGAAAAGGGGGGGGCAAAAGGCTTCACTCTGACTGGCTGCCAACACTCTAAACCAAAATGTGTTGGCAGCCATCTTGAGACTTGGTAACCGTGTCACAAGAAAAAGGTAAAACAAAGGTACAAAACAAGAAAAGGGTGCAGGGTAGAAACACCTTGACCCCCTAGGCCTGCTCAGGGGGTCCCACAAGGACTCCGAGGCCCAGAAAAAGCATTTTGTTTTTTTTTAAACGGCTGAATTCGCGCTGGGTGCCCGAATCCAGCTGATTAAATGAAAAAAAAACTAGGCGGTGTCTCCCACGCTTCCTTGTATTAAGCCCTCAGGTGGGCTAGGTCCCGGGGACAATGCCTAATTTTTTTGTGGGGGCCTGTGGGGGCCCCGCAGCCCCAGGGACCACCACCTCTTGGAGTCTTAGTTAATTGTATGCGGGGGCAAGCAGCCCACCCGCAGGGACCGCCAACTCCCCGGGGCTTGAAAAATAAATGCGTGGGGGGGTCCCAACCCCCCCACACTGCCCTGGGGTCTGCTATCTCCCCGGGACTTTTAATAATAGAGGCAGGGGTCTCGCGGGCTCCCCCTAGCCCCAGGAATCACCACCTTCCCGGGGCTTAGGGGGGCAGCCGGCTATGTTAAATGTAGGAAGGGGGCTGCATGGCCCCCCTCCTGGAGCCCTTGATGGTGCTGGGGACCACCACCCCCAGAGCCAGGTCCTGCGATGTCCCCGGGTGCCCACCCCGGGACATAGCCATTTGCAATGACATGGTGGGAGCCTCAGGAGGAAAGAGGACTAAATCCCCCAACATAGAACACACCAGGAGGCGCGTTTGCAGAGTTGTGGAGAAAGGGGATCATAACCTCTGTCCACCTATCAGCAATCCCACTGTGTGAGGATTACTGGAGGTAAGAGGTAGGCTAGTTGGCCCTTAAGGGACCCCCAGCAGTGAAGGTGACTTCAATCTCCATCCAAGAGCATGCCAGGGAGTGTGTTTGCAGAGTGGTGGGCAAAGGGGGCATGGCCTACTATGAGAATTTAGCAATCCTGCTGTGTGGGACTCTCTGGATGTAATAGGAGGGGTAGTTGGCCCCCAACTACCCCTCTTGTTACCTCCAGTAAGTCCCACACAGTGGGATTGCTAAGATGTCTTCGGAGGCCATGCCCCCCTTTCTCCACCACTCTGCAAACGCGCCTCCTGGCAGACTATGGGATGGGGGATAAAGTCCAATTTACTCCTGAGGGACATGGGGGCCAAGACGCCCTCCTGGTACATCCTGTAAGTCCTACGCAGCTGGGAATTCCTGAGGGATGGTCGGAGGCCCAGCACCCTTTCTCCACCACTCTGCAAATGCGACCATTAGTTAAAGAAGTGTTTGCAATGTAATAGGTTTAGCATTTGCAAGAGTTAGAGCTACTGGCATTGTAAATGTAAAGGTTTTTATTAATGTTTTTTGGAGTGGAGTGGATGTACATTGTGTGTAGTGGAATTATGTGGTATGTTGAGCAGTAAATTTATGTGGATAGAAAGTATGTGATATTTAGTGTATAGGAATTTTGTAGAGTGCGATTATGTGTTATGGAGAGTAATTATGTGGTATTGTAGTCTGTGTTGTGGGGTGTTAACCTCAGGCTTAGTCTTCCTTGTTTCCATAGAAGCTCAACTATGAACTCAATGAGACAAAAAAAGAAGAAATCACTGAGGAGCTCTTGTGGACCTAGTCAGAGGTATGAGCAGGGCCACTGGAATTATGTGACTGTTTGGCTGCACTGACTTTCGCACAATTTTACATTTTCTGCATTGCCACACAATTCATCATCTGCTTCCAAATCTGCAGATTTGAAAAGAAAAAAGCCCTGTTTATAGCTCAAACAGCTCAAAAATTAGCAAAAATGAAGCGACAAGTGTTACAGCGTGGTGGAAGGACCTTTGCTAACCTAGAATGGTCACCTGTTACTTATTGCTAAATGTGGGTGTTAGATTGGTACTAATGGTGTGCAAGCCACTCTTGCTTCCTTCTGTGCCTCTCTTGCCTCTTTCTGCATTTCTGTTGCTTCTTTCTGCACATTTCTTCCTTTTAATGCACTTATCTTACCTCTTTCTGCACATCTCTTCTACTTTCTGCACCTCTCTTGCCTCTTTCTGCACCTCATTTGCTTCTTTCTGTACCGCTCTTGCCTCTTTCTGCACCCTTCTTACCTCTTTCTGCACCTATCTTGCCTCTTTCTGCACCACTCTTACCTCCTTCTGCACTATGTTGCTTCTTTCTGCACTTCTCTATGTTCTTCTTGCACTGCTCTTACCTCTTTCTGCATCCCTCTTGCCTCTTTGAACACCTCTTTTGCTTCTTTCTATACTTCTCTCTCCTCTTCCGCACCCCTCTTGCCTCTTTCTGCACCCCACTTGCCTCTTTCAGCACCTATGTTGCTTTTTTCTGCATATCTCTTGCCTCTGTCTGTACTCCTCTTGCCTCTTTCTGCACCTCTGTTGCTTTCTTCTGCACTTCTATTGCCTCTTTCTGCACCTCTCCTGCACCTCTGTTGCCTCTTTCTGCACCCCTATTGCCTCATTCTGCACCCCTCTTCCCTTGTTGTGCAAATCTCTTGCCTCTTTCTACACCTCTCTTCCCTCTTTCTGCACCACTCTTGCTTCTTTCAGCACCTTTGTTGCTTCTTTCTGCACCTCTCTTGCATGTTTCTGCACTTCTCTTGGTTCTTTCTGCTCCCCTCATGCCTCCTTCTGCACCTCTGTTGCTTCTTTCTGCACTTCTCTTGGTTCTTTCTGCACTGTTCATGCCTCTTTCTGCATCCTTCTTGCCTCTTTGAGCACCTCTTTTGATTCTTTCTGTACTTCTCTCTCCTCTTTCTGAACTCCTCTTGCCTCTTTCTGCACCTCTGTTGCAACTTTCTGCACTTCTATTGCCTTTTTCTGCACCTCTCTTGCTTCTTTCTGCACCTAACTTGCCTCTTTCAGCGCCTCTGTTGCTTTGTTACTGCAGATCTCTTCCCTCTTTCTGCACCTCATTTGCCTCTTTCAGCACCTCTATTGTTTTTATTGCAGATCTCTTGGTTATTTCTGCACCCCTCTTTTCTCTTTCTGCACCTCTCTTGCCTCTTTCTGTGCCTCTGTTTCCTCTTTCTGCACTTCTCTTGTTCTCTCTGTACCCTTCGGGCCTCTTTCACCACCACTGTTACTTCTTTCTGCACTTCTCTTCCTTCTTTCTGCTCCTCTCTTGCTTCTTTCTGCACCTCACTTGCCTCTTTCAGCATCTCTGTTGCATGTTTCTGCACTTCTCTTGGTTCTTTATGCTCCCCTCATGCCTCCTTCTGCACCTCTGTTGCTTCTTTCTGCACTTCTCTTGGTTCTTTTTGCACTGTTCATGCCTTTTTCTGCATCCTTCTTGCCTCTTTGAGCACCTCTTTTGATTCTTTCTGTACTTCTCTCTCCTCTTTCTGAACTCCTCTTGCCTCTTTCTGCACCTCTGTTGCAGCTTTCTGCACTTCTATTGCCTCTTTCTGCACCTCTCTTGCTTCTTTCTGCACCTAACTTGCCTCTTTCAGCACCTCTGTTGCTTTGTTACTGCACCCCTCTTTTCTCTTTCTGCACCTCTCTTGCCTCTTTCTGTGCCTCTGTTTCCTCTTTCTGCACTTCTCTTGTTCTCTCTGTACCCTTCGGGCCTCTTTCACCACCACTGTTACTTCTTTCTGCACTTCTCTTCCTTCTTTCTGCTCCTCTCTTGCTTCTTTCTGCACCTCACTTTCAGCATCTCTGTTGCTTTTTTCTGCAGATCTGTTGGCTCTTTCTGTACCCCTCTTTTCTCTTTCTGCACCTCTCTTGCCTCTTTGCACACCCCTGTCTCCTCTTAATGCAACTTTCCTGCCTCTTTCTGCACCTCTCTTGCCTCTTTCTGTAGCTCTGTTTGCATCTTTCTGCATTTCTCTTGCATCTTTCTGCACCCCTCTTGCCTCTTTCTGCACCTCTTTTGCTTCTTTCTGCACTTCTATTGCCTCTTTTTGCACCTCTCTTGCTTCTTTCTGCACCTCACCTGCCTCTTGCTGCACCTCTGTTGCTTTTTCTGCAGTTCTCTTGCCCCTTTCTGCACCTCAATTTTCTCTTTCTGCACCTCTCTTGCCTCTTTCTGCACCCCTGTTCCCTCATTCTGCACCTTTCCTGCCTGTTTCTGCACATCTCTTGCCTCTTTCTGTACCTCTGTTGCCTCTTTCTGCATTTCTCTTGATCTTTCTGTACCCTTCGCACCTTTTTCAGCACCTATGTTACTTCTTTCTGCACCCTCTTCCTTCTTTCTGCACTCCTCCTACCTCTTTCTGTACCCCTCTTGCCTCTATTTGAACCTCTGTTGGTTCTTTCTGCACTGCTCTTGCTTATTTCTGCACCTCACTTGCCTCTTTCTGCAGTTCTCTTGCTTCTTTCTACTCCTCTGTTGCTTCTTTCAGAAATTCTCTTGTCTCTTTCTGCTATTCTCTTGCTTGTTTCTGCACCTCTCTTGCCTCTTTCTGCACTTCACTTGCTTCTTTCTGCACCTCTCTTGCCTCTTTTGGCACCTCTGTTGCTTCTTTCTGCACCCTGCTTGCCTCTTTCTGCACCCCTTTTCCCTCTCAGTGCAACGCTTTTGCTTTTTTCTGCAGATCTCTTGCCTCTTTCTGCTATTCTCTTGCTTGTTTCTGCACCTCTCTTGCCTCTTTCTGCACTTCACTTGCTTCTTTCTGTACCTCTCTTGCCTCTTTTGGCACCTCTGTTGCTTCTTTCTGCACCCTGCTTTCCTCTTTCTGCACCCCTTTTCCCTCTCTGTGCAACTCTTTTGCTTTTTTCTGCAGATCTCTTGCCTCTTTCTGCACCCCTCTTTTCTCTTTCTGCACCTCTCTTGTCACTTTCTGCACATCTGTTGCCTCTTTCTGACCCCTCTTGCCTCTTTCTGCACCCCTCTTGCCTCTTTCTGCACCCCTCTTCCCTCTTTGTGCAACTCTCTCGCCTCCTTCAGCACCTCTGTTGCTTTTATCTGCAGATCTCTTACTTCTTTCTGCACCCCTGTTTTCTCTTTCTGCACCTCTCTTGCCACTTTCTGCACATCTGTTGCCTCTTTCTGACCCCTCTTGCCTCTTTCTGCACCCCTCTTGCCTCTTTCTGCACCCCTCTTTGTGCAACTCTCTTGCCTCTTTCAGCACCTCTGTTGCTTCTTTCTGCACTTCTCTTGCCTCTTTCTGCACCCTTCATGCCTCTTTCAGCACCTCTGTTGCTTGTTTCTGCACTTCTCTCTCCTCTTTCTGCACCCCTCTTGCCTCTTTCTGCACCTCTGTTGCTACCTTCTGCACTTCTATTACCTTTTTCTAAGCATCTGTAGGTGTTTTCACTGTATTCTAAGTGTCTTTCAGGATAGCACTAGCTCCGGGCCTGGTTAGTCAGAGTCAGTTACCACCAGTATCAGTCAGCAAAAAGTTGGGGGCACAAGATGACTTTGCAACAAGGCCTCTTTCTGCACCTCTGTTGGTTCTTTCTGCATATCTCTTGCTTCTTTCTGCACCATTCTTCATGTTTCTGGACTTCTGTTGCCTCTTTCTGCATTTCTCTTGCTTCTTTCTGCGCTTTTCTTCCTCTTTCTGCACATTTCCTACCTCTGTAGGAATATTTAGAAATTAGCATTTAAATAACCTTCCAAATTCACTGAAAAAAAGCATAGATTTCAGGGGCGTTATAGTTAGGATTTAGCATTTAAAAAACCTTAGAAATTCACTGAAAAAAACATAGGTTTCAGGGACGTTATAGTTAGAAATCATCATTTCAAAAACCTTTGCAATTCACTGAAAAAAACATAGTTTTCAGAGACGTTCTAGTTGGAAATAAGCATTTAAAAAACCTTTGAAATTTAATGAAAAAAACATAGGTTTCAGGGAAATTATAATTAGTTGGACATTTCACTTGTACAAAACCAGAGAAATTCGGCCGTTATAGTTAGTTGAGCTATCTGTAACTTGCGCCCCCGCAATGCACTGCTGATGACATCACATATTACATCATTCATGATATGGTCAGTGACATCACTGATGACATCTCAAATGACTCAAAAATAGTATACCCCAAAGTTAAGAATAGCTAATCCCTATTGCTCAAATTGTCAAACAGAGAAGACACAGTAATCTTAGAGACATTTATTTCTTACAGAATGATACTAATTACAACTATTCACTTCAAAACAGTGGCCATTACAGTATGGAACCCCAGCAATGCTTGTCCGTAATACAGATGACGAGACTGACACAACTAGAATACTCACAGTGTGCAAAACCGGAACTGGCACCATGTTATGTGTTACTTGTTACAACCTATTAAGTAAGCAGCCTCACGCTTTGCTCCAACAACATAAAAGGAGAAGTATTGTGGAATGACCTATGGGCCTGATTCACAAAGGTAAACTAAGACAAAAGTATAACAGCTTTCGATATTTGCAAAAGGCATTTACAAGTAGTAAACATAGACTTTTGTCTCAGTTTAACTTAAGTTTTGGTCTCAGTTAGACTTAAGACCAAAACTTAAGTTAAACTGAGACAAAAGTCTTACTTTACTACTCTTAAATGCTCTTTGTGAATACCGAAAGTCGTAAAGTTAGACTTTTGTCTCAGTTTACCCTTGTGAATCCACCCGTACGTTTTCTAAAAATAGATTTTGATAAAAATGTATGACAAAAAACAAAAACAGTTATTGCATGCAAACATTACTCATAGATGACTGGTATAGCTGCAGCGTCCACAACAAGCACCATCTTGCATGTTGTTATACAGTTTTTCTAAAAGAGTCTTACATTATTTATTATTTGTATCAACTTGAAAAATGAGCAATCCCTTGACGCGCTCCAATAACATAATGGAGAAGTACTACAGGATAAATTAAGTCTTTAAGATAAGTTTTTATAAAGATTTATTGCCAAAAGGAAAACAATTGTTCCATGCAAACATTACTCATAGCCGACTGAGGTAAGTGCAGTGTTCAAAAACTAGTGCCTTCTTGTATGTTGTTATACAATGTTTCCAGAAGAGTGATCATACATTATTCTCATATAGCAAATGGAGGAGAACATTGCCATAAAATGTAGTCAGTGCTTACCCATAATATGAATACAATGAGTGAAACGGCTAGTGTCTTCACACTGTAGAGACACCTAATGAGCCATCCCACCCTGTAATCATGCGACATAAAAAGAGACCTGCTGGATTGTATTCAAAGGGCCCAATTACAAGTCTAGCGGGCCAAGTACTGACAGACTCTTGTGGGCACGGTGGTGGCAGTCTCGCGACCAGCTGATTATGACTCGAGCGGTGGGACCGTCATGGGACCACAGACACTGACAGGAAACCACCATTCCCTGGAGGTGGCACAGCAGTCTTGAGGCTGCAATATGCTTGGCTGGACCACCTTGGTCCCGCCTAGCATATTATGAGTTTCCTCTCTACCAGGGCTTACATGGTAGTTCCTCCCCCATGTAACCCCTAGCAGAGAGGAAACAAAAAGGGCCCTAAAGGTCCCCTTTGTGCCTCACGCAATTTCGATGCACACTGGGTGGCATAACATGTGCCCCCTTGTGTGCATGCACATAAGTTCCTGCCTGGCATGGACTTTTGAGTAAATGCCATGCAGGATTTGTTTTTGATGCTCCCATTGCGGTGCCTGTTTTTAAAGGCACTGCTGTGGGAACTCCCAAAAAAAAACAGACACGAGAAAACTCGTAATCTGGCAGGCGGCCTGGCACCACCAAACTAACAATCAGGCCCTAAGTGTCACTTAACAGGTTTGGTGCCATCTTATCAGCTGTTCCCCAATCAGCTACACAATAATTATACAAATTGGTTCACACCCAATCTAACGAAGGGCCATAGATGACACTTTGAGAAGGGATGAAAATATACATACCTGTTGTGTTCCCCGCTGCCCATGTCCGGAGACCGTAGCAGGTTGCAGTGAAGTGCTCAGTCACACGCACTTACTTAGGCATATTCTGTTTGAAGTGTTGTTTATCATGTGATACGAAGGCTATTTAGAAGCGGCAGGGAGAAAAGATGCTATAGAAGCCAGACATCAACCCACAGAAGTGTCCCCACTTTCTAAGGTAGGAGACTAGAGGAGAAAGTGGTAGGACCCAGGGCCTCACACCCAGGCGACGACTGAGGCAATGCCAGAGCTACAAATATTGCCACGACTTATGGGATGGGATACCAAATTCTTCATGGAGCGCCGCAAAGGATTTAAGGGCACCCTGTTCCAGGACTTGATGGAGGCTGTAGATGTCAGCAGAATGCCACGCCTCCCAGTTCAACTTCCTGTCACCTATATGAATACCGAGTTGCCCCATAATGGTGCTTGGTCATGAAGAAGATGATCCACTCTGAAGAGGCAGTGGGACTGCTGTCATGATTTGATCATGGCTTGCAACACTGGGTTGGTGGAGCTCGGCATGGGTGCACCTCTCATGTAGAGTGGGTGCAGTCCCTGTAGTGCAACTCAGCAGGGTGCACTCCACCAGCATCCACTGCAGCAGATCCAGGGTTCCAGGAAGCATGCAAACGAGATGGTCCAAGTGCAGGTCCAAAGTGCAAAGCTCAACTTAGGGGAGGACCAGGCCCACACAAGATCAAGGAGCCAGGAGTTTGTTACTGGCTAATTGGGATGGTAGGAACCCCATGCAAAAGATTGTACGCTTCAATCCATGGAACACAGCAATGAAATAGGAACCAGTAGGGACAGCATGTCAAAGACATAGGTGTATCATGGCATTGTCACCATCTGAACTGCCTGTACCCTGCCCCATAACGAGAGTCCTATGTGGGCCCACTTCTCAAAGTCCAACTTCATACACACCCGCACAGGTTCAAAGTTATCATCACTATGCTGTCCAGTACTTGGTTTTTGTAGATCCCCAGGTACTTAGTATCCAACGACTTCCGTTGGAAGGGATAAGCTGATACTGCCACACAGGTGGTAACTCATGACAAGAGACATCCACCATTTTATCTTTATGCCGATGACATCTTGTTACCCTCTTGGACCTCCCTCGTTCCCTCCCAGACCTCTTGGACACCCTCTCTGGCTTTACGGCACTCTCGGTGTATCGGGTTAGCTGGGGGAAAAATGAGGCACTTCTCCTACTTCTTACAAAACATGGAAGCAATGCACTTTGAGCTCTGATAATTACTATCACTAGCACAATCCAGCAGTAAAATATTTCTTTAACCCGTAGAATACTGGCAAAAACCAAGGAGAAATGGACAGGCAAATACATGTATTAAAGACATGCACACTTTGTTATCCCGCAAGTTTAAAACAAAAGCATAGTGGAGTGTTTGCCCTTTTTCAAACTGTTTTTCAACAAAAGGAGGAATTGAAGGGGTTTGCTCTGCTCATAATTCTTTTCTGTACTGTGATTGATAGGGCAGTGGCGATGGATGCCTTTGGGACTTCAAGTAATGGCATAATATACTGCAGCTTGAAACATCAATGACTTGGGTATGAGGAACACCGAATAATGTCTTTCAGTAATGCATCTTTGTAACAGACTCTTCAAATACTTGTGTCTGACTTAAGAGGGGCATCTTTTAAGGGCTTTTAACATTGCGTCTTTGTTAAAGACAATTCAAACACTTCTGACTGACTTAAAAGCTGCATCTAAAAATGACTTGTGGCACTGCACCTTAGGGAAAGTCCCTTCAAGCACATGTTCCTAACTCAGGGACATCTAGTACAATCCTTTGTTATTGCACCTGTGTGACAGAGTCTTCAAGCACTTGTGCCTGCCGGAGGGTGATACCTTTGTGAAAGACTATTCAAGCATTTGTGCCTAACTCAAGGTGAACATCCAGTAACATATTCAATACCGCATATTTGTGATTATAAATTCAAGGACTTATGCCTGATTCTTTGCATTGGATGCTAAATACTGGCAAAGCCAATAGGTCTCGCTTTATTCAGCCAGCACTTTGAAACACATTTAAGCACAGATGCGGTGCATCTGCATGTCACAGTTGAGTGCTTGTCTGTGTATGTTTGTGTGTGTGTTTGGTACAGAAAAATGGCAGATTGCATGTTGTTTATATGGTTGCATGCACTATAGACCTATCGGTTTTGCCAATATTCTTAATCTTTGCTAGTGCTAAACACTTGTAAAACCCAGGGACATATGTACAAGCCCCTATCACCATGGGAACGTCACTTTTTCTGACGTTCCCATGGCGATAGGGACCTTGCCTTACGTACAAGGCAACGTTAAGCCACTTTACGTGGCTTAACGCTGCCTTGTACATAAGGCACCCTTTAACACTATGGTTAGCGTGAAAGGGGCGTGCAGTGGGTGTTGCGGTGGGCATTCCACTGCAACACCAATTGTATTTGACGCTGCCCCCTATGTACAAGGGTGGCGTACATAGGAGGCAGCGCAGAAATTAAGACCAGAAAAACCCTGGTCTTAAGTTGGCGAAACGAAGAGAAATGCATTATTTTTCCTCGTTTTTGCTTTTTCCATGTGTGCTGCCTAGTGAAGCACACATTTAAAAAGCAAAATGCCATGGTTTGTTTATGTACAGGAAGGTGTCCAACTGATAAAATAAAATCCAAACTTCAGCGCATTACCAACAAAGCACTCAGTGATGGTGAGATCTGCGAAAAGGAATATGCTTATCTTAATGTACAGAATCCAAAGATGGCCTGTCTGTATGGTGTACGGTGTATCCAAAATACACAAAAATTAGATAGACCACCATACCGACCCATCATCACAACGATAGGCTCTGTTACAGAGCCATTGTCCAAATATCTGGACGCCATCTTATGCTCCCATGTCAACAAAACTCCGGCATATGACCAAGACACACAACATATTATAAATCTTATTGAGGAGGTTCCCTTTAATCCACAACGACAATGGCTAGTAACTCTAGATATAGAAAGTCTTTATAGCAATATCCCCATTTGAGGGGCATTACTAGTGGTTTATCCAAACCATGAACATCGATTGTAATGAAAACTTTATTATTAAGTCCTTCAAAGTAGTTCTTGAGGACAACATCTTTGAGTTCCATGGCCAATTATTCCAACAAACAAAGGGAGTAAGCTTGGGCGCATCTTGTGCACCAACAGTGGCAAACATTTTTATGGCCAAATTTGAATATACACATATCTACAATGAAGTGGCGCCATTTTTTTAATCCATCTGGAAATGGTCTCGCTTTAAAGACGATATCTTTTTCATTTGGTCACATTCTGAGGACAACCTACATGAATTTTTGACATGGTTAAATCTGTGCGACAAAAATGTACACTTTACCTCTGCTGTAAATGATAACCAGATAGAATTTTATTAAACATGTTGCAGGTAAGCTGGCTGTCGATTTGTTTATTAAACCCACGGCACGAAACACGCTCCTGCACTATGACAGTTTCCACCCTTCATCTCAGAAAAACAGTATCCCCTTTGGTCAGTTCCTGCACTTGCACAGAAACTGCACCACCATCACTGACTTTGATTTGAGAACCTCAGATATGAGAGAGAAGTTTCTAGCACGGGGATACCCACGAAAATTGGTGAAAGACTCATACAAGAGAATGAGATTTTATGACAGACAGCACCTACTAACCAATACCAATAAACAGAGAACTACAGCATTGGTATTTGTGAACAGACACTCAATGATGAATGCACAAATCAGACAGATCATCTCCTCAAGTTGGCATATCTTGTATGTTGATAAAGAAACAAAAGACAAAATAACTAAGCCCTTATTTGCTTACCGCAAGAATAAAAACCTCAAAGACCTAATTGTTAGATCAAGATTACCCCAAATAAAACAACCAGTACAGAGAAATATTGTCGGGATTTCTCCAGTGGTAGGTAATGTGGCACCTGTAAAATCTGTACCCTGGCAATAGAAAATTACACAATACAATTGAATGGTCAAACAATAAAGTTGAAAAACATGACCAACTGCAAAACCAAAAATGTAAGTTACCTTTTACTTTATCCATGTGGATTAGGGTATATAGGTGAAACAGCACGCAGTTTCAATATACGACTCACTGAGCATCTCTCAGCGATTCGTACAAAAAAGATGTCAGCGCCGATAGTAGAACACTATGTAACATTGAACCACACAGAGGATGATATCAAATGGGTTATCCTTGAAACAATTCCTCCTAAATATAATCAAAGTATGAGCCCAAAAGGAAAAAACGCAAGGTATATTGAATATTCACTCTAGATACCTTTAAGAAAGGATTGAAACAGGATTTACCATGGGCCCAAGTAATTGAACATAATCAGTAATACAATATATAGTCAGCAAATCTATAACAATAGAACATTCTACTTCCATTGATTTTTTTCATAATAAATAAATAACAGCTTGCATTTACTGATTTTCCGAAACATATAACTTAAAATGGATTCATTTGCTCTGGCAGAGCTAAATAAATGAGTTTCTTCGATTTTTGATATTAATCATTCTTAAGGAAATTGTCTATGAGCATATTTTTGAGGTAGACCGTAATATATATGGTCATGATCTCGACACTCATTTGCGCAAAGCAATATGAACGTAGATTATCCACTATAACATGGATGCCATCAACAAGTTGTATCTGAGGCCTCTTTCTAACTCTATGTGCAGGCTCCAGCAGGACAGTTTTCCAGGTCCAAGACCGGCTCTTCTTTAATGACGTCAGACGGCATCTAGACACGGCAACCGGCAGTATATAAAAATATCGAGCCCTACTAGCATTTCTTATCGGTGTTCATACAGAGGACTACTACTCGTGCCGGCCGTCCACGGTAAGCGATGTTGCGGTCGCTAGATTTAGGTTATAGGCGCTTACTTGATACTGAGAAAAATGCGGGGGAGGTTGCCTTCATTGTTATGTTTAAAAATTAAAGTCATGTTCAGAAGGAACTTCAACATAATTAGAATACCCACTAGTCGACAACCATAGAGCAAATGGGTTGCCCGTGTCATATTGAATCAATAATATATCCTTGTACCCTTCAGTTTATGGATATGAAAAAATATATCTTTATCGACATCTGCATATAATTAGCAGATTTCGCTGTCATCACAACTATATCACAACTATATGGTCATAAAAAAGTACAATGAGTACTGAAAATGAGCAGTCATAGTTACACAGGATAAATAGGAGCTCCTGGTAATCTTTAGTTCATCTATAAGGAATACCTATGCCACCACTCGCATATATACTTCACTGGTAACTTTGATTTACATCACGTTAACACTGTCCTAGATAAAACAAGAATAGTGGGTACTGAACTTACCAAACATTTTTTACTTTATGTTCTTTTATCCCAATTTAACAATAATTTATCCGGATGTGGATTCATTTTATGAATATTGGGGCATATAGTGTGGAATATCTTACACCTATATGTACATATGCTTTCAGATAAGACCCGTGGAAAGGGACTACAAACTATTGACCCAATACATAAACCTTTACTGATGGGGTGCTCACCCTGAATAAATATCAAGTAAGTAAAACCTGACTGGACACAGAAGAACTAAGATATAGGACACAAATTGCTGATATCTGATTACCAATCGGTAATTATATATTTTTCACTTTCTATAGTACCCTACCTCTTTTTTTTATTTTTTTTCCTTTTTTTTTGAGCCATAAATACATCAATTGTATACAAATTATTCATTCATTACCATTGGAAGAATAAATACAATTCCATTATTCAAGACAAGTCAATACTTTCCTAACTCTACAATTTAGTTGGTTCAATAAACAAGCGGACTGAAGTATATGTAGAAAATCTATAACAAGAGGGAGAATCATATTATAATAACAAATTTAAATATACTAAAGTGACAGTGCCTAATTAGTCCCATTGAAGACTAGCCCATGTCCTATTAAACTTTAACCAAGATCGAGGTCCTCTGGCCTTTGCCAAAGCATATTGCATTTCATATACCTGTCTAAGTAGAGCCCACATCTCGCAAATACTTGGGCCAGCATTATTTATTCAGACTCTAGTAATGCATAATCGAGCACAAACTAAAATGATAGTAGCTAAAAGGCTCTCATGACTGACATCACATTTGGTCCCCAAAAATATTTCCTTCTCAGTAAGCTGATGATTTTGACCCAATAACGGAGTGAGGATATTGGAAACTCCAGCCCAGAATCTATTAAGCCGGGGCAGTCAACAAACCTTTGCCTTAACCCCTTCCATGCGGGGCGGATTCCCCCGCGGTGCTGACTGCTGCTTGCGCGGGCGGGCTCATGACGGAACGGTTCCGTCATGAGCACAGCTCAACCGACGCTCATGACGGAACCGTTCCGTCATGAGCGTCGAAGGGGTTAAATCAGCTGCATATTGTTGGCATTTCGGGCAATATGACTTGTCGGAGTATCGAGCTCCTGCCCATTTGGAAATAATCGCTGGTGTGTAGTATAGCATAAGAATCGTACGAGGCTGCTGTAGTTTCAAATTGACAGAGGTTACCTCCATTGATTCCTATATTTCCTCAGCCGTTACTTCAACCCTGAGCGTCCGACTTAGTTTGATAGCTATATGCAAACTATCATCGTTAGCAGCTACTAGGAATATCTGATAGGCCATACTAATTGCACCATCTTATATATTCCTGATAGTATTTCAGATGAAATTTGCAATACTAATAGCTTCTGGACTCTAACTAAGTAGTCCCTGATTTGTAAATACTTAAAGAAATTATTCTGCCTTAATCCAAACTCAGCTTTTAATGAGCTAAAACACCGAAACCCACCTTCGTCATACAATTGCGGCTGTGTAAAAGGTAGGCCACCCTCCCCTTTGATTAATTTAATATTAGATCGAGCCGTTTGGTCAGCAATTTGGGTTGCCAGTACACGCCCCACCCTTTCTCCATATTCATACTGCAATGTTTTGTACTTATGGTAATTAGTAGCTATCTTATCCACTAGTCCTCTGTTGATTTTAGACCTAACTTTTAAAAGCTGCAAGTATATTGCTTGTGATGTTGGGTCCCTTGTACCAATTGCCCTGGCATGTTGGTGTTCCAAATCTAGATATTCCTGACGACCCAGCTCCACCGCCTCAGCTTCTCGCCTATTTTGTGCAACAGCAAACTGTAAGTCACCCCCTAATAAAGGCTGTCATACAATTCCACACTATTGAGTTATTAGCAGATCCCAAATTGTTAGTAAGATATTCCTTTAATATCCCTCTAGTGTGATTGACATATTCAGGGTTACTAAGGAGGTGTCTGGGAAATAAAAAAGCGTGTTTTTCCTTTGTAATACCCAGTTGTTTCTGTAATGTTAAAATAACTGGGCTGTGATTGGATGTGATTTTGAGACACACTTCTATACAAGCGCCTTCCAGCAGGGCCCGTTTAACAAAAATATCAATACGGGAGTATTGCTTGTGGGGATAAGAATAACACGTATACCCTGGGAGCGTTGAATAAAGCATCATCAAGCTGATGTATATGTAATAGTGATAATAGGGCAGCCCTATTCTTAGTCATTCTAGCCCGGGCTTTGCTATTAGTAGTATCCATTGTAGTGTCCATGATACAATTAAAGTCACCCTTAATAATTAAATCCCCAGACCACCCAAGTAATTCAAAACTTAAATCATCAAAGACTTCAGGACAATCAGAGTTCGGCCCATAAACTACACACATCGTAACCTTATACACCACGATCAATAGCTGAGCAATCGCCCACCTGGCCTTGGTGTCAGCTAATGTTCGTAATACAGTGCCCACTGCATTCCTAGATTTCATTATAGCCACCCCCGTATTGAGACTGTTTGTGATGTGCATACTATTGTATCATACCCAAGTTGGCGTAACAATGACCTATCCTTGTAAGCAAGATGAGTCTCAGTTAACCCAAGTAAGTGTGGTTTAAATGCGCAAAGTTCCTCCCCAATTAAACGCTGTTTCCTAACTTGATTCAGCCCCGCCACATTCCAAACACATATACTTCAGTTCAGACATTACCTAATTTAATTTCAGCCCTCTCCAATCTGCTCTCTAATTCATATACATTGTATACCACTTCCGAATTTCCCATTATTACTTGGCTCTTTAGACCCCACCCACCCCCACCTACCCTCAACATGCATATCATCAATGATCCGATCATATTCTGGACATCGTCCCGTCCAATCCCCCCCCCGAGTACCTACAGAAGGGAATTTATTCGACTGTCGCTGGATGACAGTCAACGGAGAACGACCCACCCCCCGCGCCCAGCCTCCCTCTCCCCTCCCATTCCTCCCGGAAGTGTATGAACTAAGATTCAGAATGTAGATACATCATAGATATTAACCCTGATGCATGAAAAAAGTATACAGACCCATATCATATATATATATATAAGAAGGCATGGAAAAGAAAAAAAGTGAACAAAACCCCACTCTCTATTTTCTATCCATTATGCTCAGATTGCCATGTTGAAAGAGCTTGTTTTGCTTTTTCCTCATCCTCAAAAAAGTAAGTTTGTCCATTTTGAATTATCTTCAGCCGAGCTGGCTCCTGCAAAAAAACTTGGGAACAAACTACTTTAAAGGGATCAATCAACTGTCGAAGCTTCCACCGCTTGTTCATTGTTGGTTTACATAGGTCAGCTCGTACAAACAGGATTATCAAGTCTACTTTAATTGGGGTAGAGGGACGGGCTTTTATATACATTTCTTGGCGCAATAGAAAGTTGCCGAAAAAACACCAAAATTGGGCTTGGGCGAGGCGAGCCAGCTTGATTATTTTGTCTGATATTAGACGGTAATCGGGGCGCTCGTTGAACTTGCGAGTCCATGTCCCATGTCAGTCGCTTTTTTTGGTGAAGAACTTTATCCAAAAATTAAATTGAGTCCTAAATATGGATGAATCAAATTATCTAGATATACTGTAAGTATTACATCTCTGTTCCATCTCATTCTTGCCCGCATGGTTGGTCAAAATAGAAATATTGTTTTGAACTAATTAAAAAATCTAAATAGGGAAGACAAATGGTCTCTATTGTTTTTCATAAATAATAAACTATTGATCAAATAAGGACACTCTCTATTTATCTTTACAGATTAAGACATTTTTATGAGGCCTAATTCATCTTAATACCCATTCTGGATATTTAGTAGGCCCCTGAAATAAGGTATAGACCACGAAGTTACTGCTATACATCTTTTAGAATATACTGCTATTTGTACTAAATAATAGATACACATAATCAGTATCTTGTCTTTCTGTTACATGTTATTGTAGAAATTATAGAAGTTGTGTGACGTCTTCACACCTAAAGACTCATAATCTTTGCTGCTTCAAATCGGAGATCAGTTTCTTGACCCAGGAATATAGGTATATACTGTGATTATGAGGTTAACCTTTAACTAACAGCAATCTTGGGACACTGGGTCTACACAGTTGTCAAAAAACTATAAACAGTCATCACTAAAAAGACCTGCTCTTTCTTTCCTCTCAATTAACAAAAGACTTTTAGGCATGATCATTCTTTTTGAGCACTATCTCTTTGCACTGGTATTTTCATTTTCTCACGGTTTTCTTTACTAAAGGAACCATAAGGTTATGTCTCCTTCACTTTTCTTTGAGTATTTCCTGGGTGCCAGCCTCGCGTAATAAATAATATGTGCTCCTGGTCTTCACCGCGTTATGGATTTATCTAGAAGGATATGTGTTCTACTGTCAACATTGGCACAGAGTGCTTCTTGTATGTTTGATATTATGTTTATTTTGCACTTCACTATAGAGAAAGTTGAGACGGTTTTCCTGACGAAGGCTATACGCCAAAACGCGCGTCGTCCTCATCGACCGCCAGCCTTTGAATTTTTTGTCAACACACCAACTCCTTCTCCTAATTTTAAAATAATTGATTTTGTTGTATAGCACTGTTATTCATTGTCTGTGAAAATAATTCTTAGTGTTTTTTTACATATGTGTTTGTGTCTATGTAATGTAAACACTGTATTATTTGTGTGAAATAATAATCTTTATAAACATCAAAACATCAAAAGGAAAAAGGATTAATATAATGAAAATATTTAAATATAATAAATAAAAAAAAAATTTGTAATAAAAGGAATTGTTTCCAGTCATATGTACTTGTTTATCTTTCATGTTCTTTTTTTTTCATAGAATCAGGCCTGAAGTTTTGTAGGAATCGAATATTATAGATCTTGTATTTAGCTTTTTTCTTACCCCTTACAGGAAGGTGTCCCTTCCTGTACATAAACAAACCTTTAAAAAAAATGCAATTCTGTCACTTTAATGTGTGCTGCATAAAGCAGCACACATGAACGTGACTTTGCTGTGTAGGACACCTTCCTACACATAAACAATCGTCCCCTGCACGCAGACACCCTTGCAATCTGGTGCAAGGGTGCCTGCGTTGGATCTAAGTTGTTAAACTTGGCGCCATCGCAGGGGGAAACGCAAGGCTGTACCACATTCTTGTAAATGTGGTGCAGCATTGTGTTTCTGAAGTGGCGGAGCATGTCGTTAAGCCAAGGAGGCTAATGACACGCTCTGCCACTTCACTGTACATATCCCCCTCAGTTCTTTTAACGCAGCGATTGAGTTACTGTGAATGGGGGGGCGGGGTGGGTGGGACGGCAGAAGGCTTCAAATCACTCGATCGAATTAGACTTTGCATTAGTCAAAAAAGGCCAATTACATACTTGAAATGAAGGTTTAATTTGATGCAAAGTCAGGTTTGAAATTGTTTACTGGGTTTTTATTTACTGTAAAATAATTTTTACTGTAAAGGTTTCCTATATTTTTTCATTTTCGGTTATGCAGGGTAGTGCTCAGATATTTCTGCTTTGTTTCTTCTGATTATATCTTTACAGACACATTGAGTGGTAGAAGGTTTCAGTCGGTTCATAAATTTTATGGTGTGCATGTAATCCAGCCACCTCAATTACAGATCTGCGCTGCTTTACATTTTGCCAAGTAATTAAAATATGTTCTATTTTCAATGTGAAATGCTGCATTTTTAGTTAATTGATTTACAATTTTCCTTATTGGACTTGCCATTCATTGATCTTGCTGCTACTTGTCTGCATGCAACAGAAAGTATTGGACTTGAGTTTCTTTTCCAGATCTCAGTACTGCTCATGTGACTCCTTGCAAACTCATGCAGGCAGTGATTGATGGTTGTCTTGGTGCACGGAGGCTGTCAGTTTTTAAGTCCACCATGACCCTCTCTAAAGCTGCAGTGAATTAATTGGGCAAAATATAATTGACATTCTTTGCGCTGTAAACAGTGAGGCGATAAACCGGAAAGAGTTCGTATTATTGGATATTTATTTATTTATTGACCTATTTATTTGTATACTTTTGCTTTTTTATTCAACTTTTGCATACATGTGTTGTTTCTTTGTAAAATGTGTTTTGTAAGTGTCTGTTAATTGTATACGGGCTAAATTGCAATAACAATTATTCACAAAGTCAAGAGGGTTTCCTTTTGCACAATGCATGCACCAACACAGCATAGAGGCGTACACCTGCACAGAGAGCACCCAGCTGAGTACTGGTGTGTATTTAGTGAGCTGTAAGCTCTTCCACCAAAGTACTGAGCATAGTAACCTGACTGACGATAATAACAAATTCAATGGGGGCGTTGGTGACATGGAGGCACTTGAGTATGAAGGATGATGAGTTTTCTAGGTAAGACAAATACAACACATACAGTTGGAGAAAATCCACATAGCATACATGTTACACTCCATCTGCAAGCGTGTGAAAGTGTGAAAGTCAGCCAAAGTGGAGAGATGGGGTTTATCACATTAGGGCACCATTGACCACCTCTTCCATGTCCATCAATCAATCAGAAACTTGTAAGCGCGCTTGCGTGAGGTGGATCTCCTCAAACAAGCCAGTTTATTGAGTCTGCTCCGAAAGTTGGCAAGGGAGGCAGAAATTTGGAGGTGGATAGGGAGGTCTTTAGCTGCAAGGTGGGAGAAGGAGCATCTGCTGGTTCGGGTATGACAGATGTGGGGGACGGTGGTGATTACCAGGGTGGCAGAATGCAGGTGTCTGGTGGGCTGGTGGAAGGTCAGGTGGTGTCCAGGTATTCTGATCCTGTGCTGTTGAGGGCTTTGTAGGCGTGTGTGAGCAGCATGAAGTGGCATCTCTTCTTGACAGGAGCCAGTTCAGGCTATGGAGGTGGGTGATGTGGGCAGCTCCAGGATGATTCGTGCTGCTGCGTACTGGAATGTTTGGAAGCACTTCAGGACGAAGGTGGTGGTTTCCGCATAAAGGGCGTTTCCGTATTCAAGTAAAATGGTGATGAGGGCTTGAGTGACAGTTATTCTGGTGTCAGTTGGGATCCATTTTATGACTTTCTGGATCATTCTGAGGGTGTTGAAGCAGGTGTCAATATGGACCCTTTCTCATTAAAGGTCTGTCACTCTAACAATAGAAAAAATCATACAAGAAACCCAGAATTCATTGGGCTACCACTCACCAGTCAAGGACTAGAAAGAGAGCACATAATGACCTGGAGGTATGTTGTCACCCTACACCTCAGGACTGTGATTTCAAAAATTATATGAAGAGTTTTAGGTTGTATCTGAAATATGGTAAAAAGGACGTACTCAAAGTTTTCCAGGGAGGCTGTTTAATGGGTAATGGTGAATCAACTCATAAGACTGAATCCCACATTTGTATAGCAGCTTGATGCTGGCTGACCATAGCATGCAAGCTGTGATGTTACATGTGGAGAGTTAAAAAAGGTAGAAGGGTGTTGGGGAAGTATAGTGTTTAAGACTACGGTGAGTAGTTTATATCAAGTCCTCTATTTTGCTAAGTCAATCTTCTTATGCCTATGGAGAAAGGTTGAAGAATGTCTTATGGTTTGGTTCAATGACAATGGTCAATCCAATGATAAAAAGGTAGGTAACTGGGCACTCCAAATCCAATGCTTCAAGGAAAAGGTACTCATGTTACTACAATAATATTCTAAGAGTAAATATAAATAGAGAAGGATCACTGACCTTTTGTCTGCAGGATGTATTTTCAATTTGAACGTGGACATGCCGTGAGTATGGATAGGAAAAGTATGACAATGAATGTTGAGTGTGCACACTAGACTCATATTGGTTGGCTTTAGGGCAGTGTAATAGGTGCAGTCACACCCTGCGCAGACCTAGGGAGAGGCGCTGTGTTCAGAGATAACTTTTGGTTTTAAAAGCACCTGCTGTTTACCTTCCATGTCTAGCAGTTTTCAGACAACAATAAAAAGGTAAAACTAACATAAGCGATTAATGTTTCTGCTGGAGAGAGATTGAAGTTTTGTCTAGTGGCACTTTTGACTACCCACGAAGTATCCAGAGGGTTAGTATGCCGGCTGCAAAGAATGTGTACGTGCAGATCACAGAATGAAAATCCTCATTGTTTTGTGTAACAAATCCTATAGACTGATTTACACACATAAGATTCATGGCCTCTTTATAACGTGTGTGTGTTGTAAAGTGCTCTGACACCCTATGGTTGGCATGAGCAACATTATAAAATAAAAGAATTGCATGTGAGAGAGGGGCTGTGGATCGATAAGTAGCACTGTTGAAAGGTGGTAGTGAGGGATATGTGGAGAAGGAGGTCAAGTTAACACAATACGTGCATCAAATTTTAAACAAAAAATCAAAAAAGCTAAAGAAAACATTACAACATGAAAAATATGGAAAATTATTCCAATGAAGACACAGAAAAGGAAAAAGAAAAAGTCGAAACAAGAGAAAAAACATGTTTAAATATATACAATTCATAGAAAAAGTTTTATTCGCAATGATAAATAATTCGATTTTAAAACATATAAGACAAAAGGCGCTCAACACAATACACAAACAAAGACCTACAAATAGTGCAGTGTGTAAACAGACAAGTAGCTGAGGAAAAAAGGTTTACAAAAATCAGAAGTTCAGGACAAAACTGAAACAACACAAAGCAAACAATGCGTCCTCTTCAATTTCGGCCACATATGTGCGTCAACGGTGTTTGACCATAGTGAAACTAAATGGTCATCATCAGGACAAACGGTAATTATGAGCGTCCGTACCAGTTTCAATAAAACATCTAAAAATAAAAATATATAAACATGAGTATCAGACATTCAAGGGTTATATTACAGCAAAAAATGAGAGACAAAATCCCTTTCTATTTAGAAAGGAGAGAAGAAACAAAAGATAATACGTCTAGAAATAACTACCACCACCAAGAGGAAGGAGAGAAAAGACCCTTAAACCATCTTCAGAGCCTATATGTGTGAAAAGAATAGATTAATGTGCCAAAATGTCCCATAACTCCAAAACAAGGAGATGTAATGGGCGATTCACCTATTGTTAAAGTAGAACCAACCGAAAGTGCAACGATCGTATGGAGTCCGCCCGGAAAATGACTTTGTAGAATGAAGCTATGAAACCAAAACAGGAATGAACAACTATTAGTGGCCCTATCCATCTATGTAAAGGGACAGAGAAGGCAAGAGTGTCACATGCCATACTCACATCAAGAGGAAATTCTGAATTATAATCGCAGGAGCTTATGCATAAATTCAAAGGCTTCAAGATTAGATGAAATAATGGAACAGCCTATTCCTTCAAATAATTTTAAGACTACACTTAGGTACATCTAGTTAGGGTTTGCATTGTAGAATTACGCATTATTACTGTCATGTAATTTATATGCCTGCATATATTCACTGTTTTACACTATGATATAATTCTACCTCTATTGGTGCTTGTAATCGTATATATCTGTTTCTGTCTCGTGGTTGTTGCAGCACACATATTTTATACTAGAATGATACTGGTTGAATAAATACTTATTGAAAACGTCCCCACCATTTATTCTGTGTATCTCTCTGAGACAAAGTGAGCACGAGTGACTGAGTGGAAAATACCATACTGTTTCCACCATCCCTGAGGGATCATTGTCATGTTCGATAGTTGCCAGACACTATTTGCTCCATGGGGTTGTGTGGCTCATAATGGCACTGTGAGCTAGCTGGTCTACAGACGAACATATCCTTTGCGGGTGTCTGGAATCAGTATGGACACCAATCCCTTAGTTTATGTTGTCTAAACGTGCAGATTCTTTACAGATTTCTATTAACTACATGACAGAAGATCCTTTAAATAAGGATTCCTCGAGCCTTGTAGAATCTATGTTGAGCTTAGGTGTTACTCAAGTGGTGAAAGGTGACTCATGTAGCTGGCCACACTTTGGATGCCATTTTTTCCAACTCTTTTTCCTTGACGCTCAATGAAGTCACTCTGCTCAGTTGGGTTAATCACTTTTAAAGCCAGTTGGCCATCCCTGATGATTAAGGTGGGGAGTTTGGCACCATCTAAACCCACAGCAGTTCTCTGTAGGAACTGAAGGAAAATCACCACTCAATGCCTTAAACATGAACTTAACAAGGCCCACACATGGCTCTGCTGGCACTTCCTCTGATACTTCAGCTAAAGGTTTTCAGAAGTGCATGGAGCTGCCCATTCATTGTTGCACCATTGTCAAGCAACCACTGTACTAGATCCGAATCTTCAGTGTCAGGAAATTCCTCTAAGGAACTTTTTAAAGTTCTGGATTTTTCTGCAGCTTTGGAAGGAAGCTGCAGTTATTCCGCTCCAAATAAAGCCAAATGCTGACCCTGACAATATGAAAAAGGTTTGCCCTATTTCACTTCTGCCCACACCTGCTAAAATCCTTGAGAAATATCTCAATCAGGTATTAGTAAACTGACTGACACCTGCGATATTCTTGACACAGAATGGATTCAGAAGTGGTCACAGTACTGAGAAGGCAGTTCTGGCAGCCACTGACAGACTCGGACATCAAGTTGATCAGGGTGGCCCAGCTGTCTTGGTACTGCTGGATTTGTCAGCATTCTTTGACATCATCTCACCTATGCACGTGGTGCACTGCCTTCAGCAGCGAGGAGTGGGCGGGAGGACTCTAAATCTCGGCCATTAATTTCTCACCAACCGCTTACAAACTGTTGTGGTGGCTTTAAAGTGAAGGCTTTTAGTCTTTCATGTGGAGTCCCTCAGTGTTCATCGCTTAGCCCCGCTGTTTTTAACCTGTATGTAGCCCCTCTTGCCAAACTGATACGTTCATGTGGCTTTCAAGCCCTTTCATATGGCGATGATACCCATATAAAAGTATCCATCTCTGACGACTTGTCTATTGTAGCAAATAAGTTTAGTCACTGCATGACCTGGATAAACACCTGGATGAAAGATAATTTTCTAACACTTATTATGGACAAAACTAAGGTGTTGGTTTTTGGGGCACAAGAATGTAGGTGCACCAATACCAGGTGACCAGAGGACTGTGGCCATCTTCCTACCCCTGTGAAAGCCGCAAAAAATCTTGGGGTCTTTTTTGACACATCTCTGTTTTGAGACAAAGGTAAATCATACTTTGAGTACATGCTATAACATTATCAGGACTCTCAGAAAAGTCTTTCCTTTTATCCCGGCAAAAATGCAATACTCGTTGGTCATTGCCTTGATCTCCACCTGATTTGACTTCTGCAATGCCTTTTACCTTCACTCTCATGCACTCTCCTTGAATAATCTACAAGTGGTGCAGAATGCAGCTGCATGCCTCATTCTTAACATCCCTAAAATGATGTCACATAGAGAAGGCATTTGCATGCTACACTGGCTTCCTATTAGGAAGTGCATCTGCTTCAAGAGTATTTGCCTGGTCTTGTTAGCCCTTCATCATACAGGGTCTAAATATCTTTCTGCTCTTTTTAACTGGCATGTGCCAGGCAGTATTCTCAGATCCTCTTCAGGTAAGAAAGTGACCAGCCGCATGTTTCGCATAAGAGATAGGGTTGTCGTTCTGTCTCTGTGGCTGCCGCCAGGTTATGGAACACTTTGCCTGCTCACATCGCTAAGCTCGACTCATTTGTTTTGTCCAAAAATCTTTCAAAACATGGCTATTCTCATTTTAGCTCCTCATGCAGTGTTGCTGTTAGTTGGCTGTGACTCTCCAGTTTAGTGCTCAGATACCAGTGGGTTTAACGCGCTCTATAAATGATAATTTCAATTCATTTCAATTCAGGTCAAGAATAAGATCAGAAGACAGGAATCAAATCAAACAAGAGAGTAGAAGAGAGGTGAGCTATCACATTGGGATTCTTTAAGGCAGCTGGTATGTTGATGACTTGAGGGTGAATATGGTTCAGATTAAACCATTCAGTCTCAACTGACTTCCTTATTTAGGGTGGATTGTGTTATTTATAGATACGCACCTATGTTTATCCTAACAACAGAAAATAAATTCCAAATCATGGAAGGATTATTGAAATTTGACACTCACACATGGCTTTTGCAAATGTAAAATTCCTCCAGACTGGAGGAATTTCAGCATATGTTTACAGATGGATGTGTGGGCATTAATGAGGGGACCTATCTGCATAAGCAAACAATCACAAACCTAAAAGGTAGCGGGTACAAAACCCTTCCAGTCACACAATATGATCCCAAGTCTGGTGCAGGCAAAAGAGTGCTTTTAAGATGAGCAGGGAAAAATATGCCCATCCTGGATGAGTACCTCTGCTAGGGACTTCTCCCATGAAACATATTTTCACCATGGAGGAAAAAATCACTATGCATATATTTGTGCATTTTAGCATTTGGGTAACCTATATCGCATGTAGTTTTCAGGTAGGTAGAGATATTTTAGAAATATTTCACTGCATTTGAAAGACGAAAATAAAAAGATTCAGAAGAACTTAATCTATCAACCTAAAGTATAAGTAAAAGTAGGATTAGGAAACGAGCATATGTTTTTCCCCGAATTTAGTCCACCAAACCTGTAACTAAGATGTGTTGCTTCTGCATGTGTGAGTGGAAAAATGCAGTGAATCAGCTGAAGAGACTTGAGGTCTTATTCACTGTGGGTCAGATGTACGACACACAAAATTGCTCCTCTTAAATTGCGAGTCTTTTGCGACTCGCAATTTACAAGGTGCAATTTTGCATGTACAACAGTGTTTCAACACTGTTTGCGATTCACAATGGGGTCGCAAATTGCAATGCTCATTAATATTAATGAGCCTCTTGCAATTTGTGAGCCCATTGGGAATGACAGGCCCTCCCAGGTATGGTGGCTGCTGGGCTCAGCAGACCATCATGTCTGGGACTGCTTTTAAATAATGTATTTTTTTTTTTAATGCAGCCCGTTTTCCTTGAAGGGTGCAACAGGTAGTGGTCCCTGGGGACTCCTCCAAATTGTGACTGCATTACCACCCTCTTGAAGAGGGTGGTAATTTGCGAGTGTTTTGCGACCTCAATTATGGTCACAAAACATTTGTACATTGATTTGCGGACGCAATTAGGAAGGGAATGCCCCTTCCTAATTGCGACTCGCAATCCCTAAATAGCGAGTCGCAAATAAATTGCGACTCGCTATTTGGGAATTGTACTTAGCCCATTCGCAATTTGCATGCGCAAACGGTTCGCAATCCTGCTTTCATATGCAAAATGGGGTTGTAAATCTGTAAATCTGGCCCTATGAGCCCTGTTCACAAAGATACATTTACACATACTCAGGTGTAAATCTACTCTTGCCCTTCGGTGTAAATCTACACTTTTGTGCAATTCACCATTTCTAAGGGTAGATTTACACCTTATTGTAGACATTCATGTCTCAGTTGACTGAAACCTGAGGTGGACACATGCAGGCATTAGCCAAAACGCATCAGTCACTTTAATTTTTCAGTTCTTTATTGAATGTCTTGGAAATTAAAGACAAATTGGACCAATACCTCTCAGATATGTATATATATATATAGAGAGAGAGATATTCACTGTAAAAATCAAAGGTTACAGGGACGTTATAGTTGGGCTCAGATTTCACTCACACAAAACCATTGAAATTCTGCAGTGCCTGAGTTTGTGAGTAGGTGTCTATGTGTCTGTGTGGGTGTGTCAGTAGTGTGTGAGTGATTTGGGCACAAAGGAGCCGCACCTGCGACTTCATCCAACAAGACTCAGTTTTGCACAAAATATCTACCCAAGTGGAGTACTTTCTATTGGTCTATTACTAAGTGCTACCTCCTTGGGTAAATATCCAATATGTAGTCTACACTACAGCTGCATAATAGATCACAAGGAAATGTCACAAGTGACCTTATGTGCATTTTTGCAATGTGACTGTTCCTGGTGCTCCTTAATCCAGAAATATGTCATAACATAGATCCTCCTATAGACAACAAGACTACAAAGAGGTACTGTTTACTCCACCAAGCAAGGGTCTTTCTTCTTAACTATATGTAGCAAGTGCTTCTTTGTTTGGTGGAGATGTCCTCATATTCCACAGCATCACCAACTCCTCACCATAATTGGTGGGAAATGCACTGAGGGTCCACTTGTTAAGCTGCCCATCATTCTGGCAAAAGGCAGGAAGACTTTTGTATACTACTAAGGTGGGCGGGGTCAAACGGCAAAGCTTCCAAGTGATTTGTACATTTGAATACTTGCAGAACCATGGACTCTGCTCTTACCAGGTAAGGACAAGAAAGAATATACTCTTCATGGTCACTCCAAATGGCGCTTTAATAGCTCAACGATGCATTCACCTCTACGAAGCATTTCAGATCATCTTTCCCTATGGAATTGCTGAGAAAACATACTTGCTTTGCCTTCTCCAACCCTGGAGTTAGTATCATATGTCCTTTACATTGATATATTTTAGGGTTAGGGTGTTTTTAGGGTTTAGGGTGGGTGTTTCTTTTTTGTTGAGATGGAATTGTATAGGGTTAGAGTGGGTATGGGGTTTTTTGGTAGTAAGATATTTTTTAGAGTTTAGGGTTGGTAGGGGTTTTGGGAGGTAATGTATTTTTTAGGGCTTAGGGTGGGTAGGATTTTTGGGTAGCAGGGGAATTATTAGGGTTTAAGGTGGGTATGAGGTTTTGGGTGGTTATGGATTTGCTAGGGTTTTATTGTGGGTATGGGTTTTTGGGTGGCAAGGGAATTTTTAGGGTTTAGAGTGGGTATTGGTTTTTAGGTGGCAAGGGAATTTTTAGGGCTTAGGATGGGTATGGGTTTTTGGGTGATGAGGTCATTTGTAAGGTTTATGGTGGGTGTGGGTTCTTGGGTGGCAATGGAATTTTTCAGGTTTAGCATGAGTGGCAGTTTTGGGTGGCAAGGGAATTTTGAGTGTTTAGGGTGAGTATGAGTTTTTGGATGGCTGGGGAATCTTTAGGGTTTAGCTTTTTTTGACTTGCCTATATCTTTTGCACCGGCTGACGAATCTTCACAACAATTTTCAAAAAAGTGTGCAGTGATTCTAATTGTGCATTGAAAGTTTCCGGGTGATCCGTCAAGCGCACGCTGAGAAAAAGGGAGGGTCATAAAACATGCTTTTCCCATGTTAAGAGTCTTTAGACACATCAGGAGCCCAAACCTCTGGACAGAATTACACCAAATGTGGCATAAAAGTAGATTTTGTTCCGAAGAACAAGATGTTTATTATTTGGTGAAAATCCATTCAGTAGTTTTGGGGATAATATAGGCAAAACAAATTTGTATATCTGGGCTTATGTGGTATGTTAGTAGTACCTTAGTATATATGTTTAACACTCATTGGGCCAGATTTTCAAAAAATACATGCAATGAAGCACAGCACCCAAAGAAGCTGTGCTGTGTTGTGTGACAGGGAGGGAAAAGGAGGGCACCTTATCTACAGAGAACTGGCTCACTCATCCCCTCTCTCTAGCTCCGGTGCTGATTTTGCTGCCGAGCACCATGCACACACCTTAGCGCCATAGCGCTAGGATGTGTACGTAACTCCAGCATTGGTTTTGTACAGGAAGGGTCCCCTTCCTGTACAAAATACCATGCCCAGACAAGTTTAAAAGCTTTTCCCACTTTGTATGTGTGCTGCACAGTGCAGCTGACATGCAAAGTTAGAAAAGAATAGAGAAATAAAAACATTTCTCCTGTTAGCGCCTCCTTTTCAGTGGTGTTAACTTTTGGCTTCAAACCCTGTCTACAATTCTTTGTAGATAGGGTTTTGTGTCAAAAGGCATGGGTGCATGCATAGAAACACCAATGTACCACCCATGTAACGTCCCCTTGGCCTTAAGTGGCGCAAAGCAGTACTTCACGCTGCTTTCCGCTACTTTCAGCGTTCTTACCAGCACAAAACAAGTATGGTGATTGAAAGTTAATTCTCCCAAAAACATTTTGTGCTGGTTAGTGTCACTTTTGTAATGCTAATCCAGCGCAAAAAGTTTGAAAATCTACCCCATAAGCTTTTAGAAAACACTCACAATAACTGGATGATGTTAACAGTGATGTCATCAGTGTTGTCATGCGTGTTGTCACTGACCATGTCATGAGTGATGTAATATGTGAGGTCATAAGCAGTGCATTGCGAGGGCTTGAGTTATAGTTAGCTCAGGTAATTATAACTGATGAATTTCACTGGTTTTACATGAGTGAAATCTGAGCCTAACTAGAATATCCATGAAACCTTTGTATTATTCTGTGAATTTTGAAGGATGTTTTAATTCAATTTCCTAACTATAACGTTCTTGTAACCTTTTTTTTTTGTGTGAATGTCTAAGATTTTTTTAATGTTAAGTACGATGCCCATTGTAATACACAGGGGTGGGGGGGTTGAACCAACGGCCTGGCATGGCATTGAGCGGCTCCCACCCAAGCTTACTGCTCCTGCTCCCCCTCCTCCTTGAAATCCATTGTTCAAGTCCTTTATCCTGCTCCCTCACTACAGCTGTGTGTGGCCGTTGTTCTGCCACTGCCCTTCCCACCTGCCCTAAACAAAAGCTTGTTGCCCCATTCACCTCCTCCCTACCCTCTGTTATCTGAGCCTTTGCACCAGCCCCCTCCCTCCTGCTGTGCATTGTCTGATGTGCTGCCACAGCCCTCCATTTATATTGATGTCCCTGCCCACTCCTACTGCCCTCCGTTGCCCAATTCTATGCTCTTGATGGAGCAGGTAGAACGAAACTTTGTATACCTCCTCTATTTTTGCATGAAAAGACTAACCAATAACTTACTGATTATAGTTTTTCTAACAGTGTGGTATGTTAACCTAACCCAACCTTTGCATACACAAATTACACGTGGGAAATTGCTATTTGCATGGCAAAATAACTCGAATGATTAAAATATGTACGCATATTATTAGTAGTACATGTGGTAATAGATATCGCATGATTTATGTTGCTTATGTGATGTTTGCATTCCTGAGTGGATCCAAAAGGTGAATATTATCACTTTAAATTCCGCTATATGCTAGGAAAACACTGATATAAAAAGGGATTAGTGAGGGTATAACATTAGAATCATTATTTCTTTGTATTAATTATTCCTTTGTGTTTGTTTCGCTTAAATTAGCATTTGGGCCTACCACAAAATGGAGTCGAAAATCGAGTTCAGAAGTGGCCACAGTCTCGTGAGCGCGATACCTACTGCGCAGACTCGGATGGCTCCGTGAGCTTCCCAACGAACCCTGTACACCATGTCCTCAGCCAAGGATAGGATCTTGGTGGGCTGCCAAAGGCATGGATAGTAAAAATCGTTTTAAAATGAACAATCGAATCATACAAGTAAAAACCAAGACTTTGTAACATAAGGAATATGTCATCTCCGGGAGTGAAACAGCAAAATCCATAAAAAACCATGATGAACAAAAATCGGACGTTTCGATCAGCCAATCAGACTTTCCCCGCCTAAAATTGTTTCACATTATCCTGAAATGTATTATAAAAAGAGTAGTAGAATAGGGAGGGGTAGTTGCTAGTTGCGGTGGATGCGGTTGATGCTGTCTATGCTGGTGATGACTTATGCTTGCACGATTTCTGGTCCTATGGAGATCTTTGGGACTGTAACGTGCTGAGCAAAGAACTTTCGGACTTTGAGCTTTGACGTGCTTTATTTGGACAATTTAATGGCTAATTCAGTTAAGCAGAGCCAATGAATTAGAGAAAATCCAGATAGCAAGAATAGGTAAATATAATGTCCGGCGATTTAATTATTTGATCTAGAAAATTCTAAAACTTTGATGAAATAAATGCTAATATTAAATGCAATGAAATTTTAGATAAACAAATATTAATTAACGGAAATTATGAGTTTGTGGTTTTTCGTTAAAGGGAATAAAGGATTCTGAGTCTTAAAATGTGTTTTAGTTAGTTCTAAATCACCATCTACCAATCCAACTAATTGGTCCGTCGACCAAGTGGGTTTAGTGCCTTGATGTTTGGGATTAGGAATCTATAGGTGACTACCAATAATGAATATTCTGTAAAATAACTTTTTCTTCCCTATAGGTTATAAGGTACCCCCCCACATGTCCATTGCGATATCATCATCCCTTCTGTGTGCAGACTCGTGAGTCAGAGACATGTGAGTGTTGGTGTTATGGGCCCCACCAAATGACTGCATGTGTGAATGAGCTAGTGTCAAGTTGGGTCTGCGACGCAGGGAGGATAGTTATATGATTTCCTTCTTTTTCTCTCTCTGGTCCCGCGCTGGATCAGTTTTTCTGGTAGCAGGATGAGGGTTTTATTGCATTGGTTTGGTGATTATTGCTTATTGATTTGCTTATTGATTTTCCTATTTAGAATATTGATTATTGATTGCAGATGTTGGATAAGTATTGGTTTATGTATTAACACTCTATGCTGATTTGCGTCGTGTTCTATGTTGTGTGACGACTTCTGGGATGTAGGAAGTCGGAAGTTTGTAATGATTCCGTAGTAGGGCAGATTGTTCGCTGCTCTCGGGAAAGACGGAATTATTGTGCCCTGTAGGTACACATGGAAAACGTGTGATGATTCAAGTTGCACGACGCATTGTTTGGGTTCGATTTGGTAACATCGTCGTGTGTTGCCGTTAGGGATATTTTCTGTATGAAAGAAGTGTATGGGTAGCGAAGGCCACCTGTGAAATTTGGTCTTAGGTACCAGGAGTCCAGAAGGCACTCTGATTACACTTATCACTGGAAGGGTAATAGGTGTTCCCTAAGCTTGTTAGAAGGATAAAGTAGAGGGAAGTGCTACTTTATTAACGAGTGTAATAATTCTGTAGTAGGGCAGATTGTCCGCTGCTCTTGGGAAAGACAGGATTCTGTGTGAATGAACTACATTTTTAGTATGAATGTGTGTAAATGAAATAGCATTCAGGTTAATTGTGAAACTCTGGTTTTAATTCTCAGGAGCATTGGGTCTCCAACAGGTGTTTTATTTCTAGAGAAATGGTTAACTAATGCTCGCTAGAAGGGTAAGGTAGAGGGAAGCGCTACTTTATCGACGGATGTAATGATTCTGTAGTAGGGCAGACTGTTCCCTGCTCTCGGGAAAGACGGAATTTTTGTGAAAAAGGTCAAGACTATCTCTTTCGTTAGCGAAACAGATAATGGTGGCGTTTTTATGTCGTTACTAATAGAATTTTATTAAAAAGTGAATGTAAAAAGTTTGCCGATAAAATTTGTAAAGGAGCGGTCAGCAGAAGCAGGAGTAGCGAGAAAAGCTGACGTCAGAAAGACCGCCCTGGGATTGGTTAGTCAGTAAAGGACGTAGACGCTCCTAATTGGTGCGTTGGTGTACGCCGCGCTAGGAGTGGAGAATTACAGGGTGACGTAGATGCCCCGGATTGGTGAGTTAGTGTGAGTCACTGAGTCGCGCTACGATTGGATAAAACAAACAAAATAGTCGTAGAAGAAATCTAGCAATACAGAAAAGAGAAAATGATGTATTACGATCCACCAGAAAAAGAGAAAAAGTCCTGGTTCGGTAAAATCAAGAACTTATTTAAAAGGGACAAACCGATTGTGACTAGAGAGGGACAGTTGCTTCCTCCAGCCAAATCACCTGCATCCTTTATGGTTGCGAAATATGGATATCATACATGTATATGGTTAGACAATTGGGCGAAGTATACAAAAGATGATGGAGTTTTAGCATTTCCAGAACATGGTTAATTTAATTTAGCGGTTTTGAGAAATTTGAGAGAAAGAATGATGACATTAGAACCGAGACCTAGACCTACACAGTTTTGAAGCATTAACAGAATGGGAAGATGAGATGTATGACAGAGGTACAGATTTATGTTTGGCAGACGCTATGGACAAGAGAATCATGATGATAGAATGAAGAGATCGCGAAGTGCAAATATGACTGATGGGTTGTTTCCTATGAGAAATGTTGAAGAGACTACTAGTAGAAAATGTACAGAAAAAAGAAATAATACAGGATTAGAAGGTTATAAGTATGGTGTGCATGAGTCGGAGGATGATGTTCTTGAGGACATGTTTTATAAAAATCCACCCCTGTATCAACCAAATTTCACATTATTGACACCCAGTGCCTCGGTAAAAGAATCACCACAGAATATAAAATTTGAAACAGTACCACATGAGGTAGGAAGAAATAATCCTTTTAGAGAAACAGACAATACTCAACCCAGTCAAATGGCAAATGAAAATTCATCAGAATTAGCCAGAACTACTTTAGAGTTAACTGAGAAGATTAGGGAATTGACTAAAAATATGGAAGCTGTAACTGTTCCTGTAACAATGGGACCTGTAATGCCGATTTTTATCAAACAAAAGGATAGTGAGCATTGTCTGACGATTCCTTATAACGGTAACAGAGAAAATGAAATACAAAGAAGAGATACAAGAAAAAATTCATGGTGTCAAACGGTAGGAAATTCTGAACAAAGTACTCCTAAAAATTTGACAGTAAATCAAAGTTTAACAAATAGAGCAATAATGACGACAGAGCCAGAACCACGATCACCAAAAGGTTTAGAACAGACACAAAATGAATTGATTCCCGTAGGTCCTACTTCTGATGAATTAAGTTAATGGCTAAGAAGTTTACAGCAAAAGGATGCTGAGCCCAGACCTTTAGATGTGTCTAAATTAAAAATAGTGTTAGAAGAATTAATAGTAGGGACTATTCCTACGGAAACGTTAAAAACCTATCAGGATGAAGAATGAATGTTCTTATGCAAAAGTATAACGTGGAGAGCGAGAAATTTACATGAAAGATTAGAAGGAGTAGCAAATAAAATGGGTATTGACTTCGAAAAGGTAAAGTCATTGCAAAAACCATACAGAGTAGATTTTTCTGGAAAGGACATTGAAAATTTGAATACTACAGGACGAATAACTCAAATTAAAGATTTAATTATTTTACTGAGAAAATGGGGCGATATAGACAAATGGAAAAGTAGATGGTTTCGAAAACGAGAGGATGCAACAGATAAAACGTTTACAGCTTACCCGGTAAGAGAAAAGGAAAAGGTATTAACGGAGTGTCCCATGAGAGAGATTCCAGGTGGAGGCTATGTACATGTCCACTGGACCAGACAAGATATTTTGTCATTTACCAATGATTTTCCACAACTGCGCGAGAAGCCAGTCGAGTGGTATAGGCAGGTAGACAGGTTTGCAAAATTATCAAAAGTTCTCTGGATTGATTTGAATAGCCTATTTGACATAATTGTACCTGCAGATTTATGGACAGGATGTAAAATAACGATAAGCTGGCCTACACAAGAATACCCCAGAGATCCAAAAACAGGTGCCCCTGATCCAGAAGTAATGAGAAAATATGAACAAGTGATTACCTTTTTGAAAAATAAAGTACCTCCTAAAGAAACTGATTGGGTAAAGATTGATAGAACTCATCAAGAAGCGAAGGAATCCGTACATGCTTATTACGAAAGGTTTATTCTTGCCTTTAAACAGTTTAGTGGTGATGAAAATTTGAGTGAGAAAGATCTGAGTCATTTTGTATATCGATTTGTGTATGGGTTACGACCTGAAGTAAGTGAAATGATTAAACAACATACAGTAGATTGGCAAAATGAAAAGATAGATGAAGTACTGAAACATGCAAAATATTTTAGTGATGAGATTGAAGCCAAACAGTGTAAGTTTAAAAAAAAAGCTATGTGGGCTCAAGAAAAAGTGGCAGAGAGACAGGAAGCTCAATTTATTGAACAAGCAAATAATACGGGCATGAGACAAAAACCTAGCATGGGAAAAGGGAAAGGACAAATTAATTTAGATAAAGCCAAAAAGAAATGGCCATGTCATAATTGCAGAGGGATAGGGCATTGGAAAACTGAGTGTAAATTTCCCCCAAGTGCTAATGGTGATAATGCATCATTGAATCCACAGGTGCAGAATGAGGTGAGTTGCCAACTGCAGCAGGTTGTTGCCCAACAGAATCAGGCGCCAAAACCGCCTCTTCCACAGAGCATAAATCCTCAGATACAGTAATGAGACAGGATTCTACAACGAAGAACAGGTAACTAAACTGCCGCGCGCTAGTGCTGTTTCGCAGTATTGGCTACAACGCGATGAGAGTGAGTCAGAAGACAGTTATTGACGGTCTCGAGGGGAGGAAGAGGAGTGCGTACTTGGCCCAACTCTAGAAGTAGACCAGACAGGCCCATTTGTGGATGGAAAGGTAAATGACGAAAACATTACTTTCCTAGTAGATACTGGTGCTACTCGTTCAACTGTTAGGTCAGCTGATGTTAAAAATCTTCCTCTCTCGGACGAAACAATCCAAGTAGTTGGAGTATCCAATAGACAGATAAAAACGTATCTCACTGAACCAGTTATAGTTAACATAGGGACATTTTCCAAAATGCACCGTTTTGTCGTGTGCGATTCAAGCCCTGTAAATTTGTTAGGGAGAGATTTACTGTGCAAGATGAATTGCACCATCTTTTGTACTCCAGATGGTATAGCATTTGAGACTCCAGATGAGGATGTACTGTATAAATGACTATGGCTAATATGGAACCTGAGATTACTGAGGCATTTGCTGTATTTAATCCCGAGGAGCTGCCTCGAAGAATTGAAAAAGACAGTAAAGACAGAGGGATGGGGTTTCACAGGAGAAGATGTGGGATTAATGAAAAATGTAGATCCCGTAAAAATTGCTGTAAAAGAAGGAGTAAGTTACCCAAATATTCCACAGTACAAATTGACACCCGAGATAATTACAGGAGTTACTCCCATAATCGACAGGATGATTAAGCAAGGTATTTTGAGAGAAATAATTAGCAGTTCATGTAATTCACCAATTATGGGCCTGAAAAAGCCTAACGGAACATTTAGAATAGTGCAAGACCTGAGAAAAATAAATAAAATTGTTGTATCATGTTCTCCCATTGTATCAAATCCATCTGTGATTTTCTATCAGATTCCTCATGATGCGGAATGGTATACAGTGATTGATTTGTGTCATGCTTTCTTTTCCATTCCATTGCACCCTGACAGCCAACAGATTTTTGCATTCCGGTTTGGCGAGCGTATTTTGGCATGGTGCCGAATCCCACAGGGGTATACAGAGAATCCCTCAATATTCAATCAGATATTGAAAAAGTCCTTAGAAGATTTAAAAATGCCTGAAAGTTCAGTTCTGGTCCAATATATAGACGATTTGCTTGTGGCATCAAGAACTCGAGAAGCTTGTGTAGTGGATAGCATTGCATTGCTGAATCATTTGGCAGATGGAGGACTTAAAGTATCCCCATCGAAACTGCAATTCTGTCAGAAAGAAGTACAATATTTACACAAAATTGAAAAAGGACTGAGAAAAGTAACTGCAGATAGAATCAAGATAATAAAAGGAATGAGAGCCCCAATGACGCCCAAGAGAAGTGAGAAAGTTTCTTGGAATGGTTGGATATTGTCGTCAGTGGATAAGTAACTTTTCCCTGATTGCAAAACCTTTGGTACGCTTGACGAGAAGTGATGTAAAAGACCCCATTGAATTAAATAAAGAAGAGTTAACAGCCTTTAAACAATTGAGAGACAGTTTGTGTGAAGCACCAGCACTTGGCATGCCTGACTATGAGAAAGAGTTTGAACTCTACTGCAGCGAAAGAAATGGATGTGCACTTTCTGTATTAATACAGAAACATGGAAAACTGAGGAGACCCATTGCATATTTTTCAGCTATATTAGACCCTGTAGCTGTAGCATTGCCTGGTTGTTTGAAAGCTGTAGCAGCCACCTGTAAGAGTCTGGAACAGAGTTAAGGAATTGTGATGGGATATCCTGTGCGAGTGTTTGTACCTCATGATGTGGCAATCCTTTTAACAAGGAGCCGCACTCAGTTCATGACACATAGTCATCTGACTAAATATGAGAAAGTCATCCTAGGTGCAATGAATATGATCCTTGTAAGATGTCTGAATGTGAATCCTTCAACATTATTGCCAGACGCTGAGAATGTGGAAGTCAGAGACGATGTGGATCATGACTGTTTGGAAGTACTTGATTTCTGTACCAAACCACTTCCTGATATAAAAGATGTACCCTTGACAGAAAGTGACTATGTGATGTTCGTGGATGGATCATGCTTGAGAACGGATGAGGGAATTCTGAGTGCAGCATATGCAGCATATACAGTAGCAACTGTATTGGAAGCATCTTGCCTAAAAGGAGTAAAATCAGCCCAGATTGGTGAACTTTTTGCGTTAACAAGAGCAGCCCTGGGCGTAGTGGGCGTAGTGAGGCTACGTGAAGCATTACGAAGTGGGGGCAAATCTACGCCCACCCGCACACTTCGCGTAGCCCCACTACACGCCACCTGCCTCCCTCCCGCCCTCATTTTACAATTACTTTTAAACAATACATAAAGAAAATTACTTACCTGAGCTGGCGGGCGCCCCACGCATGCACATTCGTGAGGAAGAAGCTATCCAGGAAGCAGAAAGATGGAGCCCCGGGATTCGGCAGCTCAGGTAAGTAATTTTCTTTATGTAGTGTTTATAAGTAATTGTAAAATGAGGGCGGGAGGGAGGCGGGCGGCGGGCAAATCTGCTCCGCTTGGGGTGTGCGTAGTCTGCCCCTGCTACGCCTACTTTGCGAAGCGTGAAGTGGGCAGTACTACGCACACTCCGCGGGCGGAGCGGACTTTTCAAACAGACATGATATAATGCAAAATTTAGACTTGTAGCTGAAAGCCTTTGTCAAAGATGTCTTATATGTCAGGAATTCAATCCTGGAAGAAAAACAGTGGTAAGTCTGGGAACAATAGGACGAGAAGGAGGGCCTTTCACCAGAATGCAGATTGACTTCATTGAAATGTCCCCCTGTAACAGGTTGAGGTATTTTTTAGTGATGGTTTGTCTGTTCTCCCGATGGGTGGAAGCATATCCAACAAGAAGTGATGGAATTACAGTAGCCAAGCTATTATTGAGAGAGTTTATTTCTAGGCTTGGTTTTCCAGTTACGATCGAGTCAGATAGAGGAAAACATTTTCATAATGAAATCATGAAATTAATTTGTGAAGCATTGAATGTACAACAGAACCTACATTGTTCCTATCGCCCAGAGGCTTCTGGTGTGGTGAAACAAGTAAATGGCACCATTAAAAATAGACTGGGAAAATGTGTTTAGCCACAGGTTTGAAATGGCCTGATGTCTTGTCTCTGGTACTCATGACTTAGATCTATTCCAGATAGGAATACAGGTTTGAGTTCCCATTAAATTGTCATGGGAAGAGCAATGCGACATGTTTTCATACCAGTCAACAAGCTATTGCCTATATCTAATGACTTGGTGTTGGATTATTGCAAGGGGTTGGCTGATTCCGTTCATTCTGTGTTCCATCAGGTTGGATCTGGGCCACCACTCCTGAAAAGAAGCCAGCTCATGATTTGAGCCCAGGAGACTGGGTGAGAATAAAAGTGCACAGAAGACGAAATTGTTTGGTCCCACGTTGGGGAAAACCACATCAGGTGATTCTGACCATGACAACAGCTGTAAAATGTGCAGGAGTAAAGAACTAGATTCATGCTAGTCACACCTTGCGAATTCCAAACCCAGTGGATAACAAGGAAGGAGAATACTTTGAAAAATCAGATACAAGTTCTGAATCAGATACTGAAGAAATAAGAACAAGACAAACTCCTGAAAGGGGGGAGTTAGAACCAAGTCCAGTTATTGCACCAGAGAATCTTCCTCTAAGGAGAAAATTACAGATTTCTGACACCAGCCCAGAATCAGACACTGAACGAGTACAAGCACACAAGAGTGGGAATATAAACAGTGAAGAGACTGTCAAAGAAATCCTTGATAAAGAAGTACCGAGTGAAAATTCAAGAGAAATTCCACCTGAAATAACAAAATTAGATGGTAAGGTACCAGATACAGAGAGTGAGGGAAAGATTTTTGCGGAAGACCCCCGAGGAGTTGTAGGGAAATCACACATCCAGGTAGAAGAAGGGACAGTTAGTCAGCAGGAAGATTGTGTGGAAGAACCACGAGGAGGGATAGAAGTAGGTAATAAAAAGGAAGTGATGGAAAGAAAAACTACTGAAGGTAAAGGTCAAGTTGGGACTGAATCAGAGGACAGTGATGAAGAAATACCAGAAGGTCATGGAGAACTGAGAAAAATGAAAAAGGAAGTAAGTTGAAAAGGCCAGCAAGGGATGAAATTTGGCCTAACAAGATAAAGAGTTTAAGATACAGATTGACACAAGTAAATTCATCTAGAGCAGAACAGGTGAATGAGGTGTCTAGCCAAGAGAAAACAAAAGACGTGAAACAAACAACAGTAGAAGAAAGTAAGAGAACAAGAAAACCTAACCAGAAGTATAAGTCACCGGAATGGTCATATGTGACACTGCCTGAAGTAAAAGAAGAGGCAGACAGCCAAGGGGATCTAGAGGTGACTGTACCAGGAGTGGTTGAGGAAGACGAAGAATCGGAAATCCTGAGAGTTTTCTTGTCTGACATCGGAGAAGAGACGGATGTTCAGGAAATTCTGCATCAAGACTACGAAAGAAAAGTGAAAGACGATCAAATGCCAAACTGAAGAGACCAAAAGTGTTCTGAAGGAAGAAACAATAATTTACCAGAAAATACATAATCTGAAAGAACCAAGTAGGTGCTTAGAGCCTTGGGTTAGACAAAACTAGTTGTGAAGTAGAAGAGGCTAAGTCAAAAGACACTGGTCATTTTTCGAAATGGCAAACACAGAAAATAGAAAATCTAAATGTGTGTTCCTTAGAAGATGGTTCAAAATGTGCTGTTGTTGTACAGGATTACTAATGCTTCTGTGGAGTGCGTTGTCTTTGATGGTTTCATTTAAGTTTACATTAGAAACAATAGAAGGTCATAGCGAAAATAAGACTAATGAAGAAAAGATTCAAAAGATTTACCCGAATAAAATAGATAGAAATTATTTACATAAAGATAGGTCCATAACTGATTTTTCTAACAATGTTTTTTCAAAATTATTATATGAATATCTGAAGACGATGGACGTGAGCGATTGTTACTTCTGTATGCAGTTGCCTGCATCAGTATCTGAGGGAGTGACATATCATCATCTCCCTGTGACATATGGAATAACCTGTAGTGTATTAACAAGTTTGTTTTATAAAATAGGGAAACTAGAATATTATTTTTCTGATGTAGATAACCTATTTTCACAAATACCTGTAGTTAACAAGCTGAATAAAGTAAAACCTGCTACAGTGTTAGGTGAATTTTTCTTAGAAACTAAAGAATTAACATTAGAGTCAATATTTAGAAACAATCTAACTTGTAATTTAAAGAAGGAGGAGAAAACGTTTTTAGACATGGTAGAAGAAAGAAGATTGAAGATGCAAAAGAAGGTACCTGAGGGAAAAGATGAAAAGACAGTCTGGGATGTTGAAAGAGAGAAACATTTGAAAGGAGAAGCTAGTCCAAAAATGGCTTTAGATTGGCCTCAGAAAGGGAAGTTGTGTATTAGAAGGAATCAAACTGCATATGGTAATTATTTTGTAGGCACAAGTGATTGGCATGATACTTATAGAATCATGGGAGGATGGGGATTTAAAGGAGGAAATGAAACGGTTTTTCCTGGATTTTATTTTATCTGCAGGAACAAAGCATATTATCGATTGCCAGATCACTGGTATGGCACATGTTATCTAGGCCTGGTTTTCCCAAAGATATTCTATGCGGGAAGAGGAAAAGATGGTGCACATGAGATAGGTAGACAACTAACACGTAGAAGTAGAGAATCTTGGTCAGAAATTGTAGGAGACATTTTTGGAGCACTGATACCAGCAGTGGGAATATCTCTAAATGCCCATAAAGTTAGAAAATTATCAACAGTAGTGGATCGCTTGTCAAAAAACACTGCTGGAGGGTTTTTATTTGTAAACACTGAAATGGTTGCCATGCGAGCCATGGTAATGCAAAATCGACTTGCCCTTGATATAATTTTGGCAAAAGTGGGTGGAGTCTGTGGAATGCTGAAGGTTCAACATTGTTGTACTTACAAAGTCAAGATTTGAAGCCGTATATTAAAAATATAACTGATTTGCATGAGGAGATTGTTCCACTGGAGGCTGAAGGTATTCAGGAAAAGATTGGGAAAACGTTTTCTATTATTAAGAACTTTTTATTAAAATTAGGTAGTACCTTTATTGGTAAAATTCTATTTCCAGTAACATGTGTGATTATTTTAGTATTCATTTTAAGATTAGGATGTCTATGTAGCAAAAGAAGAAAATTACGAAATCCCATAAAAAGAGAAACTGTAAAGAATAGAGAGAAGGAAAGAAAAGAAAGAGAGTTTGAAGGAGTAGAATTAGAAGAGTGGAAAGAGAACATGTATAGAAAAAACAAGAGAAGAGTAGACAGGTGAAACAGTAATGTGAACTAACAAAATGTTAAGAGAACTGAATTCATTTCCATTTACAAAATTTTTCTAAATTTAAAGGCAATGTGGTGATGTTAAAAATCACCAAAGGGGGGATTGATGGAGCAAGTAGAACGGAATTTTGTATACCTCCTCTATTTTTGCATGAAAAGACTAACCATATAACTTACTGATTATAGTTTTACTAACAGTGTGGTGTGGTAACCTAACCCAACCTTTGCATACACAAATTACACGTGGGAAATTGCTATTTGCATGGCAAAATAACTCGAATGATTAAAATATGTACGCATATTAATAGTAGTACATGTGGTAATAGATATCACATGATTTATGTTGCTTATGTGATGTTTGCATTCCTGAGTGGATCCAAAAGGTGAATAGTATCGCTTTAAATTCCGCTATATGCTAGGAAAACACTAATATAAAAAGGGATTAGTGAGGGTATAACATTAGAATCATTATTTATTTGTATTAATTATTCCTTTGTGTTTGTTTCGCTTAAATTATCATTTGGGCCTACCACAAAATGGAGTCGAAAATCGAGTTCAGAAGTGGCCACAGTCTCGTGAGCGCGATACCTACTGCGCAGACTCGGATGGCTCCGTGAACTTCCCAACGAACCCTGTACACCATGTCCTCAGCCAAGGATAGGATCTTGGTGGGCTGCCAAAGGCATGGATAGTAAAAATCGTTTTAAAATGAACAATCGAATCATACAAGTAAAAACCAAGACTTTGTAACATAAGGACTATGTCATCTCTGGGAGTGAAACAGCAAAATCCATGAGAAACCATGATGAACAAAAATCGGACATTTTCGATCAGACAATCACAGACTTTCTCCGCCTAAAATTGTTTCACATTATCCTGAAATTTATTATAAAAAGAGTAGTAGAATAGGGAGGAGTAGTTGCTAGTTGCGGTGGATGCGGTGATGCTGTCTATGCTGGTGATAACTTATGCTTGCACGATTTCTGGTCCTATGGAGATCTTTGGGTCTGTAACGTGCTGAGCAAATACATTTCGGACTTTGAGCTTTGACCTGCTTTATTTGGACAATTTAATGGCTAATTCGGTTAAGCAGAGCCAATGAATTAGAGAAAATCCAGATAGCAAGAATATGTAAATATAATGTCCGGCAATTTAATTATTTGATCTAGAAAATTCTAAAACTTTGATGAAATAAATGCTAATATTAAATGCAATGAAATTTTAGATAAACAAATATTAATTAACTGAAATTATGAGTTTGTGGTTTTTCGTTAAAGAGAATAAAGGATTCTGAGTCTTAAAATGTGTTTTAGCTGGTTCTAAATCACCATCAACCAATCCAACTAATTGGTCCGTCGACCAAGTGGGTGGAGTGCCTTGATGTTTGGGATTAGGAATCTATAGGTGATGAACGATAATGTATATTCTGTAAAATACCTTTCCCTTCCCTATAGGCTATAAGGTACCCCGCACACATGTCCAGCACGATATCATCATCCCTCCTGTGTGCAGACTCGTGAGTCAGAGACGTGTGAGTGTTGGTGTTATGGGCCCCACCAATGACTGCATGTGTGAATGAGCCAGTGTCAAGTTGGGTCTGCGATGCAGGGAGGATAGTTATATGATTTCCTTCTTTTTCTCTCTCCGGTCCCCCGCTGGATCACTCTCATCATTGCCTTCCTGCATAACCTCTGTGCTTAGCTTGTTGCCCCTACTCTGCTTACCCCTGCCCTCTGATGTCTGTGTGCATACCCCTGCTCCCTCCTTTATGCCCACCATATTTAATGGACCTGTCCAGGTTCCATAGCCCTGTCCCCTCCCTCCTGTCCTCCATGGTCCATGTTGCTGCCACTCCCTTCTGCTCCTCCTGCCTGCCCTGCATGGTCTGTTGTGAAGCCCCTTCCCCAGCCCTCTTTTATTGGTGCCCAGCCACTATCCTTCCCTTCTGTCCTTCATCATACTTTGTACATCCCCCAGTCCTCTCCCTCTTGTCCACCATGGCTGTTGTGCTGCCACTAACTCTACCACTTCTCATATATGGTTTTCTGTGCTGCCACAGCTCCTACCATGTGCCCTGTGTGGTCAGCTTGCTGCTCATGATTCCTTCCCACCTGCCCTCCATTGTCTGTGTATATGCTGTTATAGTCTGATTATTGACCTCCATGGTGTGTTGCGCTTCCATTTCCCATCCTGCCGGCCCTCCATGTGCAGACCCCTATCCCCTCCCTCATGCCTTGTCTGGTCCATTGTCATGCCCCTGCCCCATCCCTCCTGCCCTTCATTGTGTTTGTTAAGCAGCAACTGTCCTTCCTGTCTGTCCGGTATAGTCAGCTTGCTGCCCTTGCCTCTTTCCCCTCAGCTCTCTGTTGCCCATTTGCATGGCCCAGTCCCCTACCCATTACTTTCCATGGTCCTTTGTGCTGTACTGCCATCCCGCTTTCCCGGTGTGGTGTATTGTGCTGCTGCAACCTCTGACACCTGCTCTGCAAGGTCAGTTTTTTGCCCCTGCCATCTCCCTCCTGCCCTCTCCTATCCAAGTCCATGTCCGTACCCCATTTCTCCTGCTCTGAGTGATACAATGTACTTTACTTGCCAACATTCCGAACTTGATAAGAGGTAGATTTTGAAAAAAACCAAATGGGGAATTGATTTCCTGCATTAACCTACAATGAATAAGAGGAGATTTTAGGCAGGAGACATACAATAAATCCCTTTTGGGCTTAAAAAACATCAGGAGTCTCCTGCCTGTATCAGGTCTCTGTTGGCATGGATGGTTGTACTACCACTGCTTAATCCTTCTGCCTCAATTGTCTTTTGTATTGCCACAGCATCTCTTGTCTGTACAGCATGGTTGGTTTGTTACCCCTGCCCCCCTTTGCCCTGCCCTCCATGGTCCATTGTACTTCCACTTCCCATCCCACCTGCCCAGTGTGGTCAACTCATTGCCTTTACAGCCTTCTCCATGAGAGGATCTTATTCCCATAGAGATTATGGTTAGTGCTCTAAACAACTAAAATGAGGACATATTTTCTGGGTTCTCAAATAGCCACAAAACACTTAAAAATATTTTGATATCTTTATGTTTTTTTTATCCAGTTGATTACATGATTATATTTTACACTTAAGGGAGAAGATGTGACATTATGGCCAGACCTGCAGACTTTGCAACTCGAAAACTAGGTTTGAATTTTGGCATCAGCTCGACATCTTGTGATTCTTCGAAAATCACTTAATCACCCCATGCCAAAACCCAAAATGAATTTGTACTTGTGTAATGTAATTGATGCTCATATGAAGCATTTCAATACCTTTGGGTCAAGTCTACACTATATAAAACTGCAATAAATCAAGAACATTAAGTGTTCTGCACACGTCTGTCATTGGGCTTTACTTTGGCTTCATTTGGGTGATATTTGTGTTATATTTGGGCTCTTTCTTCTCTAGTTACCATCTTGGGAGACTTATTTGTAATGAAGCTCCCTAATTTCCTCATTTACTGAAGTTTCATCAGTAGAAAATGCTTTCAGTTCACTACTTTGATTCCATCAAGATGGCGTTCAGATGTGCCACACTTTTGGCATAAATTCAGAATGTTAGCACATCTAGTTGCTCATTAGAACACTGTAAAAAAGTTACTGATCACCAGGAAGCTGGCAGGTTGCTGCTGGTGTTGAAAGTGCAATTTTTCTTTCTAACCATAATTTCTCTGACAAATCAAACCCCCCTCATTTTGTCCCTTTCTAAATTAAATGTTTTAAGTTTTACCAGTTTGATTCAATCAACATGGCTGAAGGTGTGTCATACTTTTGTCATAAGTACAACTGTTAGCACTCTATTTGTTCTTTAGAACACTCTGGGAGGCTGTGGTAGAACACAAGGGGATAAACTGATAGGCTACTACTGTTGGAAGTACATGATTTTACTGAGAATGTCACACTTCATTTTCATATGGCTGAGAAAGATAGTGTGAATTTACAGAAAAATACTCTCATTTTTGCTTCTGCAACACCTTCCATAACCTCTGTGGGAAAATCATGAGAAAAGAGTTTACTCTCAAAGTTGATTCATGAAATCCCAGCAGAAGGCTTTTTTTCACAGGGTAAAATCACATTAGCACACACAATAATTCCTATAATTAGCATGGCACCATTAACAAATGATTTATATTGTAAGCAAAATCTGTTATCACCCTTTATATATTCTCTTTTTTGTGACCCTCAAAACCTGCCATTCACTGAAATTTATTTCAATGATGTGTTATCATGTGTATTGGTCCCAAGATGGCTGCCAACACTTCCTGGTTGAAGTGTTGGGAGCTAGTCTGATCCCACCATAGGATCTCTGCTTAGACTCCGTCCAGATATACAAATTTGTTTTCCCTTAATATATCGAAGACCACTGAAGGGGTTTACACCAAATAACAACAAGCATTGGCATAGCCAATAGGTCTCGCCTTTGGGACCTTATAAGTGTTTAGCCATGCAACACATTATCAGAATAGCCAATGTGTCACAAAAACCAAAATAATTATATGAAAACGGTCTCATAATTATCACCCACTTTCCGGAGGGTCCTGGATGGTCTTTGTACCATCATCTGTCCAGCGCCAGTCTGACTGTGCCCCGGGGCTAGTCTAGTTCATGCACCGAGGTAGCTATTTACAGCTGCCACAGTTTCAGCCAATCACAGAGTAACTCCAAGTTGCAGCCTGCCCGAGGCTCAGCCAATGAGAGAAGAATTAGGGTGGGCCTACTGAAACCTGCGATGTCCTGTTCCAAAACCAAATGAAGCGAGTGTAATACTGCTAGTCTTTCTGACCAATCCAAAACTGGTTACAGTTTTCAAACCAAATTTAAAGCACAATACAGTTTATATGGCCCTACAGCCTATAAACTACTGACAAGCTCTCACTAGCCATTGAATTCTGGGGTTTGTAGTCATGCCGGTTCTAATGGATGAACAAGAGAGCAACCCTAGAATGCAAGAGCCTGCAAACTTTAGCGTGGCGTTGGTGCCTGGTATGGGTACTGTTAGCCCCAAAATACACTATTTTGTTGAGTCGCATGTGGATCAACAGAGGGCCCCAGGACTAGTGTTTGTGGGTTGGGTGCATCACCACGCAGACATCTGACACTTGAGGGCAGAGGTTACGTGTTTGGCCCCGGCTGGGACTGCTGTGGTAACAGGTGTTTTTGTGGCTATATGTGTATATTAAGTGTAAGACAAAGGCAGGGCATCTCAGCCTGAGACACACGGCGAGAGACGGCGAGGCTGTAAAGGGTGTTCGAGGGGCATCGCCTATAAAGCGCTAGCCAGCTGGGCTGTCCCTCATTTGTCAGACTGTTTGATCAAACGCAGAGATGCTACTGAAATGAATATATCGTTGCAAACTGCTGAAGGCCAAATATTAGGCATGCACCGGGTAATTAAAGCGAGGCACTGGAATTATGCGATTGTCATTATTGTTTTACACATTTAACACACAATGCTGCGTCATGTGCAGATTTGAACAAAAAAGACGTCTCAAGCTCCAAACAAGGTTAAAAAGTTACTAAAAACATGGAGACACATGACCCCAGCAAGTGGAAGGCCCTTCGCACAGGTTGACTGGCCATGTTTCATTCCTTATGGCTGTATTTGGTTGTTAAACTGGTGCTAATGAGGGGGAATATTTGCTCAAACAGTGTTACCATGAGCAGAAATGCAAAAATAATTAATGAAGTAATACCATCACAAAATGTACCGCATTGCTCTGCATACTTGACTTTTTCTTGCCACATAATTTAGTCAACCATGCTGCATAATTTGGTCCTTCCTTGCTGCTGAATTCGTGGCCCTAGTATGAAATCACTGAATATATGGTGCAATGTTTGACATCACTTGTAATCTTTGACACCACTGAAGTAGGCTTTTCTTTGCCAAGATGAGTGGAGCTTCAAGATTGTCTAATTCACTGGTCCGTGGAGTAGTAAAGGTGCCTTGTTGCAAATTAGGAAATCCTTTCTGCATTGGAAGCCAGAGTGACATGGCATGAGCTGGTGTACAGGAGGTGCTACAGCCTCTGAAAGTTGCAGCAGCGGCTTACTCGGGCCCAGCTCTACCAGCTTTTTACTCCCCTGTGATGGGGAAAGGTCGCCTGGCAGCAGGTCCGCCTCGGTTCCTGTTTTGTCCAAGCAGAAAACTAACATTTAAATACCGAGTGCATTTCTATTTTTTTTTCAATATGTGTCTGTCGAACATGGTGCAACAAATGAACCACCCTAGCGCTTCGATGTCACTCTCTGGCTTTAGCGTTCTATAAATTGAGATGGGATGTTGTTATACTCCCATAGTAAACTACGACACCTCCTGACTTTACAATTTTGTCCCGCAATTACAGTGGCCACGGATCCCGAGGCTGGGGTGTGAGTGAGTAGAGTGGGAGCAGGGGGGCGCTGCTGAAGGGAGAGGAGTGTGGGTAGGGAGGCTGTGGAGACGGGGAGTAGCACGCATGCAGGGAGCACAACGTTGCGAGGAGACTGTGCAGGCAAGGAGCAGAGGAGGCATGAGCCAGGACTGCAGTGGGCAGCTAAGGGGGGGAGTGGACGTGGGGACAGAGGACTTGGTGGCACCCACTGCTCTAGCTACATGATGCAGACAGGAGCGTAGAGGCTCGTCCGTGACAACAGAGAACACCTCCTGAAGGATGGGAGCCTCAAACCTGGGAAACAATAGCCTGCAAAACAGCACCGGGATGCACAGGGGAGCGCGAGACAAGCAACTGAGGAGAGTAGAAACCAGACAGTGACCCCAATGGGGGAGGGTGCAGATAGGCTGGGACCTGCTAGTACAGCTGGGAGAGCTCGGTGGAGGCTGTAACCTGTCTCTGGGAAAGTACAGAGGAGGCGTAGGAATGCATACATGTAACCTAACCCACATGGAATGCAGCTGCCACCCCTGCGCGCCCCTGCTCGCTCCCAAGAGCAAAATGCTCTGGGAGTGAACCTTTGCTAAAGAGGTGGACCATGCTCCGCCTTTAGCCATTTGCAGGCTACGAAAAATAAATTACACAGGCAACAGCCAACCTAATGCGTGGGGGAAGTCCTAGCCACATGGAGAAGTTTGGAGTGCTCACAAGAAGCCTCCCATGGGGCAGTACATGCGCGCTGCGCTAGGCTGGACCTATAAAGCATCACCTACGGAACAAAATCTACCTTTCTGCCAAATTTGGTGTAATTGTGCCCAGCAGTTCGGACCGCATGTGTGTCTAAAGACACTATATGAATTAATATGAGAAACACACTTTTTTAACCCCACATTTTTCTCAGCCCCCACTAGATGGATCACCACCAAACTTTCCATGCACAACTAGAATCACCGAGGCACTCTTAAAAAAAATGTTTGTGACGATTTGTCAAATGGCGCTAAAGATACATTTTTCTTATGGAGACGTGGTCACAACTATCACTACTTACTGGCGACTGCCAGTAGGTAATATATATATATATTCTCTGAAAAAAACACAGGTTTCAGGGAAATTATAGTTAGTTGGACATTTCACTCATACAAAACCAGAGAGATTCGCCCATTATAGTTAGTTGAGCTAACTATAACTCGCACCCCCGCAATGCACTGCTGATGACGTCACATATTACATCACTCATGACATGGTCAGTGACATCACTGATGACATCCCAAATGACATCACTGATGACATAATCAAGAGACTGGGTGATTTTTAAAAGTTTAAGAATGTTAATTATAGATACGCAAAAGTGTATTGACGAATGAGTGGGTGTATGAGTGTCTGAATGGATGATTTAGTGGGTGCTTGACTGACTGGTTGAGTGAAAGATTAAATGTGTCTTAGTGAATACATGGGTGAATGACTAATCTGTGTGAATGTCTGTATCAGTTTGTCAGTTGGTGTGTAAGTGGCTGCATGGGTTGGTGAGTAGCTACATGAGTGTCTATATGGGTTAATTGTTGGTTGTCTGATTACCTGTATGGGTGCCTGAGTGTCTGTGTGGGTGGGTGGGGAGTTTGTGACTCCCTCTATGGATGTATGAGTGGGTGATTCAGTGGGTGTATGGGTTCATGAGTATGTCTGCGAGGGAATTTATGGGTGAGTGAGTGAGTGAGTGTGCTTATGGCTGTGTTGGTGAGTGAATGTTTGTCTCAGTGGTATATGTATGAGTAACTACATATGTGAAAGTGAAACGCAGTATATGTGAATGTTGGAGTATATACGTGACTATATGTGAGAGTGAGTGATTGTGAGAGTGGCTGTATGGATGTGTGTGCTTGTGTCAGTGATTGTATAGGAGAGTAAGTATGTGTTAGTATCTGTATGAATAAGTGAGGTGGTGTGTGTATAACTGTATTGGTGAGTAAATGACAGTGTGATTGAGTCTTTGGGTGACTGACTAGGTTTGTGAGTATCTCTGTGGATGAATGGTAGTATGTGAGTGTCTGTATGGGTGTATGAGTGCATATATCAGAGGCTGTATTGATGAGTGACTGCGTGTACGTGTGACTGTATCGGTGAGTGAGTGGATGTGTGTAGACCTATGAATCAGTGAGTGGGCATGTACTAATTGGTATTGGTGTGTCTATGGTTTCGAGAATGGTAGTCTGGATTTTAGAGTGGGTGTATGAAAGGTTATATTAGGGTGTGAGGAGGTGCATTAGATATTAAGGGGATGATAACATCAGTGATGTCATTTGAGATGTCATGAGTGATGTAATTGTGATGTCACTGACCTTTTCATGAGTGATGTAATATGTGACATCATCAGCTGTGTATTGCGGGGGTGCGAGTTTTAGTTAGCTCAACTAACTATAACGGCCACATTTCTCTGGTTTTGTATGAGTGAAATGTCCAACTAACTGTAATGTCCCTGAAACCTGTGGTTTTTTCAGGAAATTTCAAAGGTTTTTTAACTGCTAATTCCTAAATATAACGTACCAAAAACCTCTATTTTTTTCAGTGAATTTATAAGGTTTTTTAAATGCTAATTTCGGTAGAACATGTGCAGAAAGATGAAGAAAGGCACAGAAAGAAGCAAGAGAAGTGCAGAAAGAGGTAACAGAAGTCCGGAAAGAGGAAGAAAGGTGCAGAGAGAACCAACAGATGTGCAGAAACAGGCCTACTTTGACTGTACCTTACAACACACTCATACAAAATAGCCCAATCACCAATCCTTCTCCCAAGATGTCTTAAACCTAATTTTCACTATTAATTGACTGCTCAGAATGTTAGGCCTACCTACCAAATATAAAACAGCCATCCTAAGCATATCACTGTTGTAAGTCTGACCAAGTTTGTGAAGGTATGCATGCATATCTCTGCTTTTACAGAGTGACATGTTACATAAACATAACAATAGAAATACTTGAATACCTGTGTTTCAAATGAATACTCCGTAAATATATGTACAAAAAAGTGTATGTATTTCTTGCTGCTCATAATTAAGGGCACATGGCTATTCAATAATATATTTGAGGGGCTCTATAACACCTATATACAGAAGACATGTCTGCATGTGCAACTGAATGACAGAGCAGAACTGAAAACATTTAACTAGGCCTGGGCGGTAAATTCCGCTCCGCTCACGGAATTTGCGGAATTTGGGTAATTTCGCGTTCCACGGAGAACGCGGAATTGCCCAAAATTCTGCGTTCCGGGGGTTCGCGGCATTTTTTGCTTGTTTGTGTTCTCAAAATGCGTGTTTGCAAGATATTTCCCCCCGAGAATGCAAACCGCATTCACGAACAGGAAAAAAGCATCGCAAACAAGCAATTCCGCCTGTTCGCGGAATTTCTGCATGCTCGCGGAGATTTTTTACCGTTTCACAGAGATTTACGTAAATTCCACCCACCCCTACATTTAACCACCTACAGAAGAAGCAGAAGAAGCTACCCACTTTTTAAGATACCATCTTCAGATGCATAACACGTGAGAATACATATACAAGTAGACATATACCTCAGTCACAAGAGCATGCAGACCTTTAAACTTGACAACTTGCACTTCCCGTTTGAGTACAGAAAGAGGTGAGGGAAGTACAGAAAGAAGCAAGAGATGTGCAGAAAGAAACAAAAAAAATGCAAAAAGAAGGCACAGAGGTACAGAAAGAGGCAACAGGGGTGCAGAAAGAGGGAAGAGGGGTGGAGAAAGAGGCAAGGGGCTGCAGAAAGAAGCAATAGAGCTGCAGAAAGAAACAAAAGAAGTGCAGAAAGAGGCAAGAGTGGTACAGAAAGAGGGAAAAGGGGTGCAGAAAGAGGTAAAAGGGGGTGCTGAAAGAAACAAAAGAAGTACAGAAAAAAGTAACAGGTGCAGAAAGAGGCAAGAGGAATGCAGAAAGAGGGAAGAGGGGTGCAGAAACTGGTACGAGGGATGCAGAAAGAAGCAAGAGAGGTACATAAATAAGCAAGACAAGAGGAGAAAGGGGCAAGCAAAGTGCAGAAAGAAGCAACAGATGAAAAAAGGGGGAAGAGGGGTGGAGAAAGAGTCAAGAGGGGTGCCTAAAGAAACAAGAGAGGTGCAGAAAGAAATACAAGAAGTGCAGAAAGAAGCAACAGAGATGCAGAAAGGGGGAAGTTGGGTAGAGGAAAAGGCAAGAGGGATACAGAAAGAAACAAGAGAGGTGCAGAAAGAAATAAAAGAAGTGCAGAAAGATGGAACACAGGTGAAGAAAGAGGCAATAGGGGTGCAGAAAGAGGGAAGAGGGGTGTGAAAGGCATAAGGGGTGCAGAAAGAAGGGTACAGAAAGAAGCAAGAGAGTTGCAGAAAGAAACAAAAGAAGTGCAGAAAGAAGGACCAGAGGTACAGAAAGAGGCAAGAGGGGTACATAAAGAGGAAAGAGGGGTGCAGAAAGAGGCACAAGGGTTGCATAAAGAAGGGACAGAAGTGCAGAAAAAAGCAAAGCAAGTGCAGAAAGAAGCAACAGAGGTGCATAAAGAGGGATGAGGGGTAGAGAAAGAGGCAAGAGAAGTGTAGAAAGAAGCAACAGAGATGCAAAAAGGGGGAACAGGGGTGGAGAAAGTGGCAAGAGGGGTGCAGAAAGAAGCAAGAGAGATGCAGAAAGAAATAAAAGGAGAGCAGAAAGAAGCAAAGGAGGTGCAGAAAGACGGATAGGGCGGAGAAAGAGGCAAACGAAGTGCAGAAAGAAGCAGCAGAGATGAAAAAAGGGGGGAAGAGGGGTGGAGAAAGAGGCAAGTGGGGTATCTAAAGAAACAAGAGAGGTGCAGAAAGAAATAAAAGAAGTGCAGAAAGAAGCAACAGAGATGCAGAAAGGGGGAAGTTGGGTAGAGAAAAAGGCAAGAGGGATACAGAAAGAAACAAGAGAGGTGCAGAAAGAAACAAAAGAAGTGCAGAAAGATGGAACACAGGTACAGACAGAGGCAAGAAGAGTGCTGAAAGAGGGAAGAGGGGTGCAGATAGAAGAAAGAGAGGTGCAGAAAGAAGCAAGAGAAGTGCAGAAAGAAGCAACAGAGATGCAGAAAGGGGGAAGTTGGGTAGAGAAAAAGGCAAGAGGGATACAGAAAGAAACAAGAGAGGTGCAGAAAGAAACAAAAGAAGTGCAGAAAGATGGAACACAGGTGCAGAAAGAGGCAATGGGGTGCAGAAAGAGGGAAGAGGGGTATGAAAGAGGCACAAGGGGTGCAGAAAGAAGCAAGCGGGGTACAGAAAGAAGCAAGAGAGTTGCAAAAAGAAACAAAAGAAGTGTAGAAAGAAGGAACAGAGGTACAGAAAGAGCAAGAGGGGTACAGAAAGAGGAAAGAAGGGTGTAGAAAGAGGCACAAGGGTTGCAGAAAGAAGGGACAGAAGTGCAGAAAGAAGCAATAGAAGTGCAGAAAGAAGCAACAGAGGTGCATAAAGAGGGATGAGGGGTCGAGAAAGAGGCAAGAAAAGTGCAGAAAGAAGCAACAGAGATGCAAAAAGGGGGACCAGGGGTGAAGAAAGTGGCAAGAGGGGTGCAGAAAGAAGCAAGAGAGGCGCAGAAATAAATAAAAGGAGAGCAGAAAGAAGGAACAGAGGTGCAGAAAGAGGCAAGAGAGTGCAGAAAAAGGTAAGAGGGGTGCAGAAAGAAGCACGGGTGGTGCAGAAAGAAGCAAGAGAGGTGTAGAAAGAAGCGAAAGGAGTGCCGAAAGAAGCAACAGAGGTGCAGAAAGAGGGTGGATAGGTGGAGAAAGAGGCAAGAGAGCTGCAGAAAGAAACAGAAGAAGTGCAGAAAGAAGGAACCGAGGTGCAGGAAGAGGCAAGAGGAGTGCAGAAAGAGGGAAGAGGGGTGCAGAGAGAGGGAAGAGGGGTGAAGAAAGAGGCAAAAGGTGCTCAGAAGGAAACAAAAGAATTGTAGATAGAAAAAAAAGAAGTGCAGAAAGAGGAAAGAGGAGTGCAGGAAGAGGGGTGTGAAAGAGCACAAGGGGTGCAGAAAGAAGTCAAGCTTGTGATCGGAAGGGTTCGTGAAGCCTCCTCGGCACTAGATATCGATATTTTTTTATTTTTGAAATTCTCAGGAACTACTGAACGGATTTACACCTTTTAAAAAGAATGCTTTCTGAACCAAGAGGTTCCTTTTTGAGATATTTGGTGCAATTCCGTTCAGCAGTTCCGGATGTAGCTTTGTCTAAAGTTTCCTATGAAAATTAACATGGAGAAAACTAAATGTTTTTAATTTAACAGTATTCCTGGTGACATTTTATTTTTTACTTTAAGTCCTTGCCTCCACTATCTTCTATGTGAGAGTGTTGCAGTACCTGTGGGGGGCAATGTGTACTGCTAGAGGTACTGCAAGGCTGAGTTGGACTATATTCATGACTGTTAAAGTCTAAAATAATGTAAACAATTTAACATTATTGCTGATGGACTTTTTTTTTTTTTTAAAGTCACCACCTTCATTGTCTTCAATATCAGTGTGTTGCAGTACCTGCAAGTAGCAGTGGGTGATCTAGACACAATCCAGGGCTGGGTTGAAATATATTTATGACTGCTTTTTAGCCTTTTGAAGATTAGTAACTTTTGAAGTGTTGTTTGTCAATAGCAAGTGGCTTACTCTTTTGTGGGGTTGTGTTTGTATTAGGATGTCCCTCTCTAAACTTATCCTTGCCCGACATAAATACCCTTCTGAATTTGTATTAAGTGTTCCACATTTTCAAACAACTTCCCCAGGTCTTTTTTCCATTTACCACAAAAACATATGCTTAAGTCTGTAGCGATCTCTGCCACTTTTGCAGAAATCTATACATAGAAAAGATAGGTGAAGCAGAAGTCGCAACCCATAGTTTAGTGAACAGCATTTTGTTGATTCAAAAAGGCATGCAAGAGTACATAAAAGAGTACATTGAAGAAACATCTCAAATCTAATATTGTTATCTAATTTGGGAGAATTTGTGTGGGACATGCTAGTCATTTAAATCTTTTTGCCAGAAACTTACCTGACGATCGCCGTGAGGGGAACGGCCAGCAAGGGCAGCACCGGCAAATCAGACGGCAACAGCGGACCGCCGTGAGGGGAATGGCCACCAGGAAAGACTACAGCACCGAGCAGCCCACTGCCCACCCCTGGCGCTAGCCTTTGACGTCACCAGGCAGCGCCGGGGGAGCTTAAGACCGGCACACGCGCCCCGCAGCTCGTGGAAAAAGTTTGCAGATCGTTTCCTCTTACCCACAACTTCCAGAATGTACGGCAGGACTGATTGAGGTAACGTCCGGCAGAGGGACAGTTTGTGTTTGGGGTTGGGATTATTTATCTACATTACTGCATATATTGTATGCAGGGATACGCAAGTGGGGTGGCCCAAGCGAGTATCAGCGAGTGATAATAATCATCTAGCATGGGCAAAAGAAAAGCTTTGACAAGCGACCCACTGGAGGGGAAAGACCTCAAAAAGCCCAAAACACAGACGCTCCTAACTTACTTGACAGGGGCGATGGGAGCAATAGAAAAACAGATTACTTCAGTTGAACAGACACTAGCGGCCGGGACATTAAAAGTCGGAGAGACTGCTCAGCAAACTAACCTTGTACAAGACACTGTAAAAAATGTGGATCAATTATTTAGCAGACCCGTGAATGGTTGTATTCAAGAGGCATTAAGTGACGATATCATACATAGCATTCCAGAGGTAACTACCTCTTCTCCCACGAAAAGGAAGAAAAAGATAGTTAGGAAACCGACGGGCAAACATGGAAAGGGAGACCCAGGAAAAATAACAACTAATAGAGAAAGCACGGTGGGAAAACGCATTCATGTCAAGCAACAAGGTATAGTAAATCATGCTACACCACCAATATTTGATCCAATACAGAACAACTCAGAGCAAAGTAACAAGGGGGACGGACTAGAAAGTCTCGCTATAGTTATAAAAAACCTAGACTTATATGTAAGAGGAGCAATCGAGAACATTGGTGACAGATTAAATCAGGTAGAGTCACAGTTGGCAAAACTTTTGGACAATAAAGCTGACGAGGTCACTCCACACCTGAATGTTCAATACAACAACAGTGAAGTGAGTAACCATAAGGATACTGGAAGATTTCAGCAGCGAGTAGACAGGCCTGGAGGCTCTCAAAGCAACCAAAATATAGATTACCTTAGAATACCTATTGTAACAACAACGGTTCCATCAAAAAATGCTAATAACATAATTTCAAATCAACATAGATCAAAAACTCTGCCATCCGCTAATATATACTCGCTGACTCCCTCCCATCTGGATTTGCCACCAGCTTGTACCCCCTTTACAGTCATCCTAGCAAAGGTACCACAGCTAGGGCTGCATGACCAGGAGACGTGTGAATCACTTAGAAATAAGTCACTGCATTGGTTAAGGAAAAAAGTGGGACCCACGATGAGTCTGTTTGAAGAATTTAAGATGGCACGTAGGGTGGGTTGGGTTGGAAAAGCCAGGAAACCCTTTGCAGGCGACTGCGTGGTACTCACTTTCCGCTCGCCTTGGTTAGTGGAAAGGATTCTGGGGAATGCGGGCAGTAATAAGATGGAAGATGGGATTAATATTCTTCCCTTGGGCTATTTCTATCGTCCACTTTTCCAGATAGAGAATTTCTATAATAATATTGTCAAGGAAAAGGTGGAAGATAAAATGAACCAGTTAAGACATGCTCTGCATAATATCCAGATCCATAGCTCCGGAAATGCACAGATTGTATGGGGTGGAGATTTTAATGTTAACGTATGCCCATATAACAATGATCCGACATGTGGTCTGACGGACGAAGAAACATGCAATTTAACTCATTTTCCACATAACACTTATGGTAATGCCCTGAATGAGAACATATTTATGCTGGATATGGGCTTTGCAAATGAAATGGTATCGCCACCTATTCCTTTCTCACAAACGTTCAACGGGAGAGGTCTGAGTTCTATTATAGATTTTATTTTAGTCTCAAACCATCTCTCAAACAGTGTAACGGGATTTAAAGGGCATAATATAGCTATAAGTGACCACTTCCCACAAACAGTAACAATTTCAATCAAAAACTTTAAACAACACAATAAGAATAGGAATTAAAATCTGAATCATATTTGCATTAACCTGGATATTGACAGAATAAACGGATATTCACTGAAGTGGGAAATGATAGATCCCGATAAAATAACACCATTAGTGGTGGGTAAGGCCCTGGATCCAATTATGAAATGTCTAAACGCAAATACTCCTCATGAGTTGGTTCTAGAAAACTTCCTATATATCACTGCAACAATAAAAAACAGTTTGAAGGCAGAGATAAAAAGGGGGGATAATAAGAAAATTAGGTGGTTTGACACCAATTGCACAAAAGCCCACCGTGCACTTAAAAAAGCTATACATAACACTGAAATAGATAGATGCGAAATCCAACAAGCCAGGAAATCATATAACCAGGCCATAAAACTAAGAAAAAGGGCGATAAAAAATTCCCTGTGGGAAGATATGCACAGGGCTAGTATCCTAAAAGATAGTAGAGCATTTTGGAAAGTAGTTAGATCCCCTCTTCTCTGTCCCGAAGATAAACCATCATTGGAGGTGGCGATTGACGAACACCAGTGGGTGAGTCACTTTATTAAAATCTTTGGATATCCAGAGGCGACCATAATTAGAGAAGATTTAATATCCCCTCTCCCTAACGACAGGGTGATCTATCCGATTGAGGTGCTTTTCTCTTTAAAGGAAGTACAATTAGCACTAAAAGAAAGTAAAGGAAGCAAAGCCCCTGGACCCGATGGGGTCCCTGTCGATATTTATAAGCATAATAGTGACCTATGGGCTCCATTACTAACTCGTGTCCTCAACGCAGCCACCTCGAGGGGTTTAATTAAAAGTTGGACCGAGTCTATTATGGTTCCCATTTACAAAAAAGGTGATAGGCAGGATCCTTCCTGCTACAGACCAATCTCCCTATTAGAATCACTGGGAAAGGTAGCAGAAAGGATACTCCTATCTCGGTTACAAACATGGGCGAAAGAAAAGAACATACTCTCGGACCTACAATTTGGTTTTAGGGAAGGGTTGAGCACAATAGACCAAGGTCTCAACCTGGCCATTCTAATGGGTAAATACATGATGGCGGGGAGGGGGAAACTACATTTGGCATTTGTAGGCCTCTCTGCGGCCTTCGACTGTGTTTCCCACGATAAATTATGGAGCATATTAACAAAAATGGAGATAGAGGTATCCCTAATTGACTTTTTGAAAGCCCTCTATACCAACGCCACAGCATGTGTACGGTATGGGTCTAAAGGCGAATGTACTTCGCCATTTCAGGTGAGAAGAGGTGTAAGACAGGGGTGCGTGTTGGCTCCTTTTCTGTTTACTTTATACACAAACGGCCTTGAAAAGGCCTTGTTGGAGGGATGCCAGGATGTACCCCAACTGCATCGTGTTAGACCTGGCACCATTGGCGTGAGTCTCCCTTCCTTTTTTCGCTGTGTCTCCTCTGTAGCTCTGGGCGCTGTGCCACTGCCATTCAGTGCCACAGCGCGAATGCTCCCTTTGTAAAGATGACATATGAATTGGTACATCCATGATTGGCTTATTCAGTTTACCTGTTAGTCCCTAGTAGCGTGGCCGGTGTGTGCCCAGGGCTGGTAAACCGAATGCTGCTGGTGGGCCTGCAGCACTGGTTTGTGCCACCCACAGAAGCAGCTTGTAAAGTGTGTCTTAGACCTGCCACTGCAGTGTCTGCATGCAGTCCAGAACTGCCATCTTGGCTGTGAAGTGCACCCACTTCCCAGCCCTTAAACCTTCCCTTGGCATCATGTAAGCCCCCCTTATGATAGGGCGCATTGTATGTGTAAGGTAGGACATGCCCTGTTGTATGTAGCATGTCCTAGTAGTGAATTACACCCAATTTCGTTTTTCACTACTGTAAGGCTACCTGTTCTCCATAGGCCAGAATGGGAGGTCTGGGCTATTCCATCCTATAGTCTTAACTGACCCACAGAACATGGTAGAAAAACGAATCTAGTATGCCTGAGCTCAGAATATTAAAATACATCTTTTAGTGAAGGTTATTTTTATATTCTGTGTTTGAAACTACCACTTTTAGAGTATAGGTACTTTCTTGCCTAAGCCTTCCAGTTGCTCTGCTATTATGTGTATTGGCTGTCTGGTTTTGGAGGGACAGGGCAGGCTGAGTCAGACCTGGGTTGAATAGAGCGACCTGCATGGGTGTGAGGGGAGGGGTAGCTCCTGCACTTGAATAGGGCTGTGCCTGGCAAGGTGAATGCTGGCTCCACCTCCCACTGTGCGTCTGAGGCAGACCCCCTCTTTCTGAAAGGAAGGATGCAGCCTGATCAACAAAGTGCTCCAGGGCTGGGCAAAACTGGTTCTGGCTGGGTTCAGAGACTTGGGACCCCTAAGAACAAAGACTTTGGGGGTATAAATATTTGTGCACAAACCCCTACAATTTGTATTGCTCCTGGATAACAAGAAGAACCTCTGTCCGTGTGGCTACAGGAATCTGCAAGAGAAGGACTGTCCTTGTGCCTTGTGTGCTGTTTCTGGGACTGGCCTGCAGCTGCTACTACTGGACTTCAAGAAGAGGAAAAGAACTTTGATTGGACTTTTATTTTCTTTTGCTACAGCAATTACCCAAGGGCTAGAAGAGAGCTAGCCTCCTGCTGGAGTGTCAGGCACATCAGACTCCACCATCAGCCTCCTGTTTCCTCCCAGCGAGGATTACTATCTGCAGGTGAGGCCCCTGTGTGTTCCAGGGCCTCTATTTCTACTGCTGAGAAGAGAGCGCTGAAAATCGTCGCTAACCCCCGTTAGCGAGCCGCTGCAGCTGGTGAGCGTGAGGAAAATCGCCGCTCCGCTGTCGCCGAGTGCTCGCTATCCCCAAGAAGATCGCATCATTTGTCAGCGGGCCCGAAAACGCCCGCTATCTGAAAATCATCGTAACAGGATCATCGCAGCGCGGACGCAGAGCGTTCGCCATTTTCCCCGCATCGCATCCGGATCGTCGCTCCCTCGCGGAGCGTCATTTTCATCATCGCAGCACGATCGCACACGCAACAGGCCCGGTGCATCCTCCTCCCTTCGCGGCAAGGATTTCATCGCATCACCGGCTTAGCGTGAAGAAGTTTGTCACTTTGTCCTGCCCGCAACCCAGCGCATCATCCTCCCTTGCGGTAAGGATTCAACGCATCGCTGGTTAGCAGGAGGAAATCTATCGCTACAGCTCCTTAGCGACATTTTTGTTGCTTTGCTCCAGGAACCAGATACTTTGTGAGTAAAAGGGTCGCAGAGACCACTGCCTTGAACTAAACAACATTTTGTGCATCCTGAACTATTTTTCCTTGCAACATTTCTAAAGTAATTATATTTTTATAGTATTGTGGATTTTTACTGTTATTGGTCTTGTGATTAAGTCTATATAAAAATACCTATTTTTCATAACTACTTTAGTGGTGTCCATTTGTAGTGTTCCTCCTTATCTTACTGTGTATGGTCATAAATGCTTAACACACTGCCTCTGAGATAAGCCTAGCTGCTCGTGCTACGTTACCGCAGGGTTGAGCAGGGGTTGTCAAAGGGTGTAGGCTGCTTACTCTGACTTAGGAAGAAGGGTCCCTACTTGGACAGTGGCCAGCCATTGCCAACTAGAGACCCCCATTTCTAACACATCTGAATTTGGAAAATAGATGAATACCCGCATTGCTTTATGTGGATGATGCCGTAATCATGGCAAGGACCCCACTGGCATTGCAGAGGGCACTAGATTCTTACAATATTTTTATGGGAAACATTGATCTAAAGATAAATGCCACAAAAACATACGTGATGAATTGTGGAAGAGGCGGCAAGAAAAGGAAGGACTTATTTTTAAATGGGAGGAAGTTGACAAATACCTCTACCTATCCATATTTAGGGATATTAATAGTTGACAAGGGTACATGGGGTCAAGCGATTAACACCAGGAAACTCCTATTTATGAGATCCACATCAGCCCTTGTCAACTTCTCACAAAAACTAGGCAAGAGGCCTCCAACCGAATTAATAAAGATCTACAAGGCTAAGTGTACAAGTGTAGCACTGTATGGGGCAGGGGTATGGGGCCACCGCAACGTATCTGTGATACAGAAAGTGGAAAATGCATTTTTTAGATATTTATTAGCTGTGCCCTGTTCCACTTCTACCTATATTTGTCATGCTGAGCTAGGAGTTCCCTATATAACTGACATTATAAAAATCCAGCCAGTAATCCTATGGCACCGTATCTGGAAGTCACAAAATAACAAACTTAATCAGATGGTGTTGCAGGATGCTCTGAAGCTGGATCATTCTCTAGATATAGAATGGATAAGATATATAAGGGATTTCATGACAGATCTAGGAAAACCTGAATATTTTTACAACCCAGAGTCAATCTCCGGTATCCCAGGTAAAGAATTAAAAAAACAATGCATGCAACATATGGGGAAGTTAAGATTTGTGAACGAGGTGATAAAACCTACTGTCCTCTCAAACCTTATGATAACCTCCTGTTTTAGCATGCAACCATACCTTCAAAACACCATAAAGGGATACGACAGATTTGTCCTTACTCGTTTCAGGTTGAACATTTTTCACAGATTGGTTACCTTTCCAATGGTCAATGATTGGTCCAAAAACGTATCCACTTGCCCATGTGACAATATATCTTTACAATCAACGATGCATGTCACCTTGTTTTGTAAATTTTACAATGACCTGAGGAGAAAGTGGATAGTGCCAATCTTAAAAACATGGGGCCTTCGACAATGTCGCCCAGCCTATATTGCCCTTCAATTTCTAGATAATGAATGCTTAACTATAAATGTCGCCTCTTTTTTAAAGAAAATAATCAAACGTCGGAATCAACATGACTTGGCTCTTACTGTTGATAATGATAGAGCGTCCCTTTAAATACTATTTACATGTATTGAAAATCTGAAGACGAATATTAATGCTCTGTATTACAAATACAATTCATTGACTTAAGAGCTCCCAACAAAATAATGTATTGTATAACTGTTTTGTTTATTTTATTTTAAACATATTTTTAACCTTTTAATAACAGAAATGTTTTAAAATGTCCTTTTGTAATGGTGCCTGAAATATGGAAACCAAAAACTATGTGATATTTGTATAAATGAACATGTACGCTTTCATGATTTTTTATGCGACAAAAAATTGAATAAATCATATTCTTATCTTATCTACATAAGATTTCCGAGCTCAATAGGAAGATTTTAAGGGACTGTCTCTGCATGGACCACTGATTGCAGATACCATAGTTGAGGTAAACTAAGTCCATGTTAGGTGAGCTGAGTCAACCTCAACTGTAGAGTGACCCAAGGTTGATTTTCAATGCAGACATCCTCACGGGCAAGGGGGCCTTTTTGGCACACAATCAATGGGAAAGAGATAAAGGTGTACAGACTACAAGTAGCTGTATACACAACACAATGGTGTCCTCCCCAAATATTATAGAACCGTACCTCACGTTGGATATACTGGTTTCTCATAGAAGATTACTAAACTAAATATGTTCCCTCAACTTATAGGAGGATGGCGTAAGCACTATGACCCCCTGATCTGTACATTTGACATGATTACTGCACAAAACACTTTACATATTATTGCTATTTGTCCTGGATGGGTGAGTTTATGACACAAGTGCATCTATCCCCTTCTTTTGCCCTTGAATTTTAAGCAAGCTAAGCCAGCCTTACTGTACTTAGAGTTTTAAGAGAATTCCAATGTGTGCTGTTTTGTTTCGTGGTTTTTAGGGGGGTGCTTCATGCTCATTTACAATTCATGATTTTGAATGGCAATTATATTTAATGTTCTTATATTTTTCCCTTTTTTTATTGTACTTTTATAATTTGCTTTTTCAAATCGAATTAAGTTATCTGGCTGACTAACTGACTTAAGATTTTAAAATGTTATATTTAAAAAAAAAAAAAACAAGGTTCACATTTCTTACTTTGCTTTATTTTTTATTTTTGTTCTAATTAAGATTGCCTGTTGCTTTGGGGTTTAATTAACACTTAGAAAATGGTTTGTGTTGCGATTGGTGGCCTTCGAGAAGCAATATAATTTAAGATACAAAAAAAGGTCTAAAACATTTGTTTTTCCATCAAGGTAAGAATTGTTCACATAATACTATAATTCCAATGATAATTCATAAGTACTGCTCCTTTTTCGACAAGTTAAAACATGACTAGACTGTCGTTGAACTATTCAACATGGATAAGGTCAGAGGGTGAAACACTTTATTTGTAAGACCTTGCTGCTATGAGATGAACTAATTCCCCTCACATTGATTGCGGACGCTAACAAGGAAGCTCTTGGCCTCATAGCATCTTTGCATCCTTACTGAATTTTTTGTTTGATGGAAACCTATTGATGCCATCTGAAGAGGAGGCTCCTTAGATGCTGTCATTGAGTGTATTTTGTGGAGTGGATGAATAACAGTGATTGTCACTAGCTATGTTTTTAGAACAGTGAACATTTTCTAGATTCATGATTAACAATAATAGGCCTCTTTTTGCCTCTATCTGTTCTCTCCAGTGAAACTATACAGATACTACCTTATAATAGAAAGTTTTTGATTACACTTTGTGAACAATAGCAGAATGTTTATCCCGATTACATTGGAAGTTGTTATGAGGTGGAAGATGTCTCAGTAATAAATTGTAGGGTAAGCTGAGGTTATGTTGAGAATTAATTGGATTTGAGTGATTTTATAATCACTCTAGTTAAGGTCTTAAGTTGTTATTTTCTCATCTCATTGTCTCATCTTTGCAGTATACGGAGATGCAAAGTATTTCTGGATTGACAATGCTGAAATTAAATTAACTTTATAACCTTCGCCATTTTTATTCTAACTCACAATTCAACTGTTAATGTGCCCAATAACCATATCCTATACGTGTTTAAAAAAAACAAAATATAGTATGTCTGAGAAAACATTGTAAGAGTGAGCATTTACTTATTGATTAAGAAAGCCTAATGAATATTGTTATCTCTGCATAACAAATGTTTACACCACTATTATTTCTTTCAATAAACCTGCAGATTAGAAGTGGAATTTACATTGTTATTTTTATGGCTCTAGTGAAATGTTGACATTATTTATTGCCGCAAAATGCATAAATTGTTGTTTGAAAAACTGTTACATGGTAACAATGTTAACATGTAAATAAATGACAGAAGCATGGTGTTTTTATTTTTGTATTGAATAGAATCTCTTTTTTAATGGGTTTTTTTTCTGTGATTTTATCCTCATGTACAGCCTTGAGGAAGCTATGGACTTCCATGCAAAACACGTATTGGCTGTCTTTTGACAATTTTCTGTAAATCTAGTAGATATTGAATTGAATGCAATCGAAAAAGAAGTAACATTGTTTCATTATGTTGATTCTGTATAAAGAAAATGTTATGATTTTAATGCTTTTAAATGTCTTATCTGGAGAAATATAATTTTTTTCATATCTTTATGAATAATATTCAATGATCTGTTTTGTAGCATCTTTGTGGTGCATCTTTCCATATAATGAGACCAGACAAAATGTAAACTAATCCACATAATTTTGGGTTTGTTGCTTTACACTTTTTACAAGAAATTCCTGGAATTATGCCATTATGCCCCCTCTCATAATCATGCACTGGGTGTGAGTGTTTGATTGGTTCTGATGCTCCGTCCATCACCACCCACTTTTGTACCGCTTTGTTCGCCATAATTTGGCAGGGTATGCTCAGATGTGAGTCCCTTGCTCACTTTGCCACTGGATTCAAGCAAGCCTGGCTGAAGACGGCTGAAATGCCAGAAACCGGTCCTAGGAAGCTTGTTTCCGGTCCAGGGAAGGCATGGCTTGGCAGTTCGGGCTGGACTGTTCCCATGAGGCACAGGGTCAGACTGATTTGCATATGGCCATGTCTGAACTGGGGTGGCAGAGTGGGCTAAAAAACAGTGATGGATCAAACCCAGATCTGTTGACTGGGTGTGAGTGTTTGATTGGTTCTGATGCTCCGTCCATCACCACCCCCTTTTGTACCGCTTTGTTCGCCATAAGTTGGCAGGGTATGCTCAGACGTGAGTCCCTTGCTCACTTTGCCACTGGATTCAAGCAAGCCTGGCTGAAGACGGCTGAGATGCCAGAAACCGATCCTAGGAAGCTTGTTTCCGGTCCAGGGAAGGCATGGCTTGGCAGTTCGGGCTGGACTGTTCCCATGAGGCACAGGGTCAGACTGATTTGCATATGGCCATGTCTGAACTGGGGTGGCAGAGTGGGCTAAAGAACGGTGATGGATCAAACCCAGATCTGTTGACTGGGTGTGAGTGTTTGATTGGTTCTGATGCTCCGTCCATCACCACCCCCTTTTGTACCCTCTCATAATCATGCACCATTTGCCATAAAAAGTTACCACGAACCACAGTAACAGCACAACTCAAGCAGCTGCTGTTTGTGATGCTTTTGATTTTTACACAAATTGTTTAGTGTGAACCGCATCATTGTGTCAAAAGCTGACGCAGGGATACATTTCATACTAAAAAAAAGTATTCAAAGACAGATTTTGATTTCGCCTAGAAAGATTGCATTTGCCAGTTGTTTGGTCTGTCACAATCTGAGGGTTCATTTTTGTGTATTGTGCCCAAACTCTGCATTTGTGTACATTTTTGATACTGCTGTTCAATTCTAATTTATTGGGTAGTACAGCAAACTGTTTGTCATGATGTCTAGGTTTCACTACCAGACAGTGCAAGCTGTGAAAACACTATTGTAGGCTAAGTAAGAGCCTACAGCCTGCCTGTTGCTTACAATCGGTTGACTTTATTGTTGCTCTCATTTGCTTTAGTTCTTTTTATCTATACATAGATTGTTTTGGGAGGGCAAAGCATCAAATTGATGTCAAAGTATTTACTTTAAAAAAGCGATTTCTTTCTAATTACATTATTTCTGTTCCTATTTATTGATTCTTCTCGGACTAGTAAATAAAGAAAAAAGGGGGCGTGAATCATTTCATAGAAGTGCGCATGTGATGTGATGCATGCGATGCATGCTTGTGTGATAACACATGCGTACACAGATGTCATCATAAATGCGTGCTTATAAAATGTAGCAGCTAGTGGCTGCCTCATCACTCCTTTCTTTTTGTTTTTTAAAATCTTTTATTATCCTGCACAGCATCGAAAACAGCAATGGCAAAGCCAATAGACTCAAAAGGCAAGACCTATTGGCTTTGCCAGTGCTTGTTTCTTTTTTCTTTTTTTAAGCCTTTTATTGCTTTTCTCCCTTGGCAAACATCGTTTCACAGCCTTCAATTATCACGTTTCTCAGAACGAAATTCTACTCATGAATATTGCATCTCATCAGCACATTTTTTATTTGTCAGAGTTTTCATATTGTGCAGCCCATCACAATAATTTTCAATAAGCAAGCAACGCAAAAGCTGTCATTTTACTGCACATTAACTTTTTGAAAAAATACGATTTTATTTTTAAGGCTTCTCCTTGTCATCTGGTCCGGGCTGTATTCCAGAAGATGCTGTGAAGAGGATCTGCCGAGGGCTGAGGAAAGTCTACTTCAGATTGCAGCTGTGAACAACAGAATAGGAAATGTTGATTAAGGAGTGGAAACCCCAAGCGCACTTTATAGATAAGAGTTTTTCCCGCTGATTAGGTTCACCGTCATTTGACACGGTTGAACTCCCCACTCCACATTTGCATATCTTCTGATTAATATAAGACACAATATTGTATTCCCTGATTACTGTCCAGGCTAATTGGTTTTTGACTAATGGCATGTACTAATCAGAAGACAGGTTCCATCTCAGTCACTTTATGTGTCCAGGAATTGATGAACCTAGAGTCACTATGCCAACACCCTTGGTTACACACAATCTTAAGGCGCTCTTACATTTGTTTATTCACAATATGTCTCACAATTAAATAGAAGTGGGTTTATGCATTCAGAAATTCATATTATCGGATGTGACTCTTTGCTTTTCTTTTAAAATGCCTTCGAACTTGGAAATTTCAGTTGCAGGTGAGTTGTGCCTGATCTTTGTCATCTATTTTTATTTGAACTAACATTTACTCATATTTGATTAAATGTAGTCACAAACTGTCAGAAATGCATTGTTTCACGCCAAAGTTTGTTTTAAACATCTTGCCCTTTGGCAAACCATGATTCACGAACATGTCTATGCCACACACAGCGCTTAGTAATACATGTCTTTATTCTTCTGCATGTAATCATGAACTCAAGGTTCTAAACCAGCATTCAGTGCATTCTGCCCTAACACTTACGTGACAGTTCTGACGAGTCCATCTGGAGCCCAAAGGGTTCCATCATTTCTGATTTGCAAGATACTACACCCCGTTAAATAAAAACATTTTACAAATATTTATATAGACATGTACATTTAAACCTTTTGAATAAATCTTCTTGACACTTTAATTGTTAAACCTGATTTTGTTCTGTGTAACTGGGAGATCTCGTCACCGATGTCAAGGATTTGCTTCAATGGTGTAGAAGCAATAGTAGTAGCTGATGTTTCAGACCCAGTCTCTCTCTTAACCATTAGATCTGATGAACAATTGATTAAGTGCCTGAAATGAGAAGAGTCTCGGGTAATAGACTTCCCAGGGCGCAAGGCAGTCACCATGTGCCCCTTAGTAGACATCACTTGGATAAGTTCTGCATCAAAAGGAGTATCAGGTTTTTTTTTCTACATTTGTTGTACGAGCACTGGATCTCCTCTCCTAAAGATGAAGTTTTTTGCATGTCGTCTTTTGTCAGCATACACTTCCATTTGTTTGTTTGTTAACCAAGTCCTTCTCATGAGTTGTTGTCTCATTTTTCTTTCTCTGGTTGGTCCATTGTGTTAACTTGGTATTCATTGCTCTACCAAACATCATATTCACAGGACTTTCACCTGTGATCTAGTGGGGTGTTGAATGATAAGTTGTCAAGGTAGAATTCAATAGAGTTATCAAATTGAGCTGATCAAGAGTGGCATGATGCACTGTTTTCTTTAGCATATTCCTAAAACGCTCAAGAAGTCCGCTGGTTTGTGGCCACAACAGTGAGCTCTATTGTTGCTTTATTTTCAAATACTCCAAGAAAACGCTGAACTCCTGACTATTCAAAGACGGGCCATTGTCATGCTTCACTATCGATGGAACACCCCATGTTGCAAAGATGGTATCTAGTTTTTCAATAACTTATTCTTGAATTGTAGATGAAAGATCTTCAAATAGTGAAAATCATGGGTATTCATCCATAATCACCAATAGAATGTCCATTGTAATGTGGACTGAAAAAGACAATGGCTATTCTCTCCCTTGCATGCTGCAGGAGTTCTTACATGTTCAAGGGGTGGTGAGAGGTTTTTGTAGAAAGGCAATTGCATAAGTGAAAGGCCTTTAATTCCTATTCTACCCTGACATCAAGGTAAAGAAACCAAACTCGGTCTCAGAGAGTTCATTTTGTGTCAACAATTCCACAATATCCTTCATGGGGCACATCAATTATTTTTTGTCTCAGACTCTCCAGAATTATGATTTACAACCTTGGTAATATAACTATGGAGATTTCATCCTTGACATTTTTGTACTTTTGATATTCATCATCACTGGTGAGTGGTCGCATGTGCTGGTTCCATCACTGCCATGGCAATGATAATCAGGGCTAACGAAATGGCAGCTAGTGTGTTATATTTCACAATGAATTTGATATAGGCCTCAGTTGTTTTGGATGGAGTACCATGACCATGCATAGGCACTCTGGAAAAATAGTCACCCGTGTTTTGATTCTTTCCTGGATGATGCACAATGGCATAATCATACTCTTGCAACGGTAGTCCCCATCATTCAATGCAAAGAGGTACTTCGGCCTTTGGATTACCAAATATAGCAAAGCTTGATGATCAGTTACCATTACAAAAGGTTTTTCATACAGGAATACATGGAAATGTTCACAAGCTCATACCACAGCTAAGCTTTCTTTCTCAGGTTGTGAGTAAGCATGTTCTGTTTGGGACATACTTCTACTGGCATATACCACAATATGCCTTCGAGCATTTGGTTGTTCACTGTGCTATGCATGGATAACGCCTAACCGGACTGGGCTAGCATCAACAATAACCTTTGTATGAAGCTTCAAATTTAAATATACCATTTCAGTAGCATTCTCAATGGCTTTTTTAATTTGCTTGAAACTTTTCTCACATTAATGTGACCATTGGAATTAAGCATTTTTGTTGTCAAGTCTCTTAACGGAGCACTTACAGTGGCAAAGTCTTGTATGTATCTGGAACAGTAACTGGCCATACCAAGAAATGAACGCACTATGGAAACATCTTGCAGGGGATCAGCATTTGTCAGCGCTTGTACTTTACCAGGATCTGGTATCATACCCCCATCAGAAAAGATAAAACCAAAGAATTTTAGCTTTGGCTTATGGAACTCACACTTGTCTACATTCAAAGTCAATCCAGCTTTGGCAAGTAAACTACATACCTTTGGAATAGCTTTCTCGTGTTCTTTTGGTGTAACTCTGAAAAGCAATATGATATCCCTGTAATTGAATTAATTCATGGCAGGCTGTATGATAAACCAAATATTATCTCGAAACAGTTGTGCAGCAGATGACACATCAAAACTAAGGGGGTTGCTACAAGTTTGGCAGTCCAAGCGCCTTATTAAGACTAAGGCTGTTAGACCGCCTAAGGACTGCTGCAACTGCTGGAGATCCCTGTTCCCACAGTGGTGGCTTAGCAGTCTGAGGCTGCAATATGCTGGTGGTGCCACTCTGGCACCACCAAGCATATTATGAGTTTGCTTACCACCACGCCATGAAAAGTGTGGCATGGAGGAAACTAAGGGGGCCCTTACAGGGTCGCCTGTTGCCTCAGAGCCTGGGAATGCATGCGTTGGGACACGTGGTGTGCCCCCTGTCTTTATGCTCCCCATGTTCCTGCAAGGCATGGACTTCACAGTCCATGCCGTGATGGAACGTGCTTTGGCTCTCCCACGGCAGTGCCTTTCTAAGGCTCATTTAGGAGCCTTGAAAGGCACCACCATGGTACCACCAAAGCAGGACCACTCACCAGGATTGCAACTCATAACCGGGCTGGCGGTGAGCAGCCGGGTTTAGTGGTGTGGCATTGGGGCGCTGACATGACGGCCCACTGCCACACTGCCAAACTCGTAATTATGCCCTTAGTCTTTTGTATCGAAACTGACCGACATGTGTTGAAAAGTTTGTAGTATACCAGCAATCTTCTTCAAGTTCTAACTGATGATAACCTTGACTCAAATCAAGATGAGAGAAGACCTTTGCACCCTTTAATTTCATTATAATGTCAGTTATGTGTGGACCTGGAAGTGGTTCCAATTCCATTGTTTTGTTAGCTTGAATCATGTCAACGCATATGCACACAGCTCCTTCACTGTCCTTTTGGGCACTACTACTATGGGAGAAACCCACAATATCCTACTTAAGTAACGATTCAAGTTGTTTCTCAACCGCTTCTTGCAAATAAAAAGTGATTGATCTATGTCTTTGAGCACCAGGATGGACGTTCTCATTAATATGCAACTTCACTTTCATAGTCTTAAGTTTTACACAGTGAAATAACGATGGAAACTGACTTACTATTTTGTGGTGAGTATTCATGTTGTAATTCACAGGAATCAGTTCCACATCAGCGGCTATGCTTACACTGAGTAGACAGGCACTGGATTCTATGCATTAAAACACATGGGTGCTTGTACCTCCATTTTCTTGTGTTTCATTGTCACTACAAATGAACCTTGACTTTTTAAGGGCGTGAATGCAGCCCACCTATTCACTTTGGATTTCAAGGGCATAAGTTGCAGTGATGGAGCTAATTCCTTGTATTTCACCTCAGGTATAATTATCGATGCACCACTGTCGATAATGAAAGGTGTCAAATAACCATTTATTTTCAGTGTAATCTTTGGACAAAGTTTGAATGACTTTGGTCTTTTGGCATGTCAATCTTTCTTTGACTGACATATTTCCTCACAAGTGGCCAAACTAACATGCTCACACTTTAATGAGGGTAACATCAACATGGCACAATGATTTTCTTCACTTTCACTCAATACTGATATCGAAGAACTGTTTGATGATGATCTCGATGATGATCGACATCGCTCTGTGTCGATTTGTTTAACTGATGTTGTCACTTGTACTTGAGGGTGCACATCGAACGTTACTTCTGGAACATTCCAGTGGCCATTTTGTTTTCACTCCGTGGCACACTTGCATTTCTCGTGTCTTTGCAAACTGTCACAAAATGGTTCTGCTTCCCACAACCTCCACATAGCTGCCTTAGAGCGGGACATCCACCCTTGTGTGAAAACAAAAATCCACAGCTAAAAGACAACTACTTTTTATGAGCAGACATGACCTTGTGTCCTTCAGTTTTTGGCTTTAGCTTACTTTTTATACTCATGATTGAGTCATTTTGATCATCTCTGGCCTCCATGTCGACAGTTTGTCTATCAGCATGCTCTTCACCTCTGACAGCCATTAACACTTGCTCCAGACCAAGAGTTTCTGTCAGCATTTGTCATCAGAATGAATTTGACAAGCATCCATCAAACTCATTAATTCATTGAACCTACAATGTCTGATCAGTGTGTCGAGTCTCTCCACAAATTCATCCATGGTTTCACCAATGTTCTGTCATTCTTGGTTGAAGATGTATTGTTCATAATCAACATTTGCCACTGGAAGAAATTTAAGATTCAACACTTCGTTAATCTGACGATATCTAACCTCTTTTTTTTAAATATCATTTTATTGGCATTTAGTAACAATTCCAAGTCAACATTGCACACTCTTTATGTTGCTACGCACTTAGTATGTAAGTCTGTCTATTGATCCTGACTGTGAACTTCCATTACATGTATACTGGTAATGATCGTCGATTACTAGTTCTGTACTATTCTGAGATTACATTCACAGATATAGCCTCATAATGATACCTAAAGATTTCCGTCGATGAAACACAATAGTCAACCTCATTTTGAAAAAACATACAAAAAGGAAAGAAAGTACAAAGGAAACAGAACATAATAAAGTCATAATATACATGAAACCATGTGGGTTCCATTATATAGGCGTATAGTACAGTTGGGGGACGCACTGTAATCCTGAGACGATATGTAACCTCTTCATCAGTTTGCGACATTCTCTTTATGACTTCTTTTACACCAGCACCAGCAAAAGTTTTGAGAGACTTGATAATCTTTTTGTTATTAGTTTCTTCAAGTGCATCAATGAAATAATCAAATATTTCTATCCAAGCAGTATATCTATCACCAATATTTAGAGTGTTGGTGGTATCAAGTGGTGGTGGTGGTTTCAGGAAAGTGGCAGCACAGTAGCCATTTCTGGGAGTGGCTGACATTGAGGGTGGAGCTCCCTCTATCTCTCTCATCCGTTCATCTTGAACTTGTTCATGTGAGCCATCTCAAAGGCCTTGAGATGTGCTGGCCTATGCTACACAGAGCTTAGTAATACACTTTTTCTGCATGTAACGGCGATCTCAACATTCTAAACCAAACTTCAGTGCTTTTCACTCTAACACTTACGGCACTGTTCTACAGAGTCTATGTGAAGCAAAAGGCTTCCATCATTTATAATTTGCAAGACACTACAACCTGGACACATTAATAAATTAAAAGAGAGTTGTGGTGTCAATCAACTTACAGATGCAAAAGCTGTTTTATGACTGAAGTTAACCTTTTGTCATCCCGCTGATAATATATTGAAAAGGCATGTGTGCTCCATTCACAGTGATTTCAATGAAGAAGTCGTATAATGATTCTTCAGTAATGGACATATGGTTAGTGATAATATCAACCCTGATCACTTATTCAACCATAATATTAAATTACTACATTACCCCGTATTGCAATATATAATTTTATACACAATGCTGTCCTGTGGATGGAAAATTAATTTGGAATGTTTGCATAGTAGATGTAAGATTTTAAGATTACAAATAGAGAATGTTGACCAAGTAAGTAGTCACAGTGGCAGCGGAATGGTATGTTTACTGTGCACAAGCTATTTAAGCACTACATCTTCCATCTTTTGTATGAATTCACTCATTTCAGTCGACTCACTATTGCTTCAAGTTGGCAGATTTATTTTTCTTGCAAAAGCCCTTATGAAATCAGATCCTACATCTCATTCAGTCCTGAGTGCAAGATAATGTAGTGCCACAGAAATATTCATGAAAACACCCTAGATACAGTTAAAAAAACCTTGTGGAAAATGTAAAGAGGAAGACCAGCAGGGGGTATTTGTGAACCCCTGGTTATCTTATGCATGATAAATAAATAAACGAAGGTTGCTTAGAAAACCTTCGGAAAAAACTGGGAATCGAAATGATAGAAAGTGACCCATGAGACAATTAACGATTCTGTGACAGGGCAGTCTACATATTCCCATGATCAGTCTTTGTGATGGATGATTGATTAAAAGTAAAAGTTAGATGAGAGATGCATGAGAAGTGCTGAAAATGGAAAACATTTATTAAGCGTTGCGGCTAAATGTTTTCCTATCATCTTGCCAATGATATGTCATTGAATATTTAAGATATTATACTCACCATGAATGTTTCATTGATTAGCCTATAATGTAATCCTATTGCGTAAAATATGAGAATCATTTAAAATTCATAGTTGGTGGGAAATGTCATCAAAGTTGAAAAAGAGTGCTTTCTGCAGAAAATTGCAAAAGGCAAGAAATATAATGACCGAAATGTTGGTGTTGTACTATGACATTTTGAAGAGCCTTTGGGTCCAAACTAAAATTAGCACCCAGAAGCCTACTCCAGTCCTTCTTGGCAGCCTTGTCTATCCTGCCTCATTTGCATTACCTTGGCTAGATGATCTGGGGCACTCCCCCAATCTCTGTGGATAAAGCATGGACCTCAGGAATTTTCTTTATCCATTATTTACCCCCAAACATATTAAGGGGCATATTACAAGCCCCTTGAGCCGATGTTGTGTCACTTTCTGCTGGTTTAGTGGGTCAGTCCTCTTTAGAGGGAGTGACAGGTGATGGTGTTTGTGGTGTTATCCCTATTCATTGTAATATCTCAGCATACTCAAGTCATTCGAGGGCCGGTAGGAGTATGTTCTGTTATTACCTCAGCCCTTTGATGGTCAATAGATGGGGATTAAAATGATTCATCTTCCTTATGCAAGTGGCGCCAACCAAGGTATGAACCTTGCGCATGCACAGTAAGGCAGATAGGGTCCACGGATGTGCACTCTTTCATTTTAGGACAATGAGAAGCTCACATGCATTTCCTATTGAAATATGCATCCAGTTTGGCAGGTTAGGAATATTTGTGAACATGTATGATCCTAATGCTTTAATCTACCTTGCTATGTATTAACAACATTTTTTTGACTTCAGGTGCTTGTTGTGGTTATTTTTTGCTGCCAATATGAGGGAAACATTCAGAAAAAAGGAGACATGTCTCCCCAGCACCACCATATTATTCTTCCTCCTCACACTCTTCATTCTCAACCTCTCCCTCCCCAAAAAGGTATGAGAGGAGCAGAGAAAATGAGGACTTTGCGATCAGGAGAATAGTATTCGAAACTTTGTCAGTGTATAGAAAGGGCAGCTCCAAGCCAGAGGGAATCAGGAAGAGAATAGAAGAGAGTGTTTCTGACTGGCAGAGCTACATGTAGTTTGAGTATAGTCCTGGTATAGATCAAAAAGGAAGATATATTTCAAGGGATTTATTACTGGAATTTCTATCTCAGGCGAGGACAAACATGGGGTTTCCTGCCGATGAGAGGCCTGGCACTTCTTGTGAAGGCCTACCCATCAGTTTGTGCTGTAAATCATTAACAGGAATGGAACCTTACTGATAAGATTTCACTAACCGAAGTTTAGGCTGAAATTATATCTATTGAAGAATATGGAGTCATCCTTGCCTGACTCTTACTATGAGAGTTCTGTGGTCACTAACTTGGTGGGTTGGATGATTGGCCTACTTAATGACTGCAATAATAATTCGCCGAACAGGGCTGGGCAGAAAATACCCGCCTTTCTATTTGCAGATGATACCCTATAAATATCAAAGACACTCATGGGCTTGCAAATATTGCTCAGTACATTTCCCACCTTTTAGAAGCAATATGGGCTCGAACTCAATGCAATAAAACTAAATATATGGCCTTCAATCACCAGAGATCATGTAGGGTGGAGGTATATCTGAAGGACACTTCACTAGAGGGTGTGAAATAGTATGATTGATTTGGGGGTGAGGTTGTTGAATTTAGTGTCATGGGTTCCACAGATTACCAAAAGCCAGCTATGATTGCAGCATAGTGCATCTACGGTCATAATGGCCTAAAAACCTTCTACTTTCCATCCCATGTTACCAGTTCTAGAGGTATACCATGCAATAGCAGTGGGAGATGCTTTACATGGCTCAGAGGTCTGGGACACTTTTAATCTATCATAATAAGTCACAGTAGAAAATAGATCTATGAGATCTCGTCTTAGTTTGCCGCAAAGTGCTCTAGTGAGACCCCTGCACTTGGATTTGGCCCTAAAAAATATAGCATATGTTTCTAATCTTAAACCCTTAATGCATTGGGTAAGACTTTCATGTAGCTAGGTTCTACAACTTTACAAGAATGCCTTTTTGGAATTCAAAGGATGTGACCTGAGATGTAAATATCCTTGGCAGGTCTTGGTTTTACACACTTGACATGGGAGAGCCTGGTGACAAACCTAAATCTATCACTATGGGAACGATGGAACAGCTGAAATCAATTCATTGGCCATATGTCATTGAAAGGTGGCTCATGGAGCTCAAGAAGCTAGACGGTAAAATGTTTTGACTTTAGATAACATTGGACTTCAAACATTTTCTAGACAAGATAGAACCACAACAAGTTTGAATGTTTTTTTTAAATTCAGATAAGGGATTTTAGTGGTTAATTATTTTTGTAGGAAATTATGTCTAGTGAACAAAAGAGGAAATATTTGCCCAGCTTGTTAGGCGTGTTCAGAAACTTAGGCCCATTTGATGTTTTTCTATCCTGTATTCCAACTCATTAGAACATCTTGGATATTTCCTATTTACCACAAAATAGTGGTAAGGCAGTTTGAAGTAGCACTGAGGACTCTAATAACAAATAATAATGATTTGATTGTATTTGCTATGTCCAAAAACCTATATCATGCTTGGAGGATAATCCATAGATTTATTGTCAGGAACTAGACTTGTATGGTTACAATGGTGAATTGGCTGATTATTTTCTCAGGGGTGAATCTCATTTATTTGAATTTCTAAAGATGTATGCTTTTATGTTAAGAGGGTATTGTATTTTATTTATGTTTTATAGAAGATTCCCCTGAAATAAGCAATTATTAATAATATCATTGGCAAAAAAGATCCTAAGCGTAGTCTACTCAGACAAAAATAACTTTATGCCCAATCGAGGCATCAGGCACTGCCTTTGGTGACTTGGTGTAATCACAGACAGTTGTAAATAGATATTGAAAAGACCTTTGACATGGTTCACTGGCCCTTCTGTACCAAGTGTTGCATCGTATGAACTTTGGATCCTGTTTCCAGCGGTTCATGGGGACCCTGTATGAAACCTTTTATGCTCATCTTTGTTGCAATGGCTCCCTCTCAGACTCATTCCCAACTGAAAGAGGTATGTGCAAGGGTTGGCTGCTCTTGCCTTTGCAGCTTGCTTTAGTCATAGAATTTCTTGCTGAATGGTTGAGGACGAATGAAGAACCTCAAGGATTTCAATGGAGAGATGGTCCGCAAGATAGAGTGTCCATGTATGCAGATGACTTCTCCTCTTTGTCCAAAAAACAAATTCCTCCATTCAATGCATAATTGACATTCTACAAATTTATGGATACACTTCCGGTTTTGAGGTAAATTAAGAGAAAACCACCTACTCTAATGTTCCTTTCTAGCCCAACCCAATGAAAGTTGCAGACTATCACTTCATATACATGGGCATGGAAATGTAGAGCAATCATGCTCGTTGCTGGGGATTAATGTCACCCAAACATGCAACATTGAAGTCTGACTTTAAGATATGGGCCACTTTGCCATTTTCAATTCTGGGATAGGGAGCAATAGTTAAAATGATCTTGCTATCCTGCTTTTTTATGTTCCACAAAATTACTCATATATACTTCCTTTAACTTTTTGGGGTAGAACCTACACACTTAGATCAAGAGGTTTGTATGGGAAAACAAGAGCCCTTGTGTTTTGTTCACCATGGGATGGAAGAGTTTATGTGAGATTGGCCAAGGGTGGGCGGATATAAACTATATTATTGGGAATCACATTTGGTCCTGGTAAAGAACTGGATATTTCGTAACAGACAGGACGCAGCACTATGATTGGAGATCCACAAACTTAACCAATTGGATCCACTGGCATTGCTGTACTATGCACCACTTCCACACGCATTATCCCAGGTTTCTTGAGAATAACTTTTTATGCTGGCACTAAGCACTGCGCCATATCAAATTGTATGGAACTTTGACCGCAATTACCCCACTGGAGAAACGTAAATGGCTTACAGGGGTTTTACACTTGGGAATTAAAAGGTATAATGTGCTTGGAGAATGTGTGGTCCTAGATATATCAAATTCTAGGAGAAGTTGGTGACAAAGTTTGAGTTGCATAGAACCCACTTTTTCAGTACTTGCAGCACAAGCATGCTTTGGACTGCTACCGATCTCGGTTGGAAGGGCTCCCTTATTCTTTTCCCTTAGAAAGCAACTTAGTTGCAAAGCAATGCGGAATAAGGGAATATCTCTATTGTATTGTGAAAGCCAAATGAGCGGAGAATGTGGGCTCCCTAGACAAAGATGATTGGAATTAAGCCACGAGGGTGATTAAAACATTGGCTATGCTCTCTTGACTCCATTTAATACAGTTCAAGTATTTTCTCCTTAGGTTTTAATATTACCCAATGTGACTTTGGAAAATGGGTTGAGCACCAAACTGCCAATGTTCAGGATGCAAGATATCTCCAGGCACATACATTCATGTAATATGGGAATGTCTAGTAATAGTGCAGTATTTGCAAGTCATGGAAAAGATATTGGGAAAAGTGGTGGGTAGAAGTATATGCTGGGCCTCATGGATGAGTAGGGAGATCCATGTTGTATTTGGGTCCTTATCGGACTGGATTTGTTAATAGTTCAGAGGGACATCACTAGATATTGGCTACCAGAAAAGGCTCCCACGAATGAGGAATCGACCCAGGTCATGGACATCTGTGTTAAAACTGAAAAACTAGTCTACAGAGTCCTGACGGTCCTCAATAACATACTAAACTCTGGGACAGATGGTGAGATTATGTGCTTGATGCAGATGATCGAATTGAAGACTCCAAAATATTATGTTGTGCACAAATGTAGTTTATTTAACATATTTTGATTATAAGTTTACACAGGTGATTTTATTGATGATTTGTTAGAGAGTAATGGAAGTGGGGCACAGTGCTTGGACTGTGTTATTGGTGCTTTGTTATAATAACATTGTAAAACCAATGAAAATACAAAAATATATATATTTCAATAATAAATATGTTTTATTTTTAGATATTTGTTAGTATTACATTTTTATTTTTATTTTTTACTATTTTAAATAAATAAATGTAACATTATTTCCTATTGGTTTCTATTTTTAGTATCTGCCTCCATTATTTTCAGTACGAAGGTGTTGCAGTAGCAGTGGTTTGCCATGTATGGTTGTTTCTGTCAGTAGTAATTTGCACCGAAAAATTTGGCTCCACCCCCTTTTTCAGAATGTGGAGACTTTTAAGTTTACACTTTTGAGCAACTTTCCACTTGGTTTTGTGGAAAAACAAAAGTAGGAAAAATTAATTAAAAGTGAAATAGTAAACGTGCATGTGTAAGTTACTCACAAGTGTAAGTTACCTTTGTGAATAGCCCTCTTGTTGTCTTGCTCTTTCATTTGAAAGAGAGAATATGGTTGCAGATGTGAAGAATATAAGCAGAATCTGTAGTGAAAAATTAAACCCACCTAAAACAATGTAGTCATTTTTTGCAAAAAAAAGATGCTAGAATCAGCTTAATCTATATCAGATTTAATGCTGTAGCTCAGAATTTGCAGAAACATGTTGAGATCCTATGTTTCCTGTAATGACCTATAGCTTGCAGAAAATAAACATATTGGCGGTAATATCTCCTTTCTGCTGATCACGGTGCATTTTAAAAAACACAACAGAAAGAATTAAAAGCTCATTCTTGTTTTTATTGCTTAGGCTGATGTGTGACCTGCCTTCCTTCTTGGCTGCTGGCTCTCGCAGCAGTCGTTTTGGCAGCACAATTCAACTTAAGTAAGTTATTACATTTGAGAAGCTACTTCACTATGTTACTACAGGTGACTAAAGACACCTCATCTTGACTGTAATAAGGAAATTATATAAGGGCTTTTATGCAGTGATTGCAGACTCCCATATATTATATTATTAACGTATGCGGCTTTAGTAATACATACTGTCAAGCCCTAGGATTTTCAGTTCTAATGAGTACTTACTAAGGAATCAAAAACATCATAGGGGCCATGAAATTGGGTTTCCTTTGTTATTTCTCAAACATTTGTCTTTCCTTTACCTTAGACGTGTGGAGAGATGAAGTTCATTTTTTGCTATAATACTCTAACGCCATACAGTGCGCATGATCTGAACCACAGTGAGCTTCCAGGCTCTATTTTGGTAGTTCCAGGGTAGACAAGCCTTTTATTCCATCAGGTATTTCTCAGGTGGGCTAGAACCCTTGGAGGTTGATGTAGCATAAAATCAATGTTTTCACTGTAGGGAGGTATTACAATCACACATGTAGACTGCATCTGCATAAATCTTTTGTCATGTTAACTTAATGGTAGGATCTTGTAGTGTAATAAATGTGATGTGCTTAGGCCAAAATGTAGACTACGTGAAGAAGTAACATGGAAAATCAAATGTAACTAGCAGAAAACATTAACATAAACCACTTGTGTTTTGCAATTGACAACCATTTATTATTGAATGTGTTTATTAATTGTGTCATTTTATATGTAGGTTGGAATATTAAATAAATGTGCCTTATATTCTATGCAACGTCGTAAAGCTCATGTTCCATTTCTGTTAGGTTAGCTGAATTCGTAGGCCTGAAATGCATTTTCCCTGGAAGCTCTCTCAATGGAATTAATAGTTGAATTTTTTGTGCATGTTAGATTCTGTTCTTTCTCACGTTTGTGTTGCTGGTGGAAAAAGCGTCCTTGTTAGTTAGAATAATGTCTTTGTTTTAAGAGTTAGGCAAGGAGAGAAGAGGATACATTGGGAGCTACTGCTGATAAAGAGGACTGCTGTGTTTTCTCACTGGAGAGGGCCTAAGAATCAAGGTAATCGTGTTACTGTTTGGGAGTTATTGCCTTCCTGTGGAACATCACCTATGTGAACGCAGCTTGATCCGATGGCGTGACCTGAAAGGAATTATGGGAAGACACCTCTGATGTTGGAGTTTTGCAAGTAGGGAAGGAGCCCTACTTCTTCTCTGCCTTTGGAGAGAGAGCATCTTAGAACGAGCTTTGTCTCAGTAGCTTTATGTTACCCAACCCATTGAAGTGGTGAGACTTCTAAGTAAGACTCCACACACTGACACCTTAACCTATCCTGCCCCACAGGATGCCTAAATAGGGATACCACTACTGATTTTTAGCATTTTTGCCAGGGCTGCTTTTGGTTCCCCTGTCCAGCCCTGAGTAGGTCAACTGGTGATAATGCAGCTTCTTGGACCAAAGCATAAGGGACATCTTGTCACGACAAAGAAGTAATCACTCTAGTCCATCCACGTTAGTCTCACACAATTGGTAGGAGCCTGGTGCCCAAGGTTGTATATAAGGTTCTGTTTGGTATAGTTCATTGACATTTGCCACTAAACATTTTTCTCCACATGTACTTAAAAATGAACTTGGTTTGTGTCTTCCTTGGTGGTGATAATGCATAAGCAGGTACATAAGGTATCACTATGGGTGTGAAATCTTTTCATTACACAGGCTGGTTCTCGTACAGATCACAGTTATTGTGCTCCCCCTCTATCAACGAGTTACCCTCTTATCCTGCATTTTGGCATATGTGGAGAAGTTTGATAAACATGGGTGAAATAGGGGTGTGCAAAATTGCTGACGTTTTCACATATTTCACAAAATGTCATAAAAAGTGGACAAAATTATGGGAAATTATGCTTTTACACCACAAGTAATTTACTGGTATCTCCTATGATTTTTTTCATGTAAAACCCAGTGTATGAAAAAAAATCACAAAAAAACAGGAGACTCGTTTGAGCATAAAATGTCACTCGGAGAGGCTTTTTTTTTGCACAGGCAATTCTTTATGCAAAAATTATCAATTTCGCAGGCACATTTTAAAGTTTCGACCAAGCCTAGGAAATAGTCGCGTAATTTAAAAGAGTTAATAGAAGCATAAAGGAAACATAAATATCTAAATTTGCTCAACCCTAGGTATTACTTCAGTGAATGTACAGACTGGAATGAGGGGGGATTAGGGGGATACAATGCCTTATTTACTTACCATACACTGATTACCTTAAATCAGCTTCCTTTTATGAGTCTTTATTACTTTTCTTTCCTCCCGGTGGAGGCTTACTTCTCCAACAGATGACTTGATCAGTGCCCTCATTGGGTGATGAGTGAAGAGAAGACCTTTATATCTCACCGTCTTAGAAGCGGAGCTATGGTCCAGAGGATGAGATGTATTAGGGACCACAGGATGGTACCTGCTTCCTGTATGAGGATGCAATGACTGGGGCGAGGACGCTGAATCGATGTAATGAGATTACTGGTAAGTAAATGAGTCATTTCTTGATAGGAGGGTGAAAGGCTGAGATGCTCAGCTTGCTAAGTCTCTGGTAAGTCTGCAATCAAAGACTGCACCTCGTGCTATTTATCATGGTGCTTCCTTCAAGCTGAGTGGAGTACTGCCCATTAGGAATTGGACGATTAAACTATCTCCTTTCAATTTGGGGACTAAACAGGTCACAAGAAGGCAATAGATTTCATATATGATCATTGTAAATGTCCCTAACGAAAGAGGCGACTCGGATTATGAGAATGAAAGTTTATATAGAGTAATTTTTTTGCAGCTACATATATGGTGCGTTCTATTTAAAAGCATTAGACAAAGTTTCAAAACAATAAATTCTTATCTTTTGATGTAAAAAAAAACACAGACATATCAACCAAAAATGTAGCATGTCTGTGCAGAGCGTTTATGACTGCATGTCCTTATGCGTTTGAATAAATCATTTTTCCAACTTTGACAATTGTGCTTGTTCTTAGGAATCTTTGGACATTACACCGCCTCTAAGCCACTCTGATAAAGGTTATGTTTTATGCCTGTAGACAGACTGACACTTTCAGTGATGAATAACATGGCTGTATCATCCGTTTTATGCAAAGATTGCATAGCCTTGGTGGCATGCCAGCCCCGCGACTGATAACCGGCAGGTTCAGTGCATCACTGTCATATCTGCCGAGTTTGTAAGTTGAATTGCATTGCAAGTGAAAAATGTGTCAGCAGTCCCAAAAAATATCAGTTCAGCTTTCCTACAGCAGTATTTCAAGAGTTGTTTTTTGCTGGCTTCTGGCTTGAGCTTCCAGCCCATATAGTGTATGGGAGAAAAAATATAATGTCCAGTTTCTTTTAAGTTTTTAAATGGTATTTCTCTTTCCTCCAGCTCTTTTTCTGAAGATTATTGATATTTGCCCATCTGAAAGGTGCCCAGCTTTGTGGGGAGACTGTTGCCCTTTTTGATGTTTGAAGTAGCAGAGCATTTGCGCTAGTGAGGCAAAATGCTATATTAGGAGATGTTAGCCCAGATTCTCAAAGGTGTCACGGAACGTAGCGCAGGAGCCAAAAATGCTGCGTTGCGTGACAGGTAGCGAGCAGGAGGGCACTATATCAGTGCTTAATTTGAGCCGGTGGTTTCTGGTGCTCTGCACCGGTACTTAATTGGCAGCACTGGCACTGATGACACTCCGCCACATGGTGGGCTGTTTGTCTGATTTAGAGTGAGCATAATAACAGTTTGTTTACTAATTCAAGATATGTTAAAATTACTATTACCTGTCACCCATGCTGTTCTTATTGTGTTGGGGGCCTGCCTTTATAGCAGACAACACCTATGAATACCTATGAATGTACTGTTACATTAATCAGTTAGGAAAGCAAAAATAAAATACTTTTTTGTAATTATGAAGTGTAACGGAAACAAAGATTTTAAGGATCAGAACACATCAAGATACTTTACGTGGTGATGCACAAAAAATAAATATTCACTGAAACCCGATTTTCACAATTATAATTTATGAGCAATATAGTTTTATCAGTAAAACTACAAGCCTGTGTAAATTTAGGGGCCGTTAATCTACTGAATAAATTAATCCATTTATTCAGTATATTCAGTGAGCACAATAACAGTTTGTTTACTAATTCAAGATATGTTAAAATTACTATTACATGTCACCCATGCTATTCTTATAGTGTTGGGGGCCTGGAATAGTCTGAATTGGCACTCTTGTAGGAGTGTGATGGCTAGTAGCTGGTTTGGTACTGTCATAGGCAGCGCCGGCAGAGGCTATGGGTGGTGGAGGCTGCAGTGGCCTCCTGATACAAATTAAGCACTGCACTATATTCAAGAGATATGGCACTCTCCTCCCCTCTCCCTAGCTCCGGCACTGATTTCAACTGCCGTGGGCCAGGCACACACCTTGCATGCCTGAGTCTCCCATTTGTTTTGTACAGGAAGGGTACCCTTCTTTTTCAAAATACTATGGCTAGACAAGTTTAAAACCTTTTTATGCTTTGTATGTGTGCTGTACAGTGCAGCACACAAGCAAAGTCGGAAAACGAAAGGAAAAATGAAAATATTTTGCCTTTTAATGTCTGCTTTTCAGCTGTGGGTAATTGTAGGCACTAAATCCTGTCTACTAATGTTCATAACGCCCCATGACGCAAAGTAATGCAAAGCAGTGTTTCACACTCTTTCACGTTACTTTTCTGAACTTTCCAGTGCAAAACAAGTTTTGCACTAGAAAGTGAATCACGAAAAAACCTTTTGTGCTGTTTAGCTGCACTTTTATGACACTAACCCAGCGCAAAATGTTTGAGAATCTCCCCTTAGAGCAGTGTTTCCCAAACTATGAGATGCGACCTCGGTAGGTCACTAAAGTCCAAGCAATAAATAAAAATGCCTTTATTATCTGTATTCATCTTGTCAGTCAGTCAGTCAGTCATAAGCTTTTATTCGATATGCAAGATATCTTGTAAGCACATAAAAAATACAATAGACACATAAAAATCACAGTTACAAGAAGCCAGTATGAAATTCATAAGAATATAAAAAAGGACATAAATTTCCCATAATAAATTATCTAAAAAAAGAATTAAACAGCTACTGACAATCTCTTGCAGCGAATAAGCCAGGACCACTTTAAAAATTTCGCAATTCCACACACAAAGAGGGGGGAAGTGTCTGTAGTTAAAATACGCAGGGCTTCAAGGTGACTACGTGTGCCCATATTGCGACAGAGGGGTTTCAACCAGACACCCCTGGGCCTTGCATAGTCCGGGCAAACAAATAAGACATGTACAATAGTCTCAGCCTTGCTAGGGCAACACGCACAGTTGGGAGAAATGCGGGGCACAGGTGACCAACTCGATACCAATGCACCTAGGGGGAGGCATCCAACTCTAAATTTGAAAAAAAGGGCTCGGTCATAAGGGAGAGTTATCAAGTCCAGGTAGGGTTCAAAAGCCACAGTGTCTTTAATTTGCAAAAAGGCGACAGTCGACTTGCAGTGATTAGAGGTTGTATTTAACCGCTCCGCACACCAGTTCCAATAATGCGCCTTGACAACTTCTTTTGTAGGGGCTGAACGTGATGACCAGCAGCCTCCTAGACCGACATTCTCCAAAAGCTTTTTGGTATCTCTAAGCCACTTTATTTTAGCCCAGCCCCCCAAACTCATAATTTCTCCCAAGGCATCAGCATAAGATTTCAATTCTTCACCCCTCCAGATTCTTGTCCATAACAAAAGCGGGCGAAGCTGGGCCTGGTCTTTAATATTTTTGCAGCCCATGTCCAACCGGACAGGTACGGATGGAGTACTCAGGGGGACGGAGATAAGGGATTTCAATAACTTACTCTCTGCTGTCTCTAGGTCTTTCAAACAACAGTGGCCCCACAATTCTGCCCCATACAAGGCTGATGACACTACTTTAGCCTTGTAAATATCAACTACTGGGGTGAGTGATCTTCTTGGAGAGGCCCTGAACTCCCTCATAAGGGCACCTCCCACTCTCCTGTGACTGAGGACCATTTTATCAATATGACTAGCCCAGGACATCCTATCCGTAATCCGGATGCCAAGGTAGTCGAATTCGGCTACTTTCTCTAGGGGGATCGAATTTAAAGTCGGAGGGCGGCCCAGTTTCTTAGGAGGATTTAGGACTAGATATTTTGTTTTATCCACATTTATTGTTAATCCTCTTGCATCACAGAACTCCTGAAATCGTGTTAATAATTTCTGGAGACCTTGAGGGGTCTTCGAAATCAGGAGCGTGTCGTCCGCAAATAGCAGGGTGGGGATCCGGACTCCACCGAGACAGGGGGCGTCGGCTGGTTCTTGCTGGAGATGTTTTACCACCCCATTCACATAAAGTGAAAATAGGGTTGGTGCCAAGACGCAGCCCTGCCTTACGCCCCTAGAGACTGGAATCTTCTCAGTAAGTTCACCGTTTTTACCCCAACGGACCTGGGCAAAGGTATGGGCGTGAAGGCTGATAAGAAGTGACAAGATGTAAGGGGGTAAGCCCAGCTCGAGGAGTACCCTCCAAAGATCTTCTCGGGGACTAGGTCAAAGGCAGTCTTCAGGTCTATAAAGGCCAGATAAAGGCTGCCCTTGCCCAGTTCCACCACCTTCCACCCCAATAATACCAGCCTAAACACCTGCTCAATTGTCCCCATTCCAACCCGAAAACCTGCCTGAAAGTCTGAAAGAATTTTATTCTCCTCCACCCAATGGAGAATCCTTCCAAGGATAGCTTTACCTGCTATCTTTTGGGTGGAGTCGATCAGACTTATGGGTCGGTAATTACCTGGAGCTTCCCTGCACCCTTTTTTATAAATTGGGACCACCACCGCCCCTTTCCAGGATTCAGGTACTGCCCCTCCCATCATAATGTCATTAAGTAGCGCTGCTATGACCCGTGCCCATTCCGCTGGGTATGCCCTCATAAGGTCTCCCGGGAGGCCATCGGGACCCGCAGCCTTGCGTGGGGCTACCCACCCTATAACCCCCTCAAGTTCTAGCGGGGTAAAGAGATCGTAGGCATGAGGTTCAATTATATGCGTAAGAGCCATCCCCGCATTACAATCCCCATCTGGAGGGAGGTATAAAGACCCAAAGTGCTTTACCCAGCTTTGTGGCGAGATGTTACAGGGTCTCATAAGTGCATCAGGGTTTTTCCGTGCACTTATAAGTTTCCAAAATGCCCTTGGGTCTCTACTTTTGCTGGCCTGGAGCAGGTCATCCCAATATTTATCTTCCCACTCCCTCCTGGCTAGTTTAAGAGAGTTATTGTAGGCCCTCCTTGCTTCCTGTATCTCAAGACGGGACTTAGCTTTGATCGCCTCAACTAACTTAGCCTTTAGAACCCTACATGGTTGGGAATACCAACCGTCGGGGTTTTTTTTAGAGAGTTTATTACCCAATTTATTGTGGTGAAGAGTAAAGACATTAGTCAAGGCATCTGTCAGGGAGACAAAGAGCCCACTCGCTCTGCCCACACCTTCCGAGGATGTTCCAAGGTTTAGTACTGTATGGTTTAGGAGAGATTTTATTTCTTCTACCTTCCCCTCTGATAAAACCAGTTTGGCCCATTTAATTCGCCTACCACAAGGGGAGACTTCCGATACCTCAGGTGGTGCTGCTACCTGGTTTATAGAATCCTTACTTGAGTGACGCCACCACTGAGCCATACTTAAAGAAAGCAGGTTGTGGTCGCTTTCAACCGAGGGAACCACCTGCATGTCCTTTACATAGGGCCAAAGACACACGTCTACTAAAAGATAATCTAACCTAGAGGTATGTCCGGGCCTATTATACGTGTGTGCGCCCAGCCTATCCGAGGGTGTCCTCCCATTAGCAGCCCTTAGATTGAATTCAAGGCTCAGGGAGTATAACTGAAGCGCCACTTCTGACCACCTCTTGATCGGTGGGATTTCCAGAGCCGGAATCCCCCACCTAGTGTCCTCCTCCTCTTGGTCGAGGGAGACGTCCGAACCCAAAGGCTCGAACGTACAGTTCATATCACCTGCAACCAATGTACGAGACTTATATGGGGTGTTGTTTAACAAAGTCTCGAGTAAAGATATTACAGGAGACTTTCTCCCGCCCACGGTTCCCCGGGCATAAACATTATAAACGTTTAAAACAACTCTCCCCCTTTGGTCTATTAAGGTTATGTTTTGAATGTCAGGAGAACCTGTGGGGAAATCCATAATTCTGCAATCAAGAGATACCGCAGCCCAGATAAGGAGGCCACCGGCTGGGCGCCCCCTTCCTGAAGATGAGACATGCGCAGGGGAGAAATAGGAGGAAAAACCCACCCTGTGGACCGGCACACAACTCCATGTCTCTTGAAAGAGGCACAGAGAGTGCTCGTCAACCTGTGTAGTAAAGTCAGGCAGGGGCAGCTTTCCTGCAATCCCCGCGACATTCCAGCTGAAAACCTTAAAGGCAAGGTCCGTCACAGCCGGAGTGCTGCAGGGCACCGGAATGTCCCCGCCTGTAGAGCTCCTCGGGAAAACGTGAGGACAGCAAGGGTCATGCAAGGTGGGTATAAGGTCACCTATCCCACTTGTAGGATTACTTTTGCTAAGTGATAATATTTCCACTGAATCTACTCTCTGCCCAGCTTCCAGTCAAATCGGTCCCACTGACCACAAATGTTTCTCCCTGGTGTCCCCTGAAACCCCATTCCTATTCTGGTCAAATACAGGGGGACTTAAGCTTCGACCGGTAGAGTCAATGATATGCCTGGGGTAAAAGAAGGAAAGGTCTACCACTATTCATCTTGTCACATTTGTTGCGCTTCAAAGACAGAGGTGATATTTCAGGTTATGTATTCTGCTGCTTCCTGTTTTAATATGGGTACTGGTGTTTACAAACACCTCTCACTTTGCAAACTGGCAAAGAAATGTAAATTTAATTATGTGACAATCTTGTTGGGGTGCATACAGTGTGACTGGAAGGCTGTAGGATGTAATTTTCTTTATAGCAGACAACACCTATGAATACCTATGAATGTACTGTAAGATTAATCAGTTAGTAAAGCAAAAATTAAGTACTTTTTTGTAAGTATAGCTTAGGCCAGAATAGCTTGATTCCAGTGGCATGGAGATCACGGGACTCACGTCTGAGCATACCCGTCCCACTCGGGGTGACAAGTGCAAAAACAACAATTGATGGACAGAATGCAGAACAATGTCATACATTCACCCCAGTACAGAGATCTGGGCCTAAATCCATCGTTTTTTTGCTCACCATGCCATTCCAGTTTGAACCCAGCCATATGCAAATCAGTCTTGACCCTGTGCCTCATGGGAACAGTCCAGCCCGAACTGCCAAGCCAGGTCCTCCCTGGACTGGAAACAAGCATCCTAGGACCGGTTTCGGGGTTTCACCCCTCTTCAGCCAGGATAGCTTGATTACAGTGGCATAGAGAGCACGGGACTCACGTCTGAGCATACCCGTCCCACTCGGGGTGACAAATGCAAAAACAACAATTGATGGACAGAATGCAGAACAATGTCATACATTCACCCCAGTACAGAGATCTGGGCCTAAATCCATCGTCGGGAACACATGGCTTGGCAGTTCGGGCTGGACTGTTCCCATGAGGCACAGGGTCAGACAGATTTGCATATGGCCATGTCTGAACTGGGGTGGCAGAGTGGGCTAAAGAACGGTGATGGATCAAACCCAGATCTGTTGACTGGGTGTGAGTGTTTGATTGGTTCTGATGCTCCGTCCATCACCACCCCCTTTTGTACCGCTTTGTTCGCCATAAGTTGGCAGGGTATGCTCAGACGTGAGTCCCTTGCTCACTTTGACACTGGATTCAACCAAGCCTGGCTGAAGACAGCTGAAATGCCAGAAACCGGTCCTAGGAAGCTTGTTTCCGGTCCAGGGAAGACATGGCTTGGCAGTTCGGGCTGGACTGTTCCCATGAGGCACAGGGTTAAACTGATTTGCATATGGCCATGTCTGACCTGGGGTGGCAGAGTGGGCTAAAGAACGATGATGGATCAAACCCAGATCTGTTGACTGGGTGTGAGTGTTTGATTGGCTCTGATGCTCCGTCCATCACCACCCCCTTTTGTACTGCTTTGTTCACCATCATTTGGCAGGGTATGCTCAGACGTGAGTCCCTTGCTCACTTTGCCACTGGATTCAAGCAAGCCTGGCTGAAGACGGCTGAAATGCCAGAAACCGGTCCTAGGAAGCTTGTTTCCGGTCCAGGGAAAACATGGCTTGGCAGTTCGGGCTGGACTGTTCCCATGAGGCACAGGGTCAGACTGATTTGCATATGGCCATGTCTGAACTGGGGTGGCAGAGTGGGCTAAAGAACGGTGATGGATCAAACCCAGATCTGTTGACTGTGTGTGAGTGTTTGATTGGTTCTGATGCTCCGTCCAACACCACCCCCTTTTGTACCGCTTTGTTCGCCATAAGTTGGCAGGGTATGCTCAGACATGAGTCCCTTGCTCACTTTGCCACTGGACTCAAGCAAGCCTGGCTGAAGATGGCTGAAATGCCAGAAACCGGTCCTAGGAAGCTTGTTTCCGGTCCAGGGAAGACATGGTTTAGCAGTTCGGGCTGGACTGTTCCCATGAGGCACAGGGTCAGACTGATTTGCATATGGCCATGTCTGAACTGGGGTGGCAGAGTGGGCTAAAGAACGGTGATGGATCAAACCCAGATCTGTTGACTGGGTGTGAGTGTTTGATTGGTTCTGATGCTCCATCCATCACCACCCCCTTTTGTACCGAAAAATATCATATATAACATCAAACAATAGTAAGATCTTTTAATCTATCTTTCCGAAGATGAAGAGGAGTGGGTGTTTTTTTGTAGAGATCTTTGGACCTGATGTACAAAACATTATTTGGAAAATAAATGGTCACAAATTGTGACCTGCATTTTTGCAAACAGTGTGAAATTTAACAAACACATCTATGTACTAATAGGTCGGTTTCCAAATTTCTCATTTTTAGTTGGTCGTAATCCGACCTGCCTCATGAATATGAATAAGGAATGTTGCAAATTATGACTTACCTCCATTGGATGAACTCACGGGGATGGTGGCCTCAATGGAAATGGTGCTGTGATTAAAAAATAACTTTAAAAAAAGGGTTTTAGACAGATGGCTGTGGTCCCCTGGGCCACTCCTTGCTCCCCAATAAGCTTTTATTTCCACTCAGAAAACGATTTTGACAATTTCTTACCATTCTAGCTTTGCAATCGAATTCGGTTCAAAACCTTTGATACATCTCATAAAGAATCACTATTTGGAAGGAGCACCAACAAAATATTCCTTCCAAATAGCTATTCCTTATGGAGTTGCACACCTGTTTTAGGAGTCGGCAATTATTTACTACATGTAAAATAGGGCTTCTACATATAAAAACCTTTCTATGTTCACAAGCAGTCTGAATCCCTGTATCCAACTGTAAAAAAACGTTTTTTTGTACATCACACCCATTGACCTGTACAACATTATTTTCAGAAATGAGGAAATCTGACAATTCTTCATCATGCCATCATGGGTGAGCTTCAAATTGTCAAAGTTGGACAACATTTCCAAACTTTGCATCTCTTGCAGTTTTGAATTCCTGACTACATCTGCAGGAGAAGTGTAAGGCAAAAAATACTTTTTTACAAAATGATTATGCTTTAGAATTCTCCTGCTAAAAGTGGAATGTTTTCTGCCGAGTTTCTTTTATCTGCTACAGTCATTCTCTCAACAGAGGTGTTCTCTTGTTATTTACTTTATCCTAACCGTGCACTTTAGAAAGCAATGGAGGATTGTCATTTTTATACAAAAAGACTCACCAAATTGCAGAAGAAAAACTTTTCAACTTCATCCAACAATACTCCCAAAAGGCACGAACCACGGCATTTCTTCCCAAGGTGGAATAATGAATAACTACAGGCATGCTACCTCACTAGAGCACAGAGTAGTGGGACTTTGGAATGTCACCTGAGTTGGCAAATCCATATTTGAATTATGCTTGATTGTTTTGAAAGGGCCAGTGCTTTCCTTAGCCTGAAAAGGAACTATATTGTGGGCAATAGTTTATTGTGGGTTTAATTGCAATATTTTAGTTTGCAACTTACACTTCCTTACATTGTGAAAACAAAACTGCTGCAACGATTGTGAATATTTTAAATTCCCATTCTAACTAGATTAATTTTAGTAGTAGATAGAGATACAACCTGCATCCTAAATCAATAATCTCTATACCTCTTATGCTCCGTACCCCTGTTGGGTGTCTTTCATGTATTTGCAACTTGTGTGCTGTTGTAAAAGTCTGATATTTTGGCAAGGATAGACAAATGTTTATATTCTCCTTGTTTTTGCTGTTTCTATGTGTGCTGCATTGTGGAGCACACATAGAAACAGCAAATCACCATGAATGATTGTGTATGTGCAGGAAGATGTCCCTTCCTGCATATAAACAATCATTATAAAAAATGACGATTTGCAACTTCTGTGTATTCTGCACAATGCAGCACACATAGGAGTTTCAAATCGGCATTCTGCATTCTTTATGTGCAGGAAGAGACACCTTCCTGCACATACACTATAATTCCCTCCAATGCAGACACCTTTACACTATGGTGCAAGGGTGCCTGTGTTGGTGCTAGGTAGCTAGATTTAGCTAGGGGAAACGCAGGGTGCACCACATTCTTGCGATTACGGTTCATCCCTGCATTTTCAAAATGGCAAAGCGTGGCGTTAGCAATTTTTGTGTAACGCCACGCTTCGCCATTCTGTTGTAAATATCCTCCAAAGTGTTATCTAAACAATGTTTGACGTTTGAGTCAGACTTGCAGATATGTTTTGGACTGGGAGGTGATAAAAAGGTGGCATGGCAGATGCTACATTGTGACTTCTGGCAGACCGGCTCATTGGAACATACATTATAATGTAACAAGGGAGCAGTGAGTGTAAGTTATCTACTTAATAGAGAGTAGAACAGAAGAAGCCAGCATGGAGTCAGTGGAGGAGAACTTGTTTTGATAAATACGCCTTTCTCCTCGTTTTACTATGTTGAGACTCGGTTTTCTCAGGTCTAAATTTTGGTGCTTCTTCTATTTATGCCACCCTTGTAAATAGGGATCAGCGATAAATTCAATGGGTGTTGCGGTGGAACGCCCACTACAACACCCATTCCACGCCCTTTCATGCTTAGTGTAGCGTGAAGGGGGGCAGTGTTAAACCATGTTATGTGGCATAACACTGCCTTGTAAATAAGGCAAAGGGTTTATTGCCCCTGGAATGTCATGAAAAGCGACATTCCTGTGGCTATAGGTGCTTGTAAATATGCCCCTTTGACTCTCTATACAAATTTAGAAAGCTCCTTGAAATTGCTTTCTCTCTTGAAAATCACTCAGTTTCTCAGGAACCAGAACAAAACTAATGCAGCTACCAATTTCACTGTTTTCATCAGCATTTCTTTGTTTTGCACACCACTGTCATGTTACTGTTTAATTTGGTTGCAGTGCTAATGGCAGAGGCACATGTGTTTTAATTCCAAATGAAACTGAAATGTAAACACTTTAAATTACTAAGGGACCAGTTCGCAAAGGGACTCACGTGTAGTAAAGTTACGAGAGCGGAGTCTCTGATCTCGTGGCAGAATCTCCACACTTGGAGCAAAATCTCTACACAGCACACTCTCTGCAGCATGCCGTATTGAAGATTCTGCCCGGAGATGGAGATTCCACCACTATTTCGGAGACTCCACCATGAGTGCGGAGACTCCACTCTCGTAAGTTTACTACACATAATCCCCTTAATGAATCGGGCTCATCGTTCTTACTGCATTTCTTTTGCAAATGAGTTGTGCTGTGCATTTCTTTATCTCCCTCACCAAAATGGAAGATCTTCACTTAGTGTGATTCCAGTGTTTACAGCGGTATTCATTTACTATTCATTTACTATTAAAATATAGTATTTATTTAGTATGCATGAAGACTATGTAGTATGCCCACAAGCCGAAATATGCAAATGAGGGAATACTAGTTCTACTCAACTACCCTTCAAATACATGATGAACATTTCAATTGAATGCTAAAAGAAGACTAGTAGTATTCTAGAAGAATAGTATTTGAAGCTTAGTAGTATTCTGTTAGGGTTTATTTGCAGCTCCTTTGCTATTTCAAGAGCAAAATGAAGGCTAGTCTCATTGATTGTGACCACTGTGTGAAGACTAGTGGTATTCATTGTGAGCAATATCTGAATACTAACGGCAACACCATGTGAGGGGGTCTTAAGAAGGTTTGCAATTTAGACACACACGCCATGAAATGAATTGGTTACATATACATGTACCTGGGAAAGAATCCTACAGTTTCATCACAAAAGAAGGTAGATCAATTGTGCATAATTTACAATGAAAACAGCCAGTGTACCAATATTGTAGTCTGCACAGGGCGCACATTATTTATGCAACAGACAGACGTTCCACACGTGCACAACTTAATTAGCAATGCCAATCAAGTGAGCTATTTTTACAGGCTTCACATATGCATTCCAACCATCCATGTTTTACCTAGTCATCCGAAAAAAATGTTAAGGCACTGTAAATGTGCAACAAATTCATATGTTTTTCATATTTTATCTGAGTCAGCATTTCAAATTGCCTTCCTGCACAGAGCCTTCTTTAGCGCTGGTGGCGCCTGTTGCGACAATGTTTGTTGGCGACCTCCACCCCCCTCATCCGTGGTGGCAGTAGTGACCACCTCCACCACGGATTCCCTCACTACCACCCTTTAACAGTGCCCCTCCAATCTTCATACCACTCTCTTTCAGATGCATTTAATTTGTTATATAGCGCCACTCTTACCCGTGTAGTGTGTCAGAGCACTTTGCATCACACACACATTATACACAAAGCCAATCAATCATATGTGTGTAAATCAGTGTATAGGAAATGTTACATAAGCCAGAGATCTACAAGTGTAGGAGTGACATGTCATCCACACTGGTGGGCAGTATAGTTTGAGTGCTTGGTCTGGAGAAGCACAAACTCAGAATTGAAAATGGAACACCATATTTGGGGGTGGTCTTCAATAATAAGAATCGATTACTGCCCAAATGAACCCTTTTTGCAACATTCTATTCTCAAATTTATACTTTTCAGTGTGCATGCAGTTCTTTGATGTCAGTTAATAGCTCACTGTTATATTAGCATTTTATTTTATAAACTGCCAGTAACTAAAGGATGTCTCTTAGAAAAGCAGAAACCTACTGACCTATTCACATTATATGCACTTTGTGAACTGCAAGGTACACGTTCTTTGCAGCAGGGATATTAACATTCTGTGCTATATTTATGATCGGGCAAAGCATTAGCTAGACAATACTCCGATCTCTTTCCAGGAGAAACATTAATCACCAGAGTTATTTATAGTGTTGCCTGGAAATTGCTGGAGGCAAGGAGCACGGCATCTGATGCTTTCAAAACCAAAAAATAAACTTGCAAAAACTCCCTCAATACAAACTGAGATTTATTAATCTCTTGGAGGGCCGTTCATTGGCGAGAAACTTCCACAGCAAACCAACAGTTCACAAGCAAAGAGGCCCAATCGAGATGAGAGATAGAGATGAGATATTTGTGATCTTGAAAGCGAGATAACAGCACCATCTCAACGCATGACGCACGCTTTCATGATCACTAAATGCATTAAAAAGCCACACAAGCCCCCGTAGCCGTACTCCTATTACTGAAATAAATGCAACAAGTGGCATGTGCATGAAACACTTGCTACTTTCTGTGGAAGAGGAATCCTTCCTTTCGCTGCCACTCCCCCTCAACAAGCATATGACCTTTTTCAAGCCGCTCGCTTTTTAAAAGCACAGATGCGAAAACGGTCTATGATGTCCAGTGAAGTGTGTGCCTGCTTTACACAAACCACTGCGCGCTTGGTGTAGTGTGCGTGCGCACCTTACAGGAAATAATGCTTGGAAGTTAATATTACAGTCAAAGTGAAAAGCCCAGCTGTAGACTTGTTGTTCCAAAACAGCCTGTTCCTCAGCTGGACTGCCATTTGGCTCGCAGAGTGAAACTTGCCCTGCCATTGCGCGCATGCTTGGTAAAAAAAAAAACATGCATTTTGCGTTTCAAATGTCCTGCAGCGGCACACTTCCAAAGCCCATACATGACAGTAACCCGATTCAAGCAGGCCCCATTCTCCCGATTTTTTTTTTAACTTTGCACTTCTGAAATGCTGGCATGTATGCACTTAGGCCAGCAAGCTCACCACCCCAACCCTCCATGCCTGAACGTCCCCCTACTTTCGACTGGTGCCAGTGGATCAGGGGGAGTTTTAAGGGGCATTTCTGGTGATGGACACAGCAGTTCACGCGCCTCCACCAACTTCATTTTCAATTCAAAACACTGCGCAGGTGCAGCAGAGCAAAGGAAACTTTGCAGCCCAAGTTGGACAAAATAGAGCCCAAAAAGAGCCCAACTCAACTCTTCTCGACAGAACAAGCCCAACGCACATCAACAGAAGAACAAAAGAAGAAAGTCGAAAGCCTGAAAGAACTGGAGTTCCACATAATGATGAAAATAGGTTACAAAAGTGAACGAGCACATCGAGGAGAAACATTTATTATCCTTTGTAAAGCAAACAGCTTTATATGTAGTTCAATCAATAACGTATTGTAGCATGAAAATAAAAATATGAATGTAAAATATTTAAATTAAATTGTCTGAAAAACGCAGAAACAACTTTTAAAGCTCAAACCATTTACAGTAGTAATGTCAAAAGGCATGAGTTTCACAAGTTAGTTTGCATTTTTTTAGCTCCTAATTAAAATTGAAGTGCATTTGGGGGTTGTATAGTTCTAATTCACTTAACCAATTATTAAGCGTATTGTGATATATTATTAACCTAGCCACACCATTCAGTAAAGCTTTCAAAGTTTTGGACAAAAATGCTTTGCACATACATCTTTTAATATGTTAGTAGTAAACATATAATAGCTTATTCATACAGATCTCTGCATACACAATCATTCAATTCAGCAACACTTGAATAGAAGAATGTGATCAGTAGTCTGGTAATATTCATTACAGTCCTGTAGTATTCATATTCACTGATTTTTTTGCATGTAAAAGAAGACTATTTGATTAGCAAATAAGTATTTGAGAAGTATTCTGTTAGTGTTCAAGAAGTATCACTCACATTCCAGTAGTCTTCATACACTAGGCTTCACAAAAAGAATACTACTGAATACTAAAATTGACGTAAAATAGTCTTCGAATGCTATAAAAAGACAGGTTAACCACTAAATATAGTATTCAACTTCGGTAAGGGCTGACCCCTGGCTGCTTTGTAGAGCTTAAGACAACAAACCAAAAGTTTACAACTGCATACTGTATTTTAATTGACGTTGTAAGTAAACTTTGAGATAATTTGTGATTCATACTAAAATAGCACCGTATTCAACAGATTGCCTAAACTCGTTACCACGAAGACCATCGTCTAAAGAGACACAAACAGTAGATGTTAGAAAGCTCATCTTTATCAACACAAATGAGGTAGATGAAGGGTTGTATTAGTGGAAAGGCTGTGCATCAGCATGGTAGGGACGTCAATAAGATCTTACTGAATGTTGGCATTTCTTTATGGGTTTAGTAGTGGCCCACTATAGAGACACTCAAACATCTTTAAAAAAATGACATAATTAACCATCTCAGAAATAGTAGAACAAATGATGACAGCAGGTATCTTTTGGTAAATCTGCATTCGAAATTACTGATTTCATTTGATGTCACCTATGATTACTGCGCAAGCATGAGTTTCTAGTTTGGCTTGCGGAATAAGAGGTGTGTTCAGAATTAACCGCCCAGGTTTCTGCATGTTCCCCCCATAATCACATTATTTACTGGGCACATATTCCACCTAATTCTGGCCGGTGGTACTGTCTCTCTGTTTTATTGCACCTAGTAATTTCAGTGTCAGTAAAATCTATTTCTAGATCCATTCTAGTTGAAAACTGGAATTACCACCCAGCTCATGATTGGGCACATAGTATGACCGGAGAACACTTGCCACTTACCAAGAGGACTGTTTCATAAAACAACAAGCATTTGCAATGCTATAGGTCACGCATTTATGCGAGTTTGAGCTGTTCACATTGCAAATAACAATGCCTTTTATTTTTGTTTTTGTTTTTAAAACTTAAATAAAAGGCGCTCATTTACAATGCTTGTGCATTGTGAAGTGTGGCTCAATGATTAGAGCGGCAGACCCTGATGCAGAGGTCTAGCCCGGGACCAGGGTTCAATTCCCCGCCTCGGCGGGTCTTGGGCTCAAAAATTCCACGGACCTGATAATTCTCGCTTCGGTGCCATTCCAATCATGGAGTCCCACTCTGCAACTCTGGGCAATAGCTTGCTTAATCTCCACAACGGCCCCCACAACGCTAAGGATGCCTGGCCTCCACCTTGGGGGTGCCCAGGAGTGGATGCCTCACAGGGAAAGCCAGGATGGGTTCCACAGCGGTATTTGTACAAGCGCCTTGAGACCCTTGCGGGTGAGTAGTGCGCTATACAAGTATCAATTTACATTACATTACATTTACAATGCCAATAGCTTAAACTCGCGTAAATGCGAGACCTATTGCATTGCAAATGCTTGTTCTAGGTTGTGTGGAAGGATGTTTAATAAGCAGTGAATCTGTTTGGATTGTAACTAAAAGATAGCGCTTGTCTGCTTATACCACCCAATTTGATATTTTGCGTGCAATGCTGCGTAATTGAACATTATAATGTAATAAATTTGCACCTTTAAATTAGTATGTGTATAACTGTTTTTTTACCCAAATTTTTTTGTGTTTGAAGGTAGCATGTTATTTTTATTGGATTGTTGCGTTTAACCTTTGAAATGTTACCTACACACAATTCCTTTGTGACATATATGCCTCGTCAGGAGGCACTATATAATGCAATTACAATTACAATATGAAAAGAAAAACCCCGCCTTCTACACCTAAAAATAAAGCGTAATACTGATTGCAGTTCAAAACCCCAATCTGATAAAAGTGAAATATAGAGAAAACGTGTTTTAAAATCACTGTAGGGTTCCTTTCATCCTTTCCCCAACCATTAGCACTTTTGAAGAATGTGGCTGCCTCACACTTTTTTTATCAAAGGGGCACCAGGATGTGTTCACACGTGGCGTGGGAAAACAAAGTACTTGCTGCTATTATTTTGGGGCGTACTTGAAATATATGAGACACTACATTAGCATGCCAGTCACGATTGTTATCATGGTTACATGCTGCGTTTGTGTTGTGTTAAGGTACAGAGCCAGACCATAACTCACATGATGTTAAACCGCCAATAGATTCTCAAGAATGAAAGTCGGTCTCAATAGCAATAAATGGCAAGTCTGCTGTTTCTTTCTGTGATTTTTCTTTTCAAATAAGTCAAGTAAAAGTTCACAAAAGTGAACATTGGCAAGGCAGCATTTTGAGTAATTAAAGAGCGATTTCTTTATAAGGAATAAGCACAATGCTTTCTGCAAACAAAACCAAAACAGTTGTTTGTTTAAAATAAATATGTAAATCTTTCAGGGAGCAACCAATAATGACAACAGTAATCTCAGGCCAGTTGGTTAGGTGGGCTGATGGACAAGCGTTTGACCCCGAGGTACAAACCGGGGGATGTAGGGGAGAGAGAGAAGTGAGGGACAAAGGGGTAACCTGCCAGCACCTAAGAAGGGTTAGTGAAGATTAATATCTGGATGTTTATTAACTTGCCAGAAAATGAAGGACTGAGCCCGATAGAACAGAACTGAAGTGGTGCCCTTCGAGACTTATTTTTAAAGGGAAGAACGTGCCTCCATGGGAGGGGTAATGGGAAACAACCCACATGGCCTGTGATTACTGATAAATATCTTAGGCCAAGGAAATGAGAGGGCCCAGAAAGGGTAGAACCGCAAGCCCGTTCAATGCAGAACATGGGATTCCGCGTTGAATCTTCCTGAAAAGCAGTTAAAAAATATGCACCCAGCAGGAGAGATAACTGGTGCTGAAGTGCCGCGTCTGACCACCAATATGGGCGGCAAGGGCCAAGAGACCCGGGGCCACGGTGCTGACGTGAAATTGAAAGAAAATGAAGGTGAATAAAAAGACCCATCCTGAGTGTGGCGTGGGCCAGGGGACCTGGAGCTCGAATGCTGCCGGTCAAAAGGAGTCTTTAATAAGTGAGATGGAGCAGCTAGGACTGGAAATTTTGGCATGAGGCGAAGGAGAGCCCTGAGCAGGTAGCCAGACCCTGGAAGTCTCAGTAACGTGAGACGGCCACACTGGGACTGGGGGGTGGCATGAGGCGAAGGAGAGCCCCGAGCTGACAGCTGGAGCGTGGAAGTCTCAGTGACGTGTAACTGACACACTGGGACTGGGGGGTGGCATGAAGCAGAGGAGAGCCCCAAGCTGATAGCCGGAACGTGGGTACTCACGTGAGTAGGAGACCGTTGTCCCCGAGGCAGATGTCCGGACCGATAGATGCAAAGAAGCTCCCGGGTGCCGGTGTTTAAATTGTTTGGATGACCGGGAGGCCGCTGAGGATGTTGAGAAATGTGGTATCGTCCCAAAGAGTGCTGGGAGATGTAGTACCAATGCCCACAGCATGAAAAAGAGTTGGGCCACTGGGAAATGTAGTTAAATCCCAAGGTGTGCGAGGAAAGAAAGTTCCAACAGCTGCAGCATTGAAAAGAAACACAAGCATTGGCAAAGCCAATAGGTCTCGCCTACCTGATGTGAGCTATTACCCTTGCCAATGTTTAGCCATGTTGTACAACAGCATGGCTTAGAAATAAAGCATTGATAAAATCAGTAGATCTCGTCTGTAAGAGCTATTTGCTTTGTCGATATTTTTGACCATTTTCTACAACAGTGCAGTATTGCACAACCTGAGTAAACACTGACAAAACTAGTAGGTGTCATCTCGGAGTTGGGTGAAGGCAGTACTGTTCATCAGACCCTTGCTTTAAGAAATGTGTTCCACCTACTGTTGGGTGGCCTTCAGGCAGCAGGATAGGGTGGCTATAGAACCGTGACACAGATTAGCCTGTCGGACAGTGATGTGTGTGTTATTAGCGTAAGATAGAGCTTAGCATCCAAATGGCCTAGTGAGATTGGCTAATGACCGGATGTAGACATTGCAGAGCACGTACAGCAGAGGGGACCCCTGCAGCACCCCTAAGACACTTTCACATTCTTAGGTCCCCGTGTGTGGCTTTTGCTAGGGCTTGTTCTAAACTGTGTGCTCCGGAGGGTCTCTGCTTTCAGGGGGCTTGATAGGATTCCAGAAGACACTTGCGCCTACATGTTCAATCTACCCAACAGATGGATTGATTACCAGTGCAAACTGACGTTATCTCTTCAAAAAACGTGACTTTACATTCATAAATCCGTTTATTCACATGTAATATTAGACCACTCCGGTGTAATATTGTGTGGAAGCAAAGCCGCGCCCATGAGCGGTGAGTGGATTTTCCATGTCAGGGTGACCCGGAAAGATGGCGCACACCCGCACACCTCTTTTGTTCATATTGAACAACGTTTCCTCAGCCAATTCCCATCCTGGAAGTGGTTGTAGTTTTACTACCGTGAAGCGCAGGAGTAAATTATTGACTAGGGTTTGTAGTGGCCGAGTGCACACTCCACATTGGTGGGGGCGGGGTGTTAAGGACAGGGATTTCTCCGTGAGGATTAGTACATGCAAAGGCACTGTTGTTAAGCATTAACTCATTCATAACTGTGCACATTTAAGCATGTGAAACTGTTCAAAACAAAACTGTTGTAGACATTCAGTAATGCACCTGTAATGCTTTTAAAATTCCTGAACGAAAAAACTAAGGGTATAGAATAACTAGCAGCAATGAAGCCTTACTGAAAACGAGAAGGCAGAAGCAAGCGGCAGGGAAAGCAATTGCTTTCACTTTCGCGATCGCTTCAAAAACAAAGAAGCCAGCCAGTGGTGCGCGCGCGTGCGCCTCAGCGAGCCATATGGTTTCAATTATCACGCCCGTGTCTGGGCACGATAATTGAAACCCTATGGCAGGAATGCGCGTAATAGACACCAATTGGCCATGGGCGGAGCAATGCACCCACCTTTGGCCTATTGTATGCTATCTTTAAAACAAACACGCAGGCAAAGGCCAATAGCAGGCCACAAAAGTAAAAACACACGCACGAGCGTGTACAATTCCAGGGTCCGTTTCGGAACCCCGGACAAAAGGACTCTCGCTGCGCGAGCAATGCTACGCACTGCATCGCTAGGCGCGAGACCTAAAAAGGGAAGCCCATATAGGTAGGTGACTATTTTGTCTCATTCGCATAATATAAAAACCAATGCAAAACAATATCGTTATTCTCTAGTGCACGCGTGTTCGTTATATTGCAAGAAAACACAGATGTGTTCACTGTGTGGTTCTCCCCGTCTTCTTTTGAAGTAGGTCAGAAATGTGACATATGGGTCAGTTGCAAATATTTGAATATTTGCATATAGGATCAACTTGGAACTTGGACTTTTTACATTGGGATCTTTAGAATTATTTAGAAATAGTATAATTTGTTGCAATTAATGGAGGCTCGGAACATCAGGCTCAATAAAAAGGGTCAAAAGGCTGGGGATAATCGACAATCATGCATAGGTTTTTAAGCAATGGCTATGAAATTAGCAGTTTATTGATAGATATACCTTTTGGTAGAAAGAATATATATTAATGCTCCCCTGAAGACATTTCCCAGAATGAAATGGGACCTGATGAGCCTCTGACTTCATCCTAGAAGACATTGCTGCCCATTTCCAGTAATGAATTGGTAGTCCCATCACTGCCACAGGGTGATCAAATGCTGCAAAACATTGAAATACTAATTTCTAGGTCTTGTCCTGGGGACAAACAGCACTGATCAGTGTGTATAAATCGTACAGAATGAAGAATACAAAAGAGGTTATTTTTTAATTAGCAACATAAATGTTATAGATATATTTACAGCACAATCAAGGATTGCCAAAACATTCACTACAGACTTCTAGGTTTTGTCTTTTGGAAAAAACACAGTATTAAGGGAGTATTAATGGGACAGAAGAAAGAACACAAAAGAGGTTATTTCCTTTTATTAGAAAAAAAAACAGTTGATTCCTTCCGAACACTAAGGGTTAAGAAGAGGACACATTTTTAAATACTGTTGCAGTACTAGCATTATCTGTTGATGTTCTTTAAGCAATGGGATTAACTCTTTTCATGGAATGTTTGGCTAGGTACTTGATTTGTAACCGAAAGAATGCGGTCACATTTCTCTGCATACTCGTAAGTGTAAAGAATTGAGGTGAATGAAGATGTGTCCGGTTTAAGAAAATGTATCAGTGACTTTGAGTTTCTCTTTCTTTCTTTCTTGCTTTCTTGCTTTCTTTCTTTCTTACTTCATATAGTTTACAGAGTGCCACAAACACTAAAGTAATCTTCCTGGTTCTGACAACCTGCTAGACAACTGTAGATCTATAGCTTTGTAAGAAATCACATCTAATATGTATTTTTTTATAACTTAAAAAAGGCTGCTTCAAACGCATCTATTGTTTTCACTTTTTTCACTGAAGCTTTATCTTGTATCAAATTTTTTGACATTCCAGAGTTTGGACATGTGGGTGGCCCAATGATAAAATGGGAAACACCAAAAATACATGTTGATCTTTTCTACAAATTTCTCATCAAGAAGTTGATGTATCTCAGAGTCCACCTAGAGTTACCAGATGATATTTGTGTAACTAGTATCAGTAATTTTAAATTTGCTTTGAGTGGATAAATACAAACAGATTCTGAATTTGTGAGGCTGCATTAATATTCCATGTTATTCAAATTTATCAGTGAACATTCTGAGCTCCCAACTGCAGCAGTCTCTTTGTTTAACATGACTTGGTTACCCAGGAACCTCATTCCAACTCAGTGCAAATATTATTTGGATGCAAACTCACATTTGTGTCTGAATTGGTACTCATAATTCGTGCTAATTGAGCACTCCAACTGCTTGCATGTGTAATCCATCAATGAGACTTAAATGACATACCCCATTCTATGTGTATTTGCCTTGAGATGCATCCAAGTTGGAGATAGAGCCCAATATTTCAATAAATTAATCAAAACCTATTTTTTTTACAAATCCTAGCTTCATTTTACTGGAAGTGGAGTACAACATTAGTCTGGGTTTGATATTTCCTACCACTCCGTTCCAGATGCACTTACGGATTATATTAGCCTCTTCATATTCTCAAATCAGATCGTACATGTCTAGGAGAAAACTAAAATGCCTAGCAGTGTTCTCTGATATCACTTTCATCATTGTCATTAAAGAGTACAATTTCAAAGATAGTGGCGGCTCCTCCACTGCGGCGGTGTAAATGAAGAAAAAAGTAAAATGATAATAAATGGACATTATTAGCATTTTATTTGTTCCTGCGTCTTTGCAGGGCGGGCAGCTCTGCACTTAGAGATGGGGTAGGAGTGGTGGCACTCTGTAAAGTGCGCATGAATGCTTGATCAACCCTCTTGGGCTGGCCAAACTGTCATGCGCACTTTGCAAGTTCTCCATGCAGGCTGCGTTATAGCCTGCATGGAGAACATGCCCAGGCCCCCATTCCCCATCTGAGCGCTGAACCACAGTGCTCAGACCAATCACAACACTGCATTCCATGTCTAGAGAGCTCTGACAGGCAGGTTCTCTTTACTGCCTGATCTCTCAATATTCTACTGTGAGATGCCTGTAGTCCTCGAGTCGGATCTTTTGCCAGTTTCTGAGAGGTAAAGGAGCTAAGGTGAGTGGAAATTCTTTCATTTACTTGGCTACAAGTTTGTGAAATTCTCTCTCCCCCCTCCCACCAGGCTGCAGGCTGCCCTATGTACATGGGTTTTTCGCAGACTTCTGTTTTCATTATAAACGCTGCTTAGCGAGTGCTTTTGAGATAAGGCAGCACAGGTCTACTTTCCTGTAGTGCTGTGAAGCCCCGGTTAGTTAGTCAGGTGCTCTGTAAATTTTAAATTAATTCATTTATCCTCCACAATATTGCAAATCAACAAAATGTGCCTTTGTTTTGACGGGATTAGACACCTTAAAGTGAAAAGAAATGTCACTGAGGAAGGACAACAGCAAATATTTTGGAACTTACTAAATCTTGTAGAGACCCTGTGAAACACTTTTGCACAAAATGATATTGGACACAACACTTTAAACTGCTTCATTTAACATTTTTATCATACCCATCACACTAAATTTCTATCCAATGAGGGACATTTCCGTTGATTGTTATTCACACTCCTTCTTTACAAATTATCTAACTTGTCACTCCATTGTCATATGCATCAGTCATGTCGAGGAGCAAGGAAAAAAAAGTTTCTTTTAGTTTAAATATTTTTGATGCAACATTTGAAATGTACCTTTGTTTTTCCTATCTTTATTTGAAATGCGTATGCTTTGCGAGCAGCTTTTGTAAGATTACAGGAAAATTTGGATTAGCTAACTGCTGCTGTTGTCACGTGGAAGTATAGGCTTGTGACATTGGGTGCATTATTAATGCATATCACTTCTATAAAGTGGACAGGTTGTCCTTGGGAGGGGTCATTGCATGAGTCATCTGGTCTTTTTCATTTGGTTAGGGACCTCCTAACAAAGAGCTGACATGAACAGTTTGTGTTATAAGCATCAACTACCAAAGCATGGAATTTCTCTGTACCTTTTACATTGCTTTCATAAGCTTTTAATATCCCACCAAGAAAAACAATGAATTTTCATAATTCGAGATGCATAGCAGCTTGTGATTTCCTTACCGTGGCTATGTACCAAGATAGTAACATATGTAAACATTGTATGACTCATCAGTGATGGTCAATCGCTCCACCCTAATTGTCAATAAAGGGTGTCTCTTCTGTGTCTGACACATTTTCAGAAACATTGGGGCTCTCTGTGTTTATCTCATTGAGCACCGGTAATATCACCAGAGAGTCATCTGTGCCAGAGCTGGCTTTTGCTCAGATAGCCCTTGGGCAAAACACTATATGCCCCCCACCTGCCATTTGCCTTCTTTAATTGTCGGTGTGTTGAGAAAATTGGAGCCGTACTGGGAAGGTCAGGGGGACAAGAGAAAAAGTAAACACAGACTTCAGAGCAATGGTAAACACACTTTTCTTTAAAGCCAAGTTGAAGGGATACTGATCAGTGCTGGTGTGGGCCCAGTTTGGCCATGTATTTTTTTTTAAACTTACTTTATTGAGGATTTGGTGTAGTCATTGTACAATATATATTGTAATATTTTTGCACAGTTCAATAAGTATTAGCTTTTGCAATGAGTGTTACAACGTGTGTTACAATACATTTTATGTTTTGTCAATCAGTGCCGCAGTGTTGTTTGTGTAGCAGCAGCACCATCTGTAGGTGGTCATGTTGCATCCACTGTCCATAGCTGAAATCTAGCACACTGCATTCTCTCATAACATGTTTCACATGAAAGAAATGCAATCTTGCTAAATTATCCAGTCCAGTGGGTGTGCCATTATCTGACTGGTGTCCTAGTGACGGGCAAGCCTATCATGGACCATTAAATCTGTCCAGTGGGTGTGATTCTAGTGGTTGTCGCTTGTGGGCCATCAGGTCATCCTCCCCCTATTATTCTTCATTGTCCAGGAGGCTAGTCACCACCTCGGTCCACTGTTCCACAAGCGGTTGCTTACGGAGCCGTCGCCCTTCATCTTCCCTTAAGGCCACCCCATCAGCTTTCACACAGTTTTTGATGTCTGCCTTCCACTTACTGTATGGCAGGCCAGTTTAGGATTTCTAGTGGTGCGCAATATCTCTGTGGGCCAGTCCTAAAGCTAGGTCCAGAAATCTGTTGCCCGACATTCTCTCAGGATCCCTGCTTCATGGACAGAGAAGGCACATCTCCTCCCTGAACAGTTGATGTCTTCCCAGGGGCGCTCTAGGGCCGCCGCAAAACGCTGGCCGTGGTCTGTGGATTCACATCTCTTAGATGCGAGAGCTAATTACACGAAGTAGGGAGGATCCCTGGTAGCATAACGAGCTGGATAATGATTGGTAATCAGGCAGTTTGGAATTTGTGAGTCCCTGTGTTTGGCTGCAAACATGTATGGTGGCCAGCATGGGACCAAATGGGAAACTTTTTTTTAAGCAGCCATAGTTCCTTGAAGGAACTGGTGTTGCTTTTACAACAATACATGATTTGCAACTGGGAAAACGTTGGAAAGCGCACTACTTCCTGTAGGCTGCGAACCTGATACCAGAGGGGAATGAGTTCCCCAATGAACCCCTTCAACTTTGCAAATCAGTTACACCTAGGGTGACCAGGCGTCCCGGATTTACCAGGACGGTCCCCGTTTTTCACCAGCTGTCCGGGCAGATTTCGAGAAATTTAGCTCATGTCCCGGTTTTTGGAGAGGGTCGACTAATAACTGGGGGAGGGGTTTTTTAATGTTTACAAAGTAGGGATAGCTAGCAGTTGTTCCAAGAAAGTAATTTAATTCACAGGCAAGCTACTGGGTTTAAAAATTGCATCTTAAAAATGTTCTTACTGCCTGTTTTGTAATTCTCTGCTGAGGAGCGCTGTCATTCTGAGCGCTCGCTTGACGCAAAGTTATAGTCCTTCTTCTATTTTTGTGAAATGTCCAGGTTTTTTACTTTAAAATTCTGGTCATCCTAGTTACACCTCCTTTGAGGAGTTGGTAACTGGTCAATTTTGCCTACAAAATATTGACAGGTACCACCCCAAATCCCTTTCACTGTCCTTTACAATTTGGGGCTGCTGTGGAAAATGTTTTCTTACTCGTAAATTTGTGTTTTGCACATAACAAATATGGATTTTGCAGTCACAAACCCAGCTGAGTTTACCAATATTAGGATTTGCACCGAAGATTGTGTTTCCCTTTTAGCATCCTTCTTTTCTGTTTTTCGTACATTTCCTGACATATTTCTTCTATGATATTTGGAGAGTGAATAAATATATTTCTCCTTTGATAATGAATAACTTCACAAATTTGTTGGGCTCACAATTTACAGTAAGCTTCTGCTTAAATCAATCATGCTAAAGAGGGAGCATCATTTCAGGTACACCACCAATTCAAATTCAAATGAGAATTCTAAATCTAGGCGACCAACTTTTGAAGCAGTGTAAAGTAGCAGTGACTCACATGTTCTTAGCTTAAAATACGATGTACCTCCGTGTCATCTGCCCACGTTACGTTTTTTAAATTCTGACACTTCAGGAATGATCGGTTGTCACAGATAACCACACAACTGCCACCACAAAGGTTGATAAATTATTTAACGCTAAAATGCAGTACGCATATTTCCCTCCTTTTCTGTGCATAATTAACCACGATAACGCATTCAGCTATTAACCCTGACTCAAAGCCTGCCTGAGTCCGCTGTTAAAAGCCTTTTATGAAATGCAGAGAGATAATCTTTGCGCCTTTTAGAAATCAGCAAAATGCACATTTGAAAAGCCTTTTGTCAGCCATGTGCCATCAAGATTGTCAGAGAAAAGATTTGCTTAATCTCCTTATTGGTAGGCTAGGCACATTGAATGACTTGCCAAAATAGGTACACGCCTTGTCTAATTAAAAAATGAAAAACACGTAAGAGTGTTAGCAGGAGGGTGACATACTTTACAAAACAGTGACACTTTAGGAGACATGTAGGCATGATCAATGCTAATGAAATTAGTTCTTACGATTCATCACTCTCAGTAAACAGGTCCCACATAATGATACTGTCCCTAGCTGGTTCATTGTATAAAATTATTGATCACGAAGTTGACAAACTAATTGAGTGCTTTAAATTATTGAGCATCCTGGGCCCCATGACAAATCATGAGTTATTCTGGGTGGCAATACCACACCTGGTAAGTACAGATGCTGTGGAGTGCAGTATTTACCTTGTATAGTATTTGCACGATTCCAATTTCTTCACCCCATAAATGGGGAATAACGTGGTAATCCTGTTTGTTTTTCCCATTCCTATGTGAATAGATTCTTAATGCTGTGAATTTTGCTTGCACACATTCTAATAGGTTTTGATTGGCGACTTTTCTGTGTTCAAACACACAAAAGTGTAGCAATTATGCAAAACCGTGAAATTTGATTTCCGGACCAGTTCCTATTTCTACCTTGACTGAAATGGATGAGGGCCAGTATAATGCATTTATATTTAATAAATTCAATGGAACTGAACACCTTACAATGCGCTTTTCCTCCTGTCCAAAAACATAAGAAACAGGTTACCTGAACTAGCTTACTACTGTCAACTCTGATGAATGGCTTCAACCATTTAAATGATGTAATTGATTTCATCAGATGTTGCCAATGTCCAAAGTTATTGCTCTTAAATAGAGCAACCAGTTACTTGTTTGAAAAAGCAAATGGTACATACAATACATTCAACTAATAGTGTAGAATGTGTGTACAATGCGTAATGTAAATGTATTTGTAGAGTGCACAATTAGCTAGGAGCAAAGAAGTATCAGTGGCAAGAGACCAGAGTACTGTTCAAGATTGTTTACAAGATATAATTAGATTATATGCCTACATCATTTCCTGGTATCTGACAGCACATTTGGGCAATATATTAAAATCCAAGTCAGCTGTAGAAGGTTCTGCAAACCTTGTGGGATGTGCATTTAATGTATAACGATCATGCACCTATCCTGTCAATTCTGAACCTATATTTATCAAAGAGGAATTAGTGATTAGATTGAATTATAAACCAAGGTAGCGTTCATTACTGAACAAGGTACCCACGTCTGGGCATACCCATCAATTGCTAGCTGTACCACTGGATTCAAGCTAGCCTGGCTGATGAGGGGTGTTACCCCAAAACTGCTCCCAGGATGCTTGTTTCCGGTCCAGGGAGGACTTGGCTTGGCAGTTCGGGATGGACTGTTCCCATGAGGAGCAGGTTCTAGACTGATTTACATATAGCTGGGTCCAAACTGGGGTGGTGTAGTGAGCAGAAAAACAATGGATTTAACCCAGATCTTTTGACTGGAGGAGAATGGTTGAATCATTCAACATTCTGTCCATCCTTTGTTTCCACAGCACTTTACGCCCTAATTGGGCTGGGTATGCCTAGACGTAGGTCCCTTGCTCGCTGTGCCACTGGATATAAGCTAGCCTGGCTGATGATGGGTGCTCCCTGAAACTGGTCCCAGGATGCTTGTTTCGAGTCCAGAGAGTACCTAGCTTGGCAGTTTGGGTTGGACTGTTCCCATGAGAAGCAGGGTCAAGACTGATTTGCATATAGCTGATTCGGAACTGGGGCGGTGTAGTGAGCAAAAGAACAATGGATTTAACCCAGATCTCTTGACTGGGGGGGAATGTTTGATTCATTCAGCATTCCTTCCATCATTTGTTGCCACAGCGCTATTTTAATTTAAAGCACCTAAAGAATTAGCATAAAATGCATTTGAAAACTAGAAGTGCAGAAACTAGATTATCCTTCAGAAGGACAGAAGAAGAAAAAAATACTTTCTAACTGCTGCTTAGTAAGTTTTGCAGAAGTGGAATGTTTTTACACCCAATCTTTCTTTTAATATTAAACCTCATGGAAGGAAAAAGGCATGTGAAAATGAGCACACAAAATGAAACATTTTATTCTCCAAGCAAAGCAAAACTTGCTCTTAACACTCTTGTCAAGAACTAATAAGGGCGTATGTTCAAAACAAAACCATTGTTAAAGTCAAGTCAGGCTGCCATACAGTTGCATTGTGCAATTGCTTTTTGCAGGCAACATAACAGACAGCACAATCCTAAGTGCAGCACTGCTGACGGCTGGCCCAATATCCCCCAGTTATCATGCACCATCTTCTTTTGTCTCCCTGCCTTAGAACATCCAGTGGATCGAAGCGCAGAGACAGTGAACTCTTCCATGAGTTCATGAACCCTCAAAAGAGACATCCAAAAAGTAACATATGTATCCACCAATGCCCTAGATCATGGGTACTCACAAACTTTCTCTCGGGGGCCAAATTTACAGTGTGGTTTGTGGCCAAATTTACAGTGTGGTGGGGGCGGGGTCAGAGGGGGAGGGGTGGGGCTAAAGCAAAAAAAAAATTGGGACCATGAGGTTGAACACAGGTCCCTGCAGCAGAAGCCTTCGTCCACTGAGCCACTAGACCTGGCATACACACATCTCTCTCTCTCTCTCTCCCTCTCCCCCTTCCTCCCCCTTCCTCCCCCTCTCCCTCCCCCTCTCCCTCCCTCTCCCTCCCTCCCTCTCCTTCCCTCCTTCTCCCTCCCTCTCCCTCCCTGTCTCTCCCTCCCTGTCTCTCTCCCCCTGTCTCTCTCCCCCTGTCTCTCTCCCCCGTCGCCCTCCTCCCTCTGTCGCCCTCCTCCCTCTGTCGCCCTCCTCCCTCTGTCTCCCTCCTCCCTCTGTCTCTCTCCTCCCTCTCTGTCTCCCCCTCTGTCTCCCCCTCTGTCTCCCCTCTGTCTCCCCCTCTGTCGCCCTTCCTCTGTCGCCCTCCCTCTGTCTCCCTCCCTCTGTCGTCCTCCCTCTGTCGCCCTCCCTCCGTCTCTCTCCCTCCCTCTCTCCCTCCCTCTCTCCCTCCCTCTCTCCCTCCGTCTCCCTGTCTCCGTCTCCCTCCCTCCATCTCCCTCCGTCTCCCTCCCTCCGTCTCCCTCCCTCTGTCTCTCTCCCTCCCTGTCCCTCCCTCTCACTCTGTCTCTCTCCCTCTGTCTCTCTCCCTCTCACTCTGTCTCTAACTCTGTCTCCCTCCCTCCGGCTCTCTCTCTCCCTGTCTCTCTCCCTGTCTCCCTCCCTCCCTCTCCGTCTCCCTCCCTCTCCGTCTCCCTCCCTCTGTCTCCCTCCCTCTGTCTCCCTCCCTCTGTCTCCCTCCCTGTCTCTCTCCACTCCTTCTGTCGCCCTCCCTCTGTCGCCCTCCCTCTGTCTCCCTCCCTCTTTCGCCCTCCCTCTTTTACCCTCCCTCTGTCACCCTCCCTCCGTCTCCCTCCCTCCGTCTCCCTCCCTCCCCCTCCTTCCGTCTCCCTCCCTCCGTCTCCCTCCCTCCGTCTCCCTCCCTCCCCCTCCCTCCATCTCCTTACCTCCGTCTCCCTCCATCCGTCTCCCTCCGTCTTCCTCCGTCTCCCTCCCTCTGTCTCTCTCCCTCTGTCTCTCTTCCTCTGTCTCCCTCCCTGTCTCCGTCTCCCTGTCTCCGTCTCCCTCCCTCCATCTCCTTCCCTCCGTCTCCCTTTCTCCGTCTCCCTCCCTCTCCCTCCCTCCCTCTCCGTCTCCCTCCCTCTGTCTCCCTCCCTCTGTCTCTCTCCCTCTGTCTCCCTCCCTCTGTCTCTCTCCCTTTGTCTCTCTCTCCCTCTGTCTCTCTCTCCCTCTGTCTCCCTCCCTGTCTCCCTCTCTCCCTCCCTCTGTATCCCTCCCTCTGCCTCTCTCCCTCTGTCTCTCTCCCTCTGTCTCTCTTCCTCTGTCTCCCTCCCTGTCTCCCTCTCCCTCCCTCTGTCTCCCTCCCTCCGTCACCCTCCATCTCCCTCCCTGTCTCCCTCCCTCTCCCTCCCTCTGTCTCCCTCCGTCTCCCTCTGTCTCTCTCCGTATCTCTCCGTCTCCCTCCCCCCCTCCATCTCCCGCCGTCTCCCTCCCTCCGTCTCTCTCCCTCCGTCTCTCTCTCTGTCTCCCTCCCTCTATATCTCCGTCTCTCTCCCTGTCTCTCTCCCTGTCTCTCTCCCTGTCTCTCTCCCTCCTTCCGTCTCCCTCCCTCTCCCTCTCCCTCTCTATCTCTCTCCCTCTCTATCTCTCTCCCTCTCCCTCCTTCTGCCCCTCTCCCTCCGTCTCCCTCTCTGCCTCCCTCTCTGCCTCCCTCTCTCTGTCTCCCCTTATTCTCCCTCCCTCTGCCTCTCTCCCTCTGTCTCCCCCAGACTGCGCCTCTCTGTCTCCCTCTCTCTGTCACCCTCTGTCAACCTCTGTCTCCCTCCCTCTCCCTCTGTCTCCCTCTCCCTCCCTCCGTCACCCTCTGTCATCTCACCCCGTGTGTGTGTCAGCCCTCAGCCCGGGCTGAGACAGCTTCCTCGTGCGCACACACAGCCACACTGAGACAGCTTTCCAGCGCGCACACACAGCCACACCCCAGTACTTCACAGGTCTTTAAAAGACCATTTACATGTTAATAAAGCTTTGTTGTATTGCACCTCTTAGGCCCCTGCATCTCCACTTTGACAATCACTGGAATCCCCCGGCCCCCACAGAGCAGAGTCTCAGAGTCCGGGCTACTGCAACCGGCAGTGTTTGCAAACACTATTTTTTTTATTTTATGTTAAACACAGGTAGGATGTCTCCAAGGTCCGCGGGCCGCCAAGGAAGACTTGCCGGGCCGCTGGCGGCCCGTGGGCCGTACTATGAATAACCGTGTGCCTAGATAAAACGTTGTACTTGGCTAAATGTATGTTAAATTACTGTATATTAAATGTGGATTGAATTTGTTTATACTGCATGTAGGTTACATTTGTAAGTATTTTACAAGCCTGATTTCTCATTCAAATGCCCTTTGCTGCTATTTACTAAGACAAAGAAAAGAAAGCTGTATGACATAACATTTTCTAATGTTTCTGAACATGTTTGCTCAATAATAACAAAATACTGATTCCTTGTATATAAAAAAGACACTGCTTGAACAGTCTTTTTTTTCGATGTGCTACATTTGCCACCTCCCTAGACATCAATATCCACGAGTAAGCACTGGCTGTTCAATCCCTCTAAAATACCAAAAAAGATGGCCTTTCTAGGCAAAGAGTCATGCTTGCCACTGTCTACTCTTGAGCTGTGAAGGCATCGGAGAATGGGCCTGACAGCAGGCACAGATGAAACACTGAACTGAACTGTCCAACACACTAAAACCATTATCTCGTTGGTGATTCTGAAGGTCTACAGGATGCAGCTAAAAAACACACCAAAATAAAACTGAAAACCATGGCAGGGCCATCAGGAGCTCTTAAACATGAAATGAAATGTCTTAACGCCCAGCACACCTGCTAATATGATGTCAACAGCAGTCGCGGCTCCTCGTGGGAGTGCTGCAGGGTGGTGGGGTGGGCAGGGGGAGGGGCGGGGTGAGGGGTAGTAAACTCTGGCATAAGGCCAAACTGCAATGCAGCGCACGCAATTACATTCGTTTTATTTATTTATTTATTAACTGAACTCCGTTCGGCCTTATGCCTGATTTTACTACCTCCCACCCTGCCCCTCCCCCACCCCGCCGCCCCGCAGCACTCCCACAGGACCCGCGACTGGTCAACAGGTTCCAGGTACATCCTATTTTCAATGTCACACTAGATACATTATTTTTGCAACTCTCCCTTTCTCTTGTCATGCAGCAGCAGCAACATTATTTTTATAATAATTTCTGGTGTATAATAACAGAGGACTAACCCTTATGTCCGAAACAGAACCAAGGTGCGTTCAAATAACATTGCACAGCATTTCCGTGAGATTTCTTTTAACAGGAACAGTGTATATATAAAACATACAGGAATAAATAGGTCAGTTTAACACATACACTTAAATGTATACAAGAGCCTCTTTTTGTACTAAAAAAATATGATGTATTGTCATATCCCACTGAATCAACATTGAATAGACAATAGTGCAGACTGCACAGTGCTAAAAATAGTGTGTATGTGAATTTTTACAGAAAGAAAACAGGTGAATCATGGGGTATCAAACAATACCAAAATAAGAAATCCAACCTTATTTTTTAGATCTTCATTTAGAGTAATCGGCAGACAACTCAAGCTATGTTGCTGGTGTTTCCATCCAAGTGTGTCAAGGGTCTCACTAGGATATAAACCTTCTATCTGTCAGCCGAAGCCATGTGAGGAAATTTGATATTGGGACACTGTAGTCACAGATTCCAAATGATTGTTAGGTTTTTTCATAGGTTGTAAGGATGCTCTGTTTATTTCTTAGATTGATAGACAGATGAGGTCTTGATAAGACCCACAGTTCATACTTGGCTCAAGACAGATACAGAATACAGATGCACTGGGCTAAGGAAGACAAGAGTCTGCATCTGTGCATATATTACAGCACAACAATGCACTGGAGAAATGTGGAGAAGTGTTGTACAAAGGCTGCAAACTATAAGTGGAGATTTCTGCAATTAAATCGAAATTTACTGCAAGAGTCAAAAAACATCTCCAAAAATAACAAGACCTCATTAATAATTTTACATGAGCAAATTCAGTGTAAGGACAAAGGTCTGGCTGTTCAATCAAAGGCCTTTTATATTCTTCATGTGATGCTTTATAGTGCCCCAGAACCATCTTCATCTTCTCATCATGGACAGCCATAGGTGCCCTTCTCATTTACTCCGCCTAAGTCTACACTCACAGTTTATCCAACTATGAGTGCCACCTCTCTGTGGTGGGCTCTCATTCAGGATCACCACACCACCTTTCACTAATTTTGCCCTTCTGGCTGTGTGAATATTTCCTATCGCCATAAAGGGTAAAAATGCTGCAGCAGCCCCCATGCCCCTGTTGTGTTTTTTTACAGAAGACTCCTTCAAGCAATGTATTTGCACTACATATGAAGCATGCTTAGTTTAAGAAAATACTTGAAGCTGTAAGTCGCGAGACTTCGCGACCTTGCAAATATTTGTGCTCATGCCTCTAAATTACGTTTCGGAAAAGTATTTTGTTTTGCTCAAAATTTAAAATAATATTTCATGCTGCTGGTTTCATTTATTTCACATTCATTTTCGGTCCCCCATGACACCAAAAACATTTCCCCTGAAAAGTTCCAGCCAGGAACTGCTGTGACTTTACAACCTATTGTTTAGTAAATCTCCCACATATTTTACAAACCTAACCTCTTTTCAGCACAGCATATATTTTGAGGCAGTGTAGAATACCAGGGCCTCGTACAAGGCAGGACCTCAAAGGTTTTGATTGAGAGACTCGGTATTATACTTGTTTGTAGGACACGTCACAAACAGGTGTACATTGGTCTTTTAGGACAGGAGCCCGAACATCACATGTTCACATCGATAAAAAGGTACAAAAGTCCACAAATGCTGGAAAATCCATTTATACAGGACGACATTGTGGAGTACCAAGAAAATAGGGCAGGCAGGTAGCTGCAGCCTTTATTACAGGGATGTTCAGAATTAGTTCAAAAAGCTTGAAGAATACACATTCTTAGTTCTATCCAGTGACATGATTCACATTTAGGTTTTTTGTATGTTAATATATATTTCATGTGGATACCATAATGTATGAAAGGGCATGGCCACTGAGGACGAACACTCATTAATGATCACCGGCTACAGATGCTGCAGGTTAGTCACCTAAACTCCAAATCTGGGTGGGTTTTACTCTCCTACCACCCACCTCTGGTGTAACCCAGAGGGCGCACATTCACAATTTACACTTAGGCAAACAAATAATTCTGAAAGGAGAAATCAGAAGAAGAGAAAGAGTAGAAAGAGCATCAAACTTGTAACAAAATACATCATTATAAGTGGCCAGATAACTTACGTTATGTGCAGTAACTCCAGTTATGGCACATGTTGGAGTTATGAGTTTTGAAGTTTTATCGCACTCAGATATATACAAATGCTTTGAGTCTAGTTTATGTTATTATTCAAATGTTAATCTGACTTAAAGTGCTCAGGTGGTATTTACAATCCTGATTTTCGTTGGATAGTAACACAGTTGTGCAGCAGTATTGAATTGCCTTGCGTTACTTCGCCACTAGGAGGCATTCCATGGATGGTGCAAGGGCGTTTCCATGCAACCCCCCACAGTTATTGATGCAACGTCCTATCTGCAAGTGTGAGAAGCTGGCTTGATATATGGTGTACACCTATATAAGTGGGCAGCCTGCACCAATCCAGACAACCCTTATGGTAATTTTAGTGGTCTTAGACAACCTTAGAAAGCTCTCTAATTTTTTTTATTTTTTTATTTTACTGAGTTTTATATAGCGCAAACTTGACCCGAATCGGGTATCAGAGCGCTTTACATAGCACCAGTTGCATTACATGAGGACACATTAATTTCTTTTTTTTGTTAGGACCAGGGAGATTTAGTGATTTGCCCAGAATCACAGGATGTTCCCCCAAGGGAAGTAACAAGGAGACCCACGGAGGCTGTGTGCAGAGTGGGAACACGACAGCGGGATCAATGCAAGTCAATCAATAAGTCACGGTTGCAATTTTAAGGAAGTAGGACCCTTCCCAGTGGACCCTGAAGAAACCCCATGGAAGACAGAAGGTTGGAGAGCCACCCCACCCGTGGATACCTTAGGAACCAGGATACCTTCCCCAGGGCAGCCTGGTGCATAGTTGTGAAGTGGCGTTAGAAACCGCTGTCAAACCCAATGGCGGACTTCAGGAAGATGCTGCTGCTGGAGAAGGAGAAAGCGTCCGGTGGAACCCAAATGTGAATTCAAGTCAAGAAGTACCTGAAAACAGAGGGGACAGAGTCTTTGCCACTTGAAAGTGACCAGGAGGCACGTAAGACGAACGCCCACCAATGTCGGCTGCTTCAGCAGGGTTGACAGTGACCTTGGAGCTACAGCTGCAAGGACCAGGTGATGCTGTGGAAGACCAGGAGCCATTCTCAAGCTGTACCACGTCGGATGTCGCGAGTTGAGGGGTCGGTGTCTGTCGGGAGCACCAACAAGCCTTGGTAACTGCAACCAACGTGGAAAGTGAAGAAGGTACAGTGTCAGGACCAGCAAGGTCCAGGTGACTCACCAGAAGTAGGGGAGTCAGGGCAGGCCCAGAGCAATCAGGGGACCTCAAAGAACATGAAGATGACCCTCAAGAGGACCCACAGGCTGGAGGCACTGGAGTTGCAAGAGGACATCAAGCAGTTCACCAAAGAAGCAGGACCATGATGTAAGTGTTGTGGTGAGGACAAAGATCTTGGTCACTGGAGATGCGTGAAGTTGGGGCTACTTGTGGCCTGAAGATCTTGGTGGAAGGAAGCCAACAAGACTTTGCAACTGCAAGTCAATGATGTGCACAGTTGGTTCGGTTCCTGCGCCTTTGACGAGGGATACTGGCCTCAAAATTGGTCAGAGGACAGGTCAGGCCCTGAGGAATGTGAAGAACCACCACCTGTGTCGCTGAGCCTTTCGAAGGCCATGGGAGCCCAGGATCAGCAGATCGGTCTGCTTAGTTGCAGTGCCTGCAGATGCAGGGAAGTGGCTCCTTCACTTCAAGGGAGATTCCTTTAGATGTCTTGGATGTCCACAGGCCTTGGAAGGTTCCTGTATTGTGCACAGGCATGGAACTGCAGCAAAGGAGCAGGGCGAGGAGACCAGGAGCTGCAGAATTCTTCCCCGTTGCAGCCTTGATGCCCAGAGCAAAGTCCAGAGTGCCTAGACGGTCGAAGAAGAATGGCGTCTGAAATGAATCTTGTCCCACGACAAATCTAGGGACCCAACCACAGGTAAGCCCTTAAATACCCTAAGGAAAGGGTTGGGATGATTCAAGGGTCCCTCCCAAAGGAGGGGCTGGACAAGGAGGAGGATACTCCCCTGTTCTTTGTCCAGTTTCTCACCAGAGCGGGAGCCAATGGCTCCCTGAAGTACTTTGAGCTGGGCTATGCATGGAGGGCACCAAGTGTGCCCTGCACGCAGACTATGTGGCACTGGCAACCGCTCCCACCCTGCCCCAATACACTAAATTCTGTCTGTTAGGTGGTCACACCTCCCTGTGACAGGATACCTATTGTTCTGCCTTCATCTGCCCGAGCTTGGCTCAGCAGCAGGAGGGCAGAAATGAGTCTCTGGCCAGCAGCAGCCCTGGCTTGCTGTCCGGACCTGGAAGAATGGTACAGGGAGTACTGAGGGCCTAACGGAGGGCCTTTCCAGTGTGGGGGTATGATACCATCATGTTTGATACCAAACATGATAGGAATATTTGCAGCCAGTTTCGAGATGGACGCAACATGACGCGGTGCCCCTCTATATTTCCTTTGGTTGTCTCACTTACAACCCAGGAGAATGGACTCCATGGGCTGTAGGAGTGTCCTGCTCATGCAGGGGCACCCTCACACTTAGAACCAAGCACCTTGCCTTCAGGATTGTAAGGCCTGCTGTTAGGGGTGACTTATAGGTTTTAAGTGTAGTGACCTTAGATATAGGTAAACCTATATCTTTCGTAAGTGGTGCTAGCCCCAGCTTACACAGGCTGCAATTGCAGGCCTCTATTTAAGATTTGAGTGGTCTCTCACGGGTGACATAATACATGCTTCAGCCCCTGGGGACCCATGGTGTACTTATGCCCTGGGTACCTTAGTAAAATATACTAGGGATTGATAAGTGTACACCAGTATCCAATCTGGTATGTACCTAAGTACTTACCAAACCAATTTAGGGGAGAAAGCACAGAGACTGGAGGCCTGTTTAGCAGTATCCCAGTCAGACTAGTCTGAAACAGTATTACATCAAGCAAAAAGTGGGTGTAACCATAAAAGCAGATCCTACTTTTCTACAACAAGGAATTGAAGACACACCAAAAATATACTCCTCTTCGAGGCAGGTGCAAGGAGGAGAAATGTTTCCATTTCTCCTTGTTTTTCCCACATTCCATGTGTGCTGTATTGTACACCACACATACAAAGGGGAAAAAAACCTTAAATCCTAGGTTTCATACTGCAAAGGACCTCTGGATGCCAAAAGTGCACCAGCAAAGGGGGAGAGCATAACAGCTCCACATCTTTCATGCATTGCAAAGCAGCAATGTTACTTGCTGCCCTGTGCAACTTGATACATCTGGGCTTTAGCATATACTTAATCCAAATTCAACCATATCCCCTGGATACATTTTGGTGAGTCAGACTAACTGATATAATTTCTCAGGGGGAAAAAGCCTAATAAATATCAGAACTTGAGTATTTTGGTGCTTACAACACCAAAATCCCATTTTGTAGGGGAAAACTCCTAATAGGTAATACTTATAAATAAATACATTCTGTGCTCATAGTCGGTTTTTATCATGTCTGGTAATTATTGCACATAAACCAGGCCACTCATAATACAGACACACAGATATAAAGAAGACATTTAGCGTGATATGAGGCTACACCAGCACTTTTGAATCAACACCTTTTGTAGAGCACAGCATCAACTGTGAGTTTGGTGCACAGTACAACACATGGCTACGGTAATACTATTATTGTGATCCTAGTCAGTACAGATGATCTCCATACAAGTAGTGTAAAGAAACATGATGGGACCACCCCGTAGGGTGTGGTGATGGCCCACATAAATCTCCCATATCTCGCATATATTCATTCGCATTGGGCTTAATGTGGGTACCTTTTCTTAATTGTTCCTCTTTATGCAAAATAAAATATTTCAACACAGTTAACATGGTTATTCATTATCCACATGTTTTCAGGATGCTCAGCTTTAATCATTCCAAATGTTGAATGCTCAACACATTAAATCTCAGATCTCTGATTAAATACTGAGAGGCAATTTACAAGTATCATACCATAAGGTACAGTAAATACCATAAATTATACATTTCTGAAGGTTGTCTTGGATGCATAATGCATGGGATATAATTTCATGCGTTTTTGTGACTCGGGCCTTTTTTAGGTTTTTGGTTGAGGTGGCGAAATCCCTTCAATGTTTGCCGGTGTATTATCCGTCATTCTAATGAGGCTTATGTGTTGTACATGTATATATTGATAAGACAATGTATGCAGCTATTGCACACATCACAGTTCTGCTCAAGCTAGATTTATTCCAAGGGAGTTCACTATGAAATGTAAAATGGCTTTGGAATTATAAGCTTAAAACTCTTTGACTACTAAATTAATTTGTGATGGGCAAAAGATAACTGCTCTTGATTGCCCTTGACCAGACAACGATGAAATGTTTACATGCTGTAGAATATAGTAAAATTATTGTATTCTCATTTTTTATTTTAGATATGAGATACTTATAAATACCACATCAAATCTTAATATTGTGTATGTTTTATTAGAACAGAGGTACTTTGTATTGTCCTGAAAAAGCAGTTTATTTGCTTTTCACTAGGATAGGACCACCAAAATAACTGTGTTGTTGACAAAATACATATCTAATGTACATGATGGCATTTGTCTCTTGAAAACATACAACAAATTAGTGACTCTCTGATAATACTGAATGCTCTGGATACCCTATTCTAAAACCAATACTTACTAAATGAGGTGTCCCAGGCACCACGTGACACAACCTGAACCAATCAGAAAAACAAGAGCTTCAACTCTCCTTCTCTTTTCCTCCCAATTGCTCCTCTTTTACCAATAAATAGGTAAAGCACCCCTCATACTTCATATCCTGTTTTTTAAAAAAAATCAAGATGGTGAATGGGAATAGAAGGGATGGTCATAAGTATTGGAATTAGATTAGGGTATCATAGCAATGAGGACTACTGATAAGCAACCAATTCATTACCACCCTCAACCCCATTCTTGTACCAGTACTTACTATATGGTTATATATCAGAGCAACTCGATTCACAGAGCTGCATGACTCCTATATAGATGCAAACTATGGCCCACCTGTATGAATCTTTTTTGCATTCGCAAACAGTGGGATTCCGTAAAATCGTCTGTTTGCAAATGCAAAATAGCCTTTCATGATGTATGAAAGGCTTTGTATTCTCAATTTTAAATAAGTGCAATTACGATCGACTTCAAGTCGATGGTAACCATTTACAAGCTTTGAAAAATGCAAGAAACGACATGCTTCAAAGTGCCATGTAGCACACACATGCCCCTACATGCTTTACATATGCATATTTATTTATTGGGTTGTGCGTCAGGGGGACCATAGGCCCCGGGGACCCTTGGCTTTGCATTACCTAATTTGTGACTACCAATTAGGTAATAACAAATTAGCTGATGCAAAACAATTCACACCTATTGGCCTTTCATCCCATAGGAACGAATGGAGTAATTTTACCTAATAGTGATTTGCTATTTACTGAATTGCTATTAGGTAATATTAAGAAATCACCAAATCTTTGACGATTCCTTACATACATAGAATTTTGTGATTACCAAATAGTGAATCAAAACGGGAGTAGACAATCGTCTAGGACATAATATCCGCAAATAGTCTGGATCAAAACTACAAAGAGTCATTAGTGCCCACATTCAATTTATAGAAGGAAATAAAAGCAGATAAAGTCATCCAAGCAACTGCCCTACAAATATCCGCAGTTGAGGCTTCACATGATGTGAACAAGAGCTCATGTCCGGTGAATTGCATATTGCAGGAATCAAGTTCTTGATCCAACTGCTTAAGGTGGCCTTAGAGGTTTTTAGATCATGAAGAAACAAAAAAATTAACAAATTGTCACATTGCCTTAAGTTCTTAGTTGTTGAAAGATACATTTTGACTGCCTTTAAAACATCCAATGTATGTAATGATTCTTCATCAGAAAAGGGCGCAGGCAAGAAAGAAGACAACATTATTTCCTTTTCCCAATAAAAGGCAGACATAACTTTAGGGCGAAACCCAGATGCCAATTTAGGATTTTCCAATTAACTTATAACAAAACATTGTTAAATAAGGAGGAATATAGTTTACGGGCAGATATAATGACTGCCAGACAAAATACTTTGAAGCTTAGATGTTTCAAACCCACATCTGAAAGGGCTTCATATGGATGTGATTGAATAGCTCTTAGAATCAAAAGAAGGTCCTAAGAAGGAGTTGTTGATTTACCTAAAGGTCAAATCAATGAGAATCCTTTTAAAACCTACCGTTAAGTGCATCCATTTCAGGAACACCCCAGAGAGCTTTTACTGCCTTCATTGCTCACCATTCAACCTTAGGTAATGTGACTTGTCAAATCAGTCTTGTAGAGAATGAAGGCTCCACTTTGATACAGAACATGGATGGTCTAAAGCCTTTTTAGAAAACCAGGAAGAAAATAGAGCCCAGTGGTAAGCATGTGCTTTTCTAATGGATAATTGTTCTGCACTAATATAGCCACTAGAGAAGAAAGACCTAGGGCCTGATAAAGAGGTTGGCAGCAGAATAGTCTGGTACAAATTCGATTGATATTCCATCCACCATATTACAAGTGCATTATTTTCTATGACACTTGTAATAAGGCGGATGTCTTATTTGTGATGGAGTAACCTGTCCGCCAAACTCTACATCTGGCCCCTAGTCTCTTCAAAACCCACCTCTCAATAACCATGCCATTAATTTCATCTTGTTTACGGGAAGTGGGAGAAGAGGATATCAAAGAGGACATTGATCTAGAGGAAATGTCCACTGGAACAGTCTAATCATTATTCTGAGCAACGGGAATCAAACCATCATTGGCCCAAGGAGTGCCATCAGTATAAAATCTGCTTTCATCTTCTGAAGGTGTGCTAATAGCTTGTGTATTAACCCCTTCTGTGCCACGCCCTTTCCCCCTCCTGTGCCGGGCATTTCATTAGTGGGCGGGTTTCATAACGAGATAGTCTCGTCATGGGCACAGCGCGACTGTGCTCCATGACGAGACTATCTCGTCATGGGCACTGAAGAGGTTAAAGGAAAGGGTGGAAACACATACAGAAGAACTGCAGACCATGGGCAAACTAATACGTCTGTTCCTCCAAGATCCTTTCTCCTAAACCCTGGAGAGAAAACTTTGTAACAGGGTATTTTATGAGCTGGCAAAGGGATCTACCTATGAAGTACTGAGTATGTGATCGGCTAGACAAAAGGTGGAAATACTCTGCTTGGCCTGTCAGCCACAAAAATATCCTTCAAGCAAATATACATTGTAGAAAGAGAGACAAGGCGATCTTCTGGCCAGCCAACTGTTTATCTGGAAGGTCAGTAATGCTGGAGATAGAGAAGCCATCCCTGACTGCATGTTTATGTGAGAGTTTGTTAGACTTCTGTCTTTCCTGACTATAACATCTCAACTTTTAAGAAGAGGAGAGAAGTGAAGAAGAGTAAGAAACACTGCCCTCATCTCCCTCTAATTAAAGGAGTGTAGTTTCTCCTGTGGAAGCCATTTGCCTTGGACTGACATTTGATCCAATGTAGCAGTCAACCTCTTCTTGATGGCATCTGTAGTCACACTTGATCTGTAGTCCCATTGACCTCGGTTTCATCTGCTCCTGTCTCTGACACTAGGCCCAACCACAAAAGTGGTGCAGCATTTTTATTGTCACAAGACAGACAATGCTGGTTTGTAGGAATTTTGTAGATTGCTGCTGATTCTGGAAGTTTCCATCACAGAAATGTAGGGAAATGTGTGATTTTAGGTAAAGTTTGAGGTTTGAAGGGCATTGTGGGTAAGAAAACGTCATAGGATTCATATAAGGAACATCACCGTTCGATCCCCTGGTTGCCTGTGGCTGCTAGATTCCCCTAAGTGGTGCCTGAGCATGGCCCCAAAACCCACAGCTACTCCTATTGCTGATCTCTCCACATAGCACTTAGGGTCTTTTGTGTCAAGGTTTCTTGGTCCAGTCACACAAGTGAGGTACCATTTTTGGCAGAAGACTTGGTTGAATGCTGTGTGGTAGGAAATTCGTAGATCCCAGCAAATTCCAGAAGCTTTTCTCACAGAAATGTGGTGAAATTGTGTGCTTTTAGTCAACATTTGATGTTTGCAGAATATTGTAGGTAAGGAAATGGTGTGGGATGCATGCAAAGCACACCATCCTGGACGCAATAGATTGTGTGGCCCATGATAAGCATCTGAGCTTTAGGTTTCATGGTATTGAATCTGTATCCAGTGACATGAGGGGGCTATCGTGAATTGAGGTTGTGCCAGTGTGAAGTCCATTGGATTATGGAATTACATGCTGTGGAAAAGGGTCTAAACATTGACCATGAAATGCAATTTTTTCTGGGGACTTAGAATGCATGCGGTCAACTGAATTCAAGGTGGAGGGGGACAGAGTTTGGTTCTTCTCACATCTTCCCCTTACCTCTCATCATCTTCTTCTCCTATTTATGAGCGAAAAGGAAACATTAGAATCATTTTTTAATGATGGATTGGTGATGAGTAGAACGTGGTGGTTTATAAGTAATATGGATCCACAGTTCAACTGTGTCTGGAATGAGTTTTAATTATTTGGGATGTTCACATGATTTACTTTTAATTTTAATTTTTTATTTTTCTTGTAGAGGGTGTGTTTAGAACGTTCTCCTAATTACATATATCTGGGGGCGGAGGGATGTGTTCACTAAAATGGCTAAATAATCACATGTAATCTGTGGATTTCCTGAGTAAGCATGGATTGCCTACACTTATTGATCATCTATTTTGTGTAAGTTGTTATAATTGTTAAGAATACTAATGTTTATACGACCACTGTATTGACAGAGATATACACAGACTGATATTGTGGGCTGGAAAGTGAATAGGCACGTTATACAACAGGTTTAGCCTTTATTATTGCGATAGAATGGTGACTTTACCTTGCCATACTTTGTAAACATCACACCTTTAAGATGGCTGCCATACTGATGGGGATAACCTCAGATTGGGTTGGGCATCATTATTATAAGAAACATTACATAGCAAGATTAGGTGGCATCCAACCGCGGTCCGTGCAGGTAAGAGCGGTGGGGCTGTGGGGCCCGTGGAGGGTGGGGGGATTTCAACATACAACCACAAGGGAAAAATAATTATTTATTTAATTTTCCCTCACGGTCGTATGTTGAAATACCCCCCCACCCGGCACCATAGCTCTTACCTGCACGGACCGCGGCTGGTAGCATCGTTATCACCGGAGTACTTGTAATTTTTATGATAATATAATTGTTTATTACTGGTCTCAGAGTGGTTACACTGTACAGAATACACATGGTACATGGGGAGTTTTGTGAACTGGATATTTGCCGCCATGTTGGTAAAGTCACGTTATATACATATCTGACATAATGTGTTATTTACTTCGATGTTGCTATTAAGGTACAGGTACGGTTAGGATATATATTCCGTGAAATGAGTGTGTGATTCTTTGGTATTAGAGAGACTTGAATTTTACATGTAATACTGTTGTCCGTTTTGTATCCTGCATATTGAGGTATAAATACCGTAATCAAGATGACGCAGGAGTAATACACCAGGAGTTATACATGTCGTGGAGGACTCTCCTTTGATTAAGGTTAACTACAGGTAAGAGGCTATGAGACTGACCGGTTATTAATAGATAGTTTGGATATATGCACTTCAGAGTGTTTATGCCGCTCCTCAGTAATGTGTTTATGGGAATATGGAGGTAGGATTTAAATGTATTGCATACTGTGTCTACTTTGAATATATATAAACGTATTGCAAGTGCTGCGTTGTAGCACAGTTTTAGATATAAACTGAAACAAAATAGCGTATCAGTACTTGACGATAATATATGGGTGCATCGCCAAATAAATTATTGGATTACCTAAATATACGAGCGCTAGACGCCAAGGGCACGACTGTTGCTAGAGTATACATTTTTATATTGAAACACAGGATATGGTTTAGATGCAGACCGGTGAATCACTGTGATTTAGGGACACCATAAACTTGAAGTGGGTGATTTACTTATTCTTATACGCCACTAACTACATGATAGGATCTGGTGAGATATGGGTAGCGGCTCACTAGTTTTAAGAGAGTTGAGTTTTACGCTGGATTGTGGTTACATAATATGTTTAGGGCTCACAGTTTTATGGTATTTATATTTTTGTAATTTCAGTCTGTATTTATACATAATTATTTTTGCTAATTTTACCTGAATTTATCCATATATATTTTAGGTTTTGTGAAAAAATGAAGCTGAAATGTGTATATTTCTTCATTTATTTAACCGGTTAATTCACACTTGTGCCTGGACGCCTGACAGGTTTCAATAATATATACACACACTCAGATGATAAAATATGCACTTATAAGAAAACATGCACATTTTAGTATCATGGATGTGCAAATCTACTGCTGTTTAAGGCTCTTTACTAAAATTCCTTTATTTTTGTAATCCCCTTGCCTGTTAATCCGCACAGCTTTTGGCCTGGCAGTCATGATTGACAGCATTCAGAATCACTCAAAAACAACCCAATTTCTGTTCTTACTAACATTTAAAAATAAATACAGACAGGAAAATAAATAGTTTTCTGTCTGTATGTAGGTTCCTTTCATCTATTAGCAACCTCTATTAGATAACAAGTTTGGAACTTAGTGCCTTACTACAATGGAGTTCGGACTAGCATCGGACCGCTATCGTTGCGGGATGGTAACCGCCCGATTTGTAGTCAGCAGTTCCACTTGACATATTCCAATTAAACTGCCCTGTAGGTGGTCGAAAACATGCTTGCAAACATCCATGCACCGTGTGCCGTGAACAATGTGGTGCCTGGCACATGGTGCATGGATGTTGGGGGGGCACCACATGTGCCCCCACTGGCCAGATAGCTGAGACCCACAGGGGCCCTGATAGCGGCCCCCAAATTCCACTAACAGGCAGTCAGAAAGGGATATTGTAATCCCTACGGGGGCACCTGCACAGGCACCTCACCATTGTAGGGATTAGGAATCCGACCGTCATCCAGAAGGGCTCCTTGAACCTGTCAGAGGCGGCTGTCTTACCCCCTGCCTAACTCACTCCAGCAACCGGAATCATAATCCGGCAGTTGGACTGATGGAATAGATTGCTGCTAGTGAGTGGTGGTGTCACCGACATCGGAATGAGTCCCTTAGTGTTTAATTTTTGAGAAGTGAGTTGAATAGGTGTTACATCGAATTATCCTAACCCTTTGGGCATCTGGTGGCACTGTGGTGAGTTTTTTATAATAGAAAGCATGACTCATTATTATTACAAGATGGTGTTTCTCTTCTGGTTCTACTTTTACCAGCTACTAAATTATTATATTTTTTTACAATTTTTCTTCTGGCTCACATTTAACTGGGGTCATTGATATTAGAAATGAATGTACTCTGTACCAAAAGCAACGACTAGCTAACAAATATCTAAACATATATAGTTCTATGTTCTTTGCTTAATTATGTAGGTTTGGGAAACACCCTTTGGGGGTGTGTATGGACTCTGGTGAATCGTTCACCTTTACAGCTGAACTTGCCAATACTGGGATAATGTTTTGACAGTTTTATTGTGATTGAAATATGTGACTAAAGAGGGTCATAATTTGTTTTTGTAGCCCTGATGAAGTCAAAGGTTGACCAACCGTACGATGAAACACATGTTGACTACACGATCTGCTGGAGATGTATGAATTCTTATGAACAAGAAATGGGGGAGGGGGGACAAGGAGCTGAATCTAGGTCCAGTGACTCATGCTCCTGAAATGTAGTATTGTTGCTGAGGGGCTTCTCAGTTCCTAAGGAGGAGTAAAGGTTGTTGTTGAGGTGAGTCACAGTTCCTAAGGAGGAGTAAGGGAGAGAGAGATGTGAGTGCAGTTCTTTTAAGACAATGACAGGGGACAATGTTTCTTGATGCCCTCACACACCCCGAAGGATGTCATGCTTCATCATGGGGTGGTCCTCCTCTTTGGGCCGGCGCTGCAATGCCCTACGGGTCCCGCGAAGGGTAACTTTTTTGGAGATATTTTGAATGATCTAGCCGTATGGGTGTGTGCTGGTCTGAATTTTAAGTGGCGTAAAGTGCAGTATTAAAAGATGACTAGAGGGGAGTAAAGGTAGGTTTAATAGGAAAAAATCCCTCTGTCATCATTAAAAAACCAGAAGGTTGTGTGCTGTTCGAGGGTGGTAATGGCCCTCAGTAGCTAGACAAATGTGATGTTCGTTTAGGACAAGTAAGGGGTCGACATGTTTCACGCAGTGTTGTGGTCTCAGTAGGAGATCCTATGCGCTTCTTCAAGACCAGAAAGAGAGTAAATTGAGTGATAGTGCAGTGTAGTGGCCTAATAAAATGTTGTAGTGCCACGTATTGGAATTGTAAATGATTCTATCTAGAATTACAAAGAAATAAGGAGAAAAACATACAGTCAACGTTAAGAAACCCAATCATGGGGCATTAGCTCGCTGTGGAGCGGAGGTCCCCCAATGGTCAACCTTAAGCTCACAGTGCAGCCAACTACTCATCGCACCCAATCATTCTGTTACCGGGTGACAGGTAGGGCTTTTATGATAAAATTGTGAGGGAAGGACAAACTAACAGAAAGGAAAATCTCAATAAATATTGTAAATAGGTACTGGTATCATAGAAAGCATAATGCGGAATAATGAAGCACACTACTCCCAGAACATTGCATAGTAGGATAAGAAAGCGCGTCATAGTGCAGAAAAATGCAGTCTAGGGCTCTTAAAAGTATCGAGGGTGAAGTACGCATATGGTTAACCATTGATGGCAAGACCTCAGAACACACTGTGCTGACTAAGGTTGGTTGGATAGTTACTGCCTACCTAATCAATGTGAGCGTAATGTCCCATAAGGTTCAGCTGAGGATAAGCTGTCGCAATCTGTGCGAATAAGTCAGCATTAGTCAAGGCATACAAACCAAGATGTTACAGGAGCAAGCGGAGTAGGTACAAACACCTGCTAAAACTGACACAACTGTAAGTACCGCTTCCTTTTCTGTGCCCGCTTGCTCCTGTAACACCTCCAATAATGGGGTAACCCTATGTCCCTCAGAACCTAGGTATGTATCAGTTAAACAATAAGTGGTTCTGTCGGGTAGAAGGTACGTCACTTAATGGTGCTCACAATGCATTCATAAAATCCGGTAGCAACCTTTGTGTAGCGCCTGTGGGGTAAAACAATTCTCTTTGAAGAAATGGGAAACAGAAATCTAAATGCTTTGTACTGTTTCTTTTTATCAGAATTAATTCATTCATAGATAATCACAGTAAACAAAAGCTGTCAACATAAGATAATTAAATGGATATAGAGTGATATTGTGACATAAGTGCTCAGTGCTCTACAAGTGTACAATATATACAAGTTGGTTGCAGTTTTTATGTACAGGTGAGGGATAGGCAGATGATGCATTCACACCAAATACTCCTGTCTTTTGTTGTGTGGAGTCTTGGTTAGTCTGGGCCTTGAATAAGCGTCGATGTTTCAACCCTAAGTGTGCCCCAGTTGGTGGTCACGATGGGTCTTCATCAGGACAATGTGTCTGGAGGGGATGGGGACAGCCCTAGGTTGGCCGGATGTGTCTCAGCCAAGATTGGGGGATACTCGATGGAATTTCAAAGTCGGGTCCAAGCGGCTATTGCTCTCAGTGCTCACCTGCGTGTACGAAGAATTCTGTACAGGGGGTTGGGGAGACAGGCCGAAGTTCCGTCTGTCCGCTGCATACAGTCAGGACTGTAACCTTTTTGAGAACACTCATTGGGTGGCTTGTGTTATTCAAAATGGTCATCCTGTCTCGCTTACTATAATATACTCAAATCTTCCCATTGTTCTAATAAAGAAATTCTTTAACAAGGTGGATTAACTACTGCAAGATCTGATTTTACACACAGGTCAGCACATTTTGCCTGGGAGCTCCAATTTACAAACATTCTTTCTTAGCTGCCCAATTACAATGGCTGTGCTGCTGACTTTTGTGACTCTTGTTAGAGGAGATTTGCATGAGGTTGACCCCTGCGCCTTGAGAAACTGCATGGATTGCTGCTTCCATACACAAGCCTAAGTCCTGCTTAGTATTTATGGCTGTGAGCTGCTACATGCAAAGTTAATCAATTGCAAGGTCAGTTGGTCCCTATGCCCCACCCATTCTGCTACTCAGTATTCTGAAACACTGAGCACATGTTGGTACTGATGCCCTGAAGTTTTAGGGCTGATGCCAGAATAACCACCATAGGTGAACTGTTCCAAGATGGACATACAATTCAGCATCTTACGTAGAACATCCTTATCCCCAGACATAGAGAAGACCCCCCAAAAAAGAGTCGCTGGATTAGTAGACCTTGCGCTGCTCCTAGCCAATCATGCAATCACCCTACTCTGGAAAGCAACCCCCCTCACTTACATATCATGGAGATGTGGGATTTTTTAAAGCCTGTAGCCAAAGCAAGGCCCATCACAGAGAGGAAACAAGAGGCATGCGTAAACTCCCCATTGTTAAAGATAGGGACAGTCTGCTAGAAACCTTTAAGGAGGTGCTCAAAGGACATAATGTCTCCCGAGGTCCTCCTTATTCCTTCATCACTCTTCTACCATGATGATCATGGTCACACAGTGCAACTGACATCATTATTAATTATTTCCTATTGCGAATCCTAGCCGGATCCTACCGGCATAATAAATAGACTGGAATCTAATCCCCTTTATTCTCCCCCACACATCTGCACCTCTCTTCATTGCACTAACTCGCTGTGCAAATTTATCAAACATATAGACTCCTGCTGATTCAGAGGCCTACCTTACTCTTCAGTAGGTCAATAGGCACCCATCGGCAAACCATAGTTAGGTTTGCTGTTTGGAGTCTGAATCTATAACGGCAAAGACCTGGCCGTGACCACTGCACTAATTTTGGCGCACTACACTCCAATGCTGATCTACATTGTTTAATACAAGACATCATATAATTATTTTCTATTTAGGAAATTTGCATTACAAATAATGTACTTGGTGACTGTTGAACTGTTATGACACACCTTTAAAAGTATTGCAGTTGATTGCTGAAGTGTATTGTAAATGTAATTATCCTTTCTTATTTTCTTTTATTGTTTGGAACAAAACTTAAAAGAGAAAATCACATTAAAGAGGGTTAAAAAAAATGAAAAGGTCGTATTTCAGTCAGCATCAAAAAACACAATTTGCAAAGATTGGATTTCGTTTGGTTACTATTTTGCATTATAGAGTTTCGAACTTGTTTCATATTTTTTTCACCTTATCTTTATTTTGAAAACTACTTTCACCAAGCTGTAGAAGTATGAATGCTGGAACAACATAATGGGCTACTAAATTGCAATGACTGGAGAAATATGAAATAAGAGTACGTACTCTATGATCGCCCAGAATGTGTGCTCATTTCTCTGTTCAGGTAATATGGTTCCCTAAAATGTAATTAACTTTCTAATTTGCACTCTATCCAAGTTTACCGGAAGCAAACAAATACATTTTAGGAATACTACTTTTTTAAAGTTGTATCTTCAATAATATGGAGACTATGTAAAGTGCAAGCATAAAAGGTTTTTTCTCTTTATATTTTATTCCATTTATTTCCAATACTGTGTGATTAAGAATAGCAAACGTGACAGAACATTTGTTCGTGCTGAGTAGCAGTAACACACCCTGGGGCATATATACAAGAGTTTATCGCCACAGGAGCATCACTTTTAGTGACGTTCCTGTGGCGATAAACCCTTCGCCATATTTACAAGGCGACGTTAAGCCACTTAACCTGGCTTAACGCCACCTTGTAAATAAGGCACCATTTCACGCTACACTTAGCGTGAAATGGGTGAGCAATGGGTGTTTTGGTGGGCATTCAGCCACAACACCAATTGCATTTTGACGCTGCCCCCTATTTACAAAGGTGGCGTGAATATAGGGCAGCGCCAAACTTAGGACCAAACAAAACCCGGTCTTAACATGTTTGTACGTGTGCTGCATTGCGCAGCACACATAGAAATTGCAAAACGGAATGCATGATTGTTTATGTGCAGGGAGGTGTCCTTTCCTGCATATAAACAATCATAAAATTTTTTGATTTGCAACTTCTATGTGTGCTTCACAATGCAACATACGTAAGAGTTACAAATCACCATTAGTGATTGGTATGTGCAGGAAGGGACACCTTCCTGCACATAAATAATAATTCCCCTCAACACAGGCATCCTTGCACTATAGTGGAAGGGTGCCTGCGCTGGCGCTAGCCAGTTGAATTTAGCGCCAGCACTGGGGAAAACGCAGGGGTGCACCATATCACTGTAAATACGGTTTTCAGAATGGTGGATCGCATGTTAGCAACACTCCCCATTCTATTGCAAATATGCCCTCCTGTTATGCATGATGTAAAGATGAGCCTAGTGGATTCTGGGCCAGATGTATGACCATTGTGGCTTGCGACTTGCAAAATTGTGACAAATTGCGAGTCGCAAATCACAATGTACAACAGTTTCTCAGACACTGTTAGCGATTCCCCGTTCGGTCGCAAAATGCGAGGTTCATGAATATTAATGAGCCACTCGCAATTTGCGACCCCATTGGGAATGGCTGGCTCTCCCAGAGATGGTGGCCTGCTGGGCTCAAGGTTTTTTTAAAAAATGCATCCCGTTTTCCTTAAAGGAAAATAGGATGCATTTAAAAAAAAAAAAAAGAAACGTTTTTGTTTCATTTTTTAAGGGCAGGCAGGTGGTAATTTGCAAGTGTTTTGCGACTGCAATTGCGGTTGCAAAACATTCATGCATGGCTTTGGGGTCGCTATTAGGAAGGGAACGCCTCTTCCTAATAGAGACTCGCAATTCCTAAATAGTGAGTCACAATTAAATTCCGACTCGCTATTTAGGAGTTTGACATGGCCCTGTGAACATTTGCATGCGCAGACAGGTCACAAACCCGTTTGCTCATGAAATTTAGGGTCGTACATCTGGCCCTCTGCGCTTTGGAGGTTATTGACCATCTTTAGTGATGTCCACAATGATTTTGATGATGAAGTTGAATGGGATGTCACTACTGCAGATATCACTGTTCTCATTGCTGATGCTACCTGTGATATAACATATGCAGAGATGAGCGCTGCTTTGGGGTGTTAGACTTCCAGTGATCATCATAAACAGCAATTGTTTCAAATGTTTTCAGATTTTGCACGTGACTGTGGTGTCTCTTCAGTTTAATGAATCTATGTATATTTGTGCCATGTCTGTTCAAAGAAAAATGGTTCAATAAAGCATGATATTTGCAGAAGGGGGAACTAATAAACCCAGGAGCAGTCTTGTATTACTACAGTAAAGAAAGAATTTTCTGAGACTTTTCCGGATCCCACCTTCGTTATCTCGACACTGTGGACCTTTGCAATGGGATTTGTGTTCTGTATCTTTTTACAAACTTGTTTTCAACTGTTGTACATTAACCCGTTCCGTGCTCATGATGGAACCACTCTGTCATGAGCCACAAGTGCGCTGTGCTCATGACGGAGTGGTTGCGTCATGCTGCGGCCGTTGGCGGTCGCTTCGCCCACGCGGCGCTAATTCCCCGCCTGTGCGGGCGATTAGCGCAGTGGGCGGAGACGTGACGGAACCACTCCGTCATGAGCACAGCTCACCCATGACTCATGACGGAGTGGTTCCGTCACGAGCACCGCGGCACCGCAACTGCCCCCAAATCCCCCCAGCGCCGCGGCGGAATTCCTGCCGCGGCGAAGGGGTTAAAGAACATCATGGTATAAACCTATAAACCATATATACTTACATGGAGAGAGTAAAAAACGAATTATTAAAATTTCTAAGGAAGGGGACAGCAGCTTGACCCACTCAACCCTCACGAGAGTTATGGGCAAACCCCAGATATAGCAATGGAAATACATTTTTATATTACACACTGTCTATCTGAATATATTTTATCTTTACAGAAAGGAACCAAAAAGTATATCCCAGTATTTCACTTGCTTTCCGCCAGGCTTTGCACCAAACACTGCATAAAAAGATGACCTGCCACTTGGGGGGTTTGTGAACCTTGGGACTGGGTTCACCAACCCTAAGGGTTTTCCGGATTCCAAAGAATATCACTGGAGTTGGGTCTAAGGACCCAAACTTGGGCACGCATGATGACCGGAGGTTGGCAGATGCTGTCTTTGCTACCTTAAGTCTCATTCAATGTTTTTACCGAATGCAGGGTCTGACTCACACCTTCTTTTATGCTGGCCGAAAGAAATGTTTTCTTTTGCTGTCAGCCATTCAGAGCCTTTGCATCTGGGTATCCAACTTTAGGTTCATGAACCCAAAATATGAATATAAATATTTTCAAAAGCTAATATCTCAAAACACTGAATGGATTTATTCCAAACATTAAAAAGCACACTTTCTAAGTGAAGTTCTGATTTCATGCCAAGTTTGTTATAAATTTGTTAAACAGTTTCTCTGCAGTCAATAATCAAATTGGAACTAAATTGGAAATGCAATCTGCCTAACCCCAATTTAAATTATTTGATTACTTGCACAGATCTGCACAACACTTACCATGCAAAGCTATAGCCACTTTTAATGGGACGCGCAAAAGTTTGTGCAACGGTTGTGAAATGGCACCAATGTTACCATTGATATATAGATATATTGTAGATAGACAGTCAAAAGTCTGACAAAGGATGTCAAGCCAACACGTGTCATTAAATTAAATTGAGGTTAATTACATTATGGAGTGCTGGTGTGTTCTTTGGACCAAATTGTCTCTTGGAACTTTTGACTACATTACTGGATTCAGGTATCTGCTGCAAGGCACCAGCGCTGTGTGGGGCAGGCGGTAACGTGAGCTGCAGGTACCGCAGGAATAAAGTGGTACCTGAATTTCTTTTTTAATTTAAAAAAATAAAATATGGGTTGGGTGTTTGCGGGCAGTGATCAACACCCTAATGCGCTCGGTCTTGTTTTCAGGGTTGCAAGCATAGCTCTAATGTTGTATGCCACTGTGCCCATCTCAGGAATGTGTGTAGTGTATTTTACCAAACTACAGAGGGTTATCCACAGGGCCTGACAGAAAGTGCATTTTCAGTGGCAAATGCACACCTGTCACCTTCGTGACTAAAATTGCAGGACATCTGTAGTCTTTATAAATGTAATCCTGTTAAGGTGTGTTAGACCGGACAGCCTTAGAGTCGTCTTTCCCTAACTTTTAGCCTGCTTCCCTCCGTTTTTCTGACCTCATGTTTGCTGACTTTATCACTGCTAATCCGTGCTAAAGAGATTGCGCTTTCTCCCCTAAGCATTGTAACATTGGCTTAACCTCAATTGAAATATTTAATTTACTTATACATCCCTAGTAAACTGCACTACGTGTCCAGGGCCTGTAAATGAAATGCTCATAGTGGGCCTGCAGCACTCATTATGCTACCCACTTAAGTAGCCCTCTAATAATGGCTCAGGCCTGTCATTGCAGAGCCTGTATGGCCACTTCGACCTGGCAAGGTAAACCTCCTGTGTGAAGTGAATCAAGCAAGATAGCCTGAAGGTAACCATGTGCACAGCAATTAAAAGGTATACTGACTTTACAATATTTGTGTACAACCAGTTAACAATTTTCATGCGTGAAGCAAACAAAAACAACAGTATTCAAATGATTTTTCAATCGAATTTCATTAGAACCATGAAACATTGAAGTTAGTAATCAACTCATTCAATCATTGAAACAATAGTTGTATCATCATAGCTGATACTTCAATTGAATTATGCAACAGAAATAACAATACAATGGTTCGATTTAACATTGCGTTTGATGACTCCGTGCCCAATGCATTTTGGGACCTTAAGTCCCTTCTTCAGGGCCCACTGAAAATGTGAACATAAACACAATTTTAATTTTATGGTTGTTGAAACATAAGTTGAAATCACACAAAGCCATTAAATCCAGCAACACCCATAATCAGAGAGAGTGAAGGTAGCCATCCACGTATGAGAGGTACCTTATTAGATCTTTTGAGCGTAATTCCCAATTGTGAAGAACTGGACATTTTAAGCTTGGTGTCACTAGGCAATTTAAAATCACACCTTATGTGAAGTTGAATTTTAAATTACAGTTTGGCAAACAACATTTAGAGGTCTAAAGTTTGCTATCCGTTGTGGCCGGTAGGCAGAAGAATGTTCTCTGGGTGTCAGTGTGCAGCCCCGAATGAAGTATGGCTGGCAGAGGCTAGCCATAGGCAGCGCCTGTCCTGAAGTCCACGAGTTGTGACCCTATTCTGGGAGGAGGATCAAGAGCAGATGGTGGAAACATGTCACAGAGAGAAAAAAGAGGAGTCTGTCAGCCTAAATTATGAGATATGAAATTAAAAAATTAACCCCTTGTGCGCAATGAAGTCATCTTGAACACAAGCAACGATCTAATGAGCAACAGATAAACCAGGAACGGATCCAGTTTTTTTCCTGAGGAGAACCCCAATATTGCCTAGGGGGGTCTGAAACGCGTTGGCATGGGCTCTTTGGAAATATATCCGCAAGGACAAACCTTGGCAGTGGAAACATTGGTAGATTGTCTATTCCACAATACAGAATAGTTACAACCAGCGGCCCCCAATAGTTAATATCAGCAGGAGAGGACCTTTTAAAATGAGTGATTTATAATCTCCGCTGATTTAAATGTTTTGAACAAATGACTGGTCAAAAAAAAGCCTTATTTTGTATGTAGTGATTCTGTTTGTGCACTAAAAGGTATTGTTATTTGTTGTCTTTTTACTTTCAGTGAGCAAAAAATGTGGCCCTTTAATGACATGCCTAAAAATGGTGGTATATGTTGAAACAATTGAAGAAGAGTATGTGGACAAAACACAGGGCTAAGAAAATTAAATTACAGGTCCCTTTTGTTGAATTATCATAGTAATCAGACAGCTAAAGCCTTTGTTTGGTTTAAACAGTAGAGCGGCCCGCTCTAGTTGTCCAGAAGGGCCCAACCCCTTTAAATATGTAAAATGTTTAGAAAGATGGCATTTACTAACTTTAGTCATTTGGTGGCTGCTGCCTGTCTCTGTTTAGCCTGGGCTGGTTGACAGCCGGGCTTTGTGTATTCCCTTTAGACAGCCACACACAAAGGAAGCTGAGGTTTGTCTTGATGGGCCATCCTGGGTGATGGTAGGGAGGAGTTGGGTACAGCCTTACACTTACAAATGAACATTCTGTGTCATGTCCATACACAAAGGGCTGTCTATCCCCTGTAGTGAGTCTGGAGCCAGGGCAGGAAGGAAGGACCTCTGTGTACTTCAACTATTTCTTTGAAGTCCCCCCCACTTGAAAGGCACAACTGGGTAGACGAACTGAACCTCTGACAACAAAACTTCCGTACACTTCTGTATCTACTCTGTCAAGAAGAAGAGCGGCAATGCTGCTGAAAGGATGGCCATACTGCTGGTCTGCGGCTTTGCTGGACTTCTGCCTGGGTGAGAAGGACTGTACCTGCATCACATGAACCCAGAGTGACTCCAAGGGCTTGCTGGCTTACCTTCTGTTCTAGATCTCAGGGATATCAAAGATTCAACTACATGCATCTGCATCTGGAATCTACAAGCTGTGAGTCTGCCCTGCTAATTGGTGCTACCCCAGTCCTGGACCCTTGGAAGTGAGGTATAGGGTGCTACTACAGCCAGACCGCATGTATCCTCATCATCTTCTACTTTGTGTGGGTGGGAACCAGCCCATCTTTGCAATTGTGTGTATCAGAACCAGCGCGTCTTTGTCGAAGAGTGGAACAGAGCCGGTGCATCCCACTTTGAGCCAGCACATCACCTTTGGAATCGACATATCTGCTGCTGTGGGAGCAGTAGCCATGCATCACCTTTGGAAGTGGCACCCCGCAATCAGAACTGCCGCATCACTCTATTGTATGAAGAATCTCAATGCATCTCGCCCATTGAGTGGCTACACACTGACGCAATGCTTCAATTGCACCTCGCATCTTTTTGACATCGATGCAAGCCCGGATCAAGGTCCTTTGGTTCAGCCATCCCAAGACGATCCCTGCATCCGGTCCACGCTCCATCGTGGCTGTCCTGAACTTTTGACTTTGTCCTGGTCCAGTGCAACAAGATACCCCATGTAAACGCTTATTGCTCCTAAGTGCTATTTTACATGTATTTTTTAAAATTCATATTTTGACTTCTACTTGTTGGATTCTTCTTATTTTGGCTTATTTCCCTATCCTGGTGTGGAGTCTTTTTGTGGTGTTTTCATTGTGCTACTGTTTGAAGTGTTGCATAAATACTTTAAACATTGTGTTCTAAGTTAAGCCTGACTACTCTGTGCTAAGCTACCGGAGGGTGAGCACAGGATAATTTAGGGTGAGTTGTGACTTACCTTGACTATGACTGTAGTTCCTGCTTAGACAGAGTGCACCTCTGCCAACCAGAAACTCAATTTCTAACAAGGTGAATAGAGTACAAATTCTTTTTTGTTGGATGTTCAAGGTTTAAAGGTTTAAAAAGAGGTTGACACCATTAAAATGTATAGACATTTTATTTGTTAGGTGTGTGAGTACCAATAAAAAGAGAGTAACATCCACCAAATGTGGGTGACATGACAGACATGTTTTGTGTCCAGATTATCATCAAAGGTTATGTCCATGATCATGTGATAGAAAATTGGCTACAGGTGTAGCGTGTTAAAGTATATCAAGTGCATAACACCCAACAGGACACTGTCACAATTGCTGGATAAGGTTGTCAGTGATGTCATCAATTATGTCATTTCAGATGTTATCAGTGATTTCAGATGTTATCTGTGATGTCATCTATATTTGTAATTTAACATGTTATGAGGGATGTAATGTGTGAGGTTCTTATCAGTGCATGTCAAGTGTGCATGTTATAGTTAGCAGATTAAACTATTACTTGTGAATTTCAGTGGTTTATTGGTGTTTAAACATTAGCATTTATCTAATTTCAACAACTAGCTAAATCTGCCTTAGAGTAAACTATATTATAAACAATTTGCTTCAGAGCTCTGCTCCACAGACTGAACATACTTGCAGGCTGACTTTTAATGATCCTCTTTCTGAAGACAATTTCTTGAACACTGGAAGCAGGGCGGCAGGAGTGGTATTAAAAGTGGCCAATGGTAAAAGGAATAGTTAGATGGCGACATAAGGCGTCTCCATCTGTAGGAAGGATAGGGTCTTTTGGATGAGAGACTCTAAATTTGCATTCAATTTGAAAACTAAGTCAAGCAAAACAAGATGGGAATTCTATAAAAAAGGCTGCCAAAATGGGGTGTAGAGAAATCTTAATAGAACACTGTAAAAGATTGGTACATCACCACCACCACCTCAGAATACTCCTGGACCAGGGAGACTACACTTGAAGAAAGAAGACTTTGTCTGAAAGCTGGATTATAGCAAGATTATGTATTCCTGCAGGCACACAAAAACTGGAACTGCTCTTCAAGGGGCAAGTGATTGACCTCCTGGACACCAAATGTAGAAGGGCTTTTAAATTCAAGGACCTCAAGCTGGCCACTGTGGGCTGGACCCTGGATGGAGAGAGACCTGATACCTGGAAGCCTGCACTGAGGACCTAGGGCCTGTGAGAGTTTCTGGCAGTGCTTTTATCCAGCATCAAGAAAGAACTGTGTCATTTTGTCAACACAAGAGTTCCAGGGCAAGGTGTTGTTTCTTTACTAAATGAGTGAGTACCCACTGTTAGCTAGGTATCCAGGTTTATTCTGTTCAGAGCTTTTTACCGAGAAGGAGAAGATTTCAGCAGGAACTTGTGTGAAAGGCATCCAGCTTCAAGGAGTGTTGCCCAATCAAGGCTTCCTGCCATGCCACTCGGGAGAATTTTTAGAATAAAAAAATGACTAAATCCTAAGAGGGTGATTCTAAACCATCGGTGAAGCAACCTCATCATCTAGGAAATCCTGCTCCGTCTCACTTTGAGCTTTTTCCATAAATCTGAAGGCTTCATGGGAGAAGATGGCATATCTATTTTTAAGGGCGCCCTCCAGCATTAGCTTTTGCTGAAGGACTTGAAACGTCTGAAAAACCTCTAAGTCAGAAGGTAGAAATTTTGATTGGTGTGACCCACTTGGCTTCACCAACCTGAGCTCCATCTCAGTTGGCCTGAAATTGCACCAGGTCCTAGATGCCTATGACCTATGACTTTCAATTGCCACTTTCTGCATTCTTGTGTTTTTTCTCTTAAACATTTAAAACTCATACCTACTGTCCCCTTATGGACTTGACTGGTTTCCCAGCTTTTTGTTTATTCATTTTTTTACTTGGTTTGGAAATTTTATTTTGTTGTTTTCTTGACTTTAAAATTGTTTATTATTACTTGAAGTTACCACATTTATCCTGGGATTTTACTGCAGCTTGTGCCACAACTACTAAGGGTTGATCAGAGGGTATGCCCCCCCAATTTATTAACCCAATTTCTGACAAAAAGTAAACAGGATAAAATCCTTCTTAGGAATACAATATCAGTGGAAGATATATCCTAGGGCAGACTGAGAAGCAAGTCACTTTCACAGTGGAGGTTGGCTAAGGGGCTTTGACCAGAAACACTTTAGGCCAGATGAACTAATACACTGGTTGCAGTTTTTTTGTGACCAGTGTAGAATTTTGTTCACCAACTGATATACTAATAGGTCTGAGTTCCAATTTAAAATTTGTGTTAAATAGCATTGCGGCCTGTCTAATTAATATTTATTAGGTATGTCACAAATTGTGACATAATCTGTTGGCCACAAGAACAGAGGCCTAAAAGGGTCAGTAGAACATCATTGAAAGTGGGTAGGAATGCACTGCTTGCATGTAGCAGCGCCACTACCCCAATAGCGTCTTAGGAGGTGTAGTTCAGTTTTTCACGCAAAGTTCATATTCTTTTTCAGCTAATGCCGTCTTTCAAAATCGTATCTCTAGACACCAGTGTTTCGGGATTCCTTCCTTATCAGTAGAGGATATTTACGGGTTGCTGGACATACTGGCAATTCTCTCAGGTATAATCCCAATCATAGTGTGCAGGCGGTCCAAAGCTCGTAAAACATCATGTCTGTGAATACTTTAAAATAAAGTATTTTTTCCTTAAAAGTAGCCATTTTCCTTATAGGAACTAGGGACACATTTTTTTTTAAAACAAAAAGAAAGTTGTGATTTTAAAAACATTTATCTGAGAAACAATTTTTACAATTCACAAAGGGGAAAGGTGCTAAAGCAGACCACTCCATTTTTATAAATGTGTTACCACTCCACCTTGGGAGTCTGTAATGTTTTAATGGTTAGAGACTGCAATCTGCCCACAAACAATTCATAATTATATTGATTTCCAAATTCAGAAGGGACACCCACAACATTCTTCAATTTGCAAACCATGTTAACCATTCACAATCCCATTTCAGGAGTCTATAAGGATTTATATAAACGCCAAGGATCCCATACAGGCTGGTGAAATGTCAGGTTGTTAGTAAGCACAGAGATGTTCTAATACGTAGCGCAATCTGGTAGCTTTCTGATACACATCTTCTGAATTCATTGTGACTTGCCAACATGAGGCCTGGACAGAAATAATGGTGGAGCATGTTTCAAGAGTGTGCAAAAGTGCATTTAATTTGCTAGGAGATGTTTAACCAAAGTGTTTTTTACAGGCTACCCCTTTGTATGTTTTGTATGTGTATGTGGTGTGCTTTATGAATACTTCATTAAATAAACAAAATTAATGTGCCCTGTAAATGAAGCTTTCTATATGAGGAGACATTTTGGAAGCGCTATATTTTTAAGAACATCGGGCTAAGAATAAGCTAGTAATCCTGGCTCTTTGTAAGGAAAAATAAATGTATTATTATGAAATTAAAGTTACTAAATACATATAAATCATTTTTAAAACAATTTTATATTTCTGGCCTAGAGAGTTAATTTAACACAATATATTGCATACTCTTAATACATTGCGAGTTAGAGTCACTGACACTATTTTATTTTAATTAAGTTCCAGTTCATTCAGAAATGTAATTAAATACTTTCAGGCATCTCCTTTAAAATAACAATTTAATGAGATGGTACACAGCAATAAAACTGTGTCATCACACACTCAAACACCAAGCAAACCCATATTACTGAATTCCATGTTAAATTTGTTTTGCTATATAAATTACAATTTATTTTAATTGACGTTGAAAAATCTTGCAAACAATGCCAGTGTATTTCTATACCAATATCATCCACACATCCGCTGGCCAATGATTCATAATGGAGCAAAATTAATAAACTAAAGATAACACACTTTAAAAAAAATGATTTTATTGACCAAATTCATCAGTGCGTGCATCCTTATCAATATAGGAATGAAAACTGGATTTTTTACCCCTAAAGAATGCTCAGTAGTTTATGCGTGAACTACATTTGACTGGTTGCATTCTAGTTACAAGTATGTCTAGTAGAGGTATCAATGAAGTGGACCAACTTCCTATGATTCGAACACAATGGCTGAGGGAATTTTAATGAAGATTGCCTTTTATGTTGTTGTCATTCAGTGTGTCTTGGTTATCAATTATTGAACAGATCCAAAGGATTGCTGTGAATGTAGGTATTTGTAGGGTTGTGCCTATTACATCAACTGTATCTCAATTGAGAGGTCCATTGATGTAAAAACTGGCTAGAGCTGCTTATTGTCATTTGCCAATGGCATTTGGTCTTTCAAGTATAGGAAAGACATCTAAGGTTCCTCTGGGGGATGGATAAACTAATTGTATGTGAGTGTTCCACTTCTGAATTGGCAAGAGTGAGTAACTATTGACGGAAGTTTTAGCCGGAGGTATTCTCAGAGGGTTTTAACTTAGACGTTCTTGTCAGAGCATTACTGTCGGACACTGTGGAGTCTCTTTATATGAAATTGGGATGTCTAGACTTAAATCTCTTCCTCACCTTGCCTAGAGACTCAAAAATCATGTTCTTAAAGGGGTTGAAACAACACTACACATCTAGCACTCCTTGTTGCCACATGTAGATAGAATATGGCCAAGTATTGTGAGCCATTCTTTCCCTAGATAGTTAGATTAAGTTGATTATTGTTGCTGCTTCTATTAAAAGACAGAGACAAATTAACAAGAGAGAGAAAATCCTGTTAGTGCATTTAGTTGGCTTAATATATATTTTTGTGCCGTTAACATATCTTATGTATTTTAAGTCTCCTTATGTGCAGTGGTAATTGGAAGAAGGGCATACATTGCTTGCTGTTCCAACAATAGACTCAAATTACTTATAATTCATGTTGGTCATTGAGATCTAAATAATGAAGCGGCATCCAGCAAAGATGTCACTTAACAGGTTTGGCCTGACCCTCTCATCTGAAGTGAAGGTAGACTGATGTTTATATTGTTTAACCCCTTCAGTAGTGCCAGAGATGATGCAAAAATATACAATGCATTCTTCATTGGTATATCATTTTTTATTTGTTCTAGAATCTTTGTGGTTAATTAAGGATCGTTTTTTCAATGTTTGTTAAGATCCTGCTGCCCTGTCAATAGACTTTATTGATGGATCATTCTCTACCTGAGAAAGGGAAAAACCCAAACAGACCTATTACCCAAAATGCAGATTGCACTATATAATGTGTGTGTTTTAAAGAGTTACCCTTTCAACATGGTTTTAAAACAGTTATATTGGGCACAAAATACGCACCAAACTGCTCCAACTCTATAGTGTCTGGATTAAAATAGATAAACAAGTATTTAATGGTGGTAAGCAACTTTTCAACTGTATTGTTTGCTGTTCCACTTAAGGTGCTATTCATCTTTCCTCTCACTATACGAACTAAGGGCCTGATTCACAAAGGTGAGTTACACTTTTAAGTAACTTTACACTTCATAGTAAGTTTACTACTTTTGTTAATCACAAATTCTGAGTGTAAACATGTTTTTACCCCCAGAGTAAGGCAATTGGCTTACTCTTGTGCAGATGGGTGAGGATCATCCCTAAACCCCTCCCTGACCCTTCCTAAACACATCTTACTCTCCCAAATCCCATCCTGCATTTGTATGTTTGTACTTGTAGTGCACAGTATACCCAAAGGTGTCAAAGCGCTAGCTAATCAAAGAAGCACCTACATGAAAGAAAACAAGACCTATTCATCACAGCTGCAAAAGAGACAGGTATTCAAGTGGTTATGAAAGTCAGCATGAGAGGACAAACTAGCAATGTGAGTGGAAGGGAGGTCCACAGCCTGGCAGCGGCCATGCGAAAGGAGCACTTCTCCCACCTGGCTTTCCAAAATCACGGGACTTCTTCCTTCTTAAGAAAGGCATACCTAGGCTGTCTATTAGGCATGTAGCATTGTAAGGCTGTTCTCAAATGCTTCAGCCCCTGGCAGTGGAGAGTGGCGTGAACTATACAAAGAGCTTTAAACTTCACTTGTTTTACGACTGGCAGCCAGTGACGTTCAGGGACATTCAGGACCAGACGGGCAGCTGCATTCTGGATCATTTGGAGTCTGTTTAGAGTGCTTTTATTAATATTTATGTATGTATCAAATACCAATGTCTCAACAGGTAATGATAAAAGTCAATTTGGAAAACATGCACAATATTTGTAGGAAGGAAGAGGCAGGGAGGCAATATTGATTGTTTCAAGAAATGCACAAAGTGGTCTATATTTGAAATAGGTTCAACAAAATCAATGGTGCCACTATATTACAGTAGATGTACATGTAACCTGTACAAACTTGTGAACATGAGTGCTCCTGGAAAAACAAAGTGAGCAGCACAGGTGACAAGTGGGACAGTTAAAAATGGTGCAAAAGAATTAGAAAAGACAATATATACAAAGATTATGTATTAATATTGAGGTACAGGGCATTATAGTAGTCAATGCACAATGTAATGAGCACAATGACAACAGCAACTATAAGCTCAGTAGGGGTGAAAGGAAAAACCTACCTTAATATTTCAGTGGAGAGAAAACAGCCGCTGACAGGTCTAACAGCACCAAAATAGCGGATCCTCACTGGTCCACCTGATGACGAATAATGTCAGTGGCTGCCAGCAGAGTGGATTCAGTACTATGGATCCTCCAAAAGCCATTCTGAGAAGGAACCAAAGGATCCTGAGAATCTAAGAATGCTACTGACTCTTGATTCAAATATTTTTCTAATATCTTAGCTGGCACAGGAAGGAGAGATATAGGGCAGAGATTATTAACATCTTCAAGGTCTCCGGTAGGCTTCTTTTTAAGGGGGACCGCAATGGCCTCCTTCCAGGATTGTGCGAAGTTACCTGTGGAAAGGATTCGATCGTAAAAATTTTCAAGGAAACAGGAAATCTGATCAGAATTTATCTGCAAAATTCAGGGAGGGCAAGGGTCGTCCGGAGAACTGGAATTCAATTGAAGAAGAAACTGCTTCACTTGGGTACACGAAATCATGGGAAAGACAGGCATAGTGGAAGTAGGGGAGCTGCTGATGGCCTTCTCATCGATATCTCCAGGGGGCCAATCTTCCTCATAATTGAAGCAAGCAACCATCTACGGAATTTTGTCCCTAAGATAGGCAGCCATTTTGTTACATGGATTTTACAAAAATCCTGGGAATTTTTGGTGGCTTGCTGGACAGGGGGAGTGGAAAGATTTCTAATAACTTTGAAAAGTTCTCGAGGGGTGTCAGTGGCCAACTTCATTTTTGTGGTGAAGCAGGAGGACTTAGCTAGCTAGCTTAGCTAGTCTGATAGCAAATTTATAACAGAGCACATCATAAATGATTCCTTTGAAATGTACATTGAACCTGCTGAGGTCCATAAAATAGCAAAACTATTTGTGCAGCGGTAGATGGCTCTGAACTACAAATTACTCCAAGAACATGTTTTTGTGTTGCAGGCATACTGCACTCTATAAAATGTAAAAGCCACAAAGTAAGCCTCACATGCCACTTTAGCTTAAGATACAAGGATTCATCTCATTGCATGCCAATAAGTTAGGACTTTTGTGATTCTGGCACTGCTTGTTATGGGTATATGCAGTATTTTATATTACCGCCAAAAACTGAGATTGATGATATTTATTCGAGTTTGCATGATGATACAGTTTTGTTTCTATGAAAATTCTGCTTCCTGCTGGGTGGGGATTTTCTTTCTGTTAGTTTCAGAGGTTAGGGAAATAGAGCAGCAGGTGTATACTTTACTGTTAATCTGTGGTTGGGTTGCACGTGAACTTGGGCTGAAATGACTCAGTTATACACCTCTTCCTGTATTTTTTTGCACTGGCATTTTCCCAATGCTGAATGGTAAACATTGTACAATATGCTTTGCATAAGTCAGGGCATTCGTGCATTGGTTGAAATGTTTCTTTTTGATCTTTTCTCTTGTGAAAATAATTTTCCCCTATGAGAACCTGCTTCCTCTATACTCGCAAGAAATTTAGGGGTATTCCATTCGGTTCTCCTGCCCAACCCAGAAAGGGATTTACTCTCGCTCTTTACTTATAATGGAAATAATATTTCATGGAAAAAATTTGATTTATGAGTAAAGATCATAGGTAATGTTGCTGAAAAATTAGACTTATAAGCTAAATTAACTATGTGATTCGGGGCCTAAGATTATTGCAATTGTTTTGAGAAAATTAAGCTGCTATATCCTCCACTCCCCTATCTTGTTAGGATAACTAACCCTGCTATTTATTCCTTCACTGTGGTGCAGGGGGTACCAAACATTGCGTCTATTAATATTTGGACAAAGTTTAGTTGATTGCAGCTTTTCTACATTGTCACTACTCCAAATGTTGTAACTTGTGACAGAAATAGTAGAGTAAACCTATGATTCTTCTATTCCTAAATCGGCAAACAGCCATTTTATACATACTTTATACTGTTTCTTTTCTTCACAGGCAGTTTATGATATATTTACTGTCTCTATAAAATATAACCGATTAAATCATGTCCTTCGAAACGCCCCTTCGCCACATTCACTCAGACAATTTAAGTGAAACTTAACCTGTTTCAGTGCATACATGATTGTTCTTCACTTTTCAGTATGGAAGCTGATTTTGTGTCCAAACTCCTTTCCTTTATAGTCTGTTTTTATCTTTTCCAGGGTCCATGCATCCCATTAGAATAAGCTGATACCAGATTCCATCTCTGTTGGGGACAACATGCTTTTGGCAGCCGTTTATCTGTCTCAAAAGATCTTATTGAGCTGAGCTTTTTGTTTGAACAAAATATGTTTGGTAATTGTCAATGGCAATTTCCACATTACACAATATTGAAAGCAGTTTAATCCCTCCATATTGCTATTCTCTAGACAGCAATTTGGTTTCCATTTCATATCAGCACACCGCTGCATTTTAACAACACATTTGTAGTTCATTTTTTCTCCAAGAGATGTATTTGAAAGCATGCTAGCACTAGAATTTCATTTTATTTTTGTATATGCTTACAAATAAAATGATAGACTTTCAAGGTTTAAAAAAGAATCAGAAGCATTATAGTGAGCAATTGCATAAAATTCACTGTTTTTCATTTTAATTTCTCAGGGATACTGTTTTCTTGCTTGAAATCACTGCGATTGATTTCTAAAATACAAGGTATTAATGTTCACATAAAACAAATTGATTCATTTCATGGTATTCTTTTAAAACTTTCGTTAGGGATTATTTTAAAGAATTAAGTGCAGTTCCAAGGGATTAATGTTACATTTTTATTTAGGGATGTAGTAAATGATGAAATAGTTTCACAAAAAATGCAGCATGTGCTTCACATTCTCACAATTCATCAATGAAGTTGCTTAATCATCAAACAGGAAAGAATTAGATTAGAAAACGTTGACTACCATAGGCATCATGAAATGTGTGCCCAATGTAAATTTGTAAAAGCTCACAATGTGTACATTTAGCAAAACACATTTTTATTTGGGTTATTCGAATATTTTGCGCTCTACATGGACAAAAAAGAAATATTTATTTTATCAAATATTTCAGTGGCCGAGTCCATACCGCAGAGGGTACCAGAGTTCCTAACAATAAGACATCCCGATTATTGAAGGTACAACAAAAACAAACAGGGTACAACAGCTGCAGCAACAATGTCACAGCATGGAGAAGGAGGACAACAGCATATCTAAAGTGTTAAATCACTTCATACAGCATAAAAGAAGGCAAAATAGGATTGAAAATATCATCTTGAATGTGTGTCATTTCACAGAGAATTAGCTATATCAGAACTTTGTACATTTTCAATATGTTACAACCCTGTACAGTATTTACAACACTCTTCAGCAAACAACACCGATAGAGTGATCAAACCAGAGAGAATTCTGGAATATCATTTTCCAACACTGTTGTTCACACAATTAAAATATTTCACTTCAGACTTTCTATTCTAGGCTACACTATACGTTGTTCTAGTGTCAATGCATTTGTCTGTAAAGTTGACTTTTTTTGTTGGCCCAGGGAATCCATTGAGGTCTTCCTGTTCGGTCAGATCGTGATCAGGGCTGTCGTGAGAGCTGTCTTTCATAACACTGTAGTACACCGGGACATTGTACTTGGCCGCCTTGTCTGTTCTCTTCTGCTCACATTTACATAGCTTCTTGAAAGCAGCTCTGAACTTCTGAGACATCAGGTTGTAAATGATTGGATTAATTGCACTATTAAGATAGACACATAGTCTGCAGAATAAAAGGAACCAGACATTTAAGTAGGGCGGGTCCATGAAAGAATTTACCACCACCAAAGTTCGATAAGGCATCCAAAGTAGAGCAAACAGGATTACCACAACAGCCAACATTTTAGTGACCTATGGGAAATAAAAAAAAGACAATAATGTTTGAGGTGTTTAAAAAATAAGAACTAGAATTTGGAAATTTCAATACAACATTCTTTGTGACCAGAATTTCTAAAATTAAGTGTACATCAATGATGGTTTCTCGTGTTCAAATTTTAATACATCACTCAGAAAAAAAAGAAATCTTAATGAATATGTCTTTTTCCAGAAAACACACTTGTAGGTTTATTTAGATTCTGGTGTAAGCTGTAGAAGCAAGATCAGTACCAACTCAAAAACAGGCACATCATTGATTGCACCTATTTTTTGACCCACCTATACGATTTTAAATATCCCTGAATGTAATAGAAATTTGGGGTCATCTATCTTTCTGATCCCATACCTTAAATCAGCAAACATATTAATTGATTTCCATCAAACCTTCATTGAAGAATATGCCACGTTTCCTAACTAAGGGGGTCATTAGGATGGCACGCGGACTTGAGTCTGCCCGCCATCCTACCGGTGACGGGACCGCCCGCCTGTCATCAGGGGGTCCCGCATCCCTAATCATGATGCGACCACCACCACGGTGGTTGCATCTGGTAGTTTAACATTGCGGTGGGTGCTGCTGGCTGCAGCACCGGCCGCAATGTTGAATACCCATGTTGTGCATTTCCCTGCACAAGGTGGCAGGCACCGTGCTGTGCCTGCCACCTTGTGCATGGAAATGGAGGGGGGACCCATGGGTTCCCCCCAGTGCACCACTGCCCCTCCTGAGGGGGCGCGTAACGGGTCCCCCGAAGCCAGCCTCCACCAGCCTTTCCTTGGCGAAAGGCTGGCTGACACCAGCATCGTGATCAGGCGGGCACCGCCCCCATATCCACTGCCTTTTCCGTTACGATTGCCTGTGGTGGAAGCGTGGCGGAGGCTTTGCGCCCGCCACGCTTGCAGGTCTATTCCCCCCGCCATCCTGATCTGGCGGGGGAAATGGGCATGCAGATGACAAAGGGACCTCCAGGCCGGCGGTGGCAGTCCCTCCGCCACACTAATCACCCCCTAAGTTTCACATTGAGAAGGGTGTGAGATGTAATACTTTATCAAGGGATGGTTTGCATATGTTTCGAATTATGGGAATTTGTGATAGCCCTTGGATCATTCTTATCAAAGCAATGTATTTTTTTAAAGTTCTTCCTCTAGGCTAATCTGATTGATATAAAAGAAATTATAATTTTTGTGCAGAATTAAAGGACCAGATCTATGACCCGCCAATTTGAGAGTCACAAATTGTCTCGCATTTGCCACTCGCATTTTACTACTACCAAATTGAGATGCACAACAGTGTCTGAGACACTTTTTGTGATTCCCAATGGGGTCACAAATTGCATGCCTCATGCATATTGATGAGGCTGTCACAACTTGCGACCCCATTGGGAATGGCTAGCACTCCCAGGGATGGTGGCCTGCTGGGGTCAGCAGACCACCATGTCTGGGACTGCTTTTTAAATAAAGCAGTCTTTTTTTTTTTTTAAATACAGCCCGTTTTCCTTAAAGGAAAACGGAATGCATTTAAAAAAGAAAAATGAAACTTTTCAGATTCATTTTTTTAAGGACAGGCAGTAGTCCCTGGGACCACTTCCCATTTGCGAGTGGTTTACCACCTAGTTGAAATAGGTGGTAAACTGTGAATGTTTTCCAGCCGCAAATGCGGTCGCAAAACAATTGTAAATGGCATGGTGACTCGCTATTAGGAAAGGATGTCCCTTCCTAATAGCGGGATTTGCAAATGCTATTTTGTGAGTCAGACACTCGCAAAATAGTATTTGTACATGTCATCACCCTTTTTTGAGGTTGCAAACAGGGGGATCTCCCATTTGCGGCTGCAAAAAAGAGTCGTATATCTGGCCCAAAATCTCTAGGGTAAAGGCCTGTAAAATTAACACATTTTCCACTTTGAGATATTACAAAGTTTCTACTTCATGTAAAAACATGTTTCACAACAAAATATTTTCCTTCCATCCCATTTTTCTTTGGGGATTTCCACTAGCATTTTTTATGTTCATTGCCAACTTTGTGCTGAACGTGAAGTTACAGACATTAAAAAAAAGATTTCTAAAGTTAACAGAAACAAAGTTCACTAACTTTACACTTACCTAATGTTAATAGTATCACCTGGGACTGAAAGGCTAGGTCCTATAGCTATTTAAATACACGCAAATTGTGCATGGACAATTATTTTCCTCAAAACAAATCCATAATGAAATTATGGTATAAAAGTCTGTTTATATGGTTGGCATAAAAAAAACCTGCTTGGTGTGTTGTGCATCATTTAATGCTCATGTCAGCATGACAAGGGATCCTTTATATCATTTACCACGCAATGAATAAGGAACAGAAGTAATTATAATCTTCCTCCTAATGAGGGTACCAAGGTTCTGATTGAGTCAGATTGCACAAAGCTAATACATGTCTAATCTTGAGGTTCAGCAAAGCTGATATATCTATATTTATTATGGCAGACTATTTCCCTTCAACAAATTGAAATATTGTCATAGCAATATAATCTCCATGTAGAGTTTAGTACATAATACATTAAAATAAGAATAAAGGCAGTTGGATCTGCCTAGACGTTACATAATTAAAACAAACCTCTTTTAGTTGACTGCTAATACATTATCCACAGAAGCATTTCACTGAAACCGTAGGTCAATAACAGGCATGTTTAAATCAATGTGCTTCATTAGGATAGTCTTCCGTCTGCATAACAAGATAGGATACCATTAAATAATGGAGTAAGGTGCAGCATGATGATGCTGGGGAGAGGATATTAAACCTTTGCATATTGTCCACTTTCATCCTCTATGTTATTCTATGAAATAGTGCTGCTTTCCTTGATCATTACAGAAGGACACAATGAGTTAGTGCAAGATGGAGAGAGGGAGATAAAGAGAGCTGGAGAGGGAGAGAGAGTGAGAGTGAGTAAAGAGAGAGAGAAAGAGAGACAAAGAGACAGGGAGATGAATAAAGACAGAGAAAGTGAGAAAGAAAGTTGGGCAATTGTAAATATAATAGGACCCAATAGTTGAAAAACTAGATTTGGCACTAGAACTCACTACAGGTGTGTTTTTCTCAGTCATCAGAGAGACAAACAAGTTATATTATTGAGTTATTTCTTGGCATCAGTCCTGATGAAGCCTTGTGCATTTAGATTTTTATAGAAGTCAGATCTACTGCAGCAGACAAACCAGCAAGTTGAATCTGACTGGTGATTGAGTTAAACAGCTTTGGCTTGACAGCGTCCTCTGTCTCATGCAAGTTCTTTGGAAGAAATGTTAGCAAACAGCCTATACGTTTCAGATTTTGCAACAGCCAAGGGTCCAGGATCTGAAGTGCACCATTTGAGGGTTAGAACTCACTCCAGCAGTGGCCAGCAGTGAGGTCCCGGGCAGGTTTACTTAGGCCTGGTAAGCTTGGCAATTGTAGGGATATAGGACTCTGGAAGCTTGTTGTGTTCCTCTGGGTCAAACAGGAAGTCAGCCGCCTGACCCTTGAAGTCATCACTGGGATCCTGAGTTCAAAGCAATAGGCTAGGAGTTTTATGAGGTCTGCGGGGTCCACTCTTAGGCCCAGTGCAGTCTGCGGCTGGATAGAAAGCCTTTGTTGACCGGCTAAACCAATTCTGTTAATTTACTCTACCCCCACTGATTTTGATGCCAGCCTGATGTGAGAGACAAAGGGTAGTTTGGCCCAGGTATAAGCTGCATCCAACAGTGACAGGATAGGAACTATTTGAAGTCAAAATGAGGCTGAGTGCAGCCCCAGGGTATCCTTTGAAGTGCAGCCCCCGGGCCATCCTGCTCAGGACTGGAAGATCCCTCCCCACACCATAGGCCCTTTATCAACTTACTAGGAACAACACATATAACACTCCTGTGGAGCCATCAGGGAATAGGTGTCACTGGACATTGGCAGAAAGGCCACATTTTGTTAAGGCAGGAAAACAGCAATTTTCTAAATGTGTAATTTCCAAATTAGTAACTTAAAATCCAACTTTACCATTAAGCTGTTTTTTAAATTCCTTTTCAGATGTATCCTTGAATCATATTTCTAACTGCTCCCAAACTGATGTTACACATTATAAATTGTTTTAATATAACCTCGTGTTTTCTGTGGTAGAACCAGCCTTTCCACAGTGAAAAATTACTTTGGTTGATTTCTCACGGCCATCATATGTAACTTCGAAATATACATGTCCTAATTTTTAAGTACCATGTACCCTTCCCCTTGGACCTACCTTAGAGGTGACTGATAAGTAATAAAAAAAAAAGGTTTTGACCTGGTTTATTTTGCCTGGTCAAAGTGAGTACTGCAGCCCACTTGTTGCATTTCATTTACAGACCCTGGCTCATGTCGTACCATATACTAGGGACTTATAAATAACTTAAATGGGCCACTTAGTTGTAGGCCGTTTACCATGTTTAAAAGGAAGAACCCGAGCACTTTACCGCTGGTTAGTTGAAGTGTAGTGTGCAGAGTTCCCTTGCCAAAAAAAATGGGTTCAGCTAAAGAAGGTAAAATCTGGGTGAATGCCACAAAAAAAAATGGCAATTTTCAACACTAATGAAATTGTTCCTTCAACAATACCACTAGTAGTATCTTTATTCAACCAAACAATGACCATTCACAAAAATATACACAACAATCCTCCTTATAAAAATACATTATGGAGTAGTAAAAAATAGGTTTAGCATAAAAAGATCACAATTATATAATATAAATATGTTAAAAGGTATTTAAATATGTATAGTCATCAACCTTAAAAAAGACTGTGCCAGTGGAATCAAGATATCAATTGGCGTATAGACCCTTATCCTAATTAATCTGCTGTGTTTCCCTGTCTTAGGTAAATGCAACCCTAAGTTTAAGACCATATTACACAGATTTCAGCCTATCTAAAAAGTGCTGTGTATACTCAGGGTGAGAAAAAGTTAAATCTCTCCTGATAACATTCATATTGGGACCAAATTACTTAGTCTATTTAATGATTTCATCCTAGTGCGCCAGGCGTGAAGCAAATATCTTGTTAATGCGAACACTAGCCATTTTGTTGTGCCTGATCTTAGCACTCGCAGAGCTTCAGCTGGATGCATAAATGATAAGAGATGACAAACCGGTATTATCTACTTTTTCCTAATTTGTGCATAGGAGGGGCAAAAGAACATAAAATGGTCTACTGATTCAGGGCTAAGTAGGGTTACAATAGCCTGCTTCCATTTGCTTTTACTGTAATTCAGAGGCAATGTTCCGTACCTAAATTGTAGATAAAGTGCACGTGCATGAGGAGGTTCAATCTCATCCATAAGAGCTTCAAATAAAAAAATGCATTTACAATCTGGGAACCTTCCGGTTAAGGTGCCCAGTAATGCAGCATTAAAACAGGAATCCCGGGTGGACCCAAAACTTTGCCTTTAAAAAAGGGACTGCTTTTTTCCATCAGGGATTTGGGATCCTCCCACATATCCCTCAGCCCAATCTCAACAGCCATTGCCTAACCTCTCTGAACCACTTCACTCATCCGGCTGCTTGTTCAAGAGTTTGTTCTTTAGCTATGGTTTCTTTGACTGGGATCTGAGTTGTGTAAGTTCATAGTCTAACCCAGAACACTAAAGCCTTCAGTTCCGCTATGTGCTTAATGTTCTTTAGCCCATACTAAATACGTTCACACTATAAATTGCAGAGTCAGATATTATGGGCAAGAGCGACAGATATTCCACCCAAATAAAGGGAAAATAAAAAGGCAGAGAAGCGAATAATTGCAATAGTTACGATTCTGCATTAATAGCATCAATGAAATGTACCTCAGCACGTAACTGGACTCTGGGAACGTATGCATATATTGATGAAAGAATGGTTGTATCAATATATTCATTAAAATGTTTTAATTTCACTCGTTGTCATTAGCAACAGAAGAAGGCAAAGGGGCAAGGATATCTCCAGTGCAGGATCTGAGCTAGGAGATGAAGCTACAATCAAAAGAAATTGACATTTCATTTTCTTTGGTCCCACTTTATTGCAATTTCAGAAATAGAGATGCTTTAATTACAAATGTTTCAAGTCTTAGAAATATAAATATGTCTGTATTGAGTTGCATGAATCGCATGTGCCTGCGATCACTATTTTAGTTCCATTGCACGTCCCTGAGTAATAATCTGCTTTGGCTTAGACCTAATGAACATGAAAAATTACTCAATCTTAAAAAATAAATGACTGACACATAGAATTCTATTTAAGTACAGTACCCACAATGAGATAAGTATAGTAAATGAGTGAATGAACAAATTAATGAGAGTTTTTATATAGTGCACATTATAGAAACCATCCTTCAGTACAGTTTACAGAATACCTGGAGTATGCAGATGAATGCAAATTTTAAATAAATGCATTTTCACTGGAGTTCTGAGCTCTGCAATGGAAGAAACTCAGACTGATGTTTGCAGGAAGATCGTATCCCAGTTTCGCATAAGAAAGTGCCAGCCTCCTACAAAGATAGACCGGAAGGATTTGAGAGCATAGCTCTAGCCTTCACACTCTCATTGGAATTCTGCATTCACTTTGCTCCATAATTATACTTATTGATTATGCACAGGACTTTAAAATTAATGCATGCTTCTATGGCAAAACAGTATTTTTTTGTTTCCAAAGGCTCCGTAATATGGTCACTTCAAATAATGCCTCTCTTAACATCATGGCCCAGAATTAATAAGCCTTTGCATTGTCCTTGCATAGTGTAAGGTGACACAAGGTAACATAAAGTCTTAATTCAGATTTGCAAAGCCACAAATGGGGCCATGTGCACCACCTTGCTTGGTTTTGTAAAGTAATGTAACTCAATACAGCCGCTTGCTCTGTGTTGTGTTACATTTTGAGCTGAGAGGCTCCCTAGGGGTGAAGCATAGGCCTTCCCATACATCCGCCCTTGGATTTGATGCAATTCCAGATTTACAAAAGTTTGTAACCCTGGGATTGCATCAAATCTGTATGCCTCCCATATGATGATGTAACAAAGAGAATTATTTTTTCTTCCTGTATCAGTGGAGGTAGGGAAGCCAGCTAAAATGGTTTGCTCCCACCCGGTGGGAGTAGCCTTTTGCTCCCTGCCTGCAAGAGTGAGGGCAGAGAAACTTAAGTTCTCCCTGCCCGTGATCTTGCAGGCAGGGAACTGCAGTGTCCAGGCAGCTTTGGATCCCTGGGACACTGCTGTTATTAGTCCCAGGATAATGGGTTCAAAGGGCCACTGGATGGCTCGGGAGACAAATTGACTCCGGGAGCTGCGGTCCGTGTGGCCCTTAAGTGGCTCGTAGAGAGGCCTCAAGCACCCTCTCCAGAAAAGAAAAGAAATATCAGCCCAGTGGCTGTGACTCCAGGGGCCCTTAAGTGACTTGGGGAGAGGCCCCTTGCTGCCCTCCCCAAAAAGAAATATTAGCTCCAGGAGATTGAGTCCCCCGGGCCCTTAAGCTGCCCTGGGAGGGAGGCCTTAAGTCCCCTCCCTAAAAAATAAATGTCAGCGCCGGGTGATGGTGTTCTCGTTGCACTTTTGTAGCACTGGGATGGGACACGGGCACCCCTATAAAGAAAAGGAATCAGCCCCAGGGGATGGGGTTCCGGGGTCATGAAAAGGTTTAAAGGAGTACGCTTGCTACCATCCACAAATACATTTTTTTAATGAAAAGCAAAAGTGATTGTGAAATGACCTTAGTTTTCACATTGCTTCTGGGTAGAGCCCCATAATGTGCTGCAAGGATTTAAAAAAAAAAAAATCTTAGATCTTGATGGTGCCCAGAAAGGGGCAGGTGTACCATCAAGTTTGTCTTTTAGTATGACAGGGCTGTAGGGGCTGCAGCCCCCCAGCAACATAAAAAAAAACAGTAAGTCTCCTGTGTCATTGTATCCATGACCCCAAGAAAGCTTACCATATTTTTTAAAAGCACTCTGATCTGAAACTGTACGTTCTTTAGCTTGCATGCGGGGGCCTCTGGTGGTTGGTTCTATTGCTGCATTTTGTGGCCTGAAAAATGTATACAAAAAAACTCACAAATATGTAAAAGTTTTTTTTTTAAAGGCGATATTGAAAATAATTTCACAATCACTCTTAGTAAACATTCCTATATGTGAAGTTATAAAATATACATTAGGTTATGGTTATTGGTGACTATTTGACAAAGACCTGAAGTCTGCGCTATATTGATCCCTTAATATAGTCAACAGGCCCGCTTTTTATATTTCAGTGCTCTGATCCTTAGGCAAAGTCAGTAGATCTGTCTTACTTAAAATGACCCCTTGTATATTGTTATATCATATAGTCAGCCATGCGAGTCCAGCCCCATGCCACTCATGCCTGAAGGCCATGCATAGCAGGATAGGGCACCCTACCACAAGTAGCACATGTCCAAAGGCTGGGAGCAACAGAGGGTATGGTGCCTGAGGGGGAATGGGAACTGGGCCTGCCCACATACCAGGTTCTGCTGCATCCAACCCCAAGCCTCTGGCCATGTGAGGCAAGGTTTTGCTTAACCCCATACCACACATGGTGATGAACGTCTTACTTTATGTCAAAAAAGTCAATTGCTAAAAAAAAAAACAAAGGTTAAAGTGGAGGTGTAGATAGGAATTGTAAAAATATATCACTTTATTTAAAAAAACACACCTTAGAAAGTCTCTGAAAAATCCGAAAGTTAGAGGGACGTTATAGTTAGCTGAAAATGTCAGTCACATCATACCAATTTAAGCAAAGAAAATTATCAAATTTCAATAATTATAGTTATTTCAAGTAACTGTAATTCGTGCCCTAAAATAACTATAACTTGCTCTCTCCTTGCCATGGATGTGAGAAGTTGGCCTGGTATATGCTGTCCACTAGTTATAGTGGGCACCTTGCACCAGTCCAAACAACCCCTTATTAATGATAGGTTAAAGACAACCTTTATTGAAAGCTATCCTAGTGTTAGCTATGGAGAGCAGCCTTCAGGCTAAGTCTTGAAGGAATGTAAAGCAGCTTGTTTTACCAGTCTATAATTTCTTGAATGGCTAAATGAAAGGAAACCACACCAGGTATATATATAAAATATATGTATGTATTACTAAACACACCCTACTAGTCTCTTTATGAGGCTAGAGGTCAAAATACATGAGTTACACTTAACATATTACAGTAAAGTAGCACAAATACACGTTAGGCCCTAGGGGCGAGCCAAACCATATACTAAAATAGTGGTATAAGAACCACGACTTAACTAGACACAAGGCCTAGAGCCTGGAGAATCGCTGGGACCCCAAGGAACCACCCAAGGTAGTGACACAGGGGACCCACGGGGGCCGTGTGCAGTGTGAGAACACAGCCGCGAGCTCCCCTTAGCTTCTATGGGGAAGTCACGGTTAGATTTTTAAAGATTAGGGACACTTAGAGATGGACTAGGACCAAACCCTTTTGGACTTAGACAGTTCTAGGGTCAACACCCATGGGAGCACCAGAGTACTCGACTTACCCCACCCAGGGAAGCCGGGGGCATAGGTGTCAAATGGTGTCGGGTCGCATCGTCGTTTTCAATGGAAGCTGGCTGCTGCCGGGAAGATGCGAAGTGACCGAAGAGATCCAAGCCTGGATAGAAGATGTGAAGAACTTGAAAGCAGAGGGGGCAGAGTCTGGCTCACTTGCCAGTGACCAGGGTCACGATAGACAAATGCCCACCGATGTTGGGTGTTTCAGGTGAAGAAGGTGAAGCTTGACTCTTCAGCCACGAGGACCAGGAGGCGTTGAGGACAACCAGGAGCTGGATTCGAGCTGTACCATGAAGGATGCCGAGTGCTGCAGCATTGGTGCCTGGATTGGACACAACAAGCCTTGGCAACAGCAACCCACAGAGAAAGGAGAAAGATGCTTCGGTGTGGACCAGCAAGGTCCGAGGGACTCCCCCAGTGAGGAGGAGTGAGGGCACATCTGGAGCAAACAGGGAAGCCCAAAGGAAGTCAGAGTTACCTTCACAGGGACCCACCAGTTGACGGACCAGGGATCGCAAAGGGACCTCAAGAGGAATTACAACATGGCGGCCAACGGGTCACTTGTGGTGACTAGGCTGACAATCTTTGGTGGATTCCCTGCTCGGGGTCTGGGCTACAAGTAACCCAATGCACAGCCTCAAGAGATTTTGAGAAGCTGATGCACTTGCAAATGTGCATGGTGTCAAGGGGTTCCAGTTCCACGGTACCCACGAGGGCTACGGATCTCAGCTTTGCCGAGGACCTGCTTCGGCCTCTGGGAAGTCTGAAAATCTACCTCTGGTGTTGCAAAGTCTTCGGTGTCCGGCAGGAGCTTCGGAGATGCAGACCGGACAGATGCGTCTTTGGTGCCTGCCAAGCAGGGGAGTAACTCCTTTACTTCAAGTGAGATTCTTTGGTCATCTGGCATTGAACAGATTGTCGAAGCTCCAGGATTCAGTTTCAGGGCTTCGTCCAGGGATATCTAAAGTCCTGTTGCCAGGGGTTCCTCCTTATACCCAAGGAAGGGGCTGGACTAACTCAGGGGACCCAACTATGGGAGGGCTACACCCATTTCCATTGTCCAGTTTTGCGAAAAAGCAGGGTCTGGTAGCCCCAGAACCGGTTTGAGCTGGACTTTGCACAGGGACACCAAATATGCCCCCAGTGCAGGACTTCAAAGCACTCTCAGAGTGCACCCACCCAGCCGCAATACACTAAAGCCTGTCTGGGAAGTGGTGACACCTCCCTGTGACAGGAAAACTATTGGCCAGGCATCCCCAACCGGAGTTTTGGTCAGCAGCAGGAGGCCAGTCTCGTGTCTGTGGCTGCAGCATCCATTTTGTGATGTCAGGGCTCTTTTATTTTGGTGCCGGGTATACCAGTGCTGTCATGTCTCTCCCTCTAGAAGGGTGGGATCATACTCCCACACCAGTTACTGGTGTGGGGATAGGATGCCAAGGTGTTTGACAGCAAACACAACATGTTTCCGTGCAACCAGTCCAAAGTTAGCATTTACCATTGGGTTATGATGCACATAAGAATACATGGTCAGGCTGCATCACAGACAACCCCGGAGAAGAGATTACGAAGGCTGCAGAGGGGCTCTGCTCATACATGGGCACCCTCTCACACAAAACCAAGCACCCTGCCTTCAGGATTGATAAGGCCTGCCATAGGGGTGACTGATAGGTTTCTATGTGCAGTGATTAATGAGATATTGTGAACCTATATCTCTGTAAGGGGTGCATGCACCACCTTACCCAGGCTGCAGTAGCAGACCTGGGGTGTCATTTTGGAGGGCTTCCCAGGGGTGGCATAATACATGCTTCAGCCCCTGGTAGGACTCTGGCGTACCTATGCCCTGGGTACATAGTATACCATATACTAGGGACTTATAAATGCACCTCAGAATCCAATCTGTTATGTACCTAGGGTACATGGAATCAATTTAGAGAGGAAGCAGCTAGGTTGGGGTCCTGAATAGCAGGGCTCCAGCTAGACTAAAGTCAAAAAACAGTGTTACAGCAGCAAAAAGTGGGGGTAACCATAAGAAGCAGATCCTACTCTCCTACAATGGACTGCTAATTACCTTACATATTACATCAGTCAAGACATGTTCTATGACAACTTTAATAATAAAACTGCAACATCGAAATGACATTATTGATGTCAACACTGTGCATGGTGGGTACACAGTACTTTGGTACAACCTCCCCCTTGGCAACCAAGACCCCACAAGTAGCCATGTCCCTGCGAGCGACCAACCAGCTACAGAAACCCACATTTTCCTTCTTAAAGTTTTCAGTCCCATGGCACATTTATGGGAGCAGATGGGTCTGCGCTAGTACTGCGGGACTGTCATGGGCTCCCGCAAGAATACTGTAGGGCCATCAAGCCAAAAAGTAACTGCGGCGGAGCCAACTCCCTCCCCCCACTCGCCTCTGGTAGCCTCTGCTCCCGCCCTAAATGAGACCGACACCAGGGATACATCACCATGCGGATATCACACACCACACGAACGCTGCTGCCACGATTCGACGCTACACACACATCACCTGGCTGGGAACACAGACGAGAAGGCATAACCACCTCGCCCCACCTTGCCCTTCTCCCCCCAACGCAACAGAGCATCCTGCGCACCAAGAACATAAGTGAGGGCATCGACGCTTTGGGCTCCCAACCTGCCTGGGGGTTCCTCCCCCCCTCCCGTCCGCTGCTTCCGCGCACAGTGCACAGCCCCGCTGTGCCCCACTGGACAGCTGCTGACACCCCGCTACAGCACATGATGATCTCCCCCCCTCCCCCTTGCCCCACCTGAATTTACAACCCTAACCCCTACCCCCTCTATTGCCACACAAGCGTAGGGAACAGTTTGTTTACTGGTCACGTTCCCTGACCAGACTCCTATCTTATCTCGGATAACAGATGATGGACGCGTCGTCTGGACTCCCCGAAGCGATACCCTATTAAACACACACCGCTCTCTGGCAGCAGAGATGCGATGACATACGCGCCCTACCAGGGATGGGTACATCCAGAGCTCTCAGTGAGATCTTGACAAGGGTACATTGAGTTGAATACTGGACATAACCCCGATAACCAGCGGCTTCAGGGGCGTAGCGATGGGGGGACGGATGCGCGCCACGCAGCCCGCACATGGACCCTAATTATGAAGCTGTAGACTGGACTTGCCGAACTTAAGCGTTAGCTTTCATGCCTCAGTGAGCTATACCGAAACACTGCTGCCACGCTCCGGCCAGCATTGCGAACACGACGCTGACACTGTGCCGCCCGGGGACCCCCACGTTCATGATTACCCACGATGATTTGTGCAACTCTCAATAAGGGCCTGGGTGACGACCGCAATGGCCACAATGCGGGCTGGAATACTGCGTTATCTTTGTTACCGACACTAAGAATAAGGAAAAACATAGACCTGTCATTTATCAAGGTAATTACCTAATGATTGTAACAATACCACCATGTACAACGCCGCCGGACCCCCGGGTTACCGGCTGAATGGCTGTGTCATATTATCTGGAAGCATCTGCTTAATGTCTACTCGATTAGCCACCATGGCTGGAGAATGTATACTGTATGATGACACAGCTGTGAAAAATAAAGGTCTTACAAAAACAAAAAAAACAAAAAAAAATCAAGCCAAAATGTATTTTTTAAATTTAGCTTGACTGACTGTCCCTCTGCGACCATCCCCCCGAAAATGTCTTAGGTTCATGATACACATACCCTACCCCCTTATACATGTTTTAATTTGATTTTTGCAGAATACAAGTCTCCCTGTCCTGTAATAGTGGCCACAATTTTTTTTTCGTGTTGCAGCCAGCCAATCAAATTCCTTGGTACTGCAAGACCACTGGGTCCCATGGGACCGAGGAAACCTATGGGGGGAAAAACCTTTGCAACCATCAAATTGTTGTATATTTTGAATTTTTGGTCACATATGACTAGCTATATTTTTTGCCTAAATTTGCCAAAAAGGTCTGAATAGATTAACACCAAATCACAAAACACACCCTTTCTGGGTAAAGTTCTATGCCCATTTTTATCAAACCTTTGCGTTGCCCTTGTGCTGCACAATTCTATTCAAGGACATCACAAAGACTTAAGTAATATATTCAAAGTCCCACAAGGGGTTGTAGTACAGATTTTGTACAGTTACAGTTCATGAATGCTGATTGATTAGGGTTCAAAGTTCTATACCAAACTAGGTGACTCTGAAGTTAGCGCATGGCCACCTTTTTGAGGAGCTCGCTATCTTTTAATAACCAAGTGATGGGAACCCTAACTCTTAGCTTCATACAGATTCAAATTTTAGTAATGATGTGACAGATTCTGAAGTTATCACATGGGCATCTTTCTGGAAGCTCACTGGCAACTGATACCACATGATGTAACCATAACTACTGGGTTCATGCTGATTTGAATTTTAGTAAAGATGGGATACTAATGGTTTTTGAGAATCTGAGGGACTATTTCAATCATTCAAGCAGGATTAAAAAAGCACAGCTAATCAACCATTAGGGTATCCAAGCAAATGTATGCCCCATACTTCCATCTTGTCTGTGTTCATCTACTGGCGGGTGTTCTTTTTCTAGTTGGTGATGCTTGTCATGTATCTGTGGAAGTTGGTTCTGGTGGTGGGGTTGTCGGTGAGTGAGAGGATGAGCTAAGTGTCATTTGTGTAAGAAATTATGTTGAGATCATGGGATATGATGATGATGAGCAGCAGGGTCGTATATGTGCTGAAGAGCGTGGGGCTGAGTGATGAGCTTTGGGGGACACCGCAGGTGTTCTACATGGGTTCGGAGGTGAAAGGTGTGAGGTGGATCCTCTGGGTTTTTCCGGTGAGGAAGGAGGTAATCCATCTGAGCGAGTTACATGCTGATGTGGTTGAGTTGTTTGATCAGCACGTGGTGGGATAGGATGTTCAGGCTGCCGAGAGGTTGAGGAGGACCAGACCTGCTGTTTATCCTTGGTCGAGGAAGGGTCGGATGTCATCAGTGGCTCCAATCAGGGTGGTTTCGGTACTGTGAGTGCTGCTGAAGCTGGCCTGGAAAGTGTTGAGTGGCTGGTTCTTCTCCAGGTGTTTAATGGGTTTTATAGAATTTTAGAGATGCTTTCATGATTACTCCAATGTCTGGTACATAAAGACCAAGGGACGTACCTAGAAGCCGGTTTGAACTAGACCCTGTGGAGATTCCCATGTGTAAATTTTGTTAGCATAAGTAAGACATTTAAATTGAGGAGAAAATAAGTGGATGGGCTAGTCATGAAGGTTTTTCAGTCAGGTTTTCACTAGTAATGAAACATCCCTTTCCTGAAAAGTGTTCTAAACTTAAGCTACGCATATGAATTATCACTATGTGAAAAGTGGTTTTGGATTAAAAAAAATGAGTTGAAAATTTGAATTTAAGGTGGCACAAACTCGAAGTTAACGGCTTTATATTTTGCTACAACACAAGATTCTTAGAGGTTTTGCACACTGGAGATGACAGAGATGAGAAGGTGAGAGTACAGAAAGTGATAAATTAGATGATAGGTGTTGAACTACAGTGCAGGATCACCGTTATCCAGTGCCTGCCATGTTAGTGCTGGATGAGGATTATTTATTACATTCCATGTCTCCTCATACTCCTGGATCTCTCTGCAGCCTTCTATACTGTGAACCATGACACATCCTGCAGCATCAAGATGGGCATCAGTGGAACAGTCTTTGGTTCTCATCTTTCTATAAAATCCAAGTCAACAATCCTTTAGCTAGGTGCCCATCAACTATCAATTCTCTCACCATAACTTTTCAAGATATATTTGGAACCCTGCACTAACATCCTGAGATATTCAAACATCAACTATCCCTTTCACGTGGATGACATGCAACTCTACGTAAATTCCCTTTCCCAGAATACATAGAGATGATGGGCAAAATGAGATACAAACTTGGATGTCAGTGCATCATTTGAAGCTCAAGCAATCAGCAAGGGTATATCTCCACGTAACTGCATGCCATTTTTTGTTTTGATTTATATAGCACAAACTTAACTTGAAGGTATCAGAGCACTTTACATGAGCACGAGTTGTGTTAAAGACAGACACAATAATTTTGCTAGGCAAGAGGAGATTAAGTGATTTTCCCAGAATTACCGAACGTTGAGCATCCCTGCTGAGACTCGAACCCTGTTCCCCAGCTTCGAGGTCGACCACTGTAGCTGTTAGGTCACATCTTCTCCCACTGACCAAACATAGCTCAAAAAAGCTATTAAGTTCTGTCCTTTAACCGGCTTTACCCAAAACAAAAAAACTAATATACATTTATTAAAAAAAACTATTTCAACATTCAATTAAAAAAGACTGATCACAGAGCGTATGAAGCAAATCAGGAGGAAATTCAGTTTACTAAAGTTAGCAACGTTTTAATTATTGCAAGTGCAATCAAATCCCTAATTGTTCAATTCTACACAAATTCCAAAGTTATTTAGGAAGACACGTTTGAGGCAACACGTATGTTTATTTGAAACTGTACTTCTAAATGTTATATTGATATGCTAAAGATAAGCAGGTGGAATACAACTTCACCCTAGTCATTACCCATAATTAAATGTTGATTGCCATTTACTTAAGATTCAATTATCTTTTCTACCTTGTACGTGTGGTGCACTTAGTAAATTAATACCATAATCTAAATAAATTATGCGCCTTCTAGGCTTAAAATGAAAATGTTTCTAAATTGAAATAGATGTGTTATGAATGATAAGATTCAAAATTAAAGGAAGGCACCTTCTACAATATTCATGTAAATTGGTTTTTCTATGGCATGGTGAGTTTTCTCAGCATTTAAAAAAATATGGAGGAAACTTTCAAAAGTGTTTCCAATACTTCATTGTTTCTCGCTCTCACATCATATCGGAGCTTAAAGACAAAAGTAGCCAATGTCATTTGATAAAAAAGCAATAGATTGATTGGAGGGCTGTGAATATTTATTTTTCAATTGCAAAGTATCTCTTTGGAAGGATATACAGCAGGCAAAGAAGTAAAAATGTGTAGCTCTTTTCATTTTTTTATTTGTTCACTGAATGTATGCATAGGAAAGAAAACATTGATCTTTATAAAGAAATTAACCATAAAGTTGTGAAGCTTGTAATACTCAATTCATAATAATAGACCTTTGCTTTCCATGCTTTTGCAATGTGGTAGGCACCATCGGGTGCCCGCCACAGGGTACAAGGATTTTCCCAACCACCCCTTTTTTCAATGGGAACCTGTGTTCGCATTTAGAACACAGGCTCCAATTTAAGTCAATGCAAGTCAGACCGAACGTTGTTTGCAGGCTTCGTAATCAGTCATCCGGACTCACAGGACCTGATTCGTTTGGAAATTAGTCCAGAACCGATTTGTTCGGGACAATTTCCAAACAACATGGTAATCGCCCCTTTAGGTCAAACCTAATTGGAACGGCTGTCCGAATTGGTCCTCGTAATCGCTCGTTCGGAAACTGTGTCCATAGAGCTGTATAAATCGGCTATGAAAGACTTGGGCTGTCTGGATGCCTTTTGGAACCAATTTGGTCTGCTCGAAAGGGTTCAGGGAATCATAATCGGCGGTTCGAAAAACTTTATGATTCGGCAGGAATCAAGCGTTCTGAATCAGATTCAACAATACTGAATCTTATCGGGAGCCCTTACTAAGGACATTGTAATTGGCCCCTTAGTAGTAAATCTGGGAGAAAATAGAGAGAGTTGTGAGAAAATGGGGACTATCTACTACTAAATGGGAGCTGGTTGGAGCGGGATAAAGAGGCTTTTAGGTACGGGTATTGAAATGTTTAGGGAGGGAATACTAATACAATCACTGTGAGAAATAGAGGTATTAGTTGAGGGTGGCAGGTACACACCTCAAATATTAACCCTAATCACAGGTTTTATCTACATCTGCCTGTGATAGGGTAGGCTCCTTTGAAGTTATTTAAGTTCCTGTGTGCAGTCCAAATGGTCAGCCTACCAGAGAAACAGAACACCTCCCCACACCCGATGCCTTTGTCTCAGCTCTTGGAACAAGTTCACCTCTGATTAAATGGACTATTTAGCTTCTGGGTGACAGTTGGAAGCTCATTCAAATGGGCTTCTAGAGGCTTTAGGCAGGCAATAGGCCTTTTTTTAAAGTGCCTGTTCTAAAATATTTTTTATAATCTTTAACAATGAACTGGGTTTGTAATACGTATTTTCAAAAGTCCAATAATGAACTCTGCAGTAGTTTCCCAAGTGGAAATGGACATATTAAATTTAATATTTTATCCCTAAGCTTTCTTATTGAACAGTTAACCCTGCTACAGTGAAAATAGCCCTTTGGTCCTTTTCTCTGTAACAACATGTTTAACATTAAACGTTTACGTGCCCTGCTCTTAAATACCATGCATCCTGCCTTGGTGGGCAGTAAGACCTAATTGGGGGTGACTTATTTATATTAAAAAGGAAGGTTTAGGCCTGTCAAAAGGTATTATTTTGACAGGTTGAAATTGGAGTTAAAACCTGCACCACCGTGCTACACATAATAGGACTTCAGTCATTTTGTTCTGTCACTGGATTCAGCAGCACAACATGTTCTGCAGCACACTTGGGACATTTAACTTACATTCCCTGTGTACCTTTAGGTACCGTTTCCTAAGTCTTATAAGGAAGTTAAATATTCCAGTTAGGGATATGCCAGTCATGTTGAACATGGAGCACAGGCACTTTACCACTAGTGAGCAGAGTTTTGGGGTGCTATAGTGCCTAGCCCCAAGGTGGCTGCACTCAAGTGAGGATCCTTGAGCCAGGAACTCAATCTGCAACCATCTGTGGAAAACACTGCTACCTTAGAGCAGCAACAGTAGGAAGATCTGTCTGGGTGATATTGCATACTATCTGGGCTGCCACCGAGACTGGTTCATAGATGCTATGTCAAAAATATGCGGCCTGGGTTCTGCTGCCTGAGTCCTGTCAAGATGTCAGAAACCACAGTTTGATGGCATAGCGGAGGTTGCATGACTGTGCTGCTGAAGTTGCTGCTTGGACAGATTGACCCCAGAGGAGATGGGGTGAGTGGGGCCAACCAGGAGGCATTTGGGCTGTGACACAGCAGTGACTATCCAGGCAACTGGGGTTCCTGGCTCGGCACCTGTGTGAGCACTAGTGGTCTGGGTCTTCACTGCTGGTTCATGCTTCTGCCCGTCATGACTGCCCTGCAAGGTCCTCAACAGTCCAAAGGATAGAGGAGACCACAAATAGGCCAAACAACAGTTCTCAGCAAAGAAAAGTAAAGGTGATCCATTGGAATGCCTCGAAACCCCACAGTCAGCTGGGGGAGATGGGGAGGACCTGGATATCAAACTGCTACTGTTTCATATGCAAAAGAGCATCTCTTCTATTGATGGCAAACTCAATATGCAAACAACCAGGGTAGACAGGATTAAAGCCAAAATGGACAAGCAGGAGTGGTGAATATCAGCTGCTAAAGCAAGAATCTCGACCCAAGAGGACGACACAGCCAGAATAACAGTAAACTGCTTGACATGGTGACAGTACTGAAGGCAATTCAGGCCAAGAATGAAGTCTTTGAAGTCAGATCTCTCCAAAACAACTTCTGATTGGCCTACCGGAGTCCACCAATACTGCCAATCTGGTGCGCTACATAGAGACTCTTCTTATTATTGTTCGGTGCAGATTCTCTCTCCCCTCTCTTCCTGGGGGAGTGGGCACATCTATCTCTGGGACCGTGACCACCACCAGCTGCTCCCTCATGACCCATAATAGCAAGACTCCCCAATTTCAAGGATCATGACACTATCCAATGACTAACAAAGGAAAAAAGATACCTCATCCATGAGGGTATTACCATCTCCACCTACCCGGACCGCAGCCTGACCGTCTAGGTGGCGAGTCGGGAGTACTTGTCACTGAAGCGCAAACTGCAGCAAGCAGGCATCCCTTATGCAATACTATATCCTGCACAATAGAAGATTATGCACCGCAACTAGTCACACAAATCTCAGGGTCCAGCATCTCATGCACACGCAAGTAGATCAGACAATAACTTGAGTGATGTGGAATGAGACTTTCAAAAGAGATGGAAGATGTTCTCTTGTGGTCTATCCAACCAGCTGTTGATTAACATAGGACAAACTATAACACCCTCATTCCACAGACATTACTAAATACCCTTCCAAAATGTACTGAAAGATGCTGATGAGCCCCAGTTGAAGTTACATTTTGGAAACAGACTAGTAGGCGGACCACATAGCATATTTTGTTACCTCCTGCAAATGCCCGCACATGAGGCACTGGATCACCAGAGCTCTTGTTACCCCCTACTGCATTGTGCTAATTATTACTAGTGTGTTTGCTTAAGTTTGTGCTACATTGGTACAGGACAGGAGTGAGGTTGAGATGGGATTCACTGGCAGGTTTGCTTGCCTAGTGTGGAAGGAGGCTAATGGGGTTTACACTACACAACAGTTACATGCAGGGACTGCCACATTTCAGAGAGCACAGATATCATGACGGATTTGACGTCAAGAGGGCACATGATCAACTCATGCATCCACATGCCACAGCCAGGTTAACTCCGCTTTGAGTAAAGGTGAAGTGAAACAACCTGTAATGTCTGGGGACATAACACCGCCCAAAAGATTAAACAGGTACTTGCATTTTTAGACAGGCAGGTTATAGATATAGCCTTCCTTTAAGAGACACACATAGCAGCAGGGAGAAGGGCTGGTGAGTCTAAGTTCTAAACTGGACAAATTCCTGATGCTAGCCGATCAAGAACAGAAACAGGTTTACAAACATTTATAGGCCCGAGTATTTGGTGAAGGGGAACACCTGAGCAGAATGCTGGTGGCTCAATTGCGCAGTCACAGGCAACCTCAGTAGTCCCCCAACTACAAAGTGACATTGGGCAAACATTATATGATGTGGAGGAGATACTGTTAACTACTTCTCTGTATTGTATACCTCATGCACACAGAACACCCCTAACAATTACACTTAACCCCCTCGCTGCTAGTCCTTTCCCCCCCTGTGCTAAGCCTTTTTTTGGCTATTTGGGGAAGTACTAACTTAGACGCCTGCAACTTTTTGACCACATAAGGTATCCACGCTAAATTTGTGTCCTTTTCTTCCAAAATCATGTGGATTTTAAAGGTGGCCAGGACTTGTTGGTTCCCCTGGAGGGGACCCAGTAATGTGCCAAAATAGAGCAATTTGTTTAATGGGACAAAAGTGCTGCAGATGAAAGCGTCTGGTTTTTTCCCTGCAAATGGTATCAACAAAGAGTTTATGGTGATGAAATCACCATCTTCCCAGCTTTCAGGGACTGATAGAGTTTTGTCAGAAAACCAACTATTTTTACACAGTTTTGGCATTTTTCTGGGACATAGTTTATTTATGCTATTTTTTGTGCTTTCAACCTCCTACCAGTTAATGGTAGAAATGGGTACGAAAGCAAAAATGGATCCTGGAAAGCTATACATTTCAGAAAAGTAGACAAAATTCTGAATTCAGCAAAGGGTCATTTGTGTAGATCCTTCAAGGTTTTTCATACATAAACTAACAGTTGAAAATAGGAAACATTGAAAATGAGTTAAAAAAATAGCCATTTGTGCCAACGTTTTCACATGTAACTTCTTCTAAGTATGACAGATTTTTTAAAGCAAAATACCATTAAATCCGCTGTACCCTTTTGGATGTGGGGATATATAGGACTAGTAGGTTTACCAAGAACCCGACAAACCCAGAGCCAATAACTGAGCAGTGTCTTGCAATGGTTTTTTATTGTGTACAGGGTATATAGCAAGTTATTTGAGAAAATGTAAACAGTGATAAATTGGTATGAATGGCACCTATGAATTTCTGAAATGGGAACAAAATATAGAGTTTGGAAACAGTATCTATTTGCACACCTCCGAAATTGTGGTTACCCATACTAGCATGTGAATTATAGGACATTTTTCAAAGTGACTTTTTTATTACACATTGTCTTACATTTGGAAGGAAGCAACGCATCAAAAGTCAATAGGTAATAACAGTTCCTCTACAATTCTGTATTTCCATAAGTCTCCCAATAAAAATGGTACCTCACTTGTGTGGGTAGGCCTTGTGTCCGTGACAGGAAACGGCCCAAAACGCAACTTGGACACACCACATTTTTACAGTGAAAACTGGCCCTTTTTCTGCAAAGTGCATAGCTGTGGAATTTGAACCCCAGCTCTGACGGCACCTAGGGAAACCTAGCAAACCTATACATTTTTTTTTAAATATACACCCAGGGAAATCCAGGATGGGGTGACTTGTCTGGCTCTCACCAGCTTCTGTTACCCAGAATCCCTTGAAAACCTTAAACTTTGTAAAAAAAAACCATTTCCTCACATTTCTGGGATGGAAAGTTCTGGAATTTGCGTGGATCCACAAAATTCCACCCTCCCCGCATTTCCCAAAGTCTTCCACTAAAAATGATACCTCATTTGCGTGGGTAGGTCTAGGGCCTGTGACAGGAAATGGTCCAAAACACAACATGGCCACACCACATTTTTACAGTGAAAACTGACAATTTTTTTTGCAAAGTGCGTAGCTGTAGACCTTGAACCCTAGCTCTTCCGACACCAGGGAAAACCTAGCAAACCTTTACATTTTTGAAAACTATACACCCATGGGAATCTAGGATGGGGTGACTTATCTGGCTCTAACCAGGTTCTGTTGCCCAGAATCCCTTGCAAACCTCACACTTTGTAAAAAAAAGAATTCCTCACATTTCTGTGTTCAAAAATTTGGGAATCTGCGTAAATCCACAAATTTCCACACATGCCGCATTCCCCAAAGTCTTCCGATAAAAATTATACCTTACTTGTGTGCGTAGGCCTAGTACCCACAACAAAGTGCAATGTGAACACACCACATTTTTACTGTGAAAACTGACCCTCTTTTTACAAAGTGCCTAGCTGTACATTTTTAACCCTATCTCTGCCGGCACCTAGGGAAACCAAGCAAACCTATAATTTTTTTTAAACTAGACACACAGGGAATTCCAGGATGGGATGACTTGTCTGGATGTCACCAAGGTCTGTGACCTAGAAACCCTTGCAAACCTCAAACTTTGTTAAAGAAAACACATTTTCCTCACATTTCTGTGATGCAAAGTTCTGGAATCTGCATGGATCCACATAATTCCACCCACCCCATATTCCCCAAAGTCTCCCGATAAGAATGGTACCTCACTTGTGTGGGTAGGCCTTAGGCCTAGTGCCCGTGACAGGAAACGGCCCAAAACACAGTGTGGACACACCACATTTTACAGTGAAAACTGACCCTTTTTTGCAAAGTGCCTGGCCGTAGATTTTTATCCCTAGCTCTGCCGGCACCTAGAGAAACCTAGGAAACCTATGCATTTTTAAAAACTAGACACCCAGGGGAATCCAGGATGGGGTGACTTGTCTGGCTCTCACTAGGTTCTGCTGCCCAGAATCCCTTACAAACCTCATACTTTGTAAAAAAAAGAACACATTTTCCTCACATTTCTGTATTGGAAAGTTCTTGAATCTGTGTGGAGTTACAAAATTCCACCCACCCAGCATTCTCTAAAGACCCCTGATAAAAATGGTACCTCACGTGTGTGGATGAGCCAAGTGCCAGCGTCACGGAAGGGCCCAAAATGTATTGTGGAGACATCACAATTACCTATCACAAAATACGACCTGATTTTGCAAGGGGGGGTCACCTGTGTTTTTGGCCCCGGGCTTGGCGGCCATCTAGGGAAACCTACCAAAGCCACACATTTCTGAAAACTAGACACCCAGGGGAGTCCAGGGAGGTATGGTGTGAGTGGACCTCCCCAACATTTTCTACCAAGAATCCCCTGCAAATCTCAAATTTAGCTGAAAAATCACTTTTTTCTTAAATTTCTGTGTGGGAAAGTTGTGGGATCACTGGGCTGACACAAGTTTTCTACCACCCAGCATTCCCCCAGGTCTCCTGATAAAAATGGTACCTCACTCGTGTGGGTGGCCCAAGTACCCACGACAGGCAAGGGCCCAAAACGTTTTGAGGAGACATCAAAATTAACTAGCACAAAACAACCTGGTTTTGCAAAGGGGGTCGCCTGGGTTTTTGGCCCCGGGCTCGATGGCCATCTAGGGAAACATACCAAACCCATATATTTCTGAAAACTAGATACCCAGGGGAGTCCAGGGAGGTATGGTTTGCATTGACCCCCAATGTTTTCCTACCCGGAATCCCTTTCAAACCTCAAATTTAGCTAAAAAATCACTTTTTTCTCAAATTTCTGTGTGGTATAGTTGTGGGATCACCGGCCTGACACAAATTTCCTACCACCCAGCGTTCCCCCAGATCTCCCGATAAAAATGATACCTCACTCGTGTGGGTGGGCCAGGTATGGCTTGTGTGGACACCCCAATGTTTTCATACCCAGAATCCCCTGCAAACATCAAATTTAGCTGAAAAAAACAGATTTTCCACATAGTTTTGTGTGGGATCACCGTGCCGGCACAAATTTCCTACCACACAGTGTTCACTTCAGTCTTCAGTAAAATGATACCTCAGATAGCCCCACGAGCACCGAAACTGTGAAACTAAAACTAAGTTTCAGTTTTGTTTTCATTGTAATTACGACAGCGAGCCGTGCTATGATCGTGTTTGCAAGGAAAACCAAAACTATGCCTTGGGAGGTTGGGAAAGCTTGTCCCCACCTCCCAAGGCAAAATAGAAAAATGGGAAATCCCTCTGCTGTAAACAATGGTTCCGTCATGAGCACACTTGCACTTGTGCACGGAAGCGGTTAATACTTCCACCGCATTATGTTACCAAATCTAGAAGAAACCCTGACTTGCAAGTCTGCTGGTAGTGACTGATTTCCAGTGAAATTCTATAATTTCCCAAGCTCCCAAGCTTCTGAGGGTAAATAATGAGTCACTGGAGTAGGACCTTCTGCCTCCCTCCTTTTGGGAAGCCACTGTTATCATCCTAATGAAACTAGCCAAATCTACCAACAACTGTGACTACTATTGCCCCTTGTCCTCAATAGAATCTTGGTCAGTCGCCTGACACTTCAGCTCCCAGATGAGGTTGGATTTATCCCTGGCAGATCCACCTCTCACAACTTTGTACTTTTTGTTGCCATTATGCACCAGTTAAACCTGCAGCTAAATGCTATAGCAGTCTTCCTACATGCCACAAAGGTGTGTCACCCCTTGAATAGGTCATTTCTGTTTGTTGTCCACTGGGTAAACCTGCTATACACAGGCCTGAAGGCTAGGATGTGGCTAAACGGCCTCCTCTATGACCCCATACCACTGAGCAGTGGCTCTTGGCAGCGCTGCCTCCTCTCTCTACTGCTCTATGCCCTCGTTTCTAAAGCCCTGGTGTGTGCAGCAAGACAACTTCATGTACAGCAAGGATTACATTTTGCCCCTTGAAACCTTCTCATAACATTATACACCGATGTTATCACCCTATACCTGCGTGATCCATACAGGTGATCTGAGGCCAGTCATCAGTGAGTTCATGATATTCAGGACACTATCAGGTTTTGCGATGAATTGGAACAAACTTGTGATTTTCCCACCAACTCCTAATACCCCTATGGTGGCCCTGGATTATCCTTTTACCCCAGCGAACAACATTGGTGAAATACCTGGTTGTCTGGGTCAGCCTGGACAAAAACACCAATACATACAAAATTAGTTGAAAACGCCAATGTTCAAAATAGAGGACCAAATTCATAGATAGCTGCACTTACCTCTTTATTTGATTGGGCAACTGGCGTTCATTGAAAAGGGTCATACTACCTCGTTTATTATACATCTTTTAGAATGGTGTCATTCGCCTTGATAATAAATTCTTTAAAACATTACGTTCACATATAATATTCCCGGCCTGGGCAGCCAAACAGCAGCGAATTGGCTTGGAAATACTTACACTTCCCTACGACCTCAGCACCGGCTTTTGAACTCTACTACACCTGTGCCCAGGCCCTTTATGCTCAGTACTAAATATCACCCTATATATCATATGTAGCGATTGATTGCAATTCTGACAACCTCTTCCACTGAAGGCAATAGTTGGCCAGCGACCAGCAAACAGCAGTGCTGAGTTAGGCATGGTGGAATACACCCAAGCAGCCTAGGTCATTATTCAAAACAGATTCCAGCTCTCTATGCTCTCTACCCTGGCACATCAACTGATCCATCACCCGCTGATCCAGCTTACCCAGGAACCACAGGTCAGGCTCAGCAACCAGGGCCTACGTACGATGGGAGTTATTTACCTTGATGGGTGCTTTATTTTATATGATGCCATTGATGTCAGAGGAAAGTGCACTGTGCTTTACCAGCTTCTTTACCTCCAGTTTGAAGCACTCTGCAAAACTAACAACCCTACATTCCCGCAGGCTGCCCTAGCACGTACGGCTCTGGACGTACTTATCACCCGCCCATCCAAAAAGTGCCTAGGGACTGTTCTGTATTCTAACAAGCAGACTGAGACTCCTCTAATTGCTCACCATGCCAGACTGAACTGGGAGAAAGATATCAGAGGGACTCTAGCTGATAAGCAATAGAGACACTGCCATGAGTAAACCGGCAAATTATCTCCCAATGGCAGTTTATAACTATTATATTTTAAATTCCTACATTGGCTCTATCACTCTCTTCCATCTACGCGAGACACCAACTTCATCCAGACTCCCTCTTCCTGAAGTGCGGGCCCTAGATGCAGATTTCATGCATCTGACTTGGTTCTGCATATAACTAGGCATTGGACTGGCATTGTTGATACCCTCACTAGAATAACCAAACTCTTCCTGGAGCCCTCTTAAAAAGTAGCAGTCTTGGGATACATAGGTAATGTCCCCAGCAGTGTATGATGCTTTGCCACCATTGCTCTCCTGCTGGCTAAAAGGAGAGTGGCATGCACTTGGGGAAGGGATAAGCCAGGCTGCGGCTGTTAGACATGGGCCACTGTCAAGACATACTGGAGCTATATTACTGCACACTGCCCCACCTGGATAGACCGAAAGATGTCTGGGCCCCTTACAAACCTACCTACTAAACATTGATGTACCAGTGAAAGAAGGACAATTGGCGTCCTTGTAGGCCTGTAGGAGAATGGATAGATGGCCAGGAAAATCTCTCCCTTCCCCAAGCCTGGACTGTGCCTGTCTGATTGTGGACATTATGGAGGACTATGGCCGGACCAGATCTCAGTAGCACATATGCACTACCTGGATGTATACTGTTTATAGGTTGCTTATGGAATTATGTTGTTGAATGACTCCTGTACTTTAATGCTTGGACATTTAACATGTTATCTACTACCATGCATATGCCACATTGCTGAATATTATGTAATGGTGTGTTATTTGCTGTGTGATGTGCCACAAATCCTTAATAAATGGAATAAAAATGTAATTAAACAATTTACACAGAGTTCTACAGCCAACAAAAATAGGGTTCAGCAAAAAGTTGGCAAAATACACCTGCTGTGACGCTGCATAAAGGGCAGATCTCCAGTAACCATTCATCTACATAAGAGTAGGGCCATTGCTATTCACAAATTAAACTTCTACAGATACTACTACCCCAAATGTGACAAAACAGCACTGTCCATTCACCAGTACTGCAACACATTTCTAAAGAAAATAATGAACCTTGGCACTAATATAACACTCAATACGAAATAATGTTAAAAAAAAACAATTTGCATGTCAAAATTATGTGTGTTTACAAATAATTATTTGTCTTAAACAGTACGTAGAATTAACAACTAACCATTTCATTGCTTTAAAAATTAATAGTTATAACATTAAAAATGCAATTGTCAGGCTACTATAAAAAATTAAAACATAACTTACATTAATTAGACACATCTTTTAATTACATTTACTAAATATTCATTAAAAACTAAATTGCTAGGCAGGGTGATATTATTTTTTTTGTTTAAAATGTATATTTAGAAACTAAATTCATATATTAAACAGATTATTTTAACAGGAAATATGCTCCAACATATTATGAAATTAGCATTGGGGCAAAAATAATTATTTTATTTTACATTGATATTTTACTGTAAATTCTACTATTAATGAATAGTTCAATTATTTTCTCAATTTTTCCCATGTTGCGATATCCACCATGGTGGCAGAGAGCTCCATACCAGTGGTGGAGATCTCCGCCACAGTTGCATAGATCTCCAACAAGGTGTCTGACTTCTCTGCCTACATATGAAAAGTTACAAGTAGTAGCTTTATCCTTATAAATTTGGTTAGATCCCTGGTTTCAGCTGATGAAGATATTTAAGTCTACAGTTTGAAGTAAATTTACACTTGGAAATGGGGAATAGTCAAAAGTAGCACAGTTACTCCAAAATGTAAGAATACGTTTACATGCGTAGATCTACTCAAGTCTACATTTACCATTGTGAAGAGAACATTGGGCCTCATTACGATGCGGTTCAGACCACAACCGACGGCTTGTCGTTGCGGTCCGACTGACGCATTACGATGCATGGGGTCAGAGGCAGAGGTCAGAGGGACCAACTGACACAATCCGACGGGCTCATGGAGAACGTCTGTAGGTCGGAAAGGCCTCATAATCCCTTTAAAGACAGTGGTCAGATTAACAAGCCCCTTGCGACACTTTTGCGCTGCCATTGTAATTATTTTTTGTGACGCAGCGGCAACGTAAAGAATGTGCCACATTGTGGCCCATTTACAACGTGATGCCTCTAGAGAGATGCTTCACATTGTAAAGCCTTGTACCACATTATACCTGTGTCAGGTATAATGTGTGCAAGGTGGGTGTTCCCAGGAAAAGCCATGTAGAACTGACATGTGAAGTTTACAACATTTCACTGTGTCACTCAACGCCTTCACTATGTCAAAAACCCTACACCCGCTAAGAACAAGCATAAGGAATGATGCAGGGCTTTTTGAATGGGACTCACCTATCTGTTGTGGCGCAGTGCTGGAATTGTGTCACTTTCATGAGCAACTCCAGCAATGCGTCACTTTTGTGCCAACAGGTGCGTCAGATTTTCTGAGGCATCTGTTAATCCTTGTGCCATGGAGCACTGTATTGTAAATACAGCGCATCCATGGTGGTGCAAGGACAATTGGCACTGGCGCAAGGAAACTGACGTATCTATGCAGATGTGTCAGTTCCTTGTAAATGAAACCCAGCGTTTCTGCTGTTGGGCTTATTATGTCAGTTTACAACAGCCTTTCCATATCAGCCTTCCCAACATGGAAAGGCTGTCGGAAAGTGACTTTTGGGGGCCCTTGCAGGGCCCCCTGGCCCTACGCATCTGTACTTGGGGGGCACCTATGGTGCCCCTCTGAACATCCCTGCACCATGTGGCAGGCACCATGAGGTGCCTGCCACACGGTGCAGGGATGTTCACAAACTCCCATTTCTCAATGGAAGCTTGTGCTGCGGGCAGTTTCCGCCAGCCGCACAAGCTCCCATTGAGAAATGGAAGTTTGCGACCGCACCATGTGCAGTCACATCCAAATAATGTGGTCAGAACCGCCGACCTAAGGTCGGTCGGTTCCCAATCTGCAGCTGTGTCGGTCGGAGGCTACTCTGACCGAGATTGTAATAAGGGCCTTTGTGTTTTCCTTGCACATATTTCACAAGGTTTAGCCTGGTGAGATTTGTTTGGGGAAAGCTGCTGGGTCAGAGCGACACAAAATAAACCCAAGATTTGGACACAAATTCCCATATGAGTCAAATTGGAATTACTGATCTTATGAGCATGCAGGCTTAAATACTGACTAAAGAAAGTCAATGCTATGTTAAAGTCATGTTAGTTCAATAGATTTTCTACCTTGGTCTGCTTTAGATATGGTCAAATTTCTTTCTTTCAGGAATGTGCGTTGTTATATTCATTTTCATATGTCAATAATTAAAGTGACTAATATAACATAAGAATACATATATAAATTTTCATTGTAAAATACATTTTAATTAATTAATTGAGTCGATGCATTCATTGAATTCTGAGACTTGATGGCCAATCAACTTCCCTGGAATGCAACAAAAAGTACAGGCATTCGGCTACTGAACTAAAATCATGTAATTGATGTTGTTGAGTAGCCACAAAAGTGGTGGGGACAGTTAATGTGCTAACAGAAATCAGTTTACGTCTCCAATAAAAGATTTCTCCTTTAACCATGATGTGAATTTAAATATTGGTGAAATGTATATGCTTTAGTGAATTGATTAGCATATTACAATGTATCTAAATCATTTAACTGTGTGTTGTCATATGCATTGGATACGTCTTGATTTTGGCCCCAATAATATTTTCTTAGCCTGCCACAGTTTAATTTTATCTTTTGTCTTACCACCGCTGACAAGAGAGCTTACCTTGGTTTTCAACTGGGCTAGATGGCATTTAGTAGTCCTGTTCAGTTTCTTTGGCATGCAATAAAAAAATCCAAAATAGTGAATCCTCACCGAGCTGGCAGGGATCTCATCTGCTGCCCGGCTCCAGCACTTACCCCCTACCACACCATTGTTGGCTTCAAAGGAGATGTACTACTCTGGACCATCACTTAACATAGGCCTCTTCTAAAGTATGCATATGGCAATATCTCACATATCAAATGCATACCTTTGTGGGAATAGTGTGGCCAGTCCTGTGAAATGGCTGCTGCAGTGCTGACAAGGTCTAAGCAAGATGAAACTGGTGGGGGGCTTATTGTGTTCCCATCTAGAGTTCCAAGCCTGGCATGATAGTTCGGGCCGAATGTCTCTTTTTGAAGCAGGAAGCTGATATTTGTATGGAGGGGCATAGTAACTGAAAAATGGAGGACTGAAATGCAGCCCAAAGCCATTCCCAGTAGCTGAGACTAATTACAAGCATCCATTGATCATATTTTTCTTTTCGGTAATAGAACTGCAAAGTCAAGAAAGATGTGAATGATTGCATTTCCAGGCAGCAGTGTGTATGCCTTTGAAATGGACTGAGCTCACATGAACTTAGCTTCAACATTACTAATTTCAGCTTAGGCTACTTACTAATTGCAGATTTCGGTAGCACTTGCCAATGAATTCGAGATTCAGTACCACTTCCTAATCAAAAAGTACAAATTCAAGACTATGTGAAAATTTTGTTCAGCAGGAAATATCTGGGTGCATTCGTGGTTGCTAAGAAAGTGTGCAAACTCATGTGGACAAATATATCCTACTTACCATACCTGTACTCTGTTCAACTGTCTAGACTCCAGAACGGAAGGAAAATACCTCTTTTGGCATGATAGACCCTTTTGTCTTTCTGAACTGACTCTGCTGGTTTTTGAAATCTGCTAAAAAAGTCACTTTCCATTTGCTCTGATGCTAAAACATATTGAAATTGGCTACACTTCAAATTGGATTATTTAACTTACCTATCAGTACCTCCTATGTGGGCCTGTAAGGTAAATTTCACCAGTGGACTCTAGCACACATTGTACCACCACAAGAGTGACAGTGCAAAACGAGACTGCTGTTCTATCAGTATAGCATGTCTGTGCAGTTGTAAAACTACAAATTGACCTGCCAAAAGAAACCCTGTTAACAGGCCTAAACCCTCCTTTAAATAGTAACCTCACTCCTAAGTAGGCTTTCCTGCTCATTAAGGCCCAGTGCATGGTATTTAATAGTGGAACATGTAAAAGTTTAATGTTAATCATGACCTTACAGTGAAGAAACCTTTAAAGCAATTTTAAGTGTGGCAGGGTTAGGTGTGCCAGGTGCCATAGGAATTTATTAGGAGGCAATATTAAAATGAGATGCTGTTAACTCTACTTAGGAAACAGCTACAACCTCTTGTTTGCACTTTTTAAAATGTTTCGTAAAAGCACTTTTCACTGGTAAAGTCGGATTGCAATAAATATTTAACAAAAGGTACTTATGAAAAGTCATATTTTACCTCCCTAAAGCCTCTAGTAGTCCATATGCATGAACTTCAAACTGTCACCCGGGTGATGGCTTGCATCTTGATCACATGTGAACATAAGTGGAGACAAATATGTAGGGGATAGGGAGTTATTATGTACCTATGACAGGATGAGCATCTGGGTTGGGCACATCAATCTAAATTACCTTCAAAGAGGCCTATCTTGACACAGCCAAATGTTAGCTTCATCTGGGCATAGAACCTCTTTTTTCATTTTGTCAGCCAGGCACCAATCCCAGTGGGAGATGAGCAGCCCCCAGAACTGGTTTTGAGTGACCACATAGGATGAGTTGCTCATTTCCCTGGCCACACCTCTTGGGTACTCACAAGACCTCTGTACAAGAGAAGAAAGGCTCTGCCATGTTAGACTTAGGTAAACAAAGGCACTGTTGGATTGTTTTCAGTAGGGAAAAGAGATCCTGCAACAAGGGTGGCTAGGGTTACCCCTGGGAAACATTTTCCTTATCGGTTAGGGAGGTGTCAGGAGTTGCCCCCAATCACAGGCTAGTGTAGCACTCCTGGTCATCCTTTACAGATTACTACTGGGCCTGTGGAAGACAGAAGAAGGACTCCATCTGCTGTTGAAACCTGCAAGGAGAACCCTAAGGGCTGGGCCTGCTCCCACTCATCCACAGGTCAAATTTGTGAAATCCAAGAGTCAGTTGGCTGAGTTTATGTGAGGCTACACAGCCACAAAAGCTGACCCGTCTCCAATGGACCTGTCCTGGACCCTACTGGTGGCTTCTATTGGTGTGAGTCTTGATACCTAAGTGCTGTTTCTTAGCCCCTAGAGCTCTTAACTGATGTCAGGGTTTATTTCTTCTGCCTAACCCTAAAAGTTGGGACTTAGAATATTTCTACAAACTTTTTACCTCTAAAATCATTTGGAGACCACGACGAACCTGCCCAGGCGATCCAACTCGGGTGCATGGCCACATGGCCTGACTTTGCCATAGCTCACACTGTGTTCTTCTCTCTATCTTGGAATTTGTCGACATCAATAACTCTTCAGTTTCAGGCCTCAGCTTAATTGGCTCTAATGCTGAAGGAGTAATGTTTGGCATTGGTGACCTCCAGGGCATGAAAACTTGAATTTCTACCGCTGGAGCTTTTGCCCACCTAAAATCAATGGTTTCACTGAGGCTTCATCCTGATGCCAGAATTCATCACTGTTGAGTCCCAAGCTATCCTGGCTGATTAGAGCTAGAGCCCGAAACCAGTCCTAGGATGCTTGCTTCCTGTCCAGGGAGGACCTGGCCTGGCAGTTCGGGCTGGACTCTTCCCATTGGGCGCAGGGTCAAGACTGATTTGCATATTGCTGGGTCCAAACTGGAATGGCATGGTGAGCAAAAAACAATGGATTTAGGCCCAGATCTCTGTACTGGGGTGAATGTACGATAATGTTCTACATTCTTTCCATCAATTATTCTTTTTCCATTTCTTGAGCCAGCACACTGCCTGCTTCCATGAAGGCAGTTGACAATGAACCTGGTCCCTGTATTCATCCCACGATCCTTAACTTGTGCGTAGGTATAAGTAAAATGCAACCAGATGAACGTGGTTGGTGCTTAAAACTTTTTTGTGCTATTTTCATTTAAAGATTTAAATATTCATATCTCTGGTCCTCCTCATTGGTAATTGGATTTGTGACATTTTGGTGCTATTTTGTTCATTAAATTATTCTCTATTTTCATGAAATGGAGTGGAATTTTTATTGTGTTTGGCTTTCAGCTTTTTAACTGTTTAGGTATTTCTGAATGCTTTGCTGTTGTTATTGCTTTATTTCGCCAACTTTTGTCATAAAAGCTTCGTAAAATGTTTAACAAGAAGTTTACATAAGAGCAGAATTGACTTAAAATACATAGTGAGGCAGACAATGTAAACAGTCATTTTAAAAGGATGCTCAAATACCCCATTATGAATGGTACAGTTGTTGAAATTACAATTTAACATTGTTATAAAAAGATCATAATTAAAAAAAAATATGAATAGTTGCTTATAAAACATTTTAAAAACCATAAAAAATATGAACTCAACATTCTGCCTTGTGCGGTCGTCATAAGAAACATGATGTGATACCCCAAGAAACATGAACACTAATAACTATTTAAAGCCATATTTCTGATGTTGGGTAGTCTAATATAAAGTGTCAGTGCGTAAAATGGGATCTTATTGGTGGGTCAGACAATCATTGTTTGCTACGGAGATTACTTCACTGCATCGCTGTCTCATGCCCAGAGAAGTTAAGCCTCTCTTTTCAATGTTTTCTGCCTAATTAACCAGGCATGGCCAAAGAATTTGGCCACGCCACAAACAAAGAGTGCTCTGGAGTCCGACCTAAGAATACGCAGAGCTGCCCGATGGTCCAGTGTGCCCAATTAGTGGCAAATAGGTTTTAGCCATTTGGACCTTGGTGATTTGTATGCTGGACAAACAAACATGACACGGGCAACACACTCTATTGCGACTCTGCAACAAGGACAGTCTGTTGGTGTCTGTTTTGTGGGGAGCCACTTTGCAGTTACTGCTCAGACGGGAAGTGTGCCAAACCTAAAATGCATGTACAGCATCTTGTCCCTGGGTACCTGGATTAAATCTAGGTAAGGCTCAAGGCCTCTAGTCTGCTTGTGCTGAAGGAATTCTTCCGTCAGTCTGTCCACTTTGATCGTGCTAATTTCCTGGCTGGCAACCCTGTACCAGTACGACCGTTTAATTTCCTCTCTGTTTAGTGGGTCTTGTCTGTCCCAGTGTCCCTGAAAACACAGTACTGCCAAAGATTTCCTGATGTCCGAGATCCATTTAATTCTACAGTTGTTATCTAGTTGAATGACCTAAGTGAGTGCTTAGGCATATGTAGAACTTTCTGGGGTCAGCCTAATGCGAGCCCAAAAGAGCAATGGATGTAATTTTGCTATGTCTTTAAATGACTGTCTGCCCAAGTTGAGTTTTAAGGGTGTCAGGGGTGTGCTGCAAGGGAGCACACCAAATGGTCGTAACTCTCAGCCACAGTCAATGATCTATGGTTCAACCAGTCAAGATAAATGTTCTTTAGAAAATTTTTAAACAATTGTTGAATCAGGTCCCTTTGATTGATATATTCCATTTCGTTACAGATAGACAACAGCAGCAGCCAACGTATATCTCGTCCCCTTGGGCTTTCTCAAGGCTGCAAAAACATATATACACAAACTGTTTGTATGCTAAAATACATTATCCAATTCTTTATCCATCAAATTAGGCATACAAACACCAAATGCCCCTTCATTGTATTTAACCACAGATAGGTAAGGGAGAGAAAGAAGAGAGAAAAGATTGCTGAACACAGTCACCCATAACCAAGTGTCAGTGAAGAAATTCACACCTAATAGTGTCCTAAACCACTGCAGTGAAAAAACTAGATCCAAAGGGTTCCAACCTAAAAATCACAGATCATGTGTTTGCTAGTTTTGGAAAAAGAAAAGACACACCCTGCGTTAAAATATATAATCAAAGTGAATTGTGAGATGATGAGAAAAAGAAATGTATTTAAATGTAAAAGGTTTATTTAATTTTATCAAATATAAAACACCACCTATTGTGATACCAGGCCACTTGGCTATTGAGAAGAAAATAAATCCTCATGTGCCTGACCATTTAACTAAAAGTGGGCCAGATGAAGGAAACCTCACCTTAAATGTAATTTACTGAGTTTGAATCCTGTTTCTCGAATTTATGAAATGCAGTCAATTCCTAGGTGATCAATACAGAGTTTCAGTCAAATGCAATAGGTTGTAATTGGTCCTAAATAAGAACATGTAAAATAAGAAAAAAAAAATTAAAACCAAGATCGGGAGCTATGGGTGAATACCCCATAAAATCAACTATTGTTTGAAAACAAACCCAGAGCACAACCCTATATAGTTGGCCCCTGTCACAATAAGATAATGTTGCTTACCAGTATACCAGGTAAATTATAAGCCCGGTTAGCAGCCAAGTCAATGTTTATGGTATCCCTGTTACGCAGCTCTTGTCATGAACTTTGGAGGACTCTTATCGCCTCCCCTAAATTTGTAATTTACTGTATTAAGTGCATCTGTGAAAGAGTCTACATTGAGAGCACTACAAGACCGCTGAAAGAGAGAATTCAAGAGCACATTCGAGCGATACGGAATCGCAATGTACAGTATTCTCTGGCAGTCCTCTTTAACACAACACAGAAGTTAAATGAATTGATGAAATTGGGCTTTCATGGCATTGATGTGATTAATCCTGGTCGGAGGGGTGGAAACAGGATATCACATCTACGCTGAATGGAAAGTCAATGGATCATCAAATTGACGGCGGTGGAATGTGGTTTAAACATCCATAAAAAGAGATGTGTGAGTTTCTGAAAAAATGATGTGGGTATTCAGTGCTGACTTGAACTGAAATTCTGCTTCTTTCCTTTCCTTGATTACCATTTCCTGACTGATCGCTCTTTCTTCCTTTGGGCTCACAACCACCTACATAGTTAAAATAAATATGGGATTACTTCTCTGGATGATCTCCGCTCACCATGTGTAATTTCCAACCTCAATAGGTAAACCTTGAGAATATTTTTGACCAGTTTAATGTCAACTCTTTCCATATCAGATAATATTTTAAACCTCAATAGGTAAATCTTTGAGTATGTTTTTTGACTATTCGAATGTCAACTCTTTCCATAGTAGATAACATTTTAAAACTGGATTTAAGGTTAAACACAGACACTAACATTTGACCACATTAACATGGCCACGACCACTTAGCACTAGGCTTTTGTAAGCCTATAGCCAAAGGCCGTTATCAAGTTATCATTTTAAAATAGGAAGTAACATGGGTTCACTTCCTCACGCTTCACGTCAACGTCCTTCCTCACTGGACTAACCTGCGGTCTTTCTGTGATTTATTGTCTATCAGTGTTTTTAACTTCTGACAACTATTCAAAAAGTATTTAATGAACAATTTTGATTCCATTATCACACTATAGCAATATGGCTGCCATTATATACCATCACAACCAACCAAAGGCAGTTCGGGCTGGACTGTTCCCATGAGGCACAGGGTCAAGACTGATTTGCATATGGCCATGTCTAAACTGGGGTGGCGTAGTGGGCAAAAGAACGATGGATTTAACCCAGATCTCTTGACTGGGGGAGAATGTCTGCATTGTCAGCATTCCGTCCATCATTTGTTTGTTGTAACGCTTTTCGCCCTAAGTGGGATGGGTATTCCCAGACGTGGGACCCGTGCTCACTACGCCACTGGAGTCAAGCTATCCTGGCTGATGACGGCTGATAGCCAGAAACCGGTCCTAGGATGCTTGATTCCGGTCCAGGGAAGACATGGCTTGGCAGTTCGGGCTGGACTGTTCCCATGAGGCACAGGGTCAAGACTGATTTGCATATGGCCATGTCTAAACTGGGGTGGCGTAGTGGGCAAAAGAACGATAAATTTAACCCAGATCTCTTGACTGGGGGAGAATGTCTGCATTGTCAGCATTCCGTCCATCATTTGTTTGTTGTAACGCTTTTCGCCCTAAGTGGGATGGGTATTCCCAGACGTGGGACCCGTGCTCACTACGCCACTGGAGTCAAGCTATCCTGGCTGATGACGGCTGATAGCCAGAAACCGGTCCTAGGATGCTTGATTCCGGTCCAGGGAAGACATGGCTTGGCAGTTCGGGCTGGACTGTTCCCATGAGGCACAGGGTCAAGACTGATTTGCATATGGCCATGTCTAAACTGGGGTGGCATAGTGGGCAAAAGAACGATGGATTTAACCCAGATCTCTTGACTGGGGGAGAATGTCTGCATTGTCAGCATTCCGTCCATCATTTGTTTGTTGTAACGCTTTTCGCCCTAAGGGGGATGGGTATTCCCAGACGTGGGACCCGTGCTCACTACGCCACTGGAGTCAAGCTATCCTGGCTGATGACGGCTGATAGCCAGAAACCGGTCCTAGGATGCTTGATTCCGGTCCAGGGAAGACATGGCTTGGCAGTTCGGGCTGGACTGTTCCCATGAGGCACAGGGTCAAGACTGATTTGCATATGGCCATGTCCAAACTGGGGTGGCGTAGTGGGCAAAAGAACGATGGATTTAACCCAGATCTCTTGACTGGGGGAGAATGTCTGCATTGTCAGCATTCCGTCCATCATTTGTTTGTTGTAACGCATTATATACCATCAGGCATATGAGAGCCTGTAGACGAAGTCAGTTTTTTATCGCTATTACACTCTTTGACCCTTGGTTTTGAATCTACAGAAATTCACATCGGTATTTTTCTCACACTGTGAGACAGTTTTTTAGACGCGTATAAATATTGGAAGCTATAGGAGATAAGGAATGACTTGCAGAATAATTAGTTAAAACTCTGGCAATTCAGTATACAAATTATCATAAAGTAGTAGTATTATTTTTAGCACATAGAAAAAGCTCTTCACATCTCTCATGCTCTTAGAAATGTATAGGATTCATAATTAAACACCCGTAATCAGGAATAAGATTTTAACAATAAAGAACAGAATTCGGAATGGACGGGCCAAGAAACTTCAGTCCGCTCTCAACGTTCATTAACATTGGATGCCGAGACTTAAAAAGATGGCGTCCGCACGCCAAACGCTCGCGTTTGCCGATAAGAGGTTCACGGATTGCTTCTGAAATTAAGGTACTTGCTCTTGATAAAAAAGGCCGTATGTACATGGTTTGCATGTTGGCTACGTGCGGACCATTTGATGTGCTAAATACGATAAGGAGGACAATCAGTTAATAGATTTCCTGGGGTTTTCTCTTGTTTTATTTCATTTTTAGAGAGGACTTATCAGGGTCCCACACTCGTGGAGGAAATAAGAATCCTCCAGAGTTCATGACAAGAGCTGCGTAATGGGGATACCATAAACATTGACTTGGATGCTAACCGGGCTTATAGTTTACCCGGTATACTGGTAAGCAACATTATCTTATTGTGCAGGGGCCAACTACATAGGGTTGTGCTCTGGGTTTGTTTTCAAACAATAGTTGATTTTATGGGGTATTCAACCATAGCTCCTGATTTTGGTTTTAAATATTTTTTCTCGTTGTTTTACATATTCTTATTTAGGTCTAATTATAACCTATTGCATTTGACTGAAACTCTGTATTGATCACCTAAGAAGTGACTGCATTTCATAAATTCGAGAAACAGGATTCAAACTCACTAAATTAAATTTAAGGTGAGGTTTCCTTCATCTGGCCCACTTTTAATTAAATGGTAATGCACATGATGATTTATTTTCTCCTTAATAGCCATGTGGCCTGGTATCACAATAGGTGGTGTTTTATATTTGATAGAATTAAATAAACCTTTTAAATTTAAATACATTTATTTTTCTCGTCATCTCATAATTCACTGCAGTGGTTTAGGACACTATTAGGTGTGAATTTCTTCACTGACACTTGGTTATGGCTGACTGTGTTCAGCACTCTTTTCTCTCTTCTTTCTCTCCCTTACCTATCTGTGGTTAAATTCAATGAAGGGGCATTTTGTGTTTGAATGCCTAATTTGATGAATGAAAAATTGGATAATGTATTGCAGCATACAAACAGTTTGTATATATGTTTTTGCAGCCTTGATAAAGCCCAGGGGGTGAAACGTACGTCGGCTGCTGCTGTTCTCAAGCTGTAATTAAATGGAATAAATCAATCAGAGGGACCTGATTCAACAATTGTTTGAAATGTTTCTGAAGAACATTCATCTTGACTGGTTGAACCACAGATCATTGACTGTGGATGAGAGTTACGACCATTTGGTGTGCTTTAGTGTTTTGTTGGACATTGTTCTAGGTTGGTTTCCACCCTAGTGGATTTATACCCTGGTGGGTGGATATTGTGACACTATGAGAACACCATGAAGTATTGTGGTTTCATGGATATTGGTGAGATAAACTGAATACTGGTGTAAATAGATGTACAGGTCATGTAACATACCCACAGTTTTTGGAAGCAGTATGAAATTCCGCAGGAACTTATGTTCAGATCTGGAAATGTCCTCGACATTGTCAAACCCCCACAGCTCGGCTCCATAAAGAGCTGTGCTGACTGCCTTGGTATCGTAAACCTAGAGCGCCGGAGCAACTGGCCTACTTTGTGAGGAACGATGTTCTTTCCCTAGTGCTCGGGTCATACGTTTATGACCCAAAAGCATCTTGGCTAGGTGGGGCTTCCAAGACATTTTGTCAGAGAGTCTGACAACAAGATAATCAAAGGTTCTGACTCTCTCCAAATATGCCCCGCCGAGTGTAAATGCTTTGCACATTTTCTTAAGTTAAGCCTGTCTGCTCTCAACATAGCTACCAGGGGTTGAGCTCAGGTTTAAATTACTCAAACCTTTATTGGCTCTAACAAGAGCAGTGTCCATTATTATTAGTAGTGGGCTACTATCCACCTCAACTAATTATCCACTTTTACACTGGCACATAAATATTTGACTTAACAGTGTGATAGTTATAATAATATGAAAGTAAAAACTTCTATTCTTTCAAAAAGATCAATGCTTTTGGGATTGGAAGTCGTTTTAAAAAATGGGTACAAGCCCTACATGATAAGCCCAGTGCTAAATTAGCGTATTCAGGTTTACTATCATCTGTTTTCCCGGTGTCTTGTGGCACGCACCAGGGGTACCCTCTCTCACCCCTATTATTTGCTCTATATATAGAGCCATTCATCTGTGCTCCACAAAACAATCCCCAAATAAGTGCGTTTAGCAATGGAACAATTTCTTTAAAGGTCACCGCTTATGCGGATGACCTGGCAGTATTCTCCACAGACCCATTAGGGGAAATAACAGTGGCTGCTGCCAGGTTCGGGCAGATATCAGGGTATAAATTAAATATTAATAAGACCCAAATATTAATTAATCATAAACCGCCAGTTGTTATACAGGGGGTATGTCCAGTTGTCACTTATCTGGAGGTGCGGATATCTGCACAAATAGAGAAAATCAGTGTTCTGAATTATAAGGAGCTGCTGAAGGATACAATTAAATCATTTAAAAATTGACACAAGCTATCGATAGGCATTATAGGTCGTATAATTAAAATGAAAATCCTGCCCAAGTTTTTATATATTTTTCGCTCTATTCCACTACGGGTCCCCAACCCCTTTTTCAAATGATTAGAAGGGGCAATTGGTAGCTTTATATGGGGATACAAGAAATCTGGGCGAGCGATAGAAAGATTAAAACTACCATTTGGTCAAGGAGGCTTGGAGCTACCAGATTTTAAGATGTATTTCTGGTTAGCTTTCTTTGGCCGCTTCCGTAGTCTGATTAATCCTGCGAGTATTGTATTTTTTCATTCATTTATGTTGGGGAAGAAAGTATAATGTTTCTGTATAGAATAATGGACCCTAATTATTTTAAAAGGGTTAAATTCAAGACCGCTCGGTACAGCATATATATCTGGCGGGCGATCATGCATAAAGGCAATATATCTCCATATCATGATAAATTTCCTATGTATTCTAACCCTGCTTTGCCTAGTATATTTCACGATGCGGTGGGGAAAAATTGGATCAGATTGGGAGTAGGATGCTTGGGTGATCTTTTCGATTATAATGGTATTATTGCTTTCGAGAGACTACAACTCATGTATAAATTGCCAAATCATATGCTGTTAAAATATTATCAGATCCGAGACTACTTCTTAAAGCACCTGAAGTTGACTAATATAACTGGTTCTGAGGTTTGGAATTTCATATATGATGAAGTAAGGGAATCTATGATTAGCAAGGTTTATAAATGGCTGAGCAGCAACAGAGCAGATGATTGTGGAAGATTGGCTAATCAATGGAGTAAAATATTGGAGATTTCTGTAGGGGCTAGCGCTTTAATACAAGCATTGGGTACTATAAAAGAGGTGGTGCATTATACTAATATGAGATTGCATCAACATCAGACGATCTGTCTTCTCTCTTACACACAGCTGCGGTCGGTAGTGGGAGTAGCTGCTGGGGGGGGTGACTATGGATTACGGAGGTTTACAGGTAAGCAAACATATAAATATAAAAAACGAATTTTGTTGCACGCACTGCATCCCCAAATGCGATGCAGTGCACGCAACAAAAAATTAGTTTTTTTATTTATATGTTTACTTACCTGTAAACCTCCGCAATCCATAGTTTACTACCCCCCACCCTTCCCCTCCCCCTCCCCACATCACCGCCCGGCAGCTACGCCCACTACCGACTGTGGCTGATTACACACCTGAGAGGATAGCCAAGTGGGCGGTTAACAATATAATTACAGATAGGATGAAGTGCCCAAGGTGTTATATGTATAAGGCAGATATCAAACATATGTTTGTAATGTGCTTAGAGCTAAAAACATTGTGGCAGGATGTTCAGGATATAATCCATCAGAAATTAGAGTTAGAAATACCCCTGACAGTAGGGGAAATTATGCTGGGCAGTAGTAATATTGGATTTAAAAGTAGCGGTCTATTAACTATTTTGCTAGTCTCGGCAAGGCTGATCATTGCTCGAGAACGGGTATCGCCAAAGCCTCCAAATGTGATGGATTGGTGGCTTTTAGTCCGACAGACATATGATATGGAACAGGCATTGGCCAAGTCAAGAGGCATACGTTCAGTCGTTAAATGTAATAAAATATGGGGTCTTGGCTTTGGATAATCTCCTGGAAACTCTAGGATACTTAACGTGGTGTAAATAAGTGGGTGAGGTTCTAGAATGTATCTCGGTATTTATGTTTTTATGTGCTCCTTGTTTAATTACCTTATCTGTGATATAATGTTTTGATATTGGTGGTATGCGGCATTAATACTGCTTTGATGTATTTGACTGTACTATGCATTACCTAATCATTGACAAATAAAAATATATATATATATATTCTTTCAAAAAGAGGTCAGTAGGCTGAGCCTGTTTAACAGGGTACAGTCACTTAATAGGTCAAAACAACTAATAACCAGAGAAACAATTGGGCATAGCAATTTCTTTACGTTCACTAAAAAGGCTAAAAAGGTGAGATATAGCTGGCCACACTCAAAGAATTGTGCGTGCCCCATCATAAAAAATCTGACCTTTATAACTAACAAAATCAATGATAAGGTGTGGCAGATATGTCAGATAAAAATCACAATGTTGTGATCCACTGCATTGGGCACTGCAGATGGACCAGAGGTATCAATATTCATAGTTGTTTCTGTTTTAGCACGATAATTACACAAATAGTCCATTAGACAAATGTTTCAGACTGTCAGGGGTCTGTAATCAGATCTAAGTTTTTCAAGGCACTTCATCAACAGATGCTGCGACTGGCATTGGTTGACAGTAATATATTCCAAAGTTTTCGTTAGAAAAGAGAATTTTCATTAAACATTGCATGAACATGAAAAAGTGTGTTATTGCTAATAAAAAGAAAACAATATTGAACAAAACTATTTGGAGGAAACTCGCCAGCCATGTCATAACATTTAATCAATCAATCAATCACTGAATTTGTAAAGCGCACTACATACCTGTGAGGGTCTCAAGGCGCTAAGGGTGGGGCCGCTATTGCTTGAAAAGCCAGGTCTTGAGGTGTCTTCTGAAGGTGAGCAGGTCCTGGGTCTGCCGTAGGTGGGTGGGGAGTGTGTTCCAGGTCTTGGCGGCGAGGTAGGAGAATGATCTTCCGCCGGTGGTCTTTCGTTGGATGCGGGGGACAGCTGCGAGGGCGAGGTTTGCTGAGCGGAGCTGGCGTGTGGGGGTGTAGAAGTTGAGTCTGGTGTTCAGGTAGGCTGGTCTGGCGTTGTGGAGTGCTTTGTGTGCGTGGGTGAGGAGTTTGAAGGTGATCCTCTTTTCGACGGGGAGCCAGTGCAGGTCTTTCAGGTGGGGGGTGATGTGGCTGCGGTGGGGTACGTGGAGGATCAGTCATGCGGAGGCGTTTTGCATGCACTGAAGTCGACGCAGGTGCTTGGCTGGGATTCCTGCGTAGAGTGCGTTGCCGTAGTCCAGCCTTCTGTTGACGAGGGCCTGTGTAACAGTTCTCCCTGTTTCGGGAGGGATCCACTTGTAGATCCTTCGTAACATGCGGAGGTTGTTGAAGCAGGAGGAGGAGACGGCGTTGATCTGCTTCGACATGGAGAGGGAGGAGTTGAGGACGAATCCGAGGTTGCGTGTGTGGTCGGTGGGGGTGGGTGCCATTCCCAGCGTTGTCGGACACCATGAGTCGTCCCAGGCCGAGGGGGTGGGTCCAAGGATGAGGACCTCCGTCTTGTCTGAATTCAGTTTCAGACGGCTGCTCTGCATCCAGTCGGCGACAGCCTTCATTCCCTCGTGGAGATTCATTTTGGCGGTGTGTGGGTCCTTGGTGAGGGAAAGGATGAGCTGGGTGTCGTCGGCGTAGGAGATGATGTTGAGGTTGTGCAGACGGGCCACTTGTGCGAAGGAGGTCATGTAGATGTTGAACAGCGTCGGGCTGAGTGATGATCCCTGGGGGACGCCGCAGATGATGTCGGTGGCTTTGGATAGGAAGGGTGGGAGTCGGACTCTCTGGGTTCTGCCGGAGAGGAAGGATGTGGTCCAGCTGAGGGCTTTCCCGTGGATCCCGGCTTCTTGAAGGTGTGTTTTTAGGGCGCGATGGCAGACCGTGTCGAAGGCGGCTGAGAGGTCCAGGAGGATGAGGGCTGAGGTTTCGCCATTATCGAGTTGGCGCCTGATGTCATCTGTGGCGGCGATGAGGGCTATTTCAGTGCTGGGGTTTCGTCTGAACCCGGACTGGGAAGGGTCCAGGATGTTGTTGTCTTCGAGGTGGCGGGATAGTTGTGCGTTGACGATTTTCTCGATGACCTTCGTCGGGAAGGGGAGCAGGGAGATGGGTCGGAAGTTCTTGAGGTCGTTGGGGTCCGCCTTGGGCTTCTTGAGGAGGGCGTTGATTTCGGCATGCTTCCAGCTGTCCGGGAAAGTGGCTGTCTCGAAGGAGGCGTTGATGACCTTCCATAGTTGGGGTGCGATGGTTGCGTCGGCTTTGTTGAACACGTGGTGAGGTCATGGGTCTGACGGTGATCCCGAGTGGATGGAGTTCATGACCATGCGTGTTTCTTCGTTGTTGACGTTGGTCCAGGAGGTCACGTGGTTGATCCAGGTGGTGTTCGTGGGGGTGGATCTGGCGCGATCGGGTCGATCGGGGTGTTGAAGCTGTTGTGGATGTCTGTGATCTTCTGGTGGAAGAAGGTTGCCAGAGCGTTGCACAATTCTTGTGAAGGCGGGACGTCGTTGGCATTGGGGTTGTAGAGTTCCTTCACAATGCTGAAGAGCTCTTTGCTGTCGTGTGCGTTGTTGTCCAGTCGGTTTTTGAAGGAGGATCTTTTGGCCATTCTGATGAGGTGGTGGTGTCTACGAGTGGCGTCCTTGTGGGCTGCGTGACTGTCTGGTGTGCGTTTGTGGAGCCATTTTTTCTCCAGTTTACGGCAGGCGCGTTTGGAGGTCTGTAGCTCGTCGGTGAACCAGATGGCTTTCTTGCTGGCATGGTTGATGGGGGGTTTCCTGAGTGGAGCGAGGGTGTTGGTGCAGTCTTTGATCCACTGTCTGAGGTTGCAGGCTGCTGTGTTTGGGTTGGTGGAGGCCTCAGGTGGGTTCTGGGCGAGGGTGGAGGTCAGTTGGTCTTCGGTGACTTTGCTCCAGCAGCGACGGGGGAGTTGTTGGGTGCGGTGGTGCGTGGTTGGTTTCTTGAAGGTGAAGTGGATGCAGCGGTGGTCGGTCCAATGGTGTTCAGTGGTGTGGTCGAAGTTGACGTGGGTGCCTATGGAGAAGATGATGTCCAGCGTGTGGCCGGTGGCGTGGGTGGGTGTGGAGACGAGCTGTCTGAGGCCGAGGTTTGCGAGGTTGTCAATCAGGGTGGCGGAGTTGGCGTTGTTGTTGTTCTCGAGGTGGAAGTTCAGGTCCACGAGGAGGATGTAGTCCATGGAGGCGAGTGCGTGGGTGCTGGCGAAGTCGGCGATAGAGTCTCTGAACGGCGCCCTGGGTCCCGGGGGTCTGTAAATGAGCGTTCCTCTGAGGGTGGTGTTGGGTCAGTGTGGATTTGGAAGTGCAGGTGTTCGGCGGTCTTGAGGGTGTCGTCTGCGTGGGTGGAGATCTTGAGGGTGGATTTGTGGACGATGGCTATTCCTCCTCCGATACCGTTGGCGCGGTCTCTGCGGGTGATCTTGTAGCCGTCTGGGATGGCTATGGCGATGTCGGGCGCCGAGGAGTCGTTCCACCAGGTCTCGGTCAGGAAGGCCACGTCAGGGGCGGTGGTGTCGAGCAGGCCCCAGAGCTCGACGGCGTGTCTGTGTGCGGAGCGGGTATTGAGGAGTATGCAGCGGAGGTGGTTGGGCCTGGTCGTTGGAGGTTTGGTGCCTCTGTCGCAGGTGAAGCAGCAGGCGTGGCAGGAGAAGGGTCCGTGGGTGCGTTTCGGTGTGGCCTGGAAGGAGCTGTGTTTACGGCCGGTGTTGAGTGCGTGGAGGGCGGTGGCATCGTAGCATAGTTGCGTTCGCGGTGTCCAGGGGTTCTGGCGCAGGGCGCAAGCCAGGCGCGGACGGGCGCAGACGGGCTTGCCACTGGCGCGCCACCAGCGCGCAAGCGGCGCGGCCGTGCGGCGGCCTGCATTATGAGGGGGGACGAGGGAGGGAGGAGCAGCTGGGAGGGGGGAGCGGGACGAATCAGGAACGGGGGGGCGGGGCCGCAGGGGAGGCAGCAGCGGGAAACGCGGGTCGGCGGGAGGGGGGAACAGAAGAGAAACGGGGCACAGAGGGCAACAAACAGGCTAAACCGGGCAAAAGGGGACACAGGGGGCAGCAGAGGGGGTACAGACAGTAACGGTGACAGAAAAACGATTACAAAACGAAAACCAAGTACAAAAGAAAACACACGCAATAGAATCAGTAAAAAACAGTCAGGGGCAGATGAGAACACTTACAAGACCACCTGGCTTGAACTCGCGGCAGTAGCGAGGCTGGGAACACGGCGCTAGCAGGGTGAGCTAGCACGTTGGGGGGGGCGACCTGATCTGAAACCAGGGTCTTGGGTCGCTTTATAGGAAAAAAAAGGTCGAAACTGTAGAGAAAATTAACTCTCTACTCCATTGCTAATACGATTTATCAGTCAAGCAAAGTGAGATTATTGGAGAGTAATCATAATCATGATTTAAGACTTTGTCACAGCCAACGAGGAAGTTTCTTTTTTGGAGTGCATTTTCTGCCTAGAAAAGTCTAAGAAAAGCAAAGGCAGCATGGATTCATGAAGAAAAGGTCATGTCAAACTTGTTTGGTTGATTCATAAAATATGGATATACATGGAGATCGGTTTAAGTAACTAATATATCTCTATTGCTGTACAGATGTTGACAAGTTTCCACTCAAAACATTAAAAAGTGAAATTAAAAGCAATTGATAAATAGATGCTAAGTTTATCAAAATGGTTTTCGGCCTTTAGTGCAGTATTGTAAGGGGTATGTGATGTTCAAAGATTTCAAATATAACTCTGCAGCGATCCTGAGGCAGAAAAATGTCTGTTTCTACACAATACCATAATTAGACAAACAGAAAACACGAGAATGAGTGAAAAACAAATACAAGTGTGAATAACTGGGAGACAAAGACTGTAACTAGGCAGAACAAACTAAATGGAAGGAGAGGCACAATCACAAATAAAGTGATCTTGGTGATCTTCTTTACTTACCTTAAAATGGTTTGCATTAATGAAGAGCAGCAAGGGCAATGTATGGAAGGGAAGATATATGATCAGAAGAAGGAATTATCGATGCAGCATCATAAATCAATGGTAGAATGCCATTTAGATTGTTTATTTAACATTTTGAGATGATATCTACCTTGATTACTATTGACAGAAAAGAAATGTTCCAGGAGGGGATACATTTATTGGAACTGGATCCTAAAATTTACTTTTATATGGTAAATTGAAGAACCCAAACTCACCAATACTAGAAGAGTGCAAAAAGAGTGCATGCCATAGAACAAATTCACAGAGCAACCAAATAGTTTGTTGATGGCCACACCATAGTTTCTTAAGAAATGTAAGTCTTTTAAGCGAGGGAAAGAATTTAGGGCTAAAAAGATCAAACATGAGCGGAACACTTGTAAGTATTTCCTGCAACTAGGGAATAGAATAAATTAAACATATTCCCATCAGAAGTATGGGAAAAAAATAACACTTGGAATTCAGAGGGCATATACAGCAAACACATTGACATGGCAAAGTGAATCAAGTACAGAAACCTAATTAGGGTTTCTAATATCACAGAGATGAAGACAATGGATATCAGACTATGCAGACTTTTGCTATCTCCCATGCTGTTCTAGATTCCTCTTTCTCAGGTTCTGTGATTTCTTCTGTTCCCACTGTTCCTTTTTAGATCATTTCTGTTGTATTGTTCACTCATTCATTTTCCAACATTTTTAAATCATTTGGAAAGTACTCCACAGATTAAAGCATTTTTTCTTATCACTGTTTGCTTTACCACATTGGCCAAGTTACTTTTGGGATCTTGAGTTAATTCTTAAATATATTGCAACGAAAAAATACTGGTATTATTGTTATTTTTACTAAATGCTATGCAAACTCTGCTATGCCTCTTCACTACAATCTACTGCTTAATAAATAGCCTGTCCCCTTACATAAACTTCAAAGTCGAATAAGAATAGAAATGAAGAGCTTGTAGAGATGCAATTAATCTCCAGAAATGCTGTATAATGAGAAGCCTGATAGAGCAGACACGGAAATGCCCACCACTTGAAGAGCAATTTCGCTGGGTAAATGAATATTTACAACAATGACCGAGTGACCTAAAATAGCACACGCTTTTCGACAAGCACTAGAACCCCTTGTTTTAAAAAAAGAAACATCAGATATGTTTGATGTATATTAAAAAAGGTGTTTTTGATCTAGAAATTTCAGTGTAATGTAACGTGCTTATAAGGAGTGTAAGATTTACTTTTTTGTGATGCTAATAATGCTTAATGATGTAAAAAATGTATTTCAAGTGTCAGTGGAATTAATAATAAACAAAAGAGGTAATTGCACCAGACTATTTTTACTTCTTTTCACTGTTTTGTAATTATTGTCCAGCTTTTATATTATGTAATGTTGTGCTTGTTATGGCTTATTTATAGCTGAATACAGAGTTTTATGAATGAATGAATGAATGAATTTTAGACAATTCGGAGAGTAAGTAGTCGCACTTTGGATTTGAGAATGAAAACTGTTTTGTGAAACGTCTCCGACCTTGTTTTATTTGAAAATGTACTGGAATAGAAGAAACTCATATTCCATCAGGCTGTGACTGAATTACCAAACAGTTTTATCTTAAAAGAGATATAAGACCAAAGACTGTCTCTATTTTCAGTCAAAGAGTAATTAATGGAAAAACACGACCTTAATCTAATGCACAAACTGTAGAGATCAGGGATAGAAAATGTCAATTTCAAAAGGTTTTGGACCACTTTGACTAGCTGAACAGTGTAATTCTTTTTAAAAATCAACATATATTTTGCCGAGAGGATATCTTTGTTAATCTAACTGGTATTAAATTGCGAGCTTTCAAGACACGGGAAGCCTGCCTCTAGCCTGCGTGGTTTATATGAAGCAGCGTCGTTTGTTCTAGGAAAGTGCAGGCCAATTATATTCTATTGTGTGAAATGTAAATTCGAGCTCAAACAAGGAAACGAAATATTAATTTCTGTCTAATGCAGTTAATTTGTACTATAAATGTGTGGAAAGGAAATGCGCTCTTGGTAGAAATAGAACAGTGCCATTCCGTGTGTTGCTTTCTTTCTAATTGTGCTTAATAGCTAGGCAAGGAAGTAGTTTTAATTACACCAGTGAAATTCGTATAATATTTAGAAATAGGCATTACGCCATTTTGAGTATTTGTTTTTTACTCCTGCTAAACAATCTCACAAATAGCAATGGCAGACTGGTTCCCATAGAAAATGCCTCCCCAAGAGACATATACTATCAACACACCCTCTAGTTGGTATCTCGCTTAACTTTTTAATGCAAAGTACACATTTCGGTAAAAAAAGATGCTTGAGATACCAGCAAGTCACATTTCAATACAAAGTGGACTTTCGACAAATTTTCATGCAATTTCTCAAGAAAAATATTGCGCAATTCCGCCCGGCCTTAATGCGTGAAGAGATAATAGGCTTTTGAAAAAAGCCTCAAAGATCAGCAAATTAACCATTGTGTATTGCATTCGGCTTTTGCACAAACAGTTAACAAAAAAAGTGGACTAATGATGTGCAAATAGTCCTGTGTCCCTACAGCAGTATAATAAGAGAAAAGCTCATTTTGGCAAGAAAGGGAAGTAGTGACTGTATAGATCCCAGGAGTCTGAAACCTGTTTTTGTATTCACCTGGGCATAAGAGTCATGTGAGGGACTGCGGACCCCTTTTTCCTCTTTGCAGATTGTCTGAAGATGGGGGAGGGTATTGAGTTTGTCGTAATTGGTCAGTTTGAATACTGGGCCTGTCCTTAGTCAATCTACTTTGTAAAGCCCCACATGATTGTACCATGTTGAATTCTCTCCATTCTCTGTTTTGACATTCATTCACCTTTACATAAGGCACTCAGATTTTACCTGGAAGAATTTACACAGGAATAGTTCCAGATTCTGAGTTATGAAGGTCGGCAATGTACTAAATAAAACACGTGGTTTCACTGTGTGGTAAATCCGAAACCAATAATTAATTATCTCTTATTTCGACTTTGGAACATGAAGTTGAACAAAAACTATGATTTGCAGTTCTAGTATTTTCTCTTTGTGGTTTCTCATATTGGTATTATTTAACAATCTGAAATGGCTGTGGTATTTGTTTCTGTCGCCATATTGGGCCAATACCTGTTCATTTTAGATTTGCCAAAGCAACATTTTAATTATGCTGGTGTAATTTATGTAAAAGGGTAATTTTGTGTTACTCTTGTTATGTGAAAATTCATAGATTACGCAATTATGGTATGTCACATAATTACGTGCCAATCGCAGTAGCAATTCACAGCGACCACGCAGCAGTAATGAGGGCAGTCTGAATGCAAGTGGCTGTGGCTCGTGATGTTTTTAGTGCTTTTATTTTACTGTGAAATGCGCCCTCACATAAAAAATGAATGCAATGATGTGAGTCCCATGCACACTGTGCCCAGCTGTACCTGGCTGATGAGCCCATCACTAGAGTAAAACTGGTCGTGGGTTGCTTGTGTTCCAGTTTAGGGAGGACCTGGCTTGTCTGTTATGTCTGGGATTTTCCTATTGGAGCAGGTTCAAGACTGATTTGTATATAGCGGGGTGTAAGCTTAGGTGGCATGGTGTGCAAAATAACATTGGATTGGGATGCGGCCCCTGAGTGATTGCCAGTGGCTGAGATTAACTCAAGCATTACATCCATCACTGCATTGTATACTTATTGTGTCGCCGTAAGGGGGACAGAATTGCCCATTTGTTGGTCGCTTGTACGCTATGTCACTGGAACCAAGCTGTACCGGCTGATGAGCCCATCATCATAGGGAGATACCGGTCCTGGGTTGCTTGTGTTCTTGTTCAGGAAGGATCTGGCTTGGCAGTTTGGGCTGGACTGTGGTTATTGGAGTAGGGTAAAGACTGATTTGCATATAACTGGATCCAAATTGAGGGGGCTTTGTGTACAAAATAACGAGGAATTGGGATGCGGCCCAAGTGATTACCAGTGGTTGAGATTAATTCAAGCATTCCATCACTGTTTTGTATACTTATTGATCATGTTTGGCAGCAGATTCCTTTGGCCAAGCTGCTACCTCTCACAATCCCTGAGAAAGTGAGAACACCTAGTACTCTGGTAAGGAGCAAGATACAAAGTGCATTATTTGTGGAGGCATTTTGCTGCTGCTAATAGAAATGATGGAGAGGAGCAGAGTGCATGTAGTTTATGTATACATTTGAAAAAGAGATGCATGCAGCTTTTTAAAATATTTTGAGTGAGAAGCAAGATGCTTAGAGAGGTTTTAAAGGTTCTATATTATCATACAATATTTATAAGTATTTCAAGTGAGGGTGAAGGAAACCATGTGTGTTTGTTGTGGGGGCGCAGAGAGGGGTCACCAGGCAGGGTATTTTCTTTATAGCTGCCCATGGACTACTGTGCTCACTCACTTGATGATGATGTTGATGGGACATTTGGGGTACACATACAAAATATAATTGTACTTTAAATAGTATTAAAGGGCATTTCCATATGATACTGAACAAGTCATGTTATCGCCTATCCATTTTTGTGAAATCACAGTGGGTTGAAGCTTTGTCAATTAAAACTGTTCTTTCTATCTCCTCAAACTTTACAGTTCACATTTAAGTTTCCAGGTTTGTGAAATCATTTCTGAAAATGTCCTAAGAACTCTCAGTGACAGAATATTGTCAGACCAGCTGTGCAATAGCACATAGAATTTGAGATCAGTAACAGTGAATAATGGAGATGTTTTTACCAAGGAGTTCTAAGTATCATCAAATGAAAACAGGAGCAGAGCTTGAGTTGTCTATGAAGTCAGTCAGAACCCTGAGGAGGAAAAAAAATCCGTAGTTCACTATAACCAGTCTATCAATTTTATGTAATGTGTGGGCCACCCACATAATCTGTCACTGTTTTCAAAAGCTAAGTAGAAGTAAAAGAGTACTTGGAAAATCAAACACAATGGCCCAGAATTACTAACCTGTGATTTGAGCCTATCAAATGTCATGTGGCTGCATTAGCTGTAATGTCATCAGCATCGATGATCATGTGAGGACATCAAGCATGCCAGCAAGGGATCAAAATACCCCTGCGTTATGGGGCCTTGACATCAGTGTGAGTGTGGTCAAGTCCCCAAAGTGTGGGAATATGTGGTTAGGCAATTGCAGTGCCCAATGTAAGCTACCAAGTGCACTGGCTCTTCTACCAAGATGAAGAGCTTGAAGAATGTTAATTTTTACAACCATGTTTACTTACTTCTGATGAGTTAGCAAGTATCATTATATCACTGGGAGCTGAATGAGAGCAGCGGGGTCTATAAATGCTCATACACTTTGATCCAGTGGCTGTATGTAATGATTAGCTAAGAGAGGGGCTCCCTGAGGACTCCTGTGCATTGTGCATAGACAATAACAATGGTTACTTGTCAACAAGGAAATCAGGGCACTGCCATACTATTTTTGAGCCCCACTTACTGTCTCTTAATGAAACTAAAACATTTATGTTTTCATGAACACTGCCACTGCACAGGCAGCACTGCTGACCTCCCAAGGCTCGTGTTGACAGGCGGAGGACAAGGAGTGTGACGGAAGAGGTGGATGAACCCTGTAAGTGGATGCCTGGGCAGCAGATGTGTGAGCAGTGTAACGTAACTACAGAGACCTCACACACTTACAATTTACTTCATTTTCCAGACATACTGCACTTTCCTCAGGCAGCACAGTATATCTGGTAAAATGAGACTGTCAGGGTGCACATCAGTGCATCCTCGAGCCCAATGAGAATCCACACATAGTAGCTGGGGTATGATCACAAGTTCTGCCCCAGCTTCTGATAGGCCTGGGATCCAGCACTGTTAGAAGCTGGTTAAGGGCTTGAGTCAGGACTTCCTCGTGCCTCTACTGCCCTGTCTGGCTCCTCATTTGTACCATGCCTTGCTAGATCCTATGTCCAATGCCAAATCCTATTCTTGCCCTGCTTTTGAAAGTCACCAGCAGAGAGAAGGTAAATACAATATGTTTAAAAACGTGATGCTCAGTGCTTTTGTGAGTTAGAGTATGTGAGAGTGAATGTATGACAGCAAGTGTGTGTGAGTAAGCAGGCATGTTCGCACAAGGAGTGAAAATTCATGAGTTTAAAGTGTGTGTATTTGTGAGGGAGAGCAAGTGTGTGTGAATGAGAGTGAATGAGAATTAGTGAAAATGATTAGGAGTGAAAGAGGAAGAGGGAGTAAGCGACAGGATGAGTGTAAGAGTGAGAGTAAGTGAGAGAGAATGAGTGAGTTGTGGAATGAGATAGAGGAAGTGTGAAAGAGTGAGAGTATGTGTTTGAGTGTTATGTGAAGGTGTGTAAGTGAGAATCAGAGAGGGAATAAGAGAGAATGGAAGTGTGGGAGACAGCGAAGACAGTAAGTTCCGCAAAGGAGTGAAAACTTGGTTGTTCTCCTCGTAACTTCCTCTTTGTACCCTTGCCTGCTCTACATTGCTATGCTTCAGCGCCGGGAAACCTACGGGTAGCTGTGCGCTTAATAAATTTATATATAATAATAATAATGTGTGTGAGAGAGAAAGAATGACAATGAGTGAGTGATGGGCCATCAGGATATGCAGAGCAAACCTCAGTTCCCTTTTTTTGACACTCTAGAGTGAATGCACAAGCAGTCTCTGTCGGTCTAAACCAGACGTAGATTCCACTGGCAGGCAGAGACACAGAGGTGCCAATTCCGATCCGGTAAAAACCGGGTACAAACCGTCGGACGGAGCCCTATCTCCGTCCGACTCGTACCCGGTGCCAAATCCATCCGAAAATGCAAGTACGATTCGCACGGAAACACCATTTCCGTACGAATCGAACAAAACACCGACCGAACAGAAACTAAACACAATTCCGATCCTGAAAGGCGCCGACCTGACGTCGGTACGCATCCAGCCTACGTTTCACGAACCAGGAAGTACGATTCGAACCGACGTCATCCCGCACGGAAAATATTTACCGGCTGCCAAAAACTGCCGGGAAATCAGGACGACACATGCAAGGAGCAGCTGGACGCGACGAACAGACATGGACCCGAACCTACGTGCCATCCCTGCCCTCCTAGCAGTCCACCTGGCGTACAGGAACCGACGCAGACGCCGCAGAAGGTCAGCACAACAACCAGGGGCAAAGGGGGGGGCAGGGGCAGGACACACAACACCAACACATGGTACCAAATCACACATGGCCTGGACATACCTGACCATCAGGGCCTGGTCACTTCCAGGGGGTGGGGGCGAGGCCAGCAACGCAAGCGTCCGCCACAACGGAAGTGGATGGTCACGCGAACCGGTACGTACCCTACCCAGGCCGCAAGAGCGTGGGTACGGAACGTACCACGCGTCCCCCTACGTCACTCCAACAATGGCGGTACGGCCCGTACCCACGTCAGAAAGGCCTTGGTACGGCTCGTACCAGCATTGCTGGGGTCATGTAGGGGTACGCGTGGTACGACCCGTAGCCACGCCCCCAAGGCCTGTGTACGGTGCGGACCCCACGGCACCGCAACAATGGGGGGACGCACCGTACCCACCCACCAAAGGCATGGGTACGGCCCGTACCCAGGCACGCAGAGCGTGGGTAGGGGTATGTACGGACCGTACCCCCACCCGTGGAAGTATGGCCCATACCCCACCCGTGCATGTACGCCCCGAACCCCCACCCGTGTATGCATGCACCGAACCACCACCCGTGTATGTACGCCCCGAACCCCCACCCCAGCAGTGTATGTACGCCCCGAACCCCCACCCATGTATGTGCGCCCCGAACCCCCACCCCAGCAGTGTATGTACGCCCCGAACCCCCACCCGTGTATGTACGCCCCGAACCACCACCCGTGTATGTACGCACCGAACCCCCACCCGTGTATGTACGCCCCGAACCCCCACCCGTGTATGTACGCACCGAACCCCCACCCGTGTATGTACGCCCCGAACCCCCACCCCAGCAGTGTATGTACGCCCCGAACCCCCACCCGTGTATGTACGCACCGAACCCCCACCCCAGCAGTGTATGTACGCCCCGAACCACCACCCGTGTATGTACGCCCCGAACCCCCACCCGTGTATGTACGCACCGAACCCCCACCCGTGTATGTATGCCCCGAACCCCCACCCGTGTATGTACGCACCGAACCCCCACCCGTGTATGTACGCCCCGAACCCCCACCCCAGCAGTGTATGTACGCCCCGAACCCCCACCCGTGTATGTACGCACCGAACCCCCACCCCAGCAGTGTATGTACGCCCCGAACCACCACCCGTGTATGTACGCCCCGAACCCCCACCCGTGTATGTACGCCCCGAACCCCCACCCGTGTATGTACGCACCGAACCCCCCCAGCCGTGTATGTACGCACCAAACCCCCACCCGTGTATGTACGCCCCGAACCCCCACCCCAGCAGTGTATGTACGCCCCGAACCCCCACCCGTGTATGTACGCACCGAACCCCCACCCCAGCAGTGTATGTACGCCCCGAACCACCACCCGTGTATGTACGCCCCGAACCCCCACCCGTGTATGTACGCACCGAACCCCCACCCCAGCACTGTATGTACGCCCCGAACCACCACCCGTGTATGTACGCACCGAACCCCCACCCGTGTATGTATGCAACGAACCTGCAATAAGAATGGTGTGTGCCAAACACCCCCAGCAGTGCCCAGACATAGGAGGGGTGGGTGCAGAGTCCTCCCAGCAGTGCCCAGAGACAGGAGGGGTGGGTGCAGAGTCCTCCCAGCAGTGCCCAGACACAGGAGGGGTGGGTGCAGAGTCCTCCCAGCAGTGCCCAGACATAGGACAAGATACCCCATCAACAAGTTCAGTGACCAACAAGGGTGATACCCCAGATGCAGGCGGAGCCATCGCTGAGCCAGCATGGCTATATTGAACGGCAACCCTCACACATCCAGGAAATGTAGACACAGCACAGCACAGCATTTGGGAGACACCCTGCAGGGAAAATGGCCTGCTCCACAGAGGATGGAACACACCTTGGGACAATGTCACCATACAGTGAGAGCAAACATGACCAAATACCATTGGCAGAGACCTTTGTGATGGCACGCAGATGGCAGGGTACACCCCATGAGCAGCACACTCCAACATTTCACAGACCCCTAACACATTATCACCACCCCAACTCAGGGAGCACCAGCACCAACAGCAAGTCCAGGAAAGCATCAGTGTGCAAAACCAAAAGAAAATGCTTTATTCAGCAGGAAAATATCTCTGAGAAAATGTCCACTATGTACAAGGGCCATGGGCCAGGCCAGCAGCAAAGTCCGGGGGGGTACACATCGGGACGTGTGTCCCCTAGCTTGCCTGCACAGTTCACAAGTCCATTTCATCCACAGAAGAGGGGGCATAAGGGGGGAGGGTGGAAACAGGCACCGCAGGGACAGGAGGGGAAAGGGTAGGTGTTGTGGGTGCAGGGAGGGATGATTCTGCCACGGGGGGGTGCCAGCGACAAAGGTGGAGGACAGAATGGCGCTGCACACGTCGGCAAGTTCCCCCAGCGACTCCCCCGCACCCAATCCAACCACAGGCCCCAAGGAGGGGGGGGGGGCAAAGGGATGGGTCGCAGCGCCACTGGGGGAGGGTGTGGACAGGGTGGGGGACTCAACTCCCCTGGCCGGGTCCCGCCTCCACCGCTTGCGGGGTGGTGTCATCCTGGGGCTGGGGGGCACACTCGCAGTGGATGATGCTGTCACCGACTGTTGGCCAGGAGAGCTAAGGGGAGTGGATTTGGAGGGAGTGGGTTGTGTGGACTGCGGACTCCCACTGTGGCTGCGTGTTCTACGTTTCCCCCCAGACCCAGTGGGTGTGCCTTCCTCACCCTGTGTGTGCGTGACAGGAGGTGTGCGCTTCGACTTCCCTGGTGGTGTGGTGCCTGTGTCTGTTGGGGTGCGTGCACGCTGACGTCTGGATTTGCGTGGGACAGGCACGGGAGTGGGAATTGTGGATGGGGCAGGGGTAGGGGGGGTAGGCAGCGCTACAGGAGATCCAGTGCTGCAGTCAGTGTGGAGTCTATGGACCTCAGCAACTGCCGTTGGTCAGACTGCGCAGCCGACATGCCCTCCATGTATGCCTCCATCTGGGTCAGCACCTGGGTGTGGGCATGGAGGACATTTAGCATCGCAGTCTGACCAACCTGCAACTGCCTCAGGATGTCCACAGACTCCGCACTCACCGCAGCAGTGGTGACAGGGGCAGGGGGTGCGGTGCCTGGCAGGAAGGAGACATGTGGGGACCGAGCACGGAGGGAAGGGCCACGAGCATGTGGGAGGCCGGTGATGGAACCTGAGGTGGCGGGGGGATGTGGAGGGCTGCCATCAGCTGGGGGGGCAGACTCCGCCACCTCTTGGAGCTCAGCCTCGGACCCGTCTGCGTCATAGTCTGTGTTGGCAGTCGACAGGTCCTCTGCCTCACTCCCTTCGGCCTCCGTGCCACTCCATGTGCCAGACAGGACAGCACTGCTGGCACTGGTGCTCAATCCCTCCTCCCGGTCCGTGCTAGTGTCTCCTTCCGTGTCCCCCGGTGATGCTGTGGGCAAGGTGAAGAGACAGGAGATAATCAGACACCTGTACACATATGTCACATGAGTCAAATATACATAGGTCACATTGCATAGCCTGAAAAGCAACAGGAGTAACACCTACAAAACAATGTACACATGTAGGCCATGGAACACACAGTTTTTCGACCCACCATGCCACTGAGACACAATGGAGAGCATGACACAACAGCAAATCACTGCACCTGAAATTTTACAGAGGAGCCAGCCTCTGGGGACAAATGTGCACAGCACCTGCACCACACTGCGTCGTCAAAAAGGGATGAGCATGAATCATATCCATTTACTCTTGCCGCATGCTGCAAAGGCAATACATGAAACCAGGCCAAACATGACTGGGTCACTGCACCTTGAGCGTATGTCCAGTCAAACATCACACACAGGCTAAACCCAGCAAGGAGGATGAAGCTTCTGACATGTAGGCCTTGTACGCACAAACCACCCACACCTGAGACAATCTCATTGAGACGGAGAAAGTATGTACACCTCTTACTCTGGGATGAAAACACATGGCCTCCACTAATTAGTGACTGTACACACACAGCCCCTGGTGGGCATGTCCACACATCATTGACAGGCAAACATCATCAGATTGTCTCAACAACACACACAGGTAATGCCCACTGTGAGTATGCACAAGCAAAATGGGTCCCCCTGTACAGTGGACACATGTAGCAACCTGTAGGTCCTAACAGTTGAGCCCAGGGTACAATGCCACCCTACCCAACCCATGGCGAAGACACAGTGAATGGCCATATTGTTGGATGACGCACATGATACCTAGGAAGAGGTGCCCCAGGGCACAGTAGTGCCCACACTCCTCCATGGTCCAGGATGTACATGACTGCAAATTAAGCAACCGTCCCTGCACTTAGCAGGCCTCCCACTCAGGCACATCATGTCAGAGGGCACACAATTGGACATGCATGCTGGAAGGCTGTACATTTTGGAGACACACCCCTATGTCGTGATTCACAATCAGTGCCAAGTGACATGGACACCACAATGACTGAAATTGGCCATGGCACACACAAGGTCCCCATACCTGTGGCACATCACCCCCACACATGATGCTGATAGCATAGGGCACCTGCATGAACTGCCTGCCTAAATAACCTTGTGCAAGAGTGGCTACAGACAGACCAGGGAACACATGGCAAGGAGGGGAAGGGAGGGAGTGAGAACAGCACTGTGCTACTTTGTGGAGAAGTTGACGCACTGCACAATCAAACCCTGGCAGTGTATCCATGCAACTGCACACTTACATTGGCTGGGGACACACAACTGACACACATGTACCTACCCCCTTCCTGCTGCTGCTTCTCCTGTAGGCGCCTGTCCATATCGGGGAAGACCACCGCCAGCACACGCTTCTGGATGTGGGTCAGACGACGGCGCCCACGGTTCTTACGGCTCACAGGTGAGTCCCCCAGCAGGACCCGTGCAATCCTCCTCGTCCAGCACCGGATGTCCTGCCAGCGTTTCCTCACCTGAGACAGGCTCCGCCTCCGACCCTCTGTACCCCTCACGGCACTGACAGCTTCACTCCAGATCTCCCCCTTGGCAATGGCGCCTACCTGTGAGGATGCAAAAGTGAGAATACATTAATCCACATGAGCAGAGACACAGAGACACACATATAGAACAATCCTCATTATGAACAGGCCATGATATGCATGCAACTAATTGCACCTTTGTCATAGGGCCATTATCCACTGTGGAAGGCCAAATGCACTACGTGCCATTGAAAGTACACGGGTGGCATGAGGGGTACCACACACTCACTGACCAGGGATCACACTGTGCCTCACAGGCTACACCAGGATTATGTACAGCACCTCACAGCAGTCACCTGCCCCAGCACACTGATGCTACCTCAGCAGAGTACACAGACACACACAGGTACAGGACAATCACATGGCATTGCCAACTGCGGGTACACACCTCACTCTGCCCATGTGCCAGTAGACGGGGGTGTCACAGGTGTGGGGCTGGCTCAGCACGGCATGCACACAGCACTGCTCCCTGCTCACATCGGATGGCCAGGCTATATCCATCACTCATGCTGCTTGTGTGCAACACTCCCCATATGCACTCACCCACATGACAGGGGACTTACACACACACCAATGTGCAGGGGACGAACACGGCCTTTGGACACTCACAGCACAGGTACACTGACCAAACACACATCCATGGGTACTGACACCTGTCACACTGGGGGGAACACAGGATCACATCAGGACTGTGTAAACAACATCCCCAGGAGGAGTATGCAGGCAGAATGTGGCATGCACCTAGCATTCATTGTCACAGTAGGCACTATGCAAGTGAGGAGTGCACACAGGAAACACAGCATGCTCTGCATGGGTGACATGAGGCCTTCCACACCCTGGGACCCACTCCAAACAACAGTGCATGTCTGTCACACATGGATACAATGGCAGAAGTCACTGGCACACAAAAGGGGCACAGTCTAAGCTAGTGGAGTCTGCACTCACCTGAACCCCTGGTCGACCATACAGGCTCTGGAACTGTGGGAGGATCACATCTATCAGGGCAAGGTTCTCCTCCTGGGTGAATGGCTGTGACCTCTCCACAGTCCTGGACATGGTGCCAGAGGAATCACTATCAGCAGCAGTGGTCATGGATGAATGGATGTGCAGGCAAGTGCTCTCTCATGGGACCTGGCTGCCTTATATATGCCTGGCTGGCCTGTTCATGTACAGGAGTACAGATTGATTGGTCAGTCACATTTGCATCCTACATTTCATCCAATCCCTTCAAACCTACCCCAGTGTGTGCCTTTGCATGGTTTCAGTTTTGATGATGATGTCAAGTCAACATCCACATTGCAACAGTGTAGATTCTTTCAAACTGACTTCTGCTGGGCACCTGGTGCTCAAATTCAAAAATCTAACTCAGTCTCCATGGCAACCATCATGCATTTAGGCCCTTATACTTGTCCCTCATGTGTCCCCTATGTGTTTTCATACATATACACACAGGTACGGTGCGTTCCACGCCCTAGGGCACCCCACAAGCAGTGATACGGACCGTACACGCGCTTGTACGGTCCGGATCACAATATGGGCGCTGGCGTATGCGTACGCCACAGTAGTACGAACTGTACAAGCGCTTGTACGGTCCGGATCACAATATGGGCGCTGGCGTATGCGTACGCCACAGTAGTACGAACTGTACAAGCGCTTGTACGGTCCGGATCACAATATGGGCGCTGGCGTATGCGTACGCCACAGTAGTACGAACTGTACAAGCGCTTGTACGGTCCGGATCACAATATGGGCGCTGGCGTATGCGTACGCCACAGTAGTACGAACTGTACACGCGCTTGTACGGTCCAGATCACAATATGGGCGCTGGCGTATGCGTACGCCACAGTAGTACGAACTGTACACGCGCTTGTACGGTCCGGATCACAATATGGGCGCTGGCGTATGCGTACGCCACAGTAGTACGAACTGTACACGCGCTTGTACGGTCCGGATCACAATATGGGCGCTGGCGTATGCGTACGCCACAGTAGTACGAACTGTACAAGCGCTTGTACGGTCCGTACTACTGTGGCGTACGCATACGCCAGCGCCCATATTGTGATCCGGACCGTACAAGCGCGTGTACAGTTCGTACTACTGTGGCGTACGCATACGCCAGCGCCCATATTGTGATCCGGACCGTACAAGCGCGTGTACAGTTCGTACTACTGTGGCGTACGCATACGCCAGCGCCCATATTGTGATCCGGACCGTACAAGCGCGTGTACAGTTCGTACTACTGTGGCGTACGCATACGCCAGCGGCAATATTGGCCCAGGGACCCTATACACGCACTCAGAGCGTATGTACGGTGCGTTTCACACCTGTCAGTGGTGACAGGCGGCACACAGACAGGAATGGAGCGGTCAGATTTTGCCAAGGGTGGACACCAATGCATTGTCTGTGCAATACCACATGTGTGTGACACAGGTGTGTCAGGATGTGATGTGGCACTTTACCCCTGAGGTGTGGGCAAAGCACATGTACGATGAGCTGTGTACACATGTCGTGTGTGATGGTGCGCATTGTACCACACATCCCCTGCACTCCTTTGACATGTGTGCATGTCGTACACACTAGTGGAGCCATGAGTCACTTGCATGTCCCAGTCACGGACACCCGCACCTGTCCCCTGATGCCAGGTACACGGAATATTACACATGACATGTGTATGGCTGCGTTGCACGCTGCAACCATGTCATGTGTGTGGCATGTGTTTCCATGATTTTGCTGTAGGTGTGTGGTCCAATGCATCAGCAGTTGCTGCTGCCAACATGTGTCTGTGTGTAGATGGCCATGGCACACTGTTCCGCACACCAGCCCACATATGTGATTTGCCATGAGGTGTGTATGTATGCAACTACACGGAGTATCAACACAAGTACATATCCACATGCTCTCTATGTATGTTCTGTCTCGACATGTACTCCTCCAAGGCAATGTGTGTGGCCTGTCCTATTCCTATGACATGTGACCAGTGCATATCGCATCCAACAACCTGTCTGTACCATACGCATACTACTTCTGCACATGTGTGGATGTCTGTGAATCCTGTGATGCGTGTGCATGTTCACTTACACTGGCCCACAGCTAGTCTCATGCCATGTCATCGTGATCTTGCCCCACTCCGTTAGTGGCTGTCCCTTGGTAGGAGTGTCACCTGACTGGCGTACGTGTCCAGGAAATGTGGCACAGACCTGACTCAGAATGTGGCATATGTGTATTGGCTGTGTAACATGTGCTCAGTGCATTGACAATGTCGTTGTACAGTGCTCACTCTTCGGTGTTCCTTCCATTTCACTGCTGGGCTCCGCCTCTCCCTCGACGTATGCCAGACATGGCTGCCCTGCATGAACGGGACTGTATACGCCGCTACAGATTCAGCCAACGGTTGATTGATGAGTTGACTGGCCGGCTGGAAGCACAACTCCTCCCGCGCCACAGGTATCCCAGTGCACTGACACCCAAGTTGAAGGTGATGGCAGCCCTACATTTCCTTGCCACGGGTACGTTCCAACATACCATTGCTGATGTCGGGGGCATGTCCCAGACGATGTTCAGCCGTGTTCTGCATGATTTCTTAGAGGCCATGTTGGTTCACCTGGATGAGTACATTAAATTCCCAATTCATGAGCAGTTGGCAGATGTCAAGCGTGAGTTCTATGCCCTGGGAGGGATGCCCCATGTCATTGGGTCCATAGATGGGACACATGTTGCGTTGGTACCACCACAGGCACAGGAGGTGGTGTATAGGAATCGCAAACATTATCACTCCATTAATGCCCTTGTGGTGTGTCTGTCCAACATGGTGATTTCACATGTCTGTGTTCGCTTTCCAGGATCAGCACACGATGCCTTCATCATGAGGCGTAGCAGGCTGCCTGAAATGATGCTGCAGCTGCGGAACGAGCGAGCATGTATTGTTGGTGGGTAGACTCTGGCAGTTCAGTGTTTGGCGTCATCTTCCAATCTCACTGCCTGTGCTGACACACTTCTGTCCATGATGTTTCCTTGTAGGGGACGCTGGCTATCCCAACATGCCATGGCTGATGACGCCTGTCCGCAACCCCAGCACGGCTGCCGAGCACCGCTACAACAACGCACATGGGCGGACCAGGAGAGTCATTGAGAGGACGTTTGGACTTCTGAAGAGCCGATTCCGGTGCCTCCACAAGACCGGCGGAGCACTCCCATATGCCCCGGTGAAGGTGTGCAAGATCATCATCGTCTGCTGCATGCTGCACAACATGGCAGTGGAGGAAGCTGTTCCACTCATACTGGATCAAGATGACCAGGACCATCCACCCGTGGAGGATGAAGGCCTTGGTGACGGGGCAAGTGATGTGGAGGAGGAGGAGGCTGTGGAGGACATGCGGAGTCGGCTCATACGCAACTTCTTTGCTTAGTGGTGAGTTCCAGTGTCTGAGTGTGCACGCATTGGGCCGTGTGTGGCATGTGTTGCAATGTGTGTGTCCATCTGCATGTCCGCCAAGTGAGTCAGTGGTGTGTATTGAAGTGTCACTCGAGTGATGGCGCAATGGAAGGATGTTGTCTGAGGGTCATCATTGTCACCTGTCATGTTGACAACATGATACGTGTTGAGTACATGCTTGCGGATGTGCTCCTTTGGGCTGACTCCTTGTGTGTCTCTCTTCCACAGGTCCATGGGCATGCTGTCTGCTGGTGGCATTGTTGTGCTCCTGCTACTCCTCATGAACACAGCAACATGTGCTGATTCTGCGTCACATGCACGGGCAAGTTTTGAAATCTCCTTAGGGTAAGGGATGCCTCACGGCGTTTTGGGTGTGTGAATTGTTTGTAGTCTGTGTGCACTTCTCCGGTTCATGTGTGTTCCATTTGCATACATGTGGATCCTACATGGGGAACATGACATGGGGCAGGCTTCACCTGGAGCCATGGTCAGACTTGGTGACTGTCATGTGGCAGGGGATTGGGGATTGTGATGAGGCCATCAATGTGTGTAACACTGACCTCGGAAACATACAGGTTGCACCGGGTTGACATGGTGTGTGATTGCCCCATCAGGGCCTCAATGGTGTATAGCAGCCTCTCCGTGGCAGCAGGGGGTGTTTAGCTGTTATCCGTCACTTGTGTGCCAGTTCAATGGAATACCAGCATCTGTGTTGCAATGGGGGGTGCCAGTGTTGCTCCTACATGTTCATCCACATGACCTGTGTATGTGTTGACAGAGTATCATTGTCATTCCAACACACATGACTAATAAATTTGTCCCTCTGTCTCCAAGGTGCCTCTTCCCTGTCAATGGTGGCCTGTTGCCACTGTGCGTGCGGCATGTCCGGCATAGTTTTCAGAGGTGGTGCATATGTGTCTATGTGTAGAGTGACAAGATGCTAGCGGTTTGTCAGGGAGTGGGAACTGTATTATGCACAAGATGCACAGTTCCATCCACCTCAAGGCAAGAGAGACCATCCCCCAGGGCAACTACAACATCCGTGTCGAATCCTACCCTGCAGTCTACGGACATGTGCCTTACGACTCCCATGATACTTGTCCATATCCGGAGTGCATCTGCACAGCTCTGCTACTGCATCGGGCAACCAGGCCACATCAACGTCCAAACGGGATGGGGGGAATGTTTCACAGCCAGCTGCAGGACGACCTTCTCGATCCACGCCCACACTCATGATGCAGCCCACAACCCCAACACAACCATGTGGCACTGTGATCCAAAACTCCATTCTGGCATCTCCATGCATCCAACCTTGGGCTAGCCACCATTCTCAACATCCGCCTGACGCAAGCATGCAGGACATGGTAGGGACACATGTCTAGACATACCTGGGAGCGGCAAGCCAGGTCACTCCACATGATCCCTGACCTCTGCGCATGACTGTTGCTCCCCTGAATGTGCCTGTAGCCACAGTTGTGCGGGAACCACTCAGCTGGTTGGGCCCAGCACAGGTGAGTATGGTACTCCATGTCTGTATCAGATGATACATTGGGACCCATGTGTGTCTTGGGCAAGACTGCGACCCCACGGTTTGGATGGTTGGAGTTAATTCTGAGATCAGGCATGCTTTGACTTTACGACACACACATGTATTGTAATAATGCAGAATCACGGCATCATCTTGTAAGTGTGATTAATTTATTTGTGGTGGGGTACGGGTTTGTGGGGATGACAAGAGGTGCACAGCGGGAGTGTAGAATCCAAAGTTCACTGGGGGAGTTGGTATCCTTGCCGTAGCAAAATGTCAGAGTCCATGCCACAGTCTTCGTCAACATAGGTCAGACAGTGACCAGCAAGTCCATGTGGCAGAGAATGTCATGTGCTGCTATTGGGCCAGAGGGCCAGGTGCCAGGCCAGGTGACCTGGGAGATGGTGATGTTCTGCTGACTCTCACAGTCTTTTTCGTGGACGACCCACCTTCCTGCGGGGACCCTCGGAAGCAGTCCGTGACGATGTCTGTGACGCTCCTTCGGATGAATCCTCCTCCTCCTGATCCCTCCCTGTGTCTGGTAATGGCCTTCGCCTGGTGCCACAGGGAGGGTTGCCCATGTTGTCGGCAATCCGACGGAGTACACCGGTCATTTGGGTTTGCACCGCCACGAGCTCAGCCTGTCTATCCTCCATCCTTCCTTGGTGTTGCAGTTGACAGGCATGTTGCTGGGCCTGCAGGGTCTTCATCTCCTGGAGGGTCCCTTTGATGTCATTGAGGGTGGACGCAATCTGGTCCATGCCCCTGGTGTCACGCCGGTATGTATCCAGGATGTTGCTGACCTGGGACACTACCGGGTCATGAGCTGCCTGGTCAGGTTCGCGCCTCCGCCGTCCTCCACTCCCGCCACCCCTGCCCACGTGCACCTGGCCTGCCGTTGTGGGTGCATCGGGTCTCCGGGACCCCTGAGGGATGGCATCTGCGTTGCCGCCTGCCTCCTCCTGGGTGCCCGGAGGACCGTGTCCCTCCTGGGCAGACTGGCTGGGTGGTCGTGTGCGGGCAGGGCTCCTGGACGTCTCCTGGGATGTGGCAGGAATGGGGGTGGTGGTTGGCACAGTTGTACCTGACGCAGGTGCTGCAGGTGGTTGGACACCAGAGGGGCCAGGTTGGTCTGGGTCATCCACGGAGTGGTGAGAGTCATCGCTGGCGGTGGGTTCCTCATCCGGCGGAGCCTGGTCCTGTGAGACTTCCCCCCCCAGTGTTGGGGGGTGTTCGTCGACGTTGACCTGTGTGTGAGAGAGACAATGTTAACAGTGTCACATGTGGCATCCATGTTTCATGCATTTCTGATTTGGCACTCTTCCTCTGGGTAGTTGGATCTGTCTTGCATTCCTCTCACAGTGCACTTGTGCATGGGTATGTCCCTTGGCCACAGCTGTCAGGGCTTTACGCATATGTGAGACACAATCTTAGTTGATGCATCTATTTGGGTACACAGTCAGCAGTGTGGTGTGCGGGCGTAGCGAGCCATGCAGAGGCGCCTTACGTGTTGCACTGTACGTGGCCAAATGGTGTTTTGCCAAGGCAATTTGATGTTGCAGGTAGGGGACTGAAGCATTTGTGACAGGGTTCTTACCGACACAGTGGGTGGGTATACTGGGTGTGTGGTTAGGTCTGTGCCTGCAACACGGATGGACTCGTGCACAGATTGACACATGGACCGGTCTTCATCTACGGAAGGGGGGGTTTGAGGCACTGCCAGACCTGGTCTGCATGCACACAGTCCACCGGCTGACGAGTGGACATGGCCACACCACCCAAGGGTGATTTAGTCTCCCTGTGTCTCCCTTCCTCCCTCCCTCTGTCACCCTCCTCCCTCTGTCGGTCTCCCTCTGTCACCCTACTCCCTCCCTCTGTCTGTCTCCCTGTGTCCCCCTCTGTCTCCTTCCCTCTCATTGCCCCTCTCCCTCCCTCTCTTTGTCACTCTCTGTCACCTCAGGCCAGCTTCCTGGGCACACACAGTTAGCCGGTCTTTGAATGGCCATTGGCTTGTTCATGTGAGTTAGTCCCTGTTCTCCGGGCACCCATTGGGCAGTGTGTCTGAGTGTAGGCTGCTGCTGTGGCGGTGTGTGCTGAGACTCTATCAGAGCGATGCATCTTCATTGTCTGCTGTAATGTGCAAATTGTGCCTTCAGACCCATGTCATCCTGCATGGCAGCCACCATTTGCAGGCAAGACAGTACTGTGTGGGTACACACAGTTTGTATGGCTGTGCCCTGGGCCATATGGGCTGAGGGCATTGTTGTGTGCTTGTGAGTTGCTCAATGTTAGTTTTGATGCCCCCACTCCCAGCATCGACCACATCCTGTGTTGTGTTGGTGTTTTGTGTGGCCTGTGACTTGGCATGGCCCTGATTGATGCATGGGGCATGGAGGCGCTAGTGGCATGTGTGTGTTTGTGGAGTGTTGTTGTGTCCGGTGGTGGCTTGGGGGTGTGGCATGCATGATTGATTGTGTATGGCATCCCCCCATGTGAGGTGAGTTGTTTGTGTACTCACCAGGGTCTGGGAGTCCTGGCAGTCCGTGTAGTCCCTCCACCGCCAGCGTGGACATCACCTTCTCCTCCAGGGATGGTATTGTACCGGTCTGGGGGGCGGCCCTCCTCCAGTGATGTTCCCCTGGTTGTGATTGTCAGTCATCTTCCTCTTGACCGTCCTCCGCAGATCGTACCACCTGGATTGGCACTCGTGCCTGGTCCTTCTGGTGGTCCCAACAGCATTCACAGAATCGACAATCCTCTGCCACATGGCCGTTTTTTCGGATATGCTGGTCTGTCTGACCAATGTCCCAAAGAGCTGTGGCTCGACTCTGAGGATTTCGTCGACAAGGATCTCCAGCTCCTCCTTTGTGAACTTTGGATTCTTGGTATTGGACATGGCGTGGGGTGTGGGTGTGGATGGTTGTGGGGGTGTGGGTGTGGATGGTTGTGGGGGTGTGGGTGTGGATGGTTGTGGGTGTGTGGGTGTGGTAGTGGAGGTGTGTGTGTGAATGTGATGAGGGGGTGTTTGTGTAGGTGGTTGTGTGAAGGTATGCAAGTGTGAGGTTCAAGTATGGTGGTGTGGGTCGTCTGTGGGCTCTGGCAGCAGTGGGTCTGTTGCAAAGGCTCATGGTTTGTGTGTGTGGTCCATTTTTATTGGTCCATTTGTGGGTGTGGCTGTGTTTGAAATTTGTGTGGGTGTGTTATGAGGAGTGATTGAGTTTTGGGCCTCTGTTTGGCAGTTTGGCAGTTGCAGGTCAGTGTATGTGATGTTTGTGGGGTTGTTGGGCATGTTTGGTGGTGTGGGGAAACTCTAATTGACTTGTTTGTCCTGGTTCAGTACGTGTGTTTTTGGCGTCAGTACGGTCCGTACATGCACTGGTGGGGGTACGGTCCGTACATTCCCTGGTGGGGTGTGGGTACGGCCGTACATACACGGGTGGTGGTTTGGTGCGTACATACAGTGCTGGGGTGGGGGTTTGGTGCGTACATACACGGGTGGGGGTTCGGTGCGTACATACACGGGTGGTGGTTTGGTGCGTACATACAGTGCTGGGGTGGGGGTTTGGTGCGTACATACACGGGTGGGGGTTCGGTGCGTACATACACGGGTGGTGGTTTGGTGCGTACATACAGTGCTGGGGTGGGGGTTCGGTGCGTACATACACGGGTGGGGGTTCGGTGCGTACATACAGTGCTGGGGTGGGGGTTCGGTGCGTACATACACGGGTGGGGGTTCGGTGCGTACATACACGGCTGGGGGGGTGTTCGGTGCGTACATACACTGCTGGGGTGGGGGTTCGGTGCGTAGATACACTGCTGGGGTGGGGGTTCATTGCGTACATACACTGCTGGGGTGGGGGTTCGGTGCGTAGATACACTGCTGGGGTGGGGGTTCGGTGCGTAGATACACTGCTGGGGTGGGGGTTCGGTGCGTACATACACGGGTGGGGGGGGTTCGGTGCGTACATGCACGGCTGGGGGGGGTTCGGTGCGTACATACACGGGTGGGGGTTCGGGGGCGTACATACACGGGTGGGGGTTCGGGGGCGTACATACACGGGTGGGGGTTTGGTGCGTACATACACGGGTGGGGGTTTGGTCCGTACATACAGTGCTGGGGTGGTGGTTTGGTGCGTACATACACGGCTGGGGGGGGTTCGGTGCGTACATACACGGGTGGGGGTTTGGTGCGTACATACACGGGTGGGGGTTCGGGGCGTACATACACGGGTGGGGGTTTGGTGCGTACATACACGGGTGGTGGTTCGGGGCGTACATACACGGGTGGGGGTTTGGGGCGTACATACACTGCTGGGGTGGGGGTTCGGTGCGTACATACACGGGTGGGGGTTCGGTGCGTACATACACAGCTGGGGGGGGTTCGGTGCGTACATACACGGGTGGGGGGGTTCGGTCCTTTCATACACGGGTGGGGGTTTGGTGCGTACATACACGGGTGGGGGTACGGTCCGTACATTCCCTGGTGGGGTGTGGGTACGGCCGTACATACACGGGTGGTGGTTTGGTGCGTACATACAGTGCTGGGGTGGGGGTTTGGTGCGTACATACACGGGTGGGGGTTCGGTGCGAACATACACGGGTGGGGGTTTGGGGCGTACATACACGGGTGGGGGTTCGGTGCGTACATACACGGCTGGGGGGGGTTCGGTGCGTACATACACGGCTGGGGGGGGTTCGGTCCGTTCATACACGGGTGGGGGTTCGGTGCGTACATACACGGGTGGGGGTTCGGTGCATACATACATGGCTGGGGAGGGGGTTCGGTGCGTACATACACGGCTGGGGGGGGGTTCGGTCCGTTCATACATGGGTGGGGGTTCGGTGCGTACATACACGGGTGGGGGTTCGGGGGCGTACATACACGGGTGGGGGTTCGGGGCGTACATGCACTGCTGGGGTGGGGATTCGGTGCGTACATACATGGGTGGGGGTTCGGGGGCATACATACACGGGTGGGGGTTCGGTGCGTACATACACGGCTGGGGGGGTTCGGTGCGTACATACACGGCTGGGGGGGGTTCGGTCCGTTCATACACGGGTGGGGGTTTGGTGCGTACATACACGGGTGGGGGTTCGGGGGCGTACATACACGGGTGGGGGTTTGGTGCGTACATACACGGGTGGGGGTTCGGGGCGTACATACGCGGGCGGGGGGGTGGTGGGGTGTTCGGCGCGTATGCGGGCACATGTCTCCATGGTTGCTATGGGAGTTCGGTTCGGACGGTGTTTTTTGCGTACGGTTGTGAAATGGGAAGGACGGGAGGGATCGTACTTGCGCTGTCGGACTTTATTTTTCCGCACGGTGGGTTTTTCGACCGGGGACATGTCGGTGACTTTTCCCGACCCGAGGACGTGTGGGGAAATCTTCCCAATGCGATTCGTATGGACTTTTTTCCGTTCGAATCGTACTTGGCAGTTTGTACGCTACTTTGACGATTCGGACGGAAAAAAATCCGGATACGAGTCGGACGGGGAATTTTTTTACCGGATCGGAATTGGAACCAGAATGTTAATGCAAGAAAATGCCCACTTTCTAAAAGTGGCATTTTCAAACATACAATTGAAAAACCAATTTCACGGAAAGATGTATTTTTTCAATTGTGAGTTCAGGGAGCCCAAACTCTAAATCTCTATCTCTTCCCAATTGGATGTTACACAAGGCTACAAGACATTTCCAATAAAAACCTTTGGGAGAGATAGTCCTTGCAATAACAAAAAACTAAATTAGTGGTATTTCACTATCAGGACAAGTAAAACACACTAGTATACGTCCTATCTTTCAAATACACTACACCCTGTCCATGGGCATACCTCGGGCCTACTTTGGGGGTGGCTTACATGTAGGAAAAGGGAAGGTTTTGGCCCGGCAAGTGGGTGCACTTGCTAGGTCTAGATGGCAGTTCAGAACTGCACACACATACACTGCAGTGGCAGGTGTGAGACATGTTTGCAGGGCTACAATGCAGGTGGCACAATCAGTGCTACAGGCTCATTAGTAGCATTTGAATTACAGGCCCTGGGCACACACAGTGCACTTTACAAGGGACCTATTAGTAAATCAAATATGACAATCATGGACATCCAATCATAATAACAATTCACAAAGGGAGCACTTGCACTTGCACTTTAGCACTCATCAGCAGCAGTAAAGTGCCCAGAGTACAAAAACCAGCAAAAACGAAATGCAGCACACAGTCAAAAACAGGAGGTCAGGAGCAAAAAGGACAAAGGAACACACACCAAAGATGACTGTCTGACAGGGAGTATGTGAAAGTGAGTGTGTGAGCATGTGCGAGTAAATGAGATTGAGTAGTGAAAATCAGTGAGAGTGAAGTCAAATTAGTCAGATTTAGTGAGTAAGAGGAAGTATATGTGTGTTTTTTGTGAGTATATCTCAGTGAGAGTAATTAAGTTAGTGCGTATACCTGAGAATGAGTGAAATAATGAGTGAAAGTGAGACTAACTTACATAACACAGGCCTTCGTGGTGTGAGGGGCCCCAGGCTGAAGGGGGGGGGCCCTCAGCACTGGACTCTGAGCTAGGAGCTCCAGATTAAATTTGGAGCGGGCCCCTCAAGTTTTGTTACACCACTGGTGAGAATGAGTACATAGGAATGGGAGGAAGGGGGAGGAAATGATAAGGGTGAGTGAGGAAGTGAGACTGGATGAGAGAGTGTGAGCGAGTATGAGAGAGTTAGAATGAGTGTGTTATGGGGAGTGTGACAGACGTGCGAAAGGGGAGAGTGAGTGTAAATGAGTCTGTGAGATTGATAATCAATAAGTGAAAGAGAGGGTGTGAGAGACATAGTGAATGAGTATATATGTATATTTGTGGGAGTGAATATGAGTTAGAATCAGAGAGTGAGAGTGAGGCAGTGTGAATGTGAGTCAGTTAGAATGAGTAAGTGAGGCAGAGCATGAGTGTGAAAGATTGAGAGTGTCTGTGAGTGTGTGTTTTGTTTGTCAGTCAGTCACGGCATACTTGAGATAATACTTTCTGAGGAGGGTACCATATGTTCACCTGCTGGTACTAGCCTGTTGAAAGTAATTATAGGGGAGGGCATCCTTCACAAAATGCAGCCCCTGGAAAACTGGCAGAAACTCTTGCAATATGGTGGCACCCTTGCCAAAATGATGGTACTGATATATTGGAGTAGCAGGAAATTCTTGGCCTAAGGGAACTCAAAAATAGCATAAGGGACTGGTTGAGACACCGGTGAGAAAATGCTGTCTCTGACATACTAGAGGCAATTGTGGATTTATGGAGCACCCATAAGGTATGGCTGGCATGAATGGCAAAATTCAGTACTAGCATATTATATTTAATTCTAAGAGTAAAGTGAATACCCATCACAAAATGCTGACAATGGCACACTGGGGTAATTATTACATACAGAGGGCCCCAGAGAACATTTTTGAAATAATGGGTCGGCTCCTGTGAAGAGGTATGCTTCACTGGCACACCATGAAAGTACTGGAATATTTTATGAATGCCTTTTCAGCAAATTTTTGAAAGCTAGAATATTTTATAACCAAAATGGTCTTGGTGGGAGAATCTCCCACCCCCTTAAACCCTTCACAGACAAGTTTGGTTAGCTTGTTATGCTTGCTTGTTGGAATTTGGGACAAGTATTATATCCCACAATTTCCAAAGATCACCAATCACTACTGGACAATAGGTTTGAGAATCACCTGCCATTATTATTTGATTTATGCAATGGGTTCTGGAACATCAAAACATGAGAGAGAATGTTTGCTTGCCTTGTTGAAGCACACTTCTTGAAATGCTGATTTCTTGGTATGCAATTAGTTCAATAATTGAAATCAATGTATTGTATTATATTGTATTATATTGATGTTTGTCAGTACTTCATTTGTAAAAAGTAGGTGCAGGGATCCAAAGTTTTTCTACGTAGCCCCCCACCAGTACTTCTGAGTGCCAGTGTTCCTTAATGCCAACATTGCCTAGTTTTGATTCAACTTCATGTATTTTTCCTACTCTTTCTAAATAAATGAAATGAGTTTTGTAGTGTGTACAAATACCCAAGGGTTTCCTGGCACTATATAAACACCAAAAAGTAACAAATCATGAATTTCAGGATGCGAGATGGGCGCTCATTATGAAAGATCCAAGTCATGATTTTGTTCCTGATTTAAGTGTGAGCAGGAATATATTTTGTCAGAGAATGTAAGGAGATTCCATTCTCTGCCAGGTAAGTAGGGGAAAGACCTGCCACCTGATCTACTAAGGCAAATTTTAGACACAGGTGCTATGTATATTGTAGATACATTTAGGAAGCAAGAAGGTCTACACCAGTAGAATTTCCATCTCATGTAGCATTGACATTTGAGGTTCAGTGTTCAATGAGGAAGGTAGGGATCTTTGAAGAGTGAGTGTTTCTGTATAGGGGTCCTTTGAAGTGATTGCAGACGAAGGTTTATGAGCTCAGACAAAAATCCTTAGCAAAACCCTATCTGCTGCATTCTGAACAAACTAAAGATATGGACCAAGTATTCAGGAAGGCCAAGACACAGAGAGTTGGTAAAATCAAGGTGGGAGGGGACAAGAGCCTGTAGCACTTTTTTCCAGGAGGAAATAAGTAACAAGCAAAGAACTTGTCATAGTAAACAAAGTATGTACCAATATGTAGCTGTGGGTTTGCTGATGTGAGTGGCAAAGGTCAATTGTTTATTGAAGGTACCACCAAGGTTCCGAGCAATACTTACTGGGACAGATACTTGGACCAAGTTCAGAAGGCCAATTGGGCCCCCTGTCTCTTTATCTCCTGCTTGAAGTCCTTTTTCATCCCTTTTCCTTCATTTAAAAGTGTTTCCCTATCTTTCTCTACCAACTTATTTCTCTCTTTTTACCTTAACGTCTTTTTCCCAGTCTGATGCTAAAAATTAGTCACGCTCCCCATAATTAGTGCTGGCACCCACCAACTGCACCTGCCTCTACATATTATGCAGTGCTACTACCACAGGGCTTTCGTACCTCTTGCAAGACCCAAAGCTTTTTCTGGATAATCCGTTTTTTATTATTTATATATTTGTTCATACCTCTGGTGAAGTTATCAACCACTCTAATTTGCATGGGGTCCTGAGCGACCTTATGAGTGCATGGTAATATAACAATATTGGCACAACCCTAAACATCGCTCCCAAGCTGCTGCTGCTGAAAAAAAGTTTTGTAGCCCTAGCAATATATTGATGCTGGTTGAGGCCCTTTGGGAGTATCAGTCACAATTCATATTGCTTTTGTTTCCTACATGTATGGGCTATTGTAGAGTGTATTAAACCACCTTCAAAACAAGCACACTTGGTTAACTGACTGTCTCTCAGCACTAGGCCTGTGCAGAATTATAATTCTACTCATGGAATTAGTGGAATTTGGGTAACTTTGCATTATGTTTGTAACCCAGTGTTCCTGCCAAATCTCGTGTGGCAAAATTATTCTGCCATTCGTGCCTCAGAGGAGCAACGTGAGGCTCCACAACATGTGAGATATGCCGGCCACTGGCGTGATTTCCAGTCACCACAGAGCCTTCCAGCACCTTTATATAATGTAGGCAGACTTGGGGAGCCATCATCAGACAGAGATGCCATTTGAGTAGGTTTGCTGCAGCCCGAGGAGGTTTCCTACTCGAGCGGCAGCAAAATCAACTCGAATAGTAGCTCCCTCAGGCGCAACGCATGGTGCGGTGTGCACTGATTTTCAGCGTTGCTTGCTCTACCAACGCTAAATCGCAGTGCGAGCAGCATATTTTCTGCCATTATGCCAGAACTTTGTGGAGTTTTCTTTAATTGACGAGTTCTGCCCACTTCTACCCAGCACCCATTCAACAGCTAGTCTCTGTTGTGGGACTCTAAGCTCAAAGATTTTATTCTTTTCACACATAAAACAAACGCGTTCCAAATATGTCTATCTTGCTGTTTACGTTTCTGAATGGCAGATAATGGGACAACACTTCATTCTGAATAGACCTTTTAATGTAACCAGGGAGCGCATCCTCTTTCACGTTTATTTTGTCTGCGTGTTCCTTTTCTATCTTTTGTGACGAAGAAAGAGGTGCACGTCTGAGTCAGTTGTACCCAGTGACAGTAGGTAGGAGTTTGCTAATTAAAATCATCAAGACTTGCTAAGGTAAAAGTCATTTATTGAAGTGCTCTCTCAGCCCTTGCATCGCGTGTAAGCCCACTACCTTCTTTAAAAAAGATTCTCCATTCAAGTTTAACAACAAAGCACTTCAGGTCCTTTTCGTCCATCACTTCAAAAATTCCAATTACTGTATTTTCCGGCACATCTTCAGCATTAATGCTGAGTATCATCAGCCCAGTTAGCAGATCTTGCTCTCTTCTCCTTCAGTGGCACTGGTAAATCATCATAGAGACATAAAAAATATAAAAAGGGGACAGCGAAAAAGGTGATCGAATGTAATCATGCTAAGGTGGCAAAGTGCAAAGGCTGATCTAAATCAGATTTGTTTAAGTTTTCCTACATGTAGATTTAAATAAATATTTTTTTAAAATGCTCTGAGTATTTCATGCCACCTCTTAGCAAAGACTGCTTGACCTACATTGTTGCACTTCAATGAGGCCACATGCAAAGCTACCAATACTGAAATAAGCGTTGGGTCAGCTGGCTGAGTCTTTGATAAATACACCATGATAATCTAAGTTATTCCCAGCCAGTACAGAACTAATACTGGAGATGTAGCAAACATACAGAGTTGTATTGCTGCATCAAATCAGTAGATGCAATCACAAGAGTAGAGGTTCTCATAGTCTTTCTGGCAGAAATCCATTAGGAATCTTCTAGCAAGCCCAGCCATTTATGTAGCGCCTTGGCTTCCAACATGTATATAGAAGGATTTATTTATTTATGCATTTTTATATAGCATGAACTTTACCCGAAGGTGTCAGAGCGCTTTACAACAGAACCAGTTACAATACATAAGGACTTCAGAGAACATGAATTACGTAAAACATACGAAACAGATAAACTCTAAACTCAGATTAGAATGGCAGTAAGTACATACGTCTACTACAGATAGTTAGAGTTATATATATACAAGACGTATATTCACTCAAGATTGCATTTTAAGAAAAGTTAAAGCCATTATGGTTGGACAAATATACATTGCATATTTACAGAGAAAGATCTTCTCGCCATTGCTGGGGTTTTAGCGCTGCTCGTTCAGCCAGGTCTTCAGGGTGCTGTTGCACTCACGGGCAGTGATCTAGGGCCTGGAGGGATCCTGAGCTGGTGATGGCTGTAGACGTAGAAGTCTGGGCGGTGGTGGGGGAAGGCGGCGTGCTGGAGCCTGGGGGTGTTCTTGAGCTTGTGCTGGGTGCCAACTATTGGAAGGGTATAGCTCGGCGCTGTAGGGCATGATGGTTCAATAGCCAGTGTAGGGGAGTTTGTAAATCTAAGAAAGGTAATCATTGGTTGGGTGCTGGCGGAGTGATACTGGAGTAATGGGAGATGGACAGTCTGCGGTGCATCCCGAAGTGACACCTGAGTGAGGGTGTTTCTCTGAAAGAAACTCAACCCCTGTGGCTGCGGGTTTAATCATGGTGGCCCCCGCGATCAAAGGGAGGACGCCATCTTAGTCCTGGTGCTAGGGTTGTAGCCAGGTGGTATTGAGGGTGATGGAGTAGGGAGTGGGGCCGGCCGACCAATCCACAGGTCACCTACAGCAGCAGCAAAAGAAGAGGGCACCAGCCCCTTGAAACTCACTGCTACAGCCGCTGGTAGAAGAGGACAGTCCAAGTGCTCTGGGCAGGGCCAAATGACTGTGCTCCAGCTGCTTCCACTGTATATGTGGGGAGCCGTGGAGGGGTCTCTCAGGTCCATGGGCCGCCGAAGTAGTCTGCTGGGAAGGGCGCACCCCCCCATAAAAATGTACCACTGCGGCCACCTGTACAATCAGGACAGCCTTTGCAGTCGGAATTGGGCTGCCATCTTAGCTCCGTCTTGAGTGTAAGAGCTAGGATAATTCAGCAGTCCCCTGGCTCTGCATCGCACACCCGGGGTTCTTTAAGTGCACTGCCAGTGTCTCGGATATATTGGCAAGCCTCTCCCGTGGAAGCGGGGAGGAGATGGTTGCTGGGTGAGGTCAGGTAGATCGCTGGCGGTGAAGAGCTCCGCCGCTGCCTGCGATCCATCCTTGCTTCAGGCTTGTGAACAAGGAGTTTTTTTATGCATGGGTAAATGTGGTGAAAAAAGACTTATTAAAGAGTGAGATGTGTGTTGGTAATTGGCCATTGGAATGTGCATAAAGTCCAAAATTTAAGATACATAAAAATTATTCTTTAAAAGTTAAGGAAATATGATAATGCCCACATAAAAGCAGAGATGTGTAGTTTCATTAAATATTGGCCTACTGCCCAGATAATAAGGTAAAAGCATGTGAAAGACTTATGCCCAGGCACTACACAACAAAGGACATCAGGAGGTCATGATCTTGTTTAACTGTACGCAGGAGGCAGGTTATTACAGCCAGTAGTGTATCCTGGACTATGTCAGGACCTGAAGATCCTTCAGTAATTTAATATTTAACAAAATAAGGGTCTAATAACATTGAGTCCACACAGATTATAATGATGTTTCGAGTATGACAACTGTGAACAATAACACAAGAATTCAAAGCAGCTTTACGGGTGAAACTGGACTGTACAGTATCTGAACTGTTCTAGAGCTACTAGAAGTATTCTACTACTATAATATTGATTAGTGGTGTTCAGTTTTGGATGCATGATGCAGTTTAAGATCTCACACATATAAGTGCCATTTGCTTGCTCTAAATTCCTTCAAAAGGATGATACTTTGATTTCAATCTTAATTGCTCTGCAGGAGAACTTCCACATAAACTTCCAAATAAGTTGTGCGAATCCTACTATTGTTCAAAAATGAATATACCTTTCAAAAACAAAAGACAAGAGGGGATGGGCAAAACAGAAACAGGTGGTTTAAGGAAACCCTTTGGCCGAGAGTACAGCTTACAGAAACAGGTCTGAGGACTGCCTAAAAGTACAATCAATCTGAGCAATTTCTTTACAATTTTGGGGGCAGTAAAAGTACATCCAGAGATCCTTGTTTGGTAAAAGAATGCAGGGCTTGTCTGTGGAGTCATAAATTAAAGGTATCTGATAACAAATGCAGGTGGGCCCTGACCTTGCGTGGACACAATGTAGGCCAGTAGGTACTATGTCCAGATGTACAGCATGAGGGGCATGTGATCACAGTGTTTACTGTGTTTTGTTGTGTCCTGATTGGCTGTGTCTTCCTAACTCCATGTGGCATCTGACTTTATGGTGTTTTGGGAATGCGTGCACCCCTCAGGCCATGTGTGCTTTACTGGGGCCAATTTCCCTGGACCACTGTAGTGTACCTACGCTTGTCTGGGGGATGGACCTGAGTTTAATGCTCCCACGTATGTCTGCCGGCTGGGACCTGTCAATCAGTTACTGCGGGCCTGGGTTGCAGAGCCTGCCTGATCACTTATTTTCGAGTCAGGTGATGGAGGGTTCATGACGGGCAAATTTGACAATAGCGATGCGATTTTCGTCATGTATGCGAGTGTACCATCATAAGCCGTACCATCATTTTTAGGAACATTCCCCCCTCTAGTTGAATTTTCAATAACATTACCTAACCCATACTTCATGACAGTCACATTGTTGGAGATATTCTTTTCTTCAGTTTTGACTACTACTACTTTGCTAGTTATTTGTATTTTACCTAATTTGAGGACTGCGTTTTTACAGCAGGAATCCCCCAAATGTAGCAAACCACACAGAACAAGAAAAAGATGAGAAGGGGCAAAAGTGACATGCACAGCCTGACAGGCAAACCAGTTTAGATACCGTGCCTGCTCAGGGGCACCTCCCTCCTCATGCATTTTTCTTTGCAAACCCTGCAGTGCCTAAGTGGCAAGAGTCAAAGTTACATTATCCAGTTCATTACCTGAGAAAAAATGTGCAGCAGGACGCATCGATCTTGGAGCACACCCCTCCCTTTATTGCAGTCATTAAATCCAACACATATCGATGCTGCATCACCATTAGGTGGATGGCTCTCAGTTTTTTTTTTGATTGCATTAAGGCGAAGCTCAGTGCTGTTCATCAGCTTGAGCAGCTTCCATCTGGTCATCGTTAGCCAGCAGGTGTTTGCTTTCATGTGCACTGTGAAGAAGGGTATCGGCTCGCCCGCATTGATTTGCTTGTCAGAAAACAGTATGAAATTATTCAGACTGTCCTTCTAGTGAGCCAAGCCAAAGTATTCAGCAGTTCTTTTCTCTCGAGCCTGATGCAACAGAATTGTCTTCTTCTTTAGTGGGTGTTGGTGCAACTCTGACAGATGTTCTCTGGGATTGACCAGAGTCGGGTGTGTATGGTGATGAGGGAGCAGAGGGCACACCATCTGGGGATGAACTGAGTGTAAGCAAACTCTCTACCCTGCCAGTAGGTATCTGTCAGCGTGGAGGTGCCCCATTTCATGTCCGGGATGTGCAGCACTGCACTGCAGTTTTCATTCGTTCACAGTGGGATGGTTCCTTTTCCTCTGAAACACAAATAATACAGTGTAAGTACCCATTCAATTGAGGGTTGTTCCTTCCCTTCTAACCACGTGTATCGATTCACCTCAGTGTCTGTCACAGATTTCCTGGCATGCGGTATCTATGCTCTTGTTTAACCCTCCCCAACGAAACTAATTTCCCTTTGTATCATCGAGGTGGATGGCCCTACACAGAAATTCTATGTCTGGGGCCCAATTTTCATTAAAGAAGACCACCCAAGAAATGCTAAGGGCCACCCTGGGACCACAGATGGAGCCAGGACTGGATGTGTTTGTGCATAGGTGTGTCAGTTTACATACCTCCAAGAACGTCCTTTCTGAAAGGTTCTGGGCCAAACAGTATCCTCACCTATCGTGCCCCTCATGTGCATCCTATCTAGCTCCATTTAAATGTAGCTCAGTGAAAAGATACAATGCAGAGGGATTGGTCTTATATTGGGTCAGATTCACCACTACTCTTTGGGGTTCTACTCTATTGAATTGTATCTTGGCCCTAATCCTACATAGATATAGGTGGAGTAGACATTTTGGTTTTTCGGGGGCTACCTCTTGGGTAAAGAAAAGCCTTTCTGTGCCTACTTTGTGCAATATCAGCAAACAAAGTAGTTGTTGTCTGAGAGCCCACGATGGTCATGTGGTGAAGCCACATGTTGTGTAAGAGGGCACTTTGTATCGTGTGGAATGCTAGTGTTGGTTTTGGTGTAATTATAAGTGATGTGGAAGTGGTCCTTATGCAAGCCTGGTGATAGCTTCGGGGTAGACTGCATCAGACTAGGCACTGCATTGATGACGAATGGATGCGGATCCACCCATAGCAAACAGAGGGTACATAGAAGTGCAACAATACATAAATTATGGAACATTGCAGATGTTGGGATGGCTTCCTGGGGAGACGTCTGCAGTCCTCTGGTGATCGGGGGTATCTTTACTTTTGGGAAAGTTCAAAAAAGTTTGTGGTCCGTGATACGCACACTTGGGTCTTGTTGGAGTTATGGTAATGGTCGCTGTACAGGTGATGAACTTTGGTGACTCAATTGCAGCGCTGTTGGATAAGAACTGTTGTTCATTGGTTTCATTCATTCTTAGGGATTCCTGTGCGTATCCTTTTTAGAGGTGTACTTTTATAGTCACATGTGCTATATTAGTGGGCCAAAGGAAGCTGGTACCAATCGGGGATCACATTTTTTGTTTTCTCTAAAAACAATGGGTGTTTATTCATAGGTTGCCTTGATTCTTACTTATGCGTCTTCGGTTTCCCCCCTCACCATGACAGAAATTGATATTTTCAAGGGTGGTCTTTGTGAGCATATTATTGATTTTTGGCTATTTTAACAATGATTTTTAGGGGTGTCACCAGTCTTCCAATTTCTTACCTTCCCTAGTGTGTGCATGGGGGTGCCTTTTGACATACATGTGCCCGGGCGAAGTAGAAAGTACAATCGCAACGTGCCCGAGGTCACATGTATACCCACCCAGTCCCTGCACGCAGCATGCAGTGGGACCCTCCCTAATGGCGCCAGGTGTCCTGACTATGCCCTTTTTCTAGAGTGTTCTTTTTACTGGTCTTTTGGTCATTTCCCTTGGCTTCCATGTGATTTGCTCTGTTGTCATGTACTGGAGGGGTCTGAGAGCTGTCCTGTGGCCCCTATGTGTTTCTGATGCAGCTGTGTTTGAGATTGGGCTTATTGCCTCCACAGACTGTGTGAATAAGGCCTTGTGGGTGTTAGCTGATTGCTAGCCCGGATATGGCAGTGAGCATATTCCAGTGTATCTCCCACAGAACTGTGATGGATTTTTGTGGCTCTCTTTCTGACTGTCCCAGGCTCATCGATCTTTGTTGATGATAGGCTTTTAGCCAGCATCGATTGGCCATATGGCCCATCCAGAGGAAATAATAATATTCTCTGAGGTCTGGCTGCTGCCAACCTCCCTGATCTCTGCCGCTGTAACTGGGTTGAAGCCACCTTCAAGACTGGCACCATTTGAACGCTTGCAAAAGTTCCCCCCTCTTGCCAGGGGAACACGTGTTCCCTAGTGTGTGTGAACCAATCGCGTCAATACTTGTTAAGTTTTTCGACCTGTGTGGGGAACTTAGTTTGCATGTGAGTTAGCGGCAACTCCATGATAAGTTGGGAATCTTTTAAGGAAGTGAGGCATCATAGCTTCTTGGGATTAGGTAATCTCAAATTCTATTGCGGTCATGAAAAAATAAATACACGGGTATTACTGACTGCAACTACTTTACTACAAGCTCAACGATATGTACAGATGCATCAGAAAAAATATTTCACAAACAAACATAACAATGCATATGAAGTGTCACAACTTGAAAGAAAGTGCATTTGTTAAGTCAAATGGGTTAAGTTAGAAGCAAAATAGCAGACTCTACTTAGATATTGAATAACGATTGCGAGAAATAGCAATGCCTTCATAAGCACATTGATTCATTGACAAAACATGACATCAAAGACAAAAGTACAGTTGCAAAAATGTACCAGCACCACAACATTAAGACTTCATCAATAGAAAACCACATTGAAGATAAAACTGACAGAGAACAAATGATGACTGTGTTAAAAAATACCTTAGCCCGCTCCAAGCGCATGCTACCCGATGATGAGGGAAGGCACTCTGAGCTGTATTCAGGACTAAATGAGCCTGATAGTCTGTCAGTATTGGCTCTGGGATAAAGATAATAATTTATACAGAAAGAATGAACAACTTGACAACCACTGGTCCTCCTTGACCAAACGCAAGCTACCCCAAATCTCGATGATCCACATTTTTCCCTAATGTCCGAAATACACCCAGGGGTCAGACACACCATCTGTGCCATTCCCAGTGGTCCAGGCAAACAACACCTCTCACGTCTTTCAGATGCCAACAGTGTTCAGGTACCGGAAGCACTGAGAAAACCTTTTTGACTAAACAATAAGATTGAGCTGCTGGCCCTTTATCACACACAGGGTCAATGTGTACTATCAGTGTCACACCCAGCGGTACACGTGGTGAGGCCTTAACCCTGTAGCACACCCAGGGACAAGTATACCATCTGTGCAATGCCCAGCCATTTAATCGACGACTAATTCACCCTTCCTAGTGTTTTGACTATCGAAAAATGTTACCTCCACAGGAACACCTCCAAGGCCACATTTGAACTATTCAGTTCGGGCACATAAAATAAGTAACATGCCAGATTTCTGTCTCAGCCTTGCATTGAGACAATGTGAGCCAGTGGGTAGTGTCCAGATGTCCGGCATGAGGGGTGTAAGAAAAGCAGTGGCCTTTGCACTGATTACATCCAGATTGGACTATTGTAATAGTATAAATGCAGGGACCACTAAACAAACTCTTCACAAACTGCAAGTAGTACAACGCACAGCCCCTAGACTAGTGCACAAATTGCCACCTTGTTTATCAGCCTCAGCAGTCCTTAAAACACTCCATTGGTTGCCAATCCACAAGAAAGTTCTTTTTAAAATCATTTTGCTTACTTTTAGAGCCTACAGAGCAATAGGACCAGAGTATCTTACGGCCAGATTCACTCATCAAACAAACTCACGGTCCCTGAGGTCTTCATCTGCTAACCTGCTTAAACCTCCCACTTTTAGGCTCAAGACTAAAGGAGGCAGATCTTTTGCACTTTTAGGGACTAAGGTATGGAATCAGCTTACCATGAAGTTGAGGCACGCTGATTCGGAGCCCCTCTTCAGGAAACTATTGAAGATGTGGTGTTTTACAACCTCTAATTCCACAAGTCATTCATTAATTAGATGAATCCGCTGTAGGTCTATCTCACTGATACTGAGTTGTAGCTTTTTTTCGCCAACTGCTACAACTTTTTAATTGTTCTGTACTGCATAGCACAAGGATGCTCCCTTGGGAGTGACAGTAGCGCTCTACAAATGCCAGATTAATTAATTACTTCAGTCATTCATTCATGATCACTGTGTGTAATGTGTGTGTTGTGTTCTGATTGGCTGTGTTTTCCTAACACCATGTGGCATCTGACTTTATGGTGTTTTGGGAATGCGAGCACCCCTCCAGCCATGTGTGCTTTACTGGGGACAATTTCCCTGACCATTGTGGTGTCGTTGAGCTTATCTGGGAAATGAACCTGAGATTCCTGTTTGCGCGTTTTGTCTGCCGGCTATGTGCCACCCCACCTGTGACCTAAAATCACTGAGGGGCCTGGGTTGCAGAGTTTGCCTGATCACATATTTTAGAGTCGGGGTTGATGGAGAGTTCATGATGGGTGAATTTGACAATAGCAATTTCATTAGTGTATGCGAGTGTGCCATCATAAACATTAGCATTGTTTTTATCAAATATCAGCACTATATATCACCAAAACTTTGCGTATATTCGATTGCCCAGATTTAGATAGAAACAACCCAATTATAATATTCCTTTGACATGTGTAAACAACTATTGAATTCTCACTTCACACCTCTGATCGTTGTCAGGGGTGCATATAGTTGCAAAGACTGCTGTCTCCCATCTCCAGGTATTTTTTGAAATCTTCTCTGAGCTCTGAAAAGTGTGGAGCTGGCTATTTTTGTTAAAGGGAATAGCTTTTGAAAGAGTGGAGCTTTCGTGCCCCTGTGCTGTGGTGGAAAAATATTTGTTCTGCTGCTCATGGTTGCTCAGGGGGGCGGACCACCACTGTTCAGGAGCCATCACTGCCATGCCCTGTTGACAAAATCCCTGTCATCGCAGGAGCACCAGCCATAGCAGCAGATATTCCACGATGTAGGACTGCCTTTTACCTGCTGTCAAGGATAAGTACAGTCCTGCAATTGCCCCTGCTTGGCAGTTAGTGAAACTCTTTCATTGCATGGTCATGGCACACTGAACCATTTGCAACAGCTGGACTTCCCTCCATTCCAGCCACATGAAACCGAAACCTGCATGGGCTTAGCAGCAGAAACTGTGCATTGACTGAAGTAAGGAAATATTGCTTGTTTACACAAAGGTGGACATTTTTCATATTGCTTGACGAAGTAGAACGCTTCACCTGTAAAAAGTTTGAAATTTCCCCAACTTCACCAACTTTATGGCCAAAGCATAACAATGTCCACAGCAACTTGAGAAAAGTCCAGGCCATTATGAAATTAAATGAAGTGGAAAAAGACTTATGTAGCACTCTAAACCCAGATATACCAAAGTGATGGGACAGAGGAACTTCTGAACCCCATCAGGATAAAACCCACCCCAAAAACATTAGAAAATAAAAGGTGGGATCACCGCCAAGAGAGCGAAAGACAGAACAGGCCTAATCTAAAAGGCAAGGAGAATATAAACAACCTACGAGGTAAAAAAAGGCAGGTCTTTAAGTTTCTTCTAAAAGAAGCGAAGGGGTTGATCTCTGCAATGTGGGTTGGCAGTGTGTTCCATAGCATAGTGGTGGCAACGGAAAAGAAGCGTGCTCCCCATCTAGACTTCCAGGATTTCGTAACAGTTACTTTCCAACATGAGGGCGATCTTAAAGATCTAGTTAGTCTGTACCAGTATAAGGATGATCTAGTTGCTAAGGGCCCTTTTTGGTGTAGGGCTGAATGGACTGGTTTCAATGATTTAAACATGACAGGTTTCCTTACAGAAAGCCAGTTCAGACTATGAAGACCTTCCCCCACTGAGAGAAAATTTGGTATGTTCAGTACTAGGCGAACTCCCACATTTTGAACCATCCAGAGCTTGTTCAATGAGATGCTGTTTATATTGAGGTATAGTGCATTACAGCAGTAGCGGCTCATGGAGGGAGTGCTGCGGGGCGTTGAGGTGGGGTGGGGCAGGGCGGGGCTGGGGAGGGGCAGGGTGGGGGGTAGTAAACTACATCATACGGCCGAACAGAGTCAAGTAACGAAATAAATAAATTAAATGAATTTCGCTGCACGCGCTGCATCACGTTGGGCAATGCAGCGGACGCAATGTAATTCAATTTATTTCTTTATTTAGTTACTTAACTCTGTGCGGCCGTATGCCATAGTTTACTACCCCCCACCCTGCCCCTCCCCCGCCCCACCTCACCGCCCCGCAGCACTCCGTCCACGAGCTGCTACTGCATTACAGTAATCTATTCTTGAGCCAATCAGTGCAATATATAAATATATATATATATATAATATGTGATCAAGGCCGACGCTTCCGCCGAAACGCCTCTTGACTGGCAGTTGAGAGATCAATACATTCAATTTATTTTGCCACCAAGATGAGTTCGCTTTTGTTCCTTTTCGCCATACCAGGAAGTTCAGGAATGATTGTTTGCAGAATATCTGAAAGAAAGGTTGTGGCATGCTGGTGTGCTGCCACATCGCTAGTGGTGCACGGCATAACAGCGCCACTGCTAGCGTTTGAAATTTCCAAATATCCTCCCCAAACTCCATAATGAGAAAGGTAGCCAGCACTCAAAGTCAGGGGATTACATCCTGTTTATTCAGTCAGACCACCTCGGGCACAGGACCATCAGAGAGACATGTTTCGGCAGTAACACTCCCTCTTTCAATCTTAAGTGCTCCATACTGGGGCTCTATTTAAACATTAAAATCAATTGACATAGAAGATGCACTATTTTTGAACAACAAACCTGTGCAAATACTGCAAAGGACAACTCAACTTCAAAGCAATAAAACACAATTTGGCTCTCAGTATTTAGTGACAACAAAATTAATGCTCATCATGAGTTTGCCTAAGAAAATATTTAACTTGCAGCCAGTGCTACTGGGCACTATTCATGTGGTTAGAACAATTCAAAGTGCTTCCAAGTCCCATCATGCACCTTATTAGCACATGTCACAGACCTGACTGGAATATAGTTCGAGTCCTCGGCTGCATAAAAGGCATTTAAGTGCCTTTAAATTAATCAAACAACACGCACTAATATTGACTTTTCAAACAATATTAATCACAATAATGCCGTCTTTCAATCCCACTCAAGAACTTCTATCATGTGGATCATTCCTTCATCCTCGAGGGACATCCAGCCCTCACAATCTAAATAAAACCCTCCTCTCAGAGTTTATGTTTTGCACACAAAGGCAGCAGTGAAAAATATAACTTCAAATTTTGTGTCGTGTGTGGCTCAGTCCAGCACTCAGTATTTTAGTCCCATGACCCCACCTCTAAGCCAGTGCCATCCACAGTGCCCAGCTCCAAAACAAGGGAGGTATTCCTAGGATGAGGTTGAGCCAAATCATGGAAGAACTCTAGTCCCCACCAAGGGAGCCTCTGCTCCCAGTAATGAACCTTCCCTCCACTTATATCATTTCCTCGACTCCATCACCACTCTCCTTGCATGGGGGCACGCTTGACTGTTACATCTGAAAAAAAGTTGCCGCATGCTGCCAGATTGCTAGTGGTGCACTGCAAAACAATGCTACCACAACGATTTGCTAAGAAGAAAACTTATAACCGGGCCTTCTCGGGTATGGCACCCAGGATTTGGAATGCACTGCCACAGAAACCAGACTTAATCCGTCTTTTGACTCTTTCAAATAATAAGTGAAATCTATTTTCTTATCTAAACTCACATGAACTCTATACATAACTTGTATTGCGATTGTGTGCATTCACTGAACTGTTCATTCCCTACATATGCCCATAAAGCGCTCTGATACCTGCAAGGGTCTTGTTCGCGCTATACAAAACCTTCAAATAAACAGCACTAGACATTTCAAAAAATCCTTCCCAAACTCTAAGGTGAGAAAGGTAGCCAGCAATCAAAGTCAAGGGATTACATCCTGTTTATTCAGTCAGGCCATTTCAGGCCCAGCACCACCTGAGAGGCGCTTTTCAATCTAAAGTGCACCATATTGGTGTTCTATTTAAACATTAAAATCAATTGACATAGATAATGCACTATTTTTAGAAGCTGAACAACAAACATGGGCAAATACTGCAAAGGACAACTCAACTTCAAAGCAATAAAACACCATTTTGCCTCCCAGTATTTAGTGACAACAAAATGAATACCCATCATGAGGTTGTCTAAAAAATATTTAACATATATATGTGTACATATTTTACCCTTTAGTTTACCCTATATTTTACCCTATAGTTACAGTTAGTGTCACCAGAGAGTGGGATTTTTTAAAAATGTTTGTTCCTTAATAACTTTGTAACTGTTTGACAAATGTATGTGAAACTTTGCAGACCTGTTACACCCGTTTCATTGTCAGAGGACTGAAAGTTTCACAGCGTTTGGTCAAGGGGTGCAAAGAAAATAGTGGGTGTCACACAATGGGCTTGAAATCCAATGCATTTTACATAGACTTATGTATTTGCACGTAGCACAAAAATGACCATTTGGATTTTACTGAAATTTGACAGCGTTAGATATTACGGTTTGCAGATGATTCTTTTGGGAACTGAAGGTAGGTAGAGCAAGTGTTTTTCAAGTTGTAAGTGATATCTTGTAGCACTATATAACTAAAAGTAGCAAGGAAACCCAAAAAAAAAAAAAACTAGATTGGATATGTAATGTTTCAGATTAACTACATGAACGACTGAAAGACCCATTTATGGTCACATGCTAATGGAAACCTATAAATAAATAGATAACGAGTAGAATTCATCTTAATCTACATACGTTTTCTTCCCATGCTCTTACGCCCACAAAATAAAACTGGCCCAACAAGCCTGTGCTCAAAAATGAAAAATTGACCTAGCAGCAAGCCACACAAATTGCTATTTGGAGGACATAATAATTGATTACTAGGGAAAAAATAACAATCTCAATTTTCATAACAATAACAATTGCCTTTCATTCACTTTGACCTTTTTGTGTAGCACAGTCCTACTAAAAGTAGCAAGGAAGCCCCTAAAGAAACTAGACTGCATATATAAAGTTTCAGATTTACTTCATGAACAATTGAAAGACCCATTTATGGTCACATGCTAATGGACACCTATAAATAAATACATAATGAATAGAATACATCTTAATCTACATACGTTTTATTTGCATGCTCCGTACTCCTGTGCAACAAAATGAAAAATTGCCCTAGAAGTGAGCCACACAAACTACTATTTGAAGTACATGATAATTGGTCACAGGAAAAACAAATAATCTCAATTTTTATAACAATAACAGTGATTGCCTTTTATTATCTTTGTCCTTCATGTGTAGCGCAATCCTACTAGAAGTGGCAAGAAAAGTTTCAGATTTACTACACAGACAACTACAATACTTAATGCTCACATGGTAATGGAAAACTATAAACAAATACATAACAAATAATATACAACTTAATCTACATACATTTTCAATAAAGAAAGACACTGTACTAGAACTACGTATGCATTCTCCACTAAAAACTGTTTACTTCAATTCACTAATCTTTTTTTTCTGGTTTTGTATCCTCATGCACAATACCATTTTGTCCAGTCTTCATTCTATTTGTAATCAAAATGAAAATCTTCACTTTCAAAGCAAAGGGCTTATCAACTACTCTCTCAATTTGTTCTTTCTGTTTCAGTGCCTCTCTCCTTTTTCTATACTTTTTCATAGTTCTCAGTAGATCTATAACTACTCTACTATGAAACATCCTGGCACTGATTTCTTTAAACTGTTTCTGTGCCCATCTTTGTTACATTCTTTCCTGTTCTTGTTATATAGATTTTGTCCACTGTTATTCTTTCTCATAGTCTGAATTTTATTTTCATTATTTTGTAATCTTTGTAAATGTCCACATATATTTTTAAGAAATGACATTGACCAGTAGCCAACGTACCAACTACTTTACTACAGGCTTACACATAATACAAACTGTTTTTATGCTATGTTGCAATTTAAAATCTACAGATACTTTTAGCTACATAACTACAAGCACTTACTATCAAACCAAAACCAAAACACAAAACTTAATTTATTAGTTAACTTTTAATATTATAGCATTCTCTCCTACAACACTGCTGCACCATATCTTAGTTCTCACTTATACATAGTAAAAGACCACTTATGCCTTTTGTAGTACATTTTAAAATAAACATCAACCAAAGTGTAAAACTACACACAGTGTCTCAATACTCTAAATCCAAAAACACCACATAAGAGCTAGTTCTGTGCTTCTCTACTATCACAGGTAGCTTTAGTGTTTCAGTATTTTCCTACTTAGATGTATCAGATTTATATTTTGAGAAACACCGTATATACAAATTTGCACATTAATCTGTATCACAGCATGTAGCTCTCTAATTCTTCCAAGTACATGCATACAGTTAGAGACACGTTACACATATAATTCGGATGTATGACGTTACAACGCACACTTTTACAACGCATGCACTTACAACGCATTTTTTACAACGCATAATCCATTACAACGCATGACATTACAACGCATGACACTACAACGCATTTTTAAAAAATACCTTTACAACGCATTTCCATTACAACGCATACTACCTTTACAACGCATACCATTACAACGCATAATATTTAATTGCATTTAAGGTAAGTATTAGATAGTATAGGGGTTAAAATTACTTTTCTAACTCCAGGGGGTGCAACAGTAGGGTAAGTGTTGGATAGTATAGGGGTAAAAATTACTATTCTAACTCCAGGGGGTGCAACAGTAGGGTAAGTGTTGGATAGTATAGGGGTAAAAATTACTATTCTAACTCCAGGGGGTGCAACAGTAGGGTAAGTGTTGGATAGTATAGGGGTAAAAATTACTATTCTAACTCCAGGGGGTGCAACAGTAGGGTAAGTGTTGGATAGTATAGGGGTAAAAATTACTATTCTAACTCCAGGGGGTGCAACAGTAGGGTAAGTGTTGGATAGTGTAGGGGTAAAAATTACTATTCTAACTCCAGGGGGTGCAACAGTAGGGTAAGTGTTGGATAGTATAGGGGTAAAAATTACTATTCTAAGTCCAGGGGGTGCAACAGTAGGGTAAGTGTTGGATAGTGTAGGGGTAAAAATTACTATTCTAACTCCAGGGGGTGCAACAGTAGGGTAAGTGTTGGATAGTATAGGGGTAAAAATTACTATTCTAACTCCAGGGGGTGCAACAGTAGGGTAAGTGTTGGATAGTATAGGGGTAAAAATTACTATTCTAACTCCAGGGGGTGCAACAGTAGGGTAAGTGTTGGATAGTGTAGGGGTAAAAATTACTATTCTAACTCCAGGGGGTGCAACAGTAGGGTAAGTGTTGGATAGTATAGGGGTAAAAATTACTATTCTAACTCCAGGGGGTGCAACAGTAGGGTAAGTGTTGGATAGTATAGGGGTAAAAATTACTATTCTAACTCCAGGGGGTGCAACAGTAGGGTAAGTGTTGGATAGTATAGGGGTAAAAATTACTATTCTAACTCCAGGGGGTGCAACAGTAGGGTAAGTGTTGGATAGTATAGGGGTAAAAATTACTATTCTAACTCCAGGGGGTGCAACAGTAGAGTAAGTGTTGGATAGTATAGGGGTAAAAATTACTATTCTAACTCCAGGGGGTGCAACAGTAGGGTAAGTGTTGGATAGTATAGGGGTAAAAATTACTATTCTAACTCCAGGGGGTGCAACAGTAGGGTAAGTGTTGGATAGTGTAGTGTAATATTATGCGTTGTAATGGTATGCGTTGTAATGGTAGTATGCGTTGTAATGGAATGCGTTGTAAAGGTAGTTTTTAAAAATGCGTTGTAGTGTCATGCGTTGTAATGTCATGCGTTGTAAAGGATTATGCGTTGTAAAAAATGCGTTGTAAAGGTAGTGCGTTGTAAAAGTTGCGTTGTAAAGGTTGTTCCCCATATAATTCACCAGATGGTTCTTAAAGAGTACATATTGCTCACTAAAACTCCCTGGATGATTGAATGAGTGCATAGATAGTGCCTACATAATTCTCTCATAATATAGGCAGTGTCTGCATGATTCCCTGAGTATGTACAAACTACATTGGTGGTTTCACATCGCTACTATCTTGGTGATGTGATGAATGTATGGGTGTTGCCTGCGTAGTTCAATGAGTACATAATTAATGTTTGTGTGATTGGGTGATTGAATAAGTCAAGATATCACACTTGATATATTATTGCATACATGGTTCTTTAAGAGTATACATTGCTCTGTTACTCAGCGTCCACATGCATCAATATGTTTCTAAAACTGAAAACAACAATACAACAATTCACACCTTTTGAAGCACAAAACCTATTCCTAATGGCATACCTACATCAGTTAGAAAATATTTCTTCTGTTTTTAAAACATATATTCGGGAATTCTCAAAGAAAAGTTACATGCCAAGTGAAGCTAGCATGCAAACTCTCAAAAGACATTCTTCGCTATTACCACGCCCTAATTTTAAACAGAGCATGTTGAAAGAAATGTACCACCCTCTCTATATACATGACATGTTCAACAGCCTTGAAGAACATAAATCACCATGTAAACATATATGTGATTTCATAAAAGGATATAAACACCTTCAGGCCATCTTTCCAAAAATATATAGTTCTCTGCATCTTTAATTAAACTCAACAGTCTCATCATAAATATACCTATCTGCAACCAGAAACACATATCTCACCATCTAAACATATGCAAACTGATCATATAAGTTGAAAACCACATTGACAAGCACTTCCTAATTCATACCTAAAAAGTATTACTTCTTTATAATTTAGATACAGGCACAGCAGATTTTCTTATGTTTTATTCATGACTATAGTTCAATAATGTGACTAAAACTGCCACAACTCCCAGAATGTAAATAACTTAGATGTATCTATTCTGCGCATAATGCTTAGACATTTAAAACATGCTCATTGTTAAAGTTATTGCTGATGGTAATTTTAACGAGTACAAACATCCTAAACACATACCCTCTGCTAGATACAGTTCCACTCGATACATTCTTTTTTCACATCACTGTGATACTCTTTATAATCAAACGTCCATATACATCTTCATTTCTAATGTACATTTTTTATATAATTAAAAAGTTATATACATACCAGTGAATTGAGTTTGTAGATATTATTGTTGTTTTAGCTCTTTCTGGATAGTTCTGACACTGTTAAGATTTGCAAAAACTAAGCACAAGGACAGTACACCACTCTCATAGAACACAGCTGTAAAATGGCAACCTCTTCAACTTTCCACTCTATCATCATGAGAAAGGCAGCAAATGAAAACATGTCTTTTATTTTAGACTACTGCGTCTCCACTTGTGAATGGTTAGCACCTGTCAACCCCTTCCCTCTCTTTCAAAACGAGGTTCCTGTCGGCGCTTTTTCGTGATGTTTTCACAATTATCATGGAGACATTGCGAAAACAAATTGGAGTTCAAATCTGTAGCTAGCTTCCTTTATTTCAAATTTAAGAATTGAACAACAGTTTATTACACAGTCCTGAGTTAGAGATTAAAGCTTGCCATTACTTAAATTGTGTCATCAATTCTCAATTTTTTAAAACATATTCTGTCTCTTTAACACCCTTCCCCTAATACACTCTTAGGTCAGTGTACCTAGCAACCCAGTGGAATCAGTAGGTCACAAGTTCACAGCACATTCTAGAAGGAACATTCTATTTCCAGATAAGATACAGCAGGTGTGCTTTACTACACAGATTGAAAAGCATATCCATATCTGTATTACATTTCCTATTTTAAACAACAGCCAACAATAAGACTTCTTGCTAAGGCATCCAACACACTACCCACTTTTATTCACTTTATTGCTGACAGCATCCAATGATATATATCTTTAAAAAATAAATAAAAAATAAATCCTTCATTCTCACTGCTTTTCCTTTGGAAAACTAAATCATTGAGCTCCAGCCTTCTCCTGGCTATTATGGCTCCTTTACTTCAAAATGCTGAGAGTTGGGTTTGTGGGCCACAGTATATATCTATTGGGCTAAAGAGGCTGCAAAAAGAGAGGTATTGACAGGGACTTGGGTTTGCCAAATGTGCACATTACTTAGTTTGGCAAGAGAGAGTTAAAGTTTCATCAGTTGCTGGCTTTGGTTGAATCCATTGTGGATTCCCAAGCTCCTCACCTCTAGATTGTGCACTATGGTGACAATGACCTAGGCACATTGACTTTGGTAGGGCTGGAGACCCTAATAAAGAAACCCTCACACTTTATTGGTGTACTCTAATAGATACCAAAGACAGAAATGAAAGTGGTCAAATCAATTCCGTCCACAGATTGACAAATCCAGAAAACATCTTAATAAAATTAAACCCTTAGCAACAAAGGAGCATGTAAATATCAATCCATCATTTATACAATAGTTCAAAGAATCATAATCTTGATCCGCTCGCTCATTACGATCCAATCACAAATGGTCTTTTGGGAGTCTTTTGGTTGCTTTTTTAATTCCACATTTTATTCAATCCATGATACATCAATAGAAGCAGTCAAATCAATCCAGCCAACGCGTTTTGTCCTATATGGACATCATCAGGGCTAATCCGTAATAACCTTACTCTTTCATGACTCCTGCTCCTCTGGTGTTCATACTGCCACCAAGAGTCAGCCTAACTGGGCATACCACTGACCTTGCCTGAGCCGCAAGGGACATCCAAGCACTATTAGCCAACTGATCTATTTTGACTAAGGAATTTTGACTAATACCATGACTGTCTGTGAATAAGAATGCAAGCGCTCATCTTTCTCCTAGGCACTGCCACCGCATTGATCCTCAATGCTGCAAAAAATGTTATGCTGATTGGACTCTGGAAAAATGATGCCTTGTAATGGGACTCAGAAAGTCTTTGCCAACCAATATTCACAATATGGCTTCCAACACTGTGAACATTATGCCTTTTCTTCTCCTTGGGGTAGCCTTCTTCACATGCTCAAAATGACACTTGTTTTTTCACATGGGTACCTCTGGGTACTAAAAGATCCTTATCACCTGTGGAGTACCCCTGGGGTCCTTTCAGCCCCCAGTCATCTTTACACTGTACATGGAGCCACTTAGTGCTCTACTTGTAGACAACAGCATTTATTATTCAGCAATATGCCAATGATACACTTCTCTTCTTGAATGTTTGCTCTGCTTCAGACATCCAATGCCTCAAACACTGCCTGTACATCATCCAGACCTGATGTGAAACATCTACCTGAAGCTCAATCCAACCAAAATATAATTATTTTTATTTGCTAAGAACAAGAAACAAGAAACAGTACACATCTGGCTCAGTGACATACACCTTGATGGCTTTAAACTCCAACTTTCATTGAATGCCAAATCACTTGGATAAAACACACCCACAAGTATCACATTGCCAAAAAACCAAAGTTGAGACTGTACCAATTATCTCTTCTAAAGAAAGTCAAACCCTTGGTTGCAGAAAGTGACTTCAGAACTTCTGTTCATGCTGACGTACTATGAATGGTGGTAAAGCCCTGCTCCATGCCTTTCCAGACTCCACACTGGAACTCCTTTTGGGTATCCTACATAGCACAGAACATCTCCTCTTGTGACTGGCCTAGGCCCATCCCGATGGAAAGCCATTGACTCCTGTAGCCAGCCCTCAACATCTTCAAAACCAGCTGCATCATTTACAAAAAATTGATAATGAGCAGCTCAGCTTATCTTGCAGACAAGTTCACCATTTCTGGTGGTTCTCAGCACACTCATAGCCAGGACAGCATCAGACTTTAGACTACGAAGTGTGAAAAAAAAGGCAAAACAAGGCAGCAGAACTTTTTTCATCCATGCACCTAGCATCTGGAACAGCATCCCCATATCTTCCAGGACTGCCCCAATGCTGTTCCAATTCAGGAAGGACTTGAAGAAGCACTTCTTTAAAAAAACACCATAACACACTGAATTAACCATCCACAAACCAGGTACCACTCCTATCACTCTTTGACTTTGTGCTTGTCATTAACCCTGTACACCTCTGATGCTTTTTGGAGGTATGTGCTGTAGAAATACCACATAGATAAATAAATATATTCCACAGTTTACCATCATCTTCCTGGTTAAGAAACCAGTGGGTAAGTAACCAGGATTCAGTGCACTAGCTATGAAAACCAATGCTGTTAACCTCACTGCAACTCAAGACATGCTCCTAGCTTATATATCTTTGGTACATGTAATTAATTTCACAGTGGCATCCTCTGTCAATCACTTCTGCAGGACCTGCCAGACCTTCTGTATCAAATCATATAGTCCTCCATATTGACCTCAAACCTTTGCAAAGTCTACTTCCTAATCAAGTTGAGTGCCAGCTGATTTAACCAATGTGCCTAAAACTCCAAAGGCCTGTCCTCAGCATCTAGAACCCTCCTCCTCAACTTGTACAATTTGCATTGAGACAAAGAGTCAGTGATGTGTTGCACTTTTCAACAAAGCATTCAGCAGAAGAAATGTTCAGCTTCACAAATTGTAGTGTTAACACCCTAAACAACATCTTTGGGTGGGTGCAGGTGGCCAAATGCCTGTTCAAGACGTGAAGGACAGACACGTTTTCAGACCAAAAGATAATATTCTTGTTCTTCAAAGGATCATCCCAGATTGACACCACCACTAAGATCCATAATAGCTCGAAAATGTTTATGCTAGTTTCATGCCTCAACTCTTGGCCTCTCCATTGCACATGCATTATTGCCCTTGTTGGCCCAAAACCCACCACTCTCTGACACATTAGTGTAGAGATCCACATGCATATCACAAGCCCCTATCGCCACTGCAACATCACTTTTTTGGATGTTGTGGTCGCGATAAGGGCTTCGCCTTATTAACAAGGCAGCGTTAAGCCACTTAACATGGCTTAACACTGCCTTGTAGATAAGGTACCCTTTTATGCTATACTTAGCGTGAAAGCGGAGGGCAATGGGTGTTGTGGTGCACGTTTCACCACACCAGTCATTGATTTTGACGCTGCTCCAAATTTCAAAAGGGTGGCGTAAATATGGGGCAGCGCCAAAATTAAGACCAGGGAAAACCCTGTCTTACCCTGGAGAAACAAGGAGAAATGTTCAATTTCTCCTTGTTTTTGCAGTTTCCATGTGTCCTTCGTTGTGCAGCACACATGGAAACAGCAAAACGCCAGTGATTGTTTATATGAAGGAAAGTGTCCCTTCCTGCACCTAAACAATCATTAAAAAATGACGTTTTGCAACTTCTATGTGTGCTGCATTAAGCAGCACACATAGAAGTTACAAAACCCCATTTAAAGATTGTCTATGTGCAGGAAGTGACACCTTCCTGCACATAAGCAATCTTCCCCTGCAACGCAGACACCCTTGCACTGTGGTGCAAGGGTGCCTGCATTAGCCATAGGCAGCTAAATTTAGTGCCAGTGCAGGGGGAAAGGCAGGGCTGCACCATATTGTTGTAAATATGGTGCAGCCCTGCGTTTCAGAAGTGGCGGATGCGGCATTAAGCCAAGAAGGCTTACAGCACGCTTCCATTTTTAATATGCCCCACAGTGCTTTACTGGAAGCTCTCTTCCCTTTCAACAGTTAAATCTTGTTGAAGGTTGCCAAGAAGTCACTCCACACTCTTACATTTTCTTTTATTCCCTTAGACTAACTACTAATGAAGGACTTGTGAATCAGTCCTCCCATGGCTCTTTCCAACCTCCAACAAAATGGCCTCTCAGGTGAAGTCACTCTTCAAAATTCAACAGGCCAATCAACATTAAAGTTAACATCCGTGTGTTTCTTTCAAAGCCATCCTAAGTAAATAATTAATATGGTTGTACATGGATTCAACACACCATTAACAAACATAAACAACAGCCAACAATAAGACTTCTTGCTAAGGCATCCAACACACTACCCACTTTTATTCACTTTATTGCTGACAGCATCCAATGATATATATCTTTAAAAAATAAATAAAAAATAAATCCTTCATTCTCACTGCTTTTCCTTTGGAAAACTAAATCATTGAGCTCCAGCATTCTACTGGCTATTATGGCTCCTTTACTTCAAAATGCTGAGAGTTGGGTTTGTGGGCCACAGTATATATCTAATGGGCTAAAGAGGCTGCAAAAAGAGAGGTATTGACAGGGACTTGGGTTTGCCAAATGTGCACATTACTTAGTTTGGCAAGAGAGAGTTAAAGTTTCATCAGTTGCTGGCTTTGGTTGAATCCATTGTGGATTCCCAAGCTCCTCACCTCTAGATTGTGCACTATGGTGACAATGACCTAGGCACATTGACTTTGGTAGGGCTGGAGACCCTAATAAAGAAACCCTCACACTGTATTGGTGTACTCTAATAGATACCAAAGACAGAAATGAAAGTGGTCAAATCAATTCCGTCCACAGATTGACAAATCCAGAAAACATCTTAATAAAATTAAACCCTTAGCAACAAAGGAGCATGTAAATATCAATCCATCATTTATACAATAGTTCAAAGAATCAAAATCTTGATCCGCTCGCTCATTACGATCCAATCACAAATGGTCTTTTGGGAGTCTTTTGGTTGCTTTTTTAATTCCACATTTTATTCAATCCATGATACATCAATAGAAGCAGTCAAATCAATCCAGCCAACGCGTTTTGTCCTATATGGACATCATCAGGGCTAATCCGTAATAACCTTACTCTTTCATGACTCCTGCTCCTCTGGTGTTCATACTGCCACCAAGAGTCAGCCTAACTGGGCATACCACTGACCTTGCCTGAGCCGCAAGGGACATCCAAGCACTATTAGCCAACTGATCTATTTTGACTAAGGAATTTTGACTAATACCATGACTGTCTGTGAATAAGAATGCAAGCGCTCATCTTTCTCCTAGGCACTGCCACCGCATTGATCCTCAATGCTGCAAAAAATGTTATGCTGATTGGACTCTGGAAAAATGATGCCTTGTAATGGGACTCAGAAAGTCTTTGCCAACCAATATTCACAATATGGCTTCCAACACTGTGAACATTATGCCTTTTCTTCTCCTTGGGGTAGCCTTCTTCACATGCTCAAAATGACACTTGTTTTTTCACATGGGTACCTCTGGGTACTAAAAGATCCTTATCACCTGTGGAGTACCCCTGGGGTCCTTTCAGCCCCCAGTCATCTTTACACTGTACATGGAGCCACTTAGTGCTCTACTTGTAGACAACAGCATTTATTATTCACCAATATACCAATGATACACTTCTCTTCTTGAATGTTTGCTCTGCTTCAGACATCCAATGCCTCAAACACTGCCTGTACATCATCCAGACCTGATGTGAAACATCTACCTGAAGCCCAATCCAACCAAAATATAATTATTTTTATTTGCTAAGAACAAGAAACAAGAAACAGTACACATCTGGCTCAGTGACATACACCTTGATGGCTTTAAACTCCAACTTTCATTGAATGCCAAATCACTTGGATAAAACACACCCACAAGTATCACATTGCCAAAAAACCAAAGTTGAGACTGTACCAATTATCTCTTCTAAAGAAAGTCAAACCCTTGGTTGCAGAAAGTGACTTCAGAACTTCTGTTCATGCTGACGTACTATGAATGGTGGTAAAGCCCTGCTCCATGCCTTTCCAGACTCCACACTGGAACTCCTTTTGGGTATCCTACATAGCACAGAACATCTCCTCTTGTGACTGGCCTAGGCCCATCCCGATGGAAAGCCATTGACTCCTGTAGCCAGCCCTCAACATCTTCAAAACCAGCTGCATCATTTACAAAAAATTGATAATGAGCAGCTCAGCTTATCTTGCAGACAAGTTCACCATTTCTGGTGGTTCTCAGCACACTCATAGCCAGGACAGCATCAGACTTTAGACTACGAAGTGTGAAAAAAAAGGCAAAACAAGGCAGCAGAACTTTTTTCATCCATGCACCTAGCATCTGGAACAGCATCCCCATATCTTCCAGGACTGCCCCAATGCTGTTCCAATTCAGGAAGGACTTGAAGAAGCACTTCTTTAAAAAAAAAAAACATAACACACTGAATTAACCATCCACAAACCAGGTACCACTCCTATCACTCTTTGACTTTGTGCTTGTCATTAACCCTGTACACCTCTGATGCTTTTTGGAGGTATGTGCTGTAGAAATACCACATAGATAAATAAATATATTCCACAGTTTACCATCATCTTCCTGGTTAAGAAACCAGTGGGTAGGGGGCGTGGCTAGGCGCCCGTAGGAGATGGCGGTGTCCGGGTGACGGCTCCGTCCGAACCGGAGGATACCGGCGGTTCGCGTACCCGTTTCCAGTAACGGAGGGAAGCCCCTTGCACCGGAAGATGCCAGGCTCACTTTCATCCCCCTTCCGTTCCTAAGGCACAGCTATTTTGGACTTTACAGCCCATTTTACCTCCGGTCGCGGCTTATCATCGGCCGCGACCGCCATTTTGTTTATTTTTGCCCGCGAACGCTTCAGTAGCGCGTCCTAGCGCGCATGGGATTCCTGGATGCCTCGTTCGCACTTAAATGACCCCAGCAGCCTCTGAGGCACAAATGTGGCGGATCAATATTCTAAGGTGACTTTTCTTTATTTTTCTTTTGTAAGGGTGGCCTTTTTCATGGTTTTGACTGGAATTTTTTGGCTCTCCTCATGCACGGCGGCCATTTTATGACCTTAGTCTTTGATACCTACGTCTACAGTTTTTTGTCTGGCACACCTCTACATTAATCTGTCCTTTGGAGCTTTTTTTTAGTTGAACGCTGAGACCTTCTTGCATGTTCTGACTGGAACTTTCACCTCTCCTCATGAAGGGCGGCCATTTTTAGGCCTCTTGTCTCCAACACCTCTGAGTCCAATTTTTCGGCCTGGCATGTTTCTGTATTAATCTGCTTTCTGGTCCTTTTTGAGCCGAGCAATAGGTTATCTTAAGACCTCACGCTACATAGGCGTGCTAATGGCGGATTGCTCCAGTAGAGTTCAAAAGCGTAATTTCATTAAAAATTCCAAGTTATTCACTGCATTAGCCCATTTGGAAGCTTCAACTGAGATGTCGTCGACTGCGGACACCCCCTCACAATCTTCAGCAAAAGCGAACTCTAAGAGGTTAAAAAAGGACCCTCCTTCGCCTCCTAAGTCCTCCTCGCCCATTTCTATGGAATTACTTCTCGAAGAGATACGGGCCTTGCGCCCTTACATGGAAGAGACTAACGCTAAGTTGCAGATTCTCACTGACAACTGGGCTTCGATGGATGAAAGAGTATCGTCGGTGGAGCGTGACGTCTCCTCTCTTCAGGACTCTGCGACCAAGGTCTCCCATATGCACACGCAGATTTCCTCTCTTCAGAAGCAGGTGGAGGACCTTGAAAATCGCAACAGACGCAACAATCTCCGTATTTACGGCTTGGTGGAGGGTTGTGAGGGAAATGATCCCATCAGTTTCTTCAAATCCTTTCTCCCGAAGCTTCTTCACCTACCTGAAGACACCTCACTAAATATCCAACGTGCCCACAGGCTTGGTCGAGCTTCCTCCTCTCCTTCCACGTCAACGAAGCCTAGAGGTGTAATAATGTACTTTCTAGAGTACACAGACTTGCTGAAAGTCCTCTTAGCTGCCAAAGCCTCTCATCGCCTCACATGGTCAGGCTCCACTTTATTCTTTGCACAGGATTATGCCAGGACCACTGCAAACCGCCGTAAGGCCTTCCTTGATATGAGACCTGACCTTCGCTCCATTGGTGCCAGATATGGACTTTTTCATCCTTGTCTATTTAAGGTCACTCATAACAACAAGACTACGACATATGAGGATCCAGCGCGACTTCGAAGCTTCCTGAACTCCTGTGGTCAACATGGCATGGAGATAGCTGGTCCCTCTTCCCACCCACCATGACTTGTTTTTGTAGTTGCAATTTGATCCTCTAATTTGTTCTGCTTTATTGCCTTCATTTTTGCAGGTTCTTCAGATTGTATGACTTCTAGTTAAGATTATATTTCTCATTTTATCGTCTGATAGTGTTGTTCTAGTTCCTCAGTTGGTCATATGTTTTCTTTTTTATCTTCGTTGTGTTCGAGTTTCTAACCATGTTCTTTTTCTCCCTTCACAGATCATTGTTTTTGCGTTCCGTTGTGTTATCTCTGGTTGGACGTCTCCCTCATCCCGACTGCCCTGCCTCTCCCAGTTGGCCCTACCTCCCTCCCCTCATCTCCACATGTATTTCCGTTTGTTCCCAGTTCCTGATTGTATTTTTCCCATGCTACCCCTCGTAAGTACTCTTCATTCCTTATTTATCATGTTTTTTTACGTTCTATGTTTTCTTACCTCTCCTTTCCCCTCGTTGATTTCAGATTTATTGGTGTCATTATCTTTTCCACGGTTCTTCTCCACTTCTCTTTCGTCATTCTTTCTTCTCCCCATTGTTTATTGGCTCTCTTGCTTGTATTCATCTCCCTCTACCTATTTGATTCTCCCTCTGACCTTACTCATCATTATCTTTAAGAATTACTGTATCTTCTTATCATTCTTTTTATTTTCTCGGCTCTTTCCCATTTTTATGGCTTCACTGGTTCCTCTCTCTCTTTTTCTTCTACCCCTGTTCCATCACGTTAATTCTCACCTCACTCTCTTTTTCTCTTGTGCCCTTGCTCGCTGCGAGGTATTTCCTTGCTGTCCTACCTTCCAATTGATCCACTTTCTGATTAATCCTTAATGTCAGTTCGAATTGTTTCCTGGAATGTTAAAGGTCTGCATTCTCCTATCAAGAGACAAAAAATCCTCTCTCATTTAGCCAAATTGAATGTTGACATTGCCTTTTTACAAGAAACCCATTTGTCTGACGCTGAGGCTGCTAAACTCAAGAGAGGTTGGGTGGGTGCTGTATTCTCATCTCCGGGTGATGGTAAGAGGAACGGTGTGGTTGTATTAGTTCGTAAATCTTTTGCTCATTTGCTCTTGACTTCTGAATCAGACCCTGAAGGTAGATGGTTATACGTCAAACTCTCCTCAAAGGGTGCCCCTCTCTCCCTCCTTAATATTTATGCCCCTACTGGTGGTGATCAGATTTTTTGGCGTGCAATGGCCTCCCGTATCACTGAATATATTGATGATAATTTTATTTTAGCAGGTGATTGTAACCTTCCCTTTGACCCTTTTTTAGACAGGAACTCCAAGGTACCTTTTGTCCCTAATAAATCTCACAAGCTTTTTGCTCAAGCGATATCCCAACATAAACTCATTGATGCTTGGCGTCTCTGCAATCCTACCTCTAAAGAATTCACCTTCTACTCCCCGACCCACCATTCCCAGTCGCGGATTGACTATATTTTCCTTTCCCACCATATGTCCCAATCCCTAGCCCACGCTGATATAGGCCCCATCTTATTCTCTGACCATGCCCCCGTTTTGGTAAACATTGACATCCTACCCAAGTCCACCGGACCAAAGAGATGGCGCTTTAACAACACTTTACTCCTCGACCCCAAATTCTCCGCCTCCTTTGTAGATTTCACCACAGAATTTTTCACCATTAATGACACACCCACTGTGCCTAACCACGTTGTTTGGGACGCCTATAAAGCAGCAGCTAGAGGTTTTATCATCAGCTTTGTGGCTACCAAACGCAAGAATGCTCGTAAACGCACCAGTGAACTCCTTTGTACGATTAAAAAGCTAGAGCATTCTTTCTATACATCCCATTCGCAAGAAAGTCTGACCGCCCTCATTGCTGCTAAGATGCAATTTAACAAACAATCCACTGAGGATGCTTCATTGTATTTGTTGAAATCCAGTTCAAAATTCTATGGTGGTAAAAACAAGGCGGGGAAGGTCTTAGCCAACTATTTAAAAGTCAAACAAAACAAACTGAATATTGAATCTGTTTATGATGCTAATTCTGTTTTAAAACATACAGATGTTGACATTTTAGAGCAATTCTCCCAGTTTTATTCCAAACTCTATTCTTCTGAGACGCACCCCACTGCTCAATCTCTTGCTACTTTCTTTGCCACCATCCAACCGCCTTCCAATTTCCCTGTTGATTTATCTGCCCTTGAATCACCAATCTCCGGTGATGAATTACTCACAGCGCTTCAGTCACTCAAGAAGGATAAGGCCCCTGGACCAGACGGATTCACAGTTGAATTTTATCTGCATTTCTCCAAATTGTTGTTGCCCAGACTCCACTCCCTTATTGATTCCTTCATATTAAACGGTTCTTCCTCAGGTACATTCTCAGACGCCCACATTTGTATTATACCCAAAGAAGGCAAAGACACCCAGCATTGTAAGAACTACAGACCAATTTCTTTGGTCAACATTGATTATAAACTGTATGCCAAATCTCTCGCCATTCGATTAGACCCTTATCTTCCTGAATTGCTAGGCCCTGAACAATCTGGCTTCGTTAAAGGTCGCTACATTACAGATAACACCAGACTTTTGTTTAATGTTCTCTCCAAATCTCCACAATTCCAACATTCACTAGCAGCTATTGCCCTAGACGCAGAAAAAGCGTTCGACAGGGTGGAGTGGACTTTCCTCTTCTCCGCCCTTAAATGGTTTGGATTTGGCCCACATTTCATCTCCTTTATCTCCTTCCTTTATTCCAGTCCTAGAGCGGCGGTTTGTGCCAATGGTCTAGTTTCCTCTTTTTTCAATCTAGGTAGGGGTGTTCGTCAGGGATGCCCTCTTTCCCCTTTTCTTTTTAATTTGGCCCTGGAACCTTTTCTTTCAAAGCTTCATCAGAATCCCAACTTACACGGTTTCCAAATCTCCCACACTAATATTAAACTTGCTGCCTACGCAGACGATATTCTATTATTCATGTCTAATCCCGCAACTTCTATTCCCGCATTCCTAGCTGAAGTTCATGACTACTCCCAGATCTCAGGTTATAAGCTAAACAATGACAAGTGTGAGATTTTACCCCTTACTAAGTTCACTTTTAAACCGGACTTTATGGCATCCAATTTTACTTGGAGCCCCTCACACATCAAATATCTAGGTCTACACATTACTCCCTGCCTCTCCGACACTGTCTCGCTGTGCCTCAATAAATGCACCCAGAAATTATCCGACCTCACTTCCAGATGGCACCCATTATACCTTTCCTGGTGGGGTCGTCTTGATACGATTAAAATGATGCTCTCCCCGTTAGTCCTTTACACCATTTCCAACATCCCAATTCCTATCCCTGCTAAGTTCTTTAAGAAAATTAACACTATTCTCTCTTCCTTTCTTTGGTCCGGCAAAAAAGCACGTATGTCCCTGCTTAGATTGCAACTCCCCAAATCCGAGGGTGGAGTTAATTTCCCGAATTTTCCCGCTTACCACAAAGCATTCCTTTTGCGGCAAGCTTCCCATTGGCTGCAAGACCCTGCTGGGCCGGCCCCCTTATGGGTTATCATTGAGCGGCTTTCTTTATCCCCTTTCACTTTTGCTGAATATCTCTCATTCTCTCGTAAGCCTCACTTTTCCTCCATTCCTATCCACAAGTTCACAGCCAAGTTGCTTCTTTCCACCTCTCCAGGCCCCCCTTCCTCTATAGCAGAGTTTCTCAATTCCACTATCTGGCACAACAATAGTATAACCATCAATCGCAAGCCCTTTTATTGGAAAACCTGGAGACAGAGGGGTCTAATCTGGGTATCTCAACTCTTCTCCAATTCTGATTTCTTATCCTTCTCCGCTCTCAGCCAACACTTCCATCTCCCTCGCTCTTTTGCCTGCAAGTATCTTACGCTTAAAAAGCAGTCATGTCCACTTATGCTCTTCTCTCCAACCCCCTCACGCATGCCCATCCTCCAAATCATACCTCACAGCTTCATTCCTTCTTGCGCACTCACTCTACAGCCTCTTCAATATACCACTCATTTCATACGATTCTCACACCTAGGCCAAAGTCCAAAGTTGAGGAACAGTGGGAATCTGACCTTGCCATCTCTTGGCCCACCTCCCTTTGGGATAAATTATGGACCAAACTTCGCAAGACATCTAGAGCTGCTTCTCTTACACAAACTCTCTTTTTCATATACAACAGGCTTCTCTTTTCTCCCCAGGTGTTGAATAAGAGATTCTCTTCTACACCGGATCTTTGTTGGTCCTGCTCTGCTCCTAAGGCCACTCTTTTTCACATGCTTTTCTCTTGCACTTTCACGCAAAACTTCTGGACACTAGTTTGGGCCCAAATCAATGCCATATTCCACACCACATCCCCCTTCTCTTTTGTCAATATCTTTTTAGGAAGCCTTTCTCCTTGTTGGGATGACATTGATCTTAACACGCAAATTGTTGACTTGTTGTTAGCTGTTGCTTTCCAGCAAATCACCGTCAACTGGAAAAACTTTACGAATATTTCTTTTAAAGCATGGTGGTACAATGTTTGTTACAATCACAGGCTAGATACTGCTTTTGTGCACCCCCTTAGTCTAGCTGCTAAACGACATGATTTATGGCTTCCTGTAACCTTGTATCTAGATACCTGTGCTAAACGCTCCTCTCATGTTTCACCTATTCAGCAAGAGGTCTCTAAGCCTCCCTGAGTGACATTGCTTTTCATTTGTACTACTCTTTTCATATAAGCTACTTTATTGCTCATTAGTACCAGCGCTGCTTTTTGTTACTTAGCCTTAAACTTCTGGTATCCTCTGATTAATTGTATATTTTCATTACCATGTTTTACTTTTCTCCTCTAATTGAAGATATGTTTGTATTCTTTCTCATGTATTGACACCTTTACTTATCCAATAAAAACCTTTTGAACTTAAAAAAAGAAACCAGTGGGTAAGTAACCAGGATTCAGTGCACTAGCTATGAAAACCAATGCTGTTAACCTCACTGCAACTCAAGACATGCTCCTAGCTTATATATCTTTGGTACATGTAATGAATTTCACAGTGGCATCCTCTGTCAATCACTTCTGCAGGACCTGCCAGACCTTCTGTATCAAATCATATAGTCCTCCATATTGACCTCAAACCTTTGCAAAGTCTACTTCCTAATCAAGTTGAGTGCCAGCTGATTTAACCAATGTGCCTAAAACTCCAAAGGCCTGTCCTCAGCATCTAGAATCCTCCTCCTCAACTTGTACAATTTGCATTGAGACAAAGAGTCAGTGATGTGTTGCACTTTTCAACAAAGCATTCAGCAGAAGAAATGTTCAGCTTCACAAATTGTAGTGTTAACACCCTAAACAACATCTTTGGGTGGGTGCAGGTGGCCAAATGCCTGTTCAAGACGTGAATGACAGACACGTTTTCAGACCAAAAGATAATATTCTTGTTCTTCAAAGGATCATCCCAGATTGACACCACCACTAAGATCCATAATAGCTCAAAAATGTTTATGCTAGTTTCATGCCTCAACTCTTGGCCTCTCCATTGCACATGCATTATTGCCCTTGTTGGCCCAAAACCCACCACTCTCTGACACATTAGTGTAGAGATCCACATGCATATCACAAGCCCCTATCGCCACTGCAACATCACTTTTTTGGATGTTGTGGTCGCGATAAGGGCTTCGCCTTATTAACAAGGCAGCGTTAAGCCACTTAACATGGCTTAACACTGCCTTGTAGATAAGGTACCCTTTTATGCTATACTTAGCGTGAAAGCGGAGGGCAATGGGTGTTGTGGTGCACGTTTCACCACACCAGTCATTGATTTTGACGCTGCTCCAAATTTCAAAAGGGTGGCGTAAATATGGGGCAGCGCCAAAATTAAGACCAGGGAAAACCCTGTCTTACCCTGGAGAAACAAGGAGAAATGTTCAATTTCTCCTTGTTTTTGCAGTTTCCATGTGTCCTTCGTTGTGCAGCACACATGGAAACAGCAAAACGCCAGTGATTGTTTATATGAAGGAAAGTGTCCCTTCCTGCACCTAAACAATCATTAAAAAATGACGTTTTGCAACTTCTATGTGTGCTGCATTAAGCAGCACACATAGAAGTTACAAAACCCCATTTAAAGATTGTCTATGTGCAGGAAGTGACACCTTCCTGCACATAAGCAATCTTCCCCTGCAACGCAGACACCCTTGCACTGTGGTGCAAGGGTGCCTGCATTAGCCATAGGCAGCTAAATTTAGTGCCAGTGCAGGGGGAAAGGCAGGGCTGCACCATATTGTTGTAAATATGGTGCAGCCCTGCGTTTCAGAAGTGGCGGATGCGGCATTAAGCCAAGAAGGCTTACAGCACGCTTCCATTTTTAAGATGCCCCACAGTGCTTTACTGGAAGCTCTCTTCCCTTTCAACAGTTAAATCTTGTTGAAGGTTGCCAAGAAGTCACTCCACACTCTTACATTTTCTTTTATTCCCTTAGACTAACTACTAATGAAGGACTTGTGAATCAGTCCTCCCATGGCTCTTTCCAACCTCCAACAAAATGGCCTCTCAGGTGAAGTCACTCTTCAAAATTCAACAGGCCAATCAACATTAACGTTAACATCCGTGTGTTTCTTTCAAAGCCATCCTAAGTAAATAATTAATATGGTTGTACATGGATTCAACACACCAATAACAAACATAGACTTACAGGAACATGCATCATCATAGGGTTTTGCGATTCCTTAATAGCGATTATTAAGGAATCGCAATTAAGGAATAGCAAAACCCTATGCATGTAGGAATCGCTAAAGAAATAGCGATTCCCACAAATTCCTTAATTGCGACTAGCAAATTGCGAGTCGCAATTAAGGAATGTCTTCCCATTCATACCTATGGGCCTCCGGGCCCATAGGAATGAATTGGAGATTGCGGGAGCAATTTGCGAGTACCAGTAGGTACTCGCAAATTGCTCCCGCAATTTCGATGGTGCAAGGGTGTCAAAATGACACCCTATTGCACCCATGTACGTTCACTCTGCACAAATGTTGCACACACACATGCTCTAAGGGCATGTGTGTGGGCAACATGAAACTTAGAAAAATGCAAATAAGTGAATTTTTCTAAGTTATCGCAAATTACCATGAGGTCCAGCCTCATGGTAATTTGCTCACGCTAATAGCGAAATCGCTATTTTTTAAACTGTAATGCATTGCATTTAAGGAATCTCAATTAGGGATTCCTTAAATGCAATCGCTATTTCAGGAATCGCTATTTTGAGATTCCTTAAATAGCGATTTTTGCATTTGGGATGATGCATCCCAAATGAAAAAATACCGGTCGCAAAGGGGCAGATTCTGAGAATCTGCCCGTTTGCGACCGGTTTTGTGCTTGATGCATGTGCCTGTAAGAGTGCACACAATTCAAAATTATTATGTACAGGACACACAGTCACAGAAGAAATTAAAGCCCACTCGAGGCTGAGGAATGAAAGTTTGCTGTTACATCCTAGAGGGAAGCGTAATTGCAAATAGATTATGTTTTTTATTGTTCAAATTTTTACATAGAATTTATCTGGCTCCTAAAGGTTGTGGCACTTCCAAAGCGGCCCAGGGCCTGAGTGTTTGGGATGTCAGACTGCAGTTGGCGATTTCATCCTCAAAGTTTGGGCATGTCCTGGGCTCAGACTCTTATGGGAGTTGATATTAAAGACTTTAGTATTGTACTAAAGTGATCAATAAACTCTAACCCGAAAGTGACATGCTATTAAATGTACTGGAGGATGATGGCTTAATAAACATTGAGAAGTCTTTTTTGCAATTCTGGTTCACATTGAGGAAAAAGTACATTAGGCAAAATTGAGTTATGTATTGCCAAAAGGTGGCTTCATAAGGACAATTGTCATATCCTTGAGATCACAATATATGTGGCAAGAGGCTGTCCACACAAGCGCTACAAGACATGGGACAGCCAAGACAATCACATTGACGAGCAACTGATGATTGACACTGATCCGATGCTCACAAGATTTGAAGGCAATTACACTGTGGGTAAAATGTATATAAACAATTATAAAATATATTCTTTTTTTTAAGTTTAAAAGAACTTTATTAGGCAGAGGAAAATGAGTATGCAATACAAAATATCGGGTAGGAAGGAGAGAGGGGAAGGGAAGGGGGTGGAAGGGTAAGGAGGGGGATTACAGAATACAACATGTCAAAGAAAGTTTACAACAAAGTAGAATTGGTAAGAGAGAGTTTACAATAAAATAGTAATCATGGGCATATTAAAAGAAGTAAATAAATTGCATCAATCCTATCTAGATAATTAGGTACAAAAAGGAACAAAAAAGTAAAAACAAAATGGTATAATGAAAAATTATGGATTTTAGAAGGGTATCATGGGGGTTTAGGAACCTCTTGTTGAGCAGGCGATGGTCGAGAGGAACGAGAAACACAGTTATCTAAATATAACGTAATAGGATGCCATAAGTCTGCACGTTTGGTTGCTGAGTGAACAGAAGAAATAAAAGCATTATCAAGTCTATGATTATGGCAAACATTATACCACCATGCTTTGAAAGAAATTTTGGATGTATTTTTCCAATTAACAGTGATCTGCTGAAAGGCAATGGCAAGTAGTAAATCAACAATACGAACATACATATCTACGTTGTCCCAACTAGGGGATAGACTGCCCAAGAAAAGTTGAGTAAGAGAAAAGGGGATACAAGTGTGAAAGATAACATTAACTTGAGCCCACACCTGTAGCCAAAAATCATGAACATGCTTACAAAGAAATAGCATATGAGGTAATGTAGCACTGGGCGAACCACATGACCAGCAATTGTCTGAGGTATTGGAAAATCGATTGTGTAGTGTAGAAGGCGTGTGAAGTAGTCTGTTGTAAATAAAAAATAGGGATTGTGTCAAGGAAGCTGCTCTAGATGTTTTACGGATTTTTGTCCATATTTTGTCCCATAGAGATATCGCCCAGTTTATTCCGAGATCAGTTTCCCACTGGGATTCAACCTTGGACTTAGGTATGAGTAGCTCATGCGCATGAAGGTGTTTATAAATGAGGGATGCTTTGGGAGTAGCACGCAAGATAGAGTGAAGTTGAGAGATGGGGTCGAGCGGAGCAGGAGTGAGCGGAGAAACCGAGAGTCGCTCATAAACCTCCAAAACCGCAGCCTTGAGTACAAGATACTTAGAAAGAAAGGAAAAAGGCAAATCAAAGGAAGAACGGAGATCAGGAAAAGAGAAGAAGGTGGAGCCAGAGAAGAGCTGCGAGATCCAAATCAATCCTCAGCATCTCCAAGATTTTCCAATAAAAGGGATGGTGGAAGAAAGGAAATCAGCGACCGTTTTAGGGGGGCCGGGGGTAGCAGACAGTAAAAGCTTAAGGGTGTATTTATGGATAGAAGAAGGGAGCAGTGAGGGTTTGCGGGAAAAAGCAAGATATTCCGCAAAAGAAAACGGAGAAAGGAGAGCGCGCTCAACCTTAACCCATAGGGGACAAGGAGACGTGGGATCTTGCAGCCAGAGGGAGGCTTGACGTAACAAAAAGGCCTTCTGATAAGCAGGGAAGTCAGGGAAATTGACACCACCCTCAGAGGCGGGACGGATAAGTCTGGCAAGAGACATTCTGGGTTTTTTAGAGTTCCATAAAAATGAAGATAACGTTGAGTTGACCTTTTTAAAGAATTTCATTGGGATGGGGACAGGAATATTAGAAAGCGTATAAAGAATAATAGGGGAAATCATCATTTTAATAGTGTCAAGAAGACCCCACCAGGATATAAAATATATTCTTAAGTGCTAAGTAGATAGCTATTTTGATTAAATATGGCGACTATATTGTTATGTGAGTCTGCATACTCAATCCCTGTGCCATATGATCTTAGGTTTATGTAAAACTCAAGGTAAAAAGTATTTTTTTAAAACAGTGGCTCATACCCTGTGTAACAAACAGGACTAAACAAGTCGCTTGAGGTGCTTAGGGTGTTCAGCACTGTTTGCTCACACAGTAAACAGCATACAGTGGTGTAGTAGGCTTGCTCCATGCTCTGAGACATATAGGGGTGTATAGTGGTATGTTAGATATGTGTAATATTTTGAGGGATAAAGGGTATAAAGAAGTATAGATTCAGCAGTATGATGAAATGAAGGTAACATATAATCTGAATTTCTAACTAGTGGGCAGTTGTAGTACTGCTCTCTATTAAGAGGAGTCTTTTCGGATGATCAGAGCTATTTGCTCTGTATTTACTGTCATTTGGATAGGATGAGGCAAAGATCTCTATGTATCTTAAGGAGGCCAAAATATGTGATAGTGTGAGTGGTCATGTGAGAGGTTTAGAGTTTACTTTAGTGATACAATGTTCTGGTAGGATTAGATTTGTGGGTATGTTGCTTTGTTTTGCTGTCTTCACTTAAGGCTATTAATATTGCTTTCCTTGTGTTGGGGTGCCTTGACATACATTGAAATGTTGAGAGACTCTCTTGCAGTTAGTGACCAGGTTTTAGAAAATGTAGGGAGGATGCATGTGGATTCTTATTCTCCTGAGGTTTTTCCTTGGGTTTCAGTATGCCTGACTCTGTGTAAGTATATAAGTGAGTGGCATTTTGGTGTTTGTCTGATTTTTTGAAAGAGCAAGCTGATGCATGGGGCATGTACTGCTAATGTTCGCAATGTTTCCCTTCACCTGCTCCTACCGGCGACTTTCAGGTAAACAGCTGGTAACTATGGAATGTATCATTAACCTGATTGCTTAAAGTTAAGCCCGTCAAGAAACATGATATCTAAAGGTCATTCAGGACCCATCTGGTGGCTTGCATCATATTGAAGGTGTTTTTTTTATAACTTAGATCATATTTATTTCCACCTTGTTTGTACGTACTTATGTGGTAATTGTATAGTGTGAACCTAGCCAAAAGGCAGCACTGTACCAGGTCAAAGGCAGAGACACCCCCTCAACTAGTGGTTTTCGCTGTAACTTGGTTCTTGGATCAGAAGTGAACTTTTACTGTATTTGAAGTTGTGTTCTTTAAAGAAGTGTATCTTCAGCTCTTTCCTAAATTGGAGCTGTGTTTGGGCAGGCTTTACGCATATAGGAATTACGTTTTCTTTCTGTTCTTCACCCCAGATAATGCAGAATGCTAGATATATCCATACTATCCTCATCTCTATTCCGTAATTCTTCCAGGAGCTCAGTGCAGCAGCTAATATTGAAAATCAACCTCAAATTAATTTGCAAGGTGGCTGAAGAACTCTTTTCATCACTATCATGTGCATGTGATATTCTTTAAACATTTAACTTTTCCTTGATTTCTTAGGAAGTAGGAGAGGTACTTGAGCAATTCCTTCAATTAGTCTTCCAGTGGAATTCTCTTCTAAAACATTTTATTCTCTTACTATCGTTCTCAAACCAAATAACTAACTAACACTCGGGGGAAAAGCACTTTAACACCCCATCAGCGGAAGAAAGCGCTATAAAAATGCAAACGCTTTTCCCTTCTTTATCCCTCCACTATCCTTCTCAATCCAAATAACTGACTAACATATCCACCACTCAAATTACTTTCATATTTTCACTACACTAATTCACCACTAATCCTTTTTGGGTTCTGAAGTAGCGTGCTACTCACTGAAAAAGCGCTTCAACGCCCCATCAAGGGTAGCGAACTCTATATAAATGCAAACCTTCTTCCCTCATCTATCCCTCCACTATCTTTCTCAATCCCTGACAAACATATCAACCACTCTAATTACTTTCATATTTTACTATACTAATTCACCTCTAATCCTTTATGGGTACTGGAGTAGCGTGCTACTCGCCGAAAAAGCACTTTGATGCCTCGACGGGGGTAGTAAGCACTATATAAATGCAATTTCAATACAATTCATTTTATTAATGAAACTGGGAAAATGTGGAGAGGAACAGAATCATGATGACCTTATTCTGAATACTGCAGTACCTCTGAAATCTGGTGCACGTAACATTTCAAATCATGGCTTCCATACAAGTTGCACGTGGCTAGAGGTTTTATCCTTGCAATTTCCTTTCTTAATACCTGAAGTATTTTAAGCAGGCAAACAGCACACATGGAAATATCATGCAGTAATCCTTCAATGCATTGGGAAAAAGCTAAACAAAGTGCAAACTATGATTTGAAGCGTAAACGGTTTATCCCTTGGGGCAGTTTTTGCACCCTGTTTTTCTGAGTGACTCGGAATTAGGCTGTGATGTATTAACCTCTTCTGATGTTTTTGAAATCCCTGGTGTCATTAAGTTGAATTCTGATAATTAACAGCATGAAGAGGAGTTCAAGAAACGAAACTCCATTCAATTACACCTTCTTAAGACGGTCTCCAGGAATAAAAACAAAACTCTCGACGCCATTTTTCTAGCAGAACTTCAGAGTAGCCAATTATTTCCAAGCACCATCTCTAGGCAACTTCATCAGCACTAATGCGACGCCCTTTAACCCATTTTATATGATCAGCTATGTTTCCGTCCACGTAAAGGTTCAAATCTACTTAATGCATGGAGGCAAGCCATAATTCCGTAATTCAACCCCCACACACATTATCTTTCATGAGAGCACTGACGTACCCGAGATAAGCAGGGACGTTTACTCACACCTGAACTAAAATATTAAAGTAGAAATTCGCCTTCATGCTTTGATCAACTGAATGGAGTAAAACATTTTTGGGGAAAGTAAGCATACATTCCAAATGCATTTTTTAAATTAATTGCATTTAAGCTTATAAACAGTACTTTGCATGTTTAACCATCCTTTCATTCACACATTAAAGAGCACAAACACATACATATTAAAGGCGCACACATGCATTATAGGGCAAAGTGCAAATATCATTGATAGTTTTTTCTATAGATGAACTAACGCCTTTAAATCTCAAGATACTGCCACATGGTACTACACTTTACCGGTTCCCTGCACGCCATCCCACTACAAGCGGCTCCTGAATTGCGTACTGGTGCCTGAAAAGTTTTAATCTGTACTTTTGTGTTATACAGTAACAATACAATTATTAATGCTAAATCAGAATCATTGGGATGCATGTCATAAAGAATTTAGAGCTTGTGTAGATTTTTGCTCCAATGAAACAAAAGCCACAGGTCTAGAACTTAATTTAAAATTCAGTTAAGGCAACCAAAATTACTTTCTCAAAATAAGCAAACGCGCAGGAAAAGGTCTCCTTAGGATGGGTAAGAGAAACTGTTGCTACTAGTGTTTCTAGAAAGGTAAATACTGCTGGCAGCAGTTATCCTTGTTTGTTATCCTACCTCTTAGAAGATTGCTCACATGGTTGAGCAAGGGTAGCCAACATCCACAAAAAACCTTCAGGTCCATCGAAGAGTCCTCAATGGGATCAGTCACACTTTCGTGCTTATATTGATGTTGAAATGTGGCTTATTAGTAGGTGTAGGTAGGTACCTACCACAAGTAATAAGGCCAAAATCACAATATAAAGTCCAGTCTCAAGGTCTCAATAATGTATTCCCTTGTTAAACCCTTGGTAGCTGGGAGTGAGCACGCAGGCTTAACTGAGGTGACTGGTGTGTAAACCATTTAAAAACACTAATACATGAAACAGTGGCGGCTGGCACAGGTAAGAGCGTTGCGGCGGTGCGGTGGGCGGGGCGAGGCATGGTGGTTGGAAGTCGACAGATGACGGGATATGTAATATTACATGAAAAATAAATAAAACCACTTACCTTGAGCTCGCCGCGATTGATTTTAAAATGACAGCAGGCAACACATCAGTGCACACTTAAGTGCATTCAATCTACTGGGCTTCTAAACCTACATGCACTACCATATACTAGGGTCTTACAGGTAGGCTGTCAGTACCAACTGTAAATATACCTAATTACTATGTACTTTTAAACAGAGCACAGGCCCTGAGTCTGGTTAGCAGAGCCCAGGGAACAATCAGAGTCAGAAAACCAGTAGCTAGTAGTCAAAATAGGGGCAAAAAGTAGGGGACACTGCAAAAAGCCCGGATTTCTCCCCCCCCCCAGCTAACAGCCAGGAGACTCAGCCCAATTATGGGAGGGTTTTCAAATTCAAATGGCAAATTACATTTATTGGTGCAGCTACAAAAGCAATACAATAAAAACACACAATATAAGAACTAATAAAAACAAATTTGTTAGATCACGCTGGTTCATTCCGCCAAACATACTCCCAAACACAAGAGAACTGAAATACAGAGCTCACACTAAGATGGAATTATTTAAAAGGGGCTTCTGAAACCTTGTAACAGACAAGAGAACAGCGGCGTAGCAAGGCGGGGTTTTTTCGATCTGCCCTGGGCGGCATGAGTTTTGGGGCCGGCAGCATCCACCCTGCTCTTATCTGTAGCCGTCAAGGCAACGCAGCTAACGCCCCCGCTCTTAGATGTGGCCTTCTCGCAAAGGATCGCCATGGTTGGCCAACGGGCTAGCTATGCTGCTGAAAATGAAAATGCTATGTGCAGTGCAAATATTGTTTTAAATAAAATAGCCTAATAATGAATACTTCAGGAATTAGTATAAAAGCCATATCGCATGCTAGAAAGGACATTACCCTGAATTATACAAAATGCACTGTGTAGGATGCAAGTAATTGATGAAACTTACGTAGCTGTACAATAAATAAAATAATGTTTAAGAGTTATAGGTGATCCAGTGTCCCACTCCTATTCCAAAAAATGGCAATACACTTTGCTCAGAATTTTTTAAGAAGTGACGCTCTTGATTGCTTGTATTATGTCCAGATGTCTTCTTTTCCAGGCAATGTATATATATGAAGTTACGGCCTGGTAGTTCTCCGGGTGGTCTGTTTTACAACACAGTAAGAGGACATCCTTACATCTCCTTGTACTGTATTTTTAAAACAAGGGGTGAAGATAGATTCTATGGAGAGATAAATTATTACAGAGTAACAAAATGTGCGTCAGAGTTTCTTGGCCACCTAAGGAACAGTCACACATTCAGTCTCTCTGCCCATAGCCCTTGGCACATGAAGGCCAGAACCCAGCACCCAGCTCGGGCTACTGACAGCTGTCAGAATCCTGGACCACACTCTAAGCTCCCCATTGAAAGGGGGCTGAGCTGCTTTAGGGGCAACTGTGGGTTCCTAGAACCTCTCTTGTTGTTTAGAGTGGGAAGGGAGGCTATCGCATCCTGTTGCAAACACCCTTCTTCCACTCTCCCTTTTGTCAGCGTAGTGGCTGCACCCTGCGGCTTGACAACTGTCTGACTGCTCAGGACTTTCTTGCGATCAATTGAAGCCCACCAGTGCCAACTGTGGGTTTCTCACTTACTGGGACAGAAAGCCCTGTTCTCACTGGAACTCTCTTTTAGAATGTCTTACATTTCCTCTTTCTTTTCCCTTTCTTTTGGGACCCCAGTCTCATAACTGTAGGGACTGGTTCCCCAGGATCTTTGGTTTGGGGGGGCGCTCTGGGCGACCACCCAAATTGGGATCAGACCAACCTCTGGGAGGTCATTGCCAAGGATACAATCTAAGGTGAGAGCAGAACACACTACCACCTTATACCAGCCAAGTGTACTCTCCCTCTCTAGGAGGACTAGGGCTATAGGTTTGGTTGTGACCTCACCTGTGACTACCCTGACTCTTTTTGTTTCTTCTCTGAACAAACAGGTCTGTGGACAGCAACCTGTCACACACTAGGGTGTGACTGGCATATGTGTCTCTAAGGCCAATGGCAGGGATACCATTCACCTGATTCGAGTGGAAGTGCCTGCTTCTACCCCCAGGATCACCAGCTTGCCATCTGGACCTGTCTCACAGCACAATGCATATGAAGAGTCCTCCTTTATAGCTACACTCGACAGTCCAGTGCTAACCACCTTCTTGGAAAAGGTGGGATCACTCCTGAAGAGACCTGACTGTCAAAACACACCCTGTTATCCAAGTATATTTTCATCCGGGTGTCCCCCTGTCTCTGCTAATCATATTGGGGGTGGGATCTACTCTCCTCCCTTTTAGAGTTCTGGGGTAATGAGAGAGTCTAAGTGGTGGGCTTACCATCTCCCTCCCTTGGATTTTGTGGGCTTAACTACTGCTCTGGGGTGAGACCAAATTTCCTATCAGACATTTATTTCTTCATGTGGGTGTAGGATTTCACTCCCCCCCCCCCTTAGGGTCAGGAGCCTATCCCTCCAAGCTACTGGGATAAACTTCCACAGGAGTGAACCCCCGGTATTTGGAGTGCACCCTTCTCATCTTAAGGGCCCTCTCAAATGCTACAAGCCATTTTGCTATATCATCACTCTTTTGGTACTTAGGGACCACTCCCTTGGTAGACAGGAATCAAACCCACCGCCCCTTGGCATCTCAACATCTTCCTCTGTTTCACTGCCACCATTCCTCTTTCCTTCCTCCCTTGCCTACTTCTCCTTAGCTAGGTCCTGCTTTTCCTTCTCTACAGCTATGTATCCCACTGAGCCTCAAGCTCTTGTATTCTGAGGGTCCCCTCTGGGTCCACTTTGAGGGAGGGAGCCTCCTCTTCCTCCAATAGCTGAGTGCCTGGACCTAGTACTAGAAGCAACGAACAAGTGGTCATCCTCCACCTAGAGGGTGTTGGAAGGGCCATCTTGCACCTCCCTTTCATTCCCTGGAGCTGTTACTGCCCAGGCCTTAAGGGACCTAATCATCTCTGCGCTTCTAATTCTATTAGCAGCAGGTAGCCCCTTGGCCCTACACTGCACCCCAAGCTCAGCTACTGTGAGTTTAGTCAGATTAGCCAGATCAACCACTATGGTATCCCTAGTTTTGGTTCACTTAAAAAACTTTGGCAACACAGAGGTAGAACATTTTAGAAAAATCAAATGAATTGATTACAATCTAACAGTGGCAAGTTATTGCATTTATTCTATCATCTTGATACTTTGAAGTATATTTTTAGCTCTCTTCTTTTAATAGCTATACTTTAATAAAGTATTCTCATGTTACTCTATGGAGACATTGGGCTAATATGGGAAAAAGCAAATTGGCAGTTTTTTCCTCTCCAGGGCATATAAAACATATTTTATAATGTCCCTGTGTATGGTTACGAGGCACCCTACCCCTGGGGCACCTAGGGGCGACCCTAGGGGTGACATAACTAAAAAATAAGGTAGTTTGAGATGTCAGAAGTACCTTTAATTCCAAAGTTACAATTATATATAATTGCAGTTTAAAAGCTAACTGCAAGGCAGGGCTGGCTTTTAAAATGAAAGCAGGCACCACAGTTGTGCACACTTAATTGCATTAAATCCACTGGGCCTCTAAACTGACACGCCATACCATATACTCGGAACTTACAGGTAGATTGTCAGTACCAAATGTACCAAATTACCATGTACCTTTTATACAGAGCACAGGGTCTGCATCTGGTTAGCAAAGACCAGGGTGCAACCAGAGTCAGACAACCAGCATCTAGTAGTCAAAATGGAGGCGGAAAGTGGAAGGACACTGCAAAGAGGCCTGGGTTCTCACAGCAAAGACTTGTTTTTTAATTCAAATGAGGCCAGTTAGAGGGTGCTTCGCAGTTAATAGGGAGTTGATGATGTTTGAGATAAAGCAATTGGAGAATAAGATTACCACACATTGCCCATGTCTTGTGGAGAGAAGTTACAGGAAGCTTAAAGTGAAAATAATATATAAAAAGGAAGGTTTGAGCATCACCAGATGACTATTGGCTGCTTTTATGGTCCTAACTCAGATCACCCTTCTAGTTTTAGGGCAATGCATACACAGTTAGCACAGGACAAATTATATATTTAGATGGGAGAAGAAAATTAACCCATTGCAGAATCTAATACAGAGATGGAGCAATGAGTTTCGGCCCTTTAAAAACAACTGATTTGCTATTATGGCTTGACAAATGTTTAGTGACTCAAGCACGATCGAGCCAACCAGCTACTTTCTACTTCATATCAACACAATACAAGTGAATCCCTCTATCTACTACAACTCTCACATCACTGTTTAAATTAGAAGGCCAGTCTGGACTGTCTTTTGTCCAAAACTGACATTTGACAGGATGCTGCTACCCTACATACAGTTCATTGATTTTTTTTTTACACAATGCCCCTCAGGTTCTGTAATGATATGCATATTCTGAATGGCATTGGTGTTGTAAATGCATGCAATGCAAATATGTAAATATAGACTGTACAGTGTGCTACCTAGTACTGTGCCAGCAAAACACTGCATAGTTTCTGTCTTACAGTCTCAATTGTATATAGTGCACCAAAATATATATAACTTAATTTTTTTAATGCTCCTGCTACAATAAAATTACACTTCGTAAATTGCTCTGCTGCTTCTTGTATATAGTTTCATTTGCAAATGAGTGAAATAAAAGTAATTGAAATAAAACGAGGTTGATTGTAGATGTGTTCTTGATTCGTGAAGCATGTGAAGTTGAGTTGTGCTGGGTGAAGTAGCAAAATAGCAGGGCAAAACATATGTTTTTGTCGGGTCTGTAAGACTTTCTTACCATTGCGAGCAATTCTCTAGTGAGAGATATTTTTCCCACAATTGTGCCATATCATGATATCTATCTGTTGTAAATGAATACACACACTTTTAGGAAAGTAGTCAAGTCTCTTATATTGTAGGATGTAGTTTTATTGAAGTAGAACTTGCTTAGTTACAGGTTACAGGTTTAAGATAATGCCCCACCAAGTGCAGCATCCTTGCTGCTCAGAACATCCACTCCAACTGACACTCATCCCGCACAAACACTCTCAACATTCCAATGACCTCACACACTGGCTGAGCAGCAGAGAACATAGACACTATGGAGAGGATTCACAGCAACAATCACAAGTCACAAAACATCTCCTCCCCATAGATAAACAATTGAAAATATAAATAAACAATCAACCAGTGCCATAAATATTCAACCTCATTAAACATCAAAATAAAAGGATAAAGGATGGAAGAAAATGATCAATCTCCTATGAATATTGGACTCATAAATCTTCACCAGGTAACTCCAAATTACCCCTACTGTACACAGTATATCCTTAACACCTTAGGAAGGGCACACAACATTAGGGCGTAACACACATGCCACCTATAGAAACAATTGAAAAAATAAATAAACAATCAACCAGTCCCATAAATATATGAACTCGTTAAACATCAAAATAAAAGGACAAAAGATGGAAGAAAAGGATCAATCTCCTATGAATATTAGACTCATAAATATGCAGCAAGTAACTCTAATTTACTCCTACCGCACACAGTACTTCCTTAACCCCTTAGGAAGGACACACAGCATTAGGGCGTAATGGATATGCTCCTTACATCCTCAACCTCCCTAGGAGGACATTTGCTACATGTAGGCGTAATAAACATGCCCCTATATCCTTAACCCCTTAGTCAGGGCACAAAACATTAAGGTACAACACACATGCCCCTACATCCTTAACACCTTAGGAAGGACCTTCACAACATCATCAGAAGCAGAGAACATCTAATTCCCTCTACTGCATACACTTAAAAACACAAGCAGGACTAGAGACTTCTCATACCCTCTACTGCATCCACTTAAAAACACATGGCAAAACCAGGGACTTCTCATACCCTCTACTTCATCCACTACTAATCCTTACAAACATCTTCACAAAGAGACTAAACCTTAACATCCCCTTCCGAATACACAAAAGGACAAGAGGCACTATACGCTAATTCAGCAATATTCCAGCCACAGACGTTGGCCAACATTGCACCCCAAATATTTAAATAGAATAACATGACAATATTCACTATACCGGTGAGTAGCTTTGCACACAAAGACATCTCAAAACTCCAGTATGAACTCAATGTATAAGTCCTATCTCTATTCTAAAGATTCCCCAATCAATCATGGCTGCCGAATGATCCTCCTCTCCTTCTGTATGACTGTCTTTTGTCCGAAACTGACATTTGACAGGATGCTGCTAGCCTACATACAGTTCATTGATTTTTTTTATACACAATGCCCCTCAGGTTCTGTAATGATATGCATATTCTGAATGGCATTGGTGTTGTAAATGCATGCAATGCAAATATGTAAATATAGACTGTACAGTGTGCTACCTAGTACTGTGCCAGCAAAACACTGCATAGTTTCTGTCTTACAGTCTCAATTGTATATAGTGCACCAAAATATATATAACTTAATTTTTGTAATGCTCCTGCTACAATAAAATTGCACTTCGTAAATTGCTCTGCTGCTTCTTGTATATAGTTTCATTTGCAAATGAGTGAAATAAAAGTAATTGAAATAAAACGAGGTTGATTGTAGATGTGTTCTTGATTCATGTAGCATGTGAAGTTGAGTTGTCCTGGGTGAAGTAGCAAAATAGCAGGGCAAAACATATGTTTTTGTCGGGTCTGTAAGACTTTCTTACCATTGCGAGCAATTCTCTAGTGAGAGATATTTTTCCCACAATTGTGCCATATCATGATATCTATCTGTTGTAAATGAATACACACACTTTTAGGAAAGTAGTCAAGTCTCTTATATTGTAGGATGTAGTTTTATTGAAGTAGAACTTGCTTAGTTACAGGTTACAGGTTTAAGATAATGCCCCACCAAGTGCAGCATCCTTGCTGCTCAGAACATCCACTCCAACTGACACTCATCCCGCACAAACACTCTCAACATTCCAATGACCTCACACACTGGCTGAGCAGCAGAGAACATAGACACTATGGAGAGGATTCACAGCAACAATCACAAGTCACAAAACATCTCCTCCCCATAGATAAACAATTGAAAATATAAATAAACAATCAACCAGTGCCTTAAATATTCAACCTCATTAAACATCAAAATACAAGGACAAAGGATGGAAGAAAATGATCAATCTCCTATGAATATTGGACTCATAAATCTTCACCAGGTAACTCCAAATTACCCCTACTGTACACAGTATATCCTTAACACCTTAGGAAGGGCACACAACATTAGGGCGTAACACACATGCCACCTATAGAAACAATTGAAAAAATAAATAAACAATCAACCAGTCCCATAAATATATGAACTCGTTAAACATCAAAATAAAAGGACAAAAGATGGAAGAAAAGGATCAATCTCCTATGAATATTAGACTCATAAATATGCAGCAAGTAACTCTAATTTACTCCTACCGCACACAGTACTTCCTTAACCCCTTAGGAAGGACACACAGCATTAGGGCGTAATGGATATGCTCCTTACATCCTCAACCTCCCTAGGAGGACATTTGCTACATGTAGGCGTAATAAACATGCCCCTACATCCTTAACCCCTTAGTCAGGGCACAAAACATTAAGGTACAACACACATGCCCCTACATCCTTAACACCTTAGGAAGGACCTTTGCAACATCATCAGAAGCAGAGAACATCTAATTCCCTCTACTGCATACACTTAAAAACACAAGCAGGACTAGGGACTTCTCATACCCTCTACTGCATCCACTTAAAAACACATGGCAGAACCAGGGACTTCTCATACCCTCTACTTCATCCACTACTAATCCTTACAAACATCTTCACAAAGAGACTCAACCTTAACATCCCCTTCCGAATACACAAAAGGACAAGAGGCACTATACGCTAATTCAGCAATATTCCAGCCACAGACGTTGGCCAACATTGCACCCCAAATATTTAAATAGAATAACATGACAATATTCACTATACCGGTGAGTGGCTTTGCACACAAAGACATCTCAAAAACTCCAGTATGAACTCAATGTATAAGTCCTATCTCTATTCTAAAGATTCCCCAATCAATCATGGCTGCCGAATGATCCTCCTGTCCTTCTGTATACAGCCACTAAGAGGATAGTCCCTTCTCTATTTCGACCTGGGAGATGGCAAGCACAATCTTCACTTGTCTCCAAGACGAGCCACTCAATAGGGATTCAACAGTTTTCCTTTCCTAATCAGCGCTACTCAGGAGTTGTGCTACTGTTTAATGCTCCGAGGCAGACATAGGGGATTAATTAATTGTGCGTGTTTTTCCTCATATGTGCTACAGTGCACGCAGAAGCTTGGCACATGCCTTCAGACTAGTACTGGCATAACAGTGCACATGCGTGCATGCCTCCTCCATGCACTGGCCCAGTATGTCATCCGATTCCACGGAAAAACTTAGACTTGCACTGTAAACACAAGCACACCCTGCATCAATTAATGTGCTGGTTGCTCTCTCCTCATGTACGGGATACCGTCCCATGGCAACGCTGATGAGTCCTGGCACTCACAGCACATGTTATTCTAACAGATGGCATGCGCTCAAGAACGTATACTGGCTTCATTTCACATGCTGGTTAAGCATATTTTTTTAATATTAAAAACAGCCACAGCCAGAGACACGCACCTAAGTGTGCTCTTCTACCAACACTTGATGGGGCTAAAACACAGTTAGTGGATGCATGTGGCCCTGCTCAAATTTTAACCACAATGGTTCCAAAGTGCCTGTTGCAAACAGGTACAGCACAACACTTTAAGCTCTTCCAGGTACTCCACAATCCTGCCACTATACAACGCTAGTGAGTTGCACGAACAAAAACTTCTTGACATCCACAAACTCTTGCTGCCAAACATAATTGCTACTCATAGTGCACCATAAAGTTACACTTCAGTGCTTCAAATGGCAGATGCCATTCACTGCCGGTTGATTGATCACCATTAATGTTGCATACTCTGTTCTTCTGTGAACAGTTAAGTAGACAGTCCTCACAGTTTGCAGGCTGTGCTGAGGCTTAGGGTGTCCACTTTTCCTATTTTTTTCTTAGGTTTTCAATCTCTCTTCTCCTTGTTTTTCTCTGTAATTTCACCTCATTTTCAAACTCCTTCCACACGTAGGTACGTTCACCAGTCATTGCCAGTGTTGTAAATGAAAATACATTCTTTTAGGCAAATTGTAAAATCTCCTAGATTGCACGATGTAATTTTATTTAAGTAAAACTTGCTTAGTTACAGGTTACGGGTTTAAGGTAACGCCCCACCAGGAGCAGCATCCTTGTTGCTCAGCCAATCCAACTGACACACATCCAAGCACAAAGACTCTCAACAGTCCAATGACCTCACATGCTGTCTGAGCAGTAGGGAGCATAAAGACTATGGGGAGGATGCATAATACAGCAACAGGTTCTCATGGTGTCAGTCCAACAATGTGCCAGTGCTTGATTAAGGTAGGAAGTGGGCAACTATACTCTCCCTCAGACAAAGAATTTAACATGTACCCAATAAAGTTGTGTACCAGGCAGTTTGCAGAAGACTAAGAAGTGTCAGGCAAGGCAATCCAGGAGTTGATGCAGCCTGCACCTCGATAAATGCAAATCTGTCCACCCCCTTATCACAATGACTTGATGCCCTAATTCTAGTTCAGTTTGCTAACTGATTATTCCAGCAGGAATATGGACAGAGCACTCAAGTAGATAGAGGGAGTATATGCAGCATACAAGTTTACATAAAAACAATGCTCACTTTGATATAGGATTTAAATTTAGTGGTAGGGAGCCCTCTCAGTCACATTCTTCCATGACAAACACCGGGGCCGATTCACAGAACTAACTTAAGACAAAATCCTAAACTTACTACTTTTGGTATTCACAGAAGTCTGTCTTAAGACTGTCTTAAGTCTGTCTTAAGACTGTCTTAAGTCTGTCTTAAGTTTGTCTTAAGACAAACTTAAGACAAAATCCTAACTTCTGTGAATACCAAAAGTAGTAAGTTTAGGATTTTGTCTTAAGTTAGTTCTGTGAATCGGGCCCTTAGAGTTTTTCATAGAAAAAAACAGAGACTTTGTCGAGAGAGTTTATTAAGCATAGAGCCTGCTCTGCAGAGAATCAGCACCTTCATTGGAGCCGAGATGGCTTCATTGAAGGCACAGATATCCACAACTAATGTGGAGCTCTAAATATGGTGGGAGTACTTCCTCGACAGGAGCTGAAGCTGTAGCCCCTACTGACTTGGCCGGCTTGTGGCATCTGCCCTTAGATCCCACACAACCCAGATGTTAAGAGACACAAGAAGGTCCTATAAAAAAAAGCACAAGTAACAGCCAAATTGGAGTGGGACGACAATAGGTGGAGGCTTATTGATGAGGCATGTCCCCTCAAAGATTCTAAACTGTTTTCGCAGTTAGTATCCCATGGGGATGTCCAGAGGCCCCCACATGCAGCCAGCAACATAGCAATCTCTGCCTGGCACTGTCATTTTAAACTCTTGTACGCAGATCCCTGATCCATAGACCAGGATCTACCTCAGCCTGCTCTGGTCCTGACTTACCCTGAGGAGTTTTATACTAGTATCAAAATGCAGTCTGCCAATAACACAATTTTTCAAGCAAAGGCTCCTGGACCCAATGGCATTCCCAGTGACTTATTTTTATATGATAATGAAAACTGGCCAGCCTTTATTCTGATCTTGTCTAATGCTATCGCAGAGTTGTGGGGTTTCGACAGGATGGATGACCTCTCCAGGGCTGAGAATAAATTCCTGAGGAGCTTAGTACAACTTCCCCAGAGTACCCCTCTTCACCCCCTAAGGCTAAATCTTGGTCAGAAATCGATTGTTGACAAGGTGAAGCTCCGCTCAGTGTTATTTGGGCGGAGAATATGGTCAACTCCTGAGCTAAGCTCATATGACAAAGCCCTTGAAGAAGTAATTTCTTTAGATACGCAGAACAAATTAGTGTGGCTAAAACATTTAATGCACTCCCTAGCCAACATAGGGCTTGAGGATCTATGGGAGAACAGGGTCCCGGCATCATTCCCCACCAAAAAGCAAATAAAACTGCAGTACTAGGGCTGGGTTTCCCTGCAAGCTGCTGTCAACCCTAACGTGGGTCGGTTAAGTAATGAATTTATAGATTTTAAATCCATTCCTCTTTTAGAACCCTTTGTAGCGAATAGTAAAACCCCTTTGCACAGGAAACTGTATATGCAGATTAGGTTTGGCACGCTTCCTCTCAGCAATTACACTGGTTCATGGCACAACACCAGTGTAGTACCATGGTCTTGCCCTCTATTACCTGAATCACCAGTGCATGTCCTATTTGCCTGCCCTGCCTATTCTTGACCAAGAGCAAAATGGAGCACACCCTTAGTTCCTGGGCCACATGTGGGGCATAAGTGGGAAATTGATGCAAAGAGGAGGAGGCTGACAACTATGCACTTTGTCTCTTAAAAATGACGGTATGAAACTGTTGTAAAGTACTTTTTTCCAGAAAAGCACATGCGTGTGTGGCTGGTTGTCCTAAGTATTGAGATGTTAGCGTGGCTATGGCCAGATGATCCGTAATATTGTAGTTCACGTGATCCGAAGTGAACTCGACATAGGGCCCTCAGTATGTAAACATTGAATTAGTTTTAACCTTGGGCTTATGTTCATGCCCTGTTTTTAACATTTTCATCTTTTAAATTCTTAACTCTTGGGGGTACGCAATTGAATAATGTAGCTAATGAACTTGTTATGCACTTTATGTTTTATTCAATCTTGGAACTTGTAACGTATGAGCAAATGTGTACATTGTACTTTTATGGTCAAATGACCGAATAAAGTTGATTGATTGATTTATGTTCATTATATGTTGTTTGCGACCAGTTAGGTTTATAGGGTTATAGAGTGGAAAGTTAATTAAGCAATAATTAATTAAAAATTAGATACTAATTGTTAATTTATTATGTAATTTATTTTAATGGTGTAATTTATGGAATACTTATTTATTTCTCTTCAAGGCTGCTAGGTTTGTAGGGGTCTAGGATGGAACAATAATTATTTATTTAATTCATTTTTAATTCTGTTGGATGGGGAATACAGACTTATTTTTTAGTTGCGGGTGCTAGGTTTTTAAGGGTTGGGCCAATAAGATACCGCACTTAACAAAGGTTCTGGGAACAGATTAGTAAATTACTTTGTGGTGCACTGAACCTGAAGTACACCCCTTTCTACTTCAAACGCGTTGGCTACTGTGACTACTATGTAATGGTGTGGTTTTATAACGAAAACAAATAAAGAGTGAAATGAGTGCAGACATCTTCGCTACCTGTATTGATTTCATGTCATATATTATGTTCTCAAGGACACTACTGGTGCAAATGGAATTATATTTATGTCAAACTCATACTTAATAGATCAATTGTTATTAATATTGTGAGTGCTGAACCACCAATAACCACCGTTATTAAATAATAATGATTTATTGTTTGTAAATTAATTATGTGAATGCATTTAAAATATTTAAATTATGGAATAATTATTTATTTTAGTTATATTATATGTGCAGGCTGCTATGTTTGTAACGGTATAAGTTAATTAAGCAACAATTTATTAACAAATACTTATTAATTGTTAATTAATTATTTAATGGATTTTTAATATGTAAATTATGGTATTCTTATTTTTTAAGTTATATTTGAGATGGGGGCTGCTAGATTTTTTGGGTCATATGGTGGGAAGTTAGTTAATAATTGAATACAAATTATTTATTAATTGATAATTAATTATTTTATTAAGTAGCAATTATGTAAATTTAGTAATTCGTTTTCATTTTGTATTGCATATATATCTGTATATATTATGTTAATAATTTTTATATTGAGTTTATTGTTTTTCCTACATTCATAATGTTATTAATATATGTGATGTATTTGAAGTGAAGTACTTTTCCTGCACTTGTTTATACTGCAATAGGAATAGTAAAATAAATCTCTTAGCAGTCCACCACTCTCCCTACATTTGCACTGTTTGAAGTGGGAATAGTACATTTCACACCTCCAAAATCCAACGCTTTCTCTACTGTTTCACAGACTAGCAGGGGAATCTTACATTTTCCTAGGGGTGGGCGGAATTTGCGAAATTCACTTTCGCAAATTATCGTGAAAATGTTAAAAATATCCGCAAACACGTGGAAATATCGCGAAGATGCGGAAGTTTTTTTCCCGCCCGTTCGTGGTATTTTCTGTGTGGTCGCGGCTCGCCAACTTACCCATGCGGTTGCTCGCGGGCGCGGCCATCTTGTTTTCACTAGTCTCGCGGTGCATGATCGCGAGAAGAAAGACGTGATCGCGCGATGCATGACGTTACTGCGGGCGCGAACTGTCGCGAGACAGCGCAAATGGCTACCAACAATCCAACATCTCGTGGAGAACGCGACCGGATCGGGAAAACTTGTCGGCGAACGCGGGGATTCAGGTAAGGCGATCGCGCGCACGCGAGAATGCATTATTTTACAGCGGGAGCAAGAAACAAATTATCGCTAAGCTGCGGAATGCGGAAATGTTGACATTTTTGCACTTTCCGCGATACGCGAAAATGCCAAATTATCGCAATTTCCGCGAACGGAACGGAATTTTGGCCCAGGCCTACATTTTACCCCTCCAAAGTCCAACACTTTCCCTACTGTTGCTCGGTTTGGTGTGGGAATAGTACATTTTTCCCCTCTGAAATCCAATGCTTTCCCTAATTTTGTCCTGTTGGAGTGGGAATAGTAAGTTTTACCACTCCCAAAATCCAATGCTTTCCCTACTGTTGCCCTGTTTGGAATGAGAATAGTAAATGTGCTCCCTCTAAAGTTCAACATTTTCCCTACTGCTGTGTTGTTTGGAGTGGTAATAGTAAATGTCACCCATCCGAAATCCAACACTTACCATACTGTTGCACAGATTGGAGAGGTAATAATACATGTTCCCCTCCTTAGCCCAACGTTTTTCCTACAGTTGTGCTCTTTGGAGGGGGAATAGTAAATGTTATCTTTTCAAACTCCAACACTACTACAATTGTCAGAGGTCAAAGTCAAAAATTTGCTTTATTCGGTTAATATTTAAAACCATCAAAGCACGGTACAATAATTCATGGTACGGGCAGGTACAAAAGAATTTCACAAAAAATACAAAACATTGGCGCAATACACATTAAAAGTATGTCCAATAAATAAATCTAATTAATTACAGTTCACTAAAAACATTTTTACATCACATTCCAAGTATCATAAGTAAAAAACGGTACTCCGAAGGCCTGGGGATCATTACTAGTAGGATCAAACTCTGTTTCTGCGCCTGATGGCACCTGTAAGGAAGCTTGCTACCCCAAAACATACCACAGGGGAGTCAAGCATTTGCATTCTAGTTGTGCTGTAGGCGATGTGCATTTAACCTGCAGCCTCACGCAGTCGCGCTGTGGAGAAGAGTCTTGCCGGTGGCAGTGGCAGGCTCTATCCGCTCGTGCTGTGTTTATTTCATGTGTCACACTGTTAGCGCTGATCCATAGCGTGGTATTTTAATTTTAGCGAGTAAGGCTAAATTTTAAAAGTTTTTGTGTGCTCACTTAATTTCCTGTCACTCACTTCCTTGCCGACTCCCGCCCCGGTCCGTCGCGTCCATTTCTGGGCGTTTGTTTGCGGAGGGTGAGGAGGAGCCAGCACTTCTGGGCTCGGGCGGCCAGGTCAGCGTTCTAGTTGCCCCTACTGCCTATAAATGTGTGTTGGCCAGCGACCGCGCAGCGGACGCGTGCAGCGGGCGCGCCGGAAGCGCGCCGAAGTCGAGCCAAAGTCAAGCCCGTCTGCGCCCGTCTGCGGCCGGACGGGGCGCGGGGCCATACACCCTGGCCTACCAAATCCCCTCCACATACGGTATGATAAACAAACCTTGTTGAATCTCCGTCCTGCTATAACACTACCATGTTTACACTCTATGAAGGCTCTATCATTAAACAACTGTTCTATGTGCCCTTTTACTCCTGAAACTGGCTCCATAATAGACCCCCCTAAAAAACTGATAAAAGCCGTACTGCTTAATTGTAGATCTTTCAGTAAACACTGCATCCAAGTTTATAATCTACTCGAGGATGAAGCACTTGATATTTTGCTGTTAACTGAAACCTGGCTTGGCGAACACTCTGACCCTGACATCATAGAGGCGTTGCCTCCTGGATATTCTCTCGCTAGGCTTGACAGGCAAGACGGTAGGGGTGGAGGAATAGTTATCGCTGTTAAAGCCCCACTGGAATGCTCCCTATCCCCCCTGACAATTGACCACTGCGAAGCTGCTTCATTCACTATCACACTGGGGCCCCAACACTCCCTATCAGGTATTCTATTCTTATATACAGACCCCCAGGCAGACTGTTTGATTTTATAGCTAGCCTAGTAGAGGCGACAGCACATCTCGCCTTGAGGAAATCCAGACTCCTGGTGCTTGGCGACATGAACATTCATTTTGATGATGTCCAAGACAAGGATGCCTCCTGTATAAAAGCTGAATTACTTTCCCTGCAGATAGCTCTTAAAAACCAGGACCCTACTCACAGACAAGGTCACCTGCTCGACCCCATATTTGGCAACTGGAATGGAGTAGAAGCGCTTCCTCCAATACCCGTTCCCTGGTCTGACCACTTTGTCATTCCCTTACAAATATGGGTGTCCGAGTCTGAAACAAGGAACGATAGCACGCAGATTTACCAATGTCGAAAGTGGAAAAACTTTAACTTAGACACTTTCATCGACAATCTTGAAGCGGCAGGACCTCCTGGAGGGTCCGACTGTGAGACCGCCTATACATGCCTTAAGAACTGTGTCCTAACTGCCCTAGACAATACGGCTCCCATCCGTAGGTCAGTAATTAACAAGAAGATGAGGAAACCCTCCCCGTGGTTTACCTCAGAACTTCAGGTTGCAAAATCTGCATGCAAAAAACTGGAACGTGAATGGCGCATGAAATTTTGCCCCACAGCCAAAAACCAATATAAAAAAGCGCAAGCGAGCTACTATAAACTTATCCGTTCCGCTAAAGCACTTCATTATAAGACCCGCATTGGAGAGGCTGAGAACTCCTCAAAGGAGCTTTTCAAAATTTTCAAAGAAATTTCGGTGGTAACTAATGAGAGCAATGCCCTGAATGACTCTGTTGAAACGTGCAATAATATTGCTAAATACTTTGCCAGCAAAATCACCAACATCTACGCAAACTTCTCTAAAGATTTGCCCTTGGGCTCTGACTTTACTGAGAATTTGGAGATCACTCATGCTAAGACATGCCTCAACTGCTTCTCTGTCCCTCCTACCACAACCTTAAATAGTATCTGTAAAAGCATCAAATCAGGCTCCCCTCGGGATCCTGCCCCTCCCAAGATACTAGCAGCTAGCCTTAAAGTCTTAGAACAACACTTTAGATACATTCTCCAACTCTCCTTTTCTACGGCCACCCTCCCTGCGGAGTGGAAGAAAGCCATTGTACTTCCGATAAAGAAAAAACCGAACATAAGTCAGGATATCCTAGAAAACCTGCGGCCCATCTCGTTGCTATCTTATCTGGCGAAGGTGGCCGAAAAAATAGCTAACAGCCAACTCATGGCCCATCTAGAGTCTAATAATGCCTTCCACAGTTCTCAATCAGGGTTTAGGGCAGGATACTCCACTGAAACCGCCCTTCTGAGAGCGACCGAAACCTTACGGGCAGGCGCTGATGAGGGCCAGACTATGGCACTGATTATGCTTGACCTTAGTGCCGCGTTCGACACTGTGGCACATTCCATCTTGCTGCAGTGTCTGAACAAAGCCGGGGTCACCCAGGAAGCACTGGGCTGGCTAAAAGCCTTTCTCACCAACCGCTGCTTCCAGGTTCAGAGAGGCATGTACCTCTCTGATAGCATAGCTTTAGAACAGGGGGTACCTCAGGGCTCTGCCCTGAGCCCCACCCTGTTCAATCTTTACATGGCCCCCTTGGCTGAAGTGGTTGAATCGTTCGGCATTGAATTAGTCTCATATGCCGACGATACCCAACTCCTCATCTCCCTGTCCCAAGCACCCTCCATTGCTGCCGACAACTTTAAAACCTGCATGCAGGCTCTGGCAGGCTGGATGACCCAGCACTGCCTGAAGCTAAATGGTTCAAAAACGGAGGTTCTGGTAATTGGAGGCAGGGATACGAGCTGGACCAAGGAGTGGTGGCCATCATGTCTGGGGCCGTTACCCACTCCCTGCAAAGCAGCTAAGAACTTGGGGATCTGGGTTGATCCCAGACTCTCCTATGACGACCATGTGCACAAAGTGGTAGGGAAATGCTTCGGGGTGATGAAGACCTTGAACCGTACCCTAGACCTCCTCCCTCTTGAAGCCAGGCGCACTATGACCCAAGCTCTAGTGACCTCGAGGATAGACTATGGAAATGTGCTTCTGCTCGGAACAACACAAAAAAACATCAGGAGACTTCAAGTACTCCAAAACACGGCAGCACGCCTAGTCCTTAGACTCCCAAAAAGATCAGCCTCTAAACCAGCCCTAGCCACTCTGCACTGGCTCCCCATAAAAAAGAGAGTCCTATTTAAAGCACTTCTAATGTGCTACAGGATCATCTCACACAAAGCTCCCCCCTACATGACTGATCTGGCTATCCCCTATGAGCCTAACAGAACTCTCCGCTCTGGGGGAACTGGATTGCTTAAAATTCCCCGCGTCAAGAAAGCCAGAATGGGTGGTTGTTCTTTCCGTGTAATGGCTGCCAAAGAATGGAACTCTCTCCCCATGAGTATCAGACTAGCGGATTCAGAGACCTTGTTCAGAAAACTTCTGAAAACCCATCTGTTTTCCCTTTAATTTCCCTCTCCTGGCCCTGACTTTTCTCCACAGCGCGGGGACACGCCGGGATGGCGTCACCATGCGCTTTACAAGCCCCTTTATTATTATTATTATTATTATTAAGTATACCAAAGCAGGCCTCGCCTGCACAAAGTTTTGCTTCTTCAAGATAGGCACAATATATTTTTTACGAAGTACAGAGTAAAATTCACAAAAGAAAACCATGTGCAACAAATTTTGTTCGGAAGTATTATCACAGGGGCAGGGCCCCAGGGTTCCTTCTTTGAAGAAACCCTTAGGGTGGGCCAAAAGCCAGGGAAGCATGGCATCTTTAAACCTTATTTACAGAAACAAATGAAAAGGTTTGTTTATAAAGGTAAGGTAAAATTGAATCCCTCTGACTGTACTTAACATGACAAACCTCCTAACTGTCGGCTTTCCCAATTGTTCTTCTTCCCTAAATGACATGGCTTTACTCAAGAATTGATTCTTCACGGTTTTTATTTTCATTTTACTCAATGCGCATGGCCTATCAAACAATTCAGGGCACCCAAGTGATTTCAGATTATTTCTAACGTACCTTAACCAAGGGATAGACATAGCCCCATCAAGGGACAGGCAATCTTGTACAATAAGTTGACCTAAATTTGGGGGTTGCTGGGCCCACACTCTAAGCCAACCTAGTAATGGGGCAACATAAATCTCCTCACTAAGATAACCCATCCAGAGATCTTCGTGAATATTAAAAATTGAAGTAGAAGGAGGAAGGGACAGCAGTTTACGGAAAAAAAATATTTTCCAATATTTGCATTTCTGCTGACCAGACTGGAGTGAAAATAGAAAATGTTATCCCTACGAAGTCCAACACTTTCCCTACTATTGCATAAACTTGAATGGAAATAGTATATTTAATATTATTGGTATCCAATAGTTTTCCTAATGTTGGCTAAATGAAGTGTATAGTATTAATTTTCTTTAAATATTTTATATTATTCATTTTCATCTTTAAATTATTTTAGTGTTTATAGCATATTTTGTTAATGTGTTTTGGGGATTTTTCCATTGTTAATTTTTTTAATGTATTGGCTACATTCATTAATATATTCATTTGTATTCATTTGTTTATATTTTCTTATATTCTCTTTGTCTATATATGTTAAATATATAGTGTAACATGATTCATAAAAAATATATAAATATTGCAGGATATTAGTTTTATACAGATTCATATTAATACATTTCAAATATAAAACAATATGGTGTAAAATATATATATTTTTAATTCTAGACATCATTTCATGGTAATAGATGTAAAATATAATAGAATGCAAAATAAATATTTGCATTAATTATGTTATCAAACATATATATATGTATATATATATATATTTCAACAACATGGTAGCCCCATGAGCTGCACTCGAACCAGAGAGAAGGTTACCAGCCTTTAATCACGGTATGGACAAGAAGGTTCGCCAGTGTGATGAACAGCCCTTCCTTCGCCTGGCGCGTTTCGATGGACTTTCACCATCTCTTCAGAGGCGTTTAGGAAAGGTACGCGCTTGGCGGGCAACTACTTCCTTTCGTGATGTCACGACGAGTGTCTTATGGGAGTCGTAGTGCCGCAATTATTTCCAACCTTAATAACGGTGCGCTGATTCCTGTAAAAAATACAGCCCAAACGTGAGCCCCAGCTTGCCTGCCAGTCCTTAATCCAGGCTCTCTGTTCCACTTTGAGAGTGGTGTATCCTCTCCCGTGGCCCCCTAGGAATCATGGGGTGGTGCAGACTCGGCAGATGGGCGTCCGCCTCAAAATTTCAACAACATGGTAGCCCCATGAGCTGCACTCGAACCAGAGAGAAGGTTACCAGCCTTTAATCACGGTATGGACAAGAAGGTTCGCCAGTGTGATGAACAGCCCTTCCTTCGCCTGACGCGTTTCGATGGACTTTCACCATCTCTTCAGAGGCGTTTAGGAAAGGTACGCGCTTGGCGGGCAACTACTTCCTTTCGTGATGTCACGACGAGTGTCTTATGGGAGTCGTAGTGCCGCAATTATTTCCAACCTTAATAACGGTGCGCTGATTCCTGTAAAAAATACAGCCCAAACGTGAGCCCCAGCTTGCCTGCCAGTCCTTAATCCAGGCTCTCTGTTCCACTTTGAGAGTGGTGTATCCTCTCCCGTGGCCCCCTAGGAATCATGGGGTGGTGCAGACTCGGCAGATGGGCGTCCGCCTCAAAATTTCAACAACATGGTAGCCCCATGAGCTGCACTCGAACCAGAGAGAAGGTTACCAGCCTTTAATCACGGTATGGACAAGAAGGTTCGCCAGTGTGATGAACAGCCCTTCCTTCGCCTGACGCGTTTCGATGGACTTTCACCATCTCTTCAGAGGCGTTTAGGAAAGGTACGCGCTTGGCGGGCAACTACTTCCTTTCGTGATGTCACGACGAGTGTCTTATGGGAGTCGTAGTGCCGCAATTATTTCCAACCTTAATAACGGTGCGCTGATTCCTGTAAAAAATACAGCCCAAACGTGAGCCCCAGCTTGCCTGCCAGTCCTTAATCCAGGCTCTCTGTTCCACTTTGAGAGTGGTGTATCCTCTCCCGTGGCCCCCTAGGAATCATGGGGTGGTGCAGACTCGGCAGATGGGCGTCCGCCTCAAAATTTCAACAACATGGTAGCCCCATGAGCTGCACTCGAACCAGAGAGAAGGTTACCAGCCTTTAATCACGGTATGGACAAGAAGGTTCGCCAGTGTGATGAACAGCCCTTCCTTCGCCTGACGCGTTTCGATGGACTTTCACCATCTCTTCAGAGGCGTTTAGGAAAGGTACGCGCTTGGCGGGCAACTACTTCCTTTCGTGATGTCACGACGAGTGTCTTATGGGAGTCGTAGTGCCGCAATTATTTCCAACCTTAATAACGGTGCGCTGATTCCTGTAAAAAATACAGCCCAAACGTGAGCCCCAGCTTGCCTGCCAGTCCTTAATCCAGGCTCTCTGTTCCACTTTGAGAGTGGTGTATCCTCTCCCGTGGCCCCCTAGGAATCATGGGGTGGTGCAGACTCGGCAGATGGGCGTCCGCCTCAAAATTTCAACAACATGGTAGCCCCATGAGCTGCACTCGAACCAGAGAGAAGGTTACCAGCCTTTAATCACGGTATGGACAAGAAGGTTCGCCAGTGTGATGAACAGCCCTTCCTTCACCTGACGCGTTTCGATGGACTTTCACCATCTCTTCAGAGGCGTTTAGGAAAGGTACGCGCTTGGCGGGCAACTACTTCCTTTCGTGATGTCACGACGAGTGTCTTATGGGAGTCGTAGTGCCGCAATTATTTCCAACCTTAATAACGGTGCGCTGATTCCTGTAAAAAATACAGCCCAAACGTGAGCCCCAGCTTGCCTGCCAGTCCTTAATCCAGGCTCTCTGTTCCACTTTGAGAGTGGTGTATCCTCTCCCGTGGCCCCCTAGGAATCATGGGGTGGTGCAGACTCGGCAGATGGGCGTCCGCCTCAAAATTTCAACAACATGGTAGCCCCATGAGCTGCACTCGAACCAGAGAGAAGGTTACCAGCCTTTAATCACGGTATGGACAAGAAGGTTCGCCAGTGTGATGAACAGCCCTTCCTTCGCCTGACGCGTTTCGATGGACTTTCACCATCTCTTCAGAGGCGTTTAGGAAAGGTACGCGCTTGGCGGGCAACTACTTCCTTTCGTGATGTCACGACGAGTGTCTTATGGGAGTCGTAGTGCCGCAATTATTTCCAACCTTAATAACGGTGCGCTGATTCCTGTAAAAAATACAGCCCAAACGTGAGCCCCAGCTTGCCTGCCAGTCCTTAATCCAGGCTCTCTGTTCCACTTTGAGAGTGGTGTATCCTCTCCCATGGCCCCCTAGGAATCATGGGGTGGTGCAGACTCGGCAGATGGGCGTCCGCCTCAAAATTTCAACAACATGGTAGCCCCATGAGCTGCACTCGAACCAGAGAGAAGGTTACCAGCCTTTAATCACGGTATGGACAAGAAGGTTCGCCAGTGTGATGAACAGCCCTTCCTTCGCCTGACGCGTTTCGATGGACTTTCACCATCTCTTCAGAGGCGTTTAGGAAAGGTACGCGCTTGGCGGGCAACTACTTCCTTTCGTGATGTCACGACGAGTGTCTTATGGGAGTCGTAGTGCCGCAATTATTTCCAACCTTAATAACGGTGCGCTGATTCCTGTAAAAAATACAGCCCAAACGTGAGCCCCAGCTTGCCTGCCAGTCCTTAATCCAGGCTCTCTGTTCCACTTTGAGAGTGGTGTATCCTCTCCCGTGGCCCCCTAGGAATCATGGGGTGGTGCAGACTCGGCAGATGGGCGTCCGCCTCAAAATTTCAACAACATGGTAGCCCCATGAGCTGCACTCGAACCAGAGAGAAGGTTACCAGCCTTTAATCACGGTATGGACAAGAAGGTTCGCCAGTGTGATGAACAGCCCTTCCTTCGCCTGACGCGTTTCGATGGACTTTCACCATCTCTTCAGAGGCGTTTAGGAAAGGTACGCGCTTGGCGGGCAACTACTTCCTTTCGTGATGTCACGACGAGTGTCTTATGGGAGTCGTAGTGCCGCAATTATTTCCAACCTTAATAACGGTGCGCTGATTCCTGTAAAAAATACAGCCCAAACGTGAGCCCCAGCTTGCCTGCCAGTCCTTAATCCAGGCTCTCTGTTCCACTTTGAGAGTGGTGTATCCTCTCCCGTGGCCCCCTAGGAATCATGGGGTGGTGCAGACTCGGCAGATGGGCGTCCGCCTCAAAATTTCAACAACATGGTAGCCCCATGAGCTGCACTCGAACCAGAGAGAAGGTTACCAGCCTTTAATCACGGTATGGACAAGAAGGTTCGCCAGTGTGATGAACAGCCCTTCCTTCGCCTGACGCGTTTCGATGGACTTTCACCATCTCTTCAGAGGCGTTTAGGAAAGGTACGCGCTTGGCGGGCAACTACTTCCTTTCGTGATGTCACGACGAGTGTCTTATGGGAGTCGTAGTGCCGCAATTATTTCCAACCTTAATAACGGTGCGCTGATTCCTGTAAAAAATACAGCCCAAACGTGAGCCCCAGCTTGCCTGCCAGTCCTTAATCCAGGCTCTCTGTTCCACTTTGAGAGTGGTGTATCCTCTCCCGTGGCCCCCTAGGAATCATGGGGTGGTGCAGACTCGGCAGATGGGCGTCCGCCTCAAAATTTCAACAACATGGTAGCCCCATGAGCTGCACTCGAACCAGAGAGAAGGTTACCAGCCTTTAATCACGGTATGGACAAGAAGGTTCGCCAGTGTGATGAACAGCCCTTCCTTCGCCTGACGCGTTTCGATGGACTTTCACCATCTCTTCAGAGGCGTTTAGGAAAGGTACGCGCTTGGCGGGCAACTACTTCCTTTCGTGATGTCACGACGAGGAAGTAGCTGCCTACCAAGCGCGTACCTTTCCTAAACGCCTCTGAAGAGATGGTGAAAGTCCATCGAAACGCGTCAGGCGAAGGAAGGGCTGTTCATTACACTGGCGAACCTTCCTGTCCATACCGAGATTAAAGGCTGGTAACCTTCTCTCTGATTCGAGTGCAACTCATGGGGCTACCATGTTTTTGAAATGTTAAGGCGGACGCCCATCTGCCGAGTTTGCACCACCCCATGATTCCCAGGGGGCCACGGGAGAGGATACACCTCGCTCAATGTGGAACAGAGAGCCTGGATTAAGGACTGGCAGGCAAGCTGGGGCTCACGTTTGGGCTGAATTTTTACAGGAATCAGCGCACCGTTATTAAGGTTGGAAATAATCATGGCACTACAATTCCCAGAAGACATTTGTCGTGACATCATAAAAGGAAGTAGCTGCCTACCAAGCGCGTACCTTTCCTAAACGCCTCTGAAGAGATGGTGAAAGTCCATCGAAACGCGTCAGGCGAAGGAAGGGCTGTTCATTACACTGGCGAACCTTCCTGTCCATACCGAGATTAAAGGCTGGTAACCTTCTCTCTGATTCGAGTGCAACTCATGGGGCTACCATGTTTTTGAAATGTTAAGGCGGACGCCCATCTGCCGAGTTTGCACCACCCCATGATTCCCAGGGGGCCACGGGAGAGGATACACCTCGCTCAATGTGGAACAGAGAGCCTGGATTAAGGACTGGCAGGCAAGCTGGGGCTCACGTTTGGGCTGAATTTTTACAGGAATCAGCGCACCGTTATTAAGGTTGGAAATAATCATGGCACTACAATTCCCAGAAGACATTTGTCGTGACATCATAAAAGGAAGTAGCTGCCTACCAAGCGCGTACCTTTCCTAAACGCCTCTGAAGAGATGGTGAAAGTCCATCGAAACGCGTCAGGCGAAGGAAGGGCTGTTCATTACACTGGCGAACCTTCCTGTCCATACCGAGATTAAAGGCTGGTAACCTTCTCTCTGATTCGAGTGCAACTCATGGGGCTACCATGTTTTTGAAATGTTAAGGCGGACGCCCATCTGCCGAGTTTGCACCACCCCATGATTCCCAGGGGGCCACGGGAGAGGATACACCTCGCTCAATGTGGAACAGAGAGCCTGGATTAAGGACTGGCAGGCAAGCTGGGGCTCACGTTTGGGCTGAATTTTTACAGGAATCAGCGCACCGTTATTAAGGTTGGAAATAATCATGGCACTACAATTCCCAGAAGACATTTGTCGTGACATCATAAAAGGAAGTAGCTGCCTACCAAGCGCGAACCTTTCCTAAACGCCTCTGAAGAGATGGTGAAAGTCCATCGAAACGCGTCAGGCGAAGGAAGGGCTGTTCATTACACTGGCGAACCTTCCTGTCCATACCGAGATTAAAGGCTGGTAACCTTCTCTCTGATTCGAGTGCAACTCATGGGGCTACCATGTTTTTGAAATGTTAAGGCGGACGCCCATCTGCCGAGTTTGCACCACCCCATGATTCCCAGGGGGCCACGGGAGAGGATACACCTCGCTCAATGTGGAACAGAGAGCCTGGATTAAGGACTGGCAGGCAAGCTGGGGCTCACGTTTGGGCTGAATTTTTACAGGAATCAGCGCACCGTTATTAAGGTTGGAAATAATCATGGCACTACAATTCCCAGAAGACATTTGTCGTGACATCATAAAAGGAAGTAGCTGCCTACCAAGCGCGTACCTTTCCTAAACGCCTCTGAAGAGATGGTGAAAGTCCATCGAAACGCGTCAGGCGAAGGAAGGGCTGTTCATTACACTGGCGAACCTTCCTGTCCATACCGAGATTAAAGGCTGGTAACCTTCTCTCTGATTCGAGTGCAACTCATGGGGCTACCATGTTTTTGAAATGTTAAGGCGGACGCCCATCTGCCGAGTTTGCACCACCCCATGATTCCCAGGGGGCCACGGGAGAGGATACACCTCGCTCAATGTGGAACAGAGAGCCTGGATTAAGGACTGGCAGGCAAGCTGGGGCTCACGTTTGGGCTGAATTTTTACAGGAATCAGCGCACCGTTATTAAGGTTGGAAATAATCATGGCACTACAATTCCCAGAAGACATTTGTCGTGACATCATAAAAGGAAGTAGCTGCCTACCAAGCGCGTACCTTTCCTAAACGCCTCTGAAGAGATGGTGAAAGTCCATCGAAACGCGTCAGGCGAAGGAAGGGCTGTTCATTACACTGGCGAACCTTCCTGTCCATACCGAGATTAAAGGCTGGTAACCTTCTCTCTGATTCGAGTGCAACTCATGGGGCTACCATGTTTTTGAAATGTTAAGGCGGACGCCCATCTGCCGAGTTTGCACCACCCCATGATTCCCAGGGGGCCACGGGAGAGGATACACCTCGCTCAATGTGGAACAGAGAGCCTGGATTAAGGACTGGCAGGCAAGCTGGGGCTCACGTTTGGGCTGAATTTTTACAGGAATCAGCGCACCGTTATTAAGGTTGGAAATAATCATGGCACTACAATTCCCAGAAGACATTTGTCGTGACATCATAAAAGGAAGTAGCTGCCTACCAAGCGCGTACCTTTCCTAAACGCCTCTGAAGAGATGGTGAAAGTCCATCGAAACGCGTCAGGCGAAGGAAGGGCTGTTCATTACACTGGCGAACCTTCCTGTCCATACCGAGATTAAAGGCTGGTAACCTTCTCTCTGATTCGAGTGCAACTCATGGGGCTACCATGTTTTTGAAATGTTAAGGCGGACGCCCATCTGCCGAGTTTGCACCACCCCATGATTCCCAGGGGGCCACGGGAGAGGATACACCTCGCTCAATGTGGAACAGAGAGCCTGGATTAAGGACTGGCAGGCAAGCTGGGGCTCACGTTTGGGCTGAATTTTTACAGGAATCAGCGCAACGTTATTAAGGTTGGAAATAATCATGGCACTACAATTCCCAGAAGACATTTGTCGTGACATCATAAAAGGAAGTAGCTGCCTACCAAGCGCGTACCTTTCCTAAACGCCTCTGAAGAGATGGTGAAAGTCCATCGAAACGCGTCAGGCGAAGGAAGGGCTGTTCATTACACTGGCGAACCTTCCTGTCCATACCGAGATTAAAGGCTGGTAACCTTCTCTCTGATTCGAGTGCAACTCATGGGACTACCATGTTTTTGAAATGTTAAGGCGGACGCCCATCTGCCGAGTTTGCACCACCCCATGATTCCCAGGGGGCCACGGGAGAGGATACACCTCGCTCAATGTGGAACAGAGAGCCTGGATTAAGGACTGGCAGGCAAGCTGGGGCTCACGTTTGGGCTGAATTTTTACAGGAATCAGCGCACCGTTATTAAGGTTGGAAATAATCATGGCACTACAATTCCCAGAAGACATTTGTCGTGACATCATAAAAGGAAGTAGCTGCCTACCAAGCGCGTACCTTTCCTAAACGCCTCTGAAGAGATGGTGAAAGTCCATCGAAACGCGTCAGGCGAAGGAAGGGCTGTTCATTACACTGGCGAACCTTCCTGTCCATACCGAGATTAATGGCTGGTAACCTTCTCTCTGATTCGAGTGCAACTCATGGGGCTACCATGTTTTTGAAATGTTAAGGCGGACGCCCATCTGCCGAGTTTGCACCACCCCATGATTCCCAGGGGGCCACGGGAGAGGATACACCTCGCTCAATGTGGAACAGAGAGCCTGGATTAAGGACTGGCAGGCAAGCTGGGGCTCACGTTTGGGCTGAATTTTTACAGGAATCAGCGCACCGTTATTAAGGTTGGAAATAATCATGGCACTACAATTCCCAGAAGACATTTGTCGTGACATCATAAAAGGAAGTAGCTGCCTACCAAGCGCGTACCTTTCCTAAACGCCTCTGAAGAGATGGTGAAAGTCCATCGAAACGCGTCAGGCGAAGGAAGGGCTGTTCATTACACTGGCGAACCTTCCTGTCCATACCGAGATTAAAGGCTGGTAACCTTCTCTCTGATTCGAGTGCAACTCATGGGGCTACCATGTTTTTGAAATGTTAAGGCGGACGCCCATCTGCCGAGTTTGCACCACCCCATGATTCCCAGGGGGCCATGGGAGAGGATACACCTCGCTCAATGTGGAACAGAGAACCTGGATTAAGGACTGGCAGGCAAGCTGGGGCTCACGTTTGGGCTGAATTTTTACAGGAATCAGCGCACCGTTATTAAGGTTGGAAATAATCATGGCACTACAATTCCCAGAAGACATTTGTCGTGACATCATAAAAGGAAGTAGCTGCCTACCAAGCGCGTACCTTTCCTAAACGCCTCTGAAGAGATGGTGAAAGTCCATCGAAACGCGTCAGGCGAAGGAAGGGCTGTTCATTACTAGGCCTGGGCGGTAAATTCCATTCCGTTCGCGGAATTTGCGGAATTTGCGAAATTTTGCGTTCCGCGGAGAATGCGAAATTGCCCAAAAATCTGCGTTCCGCGACTTCGCGAAATTTTTTGCTTGTTCGCGTTCTCAATATGCATGTTCGCGAGATATTTCACCCCGAGCACGCAAACAGCGATCGCGAACAGGAAAAAAGTATCGCGAACAAGCAATTCCGCGTGTTCGCGGGAATTGTGCGTGTTCGCGGAGATTTTTTACCGTTTCGCGGAGATTAGCGTAACGCAATTACGCAAATTCCGCCCACCCCTATTCATTACACTGGCGAACCTTCCTGTCCATACCGAGATTAAAGGCTGGTAACCTTCTCTCTGATTCGAGTGCAACTCATGGGGCTACCATGTTTTTGAAATGTTAAGGCGGACGCCCATCTGCCGAGTTTGCACCACCCCATGATTCCCAGGGGGCCACGGGAGAGGATACACCTCGCTCAATGTGGAACAGAGAGCCTGGATTAAGGACTGGCAGGCAAGCTGGGGCTCACGTTTGGGCTGAATTTTTACAGGAATCAGCGCACCGTTATTAAGGTTGGAAATAATCATGGCACTACAATTCCCAGAAGACATTTGTCGTGACATCATAAAAGGAAGTAGCTGCCTACCAAGCGCGTACCTTTCCTAAACGCCTCTGAAGAGATGGTGAAAGTCCATCGAAACGCGTCAGGCGAAGGAAGGGCTGTTCATTACACTGGCGAACCTTCCTGTCCATACCGAGATTAAAGGCTGGTAACCTTCTCTCTGATTCGAGTGCAACTCATGGGGCTACCATGTTTTTGAAATGTTAAGGCGGACGCCCATCTGCCGAGTTTGCACCACCCCATGATTCCCAGGGGGCCACGGGAGAGGATACACCTCGCTCAATGTGGAACAGAGAGCCTGGATTAAGGACTGGCAGGCAAGCTGGGGCTCACGTTTGGGCTGAATTTTTACAGGAATCAGCGCACCGTTATTAAGGTTGGAAATAATCATGGCACTACAATTCCCAGAAGACATTTGTCGTGACATCATAAAAGGAAGTAGCTGCCTACCAAGCGCGTACCTTTCCTAAACGCCTCTGAAGAGATGGTGAAAGTCCATCGAAACGCGTCAGGCGAAGGAAGGGCTGTTCATTACACTGGCGAACCTTCCTGTCCATACCAAGATTAAAGGCTGGTAACCTTCTCTCTGATTCGAGTGCAACTCATGGGGCTACCATGTTTTTGAAATGTTAAGGCGGACGCCCATCTGCCGAGTTTGCACCACCCCATGATTCCCAGGGGGCCACGGGAGAGGATACACCTCGCTCAATGTGGAACAGAGAGCCTGGATTAAGGACTGGCAGGCAAGCTGGGGCTCACGTTTGGGCTGAATTTTTACAGGAATCAGCGCACCGTTATTAAGGTTGGAAATAATCATGGCACTACAATTCCCAGAAGACATTTGTCGTGACATCATAAAAGGAAGTAGCTGCCTACCAAGCGCGTACCTTTCCTAAACGCCTCTGAAGAGATGGTGAAAGTCCATCGAAACGCGTCAGGCGAAGGAAGGGCTGTTCATTACACTGGCGAACCTTCCTGTCCATACCGAGATTAAAGGCTGGTAACCTTCTCTCTGATTCGAGTGCAACTCATGGGGCTACCATGTTTTTGAAATGTTAAGGCGGACGCCCATCTGCCGAGTTTGCACCACCCCATGATTCCCAGGGGGCCACGGGAGAGGATACACCTCGCTCAATGTGGAACAGAGAGCCTGGATTAAGGACTGGCAGGCAAGCTGGGGCTCACGTTTGGGATGAATTTTTACAGGAATCAGCGCACCGTTATTAAGGTTGGAAATAATCATGGCACTACAATTCCCAGAAGACATTTGTCGTGACATCATAAAAGGAAGTAGCTGCCTACCAAGCGCGTACCTTTCCTAAACGCCTCTGAAGAGATGGTGAAAGTCCATCGAAATGCGTCAGGCGAAGGAAGGGCTGTTCATTACACTGGCGAACCTTCCTGTCCATACCGAGATTAAAGTTGGTAACCTTCTCTCTGATTCGAGTGCAACTCATGGGGCTACCATGTTTTTGAAATGTTAAGGCGGACGCCCATCTGCCGAGTTTGCACCACCCCATGATTCCCAGGGGGCCACGGGAGAGGATACACCTCGCTCAATGTGGAACAGAGAGCCTGGATTAAGGACTGGCAGGCAAGCTGGGGCTCACGTTTGGGCTGAATTTTTACAGGAATCAGCGCACCGTTATTAAGGTTGGAAATAATCATGGCACTACAATTCCCAGAAGACATTTGTCGTGACATCATAAAAGGAAGTAGCTGCCTACCAAGCGCGTACCTTTCCTAAACGCCTCTGAAGAGATGGTGAAAGTCCATCGAAACGCGTCAGGCGAAGGAAGGGCTGTTCATTACACTGGCGAACCTTCCTGTCCATACCGAGATTAAAGGCTGGTAACCTTCTCTCTGATTCGAGTGCAACTCATGGGGCTACCATGTTTTTGAAATGTTAAGGCGGACGCCCATCTGCCGAGTTTGCACCACCCCATGATTCCCAGGGGGCCACGGGAGAGGATACACCTCGCTCAATGTGGAACAGAGAGCCTGGATTAAGGACTGGCAGGCAAGCTGGGGCTCACGTTTGGGCTGAATTTTTACAGGAATCAGCGCACCGTTATTAAGGTTGGAAATAATCATGGCACTACAATTCCCAGAAGACATTTGTCGTGACATCATAAAAGGAAGTAGCTGCCTACCAAGCGCGTACCTTTCCTAAACGCCTCTGAAGAGATGGTGAAAGTCCATCGAAACGCGTCAGGCGAAGGAAGGGCTGTTCATTACACTGGCGAACCTTCCTGTCCATACCGAGATTAAAGGCTGGTAACCTTCTCTCTGATTCGAGTGCAACTCATGGGGCTACCATGTTTTTGAAATGTTAAGGCGGACGCCCATCTGCCGAGTTTGCACCACCCCATGATTCCCAGGGGGCCACGGGAGAGGATACACCTCGCTCAATGTGGAACAGAGAGCCTGGATTAAGGACTGGCAGGCAAGCTGGGGCTCACGTTTGGGCTGAATTTTTACAGGAATCAGCGCAACGTTATTAAGGTTGGAAATAATCATGGCACTACAATTCCCAGAAGACATTTGTCGTGACATCATAAAAGGAAGTAGCTGCCTACCAAGCGCGTACCTTTCCTAAACGCCTCTGAAGAGATGGTGAAAGTCCATTGAAACGCGTCAGGCGAAGGAAGGGCTGTTCATTACACTGGCGAACCTTCCTGTCCATACCGAGATTAAAGGTTGGTAACCTTCTCTCTGATTCGAGTGCAACTCATGGGGCTACCATGTTTTTGAAATGTTAAGGCGGACGCCCATCTGCCGAGTTTGCACCACCCCATGATTCCCAGGGGGCCACGGGAGAGGATACACCTCGCTCAATGTGGAACAGAGAGCCTGGATTAAGGACTGGCAGGCAAGCTGGGGCTCACGTTTGGGCTGAATTTTTACAGGAATCAGCGCACCGTTATTAAGGTTGGAAATAATCATGGCACTACAATTCCCAGAAGACATTTGTCGTGACATCATAAAAGGAAGTAGCTGCCTACCAAGCGCGTACCTTTCCTAAACGCCTCTGAAGAGATGGTGAAAGTCCATCGAAACGCGTCAGGCGAAGGAAGGGCTGTTCATTACACTGGCGAACCTTCCTGTCCATACCGAGATTAAAGGCTGGTAACCTTCTCTCTGATTCGAGTGCAACTCATGGGGCTACCATGTTTTTGAAATGTTAAGGCGGACGCCCATCTGCCGAGTTTGCACCACCCCATGATTCCCAGGGGGCCACGGGAGAGGATACACCTCGCTCAATGTGGAACAGAGAGCCTGGATTAAGGACTGGCAGGCAAGCTGGGGCTCACGTTTGGGCTGAATTTTTACAGGAATCAGCGCACCGTTATTAAGGTTGGAAATATTCATGGCACTACAATTCCCAGAAGACATTTGTCGTGACATCATAAAAGGAAGTAGCTGCCTACCAAGCGTGTACCTTTCCTAAACGCCTCTGAAGAGATGGTGAAAGTCCATCGAAACGCGTCAGGCGAAGGAAGGGCTGTTCATTACACTGGCGAACCTTCCTGTCCATACCGAGATTAAAGGCTGGTAACCTTCTCTCTGATTCGAGTGCAACTCATGGGGCTACCATGTTTTTGAAATGTTAAGGCGGACGCCCATCTGCCGAGTTTGCACCACCCCATGATTCCCAGGGGGCCACGGGAGAGGATACACCTCGCTCAATGTGGAACAGAGAGCCTGGATTAAGGACTGGCAGGCAAGCTGGGGCTCACGTTTGGGCTGAATTTTTACAGGAATCAGTGCACCGTTATTAAGGTTGGAAATAATCATGGCACTACAATTCCCAGAAGACATTTGTCGTGACATCATAAAAGGAAGTAGCTGCCTACCAAGCGCGTACCTTTCCTAAACGCCTCTGAAGAGATGGTGAAAGTCCATCGAAACGCGTCAGGCGAAGGAAGGGCTGTTCATTACACTGGCGAACCTTCCTGTCCATACCGAGATTAAAGGCTGGTAACCTTCTCTCTGATTCGAGTGCAACTCATGGGGCTACCATGTTTTTGAAATGTTAAGGCGGACGCCCATCTGCCGAGTTTGCACCACCCCATGATTCCCAGGGGGCCACGGGAGAGGATACACCTCGCTCAATGTGGAACAGAGAGCCTGGATTAAGGACTGGCAGGCAAGCTGGGCCTCACGTTTGGGCTGAATTTTTACAGGAATCAGCGCACCGTTATTAAGGTTGGAAATAATCATGGCACTACAATTCCCAGAAGACATTTGTCGTGACATCATAAAAGGAAGTAGCTGCCTACCAAGCGCGTACCTTTCCTAAACGCCTCTGAAGAGATGGTGAAAGTCCATCGAAACGCGTCAGGCGAAGGAAGGGCTGTTCATTACACTGGCGAACCTTCCTGTCCATACCGAGATTAAAGGCTGGTAACCTTCTCTCTGATTCGAGTGCAACTCATGGGGCTACCATGTTTTTGAAATGTTAAGGCGGACGCCCATCTGCCGAGTTTGCACCACCCCATGATTCCCAGGGGGCCACGGGAGAGGATACACCTCGCTCAATGTGGAACAGAGAGCCTGGATTAAGGACTGGCAGGCAAGCTGGGGCTCACGTTTGGGCTGAATTTTTACAGGAATCAGCGCACCGTTATTAAGGTTGGAAATAATCATGGCACTACAATTCCCAGAAGACATTTGTCGTGACATCATAAAAGGAAGTAGCTGCCTACCAAGCGCGTACCTTTCCTAAACGCCTCTGAAGAGATGGTGAAAGTCCATCGAAACGCGTCAGGCGAAGGAAGGGCTGTTCATTACACTGGCGAACCTTCCTGTCCATACCGAGATTAAAGGCTGGTAACCTTCTCTCTGATTCGAGTGCAACTCATGGGGCTACCATGTTTTTGAAATGTTAAGGCGGACGCCCATCTGCCGAGTTTGCACCACCCCATGATTCCCAGGGGGCCACGGGAGAGGATACACCTCGCTCAATGTGGAACAGAGAGCCTGGATTAAGGACTGGCAGGCAAGCTGGGGCTCACGTTTGGGCTGAATTTTTACAGGAATCAGCGCACCGTTATTAAGGTTGGAAATAATCATGGCACTACAATTCCCAGAAGACATTTGTCGTGACATCATAAAAGGAAGTAGCTGCCTACCAAGCGCGTACCTTTCCTAAACGCCTCTGAAGAGATGGTGAAAGTCCATCGAAACGCGTCAGGCGAAGGAAGGGCTGTTCATTACACTGGCGAACCTTCCTGTCCATACCGAGATTAAAGGCTGGTAACCTTCTCTCTGATTCGAGTGCAACTCATGGGGCTACCATGTTTTTGAAATGTTAAGGCGGACGCCCATCTGCCGAGTTTGCACCACCCCATGATTCCCAGGGGGCCACGGGAGAGGATACACCTCGCTCAATGTGGAACAGAGAGCCTGGATTAAGGACTCGCAGGCAAGCTGGGGCTCACGTTTGGGCTGAATTTTTACAGGAATCAGCGCACCGTTATTAAGGTTGGAAATAATCATGGCACTACAATTCCCAGAAGACATTTGTCGTGACATCATAAAAGGAAGTAGCTGCCTACCAAGCGCGTACCTTTCCTAAACGCCTCTGAAGAGATGGTGAAAGTCCATCGAAACGCGTCAGGCGAAGGAAGGGCTGTTCATTACACTGGCGAACCTTCCTGTCCATACCGAGATTAAAGGCTGGTAACCTTCTCTCTGATTCGAGTGCAACTCATGGGGCTACCATGTTTTTGAAATGTTAAGGCGGACGCCCATCTGCCGAGTTTGCACCACCCCATGATTCCCAGGGGGCCACGGGAGAGGATACACCTCGCTCAATGTGGAACAGAGAGCCTGGATTAAGGACTGGCAGGCAAGCTGGGGCTCACGTTTGGGCTGAATTTTTACAGGAATCAGCGCACCGTTATTAAGGTTGGAAATAATCATGGCACTACAATTCCCAGAAGACATTTGTCGTGACATCATAAAAGGAAGTAGCTGCCTACCAAGCACGTACCTTTCCTAAACGCCTCTGAAGAGATGGTGAAAGTCCATCGAAACGCGTCAGGCGAAGGAAGGGCTGTTCATTACACTGGCGAACCTTCCTGTCCATACCGAGATTAAAGGCTGGTAACCTTCTCTCTGATTCGAGTGCAACTCATGGGGCTACCATGTTTTTGAAATGTTAAGGCGGACGCCCATCTGCCGAGTTTGCACCACCCCATGATTCCCAGGGGGCCACGGGAGAGGATACACCTCGCTCAATGTGGAACAGAGAGCCTGGATTAAGGACTGGCAGGCAAGCTGGGGCTCACGTTTGGGCTGAATTTTTACAGGAATCAGCGCACCGTTATTAAGGTTGGAAATAATCATGGCACTACAATTCCCAGAAGACATTTGTCGTGACATCATAAAAGGAAGTAGCTGCCTACCAAGCGCGTACCTTTCCTAAACGCCTCTGAAGAGATGGTGAAAGTCCATCGAAACGCGTCAGGCGAAGGAAGGGCTGTTCATTACACTGGCGAACCTTCCTGTCCATACCGAGATTAAAGGCTGGTAACCTTCTCTCTGATTCGAGTGCAACTCATGGGGCTACCATGTTTTTGAAATGTTAAGGCGGACGCCCATCTGCCGAGTTTGCACCACCCCATGATTCCCAGGGGGCCACGGGAGAGGATACACCTCGCTCAATGTGGAACAGAGAGCCTGGATTAAGGACTGGCAGGCAAGCTGGGGCTCACGTTTGGGCTGAATTTCTACAGGAATCAGCGCACCGTTATTAAGGTTGGAAATAATCATGGCACTACAATTCCCAGAAGACATTTGTCGTGACATCATAAAAGGAAGTAGCTGCCTACCAAGCGCGTACCTTTCCTAAACGCCTCTGAAGAGATGGTGAAAGTCCATCGAAACGCGTCAGGCGAAGGAAGGGCTGTTCATTACACTGGCGAACCTTCCTGTCCATACCGAGATTAAAGGCTGGTAACCTTCTCTCTGATTCGAGTGCAACTCATGGGGCTACCATGTTTTTGAAATGTTAAGGCGGACGCCCATCTGCCGAGTTTGCACCACCCCATGATTCCCAGGGGGCCACGGGAGAGGATACACCTCGCTCAATGTGGAACAGAGAGCCTGGATTAAGGACTGGCAGGCAAGCTGGGGCTCACGTTTGGGCTGAATTTTTACAGGAATCAGCGCACCGTTATTAAGGTTGGAAATAATCATGGCACTACAATTCCCAGAAGACATTTGTCGTGACATCATAAAAGGAAGTAGCTGCCTACCAAGCGCGTACCTTTCCTAAACGCCTCTGAAGAGATGGTGAAAGTCCATCGAAATGCGTCAGGCGAAGGAAGGGCTGTTCATTACACTGGCGAACCTTCCTGTCCATACCGAGATTAAAGTTGGTAACCTTCTCTCTGATTCGAGTGCAACTCATGGGGCTACCATGTTTTTGAAATGTTAAGGCGGACGCCCATCTGCCGAGTTTGCACCACCCCATGATTCCCAGGGGGCCACGGGAGAGGATACACCTCGCTCAATGTGGAACAGAGAGCCTGGATTAAGGACTGGCAGGCAAGCTGGGGCTCACGTTTGGGCTGAATTTTTACAGGAATCAGCGCACCGTTATTAAGGTTGGAAATAATCATGGCACTACAATTCCCAGAAGACATTTGTCGTGACATCATAAAAGGAAGTAGCTGCCTACCAAGCGCGTACCTTTCCTAAACGCCTCTGAAGAGATGGTGAAAGTCCATCGAAACGCGTCAGGCGAAGGAAGGGCTGTTCATTACACTGGCGAACCTTCCTGTCCATACCGAGATTAAAGGCTGGTAACCTTCTCTCTGATTCGAGTGCAACTCATGGGGCTACCATGTTTTTGAAATGTTAAGGCGGACGCCCATCTGCCGAGTTTGCACCACCCCATGATTCCCAGGGGGCCACGGGAGAGGATACACCTCGCTCAATGTGGAACAGAGAGCCTGGATTAAGGACTGGCAGGCAAGCTGGGGCTCACGTTTGGGCTGAATTTTTACAGGAATCAGCGCACCGTTATTAAGGTTGGAAATAATCATGGCACTACAATTCCCAGAAGACATTTGTCGTGACATCATAAAAGGAAGTAGCTGCCTACCAAGCGCGTACCTTTCCTAAACGCCTCTGAAGAGATGGTGAAAGTCCATCGAAACGCGTCAGGCGAAGGAAGGGCTGTTCATTACACTGGCGAACCTTCCTGTCCATACCGACATTAAAGGCTGGTAACCTTCTCTCTGATTCGAGTGCAACTCATGGGGCTACCATGTTTTTGAAATGTTAAGGCGGACGCCCATCTGCCGAGTTTGCACCACCCCATGATTCCCAGGGGGCCACGGGAGAGGATACACCTCGCTCAATGTGGAACAGAGAGCCTGGATTAAGGACTGGCAGGCAAGCTGGGGCTCACGTTTGGGCTGAATTTTTACAGGAATCAGCGCAACGTTATTAAGGTTGGAAATAATCATGGCACTACAATTCCCAGAAGACATTTGTCGTGACATCATAAAAGGAAGTAGCTGCCTACCAAGCGCGTACCTTTCCTAAACGCCTCTGAAGAGATGGTGAAAGTCCATTGAAACGCGTCAGGCGAAGGAAGGGCTGTTCATTACACTGGCGAACCTTCCTGTCCATACCGAGATTAAAGGCTGGTAACCTTCTCTCTGATTCGAGTGCAACTCATGGGGCTACCATGTTTTTGAAATGTTAAGGCGGACGCCCATCTGCCGAGTTTGCACCACCCCATGATTCCCAGGGGGCCACGGGAGAGGATACACCTCGCTCAATGTGGAACAGAGAGCCTGGATTAAGGACTGGCAGGCAAGCTGGGGCTCACGTTTGGGCTGAATTTTTACAGGAATCAGCGCACCGTTATTAAGGTTGGAAATAATCATGGCACTACAATTCCCAGAAGACATTTGTCGTGACATCATAAAAGGAAGTAGCTGCCTACCAAGCGCGTACCTTTCCTAAACGCCTCTGAAGAGATGGTGAAAGTCCATCGAAACGCGTCAGGCGAAGGAAGGGCTGTTCATTACACTGGCGAACCTTCCTGTCCATACCGAGATTAAAGGCTGGTAACCTTCTCTCTGATTCGAGTGCAACTCATGGGGCTACCATGTTTTTGAAATGTTAAGGCGGACGCCCATCTGCCGAGTTTGCACCACCCCATGATTCCCAGGGGGCCACGGGAGAGGATACACCTCGCTCAATGTGGAACAGAGAGCCTGGATTAAGGACTGGCAGGCAAGCTGGGGCTCACGTTTGGGCTGAATTTTTACAGGAATCAGCGCACCGTTATTAAGGTTGGAAATATTCATGGCACTACAATTCCCAGAAGACATTTGTCGTGACATCATAAAAGGAAGTAGCTGCCTACCAAGCGTGTACCTTTCCTAAACGCCTCTGAAGAGATGGTGAAAGTCCATCGAAACGCGTCAGGCGAAGGAAGGGCTGTTCATTACACTGGCGAACCTTCCTGTCCATACCGAGATTAAAGGCTGGTAACCTTCTCTCTGATTCGAGTGCAACTCATGGGGCTACCATGTTTTTGAAATGTTAAGGCGGACGCCCATCTGCCGAGTTTGCACCACCCCATGATTCCCAGGGGGCCACGGGAGAGGATACACCTCGCTCAATGTGGAACAGAGAGCCTGGATTAAGGACTGGCAGGCAAGCTGGGGCTCACGTTTGGGCTGAATTTTTACAGGAATCAGCGCACCGTTATTAAGGTTGGAAATAATCATGGCACTACAATTCCCAGAAGACATTTGTCGTGACATCATAAAAGGAAGTAGCTGCCTACCAAGCGCGTACCTTTCCTAAACGCCTCTGAAGAGATGGTGAAAGTCCATCGAAACGCGTCAGGCGAAGGAAGGGCTGTTCATTACACTGGCGAACCTTCCTGTCCATACCGAGATTAAAGGCTGGTAACCTTCTCTCTGATTCGAGTGCAACTCATGGGGCTACCATGTTTTTGAAATGTTAAGGCGGACGCCCATCTGCCGAGTTTGCACCACCCCATGATTCCCAGGGGGCCACGGGAGAGGATACACCTCGCTCAATGTGGAACAGAGAGCCTGGATTAAGGACTGGCAGGCAAGCTGGGGCTCACGTTTGGGCTGAATTTTTACAGGAATCAGCGCACCGTTATTAAGGTTGGAAATAATCATGGCACTACAATTCCCAGAAGACATTTGTCGTGACATCATAAAAGGAAGTAGCTGCCTACCAAGCGCGTACCTTTCCTAAACGCCTCTGAAGAGATGGTGAAAGTCCATCGAAACGCGTCAGGCGAAGGAAGGGCTGTTCATTACACTGGCGAACCTTCCTGTCCATACCGAGATTAAAGGCTGGTAACCTTCTCTCTGATTCGAGTGCAACTCATGGGGCTACCATGTTTTTGAAATGTTAAGGCGGACGCCCATCTGCCGAGTTTGCACCACCCCATGATTCCCAGGGGGCCACGGGAGAGGATACACCTCGCTCAATGTGGAACAGAGAGCCTGGATTAAGGACTGGCAGGCAAGCTGGGGCTCACGTTTGGGCTGAATTTTTACAGGAATCAGCGCACCGTTATTAAGGTTGGAAATAATCATGGCACTACAATTCCCAGAAGACATTTGTCGTGACATCATAAAAGGAAGTAGCTGCCTACCAAGCGCGTACCTTTCCTAAACGCCTCTGAAGAGATGGTGAAAGTCCATCGAAACGCGTCAGGCGAAGGAAGGGCTGTTCATTACACTGGCGAACCTTCCTGTCCATACCGAGATTAAAGGCTGGTAACCTTCTCTCTGATTCGAGTGCAACTCATGGGGCTACCATGTTTTTGAAATGTTAAGGCGGACGCCCATCTGCCGAGTTTGCACCACCCCATGATTCCCAGGGGGCCACGGGAGAGGATACACCTCGCTCAATGTGGAACAGAGAGCCTGGATTAAGGACTGGCAGGCAAGCTGGGGCTCACGTTTGGGCTGAATTTTTACAGGAATCAGCGCACCGTTATTAAGGTTGGAAATAATCATGGCACTACAATTCCCAGAAGACATTTGTCGTGACATCATAAAAGGAAGTAGCTGCCTACCAAGCACGTACCTTTCCTAAACGCCTCTGAAGAGATGGTGAAAGTCCATCGAAACGCGTCAGGCGAAGGAAGGGCTGTTCATTACACTGGCGAACCTTCCTGTCCATACCGAGATTAAAGGCTGGTAACCTTCTCTCTGATTCGAGTGCAACTCATGGGGCTACCATGTTTTTGAAATGTTAAGGCGGACGCCCATCTGCCGAGTTTGCACCACCCCATGATTCCCAGGGGGCCACGGGAGAGGATACACCTCGCTCAATGTGGAACAGAGAGCCTGGATTAAGGACTGGCAGGCAAGCTGGGGCTCACGTTTGGGCTGAATTTTTACAGGAATCAGCGCACCGTTATTAAGGTTGGAAATAATCATGGCACTACAATTCCCAGAAGACATTTGTCGTGACATCATAAAAGGAAGTAGCTGCCTACCAAGCGCGTACCTTTCCTAAACGCCTCTGAAGAGATGGTGAAAGTCCATCGAAACGCGTCAGGCGAAGGAAGGGCTGTTCATTACACTGGCGAACCTTCCTGTCCATACCGAGATTAAAGGCTGGTAACCTTCTCTCTGATTCGAGTGCAACTCATGGGGCTACCATGTTTTTGAAATGTTAAGGCGGACGCCCATCTGCCGAGTTTGCACCACCCCATGATTCCCAGGGGGCCACGGGAGAGGATACACCTCGCTCAATGTGGAACAGAGAGCCTGGATTAAGGACTGGCAGGCAAGCTGGGGCTCACGTTTGGGCTGAATTTCTACAGGAATCAGCGCACCGTTATTAAGGTTGGAAATAATCATGGCACTACAATTCCCAGAAGACATTTGTCGTGACATCATAAAAGGAAGTAGCTGCCTACCAAGCGCGTACCTTTCCTAAACGCCTCTGAAGAGATGGTGAAAGTCCATCGAAACGCGTCAGGCGAAGGAAGGGCTGTTCATTACACTGGCGAACCTTCCTGTCCATACCGAGATTAAAGGCTGGTAACCTTCTCTCTGATTCGAGTGCAACTCATGGGGCTACCATGTTTTTGAAATGTTAAGGCGGACGCCCATCTGCCGAGTTTGCACCACCCCATGATTCCCAGGGGGCCACGGGAGAGGATACACCTCGCTCAATGTGGAACAGAGAGCCTGGATTAAGGACTGGCAGGCAAGCTGGGGCTCACGTTTGGGCTGAATTTTTACAGGAATCAGCGCACCGTTATTAAGGTTGGAAATAATCATGGCACTACAATTCCCAGAAGACATTTGTCGTGACATCATAAAAGGAAGTAGCTGCCTACCAAGCGCGTACCTTTCCTAAACGCCTCTGAAGAGATGGTGAAAGTCCATCGAAACGCGTCAGGCGAAGGAAGGGCTGTTCATTACACTGGCGAACCTTCCTGTCCATACCGAGATTAAAGGCTGGTAACCTTCTCTCTGATTCGAGTGCAACTCATGGGGCTACCATGTTTTTGAAATGTTATGGCGGACGCCCATCTGCCGAGTTTGCACCACCCCATGATTCCCAGGGGGCCACGTGAGAGGATACACCTCGCTCAATGTGGAACAGAGAGCCTGGATTAAGGACTGGCAGGCAAGCTGGGCCTCACGTTTGGGCTGAATTTTTACAGGAATCAGCGCACCGTTATTAAGGTTGGAAATAATCATGGCACTACAATTCCCAGAAGACATTTGTCGTGACATCATAAAAGGAAGTAGCTGCCTACCAAGCGCGTACCTTTCCTAAACGCCTCTGAAGAGATGGTGAAAGTCCATCGAAACGCGTCAGGCGAAGGAAGGGCTGTTCATTACACTGGCGAACCTTCCTGTCCATACCGAGATTAAAGGCTGGTAACCTTCTCTCTGATTCGAGTGCAACTCATGGGGCTACCATGTTTTTGAAATGTTAAGGCGGACGCCCATCTGCCGAGTTTGCACCACCCCATGATTCCCAGGGGGCCACGGGAGAGGATACACCTCGCTCAATGTGGAACAGAGAGCCTGGATTAAGGACTGGCAGGCAAGCTGGGGCTCACGTTTGGGCTGAATTTTTACAGGAATCAGCGCACCGTTATTAAGGTTGGAAATAATCATGGCACTACAATTCCCAGAAGACATTTGTCGTGACATCATAAAAGGAAGTAGCTGCCTACCAAGCGCGTACCTTTCCTAAACGCCTCTGAAGAGATGGTGAAAGTCCATCGAAACGCGTCAGGCGAAGGAAGGGCTGTTCATTACACTGGCGAACCTTCCTGTCCATACCGAGATTAAAGGCTGGTAACCTTCTCTCTGATTCGAGTGCAACTCATGGGGCTACCATGTTTTTGAAATGTTAAGGCGGACGCCCATCTGCCGAGTTTGCACCACCCCATGATTCCCAGGGGGCCACGGGAGAGGATACACCTCGCTCAATGTGGAACAGAGAGCCTGGATTAAGGACTGGCAGGCAAGCTGGGGCTCACGTTTGGGCTGAATTTTTACAGGAATCAGCGCACCGTTATTAAGGTTGGAAATAATCATGGCACTACAATTCCCAGAAGACATTTGTCGTGACATCATAAAAGGAAGTAGCTGCCTACCAAGCGCGTACCTTTCCTAAACGCCTCTGAAGAGATGGTGAAAGTCCATCGAAACGCGTCAGGCGAAGGAAGGGCTGTTCATTACACTGGCGAACCTTCCTGTCCATACCGAGATTAAAGGCTGGTAACCTTCTCTCTGATTCGAGTGCAACTCATGGGGCTACCATGTTTTTGAAATGTTAAGGCGGACGCCCATCTGCCGAGTTTGCACCACCCCATGATTCCCAGGGGGCCACGGGAGAGGATACACCTCGCTCAATGTGGAACAGAGAGCCTGGATTAAGGACTGGCAGGCAAGCTGGGGCTCACGTTTGGGCTGAATTTTTACAGGAATCAGCGCACCGTTATTAAGGTTGGAAATAATCATGGCACTACAATTCCCAGAAGACATTTGTCGTGACATCATAAAAGGAAGTAGCTGCCTACCAAGCGCGTACCTTTCCTAAACGCCTCTGAAGAGATGGTGAAAGTCCATCGAAACGCGTCAGGCGAAGGAAGGGCTGTTCATTACACTGGCGAACCTTCCTGTCCATACCGAGATTAAAGGCGGGTAACCTTCTCTCTGATTCGAGTGCAACTCATGGGGCTACCATGTTTTTGAAATGTTAAGGCGGACGCCCATCTGCCGAGTTTGCACCACCCCATGATTCCCAGGGGGCCACGGGAGAGGATACACCTCGCTCAATGTGGAACAGAGAGCCTGGATTAAGGACTGGCAGGCAAGCTGGGGCTCACGTTTGGGCTGAATTTTTACAGGAATCAGCGCACCGTTATTAAGGTTGGAAATAATCATGGCACTACAATTCCCAGAAGACATTTGTCGTGACATCATAAAAGGAAGTAGCTGCCTACCAAGCGCGTACCTTTCCTAAACGCCTCTGAAGAGATGGTGAAAGTCCATCGAAACGCGTCAGGCGAAGGAAGGGCTGTTCATTACACTGGCGAACCTTCCTGTCCATACCGAGATTAAAGGCTGGTAACCTTCTCTCTGATTCGAGTGCAACTCATGGGGCTACCATGTTTTTGAAATGTTAAGGCGGACGCCCATCTGCCGAGTTTGCACCACCCCATGATTCCCAGGGGGCCACGGGAGAGGATACACCTCGCTCAATGTGGAACAGAGAGCCTGGATTAAGGACTGGCAGGCAAGCTGGGGCTCACGTTTGGGCTGAATTTTTACAGGAATCAGCGCACCGTTATTAAGGTTGGAAATAATCATGGCACTACAATTCCCAGAAGACATTTGTCGTGACATCATAAAAGGAAGTAGCTGCCTACCAAGCGCGTACCTTTCCTAAACGCCTCTGAAGAGATGGTGAAAGTCCATCGAAACGCGTCAGGCGAAGGAAGGGCTGTTCATTACACTGGCGAACCTTCCTGTCCATACCGAGATTAAAGGCTGGTAACCTTCTCTCTGATTCGAGTGCAACTCATGGGGCTACCATGTTTTTGAAATGTTAAGGCGGACGCCCATCTGCCGAGTTTGCACCACCCCATGATTCCCAGGGGGCCACGGGAGAGGATACACCTCGCTCAATGTGGAACAGAGAGCCTGGATTAAGGACTGGCAGGCAAGCTGGGGCTCACGTTTGGGCTGAATTTTTACAGGAATCAGCGCACCGTTATTAAGGTTGGAAATAATCATGGCACTACAATTCCCAGAAGACATTTGTCGTGACATCATAAAAGGAAGTAGCTGCCTACCAAGCGCGTACCTTTCCTAAACGCCTCTGAAGAGATGGTGAAAGTCCATCGAAACGCGTCAGGCGAAGGAAGGGCTGTTCATTACACTGGCGAACCTTCCTGTCCATACCGAGATTAAAGGCTGGTAACCTTCTCTCTGATTCGAGTGCAACTCATGGGGCTACCATGTTTTTGAAATGTTAAGGCGGACGCCCATCTGCCGAGTTTGCACCACCCCATGATTCCCAGGGGGCCACGGGAGAGGATACACCTCGCTCAATGTGGAACAGAGAGCCTGGATTAAGGACTGGCAGGCAAGCTGGGGCTCACGTTTGGGCTGAATTTTTACAGGAATCAGCGCACCGTTATTAAGGTTGGAAATAATCATGGCACTACAATTCCCAGAAGACATTTGTCGTGACATCATAAAAGGAAGTAGCTGCCTACCAAGCGCGTACCTTTCCTAAACGCCTCTGAAGAGATGGTGAAAGTCCATCGAAACGCGTCAGGCGAAGGAAGGGCTGTTCATTACACTGGCGAACCTTCCTGTCCATACCGAGATTAAAGGCTGGTAACCTTCTCTCTGATTCGAGTGCAACTCATGGGGCTACCATGTTTTTGAAATGTTAAGGCGGACGCCCATCTGCCGAGTTTGCACCACCCCATGATTCCCAAGGGGCCACGGGAGAGGATACACCTCGCTCAATGTGGAACAGAGAGCCTGGATTAAGGACTGGCAGGCAAGCTGGGGCTCACGTTTGGGCTGAATTTTTACAGGAATCAGCGCACCGTTATTAAGGTTGGAAATAATCATGGCACTACAATTCCCAGAAGACATTTGTCGTGACATCATAAAAGGAAGTAGCTGCCTACCAAGCGCGTACCTTTCCTAAACGCCTCTGAAGAGATGGTGAAAGTCCATCGAAACGCGTCAGGCGAAGGAAGGGCTGTTCATTACACTGGCGAACCTTCCTGTCCATACCGAGATTAAAGGCTGGTAACCTTCTCTCTGATTCGAGTGCAACTCATGGGGCTACCATGTTTTTGAAATGTTAAGGCGGACGCCCATCTGCCGAGTTTGCACCACCCCATGATTCCCAGGGGGCCACGGGAGAGGATACACCTCGCTCAATGTGGAACAGAGAGCCTGGATTAAGGACTGGCAGGCAAGCTGGGGCTCACGTTTGGGCTGAATTTTTACAGGAATCAGCGCACCGTTATTAAGGTTGGAAATAATCATGGCACTACAATTCCCAGAAGACATTTGTCGTGACATCATAAAAGGAAGTAGCTGCCTACCAAGCGCGTACCTTTCCTAAACGCCTCTGAAGAGATGGTGAAAGTCCATCGAAACGCGTCAGGCGAAGGAAGGGCTGTTCATTACACTGGCGAACCTTCCTGTCCATACCGAGATTAAAGGCTGGTAACCTTCTCTCTGATTCGAGTGCAACTCATGGGGCTACCATGTTTTTGAAATGTTAAGGCGGACGCCCATCTGCCGAGTTTGCACCACCCCATGATTCCCAGGGGGCCACGGGAGAGGATACACCTCGCTCAATGTGGAACAGAGAGCCTGGATTAAGGACTGGCAGGCAAGCTGGGGCTCACGTTTGGGCTGAATTTTTACAGGAATCAGCGCACCGTTATTAAGGTTGGAAATAATCATGGCACTACAATTCCCAGAAGACATTTGTCGTGACATCATAAAAGGAAGTAGCTGCCTACCAAGCGCGTACCTTTCCTAAACGCCTCTGAAGAGATGGTGAAAGTCCATCGAAACGCGTCAGGCGAAGGAAGGGCTGTTCATTACACTGGCGAACCTTCCTGTCCATACCGAGATTAAAGGCTGGTAACCTTCTCTCTGATTCGAGTGCAACTCATGGGGCTACCATGTTTTTGAAATGTTAAGGCGGACGCCCATCTGCCGAGTTTGCACCACCCCATGATTCCCAGGGGGCCACGGGAGAGGATACACCTCGCTCAATGTGGAACAGAGAGCCAGGATTAAGGACTGGCAGGCAAGCTGGGGCTCACGTTTGGGCTGAATTTTTACAGGAATCAGCGCACCGTTATTAAGGTTGGAAATAATCATGGCACTACAATTCCCAGAAGACATTTGTCGTGACATCATAAAAGGAAGTAGCTGCCTACCAAGCGCGTACCTTTCCTAAACGCCTCTGAAGAGATGGTGAAAGTCCATCGAAACGCGTCAGGCGAAGGAAGGGCTGTTCATTACACTGGCGAACCTTCCTGTCCATACCGAGATTAAAGGCTGGTAACCTTCTCTCTGATTCGAGTGCAACTCATGGGGCTACCATGTTTTTGAAATGTTAAGGCGGACGCCCATCTGCCGAGTTTGCACCACCCCATGATTCCCAGGGGGCCACGGGAGAGGATACACCTCGCTCAATGTGGAACAGAGAGCCTGGATTAAGGACTGGCAGGCAAGCTGGGGCTCACGTTTGGGCTGAATTTTTACAGGAATCAGCGCACCGTTATTAAGGTTGGAAATAATCATGGCACTACAATTCCCAGAAGACATTTGTCGTGACATCATAAAAGGAAGTAGCTGCCTACCAAGCGCGTACCTTTCCTAAACGCCTCTGAAGAGATGGTGAAAGTCCATCGAAACGCGTCAGGCGAAGGAAGGGCTGTTCATTACACTGGCGAACCTTCCTGTCCATACCGAGATTAAAGGCTGGTAACCTTCTCTCTGATTCGAGTGCAACTCATGGGGCTACCATGTTTTTGAATATATATATATATATATATATATATATATATATATATATATATATATATATATATATATATAGTCCAACAGCTTCACAAAGTGCCAGAGGCCCATGAGGGGCGGAGTGTAAAGCCGGACAAGCTTGCCAGCAATATTTTCAAGAACAAAGTCCAACACAGGGAAGGAACAATGCTCACTCAGTCTTGCATAGATGCCAAACCTTTACTTAAAATATCAGGATGTTTGGAAGTAAAGTTTTGGCATCCACGCAAGTCTAAGCCAGCATTGTTGCTTCCTTGTGTTGGACTTTGTTCTTGAGGTGCGTGTATATATAGGAATCTGATAAAGAGCATCCCTTATGGTGAATTCCTACGGGCTTGTGGGAATCGCAGCTCTGATTCTGACTTTACAGAAGAATGTGAACTTATGTTGGCCAGATTCAGAGAATGAGGATATAAAGAGGCGGTCATTGTGAAGGCCTGCAAGAAAGTGATGATTACGAACCGAGAAATTACACTTGTCCCAAAAGTAAGGGTAGATAAACCAGATGACACTGTTATGAGATTTATCACAACATACAATGCCATTTCACAAGAGGTTAGGAAATGTATTTTAAAACATTGGGACATTTTGAAAACAGAGACCACTCAGGTTGATGTATTGCCAGATTATCCAAGTATCTCTTATAGGAAAGGGAACTCACTAAGGGACAGAGTATGTATAAATGAAATAACAGTTACTAAACCCAAAAATAGTATCATACAAGCTTTTTTCACCTGTATGACATGCAAGGCATGTAAGTTTTGTGTAAATGCTAAGAAAATCTTTTCTCGGGTCACGAATAAACATAAAATGATTGAAAAAAACGTAACATGTCTATCAGACTTTTGTGTTTATGTCTTGACCTGTCCATGCCAGAAAGTGTATATGGGCAGTACTACGTTTCCAGGGAAACAACACATTCTGGAGCACATGCATGCAATCCAGAATAAGGACAAACAGTATGCGGCAGCTTGTCATTTCGAGGAATTTCATAAGAGCAATAGAAATTTACTTCGCTTTTATATAGTTGATCATGTCCAGCAGACCATCAGGGGAGGGGACAGAATCCAGAAACTGTGTCAATTAAAATTGAAATATATACTTGAACTTGACACAAAAGTACCACCTGGTTTGAATTCCGATGAGGAATTGGTTTGCTATTTGGGGGAATAGATCCATATTGAAAATGGTGTGTTTTTTCTGGTAGATATTGCATTGCTGTATTGAAGTTCCCCATGTATATAGTATGCACAGCAATTTATGCGCCTGGACTTTTGAGAATTGTGTTTTAATCTTTTTACTTTTACAGCATTGTTAGTTTTTTTAATCATGATTTTCCTGTATTTCTTCCTTTTTCTTTTCTTTCTTCTGTATTAGATAGGATCAGCTGAGGGGGAGTATATATAGAGAGTAAAGTATGCAATTGTGAATTATGCCCGATGAGTCCCATAGAATACGATGATTAAAGGAATAGCAGAGCTCCTGAAATTTGATTTGAAAATTGGTTGAGGTACACACATTATGAATTAAGTGGAACTATTTAAGTCAAGGACATTATTAAATGGCTGATATGCTTGTATGATAATTTGTCCACTGGGGCTGAATTGTATGTAGTACTTTTAATTAGAGAGGAAGTTTAAATATTGAATTTCGAATTTGCATGATTTGTTAAGGCATACAGGTTCATTTAGTACTATATAATTATGTAATCATAATTAGATTTGATCCTGTTACAAGGCTAAATTGCCTCTACTATCATGTTATTATCAGTAATCTTTGTGTAACTGTCAATATTTGCAAACTATAAAATTGATGACATGGAATTTGAGCCTTGGATATCGATTTGTCCAATGGGGCTGAATTGTAGAACAGAATCCAAGATTTGACAGGGTACTTAAATATGAATTTAAAATGTCACGTTTTGCTTAAAAATTTACAATTTCATGTTTTGTTTCTGATTTCGGGACTGTATGATATATACTTATGATTTTAAGGAGATTCTGTTATTATTTGCAAACCCAAACAATGGCCGACATGGAAGCCAGACTTGAATAACAATCGGCCCACTAGGGTCGAATGGAAGAACAGAAATATTATTTCTATGGAAAGTTAAATATGTATCAAAAAGGTCCTGTCGCCTATACTGGTCAGTGGCATCTGGGACACTTTACCTGAAGGGCAGGCGCCCAATTCTCTGCCTGTGAAGTCATGAATCACGCTCACCCCGGGAGTGGTGTTGATCTGTCTGAGGGAGCACATGGCAGCTCTTATATCATTGTGGAACCAGAGAGATAGGGGCTGGGGGCCTATTTGGAACACTGGGGCTGGACTGCTGATGATGTTTGTTTTTTGGCTGTGCCCTTTGCTCTCCCCACTAGCTCAGCCCCGTTGCATGAATTGCTGTTCCCTATCTGCTTTGCCTCGCCTTTGCTAGGGAGACACCGGACAAATCCCAGCGTTCACTATAGTGACATTGGGGTCGCAGGCGCAGAATACTTTCGGGGTATCAGGCACCCCTTCTGTAAGGCTGACAGGTGCTTTGGTGGGCATGGAATTATGCTCAATTGCTTATCTGACCATTCTCAATGCACAGTTGCTCCATACCTGTACTACTATTGCTGCATGCTGGTATAGACAATACAAGCCTGAACTGACATTGGTGGTTGGCTGACTTCATTACAGGCTTGGGCGAGGTGCACACAAAATCCTAAGCCTGTTTGCTTACCCTTGGCTAGCTGGCACATTGGACTGCAGTGAGCACTACTGAGTACAGTCAATATCTCTTCAGGAACACAAGGGGTGGGCCTTGTTGTCAGAGACTGCAGAAACGTGCCCTGCTGTGTCTACTACCCCTGTGGGAACTAGGGTCGCAATCCCAGCAATAAGGGGCCACAATATCGTTGTGCAGTGACTCACAAGTGTACAGCCTTCTATCCTGCCACTGTTCTGCTCGCTACACAATATGGGGAAGATAGATAAGTCCCATCCTCGCCTCACGTTTGAGGTAGGTAAATCAGGGAAAATGCAGCAGAAAGCAGCCTCAGACTCAGAGGCGGACGCCCCAGGAGAGGGCCCCTCCATACTAGAGACTACATTGTTAGCTATGCAAAAAAGCCTCCAATCCATAGAGTCTACCATGTCCACCCTGAATAATAGACTGGACCACATGTCAGCACAATTAGAGAAGCAAAGCACAAGAATGGGGGAGGTTGAGAAGAGGGTCTCCAATACGGAAGATGGCCTCAGTGAGGTCTCTAGCAAAGCACTCAATATGGAAAAAGTCCTCACACTCATTCAAGCGAAAAATGAGGACTTAGAGGCCCAGACTCGACACAACAACATTAGAATTACAGGCCTGCCGGAGTTCACCAATACCGGCAGGATGGAGACCTTCATCGAGAATCTAATTAGCGACATTTTTGGCCCTGAGAATCCGTACAGTATGTTCATCATTGAGCGGGCTCATCACTCGCTGGGTGCACGGCCAGTGCCTGGCGCTCCATCTCGCCCTATAATCGCCCGGCTCTTAAATTACAGGGACCGCGACACTATTTTAAAACTTGCAAAAGAAAAGAGCACCATTAATCATCAGGGCAACACGTTGTCGTTTTTCCTTGATTTTACTGTTGCAGTCCAGTCGGCGCGCAGGGAGTTTGGAACTGTAAAGAGGTTGCTACAATCTGAGGGCATCCCCTATGCCATGCTGTATCCCACGTGCCTGCGGATTGGACAGGATGGAGACTCTAAAATCTCCCTACACCAAAGGCGCCAATGGACCTTGCTAAGACATTGAAGCAGCAACGCCGGGAGGTCCCGGTTGCTCCTGATGAGGAGGAACAATAGGCCGACTAGTGGATACCAAATTGTGTATTTAATTACTGTTTACCTGCTGGTCCCACTATGGGAACACATAGTGTGGCCCTCTGTTGTTATTGTGTGTCTGACTGGGCAGGGCCTCGGACTGTACGATAGCCTGCATTGATGCACCATGTTCATTTACATGTTTATTGTATTCTGGCACAGGTGATAGACCTGTTCAGCCACCTCCCACCTCATGGGACGCAAGTAGCTCTCTAAGGTACCCCACATGGGAGATCCCCACATGTTACGAGTTGTTTGTGTTCTGTGTTGGGGTTTGTTCACTCAGGGATAGGATGGCTTTGGCACGTTGGGCTTGCTGAAGTGCTTGGGGGGTTGGTGGGAGGTTGTGGGGGGAAATGGAAGGCACTTTGTTATTGCACTGATTTTGAGTCCTGGCAGCACACTACTACACTTGGTCATCACACTGTTATACATATCCTTACCACTGCAAGGTACCGGTAGTAATATAAAGTTCCTTACATGGAACGTACGTGGCTTAAATAGTCCCAAGAAAATCCGCTCTGTAATGGCTTATCTGGACAGGATGGACGTTGAGGTAGCATTCCTGCAAGAGACACCTCTTACATAGCTATCGGAAAAAAACGTCAGCACCAGATGGGCTGGGGTTAGGATTGCCTGCTCCTACTCCTCCTATTCCGGTGGGGTGCTAATTCTCGTCAAGAAGGGGGTTCTTAGCACAGAAATGGATGACCAGAGCAGGTTGGCTCTAGTACATGGCAAGCTTGGTGGTGTGGGAGTGCTGTTGGTTAAAGTGTATGGTCCGAATGTGGATGACCACTCCTTCTTTGCTGACGTGTGGCGTCGTATATCCAAGTTTCCTCCTGCCGAAATCCTGTGGGGAAGTGACTTCAATACCTGCCTAGATGTAACTCTCGATCGATTGGGTAGCGGGGCCCCATGACACAGGCTGGTGACGGATGCCTTACTCGGATTGTTACAGGCTGGGAACATCCGTGACGTCTGGCGGCTGCAACATCCTGAGGCACGAGAAAATACCTTTATATCTACTGTGCATGGTACCTGGTCCCACTTGGACTACTGTCTTGTTTCTGAGGTTGCCTGTACCTGGGTGGTTGATGTTAGCCACTTGACGAAGACGCTGTCTGATCACTCTCCAATGCTGCTTGTAATGGGCGTGCCTGAGTGTGAAAGTCCCCCGTTTATGTGGAGATTGCAGCAGTCTTCCCTGACTGATCAAGTCTTTAGGTGTACTGTGCGTGAGGTTATTCATAACTTTTTTAAAGAAAATGAGGGCACAGTAGACAGTGCGGGTGTCCTGTGGGAAGCGTTCACTGTCACGATTCGGGGTGTGTGTATTAGTGCGCAAGCTGGGGTCTTGAAAGATTTACGCCGCAGAATCAGTAACTTGCTGCTGAAATATCCACTCTGGAGCATGACTATGAGCGGAATGCTGTCCTAGAAAAGCTGGCTGCGATACGTGACCTGGTCTCAGAGCACAACAAAACCGTAGACCATATGATGGCACATAGACCACGTCGAAGTACGACACGTTATTATGGGGAGGGGGGTAGACCCAGCCGCTCCCTTGCGCAGAAGTTAGCGGTGTCCCGGAGTCAGGAATATATCACTGAAATGCTAGATGAGGAAGGTGAGGCACACTACACCACACCTGAGATCAGAAAGGTGGTGCTGGACTTCTACTCTGGTCTTCATGGGGAGCGGACTCATGAACCGGCAGCTGACGTTAATTCTTATCTGGCTGGCATAGCGCTGGGTTGGTTGTCGGCAGGACAGCGAGAATACCTCACGCAGCCGTTTGATGTCGAGGACGTCAAGCTTGCTATCACGTCTCTCCTGACATGTAAGGCAACAGGCCTTGACGGGCTTCCGAGCGAGTTCTACAAGGCCTATGCCGAAAATCTGGCCCCCAGATTATTGGAAGTCTTTGTGGAGGCATATGAAACTGATACCCTCCCTCCCACGCTCAGGGAGGCACTCGTCATGCTCTTGTAACCAGACAAAGCAGTGAATGCATGCTACTCCTACAGGCCTCTTTCTATGATCAATATTGACGCCAAAATCCTGGCAAAAATGATTGCCAGCAGACTCCAGCCCTTAGTTCCAAACCTGATACTCCCAGACCAGTCGGGATTTTTGCCTACATGAACGACCATGTACAACTTGCACACCGTCTTTGCCACTTTACATTACTTTGAGTCTGATTTTCAGGCGGTAGCTGTGCTACTTGACGCCTCAAAGGTGTTCGACTCTCTGCAGTGGGAGTATATGTTGCTGCGCATGGCAGTGCCGCCTTTCTTCCTCAAATCGATCCACCTGCTATATGCTGCACCAGTGGCGCGAATATGCGTAAACGATTGGGTGTCTGAGACTTTCCCGATACACAGAGGCATGCAGCAGGGCTGCCCCCTGTCGCCAACACTTTTTACGCTCGGATTAGAGCCTTTGGCATGTAAACTGCGCCAGCGACATTCTCGGGCGGCATTGAACTTCGGTCAGTGACTGCTGGTGGTCTCGCTATATGTGGATGACATGTTGCTCTATGTTTGTGAGCCGGCTACGTATCTAACGGAATTACTCTCTGAGTACGTGAAGTTTGAGCGGTATTCAGGCCTTCGCATGAATTGGCCAAAATCAACGGTATTTCAGCTGAGAGTGGGTACCCGGGAGGTGGAGCTGGACTTCCCCCTGACGTGGTCCACTGACCTGGTCCGGTACTTAGGCATGTGGTTGCATAGGGATCCTGAGGTGGTGATTTCTACGAACTATGGCCATCTCATTACCAAGGTTACTGACCAGGCAGCAAGATGGGCCAAGTTGCCCCTCTCCCTAGAGGATCGAGTAGCAGTCGTCAAAATTACAATTCTGCCAAAACTCCTCTATCTGTTCATCAACATCCCAATTCGACTAAATATTGCATTGTTTAATATGCTTCAATCAGCTGTCCTGTCTTTCGTATGGGGAGGTAAAAAGCCCCGATGCAGCTGGGGCGTGCTGGTGCAGGTTTTGAAGCCTGTGATATGAGGCTCTACTACCTGTGCGCTCAGGCACAGTTTGCGCATTTCTGGTATTTCCCGCAGTGGTTTCAACTGCTCATTGCAGTTGAGGCAGATTCAGTGCTCCCTGTGCCACTGGTGGCAGCTGTGTTGTTGAGCGGACTGGGTGGGCCGTGTGCTGAGATCAGCCCTGTCCACTGCACTGCGTGGGCTTGGAAAGCTCTGGCTAAAAGCAATTAGATTACATCTATGCCCCAACGCTCCCACTTGCTGCACATCCAGACATTTCTGCTGCCGGCTGCGTTGTATACACTGGGAAATGCGGGGATTACACAGCTGGGTGACCTCTATACGCAGGACCAGTTTTGACCACAGATATACAGGAAGGGCGAGACCACGATATGATGCTGGGGTTCACCTATGTGGCGTAAGGCAGGCCATCCGAGCTATATATCCCAACTATCCTGCTGAGACAAAAACGCTACTGGTGCTGCAGGCAGTGCTAGCCAGCGAATCCAGTAGGGGACTGATAATAAAACTGTGAAATGCTTCCCTGAGTGAGCGGGACCTGCTTGACAACCCCTCCTATAATAAATTGAAGGCCGCACTGGGGGCCTCTCTGACGCTGGATGCCTGGAAGTTTTGCTGCGCATTGAAGGGGCACCTGGCGGTGAATTGTAACCGCCACATCATACATTTCAAATACTTGCATCAGCTATACTACACACCTCTTCAACTGCTCAGATTTTGACTGCAAGAGAATGCTTGCTGCGTGCGGTGTGGGCAGAGGGATGCGGATTTTATGCACCTCGCATGGTACTGTGCTGGTATAAATTTCTTCTGGACTAGGGTCACGAGTGTGCTCACGGAGGTGGTGCTGGAGACTGTGGGGTGTGTGCCTGATGTCTGCCTACTGGGATGGGTGAAGAGCCTCAAGCCCTGCAATCGGAGGCTGGTGGCTATCTCTACTCTGTTTGCTAAGCGGGCAGTGGTGCAATGCTGGGGGGAAAAACCTCTCCCTCTCCTGGGGAATTATGTGGAGGAACTGCCTGAGGCCTCTTGGCCCAAGGACTTCTGGGCCCCACTCACAGGGTACCTATTTAGTAATCCTAACTTGCAGTAAACAGTTATACTGATGTACTGATTGTTCGAGGTGATAGGACAGGGGTCGCCATTGAGGACTGTTTTTTGTGTCTAAGATTATCCATAACACCGGGGCCAAATAACTCATTCAGTGCTGGTTAAGGGGTGTGGAGGGCAGAGGGTCTGTTCTGTTTAGGAATTGTTTTTTTATTTTTTATTTTTCTCTTTTTTAACTGCAAAATGCTTGTATTGCCTTTTCGCTCCAACTGACTTGCTTGGTCCCGCATGGGGACTCTGTATCTTCCTGCTACAAGCTGAAGAATAAAGATATCAAAGAAGTTCAATTTTTTACCCCCCCCAAAAAAAATAATGCGAGTTTTGGTTCAAGGCAAGTTTCACATGTTTTCAAATCTCGATGAAGTCCAGGAACTATTGCAGAAAATCACCATGAAAAAGTAAAGAGTTTGAACTGACCGGCATGATTGACGTATCTGATATGAATTTCTTTTTTCCACTTTCCTTGTAAGGGCGAAGAAAAAGAGAAAAAGAAAGAAGAGGAGTGCCTGGGGCAGGGTGGTGTAGTAGGTCACACTAAGGTGCAATAATATGGCACCTGACTTAGGAGATTCTCAGGGAGGGGAGGCAGAGGGTATGGTGGGCTATTCCCCATCTGCCAGGGGTGGGAAGGGTCACTGGAAGTTGGTGAGGGCTGAGGGGGGAGGTAGGGCACAGGGAAGGGTATGTAGGGAGGTAATTGCATAAAAATAGATCAGAATTATAGGAGAAAGCTTAGCTTAGCTACGGGAGTAGAGCAATGTGTAGGGGAGAAACAAAGGGGCACAAATGGTAAGGCTTTGGTTTTTATAATGCCATATGGATTCTAATTTAAGGATAGTATCCATAAATGATAATGGAAATCTAATAAGAAAAAATATGATGGGCTGATTAAATGGCTTACTTCTTTTTCTCCTCAAATGCTGTATCTTCAGGAGACCCATATAAAAAAAATACACCTAACCTCTTTATACCTAAATACTATTCTAGGGCCTTCTTTGCCTCGGCAGGGCTAGCAGTTAGGGGGTAGCTATTTATTTTGGGCAAGAAACTAACTGTGAGACATATCAAGTAACAAGAGACCCTCAAGGGAGGTGGATCTGGGTTACTGCTAGGGTAAATGGGGCACTGTTCAATTTTGTAAACTATTATGCACCAATTACCGATGATCCAACAGCTCTTATAAAGATTAATGAGCTGGTTAGAGGCAAAGAAGGCCCAATAGCGTTAGGAGGAGATTATAACTTCATTCAAGATTTGAAAAAGGATACCTCTAATAAAAGGAAAAGCTATTAAAACCAAGGACAAAAAGGATATTATGCTCCATGAAACAGAATTATCTTCTTATAGATCCATGGCGTGAGGTACATCCAGGTGATATAAAGTTTACTTGCTACTCCCAGCGGTTTAAGACAGCTTCTCATATTGATTTTTTTTAATCCCTCGTTATATTAATTTTGTTAATGCTGAAATTAGAGCCAACTCTTTTTCAGATCACTCATTGGTTATTATTGAGATGAGAATAGATGTGGACAGGGGGGAGAGATCCAGGTGGCAGATGGATCAGCTCCTCCTTTCGAACCCCAAATGGGTAGAAGATATGAAAGAATGGATCAATACATTCTTTCGGGAAAATAAGGGCATATCAATTCTTTTTTCGGTTTGGGGCGCTTTCAAGGCTACAGTAAGGGGCCAGATGTTGGCCTTCTCCGCATCACAATCTAAGATGGGGAGTCAGCAAATACTTAAGTTGCAACAAGCTGTTGATCTAGCCTTACTGCAGAGGGATAGCAGTAGGGGGGGGTGCTTTGCACTAGAGCAACATCTAATCAAAACTAAATAGGAGTTAAGGGAATGTTTTACTCTTGAATAAATAACCAGCTCCCGGACGTATCAGCAGCACGTATAGGAGGAGAGTCAGTTAGTGGGGAAACTACTCGCCTGGTCAAGCAAAGTCAAGCAGGAGTCTATGTTAATTTCAGAATTGGTAGAACCAGAGTCAGGGGCACTGATTTTTTAAAAGGAAACACTTGCAAAAATATTTCTGAATCATCATCGCAAGCTTGAGGCAACTAAGTATATGGTATCAAACGAGGCGATAGCCCAATATCTGGGAGACATCAATCTTCCGCTTATGACAATTTATCAGGGAGATGAAATAAGTGCAGAAATCACCCCAATCAAAATCAAGAGTGCCCTTGCCTCAATACCGGGTAGCAAGGCCTCAGGAAATGATGGCTTACCAACAGAGTTTTATAAGGTATTTTCAGAAGATTCAACACCTTTTTTGTAGGAGGTATTTAATTTCGTAAGAGTGGGAGGGGAAGTTCCCTCTATTTTTAAGGAGTCAATGATAGTAATGTTTGTTAAAAAAGATAAGAGTCCTAAAAAAGTCAACTCATACAGACCAATCAGTTTGTTGAATGCTGACTATAAAATTTTAATGAAAAGTTGGGCAAATTGTTTCTCCCAATAGCTCAGAAGGTTATCCATAAAGGTCAGACTGGGTTTGTTTCAGGCAGATACATGTCATCAAATACTGGGTTTCTATTCCAAGCGCTTGATTTTTTTAACTCGAACAAGCTACCTGTCTTAATAATGACAGTCAATGCTGAAAAAGCATTTGATCTAGTTAATTGGGACGCTGTTTTTGCGGTCCTTACAAAGGTCGGATTCCCAATGCAAATAACACAAATGTTGGCAAATTTATATCAAGGGGCTCAGGCCCAAGTTATTATTAACTCGCATTTAGCAGGAAGAGTGGATATAGGGCGAGGCACTCACCAGGGAGGTCCCCTATCCCCAGCTTTGTTTGCATTTTTTATAGAACCTCTTACTGCAAAAATTAGGGCCAATCAGCAGATACAAGCACCTTTGGAAGGAATGCCCAAATTAAAATTGTCCGCAGATGGCATTATTCTTTACCTTAGGCCAGAGGAACAGAACATCAGGACAACTTTGATTGAATTTATGCAGGTCGAAGCTATTGGAGAGTATAAAATTTATCATAATAAACAGGAAATGTTGTTACTCAGTGCAAGTAGTCAAATTCTGCCTGAGTTTTTGCAACGGCAAGTCCAATCTCCAGATCCTATCCACTATCTAGGGGTCTATGTTACAAATAGTTATGAGGAACTTTTTTAATTAAACTATCTAGCAATGGCCACCAAGATTAGAAATCTATTAGATAGATCAACTCTTCAACGACTCACAATAATCGGCAGGGTAGCCCTTATAAAAATGTCCATCCTACCATTATTAATATTTCTATTCTCGAATGTTCCTATAAAAATTAATATCTCATATTTTAAACAGTTGGAAGTTATGATTCAACAATTTATTTGGAAGAAAAAAACATCACAAGTGAGACTTTCAGTGTTTCAACTCGATATTAGAAAAGGGGGGTTGGCACTTCCAGAGATACAAACTTTCTATGAAGCAACATTTGTGGATTTAATGGCTTGAATGCTAGATGGTAAGGAACCGTTGGATAGCTTATTTGTGGATAAGATGGTGCAGGAAGCAGAACCGCAGACTCCAGTCTTTATTAACACGGCCAATCTTCCGAAAAAGACTCGTTATGAGACACTGCAGGGGTTTGGGAAAGAATACGTTCATTTTATTATAAGAAGGCAAATACAGCGGGGTATGATTTTTTTAAACTCATGGAGTGTAAAATATTGGGCCTTTATATCAGAACTAATCAGATAAGATTTTGGGAAAGTAAAGGCTTTAAGGTAGTAGGTCATTTTGTGGTCGGAGGGAGATGTTTAAAATGGCAGGAGATCCAGGCTAGATGTGGAACTAGCTGCAATTCGTATTTTTGGGGCTTTCTCCAGATTACTCAATTTGTAAAGAAATTTTGCTTTTCTTTGAGCGTAGCATCAGACTCCCTATTACCAGCCCTCAACAGAGCTAAATTAAGGGGTGTTGGAAACTGGTATAGATTATTTCAAGATCAAAGGGAAAGCCCTTTAGTAACAATGTTTTTAGATAAAATCTCCCAAGAAACTCAGTGTACTTTTTCAGAATCAGAGTGGCAGGACATTTCGCTGCATGGTAACAAAACATTAAGAGCTGCTAATTTTAAAAGAATGGCATTTTTATCCCGCTGAATTTTTTTATTATACACCTAGGGCCTTACACAAGATGTATCCAGAAGTAGAGGACAAGTGCTTTTGCTGTCAGCAAATGGGTCAGGGGTCTGGATATATATTTTCTTTACATTCCCGCTTTTAACCCAGTTATGGGAGGAAGTGTTTTCCGCTTTTAATGAAGGTTTACAGAAAAAATTAAAACTGGAACCAGAGATTGCAGTGCTTGGGTTCATAAGGCAAAGTTTAAATAATCCAATCTCCAAAGGAGAGAAAGCATTTATAGCGTTTTCTGCTTTAGTGGCTCGCTCCTTGATTCTTCAGAACTGGAGGACAGCGAAAATTCCAACCTACCGAGACTGGAATAGAAAAATACAACGTACTAAAATTTTTGAGGAAGCATATGCAAAAAGGGTAGGGACTACTAGGAAATTCTTGGAAGTTTGGGAATTTATGGATAAGATAGAAAGTAAAAGGCTCAGTATTTTAGATTGAGGCGGGATGAGTAACGTTCATTAATGGATTAATTATGTTTTATTATGTAAAAGCTGCTATGCACTGCACTTTAGTCTATGTACCTAGGACGGATGAGGGACTAGTCCCCTTAGCAAGCCTGAATATAACAACTTGATTATGGTAAAATGGTTTTGCACAGCTCTTTATTATTTGTTATTTACACCTTGCACTTTTTGAGAGGTGTAGGATTTGTATCTGTATGCGATTAGGAGTGAGTGAAATTGATTCCATCTATAAGTTAAGACGATATATTGAATTTTAATTGTATAAGGTAATAAAACTGCTTGTATTGTTAAAGTTGCTCTTTGATAGTTTTAATTCTGCTCACAATAAAAAAAGAATTAAAAAAAATAAGTATGCGATGACAATATTGTGCTACACAATGTTTTGACACACTATTTTTGCCAACAGTATTGTTTACCATGATTTGTGTCAGTGATCCTCTGTTTTATGATGTGTGGTGGTCTGTTTTTATTGGTAATTTCCCCAATATTAAACAAACATTGCCTGAAGCAAGTTCAAATCCATGCAGTCTTCCATACTTCACAAAACATACAATGTGTCGTCACAAGTTCAAAATGTACAAATATAGGCCAAATTTTTTACTATCTAATTCACTAATGGGGCCACATTTATTTTTGTGCCCAGCAGTAGCGGCTGGTAGGGGAAGGTGGCAGGGGGTGGGGGAAGGTGAGGAGTAGGATATAAATAAATAAAAACATTGATCTGCTAATCGCCGTTGCCCTCACTGTCACCAGCCACTGCCTCTCCTCACAAGGAACAGGAAGCACCCAGGCTTCCAGACACTTCCAGTCAATCACAACGATGCTGATTGCAGCGTTGTGATTGGTCTGAGCGCCATGGTTCGGTGCTCAGAGAGGAAGTGGAAGCCTGGGCATGTTCTCCATGCAGGCTGAAATGCAGCCTGGGAGGAGAACATGCAAACTGCTAATGACTGTTGGTCAGCCAAACAGTCATGGCACCTCAGGTGCAGCGTCAGCCACTCCTCCTTCCTGTGATGCAGAGAGCCCGGCCCCGCCCCACTCTAACCTGATAGCGACTCCAATACAGAAAATAAAATGATAATAAAGCTCCGTTATTATAATGTTATTTTTTCCCTTGCACTGGTGGGGTGACGCTCCTTCATCTTCGCTGGTGTCCAGGCCAATTTTCTGTCCCAGTTCGACCCTGTTGGAATGGAACATGCAGCAGTCTCTTGGGCGCTATGCGTTCTCCCATTCCACAATGCTACAGTGGAAGCTGTCCTGCATGAAGCTGCGACTTCCCAGTTCGTGAATTAAAGTAGTACTGAGCACAGCTCTAAATGCCACTGCGGACTGTTTTCCGAGCTGTGCGATATGCAGCGCATGCACTATTTCAAAAAAACTTTTAAAAGTATGGACTCTAGAAAGTGCAATTGCATAAAAGCAGGAGCACGCCTATATCTTGCATGGACACACAGAATCATGATGCAGCCCCAGGCTCAAAATGTATTACTACTATTTCCAGATTCCCTGAAGGTGGAATCCAGGTGACCTACATCCAACCAGACAAAAAAAACTGACATGCAGAGCAAAAAAACTAACCATGAACAGCCTGAAATGATGTTTACAGTTTTTAAAAAATGCATGAATATCTAAATATGTATCACCCAAATTATATTACTATTTTCCTTGATGTCATGTCACTGAGGATGTTGGTAGCCTTCATTGGCCACTGAGTTCTTGCTCTCGGGATATAGAGCCTTCAACTTCAGGTTCATCTTTTTATAAATGAAAAAAAAAGAAAATTAGCAGAACAGACCACTGTCTCTCTCGCGCAAATCACCGCGAAGCCTCCCATTGATCCGAGCGTTTCTATCTCATTTACAGTAATGACGACCGAAGCTGAGGACAGCGGTTGTGGGATATTGGCGGCGGGTGATCTGTCATGCAAAGTGTGCTGACTGTTGGCAGTGCCGCCTCTGGGATTTATTTATCTGTGCAGTCGTTCCTCTCTGCTCCGTGCCAGATAACGCGAGGCGAGGTGTTGAGTGGCGGATTAGTTTGACGGTAAACCTACACCTCAGACGGAGCCATCTGTCTATTCTGGTTGGCTGCTTATGTTGAAACAAAAACATCTTCTTACTTGCCCGGCTTAGGCGTTAAACGCGAGGAAGACGGGTGATATGTTCTTCGGAAATTGATTTGTATCATAGCTCAGTGTAAAGCCAGCAGGTTGCAGTTTAAACGGATTGGACAGCTTCAATTGCCGGTATTTGATTTGCTCCCCCTAGAACAGATAAGGAAACTTATCTCTGATCCCTTCTGTTTTATATTTATGTAAGAGACACTCATCAACGTTAAAAAAAATAAAAAAAAGACTGCCATTATAGTCAAAGGCACAATTCCTAGACACAGACAAAATACGGAAACAAACTTTTTTTTAATTTTTATACACGTTTCCTGCTTCGAGACATACTTAAGTTATAATTAAGCTGAACTGTAAATATGTAAAGGTTGTTTTCTGTTTTTTTGTCTGTTTCTTGGAATGCCTTGGTCTGCCATTATAGAGTTTCGCTTAATGTGCATATATTTACGTTCTGTTGGGTGTTTGCATTGAATTTAGTGGACTCTAGTGATTGATATTCTTTCGGTAAATTTTGAAATTATGCAAACATTCACCAATAAATAAAGCATAAGTGAATGAGCTAAACGGAATTCACTACTTGGATATTAAGCATTCAGTCAAAAAATCTTCAGTCGTGCCAAAATTTATGTTTATTGATTTTCCTACATCAATATATTTTTGAAGTTCCACCCTGGTCAAAGGTTCTGAGCGCACTATAAAACAGACAAAATACAACACATGGTAAAAGAAAATACCTTATCAACAAAGCATAATTCAAGAAATTATAGTTGCTTTTTAGCGAGGTTTGTAGCATATAATGCAAAACCAGTACTACATACATACATATACACATGCAAAAAAACTCAGACAAAAACAACATACCTAGACATAGAAACACATATCATCACATATTTGACACAAACAGATGTGCCTTCAAATCCATTAGATCTGATATTCATGAAAGAGAATTCTCAAAGGAGGTTGTCATCCTTGAGAAAGTCTGAGAGTGGGTTTCTGCTCAAGAAATTTCAGGACCTTAATTGAATTAGCATGCATAGAGCCTCTTCCTACTCCTTGTAGGTGGACGTGTACCTACCCTGGTTCTTATGCATGGTTGAAAAGATAGTTGATTGAAGTTTAGTTCTGTTTTACATTTGTATTGGTGTTTTCGGTGAGAATCGTAAGACTGCGCTAGTCACGTGGCTGTGGGCAAGTCGTAAGGCAGTATTGTAGTAGGTATAAAGATAAGGAGTATCAGAGATAGAATGGCAGTTTGAATTGATTGAGTAGTAGTTCTTGTGGACTGCATCCATTTGTAATTACGTTTTAGGAAACCACCAAGTCTTTATTGACTTTATGAATTCTAGGTGATTGATGACTATCCTCATTCTCTTTGAGATCAGGTTCCAGAACAAGTATGTACAGATGGGCCTGGGAGATCCTTCCTGGTACAAACCAAAAATGATGTCCTACCCATTAGAGTTTTTTAAAAGGAGAGATGATTAATAGAGGGGCATTCTAGACAGGAGGTTAATCCTTCAGGGGCATGTGTTTAAAGTCTTGAAAGATAGGTCCTGTCCTGTCGATCATCAAGTGGGACATGCAGAGATCCTGGAATTAGATTCTTGAAGCAACAGGAAGCTAGTGCAGGGCCCTGAAGACAGTGGTGTCATGGTCATGTTGGCAGAGTTTTACCTTGTGTCTAGCACTGGCATTGCAGATTAGTTTGCTGATTACATTTATTAGGAACCCTGTACAAAGCCAATTAGAGTAGTCTAGGTGTGAATAAAAAGGGGCTCATGAGACCATGATCCCATGAGAGTCTCATGTGAGTGAAAATACAGGATACAATTCTCATAGTGAAAGACACTTTTTTGATCACTTGGTTAAGCTAGGTTGGAGTCTATAATCACTCTCAAGTTCTTCACTTTTACAGATATGTTTCATGAAGGTCAAGTTTCCTTATTCCAAACAGCCAGGGATTGTTACTTTTCCACACTGTACCCATCATACACTAAATAAGGCCCTTAGAGTCTGATTAGGTGTTTGGCTATCATGGTACTGCCATCAAAACAGCGTCAGTTTCACTGCTGCCCAGTTGGTGATCCGCCCACCCTATTAAGATGCATGCGGTTTCATGGACGAAATACTGCCACAGCACCACAGCAACCAGGAACATTTCAGCGCCGCGGTTGCAGGATTGGCCAAAGCGCCTGTCGGAAGGCTGACCAATAGTGTTACCTCTGGCCAAATCACAATGGTGCCAATTACGATCCTGTAAAAACCGGGTACGAACCGTCGGACGGAGCATATTCTCCATCCGACGCGTACCCGGTCGTCAAAATCTACCAACATGGAATTACGATTCGCACGGAAACACCATTTCCGTACGAATCGTACAAAACCCCGACCAACGAAAATAAACATACAAATGTGATCCGGGAAAGCGCCGAGCTGACGTCGGGACGCTCGCAGCCTGCCATTCACGAACCAGGAATTACGGTTCGCACCGACGTCATCCCGCACGGTGAATATTTTCCGGCAGCCAAAAACTGCCGGGAAATCAGGACGACGCGAACAAGGAGTACCAGTACGCGATGGACAGACAGGACGACGCGAACAAGGAGTACCCGTACGCGACGGCCAGACATGGACCCGAACCTACGTGTCATCCCGGCCCTCATAGCAGTCCACCTCCTCTACAGGTTACGACGCAGACGCCGCAGAAGGTCAGAACAACAAAGGGAGGGGGGAAAGGGGGGGGCAGGACCAGGGGCAGGCCACAAAACCCCCACCATAGTCACACAGCACACATGCCCTGGACATACCTGACCCGCAGGCCCTGGTCACTACGAGGGGGCGTGTCCAGCTAAGCCAGCGACCGCCACAACGGAAGTTCATGACGACGCGAACCGGCAACACAACCAGACAGGTACGTCCCGTACCCACGCCTTAAGAGCGTGGGTACGAGTCGTACCACGCCCACACCTACGTCACCCCAACAATGGCGGGACGGCTCGTACCCACGTGGCAAAGGCCTGGGTACGGGCCGCACAAGCATCACATAGCGTGGGGACAGATATGTACGGACCGTACCCCCACCCCGTATGCATGGAGCGTACCCCCAACCCCAATAGTGTGAGTACGACATGTACCCCCACCGGCGTATGCAAGGAGCGTACCCCCATGCCAACAGTGTAAGTACGACACGTACCTCCACCCGCGTATGCATGGAGCGTACCCCCCATGCCAACAGTGTAACTACGACCCGTACCCCACCCGCGTACGTATGGAGCCGACTCCCACCCCAACAGTGTGAGTATGACACGTACCTCCACCCGCGTATGCATGGAGCGTACCCCCCATGCCAACAGTGTAACTACGACCCGTACCCCACCCGCGTACGTATGGAGCCGACTCCCACCCCAACAGTGTGAGTACGACACGTACCCCCACCCGCGTATGCTTGGAGCGTACCCCCATGCCAACAGTGTAACTACGACCCGTACCCCACCCGCGTACGTATGGAGCCGACTCCCACCCCAACAGTGTGAGTACGACACGTACCCCCACCCGCGTATGCAAGGAGCGTACCCCCCATGCCAACAGTGTAACTACGACCCGTACCCCACCCGCGTACGTATGGAGCTGACTCCCACCCCAACAGTGTGAGTACGACACATACAGGGGTGGGGGTATGACTCGAACGTACAGGGGTGTACATACACGGTGGTACGACACGTACAGGGGTGTGGGTACGACTCGAACGTACAGGGGTGTACATACACGGGTGGGGGTTCGACACGTACACGGGTGTACATACAGGGGGGGTGTACATTCACGGGGAGTACGACTCGAATGTATGGGTGCTGGGGGGAGTGTTGGGCGCGTATGCGGGCACATGTCTCCATGGTTGCAATGGGAGTTCGGTGCGGACGGTGTTTTTACCATACGGTTGTGAGATCGGACGCACGGGTTGGATTGTGATTCCTCGGTCGGACTTCACTATTCACATTTGTACGGTAAATCGTCCGAGGACGTGTCGGACACATTTTCCGACCCAAGGACGTGTGGGGAATGATTCCCAATGCGGTTCGTATGGACTTTTTACCATGCGAATCGTGATTGCCAGTTTGTACGGCACTTGTACGATTCGTACGGTAAAAAGACCGGATACGAGTCGTACAGGGAAATTTTTTACCGGATCGTAATTGGCACCAATGTGTCTTCCCGCCAACGTCAAACTGCCACAGGTGACCTGGCGGAATGGGATTGATATAAGGCTGAAACTACCCTGTACTCAGCCACACACATCCTATGCCACCATGGAGCCAATTTTACCCGTCCTGCTGCTGCTTGATGATGTCCAAAACCCACACTGTTGTGGATGCAACTGACGATATGTCACAATCTACCCCATTTCCATTGATTTCCCAGTTAACAGATGCACATACAGGGACATCTTGAGGTGTTTGGATGCCCTGGTCCAAACCTAATGTTTTGGTTCTCTCTTCTGAACAGCTTTGAATGTATGATCTAAATGCAACTCTTTGGTGCCCTCTTTGGCCAAGTCACTGACACTGCACAGGCACACCCTTCTAAATTCCAAATGATTTTTACATCCAATATTCATGGATAGTGGTGTGTTTTTAATATTTCAACACAACAGCAACTCCTCACTAACATGACATCAAATAACCTTTGTGACATCCTCCCATTTCCTACATGCTAGGTTCTGTGTTGATATGAAATACACTTAAGTATGGATGTTTTGTGTAAAAGAAACACACCTTCTCTGCAAAATTTCTGTAATAGACTCACACATCACCCACATTAAAAAGTAGTTTTGGAGAAATGTTAATTAAAGCAATCTGTTAAAGAAGTATTTCAAGGTCATCATGACATGATTCTCTGTAGAACAGGGTTAGCTCAATCAGGGGGCACCCCAAAAGTCTGGATTCCTGGGCGAGAGCCCTCTTTTCCCGTGCCTCTAATTGTCTATACGCATAGGCCACTGGCTTCAAGTATATCAGGGATAACCAATGGCATCACCAAATGCCATGCACATGTGTGTAGTGTGTATGTGCAAGATATAAAAACAAACTCATCAGTAATAGCATTCTTCTCATATAACTAAAGTAGGGGCAAGATACCCACAAAATAATGGACACATTTCCAGAAACATAACAAAACGGTATGACAACTAACCAGTCTCCTGGTGTCGATAAATAAAGAACTAACTTGCACACATCAAACATATATCCAACATTCATCAAGGGGAAAAATACAAGCAAAATGATGTGGACATTGCTCAAGACAAGGTGAAACCTTGCCATGTGAAATAACACCCCAATCAATGTCTGGCTCAATTTGGATTCATCCCATTTATCCATCCATTTAACATTTCCCCTTGTCCTGTGTTACTCCTGCACTGGTTCCAAGCTCTTAATTTACAAAACTGCTCACATTGGTCACCAATCAGGGTGAAACAAACATACCTGTAGGCACACATTCCAATGTATCAAATCACTTCAATTAGGTGGTGCAAATGGTCAACACTATGATGAATGCCTGCCCACAAAAACTAATCACCATCACATGCCATATCAAATTGTGCACATGTACATAGCAAAGTACACCCTAAAAACGTTTGTAGCATAACCTGCCATAATGTGCAAACAAAATACCATTGAGTCACAATTTAACCTCTGTAACATTGCTAGGTTTACAAAAATAGCTATGGAATAGTAATGCCAAGACTAATGTTTTCACAAACAAAGCAGATTTTATTTAGCCCAAATAAACACAGGGACTAAACATAACCAAAGGCCAATGGCCAGTCCATAGGAAAATGGTGTGACATATAACACTATAGTGACACAAAAGTTGCCCTGACTGACTATGCTATAGAAACCTCTGCATAAAAGGGCATTCATTGGGCAGTTTAGGAACCTCAGCATGTTATTTGGGATGGGGACATTGTGTTTTGGGATAAGTGTCCTTGGGTTGGGAAGTGGTGGTTTTGGAAGAGGAAAGGGTAGGCGTACGTTTAGGTGGGGGACTCTGGGAACGGCAAGTTGAGGAATGTTTGGCAGGGATGGCTTGGGATGCAGAAGGGGTGGATGGGTGGTCAGAGGGGTGGATTTCGAGGTAGAAGGGGGGGGGGTCCTGGGTGCAGGACAGGTACTAAGGTCCTTGGAAGTGGTGGTTGAAGGTTTGGGATGGGAGATGGCACGGGAAAATGAGGTTTCTTTGATAGGGTACTTGGTAGTGGGAATGGTAAGGTGTGGGGTCTTGGAAGTAGAGGGAGTGACTGCGTGTGAGGTGCTTGGGTCTGTTGCAGGTGCATGTGAGTCAGGTGTATGTGATACAAGTAGGGGGCATATCTTGTTTCTGTGGTGTCTGTTGGGTGCTTGATTGTGTGCATTTGTATTTCTTGGGAGTGTAGAATGTGACTGGTGCATCTGTGGGTGTTGCAGGAGTGGAAGTTCTGGGTGTATGTGTTGTGGATGCTGATGTGGTAGTGACAGAGGGTGTGGTTGTGTGTGATGTGTGTATTGAGTGATGAGGAATGGAGGTGGGTATGATGACATCTGTGCTGGCTGTGGATGTGATGGTAGGGGTGTTGTGTGTACATATGTGTGTGCTGTCATGGGTGCTGTGTGGGGACATGATGGGGAGTGGTGTCAGCATGTGGATGTGGTGTTGTCAGTAGTGGTTGTGGATTTGATGGTGGTGGTGATGGGGGTGCCTGTGATTGTGGTGGTGGGTGTGGTGTCTGTTTGACTGCATGCCTGCTGTTTTGTGAGGTTTTGCTTATGTGCGGATGTGCTGCTTGGGTCTGTATGAGTGGGTGTGAACAAATGTTTATGTGTGCACTATTGGTATCGGTAAGGAGCGGGGGGAGGGACACAAGGTTGTGGGGATGGGAGGCTGTTCTGAGGGAGAAGGCCAGAGCCTGAAAAGATTTCTGTAGGTGAGACATTGCAATGTGATTTCACTGCCTTGCCCCTGGATGGCATTCAGTGGTGCAGACTGACCCACGGAGATGTTTCTCAGGAGATCAATAGCCTCCTCACTCTACGCAGCAGGGGCTGTGGATCTTGGAGCAGAGGAGATGCCTCCCCTCTTGGGAGAAAAGGCCCGGCCAACTGGTTGGGGAGGAATAGGGAGTGTGGTGATGGAACTGGGGGTGGCGGACAAGGATGAAGGTGACACAAATCCTGTGGGGTCTGCCACTACTCAGCAGTGTCCACTGGAGAATGACTCTGTAGTTGAAGAAGTCAAGCTTGTATACTCCGTGGCACTCCCCACACCCTCTCGGTTACCGGATCCCTCTGTGTCTGTACTGTCACGACCGGAACCACTGTGACCAGCTGTGTCCTCAACAATGTTGTCCCCTTCTCCTTCAATTGCTCGGGATGAATCTGAAACTATCTATAATATTAGTTTATTGCAACTGCATTACCACACATGACTATCAGATTTTAACACAAAACATTTATAAAGCGCACATATCACACCAGCTTCATGATTCACTATATAGGCTTCAGCATTAGTATGAGCACATGCATGCATGCTACATTACCTGGAAACAGTTGGTCACAGAGATGTCATAACCCCAGACAGCACCAAATGCATTAATGGACTTGTCTACACTTCATCCTTAGTTGATCACCTTGCATACTTTGGTCCTTGTAGTATGCCATAGTAAATTGATGTCATCAGATAGGATGGCTACTAAATATACTTTTCTACACTGTTCACATAAGGCCCAGAATTCACCAAATGTTCAATTACCTTAACCCACATCATGATGTCATGAAGGTCAAGTTAAAGAGAAATGTAGCAGCAATATGTGCTGTTGTAGAAATCATGTCACATGTAAATACACATTGAACCCTAATGACATTTTTAACCTGAAACTTCATCATATGGCCACATCCAAAAAAGTCTTTTGAAAGCTATACTGGAGTAGTTTAGCAACGTATCACATGTAACATAGAAAAATTTAGCCTGGAGACATTGATGGAAAAAGTTATGGGCGATAGATACTCCAAATGCTCACAGCATAGTTCTTCTAATAGCCCTATGAACATCCCCAGTCCTGCTTGGTAATGATGATAACACCATTTTTAGACAGTATTCCTACAAGCCAATACACCCTTGAAGTTTGTTGTGTGTCAGTGATTATCTATGCCATGAAGGGATGGGATCCCTTTAGTCCTAATAGGACGGCACATCACAGCACCATCTATTAGAGCAAAAACCAATGTCCTAGTAAGACTGAGTATAGGCACTCAAAAATGAGATCTGCATATCTACATCTCACTCCCTGATGCATGTCACCAGTCAGGTAATTAATCTTGAAACAGTATTGCAGATGAAACAACAACAGGGAAAGCTACACTGGGCAACATGTAGATACTAATGCTGATTGCACCAGTGATGTTTGCACACTCATATTACTGTAAAATCCCATCTTATCAATAGGAAGTCTTGTCGAGTCACTGCATATAAAGTGCACTGTATGTCATGTCACATTTAATAGGGCTACCATTACATGAGCACAGTAGTGAGGGAGTATCCCTCCTGACACAATGAAGAAAATTGGCTTGTTTAGTACAACTGTCACTTCGAACATCAAAGAACAAGAGGTGATTAAGGACTTTACTAAGCTATGTGTCTGCTCAAGGCAGTAAATTGGCAGTGGATTGGACTCTGCTGTGTTCGTGGCCATAAGAAAAATAGGAAAAGCACATCATCATGCACCTACTACCAGACCTACAAAGAAGAACTCTTCTTGTCCGTTGGTCATGGGTCACCCCAAATGATGATTGGGATATGGCTGCCTGTAACAAAAAAAGTTGGTAATGTAACATGTACAACTCTGACTAGGACTCACTCTCTTGTAGCTGCTGTTGATCCCTCAACTATCCATCAAACTCAAGGTAGGCCACAACCAGCATGTGAGCCATTAATAGGGTCAGGGTTCGGCGTGCGGCCAGCCCATGTTGGGAGGACTTCCCCAGCTGGACCTGTGCGATCTTCTCGGTCCAGCATCTCAGGTCCTCCCACCGTTTCCTACAATGGACGCTGCCATAGACCACCAGAGTCCGTTCCCTCCGGTTGATGGTCTTCCAAATGGCCACCTTTTGATGGGCATTGGCCTGTATGGATGCAAGAGAGGAAAAAACAGAATATCACTGCACATTTTTGGATATCTGTTTTGTTATAATCTAGCACAAGCATAAATCACAAGTTAACATACAACATGTGTAGTTGGATCACTGACAAAATATCGACGGACAGAATATCGAGGTACCAAAATATCGATGCAAAAATATCTAATTCAAAAATATAGACATCCTATCTACATCATGGTAAGTACAAAAATATCGGGAAAAAATATCGGTCAAAAATATTGTCTTTTTTAAATGTTAAAAAAATAATGTAAAATAAAGTAAAAAATACATATAATTAAAAGAAACATAGTTAAAAAAATTAAAACATGTTTAAAAATTAATAACTAATACATGTAATGTTAGAATAAATTAAACATATACATATATAAAATATTATATATACTTACTCTACAGAGTGCAACAGTAGGGAAAGTGTTGGATAGCGTAGTGGTAAAATTTACTATTCCCACTCCAGAGAGTGCAACAGTAGGGAAAGTGTTGGATAGCGTACGGGTAAAAATTACTATTCCCACTCCAGTGAGTGCAACAGTAGGGAAAGTGTTGGGTAGCGTAGAGGTAAAAATTACTATTCCGACTCTGAAGAGTGCAACAGTAGGGAAAGTGTTGGATAGCATACGGGTAAAAATTACTATTCCCACTCCAGTGAGTGCAACAGTAGGGAAAGTGTTGGGTAGCGTAGAGGTAAAAATTACTATTCCGACTCTGAAGAGTGCAACAGTAGGGAAAGTGTTGGATAGCGTAGGGGGTAAAAATTACTATTCCCACTCCAAAGAGTGCAAGAGAAGGGAAAGTGTTGGATAGCGTAGGGGTAAAAATTACTATTCCCTCTCCAGTGAGTGCAACAGTAGGGAAAGTGTTGGATAGCATAGGGGTAAAAATTACTATTCCCACTCCAGTGAGTGCAACAGTAAAGTGTTGGATAGCGTAAGGGTAAAAATTACTATTCTCAGTCCAAGGAGTGCAACAGTAGGGAAAGAGTTGGATAGCATAGGGGTTAAAAATAACATACTTATACATTAATATTTTTTGTAATTAAATAATGATGTATTAATAAATTAACAATAAATTAATTAAAAATACCAATGAATTAAAATTGATAATTACTTTAATAACCTTAAATTATTTCCCACCCTATTCCCCAATAAACACACAACCCACTCCAATAATAAATTAATGCAATTAATATAATTAATTACCAATTAATAATTAATTAACAATACATTAATTATCAATACCAATAAATAAAAAATAATAATTACTTAATTACAATTAAATTACTTCCCACCCTATTCCCCTATAAACCCACATCCTGCTATGGTACTAAAACGCATAATTTACTTTTTAAAAAATGATTAACTTCTCAAAATTTTATACATATATTTAAAAAAATAGTACAATACTTAACACAAAATATAGAACACATACATATAAAATACATACTAAAATACATAACACTAATATAAACATTGATATTATTAACATCGATATTTTTGCTATCGATATTACTAACTTCGATAATAACAAAAACAATGTTTCTTACCTTCAGGTCGATATTCTGGTCGTCGATATTCTTGATGTCGATATTCTGTCCCTACCATATTTAAAACTCGATATTAATGTAGGTCGATATTAAAAACTCGATATTAAGTCTGTGCACCGTGTAGTTCTCACATGCTGAGCACTACAAAGACATGGAGACACACTTTTATAGTCATCTGCTCACTATCCTCATCCCTGATCTTGTCCAACACTGAATAAGCCAGCCCACTAACATTATGTACCCCATGGCCATCCTATATGTCCTGTGATATGAGCTAATATGAAACACGACACACCATTGTGACCTTCTGATGGGTAAACTACTTGTGCAGTAGTGTATAGACACCCTTACAGCCAGGCCCATTAACTTGATGCATACACTTCATAGAGCCTGGTCCCATAGTTTAGACTACACCCTAAGACTTAGGTCACTATGAAAGGCCTGCCATGTGTGTCACTGAGAGCTTCTTCTCTGGGGATGTGTGGACATGTGGACTACTTGAGGGGATATCATACTACGTCTGATTTCCCATATTTGGCACTGTTACAGGGATGACTTCACGTACCACTGTATTTCTTGTTTGATTGGTTGAATATAAAAAATTTGGTGATTCACATAGCAAAACCTCTTTTGAAGTAACCAACTGTCTGCACTGTTAATGTGTCACATGTGAAATAGGGCTGTACAGTGCAAGCATGATGTATGTAAAAGTGAAAACAGACCTGTGGGAGTAAGGGACCTGTCACTAGAATTGACACACATTGACAATGTGGGTCAATGAAAAGAAGTATCAGGTATGGGGTTACCTCAGTCACTATTCCAAATGAAGTCCATGTAAATGCAATCAGGGCTCCTTTTGGTTCTGAAAACTCATTTTGGGATAATCCAAGGATCTGCAGGGGTACAGTGAGATTACTCTGTGCATCAGTTGTATTGCCACAGTAACTCTGCCCCAGCCTGACCCGTGGTCCAGACTGGGCACATCTCATTGTCAGGCCTTGCTCCCTACTGCTGAGCATACTGATCCCATGTGAACATCACATTTCCTCCACTTCAAAATATAAAAGTACATCTTGTGGCCATCCAATACATGACCTCAAGGTTTTGTGGCACTCTGAAAGGGTCTGTGAGGTTTTGCTAGCTCCCAGACAACCGTTTGGCAAGCCCTGATCTAGGGTAATTGATATATGGGACCGTACACATAGCAAACATCATCCTCAGCTGCTTTTTACAGACTACATACACAGCTCATGCTATAAAGGCTATATATTTGTTTGCACATTTAGCTTGATCTGATTTGTAAATATATCATATATACCATGAAATGTATACATGCATAGATATGTGCATGCACCACAAGTAGAATCCAGGGATTACCACACATCACACATCCCAATGATGATGTTAAGTTCACAATGTACAGTGCTCAACAATCCCTGACATGATTGTCCTATGTAGGAACCACAACATGTTACAACAGTAACCAGATAAACTCTGGAACTCAGAGGCATATTGTACTGTGGACTTGGAAATTATGGAGTCAAACAGAGTAAACTACGTATGTAAGCTAGTTACCTGTTCCTCTGGTAAGCCATAGAGCTGGACATACAGGGAAAGGACCTCATCAGCCAGCAGCTCCAGCTCCTCTGCAGAGAAGGCACGGGCCCTCTCACTTGTTTGGCCAGGCATGATTGGTCCCAGTGGTGGGGGTCTTAATAGCAGCAGTGTCAGGAGGCAAGTGAGTTATTTTTCAAACTGTGTCGTACATGTACACCACGTATGCGGTCATAAGCATAGACAGCCATAGCCATTGGCCCTCTATTGTCACCCTCAGCAACGTTAGCCTATGGCTGTGTCCATTGTGGATGAAAATGCCCACCGTGGGGTTGACTTCTGCCGGCAGTGGCAAGTTCTGAAAGTACAATATTCAAGGTCATACATCCACCATTTTAGCAGTTGGAAGAACAGCATTGGTGACTGTTAAGTGGGTCACCACCACTCCAAATGAGGTGTTACATGTTTACTACTCCATTGCCATGCAATATCCATTACACATGCATTTGTGTAGTGCATTATTGTGCATAAACGATATATGAGCATGGTGCAATGTACACTGCCGGTGACGGTATTTTGACAGAAAATTAAAACAATTACAATATTTAAGTGCTCATAATACATTTTTGGATGTATAATGTGCACAGTCATGTTACAGACACATGTGAAGATCACAATGTGGATTATAGATTTCTGATCTTGATTGTGTACTCCTTATGGGGCAACTGTGTTGACTTCTATTGTATAGAGTTTATTCATGTACTCGCCATGTGTACAGTGCTCTGATACCCGCAAGGGTCATGTTCGCGCTTTCTAATACTTTATAAATTAAAAAATTAAAAAACTATAGGTGGATGTTGGACGGTAGATAATTATGAAGTGAATAATGTGTAATGCATTCATAACCGGTTATGTTGTCACGCATGACTTTTAGCTTACTCTTCATATATGTTACTCTGGACACTGTGACCAATGTTCAACATTGATACATAGGTACCATGGGAGGGGGAGGGGACTACAGCCTCCGGTGTATCGCCCATTTCCAGACCTTCAGACCATGGAAGAAGTTTCATTTGAATAGGCAAACCATAATGGATTTATGTAATCAGTTGGAGCCTGATCTCCTTCCTCAAAACACTAATCTCACATGTATTCCACCAATTGAGAAATATATGGCATTATTGCATATTCTGGCCACAGGTTCCTTTAATACATTGTGGCCATATCTGGTGCTATTTCAGAACTAAACGTCAGTGGTGCACGACCAGACGTGCTTTCAGCAATGAGGAAACACATTAACAGCTACATCCAGTTCTCCAGACATGAGGATTTAACCACTTTGAAGGTTGACTTCTATGGATTTGGTCGCCTCACACATGTGGCTGGAGCCATTGATGGCACCCAAATTGCCTTAGTACCACCGCCAGCCTTGGAACAAGTTTACCGTAACAGGAAGCACTTCCATTCTATCAACATGTAAGTTGTCTGTTTATCGGATTTGTATATCTCAAACATCTGTGTCCAGTTCCCAAGATCAGCCCATGATTCCTTTGTACTGCTGAACAGCACCATGCCCCAGCTGCTGATGCCCCAACTTCTACTGGAGATGGCCTGGATTGTTGGCAAGTAGAATCTGTCCTAACTTTGTGTGGGTTATGTCAGGTGGTATAATCAGAAAGTGTGTAACTTATTGTTGTGCCTATGTTTGCCTTCCATCTAGGAGACTCAGCGTATCCCAACTGTCCATGGTTGTTGACACCGCTGAGGAATCTAACAACACCAGGGGAAGTCTGCTTCAATGAGGCCCATGTAAGGACATGGCAGCCAGTGGAGCAGGCTCTTGGACAGATTTCAATGTCTGGACAAGACAGAGGGAGCTCTCCTCTACTCACCCAGGAAGGTGTGTTAAATCACCATGGCCTGCTGCATGCTCCAGAACATCACCTACGATGGAACATCCTTTATATCGCAAAGGATGGAGACCATGAAGCGCCAAAGGGTGAGGATCCTGAAAAGCCGAATGATGATGATAGTGGTGAAGAGGAAGGAGCTGACATGCGTCAAGATCTCATTGATAACTTCTCATGAGTGTAAGTATTTTGTGAAATGTCATGACATTGACTGTATAGCAACTATTGTTGTGATGATTTGAGAAGTATGTTGAGGTAAAATATTAAGAAGGTCAAGCTCTGGAAAATCCACCGTAAAGCTGTTTGTTGAGGAAGGTTTTGACACATGGTCATTTTGTTTGTGTTGCTTTGTGTAGCTTTCACTTTTTTTTATACACTCTGTTCTCCAGAAGCTGGCTATGTGAATTGTCTTATATGTATGGTTTGATAGCTAATGTCTTTGTGTTGGTCTATTTTAGGTACTTTCGCCATTGCCTCTTCAGTTGGAGATTTCAGAGCTGTGACATTTGCGGGTATATGATGCTGTTTGGCAGCAAAAAGGGGGCATGGGTTGTTCCTGGGAATGACTATCACAGACTTCAGGTGTACAAATCCTGACAGCTTCTACAGTGATTGGAAGATGTGAGGAATACATTGGCGTGTACCTTGTGGTGTGGTGGCCCTAGTGCAATATGTGTTCCAATGTGTGCTCTAACAAAATGTTGTTGTAGGGCCAAATCATGATTGTCTCCATTCACATTGGCAAAATCCTCATTGTGTGCAAAGTGTATGTAGCTGTTGATGTGTCTCCTCATTTTAGAATAAAGTACTTGTGTCACACCAGTGACGTTTGGTTGTGACAGTTCACCAGATGCGGCAATAATGTATTGGAATTATCCTGTGATCAGAAAATGTAGTGCTGCCATGTGTCTGTCCATTGGTGTTATTTATGTGGGATTTCTTTTATGCGCTAGACAATATAACTCCAGCTGATGACATTGACCAATTTTATTTGACCTATTCAATAGGAAATTATCTAATGCATCTCCTCCTTCCAGCCTTATGATGTGAGAGAGACATCAACTCCCCGATAACATGTAAAATAGTGTTAATTCTGAAATCTGAGATTCCACAGTCATTTTTATGCTAAGCATATCTGTTTTTGCAGTTTGATAAATGTTTTAGCAATAAATCACATTTTAAACAAAGGTTGCCCTCCATAGTGAACCGATGAGCCAATGTAAAATGGTCTGTCTGTCCAACCACCAGTTGGACAGCAAAGATCAGCAGAGTTGTAAATGGATCTATTGAGAATTTCAGATCGCTAGCTAAGGCCATTTTCCCTCCATCATTCCTTGGTCGAAAATGCTCCTGCATCAGAATTCTGGGATTAATTAATGAAGATAACACCTTCATGAATAAAAGAGGAAAATTGTAAGACCTATAGGGATGTTTTATTAATTCATGCATGCATGGAGAGAAATCAAACCAAACTCTCAAAGGCTTGACATAGATAAGACACATTAAGAGATGCCAAATGTGGACTTCTCAGTATGTTACTGTTTTACAAGACGTGTAGGGCTGAGATAAGAATGAAAGAGCTGATAATCTGGGTTTCAAATTCAGGTGTTTAGGCATCCATTCCATGGATCCGTGATATCTGCCCAATCACCTGATGTCTTCACAAATTACATTACAATTCCGTAAAATGAAAAAAAAGTGTGAGGCTAGATATTCCTTTCACAATTACAGCACCATTTGCAATAATTTTTGTATGTTCAGAGAAACTGCTGATGCAGACCACACTCATAGGAAAATATTGGCCAATATTGTCCCATGAAGGTGCATCAGATGTTTCAGTGGAATTTGCCAGACCTCCACAAAGTCCTGAAATAATTACTGTATGGACTTGCCTCTGGCATTGCTTGTGAATATATTACATTTTGGAGTCCTCCTTTGTTATGGACTACTGTTACTCTTGAAAAACTTCTTCTATGTACATTTATGGACAACATTACTGAAGTCATAAAATCATGTGGGATTAAATTAAAAAAAAAAATCAGAATAAAAGTCTTTATACCTTAGCGCCTGATGTTTTCCGGTATGCTTTTATGGTGCCCTCGGCATACCTTTGATTTCACTACCAACATCTCATTATTTAGGGGTTGGGACAGAAAACTTCACACTTGTCCAAGTTGGAAACCTATTCAGTTTTAGTAGCAGTGATGGTTCCTCAGCTAAGGCGGAGGATTGTCGCCCCACTGCTTTTAAACAGTGTAACTAAAGGAAAAATAAAATGATACTAACTTACTGTTATTATAATTTTATTTGGTCCTGCTGCATGGCAGCAGGGGCAGGCAGGGCTGCTTTGCTCTTAGAGCAGGATAGGGGAGGATTGGTTTGCCCACTCCAAGTGCGTCTCTCGGGCCGGCCAACAGTCATGAGCACTGTACATGACGCCACGCAGGCTGCATTACAGCATGAGTGGAGAACACTCCCAGGAACCCAGTCTCCGTCTGAGTGCCGAACCACGGTGCTCAGTCCAATCACAACACTGCATTACTGCGTTGTGGTTAGTCAGGGGAGCCTGGGTGATTCCTGCTTCCTGTTCCGGCCTTAGTCCAATGCGGAGGAGAGACAGAAAGATGCGGCAATAAGGTAAGCTTTTTTAATTTTTTTTTACATTCCACCCCTCATTTTTAAAATCCATATAATCCTTGAACTGCTGGTTTGGAAATCTCAATAGTAGATTGCACAGGAAAACCAGCTGTGTTTCTCACTTCCAGGGTAAAAAGTTGTTGTGTGGATCATGTATGAAAATGCCTCTTTTTGGATGTTCACTCCCACATTTTTGGACTGATGCTGCTACTTTTTGACCGCTGCACTGGGACTCTGCTAACCAGGACTAAGTGTATGTGCTCTGATTGCTAAAACATCTTGAGATTGATTATATTCCTAATTGACATATTTAACTTATCTATAAGTCCCTGGTATATGGTACATGGTCCACCAAGGGCCTATAAGGTAAATGACACTGATGGACTGCAACACCCATTGGACGACCCTCTACAGTGACAATGTAAACATGACTAGGTATACTACTCCAGCCTGTATATGCAGTTATACAATTTCAAATTTGACCTGTTACAATAATACCTTTTGACAAGCCTAAACCCCCTTTTTTCAATATTAGTACATGATCAAAAGCTATTTTCACGGTTCCATGGTTAGCATTCATATTGGAAAGCATTGGGATACATTAAAACATTTAAGAATTTTGTCTCTGCATCAGAAACAGCTAAAAAGTTCATTGTTTGGAATGTTTTAAATATTTATAACAAATCCAGTCCACTGGTAAAGTTGGATTTGTAAAACTTATTTTGGGAAAGTCACCTTTACCCTGCCTAATGCTACAGGAAATAAATTTACATGAGCTTCCAAATGTCGCCCAGTTGCTGAATAACCCACTGAAGCGGTATACATTTGCCTCCAGTGCTGAGACTAAGGCTTTTGTTGTACTCTCCAGATGATGAACAGTATGTGACCCAACCTGTCTGTTGTGACAGCATAAGGGCTGAGGGAATGTACCTTTACCAGGAAGAGCATAGTGGGTGCAGTGTTGCTTGACCAAGTGCATGGGTGGGACTGAACCTTCACAGGCAATGTAGGCAGTTAGGTGTCTATTATGATGTCAGGCGGACTTGGTCCACCCGCCATCGCCCCGGGAAATGGGACTGCCCGCTATGTGTGCGGCGGTCCTGCATGTGCAATTAGGATGCGCCCGCCACAGTGGCGGGCGCATTCCACATTTTTTGCATTGCGGCAGGCGGTGGTGTCGGCAGCACCCGCTGCAATACAAAAAAGGCATTTGTGCATTTGCATGCACAACGTGGCAGGCACCGCGCGGTGCCTGCCATGTCGTCCATGCAAATGCAGTACCCCCCATGTGCCTCCCCTACCCCCCAATCTCCTGAGGAATCCGCATGGCGGCAACGCCGCCACGGAAAGGCTGCTTCCCGCTGACATCGTAATATGGATGGCGGTGTCTAGCAGACACTGCCACCATATTCAACCCTTGAAAAGCGTTGGATGGTCTTCCCATCCGCCGCGGTACCCCCGCCATCATAATATGGTGGAGGGGAAATGGGAGGCGGGGGGCGTATGATGTCGGGTGGATTGCCACCGCCATGCGGGCGGTGGCGATACGCCCAACATCATAATAGACCCCATAGTGTCCTTGATGCATCTGACATAGAACCAGGGGGATTCTTCGTGTAGTCTGAGATTCCCTATCGAAAGAGGTGTCCTTATGGTTGAGCTAGGTGAGTCATCTTGGTGTAGGAAAGCCAGCACAAGGTATCTGTGGTGACAACAATCAGTGAATGATGTGCCTGGTCTAGCCAGTTGTTATCGCTGACTAGACAAGAGTACTCATGCGCAATGGCTAGCTCTTTCCATAGTTTCAGCTAGCTTTGACATATGAAGTGATTGGCTACAATGTCATTATAAAATGTTATCTATTGTATATTTTTATTTATAGCACTTAAGCAGCCTATGAGTTAGTGGCTCACTTAGAAATTCAAATAAGGAAATTATCATTAACAGGGACTTAAGAGTGATTAAGCATAGCCATATTAATGAGTTCTCTTATATGTGGAATGTAAAGGGACATACTTAAGTTTAAATTTAAATTTCAAATCCTTTATTCGATCTTCCATATAAGATCATAAAAGTATTTACAGTCACGATTTAAGAAAAGACATAGATAAAAATAGTATAAGTCCTGATACTTAAAAATGTGCTAACATCCCATTTGATTTAAAATCCATTTAATCTATATACATAAACAAAATACAATGAAAGTTTGTAAACCATTCCTAAATCGTCTTATGAGCCAACCTGCTTCCTCTTTTTCAAACATGCCCATAAAATGATGCTAGCGAAAAACACACAAAAGAATTCTGCAAGGCTTTGAAAAATACAATGCTACACGACAGAATTTAAAATTGTAACGCTTACAGATCGGTACAATAAAATTATGTCTTTCCTGGCGGTAAAAACCACAAAAGAATAAAACATGAAGATCATTTTGTGGGGATAGCTTGTCACACGGATGTATGATGTTACAACGCATGCTTTTACAACGCATGCTGTTACAACAAAATTTTTACAACGCAAATGCAGTGACAACGCAAGTCTTTACAACGCAAGTCTTTACATCGACTTGCACTAGATGGCGTGCTAACATTAAAAAAGTGTAATTTACTATTCTAACTCCAGTCCACGTAACAGTAGGGAAGGTGTTTGGATAGTAAACTACACTATTTTTAATGTTAGCACGCCATCTAGTGCAAGTCGATGTAAAGACTTGCGTTGTAATGGCATGCGTTGTCAATGCATTTGCGTTGTAACAGTTTCGTTGTAATGGTAGTGCGTTGTAAAAGTTGCGTTGTAAAGGTTGTTCCCCTTGTCACACGGACACAGGGAAAGATCGTAATGTTTATATTTCTTCCCTGGATATACTACCATCAGTGGAATCAAATTTAGGCGGAATCTTATTAAAATATATTTGTGGTGTGGCAATGTAAGATCAGCCAAATAAAAGTAGCTTCCCTCCTCCAGCACTGGGGTTAATTCATACAGACGAGCTGACTGAGTGTGGACATACTTTAGTTTTTTAAGAGGGTGAGAAAGTTAGTGGATATAGTGGAACTAATGGGGTCCCACTTGTGATCCCCCTTAACTCCACCCCCAGAGATACTGGTGCTGTCTAAATTGGTAATGGGATTTTGCAGTGAAGCCCCCAAAGTTGTGCACTTTTATCAAAAACATGATATGGAGATATTGAGGCCTTTATATTGTGGTTGCAGTTTTAAATTGAAATGCACACTGGAACAAAACCTTGTTTCTAAACAGTAGGGGTATATAATGCCCCCTGATATGCCTCCATAAAAGAAATTGTTGTCCAGAGATTTTCATTTTTGATTTGTGTTTTTGGATCATAGAAGTAATTTAGCTTGGGCAGACATTGCTGATCAGGGCAGAATTTTTCGGGATGTCATTTTTTTTTAAAATGACGGATGTGTTCCAGTGATTATGTAATATTTCGGAAACCATGAGACCTATCTATTTTGGTGTGACTATAATGGGGGAAGAAGAGACATATACAGAAATGAAACAAATAACAATGCTTTTTAATCCTTTTATGTATACACCAAACAATGCTTTTGATCTGAAAATGAAAAACAAAATGTTTATCACTCTTGTTTTAGACACAAGTTTATTGTTCACTTTATTTATTTGTTTTGGTAATCGCTGGTGCTACATTTGCAGAATGTTGAACATTTGGTAAGAGAATATCGACAGGGACATCTTTTTGTAGCACAGGTTTTTCAAGTACATGTACGAGTAAATTCTGTGGATAGATGCTTTAGAAATTTCATAGGATTTAGCACCTCATCAATATCTTTCCAATCAAATTCACATTGTTCTTTCTCCACATACGCATGATCAAAAACATTTACACATCTGATCAAGTAGAACGCTCTTTTAATGTGTCCATGCACAGAATATGATGTTGGTGGAAGGTCACTTGAACTCACTGTACCGAAGAACGTCAAATGTGTGACAGCCAGAACTCATATTCCACACACGTGCAAGGTATTCTCAGCAAATCCTTTTAGAAACTTCACATTCCAGCTGTTAAAGCACCAGGCTTTGTTCTGTTGCGGGGATTCTGCTCATGCACAGAACTATGCACAGGAAACCAGGACCTTAGTGATTTGTGGTGTACCAAAAAACTCACCTCAGTACCCAGAACCCCAATCTGACTAGCATCAGCGTCTCATTCATTCTCCGTATCATCTCAAAGCTACCAATGATTAGACAACCCAGAACAAGTGACTTAGAGTACTCTCAGGAATGGTGGGAATCAGAAACACCTTTTCGTTATTATTCTCATATCAGTCCACAACAAAAGTAATCAGAGACACAGAAAAGTTTAAAATGTTTATTTTTAATTAGGTGCTCTAAGACGCAGTACTTTGACTAATACAAGCAGGCAAATGATTAAAAACAAAACCATCAGCATTGTTACAATACCATAAAAAATAAAGGGAGAAATCATAATAAGAATGATGTGGAAAACAAGTCCTATAATACATTGTGAACCACCCTCCCTTGGCTAGTAAACTAGTTTTATAAACTAGTAGAAGGTCTCTAGGTTTGAATGGGGAACCCCATACCTCAAAGATCAGTTTAGGTGAATCACATCACAGGATCAGCTAAGCTCTCTGTGTCTGGAAATGTTTTCTCCAAGTCTGAATCATGCATGCAAATGCAATATTAAAGACACCCGTGTTTCAGATATTTGCAGCTGTGTGCGTGTTGTGCCTAGAGCGTGGGCCGATCAACCTGAATTCAACAGCATACATTGTTATTTGACCTTGCCGGCTTCTGCAAACAGTGTTCAGACTAAGATCACGGTGCACGTCTAGGGATGTGAACAACAGAACGTTCTCATGTGAATAATAAGCAAGCAAGCAGTTTTACTTGTAATAACAGCTACCTGTAGTGTCGTGTGCAAAAGCAGCAAAGTGGCAAGATGGCGTTTAGCTTCTAAAAAGCTTATACTAACATAGCAATGTGTGCACATAAAACCCTGTCTCCACTACACCTTCCTTTGATCGGACCACGAACAAAATATGGAATCAATGTAGGAACGTAGAGTTCAAGTTCGTGTGAGACAGAACCAAGTTCATATATTGCCAATCCATATTATTGGTAGTGAAAGTTCGAAAAATTTGTTGTGAAAAAGAAAAATTAAAACATCTTTCAGGGGAGGCATACATCCCAATGTGGAGTAAAAAAGTTAAATCAAAAATCTGGATTAGGACGTGCGGAAGATGGACAATTGCCAATTCAATCCATCAACGTGTAGGCACAATAAGTTGCAACTGCCTCCAAGAGGAAGTCATTATAATGTTCAGTAAAAGAGTCAGCCAAACAGTCAAGTAAAGTAAAAGAACATACATGTTCTTCGATAAACGGAGCCTCTTGCACAATCAGAGGACAACTTGCGTGTTCTTCAAGATAACTTCTCGCCAAGAAGTCATATGCTGCCGCATATATATATCCCAATTCCCTAGGACTCCATGCGCCGCTCCACCGGCCATAATCCCGATTTTCGATTTTTCTTTTTTACTCCACATTGGGATGTATGCCTCCCCTTCCAATTTTGCTCAAAGTGTCAAACCCCTGTCTCCACTACAGTTCCAATTTTGAAAAAGTGTCATCACCCATAAGAATATGTGCCATGATAAGAACACTTCCGGTACGAACGCGAACATTAGTAAGGTGAGGACTTGGGTGTAGCCTTAGCTACTGCTACACATTGCATGATTGACCGCTTTGGAGTATTTTGTTGAGCTGCTACGCAATTCTTTTGCGAAAGTCTCGCTCCGGTGTCCTGGAGTCACCACAGTACACGAGAGCCTAGATCCCGGCAGAATTAGTTCAATAGAGTCTGTGCCTGGAGCTACAAGAACGTAGAAATGTATCATCTCTAAGACACGTTTGTGATATCTTCAGTCCTCCGCACAACACTTGTCCACCCTGATGAAGACCTTCGACAATAAGTGCCACACAGAAGGTCGAAACGCGTTGGTGTTTTGATGAGGCAAGCCTTAAAGAATCATAAGGAACAAAAACGACGTCAAGTCCCCAACACTATTTGTTAAACATCAAAAATAGTGTCGCAAATCTGGTTTCCTAAACTCTGTAGGTTACCTCCCTCTGGCACTCTAAAATACTATTACTCTGTGAGAATAGAAGAACAGAAGTCCCTGTAACTCTATGTGAACAGTGTAGGACTTTCCTTATATGTATAACACTCTATATTCCTTTGTCTGAAAAAAGTACAATTCAGGATTGTTTCTGTTTTTTATGTGGGTACTGTCAATGTATATGATTGTGTATTTGTCTATTTGATTTTCTTTTAAGTCTTCCTAAGTAATTTTGTTTTTGTTTGAGTCACAGACGTATAGCATCAACAGGTCTTGATGAAAAATATGAAATGTAGCATCTGTATATTACATGTACTTAGTGGAAAATAAAAATCCACTTCAAAAAAGTTGATAAGTTTATCTATGGTGACAGAGGTATCATGTTTTGTTATTGATAAGAACACTGGGCATCTCTGGGTCAAGTACTTTGTACAGAATATGAAGTGGGATTAAGTGTCTTTTCTATCCTGTTCCATAAGGTATCCATAACTCTGACAATCCTTGACTTATGAACATTGCAACAAATCTAAGTAGCACAATAATAACTTCTGTGTCATTTGACAGTACAGGGACTCGACTGGGACCATTATGAACAGCCCGCTCAACATGTTGCACAACACGAAGAGCAGCTTCCTCCAATTTGCTGTCAAGTTCTTGAACAATATGGCCTGTGCCTTTTGAATATCTCTGCAGGCACCAATTCATCATTGACAATCATTCCACTGGCAATAATTGGAAATTTAGGTGCCGATTAGGATGGCCACCCTAGTGGTGCTGGGACCGGCCGCCAGTGGTGCGGCGGTCCCGCACCTGCTATTAGGATGCCACCGCGATGGTGGCATCCTCCATTCCCAGCATTGTGGTGGGCGGTGCTCACAGCACTGCCCGCCAAAATGTTGGGAATGCACTGTGTGCACTGTCATGTACAGGGTGACAGGCACAGCGCGGTCCCTGACACCTTGTCCATGACAATGTAGGGGGGTACCATAGGTCTTTCCGTCCAGCGGGGTCCCCCCACCATACTAATATGGCAGGGGAGAAATGGGTGGCGGGCGGGACAGGATGTATAGCGGTTCGTCACAGCCATGGGGGCGGTGGTGATCCACCCTACATCCTAATAGACCCCTTAGTGTTCACTGAAGTATCAACAATGTTTTGGCGAGTTAACATCTCCAAGTTCATCTTGTTCGATGTTGATGACCAGAATTTATTAAGATGCACAGGTATAGGTGTTTAATTGTTGATGCAGGCATGGTCGATTATTTCACTTGTTGACATTCCCCCATTCTTTAACAGTTCAAGATAACTGTCAAATACAATATGCGGTTCTTGCAAGGTGCACACTGACTTTTATATCCATAGAACAGTCTGAACGACCTCTCCGAAGTTTTGCATGGATGAAATCTTGACCATTCGCAATTTTGTCATATAGTCTACAACAAAAACTATTTTCAATGAGGACACCTTTTCGAATTGAAATTCTTCAGGTGAATTTATTTTCAAGCACTTGTACGAGTTTGTGCTTCACTAGTTTGGTTGCAGCATCTCCATCAAATAACACGTTTGTTGGAAGAAGATCATGAGGCAGAATGCCCTTGATAAATTTACCACCATCTTTTGCTACACCCTTCTCTCTATGTGCTTGTGAAGGTTGATTTTTTGTAACCTGTTTTGTAGTGGCTGGTTGGACGAAACTCTTACTATGGCAATTGAAGCATGGAAGTTTAGCTTCTCACCAAACAAATCTCAATTTCATTATAATCGATCAATACGATTCATCAATGTTGACCATTACTTCTCTGATCTCACTGAGTGTGAACCTGTAGCTAGCACTCAAGAGTGGCTTTAAATCTTCATTTGCTTTTTCAAAGAGTACAGACTTAACTGAAGGCTGGAGGTTACATTGCTGCTGGGAGCTCATTGTAGATTCATATTTTCTAATGTATGCATGCATGCAGTTTGGATGTGCATACAAATCCACTGCAAATACATTCACCAAGCCATTAAGATCAGCTATTCAGCTGAAAATTTAATCTTGGAAGACACTATGTGCAGATAAAAAAAACAATTGCCATGTGAGCCACACATATTCTGTACTTTGATCTTTCATCAATTCCTTTGGCCCTTTGACGATCCTCTGCTTTCTGATCAGTTGTTGGAGGTGGACGAGGAGTGGCCATCGATCTTCTAAGTGGATGGGCATAGGATTTGGTTGTCATTTATTTCTCAGAAGACTCAGATTATGGTTATAATTCACTGGTTTATGCTACTTTTTGACAAATTCTTTCCAGGCTTTTTTCCATTTATACAACTTGTAGCACTTGTTGTTACAATGATAAAATATTTGATCCTCTTCACCCATCAGTTTCAATTTATTGTGAACTTTTTGTTGCCGAATCTCAAACACTCTTCTGTCCAGCTGCAGTAGATGTTAGCTTTTCTTTCGAATTAGTTTGGTATATGACACATTTTGCTTTGCTGAAGGAGTCCTCAGATTTTGTAGTTAGCAGCGCTCTGTCAGGAGGTAAAGATCCTCTGCTACCACCTGCTTTGCTCATATTTACGAATTTGAATCAAAAGAAAACCTGAAACAAAAACAAAATTAAAAGAATTTACCAATATGATGGCTTAACACATCGTTATAGAGCTGCCATTTTGTAAAATGGCAGGAAAGTTGCTCTGAGGAGTGATTTTCTGTCTCCATAAGATGACTTGTACCCCAAAACCTGTTTTGACACCGAAATGAAGTATATAGGTCTCATGGTTCCGGATATATTACATCATCACTGCAACACATTCACCATTTTTAAAAATGTTGTTCAGAAAAGTTTGGCCTGGATTAGCAATGTCTACCCAAGCTAAATTACTCCTCTAAACAAAACCACACATCAAAAATGAAAATCTCTGGACAACAATTTTTTTCCAGAGGTATATCAAGGGGCCAGGACTATATATTTTATCAAACAGTCAATTGTGGAAACCTCGTTCCTAGGCCATAGGAGATTCCTTTCCCAAAACAGTAATTTGTGATGTGAGTAGTTGTTGGTAAACCTGCGATTAGTTTTTAAAACGAAAGTTGAAAGATGAGTATGGAAAACTAATGGCGAATTCCTCCAACAAATGTCTGTAGATAACAAGTTCCATGACATCTGTCAATTACAGCATCGCAAAGAAGAAAATGCCCTGTTTAAGTCTAAAGAAACATTCTCCTTGTGACAATGAAGGCTACAGGAGGCCTTGAAAAATTATCTGTCAACCAAGCATTGCATATCGCAAAAGCTTATGAAAAACACCCTTTCTCCCAGTGCAATTGTCAAATACCGTAATATTTAGAAATGCAAATTGTGCTGATTTTCGCAAATTCCTGTTGAGGGATAATGCACTGGCTAACATAAATCTACCATACAACCCTGTTTAATTTGATTTTGAGAAAGGAACTTAATAGCACAGGTCCATAGACGTCATTTAGGGGTTTTGAGAGGTTGTAGCTGTCAACCCTGACTTGCCCCTTGCAAACCCTGGAGGTGCCTTGAGAGTGTTTTTAAGTGAGAGAGAGTGCATCTGAATGTGTAAGCATGTGTGTGTGAGTGAAAGTGAGTGAGAGCCAAATGACAGGGAGTGAGATTGTAGCGCAGATTTTCTATTCTTTGACACAAGGCAATGCTGCAAAAAAGTAGAAGAAACAGAGAGAGAAAAAATGCCCAATCTAATAAGATTGTTTCTCTCCCAATGTCCTGGTGCACTTTTGGGAGCCATGCACCAATGCACACACCCAGGGGCCATAGTGCATGCGTGTGTGTGTTCTCTGAAGCATAGGTTTTATACTGGAAGGGGTACCATCAGTACAAAATTATGCTTAAGGCTCTTCCTACTTTGAATATGTCTGTACTATGTAGCACACATGCAAAGATGGAAAAATTAGGAGAATTTTTTAAAAATACTCCTCGGTATGCCTGCTTCAAGGAGGTGTAAGATTTTAGCTCAATTACCTGTCTACAAGTGTTTGTAGATTGGGATTTGCATCAAAACCAACAATTTGTTGTGTGGAATGCCCATTCTCCAGGGTATGCCCAGATGTGGGTCTCCTGCTCACTTTGCCACTGGATTCAAGATAGCCTGGCTGATGAGGGGTGTTACCCCGAAACCGGTCCCAGGATGCCTGTTTCTGGTCCAGGGAAGACACGGGTGGCAGTTCGGGCTGGACTGTTCCCATGAGGCATAGGGTCAAGACTGATTTGCATATAGCTGTGTCTGAACTGGGATGGCGAAGTGAGCTAAAGAACGATGATGGATTCAACCCAGATCTGTGACTGGGGGTGAGTGTCTGAAATGTTTTAGCACTCCGTCCATTATCTCGCTGTGTTTGCTACCCATGCTCCACCGATGGAACACCAATTGTTACAAACAAACAAAAACAAACACAAAACAAAATAACAAAAAACAAAGTAGCGCATAGCGAAACTTTGTGTTACTTTGAGATACTATCCAGTGCTAATGCTAAATTGTAGTGATATTAGGGTTATGTGTCATGCCTCCCTGGAAAAAATCATGGTCAGAAGTCATATGATGTCACTTCCTGTGATGTCATAAAGATCAAAGGGTACATGATGTCACTTCTGCTTCTCCCGGCATTTTGGTGAATCAACACCTATGCAGAGATCTCCATTACCCCCCGCTTTCATGGAAGATTTTCTTCACAAGAGATGATTACTGCATAAGAGCACTTGAGCGGCCTTGCGTGAAGTGAAGCCATGTAAAACACTGTGCTATCACAGAAAACTCATAAAGTTCAGCGGAGAGGAGATTTAAATGCAAGATAAACTCAGGGTTTAATAAACATTGACATATGCCAACAAATTAAGTGTTGATAAAGAGAAATATTAAGGAATGAAATAGCGATTTAGAAGATTGTCAATCAAGAATTCTTTGTTTATTTCGGAGGTTTAGTGGGGTTTATTGATCCAGAAACTTGGCACACAAAAGATACATATTTAGTTGATAACTATTCTAACGCCAGGTAGATACAAGGAAGAATGTTCCTTCATATGTAGATTTCGGCTACAAAGACTAAAAAGGACCTAAATGTCTTGCTCTCTCTACCCCAATCACAAACACCAACTGCAAACAACTGCTAGCACTTCACATTATGCAACATGAAAGCACACTGCACCAACATTCGCTTACACAACGAGGTGCAAAATACCAAGAGCATCACATCACTGATAACACACAACAACAAAAACAGAAAGCAACACTCATAACCCACTCTTCAACATCTTGCACATATATCCATGTAAACAAAGAGCAACAAAGGTAGAAGAATGCGAACTCATAAACACAATCTAAGCATATACAGAGACCACTCACTGGTTACTCTAGTAAACACAGGACATCCGGAGCAAACACTCAGTCCTATGACACAATTACAGTCCTCTGGCACAGCGGGAAACATCATGCCATAATTGAGGCTGACACACAGGTCAAGCACTCTTCTATTACCGGCATTCGTCTGACAAAATGAATAACTTACATGTTTTATAATGAACTTATTCCCATGGTTCTGCATTCACATGCATGCCATTCATCAGCATCTAAAGAACTAAGCCCTTGTGCCATTCACCAATGTCAGAGACATTAACGCGTGGTTCTATCTAAGACAGCACTTTATAAACTGCTAACTAAAATCAGAAAGTTCAAATAAAGAAAAATGTCACCCAATATGTCCATCAACTTAAAATTGAGTTACTGAGACTCAGTTACAGGATTATTATTTTGGACATTCATTCTTATTTCTTAGACCCTTTAGCTTGGTTTTACTGCACTTCGAGATTCATTTGTGCAAAAAACAATATGATATTTCAGCTTCAGCATCTAAAATGTTTCAATGCATTGAAGCGAACCAATTCAACTGATTATAGATGTATAAGTGTTCAGTATTTTGTTTTCACAGGTATCCACAGATTTGGGTTGTAATTCAGCTGTTTAATAAATTGCATTCACAACAAAACATACAATTAAGCTTATTAACCACTTCAATCAGTGTTTTTGTACAAGCCATTAGTATAGGCAGCCATCTTTAAGCCCATTCACTTTCTTAAAAATAAAATTACACAGAGTCCTATAAGAAGCTTATTTTTTTATTCATTGGCCCTTATTTATTAAAGCTTCCTTTAATTTCTGAATGAGGTAGATAAATAAGGTCGCTTCTAGGTGGGAGTGTTCCTATGATGCTTCTTATGGTCATCAGGGCAAAACTTGTCCTAGGTTGCTTGTATTCTGGTTCAGGGAGGGCCAGGCTTGGCAGTTCGGGTCTGATTTAGAGTTTGACTGAGGGTTGCTCCATCACAAACGTGAGAGATATAGCTTCTGAATTATCACACTTGCCATAGGAAAAAATGGCAGACAGGATATCTGCCATGTTGGTGATGGAACTCCACAAAATTCTAAATCAGGCCTGCAAACTTTTCAGCATTCTGGCAGCAGCTACACAATAATTGAATTACTTCCCATGTTTTATTGATACTTTACTAGTCATGCTTTGACAAACTTCAGTGGTTCCAGATAATATTTCAGAAAACTCTGTTGTATTGTATCATCCAGATGAGAGCTCTTGTTCAAGTGAACACTTGTGGGAAAACAAGCCTCACTATTGTTATCTAAAAGTATTTTACGTTTATTAAGTTTAAAAATATTAAAACCCAAAATATAGATAACAATTACTTTTCTAAAATAATATTAAAGATAGGCAAAGTATTGAAAACCAAAATATAGTGTTTAAAACAATATATTTTAAAGAGATTAAGTATATTTTGTTATAATTAATGTTAAACTTCAAAACTTAAAAACATAATAATAAAATTAATTATTATAAAATGAAAATAAAAATGCGTTTATATTCAAGTACACAACAAAATATAGATTTTAAGAAAAAGTACAAAAATGTAAAATATCCTATATGTCTATATATCTTTATCTATTTATATCTTCCCGGGGCTTTATTTAAAGAAATATGCATGGGGAGGGGCTCCCCCCGCAGCTCCGGGGACAGCCACCTCCCTGGGGCTATGTCTAAAAAATGTCACTGCCCCGGGGAGCACCACCGCCCTGGGGCACACTTTAATTAAATGCGGGGGTCCATTGAGGACCCCCGGGGACCACCACGTTTCCAGGGTTACATAGATGCCTTAAGGGGGGCCTGCTGTGTGTGACTTACTGGAGGTAATAGGAGGGGTAGTTGGCCCCCAAGGATGGCCTTGGGGGCCATTTACCCCTCCTGTAACCTCCAGTAAGGCCCACACCATGGGATTGCTAAGAGGTTTTTGGAGGCCACGCCGCCCTTTCTCCATTACTCTGCAAATGGACCTCGTGGCGCACTACTGGTTGGGGGTTGAAGTCCACTTTACTCCCGAGGGACCTTGGGGGCCAAGAAGCACTCCTGGTACCGCCTGTAACACAGCAGAATTCCTGAGCGCTGGTTCTGGGGACTGTGAGTGTTTTTTGTAAGTTTATGAGTGTTAAATATAAATACCAAGGTGTATTGGTGAATCAGTGGGTTTATGAGTGACTGCATAGATGACTCAGTGAGTGTGTGACTGACTGTATGAAAGTGAGTGATTAGGTGTCTAAGTGAATGTATAGGTGAGTGACTGTTAATAGGTATGTGAATGGCTGTGTGGGAGCAGCCGTGGGTGTATAAAAGATTCTAAAGTGGAGTGAGTGGGTGCATCTTCGGACTGCTCTGAATGTTGGGCCTAGCCGAATATAAAAGAACAACTCTTCCCATGTCACTGTTGTAAGCCTCACCATGATTCTGCACCTCTCTTGCTTCTTTCGGCACCTCTCTTTCTATTTCTGCACCTCATTTGTTTCTTTCTGCACCTCTCTTGTTTCATTCTGCACCTCTTTTTGCCTCTTTGTTCATCTCTCTTGCTTCTTTCTGCGCCTCTCTTACATTTTTCTGTACCTCATTAGCTTCTTTCTGCATCTCTCTTGCTTCTTTCTTGCTTCTTTCTGCTCCTTTCTTGCTTCTTTCTGTACCTCTCTTGCTTCTTTCTGTATCCCTCTTGCCTCTTTCTGCACCTCTCTTGCCTTTCTGCACCGCTCTTGCCTCTTTCTGTACTTCACACTCCTCCTCTTTTTGCACCTTTATTCTTCTTTCTGTAGTTCTTTTGCCTCTTTCTGTACCTCCATTGCTTCTTTCTGCACCTCTCTAGCCTCTTTCTACACCTCTCTTGTCTCTGTCTGCATTTCTCTTGCCTCTTCATGTACCTCTCTTGCTTCTTTCTGAACTTCCGTTGTTTCTTTCTGTACCTTTTTGGCCTCTTTCATCACTTCTCTTGCTTTTTTATGCACCTCCCATGCTTCTTTCTGCACCTCACTATTTTTTTCTGCACTTCTCGCTTCTTTCTACACTTCTTTCTGTATTTCTCTTGCTTCTTTCTGCACCTTTCTTCCTCCTTCTACATTTCCCTTTTCTCTGTATGCACCTCTCTAGCTTCTTTCTGTACCTCTCTTGCTTCTTTCTGTACTTCTCTTTCCTCTTTCTGCACATTTCTTCCTCTTTCTACTCCTCTCTTTCTGTGCTTCTGTTGCTTCTTTATGCACCTCTCTTTCTTCTTTCTGTACCCCTCTTGCCTCTTTCTGCACATCTCTAGCCTCTTTATACTCCTCTCTTGCCTCTTTTAGCATTTCTCTTGCCTCTTTAAGTGCCTCTCTTGCTTCTTTCTGAAACTCTGTTGTTTCTTTCTCTACCTCTCTGGCCTCTTTCATCACTTCTCTTGCTTCTTTATGCACCTCCCATGCTTCTTTCTGCACCTCACTATATTTTTTCAGCACTTCTCTTGCTTTTTTCTGCACCTCTCTTGCCTCTTTCTGCATTTCACTTGCTTCTTTCTGCATCTTTCTTCCTCCTTCTGCACGTTCATTTTCTCTTTATGCACTTCTCTTGCTCCTTTCTGCACCTTTCTTCCTCTTTCTTTACTTCTCTTGCCTCCTACTGTACCTTTCTTCCTTTTTTTGCACATCAGTCTCTTCTTTCTGCACCTCTATAGCTTCTTTCTGTACCTCTCTTGCTTCTTTCTGCACATCTCTTTCCTCTTTCTGCACATTTCATCCTCTTTTTACACATCTCTTGCTTCTTTATGCACTTCTCTTGTCTCTTTCTGTACCTCTCTTGCCTCTTTCTGTGCCTCTCTTGTCTCTTTCTGTACCTTTCTTTCTTCTGTCTGTACCCCTCTTGCCTCTTTCTGCACCTCATTTGTTTCTTTCTGCACCTCTCTTGTTTCATTCTGCACCTCTTTTTGCCTCTTTGTTCATCTCTCTTGCTTCTTTCTGCGCCTCTCTTACCTTTTTCTGTACCTCATTAGCTTCTTTCTGCATCTCTCTTGCTTCTTTCTGCTCCTTTCTTGCTTCTTTCTGTACCTCTCTTGCTTCTTTCTGTATCCCTCTTGCCTCTTTCTGCACCTATCTTGCCTTTCTGCACCTCTCTTGCCTCTTTCTGTACTTCACACTCTTCTTTCTGCATCTCTCTTGCTTCTTTCTGTACTTTTCTTGTTTCTTTCTGCACTTCTCATGCTGCTTTCTGTACCTTTCTTCCTCTTTTTGCACCCTTATTCCTCTTCCTGCAGTTCTCTTGCTTCGTTCTGCAGTTCTCTTGCCTCTTACTGCACCTTTCTTCCTCTTTTTGCACCTTTATTCTTTTTTCTGTAGTTCTTTTGCCTCTTTCTGTACCTCCCTTGCTTCTTTCTGCACCTCTCTAGCCTCTTTCTACACCTCTCTTGTCTCTGTCTGTATTTCTCTTGCCTCTTCATGTACCTCTCTTGCTTGTTTCTGAACTTCCGTTGTTTCTTTCTGTACCTTTTTTGGCCTCTTTCATCACTTCTCTTGCTTTTTTATGCACCTCCCATCCTTCTTTCTGCACCTCACTATTTTTTTTCTGCACTTCTCGCTTCTTTCTACACTTCTTTCTGTATTTATCTTGCTTCTTTCTGCACCTTTCTTCCTCCTTCTACATTTCCCTTTTCTCTTTATGCACTTCTCTTGCTCCTTTCTGCACCTTACTTCTTCTTTCTGTACTTCTATTGCCTCTTACAGTACCTTTTTTCCTCTTGCTGCACCTCACTCTCTTCTTTCTGTACCTCTCTAGCTTCTTTCTGTACCTCTCTTGCTTCTTTCTGTACTTCTCTTTCCTCTTTCTACACATTTCTCCCTCTTTTTGCGCCTCTCTTGCTTCTTTATGCACTTCTCATGCCTCTTTCTGCACCTCTCTTGCCTCTTTCTGTGCTTCTGTTGCCTCTTTATGCACCTTTCTTTCTTCTTTCTGTACCCCTCTTGCCTCTTTCTGCACATCTCTAGCCTCTTATACTCCGCTCTTGCCTCTTTTAGCATTTCTCTTGCCTCTTTATGTGCCTCTCTTGCTTCTTTCTGAAACTCTGTTGTTTCTTTCTCTACCTCTCTGGCCTCTTTCATCACTTCTCTTGCTTCTTTATGCACCTCCCATGCTTCTTTCTGCACCTCACTATATTTTTTCAGCACTTCTCTTGCTTTTTTCTGCACCTCTCTTGCCTCTTTCTGCATTTCACTTGCTTCTTTCTGCATCTTTCTTCCTCCTTCTGCACGTTCATTTTCTCTTTATGCACTTCTCTTGCTCCTTTCTGCACCTTTCTTCCTCTTTCTTTACTTCTCTTGCCTCCTACTGTACCTTTCTTCCTTTTGTTGCACATCAGTCTCTTCTTTCTGCACCTCTCTAGCTTCTTTCTGTACCTCTCTTGCTTCTTTCTGCACATCTCTTTCCTCTTTCTGCACATTTCATCCACTTTTTACACATCTCTTGCTTCTTTATGCACTTCTCTTGTCTCTTTCTGTACCTCTCTTGCCTCTTTCTGTGCCTCTCTTGTCTCTTTCTGTACCTTTCTTTCTTCTGTCTGTACCCCTCTTGCCTCTTTCTGCACCTCATTTGTTTCTTTCTGCACCTCTCTTGTTTCATTCTGCACCTCTTTTTGCCTCTTTGTTCATCTCTCTTGCTTCTTTCTGCGCCTCTCTTACCTTTTTCTGTACCTCATTAGCTTCTTTCTGCATCTCTCTTGCTTCTTTCTGCTCCTTTCTTGCTTCTTTCTGTACCTCTCTTGCTTCTTTCTGTATCCCTCTTGCTTCTTTCTGCACCTATCTTGCCTTTCTGCACCTCTCTTGCCTCTTTCTGTACTTCACACTCTTCTTTCTGCATCTCTCTTGCTTCTTTCTGTACTTTTCTTGTTTCTTTCTGAACTTCTCATGCTGCTTTCTGTACCTTTCTTCCTCTTTTTGCACCCTTATTCCTCTTCCTGCAGTTCTCTTGCTTCGTTCTGCAGTTCTCTTGCCTCTTACTCCACCTTTCTTCCTCTTTTTGCACCTTTATTCTTTTTTCTGTAGTTCTTTTGCCTCTTTCTGTACCTCCCTTGCTTCTTTCTGCACCTCTCTAGCCTCTTTCTACACCTCTCTTGTCTCTGTCTGCATTTCTCTTGCCTCTTCATGTACCTCTCTTGCTTGTTTCTGAACTTCCGTTGTTTCTTTCTATACCTTTTTGGCTTCTTTCATCACTTCTCTTGCTTTTTTATGCACCTCCCATCCTTCTTTCTGCACCTCACTATTTTTTTTCTGCACTTCTCGCTTCTTTCTACACTTCTTTCTGTATTTATCTTGCTTCTTTCTGCACCTTTCTTCCTCCTTCTACATTTCCCTTTTCTCTTTATGCACTTCTCTTGCTCCTTTCTGCACCTTACTTCTTCTTTCTGTACTTCTCTTGCCTCTTACAGTACCTTTTTTCCTCTTGCTGCACCTCACTCTCTTCTTTCTGTACCTCTCTAGCTTCTTTCTGTACCTCTCTTGCTTCTTTCTGTACTTCTCTGTCCTCTTTCTACACATTTCTCCCTCTTTTTGTGCCTCTCTTGCTTCTTTATGCACTTCTCATGCCTCTTTCTGCACCTCTCTTGCCTCTTTCTGTGCTTCTGTTGCCTCTTTATGCACCTTTCTTTCTTCTTTCTGTACCCCTCTTGCCTCTTTCAGCACATCTCTAGCCTCTTTCTATTCCTCTCTTGCCTCTTTTTGCATTTCTCTTGCCTCTTTATGTGCCTCTCTTGCTTCTTTTGAAACTCTGTTGTTTCTTTCTGCACCTCTCCGGCCTCTTTCATCACTTCTTTTGCTTCTTTATGCACCTCCCATGCTTCTTTCTGCACCTCAATATATTTTTTCTGCACTTCTCTTGCTTCTTTCTGCACCTCTCTTGCCTCTTTCTGCATTTCACTTGCTTCTTTCTGCACCTTTCTTCCTCCTTCTGCACGTTCCTTTTCTCTTTATGCACTTCTCTTGCTCCTTTCTGCACCTTTCTTCCTCTTTCTTTACTTCTCTTGCCTCCTACTGTACCTTTCTTCCTTTTGTTGCACATCAGTCTCTTCTTTCTGCACCTCTCTAGCTTCTTTCTGTACCTCTCTTGCTTCTTTCTGCACATCTCTTTCCTCTTTCTGCACATTTCATCCTCTTTTTACACATCTCTTGCTTCTTTATGCACTTCTCTTGTCTCTTTCTGTACCTCTCTTGCCTCTTTCTGTGCCTCTCTTGTCTCTTTCTGTACCTTTCTTTCTTCTGTCTGTACCCCTCTTGCCTCTTTCTGCACCTCATTTGTTTCTTTCTGCACCTCTCTTGTTTCATTCTGCACCTCTTTTTGTCTCTTTGTTCATCTCTCTTGCTTCTTTCTGCGCCTCTCTTACCTTTTTCTGTACCTCATTAGCTTCTTTCTGCATCTCTCTTGCTTCTTTCTGCTCCTTTCTTGCTTCTTTCTGTACCTCTCTTGCTTCTTTCTGTATCCCTCTTGCCTCTTTCTGCACCTATCTTGCCTTTCTGCACCTCTCTTGCCTCTTTCTGTACTTCACACTCTTCTTTCTGCATCTCTCTTGCTTCTTTCTGTACTTTTCTTGTTTCTTTCTGAACTTCTCATGCTGCTTTCTGTACCTTTCTTCCTCTTTTTGCACCCTTATTCCTCTTCCTGCAGTTCTCTTGCTTCGTTCTGCAGTTCTCTTGCCTCTTACTGCACCTTTCTTCCTCTTTTTGCACCTTTATTCTTTTTTCTGTAGTTCTTTTGCCTCTTTCTGTACCTCCCTTGCTTCTTTCTGCACCTCTCTAGCCTCTTTCTACACCTCTCTTGTCTCTGTCTGCATTTCTCTTGCCTCTTCATGTACCTCTCTTGCTTGTTTCTGAACTTCCGTTGTTTCTTTCTATACCTTTTTTGGCCTCTTTCATCACTTCTCTTGCTTTTTTATGCACCTCCCATCCTTCTTTCTGCACCTCACTATTTTTTTTCTGCACTTCTCGCTTCTTTCTACACTTCTTTCTGTATTTATCTTGCTTCTTTCTGCACCTTTCTTCCTCCTTCTACATTTCCCTTTTCTCTTTATGCACTTCTCTTGCTCCTTTCTGCACCTTACTTCTTCTTTCTGTACTTCTCTTGCCTCTTACAGTACCTTTTTTCCTCTTGCTGCACCTCACTCTCTTCTTTCTGTACCTCTCTAGCTTCTTTCTGTACCTCTCTTGCTTCTTTCTGTACTTCTCTTTCCTCTTTCTACACATTTCTCCCTCTTTTTGCGCCTCTCTTGCTTCTTTATGCACTTCTCATGCCTCTTTCTGCACCTCTCTTGCCTCTTTCTGTGCTTCTGTTGCCTCTTTATGCACCTTTCTTTCTTCTTTCTGTACCCCTCTTGCCTCTTTCAGCACATCTCTAGCCTCTTTCTACTCCTCTCTTGCCTCTTTTTGCATTTCCCTTGCCTCTTTATGTGCCTCTCTTGCTTCTTTTGAAACTCTGTTGTTTCTTTCTGCACCTCTCCGGCCTCTTTCATCACTTCTTTTGCTTCTTTATGCACCTCCCATGCTTCTTTCTGCACCTCAATATATTTTTTCTGCACTTCTCTTGCTTCTTTCTGCACCTCTCTTGCCTCTTTCTGCATTTCACTTGCTTCTTTCTGCACCTTTCTTCCTCCTTCTGCACGTTCCTTTTCTCTTTATGCACTTCTCTTGCTCCTTTCTGCACCTTTCTTCCTCTTTCTTTACTTCTCTTGCCTCCTACTGTACCTTTCTTCCTTTTGTTGCACATCAGTCTCTTCTTTCTGCACCTCTCTAGCTTCTTTCTGTACTTCTCTTGCTTCTTTCTGCACATCTCTTTCCTCTTTCTGCACATTTCGTCCTCTTTTTACACATCTCTTGCTTCTTTATGCACTTCTCTTGTCTCTTTCTGTACCTCTCTTGCCTCTTTCTGTGCTTCTCTTGTCTCTTTCTGTACCTTTCTTTCTTTCTTCTTTCTGTACCCCTCTTGCCTCTTTCTGCACCTCATTTGTTTCTTTCTGCACCTCTCTTGTTTCATTCTGCATCTCTTTTTGCCTCTTTGTTCATCTCTCTTGCTTCTTTCTGCGCCTCTCTTACCTTTTTCTGTACCTCATTAGCTTCTTTCTGCATCTCTCTTGCTTCTTTCTGCTCCTTTGTTGCTTCTTTCTGTACCTCTCTTGCTTCTTTCTGTACCTCTCCTGCCTTTCTGCACCTCTCTTGCCTCTTTATGTACTTCACACTCTTCTTTCTGCACCTCTCTTGCTTCTTTCTGTACTTTTCTTGTTTCTTTCTGCACTTCTCATGCTGCTTCCTGTACCTTTCTTCCTCTTTTTGCACCCTTATTCCTCTTCCTGCAGTTCTCTTGCTTCGTTCTGCAGTTCTCTTGCCTCTTACTGCACCTTTCTTCCTCTTTCTGTAGTTCGTTTGCCTCTTTCTGTACCTCCCGTGCTTCTTTCTGCACCTCTCTAGCCTCTTTCTACACCTCTCTTGTCTCTGTCTGCATTTCTCTTGCCTCTTCATGTACCTCTCTTGCTTCTTTCTGAACTTCCATTGTTTCTTTCTGTACCTTTTTGGCCTCTTTCATCACTTCTATTGCTTTTTTATGCACCTCCCATGCTTCTTTCTGCACCTCACTATTTTTTTATGCACTTCTCGCTTCTTTCTACACTTCTTTCTGTATTTCTCTTGCTGCTTTCTGCACCTTTCTTCCTCCTTCTACATTTCCCTTTTCTCTTTATGTACTTCTCTTGCTCCTTTCTGCACCTTACTTCTTCTTTCTGTACTTCTCTTGCCTCTTACAGTACCTTTTTTCCTCTTGCTGCACCCCACTCTCTTTTTTCTGTACCTCTCTAGCTTCTTTCTGTACCTCTCTTGCTTCTTTCTGTACTTCTCTTTCCTCTTTCTGCACATTTCTCCCTCTTTTTGCACCTCTCTTGCTTCTTAATGCACTTCTCATGCCTCTTTATGCACCGCTCTTGCCTCTTTCTGTGCTTCTGTTGCCTCTTTATGCACCTCTCTTTCTTCTTTCTGTGCCCCTCTTGCCTCTTTTTGCACATCTCTAGCCTCTTTCTACTCCTCTCTTGCCTCTTTATGCATTTCTCTTGCCTCTTTATGTGCCTCTCTTGCTTCTTTCTGAAACTCCATTGTTTCTTTCTGCACCTCTCCGGCCTCTTTCATCACTTCTCTTGCTTCTTTCTGCACCTCCCATGGTTCTTTCTGCACCTCAATATATTTTTTCTGCGCTTCTCTTGCTTCTTTCTGCACCTCTCTTGCCTCTTTCTGCATTTCACTTGCTTCTTTCTGCACCTTTCTTTCTCCTTCTGCACGCTCCTTTTCTCTTTATGCACTTCTCTTGCTCCTTTCTGCACCTTTCTTCCTCTTTCTTTACTTCTCTTGCCTCCTACTGTACCTTTCTTCCTTTTGATGCACATCAGTCTCTTCTTTCTGCACCTCTCTAGCTTCTTTCTGTACCTCTCTTGCTTCTTTCTGCACATCTCTTTCCTCTTTCTGCACATGTCGTCCTCTTTTTACACATCTCTTGCTTCTTTCTGTACCTCTCTTGCTTCTTTCTGTACTTCTCTTTCCTCTTTCTGCACATTTCTCCCTCTTTTTGAACCTCTCTTGCTTCTTAATGCACTTCTCATGCCTCTTTATGCACCTCTCTTGCCTCTTTCTGTGCTTCTGTTGCCTCTTTATGCACCTCTCTTTCTTCTTTCTGTGCCCCTCTTGCCTCTTTTTGCACATCTCTAGCCTCTTTCTACTCCTCTCTTGCCTCTTTTTGCATTTCTCTTGCCTCTTTATGTGCCTCTCTTGCTTCTTTCTGAAACTCCATTGTTTCTTTCTGCACCTCTCCGGCCTCTTTCATCACTTCTCTTGCTTCTTTCTGCACCTCCCATGGTTCTTTCTGCACCTCAATATATTTTTTCTGCGCTTCTCTTGCTTCTTTCTGCACCTCTCTTGCCTCTTTCTGCATTTCACTTGCTTCTTTCTGCACCTTTCTTTCTCCTTCTGCACGTTCCTTTTCTCTTTATGCACTTCTCTTGCTCCTTTCTGCACCTTTCTTCCTCTTTCTTTACTTCTCTTGCCTCCTACTGTACCTTTCTTCCTTTTGTTGCACATCAGTCTCTTATTTCTGCACCTCTCTAGCTTCTTTCTGTACCTCTCTTGCTTCTTTCTGCACATCTCTTTCCTCTTTCTGCACATTTCGTCCTCTTTTTACACATCTCTTGCTTCTTTATGCACTTCTCTTGTCTCTTTCTGTACCTCTCTTGCCTCTTTCTGTGCTTCTCTTGTCTCTTTCTGTACCTTTCTTTCTTCTTTCTGTACCCCTCTTGCCTTTTTCTGCACCTCTCTTGCTTCTTTCTGTATTTCTCTTGCTTCTTTCTGCACCTCTCTTGCTTCTTTCTGCATCCCTCTTGCCTCTTTCTGCACATCTCTTGCCCCTTTCTGCACTTTTCTTGCTACTTCCTAGACTCTTTCTGTACTTCTCTTGCTCTTATCTGTACCTTTCTTCCTCTTTCTGTACTTCTCTTGCCTCCTACCATACCTTTTTTCCTCTTGCTGCACCTCACTCTCTTCTTTCTGCACCTCTCTAGCTTCTTTCTGTACCTCTCTTGCTTCTTTCTGCACTTCTCTTTCCTCTTTCTGCACATGTCTTCCTCTTTTAGCACCTCTCTTGATTCTTTATGCACTTCTCATGCCTCTTTCTGCACCTCTCTTGGCTCTTTCTGTGCTTCTGTTGCCTCTTTCTGCACCCCTCTTTCTTCTTTCTGCATCCCTCTTGCCTTTTTCTGCACATCTCTAGCCTCTTCCTACTCATCTCTTGCCTCTTTTTTGCATTTCTCTTGCCTCTTTATGTACCTCTTTTGCTTCTTTCTGAACCTCTGTTGTTTCTTTCTGCACCTCTCCGGACTCTTTCACCACTTCTCTTGTTTCTTTATGCACCTCCTATGCTTCTTTCTGCACCTCACCATATTTTTTCTGCACTTCTCTTGCTTCTTTCTGGAACTCTCTTGCCTCTTTCTGCATTTCTCTTGCTTCTTTCTGCACCCTTCTTCCTCCTTCTGCACGTTCCTTTTCTCTTTATGCACTTCTCTTGCTCCTTTCTGCACCCTTCTTCCTCTTTCTGTACTCCTCTTGACTCCTACTGTACCTTTCTTCCTCTTGCTGCACCTCAGTCTCTTCTTTCTGCACCTCTTTAGCTTCTTTCTGTACCTCTCTTGCTTCTTTCTGCACATCTCTTGCCTCTTTCTGCACTTCTCTTGCTTTTTTCTGTTCCTTTCTTGCCTCTTTCTGTACATTTCTTCCTCTTTCTGTAACTCTCTTGCCTCTTTCTGCATTTCCCTTGGTTCTTTCTGTACCGCTCTTTCCTCTTTCTGCACATTTCTATCTCTTTCTGTACATTGATTGCTTCTTTGTGTACTTCCCTTGCTTCTTCTGCACCCCTCTTGCTTCTTTCTGTACCTCTGTTGGTTCTTTTTGTACTTTTCTTGCTTCTTTCTGCAGCTCTCTTGCAAATTTCTGCACCCCTTTTGTCTCTTTCTGCACCTGTCTTGCCTCTTTTTGCAACTCTCTTACCTCTTTTTGTACCTCTTTTCCCTCTTTCAGCACTTCTCTTGCTTCTTTCTGTACCTTTCTTCTACTTTCTGCACTTCTCTTGCCTCCTTCTGCACCTTGCTTTTCCTTCCTGCACCCCACTCTCTTCTTTCTGTACCTCACTTACTGCTTTCTGCACCTTTCTTGCTTTTTCTGCACTTCTCTTGCTTCTTTCTGTACTTCTCTTGCTTCTTTCTGCACCTCTCTTGCTGCTTTCTGCACCACTCTTGCTGCATTCTGCTTTTCTCTGGCCTCTTTCTGAACCTAACTTGTATCTTTCTGCACCTTTCTTCCTGTTACTGCAGCTCTCTTGCTTCTTTCTGCACCTCTCTTGCTTCTTTCTGCACCTCACTTGCCTCTTTCTGCAGCTCACTCTCTTCTTTCTGTACCTCGCTTTCTTCTTTCTGCACCTCTCTTGCTTCTTTCTGCACTTCTCTTGCTTCTTTTTGTGCCCTTTTCCTCTCCTCTTTCTGCACCTTCTTTGCTTCTTTCTGTACCTCTCTTACCTATTTCTGCACATCTCTTGCTTTTTTCCGCACCTCTGTTGCCTCTTTCTGCATTTCACTTGCTTCTTTCTGCACCTTTCTATCTGTTTCTGAACTTTTCTTGCCACTTACTGTACCTCTCTTGTCTCTTTCTGCACCTCTCTTGCTTCTTTCTGCACCTCTCTTGCTTCTTTCTGCACCTCTCTTACCTCTTTCTGTACCTTTCTTGCTTTGTTCTGCACCTCCCTTTCTTCTTTCTGGACCTCTCGTGCCTCTTTCTGCATTCTCCTTGCTTCTTTCTGCACCTTTCTACATCTTTCTGCACCTCCCTTGCCTCTTTCTGCACCTCTCTTGCTTCTTTCTGCACTTCTCTTTCTTCTTTCTACACTTCTCTTGCCTCTTTCTCCACCTCTCTTGCTTCTTTCTACTCCTCTCTTGCTTCTTTCTGCACCTCTCCTGTAGCTTTCTGCACCTCTCTTGCTTTGTTCTGCATCTCTCTTGCCTCTTTCTTCACATCTCTTGCTTCTTTCTGCACCTCTTGTTTCTTTCTGTCCTTCACTTGCTTCTTTCTGCACCTCTCTTGCTTCTTTCTGCACCTCTCTTACCTCTTTCTGTACCTTTCTTGCTTTGTTCTGCACCTCCCTTTCTTCTTTCTGGACCTCTCGTGCCTCTTTCTGCATTCTCCTTGCTTCTTTCTGCACCTTTCGACATCTTTCTGCACCTACCTTGCCTCTTTCTGCACCTCTCTTGCTTCTTTCTGCACTCCTCTTTCTTCTTTCTACACTTCTCTTGCCTCTTTCTCCACCTCTCTTGCTTCTTTCTACTCCTCTCTTGCTTCTTTCTGCACCTCTCCTGTAGCTTTCTGCACCTCTCTTGCTTTGTTCTGCATCTCTCTTGCCTCTTTCTTCACATCTCTTGCTTCTTTCTGCACCTCTTGTTTCTTTCTGTCCTTCACTTGCTTCTTTCTGCACCTTTCTTTCTCTTTCTGCACTTCACTTGCCTCTTTCTGCACCTCTCTTGCTTCTTTCTGTACCTCACTTGCCTCTTTCTGCAGCTCACTCTCTTCTTTCTGTACCTCGCTTTCTTCTTTCTGCACCTCTCTTGCTTCTTTCTGCACTTCTCTTGCTTCTTTCTGTGCCCTTTTCCTCTTTCTGCACCTTCTTTGCTTCTTTCTGTACCTCTCTTACCTATTTCTGCACATCTCTTGCTTCTTTCTGCACCTCTATTGCCTCTTTCTGCATTTCACTTGCTTCTTTCTGCACCTTTCTATCTATTTCTGAACTTTTCTTGCCACTTACTGTACCTCTCTTGTCTCTTTCTGCACCTCTCTTGCTTCTTTCTGCACCTCTCTTGCTTCTTTCTGCACCTCTCTTACCTCTTTCTGTACCTTTCTTGCTTTGTTCTATACCTCCCTTTCTTCTTTCTGGACCTCTTGTGCCTCTTTCTGCATTCTCCTTGCTTCTTTCTGCACCTTTCTACATCTTTCTGCACCTCCCTTGCCTCTTTCTGCACCTCTCTTGCTTCTTTCTGCAGTTCTCTTTCTTCTTTCTACACTTCTCTTGCCTCTTTCTCCACCTCTCTAGCTTCTTTCTACTCCTCTCTTGCTTCTTTCTGCACCTCTCCTGTAGCTTTCTGCACCTCTCTTGCTTTGTTCTGCATCTCTCTTGCCTCTTTCTTCACATCTCTTGCTTCTTTCTGTACCTCTTGTTTATTTCTGTCCTTCACTTGCTTCTTTCTGCACCTTTCTTTCTCTTTCTGCACTTCACTTGCCTCTTTCTGCACCTCTCTAGCTTCTTTCTGTACTTCTCTTGCTTCTTTCTGCACCTCTCTTGCTGCTTTCTGCACCACTCTTGCTGCTTTCTGCTTTTCTCTGGCCTCTTTCTGAACCTAACTTGTATCTTTCTGCACCTTTCTTCCTGTTACTGCAGCTCTCTTGCTTCTTTCTGCACCTCTCTTGCTTCTTTCTGCACCTCACTTGCCTCTGCAGCTCACTCTCTTCTTTCTGTACCTCGATTTCTTCCTTCTGCACCTCTCTTGCTTCTTTCTGCACTTCTCTTGCTTCTTTCTGTGCCCTTTTCCTCTTTCTGCACCATCTTTGCTTCTTTCTGTACCTCTCTTACCTATTTCTGCACATCTCTTGCTTCTTTCTGCACCTCTGTTGCCTCTTTCTGCATTTCACTTGCTTCTTTCTGCACCTTTCTATCTATTTCTGAACTTTTCTTGCCACTTACTGTACCTCTCTTGTCTCTTTCTGCACCTCTCTTGCTTCTTTCTGCACCTCTCTTGCTTCTTTCTGCACCTCTCTTACCTCTTTCTGTACCTTTCTTGCTTTGTTCTGCACCTCCCTTTCTTCTTTCTGGACCTCTCGTGCCTCTTTCTGCATTCTCCTTGCTTCTTTCTGCACCTTTCTACATCTTTCTGCACCTCCCTTGCCTCTTTCTGCACCTCTCTTGCTTCTTTCTGCACTTCTCTTGCCTCTTTCTCCACCTCTCTTGCTTCTTTCTACTCCTCTCTTGCTTCTTTCTGCACCTCTCCTGTGGCTTTCTGCACCTCTCTTCCTTTGTTCTGCATCTCTCTTGCCTCTTTCTTCACATCTCTTGCTTCTTTCTGCACCTCTTGTTTCTTTCTGTCCTTCACTTGCTTCTTTCTGCACCTTTCTTTCTCTTTCTGCACTTCACTTGCCTCTTTCTGCATTTCTCTTGCTTCTTTCTGTACCTTTCTTCCTCTTTCTGCACTGCTCTTGCCTCTTTCTGCAATCCTCTTGCTTCTTTCTGCACCTTTTCCTCTTTCTGCACCATCTTTGCTTCTTTCTGTACCTTTCTTACCTATTTCTGCACATCTCTTGCTTCTTTCTGCACCTCTGATGCCTCTTTCTGCATTTCACTTGCTTCTTTCTGCACCTTTCTATCTATTTCTGAACTTTTCTTGCCACTTACTGTACCTCTCTTGTCTCTTTCTGCACCTCTCTTGCTTCTTTCTGCACCTCTCTTGCTTCTTTCTGCACCTCTCTTACCTCTTTCTGTACCTTTCTTGCTTTGTTCTGCACCTCCCTTTCTTCTTTCTGGACCTCTCGTGCCTCTTTCTGCATTCTCCTTGCTTCTTTCTGCACCTTTCTACATCTTTCTGCACCTCCCTTGCCTCTTTCTGCACCTCTCTTGCTTCTTTCTGCACTTCTCTTGCCTCTTTCTCCACCTCTCTTGCTTCTTTCTACTCCTCTCTTGCTTCTTTCTGCACCTCTCCTGTGGCTTTCTGCACCTCTCTTCCTTTGTTCTGCATCTCTCTTGCCTCTTTCTTCACATCTCTTGCTTCTTTCTGCACCTCTTGTTTCTTTCTGTCCTTCACTTGCTTCTTTCTGCACCTTTCTTTCTCTTTCTGCACTTCACTTGCCTCTTTCTGCATTTCTCTTGCTTCTTTCTGTACCTTTCTTCCTCTTTCTGCACTGCTCTTGCCTCTTTCTGCAATCCTCTTGCTTCTTTCTGCACCTTTCGTCCTCTGTCTGTACTTCTTTTACCTCTTTCTGTACCTTTCTTCTTCTTTCTGCACTTCTCTTGCACATGAAATCACCCAAGCCCTAGCTTTGCACACATCCATTCACTCAGGCACTACGCTTGCACTAATCCATTCACTCAGGCACTACCGATGCACTCATTTAATCACCCACGCACTACCTCTCCACTCATGCATTCACTGAGGCACTACCCATGCACTCATCCAATCAACCAGGCACTATGCATGCACTCATGCAATCAGACACGCACTAGACGTGCAGTCCTCCAATCTCCCAGGCACTACTATTACAGTAAACTATTCACTCAGGAACTACCCATGCACTCATCTATTCACCCAGGCACTAGCCTTGAACTCATCCATATACTCAGGCACTACCCATGCATTTATCCAGTCACCCAGGCAATACCGATGCACTCATGCAATGAGCCAGGCATTAGCCTTTCACTCATCCATTCACTCAGGTACTACCCATGCACTCATCCAATTACCCAAGCACTACCCATGTACACATCCAATCCCCCAGGCACTAGCCTTGAACTCATCCATGTACTCAGGCACTACCCATGCAGTCATCCAGTCACCCAGGCAGTACCCATGCACTCATCGAATGAGCCAGGCACTAGCCTTCCACTCATCCATTCACTCAGGCACTACCCTTGCACTGATCCAAGCACCCAGGCATTACTGATGCACTCATCCAATCACTCAGACAGTATCCTAGCACTCATGCATTCACTCAGGTACCACCCATGAAATGAAATGAAATGAAATGAAAAAAGGTATTTGATAAAGCGCACTGTGGCCAAGCGGCTTCCTGGCGCTGGGGACCTGAGTCAGAACTCCCTGAATCAACTCGAAGGACTAGGAGGGGAACGCCTGGGAGAAAAGAAAAGTTTTGAGGGCCTTACGGAAGTGAGAATAGATGGGAATAGAACGAATAGAAAGGGGAAGACTATTCCAGAACTGAGGGGCAAGGACTGAGAACCGAGTGCCACCCGATCTGGATTTGCGAAAGCGGGGGATGTGCAAAAGAGACATAGAGGAAGAGCGAAGAGTGCGACAAGGGGCATAAGGGGAGATAAGAGAAGTGATGAAAAGCGGAGCAGAACGGGAGTGAGCTTGAAAGGCTAGGCAGGCCAATTTGAAAAAAGATCTAAAGCGGACAGGGAGCCAGTGAAGAGACTTGAGCGCAGGAGTGATGTGAGAGGATTTAGGGAGGGAAAGAATAAGTCGGGCAGCTTGATTTTGGATGGCCTGAAGTCTGCGGGATTCAGAGGCAGGAATACCCACATATAGGCCATTTCCATAGTCGAGGCGAGAGGTGACAAGGGCCACGACTATGGTTTTAAGAGCGTCAGTAGAGAAGAACCGTGAGATCTTCCGAATGAGGCGGAGGGACAAGAAACAAGAGGAAACAACGGAGCTGATCTGGTTGTGCATTGAAAGGTCATGACTGACTTTGATGCCAAGAGTACGGACGGAGGCAACGGGAAGGGGGGGGGACCGAAGGAAGGGGGCCAATAAGCAGGGGACCAGGGGTTGGAGGGACCACCAGTGAGGACAAGCTCCGTCTTGTCCGGATTGAGTTTCAGGTGATTAGCACTCATCCACTCAGAAATGAAAACTAAAGTAGAACAGAACTTAGAAAGAGAATCAGGAGAAGAAGACAGATCGAAGATGAGTTGAAGGTCATCTGCGTAGTTGTACACAGAGACCCCCAGCTGAAGGAGAGATGTGATAAGGGGTTGAATATAGAGGTTGAAAAGAAGGGGAGAAAGAGAAGAGCCCTGAGGAACCCCACAAGTGACCGGGCGGGAGGGGGAGGAAAAGCCGGAAAGATGAACCGCCTGGGATCTCTCATGGAGAAAGGACGCAAGCCAGGAAAAGGCTGCGCCCTGAATACCCGCTGATCTGACACGGTCGAGAAGGATGGAATGGTCGACCGTGTCAAATGCAGCGGATAGGTCAAGGAGAACCAGAGCTTGGGGAAGGTTAAGGTCGGCTTTTCCCTTTAGTTCGTCCAGAACCGCAAGAACCACCGACTCCGTAGAGTGGCCCGGGCGGAAGCCCGCCTGATGGGAAGCCAATAGGCCGTTCTCCTCAACGTAAGTGGAGAGGCAGGAGGTGACGTGGGCTTCCAGGATTTTACCAAGGTAGGGAAGAAGGGAAATAGGACGGAAATTAGAAGGAAGAGAAGGATCCAGACCAGTTTTTTTTAGGATGGGAAGGACTATGGCGGATTTGAAAGAAGAAGGAACTAAACCAGAGACCAAAGAAGAGTTGAGAAAGGCAAGAGGAGGGGCGGGGCAGTTGGTGAAGAGAACTTTGAGGATGCGAGCTGGCGCGCAGTCCGCAGGGGAACCAGACCGGACTTTAGCTAGGAGTTTAAAAAATAATTCAAGAGAAATGGCAGGAAAGGAGGCAAAGGAAGAGCGAGGGGGGGAGAAAAGACAGGTAGAACTAGGTTGGGCCACCACGGGAATATTGGCTTTGATCTTCAGGATCTTGTCTATGAAGAAATCGTTAAGTGATGAGCAGAGGGACTGTGAGGGAAGAAGACTGGGGGTGGAGCGGTCAGAAGTGGCAAGGTTGTGGACCAGGGAAAAAATTTCCCGAGATTTATTGGCGGCAAGAGCCACTCTCTCCGTAAAGTAAGGGGTTTTTGCCGCTAAGATCGCCTTTTTGTATACGTTAAGGAGTGATTTGTATTTGACACGCAGAGAGGAGTTGTAATTCCGTCTCCAATGGCGTTCCGCCCTCCTGAGGTCGAGTTTGAGTGCTTTTAACTCTGGGGAAAACCATTTATGCGCGTCATACGGACGAACCGCTTTGATTTTGTTAAGCGGAGCAGCTAGGTCACAGGAGGAAGAAAGCCAGGAGTTAACAAGCTCGGCCTGTGATTCTAAAGGGAGATCATTAAGGGCCGGGGCAGAAGACGCCAAAGTGAGAGAGAGGGAATCAAGATCAACCTGATTCCAGTTCCGGGCCACACGGTTTTTGGGAAAAGAAAGCTTGTCAACCACACCCAGGTGAATAGAAAAAGAAATGATGGAATGGTCCGACCAGACACAGGGAAGAATAGAAGGGGATGAGATAACCGGGCGTGTAGACCAAATTTGGTCCAAAATGTGTCCTTGAACATGGGTGGGGGCTGTGACATGAGATGTGAAGTTCAAACAGTGAAGAGTGGCGGAGAAATCTTTGGAGTGAGAGTCTTCCCTAGCGTCTCCCGGCCAAAAATTGAAATCGCCGAGCAGGAGTACAGAGGAGTTATTGACCACCAAAGTGGCCAATAAGTCCTGAAGGGAAGCAACAAAAGAGGGCATGGGTTGAGGGGGACGATATACAAGAACAACAGTAAGAGGGGCAGAAAGATTGAGTGAGCGGGCCACCAAGAGGTCAACGTTGGGTATAGGAGGGTAGGTAAGGAGTAGAAATTTAATAGATGACCTGAAGATCATCGCCACGCCGCCCCCAACCTTGCCAACCGGGCGGTCAGCTCGAAGCGCATAGTAGGAATCGGGGAGGATAGCCAAAAGATCAGGTAGGGAATCAGAGGAAAACCAGGTTTCAGTCAGAAACAGAAAGTCGGGGGAATCTGAGGACAGAAGGTTGAAAAGTGCTGATTGGTGTTTGACTGCCGAACGGGTGTTGAGAAGGTAGGCAGAGGCGAAAGAGGGAACGGGAAGGGAACGGGGGGTGGGTGGGGAGTCAGAGGAGCGGGAAGTGGGCCAAAGAGTGATGGGTACAGAGTGGGAGGGGGGAGAGGAGGCAATGCCATGGGAATCCAAATGTTGGAGTAACGACAGAGGAGGAGGGAGGGGGGACGACAGAGCAGTGAGTTGAGCTGCAGTGTAGACCAGGTGAGGGGCAGGTTGAGTGGCCCCTGGTCCCGGCCCGTCGCGGACGGGCGCAGACGGGCTTAACTTAGGCGCAACTTCGGCGCGCCTTTGTCGCGCCCGCTGCGCTCGTCCGCTGCGCTGCCGAGGGTGGGAGGCCATGTTATAGGGACACATAGGTGGGATGGGCAATGGGCGTGGCGGGGAGGGAGGAGCCAGAGAGCTGCACCGCGGCACCCAGACCCGCCCAAGATGGAGAAACCAGCCCGTCTCGCACCGGGAACCAGGTGAGGAGGGGGCGGTCAGCAGCGGCGGTCTGGGGCGCGGGCGAGGGACGAGGCTGCAATCCGGGGGCGCTGAGGTAGAAGCACGGAAGGCACCAGTGCAGGCAAAGGAATAAAGTTAAAAGAGACAGGCAGTCTCGTAAAAACAAGGCGTCGCTCCCGGAGGTGCTTCGGGAGAATCAGGAAGTCAATGCAGGGCATGCACTCATCCAATTCCTCAGGCACTACTCTTACACTCAATCATTCACTTAGGTACTACTCATGCACTCATCCAAGCCCTCACGTGCAGTGAAAGCACCTGGGAATGGACCACTGCAGCTGACACCACATTCCATGCCATCAAGACAGCTTTAATTGACAAGACGGTCATGGCCTACTTTCACAAAGGAAGGCATACTGAACTGGTAGTAGACGCCAGCCTCGTTGGCCTTGGGGCTGTCCTTCTCCGAGAAAGCAACCGAGATACCTGGGCACTGGTCGCATTCGCCAGTTGAGCACTGTCAAACACAGAAACGAGGTACACTCAGATTGAAAGAAAGACCCTTGCTATTAAGTGGGTGTGCCAGCACTTTCACCTGTACCTCTATGGTCAAGAGTTCCAAGTGGTGACAGACTATAACCCGTTAATTCCGCTATTCGCAGGAACTGCAAGGCTGGCACCCCTTAGAATAGAAAGATTGGCGGTACAGCTGCAAACTTACAGATTCAAAGTCATATTTTGCCACAGAGCGGACTATCTCTGAGGCACCCAGAAGTGTCAGATGTATGACCCATGCCCCCAGATGTAGAACCACTGAAGATTTTGTCAGCATGATCACTCAGGAAGCCTGTCCCAAAGCTGTGACACTTGAGGAGATCGGGCTAGCCACAACCAAGGATGAAATGCTGACAAGGGTTAAGAAAGCCCTGCAGACCATTGGCTGGGTCCATTTCTTGGATGGTGCACAAGCACTGATTGACGAGGACAATCATGCACAACAGTAACTGTGGAGATTCTGCAGTGAACTGAGAGAAGGAGAGCATGGGGTCGTGCTCAGCGGCCAGGTCATCGTAAATCGGAGAGTTGGAAGATCGAATAGTGGGACTAGTACACATCGGGCATCTAGGGATGGAGAAAACTAAGCCACCCCTCCGTGGCAAGGGGTGGTTTCCCGGCATGGATACCATGGTAGAACAGAAGATCAGGCACTGCTGCTTATGCACCATAACAGGAGGTGGACCTGCACCTGCACCAGTCATCACGAGGAGCCCAGTGAAGTACCCTGGTCCAAAATCAGCATTGACGTTTGGCAGTTTCCCCGATGGCCTGCAGCTCCCTGGTACTCATGGACTCGTTCTCAAAATTCCTGATAGTGGAGGTGGTTGCGTCCACGGCATTCACACACGTACAAGAGGTTCTGGACAAAATCTTCGCATTCATGGGCCTCCCTGAAGAAATCAGATCTGACAACAGATCCCCCTTTCAGGGATGAGAGTTTCAAGAATACCTAGAGAAGAAAGCCATTCGACACCGAAAAATCACCCCATAGTGGCCGCAAGCAAAGGTTGAGAGCTATTTGAGAACACTCAAACGGGTGCTGCACATCGTGTTGGAGCAGGGAGTAGACTTGGAAAGAGCCCTAAATCAATTCTTAGATGCCTACAGACAGGCTCCTTACAGCATCACTCTCATCTACTCTTCAAGCGAGCCCCACGAGATAGTATCCCAACCGATCCAGCCTGGAGGCCTCCCGAAAGAGATGATACAGCAATGCAAGCCCAAAGGGAGGTGACATATCAGAAGACAAGTCTCACCAGGGGCACCAGATACCATCAGTAGAAGTGGGAGACTACGTTGTGATCAAAGACAGACACCCTGGCTGGAAGTTTCGGACCCCATATGTGCCGGAAGTATGGAAAATAGTTTGTGTTCAGGGGACAATGGTCTCCGCACAAAAGGGTCAGCAAGTAGTCACCAGAAATGTGGCATAGTTCAAGAAAACGCACGAACACTGCACAGACCCTGAACAACTCGCTGAGTCAGAAGGGGCAGGAAGCTACCTTCGCAACGGCCCACCGGAATCACTAACCTCAGATTGAGACTCTGACAGGTCCCAGGTTAGCCCCAACCCCTGAGGCTTTCAACCAAGACACTCGGCCTACGCCTACACCAAGCATCCAGACCAAAGCAGGGATCAGTTCCAGCTCCCAGTCAGAAGCATGGTCTCCGGCTGAACCCTGCACCAAATCAAAGGCTCAGAGACTTTGTGTGCACATCGCCCTGACCATGCGGTGTATGATAGACATGTGCTAAAGAAAAGTAGCCACCCGGGCTCTTCCATACATTGTTGCCTGCACACACCCCTTGGGGTGTGCTTGTCCCAAGGTGTTAAGTAAACGATGGAAGACCACTCGGGGTCTTCCCACTACGAGGGTACAACACACTGGTGTGTCTTCTTTAGTGCTGCGCTAGGCCCTAGCCACCCCAGGCCGCGCCACGCTGCACACTTGAGGGTGCACTAGGCACTTGATATCTTGGCACATGATGGTCATACCTGATTATATCACGTCTGTGCCAGTGTATATGAGGGTTCTACATAAGCATTTGATTGTGGTACCTGGGCATGTACAGTAGTGCATGGGTGTTTAAGGTTGTTGTTGGGCATCAGATGTCAAAGTGGTTCTATAACTGAGTCTTACATAATATATGGCTGTATCTGGATTTATGATGGCTGTATAAGGCATATGGTGATGTGTTCTAGTTGATACATTATTGACCTTTACACCCAAAGACCTAGGTTCTGACCCGACTTTGGAACTTGAACAGTTGCTGTTTGTCTGTGTCATAAACTCTAATATTATGTAAAGCAAACTTGCACTGTGTATTATTATACATAATACACTGTCGGTATATTGTCTCCCTTCTAACCAATTGCCTTCCCCAAGTTTTATGCACTCGTTTTAGCTGCCAATGATTTACTGTACTGCAATGGTACTAAGTACACCATTTCAGGTAGGGATACCTTATTCATAAATGATTAACCAGGTGACTGTCTTCTAACCCCCTAGGAATTACCTGGGCTTGGTTCACCATCGGACCCATCTCCTCCACCTCAAGGCCCTGCCTCACTCCTCTCCTTCCTGTCATTCTCTCTCTCTCTCCCTCTTTCTCCCTCTCTTCTATCTCTTTCTCTCTTTCCCTATCATTCACGCAGGCTTGTTTTCTTCTGTCATTTCATTGCTTGCTTGAGCCACTGTTTGTCTTTTGTTTGTTCTGTCATTGTCTGTTCTGCCACTTAATTGTCTATCTTTGCCACCATTTTGAGCCGCTGTTCAGTTTGCTATTGTCTATCTTGTCACTTAATTATCTGTCTATGACACTGTCTGTTTCTGCCACTGTTCCTCCTACCATTGTCTGTTCTGCCATTTTATTTCCATCTGTTTTGTGTCCTTCTCTGTCATCTCCCTCTCCTGTTTGTTCCTTTCTCTTTACCTGATTTTTCTCACCTAAGTTTTGTTATAATCTTTCACTTGGTGTGCAGTTCCCTGATCTCTCTTCTCCAACTCCACCCCGCCACGCCTACCCTCCTCCACGTGCTCCTCCTGGTCCTCACCTGTTTCTCACTCTCCCACTTCCTGCACAACTCCCAACCCAGCCACCACCCCTAAGATCTTCCTTGCCCCCAGGACCTATGTAGTGGCGGCTGCAATGCGCCTGTCTGTGCCAGTACCACACCTAGCACTAGGATGACTGGTCTCCCACCTACCCATCTCTAATCCAACACATCCCTCTAAGCCCGCAATCTTGCCTGCCACTTGCTGCACTGATTCCGCACCACATAACACAAAAGGAGCCTTCGCCTGCACCTCCTGCAGGTTCTGTTGCAATCTACCTCCCCCTACACTTACCATTCCTGCACTGACACACCTAGTGCCTCCCTTTCTCCTTTCTCACACGCACACAACAATCCTCCACCAGTACACTACTCTACATACACATGTATGCTCCTCAACATTCGCTCACTCAGCAAGCACCATGGGGATATAGGACATGCTGCACAAACACGTCCCTGACCTGCTATTCCCCACAGAAACCTAGCTGAACCCAGCCTTCCCACCAGACATCATCACTGTCATCCCTGCTGATGACCATAAGCACACGTCTTCCAGTGGAGTCACCATTATATTCAAGTAGATCTTCTGTTGTATCAACAGCATGGATACAGTGACTAGCTACATGGAACAGCTCACTTTCAAGCAACAGATCACAGTCAACTTCTAATTGTGCAGAACCCCTGTTTAAAGACCATCAGGACCCCTCACTAGTTTCACCAATGAGATACCAGACTTCATTGTGCCACTCATCATCGACTCCAGGACCTTCATCCTCCTAGTTGACCTCAAGCATCACATAGAAGAGCACACTGACTCCAATTCGATCATCCTTATGGAAAATCTTAGGCACATCATCACACCCAGCACATCACTGGACACACTTATGCCTTCGGTCACCGACTGGACTCACTTTTTTCCTCCTTCAACAATATCATAGTCAACAGACGATCACCTAAGACCTTGCCTTAATTAACATCAGCAGTTCAGTCCCAAACCATAGGTGATCCACCGCCCCGGACTTCTTGCTGCTGCTGGAATAACATCATAGAAATAGACTGGACTTCCACCCTCTTCCAACACTGACCCAAAACCACCAGCAACCTAGTGGAAAACATCAAGAATATCAACAACTGGATCACCATGTGTGTGACTCACTGGCCCCCTCAAGCATGGCAAAACAGCAAGAATACAAACACAAGCCAGCTAGTACATAAAAGAACTCAAGCTGATGAAACACCACTGTAAGAACAAGAGAAGAACAAGCCACGACTCTGCAGACAAAGACGCTTCCACAGGCAGTCTGGAAGACCAGGCACACAGCCCTCACAGATAAAATCAATGACGGAACCATCATCAAAGAGTTCATGAAACAAGCAGCCAACACCAACAACCTTACTCCCCTGTCACAACCTCAATTGGACTTCTTCTGCATCAAGATCCCAGCCATGTATAGTTACTACAAACCTCATGTGGACCCCTCAGATCTCGCAGCAAGTTTCCCTGTCTCAGACAAGGAATGCACCCTGACCTTGTGGCCCACTATCACCATAGATAAAACTGCCAAACCATGAAGCCCATCCACTCCAGAATCCTGTCAGACCTCTGCCCACCACATCTTCAACACCTCCATTGACTCAGCCACTTTCCCAGAAGATTGGAAAGTCGCTGCAGATAGAGCCCTGCTCAAGAAACACTCAGCATACCCTAGCAAGCTCACTAACTACAGAGCGATCTTCCTCCTAACATACCTGGTCATGGTCACAAGTGTATGAGAGGCAACACAAGGCTGGATTCACTGTGTCAGTACAGTTAGAAGCTGATTGTAGAGTCCACACAAAACTTGTAAGATTCAAGTATTCTTTATTCCATAATTCGGTACAACCACATTCACAGCCAACGCGTTTCGCCCAAGCATGAGCTTCTTCAGGGCTGTTAGGAATCATACAAGGATAATGGTTGTAACATTGATTTGTACAAATAAAACTTTATTTACAGAGAAAGAGACAAAGACACGAAATAGGAGGAAGAATCAGCAAAGTGTTAGGGGAACTGGTGACGTGAAAGAAGCAAAACGTACCGTTGTCTAGTGTCAGACAAACAAAAAACCTTTTAATAGTCGTGAAAAGAGGGAAAGGGTGAAGTGAAGTGAAGGGAACCTCAGAATCATCACTGAAAAAAAACTGCACAAGTCAATAACATCACAGCTTCCTGCTTCCACAGTCAGAGGATGCTAAGGAACATCTTCAAATGGCTCCCAAGCGACACCAGGAAAGATGTCACAAGTGCCCTCCTCAATAGCAGGCTGGACTATTGGAACCCCCTATATGCCAGAATAACCAAGCAACTCACCAGATGACTACAAATCATGTATGCAACAGCCAGACACATCCTCAATGGTCCATGCAGGAGACACATCATGCCACACCTCAAGGGGCTCCACTGGCTTCCAATACACAAATGTGCTTCATTCAAGCTCCTCACCCCAGCAATCAAAGCACTACACAACACAGGGCTGCATTAACTAAACACTCCCACCTACTTCCACCAACCAGCAAGACGCACACATCTCACTCAGGTGCAGAAACAGAGACAAAGGACAACCCTTGTCATACATCACTCCGAAAGCGTGAAACAATCTCATATTTCACATCAGAGCTCCCTTGTCTGTTCTTGAGTTGTGCATGAAGCTGATAACTGAGCTCTTTGGGAAACCTCACACAACCTCGGGAGAGGCCAATACACCTGCTCTCACTGGAGATAGTGCGCTCTACAAATATGCATAGCATACCAATACATTTAAAGAAAATAATTGCTTTTGCTCCATAATTGCGTCAGCTCTGATGTGTCATCACAGAACTCCAGGTATTTTAAGGTTCATAATATATCTGCCATTTACTCTGCTGCATCAACTCTATTAATATTTTGTGATCTAACATTTTACTTCAGAGGTCTCTCTTCATGAAATGACATCACAGTCCAAGGTTTTGTGGGATGACGTCCTGTGGTTTCATCTTGATCAAACGTATTGCTTGTGATAGCTGAAGGAGGGATAAATAGATTTGTATGCTACTTTGCATTTTTGTTCAATGACACCAGCTGCATCAGCGTTTGACCTATGTCTGCTTTACCAGCAACATTATTTTATTTTATGAAGGATTCTGGGACTCCTTCTACTGGCAAATTGTATTTATATATGCTGCAAAAATATGCAGTCCATCAGGTAATTCAGAGAACTAAACTACATTAAAGAAAATAATGCAACTGATGCCAATTGCGATTTGTCCCAACCAGATTGTAAGAATGTATATAGAATTATGTCTATACTAATTGTTGCCACATTACAAGGGGGTAACCATGTTTTGGCTGTGTCTGCTAGTCATATTGCATTGTAGCTTGTTTTAGACAAGTGTATATCAAATTAAAACCAAAATGTGCAAAATGATATGATGTGGGTTGAGATCCTCAAAAACATATGTCTGAGAATGATTTACTTATGTTGAGTGTGATATAGACAGACACAATTAAAAGACTGAAATGAAGTTCTGATAATTGCTTCTTATTGGTCATCATTGATATGTACAATTGCATGCATAAGTACCACTCTGTAGGTCTGGCTTTCGTAAGCCCTTATGTTATCAACAAAATAAAAGAGCTTTCAAAGTACTAGTAAAAGAGGGGCATAGGCTCCTCCCACATGTAGATTTCCCCTGTTGGCTTCCTGAGCAGAAGTTTTGATTGGGATGATGTGTATTCCTTTGAAAAGACTGCCGGAATGTCACTTTTCGTCTTGCAGCACAACTTAAACTCAGTACAGCATGACTGAGTTGGTTATAGTGGAAAGCCAATGTTCATTGCTATTATCCTGATCTGTTTATTATGAAATGTTATTTATTTATTTACTTATGTATCAAGTTTTGTGTAGCGCAAACTTGACCCAAGGGCATCAGAGTGCTTTACCAAATTAGCACAGCAGCAATTACATGATGTGCACATGAAGAACATAAAAAAATGCAAAGTACGTAATGACAACATACAAAAGAAAATTACAATAGTTAGTAGGATATGAGGACAATATAGTTAGTTATGGTAACAGGTTTGTTATGGTAGTAGGGCAGCATTTACATGAGGTGCATTTGGAGTAAATAAAAAATAAAGAAGGCTCGATTGCGTCCATGGACCATAGGGGCACGGCGATTACACACCAGTTCTTGCACAGCATAGATTTTCCAGGCCATGCCGTGCAGGCACTGTATTTTGAGGAGTTCTTCTTCAGGGATAATGTGGAATTCCATCCAGGCTGCCTCATTTTTCAGTTGCAAGAATTTGAGATTCGTGTTCTGGATTGTTGAGGGACCTGTTTGGTAGGGCCGTTGGTATTTAGTGGTGTGGCATTGGATGGACCCTCTTTGTTAGAGGGGAATCTTTGGAATAGGGTTGGAAGGGGCAGGTCCAGCAAGAGTGGGATGTTTGTTATTTTTTCAGAGAAGAATGTGGTGAACTCTTCACAGAGCTTAGTAGAGCCCGTAATTGAGTGAGGTGGGAAGAAGGTTTGCTGTTTGATGATGTTAAAGAGGTCATTAGGTATGTTCCTAGAGTGGTAAGTTGAGCTCGGAAGAAGGATGATTGTTTTGTGAACATGTGTTTTTTGTATTTTAGGCATTCAGCTCGGAGGAGCGAGAGGTGGGTTAGCGAGGGTTGATGTCTCCAGGATCTTTCAGTCAGTCTAAATTGTCACCTCTCTTTGGTAAGGTCTTTGTTAAGCCAGGATCTGGAAGGGATACATCTTGTTCTCTTGAGTTTCTAAGGGACAATTGTGTCAAAGGTTTTGCCATTTTTGTGCTGTAGTGGGAGGTAAGATTGTCAGTGGAGGCGAGGTCAGGTAGAGGAAGAATTTGTGAACTGACTAATGTTCTAACTCTGCTTGGGAGATTCTGCATGTGTTACTCGCCCATTGCTTGAGAAGGATGGTTTGGGAGTGGACCTTAAGTTGGTTAACATTGAGATCGAAAAGAATTAGGTGATGTTTACTCCAATCCGAGGGTAGGATGAAGTGGAGGGATATGGTGTTATGTTTAGAAAAGATTGCATCAAGGGTAGAGCCTTTATTGTGAGTTTGCTCATTGCTGTGTATGGTGAGATCATTTGCATCAAGATGGGAGGACATACATGCCGTAGACCTGACCTATTTATTGGGAAAAGCATATGTTAACATCAATCCATTTAAGGGTGGACTGTTAGTACTCTATATACACACCTGCAATAGAAGAATTTTGTTACATCTATAACTGACAAATGACTGTGGTAGGCATGGGTTTTGCTGTTGGCTGCCGCCTGTGACACACCATTTATATAGAAGATTGTCTCTGTGAAAATTCTTGTAAAGCCCCTGATGGCCCTCTTAGGTGTGCTAATATTTTACTTTAGCTAACTTAATTTTGTATTTCTTTGTAATTTTATGACTGAGTGCCTGATGTTTGCCTTGCGACAAAGCTTATGCTCAAAACAATAGGCCTGAATTTGCTATGGTAACGAGCTATAATCATGATTGGTGATCTGGGGAAAGTTATGTCAGATTCCTTAGGCCTGATCTGTTCATTTTGAAAATGTACTACAAAGACAGCAAGTCCGATTTATTTACTATGTACATCATAAGTTAATGCCAATGGGCCTTTAAGGGTGGAATGTTCCTGTAATGTATTAAAGCCTTCATTTAGGTATTTTGCTACATGAAATCAAACATGCTATTTTTGTAGGGAAGGAATTTGGTGTTGGTTAACCACTTTGTCAAACCATAGGGGTAGATGTATGCAGACAGAATATCGAGTTGGAAAGGTCGACCTACACAAATATCGAGTTGGAAATATCGTGAATATCAACAGCAGGAATATCATGATCATGAATATCGAATTTAAAGTAACAAATATTGTTTTAAAAATATAGAAGTCATTAATATCGTTTGCAAAAATATAGAGGCCGATTCTGGAAAAACCGGGTACGAACCGTCGGTCGGAGCGTTTTCTCCGTCCGACTCGTACCCGGGAAAAAAACATTACAAACATGCAAGTACGATTCGCACAGAAACACCATTTCTGTACGAATCGTAAAAAACACCGACCGACGAAAAAATACATACCAATGTGATCCGGGACAGCGCCGACGTGACGTCGGGACGCATTCAGGCTGCGTTTCACGAACCAGGAAGTACGATTCAAACCGGCAGCAGTCCGGACGGCAATATTTTTACAGCACCCAAAAAGTGCCGGGAAAGCGAAGTACGCCGCGATGCGAGCGGAATTGGGGGCCCGGTACGTGCCGGACCCCCCCCAGCCCCCCGTATGTATGCGCCGAACACCCCCCAGCCCCCCAGTATGTACGCGCCAGACACCCCCCAGCCCCCGAATGTATGCGCCGAACAACCCCCCAGCCCCCCGTATGTACGCGTCGAACAACCCCCCAGCCCCCGTATGTACGCGCCGAACAACCCCCCAGCCCCCCGTATGTACGCGTCGAACAACCCCCCAGGCCGCGGATGGACGCGCCGTACCCCCACCCCACCCCCGTATGTACGGTGCGGACCCCCACCCCACCCCCGTATGTACGGTGCGGACCCCCACCCCACCCCCGTATGTACGGTGCGGACCCCCACCCCACCCCCCCGTATGTACGGTGCGGACCCCCACCCCACCCCCCGTATGTACGGTGCGGACCCCCACCCCACCCCGGTATGTATGGTGCAGACCCCCACCCCCCCCATATGTACGGTGCGGACCCCCATCCCACCCCCGTATGTACGGTGCAGACCCCTACCCCCCCGGTATGTATGGTGTGGACCCCCACCCCACCCCGTATGTACGATGCGGACCCCCACCCCACCCCCCGTATGTACGATGCAGACCCCCACCCCACCCCCCGTATATACGGTGCGGACCCCCACCCCACCCCCGTATGTACGGTGCGGAACCCCACCCCCGTATGCTGGGGGTCCGCACCATACATACGGGGGTGGGGTGGGGGTCCGCACCATACATACGGGGGTGGGAGTCCGCACCGTACATACAGGGGGGGTGGGGTGGGGGCCCGCACCGTACATACGGGGGTGGGGTGGAGGTCCACACCATACATACACGGGGGGCTGGGGGTACGCTCCATACATACACGGGGGGCTGGGGCTACGGCGCGTCCATCCACGGGGGGGCTGGGGGTACGGTGCGTCCATCCACAGGGGCAGGCTAGGGTGACGGAGCGTACATACAGGGGGCTGGGGGGACGACGGCGCGTACATACAGGGGGGCTAGGGGGACGGCGCATACATACGGGGGGCTGGGGGGATGACGGCGCGTACATACGGGGGGCTGGGGGGGACGGTGCGTACATACAGGGGGCTGGGGGGGACAGCGCGTATGCGGGCACATGTCTCAATGGTTGCTATTGAAGTTCGCTCCGTGCGGTGTTTTTTCATACGGTTGTACAATCGGACGGACGGGATGGATCGTACTTGCACGCTTGGACTTCAGTTTTCCGATTCGTACGTAAAATCTTCCGGGGACGTGTCGGAGACTTTTTCCGACCCGAGGACGTGTGGGGGAATTTTCCCAATGCGATTCGTATGTATTTTTTCCCATGCGAATCGTACTTGCCAGTTTGTACGGTACTTGTACGATTCGGACGGAAAAAAATCCGGATACGATTCGTACGGGGAAAATTTTTCCAGGATCGGAATCGGCCCCATAGTTGTTCAAAATATCGATTTTTAAATTAGTGTTATGTATTGTTGTTTATATTTTAAATGTATGTAATGTATATTTTTTGGTATTAGTATTGTTTGTTTTTTAATATATGTGCTAAATTTTTAATAGTTATTAATTTTATTTTAATTAAGTTTTGCATGTTTTACTCCCGTAGCGGGATATGGGTTTATATAGGAATAGGGTGGGAAGTAATTTAATTATAATAAATGTATGAATATTTTTATTTATGAATATTTATTTATTTGAGATTTTATAGTGTTTATTGTGGGAAGTAATTTATTTGCAATTAATAATTAATTGGCTGTTAATTATTATTAATTAATCAATCGGTAATTAATTATGGTAATTGTGTAATTTGTTTTAGGTGCGGGTCGTGGGGTTTATTTTGGTAAAGGGTGGGAAGTAATTTATTTGTAATTAATTATTAATTAGTTGTTGATTAATATTAATTAATTAATTGAAAATTACATATGGAAATTGTGTATTTAATTTTAGGTGTGGGTTGTGGGGTTTATAGGGGTAAACTGTAGGAACTAATTTATGTTTAATAAATTAATAATTAGTTGATCATTATTTTTAATTAATTAATTGATATTCCATACAATTAGTTTTTTCAATTGAAAATCAGTTTTCATTTTGTAATTAGAATTTTTATAGTTTAATATTAGCTGTGCATTATGGGTATTATAGGGGTAAAGTGTGGGAAGTTAATACATTTTTATGAGTTCCGATTAGTTTATTAATTAAAAATATTTCTTTAATTGTTATTAATTATTTTAATTATTTAATTATTGAAGTACATTTTTTTGAAATTTAGATGTGGTTTGTGAATTGTGTGGTGTTACAGGGTAGTAAATAAAAAAAGTAAATTTATGTAATAATTTATGTTTTTGTTTCTTAATAATTTGCAATTAAAATTATTTCTTTGTTTTAAAATCATTTTTAATTTTATTTAATATAATATTTGTAGGTATTTGTCATATGTATTTAACATTATTATATGTTGTTTTTTAATATATTTGTATTTTAATGTTTAACATATTTATGACTTTTTTAATCGTTTTAAAAAAAATATTTTGTTGTTGGTAATATTTTGTTTGTTTTTATTTTTGAACTGACTGGAGTGAGCATATTAATTATTACCTGTCTGCAGTCCAACACTTTTCCTACTGTTGCACTCACTGGAGTGGGAATAGTAATTTTTACCTCCCAGCTATCCAATACTTTCCCTACTGTTGCACTGACTGGAGTGGGAATAGTAATTGTTACCCCTCCGCTATCCAACACTTTCCCTACTGTTGCACTCATTTGAGTGGGAATAGTAATGTTTACCCCTCCGCTATTCAACACTTTCCCTACTGTTGCATTTATTGGAGTGAGAATAGTAGTTTTTACATGTCCGCTAGCCATCACTTTCCCTACTGTTGCTCACTGGTGTGGGAATAGTAAATTTTACCCTTTCGCTATCTAACACTTTCCCTATTGTTGCTCTCCCTCGAATGGGAATATACATTTTTACCCCTCCGCTATCCAACACTTTCCCTACTGTTGCATTTATTGGAGTGAGAATAGTAATTTTTACCCGTCCGCTAGCCATCACTTTCCCTACTGTTGCTCACTGGTGTGGGATTAGTAATTTTTACCCTTTCGCTATCTAACACTTTCCCTACTGTTGCACTCACCGGAGTGGGAAATGTAAGTTTAAATATTGTTAAATAGTTTGTTTTAATTCATAATATAATGTTTTATAGATATATATATATAAACACACACACATATACATATTTGTTTGAGTGTGTACATTTTTACATAATTTAAAAATTATACAATATATTAAAATGATTAGTTTATTCATTGATTTAAAGTATATATATATATATATAATTATGTGTGTGTTTAACTTTTTCTTATTACGTTAGATTTGTTAAAATGGGTATTAAATCTATTTCAATTTTTTATGTTAATTTTATAATTTAACATATTTAGGGGTCGATTTCGATCGGTTAAAAACTATTTCCGTACGACTCGAATCCGTATTTTTTTCCGTACGAATCGTACAAGTCACGTCCGACCCGTGAAGTACGATTCGTACGGGAAAAAGTACGTACGGATTGGCCCGCTCCGTACAAATCGTAGCGGGAAAAGTTGTACGAGACGTACCCGGACACTTTTCCATACGATTCATAAAATGACAGTCCGAGCGTGCAAGTACGATCCGGACCGCCTGCGCTGGGGGTACGGTGCGTACATACGGGGGTGGGAGTACGGTGCGTACATACGGGGGTGGGGGTACGGTACGTACATACGGGGGTGGGAGTACGGTGCGTACATACGGGGGTGGGAGTATGGTGCATACAGACGGCCAGCCCATTTCGTGAGAGGCACCGCAGTGTGTGTGGTTCCGCTGCTGTTGGAGACGATAGCGGCATATGGAGCAGGAGGAGAGGGAAGATACCATGTGCGGGAACCGTGTTTTTAAGAACTGTGTTTGAACGAGTCACCAGCAGCCAACATGGGTTATATGCAAGGACTTCCAGTCCCATAATGCTTGGAGTTACTCACCTAAGTGTGGAAATAAAAGAAGGGGAAATACTGGAAATCGAGTGTTTGGTGATAAGTGCACAACATACCTTTGAGGAAGGGCGTAGCCCGAAACGCGTCAGGTGGTGCGGTGACCGCAAGATCTTCCCAGTGCCGTGTGTGCCTCCTGCGACTGTTTCTCAATGCGGGGGCAACTCTTTCTTCTCATAATTGACGGCCAGCCCAGGTCGTGAGAGGCACCGCCGTTTGTGTGGTTCCGCTGCTGTTGGAGACGATAGTGGCATATGGAGCACGAGGAGAGGGAAGATTCCATGTGCGGGAACCGTGTTTTTAAGAACTGTGTTTGAACGAGTCACCGTCAGCCCACATGGGTTATATGCAAGGACTTCCAGTCCCATAATGCTTGGAGTTACTCACCTGAGTGTGGAAATAAAAGAAGGGTAAATACTGGAAATCGAGTGTTTGGTGATAAGTGCACAACATACCTTTGAGGAAGGGCGTAGTCCGAAACGTGTCAGGTGGTGCGGTGACCGCAAGATCTTCCCTGTGCCATGTGTGCCTCCTGCAAGTGCTTCTCAATGCAGGGGCAACTCTTTCTTCTCATAATTGACGGCCAGCCCAGGTCGTGAGAGGCACCGCCGTGTGTGTGGTTCCGCTGCTGTTGGAGACGATAGCGGCATATGGAGCAGGAGGAGAGGGAAGATTCCATGTGCGGGAACCGTGTTTTTAAGAACTGTGTTTGAACGAGTCACCAGCAGCCCACATGGGTTATATGCAAGGACTTCCAGTCCCATAATGCTTGGAGTTACTCACCTGAGTGTGGAAATAAAAGAAGGGGAAATACTGGAAATCGAGTGTTTGGTGATAAGTGCACAACATACCTTTGAGGAAGGGCGGAGCCCGAAACGCGTCAGGTGGTGCAGTGACCGCAAGATCTTCCCTGTGCCGTGTGTGCCTCCTGCGAGTGCTTCTCAATGCGGGGGCAACTCTTTCTTCTCATAATTGACGGCCAGCCCAGGTCGTGAGAGGCACCACCGTGTGTGTGGTTCCGCTGCTGTTGGAGACGATAGCGGCATATGGGGCAGGAGGAGAGGGAAGATTCCATGTCCGGGAACCGTGTTTTTAAGAACTGTGTTTGAACGAGTCACCAGCAGCCTACATGGGTTATATGCAAGGACTTCCAGTCCCATAATGCTTGGAGTTACTCACCTGAGTGTGGAAATAAAAGAAGGGGAAATACTGGAAATCGAGTGTTTGGTGATAAGTGCTCAACATACCTTTGAGGAAGGGCGTAGCCCGAAACGCGTCAGGTGGTGCGGTGACCGCAAGATCTTCCCTGTGATGTGTGTGCCTCCTGCGAGTGCTTCTCAATGCGGGGGCAACTCTTTCTTCTCATATATATATATATATATATATGTATGTGTGTGTTTAACTTTTTTTTATTACGTTAGATTTGTTAAAATGGGTATTAAAGCTACTTCAATTTTTTATGTTAATTTTATAATTTAACATATTTAGGGGTCGATTCCAATCCGTTAAAAATGATTTCCGTACGACTCGAATCCGTATTTTTTTCCATACGAATCGTACAAGTCTCGTCCGACCCGTGAAGTACGATTCGTACGGGAAAAAGTACGTATGGACAGCCCGCTCCGTACGAATCGTAGCGGGAAAAGTTGTACGAGACGTACCCGGACACTTTTCCGTACGATTCGTAAAATGACAGTCCGAGCGTGCAAGTACGATCCGGACCGCCTGCACTGGGGGTACGGTGCGTACATACGGGGGTGGGAGTAAGGTGCGTACATACGGGGGGTGGGGGTACGGTGCGTACATATGGGGTGGGAGTACGGTGCGTACATACAGGGGGTGGGGGTACGGTGCATACATACGGGGGTGGAAGTACGGTGCGTACATACAGGGGTGGAAGTACGGTGCGTACATATGGGGGTGGGAGTATGGTGCGTACATACGGGGAGGTGGGAGTACGGTGCGTGCATACAGGGTGGGAGTACGGTGCGTACATATGGGGGGTGGGGGTACGGTGCATACATACGGGGGTGGGAGTACGGTGCGTACATACAGGGGTGGGAGTACGGTGCGTACATATGGGGTGGGAGTACGGTGCGTACATACGGGGGGTGGGAGTACGGTGAGTACATACAGGGTGGGAGTACGGTGCGTACATACGGGGGTGGGAGTACGGTGCGTACATAGGGGGGGTGGGAGGGGCCTGTATGACTCGTACCCCTGGGGAATCTGCTTCTATGGCTGTTTTTGGCTCCCGTAAATAAAGAGCCGTAAGGAGTGCCGTAGGGACAGATCGTACTAGCTGGGCCTTAAAACGCTGCTTACATCCGTATGGACGGCGCGTACAGGCTGTTCCTGAGATGATTCGTACGTTTTTTTTACCCGTACGGTCTTTTGTATGATTCGTACGGAAATCGGCTTTCTGTACGAATCGTACTTCCTGGGTTGTACAGACAGTTTACCGGGTACGAGTCGTACGGAGAAAACGCTCCGTACGACGATTCGTAGGGCCTTTTTACCGGATCGGTATCGGCCCCTTAATATGTATTATGTTATTTGATATATGTATAAAAATCAATATTTTGTAGAACTATATTTTTTACATCGAAATTCTTTTTTGATATTTTTGTACTTAACTGTTGAAGTATATGGAGTCGATATTTTTGCATTTTATATTTTTTCATCAATGTTTTTGACAACTATGGGGACGCTTCTGATCCGGGTCAGAAAGCACTCCGACCGAGTCAGATCCGGAGTGTTTTCTGACCGAGCCGGACCCCTACAGTCCGACTGGGTGAGTACAATGCGCACGTATGCTGTCGGACTCGGTTCGGTCGGACTCCCATAGAAGTCAATGGGAGCCAGTTGTACGACGCGTTCATGTGCTCCCATTGACTGAATGGGTACGTCTCGAACAAGTGCGCCCCCTACAGTGGGTACGTGTCAGTGCCATCTGCACCGTACATGCCTGTGTTGGGGCCCATAGGTCTCCCCCTGTGTGCTAGTCGTACAGCTGCAGGTATCGGGGGTCCGACGCGGACCCCCGAAGTCCGACTCCGGGAGCTTTTGCGAGCCGGACACTCCGGCTCACACAGGCTGTCCGACACGTGCATCTTACGGGCTCGGTCGTGAATAGCATCCATTGCACGCCACGGTTAGCTTCCGACCGAGACGTACAGAGCGGTTCGGACCCGGAAACGACTCGTTCGGTGAATTTCATGTAGCTAGCATCATACATGCTCGCTCGTACAGCTGTACGAGTTGGCCGGAAAATGCGCGTACGGCTCGTAGTTTTTCCGGCCGGAACGCGTTTGGTGCCCTTTCGACCTTGATCGGAATCAGCCCCTATATGTTGTCCATCGATATTTTGTCAGTGAAGCAGGGCTAGATTTGCACTGTAATAATTCTTGCTAAAATATCAGGCTTAGCTGCTTGCCAGGAATTTGTCGAGAAAAAAACACATTAAATTATACAAACATCGATATAAAAATATATATTCATATAGATACATAGAGGGCCTTTTGGTCAGCTCTCTACTGCCACTGGTCTGTTTGTAATTTGCACTCTGCTTCCATCCTGGACAGTGTACTACATGGGGTAATGGGTTAGTCCACATCATTCACTGGCCCTCTTGCCTTGTAAATTATGGCATTTTCCGAGCACACATGCACAACCACCCGAAAATGTGCATTCTTCAGTGTTAGGGCTCATCGTCCAATCTTTTAATTATTCTTAGGAGGATACTCCAGCTCCTCAGGCACTGCTAATGTGCTTCTCATAAACCAAGTGCCCATTATGGGATGCTGTTGTCCATATTGTTTCATTGCTTTGCTTTTCTGAGAAGGAAAACACTTTAATACTGAATGTGACTGCCATGCAGAAACTTACAAATTATATTAGAATATGTTTTCATTCAATTAATCTTTTGTCTGTTGTGGAGTTTGTTTGTGTTTTATTGTGGTTAATTCAGAGGGTGAATGCAAAAATTAGTCAGGAGATGGATGAGTGGCAGAGTGTATGTCTGACAACCTATTGAGTGCTCAAACCCATCAATGACACAAAAGGCACTTTCATTCATAAGCCAGACCAACTGACATCACCTGTGCATGTCATGAAAGTGGCAGACCTAGCAACATTTAATAGAAAGTCATGTGCCATGTGTTAGAAATGGGGGTCTGTAATTGGTAGAGGTTTGTACCTTTGTCCATGTAGGAATACTTGCTTCTACTCAGGGTAAGGGAGTTATACACTTTAGATAACCCCTGCTCACCCTCTTGGTACTTGGCACGAGCAGACAGGCTTGTCCCAAAGGCAATTTATAAAGTATTTGTACTCAAAACACACAGTAACACAGTGGAAACACCACAAATGAACATCACACCAGTTTAGAAAAATAAAGTATTTTTATCTAAACCAAACAAGACCAAAACGGAATAAATCCAACATATAGGTATTAATGCATCACTTTTAAAATGGTTACTTCAAACATAGAACTGTAGAAACAAAATAGCTCCACCTGGAGCTATTACAATGTCATAACAGGCATAAATCCAAAGTACAGCGCCGACCGCGAAGTGTTGTGTGTCGTGCACAGAGTCGCAAGGACCCACAAACAACAGTACCTTGAAAACAAAGTCTATGGAAGATGCCTGGCATCGTGGAGGTGAGGCGTCAGTGCCGAGCTGAAGCCGGTTCCCTGGCTGCTATGGGGGAGGCGAGTCATCGAGTCCGTGAGGACATGATGCATCAAATCCAGGACAAGAGAAGTTAGGAGGCGTTGGCCACAAGGCGTCAGTTCCAGGGAGGTGATGCAAAGTCAAAGAGTTTTTTAAGTCACCCTCTTCGGTTATCGGCTCTGCAATAACATGATACGGGCGCTATCATTGACGGTGCAAGTGCTGGTGTTGGGAAGGCCGATAACTACAGGCGTTGAATGGCATTGGCGCTGCCCTGCAAACAGGGCAGTGCATCATGCAGTTCACGAGCAGTGCCCCCTGCCTCGGTTCAGGTCGCAGGGTCAATGGTGGTGTTGCTGATGGTGTCGGTGTTGTTTTTCTTACTTTGTGTCACCAACCACACAATTCTCAGGGCCCAGAAACTGGAACTGACACCCTTTAGAATGTAGGAGTCCACAGAGGAGTCCAGGTGATGGTAAGTGGGTTGTAGGCAAAGTCTTTGTGGCCATGAGTGTGAGAGGATGGCCTGATGTGTGATTTGTTTACTAATTTAAGTGGGCACCTTGCACCAGTCCAGACAACCTCTATGGTAATTTAAGAGGTCTCAGACAACCTTAGAAAGCTATCCAAGTAGTAGCTGTGGAGAGCAGCCTTCAGGCTTAGTCTTGAAGGAGTGTAAAGCTGCTTCTTTTAATAGAATGCAATCGGATAGTATTGATTAAATGAATAAGAACTACACAAAGTATGTATAAAAATATGTATTTATTATAGAACACTCTTTAGTACGTTACAGTCTCACCTACATGGAGATAGACACAAAGCACAAAATAGTTAAGCAAAGAAATCATAGTAAATAGCACTAATACACAGTGTGCCCCAGGTGGGGACCAAGCCATATACTAAGAAAGTGATATATGAACCACGACTTGAGTTAAGACATTGTTGAAAGGACATAGAATTACTGGGGACCCACACAGCCACCCATGGTAAGTAGATAGGGACAGAGAGCATGTGCAGTGCAGTGTGTGAACACGACCGCGTACTCTGTACAAGTCTATGTGCAAGTCTCGGTTAGATTTTTAAAGATTAGGGACCTTTCCTAGAGGACCCTTAAGAAACCCCTTGGAAGGCAGAGGGTTGGAGAGCCACCCCACCCGTGGATACTGTGGTACCCAAGTTACCTATCACAGGAAAGCCAGGTGCATAGGTGTGAAGTGCCGTCGGAAACCACCGTCAAACCCAATGGAGGACTTCAGGAAAGTGCCGCTGCTGGAAGAGGAGAATGTGTCCAGTGGAAGGCAAACGTGGATTCTTGAAGAGGAGTACCTGAAAGCAGAGGGGACAGTCTCTATGTCACTCGGTAGTGACCAGGAGACTTGGAAGATGGATGCCTTTCAATGTCGGGTGCTTCAGGGAGGATGATGGTGACCTTGACTCTGCAGCTGAGAGGACCAGGTGATTTTGAGGACAACCAGGACCTGGATATGAGCTCCCACAAAGGATGTCGAGTGCTTAGGGGTTGTTGTCCGGTGGGAGCACCAAAAAGCCTTGGCAAAGGCAACCCATGCAGGAAATCAAGAAGGTGCACGGTCAGGACCAGCAAGGTCCAGGAGACTCACCACCAGCAGGGGAGTCAGGGCATGCCCAGAGCAATCAACGTAGCCCAAAGAAAACAAAGATGACCCTCAATTGGACCCAGAGACCGGAGGCACAGGGATAGCGAGAGTACCTTGAGCAGCTCACCAAAAGGTGCAGGCCACGGTGTCCAGGAAGTGGTGTGGCTAAAGATCTTGGTGCAAGAAGTTGCCGGAAGTTGGGGCTACTTGGAACCCAATACAGTTGTCGCCGATTTTCCAACAAGCATATGCACTGGCAAAAGTACGCAGTGCACAGGGGTTTGGTTAATGCAGCCCCCACAAGGGATTCTGACCTCAGACTTGGTGAGAGGGCAGCTCGGGCCTTGGGAGATGTAGATAACCACTACCTGTGTTGTTGAACCCTTTGGAGTCTACAGGAGCTCAGGATCAGCAGACCATTCAGCAGTGCTGCGGTGCCTACGAATTTAGGGGAGTGAATTACTCACTCCAAGGGAGATTATCTTCAAGTGTCTTGGATGCACCACATGTCCTGCATAGATCTTGTATGGTACAGACAATGCAGCAGACTGAAAGAGAGACAAAGTCTGGCCCAAACGAAGACCAGAGTGCCTAGACGGTAGAAGTGCAGTGGTTTCAGTTCTGAATCTTGTCCTCGATGAATCTAGAGACCCACACCCAGGTAAGCCCTTAAGGACCCTAGGGAAAGAGTTGCGAAGATTCTGGGGACCCTCCCAGGGAGGGTCTCGACAGGGAGAGGTTACTCCCATGTCCTTTGTTCAGTTTCGCACCAGAGTGGGAGCCAACAGCTCCCAGGACTGGTTTGAACTGGACTATGCACAGGAACACCAAATGTGCCCCTCATGCAGACTTTCAGGCACTGCAAGTGCACCCACCCAGCCCTAATACACGGACTCCTGTCTGGGAGGTGGTCACACCTCCCTGTGACAGGAGGCCTATTGTTCTGCCTTCCCCTGCTTGAGCTTGGCTCCGCAGCAGGAGGGCAGAAATGTGTCTCTGGTCAGCAGCAATCATTTTGCGCTGTCCAAGTCAAGAAGGCTGGTGCCGGGAACACTGAGAGCCTAATGGAGGGCTCTCCTGGTGGGTGGAATCATTTCTCCCACAGCGATAACAGTGTGGAGGTATGATTCCAACATGTTTGACACCAAACACAATAGGGTTCGTTGCAGCCGTTTTCGAGATGGTAATCGCGCGGTCACGTCATGCCCCTCTATATTAGTACATGGCTGCTTTACTGGCAGCCTTGGAGAATGGACTGCAGGGGTGTCCTGCTCAGGCAGGGGCACCCTCTCACTTAGAACCAAGCACCCTGCCCTCAGGATTGTAAAGCACTGCTAGAGTGGTGACTTATAGGTTTAAGTGCAGTGAACCTATATCTTTCGTAAGTGGTGCAGGCACTAACTTACACAAGCTGCAATGGCAGTCCTGTTGATCCATTTTGAATGGTCTCTCATGGGTGGCATAATACATGCTGCAGACCTTGGGAGACCTCTGCGGTACCTATGCCCTGGGTACCTGGGTACCATATGCTAGGGACTGTCAGTATCCAATCTGGGATGTACCTAGGTACTGAACACAACAGTTTAGGGAGAAAGCAGATGGACGGGGGTCCTGATTAGCAGGATCCCAGTCACACTAGTCAAGAACAGTATCATATCAAGCAAAAAAGTGGGGGTAACCATAAGAAGCAGATCCCACTTTCCTACACCGATACTTCAGAACAGGAGGCCAGCACACACAAGTCCTTGGAGTTTCCTCTTTAAGCAGGCTCACAGCACATTTCTAGCCTTTGTCCGCTCCTTTGCAGAAGCAGTAACTGGGGGCCAACTCACCAGAGCACACACAGCAAAGGGAAATTACTCCTTTGTACAGCTCTCCAGCTCTTCTCCTTGGCAGAGGTTACCCTTGAGTCCAGAAGTGATCTAATTCTCTTGGTTTTAAGGTTCAATACTTATACCCCATTTTCTCTTTGTTCTCTTTGTGGCAAGGGTCTCCGAGCCCAGTCCAAACCAGTTTTGCCCTCTCTGGCCCAGCTTCACTACAGGAGGTGGAGACAGCATTGTTCAGCGGAGACACTGTTTATTCAGGTGCAAGTGAAATGCCTTCCACCACTCTAAATGCATTCAAGGTCTATTCAGCCCAGCTATGAGTCATCTGGAAAGGCAGGACACACCTCAACCCCCTTGTGGCCATCTACAGTGAATGCACCTCCCCAGATCCTGTCAGTCCAAAATCAGACAGTCAACAATGAAACCAGCAGAGGCACATAGAATGGTCAAACAAGAAAATTCCTACTTTCTAAAAGTGGCATTTTCAAACATACCATTTAAAAAACATCTCCTTAAAAAGATGTGTTATTAAATTTTGAGTTCAGAGAGCCTAAACTTAATTTCTCTATCTTGTCCCAATGGAAAGTTATACTGTAAGATGTTACAAAGCAACTCCCATGTTAGCCTATGGGAAAGATAGCCTTTCAATAGTGGAAAACGAAATTGGAAGTATTTCATTATCAGGACATATAAAACACCCTAGCATATGTCTTACCTTTTACATTCATTGCACCCTGCCTACGGTGGTACCTTGGGCTGCCTGAGGGGTGCCTTTTATATAAGAAAAGGGAAGGTGGGGGCCTGGCAAGTGGGTGTACTTGCCAAATCAACATGGCAGTTACAAACTGCGTGCGTAGACACTACAGTGGTAGGTCTGGGGCAGATTTACAGGGCTACTCATGTGGGTGGCACAACCAGTGCTGCAAGTCCACTAGTGGCATTTGATGTACAGGTCCTGGCATACTCAGTGTACTTTACTATTGACCTACCAGTAAATCAAATATGCCAGTCATGGATAACTAAATAGAATAACAATTTCCCTGGGAAGCACTTGCACTTTGACACTGATCAACAGTGGCAAAGTGCCCAAAGCATAAAAGCTAGCAAAAACAAAATCCTTAATACCATCAAAAATACAGGAGGTATAGTCAAAATGTTAGGGGAACCACGCCAAGGATGCCAAGTCTAACACCATGCAGGATAGAATTGCATTCCAAATGAATTGAAATTAGCCCAAGGTGAGGCTTTACAGACATAGTTCAAAGTCAAGCTCCAAATGTTCCAGGTCATGAGGAAGATTGCAGGTGTGACACTGCACTCAACACAGTCATACTCAAAGATACAGGGACTTTAATATGGAGACATCAACAAAAATTTATCATAACAACCGCTAAACTGAGCCAGCACAGGTATCATCACAGCATTATAAATCCCTGGTGATTCAAATTAGAGTGATATGATTGTTAAGTTAAAATATGATTTACTTCAAGCAAAAAAACAACTAAGATGTTGTAAACAGAATTGATGAAATTGAGTGTAAGAAACTGGGTTGTTGATTGACTGAGGTATGAGCCCTGTCCAAGCAGCAACCAAAATCCATGACATGGTGAGGCAAAAGCCAACCCCCAAATTTACCTGTGCTCAGTCCTCTGTTAGATAGGCACAGAGCAGTCAGGCTTAACTTAGAGTAAATGAGTAAAGTATTTGTGCAATAAATAAAGTAAGAAAGTGAAAACACCACACAAAAAGAATCCCACACAAAGTTAGAAAAATAGAGCTTTCTTTAATAACCAAACCACGTCCAAAATGACAAAAATAGAACTGTAGATATTAAATGTAACAGATTTGATTGAAAATAGTACCAAAAAGCACTGTGTCTACATGGTTGTGCTGGACCTGGACAAAGTCACAAGTTCAGGCCGACTATGACGGAGTGTGGGCTGGCTACAGAGGCCGAGTTAGACCCGCTGAGCAGAGTACCTTAAAACTGGTTTGTGGAGGTTGAGAGAATCCACGTCGAAGATGTGTTGCACAGCTGAGGCAATGGGTTGGTTCAGAGATGTGACAAGGCTACGATGCATGGGTCTGTGTCGTCATTGAGGATCCTACTGGCAGGGCTTGCTCTGTGTAGTCTGGCTTCGAGAATGCAGTGCTCTATCAGGTGATGCGTCTGTTCTGAAGAGCTACAAAGCTGCTATACTGACTCTGGCTTCGTCGTTGAGGCTGCTGTTGACAAGAGATGCATTGGCCTTCGCCTAGAGCATGTTGCGTAGGGGCAGTTCCCATGGGGCTGAGGAGGCGATGTGAGTCCAAGCCATGAGCACGCAGAGGCGATGTGTCAGTTCTGCGCAGGTTTGCGCCGCACAGCAAAAGAGATGTGCTAGTGCTGCTGGATCCATAATATTAAATAAATCCGGTATTTGTAGAGCGCAAACTAATCACCTCTAGGGGTCTCATGGTGCTAGGGGCTGTCTGGAATAATAAGTGAGCTATTCCCAAGAGTCACATGATGCTGAGCTGAGCTGCGCCAGGGATCTAACCGTGAGCCCCAAGCTCTGGCCTCTGCGCAACACCTCTCTCCACCTCCCCTAATACAGACTGGCAGAGCACCTTAAGCCCACTTCCAAGAGTCCAGGAATGGGGTAGCACCACTTGGTAGGTTAGACTCACAGAGAGCAGAGTCCAGGTGCAGGGTTGTTGGAAGCCTCCAATGTTCCTGAGTCTTAAGATCGGGAAGCCAGCCAACTGGCCCTTGGAGTCACTTTGGCTTCTGGATTCAAGAGATGCAGGTCCAGTGCTTCTCACTCATGCAAGAGGGAAGCAGGCAAAATATCAGCATAGCAGGGCAGCAGCTCCTTCATACCAGGTAACCCGTAGAGTGGCAGTCCTTGCTGTGGCACAGCAGGCCTTCTTCCTGGAGTATCCACAGGTCCAGAAGTGCACTGAAGTGGTGGAGTGTAAGGTCCAGTATATATATACCCAGTGGCGCCTCTGAAGTGGGGAGAAGCTGCTAGAGCCAGGCCTTTGAAGTGTACTGATGCCATGCCTTCCTGCTTCTGGCTCCAGACTAACCATATGAGTATGCAGCCCTTTGTGTGGAGACAGGACACAGCCTATTCAAGTGTAAGTAGAGCTGGGCCTAGCTCCTCTCTCTAATCCTGCCCCTAATGGCCCATACAGGCACATATAAGCCCCCCACTGTGTGTGGCTGTTTGTGATGAATACACAAAGCCCAACTGCCAACTACACCTAGTCATGTGAGCCAGAGGCAGGCTGCAGGCACCAAATAGCCAAGGCAGGAAAATGCCAACCTTCCAAAAGTATATTATAGTAATTGGGCAACCCGATAGAGCCTTGAGGGCTTGTGTAACAACATATTTTGTCAGGTAAAAGTGCCTACAATGGATTTTATTTCAATATAGTGTAACACAATTTAACAATATAATTTATGAGTGCCAAAACTAATGGCCTCAAGCATACACATTTTCTAAGTCAATTCATATAATCAAAAGTGAATAAATCAACAATGGGTGTATTCTTTTTTGTAGAAATTTATAATCAAGTAATTTAATTTGAAGGGTACAAAACAATATTCCCATATACATAAGTGACAGAGATTGACAATCTTCAAAATACAGTATCTACTAGTCACTTATGCGGGTAACCCATTTCAACAGCCTGTTTACAAATAGAGATATTTCTTTAACAATCAGTAAAAATTCCTATATAACAATATTAATTTGTTCATAAAAATGGGTTACACTGGTCGACGTTTCGTTCTTGTCATGTGTTACATCAAGTAGGCAATCTTAAGGACAGATAAATTCTTATGTGGACTAAAGACCCCTCTGTAAAATGTATAATCACAAAAGTTGTATTTGTCAACCAAAGACGTAATAAAAATGAAGATATACAAAAAATCTTTTTAAAAGGGCCATTTTCAAAAGCACAATTCACAATCTAACTCCACAATAAGTTAAAAATGTTTCTAACAATTCCAAAGTCACCAAACATAAACAGGTTACCTGTTCACATTTGGAAATTATAACTTATTAAATGTAATAAGGTAACTCCAATGTTATCCTATGGGAGAGGTAGACTGTGCAGAGGAAAACAATGAATCTAAGAGTGTTTTACTCCCAGGGCATGTAAAACTTGAAAGTATATGCCCAACTTTAGAAATACACTGCCTCCTGCCCTCTGGGCTGTCCAGGGCTTACCCTAGGGGTGACTTTTATGTATTAAAAGGAAGGTTTGGGCCTGGCAAATGGTTTATTTGCCAGGCTGAAGTGACAGTTTACAACTGCACCCACACAAACTACAAGGGCAGGTCTGAGGCATGTTTAAAGTGCTACTTGAATGGTAGGCACAATCTGTGCTGCTGACCCATAAGTAGCATTTTGTTTACAGGTCTTGGGAACAAGTATTGTCACTTTACTAGAGACTGACAAGTAAATTAAAAAAGTCAATTCAGTATAAGCCATTAGATCAACCATGTTTTAAGGAGAGAGCACAAGAACCTTAGCACTGGTTAGCAGTGGAAAACTGCACAGAGTCCTAAAGCCAGCAAAAATGAAGCCAGCAAACAAGAGGTTTGAAGGCAAAAAGTTAGAGGGTGAACCACACCAAGGATGCCAGGTCTAACAAGGATGTTCAAACCATCTAGAAGAGCTGCGTACATTTAGCTAAGTTAGATTATTAATGTGTGTCACAGGAGTCCTTCTATTAATAGAAAATGTTAACATAGTCAAGGTATTCTTACCTATAGCACCAAAGACCAAAATAATTTAAATATTCATGGAATCTAGTCAGCTTTGATGTTTTTCTTACATTAAATTAACATAAAACATAGAGAATCAGGAATCCATCATTAGAAGCAAAATTTATAAAATATATTTTTCTATAGAGTTCTTAATTATATAAATATGCAGTTATAAAGATTGTTTTCATTTACTGCACTGTGGGCTGCTGGATTCATAAATACATATGTTGGGCAGTAATTAGGTTATAATTAATAACAATTAATTATTAATTGTTAATTATTTAATTGATTATCAATTATGTACATTTTGATATACTTATTTATTTGAGCTACATTTTAGTTGTTGGATGGTGGGTTAGTAGGATTCTAGAGTGGTAAGTTAATTAAGTAATAATTAATTAACAATATATTATTATTTGGTAACGAATTATTTATTTTAAATATGTAAGTTATGGAACAGTCATTTTGCTAGTTATAGGTGCAAACTGCTAGTTTTGAAGGGGTACAGGTTGGGAAGTGAATTAATAATCATTTAGTAACAACTATTCATTAATTGATCATTTTTTAAATAAAAATCAAGTAAATTGATTCATTGTTTTTGTATACATATATTCACTGAAAAAAACATAGGTTTCAGGGGTGTTATAGTTAGCTGGACTTTTCACTTGTACAAAACCATTGAAATTCCCCCGTTATAGTTAATTCAGCTAACTATAACTCGCGCGCCCGCAATGCACTGCTGATGACGTCACATATTACATCACTCATGACATGGTCAGTGACATCACTCATGACATCACTGATGACATCTCAAATGACATCACTGATGACATCACTGATGACATCACTGATGACATCATCCAGTGAATGTGTGTTTTTCTGAAAATTAAATATGTTTTATATATGTATATCTCAAGGTCGATGGAAGAATAAATGGGTATATAAGTGTCTAAATGGATGATTTGTTTTTGAAAAATTGATTGTGTAACTGACTGATTAAGTGTATCATAGTGAATACATGGCTTAGTGAGTAATGTTTAAATATGTAAATATCTGTATCAGTCTCTCACTTTGTGTATAAGTGGCTGCATGGGTTGGTGAGTAGCTACATGGGTGTCTATATAGGTTATTAGTTGGTTTTTTGAGTATCAGTCTGAGTGTCTGCATGGTTCGGTGGGGGGTATTACGTAGTGCATAGGTGCATGAATGAGTGATTCACTGTTTGTATGTGTTGAACACAGCATGTGTGCAGGACTGTATGGGTTGATGAGTGTGTGTATGGGTGTGTTAGTGAGTGAATGACTGTCTCAATAGTGTCTTTATGAGTAACTACATATGTTTTAAACTAGTATATGTGACTATTGGTGTATATATGTGAGTATATGTGAGAGTGAGAGATTGAAAGAGTTCCTGTATGAATAAGTATGTGTTTCTATAAGTGATTGTTTAAAAGACTAAGTATGTGTAAGTTTCCGTAGAAGTAAGTGTGGTGGTGTGTGTATAACTGTATAGGCAAGTAAATGTATGTTTGATTCTTTATTAGCATGAGTGACTGTGTGTGTGAGTAACTCTATGGATGAGTGGCATTGTGTAACAGGATGTATAGGTGTATGAGTACATATGATGAGTGAGTACATGTATGAGTGACTGTATAGGACTGTTGGTGAATGAGTGGATGTGTATGTGGATCTTAGAATTACTGAAGAGGTTGTTGTAACTGGTATTGGTATGTTCATTGTTATGAAAATTTTAGTCTCTATTTTTGAATGTGTGTATCAAAGGTTATATTAGGGTGAGAGGAGGTCTGCCACTCTATCACAAGGATGATGTCATGAGTGATGTCATCAGTGATGTCATTTGAGATGTCATCAGTGATGTCATGAGTGATGTCACTGACCATGTCATGAGTGATGTAATATGTGAAGTCATCAGCAGTGCATTGCGGGCGCGTGAGTTATAGTTAGCTGAACTAACTATAACGGGGGAATATCAATGGTTTTGTACAAGTGAAAAGTCCAGCTAACCATAACACCCCTGAAACCTATGTTTTTTTCAGTGAATTTCTGAGGTTTTTTAAATGCTAATTCCTAACTATAACGTGCCTGAAACCTATGGTTTTTTCTGTGAATTTCAAAGGTTTTTTAAATGCTAATTTCTAACTATGCCTATAGAGATAGGACATGTGAAGAAAGAAGAAAAAATGCACAGAAAGAAACAAAAGAAGTGCAGAAAGAAGCAACAGAAGTCCTCAAATACGAAGATAAGTGCAGGAAGAAGGATAACGTGCAGAAAGAACAAAAAGAAGAGCAGAAAGAAGCCTTGTTGCAAAATCATCCTGTACCCTCAACTTTTTCAGACGGATACTGGTGGTAACTGAGTCTGACTAACCAGTCCTAGAGCCAGTGCTATGTTAAAAGACACTTAGAATACAGTGAAAACACCTACATACACTAGGGAACATTATGTGTTGGGGTCCCCCTGTGATTAGCATGACCTCCTCTGTAAACCCCTAGTAGATAATAGGGCATGGGGATTAAAACTACCTCTTAAAACAGGCCACAGGGCGTTTTTGCACACGTTAACTCAGGCCCCGTCCCCTCCCTTCACCACTGTGTAAACACGCCCTGTGTCCATTTTTAGTTGGGAGATTAAGTTCAATTGAATCCTGAGGGTCCCTAGGGTCCAACTAGCCCACTAGGTACCTCCAGTAAGTGCCACAGAGCTGCGTTGCAGAGAGGTGTAAAAAGTGGCACGGCCTGGACTACCTCTCTGCAGTGCAGCTCAGTGACGCTTACTGGAAGCACTTGGTGGGCTAGTTAGCCCCCAGGGGCTCTCAGTATTGACGGGAAATTAAATCCCCAATTTAAAACGTGCCATAGTGCGTGTTTGCACACGTCACCTCAGGCCCCGTCCCCTCCCTTCACCACTGTGTAAATGCGCCCTGTGGCTGTTCTAAGTTGAGAGATTAAGTCCCCTTGAATCCTAAGGGTCCCTAGGGTCAAACTAAACCACTAGGTACCTCCAGTAAGCGCCACAGAGCTGCGTTGCAGAGAGGTGTAAAAAGGGGCTTGGCCTCAGAACACCTGTCTGCAGCGCAGCTCCCTGGCGCATACTGGAGATGCCTGTTGGGGGCGCGTTTGCAGAGTGCTGCACGGAGGGGGCATGGCCTCCGGCACGATGCCCGTCTTTTATTTATTTTAATTTTTTAAGAAGGGGGGCTGTGTGGTTCCCCTTCTTATTCTAATTTATTGGCCCTGATGACCCCATCCCCCAGGGCCTGTCTCCTAATTATATTTTTTTGACCCCAATCCCCAGGGCCGGCCACTGTTTTTTATTATTTTTTAAAAATATATATTTATAGACACACCTAGGACATGCTGGACAAACCGTACGTACCTATCACCATGACGATTTGCGTGATATTCATTAAAAGGCGACTATGCATGCAATGAATCCACGTGGAATGTATTAACACCACTAGTGAAGCTCTGACATGTCTGATGCCCTACCGTGCCTAATCCCGGTAGACACCCTTGTCGTTTATTTATACAAACATGGGTAGCTATTGACGGGCACATTTAATACACATGCACACCAAGCCATTCAAAGGGGATTCGACAAAAATTCGACCAAAACTATGCAAGAACCCCCCTCACGGTTAATAAAACACACATCCACTGCCGTATGTGTAATACTTTTTATTTTACTCTCTGGAAAGGGGACGAACATCACTTGAGAGTCACAGCGCGCTCCTGACAGAGTCCAATGCTGTGTTACACCCACCATTGCCTGCTGAGTGCCACACACCTCTGTTGTATTCCACTAGCTAGTGCATATGCTATGACACTCTCTAGCCCATGTGCACTGTAACACCACCCCGTGAATATGTCATGCCACACTTGTCTTCGCACGGGTTATATTGCCCCATCTAACGTGCCTTCCTCGATGCCTATGTTATAACGCACAGTGCTATGCCATACATATTACAATCTGGGATCCATATCTTTGTCACAGTGCATATGCAACGTTACACTCCCCAGCACATATTTTATATTACAACTTTAGAGACTAGTTAGGTTACACAACACTGCCCTGTGCATATTACACTCCAAGGCGCATATCGCATAGCACGCGCTAGTGCCTGTGCTCTCTCGCGCTCTCCAATGAATCTGTCATTGCGCACAATGTATTGCATATTATATTTCACGCCCGGTTCATCTTATATCACACTTTTTGGTGCATAGTTTATACCATACACTATATCTAGTTTTCATTTTCAATCATGCTCTCAGGACTATGTTCTATATAACACTGTGCTCACCTACCCTTTTCACGGGCATTACATTTTGCGATAGGGGGTGGAGGGTCAGGGGGTGTTTCTGCCAAGTGAGCCCGGAGTCACAGTCACAAACGTCCTCTTCTTCCTGAATAAAAGTGAGATTATGCTGCATACTTGTTCATATTTTAAGTAGTTTGCACAGACACAATGTTTTAAAAACAATAAAGTTCCTAATACCCGCCTTCTCTGAACAGTTAGCTTGCTGCCCCATCCCCCTCCTCCCTATCCTCTGTTGTGTGAATCCATGGACTATCCTCCTCCCTCCTGCCATGCATGGTCTGATGTGCTGCCACTGCCCTCAATTTAGTATGATGTACCAGTCCACTCCTCCTGCCCTCCATTGCCCAATTCTATGCCCCATCATTGACCTCCTGCTTAAACTCCGTGCTTAGCTTGCTGCCCCTATTCTCCTTCCCCCTGCCCTCCGATGTCTTTGTGCATGCCCCTGCTCCATCCTTTTTGCCCACCATGTCCCTTGGACCTGCCACTCCTATCTACTCTGAGTGTTCTGTTGAGCTGCCACTCCCCTCCCACCTGCCTAGCATTGTCAGATGACTGTAACCTGTCCCTGCCACCTCCACCCTGCCTGTCCACATGCCATGCCCCTATCCTCTTCCTCCTGTCCAACATGGTCCATTGTACTGCCACACCCTTCTGCCCTCCCTGGTCTGTTGTGCTGCAACTGCTCCTCCTGCCTGCCCCGTGTGGTCTGTTGTGAGGTCCTTTCCCCTGAACTTTCTTGTCTGTGCACAGGTCCTGACCCTCCCTTCTATCCTCCATCGTCCTTTGTGCATGCCCCTGCACCCTCCTTCTTGCCCATCATAGCCATTGTGCTGCCACTAACCCTCCCACTTGCCATGCATGGTCTTCTGTGCTGCCATGGCCCCTCCCACCTTCCCTGTGTGGTCAGTCAGCTGCCCCTGACCCCCTCCCACCTTCCCTCTATGGTCTTTGTGTATGCCATCACAGTCTCACTGTTGCTCTTCATGTTGTGTCTTGCTTCTAGTGCCCATCCTGCTTGACCTCCATGGCTATCTTGCTGCTCCTGCCCTGCCCCCTTGCCCCCAGCCCTCTGTTTACATGTGCAGACCCCTACTCCCTCCCTCCTGGCTTGTCTGTTCCATTGTAATGCCCCTGATCCGTCCCTCCTGCCCTTTATGGTCTGTTATGCTGCAGCTTTCTCTCCTGTCTGTCCATTATGGTCAGCTAGCTACCATTGCCTCTTGCCCCTCTGTTCTCTGTTGTCCATGTGCATGGTCCTGTCCCCTCCCTCTTGCTTTCTATGGATTGTGTTGCTGCACTCCCATCCTGCATGCCCTGTGTGGTGTATTGTGTTGCTGCAAACCCTGATGCCTTCCCTGCAGGGTCAGTTTGGTGCACCTCTCCATGTCCCTCCTGTCCTCTGTTATCCAAGTCCATGTCCCTATCCCATTTCCTTCCATGATCCAATGTACCATACTTGCGAACATTTTGAACTTGGTAAGAGGGAGATTTTGAAAAAAAACTGGGGTATTGATTTTCCCCTTTGAGTTACATTGAAAAAGAGGATATTGTAGACAGGAGACAGATCAAATAAAGCCCATTTGAGCTTAAAAACATTGGACGTTTCCTGGCTGAATCGGGTGTGTTGGCATGTATGGTTGTACTACCATTGCCTCTTCCTTCTGCCCACAATGGTCTATTACATTGCCACAGCCTTGAAGGAGGGTAGATTTTGTATCACAGGTGGCCCCTGGCCCGTTCTGTCCACACCTGAAGTATGAGACCCTTGTCCTTGCCCTGCCAGCCGCATTTGTAGGCCGTATCAAATTGACCAGCGGGTCCTGTGTTGCTATATAATTATCCTTAGACATCCTTACCACTCAGCCAGCATAAAACCCCTGTGTAGGCCCTTCTGTTCAATATGTAGGCCTCTTTGTTAAATTGACCATAGCTCTGCAATTTTAGTGTATAGCAGTCTGAAGGCAGGTCTGCGAGGCCTTCTGCTCCAAACTAGTAGCCCCCACCCTACCCGAGTGCTCCGTGCTCGGTATCAAAGTTCAACATCCCCCTGAAGCTGTCGACATACAGTAGGCTGCATCCTGGACTGGTACTTGCTTCCTGGGCAGGTTTCCCGCTTTTAAGGAAGTGGCAACCGCAGAGCGTCAAGTTAGGAGAACTGAGGAGATTTTATACATGAATATATTGAATTCCCGTACAATACTCATTATTTTCTGCTTGCTCTATGGAACTTACGATAAGCGATTGGCCTGAGAGACTGACCTTTTCACCCAGTCCATTGTCAGCATTAAGTGGGTAAATGACGAAATGTCTGGTAAAATCTGCAGACAAAGCTTTTGGGTAGCATACGTAGGTAGATGTAGCGTGCAAAGGAGCCCACAAAATGATATAAAAAGGGAGCACCCACAGATATCGATGGACTACCTCGCCGTCTGTATGTAGGTTAACAGGCTGTGCAGGTTTTCCCCAAGAGCTGGGAGCTCTTGTCTTCCTTTGCTTAAAATGTCTTGCTCTGCTTTGCTTGAAGTATCTTATTCTATTTTACCTATATGAAATGTCATGTTATGTTTAACCATTGTTCTCTTTACTTTTGCATTTAAAAGATTTTGTATTGTAATTGCAGGAATGCTTGCTCTAAGAGTAAACATGAGTGTTCCTAGGTGACATTTTCCTTGGTGTAACTTGTTTCTCATGATGCATTTATAGATGTGTTTTCTCTCTCTCTCTGTGAGTACATTAATTGAGATACAGAGAATATCATGACAGTTGTATGATTATCTGGATTCTTTATTTTGTACTTTATGTCTCTATTCTGCGGTTTCTTTGAAGTTGCATCTTCTCATTAAACTGCCAATGTATTCTGCCTCCAATTCCATGTCTCATATGTCTGTTTTCTTCACTTTTGGAGCAAGCGTTCCTAGGCACCCCGGCTCAAATTAAGGTGCCCCTTTTGTCCCTGACTCACTCTCCTGCTCAGTTCTGTGGTGGCTCCCGGGGCTCTGGGGACCGCCCCTAGCTTCCTTGACCCGTAATAGATCTTCCCTCCAACAGCCTCTCTTGCAAGTCCTGTATTGTTGGTTTGTTGCCCCTGCCCCCCTTACCACTGCCCTCCATAGTCTGTTGTGCTTCCACGGCCCTTCCTGCCTGCTCAGTGTGGTTAAATTGTTGCCTTTGCACCCTCCTACCTGCCTTCAATTTTCAGAGTCCGTGCCCCTGGCCTCTGCCTCTCAACAGTATCCTAATGAACAACTAGATTGCTAACATTCTATATTTATTACAAAAGTGTGGAACGCCTGACATCATCTTGATGTAATCAAAACTGTAATACCTAGAGCATTTCCTTTAGAAATTACATATATGAGAGGGTCTTATTGGCATCAAAATTATGGTTAGTGCTCTAAAAGACTAAAATAAGGACATATTTTCTGAGTTTTCAAATAGCGACAAAGCACTTTTAAATTATTTGTTATCTTTATGTTTTTTTATCCAGTTGACCACTTGATTAAATATTGCACTTAGGGGAGAGGATGTGGTGTTACTTCCAGAACTGCAGACTTTGCATTTGGGGAACCAGGTTGAAGTTTCTGCTTCAGCTAGACATTCTGTGATTCTGGTCAAATCACTTAGTCTCCCCATGTCTACAACCAAAATGAATTTGTTCTTGTGTGATGTAACCAATGCTCATGTAAAGCACTCCAATACCTGACAAGTCTGCACTATATAACACTGCAAAAACACAAAATAATAAGTGTTTTGCACACTTCTGTCATTGGGCTATATTTGGGCTACATCTGGGTGATTTTGGGCTACATTTGGGCTCTTTTGTCTCCGGTGGCCATCTTGGGAGATTTATTTGTTATGAAGTTTCCTAATTTCCTCATGTACTGCAGTCTCCTCAGTAGGAAATGCTTTCAGTTTTTTACATTGGTTCCATCATGAAGGTATTCAGATATGTCACACATTTGCCATAAATTCTGAATGTTAGCACTCTAGTTGCTCATTAGATCACTGTAGTAAAACTACTGTTCACCATGGAAGTCTGCTCCTGGTATTAAAAGTGCATGTTTCAGTCTGCATGTCAGAATTTTTTAATGAAATAGAAGAGGATTTGAGAAGTCACTCAAAATGTGCCCTCATTTTCTTTCTTCAGCATTATTCATAATTTCTATGGCAAAATGAACCCCCTCATTGTGTTCCTTTTTAAATTAAATGTTTTAAGTGTTACCAGTTTATTCCAATCAAGATGGCTTCAGGTGTGCTATACTTTTGTCATAATGAAGACAGTAAGCGCTCTAGTTGTTTTTAAGAACATTCTGGGACATTCTGTCATTGGGCTATACTTGGGCTACATCTGGGTGATATTTGGGCTACATTTGGGCTCTTTTGTCTCTGGTGGCCATCTTGGGAGACTTATTTGTTATGAAGTTTCCTAATTTCCTCATTTACTGCAGTCTCCTCAGTAGGAAATACTTTCAGTTTTTTACTTTGATTCCATCAAGAAGGCATTCAGATGTGTCACACATTTGCCATAAATTCAGAATGTTAGCACTCTTTTTGCTCATTAGATCACTGTAGTAAAGCTACTGCTCACCAGGGAAAACTGCTGCTGGTATTGAAAGTGCATGTTTCAGTCTGCATGTCAGAATTTTTTAATGAAATAGAAGAGGATTTGAGAAGTCACTCAAAATGTGCCCTAATTTTTCTTTCTGCAGCACTAATCATACTTTTTATGGAAAAATGAACCCCCTCATTTTGTTCCTTTTTAAATTAAATGTTTTAAGAGTTACCACTTTAATCCAAGCAAGATGGCTTCAGGTGTGCCATAAGTTTATCATAAGTAGGACTGTTAGCGCTCTAGTAGTTCTTTGGAACACTCTGGTTAGCTGCAGTAGAACACAAAGGAATCAACTGACAGTCTCTGCCCTTGTTGGATGTACATGTTTTACTGAGAATGTCAGACTTCATTCTCACATGACTGAGAAAGATAATGTGAATTTACAGAAAATAAGCTCTCAGTTTAGCTTATAGATCACCTTCCAAACCTCTGTGGTAAAAGCATGAGAAAATATTTTTCTCTCAATCATGATATCCCAGCAGAAGGCTTTTTCACATGGTGAAATCACCTTAGAACATACCACAATTCCTAAAATGAGTATGGTACCATCAACAAATGATTTATAATGTAACTAAAGTCTTAAAACCTTCTATTAACTGCAATGCTTTTTAATGAGGTGCTATCATGTATATTGGTCCCAAGATGGCTGCCAACACTTCTTGGATGAAGTGCTGACAGCCAATCAGATCTCAGGATGAGGTGTGTGGTTAGGCTCCGCCCACATATATATATGCTTTTAGATGCTATTTTCTCAGGAAATACTGAACAGATTTACACCAGACCTGCAAAAGGCACTTCCTTGACCTTATGGCTACCTCTCTGCCGAATTTCAAGTAATTCTGTTCAGCCGTTCGGGCTGTAGCTGTGTCTAAAGGTCCTATGGAAAAATGCATGGGGAAAACGCGTTTTGGGACCCCCCTTTTTTCTCGGCCCCTGCTTGACGAATCACCCCGAGACTTTCAGGGTAGGAGCTGAACGGAGCGCACCATTAGTTTTGAAAATTTTGCGAGGATTCGTCAACCGGCGCCAAAGTTATTCAAAATAGAATTTTGAGATTTCCTATGGAAACTAGGTTGTAACTATAACTATCTACTGGCGACCGCCAGTAGATAATATATATAAAAAAATATACATATATATTATAAGAAAAATCATGCCATCTTCACAGCATGGTACACAAGCCCATCTATTCAAAAGGTACGTAAATAGCAGTTTTTCTTTACAGCAGGTAATCCAGCATAGCGCGTTTCAACCCTCCTTGGGTCTTAATCATATGCCTAACTCGACGGTCTAAACTATAAGTATAAAATGTTAAATATTTTTTTATTGAGTTTATTCTTTTTTCTACATTCATGGAGTTAATCATATGTGTAATGTGTTTGAAGTCACCACTTTTTCTTAGACTGCAGTAGGGATAGTAAAAGTATCGTCTTCATAGTTCAATACTTTCCCTATTGCTGTGCTACTTTGGAGCTGATTCCGATCCGGGTCAGAAGGGCACCGAACCCGATCTGGCCAGAAAAACTACGCGCCGTACGCGATTTTTCTGCCTGACTCGTACAGCTGTACGAGCGAGCAAGTACGATGCGAGCTACATGAAATTCACCGACCGACTCGTTTCCGGGTCGGAACAGCTCCGTATGTCTTGGTCGTTAGCTAACCGTGGAGTGCAATGGATGTGATTCACGACCGAGCCAGTACGATGCACGCGTCGGACAGCCTGTGCGAGCCGGGGTGTCCGGCTTGCAAATTGTCAGGGTGGTTGCCTTCGGGGGGCCACGTCGGACCCCTTGTCACCCACAGCTCTACGACTTGGACACAGGGGGAGACCCAAGGGTCCCCCCTAACACAGGCATGTACGGTGCGGATGGCACCGACGCATACTCACTGTAGGGGGCACACTTGTCCGCAACGCACCCATTCAGTCAATGGGAGCCCATGTACGCGTCGTACGACTGGCTCCCATTGACTTCTATGGGAGTCCGACCGAACCAAGTCCGACAGCATACGTCCGCATCGTACTCGCTCGGTCAGACTGCACACTCCGGATCTGGCTCGGTCAGAGTGTTTTCCCACCCAGATTGGAATCGGCACCTTAGAGTGGAAATAATAATTGTCACCCCTCCGATATCCAATGCTTTCCCTATTGTCGCACAAACTCGAATAGGAATTGTGAATGTTACCCTTCCAAAGTCCAACACTTTCCCTACCTTTGCACTGTTTGAAATAGACACAGTAAACTTCACCCCTCTGAAATCCAACGCTTTCCCTACTGTTGCAGAGGCTTGCGTGGGTATAGAAAAGTTTAACTCTCCAAAATTCCAGCACTGGAGTGGGAAAAGTAAATTTAATCTCTCTGAAATCCAACACTTTCCCTATTCTTGCACAAACTGGAGTGGGAATAGCACATTTTACCCCTCCAAAATCCCAAACTTTCTCTACTATTACGTTGTTTGGAGTGGGAACATTAAATGTAACCCTTACAAAGTCCAATGCTTTTCCTACAATAGTGCAGACAGGAGTAGAAATAGTAAATTTCACCCCTCCGAAGTCCAACGCTTTTCCTACTGTTGCACAGATATGAATGGGAATAGTAAATCTAACCCCTGAGAAGTACAATACTTTGCCTACTGTTGCATAAACAAGAGTGGAAACAGTATATTTAATACTTGTAGACTCCAGTGGTTTTCCTAATATTGGTTGAATAGATTTTATAGCATTAGTTGCTTATTTTTTTTAAAATATCTTATATAATTTGTTTTTACTCATAAATCTTTTTTAATGCTTATAGGTTTATGTTATATTAATTTTATTAATAATTTAAAATGTCTTACTATGAACATATTTATGTATATGTACATACATATATATTCATAATTATGAATGTAAAATATTCAAATTTAATAATGAAAAATTCACATTTTAATTAATTATATACATACAAATATATTTATCTCAATATGTTTAAAATATAAAAATGTATATAATAGAAAATACGGTCTTTTGATTAAGTATGTGGCACTATGGCCCTCAGTATGATGTCAGGTGAATCACTCCTGCTCGACACCGCATCAGCCATGGGACCGTGCGACACCCGTTCGGCAGTCCTGACTGCCTCATTAAGATGCGACCGAACACAGTTCGGTCGCATTCCTACATTTTACTATGGGAGCATGCATTCCAGCCATACACTGGCTGTAATGCATGCTCTCATAGTAAAATGGGAGGTATGGTTCATCCCTGCACCTCTTAGCAGGCACCTCAAGGTGCTTGCCACAAGGTGCAGGTTTCAACAAGAGGGCACCATAGGTGCCCCTCGTCTTCCAACCAAAGGCCTTGCACCAAACAGGGCCCTGTTGGGGCCCTCCAAAGACACTTTCTGACATGGTTTCCATATCGGACAGACCGGCATGGAAACCATGTTGGAAACCGTCATCGTATTCTCAAGGGCGGAAAGGCCTTGAGAGTCTCCGAGCAGCATCAGAACCCAGCTGGAATGACCGGCAGATTTCCTTTCCGACTGCCTCCATTGTAATGAAGCAGTCAGAAAGGAATCCAACTGGCCCATTACGATGTGGCTTGGAAGGCTCCAACTGTTGGTCAGAGCCAATAAAGTCCTTGCGTCATTACTACTTTCCATCGCCCCTGTCCTGCGCTTCATTTTAATTTTTTTTATTTTACAGAGGTTTATATAGCGCGAATTTGACCCGAATCGAGTATCAGAGTGCTTTACATAGCACCAGTTGCATTACACGAGGACATATTTTTTTTTTTTTAGGCACGGGGAGATTAAGTGATTTGCCCAGAATCACAGGATGTTCAGCGTCATTGCCGAGACTCTTACCCAGTTCCCCAGATTCGAGGTTGACCGCCCTAGCTCTTAGGCCAACTCCTCTCCCCAATTTTAATGAGCCCCCGGATCAGCCAGGTCCCGGGGGCAATCTTGTTAATATATGTAGTGGCTGCGCAGGCCCCATAGCCCTGGGGTTTATTTGTAAAATGTGTGGGGGCGCTCCTGCTCCCCCATGCTGCCCGGGGACCACCATTTCCCCAGGGCATTCCTGTTTCTGGGCGGGGAGCCTCGCAGGACCCCCCAAGCCCCGGGGACCACTACCTCCCCGGGGCTATTTTCACATTGGGAGGGGGTCAGCGGGGCCCCCCTCCAGGAGCTCTCCATGGCCCTGGGGACCACCAGCTCCCAGGGCCAGCTCCAGCAATGTCCCTGGGTGCATACACCCGGGACATTGCAGTTTGCAATGACAGGGTGGGAGCACAGCTTCCGCCCAGTCATTGCAAACACTGAGTGATGTAATATGTGATGTCATCAGCAGTGCATTGCGGGGGCATGAGTTATAGTTAGCTCAACTAACTATAACGTCCCTGAAACCTGTGTTTTTTTCAGTGAAAAAAAAAGTAAAAATAAAATACATATATATATATATATATATATATATATATTAATGCCTCTGATGAAAGAGCACGATGCTCTGAAACGCGTAAGGCAGGAGGACAGCAATTATCGGAGTAGCAGTTCCTGCTCCTTTTGAAAATAAAGGTTTGAAAAATCACTGGCTGGAGGAGTGCGTTCCTAAATGCAGGGGCATTTATTTTTGGAACATTTAAACACGGCAGGTCCAGCCGTAGGGAAGACGCACCGCCCTTCGAAATTCAAATGGGATCGTCTTTCCTGAATTAATTGGGGATGTCATGACGGCGCAGCCAGTTTGTAATTTTGGAACAGGGAATGCCACTCTGAGGCCCACTGGAGGGCACTTGGTATAGATTGAACTACACACAGCCCACTGGAGGGTAGAAAATGGCGTGAGTTAAACCACAAGTTCCAGTGTGCACCACAATGACATCTAACAAGAAAGGCACACCGGAGGCCTATAAAATGCAGAAGCACGCAGGGAACTGTGGGAGCCTGGACAATGTGTGTTTTCAAATGCCTCTGATGAAAGAGCACGATGCTCTGAAACGCGTAAGGCAGGAGGACAGCAATTATCGGAGTAGGAGTTCCTGCTCCTTTTGAAAATAAAGGTTTGAAAAATCACTGGCTGGAGGAGTGCGTTCCTAAATACAGGGGCATTTTTTTTGGAACATTTAAACACGGCAGGTCCAGCCGTAGGGAAGATGCACCACCCTTCGAAATTCAAATGGGATCGTCTTTCCTGAATTAATTGGGGATGTCATGATGGCGCAGCCAGTTTGTAATTTTGGAACAGGGAATGCCACTCTGAGGCCCACTGGAGGGCAGAGATCGGTCCTTGGTATAGATTGAACTACACACAGCCCACTGGAGGGTAGAAAATGGCGTGAGTTAAACCACAAGTTCCAGTGTGCACCACAATAACATCTAACAAGAAAGGCACACCGGAGGCCTATAAAATGCAGAAGCACGCAGGGAACTGTGGGAGCCTGGACAATGTGTGTTTTCAAATGCCTCTGATGAAAGAGCACGATGCTCTGAAACACGTAAGGCAGGAGGACAGCAATTATTGGAGTAGCAGTTCCTGCTCCTTTTGAAAATAAAGGTTTGAAAAATCACTGGCTGGAGGAGTGCATTCCTAAATGCAGGGGCATTTTTTTTGGAACATATATATGTATATATATATATATATATATATATATATATATATATATATATATATATATATATATATATATATATATATATATATATATATATATATATATTCAGTGAAAAAACCATAGGTTTCACACATGTTATAGTTAGCTGGACATTTTACTGATAAAAAACCAATGAAATTCCCCCGTTATAGTTAGTGCAGGCAACTATAACTCACGCGACCGCAATCCTCTGCTGATGCTAATACTGTATTTAGACACTTATTTGCCCATGTCTTCTTCCATTAAATTTTAGCTATACATATATTACAAATATTTTTTTTTCATAAAGACACATATGTCATCAGCAGAGGATTGCGGTCGCGTGAGTTATAGTTGCCTGCACTAACTATAACGGGGGAATTTCATTGGTTTTTTATCAGTAAAATGTCCAGCTAACTATAACATGTGTGAAACCTATGGTTTTTTCACTGAATTTGCAAGGTTTTTTAAATGCTAATTCCTAACTATAACGTGTGTGAAACCTATGGTTTTTTCAGTGAATTTGTACGGTTTTTTAAATGCTAAGTTACTGTACGCCATTCGTGGCGTGCGCGCCAACTTAACGCAGTTCGTTCCGTGTGCGCACGGTGTGCTTCGCGCACCGTGCGCGCAGAGTGAGAACGCGGTGCGCTTTGCGCACCGCGCGCCCACTTTACACAGTTAGTGCCGTGGATGGGCCATGTACGCACGATGCGCTTCGCGCACCGTGCGCACATGGAGGACACATTATGCGCTTCGTTGTGAAAGGTAAGCTTTTAACTTACCATCAAACATATATATCATCTACTGGCGGTCGCCAGTAGATAGTTATAGTTAGGACCGTGTTTCCATAGGAAATCTCAAAATTCTATTTTGAATAACTTTGGCGCCGGTTGACGAATCTTCGCGAAATTTTCAAAACTAATGGGGCGCTCAGCTCAGCTCCCACCCTGAAAGTCTTGGGGGGATTCGTCAAGCGGGGGCCGAGAAAAAAGGGGGGTCCCAAAACGCGTTTTCCCCATGCATTTTCCCATAGGACCTTTAGTCGAAGGTACAGCCCGAACGGCTGAACAGGATTACTTGAAATTTGGCAGAGAGGTAGTCCTCAGGTCAGGGATGTGCCTTTTGCACATATGGAGTCAATCTGTTCAGTCGTTCCTGAGAAAATTGCAGTTAAAAGCATATACATATCTATACCCGCGCACTGTGCGCGCACCGTGCGCGCACCCTAACGTGCACGAGCGTAATTCTGATTGGTTGTTACATGTCAGTCAACGTTCGAATCGGTCGAAATCAGGAAGTGTTGCCCGCCATTTTGTTTGTTTTCAATGCGAGAGTGAAAAAGGAAGGTGGTGAACGTGAAAAGGGGGCAGGTTAGAGAGTTCCTGACCCCCTAGCCTTTGTCAGGGGGTCCCTGAAGGACCCCGAAGGCAGAAAAAAAATGTACATTTTTTTTTTTAAATCGCAGGGGTGCGCACACCGTGCGCACACGGTGAAAAGCCATAAAAAATTTTACAAAATTTAATACGTAGTTTATTGAAAAATATATATATAAAAAAAATATTAATACATACATAACTTAGCATTTAAAAAAACGTACAAATTCACTGAAAAAACCATAGGTTTCACACACGTTACAGTTAGGAATTAGCATTTAAAAAACCTTGCAAATTCACTTAAAAAACCATAGGTTTCACACATGTTATAGTTAGGTGGATATTTCAGATAACTATAACTCACGCGACCGCCACTCTATCACAAGGATGATGTCATCAGTGTTGTCAAGAGTGATGCCACTGACCATGTCGTGAGTGATGTAATATGTGACGTCATGAGCAGAGGATTGCGGGCGCGCGAGTTACAGTTATCTGAACTAACTATAACGGTGGAATTTCATTGGTTTTTTACGAGTGAAATATCTACCTAACTATAACATATGTGAAACTTATGATTTTTTAAGTGAATTTGCAAGGTTTTTTAAATGCTAATTCCTAACTATAACGTGTGTGAAACCTATGGTTTTTTCAGTGAATATATATATATATATATATATATATATATATATATATATATATATATATATATATATATATATATATATATATATATATATATATATATATATATATTCACTTAAAAAACTATAGGTTTCACACATGCTATAGTTAGGTGGACATTTCACTCATAAAAAAACAATGAAATTCCCCCGTTATAGTTAGTTGAGATAACTATAACTCGCGCGACCGCCACTCTATCACAAGGATGATGTCATCAGTGATGTCATGAGTGATGCCACTGACCATGTCATGAGTGATGTAATATGTGACGTCATGAGCAGAGGATTGCGGGCGCGCAAATTACAGTTATCTCAACTAACTATAACGGGGCAATTTCATTGGTTTTTTACGAGTGAAATGTCCACCTAACTATACCATGTGTGAAACCTATGGTTTTTTAAGTGAATTTGCAAGGTTTTTTAAATGCTAATTCCTAACTATAACATGTGTGAAACCTATGGTTTTTTAAGTGAATATATACATATATAAACATATAAATATAATCTGCATATCTATATAAATATAAATTCATGCAAACATATACATATACATATATGCATACATATGCATGGTATGTACATGAAAGTTTGAAAAACTCTAATACAAGCAAAGCTAAAAAGCCACCTAATTACAAACATAATTGCTTTAACTTAAACGAGGGCAAGACCTATTGCATTTTCAATGCTTGTTTACTTTGATTCCATCAAGAAGGCATTCAGATGTGTCACACATTTTCCATAAATTCTGAATGGTAGCACTCTAGTTGCTCATTAGATCACTGTAGTAAAGCTACTGCTCACCAGGGAAGTCTGCTGCTGGTATTGAAAGTGCATGTTTCAGTCTGCATGTCAGAATTTTTTAATGAAATAGAAGAGGATTTGAGAAGTCACTCAAAATGTGCCCTAATTTTTCTTTTTTCCTCACTAATCATAATTTCTATGGCAAAATGAACCTCCTCATTGTGTTCCTTTTAAATTAGACTACTCACTCTCTACTACTCACTCGCTACTACTTTCTACTACTCACTCTCTACTACTCACTTTCTACTACTCTCTACTACTCTACTACTCTCTACTACTACTCTCTACTACTACCTCTCTACTACTCACTCTCTACTACTCTCTACTACTCTCTACCACCCTCTACTACTCTACTACTCACTCTCTACTACTCTCTCTCTACTACTCTCTCTCTACTACTCCCTCTCTACTACTCACTCTACTACTCTCTACTACTCACTCTCTACTACTCACTCTCTACTACTATACTACTCTCTACTACTCTCTACTACTCACTTTCTACTACTCACTCTCAACTGCTCACTCTACTACTCTGTCTACTACTCACTCTCTATTACTCTCTACTACTCACTCTACTACTCTCTACCACTCACTCTCTACTACTCTCTCTCTCTCTGCTACTCACTCTCTACTACTCACTCTACTACTCTCTACTACTCTCTCTGCTACTCACTCTCTACTACTCACTCTCTACTACTCACTCTCTACTACTTTACTACTCTCTACTACTGTCTCTACTACTCACTCTCTACTACTCACTCTCTACTACTCTCTACTACTCTCTCTCTACTACACACTCTCTACTACTTGCTCTCTACTACTCACTCTACTACTCACTCTACTACTCACTCTCTACTACTCTCTACTACTCACTGTCTACTACTCCACTACTCTCTACTACTCACTCTCTACTACTCTCTACTACTCACTCTCTACTACTCTCTCTCTACTACTCACTCTCTACTACTCACTCTCTACTACTCACTCTCTACTACTCTCTCTCTACTACTATTTACTACTCTATACTACTCACTCTACTACTTTCTACTACTCACTCTCTACTACTCTCTCTACTACTCTCTACTACTCACTCTACTACTCATTCTCTACTACTCATTCTCTACTACTCTCTCTCTGCTACTCAGTCTCCACTACTCACTCTCTACTACTCTCTACTACTCACTCCCAAATACTCACTCTCTACTACTCTCTACTACTCACTCTCTACTACTCTCTACTACTCCCTCTACTACTCACTCTCTACTACTCTCTACTACTCTCTACTTCTCACTCTCTACTACTCTCTACTACTCACTCTCTACTACTCACTCTCCTACTCTCTCCTACTCACTCTCTGCTACTCTCTCTACTACTCTCTACTACTCTCTCTCTACTCTCTACTCTCTATTACTCATCCTCTACTCTCTACCTCTCTACCTTTCTCTACCTCTCTCTCTACTACTCTCTACCTCTCTACCTCTACCTCTCTACCTCTACCTCTCTACCTCTACGTCTCTACCTCTACACCTCTACCTCTCTACCTCTCTCTACCTCTCTCTACACGCACACATATGCACATATATGCATATCCATTTAATATATGTATGTGTATATATATATATACATACATATATAAACATATATATAATCTGCATATCTATATAAATACAATATAAATGCATGCATACATATACATATATGCATATTATGTACATGAAATTTTGAAAAACACTAATAAAAGCAAAGCTAAAAAGCCACCTACTTACAAACAGAATTGCTTTAACTTAAACGAGGGCGAGACCTATTGCATTTTCAATGCTTGTTTACTTTGGTTCCATCAAGAAGGCATTCAGATGTGACACATTTGCCATAAATTAGGAATGGTAGCACTCTAGTTCCTCATTAGATCACTGTAGTAAAGCTACTTCTCACCAGGGAAGTCTGCTGCTGGTATTCAAAGTGCATGTTTCAGTCTGCATGTCAGAACTTTTTAATGACATAGAAGAGGATTTGAGAAGTCAAAATGTGCCCTAATTTTTCTTTCTGCAGCACTAGTCATAATTTCTATGGCAAAATGAACCCCCTCATTTTGTTCCTTTGCAAATTAAATGTTTTAAGTGTTACCACTTTATTCCAATCAAGATGGCTTCAGGTGTGCCATACTTTTGTCATAAGTAAGACTGTTAGCGCTCTAGTTGTTCTTTAAAACACTCTGGGATTTCTGTCATTGGGCTTTACTTGGGCTACATCTCGGTGATATTTGTGCTACATTTGGGCTCTTTTGTCTCAGGTGGCCATCTTGGGAGACTTGTTATGAAGTTTCCTAATTTCCTCATTTACTACAGTCTCCTCAGTAGGCATACTGTCAGTTTTTTACTTTGATTCAATGAAGAAGGCATTCAGATGTGTCACACATTTGCCATAAATTCAGAATGTTAGCACTCTAGTTGCTCATTAGATCACTGTAGTAAAGCTACTGCTCACCAGGGAAGTCTGCTGCTGGTATTGAAAGTGCATGTTTCAGTCTGCATGTCAGAATTCTTTAATGAAATAGAAGAGGATTTGAGAAGTCACTCAATATGTGCCCTAATTTTTCTTTCTGCAGCACTAATCATACATTCTATGGCAAAATGAACCCTCTCATTTTGTTCCTTTTTAAATTAAATGTTTTAAGAGTTACCACTTTATTCCAATCAAGATGGCTTCAGGTGTTTCATACGTTTATCATAAGTAGGAGTGGTAGCGCTCTAGTTGTTCTTTGGAAAACTCTGGGAAGCTGCAGTAGAAAAACAAAGGAATCAACTGACAGTCTCTGCCCTTGTTGGATGTACATGTTTTACTGAGAATGTCAGACTTCATTCTCACATGACTGAGAAAGATAATGTGAATTTACTGAAAATATGCTCTCAGTTTAGCTTATAGATCACCTTCCAAACCTCTGTGGGAAAAGCATGTGAAAATAGTTTTCTCTCAAACATGATTCATGATATCCCAGCAGAAGGCTTTTTCACATGGTAAAATCACCTTAGAACATACCACAATTCCTAAAATGAGTATGGTACCATCAACAAATGATTTATAATGTAACCAAAGTCTTAAAACCTTCTATTAACTGCAATGCTTTTTAATGAGGTGCTATCATGTATATTGGTCCCAAGATGGCTGCCAACACTTCTTGGATGAATTGCTGACAGCCAATCAGATCTCACAATGAGATGTGTGGTTAGGCTCCGCCCAGATATATATATGATTTTACTTTTGATTTTCTCAGGAACTACTGAACGGATTTACACCATATATTCAAAAGGCACATGCCTGACCTGAGGACTACCTCTTTGCCAAATTTCAAGTAATTCTGTTCAGCCGTTCGGGCTGTACCTTCGACTAAAGGTCCTATGGGAAAATGCATGGGGAAAACACGTTTTGGGACCCCCCTTTTTTCTCAGCCCCCGCTTGACAAATCACCCCGAGACTTTCAGGGTAGGAGCTGAGCGGAGCGCCCCATTAGTTTTGAAAATTTCACGAAGATAATTCAACCGGCGCCAAAGTTATTCAAAATAGAATTTTCAGATTTCCTATGGGAACTCAGTCTTAACTATAACTATCTACTGGCGACCGCCAGTAGATAATATATATATATATATATATATATATATATATATATATTCACTGAAAAAAAACATAGGTTTCAGAGACGTTATAGTTAGAAATTAGCATTTAAAAAACCTTAGAAATTCACAGAAAAAATCATAGGTTTCAGGGGTGTTATAGTTAGCTGCCCATTTCACTCGTACAAAACCATAGAAATTCCTCCGTTATAGTTAGTTCTGCTAACTATAACTCACGCGCCCGCAATGCACTGCTGATGATGTCACATATTGCATCATTCATGACATGGTCAGTGACATTACTGATGACATCACTGATGACATCTCAAATGACATCACTGATGACATCATCCACTGAATGTGGTTTAGTTTGAAATTTAAATATGTATTATATATATACCAATCTGTATTGAAGATTGAGTGGATATATAACTGTCTGGATGGAGGATTTAGTAGCTGTCTGACTGTCTTTTTAAGTGAGTAATTAAAAGTGTCTCACTTAATACATGGATTAGTAACTAAACTATGTGAATGTGTGCAGCACTGTCTCTGTTGTTGTATAACATGCATGTGGAAACAGTTGTTTGGGTGACTGAGTGTATTTATTTGTGTGTTGGTGAGCGAATATATGTTTTAGTTGTACATCTTCAACAAAGTAAAAAAATAAAAGGCATTGTATGTGAGAGTTGGTGTATATAAATAAGTTTGTGTAAGAGTCAGTGATTGTGAGAGTAAATATATGAATGAGTGTATAATTGTAATGGTGCTTTTCTAACATATTAACGATGAGTTACTATGTGTTTGAATAAATGAGGTGTTGTTGGATAATTGTGTAAGTGAGTAAATTTAAGTGCGATACATTTTTTTCATGAGTGAGTAGGATGACTGCATAACTGACTAAGATGACTGCTGATGTGTCAATGTCTATATATGTGTATAAGTGCATTTGATAGTGTTCTATTAATTAATGACTGCATGTATAGATGATTCTGTTGTTTAATGGGTAGTTGTGTGGGTAGACTTAGGAATCAGTGAGTGGGTATGTAGTAAATGGTATTGGTGTGTCAATGGTTTCAAATATGGTACTCTGTATTTTACAGTGAGTGATGAAAGGTTATACTAGTGTATGATGTGGTGTATCGGATTGTCAAGTGGATGATGTCATCAGTGATGTCATTTGAGATGTCATCAGTTATGTCATCAATGATGTCACTGACCATGTCATGAATGATGCAATATGTGACATCATCAGCAGTGCATTGCGGGCGCGTGAGTTATAGTTAGCAGAACTAACTATAACGAAGGAATTTCTATGGTTTTGTACGAGTGAAATGGGCAGCTAACTATAACACCCCTGAAACCTATGTTTTTTTCTGTGAATTTCAAAGGTTTTTTAAATGCTAATTTCTAACTATAACGTCTCTGAAACCTATGGTTTTTTGTCAGTGAATTTCAAAGGTTTTTTAAATGCTAACTTTTAAGTGTGATAGTAGTTATATCTATTTTTTTGTACTGATTTTCTACAGTTTTTTAACTGTTTATTTATAAATATTTTATTCATTAAATAACATTATATATTTTTCTGAAAATTGCAAAAAAACATTTTTTAATTAAAACTGAAATATTGATGAATTTTCTTGTTTTCATTTTTTATTTTAATTTATTTATACTATTTTCTTTTTTAAAAAAAATCCAATTTTTTTCGCAGTCGCGCACTTAAAGTGTACACATCACGGTGGGTGCGCGCATTCTAGCCGCCATTTTAGAAAAGTCATGAAGGATCCGAGTATGGTGTGCGACGGCTGCGTGTTTTTCAGTTACATCATATACGTTTAATATCACGTGATATGTGCGATTGGTATGCGACCAGTTTGCGACTCCTGCTCCCGCGCATTCGCGACACATGCGCATTACGGTACGAGATGTTTGTGCGCTTGCAGGTCCCGCGTGACATCATATACGTGCTGGGGCGCGCTGGGTGCGCGACTCCCGCAAAAAAAATGTATGTTCCAAAATGATATGTATGTGTCTTTAATATACATATTAAGGCAAGAGATTATGTAAGATATTCATCAAAATAATATATTTGTACTTATAAGAAACTTATATTATTTTTAAATATATTTTCGCGAAGTCGGGTGCGTGCATCATGAGTGCAGAAAACCAGGTCAGCAGAGCTGCTGTAGAGCCAGAGAACCAAATCAGCAGAGCTGCTTTAGAGCCATAGAACCAGGTCAGCAGAGCTGCTTTAGAGCCAGAGAACCAGGTCAGTAGAGCTGCTCTAGAGCCTAAGAACCAGGTCAACAGAGCTGCTCTAGAGCCAGAGAACCAGGTCAGCAGAGCTGCTGCAGAGCCAGAGAAACCAGGTCAGTAGAGCTGCTTTAGAGGGAGAGAACCAGGTCAGCAGAGCTTCTATAGAGCCAGAGAACCATGTCAGAAGAACTGCTTCAGAGCCATAGAATTGGGTCAACGGAGCTGCTTTAGAGCCAGAGAACCAGGTCTGCAGAGCTGTTGTAGAGCCAGAGAACTAGATCAGCAGAGCTGCTCTTTAGCATAAGGAACTAGGTCAGAAGAGCTACTCTAGAGCCAGAGGACCAGGTCAGCAGACCTGCTGTAGAGCCAGAGAAACCAGGTCAGCAGAGCTGCTTTAGAGAGAGCGAACCAGGTCAGCAGAGCTGCTTTAGAGCCAGAGAACCAGGTCAGCAGAGCTGCTCTAGCTGACACTGACTGACTGACACTGACTGACTGACACTGACTGACTGACACTGACTGACACTGATTGACACTGACTGACACTGATTGACTGACACTGACTGACTGATTGACTGACACTGACTGACTGACACTGATTGACTGACACTGACTGACACTGATTGACTGACACTGACAGACTGACTGACACTGACTGACTGACATTGACTGACACTGACTGACTACTCTCTACTACTCTACTACTGACTCTCTACTACTCTCTACTACTCTCTCTCTACTACTCACTCTCTACTACTCACTCTCTACTACTCTCTACTACTCACTCTCTACTACTCACTCTCTACTACTCTCTACTACTCACTCTCTACTACTCACTCTCAACTACTCACTCTCTACTACTCTCTCTCTACTACTCACTCTCTACTACTCTCTCTCTACTTCTCTCTACTACTCACTCTCTACTACTCACTCTACTACTCTCTACTACTCACTCTCTACTACACTCTCTCTACTACTCACTCTCTACTATTCACTCTCTACTACTCACTCTCTACTACTCGCTCTCTACTACTCAGTCTCTACTACTCGCTCTCTACTACTCTACTACTCTCTACTACTCTCTCTACTACTCACTCTCTACTACTCACTCGCTACTACTCTCTACTTCTCTCTCTCTACTACACACTCTCTACTTCTTGCTCTCTACTACTCACTCTACTACTCACTCTCTCCTACTCCCTACTACTCACTCTACTACTCACTCTCTACTACTCTCTACTACTCACTCTCTACTACTCCACTACTCTCTACTAATCACTCTCTACTACTCACTCTGTACTACTCTCTACTACTCACTCTCTACTACTCTCTACTACTCACTCTCTACTATTCTCTCTCTCCTACTCACTCTCTACTACTCACTCTCTACTACTCTCTCTCTACTACTCTCTACTACTCTATACTACTCACTCTCCACTACTCACTCTCTACTACTCTCTACTACTCACTCTCTAATACTCACTCTCTACTACTCTCTACTACTCACTCTCTACTACTCTCTACTACTCCCTCTACTACTCACTCTCTACTACTCTCTACTACTATCTACTTCTCACTCTCTACTACTCTCTACTACTCACTCTCTACTACTCACTCTACTACTCTCTCCTATTCACTCTCTGCTACTCTCTCTACTACTCTCTACTACTCTCTCTCTACTCTCTATTAATCATCCTCTACTCTCTACCTCTCTACCTTTCTCTACCTCTCTCTCTACTACTCTCTACCTCTCTACCTCTACCTCTACCTCTCTACCTCTACGTCTCCACCTCTACACCTCTACCTCTCTACCTCTCACTACCTCTCTCTACACGCACACATATGCACATATATGCATATGCATTTATATATATGTATGTGTATATATTACCTACTGGCGGTCGCCAGTAGGTAGTTATAGTTAGGAACCCTTTTCCATAGGAAAACCTCAACATTCTATTTTGAATAACTTTGGCGCCGGTCGATGAATCCTCGCGAATTTCTCAAAATAGGTGGGGCGCTACGCTCCGCTCCTACCCTGAAAGTCTCGGGGGGATTCGTCAAGCGGGGGCTGAGATAAAAGGGGGGTCCCAAAACACGTTTTTCCCATGCATTTTTCCATAGGACCTTTAGAACGAGCTACAGCCCGAACGGCTGAACAGAATTACTAGAAATTTGGCAGAGAGGTAGTCCCTAGGTCAAGGAAGTGCCTTTTGTAGGTTTGGTGTAAATCTGTTCAGTAGATTCTGAGAAAATAGCCTTTAAATCAATATATATATCTGAGCCCGCTTACGGTACGCTTACCGTACGCTTACCGTAAGCGTACGGTGGCGTGCGCGAGCGCGATTCTGATTGGCTCTTAGATCTTAGTAACCATTCGAATCGGCCGAAACCAGGAAGCGGCGTCCGCCATTTTGTCTCTCGCATTGAGAGTTATTTCTCAAACTTGATGCCCAAAAACATGTTACGGGGCATTTTTGACAACTCCCTCCCACACAGTCATGTTGAGGGAGTCCCCAAACATCCCCCAAGAGCAAAAACGGTTTTATTTTTTTTTCGGCAATTTCGCCGAGTACGCTTACCGTACGCTTACCGTAAGCGTACGGTAAAAAAAAAAAAAAAAAAAACACTATCCACACTTACCCCACCCCCTGTGCTTTTGGTGGCCGGAGGCCACCAAATGTACAAGGCTTATTAATAGGTAAAAAAAAAAATTTTTGGCAACATGAAATTATAAAATCGAAATAAAAAAAACACTATCCACATTGACCCCACCCCCTGTGCTTTTGGTGGCCGAAGGCCACCAAATGTACAGGGCTTATTAAAGTTGATAAAAACCATGCACGGAACGAACTGCGTTAAGTGGGCGCGCACGCCTCGAATGGCGTAAAGTAACTTAGCATTTAAAAAACCGTACAAATTCACTGAAAAAACCATAGGTTTCACACACGTTATAGTTAGGAATTAGCATTTAAAAAACCTTGCAAATTCACTGAAAAAACCATAGGTTTCACACATGTTATAGTTAGCGGAAATTTTACTGATAAAAAACCAGTGAAATTGCTCCGTTATAGTTAGTGCTGGCAACTATAACTCACGCGACCGCAATCTTCTGCTGATGACATATGTGTCTTTATGAAAAAAAAATATTTGTAATATATGTATAGCTAAAAATGTATGGAAGAAGACATGGGCAAATAAGTGTCTAAATACAGTATTAGCATCAGCAGAGGATTGCGGTCGCGTGAGTTATAGTTGCCAGCACTAACTATAACGGGGCAATTTCACTGGTTTTTTATCAGTAAAATTTCCGCTAACTATAACATGTGTGAAACCTATGGTTTTTTCAGTGAATATATATATATACATACATATATAAACATATATATAATCTGCATATCTATATAAATACAAATATAAATGCACGCATACAAATACAAATATGCATGTTATGTACATGAAATTTTGAAAAACACTAATAAAAGCAAAGCTAAAAAGCCACCTAATTACAAACAGAATTGCTTTAACTTAAACGAGGGCTAGACCTATTGCACTTTCAATGCTTGTTTACTTTGGTTCCATCAAGAAGGCATTCAGATGTGACACATTTGCCATAAATTCTGAATGGTAGCACTCTAGTTCCTCATTAGATCACTGTAGTAAAGCTACTGCTCACCAGGGAATTCTGCTGCTGGTATTCAAAGTGCATGTTTCAGTCTGCATGTCAGAACTTTTTAATGAAATAGAAGAGGATTTGAGAAGTCAAAATGTGCCCTAATTTTTCTTTCTGCAGCACTAGTCATAATTTCTATGGCAAAATGAACCCCCTCATTTTGTTCCTTTCTAAATTAAATGTTTTAAGTGTTACCACTTGATTCCAATCAAGATGGCTTCAGGTGTGCCATACTTTTGTCATAAGTAAGACTGTTAGCGCTCTAGTTGTTCTTTAAAACACTCTGGGATTTCTGTCATTGGGCTATACTTGGGCTACATCCCGGTGATATTTGTGCTACATTTGGGCTCTTTTGTCTCAGGTGGCCATCTTGGGAGACTTGTTATGAAGTTTCCTAATTTCCTCATTTACTACAGTCTCCTCAGTAGGCATACTGTCAGTTTTTTACTTTAATTCAATGAAGAAGGCATTCAGATCTGTCACACATTTGCCATAAATTCAGAATGTTAGCACTCTAGTTGCTCATTAGATCACTGTAGTAAAGCTACTGCTCACCAGGGAAGTCTGCTGCTGGTATTGAAAGTGCATGTTTCAGTCTGCATGTCAGAATTCTTTAATGAAATAGAAGAGGATTTGAGAAGTCACTCAAAATGTGCCCTAATTTTTCTTTCTGCAGCAGTAATCATACATTCTATGGCAAAATTAACCCTCTCATTTTGTTCCTTTTTAAATTAAATGTTTTAAGAGTTACCACTTTATTCCAATCAAGATGGCTTCAGGTGTGCCATACGTTTATCATAAGTAGGAGTGGTAGCGCTCTAGTTGTTCTTTGGAACACTCTGGGAAGCTGCAGTAGAACACAAAGGAATCAACTGACAGTCTCTGCCCTTGTTGGATGTAGATGTTTTACTGAGAATGTCAGACTTCATTCTCACATGACTGAGAAAGATAATGTGAATTTACAGAAAATATGCTCTCAGTTTAGCTTATAGATCACCTTCCAAACCTCTGTGGGAAAAGCATGTGAAAATAGTTTTCTCTCAAACATGATTCATGATATCCCAGCAGAAGGCTTTTTCACATGGTAAAATCACCTTAGAACATACCACAATTCCTAAAATGAGTATGGTACCATCAACAAATGATTAAAACCTTCTATTAACTGCAATGCTTTTTAATGAGGTGCTATCATGTATATTGGTCCCAAGATGGCTGCCAACACTTCTTGGATGAAGTGCTGACAGCCAATCAGATCTCACAATGAGATGTGTGGTTAGGCTCCGCCCAGATATATATGTGATTTTACTTTTGATTTTCTCAGGAACTACTGAACGGATTTACACCATATATGCAAAAGGCACATGCCTGACCTGAGGACTACCTCTTTGCCAAATTTCAAGTAATTCTGTTAAGCCGTTCGGGCTGTACCTTCGACTAAAGGTCCTATGGGAAAATGCATGGGGAAAACGTGTTTTGGGACCCCCCTTTTTTCTCAGCCCCCGCTTGACGAATCACCCCGAGACTTTCAGGGTAGGAGCTGAGCAGAGCGCCCCATTAGTTTTGAAAATTTCATGAATATAAGTCAACCGGCGCCAAAGTTATTCAAAATAGAATTTTCAGATTTCCTATGGGAACTCGGTCCTAACTATAACTATCTACTGGCGACCGCCCGAAAGCTCACACCATCCGGTCTACAATGCGACTCGCCTTGTGCTCTATCAATTACTGTTTATGCCGCCGACGCGTTTCGAGGAAACACTCCTCTTCTTCCTGGGCAGTTGCACAAAATGAGACATTGCAAGCTCACAATTGAATCATTTCCAGCATTTTTTATTTTTACTATTGCCCCCCACGGGCTTTGCTTAGTGCATACTTTATAATGCTTCTTGGGATAGGAAGTCCCAATTGTGAGCCAAAAATTGTTCCTTAAGTAGGTGGAATGCACATTTTAAATAAAAGCTTGATTAACCTTTGTAGGATGAAGAGCTCAAATTGGGCAGTGGGTAGTGTGGGAGATGGATGCAAATATTAACGTATCTATCAGGGGGGGCTGGCTACTTGCAAGTTCCTTCTCAGAGCAGCAGATGTGTTAGCGCAAGATAGCTCAGACAAAGAACCTTTCATCCTTACAGAAACGTCTCCTGGTGCATTCATACAGGATGTGTACAAAGGCCAGTCGTGGGTGTTGTGGGATGTCTGCGACCCTGGTCATCATGGATGAGATGCCCAGCCCATGGCACATGGGCGGGTTCACTGTGTGTTATGTTGCAAAACAGCTGCCCCTCCCTCCAACGAGCCCCCACACTTTTGTGCGCTGCACTGTTGTATCCCGTGCACTCCTACGGCACACCTTTGCAATGTCTATTGGCGCATGTCCTGCAGCATTTCAATCACACCGTGACACTGCCGTTTGGAGGTGGTGCATGCCACTTTACAACATCGACTGCTTGTGGCAGCCACAGCAGAACACAGAGACATACTTACCGAACTTCTTGCACACGGACATATGTGAGACCCCCCGTTCCCTTTGCTGCTTGTGCATGCAGGAGGATGCGTGCGTAGCTACATCTCCAGGCTCACTGCCTACACTGAGTTGACATGGTAACGTCTGCTGAAGACAGCACACTGTGATGTTGCAGGGCTGGTGCCTATCATGCTAACACAATGACCACACGGACATACTTGCTCAGATGAGGGTTCGGGGGCGTTGGCGGTCCTGGGGTTGTTACGAGGAGTGTTATGGCCCTCATGGGTATCCGTGTATCATGCTCATTGACTCTATTGCACCTGTGGGTGTTCAGGTGTGGCTCTTGCCTGTGTTCCTTTTCATGCTGCAGGTAGTCATCCTGCTTAACACCAGCAGAAAGCATGTGTAAAATCTCTGGTGCTAATGCGGCTTAGCGCTGGAATTTGTTTCGCTTCGTACTTTTTGGCTTTCGTTGTGAAAGTTGTGATGTGGTTTTTTCGTGTACAGAAAAATAAACAAACTGGGCAGTGTATCCCGTCAAGATCCAGCACCTGACCCACTATTCCCAATCAATATAAATACAATGAGATTTCTTTATTGATTTTGTGTGTACACTGTAAATGCACCCACTACCACAGTGGAATTCAATACAGGATTTTAGTAATTAGAATAGATCGCAAAGGTGCACCTCGTGTGTTTTTGCACGGGAACGCCTACTCTGCATCTCATTATCAGCACTTTAATGCAACTAAAGTTGAGATAAATCTAACACACTATTCAGAAGCTGGTGCAAACTGCAGACATCACCAGTATTTCCGCGATAACTGCCCCAAAATTTAACGCCATGGTGGACACCACAAATAACAGTAATAAGAATGAGTAAGTGTGACACAGCACTTAAGTAACAACCAAAAACGTTATTGAAATTTAACAAACTCAACATAAAACAACAAGGCGGAAGACTCCTGTCGGGTCCATCAATGTTGATGACACAGCCTGGAAAATAAAGCACAAAATAAGGACGTGTGTAATGCACATATCAGAGGAGTGAAACACAGAGAAAGAGAGAAGAGAAAAAAGCCAGAGAGAAAAAGAGAGGGAAGGAAAGAAAGGGAGTGAGAAAGGGAGAAGGGAGAGAGAGAGAGATAGAAGGAAAGGAAAGAAGAGAGTGAGAGAGAGAGTGAAGAGAGGGAAGTGAGAGAGAGAGAGAGAGAGAGAGAGAGAGAGAGAGAGAGAGAGAGAGAGAGACACTGCCACCCCTGCGCAGCCATGACCAAATAATTACCTGCTGCCACCGGAGTGTCTACCAGTGGGCACTCCACGTGCCCGTCAAAGCTCCGTGGCCCAGCACATCTCACAGATGTCGCTGAGTCCTGAGTCATCAATGGCGGAGACCACATCAGCTTTTGGGGCTGCTAACCCTTTGCAACGCAAGTCAGCGCCATGTGGTGGTAGGCCGCTGACGGCCATACAACTTAGGGTGCGACTAACCCTGTGCAACTTAAGTCAGCGCCACGTGGTGGTAAGCCCCTGATGGCCACATCACTTCAGGTGGCACTAACCCTGTGCAAGTCAAGTCCGCGCCAAGTGGCAGTAGGCCCCTGATGGCCATGCAGCTCAGGGTACGACTAACCCTCTGCGCAACTCTTCATGGACTCTTTATGATTCAGACCCGAGGAGCGTCCGCCATCCAGTCACCACTGGCAATAAAGGATGTGACGTTGTCGATCCATTATATTTGTGTGGTCACATGGCCTGTGGCGTATGTGCCGGATGGGTGTGGTGTGTGTCCAAACCTGCCCTCAGTGAGTGGCCGTGAGATGTTGACAACTAGAGCACTGACCTGCACACCAACAGTGAGTACGCCTGCATCAGGTAGCTATGTGGGGGTATGAAAACGTGTTTTCTCAATGGATTTTCCATCTGAAACTTTAGACAAGGCTACAGGTCAAACTGCTGAACGGAATTACGCCACATTTGGCAGGGAGCAAGGTCTTGGTCCAGAAAGCGGGCTTTCTCGCATCGAATGAAAATATAAAAGAAAGGTCTTGGGGGCAGTTTAATATACCGGACCTCTGTTTCTGCAAGATAACTCTTTCACGCTGCCTCTGCCCAACCTCACCACTTCACAGCTATGCTGTTAGAAGCCAGTCCGTCGGGTCGTAGCTCTCTACCTTTGCGAGCTAGTACGATACAGTGCCTGCAAACTACTACGGTGCTGTTCCTTTGGGAGCGGGCGGCTCGTAGTACTGCGTCTGTGAGTTGATCGGACGGGCCGCAGTTGTCCCTCTGCGAGCCTGGGTGCGAACTGTTCATAAGTCACACTACATAGGCATTGAAAAGCCATTTTGTGATTCAGTCGTCAGCTGGCATCAGTCCGAGGCATTTCATATCGGAGTTCTTTCTGTGAGAGATACCCCTTTCATGCTGCCTCTCCCCACATCAGCAGGTAACGCACCCTCTTCCCACATTACCAACATACCCCCAACACCCTTCTTGGGCCCAGAATTTTCCCTGTGCGGTTGGACAAACAAGAGTCTTAGTAATGTATAGATTTACATATAAAACATTTTATTTAAACAAAACAACAACTAAAACTGAAGGGAGTCTGGTGCTGTGGTCGCTGCCACGAAGATGGGGTTACTGTCATTCAGGACTCAGGACACAGTTCCACATGTGGGATCGACTTGTATTGAGCAGGGTTAGTGGCACCACGCGTTGCGCCTTGTGTTGTACAGGGTTAGTGGCACCACGTGGCACCGGCCTTGCATATGGAAATATGCCTGACTGATAAAAGGGAGTATGCTGCTGTGGTCGCTGCCATCGACTTGGGGTCACTTTCTCAGGACACAGTTCCACATGTGAGATTGTTTGGCTTGTGTTGAACAGGATTAGTGGCCGTAGTGTAGGCCAGAGGTAGTGGTGAGCAAGGTCCCACAGCCACATGCATAGGTTGGTGGTCGCTGCCACGGACTTGGGGTCACTGCCATTCAGGATTCAGGACACAGTTCCACATGTGGGATCGGCTTGTGTTGAACAGGGTTAGTAGCACCATGTGTAACCGGCCTTGCATATGGAAATATGCCTAACTGATCAAAGGGAGTATGCTGCTGTGGTCGCTGCCACGGACATGGGGTCACTGCCATTCAGGACTCAGTACACAGTTCCACCTGTGGGATCGGCTTGTGTTGAACAGAGTTAGTGGCACCACATTTCACGACTTTTGTTGAACAGGGTTAGTGGCACCATGTATCAAAAATTCGAATTGCGAGCTCTGTTGCCCGCAGTGTACAGTGTTATTGAGTGTTTGTTGGCACTTGAAGATGAATTTGTTGATTGTACTAAAGCTATAACTGATATAAAAAGTTCTTGAAGCAAGGATATTGAAAGGATATTATGTAGGTTTTAGGCATGTGATAGTTACTTGCCTAGTGGACTCTGCAATTAATGAATGAAGATTTAATTTTGATTGTGAGCCCTACTGACCGCAGTGTAGGCTTATCATGAAAAGATGAAATATGTATATAATACACTGTCGACGTGTATGAGCCTGTGATGCTGCTTGGTACGGATGGACCGCAGTGGGAGCTATGTCTTTTGCCTACTGCTTCATCTGCAATCGTGACTATATCTGAATTGTGAGTTCTGCTGACCGTAGTGTAGGCCAGAGGTAGCGGTGAGCAAGGGCCCACAGCCACATGCATAGGTTGGTGGTCACTGCCACGGACTTGGGGTCACTGCCATTCAGGATTCAGGACACAGTTCCACATGTGGGATCGGCTTGTGTTGAACAGGGTTAGTGGCACCATGTGTCAAAAATTCGAATTGCGAGCTCTGTAGCCCGCAGTGTAGAGTGTTATTGAGTGTTTGTTGGCACTTGAAGATGAATTTGTTGATTGTACTAAAGCTATAACTGATATAAAAAAAAGTTCTTGAAGCAAGGATACTAAAAGGATATTATGTAGGTTTTAGGCATGTGATAGTTACTTACCTAGTGGACTCTGTAATTAATGAATGAAGATTTAATTTAAATTGTGAGCCCCACTGACCGCAGTGTAGGCTTATCATGAAAAGATGAAATATGTATATAATACACTGTCGAAGTGTATGAGCCTGTGATGCTGCTTGGTGCGGATGGACCGCAGTGGGAGCTATGTCTCTTGCCTACTGCTTCATCTGCAATCGTGACTGTATCTGAATTGTGAGTTCTGCTGACTGTAGTGTAGGCCAGAGGTAGCGGTGAGCATAGGTTGGTGGTCGCTGCCACGGACTTGTTGTCACTGCCATTCAGGATTCAGGACACAGTTCCACATGTGGAATCGGCTTGTGTTGAACAGGGTTAGTAGCACCACGTGTCACCGGCCTTGCATATGGAAATATGCCTAAATGATCAAAGGGAGTATGCTGCTGTGGTCGCTGTCACGGACTTGGGGTCACTGCCATTCAGGACTCAGGACACAATTACACATGTGGGATCGGCTTGTGTTGAACAGGGTTAGTGGCACCACGTGTCGCCGGCCTTGCATATGGAAATATGCCTAAATGATCAAAGGGAGTATGCTGCTGTGGTCGCTGTCACGGACTTGGGGTCACTGCCATTCAGGACTCAGGACACAATTACACATGTGGGATCGGCTTGTGTTGAACAGGGTTAGTGGCACCACGTGTTGCTGGCCTTGTATATGGAAATATGCCTAACTAATCAGAGGGAGTCTGGTGCTGTGGTCACTGCCATGAACTTGGGGTTACTGCCATTTAGGACTCAGGACACAGTTACACATGTGGGATCGTTTGGCTTGTGTTGAACAGGGTTAGTGGCACCACGTGTCACCAGCGTGTGTTGAACAGGGTTAGTGGCACCATGTGTTACGGCTTGCGTTGAATTTTGCCTGAATAAGTCCACATGGTGATGACTTGTGGCACCTGAAGCACTCAGCGTGTGCGCACCCTGTGATGATGTGTGGTCCAGGCTGGCCTCACTGGTAGCAATGTCTTTACATGCTTTGAAAGAATCTTCATAGCAGTCAAAATCTCCAAGTAATTCCATTTCAGTCCTCCAAGGTTTGAAAAGTTGGAGAAGAGTAAATAGAAAAACTCTCTCTTATCTGGAGTATCACAACTTAATTTCCTGTGATTAGTCACATTTCCTTTGGCATTCTTTAAGAAACATCCATCAGATCCAATTACAGCATATTTCCCTTTATTTATTTTCACTGTAACCTTTTTTCTAAAACTATAATGTTGCACTATTTCATATAGACATATGTTTTCCAGGTATGGACTTCTATTTGGATAGTATGCTAGGAACAGGAATTAAGTTATCTGCAACATATTGTATGTCCATATTTGCATTCCACATCTTCAAAATTACTGGATTGTAATCATTAATGTTTTTGATTCTTCTGTACTTTTTATATTATAACTTTTTTTGGGTGATTTTTGAGTGATAGTATGCCTCACTGCTGACATAAAACTGTTCACTCTTCCTTGCGATGACTTATGGTGCAGTGACTTAGTAGTACCTTTGGCGCTCAGCTTGTACGTATACTGCGATGATGCGTTGTCCGGGAGGGCTGCATTCGGAGCAATGTCTTTTGTCTATTGAATTCTGCCTCAGTAAGGCGATGTGTCGATGTCGTGTGGGGCACTGGGTTAGTAGTACCTTTAGCGCTCAGCGTGTACGTACTCTGCAATGATGCGTTATCCGGGAGGGCCGATTCGGACCAATGTCTTTTGTCTATTGAATTCTGCCTCAGTAAGGCGATGTGGCGATGTCTTGTGGTGCACTGATTTAGCAGTACCTTTGGTGCTCAGCGTGTACGCACCCTGCGATGATGCGTTGTCCAGGGGGCCGCTCTCTGACCAATGTGTTTTGTCTATTGAATTCTGCCCCAGTAAGGTCATGTGGCGATGACTTGTGGTACACTGAGTTAGTGGCAAATGAAGTACTCAGCGTGGGTGCACCCTGGTATGATGCGTGTTCCGAAAGGGCCGCACTGGGAGCAATGTATCTTGCGTACTGCACTGCGTCATCTGCAATCGCTACTCCATCTCAATTGTGAGGTCTGCTGTCCGCAGTGTAGATTGAAGACAGTAGTCTGTACAGACATAAGTCTGCTGTGCAGCTGGGTTCGCAGGGGGCCTGTGTCGAGGAGAGCCGCGGTCACGGCGGCAGCCTCGTGGCAGGGTGAGGCCCGCTGCTCTGGCACAGTCGTTTGTCTTCACAGTTCACAAGTGAACCACAGCCCCGGCCTATTTATTCAGACTCCTACACTGAAGTGGCATACGTCGGACCAGCCCACTCCGGTTACCTTTATGCTTACAGGGGGGGACAATACAGCTACATGACTGAGATCGTCCCTAGTGTTTGACGTAACATGGTTGGGTCCACTGTCCACAACACTACAAGCACCAGTAGTATTTGTGCACATGGAGAGGTGTGTGTTCTGCATACTGAGATGTGTCCAGCACATCACCGCTACACTTTGCATTGTGTGCATTGTTATTCATGGGTGAATTGCTTCCTTCACATATAGTTTGTTCACACCTGTCCCAATAATCAGCTATTGTGTGGCTGAGGGGCCATGCCGTTTTTGAAACGTTCGCTGTCTTGTTCTGCGCTGCCTCAGTGGTAGGGGGGGTCCTGGGGGTGGTGGTGGTTGTTGTGGCGTTCTTGGGTGTCGGAGCTGCTTCATCAGTAGGTCTATGACATGTGTTGGTCTTCAGATGTGGCTCTGGGCTAGGCTCCCTTTCATACTGTATGTAGTTGTTTAATATTTAAAAAACAAGAAGACATTAAATAATAAATAAAGAAAATACAAAAACAATTTTTAGGATATTAAAGTTACAAAATATCACTTTTTTTTTTCAAAATTACTGAGAAAAACATAGGTTTTATGAACATTATAATTAGAAATTAGCATTTAAAAAACCTTTGAAATTCACTGAAAAAAACATAGGTTTCAGGCACGTTATAGTTAGAAATTAGCATTTATAAAACCTTAGAAATTCACTGAAAAAACCATCGGTTTCAGGCACGTTATAGTTAGAAATTAGCATTTAAAAAACCTTAGAATGTCACTGAAAATACCATAGGTTTCAGGGACGTTATAGTTAGTTGGACATCCGAATCATATAAAACCATGGAAATTCGCCCCATTTGAGTTGAGCTAACTATAACTTGCGTGTCCGCAATGCACTGGTGATGACGTCACATGTTACATCACTCATGACGTGGTTAGTGACATCACTGATGACATCACTGATGACATCTCAAATGACATCACAGTTTGTCTTACGTCTGTCTTAAGATTGTCTTAAGTCTGTCTTAAGTCAAACTTAAGTCAAACTTAAGACAAAATCCTAACTTTGCTACTACTAAATGCCTTCTGTGAATACCAAAAGTAGTAGGACAGACTTAAGACAGACTTAAGACAGACTTAAGACAAACTTAGGACAGACTTAAGACAGACTTAAGACAGACTTAAGACAAACTCAAGACAGACTTAAGACAGACTTAAGACAAACTTAAGACAAAATCCTAACTTTAGTACTACTAAATGCCTTCTGTGAATACCAAAAGTAGTAAGTTTAGGATTTTGTCTTAAGTTAGTTCTGTGAATCGGACCCAATATTTTTGTCTATTGTTTGATGATATTAGTGTCAAAGATATTTTTATCATTATAAGTAGCGAAGCACAATATTATGGTAGACAATATTTTATGCACAATATTTTTGTCAACAGTATTGTTTATCATGATATTGTATCAATGATCTTTTCTTTCTTTCAACCCATTGTGAAAACAAGAGTGAATGATGCTTCTTCCCAGACCTTCTATCGTAGCTATGCTTGAAACACTTCAGTGTGCACATAAGTATGGTAAATGTACTTGCAAATGTTGTGAACTGAAGCTAATTCATACCTGAGTCGAAGTGATTCATAATTCTTATTGACACTTCACTGATACAGCTCGGGACATCTAGAAGTGGCACTTATAGATATCATAAGAGTATACTAGTTCTTCACATAGACGTATATTGCACAGCTATTTTACTGCAGCTATTTCATGATCTTTTCTATATGAATAAGGCATTGCTTGCAAAAGTTGCTTCCATGTACAGGCATAACTATGATTGAATTCTCAAAAATCCCCTTTGAGAGTCAACCTTTATGTGGGCATATTGTATTCAAGCATACTTGCGCTGCATGCACCTAGGCCCCAGTGGTCATTCCCAGATCTCTCTAAGCACTGACCAGGAAAAGCCAAGGCAAATAAGATGAACACTCACCTAGTCTTATCCTAATCACAAATAGTTTCCAACAAATTTGCCACACTCACGTTCATTGATAATGTGGAACTGACAGTTTCTGGGGTGAATGTTGTACCATGAGCCCAATTCACAAAAGTATATTTGGTTGTGAATGTGAGTTTACGTGAAAATTCATAATTCTTGCATATGTGTTGAGTTCTCTGCACCCATAAATCACAATAAAGAGGTGGGGAAATGGATGTTTCAAGGTGTAGCTAACCTTGAAATTTTGTGAATGTCCACAACCAGAGAAGGAGTTTAACTCCAGCCAAGTACTTTCCCATGTTCGGAAGGGGAATAGAGAAAAATGGAATGGATCAAACCCTGTTTCGGTCGAGGTGCATGGGAAGAACTTTCTCAATGGGAGAAATATTTTCCCTGTGGAGGATAAAATGTGTGCATATTAATATTGGATCCGAGTCCTCCTTAACAGAGTTCTCTGCGACAGTGAACTCTTCACAACGGGAAATACAATCCTGTTGTAAATGTCACATGGCCTTCCTTAAGTATGCCTGGAAGAAAGTACCAGCTATGCAGAAGTACTTCTGCCAGTGGTGGGTGGAATTTGAAGGCGTTGGGGGGGCGGGTGACGGGGAAAGGTGAGGAGGGAAAGAAATTAAAAAAATACACACTTACCTGTCTGCCGCTGTGTACCACCATTGCTGCCGTCTACTCTCTGTCCTCTTCCCCAGTTCCAGGGCAGGAAGCAGGATGCACCCGGCTCCCTGCCTCCCGATAGCTAATCACAATGCTGCAATGAATAGTTGTGATTGGTCTGAGCACCGTGGATCAGCACTCAACCAGAGAATGGGAGGCTGGGCATGTTCTCCGTGCAGGTTGTAATGGAGCTTGCATGGAGAACACGCAAAGTGCACATGAATGTTTGGCCGGCCCCAGAGGACCAGCCAAACATTCAGGCGCACTTTAGGGAGTGCAAACCACTCCTCCCCTAGCAGCTCTGCCCCATCCTGCCCGCAAAGCTGCGGCAACAAGGAAAAAATAAAATGATAATAACTTATTATTATTTTAGCAGCTTAAAAGCAGTGGGGCGACCCTCCTCCAAGTCAGTAGAGGAGCCGCCATTGACTTCTGCAAATTTTAGTGTCTTCCAGAAAAACATAAAATCACATCTAGGTGAAGGTGGAGATCTGTACTCGTAATCTTCCAACTTTCTTTAAAAATCGGTTTCTATGCTCGGGAAAGAGCCCAAAATTCATAACTACATCATGACTGCGTGACAAGCACACAAATATAAGCCTTGTATGAATTTTTAGCAAACACGGCAAGCATGACCTAGTATTGTGGGGCTTTCAGTTTAACTTTTACCAGTGTAAGTATGGTTTCAAAAACCTGGCAAAGAAAAGGTTGTTTGCTAAAAAGCAAGTAGCTGATGGTGTCACAAATGGCAGGGGCCACTTGATAGCTATTCTGAATCTGAACAGTTGATAGGGTTGATTTAGAAAAGGGAGATTTCCCACCTCATTACAGATTAACCGCATTTTACACATACTCGATAATTTGCTGATTTTAGAAAAATATTGTTTATAGCTCAAACAGATCAAAAGCTACTGACACTGACAAGTGCTGCTGCACAATGGAAGGTAATTTGCAATGATAGACTTACCACTTGTAGTTGCTTATAGCTGTATTTAGGTATCAAGTTAGTAACAATAAGGTGAAACCGTAGCTCAAATATATTTTAAAATGACAAAAGAATAAAGTAATACTAACACAAGATGTGCCATACGACGCCAGATAGTTTGGCATTTCTTGTTGCATTATTTAGTCAATCATGCCACATAATTTGGCCCTCCACTGCCACATAATTCGAGCTGCCCTGGATAAAAGTTGTTAAACATGCTTTTAATAAAAGGTTAAACTCAATCAAAAGAAAGCATTGTAACGGCAAATGGCATAAAGCTCCTACCATGCACAAGTCACTCAGGCCTAGGGTAGGTACACACTGGGTTAGGACTAAGAAAGCACTCATTGCGAATTTCATATTCTTAGTCAGCTAATAAATCAGCTAACTATGAATGCTTAAAACATAGATTACGCAAACACCAGTATTTTCTAACCATGCATAGGAGTAAACTAACTCCTGCTAACTACTGCTGTTTTAATGACCAAGGACATAAACCTTTATTCCTTTTGCAATATTTCCCATCTAATGTCTGGTTTCACACTCTGACCCTCATTACTAATTGGCTGATAAGTTCCGATATGTTCAGTAGCTCCTGTTACCACACATATCCAAATTATAAATTTTGCATTTTCTAATCACACCTGGTATATGCCGGGGGTGATAACTATGCATTGCCTGTTAAATCACCGTCGGTTAAACCTTCAAGAATATAATGGGAGAAAATGTCTAGCAATTCCTGGGATGTGTGAATTTTAATGTGGTAAGAACCAAAATCTGAATGTTATGCCACATTTTAGGGGAAAAACTCATATTAGGAGCTATGGGGCACATGCATAAAGGGATTTTGCGATCACAAACAGAGCGATTCGCAAAAATCGGCCGTTTGTGATCGCAAAATGGCCTTTTGTGATGCATGAAACTTTTTGGGGGGCACAATTTTGGTAATCGCAATTTTTTTACGATTTCCCAAATTGTGATCGCATTTAAAGAATCGCAATTTGCAGTTCTTTAAATGCAATGCTTGAAGCACTTTCAAATAGCGATTTCGCTATTTGAGGCCGCAAATTACCGGAAAATAAAACGGGTCGGTAATTTGCATAAACTTTGAAAAATGCACTAAAGTGCATTTTTCAAAGTTTCATGTTACACACACACATGCCGTTGGGGCATGTGTGTGCGCAACATGGGTGCACAGTACAATTTCAGGGGTGCAACAGGGTGTCCTTTTGACACCCTTGCACCCTTGAAATTGCATGTGCAATTTGCGAGTACTAATTGCTACTCCCAAATTGTGCATGCAATTTCTCATTCATTTCTATGGGCCTGTAGGCCCATAGGTAAAAATCGTAAGCCATTCCTTAAATGCGACTCGTAATTTGTGAGTCGTGATTAAGGAATGTAGAGGAATCGCTATTTTGATAGCGATTCCTACATGCATATGCTTTTGAGAGTCCTTAATTGCGATTCCTTAATAATCGCAATTAAGGACTCGCAAAATCCTACCTTGATGCATGTGCCCCTAAATTTCATAACTACCAAATAGCATTCCCATGGTATTGTTATTTACCAGGTACAATAAATACTGCTTTTAACACCTTTCTACTCATTAGTAGGACATTAAATAAACAGGAGCGGTCACTGGTACTATGAAGTGGTGAATTGGGGGGTTCACAAAAAAAGACAAATAAAAAGTAAATAAAACTGGACTTACCTGTTTCGACAGCCGCCTTCCTACCGATCCTCGCACCCATGTAAGGAAGCTGGTGCACACTGCGCAGGCTCCCAGCTCTCAATCCCAAATGCTATTCTCAGCATGTGAGCACCTCTGGGATTGGTCTGAGCGCCTCGGTTCGGCACTCAGACATAGAGTGGGAGCCTGTGTTGGTTTCTCCACCCAACTGTACAACACAGATAGGTGGAGAAAGGCAATGGGCCTGATTCACAGAATTAATTTAAGACAAAATCCTAAACTTACTACTTTTGGTATTCACAGAAGTTAGGATTTTGTCTTAAGTTTGTCTTAAAACAAACTTAAGACAGACTTAAGACAGTCTTAAGACAGACTTAAGACAGACTTAAGACAGACTTAAGTTAGGATTGTGTCTTAAGTTTGTCTTAAGTCTGTCTTAAGTCTGTCTTAAGTCTGTCTTAAGTTTGTCTTAAGTTTGTCTTAAGATTGTCTTAAGTCTGTCTTAAGACTGTCTTAAGTCTGTCTTAAGTTTGTCTTAAGACAAACTTAAGACAAAATCCTAACTTCTGTGAATACCAAAAGTAGTAAGTTTAGGATTTTGTCTTAAATTAGTTCTGTGAATCGGCCCCTATAAGTGCGCATGACGGTTTGGCCGGCCCACTGGGGCAGGTCAAACTAACATGCGCATTTAGCAGTGCTCACCACTTTCCCCTCTTTCCTGGTGCTGCAGCTGCAGCATCACTGTGGCTGTCCCTGCCCCTCCCTCAGCTGGCAGGATGCAAAATAAATTGATAATAAAAATGTTTTATTATCATTTTATTTGTCGCTGGCTCTGCTGGCTTTCAGCAGGGGGGGTGACACTCCTCCGCCATAACGGAGGAGCCGCCACTGTAAATAAAGTGCTTTTGAAAAAGATTTATGAGACAATACACGGTTTCTGTAGCTCGTGAAATGACTTGCAAGCCAGCACAAAAGCATGTCCAGGGAGAAATTTTTATTACGCTGGAGTAATCAAAGTAATTTCAGTAATTATGCATTACTGTTGCTCGTGTTTTGTAGCATTGGTGATATTTTCGTAGTGCGAACTACATCCCCTGGCCCATTTTGGACTGAGGGTGCATTTTGCTCTAAGAAAATAGCCCTAAACGCAGGATTAGGCTTTTCACATAATTGCCCACAATTATTTCGTAGTAATTACGCAGAGAGAATTACGCCAGTTAAGCCCATGCCTACACAAAAGGGCTCAAATGGCAAATGATTGGGTACTCAGAAAAGGAACACAGTGATAGCTATAACAACGTTCTGTCCTTTCAAAAGGCAAGCAAAAAACCATTAAAACAGTCTTTTAACAAGCATTTCACAAAAAGAAGTAAAGCTTTTCGAGCTCCATGACAAAACTAAAGCATCTCATTTTCTCTACGTGCAAATTACCACAGTGAAAAGAAAGACATTCCCTAAAATGTTCTGATTAGACACTTTCATATTCCTAGAAACAACTTTTTTATGCTATGTAAAAGTGGTACTAGATTAAAAGAGAATTTACCAGGTGACTACGTGTTTTCTGTGATAAACACATGCTGTTAGTCTCAGTTCCACTTGCAATCTCACCATCACGGTATACTGGCTATAAAAAGCCACTGATTGAAATAAACGGTTTTGCTTCCTATGATTACTATTGTACAGTCTTTGTGGTCATTGTAGGTCTGCGGCTTTAGCAAAATGCAAAGAGGAAGCAAACAGGTATTCGGTCCATGAAACAGCCATGGGCTTGAGCTGAAAACATCTAGAGCCTCTGATCCATATGACGCTTCACAGGCACTACTGAAAATCCATTCAAGATGGCGGGCTGCGTAGTTGACCCTGCTATTCAAGAAAGATCGATGTGTTCGTTTTTTTCGAACTGGTAGTACACCTTTTACCGAAAAATGGTTCTCACTGGAAGCAGCACTATACAATTCATAGGGTGCATTGATTTTCCATTTGAAAGATCACGTGATCACTGATAAATTACGTTGTGTTGCACGAGCACCCACATAACCTCTAGTAAGAGTGCCTACGGTCTTTATCTACTCTCTGTGCAAATGGGGGGTGAGTTGGTACTGTGTCATACATACCCTTTGATACTAAATAAAAACAGTGTGATGCACTACTAAGGGAATACAGTTATCTATATAAATGTCAAACCAGAAATATGATGTAGTTTCCTGGATATTAGTGATAAAGTGCATATTTGTTTGCTTATGTGGAATTAAGAATCCCTTGCCTGATGAGCAAGCTGGGTTAACAGATACTACACTCCTAATGATGGTTTTGGGAGGGTGGGCAAAGCCCTACCCTCCCGGATTTTTCGGGTGGGTGGGAGAGTCCAGGGGCGTAGGAGCTAGAGATTGGCCATGGGGCAGGAGGCAGGGCTTAGACTAGGTTTTGGGCGACCGATACCGGGGTTTGGGTGCCATTTTAGAGTAGCACGCCCCGGTTGGCAGGGACAGGTTGCTTTTTTGGGCTATTTTAGAGTAGCACGCCCTTGTTGGCAGGGACAGGTTACTTTTTCCCTGGAAGTTTTCCTCGGTTGTCTGGCGGCATGGCGGTTCCTGGGGATGTGCAGCAAGCGCTGCTAGTACTTCAGCAAGTGGGCAGATCCAAACTGCTGGTGGGTGGGGCGCTCGTTCTGGTGGGCATTGCCCCGGATGAGCGCCCGAAGCAGTTATCGGCGCGCGGCGTTGCGGCAGCCTGCCCGTAAGGTGCCAAGAAATGGGCTGAGTGTGCGTGTTGCGCGGTGGGGGCAGGGAGGCCGTCCTTTGGGGTTGGTCTTGGTCGTGCCCACGTCTGTAGTGGAGGGAGGGGTGGGGTCCGTGGCCGGTGGCCCAAGTGTCCACCCCTACCTTTGGTTATCCGGTAGAGGGAGGCGGTTCAGGCTGGCTCCACGTGTGTGCCAGGTCACGGCACGCCTGCAGGGCTCAAGCATGCCTGCAGTATTGTTGCCCAAGGGTGCAGTGACACAGTCCGGCTGTGAGGAGGCTGGGCTGAGTGACCTGGCGGGGGTAGGGGTTGGCTCTGAGCTGGGACTGTCACTGGACCTTTCTAGTCTGCGACGGTGAGCCCTGTCGGTATCCAGTGTGGAGGAGGTGGGATTGAGGAGCGGGGCGGAGCGGGACAGCAGGTGCAGCTGGTACCCGCCCCCCCTCCCCACCAGGTTTTACCGGTGTGGGTAGTGTGGCCTCTGAGGTGGACACTTTGGTGACTGGGGGGGGTCGAGGGATGTTGTGGAGTTGGGGGGTGGTGGTTCGTCTCAGGCGTTGGTGATCGGGCAGGGAGAGGGAGTGACCCTTGACCCTGTTCTCAGGCAGGTCGCTCCCCATGCCGCACAGCACCACCTGTGTGTCGCTGCCCCTGAGCCCGCTGCTGCCGCTTGCTGTAGGTTCGAGGCCGTAAGCTCTTGCGCTCGTTCTGCCCTTTTTTCCCTGTTAACCCTGCCGTGATTGTGCTGTCTGCTCTTGCATTGTTATTGTTGTATTTCGCCTTTATCCCTTTTTTGTACTATTGTTCTGTAATTGTGCCCTTTTTGCCTTGTGTATCCTCCGCACGCTCTACCCTCTTGTTTTTTCCCGCCGCTGCCCCCCCTGCAGCCCCGGCCCCCTGCTCGCCCATTCGCTGCCCGCTCCCGCCTCCCAGCTGCTCCTCCCTCCCACCTCCCCTTATATGGCGGCCGCTGTTGTGAGGAGAGCAGCCATTGAGCCTGTTCTCAGGCAGGATGCTCCCCACGCCGCACAGCACCACCTGTTTCGCTGCCCCTGAGCCTGCTGCTGCCGCTTGCTGTAGGTTCGAGGCTGGAAGCTCTTGCGCTCGTTCTGCCCTTTTTTTCCCTGTTAGCCCTGCCGTGATTGTGCTGTCTGCTCTTGCATTGTTATTGTTGTATTTCGCCTTTATCCCTTTTATGTACTGTTGGTCTGTTATTGTGCCCTTTTTGCCTTCTGTATCCCCCGCCCGCTCTACTGTCTCATTTTTTCCCGCCGCTGTGCCCCCTGTGGCCCCGCCTCCCTGCTCGCCTATTTGCCACCCCGCTCTCGCCTCCCAGCTGCTCCTCCCTCCCACCTCCCCTTATATGGCAGCAGCTGCGCGGTGAGGAGAGTGACCCCTAACCCTGTTCTTAGGCAGGTCGCTCCCCACGCCGCACAGCACCACCTGTGTGTCGCTGCCCCTGAGCCCGCTGCTGCCGCTTGCTGTAGGTTCGAGGCCGTAAGCTCTTGCGCTCGTTCTGCCCTTTTTTCCCTATTAGACCTGCCGTGATTGTGCTGTCTGCTCTTGCATTGTTATTGTTGTATTTCGCCTTTATCCCTTTTTTTTACTGTTGTTAAGTTATTGTGCCCTTTTTGCCTTCTGTATCCCCTGCCCGCTCTACCTTCTCGTTTTTTCCCGCCACAGCACCCCCTGCGTCCCCGCCCCCTTGCTCGCCCATTCGCCACCCCGCCTCCCAGCTGCTCCTCCTTCCCACCTCCCCTTATATGGCGGCCGCTCGCAGCGGGCGCACTGCTGGTGCACCGAAGGCATGCCTAAGGCAAGCCCGTGCGTGCCCGTCCACGCCTAGACCGCGCCCAGCGCCAGACCCCCTGGCCCCCACAAACGCCACGACACCCAACGCCGCTACAACGCCAACACCCTCCACGCACTCAACACCAGACGACTGCACACCTGCTTCCTGGCCGCTCCAAAGCACACCCTTCTCCTGCCGGAGCTGCAGCTTCACCAGCATACGAGCTGCCAAACCACCCACCGTGACAGGACACAACCACCTCAGTTGCATACTACTGAACACCCGCTCCGCACGCAAACACGCCGTCGAACTCTGGGACCTGTTCGACACATCCTCCCTGGACGTCGCCTTCCTGACAGAGACCTGGATCAACGCATCCTCGGCACCTGACATCGCCATAGCCATCCTGGACGGCTACAAGATCACACGCAGGGACCGTACCAACGGAGTAGGAGGGGGCATCGCCATCATCCACAAGAACACCCTCAGGGTCTCGACCAGCACCGACGACACCCTCAGCACCGCCGAACACCTACACTTCCAGATCGACACCGATCCCAACACCACCCTCAGAGGAACTCTCGTTTACAGACCCCCTGGACCCCGACCTCAGTTCAGCGACTCTATTGCCGACTTCGTCAGCACACACGCCCTTGCCTCTACCGACTACATCCTCCTCGGAGACCTGAACTTCCACCTTTAGAATAACAACGACACCAACTCCACCATCCTGATTGACAACCTCGCCAACCTCGGACTCAGACAGCTTGTCAGAACGCCCACCCACTCCGCCAGCCACACGCTTGATCCCATCTTCTCCGAAAGCCCCCACGTCACCTTCAGCCACACCACCTCACTCCACTGGACCGACCATCGCTGCATCCACTTCACCTTCCGGAAACCCACCGCGCACCACCTCACTCAACAAATCCCCCGCTGCAGCTGGAGCAAAATCACCGAAGACCAGCTAAACACCACCCTCGCCCGAAGTCCACCCACCGACCCCATCGCCGCCGACACCGCCGCCTGCAACCCCAGATGTTGGATTGACAAATGCGCCAACACTCTTGCCCCAATCAAGAAACCCCCAACAGACACACCAACAAGAAAGCCAGCTGGTTCACCGTAGACCTCCAGGCCTCCAAGCAAACCTGCCGTACACTTGAGAAGAAACGGCACAGCGAACAGACACCAGACAGCTATGCAGCCCACAAGAATGCCATCCAAAGACACCATCACCTCATCAGATCCACCAAAAGGGTCTCCTTCAAGGACTGACTCAACAACAATGCGCACAACAGCAAAGAGCTCTTCAACATCGTGAAGGAACTTCCCAACCCTAGCTCCAACACCAACGACATCCTACCATCGCAAGACGTGTGCGACTCCCTTGCCACCTTCTTCCATCGCAAGATCGCAGACATCCACGACAGCTTCAACAACCTGATCACCCCAACAACCACCGACACCTCAGACCCCGCGGCCACCACCCACATCGTTCCCCTGATCACCTAGACCAACATAAACGACGACAACACCATCAAAATCATGAACTCCATCCACTCCGGCTCTCCATCAGATCCATGCCCACACCACATCTTCAAAAAAGCTAGCGCTACAATCGCTCCCCATCTCCGCAAGACCATCAACATCTCCTTCAAGAGCGCAACCTTCCCGGAGAGCTGGAAGCACGCCGAGATCAACGCCTTACTGAAGAAACCCAAGGCAGATCCGAGGGACCTCAAGAACTTCCAGCCCATCTCCCTGCTCCCGTTCCCGGTGAAGGTCGTCGAGAAGACCGTCAACAGACAGCTGACCCACTACCTCGAGGAGAACAACATCCTGGACCCGTCCCAGTCCTGGTTCCGCAGCAACCACAGTACTAAGACTGCCCTCATCACCGCCACCGATGACATCAGGGCCCTACGGGACAACGGCAAAACAGCGGCCCTCATCCTCCTGGACATGTCAGCCACCTTTGACACTGTCTGCCACCGCACCTTATGCACACGCCTCCACAATGCAGGGATACGAGACAAGGCTCTGGAATGGACCACCTCCTTCCTCTCCGGCAGAACCCAGAGCGTCCGCCTCCCCCTTTCTGTTCTGAAGCCTCCGAGGTCACCTGCAGCATTCCCAAGGATCATCCCTCAGCCCGACATTGTTCAACATCTACATGGCACCGCTCGCCCACGTCGCCCGACAGCACGACCTCAACATCATCTCCTATGCCGATGACACCCAACTGATCCTCTCCCTCACCAAGGACCCCCTCACCGCCAAAACCAACCTCCACGAGGGAATGAAAGACGTCGCTGAGTGGATGAAGAACAGCCGTCTGAAGCTGAACCCGGAAAGGACAGAGGTCCTCAACCTCGGCTCCACCCCCACAGCCTGGGACAACTCCTGGTGGCCGTCCGCACTGGGAGCAGCACCAACACCTACCAACCATGCATGCAACCTGGGGTTTATCCTCGACTCAACACTCTCCATGATCAAGCAAGTCAACGCCGTCTCGTCCTCCTGCTTCAGCACCCTCCGCATGCTCTGCAAAATCTACAGGTGGATCCCCACCGAATCAAGAAGAATGGTCACCCAGGCCCTCGTCAGCAGCAGGCTGGACTACAGAAATGCCCTCTATACAGGAGCCTCGGCCAAACTCCTGAAACGACTACAACGCATACAGAACGCCTCTGCACCCCTGATCCTCGACATCCCGTGCCACAACCACATGACACCACACCTGAGAGACCTGCATTGGTTTCCGGTCAACAAGAGGATCACCTTCAAGCTCCTCACCCACGCACACAAAGCTCTCCACAACACCGGACCAGCATAGCTCAACAGATGACTCTTCTACACCCTGAACAGACAGCTCTGCTCCGCCGACCTCACCACCGTCCCCCGCATCCGAAGAGTGACCACCGGCAAGAGATCATTCTCCCACCTCGTCACCAAGACCTGGAACACCCTCCCCATCTACTAACCTTCAGGAGGCTCCTCAAGACCTGACTATTTGAGCAGTAGCAGCACCCATTCCCCCCAGCACCTTGAGACCCTCACAGGTGAGTAGTGCGCTTTAAAAGTGTACTGATTGATTGATTGATTATCTCAAGTGTCTCTGCAGCAGGTGGGGAAGTGGGTGCTGCCATGGTGGTCAGAGGGCAGATGTGTGGGGCCCCTGGGGTGGTATGCGTGCCCTCTACCTCTTCTTCTCGCTCCATGGTTTGGTTGGGGGCGGAGGCTTTCCAGGATGGGGGTCCTGGGTGGTGGGTGTGGCGCCATTTTCCCACTTCTGTTTTGGTGGTGCAGTCAGGGCAGGGACAGCTTAATATCAACCAGGGGTCAAGGGTAGGAGTGGGAAATTGGTCGCGGGTGGGTCAGTCGGGAGGGTCTAGTGCGGCCTGTCCATCCCGGCATGAAGACAGGGCGTGCGTCGTTACGGCCGGCCCTAGGACGGTGGGGGACATGAGTCAAGCAGGCCAAGGCCAGGAGGGTGCGTCTGCCTGGCGAGAATACATCCCTTCAGTGGATTTGTTCCAGGAGCAATTTGATGACGGGGGTTAGGCGATGGGGAAGTGCTGGGTACCAGTGTACAGTGTGAGGTTGGGGTAGTCGGAGACTGGGCTCTGGATTATGATGAAGAGGAGTTAGAAGAAGGAGAGATTGTGGATGGGGGGAGATGCTAGATGGTGAATGCGAGGATGAGTGGTGGGCAGAACCCCCGACAAGTGGGGGAAAGGGGACGCCTAACCAGAGGAGTAGCTTTGGTGTCTTGCAGGAAGCGAACGCAGCATTGAACCAGAAGGAGAGGGCGGCGGCAGCAGGACGGATGACTTCAGGGTGGGCCCCGGTCTTTAAGCCAGGTACAGTAGCGGCGAATAAAGGTAGAGCATGCAGTTTTACAGAGGTGGGGGTTCAAGCCTTGGGAAGTGATGGGGGAGTTCAAAGGGAGAGGGTCCTCGGTTGAGGAACGGTAAGTATGTACAGGATCAAGGTACAGATATGGAAGCGGGGTCGAGGCAGTGCAAGCCAACGGTAGCACAGTTGCAGGAGTTGGGGAGGAAGATTGCGGGAAGAAAGAGAGCAAAGATGTGAGGAAGAAGAAGATGCCTTATTTGGGAATTACTAAACCTTTGGGGGCGCATTTAATGGCTGCAACAAAAGAGCGGATTTGGAAAGGGGAGTTTGTGGAGTTGTTTAAGTTGCTGCATCAAGATATCAGTGCGAAAGAAGGGTCAAAGGAGGAGGAATACGAACTATTGTGTAGGCCCAGGGTGCCCGTTAACATTGAAAATTGGACAGTGGCTTTTCTCATATTTGCCAGTGTATATTGTGAGAAATATCCAGAGCGGTGTGTTGCTCTGTTCAAATATTTGGATTTGTGGGAAAGGCACAGCTGACTTTTGGAGGGTGGGCGTGGGTGCGTTATGACGAGGAGTTTCGGGCATGCCTGGCAGACAAGGAGGATGGGGTGTGGGGGCAATTGGACTATGAGAGGCCAGCCCCATCTACTTATATGGCAAGTGGCTGGCCAGTTATTAATCGGTCCTTTTGAGGACGTACCATCCATGCAGGGGAGGGTACGGTGGGTCGAGGACAGTCAGCGCCGGGTAGTGCATGTTGGGCATTTGATAGGGGTCAGTGTTAGCGGGACTATTGTAAATACCACCACGAATGTTCAAAATGTGGCGGAGAGCATATGCTTACCCAATGTGGCGTCCAAGGAAGTTTTGGGGGGTCAACAGGGGGTGTTGGGGGACAATGGACTGGTTTCAGTGACGGGGCGGGTCAGAGGTGGGCAGAACTCCATGGGAAAAGGCACTTATACCGGTTAAGCTGGTATATTTGGACAGATGGTTGGTCTTGCTGGGGTCAGAACGGGAAAGGGAATTGTTGCGGTCTTGTTTTCAGCATGGTGTTCATTTCTGTTATGAGGGTCCCAGGGTGCAACAGTGGGTGGAGAACTTGTGATCGGTCAAGGGCCATAAGGTATTGATCTGGAGAAAGTTAACAAAAGAGGTGTCAGAGGGCAGAATGGAAGTGCCGTTTTCTGACTGGCCACTTATCAATTTGAGGATTTTGCCTATCGGGGTGGTGTCCAAAAAGGAGGCAGGGGAGTCCCGCCTCATTCATCACCTTTCCTGGCCTGCGGATCATCGGTTAAAGATTTCATTCCTGAAGGGTGCAGTAAGGTGCAGTACTCCTCGGTTGACACAGCAGTTCAGTTGGTCAACAAGTTCGGTAGGGGCGCCCTTGTGGCAAAATGTGACATCAAATCGGCTTTCCGTTTGCTGCCGGTTCACCTTGCGGACCATGAGTTGTTGGGCATTCAGTTAGGGTGGCAGTTTTTTGTGGACAAGGCTTTGCCAATGGGTTGTACTGTTTCCTGTTCTCTCTTTGAGGCTTTCAGTTCGTTTTTGTAAAAACTAAGTTGTCCATGTGGCGGGAAAGGAAGTGATGATTCATTATTTGGATGATTTTATCATGGTGGAGGCTCCATTTTCTGGGGATTGTCAGGAGAGTTTGCGGCTGTTCCAGGGGCTGATGCAGGATTTGGGTGTCCCTTTAGCGCCAGAAAAGACGGTGGGCCCTGTTCCGGTAATTACCTTTTTGGGCATGGAGCTGGATTCGGACAAGATGAAACTTTGCCTGCCTGAAGAGAAGAAGAGGCATTGTTTGGAGCTCTAGGATGCTGTGTTGCCAAGTCGAAAGTGCAAGTCAGGGATGTGCAGATCTTGTTAGGGCACCAGAAATTCGCATGTAAGGCAGTCAGGGCTGGAAGGACATTCTGTAGGAGGTTGGGCTGGGCTCTGTGTGGGTCTTCCATGCCACATCACAGAGTGAGGATCACAGCAGGTCTTCGTGAGGATCTGAAGGTTTGGCGTGAGTTTCTGTTCAAGTGCAATGGCGTTCCAATGTCTGGCCTTGGGGACCGGATGGAGTGGTCAGTAGAGTTGGTTTCAGACACTGCTGGAGGCCTTGGTTTTGGCATTTTCTGGCAGGGGAGGTGGTGTGCTGAGGAGTGGCCGGAGGCATGGAAGCTGGGAGGGCGTAGCATCGCGTTCCTGGAATTTTTTCCACTTGCGGTGGCTGTGTGCTTGTGGGGGCGACACCTGGCGAACAAGACTGTCCTGTTCAACGGGAATAATATGGCTGTGGTGGACATGGTCAACCGGCAGTCTGCGAAGGAGCCAAAAGTGTGGCAGTTTTTTAGAGTGTTTGTGTTACAATGTTTGAGGCACAACGTGACTTTTAATTAAGGCGCAACACATTTCTGGTGTGCACAATGAAATTGCTGATGCTCTCTCTCGATTTCAGTGGACGAGGTTCCATGGGTTGGCGCTCGGGGCGGACGAGAGGAAGACTCTGATGCCGGACTGCTTGTGGGACATAGGCGAAGGCGTGTGATGCAACTGATCCTGGGTTCACTCTCGGACTTGACACGTAAAGCTTATGGGCTGGCTTGGGAGGAGTTTCTGCGGTTGGGTGCGGACCCCCGTGGGAGTATCGGATGGAGGTCAAGCACGCCGGGATGACGTGGTAAATTTTATCATGTCTTTGATTGACAAGGGTTTGTCAGCGGTCACGATCACGGACAAGTTGACAGACGTAGACTTTTTTGGGAAGCTGCTTTGGGGTTACGAGCCTTCGGCGGGGGACATGGGGACGCGCATTTTGGAGGGGTGGTCGAGGGAGAGGGGGATAGGGGACCGCTTGAGACAGCCCATTACTCTGCACATTTTAAAACAGTTGATTGCTGCACCCCTAGGGTGTGTCGGAGTGCTTGGGAGAAGCTGTGTTATTCGGCGATCATGGTGTGGCTGTTTTTTGGCGCTTTTTGGGTTACGGAGGTGGTTGGTTCTGCGACACGTGGGGGAATGCTTTGGCGAGAGGTCCGTATGCGTGATGGGGCTGTGCAGATTTGGGTGCCCAAGTCCAAGACAGATCATTCGGGCAAGGGTCTGTGTGTGACGTTGCGGGCTTACCCTGATCCGCTGATTTGCCCATGTATATGGTAGACTTGGTTGCGGGAGTGGAGGGAATGCAGGAGGAGATTTTTGCGCATGAGAATGGGGAGCGTTTTTCAGCTTCGCAGGTGTTGGGGGTTCTGAGGAAAACCTTGGATTTGTTGGCTTACGTGGCTAAGGAGTTCGGGACGCATTCATTCCGAATTGAGATGGCAATGGAGGCTGAGGGCAGGGGTTAGTCTGCAGGCGAGATTCAGAAGGTGGGGTGTTAGCTATCTAACAGCTATCAGTGCTATGTGCATTTGGGGCGGCGCTTACAAGATGAACAATAACATGATTTTGTTTTCTCCTAGGTTGCATTGCTGGCCCTCTTAGGGGCCATATAGAGGTATGGATCTGCGGGCATTCTTTTGTGAAGTGGGCAGCGAGCCATGCTGAGTCTTGGCGAAGAGGAAGACAGATGGGCCTGCCTGCTTTGGTGGTGCAGTTGAAATGGTTTGGGAAAGGAGGCATGCGATGGCACGAGCTATTGCCCAAATTGAGGGACTTGGTAAAAGGAGCCCATTGCCCGGATATTCTATTAGTGCACCTGGAAGAAAATGACCTTGTCAAACTGAAGGGCTTGGCTTTGGTAAAATTGGTGAAGCAGGACTTGGTGGAAATAAAAGCTGCATGGGCAGGCACAACAGTGGTTTTCAATGAGTTGATGCCAAGGAGAGTATGGAGAGGGGCAATCAGACCAGGGGCCATTAATATGGCACGGCGTAAAGGGAACAGGGAGTTGCGGAAGTTTTGCAAGGCATAGGGAGTTTTCTTTCTGGAGCACAGCAATATAACCTATGAGGCATCTGAGTTTTTTCGAGATGATGGGGTGCATCTGTCTGTTTTCGGGATGGAATTGTATTTGATGCAGATCAGGGCCATGTTGGCGGGGATGCTGCATTTGACAACAGCAATGTAAGAGTTTTCTAAGCGAGGGGGGGGACAGAAAAACTCTCTGGTTTTTCTGGTGGCAGATTTTTTCCTGCAGTTTAAAGGTTTGGAAATTGAAAATGGGGGTCAATTTTCAGACCCAGTCAATTTTGGGGGAGGGGTTTTATTGGAATGAGATTACAGCAGAGGTGGATGAAAGACGGATGGATGCGGGGAGTTTTGAGTGATGGGTGTGAGTGGAGTTTGATTCGTTTAGTTTTAAAAAGGGGGTTTGATTAGGAGAGAGGGAGGGGGTTTTGGTTAGTTAATGAACTGTTTAGTGAGGCCAAGGCAATGAATAGTCTGTATGGCGTAGAGCCAGGTTATGGGTTTTTTACTGTAGTTTTGTGCACCTGTTTCATTAAAGCGGCCTTTTCCACATGATAATAGTTCCGCAGTCATTTGGAGCGCCCTCCCGCCCGATGATGGTTTTGGGAGGGTGGGCGAAGCCCTACCCTCCTGAAACTTTCAGGCGTGTGGTAGGGTCCAGGGGTGTAGGAGCTAGAGATTGGACATGGGGCAGGGGGCGGGGCTTAGACTAGGTTTTGGGCGACTGTTACCGGGGTTCGGGTGCCATTTTAGAGGAGCACGCCCCGTTTTGCAGGGGCAGGTTGCTTTTTCCTCTCCCACCCATCCCCACATTTTGTTTTATTCTTTTGTAGTCATTGATGAGGTTGGTGCACGAGACAGGGAGGCAGGTTGGGGTTTGGTTGTCGCTTTATGAGGAGGTGTGTGGCGGGTTTTTTCCAGCAGCTTAAAGGTTTGGAAATTGAAAACACAGGTCAATTTTCAGACCCAGTCAATTTTGGGGGAGGGGATTTTGTGGAATGAGATTACAGCAGAGGTGGATGTAAGACAGATGGATGTGGGGAGTTATGAGTGATGGGTGTGGGTGGAGTTTGATTGGTTTGGTTTTAAAAAGGGGGTTTGATTAGGGGAGGGGGTTGTGGTTAGTTAATGAACTGTTTAGTGAGGCGAAGGCAATGAATAGTCTGTATGGCGTAGAGCCAGGTTATGGGGTTTTTACTGTAGTTTTGTGCACCTGTTTCATTAAAGCGGCCTTTTCCTCAACATGATAATAGTTCCGTAGTTCATTTGGAGCGCCATCTCGCCAAATAATCAATGTATGCTATTGGCCCAACTAGCCAAAGAAACCATAGGAGTTTGTGGTCATTTTCTCTATTAAGTTTAGTGAACTTTCCATCAGCTTTTAACCAGGCGTATAGAGGAATATTAAGAATTAGGGTAAAAACAAATGTTTTGATATACCATCCAAAACAGTTAAGGTAAATAATGGTTGCTAACAGGGGTGACTATTGACTCTTGATTTGATTCATAAATGAGGGATTTGCATGCAATTGCATTGTGTAAATTTCTCTATCTCGTTTTCAAATTACACATCAGAACCTCACAGTTTTGTGGCATGCCAACAGTGGAACGGCAGCACTCAGTTAGCTTGTGAGAGGGTTGAGAAGTGAGATGAATATATAAAAATGAATATAATCCAGTTTTCTTTGCAACGATGTTCTCGCTTACAGAAGCCAGCCAAGCCCACTGTCACGCACCCACTGCGATGCGATTCATCCTTTTACAAAAGTACATCATAATTCCAAGCCAGAAAATGTTTGCAAAATTATACCTTTGCAACTTAAATTTTGCTGTGATTTTCTATGCACACTAGCATTGTGCAGGAGAAGAACAGTAACTGCTTTTTACAAAGGATATGTTCTGTTAATTGAGGAGATTCACAAAGCAAGTGGAGTCAAAAGTATGTGTACAACAAAGAAGAACTTTCCAGACTAGTGCAGTTACCACGTTTTTGATAGATCTTCATTTTGCAAAAAACATTGATCTTTATACCGTCCTAGTCTAGGAGTGAGGAAGCGACTTTGCTGTTTACTTGCATATTATGAAATGAGTTATACTTTTGTTACTGAGATTATTAAATACACATTTGTCAAAAGTGAATTATAATTTGGCTACAAATAATCCAATATGGCTATGACTATGTCAGAATGATTGATGTTGTTCTCTGAGAGTTTAAATATAATAATACAGACATTGAGTGAGCAACAGGTTGTGGCCCTTAAAAGTTAAAATGACAACATGGTCCTTTGTGAAATAGCTCCAGATACATGAGTTTGTATGGAAAATGAAGGTTTTAATGCTTTTTGAATGATATAACTATGTCATGCAATTTTCAAGTCGAGGTTAGTCAAGTGATCTCTATTCGACTATAGAATATAATCATAAAAAAGAAAAATATGTGAAACAACAGACATTAGTTAAAAAAAGCAGAACCATGATTATTATAAAAACTACTGTTATACTATATAAGAAAACATTACACTTCAAAATAAATCTGACAAATCAAAACATTTGAAGGCAGTTAAAGAAAAAAAAAGGAATTCATAATTTTGTTCCAATACAAGGCACCTTTTAAAAAGAAGAGACCACCACCATTACAGTTTGATCTGGTAGCAGCTGTAAATGTGAATAAGCCGGTCGAAACTGTCAAAAGCCCCTGGATTTTAAAAGTGGTAATAGGTGCCTTTGCTGTAAAAAAACAAAAAATCCTCAAAACAATACCAAATGTTCCAAGGTTTGAGTGGAGCAGTCATCACAGAGATATACCAGTATCAAGTTAGAGCCAAACTGGCGTGGAGGAAAAAAAAATAATTAACGTATTGAGTCTGAGCGGCAATTTCATAAAATCAATCTTTCCCAAGGGTGTCTACCAACAGAAAGATATGGCTCAGGGCCAACAGTGGTTTTCAGAAGCAAAAGAGATCTTGTGGTAGATTTCTCGAGTGCCTTGCATCCCCTACTTTTCTTTAGTTGGTTCAAAAAATATTCCCGACTAATCTCTTATCCTCCTTTTTGAGGAAGTGGGGCTTATAAAACAGTTCAGGGCAGCCTAGGGATCAGGCAACAGACTTAATATAATTTACCCATGGTATCTTGTGGCCAAGCACACACCCAAGGCAACCTTCCATCACATCCCTATTGAAAGCTGTATGCTCTACACACCATACTGAGATCCACAATAATATTGGGGAAGGTTTCACAAATTATCTATCTAATCAAGGCCCAACTCTTCATTGGTAAAAAAACTATGAACTGTTTAGACCCGAGCCCAAAGGGTTCCTACAGAAACAGCTCTATACTTGCTGAATGGCCTTACAATTACAGTGCCCCAATATTGCATTATACAACAGTTCAGGAAGTCATTTCATTGTAGATATTTGCAAAAAGGTCAAAATAGGTTTACTTCCTACTAACATTGAGAACCTAAACAAAGCGGCGCAGGCTTGGCTGAAGTTAGATAGGCAGGTAAGCCAATTGTTCTGCTGGGCAAAAGTGGCACCCAGGTAAGGAAATGTATGCTACCTGGAAACCGTCTTACCCTTAATGGCAATAGGTCTGGTTTTGGATGATTTCCTCCTGCAAACCATATAATGTGCTTTGGTGGTATTCCTATCTAACTCCAACTCTTCCATAGAAGTAACAAAGTAATTTAAGTCCATTAGCCAATCGAGACATCAGTACTGCATCATCAGCATAGAGCAGGTAAGGCACTAAAGCCGGCTTTACCTTGGGCAGATCTTTTCCATTGGCTACCAGATAGGTATTAAGACCGTCAATATACAACAAAAAAGAATAGGTGCCAACACACAGCCTTGCCGAACCCCATGCAAGATGCCAAAAGGTTTCATACGTTCCCATTCACGCCTTATTTTTCACAAGCATTGATGTTCGTATGTAAGGCTCTTAAGAAGCTGACCAATGGAAGAGGTAAGCCTAAGTCTTGTTAATGTTTCATAATTTTGACCTATTCACCTGGTCAAAAGTGCTACTCAAGTCCATAAATGAAAGATAAATGGACCCTTGTTTGTAACCACATATTTCTCAATCAGTAGGTTTAGGGGCAGACACTGCTCCACAGTGTCTTTGCCTCCCCTAAAACCATACTGTACTGGACAGATTATGTTGTTAGTTTGGGCCCAATCTGCCACATGATGTAAAATAATGCACCCCATTACCTTCACAACCGAGTTTAAAAGGGAAACAGCTCTGTAACTCGTGGGGTCTTGCATATTCCCCTTTTTAAAGACAGGCTCTATAATTGCAGATTTCCATGAGGGGAGAATGCTAACCTTTATAACTGCATTAAGTTCATTAGTTAGAATCAGGCTCCATACAAGGGTCTCTACCTTATACAGGTCTACCTTACAGAAGTATCCCATCGGGCACGGACTTTACTGGAAGAACTATCCAAGATTGCCATGCGTACCTTTTCAGGGTCAAACCTGACCTCTAATGGGGACAAGATGCTTCCCTCTTCCATTTCTGGGGGCACACCCTCCTCAAGTGCATATACCCTCTGAAAATGGGACCTCCAGTGTGTGGGGTAATAGAAGAGCCTATGTTGTCAGGTGCAGCCCCACAAGGCTGCATTCCATTTGTTATAGCCCAAAAGCCACTAGAGTTCCTGACCTCACAAGTGGACACCAGCCACTCCAATGAAGCCTCTTTGATTTCTTCTTTACACTCCTAGAAGACATGTCAATAATCAATTCTTGCCACTATAATTTCATGCTGATCTTGGGGCTTAGTGTCAAGGGCTGCACTTAGGGGCCCCATTATGATGTGGGGTAGACTGCTCATCAGTGGCGTTCTTCCCGACATCTGAGGCATTGATCTGACTGTCCTATTACGATATGGGCGGCCCAACCGATGCCTACGGGGGAATCTGCTCACCATCTGACAGGCTCAATGAGCCCGTTGGGGCGGAGGGCGGATCAGAATCCTCAATACAGAGGCATTGCCTGCTCATGCTCCTCTGTTTGGATTGCATTGCACGTTTCCCACAGCCTTTCTATTGTGGTCTGATGGCTATAGAAAGGCTGTCAGAACCGGACTGTGGTGGTCCCTAGCAGGGCCTCATTCCCCCGCAGCAGCCGCTATAAGGCCTGGGGAACACCTGTGGTGTCCCCCTAAACATGAATGCATTGTGCACCAGGCACTAGATGGTGCCTGCCACAACGAGCATGGATGTTTATAAAGTGGATCTTTCCTTTAGTGGTGTGTGCTGCAGCCAGCAGCACAAGCCACAATAGGAAGGATCCACTTTCCGACTGCCGTGAAGATGGTAGCATCCTAATATGGGAAGTGGGACCACTAACTCCTTGTTGGGCGGTCCCGTTTCCGACAAGATGCAGGTAATGGGTCCCTTAGTTCCTTGTTGCCCACCCTACAAGCTTTATCAAACCAGCTAGTTTGGACAGCTCTACGATGCCCTGACATTTTCCTCATGATGACATTTGTAGAATTATTTAGCCAAAAAAAGGCATCCAGGACCAGGTCTGGAGGGGAGTCAAGGGATAATAAAGGCTCCATAATAAGATCTAAGTTGGTCCTGACTACAGTTTTAAATAGAGAAGGGATGGGAAGACTAGGCGACATCACCCTTTGCCCCTTATCTTTAGCCTTATCTTAAGAAGATAGGCCAATCAGGGCCGGGCGGGGATCCGGGTCCCTACCGGCATTGACTACCTCCGTGATTTCTATGGGGTTGTGATTGCTGAAGCAAGTTTCATGCACCACTGCCGGACTAATACAGTTCGCCAAGAACCTTGAAACAAATATAGAATTGAGAGTGGACCCTTTACCCTGTCCAACATAAGTAGGTTGTTCAGCGAGTGAACCTAACCCCCAGTGCATCATATTGCATAAACCAACATGCCCAAGGGCACCGAGTAACCTCGGGCCCCTTTGGTCTGCGATAGATACACTGAAGAAAGGGTCCTTGACCAAGAAGGGATTTATATCGGTTTGATTTACACTCAACATAGCGCTGAAAGCTCCACCCAATATTATATTAAGATATGCAAGCGATCTAGCCTCAAGGGTGGCTATCTCTTGGAAAAGGGCCTCAATCTGGCACCCAGATCTCTAACTGAATTATAAAAATGTACTAAAAAGAAATGAAACTCACAGGAAACACCCATAAAATCTGTATCCCAGTATATCTAACGGGGACTGTTACAACCATCAACTGCTAAGAGATACAGACCAGGGTGGCTAAATCACCTCATGCTTTGCGGCCAGGAGAGGGGGTTGCTGCAACTGCCTCCTCACTCAGATGGAGTTCCTAAAGCCCCCTCAGTTTTCAAGCCTCAAGACCCTCCAATTTTTGATGCCAATTTGAGACACCCACAACAATTTACACCAAACAAAAGAGGAATTTACCCGGGCGGAGACTACCTAACAGCTCAGCTGGGACATCAATCCATGAACTCCACTATTATTGTTTTTACTCCAGAATACGAATCAAAGGGTTCATATGACATCCTGAACAGGGGGAACTTACTTCGACTCTTCAGCACTATGCCAACCTTAAACGACATATGTTCAGCTGACCTACTTTCAGTAGAATTTATAAAAGTCGACAAAACACAGAACTCGGAAGCTACAAAAACAACTTGGAGGTCGCCCGAAATAGCAACTAAAATTCTGGAGGTGCAAACAATTCTTAAAGCATGGGGGATTCAATCTGCCCCACACTACAACACAGGATATCCGTTTCCCCTGCTAGAGAGACCATGCGAAGGATTTTTTCCTAAAATTATAAAGACCACGTCAGTACTAAGGGGTGCCAAGGGTCGTTCACCGTTAAAAAAGCAGGTGCTGAACCATCAAGAGAGCATTACGGCTCCCCACTTAGACACCTCAGAAAACTTCCGGATTTTTAGGACGATCAATGCCATGAACCACTCACAATGACAAGGCAATCCTACAAGGACCGATCCTAACCTAGACACCACTTTACTGAAACTGTGTTCGTGGAATATAACTGGGCAAAACAACAAGGCTGCAGACGCCGAATTCCTCCAATATGTAAAAGCATTTGACGTTATCCTATTACAGGAAACATGGTTGGAAAACCCAGTGCAAATAGAGGGCTACACCTGCTTTCATTCTTCAGCAACAAGGAAAAGCAAATATGGTCGGCGAGCGGGCGGTTTAGCTTCTTACATTAAAATCACAAAAATCCACAGTGCCCTGGAACTGACTTCTCAATCCCCAGCTATAAACACCGTCAAGATAAAATTAAACCTCAAAGGGAAAAAAGAAGAGGTGCTGGTGATTAACACTTATATAAATCCGAAAAAGAAAAAACAGGAGTCAAAATCTCTACTGGAATATTTGCATCAATTAATGTCTACGCAAACTGCCTCCAAATTCATTTTGTCGGGGGATTTTAACCAATATATCCTAGGCTCGTCCACAAATAATGACATTCAAGCTCAGTCTTTCTATTGGAATATTCCAACTCAATCCGTCAATGGTCAGGGAAAATTTACTACACTGAGAAAGGAGCTGTTAGAAGAGATGGAGCATTTAGGGCTGAGAGTCTCAAATGGAAGATTTGCAGGCGACTTACCATCCGCCGCTTCATTTCACTCAGGCAACGTGACCTCTTCAATAGACTACACATTAGTATCTCTTCCATTCTTTCATTACATACTAAACTTCAGCCTAGGAGACAAAGGGGATAGCGACCATCGACCCCAGGAAGTCTCCATTCTCGCTTCTCCAGACCTAACCTTGCCCAACCCAATAGGATTCCAAGCTTGCCATAAAATAAACCTTAAAAGAATTAAGTCCTCGGTTGCAAATACAAAGGAGGTACTCTCAGCAGCAAAATGTCAATGAAACAGTCTGAATTACCCCCTTGGCAACCCAATAGCCCTATGGGAAACCTTCACGGCCGTTTTTGCGAGCCTTTATTCAACCACAGTTCGGCATTATTCGCCTTACGGCCCAACGGGTACAGGAAAGATCTCTAGTGCTCAGAAATCAGCCGTGAAACATCGTAAAAACGCAATAATTAGACTGCTAAGTCTGCTGAGGATGAATCCGGGGGATACTGGCCATCTTAAACAACTTTGTAGACAAAAGGCCGACTTCAAAAAACTTAAATGGGAGATTAAAAAATCCAAAGAAGATGACTTGTGGGCCAAACTCCACTATGACATCAAAGTAAACAACAGCGCACGTTTCTGGTCCACCCTGAATAAATTTCGAAATGCCAAACATGGAGGTACAACATCACATGTAACAGATAACTCCTGGGAACTCTTTTTAGTAACCCACTTTAACCAACAGGCGGAAGGAACAATCAGACGCCAGGACGCTCAGGAGGTCAACTTACAGCAAACAATAAAATCACATGAAGACGCATCACCACTTGAAATCAGTACCGTAACGATCAGGGAATTAATATCTAAAGTGAGGAAAGACGGAGCGCCAGGGCCAAACGGAATTCCACCAGCTCTTTTCAAACATGACCCGGAATACTGGTCAGAATCTCTTACCCCACTGTTCATCTCGGCCAGTTTCTCCGGGGGCCATCCAGCCTCATGGAAGGGCTCTGTCATCTCACCAATATACAAAGCAGGTGACTGAACTCTTCCCAAAAACTATCGCCTGATCGCTCTATTGGATATTGAGGCGAAATATTTTGCAGGGCTCCTATTGATACAGCTGCGCGAATGGGCTACTAAGAACAACATAATTCCGCCCAGCCAAACAGGATTCTGCAGAGACGCTGGAACCACTACAAACCTTTTAGCCATATCACTACTCATAGATAAAGCAAAACAGACCAAACAAAGGTGCCGATTATGATCCGGCAAAAACCGGGTACGAACCGTCGGACGGAGGCTTTTTTCCGTCCAACTCGTACCCGGTCGTAAAACTTTACAAACATGCAAGTACGATTCGCACGGAAACACCATTTCCGTACGAGTCGTACAAAACACCGACCGACGAAAAGATACATACAAATGGGATCCGGGGAAAGAGCCGACGTGACGTCGGGACGCTCTCAGGCCGCGTTTCACGACCCAGGAATTACGATTCGAACCGACAGCAGTCCGGACGGCAATATTTTTACGGCACCCAAAAAGTGCCGGAAAAGCGAAGTACGGCGCGAAACGACCAGAGCAGGTGGCCCGGTAAGCGCCGTACCCCCCCCAGCCCCCGCATGTATGCGCCGTACACCTCCAGCCCCCGCATGTACGCGCCGTACCCCCCCAGCCACCGCATGTACGCGCCGTACCCCCCCCAGCCCCCGCATGTACGCGCCGTACCCCCCCCAGCCCCCGCATGTACGCGCCGTACCCCCCCCAGCCCCCGCATGTACGCGCCGTACCCCCCGTGTATGTACACCCGAGTAGGTGTCGAACCCCCCCGTGTATGTACACCCGAGTACGTGTCGAACCCCCCGTGTATGTACACCCGAGTACGTGTCGAACGTGTCGAACCCCCCGTGTATGTACACCCGAGTACGTGTCGAACCCCCCGTGTATGTACACCCGTGTACGTTCGAGTCATACCCCCACCCGTGTATGTACGGTGCGTACCCCCAGCGTGTAGCGCTGGGGGTACGCACCGTACATACATGGGTTGGGGTACGACTCGAACGTACACGGGTGTACATACACGGGGGGGTTCGACACATACTCGGGTGTACATACATGGGGGTTCGACACGTACTCGGGTGTACATACACGGGGGTACGGCGCGTACATGCGGGGGCTGGGGGGGTATGGCGCATACATGCGGGGGCTGGGGGAGTACGGCGCGTACATGCGGGGGCTGGGGGGGTACGCGCGTACATGCGGGGGCTGGGGGGGGTACGGCGCGTACATGCGGGGGCTGGGGGGGGTACGGCACGTACATGCGGGGGCTGGGGGGGTACGGCGCGTACATGTGGGGCTGGGGGGGTACGGCGCGTACATGCGGGGGCTGGGGGGGTACGGCACGTACATGCGGGGGCTGGGGGGGTACGGCGCGTACATGCGGGGGCTGGGGGGGTACGGCGCGTACATGCGGGGCTGGGGGGGTACGGCGCGTACATGCGGGGGCTGGGGGGGTACGGCGCGTACATGCGGGGGCTGGGGGGTGTACGGCGCGTACATGCAGGGGCTGGGGGGGGGCGGCGCGTACCGGGCATCTGTTTGGACGTCTCCATGGTTGCTATTGGAGTTCGGTGCGGACGGTCTTTTAACCATACGGTTGTACAATCGGACGCCCGGGACGGATCGTGATTCCCCGTTCGGACTTCGCTTTTCACGTTTGTATGGTAAATTGTCCATGTACGTGTCGGACACTTTTTCCGACCCGAGGACGTGTGGGGAATTATTCCCAATGTGACTCGTATGGGCTTTTTACCATGCGAATCGTGATTGCCAGTTTGTACGGCACTTGTACGATTCGTACGGTAAAAAGACCGGATACGAGTCGTACGGGAATTTTTTTTACCGGATCGTAATTGGCACCAAAGTCTCCACTTTTGCTTTGTGGACTTCAAAGCGGCCTTCGATAATGTCAATCGAGCAAATCTTTGGAGGAAACTTGCCCTTTGGGGGATTCCTGCACCCCTTTTAAAACTCTTGATTGAATTGCATTCCAACATATGGGTCCAAGTGAAGCTCGGGAACGGCACTCACCGATCGAGGTGCATATCAACAACAAAAGGCCTCAAGCAGGGGTGCGTTTTAGCACCAACACTTTTTAACCTATACACAGCTGATTTGCCACCAGCTCTGGATGCCTGTAACGCACACGCCCCTCGTCTGGGGGGTCGAACCCTGCCCAGCATTTCCTATGCAGATGACGTGGTTTTGATTAGTCATACTAAAGTAGGCCTACAACATCTCATCAACACACTGTACCGGATATGCTGAGGACAATCTGCTTGAAGTCAATATCGAAAAAACCAAAACATTGACAATAACGGGGAAAAAAAGGTCCTTCATGTGGTTTCTTGGGACAAGGGCAATTGCAAACTGTTCCGAATATAAGTATCTTGGCATCATTATCGATAGGGGGGTCATTTTTCAAATCACCTTGAGGCCATCAAAAGGAAAGGTATGTTGATTGCAACAACACTCAGACAACTTAAATCTAAACTATCTGGGCCTACTCTCCTGCCACTATTGCGTGTTGCCCAAGCCAAAATTCAGTCATCAATCACCTATGGTAGCGAAGCATTAAGAGGTACAGATGCAAATCTGCTGGACACTACTATCTCAAAAGCTTACAGAGTCCTCCTAAATTTACCATCATATGCCTCCCAGGCTCAAATCCGGCTAGAATTCGGATTAACCAAGCAACTGTTCGCAAGACAAGGATCATACATCAAATGCTGGTATAAAATAAAGAACTCACCTGAAAATACACTGAATCACCAGCTTTGGGAAAACCTGTGTGGCAGTTCCACTGAACTTGCAAAAAAATACTTAGAGGAGTCGCTAGTAACTACAGGCCTAAAAGATCTATGGGAAACCTCACTTCCGAATGCACAATTTAAACGTGTTGTAAATAAGAACATGAAGCGACTCTCCTTCATAGAGGATAAAGCTACCTTTGCCAACAGACGCCATGCATGGATGATACTGAGCACTTACAAATCGCCTGGGTTACAGGCCTATTTCGGACTGGGATACTGTAGGAAATCAAAAGAAGCTTTTTTAAAACACAGGTTTGGAATCCTACCAGCCACACCCCACATACAACCCTGGCTGAGAAAGAAGTGTGGCTCCATATGTAGGCTGTGTGGCTCAGGGAAAGAAGACATGGAACATCTGATATGCTCCTGCAAAAAGTTAAAAGAGGAAAGAGTAGTCCTCCTGAAAACCACATTCAATCAACTTAACATACGCACACGGAGACAAGCAGTCATTGCATGCTTTGACCCAAGACTGTTACATCTGAATGGACTGCTGGTTAAATTCCTGAAATTAGTCAAATGTAAACAATCCAAAATAGATGATGGTGTTTCCGAGAGACAAGGAATTATGAACATTCGCTAAATTTTTACTCTAAAACTTTCATTTTATTGTTCTTAAATCTAGAAACTCTTGAAACATGTACTCATATGAATTGTTGTAATGGTTTTAATTAATCAGAAACAATATATTTTTACTTACTTACTTACTGCAACAGTATGGCTTTCATAGCCCTCTAAGACAACTGACTCTTGAGCCCAGGTATCCTGCAACATGATCACATCTAACTGAGTTGCAAAATTAAGCCATTCAGGGTCCTGGAGCTTGTCCCTAATACCTGCGACATTCCAACTGAGAACTTGAAGTGCTGCTCCTTAATTATAATTAGGAATGGTCTCAGCAGGAGGTAAAGGGGGTAAGCAAGGAACTAACCGTAAGGCATTTAGTAAAGGAGTGATGACCTGGAGTTAGTCATTTTTATCTAGATTCGCTAAGGGGAGGAATCCATTTGATGTGGGTACAATAGGTTACATCACATGATGAGACCTCATATTATCTGGCAGTATAGGTTTAGATTGCAGATGCTTATAAAAATAATTGAGTGAGACAATGTTAATTCCCATGTCCCTTGAAGGCAGCGCACCAAAACTGTGGATCAGACGCCTGTCCAGGATAGGTGACCTACAGTTAATTACTGTGCAGTCCCCTATTAACATTTTGACCACAGAACCCACCCATCACACCCTCCTCAGAAATAAGATATCCTTATATTCAGTGAATTTAAAATTAGTATTTTTGCACAATCAGTGACAAACTTTATTTTTCAATTGAGGGGTGGATTTTCATATATTTGGGATGATATGAGGGACCCCTTCCAGTATTGCCACATAAGGACTACAGTCAGAAGTTAAGTTTAGCCTACATAACTTCTTATCAGACTAAGGCCCTCCTCCACTTCCTCTAATCCTATTTCAAGGGCATCCCCCTGACACCTGTTTGACCTCCCCCCTCCCAATGTAGATGTTAAGGCATTGCCCACCAATGAATGATGGGGCTGTTGAGCGGGATTGGTGGTTAGTGAAGGGTTTGGCCCGGGCATTTAGTGGCAGGGCAATGAGGGTTAACCACTCTACTACTTTTGTTGGAAATAACAAAGTGCCCAGTGCCTATAGAGAGAAGAGGATTAAAAGTCACATTAACAGTCCCAATTATCTTGAAGAGGTCCTGCACAGCATACTATAAACAATGCAACGGTGTCCTTGAGTTTGCCAAATATATGGACCCAATCCAAATTTGTAGCAACCAAAGTCTCCGTATGAACAGGTGAGTCCTGTTTCCTTGGAGAATGAATTGGGCATTTGGTAGTACCAGTACGTTTCTGTTGGTGCTGCCTTTTAGCTAAAAGTGGACAACTACTGTTATTGGGAGCTTCAGATGAAGCACTCTTGTTCGATCATTACTGTCTCGCCGAGAATACATTGGAGGGCGTGAATTACATCCGCGCAGGGTTGGGGTTAGAGGAAGGTATGTAGGCATTGAGCAGATTGAACACCTGGCTGAGTACTTTGCCCCTCATCTGTGTCCAAAGATGGCCTACGTTCCGCCAGGTCTATGTCTTTAGAGATTACTACCACTGACCAGGCCAAAAAGGAGTCCAAAGGGGTGCTGCTAGAAAATCCCGGGACAGAGTCCTTAGATCCCAGTAGCTTCTGCTTTCCCATTCCACATCCAAGTCACCCCAGACCAAAAGTCAAAAGTGCTCAAGGACAAAGTTTCTGTCGGGTTATTAAGTGGGGAATAAAGGGTCATAATAAACATCAACAAAAAGACTCACCCAGTTAGGAAAGCCCTGAAGGGTTTTAGTTCACGGAGGGGGGTGGCAGCCTCCTCCATGCTAAGACAGGCCCGTACTTGGCCAGCGTGCGTCCCATGCTGTGGGACTTCAGCGCACCATATGAAGCCTTAATGAGCCTCATCTGATGGTGCAGAGGGGGTTTTGTGGAACATTGAGTCCCTAGCAACATCAGATACGTCCGTTGCGGGTCATTCCCGGAGTTGGCTTGGGACCTTGGTCCTTGCTGACATCAGATTAAAAAAAAGCAGTCAGTGGGTCTCAGCCCAAGAACGGGAGATACAAAGCAGAATGCAGCCACCAAACAGCAGGACTGCAGCACACCTTACAAAGCCCTAATGAGCCTCAGCTGGTGGTAAGAGGCGGTTGTGGGATATTGAGTTTCAGCGGTGCCAGAAAGGTCTACAGCAGCACACCCCTGGCATTGGCTCGTGATCTTAATCCTTGCCAAGTTCTGGTTCACAAAAGGCAATGAGTGGGACTCAGCCAAAGAACAAGAGATGGCCCACAAAAGGATACAAAGCAGAATGCAGCCCCCCCATGCAAACTATGTTTCTGATGTTATGAAATTAATTTTGTATGTTTTTAAGATAAGCAAACATGATTACTAGAGCAAGAAGTTAACAGATGTTATCCAGCACATGAAGCTATACAATAGTTGCATTAAAATACAGGACTGCAATTTTAAAGAGACACTGTATTACACATTGTCACAACAAAGTATTCTAGCAAACATTACTTCCAATATTAGTAGACATAATGCTAATATTTAAAAACATAGGTGTACAGAGCTTTGCGGGCCTCTAGAATAATTAACACAGAGCATCCAGTAGTCTATTTGGTATGACGTTTCAAATACATTGGCAGAATGCTCTGCACATCTCTGTAAAACAGGACATGGCATCTTCAAAGATCAGTTCTGCATCTTCTTCTGACACATCTTCATAAAAGGTTGTTTGGTTCAAATATTGCTCAAATGTATTTTTAAATTTGCTTAAAGTTCTCAGACAGAAACCTAGTTTAAGTTTTAAATTGCTTCAATTCAACCTGTTTACTTACCAAATTTATTTTATATACAGAAGGCACATCTTTTAGATTTAATGGATGCAGGGAATTTCATCTTTCTACTTTAAGCTTTTTTTGGTTTTTCAATTCCACCTTTAGAAGGGACAGTGGCCCAGATACATGAAGCCATTTAGCATTTCATAACGGGCCAAATCACTATTTTGGCCCCTTAAGAAATGCTAAATGGCTTTTTCAGATGTACAAAGGGCTAAAACCAGTCACACTTTACAATTTCTACATGGTAGAAATCGCGACAATGATTTCGGAATCGCAAATAGGGATTACCTGTTTGCGATTCCTAAAGCAAATGTACAAAGCATTTCCTAAATCCGAAATGGGTATTTAGGAAATGCAATTACCATTGACATCTATTCAATGATAACCATTTGCAACACACAATAAAAGATTTTTTTTATTGTGATATGAAGCGTCCATATGCCTCTAGGGCATTTGTGCACTTACATGTGCACTAGGAAATTTGGGTGCCTCCATCGGGGGGCCTTAAACCCATAGACACCTTTGGTTTTGCATTTCTTAAATTGTGATTTCCTATTAGAAAATCGCAATGTAGGAAATGCAAACCATTTCCTATTTTGCCCATTGGCGGGAATGCGATGGCATTTCCTATTTGCGATTTCCTAATAGCGATTCGTAACCTGTAGGAATCGCTATTAGGGAATTGCAAATTTTGTACATATCCTTTTGCATTTCTTAAATAGCGATTCCTACAAAGTTGCAATTTGAGTAATGCAAATGAGAACCATAATACATTTGGCCCTAAGAGCTTTATTTCGTTTGGAGAGGTCAGTCTGTCACAAACGTGGTGGAGGAGCTTGTACGACATGAATCTCTGCCCACTAAAATTAGAGTCAGACAACTGTCATGTAACAATTATTTCTCTGGCTCTGCCACCTGAAATCTTACATGGATGGCTCAACAGACTGGAAGCAGTCAGTTTAAGGTATCAAAAACAAAGTGACATATGGAATATTTTAAGTAATCTCAGCTACTGCCAATTGCATGGGCCACATCTCTGTCCATCTTTTTTCATCCACCACGCCACCTGAGTTTCGACCCCACCTTATGCAAATCAGTCTTGACCCTGCGCAGTTGGGAATTTCTTGTCAAATTCTTTGTCCTGGGTACAAGAAGGAGAGCAGGTCAAGTCCTTTAGGGCTATTCTCAAGTCCCAGACAGCAGGTTCAATCCTCTTCTGGTATTCTACAGATTCAGGAGTGTTCTGAAGTGGGTGCCTGGGGATGCCAGGATGCCACATTTATACTAATCACAAACTAGTGGAAATGGTCCCTGGGCACATGCAAACCAATGGGAAAAAGGTTCCCAGGGGTATCCTACCCACAATGAGCATTTTCAAGATGGTGAAAGTCTTCAGCCACACTAAAACAGGGCTCTGAGGATGAGGGTGGGTGTGTGTGGGTAGTCTAGTAGATTAATCCTTGTGTCCTCCCACATCTAATACTAACATCCAGTTTGAAGCAGGTCCTGTGCCCACAGTAAATGCAGAGACAGAAGCCTGGTAGAGGTTTTCCAGCAACCAGACAGTAGATGCCCAGGACTTGTTTTGGCATCCTGGTCTCACCCTTTGAAGTGTACCACTAGTGTTATATGTGAAAAAACAACAGCAGATCTGTCAAATAAGGTTTGATATTCCAGAAGGAGTTGACACTGTAAGATCAATCAATTAATAACTCTATTAGACTATTAAAAAATAATCTAAAACACATGCAGTTCTTAAAAAAAACATGATGACAATAAAAACAAACCTATTGATAATACAACAATAGATTCAACACAGATAAAAATGCACTTTAAAAATTCCTAACACAGTACCCTCATCAAGGTTTAAAAGAGCAGCAATTTCCTCCATTTCAGGTAGGGGTGGGCGGAATTTGCGGAATTAACCTTCGCAAATTATCGCGAGAATGTTTAAAATTATCGCAAACAAGCAGAAATATCGCGAAGATGCGGAAGGTTTTTTCCGGCATGTTCGCGCGATTTTCTGCATGGTTGCGGGTCGCCAACTTACCCATGTGGCTGCTTGCGGGCGCGGCCATCTTGTTTTGAGTTGTTCTCGCGGTGCATGATCGCGAGAAGAAAGACGTGATCGCGCGACGCATGACGTCACTGCGGGCGCGAACTGTCGCGAGACAGCGCAAATGGCTAAAAACAATACAACATCTCATGGAGAACGCGACCGGATCAAGAAAACTTGTCGGCGAACGCAGGGAATCAGGTAAGGCGATCGCGCGCGCGCGAGAATGTATCATTTTACAGCGCGAGCAAGAAACAAATTATCGCCAAGCTGCGGAAACCGGAATTTTTGACATCTTCGCGCTCTCCGCGGAACGCAAAAATGTCAAAATATCGCAATTTCCGCGAACGGAACGAAATTTTTGCCCAGGCCTAATTTCAGGACAAGTTTGAAAAAATAACTAACACCAAAACAAACATGTAAATGTAAATGTAAATGTGCTTGTACTTATATAGCGCACAGCTACCCCGGCTCGGGGTTTCCTGGCGCTGTACTCATACCGCTAGGGAACCCTTCCTGGCTTTTTCTCTGTGAAATGTCCACTCCTGGGCATCCCCAGGGTGAAGCCAGGCATCCCAGCGCTGTTGGGGCCGTTGGGGAGATTAAGCAAGCTATTGCCCAGAGTTGCAGCGTGGGACCCATGATTAGAATAGGCACTGAGGCGAGAATATCCGGTCCGCGGAATTTATAGCCCGAGACCCTGGGGAGTTACGCAATTGTAAGAATAATGCAGGTCTGTACCTTGTGAGTCCTAAACCCCTAATAACAGGAATGAAAAATGTCATGGTGTGGGCTATAACAATTACAGAAAAAAGTAAAATGAAGCAGACTCTGTGGGGAGATCTCATCAGAGGCAGACGGGGATGGTAATGGGATCATTTTGTCCTGGGGGAAGCATAGATGGGCTCTAATCATCCCCATTCGGAATCTGGTCAGAAGAGTCCTATCCTAAGTGTTTGGCACCAAATTGAGATATGGCCCCTGGTCATCTGTAGTCTGGATCATGATATATTCTGTAACTTTTGGTTTGATAATCTCCGCCTCCTCCCTTTCATGCTGCCTAAAATCCATAAAAAAGTTCCTGACCCAGGATCTATCTGATTTAGTTAGCTTATGCAGATTAGAAAAAAGGGTACGTCTACCCAGGGTTGCACACACCATCTTAATATATTGAAGCCATATAACCTGGTGGCCCAAGTCACAGGATTAATAGTCATCAATGATGTATTTTTTTAAACACACCATGAGAGATTGTCCAAACAGAGCACCACGACAGCAAAGGACCTAAGTTGATCAAATGTTCCACACTCTCAAAATCAAGTTACTGATAAATCTCATCGATGGAACAGCTAGGCGGAGGACCAAGGGGGCACCTGCAAAATCTATTCTCCTCTGTAAGTATAAAAGGACGCACACTGTGATTGGAGTCTGACTGGCTTGGGGGGCAGAAAAAGGGGGCAGACCTGTGTGTTAACTATATTTACATATGACAGGTTAGGCATCTGAATTTAATCCTGATCATGGGCCAGGCCAATAGGCCATCCTGTTAAGAGCACAACAAATCCTTCCCACACCAAAGGACTTTGTCTCAACTCTGGAAGCAAGTTCACACCTCCTCATGCAGTTATTCAAATGGTAATTATTTGCTGGCAGAAGCAGGAGATCATACTGCATATTGGCCTCTAGGAACTTTCTAAATGTTAATTTTCACTTAATACTTAGTGAAAATTCGACTTCCCCATTGAATTGAATTTTTAGTAACTATTAAAAATAGTTGCTTCATTATTTTTCTAGCTTTTCTCATTCCTGAGAAATAGTATAAGAATGTAATATCTCATCCTAGTGGTTTCCTATGGAACAGCCAACCTTGCTGCAATGAAAACAGCTTTTGGGACTTTTTCACTGTAAGGACATGTATAATGTTAAACTTTTTTTTTTTTTTTTGCTCACTTAAATTACTCTAACGGATCAACCGTAGTTGATATGGGTGCACTTTAGTGGGGAGAGATGTGAAGGATCTAAATAGAGTAAATACCTACGTCTTCACCAACAGGTGAGCAAGGAAAAGTCTTCCTTTTTGTTTATTTACCCTCACACACCCTAGTGGTGTCATGCTTCATCATCGGGTCACCCCGACGCCTAAAAGTCGGGGTGGGCTCAACCACAGTATTGGGAGCTCTTGATAGAAGTTGGTGACCTGGGGGGCTGAATAATGATGATTGATAATTTACCAATCATGAATTGTACTCCATCTGTAAAGAAAAGACAGACATTCTTTACAGATGGAGTACAATTCATGATTGGTAAATTATCAATCATCATTACAAGGAGCAGCTACTCTGCCCTTGCATCGCATACAGGATAGGGAAACCCCTTTTATCCTGGTTCCTAGGGAGGCCAAAACCTAGCCCTGATGAAAGTCCAGGACCCATAAGGCCATTACAGGACTGAAACATGTTGGCACTAGGGTCTTAGGACCATAAGATTCCTTATAAGACCCAACATTTGTTTTTTTAGTTACCCAAACAGACCCAAGAATAAAGGGAAACCGGGGATCTGTTTGAGGTATTTTAATTTATTCAGCCCCCCAGGTCACCAACTTCTATCAAGAGCTCCCAATACTGTGGTTGAGCCCACCCCGACTTTTAGGCGTCGGGGTGACCCGATGATGAAGCATGACACCACTAGGGTGTGTGAGGGTAAATAAACAAAAAGGAAGACTTTTCCTTGCTCACCTGTTGGTGAAGACGTAGGTATTTACTCTATTTAGATCCTTCACATCTCTCCCCACTAAAGTGCACCCATATCAACTACGGTTGATCCGTTAGAGTAATTTAAGTGAGCAAGTGATTATATCATAGGAGGAGTTACTCTAACTTGATATCCTCTCTACCCCTCCAGGTAATGAAAAAAAGTGTTTTTCTAGTTTACCTTTAAAGTGAATATATAATGTTAAACTTTTACATGTCCTACTTTTCATTACATGACCACTGTCTTATGTGCTATAAGGTCTACTTAGGGGTCTCTTGTAAAAATTTTAAATTAAGGATGAGGTCCGTTAAATGGGGTTAGTTTGACAGGTCTAATTTGCAGTTTAAAACTGCAAGAGCCAGGCTACAAATTGGAGGCCGGCAGTCTTGTTTGTACTGGCATTATAGTAGGTGGCACAATGGGTGCTATAATCCACTAGTGACATTTACATTTCAGGCCCTTTATAAATTTTGTACTATATACTAGGGACTTATAGGTAAGTTAAATATGCCAATTAGGAGTATCCCAAGTTAACCATATTGAAAGGAGCACAAGCACTTTATCACTGGTTAGGAGGGGTAAAGGGCACAGAGTTATACAGATAGCAAAAATATAGGGTCAAGTGAAAGCTAAAAAATCGGGGGTGACAAAGCAGAAAAGGTGGATTTCTCACAGGACGCAAGGAGAATAAACTGGAACTGATAAGCCAGGAACTAATCATGCTACAAGACCATAACTTAGATCTCCAAGTGCAACTCCAAGACCTAGAGAATCGCTTGAGGCACCACAATATTAGAAATAGAGGGGCCAGAGTAATGTGGAAGGAGGTTACATTGAGGCATTTATTAAGAGACTCTTTAAGCAAGTGCAACTTGAGCTAGAGGACGAGGGCATCATCATGGAACATACTTACAATGTGGGCCCACCAGTGTGCGAAAAAATAGTAACCCAGACATTCTAACCTGTTTTGAATCTTTTCACCAGAAATATGCTATTATTTAATCAATGAAAGGCACCATCACGTTCATCAGGAATTGTCTGCTATCACAGTTCAGAAGAGATGAAAGTTTAGGCCAGTGACTGCATTCCTGACAGACAAAGTGATTGGTGGAGCAAACCCTGCAGGATTGCATGTGAGTGGGACAGAGTTTGGCATTGGGTACTTTCCCTAACAAAGGCCAAGTGGATTTTAGACTCAGAGGACCCCAGAGAAGGACCTGGGTCTTCACCACAGAGGTCACAGAACTCAAAGCACGAAAACTCAAGACCCGTTTGATGGAGAACGAGTCAATGCAAGAAAAGCAAATCTAAGCCGACAACACAGATGATGGTGTCAGAAAGAAGAGCACTCCTGTCTCTGTGCTAGCATCGCACACAGACTACTAGTGTGGATATGAATATCCTGAAAGGCCTGATTGCTCCTCAGTGGGGGACCTGGGGTTCTATCTGAACTGGAGTTAGTATTCAATGAAATAGAGGTGGGGGCTTGTGTGGGGTAATGGGGAGAATGAGATGGAACTCAAGATACAAATGGCAGGTAAAGCTTTCCATTTATGGTTTGGGGCAATATGTGTCTCTGTTGTCCATGTAATCCTACTAGGCGGAGTTGCTACATATTAATTGTTGTTACTTGTCTGTGGTGTTTGAATGAGAAAAATGTTACTTCATGTGAACTGGGAGGGTGTATGGGGAAACCACTGCCAGTAGAAGGTTTAGGTATGCCACCTCTGGTTCTCTGGAAAATCTTATCCTTACTGATGTATATGTCCACAAACAAACCTGATATGTCCAAATAGATCCAAAATGGGAATATGGGAAACCTGCTTAAAATTGTGGGTCTAAATGTCAGAGGCCCTCATGTTCTGGCCAAAAGCTTGCAGTACTATTGTCTCTGTATTACACCAATAGTGATATTTGCTTAAGAGGTATTGGCCTATATTAGGTTGAAAATGTATTCCACTTCAGTATCTTTCATTTGGTTGAAAGAAAAACGTTGAGGTGGCTGTTTTGTTGTCCTGTGCTTTTAGATGAGTGGTCAGGGACACTGTGGTGAATCTCAATAGAAGGGCTTTGATACTTAGAATTGAATTCTGGGCTGCAGCTTTACAGTGTCATCTGTATATACCCACAATGAGGGGGCAAGAAAGGTTTATGAGGTTTGTGTTGCCAAAGGTCCTCCAGTCCCCCGATAGGGAGGTAATCATTGGGGGTGATCTTATCCTGGTCATAGGCAATGCATTAAATCACTCTGCTTTGGGGGGGCAGACGGATGAATTCTCTCGGAGCTGCAAGACATGACTATGGGACCTTGGCTTGATCAATGCTGGAGACCGATGCATCTGAAAAGGCAAGACTTAACTGCCACATAGAACTTATACTAAACTGTATCACATTTTAGGTACTTCCCAAAGTGATGAAAGTGATGGTGGACCTTGGGGCTTGAACACTCTTGGATCATGCACCAGGAGCAACAATGGGAAGGTGAAGGCTGAGAGAAAATGTGTTACTTGAGAATCAGATAAGAGTGCAAAAAGGGGGTGCATAAGTGGAATGAGGCACAGAGGATATGGTGCCAATTGGAAGGGATAAAGAGTCAGCTATGGGACCTGACCACAGACAGGCCTAAAACAGATGAACTACAGTGGAGGGCATAAGGCAGGGGGGCTGCTAATTTATAAGTTGAGGGCTAATGTTATGAACTGCAGGGTCATGCCTTTTAAAACTGGCCTGCAGGTCTGTGACTCACAGTGATGCAGAGATCAGACATTTTTGAGACTTTTATTAAAAGCTGTACTCCACAGATAAGGGAGCAATGAGGAGTAGAGGAGTATCTTCAACATGCTTTTGTATCAAGGCTCTCAGAGATGCAAGCTGCCACCTTAAACAAACCCTTTACATTGAAGGAGGTGCCAACAGGCATCTCCAAACTGCAGTCAAACAAGACTCTGGGCCCTGATGGGTTCACAGCCATGTTTTATTACTCATTTTGCCATCTGTTAGCACCTGTCCTCATATGTTTATACAGTACTTTGAGAGATGCCATACCACTAAAAGAGTCCATAAGAGAGGCCGCGATGACAATTCTGCCTAAGTCTGTGAAGGAAATGGCTTTGTGCTCCTCCTTCCATTCAATATCTTCATTAAGTACGGATGATATTCTTTTCACTGGGATTCTGGCTTTTAAATTTGGCTCACAAATGCAGAGCCTTACTGATCCAGATCAAATGGGATTTCTCCCTGGGAGAAACCAATCTGACAATACTTAATATTTTGGACACTGTCAGGAGAATGAAAAAAGCTGTTTTACTTCTAGCAGTCGATAAGGAGAAATAATTTGAGAGATTACATTGGCAGTTCCTTCAGAAAACATTTCAGGCATTTAGACATGGCCGTAGGATTTGGAGCATGGAATTTAGCAGATACAGATCTCTAGTAGCTATAGTATCATTTAAAAGTGTGTTCTCCACTTTGCTTCATATACAGAGAGGTACCAGCCGGGGCTGCCGAATGTCATGACTCCTGTGTGCACTATGTATGAAGCCACTGGCAAACAGGGTAAGATGAGTGAGGAAAATTAAGGAAATTCGTACAAGAGTAGATGATCATAAGATCTGTACATATGCAGATGATGTGCTGCTATCATTTTTCGGACATGATTACATTTATACTACCCCTATTGAATGAAATAAAACAACTCCATCAAGTTTCAGGTTATTTTGCAAAAATCCCAGATCCTGAATATATCCACCTTTTTGGATCAGAAAGTATACAAACAATCGAAGTTGTCTTTGATGTGGGCAGACAACAGCATCCCCTACCTTGAGATAAGGATTTTCTCCACACCAGAGAAAACGACTGGTGCAAACGATAGAGATCTGACACTCTCTCTAAAGATGGGCCAGCAACCATTTGTTTAAAGACTATATTTATCATTTTATCATGACTGAAACAAATCAAGCAACAACCCCAGGACGAGGAGTAGCACAACATGTACAGTACAACCATATATCATAGAGGACACATACATAGCAGGTGGTATGGAACACAATAGCAATCATGGTATATAGAGGAAAGGGGCAGGTGACAGGGAATCCGATGATGTTTGGATTGGAGGCAGAGGGACACGCCCTCAGCCAGGGAACTTCAAGGCCTATACGAGGTGAGATGTGACAGCATCCATCTTCAGGAATCCAAGTACCTGGATTGTAACTTATGGAGATAGTACCGTACGGGTTGCCAAATGTTGTTCGGCCTGGAGGTAGGGGCTGAAGTGATGCATACAGTTCACTGTTAGTGTCAGTACATTAGGTTGCTCAACCAGGCCCTGGCAGGGGACAAATGCCTGACCCCCCAATGAAGAGCAATATCTTGCTTGGCTAAAAATAAGGCAATATTTGACAAACACCCCTTAGGATCTCCTGTGCATAGCCCAACTCAAAGTACACCATCAGGGTGAGGCGGGTGCCAAAAGGAGACACAATGTGGCAGCAGGTCCATGTAATATATCTGAAGTCAGCCCCATCAACATGGCACTTAGGACATTTGGAGGATCTCATGGGGTCTAGCTGTGCCAGGGTGTAAGGTATAATGTAGGCCCTACATAGGAATTTATAGTGTAGGAGCTTGTGGCAGTGGTTGGGTGAAACTAGGAGTGGTGTCGGGGCAGAGCAAGCAAACCACATGTTTTCAGTCAGAGGGTGACTCAGGTCAGCTTCCCAGATGCAGGTGCAGTACAACTTGAAGACCAACCACCCCATCACTCTCAGTGATCACGAGTGTCAATGGAGCAAACTCGTCAGGAGCCAATGGATATGAAAGGATCCAGGCACGCATTGTGCTGTCGAGGCAGCACAGAGCAAAGTGGTCCATGTGAGTGGCATTAGCAAAGTGAGCGCCGTTGACTTGGGAAAAAACATGACCGTCTGGAAGAGATCGCCAAAAGTGCGCAGTGGCATGTTGCATTAGCGTGTGGTAGACCAGCTGCTCCTATGTTATGGGTAGCCACTGGTTGTCCGCTAGGGGTAGTGCAGGGGAGAACAGAAGCTCTCCCCCAATAAACAAAAATGGTTGCTCAAAGCCCAGGTGGTGGTGGAAAGAGTTTGAATGTCTGTGGGGTCCAAGGAGAGCCCTGCTGGGAGTATGGATCTCAGGGGCATAGGCGCAGCCTGGTCAATTTCAGGTTTAGAGAATGGGATGCGAGCATCCGCATGGTACTAACAGTGAGCGAATTGGAACTGCGTGGCTAAATAGTACAATTTAAAGTGCAGAACACTAAATCTCCCACGATCATACAGGAGCACCAGCGTATCCGAATCAATCTGAGGGTGCTGACCAGCCCAGGTGACTCTCAAGATAAACCTCTCAGTGATGCAAAAAAGAATTAGTAATTTCGATGGATATGGTCAAAAAAAGATAAAAAAAAGAACAGGGAAGGACCACCATTTTTTAAATTGTGATATGACCCGCCATTGAAAGGGGAAGCCAGAGCCACCAGTCCACCTGGGAAGTCAGTTTATATATGGCCGGTCAGTAATTTAGTCATATTACTTGCTTCTTGTCACAGTGCAGGAACACGCTTAGATACTTGACCGGACAGTCACACCAGGCCAAGGGGAAATCACCCTGCACAGGCACAGTGGTCTTTGTAAGGGGGAACGGTTCAGACTTTGTCCAATTGATATGCAGGCCAGAAATGCCCCTGAATCGAATAATCTCATGGAGGATCAGACGCTGGTTAACAGTGAGGTGACGTACAAATATAGGAAAATTAGTAGGAGGTCGGCATAAACTGTAAACCACGATGTAGATATTTCTCTTGGAGATGCCGAACCAGGCCATCCATTCCAATAATGAAAAGCAATGGGGATGGAGGCAGTCTTGCTAGGTCCTCCTAGTAACGGCACATGGTGCTGTGACTGAGAGGTTGGCCCGGATCCTGGCTTCCGGTTGGAGATACAAGAACATGATCAGTGAGATAAAACCGCACGCCATACCCAGTTTGCGAAGTGTAGCATGAGAAAAAGGTACTCCAAAGTGTCAAAGGCCTTTTCAGCTGGACTAGAGGGCCACAGCAGCTGGGACATTTGGGAAGATTCTATGAAGCACTGAGAAGATTGTGCATAGGTTTAAGGATGTGGAGCAATGCAGGACAAACCGAGACTGAATGGGGATATAATCTGGTCAATCAAATGAGAGAGGTGAGTGGAAAGGACCTTAGCTAGGATCTTGCCTCAAAATTGAGCAGCGACAAAGGCTGGGAGGAATTGCAGATGAGTGGTCCCTTGCTGTGCTTCAGTAGCAAGGCGATTACCGCCTCTCGCAACGTTGGCGGGAGCATCCTGGCTGTGGACCTGCAATCATGGCATATGGAAAGTCTCTGGCTGGGGAGAACTGCAGCTATCTAATTGACAGATTTGCCAAGGGTTTTTTAGGAGGGACAGACACTGGAACTTTGGCCACCACAAAGAGTCTTGGAAAGGATTCAGTGGGCATTAGATCATTTTGTCTGGGGTGGGCAGAAACCCAGACTGGCTATGTAGACCATGTATCGTGCTTTCCAATAGGGCAGAGACTGGGAATCCCTTATATTCTAAATTACTCCCATGCTGCACAGATGTGGTATATGATTGAATGGAATGGTGAAAATAACCAGAAATATTGGTGCTTTAGGGACTAAACAACAGCTGGTGATCATATGTGGCTGACCACTTACCTTCGCAAAAAACATAGATCTTTGGCCCCATGCTGCTTACTGGTAACAAGGGCTACCCCGGCCGAATGGGACACAGTGATGTCCCAGAACGCTCAGTCCACCTTACCCTCTCCTCTCACCGTAGACATAAGTAACCCAGACTTTACTCCAGCCATGTTTCAGGGCAATACTCTGTGTGATAGAAAGCAGACTGTAAGAGAGTAGGGGGGTTTCTATGAAAGTAACAGCCACAAACCGTTCAAACGGATCAAAAATTATTTTAGGGGACCAGAGACTGAAAGCTGCATTATTTCCAAACTAGGCAATGGTTTTCTCACTGAGACATTGCAGGGAGGCAGTTGACACTATAGGAGCGATGGCTTATTTTTAAGACTAACTATTGGACCTGGCTCCTCTGCAGGGTCACCCCCAAACGTTTTGCATTTGCCCTCCATTTATTTACTTAATTCATTTTGGTTGGCCTTGGGACTCTGTGCACTTTACCACTGCTAACCAGTGCTAAGCCACTAGTGCTCTTGCCCCGAAAACATAGTTAAATTGGTTTATACCCAATTTACACTTAAATCTCTGATAAATAATTTGACATCCTAGTGACCTCTTTTTTAAAATTCTTCCTCAGTTTTCCATTGGATGTACTCTCCCTTTTCTAAATTGAAGTGCCATACCTTCCTTTTTTAGGTCTCGCCTAGGCAGCGTGCATGCGCTGCTCTAGGAGGGCCTTTAGCCATCGGTCTTCACTTTTCAAGCACTGCACTCATGCTTGTGGCGGCATCCACCTCGCCGGAGCGAGCAGTGGCGCGCCATAAGCACGAGTGCAGTGCCTAAAAAGTGAAGACTGCGCGTGCACGCACGCACCACTCCCGGGCTTGTGTTTCTGAGTCAGCGCATTTCCCGGTGATAAGTATTCTCTAATTCTGGGCATGCTTAGTAGGTTGTTAAAGCTGATGTCGATTCCTTCATTCACACTTCCGGGACTACGTCCCTCCAACCTCTGGTTGCAGGGGAACAGCTCCTTACCTGCAGTTTGTAGCTCCCTCACAGATCCCTGCCAGCTAACACATCCGTTGTCTGTTAAGACTGCGCGCATACACCCACCACTCCCATGTAGTGTAGTTCCTATTTCCCTTATAGGCTCTGCGCATTGGAATAATATACACTATAGTTTTTGCATAGGACTAAGATCAGTATGCTCCTATCGAGTACATTAAACTTAATTACTTGTGTGTGTCAGCTAACTCAGAGGTCACTAGAAACTTCTCGAATAAACAAGAAGGGATTAGTTTCTGACAACCGCATAAACATGACAACTTTGTTTCCCTTAGAATCGAAACGCGTCTCAGAATTGTGGAAACAATAGATAACAGTTTCACTTAGTCAATCGTGCATGCTTAGTTTCTTCAGAGTTACACAGAAATAGATAGACAGGCGTTTCAATAAAAGAGTCTGGTTTCTAAGAACTCGTGACGTGGGATGGACGGATGTAGGTGACCATGCATGTATTTGGATAGCATGGCAAATGCCTAATTAAGGACGGGAATTCTATGTCCAAATAGGGGCTATGCGAATTGTGCCTATATAATGACTTGATTTAGGGAAACCTATGTACAGGCATCTAAATCGAAATACAACACCCGGGCTTGTGTTTCTGTGTCAGCACATTTCCCGGTGATAAGTATTCTCTAATTCTGGCCATGCACAGTAGGTTGTTAAATCTGATGTCGAATCCTTCATTCACTCTTCCGAGACTACGTCCTTCCAACTTCTGTTTTTTTTTTTGCTTTTTGCCATGCTGCACAGCATCTTGCCAATGCTGTGCATTATGGCTTATAGGCATTCTTAAACCCAATAGTTGCAAAAGGCATGACATGGTGGCCTTGCCAGTGCTTGTTTGTTTATGATGTATACACATTGGCTACTCCTCCGTGGAACAGCGTGCTTACTGTCGCCCAGGGTAAGTGTCCTATTTCCCCCCTGTTCTGCTTGGGTTTTCGGATCAGATAGAACCCGCTCATCAGAGCCTCTCTAACCCAGCCAGAACGTTACCCTCTCCCTAGGGCCTATTCACAACAAGTAACCACAGATATATACCACCTAAGGACAGGGAATTCCTACTATATATATATATATATATATATATATATATATATATATATATATATATATATATCTAGACCTCTTATAATACAAGTGGCGGCCTCGCGATCCCAGACGGACCCAGGACTTCCTACCCAGATGGCAGCCTCAGCCTCGCGGTCCCAGACGGACCCAGGACTTCCTACCCAAACGGCAGCCTCAGCCTCGCGGTCCCAGACGGACCCAGGGCTTCCTACCCAGACGGCAGCCTCAGCCTCGCGGTCCCAGACGGACCCAGGACTTCCTACCCAGACGGCAGCCTCAGCCTCGCGGTCCCAGACGGACCCAGGACTTCCTACCCAGACGGCAGCCTCAGCCTCGCGGTCCCAGACGGACCCAGGACTTCCTACCCAGACGGCAGCCTCAGCCTCGCGGTCCCAGACGGACCCAGGACTTCCTACCCAGACGGCAGCCTCAGCCTCGCGGTCCCAGACGGACCCAGGACTTCCTACCCAGACGGCAGCCTCAGCCTCGCGGTCCCAGACGGACCCAGGACTTCCTACCCAGACGGCAGCCTCAGCCTCGCGGTCCCAGACGGACCCAGGACTTCCTACCCAGACGGCAGCCTCAGCCTCGCGGTCCCAGACGGACCCAGGACTTCCTACCCAGACGGCAGCCTCAGTACAAGTTCATCCTATGATTACCATAACATACAACAAGGGAATCAGTTTTACTATTTATCAGATCACACAAGAACTGCCAGTTTGAGCACAACCTGTTCTCTGGTTCGAGGGGCTCCTCTCTCCCTTATTCAGTTACCACTTACCTGATCAGGGTTAACATCTGTTCATGTCAAGTCACAGCTGACTAGAAGAATAGGCTACCCTCTTATACAAGAACACGCAGCACATGTTGATTCACTACAAACTGGGTACTTTATTACTCATTACATACGCAATCACATAACATTACTATGTAACACATAACCTGCAAAGAAAAGTGAAAGATTAGGTTGTACACTCTAATAAGAAAGGGGTCGACATCACCTTAGTCGTGTGTAGCCTGCACTCAATGGTCATCTAGGTTCCCTTCTCGTCTGTGCCTCGGCTCGCCTGGAAGTCACACCTCCGCAGTCACGGATCTGTTCCCTTCTCCCTTCTCCGAGTCACTGGGACCTCTTCCTCATCGGCTACTCTCTCCTCTCTGGCTATTCTGCTAGAAGATTATCTGTCTCTCGGTTTTTCTCCGCCTTCAAGTTTGTCATCTGTCTTCCCTGGAATAAGTAGTAGCTTTACTGCTAACGGCTAGATGCCGCCTACGGACTGAAGTAAGTGCACCGTATCTGCCTCAGACTTTCACTAATATAGAGGTGCATTTCCTCATGGAAAATTCCGGCCCGTAACCTGCCGCCCACCAAATTCTTGTACCTCCCCGTACCAAGGACACGTTCCCAGCCGGCCGGCCTGATGTAGTGTCTTCAGCATGAAGAAAAATACAATCCTTCGATAAGGGCTGGCCTGAACCGGTTCTCTCCAAGCGAATAACACCTCATAACTAAAACATCACCCTTAACCTAGAAGCATCTCAAGCTGCCGGAGCAGAAAGAAAGATGGAGTCTCTCCCGTTTGAGGCCTACCAGGCCTGAATTCAGCACGGCTCCATGAAATACCCTCACTACAGGACAGGTTATCCCTAAAACTAACGAATCTATCCCCTAGGATATGTGTGCAAGCCCTGATCTATGGGGAAGAACACAGGATCATGTCGAAGTGCCTAGTAAATAGGCTCCATTCACTACTCTAACCCTTAGACTTGGATGGTAAGAGACTGAAGTCACACTAATCACCCGTCAACACAATAGGGCCGGGAAAATCGAGCAGAACATTTCACCCTTGACTTCAGTCTATTATACATTCATTAAACAGAACTAACATCTGTGGAAGAATAATATGAAACAAAGCTAACTGATCTATGTCTAGTACCAAATGTGCAGAATTGAAGTAGTGAAGGAATACACTGAATAAAGCAACAGATAGAAATCAAAACAGCGATGGTAATCAGAATACCTCCTAATATTTGACGTAACAGATACAAATCAGGTAACCAATTAAAGAGCCAGTCAAACCAGCCCTGGTCAATGTGTTTTCTAACTTCTTCTGTCAAGTCATGTAGCTTATCAATGTGAGCGCGAATGGATTGTGTATGATCAGACAAGTTAAAACAACAAAGACCCTCAAAATCAGAACAATCGTGTCCATGTTTAAGCAAAAGATAATCAATGGCCGCCCGATTTTGCAAGATGGCTCTGCGTTCACCCTGGGCGTCTAACAGCATGTCAGACAGGACTGTAGAAGTATGATTAATGGATTTTACCATCCAGCAGGCCATTTTCCCAATAGATTTGGCATTATAAACCGCCAAAGCAGGAACACCAATAATTGAAATAGCCAGGCTAAGGTATTCAGACTTGGAATATAAATGCAAAGACGAGTCACAATCCTCCTGTAACATCACTGTATCTCGAATCACACGAGAATTGGCATTCGGATGTGACGAGAACATCAGTAAACTGAGTCTCGTAATGGCACAAGGGCCTCCAGAAATATTTGCGGGGACATATGGCCAGGAAGTATTACCACATGAGAAAAGCCATCCGGCAGGTAGTAACATCGTGCGATAATGACTGGGGGTAACTACCAAACTCTTGCAAGTCATATTGTTCTGGACAGAAGCACATGTTTTCGGTGTCCTTTGAAAGCACAAAGTTCGCTCATGAAGGGTAAAGGAAGTAGCACCTTTCAATTTTAGACGCAGACATTCAGAAATTGCACTAGGATTACACGTAAGGAAAAAACACAAATCTCCTTGTGTGATATTATAGGTAACTATTTGGGACTGGATGGGGGGTATCTGGTCTGGTAGTTCAGTACATAAGGGGCAATACGCATGGGTGGCAAAATCGCCCAGAAGAACATTGGGGCGAGCCTTTGAAATGTTGAAAATATGAGTCAAAGTTTCTAGCGAAGCAGGGACAGCAACCAGACAGGTCGCCAAGATGTCGTGTACAGATCTCATCGGCGTCAAACAGAAGTGAGGGGCATCAGTCACCCTTTTCGCCAGTAGGGTCCAAAAGTTCGATGACGAATCCCACGCAGCGAGGGAACGCGACACTCGGGTGCGTAACTCATCCCGGGTTGACGGGATCCCTCCTCTCTCGTCGAACCAACCCGAAAATAGTCCGACGACGACACATCCTGCAGCAACAGTCCAAAGAATGATCTGAAAGAGGATCAAATACAGGCATTATTCATTCTCGTAAGTAACATTTGTCAGCCGGGACTGCTTCCCAGCTATCTTTCCCTGGTCTCATAACTAAAATGGTATTGTCATGACCGGTGGCGATGACCTCTGCTTGTTCAGGGGGATTCTTAGGCGACTGCACCCAAACCCTGGCCCCAGGGTTATCTGTGGAGCCAAAACCTTTCTGGCCTCGTACAGTTAGCAAAGTTGGGGCAGTGCCTTTTACCATCTCACCACTGAAGACAGGCATTATGAGTAATTGAGCCACTCGGTCAGTTTGATGTATCAGTAAGTCAGCCTCACTGCTATTCAGCAGGAGCACCTTAATCTCTCCCTGATAATCACTGTCAATGATCCCTCCAAGCACCTGAATGCCTTTTACAGCCAGCCCCGATCTAGGGGCGATTAATCCAAAATTCCCGGGTGGTATATGAACACCAACACCGGTCGCGATGATGACCCGATCTTTACCTTTTATAACGGTGTCATCCATGGCATGCAAGTCTAAACCTGCCGACCCTGGGGTCGCTCTACATGGAGCCAAAGCTCCGGGAGTAATTTCCCAGTACATCACAGTCTCTCTGATTTCATTTGGCTGAGCATTAACATTCGGAGGAAACAAACGCATAAGTGGAGATTCAGCATTTAGAAAAGGACGATTATTCAAAATTAATAGCGCTTGGGGCAAAAAGTCTCGCCAATTCTTATACTTGTCATCTGTCAATTTACGCAGTTGCTCCTTCAGCAGATCATTCAATCTCTCCACAAGACCCGAGGCCTGCGGATAATATGGGATATGAAATACCCAGTCAATATTGTTTTCCACACAGAATTCCTGTACCAATCTTCCACGAAAATGGGATGCATTATCAGATTGAATTTGGAATGGCACACCATAATACATCATAATCAATTCCAATGTTTTAATGGTATTCAATTGGGTAGCTTGCTTACAGGGAAGGGCTACCAACAGGCCACTGTATGTATCAACAATAGTGCAAACATATTGACAATTCCTACTCATGGGAAGTGGACCGATGTAATCAATCTGCCAAATTTGAGCGGGCAGTTTCCCGCGATGTAAATGACCTTTAACAATTTGGGGCACTTTGCGCTGTCTGATATGCTGACAAATGGGACAATGTAAAATAACATTTTTGATTAAATCTAGGGGAATATACATTCCTCTATCAGCAGCCCACCTGCTAGTGGCTTTCTCTCCAAAATATCCTGCCTTCTGGTGGGCCCATTTCGCCAATCCCGCAATATCAGAATCTTGCCTGTCCACCACTGCCTCAGCAATTTTAGATTTCTCATCTGCAATGTTATGAAAAAATTTGTCAAGAGAATCTATCGGGGTGTGAGCATCCACATGGAAGATTGTAACAGTACTCTGTGGGAGCATCTCCCAAATCTCCTGCCATAATTCTTTTCCCCACAATTCTTTTGAATGCAATTTCCAATTATGGGAATGCCAAGTCGGTAACCAAACTGCCAGTCCATTGGCAGTAGACCAAGAATCGGTGAAAATATGACATGTGCAAGGTAACTCTTGTTTCAGAACTTGATAAACAGCATAAAGTTCAGCAAATTGACTGCTCTTACCTTCACCAGTTGTGCTCAGCAGTTTTTGTGTGATCGGATTATAGGACACCGCTTTCCAGTGCCGTTTCGTCCCTATGAACCTTGCTGAACCATCCGTAAACCAGACATGGTTTCTGTCCTCTGCGGACAAATCATCAAAAGGTCTACCCCACTTAACAGGAGACTCCTGTACTAAAGGTACGGAACATTCACTCTCAGTCTCAGTCGATGGCGCTCGCGCCACCTGCTCATGTAAAGATGCAACTCCTTTTTGTCCCACACGTGCCCTGTCTTGTATATACCATTTCCATTTAATCACACTCGCCTCTTGAGCATGTCCAGTTCGGTGAGTTTTCGGCGAACTCATAACCCACTGCATGATAGGAATTTCAGGTCGCAAAACTATATCATGTCCCAAAGTCAGTTGCTCGGTATCCACCAGAGCCCAATAACATGCAAGTAACTGTTTCTCAAAAGGTGTATAACGCTCACCAGCATCAGGTAACTTTTTGGTCCAGAAACCCAACGGCACTCTACTCCTGCCTTGCTTCTGCCACAAACTCCAATTCGCATAAAGGCCCTGTACAGACACATTCAAATCCACCTCACCATCACGTACGGGCCATAAATCCAAAGCATGCTGAATTGCCTCTTTTGCTAGGTTGAACGCATCTTGCTGTGGTTTATCCCATTCAAATGCATTCTTTTTACGAGTGACACGGTACAAGGGGGCCAATATTTGACTCAAATGAGGAATATGCTGACGCCAAAAACCAAACAAACCAATGAAGCTTTGGGCTTCTTTCCTATTCCTCGGAACTGCAAAATCAAGGATTTTCTGTTTAACCTGAGGGATCACATCACGGTGCCCTTCATGCCAATTAATACCCAAAAATTTTACAGCCTGGGACGGGCCTTGTAATTTATCCGGATTGATTTCCCAACCTTTCTCACGCAGGCACTCAATGACTCTGTCCAATTGGGTCTGAACTTCCTCTTGTGTTTTGCCTTGGATCAAAACATCATCAATATAATGACACATCTGAATTTGTGGATGAACCGGTACCTCAGCCAAATGCTCTGCCACCAGCCGGTGACATATCGTAGGACTATGCACATAGCCCTGAGGAAGACTTCTAAACGTCATCTGACGCCCATTCCACGTAAAACTGAACTGTTCCTGACACTCAGGGGCAATCGGAATCGAAAAGAAAGCATTAGCAATATCAATGGACGCATACCATGTACCTGGATGTTTTTGGATTCTTTCAATTAGAGTAATGACATCCGGTACTGCAACGGTCAAAGAGGGTGTGTGTTTGTTCAATTCTCGATAATCAACAGTCATACGCCAAGAATTATCACTCTTACGTACAGGCCAAACAGGATTATTCCAAGCAGAAGTAACTGGGGTTATAACACCTGCATCCACCAACTCCTGAATAGTGGTACTAATCTCCTCATGACCATCTGGAATACGATACTGCTTCTGACAAACCACTTTTGTCGCCTGAGGAACTTTTATGGGGGGCATTCTTAAACGACCAACCCGTATAGGCCTGGACGATATATAATGCGTAGTTCCAAATTGGTAACATCCATCATCTAAATGCAAAGTCATTCCTTTCAAAATATCAATTCCAATTATGAATTCTAAGAGTGGCACCACTAGTACAGAGTATTCTTTTCTAGGGATTCTACCTATTCTCATTTCAAGTAAAGTTTGAACTGCAGGAGTTTCCTTTCCACCTAATCCGGTAATTGTAAAAGGCTGACCTGTAAACTTCTTTGATTTTCCATGAATAAGAGTGGCCTCCGCTCCTGTATCTACCAATGCTCGGGCCCTTTGGATATTACGATGTCTCCAATAAATATCAATATCTACATAGGGTCTATTATCTCTGTGAGCCCATCTGTGTACTGGAGCTTGACCTATTTCCTAGTCATGCTTACTGCATTCTGTGTACCAGGATAAATCAGGATAAAGACTTTCACGTTTCTTAGGTATCGGTACCTCCTGTTCATATCCATTCCCAGTACGAAATGGATTCGTGTCTTCTGCATTGTACTACGGGTTTCGATCGGCCAAACTATGACGATCCTCTCTCCTCCTCAACTCAGGGGATTGATCCCTATCATCTCTACGTCTGCTGTAAACATAATCATTTCTCCCCCTTTCTCTTACCTCCTCTCTCTCTCCGTCTCTCTCACGACGGGGGGACATATCACGTACATAACGTCGATCATCACGACGAACAGAGCGCCCACGGCGGTCGTCATCACCGCTACTGTCAGAACCACCACGATCACACTCAGTCGTCCGAACACGCCGGGCACCCTCCTTCCGATCCAAGCCACGTTTGCGAAACAACTCCCACAAACGAGCAGTAGTCTTACCGTCAATGTCCTCCCTCCGCACACCATCGGCCAGAAGACCAGAAAAGATATCACGTCTAGTAAGTTTATTGTCACCAGGAGTACGAGTGTCAGGCCGGGACTGACGTTCAGGTTTAAACCACTCACCCAACTCACCGAGTTGGCGTACCGATTCCAGTACCGTAGATAACACGTTACCAGTCTGATTAATCAATAAAGTCATCATGACCTGCTTATAGGCAACAGGGGAAGAACGAATGATACAATTCCGCACAGAAGATGTCAACAAACCATCAAGCAACCTGTCAGCAGTACCCAGAAAAATTGCCGTTTTCATCACCTCCTCTTTGAGACGTTGTGCAGCGTCGCGCAAAGTATACCACGGTTTGTCATTCACAGGCCAATCAGACTCAGTAGGATACTTTTGATTACAACCCTCAGTCGCCAATTGAAGTAAAGAAATTTGACCACCACCATTATAGTTACGGAAATGATCCTGTACAGTAGAATCCGAACTCAAGGAACAAAACTTCAAACAATCGCCATTATCTAACATAATGCCAGCAGCGCCCAGTTCATAAAGGCGCACCATCCATGTGAGCAAGGTCTCACCAGCTCGCTGCCGAAATCGCTGCAAAATATCACTAATTTCTTGTTGAGTAAAGTCCTCTAAAGAGTCTAAAGAAACACCCTGCGGAGCAGCGGGAGACTGCTGCAACTTCCGACGAAAAACTGGATGCACTGAGACCGCGGGACGAGCATCACAAGGAGCTCGACCAGTACACGTAGAGGAACAATCAGTGGAAGAAGCATCGACCCCGCTCGAAGGACGAGCGCAATCACGGGGTGCACCATCAGAGGCGCAAGAAGCAGACCTACAATCACGGCCGGAGCGAGAGGACTCGCGCTTGGCAGACTCCTCACCCGAGGAAGGAGAATCACTCGAGTTCCAGATATTACCATCCCATTCATCAGGATTCCAATCTAGTCCGGCTTTCGCCACGACCAGACGCACCTTTCGCGTCGAAACCCGACCACGCCGATTCTTGTATTTATAACGAGCAATTCGCACAGCCGCTCTCTCGGCAATAGTTTGGTACGTCTCAAGTTTGTCAGCAAGCAACTTATTTTGACACCGTAACAAAGTATGAGCATTCTGAATCTCAACAAAGTTCGCTTCCAAATCCTTATGCAAGTTCTGCAACTTCAACAACCTCTCATGGAGAAGCCTGTACGCAGACAGAACAATCCAACCTCTGCGCCCCAAAACGGGAAGCTCATCACCCTTAGATACCGGCGCCTTCTGTAAGCAAGTAATCACATTAGCCGGCTCCGCCAGCTCCAAAAAAGAATTCCAATTCTCACTCAAACCAGTAGAATCAGCCCACTCACGGGCTAAGGCTTCATAAGGCGTTGAATCCCATCCGGGAATATCAACGGGCAACTTAAAAGTAGATTTTGACTTTCTAGAAAACATCGTGAAAAAGAAAGAAGAAAAGAAAGAAAAAGAAAAGAAAGAAGAAGAAAAACTATACACACAATTATACCACAAATAATATACAAACAAAACCACGCACACGCCGAAAGCAAACACGAGACAACACGAGACAACACGACGCACACAGGTTTCGAAAACGGTTCGTGACGCCAAATGTTCTGCTTGGGTTTTCGGATCAGATAGAACCCGCTCATCAGAGCCTCTCTAACCCAGCCAGAACGTTACCCTCTCCCTAGGGCCTATTCACAACAAGTAACCACAGATATATACCACCTAAGGACAGGGAATTCCTACTATATATATATATATATATATATATATATATATATATATATATATATATATATATATATATATATCTAGACCTCTTATAATACAAGTGGCGGCCTCGCGGTCCCAGACGGACCCAGGACTTCCTACCCAAACGGCAGCCTCAGCCTCGCGGTCCCAGACGGACCTAGGGCTTCCTACCCAGACGGCTGCCTCAGCCTCGCGGTCCCAGACGGACCCAGGACTTCCTACCCAGACGGCAGCCTCAGCCTCGCGGTCCCAGATGGACCCAGGACTTCCTACCCAGACGGCAGCCTCAGCCTCGCGGTCCCAGACGGACCCAGGACTTCCTACCCAGACGGCAGCCTCAGCCTCGTGGTCCCAGACGGACCCAGGACTTCCTACCCAGACGGCAGCCTCAGCCTCGCGGTCCCAGACGGACCCAGGACTTCCTACCCAGACGGCAGCCTCAGCCTCGCGGTCCCAGACGGACCCAGGACTTCCTACCCAGACGGCAGCCTCAGCCTCGCGGTCCCAGACGGACCCAGGACTTCCTACCCAGACGGCAGCCTCAGCCTCGCGGTCCCAGACAGACCCAGGACTTCCTACCCAGACGGCAGCCTCAGCCTCGCGGTCCCAGACGGACCCAGGACTTCCTACCCAGACGGCAGCCTCAGCCTCGCGGTCCCAGACGGACCCAGGACTTCCTACCCAGACGGCAGCCTCAGTACAAGTTCATCCTATGATTACCATAACATACAACAAGGGAATCAGTTTTACTATTTATCAGATCACACAAGAACTGCCAGTTTGAGCACAACCTGTTCTCTGGTTCGAGGGGCTCCTCTCTCCCTTATTCAGTTACCACTTACCTGATCAGGGTTAACATCTGTTCATGTCAAGTCACAGCTGACTAGAAGAATAAGCTACCCTCTTATACAAGATCACGCAGCACATGTTGATTCACTACAAACTGGGTACTTTATTACTCATTACATACGCAATCACATAACATTACTATGTAACACATAACCTGCAAAGAAAAGGGAAAGATTAGGTTGTACACTCTAATAAGAAAGGGGTCGACATCACCTTAGTCGTGTGTAGCCTGCACTCAATGGTCATCTAGGTTCCCTTCTCGTCTGTGCCTCGGCTCGCCTGGAAGTCACACCTCCGCAGTCACGGATCTGTTCCCTTCTCCCTTCTCCGAGTCACTGGGACCTCTTCCTCATCGGCTACTCTCTCCTCTCTGGCTATTCTGCTAGAAGAGTATCTGTCTCTCGGTTTTTCTCCGCCTTCAAGTTTGTCATCTGTCTTCCCTGGAATAAGTAGTAGCTTTACTGCTAACGGCTAGATGCCGCCTACGGACTGAAGTAAGTGCACCGTATCTGCCTCAGACTTTCACTAATATAGAGGTGCATTTCCTCATGGAAAATTCCGGCCCGTAACCTGCCGCCCACCAAATTCTTGTACCTCCCCGTACCAAGGACACGTTCCCAGCCGGCCGGCCTGATGTAGTGTCTTCGGCATGAAGAAAAATACAATCCTTCGATAAGGGCTGGCCTGAACCGGTTCTCTCCAAGCGAATAACACCTCATAACTAAAACATCACCCTTAACCTAGAAGCATCTCAAGCTGCCGGAGCAGAAAGAAAGATGGAGTCTCTCCCGTTTGAGGCCTACCAGGCCTGAATTCAGCACGGCTCCATGAAATACCCTCACTACAGGACAGGTTATCCCTAATACTAACGAATCTATCCCCTAGGATATGTGTGCAAGCCCTGATCTATGGGGAAGAACACAGGATCATGTCGAAGTGCCTAGTAAATAGGCTCCATTCACTACTCTAACCCTTAGACTTGGATGGTAAGAGACTGAAGTCACACTAATCACCCGTCAACACAATAGGGCCGGGAAAATCGAGCAGAACACCCCCCCATGCCTGTCACCATCCATACAATTGCAGATGCTGCTTCCAGGACCTTCTTGATGTATGGAGGATGGGATGTATATGTCTGTCCACTTAATGATATTGTATTCTGTACAACTGGTGGTGCAATTTGACTAAATGCCAATTAAGAAATGTAAACAAAAAAGTACGTGCTTTGTGCTTTACAAGGCATGGGAGACGGCATCGTGCAGGCAATGTGTTTTGTAAGATTCTGGTAATCAACAGTAAAACCTGGCCCACTAGACCATAAAAAAAGCCCACAAACAGACAGACAAAAAACCGGGCCCCCTGACCTGTCAGACCAGCTCTCCTGGCACCGCCAGATTGCCCTAGGCCAGTCCCACCCTGTCTCTCACTAGTATCTACTATCTAATCATAACACGAAGCCACCACGATCACGTTTACATTTTATTAACTACATGCAGCACGCTTCATTTTCTCAGTGGGGAAGGTGCACTTTAAGTGTGCCAATCAAGCCGGTTACCGCCTGTTATTTGTGAAACATGTTGACTGATGTTTCTAAGTTTAGCGCCCGCTTTCCACAAGGAAGAGATAGCACGTGTTTCACAATATAACTTATTTTCAAGGCTGTGTGTAACTATTGGATTTGTGGTTTGGTACAGTCTATATTTAATCAGTAAATTGGCGCCTCGGTGTGCTAATAAAAAAAAGGTGGAGAACAATCACTGAACCACCCACCATGGTGCACTCTTTTTAAACATATCACAATTATTGTTGGACAAATGGAGCTTTTAAATGTATCTCCCCTCCAGCACTTTCCAGCATGGGATTTTGTTAGGGTTAACGAGTCGGCGGGCCGTTTTTTTTTCCTTGTTACTTAATCTACAAGTTAAGAATAAGTGAGAGGTCCCCCTCCAAACTGGCAAATTTTGTCACGAAAGCAGGAGGTTGTGAGCAGGGACGGCCCTTCTCTTTTCACGCCAGACCATATCCTCCAAAATGTAAAGTTTGTGCTCCTGTTATTAACTTAGAATCTCAGGGCTGGGAGCTTTCCAGTCCCGCTTCTGTAAAGGTAGGGGTACAAGACAGCCCCGTTCCACTCTTTGACTAACTGCTGTTGAGGGGTGGACAGAGAAAATGCGGTCAGATGAATTTTCTTCATGGTTTTTCATGGTTTTTAGCTGCTGAACAGTCGGCCATGGTGGAAAAGGATATGGGCCCTGCAATGGTTTGAAGAAGCACTGAAGTCACATGTTGTCTGGAGAGGCGTCTTTCATTCATCTTTCATTCAGCCAATCACTAATGTCTTTATGATGGCCAAGCAAGGTTCACTGCTGGGTGCTATTTAATGTATACAAGTCTTCTTTATATGATCTCTAGAAGGGCTTCCTGTGTAAATGGACTCATGCTGATAGCACAAAATTCCAAATGAAAGTGTTTCTAGGTCCATTCTCCTTTGCACCCCTAGAAGACTGCTTGGTTAGAATCCAGAATTTAATGGCAGACGTCGGAGAAATAATGTGAAAAAAACATTTGATCTTCATACGGCATAAGGAACCCCCTTACCAAATTTTTCCGCCTAGAACCCTATTTTTGATATTTCCCAGAAGCCCCAGGCTACTGCTGTCTGCGGAAACTGTCTCACTTATTGTTCATGTTGAATAGATGAGATTTTCCTTCTGCTGTTCCCACAGAATTGGTCAAATGTCATCAGTGCCAACTCTATGTAGAATGACTGCAAGCATTGGCATAGCCAAAAGGTCTCGCCTTTGGGACCTTATAAGTGTTTAGTTATCCAGCACAATATCCTTGGTGCAACAACATCAAGTGTTGCATGGCTAAACACTTATAAGGTCCCAAAGGCGAGACCTATTGGCTATGCCAATGCTTGTTGTTCCATGGAGAAGGAGCTGTATAACTTTGACACCCTCAGCAGGGCTGAGCTGCTGAAACTCTGCAAGCAGAGGGGGCTGAAAGCAGACAAGAGGCCTAGCGAACTGGATCCACAATTAGCTCTCAGAGTTTTTCAGGAGGTGCAGAGGTGGCAGTACACATCGTGAGAGAATGGTGGTGACGGTAATGAGGAAGATAGGAGCACAAACAGAGGAGGTGGAAAGAGGGGATGCAGCCCTGGGCCCTGAGCTGCCAGGAGAGCCCAACTCGACCCCAGCAGGTAACCAAAATGCCCAGAATGCCTAGGGTGGGGCAAGCTTCAGTGGTCTGCCAGGGGCCTGACCCAGAAGACCTGGAGGACAGGAGAGAGGAAAGGAAACTCAAACTGGAGATGGCTGAGCTATGGATGAAAGAGAAGAGGCTGGCTCATGAGCTCAGTCTCAATGAGCTGGACATTTAGGCCAGGCAAGTGGAGTCCAGTAATATTGGTGGCAGCTTAACAGCAGTGCCCACTGAAGAGGTGAGCGTCCACATGCCCAAGACCTGATGCTCAGTTATGTGATGGGGATGATGTATTTTAATGGTTCTCAGCATATGATGTTGGTCTAAGGGTACACAAGGCCCAGAGGAGTACTAGGTTGGGGGAGTAGCTTGTAAATGTACATGCTGACAGTGGAGAGGGACTAACTCATTCTACTTGAGGTAGAGGACCAGACCAAGTATGCCCCCATAAAGGGCATTCTGAACAAATTTAGGCTGACCCCTGAGAAATACCAACAGAGTTTCAGGGACAGCCACAAACTCCCAAACCTGTATTGGGTGAACTTCTTATATTATTACAGCAAGACACTGAGGAGTTTGTTCAGGGGCAGAAAAGTGGATGATATTATTGGGCTATACAACCTAATTCTGAGGTAGCACATGCTAAATACCTGTTTTACAGAGATGCACCAACACACCTGATAAATAGAAAGCTTGCTGATCCAAGGAAGCTTGCTGAGGAGGTGGATCTCCGGGTCAGCATTAGAATGCAAAAAAGTAACCTGGGTTAGGGTCTCCCCAACAGAGTAAGGGGGGGATCAAAAGAGACACAGTTCAGGGGGAAAAAGGGTTCTCATATCCTTTCTGAGAAGGAAGGATTTTCTTGTGGGCAGTGGGCTGGGTGCCCCATTACCAACCCCGCTGCTTTGATTGTTCTCAGCTAGGACACAAGCAGGGGGACTCTGTCCAGAGAACCTACCCACGGTTGGGACCTTTACAGGGGTGTCCAATATGGGCCTATAGGGTAGGTAGCCCCCAGAGTCAGGAGGTAGATCATGCCCTAATCTACCTTAATTGGATGCTGGACTGTGAGGGCAAACTGGTGATCCATGAGGCTGTGAGTCATCACTTCCAGCAGGTCATGATAAATGGAGTCCCTGTCACAGTTCTTCGAGACATCGGACCAGTGAGACCTCAGTCATCCGAAGGCTGTTTTTTCTAGAGCAGTACATCAGTCAGGTGTGCAGAGTAACCCAGGCCCTGGGGCAGGACTTTCTCTATCTCATAGCCCAGGTATCCCTGGAGTGGCGAGGGATGGAGAGATGACCCAGAGAAGGGTCATAGTTAGTCCCTATATTCTGGGGAATGAGTTGCCACAGGTGATGGAAGAGCTGGGAGGGGTGGCCACCGAGGATGCCCTGAATGCTCAGACACCTGGGTGTACCACTCCTAAATGGAGGGACAGAGGCCTAGATGGAGGGTCAGTGGGAGCAAGGACTCACCCCTGACTGCTGTTCAGCTTCTGACTACAGATCCTGGGCTGAGTGGCCAGTCTCAGGCTACCACCCTTGGACTGATGGGAAGGAGAGTGAGAAAGGGTGCTTAACACCTGGAGCTGTTGTCATCAACCCAGAGAAACCACAGAGGGCAGAGTCACTTGGATTGCTTGGGGCCTGGCTGTTGACACTGACAGCTATCATGGCCTCTGTTGGTTGTTGTCCTTATGGGCAGAGTTTTCCTTGGGTTGGATACAGAAGTCTGATCCCAGGAGTGGAATGGGTCGTGTCACTTTGTTGGCCATGGTGGTAATGTCCGTCTATTAGGATGAATCTGTGAGCAAATTAAGGCTAGGTGCTGTACAGATTGTGTCCACAGATGAGGAAAAGGGTTCCCCATGGGTCAGTTCAGTGGCTCAGGGGAGTATAGACAATGGGATCCAACTGAATTCAGAGAGGCATAACTAGCACAGGCCACTGCAGTAGAGGGCAAGTGTCCATGTTCCATCGCCTAAACAGGGAAGTCAGTCAAGGTCTTGGTTAGCCTCCCCTGGCTTTACGGTGGAAGGGGTCATGTTGGACCTGGTCCTCTGTGCAATGTGACCCTCTTACTTATTGCCTTTACCTACCTCTTTTTTGCTGAATTCCTTTTTTTTGGCCTGGACACTCTATGCACTTTCCCACTGCTAACCAGTGCAAAAGTGCTTGTGCTCTCTTCTTTAAACATAAAACAAAACCGGGTTTTGGCTCAAATAGCTCAGCTGAACTGAGCCCAAAATACTAGAAAAACAGAACAAAAAGTTCAAGCTGAGGCTTACTCAACCAGATACCTTAATAGCTCCTAATAAGAAATAAAACAAAAGAGGAGGGTTTTTTTGAATTTCCTGATTATTTGACGGAAATAATTTTAATTAGTTTCACATAACCAAATTGATTTAGCGCTGAGACCAATGCTTCATTGCGCTCAGATAAGATCATGAATACAAACTCTACAAAACTAGTGATACACCAACACATAAATAATGCTCCCCTCGGTGAATCAAACAATCATACCAACACTCTTCAAGCACTCATGGCCATTATCCTCATGCATACACCAAAACAAACAAACCCTGTAAAAAACTAGGTCCTTGTAGCGACCTTTCTTTGACTTTATAGATTGATTACATCTCAATTTTCAATCTCAAAAAACATTTTGCTTTTCACTCATGGTTTGACACGCAGAGAGACAGACGGACGAAAGGTGCACTCCCGATACCGGCGCGGGAATATCATCCGTAATTTACAGATTTACTTATCCAAAAAAGCCAACATCTAACTAGTGGTAGCCGGAAAAGAGGACACGTTCCCCTGATCCAGTGCCTTTTCATTGGAAACAACTTGGATCGATTTCAGGCAGATAGTTTCTGATATTCCAAGAAATTGGTTGGTCCTGAGGAGAACCCTATATTCAGTGGTTCGAAACGCGTCGACCAGTCTGGTCCTTGTTTTGTACCGCTTCTCAAGATATTTTTGTTTGCCTTGTGTTTCTCAAAAGAATTTGATCAATTCATGGTGTTTAACGAAAAAACAAAATGTTTTTTGAGATTGAAAATTGAGATGTAATCAATCTATAAAGTCAAAGAAAGGTCGCTACAAGGACCTAGTTTTTTACAGGGTTTGTTTGTTTTGGTGTATGCATGAGGATAATGGCCATGAGTGCTTGAAGAGTGTTGGTATGATTGTTTGATTCACCGAGGGGAGCATTATTTATGTGTTGGTGTATCACTAGTTTTGTAGAGTTTGTATTCATGATCTTATCTGAGCGCAATGAAGCATTGGTCTCAGCGCTAAATCAATTTGGTTATGTGAAACTAATTAAAATTATTTCCGTCAAATAATCAGGAAATTCAAAAAAACCCTCCTCTTTTGTTTTATTTCTTATTAGGAGCTATTAAGGTATCTGGTTGAGTAAGCCTCAGCTTGAACTTTTTGTTCTGTTTTTCTACTCTTCTTTAAACATGGTAGAATTGGTTTGCACCTGTTTGGCATATTTGTTTTACTTGTAAAACCCTTTTAGAGTAGTATACCATATACCCAGGGCCTGTAAAATAAATGTGACTAGTGGGCCTGCAGCACTTATTGTGCCACCCACTTAAGTAGCACCTTAAAAATGACCCAGGCATGCCACTTCAGCCTGAATGCAGTTTTAAACTCAATGTCAACTTGGCTTTTAAACTCCCTTCCCAAGCCTTAAACTCCCTTTTTATTACATATATGTCACCCCTAAGGTAGGCCCTAGGTAGCTCATAGGGCGAGGTCCATTGAGTTTAAAAGGTTGGACATGCACTTTTAAGTTTTACATGTGCTGGCAGTGAAAAACTCCTAAATTCATTTTTCACTATTGTGAGGCCTACCACTCTCATAGGTTAACATTGGGGATTCCTTATTACATTTAATACGCTGTAATTCCCAATTGGTAGGAGGTACCAGGACATGTTTGGTATCAATGAAATTGGAATGATAAATCCTCTTTATAGTAAAGTTTGATTTTTCATTACAATTTTGAAAAATTTGCGCATGTAGCCTGGCCTGGGTCACATGACTAGGTGTAAATGACAGTTAGACTTTGTGAATTCCTCTGACTGATTGAGCAGGGGAAGACATTGAAATGCTGGGCTGGGGGAAATATTGCAAAAGTGAAAATAAATAACCAGACACATAAAGGACAAGCCTAGAATCTGGCCTGGGGAAAATAGAAAAAGTCCCACCAGTGGCTATTTTGACATTTTCCAAGCCAAAGTTACATTTTAAGCAATTTTCGAATGAAGTATAAATATATTTAAAACACTATAAAATTGCCCTTTAGCCAGAAAAAGGGGACATAACTTTTTGGAACACCTATTAAATTATAAGGTCTACACAGCCTATAACCAATGTATTCTAGATTCCATCAGTAAAATACAAACCTGTCCGCAAATACCTGATTGAGTCATCCAAAACTCTTCACTCAGCCTGCATGCATGTGCACATATGTGTGTACGAATTCACATGCTGCCAGCAAACAGCATATTAACCAATCTGTGCAATAGTATTCTTTTTTTTAAAGTTGGGTACTTGTGGCTAATGTTCAAGCCAGTTTTACCAGACGTACAAAACAGGAGGTCCAAAATAAAAATAAGTGGGGGAAAGGGTTTCCTGATTGGAATCCACTTTCTCCCAAATCTTTTTCTGTAATTTTGTGAGGACTTTCTCATATAATTTTGCGAAGTGATAAAATACAAAATTCATACACGTTTGAGTTTCTCCGTTCCTTTACAAAGCATCAAGTCTTCCCGATGCCCAGGATCCGCATTTGCGCGGATCCAGGGCATCGTAATGGAACGGAGAAACTCAAACGTGTATGACTACAGTAATAGCAGTACACTCGACATCCATTTCATCAAACCCACTGGGGATTTTATTGCAATTTACATAGAACATGCAGCAACACCCATTGTTGATTTATTTTAAGTACAGACTACAAATACTAGAAGGCAATAAAGCCTACGCCCACTGGGGCTGGAGCACACGCCCACAAGGGCTGGACTCAGTTAATAAATCACAGGTGTTCTCTACACTAGTTTGCTGTCATTTCTTGCTGGGTGGCTTGTGAACAAGGATGCAAATCGCGTAAAGCCTGAAACCTGCTATTTGGTGATGAAATGGTATGCGGCTATTCCAACTCCAGTCCACTTAACAGTAGGGAAGGTGTTGGGATAGTAAACTACACTATTTTTAATGTTAGCACGCCATCTAGCGCAAGTCGATGTAAAGACTTGTGTTGTAAAAGCATGCGTTGTAAATCCACTTGCGTTGTAAAATTTCCGTTGTAATGGTAGTGCGTTGTAAAAGTTGCGTTGTAAAGGTTGTTTACCATTTACTCCATGTGTTCTTCTGCGAGAGAGTTACAGTTGGCTAATATTTACTGATGACACGGGTATCGAGTCACAAAATCTTTCAATACTTAACTGCAACTTAGGTTTAGTAGTATAGGGGCTGATTAGGATGGCGGTCGGACAATGTATTGCAGCGGGTGCTGCGTGCTGCAGCACACGCTGCAGTGCAAAACATAGACATAAAACATATCCTTGCACTACATGGCAGACACCATGCGGTGCCTGCCACATGGTGCAGAGATATGTAGGGGTGGTGCCCTCCAACACCCAAAATCAAGGGTCAGAGGGGAAAAAGGGCCCGCTACAGACCTCCAATGTCCATTTCTTCCAGCCTTTCCATGGCAGGTTAACCGCCATGAAACGGATGGTGGGGATGGACATCATAATCCCTTTGGCGGCGCCTGGCGGGCACCGCCACTATTGTAGTGATTATGGCAGCCTTTGATGCACCAGAGGGCTCAAGGAGCCTGTTGGATGCATGGTGGTTCGTCTTTTCGACCGCCATCACACCGCCCACCATTGCAATATGTCGGGTGGGAAACTTGACTACGATGACGCTTAGACTGCCGCCGCCGATGGGCTGTCGGGGGCGGTCTCATCGACATCGTAATCGGCCTCAAAGCTTACTACTTAGACCCTCCAAATGCCTGTTTCAAAACTGGTGGTAACCACGTCTGGTTAATACTGTGTCCTGTATCAAAACACTCATAAAGAGGGTCTAAGTAGTAAGCTTACATATGTGGAAATATCCCCATTGAAAAGACAGAAGAGGCAGGTGTGGAGAGCTCCACTTTTGCATTTGTGAATTACATTTTTTATAAACAGTCCTACTGTAGGACTACTTTACATACTACAAAATTCAGTTTGTGACGTGGGCCATATGTGTTACCCAGGAGAGTGTAGTCTGGGAAATGCAACGCATACACTGTGAAGTTCAACACTGTTGTAATTTGTATGCATTCAATCATTTACCAATGCATTTTTTACTCCTGTCTGCATATCAAACTTACACCTGAATAATCCTGCTTTTAGTCAGTATACGTGGTGCATAAAGTGTGAAAAGGATAACTTGTTGTGACAAGTTTTTAATTGTGTGAGAGAAGGAGTGCCATTAACTTCAAATGAGGTACATTGAGGATAGTGTACATATGAAGTAAAAAAAGATAACCCACATGTTTGCACACCTTTTGCAAGCGTAATTTCTGCAGTGCGTACATCATACACAAGTAAGTTTTTGAAAAACGCTGTCTTGAAAATGCATATAAATACCATATATATTCTCATATATGCAAATCTCTTTTAATCTTTGTCGTAGTTTACATGTTTTTACCCTTGTGAATCAGCCCAATCGAGATGCAGCAGCAATGCATACTTAAAATGTTAAACTTATAAACAACATACGTAAGCAATATCTTTCAATGATCATGTACAATGTTAAGCATGTTTTCTCATAAGGTTCCCATTGCATCACGTGTTTGTCTGAACAGTAGGCAGCCCTCACTCTGTCTCAAAGTATGTGAGTACAGTAGGTTGTCAAAGCGAGGATGTAGTTACCTTTCACCTCACGTTCTCATTAGTTTTGAACTGGGTCATAGCATCACCTGGACAACAGATAGTTTAAATTAAGAAAATTCAAGACAGAATATAGTAGACAAAGTTTTTCTCAGTAGCTACAATATCATACCAATGGGGAACTAGTGTGTAAAATTGGTGTGTAAAATTGGCAAGCTGATAATTTAATTTGAAAAAGCACAAATCAACTTTTTGATCAAGGCACAGACTGTAACGAAACCTCATCCGTTGTCAGCAGTCATTGGGTACCCCAGGAAGAAAACAGGAACCCAAGTTCTACACCATCAATCCATAAAGGCGGTCATTACAAATTTTGGGTCAAGATCAGAATTATGAGTTGTTTGATAATTATCCCCTGCAGTTTTCCCTTGATAAATTATAGCAGGTCAATCCTGCCAACATTTATCAGGGTAAAAGGCCCAGAAAAAAAGGTAAAACATGCAAAATTTGGAGTGCTAAAAAGCAATGTGCATGATATGCGCAAATTTCCTTTGAGAAAAAATCGAAATGGGAGATGTTTACCACATGTGGTAGTACTTACCTCAACCTCAGCCAATAGTATTTACCACATGTGGTAAATACCTAACCCTATTCCAAGAAATTGGTAATAAGGGCCTAAGTCTTCTTACTGTTTTGCACTCCTATTCCAAAAAAATGTGCTAATTCACTATTGATCAAGGAAGAGACATCCACCCAATAGCCACCATCTTGTGTTTTGATTCTTCAGTTCGATGAGAGTATTTTAAATATTCAGCATTGTACCTCGATGTGTGGAGAAGGAAATTAGAAGACTGTTAATTTAGGCCACCTTAAAAGCGAGATGTTTTCAGAGTATGTTGAAGCCCAGCATGTTCCCCTTAGCCTGCCTGTCCTTGGAACAGAACTACGGTCCGTAGTAGGAGAGATCAGATTAGGTCAGTACATTTATCCGCCGCTGTTATTGTAGAAACACAAACAATGCAGCCAATGCACAAAGAGGCTAATGTACCCATTATTGTCAAACACAGCCAGGAGTACAGAAATGGATTCTGAATTCCACGAATTCACAAAACAGGATGTTGTGGCATTATTCAGCGGTATGGATGCGATCCATGGTCGTACATGAAAACTAATAATTGGGAGGCCAGTGGTAAAAATGGAACTGCACATGTTTTCAGGTAATTTAAAGATCTGCAAGGTAAAATGAAAAAAAGGCACGAGGTAGTGCCTGCCACTGTTGTTTGTCAAAGGTCTCTGAACACTTTAAGGCCATTAACCGCATTTGTTAGAGAGCGTCTGCTAAATGGTTCGTGAGTTTCCTAAAGTTCAAAGCTTTCACTCCAACGCATTGTGTTCTTTATGACCAGCACAATAGGCTATGCGGGCGGACATAGATTCACCTCGAAAGAAAATGAACGAATAGAAATACTCCTCAACTCCTAGAAGAGCACAAAAATGTTGAAGGTCAGCTCAAGGTCAATCTTGCTGCATCTTCCGTGAGTTATCACGTGCTGCAGATTTTAGGAATTGTTCGTGCTAAGGTCCTTCTTATGAGGGGCCCAGGAGGGGACGTGATAATTGTTGTTCCTCTGAATTGCACACCCAACCTGTTCGGGTTTCATCCGGTGTAATAACTTTCGCCTATTCGACGTTTTGCCCTTGAAAAGGGGGCTTAACATAAAGATTTTGGTGCTGAACACAACAAAATCCGCAAGTTTTGCTACTTACTGTGATTTTTCCCCTATTAAATTTCGACAGGTTTGACCAGCCGTAATATATTATGAGGGGTGTGTGAACTTTACTACATCTCGTAATTACAAGGTGTAACAAAAAAGTTACATGCACAGTAAATGCAATTCACCAAGGCGCTCGTAATAAGGGCCTTACAAGCCGTTTAGCTATCTTGTAAAATAGGTTCAGAATGACCTGCTGCTGATATATGTGTCTAGACGACCAGAGCCACAGTCAGAAATCCAGCCAAGTGTGTCTCCTCAGCTTTTACATTTTTCTGGTGTTATTAACATTGAGTAATGGGTTGGTCTGGATTATAAAACACCTGTCGTATAGAATGCAACCTTGGTGCAAGCATACAGCAGGGTTTATTACATTTTTTTAAGTAAAGCTCATTGTACAGCAAACACAGCAATGCAAGTCTCAACTTCAATAATGAGAATAGACACACAATTCAGCACTTCAATCAATGCTCAGGAACTACAAGTCAGTTTTTAACATAAGAGAATAACCTTCTAAAGACTGGAGTTGTTTTCTGAAATATAAACCAGGCTTTAATGAGAATGGAAATGATAACTGTAATTCAAAGTACTGTTGCTAACCAACATAGCAAAGGCTGCTCAAAACTCTAAAAAATACCATATTAATCTGTTGAATATTATATAGATGTTCCTTTTCTGCGGAGGAGATTGTCAGTGTTTCATTAGGTACTGAGTTTGAAATCTATAGGGGTTTTGCCATCTTGATGCAAGATTTATTGTATGTCCCTAACGTTGAACTACCTTTGCATATTATAGCGCCAAAATGTGTGAAGGCAATGCCAGTGGCATTACTTTTATCCAGTTCAACAAAACAATCGTTAATTTTTTTAAGGAGGTTGAAAATAAATGTAAGATCCACAAAGAAATGTGCACGCATTTAGTATCATAATATCAACTTTTAACCTCTTCAGTGCCCCACCCTTTCCACGCCCTGTGCCGGGCGTTTCATTAGCGGGCGGGGTTCATGACGAGATAGTCTCGTCATGGGCACAGCGCAACCGCGCTCCACGACGAGACTATCTCGTCATGGGCACGGAAGGGGTTAAAGGTCGCGCTAAAAAAATATCGTAACCTGAATATCAACTATGTCACTTATAGTTTGAATTACATCGTTGATGACATAATTCACTAATTTATCAAACAAAATTATTTAAATTACCCAGTACCGCAAACCCCTGAAAAAAAGTTTAAGAAAAAACATGACCGGGTGGGGAATGAGCGCACACTGAGGGACATGCAATATGTGAGGTCATAAGCAGTGCATAACAGGGTCGCAAGTTATAATTAGCTTACTAAAAAATAACTGCCATATTTCAGTTTTTTATAACATTTGTTTTTATTTTATTTCAAAACCTAACGATAACATCACTTTAACATTTGTTTTTTTCAATAAATATATGGTATGTATGCATTTGCACAGAGTGTAATATTCTATGTACTACCATTGTCAAGTCTGTGGAAGGCCCATGGCTCACCAGAAGGAAACTCATTCAAACAGAAAATGTCTTGCCGAGAGACATGTTCTGCTCCAAACAGCCTCCTGCTGAGATCTCACAAGGATATTTACTCACAGTGCATGCTTGTGTGAAAAACGTCACACCCGATACTGACAAAACACATTTTGCTCTAAAAGCATATCTTTGTAACATGTGTTTTGAAATTTGCAAAATGTATTTAAAAACAATTACATGGAGGAGGAGCCTAGCGCGCATCCAAGATGGTCGCGTGAGCACAGGGCTCCCCGGACCCTCGCTGCTCCTCGGAATTTATCCTGAATCTATCCTGACCCGGTTGATGGAATCTGGGAGACGAATGCTGGCTGAACACTAAACTCCTTTCGGAAATCAAATCGGACCTGGCAATCCGGAGTTATGGTGGTTTGAACTTTTGAGGCCCACCCTATGGCAGTGCCCGATGCAAGGGTGATCTGTGGAGCCGGGGCGTAGTTGAACAACAACGGCAGCGGAGCGGTGCCAGTGGCCGTCACATCACTTTCGGTTTCACTTTTGGTCTTTGAGGGGCTGGACTGTGGACTTGCCTGGTGCGACTGGGCTTCCATTTTGCCTTCGCTTGACGCCGGTGGCTTCGTCTGCTGCCAGTGTGCTCATTGACGGTGGTCCCTTCGCTCCGCCATATTGCGGCCTGTGGTGCGACACACGTCTGCCTGGTCTTTGCCACCTCGACGCTTCCTCGGTGGTCCCCTTCGGCGATCGAGGTTCTCATGGGAGGCAGGGGAGACCCCGAGAGGCGTAAGACCAAGACATCCCTACGTGGGGGACCGGTCCAGACGAACAACATGGACCGCTACACTCAGGGTAAAGGATCCCCCGGGACAGCCAATGTCCCCCCGGATGACACCAGTGGTGGCCCGTCCGTTTCTCCGGATCTGTCCCTGCAGGACATCATGGGCGCCATTACAGGCATCAGAGAGACCATCGCTACACAGTATGAGGCCTTGGCCCGTAAAATCGACACGGTGGCCATTGACATTACCCTAATCCGGGCGGATCTCTCTAAGACCAACGAGAGGGTTCAATCGCTGGATGTGCGGACGTCCTCCCTTGGGACGGACGTGTCGGACCTGAAGGCCACTCTCGGCGATCTCAAGTCGGCCAATGATCTGATGGCCCGGCGGCTGGAAGACTTCGAGGGACGGGCCCGCCGCAATAACATCCGCGTCATAGGCGTTCCGGAGACCTCCGATAACCGCCCGGTTGATCTTCTGGTCGAGGAGCTCATCCTCGAACATCTTGCTCCCGCTGGCCTGAGTAAGTTTTTCGCTGTGGAGCGGGCCCATCGAGTCCCAGGTGGCCGGCCGTGACCGGGTGCCCCCCCGAGGCCTATCGTTGCGAGACTTTTCCACTACAGAGACCGAGACGCGATTCTGCAGGCCTCACGGGTTCATGGCCCGGTCCGACATGAGAACTCGTCCATTAACTTTTTCCCGGACTTCACCCAACTTGTCCAGAAACAGCGGATGGGCTTCCAGGGGGTGAAGCGGCGTCTCCGGGACCTCGGTCTCAAGTACTCTATGCTTTATCCTGCAAGGCTCCGAGTGGAACATGAAGATCGGACTACCTTTTTTGACTCTCCTGTGACTGTGAGTGACTGGCTGGATTCGCTGCCAGACTGGGGTGACCGGACTGGGCCCTCTGCCGGTACCGAGGTTGGTGGGTCTCCTTTGGAGTGACTTATGGTCCCGGACTCTGCCAGGTTGTACTGTTCGGCTGGGTTCTACTTCTTTTGTGCATTTTGTTTCACTATGTTGTGTGTGGGGAGCGGGCGGGGACGGGTCCCCTTCCTCCTCCGGGGTCTTTTCGTAGAATGGGGTTTGTAGGGCGACAGGCACACTGCAAGTTGGGGTGGTTTGAACCGCAGGGGTGCAGGGTGGGGGGTGTTGGAGTTGGGGGGGGTTGGTGGGTGGGTGGGGTTGTTTGCATTTGTGTTTTTTGTTTTCAAGGCGAAGTATTGGCTATGGTTCATCCTTGGGTGTTGAGCTCTTTGCTAGGGGGCCCTTGATCTACTGGATGGGATGGGGGGGGACGGGTTGAGACTGATGTCTTGGAACGTCAATGGATTGGGGGACCGTATCAAACGGGGTGTTGTGCTGCAATATCTGCGTCGTTTGACTCCTGATGTGGTGTTCTTACAGGAGACGCATCTGGTTGGCAACGTTTGTCGGGCTATGAACAGGGGGGGATATCGACTTGTGGCCCACTCTGGTTTCACCACTGGTTCGAGAGGGGTGGGCATTCTCTTGCGAGCTTCACTTCCGTTGGAGATCACCAGGGTGGTCCCAGACGATAGAGGGCGCTATGTGGCTCTGACTGGGAGGTGGGAGGGGCAGTCCCTTTCCTTGATCTCAGTCTATGTTCCCCCGGGCCTCCAGAACTCCACCTTCTCAGACTTGGGTTGTATGTTGCTTGGGCTTCCTGACAGTCTTCTGCTTATGGGTGGGGACTTTAATTCGGTTGTCTCGGGTGACCTGGACCGTCATCCGCCCAGGGCCCTCCCTGCTGCCCAGGCGTGGCTGGGCGGGCTCCTGGAGACCTTCGGTCTGGTGGACTGTTGGAGGTTAATGCATCCGGCACAGTGTCAGTACACCTTTCACTCTGGGGCCCATGGGAGTCTCTCCAGACTGGATTATTTCCTTATGCCCGCGGCCCAGGCTACTCGGATTCGAGAGGTCAAACACCTGGCCAGGGGTATTTCTGATCATTCCCCACTGTGGTTGCTTTTTGACACCGGGTCGCGGTCCGCGGGGCGGATCGCTCCTATTAACCCTTGGTACCTGCGAGACCCCAAGATCCGTGATAGCCTGATTAAGTCGATTGATCAATATTTTTCTGAGAATGAGGGGTCGGTATTGTCCTCGGTGTCCCTGTGGGAAGCTTTCAAACAGTGCTCCGCGGGCATGCCCTGTCCCAGATAGTGGAGGCCAAGAGGGTCAAGAGAGAGGCGGTTGTGACGCTGGAGACTGAAATATCGGGGCTGGGGGCAGCCTTGGAGGCGGGTGTCACCCCGGATGGGCTGCATGCCCTCAGCCTGAAGCAGTTTGAATATAAGTCTCTCGTCACTGATGCTGCCAAGACTATATATAGGGAGCAGCAGGGCAGGTTGTATGACGCCGGAGACAAGGCGGGTAGGCTGATTGCCTGGTTGGATAAGAAGGAGAGAGTGAATCGTGTGGTCCCGGAGCTTCGGGTGTCGGATGGAGTGTGTGTGACTGAGCCTGGTGAGATTGTTGAGTGTTTTGCTGACCACCTCCGTGCAGTGTACTCCCCGGTGTCCGAGAGAGATGAGGACGACTCTCGTCTTCTGCTTCGGGATATTGCCCTGCCCGGCTTATCCGTCGATGACCGCGAGCTGATGGATGCCCCTTTGTCTGTCGAAGAGATTGCTACTGCGATTCGCTCCCTCCGCTCGGGCAAGGCTATGGGCCCCAACGGCCTGCCGATTGAACTATATAAGTTGCGCCCGGATAAAATCGCGCCTTTCCTCCGTCATATGTTTCAGGAATCGCTCGAGAGGGGTTCCCTTCCTGACGACCAGCGTCTGGCTACTATAGTAGTGATTCCCAAGGAGGGTAAGCCACGTGACCGCTGTGCCTCCTATAGGCCTATTTCCCTGCTGAATGCCGAACCCAAAATCCTTGCTAAGGTCCTCGCTAATCGCTTGCTGAGCGTTATATGTGACTTGATACATCCGGATCAATGTGGCTTCATCCCACATCGTAATACCGCTCTTAACTTACGGCGTCTGCACGGAGTCCTTGCTAGGGCTGAGTACTTGGCTGAACCGGCCATATTGGTTTCCCTAGACGCCACGATGGCCTTTGATACCATTGAATGGCCATTTCTTTGGGCCGTCTTGGCGAAGTTTGGGTTTGGGGAGGGGTTCCTTGGCTGGGTGAAGCTCCTTTATGCTGGACCAATGGCTCAGGTGGTTGTCAATGGGCGGGTTTCTCGGCCTTTCGCTCTCGGGAGGGAAACTAGGCAGGGGTGCCCGTTGTCCCCGCTGCTCTTTGCTCTCGCCCTGGAGCCGCTCGCTGCCTGGCTCCGTTGGGAGCCCTCGATTAGAGGGCTCCAGTGGGCCCCGGGCTTCGAGGATCGGGTTTCGTTGTACGCGGATGATATTCTCTTGTATCTCACCTCACCGCGGAAGTCGCTCAATGTTCTCTTTGATGTCCTTACTTCCTTCGGGAAAAACTCTGGTCTGATAATCAACTGGTCCAAATCTTGTGTGTATCCTATCTCTGGTGGTTCTCCTCTCTTGCCGCCTCGGCTTCCGCTCCAAATATCTCAGTCCGGCTTTAAATACCTGGGGGTGTACGTTTCGTTGGATCCGGCGGTCCGCTATGAGCAGAATCTCCTGTCTCCACTTCGGCGTTTGAGGGCAGATACGGCTCGGTGGTGTAAGCTGCCCTTGTCTCCGCTTGGTCGCGCGGCGCTGTTTAAAATTATGTCCCTTCCCAGATTCCTTTATGCACTCCAGAACTTCTTCGATGTCATTCCTGCGGCCTACTTTAGGGAGGTGGAGAGTTTGCAGAGGAGACTGGTTTGGGACGGGCGATCGCGTATCGCGTTGGCCAAGCTGACTCTTTCCTGGTATGACGGGGGCATCGCGCTTCCTGATATTAGACGGTACTATTGGGCCTCCCAGCTGTCTGCCATTAACCATGCTACGTACGCTCCTGGTTCGAACCCGGCATATGAGATGGATAAATTCCTGCTCCCCGGCGGTAACTATAACAGAGCGCTTTACTCGCGGTCTGCTGGTAGGGCCCTTACGGGCCCTACCAGGATTGCGGTCCGTGTATGGAAGGCGGCTAACGTGGCGATGGGCTGGAGTGAGCGTTTAACGTGCGCCACTCCTCTATTCGACTCAGACCGCTTGGGAAACCTCTGGACAACGAAAGGCTTCGAGCGCTGGGATACAATCGGCATCAGCAGAGTGGGGGACCTGTGGGTTAAAGGTGCGGTTAAATCCTTCGCGGCGCTTCAGCGCGAGTATGAGCTTAGTGACAGAGAGTTCTTCCGTTATGCACAGGTTCGGCACGCCCTGCTTTCGGTCTTTGGGGAGGGGACCACGGTCCCTTCTTCTTCGCCTCTCGAGGACCGCATACTCGACGGTCACGTCCCCGAAAGTACTATTTCCCTGATTTACAAAAAACTGATCAACAATCGGGCTGACCTCTTGGTGCGTCTTCGGGAGGCATGGACGGGAGATGGGGTGGAGCTGGACGATGAGGACTGGCAGACTGCACTGTCATCCCCTAAGGAGGTGGCCATCCCGGCCCGTCTCCGCCTGGTCCAGCTTAAGATTCTCCATCGTGTATATGTGACGGGCCCCCGCCTGGTCTCGATGGGGTTCTCAGACGACGGACTCTGTAAGCGTGGCTGCGGGCTCAGTGCTACTTTTCTCCATATCCTATGGGAATGCCGCGAGGTGGCGGAATACTGGCGCCGGGTGCATGATATTATGAGACGAGTCACCGGGGTCGCTCTGCTGCCGGAGGTGCGTCGTTGTGTGCTGAATGTATGGGAGCCCAATGACTGCAATGCGGCTCAGGCTCGGTGGGCGGCCTTGGGGAACATGATTGCAAAGAGAGATATTGCGCAGCTTTGGGGTTCCCAGCGGCCTCCCACCGTGTCCGTTTGGAAGGAAAACATGGACTGGTGCATGTTCAGGGAAAAAACGGTGTATGTGGCCCGTGGTAAACCGGGGGCTTGGGGTAAAATTTGGGGGCAGTGGAACGCGTATCGTGGGTCTATCTGTGCTCCCCCTTTGGTAGATACGTCCGGGGTTGCCTCGTCCCCCTGATCCTTGAGGGTTCCTTGTGCATCTCGTACTTCGGAGTACAGATTTGGTTCTCTCGTTGCCCCCCCCTCCCTCTCAGGTCTTCTTTTCTTGACCGCCCTCGGGTGGTTGGGTGTTGACTCCCCCGGCTGGTGTTCGCCGCCCTTCATAAGTCGTTTCGCCTTGTTTGTTGTATTTTTCTTTTTTGTTGTTATTTATACTAAAAGTGTGTATTCTGATTTCCTTTATGTGCAGTCTGATTTACTGTGATAGTGCGGAGCCCCTGTGGGCTAGCCATTGTTTTCTGATATGCTGGAACACTTTGACTACTAGCGGCCGGCCCTGGTGGTTGTAGGCCCGTGTTTGTAACCCTTTTATGCACAATAAAATCTTTTTAAAAAAAAAAAAAAAAAAACAATTACATGATTTTGCTCACCTCTAGTCTTCATGTCCCTGGAGGTTTTTTCAATGTTCAGATTTGTCCATTGAGGTCGCAGGCTCATGCCAATAAGGCTCAACAGTATAGTATCCTTCTTTTCCCCGGACCCATGGTATCCTTGAAATTACATGAAAGTGGCTAATTGTGACAAATTGCCAATTCATAGCTGGCTATAATGTATTTTCTGGGACTGCTTTCATGCCTTGTCAGAGTTTTTATGAATCCCCTTTTGACAAGACTGTAAAAGAGACTCCTAAAGTCCAGCCGCGGCCCGTGGAAGGAGTTCCGTGGGGCGGTAAGTCGGGGCGGGGGGTTCTAAAAACCGTAATATGGATAATTGCAGGTAAGCAAACAATTAAATAAATAAAACAAATTTCGTAGCGCACACTGCATCGCAAAATGCGATGCAGAGCGCGCTACGCTACGCCTTACTGCCCCACGGAACTCCCTCCACGGGCCGCAGCTGCTAAAGTCTCTCATAGCTCTGTAGCCTCCATGTCTTTTTCCAGCCAAGACTCCCACAGGGTCCACTGTAGTCCAACCCGAACTGAGCAGTTGGTTCAGCGACCCAAGATGAAGACTCTCATCTGCCCCCTGTGTGGTAGAGGCAGGGTAGTAAACTGACGACTAAAGAGCCCTTCACGCATCTATATTTAGGTGGAGAGCAGTAGACACCTTGGGCATCTTAACAGGCAAGTCCGGCCTGGTCCATTCTTCCTCATAGTTCTTTCCGACAGTTCCCAGAGTGTTCTAGTGAGCTGCTGTAGAGTTACTATTTTCAAGTACATTATTTTGTGATTGGTGACATTTTCTGGTCAGTTTGTCCAATATTCACACCATCAGCTAGCCCACTTTTGGACATCCTGCCTTACTTGACTGCAAACTGTCCCAGAAGTAAATTTGTTCAAATGGCAGAAGTCAAAATTTAATAGGTCCAGCCTTTCTGGAAATGAGGAACAATTCCCACTTCCTGTTCTGGAAAGCGGTTTTGTTCCTACTGGGAGCAGAAATAGATACCTGAGAGTGCCACCTGAAGAACATTCTTCTGTCACCCAAGCCTCCTCTTGGGATCATCATTAGACCTAGGAGGAATTTCAATTATGCCTCAGTAATCAGAGTAATCTCAATAATTCCACTTAACTCTTTGATGTGGAATAACTGATAATAATGTGATTATGCCCGTTTGCATAATTAAGAGTAATTGGGGGGGGGGGATTCCTACAGCAAGAGCACATTTAGCAAGCATGAGCTGTTTTTTGTTGCATTTAGCTCTATTTCGTGGTGCAGAATATATCCTCACATCCATTTTGGAAGTGAGGGTGCATTTTGAGCTAAGAAAATAGCGCTAAATGCTGTGAGTACGTTCGGGGGGATTCTTACCCCCAAGTGGACATTTAGTGCATGGCTACTCCTGCTCACTATTCATTTTCTCTTGCATTTGGTGCTATTTCTTAGAGCAAAATGCATTCATGCATTCATTTTGGATATGAGTGGGCATTTGTGCACTGAGGAAATTGTGCTACATGTAAAATTAACTCTCAGTGCGTAATTCGATGTAATCTCTTGTAATTTTTGGGTAAGTCTGCATGATTCCGGTACACAGCTATAATTATTCAACTTATGCCCGGCGATCATTTTTATACTAAAGCTAGGCTTCAGCCACAGCCCTCTGTTTGATTTTATTAGGGGATGTGCCACAGCCAGTACCTAGTAATGCATGCCTAATATGTGTTCTGCAAAAAAAACTTCCCCAGCCTTCCTGCTTAAAAATGCTTACTAGTGTTCAACTGGCAACGTAGGTTTTCAAGCCCCTGCAAGGCTTACCACTGTCAGTTGAACAACCAAGCAGTACAAAATGAATTAATTCTGGGGCTACCAGGTAACACAAAGAATGTTTTTATGAAAACACACTTTTTACAATATAGTCATCAAACATCTACCTTTCCCACTGAACTAGATTTCTGACAATCATAATAAATGAGCCACAAAAGCAAGTATTTTTAGGATTTTCTAGTCAAAGTATAAAATTTGACTTTCAGTCAAAACCTGGCTTCTTCAAAGAAAAAATACCACTTTTTCTACAATGTGAAAATAGAATTAAGCAGTTGTACAACAAGCTCCTACTTTTCTTTTATATTTAGCATTCTCTACATTTTCACATTACACCCCAAACCTGCTTGGGGTGATTTAGCTTACACATCAAGCGAGGTTTTTATATGTTTTTGAGCCTTTTCTGAGACATGCTACTGCAGTGGCTTAGGCTGTAGTCAGCCAGGCTTAGAGACACTATGTTTCTGTCATACATCTGAATGGTATAACTGTGCAGTGTAACATATGTCAGTGGGCCATTTCCTGCACCAAGTTACTTTGGCCTTATTGAAAAGCTAAATAAGCAAATTGATTGCCAACAATTTTATCTCGGATTAATAGGGACATTGAAACCCTTTCCAGGTCAATACTTTGTTACTGGGTAGAAGTTTCAACATCAATGGGAGCCATGCCAAGAGTTCGTTTTCATCCACTATCATAGCTTTCTCTCTAGTACCAGTTAACTAGAAGTCAGACTACCTTCTGAAGTTTACAGAATTGTTAAGTTATATCTAGGTTAAGCAATTTTGAGCACTGCTTCTATTTAGGAACGATACCTGGTACATGTTCAAGACAAACTAAGGATTAGCATAAATGACTTAACAAAACCTATATACTTTTTTGTTTCAATTAGTTATGTAAAGACTTGGGAAATTCATGAATTGTATATATGTACATTACATAGGAAGTGACATGGCCTGTGTAGTTATGATTAGATCACAGTTTCAATTGAAAAGACTTGTTATGTTTTAGTAATACCTTTAAAAACCAATCGATGAATCTGCACAACACTTTCCAAAAAAAAGTAAATCTAATTTGGGTTCCTTGTGGCAGGTTTCATGCAGATTCATCAATGGGGCCCAAGGCACCAAAAGTGACATTTCCCATTTTAACTTCCTTAGGATTCTTTGCTCCTCAATACACAAAAAAGGCTCAAGTATTTATAAAGAACATGGCATTTCAGTAGAACTGTGCTCAAGGATCTGGCTTTTTCTTGCTTTGGTGTAAATCCATTTTGTAGTTTTCGATACATTATTGTTTAAAAACTGTTCCTGCCTGGACATGAAGTGGTTACATTTTAGAGATATCTTGACAGTTAGAAAAGTTTATTTTTGATTTGCCTATAACTTTAGTACTGCTTGACCAATTTGCACAAAATTAGTCTGATGCTTAGCCTTTTGGCTTAGGCTTGGTATTTTTAAATTTGTGCAGAATCATTGAAGAGGGCACATTTAAAATTGGGGTCAAAGAATTATTCATTTGCTATGAACTATGACATCATTTTACAAACCCACATTAAGTTTAGCAGGCATTTATCTCCTGTAGATAGGGCACGTTTTTTATAGATACATCAAGGGGTGGGGGTGTCAAAGTTACATGAGGGTGCAAACAAAATATTTAATTTTCTAATGACTTTGGTGTTTTTTTAGAAATATCTGACAGGCTGTTGGCATGCACCTGAATTGCAGGTTTGTTGAAAATCTGAGAAGTGTGGGTGCAAAGTTAAATAGGGGTAAAACAAATAAAGTATTTATTTTCTAATAACACCTGGCAGACACTTACCATGTTTAACTTACCCTAGATATTTTGAGTGGCATGTAAATCTGTCAATCAGACAAACACTTAATGAGGTGGCCAAAAAAGCAGCATTTCCAATTTTAACTTTAATTCTGAACAGAATAATAGCAACCTTGTCGTGAAATTAAAACTTTACTTAGGGAAATTTCATTGTTTAGGTTGATGTAAATATGTTAAAAAATGATGAACAAGGTAGCATCACAATAGTGTGTTAGTGGACCCTAAATGGTGCAATAGGAATTGTCTGGGGCCCAGGGGCACCCCATAAGCCCACTGGCCTGTGACAAAATGTGTATATTGGCTTTTGTGGTTCTTCTTGAAGGACAGGGGCACCCAACATTTAATGAAGTGTGTTTGAGGGGGGCGGGGGATGTAGGAAGTGCGACAATCCCTGCAAGAAATGTTTTCTGTAAACATGCCTTTTGTCTTCCAGGGAAATTAATCCCTGGCCCTGAGAGAGGATACCCATGTTATTAAGCCCTTCTGGAACTTTGGGTCATAAGCTCTGGAATGTGGCAGATTCCTGTTGCTTGATCTTAAAGCTGAGGTAGCAGAACAATAAAAGTAGAAATAAGACTTTAGAACACTTTTAAAAAAAGATATATAATCCTTTCCTGACCCTGCAAAGCTTGGCATTATTGTAAATAGCATTGAATGTGATTACTGTCCCTATTAATTGCAATGCTGCTATAATATGATAGTGCATCTAGTATAGGTGGTGTGTATTGTGGATATAGATTTCAGGATCCACTAGGAGTGTAACATATTCTGTAGGTATCCCTGAAGGTATTTCCATCTACCTGATTGGCTACATTTGTAATTAATACACAGCAGTGTGAGTGTTAAGGTGATTTTTATTTTTCTAATAAAAGGCAGTGACTGGTCAATGATTTATTGAAGGTCGTATTTGTATACCAATGAGCTGGGGGGGGGGGTGCTAGCCCAAACCACTTACCCTTAGTAGCCCTTGACCTGCACTGATTCGCTAGCCTGACGGAGTCAAATGCTACAGTGGTCTACTTGATTCCCAGTAAAGATAAACCTGCTGACTTATTCAGACCCTCCAGGATTTCGCGATTTCGCGATTTGCAAAAAAATCGCGAAATCGGCACTTTTGTAAAAATGCCGCGATTTTTACAAAAGTGCCCGCGAAATCCTGGCATCCTGGCGGCATCCCACCCCCATCCAGCAGCAGACAGCAGACCACCCGCCCCTCTTCCTCTTCTATTGTTCTATTGGGCCAGTGGCTCTTGCCACGGGTCCAATAGACCAATAGAAGGGGGGTAGGGGGGTCCTCACAGCAGGCAGTGCTGACGACTCGACTCACCTGGTCTGGAGCGGCGGTCTGGATCGTCATCGTATCGTTGTGGCTGGTGCTGGTGGTGGATCGTCGTCTCAGGAGGCCCAGAGGCCCAGGTAAGCTGCTGTGAGCTGGCTGGATTTAGTTTGGATTTGTGTTTGTGTGGTTTGGTGTTGGGAAGGTTTTCCAGTGGTTTGGCAAAAATCGATCCAGATTTGGCTGATTTTGGGGCGATTTTGCGTGTTTGCGGGGGGCGCGTGTTTGACGCAAAAGTCGTACCCCTTCCACTGAATGCATTTGTGTAATTTTTGCTGAGATTCTTCGTAATCGCAGGAACTACTGTCCCAGTGAGTTTCAAGAGGATCGAAGTAGGGGAAGTGCAAAAAAACCGCTCTTTTTGAAAGGGTCGAAATGCCATGTTATCCAATGGGCGTTTTTGGGATGGTGGAGAAGTGGTTTTAAGGGTGTTCCACTTGCTCGAGAGGAACGGGGCTGCTGTGGATGGTAGAGAGGGGGAATTCATGGGTGTGCAGGAAGATTGGGAGGAACCGATCGATGGGAAGGGTGTTTTTCGTCAAAGTCGAGGAAGGAAGGAGCTGCCGTAGGAGCCCATGTTAAATGTGAGTGTTTACATGTTTTTGGGGTTCGATTGCAGGGTGTTCCAGGTGGTTCCGAGTGGATGTACTTAGCTTGGATCAGAGGTGGGAATGTCTAATTTTGTTTGCAAGTGTTTTGAAGGAAATCTATGGAGGGGAAGGGGTGTTTTGGGCCTAGTTTCAAAGTACATTTTTGACGCGACTTTAGGACTTGTGCGAGGTCGCGATAACGCACGTTTTTGGTATGGTAATTTGGGGTGTTCTAGGGTTTTGGGAATGGGTTTAGGGGTTTGGGAGCAATGATGGGAATGTCTAGTTTATGGGGAAAATAGCAGTTTGGTTGTGGGTGGAGGGGATAGTGTAATTTGGGCCGCAGGTGAGATGAGATGCAACCTCTTTTTAGAACATTTCAAATGATGAATAGTTTTGCTCTTTCCTATATTCATAATAAAACATGTTTATATATTTATGTGCTTATGCAGTTATGTATATAGATGTCAGTAAGAAGTCGCCGGTGGTCACGGTCGGTGGCGGCTGGTGACATTTGAAAGTGGTGTGGCGTAAAACAATTGTTGTATTTTATTGCGGCCAGCGAGAATAGCGAGCGAGCCTGAACCACCTACGGAGGGCTGGGGGGGGAGGGGGTTTCCCCCATGAAAACGTTGAAATAATAGTGGGCACACAGGGCACGCGGCGGGCCCTCAAGGGGGCATTTGTTATTAAAAATTGACTGTGTTGGGGGCCCGCCACGTGCCCCGGCTGCACAGAAGTGGGCATTTTTGTCGTTGGGGGTCGTTGGGGGCCCGCCGCGCCCAAAATGTGCAGCAGGTCCAGGTGCCATTCTTTTGAGGCCAGCTGGTTATGCGGGCTCATGGGCACAAGGGAGTGCTGTGGTTTTTAGAGCAGCGTAGTGGGGGGTGTGCCATGGGAAGGGCTAGCAAAGCCAGCTGTAACTCCTTTTTCTTCTTTTTTCTTCTTTTGTAGAGTCCCGGAGGCAAGGAGCTGCTGGTTCAAGAGTCATTGGGCAGTCTGGCAACTAACATCTGCTTTCTGCTGCACAGAACTGGTAAGACTAAGTTTTGGTTTCTGTATACTTCCGGGGAGATGCTCCTGCAACTAAACTTGTACAAATTTGTTTCGCGCGGTTAGGTTTCACTTTCTTTGCAGGTGGCTCCTTCCCCTTCTTCCCATTTTTGCCCAAAAGTGATGCTTATGTTTTTTATGTTTACCTCGCACCCTCACTGCCCTCCACAGACTAAAAGTTGCCGAGCGGGACCACACAAGTGTGCCATTTCCCTTCGAAGGACCTCTGCCTACCTATATGTTAACGCGCCATGTATGCAACTTTGCTTCAGAGTCACATGCATTTCTAACCACGTTTACCCTATGCTTGCTTAACTTTCCACCCAACAACTGCAATGTCCTTTTCCCCTTTGGAACACATCTAGTAACAACAAATATATTTGTAGGTGAGTAACGCGAGTGTGCCACAAGCCAGAGATCTTTTGCATTCCAAGCGGCCAGCAAGCCACCACAACAAAAGCCCGATGGAGAAGTTTATGCAGCCTTTGAAGACTGTGAAGCACCGATCACATCTACCCACCCATATAACTGCAGCAGATCGGGCCAAAGAGTACAGCGCTGTGATGCATGCGGATGGTGGTGTGCTGTTTTGCAGTGTGTGCAATGTGGCGGTGGATCACATCCGGAAACACACTGTTGATATGAATGTGAAGTCCCAAAAACACTTGAAGCGCTGTTCAGATGATCCAGACCCTCACTCTTCGCCAAAATGTGCCCGTCAGATGACTGTCAACTCACTTTTCACAAAGAGTACAGCTGCCGGTGCCTCAAACCAGGAAATTATAAGTGAGTGGGTCAATGTCTGCACAGCGCTGAACATTCCGCTGAGCAAAACTGACCACCCTGTGTTACGCAAGTTTCTCCATGAGCGAGTGCGAAATGGTGGAGCAATACCTGGAAGTCATCAGCTTCAAGAACGTTATCTCCCAGAGAGATATATAGTAGCAAAGAACGAGCTGAAAGAACACTTGCAAGATCAGAAGATCAGTGTTATATTTGATGAAACACTTGATGTTGAAGGGCGGTGTGTATTGAATGTGTTATTTGCGGTTGTCTCTGCGCAGGGTGGCCGTAAGATCCACACCCATCTAGCGGACACAGTGTTCCTCTCACAGTGCAACCATGGGACTGAGCAGTTGTGAAGGTGCTCACAGAGTACAACATAGCCTTTCAGGACGTTATTTCCTTTAACACTGACAATGCGGCATACATGCTCAAGGCATACAACACTGTTTTGAGAAATCTGTACACAAACTCCATACATATCACCTGCTTGGCACACATAATGAACCTTATTGGAGAGTCATTTAGGAAGCCTTTTGTGGAGCTAAATGCTTTCTTCCTGTACTTCTCACGCATCTTTTACATGGCCGGGAGCAGAAAGAGAAGGTACCTGCACCATCTTGCTGAGAACCATGGGATGAAACCACGGATGGCACCTGATCCTTGCAGTGCCCGGTGGAATTCTTGGTTTGCTGCTGTCCAGTACCATTGCAAGCATTTTGAGGCCTATGCTGGGTTTGTTGAGTCTGAGATGCAACTCAGCAAGTCTCCCCCAGATTCCCTTGAAAATCTGCAAAGGATTTTGAACAGCGACGAAAGAAACTGCATAAAAGTGCAATTGGACATTGTGGCCGAAAAATGGCGAAACATTTTGCATCTGATGGACTTATTCCAGAGTCAGACACCAGTGACAATGAAGGTGTATGATTATTTGGAGGACCTTCACATAGACCTAACAAACAATTCAGTCCTCACTCTTGAGTCACTACAACCATTTCTGCAGATGACTGCAGGGGCTAAATTAACTCTGACATAGAAAAAAAAGATAACAGCCCAGCTCAATGAAGCTTTTGAAAGTTCTCTGGAAAAGGCGGGCAAATACATGGGGGAGGCCCAACCGGGCATTGGGTTCTTGAAGCAAGTGCGCCTTTTCAATCCTGCACGACTCTGCATCCTGCCTAAGGACAAGAGTGCATATTCTGCCATCCCTGGTTTCAGCGAAGTCCCCGATCAGGAGCTTTGCCTCTACTTTGAACATGTAGGCCCAGAAGCGGTACAGGCATCTGTTTCTGGGGTGATTGACACCGACCTTTTTTGGTGTGGGATGGCTGACCGCATTCCAGTCCTTTCACAGCTTGCAGCTGTGTACAAGGACTGTGTGACCAGTTCTGCAGATGCTGAAAGGAGCAACAGCATCTACAAAATTATTTTGTCAGCCAGACGACGGTCCCTCTCAGAGCAATCCATCCGGGCATTATTGTTCCTGCATTATAATCAGCAGCACAATATTGGGCTACATTTGGACTGCTCAGAAGAACTGCAAGATTAACACGACAAGCATACAGGTACCCTGGGCATTTATTCAGTAACAGGTTTATGTCCTATTTGTAGTCTTGAAGACAAACAAAGTCTCTACATTGTAAATAAACCAAATATACATAGCTTCATGGTGTTAAATAACTCAAAAAACAAAGAGATCTGTGTTTGATGTAGGATAAACTGCAAATAAAATGCCGCAAAATTGCCGCTAAATTTCCATATTTGTGCCGCTAAATTTCCATATTTGTGCCGCTAAATTTGCTAATCTATGCCGCTATATCCTGGGGGGTCTGCTTATTACTTGAGAAGGACTCACTTTGTTTACAACTAATAACCCCATTTATTGCAGGGTTCATGGAGAAGGTAAATCCCCATCTGTTTGGGACGTACATTAAACATAGTCCATTTTGCTGCATAGCACTTACCATGCCAATGCAGAAGGATGGTGGTGACTTGGCTTTTTTTCTCGTGTCTTGATACACTATAGCCAATGTTCCCACATAGGTCACACAACAACCATGCATTGTAACAAACATGCATGGAAGGAACAGCTTGCAGCAATTTGCACAAGCATTGCATAGAGTTTCTAAGCCACTTTGGAAGCAATATGGGAATAGATAGTATAATATAGTAAAAAACAAAAAATAAACAGCGGAGACCCATTCATAAGAATCTGCACTAATGCCTAGTTTATAGTTATGGGGGGGGCGTAGCTTAGATCCCTGAAAAGTGGATGTGTAGTCTGACATTATGACATTATGACAGAACCTTCCTCACCTCCCCACCCCCAACGCGATGTCAACTACTAGCCTTCCGGACACTTCAGTTCTATAAGGTATTATGTATGACACATATATACATTTTGAGTCACTTATGTATACAACCCTTTACCAGACGTGTTTCTGAAACAAAGCATTTGTTTTGCATTTCCTTCAAAGGGTACTTAACTCGTGCACTTGGTTCAGATCTTTTATTGTTGTATCCCACAAGTCAGTTCACTTTAACCGCCGAGCAGTATTAGCAGCTGAAAGCCCTTAGCAGCACGATTCACAAAAAAGGTACGTTTCCTCCTGATGGCAGATTCATAGGTTTCCGGGGGAATATATATATTTTGCGCTTTTTTTTTATTCATAAAAAAATCGGGCTGCACCTATCGGACCATGTGATTGACGGTACATTCAATGAGTACTCACATTCATAATGTATACATTTGCATAGGGTACATATTTCGTATGTAAATATCTGAATATCTGGTAAAAGTGCATCTATATTAGTCAACATTTGTTCCATCATGGGGCAAATATTTCTCCAAGTGTAAGCCTCTGCCCCTACACCCAAAGTGAACCAAGGTCGTTTTCCTCACCCAGCACACAGTACACCGAGGCACACTTTAGTTCTAACACATTTCCCATGAGTTAACTGCAGTGCTTCCACGGACACCCATGTACTCCTGCGCGCGCCCCCGAGCAAGAACACTAAATCCATCAATAATTGCTGAACCCAAAGTGCACTCTCGGCTATTAACTGTACAAGGCTCATGAATTTAGGGCGAACTGTGGCTCTTTTCTGGATGCATGAGGATGAAGGAAGTGTCAGTCAAATCTAAACGAAGATGAAACATTATGTATTTATTCATAGGATCCCAGATTTATGCGATCGGCTCATCTGACTCTTAAGAGTCGCTCTTAGTTACCTTCTGGAGACGGATGCTACATTTTTTCATCTCCTCCAAGTTATCAAAAATGAGTTTTATGAAAGGAAATAGAGCAATTGAGCCCGTGGGTACTGGGGTTCAATATTAACTATCTGCTAAACTTATGAACCTTTCTGGAACAGTGAAACTAATTCTGTGAAAGAACAACAACAGTACAAAAGAAAACCAGGAGGCCTGGGTCTGTGTGTGTGGACATGTGCATGGGTGCTCTGGGTGAGTCTGTGTGCATGTGTGCTTTAACGTGGAAGAAGAAAGGTTACTAAACTGTGAAAAGGAATTCTGTACCCTATACAGATTTTAATTGTGTTTCTGTAAGGATATCTCATCTAACTGGAGGTATTTCACCCCTGTAAATTAGAGATTTAGGGTTGACTCATGCTTTGAGCAATGTCCCCTAGGAGTATTTACTGCCTAAATGTGATGATGACAGGTATTTCATATTCTGTGGACCAGCCTTTGATCAATGAATTCAATTGTTGTATTGTTTATGTATATGGTTGTGAAAGTTAGTAAATGTGTGTGTTTGTGTGTGTCTCTGTGTGTGTGTCTGTGCATGTCTGCATTGTCTGTATGTTTGCGCATTGTCAGGGTGTCTGTGTGTAAGTGTGTGGGTGCTTAAGCAGGACAGTAATACTACAGTGCTCATCTCTTATACCACTTCCAACTACTCGGAAATGAGGGTAGGCTGGACATATAGAATTTCTCATTGGAACTCCAACCCTTTTCCTGGTTTTCTTGTTGCAGGTTATGTTGAGAAGCTCGAGAATGGGGTGAGGTCATCTTCCTCAGAAGGGGTGTGAGGAATTTCAATATTTCAGTGCGAATATAATTTTGTCCACTACAGAACAGTTTATACATGGATAAAAAAATCATTTTTTCAACATTTTTTTTTCATTTGTTGAAACTTATAGATGATCACTTGCAGAATAGTCTTCTGCATGTGCCAACCCTAATCTTGACGACCTTGTTAAAGGTGAATTCCTGAGAGAAAGTCACCTTTCACTACACAGTGGAAAAGTCCTACAGAAGGCCTAAAGTTACCTTTGTCAGAGCCCTGCAAGGAGGCCCAGACCTTTCTCTGGTCGGATCCTAAACCTGCATCTGAAATCAACTTATAGGACCCTCGAATACAAGGATTACGCTTCCCCCGGTTGCCAGAGCTCTCCAGTTTATAAACAGTTGTGGACACCTTCCTTAGTACTCGGTAAGCCAAGGCGACACTTTAGAAAGCCAAGCTCATTGTTTCTTCCCACTTTCCTCTTAATGAAACTAAAAAACTAAACTTCCATTAGTGAATTGAATATTTAGGTCAAACATTTAGCAAAGTCGTGTGGATGCCCATGTCGTCTCATGTGTAGATAGCCATCCTTCAAGATAGCTAAACATCTGGCTTTAAATGTTGGAGAATCAATTTATGAAGGTAGATTTAGCTACTGAGTAAAATATAACTTGTACACAGTGCCAGACTGGTATCCAAAATTAGCTCTGGCTAAAATGTTTAAACCCCTCCACTCTACAGGAGGAAATTACTAGAATGGGCCATGGAAGCCATCATGGTCCGGTCATGGCAGTCCACCCATGTCTAAAAACAGCCTTCAGCCAGAGTGCAGGAAAGGGCAGTCGAGTTTTATTTTCTGATTTGAACAAGTTGTGGAAAGATTAGAATTAGACAAGCCTCAGGGAATTATTTTAAATGTTTTGTCTTTATATAGAAAGGCATGTTTTAAAAATAACAGAACTCATGAATTTGTAGGGATCTTTTTTAGATCCAAATTCCTGGAATACTTGAGCAATGCTTGATCCCACCTCGCTTTAGCTTTACCACAATTCCTAGGGTTACCATTGGTAAAATAGCTGCACAAGAGTGAGCTCATGAAAGCCAAGCAGGCACGCCGCCAAACCGAATGGTATATCTTAGATGCTGCTATGAATGCTAACAACTTGCTTGTTTTTTTTTGGTATTGTGGATTTAGTATCTAGAGTTACTAGCAAGCTATGCGAATGCTTAATCTCAGGTGGAGCATCGTGGTTACATTTTGCTAAATTATGAAATCCAAAAAATGTACATGCTCTATTACGGGAAGAGGTGTGGCGCAGCGGCCAGGGCGACTAACGCCGGACTCTGGGGGTCATGGTTCGATCCCAGCACCGGCGGCAGGGGTTGGCCCAGCACCATGTGACTCTGGGCAATAGCTTGCTTAATCTTTCCGACTGCCCCCAGCGCCGGGAAACCTACGGGTAGCTGTGCGCTTTACATATACAGGATTATTATGATGCGCTACCCTGATTGTTAGGACTTTGAACTCTGAGACACACTCATCACAACCTAAGGTCTCTGAGGAATTCGCCTTTTGAGAGAGGGAAAGACACCTTGCTGTGAACATGTCCTCCCTGACCTTTGTCTATTGGGCCTCTTACTGGCCTCACCTTTTGTGCTTCATACAGCCAAAATTGTTCTCTTGACAAATATAAAACAAAGGCGGATCATGATGGAGAACGCGATGAACGGCTGACGTGGACCCACCCACGCCGCCGCTGTGCTTCCTGCTTCCTGCTCCTCTGGTCTCTCTGGTCTCTGAGGCCACGCCCATGTGAGTGGAATGCTGCTGCTGCCGTTCCTCCGTTGGATGCTTAGCCTCTCCTGGGGGCTCTGTTGAGCGGGGGAAATTGTTCTGTGTGACTGAAAGGAAACCTCTTCTGCTGGTTTTCTCCTCTCCTCGGAGCTAGGGGACTCTGCGCCGAGCGACGAGCGCTGTGGGAGTTTCGCTCTGCCCTGCCTTGTGTCTTGCTGACGGGCGGTGTTGGCAGCGTGTCTGGCGTGCCGGGGAAAAAATTTCAGAAAGTGTCTGCGTTACAATACGCTGCTGTTTCGTCATTTTACCCGGAGCGACTGAATACTCAAATCACTGCTGGTGCTTACAAAAAGACGAACTACCGGGGAACCGGAGACACTGCTGCCAGACGTTGGTCCACTGCGAGGTAAGGCGCACTGGGTTGTCATCCAGTTCGCGCTCGCTCTGTCATACCACATTCTTGCGATTCCCCACTGGCGTATTCTCTGTAATTTCGTTGATAATTGCAAAAGTGTATTTAAAAGCTACGTTTCAGATGGCGGCCAGAGCGAGGGGCACACAGTCCAAGCTAGAGCTGGGAAAGGAGGTTAAGCTCCCAATTTCGGTGAGACCTACATCGACCTCTAAAGGGGAGAGAAAAAATAAAAGGAAAAATCAACAAAAAGAAGCCCTTAAACAGAGGGCGCTGGAGTCCACTGACTTATTCAGAAAAAATAAGTATAATGTGTTAAAAAAGCAGGCTGAGGACGACGACAACGAGGAAAATGATCAAGAGGAGGGCGAAGAAGATGAGGAGGTAGAGAGCCTGACCCTGTCTGAACTATCTGCAGAGTTGAGCTTGCTTGCTGTTGGCGACAAAAAAGAGGGAGGTGTGAAAGACAAGGGAACAAGAATGGACCAGCGGGGTAAAAGTATGGAAAAAACGGACAAATCGGCCATGGCTGTTAACACGTCCCCTACTACTTGCTGCGAGAGTTGCTCTACCCCGAAACAATACCCTCTTTTTTCAAAAAACCCTCTTCAGCAGGGACAGTTTTCAAGTACTTCTTCACACGGAGGGTTAAACCAGGGGAGTACAAGTGCCACTTTTGAGCATGATGTCCTCAATACTGGAGGTCAAGTAAGCAGCCCCACACCGCAGAAGACACCGACAAGGCGAGAAGATGTTCCATTACCCTCACCAACGGTTCCAACTGCAATCTCTTCCAATACTTCCCTTTCCCTCCATCCCCTGCTGCCACCAGCTATAAGCCCAAGCTTAGGCTCAAGCAGCAAGCAAACCACGATAGTTCCAAGCCAAGCACTAAGTCTAGAAGCCTCTCCGATCTCCCAAGATGACAGCTTGCTTGCTCTTCCGAGTGCTACAAAATCAATCACGATGGAAGATATCCCAGTTACTATCCTCCAGGAACTAAGAGATTTTAAATCTTCTCAGGCTCAGGAAATTTCACTCTTACATAGCAGGCTTACGAAGATGGAGGAGTGCCTTGGCAACATCCCTCTGAGGGTCTCAGAAGCCGAAGTTCGGATATCTTCTCTCGAGGACTCTTTATCTACAATTCAGCAAAATCTTGTGGAGGCTAACAGAGAGAAATCCCACTTAGAGGAAAAGCTCCAGGACCTCGAGAATTACAATAGGAGATCTAATCTTCGCCTTGTAGGCATACCAGAGGGCCTTGAGGATAAGGATGTAGTCAGGTGGACAGAATCTTTATTGAAAAAAGCTATCCCTGAGCTACAAGGCGACCTGACTATCACAAGGGCGCACAGAGTCCCCGCACATAAACCAAATAACTTGAAATACCCCCGAACAATTCTGCCTAATTTTTCAGATTTCAGGGTAAAAGAAAAAATTCGAAACACCGCATTTTCTAAAAGAACTTTTAACGTGGAGGGGGTGAATAATTTTCGAATTTTTGGTGAAATGTCGGCTGCATCTGCTCACAGGCACAGGGACTTTGTGAAGCTCATTGACTCCTTTAAGAGCAAGGGAGCCCAAGCTATGATAGTGCAGCAATCGAAACTCAAAGTCTTGGCTAAAGGAAAAAAAATTATATTCTCGGTTCTGCATGAATCCAGACATTCCTCGATGGCCTCAAGGGGTAATTAATTAAATAAGTTGCTGAATCTTGCTGAACTCACTATTATTTCAGGGTGGAAACAGGAAGCACACAAGGATGCAATGAGATGGCATTCAAAAAGAAGACACAACAGAGAAGGACGGAAGTGGGACACTGGGGTCTCCCTCCACTCAAGGGGGGAGGGGAGGGGGGTGAAGGGGAGTGTTGCAAGGGGGGAAAAAAGAGAGTTCAAAGGCAATATGTTTTTCCACACTTTAATGATTACGGTATGAGCAAGGTTATTCTTTCAAATTTTTTCTTTTTTCATCTTGCACAAATAATATCTCGTACTCGACACTTTTTTCCAGATCGATCATGTCAAGATGACAAGACCCTATAATTATATCTGCCTATTTTGCACTAGGGGGGGCTCAAAACCTTCAAACCCGCGCTGCTATTTGCACTATTTTTCTGCTTATCTGCATATTTGCACAGACTTCGGTACTCTATTTTATCCGATGATATTATATATTTTTATGGTCTATTTTTTAACATCTTATAATGCGTTGTCCATCTCCATGTCTTGCATAATGAATGGTATGTTTTTTTATATAACATTATTTTACACTCTTGTTGCTCATTTGCATATTTGCACATTGAAATTTAGATTCTATATGTATTGTTTTTTACTGTTATATACATATATATTATTTATTAGTTATATATGCTGCTGCCGCTGCCTGTATATTTGCACACTTGCTCATTTGCACACTTGCATACTAGCTGAGGGTTATGTCCAACATTTTGAACATCAAATAACATGGTGAAATGTATTTCCCTAAATGTTAATGGCCTGAACAACGTTCGTAAAAGGAACGCTATTGAGTGCTGGTTGAAAAACCTTGCACCAGACGTCATTTATTTCCAAGAAACCCATCACAAAGATCAGACAGAGTCAGCTAAACTCTTCAAAAGCTGGGTGGGCTATAACATATCTGCTCCTGCCGGGATGGCAAAGAGAGGGGTTTCTATATTAATAGGGAGACTTGTAGGTTTTAACCTCGAAGGGATGCGTACAGACCCCAGAGGCAGATGGGCAGTTGTACACGGTAAATTAAACAATGTTAATGTTATCCTTGCCACAATCGACGCACCAATTTTGGACGACCCTCAAGCTATTCTACAGGTTAAGCATGCATTAACCGGCCTTCCTGGGCCAATAATTTGGGGGGGGGGGGTGATTTTAATCTATTACAAAATCCTCGATTGGATTCTTCTAAGAAAGACCGCCGACAGAATAAACCCCAAGTTGCCTTAGCTGTTCAAAGTTGTAAAATTAACTTAGATGTTACTGACCATTGGCGTAACTTAAAGTAAGGATTCAAGAACATCTTAGCACGCTACGTGCAGGTAAACTGAGTACAAAACTTGTTCAACACTTTCAACATCACAAACATGATCCTAAAGATGTACGTTGGGTAGTATTAGAAAGAGTGATGGGGGACCAGTTTAACATGGAATCCAGACTGAGCAGTATGGAAGCCCGTTGGATTTACCAGGAGGGTGCAGACCAAACTGGATTGAATGATTCCATTGAGTGGAATAAGGTCTATACATAATCCATTCACCATTCATTTTCTTTTCCCCCCCTTCTAGTTGATATAAGTCCAGCTGTAGGGGTTATTGTATGAAATTGCGAGAGAAGGTGCAGCACGGAAGTGCTTTAATATCTACTGTCGCACGATTTTGATAAATATGGACCATACAGCGTAATACTTGGGGGCACCCGGAACCATTGGCACCGTTTATGGTAACATTGTCGGACACAAGTATTTATCACATCACACACGATTTAAGCCATCTGTCGCAAGCAGAATACCTAGGTGTTGGTACGCTCGCACATGCTGATATGTAGATTGCCCTGCATATGAAAGAAATCTAACACAGCACATTCACCATTCCAAGATGGCGTGTTCCGGCGGCAAAGCTAATACGTGAATGACCTGAGATGGGTGGGATCATTACAGCGTGGTCACGTGATCTGCGTGATCACGCTTTTATTCTCGGTAGACAGCATCTCCGTTGTTGCAGTGAATGCCGGACACGGACGCAATATCGGTGAGTCCTGATACACGTTTCCTTTAAAGTAGGGTAATTTTGTGAGCAGTGTACGCCACAGACAGAGGGGTACCTGTATTAGATAACTCAGTTTCCTCTGAACCACAAGCTCGGCCGGGGGATCTCAAAATGGGTACGTCTTGACCTGATATGAGAAGTAATTTTTGGTATGAGACCGGCTCCCCCAACCACCAGTAGGCACACTTTGTATGAGCCACTCAACAGGGACTAAGTGACGTATCATGATCGGGACATATGAGGGACAATACCACATGCGGGGGGCAGGACTCGACATGAGCAGTCCCTTTGATACAAGACCGGCCCCCGTAAAGCAGTAGTTATACATGAGGAGCTACACAACAGCGAAATAGAGATGTACCACGACTGAGATACAAGAGAGATAGCAGTCCATGTTACAGGGAGCGGCAGGAACTTGATACCCATCTCCCCCAAAACCTTTTAATTCATGTCTTCCATTGTGTATTACAGACTCACGATAGGAGTCGATGGGATGAGCCTTGAACAAGTGACCGCCGCCACATACACAAAAGCTCGAGGGTAAAGGTATGCCCACGATGGGCAATATCCCGGTAAACATTATGGGGGATATTCAGTTGGGAACGTTGTATATACAGCAATAGGTCCTTATGAACCGGACGCCAAATATTTTTGATATGTGTTGTTTGTCTGTCTTTTTCTCCAACAGAACTGCTTTTAATTGATCAAGCAAGGCTAAAGGGTGAAATGATAATACCCCACGCCCTGAAGAAGTTGCCGTGAGTTTTTCCAAATGGCAATGAAACATGTCGGCATTTTTTATATATGAGTGGTCACACAGCATAGAATAAAAAGTAGAAAGCCAGTGTGAACCAACTCAAATTGGTGTACATACACTGTGGGGTCTATTACGGTGCACGGTTCTCTGCACAGCTTTTTTCTTCTTCCTGTTACACACCCTAGCATTTTGCGTTTTGGGTCATTACCCAGTCTCTTGTTTATACTCTCTTATACACATTTTCTTCCTGCGGAGTGGTGGCAGCTGATGATGAGATCTTGAGGTAGCAGGCGAGTACCTTCCTGCTTTATCCTCTGTGGTGTTGCTACCGTGAGGCGCCATCACTTCTTTCTTACACTTTTTACCACATGTGGGTGTTTGTAGATATTATTGTTGGATAAAAAGACAGCCTTTTTCTTATCTCGTTTGAATAACCTTTGTCTTTCCTTTGATTAGTGAGCCATACCTAAAAGTAGCATAGCTGACATTATCACTTGCTCTACAGTTTGTCTAAAATTAGATGACAACTGCAATGGATACATGAACTAAATGCTCACTGTGTGAACAGGTCCTTTATTGTATACAGTAACTTAAATCCTACCAAACGCGAGTATACATGCCATTCAGCAAAATATAATTCTGCGTCAAGACTAGATTTTTTCATATCATCCCACGACCTAGAAGTATATAATCACGTTTATCTACCTAACGCTTTTTCAGATCATTTAGCTCTCACCATGGAGATTAACTTGGGGAATTACGAAACAAGACCTACAAGTAGATGTTTTTTTAATAAACGTAACCTTCTCGACCAACAGTGGTGCACAGATATTAATGAAAAGATAGAACAATTTTTTATACAGAATAGAGGTACAGCCCCATTAAACATTATCTGGGATGCATTTAAAGCTACTTTACGTGGAATAATTACATCTAAAGAAATTCCCAAGCTTAAGGCAAGAAGGGAGGAGAAAACTAAACTCCAAACTGAACTCTCGCAGGCAACCCAAGAGCATTATAGGGTCAGATCTATGATCTCCCAACACAAACTCCACGAGGCGAAGTGCAGGATGAAGGATTTTTATTATGATTTAGGTGAGATAAATAGTAACTCACAAGCACAAAAGATTTATGAGGAGAGTGAATACACAGGAAAGCTGCTGGCCTGGCAATCTAAAGAAAAGCAGGTGCGTAATAGAATAGATCAGCTAATTGATCCCACTACTAAAGTACAAGTTAAGACCACCATTTCCATCGGCGAGTTGTTTTTAAAACACTATGAGGGGATATATCAAGCGTCTGAGGGGACTTCATCCGACTCTATCACGGAATTTCTACAGCCACTTGAAATACCTAAAATAGATGCTGAGGGTAAGAATTACCTCACACAGGATTTTACACTATTAGAATTAGATCAAGTGATAGAGTCTTTCCCCAATGGCAAAGCCAATGGTGAGGACGGCCTTCCCATTGAATTCTTTAAAAAATTTGGGGGAACATTACGTAAGGAACTTTTGAAATTAATTAATAACTTACTTCAAGGAAGTCCCCCACCGGACTCCTTCCACACAGCGGTGGTGTTCAGCATTTTAAAAAAAGGAAAGGACAAGGAAAATATAAATTCATATAGACCGATTAGCCTTCTGAATACAGATTATAAAATCTTCACAAAACTTTAGCAAATCGATTAAATAAAATAGTAGGATCCCTGGTAGCCCACGATCAGTGTGGTTTTATCGCAGGCAGGCATCTCCATTCCAACACTACATTTTTATTGGAGGCACTAGATTATTTTAAAACTAATAAGGTGAAGGCGCAAATTTGGTTTTTAGATGCGGAGAAAGCCTTCAATCTAGTGTCTTGGGATTGCCTGTTTGCAATTTTACGTAGTTTTAATTTCCCGAATGTTTTTATTTCTCTTTTACAACAATTGTATATGAATTCTAGGGCACAAATTATCGTCAATAACACTAATATTGGGTCATGTGAGGTTACTAGAGGCACACGACAAGGAGGCCCACTGTCGCCAATCTTATTTGCATTATTTATTGAACCTCTAGCAATCGCCATTAGGAATATTAAGGCTGACACTGCCCCAATATTAGGAATGACAAACATAAAATTATACGCGGACGATATTGCCCTTTTCATAGACTCTAAACCCTCAAGTCAACTGAAGATTCTAAAAATCTTCTCTGACTTCCAAAAGCTAGGGGGCTATAAAATTAATGTAAGCAAAACGGAAATTATTTTACTTAACTGCACTATAGATACTTTAATTCCAGAATTTAGGCGGATATATAACATGGATCCAAAGAGATATCTTGGAATACTTATATTGGATAGCCCAGATGATCTCTTTTCACTTAATTTTTTACCTTTATTAAAAAAGGTGGGCTCACTTTTAGACCGCTGGAACCTACTACCCCTGTCTCTCATGGGGCGGGCATCGCTAATTCGAATGTTGGTCTTACCCCTTTTCAATTTCCTTTTTAGCGCAATTCCCTGCGCAATCCAGGCCTCTTACTTCAAAAAAATAGAAGCTTTGATCTCCTCTTTCCTATGGGCAAAAAAATCTCCTAGATTAGCACTGAGCACTTTATATTTACCATTTGCACAAGGAGTGCTTTCCCTCCCAAATATTAAAGAATATTATTTTGCATCTTTTGCACATTATAGCCACAAGTTTTTTTTTTTTTTTAGATTCACATGAGACAGATAATTTTTTTATGAAAAGGATGTTGTTGGAATTGAAAATTTATGATCCGGTCAGAACCACGAAAGATCCAAAATAAGTACGTTATAAATCCCTTCAGTGGATTTTTAAGGTGAAAAGTCAGTTTTTTAAATTTTTTGACTTATCCACGCTAAGCAGTAAGACGAATTTAATAAATTTTAGCTTGGGAGATGCTTTTTGTATGGAAAAAAATATATTAACTTTTTGGAAGGAGAATGGATTTGAGAAAATTGAAGACTTCCTCCTGGGAAATAGGTGGAAATCTTGGGATGAAATTCATACCCAGCTAATCCACTCACATCTAATGCTGAACTGGTCCTTTATTAGGATATATCCAAACCTCAGAGAACTCAATATAGGAAATGTATTCAATAAAGAAAATATCTCCACCATCTTTAATAATAAAATACAAAAGAAAATGAGTATTTGGATTAAAATATTAAAAGAAAGTAAGGACCAGGACCTCTACAGCAAGATTGCTGAAAGATGGAAAAAGAGGGAAGACATTACAATTGGTCAACAGCTTTGGGATAAAATATATAAATTCAATAAAACCATTTTTCGAGGAGCAAGCTTTAAACGTATGCAATTTTACATCAAATGGTTAATATATAGAACCCCGTCCTTTTTACATAATATCTTCCCCCAAGTAGCCGACAAATGCTTGCGATTTGATGAAAAAGGTACTTGGAAACACATTGTTTGGGAGTGTCCAAAAATCCAGGTTTTTTGGAAGGAAATAGAAAAATATCTTTCAATTGTTCTCAAAACTAATTTTGTATTTGATGGACTAATTCCCCTCCTAGGTTGCTCTCCTATTCACACCCAACACGATGAGTTCCTTTTTATAGCTTCTTTAATAGCTAAATCCCTCATATTACAGTCATGGAAAATAGATCTTGTTCCATCTTTCCAGACATGGAAGACAAAACTACTTCAAATCCAGGGTAGGGAAAGAAAATACGCTTCTAGATCAGGGGCTCTCAAAAAATATGATAATTATTGGAGTGTATTTGATTTTTAAATCTGCCCTGTTATTACTTAACTGGACCTATACTTTTGCGAGAACATCTATTAGTCTATCAGTCTATCTCGACCATGTACGTTACACTTTATAATTCAGCTCTGAAATATTAACTGATAAGACGTTCACTACATTTAATTACTACGTACTGTTTCTATTCTAACAAAATCTTTTGAGTATCAATGACAGTCGATTGATTGTTTGTATAACTTTGCACTTTATAACTTAAATGTTAAAATGATATTTTGTATGAATGTTTTTTAGTACTTTCCTTCTCATACCGCATTAATTAATTGGATTTCAACTGTATCCCGTTTTTTTGTATTGCTATATTTGCACTCTCAATAAAAAAAAAAAATTTAAAAAAAATATATATAAAACAAAGGCGTATTTCTTTGGGTCACTGAAACGGTAGTGAACACCGTCCACTAGAATTAGGTAGTTATCTTTCTCATAGTTTCCATTTGCTAACTACTTGGAAAGTGAATCCTTGATGAAAAGCAGGCATGATCCAAGGAACTGAATTCCAAAAATTCTGCATGAAAAGGTCAGCAAAAAAGGAGCCAGTAGAACAGATCAAGCATTCTATCCCTATGCAAGCAAGACTTTATTTTCCTTTTCTTGTCCCGAAAACACAAAGAAACTGACATAATTTGTTTCAATGTTTACATCAAGCAGTCCTGCATCACAGCATGGCTGAAATTATTCATCTATTGCTATATATAGTATTGCAATATTGCTTTATTATAGTGCAATGTGAGGTTACTAATGAAATCTGGGATTGCAAAATGTGCAGTCTTGCTAAAGAGTGTTTTACATGTTAAAAACAGCTTAATTGATTAAAGGTACTTGAACATACATACCCTTGTTTAGTCGCCTTGCTTCTAAGATGCAACCTAACCCGCACTGCACTGGGACCGAAAACAGTTTAAAAAATACTCAATGGACTTCAGTGTTTCAGTACTGAATACCAAACAGTCCCAAACATGCTTAGATGTAAAGAGATAATGTTTTTATTGTCGGTCAATTGCAACCAACACAGTAAGCAGTAGCAGTCCGTGGAGGGAGTTCGGTGGGGCAGAGAGACGGGGTGGGGGAGGGGCAGGGGGGGAAATGTAATGCGATGCAGCGCACGCAAAGGAATTTGTTTTATTTATTTAAATGTGTACTTACCTCCGTTCATTCATATTCCGGTGTTTACATTTCCCCACCCTGCCCTTCCCCCGCCCCACCGAACTCCCTCCACGGACCGCTACTGGTACAAAGTATACAATAGTTAACAAGTACATTGTTACATATATACCATTAGCATAAGGAATCTTATTCTGAAAAATATGTCCCTGATCATAGGTGGAAGACAAAGGGTCATGTGCCCAAAGAAGCATGTTAGGTAATGGGTTTGGCTTTTCAATTGGAGTTAAAGACTGACAATCAGAAATTTGCGAAGAATGACTGACAAGAAACTTAACTTCAGACTTATGCTGAGTTCCACTGTAGTATCACTGAAAGTTCTTTAAAAGAGTCAAACAAAACACTGGGGATTATTATAACAGCCCTTCCTTATAACTCTTGCAAAACTACACATGTAAGACTCTGGATTATTAGATGGGGTTGATGTCAGTCCACCACAAGTAATAATGCCGCTCTTCCTGTTAGGTCCAGTAAATGTTTTAATAATGTATACCCTAGCTCAGGGGTCTCAAACCTATTCTGTAAAAAGTGTTGCTTTTGTTCAGTGAAAATCATTGTGAGCGACCAGTACTAGCATTGGAATAGTGACCACATTAGACAAGACTACCTTAGTGGCATGATTGCCAGCACTGGTCACTTTATTGCATCAGGAGAGTTGCCAGCAATAATGTAAAATAACGTTGTCAATTTAGAATGCCTTTACACGGGCAATACAGTGCAGCCATAGCTGTAATGACCCGAGTGTCACAGTAATATGGTTAGCAATGAGTCTCCCCAAAGCCACATGATTTATCAGCTTTAAATACATTTTGGAAAATCAATCAAATTTCGACAAATATCTTATGAGCTCTGAAAACACACATATTCTCATCTCAAATAAACAGTTTTATGATACATTTACTAAAGCAGTTAAAAAGTAAAAAACACAACACAATACGAATCCCACTCCAATATAAAAAATAGAGAATACTTTACTGAACAAAATTCTGTTTCTGAAATGAAAGTCAAAAATCCTCAGTGGTGCAAAGCAGCAAGCTGTGGGCAAGTAGGGCTCCACAGGGCCGGAGAGCAGTCGGATGAGGCCCCAGGGAAGCCATTGACATTTTGCAGGGAAGCTCAAAGTGGTAGAAATTCAAAATGTGCACCCAAGGAAGGTCCCTAACTGGCTGGATACTTTAGGTGCCTTCTTCCGGTAAAGATTTCCACTTTCAGGCTTAGTCACTTTTTTGGAGCTTGAATTCCTCCAGTGGGACAAGGCTGCAAGCTGTAGCCGAGCAGGGCTCTTTGAGGCTTGATACCTTTTCTGTGACGTCCTTCTGAAACAGATCTGCTGCTGCAAAAAAGCTCAGAGATGGAGCAACATGAATCCTTGCCACAAAGGAAAAACACCTTCATCTGATTGACTTGGCAGGTGTGTCCCAGTTTTCTGTAGGTCCTTGGAGCCAAAAAGTTTCTAAGTCTCAGGTTTTTCAGGATGTTGGGAGGAGTACACTTCAATACAGCCTAGAGTCCCAGCTCTTCTGGAACAGAACTTGGGGTCAAGATGCCCTCCTTCAGAAGTTACCTGCAGGGTCAACTGACTCTTGCAGTCCACTTCTATGTCCTGTGTACAAGTTGGAGCAAGTTTAGTCTTTCAGGTCTTCTCACTGGTCGCAATACCTTCTGAAGTCCTTGTTTTGCTTTCTACAGGTCCAGTAGTGTTCAGAAGAGGGGGCCAGGGGTGCCACATTTGTGTTTGGCACTAGTCTGTGGTTGTGAATGACTACTGACCCCTCCCTCACCAATAAGGGAACGTTCTCAGGAGTAGCCCTATACAATGTAGCAGTCGGTACTGTGCCTTGCTGTAACCAATCCCGCAGTGCTCCTCTGTATCTAAATCCAAGATGGCAGAACCTTTCTTCCCCTGTGCAGAGCTCCTGCAGAGGGGAAGACTGGGGTGATCATGCAAATAAGGGTATTTTCCTACAGCAGATTAAAAAACAGTCTGAAGCGTGAAGATCACCACGGCTGATAACTGTGCCTAAATGTAAGATCCTAGAAGTTGGGAGGCAAAGACTTTCAATATTGAAATATACCCTCATTAAACGTGATCTGCACACAGCTTTGATTGCATGGAAATACATATTAATTAAACAAGAACCTGGGCACTACAGATGAAGAGGAGCACAAATGTTCAAGCCATTCAACTAGTGCATTGAACTGATTTAGCAAGAGGCCTGGTGATTAGATTCTAATGGCTGCCTAAGAATTATACAATGCTAAATATTTAATGAGAACTGCATGTGGCTCATCATTATGGTATAATTGGAGCATTTAGACTCTGGCCAGGCAATAAACTGAAGAATTGTGTACTTTGCTAGGCTTACCTACATTTGGTCCTACTATGAGCATAAGAGCATAATCGGATAGAGTACTAGTTCAACAGACAACTGCATTGTGGCCCCTTGAGCTCCTGAGTAAGAGACGGGACTAACCCTAAGAGGGGAAAGAGTATATTAGATAGTCATAATATATTTGTTTGCAAGCTTAGGCATTGACATACTGCCTTGGCTGTACACGTTAAGTTACAGACTCTGTTATTGGTATAAAAAGTCTGATTGCACAAAAGAAGAGGTTTGAATCCATTACAGTTCAGTACGGCAAATGGCCGAATACAAGTCTCTGGATAAACCCAGGTGCTTATTTCAAAATAAATGTTCAGTTAACAGACAACAGTTTGTAGACATTATAATATGTATATAACTAAATGACTTATATGCTATATGTAGACAAGGGAGAACGAACCCTGAGAAGCCCTTGACACAATCAAATTCTACGTAATTTTTCATTCTTCAGTCTGTACAATAACAATCAAAGAAAGCAATGGTTGCCTCCCTTTCTGAAAGAAACAGAATGCCCACTAAGCTTTTTAAAGCTAGTACTAAAGTTGATACTCAGTTTGCCGTGGCTCAATAGAGGGATCTCAGTTGGGACACATGCTAGAGGATTTTGCCAAGGATACCCCAGAGAGACTTGTCAAAATATTGGTTTGACTGCAATCCTTTGAATTAAATTAAAACGTTGAGAATTAATCTAGTCCATGGCCAAGAAATTAAATGTGAAATATGCAATATTTTCTTCCTTTCTGACATTCAATCGCTGGCCTCAAGGGCATGTTCTATATTACTTGACTTTGCTGACCCTCTGCTAGCTTCATTGATGGCTTTTCAATATTTATTTGCTTTGATTTATGTTATGCATCTGAAATGTAGTTTGGTTTAGTTTAGTTTGATTTCAAGTTGACTTGCCTTGCTTTTGCATCTAGAAGCTTGGTTTTTGGGTATTGCTGTCCATTAAAAATAACCTAAGCTAAATTATTAAGAGTTGCAGGAAAGTAATAATTCGGTATCTCTGTTCTTTTGCACATTATATTGGGTTTGCTGTGAATATATTTTAAAATATAAAGCTATATTTATTTAGTAATATGTTAGCATTTAGTATTAAATTATTTAAATAGTAATCTATACATTAAATAATATTTTTCATGTGTACTAATAATACCATCTTTTTCTATTTTTTTATATATCTTTACTGGCATTTATAATGAACATGACAAACAGTCAGCATATATTAATTACTCACCTATTATAAAACAACAGCTCAACACGTACAGCAGTCCGTAGTCTATGCACCATATAGCTGTACTCAGTTACATCCATTATTTCCAAGGCTTTTCTCCCATGCATGTGCCTCTTCCTTATTAATCCCACGTACATTGACTGTGGTCCCTGTCTCCGAATTTATGAACTACCCTTTATCTGCCCACCTCTCCACCATCCCCCCACCCTTCCCCCATCTAAACTCCCCCCAACCCCCCTCCATGTCTGTTGTATGGTCACAGGTTACATGACTCTGTCACTTAACCTCCTGTCCCTTATCTAACCACTGCCCGGCCAGACCCCGCTACTCCCTTCCTTCCGCCTCCTGATTGCCCTTCGGTTCATCACCAAAAATGACGCCTTCCTCAGCCTCCTCTCCATCTTCACAGGTCGTCTCCCCAACTGTCAGCTCTGTCACCATTGCCCTCCAGACCTGCACGTCCTCTTCTAACTTTGCGTCCCGTCTAGTCTGCTGCATTCAAATCACTTCAGCAGTCACCCATTCTTGAATGTCCCGCCTCCACTGCGCTACTTTGGGTGGTCTGTGGCCCAACCACGAAATGGCAATCTACCTTTTCGCAAGCATCACTCCCAAAAAGACACATTTCCTGCTAAGATACTTATTCTTAGGTCGGACAGTAAACCCAACAACATCACCCGGATCTCCCTCACTATCTCCCATCCTGTTGCTCCTTGCAACGTGGTCAGCGCCCCCATCCAATATTCCTGTAGTTCAGGACTAGTCTAGATCATGTGGATAAATGCTGCCTTCCCCTCGCCACATCTAGGACACTGCCCTGAACGCTCCGTGTAAATCTTATGTAGCACCCTAGGAGTCAGATACGTTTGATGGATATAGTTAAATTGGATTAATTCGAACCTTGTATTTGCACTCACTTGTTTAACCCCCTCGTGAATTTTGGTCCAGTCCCTTTCCGTAATCAGGCCCCCCATCAGAACTTCCCATTTCACTTGGATTAGTAGTGCCCCACCACCTTGTCGTCCCGTATCGCCCGGTAGAGATGAGAAATCACTCTTCGGCCTTTGCCCATTTCTATCATAGTCTGCAGCACTTTAGAGACCAGAGGTTTTGTCTGGGAACATAGGCCATAGTTCTCTCGCCACCTGTGCTATATTTTCATATTGCAAAAACTGTCCTGGACCCAGCTCAAAAGTCGCCGTTGCCTGCTCATGCATGATGTATCATGCGTTATCGTAGAGGTCGCCCATGTTCAAACACCCACTCTCCTGCCACCTCCTCACTGACATGGATGCAGAAATGTGTTGGAAAGGTCAGAAGACCCACATGGGCATGTCTGGTGCATATGGGGCTCTTTTCAGTACTCTCCTAACCACCAGTTCCCACATTTCCGCCACATGATGAACAATATATGGGTACAATGTGGGTACCCTTGTTCCCATCATAAGCAACTACGATAACTTTTCGTCCACAAAGGTCCCCGCCAGCAGGGCCTTCTCCCAATTGTCGTCCCCATCCAACTAGTGTGTTACATGTGGTAATTGCAAGGCCACATAGTAATATTCCAAATATGGAACCTCTAACCCTCCATTTCCCACCGTTCCCTGTAAAGTGACCAGACTGACCCGCTTGCGTTTGGGTCCCCATAATAGGTTTGTTAGTAGCTTATCCAGGTCGTCAAAGAAATGTCGGAGGATTCTAAAAAAAGGATGTTGCATTACATACAGACATCTAGGCAGGACCATCATTTTTATCAGAGCTATCCTCCCCATAAGTGACATAGGCAACTTCTGCCAAAATTGCACCGAGCCTCTCAGACCCACCAACACTCTACTAATGTTGAGAGACAGATATTGGTCGGTTGCCTCTGCTAATCTAACTCCCAGGTATCGGGGAGCCGTCCTCACCCATTGGGAGCCCTACCTCCGGTAATCCTTCATCAGGATGCATGGCCAGTTTCCGCAGCAGGACCAACTTGGATTTTCCCGGGTTAATCCGCAGGCCTGACACGTGGCCAAACCCCTCAAGGATACCCAGCAGGGTCGGAATTGCAGCTACCGGATCCCGGACATACACTAAAGTGTCGTCCGCATACATGGACACCACATGATTAGTCTCCCCAGCCTGATCCTGAATGTCTCCATCCCCACTCGCAAGTTAGCCGCAAGGGGCTCCATTGCACCCGTAAAGAGTAATTGTGATAACAGACATCTCTGTCTGGTGCCCCATTGTAGGCAAAAGGCCCGCGAGACCAGCCGCCCCACTCTGATCCTGGCAAAGGGTGCTGAGAATAAAAGCTGCACCCATTTCAAAAATTGAGGCCCGACTCCTATGGCCCGCAAGACTTCCCAAAGATACACCCACTCCACTGAGTCGAACGCTTGCTCAATATCTAAGAGTGCCAGGGTGCACACTTCTTGGTGAAGCACAGGTGAATGCCAAACGTGGGACAATCGTCGTCAGTTAAGTGTCGTACTACGATTAGGGATAAAGAACGCCTGATCAGAGTGGACTAGGCTCTGCATGTACGGTTGCAGTCGTTCTGCCATGATTCCGCTAAGGACCTTTAGGTCGATATTTAGTAGGGATATGGGTCTGTATGACACTGGAAGCTGTGCATCTCTATCCGCCTTGTGAAGCATAACTACCAATGCCTCATTCATGGAGGGGGGAAGGCTTTGACGCTGAAATGCATCATTGTACACCTCCAAAAGGCGGTCTACTAAAATGTACGCATATTTGCTTATAAAATCTGGCCGGTAGGCTATAATTTCCCGGGCTCTTTGCCACCTTCTAAGATTTGATACCCCCTAGTATTTCTTCCCACGAAATCGGTGCCTCCAGCATCTGGCTGTCTCCATCATCCAAGCGAGGGAGATTCATAGTAGTGAGGAAGTTCTCTACTTCTTCCAACACCAAGGTGGGGCACTCTGCGTAGACCCCGGCCAAGTGATCTGCAAGAGTATCCAGAATTCCCTGCTGACTATATATAGTGCGGCCGTCCGTGGTCTTCAGTTGAACTATAGGTGACATTAGCATCTCATTATGGATCAATCTCGCTAATAATAATTTCCTTGAGCGATCCCCTTCTGCGTGCAGGCACCGCCGATACGCTGTGTAATGGAACTTCTCAAGGTGGCATAATGCCGGCCTCAGTTCCTCCCGTGCTTCCCTCCACTCGTTTAGGCAGTCAGGTGCCCCTGGCAACACCCCTTCCAGCTCAGCTAGCCTCTTTTCAGTGAGCTGAATGTCCCGTTCAAGTTGTTTCTGAACCCCATATATTGTGCTAAGGCAGGACCCACATACTACCACTTTCATTGCCTCCCACTCCATACCTCTTGTCGATGTTGAACCCTAATTATTCCTAAAGAAGTCAGAGAGTTCCTCCTCTAGATTCCCGGCAAAGTGCAGATCAGTCAGTGACTCTGTCTGAAGGCGCCATATGGGAATTGTCGTTCTGGGCCGGTTCATACTGAAGGTCAAGAGCAACGGAGAGTGAGCCGAGATATACCTTGGAAGGTATGCTATCTCCTCTACCCTTAGCATCAGAGTCTGAGAAACCAAAAACTGGTCTAACCTGCTGAAGGTATCAGTCGCGGGGGGTGTGACAGGAGAACACCAGTATATCTGGGTGCCGAACCCTCCATGCGCCTAGCAGGCCCAATTCCCTCATCACATCTAGCAGTGCCCCAGCCATGCTGGGCTTAGTGTTTGCCCAAGGAAGTTCACGGTCTAGCTCCCCATCCAGGACGCAATTAACATCCCCCATAAGGATAACATCCCCACCCAAATAGGGGTTTGCCGCCTTCAGTACCTCATAAAAAAAGGAGTGGGTGCCCAAGTTAGGGGCATACACATTTATCAGGCACATCTCCTGACAGGCTGGCCACAACACTCCTGCATCAAAAGAAGTGAAATTGCCTAGAAGCGTCAGCTCCATCTTTTCTCCATTTAATGTCAGGTATGAGTGCTCCATCCAGACAGCCACCTTCTCCAGGCATGGATGCAAGCCAGTTGAATAGTTATCAGAATGGTTTAGGGCCACTACCAGTTGTGTATCGTCAACATAAGTGACGATCTGGACCCCAAAGGGAAGCACTCTCTCCGCCAGCGGGCTCATGTACACATTAAACAGGATGGGACTCAGGGACGATCCCTGCGGAACACCGCAGCAGAGAGACATTCGTTTTGACACAGCATTGCCTTCAAAAACCTGGAATAACCTGTCTTCCAAGAAGGATTTCAGCCATAGTATGGCCCCCCGTCACCCCTAAATTCCTAAGTCTTCGGACCAAGATTTGGTGGTTAACAGTGTTGAATGCTGCAATGAGGTCAAAAAGGATGATAGCAGTGGAACCCCCAGAGTCCAAGATCTTCTTGGGCTCCTCGACTACTGCTAAGAGGGCTGTTTCTGTGCCCTGTTGGGGTCGGAAGCCAGTCTGTGAGGGGTGGAGAAGATTGTGGTACTCCAGAAATATGGAGAGGACTTAGTAAACATGTTTTTCCGCAATCTTACTGATCCCTGGAAGAAGCGAGATGGGGCAATAGTTTTCCAGGAGATCGGTATTGAGACTCAGCTTTTTTAGCAGCGCCTTCACCACGGCACTTTTCCATGGGGAGGGACTACTCCAGAGAAAATAGAGGTGTTAATTAGCTTCAGTATCACCGGAGAGACTGTTCCCGCAACTCCATGCAAAATAGTAGGAGGAGCTGAGTCTCTGGGTGAGCCACATTTTACCATAGCTGACGTATTTCCTAATGACTTAAGGTCCATCAAAGGAATTTCCTCCAACCGGTGCTCACTGGTCTGAGACATAAAGTCCAGCAGTGGCACACTGCGATGGCCACCAGCATCGGGGAAAGAGGTATAAATGGTTTGAATTTTATTATAGAAAAATTCTGCCAAATTGTTACAGCGGGAGCTAGCGCCATCATAGGTAACTGGAGCTGATGGAGGTCTAAGGAGATTTTTAGCAATGCGAAAAGTTTTGCGAGGGGAATTAGCTGCCATGGTGATTCTTTCTTCCTAGTGCAATGCTTGTCCAGATTTTATTTTTGCGTTTATAGATTTTTACGGCTTCCCTGTATTAAACTTTATTTACTAAGGAAAAATCCTTTCCCCATATTCTCTCACATTTCTTACAAATCTGTTTGAGCTCATGGAGCTTCGGGGAGTACCATGCCGTTCTATTTATCCCAGCAAAAACCAAAGGAAATGATGGACGGAGTGTTGAACATTGCAAGCACTCACCCCCAGTCAACTGATCTGGGTTTAATCCATCACCGTTCTTTAGCCCACTCTGCCACCCCAGTTCAGACATGGCCATAATCAAATCAGTCTGACCCTGTGCCTCATGGGAACAGTCCAGCCCGAACTGCCAAGCCATGTCTTCCCTGGACCGGAAACAAGCTTCCTAGGACCGGTTTCTGGCATTTCAGCCGTCTTCAGCCAGGCTTGCTTGAATCCAGTGGCAAAGTGAGCAAGGGACTCACGTCTGAGCATACCCTGCCAACTTATGGCGAACAAAGCAAAAACCAAAGGAAATGATGGACGGAGTGTTGAACATTGCAAGCACTCACCCCAGTCAACTGATCTGGGTTTAATCCATCACCGTTCTTTAGCCCACTCTGCCACCCCAGTTCAGACATGGCCATAATCAAATCAGTCTGACCCTGTGCCTCATGGGAACAGTCCAGCCCGAACTGCCAAACCATGTCTTCCCTGGACCGGAAACAAGCTTCCTAGGACCGGTTTCTGGCATTTCAGCCGTCTTCAGCCAGGCTTGCTTGAATCCAGTGGCAAAGTGAGCAAGGAACTCACGTCTGAGCATACCCTGCCAACTTATGGCGAACAAAGCAAAAACCAAAGGAAATGATGGACGTAGTGTTGAACATTGCAAGCACTCACCCCCAGTCAACTGATCTGGGTTTAATCCATCACCGTTCTTTAGCCCACTCTGACACCCCAGTTCAGACATGGCCATAATCAAATCAGTCTGACCCTGTGCCTCATGGGAACAGTCCAGCCCGAACTGCCAAGCCATGTCTTCCCTGGACCGGAAACAAGCTTCCTAGGACCGGTTTCTGGCATTTCAGCCGTCTTCAGCCAGGCTTGCTTGAATCCAGTGGCAAAGTGAGCAAGGGACTCACGTCTGAGCATACGCTGCCAACTTATGGCGAACAAAGCAAAAACCAAAGGAAATGATGGACGGAGTGTTGAACATTGCAAGCACTCACCCCCAGTCAACTGATCTGGGTTTAATCCATCACCGTTCTTTAGCCCACTTTGCCACCCCAGTTCAGACATGGCCATAATCAAATCAGTCTGAACCTGTGCCTCATGGGAACAGTCCAGCCCGAACTGCCAAGCCATGTCTTCCCTGGACCGGAAACAAGCTTCCTAGGACCGGTTTCTGGCATTTCAGCCGTCTTCAGCCAGGCTTGCTTGAATCCAGTGGCAAAGTGAGCAAGGGACTCACGTCTGAGCATACCCTGCCAACTTATGGCGAACAAAGCAAAACCAAAGGAAATGATGGACGGAGTGTTGAACATTGCAAGCACTCACCCCCAGTCAACTGATCTGGGTTTAATCCATCACCGTTCTTTAGCCCACTCTGCCACCCCAGTTCAGACATGGCCATAATCAAATCAGTCTGACCCTGTGCCTCATGGGAACAGTCCAGCCCGAACTGCCAAGCCATGTCTTCCCTGGACGGGAAACAAGCTTCCTAGGACCGGTTTCTGGCATTTCAGCCGTCTTCAGCCAGGCTTGCTTGAATCCAGTGGCAAAGTGAGCAAGGGACTCACGTCTGAGCATACCCTGCCTACTTATGGCGAACAAAGCAAAAACCAAAGGAAATGATGGACGGAGTGTTGAACATTGCAAGCACTCACCCCCAGTCAACTGATCTGGGTTTAATCCATCACCGTTCTTTAGCCCACTCTGCCACCCCAGTTCAGACATGGCCATAATCAAATCAGTCTGACCGTGTGCCTCATGGGAACAGTCCAGCCTGAACTGCCAAGCCATGTCTTCCCTGGACCGGAAACAAGCTTCCTAGGACCGGTTTCTGGCATTTCAGCCGTCTTCAGCCAGGCTTGCTTGCATCCAGTGGCAAAGTGAGCAAAGGACTCACGTCTGAGCATAACCTGCCAACTTATGGTGAACAAAGCAAAAACCAAAGGAAATGATGGACGGAGTGTTGAACATTGCAAGCACTCACCCCCAGTCAACTGATCTGGGTTTAATCCATCACCGTTCTTTAGCCCACTCTGCCACCCCAGTTCAGACATGGCCATAATCAAATCAGTCTGACCCTGTGCCTCATGGGAACAGTCCAGCCCGAACTGCCAAGCCATGTTCTCCCTGGACCGGAAACAAGCTTCCTAGGACCGGTTTCTGGCATTTCAGCCGTCTTCAGCCAGGCTTGCTTGAATCCAGTGGCAAAGTGAGCAAGGGACTCACGTCTGAGCATACCCTGCCAACTTATGGCGAACAAAGCAAAAACCAAAGGAAATGATGGATGGAGTGTTGAACATTGCAAGCACTCACCCCCAGTCAACTGATCTGGGTTTAATCCATCACCGTTCTTTAGCCCACTCTGCCACCCCAGTTCAGACATGGTTCTATTTATCCCAGCTGAATTTTTAATCCACTTGTTGGGGAGAACCTGATCTAGGGAAGACGCGATCCACTTATTAAAATTATAATTGGCCGTGATAGGATTAAGATCATGGGTCGGCTTGGTATTTTCCAGGACCGTAATCCACTGTTCTATTGGAAGTTTGGACCACGACGTGTCAAACTTCTAGCTGTCTTGGCAGACAATGTGGGACACTTGAGAGCCCAATAGAAAGGAATCAAAAAATGGTCAGACCATGGCACCGGAATCGGGTTCCTTCCTGATAGTTCCTCCATATTGGAGAAAATGGGATTGAGTAAGTGGCCTTTCACATGAGTGGGACCATTAACCCTTTGTCTGAATTGATAAGCTGCCAAGTCATTAGCCAACTTGGGAGGTATCATCAAAATGGAGATCAAGATCCCCTAGCAGCGTTAAGTTAGAGGGGGTGCTAGCTAGATTAGCTGCCATATCAGGTAGAAATTTACAGAATTGCCCAAGTGCACCAGGGGGAAGGTAAATTAAAATACCCGAAAAGGTAAGAGTGGGTGGGTGAAAATCCTATAGCAAATGAGAGGTTCACACAGTCTAGGGAGGGCTTGAACAAGGTCGGCGTCAGAACTATGATTTAGCCAAGTTTCAGTCAGAAACAGTGCTTCCGGGTGTTCCTCCTCTAACAAAGTAAAGATTTCCACTGAATGTTTAGAGATTGACCTACAATTAAGCTGAAGCATTTTATAGGTTTCCTGCTGAACCAAAGCAGCTTGTGGTTTAGAAAGTGGGAAGAGTTTAAAAGAACAGTGGGTGCAATGGAAGTCCTTGCAACCCGGAAAAATAGAGTGTAAGCAAGTACCTTTAGTAACCACTCTGGGAAATCGTGTAGGGGTTGTGGCCCCTGGCCCCGCCCGGATGCAGACGGGCGCAGATGGCCTTGCCTTTGGAGCGCCCTCCATGCGCCAGTGGTGCGTCCGCTGGGCGGCTGCGTCATCAGCCCCTTTACCATTGTTTATGGTCTCTACACATTTCAACTTACTTTAACCCTCCAGTATTGTAGGCCCTATGGAGTCCACACCTTGTGTGAGCGCACTGATCTTGGTGTCGAACTCAGAGCTCAGTTCCCATGGGACTCTGCTAATATCTCACCTGAGCTCTTCACTCAGATCGCGTTTAAATACCTGTACACTCTTCATCAGGTCTAGCTTTGTCAAAGATATGGTAGGGCTTGGAAGGGATGCTATTTGTGTGCCCTCTGTCACATTTTAACTTACTTCTGAGGCAGTAGGCCTTTGAAGGAATTCACCAACAATAACAATGTGCTGCCACCACACAGGGTTATTTAGATACTGGGCATGCATTCCAGAAATGACAAGCCTGGTGCACCACTTCTGCACCAGAGGAGCCTTACCCAGCAACAAGATCAATTGTCATCAAATAGAAGCAGATTAGCCCCCTTCTAGACATCTGTAACACAGCTCAGCACCATATCAGTATGCATATGGTTGGTCTTCCACTGTCCATTTCCCCCTTACAGCTACCTCACCCTTCTATTTCTGTTACCATATACAATATGCTGATCAGCTCCTTTCAAACACTGGCAGTTTAAGGTTTCTCTGGGAAAGCATCCACCAGTCTTTTCTATATTCCTACAGGCAGAGTGGAAGGAAAGCGCACTGATTTAAAAGTAGATTGGGAATGCAAGGCTTGGACTATATGGTCATTGGAGACTATGGGTCTGATCGACGAATGTACTTCTGGCCAAAAATGTGTTTGATAGGTGACCACAGAACCATTTACACCTCCCAGAAATTTACAAAGGGACTCACGGAAGGAATAAATAGATTTAATATAGCAGATTTCTCTGGCAGGAGTACTGAAAAACCCACAGAATTCAGTATAGGCTGTGAATAATGAAGACATTATCGCCGAGTCACAATAGCGTGACCAAAGTATTGAGGCGCAAAATAGTGAAAGGTAAAGTTGTATATATTTTCTACACTTAACTCCATGTATACATGCCTTGACGAGATATATATATTCAAGGTACGTAGATGTGGAGTTAAGAATAGCAAATTCATACATCTCTCTGTGCACCTACTTTTTCGATATTTTGAGTCCTGATATTCTAGTCACGATATTGTGACCCTTCGATATTTTAGCTTCAATATTTCCAACCACAATCATAAATCCCACTCAAGGGGTGGGTGCGCAGTAGTCTTGTAAGTGTGAGTTTCCCACAAACGTTTACGTTTGTGGGCATTACCAAACTCTGAAATGCTTAGAATGTTCAAGTAGCCAAGGGCTGAAGTAACTCCTTTTCGAGGGTGGTGATTTTTTTTTTTACTTTTGCTTTTATACAGATAAACTGACTCCATCTGTGCTATCTAGATTTCTGCACCGGGGATTAAGAGACTGTAGCAGCGCTTAATTTATAAATAAATAAGTGCCAAAGCCCTTGTCACAAGGCCACTGCATCTTGCACCACCCATTGCCCCCACAAGCCCTGCCAATGACAGATCGATCACAACTAACCATCTCACTCATGCAGGTATGACAATTCAGATTTTAAATATACATTGAAAATAACTACAGCATGCTGCCCAAATTATTCTTATAGCTTTGGATGGCGGGTATTATTGACTTTAATGTATATTTCATTGTTAAACAACTGTTGTTGTGTCCCACAAAAAATTAGATAAACAGCGCCACCATGTGGCAGGCTGTTATAAGTGCCAGTATTTACAATAAAGTGCTGGTGCAGAGCACCGGAAACCACTGGCTCAAATCAAACACTGGACTGTAGGCAGTATTATATAATATTACCAGCAATATTCCTGGAAATCTCCAACCAGTGTAACAGAGGGAGTATTTGTGTAATGAAAAAACAGGTAAAAGTACATTCCGGCAGAGATGTAAAGCTCCACTTGTACTTTTTTTTATGTGTCATGAATCATTACTACATGATTGGATTTTCTGAATACCTGAACATCCTCATTCCACTGTGCTAATATAATGAGAACATTACAATGTTTAAGGAAGCGCGGTGATGGTTGTGATTACGGTTATTCATTTTCCTGCAGTCTTTCTCTGAAGAGAAGTGTTATTCTTCTGAGCAGCTCTCATCTCATTACCTCAGTTCAGTCAGTATCTATGCACCTCGCTACACAGATGCTTAAGATAAATTAAACTCTGCTGAGTTGCCAAATGAAAACATCCAAGGAACATTGGCCAACGCACTTAATGCATCCAATAAAATTCAATTGGTGCCATGTTGTTAATATCTACAATGAAAGCAGCACCTAACTTTCCTTTTGATGACTTGGAAAAATGCCAAAAGACTGTTGAGTGGTTGCTGGAGTTTGCATTTGCATTCACTGGGCCATTTGCTAAAGCTCAAATCGATTGAAGACTATTCTATCATCAAATAAGCTTTATTGTTATTCAAGTGATGATAAAGAAAAATGTATATACATTTGCAAAGCCACCGATCCCATTAGCAATTTTCATTCTTCAAACAAGTACTATCTGCTGAATGGAGCACCTGCATGTAGCTGAGCACTCCCATAGTCTGTCTTCGCTCTTTATTAAATGGTAAAGATTGCCTTTGGAAGCAGTGGTTCCATTTTAAATGGCATATGTGTGTGTGGGTCTGCGTTTTTGTTGACATATTAAGAAAGAAAATGCATTATTTATGAACTTCAGAAAGTATGAGGAGTCTGCAAATTGTGGCAAAATATGTATTTATGTTTAACTATTTATATTTTACTATCGTATATAATGACTATTTTCTTGGGATTGATAAACGTCCATGAGCTACATTGATATATTGGAAAATCATTTCGTCCCTTATTCCTAAACAAAACACAGTACACTTCTCATTGTCGAGAAATCCACCAGTTTCAAATTAGGGTACAAAAGTACCATAAATATTTACTTTATTTCACGACCTGGAAGGTTTTCCCACATGGACACCCTTATCCCAGTGTTTTGGGATCTAGAGCTAAATGTGAACAAAAGTTGTAAAATACATGCAGCAGGTTAAAAAAATGTCCATGGAGATAGAACTTTATGCATGTTTATCACTTTTGCACACGGTAAGCCACTGCACCCTCCCTGAGTTCATCCATCTTCTCAAATCTAACCCTAACCTGGAAACTGCCAAAAATCTGCCATCGTGGTGGATATTTCCCATCTTCCTTATGTCCTGGCATATTTTTTTTTGTGCCACAAAATTAAGTTTAAATGCACAAACATTTTTGTGAAGCAGTCTATGTACTCGACGTTGACTACTGTTTTCAGCATCTCAGGTAATCAGTAATGTTTATTTCACCTATTATCATAAGCCCCTAACGTGCCAGGTAAGAAAGCTTGTGCCCAACTAGACTGAAAAAAATCCTATTTTTGAGTAGAATTAAACAAGCCAAGTTTGCTTGGAGTTTCCTGGTTTCTATTACATGGTTGTGCTGGCCGTAGATTTTCCGTGTAGGGTAAAATTCTGCAGAACACAATGTAAAAAGAAGCTGCAACACTGGATAGTTGGAGGTAAGTGGCGAGTTTATTCCATGTGAAGGACTCCACATGTGACCACCAGCACCTTGCCCTTCAACTGACACTTGAAGCTCGTGGGACAGCAGCCTTCCACATTTAGCAGTCCGACTGCCCGCCATCATAATTGGGCCCTTAGTGCTTATGCAAAGTAACAAAGCAGGTCACTAATAATTTACTTTTCTTTTTACAATATTTCTTTATTGAAAGAAGGGAAGATTCTTACAGTATCATAACCAGCAGGTAATCATTAAATGTAAGTATAAAACTCACATCCGTGATAAGTAACAGGGCAAGGACCAACGCAACATGGCCAAATTAAGGTACCAGATTATTCTACACAATACAATTACAGCAGGTGGTACACCAGGAATGGAAAGATAAAACCTTGTGTTGCATCAATCTAACAGAACAAGTGTATTTCCTATATTCTATTATATCTTGAAATGTAATGAAATAAGGATGAAGAGGAGGATACAACAAATTTCTTTCATACATCATAAATGATGGAAGTCATTAAAAGTTAAGGCAAATTGGTAAAACTGAAGTACAACCTATTCGTTTCTTCGAATATTTGTAAGGAGTGTTGGGCTTCATGACATTTAAGTCTCTTCTAAAGATTATGTGTTGAAAACCAAAGAGAGGAATCCATAACACAAAACATTTTAATATCCCATGTCAGGTGGTTCTATCATTTGACTAAGAGTCTATTTAGAGTTTGATGGATGGGATACTTCATCAAAATGTGACGTATTTTCCGCCATATTACAAGTGCCGTAGGCTACAATGCACTTGTAAGATGAACTGGACATCCACCATGTTTGTGATAATATATTCCATTGGCCAAACTTTTCATTTGGTGGACAGAATTTACTCTGACGGGATGGTGGAGGAAAATAGCCACCATCGCAAGGGTCCTTCACTCCCCAAATTTGAGTGGTTCACCAGCCTTTTGGACAACTCTCAACATTGACAGGAGCCACCTCTCATGGCAGTTCCTGTCAATGCAGGTAAGGTTTGACAGATGGTACAGTCAGCCCTGACTGCCTGCCATCAAACTTTTAAAAAGTTTTTTGTTTTCTAGAAGCAAACTTCCAAAAGCAGGAATTTGTTTTGAAAAATAAAAAATGAATGACCTCCATACTCTGGAAGTTTTCTCCTAGAGTGTGGGGGTCACTATTCTTTTTGTCGTGCCCCTTCTTGGCAGCGATAGACAAGCAAAAATACTTTACACAGTGTAACCTAAACAGGGTAGATGGTGTAAATTCCTCACTGCAACAGCCCCTACTTCATCTGGCCATTGGCAGAAGTATTCCGTCGACGGAACCAGCAGGTCCGTCTGACTCTAAATGAGGCAGGCGGACCCTGGGCTTAGTGAACAGGGTACTTCGGCATGTTTGTGATGGACTACCCTGTCCGCCAAAGTCTACATCCGGCACTTATTATGTATTCCTGTCTGCACGTTAGTCGCATTGCTGGACTGCGCATGGATAACATAGCAATTGAAGGGCCAAGAGATCATTTAAACAGATCCAGGGTGTATATTGTGGTGTCCTGTCAGTTCAATATTGCTCACATGTATTAGGACTCAACACTAAAATGTACAGTACCAATAGAACCTGTAAACCTCAGATTTACAACAGGTAGAATTCATCAGGACGTTATTGTGGTGTCTATAGTCACATCAGACATGCATTTGACTCATAAACTAGAGTCAGTTTTCTATAATATCCTCTTCGAAGAGACCCCATATTTGATTAATTAATGTCTAATTTCTTGTTGACTTTATATATCATTCGTTCAAGGTCTGCAATTGATCTTATTCCTTTTTCTAGCAGGATCGTCCTGTAAACAATTGCAAGACCATCATAAATAACATGCAAGTCGGTATTTAAGTTTATTAAATATATATGTGACTCTCCACAGTCGTTGGGCATGAAATTGTTAACGCGGATAGAATGCTGTTCCCCCATACTCAAATAGAAAGAATTTAAAATATTGCAAGTTGTTCCACTACATTTTCAGAAAATGTATGGCTCACAAACATTAATCTATGGTACCTCTCCAGTCAAACATTGCACGATGCAAGGGAGCCAGATAAGATCCGCTTGCTCTGCAGGAAGTTTAACCTCTTTTACAGTAGTCAAGATAATATTGTCAAACTGCTGCTTTGAATAATTGCCAAGTGCCCTTGTGTCATCAGTGACATTTTTAGTATGCAAAGGCTTTTTGATGAATAGCACGTTGCATTCTGGGACTTTTGCTTTTAAAATTGAACGTATGGCCAAAAAAATCTCATGCAAAACATTTCGATATAGGAAAAAAAGGCAAGACTCGACGAAGGACGGTGAATTGTGAAATAAATGCATGTTAAGGATAGTGCACAGCTGGGGTGAAAAACAGTTAATTTGCTGTATTTGTATCTAGCCGGGAAGTAAAACTCAACATTTTCCAGCATTTTAACAAAATGGCTTCTCTGTAGACTCTGCGGTTGACTCTTGTGGCCACAAGCACTAGGGAAAATCATCGTGTCCGTAATTAGCAATTACAAGTCTTTTCTCAGCCACGTGGGATTCTGTTCAAGCAGAGGATGCAGGAAATGTGCATACCGAAGGAAAATAAACTCTTTAGGTGCTAAGGTGGTATTAATTTCCGCATCAGAAGAGGGTAAATAATTACGAGATGAAAGATCAAGCTCTAGCCACTAGGCTAGGCTCCTGCCTAGAGCCATCCCAGCCATAGGCAGTGCTCCCACTCCATCTATGCTCCTGGGGCATTACTAACCCCAGATGCCCCCTCAGCCACTGCTTAATGTGAGCCGGTGTGTGCAGGTGGGGTCCGCAACATGTTTTCTTCCAAAGCAGTTCAGGGAAAGGAAACAAAAAGGGACAAAGGAGAAAGAGAAAGATGGAAAAACAATGCCAAAAGGAGAAAGCAGGGGTAAAAAGAACTTGCATGAGTGAGGTAAAGAAGCAGTGAGTGGCTGGCGGTATTTTAAAAAACAGAATGCGTCTCAAACAAGACTCTGCAGCTTTGGTGTTCCGCACCATCCTGCTATAAGTGTGGTGCTACTCATGCAAATCGGTGTTTCATGTGCAGTTCTGGTGTTAATGTAGTCGCTTCAATTGAATGCTGATACACAGGGTCCGCTTTAGGGCAGTGCGATCGGGCAGCCGCACTAAGCACTGACCTGTGGAGGGGACGCTGACCTCGGGGAGGGAGCTATTTTTAGCAATAACTTATGATTGGAGATATGAGGGACACTTTTGCCTGGTGGTAGTGAGAGAATTCGAGGAGGCAGTCATGGGGTGTGGGGGCATCAAAAATTATTGCCACCCTGAGCATCACCAGCGCTAAAGCCGGCGCTTCTGATACACTTTCAGCTCTGAGAAGCTTAGCAGCAAGAGTATATGAGAGTCTGTTTGAATGGCAGCTTGGGCTCATCTATTCAATGTCAGCCAACCATGAGAGAGCCCACAGTGTACTCCATCAATGCTAGTTCTAGGCGCTGAGCAACTATTGTGGCCAGGACAGGCGCGCAGCTCAATATGGCCGCTCCATAAGTGTGTCTCGGACTTGCTGCAAGGAAAAGTGGGTCTAGAAAAATAGAGGCACCGAGAATGGATTTAAAAAACACACCGTCAAATCAGCTGATTCTCGTGTTGATGCAAGGAATTTTCCAATCTGTGTTCGTCATCCCCGAAATGCGTGACACTTGACAGGCCTGCAAGGCATCTCTGACTGCCCACTATAGTTGCTGCCTAATGCAAGATCACTGAAGCATGTTGTTGAAGTTAAGTAGACAGTAGGAGACAGAGACCAAATCAACTGGGAGAGGAGTTGGCCTAACGGCTAGGGCGGTCGACTTCGAATCTGGGGAACGAGTCGAATCGAGTCTTGGCAATGACGCTGAACATACTGTGATTCTGGGCAAATCACTTATTCTCCCTGTGCCTAACAAAATTGAATGTGTGTCCTCATGTAACGTAACTGGTGCTATGTAAAGCGCTCTGATACCCGATTCAGGTCAAGTTCATGCTATATAAAACTCTGCATATAAAAACTGGTGATTGTGACAGGGATAGAAAATGACATTTTTGGAATGGGTCACTTGGGATAGCTGTCTTATCCTTATTATTATCTACTTAACAATTAATCATCAATGCGCCTTGATTTTTTTTAACACAATTTTTTTAAAATGTTGTGATACTAATAAACTTATTAGATATTTTTCCACCACATTTTAGATCAATTTTTTTAACTTCTTTTTTTGCTGCTACATTTTTACCACTATACTTTACCATCACACAAAGATCCCTTTTTCTTTTGTATTGTTTGATCTTTGTTAATGTCCTCAATTCCTCACTATAAACTGCTCAAGGATTGTTCTAAAATAAAAACTCAATGTGTGTAAACTGTGAACGGTTACATTGTTTTAGATACAACCCCAGTGCAATCCTCTGCTGGATAAATTGGCCTACCACAATCAACAACAACATAAAAAAGTAAATTAACTCTTAGGAACATAAACATGCTTTTTGTGAATTACCTAAATGTATCTAGATATTCCTCTTCAGACATAATATACTCGTTTGAATCTTTTTATCCCGTTTTATGTGGTCTATGTGGGAGATTAACCACTAATGTTGCTTTTGTGGGAAATTATTTTATAATATTAAGCCTAACAATGCTCCTACTGCAGTTGTTTTGAGATTCACTTTTAAGTAATTTTATTTTTTGATAACCTACTGCAGTTGTTTCAGATTCACTTTCAAGCAATTGTATTTTTTTTATAAAAAGCCCAACTATAGAAAAACATCAAAATAATACTAGGGAAGCAAAATAAGTGAAAATGTAAATCTAAGCAGGTTCTTTTAAATCTCTGTTCAGAAGAACAACACCAATTCCTGAATGCAGGCCTACTAAGAAAATGCATTCTATCCCATCTGAGGAGCATCCGCAAACACATATTTCACTGCAGGCAACAGCAATTAAAATAATAGTCTGGATACTGCCTGCTAATATATTTTTTGTTCCTATTGATATTTCACAGCAAGTTATTTGGTGCGTGGTCTTTCGAGGCTCCACAGAGAAAGAATCATTGAAATGGCCACATGTTGTTCCCCTGATAACTAGAGGAGAAAGCGTGCCCTGGGCTACGAAGGATATGTGGAAATGTATGAACGCCCTGGGCGAGGCATGCTGCTGCATGAAATGAGATGCTTTTTTCTCTAATAACTTATACAAAGTGGCACATATGTTTTTCGAAAAATGAGTATGCACACAGCAACCGAATTAAACGTTCTTATTCATAAGGGCATTGGTAGTGATATTGCAAAAAAATTAAATTGGACAGTTGCTTTCGGGAACTGCACCTTATCATTCTGTTAAGATCTTAATCAGATGTGTTTCATAGTTGCTTTGAATTGGTAGGTGTTTTAAAAGATATGGTAATAAAAAGTGAAAAAGTATGCGAATGCACGTGAATTAACATTGGGTGTAATATGACATTCCAAAACGTGTGCATTTATTAAATTAGCTAAAGTGATGAAGCGAAGCAGATTTCCAAATCTTTAATTAGGAGTGACAAATGTGATGAGAACTGAAAGATTAAAAGTTGAACTTTCGAAAAAATGTGTCCTTTGATTGATAGAAATGTGAAGGTGGTTTTAGTCCCTGGAGCTTGTTTCACCTTCCCACAAGATCAGTGCAAACTCTGGAATCTGCTCACCTGGCAGGGAACATCCACCCTAGTAAGAGATGCCCACTTGCTGGGCAGGGATCTCTAAAGAATTTATCGCATCACTGGATACACTGAAGGCTGTGACTTTGCCCTATGTGCACCACGTTTGTTGCTCTTGCTTGGCAAAGTATTTTCTTTTCAAGAAACACACTTCAAGTAGTCGATTTTGTGCTGCTAAAAAGTACAAATGGCCCTGATGCACACGTTTTCTGTCTGCACATCTGGGCGATTGGTTGATTTCCTGACAAGAACTGCCATGCCTTGTTGGCAAATCTGCTGATGGTCCCTCGGCCAGTTGTCCAGTGGCATAGCCTCAGCCGGGTCGCAGGCCCAAACCTGGTGCCGCCGACACCTCTAAATGGGGCTTGGGGAACAACAGATTCGAAGGGCGGGAGAACCAAAGGTTCACGGCTGTTGTCCCTTTCCCCAATCCTTTCATGCCCCTATTTGTGCCTTCACTTCAAAGGTATTGCACATTATCCAAGTGCCACATACCAAAGAAGTGTTAGCACATGTTAATCTCATACTTCTTGTTAGTAGGGTCTAGAGATGAATCATTCTTAAAAGCTTTGCTAGATTTTTTCAATTATATTTCTATTTAGATTGCCTCTACCTTTTCAGTTTTCTTCAGTTTAATTTGTTCAGCATACACTTCTTTTATCAGTTTAATGTGTGAAATTAATCTTTTGGTAATTAGACAAAGCTATTTTGCTTCCTATAGAGTTCAATCTATTGGTTCATGTATTCTAGAGCTGAAGCATTTTTGTAAGCGTTCAGTACAGAGCAAACAAAGTAATGTGGCAGGTGTAACTGATCATGAAATGGGTGTTACATCAATCACACAAAAGGTGATGGAAGGAATGCTTGCAAATAGTCTAACAACTGGCAATCACTCCGGGGAGTTCTAACCCATGACTTCTCACTCACAATGTCACTCTAGAAAAAGGCCCACCTTTTTCAAATCAGTACTGACCCCGCTTTTCATGGGAACAGTCCATCCCAAACTGCCAGGCGAGCAATTTGAGGTGACATGGCGGGTAAAAAACAATGGTTTGGAAGAATATCCGAGCCATTGCCAGTGCTTGGACTTTTTACAAGCATTCCACACATCACTTTTTAAGGGGTTGATATTATGCCCTAAGTAGCAAAGGGTATGCACAGACGTTGGTCCCTTTCGCATTGTGCAATAGAATCCAATTCTCACTGACAAGGCCTAAAAAGATTAAAATTGGTCTATGGTTGCTTGTGTTTACTTCGAGAGGAGGTCTTATCTGGCAGTTTGTGAGGGATTGGTCCCATGAGCAGTCAGGTCATACTGAGTTGCATAAGCTAGGCCTTTGTTTAGAGTGACACAGTTAGGGAAAACCAATGGCATTGAGTGCTACCCCACGTGATTGGCAGTGGTTACATTTTTTGCATGAATTCCCCCCATCACCTTTTATATGATTGATGAACAGCAAAGGGAACATCTTTTATTCATGTGGTTAGCCATGCCACTTTAGCTAACTATTTCCATTGTTTGTTAAAGAACAAAACCTTGACTATTTAAATCATTTATTACAATGGCCAGTGCACACATGCTGCCGCGCTAGGTTTCCTAAGAAACCTTTAGTGTAAACATTTGATTTAATAAAGGTTTAGATCTAAATATAAAAAAATGCATCCCAAGGCTCATCAAATGATTATTAATTAGCAAAATGGATCCATCTAGAGTCATAAGAGAACATGCTTTAAGAGTACCCCAGAGACTGGCATGTGTAAATACTTGATCATGGAGTTAGATTGAAAATCAGCCCACTTCAGTCATTCCCTCCCAGTGATCCCATATCAGGAAAACACATGTATTGCCTGAAGAATCCCTATCCGACAAAGGCAAAGTGATGAATCTATTTCAGCCAAATATTATCTAGCCTGGCTTTCTCAAGAATTGAAAAAAATCTGTCTGATGAATGACAATTTAAATAAAATGGCTTCGCAGAGATTTGGTATGTGATGGAGGCGCAGCACAGGCTGCGCTCTCTCCTTCTTAAGACCAACCTGCTGTTCTCCATCATCTACACCTGCCTCCTCTAGATGAACTTATTTTTGGGGGGACACTAACAGTTTGCTCAAGCTGACTTTAACTCAACCACAGCCCATATCTCCTGGTTGGGCCCCTCCACAACCATCACTTCTCTCTACTGTATGCTTTGCCCTCCTTCTTCTGCTGTGTCCTCTGTTGCCTCCCCATCTGACCTTTGCCACTAATTCTCCGTCCCTTTTTACTATTCCTTTCTACACGTTTGGCCCATTCCTAGCACTCTGCCTAATTTTAAGATGCATTTACCATTTTTTATACTCCTTTTTTCAATCAAGACTCTGAATTCATCACCTGGGAGATTGTGTTTTTATTTAATGAAAATCATCATATGTCCATGAAATTGGTTTTTTGGTGAGTTTGACAATTCTTTAAATTAGAATTTTCTATGTCTGGATTCAGCAAACATTCAATTAAAAAACTTAAACATTAAACACACTCACTCTGCAGCTTAATTAATTAATTATCTGTCTGAGGCAATTAGTACTTAGTTTATGCATCTCTTTCGTTTAAATTAGTGTAAATAGATTTTGCCTCATTTCTAATTTCTATGCCAACCTCTAAATGTGTCTCAAGATAAGGGAAAGACTTACCAAGACATCAAAGAGGCAACTTTACCTTTCCCACATAACCACCCTACTGAGAAACAAAACTCCATGTTACCATCAAGGACCCTAACACAACACTGATGAACCTACCACTGCCAAATTGATGAGCCATTCAGAGCTTCGTGCTGGTGGACATTTCGCTGACTGCACTGCACCAACTAGTTAAAGAATGCGGCAGACACGGGTGCCGAAATGTCATGGCTGGAAACTGGAGGAACCAGGGGGACACAGGACAGTCTCCATAAATAAATAACGAAGGGACCCAAAGGGAAGTGCATCCCCATAAAGAAAAAACATGCAGGGAACACACTCACACCTAGAAGTCATCAGTGTTTGCCCTGTGGTGAAATAGTTGCAAATCATTACTCAGTTGTCTATGTAGTCATTTTATAAATGAGCGTCTGTTTATTGTGAATAGCGGTGTGTGGAGTTACATTGTTTTTGATTCGGACTCATAATTCTCTCAAAAAGAACATCATGCAGAGGAGGACCCATAGTTAGGTGCAAATAGCTCATCGGAGTGAAAAATCACAATGTTCAGAAGAATTTATTATACATGTTATTGGTTTTGAGTCACTCAGGGGGGAAGCTAATCAAGATATCAGAGTGCTCATGATCAGGCCTAAAGGCCTGTGAATTAATTTAATTTTTCATTATAAAAGTAAGTGTGTACATTTGTGGTGCACAGTCAGGACATAACATAATTATGTTCATGTATGTCCCTCAATTATTTGGTTCTGAAAAGACTTATCAGCGAGGAGCAGAAATATACATACTACCAAAACGTTTCTTTCTAAATATTGTGCAACAAAAAAACCCTAACCAGAATATTGAACTCAAAAGTATATGTATATAGGAAGTTAAACATAGTAAACCTATACCTTCAACATATTTTTATACTTTATATTTTGGATAAGACATTTCTTGTAGCATCGGGGCATATGTATGAAAGGAAAAATTAGTCGCAAACGCTGCGAATCGCAAAAAACAGCGTTTGCGACTGATTTTTCGCTATTTCATATGTATGACACACTTCCAAATTGAAAAATAAGAAATCGCTAAATTAGAGATTTCTTAGGCTGCGAAACAAGAAAACAGCGAATTTCCTAGCGAATACTCAATTTGTGATTCCTTAGCGTTGCGAATATCGCTAACAAGAAATCGCTAGCTAAGAAATCGTAAACACATGTATGAAATTGTCGCAAATTGCGATTTCACAAAATTCGCAATTTAAGAAATCGCTATTAACACCAATTGCTTGCAGGTGGTAAACTGGTGCAAGGTACAAAAACCAGCCCACAATGCAACAAACACACCCACAATGGCTGCAATGTACGTGATAGCCAGGAGGCTGCGTATTCGGGCCCTTGCACACAGGAGAATGAGACAGGAACGTATCTTCAGGCTGCGCATCACCCTGTTCCAGAACACTGAAGAGGAGATCTATGACAAGTACAGACTGCACCCACAGACCATAATGGACCTGATTGAGGAGCTGAAACCCCACTTGGAGCACCCTACTCGCAGGACACAAACAATTCCCACACATGTGCAGGTCCTGTGCTCCCTGCACCTCCTGGCGTCAGGGAGTTTTCAACGGGTCATAGCGGAGGTTGGTGGGGTGTCACAGAGTGCACTTTCGCGCTTCTTCCATGCCTTCCTAGATGCAATGCTACTGAGGCTCTCACATCACATTTACTTCCCCACCACCCAACAGGCATTACAGCAAACGATACTGGACTTCTACCAGATTGCACGTTTCCACCACGTCATTGGCTGCATTGACGGGACCCATGTGGCCATCACACCCCCAGCAGAAACTGAATATGTCTACAGGAATCGGAAATGCTACCATTCACTCAACATACAGATTGTGTGCAACGCTAAGTATCACATCACAGACATCGTAGCCAAATACCCCGGCAGTACACATGACTCCTTCATCTTCCGACACAGTGGAATACACAGACGTGTGAGGCTGGAGAGTTTGGGGAGGGGTACCTGCTCGGTAAATACATTGCACACATCAATACATCCACTACATCATTTGAGGGGGGGGACATTGACTCACCTATTGTGTTTTTTTCCATGCAGGTGACAGTGCCTATGCAGTGCACGACTTCATCCTGACCCCATACCTGGATCCTGCAAATGCAAGTGAGAGGAGCTACAACAGGGCACACAGATCTACACGCTGTGTCATTGAGCGAACCTTCGGAATCCTGAAGAGCCGCTTCAGGTGCCTGCATAAAAGTGGAGGCGCACTGCAATACAGCCCTGAGACCTGCTGTAAAATCGTGGCAAGCTGTGCAATGCTACATAACATGGCAATGAGGAAAGGCACCACAATTGATGTGACCGATACAGACACATCGGATGACGAGCGCCCTGCTCCCCCTGCCAGACCAGCACCAGGAGTTGGGGCAGCTGCTGGACGCCAGAGACGGACTGAGATCACACGAAACTACTTTTAGGTGAGTATTGAGGAAATGAGACTACAAAGCCTGATGATGTGTCAAGTGTTTAATCACACTTCACATGAAAGAAATTGTAATTGTCCCCAGCACATGTTGTACACACAGTGCAGAGAAGGCACAAGTAATAGGGCAAACAGCCTTTTCGGGTAAATGCACCCGTGTTGCAGTCAGTGTCCCCGCAGATGATCACCTCCGTCGGTGCCGTCCAGGGTGAGTGCCCCCCATGGTGCGCCCTTGGCCTGCTACCTGTCTGCCACTGCGGCGTCTTTCACCTGGCAGGGTTGGAGTAATGCTGCTGCTGCGACTCGATGTGTCCTCACTCTCAGCAGAGGCTATTAGTGCGCTGCCACCAGCATTGGCTGTCTGCAGCTGTTCCACAGCAGTGGTTACCTGCTCTAGCCCTCGTGCAATGTCCTGGCAGCAATGTGCCATGTCCACCTGCATGGTTACGCTTCTGCGTGTGAGTGCGCTGGTGGTGGTGCAGAGGCGGTTGACTGCCTTTGTATAATTGTGTAGCCGTGCATTGGCACGTCGTCCAGCCCTGTCATTGGCAGCTTGGGTGTCCCTCAAAGTGGCACAGAGCTCATGTATTGCCGCTACCATGTTGCGATTGTCCTGATGTATGCGGCCTAGCTGGCGATTTATTGACTGCATTGCCTTGCTTTGCAGGCGCTGTTCCTGCAGCATGCACTGTTCCAAGCCGGAGAACACGGTGCCTTCTCCTTCTGTTGCAGTGCTGCTCCTGGGCCTTGACCTGGATATGGCTTGTTCCCTTTGCCTTGGTATTGGTGCGTCGTGACGGGGCATGTCTGTCACACCCTGACTCCCCTCTTTCCTGTCGGTGTCATCGCCTGTTGCTGGGACTTCGTCCTCAAATGGAGGCAGTGGGGGGACATGTGCGCGCTTCCTGCGCTGAATTGGCTGCTGCTCTGTCTCATCGCTGGAGTCCGAAGGGTCTGCAGGCTCCTCTCCCTCTGCGCTGTCTTCTTGTGGCATGCCGTGTGCTGTGGATGTAAAGGGGACTACATGAGTTTGTGTTACTGTCTGCATGTGGCACTCAATAAAGTTATAATTCTTTGACGGCTAACCTCTGACACATTTCCATTCAATGATCCCCAAAACACATATGTTGCATTTAATTGTGATGGTGTCATGGACACACAGTCAGACACAGTACTACGAGTCCCATGATGGATTGCTGGGTGTGCTGTAAGACCTGGGGTGGATTGGCATGTTGGGAGTTTACTATGCGCATTTGGGGGAGTGTGCAAGGGATGGGGAGGAGTGCAGGGTGATTTGGCATGCATCTTACCTTGTCTGCTGGATGAGGGGTCAGAGCTGTCTATTGCCGCCAAACCACCAACGCTTTCAGGCAGGAGGGTAGACTCCACGAGCTCCTCATGGGGGGTTGGCTGCTCTGCAGTGGATGGTCCTCCTCCAGTCTAATTGGCATCCTTGAGTCTGGCTGCCACCCTCTCCTTGGACCTCTGGCGCATATCATACCACCGCTTGCGCAGCTCCTCGATGGTGCGTGTGGTGACTCCAACAGCATTGACCTTGCTCTGTATTTCCAGCCAGATTTTCCTCTTCCTGGCCTCTGGGACTTTGAGTGCCTTCTTCCCAAAGAGGAGCTCATGGCTGCAGACCATCTCCTCAATGAGGACCTCCTGCTCCTTTTCTGAAAACTTGTGTTTTCTCTTTCTTTTTTCTGCATCTTTGCCCTGCTGGTTTTGTTTGGGATCCATTGCTGGTTGCTGTCTCCAGGAAAGCCTCCTCACACTCCACAAGCAGCCTCTGGGTGTGGCTCAGGTGAGCAGGTGCAGGCAATCACTACTGTTTCCTGTTTGTGATGTCATCAGCCTGCACCAGGCTTGTAGATTCCCGTTTTTGCGATTTCTTAATTAGCGAATTTTCGCTATTAAGAAATCGCAATACAGGATTCTGCGAATTATTTGCGATTTTTAAGGAATCGCAAATGATTAGCGATTTATTTTATACATCCCGTTTAGCGAATCTGAATTTGCGAATCGCAAAATCTCGCAAATTAGGATTCGCTAAAGGGGAGTTTGATACATATGCCCCATCATGCCTTATTCTGGCAGCAACCTCTTGAGAACTCATTGCAACGTTAGTACAGATTTCTGACACTTTTGATGGGTCTCTAACCTATTCAATAAACTCCTTGATGAAAACCAAGGGTACTGTGCTGATGAAAAGGGCAGCTCAGAATTCCTGTCCTATAATCATGCTCATTATACTGTGAACGGCAAGGTGTGGTTTATTGATTGAATGATGGAGAAGCATGGAGGTGATCATCATCAGAAGTCTATCATCCAATGCAAGTGGTACTTATTTTGAAGAGGAAGAAGAAAGACAATATTTTACAGGTGCCTATATTCATGTCTACAAGGCAGAGGTTAGCATGCTGAGAAAAATGCATTTGGCCAAGCTGTTCTAAGAAAAAAAGATTGACTGCGTTATATTTTGTTGGCCTCATCTCATTACCTTTGTCACCATTTTTGCAGTCCATCCATTTATGACATCCTGTTCGCTTTTAAAATCATGTGGGTCCAACTGACTGTTAATGTGGATCTAATGTAGAATCCTGGGTTACTGAGGAATTGTTTTCTGGATCCTACACCCAACAGCTGATTGGCTGGGGAAACAACGTTTACAACGCTGCTATTACCACGCAGGTAGGTAACAACGTGGTTGTTACAACAACCGCGTTGTTACCATGCGTGGCTTTATATTGTAAGTCATTTCTGTGACTTGCGCTAGGTGGCGTGCAACACCAGGGAATGTGCTGGATTTTAAATCCAACACCTTCCCTGCTGTTGCGCTAACTGGAGTAGGAATAGTAATTTATACTATTCCGAAGTCCAGTGCGCCACCTAGCAGGGCAGTCCTCTGAGGTACACTGCAAACCTCAGGCTGGGCAGCAGTCCTCTGAGAGTCCATCGCAGGTCCAGAAGTGAATCGAAGAGTGGGTTTGAGGGTCCTATTTCAATATCTGGTGCCAGCTTTGAAGTCAAAGAAACTTCTGAAGTGCCCCCCTCACATCTGATTCTAGAATTTCCTTCCATCCCCAGCCCTGGTCCGAGGATGTCTGGGGTCACAAAAGGCTAGTGCAAAATTCTTTGTGTGTGCTGAGGCAGCTCCTTTGAATTGCAAGTATGTGATAAGGGACACTTTTGCCCTTCCCATCAGGTCAGGATTGCCTATCCTGCCAACACCCAGTTCGTCTTTGTGATACTCTCTGGGTGGAATACACAAAGGCCGACAAACAATTACGCCTAGTCATGTGACAGACACCAAGTGGACGAGAAAATGCCAACTTCTAAGAGTGTAATTTTCAGAATTGTGACTTAAAGTCTGACTTCATGTTAGACCTGGCATCTTTGGCGTGGTTACCCCTGACTTTTTGCCTCTACCTCCTGTATTTTTGATGCTATGCTGGATTTCGTTTTTGCTGGTTTAGATGCTTTGGGCACTTTGCCACTGCTGATCAGTGTCAAAGTGCAAGTGCTCCCTTGGTAAATTGTTATATTGATTGGTTATCCATGATTGGTATATTTGTTTCACCTGTTAGCCCCTAGTAAAGTGCACTGCGTGTGCCAGGGCTGGTGATTCAAATGCTACTAGTGGGCTGCAGCACTGATTGTGCCACCCACAGGAGTAGCGCTAAAATGATGTCTTAGGCCTGCTTGCAGTGCCTATGTGCAGTCTAGGACTGCCATGTCGACCTGGCCAGTGCACCCACTGACCAGGCCTTATCCTTCCTTTTCTGTACATGTCAGGCATCCCTATGGTGGCCCTAGGTACCCCCCTGGGCTGGGTGCAGTGTATCTGAAAGGTAGGGCATGTACTGAGGTGTGTAACATTCCCTGGTAGTGAATTACAGCCATTTTCGTTTTTCACTGCTGAGAGGCTATCTTGCCCATAGGATAGAATGGGGAAGGCTGTTTACATGCCTATTTTCCCATAAGGGCAAGATAGAAAATCCAAGTTTGGTATCTCTGTGTTCAGAATTTAATTATACATCTTTTTAGCAAGATGGTTTTTAAATTCACTGTGTGAGAATAGCACTTTTTAGAAAGTAGCTATTCTCCAGTTTAACCTTCCTGTGTGCCTGTGTGCTGGTTGGCTGACTGGTGTCATGTGATGGGCCAGGTGGCTCCAGGAGCCTGGATGAGTCAGCAGCAGGATGAATAGGGAGATCTGCTTTAGATGGGTGGGAGGAGTAGTCCCTGGGTTTGAATAGGGCTGCCCCTGCCAGCACAAAGCTGGCTCCACCCCCTGCTGGCCAGGCTGAGGACTCTGCCTCTGCTGGCACAAAGAAGGCTCCACCTCCTGCTGAGCGTCTAACGACCCTGCCCCTCACTCTGAAAGGAACCAGGTGCTTCAGAGCAGAGCTCACCCAGGAACCGGTTTGAGCAGGGGAATCCCCCCACTGGAACAAAGAGAGACAAAGACTTGGAGGGGTATAAGAAGAGGACCCCAGACACCTAAACTTTAGATCACTTTGGAACTAAGAAGAAACCTCTGCCAAGGAGAAAGCTGAAAAGAACTGAAGAGGAGAAGACTGCCTGCTTGCTGTTTTGCTTTGCTGCCAAGGAGAGGGGAAGGACTTTGCTGTGTCCCCTTCTTTTGATTCTGATCTCCAAGGGCCTGAGAAGAGCTGGCTCCCTGTTAAGAAGTCCCAGGAACAAAAGGACTTCACCACCAGCTCCCCTGGAACTCTGCTGAGAGAGTTCTGACCTGCCTTGGAGTGTTTGCCCAGTCTTGGGGCCTCAGGAGGTCGTTTTGCTGTGTTTGGGAGCTGGGAAGCAGAAGCGTGAAAAAGAGTAATTGGTACCCAACGCATCATCCGATTGCGTGTCGCAAGAACGAGAGTGCGAGGAAAATTTCATCGCGGCACCATCGCAACACGCAGGGTCCCCGCATCGCCGAGTGCGTCGAGCATCGTCCCGAAGCGTGAAGATTCCTGACATTGCGAGGGTCATCGCAGAACCAGTTTGCGAGCCGCACCACTGCCGGTGCGTGAAAGTCTCCAGTCATCATGTGCGTCGACGCAGAGTCCCGTTCCGTGGTGCATCGAGAGTTGCGGCGCCGGAAGCCAACGCTGCACCACGCATCGCACCACATCGAAGAGTGTCGCATCGAACCTCTGCGTGAAGCTTCCCCCTAAGAAACCTACGCAACGAAAGCCAAAGTCATTGCATCCTCCCCCTACAGATGGGAGCTGGCGCATCCACCTCTGCTGCGTGAAGCAGGGCTGCTGCAAAGCCTCCCCAGGATCTCAGGAGTATCGCATCGCCTTTGCCATCTTCCTTGTTATAGCTTTTGGGAACCTTATCGCAACTACAGGTACTGTTGGGCACGGGAGTGTCGCATTTTGTGCATTGAGAGTCGCATTGTGCAGGACACTGACTTTTACATCCTGGAGTACTTCCTGCAAACTCTTGAACTATCTTTAAAGTAACCTTTTTAATTGTATGTTGGTTTGTCTGTAGTATTTGGTCTTGTGAAGTTTTTAGTAAAGATACCTCATTTTTCTAAAACTGGTGTGGAGTAAATCTGTGGTGTTTCACTGTGTTACTGTGAGTGTTGGTACAAATACTTTACACATTGCCTTTGATAGCCTAGACTGCTCAGGCCAAGCTACCTAGAGGGTGAGCAGGGGTTATCTTAACAGTGTATCCCCCTTTCCCTGACTAGAAGCAAGGGTCCCTACTTGGACAGTGGTACCTACCCTGCCAACTAGAGACCCCCAGATCTAACACTTCACCATTGAGAGGGACTTTAAATTGTAATTTTTTATTGTGTATTCAGGACATTTCTAAATGTTCCGACTCAAAAGTTATCACTCTATTAAAACTAATAAGGTAATGCAATTTTACCCTCTAAGAGGTAGGCCTTGCAGCAGTAAAAAATGAATTTAAGAGTTTTTTACTACAGGACGTGTAAAACTTAAAAGTACATAGACAACATTTTAAATACACTGCACCCTGAGCTGTTTAGATCCCAACCTAGGGGTGTCTTATATGTATTCAAAAGAAAAGGTTAGGCCTGGCAAAAGGTGTATTTTGCTATGTCGAAATGTTCAAAACTGCACCCAGTCTGCAATGCCTGACCTGAGACATATTTAACAAGGCTACTTAAGTGGGTGCCACAATTAGTGCTGCAGGTAGCATGAAGTTTACAGGTCCCAGGTACATGCAGTACCCACTTATAAATAAATTAAATGTGCCAATAGGGTGTAAGCCAATATTACCATCTTTAGAGGAGAGAGTGCATGCACTTTAGTGCTGGTTAGCAGTGGTAAAGTGCATAGAAGGCCAGCAAAAATGGATTCAGAAAACAGGAGGTGTGAAGGAAAAAAGTTTGGGGTGACTCTCTAAAAAGGGCCACGTTCAAAAAAATTTATGTAGAAACTATGAAAGGACCTAATCTTCCAGTTAATCCTCCATGTGGTGTAAATTCTGCCCCACCCTAAGGATGAATGGTGACTTCCCCATGCCCACAACTGATGTGTCTGACGTAACCACCTTCCATCTTAAATAGCACTTCTGGGAAGGTTCAGGGCCTATTGATGTCACCCTTATTGGTAAATTTATTTTTGGCCCATTCCCCAGGTGAGTCTAGATCCTCCACCCCTGTCCCCATTTTTTAAGAACAGTGACAGGGGAAACCCTGCATGTAACCGCCTAATCTCCTTGCTGGGTTCCTCTGTTAAGATTCTGGGTAGGGTGGCTCTACAGGAGCTGGAAGATTGGGCGGAGGATAAGGGGTTCCTGTCAGAGGTGCAATATGGTGTTCATCAGGGGGTGGGCAAGGCCGAGCAGTCTCCTGATCCCGAGGAAGTACGTAGGGGCCTGCACCTGCCCTTTATGGACCTGTCTAGTGTGATCTCATTGACCGGGGCAGTTTGTGGACTCTGATGTCTGATGCTGGGGTTGACAGAGGCATAATGGAAGTATTCAAATATTTACACTGGGACACCTCAGCACAGTTTCGATACAGTCCTTCTGAGGAGTGTACTTCTACTTTCAAGGTCACTAAGGGATTGAGAAAGGGTGCATTTTGGCCCCTTTTTTATTTATTCTTTACATTAATTCCCTGGAAGGGTTTTTACAGTACAAGATAAGGACCCACTTAAAATAGGCGATAGTCTAGTGCCAGTAATATTGTACATGGACAACGTGGTATTGTTGTCCCGTACTGCAAATGGGTTGCAATCTCTACTTGATGCCTTTAATGCCTTTATGATTAATTTAGGTTTGAAGTTTAATCATGCTAAATCCTTCATCATGACCTGTGGCAGTAGGAATACTTGATCAGGTATATTTCAAACTAATGGCATTCCAATTGTAAAAGTCTCAAATTTTAATTACCTAGGGTTCCTAATGGATGCACACTTTACAAGGGATAAGTTATTGACCCAATAATAGCTCTATATGGGAACATGTCTGATGCAAACCGATAAAGGGATTTAATTACCTGATATAAAGCTAGGTGTATTTCTGTGGGCACCTATGGGGCGAGCGTGTGGGGGTATGCCAATTCTACTCATCTGCAAATGGTAGAAAATAAATAGATTTCTTTGTAGGTTATTACCACTCCCCACAAGCTCCTAGAAATTCATTATGCACGCTGACGTTCATTTGCTGTATATTGAGGACATAATCAGATTTGTCCCACTTTTACTCTTGGTGAAAATCTGGAGCTCATCTTTTACCAATTTCTCTCATCTTATCCTCTCTGATTGTATTGCCCTAGATTACGGCCACGCCACAATATTCTTTGGCTTCAATATATCAGGAAATGTTTTACATATGTTTTTTTACTCTCCTGACAAGATGAATAGTAATATGTGGGCTCTCTCTCATTGTGTAGCTTGTCTTCTGTTCCTGAAAAAAAGATCTGTCCTATTTTATGCTCTTTTGGCTGTCCATCTGTGAAACAGAGTCTTAAATCCCTACAATGTTTATCATCTCAATTTGTTTGCCACTAGGGGTGGGCGGAATTTGCGTAATCACGTTACGCAAATCTCCGCGAAATGGTAAAAAATCTTCGCGAACATGCAGAAATTCTGCGAACACGCGGAATTGCATGCTCGCGATGCTTTTTTCCTGTTCACAGTTGCTGTTTGCATGCTCGGGGAGAAATATCTCGCGAACACGCATTTTGAGAACACGAACAAGAAAAAATTTCGCGAAGTCGCGGAAAGCAGAATTTTGGGCAATTTCGCGTTCTCCGCGGAACGCGAAATTACCGAAATTCCGCGAGCGGAACGGAATTTACCGCCCAGGCCTATTTGCCACATGGTCATTCGATTTATTCATGCTTCCATTAATATCAAGAAAGATATGTGCTAATTGATCCATGACTGATGGGAATTGTTACATTTATTTTAATATACCTTGAAAGAGTTATGCGCTCTGCATGTATTAGTTTTTATTTCTTAGCAGTTTTAAGCCTTTTAAATTTGGGATTTTGTAATGTATTGTGATTTTTGTCCCCCTGGAAATTGCTTTAGTATTGAGATGCTTTGTGTTTTCTTTTGTTCTAAAGTACCCTGATGAAATCTGGTATTAGTCACTTTAATTAGTTTGTATTGTACTATAATGTGTTATTTATGGACTTGTGCACATTATTTTTATTTTACTTTTGAAGTCTTGTTATTGTGTACATTTTATGGGTTTTTTTAAAACCAAGATATAGTTGTACTGCTCTCAAAAGGAAGAAGGAAAAATGAAAAAAGATCAAGGAAAATTTTGGCTCTGGGGACTCCTGCTGAGATAGAGCATGTTGGATATTCAAAGTCATTCCTGCAAATTGCTACAAATGTTAAGCACCAATCTAAGACTCTGTAATATTTGCAGACATTTAGCTGGAACACATCATCCCACTCCACAGAAAAAATCTAGCCCTATAATGAGTGTGCCTACCAATAAAATCAAAGAAGGAGGTACTGCACCAATTAGATGAACCACTAGGGCTGAATTATATTCCTGCAGATGTATTCAAATATGAACCAGACACATGTTCCCTGCCACTGACTAAGGTCTCTAATATCTTACATGAGGATTTCATTATCCCAGACTCCTGAAAATAAGCATCCGTAATCCAAATATATTTAAAAGGTGCACAGGAAGATGGATGTTAACTTACCAATATTGTTATGTGACTCCCATGATAAACTATATGGATGAATGAGTCATAAAATGGATTGCAGAAGGAAGAAACTACTATAAACTGGGCCATGATCCTTGATTCACTACATTGATAGTGGTTTATCTCCCCAAGACAAATTTGCTATTGAAATTTATTGATCACCGGGTCATCTTTGGCACGATGAAGAGATGAGTCCTGTTATCAGAATTTGTATGACTTCAGTGCCCACTGAGATTGTTGCAGTCTGTTAGGGACTTTATGAGGAACAATACCACCTGTAATAGGTATGGCAATACAGTGCAATAAAATAATACAAACTACGAAATTTAGGGGGTGGAGAGAGAGAGAGGTTTGCTGTAGGATTTCCATTGCCCTCTAATGTATCATTTCTTCAATGTTGTGAATAAAGATCTAGAAACAAGGTACTCTAACATTTTAAGGATTAAGGACTGTAGACTATCAATCTCCATCATTGCAGATGAAAGAGTTTTGGTAAAGAAAACCAGAATGTTCTAAATTGAGAGGGTTAGACATGGGTGATCTTTTCAATAAAATGTGTTCCACCAATAATAGTAACAGATTTAAAATCTTCGTGGCTGGCAAATAAGAGACATTAAATTAAATGTATAATGCTAAAGGCTGACCTGATGTTAAAGATGAAATGCTAATGATAATAATGTATTAAGTGATGCACAAATATAGTCCAAGTATATTAAGTAGCCTAAGTATATATTAAGTATATGAAAACCTATCATCGCATTAGCCCCATCAAACAGGGCCCTATCTGACTGTTTTGTAGAAACAGCATTTGTAGTGTACCAAGCTAAATTGCTCCTAAATGTCACCTATCAAACACAGTTATAGGCTACTTATGCATGTAAAACGCTGTAACACATCAGGTAACATGATTCCAGAAACTGCTAGGAAAAGTGATGAGGGACATTAGGTATTTAACATATACTAAATTTAATAAAATTGCAGTCTAAGCAATTCAGATGCACTCAGGCTTTTTACAGTCCTATCCAAAGCAGGGCACTGTTAAAGAGCTCCATGTATAAAATATATCTGACGTGAAGAAAAATTAGAGCATTGTTTATTGTTGGTATAAGTAGTCGTCTAGACTCGTCTGGCCACAAATGACAGCTAGGAATCAAATGTAGACATTATCTAAAATTCAAGAGCTAGAAAACTGATCATCAGGCAAAAACAACACATTTCTGTCATCAGCAGACTATTTGAGCCTGTCAATATCAGTGCCATGGTCTGTAACTTACAATGTTATTATATTTTGGAATGTTTTGCAAGATAATCAAGGAAGCCTATTTTGATATTCCAAAACACCTCACTTTCTTAAATATCTCACTGGCTAATTATTAAAACACAAACAAATGTGAGGGGGCGTGGCCAGCTAAGATAGCTGACTTGATGTGCCTCGAAGTTGCTTCTGACTGCAAGGGCAAAACTCTTCAGCATCCTGTGAATTGCGACACATAAGATCTCCATTGGCAAGCATGCTCACACCCATGTGCCTTTGGGGGGCTAATGGGGCTACCAGCGCCTTCTATTTTACTTGTGTGCCATAAAACCTCCACAGAGTGGCCTGGGGAGTGATGGCCTGAAGTGACATAGCAGCCCCGGGAGATGATGTGAAACTGGGCACCATGACAGTACAGTCGCCGACCTGGGGTTATCTTGCTGTGGGTGCAGGAGTCGGATACTATCTGGGGTTGGATTAGAGTGCTCCCCCTGCTCCTACCCAGGGCACCGCAAACAGTAAGCAGCGAAGTCAGTGCGTGCAGCAGCTACTTTTTTAAATACTAGCAAGGTGGTGGCAATGGCTACTGCAGCCCCTGGAGGATGCCCGCTGTAGTGATCCTACAACAACGCGACCTGATTACGGAAAGCAACTGTGGAGGCAAAGATACTGGGGGACAGGTGGCTCTGCTTGTTGGGACCCGGGGCCCTGAGCACAGTGAGCAGTGTACAATACCCGATGTGAACCTGAGCAGGGCGTAGAGTTCAGAAGCAGGGTTGCGGTGGTGAACATTTTGGGCCCCAAATAACATCATGTGCTTACATCGCTCGCTGCATGCCTGAGCGGCTGTGCTTTTTTTCAACCTCTTCCCATACATGCAGCAATAGTGGAGAGTGTGCCCCCATCCTGGGCTCATATGTGCACAGTGGCCTAAGACTGGTTTGAGGCTGGGACCTAGGTGGCTCTGAGATGCTGTGGGATCGTCCTTGAATGCAGAGATGACCTGAGTGTTGGAGGGACTGCTGATGAAGGGCTCTCCTGAGGCTGATCAGACAGAGTGACTCTGGAGAATGCCCTGACACTACCTGAGGACAGTGGGAGACCTCGGGGACAACAAATATCGTGGGGCTTGGCACCCAGCGCTACTATGAGGTGCACTGCACTGTTGGACATTGGAGGCTTTCCCCCCTTTCCACCCTTGAGTGACCCCATTTTGGTGTGATGAGTGGAGCAGCCCTGTGGGTGATCATTGAACCCAGGTCAGGGGAGGCAGTGTAGTGTATGGATCCTTGAGTGCTTGGTGCTCTGAACATACTTCTGATTGGCCTCTGGAAATGGCAGTATACTGTATCTGGGCCTGGCCTTGAGGTACATGCAGTTGGGTAGAGGTCCAGTCAAGAATCCCACGCACAGACAAAGGCCACAACTTTTGGCTGTGATACAAGGATCTAGAGCTGCATTGGAAAGCAAGATGGACACCATGGCCATAGAGATAAATCACTTCTGCATGGACCTCCACAAAGTCACGAATACCGAGGAAGATGTGGACACCCTCAAAAATGAGATTAAGACACTGCAGCCACATTGGTGGGTCTCAAATGTAGTTCAATGCACATGAAGGACCATATAGAAGATGCCGATGGGAGCTCTAGAAGGAATAATTCATGCATCATTAATTTTCCAGCCAGAGGGCCTCTCAGCGGAACTCTTTTTGGAAGATTGGATTGTTAACAAACTTAAACCTAAGCAACTGTCCAAGTTCTTCTCAATTTAACATGCACATTAGGCACTGGTGGCGCTGCCACGCCCATGCACAACACATAGAGTGCTAATAGCTAAGCTGTTTAATTATAGGAACCCTGATGTAATATTTCAGCACATGAGCACTCGTAAACCATCAGGTTATGAGGACAAACAAATAGGCATTTTTCCTGATTCCACATGGAGGGTACAAGATCTAAGGAAGAACTTTGTGCAAATTAAAAAAACACCTGCAAGAACATAATATAAAATACAGTTTGATGTTCCCTGCTAAAGTCCAGATCAAATATGGTGGTTGGTTCCAATTTTATGAATCGATGCAGGCGGCCTCAGTCTGGTTGAAATCCCTGGGATTGAGCTGCAAGCAACGAAACTCCGAATGGAGAGTGCCGAAGAGACATGTGGTCCGCAACTTGAACAGGAACAAGGCAGCGCTGACGATGCTGTCTTGGGACTCAGACACTGCAGCTAGAGGCTGTATTTTGGTCAGCCCAGACGGGACTCTGCAGGTTGCTTCAATGGGGCCTGGAGGACTGGGACTCCTTTTCACAGATTTGTAAGATCCCGGATACTCTGGGTGATAGAACCGATGCTGGGTAGCCAGTGATGTCGAATGGTTTGTAAAAAAAAGCCAGATATAGCTAGTAACCCAAACTGCCTATAAGGGGGGGCAGAATTTTCACAGTATAATGTTGGGGCCCACAGTTCCTAGTTACTATTTTATTTCATGAACCTGTTTCCTCTTCATGATTGGGAGAGGCTTAGAACCTGATCTCTTCTGGATTGCTGAGTTCCACTTTAAGTCTCGTGATTCAGGGAGATCTTGGTGACTCTGGCAGTGCATACAACAGGGGCTTAACAGTTTCAGATACTTAAAGGGGGTGCGGTGGGAGGTTGGGGCGGCGTCTGGTGCCCTTTTGGCCAAGACCTGAGCCAGGGGGGGCCCATACATTCTGCCTGTGGGAGGGACTGGGTGGGCACAATGTGGGTAATTTCATGTGGCGCTTTGATGTTCTGTTTTGTTGGGGAGATTCCAGGGCCTTCTAGAGTAGAAAGTAGAACAGTAGCTCCCGATAGATGGGCCTGGACACTTCCACAAGACCTTTATGGCTACTGCAGGGACTAAATGCAAAACTCCTAACATGGAATGTATGTGGTCTGAATAGACCTGAGAAAAGAAGCAGGATACATGCCTATGTGCTCACCATAGCCTTACTCCAGCAGACACATCTGTGGGGGGACTGCATTAAATGCCTGCAGAAATATTGGAGAGGTCAGGTGTAGGCCACTTCCTACTCTGGTAATGCACGGGGCCTTGAACTGGGTTGCCCCGGGGGGTCCCTTCAAGATGAGGCATGTTCCGGTTGGCCCCTAAGAGAGGTATGTTGTCCTTGTGGGTACCCTAGATGCACACAAATTATGTTTATATTGATGTCTATGCGCCAAATGTAGATAATGGTGCTTACTTTGGTACAGGATTGGTGGGTGACTTTAATTATGTGCTATTTGGCATGCTAGATATGTCCCCATCTAGGCAAAGCACTGAACCCAGTATGACGACGGCACTTGCGCAGGCAATACCGAGTGGAATTATGGCGAGTGCTTTACCAGCAGACATTAAACTACTCCTGTTGCACTCCAGTGGCTGGCACCCATAGCAGACTGAATTACTTTTAAACACAAACTACTGCAACCATGACTCAAGCTAGCTGGCCTGCTACATATTGGACCAGGTGCCCTTATTAACCACCTAATCCCTAATTTGACTGCTCCCTAGGGTGCCGTTGTGGCACCTCACGGTCAAGATGCTGATGGGCCAGCCTTCCTGGGAACACTGACTGACGCCACAGAATCTTAATTTGACACAAACCGGGGCAGAGTGGGGGGCAGAGCGATAGAGTGGGAGGCCAAAAAGGTGGTTGTGAGGGGAGTCTGTTTGGCAACGTCTGTGGGAATATGGCAGATGCTGGAGAGGGTTTAGCACAAAAGGAGGCTGATTTGACTGCCCTGGGGAGGATGTTGTCCTCCCGCCCAGAGACGTTGTGACTAGGATAGGGTTCAGCATCATGTATGTACACTGTGGCCCACTTGGAGAAGCATGTTTGATCATTGGTTGGAGAACGCTGTACATGGTGGGTGACATATCGGGACATCTCCTTACAACTGAGACCAGAGGGCAGCCCATTCTGGTGGTGATGGGATCAATTGGGTCATGTGGGTTACAGCCAGCAAGCAATCAATGAGGATTTCACTGCCTATTTATGGGGAGTGTATATGGCACCCTGTCCACTTGCCAAACTAACTTCCTGAATATCTGGAAGATCTGCTGCTGGCATGCGTCACAGCGGAGGACCGTGAGGAACTTGGGGATCAACCGACTGAACAGAAATTGCTTAGGGCAGTAGACTTCTTGAAGACTGCTAAGACGTACTCCAGGATTCGATGTGCGAGATCCCCCATTGAGTGTTTCAGGATAATATATTGGTGGAGATATTGTGGGCTGGAAAGTGATGTAGGGTCAGACTTGACACACTTAAAGGGAGAATGGGACAGGGGCGAGATGGAGGAACCTGACCTGGAGCTCTATTATTTGGGGGCACACCTGCAGCATGCAGTGCATTGGTTGGATGAGGAAGGGAACTGGGAAGAGTCGGCAAATGTGATAGCTACCAACTTGGGACCCTGCTGATGAGGAGTAAGAGAGCCCTGGACTCACTTCCACATGTAGGTTGTTTGATTTGCAGACTCTGGGAAAAAGCGGTTCAACGGGTGATACAAAGGGCACCATACACACCGGTTCTGGATTTGTGGGTAGTGCGGCTCTTTGCGCAGATAGCTTAGGCAATGGCAGTCGACTGATGGTGAAACGGAGAGTGTATCATGCTGTTGGATCTCTATCCTGTGGGCCGTTTTATCACTACGCCTGATGCATTTAAGACATTTGGCCTTAGCCGAGGCCAATTCCTCCAGTATGCAAAAATACTGGCTATGGCCGAGATGTGTGGCCCTCATTCCCTGAGGCCCCAGATTCCTCACAGATGCTGATTGCCATGCTTTCCTTAACAGGATGACGTAAATTGTTGGCACAGTTATATTGCACTCTACGATCTGATAGACGGTTGGTGCCCTTTCGAGTACAAGAGACCTAGCAGCGTGTTAGTGACAACCCCATAAGTCCTTAAGACTGGCTCAATATTCCTGACAGTGTCTACAGGGTGTTAATTAATGCATGTTTTAAATGTGTGCAATATCATTTTGTTCACATAACCTACCTCTCACCTAAGAGATTGCACACAATCGATTCAACAGGGGACCAGGGTTGTGAACGATGTGGTAATGTGGGAATGTGGGGCTGATTTTTGCATGTTATTTGACAATGTCCAGTAATTACAAACTACAGGGTGGAGATCTTGGCCCAAATTAAGAGAATAATGGGGAGGGATGTCCCTCATTTGGTTAACCAGTGTTTCTTGGGATTACTCCCTGAAGGTGCTAAGAAGAAACTTAGTAGGAAATTTACGATGCCGGGTATCATATTAGGTAAGAGACGTATTGCTATTACCTAGTTGTGCCCGAGACCCCCTTTATAACGAATTAGAGGCAAGATTTACTGGAATGGGTGGGGGCAGAAGAGGCACACATGAGAAGGACATGTAGAAATTAGAGGGTGGTGGAGGATCTGCTCTCTTGGAGAGTCATGATGCATATTTAACAGAACCCCCTGAGGCTGGATCCCAATGAAGTTACAGCTGGTCCCTAAGAGCTGATTGTCAGAGACTGGGATGGTTGGCATCTGGGTTGGTAGGTTTGAGGACCCGGTTGTGGTAGGCGGTACTCTAGTCTCGCTAACCTGTGTTAGGCCTGCAGGTGTATTTATACATAGTCCTACACTGTTTAGATCAGACGGCTTGGTGGCAGCTAGGTAAGAGGGAGCGGGAGGGCTGAGTTCAGTTTCTTGATTTTGTACTTATTCATGAATGTGATCTTGCTATGTGATGCATACCACTGCATTGGTTCCTTTGTCATGTTCTGAAATATTGAATCTGGAGTCGGTGGGATTGCAGCCGGACGTATTGTAACTGCACTATGCTTTAGTATGCTATACAGGTTATTTTGTTTGAAGAAAAACCAATAAAAAAATAATTTCAAAAACACAAATAAATGCAGAGTGTGTGGATATTTCACATAAAAAATAAATCCTCTTCAAAGTACTCCAAAATTAAAAAAATAGGGAAGCACATATTGGAATTAAGCACACTCATTAATCAAATAAAGGAGCTGTGCATCCTAAAGTATGTGCAGGTAGTTTAGCATTTTGCTTGGGATCAGATGAGTTGAAAAATGATGATTTTTTTATCAGTTTAAGAACAGATGTTTACAATGCTAAAGTATACATTAAATAGAGATGCTTTAAAACATTTTTTATCTGCAACTGAAAGACCTCTGTTTCTAAGTACTGATTTCTTCGAATGACAAGCTTTAGTAAAACAGATGTAAAACCAGTGCTTAAATGCAAATATAGAAGTGTGGGTACTCACTATCCAGATTATCTGTCTACTCCTGAGAAGTGCTGGTACTCTCCCTTTAAAATGTAAAAAGTGCAGGTACTCAGTACCGGACAGTACTGGATCATTTAAATCGCTGTGTAAAACTAATGCAGACTGACAGAAGACCTGATAACAATATGAGTAACTAATGTCAATATTGGCCTTCTTGTTAATCACATCACTCATTTTTATTAATGTACTTGTTGCTGTCAGGATCCTTTTGCTCTATGAGTAGCAGGAGCTAAAGCGAGGCATACCATGACTGGTACACCTATTAGTTTTCATTAGGTTTGACAAACATTACAAAATCCTCAGGCACTATGTCACTGCTCTTAGGGACTCATTCTGATTGACCAGGTAATGTCAACTTGTTAGCAGCTGCAGCGAGGGTGGGGTTTTCGATGGCTCTCTTCTGTCTGAAACTTGGCAGACAAAGGCTCATAATTAAGGTGAAAGGATCCCCCCTCTTGCATTCCTCATTCCTATTCCTCTGCAGGTTGATAGTGGGCCTCGCAGAGGGGGCATGGTACCACAGAGATTTGCAATCTGGCTCCCTTTCCCCAATTTATTTATCCTTAAAGTGACATTCAGAGAGACACCTAAAGAGTCATTTTCATTGTCGTCACAATGAGATCTTGCAAGATTAGAGCAGTGGCCAAAATGACAAACAAGCGTGGCTTAAAGGATAAAGTCAATGTGACAGACTCATTAGAAAATGATAACCATATTTTACTTCCGCATGTAGACCCTGCAGCTTCACCAGTACAACCAACAAAAAGGAATTCATGTAGTAAGGTGAAAATCACAAACTTCCTAATATCCCTAAGGCCTCAAGGCATAAAACTATCAAGACGATGACCGCCCCTCCCTTTGACCAACAAACCTCTCAATAACTCTAATTACCTATTAGTTGTCAAAGCGCAAGTTCACGCAGTAGAAACTGATCAGCAAATCAGGGAGCTCCCGATCTGTCTCCTTTCGGATAACATCACAGGAGGATTTCGGCCTAATCCCAAAAATGTGGCTTTTTATCTTGCCCTTAGCAGCAACAGTACTCAGTTTCCAAAAAGATAATTGGGAACATCAATAGAGCGGCAAGAATCATTACTAAGCCCCTTCAAAGAAAACCAGAACGAAGTAAAGGCTCCACCTAATACAACCATCAAATCTGGACCTATTTATGATCACAACGCCTTGCTCTCCCGATTAAGCTCCAGCATGACAACTGTATTATTTCATCAGACAATAATTCCAAGGACGAGTCAATCGCCGAGGAAAAATCTAAACCTCTTGATGATCATAATGCCTTGCTCCCTCCGATTATGCTCCAGCACAACAACTATATTATTTCATCAGACAAGAGTTCTTAGGACAAGTAAATCCCTGAGAATGAACTAAATTACTTAATGGACAATTTCTTCCTAAAGCAAAGCAACCCTTTGTCTCACTCATCAGAAGACTGTCATTCCACAGATAATAATTCTTCATCTTCAGCGACTTTGTGGGCCCCACTAATGAATACAATGGAGGTGATTTCCTCAGCCTTAACATTTCATTTAGAAAATTTAAAGATCCAAGTCGACTTACTAAATGTCCTAGCTACTAATGTCTTGGATATCTAGCAGAATCTCCAGGAATTAAACGGCTTGTCAAACGAGTGCAAAAGGACCCAAACATCGCCTGCCATTTATGTCAATGCTCCTGCATTTGAAAATCATTCCCACCATCTTGACGGATATTCTAGCAGAAGTAAATCCCTTGAACCTCCCGCCATCTTCCAACACATTGCCCACAGCAAGTTCGGGCAGGTCGGCCTCATCTTCCCCAAAACAGAGCCCATCACACAAGTCAGGGCACCCAGGGCAGCGAGGTGAACACAAATCCGCCTTTTGAAGATTTGCAATCAGCAATTACTGCACTTAAATAATCAAGTGGGGGCCCTCTCCCCCCATCAAATGGACTCATCCAAGTGGTACATCAGCAGCGACCCTCCTTAACTAAAAGGGATCACAAATGGCTTAGGAAAATGCGAAACAGCAAGCCAACAAGACAAACAGCACACGTACAAACTTCATCCCAAATTCTGCCCACGGTCGAAGATACCATCCAAAACCCAAGAAAAGAGCATGTCAGAAGGGGGCAGAGGTCTATCCCATATTTATAAGAAATAGAACATCCCTCACTGAGTCAAAACATAAGGAAAACAAACCTTCTGACCACTGAAAAAGGGGTTTTGAAATTTCAACCAAAATAATATACTCACTACCTCCAACTAGATCGTTAACTGAGCAGTGTTGCACGCTTGTCCGCTTTGACTCACACATCTTACACAAACCTGTTCTCCGGAACACGGACAATGCGGAAAAGGATATAACTCACGCACAATTAATTATCAGAACGGGTCAGGTCAAGTCACACCGAAAGATGCCCGTCCTGAGTCAAATCTTGCTAACCTCAAAACAGTGTCAGGACATCCAGCGTATCCGCAACAGTGAGAGCAATCAACTGATACCCAAGGTCTTCCAGAACAATCAAAGTTGCTTTACAGCAAAGAGATGGGTCATCCGCGGACACAAGAGCAATCCTTCCCATGACAATTGAATTATTTGGTCTCGTCAAGACCAACTACTACATTAATTCTGACTTGCCCAAATCAAGCAGTAATAGCAATGCAACAAACGTACATGGTTACCGATGAAATAAGTGCTGCATTTTCATTTACCGCTGATAAACACTAACCTCAGCCTCATTCTGAGGCAATAAAATGGGCAGAGGCTCAAATTAGCCAAGAGGCTTATCTACACCAGTAAGTCTCTACCTGGCAAGAACAAGTAAAACTTGAAATGATCCCTTGCTACTGGTCCAGAGGTCGACATGATATATTAAACAAGAAGTGCCATATTAAAATTGGTCAGCGCACTAGACACATTAAGACATCTGAGAAACCATAATTTTGATGGTATTGAGTTCAAACCAAAACCTGAAGCGATGGGAGGAGAAATTACGGTGGTTTCCTGGACTGACACAAAGATAGCCATGGAGGTATGGCAAAATAGGGATTGTTTCTTGAAATGGGCTTAAAGTGAACTAAAAAGAACAGAGGCAGGGCGATACCCCGGTCCCTTATGCCCAAACCCGAAGTCTCCACAAAACAAGATAGATGTCACAGGCGGCGTACTTAGGGGAGTGATAGGCCCCGTATAAAAATCCCTCAACAGCCTCCAAAATCTAAGCATTCACCATATTGCAGCCCCCAGGAGCCCCTAGCTACATGAGACAGCCATCTATGTGGAGTCCTTCCCAACTCAAGAGAGATGAATGATCACAACAACACAGTGACAAAATATCGACTCAAAAATATCTACATCCACACCTATAATGGTAAGTACAAAAAATTGGAAAAAATATAAATATAGTTGTACAAAATATTGTTTTATATATATGTGTGTATATATATATATATATATATGTCGATAAACAAATGATTCCATGAGGCTTGAGGATATATATAACCCATTCTCATGAATCACCTAACCCGCATTTGCTAGATGAGTGGGTCGAAAATTCAGCCGCTAGCTCAAGGAAAATGTTGAGCATATTAATCAAATATGCCTGGGAAGATAGGGACAGAATATTAAAAGAAATATCAGAGCTCGAAAATGATTTGAAGAAAAATGAAGACCAACAAAGCATCATCAAATTCAAAGAGGATCTTAAAGGAAGATTACAAAAACATGAAGATGAAAAAAAACTTTGTAAGCAAAGGAAGTTACATGGAGAGTGCATAGATTATGAGACCGGCCACATTTTGACATATATAGCCATAAGTACGACCACCTATACAATCACACATCTATGCAAGTAGAACCAACAATTGCTAATGAAACAACAACAGTACAGAATGAAACTAGTGATTCAGATACAGATGCTTCTATACAGACGGCGAGTTCATCATCTGAAGTGGAAGTAATAACTCGTCAGGAAGAGGCAGGGGTGCAGTAAACAAAGATGACTTAAGCGTAAACATAGATCAAAAAAATATCGAGCTGGTGAGAACAAGAAGAAGAGGCTCCATGAAAATTCAGGAATGATGGATTTGAGAACGGTAAATCAAACCATTGTTAATCTTTCTTCACGTACTTTGTCTCATTTCGACAAAACAACCCTATGTTTGGGTTTATCCTTCTGCCCCATGGAACTTTTCAACTATACATATACTCGTATAGATATTTTTTAAATTGTAAGGAAAATAAAACTAAAAAAATAGCATATGCTCAGGAACAGTATATCTCATTCTGAAATCACATCTGCATCAGATAATCCGAGCAATGTGAGCCTTACAGTTGGTGATGCTAGTATTCTACATACAATATTAGACCTGGGGATTAATACAGAGGAATCAGTCACTCAACAATGTCAGACATTGTTACTGACAGAGCAGCTTGTACTTTATTTAAACCGTGCTCTGTCTTTTATCCTAACTTACCTCATGACTCTATTGATACCTTTCATGATGTGGTGGTCAAGGAATTGAAGAAACAAAAACACAGTTTGAGTAACAACCATTGCATTAACTATAATTTATCACTCAAACAACGCAATGTGATTGTGTCTCTGGCCAAGGATGACAGTATGGTTATACGTCCCTCCGATAAGGGAGACAATATAGTTTTGTGAGACAAGCAATTATATATAGAAGAGGCCAAAAAACAACTGAATGATGCTAGATTTTATTGCATTTGTGATACAATCACCTACAATGCTGGTATAACCACTACATGGGAAAAACCTTCAGAATGGCAAGAACTGGGCATTATTACCTGGCATGAATATTGTTTTCTTAAAAGAGATTATTCTAAGTTACCTATGTTATATCTTTTACCTAAGATTCACAAACACCCCACTATTCCTCCAGGGAGGCTGATAGTATCGTCAGTAGGAAATGTATTGGAGAATATTTCCAAATATGTTGACCAATTTCTGAAAGAATATGTTACTGAACTTCCATCGTATGTTAAAGATACTAAGGATTATTTTCTTAACAAAATCGAAGGCTTTGTTTGGGTAGAGGAATATTCTCTTATTACCCTGGACGTGAATACACTTCACACCATCATTGATCACGCCCAGGGAATTGAAGCATGTTTACACTTCATAAATTCGAGAAATATCATGTATTTGGAACATACACATATGTTAGAGGACATGATGTCACTATGCCTCAAAAAGAACATATTTCTCTTTGATGGGGTACTGTACAAGCAGGTGCGAGGCACGGCGATGGGTACATGCTTCACGCCGAACTTTGCTAACCTCTTCCCAGGAAAGTGGGAAGAGGAAATCCATTCTGACATAAACATGGCTGATGACTTTAAGTCGGTAGTCAAATGGCTCAGATATATCATTATTGACAATTTACTGATGGTATGGAAAGGAAGTGAATCAGAAGCCTTAAAGTTTATCGACAAACTTAATAACAATAAGTACAACATTGTTTTAACCCATAAAATCAGCAGAAATTGTGTAGAATTCCTTGACACTAAGATTGAAGTCGTGGAAGGCAAAATAGTCACCAGCCTATACCGAAAGGAAACAGCCTGAAACAGCCTCCTCCATGCCCTCAGTGAACACCCAGAGGCCCTTAAATGGAGCATTACATACAGGGAATTACTGAGGGCAAGGAAAAGTTGCAGTAACATTGACAAATACATGCAGGAACAGGAAATAATGCTTAAAAGATTTAGAGAACGTGGCTACTCTGAATGGGTGTTGAAGAAAGCATTGGAAAAGGTTGCTAATGTTAGCAGAGAATAATCACTATATCAGACAGAGAAATTAGATACAACTAAATCAGTCACTAGAGTGATAACAACCTACAATAATCACTATAAGAAAATACAAAAAATGTTGTCGGACAACTGGAATATTCTCCAGACTGACAAAATTGTAGGTTCAGAGGTAGGGGAGAGGCCTCTGATTACTTAAAGAAAAGGGAGAAGTCTTAGAGATATCCTTGTCAAAGGTGATATTACAGAAACGAAGAAAAATACTTTTCATGATCTAAAAGGCTTTTTCCCATGTGGACACTGTAGATCATGTAAATTCAGTCAGTCAGTTAAAGAATTTAGTATTCTGGGACGGGTACAAAAATGGAGAATACATCAGTTTCTCACCTGCAGTAGCACCTTCATAGTGTATGTTCTAGAATGTCCCTGCAAACGTAGGTATGTAGGGAGTACCACATGTATGGTCAAAAAAAGAATTATGGAACATCTTAGAGCAATCACTAATGTTGATATACATTATCCCATTGCCAGACATTTTGAAAGATGCCATCAATCTAATAGCTCTCTACTTCGCTTTTATGTGATTGAGCAAGTCAATCTTGGCAATAGAGGAGGCAACAGGGAATTAGCTCTTAGAAATAAAGAATCCAAATGCATACTTGATTTTCAAAATAAATTTCCTGGGGGCCACAACATTGATGATGAACTAGCAACACACCTTCATGAGGAATAAAATTCGAATTGTGATTCTGTTATGTAAACTGGACTATATGTACTTTACTGTTTTTATGCTTTGATTATGAACTGAAAAATATTTTCTTATGAAAAGTGAACTTATTCTCTTTTATCTTCTTTACTCTCACAGGAAGAAAGGAAGGGACCCACCGTATAGTATGGTCACTTCACGGGTAACCTACCCTTTTCTTCCCCGGGCTCGGGAACACATTGAAACAAGATAAGAGACTTTTTAACCTTTTTCTTATGTCAAATAATTGTGGATTTTGATCACTTTTCACCTTATTTCTCTTTAGTTTGGATGAGGACTTTTATGATTAGGCACTTGTTGAATTTAGGAACCCTGTCGCCAGTACTTGTACTTATGTAGGCCTTTTATTTCCGAATTTTAAGTGTAGTAGGTTTTCTTTGAGATTTATCTCAAATACTGGGGACCATATAATCCTATTTGAATTTATATGGAAGTAATTCTAAATATAGGTATACAATTATGAATATACTATAGTATCTCGGACAAGAATCTGTATACTATAAATGAAATTATCTGTAACCTGGTATGAATTTAATAAGTTTAAATTTTAATTTTGGATGAATTATTATGTGTATTTCAAATGCTGCGACTAAGCTACTAGTGCGATGGAAAGCAGTTTTGTTATAAATAACAGATATGTAAAAATGGATAACATAATTACTTGTTCTTGTGCAAATCTGATTGAACATTTCGTTAAAAAATTGCATAAGAAGAAATTTATTAATTGGCCAACTGCACTTTAAATGTTGATGTTTTAGCCACTAGTGCGATATAAATACAAATTATTTATGTTACATATTTAATGTAATGTGAATAAGTCTGCATTTGATATAATTTCATTGGTTAAATGCAAAACGACTATAATGTGCTTATATTTACAAGCTTTATTCGAATGTTACAAGAGGGCCGAAATTTTGGGACAGGTATTCAAATGTAATTAATGCAGTCCTTTGTAGCTTTCTCTGTTTACATATACATGCTTAGGTTGCCATTCCGTTCGTGTGATCAAGACATTAAGTTGTCGAAACACGTAGCGAGCAATAAAGAGTTTTCTTTGTAGCACTATTACTTTGAGAGTGCGTGTATCTGGAGAATAATTGGGACTTTAATAGCAAGGCATACTGGCTTTATGCACCACCTGACTATGGGCTCACTCCTGGAATGACCCAGCTTGTGGATTTAATATATATCTATCTATATATATATATATATCTATCTATATATATATATATATATATATTACCTACTGGCGGTCGCCAGTAGGTAGTTATAGTTAGGACCCCTTTTCCATAGGAAATCCGCAACATTCTATTTTGAATAACTTTGGCGCCGGTTGACGAATCCTCGCAAATTTCTCAAAATAGGTGGGGCGCTACGCTCCGCTCCTACCCTGAAAGTCTCGGGGGGATTCGTCAAGCGGGGGCTGAGATAAAAGGGGGGTCCCAAAACGCGTTTTTCACATGCATTTTTCCATAGGACCTTTAGACAGGGCTACAGCCCGAACGGCTGAACAGAATTACTAGAAATTTGGCAGAGAGGTAGTCCCTAGGTCAAGGAAGTGCCTTTTGTAGGTTTGGTGTAAATCTGTTCAGTAGATTCTGAGAAAATAGCCTTTAAATCAATATATATATCTGAGCCAGCTTACGGTACGCTTACCGTAAGCTTACCGTACGCGTACGGTGGCGTGCGCGAGCGCGATTCTGATTGGCTGTTACATCTAAGTAAACATTCGAATCGGTCGAAACCAGGAAGCGGCGGCCGCCATTTTCTCTCTCGCACTCTGAGGGGGGGCTGTAAACAAAGGCAAAAAACATATAAAGGGGCTGTTTAGACAGCGCCCATGCACATAGCCATGTTAGTTGAGTCCTCAAAGATCCCCTAAGGCCAAAAACGGTAAATTTTTATTTTTTGAAAATTTCGGCGATTACGCTTACCGTACGCGTACGGTGCGCTTACGCTAAAAATTTTAATAAAAAAAAAAAAACACTCTCTGTGCATGGCGTATTATTGTCATCACTTACTAATTAAATTTAACAGATTATCTATCACAAGGAAGCGCATAATATGTCCTCCATGTGCGCACGGTGCGCTACCTTGCGTGTACGGCACTAACTGCGTAAAGTGGGCGCGCAGTGCGCGAAGCGCACCGCGCGCGCACGGAACGAACTGCGTTAAGTGGGCGTGCACGCCACGAATGGCGTAAAGTAACTTAGCATTTAAAAAACCGTACAAATTCACTGAAAAAACCATAGGTTTCACACACGTTATAGTTAGGAATTAGCATTTAAAAAACCTTGCAAATTCACTGAAAAAACCATAGGTTTCACACATGTTATAGTTAGCGGAAATTTTACTGATAAAAAACCAATGAAATTCCCCCGTTATAGTTAGTGCAGGCAACTATAACTCACGCGACCGCAATCTTCTGCTGATGACATATGTGTCTTTATGAAAAAAAAATATTTGTAATATATGTATAGCTAAAAATGTATGGAAGAAGACATGGGCAAATAAGTGTCTAAATACAGTATTAGCATCAGCAGAAGATTGCGGTCGCGTGAGTTATAGTTGCCTGCACTAACTATAACGGGGGAATTTCATTGGTTTTTTATCAGTAAAATTTCCGCTAACTATAACATGTGTGAAACCTATGGTTTTTTCAGTGAATATATATATATATGTATCCTATGGTCGTCATGTGAGCAAGGCCGCAAGCACGGTCGAAACGCGTTATGGCAGAGGACTAGAAGGATAAATAAAATCATTTGGCACAATTGTCGGTCTGCACTCGTTCTTCATACGCAAGCAATCACAAAGGGATACGAGTTGGAGTGATATAAATATACATACTGTAAACTTTTTGGATGTAGAAGTTTACATACAGAACGGGAAAATTGAGACCAGGCTGCACAGGAAGCCGACGGCTGGCAATACTACGTTGCATGCTGGCAGTTCTCACCCTAGGCATCTCATCAATAGTATTCCTTACGGTGAGATGCTTAGGCTGAGACGCATTTGCAGCAACGATATTGATCTTACTAAGGAACAACAAAACAGCAAAATAAGATTCCAGAAAAGGGGCTACACTACTAATTGTTTAGACAAAGCTATTTCCAAAAGTAGAAGTAAGTCCAGGGAATCGCTGCTTGAATCTTACGCTAAACATAGGATTACTGAACAAGAAGATACATTTAGATTAATCATCCAATTCAGTAAGCATGAGAAAGAAATCAGAAAACTGATTACTAAAAACTGGCCACTGGTTTTAAGTGACCCTATCATTGGTCAAACTTTGACAAAAAAACAGCTATCACATACAGCAGGGCTTCTTCTATGAAGGATGTTTTAGTCCAAAATGACCCTGCTAGTACCAACTCAAATACTTGGCTAGCTCAAAGAAAGGGTTTTTATAAATGTAAGGTTTGCAAGGCTTGCAAACATGGCCAAAACCGCACATTTTACACAACACCTTTCTGTGAAGATGAAAAACCAATCGCGAAAGCCCTGAACTGTAAATCTGAATTTGTGATCTATGTGTTGCAGTGCCCTTGTGGTCTCAAATACATCGGCAGTACCATCTTGCAAGCCCACAAGCGGATACTGCAGCACATAAGAGCAATTAAAAACAGGGACCAGCTATATCCAGTGGCCAGACACTTCAACGAGTCACACAGCGCTGATCCAACTGGCCTCACTTACTTTTTAATTGACTCAATCCCGTACAACAGAAGAGGGGGAAACAGACAAAGAGAATTGAGACTCTTGGAAACTAAATACATTCTGAATTTAGATACAAAACATCCCAAGGGTCTCAATGCAACTGAGAAGCTCCATACATGCCTTTAATCAGCATAATATTTGCCATGTTATCTTAACAGATATTAATCTATAGGATACTAGATGAATGGCATTATTGCACAACAATAATCATTACACGGTATCCGCCGCCCACACCGTTGAAAGTCTATCATGTACTATTTTGCACATAGGGGTGATTTTATAGGTTGTTTTTAGGTTTTTTATAGGTATTTTAGATGTTTTTACCATCTTCAATTAAATTAGATTGGGCGACTCTTTATAGGAATTGGCACTTGCACTTTATTAATGTATTTTAAGACAGGAAAACTTCATTGGCAAATTAACATGTAACATTTTTCTGAATAGATGTACTTTGCAATGTCATTGAAAGGGCTTTCGAATTGTTGGTTTGAAGTTTTAGTATTTATACTGTAATTTTACTTCGCCATGTACAAAACAAACAGCCAGTCACTTTTGCATTTGTGCATAAAACATTCTAATTGCAATTTACATTTATGTTATTTGACTAGAGAAAAAAACGTCATTTTAACAAAGTTGAAATATTTATTTGTCTAATTTGCCCGAATTATTAACGATTTTAGAAAATTACAATGTGTTTTAACATTTGTTTTAGACCCAAAATTGTTTTTCCTGCCAATATCAATTATTTACTCAGGCACTAGCACTTTATTGTTAAGCACTTTATAAAGTATTGTTGAAAGCACAGCATAAAAAAACGAGTAAAAAAAGCTATAAAAAAACCAATCACCTGACAGAGCGTGTCATGTGATCAAGGCCCTCCCGGGCTGAAACCCGTCATGGCTGTAAAGGTCGAGGGGACCAAAGAATAATACCTTTGCTGGTATACCATGTGGTCTGTGCTTCGTTGTTGGTTAAAGTCTGCGCAAGCCTACGGAGTTCGAGTGAATATATAAATATATATATATTATCTACTGGCGGTCGCCAGTAGATAGTTATAGTTACAACCTAGTTTCCATAGGAAATCTCAAAATTCTATTTTGAATAACTTTAGCGCCGGTTGACGAATCCTTGCGAAATTTTCAAAACTAATGGGGCGCTCCGTTCAGCTCCTACCCTGAAAGTCTCGGGGTGATTCGTCAAGCGGGGGCCGAGAAAAAGGGGGGGTCCCAAAACGCGTTTTCCCCATGCATTTTTCCATAGGACCTTTAGACACAGCTACAGCCCGAACGGCTGAACAGAATTACTTGAAATTTGGCAGAGAGGTAGCCATAAGGTCAAGGAAGTGCCTTTTGCAGGTCTGGTGTAAATCTGTTCAGTATTTCCTGAGAAAATAGCATTTAAAAGCATATCAATATCTATACGAGCTCACTGTGCGCGCACTGTGCGCGCACCCTGCCGTGCGTGAGCGCAATTCTGATTGGTTGTTAGATGTCGGTAAACATTCGAATCGGTCGAAACCAGGAAGTGTCGGCCGCCATTTTGTCTCTCGCAGTCGGAAGGGGTGAAAAAAAAAGGTGGAGAACGTGAAAAGGGGGCAGAGTGGACAGTTCCTGACCTCCTAGCCTTGGTCACGGGGTCACAGAAGGACCCCCAAGGGTGAAAAAAACAATTTTTTTTTTTTTTAAATCGCGAGGTGCGAGCACGGAGCGCGCACGCCAAACCGCGGGTGCTCGGTGCGCGAAGCGCACTGAGTGCCCACAGAGCGCGCACGGTGGGCGAAGTGCACCGTGCGCGCACGGTGAAAAACCTGAAAATAAAAAATTTATAAATACATAACTTAGCAATTAAAAAACCGTACAAATTCACTGAAAAAACCATAGGTTTCACACACGTTATAGTTACGAATTAGCATTTAAAAAACCTTGCAAATTCAATTAAAAAACCATAGGTTTCACACATGTTATAGTTAGCTGGACATTTCACTCGTAAAAAACAATGAAATTCCCCCGTTATAGTTAGTGCAGGCAACTATAACTCACGCGACCGCAATCCTCTGCTGATGACGTCAGATATTACATTCTGAGGCAGTGAAAAACAAAGGTGGAGAACGTGAAAAGGGGGCAGGGTGGACAGTTCCTGACCCCCTAGCCTTTGTCAGGGGGTCACTGAAGGACCCCCCAGGGTAAAAAAAACTTTTTTTTTTTCGAAAAAGCGTGAGGTGCACGCACCGTACGCGCACGGCACACACAACGCATCGTAGGTGTTCGGTGCGCGAAGCGCACCGAACGTCCCCAGCGCGCGCTCGGTGCGCGCACGGTGAAAAACCTGAAAAAAAAAAAAAATTAATAAATACATAACTTAGCATTTAAAAAACCGTACAAATTCACTTAAAAAACCATAGGTTTCACACACGTTATAGTTAGGAATTAGCATTTAAAAAACCTTGCAAATTCACTTAAAAAAACCATAGGTTTCACACATGTTATAGTTAGCTGGACATTTCCCTCGTAAAAAACCAATGAAATTCCCCCGTTATAGTTAGTGCAGGCAACTATAACTCACGCGACCGCAATCCTCTGCTGATGACGTCAGATATTACATCACTGATTACATATGTGTCTTTCTTAAAAATAAATATTTGTAATATTTGTATAGCTAAAGATTAATGGAAGAAGACATGGGTAAATAAGTGTCTAAATACAGTGATGTAATATCTGACGTCATCAGCAGAGGATTGCGGTCGCGTGAGTTATAGTTGCCTGCACTAACTATAACGGGGGAATTTCATTGGTTTTTTACAAGGGAAATGTCCAGCTAACTATAACATGTGTGAAACCTATGGTTTTTTAAGTGAATATATATATATGTATATATATATATATATATATATATGTATATATAAAAAATAATAAATATTAAGTATATGAAAGAATAAAATTAATTGTAAAAGAAATTAGATGTAATATACCTTTTAACAAAAGTAACAAATAAACTTAATTTAAAAAAGTTAAGCATACAAATATGATAATACATATATATATATTTACTTTAAAATAATTATTAAACTAATAATTCTAATGTATTTTATAATTTTAAAATTATATAAAAAATGTATATTTTTGACGAACTTGGAGCATAAATTGATACACGACGGCCCTGCCGTGAAGCGTGTACCACCCCGTGATCCTAGGGGCCGTGCGGCTTGGTATTCAACCGAGACATGTCTGCGGTACAGCGGCATAGGATTAAGGATGACTATTGGGGTTCTATTCAATGACTTTCTCCAGCAGTAAATTTTATGTGCACCCATCTGTGGGTTGATTAGTGGTACCACAGTTGCCAAAATGCATCTGGGCGCAACATATCTATATCTGAACTGTGATTGGGTCACGTTGCACTTTCTTCCGTCATTGCCTCTGAGGAAGAAGACTACGGACTTCGAAACGCGTCAGGCTATTTTTGACGAAAGACTGCTAATGGCGGCACATTATCCATACCTAATAAAGGTCAATACCTTACCTGCTGCTGTATGAGTGCTGCTTGTCTTTGGGCAAACTTGGAGCATATATATATATATATATACATATATATGTATATTACCTACTGGAGGTCGCCAGTAGGTAGTTATAGTTAGGACCTATTTTCCATAGGAAATCCGTAACATTCCATTCCCAATAAGTCTGGCACCGGTGGACGAATCTTCGCAAAATTTCCAAACTTTTGGCCAGCTCCGGTCCGCTCCTATCCTGAAAGTTTCGTGGTGATTCGTCAAGCGGGGGCTAAGAAAAAAGGGGGGTCCCAAAACACGTTTTCCCCATGCAATTTCCCATAGGACCTGTTGACGCGGGGAACAACCTTTACAAAGCAACGTAATGGTATGCATTGTAAAGGTAGTATGCGATGTAATGGAATGCGTTGTAAAGGTAGTTTTTAAAAATGCGTTGTAGTGTCATGCGATGTAATGGAATGCGTTGTAGTGGATGTTGCGTTGTAAAAATTGCGTTGTAAGTGCATGCGTTGTAAAAGTATGCGTTGTAACATCATACATCCGTTGACGCAGCTACAGCCCGAACTGCTGAACGAAATTACACCAAATTTGACAGAAAGGTAGACCTTGGTTCAGAGTCGTGCCTTTTGCTTAAATGGTGTAAATCCGTTCAGTAGTTCCTGAGAAAATCAAAAGTAAAATCACATATATATCTGGGCGGAGCCTAAACCACACATCTCATCGTGAGATGTGATTGGCTGTCAGCACTTCATCCAAGAAGTGTTGGCAGCCATCTTGGGACCAATCTACATGATAGCACCTCATTAAAAAGCATTGCAGTTAATAGAAGGTTTTAAGACTTTAGTTACATTGTAAATCATTTGTTGATGGTACCATACTCACTATAGGAATTGTGGCATGTTCTAAGGTGATTTTACTAGGGGTGGGCGGAATTCGCGTAATCGCGTTACGCAAATCTCCGCGAAACGGTAAAAAATCTCTGCGAACACGCAGAAATTCCGCGAACACGCGGAATTGCTTGTTTGCGATACTTTTCTCCTGTTCCCGATCGCCGTTGGCGTGCTCGGGGTGAAATATCTCGCGAACACGCATATTGAGAGCGCGAACAAGCAAAAAATTTCGCGAAGTCGCGGAACGCAGATTTTTGGGCAATTTCTCGTTCTCCGAGGAACGCGAAATTACCCAAATTCCGCAAATTCCGCGAACGGAACGGAATTTACCGCCCAGGCCTAGATTTTACCATGTGAAAAAGCCTTCTGCTGGGATATCATGAATCATGTTTGAGAGAAAACTATTTTCACATGCTTTTCCCACAGAGGTTTGGAAGGTGATCTATAAGCTAAACTGAGAGCACATTTTCTGTAAATTCACATTATCTTTCTTAGCCATGTGAGAATGAAGTCTGACATTCTCAGTAAAACATGTACATCCAACAAGGGCAGAGACTGTCAGTTGATTCCTTTGTGTTCTACTGCAGCTTCCCAGAGTGTTCCAAAGAGCAACTAGAGCGCTAACACTCCTACTTATGATAAACGTATGGCACACCTGAAGCCATCTTGATTGGAATAAAGTGGTAACTCTTAAAACATTTAATTTAAAAAGGAACAAAATGAGGGGGTTCATTTTGCCATAGAATGTATGATTAGTGCTGCAGAAAGAAAAATCAGGGCACATTTTGAGTGACTTCTCAAATCCTCTTCTATTTCATTAAAGAATTCTGACATGCAGACTGAAACATGCACTTGCAATACCAGCAGCAGACTTCCCTGATGAGCAGTAGCTTTACTACAGTGATCTAATGAGCAACTAGAGTGCTAACATTCTGAATTTATGGCAAATGTGTGACAAATCTGAATGCCTTCTTCATTGAATCAAAGTAAAAAACTGACAGTATGCCTACTGAGGAGACTGTAGTAAATGAGGAAATTAGGAAACTTCATAACAAGTCTCCCAAGATGGCCACCAGAGACAAAAGAGCCCAAATGTAGCACACATATCACCGAGATGTAGCCCAAGTATAGCCCAATGACAGAAATCCCAGAGTGTTTTAAAGAACAACTAGAGCGCTAACAGTCTTACTTATGACAAAAGTATGGCACACCTGAAGCCATCTTGATTGGAATAAAGTGGTAACACTTAAAACATTTAATTTGCAAAGGAACAAAATGAGGGGGTTCATTTTGCCATAGAAATTATGATTAGTGCTGCAGAAAGAAAAATTAGGGCACATTTTGACTTCTCAAATCCTCTTCTATTTCATTAAAAAGTTCTGACATGCAGACTGAAACACGCACTTTGAATACCAGCAGCAGACTTCCCTGATGAGCAGTAGCTTTACTACAGTGATCTAATGAGGAACTAGAGTGCTACCATTCAGAATGTATGGCAAATGTGTCACATCTGAATGCCTTCTTGATGGAACCAAAGTAAACAAGCATTGAAAATGCAGTAGGGCTCGCTCTCGTTTAAGTTAAAGCAATTCTGTTTGTAATTAGGTGGCTTTTTAGCTTTGCTTTTATTAGTGTTTTTCAAAATTTCATGTACATGACATGCATATATGTATATGTATGCATGCATTTATATTTGTATTTATATAGATATGCAGATTATATATGTGTTTATATATGTATGTATATATATACACACATACATATATATAAATGCATATGCATATATGTGCATATGTGTGCGTGTAGAAAGAGGTAGAGAGAGGTAAAGAGAGGTAGAGGTGTAGAGGTAGAGACGTAGAGGTAGAGAGGTAGAGGTAGATAGGTAGAGAGTAGTAGAGAGAGAGGTAGAGAGGTAGAGAGTAGAGGATGAGTAATAGAGACTAGAGAGTAAAGAGAGAGTAGTAGAGAGAGTAGCAGAGAGTGAGTAGGAGAGAGTAGTAGAGTGAGTAGTAGAGAGTGAGTAGTAGAGAGTAGTAGAGAATGAGAAGTAGAGATTAGTAGAGAGTAGTAAATGTAAAATGTAAATTGATACTTGTATAGCGCACTACTCACCCGCAAGGGTCTCAAGGCGCTTGTACGAATACCGCTGTGGAACCCATCCTGGCTTTCCCTGTGAGGCGTCCACTCCTGGGCACCCCCAAGGTGGAGGCCAGGCATCCTTAGCGTTGTGGGGGCCGTTGTGGAGATTACGCAAGCTATTGCCCAGAGTTGCAGAGTGGGACTCCATGATTGGAATGGTACCGAGGCGAGAATTATCAGGTCCGTGGAATTTTTTAGCCCAAGACCCGCCGAGGCAGGGAATTGAACCCTGGTCCAGGGCTAGACCTCTGCATCAGGGTCTGCCGCTCTAATCATTGAGCCACACTTCTTCACTTCTCTAGTAGAGAGTGAGTAGTAGAGTGAGTAGTAGAGAGTAGTGGAGAGTGAGTAGTAGAGAGTAGTAGAGAGTGAGTATTAGAGAGTGAGTAGTAAAGAGTGGTAGAGAGTGAGTAGTGGAGACTGAGTAGCAGAGAGAGAGTAGTAGAGAATGAGTAGTAGAGAATGAGTGTTAGAGTGAGTAGTAGAGAGTAGTAGAGAGAGAGTAGTAGAGAGTGAGTAGTAGAGAGTAGTATAGAGTGAGTAGTAGAGAGTAGTAGAGAGAGAGTAGTAGAGTGTGAGTAGTGGAGAGTGAGTAGAAGAAAGAGTGAGTAGTAGAGAGAGAATAGTAGAGAGTGAGTAGTAGAGAGTAGTAGAGAGTGAGTAGTAGAGAGTGATTAGTAGAGAATAGTGGAGTAGTAGAGAGTGAGTAGTAGAGAGTAGTAGAGAGTGAGGAGTAGAGTGAGTAGTAGGGAGTAGTAGAGAGTGAGTAGCAGAGTGAGTAGTAGAGTGAGTAGTAAAGAGCAAGTAGTAGAGAGTGTGTAGTAGAGAGAGAGTAGTAGAGAGTAGTAGAGAATGAGTAGTAGAGAGTGAGTAGTAGAGAGAGTAGTAGAGAGTAGTAGAGTAGTAGAGAGTGAGTAGTAGAGAGTGAGTAGTAGAGAGTAGTAGAGAGTGAGTAGCAGAGAGAGTAGTAGAGAGTAGTAGAGTAGTAGAGAGTGAGTAGTAGAGTGAGTAGTAGAGAGTAGTAGAGAGCGAGTAGTAGAGAGTGAGTGGTGGAGAGTGAGTAGTAGAGTAGTAGAGAGTGAGTAGTAGAGAGAGAGTAGTAGAGAGTAGTAGAGTGAGTAGTAGAGAGTGAGTAGTAGAGCGAGAGTAGTAGAGAGTAGTAGAGAGTGAGTAGTAGAGAAGTAGAGAGTGAGTGGTAGAGAGTAGTAGAGAGTAGTAGAGTGAGTAGTAGAGAGAAGTAGAGAGTGAGTAGTAGAGAGAGTAGTAGAGAGTGAGTAGTTGAGAGTGAGTAGTAGAGAGTGAGTAGTAGAGAGTAGTAGAGAGTAGTAGAGTAGTAGAGAGTGAGTAGTAGAGAGTGAGTAGTAGAGAGTAGTAAAGTGAGTAGTAGAGAGGGAGTAGTAGAGAGAGAGTAGTAGAGAGTAGTAGAGAGTGAGTAGTAGAGTAGTAGAGAGTGAGTGGTAGAGAGTAGTAGAGAGCAGTAGAGTGAGGTGGGCGGAATTTGCGGAATTAACCTTCGCAAATTATCGCGAGAATGTTTAAAATTATCGCAAACAAGCAGAAATATCGCAAAGATGCGGAAGTTTTTTTCCGGCATGTTCGCGAGATTTTCTGCATGGTTGCGGGTCGCCAACTTACCCATGTGGTTGCTTGCGGGCGCAGCCATCTTGTTTTGAGTTGTTCTCGCGGTGCATGATCGCGAGAAGAAAGACGTGATCGCGCGACGCATGACGTCACTGCGGGCGCGAACTGTCGCGAGACAGCGCAAATGGCTAAAAACAATACAACATCTCATGGAGAACGTGACCGGATCAAGAAAACTTGTCGGCGAACGCAGGGATTCAGGTAAGGCGATCGCGCGTGCGCGAGAATGTATCATTTTACAGCGCGAGCAAGAAACAAATTATCGCCAAGCTGCGGAAACCGGAATTTTTGACATTTTCGCGCTCTCCGCGGAACGCAAAAATGTCAAATTATCGCAATTTCCGCGAACGGAACGAAATTTTTGCCCAGGCCTAGTAGAGAGTAGTAGAGAGTGAGTAGTAGAGAGTGAGTAGTAGAGAGTAGTAGTAAAGAGTAGTAGAGAGAGAGTAGTAGAGAGTGAGTAGTAGAAAGTAGTAGCAAGTGAGTAGTAGAGAGTGAGTAGTTTAATTTAAAAGGAACACAATGAGGAGGTTCATTTTGCCATAGAAATTATGATTAGTGCGGAAAAAAGAAAATTAGGGCACATTTTGAGTGACTTCTCAAACCCTCTTCTATTTCATTAAAAAATTCTGACATGCAGACTGAAACATGCACTTTCAATACCAGCAGCAGACTTCCCTGGTGAGCAGTAGGTTTACTACAGTGATCTAATAAGCAACTAGAGTACTAACATTCCGAATTTATGGCAAATGTGTGACACATCTGAATGCCTTCTTGATGGAATGAAAGTAAAAAACCTGAAAGTATTTCCTACTGAGGAGACTGTCGTAAATGAGGAAATTAGGAAACTTCAAAACAAATAAGTCTCCCAAGATGGCCACCAGAGACAAAAGAGCCCAAATGTAGCACAAATATCACCGAGATGTAGCCCAAGTATAGCCCAATGACAGAATGTCCCAGAGTGTTTTAAAGAACAACTAGAGCGCTAACAGTCTTACTTATGACAGAAGTATGGTACACCTGATGCCATCTTGATTGGAATAAAGTGGTAACACTTAAAACATTTAATTTGCAAAGGAGCAAAATGAGGGGGTTCATTTTGCCATAGAAATTATGATTAATGCTGCAGAAAGAAAGATTAGGGCACATTTTGACTTCTCAAATCCTTTTCCATTTCATTAAAAAATTCTGACATGCAGACTGAAACATGCACTTTGAATACCAGCAGCAGACTTCCCTGGTGAGCAGTAGCTTTACTACAGTGATCTAATGAGCAATTAGAGTGCTACCATTCAGAATTTATGGAAAATGTGTGACACATCTGAATATCTTCTTGATGGAATCATAGTAAACAAGCATTGAAAATGCAATAGGTCTCGCCCTCGTTTAAGTTAAAGCAATTCTGTTTGTAATTAGGTGGCTTTTTAGCTTTGCTTGCATTAGAGTTTTTCAAACTTTCATGTACATACCATGCATATGTATGCATATATGTATATGTATATGTTTGCATGCATTTATATTTATATAGATATGCAGATTATATTTATATGTTAATATATGTATATATATATACACATACATATATATAAATGCATATGCATATATATATGCATATACATATGTGCATATGTGTGCATGTACAGAGAGGTAGAGAGGTAGAGGTGTATAGGTAGAGGTTTTGAGGTAGAGGGGTAGAGGTAGAGAGGTAGAGAGTAGTAGAGAGAGAGGTAGAGAGAAGTAGAGAGGTAGAGAGTAGAGAGCGAGTAATGGAGAGTAGAGAGTGAGTAGTAGAGAGTTGTAGAGAAAGTATCAGAGAGTGAGTAGTAGAGAGTGAGTAGTAGAGAGTGTGTATTAGAGACTGAGTAGTAGAGAGTAGTAGAGAGTGAGTAGTAGAGTGAGTAGTAGAGAGTAGTAGAGAGTAATAGAGAGTGAGTAGTAGAGAGTAGTAGAGAGTGAGTAATAGAGAGTGAGTAGTAGAGAGTAGCAGCGAGTGAGTAGTAGAGAGTGAGTAGTAGAGTAGTAGAGAGCGAGTAGTAGAGTAGTGGAGAGTGTCAGTCAGTGTCAGTCAGTGTCAGTCAGTCAGTCTCAGTCAATCAGTGTCAGTCAGTGTCAGTCAATCAGTGTCAGTCAGTGTCAGTGTCAGTCAATCTCTGTCAGTCAGTGTCAGTCAGTCAGTGTCAGTCAGTCAGTGTCAGCTAGACCTCTGCAGACCTGGTTCTCTGGCTCTAGAGCAGCTCTACTGACCTGGTTCTCTGGCTCTAAAGCAGCTCTGCTGACCTGGTTCTATGGCTCTAAAGCAGCTCTGCTGATTTGGTTCACTGGCTCTAGAGTAGCTCTGCTGACCTGGTTCTCTGGCTCTAAAGCAGCTCTGCTAACCTGGTTCTCTGGCTCTAAAGCAGCTCCGCTGACCTGGTTTCTCTGGCTCTACAGCAGCTCTGCTAACCTGGTTCTCTGGCTCTAAAGCAGCTCCGCTGACCTGGTTTCCCTGGCTCTACAGCAGCTCTGCTGACCTGGTTCTCTGGCTCTAGAGCAGCTCTGCTGACCTAGTTCTTAGGCTCTAGAGCAGCTCTGCTGACCTGGTTCTCTGGCTCTACAGCAGCTCTGCTGACCTGGTTTTCTGCACTCACGATCCACGCACCCGACTTCGCGAAAATATATTTAAAAATAATATAAGTTCATTATAAGTACAAATATATTATTTTGATGAATATCTTACATAATCTCTTGCCTTAATATGTATATTAAAGACACATAGATATCATTTTGGAACATACAATTTTTTTGCGGGAGTCACGCACCCAGCGCCCCAGCACGTATATGATGTCACGCGGGACCCGCAAATGCGCAAACATCTCGTACCGTAATGCGCATGTGTCGCGAATGCGCGGGAGCAGGAGTCGCAGATTGGTCGCATACCAATCGCGCATATCACGTGATATTAAATGTATATGATGTAACTAAAAAACACTCAGCCGTCGCACACCATTCGCGGATCCTTCATGACTTTTCTAAAATGGCGGCTAGAATGCGCGCACCCACCGTGATGTGTACACTTTGAGTGCGCGACTCCGAATTTTTTTTTTTTTTTTTTTAATGAAAATAATAGAAATATATTAAAATAAAAAATGAAAACAAGAAAATTAATCAATATTTCAGTTTTAATTTAAAAACATTTTTTTTGCAATTTTCAGAAAAATATATAATGTTATTTAATGAATAAAATATTTATAAATAAACAGTTAAGAAACTGTAGAAAATCAGTACAAAAAAATAGATATAACTACTATCACACTTAAGAGTTAGCATTTAAAAAACCTTTGAAATTCACTGAAAAAAACATAGGTTTCAGAGACGTTATAGTTAAAAATTAGCTTTTAAAAATCCTTAGAAATTCACAGAAAAAACCATAGGTTTCAGGGGTGTTATAGTTAGCTGTCCATTTCACTCATACAAAACCATAGAAATTCCTCAGTTATAGTTAGTTCTGCTAACTATAAATCACGCGCCCGCAACGCACTGCTGATGATGTCACATATTGCATCATTCATGACATGGTCAGTAACATCACTGATGACATCACTGATGACTTCTCAAATGATATCACTGAGGACATCACTGATGTCATCATTCACTGAATGTGGTTTAGTTTGAAATTTAAATATGTATTATATATATACCAATCTGTTTTGAAGATTGAGTGGATGTATAACTGTCTGGATGGAGGATTTAGTAGCTGTCTGACTGTCTTTTTAAGTGAGTAATTAAAAGTGTCTCACTTAATACATGGATCAGTGATGTCATCAGTAATGTCACTGACCATGTCATGAGTGATGTAATATGTGACGTCATCAGCAGTGCATTGCGGGGGCACGAGTTATAGTTAGCTGAACTAACTATAACAGGGGAATTTCTAGGGTTTTGTACGAGGGAAATGTCCAGCTAACTATAACACCCCTGAAACCTATGTTTTTTTCAGTGAATTTCTAAGGTTTTTTAAATGCCAATTCCTAACTATAACGCCCCTGAAACCTTTGTTTTTTTCAGTGAATATATATATATATATGTATATATATTCATATATATACACACATATACCAATAACATAAATTTAATTTAAAATTATTAATCAAAACATTAAACTATTTAAGAATCTTCAAACTAAAATTTCCCACTCCAGGCACTACAACAGTAGAGAAAGTGTTGGATAGCGGAGGGTTAAAAATCACGATTTCCACTCCAGTCAGTGCAACAGAAGGGAAAGTGTTGGATAGCTGAGGGGTAAAATGTACTATTCCCACTCCAGTCAGTGCAACAGTAGGGAAAGTGTTGGATAGCTGAGGGGTAAAACATACTATTCCCACTCCAATGGGTGCAACAGCAGTGAAAGAGTTGGATAGCAGAGGGATAACATGTATTGTTCACACTCATAGCAACAGTAGGGAGAGTGTTGAAGAGCTGAGGGGTAAAAAATACTATTCTTACTCCAAAGAGTGCAACAGTAGGAAAAGTGTTGGACAGCAGTGGGGTAACATTACTATTCCCAATTCAGTAAGTGCAACAGTAGGGAAAGTGTTGGATAGTGGAGGAGAAAAATTACTATTCCCACTCCAATGAGTGCAACAGTAGGGAAATAGTTGGATAGCAGAGGGGTAAAATTACTATTCCCACTCCAGTGAGTGCAACAGTAGGAAAAGTGTTGGAAAGCAGGGTATAAAATGTACTGTTACTGGAAAGTGTTGGATAACGGAAAGTGAAAAACTACTTTTTCCACTCAAATCAGTGCATCAATAAGGAAAGTTTTGAATTGCGGAGGGGTAAAATGTACTATTCTCACTTCAGTCAGTTCAAAATTCAAAACAAACAAAATCTCATCAACAGTATTTAAAAAAATATTTGTAAAGGAATTAAAAAAATATAAATATGTTAAAAATTCAAAATAAAAATATATTTATTATTGAAAATAAAAAAATAAAAACATATTATAATGTTCAATACATATCAGAAATACCTACAAATATGATATTAAATAAAATAAAACAAACATTTTCAAACAAATATTTTTTTTAGAAATGATTTATTTAAACAAAACATTTAAATATTACACACATTTAGTCTATTTACTTCCTAGCCTATAACACCACACAACTCACAGCCCACATCGAATATAAAAAACGTTTTTGCATCATTTACATAATTAATTATCAATTAAACATATATTATTAAAAAATTCTAATTAAGCTGTAAGAAATGAATTACACTATTAAAAACAAAATTCAATTAAATAACTAATAGTATTTAACAACTAATTATAAATTAAGTAAAATTAATTTACTCCCCATCCTTCACCTCTATAAACCCAAAACCGAAACACAAAAGAATAAACAATTACCCTAATTAATTATCAATTAATTAATTAACATTAGTTATCAACTAATTAATAATTAATTAAAAATAAATTACTTCCCACCTTATACCACCCTAAAAACCCAACAAGTAAAATTAATTACAAAATTTCCATATGTAATTATCAATTAATTAATATTAATTAATAACTAATTATTCATTCATTAAAAATAAATAACTCCCCACCCTTTACCCCTATAAACCCGACAACCCACACCTAAAATTAATTACATGATTACCATAACTAATTGTCACAAGTAATTATTAATTACACATAATTGAAGGCAAAGCCTCAGGAGGACTCTCAATATTTATCGCAACCCACCTAAGTTGGGAACAAGTACAGGTTGATCTGGGCCAAACATGGGTACAATGAATCAAAGTATCAGCATGGCAGGAACCAATAATACAAAGCAACATCTGTAAAGACAGTCTTTTAATCTGCAATGTGCATATTCTCCAAAGCCAGAAGAGTAAAGCAGGGAAAATGGAGTCATCAACATCATTACTAAAATCGCTGCAATACACTTTTCCCCAAGCTGAAATTATTCTGTCAGGAGACTTTAACATACACCTAATTCAAACCAACAACTATGGTCCACAGTCAAGCTTTCCAAGGTATTGCTCTAGTAAGAGCTAATTACTCTATAACAGACCACCATGAGAAAATATGCCTTGCAGCCCTTGAGAATATTGACATGTTCACTCTTAACGGCCGTCTCCCCCAAGATCAACCACCAGCCACTACTAGAACCTCAAATAAAATTAACTCCATCTTGGATTACACACTCATAAATGTAGAGCTGTTCCAATCGATGTGTAGTTAGCAAATAAAACCTAGAGTAGAGAGCGACCACTTTCCCCAGCTTGTTCAGCTCTGAATACGTCCATGAAGAGCACCTAGAACCAATGATTTGATTGCTCTACTCAGTGTCTACAATTTGAAATGTCTTTCCTGGAATGGAATGGTGATATCAACGATAATGGACTTTACAATCATCTTTATAACTCATTCGCTGGACAATCAATCAATCAATGGTGGCCACTGTGGCAATGTGGGGTGTCCTTAACTTATTACCAACTTCTCACCCAACCATTCACAAAACACCAATACTTCGAGCAAAGGAGCAACTTGGCTCACCAAATCCCTCTTATGAAAAAAAAAAGAACTCAACAAGGTTATCAGGAAACTTCTGAAAAGGGACCCAACTTACAGTCTCTCTGCCAAGCGGCAAATCATTACCCCAAGGCAAACATACAAAAAAGCTATTTGGTTGGCTAACAAAATGCACCAAACAAACATTTGGATACAGCTTCTGCACACAAGCAAAACAAAAAATAACAATCAGTTCTGGGCTGAAATTAATACTCTCGCCAACAGCAACTTTCACCATCACACCGCTGATATATCAGAAGCCGACAGGATAACCCACATTGAAAAGGCCAACACACAAGCGGTAAATAGCAGAACCCAGCCAGCCTCAAATACTCTGATAAGCATGCCAGCAGACAATCCTTCAGAGGGTCAATGGTTGAAAGAAATCCAAGTCCAGAAATCCCTAAAGAGACTGAGATCAGATGGGGCCCCAGGCCAAAATAGTCTTCTAAATGCTTTATTTAAGCACAACCAAACCTTTTGGGTCTCGTACCTCAATCCACTGTTTAACTATGCTTTTACTACCAATACCATTCCTGTATCTTGGAGAGGCAGCGTACTCTACCCCATTTTTAAAGCAAGTAGTAGGTCCAATCCACTGAACTACAGACTGATCATGCTCATCAATGTCGAAGCCAAACTGCATGCCTTCAACCTACTAACAGACCTTGAGGCCTGGGCTACAGCTAGCAACATAACTCTGATTACTCAAATGGGATTTAGAGCCAGTATGAACACCATGACCAACGTCCTTGCCCTTAGCTTCGTCATTGAAAAAGCAATGTTAAAAAACTCTAAATAATACACCTAAATTGTCGACCTAAAAGCAGCATTCAACATGGTCCAGAGAGAGCGTCTGGGGGTGGGGTGCACCTCCAGAGCTATTGGAGGCCATAGTCAACTTATACTCAAGACTTGGGTTCAAGTTAAAATTGGCATGGGTGATAGAACAACTAGTAAGATCCCCACACATACTGGCTTAAAGCTTATTTAAAATTTACATGGCAGACTTTGATGCAAGATTATCTGAAATACAAAGGTCCGATTGGAATTTGGGTTATTTTGCCAATACCGGGTAAGGATGGCCACACTTATCAAACTGTGTTGGAAAATGAGATGTGCTCCACCTGATTCACTGGCTGTCATGTGCTGGTCAGAAATGAAGAACCAGCACACACATAAAAGCGACTGGCCAACCCTTAATCCGTCTAAAGTCTGGGGCCTAAACATCAGTTTCACTGCATTAAAAACATTGTTAGCAAAGCAGCTAAACTAGAAGCCTGGACAAGTGACAAAGCTGAGATGGCTCCCAAAAAGCATTGATGGTCGGTTCTAAAAACCTACACAAATTGGGGCCCACAACCCTACCTCACAAGTTTTATATCTTCATCTGTCCAACACATCCTGCTCCTAATCCATCTGGGTGCCTTTCCATCAAAAGACCAGGTCTCAGCCTGGAAACAAATCTGGTTGGACCTTTACTGTCAACTATGCAGGCACTTTGAAGAGAGCATATTACACTTCTTGTGCATCTGTCTCCCCGTCAGCCAGCTCAGGCAGAAATTGCTATGGCCAGCTCTCTGGTCCCTGCAGATAAGATCCTGCCACCACACTGTGATGACACTATTGAACAGTCAGTCCCTCCAGCTCTCTTGCAGGCCACCCAAGTTTCTATTACAAGTTCACAGACTGTCATTAGCGCAGTTGGGGCACTGTGTGGGGTCCTTGAGTTATAGTTTAGCCTACGACATGCCACCTTATCCATCTGCTATATGGCATCTTGCTAAAAAAAAACTTGCATTGCATCTTCGTAACTGTCGGTATTCTCAGTCTCTTCATGGTTTAATCTGCTTTTTAATATATTTATATCTTATTTTTGTCTTTTTTAAACAAAAGGCCAACTGTGACAACTTTGTGGTTTATCCGTCACATTATATACAGATTGTAATATTGTATTGGACCGTTTCCTGTTGCAATAATTTTAATTCATCTATTTTACTACTACTACTACCACTACTACTACTAAAAAAACTTTTTTTTTAAAGAATGAGCAGACAGATGGATGAAATGGTGATAGACTGAATGTTGAATGAAAGGCCGACTGGATGACAGATTGTAAAGGTGAAATGGTGGTTATCAGTGGGTAGTTGGAGGATGAAAAGATGAATGGATAGATGCTTGGATGAAAGAGACAAGAGAGCTCTTTAGGGGAGGGTCACAATGATTTGCTAAATCTGCTTGGCGCCATAAGAGTTTTGGTTCAAAGTGGGTGGTATGTTCATTTTCTGGTTACTCCCTTGCCAGGCCCCCTGCGTTATCGATATTTCCCCCAGGCAAAATTGCTGTCCGGTAAATCAGAAATCCCAGGCTGGGCTCCTCAGCATTAAGAGTAATTGGGTGTTCGTACTGAGGGGTAAAGGCGACCCATCGAGGTCATTCGTATTAAAGTGCTAAAACAGCAAGATCAGAAAAGTGGTGATCAAATCAATTAAACCTTCTAAGTAGTAAAGCTGGGCAACTGAATGATTATTTGTACTCTTTGATGTTCTGTACGATGATACTCTAGTATTTTTTATAAAGTGTAAAAAAACGCTAAATCATTCTTGGATGACACAAAACTTGCGTAGACTTGTAAGACCAGTTGTTTTTAAGTATGATTTTGCCCTACAGTACATAGTGTCATTCAGACTGGTGCTGAAATTCGTTAAAGGAAAAATAATGGAAGAATTATTTTAGAAAAACGGAAGCAAGCTAACCTTGTTTCATCGTTGTTTTAATTCAAATCGGTGCAATTAACATACTTTATGATGTTTCATTGTGACTGCATCACCTGTAAAATAATGACCTTAAATAAGAATAATGTTAAAAAGGGCAGTTCTATGGTAACCCTCCGTGTAGCTTTCTTTTTAACATCATTTTAATTTAACAACCTATAATGAAGTGGATAACCTTTAAGTTAAAATATATTTTTGGAAGAGCCGCTAAAGAAGAACATTTAGGCTAAAAAGCTATGTGAAGAAAAGGTTCTAAATTTATTTCCAGTTAGTGAGAAGTAATTATTTCTAGAAATAAAGAGCCTTCTTTCACAGAGCTCTGGCATCGTTAGAGCCATTTCTATTTTAGTGTTAGCTTTAAGTTATGCCACTCGGATACACGAAATTCTTCCACAGTACGCCTGGGTCAGTTTATCTGACTAGTACTGCAGCACAAATGAGGGCCGACCATTTCTATTCTCCATTTGTCCTTGTTTTTACTTCTTTCTCTTACTACATCTTTCTGCCTTGTGTGTTTTCCCTCTCTTGTTCAGGGCCTAAGCCTGATTAGGAACAAAATAAGCACATGTCCCCAAAAATGAGTTTCAGGGGACCCTCAGCTGCAAAACCGCCTCTTTTTGCGCACAAGTACTGGAGATGGGGCAGTAGCCACCAAAAACAAAAGGCGGGTGTAGGGAACACATGATAGGGGTCTCAGGAGGGGGACGCCCAGGGGGGTGTTAGAATATTTTAAAAAAATTAAATAACTTATAGTAATTTGCCGGCCGCCTCCAGCGTCGCACTTCCTTGTCCCAGCAGACACTGGGACAACCACGTCACAGACTTCCATTCAATCCCGCGCTGCTCTCCTGCTAGGAGAGCAGCGCGGGGATTGGCCTGAGGAGGCAGAAAAGATGCTCTGCTCAGGTCAGGAAGTCTCTGGGGTTTCTCCATCTGGACTGTACAATGCAGCCGGGCTGGAGAAACCTAAGTCTGCATGAGTGTTTTGGTTGGCCTGAGACGGCCGGCCAAACACATATGCACATTTAGGGAGTGCACATAGGACTCCTCTTGCCGCGCCCAGGCCTCCCTGCACAAGTTGGCTCCAAATGAAAAATAAAATGATGCCAGAACATCGATGTATTTTTCATTTACTTGCTCTGAGTCAGGCAGATGGGGGGACGCTCCTCCGCCATTTCGGAGGAGCTGCGGCTGGGCAGCACTCACAGACTGTGGTAGAAAATAGAGGGGACAAAATATGGAAAGATCACAATATCTTAACCATAATATCATGAGACAAAATATCGAACAGGTAAATGTACAGAGGGAGGTAAGTATTTACTCTTCGTAATTCCACATCTACAGGTCTTGAAAATTATGTATCACCAAATTAAGTTTATGTGGAGTTAAAAATAGATAATGTATACAAAAGTACCTTTTGATATTTTGTCCCACTATATTCTGGTCACAATTTTTTGACAATTCAATATTTTATATTCGATATTTCCAACCTACACCGCGCTCTTGCATACTGGAGCCTCTAATATTATCATGGGCTACGTACTATGACAGCATTTTGGTGATTAAAGTTAATGTTATCACAGCATTATGTTTATTTTTCAGTCTTTTGAGAAGACCCAGATGCAATTTTAAGTACGCTAAAGTCATTGGAGTGATATTGATAATTTCACAGAGGCTACTCCATTACTCCACATTTTCTAATTTTGGGACGAAATTTTAACATGAGATGTATTGTTGGGCAATTTGTGAATGTCGTACCACACCATCTTATTCTTAACTTTTATAGAGGTGAATAATACAGGAGAGATGTACAGGAAGACTCGTACATTCTCAGACTGCATAATTGACCCTAGACTTCAATTGAACCCAGGCAATGATTGAACAAACATATCAGCATATAACCATTAATGAGATAGAATGTCTTACTTCCCAAACTTGTCAGTAGTAAATAGAAATAGAAATAGCTTTATTCGATTTAAAAGTAAATCATAAAAGCACAGAAGTAAAATACAAATTTACATTAAAAAGCAATTTTAACATATACTGCTGATCTAAAATACATCAATTCTGCATGCTCCTACCTCAAAATTTCAGTTACACATAGCTTTCCAACATGTAATAAACTTTTTTTTAAAAGGGCTACATACATTACAATCAATTCATTTTCCAATTGTTGTAGCATTAAAAATGCTACACAGCATTGTCTTAAACCTGAAGTTTTTAAAATAGGTAAAATAAACCTTTTTCTGGGGATGGAGTAAAACTTGCAGAATAAAAGAATATGAAGCGTTGATTGTCTTGACACATCGACGCAGGGGCAGGTGTCCAAATTTCTAGACCAGTCATTTATGGTAGGAAAGCTACCGAGCCTATGAAAAATGCCCAAGTGGAACCGTGTCAATAACATACGATCAAAAACTTCCTATCACCTGGACCAAATATGGTTGGATGTCCAAACATGATAGCCTCAACTGATTTCCCATAACAGTGGGTTTCGCACTAAACCATCTTTTTGATTGGAAAAATGCAAAACATTCGGCTTTCAATACCTTTCTAGAATTGGATACATTAGTGTCAGGTCTCTCAAAATATTCAGAATGGCCCATTTCACTCGTTATTTGCTTAATATACCTAAACCAGGGGATAGAAGAAACTTTGTCCATTCTTAAACAATCTTTGAAAATGTCACGATTAAAACTGGTCTCATCTGTCGCTCAGACCTTATGCCATAACATAATAGGCTCAACCTTAACCAGATCTGTTACAAATGGTAGGCCAAGCTCCAAGTGGCAAATGTAATTAGCAGTAGAACCTGGAAACGCTAGCAGATATCGTAAGAAAGCATTTCAGTCATTTGCAATTGCTGCACATCCGTGAAGGCCCATATTCCTCCACCATACAACGCTGTCGTCAGACACTTTGATTTATAAATAGGTAACAATTCAGGCACTGGTCTACTCCCTAATTATCTGGCAACATTTATCACAACACCCGCAGCTCTAGAGAGCGACAAGTTCCTAGCAAGAACTGCAGGGGACCAGGACCCCTTGCTATCAAAGTTAATCCCTAAATACGACAACCTTTTACTGCTTTCAATTTTTATATTATCTATAAAAATGTTGCAGCCCTTAACATTCTTCTTCCCATACTTCATAGAATGGGGTTTGTAGCATTCACTTTCAAACCTCTAGATTGCATAAAAGAGGCAAAACTATTAACTCTTTGCAGACCTAATGAGGTTCTTGTCATTAAAACCGCATCATCTGCGTATAATAAAACCGGTACTGGGCCATTATTAATACAAGGAAGGTCCTGACACTGTTCTGTTAAAAACTGTCCAAGGCCATTAATTTATGAAGTAAAAAGAAAAGGAGCGAGCACACAACCCTGTCTCATTCCTTTTCTAATTGGAAACTTGGCAGTGCACTCACCTACTTTTCCGAACCGAACTCTCCCCCCTGCATCTTTATATCATTCTCTCATGAAATGTATGAGTGGGAGGTCAATTCCCATCTCTTCAAGAATGTCCCACAACCTATTATGCTTCAAACAGTCAAAAGCTGAGCTAAGGTCAACAAATACCATATAAAGCTGTTCCTCCTTAGCCTGTGTGTATTTACTTATTATAAGACTTAGGTTTAACCCCTGTTCGATGGTTCCAAGACCTGTTCGAAACCCATACTGAAATTTTGATAGGACGGCAGCATCATCTGTCCAGTTTTGTAACTTGTTTAAGACAACCCGTCCTACCACCCTGAGGATAGAATCCAGCAGGGATATTGGACGATAACATGCTGGGTCATTTTGATCCCCTTTTTTAAAAATTGGGATCAATATTGACTCGGACCATGAGGGGATCAGACCTTGCTGACAACAAGTGTCAAGAACGTTGGTTAATAAAGGGACCCATATGGAAAGATTAGATTTATACACGTCTACAGGGACTCCGTCTGGTCCTGGAGCTTATCCCGATGCACTAGCATTAATGGCACATACTACCTCTATCTAGCGGGAGCAAGGTGAGCTGTGCGTTTCTGGTAACATCAGATATATATCCGAATCTATATCACCTTCTCTCTGGATCTTATTATTGTCACTATATAGGGTAGTAAAATGTTGCACCAAACTATCCTCGCTTATTGCATTTACTACTGAGGGAGTATCGTTTGGACCCAGAAAGGGAACAATAACTGTTTTCCAGAAACCAATGTTATCTCTCCTTAGACAAGCGTCATGCAATGCCTGCCAAGCATCCTCCCTTAATTTTTCCTTTCATGCTTTAAGGGCACGCCTGTACGTACTTCTAGCCTGTTTAATTTCAGTGGGACTTCTGTCCTTCGTATGTAATACTTTCTTCAGATTTGAATAGGCCTTTGTACATGACTGATCTTCCGCTCTTTCTGTGCTGATTCCACTCTTAATACATTTTTAATCCCACTCGTCATATGGCAAAAGGCATTTATAAGAGCGTCCTACCTCTCCACCTCACTTAGACACGCCGCAAAATCCTCTTTACATAAAACAAAAAGTTGTTCCATAAAAGCAGTTGAATCAACCTTATTCCAGCTCAAAGAGTATCCTTTCATACTGGTAAGATTGATGTCAAAATCATATTGGGCTGTGACCTCCCTCTTTCCTTTGGTGGGTCTTACCAGATCAAAATCAAGTAGCATATCTATTTGAAACCAAAATAAAGTCTATTATGGAGTTACAGCCTCTATCGTTATATGAAGGTTTAAAGGGTATTTGAGGTATACACACATCATTAGCGAAACCCATATCGAACTGGGAGGCAATTAGATTCAGCAGGTCCCCTGCCACGGAATGTATAAAATGTACCTGTTCATCTTTCCCATCATACGATAAACCACATATACCCCGTCCCGTCTTTTGACACAGAACATGATTAAAGTCCCCACCCCATAGCATACAAACATCATGCAGCACACAACCTGAATTTTGCTAAGCTCCTTTTGCAGGTTCTTTAAAACAATAACTATCTTCTCTTTAGGGATGTTGTTATAAAAATGTATCATAGCCACACCAAACGTTTTTCCCACTTGGATTAGTAAAATCTGATAATAGGGTGTCGAAATTTTAAGACTTATCTTATTCGCACCAATGCAGTTGGAAACAAATATACAAAGGCCACCCTTATTTCTTCCATGGTCCACTATGACTGCTGGCAAATGAAATGTTCGAAACCCATTAATATGCTTTTCCTCCACCATCCAGGTCTCTTAGAGGCACAATATATTAGCCGTCTTAACAAATCTTAACCATTGGGGATCATCAATTTTCGACGATAACCCTGCAACATTCCAGAATAATATTTTACACGCAAACAGGGCTTTAGATAATTCACCAGGTGCTGTTCTAGCAATGACAACACTATTTACATCAATTGGCCAATTATCATGCCCCACCGAAACAGGTAATGCTTCCACAGAAACTATGTGTGCCTCTCAACCAATACCCGGATTCACAGGATCTAAAAAAGGGCACCTTGGGACACTTCTTACATCTGTTATGCCTTAATCTGCCTCCCTTTTTGTATACATCGTTCGTTAGCCACAATCGGTCAATCTATATCCTCAAGTGAGGGAAGAATATCAAAGCGATTGCGAACCGGGACATTATAATAACACAAAGCATTTATCATTGTTTCCCCCCTCTGAATCATGGATTGGCTGACATTGTGTGGTTGATAAAAGAAACCTAGAGGCAGAACATTAATGCCCATATGTGGGTTCCCTGCCCTTGATAAAACAGCCTGGACTTAACATGGGTCACTAAAAGTCAGAACAACACAGTCTGCCTGTAGGAATTTAAAGTCTCGCCCTACCCAAGCCACTCGTCTGACCATTTTACATTTTAAGAAAAGGGCATCTGTCAGTCCAGTTTTGCCACCTAGCCAGTATAGAGATTTATTACGTAATGACTCCCATGTTTCAGCCACTTGAGGGGATAAACTTGGGACATTAGCCAGTATTATTATATAAGGTGTTTCTGCAGGAGGCAACTCCAATACATTTTTACTCATGATTTACTTGGTCAGAAAGGGTCGTACTGAGCACTCTCCTGTAATATCGGCTTTTCCGACGATGTCCCTCTAATAATTCTCTGTCTCGTATCTTGATTGCTCCTTCATTAGTGGTGGAGGGGCCACCAAAATTCCAGAGGGCGCCCCATGAATCCCATGTATTGTATCGATACTCTGTGGTATGTTCCTGGTATGAGATGATTTAAACTCATGTAAAATATCTGCTACTTTAAGGCCAATCTTGTTGTTTTGATTTTCATTATACGTAGTTTTATTTTTCGGACTACCTTCTATGACCCCTAATCTAGCCGTTATTCTGGTCAATGCGTCATCCATAAAACTATGTAAATCATCTAATTTCTTCAAGATTTTTTCAAGATCAACCGTCTGACCAAGAAGCAATGTATTAGCTGAATGTGTCATAAAAACAGTTTCCCTTTTTCCTTGATCCCCTTTAGCCTGTTTACTAGTACTCTTCTTTTTCCTCATTACGCCTTTCTTACTTATTTGTGGTGTCACTTCACAAGACCCCTCATGAGGCTCAGGATTAACAGAAGTAACTTCATCTGGTTAAGAAGATTTATAATGTGGCATTCAGTTTTCTTTAAATATGCATGTGTCCTGGGGAAATGCTAATTCAAGTAGAAAAAGATCCATTACTACACTCTTACGGTTATTTCAAAGACTGATTGGAGCCACTGGAAGGAATGTCGCTCACCACATATTAAATAGTACTGGCTATTGAGCTTAACATATCAAATAGAAATACTGCACAAAAGTAAAACCAAACCCATACAGACGCAATACTCACAATGGTTGATGCAGAATGTAGACCAGGTTGACCTATCACAATTGTTGCTAGAATTAAAGGAGGATTTAGAGGTGTCTCTCAACAGGAAGGAACTATGGAATAAACTTGAGGGTATTCGGCGGTGAAAACCTCAAGATACCTATGGGCTCTCAATGGAATTTTATCAAAGTGTCCTAATGGTCTCTTGGCCCGGCTCCTGGAATGCTGGGTAAAGGTCTTTGAGGCCGATCACCTAATTGACTTGATGAGAGAGGCCATCAAAAGTCCCTAATCCTGACTCCAATGATTTCAAGTTGAAAAGACCACTGTTAATGAAAAGTATAGATATAATATTTGTCATTAAACCAATTGTGGAGAGTGTCATGAGTGAGGTTGTTATGATGGTTTGCCATGACCAATCTGATTTTTTCACCACAGAAGCTCAATAATGAACCTGCACAATTTGGCTCCTGAGAAATTCTTCAGTGGGATGAGCGAGGGAGACTATTGTGGTTGCATTACTAGACATTAAAACTGCTTTATATACTATCTATTGGTAGTTCTTACTTCGGTTGCTGGAAGTATTTAATTTTGATCCACATTGCAAGGGCACTATAATATGACACTATTTGCAGACAAAAGTAGGCATGAGTATTGGGAGATTGATATCTGAAGATCAGAATTGGTTCGGGGCACCCAATAAGTTTGCCTTCCATCATCATTTCTACTTGCCTTGGCCAGGAAGCCAATGGCCAACACAATACATTGGAAGATGTCTTTTTAGTGCATGAAGATATTATTCACATGGTGCAGATAACAAACTTGTATGCTTAAAGATCCCTGATACGGCTGCCCCACATATGCCTGAGTAATTGGACAAATATGGAGACTTTTTGGGCATCCAAACAAAGTAGGCTAAACTACTTATGAAGATACTTTATTGTTTGATTATTTAAATCATAACAATCCTTATAAAAGAGACAAAGCTTAAAAAATTATTCAAACATTTTTCACTGGACTGCTCGCATCATTCTCAATAAAAGTAAGACACAAAAATTATTTAATGAAGGGTGACCTTCGCTTAAGTGCAAACACAAGGTGGAAAAGTATCAATAAATAGAGTTAACAAAAGTAAAGGTCCCTTCTAAAAACAACAGGTAGACCAACAAACTGGAAAAAGTGCAGCGTAGCACCATCGGAAGTACATGTTCGTGGGCCAGTGAGAAATCAAAGAGTGTTAAACAACTGGTGGGCTTTGGAATGTGTTATCCGACAATTCAGCCGTGGTTTGCTGAATGGGTTCTCAAAGTCATATTTAACTTGATCTGTTTTATGGCCTCCCAAATTTAGTATAAAATTCAGAGTTCCAATAGTCAAAAGCAAATCGTTGTTGTCACATCTTTTCCTCAGCCACACAACTCAAAATTTCATGGGCCCATTGACAAGATTCTGCTGTTATCGGGGGGCACAGACTTCAAGTATAAAGGATAGATTCAAGTTCGATTTTGTGAGGCTAGGCCAGGGTACACCAGTTTTCCTGGAAAGCAGCTTAAATAATGTACCATTGTTATGTCCGCCTGTGTTTGTTTCCTAGTTTTGACACAGTACCGAAGATTTCTGATTGAACTAACAATATACAAGATGGACGAAGAGTGTGAAGCTGATGTTTAGAGGCATGTTCCCTGGGTTCAATGCCACAATAATACCCTGCCTGCAAGAACAGACTCCCAATATATTCTACTCAGGCCCCGGTTTTGATCTACGCAGGGTCATCAGGGCTGGGCAGAGACATATAACATGCTCCAAAGACTCGATGATTTCCCGCAACACCTGCACACAAACTCGTCTGATGGACGCCGCCAAAAGGGAAGATGTTTCAAAAAATGCCACTAACCAAGTCTAAGTGCCAGGAATCTCTGTATTAAATACACGGGGTATGTACAAGCAGATATGATGGAAGATAGGCCAACTGATAAGAGTTGATTACTGCCCATGCCTGCTTGCATTTGGTAAGGGTCACCTTGTCAGAAGAGTAGGAACACAATTGGGTGCGTTTCTTAATACTTATTTTGAAACTTCCGTTACTTGGGTTAAGGTTCCACAGGTCACATGCTGATAATTCCTGCACACATTCATAAAAGAACTGACTGTGTGACCCACCAGGATTGCTGGAGCTGATGTCTAACCATAGCAGGGACTCGAGAGAACCAGCTCTGGCCTGCATTAAATTGTGGCATAATTTTAATTGAGCACCCAGGCTTAGCATTTCGGATTTTAGGAGGCCTAGCTCTAATTGGATCTGAGCTGCAGACGCAGTTTTTGGCAGTTGAAGAACCTTTTCATAGATCCTACTCACATATTGGTTTAGTGTAGAGCTGAGTTTATCTAGGGAAATTTCAAAGCCATACGACAAAGTGGGTCCTATTTTAGCTCACATAACTTCCAACATTGAAGCTAGGCTTGGACCTGTCAACTTTTTGAAAAGTTTATAAAGGTTAATTTGATGGTGATGTCACTACGATGCTTAACAGAAGTGTCCCTAGAGTCACTGTTAATCCCCAGGTTTTTATATTATTTTCCTACTGAGAGTTCAGAGTTGTTGTATGACGAATAACCACCTCTGGAGCACTTCCTGTCAAATATGACCACTTGGGTTTTCTTTAAATTTACCTCCAGGGTGTTTATGGCGGTATAACTGTATAAATTATTTAGCAGTCATTGCAGCTCAACTCTCTTAAGGCTGAGGAGGGCAAGATGGTTTGCATACAAAGGATTGCTGAACTGAACACCCCTAATCTTGAACACCTACATTCTCTCTTGAAGCTAAGACTAACAACGATGCAAGCAAGTTTCCAGATCTAGCCCAGAGTTGACAGCCTAAGGAATTGAAACACCTGTGCTGATGATCATAAGGATAATGTAGTCCTGAACATCAGTAAATTCCTGGATGTTATAAATCGCTCAATCTCCTTCAGGACAATTTTGCAATTTTCAATTTTCATTCATGTAGCATGTATCACTAAGAAAAATTGTAGTACTTTTCTGGTGTCCTTATGCTTTTCAAAGTGTTATGTGCTTGTTGGCAAGGTTGATATTAAGCAGTGCTAACAATGGTGCTACTACTTAGACTTTCAACAGCAACATGCTGCCTGTGATGCGGCCAGCTGTCTCACCCAAACAACAGAAACATTTATTGGCTGGTTGTCATGACAACACTACTTTAAGGTACCTATTCATTGCCACCAGGCAAGCATGACCACATACTGTCTTATTTAATTTAGTTGCAGAGTTTGATCTGGATTTGGTTGTGAAAAGGGTGATGAATAGAGTCAATTTTCAGATGGGACCTATTAAGTTTCCTCAGGCTGTGGGCAGAGTATAAGGCTTCGTGATGGATTGGCGGTGTATGTCAGATGATGGGAGGTTTTTTAATATGGTAATAACTAGATATCAGTTTGGAGTACAGACAAGTAAGTTCCCAGTGTAAGCTACACTGTTGAAGTCAATTCAAATTACCTAGGAGGGCTTCCCTCCCAAAACTGGATCTGCTGACAGGAGATGGCAGACTGATATGCTTTATGTCCTGCATTGTGAAGGTATGTTGCCTTACAAGTGGGAGAGGGATATGGGGCCATCTTACTGATTCCGAGTGAAATATGGCTCTTGCTAATAATAAAAGGGAAATAAACTATGCCCAATTCCAGTTCATTGAAATTATTTTTTACATAGTCTATCTTGTACCTTCAGTTATACTCACAGGACCTGATTCACAGAGGTAAAGTTATACTTTTGAGTAAGTTTACACTTTTGAGAGAATGTACTACATTTGCAGTTAGTTCCTCGCTACAAATTGCCAACCACTGGTACTGCAGCACTCTCCCATAGAAAATAGTGGAGGTAGGGACTTTAAATAAAACTCAAATTGTTACATTATTTTTTAAACTCTAAATCACTCATTAAATATTGGATAGTTAATTAATCCAATCATTTTTATTTATTTTATTTTTAACAATTTTAAATAATTTGATTTAATGTTACATTATTTTCCATGGAGTTTTATGTCCCTACCTCTGTTATTATTAAGCGTTGGTGGAGAGCTTTGCTCCTCCCACAGAGTGTGCGGAGTGTTGCCTACTCCGCCAGCCGTGGTTGGTAGTAGGAGTAACTGCAGGGCGGTGACGTGGGGAGGGGGGTAGTAAACTATGGACTCCGGAGGTTTACAGGTAAGTTAACATATAAATTAATAAAACGAATTTAGTTGCGTGCACAGCATCGCATTTGGGGATGCAGTGCACGCAACAAAATTTGTTTTAATAATTTATATGTTAACTTACCTGTAAACCTCTGGAATCCATAGTTTACTACCCCCCACCCTGCCCCTCCCCCTCCCCACGTCACCGCCCTGCAGTTACTCCTACTACTGACGGCGGCTGTACTCCGCGCTTCGCGAATAGGCGGAGTAGGCAGCACCCCACACACTCCGCGGCGCAGCAGAGTTGACACCAGCCCCCGCCTCCCACCCGCCCTATTAACAATAGTTATAGAAGCAATTGTCATCAAGACGTGGCGATGGAGGATGAGGGCAGCCCGGGGACGACGCAGCTCAGGTAAGGCGTTTTTAATACTTTATATTGATTTTTAAGCTGCTATAACTATTGTTAATAGGGCGGGTGGGAGGCAGATGGCGCGTAGCAGAGCTACGCGGAGTGTGCAGAGATTGTTTAAACCTCCGTGGTGCTCCACGTAGCCTCGCTATGCCCACTACGCCCAGGTTAGTTATTATCTATGGGAGATGTTGCCTTATCAGTGGTTGGTCATGCCTTACTACAAAAGTGTAAGTTTCTACAAAATTGTAAGTAACTGCAAAAGTGTAGTTTGTGAATAGCAAAAATTAGTAAACCTACTCAAATGTACAGTTTGTGAATCAGGACCTGAGTTTATTTGAGTAATAAAGAAAATTGCCCAAGATTTCCAGCTAGAGTACCTGAATTTCTACTTATGATTTGGCCATGCTTAACTGTGACAGCATATTGGAAACAAATGTTGGTGTATTTACTGACAGCTGGAGGCAATTTAATTACAACCTCCATGTTCCTTACACCCATTTCCCAAAGGGGGAAACATACAATATAGACATTTCGTTTTATGCTTTCTTCTCACCAGAAGACACTTATACAATAGCTATAGAGCTCTGGCCCATCTATAATCTGTGAGGTCAAGACTTTCAAATGAAGTTGAGTATGGAGGAGATTAACAATGCCAGTGTTAGGACAGGTAATAATCTGGTAGATAATTTACAAGACTGGGGCAAGAAGGCTGCCATGATGAAGGCCAAAGGGGACTTTTCATATCATCATCCTAATGATGCTGTCTTTATATGCAGAAGTGTGCCGGGGGTTGCCTTGCCACATGTTAATCAACCGTGTTGTCTCTCTCTGCAGTTGTTATGATTGTGGAATGTACTACTTCAATTCTGAATTGCTCTGCTCTTACTTGTTGTGAATGTATTGTTTATCCTGTTTTTTCTTTGTATATAGCCAATAAAGATGTTTTTACATATCAACTAGGAGCAAGAATAAAGTTAATTCGCCCACTAGTTAGATGTTTTTCCTCACTAAAGTGCTCCTACGTAACACGCAAGTCATAGCACGCCTCAACCCGCAGCGGGTTGAGATGGCCCCAATGATGAAGCATGTCACTGTGGGGAAACCCCGGTGAGTGACGGGACTCAGGAAAGGACAGCTTTCCTTTTGTACCAGATTTTCTAGCTCTAACCGAGCAAAAATCTACCCCTACTACTAGGTCCTCTATCCAAGATTTCGGATTTTTTGTATGTTTATAACTTGAACAGGAGGGTGGACCTAGCTTATTCCTCTACCTCTCCCCCTTCTTTTGATTTTAAAAAGTCTTAAACAGGTTCTTAGCATACTGTGGTCACCAAAACAATTGTTTGAGTCATAATTCAGAACTATACATTGCCAACGCATGGGTTTATTGCTTCCCAGTTTAGAGTGACCAGCCCTAAAAAGTAGTATATGTCCTGACAATCAAAGATGAAAAGAGACTAATTCTAATGTTCATTTCAGTGTCTCAGTGTGAAAAATGGCTGATGAAAGTGAAAGAGGAGTTATGCAAGGTTCGGGCTATACTTAGTGATTCAACTGGGTCATTTATAAAAACAGAATGAGAGGGCAGGATTAACAACAGTCCTGTGGAATTTCAAGCACATCTTCAACTCCTCTGTGGATATATCCTTGAACAATTTGTATACTTTAAAATCCATTGTTTTCATTGCCTACACCAAATAAATAAATCACTGTAGAGAAAAACCCAATTTCCCATGTTAATACCTGTCAAATATACCTTCCAACCAGAGGTTAGTCGTGGCATCCTACTTCAGAGGTAAACTGTAAGGATGTTCAGGTCTGCCTTCAAATCTATGAAAAAATAAGCTTAGGAAGAGAGCAACAACTCTTAAAAGTTGCCTATTAATTAGACAGCATTTAGCTTGATGAGCAAATTTGATTCACTGTATGTTTTATGTTTATCATCAAAATATGCATATTAAAACTTGAAAACTCACACAAAATATATAACACAGATGCATTGTTTAAAATCTCCTCAAAGTATATAATAGGAAGGTGCTAGAAATTTTAACACCCTTAATAGCTGCAAAAATCCACAAGTGAGACGGAAAATCCCATAAGTGTTAATTGCAACCTTATCCCTCAGTGGGGCTACTGTTAGTCACATATCCCTCGCATCATTAGAGTAAGCAGAATCATAATCAGTAAGATGTTACGAAAGACTGTAACTGGAATGAAGCCAAAAACACTTTCTGCTGCCTCCATTATAAAGGGTAGTTCAAGTGTGTCAGATCCTAGCCCAATTTGCTTCTCCAGAAATCTCAACATCAGAATATCGTCCTTGGCCTTTGAGGTACTTGACAGAATAATAGTACATGAAATACTGTCTTAGGCATAGTCAAACAACAATTGCACATCATCCTACCAAATTTCATTGTATTCACTTGCCTGCATTTCATGAAAAACAACCCTGAATGGTTGTCTCAGTTGGACATATTTGACCACCCATAGCTACACCCAAATAGGAAGGCATGTCAGTTCTTTTTTCTATATGTAGAGATGAGCTAGTTTTAACCCTTATGAGCTTTTCTTTTCTTTAAAAGAGGCCAAGTGGATACACCTTTTCAAATCAGCTTTACCTCAAGAGATGGAGACCCTACTATCAGTAAGCTGATTTCATATTTACAACCTTGGGTCTCAAAGGCCAGAAGCAACTCTATTCCCTCTCTAACATCACACTTAAAATGTTTCTTGTTGCCAATTGCAAAACTTCCTCATCAAGACTTTCCAAAAATATAATTGTGGCTGCCTTAGCTTCAGCTCAAAAACTGCAAAGGTTATGTCCAGATGCAAAGCTTGGATTGGCATCTTCCTTCAAGGCAGTCCCAGGCTTTTGTCTGACTGTAGATTCCATGCCAGAGTTTTATAAAAAACTGTGGAATACCAGTTGTCTCTAAGCTCACAATATGTAGATCAGTGACAGCCCTCTGTGTACCTCACTAAAACATTTCAAACCATACCTTGTAGTGACAGTCATGTTCTCAACATAATCAAAGTGTAAGTTCAACCAGAGTAAGGAATACAAAATGACATACACACGGATATCCATCACTGAAAACTTGGTTTGTTCTCTCATTACTGATGAGATTGTTGGTGAAAAGTGTCTTTCAAACTGGACAACTGCGGCAGCAGACCAATTGCAGCCTGGCCTTGAAGCACCACACCATCTGCTTGAAACAGAGTATTAATCTGTTTTCCAGGATACGGGGGGGGGGGGGGAATATTACCTCTGTACACCAAGGGCAAATCAGATAGAAAATGCAGCGACAACAAAGGGGTGAAAACTCTTCCTGATCAGTATTCTGCATGTGCCATTGACCCCTCACCAAGATATATTTGGGCTGAATTCATTGAATGGCAAATTTTCACAACTGAAAAAAACACTTGGATTATTTACAGGCAGTCAATGTCATCCAAAGGACATTGGAGGTGAACAGCTGAAGTGATGTTTCCTTGAGGATTCGAGAGACCAGCAGGCAAAAAGATCATAACATAAAGGAATTAAGAACAGTACACTTAATACTGATTCAAAGCCAGCTTTTTTCCATGGGGTAATCTGAACTTCCTGAACCCACTGTTGTACCTGCTCAAGTGCTATTGTTAAAAATAGTTTAGCTGCTCAATATACTAACATGATTAACTAGAGATGGTTGGCTCCTGTTTAAGGTCAGGAAAATGCTTGAAAAATCATCTACTTACATCAGATTGAGCAGTTTCTCCTCACATTTCTGTATTGTTTCATTGTTTCTTTCAACCATGCCAATGCAATCTAAAGAGGGGAGATGTTTAGACCAGACCCTTTCAGTCAAGAAGAGGCTTGAGTTTGGGTGAATCACTAGCAATGATCAAACTCGCCTTCGCTCACCAATGGCAATAGCCTTCTGCATATGCTGCTGAGCCAAACATTATCCTCAACTTCTTAGATCTGTTTATCACACTACATATTCTCCAGTGTGTTATTCTTTCTAGAATGTTTTTTGCAGCTGTCTCTAGCACAACCATGAGAGCCTTTCACAAGGTGACCAAGGAAGACTGCAAAAGGACTAAAGACAAAATAGTTCTGTAGGACACCACTTATGGTTCCTTCCATAGCATCAATAACACATATCAGGTCTTGTTGAATCTCTTAACAACTCATTTTGACTGGGGATGGAAATCTATGGACAACCTTTACTTATCACACATACCTTGTGTGTAGCCTGACTGAACTTGGTCCCACTTAGACTGATTGTTTTTGGGAGGAACACCACCCAACAGAAGAGTCTATAAAGACATTTGCCACCACTTGTACACCAATACTTCTGTGGCTCACAACCTTAGAGTACTAGGTGGCATAGTCTGTGTCCTACATAATTTTCCTATTCTTCTTGGTGATCTAAAGATCTGGAGCACCAACAATGTCCATCTCATTCTCTCAAAAGACATCTCTAGCACTGTCAGTGGTATTAATGTTGTCTCAGGTAAGCATTATTACTTCCAATTGTCTCGTCAGATCAATCAAGAACAACGGCTTTTACACTCTTTTTGTCTAGTAATATTCCTGGGCAGCCTTTTGTAGGCACCAGCTTACCAAAACACCCTGGCAATTCAATGTCAGAAGACAGGTTCTACAAAAAGCTTCTGTAAGTCTGTGGCATCATTAGTGGTCTTGTGATTTCCTGCTCACAATACAGATTTTACTCACAGGTCATAAATACCAAACATGGATGCTTAGCTCTTGCCTGTGTTCTAGCCTTATTCAAATATCACTCTTCAAGAGAGAGTCAGCAACCTATCCGCACCTCACAGTGAACTGCCTAGGTGCCTGCTTGTCGACCTCCTCCATGTTGGATAAGGGTTAGCCAGGCATCTCCTATTCCTCTTCAGCAAAAAAAAGGTAACTCCTAGCTCAATACTTTTTCAACTGCACTTTTCCATGCACTTTGAGTATTCTTGCCGTCGTCAGTGCTTGATTTGCTTTCTCATACTAACTGCTCATTGATTTTTTTGTGAACAGTACCCATCAATTGGGGTGGGGGAGTGAAGGGACAGAGGTTTGTTGGTTCATGGAAGGGTGCATGTATTTTTACATTTGGGATAAGTTGCAGAGGCCATGCTATGTATGGCTCCCCCATTACCCCTCTTCTCATGCAGAGCAGTTGAAAGCACAGGCATATTATTTTAAATGGCATACATATCATGAAATTATAGATGGGTAAAGAGTTGTACTCTCTTTGTCTATTTAACCCTCTGAATCCTTCTGTAAAAAATATCAGTTATTGACCTCCATATTTATATGTACAACCTATGTGCATTCAGACCCAAGAGATTATTTATTTTTGTGAATTATTAACTGTTCAACACATATGAACCTTAAGTGGTGTACTAGAGCATTCCTTAGTCTTAACATTACTTCTCTGAATTATGTTTTAAATCGGAGGATAAAAGAATACTTCCTTTGGTGAAATAACTATGCCAGCCAAGCAGCCAGTGTCTTCTGTTTAATGTAAGTATACACGCACATTCTGAACTCTATAAACCCATGCTACATCACTATGTCAATGTACTTGTAGGCAATTTTAGGAGCAGTACCATGTATTCTGTACATTTTACCAAAGTTTCAGCTGGCCACTAAAACTACCTAATAATAACTTTGCCCTTTATAACAAAGACAATCACGTCATACTTCTCATCCGTTCCTGTTTGTGGAATTTCCACTTCTAGCTTGAGAGCAGTGTCATTGTACTGAATAGTTTAGCATCAGGGTCGGATTGGTAAGACAGGCACTCAGGCAATGAGCAATGGGCCGGTATCGGAGTTGCAGCTGTGGGCCACTTTTTTAGTGTGGTGGGTGGCCCATTTGGGCTGTGTCTGTGCTGTTCAGATGCCACCAGTGGGGGCCTGAGCGGCCTTTCGGGAGGCAGATGGGCCTCTATGACATCCCTTTCACCAAGCAAAGGTGTCATTCCCAGTCTCTAGCTGGGCCGGCCCATTAATTGAATACAGATTGAGCAGGGGGAGCCTGAGCAGAATAGGACTTACATATATTCAGGTGTGGTTCTCCATTGTAAACTAATCTGTGCATAATTAGTCCTGGCAACGTTGGCATTTGTTAAGCTCAGCAAAGTTAAGAACACATGATTCTTTTAGAGGGACTCCCCCCTTTTTTTCATTATATTTAAAACACTGAATCAGTGTTTTGCCAAAAAGGCGCAATCCGCAAATGTGGGTCACTTTCTTTTTAGGGTGCCTGGGCCTATTTTAGATCCCAATCCAAACCTGTTTAGCATATGATTGTAGTGCTAGGATGCCAATATTTTAAGTAATGTAACTGGAAGCAACGATGGGGTCCAAAAAGATATTTAAAGATCAGTTAATAGAAAAATGATTTTCAGAACAAAATGCCCTAGTAAGGTTTTCACTTATTACCTTATTTCTTTATTCATTATGCCCATGTACTCCTCCAAAAGTGGCATTGTCTAGCTTGATAAAACGTGTTGGGCCATTTCCAGAGGATCTCAATAAAATGTTTTCATTAATTCTCACTCAGGAGGCTTTTACAACTAGTAATAATGATGATCCCCCAAATGAAAGATGGTCCTATTTAATATCGGTAATATTTAGTTAGATTTTACATTATAAACATACAAAAATATTACTGAGAGCAATGCAACCAGGTCCAAGGCCCAGAGAGATGAGATGTCCAAGCTAATGGACATTGCTATATGTTAAAGTACTGAACACGTACATCAATGTATAGACAGAGGTGTTAATGCTCTTTTCAGATGTGATCAAAAAGGAAGTGGCACTTACTTGTTTTCTGGAGCTAGTTGTGCTCTTGCTTCCCTTAGAAGGGAGCTTAATTGAGCTGTAGGGCTTGCCCTGGTGCTTGTAGCTCATCCTGTCAGGGTCCTGTGGTGTTGAGGGCAAAGGATTCATGAAGAGTATCCGTGCTATTAAGCCATACAAAACAGTGGCCAAGACCAGGGGTATGACATAAAAGATGGTAAAGTCCAGAAAGTAGATGGGCGTGTATAGATTTCGTGAAACCCGGTAACCACAGTTGACTTGAACACCATCTGAGAATGTCACCTCTTTGGTGTCCACCAGAAAGAACCACATCACGCAGTACATAGAGGTGAACATCCACACGAAGGCAATGATCTTCTTGGCCCTGGAGACGGTGCATATAAACTGAGCTTTGATTGAGTGGCAAATGGCAATGTACCTTTCCACAGTGAATGCTGTGATGGAGCACGCTGAGATATTGATGCCAAGGTACTGCAGGTAGGTGATGCACAGACAGCCGGCATACCCATATACCCATGAAGCAACTACCTCAGAGATGTTTGGAAGTCCAGCGGCAAGAAGGACAATGAGGTCCGCAATGGCCAAACTGACCAAGTAGCAGTTAGTTGGGGTCATCATATGTTTGGTTCTTAACACAACCATCACCACCATTATGTTCCCTGCAATGCCTATTCCACAAATGAGAAGCACTAGAAAAATGGTTATGACTTGCACTTCGAGTGCGTTTTGTGGCATTTTTTCAGAGGTTTCGTTTCCTGAGGTCATGTTCATAAATGAGAACCCTGACGCGAGTGTCTCGTTGTCCATGGTGTCTTCAGGTTCTTCTGCCTAGGGTTTCTGATGCTGGTGACAGTTGACACTGGGCGGATGTACTCCTTTTTTGACAACTTCAAGAATCCTGTGAAAGAGAAAGGCAGAGAAATACACTTATTGGGTGAATAAGATTAAAATTCCAAATACATATAACTTAATACCAGTGTGGAATCTCTACAGCTGAAGATTGTTAGTGATTATTGCTTATGTAATAGTTAATATAATTATATAGCAGACTCTACCATTTCTTTGTGTCTAGCCTTTGACAACTGGTGTTAATAATGTATATAGCTGATTGGTACTTACTTGATTGCCCTCATAAGGCCAAAAGGCTTAAAAGCGAAGTGACCCCTCGAAATTGAAACCTGCCACATTCAGGAAGTCTCCACAATAGAGTCATTAGTCCACTGAAATATCTTTCCACCTTACATAGAACTCGCCAAACTCTGCGGGATCTGTTCTACTTAATGATGGATCCCTTTTAAAAATAAGCTCACTGCACGGAGAGCAGGTTTACTTTTCTAACACATGGACCAATGTCAATTCTGCCACTCTGCTTTTAAATCCTTCTGCAATTAATGCAAAGGAATTTTAAAAAAATGATTTTAGTTCTTTTTGATGCTAAACACTGTTGACTTTAATGTATCAGTCACGGCTCAGACCTTTCAAACAATGTGCCCTTCTGCAAAAAAAATATGTACTGTGTTCCTATGCCATCTCCTAAACGGTTGTATTTCGCCATTAACCATATGTCCAGAAACAAAAGTGAGCTCTAAATGTGGTAATTCATGTAACGGTTGCAATGCATGTTCGGGGTAGAAAATACAATTTCATAAATGCACTGTTACTTTTCTTATATTCATATAAAATGATAATAAACACAAGTTTTGGACTACAATGAGCTCAAGTTCGGTGTTTGAATGACCGCTCCAAATCACAGTTTAGAAAATATGCAGTTTAATAGTAAAGCTAATCTTAATAAGTGGCCGGATTCCTCAAGCGTTTAGGGGCTTACAAATGGTAGAAATGCGCTATACAGGTTTACTTGGCAAGAGTTAAGGACTGTTCAGCTACGAGATATAATTAATTACGTCAAAATTACGTGGTTATGTTTTGTTAGTTTTCACAACTTCCGTTATAGCCTCAAATGTAAGTCGATTGAAAACAGGTTGCGACACAAAACAAGAAGAAGTAGCAATTAACTCGGAAAGTAAGGGAGTATACACAAACACAACATTCAGAGAGCAAGCTCTCATAAGCATACCAATCAATTAGGGAAAACAACCGTCGGTCCAGTGACTACCCAATAAGTAATTTAAAAATGCCGCTGGTTGCCCATTTTACTTTACCATTTCTTGAGCTGCTTGCTGTTCTTAAGGGGGCTTGTAGGCTGTTCAGAGGAAACGCTTAAGTACTGGATGGCTGGATCTCCCCTCTGGCTGCCGCCTGTGCTTCTTCTGAGCGATGTGCGCTGCTATTCAGGCAGAGGTTGTTCAGCACCACAGACAGCGACACCAAGGCGGCGGCTCCGCGCCGGTCCTAGCGCATACTGATTAAATACCCACGTTCGCTTCACAAATTCAATAAGAAATCATCTAACTACATTCGCTTGGTATCCGTAGCAAGTGTAAGCACAGACAGGGAAAGCAGCCAAATTACAATGGGATGGCACATTTAAAGGAAGAGTAGGGGAACGGGACGCCACCAATCTCAACCCTCAAAAGACATACACAATTGATTTTTTTTTAAATAAATCTGGCGCTGTGCAGTTATATCAGGGAAGGTTGTATGCTAGCCCATCACAATGTGTGCAAAATAAATGAATGGTCCCCTCCATAAAACTGAAGACTTGTAACAGGCGTGTGTTGTCTTTAATTCTGTGTTCTAATTAAGTTCAAATGAAGTAGCTGTAAGACGTTTTAGCACAGTTTTGAGAGGTCCTGTAGAATGACGCTGCCTGGAGGGTCAAAGGTTATCCTTCTGAATAACTCCATATTACGATTGTGCGTGAAAAAAAGGAACGACTACTGCATGATCGTGTTTATGGCTTTTTTTAATGGATGTCCGAGGGCTATCGTCCACGGTTAATTAACCCCGCGGGAGAGCCAAACGACTCAAGATCGTTGGGTTGCTGGACATTTATATGGACGGAGGGGCAGTTTGATGCAAAGAACAACACACTTTAAACATCACACACTGAATAGCATACACCACAGGGGAGACGTTTCAGAAAGACCAATTCCTCAGACCTACTGATGGATACACAGTAGAAGGTGGAATTGATTGTTGTAAATTCTCACTTTAATTTCAGTGTCTTCATATCTTTCTTCTTTTCCTTTACCTCTATCTCTTTCTCTATTTCATTCTTTCGCTCTACCACTTTCTCTGTTTCTCACTCTCTGTCTCTCTCTTTCGTGCACATGTGCTTGCGCAAACACACACAAACACTAATTCCGCTTGGTCATGTAGAAAGTAGGGGTGGGCGGAATTTGCAAAAGTGACTTTCGCAAATTATCGCGAAAATGTTAAAAATCTCCGCAAACACGCGGAAATATTGCGAAGATGCGGAAGTTTTTTTCCCGCCCGTTCGCGGTATTTTCTGCATGGTCACGGCTCGCCAACTTACCCATGCGGTTGCTCGCGGGCGCGGCCATCTTGTTTTCACTCTTCTCGCGGTGCATGATCGCGAGAAGAAAGACGTGATCGCGCGACCAATGACATTACTGCGGGCGCGAACTGTCGCGAGACAGCACAAATGGCTACCAACAATCCAACATCTCGTGGAGAACGAGACCGGATCGGGAAAACTTGTCGGCGAACGCGGGGATTCAGGTAAGGCGATCGCGCGCACGCGAGTATGTATTATTTTACAGCGCGAGCAAGAAACAAATTATCGCTAAGCTGCGGAATGCGGAAATTTTGATATTTTCGCGCTCTCTGCGGAACGCGAAAATGTCAAATTATCGCAATTTCCGCGAGCGAAACGGAAATTTAGCCCAGGCCTAGTAGAAAGTGTCCATCAATATCTACGCCTCTGTGAGATAGAAGGCACTGTAAAGGGATTGGAGGCCAATCAATGAAGTTTCATTTAAAAGTATTGGAAACATTTTGGCCAGTTTCCGATTATATAAATGAACCAGCTCATGGGTTTGTGGTAGAGTGTTTCCTTGCTAGACATAGACAGGATAGTGCTTTGACCTCTTTTATGCATTGGAGGGAACAGTGATCCTACCCCAACAGACTTTTAAGGAGGTATAGGACTGAGATGGTTTGGGGTGATCGATATATTAGACTCACTTCCTTGTGACAAGTAGATGCTAATGCATGTGATTACTGCACACAGTGAGAAAGTGGGTTATTAATTGGGGTGGATGGTAGTCGATCACAAGGAAAATCACTATTCTTGATATTTCCAGGAAATGTTTTAGCAATTTAAACCTGAGCTCAGCCCCTGGTAGCTATGGCACAGAGCACACAGGCTTAATTTAAGGAAATTTGTAAAGCATTTAGATGTATCAAAACAGTCAAAAATGTAAAAACACTATATAATAAAACTCTCATGGTAATTTATAAACATAGAGAATATTGTGATGAGCAAAATGATACCAAAACAACAAAATGCCAGTAAGGGGAACCTGAGATATGACATTTTAAAGATTGAATTGGATTTTAGTGCCAAAAAGTACAAAACACAGGCAACTGGTCACGCTAAACTAGGCCAAAATCAAATTAAAGGCTGACCACGGTCGATCCCTTGGTGGATACAAGGGTGGAATCATTCTAGTCAGGAGCTACCTTCTTAGAAATAGTTCTGGATGTCAATGACTGTCAACTGGTTTGTTGGCGTCGGAAGCAGCAGACAAAGGCCAAAGCAGGACTCAACGGTGACAGGTTGCTGGAGGACGGGGTCCCAGGCACTCGTCAATGAAGGCAGGAAAAGGTATGTGATTTCATGCTCTAGCGTAGATAGAGTTCTCATTGACGGTGGTGTTGAGAAAGCAACAGAATGGAGTTGAAACAGCCCAATGGATTCCGATGTTGAGCTGAAATGTGGCAGGAGCTGCGGCAAAGTCAGGCCCACCGGCGATGCACCCTATGTGAAATGGCTTGGCAGGTTGATCCAAGTCTTCTGCCAGTTCTCCATGCAAAAAGTCCTGAAAAAGTTTCAAAGTCACAGTTTGTAGGGTTTAAGCAATGGGAGTACACTTTGACTCGATCTCTAAGTGCCCCAGGGCTGGGTGAACACCAACTAGGGATCAGAACTCACTCCATTAGAAGCCACTTTTGGGGTCCAGGAAAAGTTCAGTTGGAAATACTCCACTGGGCTCTTTAAGAAAGTGAGCGTCCACCAGATTTTCGGTCACTGTAGCTCAAGAAGAGGCCAGAGAACTGACACGTGGAATCCACCTCTTAGTCCTGGGGACAGGTCGGAGCAGTTCAAGCCCTTAAGGGTTTCCTCACAGGTCACAGCAGCTGGTGTCTTCTGTCTTCCACTAGTCCAGAGGTATTCCTTAAGCGGGTAGGATAGGGGTCACTTTTATGCCCTGTGCCAGCCCAATTGGTGGGGGAAACTCCTGCCCTCTCAATATCCAATGGGGTAAAAGTTCAGAGGGGAGACCCCACCCCCTTTTGCTGCACTTCCTCTGTGGTTAACTGTAAACTATCCCACAGTGCCCTTTTCTACCTAAAACCTACATGGCTGAACCTTACTTCCCCTGTCCAGCCTTCCTCTGCCCACCCCGGGGAATGGCAATGATAATGGGCAATCCCTCCCTGGTGGTCACTTCAAACCAGATTTGAGATAGCTCCCACTTTGACTGAGGCTGGAGACAGGCTGGATTTGAGAACAAAGGAGGGAATGCTTAGGTGTGAACTACATCTGCCAGTGACAGAGAAGGTTTTATTTGAAGCTCAAGAAGAGGCTGAGCACAGACCCTCATGCCATCCTTCCCAGGAAGAAAGACATCTCCCCACATCCAATGCCTTTGTCCACTGTCTGAAAGCAATACATGCCACAACAGGAGAACAATTAACAGTCAGGTGACAATGAACACGGGCAGAAAGGCAGGCTTGGATCAGGCAGAAAAAAGAAAATTTTCAAAAAGTACCTATTTCGAAATAGCAATAAAATATCTGACTTGACCTTTAATTTGAATTTTAAATTACTATTAAAATGAGTCATTGATTTGCCCCTACAGGGAATGCACGCCTTATATAATTTTCAACCGTGCCATTCAACAAGGCTGCATTCTTGCACCATTTCTGTTTTGTTGAGGGAAATGTTCTGTTCTTATTCAATTATATGCAGACAACTTTATGCTCATCACAATAACTGCTAAAGGACTTTAAATTTTATGGGATAATTTTACAAATTTCATGAATAGCTTTAACTTTAAAGTTAATTAGCTGAAATCTTTTATTACAGTTAGTGGACCAGAAAACACATGATCCTACCAACATTTGATAGATGGGGCTCAGGTCTCTTAAGTTAAAACCTTTAATTACCTAGGTATTATTCTTGATTCAGATTTAAGTTGGGGCCATCTACTGAACTGACATTCTCAAAACTTTTCAAGAGTCTTGGAGGCTATATTTTGGTTTGCATCTAAGTTACACCATACACCTATTAGAGAGATTATACAGCTATATAAAAGTAAATGTTTATCTGTGGGGACATACAGGACAGGAGTATGGGGGTATATTAAACCTGAACACTTACAGTGGTTAGAGAATGTTGCCTACAGTATAAGGTATTTCCCCCCTCTGGCTCAAGAATTAATATACTCCAGAGGTAGAATTTTTAAGATTTATATTTAAGGATTGTGTTGCTCTGGATAACGTGGCCAAGATCCCATTGTTATTACACATTAAAAAAGCCTTTTCGGACCTAGGGGTATCTTCCTACACTATAGGTAACTTTTTTAGAGACTATAATAAATTCAGTTTTTAAGGATAGGCATGATGAACGGATAGCACATACACAATCAATGTGTACGGTTGTTCATTACTTCCCTGGATCTACCTCTTCAGTCGATGGAGACATACTTATCTTGGATATGCAAGCCGCAATAAAGTTTTTTTTTCATATCTTCATTTAAGCTCACTGCACTTTCTTGTAGCCTTCCCTCAATCAAGAAGTTGTTTTTCTTTTTTTTTACAAACTGTCCCTGTGACAATGTTTCTTCACAGATCATGATGCACTTAATGCTCTTTTGTACTCTGTATAGAACACAATGCATATGCTTTCTGCATCCGATTCCGATTTTGCATGCTGAAAACATTGGAGGCCTAAATATGATGTTGGTCATAGTTGCCTCCACCAGTCATCTCTGTGGTTTCGGAACTGACCGACCTCAGGTCGGCGGTCTGAAACCACAATTACGATGCAACCACACATGGTGCTGTGTCGTAAACTCCCATTTCCCTATGGGAGCTTGTGTCGTAGTTAGAATCTGGCCACAGCACAAGCTCCCATAGAGAAATGGGAGTTACTGTAAATCCCTTCACTGTGTGGCAGGCACCTCAGGGTGCAGTGTTTTACATGGGCCCCAAAAGTCGCTTTCTGACTGGCTCTCCATGTCGGAAAGCACAACATGGAAAACCTGTCGGAAACTGACATTATAATCCAGATGGCGGAAGTGCCGTCTGTAAGGGATTATGTGGCAGTTCCGACTGGCTGAAGAGCTCTTTGAGCCCGACGGAAGCCAGTCGGATTGGCTGGCCGGTTTGGACTCTGACCACCGTCATTGTAATATGGCGGTCAGACTTCAAACCAAGGATGTCTGACTTACCGACCAACATCCTAATGAGGCCCTAGGTCTCGTAAGATAGCTTTATTGGTTTAACAGCAGCTGGAGTCCCAAGTAATGTGCTACTCAGTAATCAATTATATTTGCAGGACTTAAGCATTAGAAAAAGTATGCTTTTAAGACAGTGTCTTTAACCGTTTTAATTGATTTTTTTTACAGGTTCAAAATCATCAAATTGATAACATTAATTAGGGTGCCTTGAGTTTTTCTTTAGAATCAGTGGAATGAATCGGCAACATTTAGATTGGCAAATGTGTTTTTTAAAATGTAAAATATGGAATATGTTTGTGTAAACTTTTTTTTTGCTCTTAACTTGTGTAATTGAATTGTTGGTGTATACTTTTATGGGTTTTACCAAATAAAGATATTGACAAAATCAGCCAATGAATAATTTTTCTAGTTATTTCCAAACTGAAGTTGTTCATTATAACATGTTCTATTGTCACCCAGTTCTTGAGCCAGACTTCCCACACAAAAAATTACTTTGAAGACTTTTCAATCCCAGGATGTGCAAAACACTAGTACACATGCCCCACTTTTAAAATATCATGCATACTTACCTTTGGGCGTATAGGGCCTACTTTAAGGGTGACTTCTAAGTATTAAAAGTGAAGGTTTAGGCCTGGCAAAAGGTTCGTTTTGCCAAGTAAAATAGGCAGTATTAAAACTGTCTGCCCAGGCTGCAGGGGCAGGCCTGGAAACGGGTTTTGCATTATCACTTTCCTGGTGGCACAATATGTGCTACAGTCCACTGGTGACATTTAACTTGCAGATCTGGATACACTTTGGTACCTTGTACTAGAAATTTAGAGTAAGGTCAGGAGTGTAACCAATTTCCACATGTTTTAGGGATCCTTTCAGGGGACCTTGTTAACAGTGCCCCATTGAAGAGAGTTGAACAACTAGCAGCATCAGTACATACAAAGTGGGGATGACAATACAAAAGGGACATTTTCCTATATGTCTCCCCACTGATTAAACATGAGGAGCACGTCAGCCATTTCATTTGCAGTTCTCATCATTTGAGCACTAGAACCAGAAAAGGACATCTACATTGAAATGGTCAGTCCCGGGTATGTGCTCCACTGTAAAGTACACACTCTATAGGGAGTTGGAACGACTCAACAGTTTGGGGTTTTCCCACTCATCCACATGAGCCATCTGAGAGGCCAGTGGCCAGTTTAAACCCCAAAGTGAGTCCCAAACAACAGCGAGGCTCCCTTTTCTTTGACACTACAATGCTGTTCTCTGAGGAGTAATTACCTGTCAACAAATGCAACTGGCCAATCCCGACATTCAGCTTTTCACCTGTGATAAAACTGCACCAAATCCATGTTATGAAGCATCTGTTTAGTCCCAAAATTCCATGCTGAAATCAGGTGCCTTTAGTCCTGGTGCTGTGCATAGCACATCCTTCAGGTGTCAACGGCCTTCAGACAACCCTAAATCCATATGATCTTCTTTTGCTGCTTCTTTGATGTCAGCTTTATATAAGGGGCTACAATTGTGCCATACTCCTTGGCAAACCTCCCATAGAAACCTGTCAGACTCAGGAAAGTTGTGACCTAAGCCTAGGTTTCGGGAGACTCCCAAGTCAAGATAGTTTGGATCCTGACTGGAGAGGCTGCATATGTCATCCACCAATGTAGTGATCCGGGTATACTACAGACCAATTCCCTATCTGGACCTTGATGGCCTTGATAATTAGGCCCGTCTGCTGCAGAGACTGAAACTGTTCCCTGAGGTGGGTCAAGTGGTCCTTTCAGGTTGGAGCTAAAGATAGCAATATCATCTAGATCTGCTGCACTAAAGATCCGCAACCCAGACAGTACCCTGTTCACCAGTTCCTCAAGGAGGCAGGATAATTTTGCAACCCTAAAGTCAATACCTAAAAAGGAAAGGGGCCCTCAGGAGTTGATAATACTGACGTCTCCTTTGCTCTCTCAATTAAGGCAATCTGAAGGTACCCAGAACTTAACTCAACTATACTTAGATACTTGGCAATCCTCAACCGGGTAATGAGCTCATCAGCTCGAGTAATGGGGTGTGTGTCAGTCTTAGTGACATAGAATAAAAAAACAGGAGTAAACCCATTAACCCAGTCGAGACCTGGGTAGAATATGTAAACAAAAAACAATGTCTCAAGCGAAAAAAGGGGAGACCACAGGAGGTTTGTAAGAAGAAGGTTTTTATTTGCAAGTAGCTATATCAGCACTACAATACAATGTATGTATAAGTAACCTAAAAGTGGGTGTGCCCTTATTGTGCTCGTGATGGTGATCGGCACAGTGACACAATAAAGTGAAAAACAGCGCGAACGGCACAAAAAATACAAAAGACTTGGAGGTCAACAATACACATAAGAATATATAATCAGGGACTACTGGAGGCTCAATCACCCCCCCTAGACAACATTTTGGAGACTTCCTCTTTACTTCTGGTCCTCACTTTATCTGACAACCTGTAGATTTTACTCTTGACAGGTAAACTATCACCAATGTCAATGTAATGAAAATACCACCGGATCAGTCCAGATGTTAGAGAGAACAGTCCACACTTTCTGATCTGGTTCATATTCCACCAAGGTAGTCCTTTGGTAACACCAGTGCTTAATAAGCTCCAGGCTGGCCTCCAAGTTCTTGTTAGCCTTCTTCATGTACTCAGCCATGTGGGAACACAGTCTAAAATGCCCTGTTTGAATTCCTAAAGATGTATCTTTCACTCTTCTGGACAAGACTTAATGGGTTTTCGACAGGGTGCCCATACAAAAACCCAAAGGGGCAGAAGCCCACTGCCTTTTGTGGTACCTCACTGTAGACAAATAGAAGGCATGAGAGTATGACATCCCTGTTCCTCTGGAGTTTCGAACTCAACCACATGATCATGACTTAAAGTCTTAAGGTTTTTTAAAATCTCGTCACAAGACCATTGGTTTTAGGGTGATAAGGAGTGTACATGGGTAAGTTACCCCATACTAATTCCACATAGTCTTCAAGTATGCAAACATGAAGTTTTCCCCCCAATTGGAGATTGCTTGTTTGGGAAACTCTACTCTGGTAAAGATACCAAACAGCGTCCTGTCCATCACAGGTGTGGTTACCTCAGGAGTGAGACTTCAGGGTATCTAGTGACATAGTCCAGCACCACCAAGTTTAACCTATTTAATTAAACTATTTTAGGAACCAGGGGATCAACAATTTTAGTCTCCACCCTCTCAAAAAGTCTCTCTACCACGGGTAGTGAAATTAAGGGAGCATTGGGTTGCCCTCCTGTCTTGCCACTGGCTTGTCAGGAGGTGCAGGAGTGACAGAACTCCTTCACTTTCTCATACATCTAAGGCCAGTAGAAGTGGTTGACTAACCTTTCCCAGGTTTTGGTTTGCCCCAAATGCCTAGTCAAGGAGATGTCATAACCTAAGTTTAAGAAGAAGACCCTGCAGCCCTGCACTGTTGCAGGACTGCCAATCGCCTGGTTGCCCCAAGGTTTGGGTCCCTAGCTTCACTGTAAAGGACATCTTCCTCCCAGGAGATCCTATCGGTTCCCCTGGTATTGCACTGCTCCTGGACCGGACTTCAGCCTTATGCCAAAGGCCTTCAAGAGTTGAACATGTCTCTGTTTCTGACATAATTCCTCCCTGGAGGTTTCTCCTGCCCCATGCAACTCAGAGAGCTCTGGCAGGTCTCTAAGTGTAGGCTCTTCTTCCCCTTTAGTCTCCAGAGCCTCCGTTTGAGGTCAGATATCTTCTCAGCGATGGAAAGTTTTGAGGCTTGCTTCCGACGACTCTTGCCATTTCTCTTGGTTGTGGGAACTTGGGCCATTGTTTCAGACTACCTTGTACAGACTTTGTGCTACCTGGGCCCTTATGGTCACACACACTCAGGTAGACCTAACATTTCTGCTTGAGCTTTCTTTTCCACATCAGCACAAGCAGAGATTTCAAGGTTGTTTCTAAACAAATGCTCCACTGGAATACTAGAGTTCATTGGTGCCTTTTTCAGGTTAGTAACTGCTCTCCACTCAAAGGTGACCATTACCATAGATGAAAGCATTGACAGCGTTGGTTGCCCTGTGCAGAGTATATGGAATAATCTGTTTTGGGTAAACAAGCCAGTCCACCACTCTGGTCACTCTGGTTTCCCTTATCCTTCAGAGCTTCCACCATGGTCCTGTTAGCAATTGGTCATTGCCTATCTTTCATCGTCCTGTGAGATAAAGTGGCCAGGTTGTCAATATCCACCCCACCCACAGAAACATTGGTGGCTTCAGTATAACCCTTTGTTTCTTCTGGGAAAACCTCCACCCTGATTCCTACACTTGCAATTCGTTGGGACAACCCATCAGTAGGGGATTACATGGAGCAGCCTGAGTCTCCATTCTTATATCTTGTCTTGTGACAATCCAGACACACCCCAGCCTTCACAGGGTCATATGTTTTCTTCCCTTTGTACCTTCCTCTCTTCGGTTTGGAAAAGGCAAAGTGGTCTCAATCTTGGTTAAAATGTTGTGGCCCTTGTAAGAACCCCTTAATGTTATCCTTGTTGCTCCCTTCTGTTCCCTGAAGATGAATTGGAACCACTTTCTTGGGACCACCCCCTGGGACTTCTTAGACACCTTAGTGCACATCTATAATCATCTGCCAGGGGTCGGACAACTTGAATCTGCTAGATACTGGTGTAGCTCTGGATGACAATTACTCACGATATGTTCCTTCATTATTGTTAGAAATGGGGGTCTTTAGTTGGCAGAAGTAGGTACCTTTGTCCAAATAGGGACCCTTGCTTCTAGTCAGGGTGAGGGAGTAACACTTTTAAAATAACCCCTGCTCACCGCCTTTGTAGCTTGGCATGAGCAGACATGCTTATCTCGGAAACAGTGTGTAAAGCATTTGTGAACACATACACTAATCCAGTGAAAAAATACAAATGGACACAACACCATTTTAGAAAAATAAGTAATCTTTATCTAAACCAAAACAAGACCAAAGGACAAAAATCGACAATACAGTAATAAAAATATGACTTTAAGATAGTATAAATAGTTCAGTTCAAAGCAAATTGCAGATGCGACACTGTTCACACAAAGTACTTTGGATGTGTCATGCAAACAAACAAAAAGGGCCGCGGTAAAGGTGATGCATCAGTTCCTTAGACTGAGGGAAGGTGATGCGCTGGTTCCTTGCTGCGGGGAGGTGATGTATTGGTTCCTTACTGGTACGCAGGGGAGGTAATGCGTTGCTTCCTTACTGGAGAGGAGGTGATGTGTTGGTTTCTTACTGCGTGGGGAGGTGATGCGTTGGTTTCTTACTGCGTCCCCCAATGATGCGACAAACTTGGTGCCTCGATGAGATGATCCGGAACGATGTGTGGATTCTTGCAGCCGCACAGCAGGCCTTGCATAAAAATTGGTGCAGTGATCTCGGTCTTCGGAGATCGATGCACTCGATGTGGCGTGTGGTGAATATTTGAGCCGTGGGCAGGCGCTGCGACGATTTCTCAAAGTTGTGTTACTTTTCCCAGCTCCCAGCGTCAAACAGCCTCCAGAGGTCAAAAACAGCAGCAGGCACCTCTTAGCAGGTCAGACTTCCAGCAAGGAAGTTCAAGGAAGTTCAGGGGAGCTGGTGGTGAAGTCTTCGTGTTGCTGAGACTTCAGAACTGTAGGCAAGCTCAATTCAAACCCTTGGAGATCTTCCTCAAGCAGGGGACACAGGAAACAGCAAAGTCCTTTCCTCCTTTCCTTGGCAGCAAGTAGCCACTGCAGGCCAACCCCAGACAGCAATCAGCACAGGGGCAGTATTTCTCCTCAGCTTCTCCGGCTCTTCTCCTTGGCAAAGGTTCCTCTTGATTCCCAGAAATGATCTAAAAGTCTGGGGTCTGGGCCCCAATATTTATACTACAAAATCCTTTGTTCTCTGGTGGCAGAGAAGCCCTGTGCTTGGTCAAAACCAGAGGTGACTAACAAGTAAGAAAAGGAAAGGTTAGGGCCTGGCAAGTGGGTGCACTGGACAAGTCGACATGGCAGAACTAGACTGACCACAGATACTGCAGTTGCAGATCTGAGTTACATTTACATACTACTTCTGAGAATGGCACAATCAGTGCTGCAAGCCCACTAACAGCATTTGATTTACAGGGTCTGGGCACACACGGGGCACTGTACTAGGGACTGACTAGTAAATCAAATAGCCAATTATGGAAACACAAATCCATAACAACAATTTACAAAGGGAGCACTTGCACTTTGGCACTGACCAGCAGTGGCAAAGTGCCTAAAGCATCTACATCAGCAAAAAAAAGTCCAACACACATCAAAAACACAGGAGGCAAAAGGCAAAAAATGCAGGGGAAACCCACGCCAATGGTGCCAGGTCTAACAATTATCATATGTAGTGACCGTATTTTATTTCACGTAACCTTCTTGTGCCTTTAGTGAGACATGTAGAACATCAACCCAGGATTGTTTGATGTCTCTGTGGTGTCCCAGGATTTCTCCTGGTACTTCCCAGGTGTGATCCCAAACTCCCTTTGTGCGTGTAGGAGTCAGCTACCTCCTCTTCTAGATTCAGGAGTGTATCCCTCTCCTGTGTTGATACTAACTCCCACAGCAAGGCGTCCCAGTGCTGTTAACCATGCCTGGGTGGAATCTTAATTATGCTGGAGTAATTGGAGAAGTTTCTGTAAATCTTCATTACTCTTTGATGCAGAATTGCCAATAATTATGCACTTATTCCTGCTTACCTAATTTAGCGTAAACAATTCTACAGCAAGAGCATGCTTAGTCATTGTGGATGGCCACTCGATATTCATGTTTTGCTGAATTTAGCACTATTTCTTGTCACAGAAATGAATCCTCACATCCATTTTGGACATGAGGGTGCATTTCGTGTTAAGAAAATAGCACTAGATGTCAGGAAATCTAACTCTAAGAGCATATTTCGCAAGCACAAGCTGCTGCTCTCGCTCTCTATTCATATTCTGTTGCATTTAGCGCTATATAGAGCACTTTTTTAGTGCACAATGGATCCTCGGATCATTTTTTGTCTAAATAATAGCACTAAATGAATTACTAGTCTTCTTGCATAATTCTACATAATCTTGCATAATTCGTATGTATTTCCGCACGATTTCACTACACAGAATAAAGAAAATTACACCCACCCCTAATGTTGACCCACCTTGCGTATTCTCAATGCCCTTTTGTAGGAGGAAAACCATTTTATCAATGTAGTACTCTACCACATTGCTAAGCACAATGCTCTAAAGGAAGCGACGAATTTGTTTGGCCCCCTTGTAGACAACTCATCGTTGCTGTCACAATCTTAACTGTGCATCAAACCCATCCCGGCCTTCTTTTCCTTCAAGGCCAAATCCTTTTCCTCCAGTGCTATAGCTGCCAATATGACCTTTAGTTCCCTTTTTGATTGCTTGTCACTTAGCTTCAAATGGTGGGGGGCCTGTTAAGAAGGGCCGACAGCACCTGCTTCACTTCCTGCCCTGAAGGGTGCACCAGGGAAACCATGATGGGATAGGTTGCCCCCTTCTTCTTTATTTTCTGAGGCAGCTTTTTCCTCAGATCAGATATGAGCTTGATTGGTTTTCTCCTAGGGCCTGAGGATTCTCCCAAAATCTCCTTCTTGGCATTGTAGCCAACCTACAACTTTCTTTCCTTTCATTAGGTAAGTCCTTAATTCGAGCCAGTGGTTGCTGATGGTTCCTCCCACAATCATTTCTAGGGACAGTCACATATTTTTCGTCATCATACATTCAGGAGAGCAAGAGAGCGGAAAACACATAAAGCAGAAAAACAAAGGAAGAGAAAGACAGAAGAAAAGTTGCAAAGGAGGAAAGCAGGAACTGGCTACTGGTAAGATAAATGGGCATGGAGTGTTTGATTGCTGATTAAAGAGGCATCAATTGGAGTTAGGACTATGCAACCTATGTATTTGGCACACAAATATTCAATTGAACTGTCCAGCACTCATTCTTTTACAAGTTAAGTACTGCATAGGACCTTCACATCCAAGACTGTGGGAGTTGTCAAGGCAGCCAGATTCAACTTCATGTTCCCTTGAGGGGGCCATACAAACAGGGCATTTTCCTACACACATATGAGTACATCTGATCCTAGTGCCAACAACATCTTATTCATAATCACTCCCTTCTCTCAGTTAGGGCTCTTTTGACTCAAGCACACCAATCTCTTTTACTTATTTTCCCCATAGGTTTGGATGTTTGTTTTTCATATGGGTCAACTGACCCCCAGCACCAATATGTCCACCTGGCCTCCCATGATGCACTGTTTCTGCTTCTCGCACAAGCAGAAGAAGGGTATGACTGGTTGGGGAGGGTGGGTGGCCGGGTCGGGGAGGAGTGGCTAGCCCAATGTTATGGTCGCTGACTGTTTGTTCGGCCCCAGAGTCGACCAAACCAGTCGTAGCACTCTCAATATTTCCATTTAGGCTGCTGCGCAGCCTGCATGGAGAAAACGGCCTCCCCTTACATGCCTGTACGGACGGCGTCCTAACCAATCACAATGCTGCCATTGCAGCATTGTGACTGGCTTAAGGGAGGAGAGGGAGGCTGCCTGCTTCTGTTTCCTGTGAGCACTGAGCAGGAGACGTGACAGGGGAGTCCTGGACCAGAGGCAAAGTTAAGTTATTTTTAATTTATTATTTTTAATTTAATTACCCCCCACCCCGCCCTGCATGACCTCTGTTCCCCCACCCGCGAGTCATACCAGCTGCAACTGCATGAGACTGGACTAGTTTTGGAGACACCACAAGCCCCAGCACCAAAAGGCTCATGGAGAGAAAAAATAAGATAAATAACCTACATTTGGCATGAATTAAAGGCCATCCATAGTTGTCTGAATATCTCTATCACACCATGACTGAGAATATTAAAAATGTATTAAAAAACAACACAAATTGCCTACAGCAGAGGAGGGCCCAATCAGTAAAGCATCACAGTATAATCACAATCTGGACAAAAAAGGAACAGGAGGTAATATAACCCCACACCTTGTCCATCCAAAAAAATGTCCACTGCCCTTACATTCATATTTCTTAATTCCAATATGTGCCTGCCCTTCATTGCCTAGACCAAATTCCAGACATCCAGCAACAAACAAAATGAAAAAAATGAAAAATGATGCTGCCTGTCGTCCCTCTAACATCAACCATTTTGCAAAGTAGTGAAATGAACGTACTTGATTTTCCCAAAGATGCAAATATTCCAGGGTTGAATGAAGCGTGTAGCTGAGATTGCAAACAAAGGATAAGAGCAGTGTTCAGGACAAAAAGACGAAACCAGGAAGCTCCTACTTGATAGACAGTACCCCACCCAGCTTCTGCTTTACTTGCTCAGTAAAATATAACAAATTAAAAAAGATGAATTCCATATTTAAAAAGAAAGTTACCCTAACGGGCTACATCGGTAAACATTCAACTCAAAATGCATTTCTAGTCAATTATGGGTACCAGGCCTAAAAAACGGCTTGCATTAATACATAATTCCAGCTTTGTTCCCATTTTTTACCCTAGCAAACTCTTGTTTGCACAACACAGTGAAATAATCTGATATCAGGTAGAACAGGTCATCAAAGTTACACCACCATAAAGGAAATGTGTCCAGGATGTATAATTAATTTTCCTTCGTGGTCATTTCTCAAAACTCACCCCACCCGGCCCTACCGCCTCACCCCTCTTACCTGCAGCGGCCGCGGCTAAACATTATTGAATGTTTAGTCCTGTTACAAGTTTACAGGCTCAACTGCATCATTAAAGCCTATTTAGAGGAGACCAGAGCTCTTATAGTTGTCAATAGCTAATCCTGTTCAATAAAGAGAAGAGCACTCAGAAAAAAATATTTAGTGAGGCCTGTACATCTGATGCTTTTTTATAATTGAAAGTTTTGTTTGTGGATTAATGACTTTGATTCTATGTGCTTGTGTGGATTGGTCCACGAGAAAAAGAAACAATTACTGGAACAATTTATCCATCCATCCATTTGCTCGTACGTCCATCTATCCATCCATCAATCCATCCATCCATCCTCCATATTACCCACCCACCCATCTATCTATCCATCCATCCATCCATCAGGGCCGTTTCTAGGTGTTTTGCCACCCTAGGTGAGAATTGAAAAATGCCGCCCCTCCCTTTTACCAGGGGTGGTGCATCCATTGGGGCGTTGCCCCCCGCCCACGGGGGGCAATGCGGGCGGAGGCCCGCGGGTGTGGGGGCAGAGATGCCGAGGAAGAACTGACAATCATGTCAGTCAGCATGACGTCAGACCGTCCACCCCCTTCAGAGTCTGAAGGGGGTGGACGGTCTGGCGTCATGTTGACTGACATGCATTGTCAGACCAGGGGCAGGCAGCAGCAAAAGTGGGCATGACTGGTGAAGGTCGGCAAATTTTTCTGCCGTGCCCAGTCATGCGCACTAGTGTCTGCTCTGGCTGGCGCATGCCCATTAGGAGAGCGAGAGTTGAGCAAAGGCTCAATCCTCGGTCTCCTAATGGGAAGGCGGGCGGTGAGTAACCCTGCTCAAGCCAATCCTGGCGCTGCTGGAGCAGCACCAGTATTAGCTGAGAAGGTTGCCACTCCAGTCTCCAGTGATGTGGCTGCTGTTCCTGTGTAGATTAGAAAATGTTGAAGGCGCCAATGCAACGTGGGACCCCGGCCCAGGACTCAGGAGCAGGCGTGGACCAGGTTAGGTAAGTTTTCTTTACTTTATCTCCCCGGCCCCGTGCAACCCCCCCCCCCCGCGAGTATTGCGAGCTGCGACTGCTGGCACCGTAATGTTACCGAGGAGGCAGCGCTCCATGTCTGGGCTTTGAACAACTTTATGCAGTTATGCATTCAGTTATAGATTCGTGCTTGGTATAAGGACAAAGTCGAGTAGCGTTGTAGTCAGCCCTCTGTGACATGGGGGTCACCTGATAACCATCATAACAAACAACCCTAGCATGCGGACCTCTCTTGGGCAGAAGGCCGGACTGGTGCCCAATTTCGCAAGGTGCTGTGCCCGGGGGATATGGTTGCCACCTTTCCAACAGAAAAAATTTAAAAAACACCGGCTATTTGCTGTTGTTTTAAGAGCCCAGACAGAATAGCTTACCGCTTGTGTTTTTTTATGGGCATTGTGGGACTTGTAGTCTTCTCCACTTTATGAACACGGTTCAACAAAACAGAGAATGCATAATACGACTGGATAAGGTATTATATGCCGGCGGGTATAATTCCGTGAGAGGGAGATGGTTGTACCTCAGTGAGGTGCACCACATATATTTTTGCGTGGGTTAGTTTGATACCGTCATACCTCAGATGCGTGCAATGGAGGGCTCAAATACCTCAGTGAGGTACACTTTGAGGACAGTTTGCTTGTACCGAAGTGTTCCGTAAAGTGAGTCTCACGCAGTTATTTCTCTGGCTCTTATATCTCAATTTAAACCCACGTGTTTTGGCTGTTGTCCCTGGCAGGGCTGGGGTGACAGGGGAGCTCCCTGAAGCGATTGAAACCTGTGGTAGGAGGGTGGTCGGGTTGCAGTGGGGGAGGGACAGTTTTGGTTTGTTGGTTATCTGTTCCCCCCACAGATTTGTGTTCCCTAGACCCCTCTCCGCTGAGTGTGCAACCATGGGGCCTTACTCCTCCCACAGTCTCCTATGTTTAAGCGGGGGAAGCTTCTCACCTTGTTAGTAAAACCTGTTCTATTGATATGTGTAAATCAATGCCCATCCCCTCGTCCCCACTTCCCCTGCAGGCTGGGAGCCTTCCTCCATCATTCACTAACTCAAAAGTGCCCTCCTGCTCTGCTGCTGCCTACTCTGCATGTCTTGATTTGCTCGAGAGATTATGCTGCTGCTGCCTGCGCCGCATCTTTGTTCATATGTCTGTGTGTCTTTTATCACGACTGCCCGTTCTGTACCCATCCTCTGTGTAAGCAGAAAGCATGCACTGGCAGAGTGTGGCACTGTTGGTGCTTGTGCTGAGGCTGTTGGTGCCGCGCCTGCTCTGTGTGAAGGAAGCGGATAGCGCTGCCGTCCATGATGCACCATCACTGTGTGTTCTTCCGTGCTAGCCTACATACAGTTGCAAGTGTGCCTTGTGCCGTAAAGGCAGGTAGGCGTGGAAGAGCCGCTATGTATATCCATTGTTTTATGGTTGTGGTCGCATTTGTCAAATGGGCACTTGTTTGGCCCCTGCATTTCTTGGTACCAGGATGATTAAATATCTGGTGTTAAACCTTCGCTCCTCCTGTGGTTCAGCCATCAGTATGATCCGCTGCAAAGAAAATAAAAATAAAAACAAATGCAGTGCCTTCAGGGAGGTTTATAAAGGGGTCCCCGACCTGTTGTTGGATAAATGACCAAAACGTGCCTCTCATACAAGGAGAGTCACTAAGTTGTGAGTGAAATGCCACTTGGGGCCATGGTGTTATTATACACCAGACTCATATGAACGGTGACCTTGCACAGTTAACCAGCTGAGGTTATCACCACCGCCGCCACTGAGAGTAGCTGAACTTAATTGCCACTGCTGGTGCAAGCAGTACTTTTTCACTAGCTCCTCTTCCTTTCTCCTTCACCTTTAAACACTAGTGTCATTGCACCGATGAACACATTACTAATGAATGGGAGGACTGTTCCATAACTAAACAAGTGCCTGGGGCTCCCCTCCCCATCAGGCCTTGATGGAAAACTTATGGCTTAGCTGGCCGTGCCCTCGATAGAGAACTACTTAAAACCTGGACTCCACCAGTACTTTAGTGAACCTCCCCCTTTTCTCATATAAGTGTTCCCTGCGGTATGTGCAGTTGTTCAGTGCTTGCACCTCAGAAAGTCGGTCCAGTGCCAATGGTTTCCTGTCAGGGCAGGTAGGTGAAAGTGCAGTGTGACGTGCATTTCTAGATCAGGCTGCGATGGCTCAGCTGGACAGGAAGAAAGTGTGACTCAGACAGCTGTTCTCACGTCTTTCAGATGATTGCAGGGGGTGGTGCACGTCACTCTCAGGAAGGAACAGTGCTGGTGTTTGCTTGTGCATGTGAAGTGGAGGACGACGAAGCATACACTGTACATCTGGCACTTTTTACTGCTTCTATTCACCTGGTTAAACCCCGTTGGTTGACTTTAAGTTGCTCATTTAAGCATGTATATTGCGGCTGGCGTTAGAAGTAATCCAGGCCCTTTTAAGTGACACATGTTTGCAGATTCACAATTGCTTTATTATCCTTCCTGCTATCTCAAATTTGCTTGAAAATGCACCATTTGCCCACTCTTTTTTTTTTTTAATTGTCGGCGGGGGGAGCCCCCCGAACCCCCTATCGGTGAACCGGGCTCGCTCGCTACGCTCGCTTGCAACATTGGAGTGCGGGTATTGTTTTATGCCTCACCACTTTCGAATGTCACCAGCCGCCACTGCCTTTTACTACCATCATTCTCTCCCCCTGTCATCTAGGCTAGAAGAAAAACACATCAAACATTAAATACCACTGAAATTCACAACAAAATAAACACTGAAAACTGGACAGGCTGATGGATGGCTCCACTTGTGCTCTGACTCTCAACCAGACTCTGCATTGCCTCTCCTCATTAATTTGCTGACCCCTCTCACCCAAGACTGAATTGCACATGGCTGCAGTGGCTTAGTGGGTGCAAAAAAGGATGAATTTGGATGATGCACCAATTAGTTACCAGTGGCGGAATTCAATAGAAAGATCCCACCCGTTTCTTTGTTGTTTTTCCATGTGAGATGTTCTAAGTATGATGGGCATTCCCAGATCTAGAACTCGTGCTCAGGTTGCAGTATGACTTAAGCTGCTTCTCACTGAGGAAGGAGGCCCTTTAAGGCCAACACCAGTTAGGGGTTACTTGTGTTCTCATATAGGTCGGATCTGACCTATTAGTTCAGACTGGACTGCTCCTATTAGAACAGGACTACTATGTTTTGATTATGTCCGGCAGCCGGCCTCAATCTGTATAGGCATTTTGGGCTATTTGATCATTTGGATTGAAACTCAGATTTGTTCCAAGCGGCTGAGAATAATTCAAACAGTTTATTCATAAACCTTTTCTTTAATGATGTCTTTCTTGGCTATGATGAAATAAATATACTCTTGAAAACTGGGTAACGTTTCTGCTGGAAGTAGAATTGCTTTGTTGGATGTCTATATTTTTAAAGGCATTATTAGTACTTGTGGAGAATGAAAACATGTTACCCGAGGAAATTGTCTTTATGAAGACAGTGCAGAAAACACGTTCCTTTTAGTACTTGCGCCTCGAGGCCTAAACGTCCACAAAGGTACAACGATTCGGAATACAGATTGTCACTTCCAGGCACGCCTTTCAGTCTACCTTAATGCGGTTATAAAGGAAAGGTTTCAAAGACATGTGTTTTCTCTTTCACTAGGCGAAAGGGCATAATTGACTCAGTTTGGTATTTAAGCAATTTGTGTTCACTTTTATCATACACTTACGAATTTACCAAATACAGTAACTTGTAAAAGCAAATTTGTACTCAGAATGACGCCCAAGTCTGCAATGCTTTCGCAGGCGTGTGCATTTAATATACTCGCTGCTGTTTATTTTCGTTTTCATTTCTAGATTGAAATTATATATTTTTTAGAATGTGAATTACGGAAGCATTTTCAGCAGAAAAGGCCATGTCTACCTTATCTAGATTCAACAAAAAACCAGGAGAATGTCACACTCCCTGTGACCCCAATAGCATCACAGGGTTGATCTCTTGTCCAACCCGTCACCGCTCAGCAGCTTCCTATTGTCCACAGAGGGGCTGAGGTAAGTGCAAATGGCTGGAAACTATAAACAGCAATCACTATTCTTGGGGCGGCATTAGGAGTGTTCATTCGAAAAGGGCTTGCAATTCCTGTTACTGCCAAGTTCACTGGGAGGTCCTCTGTGCCTCAGGACTGGTTGGCTACTAGTCGAGTCAGGGGTGCCTGAAGGGACCCCTGACTCGGCTTGCTATTAAAGCTCAGAGGGGCTTATTATCAAGACAGGCGATACAATTATCGCCGCTTTAGCGGCAGGAAACTGCCGCTAAAACGGCGATAATGGGCTTGATAATATGCTCTATGGAATTCCAATTGAAGCCCATGTTAGATGTCCTTCACATCTAACATGGGTTTCAATTGGAATTCCATAGAGCATATTATCAAGCCCATTATCGCCGTTTTAGCGGCAGTTTTCTGCCGCTAAAGCGGCGATAATATTATCGCCTGTCTTGATAATATGCCCCAGAGTTAGTATCATGGAGGCCTGATACAAGGAAGGTGACAGGTAACGGGCAGGTGGAAGGAGACTTGAAATAATTAGTTTGAAAGTTACTACTATGTCCAGCCCATCTCCAGCTTCCAAGAGCTTCTGTATATTACGTGCTAAATAGTCCACATTTTCCTCAGCGACTGACATAAACAGCAAGTTCTGCATGTTCAAAAGGCACCCTCACTTATGAATTAAACAGATATGAAAATAAATGTATGCTGTTTGTCCCTCACAGCAGTTTTTAAGACCTGTACTTTTTCAGACAATATTGCTTCCCTTTTAACACCGCCATCATGAATTAGATTGAGAGCTTGCTTTATTGGATTGCGTGTAAAGATAAACGTGTTTTTAAGTAGTGCGCATATATTATGGAGTACTTGGTGATTTGATGGTGTCGGTCAAGTCCTTCTTATTTCAACATGCAGCCCTGATTCTCCATTTATACGCAAACCCACGCTGACTGTATTTATCCACAAATTTACCACCTCCTGCAGGCCGAAAGGACATGGAACTTTCATTTATATTTAACCTCGTAAATATATCTGTATAATTAACAGCTGCCTGTGTTTCTTCTAGAAATATTCAACACATATCACTGTAACCTATGCACATAAAAAAGGCAATCAAAAGGCTCAGGCAGCAGACAAAACAAGGGAACTGCATGCATTAACTACAGCCAGTTACGTACTTGCATGCTTTTTTCTATGATGGCTCTTATAAATGCCAGTTTTCAGCATATACTGATTTCAAGTAAAAGAGTTGTGCAATCTGCCTGCTTGAGAGCAATTAGCGCGTGCTGAAGTAGGGAAACGTTAATGCCTGCAGGAACACATAGGTCACGTTTAATCTGTGACAGTATTCTGTTGCCAGGGTATCTCGGCTAATTAGCAAAGTAATAGTCACACGATTGCGCGTTTTTTTCTTGAACTGTAGATGAAACCCACTTGCTGAATGTACTGGGGATTCCCAAACTCATGGTTTTTGCCGCCCTCCCCCTTTTGCCGCCCTAGGCGGCCGCCTAGTCTTGCCTAATGGTAGAAACGGCCCTGCCATCCATCCAGTCATCCATTCATTCATCCACCCATCCTTCCACCCATCAATCCATCCGTCCATTCATCCATCTATCCATCTATTCATCCATCCATCTGCTTGTATATCCATCTATCCATCCATCAATCCATACATTCTCCATTTACCCATCCATCTACTCATCCATCCATCCATCCATCCATCCATCCATCCATCCATCCATCCAGCTAACAACTCCAACAAGACATTGAACGAATCACACTGCATTATTAAAGCCTTCCAAAAACATGCCAGGGGAACCACAAATCCTCTGTTTTATGAGATTCTATATATGTGTTGCTTCTGACTGCATTATGGGACTAGTGATTTGTGCATGTAAAGTCAATACTATGGGCCCGATTCACAAAGGTAGATTTATACATGTGGATATACTTGAATACAAATCTTGTCCTGCACCAATGTGTAAATGTACACTTCTTTTACTATTCACCATGGAGATTTACATCTCGATGTAGCCTTACATGTCTCTAGCATCCAAATTCAGGGGGTGGAACCTCCTCTAACAGAATGTATGAGCTTAAAGTTACTAATAGCAACCTTTCACACATAAGAGGAGATATCTATCGAAGAGGAAGAGAGTTTCCTAGTGGAAAGTATAGATAGAATTATCAAAGCTTAAAGTGATTGAAAAGAAATTATTGACAATAGTTTAATGTATGACATAAATGCTGATTAATTGTAAACTGTATTAGTGACCTAGGACCAATAAACTAATGTTTCAGCACATTAATTCAACCTGATTGATTAATTTAAATTTATTAATTTAATTCATAAATAATGGCCTAAACAATAATTTAAAAACATTACCACCCTCACAAACATTTTTACATAATGTGTAGTAATATTTGGTTTAAGGTTATGTGTTGAATTAACCACAATTATTTTGAAAGGTTTCCCAAATGTTTAAAAGTTTAGTTTACTTTTAAAATTTGGTTTATGGATGTGTTCAAAATAACAAAACAATTATAACACTTCTTGTATTAATTGGGCCCTATTTGTGTGTGAGTTTATTCAAGCGCTTTACATGAGTTTGGCCAATTGTCTTTGTCATCGTAGGTTATAATGTTTTCTTTCTTGGTAGTAACAAATTTCAGGATTTAACAATATATCTTTATATTACTTCTGAGGCTACCCCTCACCAAGTAAATTGTATCATCATACAATTTACCTGACATACCTGCTCGTAAAAAACCAATGAAATTCCACCGTTATAGTTAGTTCAGATAACTATAACTCGCGCGCCCGCAATCCAGTGCTCATGACGTCACATATTACATCACTCATGACATGGTCAGTGGCATCACTCATGACATCAATGATGACATCATCCTTGTGATAGAGTGGCGGTCGCGCGAGTTATAGTTATCTGAACTAACTATAATGGTGGAATTTCATTGGTTTTTTACGAGTGAAATGTCCACCTAACTATAACATGTGTGAAACCTATGGTTTTTTAAGTGAATTTGCAAGGTTTTTTAAATGCTAATTCCTAACTATAACGTGTGTGAAACCTATGGTTTTTTCAGTAAATTTGTACGGTTTTTTAAATGCTAAGTTATGTATTTTTTGGGTTTTTTTGTTTATGGTTTATAAACGTGCGCGCAAGGTGCACGCACCATGCGCGCACCCCGCGATTTAAAAAAAATGTTTTTTCACCCTTCGGGGTCCTTTAGGGACCCCCTGACAAAGGCTAGGGGGTCAGGAACTCTCTACCCTGCCCCCTTTTCACGTTCGCCACCTCTATTTTTCACTCTCGCACCCACAACAAACAAAATGGCGGCCGACACTTCCTGATTTCGACCGATTCGAACGTTGACTGACATGTAACCACCAATCAGAATTACGCTCGCGCACGCACGGTGCGCGGCTATAGATATGTATGTGCTTTTAACTGCAATTGTCTCAGGAACAGATTGACTCCATACATGCAAAAGGCACTTCCCTGACCTGTGGACTACCTCTCTGCCAAATTTCAAGTAATTCTGTTCAGCCGTTCGGGCTGTACCTTCGACTAAAGGTCCTATGGGAAAATGCATGGGGAAAACGCGTTTTGGGACCCCCTTTTTTCTCGGCCCCTGCTTGACGAATCACCTCGAGACTTTCAGGGTAGGAGCTGAACGGAGCGCCCCATTAGTTTTGAAAAGTTCGCGAGGATTCGTCAACCGGCGCCAAAGTTATTCAAAATAGAATTTTCAGATTTCCTATGGAAACACGGTCCTAACTATAACTATCTACTGGCGACCGCCAGTAGATAATATATATATAAATATATATATATATATATATATATATATTGCTTTGTCTCCGTAAGCAGCTATCGTTCTTTCTGCCAAAAAACAGAGTGCAGACCACAAAGTTCGTGTTGCTATTCAAGGTTTATTCAGCCACAGCTTACACGGCCAGCATGACGCGTTTCGATCCCTCAAGGACCTTGATCACGCGAGGATTCGTCAACCGGCGCCAAAGTTATTCAAAATAGAATTTTCAGATATCCTATGGAAACACGGTCCTAACTATAACTATCTACTGGCGACCGCCAGTAGATAATATATAGATAGATAGATAGATAGATAGATAGATAGATAGATAGATAGATAGATAGATAGATAGATAGATAGATAGATAGATAGATAGATAGATAGATAGATAGATAGATAAAATATATCCAAAAACAAGTTGATCCTCCCGGAGCGCTGGGACCCAAGAATGGTGGCGTACACGCCGGCAGAGCGTACCGGCAAGTAATATCCAAATCCAAAATTCACTAACGTACGCTCTCGGGCAAACAGGCAGGACACCAATGTACAGTCCGGTTTATTTACACAACGCGTTTCGGCAGGAAGCCTTGATCACGTATAAAGGTGCACATTACAAACAGTAACTGATAAAGTTTTACACGAGCAACAAAATAATGAAAGGACTATGCCTACTAACAAAGAACCATGGCGGCCATGATGTAATGGTAAAATCTGTGTACAATTCTTATATTTTGCAGAAATACCACGATATTATGCAGAAATAATGTACAGTAACTGTGCCTTGCTGAACGTCAACGTCTAATGCGTTGTAGCACATATAAGCAAATGTATGGTGTTAAATAGTAAAAGTCTACTATCTATAGACAAGTCACAGCAGAATGTGCCCCTAGTGGCTGTAATTGTTACCTTCAAAATTAAGAGTGCCATGAAAGTCCTGCAAAGATATCATATCCGCTGGAAAGGGAAGGCACTGCACAAGGTTTCATAAACAGCAAGAAAGATGCAAGTGGTGGGCAAGTGCCCATTCAATCCATGACACAATCATGCAAGAAACGCTAGTGCATACTCTACACAGATGCACGTTCCGCCAGAGATTAAGCATGGCGGACATATTAGTAATCCGAATAACAATTATCAAGAACACCTTTAAAAACAGTGTAACATAGGGGAATAAAGAGCAAGTGCCCTCATAAAAAGGCATATGCCTTGGTAAAATAGAAAAAGTGGCTCGTGCACCTACCAGTTGGCTGCTGGTGAATAGATCAACTAATATATGGTGTGACACGTGTGCAGAAAGTTGGGGGGGAAAGGGTAGGATGCCCGTGCAAGTGAATACATGTGAGTTGGCCCTTTCCTTTTCTCCTGTAAAGGAAACACAACAAAGTAAGAAAATAGTTAAAAGTCATGTAACAACATCTGTTTACAGTCAATTAATTTGAATGAAGAGCAAATTAAAAACTGTTCCTAAAGCACACACAAAACGAGTTGAAAACAGAGTTGCGAGAAGAGCATAATTGTAAGAGCATACTGGTTATAGACACAGCCCTGTCTATGCAGGATAAAGATGAACAAATCATTAATTAGGAATTAGGACTATTCCCTGAGATGAATGGACAGTTCCTCATCTGTATTCAATCGTCCCGGGCTCTTCGTTTGGAAATCTATAATGAATCAAGATTCCCGCTGCCTGAGAGTGAGTACCCTGTCACCCCCTCTTGGATTCTTGGGGATGTGTTCAAGGATCAAATAGCTTAGCTCAGACACATTGGAAAAATGTTTCTCATAAAAGTCGCGGGCAACAGGGTATTTAGGGTCATTGTTCGTGATGGCTCTAAGATGTTCTAAGACCCTTTTCTTGGCTGTGCAGGTGGTACTCCCAATAAACCAAAGCTTGCAGGTGCATTCGATAGCATATATAACAAAGCTAGTGCTGCACGTGAGGAATTGTGTGATTCTTCTAGTTATACCTCTGTATACAAGAACACCTCTGAATTTACTGTGTCTACACGCCTTACAATGGCCACACAGAAAAAATCCTAAGAGGCCATGGTTGGCGGTAGCGGGGTAGTTAGTAATGTCATGCTTGACCACCAGATCTCGGACATTTCTATCCCATCTGTATGTTATGTTAGGTCTCTCTGTTATCATTTCACCTATGACACAATCAGTTTTCAAAATATCCCAGTGTCTAGCAAGGATCCGTTTGATTTTATGTGAATCAGAGTTATATGTGAGAATCATCTGTGTGTTTTTGCTTTCTCCCTCCTCTGTCGCATCTGGTTTGTCTGACAGGGTAAGAGTTCTATCAACCCCTTCAGCCCGATCTTTTGCTTTGTTAAGGACCCAATTGGGATAGCCTCTAGTTCTGAACCTGCTTAGAATACTCTCCCTCTCCTCAGTATATGCCTCAGCATGATAACAATTCCTTTTGGCCCTCAGCAGCTCTCCATAGGGTATACTCCATGTGAGTGCCTCTGGGTGGCTGCTGAGGGCATGTAGGACACTGTTTCCTGCTGTGGCCTTCCGAAAGAAAGAAGTGCATAACTTCACCTGTTTTATCTCCAGACAAACATCCAGATATTCAACTTTGTTAGCATTAATGCTCCCTGCAAGAAAGATGTTATATCTGTTGATGTTAAATTTCTCAATGAACTGCTCAGCACCACCCCTAGAGCCCCTACAGATGATGAACAAGTCATCTATGTAGCGAAGCCACATGATGACTTTCTGGAGGTCCTCTTTGAGGGTGGTACTTGCAAAGATTTCTTGCTCTCAGTAGCCCATGAACAGATTGGCAAAACTGGGAGAAAATACGAACCCAGTGCAGTACTGTTAACCTGCCTATAGAGGGAACCATTGAACGCAAAAATATTGATCTTAAGGCAGAATTCCAACTCTATGATAATACGGCTATGTTCACGATAACAAACTGGCCTATGTTTGAGAAAATGTTCACATGCTTCCAGACCTTGTTGGTGGTCTATTATGGTGTATAAAGAGTGTACGCCTAGAACAATGATAAAATAATCAGGATTCCATGTAAGATTCTCCATTTCGCACAGAAAATGTTTTGTGTCCCTTAAGTAACTCGGCAATTGTGTAACAAAGTCTCTCAAAAAATGATCAACATATTTAGAAATATGTTCAGTGACGCTCCCAATAGATGATACGATGGGGCGCCCTGGTGGTCTGGTACTGTCCTTATGCAGTTTAGGTAGAAGGTAAAGTATGGGAAGTTTAGGATGATCTTTTTTAAGGTAACAAAATTCTTCCCACGCAAGAAGACCCTTGTCCCTCCAGGTAACCAATTTGTCCCAAATGTCAGTAATACTTTGATTATATGTTTCATAGGTGACATGCATGTAAAATTTAGTATCATCAAGTTGGTGCAGAGCCTCATTGATGTAGTCATCTCTGTTAAGAATAACATCATTTCCCCCCTTGTCCGCGGGACGGATGACAATGCTAGTAGCATCAGTTAATGCCTTTAGTGCCTGTCTTTGCGTAAAGGAGAGATTGTTGTGGGTACCTCTCTGTTGTTTATTGGTTTTAAGCCTGAGGTCCATTAGCGCCTTAATGGCATAATCATGGAATGTGTCAATATTGTTGTGTGGGAGTAAGTGTAAAAATGTTGACTTAGCTATGTATTCTGTACGTGCCGCAGCGTCATGTTCTACCTCTATATTTTCAAGCATCTGTGTAGTACTAATCAGGTAATTGCTGGCCTCACTATTCTGCTCAAGTTCTGCCATGGTAATGAGAGTATCTACATCACTAATCGTAAGATTGCTGTTAGTCACAATATTACTGTTACTTCTAGTGTGATTTTGTCCCAATCTCTTCAGTTTATGCCACTTCTTTAATGTAAGTTTCCTCAGGACTAAATTGGACTTCATCCCCCCAGCAGCAGTGCGCCAGGAGGTGCAGTTGTAGAGTGGTGGAGAAAGGGGGCGTTGCGTCTGATAACCCCTCAGCAATCCAGCTGTGTGGGTCTTACTGGCGGTAATAGGAGGGCTAGTTGGTACCCAAGGACCCTCAAGAGCAAAGGGAACTTTATCCCCTTACTAGTAGTGCACCTGGAGGCGTGTTTGCAGAGTGGTGGAGAAAGGTGGCATGTCCACCAAAAACCTTGCAGCAAATCTACTGTATGAGAGTTGCTGGAGGTAGTAGGAGTGGTAATTGGCCCCCAAGGACCCTCAATAGCCATGAGGTCCTTATCTCCCTACTAGAAGTATACCAGGAGGCACGTTTTCAGAGTGGTAGAGAAAGAGGGTGTGGCCTCCTATTATCTCTAATAAGTCCCACAGAGCGCGATTGCTAAGAGGTCTTTGGAGGCCATGCTCCCCTTTCATCACCACTCTGCAAACATAGCAAACATGCACTACTGGTTAGAAGATGAAGTCCACTTTACTCCTGAGGGACCTTTGGGGCCAAGGAGACCTCCTGGTACCTCCTTTAAATCCTATACAGCGGGATTCCCGAGTGCTGGTCAGAGGCCCAGCCCCCTTTCTCCACCCCTCTTCAAATGCAACTACTAGTTAAAAAACCATAGAAATTCACTGAAAAAAAACCAATGGTTACAGATATGATATTGTTAGGAATTCGCATTTAATAAAACATAGAAATTCCCTGAAAAAAACAAAGGTTGCTGGGACGTTATAGTTAGGATATGGGATTTAAAAAAAACACCTTAGAAATTCATGGAAAAAAACAAAGGTTACATAGCTGTGATAGTTAGGCTTAGGTGTCAGTCATACAAAACCAGAAAAATTCAGCCATTATAGTTAGTGAGCTAATTATAACTTGTGCCCCCGCAATGCGCTGCTTATGACAGCACATATTACATCACTCATGACATGGTCCATGGCATCACTGATGATGTCACTGATGCCATCTCACATGACATCATCCACAGAACCACTCACATATGCACTCACATAGCCACACAACCACTCACACACCCACGTACACACCCTCTCACTCAACCATAGAGTCACTCACACACCCACTCACTCACACATACAGCCACTCACACACACACACATCTCAAATTACATCACTGGTGACATCATCCACAGAATGTCTGATGTACCCATTCACACCCTTATATAACCTTCCATACACCCATTCCAACTACCACACTACCATTCTCAAAACCATTCACATACATATACCAGTAGTTACACAGCCACTCACTGATCCTGAGATCAATACACACATCCACTCACCCACCCAAACAGCTACTCATACACCCACTCACTCACTAATTCAGCCACTGTAATATCTACTCATACACCCAACAGTCACTCACACACACAGTCAGTCAGCTATAGAGCTACTCACACACCTGCTCAATCACCAATAGCCAATCACATGCCACTTACTCACCCATACAGTTACACACACACTCACTTACTCATACAGATACTAACACATACTCACTCACCTATACAGTCACTGACACAAGCAAACACTCACCCATACAGCCACCCTCACATTCACTCACTCACCCAAACAGCCACTCACATACCACATCACTCACCTATACTGACTTTCACATACCTAGTTACTCACCCATATACTACTGACACATGCATTCACTCACTGACATGCCATACACACACTCACTGACGGCTCCTCACACATGCACTCACTAACCCATAAAGTCATTAACTCACTCATCCATACAGGTAGTCACACACCCGGTCACCCACCCACACAGAAACTCAGACACCCATAGAGGTATCCAGACAACCAATCACTCGCCCACATAGAAACTGACATACATACTCACACACCGATACAACCACTTAGACACCAACTGACAGTCAGATACATACATTTACACAACCAGTCACTCACCAATACATTCAGTGAGACACTTAATCACTCACTTATAGAGTTAGTCATGCACCCACTGAATCATCCAATCAGGCATTCATACACCCACTGATTCACCAATACACTTTGGTATATATATATATTTAACATTCATAAACGTTTTTTTAAATGCTCACAGTCACTGGATGATGTCATCAGTGATGTCACTAACCATGTAATGTGTGATGTAATAAGTGAGGAAATAAGCAGCGCATTGAGGGGCCACAAATTATAGTTAGCTCACTAACTATAACTGCTGAATTTCTCTGGTTTTGTACGAGTGACACTAAAGCCTAACTATGATGTCTCTGTAACCTGTGTGTTTTTCAGTGAATTGCTAAGGTTTATCCCTGTAACCCTTGTTTTTTTCTCCCCAAAAAATAATATACATATATATTACCTACTGGCGGTCGCCAGTAGGTAGTTATAGTTAGGACCACGTTTCCATAGGAAATCCACAACATTCTATTTTGAATAACTTTGGCGCCGGTCGACGAATCCTCGCGAATTTTTCAAAATAGGTGGGGCGCTACGCTCCGCTCCTACCCTGAAAGTCTCGGGGGGATTCGTCAAGCGGGGGCTGAGATAAAAGGGGGGTCCCAAAACGCGTTTTTCCCATGCATTTTTCCATAGGACCTTTAGACACAGCTACAGCCCGAACGGCTGAACAGAATTACTTGAAATTTGGCAGAGAGGTAGTCCTCAGGTCAAGGAAGTGCCTTTTGTAGGTTTGGTGTAAATCTGTTCAGTAGATTCAGAGAAAATAGCCTTTAAATCAATATATATATCTGAGCCAGCTTACGGTGCGCTTACCGTACGCGTACGGTGGCGTGCGCGAGCGCGATTTTGATTGGCTGTTAGATCTTAGTGAACATTCGAATCGGTCGAAACCAGGAAGCGGCGGCCGCCATTTTCTCTCTCGCTCTCTGAGTTGGGCAGCAAAAACGATGCCAAAAAATGTCTAAAGAGGCAGTTTCTTGAGATCCTAACCACCCAGCATTGATATAGGGGTCCCCAAACAACCCCCAAGCCCAAAAAAAAAAATTTTTTTTTTTTCGGAAAATCGCCGATTACGCTTACCGTACGTGTACGGTAAAAAATTTTTTAAAAAAAAATTATCCACACCCTCCCCACCCCGTGTGCAAATGGTGCCCGAAGGGCACCATTTGTGCATGGCTTATTACAGGTAAGAAATAAACAAAGAATAAATTTCACAAAGATGCGCATAATATGTCCCCCATGTGCGCACGGTGCGCGAAGTGCATCGTGCGTACATGGCCCATCCCGCATAACGTGGGCACGCGGTGCGCGCACGGCACTAACTGCGTAAAGTGGGCGCGCGGTGCGCGCACGGAACGAACTGCGTTAACTGGGCGCGCACGCCACGAATGGCGTAAAGTAACTTAGCATTTAAAAAACCGTACAAATTCACTGAAAAAACCATAGGTTTCACACACGTTATAGTTAGGAATTAGCATTTAAAAAACCTTGCAAATTCACTGAAAAAACCATAGGTTTCACACATGTTATAGTTAGCTGGACATTTTATTGATAAAAAACCAATGAAATTCCCCCGTTATAGTTAGTGCAGGCAACTATAACTCACGCGACCTCAATCTTCTGCTGATGACATATGTGTCTTTATGAAAAAAAAATATTTGTAATATATGTATAGCTAAAATTTAATGGAAGAAGACATGGGCAAATAAGTGTCTAAATACAGTATTAGCATCAGCAGAGGATTGCGGTCGCGTGAGTTATAGTTGCCTGCACTAACTATAACGGGGGAATTTCATTGGTTTTTTATCAATAAAATGTCCAGCTAACTATAACATGTGTGAAACCTATGGTTTTTTCAGTGAATATATATATATATATATATATGTATATATATATATATATATTCAGTGAAAAAACCATAGGTTTCACACATGTTATAGTTAGCTGGACATTTTACTCGTAAAAAACCAATGAAATTCCCCCGTTATAGTTAGTTCAGCTAACTATAACTCGCGCGCCCGCAATGAACTGCTGATGACGTCACATATTACATCACTCATGACATGGTCAGTGACATCACTCATGACATCACTGATGACATCTCAAATGACATCACTGATGACCTCACTGATGACATCATCCAGTGAATGTGTGTTTTTCTGAAAATTAAATATGTTTTATATATGTATATCTCAAGGTTGATGGAAGAATAAATGGGTATATTACTGTCTAAATGGATGATTTCTTTTTGAAAAATTGATTATGTAACTGACTGATTAAGTGTATCATAGTGAATACATGGCTTAGTGAGTAATGTTTAAATATATAAATATCTGTATCATTTTTTCACTTTGTGTATAAGTGGCTGCATGGGTTGGTGAGTAGCTACATGGGTGTCTATATAGGTTATTAGTTGGTTTTTTGAGTATCAGTCTGAGTGTCTGCATGGTTCGGTGGGGGGTATGACGTAGTGCATAGGTGCATGAATGAGTGACTCACTGTTTGTATGTGTTGAACAGAGCATGTGTGCAGGACTGCATGGGTGGATGAGTGTGTGTATGGGTGTGTTAGTGAGTGAATGACTGTCTCAATAGTGTCTTTATGAGTAACTACATATGTTTAAAACTAGTATATGTGACTATTGGTTTATATATGTGAGTATATGTGAGAGTGAGAGATTGAAAGAGTTCCTGTATGAATAAGTATGTATTTCCATAAGTGATTGTTTAAAAGACTAAGTATGTGTAAGTTTCCGTAGAAGTAAGTGTGGTGGTGTGTGTATAACTGTATATGCAAGTAAATGTATGTTTGATTCTTTATTAGCATGAGTGACTATGTGTGTGAGTAGCTCTATGGATGAGTGGCATTGTGTTACAGGATGTATAGGTGTATGAGTACATATGATAAGTGAGTACATGTATGAGTGACTGTATTGGACTGTTGGTGAATGAGTGGATGTGTATGTGGATCTTAGAATTACTGAAGAGGTTGTTGTAACTGTTATTGGTATGTCCATTGTTTTGTAAATTTTAGTCTCTATTTTTGAATGTGTGTATCAAAGGTTTTATTAGGGGAAGAGGAGGTCTGCCACTCTATCACAAGGATGATGTCATCAGTGAGGTCATCAGTGATGTCATTTGAGATGTCATCAGTGATGTCATGAGTGATGTCACTGACCATGTCATGAGTGATGTAATATGTGACGTCATCAGCAGTTCATTGCGGGCGCGCGAGTTATAGTTAGCTGAACTAACTATAACGGGGGAATTTCATTGGTTTTTTACGAGTAAAATGTCCAGCTAACTATAACATGTGTGAAACCTATGGTTTTTTCACTGAATTTCTAAGGTTTTTTAAATGCTAATTCCTAACTATAACGTGTGTGAAACCTTTGGTTTTTTCACTGAATTTCTAAGGTTTTTTAAATGCTAATTCCTAACTATAACGTGTGTGAAACCCATGGTTTTTTCAGTGAATTTGCAAGGTTTTTTAAATGCGAATTCCTAACTATAACGTGTGTGAAACCCATGGTTTTTTCAGTGAATTTGCAAGGTTTTTTAAATGCTATTTTTTTTTTTTCTTCTATTTTTTCTAACATATTTTTATTTTAATTTTCTTACCTTTTATAAAGACTATGATTAAATTTTTAAAATTCTTAAATATGTTTTTTTTAATATATTTTTTAAAATAAACATGTAAAATTTATTTGCAGTACTTTTTTTCTATTTTTTTTTTTATTTTTTTAGTACGCGTACCGTAAGCTCACGGTAAGCGTACGGTTTACGCAACGTCCGTAATTTTCCTACGCTGCTTGCGTATAGTTACGCAATTTGCGTAGCCGCGCGTACTCCGCGTGGGACGCGTACGCGTGTACGCTACACGCGCACGTTACGCGGAAGTGCCGGGAGTGACTGTTATGCGCATGCGCGCAAGCGCGTGTCTTTTTTACGCGCATGCGCACTTTTGCCGTAAGCATACCGTAAGCGTACCGTAAGCGTACGGTAGGTCATGTGATCATGAAACACAACTTTTGATTGGTTGAAACTACTTTCAGTTCTAGAACTCTCCTACACCACACCCATTCCCCTCATTTCTGCTTGTGATCCCTTGGGAGAAGGAGCTGGTTTGTCTTTGGGATACGATGGCAGAACAGCAGAGCTCTTCTGAGAGTGAGGCTAGCACTAGCAGCACTGTCTTGAGGCAGAGATCGAGGAAACAAAAGCCCTCTTATGTATGGGATTATTTTACTTTTCCTGAAGGCCAGCAAAAGGTAAATGCACCCTTAGTGACTTGTAAGCTGTGTAAGCGTGTACTTTCTAGAGGTAATCCTAACAGGAAGTATTCCTTTGGGAATCACACCATGAAGAGACACCTCCAGGATGTACACAGAAGGACACATGGTCATCTTTTTGGAGGTAACTCTTCAGAAAGACAAGCCAGTACATCCACAGCAGCTCATCCTGAACCATCATCTGCAGGGCTGACTCCTTCTTCTGCAGGTCAGGTGAGCCCTTCATCTGTGGGGGGAGAATCTCCTTTTGCTGGCCCTCTGGAAATCAACCCTCGATTTCGGAAGGTTGATATTCGATGCACATTTTGTCAAGATCTAATTTGCTATAGGGAGACCAGTGTTTCCCTAGTGAACAACAAAATAGATCAACACATTTGTCGCTTTGAATAATTTTCCCATGCTTCCTTTCCTCTGTCCCTGCATGAACACAACGGTTCTTTTAAGAGCCAACCTTATCTTTCATCTTTTTTTTACATATGTTTTTAAAAACTTTTTTTTATTTTTTTTTACCGTACGCGTACGGTGCGCGTACTTTTTTTTTTTTTTTTTAAAAAACACTAAAAATCAATAAACACATTACAAGGTCCTTGAGAGACTACAATTATTATTATTGACTTACCATACTCACTGAAAAAATATTTATTCATTTGTTTTTTTTAAAAATAGTTTTAAAAATGTTTGTAGTTTTCGAAAATTTTCTATATCTATCTGGAAAAAAGAAAAAAGTATTAATATTTTTAAAACATTTTATAATACAGTACACATATTTACATTTTTTTCCATAAAATATTTTTGCCTTATTTTTGCTGTTTTCATTATATATTGCATTTCACTATAAATTGTGAAAGCAATTGCATTCATCATTTTACAGCGGGCAAAAAAAAATAACAATCACAAAGATTGTATTAAAAAAGCCCTGATTCTTTTTTTACTTAAACTTAACATTATAGAAATGCATAATATTCTAAAAAAATATCATCTAATACCAATACTTATTTCTTTAAAATACCGTCTGATATGTTTGTTTCAGAAGTATAATCACAATATTATATCTCAAATAACTCCAAAATACATCTGATTTCATTTCCTTTAGACCAAATAGTAATTTTAAAATTCTTTTTTGATTAAATTTCCAATGGTAATCCAATAAAATTCTAAAGTTTTATTTGTACAGATCTCACCGATTCTCTGTAACAATTCCTTTATTGTATTTAAATATATTACTACATTTCTTTTCACAATAGTCACAAAACGAAATTTCTATGCCAATTTGAATGCACACTAACTGCTCTTTTTTTTGGGCAAGTGAAAATCACTTTTACAAACTGTCACATTATGAAACCACTTTTCAGATTTTTTAAAAAGCCCATGTCCAGACTGCTACACTACAGCAAGGGCAACCAGCCTTAGTGATGCTGAATGTATTTGCATTACAGACTGAAACCTGAAAACCCCACTCGCTTGTAAATACTGTGCATGACTATACATGGCAAGCACATGGGTGTGTGCTAAGACTCTGCTTCTTCCCCCAAAAATTCGCTCCCCCTTTCCATCTAATGCAACTGTGAAATCACCAGAGCAAGACGCAATAAATCTCTGCCTATAATTCCTCTCTGCACACAGAGTCATGTTTTCACATTAGTCCCAAAACGAAATTTCTTTGCCAATTTGAAAGCACACTTACTGCTCTTTTTTTTTTCGGGGCAAGTGAAAATCACTTTTACAGACTGACACATTATGAAACCACCATGTGTAACTACAACAAAAACAATTTCCATTTCTATTATTCATTTCTTAAGTTACCACATACATCCCCTCTCAAACTGTAAACTCACCTTTAAAATTAGTTAGTTGTGAAAGAAATGTGACACTCAAACAGCAGATTATCAGAGCCAGGATCTCTGTTGTGTTCACCTCTCTCCTCTCAGCAGAACCAGATAATGGCAAACTTTCCCTCTATTTTTCCACACATATACTTGTAAGTTTCAAATCTCAGTGCTTCCCCCTTTTTTTCAAATGTAATCACACATTTCTATTGGTTGAAAACCAACCCTTTTCCAAAAGTACCCTTCCCCCAACTTGACTTCTGCCTAGTACCCTTCCCCCAACTTGACTTCTGCCTGCTACCATAGCAACAGCTCATGGAACACTGCTGTGTTGAGTTAGGTCAGAAGTTCGCCAAACAATGTTTCAATTCCACAGAGCAAGAGTGCTTGACTTTTCAAACCTAACAGCAAATCCATAGTACTGTTCTTTGGTTACACATTTTTTTTTACCAATATAAAACATGCTTCTATTAATTTACACATACAGCCTAGTTTTTATTCTAGAATGGTATGAAACAGCCAATCAGTTCTTTTTGTTTTGAAAAAAATATGTATGCCTCCATTTCCAAACTGTCTTTCTTTTCATATTGCCATTCTACTGAAAGACACCTCCTGAGTGCATCCAGTTCTCCTTTGAAGATGTTCACAGTGTGGATTGTAGGGCACAGCTATGTCTTCTGGAGTGAAAAGTTTGCAGAGAAAACAGGTATGGTGAGAGACCTTGCTTTGCCAAATGTAGACATTAAATGGATTGGTCAGAGAGGGTTAAAGTGGCACCAATTGATGCCATTGGTGAAATCCTTCATTCAAATCCAACACCCTGACCTCATAATAGTGCACTGTGGTGGCAATGACCTAGGCACTTTGACTGGGGTAGGTCTGGAAATGCTTATGAAGGACACCTTTGCACAACTGTTTACACTTTTCCCTAAAACTGCCTTTGTGTTTTCCAACATATGCCAAAGGCAAAAATGGAACTGGTCCAATCATTTCTGTCCACAGATTGACAAAGCAAGAAAGCACGTCAACAAATCTGTTTCTGCTTTCCTCCGTGACTATGGTATGGGTGCCATTTACCACAACAACTTGCGTTATGACATGCAAGACATTTATAGAGGAGATGGTGTGCACTTCAATGATGAAGGGAACAGAGTCTTCCTCTTGAACCTTAGACTCTGCATCGGTACTTACTTGTAGGTACCACTAAAAAAATGACTTCATAAACACAACAGCTCTTTTTAGAGCTCCCTAATTTCTAAACTCTTAAATCTGCTTTTCATTTATTTATTTTTATTTTTTTACCGTACGCTTACCGTAAGCTTACCGTACGCGTACCCCGTGATTTTTTTTAAAATCAATAAATGTTTTTTTTGTACTTTTCTGTCCTTCTTTGACCCCCTTACAAATGTTAGGGGGTCTGTAACTCTCCTCATTGCCCCCTTTCCTTGTATTCACTCTTTTTTTTCAGAGTGAAATACACAAAATGGCGGCCGCTGCTTCCTGGTTTCGACCGATTCGAATGTTTACTAAGATCTAAGAGCCAATCAGAATCGCGCTCGCGCACGCCACCGTACGCTTACCGTAAGCGTACGGTAAGCGTACCGTAAGCGGGCTCAGATATATATATTGATTTAAAGGCTATTTTCTCAGAATCTACTGAACAGATTTACACCAAACCTACAAAAGGCACTTCCTTGACCTAGGGACTACCTCTCTGCCAAATGTTGAGTAATTCTGTTCAGCCGTTCGGGCTGTAGCTCGTTCTAAAGGTCCTATGGAAAAATGCATGGGAAAAACGCGTTTTGGGACCCCCCTTTTATCTCAGCCCCCGCTTGACGGATCCCCCCGAGACTTTCAGGGTAGGAGCGGAGCGTAGCGCCCCACCTATTTTGAGAAATTCGCGAGGATTCGTCGACCGGCGCCAAAGTTATTCAAAATAGAATGTTGAGGTTTTCCTATGGAAACGTGGTCCTAACTATAACTACCTACTGGCGACCGCCAGTAGGTAATGTATATATATATATATATATATTACCTACTGGCGGTCGCCAGTAGGTAGTTATAGTTAGGACCCTGTTTCCATAGGAAATCCGCAACATTCTATTTTGAATAACTTTGGTGCCGGTCGACGAATCCTCGTGAATTTCTCAAAATAGGTGGGGCGCTACGCTCCGCTCCTACCCTGAAAGTCTCGGGGGGATTCGTCAAGCAGGGGCTGAGATAAAAGGGGGGTCCCAAAACGCATTTTTCCCATGCATTTTTCCATAGGACCTTTAGACAGGGCTACAGCCCGAACGGCTGAACAGAATTACTAGAAACTGAGAGGTAGTCCTCAGGTCAAGGAAGTGCCTTTTGTAGGTTTGGTGTAAATCTGTTCAGTAGATTCTGAGAAAATAGCCTTTAAATCAATATATATATCTGAGCCAGCTTACAGTACGCTTACCGTAAGCTTACCGTACGCGTACGGTGGCGTGCGCGAGCGCGATTCTGATTGGCTGTTACATCTAAGTAAACATTCGAATCGGTCGAAACCAGGAAGCGGCGGCCGCCATTTTCTCTCTCGCACTCTGAGGGGGGGGCTGTAAACAAAGGCAAAAAACATATAAAGGGGCTGTTTAGACAGCGCCCATGCACATAGCCATGTTAGTTGAGTCCTCAAAGATCCCCCAAGGCCAAAAACGGTAAATTTTTTTTTTTGAAAGTTTCGCCGATTACGCTTACCGTACGCGTACGGTGCGCTTACGCTAAAAATTTTAATAAAAAAAAAAAACACTCTCTGTGCATGGCATATTATTGTCATCACTTACAAATTAAATTTAACAGATTACCTATCACAAGGAAGCGCATAATATGTCCTCCATGTGCGCACGGTGCGTAATGTGGGCATGCGGTGCGCGTAGCGCACTGCGTGCCCACCTTGCGTGTACGGCACTAACTGCGTAAAGTGGGCGCGCGGTGCGCGAAGCGCACCGTGCGCGTATGGAACGAACTGCGTTAAGTGGGCGTGCACGCCACGAATGGCGTAAAGTAACTTAGCATTTAAAAAAACGTACAAATTCACTGAAAAAACCATAGGTTTCACACACGTTATAGTTAGGAATTAGCATTTAAAAAACCTTGCAAATTCACTGAAAAAACCATAGGTTTCAGACATGTTATAGTTAGCGGAAATTTTACTGATAAAAAACCAATGAAATTCCCCCGTTATAGTTAGTGCAGGCAACTATAACTCACGCGACCGCAATCTTCTGCTGATGACATATGTGTCTTTATGAAAAAAAAATATTTGTAATATATGTATAGCTAAAAATTTATGGAAGAAGACATGGGCAAATAAGTGTCTAAATACAGTATTAGCATCAGCAGAGGATTGCGGTCACGTGAGTTATAGTTGCCTGCACTAACTATAACGGGGGAATTTCATTGGTTTTTTATCAGTAAAATTTCCGCTAACTATAACATGTCTGAAACCGATGGTTTTTTCAGTGAATTTGCAAGGTTTTTTAAATGCTAATTCCTAACTATAACGTGTGTGAAACCTATGGTTTTTTCAGTGAATATATATATTACCTACTGGCGGTCGCCAGTAGGTAGTTATAGTTAGGACCACGTTTCCATAGGAAAACCTCAACATTCTATTTTGAATAACTTTGGCGCCGGTCGACGAATCCTCGCGAATTTCTCAAAATAGGTGGGGCGCTACGCTCCGCTCCTACCCTGAAATTCTCGGGGGGATCCGTCAAGCGGGGGCTGAGATAAAAGGGGGGTCCCAAAACGTGTTTTTCCCATGCATTTTTCCATAGGACCTTTAGAACGAGCTACAGCCCGAACGGCTGAACAGAATTACTCAAAATTTGGCAGAGAGGTAGTCCCTAGGTCAAGGAAGTGCCTTTTGTAGGTTTGGTGTAAATCTGTTCAGTAGATTCTGAGAAAATAGCCTTTAAATCAATATATATATCTGAGCCCGCTTACGGTACGCTTACCGTACGCTTACGGTAAGCGTACGGTGGCGTGCGCGAGCGCGATTCTGATTGGCTCTTAGATCTTAGTAAACATTCGAATCGGCCGAAACCAGGAAGCGGCGGCCGCCATTTTGTGTATTTCACTCTGAAAAAAAAGAGTGAAAACAAGGAAAGGGGGCAATGAGGAGAGTTACAGACCCCCTAACATTTGTAAGGGGGTCAATGAAGGACAGAAAAGTACAAAAAAAACATTTATTGATTTTAAAAAAAATCACGGGGTACGCGTACGGTAAGCTTACGGTAAGCGTACGGTAGAAAAAAAAAAAAAAAAAATGAAAATCAGATTTAAGTGTTTAGATATTAGGGGGCTCTAAAAAGAGCCGTTGTGTTTATGAAATGATTTTTTAGTGGTACCTACAAGTAAGTACCGATGCAGAGTCTAAGGTTCAAGAGGAAGACTCTGTTCCCTTCATCATTGAAGTGCACACCATCTCCTCTATAAATGTCTTGCATGTCATAACGCAAGTTGTTGTGGTAAATGGCACCCATACCATAGTCACGGAGGAAAGCAGAAACAGATTTGTTGACGTGCTTTCTTGCTTTGTCATCGCACCGCGTGCCCACCGTGCGTGCACGGCACTAACTGCGTAAAGTGGGCGCGCGGTGCGCGAAGCGCACCGCGTGCTCACTGTGCGCGCACGGTGCGCGAATCGCACCGTGCGCGCACGGAACGAACTGCGTTAAGTGGGCGCGCACGCCACGAATGGCGTAAAGTAACTTAGCATTTAAAAAACCGTACAAATTCACTGAAAAAACCATAGGTTTCACACACGTTATAGTTAGGAATTAGCATTTAAAAAACCTTGCAAATTCACTGAAAAAACCATAGGTTTCACACATGTTATAGTTAGCGGAAATTTTACTGATAAAAAACCAATGAAATTCCCCCGTTATAGTTAGTGCAGGCAACTATAACTCACGCGACCGCAATCTTCTGCTGATGACATATGTGTCTTTATGAAAAAAAAATATTTGTAATATATGTATAGCTAAAAATGTATGGAAGAAGACATGGGCAAATAAGTGTCTAAATACAGTATTAGCATCAGCAGAGGATTGCGGTCGCGTGAGTTATAGTTGCCTGCACTAACTATAACGGGGGAATTTCATTGGTTTTTTATCAGTAAAATTTCCGCTAACTATAACATGTGTGAAACCTATGGTTTTTTCAGTGAATATATATATATATATATATATATATGCAATCTTCCGAATGGGTCATTCCGGGATTGAGCCCAAAGTCAGGTAGTGCGTTTGCCGGTATGCCCTCACCGGTGAATAATCTTTATCCTTCATCAAAAAGTAACACGCACTCTCGAAGTCTAATGCTTAGCAGGAAGCCAATTTATTATTTGCTACGCGTTTCGACAAATGAATGTCTTGTTCACACAAAGTAAAAGCAAATAAAGACGTGTTTAAATACATATGCAAAACTAAAGAAGGACTTCATTTCATTCATGCTATGTCCTGTCATTGACAAGTGTCGGCCATCTTATAATAGTAAGCACACACCTATGTAGCATTTGTAATTCGATAAATATCGTAATAAATGCAGTGTTTCTTACAAAAAACAATTTTGATTTGTAAAATGTATCATCATTATTTCTATCTCGCACTAGTGGCACAAGAGAAAATGAAAAAAATAAAAAAGATATTTTTATATTTTCATTATGCAGGGTATATTCTGTTTGAAATTCCATTGTAAATGGTAAAGAATAAATCATATCGCACTGGTGGCGTTTACTTCATTCAATGTTTTAACTATAATTACTCCATGAAATACATTCAGTAACAGAATAATCCACTGTACTATATTTCATTAAACTCTCTATATACATTTTGTTTTTCATCAAAAGAAGGCCTAATTTGCATCTATTAGACAATAGCAGGACTAAAAGAAAAGTGCACACCCTACTAAATATAAGTCCAAAAATAATAAAGGTTACCATAAATTAATCACCTAATACCTAAAAAAGTGACAAAAGTGCAAAATGATCAGACTTTTTCGCATTATTCAAACCCAAGATGAGGTTAAAATTGTTCTCTTATCTTGTTTCACATGTAGTTCCGAGCCCGGTGGAAGAAAAGGGTAGGGTGCCCATACAGTGACCATCTAATACGGTGGGTCCCTTCCTTTCTTCCTGTAAATGTGAAAACAAGAAAGAAAATGAACTTAAAATACAATAAAGACTAAACTTTATCATACCAAATTATCCAACAGAATAAGGCAAAACATCAAAAAGTTACAGTTCCTCACACATTCTACGATGTAATCAATAGAATTACACTGACTAGCATTCATTCTTCATACAGGTGTGTTGCCAGTTCATCATCAATATTGTGGCCACCAGGGAACTTAGTCTCCAATTCAAGTATCCATTTGGATTCTTTTTTACGGAGAGCCAATTCTCTATTGCTCCCCCTATTGCTAAGAACAATCTGTTCAATAGCGTAGAAGCGCAATAGGTCACTGTTTGAATTATGAAATCTTTTGAAGTGTCTGGCAATCGGATAATGAACGTCAGTATTAGTAATTGCTCTAAGATGTTCCATAACTCTCTTTTTAATCATACACGTGGTACTCCCTACGTACCTTAGCTTGCAGGGACATTCCAAAATGTATATTATGTAGGAGATACTACATGTGAGGAACTGTTGTATTTTCCATTTGCGTGTTCTACCTGGAATATTAAATTCCTTAACAGATGGACTATATTTGCAAGATCTGCAGTGACCACATGGGAAGAAACCTTTAAGATCATGGAACGTGCTTTTCTTCATGACAGTAATGTCACTTTTCACTAGGATATCTCTCAGGTTTCTACCCTTTCTGTAGGTTATTTTGGGTCTTTCACCTATTTCTGAACCAATAATATTATCGGTTTTAAGGATACTCCAATTGTCACACAGAATTTTTTGTACTTTTTTAGAATGACTATTATAAGTAGTAATCACTCTTGTGACAGATTCAGTGGTATCCAATTCGGGTGTTTGGCCCAATGATGCTTCTCTACTTATTTTAGAGATCTTCTCTAGTGCTTTTTTCAACACCCATTCTGGGTATCCACGTTCTCTGAATCTTTTCAAAAGGACACCCTGTTCCTGTATGTATTTTACATCGTTGTTGCAGTTTCTTCTTGCCCTCAGTAATTCACCATATGGAATGCTCCATTTAAGGGCTTCTGGATGTTCACTGAGGGCATGAAGGAGACTATTACCAGCTGTCTCTTTACGATATAAACTGGTAGTGATTTCTTTTTGCTCCACTTCAATTTTGATATCAAGAAATTCCACGTATATTTTGCTGATATTATGGGTCAAGATGATATTATATTGGTTGTTATTAAGTTTCTTGATAAAGTTCAGGGCTTCTGCTTCACTACCCTTCCACACTATCAACAAATCGTCAATGTATCGAAGCCATTTTATTACTGACTTGAAATCTTCTGATATGTTGATGTCTGCACGAATTTCCTCTTCCCATTTTCCTAGAAAAAGGTTGGCAAAGCTAGGCGCGAAGCACGTACCCATCGCCGTGCCTCGCACCTGCTTGTATAAAACACCATTGAAGAGGAAAATATTGTTTTTGAGGCATATCAATATCATATCTTTTAACATGTTGGTATGTTGCAGATACATTATGTTACGTGACTTCAAAAAGTGCAAACATGCCTCGATACCCTGATCATGATCGATGATAGTGTAAAGTGTGTTTACATCTAAGGTAATCAATAAATACTCATCCTCCCATACAAGACCTTCAATCTTATTAAGGAAGTCCTTTGTATCCCTCACGTATGAGGGAAGTTCAATGACATAATCCTTCAGGAATTGATCAACTTATTTAGAAATATTTTCCAATACATTCCCTACTGAGGAGACAATCGGCCTCCCAGGAGGGATAGTGGGGTGTTTATGGATCTTTGGTAGAAGATACAATACAGGTAATTTCGGGAAATCTCTCTTTAAGAAACAATATTCATGCCAAGAAATGACACCTGCTTCTTGCCATTCTGCAAGTTTCTCCCATGTTGAAGTTATACTGGCATTATAAGTACTGGTATCACAAATACAGTAAAAACTGATGTTGTTAAGTTGTTTTTCCGCTTCTTCTATATACAACTTTTTATCCCATAGCACTACATTTCCTCCCTTATCGGAGGGACGTATAACAAAACTGTCATCTTTGGCCAAAGATGAAATCACATCATACTGTTTAGGAGATAAATTGTACTTGATACCATGTCTGTTATTCAATCCATGTTTTTGTTTTTTCAATTCCTTCGCTACTACGTCTTGAAAAGTGTCAATTGCATCATATGGTAAATTGGGATAAAAGACAGAGCGTGGTTTAAAAGACGTGCAAGCAGCCTTGTCAGTTACAAAATCAGAGTCAGTGTTTTCCTGGTTAGTCAAGACATCTGTACTTATACCCAGATCGAATACTGTAAGTAAAGTATCTGCATCACCAACTGTAAGGTTAATGTCACTTGGGTTGTCAGACATACATACGTTCTCGGACTGAGTTACACTGTTTTTAAGTATGTGCCATTTCTTTAATTTGATTTTCCGTACAAATTTAAAAATGTCTATACGAGTGTTTGTATAATTAAATAGTTCTGTGGGGCAAAAAGATAATCCCAAACATAAAGTTGTTTTGTCAAAAATCGACAAAGTACGCGATGAAAGATTTATAATGGTTTGATTTACCGTTTCCGGATCCATTATTACTGCATCTTGTTGGAGCCTCTTCTTCTTGTTCCCATTGGCTCGCTGCTGCTTTGTTCTATGCTTGCGTTTAAGTCGTCTCTGTTTACTCCGCCCCTGCCTCTTCCTCTTCTTCTTCCGCGGCCCCTTCCTCGGCCCCGAGTTGGTGGGGTTGGAGTTGGGGTCATTTTCCCCGGTTGTCGGCTTTTTTTCATCACTCGAAACTCGTCTAAAAAAGTGGCTTGACGTGTAATCACTTCCACTTCTGACGATGAACTTGCTGTCTGTATGGACCCCTCAGTATCAGAACCACTTGTTTCATTTTGCACATTTTGCACACTTCTAGTTTGATCTGTAGGTCCCTAGGGTCCAACTAGCCCACTAGGTACCTCCAGTAAGCGCCACAGAGCTGCGTTGCAGAGAGGTGTAAAAAGTGGCACGGCCTGGACCACCTCTCTGCAACGCAGCTCAGTGGCGCTTACTGGAAGCACCTGGTGGGGTAGTTAGCCCCCAGGGGCCCTCAGGATTGAAGGGGAATTATTTCCCCAACTTAAAACGTGCCATAGGGCGTGATTGCACACGTCACCTCAGGCCCCGTCCCCTCCCTTCCCCACTGTGTAAACACGCCCTGTGGCCGTTTTTTAAGTTGGGAGATTAAGTCCCCTTGAATCCTGAGGATCACTAGGGGCAAAATAGCCCACTAGGTACGTCCAGTAAGCGCCATTGCAGAGAGGTGTAAAAAGGGGCATGGCCTGCACCACCTCACTGCAACGCAGAGCAGTGGCGCTTACTGGAAGCACCTGGTGGGCTAGTTGGCCCCCAGGGTCCCTCAGGATTGAAAGGGAATTATTTCCCCAACTTAAAATGCGCCACAGGGCGTGTTTGCACACGTCACCCCAGGCCCCGTCCCCTCCCTTCACCACTGTGTAAACGCGCCCTGTGGCCGTTCTGAGTTGAGAGATTAAGTCCCCTTGAATCCTAAGGGTCCCTAGGGTCAAACTCGCCCACTAGGTACCTCCAGTAAGCGCCACAGAGCTGCGTTGCATAGAGGTGTAAAAAGGGGCGTGGCCTCAGAACACCTGTCTGCAACGCAGCTCCCTGGCGCATGCTGGAAGTACCTGTTGGGCCAGTTGGCCCTCAGGGACCCTCAGTATTGAAGGGGAATTAATTCCCCAACTTACAACTGGCCAGGGGGCGCGTTTGCAGAGTGCTGCAAGGAGGGGGCATGGCCTCCGGCGCGATGCCGGTATTTTATTTATTTTATTTTTTTAAGAAGGAGGGCTGTGTGGCCCCCCTTCTCTTTCTAATTTACTGGCCCTGGGGACCCCATCCCCCAGGGCCTGCACCCTAATTTTTTTTGTTGAAAAAAATTAATTTGGCCCGGGTCATGGCCTTTTTAATTCTTTAGGAGGGGGCTGCGTTGCCCCCCTCAACAGGCCACTTATGGCCCCGGGAACCCCATCCCCCCGGGGCCGGCCTTTGTTTTTTATTATTTTAAAAAAATATATATTTATAGAAACACCTAGGACATGCTGAACAAACCGTACGTACCTATCACCATGACGATTTGCGTGATATTCATTAAAAGGCGACTATGCATAGAATGAATCCACATGGAATGTATTTACACCGCTAGTGAAGCTCTGACGTGTCTGACGCCCTACCGTGCCTAATCCCGGCGCCCCCGCCGGTGGGTACTCTCCAAGTAGACACCCTTGTTGTTTATTTATACAAACATGGGTAGCTATTGACGGGCACATTTAATATACACGCACACCAAGCCATTCAAAGGGGATTCAACAAAAATTCGATCAAACTATGCAAGAAACTCCCCTCACGGTTAATAAAATACACATCCACCGCTGGATGTGTAATACTTTTTATTTTACTCTCTGGAAAGGAGACAAACCTCACTTGAGAGTCACAGCGTGCTCCTGGCTGAGCCCAATGCTGTGTTACACCCACCAGTGCCCGCCGAGTGCCTCACACCTCTGTGTTGTATTCCACCAGCTAGTGCGTATGCTAAGACACTCTCCAGCCCATGTGCACTGTAACACCACCCCGTGAATATGTCATGCCACACTTGCCTTCGCACGGGTTATATTGCCCCATCTAACGTGCCTTCCTCGATGCCTATGTTATAACGCACAGCGCTATGCCATACACATTACAATCTGGGATCCATATCTTTGTCACAGTGCATATGCAACGTTACACTCCCCAGCACATATTTTATATTACAACTTTAGAGACTAGTTAGGTTACACAACACTGCCCTGTGCATATTACACTCCAAGCCGCATATCGCATAGCACGCGCTAGTGCCTGTGCTATCTCGCGCTCTCCAATGAATCTGTCATTGCGCACAATGTATTGCATATTATATTTCACGCCCGGTTCATCTTATATCACACTTTTTGGTGCATAGTTTATATCATATACTATCTCTAGTTTTCATTTTCAATCGTGCTCTCAGGACTATGTTCTATATAACACTGCGTCCACCTACCCTTTTCACAGGCATTACATTTTGCTATGGGGGGTGGAGGGTCAGGGGGTGTTTCTGCCAAGTGAGCCCGGAGTCACAGTCACAAACGTCCTCTTCTTCCTGAATAAAAGTGAGATTATGCAGCATACTTGTTCATATTTTAAGTAGTTCACACAGACACACATTTTAAAAACAATAAAGTTCCTAATACCCACCTTCTATGAACAGTTAGCTTGCTGCCCCATCCACCTCCTCCCTATCCTCTGTTGTCTGAATCCATGGACTAGCCTCCTCCCTCCTGCCATGCATGGTCTGATGTGCTGCCACTGCCCTCCATTTAGCATGATGTACCAGTCCACTCCTCCTGCCCTCCATTGCCCAATTCTATGGCCCATCATTGACCTCCTGCTTAGCCTCTGTGCTTAGCTTGCTGCCCCTATTCTCCTTCCCCCTGCCCTCCGATGTCTTTGTGCATGCCCCTGCTCCATCCTTTTTGCCCACCATGTTCCATGGACCTGCCACTCCTATCTACTCTGAGTGTTCTGTTGAGCTGCCACTCCCCTCCCACCTGCCTAGCATTGTCAGATGACTGTAACCTGTCCCTGCCACCTCCACCCTGCTTGTCCACATGCCATGCCCCTATCCCCTTCCTCCTGTCCTCCATGGTCCATTTTACTGCCACGCCCTTCTGCCCTCCCTGGTCTGTTGTGCTGTATCTGCTCCTCCTGCCTGCCCCGCGTGGTCTGTTGTGAGGCCCCTTCCCCTGAACTCTCTTGTCTGTGCCCAGGTCCTGACCCTCCCTTCTATCCTCCATGGTCCTTTGTGCATGCCCCTGCACCCTCCTTCTTGCCCATCATAGCCATTGTGCTGCCACTAACCCTCCCGCTTGCCATGCATGGTCTTCTGTGCTGCCATTGCCCCTCCCACCTTCCCTGTGTGGTCAGCTAGCTGCCCCTGACCCCCTCCCACCTTCCCTCCATGGTCTGTGTGTATGTCATCATAGTCTCATTGTTGCTCTCCATGGTGTATCTTGTGTCTAGTGCCCATCCTGCCTGTCCTCCATGGTCATCTTGCTGCTCCTGTCCTGCCCCCTTGCCCCCAGCCCTCTGTTTCCATGTGCAGACCCCTATTCCCTCCCTCCTGGCTGGTCTGTTCCATTGTAATGCCCCTGATCCGTCCCTCCTGCCCTTTATGGTCTGTTATGCTGCAGCTTTCTCTCCTGTCTGTCCATTATGGTCAGCTAGCTACCATTGCCTCTTTCCCCTCTGTTCTCTGTTGTCCATGTGCATGGTCCTGTCCCCTCCCTATTGCTTTCTATGGATTGTTGTGCTGCACTCCCGTCCCGCATGCGCTGTGTGGTGTATTGTGCTGCTGCAAACCCTGATGCCTGCCCTGTAGGATCAGTTTGGTGCACCTCTCCATGTCCCTCCTGTCCTCTGTTATCAGAGTCCATGTCCCTACCCCAAAGTCTCCTGCCTTACCATGATCCAATGTACCATACTTGCGAACATTTTGAACTTGGTAAGAGGGAGATTTTGAAAAAAAACTGGGGTATTGATTTTCCCCTTTGAGTTACATTGAAAAAGAGGAGATTGTAGACAGGAGACAGATCAAATAAAGCCCAATTGAGCTTAAAAACATTGGACGTTTCCTGGCTGAAACGGGTCTGTTGGCATGTATGGTTGTACTACCACTGCCTCTTCCTTCTGCCCACAATGGTCTATTATATTGCCACAGCCTCTCTTGCCAGTCCTGTATTGTTGGTTTGGTGCCCCTGCCCCCCGTTCCACTGCCCTCCATAGTCTGTTGTGCTGCCACTGCCCTTCCTGCCTGCCCAGTGTGGTCAAATTGTTGCCTCTGCACTCTCCTACCTGCCTTCAATTTTCAGAGTCCGTGCCCCTGGCCTCTGCCTCTCAACAGTATCCCAATGAACAACTAGATTGCTAACATTATATATTTATTACAAAAGTGTGGAACGTCTGACGTCATCTTGATGTAATCAAAACTGTAATACCTAGAGTATTTCCTTTAGAAATTACATATATGAGAGGGTCTTATTTGCATCAAAATTATGGTTAGTGCTCTAAAAAACTAAAATGAGGACATATTTTCTGAGTTTTCAAATAGCGACAAAGAACTTTTAAATTATTTGTAATCTTTATGTTTTTTTATCCAGTTGACCACTTGATTAAATGTTGCACCTAGGGGAGAGGATGTGGTGTTGCTTCCAGAGCTGCAGACTTTGCAACTGGGGAACCAGGTTGGAGTTTCTGCTTCAGCTCAACATTCTGTGATTCTGGTCAAATCACTTAATCTCCCCATGTCTACAACCAAAATTAATTTGATCTTGTGTGATGTAACCAATGCTCATGTAAAGCACTCCAATACCTGACAAGTCTGCACTATATAAAACTGCAAATACACAAAAAATAAGTGTTTTGCAAACTTCTGTCATTGGGCTACATGTGGGCTACATCTGGGTGATATTTGTGCTGCATTTGGGCTCTTTTGTCTCTAGTGGCCATCTTGGGAGATTTATTTGTTAGGAAGTTTCCTAATTTCCTCATTTACTGCAGTCTCCTCAGTAGGAAATGCTTTCAGTTTTTTACTTTGATTCCATCAAGAAGGTATTCGGATATGTCACATATTTGCCATAAATTCTGAATGTTAGCACTCTAGTTGCTCATTAGATCACTGTAGTAAAGCTACTGCTCACCACGGAAGTCTGCTGCTGGTATTAAAAGTGCATGTTTCAGTCTGCATATCAGAATTTGTTTATGAAATAGAAGAGGATTTGAGAAGTCAAAATGTGCCCTAATTTTTCTTTCTGCAGAACTAATCATAATTTCTATGGCAAAGTGAACCCCCTCATTTTGTTCCTTTGTAAATTAAATGTTTTAAGTGTTACCACTTTATTCCTTCCGAATAGGTCATTCCGGGATTGAGCCCGAAGTCAGGTGGTGCGTTTGCCGGTATGCCCTCACCGGTGAATAATCTTTATCCTTCTTCACAAAGTAACACGCACTCTCGAAGTCTAATGCTTAACAGGAAGCCAATTTATTATTTGCTACGCGTTTCAACAAATGAATGTCTTGTTCACACAAGATAAAAGCAAATAAAGACGTGTTTAAGTACATATGCAAAACCAAAAAAGGACTACATTTCATTCATGCTATGTCCTATCATTGACAAGTGTTGGCCATCTTATAATAGTAAGCACACACCTATATAGCATTTGTAATTCGATAAATATCGTACTAAATGCAGTGTTTCTTGCAAAAAAGCGATTTTGACTTTTAAAATGCATCATCATTATTTCTATCTCGCACTAGTGGCACAAGAGAAAATGAAAAAAATATATATATGAAAAAAGATATTTTTATATTTTCATTATGTAGGGTATATTCTGTTTGAAAATTCATTGTAAATGGTAAAGAATACATCATGTTGCACTAGTGGCGTTTGCTTCATTCAATATTTTAACTATAATTACTCCATAAAATACATTCAATAACAGAATAATTCCCTGTACTATATTTCATTAAACTCTCTATATACATTTTGTTTTTCAAAAGAAGGCCTAATTTGTATCTGTTAGACAATAGCAGGACTAAAAGACAAGTGCACACCCTATTAAATATAAGTCCAAAAGTAATAAAGGTTACCATAAATTAATCACCTAATCCTTAAGAGAGTGACAAAAGTGCCAAACACCCGAATTAGAGACCACCGAATCTGTCACAATAGTGATTACTACTTATAATAGTCATTCTAAAAAAGTACAAAAAATTCTGTGTGACAATTGGAGTATCCTTAAAACCGATAATATTATTGGTTCGGAAATAGGTGAAAGACCCAAAATAACAGCAAATGCACTGCATGGTGCCTCTCACACGGTGCAGGGATTTTCACAAACATGTCTCAAAGCAGTGAGGCTTGTGCTGCAGCCCCTCTTCCAGCCACAGCACTAGCCTTAATGCTAAGAGGCATGTTTCCGTCCATCTCCACGGCAGTCGGATCGTAATTTCCCTGGTGGTACCGCCAACTCCCTGTCAGCCAGTCCCAATCCCAACAGGATGATGGTCGGATGCTCGTCTGACCGCGATCATAATGAGCCTCTCATTACGCACATGCATCAACAAGTTTCTAAAACTGAACACAACAATTCTCACTTTTTCAAAGCACAAAACATTCTTCAACTTTCCACTCTATGATCATGAGAAAGGCAGTAAATGAAACCATGTCTTTCTTTTAAGACTACTGCATCTCCACTTTTGAATGGTTAGCATATGTTAACCCTTTCCCTCTCTTTCAAAATGAGGTTCTTGTCTTCGTGTCTTTACAATGTTTTTGAGATGATCACAGAATAATAGTGAAAAGAATGGGATTCCAACTGGTATTAAGCTTCAGTTTTCAAAATTGTAATACTGCACAACAGCTTACCGCGTAGTCCTGAGTTGGAAATGAAAGTTTTACCATTACCTCAATTTAAAAAAAAATCTTTCTCTTTAACACCCTACCCCCCTAATACACTCTTAGCTCAATGTACCTAACAACCCAGTGGAACCAGTAGATCACAAGTTCAGAGACTATTCTAGAAGGAACATGCTACTTCAAAAAGAGATACAGCAAATGTGGCTTACTCCACAGATTTTAAAAAAGCATATCCATGACTGTACTACATTTCTTTTTTTAAATAACAGCCAATAATATGACTTCTTGCCAATACATCCAACATCCTACCTAATTGTATGCACTTACATTGAAATATATATATTTTTTTAACTCGCTTTTACCTTTTTTACATTTGGAAAACTACCTCATTCAGCACCAGACTTCTCTTGACTGATATTGCTCATTCACATCAAAATGCTTAGAGTGTGGATTATGGGCCACAGCTATGTCTATTGGACTAAAGAGGCTGCAAAAAAAGAGAAGTATTGACAGGGTCTTAGGTTTTCTAAACATGGAGATTTGTTGGTTTGTCCAGAGAGGCACGTTTCATTAGTTGACACATGTTGACTGGGGTAGGGCTGGAAATCCTAATGAAGGATACTTTTGCAGATCTGCTGTTGCTTTTCCCTCACACTGTCTTGGTGTACCCTAATATATGCCACAGACAGAAATGGAAGTGGTCAAATCAATTACGTCCATAGATTGACAAAACCAGGACATCTGTTAATAAAACAGTTTCTGCTTTCCTCATAGACAAAGACATAGGCTCTATCTACAACAACAATTTGTGTTTTGTCATGCAGGGAATATATAGAGGTGATGGAGTTCACTTTACAATCAAAGGTAACAGGTTGTTTCTATGCAACCTGAAAATGTGCATGCAGTCCTATTTGTAGCTGTCTTATGCACACTCTCAACACAAAGGCACTTTTCAGAGCCACCCAAGACCCAAAATGTTGTTCATTTTCATGTACAATTATTTGTTGTTAAACAATTTTGAAATCAGCGAAGCAGTCACAATGATCGTGATCATGTTGCGAAATTACAAAAAAACTTTAACTTAAAAATTCATTCTATTAGAATACACACATTACTAACTTAGAGAACATGTCTGCACACATATTTTTGTTGTAACTTTAAAAAAAAGAATGGTGTTTGAGGTGATTAATAATGCCAACCTGTGACTCAATGTAATAATGCTTGGTTGTGTTTTCAACAACTGCAATGTAAAGATGTGTTTACTGCTCTATTATAATAAAAAGGCAGTAAAAAAAAACTGTGTTTGAACCCTACTTCCTGTTTTCATGATTATGCAGAGAGTTGTGATGTTTTCGGTAACTGTGACGATCGCGCCTTTTTTAGGATGCGTAAAAAACATATGCACACATTTTACAGTATTTTAGGCATTAGTGGTTTATTACTTGTGTCACTAATACCCCCATTTGTCAAACAGGGGTCAGAGTACCTCTACCCTGACCCCTTATGTCACTCTCCCCAAACTTTTTCAGCCCCAGGAATCATCCCAAATACATAAAATGGCAAGCATAACTTTCAATTCAAGTTGCATTCAGCCAATCATTCCCGTTGGAGCGTTTTTACGATTCACCTTGAACAAGTTGCGATGTAACTGCGAGCACCGCGAAACCACAGCAACTTTCTGTTAAGGTTACATCCAGCCAATCAGAGCATCCCCGTTGGTGCGTGCTTTGTGTTTTATTGCAAACTCCTTGCAATTTAACTGCGATAAACACAAAATAGCCGGGAAACATCAGTGACCAGAGATATCATTATACTGTTTGGATTTCATTTCTCAAGAACGGATTTACAAAAAATAACAAAAACCACGTTCCGTGTAACAACATTTACTTTTCTATGAAATTTAGTGTAATTCCCTCCAGCTGTTGGGGCTGTAGGTTCAACAACACGTTACAATGGGAATTAACCTTACAAAGGCACCCCTATTTTTCAGTCCCCACTGCATGGTCACCAGTACGTAGTTATAGTTAGGATGTAGTTTCCATAGGAAAGCGTTTTTTCATTTCCCTTATAACTTTGGGGTCGTTTGACGAATCTTCGCAAAATTTACATAACTAATTTGCTAGCAACTTTAGCTGCTGTGTTGATAATTTCGGGGTGATCCCTTAAGCAGGAGCCAAGAAAAAGGGGGGGTCTCCCAAAACTTTTCTCCATGACCACCATCTCCCCAGAGACTTATGATTGTATATATATGAGGGCATCTTAGACCCCCCCAGCACCAGGGAACACCACCTCCACTTGTAGTAGGTTGAAAATAATGCAGAGACCCGCTCGTCTTCCCCGCTGCTGGGAGACCGTGACCTCCCCATGGCACTTAACAATAGGAATGCAGAGGCCCCACCCAGCCCACTGCATCCGGGGGACTGCCACCTCCCCTGGGGCCCTTAATAATAGGAATGCAGGGTGTGTAGCCCGGCCCCTACTGCCCCAGGGACCGCCACCTCCCCGATGCACATACATTATTATTTTTTTAAATGCGGGGGATGTCGTCCCTGCACCCCGGGACCACCACATGCACAGGGCACAAACACAATAATTAGGGGGTTGTTGCAGCCCCCCAGCCCCGGGGACCACCACCTCCCCGGGGGCTACATGAGAAAAAGAGAAGAGCCATGCAACGTCGCTCCTGATGCCATAGATAGCCCTGCGCAGCCCCCTCCTTTTTTTATTTTGTAAAAAGTTGCAGGCCCCGGGGTCTGCCGATCTAAAATATAGACGAAAAATTGAAATAGATACCCCTCGCCAGAGGCCCTGCCCCCTTTCTCCTCCACTCTGCAAATGTGCCTCATGGATCTCCGCTGGTTGGGGGATCAAGTCCTCTTGGTTGCTGATGGTTCTTGGGGGCCAATTACCCCTCACAGTTGCCACCAGTAGGTCCCCCACAGCAGGATTGCTGGGACTGTGGCAGAGGCCCCACCCCTTTCTCAAACACTCTGCAAACGTGCCTCATGGTGTACGACTGGTTGGGGGATGAAGTCCCTTTGGCTGCTGACAGTCCTTGAGAGCCAAGAAACCCTACTGTTGTCGCCAGTAAGTGCCTCACAGTGGGATTGCTGAGACCTTGTCAGAGGCCCGCCCCCTTTCTCAACCACTCTTCAAACAGGCCTCCTGGCACACTACTGGTTGGGGTATGAATTTCCCTTGGCTGCTGATGGTTGTTAGTAGCCTCTTTCTGGTAGTTTCTGAGCTTTTATTAAATGTTCATCTTTCATGCTCCATTCTGGTCTCTAGTTTGCCTCTTTCCGCTTGTTTCTTACCTTTTTTGTCTCTTTCTGCTCATTGCTGACCTTTATTTTGTGTCTTTCTGCTCTTTTCTCACCTATATTTTGTCTCTTACTGCTGGTTTCTGATGTCTATTTTGCCTCCTGTGAGTTCCCGGCCTATATTTTGCCTCTATCTGTTTATTTCTAACTATTATATTTCCTCTTGATGCTCGTTTCTGATCTCTATTTTGCCTCTTTCTGCTAATTTCTTATCTATATTTGGCCTCTTTCTGCTTCTTTCTCACTTTTTTTTGTTTTTTTCTGCTCGTTGGTGACCTTTATTTTCTGTCTTTCTGCTATTTTCTGACCTTTATCTGGCCTCTTGCTTCTGTTGTCTGACATCAATTTTGCCTCTTTTTGCTCGTTTCTCACCTTTATCCTGACACCTTCTGCTCATTTCTCACCTTTATTCTGGCACATTCTGACCTTTATTCTGCCTCTTTCTGCTCGTTTTTTCATATTTATCTTGCCTAGTTCTGCTTATTTCTGACCTTTCTTCTTCCTCTTTCTGCTAGGTGCTAACCTATATTCTGCCTCTTACTGCTTGTTTCTCACTTTTATTTTGCCTCTTGCTGGTCTTTTTGCCTGGGACTGCGTTCCTTGCCTGCTCCCTGCCTCCTGTGGCAGCCGGCATTGCAGCTGCATGGCTGGCTCCCCGCCTCCTGCTGGAGCCAGCATTGCTGCTGCATGGAGAGAGCTGCTGAAAAGTAGGCAAAACCTATGCTTCCAGCAAGCAAGAGAATTTTGTAAGCTCCAGCTTTCTGGAAGTGTTTGTTATGAATGGGTGGGAGCAGTCAAAGCTCCTGCAAAGTCACAGCAAACAGCTAGGTCCCAAGGCTGGGCACCCCAGGACATAGTAGGAGCTGGCCCTGGGAAACTGAAGTCCCTAGGGCCATGCATGGCTCCAGGAGGAGGCCGCATGGCCCCCCTCCTTTTGTAGTTCATGGCCCAGCCCCAGGGAGGTTGGTGGTCCCCGGGGCAGTATATGACCTGGGAGCGAGCCTCGCGGTCTCCCTCTTATTATAAAAATATAATCTTAGCCCCGGAGAGGTAGTGATCCCCGGGGGCCTTGGGGTGTCTGTGAGCCCCCCATTGCAAAGAAGTTAGACTTGGGGAGATGGTGGTCCCTGTGGGGTTCACGAGGCTCCCCTGGTTTATTTAGAATTAGCCCTGAGGAGATGGTTGTCCCCGGGGCCCAGGGGTTCCACGCAAGCCCCCCTCCCATTTCACAATATAAGCCAAGGGAAGGTGGTGGCCCCTGTGGCAATAAAATGCCCAAGGAGATGGGTCATATGTGCCCCCCTCCTTTAACTTTTATGTCAGCCCACATGCTCCTAGGACCAGGACCACCCGGGGGCCCATGCTTTTTTTCTTTTAATTTTTGGGTGGTACGCAAGGATCCAGCTCAAGTCCCGCTTAAAAATCAATAAAAGAAAAAGGTTCTTTGCCCCAAGCAAAGTCCCTGCAAGACCCTTCCAAGAGGCCTAGTTGGTCAGGGTATGCCTACACTGCCTCCTTCTCTTGTTTTCAATGTTTTTTGGGGCCAAGATCTCTGCCAACACTTACTGGTTGAAGTGTTGGCAGCCAATACCATCTCAGCACGGGGACTGTTGTATCCTCGGAGGAGCTGCGTCCCTATATATATAAATTTACATTCCATTCACTGATGTCATAAATGATGCAATTTGAGATGTAATGAGTGATGTAATAAATTATGTCATATAACATGTATGAGTGATGGCATATGTGAGGTCATAAGCAGTGCATGATGGGGGCACAATTATCGCTGCAAACTATAGTGAATTTCTGTGTTTTTTTGTTGAAAATGTTAATGTTGTCACTGAGAAATTCACCTAACTATAATGTTACTTTAAGCTTTGTTTTTTTCAGTGAATTTCCAGGGTGTATTTTAAACAAAAACAGATATTTTTATCACACCTAACTATAGCATTATTTTAACCCTTGTTTTTTCAATTAATTTCTACAGACCTTTGTATTGGATGACAAATGCGGTAGTAGGGTGTGGGGATGGATTACCCTCTCTGCTGATGTCTCTGCTTAGATGATGGGTATGCATATTAGGGTGTGTGGTGGATCTAGCTTCTACAGAGACCCCTCTCAGATGACCGGTGTGCGGAGTTTGGTGTGGGGTACAGGCCTCTCCTTTCAGACCTCTATCTCCAATCATGGCTATAAATAGTAGTTGTGGGGAGGGTCTAACTTCTCTGCTGAGAATTCTCTTTGTAATGCAAGGTGTGCAGAGGGACTGGGCTCTCCTTTCAGACCTCACTCTAAGATGATGGGTATGTGTAGTATGGTGTGGGATATACATATTTGTGTACAGCATAGTAAACCTATTGTTACCGATATGTACTTCTGTTGTTAATATTTGGATTATCAATACATTTGCTCTGATATTTTGAAGAACACTATAATAAAACTCTATATTCCAACACAATACCCTCCTTTATTCCTATTCATTTTGCTTTAAAAAGTGATGCATAAAAACTAAGAATAAATTAGCACATATTTAAGTGCATGAATCTCTAAAGTGTACGACTACCACATTTTCAAGTTTTCCAAAGATCTGAGATTTTTGGGTGAACATAATTATCTGATTTAAGCATTGCCCATGCTGCCTTTACAGTAGGAGCAATCAGTTCAGCATTTAACTTTATTTTTAGATAGGTCAAGTAGTTTCCAAGTAATTTTGCAAGCATTTATGGAGGCACACAACATCATCTTCATCCTCTATTGCTCAGCTAAAATGAAGTACCCATTTGGAATTAATACTGTAAGCCTCAATTAAATGGCCTGTGGAAATCCACTGTCATTTTACAATAATATAGCTGGCTCCGCTGAGTACATAAATAGGACTCTAAACATGTGCTTTATGTATTTGGAGCTGTGGAATTGTAATTAGGCCTGGGCGGTAAATTCCGTTCCGCTCGCGGAATTTGCGTAATTTGCGTAATTTCGCATTCCGCGGAGAACGCGAAATTGCTCAAAAGTCTGCTTTCAGCAATTTCGCGAAATTTTTTGCTTGTTCGCCTTTTTAAAAATGCGTGTTCGCGAGATATTTCTCCCCGAGCACGCAAACAGCAATTGTGAACAGGAAAAAAGCATCGCGAACAAGCAATTCCGCGTGTTCGCGGAATTTCTGCGTGTTCGCGGAGATTTTTTACCGTTTCGCGGAGATTTGCGTAACGCAATTACGCGAATTCCGCCCACCCCTAATTGTAATGCATACATTGTAAGTATAGTAGCTTTTTTGGATCCAACCATCGATCGGTCCACTGTGATGTACTAATAAATATCCCTTAATTGCCACCTAGGGTTGTGCAAAATGTTTACATAAAAAATGTTATCACAGTCGTGTTAAAGACGAAGCAATCTTTTGAAACTGTTGCTATTTTCTGTATAGTGAGAAATGAGGCTATGGTTGTCTCCAAAAGTACAGAACACTCAGGAAAATGCCGCTAAATTTCTTATGTTTAATTAGGTTCCACGGTTTTTGATCATGGAAAAATTATCAGCTTTTCCATAGATGTATGCTGCAGTGTCAATAAAATAAGACAAGTGACAGCTGGAATCAAGAAACATAGCAATAAACATCTTATATTTACTTAGTAAAATTGCTTCTCTTGACTATAACTTCTTTGTTTCTTAAAAGCATATCAGCTTAAATCAATAAATGTAATAGGATCTAACAAAACACACATTTTCAGGGCGATGATGGCGAAGTGGTTTAGAGGTGAGATCAGTGTAAATGAGAAGAGCATGATTAATATAAATTCAATAAACTAAGGGCCTAACATACTGATTCCATTTCAGAGTGGGTGGCTATCTGACATACCCTCATGAAGGTTAGTGAGGTAGGTTGTAAACTGCAATTCACTCCATTTGATAGCCATTATGGGGATGGTGGTCTACTAGGATCAGCAGAAAACCATGTCTATGATCGCTTTTAAGTAAAGTAATGTTTTTTAAGTGAAGCCTGTTTTCCTCGAAAGGAACATTTTCTTTTTGTGAAAAGTGTGTTTGGGAGGTGCTAATGTATTAATACCCCTGACTGAGAAGTGTGACTGTGATGGCTCATCCAGGCACACCTATGCTCCCTATTTTGTGTGGCTTTCTAGGAGGACTACACACAGCTCCACCCAGTCATTTGACCAGAGACCGGCTACAGGTACTAAATGGCTAAGGCAGAGAAATGGCAACTTTGTATAAGTGGCATTTTAGGAATTGCAATTTCAAATATGACTTCACTCTGAGTTAGAATTTTACATTGTGATTCCGGAGACACCAAACATGAACTGGTCATGCCTTCCCATTTGGAAATGACACTTTTAAAATGCAATAAGGCAACTCCAATGTTGTCTTATGGGGGTGATAAGCCTTGCAGTAGTAAAAAACGAATTTAAGAGTTTTTCACCACTAGAACATGTAAAACTTAAAAGTACATGTCCGACTTCTTAAATACATTGCACCCTGCCCTCTGAGCTGTCCATGGTTACCCAAGGGGGGACCCAAATGTATTAAGAGGGAAGATTTGGGCCTGGCAAAAGGATTATTTGGCTGGGTCAAATTAGCAGCCTACAAATTGCAATGGCAGGCCTGCAACATGTTTAAATATCTACTTAAGTGGGCGGTACAATCAGTGCAGCAGTCCCACTAGTGAGTGGCGTAACAAAGGCCCCCGCAGCCGCCGCAGTGCGACAGTCCCCCAAAATTCCAGGTGGGCCCCTCAGCACAGCACCCTGGCCCGAAACCTCCTAGGTAAGTCTGGAGGGAAGCCCTTCCATGTGCTATGCAGGGGGGCCCACTCAAGTTTTGTCACGTCACTGCCAGTGGAAGCATTAAATTTACAGGCCCTGCACACATGTAGTGCCACTTTACTAGCGACTTATACTTGAATTAAATATGACATTTGGGGAAAAGTCCATGATACAATGTTTTAAGGAGTGAGCACATGCACTTTATCACTGTTTAGCAGTGGTAAAGTGCGCAGCGTCCTAATGCCAGCAAAAACGCGATCAGGTAAAATTGAGGAGGAAGGCAAAAAGTTTGGGGGAAGACCCCCCTAAGGTTGAGAGGTCTAACAATGTATTTCATAATCACAATGCTTCTTATCAGCCAGCTATGTGGATGCATAGCTTTCTGTTTGTATATACATTTGAGTCTTAAAGTCAAATAGTTAGACACTTATTGGGCTAGATTGCAGAGATCCCTTCACAGTCAGAGAGACAACATTTCAAACCCCAGAAAAGCTGGCATGGCTTCCGATAATTCCAAGTACTATAGGGCTATCACCGAGCCATGCAGTTTAAGGTAGCCACATTGTTATGAATGAAGGCAATATATAAAAACATATCATTACTACAGCAAAGCATCTGGGCATTGGTTTAATCTATGGTAACGTTACCACTGGGAGCGCGTTGCCTATTTATCAATGTGTTCATGATCAATTAGCATTATATTAGACATCAGGATACCCATTTGTGTCGTTTTTGATGAGTTCTAAGAGATAGTGACATGAGTCACATTAATCAGTTACAAGGGCAGCTCACTTCAAGTAGTGAAGTCAGCCCTCACAATTAGCTGCTCTGCAGCTCCGACAACAGCAATGCAGCATCCCTCCCTCCGTTGAAAGGCAGTCAGGACTGGGTAGCATTATTGCAAGCTTGCCACAAAGGGGGGACAAGTGCAGCAATAAGTAGCCCTAGTCCAAACTTCCCTCCAGCACATGGAGCAAGTTGCTCTGGAAAACAGCACTGAAATGATACATCGTGCACAAAGAACCTCGTGCACAAAGAACACTGGGGTGCAAAAGGACAGGAATGATTCACACCCATTGAGCAAATAAAAAAAGGGATGCAAGTACCCAGAAAACTCTTGGAATAGCTCTAAACTGAGCCTACTTTTTTTTTGCAGTTTTATACAGCGCAAACTCGACTGGTAGGTATCGAAACGCTTTACATGAACACCAGTTACATTACACAAAGGGACATTATTTTTTTGGTAGGCACAGGGAGATTAAGTGACTTGCCCAGAATCACAGGATGTTGAGCTGACACCGAGACTCGAATGTGGTTCCCGAGTCCCAAAACAGCAGCTCTGGCCCTTGCACCACATCATAACCCCTCAGCTTCCTTCACATACACAATAAAGGTATGTCACTGTACAGCAACACTACAAGCTTGCATCACTTGTATAATATTGGTACTGCCCAGGCAGAAGGACAAGCTTTCCTCACACACAAATAGGAACAGCGGACAGAGCAAGTGCAGCACTGGTCAGCAGTAGAGTTAGCTTCACCCACAAAAACAAAAGCACAGTTTGGCAGCTACAGTACTAGCTAAGAGTCTGCCTACATACAGGACTTGTACAGCACATGCAGGAGTTGTGCAAGACAAGTACAGGAGAGGCAGCGGCAATGCAAGTTTCACTTACTTAAATCAACACATGTGGTGGGCACAAGGTTCATTCCTAGTCCCAGGACCCTCTAACAAGGTACACAATATCAACTAAAATCCCACTCCAACTATCCATTATGTATATTCTTGCATTAAACAGGGACCTAGTAAACATCTGTTCAAGGTCCTTGGCATTGTGCAATGGTCACACTGCACCAATTGCTTTCTGGGTCACAGCTGATGCTGTTAGCATACAAGCAAATCTTTGACGAATTCCCTTCTACCCACCCCATAGGCCGCTGTGCAATCCAAACGGGAGCCTGGAGTTTTAGATACCTTGGACATTTACCCTGCTCACAGTTGCACCACAATCACAAACAACAGAAAAGGTGAGAGAGCAGAGAACAAAGGAAGATTGGGAGGAGCAGAGCCTTTCAACACCCAATAACACCGAGGTGATAGTACAAAACATGCCCTGGTTCGCTTAACTTTCTTGAAAATGCCTGCCAGATGAGCCGGTGGTTTCCAGTGCTAAGCACGGACCCTACATTGTCAAAACCAGCGTTTATGACAGTATGCCACATTGTGGCACTGTCTGTCTAATTTACAGATGAGCACAACAACAGTTGTTTATTAATTTATTATGCATTAAAAATGGCTCATACCTGTTGCCCAAGCCATTTTTATTGCTTTGGTTGCCTGGAATAGTCTGAATTGCCACCCTTGTAGGAGTGTGATGCTTAGTAGTTGTGTTAGAACTGTCATTGGAAGAGATAGCAGGAGCAATGGGTAGTGCAAGTTGCAAAGGGCACCTGATGAGGGCCTTGGCACTTATTTGTTTACAAATTAAGCACTGAATGAGCATTCTTTTTTCTTTTTACGTCAAGAAACACCAACGTTTATGAGCAGGATAACACTTAGGGGCTTATTATGAGTCTGGTGGTCCATGGACTGCCCGACTCACGGGGGTGGGGGGCCGACAATGGCAGTCTTCCGACCGCTCTATTGCAAGTAGGGCAGTTGGACCACCATTACACCACCGCAACTGCCATGGATCAGAGCTCCCTGTCGGTGGTGCAGTGCTCTTGAGGCCGCAATGTGCTTGGCGGGACTGCCGTGGTCCTGCCAAGCATATAACAATATCCTCTCTGCCACGATTTTCATGGTGGTTCCTCCTCCATGAAAACTGTGGCGGAAAGGAAGCAAAGTGGGCCTTACAGGGCCCCCTGTTGCCTCAGGGCCATGGGGTGTATGCAGGGGGGCACATGTTGTACCCTCCTGTGCGTATACGCCCCAGTACCTGCACGGCACCGACTGCACCACTGCCACTGACAAACCCATTGTGGTGCTTATTTCATAGACACTGCCATGGTTTTGCCAAAGAACCACCCGCCAGTGACTTAAAAAGTCATAATATGGTAGGCGGCGTGCACACGGGTTTGGCAGTGCAGCGGCAGGTCAGTCCCGCTGCCGCACCACCAAACTCATAATCAGTCCGTAAGAAAACAATTGAGCGGTTACACAGTTCAATATATTACTTTGTCATTTTTTATTGTAACAGTTGAGTTCAAATGTTTTTTTAAGTATTCGTAATTCACTGCAAGTCTATGAGACTGGTCAAGCATCTAGTAGCAGGCCAGGATATCAAGATGGTAGAAAATGCGCTCTCTTTCAGGTTCTTGTTTGCATTTCAAACGCGTCATGTCATACTTGTTATGAATGGATTAGAACATAGCTGGCAAGATTTATGTCCTTATAATTGACATGCTCATGGTCTCAGCCTGCTTATGTGTCACATTCCATTGCCTGTGGCTGACAGTTTGAATGACACTTTATTCTTAATATAACCAAACAGTATGAAGTAAGATAAATGTAAAAAAAACACCATCTTTTGTGTAAAGAAAAGTTCTAGAAGTTGCATTGAAACAGCAGCACGATTTCTGAAGTGCTTATGCAAGTCCATCAGTGCAGCTGTTGATTTAAAACGTGATCATACTATAGGAAAGGCAACCATTTCGACATTACAGCAGGCATTTTTCAAAGCTGTGTGACGGACACACATGATGAGTAAGGTGTAAGCTCAGGTGTGCCGCACTAACACTAAGTGGGCTAATCTCGGAAGCGTGTGGTCTGCCTCATGCACACTGAAGGCTTCCATGCCCAGCAGCACTGCCTCGATGAACACAGCCAGGTGCTGCAAGAGAGCGCTGCAGGCAAATGGAGCTAATCCCTGAGAATAATTTGTAAAGTAAGACTAGGGATATAAATTGAGCAGTCTGTCTAGAACAAGCTAAGACTGAGGCACAGCCAAGAACAGCTATACATTAATCAGTGAGTCTATGCGTTGCTGGGGAGTATTAATGGACCTGGTGATGTTGTGATGGCCTCAGGCTCCATCGACTTTTTACTTATATACTATTGTGGGCAGTGCTTAATTTGTGAAATAAGAAGTGCAGGTGCTCAAATGTTTTTGTAGGTGGCCACCCCCCATATTCCTGGCTCCACCTACTTCCACGATTGGCTCCAGTCACATGTACCCCATAATGTGGCGTAGATAATGACTGATGAAGAAACATATGCTAGTAAGGCTAAAAAGTCAACGGCAAGAGAGATTTTGTGCAGCGCTCATCCTGAACTCATGTATTTTGAAGGTGCTCTCAAAATGAAAATGAACAAAAAGGTGATTCACTCGGTGAAATAAAGTATTTGCCTATGACACGCCATTTGGTCGAGCATGAAAGCCAGGATTGACTCCAGATTATCCACTTTCACACTCTGCAATTCACCAATTATAAATAGATGCGCATTTCTTTCTGGCATGAAAGGTCAACACTTTGGGGCAGATTTACGTTCCCTGGCGCATCCCTGCAAATCAGCAGGGATGCGCCAGGGAAGATGTGTCACGCAAGTTTGCCCTTGCGCCAACACAGATGCGCCGCATTTACAATGCGGTGCATCGTGGCGCAAGGACAAGCAGATGCGTGATGCATCTGCCGGCGTAAGGTTGGCGCAGTGCTGAAGTTGTGTAGCAAGCGCGACGCAACTCCAGCACTGTTCCAACCTTCCCTATCCCTAACATAGAGCGTCACGTCTTACGCCTGCTTGAAGCAGGTGTAAGGATTTGACGCACCAGCGTCGGAAAAGTGACTGCGTGAAATCTTGTAGATTTCACTGCGTCACTTTTCCGAGGCTTTTTCCGACGTAACGCCCACCCTGCATACATTAAACCTGACGCGGGTTTAATGTGGCGCAGGGTTTTACAACGTGACACATCTCCCTAGATGCGTCACGTTGTAAATCTGTCGCAGCATGGCGCTAGCTTTGCGCCGCCGCTGCGTCACAAAAGTGACGCAACGGCGGCGCAAAAGTGGCGCACGGGGCTTGTAAATCTGCCCCTTTGTCCTTAATCCATGTGGTATCGGATTAGTGCAGGGGGTTACAAGTAAATCCACATTTACATTTTTGCAGTTTTTATAGGGTTCGAACCCTGGCGTGGATAGAGGAGCACATCACAGCAGGCAGACACAGACTACATTACACCTTTTCTACAGGCACATCCAGATTTGCCGGAATTCAAAGGGTGCTGCTGAGCCCAGGAATTCAAGCCTGCTTCCTTGAGGTCTTCCTTACCTTCACCTCCTGTGAAAGCGCCTCAGACTTTCAGCCGCTCACCCATCACTATGGCAAGCACACACACAATAAGAAGCAAGTGCCCAGCGCTGACAATGCTCTCCAGATCTTGTCGGCGTTCATTTTTAGGTCTCGCATAGGGCAGCGCATGCGCTGCCTCTACGAGTCATTAAGTAATTACTATTACCAGTTAAACTCCACCCATTGCATTTGTGTTTGCTTCCTCACTTACCATTGGTTAAATCTGGTATTGCTCTTCTTAACTTGCTCTTTGTTGGCTGGTGGTCCGATACGTCACTTCCGTTTTCTCCCATTTCTGGAGGAAGCAGCATCGACCAACTACTGTTAACTTGCGCTGCAGGGCAGTATCTTTCAATGTAGGGACTACTTCCTTGTTTTTTTTCTTTTATGCCGGCTTGCACAACATAATTCGCTCTTCCCCTGTGCTTCTCTCCGTATGGGAACGAAGCCGGTAAGGGAGATGGCTCTTCGGTGTGCATTAATGCGTGGCAGTATTACCCGGGCATGAAGCAGGCGCCGCCTTTCTTGTGTTTTGTACGCCGCCGTGTGCTCCTTGAAGCTCACCTGCCCTTCGCTTCGAATCCCCCTCCTCCTCCCCCACGCTCGGCACACATGCGATCTTTCCCTTAAGGCGGCAATGCTTCTGTAATACTCACTCCCCTCTGCAGCATTTGATGCTCTGCCCAGCTTCCTTCCTCCGCTCCCTGGGGTCTCCCCGCTCCACCATGCAATGAATGTTCTGCCTGCACTTGGTAAGCGCTGAAACATGCGGACACCCGCAGGGCTATAGAAGTCGCACAGTTCGTGCCCGACCTACATGCTTGCCTGTGAAGTGAACATGGATACTTGGAGAAATGTATTTCATGAAGGGAAGCCAGAGGTAGGAATCAACTGAATATTTCTCCTTTCCATTAAAATCTACATTAAAAGGTTTGTTCGTGCATGTATGCTACTATCCTCCACTAAATCAGAGTTGAAATGTCTTCGCCCCTCCCAGCGCTGGCGCGCTCCACTTCCCTCGCTTCTTTTATATGTTGCGTGCAAACAGCATAACAATCAGCCGAACCAGTGAATTATTCACGACTTTAATTTGCTCACTTAATGACACCGGCGTTTTGTAATCAGAGTGCAGAGCCTGCTACCAAGATGTCGGACGGATTTAAATGCTGGACATTATGAAGCTCTCAGTGGTTCTGTCGTTAGTTTTTCACTTAGATAAACTGCTGGAACGCATATTTCAAACACACTGTATGATGTAGACTAATCATGTTATCCCGTAGACAGCCCTGTTTCAATTGTTTATTTGCTTTTAAAAAAGACTGGTTAAAACGGTGTTTCGTGAAATAAATGCACAACTGCACGGTTAACCAAAGGGTAAGTTATTGATTCAAATAATTTTGATCAGCCTGTGTATGTAAAATTAAACGAGATCTAAAGCGCAGTTTCAGGGCACCGTGCTGTGAGTGAATACCTATAATACCTATAATATGCACGGCTGCCGAAAAATTGTATTTATTAACATGGCGCCCGCTTTATTAACAGCCTTGCAATACCTATAATATTCACAGCCACGCAATACCTAGAATGTGCTAGGCCGTCAAATACTTTTATTCATTAACATAAAGCCGCTTTACTCGCAGCCGCACTTAAAAACTGGCACGCGCTATATCAAGTTCCATTAACTTGTTTCTGTTTGTGGTGCTCGCGTTGGGTAGGACGTCTCCTGCCGTACGCCTCTTCCTTTTGAGCTATAGCGCCTTGCTTGGCACATTTCCTTCAGTTCTGCTTTCCACAAATGCTTAGTGTGTTTTCATGTTACAGAGTGACGTGCGGCCTCCCCGCCCCGCCCTCGGGTCCTAAGACCAGGTTTTCTCAGCTTTTGGGGCACGTGTCGTGCAGGACAAACCAACTCCTTTCACACCCTGTGCTTCTTGGCACATGCCTTGTGATGTATGCGTGTTGCTCCTGCCCATAGTTTCTGCTTACCATGCATGTCCCAATATCATTGAGGCTGCGCTTTCCTGGTGGCAGGTTCTTGCTTTCCATCTAGTCCTCGTTACCAGCCTAGCTGGCTGACACCAAGCACGACTTCAGGCGTAATTGCCGAAGTTTGGCATACTTCCCTGGGATATCGGTGAAATCATCACTCCTTTAATGTTGCTTCTGATATTCAGCCTTACGCTCTGCAGCCACGAGAGGATGTACCCTTCCGGTATCCTTACACATCATTCTGCTACGGAGCCTCCCCAGCACTGCCTTGCTCTGACGTGGCACGCTCCTCTGTTGTTCATTTGACCCACAGCTCCCTGCAAATGTCTAGTGTTTGCAAGCCTGTTGCTCAGTTTCGCTTATGATACACAATGTTGACCTGTGTTTCCTGTATGTTTCTTACCTTACCATTAAGCATTGTAAAATGTCTACCTTTCTAAAGCACTTGTATCAGCTTATGTATCTATACATGCTGAATTATACCATGTTTTCAATTTGACAAGACTGATCCAACTGTTTTTAAACTTGTTTCCACCTATGATTCACAGCCACACTTGCTCCCTCCTTCAACCTCTTTTTAGGGTTTTTTGGAACCCTCCTCGAGTGTGCCGAGGACGAGTTGCCACTAGCTTCCCTCAAATGACGGGAAAACCCTAAATAATCTTTTCTTATATTTCCGTAGACATTGCACTTTTCATAGACTGCACTAACTTGGCACGCTAATCATGGAGTGTAACTGTGTTGGTTGTCATGCTTGTCATTAACACATCTTTGATTCATAGGGACGCCACTGAACATCAGCTAATTACGACTCATGTTCCAATCCGCCAGTTGTTGTATCCTTTTTTATCACCGACCTAAGTTGGAACGGTGTTATCTTTTCATACACCTCTCATTTGGTCCTGAGGAAAGCCACGGCACCACTACAGCCTACCTCTATGCAGCTTTCCTTTGTTTTTGGTGTGTTTTAGAGTTTTACTTTTGGGAAATACATCATGTTTGGAACTACAGTGATCAAAGCACTCTCCTGGTACACCACTGGGCACAGGTGATTTCATGCAATCTCGGGGTTTTTCACCAGGTATACACAAATAACTCACCTATGCTGCTGTCCCAGGTATGGCTATCTTCCCTCAACTAAAACTCTCAGCCACCAGTCCTCCATTAACAGTTACCACATGCTTAACTATCTTTGCAAAGACATTAAAGTGCAGCATCTAACATTGGCTGCTTCACTATAAGTGGTTATCCATAACCATGGAACTATTTCATGACTGTCTAACACAACCACAGCCATTTCACATTAAAATAAACACAGACACCTGGAGCTTTCTTTTAAGTTTGGTATTGCAATTACCTTCATTTAGAAGCTTTATAAAAATATTTACGGTATTTGTACTTTTATGTGCAAGCCTCCTAGGCCGTCCCGACCCTAAAAGATTTCTTTGCTGTCTACTGAAACAAGCTCATCCGATAGGAGGTTTATTTTAAAAAACAAAATTCTATTTACCTTCATTTACTAAAACGTGCTCAGCTTTTAGCAGCTCTATTTTTTTCATATGTTTTATATTTGTGTTTATTGGGAAATACAGTACTTGTTGATTGAAATTACCGATAATCAAATTGCTGTCAAGTAATCCCAGTGCACATAGGTGAATTTGTGTAGTTTCTGTTGCTCTCACCATTGGTTTTTCACACGGTATATTCACACATATACAGCTCTTACGGTGCAGTCGCAGGTATGCCTATCTCCCTCATCCAGGTCCATCATTCACCAGTCTATAATTAACATCTAACACATGTTTGACTACCCTTGCAGACGCAGTGACGTTTGACACTTAACACCGGCTGCTTACCCTAACTTGTTGTTTATAATCAAATTATTGTATAGCTAACTGACTCAATCCCAACCTCACATGCACCCATCATACTTCATACCAAAACATATAGGTAAAAAACATTGTAATTTACAACGCCAATATCTCTAACTCTCGCAAATGCGAGACCAATTGCATTGCAAATGCTTGTTTAATGTTTGCAATTAAAGTAAATGGCAGAAGGCACCCACTTTAGATTGTATCTGTTGGGTATGCACCAGAGTCGCGCTGCAGTGTCTGGCGGCGATAATGACTGCACTAGAGTTCCAGCCAGGCGCTAACGAAACAAGCGTGCACATGGACTAAAAGATTTTTTATTATGGTTCAAAATCTTTGCCGAAGCGGCAGAATTCAGAGGAAGGCTGCAGATGTAATCCTCAATGTACAATGTGTCATTTTTCAGGCCCTGAAAATGCTAAGCAAGCCACAGCTTCAAATGCACCAGCCTCAGACTCGGCGTTAAGGTGGGGCCCAGCAGCTGGCAGTGCTGCGCCCTAGTGGTGTTCCTGAAATTAACATTTCAGGCGTCTGCAGAGACCATGCAGCAAGCGTGCACGCTTTCACCGCTGACCTCTCTTTAACCCCTTGTTATACAGTCCTGTTTCCAGGTGAAGTCACTAGCACAATGCTGATGGCCGGGATCATCGAGGGCCAATAACATGTTAGACATTGTACAGAGCTCAAAAGAGCTCTCAGAATTACTTGTAAATGGTATGTCAGTGTGGGCAGAGAGGAATGATTATCGACAGTGTTACTCCAACCCGTGATGCCTGGCACTTGGAAAGACTTAGAATTAGAAGCGATAAGTTGAGATGTGTGACACATTTACGAATGTTATACGAACAAGGCAGGATAGTCCATTGCTTACTCAGTGTTGGAAAGTCCACTGATTTTTACTGACCATCTGACCCTATCAGCCGGCCTGACGGAGCTCCACCCCCTTTATTTTGATAAATTAAGGTAGCTGTCATCCAACAGTTTAATTCATCTGTGCTGCTAGAAGGAAGCCAGGAACAAGCAGCATGCTCTACGTTAAGAATCTCGAGCATGCGCACTGCGGGCCCATCATTCAGTGTATGTGTGCAGGAGCAATTGTAGCACACGCAGAACAGCTGTAAAGCATCTGTGCTTCCTTTGCTGCTTTGCTGCACTGTTACTGCTACTCCGACTCTGCTCTAAAATACACAGTCTAGGACTCGTGGCTAGCATCAAGGCACAAGCTGCAGAGGATGCTTATGCAGTTTGAGTGGCCATTTCTGGGCTTCCAGGGAGGGCACTAAGACTGAAGAGAGCAGCCAATATAGTGGGGGCCCTCCCCTCTCCGAGCCCCGGTGCCATTCCACTGGATCCACCACTGATAGCTATGACCCCTGGTAAAAGGTTAAACTGTGCTGTGCAAGCTAGTGAAAATGTAAGTACATTGGGTGCAAATGCTAGTGGTGCATTAGGGAACAGCAGATGGACACAAATAAGCTTTTGTGGCTATGTTATCCGCATCTGTTTGGCACGATCATCCCTCGCTTCTTTTTTTAAGCTTGACCTTATCGCGTTAAGGCAGAGATTCAGCATGAGGGCACCCAGCAATGGACACCCTTGGACATGTAGATGTTTAAAAAGTCTGGTACCTAAATGCTTAGGAGACCTAGAGGAACAAAGTTTGGCAGGGATATGATCACCCATCAATGATCATTCTTGAATGTGATGGCTGCTTGTGTACCAATTTATCCTTTAATGTTTTTTCTTGTTTATCAGATAACAATTTAGACCAATGTTTATTCCATATAGTCTTCTTAAAGATATTGTCTAATCATTATTATGTATACAAGGGTGATGATTGCACGGGTTTCTCTTGGGGCTCTCTATTCACGGGTCTATATGCAGTAGTGCTCCAAAGGAAGGAGGAATCACCCAACCTCCTTACTCAAGACCAAAGGTCTCAAAACATGTAAACAATTCCAGCCCCAAGCACATACGTGTTACAATTCATACACAAAACAGGATCTTTTGTAAATCAACATGAGCAAAATTCTCTTTCTTTAGTTTTTTTCTTTAGACCCCAGCGAACACGTGTTTCCTCGTACAGGGTGTTCCCCATGACTTATTCAGGGCTACAATAACAATGAGATTTAGTTTGGGTTAGGGTGTTTATGCATACGCACCAATTGTCATAAATTCCTTAATCATAGTTGAAACATCTATGGGTCATCCCCAGTGTATGAACATGTTATTGTGTGTACAGATCAACACCTTGTTATTATGTTTCCCTATTGTTCCAATTACGTGGTTTATGTCAGCACATAGCAAGAATATCAATCCATATTTACCCAAATTTGTAGTTAATATACATTCCTCCTTCAATAAAGGGAAGGCGGGATGTGGTACATTCTATTAACCAAGTTAAAAATATTCAAATACACCTCATAGTAAACCATTATCGCATGCCCCCCACTATATATCATGTGATCCAAAAGTATTCTGCTAATGTGGTCCCAAAATCTTATAAGAATCTGATGTTTTTTATACCTGTCTTCTATTCAAACGCACATTTAACACCTAAACGGCAGTCAATAGTAACCCATCATTATAAAATACCAAATCCAACTTAGTTTACCCCTCTATTCAGAAAGAGGAATGCTTAAGCAGTTCTCCTAACTACTAGCTGGTTATACTTTCACCCCGGCACCGCTGTGTGTAATTCTCATTTATGTCATAACGTTTTACAATTGTCAAACGTATATTGAATTATTCCATGTATGTGTTTCGGATGCTCCTAAATCTAAAAATCAAAACACACCCATGCATCAAATTAATATGCATTTGGAATTACTACTCAATAACCATGTTAGCCAAATGCTATGTACCTGTAGCGAGGACGCTCAGTATGCGTCCACCATGCGTTTGGATCTCCCGCCAGATTGTATTGCTGGAAGTGAACCCAGCCGCCCTGGTTTAAAAGTGTTTGGTGCGTTCTTAGGTCCATCCACTTTGCCCCAATGCAGGTGCTATCTTGGGTACGTAATTGCGTCTGTGTTATCCCTAATCCAAAATCCTCCCTGTCTGGTATATGTCTGGTATATGTTATATATCCATACATTGAGCCGTGTGTGGTCAACTAGAATGGGGAAAATTGCTTATCACACAGTGTATTTGCATACTATTTCATGGCATTTAAATAGCTAATAGCTGTAATAATGACATCAAACTAACCTAAATATCGAATTTGTAGCGTTATCATAGTTATAATATGGGCGTCACCTTGGGTGTGTTCATGTATCTAGAATACTGCATCCTATTTAAAGAAATGCGAAACTAAGTCTGTGTTATCCCTTATCAAAATTCCTCCATGTTTGGTATATGTTATATAATTATATATTGAGTCGTGTGTGTTCAACTAGAGTGGCGAGGACTGCTCGTCACACAGTGTATTTGCACACATTTACCATGACATTTCAATAGTTGATCATTGTAATGATGACATCAAACTAACCTAAATATCAAAATAGTAACATTATAATAGTTATAATAGTATAATAGAGATATCACCATAACTGAATTTGAGCAACCTCATAATCTCGTGCCCCTAAAATTGCATTCTGTTACACTTCCAAATCATCTATGCACATAGTATCTATTATGTACCTTGCAGTGGCCCACTCCCAGATTGTCTATGATCATTGCTTATACAATACAAAATGAGTGTAACACCAACATCTTATTATTATTAGCCACAGAGTTATTTGGGTTCACATTGATCGTATTCCCATTAGTTTGTTATGATAGGACATTATTACATCGGGAAGAGAACAGATTTTCCCTTGATCGATATTGCCCTTATTCACCAAGGAAATATTGCATTTCATGATCTGTATTCAGACCCTGTTCATCCGCTCTAAGACGCATTATCGAAGTAGCTTCTTTGCGTCTCAGGGCTAGTTCCCTGTTTCCCCCTCTGGGGTCTGATTCCACATGATCCATGCCAAAACATGTGAACTTCTTATGTGGACCCTGTGCCTTACACTCCATTATATGTGTTGCCATTGGATATCTTGAGTCATGATGGGCCACTGCCCTCATATGTTCATAAATCTGTTCCTTAAGAGTCCTAATAGTGCTGCCTACATATATTCGATTGCACCTGCATTCTAAAATGTAGATTACATATTTCGTATTACAATTGATATTATGTCTTATATCATATGGCCTGCCATCTGGTCCCTGAAACTTTTTTCTCTTGTCTGTCGTCCATCTACAAGTTCCACAATTACCACACTTGTGGAATCCCTTTGAAAGTTGAGTCAACTAGGTAGTGGTCTGACTGGATTTTGTGTAGCTTGGGCTTGGTTCTGCTCTCAGTGTCCTGCCTCATCTATATGTGATACAGTGTGTGTCTGTCATGCAATCTTCCAAAGCCTCATCAGATCTTAGAATGTGCCAATGTTTACATATACTTTTCCACAATATCCTGGATAAGAGTCAGTACTTAACCTCACTATCTCAGTGTACTTGTTTCTAGCACACTTATTGCTTAGCGTGTCTAGTCTCTTGACCTTGTTGATCTTACGTTCTGCTATGTCAATAGTGTGTGTGCCACATCTTCTTCCTCTAAATCTTTTCCTCATGCTCTCCTTACATTTCAAAATGTCTGCAGTAATGACAGAGACTTTTTGAAATGTAAGGAGAACAAGAGGAAAAGAGAAGACAGGTATGCAAAAACATCAGATTCTTATAAGATTTTGGGGCCACATTAGGAGAAACGTTTGGGTCACATGATATACAGTGGGGAACATGCGATAACGGTTCAATATGTTGTGTATTTGAATATTATTAACTTGGTTAATAGACTATACCACATCCCGCCTTACCTTTTTTTGATAACGTGATGTATATAAACTACAAATTTGGGTAAATATGGATTGATATTCTTGTTATATGCTGACATAAACCATGTGATAGGAACGATGGGGAAACATAATGATAAGGTGTTGATCTGTACACACAATATCATGTTCATACACTGGGGATGACCCAAATAGGTTTCCAGTTTGATTAAGGAATTTATGACAATTGGTGTGTATGCTTACACACCCAACCGAAAGTAAATCTCATTGTTATTTTAGCCCTGAAGAAGTCGTGGGGGACACCCTATATGACAAAACATGTGTTGGCTGAGCTCTAACTCAAGAAAATAAAGAACAAAAGAAAGAGAATGTTGCTTATGTTGATTTACAAATAAACCTGTTTGGTGTATGAATTGTAACAAGTATGTGCTTGGGACTTGAATTGTAATCGTTATTACATGTTGTAATGTCCACTTGCACTTTGTTTTTGCTTGTCTTATCATTACATCCCTTAGTTTTTTTGTATTATCATATTTTGTCATTGCTTGCCAATCATATTTGAACACTCATGTTGCCTAAGAGAAAAGGGCATTACTTAAAATTGATTTTTACATATTGTATTTCCAGAACAATTTGGAATAAATACTCCTGAGCCATTCTGGCACTTTATTTGCAATTCAGTGGATATGGTAACTCCCATTACCAGCACCTTCTGGCTTTTTGGGGCACTCATAAGAAGGACCTGTATATCTCGATTCAAAACAGTATGCTCCTACTGGTCCTGGGGACAGAGCATTCTATGTCCTCTTTTTTGACCTGTCTGATTCCCAATTAGGTTAGTTCTTTTATGTAAAGTTTAGAAATAATCATATTTGAATACTATGCTGTTTGAATCTATTGGACATCATGGTAAGTTCTTTCTGAAAGGTTATCTTTTCAAAACAATTCAGATTAAATACTCCTAAACATGGAGATACCAGGCATGAATAGTTTTTCTGTGGATTCAGAGTGCCCACATGCAATTAAATGGATGTGGTGTACTTTGGAAAACTGGAAAGCAGCCACAAGCTAAATGCTGTTTAGGTACCATGAACTCTAGAGTAATATGCCACAACCATATATTTTAAAATCTATACATCTAAAGATTACATTAACTGGGTACTAGATCTCCTTCACACAGATGGCATTTCGGGTGATCACTTTGAATGTGAACTGTGTCATATTTTTTACATTTAGTTTCCAGAACATCGTAATTCCCCGCAGTCTCCTTTATGTTATGTTATGTTATGTTAAATATGCCTGTAAATCGCTTGAATTCCAAAAATGGCATCTTGGCGCTAGCTGAGCTACAAATCAGTAAGGACCCCGGGCCAGAGTCAGCCAGAAGAGAACAGCCACATCTTCAAATACTTTCTGAAAGCCAGAAGATTGGATATATCTCTGAGATTCAAATGCAGGGAATTCCAGGCCTTGGAGGCCTTAACTATAAAACCTCTGTCTCCCCAGTGCAACCGCTTGAATCTGGGGACAACCACTAGGTTGGCAGAGGCTGAGCATAGCGGCCTGCCTGGTGCATACCAGGAAAAACTATTTGTCAAGAACACAGGTCTCTCCCGATGGAGTGCCTAGTGAACCAGACAGTCAAGACCTGAACCCAGGTTTTGTTCCTATGAGGTCTCCGTAAAATGCGATACCAGTCATTAATGGGTTTTCTGCGGGCTCAGGGTGTCCACGGGCCATTAACTAGGTGCTTTGCATGCTTTGCATTCTGGAGTTTTGGTAAGCAACTGCAAGTGTATTACTGTTTTATGGCACTTGTAATTTGGTAACAGATACAACCTGGGCTGCATGGAAACATAACATATTCCAATTTTTGTAACATATGCACATTCAAATGATTCCATGGCTGATTTCCAGAGTTATCCCTGCCAAGTTGTGTCCCTCAAAATGGGTTTATCCATATCTCTAGCACTTGGAGGTACCAGGCATGTGTATTTTTATGTGTTCAGGGTGCCCATAGTCATCACTTTAGTTACAGTGAATTTTGGAAATTTGGAGAGCTACTGAAACCGAAATGTTGATTTTGTGTACCTGTCTATTAAGGGCAGGTATTACCGCCGAATGGTATGGTAACCTACCACAACCATAACCATATATTTTCAACATTTATAAGTCATAATGTTTCTGATGCTAGGTGCTAGCCCAGTCTCGTCTTTACTGGCCAGTACACTGCGCTGATCTGGACGTTTGTCTAATTTTCAGTATTTTCCCCCAAAAACATGCCTGTCTTTTTCAGTCTTGCTCACACAGGAACATATCTTGCCAAGGCTTGACCCAAATCTGTGTCATCTTAGGTCTTATGTTATCAGACTGTGGGCTTTCCATGGGTTGGAGAAGGAATCTACACACCAGATACCAGGGAATTGTTTTGATGGAAGGAGATTTAATGGAGGATGTCTATGGTACGATATTTGGGCCCTGGATCGACCTTCACCTAGGGAAATTTACCAATCTAGGATATTTCTGAAAATGAGAGAATCAGAATAAGAAAAATCTTTATTCAGATGAAATGAACATCCATAAAAGTTGCAAAGTAATCCAAGATAATTTAAAAGACATCACGTAAAAAAACCAATTCATACATAGCAGCAATCAGATGGCATCCTTGCAATAGAACAGTTTTAGCAACATAATAATGAAAGCATTGTACTACCGGCCTTTACAGCTACCTCAAAAAGGAGCCAACACATATAATAAAATCATCAGATAATTGTAGTGAGAATAACAGCTGATCTAAAATGCCTGTTATCACAATATTTCTTTTTTTTAAACTGATTTTTTTTTTGTATATTAGCCGTAAAATGTACAAAAAAGTGCAGATTGCAGCATGGATTGTCCAGACTTGCCATCACAAGAATAGGGTGTGGTATATAAGTTAAACAGTTCATGCTCTAATGTCTCTGGCTAAGCTGGCCTCTTTGTTTTCCAGATAGCTAGCCACAATAGTGTTGGCTGGGCTCTAACACAATCTTCTAAATAAAGTAAACCCAAATCTTCAGGACAGATTAAGCTAGAGAAACATATGGGGTCTAAAATAAGTCTCCTACAGAAATGCTTTTCTTCCCAATCGATGGCCTCACATATCGAGATGCCCCATACCTTGGGCCCGTACATTGGAATAGCAACACATTGAGACTTATAAATCTGCAGTAACGGGGCAAGTGAGCCTCCACCCAGTGGTTGCGGGAGACTACATAAAGTGCCAATTGCTCTAGATAGTTTGACCGTACACTGCACAATGTTAGGTATCCAAGATCCTGTAGCAGCAAGGGTGATCCCTAAATAGGAGAAGGTACTCATGCTACTCAGGCAGATAGTGCCAACAGAAAGAGTTGCAAGCTGTTTGCATTTTGGGCCTAACTATAATGGTTGTGGACCATGAATCAGGGATTGGGTAGTGAGCAAGATTATCAAAAACATTGGTTAGTAAAGGTGCCCAAAAATCAATACTATATTTTATTAAATCAATTGTGACACCATCAGAGCCTGGCGCCTTGCCACTGACGCTTTGGTTTATTGCCCCCTGTACCTCACATAAACTGGTCTGGAGACCACTCACTCTGGTAAGATCTCTTACAAAGTCGGCATCTGAGTGAGGAGCTGCATAAACATTTACAAAGTGGGCGTCCCAAGTTTTACTGGCAATGTGGCAGGTAATTGAAGATACAGATTGATTTTTACACCTCAAGTATGAGACAGTGGGCCAAAAAGATGTATTGTCTTTCTGGGAGGCTGCCTGTACTAACTGCAATGTCAGCACCTTCCTCCATCGCTTAGAGGTGATTTCTTTATATTGTTTCCATACAGTGGCCACCATTACAGGGTGTCTAGGTTGTTAGCAAGGGCCCGGCGAAGCATGCCATTTGCCACAGAGCAATCATGGTTAAACCATCTTGGTGTATTAGTTGCAGGGTGGAGGGACATTAGGAGATCTTACCTCATGCTTACACATAAGCCATTAAATGATTCAACAACCAGATGGTCAGCATCCACTTCGGCTAGGCAGAATTCCACCTGCTCTATACTCTCCTTAATCACTGAGTTAAAAAATTCGGGTGGGTTAGGCAATCTCCACACCAAGCAGAGATCACCTGTTGAAGGCTAAAAGTTATATGCTCCTTTCTCCACTCTAAATCTTTCCTTGGGGGCAGATGAAAAAAACTACCTCCAAGGGATTATGGTCACCATAGTTAGATGAAATTACCATTCCATATGAAAGTATTTTCCTATGTGAAGTGTAATAAAGATTAATCTATTGTGGAAGCGCTACTGCTGCCCCTGAAAGTAGGTAGGGCAGAGTCATTAATACCTGCTACTTCCATTACTTTTAACAGGTTATAGGGAGCAATATAGGACACCATCTCCTGGGGTCATTATGTGCATGGAAACTCGTATTAGTGTAAAATGTGCTGTGTTTAGTAGCTTCACATTCAAATCTCCTACCACACAAAGATAACCTTGCTGCCCTGAGGAGATGGTTTTATCAAGCAGCATATTAATATAGTCAAACAACACTGGCAATTTGGTATTCGGGGTATTGAAAAAGTCATTTATATAAAAGTTACCTAGTTAGAGACACATGTGGATCTTCAGCAATGCAACTTGAAAGCTGTTATTTGGCGCTTCAAGAGTTCTAGCATAACCCCATTTGGCTATGCTTACTCAAACAGCTAAACCCCCTTAGCACAACCATGACAAGAGGGTGTAGCCAGAACACTATAATATTGAAATACATCAGCTACAGAGGGCAAAGTGTCCCAGGACTACTGGAACATAACAACATTGTAAGCCTTTATGAAAATGAACCAAACAGGCAGGCCAATCTTCGACCACAGATCTGCAATGTTTCGACTTAATATCCGCAATGAAGTCTTCTGCGGAACAGTTGGGACGTCAATGGAGCAGACGGTACTGGACCAAGATGGGAACACTATTTTTAGGCACTGAATTCTGATAAACTGGTGACTCCCTTACTTACTTCCCTGGCAGTCATTCTATATCCTCGTAGTCCCCCAATGGCACAAACCTATTTGCACAATTAAACAGGGGCGCCTGACCGAAGTGGGCACATAAGCAAGAGTGGGGTAGCGTGGGCCTATATAAATATCCTGAAGAATAGGCAGTAATTCTTGTTTCAGTATGACAATTGTATTCCTTCATAATCAATGTATTTCGAACACATGAGGGAGTCTGGAAATTTATCACAATGCAATCTCCCATTATGTCTTTTTGTGACTGCCCCACCCAGCACATCATCCTCACCATAATAACCTCATTAAATACCTTCACATTAAAATGTTTTTGCTTGCTTAATCAGTGGAAGGTTTTATTGACCAACTGGTCCCATGTTTCATGCTGCGCCGATTTGAGAGGGAGAACATCTTCTAAAATTATAACATATGGACAAGATGCTGGTGGTAAACTCAATAAGTCCACATTTGGGGTGATATCTCGCCCATCAAGTCTTCTGGCAGTTTTATTTTGTTATAAAAACAACTACCCACTGTTGTTGTGACTTTATCAATAATATTCTCATCCATAAGCTGAGGGTCACCCCCCCCCCCCCCGGTCTGATATTCTTATTCGATATAAGATTTTGAGCTTTGGCATGAGTCAGTGCGGCGCTCTAAAGAAATTCATGAGTGTTACTGGCCCCTGGCTGACAGGAAGTAACTGGGGCCTTCTGTGACATGTAGCTGCTGTTATCAATACTAGAGCTTCGTTCGTTAAGCAGTCCTGTTATGAGGTTCTCAATATGATCAATTCTTTCCATAAATGATTGCAGCTTTTCTTCCATAATAGAGCTAAGCTTTGCACTTACGTCAACACGACCTGTGGGTTCCTAAGGAAAGTGATCATACATCTGGGTGAGCCAAGACTGTGTAGAAGGTTGTACCCATGACAAAAACTGGCTTTGTTAACTGTGTTGTTGAGTTAATTGCTCATGTGTACGCCGAGTATTCAGGCCTTCCCTGTAAGTTTTTTTCTCCAAGCGGCTAAGCCATGGAGGGTTGAGTGGCGGACTGAATGGGGGGTGAGCTATACAACTCAAGGACAGATTAGTGACTGTTACTACGAGATCGCTGGCGGGATACAGTGGTGTATTAATCCAACTCTTGAATCTGAAGGTCCCGGCTGACTGTCATTAACATGACAACAGTCTCCAGTAATACTTGCAAGACGGACGCCTTCCAAGTAGAGTCTGCACTCCCCAAGTGCAACTCATTGGATATTATGCCTACTGCCCTCTTCAGCATTCTGTCAATGGTCACTGTTGGTCGTGGCACAGCAGCTTTGGCCGCAGTTTTATGCTTGCCCACTGATTCAATGAGTCCAAATGCTCTCACCTGTTGCCCAGGGCGGAAACACCTCCAGTGGGATCTTGAAAGTCCAGCTTTAAAAAGAGCGAGCCCAGCCTCATCGGGCCGCGGACGGGCAAAGACAGGCCTGGTCTTGGCCTGGTCTTCAACAAAACGCACAAAAGCCCTCGGGTCTCACCCACCTGAGGTGGCATGCTTCATCATTGGGAATCCTCCTCACACCATGAGCCCTAGTCATGGTGCGGGCTACAACCCCGTCACTGCGAGGTAGGAGCTCAGGGATGTTTTGTTTATCAGAAGGGGTATCATTAAGATTAAGCTTTTGTGTGTTTTGTGATTGTTAGTAGGGAGTTCAACTTGCTGGTCTTTAAATCTCCTCGGGCTTCCCTTCTTTTGTGTTTACTTAGCCTGGTCTTCACCTGGGCATGCGCCTAGGCACATACCACTCAGCTCCCGAACTGCAAGACTTCATAGGCACTCTTAAGTGCATCATTCTCACCCTCGCATGGCATCACTGGTGTCTCGGCGACATAGTCCCACCCAGACTAGCACCACCTTAGCCAGAGTTCAGAATGCAGGCAGGGAACCGCTTCACAAACAACCCATGCTGCGGGACTTCATAGGCGCTCTTAAGCGCGTTGCTCCAAGCCCTGCCCAGCCTCACTGGTGCCTGGGGAACGTAGTCTCACCACAGGCCATCACCACGGTAGCCAGAGATTAGAATGCAGGCAGGGAACCGTTTCACAAACAACCCGTGCTGCTGGACTTCGTAGGTGCTCTTAAGCATGTCACTCCTGGCCCTGCCCTGCCTCACTGGTGTCTGGGGTGGAAACAGCATTTACAACGCTGTTGGTACAACGCGGTGCCATTACAACGCAGTCAGTACAATGAGCATGTTGCTACCACGCATACCATTATAGTGCAAGTCATTACAATGACTTGCTGTAGGTGGCTTTAGGTGTTGGATTTTCAATCCAACACCTTCCCTACTGTTGCACCGACTGGAGTTGGAATAGTAAATTATACTATTGCAAACTCCAGCAAGTTGTTGTAATGACTTGCATTGTAATAGTACGCATGGAAACAACATGGTCGTTGTACTGACCACATTGTAAAGGCATGCGTTTTAAACGCATGCGTTGCAAAGTCATGTATTTGTCTGAGGGACATAGTCCCATCCCAGACCAGCACCACAGTAGCCAGAGATCAAAATGCAAGCAGGGAACTGCTTCGCAAAAATGAGAGACACAGGAGAATCCATGGTGATGTATTATTTCCTAGAATCCACTGCAAATCTATAGTATGAGTTAATAAAATCACAACTTCTGTGACAAACACGTCAGACATTAGCAAATGACAAAAGCCCTAGCATTCAATGTTCCTGCACTTCTCCTGATAAAAATAGTATAACCCAAATGTGGATGGACCTATTGAATGGGGCAGGAAGAAAACAACATTTGACAATGTGAACACCACTATAACACTTTTTTGACTTCACATGGTCACATCTTCCGCATGTTCATTTACAATAGGTGACCACTCATGAGATACTATATGTATTACTAGAAGTGTGGGAACACTGAATAGTTGGAGGTTTGCTGCTATCCATAAATTCTGAATCCGTTCTGTCAGACAAATGTGAGGAAACCAACGATGATATGTACAGGTGCTTCTGGGTACGAAAATATGGTGGCAGCATTCACGTAAGCCACACAACCCAGTGCTCCTCCAGGTGTCTAGTATAAAGAAATGTTTGTGTTAGAAGGTTCTCTTAGATGCCGGATGACCCCAGGCACACAGTATTTTTCTGCCCTATCAAGGAACCAGATGCTATTGTGATTTTTTTCTTAGCGTCCAAATAATTCCAAACAACAACTGAACCTTCGTTGGGGTGCAGGGGTGTGTAACTGTACCCCATCAAAGACCTAGATGCTGTTCATATTTTTTCTTGGACCACAAAAAAATCCAAACAGCATCTGGCTCCTTGCTCCTCGCTTGGACCGAGACATGTGTTCCTGTACAACAGAAAGGTGCCAGATGCCCTTTTTATTTTTTGTTGGGCTAAGGAAAAACCCAAACAATGCCCGGCTCCTTGGTGGGACACACACGAGTTTGGCAATTGGGAGCAAAGACAGGCAGGGGTCTAATTGACAGGCATAAAATATTAATGTAAAATCACAAAGGAACAAATTAGGTCGACATTTTTTTGAGAGAAATGGATCTTAAGCTAAAAGAGAGGAGTACCAACTCAATGCTACTACCCTGAATTTCACAGCCATAGACTCACAATAAGTTAGATTATAAAAAGGCTTATGCTGCCACAGCAGACTGCCACATTGTTGGATTGAGTGGTGTCTTGAGTAGCTGAAGAGCAGGAGCAATGTATTTTACCAAAATTAACAGTGTTGATTGGTTGTTTCACAGGAACTTTGGTTTTTGGTTGGAAATGTAGCAGGGGAAATGTATCAACATTCCTTCATGAGAACAACTGAAACAGTAGAAACATATCACAATACACCTACCAAAATATAACAGAATTAAAATGCAATGCAGTATTGCAGCAAAAAACCCACAACAACAAAAGAATCAATAAATCTATCAATAACAAAAAAATACAACATATCAAATATGCACAAATATTCTTGTCACACATTACTCTTCCATAAGTCAGATTTCATAAAGCGGTGGTAAAAATGTTTGCACCAAGAACTGCCTTACTATCAAGGAAATGTAACAGCATCAATCCAAAATATTTTGCGAGCTGTTCCTACAACCTAGAACTTCATGACCAAACTAAACCATGGTTCACTAGCAACTATCCCTCTGTAGTGGATATTATGCTCCCTTCACTTTCAGAACTGATTGGGGAGAGCTTGGACAGGTATAGTTGTGGCATGCTGCAATAGACTAATCTGCTCTTAAAATAATATAAAATAATCAATAACATTTGAGTCACTAAACATTTAATGCATGGATAAGAATACCTCCTTCACCGTTATACTCATTTTGTAATAACCCTAGGCTAGGACTTATCAGTGCTTAATCAATTCCTGCAAACTATCCTACATCTACTCTTGATAGCAAACAAATCCTAATTTTAGGATAACTTAATCTTTGAATTGGCAATATTATAAACAAAGATGTGCAAGACATATATCATCAAAATGAACAACCTGGTTTTAAAACATCTAGTCCAGAGACTAGTAGTGTGCTATACCCGAGGTTGTTCCATATTGGATTAAAACTTAATGATACAGTCCTCATCTTTCAATAATCCCTCAGCCCTAACATTGAAGTTATGTGGGCAAGACCCCTTAAAAATCTTTCAAACAAGGAATTTGTACAGCATATCCCAATAGACCCCTTATAATCGAGAGTGCTCATTTCACACATGTATCAAATAATGACCAGCTGCCACAATGAACTCTTAAGAACTCTTAAACTATTCCAACTCTACTCAAAGAATGAACTATCAAAGGATCTGTCTAAGTAAAGACATTGGAAACAGAAAATACATTACTCCATGCCTCATTCATACAAAGGAACTAGTTAATGAAAGCAGCCTTACCTCAATGATTCAGTGCTATGCTGAAAGAGACACATTTAAGCTGTGTTTTAGCTTTTTACTTTTTGCTTTTTACTTTATTTATAAATGAGGTTGATAAGTCCCTCCAGTTGGTGCAGGCAGATGCACCCCAAATAGCTGGTTGGCCGATACCGATTCTGGATCTAATGGATAAGTTTAGTAGTTTCATTACCAGCAGAAAGCTTTTAAATAATAAAACAAAAACTAGGAATAAGGATAAGAAACATAGATTTTTTTTTTTATTGAAGGTACCAGAGTAGAAACGGTTAATAACTTCTGCTATCTAGGAATATGCTTTTCAGGAAATGGGAACCGGACGCACAAAATAACCAACGTCTGATCGAAGATCTCAAAGAGTATACATGGGGTTTTCTGATTTGCCTCAAAACTAGGAGATCGTCGTATAAAGGATATGGCAGATATATACAAGGCTACATGCATTTCAATCGCTTTGTATGGTGCAGGTGTGTGGGGCCACAACTGTTGCCTGATTTTACTACAAGATGAGAACTCTTTTTTAAAACATCTCCTATGTTTACCTCCCTCTGCATCTACAGAGATAATGCATCGAGAAGAAGGCATAAACTATTTATCTGATTTGATTGCCATGCAACCAGTAATACTCTGGAGATCTATATGGGACAAGGACGAAACTAAATTTACCCAAACAATTATTATGGACTGTTTACAATTGGATAATAGGCTACGTATTCCTTGGCTAAAAAATATTGTTGATCTATATAACAAATTATTTAAGATCAAGATCCATGAAAACCCCGAGCATGTATTAACTTTATCTAAACAAGAGATAAAGGATACTTTCTTGGCCCATAAAAACGAGATTTGCATGAGGTAGGGAATCAAACCACATTTATATTCTACAAAACAATAGAGCTCAAAAGTGGTTTTCAAGACTATAGTCAGTAAGCCCTCACATCGTTTTGTTTTAACAAGATTGAGACTAGGAATTGTACATCGCCTGGTTGCTTGAAAACACGGCCAACGTCCCATGCCCTTGCGACGAATGATCCAAGCAGAGCACTATGCACTTTCTGATATTATGTCATTTTTATCTGCATTTTAGATGTTTTTACTTAAAATCACTTATTAAAAAATATAATGTGAGTACAACCCATGCTGCTATGAAACTACTTGTTACTTTAAATGACCCAAGGATATGTTTTTATGTTGCACTATACATCCATACAGCTTATATTAACTGATTTTATGTGCAATTAACTGGATTGCTAATGTACGGCTGATTGTTGTTTTAATAAATTGTGTTTATTTTTTAACGGTTTTTGCTTTCTTGGTTGCTGTACATACCGAATAAACCTTGTTGAACTGAACTGAGACACATTTAGAATACAGTGAAAACACCTACATACACTAGGGTACACTACGGGTTGGGGTACCCCTGTGATTGGCAAGACCTACCCTATAAGGCCCTAGTACATAATGGGATCGGGGGACTGAAAATACCTATCAGTCGCTAGTATATAATGGAGCATGGCAGTTTAGAGGCCAGCAGCCCTTTCTGCACTTGCATGTGTGCATCGCTGAAGCCTGAGGTCAATTTAAAAGTCACTCTGTGTTGCAGGACTGCTTTTAAAAAGTAAATTGTGCCCAAACTCGACTTTGGTGTTTGGGGCACTTAAAAATAGTTGACCTACAATGTCTGGGCATATTAGGTACCCCCAGGGTCTCCCCTAGATTTCCCAGAGGTGGGGGATAAGGTATTATAAAATGGGTTCTATAAGCCCTGGGTTAAGTGAAATTGCACATTTCACTCCCCACATTGTGATAAAGTGCTGCCCAAAATCGACTTTGGTGATAGGAGCACTGTGGAAGGAGAATCTGCAATATTTTTACATATTCAGAACCCCTAAAGTCTCCTAAGGTGTTCCTGGGGTGGGGGTGCTGTAGATATATGTAGAGTACTTATAAAGTATGTTTTTATAAGCCCTGGTGCTGGAAAAATAGCCCAAATCATTTTTCCCATTGCAAATCCCCTACCACATAGATTAACATAGCCGGAAGTTATTAACTAATAACTCTTGATAAGAGAAGGTTAAAAGTACCGTTCAAAGACTTTCCAGACTGGTATTAATAAACTCAACAATATGGTATTTTTTAATTTCTCCTAAAATGTACATACAAGAAGTTATGACTTTCTTGTTTGTAAGCCCAGATTCAGCCATCAAGTGGTCTGTCCTGATTGGTCATAGTTAAGTGGATTAGCCATGCTGAATTGAAGAGGCGATAAAGAACCCCTGGGGTTGACCAGCTCTGCTGGGAGGGCAGTGTTCTGTTACACAGGAATGCCAGAGCAGAGGGAGGAGTCGTAAATAATGGACTTTAAGGGAAGGGGACGATACCAGTGTAATTTACAACTCCACTCTTTTTACCCAGCCAGATGCTAGCCCCTAATTACGATGCGACCGCCGCCATGGCAGTCACAACCAGCAATTTAGTCAGCCATGCACTAGTTCCAGTGGGTGAGAAGCTGTCCCCAGAACTGGCTTTGATTGACCACAGAGGAGAGGTCGCTTGTTTCTCTGGCTACACCTCTAGGGTGCACAGGAACTCTGCACAGGGGAAGAAAGGTTCTGCCATGTTAGATATAAGTAGAGATTGTTTCCTAAGGGCACACAGCATACTGCCTTGGCCCACTAAGGATTTTTGATTTCCATTTTAGTGACTGAGTCAGGAGATAAAACTTTTGACCAGGATGAACTCCATTTCTGTAATCCAACCTGCGCTCCATAAAAAGTCAGTTTTAAATCATTCTTAGGTGCCAGTCAAGCACAATCACATGTGCGCAGTAGGAGCTTATTACATTTTAGTGCTATTTGCATTGAAAACTTCAGAAAGTCATATATATGGTCCATCCGATTGGATATTTGTCGTTTTAGGGACATTTTGTTCATTACATTTATTTTCTAATTTTAAAAATTGTAGCTAGATTTTTATTGTGTTGTGTTTCCAACTTTTTAACAATTTTGGTACTTCTAAATGCTTTACACATTTTATCCTGTCTGCTCTGTGCCATTACTTCTAGGGGTTGAGCTCAGGTTTGAATTACTGGAATCTTTACTGGACTGATCAAGAACAGTGACAACAGTACTAGTGCTGAACTACCATCCACCCCCAACTATTAATCCACTTTCTCACACCATCTTATTATGGGTGTGATGTTTTTAAAGTGAACCTTTTTAAGTTAGTAGGAACATCTGAAATTTGAGGTGCTAAGCCTAGAACATTATCATGTACATTGGGCCTGGCTGAACACAGTTTAGAAATAAGAATTTGATTCGAGAGTGACAGATAACAAAGCTGTATTTTCAAATCAACTAACTTATAATGTGTGTACATCCAAGCCCCAATGCATGATGGTGATTAAACATGTTCTTGTGGTAACATGTTTCCGTACACTTAGTTTCTATACAGCTCTTTACAGCCAGTGAAATTACTCATGCAGTACCATTCCACAAGTTTTGTTTCTACTAATATTGATGACACTTTGTTTGGAGTTTAGTAGTGTCAGCTGGAAATACGTACATTTGCTCAGCATAATTCCTCAGTGCATGCTCACTAACAGCCTAATGTGCAATAGAACCTTCTGCCCTGTGGCGATGCCATGTTCCCTGTGAAGTCCAACTGAAATCCAAACAACATAATGTGAATGCACTTCATTTAACGAGCCTTAATGGTCTGAAATATGTATCCGGGGATGCACTGAAGCAAAGTATGAGGAAATGATTAATCACTTGATCAACCACATTAACCATAATGCTTGGAGAAATACAAACAAAAAACATTTTGGAGATCCAGCAGCTGCTCGAGAGATATTTAATGCAATGGGATTACGTCAGGCCAGGATAAAATTGTGCGGTGTCAGATTAAGAGCAAAATACAAAAGTTCTAGCTCCTCAATTCTGCTGGAGACAAGAAAATGGAGAAGGGCTACAGAGACAAGAAAAGCACCTGAAAAATAGTCAGGCAGCATTGATCGAGTGCATTCGTATTATACGTGTAGGTATGGTAACATTGCTACACAGAACACAATATATCTATGTGGTCATTTGCCTTGGCTAAGAATTGCACTAGTCAAAACGAGTAGTGTCACTCTAGGCACAGCCAAATAGCAACGAAGTTGCAGGATAAGTCAGAGAGTAGTGCTGGGTTCCAAAAAATGTTCCAACATGCAAATTTATTAGCAAGTAATTGTTCAATGTTGGGTTCCTCGTTACATTCACGAGATTGTTGATAAAACACAATGGTTCAACAAAGGACTTTTAAATGCACTCAATGCATTTCGGGTCACACGACCCTTCATCAGGAGAAGTCCTAAAAAGATACAGAAGGAGAGATTTAACGGCCTATTCAGTAGTATTAACCATTAGTACATGATCGTGAGTCCACCATTGTGAAGAACTCTAAAATAATGTAACGGTGAAAGTAAGGGAAAACAGTTAACTAACGGTAGAAAAGACGAAAACCCACGAAGGCGTCCCGAATTGTGTCAATTATATAAAAATGCAACCAACGAGTAAGTTGTTAATCCTGTGAAAGAAATTCAAATGAAAAAAATGTTGGGAACGATGGTACCTGCGTGAAATCCCGTTAAATTAAACCGCTTGTGCCAAAACAAAGAGTCCTACGGTGCGTTATGGGAAACCCAATGACGTGCACTTAAAAACAAAACATACCTGTGATTTAAGTGAACGGATTGATCAAGTTTCAAGCGTACAAAAGACGAACAGCGTATACTCGTGTAGTGAAACACCAACGGGTATGGTAGTTAGTAAAAAGTGAGAAGGAACGAGCTCATAAACGGAACGTAAGAACGGAAAGTGAAAAGGGGTTAAATGGTAAAAAACTCAAACGGCAACCATATTGAAATGGAGTCCAAGATAATTGAGATAATGGTGTTTATACAGTGAGTGAGAGAAAGAAATTGGAAACAGGTGAAAGAGGTAGAGGAATTGAAAACAGTTGAATCGTAGGATAAAGTCAGTAAGATAAACAAAATGAAATCAACTTATAAGAGAAGTAAGAGACTAGGGTTGTTGATAGAATAGGAAAAATTGGAAAAAATTAAATAAAGTTATCTGAAACGAGACGAAAAACAGAACTAAATGCAAACCAAACGGGTGATCAAGGGTGTGAAAACAATAAGTAAAAAGGAAGAAAAATGGGTGAATAAAACGTAATGAGTTAGTGAAAATTAACTAATGTGAAAGCCAATAAAAACAATGTTGTGTAACATAAGAAAACAAGAGGAAACAAAAGGTATATAAATTCAAAGGGACTGGTTGTGCAGAGCAAAGTTTATAGGAAGCAACTGAGTTCGACGCGGTCATTGAGTCCGTGTGGGACCAGAGCATTCATTTTATAGATCCAAACCGTTTCTCTCTGGAGTAGGTACTTGCGATTGTCTCTGTGATCCTTGATCGGTACCACCTCACATACCAGAAATCTCAATTGGCTAATGTTATGACTTTTAGCAAGAAAGTGCATCGCTACTGTAGACTTGGTATTCTTGTTGCGGATGTTGCTTTTGTGTTCTGTTAATCGAACCTTGATTTTTCTCTCGGTCTTGCCAATGTACACTAGGCCGCAAGGGCATTTGAGCATGTAGACAAGATTTTTGGAGTCGCATGTCGCCGTGACATGTAACTTGATGTTATAACCCTGTGTTGGGTGCTGAGTCGAATTGCCTCCTATAAACTTTGCTCTGCACAACCAGTCCCTTTGAACTTATATACCTTTTGTTTCCTCTTGTTTTCTTATGTTACACAACATTGTTTTTATTGGCTTTCACATTAGTTAATTTTCACTAACTCATTACGTTTTATTCACCCATTTTTCTTCCTTTTTACTTATTGTTTTCACACCCTTGATCACCTGTTTGGTTTACATTTAGTTCTGTTTTTCGTCTCATTTCAGATAACTTTATTTAATTTTTTCCAATTTTTCCTATTCTATCAACAACCCTAGTCTCTTACTTCTCTTATAAGTTGATTTCATTTTGTTTTTCTTACTGACTTTATCCTACGATTCAACTGTTTTCAATTCCTCTACCGCTTTCACCTGTTTCCAATTTCTTTCTCTCACTCACTGTATAAACACCATTATCTCAATTATCTTGGACTCCATTTCAATATGGTTGCCGTTTGAGTTTTTTACCATTCAACCCCTTTTCACTTTCCGTTATTATGTTCCGTTTATGAGCTCGTTCCTTCTCACTTTTTACTAACTACCATACCCGTTGGTGTTTCACTACACGAGTATACGCTGTTCGTCTTTTGTACGCTTGAAACTTGATCAATCCGTTCACTTAAATCACAGGTATGTTTTGTTTTTAAGTGCACGTCATTGGGTTTCCCATAACGCACTGTAGGACTCTTTGTTTTGGCACAAGCGGTTTAATTTAACGGGATTTCACGCAGGTACCATCGTTCCCAACTTTTTTTTTCATTTGAATTTCTTTCACAGGATTAACAACTTACTCGTTGGTTGCACTTTTATATAATTGACACAATTCGGGACGCCTTCGTGGGTTTTCGTCTTTTCTACCGTTAGTTAACTGTTTTCCCTTACTTTCACCGTTACATTATTTTAGAGTTCTTCACAATGGTGGACTCACGATCACGTACTAATGGTTAATACTACTGAATAGGCCGTTAAATCTCTCCTTCTGTATCTTTTTAGGACTTCTCCTGATGAAGGGTCGTGTGACCCGAAATGCATTGAGCGCATTTAAAAGTCCTTTGTTGAACCATTGTGTTTAATCAACAATCTCGTGAATGTAACGAGGAACCCAACATTGAACAATTACTTGCCAATAAATTTGCATGTTGGAACATTGGTCATTTGCCTTGGCACCACTGGCAGAGGATCGCCAGCAGTATTGTTCGGCAGGGATCTCCTTGCTAAAAGTGCAATCTCATGTATTGCGGATGGACTTTTGTCAAAAGTGAACACTAAGGGGTCTATTACGATGTCCGCCCGCCACCGCAACGGCAAAAGGGACCGCCCGCCATAGGTGCGGCGGTCCCCCATACAAATTAGGATGCCCCTGCCACACTGGCAGGCGCATCCCGCATTTTTTACATTGCGGCGGGCGGCGCTGTAAGCGGCACCCGCCGCAATGTAAAAAAACATGTAGGGCATTTGCATCTACGAAGTGACCGGCACCGCGCGGTGCCTGTCACCTTGTGCATGCAAATTCTGGGGGGTACCTTAGGTACCCCCCATTTGTAGCCACCACCCCCCCAAAATTCTGGGGGGTCCGCAACAGGCCCCAAAATGCAGGAACCAAATGCCTTTCCATGGAAATGCCAATCTCCACCAGCATGATAATATGGATGGCGGTGTCATGCAGACACCGCCACCATATAATGCCCCTTTTCCGCCCGGTCGACTCGTCGACGGGCGGAAAAGAGGTGGACGGTCTTCCCGTCTGCCGCGGACCCCCCAGCCATCCTAATATGGCAGGGGGTCATTCAGGCGTGGATGGCGGGTGGATCGCCCGCCATCCTAATAGGCCACTAAGCGTTTTTTCTGGCCCTCTTGGCATTTTTCTGTCTTTTTCAAAGACAAAGCCTGAAAGTGAGTATTTGTTTCTGGAAAAGAAACAAACAAAAGCCTGAATGAATGAATGAATGAATGAATGAATGAATGAATGAATGAATGAATGAATGAATGAATGAATGAGGTAGCATTTATAAAGCGCCTGGTTACCCGAAGGAATCCCTGCGCTGCCCAAAAAGCTTTCTTCCTGCCTGTTGTGTCTATTGTATGTTTACCATGCCCAGGTGTGCCATACCCAGCATGTTGAAGTGGGTAGGAAAAATAGGCAATTACGAGGATCAATCTTAATCAGAGGTTATCCGCCTCTAAATGACAGAAAGGAACTGCAAATTTGAAGGGGGAAGAGAACATTTGATTTTCGGTGTTTCTCCTGTCCAGCCAAACTCTAAATGACCCCATTAGTTGTTGTGGTACCAGAATATCACTGTCAGAAAAAAAACTTCTGATGTGCAAATTGTGTGTTAAGTATAGTCTACAATAATATCACCTCATTTAATTTAACAATAGAACATCTCCACCCAATGGCTAGCTATTTTTATAAATGATATATAGAACAAAGGGCCTCATTTACGAAAAGTACGCCCTCTTTGCGAGGCCATGGATGCGCCGTATTTACTGTACAGTACTCAATGTCGCAAGGATTTACCGATACATAAGTATTAATGACATATCTGTAGGCGCAATAGAGTTGCATTGCTGGAGCATGTCTGAAAACAAATGCACCTCCAGCAATGTGTCTTTTCATATGCTGCAAGCCCCATGTGTAAGGGCCAGCATCAATCAGTCTTACGCCTGCTGTGAGGCAGGCATAAGATTTTGATGCAGTGGTGTCCTAGGAGTGTGGCAATAAAATGTCATAGATTTCACTCCGCCAATTCAACAACCCTTTTTTGCAGGGGAACGCCCACCATGCACACATTATGCCTGACGCAGGTATAATGTAATGCAGGGCTTTACAAAGTGACACAACTGCTTAGATGCGCCACTTTGTAAATATGGCGCAATGTGGTGCATTTTTTACGCCTCCGCAGAGTCACAAAAAGTGACACAACTGTAGTGCAAAGGGCTCATAAATAAGCCCCAGAATATTTATATCATAATATATGCCTGCATATGGTATTCGGACGTATAACCCTCAGCGTTTACATTAAAAATGTATAATTAGAGGTACAGCAAGATACACTGATTTGGCCACAATCACATGAGTTTTGGTTACTCGAGAAAACCAGAATTAAAATGTATAAAAAGTTCTGAAGAGATGAATAGGCTGTGTAGAGTAGTTGATAAAGGTTTATTAGGAAGTACAGAGAGCCGTCCCTTATGTGACCAAGGCACAGGTGGCAACTGACAGTAGTAGAACATTGAACATCAGAAGTCTGCCAACACTCTGAATGACATATGGGAGTTCTGCCAGTCATCTAATAACATTACATCACCACAAGTTCTCTTTTGAATTGGGAGGTAGAATGGGAAGCCTGGGAGCACTTATCATGCCAAATGTTTCCCCTCTCTCCATTATCCAACGTTTGAAAACTGTGCCTGTCAATGAAAAGTAGAATGTGGGAGGAAACCATGATTACAATATAAACACATATATACAAAAAGGGTGAATAGTCAGGACTGTTTTGCTAAAGAAGGACCTCCACAAAGTATAATGTTTTCAGAGTAGGGTTACTTAATGGCTCCACATCACCAAGGACGTAATGCTACATACCAGGGTTTTTTTAATATCTGTTTTTACTGGTGTGTTTGCTTAACTCAAGTGAGCCATGAATGCAACTTTTAGAATGAATAACGTTGTTGAAAAACAGCCGAGAACAGGAACTCTGCTCCCTTGGTGTCATGGAGACATTGGATAAACCTAATATAGTGTGCTTTAACTATATTTCCTACCTCCCCCAAATAAAACATACAAAAATGAAAGATGGATGTGTCCTCTTTCCCAACCCGCCTCCCTTTCTCCCCCCCCAAAACAAAATAGGTGTGATCAGTGGAATGTAAGTTTTTTCTCAATCGCTCCCTTTTTCCAACTCTTGACAACACTTTGACATTGGATCTGTGAGTCTCTCTCCAAAAAGTTGAAAACTAACCAAAAAGGGAGAGAATGTGAATGGTATAAGGCAGCGGTTCTTCGCCTGGGATCCTCTGAAGCCAGAAGATCCACAACACTTTAACAATGTTCAACAACTGTTTAGAAAATAAACTAATTTTAGCAGATTAATAAAGAATATAAACATAAAAAAGCAAAATATAAATTGAACATTTTGAAACACTTCGTAAATATGAAGGAATTTTAAATGGGAAACGTGCAAATTAAGTTTGTATGCATAGCTTGATTTGTGGGAGTGGCACACTGGGTTGATTGTTGTCTTCAAATACATGCATTGGTATGTGTTGACAAAAAGAGAGCATGCTTTATAAGCAATAAAGAAAAGGAGAGATAGACTAGCATATCGCATCATCTTTTAGAAATAAATCCAAATATTAAAAAGCTCCAACCATCTAGCCAAAACTAGAATTCCAATTTTTGCATTTTTCGTTTCTGAATTAAATAATATGTGATGTGAATTGAATATTTGTTTGATGCACACTTCTTTCTGTATTTTGTATATTGTCTTGAGATTCAAATCATGGAAATTTCGTAGGAAGTGTTCTCTTGCTCTCAGTATTGGGTCATTGGGGCCCACAGAAATCAAAAGATTAAAAACCTCTGATTTATGATCAACAGTTGGTTACAGAACCCTTAGAGCTCAAAGCATGGTAAGATCTGCCTTTAATTCCCTTGCCATGGAGAGTGAAGGGGCTGTTCTGAAAATACACTTGAATTGAGCTGAGAGGGACACTTTGTGCTACAGTGATGCTGAATGCATCGGTGTTAGACACTGGGTTCCTGGTTTACTGGGATGTGAGCCTGGTCAACCAGTAACCACAATCCCAGTTAAGGCAAGCACCAGCAACCCCCAAATTAACCTGTGCTCACACTCTGGTAGATTGGCACAGAGCAGTCTGGCTTAATTTGAAGACAATGTGTAAAATATTTGCATTACATTTTAAACAGTAAAACTGTGAAAACACCACCCAAAAAGATCCCACACCAGTTTAGAAAAATAGAAAATATTTTAATAAATAAAATAAGACCAAAACAACAAAAAATCTAATCAGTAGAAATTGAGTTATGAATTTGAAAAAAAAACCTATAAAATAGTGCTTTGAAGTAATAAGCCCTCAGTTGGGTTAGCTGGTTGCCCCAGACCGAGGCAAGATCAAAGTTTTAGACCAACCTTCGATGGGGCTCGAGCCACATACAGGGACCATGGTTTGGTGGCTGAACAAAAGTATCTAAGTCCTGAATGCGTCAACATCAAGTATGGGTGGTGCACACTAGGCGATGCACTGGTGCAGATCCATGCAACAGCGGTGGTGCACTGGTCCTGATCCTCACAGCGGTGACAATGCATCTGCTCTGATGAGAGGGTTTTTGCACTGTGGAAGTTTGTTGTCATCATCGAGGCTGTCATCAAAGGGGATGCGAGGACCTTGAGCCAGGAAGTGCATCACACAGTGGTGGTTCCTGAGGGGGTGTGTTGGGGCTGATTCAGGCAGCAGAGGCGATGTGCATGTACTGATCCACACTGCAGAGGCCATGCATCAGTACGATCTACACAATAAAAGTGATGCACTGGTTCTTATCTGTGCAATTGGAGCAGTGCTTTGGGGCAACAGAGGATGCTTTAGGTCTTCTGGAGCAAGCATCTTAGGCCCACTTCCAAAGGTCCAGGACTGGTGTGGCCCCACTTGGCAGAGCAGACTCACAGATGGCAGAGTCCAGGTACTGAAGTTGAGTGGGTGGAAGTCTTTTATGTTCCTGAGACTGCAGATCAGGAGGCCAGTCAACTAGCCCTTCGAGTCACTCTGGGTTCTGGATACAAGTGATGCAGGTCCAGTCTTTCTTACCCAGGCAAAGAGGAAAACAGGCAATAGTTAAGCACAGCAGGGCATCATTTCTTCTGGAGAAGCAGTCCAGCAGAGTGGCAGTCCTTCAGCAGTACAGCAGTCCTTCTTCCTGGCAGACTATCACAGTTCTTGAAGTGTACTGAAGTGGTAGGGTTGGAGATCCAGTTTATATACTCGTAAAAAATTGGCTGTGCCCCCCACCCTTCACCCCACCTCCCACACCCTGCCCCCCCTTCTGCCAGAAGCCCTCCCATCCCACCCCCCACCACATGAGGCATGGAGACCATCTGTCCCTGGTGATGCTGAGCTAACCCACCCTCCTCCACAGTGCTAGACCCTTGTCATTATACAAACAGATACTATAAAGCCATTGAGAGCAGCCAATAAACAAAAGAGAAAATGAACGGAGAAAAGAAAAAGGGGGACAGCTGCCGAACAAGCAAAGGAGACCACAAAAATTCAAAGATTAGTAGTTACTTTAACCCGGCAGAATTAAAAAACAAAAATCAGATACAGGGGTCTAAGATGGCATCAGTGACTCCAGGAAATCTTGTGCCTGAATTTCTGATTGAAAATACTGTGTTTGCCCCTGAAAAACCACCTTCAATTTAGCAGGGTTGAGCAAAAAGACCTGTGCCCCCTTTGCCTGGAATCCTGGAATTAGCTGGCAGAGAATCCACCTCTTTTCGACTGTCCTTTGACAAAAGTCAGGACGCACAAAGAAATCACAACCCTTTCCCGATCTGGTCTAGCAAGATCATATCAGGATTCCCTGGCCAGAAAATTATTAAGAGAGATTAAAATGTCACGTGGACGATTAGCAATTTGTCCCCTTGCTCTGGGCTGGTTAAACGGGAATCTATTGGCCCTTTGGAGTTGCGTCTTCCAGTCCCATTGCTGAAGATCTGGGAAAGCTTCTTCAAAAAGCTCAATCATGAATTGTCGAACATCAGTCCCTTCTTTACCCTCAGGAATGCCCAGAATTCTCAAATTGTTTTGCCAGGCCCGATTTTCTAGATCAGTCAGTTTCGCCACAGTGTCATCTCTTGTAGCTTGCATTAGCTCAGTCTTGTTTTTCTGTGTGGCTAAATCATCTTCCAATTGGGAGATACTGGTTTCTGCCCCTCCTATTCTTGTTGCAATATCCGAGCATGTCTTGGCAATCCTGCGGATAGAGTTCTGCATTTTCCTACACACCCCTTGTGTCCGAGAACTCTCAGCCCTCGTTTCCTCCCGATGGGCCATGATCACTTGGTATATTGTGGAGAGTGTAATTTCTTCGGATTCGTTAGAGTTGCTGCCAGGGACTCCAGATAATGCAGCACTTCCCTTATTCTCCTTCCCCACCAGATCTGGCCAGCAGGAGTAGTCCCAAGTCATAGCGTCAGTGACCCCCTCGGCCCCTGCAGAAAAAGCAGGCTGCTCTCTCAATTTCCTGACTGTCCCAGGATTAAGCAAGGATTTATCGTTCTCTTCCTCCCAGTGAAGGCTGCTGGTGTCTCTTCCTTCACCAGCCCAATCTCTATCACAGCTGTCATCACCGGAGGAATTAAAGTGGTCTGATCACAAGAAAAATGTATCAATAGCATCCTCCTCCCGGCCTGTAGTAAAATTACCCTCCATCTGGGCAGTGATGCTGGCTTGAAAGATCAGCCCCAGGGCCCCTGTTTCAAGACCATTGCTCGGAAGAACTCCGTTTCCCACAAGGCATTGGGATTGTTGGGGTTGTTGTGTGGAAATTATGCCATACCTCACCCCCTGGGGGGGCTTCCATCGGGTTACCAGATTCCACATTTGCATCCGCTTCTGGGAGGCTGACTGCTTCTACACGCTCCTTCCCCTGAATCAGCACCCCCCCACATCAGCTCCACAGATATTCCCATCCTGGGTCACAGCTGTTATAGTCTCTGTTAGTGTCTCTGTCCCACCCCACAAATCAACAACAGTCTCATCTGCTCTTTCGAGTGGAGACAAGACGGCTCCCCAATAGCCTTGCCTACAGTTTTATTCCTCGTTGACTGTGCCTTAAACAATGCCGGCGCAGTTTGCTTACCGCAAGTTGCGGCTCTGTTTCTGGCCGTCTTTGACTGCTCTCCTGCGCCCGGCATCTCCATCATAAAACGGCACATCCTGGCTTTGTTGCCTTCCCCGTCACCACCATGAGCCAATTTGCTGCCCAGACCAACTATCAGACCTCGGCCTTTGAGGCTCTTATTACTGGACTTCGGCGGCATTGACACAGTGTCAGTATCCCCAGTACCAGCAGAATCCATGACCGGTGAAGCAAAAGAAGACCAAACAGTTGTTGGGTTATAGACAATACGCGGCACCAGATGATAAGGGAGCGGAACTCCCCACAGCCAGAACCACGACCTCCAAATCATCCACACAAGACGCCGGGGCAGGTAAGTTTGTAAGCCACAGTCTATTCTCTCATATAGTAAATTTCTTCATGCAGCGGCTATTCAGAATCGCTGGGAGAATAGGTCTAGCAGGGAGGGAGTTAGAGGTCAAATCACTCAGCCGTGGAGTCGGCCGCCATCTTGCCTCGTCACCATGATCATGGTGACGAGCCAGTTTATGTACCCAGTGGTACTTTTGAAGTGGGGGAGACTTCAAAGAGATGCATTTTAAGTGCACAGATGTCCTCCATTCCCGCCCTGGCTCCAGACTCACTACAGGGAGATATGCAGTCCTTTGTGTATGAACAAGACACAACCTATTTAGGTGTAAGTAAGGCTGTGCCCCGATCCCTTCTTCAATCCTGCTAGAATGGCCCATCAGGTCATACCTTAGCTCCCAATGTATGTGGCTTTCTAGGGGGAATACACAAAGCCCAGCTGTCACCCAACCCAGCCATGGAATCAGAGACAGGATGCAGGCATACAGGGATAAAAGCAGGAAAATTCCTACTTTCTAAAAGTGGCTTATTGAAAATTGTAATGAAAAATCCGATCTTCCCATTAATGAGGATATTTCATTGTACTTCCCTAGGTACCAAACATGATAGATCTGCTTCCTCTTAATTAGGAATTACAGTTTATTAGATGTAATAAGGAATCCCGAATGTTATCTTATGGGAGGGGCAGGCCTCACAGTAGTGAAAAATAAATTTGGGAGTTTATCACTACCAGGACATGAAAAACTCAAAAGTCCATGTACTACCTATTAAGTATCAAAAACACAAAAAATAGTGTGACACCCTCTACTGGTGCATGAAACAATCTTCTTGGAGCAACTATAGCTAATGTCAGTCTCACCACCTACTGCGATACTCCATCCAGGTAAAACGAGGCAATTCCAGGAATTGGACAAGGTAGGCTCACTCAAGTAATGTAACATACTGCATAATTTACTACCTCGTCTCACCCCGGTGGGTTGGTACTACCAAGGGGGGACTTAACCTCAGGGTGGGGCTGACTTGAGGGAGTTCTTAGAAATGACTTAATTTTTTCTGGGTAAAATTTGCATCCAGCTCAATGAGTTTGTGTTCAGGTGCAGCCAAACCCTATGGGATACTCTGGTGCATACACACCCAAAGAAAAAACAAACAGAGAGCCAAATGAGGCTGTGGGACACCCCAGCACTGATGGGCATCAACCCCGTGACTGCTGTGGGGTAAGTAAATTCACACAGAAATACAAATATGTAGACTTATGCCTGGCTACCCCTTGGACTTCGAAACACTTGACAAATTGCAACTCTATTCATGTGATATATGTACTTAAGTGCCCATGCGGGCTCCTGTATATTGGGACGACCACTAGGAAAATATGTGTCCGCATAACAGAGCATATGAGCACAATAAGATGCACAAGAGATAATACAAAACTGACCAGACACTACATCAACCAACAACACGGTGTGGATGATAGTGAATGATTCATAATCAAAAAAATAGAACAGAGGCATGCAGACATGAGCAAAGCACTTCTAAAATATGATGAGAGCTGGGTATTTCGCCTACACATGGACAGTCGCAACCTGAATGATGATAATCCATGGGGAGCTCTGGGTAAATAAGCGCGTTTTAATAGAGTGTCCCAGATTTGGGCCTCCATAGGCCATTTTTTAGTGGTGTTATTGTCTTTTATAAAAACTTGAGCTCATACTATTGAGTACACTCTCGACTTTGATTTAACACATGGCCTTCTGCCCAGTGCAGACATGATTAATGGCCCCCTGTTTCCCCCTTCTAATCACTGGCTATTTGACAGCTTTTGGTACCTCCATTGGCATATGATTGCTTTATATATATACCATAACCTCCTTTATGACTATTCTTTTTTCTAATACAGCAAATGTTTTTTTTTCACTTGGACATATCAAGCACCATTTGTTTCTAAAAAGACTCCAACTCCCAGCATCCTCTTAAAAGAAGGGAATCCCATGTCTGGCTGCCAGGAGACGTACCATGTGTACTATTACATGGGCATGCCAGCTACTGCATTGAGAGTGAGGAGGAAGGTCCCTCCTCTACTGATCCGGCACACCCCTGGGCTCCTAACACTAGGGGGGGTCTGGTCGAAGTCATATGTACGGTCCCATGCTATGGGATCGAAAAATCCTGCTTGCGGTTTGCAGTAACCGAAACATGTCGGCTCCAGGGGGGTGGATCCAACTTGGCCCAGCTCTGTGGTTGCCATCTCTCCATGCCAAAAACAGATGGTGACTATTGGGAAAATAATTGGGTAAATGGGAAATTAGCAGAAAGGGGAGCCACCCTTTTCTTGCCTTTAAATTACACTAGCCATTTGGTCCACTTGGCCAGGAATATGACTCATTACATCGCATAGCAATACCATGCATGCCATTAGAACGAGGGTATTACTTCGCGATGTCAATTGCTACGAGATACCATTACAACGCAAAATTTTACCATGACTATACTTTTACCACGCGTGCCATTACAACTCAAAGGCATGCCTGGTAAGGATATACTCATGGTAAACGTTTGCAAAGTAAGTGACTCTACCCTACCCTAAACCCTAATGTAGTACCACTGCATGACCCTCCCCTGACCCCCAGACCTCTCCCTACAATAACACTACACTACCGTTCAAGACCCCGGACACTACCGTAAAACCAGACAAACTTCCCTACACTACACAAATACCACAACACTACCCTAACCCCTAAAACACTACCCCCAGCACGACCCTCCCCCACCCCCCAGTCAGGTCCCTACACTGAAACACTACCCTGCACGACCCCCCAACACTACCCTAAAGCCTAAAACACTACCGTACACAAACACCACAACACTCCCTAAAACACTACCCCAGCACCACCCTCCCCCTACCCCCAGTCCAGTCCCTACACTGAAACACTACCCTGCACGACCCCAACACTACCCTAAACCCAAAAACACTACCCTACACTACACAAACACCACAACACTACCCTAAACCCTAAAACACCCTCCACCTACCCCAAGTCCGTTCTCCACACTCAAACACTACCCTGCACGACCCCCGACACTGCCCTAAAACCTAATACACAACCCTACACTACACAAACACCACAACACTACCCTAAACCCTAAAACACTACCCCCAGCACGACCCTCCCCCTACCCCCAGTCCGGCCCCTACACTCTAACACTACCCTGCACGACCCCCCTGACACTACCCTAAATCCTAAAACACAACCCTACACTACACAAACATTGCAACACTAATTCGACACTACCCTAAACCCTAAAAAATAACCCCCACCCCTAGACCAATCCCCTTACCTCTCTCTTCTCGTGGTTCCTCTCTCCTGGTTCCTGCTTCACGTCCTGCACAGTGCACGTCATTGTGAGGAAACGGAACAGCCTCATTTTCCTCACAACAATGTGGATAGCCATTACATTGCATGAGTTGTAAAAGCGCATGCGATGTAATGGTATGCGTAGTAATGGCTATGTGTTGCTACATCGCATGCGTTATAATGCATGCGATGTAATGACTTGCGGGGTAACAGCCTTGTTGTAATGGCTGTTTACCCTTGGCCGGCACCAGTCGGCTGTTCTATGGGGCAGGGTAGGACCAACATGGGCGCTCTACATTGATGCAGTAAGTTATCTGAGATAATAGCATTTATAGAACATGTATGCGTAACAGGGAGGGGGGAGTAGTAATTTATTTGTTAATTAATTAAAATCATTACAATCATGTGCACACACACAAAAATAAAATAAAAACACCTTTGAAAAGAACCACTACTTGTAAATTAATAATTAACAATTTTTTCAACCTAACTTTAAAACCTTTACATAAAACAGTAATTAAAAAGCTTTATAATCAGTAGAGTGCATTATACTTCCAATAATTACCATTTAAAATGCAACAAAATAAAACAACATATATTAACAGCAGTTATTGTAATTTGCAATTATTTCACTATTATCATTTCATGTTTAATGAAAAAAAATAACAAAAAAAATAAAAAAGCATTATGCTTACAATAATACCTTTTACTAACCGCAAAAAATATTTTAGCAACATCTTCCTAAAGTAACATATATTAACAGCAGATATTACAATTGAGATCCTTTTACTATTATCCATTTATAAACTACTATAAAGTGCATTGTGCTTACTAAGGAGCTTTATGTTAGCAGCAAATATTATTTTAACTACATCTAATTAGAGTAACATGTTTTAACGTCAGATATTTTAGCAGTAACACAGTTGATATAATATGACCTGTGAGCGACAAAAACTTCTAATGGTAACACGTTTCATAATTTCAATAAGTAGACATTAAGAGATCATACCAACTAAAAAAAAAAGAATGTTATCTCTAATAATTGTCTACAAACTCCTAAATTATATTAAGTTGCTGGTACTCTATAGTCGTGTAATATTATTCTTCAAGCAGCTATTTTTTGTAATTTCTTTTCCACAATAGTGATGAACTTAATAAAGAGATGAACAAATTTAATATCATCACCACTTAAACAGGCAATAACTGCATTCCTACATGTTCTAACTCCCGATTCGTTAAAAATCGGTTTAAGGATAGACTTTCGAGCATCTGTTAGCCCTGGGCATATTGTTACAATATGCATTAGGGTTTCTTCAGTTAACCCACAGCGCCTGCAGACATTAGATGACCATTTACTTTCCCATTTTGGTATTCCATCCTTTGTTGGATATCTACCCAACCTTAAATGAATAAATTTGTTCTTAATCAAAGGTCTCAAATGGTATGACAAATAAAGTTGGGGGGACAACCTACCAAAAGAGTTAGCTATAGTCCAAAAATGAGTTTTTTTTCTTAGGTCATCCTTGTCCACTATAGTGCTAAGCAAAGCAGCCATTTGATTCATTTCTTTCTTAAATACAGTTTTACTCCTCATTTCGTCTTCTAATTGTAAGCATTTATAATTGCTTAAACAATCATTTAAATATGACTGCCAACTTCTCGAGTATTCACCTTCTGAAATTTCGAGCCAACACAACTTCGCTAAAGATCCTTCCTCTGATCGGACTAATGATAATAAAGACTTTAAAAATACAGATTGGCGTGTCAATAATTGGTTCTTCAAACCAAATTCTAATCTTATATTGGCACGACTAATATATTTAGGTATCTTAAAAACAGATTTGTATGTCCTAATTTCTATATCACCAAGCAATTTTGCGTCTTTGCCCCTAAAGATGATGGAACAATAATCTAAAGATGGAATCAATTTAGCTCTCATCACCCTCATTAAATGTTCATAATTAGGACAGACCAATTTGTCTCTCAATTTTCTAAAAGCAAAAGCGAGGGATAAACCCCTGGCTTCAAGTTTATTGAAATGCTGCCTAAATATCAGTCCGTCATCAAAAATAATACCCAAGTATTTATATGTTTTAACATTTTCAATCACCAGGCCGTTAATATTCCATTCTTTTATTCTCGGTTTACCCTTTCCAATAGTCATTATTTTTGTCTTTTTTATATTAATAGTTAGTCCATTTTGTATGACATAGGAGTTAAAGGAATCAATTAACCTTTTTAGGCCTATAGCGGTTTGGCTCATTAAGATGGTACCATCAGCATATTGCAAATATTTAATTTCATTACCGTATATCGAGGGTGAATGCGAATTAATAGTATTAAAATGGGCTGGGAGATCGGCCATAAAAAGATAAAAAAGGCAAGGAGCCAAAACACAACCTTGTTTTAGTCCAACGTTAGTAGTCAAACGACGAGTCGTATGTTTACCATCGCCAATCTTAATCTGAACCCAGGTGTCGGAATAAAGTAATGTAATCATTTTTAATAAAGTTTCCGATATTCCCCAGTTCCTTAACTTCGACCAAAGAATGTTTCGCGGGACAGAATCAAACGCAGCTTTTAAGTCAATGAAGCACACATACAGTGTTTGCTTCCTCATTTTAGCTTTTTCACCTAATAATGTTAATAAAATCAGATTTGTAGGAGTTGATTCACCCTTTCTAAACCCAGTTTGAAAGTTGGGAATCAACTTCTCCTTTAAAGCCCATACCTCTAAATCATCCAACAGACAACTAGCAAAACTTTTTGCATCTACATCTGTAAGTGTAATTAATCGATAATTAGCCGGATTATCCTGGGGGCCACATTTATAGATTGGTTGTATGATACTTCCGTGCCATGATAACGGAATAAGGCCTGATTTAAGTACATCATTAAACAGGAGCATTAATAGCTCTGGCCAATTCCTTAATTTAGCTTTAAATATGGCATTCGGAATACCATTTGGTCCTGGTGCTCCATTGGATTTAATCTTATTTATTGCTTTTTTAACTTTATCAAGCGACCAAGGTTCGATTTCTACGCTATACTGATGATGATTAGGACTCTCCTGTCTAATTCCATTTTTTATTTTAGACCTACAGGTAGGACTATTACTAATACACTTATCATGCAATTGGCCTTGACTATCCACTTTCGAATTAAAGAAATTCACCCAACTTATTTCATCTACATTAGCACTACTGCTTCTATTATTTCCATTTTCCAGGTTATTGATTATGCTCCAGAATAACCGCAGATCTTTTGATTTACAAGCATAATGCATCTTAGCCCATATTGATTCATAATGCACTTGCTTTGCTCTCCAAATTTCCTTCTTGTAGCCCTGTTTTAATTCTCTAATTTTAAGTGATATCTCAAAAAACGATACATTGCTTTTATTTCTGTACAGCAATCTAATTGCTTTATTGAGTCTTCTTTTTTTGTTGTAATAGGTGGAACGAATACCACCCTGGTTTCTTAGGGTTCAATAATATACCCCTAGATGGCTTATCCCTAGCAAATTTAGCCAGGAGTTTGTTGCATAAATGTGTCCACAATTCAACCATGGGTTTCCCTTCACCATAAGCAGACTGCACATCTTGTATTAAACAGGTAAGAACTCCCAAAATACTTGCCTCATTTTTTTCATTCCATATTAATCTTTTAAGGTTAAAAGCTATGGGAGCTGTTTTCAGGATTTTAGTTTCAGGCAGGCAATCAAAAACTAAATCAAATTTAACCACTTGAGGATTGTGGTCACTCTCAATCCTCGGGACTATCTGATAGCTGCTTACTAAGTTATATAATTTTTTTGACATTATTGTATAGTCTATTACAGATAGACCACCAGCTTTATTAAACGTTGGGATATTATCTGAGTCATGCATAATTTTCAAATTGTACTTTTTAAACTCACAGTCTGTCCATTGAGCTAAACAGTTTAAACCAACTGTCTGTTTTTTTGAGGCAACTAAATGCATGTTAAAATCACCTGTGATAATAAATGCTGAATCTAGGTGATCAAAATATAAAGTTTTTACCAGTCCCCATAACTGAATAATTTGAGTGGATCTAACCTTCTTTTTACAACTTAAATAAACATTTAAAAAAATAATTGATTGACCAGCTATTAATTTGATACACTGCAACCATTTTACCTGAAGGTCTATTTCAAAATGTTCTACTCTAAGACTTAAAGAAACATATATAGAGAGCCCACCACAAGGACGACCTGAATGAGCTTCACGTGTTGCAACATTGCAATATTCAAAATAACCAATAAATGTTTCGCTATACATATTCCATGTTTCTTGGAGAATTATTATATTAAAAGACTTTAGAAAATCTATTGTATTTGGATCCTCAATTAGGGATCTTAAGCCATTAGTATTCCATGAACAGAATTTCAGAGTATTTGAAACTTCATCAAAAAGAGGTTCACATCAATCCTTCTTTCCCTTGATTTGGATTTGTTAATATTCCTGGAATCCAGCTCCAATCATCTAAAAGCTCTGGGGATTTTTTCAGTGCCTCACATGTTCGTAAACCAGATGGGCTACTTCTAACCTTGATCCCATGAGATAAATTTAACTCCATCGATGGGCCTGATGCCCCTTTTAATATTCTTATCTGTGATACCTCAACTAATTTTTTCTCCTCCTTTTTCTTTTTTTTTTGAGTCAATAACTCAGGTGGATCGATTGGAATTAGCAGCGTTGGATATCGTGGACCTTGCGGTCTCCAAACTCTAATACCCCACTTTTCAAATATTGTGCCATTGGCCATTATTCTATCAACAATTTCAGTATTTCGCCAAGTTGTAATTGTTGCTTCCCTATTCATATTGACATCTTCCTGCCTAAACTCTACTGCTTCCAGATCCTCCGTTACCACATCTTTAAGGTCTATAATTGCATATAACAATTTCAAGATTTACCTCGATTTAAGATATCATGAGGACCTCTTGTTGTATAATAAGGACAAAAGTCTACTTTCCTCTTATCAATCAACAAGTTTGATGCCTCTTTTTCCTCCTCATCTACAAAGGTAGTTGACAACCTGTTCTCGGTTGGAGACACCCGAACAATATCTGCTAGGCAGTTCAATTCATTATCCTTCATTAATTTTCCGTATTGCACATCCAATTGGGCCACCTGATCATTCATATTGCCACCTTGCTGATGGATAACCTTCTGGACTCCCTGTTCAACCATTACATCATTAATAGATTTCAGACATAAGGTATGCCCCTGTTCATTTTTAATACTACTTAAATGATCGGTATGGCCTACCAATTTCTGTTTATAACCTAGTGGTTCATCTATAGCGTCAACCCTTTCCTTTATAAGTTGTTTCAATCCATCATCCCTCAAAATTTTTGAAGGCTCAAGTATAGGGCCTGGACTAAACTTACATTCATCCTATTCAACCTTATCACTGTCACAATCCTTCAAATGATTTCTCTTAACATTTAATCCCGAATTTTTATTATTACCAAAAATCGGAAAATATAATTTCATTTCAGTTTCGGTTTTAGTTTCTTTAGGATTTTTGGGGGGATTATCACAACTATTCTTAATGGGTGATTGTAAGTTGTACATTATCTTATTACGTGTCTTCCTTAACCTTTTTTTTGCCCTTTTTGAAAGGTTCATTGGTTTTAAAGGGACACTTGTTTCCTGAGTCTGATTCGGGCCTGACTTTTTTACACTACTATGTTTTTTGGTTAACATAGGATATTCAATAATTACATTTCCTGTTGCCAAACAATCTTTATTTAAATCACCCTTCATATTAATAAGGGGTTCTTCTATTGCATTTATTTTGCTTTCATCTTTTACAAGTTGTTCCTTAATATTATTATCAGAGCTATTTGTACTATTTCCATTGAGTACATCCTTTTGGTGAAGAGTCAAATTATCTAATGTCAATAACCCCTTTCTAGTCGTACAACCTGAGATATTCTTTTTTTCTAATGAACCAGTTGTTTTTTCCGTACCTTGCACTCTTACACCCGACAACATTTTTACTTCGTGCACCATTGAGCTTACTATAGATGGTAAATCGGACATTTTATCAATCAATTGAGCACAGGTACATGTTATATACAGGTTCTCTTTGTCCGCTTGAACCTTTGTTATGAGGTTAGTTAATTGCAGGAGTTTTGTATCAATACCCACAACATGGGATGCTAATCTATTTAAGATATCTACTTGGACGTCCAATTTATCAGAATGGAAATTAAGCGCATTGGTGATAGAGTCCATGGTATATAAAAGACAATCCCATAAGCCCCTCTCAGGGCTAACCACTCTTTCTATTGAATCACCTAGGTTTGATTTGTCTGTCTCCTCCAGTTTCATTGGCGAAGATATATCTGCTAGATTAAAATGGCCATTTAATTCTATGCTAGGTTGATCATTTATATTAATAATATTATCAGTACTACCCACACCTGGTTTCACCAATAATTTATTAGTGGTAAAACAATTATCCATACTTATACTTGACTGTTCCAGATTAAATAAGCTGACATTACCACTTTTGTCCAAACAGCTATTTGGACTAAAATGTAAGTCCTCTAAAACTTCTGGGACCAATATCGGTTCAATAAGATTTTCTTCACAACCCAAATTTACAATTCCACACTCGACTTCCCAATCGAACACAATAACATCTTCGACATTTTTTTTATCATTCAATGTCTTACAAGAAGACATATCACACCTTACTTCCAATCCTTTTCTACATCCATCTGGTGATCTATTACTCTTCGCATGACTGATAATATGAAGGTCATCATCTGTTTGAATTTCTACCTGGTCAGCAATAGGGACGCACACGTGAATCTGTGCCTGAACCTGCGCCCTTTGCTGGCCAGCTAAAGCTGATGTCGGCTGGGCCAAAGATAACGGCACCTTTCCCACTCCTACTCCTATCCCTTCATCAGTTGTATTCCTATCCTGAATACGTTGACTATCAATTATAATATTCAGGTTTTCAGGCATCTTTAAACAGATCAAATCACAACTCTTTTCCCCCTTTTTACACGATGATAGCGGTGAGATTAAGGACACCTTACCATCACTAGTATCCCCACTAAACTCACCCTTTTCCTTTTCGGTGATATTACTTGTGTATTTGTCAGACTGGTTTTGATGGTACTTAAAAAAATACCTCCTTATAGATGATTGAGCCACATATGGAGATTTCATACAGATCCTACTATCCATACTACACATAACCTTATTAACGGGCGCTGATAAGACCTTTTCTTCAACTGACTGGCACAAACTCCCCTCTATGACTGCACTGCTATTTTCCTGCTTTTCCAAATTTTCCCCATTTTGCTTATATTTCTCCAGTTGGGGTGGAACCACTAAAGATTCTTTAGCTGTCTGACTTTGTGTAGGCTTTGTTATAGCCAAACGCTGGCGACCTGACCTCATCCTGATTCACTCTGTATTCACACTGTATTTAACTGTTTTTAGCCAAATCAAACTTTCTTATTCTAATCAATTCCCTCCACCCACCAAACAAAAAATTTTAAAAAATTTAACACTAGCACAAACCCTATATCAGACTCATGCACAATTAAAAAACTACTTCTAATTAGTTTCCGTCGATTTCCGTTGATTCCGGTAATTCAGCAAATTCAGCAAATTCTGCTATTTAAAAGTTTTTTTTTTTTTGTTTGGATCTGTTCAGTTCACTTTCCTCTCGCTTTTCCTCTCCAAAAGAAACTTCTCTCTGGTACGCCGCACTCTTTTCACTGCGCCGCCTCTCCGCTTGTAAGAAAAGAAGAAGAACTGCACTAACCTAGCCCACTAGCCAGGTATACCCTCCTTTGCCTTCAACAGGCAGGCAGGCAGGCAAGGCAAGGCAAAGCAAGGCAAGCTTAAACTGGGCAGGGTAAGGCGGGTCAGGCAGGTCACGAGCACCTTCCACCTTTCACCGTATGCCTCCCGTCCCGTACGACCTCCGCCTACCGCCAACAACCTTTTGCTGCTCAGCTCTGCCATTGCTCTCAGCACTTAGCTGCAGCTCGCTCGCTGTTCCTCTCGCCACAGCTGCCGTCAGATGCTGAACACGCTCTGGACTGCTCTGCTCCAAAACTCCGCACCTGACTCCACTCGCGCCGCACCGGAGTCCAGCCGCCGCTGCTGCTCGTCTCTGCGCTGGGAGAGCGGGAAGCAAAGCGAGCGACCCCGGGACTGTTCGCTGAGAGAGGGACCCACCACGCACGTCCTCTCCCACCAGCAGCAGCTGAGAGCTCTGTGCGCCGTTCACACGAACCAAGTTACGGGCTGACTTCCTGCATGTGAGTGATTCCGAACCAAGTTACGGGCTGACTTCCTCATCAAGACTTCACTCTGCTTCTCTCACCTACTTGGGAGCTTGAAGCACTTGTACTGTTTCCGTAACAGGATATTTGATATTGCATACTATATTACCTGGTAGTTTTAGGAGCTAATATAGGGTAATAGAATGTGTTTTCCCATTTGTTTGTTACCACTTCTTTCTCTCTCCCTCCATTTTTATTCTTGAACGGGATCACATCCATAGAGTGTGCCTATATGAGGTGTCCACTCCAAACAGACCGTGAGTCAATGGCCTTTGCTCATTAGGTAATGAAAATTGTGTTTGGGATGATATATGGTAACCCTGCAGTCAAGTGTGCTTTCACAATTGCATGTGTGCTTTGAATAATTGCATCTCTGTCACTGTGTCATGTTTGTTACTGCTTTTAAGTTTTTATGGCAGAAATTGTCAATGTGCAGATAAATGATGTTAACATAATGGTAAGTTTGCAATTATGGGCTGTGGTATATGTCTCTTTTCACCACTGTTGCTACACATGTGTTTGTGTATCTCCCCATTTGACAGGGTTAATGTGCCTGATGCTACTCTAAGGGAGAGGTAGGTCCTCTCTTAATAGGTTCTTTTGTTCTCTGCACTATTAGTTTATTGGTGAGTTTTGGAAATGGGCGTCTCTAGTTGGCAAAGGTTTGCAACTTTGTTCAAGTAGGGACCCTTCTTCCTAGTCAGGGTAAAGGGGATACACTTCTAAAATAAACCCTGCTCACACCTTTGGTAGCTTGGCACAAGCAGACAGGCTTATCTCAGAGGCAGTGTGTAAAGCATTTGAGCATGCATACAGTAACACAGTTAAAACACTACAAATGGACACTACACCAGTTTAGAAAAATAAGCCAAACTTTATCTAAACTAACAAGACCAAAAAGGACAAAAATCCAACATACAATACTGCAAAAATAGTTACTTTGCAAGATAACCTTTAAATTGCAAAAATAGCCAAACAACACAGTTCGTCCGAGTCAGTAGTTCTAACTGTGTCGGTACGAGTCAGCTAAAGCGTCGACAGACTCACAAACAGTAACTTTCTCGTTGCGGCCAAAACATTGGTGTGGCTCGGTTGGGTCAACTGTCGCAGTTGTGTTGCGAAATGGACGCGGTGCAGGGTGCGATGCCCTCGCGATGCGGTGTAGGCAGGGGCTCAGTGATGATCGTCCAGACGACGTCAGTGAGGCCAAGGCTTATGGTGCAGGGTGAGGTGGTGCTCGATGCAGTGCTGGCAGGTTGCGGTGCAGGTGACAGAGCCCGTCGGTGTTCGGGTCGGGCAGCGACGGTGACGGTGACGTCTGGGCAGGGTGAAGCGAGGCAGTGCCGAATGCACATGGTGCAAGCAGCAGCTGGTGACCATCGTCAAGATGGAATCGGTGAAACCAAGGGCGCAGTGCGAAGTGTGGAGGTGCCTTCTGCAGGGCCTTCAGGACACGGGACCCTGCGATGGACTCAGTGACAGAGTCTGTTGCCCTTTTCTTCTGCAGCTACTGAAAGCAGCGGTTCCAGAGATGGTGCCTAGAAGGATGGTGAGTTCTTTGCTGTTCCTGAGACCTCTTGAACAGGGGGCAAGCTCCACTTCCAAGCCCTTGGAGATACTTCATCAAGTAGGATACACACACAGTTCCTCTCCTTGGCAGAAACAACTACTGCAGGCTAACCCCATACAGCACACAGCAAAGGGGCAGTACTCTTCCTCCAGTTTCTTAAAGCTGTTCTCCTTGGCAGAGGCTCCTCTTGAAGTCCAAAAGTAATCTTAAGTTCAGGGGTCTGGACCCACTTTTTATAGTACAAAACCCTTTGTTCTCTGGAGGCAGAGAGGCTCTTTGCCCAGCCAAAACTAGTTCTGTCCTCTCTGGTGAAGCTTCCTGGCAGGGGGTGGAGACAGCGTTGTCCAAAACAGACCAGGCTCATTCAGGTGTCAAAGGAATCTCCTCCCCTATTCTAAATGCAGCCCAGGTATATTCAGCTCAGCCCTGACTCACCCTGGAAAGGCAGGACACCCCCCAAGGGCCTGTCTGAACAGAATGCATATCCCCAACCCCTGTCACTCCAAAGCCATACAGTCAATACGCAAACATAGCAGAGGCACACTGGATAGCTATGCAAGAATATACCTACTTTCTAAAAGTGGTATTTTCAGAATGTAAAAATCATCCTTACTAAAAGATTCATCTTTACATTCTGAGTTCAGCCATACTAAACTCTATTTTCCCATCGTGTTCCCATGGGCAGTTAAACTTATAAAATGTTATAAGTAAAGTCCCCATTCTATCCTATGGGACAGATAGCCTTTCCATAGTGAAAAACGAAATTGGCAGTATTTCACTATCAGGACATGCCACACATATCAGGGCATGTGCTACCTTCCACTTACACTGCATCCTGCCCACAGGGGTACCTTGGGCCTACCTTAGGGGTGACTCACAAGCAACAGGAAGGTTAGGGCCTGGCAAGTGGGTGCACTTGCCAGGTCGACATGGCAGTACCTGACTGCAAACAGACACTGCAGTGGCTGATCTGTGTTACATTTACAGGCTGCTCATGTGAATGGCACAATCAGTGTTGCAGGCCCACTAGCAGCATTTGATTTACAGGCCCTGGGCACACACAGTGCACTGTACTAGAGACTTACCAGTACATGAAATATGCCAATCATGGAATTACCAATCCATAAATACAATTTAAAGACAGAGCATATGCACTTTGGCACTGATCAGCAGTGGTAAAGTGCTCTGAGTCATAAAACCCACAAAAACGGGGTCCAAAACAGGAAGCCAAAAAGCTAAAAGTCTGCGGATATACCCGCTGTAAAAGCCAGGTAAAACAGTGGGGATACTCTTAGACCAGGCCTTGATCAATGCCTTTGACCACCTGGCTTAAATGAAAGGGCATAAACATGTTGGCTAGTTCAGTCATTTGCATGTAATGGTCATAGTAACCATATACCTCCTTTAACAACACTTTTTAGGTTACTTTGTGGTCTGTCCTACAGCTTTTTTACTCATTGAGCAGAAAAAAAAGTACTTTTAAGAACTCCCTCAGGCCAGCCCTACCCTGAGATCGAATCCACCCTAGCAGTACCACCTCACCGGGGTGGGACGAGGCAACAAATGTTGCAACATGTCTCATTACGTGAGTGAGCCTACCTCTTCTAAATCTTGGAATTGCCTTGTTTAACTTGGAGGGAGTGTAGGTGGTAAGACTGACATTAGCTTTAGGTGCTGCAAGAAAATCGTTCCATGCACCAGTAGACGGTGTCTCGCGAATGTTTGTGTTTTGATGGATTCTCTAAGGCAGGCGTGAACCCAGTAGTGTCTTTTTCTCTCTCTGCATGTTATATGCTACCTATTAAGTACACAGCAACCTCCCCAATGAGCTACCTAGGGTGCACCTTAGCCGTGACGTATGTAATAAAAGTGGAGTTTAAGGTTTGGCAAGGGGTTCTAAATGTCAAGTCAACATGGCAGTGTGACACTGCATTCAGGCTGCAATGGCAGGCCTGGGACAGCTTTTAAGGTGCTACGTAAGTGAGTAGCACAATAAGTGGTACAGGCCCACTGGTAGCATTTAATTTACATGCTCTTGGTATGTGGTATACCACACTGCAAGGAATTTACATTTATAAGTAAATTAAATATGTCAATTAGCTATGTGTCAATCAAATCACGTTTAGGAGAGTGAACACAAGCACTTTAGCACTGGTTAGCAACTAAGGCCAACAGAACAAAAAATCCAGCAAAATTGGAGGCAAGCTGGCAAAAGGTTCAGGGGAAGAATATCCTGAGGCTGACATGTCTAACACGCGGAAACTAAGCCCAGGCACTACACACACACATCTAGGAGGTCCCAGAGCCAACTTGCAACCCATGAAAACATTACCTAGCAGTGCAACAACACACATTTATCTCTACTGGTCAGTGAACTCGTACTTGGGACTTACTTTGTGATTGATATAGGTGTAACCGCGGCCCGGGCAGGTAAGAGCAGTGGGGCCAGGTGGGGGGGGGGGGGGGGGGGGGAGGGATTTCAATGGATGATGATGAGGGAAAATGAAATAAATAAATAATTGTTCCTCGTCATCGTCCTTCGAAATCCGCTCCACTCGGCTCCACCGCTCTTACCTGCCCGGGGCTGTATAAGTGTTTGAGAGAAACATATATTTTTCCTGAGAAAGCTGAGGTATGAATGGTTTTCAACTGCTCCCAAGGGCAAGTGAAGTCAAGTCTTTACGAGTGCTTTCAGAAAAATATATTCCTCCTCTGCAACCCCCCCCCCCCCCGCCTACCCCTTTGTCCTAATGAGTGCTACTGAGAAAATGCCTGGTGGATGCGTACACCTCAAGGATGTTTTTAGCATTGCTCCCTACCTGGTCAAAAGGTCATTGCATGCCTGTTTTCGAACAGTGTCCATTGTTACAGAGGGGTCCTGCACATAAAGTGAGTGGTAACGATGCACTTTTCCTATTATTATTGGAGTTATCTTAAATTTATTTTGAAAGGAGTGTATTTTCTTGGAAACAGCTGAAATGAGAAAAACAATATTTAATGAGAAGCCAGACATTTCTCAGAAAAAGTCCTACATAAGTAATGCACGTAGATTTGCAGGACAGGCACTGCCCGCTCTTTGCTGCAGCAAGCAAGTACTCTAACTAGCAAGCAGCAGTGACTCTGAAAGATATGATCAATGACTGGTGATCAATACATCATTGACCTACGAGTCATAAGGTCAGCGCGCATGGCGTGTGCTCAGAGACTATATCAAGCGTGACATACACAACCTTTTTTCTGTGCTTTTTATAAAGTCTTTGTAGCTTATAGATTTGTCTTTTCCCTCCCCCTCTGTCTTAGTTGCAGAGCATCCTGTCAGATCAACTTCTTTGTTTCTGTTTAGAATGATAATCAATATTCTCTGACTTCTTAATAACCCATATTACAAATGTTTTTTTTTTTTAACATTATGAGGGAATGAGAAACAACAGCCTTACTGAGTTAACTGTCATTTGTGGAGAAGTTGTTTTCTGAGTTTTAGACAGGGAATATTTGCTTACATTGTATATCAGTTTATCGAGATCGACAATATTGACCGGCAATAATATACCATCTGCTATATCGCCTACCACTACTCACAATGTAAGTATGTATTTACTATTCTTAACTCTGTCTATCGAGCGAGCTATTGATACCTCTCGGAAGGTAGGAGTAAGTGCAGATAAGAACAGTAGTTATATACCTGACTTGTGAGTAGAGGTATTTCAATGGAGTCATGCGATATATCACATACAACATAGTATTACCGCTGCCCCGCATTGTCGTCACATGGGTAGACCATATAGATAGAATGTACATTTGTCTGGGGAAGACAGATGCACTAGTACCTTTGTAGTTCAATTCATTGGATCGGTTTTCTTTGAGGTGTAACTTTCTTTGCTTGATTGCATAAATGATATACAATTTGTTACCAGATGTGCACATCTTTACAATTCTATCTTAAAGTTGAGCCTAATTAAAGCAATATCACATGTCCAAAATGAGGGAACAAGAGCTATAGAAACAGGCAATAAAAAATACCTAGGACTTACTATAGGAATATGCATTACTTAAGGTATAGATGAGCATAAATGTAGAGGGTGGTTAGCTAGCTGGATTCGAATGTTATCATATCTCAGGGTTTGTAGATGGTTTGTGTATATGATGATACATGGTTACTTATATGAGTTGACGCATTTATGGGTATTACGTTGCTTGATGCAGTGTAAGAATAGCACAACATGCCAAGGTAGTCCCACAATATGGTGATGAGAACAGCATTCTTTAAAGCATTATATAGATGTTGCAGTCTGTGAAGTGCACAACATGCTAAGGTAGACTCATCACATGGGCAAATACTGTATACATATGTCGGATATTGGCATAATATATGCATGGCCTCAAGGCATTGATACCATATGCCATGTAATTCCATTATATGCCACCACAGGGAAGGGCAGTTGTTTTTTAGAAGATCTACCCCGCAGGTCATAATGCACCTTATTTCTCTTAAACAGTACTTCAGGGGAAGTGCAGGTGGCAGCAGAGAACCATTTGTGCTCTTTTCACCCTGAAAGGAAGGCTTCTGAACAGAACTGACATTTAAAAAGTAAAAAACAACTTTAAACCCATGTTTAAGACAGCCCTCTGCAGAGCAGTGCTATTTTCTTTCGAAGTAATGAAGAAAATGGCATGGAAAATGCAATTTTTCAAGGCAGTACACATTTTTTAAAGCACTGTAGTGAAAGACAGAACTCCAGTAGGCAGTGTTGCTTTTTTCAGGTCCTATTGTATCTATATTGCTATAGTGCACTGCTGGTTTATACACAGTTTTATCTCCTCAGAACACGACTAGGGCAATAGATTCTTGCTTGTGAAGAACATTACCCACCTTGAAATCTCTGGGACTTAGGGACATATTTGCAAGACCATATTGCCACAGGGATGTCACTTTTAGTGACGTTCCTGTGGCGATATGTGCCTTGCCTTATTTAAAAGGCAGTGTGAAGCCACTTAAAGTGGCTTAACTCTGCCTTGTAAATAAGGCCCCCTTTCATGCTAAACTTAGTGTGAAAGGGGTGGGCAGTGGGTGTTACGGTGGGTGTTCCACTGCAACACACATTGATTTTGATGCAGCCCCATATTTACAAGGGCATCAAAAATATGGGGCTGCGCCAAAATTAAGACCAGGGAGAACCTGATCTTAAACGGGCGCAACAAGGAACATTTTTTAATTTCTCCTCGTTTTTGCTGTTTAAATTTGTGCTTCGTTGTGCAGTACACACAGAAACAGCAAAAGGCCATTGATTGTTTATGTGCAGGAAGGTGACCCTTCCTACATATAAACAATCAATATAATAAAATGATGTTTTGCAACTTCTATGTGTGCTGCATTAAGCAGCACACATATATGTTTTAAAACATCATTTAAATGTTGTTTATGTGCAGGAAGGGAAACATTCCTGCACATAAACAACCTTCCACTCAACTCAGACACCCTTGCACTAAATAGTGCAAGGGTGACTGTGTTGGCCCTAGGCTGCTAAATTTTGCACCAGCATAGGGGGAAACGCAGGGCTGCACCATATTGTCATGAATATGGTGCCGCTCTGCGTTTCAGAAGTTGCAGAGCATGGCGTTAAGCCTAAGAGGCTCTGTCACTTCTCTAGTAAATATGCCCCTAAGTACTCAGGCTTTCAAGGTGCTCAAAATTATTTATTAGATAAAACACCTTTGCAAAGTGTTCAAATATAATGGTCCCTGTAAATAATTTGATCGTATCCACACATTTCCATACACAATTTTATGGAACATTTGATTTATCAATATATATTTCTTCAAATGCTTTGGAGTATCAAATGAACTCCTTACTCAGGGAGCATGTCTCTATCATAAAATATTTGAGAATGTATTAGAAACAGTTTAAACATGGAAGCAAACATTTTTGCAAAGATTTTGGCAAAACGATTGGAGCGCCATATTCCTATACTCATTCATCCCTCCCAGACGGGTTTTGTTAAGGGAAGACTGGCTAGCGATAATATCTGCACTTTCTGTCATATTTTAGAGAAAGCAAAGGGGTCTAGCTCTCCGTCGGCAGCTATTGCACTTGACGCTGAGAAAGCTTTCGAGAAGGTCTCCTGGCCTTTCTATCAAGCAGTACTTCAATCTCATTATTTAGGAGATGTGTTCATTGGAATGGTTATGTCATTATATACCCAACCTAAGGCTAATATTAGGATTAATGGAGCTACTTCATCCTTCTTTGATCTTGGCCAGGGCACCTGGTAGGGTTGCCCGTTATCACCACTCCTCTTTTTGTTGTCTATTGACCAGCTTCTTCGACTACTTAATTTTAATCAGGACATTCGGGGCTTTCAATTTGGTTCACACCACATCAAAACGGCCGCGTATGCGGATGATGTTCTTATCTTCTCAGAAGATATAGAAAGAACAATTCCTGCTATTTCTCGCATTATCAGAGAATTTTCTCTTGTTTCAGGGTGTACTCTAAACAAAGACAAAACTGAAATGTTTCCTCTTAATCGATTATGCTTTTCTTCTCACATGGGAGATGCGGGATACAAGTGGCAGTCTGAGGGGCTTAAATACTTAGGGATTTGGTTTTGTGCGACTTTGTCGGATACCGTCTCTTATATTGAATCTCAGGTATTAGATAAAGTGAAAAAGCTGTTGGAGGCCTGGTCGCCTAAGTTCATCTCATGGTGGGACATCTCCTGACATTGAAAATGATGATAACTCCCTTTGTCAACTTTGTGTCATCGATAATCCCTATCAATCTCTCCTCTTCTTTTTTTCATGAAATGGATGTGATCACCTCTAAATTCCTCTGGAATGACAAACGTGCTAGGATCGCGTACAAACAATTGAGGAAATCTTACGATATGGGTGGTTGTAATTTCCCAGATAGGAACTTATATCAGTCGGCGTTCTTAGCCTCTCAGGGGACTCTATGGTTTTCTTTTGATACTAGGCATATTCAGCCATGGCTGTATATTGAACAACATTTGTGTTCTCCCTTACCTACCTCTGCTTTGTTGACTGCGTCTACATTGACTTTCCCCTTCTCTGGACGTATCATATTGGACACCATTTTGGGATTGAAAAAGATTGATAGGTGAGTGTCCTTACACATTCAAAACTCTAGATGGTCCTCTTTGTGGCACAATCCCAGGATTAAGATTCAGGTGGATGCGGAGACAAGGTTACACTGGGCCAAGGCATTACATTGGTCAAGCATTTCTACGATGTTAACAATGATCCTTTACCTTTCTCTGCGTTGGCCTCAATATATAGTCTCAATAATATTGATTTCTATTCATTCCTTAAAATTAAGGTAGCTTTGTCCAAAAGTACTTTTCATCCGGACTCAAATACTGTTTCTCTCCTACAGCTTTGGGGTAAGGCAGGACATGTTGCTTCTAGGATATATACGTTTTTGTTTATGACTCCGCCATCACTTTCTACGGTTACACAGCTCAAATGGATACACCACTTTGATTCTGATGTATTCAAACATATTACACTGGACACTTGGAAAACCATTGGGAAATTTTCCCTACGTAATAAAATTGCTCCTTCTCTGATTCAATCAAAGTTTTTCACCATCAATCTTCTACATTGGACCCCAGCTTGTCTGTATACACTCAAACTTAAAGATGAGGATCTTTGCTGGAACTGTAAAAGTGCTGCTGGTACCTCTCATCATATGTTTTTTGAGTGCTCCCTTCTCCAAACGTTTTGGAAGTTAATCCGCAAGCATTTATTACTCATTTTTAATATCCAGTTTGAGCTTTCCTTTCCTCTAGTTTTGTTGGGTCCTTGGACAGCTTCAACTCCACTTCCTTAAGACGAGTTAGATTTACAACTTCTAGCTCTCTCTCTTAAATTAATAAAAAAAATTGAACAAAACAAAGAAACAGTTACTTTGGAAAACACTGTAACAGAAAGAAATACACAAATTAATTTTCAATGTCATTTAAGTTTGTTCATGTCTTCGTTTCTACTTTATATCCATATCATATAAATGAGTTCATAAAAGTTTTCATTTTTACGGAACCAATAACTTCAGGCCAACATATTGACTCGTAACAGGATCTAAAAGAAAAGATCAAAGCACAACTTGAAAGTGATGGGTGCCATTACTCTTTTCAAAAAGTGTCTTCTAATTGTGCATTTCACATTACTCCGTCCCCGCATACTAGAAACCTCTTATTTCATATTTTTTATACATGATATGTATAGTTTTTTCAACATTTATTGTAATGCATTTTTTCACATTTTATATGTGTAAATTATGAAATTTAATTAGATATTTGTATATTATATATTTCAATTGCCATTATTTTATTTAATATATTTTTTAACGTTAATATGCTTTCATATTTAAAATTGCTAATGCGAATATGCTTTTATATTTAAAATGTGATATGCTTACCTATTTTGTGATGATGTTTTGGTCTCCTCTATTTTTGTGGTCAATATTTTGTCCTTTGCATACAAAGTATATAAAGATGATATTTTTGTTCTCAATAATTTATGATGATCCACGCAGGCCACATCTCCCACCTCCCACAATTGTTCCTGGGTGTCATGTTGTTACACCCCATTGGGCGATCGTGGTCACACCCCCCCTAACCCCCCCCTCCTGTCCCCTGATTAGAACAAACCAAGCATTACGGAAATAAGAGAAAGAAAGATAGAGGAAAGAAAAAGGGAAGAAAAATTTTTTAGAACACATTTCTTATCAAGGATAACCAACACCAGCTTAAATAGAACTAGGATCACACTTCACACGAGGGACCAGATATCCCCTTTAAACAAATCTGGGCCTCCTCAATATCCGAAAACATAAAAAATCTCCCCTTCACCAGCACCTTTAATTTCGATTGCTGAACGATAGAGGCCTGAACCCCATGAGCTTTAAAGAGATGTAACATCTTAACAAACTCTTTTCTTCTTCGAGCTGCAACGGCTGTCATATCGGAAAAGATTCTACATTTCTGTGTCTCGTTAATGGGAAATTGTCGCTGTTGAATAGCTTTTGCCAACACCTTCTCTTTAATTCTATAGTCAGCAAAGTTGAGAAGAATTGTTCTCGGATAAGGAGAATTTGGAAAAGGTTGGGCTGGAATACGATGTGCCCTAGTGATAGACAGATCTCCTTCGTAATTTGGCAACACTTGCTGCTTGATAAACGTGTTTACCCAAAGGGGAGTCTGGGATCCCTCAATCCCTTCAGGCACCCCCACTAGGCGCAGATTAGATCTCCTAGAATGACTTTCCAGTTCCTCGACCTTATTCTCAAGATATCATTTCTTCTTGTCCGCTTCCTTTGACTCAGCCATCACTGTCACCAGTTGATCTTCAATGGTGGAGAGTCTGGCCTCTGCTTCAGAGACTCTAGAGGGGAGGCCCGTAATAGCCTCTTAAATTTTATCTAGCCTCTGATTAAGGGTATTGATCTCGATCTGCTGAAGCTTTTTCATTTCCCTTATCGCTTCTAAAATTAAATTCAGCAGATCTCGGATATCAATTTGAAAATTTTCGGATTTCTCCGTGCCAAATTTCGCAAACGGTAAAGTATCAACGCTAGATGATGGTAAAGTTAAGAATGATTCTTGTGATTTCGGAGAGTGATCCAATAATAGCGGCGCAGAAGCCTGTGGGTTATCCAGAGTTCGTCCTAATTCTGGGAGATCTGGCAGATCCGGTAAGTCATTAATCAGCACTGGAGTATCTACCTGTCCACCTGACCCAATCCCCCCTATGGGAGAAGGTTCATGACTTTTTGATTTTGACAAATTTGGTGCTCAAGGCCAGATGTGTCTTGCCCCCTGTCATTGGGATCCAATCCAGCTGCTGGAGAGGACACGCCGGGATCGATAGATTGTTGAAGTGTAGGGGAGTGAGGAGGTAGTAAAGTTTGTATTTTGGTAAATAAAGGAAATTTTTTCACCTCCTATTGCACGTTCCCCCCAGTGCAGAGGTCTTGGTTATTCTGACCTAGCAGGATAGCCCCTTCCAGGCTAATATTCAATTGTGCCCCTTGCATCTCCTGTTGCAAGGTTTGACTATTGACAGTCGTGGTAAAGGATATATCCTCATCTGAGGTGACAGGCGAACTGCAACTGTCCGGTGAAGAAGGCACAGCTCCCCTGTCACTTTTTCGGACTGCTTGGCGTGCAATCTTGGTGAGAGCATGACGGGTTTTCTTCACTTTTTGTGCTTCAGTTCTGGCCGCTTTGAAATTTGCAGCACCCTCCCTCTGAGGTCTCACCATTTTCCTCTAAGAGCCAAGGAGGCTGACTCCCCCCCCCCCCCCCGGCAGGGTCTCTAGACCGAGGAAACTGAAAACACACCCCTGTGTAAATGTTCATCTGCCAGTACAGTCCAGCTCTCTAGCCAGCAACCCCCTTTTATTTCTCTCCTTACGTCTCAAACGGGGCCTGAGCGCGCTCAGGGTGTGCTCAGCTGCTCGCCTGTACCGAAGACAAATCCATCCAGGCCTCTGGCAGCTGAGAGTTCCACCGTGGTCGAGAGCAGGACCAAAGAAGCAGCTGGTTCATACTCTTGCCAAGCAGTGTCTTCCCCCGGTTTAATTTGTCCGTTTTTTTTCCCTTTGCCCTCCATAGACGACAGCAGCAAAGAAAACGCCAATGTCCCGCTCACATCGTCTCGAAATTCATAGAGCGTTGTTGTGAAGCGTTCTCAACAGGCAGCAGGCACCCGCCATCAGCCGCGGCGTCCAGCGAGGGGGAGGGGGAGGGACCACGAACGCATCTAGCAGCGTGGAGGGGGTTTTCCACATTTCCGGGGGAGGGTTTTTTAGGGTGGTGGGTGGTTGGGTGTTAGCAGGAAAAAGAGCAGTTGTAAGGAGGCCAGGATTAATTTATAGAGCACAGAAGTATGGCAACTGGTAGTTGTAAGATTCTGTCGTTGAACACCAATGGGATATTAAATAAAAAGAAATATGGTGCACTTATAAGATGTGCCGCTTTTTTGGACCCCCACGTTCTCTTTCTTCAGGAAACCCATCTTAAGTCTAATTCACCCAACTTGTTTATCCCTAAAAAATTCTCAAAGGCTTTTTTCGCCTCGTCAGGGGCAGCAATGAGGGGGGTAGCAATCTATTTCTCTAATAGAATGGATTGGGAGTTTCTTCAAGTACATAGAGATATTTTAGGGAGATGGATCTGGGTAACAACAAAAATTAGGGGTCGGATAATAAATGTTATCAATTATTATGGCCCAATATCCGATAATGTCTTACCTCTGACCCAGATCCACGAAAGGCTGATTAGTTCTCCTGGGCAAATTGTTCTAGGGGGGGATTTTAACTATATTATGGATCTTAGAAAGGATTCCACTAATAAAAACAAAAGACAGTCGAAGCCTAATACCAAAAAAATGATGGTGGCAATTATGGAACAGTTTGGGCTTGTAGACACTTGGCGGGATCTCCATCAAGAAATGGAATCCTTTACCTTCTACTCCCATCGCTTTTCTTCGGCCTCTCGACTAGATTATCTATTAACATCAAGGTCTATACAGGTGACAAATGCATGAATTAGTAGTAATTCCTTTTCTGACCATGCGCTTGTTGGGATTTCCTTGCTTTTGGGGGGGAGAGATAAGGAACGATCAAGGTGGCAGATGGATCGCCTCCTCCTTCAAAATGCAGATTGGATTACTGGATTTAGGGAGTGGATTGTACAATATTTTGAGGTTAACAATAATACCGCCACCCCCTTCGCTGTCTGGGGAGGTTTTAAGGCCGCGCCACGGGCCCAAATAATAGCTATCATGACCGGGCAGTCCAAAACCCGGAGGTTGCAAATTGAGAACCTTCAGAATAAGGTGGATCAAGAATATGCCTTAATGCTACAACATTCCCCCAACTCCTTCAATAAAGCTAGCAGGGAACTAAGAGATTTTTTATCCTTGAGGAAATATGCAATTCCCAAATTTACCAGCAAAAAATGTATGAAGAGAGTCAGTTAATGGGGAAGCTGTTAGCCAATTCTACCAGGAAAAAAATTGAATCCTCCCTAATCACTTCCATCAGGGACCCGGTCACAGAACTAGTTGTATCAGATAGGGATAATGTCTCACGGGTTTTCCTCCATCACTACGGACTGCTCTATTCAACAGAGTATGCGGTTATTAACGAACAAATTCGGAAGTACTTGATGGATGTTGATCTTCCCAGACTCTCAGAAGCCAGAATTAAAGAATTAGACAATGAAATAATGGAAGAAGAAATTATAAGTGCAATTAACTCTATGGCAGGGGGTAAGGCATGTGGACAGGATGGATTCCCCATCGAATTTTATAAGGTTTTTATTAAAGAACTGGTATCTCCCATAAAGAGACTTTTTAATGATATTAGAAAGGGTGGAACTGTATCAACTGAATTTAAGGAGTCTATAATAATATCCTTTGTGAAAAAAGATAAGAACCCATTAGATGTCAACTCTTTTAGGCCAATCAGTCTACTTAACTCCGATTACAAGATTTTGATGAAAGTATGGGCTCAGCGCTTCCTTCCTGCTGCTCAAGAAATAATCCATAAGGACCACACAGGTTTTATAGCAGGTCGATCTATGGCTACTAATACTCAATTTTTAATTCATGCCTTAGATTTTTTTAATACCAACCAAATTCCTGCCGCAATAATTATGGTTGACGCTGAAAAAGCCTTTGATCTTGTGAACTGGCAAACATTGTTTTTAACCTTAAGTCGTATTGGTCTTCCACAACAGATTATTAATAGGTTAAAGAATATTTATCATAGTGCTAGCGCAAAGGTGGTTATTAATCAGGAACAAATAGGGGAAATTACAATAAAACGGGGAACCAGGCAGGGTTGCCCGCTTTCCCCGCTACTTTTTACCTTTTTTATTGAACCCTTGGTTTTAAAAATTCGTAATAATGCTGCTATTTTTTCTCCTATACCAGGGATGTCAAAAGTTAAGTTGTTCGCTGACGACATCATTCTATATTTAACCCCGACGAAAGAGAACCTAGAGCTAGCCTTTAAAGAGTTTTTTCTTTTTCAACAAATTGGTGGATACAAAATAAATGAAAAAAAGACCGAGATACTGGCTCGTAATATTGATCCCAACGTCTCTCCTAACAATTTGAGGGCCCAGGCCATGAAAACTGACCCAATAAGATATTTGGGTATCTACGTTACTAACCAGTATCAGAAATTATTTGAACTAAATTATCTTAGAACTAAGCAGAAGATAAAAAGCTCCCTTGAACAATGGTCTGCACTCCCCCTTACTATTATAGGGAGAGTTTCTTTGGTTAAAATGTCCATTCTTCCCCTACTGATTTTCTTATTCTTAAATGTCCCTATTCGTCTCAATCAATCTTATTTTAATGAGTTAGATATATTGTTTAGGGAATTTATTTGGGCAAAAAAGGTTCCCAGAGTAAAATTAGCTACAGTTCAGTTGCCCATAAATCAAGGGGGTCTAGCATTTCCGCAAGTACGGACATATTATCAGGCAGCCTTATTGAATTTAGTGGTGGACCTATTACATTATAAGTGCATCTATGATAGTTTTTTTTGTTGATAAAATGGTAGTAGAAGGGGGAACGCAAATGCCCGCCTTTTTAAAAACAGCTAAATTACCAAAGAAAACCCGCTACAAGTCTCTACGAGAAGTTCAGTTTAGGCTTCAAGCAGTTTTTAAAAAAAATAGCTCCTCAGGCTTTCAATATTTGGGTCTGGGTGAGTGTAACAGCCTTGGCCTTCACCTGCAACTAAGACATATTGAGATATGGGGAGAGTGTGGGTTCTCTCAACTTAAATGTTTCATTATCCATAATAAAATAGTATCTTGGCAAGAAATTATGGTTAGGGCAGAAGGTTGTAGAAAGCCCACATTTCTCGAATATATGCGGATAGTTCATTTTATTTCCAGTATCGAGGGCATTTTGAATACTCCACATAATACCATGGCAGAACTTTATGACTCCAAGTTTTCGGGACTTGGGAAATGGTATTCTGTATTGCAGAAGGATGAACAGGCAAAGGGGACAGTCTGCCACATTGAAAAAATAGCCAGGGATACTGGATGTAGATTTACTCCTAAGGAATGGGAAAAAATATGCCTTTTAGGGCACAGATCCCTACGCGCCGCTAATTTTAAAAGAATGTCCTTTCTTTCAAGATGGCTCGCTTATTGGACCCCGGCTATGATTCAGAAACGATATCCCAACCATCTTAATAAGTGTTTCCGTTGCCATCAGGAGGAGGAAGGAGGATGGCTACACATTTTCTTTTCCTGTCCGCAATTGAAGCAGTTCTGGGGGGAGATTTTTAACGATATGGGAGTAGTTATAGGCATGAGTGTTTTTACCCAGGCTGAAACTGCATTATTCGGGTATTCAAGGGACGAGGTCATCTTATCTAGGGTTTTTTGAGCTATATCTTGTATGGTGGCCCGTTCCTTGATACTTCAAAATTGGAAATCTAAGGAGATTCCAAATCATTTAAATTGGTTTAATAAAATGAAAAGGATTTGGAAATTTGAAGAGGCATATGCCAAGCGAGTAGGCGGCATAAGGAAATATGAGAAAAATTGGAAAAGATTTGAAGAATTACTCCTACTCAAGGATAGGTCGTAGAGTTGTCGCGGGCTTTTTTAATTTTCGAAGAGTATTATATACTTTATTTTTTATTTTTTATTATTGGTGTTTAATTTGTCAGCTTTAATCATAAATCACTACTGATCCCCAACTGGAATGGGGCACTGATTTTCTACTTATACAAGTTTTATATGATTTGCAACGTACAATTTCTGGGGTTCAATCATGAAAATGTTGATTTTTTTTAAGGTGATTTTTAGTATGCTATTTATTGGCTGCTATTTGTATTTGCACATTATCTTGTTAACCTTATATTCTGTATTTTATGACTGAAATACTGTGGTTTTCTTCTAAGTGAAGTTTTGCTGCTATTATATTTGCACTTCATGTGGTGATAATACTCGTATTTAATGTTAATAGTACTGTATTTTGCCAAATTAAATTACCGGCTGCTATTGCATTTGCACTTTAATCTAGAACTTAATTTGTGTCTTAAGTGACTCAAGATGAATTTTATATCACAGCCGAGACACATGTGATCTCGTAGCCTCATTTTGCATTTGCACTTTATTAATCAGTTTGTTAATATACAACGGAATGGTATGATATAGTATATAAAACACAAAAATACATAACATCCTGTACATTGTTTAGTAAGTAGTCTGTCAACATACTAATATCAATGGTTTCTCCAATTGTGGTGATCCAAATGTTGTGACTGAAAACGTGTATTTTGGTACCTTCTTGCTCTGCTCAATAAAAAAATTTAATAAAAAAAAAAAAAATGTATGATGATATTTTTGTATTGTAATATTTTTGCTTCTAATTTTTGTCATAAAACCACGATAGTTTGCCCAGGAAGGTCACAAAAATAGGTGTGTTCCGTTCAGAGCATTTCGCTGTGCTGAAAACTGGTTGTTGTATTTTCAACATCTCTGCCACATGCACACCTGAGAAATGCGGTGCCATGCGTGGCCCCACTGTTCCCAGGGCTCAGGAAAAGCCACATGTAGTCAGCAGCTGCATTCTGTGAGTTGCACTCACCTGGGGCTGCCATTCCTTATGCTCCTTACACTCATAGCTGTTGCTTGTTGCTGTTGCAGCTCCTCAATAGCGATCAGCTGTCTGAGGGTTTGTAGCTCCCTTCTTAAACTGTTCTGGAGTTGGTCCACTTCAGGTTTCTGATCTTTTTTCTTTCCTTCTTCAGTCATTGTTGTTTCATCATCATTATCATCACTTTATTTCGGTCATAAAAGATCATAAAAGTACACAGCACATACATTATACAGTAAAGAAAAAAGGGTAAAATAGTTTCATCCTTGATTCCTTTCTGGTTTTCGAAATCCATGTTGTTTGTTGTTGTGTGATATTTGATGTAATTTATTGTCTGGTTCTTTTACCATATAAAGACTGTAGACTAATTGGAGGGTGCATCGCAACAAAGCTGTGTTCCTTTTCGTGTTTCCTTACTCCCACGACTTGTTTATGTTGACTGCTTGCTCCTTGCTCCTGAAGAAATCCACTATTGGAATTTGCATTCTTAGGGGCTTATTTACAAGCCCAGTGCACTGCCAGAACATCACTTTTACTTGAAGTTCCGGCGGTACATAGTGCAGGCCCATATCTACGAGGCCACCAAAAGCCTCCCTGCTTGGCTTTTCATGGATCATAAATATGGTGTAAGGCAACACAGCACAAGTCACTGCGTTACCTCACACTGCCTCGGGGAGGTGTGCCATGGGCGTTGCGGTGGGTGTTCCCACTCAACGCCCATGGTTTTAGACACATTCCCAGATTTACAACATAGTGTAAATCGGAGAATGTGTCAAAATCCTGCACCTCCCCATGGGTGGTGTGACAGTTGTATTTGTAAAGGAAGGTGTCCTTCCTGCACAAAAATAACCTGATTTCAATACAGGCACCTTGGACCCGTGGTGCAAGGGTGCCTGCTTTGGCGCTAGACAGACATTTGTGCACCAGCACAGTGTAAGAGGACAGGAATGTGCTGGATCTCACAGATCCAGTCCATTCCAGCGCTTTTCTTTTGATGTAGGGCAGCGCAGCAAAGTGACGTGTAGCCCTGCCCTGTGTCAAATTGTGGTGAATGAGGTCCTTGGTTTTATTCCACCATCAGACTTTTCATCTAACAAGTTGTTTTTTACACCTTTTGGGGCAGATTTACAAGCCCCTTGCGCCTCATTTACGCCGCCGTTGCGTCACTTTTGTGACGCAGTGGCGGCGCAAATACTGCACCATGGCGCGGGGTACTTACAACGTGACACATCTGGGAGATGCGTCACGTTGTAAAGCCCTGCGCCACATGTAGGCATTCCTGCGCAGGGGGGGGCGTTCCGGCGCAGGAACGCCTCCTAAAAGTGGCTGAGTGAAATCTACAAGATTTCACTCAGTCACTTTTAGGCCCATGCTGCGTCAAAACCCTGCGCCTGCCTGAAGCAGGCGTAAGGATTGACGCAGCATTAACAGGATAGGGCCCCCCAGAGCATTGCTGGAGCTGCGACGCAACTCCAGCAATGCGCCACTTTTACATCACAGATGCGTCACGCATCTGTGATGTTTTTGCCCCATGGTGCGGCGCATTGTAAATGCGGCGCATCCATGGTGGCGGAGCTGTGGTGCACAATAACTGGCGCATCCCTGCTGATATGCAGGGATGCGCCAGTTATTGTAAATATGCCCCACAGTGCTTTTTCCTCCTGCGAAGGTGGCTGATTTTTGAGGGCACTTTCTAATCAAATATTCCAGTTTGTGTTGACATCAGGGCTTCTGGAAACAGTAACCTGTACATCGGAAAGCAGAAGACTTGGGCCAAATTAGTGGTAAGTGTGCAGCCCTGAACACGGTCTTAGGGGGACCTGACAGTAAAGGATTCCCACCTCATTGAGCCTTGTAGAGCCAAACCCTCCAGCCTTGCCCTGCTCGAGAATTAGCCTTCCAAAAAACTGTCTAATAGGAAAGAAAAACCTCGCACAGGGACAAAGCAGCAAATTTGTCCGATGGCGGAAGCATCCACAGCAGTCATGAAATACAGCTTTGTCCCACTCGGACCTTTTGCAATCAAAATCAATTGCTCCAGTGGGAACTGGATATTGATGGATAAAACCGTTGTTTTCCAATGGTGCTTTACGTTTTTTGAAGCATGTTTTGCCCTAAGAATTTAAGTGTTTATAGCTTTGGTTTTGCGTAACTAATTTTATTGATCCTGATGTGCTTAGTAAATTGGTCTTTTTTTTTGTTTTTGTTATTTTTTTGTTGCATATTTATATAGCGCGAACACGACCCGAAGGTATTGGAGCGCTTTACATAGCACCGTATTTACATTACCCATTCAGGCACTGGGAGATTAAGGGGCATATTAACAAGCCAGGCGATAAAATTATCGCCGCTTTAGCGGCAGAAAACTGCTGCTAAAACGGCGATAATGGGCTTGATAATGTGCTCTATGGAATTCCATGTGAAGCCCATGTTAGACGTCCTTCACATTTAACATGGGCTTCAATTGGAATTCCATAGATAATTTTATCGCCTGGCTTGTTAATATGCCCCTAAGTGATTTGCCCAGAATCACAGGATGTGGACGCGACCTCGAGGCTCGAACCCTGGTTTCCTGCACCAGAGGCGGGAGCGCAGCCGACGGAGTGTTTGTTTATCGATGTAAACTATATTGCAATAATTTATGTTCAAACTGTGCAAGCATACTTTTACGAAATGTACCAAAAATACAGAATTAAAAATCTCCAGGAGCTGTGCAGATATTTCTTTTTAGATAGAAAGGCAGATTTAAATTCGGCTCGACAAAATGCCAGAGTTATCGTTTTCACTAAACACCTGTAACGGTGGTGAAAGTAACATCTTCAAACCCACATCAGATCCCCGATTTTAAGGAAGGGAAATCTAAGGATGTTGGAATTAGGCTGAAGGGCCTTCCTCTTTTAACCGCAGAGCGTGCATTACACTCTGAAACTATAAGTATAAAGAATTTGAATGTCTGAACATGAACAACGCTCTTTTTTATTTTGTGTGTACTATATGTAAATGTAGCAACTAATTAGACTGTACTTGAAGAAAGTAGTATTTGAATCTGACTCACAAATAACTCAGTCAAAAGGCGAAGGAAACAATATTTACACACTAGTAAATGCAGTAGAGGCAAGATGGGGAAATTAAAAATTACTTTCTGCATGGCTGGATGTTCTATCCCCTGCTGAAAATATATTCTCTTGTACAATGGGGAGGTGCCAAACTGCTCCCTGGGGAGGAGATACACTGAAGATAAACTGACCCTTCACACGCACACCGATCAATTCTTTGTATCTGCATAATATTCATGAATCTTGTCACTCATAAATGTATATAGCTATTTCCCCTGACCTTTGAACAGGATCTAGTGGATGTATCTGCTCATAAGAGTCAGCCAGACCAGATACACAGATAGCTCAAACTGAGATTTATGCCTGATGTTGATACATTTTTAATGTGCTGTGTCAGTGCATTTTGATGCAATATATCAATATATTTTCCTTGAACTTAAACGGTAATGCATATTACGATTCTGATATATAACATGATTTAGTGGCAAGTAATTCCAATGAGAATAATAAAAAGCTACTACATTTGATTCACAAATGTTTTGCGAACCTAAATTGAGTTGGTCAAAATATGTACTTTCCAAATGCCATACAAATATCCTAATTCATAAAATTGTATGCTGATCACGTGCACTTACAAAGGAATCAGTTCAGCGAGTATTGCGGAATTGCTGCATTAACAGGTTTAGGGTAGAGGATGGCGTTTATGGTGCAGAGTTTTCAGTGCTTAATTGGAAAAAAAAGTGCAGGACCCAAAGTCTGCCTATAAGCCTGCGGCCATCACTATGAAAGGGTGGGGAGCTGAATACCAATGCTCATAGTCTTGAGTTTACTTCATGCCTTTTTAATCCACCTGCAGACACTCCCCGTCCCTTTAACACACTCTCGCAGGTTTTTCTTCATCCCAGCTTTCTGTCTTTGACTCTGGTTAACTATCATGCTCTTCCTCCTCCCTTTTACCTTTTTGTGTTTTTCTCACTCTTGCTCTGGATCAAAGTCTGGATCAAAATGTGCTAATTTACTATAAGTGCCATCACCCAAACGTGGGTGCTGGTTGAACTGAGAATAGGAATTGAGAATTTTTCACGTTGTGTAAAATAGGCATGCGCAAAGTGAATGCATTTTGAGGAACAGAGTAATTTATGAGTGTATTAGATATTCTGGAGAGCTACTGGGATGTTTTTGAACCCCCAAAAAGTTAAAAAAAAATTCCACAATATTAGACGGAACTGTCCCTCTACTTTTTCGAAATATATGGTGGTCTCTATAAAATTAGATAATTAAAGAGTGATAAAAAAGGAATGTTGCCTCACTCTCGGCGCAACTTTGATGCTTATGCAAAGCAGGTTAACCGGATAAGGTTTGAAACACATCTTTGAATCTCATTTATTTCACCCAACATCCACCTACATAGGCGAAACTATAACCAACTATCAATCAACCACCCACTCAGAAAGGGCGAAAGGATCCTAATGCAAATAAAGGCACCTTTTGGTCTTGTGAAGAGAATAAAGCCCTTTATAGATGCTGCAATGTAAATGCAATACCAGACAATTCAACAAGGTGAGCAAAATGCTCGTCTGTCCAGGGACAAACATGAACAGCATGTCCCTTCAGACTCAAACAACTAACATGTTTGCACCATGCGATTTCCAGACAAAGATGTGGGTGTTTAAGGTTCCAAGGGAGCAGAGCTCAAAAGTGTCCTCACCCTCAAAAAGCTAATTCCTCAAATGGTAGGAAAATGAGTGGGATGAGTCAGTCTGGATCTATCAGGGTAGCCCTCTTCCAAGAGACATCTGCTAGACTGTTGTCTAGCAGATGTAAGTGCAGTTTGCTAGTCTGATTAGGGTGTGAGTCATGACCCAATAAGGGCTTTTTCAGCTGGAGGTTGTTTCTGGGAATCTTCACGAGCATTAGAGACCTTGGTTCATGAAGCCCTACTCAAAACGTGGCCTCCATCAAGCTACAAGTTGTAGGTGAAATCTACTTAGGTTGGTAACTGTGATTGCATTTCCACATCATTTTTTAACTCTTGAGTAATAACTGTGCAGCAGTAGGTCACATTTCCTTTGCTTTAATCGTACATATATTGATTTCATCATTGCCATCGGAGATTCTACCCATGTAACTTCTAGATGGACACCAGACGATGTATATAGAGTGACAGTGGCTGTTTAAAAGTTCTTCTCAAAAGCATCACCACTGTTGCTTTAAGGGTGGACTCTACTTAGTATGTATCCTGATTGTTTAACAGTTCTTGCAGATTTTTAGTCAATATTGCTTTGGTGGGGAGCTTCACCTGTCCACACGCTATTCACTCTATGAGCATCTCAACATTTAGATATTGATCACTGCACTGCTGAAATGCTATGTATATGCATCTGCATCTATTCTCATTCTCTCTGAAGCACCCCTTAAAACATTCATTCAAAAAATTCATTGCTTCATGTCTGAAGCACGTCTTAGACCCCAAAACAACTCACACAAAACCTCCCATATAAGCTAAACTACTTCTAATGCCCTATCAGCCATGCACCACCAAGGAGTGCTTGAAACACGATGCAATTTACAGTGCTTGGAGGCCTCATCAGAGGGATGAATTACTGCAAACACATGTATAATACAATATAGTGCAATACTCTTTGTCACAAACGTCAAAGAACAGACTTGAATTAAATATTTAAATAATTCAAATATTGTAAAGTGAGTTGACATTATTTGTAAACATTTATTTTAGAAAAATATTGATTTTTATTTATTGATTGAAATTACACAAATTTAATTATTAAAATATGGTAATGTAAATGAAATATTTGATTATTGTTTTAAATAGCGATTTTTTCAATTAAAAGTTATTAGAATATATTATCATCAAATAAGATTTACTGTTATTTTTATATCATTTTTAAAATTAAATTACATTTATATTTACTTTCAAAATACTGAAATAAATTATTTAATGTTACCACTAATTCCTCTGAAGATTTATTTTAAGTCACTTACTCTATTTTCGAAGAGAGTGTGTTGTGTTGCAGTACCCGTGGTTGGCCATGTGTGGTGCTTGACTTTCTTGAGATCTGAACTGGAGTACATTTACTACTGTTTGGTGTCTTTTTGACTGTAGTAACTTTAGAAGTGCACTTTGAGATTAGCCATGGGCTTACACTTTTGTAGGTTTATGCTTTTCTCTTCCTAAATCCTCCATAGCCCTCCCAAAACACCTCCTTACTCTTCCCTGAATCACTCTCAGTTTGCAGCATATCCTATTTTCTAGCCACTCCCGCTGGCAACTTTAATTCAAAATAGAAACCTACATGTGTGAGGATTTCCTCATGGAAAAAACAGGAGAGGTGGAGTTGGAGATTTCCACTTACAGGTTTGTTATTTACATTTTGCAGTAAGTAGGTAGTACTACAATAGTACTGTTTTGGGTACTACAAAATATAGTTTTTGATTCTGGCCCATAATGTGTCAGCATGTTCAAAAAAGTCAAATAGCCCCTTTTCCACAGGATCTCCTGAGCCCATATGAAAGATGAGTGAGATGTAAATGACCTGTCCTCCACCTCAGGTGCATCTCCCCTCAACCTTCCTAATTACCCACTTATGCAAGACCCCATCCTTAGATGGGGAAAGATATGGGAGGTAAAAATGTACCATCCTCCACTATCAGCAATTTAACTGATCACAGCACACCCAATTTCCTGAAAATGGCCAGAGTCTACTGCAGGTAACTTCACTAAATGGCTGACTTCCGAAGGCGGAGAGTTACACACTCCGCACCTTTTAGAAGAGGGGCTTGTCAAGCAACCTGGAACATAGTATGCCCAGATCTTACAAAGTTCATGTTAACACTAGGCCCCTATACATTCGGCTACCTTACCATGTGCAGAGCTTCTACTAATACAATATAGTACACCAAAAATTGAAACAGCAGATAGAGACCTAAACAGGTCCCTAAAACACTTAAGAAGTTTACCAACGCTTTCAACTGCCTTTCACAGACCCCCCAGGACATCGAGGACTGGTTTGTCAAATTCTGAGTCCACAACACAGTAACATTGCAGCCAAAAATAGCAAAACGTGTGTGCCTATCACAAGAGATGCTCTGGCACATCCAGCAAACCAGCACTGCACAGCAAGCCCGAGCTGGAAAGAGAAATGCCTGATGCTAGAGAGCAAATGTCACGAAATACATTCTCCTTGAGAGAGCTGTTTCCTTGGCTCCCCCCATCATCCTCATATTTTATTGTAAAGGGGAAGAGGGTGGAGGGGGCTAATTAAAAGCTCCCTGCACCAGAATGTATTTCATGCTTCTTGGAGCCTGAGGCTGGTGGGCAAGGAGTAGAGGTCATGGGGTCAGAATTAGTGACTGGACAGTAGGGAATTGTAAATAGCACAGGCAGGATAGGTTGCAAAAAGGTGCCCAATGCACTGTATAGTACTTCTGCTTGTTATACTTGTCGTTTTAATCAGATCTTACGCTTTTAACTTAACTTTTGTTGTTTTTGTACAAGATTTTAAATAATCATACAATAAAGTCGTTGAAGAAGGTTGCAAAAAGGTGACATCGTAGGGGTGAGAATTGTTTAAAATTCAGAAGGGTTAGAAACGGCTGAATGCAGGTAAATGATTTTTTTTTAGCTTCTTGGCAGTCGACTCTGCCTCAAGAAAGCTTGTATTGTTGTCACATCAAGAGAGAGAATGAAAACACCTCCCTGCTGCCCACCAACATTTGATGAACCTATCGCAAAAGCACAGGGTCACTAAAAGGAGGGTTTAGTAAAGTTTTTAAAAAAGTTTTTTTGCGGGCTTTTGTACAAAATGCAGAATTTTTTCTAAAGTCCCTATTTTGTGATTTGTCTTGCAAATTGTGAATTTGCAAAATCCTGGAAAGTCTGCTTTCAGGTAAAAAAATCTCTTTACAAATATGTATTCAGAAGTTTGGGAGTCTAGGAGAATAGACTCTGAAATGCAGTGTCTGACATTAACTCAAATATGCCTCCAGGGATCCCCTAGGAAATACTGTCAATTTATAATTATTTTAGTTGCTAGTAATTAAGGGAACCCTATAATTCGATCTCATGTTGAAAACTGGACTGCCCACATCAACATGTTATATGTGGATAGCTAAGGAGACTGTGCTTCCCCATAACCCCCTGTCCCATGCTGAATCTTCCTTTATCCTCAGCTCACTCCAATACTTAAAAAAATAAAGATCAAATGAAACATCAAAGCCGAATGGCCTTCCCACTGCCCCTTCATTAATCTAATATTGAAATGTGGGTCCCTAACCTTCTCATCCTCTACACCAGTGCATTTGAAACTCAAAGCGGCCCCTCAATGTGGTGATGTTCTCTTTTCTACCCGATTAATAATAAAAGGCAACTCAGAGCTAGCCAGACTACAGACTGATTGCACAGTTGAATTTAGAGGCTAGGTTCTCTGCATTATTACTATTCAAAGATCTGGAGAATTGTCCTGCAGGACCAAATTCGATACAAGTAACTCAAATTGTGTTTAGGGGGAGCTGCATAAAGACAATATCCTGGCCCTCTCTATGACTATACATGAGTCAATGATCTACAAGAAGACTATTCGTAATTGCAATCAATTTGTTGCTTTTATTGACTATCGTATGACCTTTGACAGTGTAGACCGCTATAAACTTTGGTCGAAACTTGCCTGCTGGAGTATTCCAACTCCCTTACTTAGGGCTATGAAATCTTTGTACTTGAATATGGGGGCTATGTTATTACAGGTCAATCAAGGTCACTGCAACCATGGTAAAAAGAAGATATTGACAAACAGTGGTTTAAAAAAAGAGTGTGTATTGACTCTCCAGCTTTTCAACTTGTATATTGCCGATCTACTGCACATGATTGGGGTTGAGGAAATGTATCTTCCAAGGCTAAATCTGCTTTGCATGCAATCACTGCAATATGCGGATGACACTGCAAAGTGAAAGCTAGCAAATATGTAATATCACAATTGAGAATCATAAAAAATACTCTTATCTTGCTACATGGCTCACCGTAAATGACTCTGCCTCAGCGCATTGGGCACATTTAAAGCAAAATTTGCTTCACTCACGTTTGTTCTTCAGTGCCTACAGATCAATCTTGAGGTATCAACTGTGAGAAATTGGGTTGTTGGTTGACTGGGGTGTGAGCCCTGGTAAAGCAACAGCCACAATCCCTAGGAGGGTGAAACACAAAGTCACTAAATTAACCTGTGCTTAACTCTGGGTAGCTTGTCATGAAAAGCAGTCAGGCTTAACTCAGAAGCAATGTGTGAAGTATTTATGCAGCTCACCAACATTAATATTGTGAAGACACACAACAATAAAAATCCCACACCAATTTAGAAAAATAGAGTACATTATAATGAGGTATTTGTCACCAAAACAACACAAATCCCATTAGTAGAACCAGAGTTATGAATTTTTTTAAGTTTTACAGAGAAACTAGCACCTAAAAGATCAAAGCACCCACCACAGACATCTAGTCGTGCAACGGCACAAAGTCCAAAAATATGGTCAATCACGATGGAGTGCAGTTCAGATACAAGAAGTGGATTGGGCCCGGTCTGCGCTTACCTTCAGACTTAAAGGAATTTCTGACAAAAGATGTCCTGAAAAGGTAAACTTCAATGCAACAAGGCTGCAGGAGCTGTCTTAGGAGGGAGCATTGTCATCCGGTAGCCTTGTGTCAAAGCTGCGGTGAGTCAAAGTTGTGGTGAAGATTTCTCCATTTTAACTTAGGGCCGTCGGTGGCGGGCCCACCGCCATCGGTCTCTGAATGACCGCACGCCTCATTATGATGGTTTCAGCACTCCGTCCATCATCTCTTTGTGTTTGCTTTGTTCTCCCTAAGTTGGTAGGGTATGCCCAGACATGGGACCCTTGCTCACTTTGCCACTGGATTCAAGCTAGCCTGGCTGATGTGGGGTGTTACCCCAAAATCAGTCCCAGGATGTTTGTTTCCAGTTCAGGGAAGACGTGGCTTGGCAGTTCAGGCTGGACTGTTCCCATGAGGCACAGGTTCAAAATACTCATTTCCATATAGCTGGGTCTGAACTGAGGTGGCAAAGTGAGCTAAAGAACGATGATGGATTCAACCCAGATCTGTAATTGGGGGCGAGTGTCTGAAAAGTTTCAGCCCTCCGTCCATCATATCTTTGTGTTTACTTTGTTTGCCCTAAGTTGGCAGGGTATGCCTAGACATGGGACCCTTGCTCACTTTGCCACTGGATTCAAGCTAACCTGGCTGATGAGGGGTGTTACCCCAAAACCGGTCCCAGGATGTTTTTTTCCAGTTCAGGGAAGACCTGGCTTGGCAGTTTGAGCTGGACTGTTCCCATGACGCACAGGGTCAAGACTGATTTGCATTCAGCTGGGACTGAACTGAGGTAGGAAAGTGAGCTAAAGAACGATGAAGGATTCAACCCAGATCTGTGACTGGGGGTGAGAGTCTGAAAAGTTTCAGTGCTCCGTCCGTCATCTCTTTGTGTTTGCTTTGTTCGCCCTAAGTTGGCAGGGTATGCCCAGACATGGGACCCTTGCTCACTTTGCCACTGGATTCAAGCTAGCCTGGCTGATGAGGGGTGTTACCCCGTAACCAGTCCCAGGATGCTTGTTTCCAGTTCAGGGAAGACCTGGCTTGGGAGTTCGGGCTGGACTGTTCCCATGAGGCACAGGGTCAATACTGATTTCCATATATCTGGGTCCAAACAGAGGTGGCAAAGTGAGCTAAAGAACAATGATGGATTCAACCCAGATCTGTAACTGGGGGTGAGTGTCTGAAAAGGTTCAGTGCTCCGTCCGTCATCTCTTTGTGTTTGCTTTGTTCGCCCTAAGTTGGCAGGGTATGCATAGACGTGGTATTATATTCCATATAAGTACCCTATATAGGCGCATGTAACATTATAACTTTTCACCTATATCCTTCCCTACATTACATACATAACGCTTCTTGAGGACTGACCTTTTACCCAGATATGACACTGCATTCAGAACGCAGGTTTTCCCTAGTTTGATTCTCCTACATTATGTATGAGGCTTCTTGGAAGCACAGCAGGACTAACAGCAGGATTACCATCTCGTGTATAATATCTATGTATAAAGTTCAGGCCAGACTTCATCCTTTAGGCCGACATAGTCACACAGCAAGTAGGACCCCTAGGGAGACCTGTGGGTATATAGACATCATGTCTTGCTTTAGAAAAACAGAGGAGACCGTGACCTTCCAGCTGACACACTGACCAGAGACGCTGAGGCTCCTGCATGCAGGCGCTCCAGCTAGCAGTGGTCTAACATTAATCGTGGGGTGTCCAACTCGAGACCAGGATGGGGTCCCCTATTCTCTCATTCTCAGGTAATGGGGTGGACTAGATCCTAGAGGGATTCTTGGCATAATACGTACACAGATGCTAGGTACATTTAGGTACAACTAGTTAGGGACACATCGTAGGAGTACCCACTTTTTATCATGTGTTTTATATACTTGTATGTATTCATGATTATTGTAAGATGGTAGAGCTATCCCATCCATTTACCTTCTTTGTGCTTCTAACCATATATCTCTGCTTCTGCCTAATGGATTTTTGTAGCTCATATATTCTACACTAGAATAACTACTGTTCAATAAATACTTATTGAAACGCCCAGCCTGTTTATTCTATGTATCTATGAGACCAACTAAGTGAGCACGAGTGACTGAGCGAAAAGTAGTATATTGTTTCCACGATCCTGGGGGATCAGGGTTGTCATTTTCTGAGGTTGCCAAGAACTATTCTCTCCCCAATAAGAGGAAATTCTAGTGTCACTGTGAGCTAGCTAATACAGACAGGCTAAAGTATCCAATGGGGGTGCACAGAATCAGTCTGCCACCAGTCCCACAGTTTATTTTATCCGAAACGCGCAGATCCTGTATAGAACATATAGGAACTACAGGACAGTGGGACCCTTGCTCACTTTGCCTCTGGATTCAAGCTAGCCTAGCTGATGAGGGGTGTTACCCCAAAACCGGTCCCAGGATTCTTGTTTCCAGTTCAGGGAAGACCTAGCTTGGCATTTCGGGCTGGACTGTTCCCATAAGGCACAGGATCAAGATTGATTTGCATATAGCTGGGTCCGAACTGAGGTGGCAAAGTGAGCTAAAGAACGATGATGGATTCAACCCAGATCTGTGACTGGGGGTAAGTGTCTGAAAAGTTTCAGTGCTCAGTCCGTCATCTCTTTGTGTTCATTATGATGGTGGGCGGATGTAGGGCGGGCGGAGAGATCGACCGCCACACATCTGGTGGCTCACGACCGTTGACCGGTCTGAAATCCCTGCTCAGGCACCGGCCATTTCATGGTGGTAAACATGTTATGAAAAGGCTTCCTGAAAGTAACTTTGGGGCCTCTTGCGGGCTCCCCTTTTACCCCTGGCCCTCCGCACTGGGCCCTGGGAGTCAACTATGGTGCCCCCTAAACATTCTTGTACTATGTGACAGGCGCCGCCTGGGGCCTGCCACATAGTGCAGGGATGTTTGAAATGTGCTTTTTTGTATTGCAGCGTGTGCTGCAGCCAGCAGCACACGCCGCAAAACAAAAGATATGCAATGCAAATGCGGTGAAAGTGCTTGCATCGTAATGCTGCCAGCGGGACCTCTGACTCCTAAACAAGCAGTCCTGCTTCCACATCAGTATCCAACATCATAATCAGGCCCTATGTCTCTGTAATGGAAGTTGAAAATCTCCAGCGGGATGAGGCGGAGGGCTGTAGCCAAAGACAGTTCCACAAGGGCAGATATCCCTATGACAAAGGGCTGCTGAAAAGAATTTGCTGGTGCGGGAAAGAATGTAGTAGAAAGAGCCATGAAATCAAACCAACTGGCGATGCTCCTAGGGTGGATAGGCGAGCAGATTCGTCCTGGTCTCTACTTTTTGATCTTTGCTCTCCGGTCACCTTCAGCACCACTTCCAAGGGTCCAGTACTAGAGGGACATCACTTGGATGGTCAGGAGTCACATAGGTGGGGTTAAGGTGTGAGTCCAAAGTGAAAGGAGCCTTTTGTGTCCCTGAGGCTCAGATCAGCAGGCCAGCAAACTAGCCCTTTGGTGTCACTTTGGAAGCCCTGGGTGCAGGTTGCAGGTCCAGTTCTTTTTCTCCAGGCAAGAGGGCAGCAGGGCAAAAGCAGGTCAGCAGTTTAGCAGCAACACAGCAGTTCTTCTTCCCAATGGAGTAACCACAGGCCCAGAAGTGTACTGAAGAGTTGGTGTCTGAGATTCTTTTTATACCCTGGTGCACTCCTTCTGGAAGGTGGGAGAAGCTTCTAGGCAGTGGATTTTAAGTGCATGGAATTTCCTGACTCCCCTACTCTAGCTCAAAGTTGGCTGCAGTGTCAATGTGTAGGTGTTATGTCCTTTGTGTGAGCACACCCTACTCAGTTGCAAGTGGGGCTGTGCTCATCTCCACCACCGTCATTTTGCCAGCAGATGGTTCATCCATTAAGGCACACCTAGTCCCTTTATTGTGGGACTGTCTGGGAGGAATTCACAAAGTCCGTCATTTACAACCATTCTTGTGACCCAAGACAGGCTATAGGCACAAAGGGGCAGAAAAATTCCAACTTTCTAAAAGTGGCATTTTCAAAATTGTAATAAAAAAAACTGACTTTACCGTTAAATAGGTTTTTCATTACAATTTCATAGACAACAAACAAAGCATACCAACCTGCTCCCAATTGGAAATTACAGCTTTTTAAATGTAGTAATGGAGCTCCAATATTATCCAATGGGAGGGGTAGGCCTCACAGTAGTAAACACTAGCACGACATACATAGTATAACTTAAAAGTACATGCCCAACCTTTTATTTACACAGCACTCTGCCCTATGGGTAACCTAGATCCTTCCTTAGGGGTGCCTTAAATGTGCCTTAAATGTAATAAAATGGGAGTTTAATGCTTGCCAATGAGGTTTTAATGCCAAGTAGACATGGCAGTTTACAACTGCATTCAGCCTGCAGTGGCAGGCCTGGGAGTTGTAATAATGGGCTACTTCAGTGGGTGGCACAATAAGTGCCGCAGTCCAACTGGTAGGATTTAATTTACAGACCCTGGTTATATGGTATACCTCTCTAAAAGGGACGTATAAGTAAATCATATGTGCCAATTTAAACATGTTTTAGAGGAGTGAGCACAAGCACTTTAGCACTGGTCAGCAGTGGTAAAGTGTACAGAGTCCCATGGTCAACTAAAATTAGTTTGGTAAAATGGAGGCGGAGAGGCAAAACGTTTTGGGAAAGACCACCCTAAGGCTTACAGGTCTAACACCAATGATCATTCCATTTCTTGCATTGCTCAATTTAAAGTTCTTACTAGCTTAGTCATATGGATTGTTAGCGTTCCCAAGGAAATTGGGAACATGGCTAAACTGCAAACTATGAATGTTGCTTGGACAATTATTTCACTTCCCTTAGCTCCATTTTCAAGCAAGAAAAGGTTGGAATTCCAGCTCCATCGACCAACATGAAAACTTATGGCACGGTTTTTGACTCTATGCCATGTGATACACTCTGCTAAAGTAATGACACATTTAGAAATCCCAATTGGCATGCTCTTATAGCCTCTAATTCGCACTATTAACCCTGGCAATTTTAGCTGGAAAGCACCTTTCTTATCCTGCAACTTAAGAAGCTTTGAGATATTAAAACCTATGGCCCACTGTTTAAACAAATAGCTAGGAAAAAGGGAAACACCCTTTCAATTATTAAGGACACAGAAGCACTGTAAAGCAGGAAATATACAGGTTGTACAGTGGAGAGCTTATCTGGTGAGAAATTGGCCAATTACCTCTCCTGTCCCCTGGCAAAATCAGTCAGACTACAATTTATTCACTTCCATATATTATGCTCTTCCTTCATAGAGTGTAGGCAAGCCTGGCCATCTCATAAAGATCACTCAAAGCAAACTTGTTTGTTCAACTACAAACTGGAATTATTGCCGCATACTGTTTGAATTTGTCGTGTTCCTACCGGAGCAACTAATATGGATAAAACCACTCTTCATAAATACAGGGTGCCGCTGCGTAATGGATGCACTAAAATATGCTTTGAGCACAGAAGATCACCAAATGACATCTGGCTTGGTGAAATTCGTGGAGATAGCTTTGTCTCTCTCTTAAAGGCTAAAGAACCTCTGCTAATGGTCTAACTAGCAAACGATTGTGGGTCTCGACACACTCCCAGACATCCCCCACAAATATTGAAAATACTACAAAACTGCTCCCATGTCAGTAGGAGAGAGGGGCCCCAGTAACAAACTTTGCATATTTCTATAACTTTAAGAGGAAGTACTATTTTAGTAACAATGTTTGCACTCTTGTTCTTGTATACATATTTTAGGACCAGACCGCCAGGTTTATGCTGCACTATATGACTTTTTCTATGTAAGCTGATTTTAAGAATTCGCCTATTGTATACTTGACTTTTAGAGGATTATGCAGTGTATAATATAGCGTTATAGCCTGCTTGTAGCCGGCTATGCTGGCCTTTAAAGGCCCGCTCCAGCATTAAAGGCCAGAGCCGAAGGCCAGAGCCTTTAACAAGGGAGCAGGACTTTAAAGGCCGGTATAGCCTTGCTATAAGGCTATAAGAACATTCTGCCACTAGAGGGCAGAATGTTCTAACAAATAAAAGAAAGGCCTCTCGGAGCCCAAGGGGGTTGAAATCCCCTCCGACTCCGAGAGGCCTTTGTTCACAGCAACAGCTGTGAATACACATAACATGAACTGTTGCTCTGCGGGCTTTTACAGACCTGTAGAAGAATGAAGCAATCCATTGTATTCATGGAGTGATCCACATTCCCATGTTCTAATTGTAATTAGTTTTACAATAAACATTGTCAGTCTGTCTGTCTGTTCTAACCTCCACTACAGGTGCAGCTCCCAAATTGATTGCTTGTTGCTGCTTATATAGGGCTAAACAGCAATTTAGCCTACCTTCCCTTCCTTTCTCCTTCTTCCCATTAGTCTTGTATTGTGGCTTGGCCCCTTCTCTCTTAATTGCTAGATGTGATAGGACTTGGATGTTGGAATTGGATGGCCAAAGCTTGTGAGCCACAACTTCTCTTGAAGGAAGTTCCTGCCCATTTATTTTTCTTAAAACCCCAAAAAACCACTGTTGACATGGCAAGGTGTCAACTACTGGCATCTTCTTTCCTTGGGCCCATATGGTCTTCTGCCCCTGTGGTTTTGCACAGAGGGTCAATAAGAGATTCCTCTCTGTGGACCGGATGCCTGTCCTACCCTTCAATACCTCCACCTGTGCTGTAGGAGCCAGCAAGCACACCTTTGCGAAGCATCCATAAAAAATCTCTATCTGCAGTGGTTGACATCCTCTCTGTGTCCCACACATTGAATCTTTGGATGTCAAGGAGTTACTTGTACAGGGCAAACTTTGGGCTCCAGGTGACAGTTGCCAAAAATATTATGATAATTACGACTGACATCGTATTCCATTACTGTTAGATTTGGGGGTCTCTAGTTGGCATAGGTGGGTACCTGTGACAAACAGGGACCCTTGCGTCTAGTCAGGGTAAAGGGGTACACTCCTATAATAGCCCCTGCTCACCCCCTTGATAGCTTGGCATGAACAGACAGGCTTATCTCAGAGGCAGTGTGTAAAGCATTTGTGAAAACATACAGTAACCAAGTGACAACACTACAGATGGACACCACACAAGTTTTATATCAAAAATAAGTATTCTTTATATAGACTTATCACAAGACCACAAACGACACAAATCCACAATACTTTAAAATGGTAGAATTTGGCTTAGTTCTCTTAAGATGGTAAATGCGACACTCAGAGTTCAATGTACCTTAAGATGCGACACGCAGGGCAACAAAAGTGTTGCAAAGACGGTGATGCGTTGAAGATTCGGTGCAAATAAACAAAGATGGCGCTTTCTTCTTGATGCTTCCCGGTGATGCGGCGGTGCCTGATGCGACGTCGATCCCCTTCTCCGGCGATGCGAGATGCTTTACACAATGCGAGCCACAACAAGCCCTGTGACACGCTTCCCAGTGATACGGCGGCGTCTGATGCAACGTCGATCCTCTCCCCTGGCGATGCGAGTTGCTTACACAGTGATGCGAGCCGCGACAGGCCATGCGACACTCTTCCCGGTGATGTGGCGGCGTCTGATGCAACGTCGATTCTCTTCTCCAGCGATGAGCCGCGACAGGCCCTGCGACACGCTTCCCAGAGATGCGGCGGCACCTGATGCGACATTGATCCTCTTCTCCGGCGATGAGCCGCGACAGGCCTTGCGAAACGCTTCCCAGCGATGCGGCGGCGTCTGATGCGACGTCGATCCTCTTCTCCGGCGATGTGAGGCGCTTCGGTGGACCTGCGATGACTCAACGATTCTTATGCGACATGCTTCCCAGTGATGTGGTGGCGTCTGATGCCACGTCGATCCTTTTCTCCGGCGATGCGAGGCGCTTCGTATTGTGAGGCGGCAGTGGCAGTTCGGTGATACGCTTCTTGTTCTTGAGTCACGCTTCCAGCCCCTTGCGACACACAAGTCCTCAAAAAGTCCAGCACAACTGCAGGCACTTTAAAAGAACTCTTGGGGAGCTGGTGGGTGAAGTCTGTTGTCCCTGAGGCTTCAGCAGGAGGCAAGCTCTTTTCCAAGCCATTGGAGATCCTTCACAAGTTGAATGAAAATGCACACAAAGTCCTTTCTCCTTTCATTGGCAGTCAAGCAACCACTGCAGGCCAATCCCCCAAGCAGCACTTCAGCTCAGGGATAGTCTCTCCTCAGTTTCTTCTGGTTCCACTCCTCAGCAAAGGTTTCTTCTTGTTTCCCAAAGTGATTTAAAGTTCTCACGGTTTGGGTCCAAATATTTATACCCAGTTTATCTTTGTTCTCTGAAGGCAGAGAGACCTTTGCCTAGTCCAAACCAGTTCTGGTCAGTCCTGGAGCACTTTGTTTACATGACTCCTTCTTTTCTTTCGGAGTGCAGGGCAGAGACATCAGACACACCACAGGAGGTGGAGCCAGCATTGTGGAGGGAAGGCACAGCCCTATTCAGGTCCCAGGTGCAACTCCTCCCACCCATCTAGATGCAGATCTCTCTATTCAGCCCTGTGCTGACTCACCCTGTCTCCTGGAATACCCCAGCCACTGTCACTCAAACTCCACAAAAAGAATACACAGCCTAGCAGAGGCAGATTTGGATGGTTAGACAAGAAAATACCTACTTTCTAAAAGTGGTATTTTCAAACACAGGATGTTAAAACCAACTTCACTAAAAGATGTATTTTATCATTCCGAGTTTCTACCATGTTCCCTGAGTGGGTGCACTTGCCCATTCAGCATGACCGTACCAGACTGCACGCAGGCTCTGCAATGGCAGGCCTTAGACACACTTTTACAGGCTGCTACTGTGGGTGGCACAACCAGTGCTGCAAGCCCACCAGCAGCATTGGGATTTACAAGCCCTGGGCACTCCTGGTGCACTGTACTAGGGTCTGACAAGTAAACCAAATCAGCCAATCATGGAATCACTAATTCATTCATCAATTTACCATAGGGAGCACTTGCACTGTGGCACTGGACAGCAGTCAATGGTTTTTGCACTATTGTAGTTGTGGCTGTCCTCGTGAGGCCAAATCATAATTCACTACAGGACTTGCATGTTCACCAAGTACAGAAAGTATCAGCTTCTCAAGCATCTTTCCTTTGCTGCTAGTTTGGGAAATCCATATTTCTGGCATGTTTCCTATGTTTCTTTTGATTTGTGACCTATAGGTAGATAACTTATATTTAGACCTTTGCCAGTTAGTAAGCTGCTAAACAACTTCAAACTCCTGCAGTCCTTCTTAAAACTGAAAATGAAATGTAATTAGTTTGACATATTAAAGTTTTTGTAAGTCAGTTATAAGGTGTACAAATCATGCAAACTGTACACAAGTAACATTTTAGATTCAGCTTGCAGAGACAGTTGTTTTCTTTTGCTTTTAGGGTAAGAACTAAAACATCTACTTAGACACACCTATGGGGTTGCATAGGTGTATAGGTGCCAGATACTAATAATGAAAATGCAAATCTGTTTTGTGCTCGCAATGTAAGCGAAACCACTCAGCAATTCAGCTGAATTTATTTGTTAGACAGTTAGGCACAGCTATTTAAAGCAAGAACATTTCTAAATTAAAATGGCTTATCCTAACTTCAGCAAAACATGGACTATTTAGAAATGCTGTATGCAAAAAGCTGCAGACAGCAGAAGTCTTTTAAAAGTAAAGCTTGACTAAAGAATCCACTGCCACTACCTTCTGTTAGGCAATAGCTAGAAATTTCATTTCTGAAAGCTAGTAGGTTATTGAACAATATAAAATCTATAGACATATGTGATTAGCAGTACGTAAAGTGTCAAATAACTTCACAAAAGTGACATTTTGGGAAAACTAAAGGTTTAACCAGTCTGCACTGGGGGCTAAATATTCAGCCTGATGTGACACAGAGGTAATTGCTCTTTCACACTTTATTGGTGGAGTGGCGTGGCTACCGTGCCGAACAAGATGGTGCTGGACCCTATTTCTTCGAATAATGTGCAATGAGCCTTCTGAGACCTTTCCCTTCTATGCTTGGGGATAATTATTGGTCTGCTTGCCGTGGAACACTACATGTTGTTCTTCTCTGTGCCTCCTGCAAGCCGCAGTAGTATTTCCTGTTTGGCGCATCTGATAGCCTAGATTTGTTGGGGCAATCCTTCATTAAGCCTACCAGCTTTCCACAACTTGATACAGTAAGTTTTCTCCTCTGCATATCTGGTGCTTTTATTTGTCGGGAGGCAGTTTAATGAGGACTGCCATTTACTATTATATGTCTTCCACATTTCCCTTATCAACTATGATTGCAAGATCTTTGCTAAGATCTTATCCTTCATTCTTGAATCCATGATACTCTTCCTTTTTAAACATGACCAATTTTGCTTTATTAAGCATAGACTTGCTGTGGACAATTCTGGAATGTTCTCCAATATTTCACTGGTTTGTTTTTGGCTCAAGATTTATTTCTTTTATAAAATTATTGTATTCGACCCCCGTGCCAGTGTTTATGTCAACAACTCTTTTTCTCCTTAGTTTGATTTACATGGAGATACCAGACAGAGCTGTCCCCTTTCCCCTTTAGTATTTGTCCTCTGCTTAGAACCATTCCTGGAACACATACAATGTAATACACTTATATTTGGCTTCTGCTATTGTTCTCTGTAAGTTAAGCTATCTGCCTGTGCGGATGACACTCTAATTTATATGTCCAATCCCTTGACCTCCCTATATACTTTTTTGCCAGAGATATCATAATATTCTTGCATTTTAGGTCATAAAGCTAATTTTTTCTAAAGCTGTGATTTTACCATTGAATTCCCTTTGCTATTAATACATGTTTACCATTAAAAGCTTAACTTGGTGTTCCTCAAAATGTAAATACCTTGGTGTGGGTTTTACCCCACCATACAGGACACAATCTGTTATATTTTCCCCATGTTGAAATTCATGTATTTTGTTTTGTTTGATCTGTTTATTAAATATTTTGTCATTGTGAACATAAATAGAAAGTGGTACATCATCTTAAAAAAACACCATTCAAAGCCAGTAGATAAATAACATGTACGAATCACAAATTACCTGTACATTAGCATAGTTACATCTGTTAAATTTGCATGTCTAACCTTTACACATGCCATATCCCAGCCATCATATGACCTTCACTCACCTGCATAATGCACCATCATATTATAATACAATAAGACTGGATCTAAACAATACTATTCTATCCCAAAAATTTGGTGCTTATGGCTTCACTCTACCAATTCACATTGATCCAGTTAGCACGCCAAACAAATGTATATACAACAAACCTCTAACGTGGGTAAAAACTATTGGGAAAGGGGTGGGAAGGGAAATAGGGCCACGGACAGGTGTGGGAGGGAATACACCATGTAGAAATTCATGTTACATGCATTTCTTCTATCTTGGTCCCCACCACATTTATCATGGTGAGGGATTCTGGATACCATAAAAATAATGCATGTACAGCACATACTTTACACCATTTCTATGTTACTTTTCAAATCCCTAATTACTATTTTAAGCAAGTAGATTCTATTTGTACGCAATTCCTGTGGAATAGGCATCCATGCATTGCCCTCTCCAAACGTATGTGCCCTCTCTAAACTTAAACCTTCAAAGTGCGAAGGGAGTGTTTGATTTCCATATTTCAAGCTTTAACCTCCTTCACTTCTATGCTACAATTAATAACTTTCCAGATCAACCTATTCTAATGCCGATTCATTTCAATGCTCTTTACTGAATGACTTTTCTTTTAAAGATGTCAATTCATATGTCAAACTGTACTTTTATTTCTAAAAGCCCTATTTTAAAATTTACATAATATTTACTTCAAAAAACATTCTTTGCTAACCTAAATTTTCAACAGTGTTTTTTTCTATTCTTCTATTTGGTAAAATACATTTCTTAAAATACATAATAGATCTTTTTTGTAAGTATTAAAGGAAGAAAGGTATTATATTTGTTAATCAATTTGTAGAGGATAATTCTATTGTATCTTTTGTATTCTTACAACAACAGTATCAGTTACCTGATTGCTTCTTAAAGGAATATAAACTGATTTGCTCTTCCCGCCAAAGTTTTTTTTTCTAAATATCAGATGAATCCCATTTCAGCAGCATTTGAGCCTGTTACACCATTTGATAAGGTTATGCATGGCACTATTCCCAAAGCTGCCCCCATACGCAAGAACTTGCTAAACCTTTAATTCCCATCGAGCTAAAAGACCTCTGGAATTGAAATAGGAAAGCAATTTATCTCTCTCTTTTTCTCCACCTTTCTGGGTAAAAATGTGGGGTAAAATATTCACGAGTTCTAAAGCTGCTTACATTACATAGTCACTCTTTCTCATATATATTAGAGCTGTTATCACTCAAGAATCTCTTGCTAAGCTTGATTCATTTGCTTCCCATTTATGCTGGTAATGCTCTAAGTATACTGGTCCTTTACTTCTTATGTTAAACAACTGTTCTCATGTTAAAATGTGTGAACATTAGTTTGGTCTAAATGTTTAGAGATTTCTAAATGTATTTTCCAATTGCACTACAGAATGTATTCTTAGGCTCTTTATCGCATAACTTTCTCCTAAACTCTTATTGTTGGATTATTTTATTGCTCTTGCTTTTAAAGTGATACTTTCATGTTGGAAAGACTTTCCTGAACTTTCTGTACTCACGTGGTGGAACATTCTACATGATGAACATAGAATTCATACTCTATCTTGTTTAACTAAACATCAAAAGATCAAATCTGATCTATATTGTTTGCCCTCTGCTACTTTTCTCTCCTTTTCTTTCTCTTCCTATTCTCGCTCTTTCACCACAACTCATTCTCTTTCTTGTTCCCACATCCTCTTTGCTCTTGTATAGCTTTTTAGACGAATGTTATTTGTATTATTATTGCAATCTGAAATAACAATAAAAACTATTGAAGAAAAAATGTGTGAGATGAGGTTGAAAACTGAATTCATAGCTTTCTTCACACATTAACAGGACAGATAATTCGAAGCCCAATCAGTCAGGGCAGCTAACTACAAGACACATCTGCCAGCCAAGAGATTCTATGGCACTTCTTTACTTCTATAGCAAGAGATCATTCAGACGTCTGTCCGTAGCCTAGAAGTAGATGAGCCAAAGATGGATCGTGGATGGAAAGGACTAATACACACATTCAACCAGCTAACCTTTGTTAGAGGTGGGAGAAAGGGACAGCAAACTTAAACCAAGGCTCAGAGCAGCCATTTTTGGAACACAAAGTGCAAGACACTGTAGTTTTATTCTTACAGTAAGATATCATTGTGTAAGAGAAAATGGGTCACACTGTGGTAAAAAAATATTTGGAGAATGAGTTGGAACATTAGCTAGTTTCAAATGGGGACTTCCTCATTCCAAGTTAATTTCACACTTTTAAATCTGCTGCAAAGACAAATCAGAAAAGAGAAGATGAGAAAGAAAAGACTGTTTGCCTGGTGGAAGGATTCAAATGTGCATGGTGAAGGATTGTGGAGAGGTACACTGAATTTCTGGACCAATAAGCTGTTCTATGTGTAAAGGACACTAACCTCCTGCTGACCGACTATGGACCTGATTCTGATGAGGTTAGGAAGGCACCCTAGCGGAATTTGCTCCATCTAAATCAGATCGGGTATGTGTCTTTCTGACCAGGTCGGAAATGCTTCTTACCAACCGAGTATGATTCAAGTTAGGCATTAGGAATATCCCAATCCCAACGTGATGGCATTTGGAATGACCGAGCCATATGGAGCAGACTTGTACATCTCTATGGGCTGCGTACGATGTGGAATTTGGACAGCCTTTCTGAATCAGGCTGTCCAACTCAAATCGGCAGTCGAAATCAGACTTTGGGGGCCCATAGTGGGTCCCACTGCACCCAGATCCTTCCCAATCGGGCCCCTGGTGGTATCCATGGGTCCCCCCTTACCAGTCATGCACAGTGTGGCAGGCATCAGGGGGTGCCTGCCACAGGGTTTTCCTCAGCCACCCCTTTCTTCAATGGAAGCCTATGCATTCGGTCGGAACAAAGGCTCCCATTGAAGTCAATGGGAGTCCAACCAAATCGTATCTGGAAGCATCCGGATGCATCATACTCCATCAGTTGAACTCTCACGATCCGATTTGGTCAGAAATCATTCCCAAACCCATTCAGTTGGGAAGCATTCCAAACTGCATCAGAATCGGGCCCTATGTCAGAGGGATCCTGACCATAGGTGAATACATGCTGTTGCTATTTCTCGCCTCAGGCTGGAGAGCATTAAAGACCAGCGGGCAGAGAAAACTGCATCTTGCTGAAAGAATATCAGCAGACCAGTGACACCTGCAAATGTGTCTGTGTACAGGATTGGGATTTGTTTCAGGCCTTTACACAACTTCAACCCATGACCAGTGATCACAGACTACTTCCCTGAAAACTTGGAACAGAAAAACCAGTCTTTAATATTTAGAAATGTTGTCCAAAATGCTACTTTTTAATGAGCAATATTTGGTGGTATATGTGAGTAATAGTTTTTATAAGACAGAATTTGCCTCGAAATATTATTTTCTAAATAAACTCCTCATGTCTACATCATATAGATTTTATTTGTGAATCATTTTGATGAATAAATGTTGATATTTTCTAATGATTTGTCATGGGGATCTTAATGTGCATATTTATGAACCTCAATGTTGTTTTGATGTTTTTACTACCTTTCTGCGATAAGATTCCTGGAGGCATATCATGAATACAAGAGCCTCTGCAATAAACAGGGGACACATCTCCATTTGAAAAGTTGTGACTGCTCTTCTGTCAGTCACATGCCTCATCATCAGTTTTTGGACACGCTTGGGGTCTTTGCTCCCCTCATTTGCATCATGGTGGAAAATTAGAGATAAATAAATGCTGTTGTGCAAGATATATATGTGTGTGTGTGTGCATGTGTGTGTATATATATATATATATATATATATATATATATATATATATATATATATATATATTCACTGAAAAAACATAGGTTTCAGGGGCGTTATAGTTAGAAACTAGCCTTTCAAAAACCTTTGAAATTCATTGAAAAAGCCATAGGTTTCAGATATGTTATAGTTAGGAATAAGCATTTAAAAAAACTTAGAAATTCACAGAAAAAACTATAGGTTTCAGGTATGTTAGTTAGGAATTAGCATTTAAAAAACCTTAGAAATTCACTGAAAAAAACATAGGTTTCAGGGGTGTTAGAGTTAGCTGGACATTTCACTCGTACAAAACCATAGAAATTCCTCCATTATAGTTGGTTCTACTAACTATAACGTGCGCACCCGCAATCCACTGCTGATGATGTCACATATTACATCATTCATGACATGGTCAGTGACATCACTGATGACATCACTGATGACATCTCAAATGACATCACTGATGATATCACTGATGACATCATCCAGTGAATGTGGTTTGGTTCGTTATTTAAATATGTATTATATATATAGCAATCTGCATTGAAGAATGAGTGGATATATAAATATAAATATCTTGATGGAGGATTTAGTAGCAGTGTGATTGACTGTTTACTTGACTTATTTATAGTGTCTCACTAAATATATTGGATAGCGACTAAACTGTGTGAATATCTGTATTACTTTGTCAGTTGTTGTGTAAAGTGCTGCACCAGTTGGTTACTAGCTACATGAAAGTTTATATTAGTTATTGATTAGTTAATTGAGTATTTGTATGGGAGAGTGAATGTGTGTGTGGTTCGGTGGAGGGTGTGTGACTGCCCAAAGATGTGTGAATATTTGATTCAGTAGGTATATGAGGTTAAGACAACATGTTATAACATGTGGTGATGAGCAAATATATCTCTGAATGGTACATGTCCAACAAACTAGAAATATAAAAAGCAGTGTATGTGACAGTTGTTGTATATAAATAAGTATACATAAGACTCAGTGATTGTATGAGTGACTGTGTGGATAACTGTATACTTGTAATTGTGATTTTATAACACACTAAGTATGAGTTACTGAATAAATGAAGTGGTGTTTGTATAAGTGTGTAGCTGAGTTAATGTAAGTATGATCCATTGTTTGCATAAGTGAATAGGATGACTGCATAAGTAAATAGATTGTGTACTGGTGTGTAATGTCAATATAGGTGTATAAGTATTTTTGATAGTGTTCTATTCATCATTCACAGCATATATGACTGAATCTATAGGTAAGAGATTAGATGTGTGTGCAGATCTAGGACTCACTGAGTGGGTTTTTAGAAACTTGTACTGGTGTGTAAATGGATTAAAATATGGTACTCTGTATTTTACAGTGAGTGATGAAAGGTTATATTAGTGTATGATGAGGTTTATCTGATTGTCACATGGATGATGTCATCAGTGATGTCATTTGAGATGTCATCAGTGATGTCATCAGTGATGCCACTGACCATGTCATGAATGATATATGTGACATCATCAGCAGTGGATTGCGGGTGCGCGAGTTATAGTTAGTAGAACTAACTATAACGGAGGAATTTCTATGGTTTTGTATGAGTGAAATGTCCAGCTAACTATAACACCCCTTAAACCTATGGTTTTTTCAGTGAATTCGTAAGGTTTTTTAAATGCTAATTCCTAACTATAACATATCTGAAACCTATGGTTTTTTCAGTGAATTTCAAAGGTTTGTTAAATGCTAATTTCTAACTATAACACCCCTGAAACCTATGTTTTTTCAGTGAATTTCTACAGTTTTTTAAAACCTAAATCGTATCTACAACATATCTCTAACCTATGGTTTTTTACTGAATTTGCATAGGTTTTCTAAATCATCATTTTAAGTGTAGTAATTGTTTTATTTATGTTTTTTATACTGTTTTTCTTCGTTTTTTAAACTTCTTATTTTTACATATTTTTTTTAATTAGATTACATGTTTTTAATTTAAATTAAAAAATAATATTTTTAAAAATATTTTAACTCAATGTTTATTTTTTTATTTTATATTTTTTTAAATATATTGTTAATATATTTTTATTGCTTTTTCCAATTTTTTTTGGAAGTCGCGCACCCAGTGCGTACCGTTCTGAACAAGGTGCGGAACCTAGCCGCCAATTTACGACTGTTGTTCAGGATCCGCGTAGGGTGTCGAAGAATATGTATTTTCCTGCGCGATTGCTATGCGACCCATACGCGACTTCAAGCGCATACGCGACGCATACGTTGTATGTTACGTGACGCTCGCGCGCTTCCGCGTGACGTCATATACGTATTTTGCACGGTGGGTGCGCGAGTCCCGCAAAATATTTTTATGTCAAAAATATATATATATGTATTTAATATAAATATTAAGGCAATACATAATCTAAGCTACTCATAAAAATAATGTATTTTTACTTTCAATAAACCTATATTACTTTTTAATGCAATTTCGCGAAGTCGTGCTCGGTGCGTGCTGCCTATGCGCAGGGTGCGCGGACCCCATGTGACCTGAAAAAAAGAGATTTGATTGGTTCATTAGACTTCCTATTCTAACTATTGAAAGACCCCACCCATTTCAATCATTCTTCTTAGACCTTATTTGGTGGAGCATCTCTGTTCTTTGAAGAACCTTTTTTTGGCTAAGTGGACACTTAGTACTGATTTTTTGACCGAAACAATGGCTTCAGGACAGCAGTCATCACCTCAATCTCAGCATTCATCAGATGATGAATTTTTGGTTGAACCACCACGCCCTGAAAGGTATACTTCTGTTGTGTGGAAATTTTTTATGTTCCCAGAGGGACAAAATAAGACCACTTCCACCAAAGTGACATGTAAAATCTGTCAAAGAGTGCTGTCACGCGGTAATCCCACAAAGAAGTACTCATGTGATACAGCCAGCATGATGAAACATCTGAAGACTTTGCATCCGGTTAACCTGGCAGGTGAGGAGTGTCGAAGAATGCAAGGTTCTTCCACCACCTTCAGCACCAAGTACTTCCAGGACGACTGCCTCTGAAGAACATCTGGACATACGTCCTCAATTTGCAACCCTAAAAGTGCTCTGCATGAAGTGCAACGAATTACTGTGCTATGGAGAGCAGTCCATTGATTTAATTTGCCGGTTGCAAGAGAATCATCGGTGTTAGAGTTTTTTTTTATTTTTTTCCCCTGAAGTTCATTGTTTTGTTCCCCCAGTTCTGTTTTTTTCATTTTTGAAGAAAAACCAAAAAAATCTAAAAATTGTTCAGAAAATCAAAACAAAAATATTTAAAAAAAAAGAAGAAAAAAAAGTTCTTGTCAGAACTAACTTCTCTGGTTAAAAAATAGCTATATTTGTATGATAGTGTGTGAAAGTTGAGATGAATGTATGTGTAGTGCATATTTGACTGAAAGAATGCATTAGTAGTGTATGGTAAATGTATAAGTGCAGAACTATGAGGAAGTGCTGCAGCATCACACAGTAAGTTCTTTAGCTGCAGTGTGCTGTGGTACTTCCGAAGCATAGGTATGCAACATATGTACATAAATATGTTGCAAGTCTATGCTTCCCTCTGCACTGCTGCTTAAACAGCAGCCATGTGGTGACACAGGCACCCTTGCACCATGGTGCAAGGATATCTGTGTCGTGTGGAGTTTGTTTTTGTGCAGGAAGACACATCTTCCAGCACAAAAACAACCAGTAAAGGGATTTTTATCCTTCAATGTATGCTGAGCATTGTAGCATATATTGAAAGAGAAAAAATGAGGAGAAATTAAAACAAATCTCCTTGTTGTGCCTTGCTACACCAATTGGAGGATGGTGCATCATTCACACACATGTCCAGATTTATTATTTCTGATAAATCTGGAGATGTGTCTTGTTCTATGAATGTTCTGTGCAATCACGCACAGCAACACCTAAAGAACACTCTTTCAACACAAAGGGGCCGATTCCGATAGCTGGTCGGACGGCTGTCCATAGCCTTACCGTGCGACCGACACGTACCCGGAGCCGGTCCGTCTTGTAGAGTAAGTACGATGCGCATAACTGCCAAAAACACGACCGACACATAGGCTGTGAATCAAGCCGTAACTCCCAAAGAGGAACCGTGTCGCCCCGAAGCAGTATCCATAGCAGTTTCCGGAATGACAAGTACGATGCGTGCTTCCTACGCGCCAGACGGTTCGTCACGTACGGCACGTCACAGCATCCGGAAAACAAGCATATCAGCTACGATTCGCGCCACAAATCAATACACGGCTACGAGACAGACCAGCTTGCACTGGTACGAGACGGAGCAACAAGCAGCGTGCACGACACGAACACATCATGAATCCCATCGTGCAGGTCATACCAGTAATCTACATCTATGACCGGCTCAAGGACCGACGCCGACGGCATAGGCGGTAAGTCAGACACCTACCACTTAAACAAACGAAACATACCCGAAAAATGGCACACACACACAGGGGATCCATATCCTGGCCACTAACAACTGCACACCATAGGGGCGCATGGCCAGCACCACTAACACCCCCACCCATAGGGGGCCTGTTGCCCATCACTACTGCCACCCCCACCCATAGGGACTATGTTGCCCATCACCACTGCCACCCCCACTCACAGGGCTTATGTTGCCTATCACCCCTGCCACCCCCACCCATAGGGACTATGTTGCCCATCACCCCTGCCACCCCCACTCACAGGGGACCTGTTGCACATCACCCCTGCCACCCCCACTCACAGGGGACCTGTTGCCCATCACCCCTGCCACCCCCACCCCTAGGGACTATGTTGACCATCACCCCTGCCACCCCCATTCACAGGAGACCTGTTGCTCATCACCCCTGCCACCCCCACTCACAGGGGACCTGTTGCTCATCACCCCTGCCACCCCCACCCATAGGGACTATGTTGCCCATCACCCCTGCCACCCACACCCCTAGTGCTTTTGTTGCCCATCACCCCTGCCACCCCCACTCACAGGGCTTATGTTGCCCATCAGCCCTGCCACCCCCACCCATAGGGACTATGTTGCCCATCACCCCTGCCACCCCCACTCACAGGGGACCTGTTGCCCATCACCCATGCCACCCCCACCCATAGGGACTATGTTGCTCATCACCCCTGCCACCCCCACTCACAGGGGACCTGTTGCCCATCACCCCTACCACTCCCACCCATAGGGACTATGTTGCCCATCACCCCTGCCACCCACACCCCTCGTGCTTATGTTGCCCATCACCCCTGCCACCCCCACTCATAGGGACTATGTTGCCCATCACCCCTGCCACCCCCACTCACAGGGGACCTGTTGCCCATCACCCCTGCCACCCCCACTCACAGGGGACCTGTTGCCCATCACCCCTGCCACCCCCACCCATAGGGACTATGTTGCCCATCACCCCTGCCACCCACACCCCTAGTGCTTATGTTGCCCATCACCCCTGCCACCCCCACCCGTAGGGACTATGTTGCCCATCACCCCTGCCACCCACACCCCTAGTGCGTATGTTGCCCATCACCCCTACCACCCCCACTCACAGGGCTTATGTTGCCCATCACCCATGCCACACCCACTCACAGGGCTTATGTTGCTCATCACCCCTGCCACCCCCACCCATAGGGACTATGTTGCCCATCACCCCTGCCACCCCCACTCACAGGGGACCTTTTGACCATCACCCCTGCCACCCCCACCCATAGGGACTATGTTGCCCATCACCCCTGCCACCCACACCCCTAGTGCTTCTGTTGCCCATCACCCCTGCCAGCCCCACTCACAGGGGACCTGTTGCCCATCAGCACTGCCAACCACACCCATAGTATGGGTGATGTGCAACACATCCAGCATAGGCAAACATCAGGTATGTCTGCAAAATACATCCCCCATGACATCATGACAACAGTGTGTAGTCTGTGACAAATGCCCACAACAGTGATTATGGCCACGAGCATACAATGTAAGGAACAGCACATGTGTGACCAGCACATGAGTGTGACATACATGAGGCAAGCATCACCATAGCACGGTGCCAATGAAAAAAGAACACCCCCTCACTGTGTAGAACAAAAGTTAAGTGTCGGCTTCCAAACTGCAGCAGATGTTGAGCATTGTGGTGATGGGGTCAAAACCCCCCCTCATCACAGTGTCATCATGGTCAAAGCTGCAAATAACAAACAGCATGTATGAACCCTGCTCCCAACACATTAAACACTTCCGGGGTGAAGTAGTGTTTCTGTCCCTTTCCCACAGAGATGTGGTGAGGCTAACATTGCTGTGAAAACATAACACACTCTAGGCCATGTGCAGACAGGCACCACACATGGGGGATGACAATGCATACAGTGTACCATGACACAAGAGCAGAAGTGACAATCACAAAGCATACACACATCTCGAAAATAGACACACTAACCAAAACAACCTGTGTAGACTGTAGGTGTCAGCTCACAAACTCCCATTCCATGCCAGCAATGGCACCTAACAACCAGGATGAATGTGCACAATGATGTGATATGACTCACAGTGACAGCAGGGAAAATCACAGAAACATCATCCAGACAATGGCCCACGACAGCAATACCAATGCACTGATGCAGATACACAATCACAAACAGGCAACCTCACACTGCACATCTGACACAACATGTGTGTGTGTGTGTGTCTCAGTATCCCCAGGCAACTACACAACACATGAGGGGGGTTGAACCACAGTGACACAGATGTGGACACAGTGCCATACAAACGTAAACCATCATTGGTACACCCGCAGTGGGCAATCAGGCTTTGGGAGATGAGAGGAAGCACAACAGACACATGTGACACAAGCTGGAATGAACACCAACTAACACAGCAAGAGACTGACACACAACACCACTACCCCCAGGGAACAGACAGTGGGGTGACACAAGCATGCATGACACCTCCACTGTGATGACAAAGGCAGATGTCGTACAAACTGGGAAACCCAGACATGTGTCCTGTGCCACAAACGTACATCACACATACACAAACAGAAATCCCTCAGCATGGCCCCTCATCCATGGACAAACGGGAGCTAGGGGACCATCCATGCAAATATTCACATCAGTCCACCACCAACAACACACACCTGAACTGCAGCAATGTGTATCTGTGAAGTCCACATGGACAGGTGACATTGCACATGCACCCATGACAAACACAGGAATGTTGCCAGGAACTAAGGTGCACACACACATCACACAAGGACTGTTTACAACCCTGGGGAATGACAGACACACTGCACAGTATGGGGTACATGGCCATGGCCATGACCTCAAAGGTCATGTAACCTTCAGAATCCCTGCAACAGTCCCAGGACTATGCAGATGCCAAGGAGGAACACAAGGCACCCATGCTGACACCTGCCAGCATCGCTGCCGTGAACCCAACAAGTGGGAGCAGTCACACACACATACAAAAGTCTCAATCACTGAAAACTACCACCTAGGGACAACTACATGATATTGCGAACAAACAAGTGCCTTGAGGAACCCTGACTGTGTCCCATCTGTGTCTGACAACATCATCAACACTCAGAACTGACAAATCACAATGATGATACAACAATTAACAGTAGTGTGTCATACACCCACACATCGAGTAGCCCATTGGAAAAGTAGTGGGATGAACCCAGTACCACTCAGCAAGCATCAACAACAGGAACATATCAAGGGAACCCTGTCTGTGTATGAACAGGGATGTGGACACACACACATGCATATACAACACACACCATGGGCCCAGGCCATGTCACTGGACAACACACTAACTTGAGGGGACACAACTCCTGTGGGAGCCCAGCTGTGCCAAACATATTCACCGCAAGTCCCACTCACGTCAGCAGAACACTTGGTCAGTCAGCCATCAGTTACCTGCACAATGAAGGCTCTGGTCACAACATCCTGGGTATGGGAGTCTCCCCTAAGTCATCTGCACATTCCCAAAACATATGTCTAGCAAGTTGCACAGAGGACCCAGTTGCTCCTATTACAATGATGCACACACATGTAGGGCCTGTAGTTATAAGCACGAAGTATGTGGAAGTGACAATTTGGACAATGGGAAGCACATCATATGTGCAGGGGTGCAAGCCACAGATGTAACCATGCCAATGAAATACTCACAGAGAGATGTACACAAATAGTTGATCCTGACACACCCAGGTAGCTGCAAAGGATGACATGGATACCCACCAGAATAGGATACATATCTCATGGACCACAGGGAGTAGCTCACATCAACACATCAGTATGCAACAGTGTAAACCAAGTATTACAGGTGCAAGGGCATGTAAAACAACATCAACATGATGTACAGCTAAATCAAGTTCACAGGGACAAAGTAAAAAGCTTTATTCAGCATATGAAAAGCGAAACGTCTGTTCCAACAAAAGGCCAATGGCCAGTCCATGTCCAAATGACAAGGAGTGAACTAGAGTGACAAATTCAGTATATGAAATGCTAAACGTCTGTGCAACCAAAAGGCCAATGGCCAGTCCATGTCAAAATGCCAAGGAGTGAACTAGAGTGACAACTGTCACAACTTGCTTGCCTGCACTGCTAAGGACCGGGGTCATCCCCTCGGAGGGCCATACATGGGGGCAGGCCAGGCACCGCAGGGACAGGATCAGGGCGCAGCAGAAGGAGGCAGTGAAGAGGTGGGGATACAGGCAAGACACTTGAAACTGCAGTGGAGCTGACTGAAGTGGTGGGTGCTGTCACAACTGTGGGGCACAAGTCAGATGGGGTGGGTGCCGGCACAACTCCAGTGGGCAGGTCAGATGGAGTGGATTGGCTCACCACTGCAGTGCCCAAGTCAGACGGGGTGGTCGTGGACTACAAAGCAGTGCCTACATCCATGGGAGCGGAATGGGGGACAGGTGAGGTCGGCAGGGCGGGGGGACACGGTCCCCACATCAGTGGCACCAACTGTCTGACCAGGTGTGGAGGAGCAAGTGCTAGGGGGGATGGCCTTAGCATTTTGGGGATGGTGTATCTGTGTGTGGGGGAACCCGGGGCAGGGAGTGGCGGGGGAACCTCTGGAGTGGTAGCCTGGGGGATGGAGGATGGAGACTTTGCCTTGGACCTGCGTGGTGTTCTTGCTTTTCCTGCGCTGGGGGACTTGCGGTTGGGCGTCTCGGTCTGACTGCGCCTGGGGGAGGGTGTCCGGGTGTGAGGGGCACTCCCTTCTGTGTGTGGGGACTTCCTCTTCCCCTTGTAATCAGGATCTGCAGGGTCGGTGGGGAAGAGGCCAATGTCACAGAGGAAGAGCTTCTGGGGGGATGGGGTTGCAGGTGAGGCAAGGGAAGGGGGCTGGGAGGGAGAGGTCTCGGAGGACTGTGGAGTGGTTGTGGATGACTGTGTGTGTGTCAGCAAACAAGCCCCTGTGAGTGTGGAATCAGTCCCCTGCGCTTGCTTGTGTGCACGTCTAGCCCTTGGTTTGGGGGTTTCTGTGCTTGAGACAGGTAGGGTGCTAGGAATCGTGGGAGGTGCAGAGGTAGGTGGGGTGTGGGACTGTTGGAGGAGGGACACTGCTGCCATCAGGGAGGAGGCCACGGACTGGTTGGTCCTCTGTAGGGCAGACATGCCTGAGGAAATTCCCTCCATGAATGACACCAGTTGTGTCAACAGACCTGTGTGTGCATGGAGGACCTTCAACATCGACGTCTGCCCTACATGGATCTGTCTAAGTAGGTCCACAGACTCCTCACTCAGGGCAGCAGGGGACACAGGGGCAAAGGGTGCGGTGCCTGGCACAAAGGAGACATGGGAGCCCACAGGGAACTCTGGGATGGGAGCCGATGGGAGGGGGGTGGTGGTGGTGGCGGAGACAGCCTCAGTAGCTGGTGTTTGGTGGCTGCTGACACCCGCCTCCACAGGGGAGTCATCCTCAGAGCTGCTGTGGCCTTCAGCTGGGGGGGATGGTGCTGACAACTCATCTGTGTGGCTCAACTCACCCTCCGTGCCACTGGGTCCACCTGACTCCTCTCCTTCTGTCCCTGTAAGGCTCTGTGGCTCCTCCTGGTCCGTGGAGCTGTCCCCTCCTGTGGCCGTGGATGTCGCTGGATAGGAATAGGAAGTAAGAGAACAACATCAGTCACCTGCACCGACTGCACACACCACAGTGAGTACATCACATCACAGGGCAAGCCCTGGCATCATCAGTTGAACACAGCTCAAAGTGCCAACACTGTTTAGGATGAGACAAATGTAATTCTCAACATCAAACATGACACACATATCCCTCCTTGACTTTCACACACATGTCCGTTGCATGTTGGATGCTAACATACCAATGTGCCAACATGCACCACCCACACATTAGTTGTACATGCAAGTGAACATGTAGGAGTATGTCACTAGACACACAGCACATCTCTTGCGACTGACTCAGTACAGATGTCTGGATGAAGGGATGGGCAGAGACTCATTTCACATGCTTGGGATGCATGCCAGCAACACACACTATGATGTACTCATATCCTGATGGGCAAGGCCACAATGGGATGCATGGTGCACACTTGAACACAACGCAGTCTCACTCATAGCATGTTCAATGCCATGGCATTGGGATGCCCTGAAAGTCAGTCAACACTCCTGTCACAGGGGCAGGGCATCCAGACAACAACAATATGCACTAACTCACAATCCTAGCTCAGGGGTAAATATGACTCTGCAGATGAACGGCGCACTTGCCCATCCCATGCAAACAACATATCCAGGACCCAGAAGACCCTACATCATGCAAATCATTCATATGAGTCTCATCAAACACAAATAGATGTACATTAACACATCACAGTCTGCCATGCATGTAACCCAGCTGAATGAGGGACACAGTTGCATACACCATTATGCGCTGTCAGATGATCACACACCTATATGTTACACAGGTCTTGTCTCCCACAGTCACATTGCAGATGTCATGCTGACCCTCTGAATCATGGACACCCCAGTTGTTCGTAGCAACAAGCCACACCCTAATGACACAGAGGCACACACCTGAGGGCACATGTCACTAAGCACAACCTGCAATTTCATACACAGGAGTGGGATTACAGAGTGTTTCTGAATGCCCTTGAGGGGGCATGACTGGGCAGGACTAAGTGAAACAGTGTTTTGCCCCAGACAGTAGTCAGGTGGCTAAGCAATTGTGACATACTTGATATACATACTCCTGATGACCAAAAATTGGAGTCCCCTGCTGCATGGTTTTGTTTTGAATACCCCAGAAACATGTTGCGAGTCAGACCAGCAATTGGTACACATCTCAATGGCACACACAGTTCACATGTCAGATCTCAGGCATTGTGTAAACAATAGACCCACCCATGAAACACACAACAGAGTCACGGGAACTGATGCTGACTGGTACCTGAAACATAGCTGACTGCAGGGACACAGTGCCCTAGTGATACAAGCAACAGACTGTAGGGGCCACACCTGTAGAACAGATGAGGAGGGTGCATCACACAGATGAGGGACCTGATTTTAGGACTACAAGACCTACGTAATGTGAAAGTGTGACCCGGACAAAAGACTGCTATTTGCATGTCAGACATAGTACACAAATCAGGCATGGACCTACCCCCTTCCTGCTGCTGTCTGGCCTTCAGCTGCCTATCCAGGTCCGGGAAGACCACCGCCAGTATCTGGAGCATGTGGGGAGTCAGGGTCCGGTGTCTGCCCCTCCTGCGTGGAGGTGACAGCTTCAGCTGGACTCTAGCTATCCTCCGGGTCCAGCCCCGAAGGTCCTGCCACCTCTTCTGGCAGTTGCGGATGCGGCGCTTGTAGACCCCCACAGACCGAACAGCCCGGGCGATGGTCAGCAAGATCTCCTGCTTCTGGTGGGCATCAACCTGTGAGGATGACAAAGTGAAAAGTACATTAACTTACATGCCCCACATTTGTGCAGCACACAATTGGATATACATGTCATGATCACAAAGGGAAATAAATTACACAGGTAGAGCAACCATGGGGGATGAAAACTCACATACATGTCTGACATGTTAACAATGTCTGGATAGTTTAAGCTTGCAACAATGCACTTTAGCAGCAGGAAAACTATTCATTACATGTACCTACACACTTTGGTGGATGAAAGTAGTCAGTGAGAATGCTTGCCACTGGTGTACACACTGCTAGTACTGCTAGTCAGACAACATGCATAATTAGGAATGCAGTGGACAGCACACTCACCTGCTCCCCTGGTGTCCCATAGAGCTTTCTGTACTCTGGAAGGAACCTGTCCAGCAGGGCCTGGTTCTCCTCCTCAGTGAAGGCTGGGGCCCTCTCCAGTGTACGTGTCATAGCAGGAGCCAGAGGATGCATAGACAGCAGCAGTGGTAGCAGGGATGTGGTCCAGTAGGATGTAGTGCAGGCAAGTGAGCTCCCTGGGGGCCAGCCAGCCTTATATCTGTGCTGCAGAGGCAGACTCTGTGCCATGTGTCCCAAGTGATAGGTCCAACACGGTTACATCCTATGAATCTGGCCAATCCATTAAAAGTACGACTCGTACACGCCTTCCGCATCGTTCAAATCTTCACCTTCATGGGACACTTGAACCTGCAACATTGTTGTAGGCATCCAACTGAATTTCCAGTGCACAACTCGTACAAGTTTTAAATCCGCATCCGTCTCCATGACAGTCCTGAGCCAATGGGTGCGCCCGGCTCATTCAACTGACTGTACAACGCGTATTTTGAATATACAAATGCACCCGTCTCCATACTATTCACTGGCCAAGGCATACGCCTGTCTCGGACCATGCCTGTCCGACACGTATGCATGATAGTCACCCGCGTCAGACCTCATTGCATTCAATGACAAGGCGTACGCACGGCTCAGCCATGACTGGTGCATTGCGTACGCATTGTCACCCGCGTCGGACCCCATTGCATTCAATGACAAGGCATACGCGCGGCTCGGTCATGACCCGTGCAATGCGTACGCATTGTCACCCGCGTCGGACCCCATTGCATTCAAGGACAAGGCGTACGCACGGCACGGTCATGACCCGTACAATGCGTACGCATTGTCACACGTGTTGGACCTCATAAGTGTGACTATTATACGGATGTAACACACATATACTGGCCATGGACACCTGCACACACCTGCCACACTATAGCATTGGCCACACAGTGTCCCATGGCATGTGAGGCTGCATTCCCTGGGTGTTTGAGGGGGCCACAGCTGATTTTGTTTGTCTGGCACTTTGTGCAGCCACTCCCAGGCTGCTATCTTGTACATGGGGGCAGAGTCCTTTGTGGGTTGTACACATTAGCACTGTGATGTGCAATTGGACAGTAATGGGCATGAGTGAAGGCCAGTGTCAGGTTGGATATGTTTCAGACATGTCACATACACCCTGAGTCCTGGGGGTGATGGCATGTACATCACAGTGAGACCTGTAGTCCCAATACTGATGTTCACCCACAGTCTGTGTGCATGTTGTGCCTCAGATGTGTCTGATCACATGTTACCAATGGGTGACAGTCTAGGGCCGGCAGGAACAACAGCGGCCACTATCTGTGGGACTTACGCTTGCCTTATGGTGTGTACGTGCTACGCCATGTCCATTGCTGTGTTGATGTGGCAATACAGGGACCCTGGGTTTCTGCATGGCAATGATCTGTGATGCCTGGGAGACATGAGTCCTCATTTGTCACTGGGGTGGTTATTTTTAACATTGCAGCAGCACATAGGTTGGGTGACACAGCCAGATGATTAGCCCATTGCATTACATGACACTCATGTGGACATGTGGAATTGAGATGTGAGGTGCTGGTCTTGTAGGTGACATATGTGTCCATGCACACACCTCAGTACATTGTGTAATGTCATGAACTAGCATGTGATAGTGATCGTGGTCATGGCCACATGGGTGGATGTACTGACAATCTATGCAGGAACGCGACAGCATCAGACGGTACAGCTTCACCAGGCCACTGATTGAGGAGTTGGCGGAGCAGTTGGTGTCACATCTGCTACCTGGCCGGACATACCCTACAGCACTGACCCCAGAGGTGAAGGTGATGGCAGCCCTGCACTTCTTTGCTACCGGTACCTTCCAGTACACTGTGGCTACTGCTGGTGGTATGTTGCAAACAATGTTTAGTTGGGTGCTACGTGATGTCTTGGAGGGGATGTTGCAATTCCTCGACCTGTATATCAATTTCCAGAGCCAAGATGAACTCCCTGAAATTAAGGATGCCTGTTATACACTGGGGAGGATGCCAAACGTCATTGGATCCTTTGACGGGACACATGTTGCCCTGATACCACAACAGGCACATGAGCAGGCATACCAGAACAGGAAACACTACCATTCGATCAATGCACTGGTGGTCTGTCTTGCTGACATGTTGATCACACATGTGTGTGCACGGTTCCCTGGTTCGGCGCACGATGCCTACATTATGAGGAGTAGTCACATTGCAACGCTGATGTCACAGATGCCCGCTCAGCGTGCCTGGCTTGTCGGTGTGTACTGACTGTCTCTCATTGTGTGTGTTTGTCAGTGTTGTATTCCTCACTCAGCTACTTGTTCATTTTTGTGTGTGTAGGTGACTCTGGATACCCCAACATGCCGTGGTTGCTGACACCCCTCAGGAACCCTGTGACACCAGCCGAGATGCGCTACAATGAGGCACATGCTCGGAGCAGGAGGGTGATTGAGCGGACATTCGGCCTCCTGAAAAGCCACTTTCGCTGCCTGGACAAGACCGGAAGGGGCCCTCCCATAGGAGCCGGCAAAGATTTGCAAAATAATACTGGTCTGCTGCATGCTACACAACATGGCGGTGCGGAAGGAGGTGCCTCTCATCCAGGTTGACAATGATAACGACCAACGTCCGGCACCTGTGGAGGATCCCGGCCTGGGCCAAGATGCCAGTGATGATGAAGATGATGGTGGCGTCCGCTCCCAGCTCATCAACAACTTCTTCACCTGAATGTGAGTTTCCAGTGTTGTTAAGTGCATGTATGGAGGTAGCCTGGAATGTGTTGAACCAGCTCTGTTGCTGTCTGAGTGTGTCTGTGTGCCACTTGACTGGATGCGTGCTGTGATTTGTCCATTCAGGTGGTGTTTACTCCACAATAGGGTAGTACTGCTAACTAGTGTTTGTGTATGTGTTTTGCAACATATTTTGTGCATGTGTATTGCATTTCTCTCCTGTTCGTCTGTGCTTTTGACTGTATCTTGTCTGTCCTTCCCAGGGTCCTTTGCCTGTTGTGTGTTCAACACTGACTCCCAACACCCAGAAGCCAACACCAGTGTGGAAGTTGACAATTCCCATCAACTGATGTACCACACATCCCTGGACTTCCATTCTCCAACACATTGTGAGCGTGTGTCCACTGTTCCGTAAAATTACCGTGCAACTAGTGTGGAATAAACGTGTTGCTGATGTGTTATGAACCTCTGCTACGCTTTGTTATGTGCGTTGTCTGTCTTCCCACATCTGAGTGACATCTGCTTACCTCACCTGTGGACTTGTTACCACTGACTGGGGTTGGTGTTGTGTCTGTGCATGCCAATGTATTTCAGGTCAACATCATTGTGTGTTATGAGTAACATGGCCATGGTGAGTATGTTTTGTGTTGCCATAGTGGTGTGTCTCCCTCACATGTGTCACATCCCCATGACTCACCTTACGTTGGTCACATTGTTGCAGTATTTGGCATGCACTGTGTTGTGTAGCAGATCGACTTCGCCCTGAACATGACAAGTTGGAATCACAACAGAGGCATGTATGGTGTACTGGCGAGTTTATTTACAAACATGTGTGAGTGAAGTGCACAGGATGGTGGGTGCTGTACAGTGGTTTGGGAATCCAAAGTTCACATTGGAGTTGGAAGTGCTGGTAGATGAAATGTCCAGAGTAAAGTCCACAGTCGTCTGCTACATTGGCCCAACATGAACCCTCCATGTCATGTGGGCGAGTTGTGTGCGAATGGACAAGGTGAACGGGTTTCGCACAAAGAACATTGTCCAGAACAGGTTTGGAGGCCCTGGGGCATGTGCTGGGACATCTGCCTCTCACATGTCCTTCTTCGGATGACCTCTCTTCTTCCGGGGAGGGATCTTCATGTGCAGGCCTCTGCAGTGCAGGGGACTCTCCGCCAGAGTCCTCCTCCCTCCCTGTGGCGCTGGCAGATGGTGTTGCAACAGATGTTGTGGGCACACAGGGGGGTGGGGACAGGTTGGTGTTGATCTGGCAGAGGCATTGTAGTATGTCCAGATGCACCGCAGTTAGGGCATCCCACTTTGCCTCCATGCGGCCATGGTGGGCGACCTGCTTGTGTTGCATGTCCTTGAGGATCCCCACTACCTGGCCAAATCCTCCGGTGCTATCCTGGTACGCATCTAAGATGCGTGCCAGTTGGGGGTCATCATGCAGTCCAGACCCCTCTGCAAGGCGTGCCCTGTGCCTCCCACCCCTCCCAGCACCCCTCTCCACACGGGTAGGACCAGCGGCAGTACACACAGGTGACACTGGGACCCCTTGGGTGGTGTTGCTGGTGGTGTTGGCTGTAGCTTCCGGGGGGTCCTGTGTCCCTGTTCTGTGGGTGTTGATTGTCCTTGGTGTGTCCGTGTTGAAGGGGGTACCCTGTCGGTGTCCAGATGCTGGAGGTGTGGGTACAGGGGGGGCAAATGTTGCTGCTGCTGGTGGTGCATGATGGCTCACACCGGAGGGGCCAGGTTGGTCGTCGTCATCCGAAGAGGACAGTGAGAGAGTCAGACCAGAGAGCTCAGTGTCCACCAGAGTCTGGGTCTGGGTATCCTCGTCATTTGGCGCTGGGTGCCCAGGACGACCTGTGTTTGGAAGAGACACACAATGTGATTTATGTTTCTACATGCATCATTGGTTCACAAACATGACATTTTCTACTTTTCATACAGATGCCTGCCTGTACACTGCTTTTTCCCAGCTTGTCACAGACAGAGTTTGATCTTGTTGTTGGCCATTTGCCAGCATGGCCTTGTGCTCCCCACAACAGAGCCCAGTGACAGACATCTTGTCAGTCCCTTCCCACTCCCTGTGAGGCGAGTATGGTTCAGGTTGATTTTGCAGGGCCATGTGGGTGGGTGTAGGTTGTCTGTGACAGCGAGTCCCATCATACTCTTGGCTACACCCCCCTTCCCAGCATGCCCATGCTTCCTCCCTCTTGACTCTGCTTCCCTGTGGGGAGGTGTGACATCAATGGCAAGATGGCTGAATGTGAAATGCTGGTGTTTGTTTGGCTACAAGTCCCAAGTGAGCCCCTGTGCTCCACACAGCAGCACCCAGTACGGGGTATCTTTTGATGATATTTCAATGAGGTGTGTGTCAATGCATTGTACCCGGTGAGTTGTATAGAGTTTGTGTTGGAGGGTGTCTCCCCATGCTGATTAGTATGGTCAGGGCTGTCAGTCCTACTTCCCATCATGAAACGTGCTTCCATTGTAGGGCGCGCGAGTTGTCTTTCAGGATGTCAGTCAGTGGTGTCCTGCTTCTGATTTGCACACAAGCCTTAGCAGGGCCTTGTGCTCCCCACAGCAGGAGGCAGTGTCAGCTATCTTGTCAGTCATTTTCCACTCCCTGTGATGTGGGCATGTTTCAGAGGGGTCTTGATGGGCCAATCAGGAGGGGGAGCATTATCTGTGACTACAGGCCCCATCATGCTTTTGTCTACACTCACTTCACCTGCATCCCCACTATTCTTGGCAGTCAGCTGCACTGTGAGGTGGTGTGTTTGTGGTGGCAAACTGTCTGGATGGGTGTATTTGGCTTAGTGCCACTGGCTTGCACAATTTGTTTGTAGGTTGGTGCATGTCAGGACACAGTCCCCAGTCACTATGAGATGGCAGGTATTGTGTTTGTGTGACTGGCATGCACATCTTGGGTTCATTATCTATTGGTTAGTGTAGCTTTGCTTGGGGTGCATGCTTTCACTGTCCCCTTGCCACACATTCTTGGGTATGTTGTTTGTGTACTCACCAGTCTCTGGGATGTCTATTAGGCCATGGACGCTCTCTGGTGGTAGGATGTCTCGCACCTTCTCCTCCCAGGTCCTGAAGTAGACTGGTTTGGCAGGAGGCCCACCGCTGGTGTGCTGACTCAAGGCGTGATCTTTCTCGATGAGTTTCTTGACCCTCCTGCACACGTCATACCACCGGTTCTGGATATCGTCCTTTGTGCACAATGTTGGTGCTTGTGCGTTCACCTTGTCCACAATCCTCGCCCACATCTTGGTTTTCTGTGAGATGGGAGTCCTTTGAACCAATGTACCAAACAAATGTGGCTCTACTCTGATGATCTCATCTACCAGCACTTCAAACTCACTATCTGTGAACTTTGGATTCTTCTTTGGAGGCATGGTGATTAGTGGTGGTGGTGGGGGAAGTGTGTGTGAGGGTGCAAGTGATGTTGGGTTGTTACTGTGTGTATGTGTGTGTGCTTTTGTGTGAGGTGCTGATGGTGTGTGAGTTGTGTGATGGATGAGTTGTGAGTGTGTCTGTGGTTTCTGTGTACTGGTGTTTGCTGCTGGCTGTGTCTCCTGTTTGCAAGGGATGATGGTAGTGATTGTAGTCCTTTATATAGTTGGAGTTGTGGGTGTGTCTTTCTCCAATACATTTTTTTAGGGTATTTATTGGCTTAGTCATTGCTTGTGTGGTCCTTTTTTTGTGTTTTTTCGTTTGTGATTTGTAGGCATGAAGGAGTCGTTCATGTGACGAAAACGGACGCTGCTGTTGTCTCGTGCGGGCTTCTCTGCCTCGTTCACGCTGCCTGTCTTCTGTGTTTGGTACGCGTCGTTCGCGGCTGCCTCTTTTGCTTGTGTGCTGGGTTGTCTGTGGGTGTCGGTCCTGCGGCTTGGTCTCCGTGCGAGTCGGTCTAGTTTTACACGCATTGCATTGTACTGCGCTAATCGTACATCTCGCGGGTACGGGTCGGTCGGGTTGATTCCGGGTTTGTGTCGGTCGGTGAAAATCGCTTCGGTTTTCCGGCCTAATCACTATTTTCCCCCGGCTCGGTCGTACGGCTTGTATTCCGTACGTGTCGGTTGTAATTCACTCGCGTTGCATCGTACTGCACGGGTCGAACGGCGCTGGTCCGTGCCGGTCGGTATTCAGTCCTGGTCCGTGTCGGTCGGTTCGTTTTGCGGACGGAATCGGAATCGGCCCAAAGTCGTGTGTATGATGAAGTTGTATTTATATGGAGAAGAAAAGGTACACAGAGTCCCTTTTCATCTCTTTGTAAATATTAAAGAGTGTCTTGCGCTATAAGTATGTTACAAAAAGTGACATATTTTTGGCATAGTATGCTTCTAAAATTGCCCTATAAGTGCTTAGGGATTGGCAGACTATTATAATAAGAACATTTTGGTAGTACATTGTTTTAAAAATTGCACGAGAATGATAGGAGCTAAGCACGGACTATTGTCTCCAAAGATGCTCAAAGAAGAATGATTGAAAAGATTGCGGTCCTTCAATAGGTAGAATGGGAAATATTATGAACCAGTCAAATCTTTTTTTTTTCAGGTCACATGATATCCTATGACAAGGAGATTCCAAACCTACATAGATTTAAACTTGCTGTTTTGAAGACTGTATTAATACTTTAATGCTTTTTACAGATATTTTTGCAAAGTATATAAAGACATTTTCTTGTACTACGGTTAATGGCTAGGCCGATCCTTAACTATATGAGTAATAAGCAGAGTAATTTCAGTACTGCAAAGAGAGAACAGGATAAATTTATACTTACGTTTTGGCAAACCATGTCCCATTTTATACCTCTCTCCAATGCAAGTCTTTGACACTTTCTGCCTATATCTGGTGGGTTACTTGGCCACAGGGACACTCAGTATTCATGTTAACTTTATCCTGTAACTTAAAACGCACACTGAGCATCTTTCCAGACATATCTACTCCACCCATCTCTCCTTTCTTCACCAGTGTGGAAACACAGCCCATTGTGCATATTAATACTTAGTTAAACTTACCTTCACATCAATTGAAAAAAATTGCAACACAATTTTTTCATTTTTTTTATAATTTAAATTCCTGAAAATTTCAGATGTTAGAATAAGTATCTGTGAAAGAGAAAAAAAATAAAGTTATAATATATAATAATATATTTTTCACAACACAACATAATTTTAACTTTTTGTTAAATTATTTTCTTTGCCTTTTATGCTGTTCTCAGAATAAATTGAATTTCACTACTAACAGTGATTTCAATCATACTCATCACATAACAGCGGGGAAAAAACAATCAATTAGATTGTTTTTTAAAAAAAAACTCTATCTAACATATTTATCATATATCCAACTTTTTTTGAATAGTCCACAAAAACGAAATCCTCAATAACAAACCATACAATACAAATCACCCATATGTAAAATGCTTTCTTCTAAGAGAAATTTCTTACTTGAATATGTAAGAAATCAAATAATACGATAAACTATTACTCATACATCATCAATAACAAACCATTTCATTCAAATCACACATATATTTAAAATGGTTCCTTCTAAGCGAAATTTTTTACTTGAATCTGAAAGTACTCAAATAATGAGTCAATAAAGAATTCTTTTTATAATTTCTGTACACTGTAAATGAGGTTTTAAAAAATATATGCTGTGAGAATGTGCAACAAAAAGTCCATAATTCAAATGTATACCTTTCCTCAGGGCCAAAAGGTATTGCTGAAATCCTTTAAACTGAAATTATCCAATAGTAATCATATTAAGACATTTTAACATATTCCTAATACACTGAATTATGTTCCTAAAACTTTGGCTTTAAAACTATTAGGTAGGAATTTGGTAATTGGCGAGGCAAGCATTGTTCAAAATCCGATTAAGCATCATTAAAATATGTCCATCCATTATCACATTTTAAATACGCAGTGTAATGTCCAGATGTTGTAGAAGGACCATCATGGAGAATTATTGCTACTGCTACAAAAGTTCTTCCTGAAATTGATCATTGACTTGCTACAAATCTTTTTATCAAAGTTTCCAATCTTCTTCCATCAGCTGTACAACGTTGCATCATTAAAATTATATATTGTCCATATCTTTGTATAAATAATGTTGATAACATTTCTGAGTTGCATTGGCTACAGTCCATGTTCTGATTTGCTGATTTAACTAGTTTATTGAAAGACACTGATTTACAGTCTGGTAATGTCAAATATATAAATCTTTCAGTGTCTCTGTCAGTGCTACATGTGAACATACAATTTTCACATTGATGTTCCCATTTATTACGAAGGCCAAAAAGATTTTCAATTTCTATGCCTTTATTTTCCAATACGGTAAGCATATACATTAGAAATTCCTGAGCATCTTGTTGGATATTCTGCATAAATTGTGTAGAACCTGAACATATATCCAAAAGATTATGAATATCAGAAACGCTTTGCATTTTAGTTTTATCTGTTCTCAATTTTTCATAAACAGAATGCAACAAGGAACAAAATCTTTTTTCCAGATTCTCCTAAATTTGCTCTTGCAATCTTTCGAGAAAAAAAAAACATTGATCACTACATTAGCATAGCAGTTGATACCAGAAGTATTTTCAAACTGATAACCAACAATCTCTTCTACAGTATCCTTTTTCTTTTTACTTGCAATCTCAACATTATTATGATTTTTTTCCTTCTCTATAACTTCACTACAGATATTCTTATATATTCTTTTTTGACCTACCACACGCTTTTCAAACACAGGATATTGCCCTAAATGGGGAGCATACACTCTTCTTAACCTATTATATTCTTTTACACAGTTTCGATCTGCAGTAATCTTTGACTCATCAAAATCAATCAAAAACAAACCAGATAAACTTCTGACTCGCGACAAAGCAACATATGCCATACCCACTTTAAACACGGTACCTCCAATGTTCACCAAAGCACTGTCTACACTTAATCCTTGAGATTTATGAATAGTCACTGCACATGCCAAAGAAAGAGGAAACTGTTTTCTACGTACATACAAATCTTTACCAAGCAAAAAACGAGCAGAACAACGAGCAATTTGTTTCACTTCTTCAATCTGATCAAATTAATTTTTTAAACATTCAATTCCATCTTTTTTTTGATAATTCACAAAATCAACAACTTTTCCCATTGCTCCATTCACTAACCCTTTTTCAACATCCAAATTATGCCGCAAAATAACCCGACAGTTTACACATACATAAAAATTATTTTCTAAACCTGCAGTTTTAGAAATAGATTTTTCTAAAGAATCCAACTTTGTTTTCAATTTGTCCGTCAAAATAATAGTGATTCCTTCATGCTCTATTTTATCAATGGCTTCCATTTTTATTATTTGTTCATTTCATTTTCTAGCTTCAAAAGTTCTTCATTGAAAATAGAGCACTCACGCACTGTTGGCATTAAGCAGATTATAGAATTATTTTCTGCAACTTTTTTATATATTTTTTCAGAAAGTATATTTTCATTTGGAAACAAGTTTGTAAGTAGCCGACTTTGCAAAGCTTATTTGCCATGTTCTGTCAGTACTCCAATTCTTATATCTTGAAGAATACTTCCATATTCAGCATCATTTGCCTGTCGCATATTTTTTGTGAGTTCTTTGTACTCAAAATATGACCAAATGTTAATATTTCCAACACTTCCCAAGGACTTTTTGGTGTCTTCGTGTGTAAGTGTTTTAAATACTGGTTGTCCTTTTACGGGAGTAAGTTGCAGTAGATCTCCAAAAACTATGACATGTTTTCCTCCAAATAACACATCATACTCTGTTTTAAGAACTTGCTGCATTCTTAACTGTACAAAAGCAAGCATTAAGTTTGAGACCATGCTTACCTCATCAATAATCAGAAGTTTCATTTTCTTTAGTAGTCTTGAAACTTCTAAACAAGCTTCTCCAGATAGCTTGTGATATTCCAATTTGTTTTCATGCTCCACAGGTAGCATGAGTAAACGATGCAATGTAATTCCTTTAATGTTGTGTGCTGCCAACCCAGTTGGAGCAGTTACAACACAAGACAAATGTGAGTCCGTTGTTTTCTGTAGATAACTGGTGCTTACTTTAATTAAGAAATGTTTTCCTGTTCCAGCTTGTCCACTCACATACATTCGTATAGGTTGAAATGAGGTGCATGTGCATTCTTTCTTTTCATGAAGAAATCCATGGTCAATCTGCTGTCTCACTTGCTGATATATTTCATTCTGTTCAACATGTAGTTGTTCTTCCAAGTTGGCTAAGTCCATAATATCTTCTTGAACTTGATGCATTGCTGTTTTCACCTCATTCATGGCGGTTGCTGCTTCATTTTCAACAATTAGTTGTCCTAGTGGATCTTGACTCAGTGGAGCAGAGCTTTGACTGTCTTGAGAACTGTCCCTAGCAATCTCAGCTGCAATAGTAGCTTCTTGATCAATTTCATTGTTCAACATTTTCACATAATGTGCAAAAACAGAACATTCTATGGTATCTTTACAAGCATTGAAGGAATCTTCATACCTGTGAAAATCTCCAAGTAATTCCAATTTTGAACGCCACAGTTTGAACAGTTGCAAAAGTGCCAAATAGTAAAATTCCCTTTTATCAAGAGTGTTGCAACTCAGTTTCCTATGATTAATTAAATTTCCTTCCCTTTGTTTCACCAAACATCCTTCGGAACCAATCACTGCATATTTTCCATCATTGATGTTTTCTGTAGTATTCTGTTTAAAAGTGTAGTTTTGCAGCACTTCATAGAGACATATGTTCTCAAGATGATGACTTCTATTTAGATAATATGTGTCCAACATATTTGTTTTCAGAATATCTGTACTTTCTGGTTCATTTAATGCTAAATATTCAATTTCTTGTACAGATTTAATAACTCGATTTCGTCTTGCAGCAAGACCTAGACTCACCAAAATGATTCTTCCAGATTTGGAGTATAAACTTGCAGATGATAACCGATCTGAGTATTCATACGCTCCAATCTCTCAATGGGATAACATCTTCAAACTGAAACTGTATAATTTCTTACTTAGACTCTTCTCGTGAGAAATCTCTTCCCACATTTCTTTTAATTCCATCTTTTCTGATTTTGTAATGTAGGATGTTACATACTGAGCGACAGCAATGGAATTATCTGCTACGTTCTGAATATCCATGTTAGCATTCCACATAGAGAGAATAACCGGATTGTAATCATTTATGTATTTTGATTCATCACATCTTCTCAAATTGTAGGAATTTTTTGGAGACTTTCTAGTGATAGTATGTCTCACTGCTGACATAAAACTGTTTACTCTTCCTTTTGATATTACAGGACGTGGAAATCCAAAACGACATTTGGTATAAAACTTTTCCTTAGACTTGTACTTTCGTCGACAGTATTTTCCACATCGATGACTTTGGAATCGTAAGACTAGTTGTCTTAAATTGTTTTCTTCTGTGCCTTTGGGTATGGCACATGTGGCATATTTTTCAATGAATGACAAAACAGTATCACCAGAATCAAATTTGGGGGCATCTTTGATCCATATGAGCATATGTATATGAGGAGCACCTCGAGCTTGATACTCCTTTCTCCAAAAGAAATTCACAACTTCTCCAAGAGGAGGATTCTTTTTATTACAGATTAAAGACATCATAGCTTCAAATCTATGATTGAAATACCTGCATACATTAACAGGATCCAAAGAGCACAATTCTCCAGGTGTCTTGTATTCAATATTTTTTATATTCAAATTTGCCTCTCGAAGAAATTCAAGTAAATCATCCCAAGCGTATTCCGCACAGCTTAGGGTAAGGAACCACGTAGGAGTTCCTAAGTTCCTTAGCATACATTTAGGTTCTCCATGACGACGGTACCGATACTCATTAGTGCCACGCTGACATGCCATCAGATTAATCAGCTGAGATTCTAAATGATCATCTCTTTGATGTACTTTATCAATAAATTCCTTCGCAGAAACATTTTGAAAATGTACTCCTGTTTTCAATATGTGATTCACTGCATATGAAAGTCCAGACAAGTCACTCTCAAACAAGAGATGAAATATATATGGGATACATTGTCGAAATCTTGGATCTTCTGCATACAATCTTGTTGTGCAATATTCAGATGCAGGAATCTGCACAGGTCATTCATCATATCGTCCACCTTTTCCTGTTTGAAACAACTGCGGAAAACAACGAGCTTCCAAGCTTTCTTCCCATACACTCATGGGACTTCCCTTTGCTTTTTTCATTTGGAATAACTCAATAGTATTCCCCATCACTTCTTTGGAATGAAGTGGATGTACACTGTAATGTTCATAGATTTCTTCACATCTGGACATGTCCACTTTTTCAATTTGTCCACTTAAAGTTTCAGTATCTTCTGCTAAATCTATTTCTTCTTCTCCTACATACACATTTCTATAGTACTCATTATTTTTTATCAGATACAATTTTGCCTTTTACACTTTCCTAACATCCACTAACTCTTGCCAGATTTTCTTATTCTTAGTAGGAACACCATTAACTGGAATAACTAGTGGTTCAGTTTCTACATTCTCTACAACAATAGTTTCAATATTTTTCTTTAAATCTAGAGGTAACTATACAACTCTTCCTTTTAATCCTCTCTGTAAATCTTTAGGAGGCAATTTACCTGTTTTAGGCTCCATACGAACGATAGCCTGAAATGGGTGCACAAATTGAATGAGAATAGACTCATAGGTATTTAAATCTATCAGTTCTGGAGGAATAGCAAGCAACTCTAGATTACTATGAACAGCTCTAGCGGGCCTTTTATTCTCATCTAATTTGTTGTAACAATATTTGCAAATACGCTGGTCAGAACCCAAATCAAAACAATTCTCTACCAACAAATAAGTTGCAAATTCCTTCCACTTATCATTATTCTCTCTTTTACTTTTTAAATACAGATCAACAGTCCTAGTCAGATTTTTATAGTGAGTTCTCCGGCAACAAATACAAGAATAATTTGGCCTTTCACCTGAAATCACCTTAAACTTTGTAATTTGATCTTCAAAATATTTTGTACTACTATGGTCAACATTCTCTTCAACATTTTCTTCTATTAATGTATCAGTTTCTGCACTCTCTTATTCAGGACCAAAGTAACAAACCTCAATTTCATTACAAACCTTCTTCACATCTGATACTGATCCACGCAAAAGAGCACTGTTCAACTCATTTAACATTAGTACTGGACTTTTTGCATAATACAATATTCTGACTAATTTCCGCATTTGAGTATGGTGTACTGCTAACATCCTGAAATGGTGAAAAACACTTTGACATACTTTCCTAGAAAGACAAGCCAGAGAATGAACTTGCAAACCAGTATTTATTCTCACTCTGCAAGGGTCTAGTCCTTGCAATATCTTAATCTTTTGTTTAACAGATTTTTTACTATAGCGCTCGTAAGAGATTGCGTAAAATATCAATAGATTCTTGTCGTACACTACAAATACTACTGCAATCCCAAGTGTACACTGGGGCTTTAGGACGTCTGCCTAGAACTTCATCAGCTATCACTTCTTCTGCATATCTGGGAACTATTTTCTCTTTCTCAATTGGACAACAATTTCTAACCTCATAAGCTCGACCACTGGTATCAACTGCATGCAACAAATCATTGGTCTGTAAATAACCGTCTTCATTAAAGAAAGGCTCAGAACTTGAACTGTGTTTCCATTCACCCAAAAAAAATCACAAAAATTAGTTCTGTTAATTACTCTTTTACTCTTACTTTTGGCCTTCATTAACTTGATTGGTTTATCTAGTGATCGAATTCTGTTTAAAACTAAAATAAATAGTTTCCTTTTTACTGCAAAAGCCTTTTCAACAATGGATTCAATATGCTTCTTCTTTTTATAAAATTGTGCTCTTTTTCTATATTTTTTCATATCTTTCAGCAAATTAAGAACCACTCTTTTGTAAAAACTTTTTTTACGTATTTCTTTGTACTGACTTTCCCTTCTTTTACCATACTTTGAATCTTTTGCATGTAAATTATCTTTTTTTCTTTTCCTGTTATTGATTTTCTTTTGCCTAGTCAAATCATTGTCATTAGTTTGCACATTCCGCACACTGTTTGTAGGCTTTGAAAGTTTTTAATGAATTCCTTGGTTGTCTTACCAGAAGACTTCTTCTTTTTAGCCACAGGATGTTGGTCATCCAATACTTGTTGTTGAATTTTCTTTGAATATTTTTCCTTTTTCTGTCCTTTTCTCTTTCTTGATTTTTCAGGCATGATAACTTTATTTTAATTATGATTAACAATATCTGTAAAAAGTAAACATAAAAAAATGTACTTTAATAAATTTATAAATTATAGTTTTCAATTATTATACAAACACATTCTATATAAAAACCATTTAACCACTTTGTTTTCTCTTCGCTAACTGAAATTGTAATACAAGGTGTCTACATAACTAAATAGGTGATTACAGTTCTGCATGTGTAATGGACAAAGGTTTCTACCAGTGTTTGTGTTATGCCCTGGGACATTATATGAGTACTTACTCACTGACTGAATGATTACAGTCCTGCAAAGAGAATGCCTGGTAGAATGTATAAGTGTTTGGGTTTTGGCACAGTGAATGGATTAGTACATGTGCTGAATGGGTCACTGGAGGTGTGCAAGGGGAGTGACAGGGTGTTTATTGGAGTATATAGATACTGACTGGGGAATTGAAAGTGTGAAAGACAAGTGTGTAGGTGGTTAGAGGACTGCATGCATAGTGGATAGACGTTTGAGGCAGTCCATGTGCAAAGGCCTGGCTCATTGCATGAGTACTTGGGTACTGAATGAATGATTACAGTAGTGCAAGGAGAGTGCTTGGGTGAGTTTATAAGTGGTTGGGTTTGGACGCAGTGAATGGATTAGTACATGGTGCTGAATGAGTCACTAGAGGAGTGCAAAGAGAGTGACAGGGTGTTTATAGAAGTGTATAGATACTGGCTGGGGAATTGGAGGTGTGAAAGAGAAGTGTGTAGGTGGTTAGAGGCCTGCATGCATAGTGGATAGGCGTTTGAAGCAGTCCATGTGCTAAGGCCTGGGTCGCTACATGAGTACCTGCGTACTGACTGATTCATTAGAGTATTACAAGGAGAGTGCCTGGGTGAATTTATAAGTGTTTGGGTTTTGGCACAGTGAATGGATTAGTACATGGTGCTGAATGGGTCACTAGAAAAGTGCAGGGGGAGTGACAGGGTGTTTGCTGGAACTGTATGGATACTGATTTGGGAATTGAAGGTGTGAAAGACAAGTGTGTAGGTGGTTAGAGGCCTGCATGCATAGTAGATAGGCGTTTGAAGCAGTCCATGTGCTAAGGCCTGTGTCGCTACATGAGTACCTACGTACTGACTGATTCATTAGAGTACTACAAGGAGAGTGCCTATGTGAATTTATAAGTGTTTGGGTTTTGGCACAGTGAATGGATTAGTACATGGTGCTGAATGGGTCACTAGAAGAGTGCAAGGGGAGTAACAGGGTGTTTGCTAGAAGTGTATGGATACTGACTGGGGAATTGAAGGTGTGAAAGACAAGTGTGTAGGTGCTTGGAGGACTGCATGCATAGTGGATAGGCGTTTGAAGCAGTCCATGTGCTAAGGCCTGGGTCACTGCATCAGTACCTGGGTACTGACTGAATCATTAGAGTACTGCAAGGAGAGTGCCTAGGTGCATCTTTTAAGAGTTTGGGTTTTGGCACAGTGAATGGATTAGTACATGGTGCTGAATGGGTCAGTTAAAGAGTGCAAGTGGAGTAACAGGGTGCTTGCTGGAGTGTATAGATACTGACTGGGGAATTGAAGGTGTGAAAGACAAGTGTGTAGGTGGTTAGAGGACTGAATGCATAGTGGATAGGCGTCTGAATCAATCCATGTGCTAAGGCCTGGCTCACTGCATGAGTACTTGGGTACTGACTGAATGAGTAGAGTTTTTTAAGACATGAAGTACCCAAAACATTCTCTCAGAATGGTTCCTAAATGCATACAGACTCACAGTGTGATTCTAGACAACAAACACTATCCCTTGCATATTACCAAAACCCATTTTCTTGTCTGGAATGGGTAAATGGAGTACACACAATCCACATATTTTACTACTGCACATTATTGTAGAAGCCTGACTCATTTTACAAATACATAAGCAATGACTGGTTTCTAATTCTACCAAAATGTGAGAACAGGATAGCTTTGTAAGCAGTTATGTGTCTGCAAACACATGAAATACCCAAATCCTTCTCTCAGAATAGTTCCTAAATGCACACAGACTCACAGTGTGATTCTAGAAAACAAACAGTATCCCTTGGATTTTACCAAAACACATTTACTATTCTTGAAGAGGTAATATGACTGCACACATTATACATATTTTAATACTGCACATTAGTGAATAAGCCTGACTCATTTTGCAAACACACAAACAATAAATGGTTTTTATTTCTACCAAAACATAAGAACAGGATAGGTTTTTAAGCAGTTATGTGTCTGCAAACAAATGAAATATCCAAATGCTTCTCTCAGAATGATTCACAAATGCACACAGACTCATAGTGTCATTCTAGACAAACAACACTATCCCTTGCTTTTTATCAAAACACTTTTACTAGTCAACAAGGGGTAAGATGAGTGCATACATTCCACATATTTTAGCACTGCATGTTGGTGTTGAAGCCTGACTCATTTTGAAAATACATAAACAAGAACTGGTTTCTAATTCTACCAAAACGTGAGAACAGGATAGGTTTTTAAGCACTTATGTGTCTGCAAAAACATGAAATACCCAAATGCTTCTCTCACAATGGTTCCCAAATGCACACAGACTCACAGTGTGATTCTAGACAAGCAACACTATTCCTTGTACTTTGCCAAGACACAATCACTAGTCTGGAAGGGGTAAGGTGACTGCACACATTGTACATATTTCAATACTGCACACTACTTTGAAAGCCTGACTCATTTTCTGAATGCATAAGCAATGACTGGCTTCTAATGCTACTAAAACTTGACAACATGACAGATTTTAAAACAGTTATCTCTCAGCAGATACCCGATGTAACCAAATGCTTCTCTCACAATGGTTGCCCAAATGCACACAGGCTCACAGTGTGATTCTAGACAAGCAACACTCTCCCTTGCTTTTTACCAAAACACATTTACTAGTCTACAAGGGGTAAGATGAGTGCATACATTCCACATATTTTAGCACAGCATTTTCGTGTTGAAGCCTGACTCATTTTGAAAATACATAAACAATAACTGGTTTCTAATTCTACCAAAACGTGAGAACAGGATAGGTTTTTAGCACTTATGTGTCTGCAAAAACATGAAATACCCAAATGCTTCTCTCACAATGGTTCCCAAATGCACACAGACTAACAGTGTGATTCTAGACAAACAACACTTTCCTTGTACTTTACCAAAACACATTCACTAGTCTGGAAGGGGTAAAGTGACTGCACACATTCTGCATATTTCAATACTGCACACTACTGTGAAAGCCTGACTCATTTTCTGAATGCATAAGCAATGATTGGCTTCTTATGCTACTAAAACCTGACAACATGACAGATTTTAAAACAGTTATCTCTCAGCAAATACCCGATGTAACCAAATGCTTCTCTCACAATGGTTGCCCAAATGCACACAGACTCACAGTGTGATTCTAGACAAGCAACACTATTCCTTGCATTTTTCCAAAACACATTTACTAGTCTACAAGAGGTAAGGTGACTGTACACTTTGCACATATTTTAATACTGCACATTAGTGTAGAAGCCTCACTCATTTTGCAAATACATAAGCAATGACAGGTTTCTAATTCTACCAAAACATAAAAACCTGATACGTTTCTAAGCAGTTATGTGTCTGCAAACACATGAACTACCCACATTTTTCTGTCACAATGGTTCCCAAATGCACACAGACTCACCATGTGATTCTAGACAAGAAAAACTACTCCCTGGACTTTTAGCAGGAGAAACACATTACTCTTATTAAATACAAAATGCACCACATACATCCCCTCACAAATTAATAACTCACCTTTCAAATTGTTTTGTAGATTAAGAAGTATGTCAGTCACACACCAGATTTTCTTATACAGAATCTCTGTATTGTACTGCTTTCAGGAAAACCAAAGAATGGATGAGTTTCCCTCTCATTCTGCACACATATACATGTAAATATCAAATCACATTGTTTCCCACATTAATTCAAAAGCAAACACACATTTGGTTACACATTTCAACCCTTTCCAATTGACATAAGTTTGAACCCTACACCCAATGTGCTACACCCTACACCCAACTGTTACCATAGTAACAATTCATGGAACACTCAACTGAGCACACAGGTCACAAGTCCAGCACACAGTGTTGCTAATCAAAACAGTAAGTGTGCTTGACTTTTCACTATACCAGCTTATCCTATATGATGTTCTTTTCAAACAGTTTTTGTTAATCAATAAGAAACATGCTTTTAAAAAAGTGAAACATGCACCCTAGTTTTCAGACTAGAATGTTCTCAAACAACCAATCTTTTTTTTTTTTTCCAATACTGTATCTTATCCACCATTTTAGAAAAATCTTAGTTTTCAAACTGCCATTTCATTTACAGAGACCATCTGAGTGCATCCAGACCTCCTTTCAAGATGCTTAGAGTGTGGATTGTGGGACACAGCTATATTTTCTGGAGCCAAAGGTATGCAGAAAACAAAGGCATTGGCAAAGACCTAGCTCTGCCAAATGTAGACATTAAATGGATTGGACAGAAAGGGTTAAAGTGGCACCAATTGATGCCATTGGTTAAATCCTTTTTACATCTCCAACACCCTGACCTCATAATTGTACACTGTGGTGGCAACGACCTAGGCACTTTGACTGGAGTAGGTCTGGAAATGCTTATCAAGGACACCTTTGCAGAATTGATGTCACTTTTCACCCAAACTGCCTTTGTCTATTCTAACATATGCCAAAGGCAGAAATGGAACTGGTCCAATCAATTTTGTCCACAGATTGAGAAAACTAGGAAACATGTCAATAAATCTATTTCTGCTTATCTCAGAGGTTATAGGATTTACAACAACAATCTGCGTTTTAATATGCAAGGCATCCATGGGAGAGATGGTGTACATTTTACTGATGAGGGTAACCGAGTCTTCCTCAACAACTTTAGACTCTGTATAGAGACTTACTTATAAGTACCAACATCTCTCAATAAACACAACAGCTCTTTTTAGAGCCACTCAAGATCGAAACACATAAGCTTAATGTTTATCTAAAAAATATTTCATTTTCTTTGCTTGGATTCGCGCACCCGACGCGTTAGGAGTCGCGCACCCTACACGAGAGAAATCGTGCACCCAACGCGTACACATCAGGGGCTGCAAGCAGAATCATGCATCCAACGCGATAGGAGCCGTGCACCTAACATGTGCACACCAGGGGGCCACGCTAAGCGCTGCACTGGATGCGCGACTCCTTATTTTACCGTAAAAAAAAAATAGCACCTATCACTAATTTCTATTCTCCCCGGGGACCCCATCCCCCGGTGCTCATTTATAACGTTGGGGACTGTGGGGAGAGCCCCAATGCCCCCACGGTCCCAGCCGGCTCCCCGTGTCCTTCGGGAGCCGGCATTGTTTTTCCACACGGGGAGCTGCAAACATGCAGCTCCCCATGTGGAAGAGCAAAATGGTTTGGATTTTGAAAGAGAGAGCAGGTTTCCCTGCTCTCTCTTTCAAAATCCAAACCAAGTTTGCTATGACAGGGCGGGAGCCTCGGCTCTCGCCCTGCCATAGCAAACAGCAGTGTCCCGGGGGTGGGCACCCCGGGATACTGCAGGAGCTGGCCCTGGGGGGTGATTGTCCCCAGGGCCCTCGAGGGCTCCAGGAGGGGGGCCACGCGGCCCTCTCCACAACATACAAAGCCCCGGGGGGTGGTGGTCCCCAGGGCTTGAGGGGCCTTTGAGTCCCCCAACCATTTATGAGAAAGCCCCAGGGGGTAGCGGCCCCTGGGGCTTGGGGGGGAACTTTGAGGCCCCCACCAATCTATGTTGCTGGGGGAGCTGGCAGTTGAGCCCCCACCCATTAATGTTGTAGCCCCGGGGGTGGAAGTCCATGGGGCTGGGGAGCCCCTCTGGGCCCCCTATAAAATGTAAAACTTTTGCCCCCGGGATTTGGCCCCCCGGGGGCTAATTATTAAAGCCCGCACTTCATTTTATTTTTTTATTTTTTTTACGGCAGGATCCGCGCACCCTGCGCACATTCACAGTTTAAAAAAGAAAAAATGTTTGGCCCTGGGGGTCCTTGTGGGACCCCCTAAGCAGATCTAGAGGGTCAGGGTATTTCTACCCTTCCCCCTTTATGAGTTTTACACACTAGTTCCACTGATTTCTTCAGCCTCGCTTCTACCGAGGCACAAAATGGCTGCCAGCACTTCCTGGTTTGGAGTGTTGACAGACAGTTGACAGCCAATTAGCATGCAGCTCGGGATCGGGAGGGAGCGCTCAGGGTGCGCATAGGGTGCGCGGATCCTCCGAGGCCATAGATATATCTATGATTTTACTTTTGATTTTCTCAGCAACTACTGAACGTATTTATACCATTTAACCAAAAGGCTGAGTGTGAACCAAGGTCTACATTTCTGCCAAATTTGGTGTAATTCCGTTCAGCAATTCGGGCTGTAGCTGCGACTAACGGTCCCTATTGAAAATTGCATGGGGAAAACACGTTTTGGGACCCCCCTTTTTCTCAGCCCCCGCTTGACGAATCACCCCAAGACTTTCAGGATAGGAGTGTACCGGAGCAGGCCACGAGTTTTGAAAATTTCGCGAAGATTTGTCACCCGAGCCAAAGTTATTCTAAATAAAATGTTGCGGATTACCTATGGATAATAGGTCCTACCTATAACTACCTACTGGTGACCGCCAGTAGGTAATATATATATATATATATATATATATATATATATATATATATATATATATATATGAAGCAAATCATCTACAGGTAACCAAATCCTTGGGAAAAAGACGAAGCGAACCAGAGTATATTCGTGCCAGCGTTTATTCAGTGCCCAACACCATTGCCGCCATTACGTGTTTCAGCCCACGTGGGGCCTTGATCACATGACACGTTTGAGGGCGTGAGGAAAGTATCTAAAGTGCAAATGCTTAGCGTATTTCTAGTTACATCAGGTGTGCTACTTAACAATAGGCATAGAAAACATACTCAGATCGCACCGCAACATAGAATTATGTATGGTAGATCAGATAGCAGAATCAATGTAAAATACATTATTAGAATATTCGTAAAATACGATAATGGAGTACACATTAATGCCTGTAATATAAACAGTATATATAAAGATACATAAATACATATATATCACTGAATTCTCCACATATTAAATAAAAACATATGTGAATTCTCAAATATATAAAAGAGTAGTGCCTATATTTATGTAGATAAATAAATAAATAAATATCATATAAATAATTGAATGACTTCAAAAAGATTTTTGTTAAACATTTGTTATCTTAGAAATAGTAATGGTATTAATATTATATATACGACATCTCAGTTGTTGACAAAGTTTTCGGAAAATAGGTGACAAATGCCAGCTCTTCCCTCCATTCCTATCCTATTGATGTATGTGCAAAGATGCAAAGCTAAAATACTACAAATATGTGCAAACCATGTGTATAGAACAGTACTCTATAGATATCTAATCATCAAACATTAAAAGACTATATAGGTCACGGGAAAAGGCAGCATCATAGGTTTGTCTTAATATTATTAAAGATAGGTAAAAAAATCTTCACTGACATTCAGTCCATTTGGTATTTTACAGTCCAAGAGGATGATATGTCTTGTCTCCAATTTACGTAGTAATGACTCACGGTTCCCTCCTCTTCTCAGGGGCGGGATTGTGTCTATGACAAAGTACTTAAGGCCTGCCGGGTTTCTGGCATGAACCTCATTGAAATGTCTAGCGACTGGGTACGCGGCGTCCCCGTTGGTAATTGCACGTATGTGCTGGAATATCCTCTTGGTACTGCCCGCATAGCGCAGGCCGCACGGACACTCCAGCACATACACCGCGTACTCAGTCTTGCAAGTCAATTTATGTTGTATGAGGACAGGTCTAATGCTCAGGGGAGTCTTGTATTCTGTTTTATTTACCCCATTCTTACAGGCTTTACAAACTGAGCATTTAAAAAAACCCTTGCTACTGTTAAGCCAAGAGCTATTGGTTCTGATTTCTGGGCTAATAGATACTAGGCAATTACTCAAGGATCTTGCCCTTCTATATGTGATACTTGGAGATCGCGGTAATTGGTATATGTATATATATATATATATTTTTTTTTTTTTCAAACAAAGTGCCCAAAGCAAATTGTAAAAATGCGAGCCTCAGTGTGATGTTCACAGCAGCCCAGGATGAAGAGGCTTCAGGCCTTGAAACGCGTCGGCAGAATTAATAATATTGGAGCAGGGAAGCAGACTGCATCAAGACGCCGGATGGCAGAGCACTGTCAAGTGCCCTCTCGTTGCTTTGGGCACTTTGTTTGAAAAATTACGTCACGGCAGCCCTGCCGTGGAGAGGAGCACCATCCCAGCTGGCAAAGAAGTGTTGTTGCCAGCAGGTAGAGGCTTTGGTTCGAACTGTTCGAGACCATGAGAGCACAGTACTCTATATGCTAATTAGTCTGCAGCAATGCTCCGATGCCTACTAAAGGATTATAAAATGCTTTTAAAAGGTGAACAGACATTGAACTTACCAAAGTGAATGATGACCGTTCACATTGGCAAACTCCATATCCCATCATGCACCAATGTAACACACGCCCACTTGGTGCGAGTGTGTGAAGAAATAAAGCCGGAAATTGTAAAAATGCGAGCCTCAGTGTGATGTTCACAGCAGCCCAGGATGAAGAGGCTTCAGGCCTTGAAACGCGTCGGCAGAATTAATAATATTGGAGCAGGGAAGCAGACTGCATCAAGACGCCGGATGGCAGAGCACTGTCGAGTGCCCTCTCGTTGCTTTGGGCACTTTGTTTGAAAAATTACGTCACGGAAGCCCTGCCGTGGAGAGGAGCACCATCCCAGCTGGCAAAGAAGTGTTGTTGCCAGCAGGTAGAGGCTTTGGTTCGAACTGTTCGAGACCATGAGAGCACAGTACTCTATATGCTAATTAGTCTGCAGCAATGCTCCGATGCCTACTAAAGGATTATAAAATGCTTTTAAAAGGTGAACAGATATTGAACTTACCAAAGTGAATGATGACTGCTCGCATTGGCAAACTTCATATCCCATCATGCACCAATGTAACACACGCCCACTTGGTGCGAGTGTGTGAAGAAATAAAGCCGGAAATTGTAAAAATGCGAGCCTCAGTGTGATGTTCACAGCAGCCCACGATGAAGAGGCTTCAGGCCTTGAAACGCGTCGGCAGAATGAATAATATTGGAGCAGGGAAGCAGACTGCATCAAGACGCTGGATGGCAGAGCACTGTCGAGTGCCCTCTCGTTGCTTTGGGCACTTTGTTTGAAAAATTACGTCACGGCAGCCCTGCCGTGGAGAGGAGCACCATCCCAGCTGGCAAAGAAGTGTTGTTGCCAGCAGGTAGAGGCTTTGGTTCGAACTGTTCGAGACCATGAGAGCACAGTACTCTATATGCTAATTAGTCTGCAGCAATGCTCTGATGCCTACTAAAGGATTATAAAATGCTTTTAAAAGGTGAACAGACATTGAACTTGCCAAAGTGAATGATGACCGCTCGCATTGGCAAACTTCATATCCCATCATGCACCAATGTAACACACGCCCACTTGGTGCGAGTGTGTGAAGAAATAAAGCCGGAAATTGTAAAAATGCGAGCCTCAGTGTGATGTTCACAGCACCCCAGGATGAAGAGGCTTCAGGCCTTGAAACGCGTCGGCAGAATTAATAATATTGGAGCAGGGAAGCAGACTGCATCAAGACGCCGGATGGCAGAGCACTGTCGAGTGCCCTCTCGTTGCTTTGGGCACTTTGTTTGAAAAATTACGTCACGGCAGCCCTGACGTGGAGAGGAGCACCATCCCAGCTGGCAAAGAAGTGTTGTTGCCAGCAGGTAGAGGCTTTGGTTCGAACTGTTCGAGACCATGAGAGCACAGTACTCTATATGCTAATTAGTCTGCAGCAATGCTCCGATGCCTACTAAAGGATTATAAAATGCTTTTAAAAGGTGAACAGACATTGAACTTACCAAAGTGAATGATGACCGCTCGCATTGGCAAACTTCATATCCTATCATGCACCAATGTAACACACGCCCACTTGGTGCGAGTGTGTGAAGAAATAAAGCCGGAAATTGTAAAAATGCGAGCCTCAGTGTGATGTTCACAGCAGCCCAGGATGAAGAGGCTTCAGGCCTTGAAACGCGTCGGCAGAATTAATAATATTGGAGCAGGGAAGCAGACTGCATCAAGACGCCGGATGGCAGAGCACTGTCGAGTGCCCTCTCGTTGCTTTGGGCACTTTGTTTGAAAAATTACGTCACGGCAGCCCTGCCGTGGAGAGGAGCACCATCCCAGCTGGCAAAGAAGGGTTGTTGCCAGCAGGTAGAGGCTTTGGTTCGAACTGTTCGAGACCATGAGAGCACAGTACTCTATATGCTAATTAGTCTGCAGCAATGCTCCGATGCCTACTAAAGGATTATAAAATGCTTTTAAAAGGTGAACAGACATTGAACTTACCAAAGTGAATGATGACCGCTCGCATTGGCAAACTTCATATCCCATCATGCACCAATGTAACACACGCCCACTTGGTGCGAGTGTGTGAAGAAATAAAGCCGGAAATTGTAAAAATGCGAGCCTCAGTGTGATGTTCACAGCAGCCCAGGATGAAGAGGCTTCAGGCCTTGAAACGCGTCGGCAGAATTAATAATATTGGAGCAGGGAAGCAGACTGCATCAAGACGCCGGATGGCAGAGCACTGTCGAGTGCCCTCTCGTTGCTTTGGGCACTTTGCTTGAAAAATTACGTCACGGCAGCCCTGCCGTGGAGAGGAGCACCATCCCAGCTGGCAAAGAAGTGTTGTTGCCAGCAGGTAGAGGCTTTGGTTCGAACTGTTCGAGACCATGAGAGCACAGTACTCTATATGCTAATTAGTCTGCAGCAATGCTCCGATGCCTACTAAAGGATTATAAAATGCTTTTAAAAGGTGAACAGACATTGAACTTACCAAAGTGAATGATGACCGCTCGCATTGGCAAACTTCATATCCCATCATGCACCAATGTAACACACGCCCACTTGGTGCGAGTGTGTGAAGAAATAAAGCCGGAAATTGTAAAAATGCGAGCCTCAGTGTGATGTTCACAGCAGCCCAGGATGAAGAGGCTTCAGGCCTTGAAACGCGTCGGCAGAATTAATAATATTGGAGCAGGGAAGCAGACTGCATCAAGACGCCGGATGGCAGAGCACTGTCGAGTGCCCTCTCGTTGCTTTGGGCACTTTGTTTGAAAAATTACGTCACGGCAGCCCTGCCGTGGAGAGGAGCACCATCCCAGCTGGCAAAGAAGTATTGTTGCCAGCAGGTAGAGGCTTTGGTTCGAACTGTTCGAGACCATGAGAGCACAGTACTCTATATGCTAATTAGTCTGCAGCAATGCTTCGATGCCTACTAAAGGATTATAAAATGCTTTTAAAAGGTGAACAGACATTGAACTTACCAAAGTGAATGATGACCGCTCGCATTGGCAAACTTCATATCCCATCATGCACCATTGTAACACACGCCCACTTGGTGCGAGTGTGTGAAGAAATAAAGCCGGAAATTGTAAAAATGCGAGCCTCAGTGTGATGTTCACAGCAGCCCAGGATGAAGAGGCTTCAGGCCTTGAAACGCGTCGGCAGAATTAATAATATTGGAGCAGGGAAGCAGACTGCATCAAGACGCCGGATGGCAGAGCACTGTCGAGTGCCCTCTCGTTGCTTTGGGCACTTTGTTTGAAAAATTACGTCACGGCAGCCCTGCCGTGGAGAGGAGCACCATCCCAGCTGGCAAAGAAGTGTTGTTGCCAGCAGGTAGAGGCTTTGGTTCGAACTGTTCGAGACCATGAGAGCACAGTACTCTATATGCTAATTAGTCTGCAGCAATGCTCCGATGCCTACTAAAGGATTATAAAATGCTTTTAAAAGGTGAACAGACATTGAACTTACCAAAGTGAATATTGACCGCTCGCATTGCCAAACTTCATATCCCATCATGCACCAATGTAACACACGCCCACTTGGTGCGAGTGTGTGAAGAAATAAAGCGGGAAATTGTAAAAATTCGAGCCTCAGTGTGATGTTCACAGCAGCCCAGGATGAAGAGGCTTCAGGCCTTGAAACGCGTCGGCATAATTAATAATATTGGAGCAGGGAAGCAGACTGCATCAAGACGCCGGATGGCAGAGCACTGTCGTGTGCCCTCTCGTTGCTTTGGGCACTTTGTTTGAAAAATTACGTCACGGCAGCCCTGCCGTGGAGAGGAGCACCATCCCAGCTGGCAAAGAAGTGTTGTTGCCAGCAGGTAGAGGCTTTGGTTCGAACTGTTCGAGACCATGAGAGCACAGTACTCTATATGCTAATTAATCTGCAGCAATGCTCCAATGCCTACTAAAGGATTATAAAATGCTTTTAAAAGGTGAACAGACATTGAACTTACCAAAGTGAATGATGACCGCTCGCATTGGCAAACTTCATATCCCATCATGCACCAATGTAACACACGCCCACTTGGTGCGAGTGTGTGAAGAAATAAAGCCGGAAATTGGAAAAATGCGAGCCTCAGTGTGATGTTCACAGCAGCCCAGGATGAAGAGGCTTCAGGCCTTGAAACGCGTCGGCAGAATTAATAATATTGGAGCAGGGAAGCAGACTGCATCAAGACGCCGGATGGCAGAGCACTGTCGAGGCCCTCTCGTTGCTTTGGGCACTTTGTTTGAAAAAAAAAATATATATATATATATATATACGGCTCAAGACACCATTTCGCCGCACGAATGAAGGGACTGCACACAGCAAGGTACTCGGTTCTTTTTTTTATTTTTTATACATATATATATAGGCAAACCTATGCAAAATATTTAGGGGTCGATTCGGATCTGGGTCGGACAGCTCTCCGAGAGCTGTCCGTAGCCTTACCGTGCGACCGACATGTACCCGTAGCCGGTCCGTCCTGTAGATGAAGTACGATGCGCATAACTGCCAAAAACATGACCGACACGTAGGCTGTGATTCAAGCTCCATTCTCCGTCCGAGCTGTAACCCCGAACGCCGAACCGAGTCACCCAGAAGCAGTATCCATAGCAGTTTCCGCCCTGACAAGTACGATGCATACTTCCTATGCTCCGGACGGGTCGCCGCGTACGGTACGTCACAGCATCCGGGAAACAAGCATATCAGCTACGATTCACGCCACAACTCAATCCATGGCTACGAGACAGACCACCTTGCAACCGGTAAGAGACGGAGCAACAAGCAGCGTGTACGACACGAACACATCATGAATCCCATCGCGCAGATCACACCAGTACTCTACATCTATGACCTGATCAGGAACCGACGCCGACGGCGCAGATGGTAAGTCAGACACCTACCACACAAACAAACGACATGTACCCACAAAATGGCACACACACACAGGGGATCCACATCCTGACCACTAACAACAGGCCACTATAGCGGTTGTATGGCCAGCCCCACTACCACCCCCACCCATAGGGCTTATGTTTCCCAGCACTACTGTCACCCCCACCCATAGGGCTCATGTTCCCCATCACTACTGCCACTCCCACTCATAGGGGACCTGTTGCCCAGCACTACTGCCACCCCCCACCTATAGGGCTTATGTTCCCCAGCACTACTGCCACCCCCACCCATAGGGCTCATGTTCCCTATCACCACTGCCACCCCACCTATAGGGGACCTGTTGCCCATCACTACTGCCACCCCACCCATAGGGGACCTGTTGCCCATCACTACTGCCACCCCCACTAATAGGGGACCTGTTGCCCAGCACTACTGCCCCCCCACCCATAGGGGACCTGTTGCCCATCACTACTGTCACCCCCACTCATAGAGGACCTGTTGCCCAGCACCACTGCCACTCCACCCATAGGGCTCATGTTCCCCATCACTACTACCACCCCCACTCATAGGGGACCTGTTGCCCAGCACTACTGCCACCCCCACCCATAGGGCTTATGTTCCCTGTCACTACTGCCACCCCCACCCATAAGGGACCTGTTGCCCATCACTACTGCCACCCCCACTCATAGGGGACCTGTTGCCCAGCACTTCTGCCACCCCCACCCATAGGGGCCCTGTTGCCCATCACCCCTGCCACCCCCACCCACAGGGCCTATGTTCCCCAGCACTACTGCCACCCCCACCCATAGAGCTTATGTTGCCCAGCACCACTGCCACCCCCACCCATAGGGCTCATGTTCCCCATCACTACTGCCACCCCCACTCATAGGGGACCTGTTGCCCAGCACTACTGCCACACCCACCCATAGGGCTCATGTTTCCCATCACTACTGCCACCCCCACTCATGGTGGACCTGTTGACTTGCACTACTGCCACCCCCACCCATAGGGCTTATCTTCCCTATCACTACTGCCACCCCCACCCATAGGGGACCTGTTGCCCATCACTACTGCCACCCCCACTCATAAGGGACCTGTTGCCCATCACTACTGCCACCCCCACCCATAGGGGACCTGTTGCCCATCACCCCTGCCACCCCCACCCATAGGGCCTATGTTCCCCAGCACTACTGCCACCCCCACCCATAGGGCTTATGTTGCCCAGCACTACTGCGACCCCCACCCACATGTCCTATGTTCCCCAGCACTACTGCCACCCCCACCCATAGGGCTTATGTTGCCCAGCACTACTGCCACCCCCACCCATATGGCCTATGTTCCCCAGCACTACTGCCACCCCCACCCATAGGGCCTATGTTCCCCAGCACTACTGCCACCCACACCCATAGGGCTCATGTTGCCCATCACAACTGCCACCCCCACCCAAGGATGGGTGATGCGCCACACATCCATCATACTCCAACATTAGGAATGTCAGCAAAATACATCCCCCATAACATCATGACAACAGTGTGTAGTCTGTGACAAATGCCCACAACAGTGATTATGACTTCGAACATACAATGTAACTAACAGCACATGTGTGACCAACAAATGAGTGTGCCCTACACAAGGCAATCATCACTATAGCACTGTGTCAATGTAAAAATAACACCCCCTCACTGTGTAGAACAAATGTTAAGTGTGGGGTTCCAAACTGCAGCAAATGTCGAGCATTGTGGTGATAGGGTCTAAACCCCCCCTCAACACAGTGACCAAAAGGTAGGTGTCATCATGGTCAAAGCTGCAAATGCCAAACAGCATGTATGATCCCTGCTCCCAACACATTTAACACTTCTGGGGCAAACTAGTGGTTGGGTCCCATACCCACAGAGATGTGGTGAGGCTAACAGTGCTGTAAAAACAAAACATACTCTCTGACATGTGCAGACAAGCACCACACATGGGGGCTGACAATGCATACAGTGTACAATGTGACACAAGAACGGAAGTGACCATCACAAAGCATACGCACATCTCGAAAATGGACACACTAATCAAAGCAACCTGTGTAGACTGTAGGTGTCAGCTCACAAACTCCCATTCCATGCCAGCAATGGCACCTAACAACCAGGATGAATGTGCACAATGATGTGATATGACTCATAGTGACAGCAGGGAAAATCACAGAAACATCATCCAGACAATGGCCCACAACAGCAATACCAATGCACTGATGCAGATGCACAAACACAAACAGGCAACCTCACACTGCTCATCTGACACAACATGTGTGTGTGTCTCAGTATCCCCAGGCAACTACACAACACATGAGGGGTGCTGAACCACCGTGACACAGATGTGGACACAGTGCCATACAAAAGTAAACCATCATTGGGACACCCTTAGTGGACAATCAAGCATTGTGAGATGAGAGGGACCACAAAAGACACATGTGACACAAGCTGGAATGAACACCAACTAACACAGCAAGAGACTGACACACAACAGCACTACCCCCAGGGACCTGACATTGGGGTGACACAAGCATGCATGACACCTCCACTGTGATGACAAAGGTAGATGTCGTACAAACTGGGAAACCCAGACATGTGTCTTTTGCCACAAACGCACATCACACCTACACAAACACAAATCACTCAGCATGGCCCCTCATCCATGGCCAAACGGGAGATAGGGGCCCATCCATGCAAACATTTACATCAGTCCGCCCTCAACACCACACACCCTGAACTACAACAATGTGCGCCTGTGAAGCCCACATGGACAGGTGACATTGCACATGCACCCATGACAAACACAGGATTGTTGGGAGGAACTAAGGTGCACAGACTCATCACACAAGGACAGTTTACAACCCTGGTGAATGACAGACATACTGCACAGTATGCGGTACATGGCCATGACGTCAAAGCTCACGTAACCTTCTGAGTGAATACCTGCAACAGTCCCAGGGCAATGAAGAACCCAAGGAGAACCACAAGGCACATATGCTGACACCTGCAAACATTGCAGCCCTGAACCCGACAAGTGGGAGCAGTCACACACACATACACATGTCTCAATCACTGAAAGGTACCACCTAGGGACAGCCACATGATATTGCGAACAAACAAGTGCCTTTGGGACCCCTGACTGGGTCCCATCTGCGTCTGACCACATCATCACCACTCAGAACAGACATATCCCAATGATGAAACACCAATTAACAGTAGTGTGTCATGCACCCACACATCTGGTAGCCCATGGCAAAGTTGTGGGATGAACACAGTACCCCTCAGCAAGCATCAACAACAGGAACATATCAAGGGAACACTGCTTGTGTATGAAAAGGGATGTAGACACACACACACATGCTCATACAACACACACCATGGGCCCAGGCTATGTCACGGGACAACACATCCGTGACATAGCCTGAGGGGACCCAACACCTGTGTAAGTCCAGCTGTGCCAAACATATTCACAGCATGTCCCACTCATGTCAACAGAACACTTGGTCAGTCAGCCATCAGTTACCACACAATGAAGGCTCTGGTCACAACAGCCTGGGTACGTGAGTCTTCCCTTAGTCATCTGCACATACTCAACACATGTACACCAAGTTGCACAGAGGACCCAGTTGCTCCTATAAAAATGATGCCCATACCTGTAGGTCAAGTGGAGATGCGCCCAAAGTCAGTGAAATTGACAAATTGGACAATGGGAAGCACATCATATGTGCATGGGTGCAAGCCACATATGTGACCATGCAAATGAAATGTTCACAGAGATGTCCACAACTTGTTGATCATGACACACCCAGTTAGCTGCAGAGGATGACATGGATACCAACCAGAATAGGATACATATCTCATGGACCACATGGAGTACCTCACATCAACACCTCAGTATTCAACATTGGAAACCAAGCATTACAGGTGCAAGGGCATGCTGAACATCAACAACCTAATGTACAGCTAAATCAAGTTCACAAGGATAAAGAAAAAAGCTTTATTCAGCATATGAAAATTTAAACGTTCGTTCAAACAAAAGGCCAATGGCCAGTCCATCATCAAATTTCAAGGAGTGAACTTGAGTGACAACTGTCACATGTTGCTTGCCTGCACTGGAAGGACAGGGGACATCTCCTCGGAGGGGCATATATGGGGGCAGGCCAGGCACCGCAGGGACAGGATCAGGGCGCAGCAGAAGGAGGCAGTGAAGGGGTGGTGGATGCAGGAGAGTCACTTGTAACTGCAGTGGAGCTGACTGAAGTGCTGGGTGCAGTCACAACTGTGGGGTACAAGTCAGATGGGGTGGGTGCCGGCACAACTTCAGTGGGCAGGTCAGATGGAGTGGATTGGGTCCCCACTGCAGTGCCCAAGTCAGACGGGGTGGTTGTGGACTCCACTACAGTGCCTAAATCCATGTGAGTGGAATGGGGTGCAGGTGAGGTCTGCAGGACAGAGGGGGGGACACGGTCCCCACATCAGTGGCACTAACCGTCTGACCGGGTGTGGAGGAGCAAGTGGTGGGAGAGAGGGCCTCAGCATTTTGGGGATGGTGTATCTGTGGGAGGGGGAACCCGGGGCAGGGAGTGGCAGGGGAACCTCTGGAGGGGTGGCCTGGGGGATGGAGGACAGAGACTTTGCCTTGGAGCTGCGTGGCGGTGGTGGTGTCTTGCTCTTCCAGCTCCGGGGGGACTTGCGGGTGGGGGCTCAGTCTGACTGCACCTAGGGGAGGGTGTCGGGGGGTGAGGGGCACTCCCCTCTGTGTGTGGGGACTTCCTCTTCCCATTGTAATCTGGATCTGTTGGGTCGGTGGGGAAGAGGCCATGGTCACAGAGGAAGAGCTTCTGTGGAGATGGGGTTGCAGGTGGGGGGCTGTGAGGGAGAGGTTTCGGAGGACTGCGGAGTGGTTGTGGATGACTGTGTGTGTGTCTGCAAACCATCCCCTGTGAGTGTGGTATCAGTCCCCTGCGCTTGCTTGTGTGCATGTCTAGCTCTTGGTTTGGTGTTTGTGTGCTGCCCGTGTCTGTGGCTCTGTGAGAATGTGCAGGTGTGTGTGCGCTTGGGACAGGTAGGCTGCTAGGAATCATGGGTGGTGCAGAGGTAGGAGGGGTACGGGACTGTTGGAGGAGGGACACTACTGCCATCAGGGAGGAGGCCATGGCCTGATTGGTCCTCTGTAGGGCAGACATGCCCAATGAAACGCCCTCCATGAATGACACCAGTTGTGTCAACAGAGTGGTGTGTGCATGGAGGACACTCTGCATCGATGTCTGCCCTACATGATTCTGTCTAAGTAAGTCCACAGACTCCTCACTCAGGGCAGCAGGGGACAAAGGGGCAGGGGGTGCGGTGCCTGGCACAAAGGAGACATGCTCCCGAACACGGGAGCCTCCACGGACCTCTGGGATGGGAGCCGATGGGAGGGTGGTGATAGTGGTGGTGGGGGTGGTGGCGGGGACAGCCTCACTAGCTGGGGTTTGGTGGCTGCTGACACCCTCCTCCACAAGGGAGCCATCCTCAGAGCTGCTGTGGCCCTCAGCTGGGGGTATGGTGCTGACGACTCCTCGGTGTGGCTCCACTCACCCTCCGTGCCACTGGGTCCCCCCGACTCCTCTCTTTCTGTCCCTGTCAGACTCTGTGGCTCCTCCTGGTCCGTGGAGCTGTCCCCTCCTGTGGCCGTGGATGTATCTGGATAGGAACAGGAAGAAAGAGAACAACTTCAGTCATCTGCACTGACTGCACACACCACAGTGAGTACATCACAGGGCAAGCCCTGGCATCATCAGCTGAACACTGCTGAAAGTGCCAACACTGTTTAGAATAAGCCAATTGTCATTCTCAATATCAACCATGGCACACATATCCCTCCTTGACTTACACCCATATGTCTGTTGCATGTTGGATGCTAATACCCTAATGTCCCGACATGCACCACCCACACATCAGTTGAACATGCAAGTTAACATGTAGGAGTATGTCACTATACACACAGCACATCTCTTGCCACTGACTCAGTACAGGTGTCTGGATGAAGGTATGGGCAGAGACTCATTTCTCATGCTTGTGATGCATGCCAGCAACACACACTATGATGTTCTCATGTCCTGATAGTCAACAATGCCACAATGGGGTGCATGGTGCACACTTGAACACAATGCAGGATCACTCATAGCAAATTAAATGCCATGGCACTGGCTTGCCTGGAAAGTCAGTCAACACTGTCTCCTGTCACAGGGGCAGGGCATCCAGACAACAACAGTATGCACTGTGTCACAATCATAGCTCAGGGGTAAAGCAAACTCTGCAGCTGACAAGTGCACTTGCCCATCCCCTGCAAACAAGGGGCCCGATTCACAGAATTAACTTAAGACAAAATCCTAAACTTACTACTTTTGGTATTCACAGAATGCACTTACTACTTTTGGTATTCACAGAATGCACTTACTACTTTTGGTATTCACAGAATGGATTTACGACTACTAACTTTATGTCCGCACTCGGGCCGGTAATTCTGGCCCGGAGGCGGAGCTTCTGGCCCAGAGGCGGGGCTTCCGGGCCAGAGGCGGAGCTTCCAACCCGGAGGTGGGGATTCCGGCCAGTGGCGGAGATTTCTGGCCCGAGTGCGGACGTAAAGTTAGTAGTCGTAAATCCATTCTGTGAATACCAAAAGTAGTAAGTGCATTCTGTGAATACCAAAAGTAGTAAGTGCATTCTGTGAATACCAAAAGTAGTAAGTTTAGGATTTTGTCTTAAGTTAATTCTGTGAATCGGGCCCAACACATCCAGGACCCAGAAGACCCCACATCATGCAAATCAGACATATGAGTCTCTGCAAACACAACTTCATGTACATTAGCACATCACAGCCTGCCGTGCATGTAACCCAGCTGCCTGAAGTACACAGTTGCATACACCATTGTGCGCTGTCAGATGATCACACACCTATATGTAACACAGGTCTTGTCTCTCACAGTCACATCTCAGATGTCCTGTTGACCCTCAAAATCATGGACACCCCAGTTGTACGTAACAGGAAGCCACACCTTAATGACACAGAGGAAGACACCTGAAGGCACATGTCACGAAGCACAACCTGTAAGTTGATACACAGGAGTGGGATTACAGAGTGTTTCTAAATGCCCTTGAGGAGGCATGACTTGCCAGGTCTACGTGAAACAGTGTTTGGCCCTGGACAGTAGTCAGGTGGCTAAGCAAGTGTGACATACTTGATATACATACTCCGGAGGCCCCCAAATTGGAGACCCCTGCTGCATGGATTTGTTTGAAATCCCCCAGGCACATGTGGCGAGTCAGACCAGCAATAGGAACACATATCAAGGGCACACACAGATCACATGTCAGATAACAGGCATTGGGCAAACAATTGAACCACCCATGAATCACACAACAGAGTCACGGGAACATATGCTGTACGGTAGCTGAAGCATAGCTGACTGCAGGGACACAGTTCCCTAGTGACACAGGCAACAGACTGTAGGGGCCACACCTGTGGAACAGATGAGTAGGGTGCATCACACAATTGAGGGACCTGAGTATTGGACTACAAGACCTACGTAATGTGGAAGTGTGACCAGGCCAAAAGACTGCAATTCTCATGTCAGACATAGTACACAGATTAGGCATGAACTTACCCCCTGCTTGCTGCTGTCTGGCCTTCAGCTGCCTATCCAGGTCTGGGAAGACCACCGCCAGGATCTGGAGCATGTGGGGGGTCAGGGTCTGGTGTCTGCCCCTCCTGCGTGGAGGTGACAGCTTCAGCTGGACTCTAGCTATCCTCCAGGTCCAGCCCCGAAGGTCCTGCCACCTCTTCTGGCAGTTGCGGATCTGGCGCTTATAGACCCCTACCGAACGAACTGCCCGGACGATGGTCAGCCATATCTCCTGCTTCTGGTGGGCATCAACCTGTGAGGATGACAAAGTTAAAAGTACATTAACACACATGCCCCATATTTGTGCTGCACACATTTGGATATACATGTCATCATCACATAGGGAAATGAGTTACACAGGTAGTGCAACCATGGGGAAGGACAAATCACCTGCGTGTCTGACATGTTAACAATGCCTGGGAACTTTAAGCTTACACTAATGCACTTTAGCAGCTGTACATTACATGTCCCTACACACTTTGGGTGATGAAAGTAGTCAGTGAGAATGCTTGCCACTGGTGTACACACTGCTAGTACTACCAGTCAGACAACATGCACAATTAGGAAGGCAGTGGACTGCCAACTCACCTGCTCCCCTGGTTTCCCATACAGCTTGCTGTACTGTGGAAGGAGCTCGTAGAGCAGGGCCTGGTTCTCCTCCTCAGCGAAGGCTGGGGCCCTCTCCAGAGTATGTGCCATAGCATGGAGCCAGAGGATACAGAGACAGCAGCAGTGGTAGCAGCGATGTGGTCCAGGAGCATGTAGTGCAGGCAAATGAGCTCCCTGGGGGCCAGCCAGCCTTATATCTTTGCTGCAGAGGCAGAATCTGTGCCATGTGTCCCAAGTGATAGGTCCAACACGGTTGCATTCTATGAATCTGGCCAATCCATGGAAATGTATGACTCGTAAATGCCTTCCGCATCGTAATTGCAACATTGTTGTAGGCATCCAACTGAATTTCCAGCGCACAACTCGTACAAGTTTTGAATCCGCATCCGTCTCCATGACAGTCCAGCGCCAATGGGTGCGTTCAGCTCGGTCAACTGACTGTTCAACGCGTATTTTAAAAATACACATGCACCCGTCTCCATATGATTCAATGGCCAAGGCGTACGCCTATCTCGGACCATGCCTGCCGGACACATATGCATGATAGTCACCCACGTCGGACCTCATTGCAGTCAATGGCAAAGCGTACGCATGGCTCGGTCATGAACCGTGCAATGCGTACGCATTGTCACCCACGTCGGACCTCATTGCAGTCAATGGCAAAGCGTATGCACAGCTCGGTCATGAACCGTGCAATACGTACGCATTGTCACCCGTGTCGGGCCTCATTGCAGTCAATTGCAAAAAGAACTATTGATGGACAGAATGCAGAACAATGTCATACATTCAACATAGTACAGAGATCTGGGCCTGAATCCATCGTTTTTTTGCTCACCATGCCATTCCAGTTTGAACACAGCCATATGCAAATCAGTCTTGACCCTGTGCCACATGGGAACAGTCCAGCCCGAACTGCCAGGCCAGGTCCTCCCTGGACTGGAAACAAGCATCCTAGGACCGTATTCGGGGTTTCACTCCTCTTCAGCCAGGATAGCCTGATTCCAGTGGCATGGAGAGCACGGGACTCATGTCTGAGCATACTCGTCCCACTCGGGGTGACAAGTGCAAATAGAACTATTGATGGACAGAATGCAGAACAATGTCATACATTCACCCCAGTACAGAGATCTGGGCCTAAATCCATCGTTTTTTTGCTCACCATGCCATTCCAGTTTGGACCCAGACATATGCAAATCAGTCTTGCCTCATGTTGACTGGGGGTGAGTGTTTGATTTGCTCAAGCGCTCCGTCCATCATCCCCTTTGGTATCTCTTTGTTCACCCTAAGTTGGCAGGGTATGCCCAGACGTGGGTCCCTTGCTCACTTTGCCACTGGATTCAAGATAGCCTGGCTGATGAGGGTTATGAACCCCAAACCGGTCCCAGGATGCTTGTTTCTGGTCCAGGGAAGACATGGCTTGGCAGTTCGGGCGGTCTGTTCCCATGAGGCACAGGGTCAGACTGATTTGCATATGGCCATGTCTGAACTGAGGTGGTGGAGTGAGCTAAAGAATGATGATGGATTAAACCCAGATCCGTTGACTGGGGTTGAGTGTTTGATTTGCTCATGCTCTCCGTCCATCATCCCCTTTGGTATCGCTTTGTTCGCCCTAAGTTGGCAGGGTATGCCCAGACATGGGTCCCTTGCTCACTTTGCCACTGGTTTCAAGATAGCCTGACTGATGAGGGTTATGAAACCGAAACCAGTCCCAGGATGCTTGTTTCTGGTCCAGGGAAGACATGGCTTGACAGTTTGGGATTGACTGTTCCCATGAGGCACAGGGTCAGACTGATTTGCATATGACCATGTCTGAACAGGGGTGATGGAGTGAGCTAAAGATTGATGATGGATTAAACCCAGATCAGTTGACTGGGGGTGAGTGTTTGATTTGCTCAAGCGCTCTGTCCATCATCCCCTTTGGTATCGCTTTGTTCGCTCTAAGTTGGCAGGGTATGCCCAGATGTGGGTCCCTTGCTCACTTTGCCACTGGATTCAAGATAGCCTGGCTGATGAGGGTTATGAACCCGAAACTTGTCCCTGGATGCTTGTTTCTTGTCCAGGGAAGACATGGCTTGGCAGTTCGGGCTGGACTGTTCCCATGAGGCACAGAGTCAGACTGATTTGCAGACTGAAGTGAGCTACAGAATGATGATGGATTAAACCCAGATCAGTTGACTGGAGGTGAGTGTTTGATTTGCTCAAGCGCTCCGTCCATCATCCCCTTTGGTATCGATTAATTGCAGTCAATGGCAAAGCGTACGCACGGCTCTGTCATGAACCGTGCAATCCGTACGCATTGTCACCCACGTCGGGCCTCATTGCAGTCAATGGCAAAGAGTTCGCATGGCTCGGTCATGAACCGTGCAATGCGTACGCATTGTCACCCACGCCGGGCCTCATTGCAGTCAATGGCAAAGCGTACGCACGACTCGGTCATGAACCGTGCAATGCGTACGCATTGTCACCCGCGTCGGACCTCATTGGTGTGACTATTTGACGGATTCAACACACAATTACTTGCCAGAGAAACCTGTGCACCTACCACACAACAGCATTGGCCACACAGTGTCCATTTGGTTTGTTGGGTGGCCCTTTTGTTCAGCCACTCCCAGGCTATGCATGTGTACATGGGGGCAGAATCCCTTGTGTGTTGTGCACATTACCACTGTGATGTGCAAATGTACAGTAATGGGTATGAGTCACGGACAAAGGTTCATGTTGGATATGTTTAGGACATGTCACATCCACCCTGAGTCCTGGGGGTGATGGCATGTACATCACAGTGAGACCTGCAGCCACAATTTTGATGTGCACCCACAGTCTGTGTGCATGTTGTGTCTCAGATATGTCTGATCAAATGTGCCCAATGGGAGACAGTCTCCACATCCATGTGTTATATGCATCTACCTTGATGGTGTGTGTGTGTCTAAGAGACGTACATGTAGGGCCTGCAGGGACAACAGTGGCCACTACCTGTGGAACTCACGCTTGCCTTCTGGTGTGTACGTGATACGCCATGTCCATGGCAGTGTCAATGTGGCAATACAGGGACCCTGGGTATCTGCATGGCAAAGATCTGGATGCCTCAGAGACATCAGGCCTCACTTGTCACTGTGGTGTGTGTTTGTAACGTCACAGTAGTACATAGGCCGGGTGACACAACCAGATGATTGGCCATTGCACTACATGCGACTCATGTGGACATGTGGAATTGATATGTGAGGTGACGGTCATGTAGGTGGCATATGTGTCCATGCCCAACAGCACACAACTCAGTCCATTGTGTAATGTCATGATCTATCATGTGATATTGAGCCTGGTCATGGCCACATGGGAGGATGAACCGACAATCTTCCTTTATTCATCTCTGTTCTGTAGGGCACCAGCTGTCCATCGACCATTCCCAGACCTTGCAACCATGCAGGAACGCGACTGCATCCGACGGTACCACTTCACCAGGCCACTGATTGAGGAGTTGGCGGAGCAGTTGGCACCACATCTGCTACCTGGACGGACATACCCTACAGCACTGACCCCAGAGGTGAAGGTGATGGCAGCCCTGCACTTCTTTGCTACTGGTACCTTCCAGTACACTGTGGCTACAGCAGGTGGGATGTTGCAAACTATGTTTAGTCGGGTGCTACGTGATGTCTTGGAGGGGATGTTGCATTTCCTTGACCTGTACATCAAGTTCCCTAGCCCAGCTGAACACCCTGAAATAAAGGATGCCTTTTATACACTGCGGAGGATGCCGAACGTCATCAGATCTATTGATGGGACACATGTGGCCCTGATACCACCACAGGCACATGAGCAGGCATACCGGAACAGTAAACATTTCCACCTGATCAATGCTCTGGTGGTATGTCTTGCAGACATATCTATCACACATGTGTGTGCACGGTTCCCTGGTTCCTGCGCATGATGCCTACATCATGAGGAGTAGTTGCATTGCAACGCTGATGTCACAGATGCCAGCTCAGCATGCCTGACTTGTCGGTGTGTACTGACTGTTTATCATTGTGTGTAGTTTGTCAATGTTGTATTCCGCACTCCTACAAAACTCAGCTACTTGTTCATTTTTGTGTGTGTAGGTGACTCCGGATACCCCAACATGCCGTTGTTGCTGACACCCCTCAGGAACCCTGTGACACCAGCCGAGATGTGCTACAATGAGGCACATGGTCGGAGCAGGAGGGTGATTGAGCGGACATTCAGCCTCTTGAAAAGCCACTTTCGCTGCCTGGACAAGACCTGAGGGGCCATCCCATATGAACCTGTAAAGGTGTGTAAAATAACCCTTGTATGCTGCATGCTACACAACATGGCAGTGAGGAAGAAGGTGCCTCTCATCCAGGATGACGATGAGGATGACCAACCTCCAGCACCTGTTTAGGATCCTGGCCTGGGCCAAGATGCCAGTGATGATGAGGATGAGGGTGACGTCCGCTCACAGCTCATTAACAACTTCTTCACCTGAATGTGAGTTTACAGGGTTGTTATGTCAATGTATGGAGTTAGCCTGGAATGTGTTGTGGCTGCCCTGTTGCTGTCTGAGTGTGTCTGTGTGCCACTTGACTGGATGCATGCAGTGATGTGTCCATTCAGGTGGTGTGTACTCCACAATAGGGTAGTACTGCTAACTTGTTTTTGTGTAGGTTTATTTTGACATGTTTTGTGCATGTGTATTGCATTTTTCTCCTGTTTTGCTGTGCTTTTGACTGTGTCTTGTGTCTGTCCTTCACAGGGTAATTTGCCTGTTGCTTGTTCAACACTGACCCCCAACACCCAGAATCCGACACCAGTGTGAGAGTAGTCAATTGACATCAAGTGATGTGCCACACACCCCTGGACTACAATTCTCAGACACTCTGTGACCCTGTGTCCACCGTAACTTACAATTGACTTGCAACTATTTTTGAATAAACATGTTGCTGATGTGTAATGAACCTGTGCTATGCTTTGTTAGGTGCGTTGTCTGTCTTCCCAAATCTGAGTGACATTTGCTTACTTCACCTGTGGACTTGCTACCACTGACTGTGGATAGGTGTTGTGGTTGTGCATACCTATGTGTTTCAGGTCAACATCATTGTGTGTGATGAGTAACATGGCCATGGTGAGTATGTGTTGTGTTGCCATAGTGGTGTGTCTCCCTCACATGTGTCATTTCACCATGACTCACCTGAAGTTGGTCACATTGTTGCAGTATTTGGCATGCACTGTGTCGTGTAGCAGATCGACATCTCCATGACACATGACAATTTGGAATCACAACAGAGGCAAGTATGGTGTAGTGGTGAGTTTATTTTCGAACATGCGTGAGGAAAGTGCACAGGATGGTGGGTACTGTACATTGGTTTAGGAATCCAAAGTTCACATTAGAGTTGTAAGTGCTGGTAGATGAACTGTCCAGAGAAAGTCCACAGTCATCTGCTACATTGGACCAACATGAACCCTCCATGTCATGTGGGCGAGTTGTGTGCGATTGGACAAGGTGAACAGGTTTCGCACAAAGAACTTTGTCCAGAGCAGGTTTAGAGGCCCTGGAGGATGTGCTGGGACATCTGCCTCTCACATGTCTTTCTTCGGACGACCCCTCTTCTTCCTGGGGGGGATCCTCAGGTGTAGTCCTCTGCAGTGCAGGGGACTCTCCGCCAGAGTCCTCCTCCCTCCCTGTGGCGCTGGCAGATGGTGTTGCAACAGATGTTGTGGCCACACAGGGAGGTGTGGACAGGTTTGTGTTGATCTGCCGGAGGCATTGTAGTATGTCCCGATGCATCGTAGTAAGGGCATTCCACTTGGCCTCCATGTGGGCATGGTGGGCAGCCTGCTCCTGTTGCATGTCCATGAGGATCCCCACTACCTGGCCAAATCCTCCGGTGCTATCCTGGTACGCATCTATGATGTGTGCCAGTTGGGGGTCATCATGCAGTCCAGACCCCTCTGCAAGGCGCGTCCTCTGCCTCCCACCCCTCCCAGCCCACTATTCACACGGGCAGGACCAGCGGTGGGATGCAGAGGTGACACTGGGACCCCTTGGGTGGTGTTGCTGGTGGTGTTTTCTGTAGCTTCCAGGGGGTCCTGTGTCCCTGTGCTGTGGGTGTTCAGTGGCCTTGGTCTGTCCATGTTGGCAGGGGTGCCCTGTCAGTGTCCAGATTCTGGAGGCGTGGGTACAGGGGGTGCAGATGTTGATGCTGCTGGTGCTGCATGATGACTCACACCGGAGGGGCCAGGTTGGTTGTCGTCATCCGAAGAGGACAGAGAGAGAGTCAAACCAGAGAGCTCAGTGTCCACCAGAATCTGGGCCTGGGAATCCTCTTCATTTGGTGGTTCATTTGGAAGAGACACACAATGTGAGTTATGTTTTTACAGGCATCAATGGTTCACAAACATGACATTTTCTACTGTACGAACAGATGCCTGCCTGCACACTGCTTTTTTCCAGCTTGTCACAGATAGAGTTTGATATTGTTGTTACCAATTTCCCAGCAGGGCCTTGTGCTCCCCACAACAGAGCCCAGTGTCAGACATCTTGTCAGTCCCTTCCCACTCCCTATGAGGCGAGCATGGTTCAGTGTATGCTTGCTGGGCCATGTGGGTATGTGTGGATTGTGTGTGACTGTGACTCCCATCATACTCTTGGCTACACCCCCCTTCCCAGCATGCCCATACTTCCTCCCTCTTGACTCTGCTTTCCTGTGAGGGGGTGTGACAGCAATGGCAAGATGGCTGACTGTGAAGTCCTGGTGTTTGTTGTTGCCCATTTCCCAGCAGGGCCTTGTGCTCCCCACAACAGAGCCCAGTGTCAGACATCTTGTCAGTCCCTTCCCATTCCCTGTGAGGCGAGCATGGTTCAGTGTATGCTTGCTGGGCCACGTGGGTGGGTGTGGATTGTGTGTGACTGCGACTCCCATCATACTCTTGACTACACCCTACTTCCCAGCATGCCCATTATTCCTTCCTCTTGACTCTGCTTTCCTGTGAGGGGGTGTGACAGCAATGGCAAGATGGCTGACTGTGAAGTCCTGGTGTTTGTTGTTGCCCATTTCCCAGCAGGGCCTTGTGCTCTCCACAACAGAGCCCAGTGTCAGACATCTTGTCAGTCCCGTCCCACTCCCTGTGAGGCGAGCATGGTTCAGTGTATGCTTGCTGGGCCATGTGGGTGGGTGTAGATTGTCTGTGACTGCGACTCCCATCATACTCTTGGCTACACCCCCTTCCCAGCATGCCCATACTTCTTCCCTCTTGACTCTGCTTTCCTGTGAGGGGGTGTGACAGCAATGGCAAGATGGCTGACCGTGAAGTCCTGGTGTTTGTTGCTGCTCATTTCCCAGCAGGGCCTTGTGCTCCCCACAACAGTGCCCAGTGTCAGACATCTTGTCAGTTCCTTCCCACTCCCTGTGAGGCTGGCATGGTTCATTGTATGCTTGCTGGGCCATGTGGGTGGGTGTAGATTGTCTGTGACTGTGACTCCCATCATACTCTTGGCAACACCCCCCTTCCCAGCATGCCCATACTTCCTCCCTCTTGACTCTGCTTCCCTGTGAGGGGGTGTGACAGCAATGGCAAGATGGCTGACTGTGAAGTCCTGGTGTTTGTTGTTGCCCATTTCCCAGCAGGGCCTTGTGCTCCCCACAACCGATCCCAGTTTCAGACATCTTGTCAGTCCCTTCCCACTCCCTGTGAGGCGAGCATGGTTCAGTGTATGCTTGCTGGGCCATGTGGGTGGGTGTGGATTGTGTGTGACTGCAACTTCCATCATACTCTTGGCTACCCCCCTTCCCAGCATGCCCATACTTCCTGCCTCTTGACTCTGCTTTCCTGTGAGGGGGTGTGACAGCAATGGCAAGATGGCTGACTGTGAAATCATGGTGTTTGTTTGGCTACAAATCCAAAGAGAGCCCCTGTGCTTCACACAGCAGTACTCAGTACGGGGTATCTTTTGATGATATTTCACTGAGGTGTGGGTCAATGCATTCTACCTGGTGAGTTGTGTGGAGTTTGTGTTGAGGGTGTGTGTGTGTCTCCATATGCTGGTAAGTATGGTCAGAGCTGTCAGTCTTCCTTCCCACCCGGCCAGACATCCCATCATGAAACGTGCTTCCATTGGAGGGCGTGCAAGTTGTCTTTCAGGATATCAGTCAGTGGTGTCCTGCTTCTGATTTGCGCACATGCCCTACCAGGGCCTTGTGCTCCCCACAGCAGGACCCTGTGTCAGCCATCTTGTCAGTCATTTTCCACTCCCTGTGATGTGGGCATGTTTCAGAGAGGTCTTGATGGGCCAATCAGGAGGGGGAGCATTATCTCTGACTACAGACCCCATCATGGTTTTAGATACACTCACTTCACCTGCACCCCCACTATTCCTTCCTGTCAGTCAGCTGCACTGTGAGGTAGTGTGTTTGTGGTGGCAAACTGTCTGGCAGTGTCGATTTAGCTTTGTGCCACTGCCTTGCTCTATTTGTTTGTAGGTTGGTGCATGTCATGACACAGTTCCAAGTCACTATGAGATGGCAGGTATTGTGTTTGTCTAACTGGCATACACATCTTGGGATGATTATCTATTGGTTACTGTGGCTTTGCTTGAGGTGCATGGTTTCACTGTCCCCATGCCACACAATATTGGGTATGTTGTTTGTGTACTCACCAGGCTCTGGTATGTCTGTTAGCCCATGGACGTTCTCTGGTGGTAAGATATCCCGCATCTTCTACTCCCAGGTCCTGAAGTAGACTGGCTTGGCAGGAGGGCCACCGCCGGTGCACTGACTCAGGGCGTGATCTTTTTTGATGAGTTTCTTGACCCTCCTGCGCACGTCATACCACCTGTTCTGGATATCGTCCTTTGTGCACCTTGCTGGTGCTTGAGCATTCACCTTGTCCACAATCCTTACCCACATCTTTTTTTCTGTGACATGGGGGTCCTTTGGACCAATGTACCAAACAAATGTGGCTCTACTCTGATGATCTCGTCTACCAGCACTTCTAACTCACTATCTGTGAACTTTGGTGATGGGTGGTGGTGGTGAGGGATGTGTGTGTGAGGGTTCAAGTGAAGGTGGGTTGGTGTTGGTTTTGCTGGCTGTATGTGTGTTTGCTTTTGAATGAGGTGCTGATGGTGTGTGAGTTGTGTGATGGGTGAGTTGTGAGTGTGTCTGTGGTTGCTGTGTAATGGTGTTTGCTGCTGGCTGTGTCTCCTGTTTGCAAGGGATCATGGTAGTGATTGTAGTCCTTTATGTAGTTGGAGTTGTGGGTGTGTCTTTGTCCCAGGTTTTTTTTATTTGATATTTCTTGGCTTTGTCATTGCTTGTTTGGTCCTTTTTTTGTCTTTTTTCCTTTGGGTTTTGTAGGCATGAAGGAGACTCGTGCAGGCTTCTCCGCCTCGTTCATGCTGCCTATCTTCTGTGTTTCATACGCGTCGGTCGCGGAGATCTCTATTACTTGTGAGCCCGGTTTCTGTGCGTGTCGGTCGTGCGGCTTGGTCTCTGTGCGAGTCGGTTTGGGTTTCCACACATTGCATCGTACTGCGCTGATTGGACATCGCGGGTACTGGTCGATCAGGTTCATTCCGGGTTTGTGTTGGTCGGTGAAAATCACATCGGTTTTCTGGCCGGTTCACTATTTTCCCTACGGCTCGGTCGTACGGCGGGTTGTAATTCACGCGCGTTGCATCGTACTGCACGGGTCGTACGGCGCTGGTCCGTGTCGGTCGGTATCCGGTCCAGGTCCGTGTCAGTCGGTACGTTTTGCGGCCAGAATCCGAATCGGCCCCTAAATGTCACTCATTCAGGTTCTGCATCTAAGAAGAGTGTGCTCATTGTGCAAGTGCTATTTACTGCATCCCATGCCAAAGGTAATTAGATCGAATATAATGTGTGCACTAGCCCTAATAACTAAGGCCATTGATTTTTTCTACTTGCCACATAAAAAATTGAATAAAATTTCATATTCTTGCCATTTCTAATATGCAGCTGAACAGCACGTCCTTGCGGATGAGAGTCACCTGGATTTTAAGTAATGTGGACTCAGGTGCACATTAACTCATGGATAGGTCTACGTCCATAAACAAAACTCTACAACATTTTACTTAGCTTCCTACCGATTGCTTCAACAAGAAAACAAAACATTGGCATGTGGACATTCCAGACAATAATCTCATTTTCTTCCTGACATGCTTGAATTGATTTTTCAATGCACTTATTTTCCATACACCTACACATGTAGCTTGTAATGTGCATGCAGTGACGTAGAGCATCCTCTTGAGACATTACCTTTTCACATTCTGATACATAGCGTCAGAAATTAAATTGAATGCTTTCGAAGTACAGACGCGAGACTTGTGGAAAGCTAAGCACGACCGAGAACAACTGAAGTGCAGACAATGGAGTTATTCTAACACAAATTCTGGGAAATCCGCCTTAAATTGAACATGTTCCACGTGCTGCTCTGTACAGTCTAAAAAAAGGCAATAACAAGAAATATAATGGAAACTGTAGTCACTCGACCTTTTTGCTTAGTGGTACTCGCTGTCCTGAAAAACAAACAAACCATAAATTGTTATTTCGATGCACGAAGTGGGCTCTCCTTTGTGTTCCAACATGCCCGCACACAAATCCCATCTGGCCACTGTCTACACCGCATTCCTAATAGCATCCCAGTGCTGGGTCAATCTAAAAACAATCAAAACAGCGATGCTGTCGCAAAAAGAGCTCCTGGAAGAAGACGAGGCTTCTGCTGGACATGAATACACTCCCAGCCCGAAATAATGTAACAAATAGTGCGGAATGCTTTTTTCTACTTCTACCCGTTTCATGTCTCTGCAGCATCAGGGTCAGCAACATCAGGGAAATCGAAGTGGCATTGAGCATCACAATGTGTTTTCTTAATTCAAAACTAAACAACATCGGTTCTTTTATTTCTGATAATGAAAAAGCACGTGGTTTGCAGAGGCATTCTGCATGCTAAATGAAGATCCCGGGGAAATGTCTGCTATTCAGAGATTCAAATAGCATTCCAAGATTTGGTTAGAGCAAAGGTCATTGATAAATTGTAGGAGGCGCAGTGGCTAATTGTTCAAAATAAGTAGAGTGGCCCAGGATGTTTCTGATTGCTGGATTACCGAATACAAGCATGCCTACTCTTGATTCTTCCTTATGCATCATTCCTCCACCACCCTGCACTTTCTATTTCTTTAGCTCACTCTGGCAGGTTCTTTTTCAGCCCTGCTTTTATTTCTCTTCCTCTTTCTGTTCCCCTTTTCTGTCTTTTTCTCTCTTGCTCCGGATCAGAGACTCAACACTAAAGATATGTCTTGGTCCCAAACATCAACGCTGGTGCCCACTAACTGCAACCACTGGAATACACTGAGCACTGGTGAGGCATCCTGTAACAGAAGGGTACATGCCCTTTGCAATGGTTTGAATTTTACTTTGCCATGGTCATGTTGCAGCTATTAGGTAAGTCAGAGGTCTTCAAACTTTTGGATGCCGAGACCCCCCTGTCAACATTTTGAGGCGTAAGGACCCCCACCTGACAAAAATGTCTAAACCTGTTGACTAAATTGCGTGGGATGAAAATGTAAATGAGGTTATGTGATGCCGCGTATTTTGGGATAGCATTGCTTCATTATTTTGATATTTGTTACACACAGTAACGCTGAGGAAAGATTTCACCCAATCAGTACCCATTTATAACCAAAATACAGCAATTATCATCAGAAAGATTTCAAGTCATCCTTTGTGAAGGGCCTTCCACTCTGCAGCAATACGTGCTGCCACATTAGAAGCTCACCTGGCCCTGACCGGAAGAAGCAGGGGTCCCTTAAAACCCTGGCGGTTTTGTGTAGAGTTAAGCCGTTTACCCATGCAGCTTTCCTCTCACCCCCTCCCTTCAATCCCTCTCTCCTCTCCTAACCCCGGATCCCTCTCTCACTTTGCAGGTCATTTTCTTTCACCCCTTTTTAAAACTTCTGAACTCTCCCCATTCAACCTCTCACTTCACCTTTAATCACCTCTTGCCATTCTGTCCTTTCACTGCCCTCATCTCTAACAGTCTCTCACATATATCTCATGGCCTCTCTGGCCCTGTCACCTCCCGTGCCCCTCAGCACTTCTCATTCACCTCGTCTCTTCATTCAAATTTTTGTCTATTTGTATCTTACACCTCTCCAGTCCCCCCATTCCTCTTTCACATCTCCCCTTTGTTCTAACAGAAGCTCTCACCTTTGGATCACACTCACTTCTTGCGTGTCCACACTTCTCTTCGGCAATTCACATTTCTCCTCATCCCTGACCTCTTCAATCAAATTCTCTCACTCCCTTGCTGTCCTCTCTCATTTTGGGTGCGGATGCAAGTTCAGAATGGGATGAATGAATGTATGATTACTGATGGGCTTGTTTGAGTGAGTTGCATATTGAGTAGTGAGGGGGACAGGTGAGTGAAGTGTCACATGAGTGCAGGATGAGTAGTGTACTCGTGTGGCTGCAGGTTGAGGTATAGTGTGAGCAGGACAAGTGCATTTTGAGTGCAGAGTGATCACTGTGAGTGCAAGGTGAGCGGGTGAATGGTGCAAGTGCATGGTGATCAGTGTGAGTGCATTGTGATCACTGTGAGTGCAAGGTGAGCGTGACAATAAAGGGTGAGAATGAGGAATGAGTTGTCTGAATGCAGGGTGCATTCCCAGACCCATGAAGTAACTCAGCATGTTATTGACGGGGCGTAGACTTTAAGATCTAAGTTAAACTATTGCGGCATTAATCGGGGATCGAGGGTGAAGGAAATGAATAATGTGCTGATCCTGCAACAAACTTCCAGTCCTATGGTTAGGGTTACCAGCAGATTATTTTGATGGCCCAGCCGGTACAAAAAAAAGCAGTCACCTAAAGCGGTATTTTCAGCGCTTATCTGTGCATACTTCCCAGGGCCGGCTTTAGTGCTGGTGGTGCCCTGTGCAACAATGTTTGTTAGTGCCCCCCCAATGACCACCCCCACCACGGATTCTCTCACTAGCACCCTTTAACAGTGACCAAGTCTCCATAACCCCACACTCTCAGATGCATTGAATTAGTTATATAGTGCCACTCATACCAGTGTAGGGTGTCCGAGCACTTTGCATCACACACACATTACACAGAGACAATCAATCATAGGTGTGTAAATCAGTGTATAGGAAATGTTACATAAGCCAAAGGACTAAAAGTATAGGAGTCACATGTCATCCATACTGGTAGGCAGTATAGTTCAAGAGTGCTTGGTGTGGAGAAGCACAAACTCAGAGTCGAAAAAGAAACAGCATAGTTGGGAGTTTCCTTTAATAATAAGAATTGATTTCTAGCCAAATTAACCCTTTTTGCAACATTAATCAATGGTCTAATAAGGTATTCTTTGTAGTGTGCATGCTGTTCTAGGATGAAAGTTAATAGCTCACTATTCTATATTAGTACTTTAAGTTATAAATTGCAAGTAACAAAAGGATGTCTCTTTTGAAAGCAGTAACCTGCTGATCTCTTCACATCATACGCACTCTGTAATCTACTTGGTACACGTTCTTTGCAGCAGGCATATTAACCCTCTGCACTAACTTCACCTAAGTCAAAACCTCAACTATACAAAATTCTGATCTCTCTCCAGGAAGATAATTAATCACACGAGTTATCGTGACATTTATGTGAGGCCTGGTAATTGCTGGGGGAAAGAAACGCTGCAGCAGGTGCTTCAAAAGCATAATAAACTTTCACACACGGCGCCCCCAGGAAGCCAACTTTGTATTCCTTTCCATGAAATGCATTCTCACACTACGGCAGTGAATGTAAAATCCAAATGTAAGGAATAGGCACAGTGGGGACCCAGGGGGTACTGGAACCAGCAAAAAAACCTAAGCCTCTGTAACCAGTTTACAAAGGCATGTTAAAATGCAAATGGTCTTTAAAGACCTGTGAAAAAACACGGGGGTGCCGGAGATAGGAATCCAGACACTGCCCAGCTGAGCCCCCAGCAGCTCAAGTTTCACTGCAGCAGCCCGGGCTGAGACACAGGACGGGGGGGGGGAAGTGTGGGGGGTGGGGGGGGGGCTGAAGCCCTTGGGCCTGGGCAGAAGTGTGACTGGGAAGGCGCGACCCCCTTTGCATCACTCCACGGCCCCCCTGGGGGTCGCGCCCCACAGTTTGAAGATCCCTGAGGTAAGTGCAAACACAATATTGGCCACTGCTAACTTTGCACCGAAGTAAATAGCCCGAGTCATTCTTTGCTCCTCGCTGGACCCAATCACCCAAAGAGGACGAGCCCTCGAGCTGTGATTAGTATAAAGAGGAACCTCCACCCAGCATGGGTTCACTGAAGGGATAGGCATTCCCTTCCAGATGTACCTGCCTCCCCGCACCAAACTCGACCATCCGATCAAAGGGTTAAAGTGGATGAGGAGTGCTGCAGTAAGCTGCTGCCTGCCCAATTCGTCACCCTGAACTGCCGTGTGGAGCGATATAACATCTGAGGAGATGTGTTTCACAATGTGACACTGCTCACTGCTTTGTTTGCCATAAGTTGGCAGGGTATGCTCAGACGTGAGTCCCTTGCTCACTTTGCCACTGGATTCAAGCAAGCCTGGCTGAAGACGGCTGAAATGCCAGAAACCAGTCCTAGGAAGCTTGTTTCCGGTCCACGGAAGACATGGCTTGGCAGTTCGGGCTGGACTGTTCCCATGAGGCACAGGGTCAGACTGATTTGCATATGGCCATGTCTGAACTGGGGTGGCAGAGTGGGCTAAAGAACGGTGATGGATTAAAGCCAGATCAGTTGACTGGGGGTGAGTGCTTGCAATGTTCAACACTCCGTCCATCATTTCCTTTGGTTTTTGCTTTGTTCGCCATAAGTTGGCAGGGTATGCTCAGACGTGAGTCCCTTGCTCACTTTGCCACTGGATTCAAGCAAGCCTGGCTGAAGACGGCTGAAATGCCTGGAACCGGTCCTAGGAAGCTTGTTTCCGGTCCAGACATGGCTTGGCAGTTCGGGCTGGACTGTTCCCATGAGGCACAGGGTCAGACTGATTTGCATATGGCCATGTCTGAACTGGGGTGGCAGAGTGGGCTAAAGAACGGTGATGGATTAAACCCAGATCAGTTGACTGGGGGTGAGTGCTTGCAATGTTCAACACTCCGTCCATCATTTCCTTTGGTTTTTGCACTGCTCATACTTAGCCTTGTCTTTTTGATTTTTTAGTGGTACTAGGAATTTTCTATGAGAGCTCCTACAGGCTCAGCGAGAGACTTAGGGATATATTTGCAAGGAAATGGTGCAGTGCGGTTAGCATTTTTGCAGCGTACCACTGCATTATTTTAAAAATGCAGGGATGCGCCATATTTACAAGATTATGGCGCACCCCTGTGTTTTCCCTTGCGCTGGCACTAAAAACGCTGCCTGCCACCAACACATACACCCTTGCGCCATAGTGCAAGATGCATGCGTTGCAGTGATGACTTCCTTCACTATGGTACAAAGATGTATGTGTTGGAGGGAATGATGGGACAACCTTCTGCAAATAAACAATCTTTAAAGGCATTTTGCTCTATGCAGCACACATTGAAAGAGTAAAAACGAGGAGAAATAAAAGTATTTCTCCTCATTGTGCCAATCTAATTCCTACTTTTTAATGGTGTTAGTTTATGGCACTGCTTAAATTTTACACATCCTTGTAAATCTGGGGCAGCGTCAAAAAGTGATGGGTGTTGTAGTGGAACGCCCACAGCAACACCTATTGCAAGCCCCTTTAACGCAGATACCTGTGTGACAGTGTACCATATTTACAAAGTGGCGTTAAAGCCAAGCAAAGTGGCTTAACAGCACTTAGTAAATATGGCTCAAGGCATTGTGCCACCAAGACGTTGGTAAAAGTTACATGTCAGTGGCGCAATCCCCTGATAATTATGCCACGTTGTTTGGAAGTATTTTCGCTGTGTGTGTTCCAGCTCTGCCAATCTGATTTTGTGGAATCCTTGCTGGATACAATCTTAAAACAACTTCCACTGGAGAGATTTCAGTTCCAGGAGAAACAGTGTGAATTAGCTATTCTCTATTGATTTTTTTAACCATCATCAGGTTGGGTTTTATCCACTCCTATCCAGTCCCACATACTTACCATGAATTGGCTGTACAAGACCAACTTCAACACTTAAGGTTTTATACCATTTCAAACAATTCCTGCTGGTTTTCAATGCACACTTTGTTAACAATAGGGTCCTTTGGATTATATTTGAAACAATTATAGTTGATTTTCTACGGTGTCCTGTTTTTTCTTTGTTGTATTCACTTAATGATCTTTTACTATATATCGTATAAACCTTGGTTTGAAGCTGCAGTAATCTCTAACTACAAAGTAGAATCCACTGCTGATTTTCCTCAATCATAGGGATAGTAACGCATTGTACAACATCCTTATGCTTTGTCCCAGCACCAAGTAAATAATTTCTCAGGGCTTCAAAATGACAGGCATCATTTCTTGCATATTTTCCCTAAAAGTTTAAATTCTGCAAGCAGCCTGAAGAATTTTAGTGGGTTTCAAGGGTACACCATCTAACAGATGTATATGCAAAATTGATATGTAGTTATTGTTAGACCTGGCATCATTGGCGTGGGTCTCCCTTCCTCTTTTTGCTTCCTATCTTTTATGTTGGCTGTTTTTAGATGCTCTGGGCGCTGTGCCACTGCTAATCAGTGCCACAGCGTGAATGCTCCCCGTGTAAAGATGACTGTATGAATTAGGATAACCATAATTGGCTCATTTAGTTTACCTGTCAGTCCCTAGAATAAGTGCACTGTGTGTGCCCAGGGCTGGTAGACCAAATACTGCTGGTGGGCCTGCAGCGCTGATTTGCGCTACTCACCAAAGTAGCGTTTAAAGTATGTTTCAGACCTGCCATTGCAGAGTCTACAGGCAGTCCAGAACTGCCTTTGTAACTGTGAGGTGCACCCACTTCCCAGTCACTGCACCTTCCCTTCGCACCATGTAAGACACCCCTATGGCAAGGTGCGTTGTCTGTGACAGGAAGAACATGCCTAGGTCTGTGTAGCATGTTCTAATAGCGAGTTACCCTCCATTTCACTGTTTACTATTTTGAGGCTATCCGTTCTCATAGGCCAGAATTGGCAGGCTAAATATTACATTCCATAATCCTACCTGCCCCCAGGAACCTGATAGGAAATTCGAATTTGATATGTTTAAGCTCAGGACACTTAGATATATCTTTTAGAAAGGATCATTTGTATATCCCATTTTCGAAAATGCCTCTTCTAGAAACAAGGTATTTTCTCGCCTAAGCTTTCCTGTAGGCTTTGCTAGTATGTGTATTGGCCGTCTGGTTTTGGAGCAGCAGGGCCAGCTGGGTCAGACCTGGCTGGAGAGAGAGATCGGCATTCAGAGCATGGGGAGGGGTGACTTTTTGATCTGAGCAGGGCCGTGCCTGGCAAGGTGAATGATGGCTCCACCTCCCACTGGGAGTCTGATAGCAGACCCCTGATTCTCAAAGGGTAGGATGTTGCCTCGTAAACCAGGTGCTCCCCGACCCCACGAACTGGTTCTGGCTGGATTCAGTGATTTGTGACTTTAGAGAGCAAAGACTTTTTAGGTATAAAACGCTGCGCTGAAACATCTTTCAAGTGTGTTCCTTCTGGATGTCAAGACGAATCTCTGTCCAAGTGAACAGAGGAAAGTACTTTGAAACTTTCACCAAGCTTGCTGAAGAAACTACCCAAGGGCCTAAATTGAGAGCGCCTCCTGCTGAAGTCTCAGGGACATTAGACTTCACCCCATCAGCCGTCTGAATTCCTGTGCGAGAGATTCTACTTGCAGGTAAGGCCTCCGTCGAGTAATCCGGAGCCTCTAGTTCTACTGTGAGGAACGCGGACTGGTAACCCTTGTTAACTCTGTGTGGGCCGCCGCAGCTATGAGAGAGCTGCCACCGCTGAGAGCCCGCCTTAATTTGAACCTTCGGAACCTTCTCTGAATCTGTGTGGGCTGCCGCAGTTAAGAGAGAGCTGTAGCCGCTGAGTGCCCGCCATGGTGCTAGCCTGGTCGAGATCATCCTTTGTCCTGTGGGCTACTGCAGTTAAGAGAGAGCTGTAGCCGCTGAGTGCCTGCCGTTGTTCCAGCCTGGTCGAGATCATCCTTTGTCCTGTGGGCTGCTGAAGCTAAGAGAGAGCTGCTGCCGCTGAGTGCCCGCACGTGTGTCAGCTGTGCATCATCGTGACTTGTCCTGTGGGCCGCCGCAGCTAAGAGAGAGCAGCTGCCGCTGAGAGCCTGCACCCTTGTCAACTTTGCCTCATCGTGTTTTGTTCTGTGGGCTGCCGCAGCTAAGAGAGAGCTGCTGCTGCTGAGTGCCTGCACCTATGCCAACTTGGCATCATCGTGATTTGTCCTGTGGGCTGCCGCAGCTGAGGGAGAGCTGCCGCCGCTGAGAACCCGCCTTAATTTGAAACTTCGGAACCTTTGCTGAATCTGTGTGGGCAGCCGCAGTTAAGAGAGAGCTGTAGCCACTGAGCACCTGCACTTGTGCCAGCCTGGTCAAGATCATCCTTTGTCCTGTGGGCTGCCGCAGTTAAGAGAGAGCTGTAACCGCTGAGTGCCTACCGTTGTGCCACCCTGGTCGAGATCATCCTTTGTCCAGTGGGCCGCCACAGCTAAGAGAGAGCTGCTGCTGCTGAATGTCCGCACTTTTGTCAGCTGTGCATCATTGTGACTTGTCCTGTGGGCTGCCGCAGCTAAGAGAGAGCTGCTGCCGCTGAGAGCCTGCACATTTGTCAACTTTGCCTCCTCGTGATTTGTCCTGTGGGCCACCGAAGCTAAGAGAGAGCTGCTGCAGCTGAGTGCCTGCACCTTTGCCAACTTGGCATCATCAGGATTTGTCCTGTGGGCCGCCGCAGCTAAGAGAGAGCTGCTGTTGCTGAGTGCCCGCACCTTTGACATCTTTGCATCATTGTGATTCATCCTGTGGGCCGCCGCAGCTAAGAGAGAGCTGCTGCCGCTGAGTGCCCGCACCTTTGCCAACTTTGCCTCATCGTGATTTGTCCTGTGGGCCACCGCAGCTAAGAGAGAGCTGCTGCCACTGAGTGCCTGCACCTTTGCCAACTTGGCATCATCAGGATTTGTCCTGTGGGCCGCCGCAGCTAAGAGAGAGCTGCTGTTGCTGAGTTCCCGCACCTTTGCCAACTTTGCATCATTGTGATTCATCCTGTGGGCTGCCGCAGCTAAGAGAGAGGTGCTGCCACTGAGTGCCCACACCTTTGCCAACTTTGCATCATCGTGATTTGTCCTGTGGGCCACCGCAGCTAAGAGAGAGCTGCTGCCGCTGTGAGCCCACCACGGAGCTCCACGACGAGAGTCATCGCCACCACCAGCCCGGGCTGCCGCGTGCTGCTGCTGTTGAGAGCCTGCCTGTCCCCAAGTGCCCAAATCACTGTGAGTGCACGCTGTGGACCACTGCAGCCAAGAGTTGTGGTCACTGGGAGTCCACCCGTCACCGTCTCCGCTTCTTCGAGAAGCTGCGTGCTGTGTCCCCTTCCAATGGCAGGTATCTGGTGTGCAACGGGTCGCGTGAACCCAGGCCTTGAACTCAGTCAGTGCCTCGTTCTGGTGAATACGTTATTGCATTTTTAAGTCCATACTGATTTTCGTGCATTGTGGCTTATTAAAACGCTTTGAGAGTCTTGTGTTAAACCTTATGTTGGACTTGGCCCTTCTGGCAGGTTCACCCCTAAACTTTTTGCTTTTATTGGTGACTTGGTGATGGTGATTTTGGGTTTCTGCGCACTTTCCCTGTGTCCCAGAGTAAAGTGCGTGTGCACTCTGAGTGCATGTGGTGAGATAGGCCTGCCCTCCCATAGGAATGCATGGGGAATGTATGTGTCCCTGGTAGTTCCTGATGCGTGGGGTGTGCAGGGTCGAGTCTGGTATGTGCGGACTCGTGTGGTTAAATGCTGCGCAATGATGCGTGCGGCGTGCGTGTAGCTAGTGTGGAAGTGCCACTTCTAGGAGTGGGCACTTCTGTGTGCAGTGTGAAATGACTGCCTGTCGCGTGATTGGCTGGCTGAGGTCATGTGACGGGCTAGAGATTCCCCAGAGTCAGGAGGAGTCACCAGGTGGTGAATAGGGAGATCAGCAGCTAGATGGGTGGGAGGAGTACACCTGGGTCCTGAATAGGGCTGGGCTTTCCCCACACAATGCTGGCTCCGCCCCCTGTGGTGCGACTGATGACCCTGGCCTGCATTCTGAATAGGGAGAGGGGCTAAGCAAAACAAAGTGCTCAGGAACCAGTTGTAACTGGTTCGCCCCTTCCCTGCACCTTGAGACAAAGGGTTTTACTGTATAAAAAGGGGGCTGTGTCCCCACAGAAACTGTTCTCTTCCAGGTTCCTGAGGGGGGCTGCTGCTGCTGGAGGCCAGGAGGAACCGCCACTTTGGACTGCCTTCCTGCCTGGAGGGCCCAGTGAGCTGGCCCCTGGCCCAGCCTTGCCCCCTGCCCACCTTCCTAAGAACTTTGCTGGACTTGGTGGTTATTCCTCCCCAAAGCGCTGGGAGCACTTCATTTGTGTCCCTAAGCACCTGGAAGCGCTTTTATTTGCCTTTAGCGCTCAGGAGCGCTTTATTGCTGCCAGCCGGTGCCCACCCGGCGTTTCCCCCGCTTATTTAATCATTTGATCGAGCGGGAGCCCACCCCGCATTGTGGTGTGCTGGCGGGTTCCCACCCCGCTTATTTAATTATTTTTATAGCGGGAGCCCACCCCGCATATTGGTGCTGTCGCGGGTGCCCACCCCGCACTGTGTGACTAAAGAGGGAGCCTACCCCTCGTTGCCGCTGCGAGAATCACCGCCGCAGCCCGGGCTCCACATACACTGCCGCGCCGGAGCGGCCGACAGGAAGTTAGGCGGGACTGCCCGGGACTGCCTGGTTGGAGGCGGACCACCCGGAAGCTGTGCGGGCCGCCCAATGCCAGCGGGTCCTCGGCCCAAGCAGGGCTCTCGTAAGGAGGAGAGAGCCCCGCCGCCACCACCGGAGACATCGGAGCAGCGCGTGCTCCATGCCTGTCGCCCCCACCGCCTGAAGTGAAGCCTGGAGACGACCGGTTGGTGTGCGGAGCTCCCGTAGCCACGTGGAGAGCCCCGCAGGTCCGGCACGTGTCCCGGTTACTGTGTCCAGAAACCTCCTGCAGCGCGACCAGCAGGAAGCTGCCCCGGTGAGTACGACTCCAAAGGTTGGGGGGCCTGAATATGGTTTAGAGCCTTGAGGTCGCTCCAACTACGAGGGCCGTTTATTTTGCCGAGTCCCCCGAGTGGGACTCCAACGTCAAGGGGGCATCCTTACTGAGAGTCCAGAGGGACTCCAACAGACGGGGGCATTTCTGTGGTGATCGGAGCGCCCCGGAAGGCAGCGGGCCGCTCCAAGGTTAGCGAGGGCCATATTCGTGACCTAGAGCCCACGAGGCTCCAACACTGCCATATTTGTCCTAAAAAAGGCACCGTAGTGCCCACGCTCATTTTCTCCAGCTGCCCAGCACTTAGAGGTAAGCCCAGCTCCACACGCCATCTGCCAGAGCGCAATTATTGTGCTCCTCCCTTATTTAATTCTTTTTCCACGTCTTTCCAGCTCCGGTCCCGCGCCTTCTCGCAGCTCCATCCGCTGCACATACTCATTAACTCAGGCCATAGAACATTCGTTCCGGCCTCTTGCGCCCCGTCTTGTACCTACAAGGTAAGCCCGTTTCTATGATGGCTCCGGCAATTGTTAGCCTCACAATTTTTGGGCTCCCGCTAACACTTTTCTTGCCTCCCCCAGCTCCAGCCCTCCACAATGCCTTTTCAATCCTTGTAAACGCCTTCGTAGTCCCCTGTCTCAATTACGACCATCTGTGGACCACACTCAAGGTAAACACCCGTCCCGGTTCTGTTACCTTACGAACCTACCCCCTTACTAGGCTCACTCCTTCCTCACCCCTTCATTCCAGCCTCCAGACCCCGTCGCGGGGTGTTCGCGCTATTGCCCACGGGCTTCATGCACCCATCGAGTTGCCTCCCAGGTCAGCGCACACCATCTTTTTCATTACTGCGCCGTGTCCATTGGACTTCACACGGATCTCCCTCCGTAAGCACTTACTTGTTCTAAACATCACCGCGCCACCCCCGTTCATTCTACTACATGTGTCGTCACCCTTAGTCATCTCGGTATGACACACATCATTTTCTGGTCACACCGCCCTCCTTCACCGGTTTACGCGTCCTTAACATCATTTTTCACTGACTCCAAAGGGCACTCTTCACTTCTCTTTTTGCCCCCTCACCGCCATTGATTCTAATTGGTCTTGTCTTCACTATGTGCGCCACTGCACCTAGCAACGTTGCCATTCTTATCCGCATGTGTACCATCACGTTCACATCAACACACCTTATCCACATGGCGAATTGTTCCACACCATTCCAACGGTTTTTTGACTAGATATGCTTTAAGTAAGGTGAACCTTTTTTCTGTTTATTTATTATTTTTTGTTGTTTCTTTGTTTCCTGTCTCATAACCTTACAGGCTCCTTGACACTATTTATCAGGCAACAGTTCATACTCTAGTCCTGATGATGATCCCATAGTATTGAGAGCTAGGGATCGAAACGTCGACCTTTGTAGCAAACACCACAATTTAACCATTGTGATAAAATGAGTGCGTTGTTTGTTGGTTTGAGCTTACGTAGTATTACCATGTAAATGTAAGCCGCCTTTTGCTCTTCTTTCAACCATTTTTTGCCTGTTGTTTCCTTCTTGTGTCTATACTCCCTATACCTTCTCCTCAACGCTCGGTACAGGACTGTGCCGTTAGCCATCTCTGTTGTGCCTTGTATTTTGTCCATCCTGTTGTTATCTTAATTGAATAAATTTTCCTCTGTCCGGCTGGACACTGGAAGACCATCCATAGTGCTCATTGTAGTCTATGTTGAAATATTTATACTATTTCCTCCTATGCCAAGGACCTTTGTTCTTCAAAATAAGTTATTACCCGAGGTCCCTAGGCTACCTGAACGGGTCCCCTTGTTCTTTTCTCTACAGCACTTAGTGGGCAGCTGCAACGTTTAGGTTGTGCATTGTGCGCCTGGCTTGCACAGCCTGCGCAGTCGTGCCCTGACATTACTGGATATTGGTCATTTCTGCACCCCTGAGAGGCCAGTTGGCCTGGGGACAGTTTTGCTGTGTTGTGCCCTCGCCTAGGGTACCTGGTGATCTTTATATATGTCCTTTTGCGCCTGCGCAATGTGTTCTTGATATTTTCCTTCCTAAACTGTGTTTATGCATTGGAGATTGTTTTACTAGTAGTAATTATGCTAGTTTGTTCATGTTTCCCTGCGTGATATTTTCCTAAGGTGGTTAGGGTTGCGTAGGTGGTACTTACCTGTTACCAGTAGTTACTGGTTGTGTGCTACATGTTCTATTTTAGTGCTACAGTGATTGTATGTGCCATGTTCTAAAGTATTATTCCTATGTTCTAAGTGCTAATTTCTACCAAGTGCTAATTCCTGACAGTGGTCCATGTGGCCCTGTCCCCTGTACATATAATCCCTTGTAAACTCTGCCTGTGCCTGTTGGCACATTGTAAAGTGTGTGGTTTTATCTAATGTGTTTTGGTAATACAAAGGCTATTTTTATATAATACCTTGTGTGGAGTTTCCTTTGTGGTGGGCCTTGGGTGTTGTTGCTGGGTGCGCGCGCAAACGCTTTACACATTGCCTCAGAGATAAGCCTGACTGCTCGTGCCAAGCTACCAAGGGGGTGAGCAGGGGTTATCTTTGGCGTGTAACTCCCCAGCCCTGACTAGAGTGGTGGTTTCTGCTTGACTTTGGCGCAAGCCCTAGCCAACCAGAAATCACCATTTCTAACACCTTAGATAAAGATACTATTTTTCTATACCTACTTGAGTTGTGTCCTCTTGTGGTGCCGCTACTGCCTTATTGTGCATGGTCATAAATGCTTCGCACACTACCTCTGAGATAGGCCTAACTGCTCGTGCTATGTTACTACAGGGTTGAGCAGGCCCAAAACTGTAGTATTATATGTGTATTTTAAAATTTATTTTGTGCTTTTATGGATGGTTTTTGAAATCCGAATAAAGTCTATTTGAATTGAATTGAATTGAGCAGGGGTTATCAAAGGGGGTAGCCCACTTGCCCTGACTTAGGAAGAAGGGTCCATATTTGGACATTGGCGTCAGCCATTGCCAACTAGAGACCCCCATTTCTAACAGTTATGATACTCCTTCTACACCAAAATATATACGTTATTAAGCAAAGCAAATACACCAAACATTTTGTGTTGAATTTCTGGGTAAAGGATCATTTAAAATATCTAAATAGTATGGTCTCTGGTCCTTTTTTCTTATATTGGAGTCCACATGGGAAATTAAACATACAGGGTTAATTTACAAATCCATTACGTGAAGTAGTGTTCCTGTTGTGCTACCCTATAAATACATAAAAACCTTTATGAATCAAAGATTATAAACCAAATTACAAAGGCATTTATAAGCATGTGAAGAAAACTCTTACAGTATAAGCAAAGTGTAAAGCATACATTTTGTAATAAAAGAAGCCAATGTGTATGGCATACTTTAGACTGCATCCAAGAAGTTGTAACAAACATTGTTATAATTTTTTTCCCCTCTATTTTTCACGTTATCAACTTGGCTGGCAGTTGGCTCCATTTCTTGTGTGATACTGTCATTATATTCTGGCTTTTTACCCCAAACACACACAAATGATAAACGGAATCCGACCAAATCAAATATTGACCCCCAGTCAACAGATCTGGGTTGAATCGATTGTTCATTTGCTCACCATGCCACCCCATTTTAGACTCAGCCATATGCAAATCAGTCCCCTGACCCTGCTCCTTATGGGAACAGTCCAACCCGAACGTTCAAGCCAGGTCTTCCCTGGACCAGAAACAAGCCTCTTGGGACCAGTTTTGGGGAATTACCCCTCATTAACCAGTCAAGCTAGCATGGCTGATGAGGGGTGATACCCTGAAACCAGTCTCAGGATGCTTGTTTCCGGTCCAAGGAGGACCTGGCCTTGTAGTTGGAGCTGGACTGTTCCCAGGATGGTCAAGACTGATTTGATTATGGCTTGGTCTAAACTGGAATGGCATGGGCGGGCGTGGCTTGGCACCCGCGAGTGATGACGGCGCTCGAGTGAGGCTCCGGGGCGGTGCCGAGAGACAAGCCGGTTCCTGTTTGTCAATCCTGGAGACGAACGGCTGACGGAGCGTCGGAACATGCCCTGATTCCACCCGACATCGATGGAAGTCTTTTCATGCCGCTGCGACGCTATAATTGCCGCTTGTGAGTTCTGACAGGATTTTCTCAGCTGCAGCCGCCATCTTAGGTTCGCCGAGTGACGCGCGTTGTGTTGTGGATATTGCACCGTTAGTTCAGCGCTATGAGTGCACGACACCATACACTCTTAGTGGGCTCATAATTTACCCTCTTGACTGCTTCTCCTTCTTTGCACCGAATTTCTGCATTGTTTGCCTTCTACTTGGAGCGCTTGTCATTTATATAGCGCAACAACAATGTTCCTTCATGAAGCGTCCTTATTTCCTATGACTGCTATTGAGCTGTTTTTCAAGTCATGACACTATCAGCGCCCTATGCGGATAACTTTCTGTCTTCCCTGCAAGTGGTGAATTTTTTCAATGCAGCACGCCTGGTTGCTTCTCTGCTGTCAATGCTACTATTTATTGCAGGCTCCTGCGAGGTATGCGAGGGGACATTCCACTTCATCTCCTGTCAACTTGCTTGAGATCACTTTCCATTGAGCAGTGCTTTGGTGCCTACTTTCTGCAGTATAATGCCATATGAATAATACCTTGGTCTTATCATAGACGGCTTCTTCTGTTTTTCCATACACGCCTCGGCGACTGTTTACACCTGAGTTCTATGGAGATGGTTGCATTCCCTTCATGACGTATTCAACTACCCTCGTACTCCTGCTGTGCTCTATCTTGGGCTGTCTTCGTTTTAGCTTCCTGTGACCTCTACTGTGTCAACCATTCCACGGCTTTGTCACATGGGTAGACTCAAGTCAATGTCGCATCCGCCTCATCCGCCCAAATCTCAGATTGTGAAGAACTCCAAGGTTTTCTCTGCTTTTTCACAATTGGAAGACTCTCTTAACTCATCTGGCTCAGATACACCAATGCATCCTTCCAGGCACTCGCAGGATAATTCTAAATCTAACACGAAGAGGCTTATGTCGAACTCCCTCTCACCCCCAAAGCATTCGGGACCAGTATCCATGGAGTTATTGTTAGAAGAAATAAGATCCTTGCGTACTTTCATGGAAGAGACTAATATTAAGCTCCAGGTTCTTACGGATAATTGGTCGCAAATGGAAACGAGGGTAACATCGATTGAAAAATCTGTTCAGTCGTTCCAAGAGACATCCTCTGTTGTCTCAAACCTGAAGTCTCAAGTCTCGGATCTTCAACAACAAGTGGAGCAGTTGGAAAACAGAAACAGACGCAACAATCTTCGTATTTATGGCCAAGTTGAAGGACTCGAGAGGTCTGACCCAATCGCTTTCTTCGAGTCGTTTCTCCCCAAGCTCCTGCATCTGCCACAGGACAAGGCCCTCAACATTCAACGTGCTCATAGACTGGGTCGGCCTCCTTCTTCTGCTTCTTCCTCACAGAGGCCCAGAGGGGTCATCATCTACTTTTTGGAATATACAGATCTTTTGATGGTATTGGCGGCGGCCAAATCCTCTCCGAATCTGACTTGGTCTGGCTCGTCCCTGTTCTTTGCACAGGATTATGCTAAGGCCACCGCCAATCGTCGCAAGGTTTTTCTGAGCTTAAGAGAAGACCTACGTGCGATGGGAGCACGATACGGCCTTTATCACCCATGTTTATTCAAAGTTACCTATAATAATAAGACTACAACCTATGAAGATCCAGTGCGCTTACAAAGCTTCATCAATGCGCACAAATCATCTACCATGGATGCCTCCGGACCATCATCCTCTGCTCCTGGTTGACTAGTGCTTTTATGACTCTCTTATGGCTGTTGTTTTTTCTTTTTTTTTATCCTGTTCTTTTTCAGAGACTTTCTCTTGGTTGCAGTTAACATGAGTTCTTCTGATTCTCCGGCTATCCACTTTGCCGGTGCTTTATTGTTTATGCATGATGGTTGTCCCTTGTTCTACTTGTTAGTCATGATTTCAACATAATCCCCTAGAATGTCTTAATCCTTTGTTCTTCTTTTTCGTCTTACAGGAATTTTTTTCGTGTTTAATGATGTCTCCCGGTCCCTGCTTCGTTGCTCCTGGATGTGCTGCCTCACCCATGTGGTTCCTTCCCTCCTCCACCTTCTCTCGCACCCTTCCTTTGTAGGTATGTTCTTTCTTTATTCCCTCATTTGTCTTCCCTGTGCATCCGATGATTTTTCCTTCTATTTCTCCCTCTTTTCTCTTCCCTTGTTCTTATTTTTGTCCCCATGTTTCTATCTTGTCTTCCTACCTCTGATCGGAACCTTTTGCTTGTGTAAGAGTTGCATTCCCTATCTCTCTAGGTACATTTGTCTCTCAACTGCTTCCTTATTTCTGGCTTTCTGTTTAACTTTTTATACTGTTTCCTTATATTCTTCTTTTTTTGCTAGTGCGCATGCTCTTGTTTACCCTCTTCTTTTCTTCTACTTCAGCATATCTACACTGCTTTTTCTTCTTTCTTTATGTCTTCTCTTCTTTTCATGGGTTTTTCATTAATTAGTCATGTTTTCCACATTCTTTGTGGAAATGTTACTGTTATGTCATTAAATATATTGTCATGGAATGTGAAGGGTATTAATTCCCCGATTAAACGTCAAAGGATTTTGTCACATCTAGCCAAATTGAACGTTGATATTGCATTCCTCCAAGAAACACATTTAACTGATGTAGAATCTGTTAAGCTCAAACGTGGATGGGTGGGCGAACTCTTTTATTCGCAGGGTGATGGTAAACGGAATGGTGTGGCAATCCTTTGTCGCAAGTCTCTCCCCTTTCAGGTTCTTACCCAAGAATCTGATGCTTTTGGTAGGTGGATTTATGCCAAGCTATCACTCAGAGGTGTTCCAATCTCTCTCCTTAGTGTTTATGGCCCAACCACGGGTGAACCTTCTTTTTGGGCTGATATCTCTCCACTCCTAACTAAATTTATGGACTACAATTTTATTCTGGCGGGGGATTGTAATCAACCTCTTGATCCCTTTATTGATAGGATATCCAAGACCCCCTATATTCCTAACAAACCTCACAAGCTGTTTAGTCATGCTATTTCGCAGCATAAGTTAGAAGACTCTTGGGGTCTTTGCAATCCAAAACTACGGGAGTACACTTTTTATTCTCCCTGTCATCGCTCCCAGTCATGACTAGACTATGTCTTTGTCTCCCACAACCTTGCTCAATCACTTTTACACTCCGAGATAGGCCCGATACTGCTTTCAGATCATGCTCCTGTTCTTACAAGTGTTGATGTATTCCCTAAGATTGCTGGCCACAGAAGATGGCGATTTAATAACTCCCTCCTTGCTGATCCCAAGTTTACAGCTACCTTCACCTCCTTTTTTGATGAATTTTTTCTGATTAATGATAACACCGCTCTCCCGGAACTTACTATCTGGGATGCTTTTAAAGCAGCAGCACGTGACTTTATTATTAGTTACGTTGCGACCAAACACAAAACTGCTCGACGGTTCACCAAAAACCTCCTTTCAGACATTAAGAGATTGGAACATGCATATTTCACCTCCCATTCTGCTGATAGCTTGACAGCCCTTGTTGCGGCAAAAATTAAATTTAATGAGAAATCTACGGAGGATGCCTCCTTGTATTTGTTGAAGTCCACTGCTAAATTTTATGGGGGAAGGAACAAAGCAGGGAAGCGCTTAGCTAATTATTTGAAGATTAAACATAATAAGTTAAATATTGAATCTGTTTATGACTCTGATGACAACTTGAAACACATGGATGTTGATATTCTTGCTGAGTTTTCACGTTTCTACGAGACTTTGTACACATCTGAAACTCAACCCTCTCCCAACTCCCTTGCTCGTTTTTTCTCCACCATTCACACACCATCCAATTTCCCCCTTGACCTTTCCTCTTTAGAATCTGACATCACACAAAAGGAATTGCTCACTGCATTGCAACATCTCAAACTCAATAAGGCTCCTGGCCCTGACGGTTTTACCGTAGAATTTTACCTTCACTTTTCTAAGTTGTTGATTCCACGATTGCATTCCCTTCTTCATACCTTTATTGCCCAAGGTGCTTCCTCAGGGACGTTTTCAGATGCTCATATTTGTTTAATACCTAAACCTGGGAAGGACGTAAAATATTGCAAAAATCATAGGCCTATATCCTTAGTCAATATTGACTACAAACTTTTCGCTAAAGCATTGGCGGTCCGACTGGATCACCTTCTCCCCGATCTTCTAGGTGAAGAGCAATCCGGGTTTGTTAAGGGCCGACATATTACGGACAACACTAGACTTTTATTTAACATCCTGTCAAAGTCCTCCCGTTGTCAGCACTCACTTGCAGCGATTGCCCTTGACGCCGAAAAGGCGTTTGATCGGGTTGAGTGGCGCTATCTTTTTCACACCCTTACTTGGTTTGGTTTTGGCCCTAGATTTATTTCTTTAGTTTCCCTGTTATACTCACACCCCAGAGCTGCAGTATTTGCGAATGGTCAAATTTCTTCTTATTTTGATTTAGGTAGAGGCGTTCGCCAGGGTTGCCCTCTTTCCCCCTTTCTCTTCAACCTTGCTTTAGAACCTTTTCTGTCCAGATTGCGTCAGAATCCCGCTATTCATGGTTTCCAGGTTGCAGACTTTCATATTAAACTCGCTGCTTATGCAGATGATATTTTACTTTTTCTTTCCAACCCCGCAGAATCTATCCCTGCTTTTCTGGACGAAGTCCGAAACTATTCCTCTATCTCTGGGTATAAGCTTAATCATGATAAATGTGAGATCCTACCCTTGACCAAATTTACTTTCAAACAAGAATTTAGTGACTCTCAGTTTACTTGGTGTCCCTCTCATATTAAATATCTGGGATTATATATCACCTCCTCCATTCCAGACACTGTCTCTTTATGCATGTCCAAGTGCGCGCAAAAAATTGCGGACCTCACTGTAAGGTGGCATCCTCTATACCTGTCCTGGTGGGGTCGTCTTGATACTATTAAAATGATGATCTCCCCCATTATTCTCTATACGTTATCCAATATTCCAGTATCCATCCCAACGAAGTTCTTTAAAAAGATTAACTCAACGTTATCCTCATTTTTGTGGAATTCAAAAAAATCCAGAATGTCTCTTGCCAGACTTATCCGTCCTGCTTCTGAGGGTGGTGTCAACTTTCTTGACTTTCCTGCATATCAGAAGGCCTTTTTGCTACGTCAAGCTTCCCTCTGGCTGCAAGATCCCACCTCCCCTTGTCCTTTGTGGATTAAGGTTGAACGTACTCTCCTTTCTCCGTTTTCTTTTGCAGAATATCTTGCTTTTTCCCGTAAACCCTCTTCGATTCCTACTCCTATCCACAAGTATACCCTCAAGCTCTTATTGTCTGCTGCCCCTGGTCCCCCTACAACCGTCGCTGATTTCCTCTCTTCCACCATTTGGCATAATAAATATCTTTTAATTGGTCGTAAGCCCTTTTACTGGAAATCTTGGAGAATCCGAGGTTTGATTTGGATCTCGCAGCTCTTCTTTGGCTCCACCTTTTTCTCTTTTCCTGATCTCCGTTCTTCTTTTGGCTTACCCTCATCCTTTATCCCCAAATATCTTTTACTTAAAGCTGCTGTCCTGGAGGTTTATGAGCAGCTCTCAGGTTCTCCTCCTCCCCTTGTTCCACACGTCCCTATTTCTCAACTTCATTCTCTCCTCCGCAATACCCCCAAAGCGTCTCTCATCTATAAATACCTTCACACACATGAGTTGCTCAGACCTAAATCCAAGGTTGAACATCAGTGGGAAATTGATCTCGGAACAGATTGGCCGATATCTCTATGGGATAAGATATGGGCAAAACTCCGTAAAACTTCCAGAGCGGCCTCCCTGACACAGTCTTTATTTTTTATTTACAACAGATTACTTCATACTCCTTCTACATTAAACAAGCGATTTCTAAATACCCCAGACACATGCTGGTTGTGTGGCTCCCCCAATGCTACCTTACTTCACATGATATTTCTTTGTATGCATGTGCATGATTTTTGGTTACAGGTGTGGGCTCAAGTCAATGTTATTTTTCATACCTGTATTCCTTTTTCTCTCACTCACCTTTTCTTGGGTAGTTTATCCCCTAGCTGGGATAATGTAGACATGTATGTTCGCATCGTTGATTTGTTATTGGCTGTAGCCTTTCAGCAGATTACTGTTAATTGGAAAAATACGTCCAATATTTCTTTCAAAGCGTGGTGGTATAATGTCTGTCACAATCATAGACTCGATAATGCCTTTGTTTTTCCTGTTCAATTAGCAACTAGACGTGCAGACCTATGGCTCCCCATTACGCTATATTTAGATAACTGTGCTGCCCGTTCTTTTCGTCCAACGCCTGCTCAACAAGAAGTTCCTAAACCCCCATCATACCCTTTCCACATTCAAGATTTTCTAGCATACTGTTTTGTTTTTATTCTTCTTGCGGTTAGCTGTTTAGCTCATGATTGATGTACCTTCTATGCTTCTTTTCAAATGCCCATGATCATTGTTTTGTTGTATTTTCTCTCTTACATATTGCATTTTGTTATCCCCTCCTTTCCCTTTTCCCCCCCTCTTCCCTCTTCCTTCCCCTTCCTAGCTGATATTATGTATTGATTCTCCCTTTTTCATTGCCTAATAAAAATGTCATTGAACTTAAACTGGAATGGCATGGTGGGCACGTGATTACCCAGCCGGGTTGGAATGATCACCGGCTTGTTGTCACACTCATCCTACATTGCAGCTTATTCAGCCCTGAAGAAGTCACGAGATCATTCCCTCATGTGACGAAACACGTGTCGGCTGGTTGCTTTCGCACTTTTTCATTCATTAAAACATACGTGAAACTATTCCTCTGGTGTGGATCACAGATTCTGTTTTGAACACGAAACCTCACGGAACCACCTATTGATATAATTGCTTTACATTTGAACTTGTGGTACTGCCATGTTGACTGGGCAAGTGCACTCACTTGCCAGTCCCTAAACCTTCCCTTTTCTTCATACCAGACACCCCTATGGTAGGCCCAAGGGCAGGGTGCATTGTAAGTATAAGGTAGGACATGCCCTGGTGTGTAGGCATGTCCTAATAGTGAATTAAAGCCATTTTCGTTTTTCACTATTGCAAGGCTAACTGGTCCCCATAGGCCAGAATGGGCAGTTTGATTATTACATCTTATAATCATAACTCAGGGAACTAGGTAGAAATTCGAGTTTAGTATGCCTGTACTCGGAATGATAAAATGCATCTTTTAGTGAAGTTGGTTTTAACATTCTGTGTTTGAAAATACCACTTTTAGAAAGTAGGAATTTTCTTGTCTAACAATCCAAGCCTGCCTCTGCTAGGTTGTGTATTCCTTGTCTGGAGTTTGAGTGACAGTGGCTGGGGGATTCCAGGAGACAGGGTGAGTCAGCACAGGGCTGAATAGAAAGATCTGCATATAGATGGGTGGGAGGAGTTGCACCTGGATCTGAATAGGGCTGTGCCTTCCCTCCACAATGCTGGCTCCACCTCCTGTGGTGCGTCTGATGTCCCTGCCCTGCACTGTGAAAGGAAAGAAGGAGTCATGTCGATAAAGTGCTCCAGGACTGACCAGAACTGGTTTGGACTAGGTGAAGGCCTCTCTGCCTTCAGAGAACAAAGAGAAACTGTGTATAAAAGGGGGACCCAGACCCCAGAATTTTAGATCACTTTTGGGAAACAAGAAGAAACCTTTGCTGAGAAGAGGAACCAGAGAAACCGAGGAGTGACTATCCCTAAGCTTGAGGGATTGGCCTGCAGTGGTTGCCTGACTGCCAAAGAGAGGAGAAAGGAACTTTTTGTGTACTTTATTCAACTTGTGAAGGAACTCCAAGGGTTTGAGAAAGAACTTGCCTCCTGCTGAAGTCTCAGGGACAACAGACTTCACCAACCAGCTCCCCAAGAGTCTTTTTGAAGTGCCTGCTGTGCTGGGCTTTCTGATGGACTGCGTGTTGCAAGGAGCTGGAAGCGCGACACACGTAGAAGAAGCGCGTCGCCGAAATGCCGCTGTCGCTTAACAACGCAAAAGCACCTCGCATCACCAGAGAAGAGGATCGATGTCGCACCAGACGCCACTGCATCATCGGAGAAGCGTATCGCAGCCGCAGCTGCTGTCGTCGCATCCCTGGGAAAGTGTGTCGCCGCTGCAGTTGTCGCATCCTTGCCGAAGCGCCTCACATCGCCGGAGAAGAGGATCGGCATCGCATCAGACGCCGCCGCATCACCTGGAAGCCTGTCGCAGGGCCTGTCATGGCTCAGAAGAATCGTTGAGTCGCCGCATGGTCATCGGGCTTGCACGCATAATGTCGCATCAAGAAGAAGACGCCATCTTTGTCGCATTGTACCGGATCTTCATCGCATCAAGGCGTTGCGAGCCGCATCACCACTGAAGCACAGTAAGAAACCGACTCATCACATCCCTTCGCAGAGAAGAATCAGCTCATCCCCTACGCATCAGTAGGGACCCAACGCATCACCATTCTTGCATGTAAGGAACCGACGCATCACCTTCCCTGCAACACTTTCGTTGAATAGCGTTACGCATCCTAAGGTACATTGAACTCAAAGTGTTGCATTTTACATCTAAAGAGAACTAAGCTATTTCTACCATTTTTAAAGTACAGTATTGTGGATTTTTGTCGTTTGTGGTCTTGTGTTAAGTGTATATAAAGATACTTATTTTTAATACTACAACTTGTGTGGTGTCCATCTGTAGTGTTGTCACTGGGTTACTGTATGTGTTCACAAATGCTTTTCATACTGCCTCTGAGATAAGCCTGTCTGCTCGTGCCAAGCTAACAAGGGGGTGAGCAGGGGTTATTTTAGGAGTGTTCCCCCTTACCCTGACTAGACGCAAGGGTCCCTATTTGGTCACAGGTACCTTCCTCTGCCACCTAGAGACCCCCAAATCTAACATTGGTGTCCAGCGGTGAGGATTCTGGACTTGCATTTGTGACTCATATACAGTGATTAGTGAACACTACTAGTGAGTGCAGACCAAACGCGACCACTTACTTTTGGTAGTTTGTTTTTCCTGGGATTTTCTATTTTTGCAAATAACTGCCAAGTTTACCCACCATGAGTAAAGCAGCATCCATAGCATCTGTGGATTTTGATTGGGAAGAGAAGAAACTGGAATACTACAATGTGAAACAGCTAAAGTATTTCTGCAGGAAATTTAAAGTTGCAATGACCAGTCTCTCCAAGACGGATGAGTTCCAAAAGGCGCTGAGGGCCTGGGTCGCAGCAAGGAGTACCCCTGAGAATGAGGAAGGGGTTGAGGATGCAGAGGAGCAGCTGGATGGGCCATTGGGTTCAGGGGGAGGAGAGCAACTTTCCCAGTAGGTAGCAGTGTTTCTGCCAAAGGCCTGTCCCCAGAGGAGTTGGAGGACAGGGAGAGGTGTGGGATGCATGAGATGGAGATGACTAAGCTCAAGTTAAGTGGGCAGTTAGAATTTGAATTTCAAACTAGGAAATTGGCCCTAGAGGAAAAGAGGATGCAACTGGAGCATGAGAAAAGTTTGAGGGAGATGGGATTGAAAGCAAGGAGCTTAGAAATTACTCACTCTGGTGGCACCACACCGTCAGTGCCTGTGGAAGCTAGAGTGTATATTCCCAAAGATGTGGTAAAAGATTTTTATAAGAATGAAGACATTGGGCAGTGGTTTAAGGCCTATGAGGTAGCCATGTCTTCCCACCGGGTCCATGAGAAGGATTGGGGAGCAGGGTTGTGGGGCGGTTCCTTAGTGAGGGGCAGGATACACTGTTAGACTTGCCCTCTGAAAGCCATAATTCTTATAGGCACATGCAGGAAGCATTGATGTCCAGGTATGGGTTGACTCCTGAATTGTGCAGACAGAGGTTTAGAAACTGCAAAAAGGTGGAGTCAAGCACATGGGTAGAATATGTAACTTTCTTTTGCAGAGCATTGGATGGTTGGGTGAAGGGTAGCAAAGTGAATGATTTTGAGGGGCTCTTTGATTTAATTGCATGGGAGCACTTGTCAAGTACTTGTTTTCCAGAGCTACGCCAACACCTGATTGATAGCAGGCTGACTAACCCTAGGAAGCTTGCTGAAGAAATGGACCGCTGGGTGAGCACCCGGATCCAAAAGGGTCATGTGGGAGACTCAGCCAAGACTGGGCAGGGTTCCCAGCAGAGGAGTGGGGGGGACAAGGGTAAACAGAGGGAGTTCCAGAGAGGGCCCCAAAGTAATTCCCAAAGGAACCAAGGGAAAGGTTCTCAGACTCCCCCTGAGAAGAAGCACTGGGCTCGACAGGTAACCCTGTTCCTAGGGGTCTCTTGAAGTGCTACAAGTGTGGAGAAATGGGCCATAAGTCTAATGATCCCCGGTGCCCACAGTTTGGAAAGACAGCACCCACTGGTGCTCCACCCCGGCAGATGGCGAGTGTAGCCCTGGGGGAGGAGATTGGTGCCCAAGGTGGGTGGGGTCCCGCCAAAATGTCCCTTGTCTCTTTAGGAGACTGTGAGGTGGACCCCAGGACCCAACTGCCTGATAACACTAAGAAGTACAGGCAGTGGGTGACCATCAATGGCCATAGAGTGGAGGCTCTTAGAGACACAGGAGCCAGTGTGACAGCTGACAAGTGTCACCTGGTATCTCAAGAGCAGGTTGTCCCAAATGTATTCTACCCAGTTGTTGCCGCTGACAACACAGAGAGCCATTGCAAGGTGGCTCACGTTCCCTTTGAGTGGGGGTGGGTCTCTGGCACTCTTCCAGTAGCTGTAAGGCCAGTCATGCCTGTTGCCTGTTTGTTAGGGAACGATTTGGAGAGCTCACCTTGGGCTAAGGTGAAGCGAAGTGCTCATTTGGAGATGTTGGGTCTGCCTGACTGGGCGTGTGTGACCACACGGTTCGTGGCAGCCAGTAAGCATGCTCAGGAGGACCTGGAGCCTGAGAGGGAGGCCCAGGTGCCTGCCTTGAAGAGAAGAGGCAGGGGTGTGGGAAACCGGTTCTTTTTTTTTTTTTTTTTTGGGAAAACCGGCCCCGAAGTTCCCACGGTCCAGGAGGAGGCAGACATTGAGGGGAATGCCCTGGAGCCTACAGGGGAACAGGTAGCTGAATTGGGGGACCTGCCTGAGCTGACCCCTTGGCAGCAAGAAGGAGGACCCTCCAGGGAAGAATTCTGCAAGGAGCAGAAGGAATGCCCTTCTGTTCTGGGTTTGCAGCAGCAGGCTGCAAGCCAGGCAGCAGGTGATCAGTCTGGATCACACTGGATCTACTGGGAGAATGGTCTCCTGTATAGTGAGCCTAAGGTTGCTGAGCCTGGGTCAGCCCGTGTGCTGGTGGTGGTACCCCAGTGCTTCAGAGCCTTCCTACTGAGGCTGGCTCATGATGTGCCGTTGGCAGGATATTTGGGGAAGGACAAGACCTTTGAGAGGCTTGTCACCCACTTTTATTGGCCCCAAATGTGCAAGAGTTCAGACACTCATTGCAGGACATGTCAGACTTGCCAGGCAAGTGGAAAGAGTGGGAAGAAGCAAAAGGTTCCTCTCCAGCCATTCCCTGTGGTCATCACCCCCTTTGAACGGGTGGGTATTGACATTGTGGGGCCACTGGATCCCAAGACAGCCATGGGCAACAGGTTCATCCTGGTCCATGCCACCCGGTACCCGGAAGCCATACCTCTGAGGACAGTGAAAGCTCCTGTTGTGGGACGGGCATTGATGGGAATTTTCTCCTGAGTAGGATTCCCTAGAGAGGTAGTGTCTGACCAAGTTAGAAACTTCATTTCCAAGTATATGAAGACCCTGTGGCAGGAGTGTGGGGTAACCTACAAGCTCACCACTCCATACCACCCCCAAGGAAATGGGTTGGTTGAGAGATTCAACCGAACCCTAAAAGGCATGATTATGGGTCTTGAGGAACCTATGAGATGTAAGTGGGACTTCCTCTTACCATGCCTGCTCTTTGCATACCGTGAGGTGCCACAGAAATCTCAAGGGTTCAGTCCCTTTGAGCTTCCCCTTGGTCACCCAGTGAGAAGACCTCTGAGTCTGGTCAAGGAAGGCTGGGAGCAATCTCCCAGGAAACCTCCCCAGGATGTATATAGCTACATGCTGGCCTTCAGGAACCAGACTAGGTGTTTCAGGCAACTCACTGAGGCGAATCTGGAAGCCAGTCAGGAGGAGATGAAGCGGTGGTACAACCAGAAAAAACACTCTGGTAGAGCTTCAGCCTGGTCAGAAAGTGTGGGTCATGGCCCCAGTGGAGCCATGTTCGCTCCAGGATAAGTGTATTGGACCATTTGAGGTGGTGGAGCGCAAAAGTCCTTTTACCTACTTGGTGGACTTGCGGTCTCCCAGGAACCCCTTGCGGCTTATGCATTTCAACCGCCTGAAGCCCCACTTGGAGAGGTCCGAAGTGGGAATGCTCTTAGCGACAGATGATGGAATGGAGGAGGAGACTGCACCTCTTCCTGACCTACTGTCGGCGACAGAGCGAGATGGGTCAGTGGATGGTGTAAACCTCTCTTCCACCCTGACCCCTGAGCAACAGAAAGACTGTCACCAGTTGCGGGGCAGTTTTCTGATATGTTCGCCCTGATTCCCAGTGTCATTGATTGGTGCGTCCATGATGTGGACACTTGCGGCAGCCCGCTTGTGAAGCACAAAACGTACAGGGTGACTGACAGGGTGAGAGCTTGCATCAAGTAGGAGGTCTCCAAGATGCTTGCATTAGGGGTGATTGAGTCCGCTAACAGTCCTTGGGCCAGCCCAGTGGTCTTGGTCCCAAAGGCTGCTGCATCGGGTGCCACGCCAGAACTCCGGTTCTGTGTGGACTACCCAGGGCTCAATGCAGTCACGAGGACTGACGCGCACCCCATCCCCAGAGCTGATGAGCTCATAGATCGGTTAGGGGCTGCCCCGTACCTCAGCACGTTTGATTTAACTTCTGGGTACTGGCAGATCGCTTTGACTGATGGGGCAAGAAAGAGGTCAGCATTCTCCACACCAGATGGGCACTACCAGTTCCGGTTCATGCCCTTTGGGATGAAGAATGCCCATGCCACCTTTCAGAGGTTGGGCAACCAGGTGTTGGCTGGAGTGGAAGAGTTCAGTGCCGCCTACCTGGATGACATTGCAGTGTTCAGCGCCAGTTGGGAAGAACATATGCACCACCTCTGGGAAATGTTGATGGCGCTGCGGAGGATAGGCCTCACGATCAAGGCTAGTAAGTGCCAGATTGGGCAGGGTTCTGTGGTGTACTTGGGACACCAGGCTGGGAGCGGCCAGGTGGTGCCCTACAGCCCAAGATTGAAACCATCCTGGCTTGGGAACTCCCCAAAACCCAGACAGAGGTGAGAGCCTTTTTATGACTCCCTTGGTATTACAGGAGGTTTGTCAAGGGGTATGGCAGCATTGTTGCACCCTTGACAGAGCTGACTTCCGGGAAGCAGCCCAAGAAAGTGATTTGGACTGACACCTGTCAGAAAGCTTTTGAGGCCCTGAAAACTGCCATGTGCATGGTGCCCATGCTCCTGGCACCCAACTTCTCCAGATAATTTATCGTTCAAACAGACACTTCAGAGCATGGTGTGGGGGCTGTTTTGTCACAGATAAATGAGGAGGGCCTAGATCAACCCGTAGCCTTTATCAGTAAGAGGTTACTTGCAAGGGAACAGAGATGGAGTGCAATTGAGCATGAGGTATTTGCTTTGGTCTGGGCACTGAAGAAGCTGAGACCATACTTGTTTGGGACTCACTTCCGGGTTCAGACAGACCACAGGCCCCTCAGATGGTTGATGCAGATGAGGGGTGAGAATCCAAAGCTGTTGAGGTGGTCCATTTCCCTACAGGGGATGGAATTCACAGTGGAACACCGCCCTGGTACAGAACACGCCAATGCTGATGGTCTGTCCAGATTTTTCCACCTTAGTGATGAGAACTCCCAGGAGGTAGGGTAGTTCTTCCCACATTTCAGCTGGAGGGAACATGTGTTAGACCTGGCACCTTGCCGTGGGTCTCCTTTCGATTTTCTTGCTGTTGCCTCATGTGTTTTTGCTGGTTATAGATGCTTTGGAACTGTGCCACTGCTGTCCAGTGCCACAGTGCAAGTGCCCCCTATGGTAAATTGATGTATGGATAAGTGATTCCATGAGTGGCTGGTTTGGTTTACTTGTCAGACCCTAGTACAGTGCACTGAGTATGCCCAGGGCTTGTTAACCAAATGCTGCTGGTGGGCTTACAGCACTGGTTGTGCCACCCACAGAAGCAGCCTGTAAAAGTGTGTCTCAGGTCTGCCATTACAGAGCCTGTGTGCATTCTGATACTGCCATGTTGACTGGGCAAGTGCACCCACTTGCCAATCCCTAAACCTTCCCTTTTCTTCATATCAGACACCCCTATGGTAAGCCCAAGGGCAGGGTGCATTGTAAGTATAAGGTAGGACATGCCCTGGTGTGTTTGACATGTCCTAATAGTGAATTACAGCCATTTTCGTTTTTCACTATTGCAAGGCTAACAGTTACCCATAGGCCAGAATGGGCAGCTTGATTATTACATCTTATAATCATAAATGACTCAGGGAACTAGGTAGAAATTTGAGTTTAGTATGCCTGACCTCAGAATGATAAAATGCATCTTTTAGTGAAGTTGTTTTCAATATTCTGTGTTTGAAAATACCACTTTTAGAAAGTAGGTATTTTCTTGTCTAACCATCCAAGCCTGCCTCTGATAGGTTGTGTATTCCTTGTCTGGAGTTTGAGTGACAGGGACTGGGGGATTCCAGGAGACAGGGTGAGTCAGCACAGGGCTGAATAGAGAGATCTGCATGTAGATGGGTGGGAGGAGTTGCACCTGGGACCTGAATAGGGCTGTGCCTTCCCTCCACAATGCTGGCTCCACCTCCTGTGGTGCGTCTGATGTCCCTGCCCTGCACTGTGAAAGGAAAGAAGGAGTCTTGTCAACAAAGTGCTCCAGGACTAACCAGAACTGGTTTGGACTAGGCGAAGGCCTCTCTGCCTTCAGAGAACAAAGAGAAACTGTGTATAAAAGGGGGACCCGGAACCCAGAACTTTAGATCACTTTTGGGAAACAAGAAGAAACCTTTGCTGAGGAGAGTAACCAGAGAGACTGAGGAGAGACTATCCCTAAGCTTGAGGGATTGGCATGCAGTGGTTACCTGACTGCCAAAGAGAGGAGAAAGGAACTTTCTGTGCACTTTATTCAACTTGTGAAGGATCTCCAAGGGTTTGAGAAAAAACTTGCCTCCTGCTGAAGTCTCAGGGACAACAGACGTCACCAACCAGCTCCCCAATAGTCTTTTGGAAGTGCCTGCTGCTGTGGTGGGCTTTCTGAGGGACTGCATGTCACAAGGAGCTGGAAGCACGACGCGTGAAGAAGAAGCGTGTCGCCGAACTACCGCTGTCGCTTCACAACGCGAAAGAGCCTCGCATCACCGGGAGAAGAGGATCGACGTTGCACCTGACGCCGCCGCACCGTCGGAGAAGTGTATTGCAGCCGCTGTCGTCTCATCGCTGGGAAAGTGTGTCGCTGCTGCAGTTGTCGCATTGTTGCCGAAGCGCCTCGCATCGCTGGAGAGGAGGATCGACATCGCATCAGATGCTGCCGCATCACCGGGAAGCATGTCGCAGGGCCTGTCGTGGCTCAGAAGAATCAGTGAGTCACCACACGGTCGTTGGGCATGCACGCATCATGTCGTATCAAGAAGAAGACGCCATCTTTGTCGCATTGTACCGGATCTTCATCACATCATGGCGTTGCGAGTCGCGTTGCCACGGAAGTGCAGTAAGAAACCGACGCATCACCTCCCTTCGCAGAAAAGAACCGACACATCCCCTACGCATTAGTAGGGACCTGATGCATCACCGTTCTTGTGTGTAAGGAACCGACGCATCACCTTCCCTGCAATACTTTCATTGTATAGCGTTACGCATCCTAAGGTACATTGAACTCAAAGTGTCCCATTTTACAACTAAAGAGAACTAAGCTATTTCAACCATTTTTAAAGTATAGTATTGTGGATTTTTGTCGTTTGTGGTCTTGTGTTAAGTCTATATAAAGATACTTATTTTTAATACTACATCTTATGTGGAGTCCATCTGTAGTATTGTTACTGGGTTACTGTATGTGTTCACAAATGCTTTACACACTGCCCCTGAGATAAGCCTGTCTGCTCGTGCCAAGCTACCAAGGGGGTTAGCAGGGTTTTTTTAGGAGTGTACCCCCTTACCCTGACCAGACGCAAGGGTCCCTATTTGGTCAAAGTTACCTACTTCTACCAATTAGAGACCCACAAATCTAACATGGAGCCCATACTTACAGTGCTAAAGATCAAGCTAAAGGTCCCAAATGCAATGCCTTTTTGATGGAAACAGCAGGAATGGCTGAGGTGTTGCAAGAGGCACACAGTCACTTGACAGCTCTGTAGATATTTAATATTTCTAACATTGTACTATCACTTTTAAATGAACACTCAAATGCATGATTGTCAACATGCTGTTGCTACCTATTTCACCCTATTAGCAAATCGTGTGACCCTTATCACAATTGAGCACTGGAGTATTAGGGAAGGTTTGGATGCCCTCCATTGGCTCCTACTCCCAACCTTAACAGGAATAACAGATGATTTTACTAATTGCCCATTATATAGTGACTTATGGATGCTCCATTTTCTTTCAGTACATCACATCACCGTTCTTCAGTGTGATGTTTGCATTTTTCTGGGACAGGCTAAATGCAACACTTTGTCAGTGTGTTGCACTGCCCTTAGGATCCATGTGCAGCTTAGGAACAGGATGTGGTGTTACAGCCAGAGCCAGAGCCAGGTAAAGTGCTCCAATGTCCTTGGGCCAGGTTCATGCTATATAAAACTGTAAAAAAAAAAAAGAAGCCTACACCTACCTGTCCCCAAACCCTCAAACCTGTCCACTCAGTGAAGGCCCCTGAAATAATAAAACCGAACACCAAATCCGTCTTTAAGGAAGTCATGTATCCTCAGCGACAGAGATCCCATTTCCAACAGCTTTGCAGTTTCTCATTATCCAACTATTCCAAGAGGAACACTCTAGCTACCCAGTGATATCACCATTATGTATTGTCTTTGACTACATCAGCATAAGGACAACATGTACAGATGCACATCTGTTCCACTCACATAATGGATGTTATATGTTATTCCTAAAACTTGCATAGAATTTTTCAATACATTCCAATTTCAGCTTGCCAAAGTGTTGACAGCCATACACAAAAGACTGTCTGTAATTTAACAAGGAAGACTCTGGGGACAGTGATAGGAGTAGAACCAATCTTACTTAAATGATCAAGCACCACACAGCATCACTGTTGCAAAGTGATCTGATACATTAGAAAACCTGGTGCGATAAAGTGCACATTTATCTTTCATATGTGTTGCCTTGCAACTGCTGTTGAAGTGTATCAATAAATCAATCAATCAATCAATCAGGACTTATAAAGCACTGCTAATCACCCATGAGGGTATATTGGCACTGGGAACCCTGCTTCTATTGGAGAGATTAGTTGAATAGCCAGGTTTCTAGTCCTTTCCTGAATTGAAGCAGAGAGGATGAGGTCCATATGTGAAGTGGGAGGTCGTTACAGGACTTCAAGGCGAGGTAGGAGAAGGAGCACAGGTGTCTGGAGGGTTGGTGAAAGTTCTGGCAGTGGTTGATGTATGCTGGTCCTTGGTTGTGTAGGGCTTTTAGGTGTGGATCAGTATCTTGAATTGATGTCTCTTCTGAATTGGGGGCAGAAGATCTTCTTGAGGTAGGGGATGATGCTGGTCAAATTTTGAAGGTCGAGCATGAGTCTGGATGCTGAATTCTGCACGCCTGCAGTTTCTTCAGGATATGCGAGGTGATTTCTACATAGAGTGAGATGACATAGTCCAGCCGGCTGGTGACATGGGTGTGAGTGGCTGTTCCTCTGGGGTTGACGGGGAGACATTTGAAGATCTTACGGAGCATGCGAAGAGTGAGGAAGCAGGTGGAGGAGACTGCCTTGCTCTGGCTTTTCATGGTGAGCTTGCTGTCCAAGATGATGCCAAGGTTGAGGACATGGTGGGGGCGTGGCCGAGCCGAGCCGCAAGATGGCCGCCGTATAACGGGGCTCTGCCGGCCGAACGCACTATCCGACGGCCCATCCGACTATGCCTCCTTGTCCGGGCAGACAGAGTTAAGCAGTGAGGTGTCGGAGACCCGGAGACCTGGTGGCTGCTTTTGCGGCTGAAATCGGCGGAGTATTGCCGGCGAGCTGGCCCTGCGAAATACTGCCGAGACACCCATGCGGCGCACATCGGCTGTCACCGCTACACGAGTCCCCGGCTGGGGCCTCCGATCTGGCGCGAGGGGCGGCCCGGCGAAGGAGACCTGCGGCGCTGCTGTTGCCGTGACCCGTGAGGCCAGATCGTTGCCCAGCGGACCTGCGGTGAGGGCGTGCTGGCTGCCCCCGGAGGGTGTCGCCACGCGGGGGCACAGCGTTGCAACTTGGAGAGGCCTAGACACTGCTGGGGCGCCTGAGGGAGCGGCCGCGGCTGGCGCTGCCGCCGCAGCGCGGACGGCAAACAAGGGAGCCTGCGGGGACGGCGCTTGCCTCGCCGCTGAGGGCAGCTGCATGCCTCTCGATTTGCTGGCCCTGCGAGGGGGTGGGCTGCCAACTGCTGCTGTCTGGAGGGGATATCGAGCCGAGCCTGAGGTGCCGCTGCCAGAGGGTAGTGACTTGCCACAAACGACGCTACCCTGCAACTCCTGCCTCAATGCCTGCGTGATCCATGCACCTTAATGGAAAAACTGTGTTTGCTGGGTCTGAGGGTTGACGTAACGCCGAACACCATGTGATACTGTTTTGGAAATTAATGCCAGAAACCTATGCCAACAGTGATCACCCACCTTCTCCATCTTGCATCTATGGGCCACGACATTTGCATATCCACATAGCGGACACAGGACATCTGCTCTGAGCAGAGAAGCTGACACAGCTTTTTGCTGCGAACGCTGGGGGCCAGTTGGCGCTGAAGCTGTGCTGGGGACCGCGGGGAGCGACAGGCGGCGACGTGCCTTTGTCGCCCGTGAGGCCTACCGGGGTGGCAGTGCATCGCTACCTGGAGTGGCTGGCTGGGATACCCCCCTCCCCAATTTCCCACTGAGAAGTCTCCCCTGCATGATCATGGGTAAACCGGATAACAAACAGCCGCGGCTGCAGTTCGAACGAAAATCCACCCGGAATGTGGCGGTGGAGCCGGCCTCGCAGACGGTAGTCCCTGAGACGCAGCTGGAACCCCCACAAGACGGAGACATAAAAAGTATGTTTCGTGAACTAAAGGGATGCCTGAGGGAGATCGACTCTAAGCTTGACTCAATGGCACAGCGCATGGAGGGGCTCGCGCACACAGTAGATCAACATGGGGAAAGGCTTGCGGTGGCGGAGGCGCGGATTGCGAAGAGGGCCAGGGGGACACCCGGGAACAGCTGCTCCGCATGGACAAAGTATTGGAGATAATACGCGGGCGCAATCAGGATTTGGAAGCCCGCTCCCGCAGAAACAACGTGCGCATTGTAGGTATTGCGGAGTCCACAAACATTGGCAACATGGAGAAATTTGTAGAGGGCATGTTCCGCGATCTATTTGGGACAGAGCTGTCGGCAATGTTCCTGGTTGAGCGTGCGCACCGAACGCTGGGACCGCGCCCGTTGCCGGGGGCGCCGCCGAGACCGATCCTGGCTCGCGTTCTCAACTACCGTGACCGGGACACCATACTGCGGTTAGCTCGGGAAAAAGGTGAGCTCACTTTTCAGAACATGGCCATTTCCCTGTACCCTGACTTCACGCAGGCCGTACAGGCGGCGCGGCGTGAATTCATACCTGCCAAAAAGATCTTCCAAAAAGTGGGGACCAGATACGCCATGTTGTACCCCGCCAAGTTAAAAATCCACCACAAAGGGAAGCCGCTGATCTTCACGGAGGCGAAAGAGGCGCTGAAATTTGCCAGGAAAGCAGAACGAACGAATGGGGAGCAGCGCGCAAGCCGTGCGGCCTCCCCGGTGGACAGGCTGAGTGATGTGGAATGAACCGACGGACGTTACTGTGCTCCCTGAACTTCTATTGTGCTGAATGGCGTCCGGACACTCTGCGGATAAGTACCCATCACTTTGTTTGCTGTCCGTGGCTTGATAACTGCGGTGGGTGGGAGATGCGAATAGAGGTCGCTGAGGCTGACGCCACATGGACTGCTGATACTTATGGACTCAATGGGTGACACCGCTACTGTTCTTGGGCGATGCAAAAGTCGTTGCCTGTTGTTTGTGGTCTGCTGGGGCTTTGGACGGCAGAATGTTCGGCCACCCTATTGATCACAGATGGGGGAGTGTGCCGGTAAACCCACGCCCTCGAAGGGATGATTCCCGTGCAACCGCTCTGTTTTGGGGTTAGTATTGGGAGGGGTACAGTATCTCAACCTAATTGGGGGGTTGGAGTGGGAGGAGGGGAGGGGGGGAGGGGGGGTTTGTATTGTTTGTTGTTGTTGAACTGCAGAAATGTAAGGTACTATTGAAGGACGACACGATATTATCCCTACACGCAAACACTTTCCTGATAAGTGCGAGATATGATACACTGGATATTAGGCCGTCTGCCATGCCCCTAACCCCGCAGATAGACACACTTCCGCGTAGGACACATTACCCATTACTGCACTGACTGTGCTGCGTTGTCTGACATGGAATATACGAGGTCTCAACGACCATCGCAAGATTAGATTGACTCATGCGCACCTAGCCAGACACCACATCGACATCTGTCTTCTACAGGAGACCCACCTGCTGCAGAAAGCGGGAGAACGATTGCGACATGCCAGGTGGGGTGAGGTGCACACATCCGGATGCTCCAACTATTCCCGGGGGTGGCCATATTAATACGTAGAGGCCTGCCCTGGCAAACATTTAAAGTGCATGCTGATTCGGAGGGCAGGTATTTAATGATACTGGGGAAACTGTTCCATAAGCAGATAATCTTAATTAACACTTATGGTCCCAACACAGATGACCCGGGTTTCTTCAGGACCGTCTGGCTGAAGGCGCAGGCCCTTGGCACGGGGGAGTACATATGGGGAGGAGATTTCAATGCGGTGCTATCGCTGGAACACGACAGGGAGGGGATAGCGCGCACACATCACCTGCATACAGCGGACCTTCTTCGAGGTCTAATGGAGGAATACAACTTGCTGGACTCGTGGAGGATCCTACACCCCGGTGAGCGAGAGGGCACATGCTTCACACCACAAAGGAAGGCATGGTCTAGATTAGATTTCTGGCTCCTAACCCCACATGTCCATGCCTGGGCATCTGAAGTTCACCATAGAGCGCGCACCCTGTCAGATCACTCTCCGGTTGTCCGGTTGAACTGGTGCTACGGATCCCCAAACCATACATCACCCCATTCGCATGGAAGTTGCCAGCGCAGGCCCTGCTGGATCCGGTTTTTCGCGAGGAGGTGCACCAACATATCCTCGATTATTTTGAACTAAACACAAACTCGGTGGCGTCTGTAGGCACCCTATGGGATGCATTCAATGTAGTCATCCGGGGCCACTGCATTGCGGGACAGGCTAGAGTGCTGAAGGACATTAGAAATACACTCCAGAGGCTAGAGGACCGCTTACATACTCTAGAAGTACAATATAGCTCTGACCCCTCAGCGACCACGCTGGCGGAAACACGCACCACACTAACGGAATACCAAACTGAGGCAGATAGGGAGCTTAAATTTCTGTATAAACATGCAACGGCGCGCCGGTATGGCGAGGGGGATCGCCCAGGCAGAACACTTGCCCAGGTGTTGCGCTTGCAGAAGGGCTCTTCATACATTCCCTCAATCGAAACGTCGCGAGGCGACACCGTGTACTCCCCTCCGGAGATACTAGATACATTTCGGTCATTTTATAAAGACCTATACCGCTCCCGGGGTGGGCCCTCATCGGAAGATTTCTCCGATTACCTAGACACGATTCAGCTTATATGGTTTAATGCGCACCAAAAAGGGTATAATCTCAGGGTGCTGGGGATTCCCGAGGGGGAAGAGAGACAGGATACGAGGGCATATATAATTGACCTTTTTAAATCAGCTTTCCCAGAGCTGTCGGAGTGGAGTTGGGCTTTAGAGATCCAGAGAGCACACCGAACTCCGTTCAAACCTCGTGTTCGATCTACGGAGGGGGACAAACCAAGGGCAATCCTTGTTTACTTTGGTAATTTTCTCTTGCGCCAGGTAATATCGGAAAAGGCTAGGCCAGAGGCAAGGAGATCAGTGGGAGAGGTCTCCTTCTTTGTACGGCCGGACTTTTGTCACTCAACTGTAGAGAGACGCTGGCATTTGAGACAACTAATAAAGCCATTTCAAGAGAAAAATATTCAAGTCTGTCTAATAAATCCGGCGCAACTCAAGATTATTCATGACGGGCACACAAGATTTTTTGCATCGGAAATAAAAGCCAGAGAATACCTGGATGCTTTGGACTTATAAAAGACCTATAAAAGTCGCAGTAATACTGGTTTTGGGATGGCTTTGAAAGCCAAAGGAAGAGATATTCCGGTATTTGGGCTATAGGTTGTATTTGATTTATGGGGGTGATTTAAAAATATTTTGTTTAATTTGGATTGACCCAAGCCGCTAGTGCTTCACACACACATCACATGCACAGACAAAGGTCTGAGCGCTTCTACAGGGTGGAGGGAGTGGTGGGTGTTGGGGAGGGAGATGATTGGGTGGGGGGGCCCGGGGGGGGGGGTGGGGTGGGGGGGGTTTCGTTGAAGGGGAGAAAAAGAAATATCTGGTATTGTATGGTAACTTTGAAACAGACTCGATTTATAAAACTGAGGTTGGTTGTATTAATTAGGTGTGACTACTTAGAAGAAGAAAATGGGGAGGCTTAGAGTAGGCACAATGAATATTGGTGGTCTGAATGATTGGAGGAAACGGCAACGGCTAGGACAGTTCGTAAGGTCAAATCATTTAGACGTAGTCTGTCTTCAGGAAACCCATATTCCTTGGGCAAAAAGATCTCTTTTAAATACTAGAGGATTTGATTTGTTGGCGTGCTCCACCCAGACATCCAACATCAGAGGGGTTGCAATTTTGGCTAAATCATTTGTAGGAGGGGCAAAACGGCAATTAGCAGATGCCCTTGGTAGATGGGCATTAGTAGAACTTGATTTGGGATATACAGTTTGCACAATATATGGCTCGAATCAGGACGATCCCGAATTATTTGAACAGCTGGAGATAGAACTAGTCAACTGGACAAGAACCCTGATAGTATGTGGGGATTTCAATATTTCGGTCGATTTTGGCAAAAATAATATATATACAGGCCGTAAACCTAAGGTATATCGCGCATTAAAAGCACTAAGGGATTCACACGAGCTGATAGATGTTTGGGGGAATAAGAAACCAAATGAACCTGGGTTTACATATTTTTCCCATCCATTTAATAAATATACTAAATTAGACTATTTTTTGATTTCTAGCTCTGAAATTAAGAATGTTATAATTGAGAAGCTTCCAAAAAGTTTGTCGGACCATAACCCATTAATTATGGAGATTCTGGTAGATAGCCCGAATAGGAAACAAACAAAATGGACATTTGAGAGGAAGCTTCTCGCTAATCTCAGTTTTGTTGAGCATATTAGGGAGTGGACCCAGGAGTATTTTAATATGAATCGCTATAGTGCATCCCGAAACACTGTTTGGGATGCATTTAATGCAGCTCTTAGAGGGGAAACAATAAGCTTTTCAGCTAAAGGGAAGAAAGAAGAGCGTGAGAATAATAACAGATTAATGGGTCAGTTAGCTGAAGCTGAGGAGCAACATATTAAATATATTAGCCAGGGTGGTGAGATCTCGGGGATTAAGCAGAAGATTATATGTATTAGAGCAGAAATACTTAAAGGGATAGCACAAAAATCTGCTGATGAATACCAGACCCAGAGGGGTAAGCTCTATGAGACGGGAGAATAGGCAGGAAAACTGTTAGCCCTACGGATCAGACGGGAAAATATAAAGAATAAAATAACTAATATAGCAGAGGGGGAAAGGTCTTATACTGAACCAGAAGATATAATAAATGTGTTTAAATGCTTCTATCAGCATCTATATAAGGAAGTGAATCTGCCAGATGATGACAGTCATGAATTTTTAGACTTAGGCCCACGTCTAGGCAGTCAAGATTTAGCGGCACTGGAGAAAGATTTTGAAAAAGGGGAGGTTGCAGAAGCAATACAAGATTTACGTACTGGGAAGGCTGCTGGGCCCGATAGCATTCCGCTAGAGGTATACAAATATATACAGAATGAGATCGTTAGTATATTACTGGATTTATTTAACGGTATAATGAACTCCAGGGTAATCCCGGACTCATGGAAAGAAACCAACATAATAGTCTTTCATAAAAAAGGGAAGCCCCCAGAGAACCCGGCTTCATATCGCCCTATATCCCTCATTAATAGTGACACTAAGATCTACGCAAAGGTTGTGGCCAAAAGGCTCGGAAGGATCATAGGCGGACTTGTCTCCCCGTGGCAGCATGGGTTTATTCCGGGTCGTGGGACCACAGAACATATCAGGCGGGTTATTTCACTTTTTGATATGCAGGCTGCCACGGGTGGACGGATGGCCTTGATCCTTCTCGATGCAGAAAAGGCCTTTGATCGTGTCACATGGAAATATCTTTGGGGGATATTGGAATATAGAGGTTTTGGGCCTAAAATAATAAGCTCTATTAAGGCCATGTACTCTGAACCGACGGCGAGAATTCAATTAATGGGCATAAGTTCGGAAAGAATATTTATATCCAGGGGGACACGTCAGGGATGCCCCTGTTCACCTATTCTTTTCGCTCTATATATAGACCCATTAATTCAAAGATTAATAGGATGTGATAATATTAGACCAATGGTTAGTAATGGATTTGAGACCAAACTATTGGCCTATGCTGATGATCTTGCAATATTAACCCCTGAACCAGGCCGGGCTATGAATAGTATAAAAGAGATCGCTAATGAATTTGGACGAAGCTCCGGATATTTGCTAAATGATAGTAAGACACAGATAGTGTGTACAAGTAATATTATAATGAACGACGAAAGACGAATTGATTCTGCAGTATACTTGGGGGTTAGAGTGAGCCCGGTACCGGAAGCTATTATTAAAGATAATTTTGATCCGTTATTAGTAAGGGTGGGCGTAGTTCGCGAAGTAGCACTTCGCGAAGCTACGCAAAGTGAAGTTCGCACTTCGCGAGCTACGCGTAGCACTTCGCGAACTGCGAAGTAGCATGTTCGCACTGTGCAAGATGTTGTTTTCAATGATTGCACAGTGCGGACAAGCAACCGGCACTGTGCAATCATTGAAAATGGCATCTTGCACAGTGCGAGCTGTAGTTTTCTGCTGCTCGAGTAGATTTTTCCTCGAGCTGCAGCTTTCTCAACGCGAACTGGTAGTTTCTCATCGCGAGCGGTCGCGAGCATACGCGACCCCTCGCAATGAGAAACCTGACCTTCTCGCGTTGTGAATCTCGCCGGGAGGTTTATTTTCCATGCTCGCGATCGCGAACAAGGAAAAAGTCTCGCCAGGATGTCATTTTGCTTGCTCGCGGTCGCCAACTTGACGTTGAGGACCGCGAGCAAGCAAAAAATGACCGCAGCACTACGCAACACTACGCTACGCGTGTTCGCACTGTGCTACGTGCAGTTCGCGTAGTGCGAAGTAGCGCGAACTTCGCAAACTACGCGAGCGTAGCGTAGTGCTTCGCCCAGGCCTAGTTATTAGCAAGTATGACGGTGGATTTAAAAAGAATAGACGCTTTACATCTGACAATAATAGGTAGAGTCAATGTATTGAAGATGACTATGCTCCCAAAATTACTCTACCTCTTTCGATCTATTCCATATATGATTGAGGAAGGTTTAATGAAATTAATAGAGGCAACATTTATGAACTTTATCTGGCAGTACGGTAAAATAAGACGATCTATGAAATATATCTCGCAGCCGCAGGAAAAGGGGGGACTTGCTATGCCTAACATCAGATTTTACCATTATTCGTGTCTAATTAGACAAATTGCAACACTATTTGAATCGGCCAAACATCATACAGACAACTTATATGGTAGCTCAGAATTACCATCTATTTATGAATTAATGTTGGGCAGGGAAGCCATAGGATTCCTGTTACGGAGAACGGATAAAAGATATTATAAAAAATCACGATATAAATTGATGGATAGTGCCTGGAAGGTCTGGAATCGGTTCTGTAGCTTAATAGGAATACCTAAAATAAACTATTATACCCCCCTTTGGAATTCAAGTCCTTTTCCCCAACTCAGCTATGATAGAATGGGGAAAGTCTGGGAACAACAAGGAGTGACAAGAATAGGGGATATCTGGGAAGGTGGGCAAATGTTAGACTTCGGCATTATTCAACAGAAATTTGGTATACAAGATAATCAAGGCTTTAAATATTTACAAATACGTAATACTTTAATGGGTATCAGACCAAGGATATGTCCAGGCGGTAGAATCAAGGAGTTTGACTATATTTTAGGTGGAGGGACTAAAATTAAAGTGGTATATAACACCTTGTTATTAAGTTTACAAGATGACATTGAAAAGGTTGAGGCTTCCTGGATGCAGAAACTAGATGATCCGGATGTTGATGTGGACAAAGCATTGCAAATGGCAGGGAAAATCTTTCGCTCCACAAATTTAAAGTCACAACATTACAAAACCATATTTAACTTATATTATACACCCTCTAAACTATATGAGTGGAATAAAAGGGAAGATGATAAATGCCCAAGGTGTGTGGAGGGACCCGCCAATTTGATCCACATGTTTTACCAATGTAATAAATTGAGTATAATTTGTGAAGAGATTGAAAAGTTTTTGGAGGGGCTGCTAGGTAGAAAGATCAACCTATCCCCAACCCTAATGATAACAGGTATTGACAGTAACCTGGGGCTGAAGACGGAGGAGGAAGCCTTTGTGTTTTTATGTCTGGCTGTCCTGCGTTTAATGTTAGCAGGAAGTTGGAAAGATGCCTTGGCCCCTACGTTTCAACTGTGGCTATCTAGACTACTTGGGATACATAATATTGAAGCTGCTCTATACAGTCGTAGGGGAAGGAAGATGAGGGAGTTGGGGTTGGAAATATGGGCTCCTCTGAAGAGGTGGAGGAACTCCCAATGGTAGGGCAGAGCTGCATACAGATTGTATTTAGATTTCTCTAAATGTTAGTTTAACATTTATGAACTAACTGCCTTCCTAATATATATATTCTTGTATTTTATATTTAATGGAATCACTAAACACCTGATTATGTATTATGTATTATTTATGACCATCAATGTAAAAATTAAGCTATGTCAGATTGTCTATTATATAAATGTATATATTGTTATCAAACCAGGTATTTAATAATAAAAAAAAAAAGGAAGGCATGGTCTAGATTAGATTTCTGGCTCCTAACCCCACATGTCCATGCCTGGGCATCTGAAGTTCACCATAGAGCGCGCACCCTGTCAGATCACTCTCCGGTTGAACTGGTGCTACGGATCCCCAAACCATACATCACCCCATTCGCATGGAAGTTGCCGGCGCAGGCCCTGCTGGATCCGGTTTTTCGCGAGGAGGTGCACCAACATATCCTCGATTATTTTGAACTAAACACAAACTCGGTGGCGTCTGTAGGCACCCTATGGGATGCATTCAATGTAGTCATCCGGGGCCACTGCATTGCGGGACAGGCTAGAGTGCTGAAGGACATTAGAAATACACTCCAGAGGCTAGAGGACCGCTTACATACTCTAGAAGTACAATATAGCTCTGACCCCTCAGCGACCACGCTGGCGGAAACACGCACCACACTAACGGAATACCAAACTGAGGCAGATAGGGAGCTTAAATTTCTGCATAAACATGCAACGGCGCGCCGGTATGGCGAGGGGGATCGCCCAGGCAGAATACTTGCCCAGGTGTTGCGCTTGCAGAAGGGCTCTTCATACATTCCCTCAATCGAAACGTCGCGAGGCGACACCGTGTACTCCCCTCCGGAGATACTAGATACATTTCGGTCATTTTATAAAGACCTATACCGCTCCCGGGGTGGGCCCTCATCGGAAGATTTCTCCGATTACCTAGACACGATTCAGCTTATATGGTTTAATGCGCACCAAAAAGGGTACTTCGATCGCCCCTTTACACTTGAAGATGTCAAGGAGGCATTGGGGTCCTTGGCACCCGGCAAGGCGCCGGGACCAGATGGCCTACCAGCGCAGTTTTACAAGGAATACGCTGACCTCCTAGCCCCCCGGCTGTTGACGGTATACGCTGAGGCAGTTGACTCTGGTGTACTCCCTATGACGATGAGAGAGGCCCTCATTATTGCCCTCTTAAAACCCGATAAGAATGCCCAGAGGTTCGACTCGTATCGGCCACTATCCCTGATAAACACGGATGCGAAAATATTCGCTAAAATGTTCGCTTTGCGGCTACAGCCGGTGCTGCCACTCATGATCCGCCCAGATCAATCGGGGTTTGTGCCGGGCCGTTCCACGGCCCACAACTTACGGACCCTGTTTGGAGTACTGCACTATTTAGCACCCCACGTCAAGGCCGCGGTGGTGCTGTTGGACGCCACGAAGGCGTTCGACTCCTTGGAATGGGGATTCCTATTTCCATTGCTGCAGCGAATGGGAGTCAGTGAAGCGTTTATCCGCTATATTCGACTGCTCTACACTACCATCACTGCCCGTGTGAGGGTAAACGGGCTTGTGTCCGCGCCCTTTGCTATCGGTAGGGGCACGAGACAGGGCTGCCCCCTGTCACCCCTACTCTTCGCGATTGCCACCGAGCCACTGGCGGCCCGGATCAGGCAGCACCATGCGGACAGGGGAATTGGATTCACATCCCGGGCGTTGACCATTTCAATGTACACAGATGATATTACCCTTTATGTAACTGACCCACAAGACAATCTCTCCCTCATGACGAGTGAATTGATACGATATGGCCTGCTATCGGGAGTGACTATTAATTGGGAGAAATCGGTCATACTGCCTCTGACGGATGCGACGCCCCACTTCACGCCGGATTGCCCGCTGGAATGGGCGACCGGGCCGGTACGCTACCTGGGGGTATGGATTAGCACAGACATGCAAGCATTGTGGAAGGAGAACTATGGGCGGGTGATGCGGTGGATAGAGGAGAGGGTGGGCCGGTGGAAGCACTTGCCCCTGTCGCTGGCTGGTAGGATTGCCGTGGCCAAAATGGTCATACTGCCCAAGCTGCTATACTTATTTGTTAATGTCCCACTCCCCTTGACTAAGCATTTCTTGAACAAGATACGCTCGCTCATGATCGAACTGGCGTGGGGAGGTAAACAGCCGAGGGTGGCCTGGGAGACCCTTACTCTCCCACAGCGGCAGGGGGTATGGCGGCACCAGATTTTACGCTATATGCGTACTGTGCGCAGGCGCAATTCCTGCACTATTGGGTGCACCCCACGCCGTATCAGCCGCATGTGGCGATAGAAGCGGACATGGTGGCCCCGTTACCACTCAGCACTGCCCTATACGCGCCACACAAGGGGAGGCGCAATGATATTGACACGGTGCGTGCACTTCAGTGGGCCTGGGACGGGTTGCGCCGCCGGGCTAAGCTGGACTTCCTCTACACTTCATCGATCCCTCTGCGCGGGAACCCCATGTGGCCCCCGCTGCAGCGCATGAAGACGGGAGAACGTGCAATGTCGCGTGGTCTCCATACGGTGGGTGACATTTTCCCTGATGGTGTTTTCATCACGCTGGAGCGGATGTGCGCTGCGGAGACCCCGACGATGCTTGACACCCTGCTCCATTATCAGCTTCGGCATATGTGTCAGGCACTGTTTCCTACATTCCCGGAGCCGCCGCCGAGTTTGCTGGCTCTGGAGAATATCCTGAAGATAGAATCGGGGCGTAAGCTGATTTCCCGTCTATATAGACACATGCAAAGTGCTCATCCAATAGTGACCCCGGCGGCGCGCGATTTGTGGAGTGCTGCATTGGAGGTTGATATCACTGACGCTCACTGGGACCTATGCTGTAAAATGCTTGAGACACTATCCCTTAACTACAGACTCCGGCTGATTCATTTCAAATACATACACATGATATATCGTACCCCAAGCAGACTTCATCGTATTGGCTTAAGAGACACGGACAACTGTTGGAGGTGCACTGCGCGCGGCGCTGATTTTTTGCATATGTCGTGGGAATGTCCCATGCTGGCCTCCTTTTGGGCCGAGGTAATGCGGTTGGTGGGTATCATCACGGGGCTGCAGATCCCATGCACTCCGCAGGTTGCGCTTCTGGGGATCTTGCATACGATTCAGCCTAAACATCGCCGGCTGCCGGCCATGCTCCTTTTGCTTGCCAAGCGCCAGGTAGCAATACATTGGGGGGCTACTACCTCACCCAACATTAGGGAGTGGCTTAAGAGTGTGGTATACTGCCAGACGCAGCTCACCCTATTCTGGGAACTCCTGCCACTGCGCACACGCCCGAGGGATATATGGGAACCATTCTCACATTGGTTGACTCACACACCACTTCATACACTGTAGTACGCTGATTTTCATGGTGGATGGCTGGGAGGGGACGGAGGACGGAGAGCGCAATGGACTACTGCGTTGGGCGCTGGAGATGTGGGGGATGTTGGGGGTGTACTGGGGGCTGAGACGGATATGGCCTATGTTATTGATTTTCGCTCAAGAACGAGTGAGTGGGCACTTGTTGGTCCTCTGATAACATTGTGTGTGTGGGGAACTGTCTCGTCGGTATTATATCCTATGCACCCTGCAGTGTATTACGTTTGTTTTGTTGTTGAAAATGCAAATAAAAAGAATTTAAAAAAAAAAAGGTTGAGGACATGGTCTGTCGGAATGGGAGAAGGTCCTAATTCGGGAGGCCACTGGGAGTTATTCCATGGGGAGGTGGTTTTCTTGAGATCAGCACAGAGTGTATGAGGTGTTTATTTGACAGGTGTGATACAGAATGAGATGTCTCATACCAAGTTACTAACAGTCTTTCTGAAAGTACATGATCTGAGTTTGAGGACTGTACAGGCAAGTGGCCCGCATTGTGAATGCACAATGTAGTAAGAGATCCCGCTGAGTGGAGCCATGGGCAGTTTCCATCATGGTAATCAATATTCGTCAAATTTTTCTGTATCTTCTCATAATACTTTTGCAAAGCTTGAGAAGTATAAAGAAATGAGAATAGCATTTCAAGGTAGTAGAAAAACATTTCACTACCACCAAGGTCCACAAAAGGCACGTGAAGGACGCTTGGAGTACATTAGCGACATACTGAGACCACCTGCTGCCAGAAGTCTTGTGCCCTAATATGTGAACTTCTGGTATTGGAGAGTTGAAAATTAGGGGTGAGCTATATTTCAGTTTTTCACAAACTTTCACTGAATTTCATGAAAATGGAACAAAATTAAGTGAGACTTCATGAAACTTAATTACCAGTATCTAATCTAAAAATGTAACACAAGAGCCTATCTCACTTTCAAAGAAAGTCATGCTAAGTAGCAGCAGGAAAGTTGTTTGAGGAGAAAATGTCTTACACAATACATGTTCTGCATGACTCAGTTTGCACCGGGACAAAACTATGTAACATTAAATTATATTCCTGCAAAATGTGCAAAACTTTGCAAAATTCATGTAATGTGAATGTTGAACTTAGTCCTCTCTGCAGGGTCACCTCCATACTTTTTGCCTTCAATCCGCCTATTTTGGTGAATGTGTTTTTGTTGGTTATGAGAACTCTGTGCACTTCGCCACTGCTATCCAGTGCTAAAGTGCTTGTCTTCTGTCCTTTAAACATGGTCAAACTGGCTTATATAATCAATTGGCACATTTAATTTACCTGTAAGTCCCTAGTAAATTGGTATTAGTTGGTGTAAATTAAATGCTACTAGTGGGCCTGCAGCAGTTGTTGTGCCACCCACTTAACTAGCCTTTTACAAACCTGTCTCATGTCTGCCAATATGGGAAAATAAACCTTTTTCCAGGCCTAAGCCATCCCTTTTAATACAGATAAGTTACTCCCTAGGGTAGGCCATGTATAGACCATGGTGAAGGGTGCAGTATATTTTATAAAGTGGACATGTTCTTTCAAGTTTCACATGTCCTATTACTGAAAAACTCTCAAGTTAGTTGTTCACTATTGCAAAGCCTACCTATCCCATAGGATAACATTGGGTTACCTTATTACATTTAATAAGTGATCATTTTTGTATGGGAGCAGGTAGGAATATCAAATTTGATATATGAGGAATTGTAATATAAAACCCTCTTTAATTGTAAAGTCAGATTTTAAGTAACGCTTCTGAAATTGCTACTTTTAGAAAGTTAGGGCATAAAAAAAGTAAAGTGATTATTTGAATGCTTGAAATAATCCCAGCTACTGGCGATAGGTCTGGACAGTATCACAATCCATAGATTTTCACCCACCATGCCACCTCAGTTTGGGCCCATCTATAAGCAAATCAGCTTTGACCCTGCTCCTCTTGGAACAGTCCAGCACAAACTGTCAGGCCAGGTCCTCCCTGAGACAGAACACAAGCTACCCAGAAGCAATTTTGCCCTAATTATGGGCTCATCAGCCAGGTATAACTTGGTTCCAGTGGCACAGTGAGCATGGGACCCATGTCTGGACATTCCTGTCCCACTTAAGGCTACACACTAAAGTGTACAAAGAGTTATGGAAGGAATGCTTGAATTAATCTCAGCCACTGGTAACTCCTTCGGCCACATCTCAGTCCATTGTTGTTTTGCACAACAAGCCATCTCAGGTTGGACCCAGCTATATGCAAATCAGTCTTCACCCTGCTCCAATGGGAACAGTCCAGCCCTAACTGCCAGGCCCTCCCTGAACCAGAACAAGAGCAACTCAGGACCTGGGCCCCGTACACACAGTGTCACTGGAACCAAGTTAAACCTGGCTGATGAGCCATAACCAGGGCAAAACTTGCCCTAAGTTGCGTGCATGTAATTACCAGCAGTGGCTCAATGGAATTAAGGCATTCCATCCATCACTCTCTGTATACTTTTAGAAAGTTGAAATTTTCTTGTTCTTACCGCTTGGTGCCTACAGCCTGTTTCCTGGGTCACATGACTAGTTGCAGCTGGCATTTGGCCTTTGTGTAGTCCTCCCAGACAGAATCACAATAGAGGATCTGGCTGTAGTTAAGTTAAGCCTTCTGTGGCTTGATGGGGGTGTGGAGTTGTCAACTACCACACTTGCGCTTCAAAGTCACTGGTACAGCTCACACACAAAGGACTTCACTCTAGCCTATTGGGTCCCCAGACAGACTGAGATCAGTGCAGGAGTCCTAACTTTACCACTACAAAATGCCTTCTGTGAATACCAAAAGTAGTACATTTAGGATTTTATCTCAGTTTAGTAGTAGTAAAGTTAGGAGTCCTAACTTTACTACCACTAAATGCCTTCTGTGAATACCAAAAGTAGTAAGTTTAGAATTTTAACTGAGCTTAGTACTGTGAATCGGCCCCTGTGTGTTTTGGTGCTATACTTACCTGAAATCATTAAAATTGCATAGCTACGGTTCTACTGATTGGATTTGTGCTGCTCCAGTGCCAAATAATGTATTACATTTTACTCTTTATTCAAATTTTTCTTGTTTTGTGTTTCACTTCGTTACTGTCTGTGTGTTGCATAAATACTATACACATTGCCTCTAAGTTAAGCCTGACTGTTATTGAACCACGCTTCCAGAGGGTTATGAACCTGTTAATTTATTTACTTTTTTGTGGTTCAATCTGACAAGGAATGTGGCTGTTGTTTGAGAAGGGTTTCACCCCCATCAACATATAACCCAATTTCTCACAGTGAAATCGCTAAAATAAAAAAATTGTTGGGATAAATAATGTTGCCTATGTCTCTTGTTTTATACATTGGATGAGAATCTTTACCTAGTTGCCCTCTGCAACGCTAGACGAGGGCCAATTTTGAACTATAGCTAAATTCTTCCCTGCTCAGATCCATTGTTGTCCCATCCCGCTTTCTTTCAGAGGTATTACTTGCAGCCAGATGTTCCAACCTTTCAGTACAAGGCATCCAAGGACAGAAAGTCTTGCCGTATTGGGTCAGGTCAATAGCGTAGTCCAAAAAAGTTGGGAAGTTTCAGCTGTTTTTTGAGGGGTGATAATTCTTACCTTTGCCTGACTTTGCAGGCATTGTTTAAAACTTTAGCCACTCCTATCCATGTCCAATTTTGGCACCTTATTGCTTCCCTGTTCCCCCCACCGCATATCCCTCATGGCCCTCTCACCTCCTTTCCATCTTGTTTCATTGCACTTCCATTCCTCTTCTACTTCTCACCTACTCCCTTCTCGACCACTTAAACCTCCTTACCTCTCTCACATTTCACCTATTCCTCTCTGACTGTGCCTCATCTTGTACCTTTGCATCTTTTTGCCTGTGTCCTGTGCACCTCCTTTGTTGCTTGGCCTATACATGTTTGCAGTGGCTCCCAACATAATTTTGCCATTTTACCCTACTGTGCAAACTGACCTTTCATTCATCGTGGAACAGGCGAAGCTTGTTACCTTCAACAAAAGCAACCGCTCTATCATGTGCGACTGAAGCCCGCAGTGCTTCTTTCTTAATTGTTTTGTCAAGTCACAGTTATTTATTATCATTAAATTGATAATCAAAACAACTCATAAAAGTAAAAATAAAACAGACATAAACATTTTTCTAGTGCAGCATAAAATACTAAATAATTACATTTTCAAGCATACAATCAACATAACGATAGTTGCCTTGCATTGCACTAAAGGATGTGATTCATGCAAAATTGCACAGGAGCAGAAACTGACCATAAACCATTGTTCAAATACAGAGGAAGCAAAACATATTTGCATACTTTAAGCAATGCAGGTTATATAATGAACAAATGAGATAGTGGAATAGATTTACTAAGTACTAATTCAACACAGTAGAGCAACCAAAGTTTCTGAGCTGCATTGCTTGAGAGGGAGAGAGCAGGAAGGTGCCATATCTACTAATATATAGCACTGTCCTGCTCTTTCCCTAGAGCTGCCACACAATCAGACTGCTTAGTCCAACAGACACACCTTTGCATCATAGTTCAAAGTAGTCTGTGTCATGTCCAACATAGGTTTTGCATTGGAAGGGTACTCTTTCAGTATAATTACTATGCCTAGACAAACTTTTTCCACATTGGATGTGTGGTGTACAGTACAGCACACATGCAATGTCTAAAACGTTTAGCATATTAAAACATTTTTCTATTTAGCACCTGCCTCTAGGAGGCATTATTTTTTGGGTGCAAAACCCTGTTTACTATAGTTAGTTGATAGTACTTTGTATCAGAAACCAAGGGTGGCTGCATGGAAACACCCATGTGATTGGAACGAAAATTCCAAATAAACATTTTGCAGTGGTTACCTAATGCAAAGTGTTAGTTTATCTCCCTCAATGTATCTTCCTTCTTACAGCAAAGTCTGCAGATCTGTAACTTGTTTGGGAAGGACCCCAATTGCTTCTAAAGTTTTGCTTATGAAATTAAACAAAATCTTCATCTAAGAATCTTGTATTCGTCTAAACGCGTTAGAGAATCTACAAGGTAAATCTCTTTCCCTGTCTTTGTAAGAAGGGTACAAAACATTGTGGGCTACTTTTTTTAAACAAATTTGTCTAGATCCAGGACCCTTGAAGTTTCAACTTGTAATTTTTTCCAGTGCCTTGCTAACTAGACTAGAAGATATCTTCTGCACTCAAAGTGAGTCCAACCCAGGTTAATCTAAAGCATCAATGGGTAGTTGTTCCTGGGTTGCTCTTGCTAAAGCATGAATCAAATGTACATTATTTATTTTCTTCCATAAATAAAATTATATAAGGGAGTCTCACCTGGAAGTTAGGGATGGACTGTTGGCATGAGGAGTAGGGTCTGTACTGATTTGCATAAAGTGGGCCTCTGACCAGAGTCATGTTGGGCAAAGAAACAATGAACAGTAATGTGGAAACTGAACAATCGCTAAAAGCTGAGATTAATTCAAGCGTTCCATCCATCACCTTGTTGTTTGTTGAAGTTAACTCCCTAAATGCAACAAGCATACCCAGATGTGGGTCCTGTTGTGCCATAAGTCTCGACTCAAGATTTACCCTACTGAAAAGGGAAAAACAGACCAAAACCAGCCTGGAGCACAACACAGCACAAAAGACAATTCAGAGCACAAAACAGGCACAGAAGATGGTGCAAAGCACAAACAATGGAAAATGCTAAACTAGGACATAAGTCTTAGACAGATTGCGCACTACCTAAAGAACTCAAAGATGAGTGTATTAACTCAGTGTTAATCAAAAACCTTTAACATTATGTGAACAAGTAAATCCAAAGTTTTATCTGATATACAGAAATTCCTGCAGTATTACAAAAAATGGTGATAGCTGTATCCAATGTTGTGTCTTCACTTTGTTTTATTCAAAGACTACATCTTCAACAATTACTCTTGTTGATTGTTAAATCAAATGTAGTATTCCAACGTGGATGTTCAATCCCAATGCATTTCGGGAGTACATTCACCCTTTGTCAGGGGAAATCTACAGAAGAAAATATGTACAATCAATCAATCCAATTACTATACCAAACAAAAATCTTACATCTGCCTTAACATCCGGAATGGTTAATACAAATAAGGCTCCTAGGAACAGGTAATCAATCTGAAAATGATCCCATATTACCTCTATATCAAGAAAAAGCAGTAAAGGAAACAGTGTAAGAACTAGCATAGAAATGGAAAAGCAGAAGGACTCCAGAACCGACATGGTGAATGGTGCTATTAAAAGATTATGATGTGCGAATTGTGGATCACCCGTGAAAGGACGAACATGAGTGAGATTTATAAATGATGAGACCACATACTTACCTATGAACAATGATCCGACCCAGGAGTTTCAAGGAATTTTGTTGCAGATTCTGACACACGCTAAAGATATGGGGTGGATTTTGGATAAGACTTTGTCATTTCTGTACCCTAGGTTTCCACGCAGACGTTGAGTCCCTTGCTCACTTTGCCACTGGATTCAAGCAAGCCTGGCTGAAGACGGCTGAAATGCCAGAAACCGGTCCTAGGAAGCTTGTTTATGGTCCAGGGAAGGCATGGCTTGGCAGTTCGGGCTGTACTGTTCCCATGAGGCACAGGGTCAGACTGATTTGCATATGGCCATGTCTGAACTGGGGTGGCAGAGTGGGCTAAAGAACAGTGATGGATCAAACCCAGATCTGTTGACTGAGTGTGAGTGTTTGATTGGTTCTGATGCTCTGTCCATCACCACCCCCTTTTGTACCGCTTTGTTTGCCATAAGTTGGCAGGGTATGCTCAGACGTTGAGTCCCTTGCTCACTTTGCCACTGGATTCAAGCAAGCCTGGCTGAAGACGGCTGAAATGCCAGAAACCGGTCCTAGGAAGCTTGTTTCCGGTCCAGGGAAGGCATGGCTTGGCAGTTCGGGCTGGACTGTTCCCATGAGGCACAGGGTCAGACTGATTTGCATATGGCCATGTCTGAACTGGGGTGGCAGAGTGGGCTAAAGAACGGTGATGGATCAAACCCAGATCTGTTGACTGGGTGTGAGTGTTTGATTGGTTCTGATGCTCCGTCCATCATCACCCCCTTTTGTACCGCTAGGTTTCCACGTAGGCCGGAAATTTACATGTTGCCCAAAATACACAAGAATCTCAGGGACCCTCCCTTTCGCCCCATAGTCTCTGGCTGTGGGTCGATTCATGAGCCACTTGGACATTATTTAGACACTTTTTTTCAGCCAATTGTACAAACAGGCATCACATATCTACAGGACACAACACATTTTTTGACATTGTTAAATAACCATGCATTGCTGACAGGATTGGAGATTTGGCTATGCACGGTAGATGTGGTGGCATTATATACATCCATACCACACATAAAGGGGATTGAGGCAGTTGAGTGGGTGTTACTCCAAAGAGAAGATATTCAAGTGATAATTGAATGCCAGTTTGAAGATTGAGGACCGGAGTATCCAGGGCAGAGGTGAGAGGCGTCTCCGGTGTGATTCCCGACATCGGACTACAAACGCAAGGGGCAAATTGGTAATTTCAAGCTGTGGAGAAGAAGTGAAATGCATAGGACGATTTGCGTTTCACCAACGTTGAAGACATATGGATGACGGCGGCTTGATGACACAATCACTGTGAGCGTAGGGGATCCTTGCTAGAACGTGGACGTGGATTTCTCCATTGCCAAGGCATCCAGAGACGTGTACGGTCTCTATTTTGACATTGAGTTTCCATGGTTACAAAGGCACCCAGAGACGCGTTCAGTCTCTATTGTGACACTAAAAAAAGCCTGATTCTTGGTTTTTCTTCATTCGGCTGGGGTGCACGTCACAAAGGCTCCTTCTTGAGGGTCAATAAAATAACAAGGAGGTGATTCATAAAGAGTTTTTTTCTTGTATTCTTCTACAGTACAGCATTTCACTTAAAGCATTACTTTTTCTATTTTCAGCATAAGCAACTTAGTTGTGTTTTTACTTTGCTGGGTGGACTAAGTAATTTTTGTACTTCATAACTCTTTACATATGGTATATTGTGAGGTACTGAACTTTTGTTGACAATTGCAGGGCAGTACTTAAATTAAAGAAGTTGTCAGCATCTTTTGTGATATATTATGAAAAGAGATTTAACTACATGTTCGCTTGTCATAGCTTCTACTACTCCCTCTAATTTTTGTAAAGAGTTTGACATTTTCTTTTAACAACATGCAAGCTGTATCTCCACCTCCACCATTCTTTGAAACTCCAGGTGAACCTCCCAACAGATGGAAACAGTGGTTTGATGGGTTCGAGACGTATCTTGGTGCAATTGGTGCCATAAGATTCAGATCTGAGCGAAGGAACTATCTTTTACTTCATTCCTTAGGGTTTGAGGTAAGGCAAATTTTAAAACATCTTCCTCCACCTGTTCTAGTGGGTGAAGAGACTCTTGATGAGTACCAAGATACTGTTAAAAGACGAAAAACTAGGCTTGATGTCCAGCCTAGTTTGGTGGTTTTGCAACACAAGTTTGTTTTGAGAGTCCAAAATAATGTTGAGGATGTTGACACTTACATAACAGTTTTGAGAAGTTTAGTTTCTGAATGCCAATTTGAGAATTTTGCGGTCAAGCTGGTACGGGATCGGTTTATTTGTCACTGCACGGACAAAATGATCAAACAAAAACTTCTCTCAATGGGCAACCCAAAGTTGGAAGAGACTATTAAATTGGCGAAAAGCATTGAGACGTCTCAAATATCAGTTAAAGAACTAGAGCCTAAAAATAGTGAAGCAGTTTCTGCAATCAAGGGTAAAGATTCCAAAGATACTAAAACAAGTTAAAAAATCACGATTCAGTTCTGGTGAAAAACAGAATTCTTTCTTCAACCAACAAAATATTTGTTTTAGATGTGGATACAGGGCCCATTTTAAAGGTAACAAATGTTCCGCAGGGTTCATAACTTGCAGGATTCGCAACAAACCAGGACACTTCACAAAGGTTTGTCAAACTAATAAGATTAGACAAACCTCATCTGTAAAATGTGTCCTTGATGAAAATGTGTATGGAGAAGGTGAAGAATCTGCTACTAAGGATCTTAGAGACATGATTTTGGTTGTGCAAGATGAAGTAGTCAAGGTGGGGAATCCAGAACTCTGTGTTGATCCTTATGTTGAAATAAAAGTTGGTGAAAAAGTCTTGAAACTTTTAGTAGACTCTGGTGCCTGCATATCAATGATTACTCAAGAACTTCTTGACAAAGCTTGGCCCACTAGATCTTTGTTGCCTCCTGAGAGTAAAGCTATTTCGTATGAAGGAAGGGAAATCAATCTGTCCGGTTACATCAAGGATATCATGGAGTTTAATGGGAGAAAAATTTCAGGAAAAGTATATGTCACACACAACGGATTAAACATTCTTGGCTGGTTTCACCAGGGTCTTTTTGGAATGGTGCTTAGACCTGGGACCAGTGAACAAGTTGTTGTTGTAAGGGGCAAACAGGATCTTGACGAAATCATTAACACATTTCCTCATGTTTTCTCAAATTAGTGATTACCAACATGAGGTCATAGTGAAGGATGGTGTGAGACCTATTAAACACAAACTTAGCAATGACCCTTTAAGTATTATGCAAGATTTAGAGAATGAACTGAAGAATTTGTGTGCAAAGGGGATTATTGAACCAATTAACTCTTCTTTGTTCTTGTCCCCCTCAGTTGTTGCCTGTAAACAGAGTGGGGAATTGAGTGTGTGTGTTGATCTCTGTTGCCTTAACAAGGAGATTTGGGTGGCTTCCCATCCTCTTCCGAACATTAATGAACTCCTAGTAGGTCTGAAGAATGCAAACATTTTCTCAAAATTAGATTTAGCATCTGCCTACCACCAGGTTGAGCTAGCTCCTGAAAACAGACATCTGACTGCTTTTGTTTCACCATTTGGTACCTACCAATGTGTCCACATGCCTTTTGGCCTAGCGTCAGCTGCATCTGTTTTTCAGCGCTTAATGTATGACATGCTTAAGGGGATTGATGGATTACCTGTTTTTCAAGATGATGTTTTAGTTTTTGCACCTGATAGGGCTACCCATGATGTTATACTTCAAGAAGTGTTGTCTAGATTTCAGTCTAAGGGGGTGGTATTATGCAGGGACAACTGTGTTTTTCTCACAGAAGAAGTTGACTATTTGGCACACTTGATCACGGGACAAGGTATTCATCCCAAATCTAGGTTGGTGGATTCGATTGTCAAATCAAAAGCACCCTCTGATAAGGCTACTCTCAAGTCATTTTTAGGGCTTTGTGAATTCTATTTCAGTTTTATTCAGGATTTTGCAACCAAATTGAGGCCTCTTTCCCAAATGCTTATAAAGGGATTTCCATTTGAGTGGACTGCTGATTGTCAGCGTGTGTTTGAGTGAGTCAAGGAACAGATTATATCACCTAAAGTGTTGAAATATTACAACCCAGATCTTCCCTCCACAGTGACTAGGGATGCAAGTAATGTAGGTGTAGGGGCGATTTTGAGTCAAACTAAAGATGATGAGGTCAGAACCATTGGATTTGCTTCCAGAGTTCTTTCCCCAGCTGAAAAGAAGTGTCATAGAGAAGGAATTGTTGGTTTGTTGTTTTGTCTCCAGACTGACCACAAGCCATTAGTTTTTATCTTGAGTAGGAAAAATGTCAGAGGTTTCACTCCCCGCATAGCTAGATTGTCGTCTAAATTGCTCCAGTTTGATTTTCACCTGTGTACATTCCTGGAAATAAGAATGGGTGTGCCAACTATCTTTCTGGTTCTTCTGAAACTGTGAAAGATGGGTTTATTATAGGTGAAGGGGACAAGGAAGCATTTGTTGTTGATTCTGTTGATATTTCTCAGTTGTGTGCCATCACAGAGAATGAGTGGTGTTTTGCCCATGGTAAAGATGTGTGTTTGTTGACTGCCATGAAGTATGTGGAGACAGGTTGGCCCAAGGAGAGGTACCTGAGTTTTGAATTGAAAACGTATGTACAAGTTGCTGACTAATTGTCTATTGAGGACGGCTTGTTGCTTAGGACTGATATATTGGTTCCTCCTGGTTTTTTTTGTAAACAAATGTTATTAGTCAAATATACAATCAGCGGAGCTCTGTACCCCAGAGGCATCCGTAGCATCCATGAACCAAATCCTGACTGACCGTTTTCCCAGATAATAACAAAGGAAGAATACAGAAGGGCCATGCATATGAAATAAAGCCCAATTGAACAAACCCCCCCCCCGAACCCCACCCACCACCCCGCCCCCCATCGCACAAACAGCCCAGCAACATCATGGTTCCTCCTGTTTGAGATCTGGTATTATCGTACATGCTCATGAAGGACATCTGGGAGCTACTATGACAAGAAAAGGGTGAGGCTTTCATTTTGGTGGCCCTCCATTGACAGGGAGGTGGATGCATTGGTCAGGTCTTGTGTGGTTTGTTCTACCTGTGATAAAACTGCTAAGTTGCGCACCCCTCCCCTCTGTCCAATAGAGTTGCCTTCTGCACCATGGGTGAAGTTAAGGCTTGGTATTGTTGGTCCTTTTCGTGTGTTTGATACTTTCTCAAGGTTTGCTTTACTTATGATGGACTATTATTCTAAGTGGCCGGAAGTCAGATTTGTAAAAGAGGTGACTTCGAAGGTTGTTGGTGAATATTTGAAAGATGTTTTTCTGAAAGAAGGTTTTCCGGAGTTTCTTGTGACTGACAATGGGACTCAATTTGTTGCTAGTGAAGTTGAAGACTTTCTTCTTTCTAGTGGGATTAAACATATTAATAGATCCCTCTATCACCCTCAGACCAATGGTCTTGTAAAACGCATGAACAGGGTGTTGGGTGAATGCATACAGTGGGCTTTGTCCAACAATTGTGTTGTTACGAATTCAGTCAGAAGTATGCTTTGGTTCTATCGCACCACTCCTTATTCTTCTACAGGCGTGTCACCTTTTGAGTTGTTGCGTGCGGTAGAGCTACTACTTCTTTCTCTCCAAGTTGGATGTAGAAATAGATCAAGGGTGGACAGTGGTCTGATGCGTGTGTTCGAAAACGAGTAAGTATTACCCAAGAAAAGCTAAAAAGGTACTATGCTTCAAGGAAGAATGTCAAGGTGGTTGAGTTGATTGTTGGTGATTGTGTTTGAGTGACGAAGCCTGTTCATGGGAGGAAGGGTGGTTCTAAGTTTGGCCCTTCTATTGAAGTGGTAAAAGTCATGGGTGATTCTGTGAAGCTGGTGAATGGCCTGTGGTGGAACAAGTGTTTTTTAGTGAAATCTGGTGTGATTGATGAGCCATCTTGTGTTAGTAGCATGGGTGGTTCCTCACATGACAGTCAGACTGTTTTGAAATGTAGTTCAAGGATAAGAAGAGTTCCTGCACGTTATAGAGTCTGATGATCTATTTTTGTGTTTGTTCTTCACAGGAATTGTTGTTATATTTTGCATTTTGTCATTATTTATTTCATGCACATTCTGGTGTATTGCTCCTCTTGTTTTCATATGTATTGTTTCTTTATAGTTTTGAAAAAATAATTTTACAGAGTTTTATATAGCGCAAACTTGACCCGAACAGGTATCAGAGCGCTTTACATAGCACCAGTTACATTACATGAGGGCACATTAATTTTATGGTTAGGCACAGGGAGATTAAGAGCTTTGCCCAGAAACACAGAATGTTCAGCATCATTGCCGAGACTCGAACCCAGTTCCACAGATTAGAGGTCGACCGCCCTAGTGGTTAGGCCAACTCCTCTCCACTTGTTTAAATCTTCTTATTTCTTCTCTTCTCTCTTTTTCTTCTTTCTAGCTCCGCTTCTGTCTTTTAGGAAAGACCCATATGGTAGCTCGTGCTGTGTTTTTTAGAAAAGTTCATTGGTGCAGAACCTCACTGTATGAGTGTTCTGCACCGAGCGTTGGGTAAAGTCAGTTGGTGGTTGTCGATGCCGCAACTGCTTTGCCAGTGATTGTTCAGCTGTTATATTTAAAATAAATAAGCACTTACCTGATCCAGTTTTCATGTGTCATCCTTCGTTACGACAATATGCCAATCAGGTGTGTGCCAATTTTACCATGTTTTAAAAACAGAGCACAAGCACTTTAGCACTTGTTAGCAGTGGTAAAGTGCATAGAGTCCTAATGCCAACATAAACAAATTGAGCAAAATCAGGAGGGGGTGAAGCCAAAACATTTGGGGTGCCCTCCAGAGAAAGCTAAGTAGAACAGTGGGGAATATTCCCCTTTTTGAACATGAGGCATAGGCTTGAACATCTTCATCTATCAGGAATATCAGTACAGCATACCAGAATAAAGCAGATAAATCCATCAGTCCTATATCTCACATCAGATTGGAATAAACCGGTTACTGGAGCATCATTGTATCTAATGCAGCATAATTAATGCACAACTGTGGGGTGGGGGGATAGCAGCAATGCCTTATCATATATACTCTTCAACATGTTCTTCTATTGTTGGTAAAACATGGTACTTCTCAGCATAAAGTCTCTTAGGGCCAGATTTCGCATTATTAGAAGCAACCCAACACAGCAAGACAATTCGCTGCACTGATTAAAATAGAGAGGCCAGGAGTGAGCCATATTTACTAAGATATGACGCATTCCTGCTCTATCACTGCACTGGCGCACTATGTGCTGGCAAGCGCCAATGCAGGCACCCTGCAGCACAGTGCAAGGGTGCCTGAATTGCGAGCAGGGTTTTTTTGTGCTGGAAGGGACACATTCCTGCACAAAAACAACCCTTAGAGGCTTTTTACTCTTTCCAAGTGTGCTGCAGAATGTAATACACTTAGAAAGAGGAAACAAAAAGGAAATTTAAAAATGTGCCTTCATCAGGAAGGTGTACAATTTTGATGCATTCCCAGGTTTAATACCCATACTAAACCAGGCAATGTGGCAAGAAGCATGGCTGGATGCGTGGGAACACCCACTCTCCACCCATGTAAAACCTTCCCGCCCCAGAGTAACGCAACGCAGTGACTTGCACTGTATTGTTATGTTATGTTATGTTACAGAAATTTATAAAGCGCACATATACCCGGAGGTGTCTTGGCGCTAGACCCAACAGTGACCCTGCTACAACCTTGCCCCTAATGCTGAAAGAGCCAGGTCTTTAGTTGTTTTCCAAAAATGGTCAAGGAACTTGCATTCCTGAGAAAAAAGGGAAGGGAGTTCCACAGCTCCGTGATAAAAACTGCGCCCACCCCAGTGGGCTTTATGAATTCTTGGAACAGCCAGTATTCGTGCTCCCGTGGACCGCAGCTGTCTGGTAGGATGATACCATGTGAAATGATCCTGCAAAAAAGAAGGACCAATGCAATGCAAGGCTTTAAAAATGATGCACAAGGCTTTAAAATCAATACGCTGGGAAACGGGAAGCCAGTGAAGATTGCGGATTTCGTTAGAGACTGAGCAGTGTTTAGGGATATCCAATATGAGACGAGCTGCTGAGTTCTGAATCATCTGGAGTTTACACAAGTGCTGCTTCTGAGCGTTAAGGAATAAACCATTGCAGTAGTCCAGCCTAGATGAAATAAGGCAGGAGACTACTGTTCTCTTGGTGTTATCAGGGATGTAAGGAAAAATTTTCCTAATTTTTTTAATGAGGAAATGCGAAGACGACACTACCGCATTTGTGTGGTGATGGAAAGTGAGTTTATCATCCATGAGCACACCCAAGTTCTTTGCCTTAACCACCGGATTGGGCGGGGAGCCCAACTCAACAGGCCACCACAGATCATTCCAGGGAGGCTGCACACTGCCGAAGATCAAGACTTCCGTTTTACTGGAGTTAAGCTTCAGGCAGTGTGCTGTCATCCATTTATTAATAGCGCTCATGCAACATCTGAACTGCGAGGCCGGAGATTGTTGGAATTTAGAAGCTGCCACCACAATCTGGGTGTCATCAGCATAGGTGGTCAGGCTGAAACCAAATTCCTGAATAAGGGGCGCTAGTTCAGAGACGTATATATTGAATAGTGTGGGGCTCAAAGAGCTACCCTGAGGAACACCACATGGAAGAGTGTAAGGATTTGAGTTAAAACCATCCATGGATACAGTGGACCTCCGATCAGTGAGAAAGGAGGCTATGAGTGCTCGTGCTGTCTCTCCTAATCCTAGCCCCTCCAGACATCTTTGCAGGAGGAGATGATCCACCGTGTCAAAAGCCGCAGAGAGATCGAGGAGCACCAGAGCTGCTGCGCCTCCCCCGTCCATAACTGCTCTGATCTCCTCAGAGGCTTTGATCAATGCCAGCTTCGTACTATGGTCCTTTCGAAAGCCAAATTGAGTGTGATCCAGTAAACCATTTGCATTAATGAATAGTGACAATTGGTTGTTCATTATTTTGTCCACTATCTTTGCTGGCAGAGGCAGTCTAGCAATGGGCCGATAGTTAGTAGGGTTGGCCGCGTCAAGAGTGTTTTTTTTTTAAGAGAGGTAAAATAGATGTCTCCTTCCAGCTAATCGGGAAAACACCGGAGGAGAACATCAAGTTAAAAATATCGGTGAGTTGTGGGCTCACCAGATTAGCCAGTTCTTGAAGGAACCTAGGGGGGCAGGGGTCTGAAGGAGAGCCCGATTTAGATTGAAGAACATAATTTCTCACTGTGTCTATCGAGATCGGAGAGAACACAAATGGTAAGTGATTCTTGATACTTGGACTGCTTGGGCGTTATAAAGGGCTAGAATTGGAGACCTCTCTGAATGCTTTGAAGATGTCTAGGACCTTGGATTTAAAAACATCAGCAACATCATTACAGAATTTCTGGTTAACCGTCCTGCCTGAGTTGTTGGGTATAGAGAGCTTATTGATCACTGCAAACAGTTCCTTGGAGGAATTAGCTGCTGAATCAATCTGAGAGGTGAAATATCTTTTCTTTTCAGAAATAAGAAGTTTTTTGTATTTTAATAATGCTTTTTTGTATGCTGATTTCTCTGGCTCGTCATAGTTCACCCGCCACCGTCGTTCTAAACGACAACATTGCTGTTTTTCCAAACGGAGACATTCAGAGAACCAAGGGGCGGATGGCGTAGACCTGTTAGCTGAGAAAGTTCTTAATGGTACTGAAGCATTAACTGCATCCAATATCCAATTAGTATAATTAGTCACAGCCAGGTCTACCTGATCCTGTGGGAGGGGACAGGAGGTTTCTAACAACGCATTAAAGGACAGTATGTCTACTTTGTTCCAGGCTTTCCCAGCAGAGGCAGAACGTTTACTGGTGTCATCCTTACCTTCCCTGGGAAGGGGGAGAGTGAACTTAATTAAGGAATGATCAGACCAGATTAAAGGATGTGTTTCCTTAATCCTAAGGCCCTGATCTGAGGAAAACATGCCATCCAGTGTATGCCCAGCTGTATGTGTGGGGGATTGCACCAATTGAGTGAGTCCAAAGGAACTAAGGGTGTACAATAGCCCTACAGTGTCCTTGGTTCCTGCATCCTCTAAATGAAAATTGAAATCCCCAAGAATGGTAAAATCAGAGTTTAAAATGACTGGTTCAAGCAGACTGTCCAAATTAGTTAAGAAAGTATTGCGTGGACCGGGTGGCCGGTAGAGAAGGATTCCCTTAAATGTTACTTTGGGATGAAGTGTGAGCGAGAAGTGGAGAGCTTCATAGAAAGGGGTAGAGATGGAATGATGAACTGCCGAGAACTGATCCCTAAAAATAATGGCAACTCCACCCCCGCGCTTAACGGACCTATCTTCTCTAATAGCTCTGTATCCCGTAGGTATGGCTGTCGTAAAATCGGGATCAGATGCAGCGTCAGCCCAGGTTTCTGTTACAAATAATATGTCTAGGGCCAAGCACTCTATCATGTGAGCAATTTCATACTTGTGTTTGCCCAAGGACCTGGCATTGATGAGTCCACCAAAGAAAGCAGGTTGGACCCGTGCCAGTGTATCCTCTAGCCGCTCACGGGCATGAAGTGCCACCACTGGTCTGGGGGGAGGAAGAACAAACCCACAAACACAGCCAGTTGTAGCAGCCCCGGATGTAAGGTACGGCATGTCACCTCCCTAGGTTGTCCCAGGGCGTGCAGAGAACTGCTAGTATATTTTAGTATTGGGGAAGGTCGGAATGTAAGGACCGGGGCCCTGGGCACGGACTTGGCACGGACGGGTGCAGACGGGCTTGCCTTAGGCACGCCTTAGGCGCGCCAGCGGCGCGCCCGCTACGCGTCCGCCCCATCTATGCTTTTAAACCCTTCCGGTGGGCGCCGGTAGCGCGATCACACCGGAAGCGGAAGGGAGGCTGTGATGCTGTGTGTTGCAGGGTCCGCCCTCCGCTCAATCGGCACAGCAGCCGTGACGGAACGGGGCGGCCCCAACACCAGCAACAATGAGCAACGCAGAAGCAACTGATCAGTGAGTAAATAAAAGCTAAAACGAAGCTTAAATAGGGTTAAAAAGTTCACTATAAAATGCTGTAAATAGCCCCAGACGACAGCAGTTCCCACAATTTTTTTTTAAGTGCAAATGGCAAAGTACTGTGCAAAATAGCATTCGATTAGCAGCGTTATCAAACAAAGTATGGTAAAGTAGCATTAAGAGGAGCGTGGTACGTGCAGGGCAAAGTTGTGTCCGCTTCGCGTCCGCCCCATCTATGCTTTTAAACCCTTCCGGTGGGCGCCGGTAGCGCGATCACACCGGAAGCGGAAGGGAGGCTGCGATGCTGTGTGTTGCAGGGTCCGCCCTCCGCTCAATCGGCACAGCAGCCGTGACGGAACGGGGCGGCCCCAACACCAGCAACAATGAGCAACGCAGAAGCAACTGATCAGTGAGTAAATAAAAGCTAAAACGAAGCTTAAACAGGGTTAAAAAGTTCAATATAAAATGCTGTAAATAGCCCCAGACGACAGCAGTTCCCACACATTTTTTTTAAGTGCAAATGGCAAAGTACTGTGCAAAATAGCATTCGATTAGCAGCGTTATCAAACAAAGTATGGTAAAGTAGCATTAAGAGGAGCGCAGTACGTGCAGGGCAAAGTTGTGGCCAAGCCACGCATGTCCATGCAAGGTGTCTTTGCGTGTCTTGGTAAATCTGATTTAAGGATTGTGTTGGCCTTGCGTCATCTTCTATGACGCAAGGGCAATGCAAGGGCTTGATTAATCTGGCCCTTAGTGGGGGGATTCATCTGCTCAGATGAAGACTGTTTGAGGCGGATGCTTGCTTAACCCTTGTCAAATTGTTAATAAAAATTCAAAAACTGCTATGATCAATTTGTTTGGTTTTTACCATGTAATAACATTGCTTTTGTATGTGCTGTGTGTATGTGTAATGTGTTTACCAGTGTTTGATTATGTGCACACATGCGTATATAAGTCTGAGTGTGTGCCTGCATGTGTCTTTGTCTGCATCAGTGTGTGTGTGTACCACCTATCTATGTTTGTTCACATATTTTCATGCACCTGTGTCTGCACGAGTGCATGCATGTATGTTGAATTTGTTCTATGGACATCTAAGCACCAACTGTTTGCATGTGGTGAATCTGCGCTTCTGCTGCCCTTGGGGATTTTCGCTGGGTGTCTTACTGAAGCTTGAGGAAACCTTTTCACTACACAAAAGCAAAAAAGAATGGCGTTGTCAATGTTTGCTTAAAAATCAGATTCTCCTACCTGCTATTCAAACCTACCAGCCTCATCCTTTTTAATGTGTTTGCAATTATACTTCTTGCCCCTATTGTATAACTTATCATTTGTTTCCTGTAGACCGACAGCTCCCAGCTTTTGTGTTAAAGTCATATTTATTCATATTCTACAAATGGCTTCATGGAGTGGCAGTGAGAGACTAATTATGAGACAAGCCCTTGAAATACTACAAAGCGTATCATAACATGTATGTCAGCGACTACTGAACAATTATTCCACTGCAGTATATGCACATTTAAACGTAGCTGGACGCGGCTCAAGGTAGTTTGGGGTTCTCAGCTATGAACTCCTCAGAGGCTGGCAGACATTGTGTGTGTGCTAAAGGACCACACAAGGCGCTGGAGTACTCAAATATGGCAGATGGAACAGGAAAGCCTGGCACCCTAGACGACACCCTGGCAGCTGGGCATCTTGCAACGCTCAGGCTGGCGGCACACCCTCTCAAAAGTCCCTTTCAGATTCAAATCTAATAACAGGCAGCTTTACAAGGACAGGAATAAAATGCGTCATTCAGTGCAGTCTTGGGGAGCAAAATTTATATTGTTTTAAAGGCGGATCTTTCTTTTATTTAAAATTTTAAACATTCAGTAATTTCACAAAACTGAATTATTTATCGTTTCCAAACTTAAAAAAAAAAAGTTTGAGATAACAGGCCTTGGGCTGTATTAGAGAAGTGCATCAGAATTGCAATGAGCTTTTGAGCTCGCTTTGTGCATACTCGCGGCACTTTAGTATTACAGAAGGGAGCCACAAACAATTGTGCTGCCCCTTTTGTAATACAGATAGTTCTGGTGTACATGTAGTGCCAACACTATCATTAGAGGGTGTTGCCCCATGCAAATGAGGGAATCCCTTTGCCTCTGTGCTTGCACCATACTACCAATGTGGGCGCAGAGGCAAACATGCTAATGAAGCAGATAAACTGCCGAATCCCTAGTTGACACATCAAATTGATTTTGACACATTTTCGAGAGAAAAATGTCAAACGTGCATTATTTGTGCTCATTAGGCATTTTGTAATAGTGAGCATTAGAACATGAAAGGACTCAGGGCCCGATGAGGATGGTGGTGGGACCGCCACCGACAGCCCATCGGTGGCAGTCCAACCGCCATCGCAAACAACTTTTCCACTCGCCACATTTGGATGGCAGGCGGCAGTGTGTCGGTCAGAAAGACCTACCGCCACGGATCCGACGGGGTTCCATCAGAGGCAGAATAATGCCACTGCTGTAGGCATTACGATGTTGCTTTCCGCCCGCCCTCTCATGGCGGTGAACCCGCCATGAAAAGGCTGGGGGGAAGGGACATTGGGGGCCGCTAGCGGGCCCACCTTACTCCCTGGCCCCCAGACACGGGACCTGGGGTGCACCTACGGGGCCCCCTACATATCCCTGCACCGTGTGGCAGGCACCGCATGGTGCCTGACACGTAGTGCAGGGATATGTGAGGTGTCCCTTTTTTGTATTGCAGCTCGCAGCAGCCACTGCAATGTCAAATATAGGCATTGCGACCGCCGTGGGGACGGTAGCATCAAAATGCCTACTGCGGTACTGCAGACAGCCTGTTGGGTGGTCCCAATCCTCGACTTAAATCTATCCACCATCGTAATCGGGCCCTTAGTTACTGCATCATAAAAGCAACAGAACAGTGTAGAGCAGAAGAATTGCATGTTGACTAACATGGGTTTATGTTTACTAAATTATGATGGTGTATTCTTTTAACGTGGAATAGAAATGTGGATGTGATGACTCATCTGCTGTAGAGATTACGTTAACCATTCTCCTATAAGCAATGATAGATGTGACGAATTAATGAAACCGCTGTAATTTAGATAACAATATGTTTATATTTTTGGAGTCTCATATTTGAACTCCATGTTTTGTAGATATGAACATGTGCAGCAAGTGGTGAAGGAGAGAAGGGTGCAGCACGCTTACAGTAATTCCAAGTTGTTTGAAACTTCTACAGAATAATATTCACACCTGTACCAATGAAAGTTACTAGAAACAATTTTGTTTCTTTAGATTTTAAAATAATTTGACATGTTGGTACTTTGATAATGTAGTATTGTGTCAAAGATTCTTCACGACTGCAATGAATTAAAAAACAATGTGTAAATGATTCAGGGGCATATGTATCAAAAACCGTATTTGCGATTCTCAAATAGCATATTTTGCGAATTCTTAATATTCCTTAATTGCGATTAGCAAATTGCGAAATCGCAATTAAGGAATACCTTCCCATTCATTCCTATGGGCCAGGAGGCCCATAGGAATGATTGGGAAGTAATTCTCAAATTGCGAATTGCAATTTGCTAATCGCAAATTGAGAATAATTTCAAAGGTCGCAAGGGTGTCATGATGACACCCTGATGCACCCCTGAAATGAACATGTGTGCGCATATGGCGCACATACATGCCCTAAGGGCATGTATGTGTGCCACATGGCACTTTGAAAAATGCCAAAACATTGCATTTTTCAAAGAAATCGCAAATTACCACCAACTTGAAGTTGGTGGTAATTTGCGATTTCTTAAGGAGAATTCGCACAACTTGGGTGCGTGTTACATAGCATTTAAGGAATCGCAATTCGCGATTCCTTAAATGCTTACGCAAAATTAAGGAATCGGTAAATTAGCGATTCCTTAATAATGCGATGCGAAAATGGCTCATACATCGCATTTTGCGATTTTGTATTCGCAAACGCTGTTTTTTTGCGAATCGCAGCGTTTGCGAATACAAATCGCTTGATACATATGCCCCCAAAATTCATTTTAGGCCTGCATCTCTTTGCTATTGCTTGACTCCATTCTCATGGAAGGATTCCTCTGACTTGCAATATGAAGCGAAACTATGTGTCACAAGGAGAGTTTCCATGCTTGGTCTACTTGTTACTAAATCATTACATTAGGAACATCTGCATTGAGAAACTGTCCTCTTGAACTCACTCATGAGCCATTGTTAAAAGACTATTGTTCATGTCTTGCAATTTTGAATGGTTTGACGGCTCATGTGATGATCACCACCTATTTCCCATAAAATGTGTCTTATTTATGCTGCTTGGCGATCATCCTATACGAAGGGACCAGTTGACTCAGTGGTCTGACCAGATGAGGTGACCCAGGGGGTGTCACCCCGCAACTTGAGAACTTATTTTGTACCTTGGAGTTATGAGAAATGAGCCACTTTTTGCCTTTCTGCCATTTTGAGGACATTCATGGGTGGCGCATATGATGTGTGAACTATTTCCAGACTTCTTTCCCTTCGGAGAGTATTCTTGCCCTTTCCTGAACTCTTCCTCTTGAGCTTTGGTAATTGATGGACCAAAAGAGATTAGATTATTTTGCACTCCTAAATTCTAATGCCTGATATTGATGTATTTACTTCTTAATTTATTGACAAAATCGAACCATCCTTAAACGCTGTTCAAGTCTCTCTATGATTTGTCTCCAATTATTGATTGTGCATTCTGATATGAGCATTACTGAGGGATGGGAATTTGAATAGAAAGATCCCTGGTCAACAGATACTGATGTTACTATTTTGCATTGCTCTAACTGAACTGTTGTTCTGCATGATTCTAGTCCGACTGAATTTCTTCAGGGGATTTGGTCTAGCTGTGATAACTTCATATTTGTATAGACTAGTCTTGAGAGTTATATACATGAATTTAATTACCAGTCTGTAGGTCAGTTGCCCAATTCCTGGTCCTCATTTGATAACTGGATGGGATACCTTATATCTGACCCCTCTTGGCATGGTTAAAAGATTCATTGGAGGACCAAGTAAGTGACTGTGAGGTGTATTGTAAAGAGACAAAGTGAGTGAAGTAATTTGGCCCAGTAACACTACAGCAGTTATTTTAGAAGGTGCACTGAAAGTGCACCAGAAAAAGATGGCGCACTTGCAGTGCGCCTCCTAAAGGTAGCCCTCTAGAGGAATGAAATGGATGCCCCTCAACATCCCCTGGCAGGTGGATGCAGTCACTCTGTTGTAGTTAAAGTCTTCACACCAAATGTGGATAAGAAGAGTACTTTATTGGAAGCACAGAGAAGCGTTGGCAATCCCACCAGAAATCAGCTTACAGTGGTAACGCTCCAGAACAAAGCTGTGTCACTAAGCATAGCAACATCAGAATGGTATAAGTATTCCATACTTAAAGTAACAGGACACACATCATGTAACATACCAGTTTAAGATTACAACATATCCTCCTTCCTTACATAAAGAAAAGAGAAGTGAATATTAAAATAAAAAGAAACTAAGAAACAAGATCAAAATTGATATGACCACCAAAACATTCGATCACAATTGTACCTACTCCCGATCTTCCATCTTAACACATTTATTATGAATCCCCCACATACATAATCTTGTAAATATCTCGGAGGACATCTTAACCTTTCAGGCCTAATCTTATTGGTACTGTTGTCAACACAATCACTGGGTGTGGTATCAGTAACCCTTCCACTAGCTTCCCCATCACTCATGAGAAAATGAGGATTAAATCCCTCACCCTCATTTCTACTAGTAGTCCCATCTCCTAACTTGCTTTTCTTATAAAGTGCCACCCTTCTCAAATTCCAATTTTCACCATTATAAAGCGTAAAATGTCTATTATGAACAAATTTCACTTTAAATGGTCCACGAAACTTGGTAAATCCAGCACTGATGCGTCCAGGTTTCACCTTCACCCAGTCACTGGGTTCTATGTTCATTTTATGTGTCAGATCTTTGCCTACCCCTTTATTGTCACCACCAAGGCTAGCTAAACCCCACATTCCTTCATCCAAGTAGGAATTAATTTGGTACTAGCTGTACGCCCCCTCATAACAACAAATGGAATTTTCCCAGAAATAGTATTTTCTGTCGTACGGTACGCCCATACTAAATCATCAACCATTTTTTCCACATCCTTTCTGCTTGCCACAGCCAATTGTATCACCCCTTTTATCATACGATTAGCCCTCTCAACCATACCATTTCCCTGTGGGTTGTACAGAGATGTTTTAGCATGCACAATCCCACAAGACTCCAAAAATGAAGTCATTTCAGTTGAAATTAGTTGGGTACCATTATCAGTGACCAGTTTAACGGGATAGCCTTCCTCCCTAAAAGTTTGAGATAAAATCTTAATGGTACTTTTAGTGGTTATCTCCTTAACAAACCTCACAACCAGACACTTTGATGTGACATCCACCATGACTATCCCAAACTTTAGATTGCAGTTCATGCTAGAAAATGGACCAATAAAGTCCAAACAAACTGTGTGCCAAGGTAACTCAGGATCTTCAATTTTGCCCAAATTCAACTGATTACCCACTTTCAATCTTTTCTCACTCTCAAAACACTCTGCACAAGACTCAACCCAATCAGAAATCTCTTTATCCAGAACGGGCCATCAAAAGTGTTCTCTTAGCCTTTTTTTTGTAAGGAACTGACCCATGTGACCCTCATGGGCAAGTTTAAATAACACAAATCTCATGTCTAACGGAGGAATAATTTTGTCTTCCTTCATTATAATGTTAGCTTCACTATCAAATATAGACAAGTCCTCAATAACTTTTAGAAAAGGTCTTACAGCAATAGGAAGTGTACTCTCCCTTCTACCCCCTTTCACTATTAAATCTCACACCATTTTTAAACTTTCATCATTGGCCATACTAGTACTCCATTGTTTCTTATCAATAGCACCATTGGTCCACTCCACCATTTGAACAATCGTAGCTACAGCATCCTCACATTGGAAAGACTCAACATTTGACTTATCCACTTCCTCCCAAGGTAGAGGTAATCTAGATAACCCATCCGCTTGGCAATTTCTCCATCCAGCGATGTATTCAATTCTGTATAAGTACTCTTGTAAACGAGCAGCTAACCTAGCTAGCCTTGCAGATCCTTTATTCACACCTCCAGAAGACAAAATTTTAATGAGTGGTTTGTGGTCCGTCTCCAATGTGAACTGAAAACCCCATAAATACATTCTAAAATATTCAGCATCCCACGCCGCAGCTAAAGCTTCCTTTTCTATTACCGAATAATTCCTTTCAGAATTAGTGAGAGACCTTGAGGCAAAGGCAACTGTTTTTTTTTTCCGAACCATGAACCTGTGCCAAAACTGCACCTATCCCTACCGCACTAGCGTCCACAGTTAAAATCGACCTCAACTTCGTATCAAACGGAGTCAAAATCTTTGCACCACAAATTTCTTTCTTGATCACCTCAAAAGCTAGTTGTTGATCCTTGGACCACACAAACTTATGTCCTTTCCTAAGAAGAGCTTTAATAACCTCTGTTTTCTCTGCAAAATTATGCACTAATTTCGCATAATACTCTATAAGACCTAGGAAAGATCTGAGTTGGTCTTTGTCTGAAGGAGCTGGAGCTTTCTTTATGGCCTCCAACAAATCTCTCTTTGGCTTAATCCCACTAGCTGATAATGTATATCCTAAATATTCTACTTCTTCCACCGCAAATTTGCATTTTTCTTTTTTTAAAGTAAGCCTGCATTATCCATTTTCTCCAAAACCTCCTTCAGAACAAGATTATGGTGTTCTTTTGTATCTCCAAACACCAGCACATCATCCTGGAAGTAAACCACATTCTTTGTACCTTTCAATACTGACCCCATCATCCTCTGAAACACCCCAGCGGCGGACGCCAAGACAAACGGCATCCTAGTAAACTGGAATATTCCCTCAGTAGTTATAAACGCTGTCAACGGTTTGGACTCCACATGCAATTTGATTTGATGGTATGCACTGCGTAAATCCAATTTTGAAAAATATCTCCCTCCTTTTAGCGACAAGAACAGTACATTTATATTAGGCAGTGGAAACTTTTCTACTACAATATTCTGATTTAAGGTGCGCAAGTCCACACAGAACCTGTAACTACCATCAGGTTTGCTCATGATCACAACCGGTGAAACCCACCTTGATGTTTCAATTTGTTCTATGATGCCTTGATCAATCATTTCATCAAGCATACGTTTAACCTCTTGTCTGGCAATAATTGGAACCTTTCTCACTCTGTGTTGAATGGGAACAGCATCTGGCTTGAGTAGTATCTTATGAACGTACCCTTTGAGTTCACCGATCCCTTCATAAAAAAGATTTGTCATACTTTCAACAATTCTCTCAGTCGTGATCTCATCCACTACCATTACCTGTTGTTTCGCCCTGGGGTTTAAGATAATATGAAGATCATACTGGTGTGCCCAACCTAGAATTGGTGGGCCACTACGTGCTACATACACTTTACCTTTCACACACCTTCCCTGAAACACTATGTCAGTGAACATGTACCCCACAATGTCTATCCTTTCTCCTTGATACCCTCCTGGATTTATATCCTTAGGAAATAACGTTACCTCTGGCCAATATTCCTCAAAGATAATTTGAGGAATAATTGTCCAGAAAGACCCTGAATCCACCATCAATTCAGTGACTTTTCCATGTATCTGAAATATTGCTTTGGGTCTTAATCTTCTTCCCAATGCCATTGTCAAATCATCCTCCTCAACACATAATATCTTATTTAGACCTTTCTCTACAAAAGTTGTCACCACGTTATCCCCATCATTTTGTACAACTGCTATCTTAGGTCTACTGTTTGTTTTACACATTTTGTAGAAGTGGCCTTTGCGTCCACACTTTTTACACACCTTGTCAAGGGCATAACACCTCTTGTAGTCAGCTGTGTGGTATGTACTTCCACACCTGGTGCACATTTTCTCGTGCATTTTATTATATTCTGGATTCCCTTCAGAGTTGTTACTAAACTTTTTAAAGGGTATCACTTTCTTCCCACCAGTCTCACTGTTCTTGTTACTGCTTACTGCAGCCACATCTTCTTGTATCACATTCGTTGTACTTGTTGTACTCTCTTTTTTTCCATTTCTTTCATACATGTCTCCGACTGTTCAACAACTATTGCACAATAAATTGATCCCTAATCATCTCATCCCTCATCGCACCAAATTGACACTTAAGGGATAACTCACGTAAACGTGCAACAAACTGATCAATGGTTTCATCGCATCTTTGGAGTTGCGTATAAAACTTATGCCTACACATCACAATGTTTACTTCCTTAGCATACTGTTTTCTTAATCTTTCTTTTGCCTCATTGTAAACATTCGTGATTACTCTACCCTCATTGTCTGTACCTACAGGTAGAAATCTAAAGGCATGCTGTTCCTCTTTTCCCAAAGTGCTTAATAATAACGCTTTTTTCCTTTCGGCATTAAAATCCTTCCCATCTAGTGCTACAATATAATTTTCGAAAATTTCAATCCATTCGTCCCATTCTATGGGGGGGTCACCTGGTTGCTGTAGGAACAATGGTGGTGGTATCACAGTGCTCCCATCCATGGTCTACAATTAATTGTTTTCGTGCAATTGCTTGATGAAATATAGTATTAGTATAACCACACCAAAATGATTACCTAAAGTGTGAAAAACAAAACAAAACAAAAAAAACAAAAAATTTCTATAGCCACATGCACTCCTATGGATCCAGCAATCCACTTACTCTCCTACAATATCTATATACCTATATGTATATTAGCTAACAAGTGCCACAATAATTTGCCACTTCGCACTCTGAACATATTTAGTAGCTGTGAAAATAACGTTAATGTTATTTCTCCCCTCTTTTTTTTTTAACTTACATATATTGTCAATGTTCTTGAAAAATAATTACTTTTCCCTTTTCAGCGCGTTTGTATTTTCTCCCGTTCATCGAGAAGCATACTCCGTAATTGCCCTCTCGTTCACTACTCAGTTCCAGTGCGTTGCCTTGGTAACCGAAGAACACACACAAAGGCGAAGGGTACGCAGTACGAACAGACGCCAGTGAGCGTAGTGATGTAAGTCCTTTGATGACACAGCCTCGTGTAAATGTAGTGATGTAATTCCTTTAATGACGTACTACAATCAACGCGCACATGAAGACGTTGATCTTGATCACGCTCCACCAGTCTCCAGAACTTCCAGATGGCGTCGTTCAAAATGCTTCACGCACGTTCATCAATATCGGGATGTCCTCGCGTTGTATACACCAACGGTAAGATGCACGCTCACTGTATTTCCTTTGGAAAGTTTAAACGCTGATACTTTAGATACAGACGTCAGCCCAATTCAATCCGCTTAAACCAGAACAACACGAATAAAACAGTACCTCAACGTTGAATATACAAAGTCGTGGTCCATTATGACAATACATTCACTTCAAACTAGGCTCTTCTCAACATCAAAAGATTTCAGTATGCCCTTCCAGGTCTTGGCAATCGCAGTATTTACCCGATTCTTTCACCTTGGATATTCCAAATCTCCTGCACGCAAATGTGGATTCTTCTTTTGCCAATTGAACACACGGGTTCACTCTGTGCTTCCTTTGATTCACTTCCTCTTCACTCGCTTTCTCTTCTTCACTCGTTTTTCTTTTTGTTTTTTTATCCAGTCTTCATGGTTTGAGGTGTGTCTTCTTAATATGAGGTGTAGCTAAATCGTCGCCATTTGTTGTAGTTAAAGTCTTCACACCAAATGTGGATAAGAAGAGTACTTTATTGGAAGCACAGAGAAACGTTGGCAATCCCACCAGAAATCAGCTTACAGTGGTAACGCTCCAGAACAAAGCTGTGTCACTAAGCATAGCAACATCAGAATGGTATAAGTATTCCATACTTAAAGTAACAGGACACACATCATGTAACATACCAGTTTAAGATTACAACACACTCACTGCGCCCACCTGCAAGGGGGATCTCTAATCCCTCTTAAAAATGCAGGCAGGTTGCCGCCTGCACAGAGAAACACAGATCAGCTTTTAAACAGCTACTCTGTATTTCTCTTGAATGTGCTGCCCTGTGGGCATAATAGGGTTCGCCTTCCATGTTTGCGCCCAGCGCAGCTGCTTAAAGGGGCAGCGTGGCGCAAACAGAAAAAGTGCGCCGTCTCTGTGATTTCGTGATCGCAAACCCTGTGAATCATTGAAGTGCACATTTTGAATCTGGAAATCACTTTTACAAATTTTATAAACCCATTTTGCAAATTTGGAAAATTTTCCAATTGATAAAATGGGTTTAAAAATGATTACTGATCTACAAATTGGAAGGGACATGTTTTGGGCATTTCTTTCAAATTGGAATTTGGTAAATATGTATCGAAGATTTGCAACCATATTTTTTTGCAAATCATAAGTCAGTTACAGAGCCCCATGTTGGTGTGATGACTGATCACAAAGGGGGAATCCGTTCCCCTTTGGCAATTAGAGAGGCAACTTCTGGGTAAGAAGGCTGTGGTGCCGAAAACCACTGCTAATTCTCACTGAAGTTGTTCAAAACGGAAGTCATTTGCTTTAAATGCAGCCCTGGGCACCTTTAGAATCCCCAGGATGTTGGGAAAAAAGGGCGCAAATTTGGCATGGATACCATATGTGGACAAAATATTATTTGGGTCTAAGTGCAAACCACCCCCAAATAGTCAAAAATGGGCTTGGCATAGAGTGGGTAAAAGGATTGGCTGCGAAGGGGTTAAGGAAGAAGAGCAAAACACAAAAGAGCAGGGATTTTCAAAGCTAAATCCTAATTATTGCAAATGGGCTCACTCCTGTTCTAAAGCATGCCTTGAGTGTTTCCAAAATACACATGGTTTACAAAAACAAAATTTTGGAGATGCATCTCACCTTGCTTATTGTGCACAGTTTAATTTGTATGTGTGCACATTTTGAAATCAAAGGCAGGCTATGAATAGCTGGCAAGATGTAGGTTGGGAAGTTTCAGAAATGCAACATTACCTCAATTGCATATGTCTGTTTTCATTTGCATAGGACTGCACATACACACACACACACACATCACACCCCACACCCAACACCCCACTCGACTCACCCCACACTTTTCGTATGTGGCTTGGAGACATTAACAGGAACATTGACGCCGTGTGCATTTGGCGTTTGCTGGATATGGAAGTTTTTTTGATTTGTCAGTGCTTATTTTTATTTGAAAGCAGTCCCATGAACAGGTTGCGCCTCTTTTTCCACTTGTTCTTTCGATCCATTATCTCCAACATGAACAAAGTGCACATCAGTGTAACTCTAAACTGGAAGTCCAGTTCAGAAACACAAAGTAAATTCTGAGAGGAGCTGTTGCCTGAAGGCTAGAGCTGCCAACATTGGAAACCAGATTTTAATTCCTAGCTTCTGCTTAACATACTGTGATTCTGTGCAAGTCACTTACCCTCCCCCACACTGGGGCGGCTCCTCCACTAGGGCAGATGAGCATCCCCCCACTGCTCTCTCCCAGTGCGAGAAAGCCAAAACATAAAATGGTAATAACTTTTTGTGCATTGTGTGGGGTCTACTATGCTCTTTGAGCAGGGTACGGGAGGAGTGGTTTGCCCACTCCTGAGTGCGCAAAGACTGTCATGCGCACTCTGCCCTTCTCCTGTGACTGATGCAAGGCGTGGAAGTAGTGAGGAGGAAAAAAAACATTGGGTCTCCCAGTGATGTCTGCTAAACTTTCCTATGGTGAGCATACCACTAGCAAAGGCATTCTGACAGCAGAGCCCGCTTATGTCATGACATTGAGAACAAAGGGTCAGCACAACTCTAATTGAGGCATGGAGAAGGATAGATTGAAGGATGAAGAATCTAAAGATTTTGGCAGATTTCTAGTTACCTCTAACCTCTATATGAGACCCGGTGGCATATTTACAAGAAGTTAAAGCCACCAGAATGTCACTTTTTCTGACATTCTGGTGGCGTTAAGTCCTTTGCCTTATTTACAAGGCTGTGTAAATAATGCCACTATTCATGCAGCACTTAGTGTGAAAGGGACGTGCAATGGGTGTTGCAGTGGGCGTTCCACCAAAACACCCATTTCTTTTTGAAGCTGCCCCATATCTTCAAGGTATGGGGCAGCGTCAAAAATATTGACATGGTTTACCTGGTCTTAAGCAGGTGATATGAGGAGAAATATTTAATTTCTCCTCTTATTTTGCTCTTTCCATGTGGGCTGCATTCGGCAGCACACATGGAAACAGCAACTCGCCTGTGAAGGTTGTTAATGTGCAGGAAGGTGTCCCTTCCTGCGCATAAACAATCACATCTGCAGCGCAAGCACCCTTGCAACATGGCACAAGGGTGCCTGTGTTGGTGCTAGGCAGCTTATTTAGCTAAATGTAGGTGTGCACTGCATTCTTGTAAATATGACGCTTCCCCTGCTTATTGAAACTGACGGAGCGGGCGTTGCCAATTTCGGCACAACACTGCGCTCCACCAGTTTCTAGTAAATATGCCCCCCAGATTATTGGTTCTCTTCATGGTATGCTACTAGATCTTGGGCCATCCACGTTGAGTAGATCCCTGTGACTCCCTAATTATTGGGTAGATTGAAATATTAATGTTCATGAATACAAACTCTAAACGGCAGAAATCATGCTCCTATTGCGTTTCCTTTGTGCAACACTTAAAAGCTAGAATGGCTCTTTTTTAAATGAAGGGAGGCAATAAACAGATGTGAAGTTAAGACTTAAAGCTACTAAAACCGTTGCTAATCCTAGAAGAAAAGTGAGAATTGAGCCAAAAACATGGCGAAGAGAATAAGTTTCGATTACCAGTGGAACTATGACAAATAAGCCGCGCATTAAAAGCATCTTCACATGGAAATTGCTTCTGTGTTAGCACGTTTCAAGTACCGAAGTAGCCTGTGTCTATGTGACACTACAACTCGCCTACCACTCCAAAGCAAATAAGCCCTGGCATGGTACAGTTGTAGACATCATATTGTTATAGTTGACACGTCTGGCCTTTGTTCTGCACATCACACCTCATTGCATTTCAACGTATGTAGATTACATAGCAGTACCCGGTAAATAGTTATGTGCCGGGTCTATTGTTGCTATTGCAGGAAGGTACAGTCAGATACAGGTTTGGCTTAACCAAATATTTCTGATAATAACACTGTGCTTTGTTGTAATTGCTCCTACGTATTTCTACATTTGAAAATTAAAATGTCTATCTATCTATCTATCTATCTATCTATCTATCTATCTATCTATCTATCTATCTATCTATCTATCTATCTATCTATCTATCTATCTATCTATCTATCTATCTATCTGTCTGTCTGTCTGTCTGTCTGTCTGTCTGTCTGTCTGTCTATCTATCTATCTATCTAAATCTAGGATTTTATATAGAGCCATATTATTAGAACTATATTGTATATTTTCGGTATATAAAATAGACAAATATTATTGCTTGTCCGATACACGTTAAACCAAATAATTCCGTTATATTTTTTGGGTCTATTTAGGAATATGTCTTACATTTGTTTTTCTTTAAAATTAATAAACACTAATTAACTTTAAAATAATCTTCTTGAAATGTCCTGTTTCGGTTGGACTAGCATCACTAACAAGTCAAAGAGGTGTAACAATTGCTCGAGATATTATTGATAGTTGCACTCCAGAACGGAGGCACACTTCTGATCTAAGCCTCGAGGTTTATCATGTGTCTTCGGTGATATATGTTACAGATTTAGCAGATTCACATTTCTAATCCTTTGCTATAACGAGTGATTGTATTCTTCTGTTTAGTACTCAATGGAAATAGATATTACCCTCAACACTCCCTAGTCCCAGCAATTATTAATTGAGATGTGCCTACCCCCATCCAGACACCACGAGACCCAGCACAAACTTGGAAACAGGCCTCCTTCCACTCCTTTTACAAACCTCCTCTTAGGCCTCTCCTCTCACAAGGTTGATAACAAGCATTGGCATAGCCAATAGGTCTCGCCTTTGGGACCTTATAAGTGTTTAGCTATGCAACAGTTGCATAACTAAATACTTATAAGGTCCCAAAAGCGAGACCTATTGGCTATGCAAAGCGGCCACACGGTGAAAGTGATCGCGATCACGATCAAACATCAAAGTAATCGCGGTAAAGCGCGGTGCCCGCGCACATGCACTGTAGCTCTAGGCTGGCCTGGTAGCACTTTTTGGAGCCCTCTCAATAAGTCTCGCCAGACCAGCGCATGCGCTGGGTCAGGCGAGACCTAAAAAGGGCGGAGGCACCCAGATCATTCTGTTTTTGTGGCTCTTTTTCCATGCACTGCTTTGTCGATTTGTCCGGGACAGGTCTCACTACTTAACATTTCTTTTCTTTTCTTTTCTTTTCGTTTCCCTGAAGGCTTTTGGGCTCCTTCCCTGGAATCATTGTTGTGCTAGGGTATGGTGTCTCCTGACTGTTGTTTGGCTTCTCTGTTGTGTTTCCGGATCACCTTGCCTGGAGTTGGGTTGGGCAGGCTCTCACGATTTTCCCTCTGCTTCTTCCCCACTTTTTTATCTCTCTCTGGGTTTTTTGTAACACCAACTATTGTAGAGGTCTCACTTGTGAAGGTTTGCCACCCTCTCTGCTGTGCATGGTGTAGTAGAAATTCCAGTGAATGGAATATTTGGGAGATTGGTCAGGTAATACTTGTGGTTGGCCATCACTACAGGCTGTCTCTGCATGGTCCCAATGATCATGGAAGCACACCAGCCCTAACAGATTGAGGGCGGGGGTGCACATTCCGAGATTCACAACTCCTCAATCCTACTGTCAGTGGAGGCCATGGCCTGGGCATAGGAGGAGCAGCAACATTTGAGCAGTCACAAGAGGCACTGCCAATAACCACCGGTGCAAGAGTGGCGTATGGGAGCTTGGTGCAGACCCCTGAAGCAGGGTGCCAAACTATCTCTAGAGGCGCTTGGTGTGGAGGGTCTAACCCTGCCTCCCTTCTCCTCACTCGTGTGCAGCAGATGTGTCCAGCCCTCCATTGTCCAAGAATGACTATCCTTTCCGAAGCGCTCTGTGCATCTGTCTTCCTGTCACTGCCTCCCCCACTCCTTATTCCGGTCCCCGCCTTCAGCCTGCCCTTCTTCCTCATGTGGCAAGAAGACAGAGATAGTCCATGTCATCAACATTAGCATTACTATGTTGAGGAGAGGAGAAGCATGTGGGCTGTTTGTGGCCCTGGTTATTGGTCTGGTACACCTTTTTTCCTCCTTAATATTAAAACAAGCATTATCTGCTGGAAGCTTAAATCCATGTGTTCTTCCATACTTTGGAAAACATTTTTACAGAATGTCTTTACATTTTCAAAACTGCCCCAATTTGCAGATATGGGCCACTTTTCTTTCTATCCAATTCAATAATTGAAGCTACTTTTCTTCTGATGTCCGGATCTATTTGCTATCACAGTCGGACCCTGGATGCTATTACTGATTAACAAGCCTTTTCATCTCTATGATGTGACAATTTTATATAGTTTCAGAAGAGTAAAGAACTCTTCAGTATATTCCTTGTACAATTCTATTTTAAGTGCTATTTTCAGTCTCAGGAAAAGCTGATGGACTGTTAACTTCGGGTTGGTTGACCTTGTGAGGCATCCTGTAGTGTTATTCGTGCCACCTTCCTTCCTTCCTTCCTTCCTTCCTTCCTTCCTTCCTTCCTTCCTTCCTTCCTTCCTTCCTTCCTTCCTTCCTTCCTTCCTTCCTTCCTTCCTTCCTTCCTTCCTTTTCTATTCCTCCCAACTGATTGAGCCTTCCTGTGGACCTTAGGAATGGTACCCATCATCACTTAAAGCTTCCACCTTGGCTGGGTATTCCAGTTGAATTCTTTTGTTATGAGTCTTTAGCTGCATTGTGCACTCCTCTTTTGGAAGTTTTTTTTAGAATATTTCTGCTGGTACACTATATTGTCCAACTTTGTAGTATCGCTATTAAGTTTGACAGTTAGCTATTCGGTTCCCCAATTGCACCCTGCTTATTTGTGAGTTCATATTTTTTCTCTGGCCCTCCAACTTAGTGGGTCATTTTTTTGTTTATACAAGACCTATGCCTTACACCCCCAATGTGCTCCTTAATGTGCTTAGAGTTACTGTGTGTAGGGTTGTGTCCTCTCTATTGAAGATGGCTGTGGCTTCCCTGCATATATTTACTCCTGAAGAGTCTAGAATGCTGGGCCAATGTTAGGCAGGTGTTCCCAGCTAGGTTTAGAGTTTGTTAATTATTCGTTAGTCTATCCGGTTCACTTTTATGCTCCCTCCTGGTCTCAGTACTTCAGTTGTTAGACTCTGTTTCCTATTGTACTCACTCCTACACATTGAGTGAGGAGTGTTTGGCCATAGCCACTCGGGTTTCTGAAAATGATCCATAATGAGTATGGATTTTGTGTATTAATCCTAGGTCAGTCAGGTTTTCTCTTGTCTTCTCTACTGTTCTGTGTTAAGCCTGGATCATGCTTACTTTCTCTTGTACTCCATACTAAGCATGTAGTGTGGGGTGTTAGATGAAGATCAGTTTGAATTGAGAGTGTTCCATGCTGTGCTTGGAGCCTGTTAATAAATATTTGGTTACTCTAGTGCATTCTTGTGCTCCTTGAAGGTCTTGAGGCTTGAGGTGCTTAACCCTGGTAATTCTAGATCCAATTTGTTCTCCCTGCTGTGTTGGGAGACAGAGAAGGTAGACCACGCCATTCTGGATTATAAGAATGCTTCCTGCTGGCTAGGTTGCCAGCGGACAAAGGCTTGGTCTCTCTGTATGTATGATCTAAACCCCTGCTACTTTGGGTAAGGATTTAAAGTAGATCACCCTCTAGTTCCCACTTATGCTCCTTGCTGGTATTACAGTTTGGGGAGCTGTACCCTGGTCACTTTGGCTTTGTTTCGTTCCTCCAGCTGTGCTGGGAGTGTGAGGTGTTCGGGAGTGTTCCTTGCCGACTCTGGGGACTTTGGATAAGAACATGAACACTCTAGTTTCCTCTTGGGTTCTCTGTTTGTCTTCGGGTTTGAAGTGGTAGTTCTGGGGTTAGCTCTGATAGTTCTTATATACTTTAGTGATTCATGCTATGTTTGGAGGTTGTGGATTAACCTTTACCCCCTCTGTGTACCTGTTGTAATTCTGGCAGTATTGATTATGTTGTTTGGGTCATGAACTTTCAGGCATATATTTACGCTCTCAATTAAGTCTAAGGTTTGTGGATTAGCTCTTGCTAGATGACTTACAAAGAGCCTCCCTGGTGGTCGAGGAGCTGGTAAGTTAAGTATTGGCCATTCTGCCTTCTGTTTATGCTCATTTTAGATTTGGAGCTGGTATACTTTGTCTGACTTGGAATTCTTTGGTACCAGATCAGGGTCACTTAGGGCTCCTTATCACCAAATTTGAAGTTGTCCCCTGTGGTCTTGGAGATGGCTGTGTTGAGTATTGGATCTACTTTTTTTGATTCCCAGAATGTTCATACAGAAAAGGACATGGGAGGAATGCTTGCAATAAGTCTAAGCACCAACAACTGCATTCCAACTCATGGTCCTTTTTTCCACTGTGTCAACTCAGCTTAGACCATGCTATATGCAAATCAGTCTTGACCCTGCACCAATCGGAACAGTCAACCCCAATAACCAGCCCAGGTCCTCCCAGAACCGAAACACAAGCAACCCAGGACGGGTTTTGTTCCGAGAGGACCTTACTTTCTTAGAGTGCAGATGGGCATGGTCTATTCAAAATATGTTTATTATAGTATGGGAGAGGCTAGTAAGTGGGTGAAAAGCATTCATGACAGAGTATATTCCTCCTGGCTTTAGGTATGTTTTTTTGTACATTTTGACCACATCTGTTTGTATTTTCACACTTGTAAAGTATTTATATTTCATTGCATCGCCTATTGAACAGCATGCCTAATAGTCTTTTAAAATACATTGCAAATAAATTTGCCAGTCTGAATATTGTAGATGTTGTTTAAGATTATTTTATGATTTGTTGTACATTGTGTTTCTGTTTTATACATTTTGGTAGGATTATAGGGATTGGTTATAATACCTATGTGATAATATATATATACAAATATAAATACAAATTCACTTAAAAAACCATAGGTTTCACACATGTTATAGTTAGGAATTAGCATTTAAAAAACCTTGCAAATTTACTTAAAAAACCATAGGTTTCACACATGTTATAGTTAGCTGGACATTTCCCTCGTAAAAAACCAATGAAATTCCCCCGTTCGGCAACTATAACTCATGCGACCGCAATCCTCTGCTGATGACGTCAGATATTACATCACTGATTACATATGTGTCTTTCTGAAAAATAAATATTTGTAATATATGTATAGCTAAAGATTAATGGAAGAAGACATGGGTAAATAGGTGTCTAAATACAGTGATGTAATATCTGACGTCATCAGCAGAGGATTGCGGTCGCGTGAGTTATAGTTTCCTGCACTAACTATAACGGGGGAATTTCATTGTTTTTTTACGAGGGAAATGTCCAGCTAACTATAACATGTGTGAAACCTATAGTTTTGAAAGTAAATTTGCAAGGTTTTTTAAATGCTAATTCCTAACTATAACGTGTGTGAAACCTATGTTTTTTTAAGTGAATTTGTACGGTTTTTTAAATGCTAAGTTATGTATTTATTAATATTTTTTTTTTCTGGTTTTTCACCGTGCGCGCACCGTGTACGCTTCGCGCACCGTGCGCGCGCTGTGGGCACTCGGTGCGCTTTGCGCACCGAGTGCCCCGGATGCGTTGTGCGTGTCGTGCGCGCACGGTGCGCGCACCCCGCGCTTTTTCGTCAAAAAAATCAATGTTTTTTTCACCCTTGGGGGTCCTTCAGTGACCCCCTGACAAAGGCTAGGGGGTCAGGAACTGTCCACCCTGCCCCTTTTCACGTTCTCCACCTTTGTTTTTCACTGCCTCAGACTGCGAGAGACAAAATGGCGGCAGACACTTCCTGATTTCGACCGATTCGAATGTTTACTGACATCTAACAACCAATCAGAATTGCGCTCGCGCACGTCACCGATAGATATATATGTAATTTTAACTGAAATTTTCTCTGGAACTACTGAACAGATTGACTCCAGATATTCAAAAGGCACATCCCTGACCTGAGGACTACCTCTCTGCCAAATTTCAAGTAATTCTGTTCAGCCGTTCGGGCTGTACCTTGGACTAAAGGTCCCTATGGAAAAATGCATGGGAAAAACGCGTTTTGGGACCCCCTTTTTTCTCGGCCCCCGCTTGACTAATCACCCCGAGACTTACAGGGTAGGAGCGGAGCGGAGCGCCCCACCTATTTTGAAAAATTCGCGAGGATTCGTCAACCGGCGCCAAAGTTATTCAAAATAGAATTTTCAGATTTCCTATGGAAACACGGTCCTAACTATAACTATCTACTGGCGACCGCCAGTAGATAATATATATATATATATATATATATATATATATATATATATATATATATATATATATATATATATATATATATATATATATATAACCAGTCTTTCTCCAGGTAAGGACAAAAGTGCGAGACAGCTCCGGGATAAACTGCAACTGACTTTAATAATTACCAGCGCTCTGTGTACAACAACCCATGAAACGCTAGGCAGACGCGTTTCGCTTGTGATAGCTTCATCAGTGCCCGTTTCAAAAGTTTAAACAATGTCCTGGGGGTCTGCTGGTATTTTAGCTGTTATTGCGGCCACTCCCAGTCAGGTGCTTACTTGCCCCTCCTCCATCTCCGAGGCTGCAGGACATCTCGTGCTCCACCCACCAGGCCACTGCATTCTGGGAATTGAAGTCCTCCTTGAGTGCCCATACAGTGATAGGACCTCTCAGGCAACAGGTGATGCCCCAAACCAGTTTGGATGGTGGCCCCCACTCCTTCGCAGTTCCTTGGGGGGTGCAAGACAGTTACAGTCTCCCTTATCAGGCAAATGATTTGCCTCCTCTCTCTCCTTGTGCCAATAACTTCCGTGTGGAAATATGCAGCGTCGGGGTGGTATCGCGGTGTAGACAATACTTCAACCAAGGGTTGCAGGTGTTCCACGATCCTCCAGAACGAGAGGGCATCTCGCTAGAGCCAGCACCTGCAAGCTGACGACACACAACAACCAGTCTTTCTCCAGGTAAGGACAAAAGTGCGAGACAGCTCCGGGATAAACTGCAACTGACTTTAATAATTACCAGCGCACTGTGCACAACAACCCATGAAACGCTAGGCAGACGCGTTTCACTTGTGATAGCTTCATCAGTGCCCATTTCAAAAGTTTAAACAATGTCCTGGGGGTCTGCTGGTATTTTAGCTGTTATTGCGGCCACTCCCAGTCAGGTGCTTACTTGCCCCTCCTCCATCTCCGAGGCTGCAGGACATCTCGCGCTCCACCCACCAGGCCACTGCATTCTGGGAATTGAAGTCCTCCATGAGTGCCCATACAGTGATAGGGCCTCTCAGGCAACAGGTGATGCCCCAAACCAGTTTGGATGGTGGCCCCCACTCCTTCGCAGTTCCTTGGGGGGTGCAAGACAGTTACAGTCTCCCTTATCAGGCAAATGATTTTCCTCCTCTCTCCCCTTGTGCAATAACTTCCGTGTGGAAATATGCAGCGTCGGGGGGGTATCGCGGTGTAGACAATACTTCAACCAAGGGTTGCAGGTGTTCCACGATCCTCCAGAACGAGAGGGCGTCTCGCTAGAGCCAGCACCTGCAAGCTGGCGACACACAACAACCAGTCTTTCTCCAGGTAAGGACAAAAGTGCGAGACAGCTCCGGGATAAACTGCAACTGACTTTAATAATTACCAGCGCTCTGTGTGCAACAACCCATGAAACGCTAGGCAGACGCGTTTCGCTTGTGATAGCTTCATCAGTGCCCGTTTCAAAAGTTTAAACAATGTCCTGAGGGTCTGCTGGTATTTTAGCTGTTATTGCGGCCACTCCCAGTCAGGTGCTTACTTGCCCCTCCTCCATCTCCGAGGCTGCAGGATATCTCGTGCTCCACCAACCAGGCCACTGCATTCTGGGAATTGAAGTCCTCCATGAGTGCACATACAGTGATAGGGCCTCTCAGGCAATAGGTGATGTCCCAAACCAGTTTGGATGGTGGCCCCCACTCCTTCGCAGTTCCTTGGGAAAGACTGGTTGTTGTGTGTCGCCAGCTTGCAGGTGCTGACTCTAGCGAGACACCCTCTCGTTCTGGAGGATCGTGGAACACCTGCAACCCTTGGTTGAAGTATTGTCTACACCGCGATACCCCCCCCGACGCTGCATATTTCCACACGGAAGTTATTGGCACAAGGGGAGAGAGGAGGCAAATCATTTGCCTGATAAGGGAGACTGTAACTGTCTTGCACCCCCCAAGGAACTGCGAAGAAGTGGGGGCCATCATCCAAACTGGTTTGGGGCATCACCTGTTGCCTGAGAGGCCCTATCACTGTATGGGCACTCATGGAGGACTTCAATTCCCAGAATGCAGTGGCCTGGTGGGTGGAGCGTGAGATGTCCTGCAGCCTTGGAGATGGAGGAGGGGCAAGTAAGCACCTGACTGGGAGTGGCCGCAATACCAGCTAAAATACCAGCAGACCCCCAGGACATTGTTTAAACTTTTGAAACGGGCACTGATGAAGCTATCACAAGCAAAACGCGTCTGCCTAGCATTTCATGGGTTGTTGTACACAGAGCGCTGGTAATTATTAAAGTCAGTTGCAGTTTATCCCGGAGCTGTCTCGCACTTTTGTCCTTACCTCGAGAAAGACTGGTTGTTGTGTGTCGCCAGCTTGCAGGTGCTGGCTCTAGCGAGATGCCCTCTCGTTCTGGAGGATCATGGAACACCTGCATCCCTTGGTTGAAGTATTGTCTACACCGTGATACCCCCCTACGCTGCATATTTCCACACGGAAGTTATTGGCACAATGGGAGAGAGGAGGCAAATTATTTGCCTGATAAGGGAGAATGTAACTGTCTTGCACCCCCCAAGGAACTGCGAAGGAGTTGGGGCCACCATCCAAACTGGTTTGGGGCATCACCTGTTGCCTGAGAGGCCCTATCACTGTATGGGCACTCATGGAGGACTTCAACTCGCAGAATTCAGTGGCCTGGTGGGTGGAGCGCGAGATGTCCTGCAGCCTCGGAGATGGAGGAGGGGCAAGTAAGCACCTGACTGGGAGTGGCCGCAATAACAGCTAAAATACCAGCAGACCCCCAGGACATTGTTTAAACTTTTGAAACGGGCACTGATGAAGCTATCACAAGCGAAACGCGTCTGCCTAGCGTTTCATGGGTTGTTGTACACAGAGCGCTGGTAATTATTAAAGTCAGTTGCAGTTTATCCCGGAGCTGTCTCGCACTTTTGTCCTTACCTGGAGAAAGACTGGTTGTTGTGTGTCGCCAGCTTGCACGTGCTGGCTCTAGCGAGACGCCCTCTCGTTCTGGAGGATCGTGGAACACCTGCAACCCTTGGTTGAAGTAATATATATATATATATATCCAAAGTCAAGTGCCCTGAGGCGAGAACGAGCCTCCAGCAGGGTGGGTTAGCACCAGGAATTATTGACATCAGTGTAGAAGTCCAGAGTAAAGGTTCTTTCCTGACGCGTTTCAAAGCGGGATCGCTTCTTCTTCAGAGGAAAGCCGCATGTGAACGGAGGTGCTGCCCCAAGCATTTAAACGCACGCCGTAGATAATTGCTCCCAGGTGGGTGTTTGGCAAAGCATGCTGGTGCTTGCAGTCTTCTTTACGGGCGCTAGTCTTACCACAGTGGGTTCCGTTCCAAATGAGGCCAATGACAGTCAATAAACACCACAGTGGGCCCCCGGGCTCTAACAACTGATGTTTGCATTTTTCTCCCCTGCTGTGCCTTTCACACGATGCAAAATCTTTCACTTCGTAGGCCCCACAAAGCCCTTGGTGGCAGGTTCTCTACCGCCGGGCTGCCGCAAATAAATCCAAAGTCAAGTGCCCTGAGGCGAGAACGAGCCTCCAGCAGGGTGGCTTAGCACCAGGAAGCTTCTTCTTCAGAGGAAAGCCGCATGTGAACGGAGGTGCTGCCCCAAGCATTTAAACGCACGCCGTAGATAATTGCTCCCCGGTGGGTGTTTGTCAAAGCATGCTGGTGCTTGTAGTCTTCTTTACGGGCGCTAGTCTTACCACAGTGGGTTCCGTTCCAAATGAGGCCAATAACAGTCAATAAACACCACAGTGGGCCCCCGGGCTCTAACAACTGATGTTTGCATTTTTCTCCCCTGCTGTGCCTTTCACACGATGCGAAATCTTTTACTTCGTAGGCCCCACAAAGCCCGTGGTGGCAGGTTCTCTACGGCCGGGCTGCCGCAAATAAATACAAAGTCAAGTGCCCTGAGGCGAGAACGAGCCTCCAGCAGAGTGGCTTAGCACCAGGAATTATTGACATCAGTGTAGAAGTCCAGAGTAAAGGTTCTTTCCTGACGCGTTTCAAAGCGGGATTGCTTCTTCTTCAGAGGAAAGCCGCATGTGAACGGAGGTGCTGCCCCAAGCATTTAAACGCACGCCGTAGATAATTGCTCCCAGGTGGGTGTTTGGCACTGTGGTAAGACTAACGCCCGTAAAGAAGACTACAAGCACCAGCATGCTTTGCCAAACACCCACCTGGGACAAACAAAATGGCGGCCGACACTTCCTGATTTTGACCGATTCGAACGTTGACTAACATGTAACCACCAATCAGAATTACGCTCGCGCACGTTAGGGTGCTCGCACGGTGCGCGCACGGTGCGCACACGGTGCGCGGCTATAGATATGTATGTGCTTTTAACTGCAATTTTCTCAGGAACTACTGAACAGATTGACTCCATATATGCAAAAGGCACATCCCTGGCCTGAGGACTACCTCTCTGCCACATTTCAAGTAATTCTGTTCAGCCGTTCGGGCTGTACCTTCGACTAAAGGTCCTATGGGAAAATGCATGGGGAAAACGCATTTTGGGACCCCCTTTTTTCTCGGCCCCCACTTGACGAATCCCCCCGAGTCTTTCAGGGTAGGAGCTGAGCGGAGCACCCCATTAGTTTTTAAAATTTCGCGAAGATTCGTCAACTGGCGCCAAAGTTATTCAAAATAGAATTTTGAGATTTCCTATGGAAACACGGTCCTAACTATAACTATCTACTGGCGACCGCCAGTAGATAATATATATATATATATATATATATATATATATATATATATTACCTACTGGCGGTCGCCAGTAGGTAGTTATAGTTAGGACCACGTTTCCATAGGAAAACCTCAACATTCTATTTTGAATAACTTTGGCGCCGGTCGACGAATCCTCGCAAATTTCTCAAAATAGGTGGGGCGCTACGCTCCGCTCCTACCCTGAAAGTCTCGGGGGGATCCGTCAAGCGGGGGCTGAGATAAAAGGGGGGTCCCAAAACGCGTTTTTCCCATGCATTTTTCCATAGGACCTTTAGAACGAGCTACAGCCCGAATGGCTGAACAGAATTACTCAAAATTTGGCAGAGAGGTAGTCCCTAGGTCAAGGAAGTGCCTTTTGTAGGTCTGGTGTAAATCTGTTCAGTATTTCCGGAGAAAATAGCATTTAAAAGCATATATATATATATATGCGCGCAGGGTGCGCGCACCGTGCGAGCACCGTGCGAGCACCCTAACGTGTGCGAGCGTAATTCTGATTGGTGGTTACATGTTAGTCAACGTTCGAATCGGTCGAAATCAGGAAGTGTCGGCCGCCATTTTGTTTGTTTTCAGTGCGAGAGTGAAAAAGGAAGGTGGCGAACGTGAAAAGGGGGCAGGGTAGAGAGTTCCTGACCCCCTAGCCTTTGTCAGGGGGTCCCTGAAGGACCCCGAAGGCAAAAAAAAAAATTTTTTTTTTTAAAAATCGCGGGGGTGCGCGCACAGTGCGCGCACCCTGAAAAACACAAAAAAAAAATTTTTTTTTTTGCAAAAAAAAATAAATAATTCGCAGGGTGAAAACCAAAAAAAAAAATAATAATAATTTTTAATACGTAGTTTATTGTAAAATAAATATATAAAAAATAATACATAAATAAATTAGCATTTAAAAAACCGTACAAATTCACTGAAAAAACCATAGGTTTCACACACGTTATAGTTAGGAATTAGCATTTAAAAAACCTTGCTAATTCACTGAAAAAACCATAGGTTTCACACATGTTATAGTTAGCTGGACATTTTACTGATAAAAAACCAATGAAATTCCCCCGTTATAGTTACTGTAGGCAACTATAACTCACGCGACCGTAATCCTCTGCTGATGACATATGTGTCTTTATGAAAAAAGAATATTTGTAATATATGTATAGCTAAAATTTAATGGAAGAAGACATGGGCAAATAAGTGTCTAAATACAGTATTAGCATCAGCAGAGGATTGCGGTCGCGTGAGTTATAGTTGCCTACAGTAACTATAACGGGGGAATTTCATTGGTTTTTTATCAGTAAAATGTCCAGCTAACTATAACATGTGTGAAACCTATGGTTTTTTCAGTGAATATATATATAGATATAACCTACTGGCGATCGCCAGTAGGTAGTTATAGTTAGGACCTATTTTCCATAGGAAATCTGCAACATTCTATTCCCAATAAATTTGGCGCTGATTGACGAATCTTCGCGAAATTTTCAAAACGTTTGGCCAGCTCCGGTCCGCTCCCATCCTGAAAGTTTCGGGATGATTCGTGTAGCAGGGGCTGAGAAAAAAGGGGGGGCCCAAAACGTGTTTTCCCCATGCAATTTCCCATAGGACCTTTAGCCGCAGCTACAGCTCGAACTGCTTAACGGAATTACACCAAATTCGGCAGAAAGGTAGTCCTCTGTTCAGACTCGTGCCTTTTGCTTAAATGGTGTAAATCCGTTCAGGAGTTCCTCAGAAAATCAAAAGTAAAATCACATATATATCTGGGCGGAGCCTAACCACACATCTCATTGTGAGATCTGATTGGCTGTCAGCACTTCATCCAAGAAGTGTTGGCAGCCATCTTGGGACCAATATACATGATAGCACCTCATTAAAAAGCATTGCAGTTAATAGAAGGTTTTAAGACTTTAGTTACATTATAAATCATTTGTTGATGGTACCATACTCATTTTAGGAATTGTGGTATGTTCTAAGGTGATTTTACCTTGTGAAAAAACCTTCTGCTGGGATATCATGAATAATGTTTGAGAGAAAACTATTTTCTCATGCTTTTCCCACAGAGGTTTGGAAGGTGATCTATAAGCTAAACTGAGAGCATATTTTCTGTAAATTCACATTATCTATCTCAGTCATGTGAGAAGGAAGTCTGGCATTCTCAGTAAAACATGTACATCCAGCAAGGGCAGAGACTGTCAGTTGATTCCTTTGTATTCTACTGCAGCTTCCCAGAGTGTTCCAAAGAACAACTAGAGCGCTAACAGTCCTACTTATGATAAACGTATGGCACACCTGAAGCCATCTTGATTGCAATAAAGTGGTAACTCTTAAAACATTTAATTTAAAAGGAACACAATGATGGGGTTTATTTTGCCATAGAAAGTATGATTAGCGTTGCAGAAAGAAAAAATAGGGCACATTTTGAGTGACATCTCAAATCCTCTTCTATTTCATTACAAAATTCTGACATGCAGACAGAAACATGCACTTTCAATACCAGCAGCAGACTTCCCTGGTGAGCAGTACCTTTACTACAGTGATCTAATGAGCAACTAGAGTGCTAACATTCTGAATTTATGGCAAATGTGTGACACATCTGAATGCCTTCTTGATGGAAACAAATTAAAAAACTGAAAGTATTCCTACTGAGGAGACTGTAGTAAATGAGGAAATTTCATAACAAATAAGTCTCCCAAGATGGCCACCAGAGACAAAAGAGCCCAAATGTAGCACAAATATCACCCAGATGTAGCCCAAGTATAGCCTAATGACAGAATGTCCCAGAGTGTTCTAAAGAACAACGAGAGCGCTAACAGTCTTACTTATGACAAAAGTATGGCACACCTGAAGCCATATTGATTGGAATAAAGTGGTAACACTTAAAACATTTAATTTGCAAAGGAACAAAATGAGGGGATTCATTTTGCCATAGAAATTATGATTAGTGCTGCAGAAAGAAAAATTAGGGCACATTTTGACTTCTCAAATCCTCTTCTATTTCATTAAAGAATTCAGACATGCAGACTAAAACATGCACTTTGAATACCCGCAGCAGACTTCCCTGGTGAGCGGTCGCTTTACTACAGTGATCTAATGAGCAACTTTAGTGCACCATTCAGAATTTATGGCAAATGTGTGACACATTTGAATGCCTTCTTGATGGAACCAAAGTAAACAAACATTGAAAATGCGATAGGTCTCGGCCTCGTTTAAGTTAAAGCAATTCTGCTTGTAATTAGGTGGCTTTTTAGCTTTGCTTTTATTAGTGTTTTTCAAACTTTCATGTACATAACATGCATATGCATGTATATATGTGTATGTATACGTATGCATGCATTTATATTTGTATTTATATAGATATGCAGATTATATATATGTTTATATATGTATGTATATACGCATACATATATATAAATGCATATGCATATATATGTGCATATGTGTGCATGTAGAGAGAGGTGTAGAGGTAGAGGTGTAGAGGTAGAGAGGTAGAGGTAGAAAGGTAGAGGTAGAGAGGTAGAGAGTACTAGAGAGAGGTAGAGAGAGGTAGAGAGGTAGAGAGTAGATGATGGGTAATAGAGAGTAGAGAGTGAGTAGTAGAGAGTAGTAGAGAGAGTAGCAGAGAGTGAGTAGAAGAGAGTAGTAGAGTGAGTAGTAGAGAGTGAGTAGTAGAGAGTGAGTAATAGAGAGTAGTAGAGAGTGAGTAGTAGAGAGTAGTAGAGAGTGGGTAGTAGAGAGTGGGTAGTAGAGAGTGAGTAGTAGAGAGAAGTAGAGAGTGAGTAGTAGAGTGAGTAGTAGAGACTGATTAGTAAACAGTAGTAGAGAGTGAGCAGTAGAGAGTGAGTAGTAGAGAGTGAGTAGTAGAGTGTAGTAGAGAGTGAGCAGTAGAGAGTGAGTAGCAGAGAGATAGTAGTAGAGAGTAGTAGAGTGAGTAGTAGAGTGAGTTGTAGAGAGTAGTAGAGAGAGAGTAGTAGAGAGTGAGTAGTAGAGAGTGAGTAGTAGAGTGAGTAGTAGAGTGTAGTAGAGAGTAGTCGACAGAGAGTAGTAGAGAGTGAGAGGTAGAGAGTAGTAGAGAGTGAGTAGTAGAGAGTGAGTAGTAGAGAGTGAGTAGTAGAGAGTAGTAGACAGTGAGTACTAGAGAGTGAGTAGTAGAGAGAGAGTAGTAGGGAGTAGTAGAGTAGTAGAGAGTGAGTAGTAGAGAGTGAGTAGTAGAGTGAGTAGTAGGGAGTAGTAGAGAGTGAGTAGTAGAATGAGTAGTAGAGAGCAAGTAGTAGAGAGCAAGTAGTAGAGAGTGTGTAGTAGAGAGTGAGTAGTAGAGAGTAGTAGAGAGTGAGTAGTAGAGAGTGTAGTAGAGAGGGAGTAGCAGAGAGAGTAGTAGGAAGTAGTAGAGAGTAGTAGAGTAGTAGAGAGTGAGTAGTAGAGTGAGTAGTAGAGAGTAGTAGAGAGCAAGTAGTAAATTGTGAGTGATGGAGAGTGAGTAGTAGAGAGTAGTAGATAGTGAGTAGTAGAGAGAGAGTAGTAGAGAGTGAGTAGTAGAGAGTAGCAGAGTGAGTAGTAGAGAGTGAGTATTAGAGTAGTAGAGAGTGAGTGGTAGAGAGTAGTAGAGAGTAGTAGAGTGAGTAGTAGAGAGTAGTAGAGAGTGAGTAGTAGAGAGAGTAGTAGAGAGTAGTAGAGTAGTAGAGAGTGATTAGTAGAGAGTGAGTAGTAGACCGAGTAGTAGAGAGTAGTAGAGAGTGAGTAGTAGAGAGTGAGTAGTAGAGAGTAGTAGAGAGCGAGTAGTAGAGAGTGAATAGTGGAGAGTGAGTAGTAGAGAGTAATAGAGAGCAAGTAGTAGAGAGTGAGTAGTAGGGAGTAGTAGAGAGTGAGTAGTAGAATGAGTAGTAGAGAGCAAGTAGTAGAGAGCAAGTAGTAGAGAGTGTGTAGTAGAGAGTGAGTAGTAGAGAGTAGTAGAGAGTGAGTAGTAGAGAGTGTAGTAGAGAGGGAGTAGCAGAGAGAGTAGTAGGAAGTAGTAGAGAGTAGTAGAGTAGTAGAGAGTGAGTAGTAGAGTGAGTAGTAGAGAGTAGTAGAGAGCAAGTAGTAAATTGTGAGTGATGGAGAGTGAGTAGTAGAGAGTAGTAGATAGTGAGTACTAGAGAGTGAGTAGTAGAGAGTGAGTAGTAGAGAGTAGTAGAGAGTGAGTAGTAGAGAGAGAGTAGTAGAGAGTGAGTAGTAGAGAGTAGCAGAGTGAGTAGTAGAGAGTGAGTATTAGAGTAGTAGAGAGTGAGTGGTAGAGAGTAGTAGAGAGTAGTAGAGTGAGTAGTAGAGAGTAGTAGAGAGTGAGTAGTAGAGAGAGTAGTAGAGAGTAGTAGAGTAGTAGAGAGTGATTAGTAGAGAGTGAGTAGTAGACCGAGTAGTAGAGAGTAGTAGAGAGTGAGTAGTAGAGAGTGAGTAGTAGAGAGTAGTAGAGAGCGAGTAGTAGAGAGTGAATAGTGGAGAGTGAGTAGTAGAGAGTAATAGAGAGCAAGTAGTAGAGAGTGAGTAGTAGAGAGTAGTAGAGTGACTAGTAGAGAGGGAGTAGTAGAAAGAGAGTAGTAGAGAGTGAGTAGTAGAGTAGTAGAGAGTGAGTGGTAGAGAGTAGTAGAGTGAGTAGTAGAGAGTAGTAGAGAGTGAGTAGTAGAGAGTTAGTAGTAGAGAGTAGTAGTAGAGAGTAGTAGAGAGTGAGTAGTAGAGAGCAATAGTAGAGAGTAGTAGAGAGTGAATAGTAGAGAGTGAGTAGTAGAGAGTAGCAGTGAGTGAGTAGTAGAGAGTGAGTAGTTTAAATTAAAAGGAACACAATGAGGGGGCTCATTTTGCCATAGAAATTATGATTAGTGCTGAAAAAATAAAAATTAGGGCACATTTTGAGTGACTTCTCAAATCCTCTTCTATTTCATTTAAAAATTCTGACATGCAGACTGAAACATGCACTTTCAATACCAGCAGCAGACTTCCCTGGTGAGCAGTAGCTTTACTACAGTGATCTAATAAGCAACTAGAGTGCTAACATTCCGAATTTATGGCTTATGTGTGACACATCTGAAGGCCTTTTTGATGGAATCAAAGTAAAAAACCTGAAAGTATTTCCTACTGCGGAGACTGGAGTAAATGAGGAAATTAGGAAACTTCATAACAAATAAGTCTCCCAAGATGGCCACCAGAGACAAAAGAGCCCAAATGTAGCACAAATATCACCCAGATGTAGCCCAAGTATAGCCCAATGACAGAATGTCCAAGAGTGTTCTTAAGAACAACTAGAGTGCTAACAGTCTTACTTATGACAAAAGTATGGCACACCTGAAGCCATCTTGATTGGAATAAAGTGGTAAGACTTAAAACATTTAATTTGCAAAGGAACACAATGAGGGGGTTCATTATGCTATACAAAATATGATTAGTGCTGCAGAAAGAAAAATTAGGGCACATTTTGACTTTTCAAATCCTCTTCAATTTCATTAAAAAATTCTGACATGCAGACTGAAACATGCACATTGAAGACCAGCAGCAGACTTCCCTGGTTGAGCAGTAGCTTTACTACAGTGATCTAATGAGCAACTAGAGTGCTACCATTCAGAATGTATGGCAAATGTGTGACACATCTGAATGCCTTCTTGATGGAACCAAAGTAAACAAGCATTGAAAATGCAATAGGCCTCACCCTCGTTTAAGTTAAAGCAATTCTGTTTGTAATTAGGTGGCTTTTAAGGCTTTGCTTGTATTGGTGTTTTTCAAATTTTCATGTACATAACATGCATATGTATAGATATATGTATATGTATATGTATGCATGCATTTATATTTGTATTTATATAGATATGCAGATTATATATATGTTTATATGTATGTATATATATATACACACATACATGTATATAAATGCATATGCATATATATATATGTTCATATGTGTGCGTGTAGAGAGAGGTAGAGAGGTAGAGGTGTAGAGGTAGAAGTGTAGAGGTAGAAGTGTAGAGGTAGAGAGGTAGAGGTAGAGAGGTAGAGGTAGAGAGGTAGAGAGTAGAGGACAGAGCGGTAGAGAGGTAGAGAGTAGAGAGTGAGTAATAGAGAGTAGAGAGTGAGTAGTAGAGAGTAAGTAGTAGAGAGTAGTATAGAGTGAGTAGAAGAAAGAGAGAGTATTAGAGAGTAGTAGAGAGTGAGTAGTAGAGTGAGTAGTAGAGAGTAGTTGAGAGAGAGTAGAAGAGAGTGAGTAGTAGAGAGTAGTAGAGAGTGAGTAGCAGAGAGTGAGTAGTAGAGTGAAAAGTAGAGAGTGTAGTAGAGTGAGGAGTAGAGAGTAGTAGAGAGTAGTAGAGAGAGAGAAGTAGAGAGTGAGTAGTAGAGAGTAGTAGAGAGAGAGTAGTAGAGAGTGAGTGGAGAGTAGTGGAGTAGTAGAGAGTGAGTAGAAGAGAGTGAGTAGTAGAGTGAGTAGTAGAGAGTAGTAGAGAGTGAATAGTAGAGTGAGTACTAGAGAGTAGTAGAGAGCGAGTAGTAGAGAGCAAGTAGTAGAGAGTGTGTAGTAGAGAGTGATTAGTAGAGAGTAGTAGAGAGTGAGTAGTAGAGAGAGTAGTATAGAGTGAGAAGTAGAGAGAGTAAGAGAGAGTAGTAGAGAGTGAGTAGTAGAGAGTAGTTGAGAGCGAGTAGTAGAGAGTGAGTAGTGGAAAGTGAGCACTAGAGAGTAGTAGAGAGTGAGTAGTAGAGAGAGAGTAGTAGAGAGTGAGTAGTAGAGTAGTAGAGAGTGAGTGGTAGAGAGTAGTAGAGAGTAGTAGAGTGAGTAGTAGAGAATAGTAGAGAGTGAGTAGCAGAGAGAGTAGTAGAGTAGTAGAGATTGAGTAGTAGAGAGTGAGTAGTAGAGAGAGTAGTAGAGAGTAGTAGAATAGTAGAGAGTAAGTAGTAGAGAGTGAGTAGTAGAGAGTAGTAGAGAGCAAGTAGTAGAGAGTGAGTAGTAGAGAGTGAGTAGTAGAGAGTAGCAGAGAGAGAGAGAGTAGTAGAGAGTAGTAGAGAGTGAGTAGTAGAGAGTGAGTAGTAGAGAGTAGTAGAGAGAGAGTAGTAGAGAGTGAGTAGTAGAGTAGTAGAGAGTGAGTAGTAGAGTGAGTAGTAGAGAGTAGTAGAGAGTGAGTAGTAGAGAGCAGTAGAGAGTGAGTAGTAGACAGTGAGTAGTAGAGAGTGAGTAGTAGAGAGAGATTATTAGAGAGTAGGAGAGAGTGAGTAGTAGAGTAGTAGAGAGTAGTCAGTCAGTGTCAGTCAGTGTCAGTCAGTGTCAGTGTCAGTCAGTCAGTCAGTGTCAGTCAATCAGTGTCAGTCAGTGTCAGTTAATCAGTGTCCGTCAGTCAGTCAGTGTCAGTCAATCAGTGTCAGTCAGTGTCAGTCAGTCAGTCAGTGTCAGTCAGTCATGTCAGTCAGTCAGTGTCAGTCAATCAGTGTCAGTCATTGTCAGTCAGTCAGTTTTAGTCAATCAGTGTCAGTCAGTGTCAGTCACTGTCAGTCAATCAGTGTCAGTCAGTGTCAATAAGTCAGTGTCAGTCAGTCAGTGTCAGTCAGTCAGTGTCAGCTAGAGCAGCTCTGCTGACCTGGTTCTCTGGCTCTAAAGCAGCTCTGCTGGCTTGGTTCTCTCCCGCTAAAGCAGCTCTCCTGACCTGGTTTCTCTGGCTCTACAGCAGGTCTGCTGACCTGGTTCCCTGGCTCTAGAGCAGCTCTGCTGACCTAGTTCTTAGGCTACAGAGCAGCACTGCTGATATGGTTCTCTGGCTCTAAAGCAGCTTTGCTGACTTTGTTCTCTCCCTCTAAAGCACCTCTCCTGACCTGATTTCTCTGGCTCTAAAGCAGCTCTGCTGACCCGGTTCTATGGCTCTAAAGCAGTTCTGCTGACATTGCTCTCTGGCTCTAGAGCAGCTCTACTGACCTGGTTCTCTCCCTTCAGAGCAGCTCTGCTGACCTAGTTCTCTCCCTCTAAAGCAGCTCTACTGACCTGGTTTCTCTGGCTCTACAGCAGCTCTGCTGACCTGGTTCTCTGGCTCTAGAGCAGCTCTGCTGACCTGGTTCTTATGCTCTAGAGCAGCTTTGCTGACCTGGTTCTCTGGCTCTAAAGCAGCTCTGCTGACCTGGTTCTATGGCTCTAAAGCAGCTCTGCTGATTTGGTTCTCTGGCGCTAGAGGAGCTCTGCTGACCTGGTTCTCTGGCTCTAAAGCAGCTCTGCTGGCCTGGTTGTCTGGCTCTAAAGCAGCTCTGCTGACCTGGTTCTCTCCCTCTAAAGCAGTTCTGCTGACCTGGTTTCTCTGGCTCTACAGCAGCCCTGCTCACCTGGTTCTCTGGCTCTAAAGCAGCTCGGCTGTCCCGGTTCCATGGCTCTAAAGCAGTTCTGCTGACCTGGTTCTCTGGCTCTAGAGTAGCTCTGCTGACCTAGTCCCTTGGCTATAAAGCAGCTCTGCTGACCTGGTTCTCTCCCTCTCAAGCAGCTCTCCTGGCCTGGTTTCTCTGGCTCTACAGCAGCTCTGCTGACCTGGTTCTCTGGCTCTAGAGCAGCTCTGCTGACCCGGTTCTTAGGCTATAGAGCAGCTCTGCTGACCTGGTTCTCTGGCTCTAAAGCAGCTCTGCTGACCTGGTTCTATGGCTCTAAAGCAGCTCTGCTGACCTGGTTTCTGGCTCTAGAGCAGCTCTGCTGACATGGTTATATGGCTCTAAAGCAGCTCTGCTGACCTAGTTCTCTCCCTCTAAATCAGCTCTACTGACCTGGTTCTCTGGCTCTAGAGCAACTCTGCTGACCTGGTTCTCTGGCTCTAAAGCAGCTCTGCTGACCTGGTTCTCTCTCTCTAAAGAGCTCATCTGACTTGGTTCTCTGGCTCTAAAGCAGCTCTGCTGGCCTGGTTCTCTGGCTCTAGAGCAACTCTGCTGACCTGGTTCTCTGGCTCTAAAGCAGCTCTGCTGACCTGGTTCTCTCCCTCTAAAGAGCTCATCTGACTTGGTTCTCTGGCTCTAAAGCAGCTCTGCTGGCCTGGTTGTCTGGCTCTAAAGCAGCTCTGCTGACCTGGTTCTCTCCCTCTAAAGCAGCTCTGCTGACCTGGTTTCTCTAGCTCTACAGCAGCTCTGCTGACCTGGTTCTCTGGCCCCAGAGCAGCTCTGATGACCTAGTTCTTAGGCTCTAGAGCAGCTCTGCTGACCTGGTTCTCTGGCTCTACAACAGCTCTGCTGACCTGGTTCTCTGGCTCTAAAGCAGCTCTGCGGACCCGTTTCTATGGCTCTAAAGCAGTTCTGCTGACCTGGTCCTCTGGCTCTAGAGTAGCTCTGCTGACCTAGTCCCTTGGCTATAAAGCAGCTCTGCTGACCTGGTTTCTCTGGCTCTAGAGCAGCTCTGCTGACCTGGTTCTCTGGCTCTAAAGCAGCTCTGCTGACCCGGTTCTATGGCTCTAAAGCAGTTCTGCTGACATTGCTCTCTGGCTCTAGAGCAGCTCTACTGACCTGGTTCTCTCCCTCCAGAGCAGCTCTGCTGACCTAGTTCTCTCCCTCTAAAGCAGCTCTACTGACCTGGTTTCTCTGGCTCTACAGCAGCTCTGCTGACCTGGTTCTCTGGCTCTAGAGCAGCTCTGCTGACCTGGTTCTTATGCTCTAGAGCAGCTTTGCTGACCTGGTTCTCTGGCTCTAAAGCAGCTCTGCTGACCTGGTTCTATGGCTCTAAAGCAGCTCTGCTGATTTGGTTCTCTGGCGCTAGAGGAGCTCTGCTGACCTGGTTCTCTGGCTCTAAAGCAGCTCTGCTGGCCTGGTTGTCTGGCTCTAAAGCAGCTCTGCTGACCTGGTTCTCTCCCTCTAAAGCAGTTCTGCTGACCTGGTTTCTCTGGCTCTACAGCAGCCCTGCTCACCTGGTTCTCTGGCTCTAAAGCAGCTCGGCTGTCCCGGTTCCATGGCTCTAAAGCAGTTCTGCTGACCTGGTTCTCTGGCTCTAGAGTAGCTCTGCTGACCTAGTCCCTTGGCTATAAAGCAGCTCTGCTGACCTGGTTCTCTCCCTCTCAAGCAGCTCTCCTGGCCTGGTTTCTCTGGCTCTACAGCAGCTCTGCTGACCTGGTTCTCTGGCTCTAGAGCAGCTCTGCTGACCCGGTTCTTAGGCTATAGAGCAGCTCTGCTGACCTGGTTCTCTGGCTCTAAAGCAGCTCTGCTGACCTGGTTCTATGGCTCTAAAGCAGCTCTGCTGACCTGGTTTCTGGCTCTAGAGCAGCTCTGCTGACATGGTTATATGGCTCTAAAGCAGCTCTGCTACCTAGTTCTCTCCCTCTAAATCAGCTCTACTGACCTGGTTCTCTGGCTCTAGAGCAACTCTGCTGACCTGGTTCTCTGGCTCTAAAGCAGCTCTGCTGACCTGGTTCTCTCCCTCTAAAGAGCTCATCTGACTTGGTTCTCTGGCTCTAAAGCAGCTCTGCTGGCCTGGTTCTCTGGCTCTAGAGCAACTCTGCTGACCTGGTTCTCTGGCTCTAAAGCAGCTCTGCTGACCTGGTTCTCTCCCTCTAAAGAGCTCATCTGACTTGGTTCTCTGGCTCTAAAGCAGCTCTGCTGGCCTGGTTGTCTGGCTCTAAAGCAGCTCTGCTGACCTGGTTCTCTCCCTCTAAAGCGGCTCTGCTGACCTGGTTTCTCTAGCTCTACAGCAGCTCTGCTGACCTGGTTCTCTGGCCCCAGAGCAGCTCTGATGACCTAGTTCTTAGGCTCTAGAGCAGCTCTGCTGACCTGGTTCTCTGGCTCTACAACAGCTCTGCTGACCTGGTTCTCTGGCTCTAAAGCAGCTCTGCGGACCCGTTTCTATGGCTCTAAAGCAGTTCTGCTGACCTGGTCCTCTGGCTCTAGAGTAGCTCTGCTGACCTAGTCCCTTGGCTATAAAGCAGCTCTGCTGACCTGGTTTCTCTGGCTCTAGAGCAGCTCTGCTGACCTGGTTCTCTGGCTCTAAAGCAGCTCGGCTGTCCCGGTTCCATGGCTCTAAAGCAGTTCTGCTGACCTGGTTCTCTGGCTCTAGAGTAGCTCTGCTGACCTAGTCCCTTGGCAATAAAGCAGCTCTGCTGACCTGGTTCTCTCCCTCTCAAGCAGCCCTCCTGGCCTGGTTTCTCTGGCTCTACAGCAGCTCTGCTGACCTGGTTCTCTGGCTCTAGAGCAGCTCTGCTGACCCGGTTCTTAGGCTATAGAGCAGCTCTGCTGACCTGGTTCTCTGGATCTAAAGCAGCTCTGCTGACCTGGTTCTATGGCTCTAAAGCAGCTCTGCTGACCTGGTTTCTGGCTCTAGAGCAGCTCTGCTGACATGGTTATATGGCTCTAAAGCAGCTCTGCTGACCTAGTTCTCTCCCTCTAAATCAGCTCTACTGACCTGGTTCTCTGGCTCTAGAGCAACTCTGCTGACCTGGTTCTCTGGCTCTAAAGCAGCTCTGCTGACCTGGTTCTCTCCCTCTAAAGAGCTCATCTGACTTGGTTCTCTGGCTCTAAAGCAGCTCTGCTGGCCTGGTTCTCTGGCTCTAGAGCAACTCTGCTGACCTGGTTCTCTGGCTCTAAAGCAGCTCTGCTGACCTGGTTCTCTCCCTCTAAAGAGCTCATATGACTTGGTTCTCTGGCTCTAAAGCAGCTCTGCTGGCCTGGTTGTCTGGCTCTAAAGCAGCTCTGCTGACCTGGTTCTCTCCCTCTAAAGCAGCTCTGCTGACTTGGTTTCTCTAGCTCTACAGCAGCTCTGCTGACCTGGTTCTCTGGCCCCAGAGCAGCTCTGATGACCTAGTTCTTAGGCTCTAGAGCAGCTCTGCTGACCTGGTTCTCTGGCTCTACAACAGCTCTGCTGACCTGGTTCTCTGGCTCTAAAGCAGCTCTGCGGACCCGTTTCTATGGCTCTAAAGCAGTTCTGCTGACCTGGTCCTCTGGCTCTAGAGTAGCTCTGCTGACCTAGTCCCTTGGCTATAAAGCAGCTCTGCTGACCTGGTTCTCTCCCTCTAAAGCAGCTCTGCTGACCTGGTTCTCTGGCTCTACAACAGCTCTGCTGACCTGGTTCTCTGGCTCTAAAGCAGCTCTGCGGACCCGTTTCTATGGCTCTAAAGCAGTTCTGCTGACCTGGTTCTCTGGCTCTAGAGTAGCTCTGCTGTCCTAGTCCCTTGGCTATAAAGCAGCTCTGCTGACCTGGTTCTCTCCCTCTAGAGCAGCTCTGCTGACCTGGTTCTCTGGCTCTAAAGCAGCTCTGCTGACCTGGTTCTATGGGTCTAAAGCAGCTCTGCTGACCTGGTTCTCTGGCTCTAGAGCAGCTCTGCTGACCTGGTTATATGCCTCTAAAGCAGCTCTGCTGACCTAGTTCTCTCCCTCTAAATCAGCTCTACTGACCTGGTTCTCTGGCACTAGAGCAGCTCTGCTGACCTGGTTATATGGCTCTAAAGCAGCTCTGCTGACCTAGTTCTCTCCCTCTAAATCAGCTCTACTGACCTGGTTCTCTGGCTCTAGAGCAGCTCTGCAGACCTGGTTCTCTGGCTCTAGAGCAGCTCTGCTGACCTGGTTCTCTGGCTCTAAAGCAGCTCTGCTGACCTGGTTCTCTCCCTCTAAAGAGCTCTGCTGACTTGGTTCTCTGGCTCTAGAGGAGCTCTGCTGACCTGGTTCTCTGGCTCTAAAGCAGCTCTGCTGGCCTGGTTGTCTGGTTCAAAAGCAGCTCTGCCGACCTGGTTCTCTCCCTCTAAAGCAGCTCTGCTGACCTGGTTTCTCTGGCTCTACAGCAGCTCGGCTGACCTGGTTCTCTGGCTCCAGAGCAGCTCTGCTGACCTAGTTCTTAGGCTCTAGAGCAGCTCTGCTGATCTGGTTCTCTGGCTCTACAACAGCTCTGCTGACCTGGTTCTCTGGCTCTAAAGCAGCTCTGCTGACCCAGTTCTCTGGCTCTAGAGTAGCTCTGCTGACCTAGTCCCTTGGCTATAAAGCAGCTCTGCTGACCTGGTTCTCTCCCTCTAAAGCAGCTCTGATGACCTGGTTCTCTCGCTCTAAAGCAGCTCTACTGACCTGGTTTCTCTGGCTCTACAGCAGCTCTGCTGACCTGGTTCTCTGGCTCTAGAGCAGCTCTGCTGACCCGGTTCTCAGGCTCTAGAGCAGCTCTCCTGACCTGGTTCTCTGGCTCTAAAGCAGCTCTGCTGACCTGGTTCTATGGCTCTAAAGCAGCTCTGCTGGCCTGGTTCTCTGGCTCTAGAGCAGCTCTGCGGACCTGGTTATATGGCTCTAAAGCAGCTCTGCTGACCTAGTTCTCTCCCTCTAAATCAGCTCTGCTGACCTGGTTCTCTGGCTCTAGAGCAGCTCTGCTTACCTGGTTCTATGGCTCTAAAGCAGCTCTGCTGACCTGGTTTCTCTGGCTCTAGAGCAGCTCTGCTGACCTGGTTCTCTGGCTCTAAAGCAGCTCTACTAACCTGGTCCTCTCCCTCTAAAGCAGCTCTGCTGACCTGGTTCTCTGCCTCTAGAGCAGCTCTGCTGACCTGGTTCTCTGGATCTAAAGCAGCTTTGCTGACCTGGTTCTATGGCTCTAAAACAGCTCTGCTGACCTGGTTCTCTGGCTCTAAATTTATTATTTATTTATTTATTTAAAACACTTGTAGAGCGCAACTGTCACCTGACAGGTATCCTGGCGCTGAAGCTCACTCCTTAGGAAGGAAAGAGACGGGAGGCTAAATTAGGGAGTTAGCAGTGAACGGGATTGGTGAAGAGCCAGGTTTTGATTCGCTTTCTGAAAGGCAGGAGTTTTGGAATTTGGCGAATGTCGACCGGCAAACTGTTCCAAAGTTTGGCGGCGGCCACTTTGAAGGATCTTCCCCCGGTCCTTACTTTGTTAAATCTGGGTACCAACACAAGGCAGGCTGAGGTGGATCGGAGAGTTCTGGTGGACCAGGAAAACAATTTTTGTAGAGATCTGGGGCCCGTTCCGTGTAGTGCCTTGAAGACAAGGAAAGAGTGCTTTAAAAGCAATTAGCTGCTTCAAAGGGAGCCAATGTAGTTCGGCTAAGGCTGCTGTGGCCGAGGATCTTCTGGTCCAACCAAGGGCCAGTTTGGCTGCAGCCGACTGGACTCTTTGAAGTCTGTCCAGTAGAACAGCTGGGGACTCGAGCAAAAGAGCATTACAATAGTCAAGGCGACTAAGGATAGTACACCTGACTATTAGTACTCGGGCCTGGGCGGGGAGTAGTGGCATGATTTTATGTAAAGAACGCAGAAGGGCCGAGCAAGTAGAGACTGTTACCTGCGTTTCCATGCTGAGGTTGTTGTTTAGCATAACACCCAGATTGCGGACACTAGTGACCGGCTGTGGTTTTTCTGGGTTTTCCGGGGGCCAGAATTCTGTAGGAAATAGGCGAGGAATCCGGCTCCCAGAGCAGAACAGGACCTCGGTCTTGGAGGAATTGAATTGCAGGATATTCATGTGCAGCCAGCCGGCTGTGTCTCTTAAGCAATCATGGAACGATTCCATGGGGATTGAATCCTCCCCCTCCCAGGAGAGGATGAGCTGGGTGTCGTCCGCGTAGTTTACCGTTTTCAATCTGTGGGATTTGATTAACGTGATCAGTGGTTTTAGATAAACGTTAAAAAGGATCGGGCTAATGGACGAGCCCTGGGGTACACCGTGAGGTACTAGGGAAAAAGCGGATTGAAAAGGGGGAGGGACACAGCCTGTTTCCTATCTCTCAAGTATGAGTGGAAACAAAGCAGGGCGGTGCCGTCGACCCCTGCTTCTCTGAGCCTCTTCAGCAGAATCATATGGTTAACCGTATCGAATGCGGCAGACAGGTCCAATAAGATCAAGGCTACTGCGTGGCCCCTGTCTGCACGCATCCGAAGTTCTTCCATGGCTGTAAGCACCGCCGTTTCGGTGCCATGGGCTGGGCGAAAACCGAATTGGAGGTCGTCCAAGATGTGATTCTGCTCAAGATGTGTCGAAAGACAGGAGCTAACCCAGCGTTCCACCACTTTCGCTGGAAAAGGTAGGAGCGATATAGGTCGAAAATTGGATAGACACTCGGGGTTCAAGGAGGGTTTTTTTAGCAGCGGGGTGATGAGTGCTTGCTTCCAGGGGGTGGGGACAAATCCACAGCCCAGAGATTGGTTACAGATCCTGCGGAGGGTGTGAAATAGTTCAGTTCCGCACGCTTTCCAGGTTTTAGGGGGCAATGGGTCGAGGGGGGACCCAGAAGTGATTCCGTGTGCCAGTCTCTCGAAATCTGCTTCGGGGATAGGGGTGAGAGCCTGTAGGCATTCCCTTGGTAGGTGTCCTGGGCTCGGCGGCTCAAGGTTGGTAATGGCGGCTCCGGGGGAGTTTAAATTATCTTGAAAAGGGGGAATTGCAAGATTCTGAATGATTGTCTCGATTTTGTTCGTGAAGAACTGTGCGAGATTATCGCAGAGGGTCTGAGAAGGGGGGATAGTTTTCTTGGCACAGTCGGGGTGGATAAGGTTATCAAGGATCTGGAAGATGCTTTTGGAGCTATTTGCTGCGTTGACTATAGTGCAGCAGTAATAGGTGGATTTGCTCTCTGCGATGGCTGATTTGTATTCAAGGAGCTTGTTTTTCCAGCTAATTTTGTTTGATTCGCAGTAGCCTGGTCTCCACTTCCTCTCGGCCTGTTTACAGGCTGATTTGAGGGTTTTCAGGGAGTCGTTATACCATGGGGCTGGTGCTCTGCTTTTAGGTTTGCATCTTTTTAGTGGAGCAATAGAGTCCGTGGTGGATACTATCCTTGTGCAAAAGGCTCTGTAGTTGTCTTCAACCGGGTTAATTGGGGAGAAGCTATCTTCTACGTTGAAGATGGTGGTGGTGGAACTCAGTTTTTCCAGAGCTTTCCAGTCCCTATAATTAAATTCGGATGGTGCGCTATTATTCAGCTTTCTAGTTTTTGTGGTGGTAATGTAGAATTTGATAAGAGCATGATCTGTCCAGCTCATGGGCAGAATGTCGTTCAAATGTGTTAAACCATGACTGGAAAAGATGAGGTCAAGTCGGTGGCCTGCTGAGTGGGTAGGATGCTTAACCAGTTGGTAGAGTCCCACGCTTTCGCAGGAGAGCAGGAGGTTTTCTAGACCGGTGTCTAGGCTCCCGTTTGGCCAGAGGTTGAAGTCCCTTAGAATGATTAATTTATTATGGGAGGTTGCCATGTTCATGAAGGTGGTCAGTAGCGCTTGCTGTTGTTGGAAGGAGAAAGACCCTGGAGGTCGGTAGCAAATAATTGCCGTGAAGATGCCTCCGGAGTGGCAGTTTATGGAAAGGCCGAGGAGCTCAGTCCCGGCAACTGAGTCCATGTCTATGGTATTAATGTGCCAGGAGGCTCTGTATATCATGCCTACACCGCCACCACGGCCTTTGGGTCTGGGAAGGTGCAAAATTTTGAAGTCTTGAGGGCAAGCCCATGCTAATTCAATGTCGCAGTCTGCGTGAGTCCACGTTTCGGTTAGGAGGAGGACATCCAGGTGGTGGGATTCTATGAGGAGATGAATTTCGTTAGCATGCTTTGGCAGTGATCTGACATTCAGAAGACCTCCCAGGAGCAGACCCTTATGAGTGAAGTCAAGCAGTGGAAAGGCAGTGTTATCAAAGATGAGCTTACCTTCGTGAGCGAATTCTCGCAGGTTAGTCAGGGTTTCCCGTGTATAGCGTGGGGGCTGCGAGCAAATTTGTGCAGAGATATCTGCGCTAGTCGCGTCCTCGTCGCGGACGAGCGCAGACGAGCTTGCCTTAAGCGCGCCTTCGTCGCGCAATCGTCGCGCCCGCTGCGCTCGTCCGCTGCGCTTCCGGTAAGTAAGCATGTTATATGGGTGAGGGGGAAAGACGGAGAGGGGGCGTGGCCAGCGCGAGGGGGCGTGTCCGCTGGGCCAGGGATGGCGGCAAGAGGTAATCAACAGACCCCAGCGGCAGCGAGTGATCAGCTGGGCTGGATGTCCGTGACTACAATGGCAACGCCGAGGGGTGAGTGAAGATTAAAACACAAGTCAGTCACACCAGAATAAAATGCTAAAATGCTCCCGGCTTTCCGCCTCAGGAGGAGTTCTGTGAACGCAGCGCTTCGTCAACGCGCGTTTAAATAACCAGGGGGGGCGTGGCCAGCGCGAGGGGGCGTGTCCGCTGGGCCAGGGATGGCGGCCAGAGGTAATCAACAGACCCCAGCGGCAGCGAGTGATCAGCTGGGCTGGATGTCCATGACTACAATGGCAACGCCGAGGGGTGAGTGAAAATTAAAACACAAGTCAGTCACACCAGAATAAAATGCTAAAATGCTCCCGGCTTTCCGCCTCAGGAGGAGTTCTGTGAACGCAGCGCTTCGTCAACGCGCGTTTAAATAACCGGGGGGGCGTGGCCAGCGCGAGGGGGCGTGTCCGCTGGACCAGGGATGGCGGCAAGAGGTAATCAACAGACCCCAGCAGCAGCGAGTGATCAGCTGGGCTGGATGTCCGTGACTACAATGGCAACGCCGAGGGGTGAGTGAAGATTAAAACACAAGTCAGTCACACCAGAATAAAATGCTAAAATGCTCCCGGCTTTCCGCCTCAGGAGGAGTTCTGTGAACGCAGCGCTTTGTCAACGCGCGTTTAAATAACCGGGGGGGGCGTGGCCAGCGCGAGGGGGCGTGTCCGCTGGGCCAGGGATGGCGGCAAGAGGTAATTAACAGACCCCAGCGGCAGCGAGTGATCAGCTGGGCTGGATGTCCGTGACTACAATGGCAACGCCGAGGGGTGAGTGAAGATTAAAACACAAGTCAGTCACACCAGAATAAAATGCTAAAATGCTCCCGGCTTTCCGCCTCAGGAGGAGTTCTGTGAACGCAGCGCTTCGTCAACGCGCGTTTAAATACCCGGGGGGCGTGGCCAGCGCGAGGGGGCGTGTCCGCTGGGCCAGGGATGGCGGCAAGAGGTAATCAACAGACCCCAGCGGCAGCGAGTGATCAGCTGGGCTGGATGTCCGTGACTACAATGGCAACGCCGAGGGGTGAGTGAAAATGAAAACACAAGTCAGTCACACCAGAATAAAATGCTAAAATGCTCCCGGCTTTCCGCCTCAGGAGGAGTTCTGTGAACGCAGCGCTTCGTCAACGCGCGTTTAAATAACCGGGGGGGCGTGGCCAGCGCGAGGGGGCGTGTCTGCTGGGCCAGGGATGGCGGCAAGAGGTAATCAACAGACCCCAGCGGCAGCGAGTGATCAGCTGGGCTGGATGTCCGTGACTACAATGGCAACGCCGAGGGGTGAGTGAAGATTAAAACACAAGTCAGTCACACCAGAATAAAATGCTAAAATGCTCCCGGCTTTCCGCCTCAGGAGGAGTTCTGTGACCTGGTTGACCTTCTGACCTGGTTCTCTGCCTCTAGAGCAGCTCTGCTGACCTGGGTCTCTGGCTCTAGAGCAGCTCTTCTGACCTGGGTCTCTGGCTCTAAAGCAGCTCTGCTGACCTGGTTCTCTGGCTCTAAAGCAGCTCTGCTGACCTGGTTCTATGGCTGTAAAGCAGCTCTGCTGAACTGATTCTCTGGCTCTAGAGCAGCTCTGCTGACCTGCTTTTTAGGCTCTAGAGCAGCTCTGCTGACCTGGTTCTCTGGCTCTTCAACGGCTCTGCTGACCTGGTTTCTCTGGCTCCACAGCAGCTCTGCTGACCTGGTTCTCTGCACTCACGATGCACGGACCCGACTTCGCGAAAATATATTTACAAATAATTTAGGTTTATTATAAGTACAAATATATTATTTTTATGACTATCTTAGATAATCTCTTGCCCTAATATGTATATTAAAGACACATACATATCATTTTGGAACATAATTTTTTTTTGCGGGAGTCGCGCAACCAGCGTGCCCCAGCACGTATAGGACGTCACGCGGGACCCGCAACCGCGCAAGCATCTCGTACTGTAATGCGCATGTGTCGCAAATGCGCTGGAGCAGGAGTCGCGGACTGGTCGCATACCAATCGTGCACATCACGTAATATTAAATGTATATGATGTAACTGAAAAACACGCAGCCGTCGCACACCGTAGGCGGATCCTTCACGACTTTTCTAAAATGGCGGCTAGAATGCCGCAGCCACCGTGATGTGTATGCTTTGAGTGTGCGACTCCGAAAAAAAAATTGATTTTTTTTTTAAAGAAAATAATATAAATATTTTAAAATAAAAAATGAAAACAAGAAAATTAATCAATATTTCACAAGAGAAAAAGGAGGAGCGCCAATGTACAAAACAATATCCTAATACCAATTTTCAAATTAAACATGAGAAGTTTTTATTCTGAGTTTTCATATATAGTTCTTTCCAATATAAAAATTATTCCTTCTCTGAATTGATTCCATACAGATGTCTTTTTCATCCGCAAATAATCAATTAATTGGATTTTTTAGTCCAATCACAGTCCATTATTCATTACAATTATTCAAAATAATGATTATTCCTCTTCCAGTTCCAATCAATGATCTCTACATCCCATGATCTCTACAGCCAACGTGTTTCGTCCCCTCCTGGGACATCATCAGGGCTGTGAAGTAAGAAAAAACACCAAATCATAAGCTAATCCTTATTCAATACATATTTTCACACTGCATGTCCCTCTATAAAATTTCCTGCCTATTTCACAGACTCCCAGTTTGGTACGGATGTGCGTATACAAAACATCCTTCTTTACATATTTCGATTACATCGATAACAATCTACAGTTTTTTCTTGTATTCATTCACACTATTAAATTAATAAAGAATATATTCATTATTAATGTAATAGTGTGAATGAATTTTGATATGCAGTTTTAGGAAATACAAGAAAAAACTGTAGATTGTTATCGATGTAATCGAAATATGTAAAGAAGGATGTTTTGTATAGCGTGGCCCCCCTCCCGAGGCCATAATTTGCCCCGGGGACCCCATTCCCCGAAGCATTGCCTTTTTTTTTGTTTTTTTTTGGGAGGGGGGCTGCCTTGCCCCCCTCCTGTGTCCCCTTTTGGCCCCGGGGACCCCATCCCCCTGGGGCCGTTTTTTAAATTTATTTATTCATTTTATTTTTAGGACGGGAGCCACGTGGTCCCGTCCCGGGCCACTACTGGCCCCGGGGACCCCATCCCCCGGGGCCTGGCCACCTCGTTGGGGACCGTGGGGGGGTCCTAATCCCCCCACGGTCCCAGCCAGCTCCCGCTTCCTGCGGGAGCCGGCATTGCTTTTCCACATGGGGAGCAGCTAACATGCTGCTCTCCATATGGAAAAGCAATCTGCTTTGCTTCATTGAAGCGAGAGCAGGTTTCCCTGCTCTCGCTTCAATGAAGCAAAGCAGTTTGCAATGACAGGGCGGGAGCTGCGAGGCTCCCGCCCTGTCATTGCAAACAGCAGTGTCCCGGGGGTGGGCACCCCGGGACACTGCAGGAGCCAGCCCTGGGGGGTGGCGGTCCCCAGGGCCATCATTGGCTCCAGGAGGGGGGCCGCGCGGCCCCCCTCCCACTTAATTTAAAGCCCCGGGGGGTGGTGGTCCCCGGGGCTTGGGGGTCCGTAACGGACCCCCTATCTTAAATAATTAGTCCCCGGGAAGGTGGCGGTCCCCGGGGCGTGTGGGGGGGCTCGAACCCCCTGCATACTTTGATATTGAGCCCCGGGGGGTGGCGGTCCCCGGGGCTTGGGGGAGCCTTTGAGCCCCCCCACCCATATCTAATATAGCCCCGGGGTGTTGTTGTCCCCGGGCTGGGGTGCCCCTCTGGGCCCCCCATAATGATAAAGATATTGCCCCCGGGACTTGGCCCCCCCGGGGGCTAAATAAAAATGAAGCTCGGGAGCCCTCGCTTCGCTTCATTTTTTGTCAGCGGGGTGCGCATAGGGTTCGCGCATCCCGCGATGTAAAGAAAAAATTGTTTTTGGGCCTTGGGGGTCCTTGTGGGACCCCCTGAGCAGGTCTAGGGGGTCAGGGTGTTTCTGCCCTGCCCCCTTGTCGCGTTTGGCGCCTTTTTTTCGGTTTTCTTGTGCCTCGGTAGAACCTGCCAACACTTCCTGATTCAGAGTGTTAACAGCCAATTAGCATTCAGCTCGTGCTCGGGAGGGTTCGGGGAGGGTGCGGGGAGGGTGCGCGGATCCTCCAAGGCCATAGATATCACTAACTTTTTTACCCTCATTTTCTCAGGAACTACTGAACGGATTTACACCATTTAAGCAAAAGGCACGAGTCTGAACTGAGGACTACCTCTTTGCCAAATTTGGTGTAATACCGTTCAGCAGTTCGGGCTGTAGCTGCGTCAACAGGTCCTATGGGAAAATGCATGGGGAAAACGCGTTTTGGGACCTCCCTTTTTTCTCGGCCCCCGCGTGACGAATCACTGTGAAATTTTCAGGATAGGAGCGGACCGGAGCTGGCCAAAAATTTGGGAAATTTCGCGAAGATTCATCAATCGGCGCCAACGTTATTCCAAATAGAATGTTGCGGATTTCCTATGGAAAATAGGTCCTAACTATAACTACCTACTGGCAATCGCCAGTAATATATATATATATATATATATATATATATATATTATCTACTGGCGGTCGCCAGTAGATAGTTATAGTTAGGACCGTGTTTCCATAGGAAATCTAAAAATTCTATTTTGAATACCTTTGGCGCCGGTTGAAGAATCCTCGCGAACTTTTCAAAACTAATGGGGTGCTCCGCTCAGCTCCTACCCTAAAAGTCTCGGGGTGATTCGTCAAGGGGGGGCCGAGAAAAAAGGGGGGTCCCAAAACGCGTTTTCCCCATGCATTTTTCCATAGGACCTTTAGTCGAAGGTACAGCCCGAACGGCTGAACAGAATTACTTGAAATGTGGCAGAGAGGTAGTCCTCAGGTCAGGGAAGTGCCTTTTGCACGTCTGGTGTCAATCTGTTCAGTATTTCCTGAGAAAATAGCATTTAAAAGCATATAAATATCTATACGCGCGCACCGTGCGCGCAGGGTGCACGCACGTGCCGTGCGCGAGCGAAATTCTGATTGGTTGATAGATGTCAGTAAACATTCGAATCGGTCGAAATCAGGAAGTGTCGGCCGCCATTTTGTCTGTCGCACTGAAAAGGAAAGGTGGAAAAAAGGTGGAAAACGTGAAAAGGGGGCAGGGAAGAGAGTTCCTGACACCTTGCCTTTGTCAGGGGGTCACAGAAGGACCCCCAAGGGTGAAAAAAACATTTTATTATTTTTGAAAAAATTGCGGGGTGCGCGCAGCGCACAGTGCACGCACGGTGCGCTCAAGGTGAAAAACCTTGAAAAAAAAATATGTATAGATACATAACTTAGCATTTAAAAAACCTTGCAAATTCACTTAAAAAAACATAGGTTTCACACATGTTATAGTTAGCTGGACATTTCACTCGTAAAAAACCAATGAAATTCCCCCAATATAGTTAGTTCAGATAACTATAACTCGCCCGACCGCCACTCTATCACAAGGATGATGTCATCAGTGATGTCATGAGTGATGCCACTGACCATGTCATGAGTGATGTAATATGTGACGTCATGAGCAGTGGATTGCGGGCGTGCAAGTTATAGTTATCTGAACTAACTATAACGGGGGAATTTCATTGTTTTTTTACGAGTGAAATGTCCAGCTAACTATAACATGTGTGAAACCTATGGTTTTTTAAGTGAATTTGCAAGGTTTTTTAAATGCTAATTCCTAACTGTAACGTGTGTGAAACCTATGGTTTTTTAAGTGAATATATATATATATATATATATATATATACACACATGGTAACCACAATCCTGAGGACGATCAGAGTCTTGATCTCAAAACAGGTACGGACCGCAAATGTGGAGAAAGAATTCTGTATTTAATACAGATTTTAAAGTGCCTGTGCAAAGTCATTAAAAAAAACAAGTCTTGATCACATGATGTGCTGGACCTATCGGTGTGTATATATAGTGAATATTTACCAAAGCACATTATACAATTTATCCAATTAGTTTAAAGACAGAGTGCAAACATAAAAAGAGGCCCATTGACTCAGCCACAATACATAGAAATTACACACCTCATGTATACTTATTTATATTACATGATGCATTGATGACAGCATAGAGCTCCCAATTACTCGGTGTCAAGCTAAAGAATAGTCAGCTCGTGAATTTCAATTAGTCCTTAAACAGAAAAACAACATACTTGTAGCCTAGTGCTATTATTTGGTTTCTGTTGACTTGAGTCACCTATAAAAGATACAAATATACAAATACCAATACCTGGCCTCATGATATGTTAGAGCTAGCACTCACAGAATAAGTCTATTTAATCACTAAATGATACATAACAATGTGCAAAATGTGCAAAAAAGTGCCATAGTGAAAGTGCATAATTCTAAAATTAAATATATACAATCAAAATACATAGCAGCATTTATACAGACGTCCCCTAGATTATCACTTTGTTTAGATCTCTTAATCAGTTTCACAGTTGCATACGGTCATGTCCCAATCTCCAGACTTTACAGTTAGATGTATCTGATGAAAAAAGATATACACATTTTATAAATCAAGGCAACCCATATTTAACAAATATAGCAGCAACAACCTTATAAATAATGTATCTGTATATTTTAGTTGGCTGTTTCCTTTATTGAGCAACAGCAAAAACACCAAAACTTCTATTGGATTCCATGAAGCCTAAAACATTTTGGACTCAACAGCCCTTGGTCACAGGCCAAAAATGTAGCAAAGCAGAAAGCGGCCATCTGCACATCATTAAATATTGTTCCGTCCCACTGGGCCTCTAGTGAGTTCACAAATGCATGAGGGTAAAGGTAGTCCCATTCAGTCCCAGTCAGTAGACTGTCTGGTGGGTTGGGCGAACTCCTTGATGATGTTGAAGAGGTCTTTGCTGTTGTGTGCGTGTGAGGAGATTCTGTCTCTGGCATTGAAGAAGGCATTCGCTGAAACACTTCTGCCAGGTGTTTTCATCATGAATATTCATTAAATCTGTTATGCCAAGTGGTGAATTAAAACCTCACTTTGAGGTAACCCGAGGTTTGTCAGACCCGTTTTTCAGCTGTGAAGCGGGATTGGAGGTTGATATTGAGCGGCGGGAGGCACTGCATACTGACACTCCTCTTGTTCCGGAGCACTGCGGCTTGCCAGCGACTGGTGGAGTAGTGCATGATGTTGCACAATGCAGTGCCCCCCTGGCTGTGATACCTTATGGTAATTGCAGCAATGGGGGGAGAGCAGAAGATTAAGTGCTGAATGGGATGCCTCTCGGGGATGCAAGGGGACCTCATCCCCTACCAGCAGTGCGCCAAGAGGAGCATTTGCAGAGTGGTGTAAAAACGGGGACATGGCCTCTGACCACCTCTCAGCTATCCAGCTGTGTAGGGCTTACTGGATGTAACAGGAGGGCTGGTTGGCCTCCAGGGACCCTCAATAGGCAAGGGGACTTCATATCCCAACCAAGAGCCTGCCAGGAAGCGCGTTTGCAGAGTGGTGGAGAAATGGGGTGTGGCGTGCTACCACCTCTCAGCAATCTCACTGTGTGGGGCTTACAGGAGGTAACAGGTAGGCTAGTTGGCCCCTAGGATCCCCAGCAGTGAAGGGGACTTCATATCCCAACCAAGAACACGCCAGGAAGCGCATTTGCAGAGTGGTAGACAAAGGGGTCATGGCCTGCTATCAGAACTCAGCAATCCTGTTGTGTGGGACTTACTGGCAGTAATAAGAGGGGTAGTTGGCCCCCAAGGACACCCTTGGGGGCCAACTACCCCTCCTGTTACCACCAGGAAGTCTCACACAGTGGGATTGCTAAGAGGTCCACAAAGGCCATGCCCCCTTTGTCCCTCACTCTGCTAATGCACCTCCTGGCACACTACTGGTTGGGGGATGAAGTCCACTTTACCCCAGAGGGACCTGGGGCCCAAGAAACCCTCCTGGTACCTCCTGTAAGTCCTATGCAACGGAATTCCTGAGAGCTGGTCAGATGCCCAGACCCCTTTCTCCACCACTCTGCAAACGTGACTGCTAGTTAAAAAACCTTAGAAATTCACTGAAAAAGCCACAGGTTTCAGGGACGTTATAGATAGAAATTGGCATTTAAAAAACCTTAGAAATTCCCTGAAAAAAACAAAGGTTTCAGGGACATTATAGTTAGAAATTAACATTGAAAAAACCTTAGAAATTCACAGAAAAAAACAAAGGTTACAGGGACGTTATAGTTAGGCTGACATTTCACTCATATAAAACCTGAGAAATTCAGCCATTATAGTTAGCTGAGCTAACTATAACTTGAGTCCCCGCAATGCACTGCTTAAAACCTCACATATTGCATCACTCATGACGTGGTCAGTGACACCATACATGTTCTCAGACAGTGAAACTCTTATGAGAAATACTCCACAGAGTATTAAGAACTATCTAATAAGAACAGTGTATACTCTATGAAAAACTTGCACAAAGAGTCACTCAGTCAGTCAGTTAAACTTTATTTGGTTAATAATAACAATAAAAGTTCACATCAAACATCATAAAATAAGACAAGAGAAAAATGAATAAACATATGGATTAAAAAAAAAAACATGAGTTGGTCCACAATGCTCACCAATAGTAACTAAGAAATTTTAGTGGTTGCAAAAAAAAGCATATGAAACAGTCAAAATATATCATAGATAAATTCAGTATCAAATACAATCAGATAAAATCATTTAAATACAATAATTAAAACTACAATATCCAGGCAACAACATTTTTTTAACATTTAAAAATTGTAAAACTCCAGTAAAAAGTACTTAATTTACACTGTCACAGGCCCTAATAAAAAGAGGTTCTGGAACATGTTAAAAAGAAAACTCCCTACTCGACTTAAAACTCGCTATCATATAGATTAAAAGCTCTGCCAACCCACCCTAAAAGACTAAATGTTGGCTCTTTTATTACGCGTACGGAGGCAGACTACCCCGTGTTGGAACCCCACTGGAGGATTTGATATACTGGCCGGACATATATGCCTGTATTTGAAGGAAGTGAGTGGAGTGAGAATAAGCATTCCCTCCTGCTGATAAAACCCAAATAGGGTTACCAGCCTGAAACTTTCTATAAAATTGGGATGTTCACTTTTTTTGGTATATCGTGGGTCGATATTAGAGTGACCTACCAAGAAGTGACCTGCTGACTTGAAATCAAAAGGGCTACGGTTTCCTGTCCGGACCAAGTTGTGTCCGTAGGGGAACGCGACAAAAATTGTTGGGAACTGTTTCTGATCAGGGCAGTGTCCACATCTGGAGATTTAGAAACAATTTTAATACGAGTGTGGAAGATATTTTTTCTTTCCTGAAGAAGGTGGGGGTCATAAAAATCCTCGGACCCACCGAAACGCGTCGATGCTTTGATTGTTTGATCTCATCACAGATTAGCGACAAGTGCAACACTGTATGGCTATCATTTTTTAAAACATGTTCTGATCCGATAGTGTGCATCTTTATTTACTGATTTATCTTGTGTCTGATTACTGTGATGTTTTCTCGATTGGAAATTATTTTTCCCGGCTGTTTTTGTCACTCGCTGCTGTGTGTTTTTTAGCTGTTTTTTATCCGGTTTTTATTCATGATTGTTGTTTGGAATATAATGAAATATTGATGCATGTAATTTTGCTATAGAATACTGGATTTCATGTTATTATGACCAACTACTTGTGCATATATACCATTTTAATAAATTTTATATTGAAATACATTTTTTGACTTGATTATTAAGCTCATTTATTTTGCACCTCTGAGTTTGGTTGGATGATTCTGCTATTGTTTAAGAGTGTATGTGAATATTTGTGGGTTTATTTGATCAGTTTTCCAAGGGGTTTGTTTTTTTGACTTTGGTCTTTTATTACAGACACTGTGGAAAGAGCAGCTAACTGCAAAAACCATAGGACCAGAAGTGTTGGTTTTTAAGACTCTCAGAACTTCTCTGAAATAAGGGTAACCAATGTTTCGATAAATCTGCATTATCCACTTCGCCATGCATTTTGATACACAGGGCAGAAAAAGAAAACATGTTCCACAGATTCAGAAGTTTGGGCACAAGCCAGGCAGAAAACAAAAGACAAATCTTTATTCCACTTGGAGTTGAAAGAAGGAGGCGATTATGATGTCAGGCGGATGCGGACCGACTGAACTCCGGTGGGCAGTCCCACCCTCCTCATTAGAATGCGACTGTTCACTGTTCAGTCGCATTCTGACATTTTGTAGTAATCAAGCCAGGATCCAGAAAGTAGTTTCATGTAGATTTATTGAAGTTGGTTACAAGATGTAGTTTAGTTGTAAATAAGCCAGAGTTTAGCCAAAGTCTAGCCCCACCAGGAGCAACCTTCCAGGTGCTCAGCCCTTCTCCAACTGTCCATTCCCACTCCCAACATTCCATCCAGCATCACACTGTCAGCATTCCACTGGCATATCTTAACCATACCAGACCAGGATATTACATATCCTCCTTTGTTCCAACAAAAACAAAAAGAAACGCCAAAATCTAGAATGACAAGAGAGAACAAAAGCTAGACACAGAAACAAGAAGACCGGAAAGCACGAGAAAATAGAGGAGAGAGAATAACACAAACCAAACCCATCTTCCCTTCCAAGGATAGCAACCTAACAAAAACACCAAAGAGAAATCGGGATAAGATATAATGAAAAGACATGAGAAAGGAAAACGTAAAACACCCATCTTCCCTTCCAAAGAATAAAAGAAGAAAACATCCATTAATGACTGTCCTCTGCATAACCACTGGCCAGGTAGAAATACAAGAAAACAACTCACCTCAGGAAGAAACAAGGCGACAGAGAAAAAGCGGAAAATGAATACTCACTTTTCCCTGACGACAGCATGAAAAAGAAATCACAATAAGAAGAATACAACTGGGCTAATGCGTGCAAAACCAAACATAAGACAATTGAAACGCCCAGAGTAACGCAACCCATGCACTGTGGAGACTTAAACCACACACCCACCAAGGGTAACAACATTTGCTTCTGCATGGGCAACCTCGAGTGGAGGTAAATGTGCACTATTGAAAACAAAACAATTGCCAACACTAAACACCTTAAGAAAGGTAAAATGTGCACAAAGTGAAGGCAAAAAACATAATGTGATGTCCACCTACGGACGCACCTCAACTGGAGGTAAAAATTGAAATGCACCGGATAACGGGAAAAGCCCCACAACACACCTCCGGAGAGGTCAACAAATTGTGCATAGAAAACACGGGACACGCGTCCGCGCGACACACCTCTACTAGAGGTCAACTAATATGCATATGAACTAGGGACATAACCCTAACACACCTCGCGGAGAGGTCCTTAGATTAGCATGTGCGAGTGGGACATTAGTCCACACATAACCATGTGTATATGAGACACAGTACACTGCAATAAAGGTGAAAACACCCTGAGGAAAAACTTTATACAGAAGTGCACAATCACCTCATAAGGAGGTAATGACACTGTGTACCCCACGCTGTGACCGACATAATCACCACACCCTATGAAAATAAAAAAGCTTAAGAAAATTGCACCTCTACTGGAGGACAATGTGTATGCACAAAAAAAAACAATAGATACACCTCACGGAGAGGACAGCAAACATTGTGCATAAAAGAAATAGGGTTAAACATTGCGATCCATAAATAAAACGAAACATTTTAACATAAATGCATTAAGACTATTGTGATTGAACACACATTGAATGATGACCGTAAGCCAAGGCAGTGAAAAATATACGAAAACAAGTTTTCACCATTTTTTTTAACCTCTTCTGTGCCCATGACGAGATAGTCTCGTCATGGAGCACGGTCGCGCTGTGCCCATGACGAGACTATCTCGTCATGAACCCCACCCGCGTGTGAAACGCCCCGCACAGGAGGGTGAAAGGGCGTGGCACCGAAGGGGTTAAACAAATGTACAGCGCTCTAAAGGAAAGAATTACACCTCCAATTTAAACAAATCCTTATTGTCAAATGAAAGTCACCTGTGCTCGTAACCTTCGTGTTGTAGATTTGTGAAAATCCATGAGCAGGAAACAAAAAACAAAGAAAGTGTATTCGATGCTCCCACGACGACTTCGCTGATATAGTGATTGCAGTAACTTTATTTAAAACGTGGTTGGCAAACGTGGTTGGCAAAATGACTCTGTGTAATAGGAAATCATTAGGCCTGGGCCAAAAATCCGTTCCGTTCGCGGAAGTTGCGATATTTTGGCATTCTCGCGTTCCGCGGAAAGCGCGAAAATGTCAAAATTTCCGCATTCCGCAGCTTAGCGATAATTTTTTTCTTGCTCGCGCTGTAAAACAATACATTCTCGCGCGCGCGCGATCGCCTTACCTGAATCCCTGCGTTCTCCGACAAGTTTTCTTGACCCGGTCGCGTTCTCCACGAGATGTTGGATTTTGGTAGCCATTTTGCGCTGTCTCGCGAGAGTTCGCGGCCGCATTCAAGTCATTTTTCACGCGATCACGTCATTTGTCGCGCGATCAGGTCTTTCTTCTCGCGATCATGCACCGCGCGAGTATGAGAAGATTGAGATCTCGAACTTGTCATTCTACATCGCGAGCCAGAGAATGAGGACGCGGGTACATGAAATCGAACGCGAACAGGAGAAAGAGACCGCGAACACGTCATATCCAACGCGACAGGGACAAAGAAGAGAACGCGATCATATCGTTTTCGACACGCCGGCGGAAGTAATGTGAAGCTGGAGAACTCAACAACGTAAAATTTACAATTTGGAGAGGAATATCGGCTCTAGCAGCATGAAACCATCTGCAAATACTGATTTTGTATGAAAAGAACTCCTTACATTCACATTTGGCTTTCCTTTTTTGTGCAAGGACTCCAGGAGTCATTTTTTTTTTACAAAGTGGAGAGAGGGAGGAAGTGACACAGATTCTCCAACTTCCTGTTCCTGTCCAGCAGGCTCCTCCCAGTGCTTTGTCCATCTCCCGCTCATTCTGCCTTTGGATTTGGAGCTGGAAAGATCTCTCTTTTTGTCTGCTGCATCATTGCAATTGGATTTCAGGATTTTTGGAATAGGATATTTTACAAGTAAGTGGTTGTTGTGTTTGATTGTGGGCATTGCAGTTGTTGTGTAACTACAATTTATTTTTGATAATTAATTATCATCATTCCTTTTTTTTTTTTTAATTTTGTGGGTTGTAGTAGTAGGCCCGAGCTAGCCATGGGCATGGCCTCATGGGTGTGTGTGTGCATGATGAAGCAACTGTTCCTTTTGTTTTTTGAATATATTTCATTTTCAATCACATTTAGGGCATGGATGGCATTGGATTGAGTTGGGGAAGTGTGTTTTTCTGGGGTGGCCTTGCTGATGTTGTTGGGCCTGGACATGTGGCTGGTGGCCATTTTGAGGCCTAGGCCTGCAAGCTTGCCTGGCCTTGTCTGCCAGCAGGCCTGCTTTCATCCACTGCTACCAGAGCAGGTAGCCACAGCTTTAGTAATCTACTGTTTTCTGTGTGTTCTGTTGATTTTAGACATCATTTTGGGCATGGATGGCATTGGATTGAGTTGGGGAAGTGTGTTTTTTGGGGTGGCCTTGCTGATGCTGTTGGGGCTCGCCATGTGGCTGGTGGCCATTTTGAGGCCTAGGCCTGCAAGCTTGCCTGGCCTTGTCTGCCAGCAGGCCTGCTTTCATCCACTGCTACCAGAGCAGGTAGCCACAGCTTTAGTAATCTACTGTTTTCTGTGTGTTCTGTTGATTTTAGACATCATTTTGGGCATGGATGGCATTGGATTGAGTTGGGGAAGTGTGTTTTTTGGGGTGGCCTTGCTGATGCTGTTGGGGCTCGCCATGTGGCTGGTGGCCATTTTGAGGCCTAGGCCTGCAAGCTTGCCTGGCCTTGTCTGCCAGCAGGCCTGCTTTCATCCACTACTACCAGAGCAGGTAGCCACAGCTTTAGTAATCTACTGTTTTCTGTGTGTTCTGTTGATTTTAGACATCATTTTGGGCATGGATGGCATTGGATTGAGTTGGGGAAGTGTGTTTTTTGGGGTGGCCTTGCTGATGCTGTTGGGGCTCGCCATGTGGCTGGTGGCCATTTTGAGGCCTAGGCCTGCAAGCTTGCCTGGCCTTGTCTGCCAACAGGCCTGCTTTTCATCCACTGCTACCAGAGCAGGTAGCCACAGCTTTAGTAATCTACTGTTTTCTGTGTGTTCTGTTGATTTTAGACATCATTTTGGGCATGGATGGCATTGGATTGAGTTGGGGAAGTGTGTTTTTTGGGGTGGCCTTGCTGATGCTGTTGGGGCTCGCCATGTGGCTGGTGGCCATTTTGAGGCCTAGGCCTGCAAGCTTGCCTGGCCTTGTCTGCCAGCAGGCCTGCTTTCATCCACTGCTACCAGAGCAGGTAGCCACAGCTTTAGTAATCTACTGTTTTCTGTGTGTTCTGTTGATTTTAGACATCATTTTGGGCATGGATGGCATTGGATTGAGTTGGGGAAGTGTGTTTTTTGGGGTGGCCTTGCTGATGCTGTTGGGGCTCGCCATGTGGCTGGTGGCCATTTTGAGGCCTAGGCCTGCAAGCTTGCCTGGCCTTGTCTGCCAGCAGGCCTGCTTTCATCCACTACTACCAGAGCAGGTAGCCACAGCTTTAGTAATCTACTGTTTTCTGTGTGTTCTGTTGATTTTAGACATCATTTTGGGCATGGATGGCATTGGATTGAGTTGGGGAAGTGTGTATTTTGGGGTGGCCTTGCTGATGCTGTTGGGGCTCGCCATGTGGCTGGTGGCCATTTTGAGGCCTAGGCCTGCAAGCTTGCCTGGCCTTGTCTGCCAGCAGGCCTGCTTTCATCCACTGCTACCAGAGCAGGTAGCCACAGCTTTATTGATCAAGTGTTTTCTATGTGATCTGTTGAATTTTTAGACATCACCTTCCTGAGAGTGTAGTGTGGCTGTACACAGTACTAGTAGTATAACATAGCTCTAGTTAAAAAAAATTCATAAATGGCTAGACTATCTTTTGTTTGCACTAGTACAGTACTAAGTAACTGAACCACAAAAACAAATGCAACATTTCACTGATGTTCTTCTCCTGTCTTCTTTGCTTTTAGGTGCACAAAAGACAGAGTAGGAGGTGTCATCGGCATCACCTGGCTACCCGTTGTACTGCCAGCCAGACAGAAGTCCTGGTGCGCATCACGCCCACGTGTGACCAGAACTTGTTGTGCATCTGCCTCCTGCCTGACGTCGGAATAAGATGGCCCCAAAGAAAGGTACCAGGTCCAGTACCAAGAAAGTTGCTGGTGAGAAGAAGGAACAGAAAAGGGAAGTGCCATTAACCACGACTGGTGGTGTGCCGGCCAAGGTTTTTTTTGGCACCAAAGCGTTGTCCGGGAACCAAGCTGGGAGCAGCACAGCGGTCCAGCAACCCCACCAACCTAGGCCCAAGGGCTTTACTGTCGCAGAGGTAGCCAGTCTACTAACGGGCAGCGGTGTTGAAGAAATGTCATTACCGCAAAGTAGTACACAATCAAGTTCAACGCAGGCGCAAACTCAGCAGATCAGTGTGCAGCCGGCGCAAACAGAACAGCAGCAGCAGCCGGCGCAACCAGAACAGCAGCAGCAGCCGGCGCAACCAGAACAGCAGCAGCAGCCGGCGCAACCAGAACAGCAGCAGCAGCCGGCGCAACCAGACCAGCAGCAGCAGCCGCCGCAACCAGACCAGCAGCAGCAGCCGCCGCAACCAGACCAGCAGCAGCAGCCGCCGCAACCAGACCAGCAGCAGCAGCCGCCGCAACCAGACCAGCAGCAGCCGCCACAACAGCCCACCATAGTAGTTGTTGCTCCTGACGTAGGGGCATTTCAGGAAATCGAGCTTCCTGCAGACAAAGCGGAGCGAAGTCAAACCACTGTTCCAGAACATCTATTGTCTTCCAGACCACCAGCAAGGAAAAGGAGGCTTAGTCCATCATCTTCTTCTTCAAGCCCCGCTTCTGATGATCGTGATGACACTTGGGTCCCACCAGCTCGGTCTGAGAGTGAAGTACGCCACAAGACATTGCTTCTGAAAAGGAAGGTCCCAGAAAAACTTAGAGTTATGGAGGTAGATGTAGAAGAGGGGGGTGATGATGTTGATGAAGACGAGCCAGTCATCACGCACATTACTCCCGCCCCAAAGGGATTGGAGACCGACATTCTAACCCTATCCAGAAAGGCTGCTACTGAGCGGGATGCAGCACGGATCTCACCAACACAGGTTACACCACCACTACCTCCAGCTGCCATATTTTCCAAGGCCCGGCAGGGACCTACATCCAGCTCAACCACCTCAGTAGGAAGTGGTAGTAAAAGTCACAGTGTAGGTGGACAGGGTCACATATTTTCAAGGACCCCCTCAAGTTCATCTGGTGTTGAAAGTGGCACATCCAGCAGTGCCAGAAAGTTCTCCTCCCCAGTTTGGGACTTCTTTTCTGTTAGCGCCAAGGAGGATAACATTGCTATATGCGCAATTTGTCGGCAAGGTGTTCGGCGTGGTAAGCTTGGTACAAACTATGGTACCGGAGGACAAGCAAGTCATCTCAGAATACACCACACTATTGTGTGGGAGGATCACCTACTTAAGTTAAAAGAAAGTAGGAAAACTAAACCCTTTGAAGTTGGTCAGGAATCAGGGAGCGATATTATTGTGGTGGCAGGTGAAGAACAGGGAGGCATTTCTAGCCCTGTCTCCAGTAGTGCAGTCACTGCAGTGGTAACGCCCACATCCTCCTCAGTAACATCAGAGTGGCACCGCAGTAAGAGCCATACTCAGAGTGTGGGTGAGACACCAAGGCGACCGGCGGCGAGTACCTCAATGAGACAATCTGTGTCGTTGAGCCTTAGTGGGTTAATGGCACCACTAAGGAAAGTAAGCCAGCCTACCATTGACAGCATGTTTAGGTTGGAGGGGCAGTTCCAACGCAACCACCCAACGGCACGATTGTACAATGCGAAGCTGGCTAAAATGTTAGCGCTGGACCTTCTTCCTTTTTCATTTGTGGAAGGGGTGGGTTTCCTTGAATTTGTGTCTGCCATCTGCCCGAAATGGAAAGTTCCAAGCCGGTCCTATTTCGCAAGAATTGCTGTTCCGGCACTACATCATGATGTGCTGGAATTGGTTGGACAAGCTTTGCAGAAGAGTGCTGTGCACAATATCCACCTGACAACAGACATGTGGACCAGTTGCCAAGCCACAGATTACATGTGTATCACTGCACACTGGATCTCTTTTGTGGGGGTTAAAGATCAACTATCTGCACGAGGTGTTGTTGACACAGCTGCGATTTTTGAAGGTACTCGGAAACATGCAACTGTAGCCATGTTCGCCATGGAGAAATCTCATACGGCTGAAAACATTTTAGAAGAGTTTCGCACCAAGGTTTTGGAATGGCTGCAGCCCAGAGGGCTTGGTATTGGTTTTGTTGCCACAGACAATGGCAGTAATGTACTTAAGGCCATGGAACTTGGTTCCTATTTCAGGGTTCCGTGTTTGGCACACTGCATAAACATTATAGTGCAAGACTTTCTGAAAAAAGAACCCATAGTAAGCAATTTACTGTCCATCTGCCGAAGAATATGCACTCATTTCAGCCATTCTTTTAAAGCTCGGAAGCAGCTGAGGATCTTCCAACGTGAGCGTAGGGTGCCAGTCAAGGCACTCATCCAGGAGGTGGCAACACGTTGGAACTCAACGTATTACATGCTTGATCGTCTGTACGAACAGCACAGGTCACTCAATGATTATGTCTGGTACAAAGGCAGTGATGCTAGTGTTAAAGGCATGACCCTTCAGAGGGAGCAATGGACCCTAATTCAATGCCTGACTGAGATGCTGTCTCCTTTTGAGGTCTTCACACGTGAAGTCAGCAAGGAGGACTGTACAATGGGCCAAGCGATCCCATTGTTGCAAATGCTAGAGCATGAGCTGAATAATGTGTCTGAATCCTACAAAGGTGTAGAGGACAGAAGGCAAGCCCATGACTTGGTGGAGAGCTTATCCAGGCGCTTATCAGAAAATGTAAGGATACAAAATAAAATTTTGTCACAAGACCATTACATTTGTGCCACAATTCTGGATCCACGTGCAAAATTAGGACTATTCCGTTCTTTTTCCGACACTGATGTTGCCCGCTACAAAAGTTGTATAGCTGAAGCAGCCATCAAGTTTGAAAACGAAGGGCTGCTAATTAAAAGCCCGCCACATCAACCCACAACAAGTACTGATACTGAAGCAGGCCATGCAGAATCAAGTGCAACTTCGTCGGCTGAGGGCAGTGCGGTTGGCTCACAATCGCAACACTCACCATCACCATCGACTACAAAAGCAATAACTGGATCATTCGGCCGAGTACAATCATTATCAGATTGGTATGTAAAGATGGGCCGTAAGCACAGTGCTGATGCACAGAAAAAACAGCACAAAAGCTTACCAGCAGCAACCCTGAACATTGAGCGGATGGTCCAGGCCTATCTGGACGATCCAACAGAGGTGTACGTTGATCAAAACCCAGTGCAGTATTGGTATAGGAAAAGGTCTGAATGGCCACAGCTCAGCAGGCTGGGGATAAGCTATCTGGCTTGCCCTGTCGCAAGTGTCTCTTCCGAACGTGTTTTCAGTGCTGCTGGTTCCATTGTAACCTTGAGAAGGACCAGTCTATCTCCCAAAAACGTGGAGAGGTTAACAATGATCAAAATGAATCAGCACTTCATACCACCGAATTACACAATGCATGAATCAACAGAGGAAGATGAGGACAGCGGCTCAGGTGACGGAAGTATTGTGTCAGATGATTACCTACTACTGGAAGATCCCCCAGAGTTTGAGGACGAGCTATACTTCCCTGACAATTAGGCTCGCACTTACTGTCTTCCTCCCTTTTTTCCCCCTTTGTTTGTGTCTGTTGTTCCGGTTATAAACTTGTGAATCGCAACCAATGCATTATCACCGTCTTCTAATCTTCTAATTTAAGATACAAGTTTCAGGTGTCTGCCATTTGACACTACAGTCCTCAGAATCCAGCTCCTCCGCTCGATCATACTGCATCTCCTGGTCAATTCCATTTCCCTCATGAATGATGATTGGATGATGGTAACAACAAATTCAAACTTTCCTCGTCCTTCCAAAACAAGTGGACCATGAATCTGATGACTTCTATAGCTATCCTCCTTCAGAGCCGAGAGAGACTGGCCATTAACTGAAAATAAGATGCAACAGGTAATGATTGATGCCATGCATTGTCCGCAGAAAAGCAGACTGAGTGATGTAGATTTTTTTGTGTGTGTTGCGCATGAATGAATTGATGTAATTGTGCACTGCCACTAATCAACTTTCTACAGAACACACTAGTAATTACTAATTTTCCTCTTCTGGCAAACAAGAAATGTGTACTTCTCTCCTGCATCTTGGTGATACATTGCTTTTAATTCAATACAGGAAGGGCACTCACTCAATCTGCTGCGCAATGCAAATGACTGTGACTTAACAGCACCGTCCATCATGATGATGGCGAAAGAGACGGCCTGCAGCGTTAACGAGATGAGATGCAACAGGTAATGATTGATGCCATGCATTGGCCGCAGAATAGCAGACTGAATGATGTAGATTTTGTGGTGTGTTTCGCATGAATTGATGTAATTGTGCACTGCCACTAATCAACTTTCTACAGAACACACTAGTAATTACTAATTTTCCTCTTCTGGCAAACAAGAAATGTGTACTTCTCTCCTGCATCTTGGTGATACATTGCTTTTAATTCAATACAGGAAGGGCACTCACTCAATCTGCTGCGCAATGCAAATGACTGTGACTTAACAGCACCGTCCATCATGATGATGGCGAAAGAGACGGCCCGTTAACTTAAGATGAGAAGTAACAGGTAATAAATGATGATAATTAATGGCATGCATTGGACACCTGACTCTGAGCTATTGATCTTTGTGTTGGCGTTGTTTGTTGTGCACAAAGTGAATGATGTCAAAGTGTACTAGTGTTAATCTATCTTTCTGTACACAATAAAGAATGACTCAAGTCAGTAATATTTATATTTCTACTCTTGTTGTGTTCTAAAAATTACACTTGTACTGCAGGCCGATCTTCAGTCAGTAGAAGTATCAGAGCTGATGATGAAGTCAGGAGGATGTTTCATGAGTGGCATAAAACGGAAAAGCCTAAAGGTAAACACGTGAACCACAACCACAGCACACCCAAATGTCTGTGTAGAAGTTGAATAGAGTGTAGCGGTGGGATGACTGCAGTGCATTGATTTTACTAACTTTAACTGTAAAATGCTATGTCTGGAATGGATAATGTGCTTTGCGTTTGTCCAACTCTTTGAGAGAAAAAAAAAAAAGGACTCTAAAGTGGTAACGTAGGCTGTGCTAATGGTAAGCACTGTGGGCCTGATCTCTCCTGTTACTGTTGAAGGTCTATGCTGGAAACAGACTACAGTAGAGATGATGCATATGCATACATGCCACCTCGGAAAGTGTTCTTGTTGCACTACACCATCACTTGTGCATTTGTTTTCACTTTCTTTCTGAATATCCCCTTTGGTTTTCAATCTAAAATTACAGGCCGGGCCTTGTCCAAAACTTTGTAAAACATTACAATGCATATTAATTACCTTACCAATCAATCACCTTTTTATTCCAGCCGGGCAGTGGCGAGTGGTGAGGCGACACACCCAAGATTGATGGACGAGAGGAGCAAGAGGAATGCCGAGATGCAAAAAACCAGTCCACATTTTTGACCAGGATAAGACAGTAACAGTATCCACTTTTCACTTCTTTTAAAAAATTTGATTAATATCTTGTATACATTCTTTACAACAGTGTGTTCTTGGAGTTGTTATTATCAATCATCATTGCGTTTTCTCTGTGTTTACGATTCCTCACTACCAATATTTAAAATTTCTATTTGCTATCTGTTAAAGTTTTAAGGCCGGAACAGAACAAGAAATAGAAGTGTATGTAATCCGGGTCTCATCATGCATGCATTTCCTTTTTTATACCTTAACATATGGAATGGATATGGTATGGTAGTCTTCAATGATTGTCGTTTGTTTGTCTATGTATGCATACTGTTTTTCTATGTCAAACCTTTCCCAAAATCCCCCTTCCCATCCAATCAACGGACCCTAACCCTCTTCCCCCGGGCTGTGTGACTTATTGTCGAGGTGTAACTAAATTAAAAGTACACCAATACTTAATCACACACTTGCTGGGGCGGATGTGGTGAAAGCAACACTACTTCAATTTCAATGCAGAGCGATGATCTTCTTCTGCTTGCCCACCCATGAGTAGGATATTTCACAGGTTATTTTATTTAACAAAGGAACATATACCTCAGCATGAATTGCCGGCATTGATTTGATTTGTTTGTTGTCATTCCTCATATACAGCACTAACTGTTAGACTGTAGGCATAGCCAAGTCGACAAAACTATAGTTTGTAACTCTGTCTAGTAGGCTATCCTCATAATATCCAGCATTCATTTTTTTTGTCAAATATTTGAACATATAATTGTTGCTCGGTAAATTCTGTGATGTACTTCATTCAACTACTCCTCTAACAGTCTCTCAAAGGCGATTGACTATCTCCTTTTCTTTTTTGGGAAATGCTGCTACCCTGCCAGTGTATACTACTACTATACTACCACCACCACCCCAATCATGGCATGTATGAAAAAGGAAACCATCTTCACCATGCAGCCAGTGCTGTGCCACAGTTGGACATAAACATCAAGCACCGGTAAGAGAGAAGTTTGGGGGAGGCAGAATCAATAATGGACATGTTGTCAATGATGTCAGTTTCAGACACCACTCCAAAGAATGCATAGTAGGACCAGTGAATGAGTGAGGTGTGTCGCATCTATCTGTTTGTGTCTTATACAGTCAGCAAATTATTGAAATCAAACACACGCTATGGGCGGCCATGCACCAGCAAAGAAACAGTGTGATGTAAAACAGTTACCCCACCTACAAAACATTAACAACATTGCATGTAACATAGAAAAATATATTTAATTGACCCTAACAAATAAACTAAACCCACAAAAGCTGACCCACCCCCCTCCCTAACCCCAACGACTGTCCATAGAAATAGAGAACGCCCAAACGAGTGAGGAAACAAACAGGAATTAAAAAAGGGGCAGTGACAGGGACTAACTGGTGGGGCGGGACTGGAGGAGGACACGAATCTGGTCCTCTAAATGGGCGACGCGGCGTCTAAGGCCGCGGCAGTTGCAACCACAGTGGGGGGGGGGCACCGGAGATGGCACGGTGGCGGCGGGCAGCCGCCAGACGGTGGCGCCGTACCGCTGGAGGGCGGTGGCTGGGGCCCGGGGCACTGGAGGAGGCTTCAATTGCTGCTGCACTCTCCTCCTCCTCCTCGGCTAGGACCACCAGCCGCCGGTATTCCTGCTGGATTGCCTCCAGCTTCCGGCGCCGTGCCTTGGCGGCCAACTCCTTGCGGTTGATTTTCGGAGTAGCTGTGTATCAAAAAGAAAAAAACACGACAATTGTAAAATATAGTCTTAATAAAACAGTAGGACAAGGTAATTATTTATACACATAGTGGCATGGTAGAGTAGCACTATAAAATAAAGCACAGTAGTACATAACATTTTAAATGTCGCCCGTCCTTCTTCCTTCCACCTGTCTTACACTTTTTAGTTGAACAGTGCACCAGGTGCTCTTCTCCATAAAACTTTCAAAGCGGAGTTGAAATCAGATAGATGAGGCCATTGGTTACTCAATACTCTGGCTCCTAGTCCTATACCAATTAAAGGGAATTCTAGTCTTCTAGTTCACTCTTCAAACGTCCCCAAGAACTCATACTTACTTACGACATCGGATAGCGAGCGGACTTTGTCCGCCCGCCATCCGACTGCTAAAAAGGGTGGGGGTCCCGTGGGGACAATTAATTAGGATGATGCGCCCGGCACAGTGGCGGGCGCACCCTGTTATTTTAATTTTAAATTCTGGTTGGCTTTGCTGAAAGCAATGCTAAAATGTTGTGCTGCTTTTCCAAGCACAACATGACGGGCCTCGCACGGAGCCTGTCACGTTTTGCTTTGAAAGTCGGGGGGTACCATAGCATCGGTAGGTACCCTCCATGGGGGCCCCCAAGCATACTCTGCAATGTGTGCATGCCTTTCCGTGGCGGACGGTAATGCCGCCACGCAAAGGCATTCCAAAATGCAGATTATATGGCTGCCGGTGTGGTGAGAGAGACACCACCGCCATATTGAACCCTTTTCCGCCTAGACATGTCTGAATATTTTCTTCAGGGATGGCGGGAGGTTTGCCCCTGCTGTGACGGCAGTGAATTCCAGCCAGCCCGGCGGGGGCAATACGCCCACCATCCTAATGGGGCCCTAATTCACAACTTTACAGTATACATATACATACAGTACACCTTTGCAGTGAGTGTGCTGTCAAGTTCAACAATAGTTAAAGATTATGAATCTAACTTACCACCGCCTGCCACTGGTGCTGCCACTCCCCCTCCGTTGCTATCTGCAACTGCCGCATCCTCGCCCTCGGCGTCGCCTTCGCTGGCCCCAGCAATGGTGGTCGGTAGTGCGCCTAGAAAACATTACACATTTATTAGGCAACATATACACCTCCCCCCTATTGATCAGTAGCAAGGTTGAAAAATGAGTTAATACTAACATAAATCACTAGTACAAATCAGGTAGTAGTAGAGTAGACACTAAGTTATATGATCATTGTAGCATTTGCTTGATTAGCCCTAGCCATGCACATGTGACGTTACCTTTACCTTGCAGCTTCTTAAGACACCTTTGAGCCCACATGACCTGCCTCACACTGCTACTGTCTAGTCTACGCGCTGCGTACAGGCGGTCAACAAACATTAACCAGCCACTTTTTTAGGAAGAACTGGTGTACTACTGTTACTGTCCATATTGCTTATCCATAGATGCTACACTTTTTAGCACGGCTGAGAAATGCTTGCAAGTTGCAATATACTAACGCACACCATTTCTTTTTTCGCATTACAGACGCAAGATTCGCTTCTACGAACCAGAGCTTCTGAACGATGCACCAACTACCAGTACTAGGTTCTTCTGAGGTGAGGGGTCCCTTCACTCACATCTTCATTTATAAATGTATATAAACTAAATTGCTATGGGATGGTGGTGCTGCCTTCCACCACTTCAGTTATCATGATTTAATTCCCAACTGTATTAGTGTAACAATGTATTTTGTTTTAATGTTATTGATTTGCCGGTTGGTGCTGCTAAGATAACAGTGTACAGACCTTCTCAAATTGAAATAAAAATTTTAAACTTACATAGACTTCGTGGTATTTGGTGTGGAGTGGACTAAGTTACACGATTGAGCAAATTAAAGTAAGGGTGTGCATGTGAATTGCTTCCACGACAGAGGTTGGGTGTGTTAATGTTCTGGGTTGTCTACTTGTTGGTTGTCTTGGGGGGAGGGTTCCGAGACCTAATAGGTATGACAAGACAGTACTATAGTCAAGCAGTGGAATTGTGGTGGGTGCGGAATTTCTGATTGAGGTGTGCAAGGAAGGTCCAACCTACCATCACCAACATCCTATTTTCTGGTGCAAATGTATGTGCAAGATCCCTACAACAGTTGTATGTCCTATAGGGTATCATATCAAAATATTAAGAAATCTGGTAGGGCTGTTGCTGTGAATTTTCAAAGCCTAAACATCAACAAGAGTAAAAAGTAGTACAAGACAACGACCCAACGGATTGTACGAGCTACTGGTGAATATGAGTTTTATATTACAACCTTTCACAAAGAGTGGCACTGGGCAAGACTAGCTACTACAGTACAGACAGACAGACTGATAGTATGTAGTAGTACTCAGTCATCGTAGCGGAGGCAGGGATAAGCTTTTTGAAACCGTACAGATCGAAGGATAATTGGTGGTCAAAAAATTGCATTTGGAAACACACTATAGTTCGGGAGAAATGGGGCAGTAAAAGTTATGGAATAAGAAATATTATTAAAAACAAGAAGACTTACTGGGGCCAGCAGAGGAGCCCTCAGCGGTGTCCTCCTCGTGGTGTTCCTGTCCCGCCGACTGCCCAGTCCCTGCCCGTCTGCCCCTGGGTGCTGATGAACAGGAAAGATATAAGAAAGACAAACATTGATGGATGGTGTCAACTTAAGCAAATACAATTTTTTTCAACAACGGTCAAAAAACACTTATCTAAACAATTGCAATAACTACATTGACCGATCTCATCTGGTCAACATGTAATATCGGGGGATTCGCAGTTCGACTACTTAAGTTACTATTTATCAACAGTAATCCATTCTTCCATTCTGATTCCAGAAAACTAAGTTACAAGTAAGCCTAAGTATTAGTACAACCTACCACCCAACCTAGCCCACCTATTCCAGGCATGCCAATTGTACATTAAGTATGCATTTCGACTGTATTCCTCAACAATGTGTATGATCCAATCATGGAGGACACATTAACATGACTACATTTTTTGTATATACACAATTGTGGTTTGATTGATGCTCATCTGCTACTGCTAAGTAACTGCAAAGCCTACCTCCACTCATTGAACAAACTAGAAAGGTTCTAAAGACTGGCGTACTAGCAGCACGTCACGTAACTGAGTGAGGGGGCATCACGCATACCACTAACCAATTAGAAGCTCATACAAAGTACCTAAACCTATGTATCAATCCGCCCCTATCTATTAGTGACAGGACAAAGTAAGGAGTGGACATGAGTCACTGTAGCATTACGTAACTTAATTTCTCTAAAATAAACTCGTAAAGAATCACGCTAAGCAAGCGCAAACGCAAAGCTGCAAACAAGTAAGATTAGTAGTAGCGCAGAAGAGCACCTGTGTCATAATCACAGAAGACTTTTAAACATTATTAACCTGGAATGTATTGCAAGCAGCAACATTCTATCTGGTTGGAAGGAAAAAAAGATATTCGCAATATATAACATAGAGCAGAAGAACAGACACAAAGTTGTAATAATTAAATAGGTACTCACCAAGCCCCGGGACCTCCACTCCTAGCAGGTCCAGCAGGTCCTGCTCACGGTCCAGGATGTCGGACCACCGGTGCGTCAGCTGTGCCTGGGTGCGCCGGACCCCAGAGATGCGAGACACTGCCCGGCGCACCTTCCCCCACCGCTGCCGACGCTCCCGGAGGCCGTACCCGGACCCAGGCCTGCCACCTGCTGCCAGGGTTGAGGGGAGGTGGCGCTGCACAAAGAAAATTAGTGCAGCCAACTCCGCCTCCCCAAATAAGGCCCGTGCATGCACCCCTTGTGGGCGCCGCCTTCCGCAAGGAAGGCGGTCGCGGCTCTGGCTGCGCCGGCGAACAGCCCTGCCCTTGGACATGGTTCTGGGGACGGGGCGGGAAAGAAAAGGTAAAATAAATAAAGGAGTAAAGGAAATAAATAGCAGGCAATACAAAGAGAAAAAGTAGCTAAAAAACAAAAAAAAAGGTACACAAAAACCAAAAATATAGAGGCAGGAAAATAGTTAGAGAAATAATAAGTAATAAAGATCCGAAAAAAGTGGCTATAAACAAAGGATTGAAAAGATTTAGGGAGGATTGAAAATCAGGCCCCAGAACCATGCAATAGAGTGGAAAACAAGATGGCCGCGCCCGTTGCGACCACGTGCGCAAGTTCGCGCGATATTTTCTCCCTGAGCAAGCAAAAAGCAACGCGATCAAGTAAAAGCGATCGCGAACAGGAAATATCGACCGCGAACATGCATTGCGCGACCCGGAACAGGAAGTAAACAACGCCAGAGGGCGGGACAAGTGAAAACAAGATGGCCGCGCCCGTGAGCGACCGCATGGGTAAGTTGGCGACCCGCGAACACGCAAAAAATACCGCGAACAGGCGGCAAAAAACTTCCGCATCTTCGCGATATTTCCGGCGTGTTTGCGGAGATTTTCTGCATTCTCGCGATAATTTGCGGAGGTTAATTCCGCAAATTCCGCCCACCCCTAGAAATCATGTAGATGACTCCAAACCCCAAAATGGCGGCACGCTTTTTCACGCTGTTCCGGGTGGCTCCCGGCAACAGCGTGCACCAAGCCGACACAGTGAAAGATGAAGCATTCCTGATGGAGGTGACATGGGGACTGTGAAGAGACAGCGCGAGACGACAAAAGTGCACAGGTAAGCGCGTGCGTTGCATGGCTCGTGCGCACCCGTTCTGACTCAGAACAATGACGGTTGAACTGCCACATGTCGAGGGTGTAACTGGGGCAAAAAACAAATAAAATTAAACTTACCCCATAACTCGAATGGTTGAGAAACATAAATACCAAACGTCCACCACAAGGGCCATGTGAAAAGATGCTTGCGCAGAAAGGGAATATTCTGATTCTTCTCACATAAATTCGGGGAAGGCTTCATTTTTCCTTAACATCCAAATCCCAATTATAGTGTACAAAGTTAACGATCCAGTGTGGAAACCCAGTAGCGAGGGGAAGACTACATGAACAATGGCAGCATGTCCCTTGTCAATTGTTTGATGCAGGAGCTTGTTTGAACGACAACAGCTTGTCACTAGTTACTTGTTCTGGCAGAGAACAACCTTGTTCCTAAAATGTTGAGACGCTGTAGAAAACACAGGAACAGTTCCTGAGTTTTTCAAAAATGCCATAGACTGTTGCCAAACCACAAAACATGACGCTGGGTCATATACAAATAACCAGATGCAGTGCCTTAAACTTGTTGCGCAAAATCCTTTTTTGTGGTCTCTTGAAGGCACAGATCATTAAAAAAACGTTATAGAGAGTCAGGCTTACCCTCTCCTGAGGGCACAGCATAGGCTTACCCTCTCTCTTGAGGGCACAGCACAGAACAGGCTTACCCTCTCCTGAGGGCACAGCACAGGAACAAGACGTAGTAAAGTTTCAAGCTTACCCTCTCCTGAGGGCACAGCACAGGCTTACTCTGTCTTGAGGGCACAGCACTAAACACAGGCGTTGGGCTTACTCTCTCTTGAGAGCACAGCAGAGGGCACAGCACTTGACCAAGGGGTTGGGCTTACCCTCTCCTGAGGGCACAGCAGAGGCTTACCCTCTCTTGACAGCAAACAGAGAATTGAGCTGCAGTTAAAACAGGAACTGGCACCGAAGCGTAGAGGGCGACCGTTGTAGAGGTCACTGGTGGGGCTATGGTGTGCCAGTTAGTTGAATAATCGCAGCTGTAGTTACTTGAGTTTCTTTAGCTTGAGAGTAGATACTGCAGACTTGAAATAGACTTGAAATTGAAGGTTACAGAGGTAGCAGACGCAGGTTCTTTAGTTCAAATCGTCGCCATAAAATTGTAGTAAAGCCAGGATCCAGAAAGTAGTTTCATGTAGATTTATTGAAGTTGGTTACAAGATGTAGGTTAGTTGTAAATAAGCCAGAGTTTAGCCAAAGTCTAGCCCCACCAGGAGCAACCTTCCAGGTGCTCAGCCCTTCTCCAACTGTCCATTCCCACTCCCAACATTCCATCCAGCATCACACTGTCAGCATTCCACTGGCACATCTTAACCATACCAGACCAGGATACTACACATTTCCCTATGGGAGCATGCATTATGGCCGTAAACCGGCCATAATACATGCTCACATAGCGAAATGGGAGGTGATCTTCATCCCTTTACCCTGTGGCAGGCAGCTCGAGGTGTCTGCCTCGGGTTGCAGGGGTTGCACTGTAGGTGCCCCCTAAACCCCCAACTGGAGGCCACACACACAAGGGGCCATGCTGGGGGCCCCCAAACTTGCTTTCCAACATGGTTTCCATGTCTGACAGGGCATCATGGAAACCATCCCGGACACCGTGCATCGTAATCCAAAGCATGGAAAGGCCCGCCCTTTGGGATTATGAGCCAGTTCCGACTAGCCGACGCCCATCAGAAGCCAGCCAGAATGACCGGCCTGTTTCAGTTCCGACCAGCTGATACATAATCAGCCAGTCGGAATAGAAACCGACGATGGCAGCGGTCTGAGGCTTTCTGACCTCCATTGTAATAGGCTCCATAGTCCGTAGACAGCCTAACCAAAACCTCACATTAAGGATCCGCATCGAGGGTGGAGTGATGGAGTCTAAGAAAGGTTAAAACTGTGGATTCAGTTTAAACTCTAAGAACTGAGTAGTCAGACTACCAGAAAGCCCACTTAGTTTCCGCCTGTTAAGAACATGGCTCCAATGTATAGATTTCAGTCTATACAGCTCTGATTTATTGGTAGTGCAGGGGTTATTCCATAGTTTACGCAGTCCAAGTTTCTTAAACCAGCTTGATACAAACTTAAATCAGGGAATTGTAGCTACATCTCTCTTGCCCAATAGATCAACAAGGCATTCTCGGTACACTGCCAGCTCAGAAGTGGTCCAGATACGTAGCCAATTGATCAAAGGATTCAATTTTGCCAGATCCACAATTCACTTTAGGTCTATATCTAGAAAAAGAGGTAAAAGAGGTGTAGTTACTGGGACTGAGATAAGTGATCTAATAAATGAATTCTCACCTACAGTTAGTTTCTGGGTGTCAACATACCCCGACAATTCGGAACCAAAAAGGGCCACACTCTGAGCCTTTGCTAGATAGTCCTCAAGAGCAGAGGAAATATATCATGAATAAGAACATTTTTGAAAGTGATAAATAGCACTGGATCTATGGGTCAGTATCAAAGAGCATTTGATGACCTGGGAGCTCCAGGACAGGTTGTCAGACAATCTGACTCCCAGGTAATCAAAGCAGCATACAGCTTCAAGGGGCACTGTCTCAACCTTTAGAACACCATTGCATGTTTTCTAAGGTCCATCAACCATTAAAAACTTTTGTTTAGCATTTAGCTCAAGGCTTCAGCAGTTACAAAAGCTCACAAATGTGTTCAGAAGCAACTTTGGACCCACTGAGGTCTTTGAGATGAGCAGAGAGTCATCTTGAAATAATGGAATTGGCACCTTCTTACCATTCAAAAAGGGAGAATCATTGTTACTGGCTTGAAGCTCCTAGACCACTCCATTTATATACAATGTGAATAAACTGTGTGCAAGAACACATCCTTGTCTTACCCCATGGGCAATAGGAACACGGTTGTTTAACTCTCCTCTGTTGACCGAACAGGCCTGGTTGTACGTCCCCTCATGCAGCCTAAGTAGAAGATTAATAAGAATAGCTGGTACCCCCATTTTAGCAAGCACCTCCTACAGTCTCTTGCGTGGACCAGATCGAAAGCTGCTCGGAGGTCCACAAATACAGCATATAATCTTTGCCTCCCCAATACAGCATACTTTCAGTAAAGGAGTATAAATCTAAATGCCTGGTCAGAAGTACTTGTTTTGGTATGAAAGCCACCCTGGAGATGTCAGGTAGGCTAGTCAGATTCCATTAATTTCAGTCCAGCTGAGCAACTTAGCAAGTATCTGCTTTGCAATTTTGTTTTGCAGGTTGTGAATTAGGCCTATGGGCCTGTAATTCAAAGGGCTACTTGCATTAGCCTTCTTAAACACTGGTAACATTTCAGCCCCCTTCCAGGAGTCTGGAATTTCCACGCCAGCCACAATGGCATTTGATATAATATAAATATAGGGGCCCGTACCAAAGGTTCAATCTTATGCAAGTCAGCTGGAATCCAGTCAGGACCAGGAGCCTTAGCCATTTTTAACTGACACACTGCAGCATAAGTGTCTTCTTGGGTAAAAAAATAAACCACTACAGTGTTTTTGGTTCTTTGGGTGACTGACTAGGGGTGTGAGTAACTCTATGGGTGAGTGACAGTATCTGAATGTCGGTATGGGTTTATGAGTGCATATATCAGAGGCTGTATTGATGAGTGACTGATAGTATGAGTGACCGTATCGGTGAGTGAGTAGATGTATGTGGACCTATGAATCAGTGAGTGGGTATGTACTAACTGGTATTGGTGTGCCTATGGTTTTGAGAATGGTAGTCTGCATTTTAGAGTGGGTGTATTCAAGGTTATATTAGCGTGTGAGGAGGTGCATCAGATATTAACCGGATGATGTAATAAGTACTGTCATTTGAGATGCCATCGTTGATCAGTGAGCGTACATATTATGAGAGTTCCACCTTCTCATGTGGAAGCAACTGCCCCGGAAGAGTTCTATAAGTGCTTGGGAGCTTGGAGCTGTTTTGTATAAAAACACTGCTAGAACCACCGCAAGAGTGCATGGAGGCACGGAGGTCTCCGTCAATGAAATTCGGAGATTGTCAAAATCTCTGGGAAAGGTAATTGGAACAATCCCTGTGGGTAGCTATTTGCGGATGAGAAGCTGCCTTGCGGTTTGGACGAGGGGCAAAGGAGACTTATAAGATGAACTATTGTGTGGAGCTGCAGATTGAAGGGGGATTTAGCCCATTCAGGGCAGAGGCGCATAAAAAAACTTTGATAATGCATGCAAGATGGTGCCAGGAATAGCATAGAGAATCACTAACCCTCCTCTCTTCTCTATAAACCGGAACTGACACGATGATTGAACACCACATAAAAGAGAGTCTGCGAGAAACCCGTCTTGTATCTGTACGAGCATTGAAAAAGGCAACCGCCGTAACACGTCTGCTCTTGGAATAAAATTCATGAAGTGTTACAGCAAAACAAATGATGAACGGTATGCTGACAATGCAAACATTCTCCCCCAGTCAAAAGATCTGGGTTAAATCCATCGTTCTTTTGCCCACTACGCCAACCCAGTTTGGACCCAGCCACATGCCAGATCTCTGTTCTGGGGTGAATGTATGACATTGTTCTGCATTCTGTCCATCAACTGTTGTTTTTGCATTTGTCACCCTGAGTGGGACGGGTATGCCCAGACGTGGGTCCCGTGCTCTCCATTCCACTGAAATCAAGCTATCCTGGCTGAAGAGGGATGAAACCCCGAAACCGGTCCTAGGATGCTTGTTTCCAGTCCAGGGACGACCTGGCTTGGCAGTTCGGGCTGGACTGTTCCCATGATCCACAGGGTCAATACTGATTTGCATATGGCTGGGTTCAAACTGGAATGGCATGGTGAGCAAAACAACGATGGATTTAGGCACAGATCTCTGTACTGGGGTGAATGTATGACATTGGTCTGCATTCTGTCCATCAACTGTTGTTTTTGCATAAAATTCATGAATCCTGAAACCCCGTGAGTGCTCATCTTTCTTTTGGAAGTCGGAACGTACAGATTATGAGAGTTCCACCCTTTCATGTGGAAGCACCTGCACAGGAAGAGTTCTATAAGTGCTTGGTGGAGCTTGGCGCTATATTTATATGTATTCACTACTGCCGGTCACCAGTAGGTAGTTCTAGTTAGGATAGTTAGGAGGACCTAGTTTCCATAGGAAAAGTGTTTTTGAATTGCTTAAATCTTTAAAGCCAGTTGATGAATCAACGCAAAATTTTCCCCCAAAAGTGCCATAGTAAGTCTTGTTGTGCATGTTTCAGGATGATCTGTTAAGTAGGGGCTGAGAAAGAAAGGGCTCAAATAAGTGTATTTTCCCATTTCAATTTCCATAGGGCATGTAGTTGAACCTACAGCCCGAACTGATGGACGGAATCACACCAAATTTGGCAGGTAGATGTTGTTATGTTGATTGTGCTTTTTGTTATTTGATGCAAATCCGTTCAGTAAATTTTGAGAAATGTAAAAAGGAAAAGTTAGTGATATCTGTGGTTTCGAAGCCTTCGCAAAAAAAGAGGAGCTCATGCAGGGAAAGGTACAGCTGTGATTGGCTACCAACACTTCAGCCAGGAAGTGCTGGTAGCCATCTTGGGACTCAGCTTCACTGATCCACCCCCCCCCAAAAAAAAAGTGAAAATATAGAAAAGGGCACATAGTAGAAATACCTGACCCCCAAGCCAAGGTCTTGGGGTCCCAAGCAAAAAAAGCATTTTTTAAACTTTTTACTGCGAGTCACAACAGGTTTGTGAAATCTCAGTAAAAATCTTTAAAAACACAAGCACAGGCTCGTGCACTTGTGTTTAAAAAAGCTCCCGGGTGGGCCAAGTCAAGAGGCATATGTAATAGCACCTCAGAACTCCAGTCACTGCCACCTCCCCGGGGCTATTTATTAAATAAGTTAGTGGTGGTCCGTATGGCCTCCCCCATAGTCCCAGGGACTTCAATCTCCCGGGGCTGTATGTTTACTGAAAGCATGGACCCCCCAACAGCCCCAGGGGCCGCAACCTCCCCAGGTCTTAAAACTTAGATTTTGCAGGGTCCACAAGGAACCCCCAGCCCCAAGGACTGCCACCTCCCTGGGGAAATGAATAATGGAAATGCAGGGGAGCCCACGCAGCCCCCTGCAGCTCTGGGGACTGCTACCTCCCCAGTGCTAAAAACATAAATAATACAGGGTACCGTGTGGACACCCTCCAGCCCCGGGGTGCACCACTTCCCTGGGGCAATGAATAATAGTAATGCACCCACTCGAAGCCCCAGGGACTGCCACCTCCCCTGGGCTAAAAAAATATAATGCAGGGGGTCCGTTGCAGACCCCTAGCCCCATGGAAAACCACCTCCACGGGGCTAAAGCGAAGATTGGCGGGGACTGCACTGCCCCCCTCCTGGAACCCTAGATGGCCCTGGGGACCACCAGACCCAGGGACGGCTCCTGCTATGTCATGGGGTGCCCATCACCAGAACATAACTGCTTGCTTTGACTTGGCGGGAGCATTACCGTTACTGCCAAGCCATAGCAAATGGTACTCTGCTTTGAGTAAGCAAGAGCATTTTACTCTTGCTTGCTTAAAGTGGAGCACAATTGCTTTGACAGAAAAGGAGCTGCATGCTAGCAGCTCCCTCTCTGTCAAAGTAATGCTGGCTCCGTCAGAAGGCAGGGAGCCAGCAGGAACTTTGGGGGACTTCATTCTACTCCAAGTTTCCCAACAATGTCTGTGGGTATCCTGGGTACCCACACTACAGGCCGGGCCTCGGTGGATGGGGTACCCAGGGCAGATATCGGCTCAGGTGGGGGGCCGCGTTGTACCCTCCCATAATCTTTTATTTAAATGGATAAAAGGGACCAGGGAGGAGGTATGTGGGACACCCTCCCCATTACAAAAAGGTCTAGCCCCGGGTATGGGGTCCCTGGGTGGCAAATCGGGTCAGGTAGGGGTCCATGCTGCTCTCCTCCCGTAAAATTAAAAATAAAAACAAATGTGGTACAGACAAGAAGCCGGAGGCCCACCCCTTTTTTGCACTACTCTGCAAATGCACCTCCAGGCGCAGTGCTGGTTGGGGAATGAAGTCCCCTTGGATGCTGAGGGTCCTTGAGGTCCAGGAACCTCTTCTGTTACCTCCAGGAAGTCCCAGACAACGGTATTGCTGAGAGGATTTGGAGGCCATGCCCCTTTTCTCCACCACTCTGCAAACGTGCCTCCTGGTGAAGTGCCGGTTGGGGAATGAAGTCCTCTTGGCTCTAGAAGATCTTTAATGGTGGGTGGAGCTCACGGAGTTGCACTCCTCAGAATTGTGCAGAGTCACCAAAAAACTCTTTGAGATTCCACGAAGTTCCGCGCACGAGCGGAGTCAAACAGGTGACATAGACCTTACCCCGATACAGGGAGTGGAGTGGGCTGTGGGAGAAAAGAGAGTCAGAAGGCAGCTTCTCCCTTCACAAATTGAACAAAGTATCATGCTGCGGCACAGGAGGGAAACCTTACCTCATTCTTCGTCCGAGTGCCATCGTCTCTCCCTTCAGTCTCAACTTTGGTTCCCTGAGTCCAGAAACCCAGACACTCACCCCCCCATCCCCCGGGGGTCTCCCTGGATTTACACCGCCGCGATACAACCCCAAGATGGGGGAGGGATTCTTTCTGTATGACAAGCTAACAGCCCCTGGCAGTAACTTCGCCATCTCCAATTCCTCTGAAAGCATAATCTGTCTCATCTGCTTTCATCTTCGCCGCTTGGAATTCCCATGCTTCACAAGACGAGGCCTCTCTCCTAATGCTTCCACCCTTGGACATCAGTATCTGCCAGAAACACTTTGCACACCTCTACCTTACCATCGCCCAGTATGAAGCCATCTGAAGGTCTGCTGGGCTATTTATTTTGAATTAGCATAAGGACTTTCGGGTCACACACAGAACCGGAGTCCTGACAGCGAGAACACCCAGACTGAGACCCCATCCTCTGCGGCTACATGAGCGACTTGGTGGTGGTCCTGTTGGCAGTTCCTCAGCAACGCCTTCGCACGGCCCACACGAATCCCGCACAGTCCACACGGTCCCATGGCAGCCTGGAAGGAAGGCCCTCCAGGAGGCTTCAGTGAGAGAGGAGTACAGGCAAGAGAGGCAAGTCTGAAATTGCTCGGCTGTCAGGAGCTAGAAAGACCATCAAGCACGTCGCCTCCAAGGGAAGGCTCCATACACCGAGATCATCTCCAACAGCTGTAGGTTTGTCATCTGCCAGAACCTGAACGCCTGCGAGATCTCCAGAGTGGACTCCACCACTGCTCCAGAGGCACCGATACTTGAACCTTGTAAATAGACTCCAACACCGCGAGACCAGGCCGGTCTGAAGTACATTGCCAAGGCAGACTAAAGCATCCTGAACATGCGGTCCAAAGACTCATTTGGTGCCAAGTGTTGTTTATTTGTTTTCTTGCAGGTTAGACTTTTGTTTGTTTCTTTTCATTAAAGTTTGGGAGGGATGTAGTGTCCGGCTGGAAACGTTCTAGTGTTTCACCGTGTTAAGCACACACTAACACCCACCCATCACAGGGGTCACCAGTCAGGGGCCAGGCGCATGTGCCCTGGGCCAGTTCCAGTTACCAAACATGCCGTGTCTGTGTCATTATTTATGCAGGATGTGGGCCTAGGGTCCAAGACATCACACTTGGTGCGATGGTATATTCAAAACAGTGTTTTTCATAATCAGATGCCAACTGGGGAGAGAAGTTGGCCTAAAGGCTATGGCGGTCGACCTCGAGTCTGGGGAACTGGGTCAAGTTTGCGCTATATAAATCTCTGTTTAAAAAAACTATTTATTTTGAGGTGCTATAATGACTTCTTGCGTCTTCTGACACTATAAGGCATTAACTACAGGAGAGGAGTCTTGGTCTCTCGAGGATTTATTGACCAGAGATCATTTGATAGTGGAATGAGTGAGTGTGCAGGAATCCTGCCTAAATACTAGTAACCTGGGTGAAATGTTGTTGCCCCCTCAAGTCATTTCCTGCATTTCGCATTACAATTGTTATGCACGATGAGTTTGCACAGCCATGCCGTCTATGTCTATGAGTAAATTGAGATTTTGTTTAGATGAAAATCCTGTCACAGGAACATGGGAACAAATTGAATAAACAGAATGCGAGTGGCTCTAATGTGTGTGTGCGTGGGTTCTGGGCTATCTCTTAGTGCAAAGCGCATGGACACGATTCATTATGACCTGAAAAAAGCGCAAAACGCTGAACCGTCATTTTGTGTAATAATGACAATTTGTATAATTGTTTGGGCGTTTCACATAATTTCCCCAAAATTAATAACTAGCTTTTTACTCAGACTACTTCGGGTAATTTATATAGTTGTTAAACCTCAGTTACTACTGGTTTTGGTAGCAGATGCCACAACTGTGTCTATTAACTAGGTGCTTTATGAGATGATAGACAATAATATTACTATTTGAACTTTGTAAAATGCTTGGTGGTCCCACAGTGTAAAAGAGAATTGTCTACGCTATAGGTAGGCTCATGCAACAGCATTCCATTTATTTGTGAACTGAACTGTGTCTCATAATTTAAACTTGACACTAGAGTTTCTTCATACAATATTGTGAGCGAACCTTTCAGAAATGATTACTTATCCTTATATAAGATCTACCTTTGGGCTCTGTAAAGTCCAGTTATTCCCTATGCCTGCTGTGTTATCGCCTAATTCTTCAGGGTCAGACTATAGCATGGAGTCACGACTAATGTAATCCATTTCCAGGAATGAATCAAGCGCCTACAGTTCTTTCATATTGGGATTTCCGCTCTCTGCAGCCTTTCTATTTGCTTTTATTAACAATAATACTAGGAGGGCTAGTTCTCGTCGCTGTCGTTACCATATACGTTAGGAAAAAAGAACACATTTAAGAAGATTGACATCTCAAGGTTACACACCCAAGCAGCTAAGTGAACAGGGAATCTCTGGTAAATAAATAGTAACAACATTTCAGCCTCATATTCATTCAGTCCTACCTACTGGGTGTTCAGTCAGAGTCCCGGGGATTATACCTTCCATTTATTTTGTTTTTTTGTGGTGTCGGATAGTTTACCAGTAAGTCTACTGAACACTGATTCCAATTCTCACCTCTGCAGCATCACTTTCATTTGGTTCTCGCCCTCTAAATTTGAGATGTAGGTCAGAGGCCTGGGGTCAAAATATGAGAAGTAGATTTAAAAAATGAACTTTCTACCCTGGCACAAATGCTATGAAGGCTTCCCAGAAGACCTAGTGAACAGATCTCTTCAGATTCCTGCTTAGTCAAAATACCTTAATCAGCTAGCTCAAGCATCTTTCAGAACAGCTGTGCCCCAACATTCCAAGATGATACTAAATTCACCCTATGGCTTCTGTATGACAATAGAAGGTTTCCTTCAGATACAAACACATGCAGTCTTTACACAGTCAAGACTCACACCCAATTTCACACATCCGAAGCATACACATTTAGGAACTGGTCCTAATGCACACTCCGACTAAAATGAAAATGAAGGGACACTTAAGCTAAAGCCCAATTTGACTCCGATCAAACAGTTTCACAACACAGATAGCTAGACTGTGTGACTTCTAGGCACAACATGTGGAAGACAAAATCTGCAAAACGTCTTTGATACAAATTGGTTTTTCTCCCCCTCCTTTCCTTTCAAATCAGCTTTAGTCTTCCCACGCAGCGTGACTATTCCTGCCGCCCATAGGGTCCTGGGGATTCCACTGATCCCTCATTATTTCAGAGTATACCTTTAACTCATGGTCTAGGAATTGCGAACATTGAGTATTGGCCCCATACACTTGTTCAGCCCCCTCATCATGTGTTCTCCTGTTTTGGGGGCCCTAAAATGACCCCAACAATCTTTTTGAAGAGGGCAGACAGGAAGTTTCTACCTCCAATCTTCCCCTGTACGCATGGAAGAAACCCACAAGACACCAGGGAGTTTTTTTTATAGCTATTAGAGGTGAGGTTGACCCCCCAGACATCAGGATGAATCCCCCCATTATTACCACAACAGTCTTTCTGCTCACCTGAGAGGGGCTGATACGTGTTCTTTACCTCCTTTTTCTGTGACATATAAAAAGGGAGTTGGAGGGTGTTTACCCACAATCTTCCCTAGGAGGACAGAAAAACTGTTGCAAGGTGCTCTGCAAAAGTTATCCACCCCATCACCTTTTTTGGGGGTAACATTTTTCCCCTCATGTCTAGTACCCATTCTGGCCCACGAGGGCAGATTTTGGGTAACCTCCCTGAATTCACTGCAAGAGGGCAAAAAGTCTGATAAATCTGTGGTAGTTCAACACAATGCCTGGGTGAGCCGTACTTACCCGATCCCATTTTTTATTATTATTTTTGGGAATATTTTTCTCCTGGTGGCTTGTGGTCATCTTGTCTCCCAGGGGAAGTCTTTGGGTAAATAAGAAAAGGGTGTGAGGCAGACGGTTTTTGCCAAAGAAGAAAAGCATCTAAGGGCAATTCACACAGACATCACACGTTCTTCCTCCCCAGAATAGGTGCAACAGTCTTTCTGCCCCCTTGAGGTGAATTGAGTGTGGTTACTTAAAATCTGCTACCCAGGGACTGAAAGGTAACTAAACACCAGTGATTTCAATATGGCACCAAAACAAATAAAAGGCTAGGGTGACCTACTCTGGTATACAGCAATTACTACTATTCCAGAATAGTCAATATATTATTTTGCCCCTCAGGGACTAAAGCATCCCCATCCCTATGGTAAGAGGGGAATTTTTGATTCTTTTGGATGTGTTTTTTTTATATATGGGTAGTAGAGTGAGCTAGATTGCAATATTGTTCTACTTCCATGCTGAATGGGTGCATTTTCGAGACTCGGGCCAGCTGCCACCTGGTGAAACCTACCAAACCAGGTATGTCTGAAAATTAAACACCTGGGGTCAGTCCAAGTTGGTGTGGCTCGTGTTGATCCCATGGCATTTTCCTACCCACAATGCCCAGCACATCTTTATCTTTAACTTTGACTAAAATGGCACATTTTCTTCGCATTTCTGTGCCGTAAACATCACAGAAATGCAGACACTACAAGGATCCACAAAATTCCTACTGCGCACTGTCCCCCCACTTGTCCTAATAAAAATGTTACCCCACTTGTGTGGCTGGGCCTACTTCCCCCAACAGACACAACTGAAACCTGGGTCAAGGAGAGTTGCCCATGATGGACTCCAATTCATCTTGGTCTAATGCTATTCTGTCACAAGCAATATGCCCAGCCTCACAAATGGGGCAGCATTTTGATCGGGATAAGTGGGGAAACACTGGGTGGTCAGAATTTTGTGGGTCCTGCAGATTCTGTAAATGTATGATGGAATTCAAAGAAAATGCCAGATTGTAGGCAAAATGTGAGGTTTGCAGGGCATCTTGGGTAAAAGAACATTGTAGAAACCATATTGATCAAGTTTACAGGAATATCTGGGCTTGGTAGGTTTCCCTTGGTATCCGCCGAGCCCTGGCCCAAAAACCACAGCTACCCCTAGTGCCAAATTGGGTCATTTTTGTGATATCCCACATTGTGTTTTGGATTCTTTCCAGTCCCTAGGCCTATCCACACAAGTGAGGTACCATGTTTATCAGGAGACTTGGTGGAAAGAAAGGTGGTAGGAAATTTGTGACTCTCTGCAGATTCAAGAACTTCCTATCACAAAAAAGTGAGAACAATTTGTTTTTTAGTCAAGGTTTAAGGTTGGCAAGAGCTTCTAGGTAAGACAACCTGATGAGAGCCATGCAAGTCACACCATCCTGGATTCCTCTGGGTATCTAGTTTTCAGAAATATGGAGGTTTGTTACACTTTGTTAAAATAGGGTTGCTTTTCTCAGTGGAAAAATATGATGTTGCCAGGTTACGGTTTGGGCCATTTCATGTCATTGGCACTAGGCCTACCCACACAAGTGAGGTAACATTTTTAACGTGAGATTTGGGGAATCACTAGATGATAGGAAATCTGTGGCTCCCCACAGATTCTACAACTTTCCACTTCAGAAATATTGGGAAAATGTGCTTTTTTAGTCAAAGTTTGAAGTTTGCAGTGGCTTCAGGGTAAGAAAACCTGGTGAGTCATGCAAGTCACTCCACCCTGCATTTCGCTGGGTGTCTGGTGTTCTAAAATGTGCAGGTTTGCTAGGTGTACCTAGGTGCCAGCTGATCTAGGGCAACACATTTACAGCTACCCACTTTGCAAAAAAGGGTCAGCTGCAGGTGGAAACATTTTATGTTTCCATGTTTTGTTCTGGGCCCTTTCCTGTTGTGGGCACTAGGCCTACCTACACAAATGAGGTAAAAGTTTTATTGGGAGACTTGGGGAACACTGGGTGGTAGTAAATCTGTGGCTCCCCACTGATTCCAGAATTTTCCACCACAGAAATGTGAGGAAAATGTGTGTTTTAGGTCAAAGTTTGAGGCTTGCAAGAGTTTCTGGGTTAGAAAATCTGGTGACTGTCATGATAGTCACCCCACTCTGAATTCCTCCGGGTGTCTATTTTTGAAAAATGTTCAGCTTTTCAGGGTTTCCCTACGTTTCAAAATCCACAGCTACCCACTTTGCAAAGGTCAGTGTTCAGTGGAAAAATGTGATGTCCAAGTTATGTTTTGAGGCCTTTCCTGTCACAGGAACTAGGTTTACCCACACAAGTGAGTTTCTATTTTTATTGGGAGACTTAGGGAAATACAAACAAATGAGTACAAAATGCGTTATTACCAATCGGATTTCCCTGCATTTGTGCCATCCAAATGTAAGCGGGCGTGTAAGACAGAAGACATTTTGAAAAATGCCCTCTGAATCACATGCTAGCATTGGTACCCACAAATTCAGAGATGAACAAATATCCAATGCTTCTAAACTCTGTATCTGGTGTACAATTCAGAAATACATTGTTTCCTTCATACTCTTTTTCAGTCTTTATATCTCACCGTATGAATTGTTGCATAGTCGGAGCACAATGAAAAATCATCGTAAGGTGCAACTCGATTGGTGGCTCTGGGTAGCTTTCGTTCTTGGAGTACTCACAAGTCCCATATATCTGTGTGCTTATAGGGGTCTAGAATACATAACAATATATAGTTTTTGTATATTTCCCATGGTGATAAGAAGTTACAGATGAAAACGTCCCAAATTGCATTTTTTTCCAATAGTTTTCAATTTGTTTTATTTGAGCAGTTTGTTTCTTTTGGAAAACCTTCAAGCATCTGCACAAATAATCCCTTGCTGAATTCAGACTTTAGTCTACTCTTCAAAATATATAGCTTTCTGGGAGCACCCATGGGTGTCAGACCAGTTTCCACCACAAACTGGGCATAGGTTGAAAGCACAAAAAAATAGGAAAAATGGGCCACCTCTTTGGAAAACACCAAAGCTGTGGTAAAAAGAGGTTTTATTTTTTGATTCAGCTCTGGATGTTACTGAAAGGTGGGACAATGGTGATTTTAGCACAGCAAACCTGTCATTGATGTCATTGTTAGGAAAAAACCGTATTTTTTGCAGAGCATTGTTTCTCAATTCAATTCAATTCACAAGCCCTTGGTAAGTTTCAAAATCCCCAGGATGTGGGGGAAAAAGGTTGCACATTTGGCGTGGATACCGTATATGGAAAAAATTGAGGCCTAAGGGCAACTGACCTCAAATTGTTAAAAGACAGCTTAACATTCTTAGGGGAAAAATGGCGAACAGCCAAATAGTTAGTCAGTGTGGGATACAATGTCATTCATATAGTATTTTAAAATAGCCTCATTTTAGTCATGCTTTCCTAAGGTCCTCTCCTTGATGGTCCAATACAGTGGAGTATTCTTCCCAGTGTTGCCTACCCAATACACAGTGGAGGCCGAGAATAACAACTCAATAGCAGTCACACAGAGACCAAAGACCACTCCCCAAAACTAGCTCAGAGTATTCAGACAGGCCAATATGAGAGAAGAGAGTGGACTGTATGGAGGAGGATCCAGTATTGACCTGAGGCAGAGTTATAACTGTGTGTATCACCCCGTATGCGCCATAGACATATTCAAGTTGCAGCTCTTCAGTCGGTTTACACAGACCCACAGATAATAAATCTTAGTTGTTTTGATGCCCACCACCTAGCATTCAGCCCAAACAAATGGAGCATCCACAGTTTTAAGTTTTGTATTGCATTACGTTGTGCTTCAGAGGTAAGTTTAAGTATCTCTTCAGTAATTTAGGTAGTGTTTTCCATACCTGTTAGGTGGATTTCATCATTAGGTCTAAGACTCTCATAGCATTATGAGGATCAATATCTAAGTCAGCCAGACCGCCACGCACAAACATCAAGATGACTTTTTTTTCTCCAGACATGCAGTGCTATATCCTGTGGGCAAAACACAGGCTAATTAATAAGATGTGGAAACCACGGACTACCTGATTGGGTTGTTGCCTACAATATGGATAATTCAAGCCTATACTTTAAACTATTCCATGCAGATGGCTTTATTGTTGAGAGAACATACCTGATTAAGTGACTGGGTACCAGCTTAGCCAGCATTCAAAAGACAAAGTGGAATGGAATGTATTTGCAATATTCATATATTTATCAATGTATCATATACATCATTTGCAGTCTCGACCACAATAGTAAATCTAAAGACGCCCATCTCAAAAGTCTGCTGATGCTTTCTGCAATAATGTTTTCATGATGTCTTGAACAGTATTAGTCACACATAGGTTAACTTGTATGCCTAAATATTTCATGTTCCTTGGGATCCAACAGAAGAGGTTAGAATCAATTACCTCCTCGCTTTTGTTGGTGGTGAGAGGTAAGACTTTGCTCTTACTCCAGTGAATGTGATGTCTGGAAAAGGATGGAACTTCAGAAATGATGGACATTACCACTCGAATTGACTAGGAGCAGTTACTATTTCTCCCTCTACTCCATCATTCTGACATATTACTACTACCAAGGATTCTAGAACCATCAGAAATAGAAGTAGGTCAAAGGCAAGCCTTGCCTGGTATTTTGCAAAATCAGAAATGGGTTAAAAACAGAACCCTCAAAATTTATCCTAGCCCCAGTTCTTCATAAAGGCACCATATGTTCAGCATGAACTGAGGCCCCATTTCCGCTCTCTCCATAGTGCAGCATCAATACTTCCTTTCCACGTGTTTCAAATAATTTCTCGGTTAAGGAAAGAGGGAGCACTTTTTTGGTCCTAATCACTGCAAACTGCTTTGGGATTTGTGAGAGGTTCCTCGTGTTATCTCCTGTAAGGTGCCCAGGTACAAACCTAAACTGAGAACAGTATATCAAGTCTGGAATCACTGTCTTACTCTTAAGTCTATTTTCTATCACTTTAGCTGGAGGGTCTGACTTAGACAATGCTGATGAATATTCAGTCCGTTCAAATATAGATTCTACCATATCCTATGGGATTTATATTTTGGCTGATGGAGTAACCAATTCGCCAAGATCTAAATCAGGCCCAAAGTCATTACATCTGTGCTTACGAAGGCTATAAGGAAATAGTTTCAACGTTGTAAGGGATATTTCCTGGTCTTAGAAATTTGCATTGTTACTGCCCTGTTGAATTCAGATTGTAAAGTTTCAGTGTGTTCTGCGTCCATAATCAATGCATTAAAGATCAGGAAGAGTCTATCCTTGTTGATTTTGACATCTCTTCACAGGATACTTGGATCTACTTGGATATATCATTCTGTTATACTTCTCTCTAGTTCCTTCCATGCGTCATCTGCAATAGAGGATGTCCTACTATTGGTTCTGAATATTTCGCTAGGGTCTGAGTATCATGGTGCATGGAGTCACCTAGGTATATGAAAAATGGGACAACCTACATAGTGATGTCTAATGGCTGTGTATGTAAGGTGTTACTCTCCAACATGATTGGTGTAATAGCGGGCGCTGATTTTGTTAGGCACAACCCATGTAACCAGTAAGTGGCCAGTCTTCCTACCATGCTAGTAGTTTAGCCTTCTACTCTCTGTTTATGAGTATTCTGCTTGTACTGTGAAAAAGGTATTGAAAATATCTAGCCAAGGGTCAGTCACTCTGTAAAGAATCACTTCAGGTAGAGTTGTATTTTAATGTTAGGGTTTTTGCGTTTGCCTCTGGGGATATTTGTTTATCCCTATTTTGTTTCTTTCACAGAGCAGAGTTTTGTATCTGATTCCATACTCCTGTTTTGAGAATTTCCCTGCCACCCATAGGACTTTGCATTAAGGTGACTGACCCTTCATTGGCTCATAAAAATTCTGCAAGGTGTGTTTGTGTCATCCATATTCTTGCTTAAGTTTGTGAAATTCAGGTTTGTGTAGTAACTCCTTTCACTACATGTACCGGAATTCTGAATTTTATGGCAATCTTCACAACCCTGCTAATCCAGCTGAAATTTACAGGGGGGGAGGGGATATCTTGAAAATACAGGGACTTGCCGATTTGTGTGTGGATAGCATAAAAACCACATGTAATACCCCATTTCACAGGGATGAACTCAAAACAGGCAAAAGTTATTGCAGCTGTTAGATTCCAGGGTATCGAATTTTAGCAGATTTCATAATTGTAGAATCCAGAGCTCGTCTACTCATAATAAGGGCCTAAGTAGTCGTACTCCAAAACTTCATAGAAAGGTACTACTATGACACCTAAAGAAAGCTTCAAGACTTTGGGTGCATGATCAGAAATGCCACCCTCTAACAGAAAACAAGATGTCTGGCAACATTGCAAAGGATTGCAAAAAAATGTGTACCATGCATGCGGGAAATGACACAATAATCACCACGTCTACAGGTGTATGATCACTTATTGTATCATTAAGGTCACCTCTGTCTTTGCTACTGCTAAAATTTGGCCTCCCTGATCTGGTCATCACAGAAACTCTACTGTTAAGTTTTAATACCACTCATCTCTATTTTAGTTCTGCTGTGTTCAGTTAGCATTCGGAATTTGGGGCCAGGGGGATGTGTCTCCCATAAGAAGACTATAGGTGTGTTGATGCTATCTATGGCAAAGATTATATTACCTTTAATGTTAGACCATTCCCAATGAGTGACAGTACAATAAGATCTTTGAATTTATATCATATCCAATCTTGTCGACTTTTCTGAACTAGAGGAAGAGTAGCTAAATACACAAAGTTATATATGTGAAATAGTTTGATATTTTTTATTAGGAAGTGGTTAATAGGTTGACCCTCATCTATAGTGGGGTGCAGCAAGACATAAGGGGAAAAGAGTGGTTAAGTGACATTCTTAGCATACAGGGAGGCTGGCCAACTGTTTTACCTATATTCAACTCTGGGTCTCGGTGATGATAGATGGTCTTACCCAAAAGATGAGATGTTTAAATCACTAAATATTTTAACTCTCAGATACAGTGGCGTAGGTAATGTGGCACTCCAGCAGGTTAAACTGAAAGAGTTCTGATACCGGACTTGATGGGTTGGTGAACCGTGTCCCACTTAGAGGTCATTGATTTGTTTATGGGCCTCCTCTGGTTGCAGGTGTGCAGACAAAACTCTCATAAATAACACTCTTTTGGAAGACCATAAAAAATTGACTGGCTTGTGCAATGAAGGCAACAGAGAATGAAAAATAAAAAATAAATGGATCATAGAGAGAGAGAAAAAAAAGGAAAAAGCGGGCAAGATAAAACACAAGAAAACAAATTAAGGGTGAGAGAGAAGAGATGGATTGATAGAAAGGGAAAAGAACAGGAGCGGGAATGAAGGATGACAAAAATAGAGGAAATATGAAGGGTAAGGAGAAAAATGGTGGAAAGCAAGACGGAAGTGTTAAAGAATGAATGGGTGGAAGGGTGAAATGATGAATAGATTGAAGAATAAAAGATCAGATGGAAGAGTGAAAAGATCGACAGGCAAAAGTGTGAATGGGTAGCTGGAAAAGAATGGATGGGTGAATATATGGATGAATGGATAGATGGATGGACGGATATATTAAAGGTTGATGGCTTCAAAGATGGATGGATTGCTTCATTGATGGATGAATGGGTGGATGGATAATGCATGGTTGGTTTGGGTGTGGGTGGTTGTATAGAAAGGTGAAGGTGTGGACACATGAATGAATAGATGGAATGTAAATGGATGGATGAATAAATGGAAGGGACAATGGATGGTGAAAGGAACTCTTCTAAGGGAGATCTGGCTTGCTCACAATGTGTGCTCATTGTGATTATGGATGTGTTTCGAGTACAGGGGTAAGTTAATTTCCTGGCTACTCCCTAGTTAAGACATCAGACTTCTGTGAACCATGGGAGATCTCTCATAAGTATAATAGTCAGAAATGTGGAGGCGCCGGGAAAGGGGGAGAGGATATGGTGTAATGTCCAGAGCTGCTGACTATGGAACTGGGGACCCAGATTCGAGGCTCAATGTCAGCTCAACATCCTGTGATTCTGGGCAAATCACTCAATCTCCCCCTGCCTACCAAACATAAATGTGTCCTTGTGTAATGTAGCTGGTGCTCATGTACAGCAGCAACAAAAATAAAAGACCAAAGCTGAGCCTTAAGGGTACATTTACTACATTAGGGAATAGGCAGGATGGCCAATTACAGTCACTGTCCTTTTGTGTTTTCCTGATTTGGTCTAGAGGGGGTGCAGCTAATACTCCATTGCTCACTTCACTGTCATACATGGATCAGTAAACCTTACTTGAGTTGGGATTTTGTTATGAATCTGTTCTCCACTGCAATATGCACTCAATAAGGATATTAAAAAATAGGAACCAAGGACTGTGTTCCTGGGGCTATATTACAGAAAGTGCCTTGGGGGCCCAAAGGCATGTGTTCTCACTTTGTGCAGCCTCAGAGCGCTTTGGTATTGGGGAAAGGGCTTCAGACGCTTATGCATCCCCTTCTGTAATACTGATCACGCTAGCTCCAGCGCTTTCTCAACAGGTCATTCCCTCATTTGCATGGCTGTGTGGTCCTATGCAAATGAAGCAATCCATTTGCCTCTGCATGTGCGCCCTATTATGGACACGGGAGCCAAGGCAAAGAAGCTGTCAGGAAGGGCACTGAAAGTGTGCCACAAAAAGGAGGTGTACTGTCAGTGCAGCCCCTGATGGCAGCATTCTAGGGGGGGGGGGGAAGATTTCATGGCCCCTTAGACATCCCCTTGTGGGCGGGTGCACGCGCACCCCAGCTACCTGCAAAGGGATCTCTAATCCGTCCTGTGAAACGCAGCGTGACTTTGAAGCAGCCACTCCATATTTCACTTGAATGTGCTGCCCCAAGAGCAGTGCTGGTTTGTGGCTGCCCTGAGGTCAGTGCATTCTGTGTAGTAGGATGCACTTTCCCTGTTTGCGGATGGCACACCTATTTAAAGGTGCACCATGGTGCGAACAGGAAAAGTGAGCCTTATGTATGATAAAGGCCCTAGAGAGTTGATCTTAAGCCTCTGAGATCTGATGATAGAAAACACTTTTAGCTTTTGTTGGTGGTTTAAGTCAATGCAATCAGGGCTTTTCAAGTGCTTTAAAAAGAATAATAAGTATGAAACACAGTCATTCATAAAGGCAGAAGTTCTGCAATAAATTCGCATACTCATTTATTTATTCTGTTGTACTATTCAACACCATGTGCTCCTGTAATACCTCTGGTCCACCCAGGTATTCATTACCTAACAAGGGCAATAATTGAAAGTGCTAGTTTCATCAAAAAAAGGTTATCCAGTAAGCACCAGTCAGTTTTTACTGGATACCCATTTTATCAGAAAATGACCGTAGCACCAGCGGTTGTTGCTAGTGAATCACACAGCATATAAAGGCATTTCAGCAGCATGTAAATCTAGCATTTATTAGCCTTTTCAGGCAAGATTATGGCTGAGTGCTTGTTTTGGAAAGTGTATTCCGTAAAAACAGGCTTTATATTTGATTTGAGAAACCTTACTTTCTGGCTTCTGTTTCATTTTTGTCCTGAAGCAATGCACATTGTGCATGCTCACAGATTTGCTCTTGTCATCATCCATTATAAGAATGCTCTTTACTGTTCCCAGTTCATTTGGACATTTCAGTCATTCATACATCACTCACAATGCTTACAAGATCTGCAGATGCATGGCAATCTGCCCGCTGTAAACAGAACTTGGAGGAGATATCCGGGTGGAATTAAACTGGTTACTGTGGTAACCAGTGTTCCAGGAGATGTAAGAAATATGCGAGAACAAGAAGGGGCAAGTAGATGGTCAGTGGCGGAGGAATGAAATGCAGCGCTTTGTAAGCAATGGCAGTGTGCTGCTGTTTCTACTGTGTTTTGCAGTTGGAATGGGAGAAAATGGCAGGCAGGACAGATGCTAATGTGAAGCCGGGGAAACATCCAAAGGCTCCATTAGCATTTGAACTCTACCAGGGTGGTGATCCTTCTCAGCTGGCTGTAGTCATGAATATTGAGTACAAAACTATCAAAATTGAGTGAACCCTACAATTATAATAAAACACAAACGTCAATTAGAAAATATTATTCCACAAAAATATCAAAAGTGAAAAAATATCTAATGCAGGAATATTAATTAGAGTAATATTGAGTTCTAAAATTAACAGTAGCACATACAAAAATATCAAAAGCCACTATATGGTGTGAGTAAATACCAGTTACATAATTTAATAATATTAAATGTATGTAACTAAAATTATATTTTTTTTAAATGCCATTCTTTAAAAAAAAAGATTTTACAATAATTAAAAGAAATTAATTTTGGATGCATTCTTTAAAAATATGTGTTTTAAAACACAAATATTCAAAAATATTATATATTTCCTTCCTCAGAAAATAGATTTAAACAATATAAACCAATTAACAAAATTAAATCATTTTTGTATGTATGTGCTCATCTAAAATTAAATATCATCACATTGTTTAATTTTAAAAACATAAAATTATTTTTTAGAAAGACACAAAAATGTGAAGCCATTCCTTAAAAAGTAAACGCACTTTAATAAAATACTATATACGCAAACACATATTCGAAATTAACAAAAGGTTATTATTTATCAAAATATTTTACACAATACTTAAATAATTAATGACAAAAATAACACATTGTAAAACTCAAATAATTGATCTAAAGTAGACTGAAAGCAATGTGGAATATAGAATCATTCACTAAATTATAAAAACACACATAAAAATTTAATTTTACTTGTGGGGATTTCATGCACTATTCTAACATTAAAAAACAAATATTGTAGAAAATTCATTTATTTAGTTGTGTGTTACGCCTCTACTCACTGCCCTGTTGTGTAACTCCATGATGGAATGATTGGGCCCTCAAGACCGAGAGTTATATGATTGTCAAATGGTAAGGATGCTGAGAGATAGTACAGCAGATAGAGGGTGGTTGGGGCGATCTCTTGCCCAACTGTGGTAGCTATCTGTTAGGCTGCATTTCTACTTAAAATAAGAGAAACTTGCTCTTGCCTGTCAGCTTCCTGATAAGTCTCTGCCACTTTAACACTGCAAAAAGTGACTTACATGCCGCTGTCTTGGCTGCATTATGGACAGTGCGACTTATTCTGGTGAGTGCTGTTCTGCCACTAATCAGTTTTGCGGTCAAGAATAATACCACATCTGTGTTTTTCGGACGATGGGCAACTACCATTACTATTTGCAAACCACTGCTGGATTGGAATGATCTACTGCTAAAATTCCACTATGCCACCTTCTTTACCACTGCACCTTTGATGTCATCACATGCACGCATGGGCTCTATCTTGTCTAATCATGGAAGGCTTGATCTCCATACATCTTCATGCATTTTCAAGTATTCTTTTCACATTCTTTAATGTTGTGTTTTGACTATTAGCATAATAGCAATGCACATTACAAAGAAAGAAAGTGACGGGCAATATTAACATTATTTTTACTGCTTAAAAAATAATTAAAACGAGTAACAGAGCAGCAAAGTCTTTGGTCATCACAGTCCTGTAGTAACGTTTTGGAAAAAAAGAATACATGTATCATAACATTTGACTACTTGCCTTACATTATCTAAAATATTCCTCAGAAAATCAATTTTCCTTTTGTCAACTCATCATGTAGGCAATTCATCCTCCACCCAGCGGTGGCCCCACCGTTATGGCGGAGGAGCATCACACCGTCTCCTGCCAGCGTAGAAGGCACACACATTCATAAAATGGTAAGAAATACCATATTATTATGTGTGGCAGGCTAAGCGCTTCAGCGAGAGGGTAGGGGGCGGGGCTGATTACTGCAATTTTAGTTACATCAGCCCCCTGCCAGTGCCCATGAAAGATTGTCCGGCTGTCTACAGCTGGCCAATCTGTCATGCGCACTTCAAAGCCTGCAATCTCAGGACTGAAAAATCAGGCTAGGGAATTGCTGCTGCAGGCCCTCAGCCTCAAAATGAGCACTGGGTTAGCTTTCTCCAACCAACAGGTTGGATTCGCATGACACAAGGAAGGAAGTCCCCCTGCCTTTCTGCCCAGTCTGAGGAGAGCGCCCGAACGAGAGATGGCAACCAGAGCCTGTGGCCAGCAACATACATATGGTGAGTTTTTTTGCCATTGCGCTTCAGCACATTTTTATGTTGCTGCCCACTACTGCCTCCACCACCTTTCCTACAATCACCAGGACAGCCACATTGTCATGTAAAATGTGGTTCAGAGTTTTTAATGGTTTCCTCAAAGCCATCTATGGATAATAATTGCAACTAGATAGGAGAAGATGACTTTAGGAACATTCATTGGGTATGAAAGAGCAATGCGTTTTCCGTACATCTACTAGCATGTATTCCAGATGATGATGATGATGAAGTGAGCGAAGAATATGAAGAAGATGTCAAGAGAGTGGATAGATACCTATGCAAGCCAACCAACCTAGTAGTTAGGAGGCACAAATTATTTTCCGGAGAATAAACTGCCACAGAAACTGTTGACATATATGAGGTCCCATTGAAAGTATTGGCATCTAAATGTGAGTTTGGAAATTTTACTGATCAGCTTATTAGGGATCAAAATGTTAGAACAAGAAAATACAAAAGAGACTGTTAAAAATGTAAGACACCATAGACATAGCCAACAATATACAGGATCTTAAGTAGTCAGCTAAAGTACTTAACAAAGATATTGTATGCACTATTAGGAGGAACAAAGCTATTGCTGGCAAACCATGCAAAGAAAAGGATTGAGAGTACAAATAATCCTGGGTATCATTGCCAGTCAAAAGTCCATGTTGCTTCCTTTAAACAATGCTCAGCCTTGGGGGAACCAATATGGTGATAAATGGAATTCTGACAGAGTGTGCAAAAAGGGTTTAGAGGAGGGCATATTGAATACAGTGATTGATGGTGATGAACATGAATTAACCATTAACTTGGATAATTCAGTCATGAGTGTGAGGGTGCATGAACATGATGTTCCAAAATGTAAAGATCCTATTGAAGACTTTCTAGTAGAAAAAGTAACAATACTATTATTGACCAATGCTGGGTCACAAATTACAATTATTTGTGAATGCACTTTTGAGAAAAGTGACCTACAAAAAATTATTATGTACTCCAGACATCAATCTCCAAGATTACAATGGTACTTGAATAGATTTAGAAGGATATTTTAACAGTGTAGTGAGACTCAAGGAATGAGAAGTACTAGGGAAAGTACATGATTTTAGTTCTGGTCCTGGCATCCTCAGCTGGCACCATTAAAGGTGTTTAGGACTTATCCTTAGACCAGATTGTGCCCAACCAATTCTATGGGTTTATGATATGAAGAAGGATGAGGAGTCAGCAGATCTCCAGAGAATATTGGATAAGAATCCCAACATTTTTCTAAAAGAAACATGGGAAACTGAAGGTTTCAAGCATGTTATATGACTGAAAGAGGGAAGTAATTGTATGAAATATAAATTGAGATCGGTGCCTATGAGCGTCAGAGAAACTTTGAAATAACGTCTTGATCAGTAGTCCACTGAAGGTATGAATGAACCAGCAGTATTCTCATTATGGTTATCACCCAAATTGATTGTACGGAAGAAGAATGATGAATGAAGTAATGTGCCTTTACCTTAGAGGCTTGAACAAAGTTATAATGATGTAAGGTCATCAGCTATCCAAGGTCAATGAAATGATTGTCACTGTAGCTTGAGCAAAAATCTTCTCTAAACTTGGAATGCATTCTGCATACCATCAAGTGGATTTGGCAAGGAAATCCAGGCACCTCACTGCCTTTGTGACACCTAGTTGAGTATTACTACACTGTAGAGTGCCTTTTGGGCTTGCCTCAGCCACTTCAGCATTTCAGCGTGTTATTAGAGAGGTTTTCGAGGCACTCTCTTGTGTCCAGATATTCCAGGATGATATACTGGTTTATGATAAATACTCGGTTGACTACAGGACTGAACCACGTGCTTCTAGCTCTCAGATGTAAAGGTTTGAGTCTGAGAAAAGATCCATGTGAATTTGGTGTACGTGAAGTGGAGTACCTTGAACATTTTATTATGGTGAAAGGTATTGCCCCACAACCAGGTTTATTAAACGCCATTGCAGAAGGATCAATTCCCAAGGACTGTAAACAATATATAGCATTTTAGGGATATAGGAGTTTTATGCAAAGTGTATTGAGATCTTTGCAACCAAAGCAGAACTGCGTTACTCTTTGCCAAAGAACAATGTAAAGTTTGTATGGGAAAAAGTGGAAGACTTGTTAAAAAAAGAACTGCCCAATGCTCCACTTTAATGTCTGCACTCTCCTGGTAAGTTACCATGTATCACTATGGACACCAGTGGAGTAGGGGCTGTGCCATCTTAGGCCAAAGGTGAAAATGAATTGTTATTGCATTTTCTTCCCGCTACCTCAGAGCACGGGAGACGTCATACTCTGTCATTGAATAGAAGATGCTCGCTGGCACATGGGCAGAGGAAGGTTTTAAGGCACATGTTTGTGTACCAAATCTTTATTACGTACTGATTATAAGCTTTTGGTTCCAATCCTAAATGGGACGAATGTTCACCCAACCAAGGTTACTGCTACACTGGTTAGATTAAATGTCAAGCTTAAAGAACATAATTTTGGTGTAGAGTACATTCCGTGCAGTAGAAATTAGAATGCTGATTGCCAATATAGGCCACTGCAAACACACTATATTTTGAATCAAGTGAAGGATCATCAGCAGGATGTTGACTGTTTGGTAGCATGGGATGGGAACAAAATGTGTAGATGGAGAGATCTGAGAAAACTTCGGGTAAATGGTCCTTGCTTTAAAAAAAAGCAATTGTGTAGTCCATAAAAGGGTGGCTTAGAGAAGGCACATTTTCAACTGAGTTGCACTCTTACGCCAAGTGCAGGCTGAATTGAGTGTGGATTGTTATTCAGCAGTGATAAATGTATTCCTTCCTGTTTCATCAAAAACACATTATTAGATATTAGTCAACAAGGACAATTAAGACTGACACTTAACAAGATGAAGTTAAGAGAGACTAATTGGTGGTCAGGGATGGCCAAGAATGTCAAAGGAAGAGTGAAATGGGAGATGTGTAGCTTGAGCACAAAATAATAATGGCCTAAAGAGCAGCACTCCAACTGTTGGTGAAATTACTATTCCTGCAAACGTTTAGGAAACAATGAGCAATGATTATCTTGGTCCATTTAATATTCTTCTAGTTGCCAAAGGTTTTCCATTGTTTTGGTTGAGAGTGTGTCCAAATAGTTGCAAGTGAAATTTATGCGTGAGCCTAATATCAAATGTGTTAAATTCTGGACTGATATTTTTTAGATGGAAAATCTGAACTAGTATAAAATTAGGATGTGAAATTTATATTGAAGAAAATAAAGAAATATTTGAAAGGAGCAATGATTAAATATAAAAGATGCAGCTTTTATCATCCACTCGCCAATGGGCAAGTGGAGAGAGCAAACAGAATGATTACTGAGTGAGTCAGCAGAGCAATCATTGAGGTGTTGATGTAGGAGATGTGATTTGAGCCATGTTGTGGGCATATAATAATACCCCATAGTTAGTGTTACTGAAGCATTGCCTTTCAAAGATCAGAGGGGCAGAGTTTGCTCATGACCTATTACAGCATGAGTCATGTGGAGAAAGTTGGGGGTATATTATCAAGCACGGCATTAAAATTATCGGAGAAAACTGCCGCAAAAGCGGCGATAATGGGCTTGATAATATGCCGCAGAGAATTCCAATAGAAGCCCATGTTGACATCAGAACATGGGCTTCTATTGGAATTCTCAAGGGCATTTTCGCAGCTTTAGCAGCAGTTTTCTGCCGCTAAAGTGGCAATAATTATAACGCCATTTCTTTATAATATGCCCCTTGGATCTGCTCTTGAAAGCATTTCACAGGTTAGATTGGTTAAAAGTGCTTGTGCCAAAATCCACTTACGTCAGGGGAGGAACAAAGGAAGATATAAAGAGGTAAAGAGAACTGGGTCTACATTAGGTGAACCAAATGAAAAGCCGTGAAGAGTAAAGGGAGATTCAGTGCTCCTCATGAAGTAGAGAAAATTAGTGAAGATGGCTGCGCTGTAAAAATGTCCAATGGGCAGTGGTGGGAATTTGCATGTGTGGTGAGTGTGTCTACTGACTTTAGTTCTGGATTAGCAAACTCTCCTTTTGCAGTTGGCAAATGTTGTAGTGGAAATTTTAAATAATAGACTCTACTGGTGCTACTCTAAATAGCAATAGAAAATCCAATCTTTTGGTCAGACTTAAAGACCATTTTGTTAGTTATTTGGTTCCAATTTTATTATTAATCTATATTATTTCTATTCAATTTTTCACATTATCTCTTGTTTTTAATTGCTACATTTTCTTGCACATATGTATCCTTTCCTTTGTTTGTTTTCCTAGTTGTTGTTGATAAAAAGAGGGACATGTGTTATGTCTTTGCTCTCTGCCTTATTGCCTTGCATCGTGATAGCACTCTTGGGCTCTCAAGACCGGCGTCCTATGACTCTTGAACGGTGAGGATGCTATGAGGCAGAAGTGCAGAGAGAGGATAGTTGGAAAGTTCTCTTCTCCCCAATTGTGGAGGCTGCCTGTTATGCAGTACTTCTACTTAAAATAAAAATAGTTTTGCTATTGTATGCCAGCCTATTGATGATTCCGACACCACTTTAATATTGGCTCTGATTTACTCTTCTAATACCAGTCAAACTAGCACTGGGGAGATTACATCCATTTGGAGGGTTGGATTTACTATTCTAATTCCAGTCCAAATAAATACGGGGAAAGTTAATCTATTTTGAGGAGTCAGATTTACTATTCTAAATCAAATCCAACTAACATTGGAGAAAATGTCAGTATAAAGTACAGGGTCCAATTTACAATTATAACTCCAATCCAACTAACATTGGGGAAAGTGCATATATTTGGGAGAGCTGGGGGGCACATTTACTATTTAAACTCCAGTGCGAAAAACATTGGGGTAACTGTATATAATTGGGGTGAATATATATTTATAATTCCTGAGGTATGTGGACATATTTAGGGGGACATATGTACTATTCTAATTCCATTCCGAACATCGAGGTAAGTTCATCCAATTGTGGGTAAGGGGGCACATTTACTGTCCCAAAAAATTGGGCTAAATGCATATAATTTGAAAGAGGCACATTTAATAATTCCAAGAAAGATTGGGTTAAGTACATATAATTGGGGTATCACCATTAATGATAAAATCAAATTTCCCCAAATCCTACTTATTTACAGCATGTTTTAAAAAATATGCTTTAAAAATTCAAAATCCAATCCAGCGTGCATTGTTAATTTTAAGGTAATTTTAGTGTCTAGCTTACTTGTTTAAAAATATATTAAATATTCCTACAACTATTTTCATATTTCTTTATTATTATTACACTTCTTTACAATTTCTAAAATTGACATCAATTCAAAATAAAAACTAAAAAGTGCTAATATTATAAAATAGTAACATGTTTTGGCAAATATAATAAAAAATATTTCAATATTTTAATTTATTTTACCATTAATGTTCTCAAATATCTTTAGATCTATTTTTATTCAAATAATCTAATGGCTCATTATTACTTTATTTTATTTAAACATGACCAACTCTATCCCCCCTAAAGTTCACAACCGTTTAAATAAAACAATATTGCAAATTGATACAATCAATATTTTATTAAAAACATAATAGTTAATATGAATATTTATTAAAACATCAAAAGCAAACTAAATATATTTTTATAAAACAATACCCATCTAATATCATGAATCATGATAAAACCGAACATACCCAAAAAATAAAAACAGAATTTTTGTTTTATGAATAACAATTTAACTTTAACATAAAACAAACTAAATGCTATACAATAATAAATAACTCAATACTTAACTAATCAATTTTAACTTTGATTCTGGTTTTTAAAAAAACAACAAGTTTACCCTTGACATTCACTACTTTGATATGTATGTAATCCCGATATTATAAAGTCAATATTAAGCACCATTTATATTCTGCCGTTGAAATTCAGGGTCTGCAGCTTCTCATGTCTGCAAAGTCATAAAGACAGGACAGGCATGCTGGACTTATTTAGGGGGAAGCAGCTACTGCTGAAATGCTGTTCACGTGCGGGTCCTGGGCGGGGAAATGATACAAATCACCCTGAGGTCCAGGGCGACAACTAAGCACATTAGGGCCATTGTGTTTTGCTTCCTCATATTGTTTGCTTTTGCTCAAATAGACTGGAGTGGGAGGTCTGCCAGCCTGCCAGGTCATCTGCAGCTATGGAATCTGCTCTCCTGGTGGACAAGTTCCTGCTGCACTATGAGATCCCACTCTGCCTGGTCATGCTCTCACTGCCTTCAGAGTGATCACCATCTCAGTGAGTCTCACTTAGAGTCTGGTTGATGACTCAACTCAGCAGCAGGTCAGTGGAGGCTATGGTCTATGGTCTCTGCTCTCCTGGAGGAGAAACATCTGCCCCATTATGAGATCTCGGCCTGCCTAGCCAAATCTCATTGCCATCAGAGCAGCCTCTGCTTTTGTGGGGTCCCTTAGAGCCGGTAGAGTGACCTAATGACCTTCAAGTAAGCTGATGCTATGCTCTTTTCTACTCCTGCCCTATTGAGAGAGTCATGCCTGCATAGTACAGATTTCATTGCATTCAGAACAACTGCCAGTGCTGAAGTTGTTCGGAAGGCAAATGAGTTTGCCCAATGTGCACTACATTTTTCTTTTGGCCTAAGCAGCAAACAGTTTTTTTAAATCAGTGGCAATTGCATAAATGGTTTTACGTCCTTGCACAATAGAGACATTGTTTAACATCCCTTTATGGGTTACCATGACTAGCACCATGGTCCCAGCTATGTCAATCGAATGACAGTCACCCTGCCCTGAAAAGGGCGAGGCGATCATAACTATTACTTGACAACAGTGGTGTGGACAGGCAATAAGGTCAAGGTTTCCACTAGTGGAACCAGATCAGGGTGTTCACCCTCTTTGGTAAACCCTAAATTACCCCCATATGTCACTTGGGGAATGACTAAAGAGAAATACTCTGTGTTTGCGGAGTGACACATGCAAGCTTGTTCAGTACCCCGTTAGAGTGATACAACTCTGGGCATAGCTTCTGGTGGTCAAAACACACAACAAAGAGGTGCCAAGTTTAATTTGAATTTATGGCAGCACTACTAAATGAAATTACTACTGATATTCTTGGATGTACTGTGCTTCACAACCTGGATGCATCTCAAATGAACCATTAATTAGTAAGCCATATGCCTATTCGTTTTTTTTGCAGGTCTACATTACTCTTGTGGTACTAAACAGTGCAGCAGTTGTGTTATCTGTTATCATTTAATCTTTCCACCTTCTCACAATGGCAATTTAAAAGACCATTTGTTTTTAAAATAGTAATTGATGTATTATTCTCAGAATTGCTTTCAGAAATCAAATGACTATGTAGTATAGATACCACGTCAACGTGCACGTCAACATAAGGATACATGTTTTACAAATATGTAGCGCAATCACAAAAACCCAGAGATAAATGACCATGCTGTCTGCTTTTTATGTGTTTTCCCCGTTTGTCTTGTAGGAGTCCTCCTAATCATGCACTTGGTCATTTGCTTATTGAGACCTCAGGCCATGCATCATTATTTGCTCACAATAATTGGTGCATTTAAGTACATTATCATGTAACAATGTGTGTGACTTTATTGCACATAGGCATATTGACTTCAGGCTTTACAGTTACCATGCAAGTGATTCTCACATACTTCTTCCCACCTGACATCATTAGTCACAGAGATGATTTTTCCTGAATTACCAGATTGGATGATATCAATCGATTGTTCACAGTCCTCTCTATTAGAGAGCGAGACATTGATTTCAGGATGTGCAGACCACTGCACAATTCTTCATGCAACTGCACAAGGGCTGCTGTCTGATTACAATTTAGATACAGAAACATAATTCATAATTCAATTTAGATACAGAAACATAATTCCTGTCAAGGGCCTGTTTGTCTCAGAGACAAACAGGCCCTTGACAGGAAAATAAACAAAGTTCCGGTACTCATGTGTGGAGACTAAATCTAAAAACTAAACCTTCAATACATGGCAAACCTTTGATATTAAGATTAGGCATTTACTAATTCCAAAATATGTACCATGTAAGATGCTGTCTGTCCTAATAATTTTCACAACCTATACTCTTTTATGTGCTGCAATGGTGCTGATATCTGCAATAATCGTTTACTTTTATTCTACATTAAAATTGGCTTTCAATATATGGATATAAATAACAATAGAGATTTTTTGTGTATGCAGACTTTGGGTAAATATTTGCCAAACCGCTCACCAATAAATCAAACTGCCTGGCTATTTCTGGCAGGTTCCCAATGCACCAAACACACATTTTCTCCATGTAAGTTGAGAAATGTATGTGTGCCATAGCTTTTCTGTTCTCGCTGCTCAAGTAGGTTAGTTGGAAACACTTGTGCTTGTCTGAGGGCCATGGTAGATCTTACCTGGTTGTGATCATTGGTCGTCTATGGCCATGTAACATGTTTGTGAGTCTAAATGCTGAATTAGCCACTGGAAGAGATGTACAATGCATATAGCGTCGTGTCTTGAATTATTTCTATGCAGGTGTGTGTTTTTACACTAGACTTCCACAGCCCGAAGGACAATAAATATAGATAGAAAGTAAATATTTAATCAATTTTAGCTTGCGGAATTAACAACAGGGAAACTAAAACAATATTGTTATTCAGGAATAGTAATTGAGGTGGATGGGAAAGGTAAATTTGAACAACAAACCTTTTCTGACGATGGCAGATTAGGCAGCCCACTATATTCGTTTGTGAAGTTACAAAGTTAGGACAAATATATAATTTAACACACAATAATCTTTGCTTGATTTTCCTCTCATATTAATAGAGACATCTTGAGGTTTGCCAATGAAGCGTCACTTTAAATGACTAGGAGAGTCCTTCCTCATTTTTTAAAGGCTGTCTTCATTTACTTCCCTAGTGGAAGAAAATGTCAAGTGGCGAACAAACAAAAATTGTCATTTGCTAGGGTAGCAATTGTCTTTTAATGGTGATTATAAATGTATATATAATTTATTGAGTCTGGAGAATATTTACAATAAAAAGTCTGAGCGCCATGTTACTCCAAAATTGGAAACGCCATGCATGGACATTTCTTAAATGCAGGGATGCGCTGTATTTACAAAAATACGGGGCACCCCTACATTTCCCCTTATGCTGGCGATAAAAAGCGGCCTAGCACCAGCGAAAGGCACCCGTGCGCCATGTTGCAAGGGTGCCTGCGCTGCAGGGGATATTGTTTATGTGCAGCAGTGGGTACTGTTGGACTTGGCCCTTTTTGCAGGGTCATCTCTAAACATTTTGCCTTTCTCCTAGCCTCTTTTATGACATGGTGTTGGTGGTTTTACGACTCTGGGCACATTAGCACTGCTGTCCAGTGTAAAGTGCATGTGCTCTCTGTGGAAAATGTTGTAAGGATTGGTCTACACCTGTTTGGCATATTTTCCTGTCAGTCCCTTGTAAAGTGGTATCTCATATACCCAGGGCTGGTAAATTAAATGCTACTGGTGGGCTTGCAGCACTGATTGCGCCACCCACCAAAGTAGTCTTTCAAACCTATCCCAGGCCTCTGCCATTGCAGGGCCTGTGCACGCAGTGTTACTGCTGCTGTGACGTGGCATCTAAAGTGTGTGCCCTGTCTGTGACCCCCCTTTTACTGCATGTCATTCACCCCTAAGTTAGGCCCTAGCTAGCCCTATGGGCAGGGTGCATTGTAGGTGAAAGGTAGGACATGTACCTTAAGTGTCTGAAATGTCCTGGTAGTGACAAACAGCCATTTTGGTATCTCACTGCTGTGAGGCTGCCCTCTCATAGGAATGCATTGGGGATTCCCTGATAAGTGTTTCAGTGGTAATTCCTGATATGAGAGGAGCAGCGTGGTCAAGTTTGGTATGTTTAGAATAGTAATAACAAATGGCACGCAATGGTGTGCGCAGGTTTATTATAACTATTTTAGAAATGCCACTTTTAGAAGTTCGCATTTCTGTGTACTATGTGTCTGCCTGCCTGATGTGGATTGCATGTCTGGCCTTGGAGTGACAGGGGCTGGTGAGGTGTGTGTGACTCCAGGAGGGGCAGGGTGAGTCAGCACTAGGCTGAATAGGGCATCTGCATTTGGAGTGGTGGGTGAAGAAGTCCCCTGACCCTGAATAGACCTGTGCCTGCCTATGTGAATGCTGGCTCCGCCCCCCTGTGGTGTGTCTGATGGCAGAGACTCCATCTCACAAAGGAGTGTGTGAGCACTGTACACAAAGTGTTCCACACTCCCCAGAACCAGTTAGGACTGGTTCCCCCCAATCCCTGTGCCAGGGCAGACAAAGAAAGTGCTAATATAAGTACTGGGGCTGTGACCCCATGAAGTGTGTGCTGTTCCTGTGCTTACTGGGGCTTGCTGCTGCTGGGGCCCAGGAGGAACTGCCACAAGGGCTTGCCTCACTGCTGGAGGGCCCTGTGAGCTGGCCTCCCTGGGCCCAGCTATGCCCATTGGACGTTAAGGACTTAGCGCCTCATGAGCGCTTTATCTTATTCCAGGAGGAGTGTGTTCCTGCAGCATGAGGCCATGTTGTGTCTAGAGGAAACCCCCGATGTGGGGATTCCCTTGTGTGCTTTGTGAAGAATGGGATCCCACCCCACTTTTGGAGGAGCGGGTGCAAAACCCCGTATTTTTTCTCTCAAGCGGGAGCTCACCCCGCATTTATGCATTTTTAAGGAGCGGGTGCCCACCCCGCATATATGCTCATTTTTAAAGCGAGTGCCCACCCCGCATTTCACCACCAAGGAGAGAGTCACCACCCCAGCCGGGAAGTCAGGCATGCGGCCTGACTATGGGCAGGGCCTCCCGCGTGTTGCCGGAAGTCTGTGTGTGCCCAAGCAGGGTTCTTGTGAGCGTTGTAGATCACCGCGGTGTTGTCCTGAGAAGCCCAGGTGAAGGGGGGCTCCACGAAGCCTTCCGGGGGCCGGAAGTGGCACCAGAGCAGACCAAGGAGCCTGGGTCGAGACAGGAGCCTACCCCACCTTTGTGTAACCCCGCAGTGAAGCCGCCGGTAAGAGGAGACCGGGAGAAGGGAATAGAGGCCCCAGGAGCGGGGCCGATCAAAGCACACTGCCCTTCTTCAGCCCAGCGGAGTGCAGACAAGATCCCTGGTGAGTGGGGCTCCCCTTTTGCACATTGTCGGTGCCTTCTGCTTGCCAGAGGAGGCACCAGAACAGCTTCGGGAGCAGAGCCGATCGAGGCACAATGTGGGTGCCTAAGAGACCTGCCAGGAGGTCGGCGCACTCCCTGCACAGCTCCGATGAGTGAGGCTGATTCCTGGTGCTTGTGGGTGCTAATTTCCACAGCTGCCCCGCCTGACAGTGGGTAGCTGCACTGGGGGGCAAGTCTTGGTGGGGCTCACGAGGCACTAGTGGTGCCAGTGCCTGATCTTTTCTTCACAGCTGCACTGCCAGTTAGCGGCAGCTGCAACGAGGGGGCCAGTGATTTTTGGTAACGGAGGGGTGAGTGCACCCCAGGCCCCTGTGCACTTGTGCATTTTATGTTTGCTGCTGAGGCAGCCAGGGGGCCCTTTGCGAGGTCCCTCTTAGAGCCCTGACTTTGCGGAACATAGGGCATTTGAGCCCAGGGGAAGGCCAGTTGGCCTGGGGTCAGTGGGGTGATGGTGAACGGGGCACAAGGCCCTAATGTGATGCCCCTCACACAATGTGTCTATGTTGATGATTTATGCACCATGATGTATGCATAATGTGTTTATGCTGGTGATACCTAATGTGTAATGTATTTATGCTTAGGAGGTGATTGCATACTGTGTTTATGCTGGTGAAGCCTAGTGCATAACGTGTTTATGCTAATTAGGTTTGGGCCTAATGTGGATATGCCTAATGTCATGCTATGATATATTAGGATGTTGTCTAATGTGACTGTGATAATGCTTAGGTCATTATTGTACCAGTAGTTACTGGTTGTGGTTTATATTTACTTACCTGTTCTGATGGTTCTGACCATGGCCCGATAGGCCTGGTCCTGTATATAATTCCCTGTGAATATTGCCTAGTGCCAGTTGGCACAGTGTAAATGTGTGATAATGTTTCTAATGTGTTTATGATAATACAAAGGCTATTTTTGATGTAACCTTATGTGGAGTTTCTTTTGTGGTGTGCCTAGTGTGTTGCTGCTGTGTGTGTGTGTTGCGCAAACACTTTGCACGTTGCCTCTGAGATAAGCCTGACTGCTCGTGCCAAGCTACCAAGGGGGTGAGCAGGGGTTATCTTCAGCGTGTAACTCCCTTGCCCTGACTAGAGTGTTGCTTTGTGCTTGGCTTTGGAGCAAGCCTTAGCCAACCAGAAATCCCATTTCTAACAGGCACCTTCCTGCAAATAAACAATTCTTAAATGCGATTTGCTGTTTCTATGTGTGCTGCAAAATGCAGCACACATAGAAAGAGAAAAATATGAGGAGAAATTGATAATTTCTCCTTGTATTGCCATTCTAAGACCAGGTTTTACCTGGCTTTAGTTTTGGGTGCTGCCCCATCCTTGTAATTCTGCGGCAGCATCAAAAAACAATGAGTGTTGCGGCGGAACGCCCACTGCCACACCCATTGCTCACCCCTTTCACGCTAAGTGTGGCCTGAAAAGGGGCCTTATTTACAAGGTGGCGTTAAGCTACATTAAATGGCTTAACGCTGCTTGTTTAATAAGGAAAAGATGATATCGCCACCAGAACATCACTTACAATGATGTTCAGATAATGATATCCCCTTGTAAATATGCCCCTCTATCTCTTTAGTTTAGATTTCTGCTGTTTAAGAAATGTCTAAAACGGAGAAAAAAACATTCATTATCAGCCTGTAAAATATATAATGAAGGTAGAAATGTATTTTCTTGTATGTTAGGAAGCTAGATTAGGCTTCATATTCTATTTCATATTTTTTCAGTGTGCACATTTTCTTCTGTATAGGTCAGTTAGGTATATCCTTAGGAAAGTGGCAACATCGCTGCAATAAACAAAACACATACAAAGACTAAACAAAGGTAGGTCCTTATGTTGTCTAGTGCTGTCGGGCACATGCTTGGTGATACAGACATTGTTGCTTTTTAGTTCATAATACATGTCCTGTGTTGAGAGTACCAAGACACAGATCTGGAAAATGTAGATTATCTTTAGTGGATCCCTGATCATCTTTTTTATACATTTGATCTACTTCTTATCACATATATGTCTTACAAGTAAAACAATCAATTAGAATATCACTGTGGAAAAAAACTATTCTTGTTGTTTGTGTATACAATGGATTATATTTCTCAAAAGTGATAATTGTGCTCTTCATAATGAAAACACTACATTTCTGTAATTGATTACAAATGTATATTTGTTTTGTATATGCTCTAAAAGAGATATATTTATTTATACACAGTTTAAATTGTTTTTTAAACTCTTCAGCGCGGCGCAGATTTCCGCGCCACGCTGAAGATTCTGTGCGCGGGCGGGGCCATGACGGAACGGTTCCGTCATGCGCACAGCGCAACCGACGTGCATGACGGAACCGTTCCGTCATGCGCGTCGAAGGGGTTAAAAACAGATAAAGTATGCAGTGAAAGAAAATATTATGTTGATACTGAAACGTGCTATCCTTTACTGATACGTGTCCACAAATAAGGGTCCTCTAATAAATGCAAGTTACTTTTTAACAATTACTTATTAGAAGATTCAATTTTTCTATTTTTAAGTTTTTGTATTTATTCATTTATTTATTGATCTTATATAGTGTTTCATACAAGTGTTTCTCAAAGAGAACCCAGTACAAAACTGTTAATTTAATAGTGTATAAAAATGTACAAACATCTGGCTGGTAAGAAATTGTTTCAGCATCAACAAAAGAAAATTCAGAGTATTAGGGCGATAGCCCTAGAACCAGAGGGGTGGATAGTAGGATATACAAATATATCAGAGAGGATAGATATGTAGGTGAATGCTCCTTGTTTTCAGGACAACCACTGCACAGGAACCTGCTTTGAAGACAATGACATCTGCACTAAGCAGCCACGGAATAGATTTCAAAACAATTTCAGGGAAAATGGATTTAGAGATGGAAAAGAAAGCTACTTATACAAATCAAGTGGGATGCGATTTGACCTGTGGAAAGAAGTTCAAAGAGGAGCCTATTTGTTAAAAATAAAAAAGGGGTGATATGGACTACACAGCGAAATATAAAAATAGGAATTAAAGATTTTGTGACATTGAAGATATTGAGATATCAATCTTTTTGGAGGTTATAAAGAAGAAACAGGCAGACCAAATTGACTTACAATATCAAGATTAAAGACTGTGACGAATCGAAGGTAAAACACACTAAAGGAAAAAGAAAGTGTAAATAGGAGGGTAAAATGAAGATTGAGAAAGGAGTCAAACAGTTGTGGTGAAAAGGAGATGAGAAGAGACAAAATTCAACATCTTTAGCATTTAGGTGTAGAAAGTAGGTTAAACATTCAGAGTCTGATAGATGAAAATCCAAGGAGTAGCCATGCCATGAGAAATGTGGTCAGAGGAAGAGAAGGATAGAACCATTTGTCAATTGTCACTGTTCAATTAATGATAGAGAGCAAAAAAAGAAATAATATTAGAAAGAGATCAAATGCAGATAATCATGGTTAGTGGTCCAAGAACTGAATATTCAATAATTCCATACTCAGTCCAGTCTCTCAGTTGCCTGTGACACAGAGTGATATCAAGGTAAGAAAGAAACCATGTGTTAAAAGTTACAGTAAACAAAATAATTTAAAGAGCTGAGAGTTTTAAGATCCACCAAACAGTAAGGTAATTGGTGACTGGGATGAGGGATGTCTCAATGGAATGAGTATGACAGGAACCAAAGTTAAAAGAAGAGAGAGTAATTGAGATGCAAGAAAAATTGAATATGAACAAAGTAAGAACAGGTAGAAGAAAAAAGAAAATTAGCAGATATGGATGGGATCCATAAAGGGTTTTTCAGGAATGCAAGATAAAAGTGTGCTCAAAATGATCTACAAATACAAAACAAAACAAGATAGAAGCAAAAGAGTGAATTAGAGCGCCCATTGGGAATACAAGATATCAGGAGCGGCCTGTGAAGGGAGTGCTGTGGAGCGGTGGGACGGGGCGGGGGAGGAGCAGGGTGGGGGCAGTAAACTATGGAATAGGCCTCAATGGAGGTAAGTAAACAAATAAATAAATAAAACGAATTTCGTGGCGCGCGCTGCATCGTATTTGGCAATGCAGCACGCGCAACAAAATTCTTTTATTTTTTTATTTGTTTACTTACCTCTGTTGGGCCCTATTCCTTAGTTTACTACTCCCACCCTGCTCCTCCCCCACCCCTCAGCACTACCTCCATGGGCCACTACTGCGAGATAGGATAGTTGTGATACAAAAGATGCAAGGCCATGGATATGATTTGATGGGGAAAGATTAGTTTTGACTGTTCAAGAAATATAAATTAGATTCAGTAAAAGGGAGAATGAGTGAAATTAACCTGTCAAGACTAAGCATGAATGGGATGGTGTTACATGATTTGGGGATGAACTGAAGGCACAGCAATATCTGTAGCTTTGCGATGAAATAGCATAATTTTTAAGAGAAAGGGAGGAGTGAGTTTGAAACATCAGGAGACTTAAGAGTTAAATAATATAATTAAAGATAGAAATAATCATCGAGACAGAGGTGCAAGGATCAGATTTTAGTATACTGTTGATTTAACTCTCTGGAGAGAATTAATATATACCAAACATAGGGGCTGATTAAGATGGTGGGGAGACTGCGGTGGCGGTCTCCCTGCCATCCTAAGCAGCTTTACCGCCCACCGGATATTGATGGCGGACGCTGTGTAGGCAGGCGTAAAGCCCAACCACCACAAATCCGATGGGCTCCTTGAGCCAGCCGGTACAGCAGAGGGCCTCCCAATCCCTACAATCCCTGCCAGACACCGGCGTAGGCATAAGGATGGTCCCACCTCGCCAGCCTTTCCAAGGTGTTCCATCTACCATGGAAAGGCTGTTGGGGATTTACTTTCGGGGCCCATAGCAGGCCCACCTTCTCCCGGCCCCTTTTCTCTGGGTGTGGGGGGCACCTATGGCACTCCCCAACAGATCTCTGTACCAAGTGGCAGGCACCGCATGTGCTTGTCACATAGTACAGGGATGTTTTACACATGCCTTTTTTCCATTGCGGCGGATGCTGTAGCCAGCAGCACTCGCCGCAATGGAAAACTTGTACAATGCGACCGCCATTGTGGCAGTTGCATTGTAATTTAGCCTGTGGGGCCCCCTACACTATGTCGGGCGGTACACGTCCGTCCACCAGCCTAATCAGGCCCTTAGAGAGGAGAGAGTAGATTAGATTGAACCTGAACAGGCAGATCTACTATTCATCTTCTGGGGCCAAGAATCAGAGTGAGTAAGGATGGAGATATGTTTGGTTGGATATATTTAGGGGAGAGAGCAGTGGAGGAAAGTTAAGAAAGTCTGTCAACATCATCGGTCAGTGCAAGGAGGTTGAAGTGATGGCAAGTGCAAGGGGAGTAGAATCCAAAACCTAAGGTCCTGACAATGGAATCAGTGGATCGCCTCATCAGTAGTCAGCAAAAATGGTGTGCTCTGTATTCTGTAGTACAGTTGCATTAACATCAAATTGATTAGATTGATTGAAATGTGTTGTTACAAAAGTGATGCATTTTTTGTGAAAGTCTTCAAGATAAGGTTGTAGTTAGATTGACTTCTGTCAAATGCATTATATTTCACACAGTTGAGTGATGAGATACAGTTTTTGAATCTGCCACTGTACACTGGCATAGCTAAACATCTGTGAATGAAAAGGGACATGCAATTCATTTAATAATTTTTACTGCTCATGCACAGATTAAATATGTGTAATATGGTGTGGTCCTTGGATTTTGCTTGACAAGCACCTAGTGCATTCTGTTAGCCTTTCTCATGGCAAAAGTAGGTTTATCTACACACTGTCCTTCTGTGTTTTTTTAATTGGTTATTGAGTTATAAGATATAGGAAAGCAACATTCATGTCACACGTGCACAAAGTTGGGAACAGAAGTGATAAAGCAAATTTCCTCATTTTGCAAACTAAAACTAATTTACCTGAAAATTGTAAGTTTCAATGCTCAATAACACATGTACCAATAATGCAAAAAACTGTTGTAGGTAATCATATGTAAGCATTGTAAGCAAACACAAATGAAGGAACATAATGTATTGACTTAAGTTAGCCTGACTACTGATGCCATGGTCAATATCGACTTTACATCTGAGGGTAAGAGGCCTGTTTTCGCACTAACCTGTTGTCGTGAACAAGATGTTTTTCCTCTTTTCACCTCAGATGCTGTAATTTTCCAGAAGCCTTCCATTAGCTAGTAAATGGGCATTTGTTATCTATTAGAAAACTGATAGAGAAGTTATCACTGAGAGGAAAGGTGATGGCAGGAAATGCGACTCATGGGAAGAATCAATCAATCAATCAATCAGGGGTTTATACAGCACGCTACTCACCTGTGAGGGTCACAAGGCGCTGGGGGTGGGGTGGGAGCAGCTCCGGATCAGCCGAAGAGTCAGGTCTTGAGGTTCTTCCTGAACGTGTGCAGGGTCGGGGAGCGTCTGATGTTCACAGGGAGCTTGTTCCAGGTCTTGGCTGTGATGTAGAAGAAGGCTCTCCCGCCTGTTCTGTTTCTGAGGATGCGGGGGACCTCGGCCAGGGTGAGGTCAGCGGAGTGGAGGTTCCTCTTGGGAATGTGTAAGGATACACTCTCGTTGAGGTATTTGGGTCCGATGTTGTTGAGGGATTTGTAGGCGTGGGTGAGCAGTTTGAAGGTGACCCTCTTCTCGACGGGGAGCCAGTGGAGGTCTCGTAGGTGTTTGGTCATGTGTTTGTGACACGGAGTCCCAAGGATGAGTCTGGCTGCGGCGTTCTGGATGGTTTGGAGTTTCTGTAGAAGGGTCCTGTTGATTGCGGCGGATAGGGCAATGCCATAGTCCAGTCAGTTGGTTATGAGAGCGTGGGTGACGGTTCTTCTGCAGTCAAGGGGGATCCATTTGAAGGTGTTGCGGAGGATATGTAGGCAGTTGAAACTTGTGGAGGGGACGGCGTTGATCTGGCGGTTCATGGAGAGGGAGGAGTCGAGGATGATGTTGAGGTTTTGTGCGTGGTCTGTAGGGATGGGTGGGTTCCCGAGGGCAGAGGGCCACCAGGTGTTGTCGCAGGCGGAGGTGCAGGGTCCGAGGATGAGGACCTCGGTCTTCACTGAGTTGAGCTTCAAACAACTGTTTTTCATCCAGGCTGCCATGTTCCTCATTCCTTCCTGGAAACAGAGTCTGGTGTCTTCGGGCTTCTTCGTAAGTGAGAAGATGAGCTGGGTTTCGTCAGCGTAGGATACAATGCTGAGCCCATGCTGTCTGACGATGGCGGCAAGGGAGGCCATGTAGATGTTGAAGAGCGTGGGGCTGAGCAATGATCCTTGGGATACTCCGCTGTTGATATCGGTGGGTTTGGAGAGGAAGGGAGGGAGTCTGATCCTCTGGGTTCGGCTGGAGAGAAAGGATTGGATCCAGTCGAGGGCGGTTCCTTGTTTCCCCGCATCATGAAGTCTGGCTGCGAGTGTGCGGTGTGAAATGGTGTCGAAGGCTGCGGAGAGGTCCAGAAGGATGAGGGCCGCAGTGTGTCCCTGGTCGAGTAGCATGCGAATGTCGTCAGTGGCGGCGAGAGTCTCAGTGCTGTGGTTGCTGCAGAATCCAGACTGGGAGGTGTCCAGGATGGAGTTCTCTTCAATGAAGGTGGTCAATTGGGTATTTACGAGTCTCTCAGTGACTTTGGCCGCGAAGGGGAGGAGAGAGATGGGCTGGTAGTTTTCCAGGTCTGTTGGGTCGGCCGTTGGTTTCTTGAGGAGGGGTTTAATCTCCGCCTGCTTCCAGTCATCTGGGAAGATGCTGGACATGAAGGAGGCATTGATGGTCCGTCCTAGTTCGGGTGCGATGGCAGCGGTGGCCCTGTGGAATATGTGCAGTGGGCAGGGGTCCATTGGGGCTCCTGAGTGCGTTTTCTTCATGGTCGCTGTGATGTGTTCTGGGGTGGTGGGATTCAAGGTCATGATGAATAGCTTATCAGCGGCGTGGGGGGGATGTTGTCTTGCGTATGTTCGTTGAAGTTTTCGTAGAGGACCTTGATCTTCAGATGGCAGTAGGAGCTGAGCTTATCGCAGAGTTCCTGGGAAGGGAAGCTTCACTGGGGGGTTTTGCGAATTGCTGTATGACGTTGAACAGTTCCTTGGCATTGGTTGCTTTAGTCTGGACTTATGAAGGTCCGTTTGGTGTCTTTTATGTGCTGGTGGTATTCCTTCAGGGCGCTCCTGTGGTTGTTCTGTGCTTCCGTGGTTTTCTGGTTTCCCCAGGTTTTCTCTAGGTGTCTGCAGGAGCGTCTGGCTTCTTTTAGTTCTGTGGTGAACCAGGCGGCCTTCAGAGGGCGTTTTTTGGAGGGGTGGAGGAGGGGTGTGAGCTTGTTGGTGCAGCAGGAGATTCAGCGGTGAAATTCCCTGGCTGCAGAGTTGGTGTCGGTCATGACGCTGGGGTGGTCTTGGAGGAGGGTGGTTTTGAGGTGTTCCTCTGTGACCTTGCTCCAGTTCCTTTGTGGCGGGCACAGGGGGGGCTTGGGTGCGGTGGTGATGTTGAAGGTGAAGTGGATGCAGTGGTGGTCCATCCAGAGGGTGGTGTGGCTGAAGCGGATGTTTGTCCCACCTGCGAAGATAGGGTCGAGGGTGTGTCCAGCTTTGTGAGTGGTCGTGTTGACCAGCTGCTTCAGTCTGAGATTGTCGAGGTTGTCGATGAGAGTGGTGCAGTTGGGGTCGTCACATTCGTCGAGGTGGAAGTTCAGGTCTCCGAGCAGAATTTAGTCCATGGATGTGATGGCGTGGGGTGCGGCGAGCTTGGCGATGGTAGTTGCGGACTGAGTGTGAGGTCCTGGCAGTCTGTAGATGAGGGTGCCGCGTAGCGTGGTCCTGGGGCTGGTTTGGATCTGGAAGTGGAGGTGTTCTGTGTTGGAGTGGGGTCACTCGTGCTGGATGTGGAGAGTCGCAGGGGGTCTTGTGTGCAATGGTGAGTCCTTCTCCTGGGCGGTGAGGGTGGTCCTTTCTCTGGATCTTGTAGCCGTCGGGGATGGCAGTGGCGATGTCAGGGCCAGAGGTGGCATTGGTCCAGGTTTCCATGAAGAAGGCGACATCAGTCGAGAGGGTGTCGATCAGGTCCCAGATCTCTATGGCATGTAGGTGCAGGGAGTGCACGTTGAGGAGAATGCATGTCAGGGTTTCGGCGGTGCGTGCCTCAGGCGGGCATTCAGCGGTTGTGGTGGTTTTGTCGACGGTGAAGGATCTGGGGCAGAGTCTGCATGAGAACTGTCGATGGGTGGTGATGGGCAAGGATCTTTCGCAGTCGGTGTGTCTTCCGGGGTTGAGTGCGTGGAGTACGGTGGAGTTGTATCAGCTGGCTCCCGGAGATCCAGGGTCCTGGCGCTGGCTGCAGTCGGGTTGTGGACGGGCGCAGACGGGCTTGCCTTAGGTGCGCCAAAGGCGTACGTCCACTGCGCGACCGCCCAGCTTCCACCATTATATAGGGGAGGGACGTGCAGCTGGGAGGCGGGAGCGGGGCGGTCAGGGGGAGGGGTCACAGGGAAATGCGTCCTACACTCGGAAGATGCATTGATGCATGATTGAATTATATGATTTATTGTAACTATTATGTTCATGTATGGACAGGCCTCTCAATACTGGTCGTCACTACCAGTTGTGTGTTAAAACATTTGAATTGTTTTGCCTAAAAATTGTGATCCTCACCTTCTCAAAACCCCACACGAGCACACCCCGACCCTTTCCCCATTTTGCAACCTATTGATTGAATGTACAAAATCAAGATTTGAGTCTAACTTTGATAATATATTCATGCAAGATGAATCATGTTTCTCTGGCGCTCTATTGTTGTTAATTGTTTTTTACTAAATCAGATTGCATAAACTTATTGCTATCCATTTGGGATTATATACTAGTGTTGGAGTCTTTATACAACACAGAATATATATTTTTGAATTTGCATCTCTTTGAAAGAGTCACAGACCGTTCTTTTCATTCCCGCATTGTGCCCAGGTCCGGTGACGACTTTTGGGTTACTCCATTATCTATAATGGGTGTTTCCTAACTTAGGCAGAGATAACCCTTTAGAGCCCTTCCCAGGAAGGTCTTTTTCCTCCCAAGACCTTCCCATCCTTACCCAGAGACTGGGGTTAAGAATACTTTCAAGCTTGTGTTAATTTTTATTGCTTGAGTGCTAAAGCTTCATTCATAAGCATTCTGATTCTACTCATCAGAGCCCTTCATTTGAGTTACAGAAACTGACCCCTTGCCTTCCTTATTGAGGAAAATTGCCCTTTTTGCCAAAAACAAACCCAATTTATTTAGATTAGGGATTTTACTTTATGGAACACACTTGTTGCATTTTCTCCATTTTATTTGTAATTTTTAGTAATATGGTATTTTATCTTGCTCTGAAATATCAACTAATGTATTATTTGAATCTGTAACAATGATTATTAATTGTATTTGTTTGAATTAATTTGGTAATAAAACCTTTTAACATATACTAACCTTTCTATGTTCATTCTTGCGAAGCCCCAAATAGACGTCACTGTTCATGGTGCTTATTGTAAATGCTTGATCCTTAGCATCTCTCCTTGTCGTCTAAAAAAGCTCCATATGACTGAGATACAAGGACTCCCACTCTGGCTAACATGAAGAGTGTAAGAAGACAGATAAATATGAAGAGGTATTTATGGGTGAGTAGTCATAACGAGTAAAGACGGATGTGAAAAAGAAAAACAGTCACATTCCAAAACTGCAGAACAGAAGTGTTTATTCATTTAATTAACTAAATAATAAGAATTTCAAAGAGGGCCTCATTAGATTAGTTTAAAAAATTGAATAAAAGTTATATAGGCCGAGAGACTCCTAAGTGGTTAATCATTTGGGAGATTTTCACTAAGGAGGTGTTCTTTAAAAGGTGTTGGATTGTGGGAGAGACATTGTGGGGCCGAGGTTAACCAAGTAGAATATTACAATGAAATGGGGCATTAAATCTGAAATACCAGAATATAGAAATAGTAAGCAGGGTACCCTAAACTGAGCATAGGATTCTGTAAGTGTGTAGCACGAAAGCACCATAGAAAAGTTAAGGGATCTGTGCTGAGAACAATCTTAAACATGAGAACCAGCACCAGCCCTTTTGGTTGCAGAAGGATGTTGTTGAAGTTTGTCTGGAGAGATTGAGTAGTGTACAAGTGGCAAAGGGGCACATGCATCAAGCTAATTACCGGCCTCAAAACGGCCCCTTTGAGAACGGTAATTAGCCATTTGGAATGCATCAAGCCCAAACCCAATGTCAAAATAGGTAATCTCTAAATATGCCATTCCTTAAATGCAATGCAAGAAGCAAGCTGAGATTGCAATTTAGCATTATGGAATCGCAAATTATCACCAACTTCAAGTTGTTGGTAATCTGCAATTCCTAAGAAAAATGCTAGAAAGTGCATTTTTCTAAGTGCCATGTGGTGCACACATGCCAGTTCTGGGGGTGAATCAGGGTGGCCTTTAGGCCCCCTATCACCCCTTGAAATTGCATATGCAATTTGCGATTACCTATTTGGTAATCGCAAATTGCGAATTGTTTCCCATTCAAACACTCTCTCTTTATTTTGGTTAAAAATCATAAAAGATACAGCCATACAAATCGTGTTTGTTGCATACAGGCATGCAAAACAACATTCAAGAGAATATTAAAACTAATTACAATTACTAATGGCTGGGACTGGAATAGTAATAGCAGCATGCAAAACGAAATAGGTAAAATGATTGTCAAAAAATTCATGATTAAAAATACCTCCAGCGATTTGTAACAAGCGATAAAAAACCCATGATTAAAGTGCAAATGCATTCAAGAAATTTTGTGTGGGACAACCCCTGAGTTTACAATCCAAGCATAGAGCAGCATAATACATAAAAAACATATTAAAATTACCAATGCTCATGATCATAAAAGAAAGAGAGAAAAAAACTGAAAACAGGGTTAGATGTCATCTATGGCAATTGACCTTGTGTAAACAGATCGTAACTTTTTTGACTCTCTGGGCTGGGGATTTGCAATGCCCTCCTTCTAATCGCCCAAAACTGGCCAAGAAATTTCACAGTTGCACAAGCGAATAAATGTCTAGCATCTGACTTCAGTATGCGTAAGGCCACTTTATAATTTTGAGTCCCAAGTTGTCTACACACTGGAGCTAGCCAGTTCTTCCTTGGTTTCTCATAGGCTGTGCAAGCAAAGAGAACATGATCTATCGACTTGTGTGAGCAAGAAAAACAGGGACAGCCCTTGGGTTGAGATTTGTTGCTCACCCAAGAATTTGTGAAAGCATTAATTGGTAGGCTACCATGCCTGAATTGGATATAGAGTTTCCTATCAGCTGTAACCTTGATAATATCAAAATAGCTCTCCAAAGCACGATTGGTTTTTCAGATCTCCAAAGGCTTCTGCTAGACTAGTCTATTTAATTTTAGAGAGTGTGTTCCTGCCAATATAATAATTTGACCTGGTATCTAGTGTAAGTTGCTGGGCAACCATTGTCATGCTTTGGCAAACCAATGCTGGACCGAAGGCTATTTACGTGTTTGATCCAGCCAATCTTATCAGTGTTATCCAGAGGACAAGCCTCACTGAAAGCAGCAGCATAAGGTGCCAGATCGGGAGTGGTGACCATTCTGTGCCAAAACAACAGTGGGCAGAGCCTTTCAAGATCATTAATAGGCTAGATGTCCAAATCAAGTTTAAGCGGGAAGAGAGGGGTGCTATGTGGAAGAGATACCAAATTTCTAAGAAACTTGTTCTCCACTGCTAAGAGGTCACTTACATTTACCATGCTGCACAACTCGGCCCCGTATAGGGCACTTCTCAGCGCCTTACACCTATATAGTTTGAGAGCAGGTGCTACTGGCTTGGTGTATGAAAAATAATGCTCCTGCCTGAGAGCCCCAGTTACCTGGGAAAATACGAGAAAGGCCTTCTTGAGATGGAACTTCCAAGCCTTTAGGCCCCTAGGAATGAATGGGAATGCATTTCCTAATAGCGAATTGCAATTTGTGAGTTGCTATTAGGAAATGTGTAGGAATCGCAATTTGTTTAGCGAAACCGGCATGCAAAGGCAATTGCGATTCCTTATTAGCGATTCCTTAATAATCGCTATTAAGGAATCGTAATTGCCTAGTTTGATACATGTGCCCCAAAGTTAATAATTTTGCCATGGGTACAGGAGCCAGTTGGGGTAGTATTGTGAATAAAATTTTAAAGGAATAAACTCTGCTCCTCACCACAATATTTAAAAATCCCTTGGCCTTGTGGAAGGAAGCTTGAGAAAAAATAGGTGAAAGTTTGGAATTTAAACTTAGAATCCGTGTTGGTTAAAAGTCGCATTGTGAGAAAGTGCCTCTTTTTTATGTCGTCACCCCCATTTTGTTTGGACTGATTCTATCATTTTTTTAACTTTACACTTCAGGGCACTGCTGTTCAGTCCTCAGTGTATGCGCTCTAACTCCTAAAACATGGTAAAATTGGCTAAGTCCTAATTGGCATATCTAGCTTCCCAGTAACACCATAGCATATGGTGCAACAAATGCACCAAAGGCATGAAAAAGTTAAGTCACCTGCAGACTGAAGCACATGCTATGCCATCCACTAGGCTGACAAGCAAAACATGGCTTCAGGCCTACCTGTGTAGCTTGACTCCAGCAGCTTTAAAAATCTGCAGATGAAACTGTCAAAACAATCCGTTTTGACAAGAAAGAACACTACTTAAAAAAAATAAAACAATTCTCATAAGTAGCCAACAAGGTAGGGCGCCTAGTATTTAAAAGTGGGACATGCAATAATTTAACGTTGGCATGTACCTACAATGACTAACCGCAACAATGTTGAACTAGAGTTCAAAATAAAGACATAACCCTATTGTCTCCGGTTTGGGAAAAGCTTCTATAATAATTTGACTACTATTTCTAATGTTTATTCAATTTAAATTCAATGGTGAAGTTGGATTTTTAATACATAATTATGAAAAGTGACTTTTCTAAAGTTACACTTTACCTACCTGAGCTTCTAGTATGATAATTTGAATTAGACTGCATTAGCCTGCTGGCAGATGGCCCTGCCAGTGCTTCTCTTTGTTAAGGTGTGACAATTGCTCTTAAAAGTGGAACAATTCACAGAAAGTCCTGGTTGGGAGGAATGTGACAGATATCAGCTCATGGAGGACAGCTGGGGAGGGATCATTAAATTGAAGGGGATGAAGGTGAGGCCTGTCTGTGCATAGGAAATTGGAGATGTTGGAGAGGAAGACCTGGCAAATAGGAGCCTTTTAAACCCTAGGCCCTCTTTAGCCAGCTTAATACCAGCCTAATGGGAGGGGAAGCTGGTCTCAGAAACAGTTTGGTGTAGCTGAAAAGAAGAAGACTGCTCATTTACCTGAACAGACCCCTGGCTGATGCCCAAGCTCCCTTTGGGAGCAGAAAGCCTCTTCCATGTTGCATTTGCCTCAGAACAGTGCACTGTGGAAAGGTTTGAAATAAAGCAAATAGGATGTGCTGCAAAAGTGGTAGCAGTTTTCTCTGGGATTTTTTTTTATTTGTTAGTGAGTGTCCAGGAGTTATCTCCACTCACTGGTTAGGGTAGTTTACCAAGCTGGCCCTCGCCAACAGCTCTTCAGAACATTTTCTGGGCCTGCTGAAGAACAGAAGATGATTATATGCTGTTGGAGACCTGTGTGGAGAACTGAAGGGCATGAGCTGTTCCCACTTAGCCACTCATCCCATAACTAAGATGTGGACTCCAATTGTCAGTTGGCTGACCTCCTGTGTGGCTACATGGACACAACAAGATGCCTTTTTTTCTGGAGTGCCAATCTCACCAGTAGCAATTTAAAGTGTTCAGTACCATTTGATGTCTCTACGGAGTGAATCCTGGCTCCTACGTGCTGTCCCTGAGGCCCTATGAGCTTTAAAAGGGACCAAGAGGAGCTGGTCTTGTAAAGTTTGGACTTTCAGCACCTCCTGTCCATCAGTGGGACATGGCGGAAAAGATGTCCGATTTCAAAGTAACATCACCAGATACAGCTTCAACATTGCCCTTATGGAGACTACAGAAGGCTCGAAATTTTAATTTCTTCCGATTTTTCAGTTGAAACCACCAGCCTCACTGAGAGGTCATCCAGTGACTATCTGGCTTTCAGAGGACTTTGATGGATACAGCCTAAAACCATGTCCCACTGCAGGATTAACGTTCATTTTAGAGATTAAGTCGAAAGGTAACATCTTTGACTGAGACAAACCCACTTAGTATATCTAAATCTCTGTACATAGGGGTTGGCCTGAAATTGTCTGGGTCCTCATCGCCCAATACACAGTGGCTACTGATTGGCCTTTCACTATTTCTTGGTGCTTTTTACCTTCATTCTTTAAAAAGTCCTATTGGATTTTTGTTGCTTTTGTGTCATTTTACTCATTGCACTTTTCTCAATTTTTTAATTGGTTGTGGAAATTTCTATTGTGCTGTGTTGTGACTTTCTTAATTGATTGATTGCTTCTGAACACTTTACACATTTTCCTAAGTTAAGCCTTGCCACAGCTTCTAGGGGGTTGAGCCAATGTGTAAATTATTGAAACTGTGTCTTACATTAATAACTTTTTTGCAATATCCTTTGTGGTAGACTCCTATTCACCCCAATTAATAATACCCTTTCTTACACATGCCAAGATTTCTAACAGAGGAAGAAGGTTTGAAAATTTATTTCAGGTAGGGACAGAATTGAATGGCTGGAGATGGAGAAGCATTGGAGCCTGAACTACAGAGTATTTTAGTATTGCAAACGACATACGTAAGCAATTGAAGAGCTATCAAGTTACAAAACGAACATGAGGTGGGGAGAGAATGTCAGGAACCTTAAGATGTTATGCTATGTTAACTTTATTTGTATAGCGCATTATTGCCCTGAGGTGTCTCAGCGGTGTTATGTTTCAGCTGCGAGTGCCAACCAGGGCTATCGTGTGAGTAACCAGGATTTGAAAAATAGGTCTTTACAGCCTTCCTGAAAGAGAGGAGACTGGATTCATTTTTTATGCAAAGAGTAAGTGCATTCCATATTTTGGATGCTTTGTATGTTATTAGTGTAAACATAGAGCATGGAGGGAGGTCCAGCACCAATAAATGGACAATAGCAAGAGACAAAAGGGTGAGCGTAGAAGTGGATGACCACCATGAAAATTAGAAAATGTAGTTAAACAGACAGGACAATCACAACTGTGCAGCCATATTAGTGATGCTAAGCTACGAAAGCACAGAAAGAGTGTAGAATGGTCAACAGTGTTACAAGTCAAAGAAAAGTCAAGAGATATAAGAAAAGCTTAAAGGCACGTTTCCATTCAAAAGTGTAATGTTGGGTGATCTTTTAAATTGCTAAAGTCGCTTACTGATAATTCGCTGCGTTTGCTTGACTTTTTTAAAGATATGTTTGGATGGCAACTCATTTAACGTTTCATTGTCAGATGGGCAAATGTTTACAGTTCCTCTTCAGACTAAGGAATTTACTAGAAGGATTGCTCGGCTTGAGTTCAAAAGGGAACAGAGTATATACTTGAAGGAGTTTTTTTTGGTGGGTTTTGTATAGGCCTATGCCAAAGATTTTTTAAATGTGAATTTTCAAAATGTTATTGGAAAATTATGCAACATTGGCTAAACACGAGTAAAACGTTTTGCCCCAATATTATCTGTGATTTTCTTTACCTTGCATAGAAATGTTACATGAGATACCGAGTTTTGAGCATTAAATATGTCCCAGCAAGATATTTCTGTTCGAACAAATCTCAACGGGACAAAAATTACACAAAATTGCTAATTATGCGTAAATGTTGCACTTATTCAATAACAGGAAAATCAGGAATGACTACAGGTATTTAAAAGTTTGCATGCGCCGTGTCTGAGAGAGGGTTTTTGTTTAAGTTGGATTTTTTTGCTGCTTTGGCAAAAGTCAATTTTTTTGATCATCTTCCTTGCTGAATCATAGATGACTGTTCTTTTTTCATTCATAATTTGAATAGTTTTATTAATCGATGTTGCAGAGGAATGAGGAAAGTATTTGAATACTTAGGGGCTCATTACGATGGCAGAATGATCGCTCCGCAATCGTAATGTGAAAAAACCCCCGCCACATTATGATGGCGGAGGGCACCACGGCGGATGGAAAGTCCGTCCGCCGCTTTTCCGCCGGTAGCAATTGTTACGATTGCCTGCCGCGTGGAGCAGGACCACTAAAATGGTGGCGGTGCCTAGCAGGCACCGTCTACCATATTAGGATGCCGGCGGAAGCCAGCCGTTCCGTGGCGGTTGAACCGCCATAGAAAGGCTAGTGGGGATTGGTTCTGGGGCCTGTTGCAGGTCCCCCTTATGTTGGGGGGTGGGTGCACTGGGGGGGTACCCCCTACATTTCACTGCACCAAGTGGCAGGCACAGTGTAGTGCCTGCCATGTATGCAGTGAAATGCACAACATGCTCTTTTTCTCATCGCGGCGGTGCTGCTGCCAGCACCGTCTGCCACAATGTTAACGGTGCGGAATCCCACCGCAGCGGTGGTGGGCCCATCATAATTGGATAAGCGGGACAGCCGCATGCATGGCGGTCGGACCCAATGTCACCTACGGTGGCAGCTGGAGTAAATCCGACCGCCATCATAATGGTCCCCTTACTCTTTTGAAGTAAACAGAGCTTGAAATACCTCGATTTCTTTAAACAATTATGGTGAGAGTTGCACCATTACAATTTAGGGTGTCTTTTACAGTGAACTGTTTTGAAAAGTCTTAGTAGGGTAATTGAGTCCGAAATCATATCATCTATAGCCCCAGTTGACCACGAGGCCATTGGCCTTACTAGAGTACTCTGTTAATCAAGCTAGGATGGCTGGAGCAATGGAGCCCAAGTGCAGGCAACCAGCAGCGGCCGGTGCAGGTAAGCGTGGTGGGGGTAGGACGGGGTGATGTCGACAGACGTCGTAAAACAGGCAAATTAAATAAATTAAAAACTCCTATTCAGTCGTCTGTTGATATTCCCCCCCCCCCCCACACAGCACCCTGCCCCACCGCCTCACTGTGCTTACCTGCACCGGCCGCTGCTGCAGGCGACTGCCAAATGCTCAACACCATGTGGAGGGCTCCAAAATGACCTCGGCAGACGCTATTATCTCAGAAGGCTGAGCTCCTCTTATGGTGCAGGGACACAGTCAAATATATCTTTTAGGAGAAGCACGTACACAAAATCTGACTGTGGCGATGTGGAAGGGAGTGCACACCATTGTCTACTCTTGTATCTCCCAAATAGTGCATCATGACCTCTAACCTTTTACTAGGCCCTGATTCCTCATATTGCCGTTCCTGAACTCCACTGTAAATTCCTCCTCCTTATTTTCCTGCACCATCACTCTAGCTGGTGAGGTTCTAGCATCGTAGGAAAGATGACTTCAAACATAAGGTCCGGACCTCATTTCCTCTATTGTGTGTCTCTTTTTACAGATCTCCATATCCCTCTTTTCCATCTCTGTTGTCCCTAAAGTGCCATCTCAAAAATTAGCATAGCATTTATAAAACTAACATAACATAGCATAACATGATATAACTTAACATAACATTTATGGGGCTGTGTATTTAACAAGAGCTCCAAAAAGCACACCCAAGGTAAATTTTCACAATCAATAATTTTATTTTGCATATTATTTTGTGTCTCATTTATTTGATATGCATGAAAGCAAGAAATGTTAAAGGAACCACTAAAACAAATTCAACCAACACAAATACATGTATCTACCACTTTTTATCCCTAGTGATTCACTCTGGGCCAGAATAATCTTCAGTGAAAATAAACACACAGTTGAAACGTTGATAGAACAGAAGGCACACTGATAGTAGTATTCCAACAGAATGTTGAGTCTAGTATGATTCTTAAACATAGGATCAGACAGCACTGTTGTACATCTGTTGGTCATCTGCTAACATGTGGTTCCATCCACTCCAGGTTATCAAAACTCTGTCTTAGAGAAATCAGAACATATGGCAGAAAGTAGTTGGAGCATCTGCTGTTCTAGTGGGTAGAATCACCTTTGTGGGTGGAATCACGTTGCACTGACCACCAAGATCATGTTGAAGTGAGACGTGGCCAATGTTTTTCCCAGGCAGTTGGCCATTGATATTGAATTGTTTTACGTTTCTGACACAGCTGGCATAATGTGGGAACAAATATCCAATTAGCAAAACATCTGTGACTCAGACTCAATGCTCTCTCCAGGTCAACATGGATGTTATATCTGATTAAAACATCAGAAATGGTAGAGGCATACTTACCAGTACAGTATACCATCTGCCAAACTCAAAATAAGGCCCTTCTTCATTGAGTAAAAACATAGGGCCTTTAGAGTTTGGAGAACATAATACTCTGTTACAAATGTTTTGTCTGGTGTTGTACAAGTGCTTTGCAGCCTATGGCACTTGAAATACAACTAATACGGTTTCTACCACATTGCAACAGAGTACACCATCTGCCAGTCTGACAAACTCTAAGATAGTCCACTCTCTTTCAATGTTCCCATAGTAGGTATCAGTGTATTTTTGCAGAAGGCAAACCTCCTTTTTGCATTGGTGTGCCAAAGTAGTCCTGATATGCCAATGGACTTTATAAGGCTTTTTTTTTAAAGTGGAAGTGCATACCCTGTTATGTCATATAACAATTATTATCAGCGACAATACAACATGTAATATTGGAAATGGGAAGGGTTTTACAGTCCAACTGAATCAGACAACCTAAGATGCACAAAACCTTGAGAGAACCTACCAGGATTCAAACCTGGCACTTTCAATTTACACAAGGATGCCTGCTGTAGGCTCTTTAACCTCCTGAGCAACAGTATGTGCTGGTGATTCAATTTACCAGACATTAAACGATACTCTTTAGGGAATTATTTGCAGATAAGACATCTTACTGTAAAAACCGACATACACAGAGTGGTGGTAAATGTCTGCCCCGAAGTGTTGCGTCAAGTAGCAGACTAGTCAGACTGAGACTGTGGTGGTAGCTGGTCAGTTTGAAGCTTGGTCTCAGGTTTCAGTGTAACCCTGTCAAGCACCAACTTCTAAAGTAGAATTCCCGGGGTCAATTACCATTAACATCTTACCTTGCTGCTTTTCAAGACCTATTTGCTTTGAGGGAAGTAGCTTGTTGCTCACAAAGAATGTTTCTATTGCAGTCACTAGGCGCGGCCGGCACAGGTAAGAGTGGTGAGGCAGTGGGAAGTCGACAGATGACTTGATAGGTCAAATTAATTTAAAAGGAAATAAAACCACTTTACCTAGTGCTCACTCCATCAGCGATGCAGTGAGCACTAGGTAAGTAGTTTCATTTATTTGTGCATTTAATTTGACCTATCCTGTCATCTGTCGACTTCCAATGCCCCCCCGCCCCACCGCTCTTACCTGTGCTGGCCGCGCCTGGCTGTCACCACATATTTGCTCTTTGGTTATTGCCTCAGTAAACACATTCCACCACTCGAACCTACCTCACATATTCGATACGTAACTGTACTAAGACCCACATATTGAAGTTCCACCTTGGAAAGCTGTGTCTTTCATGTTCATCCCTCAGGTCGTGAAGGACTGAACATTGAACTTTCGAAAGACTGCGATTCTGTTTCCTGCACTCTAAAAACGTGACCGCCTCTCTCTTCAATTTTCTATTGTCTTTTTCCACTGATTACAGTATTTTTGTCTGGATGCATCGTTAAGCCTGTGGACTCTGCATAGGAAAAGTTACAGCCAACAATAATTACTAAAAAGTGTTGCAAATTCAACTACATCAGTATTAAACACTTTATCCATAGGGGAACTGACGTGTTCATAATTGTGTGGGAGGTGTCAGTAAATCGTACCACTAATTGCTACAGAATGAATGTTCATTAGACAATCATTTACAGTTATGAGGACGACAACCATGAGATATGTGATTGTAAAAATCAAAATAAAGAAAAGCTATTAATTACATACAAGAAACACCCCCTCCTCTTCTATCACTTCTAATTTAAATAATGCAAACGTTATTAGGGTATGTACTGGTTGCAAATATAAGGAACAATTGTGTAAAATCATATTCCAGTAATAAAGTGAAAATACACCACATTATAGCTTAACATCATGCAAAATGTTTAGGAAAAAAGGGCACCTTCCGAAGTATTGAACAGCTGGACACACAAAATACCGAAATTACAGTAACATAAAAAAAACTCTAACTTCTCTGTTTTTTAGAAGACCACGAACAACAACTCCTTTCCAATCCTATTTGCTAAAAGAAACTGATATTTGAGAAAGGGTTCAATTTCGCACACTCACCCATTACTCCTGCTCTCCCCACTAGCAAGAAATCATCTAAGTAATGAACAACCACTTTGATGCCGCCACCCTGAAACTGTAATCCCAACAAGTGGAAATCATCCAGGTGTACCTTCATAAAAAAAGATAATTTAATAACTGCTTTGCTCATTTCCGCACCAACTGAATGGCTGTCTACACTGGCATATGACACCGAACATTCTGCCTGGTCAATGAAATCATGTACAGATCCCCCTTAAGACCATGAAAGATGGTATATCAGTCTGAACTCTCCCAGAGCCTTCTTCAGCACTGCCCCTAGTGGGGACACCATCTAGTTCCTCAATGGCGGGAACAGGATTTGCACTGCCGTTCTCCACTGTCTCTTGTTTCCTGGCTCCCCCTCACTAGTCCCTTCAATTTTTTTGCAGGAATTCAGGTTGTTGATTTGTCAACTCTCCCAAGGTCCTGTGTAAGGTATGTGAAAACTAAACGAAAGCCCTCCCACAAGAAAGGTGCTGCAGCTGCACTGTCAGGATATCTCTTCATCCACATAGCATTACCTCTGGTTTAAGCAGAGTAGCTGCCACTCCTTTGCCATTCCCCTTACGCCATCCTGCCAGAGGCAGGATGGCCCCTGCTATACACTGCAACATAGGGTGCCTGCCAACACACTTGAAACAGTCATGGCCAAAGTTGCAGTGGTACCTATAACAGGCTCCTTTGTTAAAATTCCAGCAGGCCCCCCAACACTATGTGAGGGGACTCAGAAAGGTCTGGTGAGTAATAGGCATCCCACTCGCAGTGTCGGTTGTATGCACTGGTCTCTTAGATGTCATGTGCCAATTATCAATGTTAGTGGGCACCTTAGGCCCCTTAGCTTGCTCCCTTTCCTCCTCTTTCAAGCCTTCTTAGCTTACTACCTCACTGTGCAGCAATTAAAATAAATCAATATACTAATTTGCCCTAATCTTACCCTCATTCGCTGGCATCAAGTGACCCCCCAAGGGGTTCCTAAGGACCATATATGGCAATTCCATATCGCTTTCCTTTGCAGTTGATGCAGCCCCTGTGGCGCCCACCACTGGGGCATCCTCTGTCATGCTGCTGCCCTTCTGACCCGCCTGTGTCGTGGACTCACCTACCCCACTGCTGCCTGTGTTTCATTGTTCTCCAATGTAGGTCCATGCACTGCACTGCATCACAAATGATCCCCACACTCAGGCCTGGGTTTCCCACTTCCCCTTTCCATTGTGCTCCCACTCACATGATTCTGACCATATCTTCTGTATCCTCTCTAGCTCCCCTGTTCCACAAAGACCCCCAGGCCCCTGTTGTCCCTGACCCCCGTTCTATCTCCCTAGCCCTCACATGAGTCTGCCCAGTGCACATGGTATTTACCTCCTGGCCCTTCTTCCCAGAATTGCCAGCTCTTTTCCCTTCTTGGCCACTTGTTTCCTTCCCAATGCCAATCTGGTTTATACATGTCTCCAGCCCCTCCCCACTGTCAAAGGATTCACCCTCCACTTGTTCCCCTTCTGGACTATCACCACAGTTGTCCTGAGCTCGCCTCAGACCAGTGTACGACCCCTCTCTTCCTGAAGCATAGGCCCTATCCCTTAACCATCACTATCATCCGCACCAGACAGGTGCCCATCTGTAGCCAATGCATCCCGCAGCCATTTACCACACACTCCAGCACGCCATTCATTGGGCACTGCCAGCTCCATGATCCTCACCACACAGACCTGGGAGCAGCCTTGTGCTTCACCACCTGTGCACATTTTCTTTGCCTGCCTAATGCTTCTAGAAGCACCAACAAGCACTAAATGTCGGGTTCTGTGAGGAGGATTGCAGCCATCATTCAGTTACAAAAACAAATGCCAACCTGGCATGATAAGGAATGTTGCACCTGAAATGTGCACATTTTTGCCACACGTGTCCAATATTAGGGCTTCCAATAGCTGCTTCACAAAACTGAGCGCTCAAAATATTTGCTTGCACTCGGCAGCGGGTGCAACAGAAGTTGCACTCAGCCGCTGTACATTCTTATGCTACATAAGTGGCCCTGCATCTGCCCACCATGTCGGTCCGCTCTCTTCCTTACCCTCGAGCGTGGAGTGCACGGTGCTGCCTGTGCTTGTGGCGCGAAATGGGGGGAGATATGTAGATGAAAGAATGGGTTGGGCCTCTGCTGCCATTCACCGTTTGTAGCAAATGTTTCTTAGCATCTAGTGGGTCTTTCAGCCCTGACTCCTGAGTCCATTGGGTTGAAGGCCAAATCTGCGCACAAGCGGGGGATTGAAATGGCAAAACAGATGGATGTATGGCTAATGGGCCTGCGCAGATTGGGGGTAAATGTCCTAAAAGGGCTTTGCTTGCCAAAAGAGTCTGTGGTGTAGCTCTACACTGTAGGAGAGTAGGATCTACTCCTAATCATCAATAAGCATTGTTTGGACTGGTACAAGGTGCCCACTTTAATTAGTGGTCAGCATATACCAGGCCAACTTCTCACATACACCATTACTTTATAAACCCTGGTAAGCAGTGGGCTCAGATAGGATAATATGCACAGGCATGCTGGAGGAAATAATGTATGTTGATGGAAGGCGATCCCAAAAGAAACAAATCCCTAGCTGTCTATGGCATAATCCAAAATCCATGTAGGGGTGGTAACATTGGAGTTAGAGATTTCTCTTTCTACAGTACCTCTCTTGTTCTAGTCAAGATGCCCTCTGCTCCAAGAGCCACTGTTGTCGGCAGCCACTGGTTGCCCGATAAGTGCTGCGGGCTCATTTCAGTAATACCATTGAGCCGGGCTGTAATGAAAGCAATTATGCTGCCAGATCAGGTGGAGGAAGTGAAGGAAAGCTATAAGATGCTCACACGATCAAGAGGTGGTCAGAAGTGGCGCTTCAGTTATACTCCCTGAGCCTTGAATTCAATCTAAGGGCTGTTAATGGGAGGACACCCTCGGATAGGCTGGGCGCACACACGTATAATAGGCCTGGACATACCTCTAGGTTAGATTATCTTTTAGTAGACGTGTGTCTTTGGCCCCATGTAAGGGACATGCAGGTGGTCCCCTCGGTTGAAAGCGACCACAACCTGCTTTCTTTAAGTATGGCTCAGTGGTGGCGCCACTTAAGTAAGGACTCTATAAACCAAGTAGCAGCACCTCCTGAGGTATCGGAAGTCTCCCCTTGTGGTAGGCGAATTAAATGGGCCAAACTGGTTTTATCAGAGGGGAAGGTAGAAGAAATAAAATCTCTCCTAAACCATACAGTATTAAACCTTGGAACATCCTCGGAAGGTGTGGGTAGAGCGAGTGGGCTCTTTGTCTCCCTGACAGAAGCCTTGACTAATGTCTTTACTCTTCATCATAATAAATTGGGTAATAAACTCTCTAAAAAAACCCCAGCTGGTTGGTATTCCCAACCATGTAGGGTTCTTAAGGCTAAGTTAGTTGAGGCGATCAAAGTTAAGTCCCGCCTAGAGATACAGGAAGCAAGGAGGGCCTACAATAACTCTCTTAAACTAGCCAGGAGGGAGTGGGAAGATAAATATTGGGATGACCTGCTCCAGGCCAGCAAAAGTAGAGACCCAAGGGCATTTTGGAAACTTATAAGTGCACGGAAAAACCCCGATGCACTTATGAGACCCTGTAACATTCCGCCACAAAGTTGGGTAAAGCACTTTGGGTCTTTATACCTCCCTCCAGACGGGGATGGTAATGCGGGGATGGCTCTTACGCATATAATTGAACCTCATGCCTACGACCTCTTTACCCTGCTAGAACTTGAGGGGGTTATAGGGTGGGTAGCCCCATGCAAGGCTGCGGGTCCCGATGGCCTCCCGGGAGACCTTATGAGGGCATACCCAGCGGAATGGGCGCGGGTTATAGCAGCGCTACTTAATGACATCATGATGGGAGGGGCAGTACCTGAATCCTGGAAAGGGGCGGTGGTGGTCCCAGTTTATAAAAAAGGGTGCAGGGAAACTCCAGGTAATTACCGACCCATAAGTCTGATCGACTCCACCCAAAAGATAGCAGGTAAAGCTATCCTTGGAAGGATTCTCCATTGGGTGGAGGAGAATAAAATTCTTTCAGACTTTCAGGCAGGGTTCCGGGTCGGAATGGGGACAATTGAGCAGGTGTTTAGGCTGGTATTACTGGGGTGGAAGGTGGTGGAACTGGGCAAGGGCAGCCTTTATCTGGCCTTTATTGACCTGAAGACTGCCTTTGACCTAGTCCCCCGTGAAGATCTTTGGAGGGTACTTCTCGAGCTGGGCTTACCCCCTTACATCTTGTCACTTCTTATCAGCCTCCACGCCCATACCTTTGCCCAGGTCCGCTGGGGTAAAAATGGTGAACTTACCGAGAAGATTCCAGTCTCTAGGGGCGTAAGGCAGGGCTGCGTCTTGGCACCAACCCTATTTTCACTCTATGTGAATGGGGTGGTAAAACATCTCCAGCAAGAACCAGCCGACGCCCCCTGCCTCGGTGGAGTCCGGATCCCCACCCTGCTATTTGCGGACGACACGCTCCTGATTTCGAAGACCCCTCAAGGTCTCCAGAAATTATTAACACGATTTCAGGAGTTCTGTGATGTAAGAGGATTAACAATAAATGTGGATAAAACAAAATATTTAGTCCTAAATCCTCCTAAGAAATTGGGCCGCCCTCCGACTCTAAATTCGACCCCCCTAGAGAAAGTAGCCGAATTTGACTACCTCGGCATCCGGATTACGGATAGGATGTCCTGGGCTAGTCATATTGATAAAATGGTCCTCAGCCACAGGAGAGTGGGAGGTGCCCTTATGAGGGAGTTCAGGGCCTCTCCAAGAAGATCACTCACCCCAGTAGTTGACATTTACAAGGCTAAAGTAGTGTCATCAGCTTTGTATGGGGCAGAACTGTGGGGCCACTGTTGTTTGAAAGATCTAGAGACAGCGGAGAGCAAGTTACTGAAATCCCTTATCTCCGTCCCCCTGAGTACTCCATCCGTACCTGTCCGGTTGGACATGGGCTGCAAAAATATTAAAGACCAGGCCCAGCTTCGCCCGCTCTTGTTATGGGCAAGAATTTGGAGGGGTGAAGAATTGAAATCTTTTGCTGATGCCTTGGGAGAAATTATGAGTTTGGGGGGCTGGGCAAAAATAAAGTGGCTTAGAGATATAAAAAAGCTTTTGGAGAATGTCGGTCTAGGAGGCTGCTGGTCATCACGTTCAGCCCCCACAAAAGAAGTTGTCAAGGCGCATTATTGGAATTGGTGTGCGGAGCGGTTAAATACAACCTCTAACCACTGCAAGTCGTCTGTCGCCTTTTTGCAAATTAAAGACACTGTGGCTTTTGAACCCTACCTGGACTTGATAACTCTCCCTTATGACCGAGCCCTTTATTTTAAATTTAGAGTTGGATGCCTCCCCCTAGGTGCATTGGTTTCGAGTTGGTCACCTGTGCCCCGCATTTCTCCCAATTGTGCACGTTGCCCTAGCAAGGCTGAGACCATTGCACATGTCTTATTTGTTTGTCCGGATTATGCAAGGCCCAGGGGTGTCTGGTTGAAACCCCTCTGTCGCAATATGGGTACACGTAGTCACCTTGAAGCCCTGCGTATTTTAACTACGGACACTTCCCCTCTTTTTGTGTGTGGAATTGCGAAATTTTTAAAGTGGTCCTGGCTTATTCGCTGCAAGAGATTGTCAGTAGCTGTTTAATTCTCTTTTTAGGTAATTTATTACGGGAAATTTATGCCCTTTTTTATATTCTTATGCTTCTCATACTGGCTTCTTGTAACTGTGATTTTTATGTGTTTATTGTATTTTTTAATGTGCTTACAAGATATCTTGCATATCGAATAAAAGCTTTTGACTGACTATAAGATGCTCACACAATGGGTTTCATTGAGGATTGGTGCATGAACCCAAGCTACAAGTCTCTAGTGCCCAAAAACAAGGTCAATTAGACTAGCAGTTCCTCACACCTCCAACATCCAAGAGTTTATACACATACAGAGGATAGCAAGCTATACATTTTTATGTGACTGCTATGTTGTTCACTGCGTTGGCAATGCACCTACCTGGTCAGTGTTGTGTCACAGTCTGGCACAGAATGAATTATTGCGCATTATTTGGTACCAAACTGCAGCACCAAACTACAACACATAAAGTAGTGCTACACTGATGTATGGAATCTTCGTATTCATATCCATTATTTTGTGATGCTGAAGGATCCTGGAGTGATACCTGGTGCAAGGGCAGACCATTACTTCAGCTGCTTTTCACAATTTGTTCTTAGCTGTGCCCCAAAAGAAGTGTTTTTCCCCACCTAAGTTGTTTCCTGTGTCTCTTTTTCCACAAACCACAATAGTGCAGAGGATAGCCATTGCATTGTAAGCAAGTCTGTCATTACACAATATGAAACCACTCATAGGCCAGTAGCTGGTTTACTACATCTGCCAGTGATACGTGTTTCTGGTATTGACGATACTTTTCTTCCCTCCCCACCCATACACCTCTCGTGCTTTATGGCTGTACTAGTGTGTAGGAGAGTCCTTCTTTTTTATTGACATAAAGAGACATTTTTAAATAAATTAATACACTTTTTGGGCAATGGTTGTACAAAGAATGAGCAAAAGCAATGTTCTCTATAAATCCCTTACAACTTTAATATCCCATCTTTTATAATGCCATTCTGTTTATTGAATCCAGGATGACAGGATGGCAGCAGCACTCACAAGGTCAATTGCTGTTGTTCCACTTATCCCGATTTGAATTGATGTTTTATGAAACGTACTTTTTATGATCACTTGGTAAAATCTACAAATTGCTTTTTTATATTGCTATTGAATTGCCACTGCTAAACAAGAATGAAGGGTCTGATTTAGAATTCGGCAGACGAGTTACTCCGTCACAAACATGACTGATATCACATCTGCTATATTGCTAGTGCCAATGGATGTCATGCACTTCTAATACGGTGGACGGAACACAGTCAACTTTATGACAGAGAAGCCCATCTACCAAATTCTTAATCAGGCCCTAAGTCTTTTTTTAACTGTAGTGCAACATTCTGTCTCAAAAGACTTTGTGCTGTACGTCACAAATATTTTCTTCTAAATTTTTCACTTCGAATGTTTCATCCACAAAGCATGAAAACATGCAAATAAATATATTTCTCTTAAGACAATAATAATAAATCTAATATATTATTCAGTTAATCGCAACATAAAATAGTAACTGCATCAAACTATCTCTCTTAGCACAATGACATGAAAATTGGAGGATTCCAATAAATATCTAATGGTGGTTGTTTAACGAAATATCTCAGCAATAAACATATTGGCAACAAAAGCAAGTAAAAAAATATGGACACAAATATTGACTTTACATACTTTGCAGGTAAAGTCAAAAATATTGCCAACAAAAATAAGGAAGACCACAATACCATCAAACTAGGTAAGTATTTTGAATTTAAACTATTATATCACATTTAAAACCTATATTACCTTTAAACATAATATTCAATTTTTAGAAATATATATTTATATTATAAGAAACTTACAAAAAAAACTAATGTCTAACAAAATAAAATAAAAATATCTACTGTAAAATGATTGCAAAAACAATAGTAAACATAATATTTAAGAAATAATCTTAATATTTAAACATAAATATTAGAAAATAGTAATAGCCATTAATTTTAAGTACAAGCACTAGATACTATAACATACAAAAAGTTACATCAAGCTTTTAAAATCAAAACTAATATATATTAAAATATTTTAAAAAATCACGGGAAACAATAGACTTGGAAGCGTCAAATTTGCTACTCCCACTTTAACCTGACCCACGCTAGTGGAAGTGTTTAGATTTACTATTCCCAATCTAAACTGAGCGACAGTAGGGAATGTTTTGGAATTTTAGGGTCAGATTTACTAGTCCCACTCCAACCAGAGCAACAATAGAGAAACTGTTGCACTTTGGTGGGGTCTGATTTACTATTCCTACTCCAAAATAAAAGTACAGAAAGTGTTGGACTTTGGGTAGAGGGTATATTTACTATCCCCACTCCACCATAAGCAATAGTAGGGAAAGAGATTAATTTGCAGGAGTTAGATTTACTATTCCCACTACAACCAGAGCAACAGTAGGAAAGGTGTAGGACTTTTGAGTGGTCAAGTTTACTATTACCACTCCAATATAAGCAACACTAGAGAAACTAATGGACTTTGGAGGGGTTAGATTTACTATTCCCCCTCCAACATAAGCAACATTAGGGAAAATGTTTGACTTTGAAGGGGTCAGATATACTATTTCCCCTCTGACTTAAGTAACAGTAAGGAAAGTGTTGAATTTTACAGCTGTCGGAAGCACTATTCAGCATAAGCAACAGTAGGGAAAATGATAAAATTTAGAAAGGTCAGATTTAAGCTTCTCTGTCCAAAATGAATACAAAATAAATTACATATATAAAAAATGGATAAACATAAAATACACTTTTTAAAATATTTAAAAACATTAACTATATATCATTTATATATTTTTGTGTGTATTCATTCTTTATTATTTTATAATGCAAAATGTTCAAAGCAATGAACCAGGATATAAAAATATATAGTCATAACAGACGTGAGAAACATAACATTTCTTATACGAACCGTATACATAAGTGTTTGATAAGAGAAAAATATTTGCAAAAAAGGGTGGAAAAACACAAAATGAAGAATAATAGTTTCAAGAGTGTAAGCTGATACTAATGATGTCAATTGTGAGGGATCATTAAAGAGTATAGAGCAAGAAGTAAATAGTAAGGAACAAATGACAAAGAGCAGAAACTCAAGAACAAAGAGCATTCCTCCTCCCAAACCTTTTTCCCAGTCCATCACTTTCTCCACAGTCACTCCAACAGTACACTAGTTCGTGTTTCGTGGAATCGGTCCATCATCTGTAAATTTCTCCCTCCCGTTGAGTCAAAGTCATACGGATGGAGTTTAAAGACACATTATAACAAATACATTGAGTAAGGGCATAAAAGCCTTTTATCGTCAAGTGATAGGGGCTAGGGTTCATTTAATGTTATGAAAGGAATCCACCATCTTCGAACTGGGTAAGATTGTCCTGAATTTTGTATATGTGCCTCTCCTAAGTGGCTAAACTAAAGAATATTGTCATCCATTCTTGGTGTGTTGGAAATGTCGTCAGGTGCCAGTCCCTGAGGATACAGGCCTTTGCCACCATTACGGCCATCAGTATCTATATATTCCATTGAATAGTGCTGTCATTCACCTTTAGAACATCATGTAAGATGAAAAGTATGGCAGATGTAATAAAAAGGACGATGCTAATATTTTGCTATGTGTTCCGTATATCTGTTCAGTAGTAGGATAGTTTCATTTGGGACCAAAGTCTATGAAGGAGGTTGCAGCTAGTTTTCCGGCACCCCCAGCAGTTGTAATGAGACAGTAGGCGAGACCTTTTCAACTTGTACAGGGACCAGTACCAGTGATGTAAGATTTTAAAATAGGAAAACTTTAATCATGCTTCTCTTAGAGTCTTGTCATTATCATTGAGAAAATCCAACCAGTCTTCATCAGTATATCCAACACCTAACCAGGATTCCCCTCACAGCTAATATTATGAAAATCAATAATAGTCAATAATAATTTGGTTTAAGATGGAGACAGCACGCCTGGACTTGCCCCACGCAAGTCATTTCTAATAGGTGACTCTAATAGAAACTCTGGTCCAGCAAAAAGCACAATGGTGCAATTGGCAGTATTGTCAATAGTCTATTGGTCTTAGGGAAAAGTCCCTACAAAGGGCTTCAAAGGCCTTCATCATATTAGCAGTGGTATTGTAAACATCATTGATCACCATAATCTCCATTGTGGCCAGTAGAAAGTGTCATGGCCTAACTTAAGATCTGTGTCAGACCAGGGTAGAACCCCCTTGTAAAGTTGACCATGTATACCCATACTCCTATGCACATCTCTCCATGCTGTCCACATTGTCCACATCAGTTAGATGAAGACCCCCCTGCCCTTGTGTCTGCATGAAGTTTTGCAGGTTTAATCCTAGGCTTTCTGCCCACCCAGATGAATGCTTTAACATTCTTATTTATGGTCTAAATGACTCTCTTAGGAATTACAAGTGGTAGCATACCAAAGCCATAATTGAATCTGGAAGCAGTAATCATTTTTACCACTTGAGTTCTACCCACAAGAAGATGCAAGGAGAACCACCTGTGGATGTCACTATTCATTTGAGCCAACAACGGCAGCAAAGTGGCTGTCACCTTCTCCTATAAAAGCCACTTGTGACCTGAATGCCCAGGTATTCCAGTCCCGTGGATTTCCACACAAAGCCAAAGTTATTAAGGGACCTTCTAATCGGGCATTTTGTTAGTGACAACACTTCGTTCTTTGACCAGTTGATCTTATTTCCAGAGATGGTCAAAAACTCAGCAATCAGGAACACTTTAGTTAGGGAATTGAGGCTTCAGGGTCGCTGAGTGTAGAGAGAATATCATCAGTATACAGTAAGACTTTAATTTGACCGGAAGCTATATTAATGCCCCATATTTTTTCACATTGACAAATAGCCACTGTGAGTGGTTCTAATGCTGTGAGGGATAACAGGGGAGATGTCGACACCCCTGTCTCATCCCTCTAGATATGGTAAAGGGCAATGACATATGGCCCACACAGTAAACCTATGAAGTAGAATACAAGTAGATCGAACGTATCTTGTCAAGAAATCCTGTACCAACTCCTACCTTTCTCAAATTTCTAACAAATTATCCCCATTCTACCCTGTTGAAAGCCTTTTTCTGCACATAAGGATAGCAATATCTTTTCATCTATGACTGTTGTGCCAGAGTCACTCCCATATATTGGGACAACATGATGACCTTTGACTACCATTGTTTTAATTGACTTTATGTTTTTTCTTGATTGTAAAACATCATTTTTCCTGCATGTGCATTTTTCCTTGAAGATTTCTTTAGTGTCTCCTTGTAGTTTCAGAGGGGGCGTGTTTGCTTCTTACAGCCTTGCCAAGAACAGAACATGTGGGATGTGCATTTGAAAACATCAGAGAGAGAGAGGTGTGAAATGTACTTCTCGGAGTGCAGTGTTATAAGCATTGGTGCTCAATTGTGCATTATGTTGTACATTGGGAAGTATTATGAAGTTCTTACTATTGGCTTTGGCATGCCCTCATGCTATCTTAAATATTGACTCTGTCTAGCTTGAGCTTTGCGCACACAGGCTGGCCCCCAGATCACTCATGTTGTTTAGGCTATTCACGTTCCAGGTTGTTTTCTGTACTTTTGGAGACTTTTCAAACTTCACTGAGATAATGTGCATGCTTGGTTCTTTTCAGAGCAGAGAATGTGGTTGCCAGAGAAATGTTTGGAATTTACTACTTTGTCTCGGAGTCAAAATAGAGCGGTCTGGACAACTTCTGTCTTGACCTTGACACAGACCAGTACGGTCAGCTCAGTTTTTTAAACAGAAGAAAGGGGGCAAGGTTTCTAGAAACTTCTCCTCAGTTTGAGTAAAAGGTATAAAAGGCGGGAAATCTTGGTGCTCAGACGGTAGCTCGCTGTGGTACAGACGTGTTGTCGCAGGGAACTTGGTCCTGAATAAAGCTTCTGCCTGGCTGTCAAGTGCTCCTCCTGCCGAGTTGGCAAGAATGCAGAGAAAGAGCGATCGGTGAGGTGTTTTCTTTTCATTATTGACATTGTGATGTGTGAGTGTGTCTGTATACACATTCAAGTTTCCAGCGGTTATAATCATTTGATGTATTTAGGGTATACATCTTCAGATTTCTTGCAGTGGGTGCCCAGTATTATTATCTACTTGTATTTTATTCCATTTAATTTATTTCATGCATTTAACAGTTGTATTTGCCTACTTATAAGTGTAAGTAAGTAAGTAAAATAGTTTATTGTTTCGTTAATTAAAACCTTTACAATTTATCGTAAAAAAAAATATAGCAGCAAAGTTCATGATTTAAGATAAATTTAAAAATAGCATATCATAAAACATTCGTACATTATGCTAACATCAATGAAGCAGTTATCAATAGTTGTTGTCTAATACAGTACATTGATAAAGGCATTCAACCTTTCGGTATACAGACAGTTTGCCAAGTGATTTGCTAATACTGTCTTTTTTAGGTTCCTGAAAGTTTCAAGAATACTTAAAATGTAGACTTACTTACTTACTTATAAGTGTGTTATTATTGCTTGTATATATATATATATATATATATATTTATAAATATATATATATATATATATATATATATATATATATATATATATAACGAAGTATTTCGTCAAAAGTGCTCCTGTGCACCAGGAATCTTGAGGAAACCAGGAACAGACGAAGGCCGACCCAGATGCAAGTGAGAAGATTATTTTATTGTTGTTTTAACAGCAATGCCTGCATGACGCGTTTCAGCCTACGAAAGGCCTTGATCACATGACGCCGAGGCTGAGCAGGAACAATTTAAAGTGCAAGTGCAGAGTGTGTAACAAACAATGATTGGCTAGCGCATGAATGGCGTGATAGACATGGAAAAAATATATTGAAAGCAATATGTGTACACATTTGTAGTTCACTGATAGTAAAATACATAAAAGTGATGAGCATTGATAGACAGTTGGTAAAAACAGTCCTAAAAGCACAAAAGGCACAAGTATAAGGTGCAATCTAATATTTACGCAACACCAACGGGCAATGACAGTTAAAACAAACCTAAAATGTTTTATAAAAAACTGAGCGCCCACATATGCAACAATGAAATGAGCTGTGCAAAATACGCAATTTGTGCAGATGGAACCCAAGTGGGTAAAAACCTCATCATGTACATAGTCAGTGAGCATATATGATACAAAGGCCATCTTATATGAACACTAGCATGTCTATATCAGAGTGCCAATCAAGAAAATACATAGTATACAAAGTGCAAAAAATAGTGCTATATTAAAAGACATTCTTAATATAGTATAAAATAATATTACAAAAATTATAATTTTTACTGCATACTAAAAAGATCTAGGCTAAAACCTCATTGGAACAGTGTGTAAGGGCATCTTTAAAACTGTTGGAAAAAGTTGATGAAAAATGTGAAGTTACAGACAGGTAAAGAGGTCTTCACTGGCATTGAGACCCACAGGGGTCTTAGAATCCAGTTCGAGAATATAGCGGGTTTCTAACGCACGAAGCTGGGCCTCACGATTGCCTCCTCGTCTCAATGGGGGCACAGAGTCAATGACAAAGAACCTGAGGAGTTCACTTTTATTATCGTGACACTCCTTAAAGTGACGTGCAACAGGGTACGTTGAATCACTGCCATTGATGGCCCTTATGTGCTGGAGTATCCGTTTGTGGACCTGCAATTTAGTACTACCAACATATGGTAGACAGGTGGTGGTATTGCCTGCATCCATAGGAACAACCTTGCGGTAAGGCGCGCAAACACCCCAGTACTCTCATCATGTGAATACCTCTGCCTACACATTACGAGCAATAACAAGCCACTTTGCTCACTACACTCTATCTACCATCCTCCTGGCAACAACCTCACCTTCATCGAGCACATGATGGACATCATAGCGACAAATGCAGGACAACAAATTACACAGATCTTCCTGGGTGACTTCAATCTCCACTGGAACGATCCAGAGGATCCAGAGGTCAATAGCTTCAAACTTTTCCTATCCGACCTCAACTTGTCCCAAATATGTGACAGCCCCACCCACGGAAAAGGCTCAATCCTTGATCTTGTAATTTCTAAAGCGGACTCCACCCAGCTAGAATCGATTCTCCCATGCGACTGGTCTGATCACTACATTATCACCTTTCACATCAAGGAAGTAGTTAAATTACTCTCTGTCCAACCGACGAGAACGAAAATCTGGAAGAGGAGCCTAGAAAACATCAATCCGGCCGACCTTGCATCCGCTAGTCGCATCCTCACGCCAGCTACGGTTGGATCAAACGATGTACAGGATCTGACCAATCACTACTTTAACGGTATGAACAGGGTTCTTGACACCTTAGCCCCATTACAATTAAAAAGAGTCACCGAAAAGAATTCAAACCCCTGGTATGATGGCAGACTAAATGAAGACAGAAGAGCACTGAGAGCAATTGAAAGACAATGGAGAACAGCCCCATCCACTGCCCACCTCCAACTACTAAGATGCACCAGAAATGCCTACTACAGAAAGATTCGTCGCTCAAAAGCTGACTTTATAGGAGTACAACTAGACCAAGCCAAGAATCGCCCCAAAAAATTGTTCGAAATAATCAATACTCAGTCTAAGGGTGGCCCCCACTCCCCCCAAGCCAATCCAGATTCAATCCCCAACTGTGAGGATCTTGTCTCCTTTTTCACAACAAAGACTGACAAATTAAAGGCAGACCTACTTAATGATCTATCAACCATTACCGATACACACTCAATCCCCTCACGGTCCTCCCCAAGTACCCCGTGTATCGGTCCCATTATACACGACCTCAAGAACAATGCCTCCTGGACTACCTTCAACCTCTACAGCGAAGAAACTATCCTAAACACGCTCACCACTCTGAATCCTTCCAACCACTTCACAGACCCCCTTCCAGCATCCCACGCAAAGACCTTCATGCCACTGCTAGTGCCCCTGTGGACTAGAATCATAAATTCTTCTCTCTTGCAAGGAACCATCCCTGACATCCTCAAAGCCGGTCAGGTAACCCCCATCCTTAAGAAAGTCTCAGCGGACCCATCAGACCTAAACAACTATCGACCAATATCCAATATCTCAACCTTGGCCAAACTTTTGAAAAATGTGTCCACATGCAGCTTAGTAAGCATATAGACCACTTCAACCTGCTCGACCAATTCCAATCAGGCTTTCGATCAGGGCACAGTACCGAATCAGCCATGACCCACATAATTGATGACGCATTACAAATACTGGATCAAAACAAAGCATGCTTGCTAATCCTACTTGACCTCTCTTCAGCGTTCGACACTGTCAAACATGACAATCTACTGAACCTCATGAAGCATAGAATGGGGCTATCCGGAACAGTGTTAAACTGGTTCACTTCCTTCCTCCAAAACAGAACACAAAGATTCAAGACCAACAAATCTTTATCCAACCCCACCCCAGTCACCTTAGGAGTACCCCAGGGCTCTTCCCTCTCCCCGACACTCTTCAACCTGTTTATGGAACCACTCACAGAGCTTCTCAGCCACGAAAATATCCAATACCACATGTACGCAGATGACACACAACTCTACATTAAGATCCAATCTCTCGACGACATCAAGTCCCTGAACTCTTCGCTCCAAAAGACACAGACATGGCTTGCTAAGAATCATCTAAAACTAAACACACTAAAAACAGAATTCCTCCTAATTGCTCCCCCCAACCAAACAACGACCATCCGTGAGTGGATGAAGCATCTAACTGCACTCGACGGTCAACCTCTCGTCATTGATTCCGCTAAATCTCTAGGAATAACCCTGGATAATAAGCTAAATATGCAGAAGCACATCAGCGCTGCAACAAAAGGAGCAAACTTTCAGATCAACACGCTGAGAAAATTGAAACCCTTCATTCCAGCAATGGACTTCAAACAGGCGGTTCAATCCCTAGTAATTCCCAGAGTTGACTATGGGAGCGTCGCTCTCTGTGGTCTCCCCAAGGCAACGACCGCCCCTCTCAGAGCATCAATCAATACAGCCGCCAGACTCGTTACAGGCACTAAAAGAAACTGCCACATTTCCCCTGACCTACATGCCCTAAACTGGCTACCTTTTGGGGCCAGCATCCAGTTAAAAATCGCCTGTATGACTCATAAGGCACTACACCACAAAACCCCTAGGTACCTAGCCGAAAAACTGGTATTATCAGGTGGTAACAGATCTACCAGGAGCTCTAACAAGCTGCTACTGAAACCGCAACGTTTCTCCAAGAAAAAAACGTACAATCGTACCTTCTCAGGAATGGCCCCCAGGATATGGAATGCCCTACCCCCAGAAACGAGACTCAATCCATCTACAGTTTTTTTCAAAAAAGAAGTGAAATCGATTCTCATGTCCAAATTTACCTGAACTATAGCTATCTGCATTTCTCTGTATTATGTACCTTGTATGCATTGTAACACTGTATTTTTATGTACACACCTTTTCCTATGTCAGATATGTGAAGCGCTCTGATACCCGCAAGGGTCTTGTCCGCGCTATACAAAACCGTCTAAATAAATAAATAAATAAATAAATATTGCAGGCCACATGGACACTCCAGCACATATACTGCATATTCCGTCCTACAGGTAAGGAGTTTATTGATGGGGCGAGGGATGTCACAGAACGGAATGCAGTATTCCATCCTGTTCGCCCCATGCCTGCACGCTTTGCAGCTAGAACAGCGTTTGAAGCCCTTACTCGTCTGTAACCATGTTTTATTCGCAGCAATTTCAGGACTGGATTTAACTAACGCATCCTTCATCGAACGAGCTTTTCTGAATGTAATGACCGGACTAGCTGACATCAGGTCCCCAATGACAGGGTCATTACAAACGAGGCTCCAATTTTTCTTAAGTATTTTACGCAGAGCCTGGTGTTGACGATTGTAGGTCACAATTAATCTGATCGGTTGGATGGTAGATAAGCTCGTATCGATAGGCAGTAACTTCTTTAAGACCTCACTCCTAGGGACACTATTGGCTTTTTGAATTGCACTCTCAACCATAGCTACAGAATAGCCCCTTTGCATAAAACGTGCTTTACTAGCTTGTTGAGCTTTAACACATTCTAGGTCAGTGCTGCAAATACGCCTAATACGCAACATCTCCCCGTAGGGTATGCTGCGTATGAGATGTGCCAGATGGTGACTTGAGGCATGTAGCACTGTGTTACCCGCAGTGGGCTTCCTAAATAGTCGTGTTGTTAACTGATCATTGATAGCAACAATCTCTACATCTAGGAAACACACCGACTCCTGGCTTATGTTGGACGTAAAGCGAAGGTTAAGAGTGTTGATGTTGAGTGCACTGATGAAGTCAAGGGCTGCCTGTTTGGTGCCCCGCCATATCAAAAAGATGTCATCGATATAGCGGAGCCATACAATCACATGTTTGGAAAGGGTGTCATGATGTTGGCCGAAGAGGACCTGTTCCTCCCAGCAGCCCATGTGCAAACAGGCGGAGCTGGGAGAAAAACAGGCCCCCATAGCTACACCCCTGACCTGTTGGAAGTATTGGTTACCGAACATGAAAAAGTTGTTATACAAGCAAAATGAAATCATATCATACAACATCTTATTATGATTGGCTAGCATAATGGGTCTGTTCCCCAGATAATATGCAATTGCTTTCAAGCCATCAGAATGATGTATGCTTGTATACAACGCTGTGACATCAAGTGTGATCAACCAACATGTAGTGTCCCAAGGAGTGTCTGCGATTTTTCTTAGAAAGTCACCTGTGTCCTGCACAAATGACGGTAGGGTTTGAACATGCTCCTGCAAAAAATTGTCAATGTATACAGATGTATTTTCCAGAAGACCCCCACAGGCTGAGATGATAGGTCTGCCTGGAGGCTTGGCGGGGTCCTTGTGTACTTTTGGGATGAAATAAATCACCGGGGTGATTGGATTCTCATTCTTGAGGAACTTGAATTCATCCTGACTTAAAAGACCGGTACTTCTCCAAGCGACCAAACGTGCATAAAAGTCATTCTGTGCTTTCCTCATATATATATATATCTACACACCAACATTACTGCTAAAGCAGCCGTCCTTCCCTATGTAGGTTCCTGGGCCACCTGCCCGCCTACTGCAGCAAAAATGCGGGATCCCCCGATCCCCAAACGAGGCCTCTTTTGCCCAATCTGAGAAGCGGGGGCGTCCGGCGAGGTTTTACCCCAAGCTGTCCCAAACAGCAATGCCCCCGAATAGTAGGCAAGCTAGCCCCCTGCTATGATGGGGGAAAAAGACACACCTGAAACATGCGGGGATCGGAGACCTCCATTGAGGCTCCACTCCGTTGCCCCCGCAGGTCCACCCGCATAGGGGAGGCACCTGTATTGGCAGCAAGCGGTGGGAGGACTCCCCCATGCCTCCCACCCACCACTGCACTCTGAGAGTCTCCTGCAGGTCAGGGCCATCAGCCCTCACTTCTAGACCAGCAGTGGCGGCCCGGGACACTGCCGTGCTACTGCTTCAATGGGGGAGACACGCAGGAAGCGGAGCTGTTGGACAGGCCACATGAAGGGCTTGCTCCCTCCCCGCATGACAGGGCCCGAGCCCCGGCCCCCCAGGTGTTACCCACAGAAGCGACCCGCACCCCGTCCCAAGACGGGATTCCTGCCCCCGGACATCTCTGTATCATGGGGCCGAACCACTACCGGCTCCCTCGCCCGGCCCGGCCGCCATCTTGGACACTGCACCACGAGGCCGCATGGCCTCAGCTCGACCCTAACCCTGGGCCTGGCCAGGCCCCGACATCCCGGCACCACCATCCACCCAGGAGGTGAACGGACCACTTGGCAGGTCAATGGGAGAAAGAAGTGTCGATGGCTCTCCCCCGCCAGGTGCCGATCGCCCCCAGCTCCCCCGGGCGCTGGCTCCACCCCCCTGCTGGGTGTCTGGACTCCCTCATCCCGGACCTCCCGACCTCCAAGTGCGAGGGTCCGGACATCAAAGGGCGCCAGACCTATAACTGGGGCAGCTCCAGAGCAGGAAGGCAGTTGTATCCTGGAGTCGAGAGACACCGTGAAGAACTCATCCTTGACGGACTACTGGCGCTGCCGTAGTCCTGCCTTGTGAACTATCATCCTGCCTGCTGGCGCTGCCGCAACCTTCTGCATCCTTCATCCTCGTCGGGACCTGCTGGCGCTGCCGCGGACCGTTGTAACTACCATCCTCGTCGGGACCTGCTGGCGCTGCCGCGGACCGTTGTAACTACCATCCTCGTCGGGACCTGCTGGCGCTGCCACGGACCGTTGTAACTACCATCCTCGCCGGGACCTGCTGGCGCTGCCGCGGACCGTTGTAACTACCACCTTCACCGGGACCTGCTGGCGCTGCCGCGGTCCGTCCATCTCGAACGCCGAGCTCGAGGATTGTGAGCTATCCATCATACCATCGCATCTACCTGATTGGTAACAAGACTGTCCCGCTACCCCCTTTCCCAACCAAGAGACTAGAATCGAGGGGACCCCTGAGTCCTGACCTCCTTGTACCATTCTATCGTACCTAAAGATTGCTTATAAAGAACGTTAAACCTTATCATTGTGTGGTGTACCTCTGTGGGGGGGAAGTTATTCGTCTGTACGATCGCTGGAGACAGCTCTCCCCGGAGACCTCTCCCCTTGTCCTCGGCCGACCCTCCCGGTCCGTCTAACATTGGTGGCCAGCGGCGCGATCCGAATCAACGCGTAATCGTACAGAGAGTAACTCACCCCACGACGAAACCACAATGACAACCAAAGAGAGCGGATCCACCGAGAAATTCCAAATGGAGAAATTGGAAGAGTACAGCCATCGTGAGTTGAAACAATTCTGCATTGAACTAGGCATTGCTACCACCGGTCTGAGTACTAAAGACGATTTCAAGCACGCCATTGAGTCGTGGGCAGAAACCGGGGCCGCCAGACCCCCGGACCAAAACATTGCAGCATCAGAGAGGAACACCACGGCTCCCGAGGAGCGAAGAACGGGCCTCTCGCAGGAAGAGATCCAAGAGAGAGAGAAAAACAGACTACATGAGTTAGAAATGGCACGGCTCAAAATGGACGGAGAACTAAAATTAGCCGAACAAAAACTGAACCTAGAACATCTGCGGCTCCGAGAAGAACGGGAAGAAAAACAGAGGCAGAGAGAGCTCGAAGAAAAGAGATTAGCGTACGAGCACGAGCGCAAACTGGCAGAAATAGACCTACGGAAGCAGAACAAAGAACTGGAGGTGCCCGAGCAACCGCGCACCCCAGGAGCGACAGAAAAGAAAGTCCACATCCCCAAGGATGTCGTTCGAGAGTATGTCCGAGAGGACGACATACAACAGTGGTTCAAGGCCTACGAGATCGCCATGACCTCCCACCGGATCGATCGAAGTGACTGGGGAGCCGGTCTATGGGGGAGGTTCGTCAATGAAGGCCGCGATGCCCTGTTACAGCTCCCAGACCATCTGATGTCATCCTATGATCACATGAAGGCTGCCCTCCTCACCCGATATGGGCTCACACCCGAAATGTACCGCCAGAGGTTCCGAGACTGCACCCGGATCCCGGGTACAACTTGGGTGGAATATGTCAACTATTTCAGCCGAGCCTTCGAGGGTTGGATCAAGGGAAGCCACGTAACGACCTACGAGCAACTTTTTAATCTCATGGTGTGGGAGCACCTCTCTAACAACTGCTTCATCGAGCTCAGGCAGCACCTCCTCGACAGTAAATTGACTGACCCACGGCAACTCGCCGCCGAAGCTGACCGGTGGGAAAGCACCCGAGTAGGCCGGAGAGGGCCGCACGAACAGAACCGGAACAATCAAGGTCAGCACCGTCCCCGAGGAGGAGGAGGAGGTCAGGGACGAGGAAGAGACACCGTCCCAGCCGCTCCCACTGCCAGCACCCCGCCCCCGGCCAGCCGGGGCAACCCCCCGATGCGCCCGGGGTTCCGAGCCAATGTCACGTGTCACCGATGCCAGCGAGTCGGCCACTACGCCAATGACCCGAACTGTCCACAGAACCAAACTCCGAGACCCCGCCAGGTAGCTGCCGCCGCCCTGGGGGGAGAACAAATCTCCGAAGAACAGGAAGAATGCGAACAGGAACGACAAGAGTGGGAACCGGCCGCCATGGTTCTAGCGTGCCTAGGGGGAAGAGACATGGTCCCGCGGGCTCCCCTACCCGCCAACACCAGAAAATATAGTCAGTGGGTGAACATTAATGGACGCCGGGCCGAAGCACTACGTGACACGGGGGCCAGTGTGACGGCCGTCCGCTGTCACCTGGTAAAACCAGAGCAGATCCTGCCGAACATTCTCTGCCCCGTCCGTTCAGCCGACAACTCGGAGAGTCTATGTCGGATGGCCTGCGTCCCCTTCGAATGGGGAGGAGTCTCCGGCATGTTGAAGGTGACGGTCCGAGATGATGCCCCCGTGGACTGTCTCCTGGGGAATGATCTTGAGAGTTCCCCGTGGGCCGCCGTAGAAAGAAGAGAGCACCTGGGGATGTTGGGCCTCCCGGACTGGGCGTGCGTAACCACCCGGTCCATGGCCGCCCGGGCCATCCCCCGATCAGAAGAACCAGAATGGCCAGCACCTCCTCCCCTGATCGCTCCAGTAGAGGACACCGACCATACTGACCCCCTAGAGCAAACCCCCGAAGGGCTCGCTCAGCCCCAGGACCTTCCCGACCAGGCTCAGTGGCGTCAAGAAGGGGGGCCCACCCAGGAACAGTTCCGTCAAGAACAGAAGACCTGTCCCTCCCTCGAGGGACTCCGCCAGCAAGCCCTCGCCCAGAGCGCAGGGGACACCACCGGAGCCCATTGGATCTATTGGGACAACGACCTATTGTACAGTGAACAGAGAATCGCAGAGTTAGGGGCCAGTCGAGTGCTGGTGGTGCCCCTCCGTTTTAGAGACTTCCTGTTAAATTTGGCCCACGATGTCCCTCTGGCTGGACACCTGGGCCAGGACAAAACCTTCAGTCGCCTGGTGACCCACTTTCTCTGGCCAAAGATGAGAAACGACGTCCTCAACCACTGCCGGTCCTGCCCCACGTGCCAGGCCAGCGGGAAGAGCGGCCGCAAACTCAAAGCACCTCTGCAACCCTTCCCAGTTGTCACCACCCCGTTCGAGAGGGTGGGAATAGACATTGTGGGGCCCCTGGACCCCCGTACAGCACAAGGACATCGGTTCATCCTGGTACTGGTGGACCACGCCACCCGCTACCCCGAGGCTGTGCCCCTGCGAACTGTAACAGCCCCGGTGGTCGGCCGGGCCTTAATGGGGATCTTCTCCCGGGTGGGCTTCCCCCGAGAAGTCGTCAGTGACAGAGGCACAAACTTTATTTCGAAATATATGAAGTCCCTCTGGCAACAGTGCGGGGTCACCTACCGATTCACGACCCCCTATCACCCTCAAGGAAACGGACTAGTCGAGCGGTTCAACCGCACGCTCAAGGGAATGATTGGGGGGTTGGAAGAGCCCCTCCGTCGCCAGTGGGATGTGCTACTTCCGTGCCTCCTCTTCGCATATCGAGAAGTCCCCAAGAAGTCCCTCGGCTTTAGCCCTTTCGAACTCTTGTACGGGCACCCTGTGCGAGGGCCCCTCAGCCTAGTCAAAGAAGGTTGGGAGATGGCCCCCCTAAAGACCCCTCCAGACGTCTTCAAGTACCTCCTGACCCTACGCAATCAGACCAGGCGATTCAGAGAAAAGGCGAAAGCGAACCTTGAGGCCAGTCAGGAGGACATGAAAAAATGGTACGATCAAAATGCCTCCTCCATCGAATTCGAACCTGGCCAACAAGTGTGGGTGATGTCCCCCACCGAGCCATGTGCCTTGCAGGACAAGTGGACGGGGCCCTTCAAAGTGGTCGAGCGCAAGAGCCCCGTCACCTATCTCATCGATGTGGAATCTCCACGGAACCCCCTCCGGGTCCTCCACACCAACAGACTCAAACCCCACTTTGTGCGCTCGGAGCTCAGCCTCCTGATGGCTACAGACAGTGGAGCGGAAGAAGACTCCGAGCCTCTCCCTGATCTCCTGAAGACTCGTGAGAAAGATGGTTCCGTGGACGGGGTCCGACTCTCAGATGCCCTCACCCCAGAACAGCGCCAAGGCTGCCGGGACCTCCTGCTGCAGTTTGCGACCTTGTTTTCCCTCACCCCAGGGGTCACCCCCTGGTGCTTGCACGACGTGGACACTGGGGACAGTCCCCCTATCAGACACCGGGCGTACCGCGTACCAGATCGGGTACAGGCCTGCATCCAAGAGGAGGTATCAAAGATGCTCATGCTCGGGGTCATCGAGCCCTCGGACAGCCCCTGGGCCAGCCCGGTCGTGCTGGTCCCCAAAGCTGCTGACCCCGGCACCACTCCTGAGCTCCGATTCTGCGTCGACTATCGGGGCTTGAATGCTGTCACCAGAACCGACGCTCATCCCATCCCCCGAGCGGATGAACTGATCGACCGCATGGGGGCTGCCCGCTACCTCAGCATCTTCGACCTGACAGCGGGCTACTGGCAGATCGGTCTCACACCCCGGGCCCAAGAACGATCCGCCTTTTCTACCCCCGATGGCCACTACCACTTCAAAGTCATGCCATTCGGCATGAAGAATGCCCCAGCTACTTTTCAGCGACTAGTGAACCAGGTCTTGGCGGGACTCGAGGAGTTCAGCGCCGCCTACCTGGACGATATCGCTGTGTACAGCCGCCACTGGTCCGACCACCTCCACCACCTCCGAGAGGTCCTGCAGGCCCTCCAACGAGCCGGCCTTACAATCAAGGCCGGCAAGTGCCAAATTGGTCAGGGGTCCGTGACCTATCTCGGACACCAGGTGGGAAGTGGTCTGGTGGCCCCTCTACAACTCAAGATCGCTGCCATCCAGTCCTGGCAGCCTCCAGTCACGCAGACCGAGGTCCGAGCCTTCTTGGGGCTCACCGGCTACTACCGGCGGTTCGTGAGGGACTATGGCAGCATTGTGGGGCCCCTCACGGGACTCACATCCAAAAACCACCCGAAGAAGGTCAACTGGACCCCAGACTGTCAAGCGGCCTTCGAGAAGCTGAAAGCCGCCATGTGCACTGCCCCTGTGCTCCAGGCCCCCGACTCCAGTCGGGAATTCATCGTACAAACAGATGCCTCCGACCATGGCATCGGGGCGGTCCTCTCCCAGTTGAACTCCGAGGGACTTGACCAACCAGTGGCCTTCATCAGCAGACGCCTCCTGGCCCGAGAACAGCGCTGGAGCACCATCGAGAGGGAGGCCTTCGCAGTGGTGTGGGCCCTCAAAAAGCTCCGGCCCTATCTCTTCGGTACCCACTTCCGGGTGCAAACAGATCATCGGCCCCTGCAGTGGCTAATGCAGATGCGGGGGGAAAACCCCAAACTATTGCGTTGGTCCATCTCCCTGCAGGGGATGGACTTCACTGTGGAACACCGACCGGGCCAAGACCACGCCAACGCGGATGGCCTGTCACGCTTTTTCCGCCTCGACGAGGCGAGTCCCCAAGAGGATGGGTGACTCTCCCCGCCTTCAGCTGGGGGGGACGCATGTTGGACAGGCCACATGAAGGGCTTGCTCCCTCCCCGCATGACAGGGCCCGAGCCCCGGCCCCCCAGGTGTTACCCACAGAAGCGACCCGCACCCCGTCCCAAGACGGGATTCCTGCCCCCGGACATCTCTGTATCATGGGGCCGAACCACTACCGGCTCCCTCGCCCGGCCCGGCCGCCATCTTGGACACTGCACCACGAGGCCGCATGGCCTCAGCTCGACCCTAACCCTGGGCCTGGCCAGGCCCCGACATCCCGGCACCACCATCCACCCAGGAGGTGAACGGACCACTTGGCAGGTCAATGGGAGAAAGAAGTGTCGATGGCTCTCCCCCGCCAGGTGCCGATCGCCCCCAGCTCCCCCGGGCGCTGGCTCCACCCCCCTGCTGGGTGTCTGGACTCCCTCATCCCGGACCTCCCGACCTCCAAGTGCGAGGGTCCGGACATCAAAGGACGCCAGACCTATAACTGGGGCAGCTCCAGAGCAGGAAGGCAGTTGTATCCTGGAGTCGAGAGACACCGTGAAGAACTTATCCTTGACGGACTACTGGCGCTGCCGTAGTCCTGCCTTGTGAACTATCATCCTGCCTGCTGGCGCTGCCGCAACCTTCTGCATCCTTCATCCTCATCGGGACCTGCTGGCGCTGCCGCGGACCGTTGTAACTACCATCCTCGTCGGGACCTGCTGGCGCTGCCGCGGACCGTTGTAACTACCATCCTCGTCGGGACCTGCTGGCGCAGCCGCGGACCGTTGTAACTACCATCCTCGCCGGGACCTGCTGGCGCTGCCACGGACCGTTGTAACTACCACCTTCACCGGGACCTGCTGGCGCTGCAGCGGTCCGTCCATCTCGAACGCCGAGCTCGAGGATTGTGAGCTATCCATCATACCATCGCATCTACCTGATTGGTAACAAGACTGTCCCGCTACCCCCTTTCCCAACCAAGAGACTAGAATCGAGGGGACCCCTGAGTCCTGACCTCCTTGTACCATTCTATCGTACCTAAAGATTGCTTATAAAGAACGTTAAACCTTATCATTGTGTGGTGTACCTCTGTGGGGTGGAAGTTATTCGTCTGTACGATCGCTGGAGACGGCTCTCCCCGGAGACCTCTCCCCTTGTCCTCGGCCGACCCTCCCGGTCCGTCTAACAGGAGCAGAGTCTCCCTCAGCTCCGGTGTCTCTCTGGCCCCCTTGTTGAGTGCAGTCCTGCCCCCAAAACAGGCACCTCTGGCTGGCTTCTGGCGCCCGCGGATGAATACAGAGTGAAGTCTTCGCCTCACCCCCTCCAGGGCTCACCCTCAGGCGGCATGTGGGGCTCTCTCTACCTCACGGGATCCCCGCCCACGACCAGGCATCCTACGCCTGACTTCCTGCCCTGCTCTGTTTCCTTTGGCTTGTCCACCCACAGTCAGGCTCGGCCTGACTTCCGCTGCCTTCCGATTTTCTGGAATTACAGAGCGAGGTTTCTGTCGGTCTTAGGGAAACAGCGTGACTTCTGGTTCTGCGCTGCAATCGAAGTCAGTGCCCCCTCTGGGGGCTCTGGCAATCTGATGACAGCTCTTACCAAGCACTTCCACGGAAGCCTAATTTCCACAATAATGTTGAAGCGCTCAGCAGGGAAAGCGAGGCAGTGCTCCCACCACTGCACTGCAAGCAGGCAACCGCGCTCACCACTTGTTACTGCAAAAAACGAGCCCACGCCGGGGGCTCAAGTTCACAAGAACCCTGCAGTGCTTCCAAGCCCCGGTCCAGGGATGAGCACCCCAAGCACCAAAGAACAGGAGTCTGCCCAGTACAGGGGCACATCAGCACTCCTGGAAGAGATTTGGGGACAGGCAGGGAGCAACCAAGCAGGCCAGCACCAGGGGCATCAGAACAGGGGGAGGGCAGTCTTCCCCCAAGCACCCCAGAGTAGTCCAGTCCCTAGGCGGTTCCTTCTGGCAGTCCAGCAGCCTGCCGATATCACGTTTCAAGTCAGCACCACCTGTACTTCTTCATGGGGTCACAGCCCCAATACTTATACCCAGTTTTCGTTTGTCTGCCCTGGCACAGGGCTTGGGGGAACCAGTCTCAACTGGTCTTGGGGGTGTATTAGCACTTTTTGTACAGTGCTCACATCCTCTTTTGTGAGATGGGGGCTCTTCCATCAGACACACCACAGGGGGGCGGAGCCAGCATTCACATAGGCAGGCATAGACCTATTCAGGGTCGGGGGACTACTCCTCCCACTACTCCAAATGCAGAAGCCCTATTCAGCCTAGCGCTGACTCACCCTGCCCCTCCTGGAGCCACACACACATCACCAGCCTCTGTCACTCAAAAGCCAGACATGCAATCCACATCAGGCAGGCAGACACATAGTACACAGAAATGCCAACTTCTAAAAGTGGCATTTCTAAAATAGTTATAATAAATCTGCGCACACCATTGCGCAACATTTATTATTACTATTTCAAACATACCAAACTTGACCACGCCGTGCTCCTCATATCAGGAACTACCACTGAAACACTGATCAGGGAATCCCCAATGCATTCCTATGGGAGGGCAGCCCCACAGTAGTGAGACACCAAAATGGCTGTTTGTCACTACCAGGACATGTCACACACTTAAGATACATGTCCTATCTTTTACCTACAATGCACCCTGCCCATAGGGCTAGCTAGAGCCTACCTTAGGGGTGACTGACATATATTAAAAGCGGGGTCATAGACATGGCACACACATTAGGTGCCATGTCACAGCAGCAGTAACACTGCGCGCACAGGCCCTGCAATGGCAGAGGCCTGAGATAGGTTTGCAAGGCTACTTTGGTGGGTGGTGCAATCAGCGCTGCAAGCCCACCAGTAGCATTTAATTTACCAGCCCTGGGTATATGAGATACCACTGTACAAGGGACTGACAGGTAAATTAAATAGGCCAAACAGGTGTAGGCCAATCTTACCATATTTAACACAGAGAGCGCACGCACTTTACACTGGACAGCAGTGCTAAAGTGTCCAGAGTCTTAAAACCACCAACACCATGTCAGAAAAAAGGCTAGGAGAAAGGCAAAAAGTTTAGGGATGACTCTGCTAAAAGGGCCAACTCCAACACTATGCAATAGAGCAGGTCACAGCGTCTGAAAGAGGTGGGGACCGTGTGAAAAAACTGAGACTAATGGAATCCAAGTACATTTTATCCTTAAGAACACTAAGCCCGAAAGGTTTAAACCAGAACGAGGAACTCAATGTGCACCTGTAAAAACCTCAGACAAAAAAAGTTGTAGAAATTAATGCATATCACTCTAAGCTGCATTGGTAAAGAAAAAAGAAAGAAAGAAAGAAAATTAAAACAAAATGAAAAAAATACAAAAGAAAAAGATAAACATAAAATTAAAGAAAAAGGAAGGGTTGACAAAAAAGACAGTAAATTAGATCAAGCAATGCCAAAATGAAAATGTAAATTAGAATCATTGAATCTGTAATGAAAATGCATAATAAAATCAATGGAATGTCGGTGATGCAAAAATAGGAAGCACCGACCCACTAGAGGGTATGACACTTTTGAAACTGGAGCAAAAGGGAATAAGTGAATTGTCCCGGGATTGGCTCATAATGAGCTAGGGGTAAGGAATTTAGGACTCCATGCACCATGTGCAAAAAATACAATCTGAAACAATTGAATGTCATATAATAATGGGAAGTAATGAAAGTTAAAAAAGCTAACGAAAGCAAAGCACACAAAAGAAAATAAGCATATACGGATCTGAATACAAATGCTGAATAATATTCAATATTACATTCCAATGATCACTTGGAGAAAATTACCCACTTGAGGGTGTGACTCTGAAAAAGGAAAATAAAGTTTTATGGCATTGAATTTTGGGACTTGAATGAAACACGCAAAGACGCATGAAAGCTGTCTCCTTTTGTCAAAAAGATTTTAAATGGTTTAATTGCGATTCCTGTTTCTTGCACCATGTACTTTGAATTAACACTATTGCACTTTATTGATAAAACTGCACTTTATGCACATTGCCACTTTAAAAACAATACCTGAGTATGCACCAGACTACAAGTACCACTAGGCAGTGGGGTAGTTGGAAATGATGGTATCTTAAATGAAAATAAATGAAGGACAGGTCTGTTTCGTTGGGTTATTGTTGTGCTGTAATAAAATATTGAAAAGCTGACTTCCTGGGAGTGCGCTCAGTTATAGTGCTTTTGCACTGATCTGGGAAAAAATTATATATATATATATACAATCGCTCTTACATGTAACCCTTTTTTGTAAATTTTACATTGAACCTAGAAAGCGATGGCTTATTCCGATTTTAAAAGCATGTGCCTTCGCCAATGTCGCCCAGCTCTTATGGCTCTCCAATTTTTGGAATCAGATTTTTTAGCCATAAATATAGTAAGGTTCTTGAAATTCTGCATCCAACATAGAACTAATTTGTAACTTGAATTTTGATGTATTTTAAAGTTGTTATACGTTTTTTAATTTGCTAAACTTTGAATGCAAAATATTAATATGTGTAAATAATCAACTGTGATGATTTTTAAACAACTTAAGTGGTCACATGATCAGGAGTGGCCACAGATTTAAACATCGCCATAACGGACCCCTGGGATCAGCGAGAAGGCAGCAGAGACGGGCACTGAGGAGGCCAATCTATGGCTGAAACGCGTCTGCCCAACGTTTCAGGGACATCTATTGCCAGCGCGGAAAATCAATAAATCTGTTGTGTATTCCCCCGGAGCTGTGTCACACTCTTTCTTCAGTAAGAGAGAAATTGGACTTCATGTTTTACCAGCTTGCAGGTGCTGGTTTAGTGACACTCCCTCTCGGTCTGGAGAGACGCGGTTTACCTGCAATCTTTTGGTGGATTGTTAAACGCGTCGCCCCCCCGGTGCTGGATTCCCACTTGGAGGAGACTAACACATGGGGAGAGAGGAGGCAAATGCGTGTTGCCTGATAAGGGGGATAAAGAACTGATTTACCTTCAAATCCGGCTGCAGTGGCGAGTAAGCACCGACCAAACACGTTTGGAGGCACCACCTGGTTTTTTAGTAGTCCTTTCACTGCATGGGCTCTAACGGAGGACTTCAGCGCCCAGTATGCAACGGTAAAGAAGGAGAGCGCGAGATGCCTTACACCTGTGGGGCGAAGGAGGGTCAAGTGGTCACATGATCAGGAGTGGCCACATATTTAAACATCGCCATAACGGACCCCTGGGATCAGCGAGAAGGCAGCAGAGACGGGCACTGAGGAGGCCAATCTATGGCTGAAACGCGCGTGCCCAACGTTTCAGGGACATCTATTGCCAGCGCGGAAAATCAATAAATCTGTTGTGTATTCCCCCGGAGCTGTGTCACACTCTTTCTTCAGTAAGAGAGAATTTGGACTTCATGTTTTACCAGCTTGCAGGTGCTGGTTTAGTGACACGCCCTCTCGGTCTGGAGAGACGCGGTTTACCTGCAATCTTTTGGTGGATTGTTAAACGCGTCGCCCCCCCCGGTGCTGGATTCCCACTTGGAGGAGACTAACACATGGGGAGAGAGGAGGCAAATGCGTGTTGCCTGATAAGGGGGATAAAGAACTGATTTACCTTCAAATCCGGCTGCAGTGGCCAGTAAGCACCGAACAAACACGTTTGGAGGCACCACCTGGTGTTTTAGTAGTCCTTTCACTGCATGGTCTCTAACGGAGGACTTCAGCGCCCAGTATGCAACGGTACTGAAGGAGAGCGCGAGATGCCTTACACCTGTGGGGCGAAGGAGGGGCAGGTGGTCACATGATCAGGAGTGGCCACAGATTTAAACATCGCCATAACGGACCCCTGGGATCAGCGAAAAGGCAGCAGAGATGGGCACTGAGGAGGCCAATCTATGGCTGAAACGCGTCTGCCCAACGTTTCAGGGACATCTATTGCCAGCGCGGAAAATTAATAAATCTGTTGTGTATTCCCCCGGAGCTGTGTCACACTCTTTCTTCAGTAAGAGAAAATTTGGACTTCATGTTTTACCAGCTTGCAGGTGCTGGTTTAGTGACACGCCCTCTCGGTCTGGAGAGACGCGGTTTACCTGCAATCTTTTGGTGGATTGTTAAACGCGTCGCCCCCCCGGTGCTGGATTCCCACTTGGAGGAGACTAACACATGGGGAGAGAGGAGGCAAATGCGTGTTGCCTGATAAGGGGGATAAAGAACTGATTTACCTTCAAATCCGGCTGCAGTGGCGAGTAAGCACCGACCAAACACGTTTGGAGGCACCACCTGGTGTTTTAGTAGTCCTTTCACTGCATGGGCTCTAACGGAGGACTTCAGCGCCCAGTATGCAACGGTACTGAAGGAGAGTACGAGATGCCTTACACCTGTGGGGCGAAGGAGGGGCAAGTGGTCACATGATCAGGAGTGGCCACAGATTTAAACATCGCCATAACGGACCCCTGGGATCAGCGAGAAGGCAGCATAGACGGGCACTGAGGAGGCCAATCTATGGCTGAAACGCGTCTCCCCAACGTTTCAGGGACATCTATTGCCAGCGCGGAAAATCAATAAATCTGTTGTGTATTCCCCCGGAGCTGTGTCACACTCTTTCTTCAGTAAGAGAGAATTTGGACTTCATGTTTTACCAGCTTGCAGGTGCTGGTTTAGTGACACGCCCTCTCGGTCTGGAGAGACGCGGTTTACCTGCAATCTTTTGGTGGATTGTTAAACGCGTCGCCCCCCCGGTGCTGGATTCCCACTTGGAGGAGACTAACACATGGGGAGAGAGGAGGCAAATGCGTGTTGCCTGATAAGGGGGATAAAGAACTGATTTACCTTCAAATCCGGCTGCAGTGGCGAGTAAGCACCGACCAAACACGTTTGGAGGCACCACCTGGTGTTTTAGTAGTCCTTTCTCTGCATGGGCTCTAACGGAGGACTTCAGCGCCCAGTATGCAACGGTACTGAAGGAGAGCGCGAGATGCTTTACACCTGTGGGGCGAAGGAGGGGCAAGTGGTCACATGATCAGGAGTGGCCACATATTTAAACATCGCCATAACGGACCCCTGGGATCAGCGAGAAGGCAGCAGAGACGGGCACTGAGGAGGCCAATCTATGGCTGCAACGCGCCTGCCCAACGTTTCAGGGACATCTATTGCCAGCGCGGAAAATCAATAAATCTGTTGTGTATTCCCCCGGAGCTGTGTCACACTCTTTCTTCAGTAAGAGAGAATTTGGACTTCATGTTTTACCAGCTTGCAGGTGCTGGTTTAGTGACACGCCCTCTCGGTCTGGAGAGACGCGGTTTACCTGCAATCTTTTGGTGGATTGTTAAACGCGTCGCCCCCCCGTGCTGGATTCCCACTTGGAGGAGACTAACACATGGGGAGAGAGGAGGCAAATGCGTGTTGCCAGATAAGGGGGATAAAGAACTGATTTACCTTCAAATCCGGCTGCAGTGGCGAGTAAGCACCGAGCAAACACGTTTGGAGGCACCACCTGGTGTTTTAGTAGTCCTTTCACTGCATGGTCTCTAACGGAGGACTTCAGCGCCCAGTATGCAACGGTACTGAAGGAGAGCGCGAGATGCCTTACACCTGTGGGGCGAAGGAGGGGCAGGTGGTCACATGATCAGGAGTGGCCACAGATTTAAACATCGCCATAACGGACCCCTGGGATCAGCGAGAAGGCAGCAGAGACGGGCACTGAGGAGGCCAATCTATGGCTGAAACGCGTCTGCCCAACGTTTCAGGGACATCTATTGCCAGCGCGCAAAATCAATAAATCTGTTGTGTATTCCCCCGGAGCTGTGTCATACTCTTTCTTCAGTAAGAGAAAATTTGGACTTCATGTTTTACCAGCTTGCAGGTGCTGGTTTAGTGACACGCCCTCTCGGTCTGGAGAGACGCGGTTTACCTGCAATCTTTTGGTGGATTGTTAAACACGTCGCCCCCCCGGTGCTGGATTCCCACTTGGAGGAGACTAACACATGGGGAGAGAGGAGGCAAATGCGTGTTGCCTGATAAGGGGGATAAAGAACTGATTTACCGTCAAATCCGGCTGCAGTGGCGAGTAAGCACCGACCAAACACGTTTGGAGGCACCACCTGGTGTTTTAGTAGTCCTTTCACTGCATGGGCTCTAACGGAGGACTTCAGCGCCCAGTATGCAACGGTACTGAAGGAGAGTGCGAGATGCCTTACACCTGTGGGGCGAAGGAGGGGCAAGTGGTCACATGATCAGGAGTGGCCACAGATTTAAACATCGCCATAACGGACCCCTGGGATCAGCGAGAAGGCAGCATAGACGGGCACTGAGGAGGCCAATCTATGGCTGAAACGCGTCTCCCCAACGTTTCAGGGACATCTATTGCCAGCGCGGAAAATCAATAAATCTGTTGTGTATTCCCCCGGAGCTGTGTCACACTCTTTCTTCAGTAAGAGAGAATTTGGACTTCATGTTTTACCAGCTTGCAGGTGCTGGTTTAGTGACACGCCCTCTCGGTCTGGAGAGACGCGGTTTACCTGCAATCTTTTGGTGGATTGTTAAACGCGTCGCCCCCCCGGTGCTGGATTCCCACTTGGAGGAGACTAACACATGGGGAGAGAGGAGGCAAATGCGTGTTGCCTGATAAGGGGGATAAAGAACTGATTTACCTTCAAATCCGGCTGCAGTGGCGAGTAAGCACCGACCAAACACGTTTGGAGGCACCACCATGTGTTTTAGTAGTCCTTTCACTGCATGGGCTCTAACGGAGGACTTCAGCGCCCAGTATGCAACGGTACTGAAGGAGAGCGCGAGATGCCTTACACCTGTGGGTCGAAGGAGGGGCAAGTGGTCACATGATCAGGAGTGGCCACAGATTCAAACATCGCCATAACGGACCCCTGGGATCAGCGAGAAGGCAGCAGAGATGGGCACTGAGGAGGCCAATCTATGGCTTAAACGCGTCTCCCCAACGTTTCAGGGACATCTATTGCCAGCGCGAAAAATCAATAAATCTGTTGTGTATTCCCCCGGAGCTGTGTCACACTCTTTCTTCAGTAAGAGAGAATTTGGACTTCATGTTTTACCAGCTTGCAGGTGCTGGCTTAGTGACACGCCCTCTCGGTCTGGAGAGACGCGGTTTACCTGCAATCTTTTGGTGGATATATATATATATATATATATATATATATATATATATATATATTACCTACTGGCGGTCGCCAGTAGGTAGTTATAGTTAGGACCACGTTTCCATAGGAAAACCTCAACATTCTATTTTGAATAACTTTGGCGCCGGTCGACGAATCCTCGCGAATTTCTCAAAATAGGTGGGGCGCTACGGTCCGCTCCTACCCTGAAAGTCTCGGGGGGATCCGTCAAGCGGGGGCTGAGATAAAAGGGGGGTCCCAAAACGCGTTTTTCCCATGCATTTTCCCATAGGACCTTTAGAACGACCTACAGCCCGAACGGCTGAACAGAATTACTAGAAATTTGGCAGAGAGGTAGTCCGTAGGTCAAGGAAGTGCCTTTTGTAGGTTTGGTGTAAATCAGTTCAGTAGATTTTGAGAAAATAGCCTTTAAATCAATATATATATCTGAGCCAGCTTACGGTACGCTTACCGTACGCTTACGGTAAGCGTACGGTGGCGTGCGCGAGCGCGATTCTGATAGGCTCTTAGATCTTAGTAAACATTCGAATCGGCCGAAACCAGGAAGCGGCGGCCTCCATTTTGTGTATTTCACTCTGAAAAAAAAGAGTGAAAACAAGGAAAGGGGGCAATGAGGAGAGTTACAGACCCCCTAACAATTGTAAGGGGGTCAAAGAAGGACAGAAAAGTACAAAAAAAACATTTATTGATTTTAAAAAAAATCACGGGGTACGCGTACGGTAAGCTCACGGTAAGCGTACGGTAAAAAAAATAAAAATAAATAAATGAAAATCAGATTTAAGAGTTTAGAAATTAGGGAGCTCTAAAAAGAGCTGTTGTGTTTATGGAGTCATTTTTTTAGTGGTACCTACAAGTAAGTACCGATGCAGAGTCTAAGGTTCAAGAGGAAGATTCTGTTCCCTTCATCATTGAAGTGCACACCATCTCCTCTATAAATGTCTTGCATGTCGTAACGCAAGTTGTTGTGGTAAATGGCACCCATACCATAGTCACGGAGGAAAGCAGAAACAGATTTGTTGACGTGCTTTCTTGCTTTGTCAATCTGTGGACAGAAATGATTGGACCAGTTCCATTTTTGCCTTTGGCATATGTTGGAAAACACAAAGGCAGTTTTAGGGAAAAGTGTAAACAGTTGTGCAAAGGTGTCCTTCATAAGCATTTCCAGACCTACCCCAGTCAAAGTGCCTAGGTCATTGCCACCACAGTGCACTATTATGAGGTCAGGGTGTTGGATTTGCATGAAGGATTTCACCAATGGCATCAATTGGTGCCACTTTAACCCTCTCTGACCAATCCATTTAATGTCTACATTTGGCAAAGCAAGGTCTCTCACCATATCTGTTTTCTCTGCAAACTTTTCACTCCAGAAGACATAGCTGTGCCCTACAATCCACACTGTGAACATCTTCAAAGGAGAACTGGATGCACTCAGGAGGTGTCTTTCAGTAGAATGGCAATATGAAAAGAAAGACAGTTTGGAAATGGAGGCATACATATTTTTTACAAAACAAAAAGAACTGATTGGCTGTTTCATACCATTCTAGAAAAAAAACTAGGCTGTATGTGAAAATTAATAGAAGCATGTTTTGTATTGGTACAAAAAAATGTGTAACCAAAGAACAGTACTATGGATTTGCAGTTAGGATTGAAAAGTCAAGCACTCTTGCTCTGTGGAATTGAAACATTGTGTGTCGAACTTCTGACCTAACTGCACACAGCAGTGTTCCATGAGCTGTTGCTATGGTAGCAGGCAGAAGTCAAGTTGGGGGAAGGGTACTAGGCAGAAGTCAAGTTGGGGGCAGGGTACTTTTGGAAAAGGGTTGGTTTTCAACCAATAGAAATGTGTCATTACATTTGAAAAAAAGGGGGAAGCACTGAGATTTGAAACTTACATGTATATGTGTGGAAAAATAGAGGGAAAGTTTGCCATTATCTGGTTCTGCTGAGAGGAGAGAGGTGTACAGAACAGAGATCCTGGCTCTGATAATCTGCTGTTTGAGTGACACATTTCTTTCACAACTAACTAATTTTAAAGGTGAGTTTACAGTTTGAGAGGGGATGTATGTGGTAACTTAAGAAATGAATAATAGAAATGGGAATTGTTTTTGTTGTAGTTACACATGGTGGATTCATAATGTGTCAGTCTGTAAAAGAGATTTTCACTTGGCCCGAAAAAAAAAGAGCAGTAAGTGTGCTTTCAAATTGGCAAAGAAATTTCGTTTTGGCACTAATGTGAAAACATGACTCTGTGTCCATAGAAGAATTATAGGCAGAAATTTATTGCGTCTTGCTCTGGTGATTTCACAGTTGCAGTAGATGGAAAAGAGGAGCGAATTTTTGGGGGAAGAAGCAGAGGGTTAGCACACACCCATGTGCTTGCCATGTATAGTCATGCACAGTAATTAGAAGCGAGTGGGGTTTTCAGGTTTAAGTCTGTAATGCAAATACATTCAGCATCACTAAGGCTGGTTGCCCCTGCTGGAGTGTAGGCAGTCACAGAGAATACACACGGTGGTGGTCTGAAAAAAAAACAGCTTGGACATGTGCATTTAAATAAATTTAAAAAAAAGGTTTCAGAATGTGTCAGTCTGTAAAAGTGATTTCAAAGTGTAAAAAGAGATTTTCACTTGGCCCAAAAAAAAAAGAGCAGTAAGTGTGCTTTCAAATTGGCAAAGAAATTTCGTTTTGGCACTAATGTGAAAACATGACTCTGTGTCCATAGAAGAATTATAGGCAGAAATTTATTGCGTCTTGCTCTGGTGATTTCACAGTTGCAGTAGATGGAAAAGAGGAGCGAATTTTTGGGGGAAGAAGCAGAGGCTTAGCACACACCCATGTGCTTGCCATGTATAGTCATGCACAGTAATTAGAAGCGAGTGGGGTTTTCAGGTTTAAGTCTGTAATGCAAATACATTCAGCATCACTAAGGCTGGTTGCTCCTGCTGGAGTGTAGGCAGTCACAGAGAATACACACGGTGGTGGTCTGAAAAAAAAACAGCTTGGACATGTGCATTTAAATAAATTTAAAAAAAAGGTTTCAGAATGTGTCAGTCTGTAAAAGTGATTTCAAAGTGTAAAAAGAGATTTTCACTTGGCCCAAAAAAAAAAGAGCAGTAAGTGTGCTTTCAAATTGGCAAAGAAATTTCGTTTTGGCACTAATGTGAAAACATGACTCTGTGTGCATAGAAGAATTATAGGCAGAAATTTATTGCGTCTTGCTCTGGTGATTTCACAGTTGCAGTAGATGGAAAAGAGGAGCGAATTTTTGGGGGAAGAAGCAGAGGGTTAGCACACACCCATGTGCTTGCCATGTATAGTCATGCACAGTAATTAGAAGCGAGTGGGGTTTTCAGGTTTAAGTCTGTAATGCAAATACATTCAGCATCACTAAGGCTGGTTGCCCCTGCTGGAGTGTAGGCAGTCACAGAGAATACACACGGTGGTGGTCTGAAAAAAAAACAGCTTGGACATGTGCATTTAAATAAATTTAAAAAAAAGGTTTCAGAATGTGTCAGTCTGTAAAAGTGATTTCAAAGTGTAAAAAGAGATTTTCACTTGGCCCGAAAAAAAAAGTGCAGTAAGTGTGCTTTCAAATTGGCAAAGAAATTTCGTTTTGGCACTAATGTGATAACATGACTCTGTGTGCATAGAAGAATTATAGGCAGAAATTTATTGCGTCTTCCTCTGGTGATTTCACAGTTGCAGTAGATGGAAAAGAGGAGCGAATTTTTGGGGGAAAAAGCAGAGGCTTAGCACACACCCATGTGCTTGCCATGTATAGTCATGCACAGTAATTAGAAGCGAGTGGGGTTTTCAGGTTTAAGTCTGTAATGCAAATATATTCAGCATCACTAAGGCTGGTTGCCCCTGCTGGAGTGTAGGCAGTCACAGAGAATACACACGGTGGTGATCTGAAAAAAAAAAAAAGCTTGGACATGTGCATTTAAATAAATTTTAAAAAAAGAGCAGTTTGTGTGCATTCAAAATGGCAAAGAAATTTCGTTTTGTGACTGTTGTGAAAAGAAATGTAGTAATATATTTAAATACAATAAAGGATTTTTTTTTTTTAGTTTTTTTCAGGTATTGCTGAAGAACAGTGAACAAAATTTAAGATGCCTACAAAATCTCGAGTTCAAAAAACGCTAAAAAAAAAACTATATTTGAGGACAACTGGAGGACCAAAGTTAGTAGAAGATGCTGATGTTGGGAAAAAGAAAAAATCTTCTGGTAAGCAAAAAAAACAATTCCTAAACAAAATATTGAAAACAAACAAAAATGTACAAAATGTCTGTTCTCGGAAAAATGTAACAAAACCTACAGAACAGCAAAAAATTGAGGATTTAGTTAATGCAAATATACCTTCTGCAATTGAAAAGTTTAACATAAACAGAAAAACAGCATTTAAAGAGATACGTAGAAAAATGTTTCAGAGAAGAGTTATGTCCAATTTGATAAAGGATATAAAGAAATATAAGCAAAAGGCTAAATATTATAAGAGAAAAAAAGAAATTGAAGCCATTGCAGCAAAAGCATTAGAATTAAAAAGGAAACTATTCATATTAATTTTGAATAGGATGCGTACATTAGATAAAATGGTTAATGTACTGAAATCACAAAGCAAAAGCAAAAGAGTAGTGAACAGAACAAACTTTTGTAAAGTGTTTTTAGGAAAGTGGATGCATAGTTCAAGTAGTGAACCTTTTTTTAATGAAGAAAGCTATTTTCAAAGTAATAGTTTGCTGCATGCAGTTGACACCAGAGGTCGTTCATACGAAGTAAAAAATGGTTGCATAATGGAGAAGGAGATAATGGTTCCAAGAGATGAGGTACAAGTGATGGCAGATGAGGCAATGGGGAGACGTCCTAAAGCCCCAGTGTACACTTGGAATTGTAGTAGTATTTGCACTGTGCGTCAGGAATCTATTGACAGATTTCGAGAGTTTCTAAGAGAATATAGTAAAAAAAGTGTAAAACAAAAGATTAAGGTGCTTCAAAGTCTGGATCCATGCAGAGTGAGAGAGAATACTGGTTTGCAGGGTCATTCTCTTGCTTGTCTATCTAGAAAAGTGTGCAATAGTGTTTTCCATCATTTTAGGATGCTGGCTGTTCATCATACTGAAATGAGAAAGTTTGTGAGACGGTTGTATTTTGCCAAAAGTCCAGCAATAAAGTTAAATGAATTGAATAGGGCTCTGTTCCGAGGAACGGTATCAGATGTAGAGAAGGTTGTTGATGAAATTCAGTTTTGTTACTTTGGTCCTGAAGAAAACAGTGCAGAGAAGGACACAGTAAATGAGGCAGAAGTGGAAGAGAATGTAGAACCCTCTGTAAGTAACACATTTAATGATCACATAACAAAATTTGCAATAGTCTCTAATGAAAGACCAAATGTTACTTGTATTTGTTGCCGCAGAACTCATTATAGAAAACAAACTAGGAATGTTGATCTCTACAGAAAGAGTGAAAATGAAGATAATTATAAGTGGATGGATTTTGCCACATATATATTTCTTGAAAATTGTTTTGAATTGGGTGAAGATCAGCGTATTTGTAAATACTGCTACAACAAGTTAGAGGAAAATAGAATGCCGACCAGAGCTGTACATAATAATTTAGAATTGGATGCTATTCCTGCTGAACTTTCTGAATTAAATACATATGAGTCTATACTCATTCAATGTGTTCATCCGTTCCAGACCATAGTACGTATGGAGCCCAAAACTGGTAAATTACCTCCTTCAGATTTACTGAGAGGTTTAAAAGGTAGAGTGGTGTATTTGCCCTTGGATTTGAAAAAAAATATGGAAACTATTGATGCAGATACTTTGGAAACTGAACCATTAATTATTCTGGTTAATGGTGTCCCTACAAAGAATAAGAAGATTTGGCAGGAGCTGGTAGATGTGCGGAAAGTACAAAGAGCAAATTTGTATTTGAAAAAAAATAACAAATGGTATGAATCAATTTATATACAAGAAGAAGAAGAAGAAGAAGAAGATTTACAAGGAGACACAGAAACACCAACTGGACAAATTGAAAAAGTGGACAAGTCAAAGGAAGAAGAAATTTATGAACATTTTAGCATACATCCTCTCCATTCGAAAGAAGTTATGGGAGACAATATTGATCTCTTTCAGATGAAGAAAGCAAAAGGAAATCCCGTGAGTGTATGGGAGGAGAGCTTGGAAGCTCGATGTTTTCCCCAGCTGTTTCCTACAGGAAAAGGAGGACGATACGATGAACGTCCAGAACAGATTCCAGCTTCTGAGTATCGGACTACAAGACTATATGCTGAAGATCCCAGATTTCGACAAAGTATCCCTTATTTGTTCCATCTTTTATTTGAAAGCGACTTGTCTGCACTGTCTTATGCAGTAAATCACATTTTAAAAAGTGGAGTACATTTACAAAATGTGTCTGCTAAGGATTTTATGGAGAAAGTGCAGCACCGAGATGATCATTTGGAAACACAACTGATCAATCTGATGGCTTGTCAGCGTGGGACAAATGAATATTGGTACCGACGCCATGGTGAACTAAAATGCATGTTACGCAACTTAGGAACACCAACATGGTTCCTTACCCTAAGCTGCGCCGAGTACGCTTGGGATGATTTACTGGATTTTCTACGAGAGGCCAATTCAAACATTGAAAACATCGAATACAAGACAGCAGGAGAACTGTGCTCATTGGATCCGGTTAATGTTTGCAGATATTTCAATCATAGATTTGAGGCTATGATGTCCTTCATCTGCAATAAAAAAATCCACCCCTTGGAGAAGTAGTGGATTTCTTTTGGAGAAAAGAGTACCAGGCAAGAGGTGCTCCTCATATTCATATGCTGCTGTGGATCAAGGATGCCCCAAAGTTTGGAACAGATACTGATGAAGCAGTGTTATCTTACATTGAAGAATATGCAACATGTGCTATACCTAAAAGCACAGAAGAGAACAAGTTAAAGGAGCAAGTTCTACGTTTCCAAAGTCATCGGTGTGGAAAATACTGTCGACGGAAATACAAGAGCAAAGAAAAATACTACACTAAATGTCGATTTGGATTTCCTAGACCTGTTCTTACAAATGGAAGAGTCAACAGTTTTATGTCAGCTGTGAGACATACTATCACAAGAAAATCACCTAAGAATACCTACAACCTTAAAAGAAAAGAAGAATCAAAAAATATAAATGACTACAACCCAGTCATTTTATCCATGTGGAACGCTAACATGGATATACAGTATGTTGCTGACAATTCCATTGCTGTTGCTCGATATGTAACGTCTTACATTACGAAATCAGAAAAAACAGAATTGAAGGAAATGTGGGAAGAGATTTCTCACGAGAAGACTGTCAGTAAGAAGCTGTACAGTTTCAGTTTGAAGATGTTATCGCATCGAGAAATTGGATCCTACGAATGTTCAGATAGGTTATCTTCTGCAAGTCTCTACTCGAAGTCAAGAAGAATAATTTGGGCAAGTTTAGGCCTTGCAGCAATGAGAAATCGGGTACTGAAATCTGTTGGAGAAATTGAATATTTGGCTGAGAATGACCCAGAAAGTACAGACATATTGAAAACAAACATGTTGGACACATATTATCCCAAGAGAAGTCATCATCTGGAGAACATGTGTCTCTATGAAGTGCTGCAGAACTACATTTATTCACGGAAAGCTGCAGAAGACATCAACAGTGGAAAATATAAAGTTGTTGGTGAAGAAGGATGTTTGGTGAAGCAAACCAAAGGAAGTTTGATAAATCACCGGAAGCTGAGTTGCGACACTACCGACAAGAAAGTATTTTACTACTTGGCTCTTTTACAGTTGTTTAAACCATGGCGTACAGAGGATGAACTACTGGGAGAATTCCAGAGCTATGAAGATTCTTTTAATGCTTGCAAAGACAGCATACAATGCAGTACATTCTCAACTTATCTGCAAATGTTAAATGAAGAAATTGAACAGGAAACTACAATTGCAGCAGAAATAGCTAGAGACAGTTCTCAGGACAGCCAAAGTTCAGGAACATACAGTCAAGATCCCCTAGGACAACCAATCGTTGAAAATGAAGCATCAATAGCCATGAATGAAGTGGAAACGGCTATGAATCAAGCTCAAGAAGAATTTATAGACTTAGAAAATTTGGAAAGACAACTGAATCAAGAGCAGCAACAAATTTATGAAGAGATCAAAAACAAAATTGATCACGGATTTCTACATATCAAAAAAGAGTGCTCATGCACATCATTTCATCCAATCAGGATGTATGTAAGCGGACAAGCTGGCACTGGAAAAAGTTTCCTAATTAAAGTCATCAGAAGCTACCTAAAGCAAAAAACGGATTCTACTTTGTCTTGTGTGGTTACTGCTCCAACTGGGTTAGCAGCATATAACATAAAAGGAATCACCTTACATCGTTTGCTAATGTTACCAGTGGAGCATGAGAACAAAATACAATTCAACAAGCTAACTGGAGAAGCATCCTTAGAAGTGTCAAGAGTATTGAAGAAGATGCAAGTTCTCATTATTGATGAGGTGAGCATGGTATCAAACTTAATGCTTGCCTTTGTGCATTTAAGAATGCAGCAAATTTTGAAGACAGACTATGACGTGTTATTTGGTGGAAAACACGTCATAGTTTTTGGGGATCTTTTGCAACTTACTCCAGTTAAAGGACAACCAGTGTTTAATACTGTGACACATGAAGACACGAAGAAGTCATTGGGAAGCATTGGAAATACAAATATTTGGTCCTTCTTTGAGTACAAGGAACTTACAACTAATATGAGGCAAGCAAACGATGAAGAATATGGAAGTATTCTGAAAGATATCAGAATTGGACTACTCACAGAAGTTGGCAAAAAAGCATTACAGAGTCGGCTGTTACATAACTTATTTCCAAAGGAAGAAATAGTTGCAGAGAAAATATACAAGAATATTGCAGAAAACAAAAGTGTCATCTGCTTAATGCCAACTCTACGTGAATGCTCAATATTTAATGAGGAGCTTTTGAAATTGGAAAATGAAGACATCATGAAATTGGAAGCAGTGGACAAAATTGAGGATGGAAGAATTACTGTCACAGTAACAGGCAAACTGAAAAATAAATTGGACTCACTAGAGAAGAATATCTCCAAAACAGCAGGATTAGAAAAAAATCTATATGTTTGCATGAACTGTAGAGTGTTTTTAAGGAGAAATTTGGATGTTGAAAAAGGCTTAGTGAATGGAGCGATGGGAAGAGTTGTGGGTTTTATTAATTATCAGAAAAAAGATGGAATTGAATGTTTAAAAATAAAATTTGATCAGATAGAGGAAGTTAAAGACATTTGTCGTTGTTCAGTTCGTTTCATGCTTGTGAAAGACTTATATGTACGTAGGAAGCAGTTTCCGTTTTCACTAGCATATGCTGTAACTATCCACAAGTCTCAAGGATTGACTGTAGATTGTGCATTTGTGAACATTGGTTCAACTGTGTTCAAAGAAGGTATGGCATATGTAGCTTTGTCACGAGTCAAAACATTATCAGGTTTATTCATGATTGACTTTGATGATTCAAAAGTTAGTGCTGATACAAACTGTGTAAAGGAGTATAATAGATTAAGAAGAACCTATGCTCCTCATTTAGGTCAGTATCCTGTGTTGGAGAAACGTGTAGTTTCTCGTAAAAGGAGAAATGAGAATATCTGTAATGAAGATGTAGAGAAGAGGAAAAAAAAGAGGAGTGATGTAATTGCAAGCAAAAAGAATAAGGAAAATGAAGAACAGGTTGTAGGATGTCATTTTGAAAATAGCTCTGGTGTCAACTGCTACGCTAATGTAGTGCTGAATGTTGTATTTTATCTGGAAAGTTTGCAAGAGCAGATAATAGTAAATCAGGGAAAAAGATTCTGTTCAGAGCTCAGTCTCCTTTTTCAAAAGCTGAGTAAAGATAAAACTCAAATAGAAAGTGCAACTGACATTAGAAAACTTTTAGATGTATGTTCAGGACGAACACAGTTTTCTCAAAATGTACAGCAAGACGCACAGGAATTCTTGTTGTTTTTTTTCAGGTAGTGGAAGAAGAAGGAGTTCCCATTGACATTTTTTTTGGTCTCTCTTATAAATGGGAACATAGTTGTGAAAATTGTTATAATATATGTGGCTCTATTGTTGATAATGAAAGGTTTATTTATTTGACATTGCCAGAGAGTAAAACAGTCACTTTTGCAAAATTAGTTAAAGATGCTAATCATAGCATGAAATGTGGTGAGTGTAATTCTGACATGTTTTCAACATTAATTTTAAGGGAATACGGACAGTATGTAATTTTAATGATGCAACGATGTAGAGCTGATGGTTCAAAATTGGATACTTTAATAAAGAAGTTTACAGGACAGCAATTATCAATTTCAGGAAAAACTTTTGTAACTGTTGCAATAATTTTCCATGATGGACCTACTGTTACTTCTGGACATTACACAGTTTATCTTAAATGTGAAAAAGGCTGGACACTGTGTAATGATTCCCAATTGATTTTCAAACAACGTTTGCCTTTTGATTTAGCAAATTCCTATCTAATCTTTCTGAAACCTAAATTTTAGAGAGACTTGGCAAGATCTGGACAAAATAATTTTACCATTTTACTGGATTACCATTGCAATTTTGTAGAAAAAATATTTTTTAAAATTATCATTTGGCCTAAAGGAAAGATAACCAATTGTAATGTGGACTTTTTAAATTTTTAATGCAATTTTGAAAAACCAATAATTTAGAGATAATCGGTAACTTCTGCACATTTTAAATTTTGGAATGCTATTGGACTGCCATTGGAAATTTTTACAAAAATGATTTAAAAAATTACTATTTGGCCATGTGGAAAAGTAACCAATTCTATTGTGGACTAAATAAATTATTCAAAAAATTTTTGTGAACCAAAATGTTACAGAGAATCGGTGAGATCTGGACAGATTAAACTTTAGAATTTTAATGGTTTTCCCTTGGAAATTTATTCCAGGGAAAAAAAAAAAATACAATTTGGCCTAAAGGAAATAAAATCAGATGTATTTTGGAGTTATTTGAGATATAATATTGTGATTATACTCCTGAAACAAAAATATCAGACGGTATTTTAAAGAAAAAAGTATTGTTTTTAGATGATATTTTTTTAGAATAATATGCATTTCTGTAATGATAAGTTTAAGTGAGAAGAGATTCTGGGCTTTTTTAATACAATCTTTGAGATTGTTATTTTTTTTTGCCCGCTGTAAAATGATGAATGCAATTGCTTTCACAATTTATAGTGAAATGCAATATATTCTGAAAACAGCAAAAATAAGGCAAAAATATTTTTTGGTAAAAAATGTAAATATGTGTACTGTATTATAAAATGGTTTAAAAATATTAATACTTTTTTCTTTTTTTTCAGATCGATATAGAAAATTTTCGTAAACTACAACCATTTAAAAAACTATTTTTTAAAAAAACAAATGAATAAATATTTTTTTCAGTGAGTATGGTAAGTCAATAGTAATAATTGTAGTCTCTCAAGGACCTTGTAATGTGAAAAATGATTTTTAGTGTTTTTTTTAAAAAATAAAAAAAAAGGTACGCTTACCGTACGCGTACGGTAAAAAAAAAAAAAAAAGTTTTTTAAAAAAAATGTAAAAAAAAGATGAAAGATAAGGTTGGCTCTTAAAAGAACCGTTGTGTTCATGCAGGGACAGAGGAAAGGAACCATGGGAAAATCATTCAAAGCTACAAATGTGCTGATCTATTTTGTTATTCACTAGGGAAACACTGGTCTCCCTATAACAAATTAGAGCTTTACAAAATGTGCAATGAATATCAACCTTCCGAAATCGAGGGTTCATTTCCAGAGGGCCAGCAAAAGGAGATTCTCCCCCCACAGATGAAGGGCTCACCTGAGCTGCAGAAGAAGGAGTAAGCTCTGCAGGTGATGGTCCAGGCTGAGCTGCTGTGGATGTACTGGCTCGTCTTTCTGAAGAGTTACCTCCAAAAAGTTGAGCATGTGTCCTTTTGTGTACATCCTTGAGGTGCCTCATCATGGTGTGATTCCCAAAGGAATACTTCCTGTCAGGATTACCTCTAGAAAGTACACGCTGACACAGCTTGCAAGTAACTAAGGGTGCATTCACCTTTTGCTGGCCTTCTGGAAAAGTAAAATAATCCCAAACATAAGAAGGCTTTACTTTCCTCGCTCTCTGCCTCAAGACAGTGCTGCTGGTGCTAGCCTCACTCTCAGAAGAGCTCTGCTGTTCTGCCATCGTATCCCAAAGACAAACCAGCTCCTTCTCCCAAGGGATCACAAGCAGAAATGAGGGGAATGGGTGTGGTGTAGGAGAGTTCTAGAACTGAAAGTAGTTTCAACCAATCAAAAGTTGTGTTTCATGATCACATGACCAACCGTACGCTTACGGTACGCTTACGGTACGCTTACGGCAAAAAGTACGCGTGCGCGTAAAAAAGACACGCGCTTGCGCGCATGCGCATAACAGTCATTTCCCGGCACTTCCGCGTAACGTGCGCGTGTTGCGTAAGCGCGCACGCGTCCCACGCGCAGTACGCGCGCTACGCAAAGTACGTAACTATACGCAAGCAGCGTAGATAGATTACGGACGTTGCGTAAACCGTACGCTTACCGTGAGCTTACGGTACGCGTACTATAAAAAAAAAAATAAAAAAAAAAAAAATAATCTAGAAATAAATTTTACTTGTTTATTTTAAAAAATTTATATAAAATAAATATTTAATGATTTTAAAAAATTAAGCATAGTCTTTATAAAAGGTAAAAAATTAAATTAAAAATATGTTTGAAAAAAAATGAAGAAAAAAAAAAAAAATAGCATTTAAAAAACCTTGCAAATTCACTGAAAAAAACATGGGTTTCACACACGTTATAGTTAGGAATTAGCATTTAAAAAACCTTAGAAATTCACTGAAAAAACCATAGGTTTCACACACGTTATAGTTAGGAATTAGCATTTAAAAAACCTTAGAAATTCAGTGAAAAAACCATAGGTTTCACACACGTTATAGTTAGGAATTAGCATTTAAAAAACCTTAGAAATTCAGTGAAAAAACCATAGGTTTCACACATGTTATAGTTAGCTGGACATTTTACTCGTAAAAAACCAATGAAATTGCCCCGTTATAGTTAGTTCAGCTAACTATAACTCGCGCGCCCGCAATGCACTGCTGATGACGTCACATATTACATCACTCATGACATGGTCAGTGACATCACTCATGACATCACTGATGACATCTCAAATGACATCACTGATGACATCACTGATGACATCATCCTTGTGATAGAGTGACAGACCTCCTCTCACCTTAATATAAGCTTTGATACACACATTCAAAAATAGAGACTAAAAATTTCAAAACAATGGACATACCAATACCAGTTACAACAACCTCTTCAGTAATTCAAAGATCCACATACACATCCACTCATTCACCAACAGTCCTACAGAGTCACTCATACATGTACTCACTCATCATATGTACTCATACATCTATACATCCTGTTACACAATGCCACTCAACCATAGAGTTACTCACACACATAGTCACTCATGCTAAAAAAGAATAAAACATACATTTACTTGCATATACAGTAATACACACACCACCATACTTACTTCTACGGAAACTTACACATACTTAGTCTTTTTAACAATCACTTATAGAAACACATACTTATTCATACAGGAACTCTTTCAATCTCTCCCTCTCATATATACTCACATATATACACCAATACTCACATATACTAGTTTAAAACATATGTAGTTACTCCTGAAGACACTATTGAGACAGTCATTCACTCACTAACACACCCATACACACACTCATCCACCCATACAGTCCTGCACACATGCTGTCTTCAACACATACAAACAGTGAGTCACTCATTCATGCATCTATGCACTACGTAATACCCCCCACCGTACCATGCAGACACTCAGACTGATACTCAAAAAAACAACTAATAACCTATATAGACACCCATGTAGCTACTCACCAACCCATGCAGCCACTTATACACAAAGTGAGAGATACACTTAATCAGTCAGTTACACAATCAATTTTTCAAAAACAAATCATCCATTTAGACACTTATATACCCATTTATTCTTCCATCGACCTTGAGATATACATATATAAAACATATTTAATTTTCAAAAAAACACACATTCACTGGATGATGTCATCAGTGATGTCATCAGTGATGTCATTTGAGATGTCATCAGTGATGTCATGAGTGATGTCACTGACCATGTCATGAGTGATGTAATATGTGACGTCATCAGCAGTGCATTGCGGGCGCGCGAGTTATAGTTAGCTGAACTAACTATAACGGGGCAATTTCATTGGTTTTTTACGAGTAAAATGTCCAGCTAACTATAACATGTGTGAAACCTATGGTTTTTTCACTGAATATATATATATTCACAAGCACTCTTGCACTCCGCGATTCTGCCACCAGCCACGGAAAAAGAGCACGGACCACAATCCTTTGAGATCGATAGTTTTTTAATGTCCTTAGGTTACATCCACAGAGTAGCAGCCATTACGCGTTTCGTCCCTGCTAGGGGACTTGATCACATTACGCTGAACCACCAATTGTGTTGCACTTTTAAAGGGGGTAGGGCATGGTGTGTTTCGACAGTTTTTTTCACAAATGAAACATTGAAACTTTACTCACTGTCAGTTAGTTTCATCATTGTCCACGTGTCTTTAACACTTTAGCTCTTTCGAGTTAGTATAGAGATTTTGATATAGATTTAAATATCAGAATGATTGAACTTATGTTCATCATATCATGTTTAGAAAGATTAAAACCTTCAGAATAAATATATAAATATATAAATATGTAAACATGCATAAATAAATAGAGTAGTCTATAAATTTATAAAAAATATTCTCTATATCATAATCATAGAGATAAAATCTTATATAAATACATAAATGTATAGACATATAAACATATATAAAAACATATAAATATATGTACAAATATATAATAATAAATACGTAAATGCAAAGAATTCTAAGTATATGATTGTGAAATACTTCACAGTTTAAAATTCAATCTTGCAATTCGTTTTTTCTTGCATGACCCCCGTTAACTGGTTATGTTAGCATGTTGGGAGCCACAGTTCTCTACGTTTGATGATCACAGACTCGAAAGACTAAATAAAAAAATTTAATGGGGGGACAGATCAGATTGCCCACTATAAAATCATCCCCGATATGTTTCATCACACTAAAATAATTTTTTGTGATTTTCAACTTATTTATTGATTTTTTTGTGTCTTATTTGATATTAATATTATTGTGCAAAAAGTGCTTGAATTTAAAACTACTAAAAAAGTGACAAGTGATGATGATATATATATAAAAAATATATACAAAAATATAAGAATATTATATATAAAAAGAGAACGGAGAGAGGAAGAAAGCAGTTTTAAAGATCTTAGTAGCTTCATAGTTACTAAGATGTTGGCCGATATATGTATAGTAACTTACTACTAGGGCTTGAAAATAATGTAAGTCACAGGTCAACAAAGGATCTGATTATCAAACTTAAATTAGATTAAAATCTCGTTCCAGCAAGGAAAAAAGGGGGGGGCCTTTATGTAAAATACAGACTGCAAAAACTGTTATTGGACATGTAAAAATATGTGAATGAGGGAGTTTACATATCTTGATGTAAACGTGATATTTATAGACTGGCGTGTAGCTCCTCCGAGCTGTTCAATCCATGTGGATGTTTGCTGTCTAGATTTAAAATGTAGTACATTTCCAAAACTCTAAGTGATTTTTCACGGTCACCCCCTCTTTTGTTTTTGGGGACAGAGTCAATGAGGAAGTAACTTAAATCCTTTGGGTTACCCTCATGAATTTCTTGGAAATGACGTGCCACTGGATACGCCTGGTCGTGGTTTTTAATGGCACGTATGTGTTGTAGTATTCTCTTGTGCCCAGGGAGAATAGTACTCCCTATGTACCTTAGTTTGCATGTACACTCCAAAACATATATTACATGTCTTTCTTCAGTAAGAGAGAATTTGGACTTCATGTTTTACCAGCTTGCAGGTGCTGGCTTAGTGACACGCCCTCTCGGTCTGGAGAGATGCGGTTTACCTGCAATCATTTGGTGGATATATATATATATATATATATTATATATATTACCTACTGGCGGTCGCCAGTAGGTAGTTATAGTTAGGACCACGTTTCCATAGGAAATCCGCAACATTCTATTTTGAATAACTTTGGCGCCGGTCGACGAATCCTCGTGAATTTTTTCAAAATAGGTGGGGCGCTACGCTCCGCTCCTACCCTGAAAGTCTCGGGGGGATTCGTCAAGCGGGGGCTGAGATAAAAGGGGGGTCCCAAAACGCGTTTTTCCCATGCATTTTTCCATAGGACCTTTAGACAGGGCTACAGCCCGAACGGCTGAACAGAATTACTAGAAATTTGGCAGAGAGGTAGTCCTCAGGTCAAGGAAGTGCCTTTTGTAGGTTTGGTGTAAATCTGTTCAGTAGATTCTGAGAAAATAGCCTTTAAATCAATATATATATCTGAGCCAGCTTACGGTGCGCTTACGGTACGCTTACCGTACGCGTACGGTGGCGTGCGCGAGCGCGATTCTGATTGGCTCTTAGATCTTAGTAAACATTCGAATCGGCCGAAACCAGGAAGCGGCGGCCGCCATTTTCTCTCTCGCACTGATAGTCATGTTTAAAAAACAAAGCCCAAAAACATGTAAAGGGGCTGTTTAGACAGCTCCCACACACATACCCATGTTGAGGGAGTCCCCAAAGGTCCCCCAAGGCCAAAAACTGAATTTTTATTTTTTCGCTAATTTCGCCGATTACGCTTACGGTAAAAAAATTATAAAAAAAAAATAATTATCCACATTCTCCCCACCCCGTGTGCAATTGGTGCCCGAAGGGCACCAATTGTGCCTGGCTTATTAGAGATGACAAAAACTGAAATATTAAAAAAAAAATAATACAAAAAAAAATATCCACACTCTCTCCACCCCGTGTGCAAATGGTGCCCGAAGGGCACCATTTGTGCATGGCTTATAACATTTACAAAAAATTAAAATATTACCTTTCGAAATGAAGTGCATCATATGTCCTCCATGTGCGCACGGTGCGCGAAGCGCATCGTGCGTACATGGCCCATCTAGCGTAACGTGGGCACGCGGTGCGCGTAGCGCACCGCGTGCCCACCGTGCGTGCACGGCACTAACTGCGTAAAGTGGGCGCGCGGTGCGCGAAGCGCACCGCGTGCTCACTGTGCGCGCACGGAACGAACTGCGTTAAGTGGGCGCGCACGCCACGAATGGCGTAAAGTAACTTAGCATTTAAAAAACCGTACAAATTCACTGAAAAAACCATAGGTTTCACACATGTTATAGTTAGGAATTAGCATTTAAAAAACCTTGCAAATTCACTGAAAAAACCATAGGTTTCACACATGTTATAGTTAGCGGAAATTTTACTGATAAAAAACCAATGAAATTCCCCCGTTATAGTTAGTGCAGGCAACTATAACTCACGCGACCGCAATCTTCTGCTGATGACATATGTGTCTTTATGAAAAAAAAATATTTGTAATATATGTATAGCTAAAAATGTATGGAAGAAGACATGGGCAAATAAGTGTCTAAATACAGTATTAGCATCATCAGAGGATTGCGGTCGCGTGAGTTATAGTTGCCTGCACTAACTATAACGGGGGAATTTCATTGGTTTTTTATCAGTAAAATTTCCGCTAACTATAACATGTGTGAAACCTATGGTTTTTTCAGTGATATATATATATATATTATTTCCAGATTGCTCCTTCTGTCTCCCCTCGCCCAAGGCAGGCAGGTCGTTCGGTGTCGGCGGAGCGCGCCGACGTTTTAAATTCCCAAATTTGCAAGTGTAACGACCACCACCGAGCTGTTCTTTCACCAGATCTTTTTATTTAGGTAACGCGTTTCGCCTGACACAGCAGGCTTGATCACACATAGAGTTGTGGGATGTATACACGTATATACCTTCAGGGAATCAAAACAGAAAACGGACTGTATTCAAATTGAAGTAAGTTTCAACAGTGTATGTTACTGTGGCGGCCATTTTAAGCTAGTCATAAACAGTAACGACAGCATGTATTCAGTCTAGTGCTGTATAGGTCCTTACACAGATGTTATTCTCAATACCTGAACTATTAAATTCCAATCAGACCTATTTTGATCATCAATATATGTTTCACATGTTAATTCATTATTCATTAAGCATAGTGCTCTGAATAAACATACACTTGAAACAATATAATAGAGTTGCTGTTATACACACAATAGTTAGTTAGGCTACGCGAGTTCTTGACACAGTGTCAGTGTTATTGTCCGCTGTAGGATCATTCTCCTAGAGTACGTGACATCATTTTATCCCCACTATACCAAAAGATCCACACCCTAGTCAACAAAATTCAAAATCTGTGCCACCTTTACCCTATACAACCTATAAGTTACAGAAAAGAACTGAAACATATCATTAGGAATATGAAGGTTCTCTTATCTGTCATGTGATTCAATTTTCATGTTCTGGAAGAAAAGGGTAGGGGTATGTTACGATTCCCTTCCGGAGTCGGCCCCTTCCTTTCCTCCTAAAATTAAAACAAATTACAAAATTATTAGATTGCAATAATTGCAAATTAAAAAATTATACTAAATTACCTCTTAATACACAAACATACAGATCAATTAGATATACAGAATACACAGTCAAATGAATGTTATTCTCGTAAATGTACACTCAATTCTTCGTCTTGATTCAATCCTCCTGGATATTTACTTTGTAAGTTAATGATGTGCCATGACTCCCTCTGTCTCAATTGTAGTTCTCTGTTACCACCCCTTCTATTGTACTCTATCTGTTCAATTGCAAAGAACGATAAAAGTGAGTTATTGGATAGGTGGTACTTGGCAAAATGTCTTGCCACAGGGTAGTGTGGATCTTTGTTCTTGATAGCTCGCATATGTTCCAACACTCTCTTTTTCACTGCCAGAGTGGTACTCCCCACATACCTTAAGTGGCAAGGACATTCAAGAACATAAATGACAAATGTGGTTCCACATGTAAGGAATTGTTCGATATTCTTTTCAACTACAGGTGTACTGTATTTTTTTTTTCCGCATGTGACTGCTGCGGCACGCTCTACAGTGACCACACGGAAAAAATCCTTTCAAATTCAGGCGTGTGCTCTTTTGGGTTTTGGAAATATCACCTTTCATCAGAATATCTTTCAGATTTCTGCTTTTCCTATAGGTGATTAATGGACGTGTAGATAGATCCTTTACCAAAGTAGGTTCAGTTTTAAGTGTATTCCAGTTCTTATTCAGAATTTTGGCAATGTTGTTGGATTCTGCATTGAATGTGAGGATAACCCTGGGTTGGTTAGCCCCTTCTTTCTCTTCCTCGGGTTTTTCTAGCAAAGTTGTTTCTCTCGATATGTTCTTCACTTTTTCTACCGCTCTGTCTAGCACCCATTTGGGATATCCCCTCTCTCGGAATCTTTCCAACATAACGTTTTGTTCAATGCAGAAATCTTCCATGGTACTACAGTTCCTTCTTGCCCTGAGCAGTTCTCCAAATGGAATGCTCCATTTCAAGGTTTCAGGGTGGCTGCTCAGGGCATGGAGAAGACTATTCCCTGCTGTTTCTTTTCTATGCAGTTTACTGCAGATTTTGTTTTGACGGATCTCCACAGTTACGTCTAGAAATTCAATGGCTACTCTGCTTATGTTATATGTCAGTCTCAAGTTGTAATTATTGACATTCAAGTTGTTTATGAATGCAATAGCTGATTGTTCATCCCCTTTCCATATAATAAAGAGGTCATCGATGTACCTAAGCCATTTAATTATCCTCTCTCCTGCCTCTGTCAATGCAGAATCCAACAACATTGCCAAAATTCTGAATAAGAACTGGAATACACTTAAAACTGAACCTACTTTGGTAAAGGATCTATCTACACGTCCATTAATCACCTATAGGAAAAGCAGAAACCTGAAAGATATTCTGATGAAAGGTGATATTTCCAAAACCCAAAAGAGCACACGCCTGAATTTGAAAGGTTTTTTTCCGTGTGGTCACTGTAGAGCGTGCCGCAGCAGTCACATGCGGAAAAAATACAGTACACCTGTAGCTGAAAAGAATATCGAACAATTCCTTACATGTGGAACCACATTTGTCATTTATGTTCTTGAATGTCCTTGCCACTTAAGGTATGTGGGGAGTACCACTCTGGCAGTGAAAAAGAGAGTGTTGGAACATATGCGAGCTATCAAGAACAAAGATCCACACTACCCTGTGGCAAGACATTTTGCCAAGTACCACCTATCCAATAACTCACTTTTATCGTTCTTTGCAATCGAACAGATAGAGTACAATAGAAGGGATGGTAACAGAGAACTACAATTGAGACAGAGGGAGTCATGGCACATCATTAACTTACAAAGTAAATATCCAGGAGGATTGAATCAAGACGAAGAATTGAGTGTACATTTACGAGAATAACATTAATTTGACTGTGTATTCTGTATATCTAATTGATCTGTATGTTTGTGTATTAAGAAGTAATTTAGTATAATTTTTTAATTTGCAATTATTGGAATCTAATAATTTTGTAATTTGTTTTAATTTTAGGAGGAAAGGAAGGGGCCGACTCCGGAAGGGAATCGTAACATACCCCTACCCTTTTCTTCCAGAACATGAAAATTGAATCACATGACAGATAAGAGAACCTTCATATTCCTAATGATATGTTTCAGTTCTTTTCTGTAACTTATAGATTGTATAGGGTAAAGGTGGCACAGATTTTGAATTTTGTTGACTAAGGTGTGGATCTTTTGGTATAGTGGGGATAAAATTATGTCACGTACTCTAGGAGAATGATCCTACAGCGGACAATAACACTGACACTGTGTCAAGAACTCGCATAGCCTAACTATTGTGTGTATAACAGCAACTCTATTATATTGTTTGAAGTGTATGTTTATTCAGAGCACTATGCTTAATGAATAATGAATTAACATGTGAAACATATATTGATGATCAAAATAGGTCTGATTGGAATTATGAATTCAATAGTTCAGGTATTGAGAATAACATCTGTATAAGGACCTATACAGCACTAGACTGAATACATGCTGTCGTTACTGTTTATGACTAGCTTAAAATGGCCGCCACAGTAACATACACTGTTGAAACTTACTTCAATTTGAATACAGTCCGTTTTCTGTGTTGATTCCCTGAAGGTATATACGTGTATACATCCCACAACTCTATGTGTGATCAAGCCTGCTGTGTCAGGCGAAACGCGTTACCTAAATAACAAGATCTGGTGAAAGAACAGCTCGGTGGTGGTCGTTACACTTGCAAATTTGGGAATATATATATATATATATATATAATTTGAATTGCCATAGCCTATGAGGAAGGAGTTTGTTATACTCCGAAACGCGTCAGGCAAGTTTCAATGGCAAAGCTGTATTCATATTGACTTGCAGATCAGCGTGCATACCTGAATAAATGCTTTTTGCAGTCCACCGATGTAAGAGTGCTCCTTGCCTAATGGGCACCCTTCGAGCAGTAATATTTGGCGGCAGCCCTGCCGCCGAGGAACACTAACCCCGAGGATATATGGGGGCCATGTGGGCAGGGATTCACCGGTCTACTTTGATGGGACATCGGCGGAGAATTAAGCACACGTCTGCGAGCTAAGGCCTATCTATAGGCTCATAAACTGTTTTAGCAATAATGTTGGTGCAACCATCTAAGGACTAATTATTAGTGATACTACAATGCCCACAATGCTCCGCTTTGACGACGTAGCGGCACAGTCCATTCAGGACATTACAACTAGTATTTAAACAAGTGGGAGTATCGTGCGCACCTTTGAATTGCCATAGCCTATGAGGAAGGAGTTTGTTGTACTCCGAAACGCGTCAGGCAAGTTTCAATGGCAAAACTGTACTCATATTGACTTGCAGATCAGCGTGCATACCTGAATAAATGCTTTTTGCAGTCCACCGATGTAAGAGTGCTCCTTGCCTAATGGGCACCCTTCGAGCAGTGATATTTGGCGGCAGCCCCGCCGCCGAGGAGCACCAACCCCGAGGATATATGGGGGCCATGTGGACGGGGATTCACCGGTCTACTTTGATGGGACATCGGCGGAGGATTAAGCACACGTCTGTGAGCTGAGGCCTATCTATAGGCTCATAAACTGTTTCAGCAATAATGTTGGTGCAACCATCTATGGACTAATTATTAGTGATACTACAATGCCCACAATGCTCCGCTTTGACGACGTAGTGGCACAGTCCATTCATCAGTGATGTCATTTGAGATGTAATCAGTGATGTAATCAGTGATGTCACTGACCATGTCATGAATGATGCAATATGTGACATCATCAGCAGTGTATTGCGGGCGCGCGAGTTATAGTTAGCAGAACTAACTATAACGGAGGAATTTCTATGGCTTTGTACGAGTGAAATGGCCAGCTAACTATAACACCCCTGAAACCTATGGTTTTTTCTGTGAATTTCTAAGGTTTTTTAAATGCTAATTTCTAACTATAATGTCTCTGAAACCTATGGTTTTCTCAGTGAATTTCAAAGGTTTTTTAAATGCCAATTTCTAACTTTGTCTACATAGGTAGGACATGTGCAGAAGAAAGGCGAAGAAGCAAGAGAAATGCAGAAAAAGGCAAAAGAAGTCCAGAAAGAGGAAAAAAGGTACAGAAAGAAGCAAGAGATGTGCAGAAAGAGGCCTTGTTGCGAAGTCATCTTCTGCCCTGAGCATCCCCTAACTTTTTGCTGACTGCTACTGGTGGTAACTGACTCTGACTGACCCTAGACTCTGCCTAACCAGGCCCTGAGCGAGTGCTATGCTGAGAGATACTCAGAATAAAGTGGAATCATCTACATACACTAGGGTACACTATGGGTTGGGGTACCCCTTCAATTGGCATGACCTCCCTTGTAAGGCCCTAGTACATAATCGGGCAGGGGGATTTAAACAACCTTGAAGTCCCTCCATAATCTCCCACTGTACATAATTCCTATACACTAAATACCACATACTTTCTATCCACATAATTTCACTGCACAACATACCACATAATTCCACTACACACAACACACATCCACTTCACTCCAAAAAACATGAGCAAAAAACTTTTACATTTACAATGCCAATAGCTCTAACTCTCGCAAATGCGAAACCTATTACATTGCAAATGCCTCTTGAACTAGTAGTCGCGTTTGCAGAGTGGTGGAGAAAGGGTGCTGGGCCTCCGACCAGTGCTCAGGAATTCTGCTGCGTAGGATTTACAGGAGGTACCAGGAGGGCTTCTTAGCCCCAAAGTACCTCAGGAGTAAAGTGGACTTCATCCCCCATCCTGTAGTCTGTCAGGAGGTGCATTTGCAGAGTCGTGGAGAAAGGGGGCGTGGCCTTCAGAGACGTTTTAGAAATCCCACTGTGTGGGACTTACTGGAGGTAACAAGAAGGGTTGGCCCCCAAAGACATCCTTGGGGGCCAGCTACTCCTCCTATTACCTCCAGTAAGTCCCACACAGCAGGATTGCTAAGTTCTCATAGCATGCCCGCCCCCTTTGCCCACCACTCTGCAAACGCACTCCCTGGCGCGCTCTTGGATGGGGATTGAAGTCACCTTTGCTGCTGGGGGTCCTTAGGAGCCAATTAGCCTACCTCTTACCTCCAGTAAGCCCCACACAGTGGGATTGCGGAGAAGTGGACACTGGCCATGCCCCCTTTCCCCAACACTCTGCAAACACGCCTCCTGGCACACTGTTGGTTGGGGAATGAAGTCCCCCTTCCTCCTGAGGGCCCCTGGGGGCCAACTAGCCCTCCTGTTACCTCCAGTAAGTAAGCCCCATACAGCTGGTTTGCTGAGAATGCTCAAAGCCCACACACCCTTTTTACACCACTCTGCAAACGCGGCCCCCGGTGCACTACGGCTCAGGGGATGAAGTCCACTCTAGTCCTGAGGTCCTCAGGACACAAGAGGACCTCATCGCCCCACCAGAAATGTGCCTAGAGGCGAGTTTGCAGAGTGGTGTAAAAAGGGGTGTGGCCTCAGACCACCTCTCAGCAATTCCACTGTGAGGGGCTTACTGGAGGTACCTGGTGGGTTAGTTGGCCCCTAAAGACCCATAAGACTCTAGGGAAATTTATCCCCAAAACGCGCCAGGAGGCGTGTTTGCAGATTGGTGCATTCAGGGGGCGGGGTCTCCGATGAGATGCCAGCTTCTGTTTTCTTTTTCTTTTTTAGAAGGGGGCTATGTGGCCCCCCTTCTCTTAATATTTTTCCCAACTTTTTTTTTTAATGGGCGGGGGGCCGTGCAGTGATGTCACTGACCATGTCATGAATGATGTAATATGTGACGTCATCAGCAGTGCATTGCAGGGGCATGAGTAATAGTTAACTCAACTAACTATAACGGCCGAATTTCTCAGGTTTTGTACAAGTGAAATGTCCAACTAACTATAACATCCCTGAAACCTGTGGTTTTTTCAATGAATTTCTAAGGTTTTTTAAATGCAAATTTTATGGTTTTTTTAATGAAAAAGAAAAAAAAAAAATATATATATATATATATCTCAAACAGGAAAGTCTTCCACTGTAAAGACTGAGAGCCACACCGATCCAGTTCTTCAAGAATATCCTTTATTCACGGGCACAAAACAAAGACGCGTTTCGAGCTGTCCAGCTCTTGGTCACATGACCATGGTTCCGATACACAGGATTTAAATACTTTTTTTTTGAGATAACAAAAATAAAGAAAAGACTCTGGATTTCACCATCATCCAGAGGCTGAGTGAGTAACATAGTACACAATTATATACTATTTCAATGATAGCAAAGATCATAAGAGTGGGCTTGTTCAAATTATATTTTGTAGCTTATCATTGTAAATACTGAATTTGGGTGTAGTACCTTAGTCTATGAAAAAATGTATAGTATTGATAAAACGATGTATACTGGGAACAAAAAAGGTGCACCATATATCTTCCCAAAGGTCAAAACAAATCTGAATGCCTAATTATGTATATAGTTAGAAGGCTGTTATCTCAGGTCTAGTACCTTAAAAGGAATATATATACATATTAGGTTCTGTATTAAACACTAAGTGGCTACAAAATCCTACTATCTGGTGCCTCAGTTAGTTATCTATTAGAGGAGAATGTGTTTGTAAGTACAAACACCTGATCTCCGTGCACGTAGGTTTAACGGTAGTTGGTGACACACTCACTCCATCAGGTCCAATCTATATGGAGGCAAACAGAGAAGAGAAATATGATTAGTTCAAAGTTTCGCACTTAGTAATCCATAGACCAATAGCATAAACAAAATTATCGTACACATTTCCTCCCATAACATAATTATCACATAGTACATTTATATGAAGAAAACTACGAGAACCTAAGCAAGTCCAACTAAAAAAGTGAACATTTTTAAAACATTACGGAACAAGAATTCTTATAGGGTACTAGGAGGTTTCCATACAGACAGGTTAGAGATGCACATGCATTTCTTCATCAATGTTCAACCCAATAGGGGCGATACTGTCATCTTGAAGAATGAACTTAGATTCTGATCTGCGTAAGGCCAGAACTCTATTGCCCCCTCTAGGGTTTTTTGGAATGGTATCCAATGCAAAGTATTTGGCCTTTGTCCAGTCTCCATCATGATGTTGATTAAAGTGTCTCGCAGTACTGTAGGTAACATCTTCGTTAGTAATGGCTCGCCAATGTTCGAGTATCCTCTTCTTTACAGGGAAGGTAGTTGAGCCTGTGTACCACTTGTCACATGGACAAGTGATGACATATACCACAAATTCTGTATTGCATTGTATGTTTTTTCGTATGCACCATTTTCTGTTGGTTCTTTGTAATGTCACCTCCCTTACATTGTCACTGTAACTACAAGCTTTACATTTTCCACACCTGTGGAATCCTCCCTTCTTTGCCAGCCAGGTCAGTTGCTTATTTTCCATATGGCTTCTCACTATTTGATCTTTTATGGATTTACCTTTCTTATATGTTATTGCTGGATGGGGACCTAGTTTTTCTTTAAGTATTTTATCTTGGAGTAATATATCCCATCTTTTCCTGACTATTTGGCTGAGCAGATTGGATTGTGAATTGTAGGTGGTGATCAATCTGATTGCATAATCAGATTTGGTTGTATTAGTCTTAGATGCTTTATAGAGTGTGTCCTCCCTCTTTATTGCATCCGTTTTCTTTTCTCCTATCCTCAGCATGTTATTAGGATATCCCCTGGCGTGAAATCTTTTGCTCATTTCAGTTTTGTTTTTCTTATACGCTGCTTCCGAGCTACAATTTCTCTTAGCTCGGAGAAATTCACCAAAGGGGATTCTCCACCTAAAATTAGGTGGATGGCAACTTGCAGCATGTAACACTGAGTTGCCAGCTGTGTTTTTCCTGAATACCTCAGTTACAAATTTGTCCCTCTGAGCTGTAACTCTAATATCGAGGAAGTCTACACTCTCTTGACTGTATTGCATAGAGAATTTGAGGTTTACTGAGTTGTTATTCAGTTCTTTAGAAAAGTTGAGGAGATCTTTCTCAGTGCCTTCCCAGATAAAAAAGACATCGTCTATATGTCTGAGCCAGATCTTAACCTTATGAGTCCAATGTTCTAGGGTTTCACTCCAGAGCACCTGCTTCCCCCACCAGCCCACCAAAAGATTGGCGTAGCTGGGAGCGAAGCAGGTGCCCATCGAAGTTCCCTGTATTTGTTTGTAGAGAACTCCATTGAATATAAAGATGTTCTCCACAAGACATAGTTCAATCATCTGTAGCAGCATTTTGGTGTGAGCCACTAGGTGAATGCTTCTAGTTTTAAGAAAGTGTTCACATGCTTTCAAACCATCATTGTGTCTGATGCTGGTATATAAGCTTTCAACATCTAAATATGCCAGCCAGAAGTGTTCTTCCCAATGTTTGTTCTCAATTTTTTGGAGAAAGTCTTTGGTGTCTCTAATACATGATGTGAGATCTTTAACATAGTCGGCTAGAAATAGTCCACATATCGTGAAACATTCTCCAGTAGACCATTTTTTGAGGACACTATGGGCCTTCCTGGTGGTTGTCTGCAGTCTTTGTGCACCTTAGGGAGGAGATAAAAGGTTGGTATAGTGGGGGTTTCATTCTTGAGAAATTTGACCTCGTCCCAGTTAAGTAAATTGTCATCGGACCATTCTTTGAGGTGATCAAAGAGTCTGGCCTGCAGCTTTGAAATTTAGGAGTGATCTACCTTGGTGTAGCAAGTGGTATTTGTCAGTTGCCTCATAGCTTCATGAATATAACTCTTCTTTTCCCAAAGAACAATATTCCCACCTTTATCAGATGGTTTGATGATAATACTATCATCATTCTGAAGACCCTTCAAGGCTTCTCTTTGTATTTGAGTTAGATTCGATCTCATAATGGGCTTTTTAAAAAGTTGTAGGACATCCTGATTAACCAATTCATGAAAGACATCAATATTGTCTCTAGGGAGCTGGGGTCGATATTTAGATTTGGCTCTGAAAGGTGTGATAGCTGGTGTCATAGGATCAAAACCCAAATTTTCAACCGTAGCGATAATATCGGGGTTTAGTAGATCTATAGGTTGTGTCATATGTGTTTGGTGTTCATTCATGAGACTCGCCAGTGTTTGAAGAATTTCTATATCACTGATGGAGGGTGTAATACTAGTGAGATTAACTCCCTGTACTTTACCTCCTAAAAGCCTGTTCTTGTGAATTTTAAACAGTTTTAACTTACGTACAAATAGATACATATCTATGCGTGTCTGTGCATAGTCGATAGGGGAGTCTGGGCAAAAAGTCAGACCAAGTTTAAGAACCTGTTCTTCACTTTCAGTTAACTGTCTATTGGAAAGGTTCATTACCGTTAGTTCTTGTCCTTGTTCTTCCATTATTTTTCTCTCTGGGTCTGGCCTTTGGTTCCCACTCCAGTACTGTCGTTCTGTGTTCCGTCGTTCCCGACGTCTTTTGCCCTTGTTCTTCCTCCTCGGCCTTGATATCTTGTACTTCCACGTATTGATTGTTCGTTCGCCTGGGAAGTATGGCTGTCAATTGAGCCAACTTCGGAGCTCAAACTTGTACCAGATATGTATCAATTTGAATGTTTTTTTCATTCTTTTTGTTAAAGAGTGCTGCACAAATAAAACCCCATGCCTTATTTTGAAAACAGTCTTTTGATTTCCCTCATTTTCTGAGAGTGATATCCCTTTTCAGGTGTTTTTATTACTTTGCTGTGTGTGTGTGCCTCCATTTGGGGGTGCGGTATTTTCTATTATTTGGGAGGGCGAAGCAATACAATGACTCTGGAGGACTTTCTTTAATCTGGTGGCAAGTACTTTGGCTAATATTTTCATTGCCATATTTATAAAGATTTTGGGCGGTAACTCACACATTGCGTCGGGTCTTCAGTGGGCTTCAAGATGAGGCTAATAAGAGCCATGTTAAATTCAGCACATATTCGACCGTGATTTCCGCCTTCTTAAAGACTCAGTAAAACAGTGGCACCAGTATAGTTTTATTTAATTTATAAAACTCTGCAGGGAAGCCATCCATCCCTGGAACTTTGTTATAGGGCATTATTAAAACTAAAAACATGTAATTATACATTGACAATTTCAAATAAAACAATATAAAAAATTATATCAATTAAAATATGTAAACATAGATTTAAAATACTTCCCACCACCATATGTAATAATTTCGAGAAGTGTGCCAAAACTGCGACTAAATGTGCCAGAAACTTGGGAGGAGCTTGATAACAAGGTGATACATTGGCTGGTAAAACTGACCTGGAATATAAACTGTCTTGCATAAGAAATAATAATGGTCAGAAGAGTTGGATGGATAGGCCCTTCAAAAGAAAACAGCGAGGGTGATTGCGTCATTGTGAACTTTTGCTCCCCCCAGCTGGTTTGAACTTTACTCTCTGGACTTGGAAACAGTCAAAATCTTGAGATCACAAAAGGGAATATTAGTTGCACCGCTGGGCTTTTTCTATAGGCCATAAGTGTTTTTAGAAAAGGATAATACTCCTGCACAATGAGAGTTATTGTTCGAGCATAATTTTACCCAACCTATATCAATTACTAAATCATGGATAACAATCCTAACTACAAATAGGTTCCTCCCACTCTCGAACATCGATGGACAGGATTGACAATCGGGAGGGGAGGGAAGGAAGGATATAAACCCCATTGATGCACACAATGTAGTCTGTGAAATTCAGAATTTAAATCTGGGTAACTCAACCTATACCAAGATAGGCAATACAAACCTAGTAATCAAGGCTTGGAATGTTGCGGGAGTAAAAAACAAACTAATAAATACAGAATGGTCGGAGACCATTAGTCAATCTCATATAGTCTGTATGCAAGAGACGTGGGCAATTGATGATTTTTATGTGGAGGGTTTTAATTCATATCTAACCCTGGCAACCCCCTCAGAGGGAGAATGGGCAAAGGGAGGTCTGGCAGTTTTAATATCAAGACTACATCATTGAAATTACGTAGGTCTGATATGTCCTCTCCTTACTTTCAATGTTTGCATTTACAATCAGAAGGGAAAATTAATTTGATCTTAATCAATTTTTATGACAATGTTTTTGATGGAACCAAAGTAAATGTTATTATGGATTTAAGTAAGAAGATGAAATCCTTTCTAACCCATATTAAGGATGATTATATCCCAATATGGCTAGGGGATTTTAATCTGAGTGTATGTAGTAGGAGGGGATATAAAGGGTGCAGCTATGTAAAAACAGATGGGGAAAGAAAGACGCATTATTTACACAACCCATATAGAGAGGCATTAAATTAACTAATGTGTAAATATAGCTTGGATTTGCTGGAACGTTGTAAAGGGGAAGATCGCTCAATAGTTCCAACATAATATAGAAATGGTAGAAGCTCCTCAATTGATGATATTTTGATGACTGAAAATGGGCGGCAACTAACAGAATCTATTGTTATTAGCCCAAATGTTCTCAGTGATCATGCAATCCTGACAGTGGTCCTTAAAATAAATATTGCAAGCTTTAATGGACCGCAAAATATTAGTCAAATTCAAATAAAGGGCAGAAATGGAATTAGCTTAAAATGGGCAAATATAGATAGTATAGCTATTACAGGGAAAATTATGGCAGAAAACCTTAGAGATTTTTATGTATGTACAGATCTGGAGTCCCTACCAGAATGCATTATGAGATCCTTCTGTAAAATTATGGCAGAAATTTCAGAGAAATTAAGATGCCCCCCTAGAAATCAAGGAAATAATGAGAGGGGATGGTTTAATAAGGACTGTTCGGCTGTAAATAGAAATCTAAGGAAAGCCCTACTGGACACCCCGAGAGACAGGGAAAAAATATGCAAACTAAGAGTAATGTATAAACTTGCCTTAGAAGAAAGAAAAAGGGAGTTGAAAGATAAGATCTGAGGTGACTTACTGCAGGCTGCTGATTTAAAAGACAATTCCTTTTTCTGGAAAATAATAAACCAACCCTTTTTGAAGGACAGAGGTAACCCTGGGGTGGAGTCATCTGTGCAACAAGGGGATTGGTTAGAGCACTTTGGTATTATTTTCAATCCAGAAAATTGCTCGACAGAGTTGGCAACACCATCCATGTTTTTTATTGACTGTAGATATACCATCTACAAGTTTTGAAGAAATCACTAATGCCTTAATGAAAGCAGCAAAAGGTGTCCCAATAGATACCTTTAAGACACATGCACCTCTATGGGTCCCTTTGCTGACACAATTATGCAATTCTACATTGAAGGGTATTCTCCTTCCTCTTGGACGGAAAGCATATTTGTCCCAATTTTTTAAAAACGTTCTAGAGGGGACCCAAGATGTTATTGACCAATATCCCTTCCGGGCAGAATTCTACTGGGAAGGTTGGAACAATGGGTGGAGGAGAAACATGCTCTTACTGATACTCAGTATGGGTCCAGGAGAGATATCGGTACGATAGAAAAATGCGTTAATCTACATCACCTAATTAAAAAATATACGGTTGCAAAAGAAGGACACGTACATCTATGTCTCGCAGACCTATGTAGTGCGTTCAGTCCGGTGAATCGCAATAAGCTGTGGGCAACCCTCTCGGATATGGGTGCAGCAATGGGTATTGGGAATTTTTTCCCAATGGTACTCTCACCTGACTGCACGGGTGCGCTTCGGTCCGAAGGGGACTGTACTGAAAGCTTTAGGGTTGCCCGAGGGATCAGACAGGGGTGGGTCCTTGCCCCTCTACTTTTTCACTTTATATAAATGGGGTGGATGAATGTTTACAAAAAGTGAAGGCGGATGCTCCTATGGCTGGATCTCTCCCTGTGCCAATTTTATTATATGCAGATGATGCTGTCCTCTTATCCAGAACATCAAACGGCCTTCAGCTCTTGATTGATAATTTTGTCACCTTTACAGAAAACAATCATATGAAAGTAAATCTAAAGAAAACTGTTACTATGGTGTGTGGAAAGGGAAGAGCTAAAAAGAGGAGACACATCATATAAAAGGAGAAAGATTAGTTGAGACTCAAGTATTCTCTTATTTGGGAATACAAATTACTGCATTAGGGAGCTGGGAAAGTCAAGTAAATATCTCCAAAATTAAATTACTCAGATCTATGGAATCAATTTTTAGATTTGCGAGCAAAATAGGACAGAAACCAAACAGGGAGATGTCAACTTTCAATAAAAGTAAATGCCTCTCAAGTGCTGGATATGGTGCTGCTTTGCATGGGTATGTTGTATTGTGCCCAGCTGCAAACCCTTGAAAATATGTTTCTGCCTCGCTTGTTGGCTGTCAAAAAAACGAGCTCAGTATATATCACACATAAGGAAGTGGCAATCCCCTTTTCTGAGGATGATTTATATATCAGCCCCAACCTCATGTGGTATAATATATTGAGCAAAGTAGGGACCGAGTTTACTAAGGTGATAATATCAGACTGTCTAATGTTAGATGCTTGGAAGAAAACTCAATGGTTGGCATACATAGAGAGTCAACTACAAAAGGTGGATAATAGCATCGGAGTCAAGAATACAGATAAAGTCCTAGAAGACACCAAAACTGATATTAAACTTATGCTTAAGGGAAAGAGAGACTTAGAACGAAACACACATGAAAGGAAACAATCTATGTTGTGTAGATATCTCTCAGGCCCAGTACAGGAGGGACTGCAAAATTACTTGACAACTGTAAAAAACATTCAACATAAGTTTTATCTTACTAGACTTCATATAGGAACATTGCATTTAAGAGTTGGGACACAGCATAATATGCTATTAAACTGCCCATGCGATGGTAGAACTAGCCACAGCACAATGCACTTTATCCTATTTTGCAATTTTTTACAGGGATCTTAAACGTTTTTTAGCCCCAGTTTTTAAAACTGGCATTTATATTTAATATCAGGATGCTTTTTAATATTTATGTGCTCTGGAAAATGGGGATATTTGCTCATGTGTTATAGCTTTCATCATATAGGGAGCTCTTTCACAAGTCCGACTTGGCTTGGAAGAGGTGTCCGCTGTCAAACCTGGATAGGTCCCCCGTGGTCCCGGCCTCGATATCTGCCAACTCCCCAAAATCATTGAATATTTTTGTTTTTCAAGTGCCAGTGAGTACACTGACATTTTTACCACACACCTTAGCACATGTGTAGGTACTGCACAGGTTTCACGTGGCATCCCTCACCTTTGCCACTCACTTATCACCCACCTGGTCCTGAAGAAAGCCCTTTTAATACCACACACAGGCTGAAACATGTAGACCGCCACACATAGCCAACTTAATGGCAATAACTCCAGACTAGTTGCATCACATATTTTAGCTTTTCATATATTCTGAGCCGCCAACATTAAAATTAAAAAGCAAGGACTCTCAGAGATATTTTTAATTGTAAAATATCACCACACATCAATCAGGCGTCGTAGCACAACCAGGGGGCACTCGGCCGCCTGATTGAGACCCCAATGATGAAGCATGACACCAACTAGGTTGGTGTGTGAGCGGTCTTTTAAAAGAACCTAATGGGACCATGTACAGACTACATACAGTGATTAATTTACATTACACGTACTATTATAAATGTCATAGGCTTCTGACTATGGGAACGGGCATTCATATATGAGTCTCTGCCTTTTCAAGCTATTTATTAACTGCGGTCTGGTATACTGTTTTTATTGTGTACTTTTACGGTTTTATTTCTATAAACTAAATAAAGGGATTTGATTTGATTTGATACTTCCCACTGGATTACCCTAACATTCCAACAACTGCAAAAACAAATAAAATTATAAGCCAAAAAAAACTATGAAATTATTATATTTAAAACCTCAATGAATGAATATCCAAATTAAAAACAATATATATTTAACACAATCAACTATGTTAATTAAACAATAACAAATACATAAATCTGTTGCCATATTTCAAATTAGTTATTAAGGGCCATATGTAGGTAAATGTATTTTACCGATTCATAAATACCGAATTTTACCGAATCGGTATTTATGAATCGGTAAGTTATATGTAGGTAATCATTCGGTAATAATTACCGAATCGGTAACAATCGGTATTCAAGAATCGGAATTTACCGATTCGGTAAATACCGAAGTGGTATTTACCGAATCGATAAATACCGAATCGGTAGTTACCGAATCGGAAATACGAAAACACATGACTGGATGAATCAGCCAATCCTGTGCAACCAAACCCCACCCAACCAGGAAGTGGCCACACCCAGGCAGGTGCACACAATCATCAGACTCTGGAGAGGCTGGGAGTGCAGAAGAGAGGCAGGGAGCCAATGCCTGATTGTGCAGCTCAAACTCACAATGCCCAGCCAGGAGACATAGAGAGATGGAGGGGAAAGGAGGAGAAAGCAGAAATTTAGCCCCAAGGAACTGCAGGTACTAGTGGAGGAGGTGGTGAAGCAGCACCAGAAGCTGTTTGGGAAGCAGTCCCTGCAAGTGCCTGAGTCAGAGAAGCGTAACATATGGCTGGGAATCCAGGCGCAGGTCAATGCTATTGGAGTGACCCCCAGGGACATTGAGGTGCTGAAAAAGGGCTGGTACGACCTAAGGATCGTCACGAAGAGGAAGATAGGGGGAACTGCAGAAGGAGGCCAGGCGGACAGGAGGTGGAGGGAACAGGGCACCTGCCCTTACCGAACTGGAGGAGCTGGTGGAGTCCACAATAGAGCCCGAGAGTGTTGTGGGGCTTGGGGATGCTGACAGCTCTGCCAGAGCCGCCACCCAACAAGGTAAGACGCATGCACAGCAATGTTGCCCCCCCTACCCCTATCCCACATCCCCAATTGTGAAATGAGTATCCCACTCCAGTCCATGTGTTAGTGCATACTGGCAATGCATTATGGGAGATGTAGTCTGCGAAACCCCAACCATGAACTGAATAGCACAGAACAACAAGGCATGGTACACACATTAGCGAAAAGCAGGCAGAGGACAATGTGAGAGTGTTACAGAAATGTATTGTGATGCTTGCAATGCAGGGCTTCAGGTACACTGAGCTGATGTTGCATTTCTGTCCACAGATGATACATTGCGCAGGACTGCACATGCTACAGGAGGGAGGGCACACCGGCAAGACAGTTCAGGGCTGGCTAGCACAAGTTCTGCCCAGAGATCAGTAGCACATGCAGCCTCACCACCACAGCCAGCATCACCACCACAGCCAGAATCACCACCACAGCCAGCATCACCACTCATGCTTGAGTCACCGGCCACATCACCGCCTGCATTGGTGAGGTCGAGGAGGCGTGCTGCTGCCAGGTTGCGAGTGTTAGAGTCCTCATCTGACGACTGCAGGGGCCCGGACCCAACCACTGTGCCCCAGGATGGGAGCCATGCCACTGTGCCCTCCACCTCAGAGGGAGCACACACAGGTGCCAGACGGCTCCGCAGGTCTCGGCTGCAGAGTCCACCAGCACACGATGAGAGCCATGGGGTGTTCTCGGGGCTCGAGGGCAACATGTTGAAGATACAGCACCTACAAACAAAGGCAGTGATGTCAGTTCAGCGCCAAATGCGGGGACTGAAAGCTACATTTGACAACATGGACAGGGGCATCAGCGCTATGGCGGTGGGGATGAGTGAGATGGCTGTGGGCATGCGGGACATGTCCCAGTCCGTCATGCTGTTGTGCAGCAAGTATGATACAGACAGAGCTGCACGGCACCGGGAACGGCAGAGGAGAGATAGTCATACGAGGGCACTCAATCGGCTGGCAACTGCCACTTCGCTGCTCTGCAGGTGCTCTGTGGCTATGCAGGAGGGCCTGACACACTGCAGCAGCGACGTTTCGAGGGGGATGGTGCAGGTCACCAGTGCACTGGAAGTGCTACTGACAAGCGAGGCGGCCACAACTGGTGCTGGGGATGCTGTGGAAAGCATAGAAACCAGCAGCAGGAGCAGCATTACCCCCCCGGTCCCAGATACACGCAGGAGTAGCAGGCGGCATGGGGCTGCCACTAGTGAGGATGCACAATCCGTGACATCCCACACTGTAGTGCGTGGCCGCAAACAGTAATGCTGCACGGCATAGCCTAAGACAATTGGGTGTCGTAACCCTGGACTTGCTAGTAGTCATTACACAATGTTGAGAGAATGGCTTTTTCTTGGTGTTGTGGCGTAGTGCCGCATTATTAAACTACGTCATGACATCCAACAACTGGCTGTGTCCCCTTACTTACTCAGAAATAGTTGCATGTGATCTCTGCCCGTCTCTCTCTCCCATCTGTTGCTGTTGGCACTCCAGCTGCGTTGGCCTCTGGCTGTCCTGACTCATCCTCATTGTCCTCAAAATCTGTTAGTTCCACCTCTGTACCTCTCTTCGTGGCAAGGTTGTGCAGCATTGCACAAGTAGCAATGATCTTACAGCAGATGATGGGTGTGTACTGGCGTGCGCCTCCGCTTTTGTGGAGGCAGCGGAACCTGCTTTTCAATAGTCCAAACGTGCGCTCCACCACGTTGCGTGTAGATTTGTGTGCCACGTTATATCGTCTCTCACTCTGGGTTGATGGGTGTAGGTAGGGAGTGAGGATGAATGACCGCACAGCATATGCACTGTCGCCTAGGTGAGTATGAGAGATCCATCAGTCACATGCCTCAATACATGATGATTTGCACTTAGTAGAATGGAGCGTCACTGTTACTTACCTAGCAGGTATCCTTCTCCAAATTCTCCCGCAAGCAGTAGTGTGTAGATCCCACTGTTCTGGAAGATGAAGGAGTCGTGGGTGCTCCCAGGAAACTTTGCTACGATATCTGTGATGATGTTCCCTGCATCGCAGATTACCTGCACATTTATGGAGTGGGTGGACTTTCTGTTCCTGTAGATGTGCTCAGTGGCAGCTCGTGGGCAGATTGGAATGTGTGTGCCATCAATACAGCCTATGACATGAGGGAACTGTGCCATGTGATAAAAGTCTGTTTTGGTTTTCTGCAGTTCAGCCTGTGTGTTTGGGAAGCTGATGTAGTGGTGTATTCTCTGCATCATGGCATCCAGGAACTTCCTGAAGAAACGGGACAGGCAACTCTGGGATAGACCGCCCACCGCAGCTATCACCCCCTGGTAACTGCCAGATGCGAGTAAATGTAGGCTGCAGAGGACCTGCACATGTGGTGGTATGGCATGCGCCCTTCTTGTTGGCTGGTCCAGGAGTGGGTGCAGGTCCCTTATCAGGTCCATGATGGTTTGTGGGTGTAGCCTGTACCTTTCATGTATCTCAGCCTCAGTCTGTTGGAAGAGTGTTATGCGCTGTCTGTAAATGCGTTCCTCCCGTCTCCAAATCCTCAGACCTGCTGCCTGTAGACGTAGGCGCCTTGCAATGACATACAGAGCGGCCATGTTGTCCATGCTGTTGCATTTTGGGATTGCTTATATGCACTGTTGATGCTTACCACCTGCTTTCAATCTGTGTTAATTACCGACTCTTAATTACCGAATTTCATGGATTTCTTAAATACCGAATTTACCTACATGTCTTTTCTCGTTTTACCACTTCATATTTACCGATTCGGTAAATATGTATTCGGTAAATATGAATCGGTATTTTAGTATTCGGTAATTATGAATCGGTATTTACCGATTCATGTTTACCGAAAACTGGTTTTTGGCCTCCTACATCTCACTTGACTAAATACCGGTCGGTAACGGGATATTTACCGAATTTCGGCCGTTACCGACCGGTATTTAGCCACCTACATGAGGCCCTAAATAAACTCAATTTTTAAAAACTTTGCATCCTATATCTGTACAAAACCAACCACCCACAAAAACAAATTGACAGAAAATAAATAAAAACATTAAAATGTATTACCAAATAAAAAAAGCACTACAACTGATTAAATATACTAAACATTAAAAAATACAACAAATAATAAAAACAAATAAAACTCAACTAAATAAGAAAAAAATATCTACATGTACATATATATTAAAAACTATATAATAGAAATTTAGAAAATGATATTCTTATCTTCCATATTCTGTACTATGATATTTTTGGCACACTAATTGTGTCTCACGATCGTATTGAAAGTATATATTGGAGGAACATCCTCATAGTCATTCATATCAAGTTACATTTCTATTATCATGCCACATGGAGGTTACTACTGTAAGGTTCCCAAACTCAACATTCGACGACCAAATTTTTTTAAATTGATGTTCATATTGCCTACTTATTTTAGGACAAATTAATTGCATATTTGCATAATTGACAAGGATCCTATAATTTTGACAGCACAATGCAATAATTTTATTTCATTTAAAAAGTTATAGCTATTTTTTGAAAGCACTGCCCCTTTCAAATCGATTACCTTATCAACAAAAATAAGTAAAAGAATTAGCTATTAATGTCCAGCTTCCCCAACATCAGTTTCAATCACCAACTAATATTCATAACTGAGCAGATTACATGCCAGACATCTTCTGGTTAACAACCAAACATGTAGCGAATGTTCTTTTCAATAAACAGGTATTTAAGTCTGAACAAGCCTCCATATATGCAATTTGTCAACCAGAATGAATGCAAGAAGTCTTTTCTTTGAATTGCCACTGATAAATAAATAACTGAATCGCAATTTGTAAGGGACACCACTTTCATGCAGCTTTCAAATTGCAATTTTGTAATCGTTTCTATGATTCAAAATAATTTTCTGAATCGCAGTATGAGTTTCATCAATATGTAAAAAGGGTGTTAGCAAAGCAAACCCTGTTTTTAACTGAATGAGAGGGTTTGCAACCACAAACACCCTTTCTACATCTGGCCCTATGTTTTCACCACCATTAAAGTGACCATTTGGGGACATGCTGACACAAAGAGGACCCTACGCATGGCTGACTTTATTGCTGTTGGCGCCCAGTGTGACAATCTTTAGAATTTGTACATACAGATGCTTTTCCACCTCAACAAACAGATCAAACTCCAACTTACCAGTTGTCATTCTCCAACTTACCAGTTGTCATCCTCCTTTCTTGCAACCCTTATTTTAGGGACATTGATATAGTCTCCATTTTACTTCTGGATTCAAATTTAATACATTGATTTTACTACCACATTTACACTAAAGACTCATGAAACATTGTATATGTTTTACTGCTCTTGCATAAGAAAAATATCACTCCTGCATTGATCTATCTGGGTATATAACATGCTAAACCTGACAGCCTTTGTCTGACTGGTCTCAAAGACTCCCCACAATTGCTCTGTTGTAATAGTTTTCCATTGTTTTCCTTTGGCGATGATAAGGTTTTGTTGGCATAGAACAACTGGTAAGACAATAGGTCAAGACATTAACAATGGCTTTCAATTCTAAGGGCAAACTGCTGCCTGTAGGGCCAGAAATTTTGCATGACAAATTTCAGGATACCATTTAACAATGAGTTGTATTGGATGCAAAGCTATTTTTGCAGATATTCCAAAAATCTGACATGGTTATAACTCTGCTGGACTTACAATGGACACGACTAACCTAGATTACAAGAGTACTTCAGAAACTCTTCCCAATAATCCTGTAACCACAGGAGAAGACATTAACTAGGGCCACCAGAAAGCAAGTTGGATTTGACCAATGAGTCTGCATTATACCATATCCAAAATGTGGTGGAAAATGATGGTAATATCTAAATGTAACTTCTTCTTCAAGATGTCAAGAGAAAGTGGCCTGAATTGTGACCCAGACCCGTACCAATTGCATGTGTGCTAGTATTGAATAGTAGAGACTTTACCATAAAATACGGTACTTCTGCTACTATTAATGGAAAACTTATTGGGGAAAAATGACGTAAATACTAACATTTTAACATCTAGTAGTTGGAAACTGTTGCTGAGATATAATTTCCAAATGAAGTATCCTAATTGTAGTGAATTCCATCCGACCATTATGAATCTCTAATTTTTACCACTTATTGTGTTCCAAGGTTTTGTACTACTGCTGTGGGAAAATGCTTGCTAAACAGATTTCATCAAGCGGATGAAGCTTTGTGTGAAATTATGTTCCGTTCACCTTCACAGCAGCCCTTCTAAACGGGGACTTACATTAAATGAATTTAGAGCACTAAACAGACTCTGACAGCTGAAAATATTATTAACAACCATATTGTAGCACAACTGTAAAATGCAAGTTGCACTGCATAGTTACACACATATCTTAATATTAGTTACTTCAGTATGATGTGTGTCTCTCTGTGACCAAAACGCCGGCTGACCTCATGTGTCAATGGCCGAAAAATTACAAAAGCTAAATTGAAATTTGATGTATAAAATGTTTGGAAGTAATTGGTGTGATTTGTTTTCATTGATGAGGGATTTAGTTTAAATGCAGAGGTAGAAATAAATATTTAGAAGAGTTTTATGTTTTATTTTTGTTTTTGAGGGTTTCATGTTTTATTATATCTTACAGATTTGGAAGGATAATGCAATCATCCATACAGGCGGTAACTGCAATTAGCCTAAGCTAACACTCTTCTTTTGAAGTTCAACAACACTGCTGACCAAAGAGCCTGCTGACCAATGGGCCGAAAGGAAGTTGGAGCTGATACTAAACTTGTTTCTTCTAGAAATTTGTATTACATTTTGCCCATGTTCTTTTCACTCAGTATGACTTCAGAGTGTAAAAGACACCATTGCTCAGTGAAAGTGCTGCCTGGTTGTATCTCAATGTGAAGAATCTCTCTATATTTGAGGGCTGGCTTGGTTACTGTGGTTTGGGTGAGGAAACCTTTCAGGCTTCAGATGGAACTCTACCAGCAGGAATGAAATCCTTAGTTTATTTTTTTCCCAGGACCTCATCTTAGTCTTACCTGGCCAAAAAGCAAGGTGCGTGAGCATACATTACTTTATGCTGTAGGAAAAGTGTGAGTGTTAGTGTTACAACTCATAAATTATGTGCTGAACTGCTACTACCAATTGTGCACTAACCTTTGGAACAGGAAGAGAGCCCAACCAGGCTTCCACAGTGAAGGATTACTTGTTACCTTTGATGGAACAATACTTGTTCCTACCTAGTGTTTTTATTTCTGTTCAAAGGACTTGGGATAACATGCATCATTATTACAAGTAGCGATTACCTAATTGTGATTTCCTCCAAATCGCAGTTAGGTAAGCTCTAATCCTAATATATGAAACTGTTTTCAGTTTCATTAGCGATTCTTATTGGGTCACAAATAGACCTACCTCATGCATATTAATGAGGTAGGTCGCAATTTGCGAGCCATTAGGAATCTACACCATCACAGGGATGGTGGCCTGCTGAGGTCAACAGACCACCATGTCTGTGATTGCTTATAAATAAAGCAATATTTTTTTTGCAAAGCAGCCCATTTTCCTTAAAGGAAAACGGGATGCTTTACAAAAAGAAAAAGAAAAAGAAAAAGAAAAGGTTTTCCTTTCTTTTTTTAAGAGCAGGCAGTGGTACGTGGGACCACTGCCTGCTCTTAAAAAATGCTCTTACAAACATTCACAAAGGGGAAGGGGTCCCTTGGGGACCCCTTCCCGTTTGCAAATGGGTTACAACCTAGTTGAAGTAGCTGGTAAAATGAGAATGTTTCGCGACCGCACAAAACGTTCCTGCATACCAATGCACAATTCGGTCTTAGGAAGGGATGCCTTAAACACACCCCTTCCTAATAGCGAATCTAAAACCCCATTTTAGTATTTGGAGTAAGGGCTGCATACAAGTATGGTGATCCCATGACCGCCGTACCTGCACTGGCGGTCTGACCACTGCCTCCTCGGTGGTCCCACAGCCCGATTATGAGGTTGGTATCAGACCACAACAAGCTTGAGGCAAGACCACTGCCAGCACCAGGATCCTAGATCCCGACGAGGTGGAGGTGAAGAAGCAGCGGTCTCTGCCAGCGGTGCCTATGCCGGAGCCTCTGTGCAGATTACGACCTGCCTTACCACTGACCTTTTTGTGGCGGGGACTCCACTATGAAAATGTCAGCCAAAAGGCAAGGAAGGGACCGCAAACAGTACCCCAGGGCATTGCAGCCTGGGGCGGTTGCAAGGTCTTCCATTGCCGTGCGTGCACTGTGTGCCATGCATGAAATGGTGCCTAAAACACAGTGCACTGACATGCAAGAGGTGGTGCCATGGCGGCAGCATGTGCTGCAGGCTCTCTATGAGCTGAAGCATATCGCCACCATGGCACCACCGCCGCAATATCGCCAGCCTGGTGGTTAACTGGTAATGATGCAGATGGGATGCTGCTGGTTTGGTGGCGTACTCCTGACCACCACAATGGCGGTCTGGCGGTCTGACCGCCAACATCATAATCAGGCCCTAAGTCCGATATTTATAGAGGGATCATGCGGATTATGGAGAATCTCAAATGAATGGAAGTAGTTGGAATACCAGGTGAATCTTTATCAGCTGCTGTCTGTGCAAACTTGGTCTGCTATAGACTGCTGAACCACTATTTGAAACATATTTCATAAGATCTCAAATTACTTGAAAACTGAGAACACCCTGGACCTAACTAAATCTGTGGTCATTTGGGAGGATTGCCTTATTCACTTGTTCTTTCACATGCAGGCATGCCCCAACAATGAATCCAGCAGGAGTGGGACACCAATCCAAACATTACCAAAAGTATGTGCTTAGAATCTTCGGCTGTACCACCAGCCGATATTTCCCAAAGCCAGAAAAATCCCCACAATTTCACCCCATTTTTACCAACCATTGTAAACATCCTTGGGCTGAGGTTCTCTATTGGAGCTATGTAGGCCCACTGCTACACTGTACTGACCAGTTCGGCCAACTATATTCTCTACATTGTAAATATCCTATCCATTCCATTCACCTCATAAGTTCAAACCGCTTTCTTTAACTAGATTACATTTGAAATCTTAACCCGTTGTTGTTCCATGTGCACCAGAGCTATCTGTATTACAGAAAAAGCTGCACAAGCATCTTCAGCCCCTAATACTGAATTGCCCTGGGGCGGAGAAAGTGAGCACACTTGTCCATCATGCCACCATGGCACTTTGCGTATCACAGCCCCTGATGTCATTAAGCAAAACAGTTTCATTAAATTTCTTATGTCTGTAGATGTTGTTAAGCTCAGTGTCTTTCTACCAATCAGAAGTTTATAGAAAATCCATAAACACATGTCTAAAACTGAAATGTGTTTTATAACTTCTCCAGCAATCAATTTCCCCAGCAAACTAATCTTTTATGTTTTGGTAGGTGTCTAGGACGGTCGTAACAAAATATCTGATATATGAGCAGCTTTATGGGCCTCATTACGAGTGCCCCACAATCACCTTCACAGAATTCGAACTATCCGGAGGCAGTGTTACTGGGGGTCCTGTTAAATCAGGAAGCAAGAGAGACAAGATACCCTCGTCCTAGCCGTGGAGACGGTAATTAGATATGGGTCATTCAGTTGTAAAGTTATGTTTAGAAATCTTTGAAGATTTTGATACAGTTGATCATCTTATTTTGATAAGCTATCTTGAAGAGTGAGGCATGGAAGGACCTGTCCAGAGCTGCTTTCAGTCCTTTTAGAGAGAGAGGGTACAGGTGGTTCAAGTGAATGTCTGCATGAAAGATGTACCACAGGGTTCCCTGCTCTCTCTAGTTCTGTTCAATGTGAATGTTTGGCCTACAGCAAATCTAAATCCTATGGTGGAATAGAAGCCATATTTGTAAGCTGACAGTACTCACATCATCATATGACTCGAGCCACATGTACCTGGAGGTGCGAGTAGGATACTTGACTTGCGATGGAGGTAGCAGCTTGGATGAGTGATGAACCTCCTGAAAGTCAATGCTAATTAAACTTAGCTTTTGTTATTTGGAAGGCAAAAAAGGTCTCCGGCCATCGACTTGACTCAAAAGCATGATATCCCCCGATACTGGGCAAAAAAAATGAGGTGTGATGGTGAGTTTACGCTACAAAAACGTTAACATCAACTGTAATTCCCGCCTCCACTCATTGAAGAGGGGGCTGTCCTTTCACCTGGGTTCAGTAAACTCGTAGATATTAGCAATCTGTTTAATGTCGAGATGAGCCTACTGTCAGTCAATCTGAAAACGAGTTACAACAAAACCAAAACCCAGCTGTGCAGCACATTTGCCAAATGAGGAAGTTTGAGCATGTCACAGAGGCATGTAGACCCCAGCATCGACGGCTTGTGGAGAAGAGAATGCAAATCTAATGTCTCTGTGTGAATTATAAAGTCATTTACCAAAGGATGATTGCTTATGAACATTATTTTAACAATGCCCCAGTGGCATAGTGACGGTTAATGCAGCAGGTGCAGTGGCACCAGTGCGCAGAGTCCTGGGGATCACATTGAATCCTCGCAAGTGTTGTATTTTTCTGCCCCAACAGCATTCAAAGGGCCACATTTACATCCACACTACTGCCCAGCCCAGACACTTTGTTAACAATCCCACCTCCTTTTCCAAGCAGGTAATAGAAAAATTAGCAGACAAGAGATTCACTCCCTGAAGTATCTCAGAGGAAAGTGTGGAAACAATTGCCCTCGAGCTGACACAGGGTTTCTTTGGCTTTAGAAAGAGGTTGAAAACATACTTAACCTGCCAACCAATTCCATGGGGGTTTATATATATATATCTGATGACTGACACCAGGAAACCTGCTGGTGTTAGAGCTCTGTGAAAATAAAATTGCAATTGAAATGAAGATTTAGTGAGTAAAGCAGTAACTCCGTGTCCAATTCAGTGTGTAATTACCCATTCTTCCATGCAGGTTGCCCAAAGACGTTTCAGCTGTTTTCAACTGCTGAAAGATCCAGGGAAAACACACTAGTCTGTGGTGTTTCTGTGGCTGTCACAATTCAGAAGGACCCGACCCATGTGAGTTACCAGGCCTCTCTGTACTACTTTGCACTGCAGGGATGGACTGGCCTATAGGACAATCAGACAGTGCCTGAAGTGCTGGTCTGACAGATTAGTGTTTGGGCGGTTCTCTTTAGCTGTTTGTGGCTCCGTTTTGTGGTCTACTGGTCCGTATTTTATTTCTGTCCATTTCCCTGACATTACTACATTCATTGCTTTCAGCACCCACAAATGCATGCTGTCTCCTTTTCTTTGGAAAATAGCTATAAAGAGTGTCCACAATTTCAAAACTATCCCGGTTATCAAATATTGGACACGTTTTTAGCTCACTGATTTGCTAATGGGGCCACTGTTATTTTGGTGACCAGGCCTATTTCCTGTCTCAGTCAGACCCTGCTGTGCTTCACTGAAATAAGTTAGCATTCTTTGGGGGAGACTTTCAAACCTTTTATGCTGGTTTAGCGTCACAAAAGTGATGCTAACCAGCGCAAATATTTTTTGTTGCTATTTACTTTCCAACGCAAAACTTGTTTTGCGCTGGAAAGCACCCTCTAAGTAGCGAAAAGCAGCGTGAAGCACGGCTTTGCATTACTTTGCACCGAGGGGCATTATATGGGTGGTACATGGCTGTTCCCATGCAACCACCAAAGCCTTTTGACGCAAATCCATACTTGCAAAAATTTGTGAACATGGTCTTGCGCCAAACGTTAACGCCTCTTCAAAGGAGGCGCTAACATGAGAAATGCTTTCATTTCTCTGTGCTTTTCTGACTTTCCATGCGTGCTACAGTTGGAAAAGCTTTGCATCGTGACTATGCATAGTAGTTTGTACAGGGAGGGTACCCGTCCTGTACAAAACTTATGCTACACTCATGCACACACCCTAGCGCTAAGGTCTGTGCATGGCACACAGCAGATGAAATCAGAACCGGCGCAAGTGAAAGGGTAGGAGAAAGCCATATCTCTGAAGATATGGTGCTCTCCTCCCTCCTTGTCATGCAACGCATCGCAGCGTTGAGGGGCTGCGCTGCATTGCGAGACTTTAAAAAAATCTCCCCCGCAGTTCTTTATGATATAATTAAATTCAGTTTCCAAGTCCATTTTATGTTTAAGTAAAAGACCAGTGTTATAATCAGAAGGCTTATTAAACATGGTTAGTTTAGTAAGAATATATCTTTTTCAAAAGCCGTTGGCTTTGGACCTGTTCGGCATGAAAAGGAACAGCAGTAACCTTATGACACAGGCCTCTTTTATGTTAAAGTGGCCCGCACCCACTCTGCCTTCCTAACCGGTAACCTGATGTCAAAGTTAGATTTCCCTACCATGTGGGGAATGTTCACCAAAAGTGCTTCCATCGTCAAGGAGAGAGCACTTTTGACAAAACTGTTAAATGACACCGGTTATTATGTCATGGTGGTTTAGTGGGCCTTGCAGTATTTTGTTTTTGAAGGTAACTTACACTTAAGAGTAAGTTAAACTTGTAAGTTTACTATTACACTTTTGAGTAACTTTACAACTTTAGACTAGTCACAAACTCTGAGTGTAAAGTAACTCAAACGTAAAGACTTACTTATCCCCACCCACAAAAGAGGGGGTGGAACCAAATTTACGAGTGTAAGTTGCTGTTGCCAAAAAGAAACAATAGGAATTCCAGCACTAAACATAGCCAACCACTGGTACTGCAACACCCTCCTTTAGAGAATTGGGCAGGTAGGGACTTGAACTAAAACCCAAAGGAAATAATATTAGGTTAAATCAAATTATTTAAAATAGCTGCAAATATAAATAATTCTAATTTATTGTTAAAGCATCCAAACATAAAACACATTTTTAATTTATGAAATATTTTAACAGACTTTTTCTGAGTTTATAAAGTAATGCAATATTATTGTTTATAATTGCCCTGTTATTTTTAATTAATTTTATAGGTCACTTTTATTAATTATTCATGCACAATAAAAGAAGAATTGTAAGGTAATAGTGCTGCATCACGTTTTTATTTTGTGCTAAATTTAAAATAAATATAAAAAAATAATTAACATTGACATTTAACAGAAAAACATTTGTACTTATTTATTTTAAAGTTTAATAAACTTTTTTAAGTTTTCCACATACTTTACCAGAGGGAGATCTTCAACCCAACTGTGGAATCTCCCTGTTGTAAAGTATAAAGCAAATAAAAAAAGGTTATTTAACCAAAAAAAGTAGTAAAACTAATTTAATGTTACATATTATTGCAGGTTAATTTTAGATTTATTTTATAAGTGGAACAAAATAAGGAAATAATGTTACAGCACTACTATTTTGAATTAAGGCATTATTGTTTATGCAAATCCCTGTTTACCATTTTAACTAGATAAAGCTTTGTATCAAAACATTAAGGGTGGTTGCATGCCCAAAGCAAGATTGTGCAGCATTAGCGATGCTTTGCTTTAGGGGACCTATCCAGTGCAAATACAGTTTCGCTCTGGAATGTAAATCCTAAATCAAAGGTTTGCACCCTTTTGCGTCACTCTTGTGATGTGGACCCAGTGCAAATTGTGAGCAAATGTGCCCCAAAGTCTGTTTCTCAATTTATGGAATTAGAGAATGTAATTTCCTCACTGTTTTCTTTTGGAATGTTACTTTAACAGTATTCTTGATATTGCTATGCAGTTATGCAAATCTGCCTAAATTGGGCAAAGGTCTCTGCAATAACCTCTTCCAGTAGAGGGTTAAGTAATGTGTCATTGGTTACACTTTCTAGAAGGAACTATTATTTGATTCTTTTGGCATGCTTGTGTTTGGAAAGAGGTCTGGATATGTACACTTACTTGCAGATCCTTACAAAACGTTTTTCAGTTAGTAAGCTCATGTGACAAATGGTACACTGTCAAAGTTACTATTAAGTAAACAATGAAATAATACTGTTTGTGTTTCATTTCCAGGGAAGTACAAACCTCTTTACCAAAAATATTTTGTAGTGTTTTACCAGAATAACTAAATGGAAAAATCAATTTGCTATAATACAGTGCCATTCATATCCTGAGATCAGAAATATTGTCTGAGGCCATATGGTGGGTAAAAAACAGCAGATTGGGATGCGTTCCAGAGTGATTGTCAGTGGCTGAGATTAATTAAATAATTCCATCTATCCCCTTGATTTTGAAGCCCTAAGTTTGATGGGAATGTGGGTCCTGTGCGTACTGTGCCACTGGAACTAGGCAATACCTGGCTGATTAGCACTGGTATGGGGGAAGTTGGTTCTGGGTTGTTTGTGCTTTGGTTCAGGGAAGACCTGCCTGGCAGTACAAACAGGACTGTTCCTATTAGATCAGGGTCAAGACTGATTTGCATATGGCTGGGTCCAAACTGAGGTAGCAAGGTGGGTGAAAAAGTATGACCAGGGATGCAGTCCACAGCACTTGCTAGTGACTGAAATTAATTCAAGTACTCCATCCATCACCTTGTTTTTGAAATCCTAAGTGTGACAGATATGCCTATATGTGGTTTCGTACCCACCACAGGCCTAGTTCCAAACTACTGTAACATGGTGGGCAAAAAACAATGGTTCGGGATGCTGTCCCGGGCAATAGCCAGTTGCTGAGCTTATTTCAAGCATTCCATCCATCACCTTGGTTTTGAAGCCAAAATATAATTGTCATGATAATCACTAGAATGGGTATTATGTTTTAGTGTTGTTGTTAATATTGTTGAAAAAGACATTGTTGCAAATAATAAAGTTGTATGTTTTATATCATTTTTTCAATGCTATTGTAATGTTATTGCTGAGATTTGTTTTTTGACTTTTTTTGATTAAAATGTTCAAATGTTTTACTAGAGTGATGTTTTGGAAGTAAATTTCGATATCAGTTTTAAAAAATATTTGTATTTTGGGAGATTAAGTGTAATGTGAAATAGTATTAGCTTTTTAGGTCTCGCCTAGGCAGCGCTTGCGCTGTCTCTTCGAGACATGCTGTATTCAGGATATGGGCATAAAGCTCCGCCCACATTCCGCCTATCTTTTTAATTGGCTCCTGCTCCTGTCCTTTGTAAATGGTGGCTTTTCATTGGTCAAAAGGCTTAGTAGTCTTTCCTTAGTACTGCGTTGTCTTTTGTTGCAACCTCCCATGGGGATACCCCCCTGTTACATGTGTTGTCACTCCCTAGGTTTTAATTACAGCCTCAGAGCCCTATTTTTTTAAAGGGATTCAGGCTAGACACATGCTTGGTCCTAGGGAAGGCTGGCAGTGGCTACTTTATGCACTAGCACATCTCACATTAATATGAGACCTTCTATAAATATCACTTCATCAGCTCTACACAGACTACAACCTTATCCGGAATTAATATCATAATTCTTTTGTCACATTTCAGAGCTACTAATTGTATTTTTGGACATAGCTATTTGAATGTACTTGTGTTACTGTCTTGTATGCAATGCATTATGGGTAGGGTGGTTTTACCATATCTTCTGCAGGGTGCAATACTGTATGTGACCAAAAGAGGTCCCCTGGGACCTCTTTTGTCCACATATGGTACTGCACCCTGTAACACGGCTAGGTAAAAAACATTGCCATTTATAATGCCAATAACTCCAACTTTGCAGAGTGCTGTACCATATGTGGGCAAAAGATGTCCCTATTTTTGGACCTTCTTTGGCCACTTATGGTACTTCACCCTGCAACATGGCTAGGTAAAAAACATTACTCTTTTATCAAGCATCAAGTCTGAAGACGTTTAGAATTCAAAATACAATTTTTGCATGCATAAGATCAGCACATGGTACTTAATACATGTAAAGCTTTCAAATGTGCACCTTCTAAAAGGAAAAGGCACCCACTGATTCTTAAGGAAACTATTTGTTTTATTCACAGAAGCGTTTTGGCAGGTAAACACGTTACCAAGTTATATAGTAATCAAGAGGTTGCTCCAAAGGAAGGGATGTGAAGGAGTAGTGCTCGTGGCTGAAATAGATAAAAGCGGAAAATGGTCACAGAGTGAAGATAGTTCAATAGAAAATAATTACAACCCGTAGAGGGTATTTTTAATGGAAGGCAACCTACTATAGGTGCCTGTAGGTAGATGGCCCTGATCACAGCTCCTGGGGCTGGGTAGTCCGCATCACAATTGTGGGGAAGTTGTGATTAATCCATTGTAGGGGTACCCAAAACCCAGTCAAAACCAGCCAAAATGTTGGATAGGAAGGGAAATAAAATCCATCAAAGGGGAACCAATCACCCAAAATTATTTTCAAGAACTTGATTAAATCAACCCGGGTGATGCCAGCACTTAATTAGTCGGTGGTGGCCTCACCGCCATCGTAATCAGGCTCGTAGATTGGAGTGAGAATAGTAAATCTAACCACTTTAATGTCTAACATTTTCCAAATGAAGATTAGATTGGAGTGGGAATAGTAAATGAAAACCCCTTGAATTCCCAATGCCTTTTCCAATGTTGGTTAGATTGGAGTGGGAATGTTGCATCTAACCCCTTTAATGTCCTAAGGCTTTCCAATGCAGCTTAAATCAGAGTGGGAATAGCAAATCTAAACCATTTAATGTCCAATACCTCCCCTAATATAGTTAGATTAGAGTTGGAATACTTATGGCCTCCTTCTGATGTTCGTTGGAAAGCATTCCAACTGACTCTGTGTCAGAATCGGTCCCGACCAACTCGGGTTCAGCAAGTCTGACTGACCAATTACGATGTTTCCGAACACTATTCGGGTGGACTTCCATTGACTTTAATGGGAGCCTGTGTTCCGACCAAAACAACAGGCTCCCAATAAAATAATGGGGTGGTTGCGGAAAAACGTGTACCCTGTCGCAGGCATCCCATGGTGACTGCCACACTGTTCATGGTTGGAAAGAGGGGTCCCATGGGTACTTCTGCGGGCCCCAACCGGAGGCCTCTGGGTGAAAGGGGGCCTGCTACAGGCCTCCAAAGTCAGTTTCTGACAGCTGTTTTGTGTCGGACGGACTGATTCGGAAATGCTGTCTGAATCTGACATCGTAATACGTTGGTCGGAAACTCAGTCCACAGACCTGTACGATTCAGCTTTGACCAACTCGGAGTCTCTGAATGCTGGTTGGAACCGATTCGAAATGACCAGTTACCTTTCCATCATAGTCCGACACGGGTTACGAAAATCCGAATGCAGTTTCTGAGAATTTCTGACCAAAATAGTAATCAGCCCCTAAATATAATTAATTTGATGTCCAGCTCTTTCCCCAAAGAGTGGAGTGGAATACCAAATCTGACCCCTTACATGACCTACACCTTCTGTAATGTAGCTTAGATTCGAGCTAAAATTGTCAATCATACTGTAAAAAGATGTTATATTTACTATTTCGGTTATTCCCTTATCTAGAAAGGGACTTATGACTGTGTAAGCAATTGTGTAATAAATTCCTCTGGAGTGGGAAGAAGCTATGTATTTCTTTAAAAAAATTAAGACTTCCCAAAGAGTTAGATGGTGTTGACCCGGAACATTTCAGAAGATTACAGTCTGCTTTCCTATTTAATCAAGGCATACAATGGTTTCTGCATAAAGTGAAGGATACCCTGCCCTTGAATACCTTAGAGAAATCACTGGTGTATCACCTATCTCTGATGTTCACCCTTTGTATAAATGCATTCCTCTCCTCCAGAATGTGTTTATTGCATATACCAAGCACAAAATGTAAAAATCAACTCTCATTACTAGGACATCACAAACTTTGACGTAGCATCTTTATGGTCCAAACAGAAAATTAGAATTGATGAAAGCTCCAATGTAGAAAAGGAATGGAGCAAAAAAGAGATTCTACTCATTAGAAGTCTAGGATCCAGAAAGGGTATTAGGTATTTTGCTAACTTATAGAAGCTCTATGTTCTGGAGAGTACTGACTTTTACGATTTTCTAAAATTGAAGTTGGTTATTTCTAAACATTCTGCCTTCTCTCAGTTTGACCTCTCAATTGTGTCACTAATTAATGCACATGGTTTTTTACCAACATATTTATTTTTCATATTTAGAATTTTTTAACATATAGAGGTAGATTACGATGTTAGTGGGACCAAAACTGATGGCACGTCGGTCCCACTGACATCTTTAACTGCGGTCAGACCGCCGCATTACAATGAGGTTGTTCTTACCACATTGCCCCAAGAACCGACCAACATCTTCCGACAGGCTCCACGAGCCTGTTGGGCAGTCAGTCAGATTGCATTCCCCACAATGGAGGCAGTGCCTTCCCAGGCACTGCCGTGGGGATTATAATTAATCTATCCGCTAGCCATTTCATGTTGGTTCTTTCACAGAAAAGGCTAGCATAAAGGCTTTTTGGGGACCCTAGCAGGGCCCCTGTCCCCTGTGGCCCTCTGTTATGGGCCCTGGTGGGTACCTATGGTGCCCCACCAAAGATCCCTGCATCGTGTGGCAGGAAATGCATGGTGCTTGCCACAGGGTGCAGGGATGTTTTTAAACATGCCTCTTTACATTGGGGCTTGTCCTGCTGCCCTTTTCTGGGCCGCAGCACAATGCAAAGCGGCATGTTTCTGGCTGCCTCCATGCGGGTCGGATCCTGATTTGATGGGCAGGATCACCGACTACCTGTTGGTCGGTCCCGTTCTCACAACAATGGCGGTCAGATGCTTGTCCAACCATCATCGTAATTGGCCCCATAGTATCACATTGTTTATTTTTTAGAAAGACTTTTTATTAGGCCTGGGTGAAATGGATTTTGCCTTATGTTTGCTATGCAAAATTCCTGAAATTATGCCTTTACTCCACTTCATGCACTTACACACTATTTGTGGTAAAAATGTACAGGAAAAAATGCCATCAATTGTAAATATTTACTGCAATTAACAGCCAGTGAACGGCTGTTAATCGTGGTGCTTTCTTTAAATGCACCCCAGCAAAAAAAATTGAAGCTAGCATGCATTATTCTCTAAAATATAGTGCAAAATAATGGATTTGCAATTCACATAATTACACAAAAGCAAATTATGCAAATTTCACACACCCTTTATTTTGATAGCTATTTTTATACCATCATTTACATTCACTACATATTTATACTTTTGTTTTTGTAATTTCCATACTTTTTACTGTTATTTTTTAACAAAACATTTTACATATATAGTTAGTATTTTAACATGTTATAGTATTTCCAAATTCTGTCAATCAATATTTTATTAGCAAATAGATTTTTTTTACCCTGATTTTGATGTCAGTCGGAAAGCCTCCGACCTGTAGTTGGAGGCTTTCTGACCATCCTCTTCGCTTTCAATTCTGACCTGGAATTGAAACCGGCTGGTCATTCTGGTTGGCTTCCAACGGGCTCAGGGAGCCCGTTGGCCAGTCAGAAAAGGCACATAATCCGTTAAGGATGGCGTTTCCGCCATCGGGATTACGATGTTGGTTTCCCACAGGCTTTTCATGTCGGGCTTTCTGACATGAAAAGCCTGTCAGAAAGTAACTTTGGGGACCCCTAGCAGGGACCCCCTGTTCCTCAGTGCCCTCCTGTTGGGTGCATGGGGGGTACACTCTGCACCGCGTGCCACGCTGTGCAGGGATTAACAAAAACTCCCATTTCTCTATGGGAGTTTATGCTGCAGCAACATCATAATCAGGCCCTTTATGTTTTAAATAAAAAAAATTAGCTTTTTTGTAAATATACATGTGTATGTGTGTGTGTGCGTATGTGTGTATATATATATATATCAACAAGAACTTTAAATTGATAATATATGTGATACTACATTTTAATATACTTATATTCAAATTTTTGCATATGTTGTATCATTTTTAAAACATTATCAAACATTCTTAAGCAATTTTCGTAACAGAAATAACATAACATTGTTTTGAATAACCATTCATTCTATGGCTGCCATGTCTGTTTTTCCAATGTTCCAATGTTCATTTAGTGTCAATTTTTGTTTTAGCACTATCTTTTTAGTTTAGGAACCTAATTTGTGGGTCGTTCATAGTTCCTTTCATTTACAGTTCTCTGCTGCTGCTCTACGGATAGGTTAAGACCACTTTTCAGTTTCTTTTTGGGTATTTAGGGTAGGCAGTATGTGTTTAGAGTTAGTACAGTTAGTTTAATGCAGTGTTTTGTTATGGTTCTCTGGTTTTGTTTTAGGTTGTACTTTGAGTTTTTAAGTGTAGTGTTGTAGGCCTTACTGTACTATATGTAGTGTAGAATGCTGAATCAATTGATTTAATAATGTGCTTTTTATTTTATAATGAATTGTGTTTGTAATGTATATGGGGTAGTTGTTTTGAGTGGGTGGGTATATTGAGTTTTTTACAGGTTTTTATCACAGTGGAGAATGTTTCCTATCATTGGATGAATTTTTTATAAAGTAAATAAATTTGGTTTTATTTTAATCAACATTGCTTATTAATTAGTTGATTTTTTTGTTTCCTTGGAGCGTTCCTTCTAGTTTTCTCTTTTTGCAGGTTACTGTCTTTCAAGTACTTTGCTTTTTCTGTGTGGATATACAGTTTCATATTTGCATCTTTCAGTGTATTTATATCTCTTTTTTTGGATTCATTTTAAGTGAATTTATTGAACATCATGGACATCAGATACAAAACCATAATACATTTGAATTTTTTTTTAATTGGCTGTAAATATTTATTTTTCAAAGTATATTATTTTATTGTATTGTTTATTTAACAATTATCCTTTTTTGTATTTATTGGTGATTGGTAGAAGGTATTAGGGCTGATTACAATGCTGATGAGACAGCCATCGACAGCCTGTCGGTGTCGGTCTCACCACCATCGTAAGCAGGTTTCACACCCACCATATTACAATGGCTGTTTTTTTATTGGTGGTCGGTAAGACCGACCACCATGGTTCTGACGGGCAAAAGGAGCCCGTGGGACGGTCCGTGGGGAATCATATTCATACAACGGTGGCAGTGCCTACCATGCACCACCGTAGGGATTATGATGTCCCTTTCCGCCTCCCTGTTCATGGAGGTGAGCCTACCATGAAAAGGCAGGTGGAAAGGAACTTAGGGCGATCGTAACGGGCACCCTTCCCCCTTGCCCTAAGCTGTGGGCACAGGGGGGCCCCTATGATGCCCCCTACATATCCCTGCACCATGTGGCAGGCCCCGCATGGTGCCTGCCATATAGTGCAAGGATATGTCAGGAGTCCCTATTTTGCATTGCGGTGGGTGCGGCAACCAGTAGCACTCACCGCAATGCAAACATAGGCATTGCGACCGCCTTGGTGGCAGTCGCATTGTAATGCCTCTTACGGGACCGCCGACAGATGTCCGGTGGTCCCCTTTCTGATACGGTGGCAGGCAGACATATGTCTGCCCACCATCATAATCAGCCCCTTAGTTGGTATGTGATGAACCTGCACCGAATAACAAATTACACAATTAACATAATTAATTATCATATAGTTAATATTAATTAAGAACTATTTCTTTTATAAAAATACATTACTTCCCATTCTTTACCCCTATAAGCTCAACAACCTGCAACTATAATAAATTGCACATTTAACATAATTAATTATGTATTAATTATTTAATAATAATTAACAACTAATTATTAATTAAATAAAAATAAATTACTTAATACCCTTTACCCCTATAAACCCACCACTGCACATAAAATTTACATTAAAAAAATCTAAAAAGCACAATTAACATAATTAAATATCAATTCAATAAATAATATTACATTTAAAAAATCATTAACGTATTATAATTAAACTACTCCCCACCCTATACTCCTATAAACCCACAACCCGCAACAGCACTTAAAATCACAAAAACGAATTACATTAAATTTAATAACTACCAAATATGATATAAATATATATAAAAATGGGTATGATTGTTGAAATAGCCCAAGAAGGGGGGCTCATACACTCTGCAGCTGCATTTCACCCCTGTTTCAAGATGGGGCCCATAAACCCAAGGCTGCTTTAAATGCATCAACTGGTACCCCATCTGGGCCTGGTGCTTTCCCAGATGCACTTTGATGTAAGGCAAGGTGGATCTCCCCAAGGCTAATATTTAATGGAAAGGGTTTCTGTGGTATTCTGCTTTTATGTCTCTCCTTTCTGTGCCTTCTATTGTCTCCTATTCTCAGGTTGCTAGGTTGTGTTCTATTGTGGAACTCTCTCCCTTGAGAGAGAATGTCATTATTGGAAAGCTTTTGTCAGTTGGCTTGGACTGTTGGTGGCTGAGGTCCCTTGCATGAGGTGCACAATAGGATTATGATGTTTCTTCAACTACTTTTAGTCTCCTGCCCGCTATTTATCCAAAGGAGAACACCTCAGTTTCCTATTTAAGTCCTTGTCACGCGTAGTTAAGCCGCTACCCACCAGATTTGGATTAAAAATTGCCCAAAAAGGTGTTACCCATGATCCACAAGAGACAAAGGAGTTAAGCTCTGGGACTGAATCATTTTTAAGAATGAAGCATTATCCATGTACTAGAAAAGCTTAGTATCCTTACTGTCAGTGGCTATAATCAGTTTGGACCAAGCATCCTCCTATGACACTTTCTTCCTATTTGCTAAAGCCAGATTATAGTTTTTCTGGAGGAGCTTAATAGCCATAGAGCCCCTAAGGGAACAGCATAATGCCAATTTCAAACTCTTCAAAGCCTAGGTACATGACCTGTCAAACCACCCATTATTACTACATTTTGTAGATCTCGGGTGTAGTGTAAGAAGAGAATTTATTGTACAAGTAACCTGGTTAAAACTAGACAATAGTTTTTTATGTTCGATCGCCTCCTCCAGACTTTAGCCAAACTCAGATGAGTTCCTATTTACTACTTGGCATAGGACACTACCGGGGTCTATTCTTGCCCACTTAATGCACACACCGGTAGGTCTTACTGGTGCAATATTAACTACACTTGTGGATTCTCCGATGTTCATATCCCAGAAGAAAAATTGTAAAATATTGGGTTATGGTTACTAATAGCAGTTGGAATGATGTCGGGAGTAGAGACTAAGCCACAAACTGAGTTAGAAATCAGGACATGATCTATAGTGGTGTAAGCATTTCCACCAATGAAAGAATATATCTGTTCCACATTGGCTGGGCATTTACAATCTAGCAAAAAAAGGTGATATTTAAAAACTAATGAATTTGGTGCATTCCCATAGTTATTATGGGGCAAATGTAAAATGCCGTATCCATCAGCGCGAGATAGTCTGTATATATGACAACAGCAAGAATTGGGAATGGGGCACAACAAATGAATTCTTTTTAGCTATAACATGTGGCTTATTAGATATTAAAATCTATAACCCGCCTTTGGCGCATCCTGATAAAGATGGTACAGCTCCCAGGAAATGGAAAGAAAAACCCTCAACATGAATTGGGTCCATGCACAAGCTGATTTCCCGAATACAAATGATGTTAGAGGCAGAAGTAACACCTAAAAAATCTGAGGAGCACAACTTGTTCCACAACCCGCGCACATTCCAGATGACAAATTTATATACACCATTATCATGGCCTTGACGAGTGATGCCTGAAGGAAGTTCAACAAGAGATAACTCAGAAGAGTTACAGGTACCTACTTTAGTATTTACAGTTCGCTGATAAGTAGTGTTTATGGCACAAAGCTCAAACCTGTGGAATAACTCCTCATTTGTCCCTAGAGCAAATCAGAGAAGAACCCCCAGTATGACTGAGTCAGTCATTGTCTTGTAACAAACTCAGAACCTGAAATCTGTTAGACAAATCTATAGATGGAATATTCGGGGGATTACGCCTAGACAGCAGTTGGTTAATCAAATTGACATTGGCCAATGGTACAGTACCTCTGAGATGCCGATAGAAAAAACCCAGTGGTAATAAAGCAATGTTCTTAGCAAATGGAGCAATTGGCGTTGACCTTGATAGAGACTCTCCTGCAAATCTGGGATGCTTAAAATTAATAATAATACAGTTCCCCTAAAAGACATTCCTTAGTCGGACAATTCATCCCACACATTTGGTCAACAATATTTGATCAGTCTTACTTAATGGGAATATATATTCAAGATGCAGCCAGTGAATGGCTTTGTTCTTCAACAATTCTGGCAGTTCGTTTATAACAGAAGTCAAAGGGGGTACATTAACGAGAACCACAACAAGTTTGAGCATGTCACAGAGGCATGTAGACCCCAGCATTGACGGCTTGTGGAGAAGAGAATGCAAATCTAATGTCTCTGTGTGAATTATAAAGTCATTTACCAAAGGATGATTGCTTATGAACATTATTTTAACAATGCCCCAGTGGCATAGTGACGGTTAATGCAGCAGGTGCAGTGGCACCAGTGCGCAGAGTCCTGGGGATCACATTGAATCCTCGCAAGTGTTGTATTTTTCTGCCCCAACAGCATTCAAAGGGCCACATTTACATCCACACTACTGCCCAGCCCAGACACTTTGTTAACAATCCCACCTCCTTTTCCAAGCACGTAATAGGAAAATTAGCAGACAAGAGATTCACTCCCTGAAGTATCTCAGAGGAAAGTGTGGAAACAATTGCCCTCGAGCTGACACACGGTTTTTTGGCTTTAGAAAGAGGTTGAAAACATACTTAACCTGTCAACCAATTCCATGGGGGTTTATATATATATATATCTGATGATTGTCACCAGGAAACCTGCTGGTGTTAGAGCTCTGTGAAAATAAAATTGCAATTGAAATGAGGATTTAGAGGCATATTATCAAGACAGGCGATAAAATTATCGGCGCTTTAGCGGCAGAAAACTGCCGCTAAAACAGCGATAATGGGCTTGATGATATGCTCTATGGAATTCCAATTGAAGCCCAGGTTAGATGTCCTTCACATCTTCAATACCGTTACGGCATTCCCGTATGTAAGCGACGGGTATTATCAATCAGGACCTGAGCAGCACAATACAGGAGGATGTCAAAGGGGGAGAGGGGGGAGACAACAGATCAGACGTACCCCAAATAATTGGACCTTTGACAACACTTCCAGCGAAGAAGAAGAAGAGGGCCCGCAAGGAAATAGGGTGAGGTTCAATCAACAAGATTGTAGTAACGAGGATTTGGGAGTGCTCCTTAGGTCTTTTTTAGGACGAGGACAGAGAACCAACAGAGGGGGAGGGCAGACAGGAAGAGGTCGAGGGAGGGGCAATCAGCCTCCACAATGACAATCATTTTCCCCCAGAGTAACCCGCAGTCGGGGGCGGAACCAGACATGAGTAGTATTGTGGTCAATCTATCTGACCACACCCTGACCATCAGTGAAGAGAGGGTCCTAAATAAGGGGCTTGGGTTTGTTCCCACACCTACACATGATTCATTTAAATGTAGGGTGGAATTCCATGAGACCATGTGTAGGATTAAACTGAAAACGTTTTTTGCTAATAAACCCCAAGAGAGTCCTAGAGCCTTTGGCACTAATCTAAAGAAACCATCATCATTTTGTCCTCCGGTGGCCTCAGTAGGCCCTGAAGTGGCAGTGTTTGAAACTAAAGTATTGCAAGATATTGCCAATTTTGAAACAAAAGACAATAAATCAAAGTACAAAAACATGACCAGGGAAGACTGGGATGCAGTGAAGAGTTTACAAGGCAACCACTCCCTGACTATAAAGTCAGCAGATAAGAGTGGGGCAGTGGTTGTCTTGAACTCTAAGGATTGTGATGCTGCGGTTATGAGACTGTTGGAGGTGCGTACCAACTATCGGCCCCTCAGTCGTGATCCGGTACAAGAACTTCTAAAGACTATACGGGAGATGGTGGGCAGAGCTAAAGAAAATAAATGGATCACGGTGAAGGAGGCAGAGTTCTTGGTTAATGAAAATCCCAGGACTCCTGCCTTTTATATACTTCCTAAAATTCACAAGCCTACATGCTCCTGGAAGACCTATAGTGTCGGGTATTCAATCTGTTTTAGAACCCCTGTCACAATATGCTGATTTTTTTCTTCGTGAATCAGTCATTAACCAACAATCATTCATAAAAGACACCACAGAGGTTTTGAATATCTTAGATGGCATGCAATTTGATCAAGAACCTGAATTGTTTGTCACAATCGATATAGAATCACTCTATACTTGTATCCCCCAGGACGCCACGCTGGTGGCAGCAGCTCACGCACTGGGGGAGCAAGAGTGGTTCTATGATGCTCCCCAATCGTTTGTGATGCAATGTATCGAATTGGCCTAACTAGAAACTACTTTAGTTATAAAGATAAATTGTACCTCCAAACTACAGGAACATCTATGGGTGCTACTATGGCACCCAGTCAGGCATGCATCTATGTCGGGCAGTTTGAAGAGCACGTCGTCTATAATTCCACCAATCCCTTCCAGAGGAATTTACGCATCTGGAAAAGGTATATAGACAACGTGCTCTGCATTTGGTCATGAACGGAAGAGGTCCTTTTGGAATTTCTCAACTGGCTTAACTTACAGGATTCAAGCTTGAGATTCACATGGTCCTACAGCTACAACATTGCTATATATCTGGACCTAGTTATAGAAGCCAAGGAAGAGGCAATTACTACACGTGTCCATCAAAAGCCAACGGACAGAAACTCATTATTACTCTATGACTCATACCACCCTAGAGCATTGAGGGATAACCTTCCGGTAGGGCAGTTCTTGCGTTACAGGAGGAACTGTTCATCAACCGAAGCCTATATGGAACAATCTCAGGGATTAACAACAAAGTTACAACAGAGGAATTATCCGTCAAGAATAATAAAACAAGCCAAGAAAAGAGCACTCAACACCCCACGCAGTGCCCTCTTAGAGAAGAATGCAAAAGAAAAGGATGACTGTATCCCGGTAGTCATGACTTTTGATCCGGTAGCTACCAGGATCCGACAGTCTATTCGCAAGCACTGGTCTCTTTTATCAATTAAGGATTTCAAGATGCCACCCCCCAGGTTTGCTTTTAGGAGATCTGGCAATTTAAAGGACAAACTGGTCCATACTCGTGTTCCATCTGTAGTGAAAACCAATGAGAATACCATTCCAAAGGGACATTTCCTTTGTGGATCCTGTTCAGTTTGTCCTTTAACTAAAAAAACGACGAGTGTAATTTTAAAATCAGGGAGAGAGTGGTTTCTTAACCATTTCAGTAACTGTAATACCACTAATGTGGTATACAGATTACTTTGTGAATGTGGTCTTCAATATATAGGGCTCAGATCTCGAAAGATCAAGACCAGGATGCAAGAACATCTGAGCACCATAAAGGCGGGAAAACTGACAACCAAATTAGTACAACACTGCCATACAGCGAAACACAGCTTTACCTGGGTAGTCCTCGAGAAAGTATTAGGCAACCCACAAAATGTTGAAAAGGTTCTCCTTTCAAAGGAAGCACAATGGATCTATCAAGAAAGAAGTGATCAACAGGGGCTTAACGAAGTTATTGAGTGGAATAGGGTCGGCTGAGTTACCATGCATACTACCAACTTCCTGTTTTGAATACAAAGCCTTTGGTATCAGTGATGTTGCTTCTGCCAGCGCCCCTCTACTATGTCTTTCAATATGGTTATGTTTTTAGTGGGAATAGACGGAAAATGAACTCTATTGGGGGACCTTATTGATAATGTCTCAATGAAGTTATATAACAAATAGCTCCTTATTCAGTTCCTAAAGTTGAGCCCGAGATGTATATATAAAAAAAGCATTTTATGCACATATATACATATTTTTTATGCGCATGTATTTATGTTAGAAGCTTCATGAGTATTGTTTGTCAGCCACATCGCTCTGTTGGATTAATAAAGTTGCTTTTATTTGAATTTACATTCTCATAAGCAACTTTGCTCCTGACTATTTATTCATTGTAACAACTTAATAATTGTAAGCATTCCTGTCTTTAGGTTTGATTATTGCTCATAGATATGATGCATACTCTGTAGTTTTTGGTTCCCAATTATCTGAAACGGGACGATAATTGTTTACTTTCTGAAAAAATAGAACTTCCCCATTCTAAGATGGAGGCCGCGCACTAAACGCCGGTTACGTCATCACGTGATCGCTTTTCAAAGAGTTTTAAACACTCGTAGCGGCGGCAGCAATTTGTAGGAGGAGACCTAATGTTTTGAAAGAGATACGATCGAACATGGGGGTTGCACAGTTGTGCATAATGCCCCGAGATTGAGAGCCCGGTATTTGCATTGAAAATAGATGTATGAGGGTTTTGCCATTCCTGCTTTTATTTCTTTCTTTTGGGCGTGTGGTGACCGCTGAACGATGCATTCCTCTAGTGGTAATTGGTTGAATGCTAGTATTCCATGACATTATAATACATTAAGGGATCACAAGATATTAAGCCGAGACTTATGTTCATAGTTACATAGTTACACTGAGACTGTTGGTGCAACAATATGCAGCATGTGCGAGTTCCAACATGTTTTTTAAGAAACTCTCACTCCCTTTTTTTGGGGGTATGGGTTTAGATTGACAAAACGACTGAAGGGTCAATCATAACAGAGGACTCACATGAGGAGTTTGCTACACTACAAGTTTACCTCGCAAGCTGGTATGAGAGACATAAGCTGTTGGAGGGTAACTATCATGCTTTTAAACTTTAGAATATGGATTTTTTAGGGGGCAAATAGTAGTTTTTAACATAGTGTTTTTCTGTACGTTTTCAATTGACAGTCTACAAGAATGGTGTGTCCAACACTGGTGCTGTGACGAAGTATCTGGCCCTGAAGAATTTGCCAAATTTCGTGGCAAAGAAACATATTGGCATTTGGTTTTGGCCTGCAAGGTTAGCAACCAGCCTACATTTTTTTAATTTGACAGATCACACTCCTTGAATAATAAAGTAATTGTGAAAAAGGTGTGTCTGTCAATTTTAATCACTTTTTGTCACAACGTGGAGTGCGACTATTTATCACTCTACTGCACTAACACGGTTTATTCTTTTGTTTGGACACTTTTTCTTTGGGACAAAAATGACCGCCTATGATGAGAATAGGGTGCCTATCTGGTGAGTACCTACCAGTTAACCCGTTGGTGGTGCGCCCGTGAGGGGTCATTTCGTCGCTATCACTTTTTGCACATCATTTTTGGTGTATTGAATGGATTGAGAATATTGTAAACTAGTTTTAAGTCACCATTCAATTTCTTGGGGACTGTCTGTTGCAAAATGTTTTTTAAAAAATAAGGCAATAAGTGTTGCACAGTACCATATATGAGGAGTTTTTCTCAGAATACAAAATAGAAGCGACATATACACTTCATTTATAAATAATTAGCCTTAGAGACCGGGTTTTGTGTGTTTATGATTTTTGAGTGGAGGGCGACCCGCAGTCTCTTTTTCCCTCTGTGCTCCTATTGGAATAGACCTGATCTAATAGGAACAGTCCTGTTCAAACTGCCAGGCCAGGTCTTCCCTGAACCAAAACACAAACAACACAGAACCAAGTTCCCCAATATTAGTGCTCATCAGCCAGGTATTGCCTAATTCCAGTGGCACAGTACGCACGGGACCCACATTCCCATCAAACTTAGGGCTTCAAAATCAAGGGAATAGATGGAATTATTTAATTAATCTCAGTCACTGGCAATCACTCTGGAACACATCCCAACCTGCTGTTTTTTACCCACCATACGGCCTCAGACAATATTTCTGATCTCACGATATGAATGGCACTGTATTATAGCAGATTGATTTTTCCATTTAGGTATTTTGGTAAAACACTAAAAAATATTATTGGTAAAGAGGTTTGTACTTCCCAGGAGATGAAACACAAACAGTATTATTTCATTGTTTACTTAATAGTAACTTTGACAGTGTACCATTTGTCACATGAGCTTACTAACTGCAAAACATTTTGTAAGGATCTGCAAGTAAGTGTACATATCCAGACCTCTTTCCAAACACAAGCATGCCAAATGAATCCACTAATAGTTCCTTCTAGAAAGTGTAACCAATGACACATTACTTAACCCTCTACTGGAAGAGGTTATTGCAGAGACCTTCACCCAATTTAGGCAGATTTGCATAACTGAATAGCAATTTCAAGAATACTGTTAAAGTAACATTCCAAAAGAAAACAGTGAGGAAATTACATTCTCTAATTCCATAAATTGGGAAACAGACTTTGGGGCACATTTGCTCACAATTTGCACTGGGTCCACATCACAAGAGTGACGCAAAAGGGTGCAAACCTTTGATTTAGGATTTACATTCCAGACCAAAACTGTATTTGCACTGGATAGTTTCCCTAAAGCAAAGCATCGCTAATGCTGCACAATCTTGCTTTGGGCATTACCATGTAACCACCCTTTATGTTTTGATACAAAGCTTTATCTAGTTAAAATGGTAAACAGGGATTTGCATAAACAACAATGCCTTCATTCAAAATAGTAGTGCTGGAACATTATTTCCTTATTTTGTTCCACTTATAAAAAAAATCTAAAATTAACCTGCAATAATATGTAACATTAAATTAGTTTTACTACTTTTTTTAGTTAAATAACCTTTTTTTTACTTGCTTTATACTTTACAACAGGGAGATTCCACAGTTGGGTTGAAGATCTCCCTATGGTAAAGTATGTGGAAAAGTTGATTAAACTTTAAAATAAATAAGTACAAATGTTTTTCTGTTAAATTTCAATGTTAATTATTTTTTTTATATTTATTTTAAATTTAGCACAAAATAAAAACGTGATGCAGCACTATTACCTTACAATTCTTCTTTTATTGTGCATTAATACTTAATAAAAGTGACCTATAGAATTAATTAAAAATGACAGGGCTATTATAAACTATAATATTGCATTACTTTATAAACTCAGAAAAAGTCTGTTAAAATATTTCATAAATTAAAAATGTGCTTTATGTTATAATGTTTTAACAATAAATTATAATTATTTATATTTGCAGCTATTTTAAATAATTTGATTTATCCTAATATTATTTCTATTGGGTTTTAGTTCAAGTCCCTACCTGCCCAATTCTCTAAAGGAGGGTGTTGCAGTACCAGTGGTTGGCTATGTTTAGTGCTGGAATTCCTATTGTTTCTTTTTGGCAACAGCAACTTACACTCGTAAATTTGGTTCCACCCCCTCTTTTGTGGGTGGGGATAAGTAAGTCTTTACGTTTGAGTTACTTTACACTCAGAGTTTGTGACTTGTCTAAAGTTGTAAAGTTACTCAAAAGTGTAATAGTAAACTTACAGGTTTAACTTACTCTTAAGTGTAATTTACCTTTAAAAACATAAAATACTGCAAGGCCCACTAAACCACCATGACATAATGACCGGTGTCATTTAACAGTTTTGTCAAAAGTGCTCTCTCCTTTATGATGGAAGCACTTTTGGTGAACATTCCCCACATGGTAGGGAAATCTAACTTTGACATCAGGTTACCGGTTAGGATGGCAGAGTGGGTGCTGGGCCACTTTAACATAAAAGAGGCCTGTGTCATAAGGTTACCGCTGTTCCTTTTCATGCCGAACAGGTCCAAAGCTAACGGCTTTTGAAAAATATATATTCTTTCTAAACTAACCATGTTTAATAAGCCTTCTGATCATAACACTGGTATTGTACTTAAACATAAAATGGACTTGGAAACTGAATTTAATTATATCATAAAGAACTGCTGGGGAGATTTTTTTTAAAGTCTCGCAATGCAGCGCAGCCCCTCAAGGCTGCTCTGCGTTGCGTGACAAGGAGGGAGGAGAGCACCATATCTTCAGAGAAATGGCTTTCTCCTCCTCTTTCACCTGCGCCGGTGCTGATTTCATCTGCTATGCGCCATGCACACACCTTAGCGCTGGGGTGTGTGCATGAGTGTAGCATAGCTTTTGTACAGGACGGGTACCCTCCCTGTACAAACTACTATGCATAGGCACGATGCAAAGCTTTTCCAACTGTAGCACGCGTGGAAAGTCAGAAAAGCACAGAGAATTGAAAGCATTTCTCATGTTAGCTCCTCCTTTGAAGAGGCGTTAACTTTTGTCGCAAATCTTTGCAAGTATGGATTTGCGTCAAAAGGCTTTGGTGGTTGCATGGGAACGTCCATGTACCACCCATGTAATGCCCCCTCGGTGCAAAGTAATGCAAAGCCGTGCTTCACGCTGCTTTTCGCTACTTAGAGGGTGCTTTCCAGCGCAAAACAAGTTTTGTGTTGGAAAGTAAATAGCAACAAAAAATATTTGCGCTGGTTAGCATCACTTTTGTGACGCTAAACCAGCATAAAAGGTTTGAAAATCTCCCCCAAAGAATGCTAACTTATTTCAGTGAAGCACAGCAGGGTCTGACTGAGACAGGAAATAGGCCTGGTCACCAAAATAACAGTGGCTCCATTAGCAAATCAGAAAGCTAAAAACATGTCCCATATTGGATAATCGGGATAGTTTTGAAATTGTGGACACTCTTTATAGGTATTTTCCAAAGTAAAGGAGACAGCATGCATTTGTGGGTGCTGCAAGCAATGAATGTAGTAATGTCAGGGAAATGGACATGGATGAAATGGATGCTGAGTCTCGCAGCTGAGCAAAGTGGCAAACAGGCAAACGTTGAAGGCAACAGATGCCTGTTATGCCTATATTGCACTGCGGCAGTCTGCTGGGGCTTTTGTTGCGTCAGGAGGTAAGCCCCTCCTCCTTCAGTGATGCAGGTTCTGCTGGACCGGATCCCACCCCAGCGAAGCAGCAAACAGACAAGCGTTGCGGGCTGCGTTGGTCAATGTTGTGTCATAGAACCATGTTTTCAGTATTGTTTATGTTATGTTATGTTATGTTATGTTATTTTTATTTGTACCGCGCACAGCTGCCCCAGCAAAGGGGCGTCCTGGCGCTTTGAGAAGGTGAACACAACACAGCACTAAAAGCGGACAGAAGGAGACGAGACACAACAGATAAACTAAACAAATAAAAAGGTCTTGATAGCCCGTCTAAACTGAAGGACTCAGTTTAAATGGCAGAATATGTACTGTTTCATTGGCTGTGATTTATATAACATGATACTTCAAGAGAAAAGTCTAAAATGAAACAGAATCTATCAAACACATCACAGCGGAATAATCTGCAGTAAAAAAAATATTGTAATTGTTTTTGAAGAGCTAAGCTTACAGATATCTAGATGAGCTAACATGTCCTCAATATTTAAAAAACTGAACTGAAATGGGAACTGCATACCATTAACAAGTGACTGCTACATCAGTGTATGTGATGGATTGTCTGCCTGAGGGAGACTTATGCTTCTTTGGGAATAATCACATTGTTAATGTGAGAATGCACTAAAGTAGCTGATTAATGTTTGTCAAGTACCGTATATCGTGTACATTCCAGAAGAAACACGATGTCAGACTAATAATTACTGATAAAGGGTTGACAAGGAAGAAGGATTGGCCCTCAAGAGGCTATAATTAAGAAACTTATGTTTAATGCCACTTAAACGGAAGAAATGATTTATTAGAAATCTCTCTCGCTCTCTCGTGAGTGGGTTTTGTGTGTGTGTCTGTGTGTGTGTGATTATTTTATAACGCATACTGTGATCAGAAACAAAAAAGCACAACTTTAAATGTGACATTGCTTTTAAACAAAAACTTCGGAAGAACTTTAATGTGTGACAAAAATAATCTGGTATGTTCAAAATGTAAACATGTGCTTTTGTTTCTGTTTATTCTAAATACATTGAGCTGTGTAAAACATTCAGAACAATCATGTATGTTATATATATTATACAGCAAAACACACAAGATGATGGACGGAATGTTGCACATTGGCAAAACATTCACCGCCAGTCACAGATCTGGGTTTAATCCATCGTTATTTTGCTCACCACGCCACCCCAGTTCAGACATGGCCGTATGCAAATCAGTCTTGACCCTGTGCCTCATGGGAACAGTCCAGCCCGAATTTCCAAGCCATGTCTTCCCTGGACCGGAATAAAGCATCCTAGGACCGGTTTCGGGGTTTCACCCCTCTTCAGCCAGGATAGCTTGAATCAAGTGGCGTAGTGAGCACGGGACCCACGTCTGGGCATACCCTTCCCACATAGTGCGAACAGCAAAACACACAAGATGATGGACGGAATGTTGCACATTGGCAAAACATTCACCCCCAGTCACAGATATGGGTTTAATCCATCGCTATTTTGCTCACCACGCCACCCCAGTTCAGACATCGCCATATGCAAATCAGTCTTGACCCTGTGCCTCATGGGAACAGTCCAGCCCGAACTGCCAAGCCATGTCTTCCCTGGACCGGAATCAAGCATCCTAGGACCGGTTTGGGGGTTTCACCCCTCTTCAGCCAGGATAGCTTGACTCCAGTGGCGTAGTGAGCACGGGACCCACGTCTGGGCATACCCTTCCCACATAGGGCAAACAGCAAAACACACAAGATGATGGACGGAATGTTGCACATTGACAAAACATTCACCCCCAGTCACAGATCTGGGTTTAATCCATCGTTAAACCGAAACCAGTCCTAGGATGCTTGGTTCCAGTCCAGGGAGGACCTGGCTTGGCAGTTCAGGCTGGACTGTTCCCATGAGGCACAGGGTCAAGATTGATTTGCATATGGCTGGGTTCAAACTGGAATGGCACGGTGAGCAAAAAAACGATGGATTTAGGCCCAGATCTCTGTACTGGGGTGAATGTACGACATTGTTCTGCATTCTGTCCATCAACTGTTGTTTGTGCATATATATTATACAACCAACTACAACAAATAGCTCAAAGATGGGACAGACCACTTTACAGAGAACAGTTTTAATGTAGCAGACATCTAAGTTAATTGGATACTGAAACGCGTATTGCAGATTGTAGAGGGGGGTCACTTTGAAAATGGATTTGAGAAATCAAAATGAAATACTGAGGAGGGGGGAGCATGCAACCGGGAGAAAAGAACACACTCTGCATTTGGTATTCCAATAAACAAATATACATTATTTTAGCTCTAGACCACATCTCATCACAAACAGCTTCTCCAAACATGCAGCTGGACAAGGAGGATGTGTGGGTTGCTTAGTTGCTAATGCAAATGCATAAGCCTTTGAAGGATGTGGTTGTGCCATTGTGTAGCATCTGTCGTACTTTGGTATTTGGGACCACGTAGAAGACAGGGCCCTACCCCTGTTTATTCATGTCTTAGCAAACCGCGATTGGTCAATGCGGTTTTTACAAGCGCTTTGCATAACGTCCCATTGCCAAATGCACTATGTATACGTTATTATACATTGACTCCGTGGGTTCCATCTTGGAGTGGTGGCCATCTTATAAGTTGCCCTCACATAGACAAACACATTATAAGCAAGTACGGGCCTTTAGAATACATGTACTTTCTGCTTGACTTCTCCATGACCTGGGCAGCTGGTCTCCGCTGCCCCAGGTCAGTCCGGTCTCACGAGCTCCCCTTCCTCCGGCCACCTGTGATTAGCATCAGGGCTTGACACACCATAAAGTCCTTTCATCGCACACAAGCCTCCGGCTAATCACTTTCGCACCTGCTTGTTCCTGCTTTATGGCCTGTTTCTCAAAACAGGAGATGCTCATGTTTATTGGGGTCAGATGTGGGATCTGAGCCTTGCTGGGTAAATAATTGCGGGCTGGCTGAACTGAAATGTGAGATTGCAATCATGACTCTGCTTGTTCTTTGAAGTAAAATATGTGAATGACCAACTGCAAGAGAAGGGCGGTGTTGCCCAGATTCTGTATAAAAAAGGAAACTGGTTTCTGTTCTAGAGACTGCCTCATTCAGTTGCTAAGGCTTCTGTGCGACGTAGTCTCACTCATTTGAGTTTAATAAAGATGTCTTTTCATATTTCAGCTTCTGTTGCCAAGTTCTTTGTGATATTATCAAGATATGCAGAATTTTATAATACCACATCAGGAAGTACTCGAAGTCATAGGGTGCTACCCCTAGCACCTCTGGAGTCTCAAAAATTGGAGTACTTCAGTTTGGCGCCCACCAGCGGCCTCATCAGAGAAGTGACTTTCTGTGGGAGTGATCTGGTCAGGAGACTGAAATCTACTGGAAGGACAGACCGGGATTCTACCAAGAAGGTACTCTGTGCACAGGGATTCTGGAGATTCTTTGATTATGTAGTCCGGTATATTTCTGCTCTTCCTGATTTTGATCCTCCACATGATGTCACTCAAAAGGTGAGAAAAAGAACCCAATTGGCGTGAGTATTATAAAAGACGTTTGGGCATGTAGAACTTGACAATTAGAATTTGGATAACCTTTTGATTATCAAAAGTAAGAGTTAAGTATAAATGGGTCGCTCCCAGTCCTTTGGTTCTTTGGGTCTTTAATTTGGTTATCGCAATTACCAAAGCCGAGGGGTTGGTTTCTTGGTTTCTGATTTGGTCATTGCAATTACCAAAACCGAGGGTCTCGCATATTTGCGAGTTTATTGGTAGAGATAAACCCTTGAAGTTTGGAGCTAGATTAGTGAGCTATAAGATGCCTGATCTTAGCAAATTTGGAAATGTAGCTTTTGGTTTGTATAAGTTTGGATATGCGAATTGCAATTTGTGTAGGCAGGTAATGAGGAGATATTTCTCCATTTGGTTTTGATTATAATACTTGCGTTTTCCGCAATATTTTTGGCATGCCTGTTTGTAAGCTCACATGGAAAAATGTGTTGCTTTTTGTTTTGAAAGGTACCATAGTGTGGGAAATATCTAAATAGGTTAGATTTAGAAACATATTTCTTCCTTGGTGATTTTGTATCCCCAGGGAATTAAAATATGACATAATACAAAACAAGGATCCTTCATTCTGCGCAGTTTCACGAATGAAGATATGCACAACGATTTTGTGTGGTGTTCTGCTAGGCAGAGCTAGTGAATTGAGTGCATTCACTACTTCTTGGACATGCATCTGTCTGTGGGGCTGTTCATGCAGCCTTTTGGAACACTATTGAAAAGCGTTGCTTGTAAATATGACCTACAACAGTATTTGCAAATGGTTTGTTTCAAGTATAGTCTGTGAGCTGTTCTTTCTTTCTGTCATGCGTATTGATTTGTAAGTCAACTGTGTGTTTAAATGTCTGTGGTTTTTTATCATTAGTGCAACTTCTGTAAGTAAATTGCGACGGCGCTATTTATGAAAAATGGCTAAAGCGCGCTGTATTGTCTGTTTGACCCCTTTCTGTTTATGTCTGAAATGAGCTCAATATGTGTTTGTGGGTCTTCTGATGTTTCCAGCCTGTTAAGTAGTTTGCTGGTTAATTAATATCAAGTAGAAACTTAAAACAAAAATCCAGAAATGAACAATGTGATGTGCTACAATAGCTATGTGTTGCTCTTTAATTTATAGAATGAGCAATTGTGCACATATACAAAACTGCAGTTAAATGCTTAAAGGATAAAATTAGAAACACATTCGATAGATATAAATCAGGCCCCAAAAACGAAATTATCTATTTTTGCAAAGGTAAATAAATTTACAGCATTTTCCTTAGATGCAGTTTATTAGATGTTCACAGGCAAACTTTTCAGCTGCAGTTAAACACGGGTGGAATTTTGCAGAACCGTCCTTTTAAATGAAAGTGGCGCAAAAATGTGGCGCGTTTCAAATTCGGCTTATGCGCTTAGGCTTGTGAGTAAACGTGTCCAAAATTATAGGCAAGGGATGTAGCTTGTTTTTTATACATGGGATTATCACAAAAACTAATAATTGGGATTTTTTTAAAAGAAAATTATTAATCATGGGAAAAATTATTTTAAAAAATAAGTGCTTTTCAAAATCGTTTTTTGATATTTATAAAGCTTAATACTCATACTATGACCTCCTAGCATTAAAATTTGATTTAAGTTGTGTTGCATCACTAAAATGACAAGCATTCGCGCGTACAATTTTCCCTTGGCGCAGGCGCAAACAAGCTCATTTTTATAAAGTATAAGTTATTATTTCCAATGCCTGACTCATGGGTTATGTAATAGACATTCTGGTAATGCATATTATGCAAGAAAATTGTAGGATATTCATTTTTTAATGCTTAAAATATCAAAGTCGAATTTGGGTAAAAAGACTGTTTCAATTGCATTTTCTTTTCATTCAGAGTACTGTTTAAAGTGTCCCAGGCTTCAGTAAATGCATACGTTTAGGTTTTGATATATATTTACAGGTTGTGCCTTCTTATGATTCAATGAGTCAATGTGCCAGTACAAAGGCTTGTTTCAATATCAGGGTTGAAGGTTCTAACTTTAGCTGTGTCTGTCACGATACCACTGAACATGCTATGAAAAACAAGACCTTTTTTTAAAAACTTGGGGAAATTAAATAAAATATGGTGTCGCAACCCGCAACTATTTGATGTTAATACAAAACGGCCTTAATGGAGTTAGCACCCACATAGAGAAAGAGAAATGGAGAATTGTTTTTTGATGAAGGAAAAAGAGGATGTTTGTGAGTAGGTACGTGATGAAGTCAGTAATGATAGAGGGGTGGAGAAATGTAGAACTACGGTTATAGGAACTGGGTAATGCGTAGGAAGGAGAGGAACAATTGGGAAAATAGAATGCCGTGGAAGGAAGAGAGATGATGAAGGGGAGTAATAAAGACATGAAGAGTAGCGTGAGGAAGGTTGTATTGACGAAGGGAATAAAAAGGAATGTGGTACCGGTTTGAGTAAGTAGGAGGGGAAAGATGAGATTGCAGGTTCTAGCAGTAGGGGTAAAAATATTGTAATTACCTGGCGGGAGGCACTGAGTTTCATATGCTAATATGAAAGGGACGAAGAGAGCTTGAATAAAGGCAAATGACTAAATGATGAAGAAAATATCAAAACTCATTGCAAATGCAATTCACAGTGCCAGTGGACTGGGGCAGAAAGCGGTTCCAATTGCTGGAGTTCAGTCTAACTTTAGCTGGGCCTACTGAGAAGGTTATTCATTTAAGGTTGATGAAATGTGTACCATTGCGTAGGATTGCAACAAGCATTTATTCTAAAAACTGGTATGCGTGTCATTAAGTTTTGTGAATTATTCACAGTACATGTAGTTTAACAATCTGGGAATAGGGATAATTTTTTTAGCGCCTAAAAAGGAGAAATTATTTTTCAACATAGAGCGAATTATTGCAAGTTAGGAGGGATTAGGAAGGCCTTCTGGCTTTGACGAATTCAGAGTGTCAGAAGCTGGGGGTTGGGAGCTGCAGAGGCTGGCTCGGTCAGGCTGCTTAGATGCTATCTTTAGTGTAAACAATGAGTAGGCTGCCACGTTGACTTTTATGACCTTTTAAATTAGGGCCTTGCCTCTGTGGAATGCAGAATGACCTTGCTACACGGGCCTCTAAAGGTGGGGTTTCTGGTTTCTCCATAGCATCACTAAAACTAAAGAACTTAATTCCACCGGGAAAAGGGGTTTTCTTTGAAAGTCCAAACATCATGTTAAATGCTTTGCTGATACATTGGTGCTCTAAAAAAAAAAAGAAAATAGAATGATGCCTGCTATAGTTGCTCTTATTTAACAGAAAACGAAGTGTTGCATTAAGTCTTAGACAGAAAACAAGATGCAGCCTTTTTCTAAAATTTCTTTAAGGCTACATGCCTACGTGAGAATGCATTGCCAATTAAGACTTCTTTTTCACAGTGGAAATTGTAGGTGCCAAATTACTATGGAGTGTCAGTGTAACGATTTTTTATTTCTAGAAATGTAAAACTTAAGTGGCTGGATGTTGAAACGACTGACAAGAGGGTAACAGTTAAGTAATGCAATTTATTTTTGTGTATTTGGTTCTATCATGAATTGTTCTTGCTGGTCCTGTATGTTAGATGAGAAACAGAAAAGTTATATTTGACAGCAGATTTCCATTCCCTGGTGATCTACTGTCAAAAAGGAGGGTAAGTATTTTAAACCTGACAAATTAAACAGGCCCAAATATTGGGTTTTGGGCTGCAGTTTTACAGTGCATAAAGTACATGACATGGTGTTGTGTGTCACCGCTTTTTACATATGCTATTGTTTTGTCTATGCTTTTTTGTGCTTGATATACAGCAAGTATATCTGATGGCTTTACGTTTTGTGCATTTTTATTATTTTTTGCATGTTTTCGTTGTTTTTGTTGCTGTTTTTTATACTATTACAAGTTTTCCTATATTGTATGGGGATGGTCATGACGATGCCCATCGCTACGCAACAGTTGGTTGAACTTGTTCTGGTTACTAAAATTCCACAGCTAATGATATTTCATGCTGTGAACATGAGAGGCAACACCTCACCAGTGCATGTCTAAATTGGCTATAATGGTATTACAGAAAACTAAAAGATCTACAGGATCGAAGTGTGTCACCTGTCACCTGTCACCTGTCACGTTACTGCCCTTCCCTTAAAGGAACAGGCAGCCCTACATTTATGTATCCTTGATTGAACCTAAGGATGAAATTATAGATCTGTGACTCAAGGTGGCTTAATTTCTATATTACATTAGGTAATGGTGTCCTGTCTCCTAAGTAGCATATGGCCTTTGCTTCTTAAAAGGAAACTAGGTTTTCATTTTTCCCTGCAGAAGGAACTGGAACATTACCTAAGATTACCGTATATGGTGTAGTCGCCAGCGGTAGAGTTAAAACGTATGTGACTTTGGCCTTTTGTGTATCACCCGTACTCTTGGTGATGTCACATGCCTGACTACCACCCAAGTAAATTCTTGTCCTTCCTATAGATTTTTATTTTTTATTGCTTTTGTTTCTTCCCTGCCCAATGTCGCATTATGCTTAGTGATTGGGGATTTTAGTTGTGTCCTAGTTCCAATTCCCTTTTCCGTATTCCTTTCACCAGTCAGCCCATTTATTATTGTAGGTGTATTGTTCAGGTACATACTTCCAGACTGCAGTGATGCACCAGGAACCCCCATATTATCTACAATTCCCTTTTGCATGACCAGACTGGTTTCCAAGAATTTTCCTTAGGCCTGCTGCAATGTTTTCCAGCCTGACTGTCAGGGTAGCGATAGCCTGGCTAACTGACTCAATATTATAGTAAGACAAGTTTTCCATACCAATAGGAGATATCTTACGTTTACCCTTCTGAACATGACAAATTTTCAATGTCTATTTTTAATGTGGTTTTTACCTTTTTTGTTCCTGCCGCTTTAATTTTCGGTGGGATCAGAAGTTTCTAATCATGCAAATATCAGGACCCTCTAGTCCTTGTCTTTTTGTTTCATATCTGACTATTAGCCTGTGTATTGCCTAGTGCACCTGATATGAAAGGGTTTCTACATGCCTATGATAAACTGTACCATGTGATTTTTCTATTGAAATGTCCTAGATAAGGAATTTAGAAACACTTATATGTAATCATTCAGAATAAAAAAATGTGTTTGCCCTATTAGACAATGCCACCATATGTGAAGACATCCATTTTAGATAGAATTCTCGTGTAGTTATCTACCCTTAGATGATGGAGGCTCTCACACGGAAACCCAATTGAAAAGCTTAGAGGCACTGTTTTGCCTACTGCCTTTTTTTATTTGTATTGCTTCCTAAGAAAGACAGTGTATTCTGGACCAAAATTGTCCCATGGCGTGTGGCCACTCCTTTGAAGGACCGCAGGCCACCTGTTTACAGTCCCCTTGTTATACAACGAACTGGTTAAAGCATCACGCTTGCTTCGTCATAAGGCGTTCAACATCAGAAAAGATGGAGGAGCTGGTTTTGCCACAGAACCAGAATTTCAGTACACAAGAGCGCCTGTCATGTGCTGGTAACCTCTGACAGTGTGCAGTCCCTTGAGCCCCTTGGCCTGAGTTTTTGGCCACACATACCCCCTCTTTTCCTTTGCTTCAATGGAAGTGCAGTGCACCGGCGGATCCAAGATTGACAGAAGGCACTACATTCCAGTGCCCATGAAAGAGCAGCCTGAGCGTCCTCTGACACCGAATGATGAGTGTTGGATCCTGAGAATGGTCCCGGGTCTGCACAAGATGATCTGTGCCCATGACCAATGAAGAGCATATTATTTGTAGTGTCTGCAGCAGAGGAAAGACACAGGTGCACTGCCTTGAAACATTGAGACCGTGAGCTGTGAGTGTTTGCCAGGAGGGCACTCCAACTGAGCAGTACTTCCTTTTCTCATGAAAGGCTTGAATGAAGAGGCCCATGCAAAAGAAAACAACAGAAGAAGATTTGATGGACAATAGAAGCCTGCCAGAGAGGCTTTTTGAACGGACTCTGGGCATAGGTGGTTTCACGAGAGGTTTCCGTGTGATTGTATAGACTAGGTGTTAGAAGACTGTTTGTTTTGCTGGCATTGTCTAGTATAAGCAGAATAAAATCAATTTTCTGTGGAAAGGTGCCCCCTTTTCACCTCAGAGCATTGATGAGGGTCACCACTGTTTCACCTGAACATAAAAATTATTGTTTCATTTGTAATAGTGGTTACTACTTTCTCCCGTTGTCTCTATGTTTTCTAGTGTTTTTTAAACATGACGTTGTCATTTATGGGTGGGATTGTTTTTCTCTACCCAATTGACTTCTGCACCCGCTTCTCAACCTATGTCTTTTCCCACTACTGTTTCTTTGCACTCTTTTTCACCCTTTTCCTGAACATGAGCAGGTTAAAAGATCAGAATTCGTAAGCAATTCTTCTATACAGCTTCTGCATCGACACTAGTTAGTAGTAAACATCACTAATTGTTGGGGGTGTGATCTTATGCCACCTAGATAGAGGTATTCCTTATTTTGTCCTGCCATATGTGGCCTTTGTGCTACTACATGTGTCCCGTGAGAGTCGCTAAGTAATAGGATGATGCTACAGCAACATCTCCATGACTTCATGTCTGTAGACCTGGACTAAGATCAGTATGAGTATAGTGATTGCCTATGTAAGGGCAAAAGGAGGGTCTGTCGTACTTTGGTATTTGGGACCACGTAGAAGACAGGGCCCTACCCCTGTTTATTCATGTCTTAGCAAACCGCGATTGGTCAATGCGGTATTTACAAGCGCTTTGCATAACGTCCCATTGCCAAATGCACTATGTATACGTTATTATACATTGACTCCGTGGGTTCCATCTTGGAGTGGTGGCCATCTTATAAGTTGCCCTCACATAGACAAACACATTATAAGCAAGTACGGGCCTTTAGAATACATGTACTTTCTGCTTGACTTCTCCATGACCTGGGCAGCTGGTCTCCGCTGCCCCAGGTCAGTCCGGTCTCACGAGCTCCCCTTCCTCCGGCCACCTGTGATTAGCATCAGGGCTTGACACACCATAAAGTCCTTTCATCGCACACAAGCCTCCGGCTAATCACTTTCGCACCTGCTTGTTCCTGCTTTATGGCCTGTTTCTCAAAACAGGAGATGCTCATGTTTATTGGGGTCAGATGTGGGATCTGAGCCTTGCTGGGTAAATAATTGCGGGCTGGCTGAACTGAAATGTGAGATTGCAATCATGACTCTGCTTGTTCTTTGAAGTAAAATATGTGAATGACCAACTGCAAGAGAAGGGCGGTGTTGCCCAGATTCTGTATAAAAAAGGAAACTGGTTTCTGTTCTAGAGACTGCCTCATTCAGTTGCTAAGGCTTCTGTGCGACGTAGTCTCACTCATTTGAGTTTAATAAAGATGTCTTTTCATATTTCAGCTTCTGTTGCCAAGTTCTTTGTGATATTATCAAGATATGCAGAATTTTATAATACCACATCAGGAAGTACTCGAAGTCATAGGGTGCTACCCCTAGCACCTCTGGAGTCTCAAAAATTGGAGTACTTCACATTGTGATAGCAGAGAGAACTGGAGTGACTGTTCTTGCTACAAAATTGGAAGGAATATAAATATTCATGCATAACATGGTCTGCTTCTTTGGGAAGGTGAAAACTTTCAGTATGATTTATTAGAAGATGTCTCTAACTCTTATATGTTAGCTTAAAAACCTGGTGGTGGCTCATACATCAACCCAACACATAAGGAGGACAGAATAAATATTTTCTATGCATACTGATTTGTGTAACACATTGCTCAGGAGAATGTGAAGCATAAAGGTTGGAGGTAAGGTCACGTTTTGGACTTGTGTAGTATTGATGCATCCTCCTGGGAATATGTGCTTTAAAGCACAGTGTGTGGCACACTGTAGAAATGTGGTTTAACTTCAGAACTTATTAAGTCATTAAAAAGAGGATTAGAGATAACAGTAAAAAGGATCTTTATGGAAATTTATCATATCCTCGAATAATTTAGCAGGATGCAATGTGGTAAAGGAGCAGGATTGTAAGAACCTGTAATCACATTTTTCAAAGAAGATTAAGGAAATGCTTTACAACAACCCTAGCCGTGCACTTTTTCTCAACACGAAGCATGTGGGAAAAAGCATCTACTCTTTTAAAGCATCTCAGAAGCTTTTGTGGGGCCCAGGTCCCAAACACTTGTTGTGCCCCTCTCTCACCCATGAGCACCTAGTTCAAAACAATTTCCCTCATTTAGAGTTTGGCGGATGTGTTACTCTGTCGCCAGCCAAATTACAAGCTTCTGACATCCCCTGGTACTTGTAATACAGTGGACGGGATATCCGTCACGCTTGTATTGGAGTAACCCATCTGCCAAACTCTAATATCAGGCCTATTGTTCTATTGATATATCAAGCCTTGCCATGACTATATCAAAAGTAGGGCAAACGCTTTTGTCGGAAGTAAGTAAAGATATGCGTAGCCGTTAGGGGCCCTGCAAAAAGCAGTGTCTGGGGCAAACAAGCATGGCTGCTAACCACCTTGCGGCAGCCCACTCTCTTTTTTGTACCCATGTATGAATCTTATAATTCCCTGGAAGTTACAATACGATTGGTAACACATAACATTAGTCATCAAAAACTAGATATGCTATTACATCATAATTCTTCAAAAGTGTATTATCCTTAGTGTTAGAAATGGGATTTCTGGTTGGCTAGGGCTTGCGCCAAAGCCAGACAGAAACCACCACTCTAGTCAGGGCTGGGGAGTTACACGCCAAAGATAACCCCTGCTCACCCCCTTGGTAGCTTGGCACGAGCAGACAGGCTTATCCCTGAGGCGATGTGTAAAGCGTTTGCGCGCGCACCCAGCAACAACACCCAAGGCCCACCACAAAGGAAACTCCACACAAGGTATTATATAAAAATAATCTTTGTATTATACACAACACATTAGATAAAAACACACACTTTACAATGTGCCAACAGGCACGGGCAGAATTTACAAGGGATTATATGTACAGGGGACAGGGCCACATGGACCACTGTCAGGAATTAGCACTTTGTAGAAATAGCACTTAGAACGTAGGAATAATATTTTAGAACATAGCACACAATAACATATATAACACCCAACCAGTAACTACTGGTAACCAGAGAGTACCACCTACGCAACCCTAACCACCTTAGGAAAATACTGCGCAGGGAATCAGGACCTCACCAATACCACCTGTACTAGGAGAAAAACAACCACCTAAGTATCACTCTACCTGTAGGGGTCTAAGCACATAAACACAGGATGCATAAAATACATTTAGAGGTGTAAAGCACATGACGCATAAACACATTCAGAGGTGCAGGAAAGGAAACAAGAACACACTAGCATAATTACTACTAGTAAAACAATCTCCAATGCATAAACACAGTTTAGGAAGGAGAATATCATAAAGACATTGCGCAGGCGCAAAAGTACATATATAAAAATCACCAGGTACCCTAGGGGAGGGCACAATACAGTAAAACTGTCCCCCAGGCCAACTGGCCTCTCAGGGGTGCAGAAATGACCAATCCAATAATGTCAGGGCGCGACTGTGCAGGCTGCGCAAGCCAGGCGCACCCTGCACAACCTAAACGTTGCAGCTGCCCACTAAGTGCTGGGCAGCTGTAGGGACTGGGGCCTGGGCACCTCTGGGCCTTTAGAACAAATATGGCATGTCTTGGAGCCTCCCTGGGCTCTGCAAAGAAAAAGAATGCCCCCAAGTGTTGGAGCGCACCAGCGCTCTAAAAGGATGTGCCCCACGTTGTTGGAGCGCACCAGCGCTCTAAAAGGATGTGCCCCACGTTGTTGGAGCGCACCAGTGCTTAAAAATGATGTGCCCCACGTTGTTGGAGCCTCGTGGGCTCTGAAGGGAATGTGGGGCAACGTTGGAGCGGCCCGCTGCCTTCCGGGGCCGCTCTACTGGTAGAAGGAAAATGCCCCCTAGTAGTTGGAGCCTCAACCGGGCTCTGAACAACAATGCGCCCGGCTTGGGAGCGACCTCGCGCCCTTCCCACAATCAGGCCACCCCCACTCACCGGGACTCCGTACGCGCGGACTCGCTGTCTCCTCTCACCTCCACCGGAGCGCGGGGTAGGCTCCCGGCGGCTTCCGGTTCGTTGCGGGCCTGACAATGTCCCGCCGCTGCCTGCCTGACTTCTGGTTAAAGGCAGCCAATGGGAGTGCGGCGATTCTTCTCCGGGGCCGCCAATAGCAGCGCGGCCCTGGAGGTGTGGAGGCGGGCACAGTGCCTCCCAGGAGATCCCCGGGCCGGCCGCGGCAATTCTAACGTGATATTAGGGGTGGGCACCCTCGATACTCAGCGCTTCTTGCGCTCACTGAAGTATAAAGCGCTCCCTGCGCTAAATACGAAAGTTAAAGCGGCCTCAGTCAAAATAAAGCGCTCCCTGCGTTAAATACGAAATTTAAAGCGGCCTCAGTCAAAATAAAGCGCTCCCTGCGCTAAATACGAAATTTAAAGCGGGTCTCAGTAAAAATAAAGCGCTCCCAGCGCTATCAGCAAGGTCCAGCACCCAAGTACTGGCAAGGTTCAGGAAAAAGGTCCTCCTAGGCAGGGGGGCAAAAGACTGGGCCCAGGGGCCAGCTCACAGGGCCCTCCAGCAGGGAGGCAGTCCCCAGTGGCGGTCTCTCCTGGCGCCCAGCAGCAGCAGGCCCCCCTCAAGTTAGGATCAGCAAGAGAACCCTTTCTGTGGGGACACAGCCCCATTTTTATACAGCAAACCCCTTTGTTCTGGGTTCAGGGTGAGGGGGAAGACCAGTCGCAGCTGGTTGGGGAGCACCCTTGATGTGCTCAGCCCCTCACTCTATTCACTGGCAGGGCTAGGGTCGTCAGTCGCACCACAGGGGGCGGAGCCAGCATTGTGTGTGGAAACCCCTGCCCTATTCAGGACCCAGGTGTACTCCTCCCACCCATCTAGCTGCTGATCTCCCCATTCACCACTGGGTGACTCATCCTGACTCTGGGGAATCCCTAGCCCGTCACATGACATGACCAGCCAATCACGCGACAGACACACTGCACACAGAAGTGCCCACTTCTAGAAGTGGCACTTCCACACTAGGTACATGCACGCCGCACACATCATCGCGCAGCATTCACTCCCACGAGTCCGCACATACCAAACTCGGGCCTGCACACCCCACGCATCAGGAACTACTAGGGACACATACATTCCCCATGCATTCCTATGGGAGGGCAGGCCTATCTCACCACATGCACTCAGAGCACGCGCGCACTTTACCCTGGGACACAGGGAAAGTGCGCAGAAACCAAAAAAGTCACCACACCAAGTCACCAGTAAAAAGCAAAAAAGTTCAGGGGTGAACCTGCCAGAAGGGCCAAGTCCAACACTTAGTAAGGATTTATTCTATAGGATATGAATTCTTATTGTATGTGTATCACATGTAGACAAAAGCTCAGTACATAGGTTGGCAAATTCTCTTATACACACTACCAAGCATGCCAAGTCTTTAAATGCTTGACAAATCCCATATGTTCAAAAACTTGTAATGTGTGTGTTGACATTCTGAGCCGTTTATCATGTGGCAGATATGGTGGTGAACCAGTCCAGTCCACCCACCTTACATCCCTAGTGGCCATAATCCCTCATGTTTCCACTCTAACTGTCATGCTGCATCTCTGTCTATCCACACACTGGTAGAGCTACAGGTGGAGCTCAGAAAGTTTTGATGACTTTGCACAGACACAAGTGTTGATAAATCTGCCCTGAAGTTTCTCAATTAATACAGGCCTAGAATTAGTGGGAGAACGTGAAGAAAACGGACATAACGTCTAGCATATTGGTGGTAACCCTCATTACTCATAGGCCTGATTATGAATTTGGCGGTGTGGCGGTGGAACTGCCCCGCTATCGCACCGCCAAACCCATGTGCGAACCGCCCGCCAAATTACGGGTTTTCTTGTGTGTGGCGGGCAGTTCTCTGGTGTTCACAGGGCGGTGCCTATGCAATAGGCACCACAATAGGACCGTCAAAGTCAGTACATGCACAGCATGGACTGCTGCAGCCCATGCTGTGCAGGTACTGGGGTGCATGAACACAGGGGGGGGGGGCACCATGTGCCGTCCTGCATGTATCCCATGGCCCTGAGGCAACAGGGGGCCCTATGTTTCCTCTCCGCCATGGTTTTCATGGAGGAGGAACCGCCATGAAAACCGTGGCAGAGGAGAAACTTGTAATATGCTTGGCTGGACCGCGCAAGTCCCACTAAACATATTGCGGCCTCAAGACTGCCGTGCTACCACCAGGGATCCTTTGTTTTTGCAGTGGTCTCTGGGTGATCCCACTGCTTAAGTCATATTAGGGCGCTCGGATGACCGCCACCGCTGTGCCCCCATGAGTGGACCTCCAGACTCATAACCAGCCCCGTAGCCTCTTCTTCCTTGTTTCTTGTTTCCATTACTTACAAAGTACACAAATAGAGTAGCGGTAGAATCTATCCAAGAGAGGCAGACTGGGGAGGAAAGCTATGGAAAGAGAGAAAAGACTTCTATGTATTAATCCTGTGCTTCACGGGTCTGTCCGTGAAGCATAATTTATCACTGTCTATGTGATGGAACTAAGAATAACTGAAATGGCTTTAGCAAGTGTTTGTGATAAGCAACATTACAATTATTTAACTGCCAGATTCTCCGTCATCACAACCTCTGTCACAACGTGATATACTGTGAGTTTTTCCGAGACACACGGCATCAGGGTTTTTTTTATTTAAAATATCAAGGCCAATCTTTTCACACCGTTGCCCGATATAACTATAAGTGATTATAAGCTTATCAATGCAATTGCCAGCTCCGATCCCATTCACAGACACATTCCGAGTCTTTATACCAATTCATGTGCCAAGGTTATCTGCCCTCCATGGTAATTCAACTTTCCAACATAAAGCCGAGCAATCGCATTTTAAATGCATTGGAAAGTAATTTAAATGCACACTGTACCGAGCTTCTCTTTCAGATCGCTAATGTGAAAGGAATCCCGCCTGTGACTTCAGTGTCAGCCGTAACAGGTCAGTCTGCGGCCCTGCCGGCTACGGCACCAATTGATTTCTCAAATATCCCCGCAGTGTGTGCCCACTGGAGATGTTTCGAGGCACAATGAAGGTTTCTTGAAGAGCTCTCGCGCACAATATATTCTTTCCCCATGAGGAAGATATCTGACGTTTGACTTGTCTCAGATGCCTGTCATGTCACGCGTGCTCCGGTATATCCACTTAGCATCCCATTACTAGTATGGCGGTGTAATATTACCATTTGTTTTTCAGTGATAATACAACTGTAGGATTATAAGTGTTACTAGGTGTAATAATAACGGGTCCTCATACCATATTTTGTAATAACGCACTTCGCATTTCCACTTGTTTTTCCACTTACAATTTGTGAGAGGAAAAGGACCTATACATTCACGAGCATGTTGCAGTGAATGGTCGAGTGATATCAGGTCCTGCATGGTATTTCGCATTTATTGCCTCATACGTTGAAATGCCTGGTAAGTGGGCTGGTAATATCGCCCTGCAATGGTACTACAGGGTCACTTATTACCACCTTTACCTGTAAGCTCATATTGAACCCTTTTTATTTGAAATAGCTTGCCATCATGTAACAGTATTCAGGCGGGGTGTACTCTTTTCTGCAATTTAAAATCTTCCTCAACATATAGAGCTCTAGTTTTTCTAGATAGATAGATCTAGTTTTTCGAGATAGAAAAATGAACGATTTTCAAATTGCATAATTTAAGATATTTACACACCATAATCTACTGGACAACCAGGTTGGAGTCTTAGCCTCTGTTCAACATTCTGTGATTCTGGGCAAATCACTTAGGACCCTTTTTTTATAGGGGATTGCGTCACTTTTGCACCACGCAACATGGTGCAGGCACGACACAACCCCCATATGCGGTTTATCAAGCCACGCCAGGCCACTTTGCTAGGTCCTGGGTGGCTTGATAAATCAGGAGTATCACAAAGTTCAAATCGCTGTGTTGCGTTACTCTGCCCTGGGAAAGTGTTCCATGGATTTACCATTACTGGTAGACCTGGGAATGCGCCAGAATGCTATGCCTTCCCTGAGTAGGCATAGCAAGGATAAATGTCTTTATTTCTTCTTGTAATTTCCACTTTCTATGTGTGCTGCTGCAGCACACGTAGAGGACTGTGCCACTGGGAATTGTTCTTGTCAAGAAGGTGCCTCTTGCACCAATAGGGTGCCTGCATTGGCACTAGCTAGCCCATTGTGTTCCTGCTCTGGGAAAAGGCAGGAATACACCCTATTGTGTTCAATACAGTGCATTCCTGCCTTTTCCCTGCATTGTGACTTGCTGCACTGCATTACTTTTTAATAAAAATGACCCTTCATCTCGACATGTCTAAATAAAGGAACTAAAAAATGTGGCCTTGTGCTATGAACGTGGTACTTATGTAAATCGGTCCGATTACATCAGTGTCATGCTATATAAAACTGGAAAGAAAATTTAACTGATGCACAGAAGTCTTGACATTCACTAAGCCAATGCAACTGACTTTGCAAATTCAAATTAATCATTTTCAATGTACAAATGAGCCTTACAAACGCTTGCGTGGAGCACGGGAAAGAGGAAGCCAATGAATTTTTGCCACTTTTTGTCTTCCACCCATGGCATTATAACCACTGTAGGGATGCAATATAGGCACATTGTGAGTGTAAATATTAGGCTGGAGATTCAATTCCATTAATATTTATTTTCTGTTAATCACAAATGAGATAAAGTTGTCTGTGGTGATGTTCCTGGTAAGTATACCCCCCTTTCATGTAAATTCTTGATAATATCTCTTCATTATTGTTCAGATGGTGGAATATATATGTTCTGTTTCAATGCTGATTATTTTTGTGATGATATGATAATTACTTTTTTGGGATTCATTTTGCAAGAATAAAAAGGAATCTATTGAGTACTTCATTGGCTTTAAGTCACTAAAATTCCTGAGGTAGCAGGAGTGATATCACATACCCTCTGAGCTCAAGGACATCAAGGGAAGTGACATCTTATAACCCTTGACCATGAATCCCGAGAAGTCATTACACATGGCCTTGATTCTCATCACATCACAATAATTGATGTCACTGAAGCAATTTGACCCAGAGAGAAAATTATGATAAATCACAGGGAGAATGACAAAAAAGAATTAAATAACAATAGCGGTCATGCCCACTTGCAATAATATACATGAACCATACATTGAATATGCGCTGTTGTATAGGCTTCATCTACTCCTTATCATTGTTAACAAGGTTGAAGTTATAGACACATCAGGAAGTATCACACTTGCTAAACTGACTATTTTATTCAAACACATCATTTGATGTGGCCTAGAGAGAACTTTAGCTATTTCACCACCCATCTGCAGTAATAAAATCCTAAATAAAAATAACATTCTTCTAAACATATACAGAGGGACTTTGAGTCAGCTCTCTTCATCTATTATTCTGTTCAACGGTCACTTACATTTTGCTTCCACTCACTATAGCATAAAGCATACAGAAGTGGGTCAGCCAGCATCCTCTACTGAATGACTTGCACTGTGAGTGGCAGCATTTTGCCTGGTCAAATATGTACATCTGTATATAAGGAAATGTAGTCCAGCACTAGGGATGGTGAGCGAAGATTGCTTATCCGATGCTTTTTACTTTCTAATCTGTATCCTTTTTTATTTTGTAGCCATTCTTGTATGTTCAAGTAAGTCTTCAAGTTGCAATTTAAAGCCAACACCAAAATACAAATAGGAATCAGATTTTCCTGTGTTGTGCATTACAATTAAAAAGGGTTACCATCCATATTCTAAGCACACTTGTAGGAAGGACACATGCTGATCTACTAAAGTTGTATGCGATAATTATTTTTTCAAATTAAAATGATTTTTGCAAGTTTATACATAGCTTTCCAATTTTTGTTTCGTATCTTTGCGATACAAAAAATAAACATCTCACTAGCTTGCCGAAGCCAGACCTATTGGCTTTATTGATGCATGTTTTTCATGTATTCACAATCATAAAGCATGGCAACAAGTTTAAAAATGTGACACTTCCGAAGCCAGGGGTGCAAAGTCAGTGTTAGGGATCACAACAGGCATCGCAACCCTGAACCCGGGCAATCCAGAAATGATGTCGAGGAGGCATGTCATAGCTAAATAAGATGCAGTAAAAAGAATGGTACCAGTTTAATTTCAGAGCTAAGCTTACATTTACAGATATCTGGACGAGCTCACTCGCCCACTGAAATAGGCAACTGCATGTGAATAAAGAGTGACTGCTATCTCTATGTATGTGATAGCTTTATTGATTAGGGCAGACCTATGCTGCTTTGAGAACACTCGTATTAATATTTATGAGGGTGCTTTGCTAATTTTTATGCAAAGAGCTTTTCTAGTGTGAGGGCTTTGAACATGCCTTATACCGCAAAGGAAGAGGCCGGTTGAAGTGCAATCGAAAATTAGCCCTGCACCCAAACTCTCTGTGCATCTGTCCCAACATGTCCCAGTGTCCCACTGCTTGTTAACCACTCCAATCAATTGCACTGACTGCCAAAATCATCTGTCACAAGCCATTTTCTTTAGAACAAATTTAAGAAATGAACTGCATGTAAGTTGAACCTTACAGAGTCCCCCGTGTCCTTCTCAGGACATCAATTTTGGAACTCATAATTAAAAACAGCTGGCATGTGTAATCAAATGCTTGGGATAATTAAGAGACTCTCTTTTCAAAAGTGTGAAGCCAAGGTTCCTGGAGCATGCAAATCTGTCATTTGAAAGATTTGCCATTGTCCTATCTGAAGTGAATCCCGTTATTCCATGCCATACTCTGTCATAATCATTCATTTTATTCAAAAGCTCTACACCGAAGTTACATGCCCCACCCCACTGAGCTACATCACAGCTCTATAAAATTAACATAAATCAAGAAAATAGATATTTATCCAGACATTGCTCTCTCATTGTCATCCACTTTGTTAAATAATTAAACAATCTATGGTGGGTTTTATCAACTTTAGACATCAGCAGTTGTTTACATACATTTCAATTTCAGTAAGTAAAAAGAAACCAAGGTGCTGTACCTGCACCATCAATTTTTAGACACAGTGGTCGAAGTGGGGGGAAAAAAGTAGGGGAACTGGGGGCAGAGAATCAGAGGGCGGGAATAACCCAAGGATTGGATCAGTGGGCGGAGCCAGAGGTGAGGCCAGAATGCGCAACCATCCCAATTTTTTATATTTGTTTGGCATTTCACAGCCCAGTTTAATCACCCAATGGATACATATGGTTATTTAAGGTTATAATGAGTTATTGACATTAAAATATATTCAGAAAGTGGGATATACTTCTAATCACATAATGTCCTAAATACAACAAAATGTGGAAGCACAAGCCATTTGTCTCCGAGCGATGGAGTTTCTGTTATCAGCACTTCTCCCTTTTTCCACAACAGCAGTTCAAACATGAATATTAAAATATCTTAGTTTGTACCTGCGCGACCCCACTATTCGAGCCGAATTGATCAAATCCTTGCAGCGGTACTTTGAGGAGAATGTGGGGTCTGTCCCTTCGGCTATCTCCCTGTGGGAGGCTTTTAAGGTAGTTCTCAGAGGGGAGGCCCTCTCCCTTATCTCCCATGCCCGGAGGCGCGAGCGGGAGGAGGTAACCCGGGTGGGGGCCGAAATTACTGAACTAGAGGGTGACCTGGGGAGCGGGGTGACGGATGCCACATTGCATGTTCTACACCTCAAGCAGGCGGCTTATAGGGCCCTCGTCACGGAGGCGGCCAGGGGCCTCAGTAGAGAGCAACAGGGGCGACTGTATGATGTGGGTGATAAGGCTGGTAAATTGATTGCGTAGTTGGACAAAAAGGAGAGAGCGAGTCGTGTGGTTCCGTTGATCGAGAGGATGGATGGTGTGTGTGTCACCGAGCCGGACGCCATTGTCTCCTGCTTCGCGGATTATTTCCGCGAGGTGTATTCCCCGGTTTCTCCCTGCTCGGAGGAGGATTCCCATGCCCTGCTTCGGGACATCGCGCTGCCCTCCCTTTCGGGGGAGGACAGGGATCTGCTGGACGCTCCTCCCACCTCGGACGAAATTGCCCTTGCTATCGCTCGGTCGCATCTGGCAAGGCCATGGGCCCCAATGGCATCCCTATCGAGCTGTATAAGCTGCGACCAGATGTACTGGCGCCCCACCTGCGCGTGATGTTCCTGGCGGCCCGCTCGCGGGGTTCCCTTCCGCCGGACCAGCGTCTGGCCACGATCGTGGTGATCCACAAGGAGGGGAGACCCCGTGAGCGGGTCACATCCTATAGGCCTATCTCGCTCTTGAACGCGGAGCCCAAAATCCTCGCCAAGGTGCTGGCCAACCGGCTGGTCGGCGTGGTGGGCGATTTGGTCCACCAAGACCAGTCCGGCTTCATACCCCATCGCAACACGGCCCTTAATCTGCGACGCTTGCACGGGGTGCTCGCGCGTGTCCCGTTCGTGCGGGAACCGGCCATCTTGGCGTCCTTGGACGCCACCATGGCGTTTGATACGCTCGAATGGCCATACATTTGGGCGATGCTGGCGAAGTTTGGCTTCGGACCGGGCTTCATCGGCTGGGTCAAGTTGTTGTATTCCGGCCCATTGGCGCAGGTGGTGGTGAATGGACGAGTTTCGGCCCCATTCGCATTGGGACGGGGCACGCGACAGGGTTGCCCCCTGTCGCCTCTCCTGTTTGCACTGGCCCTGGAGCCCCTGGCGGAGTGGCTGCGGTGGCACCCTTCCATCCGTGGTCTCCGCTGGACCCCCGAGCATGAGGACCGTGTGTCCCTCTACGCTGATGATATCCTTCTATATCTCGCCTCCCCGCGTAAATCACTGATCGTCCTAGTTGATGTTTTGCGCTCATTCGGTCGCAACTCAGGCCTCGTCATCAACTGGGCAAAATCCTGTGTATATGTGCTTGCCGGGGAGGCTCCGGTCCTACCACGGGACTGTCCGATCCAGATTGCCTCCCAGGGGTTTCGGTACCTGGGTATATATATTACTCTGGACCCGGAGGCCCGCTACGAGCGGAATTTGCTGCCCCCCCTCCAGCGCTTGAAGGAGGATGTGGTGCGTTGGCGGCGTCTGCCGCTTTCGCCGCTCGGCCGAGCGGCCTTGTTTAAGATGATGTCGTTGCCGCGCTTTCTGTACGCTCTCCAGAACACTATGGACTTGGTCCCGGCGCGCTACTTCCGTGAGGTGGAGAGTTTGCAGCGTCGCCTGTTCTGGGACGGGAGGCCACGTATTGCCTTGGCTAAATTGACGCTCCCGTGGTACGATGGGGGGGTTGCCCTCCCGGATATCAAACGGTATTACTGGGCCTCCCAGCTAGCTGCGCTTAATCATGGCCTTTACGGGCCCGCCCTGAACCCGGCATTTGAAATGGACAAGATGCTCCTGCCCGGTGGCGACTACAATCGAGCGCTCTACTCTGGCGCGCCGGACCCTCGCCTGACGGGACCGACGCGTGTCATGGTGCGTGTATGGCACGCGGCTAACGCAGCTATGGGGTGGAAGGACCGTTTGACCCGGGCGTCACCGCTATATGCGTCTGCGAGGTTGGGCTCCCTGTGGACCTCGAAGGGCTTCGAGAAGTGGGATACGATCGGTATCAGCACAGTGGGAGATCTCTGGACGAGGGGGGGATTCAAAACTTTCGAGACGCTGCAGACGGAGTTTCAGTTGCAAGGCAGTGAGTACTTTCGGTACGTACAAGTCCGCCACGCGCTGGGCTCCGTCTTCCCGGATGTCGCGTCCATTCCGGAGTCTTCCCCCCTGGAGGACAGAGTGCTGGATGGCCATGTCCCAGACAGCACGATCTCCCTTATATATAAAAAACTGATCAACGACCGATCGGGCCTGCTGACTGGTCTCCGTGAGGCCTGGGTTGCCGATGGGCTGGAATTGGACGACGAGGACTGGATTTCCGCGGTGGCCTCTCCGAAGGAGGTGGCCATCCCGGCTCGCCTTCGCTTCGTCCAGCTTAAGATCCTCCACCGGGTTTACGTGACGGGGCCGAGGCTTCTACGTATGGGCTTTGCTGAGGATGGACTGTGTAAGCGTGGCTGTGGTGCTTTGGCAACTTTCTTGCATATTCTGTGGGAATGCCCAAAGGTGGAGCGATTCTGGCGTGGTGTACACGAGGTCCTGCGAGTGGTTACGCATGTCGCGCTGTTGCCTGAAGCGAGGAGATGCTTGCTGAATGTGTGGGAGCCAACTGACTACTCGGTTCCGCAGACGCGGTGGGTGACTCTGGGATATATGATAGCTAAGCGTGACATTGCTCAATTGTGGGGATCCCAGAGGCCCCCGGCGGTGTCGGCCTGGAAAGAACACATGGATTGGTGTATGTTTCGTGAAAAGGTGGTGTATGTTGCGAGGGGTAAGCCTGGGGCGTGGGTGAAAATCTGGGGCCCCTGGAACGCCTATCGCGGGGGTATTTGCGAGCCGCCACTGCTGCCGGCTGCCTCACCAGCCCCGTCCCCCTAGCCGACCCCCTCCCCTAGCCACGGGCATGTGGTTCCCCAGTCCCTGATCTGTTCTCATTCCCCCTCTTCAGAGTCTGGCGATTGGTTGGGGTCCCCCACTTAAGGAGCGCGTGCTGTCACTTGGGATTGCGGGTTGCCTTGCGGGTGTGGTTTTTTGTGTTGTTGTGTTTCGACAAAAGGAAACCGTATTGTGGGTTTGGAGTTATGTGGCCCGCACTACTGATATCCCCTGATTTACCTTTTTGCACTGCCAAGAGATTTTTCTGTATACATGCCATATGCTTCTGCCACTCTAGCGGCCGGCCAGACGGTTGTAGGCCCATACCTGTAACTATTTGAGATTGCAATAAACGGTTTCAAAAAAAAAAAAAAAAAAAAAAAAATATCTTAGTTTGGAAATGTTTTCTATATAATTATTGCTCTGCCATATTTGCCTCATAATGCAAGTTCTGCTGCATGATATGACCATTTAGACTAATAAATTGTTTGTAGCTCAAACGTATCAAAAGTTAATAAAAAATGTGACTTGTGTTGCTGCGGAGTGGATGGCCTATTGCAAAATATGACTGATCACCTTTCTCACTGCTACATTTGTATGTTACATTGGTACTAATAAGTCAAAATCTTTCCAGAGACAGTTAGCGTGGGTACACATGTCAAAATAATAAAATACCAGAAAATATACTGCATTACGCTGCAGCCTTTTTTTAATGCATAATTTAGTGAACACTGTGGCATAATTTTGTCCTCCTTTGCTGCATAATTAATTCCAGTGGCCCCACAGTAGGTAGCACATGATAAAAGTGCTTGTGAATGAAGCAGAGAGATTGGAAAGTTTGCAAACTTAGTTTGGTGTGAGTACAACTCCTGCATTGCCAATCCCTGGTGAGTTGCAGCTACTACTGCTGTAACAAGGCCAATGGAGTTACCTATGGGTGAGGCAGACTGGCCTCAAGGGCAGAGCCGGCGTTAGCACTGGTGGCGCCCTGTGCATTAATGTTTGTTGGTGCCTTCCAATGACCACCTCTGCCACGGATTCCCTCACTACCACCCTTTAACAGTGCCCCTCAAGTCTCCATAACCACACTCTCAGTTGATTTACAGCACCACTCATACAATTGTAGGGTGTCAGACCACTTTACATCACACACATTACACAATCAATATGTGTGTAAATCACTGTATAGAAAATGTTACTTAAGACTAAGGAAAACAAGGTGTAGGAGTCAAATGACAACCATACTAGTAGGCTGTATAGTTTAATAGTGATTGGTCTAGAGAAACACAAACTCATCATTTAAAACATAATACCATGGTTGGGGGTTCTCTTTAATAATCAGAATTGATTTCTATCCGAAAGAACACTCTTTGCAACATTAGGATAATCAAAGACTAGGGGAAAAAGCATAACACTCTAATATATACCTTGCAGTTTGTATGCAGCTCTTAGATGACAGTTAATAGCTCACTGTTCTATGTTAGGATTTTAACTTATAAACTGCATGTAACAAAAGGATGTTGCCAAAAATTGCTGGAGGCCAGGAAGGAGGCAGCAGGCGCTTTTAAAACCTTAATATACTTGCAAACATAATGCCTCCACCCATAGTCTGCACCCGGTGCGGTCACACCGGTTGCACTGCCCTAGAGCTGGCCCTTCTCAAGAGTCCTGTGACCACAGTGAGAGTCACAGTTGTTCTAGACTGTGCTGCCTCACATGCCTGCCCCCAAGACTGTGCTGTAAATCAAATTAAATGCATCTGAGAGTGTGGTTATGGAGACTTGAGGGGCACTGTTAAAGGGTGATTGTGAGGGAATCCATGGCAGAGGTGGTTATTGGGGGGCAATAACGAAACATTAATGCACAGGGCACCACCAGTGCTAAGCTCAGCCCTGCCCTTGAGGCCAGTCTGCCTCACCCATAGGTACCTCGATTGGCCTTGTTTCAGAAGTAGTAGCTGCAACTCACCAGGGATTGGCAATGCAGAAATTGCACGCACACCAAACTAAGTTCACAAACTTCACAATCTCTCTGCTTCATTCACAAGCACTTTTACCAGGTGCTGCTTGCTGTGGGGCCACTGGAATTAATTATGCAGCAAAGGAGGACAAAATTATGCCGCAGTGTTGACTAAATTAAGCATTAAAAAATGGCTGCAGTACGTCTATCTTTTATGCCAATGTGATATGTTTGTGTCTTGGTCTTGCCTTTTAAGATTTATTCCTAAATGGTGCTGTGTTCTTTGTTGCAACCGAAAAAAACAATAAAAATTGGTTATCAAAAAAAAAAAATGGCTGCAGCGTAATGCAGTATATTTTCTGATATTTTATTATTTTGACATGTGTACACATGCTAAGAGTCTCTGGAAAGATTTTGCCTTATTAGTACCAGTGTAACATACAAGTGCAACAGTGAGAAAGGTGACCAGTCAACCTTTGCAATAAGCCATCCACTCCGCAGCAAAACAAGTCACATTTATTTTTAACTTTTGATACGTTTGAGCTATAAACAATTTATTAGTTTAAATGGTCAGATCATGCAGCAGATCTTGCATTATGAGGCAAATATGGCAGAGCCATAATTATATAGAAAACATTTGCAAACTAGGATATTTTGCCATTCATGCTTAAACTGCTGATGTGGAAAAAGGGAGAAGTGCTGATGACAAACACTATGGCTCGGCGACAAATGGCTTGTGCTTCCACATTTCGTTGTATTTGGGACATTCTGTGATTAGAAGCGTATCTCACTTTGTGAATGTGTTTTAATGTCAATAACTCATTATAACCTTAAATAATCATGTGTATCCATTGGTTGATTAAACTGGGCAGTGAAATGACAAACAAATACAAAAAATTGGGATGTTTGCGCATTCTGGCGACACCTGTGGCTCCGCTCACTGATCCAATCCTTGGGTTATTCTCGCAATCTGATTCTCCGCCCACAGTTCCCCTACTTTTTCTCCCCCACTTCGACCACTGCCTGTCTTCCGTGCTAACTGAAGGCCTGCGCTTCAGAGTAAAATCCGGAGGATGGTTGCCAGAGGCTGCTTTGCTTGAGTTTCATTTTAGTGTGGGTTTGCTAGCATTTAGCAGGATTCCATGAAAAGGAAATCCTTCGTAGATTTAGTTTGCTACCCTGCCTTTCTGAAATTAAAAAAGGGCGCGTAGCATGCTGCATTTTTATCAGCACTGAACTGGAGGTGCCTGTAATGGTGCATTCGAAGTGCTTATGATGGCTCACCACTATGGTGTGCACTTGCTGCTCTGCACTTATTAGCCTAAGTCAGTTTTTGTTGGTCGGTGCTTAAAATGTTTTTTTTGTGTGGCTTACGAATGTTGAAAGCTTATTTCTATGCCTTTCGGCTATGTTTATTCAAACTAAGATGATCGAATGCACATGGCACACCATTCTAATTCATTTATTCTATGTTGCTTGAAACTAATTTGACTCTTGCGTGCAGCCTGGGCTTGCCTGCTCTGCCCTGTAACACGCATGTATGATATCAACAAAACTGGAATGTTTGGATAGTTAATTATCGCTGCCTCGTCGATCGTTTGCACCCAGGAGGTTTAAGCAGAATAAACATGATGTCACATGTAAGGTGATTTGGTAATGTTGGAAACGGCCCTTTTTGCAGGGTTATCGCCAAACTTTTTGCTTCTTCCTCCTTTATTTTTTTCTGACCCGTGGTTGTTGGCAATATGACTCTGGGCACTTTACCACTGCTGATCAGTGCTAAAGTGCATATGCTCTCTGTATAAATTGTTATATTGATTGGTTATCCATGATTGGTATATTTGTTTCACCTGTTAGCCCCTAGTAAAGTGCACTGCGTGTGCCAGGGCTGGTGATTCAAATGCTACTAGTGGGCTGCAGCACTGATTGTGCCACCCACAGGAGTAGCCCTAAAATGATGTCTTGGGCCTGCTTGCAGTGCCTATGTGCAGTCCAGGACTGCCATGTCGACCTGGCCAGTGCACCCACTGACCAGGCCTTATCCTTCCCTTTCTGTACATGTAAGGCATCCCTATGGTGGCCCTAGGTACCCCCCTGGGCTGGGTGCAGTGTATCTGAAAGGTAGGGCATGTACTGAGGTGTGTAACATGCCCTGGTAGTGAATTACAGCCATTTTCGTTTTTCACTGCTGAGAGGCTATCTTGCCCATAGGATAGAATGGGGAAGGCTGTTTACATGCCTATCTTCCCATAAGGGCAAGATAGAAAATCCAAGTTTGGTATCTCTGTGTTCAGAATTTAATTATACATCTTTTTAGCAAGATGGTTTTTAAATTCACTGTGTGAGAATAGCACTTTTTAGAAAGTAGCTATTCTCCTGTTTAACCTTCCTGTGTGCCTGTGTGCTGGTTGGCTGAAGGGTGTCATGTGATGGGCCAGGTGGCTCCAGGAGCCTGGATGAGTCAGCAGCAGGGTGAATAGGGAGATCTGCTTTAGATGGGTGGGAGGAGTAGTCCCTGGGTTTGAATAGGGCTGTCCCTGCCAAACACAAAGCTGGCTCCACCCCCTGCTGGCCAGGCTGAGGACTCTGCCTCTGCTGGCACAAAGAAGGCTCCACCTCCTGCTGAGCGTCTAACGACCCTGCCCCTCACTCTGAAAGGAACCAGGTGCTCCAGAGCAGAGCACACCCAGGAACCGGTTTGAGCAGGGGAATCCCCCCACTGGAACAAAGAGAGACAAAGGCTTGGAGGGGTATAAGAAGAGGACCCCAGACACCTAAAACTTTAGATCACTTTGGAACTAAGAAGAAACCTCTGCCAAGGAGAAAGCTGAAAAGAACTGAAGAGGAGAAGACTGCCTGCTTGCTGTTTTGCTTTGCTGCCACGGAGAGGGGAAGGACTTTGCTGTGTCCCCTTCTTTTGATTCTGATCTCCAAGGGCCTGAGAAGAGCTGGCTCCCTGTTAAGAAGTCCCAGGAACAAAAGGACTTCACCACCAGCTCCCCTGGAACTCTGCTGAAGGAGTTCTGACCTGCCTTGGAGTGCTTGCCCAGTCTTGGGGCCTCAGGAGGTCGTTTTGCTGTGTTTGGGAGCTGGGAAGCAGAAGCGTGAAAAAGAACAACTGGTACCCAACGCATCATCCGATTGCGTGTCGCAAGAACGAGAGTGCGTGGAAAATTTCATCGCGGCACCATCGCAACACGCAGGGTCCCCGCATCGCCGAGTGCGTCGAGCATCGTCCCGAAGCGTGAAGATTCCGGACATTGCGAGGGTCGTCGCAGAACCAGTTTGCGAGCCGCACCACTGCCGGTGCGTGAAAGTCTCCAGTCATCGTGTGCGTCGACGCAGAGTCCCGTTCCGTGGCGCATCGAGAGTTGCGGTGCCGGAAGTCAACGCTGCGCCGCGCATCGTGCCACATCGAAGCGTGTCGCATCGAACCTGTGCGTGAAGCTTCCCCCTAAGAAACCTAGGCAATGAAAGCCAAAGTCATCGCATCCTCCCCCTACAGATCGGAGCCGGCGCATCCACCTCTGCTGCATGAAGCAGGGCTGCTGCAAAGCCTCCCCAGGATCTCAGGAGTATAGCATCGCCTTTGCCATCTTCCTTGTTATAGCTTTTGGGAACCTTATCGCAACTACAGGTACTGTTGGGCACGAAAGTGTCGCATTTTGTGCATTGAGAGTCGCATTGTGCAAGACACTGACTTTTACATCCTGGAGTACTTTCTGCAAACTCTTGAACTATCTTTAAAGTAACCTTTTGAAGTATATGTTGGTTTGTCTGTAATATTTGGTCTTGTGAAGTTTTTAGTAAAGATACCTTATTTTTTCTAAAACTGGTGTGGAGTAAATCTGTGGTGTTTTCACTGTGTTACTGTGAGTGTTGGTACAAATACTTTACACATTGCCTTTGATAGCCTAGACTGCTCAGGCCAAGCTACCTAGAGGGTGAGCAGGGGTTATCTTAACAGTGTATCCCCCTTTCCCTGACTAGAAGCAAGGGTCCCTACTTGGACAGTGGTACCTACCCTGCCAACTAGAGACCCCCAGATCTAACATTGGTGGCAGCGGTGGGATTGAACTTGTATTTGTACTTGACCCACAGTAATTGGTGTACATCACTAGTTTAAGTGCAGACCAATAGACAACCACATGCTGTATGTTTGATTCTATTTTGGAGTAACTCTTCAAGAGCATCATGTCTCAGGTGGCAACAAGTGAGAGGGCAGAATTGGAGTTTTCCATGGAGGATCTGTATTCGTACAAGGTTGAGGAGCTCAAGCAATTCTGCAAAGACCTTGGTTGCCCTGTGAAAAGCGGATCTAGAAGGGATGTGCTACAAACAGTCTTGAAGGCCTGGTGGGAGGCCCAAGAAGAGGATGATGCAGATGAAGAGGATGGTTTTGTTTCCCAAGCTCTGCCCGTGGTCGGACCAGTCTCAAGGGCTGGCAGCTCCCATTCCAGTAGGAGTCTCACTCCAGAGGAGTTGGAGGAGAATCAAAGGGCTAGAGATCATGAGTTAGAAGTCATGAGGCTTGAGTTGAAGCTGATGGAAATAGAAACCCAAAACAAAATAGAAGAGAGCAAGAAGATGTATGCCTTGGAAGAATTGAAATTGACCTTGGCACATGAATTAAGAATGAGGGAGCTTGATATGGAGCTCGAGAGGCTTGAGGCCATGAGTGTCTCAGCTGAAGAAGAAAGGTTAGCTCAGGAAGTGAGCTTTGCTGAGTTGGAGGTGGAGTCCAGCTCAGATGGTGGCAGCAAGATTGTAGTTTCTAGTGCGGAGAGAAAGGTACAAACACCCAGAGATGTGGCGCCTTACTTGAGGGAGGGGGTTGACATACACCAGGGGGTTCAGGTTTATGATGTAGTTCCAGTGGAGTGCAGTGTCCCTGAAGTGGATTGGGGAACTGGCACAGGGGACCATATTCCTAGTGGTGGGAGGGACACTCTACTGACCCTAGATGAGAGGTACAGGGAGAGGGGTTCCCCCATGGTAGAAACCTTGGTGTGTGAGTGTGAAGACCGCCCAGAAGAGTGTGAGTTGTGTGACAGAGACAGTCAGGTACTGTCTTGCCAATCTCAGGAGAGTGGTGTGGGGTACTTGTGTGAGGCACTGGAGGGTGAGGCAAACGGTAGCTTGGTTAACAACTGTGGGGGGCGGTGTGATTCATTTGTTGGAGAGCATATTTTAAGTCCCTGTTTTCCAGAGCTGTGCCAACACCCGGTGGAGTGTGAGTTCTCTGGTTCAAGAGAGCTTGCGTTGGAGGCAGACCTTTGGTTGGATGCCAAAAGGTCTGGAGAGGCATTGGGGAGTGATCCCAAAAGGAGTGGCCCAGATATCTTCCAGACCTGTGAGGTGGAAGAGGTTCAGTGTAGCCCGGTTAGGTCCCAGTGTAGTGGGAGGGGTGTAGGGGCTCACGTCCTGTCTCAGTGGAGAAGGGGTGAGTGTGGGACTGTGGGTCCCAAGGTGCCCGAAACCCAGTCTCAGGGCCTGGAGGGTTTCTTAAGGGAACACCAAGTTGGGGGCCTAGACGGTGCTAGTAGGCCATTTGAGGAGGATCTCCTAGTGTCAGGAGAACCTGGAGCCTCTGTAAACAGAGCTCCAGTGGTTCTGGTGTCTGGCGGTACCGCTCCAGTTGGGAGGGTGCAGAAGTCCAGACTGAGGGGTGAGAGGGGGATGTGTTCCCCAGTGGGAGAACCAGTGTGTCAGGGACAAGCCAGAAGGGCTGAGTCCCCTAGGAGTGACCATGGTGACACCACTTCTGTCCTGGGGGATCTTCGCGCACTGTCAGGTGGACAGGGGCCGGGAGATCTGCGCCAGGCAGACTGTCACGAGACACATGAGTCATGTGTCACCCTCGGGGAGATACTGTGTGAGTCCCCAGAAGTCCTGGCATGCCAGGCAGGTGTGCAACCGCAGGGTTTAGTCCCTGGGATGGGAGGCCAGGTTCAGGATCTGCCTGACCTGGGGGGAAGGACATCTGTAAGCTGTGTCCTGACCGGTTTGGCTTCCAGGGGTACCCCTCCAGTGGGGAGGGTGCAGCTCTCTGGAAGGGGGTGCAGAGGGAGAGAGTCCTCGCCTCTGACCCCGGTGCAACCTGAGGGTTTAGACCCTAGGTTGGGAGACCAGTTGCTGGAGAGAGGTCCTGAACTGGAGGGAGGGACATCTGTAAGCAGTGTCTCTACCAGTTTGTCTTTGAGGTGTACCGCTCCGAGTAGGAGGGTGCAGAATTCTGGAAGAGGGTGCAGAGGGAGGGAGTCCTCGCCTCTGACCCCGGTTTACCTGGAGGGTTTAGACCCTAGGTGGGAGGGCCAGGTCCGGGGTGTCCCCCCTGACCTGGAATCCCAGTTGCAGGATAGAACCCCTGAACTGGTGGGTGAATGGTGCAGGACACCTGCCACAGGTGCCCTGACTATTCTAGAAGGGGGTACCGCTCCAGGTGGGAGGGTACAAAGCCCCAAGGAAGAGGAGGACTGGGTATGGAAAAGCCTACCCCAGCCTCCTGTCCAGCCACCGGATACAGGCCCGGAGCTGGTTGGTCAGTGCCAGGTTGTCAGACCCGACCTGACAGGGAAGGGAGTGGACAAAGGGTGCCAAGCACCTGGGGCTACCGCCCCCCACCCTCTGACGCCACAGGGGTTTGAGGGCACTGAGAGGAATAAGTCCTGGGTCTCATCCCTGACCACTGTCAGTGGTCACTGTGGCTTGCTGTCTGTCTGTTGGGACACATCTGTGAGCAAGTTAAGGCTAGGTGCTGCACAGGTGGTGTCCACAGGTGAGGAGAAGGGTTCCACATGGGTTGGCGTGGTGGACCCTGAGAGTATGGATGGAGAGATCCAACCGGGTTCAGGAAGGCATAGAACAGGAATAGTGCCCTGCTGTTTGGGCCAGTTTCCGTGTTCTATCGCCCTAAGCAGGGAATCCCATCGAGGTATCGTTTGGTCTACCCTGGCTTTAGGCTGGAAGGGGGTTGTGTTGGAAACGGCCCTTTTTGCAGGGTTATCGCCAAACTTTTTGCTTCTTCCTCCTTTATTTTTTTCTGACCCGTGGTTGTTGGCAATATGACTCTGGGCACTTTACCACTGCTGATCAGTGCTAAAGTGCATATGCTCTCTGTATAAATTGTTATATTGATTGGTTATCCATGATTGGTATATTTGTTTCACCTGTTAGCCCCTAGTAAAGTGCACTGCGTGTGCCAGGGCTGGTGATTCAAATGCTACTAGTGGGCTGCAGCACTGATTGTGCCACCCACAGGAGTAGCCCTAAAATGATGTCTTGGGCCTGCTTGCAGTGCCTATGTGCAGTCCAGGACTGCCATGTCGACCTGGCCAGTGCACCCACTGACCAGGCCTTATCCTTCCCTTTCTGTACATGTAAGGCATCCCTATGGTGGCCCTAGGTACCCCCCTGGGCTGGGTGCAGTGTATCTGAAAGGTAGGGCATGTACTGAGGTGTGTAACATGCCCTGGTAGTGAATTACAGCCATTTTCGTTTTTCACTGCTGAGAGGCTATCTTGCCCATAGGATAGAATGGGGAAGGCTGTTTACATGCCTATCTTCCCATAAGGGCAAGATAGAAAATCCAAGTTTGGTATCTCTGTGTTCAGAATTTAATTATACATCTTTTTAGCAAGATGGTTTTTAAATTCACTGTGTGAGAATAGCACTTTTTAGAAAGTAGCTATTCTCCTGTTTAACCTTCCTGTGTGCCTGTGTGCTGGTTGGCTGAAGGGTGTCATGTGATGGGCCAGGTGGCTCCAGGAGCCTGGATGAGTCAGCAGCAGGGTGAATAGGGAGATCTGCTTTAGATGGGTGGGAGGAGTAGTCCCTGGGTTTGAATAGGGCTGTCCCTGCCAAACACAAAGCTGGCTCCACCCCCTGCTGGCCAGGCTGAGGACTCTGCCTCTGCTGGCACAAAGAAGGCTCCACCTCCTGCTGAGCGTCTAACGACCCTGCCCCTCACTCTGAAAGGAACCAGGTGCTCCAGAGCAGAGCACACCCAGGAACCGGTTTGAGCAGGGGAATCCCCCCACTGGAACAAAGAGAGACAAAGGCTTGGAGGGGTATAAGAAGAGGACCCCAGACACCTAAAACTTTAGATCACTTTGGAACTAAGAAGAAACCTCTGCCAAGGAGAAAGCTGAAAAGAACTGAAGAGGAGAAGACTGCCTGCTTGCTGTTTTGCTTTGCTGCCACGGAGAGGGGAAGGACTTTGCTGTGTCCCCTTCTTTTGATTCTGATCTCCAAGGGCCTGAGAAGAGCTGGCTCCCTGTTAAGAAGTCCCAGGAACAAAAGGACTTCACCACCAGCTCCCCTGGAACTCTGCTGAAGGAGTTCTGACCTGCCTTGGAGTGCTTGCCCAGTCTTGGGGCCTCAGGAGGTCGTTTTGCTGTGTTTGGGAGCTGGGAAGCAGAAGCGTGAAAAAGAACAACTGGTACCCAACGCATCATCCGATTGCGTGTCGCAAGAACGAGAGTGCGTGGAAAATTTCATCGCGGCACCATCGCAACACGCAGGGTCCCCGCATCGCCGAGTGCGTCGAGCATCGTCCCGAAGCGTGAAGATTCCGGACATTGCGAGGGTCGTCGCAGAACCAGTTTGCGAGCCGCACCACTGCCGGTGCGTGAAAGTCTCCAGTCATCGTGTGCGTCGACGCAGAGTCCCGTTCCGTGGCGCATCGAGAGTTGCGGTGCCGGAAGTCAACGCTGCGCCGCGCATCGTGCCACATCGAAGCGTGTCGCATCGAACCTGTGCGTGAAGCTTCCATCTAAGAAACCTAGGCAACGAAAGCCAAAGTCATCGCATCCTCCCCCTACAGATCGGAGCCGGCGCATCCACCTCTGCTGCATGAAGCAGGGCTGCTGCAAAGCCTCCCCAGGATCTCAGGAGTATAGCATCGCCTTTGCCATCTTCCTTGTTATAGCTTTTGGGAACCTTATCGCAACTACAGGTACTGTTGGGCACGAAAGTGTCGCATTTTGTGCATTGAGAGTCGCATTGTGCAAGACACTGACTTTTACATCCTGGAGTACTTTCTGCAAACTCTTGAACTATCTTTAAAGTAACCTTTTGAAGTATATGTTGGTTTGTCTGTAATATTTGGTCTTGTGAAGTTTTTAGTAAAGATACCTTATTTTTTCTAAAACTGGTGTGGAGTAAATCTGTGGTGTTTTCACTGTGTTACTGTGAGTGTTGGTACAAATACTTTACACATTGCCTTTGATAGCCTAGACTGCTCAGGCCAAGCTACCTAGAGGGTGAGCAGGGGTTATCTTAACAGTGTATCCCCCTTTCCCTGACTAGAAGCAAGGGTCCCTACTTGGACAGTGGTACCTACCCTGCCAACTAGAGACCCCCAGATCTAACAGGTAACATCACGTCCACAAGTGTTAATTCACGTTTAGAGTTATGGACTAACAGACTGTCATTGCAGATCATCATTGCATGTATAAAAATGACTTTTCATCAACAAATGATCAATGCTATGTAGAACATCTAAATTCTTAAAATGTTATGTTGTATATCAAAAAATGTGGAAATCGTAGCTATTAGCAAGTTGTTGGAAGGATGGGCCATAGGATTTGATGGGGCCGGTATTTTTGAACACACGGGTTCTTGAATGTGTAGTTAGAACCCAGGGGTTAATTAGTAGGTGTAGGTAGGTTCACAGAGGGATAGGATGTAGTGATTTATGGGACTTGTCTTTTTCTTGAGAGCACGTGGACCTGAACGGGCAGGTAGAATCATTTGGTTAATCAGCAGGGTAATAGTAGGGTGTGGTCATGCTGAGTGAGCTACAAAGGGGAGAATCACGTGATAGATGCGAATTGAGCACTTTCACGCAGAAGATGTGGAAAGCGGTTGGAGTTAATGCACTGAGAAATGGAGAATGCAGGTACACAAGAAAGCTCAGTTCATTTTGGTTGTGGCTATGTCTGTTATTACCATAGAGTTAGTTTTTAATCAGTTGATTGTGAACACAATGGGTTTGATCTCACGGCCCAAGCACTTAGTCAGGGTGCATGTGAACATGGATGTAGAATATAGAAGGAGGGCACTCTTTGAGAGAGTTTCAAAATATGTTTTTACGGGCACATTTTGGATGAGTTTAAACACTTTCTTGAGAGGGACAATGTAGATCAATGAAAGGGTGTTGTCTAAAATATGGTAGGCGTTTACTCAGAGCGTAATAAGTTTAAAAGTAATTTCGGCGCATGTTGGTCTGAACAAAAAACGAATGGCAATTTTTTACATTTATAGTTACCCCTAAAGAAGGGCTATTGGAGCCCGAAATGCATTGGGCAGAACGTGATAAAACTGCCAAGAATGAACTGTGTATTTCCGCGTGCCCTAGTGAAAGGCCTGGATAGGTATATCTGTTGTACGAGAAGAAATGGGAAAACATATAACCTTACATGTGAATGGAGTGAGCAACGAATGGAAAAAAAACACTGGCTCAAATGGAATAAAACTGTTAAAAATGTACAAGCCTATGGTATCTTTGTGAACATTCACAAATTACGCTGTGCGTCTGGCATAGGAGCATAATCATGTTCCAGTTTTGTTGATTTAGGCTATATTTGGCACATAAGCATATTGTAATGGGCTCACTTTTAGCCTTTTTAATTTTTAATACATTAAGGATGCGAACACGGGTCTGCAATGCCGGGAGAATGTTGAATACTTTTGTCCTTTTGCTGTGACAGGAGATAGCTACACTATAAAAGAGCACATTAGCATAGCAGTTTAGATCGCTATCGGGGCTAACACTGGCATATGTGATTTCTTGGCATGTAAACATTGTGTGACCATTGTCTCTGCAAGTGTGTCCTTTCATTTAATTTACCCTTAATTCAATTACTAGATGAATGAACACAACAGCTGACACTGATTGACACAAGCATACATGCTTGTTGATTAAAGTGTCCAAACGCAAAATGAGCAATAGTATGATGCGCAAACCATTGTCCGTCTCCTATATTAAATCCGCTGATGGAAAAATGCCACCCCTAACCCACTACACTGTATGTACTTGGCTTATTATAGGATGGAAAGGGTTAACTGTTTTGAAGAAATAATTATCATTTAGGAGCTAAATTGAAAGAGTCATAAATGACTTTCATTCCACTACTGCTGCCTCTCAAGGACTAAGGAGTCATTCATGCTGTGCAAAGAATTCGGTGCACACTTGTTAAAATGTAGAATGTTTAGGATACACTACACAGACAGACCTGTGCAAACATGCCTGAAGTAGACAAATTGTAAAGGGAAGCTGTAATTTAAAAATATGAAATTGTTTCTATCTTCACATGGCGTTAGTTAATTTGTGATGTATTTTTCTATTCTCAAGTCAATGTGAGTGGTTGAATTAATGAGTTTCTAAGTAAACATGTTGTCAGCGCCTGCTGTAGCGCTCCTTGCACCTGATGCAAAAATCACTTTTGGCAGTGCATGCACCAAGCTCGAGGAGGTGGGAGGGAGCCCCATGTTCAAATGAAAGAACTAGGCCTAAGAACTAACAATGGCATGGGCTTTCACAGTGCATGCACAAATGGGAGGCCCCTAAGCTTGCCACTCAGTGATATGATGTCCTAAATCGCTATTGTGTGTCTTGGACAGCACAGCTGAGCATTGATGAGACAGGCCAAGAATGATACAGCCTTGTCACCCCTCAACTATACATAATTAATTACACAATATTTAATAAAGCAGTGGTGTACTCTTTTCTTGCTCTTCCCCACTATCTGCTTTTCTTCCTCCCCTTCACCCTTCTCTCCATTCTTCTTTCACTTTCTGCCCTACGACCACATTTCCTCTTAATCGCTACCTCCTCTCATTAATCGTTTATTTTTCACCTTCTCATTTTTCCCTTCCACTTTCTTTTCACTCACTCCCCGCTGTATGTTCTTGCACTCCCTATCTCTGCTTTCCTCACTTCTCTTCACATTCATTTTCTACCGTATCTATCTTTGCCTTCAGACCTCTCCTCCTTCCTCACTCTCCCTTTTTTTTAAAATAAAAACTCACTCTCCCTTTTTATATTTTTCCTTCTTGCGCATTTCTTTATATCCACTCCAGGAATCCGTGTTTGTTCTCAGGATCATAAATTTAAATCTTGGTGTGGCAACTCAGTCTTTCATATATCAGAGGTTGATAAAATGTGTGCCAGTGAGCTTGATAACATTTTAAATTCAGTGTTAAGGCCCCCTTTGGTGAATATGTGCTTTACAAACAAACATGGTATGTTAAGGACACAAATGTATTTCAATCTTTTATTTTTCAATTTCTATGCAATATTACACCAACATTATTCTCTATGTCCCTCCTTGAACCAGTACCTCTCATACTCGTATTCATTCCCCTGACCTCCTTTCTTTCCTTAGTCCCATCTTCTTTTCCCTTTTTCTCTTCCTCAGCACCTCCAGCCATGCCTCCTTTCCCCTCTTGCTTCTTGCTTCCTTACACCCTCATTCCATTCTTGATTCCTTACACCCTATTCCATTCTTGCTTCCTTACACCCTCATTGATTCCCCATACTTCCACCCTAGGTGCATTTAATCCTTCTTCCTCCATTCTTCCTTACTTTTTTCCTGCTCCTTCCTTCACCTCTTCTTTACTTTCTTTCTTTCTTATCATCAACCATTCTTTATGCTTATCTTGCTCCTTTCCTTTCTTCTTTCTTTTCATTCATCACAAATCATTCACTTCCTTTCTCCCTCTATTCCTTCATTTATTCCTTTCACATTCTTTTGTTATTCCCTCCTTCTTTCATCCATTGCTCAAATATATAATCACTCCAATATTCCCCTTCCTGCCTGCATTTGTTGCTGCCTTCTTTAATGTATTTCTTCCTTCACCCCTTCCTTTCTTTTAAACAGCATAGTACAAGCACATTCTCTTTAATTTGTAAAGCTACCTCAAAGTCCTGTAATGACCATTCCTGAAACTGCATTTTGAGATTTACACACATTCTCCAATTTGAGTTCACTTTCAAGTTGTTATAGGCTTCCCATATGTTACATTATGTTACTATATATTGATTTGTAGAAAAACTAATCACCCAAGAGGGTATCCAAGCACTTGGACAGGTGTGTAGGTGGGAGGTCCCCGAGGTGCTTATGTGAAGAGCCAGGTCTTCAGCTTCATGAGAAACTCAAGCTGTAAGGAGGTGGCTATGATGTGTTGAGGCATGTGGGTGGAACCAATAAATGACGTGGGTGGGGCATCTGGAGGAAGTGGGTGGAACCAGTAAAGTGGGTGTGACCTCCTAAAAAATGTGAGCACCTGCACTTAATATTTTACAAATTAAGCACTGGTGAGAGCCCCTTGTTAAGTCCTCCTCCTAGAGGCATAGAAGGTGAACCAGATGGGTGTCTATGTGTTCCCTAATAGCTTTGAATAGCCATGAAATGAGGTGTCAACCTCCCGCATGGGGTATAGAGTATGTATCATCACTTAGGTAGGCAGTGCTTCATACTGTGCTGCCCATAGTGTTTGGAGCACCACCAGTAATTGTCTGTGTGCTAGTAACTGTACTGGGGGATATTGTAGTCCTGATGAATTTGCTCAAATGTAAGGATCTGGGCATGTTGGAAGAGGTCTCCCACCGTTTCTAAGGAATGAGCATGCCATTCCAAAATCTGGTCAGCCGTAAGCGGACCTGAGGGTCCCCGTAGGCCCTGGAGGGGAAATTTGGGGGAATATTGGGTGATTTTGCTTGTGAGCTGGAAAACCCTAGTTGGACATTTTCGAATAATCTACCCTTGTAGGGACCAAGAGCGATGTATCTTGATGGTAGGGTGTAGGAGCTGGTGTATTCTATAGGAGGGAAGAGGACCGTCTCCTGTGCTTGTGTCATAGAGGTTTGTTCCTGCCAGCCACTGGGATATCCACTAGAGCTGTGCCACTAGACAGTAGGTTTCGAAGAATGGGGCTCAAGGCCTCCCTGACCCACCAGCAGTTGAAATTTTTGAAGGGCTACACTTCGCCTCCCACCATGTGACTAATGGGTACGCTAACAATTGCGGGAAAAGCAACGATTGGGAAGCACCAGCACATTTACAAAATAATATGGGAGGCGGGGGAGAATAATCATTTTAGAAAGTGCTATCCTGCCTGTGAGTTCGAGGGGGAGCCACTTCCAGAAATGGGTTTGGGATCTAAGGGCTATCTAGGCACGTTTCAGGCTGCCTTCAAACAGGTCTTTTTGGGAGTGATGTAGACAAACCCCTAGATAACGGACCGCAGCTGTCCTCCAGGCAAGCGGAGTATCGCTCATTGGTATTACCTGTGGGGGGCATTGTTGGAAAACCGAAAGGCACATGACTTCCCTCAGTTCACACAGAAGTCCACTGTGTCCTCAAAGTAGTCAATATTGAAGCTGAGGCAACTCGGATGTATAATAACAAATCATCTGCACAGAGTGACACAGCATGTGTGGTTCCATCTAGGGGGGATCCCCCACTGCCGGTCCTCCAATCAAATGCGATGGGCCAGGGACTCCATGACAATTGTGAATTAGATAGGGGAGAAAGGGCAGCCCTGACATGTACCATGGCCTATTGGAAAGGCGGATGAAATCAAGCGACCAATGCATGCCCTAAGTGACAGGTTTGTGCACAACAGCTTTGTATAGGTCAGCAGACATTGGCCCAGACCTGCTGTCCATAAACCCTCGAAGAGGTACTCCCAAGATAAAGACTCAAAGGCCTTCTCGAGGTTCAGAATGAGGCATGCTGCCGGCAGGCACTGCAGTGAGGCCTGATCCATCACATGGAAAAGTCATCTAATATTATTTATTATTATATTATCAGACGTTGTGTCCTGGTACAAATCTATTTTGATTAGGGTGGATGAGGACATGAAGTACTCTCAAGTACCGATCCACTAGGACTTTGCTAAGTATTTTTGGGTTTTTGAACGGATTTCGTATATCCATGGATGCTGAATACAAGTTTACCGCTTGATGGAACGTATTATGGCTCCACAACAAGGGTGAATGCAGAGGACTAGGAATGGATACAAGACATGCACGACTGGGTGTGGAGATTTAAACGCGAATCTTACATTAAGTACTTTGGATATTGGACAATGTATTTTTGAAACTCACACCATCAGAGACAAATAGGGTGTGAAATATATCGCCAGTGAGCCTTGAGGAAGCCCTGATAGGGAGAAACGCGCGTCGGCTGTGGAACACTATGTTATATAAAGGAATAAAATCTGATTGATCTACACTACGTGATCCTCATTGATTGGGAACTCTGTAATACAAGAACATTTATTGAAGAAGAGTGCAGATTGCACGGATGATGAGAGTAACTCACACATGATGTGCTCTGGTGTTTTTTTGTTAAAGTATTTTTGGGAGGAAGGCTGCAAGCACGCCAGCAGTATGGGCTTGATTGTATACCTTGAATAAATGTGGGGCAAGGCGGACTGAGAACTGATCACAATATTCAATTGGAAGCACGTCTAATTCTGGATCTTATTGTGAGCTAGATCACCATGCATTTCTTTCTTTATCCCAGCCACAGTGATTAATTTGTCTAACTTCTCTCATAACAAAGCATTGATGGAGGGCTGGGGGAGTGGGGTTAAGAAACATCTAATTGTGCCAAGGGGTGGGGCGAGAGGTATTCTGTATAGCTCACAATAGTATGAGCTAAATGCTTGTAGTATAGCAGATTGGGAAGAATGATGTCTGAGGTTGAGGAACTGCGTGCTTCCTGTCAGACCAACCATGTCAGTAGGTGACCGGGTTTGTGTCCCATAGCATGTATGTGGGGTCTCTATTCTGTGAAATGATAACAAGAGAGGCATTCTACTAAGGCGACTTGTTATTTCTTGGCGACCATCAGTGTGTGGTATGTGATGTCATCAAGGAGGGGGAAGTTATCAAATGCAGTCACTGCCTCATTCACATTCTGGAGGCTTCTGGTTAATTCCCTGGGAACCCCAGCTATTTTTTTTAAAGCAGAAGCCCCTAGTGACCACTTTGAAAGAATCCCATTCAACAGAACAGCTGTTGGCTGGGTCAAGATTTTCCTCAAAGTACTCGGCTATGTGGGTTTAATGTGTATCACAAAATAATGGGTCGTCTAGTGTATCTTTGGATAACATCCAGATAGGAACCGGTGAGTGAGGAGTACCCCACTGAATGTCTACTGTATGTGCAGCATGGTCTGATATCACACAACTCAGGCAGTATAAATGGAGAAGTCATGGAACTAGGTCCTGGGAACACATAAAATGGTCTAAATGGATGAAACAATTGTGCAGGACTGAGGAATGAGAGTAAAGGCATAGGTGTTGGTAAGGGGCTCTCTGTGCATCAAGAAGGGACTATTGTTGAGCCCATCCAGACAACTGCTTGGATTTTTGGCAAGCTGAGGCATGAAGGAGTGGGGGGTGGGGACGATCAAGAGAGACATCCAGTGCGTTGTTATAATCACCACCCAGTATCCATGTAATTTCTATCCTGTGGGTCAGGACTCCTGATAGAGTCGTCCATAATGTCTGTGTTTATTGCAGAAATACAACCTAGGAGGACAGGCTCACCTTCTAACTGGTCCTCAACAAATACAGATCTGTCCTCCTTATCAATTACTATGTTTTTGGTTTGAAAGGGGGTATCCAGGCGTATCCAGAGCAGCACGTCCTGGTTGAATACGAAATATGTTGTGCCATGGACCATACCTCTCCAGTGCCTGATAAGGCACTGGAGCTCATCACTAGTGAGATGTGTTTCCTATAGGAAACGAATGTGCGCTTACTGTCTTTTGATATAAGCATATGCTGAGCAGTGGCAGCATGTTGAGTGCATCCCCTGCACATTTAGTTTGAGAAATCGGATGGTGCATTTAGTGGCCATAAGGAAATGGCAGATGTTTGTGGCAAGGGCTAGGGATGTTGTAGTTGGATACCCTTTCCATTTATCCATTCCGGTCCTCAAGAGGGGGGATCATGTGTCGCTCATGCAATGGGAGAAAAAGAAACAGGTAGCAAACAACAAAACCGAAACCAGAGCCTGCAGCTGAGTGCCTCACGCCTAAACCATTGCTGTATGAGCCAGTACATGAAACAATGGTTATGGCGGCGTACCACTAAAGTTGGAGAAGTAGCGGAAAAAAGGCTACAGAAGTTCAATCCAAGTCATGTTGTGGGTAGGCAAAGAGTCTGTGATGCCAGGGGCCCCAGGGAAGCCAGGGGCTGTTATCAATTACGTGAGGGGGTGCTTTTAGAGTGCATCATCCGCTGTGGTGACAGTAGCCTCTCATACTATAGATTGTCCCAGACAATGTAATCCTCACTCACGGTATCACTGGAGTCAGTATGCGGGGTCAGCAAGGCTTGTTGGAGGGTAAATGTTTATTCAATTATGGATTGTTGACTTTTGCGAAGTGCATGTGGTGAGGGAACTCTGGGAGCACTCCCAGGCCTATTTCGAGGTTTGTTTCTCTGGCCTCTTTGCTTGCCGGGTTGATATTATCTGTAGGAGGGAGATGGCTGCCCTCAAAGTGGGGTTCGACCCAGTCCTGGGCCCAGTTCGGTTCAGTGAAGAAGTGGGCCAACCATCAGGCGAGTCCTCCTGTGCCCTCTGGGAGTCCCACCACTCAGATGTTATCCCACCAGGCCCTCCCCTCAGCATCATTCATACTTAATTCCAGTCTTTTAATTCATTGTCAGAGATCCCTTGAAGACTTATCTTGATCTGCCAACTGTGGTGTTATCTCTGAGATGCGATGTTCAGCATCAGTGATGCTAGAGGCCAATTTTCCTTGGTCTTCGCAGAGGAGTCCGAATTCCACTCGGATTTCCTCTAAACAGGACTCGACAGATGCACGTGAGGTCTCGATGACATGTAATATACTGTCTACTTTGTCTTGGGGTTGTGGAGGTACCAAGTCACCATGTTCCAGTCGATCCAATGTTCAAGGTGCTGGTGAGAGGGGGTGGGATTGGCTCCAGCTTGCCTTTTATCTGCCCATAGTGTCCAATATATGGTGCTACTCAGGGCTGTTGATGGGTGTCAGGTTGCATACACACTCGTGGATACATATTTCCCCATGTGCTTGCTGCATGAAGTAAAGAAACAGTTGTGGCCTCTGCCAAAGCCTTTGTAGGTGGGTCATGGTGGGAGGAATCAGCAGCTCAGGATCTCAAGGCCGATGCTAGTGCTCACGCGCCGGTTGCACCCCAAATCAAGTAGGACTCACCACCTCCTGCAGAGGGGATGGTGCCGGCTCCCAAGTTACATGAGCCAATGGGCTATTAAGCAGTTAAAGGGCCTCAATGTGTGGTAGAGGCAGACACACCTGTCCAGAAGGCCTTAGGTAATGTGCCTGACAGAGCTGCTATGGTATTAAGCAGTTGGAGGATTTTTATGGGTGATTCAGGCAGGTATACCTGCCTAGAAAGCCTCAGATAACGTGCTTGAAGAGGTAGGGATGGGCACCGGTAAGCGTGGAAGCCCTAAAACCAGGCCTGTGCCCCGATCAGACTAGGAGGCAGATGGCGGCAAGCTGATGGATAGACAGTGTCCAGAATGAAACCGCCCGTCTAATTAATGTAGCTTCAATTGGTCGGGGCATTATCCCGCATGCCGCACTTCTTGGTTAATTGAAAAAGAAGGCTTCAGCATGTCAAGATCCTAAGCCACTCTGCCAAGAAAGGATGCCATGCGCAGTAAAAATGATCATTGTAGGTTAGGATGACCGAGTGACTTTCATCCCCAATGCCCCAGTTGAACAATTTTATTTTTGTAGGGCTGCAAAAGTGGTAGTAGTGAATAACGGGGTGGACCTGTTCATAAATCCAGGTAAAGCAGCCGAACTATCAAGCTGCCAGCAGTGGGCACCTAGTGTCTTTGTAATCTGCCAGCTTCAAGTACAGCACCAGCAATGGGCTCTTCAAGGGCAGTTGTTGGACTACCTCATGTCGCCTCCGCTTTGGCCCTAGCTGGGACCACAGCGATGTGGATAAAGTGGGTTAAAAGGGCACTTTTTCCAGGTGTTAGTGAGGGAATCTGAGAAGGAGGTCAGGGGGGAGTCAGAGGGCATCAAAAAAGATTGTTGCACTAAGCACCACCAGAGCTAAAGCTAACCCTGTACAAGAGCATGTAAAGCTAGAGAAGCACCAAATCCTTACGCCTCACGAGGTGAGGCATAATGAGGAGAATTTCTTTATTCCTCCTCATTATTTACTCATGCTATGTGTGCTGCATCTTGCAGCACAAATAGAGGGAGGAAAACTCCCCTTGAATTGTTTCTGTGCAGGAAGGTGCCCCTTCCTGCACAAAAACAATCCTACCAACAACACAGAAACCCTTGCACCAAGGTGCAAGGGTGCCTGCATTGGACCTAGGCAGCCAAAACAGCACCAGCACAGAAAAAAGGACAGGAATGCACCGTAGTGCTTAAATACGGTGCATTCCTGCCCTTTCACTTTGGCATGAAGCAGCACAGCAAGATGGCTTGATGATCCATCTTATGCCAAATCCCCATAAATGAGGGCCCAGGTATATGCCCTACTGAGCTGCTTCCCAAACTATATCAATCAATTAGGATTTGTAGAGTTGGGCTGCTTCACTTGTGAAGGTCTTGAGGCATCGACAGATAATTCTGCCTGTTCTCCTATTGGTTGAACATCCATGTCTTAAGGTCCTTCTTGAATGGGTGGAGTAAAGGTGAGGCTCTGAGGTGCAGGGGTAGGTTATTCCAGGTCTTGGCCGCCAGATGGGAGAAGGAGTGGCCTGTGCTGTTTGTCCCCAAGATGCAACAGGTGGCAGCTAGGGTGAGGGATCTGGACTTGAGTTTCCTAGGGGGCTGGTGAAAGGTCACACGTTGGTTAAGGTACGCAGGTCCTTCGTTGTGTAATGCCTTGCATGCGTGGCTGAGTAGCTTATACTGTCATCTCTTCATGACTGGCAGTCAGTGGAGTTTCCTGAGGTGAGGGGTTATGCACATCCATCTGGGGAGGTCGAGGATGGGCCTGGCAGTTGTGTTCTGGATTGTCTGAAGCTTCTTCATGAGTTGGGCTGTTATTCCTACATAGAGGGAGTTGCAGTAGTCAAGTCTGCTGGTGACGAGAGCCTGCATGACAGTTCACCTGGTTCTGGATGGGAGCTATCTGGAAACCTTCCTGAGCATAACAAGTATTAGCAAGCAAGCGGTGCAGACAACGCTGACTTGCGACTTCATGGATAGCTCACTGTTGAGGATGATGCCGAGGTTGTGGGCTTGTTTGGTGGGTATCAGTGTTGGCCTCAGCTCCAGAGGCCACCATTCATTGCTCCAGTGTGTGTCCTTGCCTTTCCCGAAGAGTACTTCAGTCTTGTCGGTGTTGTGTTTGATACAGTTGTTGTTCATCTAGTCGGTAAAATTATTATGCATCTTTAGAAGTTGTCTCTGATGGACTATGGATTGTTAGTTAGAAACAGGATGAGTTGGAGGTCGTCAGTGTAGGAGATGATGTTGAGTCCGTGGCTTTTGACGATGTTGGCCAGGGGGGTCATGTATGTGTTGAAGAGGGTTGGGCTGAGGGATGATCCTTGAGGTACCTCCCAGTTGATGTTCTAAGGGAGTGCAGAGTAGGGAGGGAGGATGATTTTCTGCGTTCTTCCTGTGAGGTATGATGCAATCCACTTGAGAACTGCTCCTTGGATTCCGATCTGGTGGAACCATGATAATTAGTGTGTGGTGGGATATGGTGTTGAAAGCTGCTGAGAGGTCAAGGAGGATGAGGCCACTGTTTTACACTGGTCTAGCAAGATTTGGATGTCATCTGTGGCTGCGACTAGAGCTATCTTGGGGCTGTGGTTTGTTTTGAAGCAGGAGGTTGAAGTTCTCCAGATGTCTGGTGAGCTGGATGTTGATTGTGTTCTCGACGACCTCGGCTGAGAAGGGGAGCAAAGATATGTAATGGTAGGCCTCAGTTTTCCTGGGTCTGTGGATGGCTTTTTCAGCAATAGCTTCATGTCAGAGTATTTCCACTGCTGTGGAAAGTGGGCCATGGTGATAGAGGAGTTGAGGACCTTGGTGAGCTCTTTGCTGATGAATTGATTGCTGAGGTTAAAAGCATGGTGGGGGCAGGGGTCTGCAGTGGCTCACAGGGGATGGATCTCTTCATGGTCGCTGTTTCCTTTTCGGTGAGGGAGTTCCACAAGGTGAGATGTTGCGTGTGGGCATCAGTTGGTGTGACAAAATTGATGCTGTCTGCAGCAGGGGGTTGGGTGTGAAGTCTTGGTAAATGGTGTTAATTTTGTTGTGGAAAAAGTCAGCCAGGGCATCACAGAGATCTTGTGAGAGCGTGATGTTATTTTCTGTTGCTGAAGGGGTGGTAAATTCCTTGACTATGTTGAAGAGTTCCTTGTAGTTTTTGGAGCTTTTATTGAAGCAGGTGGCTAGGTAGGTCTTCTTGGTGTTTTTCAGGAGGTGGTGGTAGAGGTTGAGGGCAGCTTTAAAGCTTATTCAGTCCTCAAAGGTCTTACTGGCACGCCATCTCCTTTCAGTCTGTCCGTAGTCACATTTCTAGGTTTTTAGTTCTTCCGTAAACCAGCAGGGGTGTTGTGGTTGGTAGGTTTCCTTGAGGTGACTTTATCTGAGATTGCTGTGATACAGTTTGCAAAGTTGTCCGCTGATTGTTCTGTGTCCTCGGTGGTAGTGGGTAAGTGGGTGTTGAAGGTGAGGGTCCAGCACGGTTCTGATACCTTGGACCAGCTGCACCGTGTTTTGGTGGAGGTGGGGTTGCTGAGGGGTTACAAGATGACGAAATGGATGTGGTGGTGGTCAGTCCAGGTGAGCTCTTCAGTGTGGGTGTATTTAAAACTGTTGCCGACTGAGAAGATAAGGTTGAGCCTCTGTCCTGTGATGTGGATGGGGTCGGTGACCAGTTGCTTGAGTCCGAGGTTGGACCTACTTTCCAAAAGGTTAGCTGTGTTAGTATCGTCAATGCTTTAAATGATGATAGGAGCGATGTAGTCAGGGATGGCGTTGCAGAAGGGAGGGCTGGTCCCTGGTGTCTGTTGGCGAAGATGTATCGGATTGTGTTTTTTTGGATTTGGAAGTTGAGATGCTCCATGAAGGGGGTGGTGTAGTCTTTGGTGGTTTCGCATTTGAGGGTCTCTTTGTAGATTATAGCCATGTCACTGCCGTTTCTATTATTGCAATCTCAGTGCATTATAATTTATCTTGTATCTTGCCGGGGTGGGTGTGGCGATGCTGGGTGCTGATGTGGGGTTAAGCCAGGTCGGTGTGATGAAGACAGAGTCTGGGACGTGGGTAGGGATGGTGTCCCAGATTTCTGTGGTGTTTAAGTGAGGTATTGCCTAGAGTGTGATGCTGCTAAGGTGAGGTGGTGCGGGACTTGGGGATTAGAGGGTGAGTCTAAATTGTGTGTTTTATGCTGTGAAGTGAGCATGCGATGATACGCAGGCAGTTGATCTCTCCGGAGGTGTTGGCGTTGCCTTGCTGCTGGGTGTGCGTGATGTGGTGTGTTTGGCTCATAGACGTGGTGTCAGTTGTTTCCCTTGTGATGCTTTGCAGGAGAAGGGGCCTTTGGTGGTCCTGGGGGAGGCCTGGGTGCAGCTGTTGTTTTGGTGTCCGGTGTCCAGGGTACGCAGTTTGCCTGAAGTGTGGCAAAGGCAGTCTGTAGTGGTGGGAGTCCTGGCACAGAAGAAGTCCATGTGCGGGTACACTGACAAAATATTGACACTCAAAATATCCCCATACAAAAATATCGTGACCAAAATATCGATGTTAAAAATATCTACACCCAATACTTATAACGGTAAGTCAAAAAATATCGGAAAAAAATAATGATGTCATAAATATAGTTGTACAAAATATTGTTTTTTTATTTTATATATATATATATATATATATATATATATAAAATATATATATATATGTGTGTGTATATATATATATATATATATATATATATATATATATTCACTGAAAAAAACATAGGTTTCACACATGTTATAGTTAGCTGGGCATTTCACTCATAAAAAACCAATGAAATTCCCCCGTTATAGTTAGTGCAGGCAACTATAACTCACGCGACCGCAATCCTCTGTTGATGCTAATACTGTATCTTTAGCTATACATATATTACAAATATTTATTTTTCATAAAGACACATATGTCATCAGTGATGTAATATTTGACATCATCAGCAGAGGATTGCGGTCGCGTGAGTTATAGTTGCCTGCACTAACTATAACGGGGGAATTTCATTGGTTTTTTATGAGTGAAATGTCCAGCTAACTATAACATGTGTGAAACCTATGGTTTTTTCAGTGAATTTGCAAGGTTTTTTAAATGCTAATTCCTAACTATAACGTGTGTGAAACCTATGGTTTTTTCAGTGAATTTGTACGGTTTTTTAAATGCAAATTTTTTTGGGAGATTTTTGGTAAACCTATGTATAAAATAATATATGTACTATATCCTGCATTATGGAATGGTTAATTTTTTTTTTAATGCATTTTTTTCCATGCGCGTACGGTAAGCTGACGCTACGTGCTCCGTACGTCATAAGTACGGTGCGCTTACGTGATACGATGCGCGTACGGTAAGCTGACGCTACGCGCTCCGTACTTCATAAGTACAGTGCGCTTACGTGATACGTACGTGACGTACGCGTACACGCATGCGCGTCGCGCAGAAGCAACGTCGCGGTTACGCAGGGGCGTGCAATGCGCATGCGCGAGTGCGTCTTACGTACGCGCTCCGTAAGCGCTCCGTATGCGTCACGTTTGCGCGTGCGTACTTGTTTACGAGCGCGTACCGTAAGCTTACGGAGCGCGCACGGTAGGTCATGTGATCCACAAAGAACACTTTTCATTGGTTGAAACTACTTTCAGTTCCAGAAACTTCCCACACCACACCCATTCCCCTCATTACTGCTTGAGATCCCCTAGGAGAAGGACCTGAATTGACATTGAGATACAATGGCAGAGTAGCAGACCTCTTCTGAGAGTGAGCCTAGCAGCACCATCATCAGACAGAGAAGGAGGAAACAAAAGGATTCTTTTGTGTGGGAGTATTTTACTTTTCCAGAGGGGCAGAAAAAGGTCAATGCTCCATTGGTCACTTGCACACTTTGTGACCGTGTTTTATCTAGAGGAGATCCAAGGAAGAAGTATTCCTTTGGAAATCTCTATGAAGAGACACCTTAGGGATAGACATCCCAGGACCTTTGCTCGACATACTGGGGAAAACTCTTCAGTAAGTCACCTGAGCCCAACCTCAGAAGCTCAGCCGAGTACATCATCGGCAGCTCAGCTGAGCCCTTCCTCTGAGGTGGGAGCATCACATTCTTCTGCTCCTCTGGACATTAACCCTCGATTTGGGAGGGTTGCAATGAGGTGTACAACGTGTTGTGGTCTTATTGTTTTTGGGGAGACCAGTGTTTCCCTTATTAACAATAAGATAGACCAGCACGTTTGTAGACACTCATAATATTCCCGTTCTTTCTTTCCTCCATCCCTGTATTAATCCAATGGCTCTTTTAAGAGCCAGTATAAAAATATATATGCCCGTTGGCTATTGGTCAACCATCACTATCCTCTCATTCTTCAAACACACTCATGTTGCACACTTTACTCTCACCCTCACTGTTGGGTAGGTAGGAAGCACTTCTAATGAAACGAAATAGATAAAAAAATCTGTATTTTAATAATCAATATAAATTCATCACTGCTGTGTTATATAAAACATAATAAATCATACACATAAAGATCATATACAGTTAAAATGATAAAAGCACCACAGACTTTATCACAGTTGTTTCAAAACATATTCCATGCCGTGAAAAGGAGAACAATAATTGACAAACAATGTGTCATACATCTGTCAATTTGGATTTTTGGAGGCAGTGTCAGACATAAAATACTGATCCCTGTCTTTCCCTAACTGTACCAAATTTAACACTTAAAAAACAACAGGCGTCGACGCGTTTCGGTGGTGAAAACTTCACTTAGAACCACCTTCCTCAGGACTCAAGCTATTTTCTCCTTGTAACTATAAGTGTTCAGTTATGATGTAGAGTTCACCTATTAAAGAAACATATTTGTACATTTTAAAATCTAAACCGATAATTTAAAAAAAAAAAATTTTGTTACAACGGTGCATTTACATATGTTACCAATACAGATATATAATTTTTCTACAAGTATTCATTTTTACACTGTGTCTATTAAATAGACTTGTATTTTCAAATATGTAGACTATTTCAAGATCAAAAAGTGCTTAATACCGGTCAACAAACCCAACTATTCATTATTCCAATCTATATGGCTCGTTGCACACACCTTTTCATACTCATTCAACCATTGTCATTACACCCAACTTTTATCATCCACTTCTCCAATCTATATGGCTCGTTGCACACACCTTTTCATACTCATTCAACCATTGTCATTACACCCAACTTTTATCATCCACTTCTACATGGAACTCACCGGTACAATTGTGCTGCGGCAAAGAAGTCTCCAAAAGTGGAGTACTTGTAGATGTCTGGACGGACGTTTGGAAACTTGCAGAGATTGCTAGAATAATAGAAAACTCATATATAGATCTCTATTTCCGAAAATAATTGAGAATCAAAGGGCCCTCCTTACTTGTCCCTATTTGGTGTCACTGGTTTTACTCTTATTACATCATCTAGCCATATTTTTACGGTTCCTTATTAGTGGTTGTGCATTTACATAAATTGCTACAATGAGGAGGTACATCCATTATAATCATTGGTGGGCTATTAAAAAAGACCTCTATAATTTGCACCTCAAGGCAAAGCATTCCCAAGGTGGAAATATAGTGTATTGATTGTATCTAATCCATATGCTCACTATATAGGTATACTTCAATTATTTTCATATTCAGGACCAACGACCCACCTCAATTTTTTCAAGGCACGAAAAAGACGGGGTAGGTTTCAATTCGAATTCAATTAGTTTGCCAGGAATGGTCTCGGTCACTGTAAGATTAAATTAAAGCAATGGTTGTTAATTAATCTCCCTTTTATTTAATATACATCGGTTTTTTATAATGGTTTGCTCAATTCGCGCTCACCTTTCTTTTCTGGAGCTTTATTTATTCCAGATGGATATCGATCCCTCTTTTGTGTTTACTTGTTATTCAGGCAGGGGTGAGCATGTAGTTTGTCATCTCCCTTGATGTTCTGAAAAGCGAGTGAAAACCACTGTGTGAGTCCAAATGTATCTACACCGCTTGTTTGTTACGCTGTCTATTCATCCACTTATTGTTTATTCATTAGTATTTTCTATTAGACCCCCTCTATGTCAATACTGTAGGGTCACCTGAAATGGAGGTAGGCGTATTCGTTACCCCTTGTTGTTTACATTTCCTATTCTAAAAGGATAAACCCATTCGTCCACCTTACTAGATCGACATCATGCTCATTGCAACTACTCGGTGTGTTTACCGCCAACCCTCATTAATAGGGTCAATCTTTTAGTGAATTACCATGAGCCCTCCGTTGTTGGAATTCTTTTTAACAGACTTCTTGCACTTCGCTGCAAAGCGGCGCATGTGGGAACTCGATAAGGATTTAAATGGTTCCGACACAATGTAAGAGATATTTCTACCCCCGTACTATAATGTCACTGCTTGAGCGGACTTATTCCAGCCCATATCGTTAACTAATCCACCCATCGCTTACCGTGTATCGGGGTCGTGTATGTATCCCTCCGTCTTTCGTCTATTCTTCCGCTTTCTGTTTGTGCTTACTACAATTGTTTGTTATATCCGTTAGATCACGTGTGACGTCTAACCTTGCGTGTCTTAATGGAAACTGACGTTTTTTTCCCCTGTCTGATCCGTAGTCGCCATCTCGGAATGGGGTGATAACTATCACTCGGCTAGTTTCATGCTTCTAAGGGCTCAAATTATCCGTTTTAATCCAAGAATTATTCAGATATACCAAAAATAGACCTGTTTTATTCGATTGATGTCGGATTATTGTGATCTAAATAAATACACCCATTTTGTTATAATCTTATTCACTTCGTGGTTGAGGGGTCATCCCTGTTTTTAATACATCCCCTTCTTGATACGTAAAGACCCGATATCGGTTGTGTATAAAACCTGGTTTTGATGTGACTGACAAATGACAACCACTCGGAATCTTTTCGAAAATTGTTCCTATATTATTCCTTACTTTTTGTTCTTTTTATTCCCCCTATATCTCTCACCTTTCATTCTGAGGGTTCGTATGCATGACTCATTTGTTTAGGATTTTTCTGTATATTATTATTGATTCTTTCTCTACACAATCTAAGAGTCTATGTTAATTCCCAATCTAAGTCCGATTCATGTTACAAGTAATGATACTGCACCAAAAGATTAGGCCACTAATGTCATCCAATCCTCTTTCGAATTCAATCCTTTTTGGACGGTATTTAGAGTGAAAATGTACCATTGCTCTCTGTTTTTTCTCTTTGTCTCAATGTTCCCTCCTCTTCTGTTGGTCGTAATTCTCTCTATAATGAACCATTCAAAGTCGGTGTGTTTGTGGTTCATTGAGTTGAAGTGCTCCACAAGGGGGGCATTGGGTTTCTTTATTTTGATTGCTGACCTGTGTTCTAATAGTCTCAGTCTTAATTCCCTCCCTGTTTCGCCAACATACGCTAGTCCGCAAGGGCAGCGTAGGAGATATACCACATTTTTGGTTCTACAGTTATTTAAGTGCTTGGGGACCATTGTGTATCCGTTGTATGTCAAAGATTTGGTGACTATACAGTTAGTGCATATCGAACAATTGCTACATTTATGGTTTCCTAAGGCTACATTTCCCTCAATTGTTCTCTGTGTTCGTTGGTTCTCCTCTCTGTACGTTCTTACCAAGTTTTTACGTATGTTGTCGTTGCGTTTAAACGCAAACAGAGGTTTAGGTAGTTTTTTTTCCTTGCCTTCATTAAGAATACCCCAATTGGAGTTGACTATATTTTTGAGTCTGTTGCTTACATTGGAGAATTGGGTAACAAATACGATTCTATTTTCCGAATTACTTTTCTTTCTCTCTTGGTCCTCTACATTTGGATTTAACATGCTTTCCCGATTATAGAAGCGGGCTCGCTTGAAGGATCTTTTGATCAGTTTTTTGGGGTAGCCCCTGTCATGTAACTTGTTTTTAAGTACAGCGGCATGTTTGTTGAAGTCCTCTAATGTTGAGCAGTTTCTTCTTAGGCGTAGAAACTGCCCAAATGGGATATTATCCCTCTGGCTCTGAGGATGATAGCTCGTGTAATGGAGCAATGTGTTCCTATCAGTAGGTTTGGAGAATAGTTCCATTTCCAAGAGTCCTTCACTGGTCTTGATGGTAATATCTAAAAAGTTGACTGCCCTGTTGTTGTAGTCAGCAGTGAACTTGAGGTTGGTGTCCCCCAGGTTTAACCATTCCAGGAAATCAACCAGGGTGGGTTCATCTCCCTCCCAGATAAAAAAGATGTCGTCAATGAAGCGGCGCCAAAGACGGATGTTCTCAAAAAAGGGCGCCGCTTCATTGAAGATATGTTTCTCCTCAAATTCGCCCACATAGAGGCATGCCAGACTGGGAGCACAGGTGGCTCCCATGCTGGTACCTTTGCATTGTAAAAAAAGATCCTCCTTAAAAAGGAACATATTTCTGGTCAGTACCAGTTCAATACAATTCATAATAAATCCTTTGTTGGCCCCTCGAAGGTCCTCCTCAGTTAAGATCTTCTCAATGACTTTAATGGTATCCCATTGGGGGATATTTGTGAATAGGGCTTCTATGTCGAGGGTCACCATTATCTGATTCCTGGTATCAAAATTGGTGCCCTCGATCATAGAAATGATGTGCGCTGAGTCACGTACATAAGATTTTTGTTTGTGGACTAGTGGTTTTAAGAAAACATCCACATATTGGCTTAAGGGTTCTAATAGTGAACCTATGCAGCTGACTATGGGTCTCATGGGGGGATTCCTTTCATTTTTATGAATTTTAGGCAATCCATAAATAGCTGGGGTAACAGCGTTCTCATTATTCAGAAATTTAAATTCTGCCTCGCAGATCCATTCCTTATTCCTGGCTTCTATTATTAGTGCCTGAACTTCTTCTTTTAAGTCCTTTAATTTTGAATCAGGGATTTGGATATAATGTTCTTTCACTGAAAGGAGTGTTAACATCCTATTTTCATAGTCTATAGTATCGAAGACTACAACTCCCCCACCTTTATCGGCCGGTTTTATGACCAAATTGGAGTTGTTTTTTAACGTTGTCAAAGCTGCTCTATGTTGGTGAGACATATTGTTCACATCAGGGTGTGCTTCTCTTACAGTTTGTTTAATCTTGGATTCTATGACTCGTTCAAATGTGTCTACATTTTTACAGACTTGTGTGATGGCTGGAGTAAAAGTAGATTTCCCTTTCAATCCTGAGACATTTTCAGGTCCATTGTAATCTTTATCCTCAAAAAATCTGTTTAATCTTATTTTGCGGAAAAAGGCTTTAAGATCCTTTTCCAATGTAAATTGGTTCACTTTGGCTGTTGGAGCAAAGGTGAAGCCTCTTTCTAGAACATTTATTTCTATTTCACTAAGATTATATGAGGAAAGGTTCACAATGGGAAATTTTTGGCCTAACGCCAGTATCTCTGATTCCTGGTTTTTAAATATTCCTGGGGTTGGTTCCATTGGTGTTGTCCCCTCCCTGTAACAACCAAAACCCACACCAGAATACAGGGAGGGGACAACACCAATGGAACCAACCCCAGGAATATTTAAAAACCAGGAATCAGAGATACTGGCGTTAGGCCAAAAATTTCCCATTGTGAACCTTTCCTCATATAATCTTAGTGAAATAGAAATAAATGTTCTAGAAAGAGGCTTCACCTTTGCTCCAACAGCCAAAGTGAACCAATTTACATTGGAAAAGGATCTTAAAGCCTTTTTCCGCAAAATAAGATTAAACAGATTTTTTGAGGATAAAGATTACAATGGACCTGAAAATGTCTCAGGATTGAAAGGGAAATCTACTTTTACTCCAGCCATCACACAAGTCTGTAAAAATGTAGACACATTTGAACGAGTCATAGAATCCAAGATTAAACAAACTGTAAGAGAAGCACACCCTGATGTGAACAATATGTCTCACCAACATAGAGCAGCTTTGACAACGTTAAAAAACAACTCCAATTTGGTCATAAAACCGGCCGATAAAGGTGGGGGAGTTGTAGTCTTCGATACTATAGACTATGAAAATAGGATGTTAACACTCCTTTCAGTGAAAGAACATTATATCCAAATCCCTGATTCAAAATTAAAGGACTTAAAAGAAGAAGTTCAGGCACTAATAATAGAAGCCAGGAATAAGGAATGGATCTGCGAGGCAGAATTTAAATTTCTGAATAATGAGAACGCTGTTACCCCAGCTATTTATGGATTGCCTAAAATTCATAAAAATGAAAGGAATCCCCCCATGAGACCCATAGTCAGCTGCATAGGTTCACTATTAGAACCCTTAAGCCAATATGTGGATGTTTTCTTAAAACCACTAGTCCACAAACAAAAATCATATGTACGTGACTCAGCGCACATCATTTCTATGATCGAGGGCACCAATTTTGATACCAGGAATCAGATAATGGTGACCCTCGACATAGAAGCCCTATACACAAATATCCCCCAATGGGATACCATTAAAGTCATTGAGAAGATCTTAACTGAGGAGGACCTTCGAGGGGCCAACAAAGGATTTATTATGAATTGTATTGAACTGGTACTGACCAGAAATATGTTCCTTTTTAAGGAGGATCTTTTTTTACAATGCAAAGGTACCAGCATGGGAGCCACCTGTGCTCCCAGTCTGGCATGCCTCTATGTGGGCGAATTTGAGGAGAAACATATCTTCAATGAAGCGGCGCCCTTTTTTGAGAACATCCGTCTTTGGCGCCGCTTCATTGACGACATCTTTTTTATCTGGGAGGGAGATGAACCCACCCTGGTTGATTTCCTGGAATGGTTAAACCTGGGGGACACCAACCTCAAGTTCACTGCTGACTACAACAACAGGGCAGTCAACTTTTTAGATATTACCATCAAGACCAGTGAAGGACTCTTGGAAGTGGAACTATTCTCCAAACCTACTGATAGGAACACATTGCTCCATTACACGAGCTATCATCCTCAGAGCCAGAGGGATAATATCCCATTTGGGCAGTTTCTACGCCTAAGAAGAAACTGCTCAACATTAGAGGACTTCAACAAACATGCCGCTGTACTTAAAAACAAGTTACATGACAGGGGCTACCCCAAAAAACTGATCAAAAGATCCTTCAAGCGAGCCCGCTTCTATAATCGGGAAAGCATGTTAAATCCAAATGTAGAGGACCAAGAGAGAAAGAAAAGTAATTCGGAAAATAGAATCGTATTTGTTACCCAATTCTCCAATGTAAGCAACAGACTCAAAAATATAGTCAACTCCAATTGGGGTATTCTTAATGAAGGCAAGGAAAAAAAACTACCTAAACCTCTGTTTGCGTTTAAACGCAACGACAACATACGTAAAAACTTGGTAAGAACGTACAGAGAGGAGAACCAACGAACACAGAGAACAATTGAGGGAAATGTAGCCTTAGGAAACCATAAATGTAGCAATTGTTCGATATGCACTAACTGTATAGTCACCAAATCTTTGACATACAACGGATACACAATGGTCCCCAAGCACTTAAATAACTGTAGAACCAAAAATGTGGTATATCTCCTACGCTGCCCTTGCGGACTAGCGTATGTTGGCGAAACAGGGAGGGAATTAAGACTGAGACTATTAGAACACAGGTCAGCAATCAAAATAAAGAAACCCAATGCCCCCCTTGTGGAGCACTTCAACTCAATGAACCACAAACACACCGACTTTGAATGGTTCATTATAGAGAGAATTACGACCAACAGAAGAGGAGGGAACATTGAGACAAAGAGAAAAAACAGAGAGCAATGGTACATTTTCACTCTAAATACCGTCCAAAAAGGATTGAATTCGAAAGAGGATTGGATGACATTAGTGGCCTAATCTTTTGGTGCAGTATCATTACTTGTAACATGAATCGGACTTAGATTGGGAATTAACATAGACTCTTAGATTGTGTAGAGAAAGAATCAATAATAATATACAGAAAAATCCTAAACAAATGAGTCATGCATACGAACCCTCAGAATGAAAGGTGAGAGATATAGGGGGAATAAAAAGAACAAAAAGTAAGGAATAATATAGGAACAATTTTCGAAAAGAATCCGAGTGGTTGTCATTTGTCAGTCACATCAAAACCAGGTTTTATACACAACCGATATCGGGTCTTTACGTATCAAGAAGGGGATGTATTAAAAACAGGGATGACCCCTCAACCACGAAGTGAATAAGATTATAACAAAATGGGTGTATTTATTTAGATCACAATAATCCGACATCAATCGAATAAAACAGGTCTATTTTTGGTATATCTGAATAATTCTTGGATTAAAACGGATAATTTGAGCCCTTAGAAGCATGAAACTAGCCGAGTGATAGTTTTCACCCCATTCCGAGATGGCGACTACGGATCAGACAGGGGAAAAAAACGTCAGTTTCCATTAAGACACGCAAGGTTAGACGTCACACGTGATCTAACGGATATAACAAACAATTGTAGTAAGCACGAACAGAAAGCGGAAGAATAGACGAAAGACGGAGGGATACATACACGACCCCGATACACGGTAAGCGATGGGTGGATTAGTTAACGATATGGGCTGGAATAAGTCCGCTCAAGCAGTGACATTATAGTACGGGGGTAGAAATATCTCTTACATTGTGTCGGAACCATTTAAATCCTTATCGAGTTCCCACATGCGCCGCTTTGCAGCGAAGTGCAAGAAGTCTGTTAAAAAGAATTCCAACAACGGAGGGCTCATGGTAATTCACTAAAAGATTGACCCTATTAATGAGGGTTGGCGGTAAACACACCGAGTAGTTGCAATGAGCATGATGTCGATCTAGTAAGGTGGACGAATGGGTTTATCCTTTTAGAATAGGAAATGTAAACAACAAGGGGTAACGAATACGCCTACCTCCATTTCAGGTGACCCTACAGTATTGACATAGAGGGGGTCTAATAGAAAATACTAATGAATAAACAATAAGTGGATGAATAGACAGCGTAACAAACAAGCGGTGTAGATACATTTGGACTCACACAGTGGTTTTCACTCGCTTTTCAGAACATCAAGGGAGATGACAAACTACATGCTCACCCCTGCCTGAATAACAAGTAAACACAAAAGAGGGATCGATATCCATCTGGAATAAATAAAGCTCCAGAAAAGAAAGGTGAGCGCGAATTGAGCAAACCATTATAAAAAACCGATGTATATTAAATAAAAGGGAGATTAATTAACAACCATTGCTTTAATTTAATCTTACAGTGACCGAGACCATTCCTGGCAAACTAATTGAAATCGAATTGAAACCTACCCCGTCTTTTTCGTGCCTTGAAAAAATTGAGGTGGGTCATTGGTCCTGAATATGAAAATAATTGAAGTATACCTATATAGTGAGCATATGGATTAGATACAATCAATACACTATATTTCCACCTTGGGAATGCTTTGCCTTGAGGTGCAAATTATAGAGGTCTTTTTTAATAGCCCACCAATGATTATAATGGATGTACCTCCTCATTGTAGCAATTTATGTAAATGCACAACCACTAATAAGGAACCGTAAAAATATGGCTAGATGATGTAATAAGAGTAAAACCAGTGACACCAAATAGGGACAAGTAAGGAGGGCCCTTTGATTCTCAATTATTTTCGGAAATAGAGATCTATATATGAGTTTTCTATTATTCTAGCAATCTCTGCAAGTTTCCAAACGTCCGTCCAGACATCTACAAGTACTCCACTTTTGGAGACTTCTTTGCCGCAGCACAATTGTACCGGTGAGTTCCATGTAGAAGTGGATGATAAAAGTTGGGTGTAATGACAATGGTTGAATGAGTATGAAAAGGTGTGTGCAACGAGCCATATAGATTGGAGAAGTGGATGATAAAAGTTGGGTGTAATGACAATGGTTGAATGAGTATGAAAAGGTGTGTGCAACGAGCCATATAGATTGGAATAATGAATAGTTGGGTTTGTTGACCGGTATTAAGCACTTTTTGATCTTGAAATAGTCTACATATTTGAAAATACAAGTCTATTTAATAGACACAGTGTAAAAATTAATACTTGTAGAAAAATTATATATCTGTATTGGTAACATATGTAAATGCACCATTGTAACAAAATTTTTTTTTTTAAATTATCGGTTTAGATTTTAAAATGTACAAATATGTTTCTTTAATAGGTGAACTCTACATCATAACTGAACACTTATGGTTACAAGGAGAAAATAGCTTGAGTCCTGAGGAAGGTGGTTCTAAGTGAAGTTTTCACCACCGAAACGCGTCGACGCCTGTTGTTTTTTAAGTGTTAAATTTGGTACAGTTAGGGAAAGACAGGGATCAGTATTTTATGTCTGACACTGCCTCCAAAAATCCAAATTGACAGATGTATGACACATTGTTTGTCAATTATTGTTCTCCTTTTCACGGCATGGAATATGTTTTGAAACAACTGTGATAAAGTGTGTGGTGCTTTTATCATTTTAACTGTATATGATCTTTATGTGTATGATTTATTATGTTTTATATAACACAGCAGTGATGAATTTATATTGATTATTAAAATACAGATTTTTTTATCTATTTCGTTTCATTAGAAGTGCTTCCTACCTACCCAACAGTGAGGGTGAGAGTAAAGTGTGCAACATGAGTGTGTTTGAAGAATGAGAGGATAGTGATGGTTGACCAATAGCCAACTGGCATATATATTTTTATACTTGTATTTCTGGGTACTCCAGCCTTTGGCTTCAAGAGTCCCCTCTCCTTGGTTTTCAAAGGTCTTTTAAGAGCCAACCTTACCTCACAATTTTTTAAAAAAAAATGTAAGCTTTCGTTTTTGAATTTTTTTTTTTGCCGTGCGCGTACGGTACGCGTAATCGCGGAATAGTTACGCGAAGTTCGCGGAATTTTTCCTCGCGGAATTTCTCCGTTTACGCCGTGCGCGTACGCTACGCGCATTCGGCGATTTTTCGAAAAAAAATTAAAATTAATTTTTGCCCTGGGGGTCCTTCTGGGACCCCCTGACAAAGGCTAGGGGGTCAGGAACTGTCCACCCTGCCCCCTTTTCACGTTCTCCACCTTTTTTTTTCACCCCCTCAGACTGCGAGAGACAAAATGGCGGCCGACACTTCCTGGTTTCGACCGATTCGAATGTTTACTGAGATCTAACAACCAATCAGAATCGCGATCGTGCACCGCGGCGTGCGCGTACGGTAAGCTTACGGTACGCGCTCGGAGCTCGCCCATAGATATATATATTGATTTAAATGCTATTTTCTCAGGAAATACTGAACAGATTTACACGAGACCTTCAAAAGGAACATCCCTGACCTGAGGGCTACCTCTCTGCCAAATTGCAAGTAATTCTGTTCAGCCGTTCGGGCTGTAGCTCGGACTAAAGGTCCTATGGAAAAATGCATGGGGAAAACGCGTTTTGGGACCCCCCCCTTTTTCTCAGCCCCTGCTTGACGAATCCCCCCGAGACTTTCAGGGAAGGAGCGGAGCGCCCCACCTATTTTGAGAATTTCGCGAGGATTCGTCAATCGGCGCCAAAGTTATTCCAAATAGAATGTTGCGGATTTCCTATGGAAACACGGTCCTAACTATAACTATCTACTGGCGACCGCCAGTAGATAATATACACACATATATATATATATATATATATATATATATATATATATATATATATATATATTCACTGAAAAAAACATAGGTTTCACACACGTTATAGTTAGGAATTAGCATTTAAAAAACCTTGCAAATTCACTGAAAAAACCAAAGGTTTCACATACGTTATAGTTAGCTGGACATTTTACTCGTAAAAAACCAATGAAATTCCCCCGTTATAGTTAGTTCACCTAACTATAACTCGCGCGCCCGCAATCCACTGCTGATGACGTCACATATTACATCACTCATGACATGGTAAGTGACATCACTGATGACATCACTGATGACATCTCAAATGACATCACTGATGACATCATCCAGTGAGTATGTGTTTTTGAAAAATTTCAATATGTTTAATATATATAGGGAAAGGCCTGTTTAAGAATAAGTGGGTGTACAAGTGTGTAAATGGATGATTTTCTGTGGTGCATAACATGATTCTTTAAGTTAGTCATTAAATGTATCTTACTGCAGACTAGTGAGTAAACTGTGTAAATGTGTGTATGTGTCTGTATGTTGGTGTATAAGTGGCTGCATGGTTTTGAGAACAGCTATATGAGTCTCTATATGGGTAATTGATTAGTTGTCTAAGTATCTGTATGGGTTCATGAGTGTTTGTGTGGGTAGGGTGTGTGTCACTCTATGCATAGATGTGTGAGTGGGTGATTCTATTGGTGCATGGTTTTAAGACTGCATCTGTGATGGACTGTATGGTTGAGTGAGTGAATGTATGGGTGTTTTATGGATTGAATGTATATGTCAGTGGTACATTTGTGACTAACTACATATGTGAAAGGCAGTATATATGTGTGTAAGAGTATATAAGTGGGTAGATGTGAGAGTGTGTGATTGTGAGAGTGACTGTATGGATGAGTGTGTGCTTGTTTCAATGATTCTATAAGAGCGTAAGAATGTGATACTATTTTTATGAGTAAGTGAACTTGAGTGTGTTTCACTGCCTAGGTGAGTAAATTGGAGTGTGATTATTTGCGTGTCTGACTAGGTGTGAGAGTACCTCTATGGATGATTGGTGGTGTGTGAGTGTCTATATAGGTGTATAAATGCATATGATAGTTTTGTATGGAGTGACTGTAAGTATGAGTGACTGTACAGGTGAATGAGTGGAGGTGTATGTAGACCTAAGAGTTAATAATTGGGTATGTAGTTATTGGTATTGGAGTATGTATGGTTTTGAGAATGGAACTCTGAAATTTTTAGTCGGTGTATCAAAGGTTATATTAGGGTGTGAGAAGATGTGCTACTCTATCACAAGGATGATGTCATCAGTGATGTCATCGGTGATGTCATTTGAGATGTCATCAGTGATGTCATCAGTGATGTCACTGACCATGTCATGAGTGATGTAATATGTGACGTCATCAGCAGTGGATTGCGGGCGCGCGAGTTATAGTTAGGTGAACTAACTATAACAGGGGAATTTCATTGGTTTTTTACGAGTAAAATGTCCAGCTAACTATAACGTGTGTGAAACCTCTGGTTTTTTCAGTGAATTTGCAAGGTTTTTTAAATGCTAATTCCTAACTATAACGTGTGTGAAACCTATGGTTTTTTCAGTGAATTTGCAAGGTTTTTTAAATGCTAATTTTTGTATTTTTTAATTATATTTATTAAATATTTCTTTTTCAAAAATGTCCCTACGTATACATTTATATATTATCCGTATCCTTTAATTTGGTGTGGCTCATTTTTTTTTAAGTTTTAATTATGATAAAGTTGAACAGCATAGTTAATATCTTCTATTAAGTTATGTCCTCTTTTTTTTTTTTATATAAATTCTTAGGGTGCGCGCTCAGAGCGCGAACCTAGTACGTTTTCGTACATTTTTTATGAATTCCGGCGTACGTTATTTACGTACGCATACATACGTTTTACTGCGCGCTCGGAGCGCGCACCTAGTGCGCATGCGTACGTACGCATGCTTACGTGCGTCGTACGTACTCCACGCGGTACACTTCCGCATACGCGTAGAGTACGCGCGCTGACGTTTACGCATACGCGCGTGCTGCGTATGCGCGTTACGTACGCGCATAGTACGTAAGCGCATGCGCGCATACGTGTTTGCGCATGCGTAATTGCACCGTGCGCGCTGGGAGCTTGCTCAGTGCGCGCACCTCGGGATATGTGATGTATAAAACAACACTTTTAATTGGTTTTCATTACTTTCAGTTTCAGATTGTTTCAACACCACACCCAATCCCCTCATGGCAAGTCATGTGATCAAGAAACATCACTTTTCATTGGTTCAAAGTACTTTCAGTTCCAGATTCTTCGAAAACCACACCCACCCCCCTCATTGTTAGTTCTGATTCCCTAGGAGAAGGAGCTAATCTGTGTGTTGAGATACAATGGCAGAGCAGCTGCCATCTTCTGAGAGTGAACAGGACACTCTTGAGAGACAGAGGCAGAGGACGCAGAAAGACTCCTTCATATGGCAGTTTTTCACTTTTCCAGAGGGACAAAAGAAGGTGAATGCACCAAAGGTCACCTGCAAACTGTGTCAGCGCGTCTTGTCACGTGGGAATCCTAACAAGAAGTATACTTTTAGTATTCATACTATGACGAGGCACGTTGAGGCAATGCATCCAGTGACTTTTCGTCGAGCTTCTGGAGCAAACCCTCCACCTGCTCAGCCGACGACATCTGCAGCAGCTGAGCCGAGCACATCTTCGGCAGCTCAGGCGAGCACTTCTTCTGCAGTGGTGCCTTCACCTTCTTCCACACCTTTGGATATTCGTCCTTGTTTTGGGAGGATGAGTACACACTGCATGGATTGTGGTTCTCTTATTTCTTTGGGTGAGAGCAGTATTGATCTCATTCAAAGAAAATTTGAGGAGCATCTTTGCGAAAGGCCATAATTTTCTTAGTTTTTTTTTCCGTTTACCTCGTCCTCTGTCCCTACATTAACTCAAGGGCTCTTTTTAGAGCCACATAAAATCAAAACACAAAAACTTGTTTTTTAGAATCTATTTCTTTTTTTTTTTTTTAGAGTGCTCGCACCCAGCGCGCACCCAATGTTTTTTTTTTTTTTAAAAACACATTTTTTTCACCTTTAGTAAACCTTCAGGGACTCCCTGAGAAAGAGAGGGGAATGGCAAAGTAATTAAAAAAGAGATGGTGTACATTTCACAGGTGAAGGGAAGAGAGTCTTCCTATTAAACTTTAAACTCTGCATCAGTATTTATGTATAGCTACCCAAAAAAGATAATAGCTCATTTTAGTGCTGCATTAGAATTGCCTGTATTTACAAGGAGAGGAAAAGACACACAAAGAGGCTTATCCTCTCCTTGTAAATATGGAAAAGCACCCTGTGCAACTAGTTCGTCAAGAAAATTGCTGAGCGTCAGAGTGCGCTGTACGAGGGAGGCCGGCGGTGGATGCCGAGCAGATCTTTGGAGACGGAGCAGAGCAGCTGCTGCCAAGATCGATTTTCGGCCGCTCCAAAGTAGCAATATTATACGGTCAGTGACGGGAGAGTCTGACAAAGGATATGTGACTTGGGGCGCATTGAATTCTCTGTTATGGCGGTCTACTGTTGCAGCTAAAGGTTGGGAGAGCCACGGAGCACACGCTGTGTCTATGTTGTTGTTCCATACAGGTATGGACACTCTGTCAGAGAAGGGATCAACTGTAGCTGGTGCTGAAAGCTTGGCAAGAGGGACCAAAAATTGAAGGGGATTCAAGTAGGAGAGACAGGTGAAGAGGAGGAGGGTGTAGGAAGGGAGACATCAGAAAGCGGTACAGGTCCCCTGACCATTGAGGGGGCAGGCACGGCCATCCTATCACCTGGAAAATCTGCTAAATCTATCCCAATAGCCCAGAGAAATAGATACCAGTTACGCTCGCAGATAGAAAGTGAGCTGCAGTTTGCCCTCTCTGGTGAGGCCAGCACAGTAATTCCGATTACACCTAGGCAGAGGAAAAAGAAGGAGAAGGGCGGCAAGACGGGAGAAAAAAAAAACGACAAGTTGTAGGAGGCCGAGCTCCCTTATTTAAGTCGACTCCCTCCTTAAAAACCTTCTTTAATATTATGGAGCAAGCCGCTATTTCTAAGAACAAAGTAACTCCTTCCGCCGCACTTCCCTACACACTGGACCCCTCCAGCTCATTTAGCATCCCTAGCAAAGAGGCTGATAATCAGATAAACCTGGATTCAGTGCACCCCCAAGTACGGACTGAGAATAGATTCTCTCCCTTGATGGCTGAATCTAATGTGACGGCCCAGACGGCGCAGACAACCCCTCCTGCTGAAATTACTTCTGAACCTCGAACCCCGATAAAATCAGCCCACTTGCCAATACCAAGCCCACAAAATGAAGTTATTGCGATGGATATGGTAGACAATGAGAGGTGCTACCCAGGGGGCTCAGAGGATGGAGGTAGCCAGCTCTCACAACTTCTACAATCTCTCCGTGGGGAAATACTGTCTAAGTTTGAAATTTCTGAATCCAACCAAAAGGAGATAAATGAGAAGTGTACAAGTCTGGAGCAGAAGCTGGACGATATCAGTAATCGAACAAAGGTATTGGAGACTGAGGTTGCCACTTTGTCTCAAATCACTCAAGACCATTCTAAAGACATAGTGGATTTAAAGGCTCAGAATAAACCACTACAGACAGATATCGAAAGACTAGAGTTACATGCCAGAAGAAATAACCTCAAATTTTTGAAGGTACCTGAGGGGGCGGAGAATGGTGATGTCAAAACTCTGATCTGTAAGCTCCTAAGAGAGGGGGTATTAAGAGATAAACCCGAAATCGACCTTGAAAAAGAAATTCAGAGAGCACACAGAGATCCCTATAGGCAGCATCCTAATAGGAAACCCCCAGGAAAATCTTGGTAAACTTTCAAACATATGCAGTCAAGGAGTTAATTCTGAGCCGCGCATTAACTGACAAATCTCTACAGATAGAGTCCACTAAGTACCTTATTCGCTCAGATGTGGGCCGGGCTACGGCACAGAGGCAGTGGGAGCTAGGTTCTAGGATGCTTGATCTGAGAAGTATGGGAGCTCAAGTACAAATGAAGTTCCCAGCAGCTTTACGGGTTGTCTGGTGCAATAAAACACACATTTTCACATCTCTGCAGGAAGTGGACACATTTCTCTCCGATATTAGAAAATCCCCCCACGTTTAAAAAAAAAAATAATAAATAATAATAATATATATATAAAAGGGTGATTTTCCTTTTCTCCTCCGATAAAGTTGGGATGAAAAAAAAAAAAAAAAAAAAAGAGAAGGGTGTAGTATAAAAAAAAAAAAAAAAAAATGAATGGGAATGAGTGAGGGGGGAAGGGGAGTAAGAGATGAGAAAATGGGTATAAGGGATGAGAAAATGGGGGAAAGCAAAAAAAAAAAAAAAAAGGCAAAGAGTAAAGGAAAATGGCGTATAACTTTACTACAATCTTAATATCCATGGATGTCCTATCCCGGGTGGGTCCTAGTGGCTCCCGACAGGCGACAAGATCGCCAAAGAACCTAAGGGGGGGGTTCCTCAAGGGTGGAGGGGGGTGGTAGGAGGGGAGGGTAAGGGGAGCAAAAAAGAAAAACTTCCTCATATAAGTATGGACATGAATGTATGGTAGGAAATAGGGGCAAGTACAGACTCAGAAGGTAGAACGATCCACCGTAAGAGAAGCTCAGGGGAAAAAAAAAAAAAACCCAGATGAGCAGTATGCCCAATAGAGTTAAAATTATTAGCTGGAATGTTAATGGATTGAGAGGCAATAGGAAAATGGCTAGAGTCTGTGAATTTTTAAATAAGACAGAGGCGGACATTTGCTGACTGGAAGAGACCCATCTGGAAGCACATGAGTGTGAGGCAGCGTTTGGAAAATATAAGTGGATTCAAGAACTACGCTGCTCAAAACAGATAGGAAACACTAGGGGGGTTGCAATTATAGTTCGATCTAATAAGGGGATTAGAGTTGAAAAATCTGAGACGGACCACTCAGGGAGATGGTTAGTTATATCTCTCCTAGTTGAAGGTTCTCCATTAGCCTGTGCAGTCTATTATGGGCCCAATCAGGATGCATCTGGAGCTCTGACACATTTAAAAACTAGTCTCTCTGCCTTGACATCACCAGTGGTGCTGGGAGGTGACTTTAACCTGGTGTTGGATGAGCATTTAGATCGCACATCTAGGGCTAAATATATTCCTCCCCGAAAATCGTTAGTAGAGTTGAAAAATATAATTAAAGATTTCAACTTAATAGATATTTGGAGGGTAAAAAACTGCAACAGGAACGACTTTTCTTTTTATAGCCGAAAATACAGGCACCACTCGAGGATCGATTATTTTCTTTTGGACCAAGTCCTGTACCCTGATGTGGAATCTGTAATATATATCCCAGCCATACTCTCCGACCACTCTATGGTCGAACTGACCATAAATTTGAAAAAGGAAAATCAACAGAGAAGGTGGACATTAGATAGGTCCATACTACTACAAGAGGAGGTCATAAACAACTTAAAATTGGGTATAGAGGAATATTTTAGGCTCAATTCCGGAACAGTAACTGATCAGATCACTTGGGAAGCATTTAAAGCTTATATAAGAGGTACCATAAGTGCATGGATGATCAGGAGGAACAAGGCTAGAAGACGGACCGAAAGAGAGAGCCTTGTTAAGATTAAACAAAAGGAAGAGCAGCTACAGCAGGCCTCTATAGATCTTCAAAACAATATACATCTTATTCAGAGTGAGCTCGATGATCTACGGGCAGAATATCAGGCAAGTTTAGATAAAATCTTAAAAGATAGGTGGGATTCTAGTAGGGGTGGGCAGAATTTGCGCAATTGCGTTACGCAAATCTCCGCGAAACGGTAACAAATCTCCGCGAACACGCAGAAATTCCGCGAACACGCGGAATTGCTTGTTCGCGATGCTTTTTTCCTGTTCGCAATTGCTGCTTGCGTGCTCGAGGAGAAAAATCTCGCGAACATGCATTTTGAGAACGCGAACAAGCAAAAATTTCGCGAAATCGCGGAAAGCAGACTTTTGAGCAATTTCGCGTTCTCCGCGGAACGCGAAATTACGCAAATTACGCAAATTCCGCGAGCGGAACGGAATTTGCCGCCCAGGCCTAGATTCTAGTAAGCTCCAGAATTTCTCCTATGGGGAGAAATGCGGCCGCCTCCTTGCCTGGAAAGTTAGAACTGATAGAGTTCGAAACCAGATTGGGTCTATTATGCTTCAGGACACAGGAGTCATCACGTATGATGACGCCCTTATTAGAGAGGAGGCTAGATCATTCATGCAAACTTTATATAAAGAAGATGTATGTCCCTCCATCTGGAAAATAGAAGACTGGCTAAATCAAGTAGAGATCCCACGGTTAACAGAAACAGACTGTATCTTCTTAACTTCGAGTATCAGGGAAGAGGAAGTCTCCGTCCAGATAAAAAAAATGGCTAGGGGTAAGGCAGCAGGTCCGGACGGGCTCCCAATTGAATTGTATCAGATAGAGTCGGAGGAAGTCGTCACTGCCTTGACGACTCTGTTTAATAAAATTTATCTATCGGGTGACACTATCCCGGATACCTGGTCTGAAGCGACAGTCACTCTGATCCTGAAGCCTAATAAAGATCCTCTGAAAATTGAATCTTATAGACCAATCTCGCTGCTGAACACCGACTATAAAATCTTTGCAGGGGTCTTGGCAGCAAGGTTGGCCAAAGTCATCAAAACAATTGTGCATCAGGATCAGAGAGGTTTTATTCCCGATAGGCAGTTGAATGAGCTAACCTACCAAGCTATCGCAGCAGTAGATGTTGCAGTGGCTAAGAAGCTCCCGTTGACCCTTACGGCAATTGATGCCGCTAAGGCGTTCGATCAAGTAAACTGGTCATACTTATGGTTGGCTCTAACTAGGTTCGGACTTCCACCCAATTTTGTTTCAGCTGTCCAGTCCCTATATAAGAGCCCCAGAGCAAAAGTTTTGGTAAACGGAGTGCTTTCAGACTGGTTCATAATCTCTAGAGGAACGAGACAGGGGTGTCCCTTATCACCTCTGCTATTTAACCTTTATATTGAACCTTTTGTATGTCAGCTCAGGGCTGACCCTGGGATCCATCCTTTTAGAATTGCAGACCTAGAATTATAATTTGCCCTATACGCCGATGATCTTCTTATGTTTACTTCAAATCCAGATGAGGCTATTCCAAGACTGTTTGAGCAAGCAGAATTGTTCGGAGAAATCTCGGGGTATAGGGTAAACAAAGATAAAACTGAGACCATGCATTGGAACCAGACACGAGGGGTGGCCGGAGCTAAGACACATATGAGGTATCTGGGTATAATTTTGGCCCAAAATATCTCAGAAATAGCCAAAATAAATTTGATGAGGGTTTATAAGGATGTTTGTGGTTTATTGCAGCGTTGGTCTGGTCTCTCTTTGAGTATTTTTGGCAGAGTAAATCTAATTAAAATGGTCATTCTGCCGAAGATCACTTTTTTGTTTGCTTCTATTCCACTGACATTTCCAGCACCAGATATAGCTAAAATACAGGGGAAAATAGGCTCCTTCATATGGAATACTAAGACACCGAGGATCTCCTGGAAAAAGTTGAGGAGAGGCCTCGGTATGGGAGGGCTGACCCTACCGGACGTACTTGCCTATTGTCACTCTTTTCATTTTAAAAACTTTAGAATGTTAGCCGGAAAGACGGATGCCTCCTCTTTGGGTCTATTGTTTCAAGCCCTATTACACGGTATACCTCAGGGGCAAGAACACTTTCTATTTAAATATGGCGATCCACGGTTTTTTAAGAAAGTCAGGCTAAAAATTCTTGGCACTGCTCTTAGGAACTGGTTGTATGTCAGAAAGATACTAAAAATTCCATACTATGCTCCTCAGGCCCCGATATGGGATTCCCCGGGTACACCAGACTGCCTGAATGATCAATTATCCCGTCCTCTTAAAGTGGCAGGCCTGTTTTTCTGGCAAGATCTACAGAAAGACTCGCGGCTCCTGAATTGGGAATCTTTATCCTGCCTGACAGGTGGGACGCTATCAAGGTACAAATACTATCAGCTGTCAGGATGGTGGGCAACAAAATCTTGGGGAGTTGAATCACTGAACCCTAAATTTGATTGTGTATCTAGGAGTTGTAGATGGAAGCAGGAGGTATCCTTTTGGTACTGGGCCATCCTTGAGTCGGAATCAATAACAGAACCCGAACTGCATAAGCTTTGGGGGAATGCTATAAATTCAGACTCTAACCTCATGGAATTATGGGGGGATTCTTTTACCATGTTACATGCAGTGGTCAAATTAGCTGCACTTAAAAGAAACCATCTATATACTGCATATAGAGCCTATATTTCCCCAAAAAAGCTAACAAAGATAACAGGCCTTTGCCATCTTTGTCCAAGATGTAAAATGCCTGCAGCTGATGACTGCCATATGTTTATAGATTGCCCTGAGATAGTAAGCTACTGGGCCACGGTGCGAGATTTTTTAGCTGAGGTATCACATAAACATATTGAAGTCACGCCAGAAATGATTATATTTGGATTGCACACAGATTACCACCTCAATGACCCGACATCCAAATTTATCTTCTATGTGATTATTTTGGCAAGACGAGAGATATGTAGAGCCTGGAAAAGCATAAAGGCTCCAACCTTTACAGAATGCCTGAAACATATAATATATACTAGTGAATCGGATATGGCTTGTGACGGAAACAGCTATGAAAAAATTTGGGCATCACTTGTTACATGGAGGAATAGATAAAAAACATTCCAATGATTTAACCTGGGCACTGTTGGTTTGATCCCTCCAAAATAGCGCGGGGTTATCCGATTGCGCGAAAAGGAGTGGACGTTCAAAAACAGTGGTTGCTTGTGGGTTTGAGCCTCTCTCTCTCCACACTGGTCTCCAACATCAGGGCCTGGTCATTTTGATCGGTGGAGAGGGATGGTGGCCACTCATCAAGAATGCCCATCTTGGTATATGAGGGAAAAAAAAAAAAAGAAAAAAAAAAGAAAATTGACGTAGTGGTGGCACAGGTTGCTTGTAAATGTGCCCCAGAGATGTTAAGGAAATTAAGGGTAAAACAGACAAACCAAGAGTGACAGATACAGACACAGAGAGCAAACAACTGACAAGGAGTAAGACAGTTAAAAAGACTAAGACATATGGATACAGAAAAAGAAACATGGATGAAAAATTAGTGATGGAGGTAGTAAAGGTAGGGGAGTAGTATAGAAGGAGTGGGGAAGTTACAAAAGAGTAGTAAAGCAGGAAGAGAGAGTGAGAAGAGAAATGAGAAAAGTAGAGTAAGGAGAGGTGAAGAAAAAGAAGCATGAAAAGAAACCAGTGACACATACAGATATGTTAAACTTACCTGACCATAAAAATAAATAATTTAGAATTAAATGTTTTTATTTAATTGCAAAGATAACTGAATAACATCTTCTAAATTTTCTTTCTAGTTCTGAAAAAAAGAAAAAAAGTATTAATATTCAACAATACACTTTATTAAACAGTACATGTTTTTTCATATTTAGCAAAGCAATTTTTTGCCCTTTTTTTGCTGTTTTCAGAATGTTTTGATTTTCACTGAAAATAGTGAAATCAATTGTATTCATCATTTAACAGCGGGCAAAAAAAAAACAATCTGAAAGATTGTTTAAAAAAGCCCCAAATGTATCCTCACTAAAACATACCTTAATAGAAATGTCAAAAATACCTTTTAAGAACAATAACAATTTCCAAAAAATAACGTCTGTAAACCTTGTTACAAAAGAACATTTTCCAAAATAATATCTGTCAAAGAAGTCCACAATTGTTTGTTTTACCTTTCCTTATGGCCAAATGGTAAGTTTAAAATCTCTTTTGAGCGAAATATCCAATTTAAATCCTTTTAAATTTTAATAATGCTTTCTTCCAATGATGATGTTAGTATTTAAAATTTTGGTTTCTGAAAAATTAGGTAACAATTGGGTAAATCATAAGGCAAACGTTGCTTGAAAATCAATTGAGAATCATTACACAGTGTCCATCCTTTTTCACATTTACGATAAACTGTGTAATGACCAGAAGTTATAGAAGGTCCATCATGTAAAATTATTGCAACTGCAACAAAAGTTTTTCCAGATATTGATAATTGTTGTCCTGTAAACTTCTTTATTAAAGTGTCCAATTTTGAACCATCAGCTCTACAACGTTGCATCATTAAAATTACATACTGTCCATATTTCTTTAAAAATAACGTTGACAACATGTCTGATTTACATAGAGAACATTCCATGTTGTGATTAGCATCTTTAACTAATTTACTAAAAGTCACTGTTTTACTCTCTGGTAATGGTAAATATATGAACCTTTCTGAATCAACATTACTACTGCTTGTGTTCATACAGTTATCACAACAATGTTCCCATTTATAAGAGACACCAAATAAATGTTCTACTTCTACCCCTTCATCTTCCAGTACCATCAGGATATACATCAAGAATTCCTGTGCATCTTGCTGGACATTTTGTGTAAACTGTGTACGTCCAGAACATACATCTAAAAGATTTCTAACATCAGAAGCACTTTCTATTTTAGTTTTATCATTACTCAGCTTCTCATAGAGGAGACTCAGCAAAGAACAGAATCTTTTTTCGTGATTTAGTGTTATCTGCTCTTGCAAAAAATCAAGATAAAATACAACATTCAGCACTACATTTGCGTAGCAGTTGACACCAGAGCTATTTTCAAAATGACAACCAACAACCTCTTCCACACTGTCCTTTTTCTTTTTGCTTGCAGTCACATCACTATCTTTTTGTTTTCTCTTCTGTACACCCTCATTACAGATATTCTCAAATCTCCTTTTCCGACAAACAACACGTTTTTCAAACACAGGATACTGACCTAAATGAGGAGCATAGCTTCTTCTTAATCTATTATACTCCTTTTCACAGTTTGCATCAGCACTTACTTTTGAATCATCAAAGCCTATCATGAATAAACCAGATAATTTTTTCACGCGTGACAAAGCAACATATGCCATACCTTCTTTAAACACAGTAGATCCAATGTTTACAAATGCACTATCAACAGTTAATCCTTGAGATTTGTGAATAGTTACAGCATATGCTAGAGAAAACGGAAACTGCTTCCTACGCACATATAAGTCTTTCACAAGCAAGAAACGAACTGAACAACGACAAATGTCTTTAACCTCTTGTATCTGATCAAATTTTATTTTTAAACATTCAATTCCAACTTTTTTCTGGTAATTAATAAAACCCACAATTCTTCCCATAGCTCCATTCACTAAACCTTTCTCTACATCCAAATTCCGTCTTAAAATTACTCTACAGTTCATACACACATAAAGATTCTTTTCCAAACCTGCTGTTTTTGAAATGTTTTTCTCCAGAGAATCCAATTTAGTACACAATTTGCCTGTCAATATAACAGTTATTCGTTCATGTTCTATTTTATCCACAGCTTCCAGTTTTATGATCTCTTCATTTTCCAATTTCAAAAGTTCTTGATTGAATACAGAGCATTCATGTAGTGTTGGCATTAAGCAGATTACAGTATTTTTTTCTGCAATTTCCTTGTATATTTTCTCTGGAACTATTTCTTCTGTTGGAAACAAATTACTCAGCAATCGACTCTGTAATGCTTTTCTGCCATGTTCTGTGAGTAGTCCAATTCTTATATCTTTCAGAATACCTGCATAGTCCTCATCATTGGCTTGTCTCATATTGGTAATGAGTTCCTTATACTCAAAATATGTCCAAATATTTACATTGCCTATACTTCCTAATGACTTTTTTGTGTCTTCATGTGTAAGTGTATGGAATACCGGTTGTCCTTTAACTGGAGTAAGTTGCAAAAGATCCCCAAAAACTATGACGTGTTTTCCTCCAAATAGGATGTCAAAGTCTGTCTTCAGAATTTGCTGCATTCTTAAATGCACAAAGGCAAGCATTAAGTTTGATACCATGCTAACCTCATCAATAATGAGTACTTTCATTTTCTTCAATACTCTTGAAACTTCCAAGCATGCTTCTCCTGCTAGTTTGTGGTACTGTATTTTTTTCTCATGCTCTACTGGTAACATTAGCAAACGATGTAAGGTAACTCCTTTGATGTTATACGCTGCTAACCCAGTTGGAGCAGTAACAACACAAGACTAAATGTAATCCATTTTCTTCTGTAGGTAGCTTCTAATTACAGTAATTAAGAAACTTTTTCCAGTTCCTGCTTGTCCACTTACATACATTCTCATTGGTTGAAAAGATGTGCATGAGCACTCTTTATTTTCATGTAGTAATCCGTGATCAATTTTTTCTCTGACTTCTTCATAAATTTGTTTTTGTTCTTCATTCAGTTGCTCCTCCAAATATGTTAAGTCTACTAAATCTTCCTGAGCTTGATTCATAGCTGTTTCCACTTCGTTCATAGCTATTGCTGCTTCATTTTCGATGATCGGTTGTCCTAGAGGATCTTGACTGAATGTCCCAGAACTTTGACTGTCTTGAGAACTGTCTCTAGCTACTTCAGCTGCAATTGTTGCTTCTTGTTCAATTTCTTTATTTAACATTTGAACATAAGTTGTGAAAGTACTGCATTCTATGCTGTCTTTGCTAGCATTGAAGGAATCTTCATAGCTCTGAAATTCTCCAAGTAGTTCGTCCTCTGACCGCCATGGTTTAAACAGCTGCAAAAGTGCCAAGTAGTAAAATTCCTTTTCATCAGGAGTGTCGCAACTCAGATTCCGGTGATTTATCAAACTTCCTTTTGTTTGCTTCACCAAACATCCTTCCTCACCAATGACTTTATATTTTCCATTGTTGATATCTTCTGTGACATTCCGTTTAAAAATAAAGTTCTGCAGCACTTCATAGAGACACATGTTCTCAAGGTGATGACTTCTTTGTGGGTAATATGTGTCCAACATGTTTGTTCTTAAAATGTCTGTACTTTCTGGTTCGAACTCTGCTAAATACTCAATTTCTCGAATAGATTTCAGTACCCGATTTCGCATTCCTGCAAGACCTAAACTTGCCCAAATTATTCTTCTGGATTTGGAGTACAGACTTGCAGATGATAACCTATCTGAGCATTCGTAGGATCCAATTTCTCGATGCGATAACATCTTTAAACTGAAACTGTATAGCTTCTTACTGACAGTCTTCTCGTGAGAAATCTCTTCCCACATTTCTTTCAATTCCGTTTTCTCAGATTTAGTGATGTAAGATGTCACATAGCGAGCAACAGCAATAGAATTGTCAGCTACATACTGAATATCCATGTTAGCATTCCACATGGATAAAATGACTGGGTTGTAGTCATTTATATATTTTGACTCTTCTTTTCTTCTTAGATTGTAGGTATTTTTAGGCGATTTTCTTGTAATAGTATGTCGCACAGCTGACATAAAACTGTTTACTCTTCCTTTTGAAAGAACAGGTCGTGGAAATCCAAATCGACATTTTGTGTAGAATTTATCTTTACTCTTGTACTTTCGTCGACAGTATTTTCCACACCGATGACTTTGGAAACGTAAAACTTGCTCTTTTAAATTTTTCTCTTCTGTGCTTTTAGGTAAAGCACATGTTGCATATCCTTCGATGAAACTTAAAACTGCATCATCAGAATCTGTTCCAAATTTTGGGGCATCCTTGATCCACAACAGCATATGAATATGAGGAGCACCTCTTGCTTGGTACTCTTCTCCAAAAGAAATCCACAACTTCTCCAAGAGGTGGATTTTTTTTATTGCAGATGAAGGACATCATAGCCTCAAATCTATGATTGAAATATCTGCAAACATTAACCGGATCCAATTAGCACAATTCTCCTGCTGTCTTGTATTGGATGTTTTCAATATTTGAATTTGCCTCTCGAAGAAAATCCAGAAGATCATCCCAAGCGTACTCAGCACAGCTTAGGGTAAGGAACCATGTAGGAGTTCCTAAATTCCGTAACATACATTTCAATTCTCCATGGCGTCGGTACCAATATTCATTCGTCCCACGCTGACAAGCCATCAAATTGATCAATTGAGATTCCAAATGATCATCTCGCTGTTGCACTTTGTTCATAAAATCCTTTGCAGTCACATTAGGTAGATGTACTCCAGTTTTCAAAATGTGATTTACTGCATATGATAGTGCTGACAAGTCACTTTCAAATAAAAGATGAAACAAATAAGGAATACTTTGACGAAATCTCGGATCTTCTGCATATAGTCTTGTGGTCCGATACTCAGAAGCAGGAATCTGTACTGGACGTTCATCATATCGTCCTCCTTCCCCTGTAGGAAACAGCTGGGGAAAACAACGAGCTTCCAAGCTCTCCTCCCATACACTCACGGGAGTTTCTTGTGCTTTCTTCATCTGAAACAGATCAATAGCGTTTCCCATAACTTCTTTAGAATGTAGAGGATGTATGCTGAAATGTTCATAAATTTCTTCTTCTTTTGACTTATCCACTTTTTCAAGTTGCCCAGTTGGTCTTCCTGTGTCTTCTAGTATTTCTTCTTCATCTTCATCCATATAAATGGCTTCATACCATTTATTATTTTTTTTCAAATACAAATTTGCTCTTTGTACTTTTCGTACATCCACCAGCTCCTGCCAAATTTTCTTATTCTTTGTAGGTACACCATTAACCAGAATAACTAATGGTTCAGTTTCCAAAGTATCTGCATCAATTGTTTCCATATTTTTTTTCAAATCCAATGGCAAATAGACAACTCTTCCTTTTAAACCTCTTTGTAAATCCGAAGGAGGTAATTTACCAGTTTTTGGCTCCATACGCACTATGGTCTGAAACGGGTGGACACATTGAATGAGTATAGACTCATACGTATTTAAATCAGAAAGTTCTGGAGGAATATCAATCAATTCCAAATTATTATGTACAGCTCTAGCTGGCATTCTATTTTCTTCTAACTTGTTATAACAGTATTTACAAATACGCTGATCTTCACCCAAATCAAAACAATTTTCCAGAAATATATATGTTGCAAAATCTTTCCACTTATAATTATCTTCATTTTCACTTTTTTTATACAGATCAACATTCCTTGTTTGATTTTTGTAATGGCTTCTCCGGCAACAAATACAAGTAATATTTGGTCTTTCATTAGAGATGATAGTAAATTTTGTCTTTCATCCTCAAACTTTTTACTAACAGTGAGTTCTACATTCTCTTCCACATTTTCATCAATCACTGTGTCATTTTCTACACTTTCTTGCTCCGGACCAAAGTAACAAAACTGAATCTCATCAGTAACCTTCACTACATCTGACACAGATCCACGGAACAGAGCATTATTCAACTCATTTAACTTTAGTGCTGGACTTTTAGCAAAATACAATGTTCTCACAAACTTTCTCATTTCAGTATGATGAACAGCCAGCATCCTAAAATGGTGAAAAACACTTTGACACACTTTCCTAGATAGACAAGCCAGAGAATGTCCTTGCAAACCAGTATTCTCTCTCACTCTGCATGGATCTAGTCTTTGAAGCACCTTAATTTTCTGTTAAACACTCTTTTTACTATATTCTCTTAGAAAGTCACGTAATTTATCAATAGACTCCTGACGCACAGTACAAATACTACTACAATTCCAAGTGTACACTGGGGCTTTAGGACGTCTTCCAATAACCTCATCAGCCATCACTTGTTCCTCATTTCTTGGAACCATTTTCTCCTTTTCCATCACACAACCATCCTTAACTTCATAAGCTCTACCATTGGTGTCAACTGCATGCAACAAACTATTACTTTGAAGATAACTCTCTTCATTAAAAAATGGTTCAGTACTTGAACTATGCTTCCATTCCCCTAAGAACACTTTACAAAAGTTTTTTTTTTTTGACTTCTCTTTTCCTTTTGCTTTGTGACTTCATTGCATTCACAAATTTATCTAATCTACGCATCCTGTTCAAAATTAAAATGAATAGTTTTTTTTTTATTTCTAATGCCTTGGTAACAATATTTTCAATTAATTTCTTTTTCTTATAAAATTTGTTTTTTTTCTTATATTTTTTCATATCCTTCAGCAAATTTAACATCACTCTTCTCTGAAACATTTTTCGACGAATGTTTTTAAAATCTATTTTCCGTGTTAAGTCACTCTTCCTAACTTCTGAGTCTATATTAGCATTTTGTTTTTGCTGTCGACTCTGTTGTTGTTTTGTACTTGAAACACTGTTTGAATGTATCTTTCGATCATTTTTTTTTTTTGGAAGATATATTTTAAAAATTCTTTAGTTTGCTTACCAGAAGACTTTTTCTGTTTTCCAATGCATGCTTCGCCTCCTATTTTTTTTTATCAGTCGTCTTCAAATATAGTTGTTGTTTCTTTTCTTTTCTTTTTCTTGACTTTATAGGCATCTTTATATTTTTTCACTGTTGCTCAGCAATACCTGCAAAAAACACAAAAAAAAACCTTTATGTAATTTAAATTCATTACAATTTTTTTTTTAAACTTTTCAAATCCTATCACATGAGCTGATCCTTTCCTACGAGTCAAACTCTTACAAAATAGAAGAAACATGAATTAAATCTCTGACAACAATTCCTGTGTGCACACAGACTCATAGTGTGATTCTAGACAGAAAAAGATATTTAGTTGGCAATTTCAATGCACATTTACTTCTGTTGAGGAGCAAGTGATAATTACTGTAACAGCCTGACACATGTTCCTTCTACTTTAGACAGGCAGAAAGGAGCACATGTCCTAACAGCTCCTTGAGACCATGACCATGTGTAAGAGGGTGAGTAATTAGAGTAGAGCAAAGGAAATGAGCCTTGGTGATGTTGAATCTGTTTGTGTAACACACTGCTATCTGAAACACCACACAGAGCTGACTATTACGCATGGGAGTGTAGGAGAAGCTGCTGCGTGTGTGCAAAGAATGTTTTTCTGGAGACTGTGTATTGTCAGCTGCAAGAGAGATCTGCATGGAGAATTCCCACAACTGCATGAAGAGTACAGACATGTGTGTAAGAGTACATGTGTGGTAAGGGTTAATTGGAGTTTTCAACATGTAGGAACCACCTCAGCCATTGGAAGAATTGATGAAAAATCTACCATGCTATTTTCAAATGTGTTTGCATTTGCCTCACATTTTTGAGATACTGATTTCTGCTGAGTGCTAACCAACACATTGGAAGAAAACAAGCTGGGCCTTTCCTGAATGTGCAAGTTTTACAGAACAACAGCAACACAAATTAAAACGCTGACAACAATTCCTGTGTGCACACAGACTCATGGTCTGATTCTAGGCAGAAAGCGATATTTCCTTTGGCAATTTGAAAGCACATTTACTACTGGGGTAGAGCAAGTGATCATTACTGTAACAGCCTGACACATGTTCCTTCTAGTTTAGACAGGCAGAAAGGAGCACATGTCTTAACAGCTCCTTGAGACCATCACCATGTGTTAGAGGGTAAGTGATTAGAATAGAGCAAAGGAAATGAGCCTTGGTAACGTTGAATCTGTTTGCGTTACACACTGCTATCTGAAACACCACACAGAGCTGACTATTACGCATGGGAGTGTAGGAGAAGCTGCTGCGTGTGTGCAAAGAGTGTGTTTCTAGAGACTGTGTATTGTCAGCTGCAAGAGAGATCTGCATGGAGACTCCCACAACTGCATGAAGAGTACAGACATGTGTGTAAGAGTACATGTGTGGTAAGGGTTAATTGGAGTTTTCAACATATAGGAACCACCTCAGCCATTGCAAGAATTGATGAAAAATCTACCATGCTATTTTCAAATGTGTTTGCATTTGCCTCACATTTTTGAGTTACTGATTTCTGCTGAGTGCTAACCAACACATTGGAAGAAAACAAGCTGGGCCTTTCCTGAATGTGCAAGTTTTACAGAACAACAGCAACACAAATTAAAACGCTGACAACAATTCCTGTGTGCACACAGACTCATGGTCTGATTCTAGGCAGAAAGCGATATTTCCTTTGGCAATTTGAAAGCACATTTACTACTGGGGTAGAGCAAGTGATAATTTCTGTAACAGCCTGACACATGTTCCTTCTACTTTAGACAGGCAGAAAGGAGCATATGTCCTAACAGCTCCTTGAGACCATGACCATGTGTTAGAGGGTGAGTGATTAGACTAGAGCAAAGGAAATGAGCCTTGGTGACGTTGAATCTGTTTGCGTTACGCACTGCTTTCTGAAACACCACACAGAGCTGACTATTACGCATGGGAGTGTAGGAGAAGCTGCTGCGTGTGTGCAAAGAATGTGTTTCTAGAGACTGTGTATTGTCAGCTGCAAGAGAGATCTGCATCGAGACTCCCACAACTGCATGAAGAGTACAGACATGTGTGTAAGAGAACATGTGTGGTAAGGGTTAATTGGAGTTTTCAACATGTAGAAACCACCTCAGCCATGGCAAGAATTGATGAAAAATCTACCATGCTATTTTCAAATGTGTTTGCATTTGCCTCACATTTTTGTGATACTGATTTCTGCTGAGTGCTAACCAACACATTTTTAGAAAATTTGCAGGGCCTTTCCTGAATGTGCAAGTTTTACAGAACAACAGCAACACAAATTAAAACGCTGACAACAATTCCTGTGTGCACACAGACTCATGGTCTGATTCTAGGCAGAAAGTGATATTTCCTTTGGCAATTTGAAAGCACATTTACTACTGGGGTAGAGCAAGTGATAATTTCTGTAACAGCCTGACACATGTTCCTTCTACTTTAGACAGGCAGAAAGGAGCATATGTCCTAACAGCTCCTTGAGACCATGACCATGTGTTAGAGGGTGAGTGATTAGACTAGAGCAAAGGAAATGAGCCTTGGTGACGTTGAATCTGTTTGCGTTACGCACTGCTTTCTGAAACACCAAACAGAGCTGACTATTACGCATGGGAGTGTAGGAGAAGCTGCTGCGTGTGTGCAAAGAGTGTGTTTCTAGAGACTGTGTATTGTCAGCTGCAAGAGAGATCTGCATGGAGACTCCCACAACTGCATGAAGAGTACAGACATGTGTGTAAGAGTACATGTGTGGTAAGGGTTAATTGGAGTTTTCAACATATAGGAACCACCTCAGCCATTGCAAGAATTGATGAAAAATCTACCATGCTATTTTCAAATGTGTTTGCATTTGCCTCACATTTTTGAGTTACTGATTTCTGCTGAGTGCTAACCAACACATTGGAAGAAAACAAGCTGGGCCTTTCCTGAATGTGCAAGTTTTACAGAACAACAGCAACACAAATTAAAACGCTGACAACAATTCCTGTGTGCACACAGACTCATGGTCTGATTCTAGGCAGAAAGCGATATTTCCTTTGGCAATTTGAAAGCACATTTACTACTGGGGTAGAGCAAGTGATAATTTCTGTAACAGCCTGACACATGTTCCTTCTACTTTAGACAGGCAGAAAGGAGCATATGTCCTAACAGCTCCTTGAGACCATGACCATGTGTTAGAGGGTGAGTGATTAGACTAGAGCAAAGGAAATGAGCCTTGGTGACGTTGAATCTGTTTGCGTTACGCACTGCTTTCTGAAACACCACACAGAGCTGACTATTACGCATGGGAGTGTAGGAAAAGCTGCTGCGTGTGTGCAAAGAGTGTGTTTCTAGAGACTGTGTATTGTCAGCTGCAAGAGAGATCTGCATCGAGACTCCCACAACTGCATGAAGAGTACAGACATGTGTGTAAGAGAACATGTGTGGTAAGGGTTAATTGGAGTTTTCAACATGTAGAAACCACCTCAGCCATGGCAAGAATTGATGAAAAATCTACCATGCTATTTTCAAATGTGTTTGCATTTGCCTCACATTTTTGTGATACTGATTTCTGCTGAGTGCTAACCAACACATTTTTAGAAAATTTGCAGGGCCTTTCCTGAATGTGCAAGTTTTACAGAACAACAGCAACACAAATTAAAACGCTGACAACAATTCCTGTGTGCACACAGACTCATGGTCTGATTCTAGGCAGAAAGCGATATTTCCTTTGGCAATTTGAAAGCACATTTACTACTGGGGTAGAGCAAGTGATAATTTCTGTAACAGCCTGACACATGTTCCTTCTACTTTAGACAGGCAGAAAGGAGCATATGTCCTAACAGCTCCTTGAGACCATGACCATGTGTTAGAGGGTGAGTGATTAGACTAGAGCAAAGGAAATGAGCCTTGGTGACGTTGAATCTGTTTGCGTTACGCACTGCTTTCTGAAACACCAAACAGAGCTGACTATTACGCATGGGAGTGTAGGAGAAGCTGCTGCGTGTGTGCAAAGAGTGTGTTTCTAGAGACTGTGTATTGTCAGCTGCAAGAGAGATCTGCATCGAGACTCCCACAACTGCATGAAGAGTACAGACATGTGTGTAAGAGAACATGTGTGGTAAGGGTTAATTGGAGTTTTCAACATGTAGAAACCACCTCAGCCATGGCAAGAATTGATGAAAAATCTACCATGCTATTTTCAAATGTGTTTGCATTTGCCTCACATTTTTGTGATACTGATTTCTGCTGAGTGCTAACCAACACATTTTTAGAAAATTTGCAGGGCCTTTCCTGAATGTGCAAGTTTTACAGAACAACAGCAACACAAATTAAAATGCTGACAACAATTCCTGTGTGCACACAGACTCATGGTCTGATTCTAGGCAGAAAGCGATATTTCCTTTGGCAATTTGAAAGCACATTTACTACTGGGGTAGAGCAAGTGATAATTTCTGTAACAGCCTGACCCATGTTCCTTCTACTTTAGACAGGCAGAAAGGAGCACATGTCCTAACAGCTCCTTGAGACCATGACCATGTGTTAGAGGGTGAGTGATTAGACTAGAGCAAAGGAAATGAGCCTTGGTGACGTTGAATCTGTTTGCATTACACACTGCTTTCTGAAACACCACACAGAGCTGACTATTACGCATGGGAGTGTAGGAGAAGCTGCTGCGTGTGTGCAAAGAGTGTGTTTCTGGAGACTGTGTATTGTCAGCTGCAAGAGAGATCTGCATGGAGACTCCAACAACTGCATGAAGAGTACAGACATGTGTGTAAGAGTACATGTGTGGTAAGGGTTAATTGGAGTTTTCAACATGTAGGAACCACCTCAGCCATTGCAAGAATTGATGAAAAATCTACCATGCTATTTTCAAATGTGTTTGCATTTGCCTCACATTTTTGAGATACTGATTTCTGCTGAGTGCTAACCAACACATTGGAAGAAAACAAGCTGGGCCTTTCCTGAATGTGCAAGTTTTACAGAACAACAGCAACACAAATTAAAACGCTGACAACAATTCCTGTGTGCACACAGACTCATGGTCTGATTCTAGACAGAAAGAGATATTTCCTTTGGCAATTTGAAGGCACATTTACTACTGGGGTAGAGCAAGTGATCATTACTGTAACAGCCTGACACATGTTCCTTCTAGTTTAGACAGGCAGAAAGGAGCACATGTCCTAACAGCTCCTTGAGACCATCACCATGTGTTACAAAAAACAAGCTGCCCCTTTAGTGCGAGTGCAAGAGTAATAGAGCAAGACCAACCCGAATCAAATCTCTGTTTACATTTCCTGTGTGCTCACTGTCTCATGGTATGATTCTAGGTAGAAAGGGTGATACCAGTACACATTAACTTATAATGAAGACATACTCCATAATATATAACATGTTCAAGCCACTTAAATATCTTCCTTAACATAAAATGTAAAACACAACTTTTACAGTGGTAGGAAAATGTAACATACTATTTTCAAATGTGTTTGCATTTGCCTCTCATTGGTCAGTAAATGGTTTCTGCTGAATGCTAACCATAACACTTTAAGATAACAAACTACCCCTTTTCTGCGAGTGCAAGGCTAACAGAACAAAAGCAGCATGAATTAAATCTCTGTCAACAAATCCTATGTGCAGACAGACTCATGATGTGATTCTAGGCACAAAACAATATTCCTCACTGATACCACTACACCTTAACACACAGTGAAGACATACTCCATAATATCTTACAAGTTCAAGATAGTTAAATATCTTCTAAACCAGAAAATGTAAAACAGAACTTTAAAACAAGAATGACAATTCTATTATTTATATCAAAATACACCACATACTTCCCCTCTCAAACTCATAACTCACCTTTAAAATTAATTAGTTGAGAAAGAAATGTGGCACTCAAACAGCAGATTATCAGAGCCAGAATCTCAGAGCTGTACACCTCTCTCCTCTCTCCACAACCAGTAAATGGCAATTTTTCCCTCTCTTTTTTCCCACATATACACGTTAATGTAAAATCACAGTCCTTCCCACATTTTTTCAAATGGAATCACACATTTCTATTGGTTGCAACTTTCAACCCCTTTGCAAATCATCCCTTCCCCCAACATGACTTCTGCCTGCTACCATAGCAACAGCTCATGGAACACAGGTGTGAGCAGAGAGGTCAGAAGTTCAGCAGACAATGTTTCAAATCCAAAGAGCAAGACTGCTTGACTTTTCAAACCTAACAGCAAATCCAAAGTACTGTTCAGTGGGAACACATTTTTCTGAACCAATCCAAAACATGCTTTTTAAAATGTAAACATACAGCCTAGTTTTTAGTGTAGAATGGTTTGAAACAGCCAATGAGTTCTTTTTATTAAAAAAATTATGTATGCCTCCATTTTTCAACTGTCTTTCTTTTCATATTGCCATTCTACTGAAAGACACCTCCTGAGTGCATCCTGTTCTCCTACGAAGATGTTCACAGTGTGGATTGTAGGTCATAGCTATGTCTTCTGGAGTGAAAAATTTGCAGAAAAAAAGAGGTATGGTGAGAGACCTTGCTTTGCCAAATGTAGACATTAAATGGATTGGTCAGAGAGGGTTAAAGTGGCACCAATTAATGCCTTTGGTGAAAACCTTTCTACATCTCCCACAGCCTAACCTTATTATTGTGCACTGTGGTGGAAATGACCTAGGCACTTTAACTGGGGTAGGTCTGGAAATGATTATTAAAGACACCTTTGTGCAATTGATGTCGCTTTTTCCTCAATCTGCCTTTGTATATTCTAACATATGCCAAAGGCAAAAGTGGAACTGGTCCAACCAATTTTGTCCGCAGATTGACAAAGCAAGAAAGCACGTCAATAAGTTTGTTTCTGCTTTCCTCAGAGACTATGGTATGGGTTCTATATACCACAACAACTTGCGTTACAACATGCAAGACATTTATAGAGGAGACGGTGTACATTTCAATGATGAAGGGAACAGAGTTTTCCTCTTGAACTTTAGACTCTGCATCGGTACTTACTTGTAGGTACCAAAAAACATTCAATGAGCACAAGGGCTCTTTTTAGAGCCACCTAATATCTAAACACTTAAAAGTGATTTTTATTTCTATTTTTTTTTAAGGCTTTTTTTTGGGTGCGCGCACCTCGTGATGTTTTAAAGGTTTTTTCGGGTACGCGATGTTTTTTAAAAAATTTAAATCTTTTTTTTTGCCCTCCGTGGTCCTACTGTGCCCCCCTGACAATGGCTAGGGGGTCTAGAACTCCCTACCCTGCCCCCTTTTCACGGTCTCCACCTTTCCTTTTTAGTGCGACTGACAAAATGGCGGCCGACACTTCCTGATTTCGACCGATTCGAATGTTTACTAACATGTAACAACCAATCACAATTACGCTCGCGCACGGCAGGGTGCGCGCACAGGGCTTGCTCAGTGCGCGCACGGTACGCGCGTATAGATATTGATATGCTTTTAAATGCTATTTTCTCAGGAAATACTGAACAGATTTACACCAGACCTGCAAAAGGCACTTCCTTGACCTTATGGCTACCTCTCTGCCAAATTTCAAGTAATTCTGTTCAGCCGTTCTGGCTGTAGCTGTGTCTAAAGGTCCTATGGAAAAATGCATGGGGAAAATGCGTTTTGGGACCCCCCTTTTTTCTCAGCCCCTGCTTGACGAATCACCCCGAGACTTTCAGGGTAGGAGCTGAACGGAGAGCCCCATTAGTTTTGAAAATTGCGCGAGGATTCGTCAACCGGCGCCAAAGTTATTCAAAATAGAATTTTGAGATTTCCTATGGAAACACGGTCCTAACTATAACTATCTACTGGCGACCGCCAGTAGATAATATATATATATATAAATATATTCACTGAAAAAACCATGGGTTTCACACACGTTATAGTTAGGAATTAGCATTTAAAAAACCTTAGAAATTCAATGAAAAAACCAAAGGTTTCACACATGTTATAGTTAGCTGGACATTTCACTCGTAAAAAACCAATGAAATTCCCCCGTTATAGTTAGTTCAGCTAACTATAACTCGCGCGCCCGCAATGCACTACTGATGACGTCACATATTACATCACTCATGACATGGTCAGTGACATCACTCCTACGCGCTCTACGCGGTTTACTTCCGCATACGCTAAAATTACGCGCAATAACGGTCGCGTATACGCGTGTTCAACGTATGCGCGCTAGGTACGCGCATATGACGTATGCACATGCGCTCTTACGCGTTCGCGAATACGTAATCACGAGGTGCGCGCTCGGAGCTTGCGCAGTGCGCGCACCTCGGGTTTATGCATAATAAAACAATATTTCTTATTGGTTATCATTACTTTCAGTTTCTAATCGTTTCAACACCACACCCAATCCCCTCATGGCAAGTCATGTGATCAAGAATCATCACTTTTGATTGGTTTGAAGTACTTTCAGTTCCAGATTCTTCCCAAACCACACCTACTCCCCTCATTATTAGTTCTGATTCCTTTGGAGAAGGAGCTATTCTGTTGTTGAGAGACAATGGCTGAACAGCAACCAACTTCAGACAGTGACCAGGACACTCTTGAGAGGCAAAGGAACAGGAAGCAGAAAGACAGCTTTATATGACAGTTTTTCACTTTTCCAGAAGGTCTGAAAAAGGTAAATGCACCGAAAGTTACATGTGTACTTTGTAATAAAGTCTTATCTCGTGGGAATCCTAACAAGAAATATTCTTTTAGCATTCACACTATGTTGAGACATGTTAACAAAATGCATCCAGTAACTTTTCGTCGAGCTTCTGGAGAAAACCCTCCACCTGCTCAGCCGACGACATCAGCAGCAGCTCAGCCGAGCACATCTTCGGCAGCTCAGGGGAGCACTTCAGCTGCGATGGTGCCTTCACCTGTTTCTACACCTCTTGTTGGTCCACCTTGTTTGGCGAGGTTGTCTACACGGTGCACTGATTGCGGTTCTCTTATTTCTGTGGGGGAGACCAGTCTTGATCTCCTTCAGAGAAAATTTGATGCGCATCCGTGCACTAGGCCATAGATGTTTTTTCTTTTTTTGCGTTTTTCTCTTCCTGTTTCCCTCCATTAACTCAAGGGCTCTTTTAAGAGCCACTTATAAACTAAACCCCCCAAATTTTTTTTTGAGATATTTTTTTTTGAATTTTTTTTTGAGGTGCGCGCACCCAAGGTTTTTAAAATTTTTTTTTTTTTTTTTAAATTAATATACAAAAAGAGGTGAAGAAATGGAACCACACAGAGTCATGCCATCATTTTGAGCACATAACACAGGCTGCCCCTTTCATGGGCTGCATTTCTTTCAGAACAACAACTTCACAAATTAAATCTCTGCCCACAATTCCTGTGCGCACACAGACTCATGCTATGTTTTTTTGAACAAAACAGTGTCCCTGAATAGTACCAAATTACTGTTACAGCCTGATACATTTCCCTTATTATTTACAGAAGCAGAAAACTGCAGGGATGTATGTAACAGTGCATGTGTGCTAAAGGATAATTTGTGTAAACACAACAGGCTGCCCCTTCCATGGGACTGCATTTCTTACTGAACAACATCTTCACAAATTAAATCTCTGCCCACAATTCCTGTGTGCACACAGAGTCATGCCATCATTTTAGGCACATAACACAGGCTGCCCCTTTCATGGGACTGCATTTCTTACTGAACAACATCTTCACAAATTAAATCTCTGCCCACAATTTCTGTGCGCACACAGACTCATGCTATGTTTTTTGGAACAAAACAGTGTCTCTGAATAGTACCAAATTACTGTTACAGCCTGATACATGTCCCTTATTATTTACAGAAGCAGAAAACAGCACATTTCCTAACTGCTCCTTAAGACCATGTCCATATGTTACAGAGTGAGTGATTAAACAAGATCAATTTAAATGAGGCCTTGGTGACGTTGAATGTGTTTGCATTACACAGTGCTATCTGAAACAGCACACAGAGCTGTGTACTACACATGAGAGTGTTGGAGAAGCTGCTGCGTGTGTGCCAAGAGTGTGTTTCTGAACACTGTGGATTGTCTGGTGCTTGACAGATGAGCAAAGAGACTTCCAGAACTGCATGAAGACTGCAGGGATGTATGTAACAGTGCATGTGTGCATGCTTTTTTCAAATGTGCTGCCATTTTCCTCTCTTTTTTTTCAAAGTGATTTCTGCTAAATGCTAACCATCACAATTAAAAAGAAGCTGTCCTTCTCTTTCAACTGCAAGTCTTACTTTTCAACAGCAACACAAATTAAATCTCTGCCCACAATTCTTCTCTGCACACAGACTCATGGTTTGATGGTAGTCACAAAACAGTATTCCTCATTGTTACCAGTACACATTATCTTATGTTGAAAACATACTCCATAATATTTTACATATTCAAAACAGTTAAATATCTTGCAAAACTGAAAATGTATATCACAACTGTAAACAAATAATCATAATTTTTTTTTATATATCAAAATTAACCACAAACACCCCCTCTCAAACTCATAACTCACCTTTAAAATTAGTTAGTTGTGAAAGAAATGTAGCAGTCACACAGCAGTTTATCAGACCAGAATCACTGAGCTCCACACCTCTCTCCTCTCAGCAGAACCAGTTAATGGCACAGTTTCCCTCTCTTTTTTCACACATATACATGTTAATTTTCAATCTCAGTACTTCCCACATTTTTTCAAATGAAATCACACATTTCTATTGGATGAAAACTTCAACCCCTTTCCAAATGTACCCTTCCCCCAACTTAACTTCTGCCTGCTACCATAGCAACAGGTCATAGAACACAGGTGTGAGCAGAGAGGTCAGAAGTTCAACAGACAATGTTTCATTTCCAAAGAGCAAGAGTGCTTGACTTTTCAAACCTAACAGCAAATCCAAACTAATGTTCTTTTTTCACACTTTTTTCTGAACCAATGCAATACATGCTTTTTAAAATTGAAACATACAGCCTAGTTTTTAGTGTAGAATGGTTTGAAACAGCCAATGAGTTCTTTTTATAAAAAAAGTATGTGTGCCTCCATTTCCAAACTGTCTTTCATTTCTTTTTGCCATTCTACTGAAAGACACCTCCTGAGTGCATCCAGATCTCCTTGGAAGATGTTCACAGTGTGGATTGTAGGACACAGCTATGTCTTCTGGAGTGAAAAATTTGCAGAAAAAAGAGGTATGGTGAGAGACCTTGCTTTGCCAAATGTAGACATTAAATGGATTGGTCAGAGAGGGTTAAAGTGGCACCAATTAATGCCTTTGGTGAAAACCTTTCTACATCTCCCACAGCCTAACCTTATTATTGTGCACTGTGGTGGAAATGACCTAGGCACTTTAACTGGGGTAGGTCTGGAAATGCTTATTAAGGACACCTTTGTGCAATTGATGACGCTTTTTCCACAAACTGCCTTCGTATATTCTAACATATGCCAAAGGCAAAAGTGGAACTGGTCCAACCAATTTTGTTCGCAGATTGACAAAGCAAGGAAGCACGTCAACAAATCTATTTCTGCTTTCCTCAGAGACTATGGTATGGGTTCTATATACCACAACAACTTGCGTTACAACATGCAAGACATTTATAGAGGAGATGGTGTACACTTCACTGATGAAGGCAACAGAGTCTTCCTCTTGAACTTTAGACTCTGCATCGGTACTTACTTGTAGGTACCAAAAAACAAACAATAAACACAAGGGCTCTTTTTAGAGCCACCTTATATCTAAACACTTAAATGCGATTTTTTTTGATTTTTTTAATAAAGTTTTTTTTCGGGTGCGCGCTGGGTGCGCGCACTCGGCGATATTTTTTAACAAAATATAAATCTTTTTTTTTGCCCTACAAGGTCCTACTGTGACCCCCTTACAATGCCTACTGGGTTAATTTCTCCCCACTCTGCCCCCTTTTCAAGTTCTCCCCCTTTGTTTATCACCCCCTCTTTATGCGATAGACAAAATGGCGGCCGCCGCTTCCTGATTTCCACCGATTCAAATGTTTACTAAGATCTAACAACCAATCAGAATTGCGCTCGCGCACGGCAAGGTGCGCGCACCCAGCACGCACGCTGCGTGCTTACAGATATATATATTGATTTAAATACTATTTTCTCAGGAAATACTGAACAGATTTACACCAGACCTGCAAAAGGCACTTCATGGACCTTATGGCTACCTCTCTGCCAAATTTCACATAATTCTGTTCAGCCGTTCGGGCTGTAGCTGTGTCTAAAGGTCCTATGGAAAAATGCATGGGGAAAACGCGTTTTGGGACCCCCCTTTTTTCTCGGCCCCCGCTTGCCGAATCACCCCGAGACTTTCAGGGTAGGAGCGGAGCGTAGCGCCCCACCTATTTTGAAAATTTTGCGAGGATTCGTGGACCGGCGCCAAAGTTATTCAAAATAGAATGTTGCGGATTTCCTATGGAAACGTGGTCCTAACTATAACTACCTACTGGCGACCGCCAGTAGGTAATATATATATATATATATATATATATTTATATATATATTACCTACTGGCGGTCGCCAGTAGGTAGTTGTAGTTAGGACCTAGTTACTATAGGGAAATGGCAACATTCTATTCGCAATAACTTTGGCGCCGATTCATGAATCTTCGTGAAATTTTCAAAATTAATTCTTTGCTGACATCAGCTCCTATGTTGAAAGTTTGGGGGTGATTCGTGAAGGGGGGCCGAGAAAAAAGGGGGGGTCCCAAAACGTGTTTTTTCAATGTTAATTTCCATAGGAAACTTTAGACAAGGCTACAGGTCGAACGGGTGAACGGAATTACCCCAAATTTGGCAGGGAGAAGGGTCTTGGTCTAGAAAGCATGCTTTCGTTTATTTGGTGTAAATCCGTTCAGTAGTTTTTAAGAAATATCAAAATTTACAGATATCGATATTTGGGAATTCTGCCATCTGATTGGCTGAGGCGTTACGAGCACGAGCTTGCTGCTGATTGGCTGCGAGCGTTTGCAACTAGGAAGTGTTGGCCGCCATTTTGTGATTCCATTGAAGTGATTAAGGGGGAAAAAAGGGCGTAAAATGTGGGAAAGAGGAGGGTAGGAGCACTGTAACCTTTGTGGGGTGTTTAGGGTGTGCTAAAGAGGGGGTGCGAAGTGAACTAATCATACCTACCGGTGTGAAAGTTCTAGGCTCCGAAAATTAAGTGAGGTAATGGCTAGTGTGTGATGTTTCTAAGGTGAGCTTGTGCACGACTCGAGTATTAAAGCGTTAGCCCACACTGCGTGTCTTATACTGTGAAGTCATGTGCCCTGGCCGCTGCAGTACAGTTGTGGAAGTAGTGTCAGCATGTGTTCATACCTACTAGGATGAACTACTGACCCGTAGTGGTGTGAAAGTCCTGGGTACGGAAAATATGTGAGGTATTGTCTAGAGTCTCATGGAAGGAGGAAGTGTTGGCCGCCATTTTGCGATTCCATTGAAGTGAGTACGTGGAAAAAAGGGTGAAAAAAGTGGGGAAATTGGAGGGTTGGAGCTCTGTAACCTCTGTGGGTGTTTAGGGTGTGCTATAGAGGGGGTGCGAAGTGAACTAATCATACCTACGAGTGTGAAAGTGCTAGGCTACAAAAATTAAGTGAGGTATTGGCTAGTGTGTGATGTTTCTAACGTGAGCTTGTGCGCGACTCGAGTATTAAAGCGTGAGCCCACACTGTGTGTCTTATGCTGTGAAGTCATGTGCCCTGGCCGCTGCAGTACAGTTGTGGAAGTAGTGTCAGCATGTGTTTATACCTACTGGGATGAACTACTGACCCGTAGTGGTGTGAAAGACCTGGGTACGGAAAATATGTGAGGGATTGTCTAGAGTTCATGGAAGGAGGAAGTGTTGGCCGTCATTTTGTGATTCCGTTGAAGCGAGTAAGGGGAAAAAAGGGCAAAAAAAGTGGGAAATAGGAGGGTAGGAGCACTGTAACCTCTGTGGGGTATTTAGGGTGTGCTATAGAGGGGGTACAAAGTGAACTAATCATACCCACCGGTGTGAAAGTGCTAGGCTGCAAAAATTAAGTGAGGTATTGCCTAGAGTGTGATGCTGCTAAGGTGAGGTGGTGCGGGACTCGGGGATTAGAGCGTGAGTCTAAATTGTGTGTTTTATGCTGTGAAGTCATGTGTCGTGGCCGCTGCAGTACAGTTGTAGAAGTAGTGTCAGCATGTGTTTATAACTACTAGGACGAACTACTGACCAGTACTGGTCTGAAAGTTCTTGGGTACGGAAAATATGTGAGGTAGTGTGTAGAGTCTCATGCTGCTAAGCTGAGCTGCTGCCGGACTCAGGGATGAAAGCATGAGCCCAAACTGTGTGTCATATGCTGTGAAGTCATGTGCTCTGGCCACTGTGCCACATCTGTGAAAGTAGTGTCAGCATGTAGTTATAGCTACTTGGAGGAACTTTTGTTTCGAACATTGTAACTTTTGTATGGTGCTTAGGGGGTGTTATATAGGGAGTGCGAAGGTAAATTTGTGTGTATGAAATGAATTTGGTATTTGGAAAGTGGAAAGCACTGACTCCTACAGGTTTGACGGCGCTGGGGGTGTAAGGTGAGGTGCTGCTGGAGTTGGGAATAAAGCTGATGAACTACTGACCCCTATTGTGAAGTTTTAACGTGCACTTGCCGTTGACTGTTCGATAAAATGTTGCAAAAGTATACCGCTAGGTTAAAAAAAAATGATGGACTTTTAACCTGCAGGTGTCATAGAAGGTTCCAGAAAGTGTGGTGATAAAATAGGTTGAACTTGTGACCTGTATGTGGCGCGGAATAATAAGTAGCTTTTCGGAAGGAAAATTCAAAATTAACCAATGGAGCTAAGTTTTGGAATGTTGTTGAAGGAATGAAGTATTCTGATTTGTTCTTTACATGTTTTTATGTGTGGAGCGACAGAGAAATGTTGCCATTTCTGGTTTCATTCTTGATGAAGTCGGAGCTTTACATGTAGATGTGAGAAAGAGAGAATTGTATGCATGTGTCATTTGAAATCTGAATAACAACTACAAAGGTGAGTTAGAAATGAACAAGGTGTGTTATGTGTTTTATAGTATTGATTAAGTATTTGAGGTGATGTTTTTAATTTTTAAAGTATTTTTTATTTCAAAGTAATATAGTGTTAGTAAAGCGTGGTGTTTGATATTGGTTATGAAATATGCATAAAATTTGAGCTGTTGTTATATAAGTATTTTATATATGTTTAGGAATTTTTCACAGAGAAGAAGTGTAGTTTGTCATCTTTATAGGACTGTATTGTTTTGAAAATGAGGTACAGCATTAATTTGAGTTTGTAATGTATTTGGGGAGATGAAGAAAATGTTCCACGTTTGCAACTGATACTTTTTGTGGAAATAGTGGGGTGGGTGGGTGGTGGTAGGAGACGTATGTGTCATTAAGTTAAAAGCGATAAAACGAAATGCAGAAATGTTATGTGGGCAGGTTGTGGTCTTATTTTTGACACTGAGAGGTAGGTTTGAATGTAAGTCAGGGTAGGTTGTTGTTCAGTGGGGCCGTGTACAGTGTTTTGAGATTACATGGAGAGGAGCTGGAGATAGGAAAAGTGATACATTCCTTTTATATGTAAGCATAGGTTGAATCATGTGATACTAAGCTGAGATATAATAAGAATATGGGGACATATTATCAAGGACGGTGTTAAAATTATCGCCGCGTTAGCGTCAGGAAACTGCCGCTAAAGCGGCGATAATGGGCTTGATAATATGCCCTTGTGAATTTCCATAGAAGCCCATGTTCACACCGGAACATGGGCTTCTATGGGAATTCACAAGGGCATATTATCAAGCCCATTATCGCCGCTTTAGCGGCAGGAAACTGCTGCTAAAGCAACAATACTTTTAACGCCGTCCTTGATAATATGGCCCATGGTTTCTGGTTTGCATTTGGCTATAGTTAATAGTTTTTGTAGTTTCTGACTAGTGAATAATAAAAAGGTAGATATACTAAAATATATGGTAGTAAACATATTAATTATTGTCTGTTCTTATGGAATAGAAGTAGTTGGGGAGTGCTTCTTTAGAAGAGATGTTTTATAAATGTGTGAGAGATAAAAAAATGGAAATGTGCGGTATATTTTCGGTATGACTTTGTTGACATTAGAGAACTACATGTGATTATAAGTGACACTATTTGTCAGGTTGTGTCGCTGTGGCGGATATATGTAGGTGTTGAAGTGGTTCGTGTTTTACTGATGGCGAGCTTCACTATCCCTTTTGAAACACTCGTCAATTTATTCATTCCATTTAATATCTTTAATATAGATACAGTAAAGGGACTGTATATCAAAAGTTTGGGAATTACAACTTTGTTTACTCTCCCCATGCCCTGCTATACACTCTACAGAGTGTTTAAACGACTTTCGTAACATATAGATGTCTAGCTAGTAAAGGTGGTGTAGTTCAACTGGGCCCATTTATAAACCGTGCTATGGGATGCTTTATGGTTTACCCGCCAATTTGCATGTTTGAATACTTTTTGCTGATGAGTGTTCCAGCAGACACCTGTTAAAATTAACGTTGTATATGGGTATAGTGGCGCTACTGAGAATGGTGGGGGTTTCTGTTTGATTTTGTACGGTTAAGGAAGGGTGGGGTTGGGGGTGGGGGAGGTGGTTATGTTGCTGATTGAAACACAGAATATAGTAACGTGCAGATGTCGAGCTACTAAAGGTGATCTAGTACCATTGGGAGCACTTATAAAGCGCTGTATGGCATGGGATATGTTTTAGTGGCAAATTTGCATGTTTTAATATGTTTTGCTGATGAGCGTTTCGGGAGACAGCTGTTGAAATTAAGCGTCTGTTTGGCTATAGTGGCGCTTCTACGTTTGCTTGGGATCTTTCTATTATTGGGTAAAGTTAAGCAAGGGCGGGTGTTGAGGTGGTGTAGTGGTACTGTGACTATTTATAAATCGTCTTATGGTATGGTGTATGTTTGAGTTGCAAAATTGCAGGTTTTAATAGGTTTTGCTGATGAGCGTTCCGGCAGGCACCTGTTGACATTAAGTCTATGTATGGCTATAGTGGCGGTAACGGGAGTGCTGGGGTTCGTTGTTTAATTTCGTAAGGTTAAGCAAGGGATGGGGGGATGGGGGAGGTGCGTATGTTGCTGATTATAAGACGGATATTTGTAACGTGGGCATGTGTAGTTACTAAAGGTAATGTAGTTTCACTGGGCCCATTTATAAACAGTGCTATGGGATGCTTTATGTTTTACCCGCCAATTTGCATGTTTGAATAGTTTTTGCTGATAAGTGTTCCGGTAGGTACATGTTAAAATTAAGCCTTTGTATGGGTATAGTGGCGCTACTAGGAATGGGGGGTTTCTGTTTGATTTCGCACTGTTAACCAAGGGTGGGGGTCGGTGTGGGGGAGGTAGTTATGTTGTTGTTTGAAATACAGAATATAGTAACGTGGAGATGTGGAGCTCCTAAAGGTGATGTAGTACCACTGGGAGCACTTATAAAGCGCCCTATTACATGGTATATGTTTTACCTGCAAATTTGCATGTTTTAATATGGTTTGTTGATGAGCTTTTCAGGAGACATCTGTTGAAGTTAAGGCTGTGTATGGCTATAGTGGCGCTTCTACGTTTGCTTGGGCTCTTTCTTTTATTGCGTAAAGTTAAGCAAGGGCGGGTGTTGAGGTGGTGTAGTGGTACTGTGACTATTTATAAACTGTCTTATAGTATGGTGTATGTTTCAGTTGCAAAATTGTAAGTTTTAATAGCTTTTGCTGATGAGCGTTCCAGCAGACACCTGTTGACATTAAGTCTATGTATGGCTATAGTGGCGGTAACGGGAGTGCAGGGGCTCCTTGTTTGATTTCGTAAGGTTAAGCATGGGTATGGGTGGGGAATGTGCGTATGTTGCTGGTTATAAGACAGACATTTGTAACGTGGGCATGTGTAGTTAGTAGGGGTGGGCGGAATTTGCGAAATCCACTTTCGCAAATTATCGCGAAAACGTTAAAAATGATCGCAAACACGCGGAAATATCGCGAAGATGCGGAAGTTTTTTCCCGCATGTTCGCGAGATTTTCTGCATGGTTGCGGCTCGCCAACTTACCTATGCAGTTGCTCGCGGGCGCGGCCATCTTGTTTTCAGTGTCTCGTGGTGCATGATCGCGAGAAGAAAGATGTGATCGCGCGACGCATGACGTCACTGCGGGCGCGAACTGTCGCGAGACAGCGCAAATGGCTAAAAACAATACAACATCTCATGGAGAACGCGACCGGATCAAGAAAACTTGTTGGCGAACACAGGGATTCAGGTAAGGCGATCGTGCGCGCGCGAGAATGTATTATTTTACAGCGCGAGCAAGAACCAAATTATCGCAAAGCTGCGGAATGCGGAAATTTTGACATTTTCGCGCTTTCCGCGGAACGCGAAAATGTCAAATTATCGCAATTTCCGCGAACGGAACGAAATTTTAGCCCAGGCCTAGTAGTTAGTAAAGGTAATGTAGTTTGAGTTGGCCTTTTTATTAACCGTGCTATGGTATTGTTTATGTTTTTCCCGCGAATTTGCATGTTTGAATACTTTTTGTTGATAAGTGTTCCAGCACACTGTGGTGTTGATAAATGATGAAGATGCCGAAGATCAGGTAAGAGGAGTTTAATGTAATTTACACCTCATCCAACGGCAGTGGCAGCGCAACTGCCAGACCTCAGAGAATTCCAACAGTGACCTCATTAGTAAATGAGGTGATACACCACACATCTTCCTTCCATACAAAAAAAATAACACTGAGAAAACAATATGAGAGGGAAACAAATCATACAAAATAATCTTTGAGATAAGCAGGTTTCTTGATAACTCTGACACTCCACCTATATGTTGAAGGAGCAATGCTAGACAAACCATGCAGATCAGAACTACAAGACCTGCTTGCCTCAAGTATAGGTTTCAATACAGAATGGTTAAAGGAATTAATTTTGCGTGTGATAACAACACGGTTCTTGTTCCATATGCGAACATCATGTGTCTTAACAGCATTTTTTAAACATTTGATAACTTGAAATTCTCTTGTGAACTTGGACCACTCTGCCCACCCTTTAGAAGCCTTTATTTTGACAAAATCACCCACATTAACTTCCACATCTTTCACACATTTCCGAAAATCAAAATCCTCTTTTCTTTTGTGCTGAGAAGCTATTTCTTTTTCTCTCCACAAACCAGGAGAATTATCAACACATCCTTTGTTCCATTTCATCCAACCCGGACAAACAAGAGTGGAATCTGTTCTACCTTTGAATAGTTCAAATGGAATCTTCCCTGTGGAGCCATGTGGTGAAAATCTAAAGCCCATAAGTCTATTGGACAATTCTTTTTTCCAATTTAAACCATTAGCTCTTGCTAATTGAATGCCTTCCTTTAAGGTTTTAATAACTCATTCAATGGCACCATTTGTTTCAGGAAGATACAACGCTGATTTATTATGAACAATTCCACACTTCTGCAAAAAGGATTCTGTCTCACAAGAACAAAATTGCACACCATTATCTGTAAGAAGAAACCTTGGAAAACGTTCTCTTTTAAACACACCTTCCAGAAATCTTATAATCGCTGAGGAGGAAATGTCTTGTACACACGACACCTCAACCCACCTTGAATAACCATCCATGAGTACAATAACATAAGGAGTGGCATGTTCACCTCTTATTGGACCAAGAATATCCATGGCAACTTCCTCCCACGGATATTTAGGTAAAGCTCTGCAAACCATGGGTGAATGTCTAGTCCTAAGTCCTTTGTCTGAAATCGTACATTCCACACAATATCTTATCAGACTTTCAACATCATGATCAGGCATAGGCCACCAAAAATCCCTCCTAAGTCTACCTTTGGTTTTCACAATGCCCATGTGACCGTCATGTGCCAGACATAAGATTTTACCTCTCAAATTCTCTGGAGGAATTAATCTTGTGCCTCTCAAAAGAAATCCTCTGTCAACTGCAAGTTCAGTTAACACCTTCTCCCAACATCCTGTAAATTCCTTGAACTTGGATTTATTCCTCATGCCTAAAACTACCAAATCTCTTATTTTGTTCAAAATGACCTCCTTACCAAGATTCTCTAACCACTCTTCTTCAGTCACTTCACACACACTCACACGCTCGATCAAAATCATCACAATTGTCAGATTCAACCATATTGAGATCAACCAGTCTTGATAAACAGTCAGCTGAGAAATTGCTAGCACCTGGAACATACTGAACAGTGAACGAAAAATCCTGTAATCCTACTACCCATCTGCGAATACAAGATGAAATTGAATCAAGACCCTTCTTCCCAAATGTCTCCACCAAGGGTTTATGATCTGTTTGTACTCTAAATTTGATACCCCAGAGAAATTGTTTGAACCTCATGATGGACCAGTACACAGCCAAAGACTCACGTTCAATGACGGAATAATTCCGTTCTGCATCCCTAAGTGTTCTTGAGATACACGCAATAAGATTTTCCTTCCCATTTCTGTTTTGAATTAATAATACGCCTAAACCTTTGCTACTGGCATCACACACAATCTTAGTATCAGATGAAGCTTCAAAAGATTGTAAAGAGGGAGCATTATCTAAATCCTTTTTTTACATTTATAAACTCTTGATCACACTCTGCTCCCCACACAAACTCAACGTTTCTTTTAAGCAAACTCCTCATGTGAAACGTTTTACTAGCAAAGTCCTTTATGAAGCGACTGTAGTCCTCTACCATTCCCAAAAAGGATGACAGTTCTTCTTTTGATACAGGTTCTGTTAAACCTTTTATAGTATTGACCAGTTCTGTCTTAGGTTTTATTCCTGAAGCAGTGACATTGTAACCTAGATAACTCACTTCGTTGACACTGAATTTGCACTTGTCCGCCTTGAGTGTTAGACCAGCTTCCTGAAGTCTTTGTAAGACCTGACAAACACGTTGATCATGTTGCACATTGTTTGATGCAAAAATAATAATTTCATCTTGATAACATTTCACCCCAGGTTGATCTTTTAAAATAATAGACATAGTTCTCTGAAAAACTGCAGCCGCAGAAATTAAACCAAATGGCATTCTCTTGAAACGAAGAATGCCAAATGGAGTTGTGAAAGCCGTGAGATCCTGCAAACTCTCATGCAATTCAATCTGATGGTAAGCTGACATCAAATCTAGAGTGCTGAAAACTTTAGCATCAGAAAAAGTAGCAATCATTTCCTCAATGTTGGGAAGCAGAAATCTATCAACTACCACCTCCTTGTTTAACGCTCTTAAGTCCACACAAATACGAATGTCTCCACTCCCCTTTCGTGCGACGACAATGGGAGCCAACCAGTTTGTAGCTTCTACCTCTTCAATGACTCCACACTCCACCAACCTCTTGAGTTCCATGTCAACTGCTGTTTGTAAATGAATTGGAATCCTCCTGAATTTTGCTACAACAGGAGTGGCATTATCCTTCAATCTGATTTTATGCTTTTGTTATAACCAATTAACTTACCAAGTTTATTTTGAAATAAACTATTAAATTCCTTAATACATTTGTTTGTTTTCTTGTCAACTTGATCAACCTGTACCTGAGGATTTTTACTTGGATGAAGACTAACACCCAACTCTTCTTGGTGTATCCAGCCTAAAAGATCATCACCTTCACAAGACACATATATCTTCCCACACGTGCTCTTCCCGCAAACACTAATTGTTGCTGTGAGAAACAGTGACCTCATTAGTAAATGAGGTGATACGCCACACACACACCTGTTAAAAATAAGCCAGTGTATGGGTATAGTGGCGCTACTAGGAATGTTGGGGATTTCTGTTTGATTTTGTACGGTTAAGGAAGGGCGGGGGTGGGTGTGGGGGAGGTGGGTATGTTTCTGATTAAAACACAGAATTTAGTGACGTGCAGATGTCGAGCTACTGAAGATGATGTAGTACCACTGGGAGCACTTATAAAGTGCCCTATGGCATGGTATATGTTTTACCCACAAATTTGTATATTTTAATACGCTTTGCTCATGAGCGTTCCGGTAGACGGTTGTTGAAATTAAGTTCTTGTATTGGTATAGTGTGTTTGGTAGGTTTGGTGTGACTCTTTCTTTAATTTTGTAAAGTTAAGGAAGGATGGGGAAGAGGGTGGTGCAGTGGCAGTGTGCCCATTTATGAATCGCTTTATGGTATGGTATATGTTTTTCTGGCAAATTCCCATGTTTTAATACGTTTTGGTGATGAATGTTCCAGCAGACAGGTACAGAAATTACACAACATTTCTGTGGATAAGACATCTTCGTGCTGATAGACACTGTTGTACTGTGGTAGAAGGCTGATAGCGTTGATGGAAAATTATGAAACTTGGTGCTATTGTAGATTTTAATGGAAGGTTACTCTGGTTGTTTGTTACTATGGTGTAGTTAGGGATCTAAGTGGGAGAAAAAAAGTGGGGGTGCTCTAAAAGGGGGGGTGCAAAGCTCTTAAAGGGGTGTGGACTGTGCAAGTTGGGGCATGGTCTAAATCAAGGTAAGTATCATTGTGTGCTTTAGAAAATCCTCTCCAATTGTCGTAGGTTCGGAAAAAAACATTGTTTAAAGGATTTCTCTTTCTTCTACAACATGGGTAACCTAGAGTGATGTCTCCAGTTCCCAGTAGTGAGCAAAATAAGCATGCGTACATTGATGTGCATGCTCTCACTGCAGTGTAATAAAAAAAAAAAAAATTGACTATATTTGAGAGGGCCGAAAATAGAGCCTGGTAGAGAGTCGTTTGGAGGCTGCCTGAAAATAAGTGCCAGTCCCCAGACCCGGCCCAATTAAAGCACAGTATCCATGCATCCTAAGCACTGCGCCATTCAACCATCTTTTAATTGATGGATATATTCCTACTTATATATATACATAAATCTGTTCGTCTGCTTATCTTAAGCATCTATGAGCGCACTCGCCTATTGTAAGCACTGTGCCATTCAAGCAGCGATACGCCTATATATGCATAGATATATCTGTCCCAGAATGAATCCTAAGCATTTATCAGCCCACCCGTCTATCGTAAGTACTGGTCTTTGCATTCATTCATCCTTCCACCCATCCATACATTGATCTATGTATCTATCCATTGATGCATCTGGCCATGCATCCACTTGCCCTTTATTCAACTATACATTCTTATTTCGTGCATCGTCTGCCCCCGATCTTAAATACGACGTATTATACTCATCCAGCTACCCTCTTAAGGCATTGAAAAGGCTTGTGGAAAGCATTGACAGGCAGATTTTTTAAGAAAGAATAACAAAGCTTTGAGTTACTCTTTGTGGTGCATACTTCAACACCCTTCTCTGGTGGTGTTTTAAACAAAGGTACATCTAGCGAAAGAAATGTAAAGGAGCTGTACCCCAGCCCCGCAACTGTACGTGCTGTACCCCCCCATGTACGTGCCGTACCCCCCCCATGTACGCGCCTTACCCCCCCTGTCCGCACTGTACCCCAGCCCCGCACCTGTACGCACTGTACCCCCCATGTACGCACCTTCCCCCCCTGTGCGTGCATCACCCCCGCATGTACGCGCCGTACCTCCGCATGTACGCGCGGTACCCCAGGGCCGCACGTGTACGCACCGTACCCCCACTGCATGTACGCGCCTTACCCCCCATGTACGGGCTGTACCTCCGCATGTCCGTGCCGTACCCCAGGGTCGCACCTGTACGCACCGTACCCCCACCACATGTACACGCCCTCCCCCCCATGTACGTGCCCTCCCCCCATGTACGCGCCTCACCCCCCCACCCATGTACGCGCCGTACCTCTGCATGTACGCGCCGTACCCGAGGGCCGCACCTGTACGCGCCGTACCTCCGCATGTACGCGCCGTACCCGAGGGCCGCACCTGTACGCACCGTACCCCCACCGCATTTACGCGCCACACTCCAACACCGTACCCCAGCACCCTCACCCAGAGTCTTTTTTGCGTAGGTACGATCCGTACATACGCGAAAAAGACTCTTACAGAACCAGGACACTGTAAAAAAGCACAAGGAGGGTCAATTTGACTCGCACAACACCACAAAACACGTCTACATGACAAAATACATCTCAATGACTGACCTGGCACATCCAAACAGGCAAATAGAGACCCCAAATCACAACCACCTCTTATAACACACCCACCAAAATTCAAACACAGCCACACCCAAAAATGGACCAATAAAAAGGGCCCACACACACAACCCATGAGCCTTTGCAACAGACCCACTGCTGCCAGACCCCACTGAGAAACAACTCCACTGACAAACAACTCCACATTACTCATACCTCCACTACACCTTCACTCACACACCTACACACAACCTCCTTCACAAACATCCCCCTCTTCACATTCACACACACACTGTCACATTCACACCCACACACCCACGACCATCCACACCCACCCCCACACCCCCACCATGCCCACAGACAAGAATCCAAAGTTCACAACATCGGAGCTGGACCTCCTTGTCAACTAAGTCATCAGAGTCGAGCCACAGCTGTTTGGAACATTGGTCAGACAGACCAGCATAGCTGAAAAATCTGCCATGTGGCAGAGGATTGACGATAAGGTGAATTCTGTTGCGCCCATCCGAAGGACCAGGCATGAATGCCAAGCCAGGTGGTACGATCTGCGCAGGGCGGTCAAGAGGAAAATGAATGAAGAGTATGCCCAGAGTAACATCACTGGAGGTTGGCCGCCCCGAAGACCCGTACACTACCATCCCTGGGAGTAGAAGGTGATGGCCCTGCTACCGCCGGTGGGAGTACACGGAGTCGAAGGAGTCTCAGAGCCTGGTGAGTACACAAACAACTTACGTAACATGGGGGCAATGGGGTCCACACCACATATACACCAAATGCACGTAACTTCCCACAAGCACTCACCGCACACAACCACACTCAAAAACCACGCCCATGCCACTAACGTCTCCATGCACCCTTCACAAATCAAGGCAAGGCCATGTCCAAGGCTACAACAACCACAAACACAAGACTGGATGTCCGGGAGGCTGGGAGGGTGGGCCCCACACAACACATTGTGAAAATGAGACGCAGACACCAATGCCCTCAGCCCATATGGCATAGGTACATACCCATGCACAATGCACAGGGACTGGCAAAGTACTGACAAGGTAGCTGACAATTGGCCCTGCTGTATGCAGCACAAGGCCCTCCTGGGACCACTGTACACTCAATCACCAACTCCACAAGCACAGGTATCTAGCACAGGAACTCACACTCACTGTCATGCCAGCATGCACCATGAGGGGACACACACATCACCTGGGAGACCCAATGACAACTCACACTACACACAACAGCACGCCCGGTCACAACACCCCCCCCAACACAAGCACACACCCCCGGGGCAGGCAACGGATTTACACACTCCCACATTGGACATGTGACACAACAAGACCAATCCAGAGCCAAATAAGCATCAGAGCCAACAATCTACAGGTCAAAAACTCAGGAGAACATCCCAATCTGTCCCCTGCAACATACCCATCCCCAAGTGGACATTGAGAGGAATGCTAGGCACATCCAACTACCTGGAGGAACTGTGTCAACTTGAATATGTATGAAACATAGATGTCGCATGAAACACCATTAACATTGTCTCTCTCTCACACACAGGGCAACGTCGTCGATCTCCCCCCAACACTGGGGGGGAAGAATCACAGTCCCAGGCTCCGCGTGAAGATGATCCCACCAGCAGCGATGACTCAAACCACTCCGTGGATGACCCCGACCAACCTAGACTCTCTGGTGCCCAAGCCCCTGCAGCACCTGTGTCAGGTACATCTGTGCAAACCACCACCCCCATTCCTGCCACATCCCAGGACACACCCAGGAGCCCTGCTCGCACTGAACAACAGAGCCAGTCTGACCAGGAGGGACAAGGTTCTCCGGGCACCCAGGAGGAGGCAGGCAACCCTGCAAATGCCATCCCTCAGGGGTCCCGTAGACCCGATGGGCCCACAAGGGCAGGCCAGGCTCAAGTGGGCAGGGGTGGTGGGAGTGGAGGCAGGCGGAGGCGCGAACCTGACCAGCCAGCTCAGGACACCGGTATGTCACACATACGCAACAACCTGGACTCATACCGGCGTGACACCAGAGGCATCAACCAGGTCGTGTCCAGACTCTCCGAGATGCAGGGGACCCTCGATGAGATTAAGAACCTGCAGGTCGAGCATCATGCCAGTCATCAACAACACCAAGGACGGATGGAGGCAAGACTGGCTAAGCTCTTGGCTGTGCACAGGGACGTGAGCCAATCACTCCGTCAGATCGCCCAAAGCATCGGCAACCCTCCTTGTGCCACCAGGCGTAGATCAGCACCAGACACAGGGAGGGAGGAGGAGGAGGAGGAGGATTCGTCTGACGGAGCATCCCCAGCATCGTCAATGCCTGCATCTGAGGGTCCCCGGAGGAAGGTGGGTCGTCCACCGAAAAGACCGTGAGAGTCAGCGGACCATCCACATCTCCCAGGTCACCTGGCCTGGCACCTGGCCCTCTGCCGCAACAGCAGCACCTCATCCAATGACATTCTCTGCCACATGGACTTGCTGGTCACAGTCTGACCAATGATGACCAACACTGTGGTCTGGACTCTGATGACTCCAACTGACAAGGATGCCATCTTCCCCTGTGAACTTTGGATTCTATTCCCCCGGTAGAGCACCTAATTGCATCTACCAAACCACTTACCCCACCGCAAATAAATATATCACTTTGGACATGAGACCTTCCTGTCATTTTGCATTATTCAACGACATATGTGTGTGGAAATGTCAAACTATGCCTGAGTGTTGAACTAACTCCAGCCATCCATACCCTGGGATCAGAGTCTGTTACAGGACACACATGGGTCACAAGGTATCATTCAATGTAAGCATGGAGCACAACACTCACCTGTGATGGCCTCTGGCTGCTGAGGGGGTGCTTGCTAAACTGTGCGGAGAGACCTATTTGGGAGATTATCATCAAGGCATAGAGGTCATGGCTCATGTGGAGGTTCCCGGGGAGGGAGTCCCAGGTATGTGTGGCCAGGTGGGAGAACAATGTCCTGTATGCTGGAGTACGGTGGATGTGAAGAACGGTGGCCAGGGCAAGGTTGGATGCACGGAGATGGCCCAACGGGATCTAGGATGACAGACGGTCAAGGTTGGTTGGGGTCGGGGTTGTGGACTGCCTCCTGAGTGTGGGTGGGGAGTGTGGAGGTCATCCTGCAGCAGACAGTGATCCATTGCAGCTATCTATGGTGGACGGTGAGGTGGCTGGGGTGCAGGGTGTTGAATCTGAGGTGTGCAGATACACCCTGGAAGTGGACCAGTGTCCTGGGAGTTTGGATGTACTTGCTCCGTAGAGGGCATGGCAGTATTTGACACGGATGTTGTCATGGACCTGGGGGATGGTCTGTCTTTTCTTGGAGTGGATCTATCTGTGGATCATGTGCATAATGCAGAGGGCGTTGCAGCATGAGGTACAGATGGTGTGGACTAGCATGGCATATGTGAGCGAGCAAACATGATGCACACCATCTTGTGTGTGTGGCCACTGGGTGCTTGTGCAGGGCTCTTGCAGGTGGGACACAAGCACTTGACCCAGCTGGAAGGGGACAATCCTCAGATGATCACCTCAGTCCTGTACAAGTCCAGCCTCAGGTGGCTCGTGTTCAGCCATTCATCAATGGATCTCATGCATACTTGAATGATGGAACTGCCAATGTCTGTGTCTTTGTTGAGGGTGAGGAGCACCTGGCTGTCAATGGCATACGAGCTGATGATGAGGTGCTGTGCGCATGTGATGGTGGAGAGGGGGGTCCTGAACACTTTGTAGATTGACATGCTGAGAGATGATACCTGTGCCATGTCTCAGACGATTACACCATACTACATGCTGAAGACTTGAGTCCCGCTCCCATGCCCTTGCTGGGCTACAGAGCCGGTGGGGAGTATTAGGGACGTGACCTGGTTGGTGTGACAGGGCCTGGAAGGCGGGGCAGCGCACTGTAGGCAGTTGGAGTTGCACACTCAGCATGCAAAGGTGTCATGTGTGTGCCCAGGGTATGTCTGACAGCAGGCATTAGATGTGCGGATGGACATAGCTCGGAGTGTGGCTGATACATCAGACTGTAGTGTGATGTGGGTTATGCAAGGACAGGATGGTGGTGCAATGTGCACCTTGCATGTGCTGATGGTCCAGCCTTTGGCACCGCGTGGCGGCAACAGTGGCATAGACAAGTTAAGGACAGCCAAATGAATGGGTGGAGGGAGGAAGTGAGGAGCATCTTGGAGGCGTGTGTGTTGCCAAATCTGGATACTCTGTGGGCCCTTGCTGCAGGGGCCGCAGCAGCAGGCGGCATCTCCTTGCAAAATGACAGAATTTGCACACATTGACTAGGATGTCAGAAGGACAACTGCAACAGGCACGTGTGTAAAGTAAGGAGTGTACAGTGTCACATGGCACACCCAGAGACAATGCATGCACAATCACCAAAGAAGCATGACACCGGATCAGGAAACTGAAGGCCGACCTGCGCACAGGAGACACACCCTCAGCAGCTGTTGATGGCCCATTGTGTGGACCAACATGCCAAAAAACATACACGACCATGTACTTCATGCCCAATAGGGAGCCTAATCCATGAGCAACTGCATGCATGTTGCTAAACTACACATGGACTCCTATGCATAATCTTCCACAACTATGCCAGATATGCCGCATGCAAAGTTGCAAGAGACCTGCATTGATAGAGATGAGGCACCTTGGAGTGTGACGAACACCTTTATTACTCAGCCTCACACTAAGGGAAATGCATCAATTGGAAAAGACTCACAGGTCATTTGGCTGACCATGTGTGACCTACACTGGACACCCCCTTCAACACACAGATGTGTAAATCCTACTGAGCTGGCACACAAGTGAAGGGGTTGAGCCTAACACCCCTTGCTGCACACGGAGAGTCTACAATTCCCCATTGAGCCTCATATGGGGATGTCCCACACTATGTCCACCATTAGCATCCCATATGTTCCTGAGGGACGTTATACACTCATTGATACCTTCATCAGAATCCACAAACCCTTACAGATGACTGTCAGGAAGGGTGACTATCAATTCATGGGAGCCATGCAACACGTCATGTGGCCCATGGTGAGTCGATATGTATGCATGGTAACACAACATGCACAGGAGCAGTCCCCACATATCACAAACACGTACCACCCACAAAATGCCTTGCTGCACTCCTTACCCAAAATGACTTTTCACCACGTCTGTGCATGTAACTCTGATCCAGCACACGTTGCAATACTCATGAGGAATAGCAGGAGGGCAATGATGACATGAGCAGACGACAGCCGCAAGAACCTGGGGAGGACAGACACACAACAAGTCAGCGAAGAGCTAGTAATCCTCAGACATGTACATGTACTCTACAGGAATGATGTGGTCAGCATGCCCTTAATAAATGTAGTGTCCCAGCTAATATGTGTGGAATGACATCATCACTTGAATGACACATCAGAACACACCTCCAAGTCACTTAGCACACAGTCAGCTCGACACACACATTGCAACACATGCCACACAAGGCTCAAAGCGTGCACACTCAGACACAGGGACTCACCATCATGAGAAGAAGTTACGGATAAGCTGACTCCGGATGTCCTCATCCTCATCCTCATCCTCACTTGCCCCGAGCCCTTCATCCTCCACGGGTGGATGATCCTGCTCATCCGGATCAAGGATGAGTGGCACGGCCTTCTCCACTGCCATGTTGTGCAGCATTCAGCACAGAATGAAGATTTTGCAGACCTTCACCGGGGCATATGGGAGGGCGCCGCCGGTCTTGTGGAGGCACCAGAATCTGCTCTTCAGGAGTCCAAACGTCCTCTCAATCACGCGCCTCGTCTGCCCATGGGTGTCGTTGTACCGGTGTTCTGTGGCTGTTCTGGGGTTGCGGAGAAGCGTCATCAGCCATGGCATGTTGAGATAGCCAGAGTCCCCTACATGGAAACATCATGTGAAGAAGTGGGTCAGGAGATGCCGTAAGATACAAAGATAGCGCTGAACACAGGACTAACAGAGTATACCCACCAACAAGACATGCTCGTTCCGCGTTGGGGCCAGGTGTAACAGACATGCAATGTTGGTTGGAGTGGGTCCCAGGGGGGGATGGCTTATGTCTCTCATGCAGGGCTTGATGTAGTTCATGTGTGCACTCCTCACTTGCATTGTGCTTACTGTGACATTCACTGCATAGTGCATGGCACATTCTGCCAGCCTAATCCTCTTGGGCATTCTTGTTCTATTGTCCTACGGTGATTCAGTGGTCACCCCGGTGTGACAGGTGACTGCACCCACAGCTGTGTGTGAGAGTTGAGTGGAGCTGTGGTGAGAGTGGTGAGAGTGTCCAAATGATGTGTACGCCCCCTGGACATTGATGTGTGTGAATGTTTCTTGTCATGTGGGTGAGTGTCTATGTGGAGTGTTGCACCACAGCTGCATGGAGGAGGCAACTGCTCAATCTATCTGATGTGTGAAGTAAGCCGTGCTGTGTGTCTGACTTGCTGAGCTAGCCCCAAACCTGTGACCCCCCCCGGCAAGTGGCACATGTGCTGAGTGAGGTTTGCATCCGCTGTTGCCAATGGCAGGTGATTGATGTGTGCCTGTGTGTGTCTGTGTACTCTGCTGAGGTTTCGTCAGTGGCCTGGGGCATGTGACTGTTTGCGGTGCTGTCCATCAGCCTTGTGTTGCTTGGGATGCACAGTGTGTGCCATGATCAGGGATTGTTTCGCACCCCTCATGCCACCTGTGTACTTACTATGCCATGTAGTGCATTGGTGCGTCCCCAGTGGAAAAAGTCCCTATGACTAAGGTGCTATTACTTGCCAGCATACTATGCCCTGTTCACCAAATTTAAGATGTTCAAATGTGTGTCTCTGTGACATGGTGCAGGTGTAGTGATGTTTTCCCACTTTGTCATCTACACAGGTATCCCCCTACCACAAGGGGAAGATCTGGAAGGATGCCGTCAAGGCCGTGCAATCGGCGGAGGGTCGCAGTCGGCGCCTGCCACAAGTGAGGAAGAGATGGCAGGACATCCGGTGCTGGACCCGGAGGATCGCCCGGGTCATGCTGAAGGACTCACCTCCTCGCAAGCATGGCGGGCGCCGGCGCATGACCCACCAGATGCGGCGTGTCCTGGTGGTGGTCTTCCCTGACCTGGATAGGCGGATACAGGAGTTACAGCAGCAGGAAGGGGGTAGGTACATGTGTGTTTGTTGTGTGTCGCCAGCTTTTGGAGCTGCTCAGTCGCCTGGATACACTGCCAGGCTATATATGTGCAGTGCATATCCTGTACCCCAAAGTCAACCTGTGCTGTTCTTCCTCCCTTCCCCTCCTTGACATGTGTTACCTGTTCTGTGTGTTATCACTATTGCACATGGTCATCTAGGCTGCCAGTGTATCAAGGTGCACACTGCTTTCCGCATCATGTGTGGGGGTGGTCTGCCTGTGCCCTGTCCTGTTCAGTCATTTGGGGGTGCATAATTGTTGGCACTGATGCTGAGTCCCAACATAGGAGTGTGAGGGTTCAAATGAACAGACTTGCTGCATGCATTACCAATGTTGTGGCCTCAGACATGATGTGCATGAGTGGGATATATGCATAGTGCCGGGACGGTTGCTCTTGTAACAGTCAGCTCATTCCAGGACCATGGAGCAGTGTGCACACTACAGTCCCCTGACCAAGCCTGCCCTCCTACTCATGTGTGTCATCCAACACTGCGCACATTCACTGTGGGTTCATCATGGCTCTGCCTCTGTGGCATTGTTCCCTGGCCTAGGTAGCAGTTTTCACATGTGTGATACATTTGCCCACTGGACAGGGATACACCAGTTTGCTTGTGCATACTCACACTGGGCAGTGCCTGTGTGGCTATTCACAACAATCTGTTGATGTTTGTTTGTGACCAATATGTTTTGGCAGCCCTACAAGGTGATGTCGTGTTAATGAAGCTAGTTTTCAAGCACAGTTGTTGTAACCCTGAATAAGAGGTTTCACTTCTTGATCGGTATCAGTCACATTGACTCAGGTATGGGTGGGTGTGTGTGGGAGGGGCGTACATGTTCAACTTTGATGTTTCATTGCCAGTTCGGACTTGTGTGTGATGATTCGCAGTACAGAAAGTCATCGTGCAGTGCCCCCGTGATTTTGGCCAGTGCTTAATGTTCGTGCTTCATTGCCTGTGTCAGTTTTTGACAATCATGTATCCTGCTTGTACATTTTTGCCACCTGTGTGCGGTTCAGATGCTACACAGTTGTGACTTTGTGTGCTGACATCTGTGGGTACATTCTGGCTTGCCATGAGGGGGAACCCACAGTACAGCTAGGCTTTTTTGCTAAACAATTGCAGGCCCATTGGTTTATGCATTGTCCTGGGTGTGGACATGTGTGCCACTCCGGATGACAGTCAGTAGGTCATATGTGTAGCCAACTGTGTGATGAGGTGACGGATAGCCATGTGACAAATTAGATTATTCAAGTTGTTACTCAGAGAAAATGTCCATTGGCACTCACTACACCTGTCAACATGTCTCAATGTCTCATATGCTTGACCTTGTTGTTTGGTTGTGAAGGATAATTATGTGCCTGCATGACAGATGTCTCCCGAGGAAGTGCACAAGACACCACCTTTACACTTTCCAGGGACACACTGGCACATTTTAAAGTAAGGCACAGTTTGAACAAAACTTGTTTGGAGTTCATACATATACATGTTTCCACAGTGTGCTAGCATTTGGGTTAGTCCTTGGTTGTTGCTGATACCAACTTACGAGTGTCAAGTCATCCAGACCACCCTGGTGCCATGTATATGTACTTACTGATAAGCCATTTCTGCCTAACAGTGGCTGATTTGAATGAGTCTGGCAGCTCAGACAATGACTGTGTACATGTAGTTTGGTGTGCACCTCCTTGTGTGACTTCTGCTATACAGACACATGTGTGTTGTGTTCACAGAGTGCCACATTCACACATGCTAGACATGTCCATTGTGTAAAGGGTTGTGATTCTCCAGGAGTCACAATGTAATTCTTTGGGGTGTCAAATGTACTCACAGGTCTCTGAGTGTGGGGACACCTTCTGCATTGGCATGTGGTATTTGGCCTTGGTTGCGACAATACTGTTTGTTTCACAGTGAACAAGAGGTGGCATGCCTTCATAGTCTTGCTGTGCTCAACTAATCCCAGACACTAGCTTCTCATGATCTTGTGATTTCAAGTTATTTGCTGTTGTGTCCTAATTTTCATTGTTTCCAAGTGGCATGGTGGGTAGGGGTGGGCGGAATTTGCGTAATCGCGTTACGCAAATCTCCGCAAAACGGTAAAAAATCTCCGTGAACACGCAGAAATTCCGCGAACACGCGGAATTGCTTGTTCGCGATACTTTTTTCCTGTTCGCGATCGCTGTTTGCGTGCTCGGGGTGAAATATCTCGCGAACATGCATATTGAGAACGCGAACAAGCAAAAAATTTCGCGAAGTCGCGGAACGCAGATTTTTGGGCAATTTCGCGTTTTCCGCAGAACGCGAAATTACCCAAATTCCGCAAATTCCGCGAACGGAACGGAATTTACCGCCCAGGCCTAATGGTGGGTCAACCAACTGGGGAGTGCAGGGCTTACATATGTGGGGAGTATCCTAGATGTTACTCATAATGCCTTTCCTGATATGCACTGTTGCCTAGTTTGTTTGGACTCATGTGTCAGATGTATACAGGTGACTGATCTTTTCCTGTCTCTTTACCTTGCCCACAGCATCATCGGAGGACACCGAGGGAGACACCGGCACGGACGTGGAGGAGGGATCGAGCAGTGGTGCCACCACTGCTGTGGAGTCGGTGGAATCTAGTGGCACGGAGGGCGAGGGGAGTGAGGCGGAGGACCTGCCCAGTACCAACACTGACTACGAGGCAGACGGGTCCGAGGCTGAGCTCCCAGAGGGGGCGGAGGCTGCTCCCACAGCTGAAAGCAGCAGTACATCTCTCGCCGCCCCCCCATTCCCATCACCGCCCTCCCACTTGCTTGGGTCCCTTCTGTCCGTGCTAGGCCACACCGTGTCTCCTTCGTGCCAGGCACCGCACCCCCTGCCCCTGTCCCCCCTGCTGCCCTCACTACCGAGTCTGTGGACATTCAGCGGCAGTTGCAAGTTGGGCAGACATCGATCCTGACTGTCCTCCATGGCCACACCAGACTGCTGACCCAGATGGTGTCGTACATGGAGGGCATGTCATCAGCGATGTCTGACCAACGGATGTTGCTGAGGTCCCTGGACTCGTCACTGACGGCAGTAGCGAGTCACCTGCAGAGCTGAGTCCCCCCCTACCCCTGCCCCATCCACAAGTCCCACACCCATGCCTGTCCCAAGCACACCAAGACATCCACACACACGCACCCCACCGGACAGAAGCAGCACACCACCACGTAAGGGCAAGCGCACACCTCCTGACACGCACACTCAGGGGGAAGCAGGCACACCCACTGGGTCTGGGGCACACAGGCAGGCACGCAGCCACAGTCCTCATCCACATGACTCACTCCCCAGTCCCTCTGATGTCACTCCCCTTGGCTCCCCTGCCCCAAATTCGGAGAAGGAGGCCTACTTTGCTGGGCTGGGCCTCAGCCCCACTAGTTCACCTGGACGCAAACGGTCAAGGCACTCCACGAGTAGGGGAGTTAAGTCCCCCAGCCCATCCACCACCTCCCCCAGTAGCGCTGCCACCCATCCCTCCGACCCCCCCCCCCTCCTTGGGGCCTGTTGTTTCTCCGGGTGCAGGGGAGACGCTTGAAGAACTGGCAGAAGTGTGCAGCGCCGAGCTCGCCTCCACCTTTGGTGCTGCCCCACCCCCTGTGGTGGAGTCGTCCGTCCCTGCACCCACCACACCTACCCTTCCCCTTCTGTCCCTGCAGTGCCTGGTCCTTCCCCACATGATGCCCCCCCCAGTCGATGACACAGTCTTGTGATGTGCAGGCAAGCTAGGGGAGACGCATGGCCATGTGTCCCCCCCAAGGACTGATGATATGGACTGCCCATTGGCCTTTGTGAATAGTCTAGTTTACACATTATTATTTTCATGCTGAATAAAGCATTTTCTTTTTCGTTTGAAAAGTCTTGCATTTCAGGTATTGATGTTGATGCTGATGCTACAGGAGTTGGGGTTGTGGGCATGTGTTATGTTTCAGGGAAATGTTGTAGTCTGCTGCTCATGGGGTGGAACCTGGTGTCTGCGTGCCATCACAAGGTCTCTGCAAAGATTATTTCTCGTGTCTGCTCTTTGTGTTTGGAGACATTGTCCCAAGGAATGTTCCTTCCTCTGTGGCACCTGACATCTCCCCTGCAGAGATTTGCACAATTGTTGTGTTGCCCTGTGTCTACATGTCCTTTGTTGGTGATGGATCCCTTCAACTCTGGCCATGCCTGCTCAGCAATGTGTCCGGCTGCATCGTCTGTGCCATCCTTGGTACTCACTGTACTTGTGTATAGAGTATTTTGCCATGCCTTCATGGAGAAATTGTCCCTTTTCCGCACAATGCATGTGTGTAATCCCAGCCTAGTACACATATGGTACTTGTTCTGCTGGGTATTTGAACACCTGACTCACAATTGTGGCCATTGTATCTGTGGGAACTCCACCCTATTCCTTCCATGACAGACAACATCTTGGTGGCTAGCCCAGCACCTGAACATTCCTATCAGTCCTGGGATGTGCGTGACAGTGTGTGTTCTCTTTGGCTCTCTTAGTTTATTAGGCAGTGACATGACTATAAAGTCTTGTGGCAAGATCTCTCTGTGTGTATTGTGCTGCATCTGCCATGGGTGGGTATGCATGTGTTATTTGTCCTCACACCCACATGTGGTGTGTCATGCAGTGGGGGAAAGACATCCATCCTCCTGGGAGTGGGACACTGCTGTCAGTGATGTGTTGTTATGGCACAATCATCATTGTCCTAAGTTAGGGATATGTACATTCACCCATGGAGCTGTGGACATCTGATAATGATGTACAACCCCCCATGTCTCTGTCCACTGCTGGAAGTCCTCTGCACCCACCCCTCATATGTCTGGGCACTGCTGGGAGTGATATGCACCCACCCCTCATATGTCTGGGCACTGCTGGGAGTGATATGCACCCACCTCTCATATGTCTGGGCACTGCTGAGAGTCCTCTGCACCCACCCCTCATATGTCTGGGCACTGATGGGAGTCATAGGCACCCACCCCTCATATGTCTGGGCACTGCTGGGAGTCCTCTGCACCCACCCCTCATATGTCTGGGCACTGCTGGGAGTCCTCTGCACCCACCACTCATATGTCTGGGCACTGCTGGGAGTGATATTCACCCACCCCTCATATGTCTGGGTACTGCTGGGAGTCCACTGCACCCCCCTCATATGTCTGGGCACTGCTGGGAGGCCTCTGCACCCACCCCTCATATGTCTGGGCACTGCTGGGAGTGATATGCACCCACCCCTCATATGTCTGGGCACTGCTGGGAGTGATAGGCACCCACCCCTCATATGTCTGGGCACTGCTGGGAGTCCTCTGCACCCACCCCTCATATGTCTGGGCACTGCTGGGACTGATAGGCACCCACCCCTCATATGTCTGGGCACTGCTGGGAGTCCTCTGCACCCACCCCTCATATGTCTGGGCACTGCTGGGAGTGATAGGCACCCACCCCTCATATGTCTGGGCACTGCTGGGAGTGATAGGCACCCACCCCTCATATGTCTGGGCACTGCTGGGAGTGATAGGCACCCACCCCTCACGTGTCCCTGTCCACTGGTGGTATTCCTCTGCACCCACCCCCATGTCTCTGTCCGCTCTGGGGGCGTGGGTATGGTCCATACGCGCGTACCCCTACATCACCACTACAATGGTGGTACGGACCGTACCCACGCTCTGAGGGGCGTGGGTACGTCCCGTACCACCATTGTGGTGGTGACGGGTACGTGTCCACGTCCACTTCCGTTGTGGCGGGACGTGGGATTGGTGGACACACCCCCCGAAGTGACCAGACCATGGAGGTAATTAATGTGCAGGATGTATTAGTATTTTGTGGGGTGTGGGTTATGTTTCCTGCCCCTTGCACCCCCCTCTTTGCCCCTGGGGGTTGTTCTGACCTTCTGCGGCATCTGCGTTGGTTTCTGAACATGAGGTCGTAGGCTATGAGGGCCGGGATGACGCGCAGGTTGGGGTCCATCGCTGTCCGTCGCGTACCGGTTCTCCTTGTTCGCGTCGTCCTTAATTTCCCGGCAGTTTTTGGCCCCCGTAAAAAATGCTACGTGCGGAGTGACGTCGGCATGAATCGTACTTGCTGGTCCGTAAAAACGCTGCCTGACTCCGTCCGAACGTCGCGTATGCGCCGTCCAGAATCAGATTTGTATGTATTTTTTTGCCGGTCGTTTTTTTTTACGAATCGTACGGAAATGGTCTTTCTGTGCGAATCGTACTTGCGAGTTTGTAAGGTGTTTTTCCCGGGTACGAGTCGGACGGAGAAAACGCTCCGTACGCCCATTTGTACCCGGGTTTTACCGGATCGGAGTCGGCACCTTAATGAGAAAAACATCACACAAAGCAAAAAGAAGAATTTTTCAAGTAAGGTGAAGCAGAGTTCAATTTCAAATACGAGGAAAAAGAAGGATGACAAAGAAATAGTATCTGGTACTCGGAGACAAAAACAATTTCAAGAAATTCGTCAGAGACTTTTTCGATCTAGAGTGATTCAGAATTTATTGAAAACATGCTGCAAATATAAAAGAAGAATGTTCCAATTCAAAGAGAAGCAGCGTATTGAAAGTATAGTGGATACTGCTTTCAATTTGAACCAGAAGTTGCTCATTTTGATTTTAAAGAGATTGAAAATATTGGACAAAATAGTGAAAGTATTGAAAGACAAACGTAGAATAAAAAGACTTGTGAACAGAACCAACTTTTGTAAAATATTTAGTGGACATTGGAGACATACTTCTAGCACTGAGCCTTTTTTTAATGAGGAAAGTTACTTCCAGGAAAATAGTTTATCATTTGCAGTTGATACTGGAGGTCGTTGCTACGAAGTTCAGGGTGGTGTTTCTCTTCCAAATGAGGAAATGGTTGGTAAAAGTGCAGAAGAGTTAATAGCTGAAGAAGTGCAAGGGAAACGTTCACAAGCTCCTGTGTATAAGTGGAGTTGTAGTAGCATTTGTAGTATTCAACAGGAATCCATTGATAAAATGTGAAATTTGCTACGAGAATATACTCAGAAAAGTATTAAACAGAAGATTAAGTTGTTACAAGGACTAGCTCCATGTAATGTAAGAAAATATACTGAGAAGTATGGGCATTATCTGGCTTGTCTTAAGTTTGTAAAAGTGTTTTTCATCATTTGAGGATGTTAGCAGTACACCATTCAGAAATGCGGAACTTTGTGAAGAAACTGTACTATGTAAAAAGTCCTGCATTAAGTTTAAGTGAACTGAATGGAAGTCTTTTATATGGTTCTTTATCAGATGTTCAAAAAAAGTGTACTGAATTTGGTTCAGAAGAGCAGTTCATAGAAAGTGAAAGTTTGACAATTACATATGTTGGAGAAGATGAGAAAGTGATTAGCACTCTTCAGTTTGAAGAAGAAATTGGAAAGTTTAATGAAGTGTGCTCTGAAATACCAAACTATGTTTGTGTTTGTTGTCGACGTACTCATTATAAAAGTCAAAGTAGGAATGTTGATTTGTATTTGAAAAGTAAAAAGGAGAACAATGGTAAGTGGGAAGAATTTTCAACTTACTTGTTTGTTTAAGGTCGATTTGAGTTAGGTAGTGATCAACGTATATGTAAATATTGTTACAACAAATTAGAAGAGAACAAAATGCCTGCCAAAGCAGTGCATAATAAGTTGGAGTTAGTAGCTATTCCGCAGGAGCTGGCCACATTGAATACATATGAGTCGGTTCTAATTCAATCTGTTCATCCTTTTAAAACTATAATTCGGATGGAGCCTAAAACAGGTAAACTGCCACCATCAGACTCGCAAAGAGGGCTGAAAGGAAGAGTGGTGTAGTTACCTTTGGATTTTAAGAAAAATATTGACACTATTGCTGGAGAGAAAGAGGAAGGTGAGGCAGTAGTTATTTTAGTACCCACAAGGAGTCGGAAAACAGGGCAAGAATTTGTGGATGTTAATAAAGTTGAAAAGGCTACCTTATATCTTATAGAGAACAATATTTATTACAAAAATGTGAATGTGGATGAACAGGTAACACGTTTAGAAGATGATTTTGAAATTGCAAGTGGTCAAATAGAGGAAGTGGACAAGTCAAGGACTGAAGAGATTTATGAACATTATACAATATGTCCTTTGCATTCAAAAGAAGTGATAGGAAGTAGCATTGAGTTATTCCAAATGAAAAAAGCACAGGGAACTCCAATGAGTGTATGGGAGAAAAGCTTGGAAGCTCCTTGTTTTCCACAGTTGTTTCCTGCTGGAGAAGGTGGACGATATGATGACCGACCTGTACGGATTCCAGCTTCAGAATATCAGACAACAAGATTATATTCTGAAGATCCTAGATTTCGACAGTGCATTCCATACATATTTCACCTTTTGTTTGAAAGTAATCTGTCTTCTCTCTCGTATGCAGTGAATCATATACTTAAAACTGGAGTTCATGAATCACTTCTTTCTGCGAAAGAATTTGGTGCCGATTCCGATCCTGTAAAAATTTTCCCCGTACGAATCGTATCCGGATATTTTTCTGTACGAATCGTACAAGTAGCTATTCGTATGGGAAAAAGTCCATACGAATCGCATTGAGAAAATTTCCCCACACGTCCTCGGGTCGGAAAATGTGTCCGAAACATCCCCGGACGATTTAACGTACGAATCGGAAAAATGAAGTCCGACCGCGCAAGTACGATCCGTCCCGTCCTTCCGATTTTACAACCGTATGGAAAAAACACCATACGGACCGAACTCCTATAGCAACCATGGAGACATGTGCCCGCATACGCGCCAAACTTTCCACCCCAGACCCCGTACGTACGCGCAGAACACCCCCCAGCCCTCGTATGTACGTGCCGAACACCCCCCCCAGCCTCCGTATGTACGCGCCAAACGCCCCCCAGCCGCGGATGTACGCGCCGAACCCCCACCAGTGTATGTACGGAGCGTACCCCCACCCGTGTATGTATGGAGCGTACCAACACCCCACCAGTGTATGTACGGAGCGTACCCCCACCCGTGTATGTACGGAGCGTACCCCCACCCGTGTATGAATGGAGCGTACCCCCACCCGTGTATATACGGAGCGTACCCCCACCCGTGTATGTACGGAGCATACCCCCACCCATGTATGTATGGAGCGTACCCCCACCCGTGTATGTACGGAGCGTACCCCCACCCGTGTATGAATGGAGTGTGCCCACACCCCACCAGTGTATGTACGGAGCGTACCCCCACCCGTGTATGTATGGAGTGTACCCCCACCCGTGTATGTACAGAGCGTACCCCCACCCGTGTATGTACGGAGTGTACCCCCACCCGTGTATGAATGGAGCGAACCCACACCCCACCAGTGTATGTATGGAGCGAACCCCCACCCGTGTATGTATGGAGCGTACCCACACCCGTGTATGTACGGAGCGTACCCCCACCCGTGTATGCATGGAGCGTACCAACACCCCACCAGTGTATGTACGGAGCGTACACCCACCCGTGTATGTATGGAGCGTACCCCCAACCGTGTATGTACGGAGCGTACACCCAGCCCCCCCTGTATGTACTGTGCAAAACACCACCACCGATGGACGGTGCGGACCAACACCCTGCCCGTGTCTGTACGCACCCTACCCCAGGCCCCTACACCAGCACCCTCACCCAACATCGCGCATGTACGAGTCGTACTAAGCCATAGCAAAGGACAGCACTGTACAACAACATGGCACATGTACGCACCGTACAGACGCCAAAAACACTCGTACTGAACCAGGACAAAGCAAAACAACACAAGGAGAGTCAATTCGATTCGCACAACACCACAAAACATGTCCAACAAGCCCAAATACATCCTATACACCGACCTGCAACTGCCAAACAGCTAAACAGAGGCCCAAAACACAACCACTCCTTATAACACACCCACCCAAAGTTCAAACACAGCCACACCCACAAATGGACCAATAAAAAGGCCCAACACACACAAACCATGATCCTTTGCAACAGATCCACTACTGCCAGACCACAGAGACAACGCACTGCACCATACTACATCCATCAATACACCTTACACTTGCACTCCTTCACACAACCACCATCACAAACACCCCCTCATCACATTCACACACACACACCTTCACAACCACACTCACACACCCACAACCATCCACACCCACACCCCCCACAACCATCCACACCCACACCATGCCCACTAACAAGAATCCAAAGTTCACAAAGGATGAGCTGGAGATCCTTGTCGACGAAATCGTCAGAGTCGAGCCACAGCTCTTTGGAACATTGGTCAGACGGACCAGCATATCCGAAAAATCAGCCATGTGGCAGAGGATTGTCAATTCTGTGAATGCTGTTGGGGCCACCAGAAGGACCAGGCATGAGTGCCAAGCAAGGTGGTACGATCTGCAGAGGACGGTCCGCCGCAAAATGACGGACGATCCCAACCAGGGGAACATCACTGGAGGAGGGCCGCCCCGCAGACGGGTACAGTACCATCCCTGGGAGGAGAAGGTGATGGCCACGCTGCCGCTGGTGGGAGTAGACGGAGTAGAAGGAGTCCCAGACCCTGGTGAGTACACAAACAACTCACCTCACATGGGGGGAACGCCATACACAACCAAAATCCCAATCATGCACGCAACCCCCCCAAAGCCAGCACCGGACACAACCACACTCCAAAAACACACACATGCCACTAGCACCTCCATGCCCCATTCACCAAGCAAGGCCATGCCAAGTCACAGGTCACACAAAACACCAACACAAGACAGGATGTCCCCGATGCCGGGAGGGTGGGCCTCAAAACTAACATTGAGCAACTCAGAAGCACACAACAATGCCCTCAGCCCATATGGCCTAGGGCACAGCCATACAAACAGTGTGTCCCCACACAGTACTGTGTTGCCTGCAAATGGTGGCCGCGTTGCAGGATGACATGGGTATGAAGGCACAATTTGCACATAACAGCAGCTAATGAAGACGCATCACTCTGAAAGAGTGTCAGCACACACCGCCACAGCAGCAGCGCAGACTCAGACACTCCGCCCAATGGGTGCCCGGAGATTAGAAACAAACCCACATGAACAAGCCAATGGCCTTTGAAAGACCTGCAAACTGTGTGTGCCCAGGAAGCTGGGCTGAGGAAACAGAGGGTGACACACAGAGGGAGGGAGAGGGGGAGAGAGAGGGAGGGAGACAGAGGGGGACACAGGGAGACAGACAGAGGGAGGGAGGAGGCTGACAGAGGGAGGGAGAAAGGGAGACAGAGGGAGACGGACAGAGGGAGGAGGCTGACAGAGGGAGGGAGAAAGGGAGACAGAGGGAGACGGACAGAGGGAGGAGGCTGACAGAGGGAGGGAGACAGAGGGAGACGGGCAGAGGGAGGAGGCTGACAGAGGGAGGGAGAAAGGGAGACAGAGGGAGACAGACAGAGGAAGGAGGCTGACAGAGGGAGGGAGAAAGGGAGACAGAGGGAGACGGACAGAGGGAGGAGGCTGACAGAGGGAGGGAGAAAGGGAGACAGAGGGAGACGGACAGAGGAAGGAGGCTGACAGAGGGAGGGAGAAAGGGAGACAGAGGGAGACCAAATCACCCTTGGGTGGTGTGGCCATGTCCGCTTGTCAGCAGGTGGACTGTGTGCATGTAGACAAGGTTTGGCAGTGCGTTAACCCCCCCTTTTTCCTTTGATAAACACTGGGCCATGTGTCAATTTGTGCACGAGTACATCCGTGCTGCAGGCACCAACCTAACCTTACACCCAGTATACCCACCCACTGTGTTTGTTAGAACCCTGTCACAAATGCTTAAGTTACCTACCTGCATTCTCAAATAGCATGGAAAAAACACCATTTGCCCACGTACAGTGCAACACGTAAGGCGGCTCTGCATGGCGTGCTACGCCCGCTCACTACACTGCTGACTGCGTTCCAAAAAGATGCATCAACTAAGATTGTGTCACACATAGGTAAAGTGTCGAAAGCTGTGGCCAAGGGACATACCCATGCACAAGTGCACTGTGAGAGGAATGCAAGCCATATCCAACTACCCAGAGAAACTGTGCCAACTCAAAAATGAATGAAACATGGATGTCGCATGTAACACAATTAACATTGTCTCTCTCACACACAGGTCAACGTCGTCGATCTCCCCCCAACACTGGGGGGGAAGATTCACAGGACCAGGCTCTGCGTGAAGAGGACCCCACCGGCAGCGACGACTCTCACCACTCCGTGGATGACCCAGACCAACCTGGCCCCTCTGGTGTCCAACCACCTGCAGCACCTGTGTCAGGTACAACTATGCCAACCACCACCCCCATTCCTGCCACATCCCAGGAGACACCCAGGAGCCCTGCCCGCACACAACAACACAGCCAGTCTGTCCCGGAGGGACAAGGTTCTCCGGGCACCCAGGAGGAGGCAGGCGACACCGCAAATGCCATCCCTCAGGGGTCCCGGAGACCCGATGTGCCCACAACGGCAGGCCAGGCACAAGTGGGCAGGGGTGGTGGGAGTGGAGGACGGCGGAGGCGCGAACCTGACCAGTTGGCTCAGGAACCGGCAATGTCACACGTCAGCAACATCCTCGACACATACTGGCGTGACACCAGGGGCATCAGCCAGGTTGTGTCCACCCTCAACGAGATGAAGACCCTGCAGGCCGAGCAACATGCCAGTCAACAGCGACACCAAGGATGGATGGAGGCAAGACTGTCTGAGCTCCTGACAGTGCACACGGAAATGAACCGTTCACTCCGTCGGATTGCTGACAACATGGGCAACCCTCCCTGTGCCACCAGGCGAAGAACATCACCAGCCACAGAGAGGGATCAGGAGGAAGAGGATTCATCCGACGGAGCATCACAAGCATCGTCACGGCCTGCTTCTGAGGGTCCCCGCAGGAAGGTGGGTCGTCCACGCAAAAGACCGTGAGAGTCAGCGGAACATCACCATCTCCCAGGTCACCTGGCCTGGCACCTGGCCCTCTGGCCCAACAGCAGCACATCAGCAAATGACATTCTCTGCCACATGGACTTGCTGGTCACTGTCCGACCAATGTTGACAAAGACTGTAGCATGGACTCTGATGACTTCCAATGGCAAGGATACCAACTCCCCCAGTGAACTTTGGATTCTACACACCCGGCAAGCACCTCTTGTCATCCCCCCCCAAACACGTACCCCACCACAAATAAAATTCAGCACTATCAAGAGATGATGCCATCATTTTGCATTATTCCATTACATGTGTGTGTTGTAAAGTCAAACCATGCCTGAGTATTTTAAAGAACTACAACCATCCATACCCTGGGGTCTGAGTCTGGCACAGGACACACATGGGTCACAATGTATCATCCAATACAGACATGGAGCACCATACTCACCCGTGATGGCCCCAACCAGCTGAGGGGGTGCCCGCACAACTGTGCCTACAGACCTATTTAGAAGAGCAACAGTCATGCGCAGAGGTCAGGGATCATGTGGAGTGTCCTGGGGTGCTACTCCCAGGTATGTGTAGACAGGTGGCAGAATCATGGCCTGCATGCTTGAGTCAGGTGGCTGTGGAGAATGGTGGGCCGGCCAAGGTTGGATGCATGAAGATGGCACAATGGGGTCTTGGATCACAGTGCCACAAGGTTGTGTTGGGGTTGTGGGCTGCATACTGAGTGTGTGCATGGATTGAGAAGGTCATCCTGCAGCTGGCAGTGATCCATTCCCCCCATCTCTGTTGGACGATGATGTGGCTTGGTCGCCGGATGTAGAAGCAGAGCTGTGCAGATGCACCCTGGATGTGGACAAGTATCATGGGAGTTGTAACGCACATGTTCGTACAGTGCAGGGTAGGATTAAACACTGTTGTTGTAGTTGACCTGGGGGATGGTCTCTCTTGCCTTGAGGTGGATGGAACTGGGGATCTTGTGCATAATGCAGAGTGTGCTGCAGCATGAGGCACAGATGCTGCTGATCAGCATAGCACATGTCAGCAAGCATTCCATGATGAACACCAGCTCATTTGCGTGCACACTGGGTGCCCTTGCTGCAGGGCCTGCAGCAGCATGCGCCATGTCAATAAAACAATGCCACAAGTTGCACACAAAGACAAGGATCTCAGGAAGGAACTATGCAAAAGGTGTATGTCAAGGAAGGAATGTCTGGTTCAACATGGCACACACACAATGGATGCACATGCAGCACAGTGGCCGTCGTGGAGACTGACATGCCACAATACTTACACAGCCATGGACATCATGCACAATACAGATTCTAATCCCTGACAAACAGCTTGCATCTTGCTACTCTACACATAGACTCATATGCACTATCTCTGATAACTATGCCAGACATGCCGCATGCACAGTGGCAACAGACCACCATTGACAGAGATGAGGCACCCTGGAGGCAGAGGGACACCTTTATTAGTCATGTGTGTCGGAATGCAAATGCAACTCTGTCAACACATACACAGGTCATGTGGATGAACATGTGGGACCGACACTGGCACCCCCCTTTGCACCACAGATGCTGGAAATCCATAGAACTGGCACACAAGTGACGGGTTACAGCTAAACACCCCCTGCTGCTCATGGAGAGGCTGCTATACACCATTGAGCCTCTAATGGGGAATTCACACACCATGTCAACCCGGTGCAACCCGTATGTTTCCGAGGGCAGTGTTACACACATTGATGGCTTCATCACAATCCACAATCCCATTACAGATGACTGTCACCAAGTCTGACCATCAATTCAGGTGAATTCAGCTCCATGTCATGTGCCCCATGGTGCTTCTACATGTATGCAAAGTGACCAAACATGAACAGGAGCAGTGCACCCACATTCAAAACAAATACCACACCCAAAAAACCGTGCTGCATCCCTTACCCTAAGGAGATTTTCAAACTTGTCCGTGCATGTAACGCTGATTCAGCACATGTTGCTGTGTTCATGAGGAATAGCAGGAGTACAACAATGCCACCAGCAGACAGCATGCGCAAGTACCTTTGGATGAGAGACACACAAGACGTCAGCCAAAAGAAGCACATCCGCATGCATGTGCATGTACTCGACACGTATAAGGTTGTCAACATGCTAGGTGACAATGATGACTCTGGAAAAACATTCTTCTATTGCACCATCACTCGAGTGACACATCCAAACACACCTCTGACTCACTTGGCAGACATGCAGATGGACACACACATTGTAACACATGCCACACACGGCCCAATGCGTTCACACTCAGACACTGGAACTCACCACTAAGCAAACAAGTCCCGTATGAGCCGACTCCGTATGTCCTCTACCGCCTCCTCCTTCTCCACATCACTTGCCTCGTCACCAAGCCCTTCATCCTCCACGGGTGGATGGTCCTGCTCATCCGGATCCAGGATGAGTGGCACAGCTTTCTCCACTGCCATGTTGTGCAGCATGCAGCACACGAGGAAGATCTTGCAGACCTTCACCGGTGCATATGGGAGTGCGCCGCCGGTCTTGTGGAGGCAACGGAATCGGCTCTTCAGGAGGCCAAACGTCCTCTCTATCACTCGCCTGGTCCGCCCATGGGCGTTGTTGTAGCGGTGCTTGGCAGCCGTGCTGGGGTTGCGGAGAGGCGTGATCAGCCATGGCATGTTGGGATAGCCAGCGTCCCCTACATGGAAACATCATGGACAAAAGTGGGTCAGGAGAAGCAGTAAGACAGGAAGATGACGCTAAATACAGGACTGCCAGAGTATACCCACCAACAATACATGCTCGTTCGTTGCGCAGCTGCAGAATCATTTCAGGAACCCTGCTACGCCTCATGATGTAGGCATCGTGTGCTGATCCTGGAAAATGAGCACAGACATGTGAAATCACCATGTTGGCAAGACACACCACAAGGGCATTAATGGAGTGGTAATGCTTGCGGTTCCTATACGCTACCTCCTGTGCCTGTGGTGGTACCAAAGCCACATGTGTTCCATCTATGGACCCAATGACATGGGGCATCCCTCCCAGGGCATAGAACTCACGCTTGACACCTGTCAACTGCTCAGGAGTTGGGAATTTAATGAACTCATACAGGTGATCCAACATGGCCTCTAAAAAATCATGCAGAACACGGCTGAACATAGTTTGGGACATGCCACCAACATGAGCAATGGTATATTGAAAGGTACCCGTGGCAAAGAAATGTAGGGCTGCCATCACCTTCATCTTGGGTGTCAGTGCAGTGGGATACCTGTGTAGCGGTTGGAGGTGTGGTGCCAGCCGTGTCGTCAAGTTCTCAATCAACTGTCGGGGGAAGCGGTAGCGGCGTATACAGTCATGTTCCCTCAGGTCAGCCAAGTCCGGAATTGGTCGAGGGAGAGGCGGAGCCCTGCAGTAAATTTGAAGGGACAACGAAGAGTGAGTACAGTACACCACCAATGTCAATGTACTGAGCACATGTTCAACAGGCAATACACATATGCTACATACAGAGTCAGGTCTGTGCAATATGCCCTGGACACGTATGCCAGGCAGGTGACACTCCTACCAAGAGCCAGCTACAAACGTCGATTCTCAACCTCAATATGCCATGCCATGAAACTAGCTGTAGGCCAGTGTAAGTGAACAGGCAGACGCATTACAGGAGTTACAGACATCCACATATGTGCAGAAGAAGGATGTTTATTGTACAGACAGGTTGCGGAACACTAGATGCACAGGTCACATGTCATAGAAAAAAGACAGACCATACACCTTGCCATGAAGGAGTACATGTCAAGACTGATCACATATACATTGTGAGAGTATGCAGATATGTCCTTGTTTTGAAACTCCGTGTCGATGCATACATACACACCTTACGTCGGAATACACATGTGGGCTGGTGTGCGTAACAGTGTGCCATGCCCATCTACACACAGACACATGTTGGTTGCAGCAACTGCAGATGCATTTGACCAAACACCTACAGCAAACCTATGGGAACACATGACACACACATGACATAGTTACAGCGTGCAACGTGGGCATTCACATGTCAGGTCTAATATTCTGTGTACCTGGCATCAGGGGACAGTTGCGGGTGTCGGTGACTGTGCCATGCCAGTGACGCATGGCTCAACAAGTCTGTACTACATGAACACATGTCAAAGGAGTGAAGGGGATGTGTGGCACATAGTGCACCATCACACATGACATGTGTACACAGCTCATCATACATTTATTTGCTTCACACCTCAGGAGTAATGTGCCACATCACAGCCTGACACACCTGTGCCCGACACATGTAGTACTGCACAGACAATGCCTTGATGTCCAGCCTTGGCCAAGTATGACAGCTCTATTCCTGTCTGTGTGCCGCCTGTCACCACTGTCAGGTGTGAAACGCACCGTACATACGCTCTGAGGGCGTGTGTAGGGTGCCTATCACTATGGGAGTGCTGGCGTATGCGTACGCCATAGTAATACAGACCGTACACGTGTGGATAGGGTCCCTATCACTATGAGAGTGCTGGCGTATGCGTGCGCCATAGTGATATGGACCGTACAAGCGTGTGTAGGGTCCCTATCACTATGGGAGTGCTGGCGTATGCGTACGCCATAGTGAAACGGACCGTACACGCGTGTGTAGGGTCCCTATCACTATGGGAGTGCTGGCGTATGCGTACGCCATAGTGATACGGACCGTACACGCGTGTGTAGGGTCCCTATCACTATGGGAGTGCTGGCGTATGCGTACGCCATAGTAATACGACCCGTACACGCGTGTGTACGGTCCTTATTACTATGGCGTACGCATATGTGAGCACTCCCATAGTGATAGGGACCGTACACACGCCTGTACGGTCTGTTTCACTGCATTTGGGGTGCCCTAGGGTCGTGGAACGCACCGTACCTGTGTGTAAATATTGAAATAACATAGGGGACACATGAGGGACAAGTATAAGGGCCTAAATGCATGCTGGTTGTCATGGAGACCGAGTTTAAAGTTTGAATTTTTGCATCAGGTGGGCAGCAGAAGTCGGTTGGAAACAATATACTTTGTTGCAAAGTGGTTGTTGACTTGACATCATGCTCAATTTTTAAACCATGCAAAGCCACTCACTGGGGTAGGTTTAAAGGGATTGGAGGAAACGTGGGATTGGAGGAAACGTAGGATGCTAATGTGACTGACCAATCACTCTGTACTCCTGTAAATGAAACAGGCCAGAAAGGCAGATATAAGGCAGCCAGGTCCCACGAGAGAGCACTTGCCTGCACATCCTTTCATTCCACAACACTGCTGCTGCTCGTGATTCCTCTGGCACCATGTCCAGGTCTGTGGAGAGGGCCCAGCCATTCACCATGGAGGAGAATATGGCGTTGGTGGATGTGATCCTCCCACAGTACACCATGCTGTATGGTCGACCAGGGGAGCAGGTGAGTGCTGACTCCACTAGCTTAGACTGTGCCCCTTTTTTGTGACTGTGACTTCTGGCATTGTGTCCATGTGTGACAGACATGCAATGTTGTTTAGAGTGGGTCCCAGGGTGGGGGAGGCCTCATGTCTCCCATGCAGAGCATGCTGTAGTTCCTGTGTGCACTCCTCGATTGCATAGCGCTTACTGTGACAATCAATGCATGGTGCATGCCACATTCTGCCTGGCTACTCCTCCTGGGAATGTTGTTTCTACAGTCCTGATGTGATTCTGTGGTCCCCCCAGTGTGACAGGTGACAGTACCCATAGATGTGTGTTTCTTTAGTGTACCTGTGCTGTGAGTGTCCAAATGATGTGTTCGTCCCCTGGACATTGGTGTGTGTGTAAGTCCCCTGTCAGGTGGGTGAGTGCATATGGGGAGTGTTGCACACCAGCTGCATGAGGGATAGATATACCCTGCCCATCTGATGTGAGCAGGGAGCAGTGCTGTGTGACTGCCGTGCTGAGCCCGCCCCACACCTGTGACACCCCCCAGTCTAGTGGCACATGGGTAGAGTGAGGTTTGTATCCGCAGTTGGCAATGGCAGGTGATTGTCCTGTGCCTGTGTGTGTCTGTGTACTCTGCTGAGGTTGCGTCAGTGGGCTGGGGCATGTGACTGCTTTGAGCTGCTGTACATAATCCTGGTGTAGCTTGTGATGCACAGTGTGAACCAGGATCATTGATTGTGTGGCACCCCTCATGCCACCTGTGTACCTTCAATGCCACGTAGTGCATTTTGCCTTCCCCAGAGGATAATGTCCATATGACAAAGGTGCAATGATTTGCCTGCATACCATGGCCTGTTCAAACAAGACAAATTATTAATATGTGTGTCTCTGTGTCATTGCTCAGGTGTATTAAAGTATTCTCACTTTTGCATCCTCACAGGTAGGCGTCCATGCCAAGGGGGAGATATGGAAGCAAGCCGTCAGTGCCGTGAGGAAGATGGAGTGTCAGAAGCAGCGCCTAGTCCAGGTGAGGAAACGCTGGCAGGATATCCGGTGCTGGACGAGGAGGATTGCACGGGTCCTGCTGGGGGACTCACCTGAGAGCCACAAGAACCGTGGGCGCCGGCGTCTGACCCACATCCATAAGCGTGTGCTGGCGGTGGTCTTCCCCGACTTGGATAGGCGCTTACAGGAGAAGCAGCAGCAGGAAGGGGGTAGGAACATGTGTGTTTGTTGTGTGTCACCAGCTTTTGGAAGTGCGCAGTTGCATGGATACACTGCCCGGGTTTAAATGTGCAGTGCATAACCTGTTCCCCAAAGTAAACCAGTGCTATTCTTCCTCCCTTCCCCTCCTTGCCATGTGCTCCCTGGTCTGTGTGTAGTCATTCTTGCACAAGGTAATCTAGGCTGGCAGTTAATCCAAGTGCCCAATGCTTGCAGCATCATGTGTGGGGGTGGTGTGTAACAGATTTTGGGACTTTGCCTGTGCCCTGGCCAGTTCAGTCATTGTGGTGTCCATGTCAGTTGGCACTGATGCTGAGTCCCGACATAGGAGTTTGTCTTAAAAGTGTACTGCCTTACAGCATGCATGTCCAATGTTGTGCCCTCTGACATGATGTGCATGAGTGGGAGTAATGCATAGTGCAGGGACGGTTGCTTCAGTTGCAGTCATATCCATCCAGGACCATGGAGGAGTGTGGCCAATACCGTGCCCTGGGGCACCTTTTCCTAGGTATCATGTGTGTCATCCAACAATGTGGACATTCTCTGTGTCTTCGGCATAGGTTGGGCTCTGTGGCATTGTACCCTGGCCTCATCTGTATTTACATAAACTGTGCTACATGTGTCCACTGTACAGTGTGACCCAATTTTGCTTTTACATACTCACAGTGGGCAGTGCCTGTGTGTCTTGGTACGACAATCTGATGATGGTTGATTGTCAATGATATATGTGGACAGGCGCACCTGGGGTAGTTTGTGTACAATCAGGATTTAGTGCAGGCCATGTGTTTTTATCCCAGAGTAAGAGGTGTAAGTACTTTCTCTGTCTCAATCACATTGTCTCAGGTAGGGGGTGGTTTGTGCGGGCAAGGCATACATGTAAAAATCTGAAGTCTCCTTGCTAGTTCTGGCCTGTGTGTGATGTTTGTCTGGACATACACTCAAGGTGTAGTGACCCAGTCATGTTGGGCATGTTTTAATGTATTAGCTTTGCAGCATGTGCAAAAAGTTAATAGACATGGTTCCTGCTCATCCCTTTTTTGGCAACGCTGTGTGGTGCAGATGCTGTGCACGATTGTCCTCAGAGCCTGGCTCCTCTGTCCAATTTGATATCAAGTAATTTGCTGTTGTGTCATGCTCTCCATTGTTTCTCAGTGGCATGGTGGGTCAACCAACTGTGTGTTGCAGGGCCTACATATGTACCTTGTATTGTAGATGTTACTCATGTTGCTTTTCAGGCTATGCACTGTGACCTATGTAGATTTGACTCATGTGACATATGTATACAGGTGTCTGATTATTTCCTGTCTCTTCACCTTGCCCACAGCATCGTCGGGGGACTCCGAGGGAGACACTGGCACGGACCGTGAGGAGGGAGCGAGCACCAGTGCCAGCAGTGCTGTCTTGTCTGGTGCATCGAGTGGCACGGAGGCCGAGGGGAGTGAGGCAGAGGACCTGTCCAGTCCCACCACCGACTATGACGCTGACGGGTCCGAGGCTGAGCTCCCAGAGGGGGCGGAGGCTGCTCCCAAAGCTGAAAGTAGCACTCCATCTCTACCCGCCCCCTCCATTCCCATCACCGGCCTCCCACTTGCTCGGGTCACTTCCCGCCGTGCTAGGTCACCACGTGTCTCCTTCTTGCCAGGCACCGCACCCCCTGCCCCTGTCTCCACTGCTGCCGTGAATGTCGAGTCGGTGGACATCCTGCGCCAGTTGCAGGTTGGTCAGACTGCGATGCTTAATGTCCTCCATTGCCACACCCGAGTGCTCACCCAGATGGAGGCATACATGGAGGGCATCTCAGCTGCGCAGTCTGACCAACGCCAGTTGCTGAGGTCCATAGACTCAACACTGACTGCAGCAGTGGGTCTCCTGCAGCGCTGCGTCCCCCCCTACCCCTGCACCATCCACACTTCCCACTCCCATGCCTGTCCCAAGCACACCCAGATGTACCCATGCACGCACCCCACCAGACACAGGCACCACACCACCAGGGAAGGCCAAGCGCACACCTCCTCTCACACACACACAGGGTGAAGTAGGCACACCCACTGGGTCGGGGGGCAAAGAGAAGACACGCAGCCACAGTGGGAGTCCACATTCCTCACAACCCACTCCCTCCAAATCCACTCCCCTCTGCTCTCCTGGCCAAGATTCCAACAAAGATTCCTTCCTGGCCACTCTGTCCCTGAGCCCCAGTGTGACACCACCCCGCAAGCGGTCAAAGGAGTCCCCGGTCAGGGTAGTTGAGTCCCCCCCTGTCCACACCCTCCCCCAGTAGCGCTGCGACCCATCCCTCCGACCCCCCCCCCTCCTTGGGGCCTGTGGTTCCTTCGGGTGCAGGGGAGACGCTGGGGGACCTTGCAACCGTGTGCAGCGCCATTCTCGCCACCACCTTTGGCGCTGCCCCACCCCCTGTGGTGGAGTCCTCCGTCCCTGCACCAACAACACCTATCCTTGCCCCTCCTGTCCCTGCGGTGCCTGGTCCTTCCCCCCCACATGATGCCCCCCCCCTGTGGAAGCAAAGGAGGTATGAACTGTGCAGGCAAGCTAGGGGACACGCGTCCCTATGTGTCCCCCACCAGGAATTGGACTATGGACTGCCCTTTGGGCCTTGTACATATTGAACTTTTAATAACCAATTTTTTTTCATGCTGAATAAAGCAATGTTTTTTTTCCTTTTAACACTACTGCTTTTCTGGTATTGCTGTTGGTGGTGCTGCTCCATGATTTGGGGTGGGGATAATGTGTTAGGTGTCTGGGAAATGTAGTAGTGTGCTGCTCATGGGGTGGACCCTGGTATCTGTGTGCCATCACAAGGTATTTGCAAAATAACTTTGTTCATGTAAGCTCTTAGTGCATGGTGACATTGTCCCAAGGTGTGTTCCTTCCTCTGTGGACCTTGACATCTTCCCTGCAGGGTGTTTCCTAAATGCTGTGCTGAGCTGTGTCTACATTTCCTTGGTGTGTGACGGATCCGTTCAACTTTGCCCATGCATGCTGGGCAATGTCTCCACCTGCATCATTAGTGGCATCCTTGGTGGTCACTGTACTTGTGTATGGAGTATATTGACATGACTTCATGTGGACATGTTCCCTTTTACACACTATGCATGTGTGTACTCCCAGCCTCGCACACATGTTTTACGTGTTCTGCAGGGTCTTTAAGCACCTGACTGACAATTGTGGGCATTGTATCTGTGGGTACTGCACCCTTTTCTTTCCATGGGCACTGCTGGGGGGACTCTGCACCCACCCCTCCTATGTCTGGGCACTGCTGGGGGGACTCTGCACCCACCCCTCCTATGTCTGGGCACTGTTGGGAGTGATAGGCACCCACCCCTCCTGTGTCTGGGCACTGCTGGGAGTGATAGACACCCACCCCTTCTATGTCTGGGCACTGCTGGGGGGACTCTGCACCCACCCCTCCTATGTCTGGGCACTGCTGGGGGGACTCTGCACCCACCCCTCCTATGTCTGGGCACTGCTGGGAGTGATAGGCACCCACCCCTCCTGGGTCTGGGCACTGCTGGGAGTGATAGACACCCACCCCTTCTATGTCTGGGCACTGCTGGGGGGACTCTGCACCCACCCCTCCTATGTCTGGGCACTGCTGGGGGGACTCTGCACCCACCCCTCCTATGTCTGGGCACTGCTGGGAGTGATAGGCACCCACCCCTCCTGGGTCTGGGCACTGCTGGGAGTGATAGGCACCCACCCCTCCTATGTCTGGGCACTGCTGGGAGGACTCTGCACCCACCCCTCCTATGTCTGGGCACTGCTGGGGGGACTCTGCACCCACCCCTCCTGTGTCTGGGCACTGCTGGGAGTGATGGGCACCCACCCCTCCTATGTCTGGGCACTGCTGGGGGGACTCTGCACCCACCCCTCCTATGTCTGGGCACGACTGGGGGGACTCTGCACCCACCCCTCCTATGTCTGGGCACTGCTGGGAGTGATAGGCACCCACCCCTCCTGTGTCTGGGCACTGCTGGGAGTGATAGGCACCCACCCCTCCTATGTCTGGGCACTGCTGGGAGGACTCTGCACCCACCCCTCCTATGTCTGGGCACTGCTGGGGGGACTCTGCACCCACCCCTCCTGTGTCTGGGCACTGCTGGGAGTGATGGGCACCCACCCCTCCTATGTCTGGGCACTGCTGGGGGGACTCTGCACCCACCCCTCCTATGTCTGGGCACGACTGGGGGGACTCTGCACCCACCCCTCCTATGTCTGGGCACTGCTGGGAGTGATAGGCACCCACCCCTCCTGTGTCTGGGCACTGCTGGGAGTGATAGGCACCCACCCCTCCTATGTCTGGGCACTGCTGGGGGGACTCTGCACCCACCCCTCCTATGTCTGGGCACTGCTGGGGGGACTCTGCACCCACCCCTCCTATGTCTGGGCACTGCTGGGAGTGATAGGCACCCACCCCTCCTGTGTCTGGGCACTGCTGGGAGGACTCTGCACCCACCCCTCCTATGTCTGGGCACTGCTGGGGGGACTCTGCACCCACCCCTCCTATGTTTGGGCACTGCTGGGAGTGATAGGCACCCACCCCTCCTGTGTCTGGGCACTGCTGGGAGGACACTGCACCCACCCCTCCTATGTCTGGGCACTGCTGGGAGGACTCTGCACCCACCCCTCCTATGTCTGGGCACTGCTGGGAGGACTCTGCACCCACCCCTCCTATGTCTGGCCATGTACGCTCGGGACATACACGGGTGGGGGTATGCTCCGAACATACCCATACCCACACTCTGCAGGCCTGGGTACGGCCCGTACCCATGCCTTTGGAACGTGGGTACGGTGCGTACCCCCATTGTTGGGGTGCCGTAGGGGTCCGCATCGTACCCAGGCATTCTGAGCGTGGGTACGGGTCGTACCACGCGTACCTCTACATCACTCCAACAATGGTGGTACGGCCCGTACCCACGCTCTTAAGGCCTGGGTACGGTGCGGACCCCCAATGGGGTGCCGTAGGGGTACGCACCGTACCCAGGCCTTCAGGGCGTGGGTACGGGTCGTACCACGTGTACCCCTACATCAGCCCAACAATGCTGGTACGGCCCGTACCCAGGCCTTTAGAACGTGGGTACGGGCCGTACCGCCATTGTTGGGGTGACGTAGGGGTGGGCGTGGTATGACCCGTACCCACGCTCTTAAGGCCTGGGTTCGGTGCGGACCCCCAATGGGGTGCTGTAGGCACCGTACCCAGGCCTTCAGGGCGTGGGTATGGGTCGTACCACGCGTACCCCTACATCACCCTAACAATGCTGGTACGGCCCGTACCCAGGCCTTTAGAACGTGGGTACGGGCCGTACCGCCATTGTTGGGGTGACATAGGGGTGGGCGTGGTACGACCCGTACCCACGCTCTTAAGGCGTGGGTACGGTACATATCAGAATTGTTGTGTTGCCGGTTCGCGTCAACATTTACTTCCGTTGTGGTGGACGCATGCATTGCTGGACACGCCCCCACCCCCTCGAAGTGACCAGGCCCTGAAGGTCAGGTATGTCCAGGGCATGTATGATTTGTGACTTGGGTGAGGGTTATGTGTCCTGCCCCTTCCCCCCCCCTTTGCCCCTGGGTGCTGTTCTGACCTTCTGCGGCTTCTGCGCCGGTTCCTGTAGAGCAGGTGGACTGCTATGAGGGCTGGGATGACACGTAGGTTCGGGTCCATGGCTGTCCGTCGCGTACAGGTGCTCCTTGTGCGCGTCGTCCTGATTTCCCGGCAGTTTTTGGCAGCTGGAAAATATAATCCGTGCGGGGTGACGTCGGTACGGATCGTACTTCCTGGTTCGTGAAACGCAGCCTGAATGCGTCCCGACGTCACGTTGGCGCTTTCCCGGATCACATTTGTATGTATATTTTTGTCGGTCGGTGTTTTGTACGATTCGTACGGAAATAGTGTTTCCATACGAATCGTACTTGCATTTTTGTAATGTTTTTTGACCGGGTACGAGTCGGACGGAGAAAACGCTCTGACCGACGGTTCATACCCGGTTTTTCTAGGATCGAAATTGGCCCCTTTGTGGGGAAAGTTCAAGAAACAGATGAAAATTTAGAAGCACAGTTAATCAATTTGATGGCATGTCAACGTGGAACAAATGAGTATTGGTATCGTCTTCATGGAGAACGAAAGTGTATGTTACAGAACTTAGGTACACCAACATGGTTTGTCACAACTAGCTGTGCAGAGTATGCATGGGAAGTTTTGCTTGAGTTTTTAAGAGAAGCAAATTCTAATATAAAAAATGTTGAAATAAAGACTCCTGGTGAACTGTGTTCATTGGATCCTGTAAATGTGTGCAGATATTTTAATCATAAGTTTCAAGGTATGATGTATTTTATCTGTAATCCACCTCTTGGAGAAGTTACCGATTTATTTTGGAGAAAGGAGTACCAAGCAAGAGGTGCACCTCATATACATGTACTACTGTGGGTCAAGGATGCACCTAAACTTGGAACTGATTCTGATGAAACAGTATTGTCTTTCATCGAACAGTATGTGACATGTGAGATTCCAAGAGAAGGAGGAGATAGAAGCTTGAGACAGCAAGCTTTACGTTTTCAAAGTCACCGTTGTGGAAAGTACTTCAGAAGAAAATACAAGTCTAAAGGAAAATTTTACACCAAGGTGCCGATTCCGATCCTGTAAAACCCGGGTACAAATGGTCGTACGGAGCGTTTTCTCCGTACGACTCGTACTCGGGAATTCCACCGTACAAACCAGCAAGTACGATTCGTACAGAAATACAATTTCTGTACAAATCGTAAAAAACACAGTGCGGCAAAAAAATACATACAATTCCGATCCTGGACAGCACGGCCGCGACGTCCGCACAGGGTCAGGCACCGTTTTACGGACCAGCAAGTACGATCCGTACCCACAGCACTCCGCACGGCTATATTTTTACGGGAGCCAAAAAGTGCCGGAAAAGCTAAGTACGCCGCGATGCACGAGGAAAAGGGGGCCCGGTACGTGCCGTACCCCCAGCCCCCGTATGTATGTGCCGTACCCCCACCCCTGTATGTACGCGCCGTACCCCCAGCCCCCCGTATGTACGCGCCGTACAAACGGGACTGGGGGTATGGCGCATATATACGGGGGGTGGGGGTATGGCACGTACATATGGGGCTGGGGGTATGGCGCGTACATACGGGGCTGGGGGTACGGCACGTACATACGGGGGGTGGGGGTATGGCACATACATACGGGGGGCTGGGGGTACGGTGCGTACATACGGGGGTGGGGGTACGGTGCGTACATACGGGGGTGGGGGTACGGTGCGGACGTATGCGAGAGGGGTGGGAGGCTGGGGGGGTCGTACGACTCGTACCCCGGGCACAAGTGTACCCGGGGTAGGGGTTGTGCAAAGTTCGCTCCGTACGGGACGTTTTCCATACGCTTGTGTATTCGGGACGCCGGTACGGATCGGACTTGTGCGCTCGGACTTCAGTTTTACGACCCGTACGTAAAACTGTCCGGGGACGTCTCGTAGACTTTTTCCGAGGTCATTCGTATGTATTTTTCACGTACAAATCGTACTTCGCCATTTGTGCGGGACTTGTGCGATTCGTACGTAAACAAATACGGATACGAGTCGGACGGTACATTTTTTTAACGGATCGGAATCGGCACCCAAATATCGGTTTGGTTTTCCCCGTCCAGTCATTTGTAAAGGAAGAGTAAATTCTTTTTTTTCTTCTGTGAGGCACACAATAACTCGGAAATCTCCAAAGAATACCTACAACTTAAAAAGAACAGAAGTGTCAAAGTATATCAATGACTACAATCCAGTCATTTTAAAAATGTGGAATGCAAACAGGGACATCCAGTATGTTGCGGATAACTCAGTTGCTGTTGCACGTTATGTTACATCATACATAAAAAACCTGAAAAAACAGAGATGAAACAAATGTGGGAAGAAATTGCACAAGAGAATAGTCTTAACAAACAATTGTACAGCTTTAGTTTGAAAATGCTTTCCCACCTAGACAATTGGATCGTATGAATGTTCAGACCGCTTGTGTTCTTCAAGTTTATATTCAAAGTCACGAGGAATCATTTGGGTAAGTTTAGGTCCTGCCTGCAAACGAAATAGAGTGTTGAAATTATTGGAAAAAATTGACCAATTAGCAGCAAATGAGCCAGATAGTACAAACATTCTTAAAACTAATATGTTGGACACATACTATCCGAAAAGGAGTCAACATCTGGAACAGCTATGTCTGTATGAAGTACTTCAACATTACAGCTTCAAAAGAAATGTTAAAGAGAATTTAAAAGAAGGAAAGTTTGCAGTAGTTGGATGTGATGGTTGTTTAGTAAAACATGCAAAGGATAATCTTATAAACCACAAAAAACTTAGTTGTGAAACTCCAGATAAGCGATAATTTTACTAATTAGCACTTCTGCAGCTGTTTAAACCATGGCGTAGCGAAAGTGAATTACTTGGAGAGTTTGACTGCTACGAAGATACTTTTAATGCTTGTAAAGATAGCATTCGATGTCCAATTTTCCCTACATATTTAAAAATGTTGAATGATGAAGTTGAACAGGAAAAGACTATTACAGCTGAAATAGCTCATGAAAGTTCTCAAGATAGTCAAAGTAGTGGTCCATGTAGTCAAGATCCTCTTGGACAACCAATGCTGGAAAATGAAGCAGCGATTGCTATGCACAAAGTCGAAATTGCAATGTAACAAGCACACGAGGAGACTATAACATTGGAAAAGTTAAAAGAACAAGTAAATGTTGAACAGAAAGAAATATATGTGCAAGTGAGAGAACGGATAGAACATGGTTTGTTGCATGAAAAAAAAGAATGTCTGTGTTCATCTTTTAAACCTCTTCTGATGTCCGTCAGTGGTCAAGCTGGGACAGGTAAAAGTGTTTTAATTAAAGTTTTGACCAGTTATCTTAAAAAAACTACTGGTTCACATTTATGTTTTGATTAGCTGCACACAATGTTAAAGGAGTTACTTTGAATAGATTATTGATGTTACCAGTGGAGCATGATAATAAATTAGAATATCAGAGGTTGTCTGGAGAAGCTTCTTATGAAGTGTCAAGAGTGCTGAAGAAAATGAAACTTTTAAATTATTGATGAGGTGAGCATGGTCTCAAACTTAATGCTTGCTTTTGTAAACTTAAGAATGCAACAGGTCTTAAAAACAGATTGCGACGTTCTCTTTGGAGGAAAACATTTAATTGTATTTGGAGATCTGCTGCAACTAACCCCTGTAAAAGGACAACCAGGGTTTAAATCTCTTCTACATGAAGACACAAAGAAATCTCTGGGAAGTATTAGAAATGTGAATCTGTGGTTACATTTTGAATATAAAGAACTCACTCAGAATATGCGACAAGCAAGAGATGAAGATTATGCAAATATTCTAAAAGATGTAAGAATTGTTGTTCTAAGCAAACATGGTAAAGAAGCTTTTCAAAGTCGTCTACTAAAAAACTTTTTTACAAATGAAAAAACACCAGCAGAAATAATGTACAAGAAAATGAAAGAAAAAAGTCTATAGTTTGCTTAGTGCCTAGAGTGGAAGAGTGTTATACATTTAATAGAGAGCTTAGGAAATTGGAAAATCAAGAAATAGATCACTTTGAAGCTATTGATAAAATAGAGCATCAAGGAATAACAATTGTTCTTTCAGAAAAACTACAGACTAAATTGGATTCTTTGGAAAACTGCTGGCTTAGAATTTTTTTTGGATGTATGTTTAAACTGTCGGGTAATTTTGAAGCATAATCTAAATGTAGAAGGTTTAGTGAATTGAGCAATGGGGAAAGTTGTTGATTTGTGAAATATCAAAATAGAAATGGAATTGAATTTTTGAAAGTTAAATTTGATCAGATTGCAGAGGTAAGACAGATTGCACGTTCTGTCGCACGTTTTTTGCTTGTAAAAGACTTGTAGGTTCGTAGAAAACAGTTTCCCATCTGTTTAGCAAAGACAGTAACTATTCACAAATCACAAGGTTTAAGTGTAGATAATGCTTTGGGAAATGTTGGAAAAACTGTGTTTAAAGAGGGAATGGTATATGTTGCATTATCTCGAGTTAGAACGTTGTCTGGTTTGTATTTAATTGATTTTGATGAGAACAAGGTTAGTGCTGATGTTAATTGTGTAACAGAATATAATTGTTTGAGAAGGCTTTATGCTCCCCATTTAGGTGAATATCCTATTTATGAGAAATGTGTTGTGTGTTCAAAACGCAAATATGTTGAAGAGTTAACTATGGTTGAAAAGCAGAAAGAAAATCAACAGAAAAGAAAAGATGTAAAGAAGCAGAAAATACAAACAAGTGATGATGTTGTTGGCTACCAATTAGAAAATGCTTCTGGTGTCAACTGCTATGGTAATGTCATTCTAAATGTTATATTTTATCTTGAAGATGTTTATGGTGAAATTATGGAAAATCAGGAAAAAACTTTATGTTCTGCACTCTACACTTTAGTTCAAGAATTGAGAACTGATAGAAGTAAGATTCATTCTGCTTCTGGTATTCGCCAACTGTTGGATACATGTACTAGATCTTTAACGTTCAGTGCTAATATACAGCAAGATGCACAAGAATTTCTGATGGTTATGCTTGGAGTACTAGAAGATGAAGGAATTCAGATTGAGAGTTTATTTGGACTCAGTTACAAATGGGAACATAAATGTGAAGAGTGTTCGTTAACTTCAAGCACTATAGTTGACAGAGAACGATTTTTATAGTTAACAATACCTGACTGCAAATCTATACCATTTTCCAAATTAGTAAAAGAAGATGATCATGAGATGATGTGTTCTCGTTGTAAATCAAGAATGCTATCTGCATTATGTCTACAAAGATATGGAAAATATTTGATTATAATGCCGCAATGCTGTCGATCAAATGGAAGAAAAGTGGAAACCAAAATTAAAATATTTTTGCAACAGTTGCTATTGTTTTCCATGCTGGAAGTACTACTACAAGTGGACATTATACAGTTTATTTAAAGTGTAATAATGGTTGGAGTCACTGTAATGATACACATTTGGAAATGAAACCGAGATTGCCTTATGAATTACCCAACTCATACTTAATTTTTCTGAAATAAAGATTTTAGATACACTTTTCGGCTTTAATGGGAAGGTGTATAGATCTTCAAGGAATTCATACTGGTTGCTTTCAAAGCGAAATTTTTTAACATTATCTGGTGTATTGGGAAAATTGTGCAGAGAAACAACGTAAGATCTTTAAGGAATTCATACTAGATGCTTTCAAAGTGAAATTTTTGATACATTATCTGGCGTATTGGGTAAATTTGCAGACAATCTACGAAGTAAAGGTAAGCTTTGAACATTTGAAGTACTATTGGATGTGTTATTTGTGTTGATTTTGTATTATATTTGAGAGAATTAGGGTTTTATTCTGGACTTTTATTTTACATACAAATCGGATCCGTATTTTTTTCCATACAAATCGTAAAAGTCCCTTCCAACCCGTGTAGTACGATTCGTACGGCAAAATACATACAGATCCCCCCGATCCTTACAAATCGGATCGGGAAAAGCTGTACGACACGGACTTGTAAAAAAGACCATACAATTTGTAAAAAGGCTGTACAACCCGTCAAGTACGATTCTTACCGGGTTTTCAGCATGCGATTTGTATGGAAAATGGCCTGTATACGACTCGTACCGGGCTATGAAGCGAACCCCTATACGCCTCGTACCCTGGTATGACTCGTTCTGGGGGTACGACTCGTACCGGGGTCGTATAGGGGTATGAGGCGTACAGGGGTCCCCCCACATGCGAGCCGTGTGTATGGACCATACCCCATCATCGCGCATGTACGCACCTTAAATACGTGATTTTGGGGTCCGCACCGTACATACGCACTTTTGGGGTACGGTGCGTACACAAGCGATTTTGGGGTACGGTGCTTGTACGGTGCGTACACGACCAGTACCCCATCAGCGCGTATATACGCACCGTACCCCACTTTCCGTGTCATCGGTACGTACCTTACATACGCACCATACCCCTGTATTCATGGGGTGTACGACGCGTACATGGGGGGTCCGTCTCGTACTGTTTTCGGGGCATACAAAGTTTTCCCGGCACTTTATGGCTCCTGTAAAAAAAGAGCCGTACGGAGTGCCGTTTGTACGAATCGTACTTGACGGGTTGTAAACTGCTGCCGGGAATACATGTGAACGTCGCGTACAGGGTAATCCGAATCGGAATCGCTTGTATATACGAGTTGTAATGTCTTTTTTACAATTTGTATGGAGAGCGTCTATTTGTACGGATCGTACTTCCTAGGTTGTAGGGGAATCCTTACAAGTACGAGTTATATGGGGAAAACGCTCCATACCACAATTTGTAAAGCTTTTTTCCAGGATCGGAATCGGCCCCTTTAAGTAGTAGCTGATGACAGCAAAAAAGGGAGAAAAATTATTATCGGAATGTTAAATTGTTTTGTAATATTTAAAACCTCATTGTAATTTGTGAAATGTATTATGTTACATAGTACTTTTGCAGTTTATTTTATGTAGTTGAAAAGTTGGAATAAATAGTATTAATGACAAATACACAATAGTAGTTCGATATTTAAAAAACCTTTGAAATTCATTGAAAAAAACATAGGTTTCAGAGACATTATACTTAGAAATTAGCATTTAAAAAACTTTTGAAATTCACTGAAAAAACCATAGGTTTCAGGCATGTCATAGTTAGAAATTAGCATTTAAAAAACCTTAGAAATTCACTGAAAAAACCATAGGTTTCAGGGACGTTATAGTTAGGAATTAGCATTTTTAAAAAACCTTAGAAATTCAATGAAAAAACCATAGGTTTCAGGGACGTTATAGTTAGTTGGACATTTGACTTATATAAAACCAGAGAAATTTGCCTGTTATAGTTAGTTGAGCTAACTATAACTTGCGCCCCTGCAATGCACTGCCGATGACGTCACATATTACATCACTCATTACATGGTCAGTGACATCACTGATGACATCTCAAATGACATCCCTTTATAGACCTGCTCCCTTGTTAAAGACCCTAGATGAAGGCAAGGGCCTTTAACAAGGGAGCAGGCCTTTAATGGCTGGTAGAGCCCTGCTAGGAAGGGTTCTAATGTTATTAAAACATTCTGTCCCTAGAGAACAGAATGTTCTAATTTGTAAAATAAAGGCCTCACGGAGCCCACTCAGGCTCCGTGAGGCCTTTTTTCACAGCTACAGCTGTGAACGAACATTGGAATGTTTATGCTCCAGGCTTCCCTCAGCCATTAGAAGCCCGGAGCATTCCTAGGTCTTCAATGGAGCGCTCAATATTCCAATGTTCTAATCAAAATTACAACATCATAGACATATGCCCTACTGAGCTGCTTACAGACTATATCACACAGCTGTCAAATAAACACAAATATAGAACAGATATATTTAGCCAGGCTTTGTTCTCTCATAGTCATCCACTTTGTTCAATAACTAGACACCTAGCTATATGCTCTATTGAACTGCTTCTCAGACAATACTACATGGCTATCACATAAACATAAATAAAGGAGAGAAATATTTATCCAGGCATTGGTGCGTCATTCATAGTCATCCACTTTTGTCAATAACTAGACCATTGCCAGCTCTAGGGTGGTGCGATCGGTGCCACCGCACCGGGCACTAACTTGGAGTGGAGGCGCCCTGTTTGCAAGTAAATTTTCGTTTTTCGTTTTAAAAGCACCTGCTGACGAGTTCCTTGGTTCCAGCAATTTTCAGCCATCAATAAAAACGTCAAGATCACTCCAGTGATTAATGTTCCTGATGAAAAAGATCTGCGGTCTCATCATAAGGTAGTGAAGTGGGTTAATACGTCTGCTGCAAAGAGTGTGTACCATGCAGATCACAAAGTACATTTATGTAAATAGGTCAGTGAGTTACTGCACGTGTCCCAGGGATCCTTTAGTTACTTGCCGTTTATAAGTTAAAATCCTAATATAGCATAGTGAGCTATTAACTATAATGAAAGAGCTGCATGCAAACTGCAACGTATAGGTTAGAGCGTTATATCTTGGAAAAAGGGTTCATTTGGATAGAAATAAATTCTTATTATTAAAGAGAACCCCTAACAATGATGTTATGTTTTAAATTCTGAATTTGTGCTTTTCCAGACCAAGGACTGTTAAACTATACTGCCTACCAGTATAGATGACATGTGACTCCTACACCTTGTAGTCCTCTGTCTTAATTAACATTTCTGTAATTGTACTTGTAATTGCGTTTATATAGCGCTTAGCACGCTACTCCGGAACCCATAAAGGAATAGTGGTGAATTAGTATAGTGAAACTATGAAAGTAATTTGAGTGGTGGATATGTTAGTTAGTTGGATTGAGAAGGATAGTGGAGGGATAGAGAATGGAAAAAGGTTTGCATTTACATAGCGCTCACTATCCCTCATGGGGTGTTGAAGTGCTTTTTCGGTGAGTAGCATGCTACTTCGAAACTGATAAAGGATTAGCGGTGAATTGGTATAGTGAAACTATGAAAGTAATTTGAGTAGTGGATATGTTAGATAGTTATTGACACAACACAATGTCCAACAGACTGACACTCCTATATAAAATCCACCATAACACTAGGCATAGACCGGTATGCCATGCCACATAATGACCTATGTGCCCTCGAAGGACACCATCCACCATTTATAATTTTAAGAACATAGGTGCTCATTATGGATTATCATGCCCACCGTACAGTCCCATTCTTGTACAGTACTACCACCTTATAACGGCCAGCATCTCACAATGCCTTAAGCACCACCCCTGTATGATGTCCATCATGTGGAAAGATTCTTGAACTTCAAAGCACGCTAAGTGTACACTGATTTACACACGTATGATTGTCTCTGTGCCAATGTGTGTATGATCTAAAGTGCTCTGACACCCTGCACTGGTATGAGTGGCGCTATAAAAATAAATCAGTCTGAGAGAGAGTGGTGATAGAGAATTGAGGAGCACTGTTAAATAGTGGTAGTGAGGGAGTCCGTGGTGGACGTGGTCATGGGTGGGCGCCAAAAACATTGTCGCACAGGGCGCCACCAGTGCTAAAGCCAGCCCTGAACTAGACACCGAGGTATATGCCCCACTGAGCAGGTTTTCGAGCTTTATCACACAGCTATCAAATAAACAGAAGGAAAGAAATATTTTTCAAGCCATTGCTCCCTCACTTTAGTCAAATACTTGACACCAAGGTTATGTGCATCACAGAACTGAGCAGCTTTGCAGACTCAATCCCACAGGTATCCAATTAACATTAAGAAAAAGAAAATAGATATTTATCCAGGCATTGCTTTCGAATAGGCATCACGTTATTCAATAACTCAACACCAAAGCTGCGTTGCTCTTCAGACAACACCACACAACTATGAAATAAACATATACAAAAGAATGTTATATTTGTTGCTGAGTCTGTAAAATCCACACATTTTTCTACCCAGGGTAGCACCCCATTGTTTTCCCAGTTAAGTATTCAAAGTGTGCTTTAAGAAGTATATTTGATTATTTTTCAAACTTGTTTAGATATTCTTTTCATTTAAGCAAAACATATTTACTGTTTTATAAATAGTTTAACATTTCAGACAGTTTCCAGCGGCTAGCAGAATTTAAACTGAATTGCATTCAAAGTAGCCCACACTGAAATGACAATAGACACCAATTAACATCAGTTTCACTGTGTAGTGTCATAGCTGCGGATAGGTAACTGGCAGAGTGTGATCATCCAGAACACGCGCGCATTATTAACAAAGTGTGCTATCTCAGATAAAATCTCTACATATTTAGTTTTTTTTCTGTAACTTGCTAATTGATCAGCTTTCCCTGTTCTATGCCATTCAAACCAGTTTGCTTCTGCTGTAAAACACATCACCCATGCAATTCCATTATTCAAAAGGCTTTCCTCCAAATAAACACAAATTCATATACATATGCATCCACCACGCAAATTAATTCTTTTTTGCATTTTCTTGCATCACCCACAAATGATGCCCTTTTTGGGATCATCTTTCTTGATTAGTGTACTTACTATCTTTAAGATAGATTACACAAATGTATTTGTTAGAAATTAGGTTGCTGAATGACTGGGGTGTGAGCCCTGGTCAAGCAGTAACCACAATCCTAGCTAGGGTGAGGCACAAGTAAACCCTAAATTAAGTTGTGCTCAACTCCCTGGTAGCTTGGCACAGAGCAGTCCGGCTTAGCTTATAGACAATGTTTAAAATGTGTGCAACACTTCAAACTGTAAAACAGTGAAAACACCACACAAAAAGTATCCCACACCAGGTTAAAAAAGTAGAAACGAATTTATTAAATAAAACAAGACCAAAATGTCAATAATTCGATCTGAAGAACCAGAGTGATTAATTTTTACAGAATAAACTGTAAAATAGTGCCTAAAGGCATAAAGCACTAACCACGACTATCTGGTCACCCTGGACCAGGTCAAAGTCAAAGGTTTAGGCCAACCAAAATGGAGCACGGGTCGGACACAGTCCCAGATTAGTCCAGCTGAAGTTTTACCATCTCATGTTTTGTCCCAAGAGTCCCACTCGCATTGGAGAGGTTTGCAGGAAGCAAGGAGAGCATCACAGGCTGTGGTTGGTGTGGCACGAGGATAGGCCAGGTTTTGCTTTGGTGGACCTCTGTGGGTGATCAATGCTTTCTGTGTGAAGGCACAGGCTGGTGGTGGCTCACGCTGAATTTCGGTGCAAGTGGCCTGGTCCTGGTGTGAATGGGCCCATTTGCAAAGAGACGAAAAGCTTGATTTAAAGAGCCAGTGAGCCAGACCAAGGGTCCAAGACCTGAGAGGCACCTCTTTGAGTGCCAGTAAATCGCTGCTGCTGGGTCCAGGAGCTAGATGGGGACCAAAGGACAGAAAAATGCCAAGATTTAAAAGTGTCAATTTTAGAATTGTGATGAAAATGTTTGACTTCACCACTAAATAAGGCTTTTCACCATAATCCCAAAGACACCAAACGTGAACTGGTCATTGAGTCCCATTTAGAAATTACACTTATATATTGTAATAAGCCAAGTCCAATGCTATCCTAAGGGAGAGATCGGCCTTGCAGAAGTGAAAACCGAATGTAAACGTTTTTCTCGACCAGGTCATGTAAAACCTAAAAGTATATGTCCAACTTTGGGGTTGTCCAGGGCCTACCTTAGGGTGATCTATATGTATAAAAAAGGAATGTTTGGGCCTGGCAAAAGGTTTACTTTGACAAGTCGATACTGCAGTTTAAAACTGCACACACACAGGCTGCAATGGCAGACCTGAGGCATGTTTAAAGGGCTACTTAAGTGGTTGGCGCAATCAGTGCTGCAGGCACACAAGTAGCATTTGATTTCCAGGCCCTGGGTACATTTAGTACCACTTTATTAGGAAGTTACAAGTAAATTAAATATGCCAGTTGGGTGTAAGCAAATCTAACATGTTTTTGGGAGGGAGCACAAGCACTTTAGCACTGTTTAGCAGAGGCAAAGTGCCCAGAGTCCTTAGGACAACGAAAATAGGTGCACCAAAATGGAGGAGGAGATGCAAATATTTTTGGGGAAGAACACCCTAAGGCTAACAGGTCTGACAGTATTTATATATGAATTTATTTTTATTATAATTTGTATTATTATTATTATTATTATTATTATCATCATTATTTGTTTGCTTTTTTATTAAGACGTTTGGCAGAGTGCCGCCATCATTACTTGTTGCTTGTTTATTAAAATGTTTTGCAGAGTGCCACACATTGTTTTCTGGCCTCACAGTCCTGTGATGATCACTTTGAGTGAGCTGAACACAGTTTGGTGTATTCCTCGCCTACTACCACTGCATAGTCTTGGCCTTACTCAAAAAGCAGTCTAATCAAGTCAGTTTTCAGAAGTTTATGAAATGTTTGTTGTGCCCTGTAGTTTCAACAATAATAGCTCTTTCTCCAAACTTGTATACACTTTACTTTTCTGGAGAAAGTGTCACCTGACATATATTAAGGCAGGAGGATACCCTGACCCCTTTGCCTTCTCTGCCAATTTATACTGCTGAAAGTGGAAAATTATGAGTGCTTAAAACTACTTCTAATACCATATATCACATGATTACATAATCTGATGGTAATGTACATTTTTTCCCAAAAAGTGATAGCTCCGCAGCAATCATTCATACTGCTTATGACCCTCATTGTAATATTCTAGTGGGGCCAGTAACTAAACTTTCTGACCTCATAATAATTTGGAGTTTTCAGGTTTCACTAGTGGACCTCAGCTGCTGAAAGAAGTCAAGGTCTTGGGGTGAAACTCTGGGGATAAATGAGTAATTACCAGTGGGAATCAGGCGTGGCATTCATAATTGCCCTAATAATTCCTCTTTCTCAGTGGTACCTCTTTGTTGAGCTTATAATCTCTAGAAATTTAGAATGAGGAGCTATGTGAACACTTAGCCGCAAGTGAGATTTGAATAAGACATCAAATGATATTGATTTTGGAATCTCCAGGTGTAAATTAACTGAAAACATGATGGACAACCTACACAAATAATAAGTAGCTGTATCTGTCTACATAATTTTTCTGGACTGGAATAACGCCCTCTTTGAGTTTTGAGGTATTTCCCTACTTACGGGCCGATTACGATCCAGCTTGGAAGGGCTCCGAATCAGATTCATTCTTGCCGAATCCGATTCGGAACCCTTGTTGCAGACCCAATTGTACCCAGTTCCTAACAACTGATTAAAATGCCTGGAAAACCATTCGGGCTATCAGAATCGGTTCCAAAAGGCATCAGTTCAGGTCTAGCCTTTCAGAGCTGATTCGTACAGCTCTATGGGCACGGTTTTCAGAGCGAGCGAATACGATGACAGATTCGGACAGCCGTTCCGATTCGGTGTGCCCCGAATTAATAGGCTGCCAGAATCTGTCTTTGGGGGCCCGTAGCATGCCCCCTTTCACCCTGGGCCCTCAGAATCAAGCCGGAGGGGGTACCCAAGGGACCCCCCTTTCCAACCATGCACAGTGTGTCAGGCACCTTGGGGTGCCTGACACAGGGTGTAAGGTTTTCCCCAGCCACCCCTTACTTCAATGGGAGCCTGTGTTCTCCTTCGGAACACAGGCTTCCATTGAAGTCAATGGGAGTAAGACCAAATTGTATCTGGAATCATCCGAATACATCCAAATCCCTCATTCGGACTCACCCTATCCAAGTCGCCTGGAAAGCATTGCGGGACAGATTCGGTAGGAAATCTTTCTGGACGAGATCATAATCAGCCACTTAATCTGGATTTGGTGAGTGCACCTTTCCCTCAGTGGCAATGGTGCATTCGTAGAAATGAACTTTCTGCAGCATATCATTGATTACATTTTCCAGCTGCCTTCCTGTGACGATTTGAGTGTATTATTTGATGTGGCAGTTAGGCCTTATCTTGTAATACAATTGGAAAAACTATCTTGGGTCCAGTCAGGCTAATTGATAAACCTTAATCTGAACTCTAGGTAGCTGTGGATTTGGGCACCAATGCTTGACAAAGTAATTTAGTGTAAAGCATTTAATAGCACCAAACAATGGAACATGACTGTCAAACAACAAGAAAGACACTTGACAATAATTTATAAAAAAAGAATAGAGTGTATTTTATGAATTTTAGAGTCCTTGATCATCAAAATCCACTGGATGGTTCCGAAGGTACAGATTTTAGAGGAAATACATTCTTTTAAATCTAACTGCAAACAAGCATTGGTCAACAAAAACTTTGCAAACTCTTGAATAGTTTGAAGCAGTTAGTTCAGTGACTCCAACCCCGGGTTAGGTGACCAAATCCGACAGGGCAGAGGTCTAGGAGTCCAAGAAGGTTACTTTGGACAGTTACCTGGCAACCAGAGCCTTTAAGTTCCAGCCTTTAGGAAACAACAGCCATAGACGATAATGGAGTGCTTCTGATGCTGGGGATGCAGGCAGAAAAGATGCTTAATGATGCTCCTGGAACGGTGCGGTCGACAGGGGGGAAGTGCAGTTGATCTGTCGGTCCATGGATTGGTTGAGTCGACTTTGACCATGGCACATCTCTGCAACAGTACAAGGCCAGTTGCAACAGCGTTTCCGATCTTGTGACACAGCACACACAGCAAATATAATTGGTGGGGGTTAGAATTCCTCTTGGGCGACTGATCTACTCTCAGATAGCACTTCTGGGTCTGACAAACAGGGATGCAACTTTTGCCTAACTCAGATTTGGTGTGGTTGGCTTTGCCCAGCGATGATCCCTCAGGAGTGGCCACTGCTTTGTCAATTTGGGCACCTCCGCTTTGATGTCTCCGGTGCTGTTCCGGGGGCCAGCCGAGTGACCCTTGGAGTCACTGCTTTGATCTGGCGCTGGGGATCAACTTTTCCCTAAGCCAGGAGCCACAGGCACAGTCCAAACTGATTAGTCCAATATTCAGCTGTTTCAGTCTTTCGGACAGTACAGCTTCTCTTCGTGCAGCTTCAAAGGTAACATGACATTCCTCTCTTGGTCTGTGTTAGACATGTCATCCTTAGGGAGGTCTTCCCCCAAACATTTTGTCTGCTTACCTTCTCCTTTTGCTGTATGCCTTTGTTGGCTTTATGATTCTGAGGACTTTACCACTGCTGACAAGTTCTAAAGTGCATATCATTCTCTCGTGAACATGGTGGCATTGGTGTATACCCAAATGACATATTTAGTTTACTTGTAAGTCCCTTGTAAAGTGGTATAACATATACTCAGGGCCTGCAACCTAAATGCTACTATTGGGCCTGCAGCACTGATGTTTGTGCCACCCACACAATTAGCTTTTCAAACCTGTCTCAGGCCTGCCATTACAAGGTGTGTGTATGCAGTTTACTGCCACATCGAATTGGCATTTAAAAGCACTTGCCAAGAATTAAACTCCCCTCTTATTACACATATGTCACCCCCTAAGGCAGGCCATAGGTAGCCATAAGGGCAGGGTGCTGGTAAGTAAGAGGTAAAACATACTTTTAAGTTGTACATGTCCTAGTGGTGACAAATACCCAAATTCATTTTTAAACTGCTGGGAAGCCTACTCCTCTCATATTCTAGCATTGGGAATTCCTTAATAAACTTTTAAGCTGTAATTCCTGATTAGACAGGAGTAGCTTTATCATGTTTCATATCTTTAGAATGGTGATGATAAATCCTCCTTGGGAGTAACGTTGAATCTAACATTACTATTTTAGAAATGCCCGATTTAGAAAGTGGGCATTTCCCTGCACTTTCTGCTCTGTATGCCTTGAAGCCTGTTTCCAATGCATGCCTGGGGTGGGTGACATTTACAGGTTGTGCATTCCCTCTAGACAGCCACAAACACAAAAAGGGCGGGTGTGACAAAGAACTCGTTTGCTTTCATCTGCATTCTGACACCTCTTCCTTGGCAGGAGGAGAGAGGTGGAGCTGAAATAGACCTGACCAGGCAGTGTCCTGTTTCCCATACAAAGGGCTGATTACCCCCTACTGATAGTATTCAACCAGGGCCGGGATGAAAGGGGGACCTGTGCATTTCAAGTGCCTGCTTTGAAGTCCCCTCCACTACAAAGGCCCAACTGGGTATAAATACTGGGCCTCTAACCCTACCAAGATAGGTCACTACTGGACCTGTTAAGAACACTGCCAGGAGTAAAGACTGCTGCGCTACAAAGATTACCACTCTTCTTGACTGCTGCTTGTGCAAGAACTGCTTTTCTGCTTTACTGTGCTGCTCTGCTGCCTACTGATCTCTGTCCTGTTGAGGACAAGAATTGGACACATCTCACTTGAACCAAGAGTAATTCCAGGGCCTTGCTGGCTTCAAGGCCATCAAGTACTTCCTTCAACCCTGCAACAGTACCTGGGCTCTGTCATCCATGAGTCCTGACCCACTAAGTGGTGCCAATCCAATCTTGGGCCTTTGAAAGGTAATTCTGCTGTCCAGAACCATCAAAATCGACACAGTGATGACTTTAAGGTGGTCGGAACTGATGTATTCCCCTTCTACACCGACGCAAGCCAATCAATGACATCGCTTCAATGGACTGTACAGCACTACGATGATGGACAGTGGTGTTCGATGATGACGCAGTGCCTGCATCGTAAAGGGGTTCGTCGACGAAGCCTTCATAGACTGCACTGACTGGAAACGATGCATCGAGTCTTCGATGTTGACGCTTGTGCCATCCAAGGTACTTTTTCAGTTTGACCTGCGTGAGTCCTGCCGCCCGGCCTGCCCTCCATCGCGTTCTGCCTAAACTCTGGATTTGCCCCGATCCAGCGCTACTTTAAGTAACCCCTAAGCTCTATTTGACTCTAAGCACTAGCTCTTGATTTATTCTTTAAAAGTTCATAACTACTTTTTGGATTTTTGCCATTTTGGTCTTGATTTACTCAGAGAAATATAACCTATTTTACTAACCCTGTGTGGAGTATTTTTGTGATGTATTCATTGTGTTACTGTTTGTGTTGCACAAATAGTTTACACATTGCCTTTTTAGATAAGCCTGACTGCACTGTGCCAAGCTACCACATTGTGAGCACATGGTATCTTTTAGTGTATATCTCGCTTGCCCTAAATAGAGTGGTGGTTCCATGCATGGACAGGGTGCATACCTCTGCCAACCAGAAACCCGATTTCTAACAGTCCTCTCTCCAAATCCACAGTGTACTGAAATACAGGGTGTCAGGGGTGCCCATTATATCCGGGGAAAGTGCCCCAAGAGGACAACACAGTCACTAGCCAAGTGGGATAGTAGGTTCTCTTCTCTTTGGTGAAACGTTTGCTAGAGAGGTGTGGTATTTGGCAATCCCAGAGTGTAAAATTCTTGCCACTCTCAAGGTGTTTGAACTCTTCCTCGACTGTAAGGAGCTTGGTAGCACACCCCAGAAGTGGTGTACCTAAGAGCTACATGCCCATGGGAAAACTGGCTTGGGGACAGGTTTTCCCTCTCTGGCCCTGTCTCTAACTTGTCTACAGGAAAAAAGGAATCCTGCTCGGTGTGTTGTTACAGGTAGCCTTTTGAAGGCGGCTTCCCTTTTGAAGCTCGCCTTTGGGCAAACACCCTCTGCAGCCTTCCTGGAGGGGAGGTAGCACCTCACCTAGCGCCACTTGCCTTTGTCCCTGAGTCTCCCCAGGCAGGCACAAAGCTGTCTGTGTGGCAGGGCCTTTGTGAGGCTATTGGACTAGCTGGGGCACACAGTGGCAACTTTCTGATAGTTGTCTAACTTTAAAAGTGACATAAATCTCATCTTCGGCATCAAGTCTGATTTAATGTCACGATTAATTTGAGAGCTTACAGTACACAAAGAAAGATGTGTCTCAGCACCCACATCCAATCAATATTTTTAGTAATGAAAGCAGTATACAACTTTAAGTAAGTAGTGAAATGTACAGACTCCCAGAATCTTTTCTTGATAAAAGAGATTCTCTATTCATGAAATTTTCATATAAAACATTTCTTTTTCTTCTCTGATTTTGATGTAGTCCACAGCAAGATCAGAGAACAAAAAAACATTTTTTAATGAAAAAATCATGAATGAAGAATCCGTTTTATCATGAAAAAGATTCAGGGAGTCTATGCATTTTTCTGCTTAATTATGAAAGTATATTGCTGTCATTACTAAAAATATTGGTTGGATGTGGGTGCTTAGTCACATTTTTCTTTAAGTTGATGGAGTGTTTCTCCTGGTTTGGAGGACTAAGATGGCTGGCCCTCAAGACTCTAGCACCACCATGTTTTGAATAACAAGTAACCCGCTAATGTGTCGGGTGCAGTATCCTTGTGCCTCAGCCTCTACTTTGTAAATACCTTACAGTACCCAGTTAAGTAATCCTATTCAGAAGTTAACCAGGCTGTAGTGCCAGCTTGCAACCTTTATTAGCCAATGGGGCTACTAACTTTGCTCAGCAAAACAACAACTTTTAAGGGTTTTGCTGCTAATACATATTTAAACCTATAGGTCTATCTTAACAGTATACCACTTCCTACCATAGCATTCTATAAGTCTTCAAAACGGGAGTACATATACTATTAAAGGAAGGGTGGCGTTGCCATTGGTTTTAATGGCAAGGTCAAATTCGCAGTGAACACACTGTTCTTCTAGTCTGCAGTAGCAGGCTTTTATCCAACTACATTATCATACTCAGAGTGGCACAAACAGTGCTGCAAACCTGGGTGGACATTATGTCTTACATGCCCTAGGTACCCTGGGTACCATATTCTAGGAACTTATAAGTAAGTCAGTACTTGACAATTGGGTATAGCCTATTCAAAATACATTTGTTAAGGGTTACGCACACTGGTGGCACTTAGGTCTGGTTAGCAGGCCTCAGTGCACTCTCAGAGTTGAAAAACCAGCTGCTAATATTTCGAATGGGGCCACAAAGTGGGGGGAAGCCTGCAAAAAGCCCTGTTTACTTACATATTCACCCCAGCTAATGCATCTGGGAGTTCTCAACCCCAATCTTGATGAGTCTCAGAGAGGAAGGATGTAGGAAACTGGCTGTGCAATTGTAGGGCCTACTCTATCCTAGATCCTTCTGCCATGCCATTCCCACTGAAGAACTGACCTACCTCAACTTTGACAGGACACATCCTAAACTGGACGTTAGCTATCCCTCTGTCTTTCTCATCCTTGTCCTTTCCTTTGTGATGGGAAGTACCTACTCCCTCTAACCCAACCTTAGATAGGGCAACACCAAGCTTACCTAAAGAGGTTACCCAACATTGGAGTAACGCCACCATGACCAATATGTCTGTGGGTAAGATACACCATGTGGGTTAATCTTGATTGCAGATTTTACATTCTGACTTAGGGCCTGGTTCCAATTTTTGCGGACAGGGTTACTCCGTGTCACACATGATGGATATTCCGTCCATAAAATTGCAATTCTATTATATCCTATGTTACTTGTAATACAGCAGGAAGAATATCCATCACATTTGTGATGGTGTATCTCATCCACCAAGATTGTAATCAAGCCCTAAGTCTTTTCTATGGAGCTCAAAATCCTCCAGCGGGGCAAGTCTGAACGTGTATCCAACAAAGTTACATAGAAAATGGGCACATTTGCAGTGAGGTCCTGTTGACAGCACCGTAGGTCTTGGAAGTCCAAAAATGTTCAAAGTTCCAACTTTTCATTGTCCCTGGAAAAATGTATCTAGGTCACTTCTAACAGCACCTAAGAGCTCAATAGCAATGCTTAAGGGGCCAGGACTCACTACAGCAGCGGCCATCAGCCATTTGCAGTTCAGGTCCATTTGCTATTTTCCAACTGGTCATTTCAGGAAAAAGGCCTCATCCAGCTAATTGTGTCCCTGTAACCACAAAGGAGGTCAGCCTACTGACCCTTCTTTGTCCAGAGGATGAAAGGGAGCTAGTTCAGTCTTTCAGGACTCCTCTCAGGCCACAGACAGCAGGTTCAGTCCTATTTTGATCTTCCACAGGCTCAGAAAGTATTCTGCTAAGGATTCCTTAGCGCGTTCATGGCTTGCACGAGCCAGAGAGTCGGGCAGGGATCTTGGACACTCCTTAACCAACAGGAGGAACCGTACACACCTTTTCAGCACATCCTGTTTGTCTTACAGCAAACTATCCCACATTACACCAAATTAAGGGATTTGAAAGATGGCACAGGGCTTATGTGCTAATTAGGGGTGTGTTCAGGGAATTAAGCAATTCCTTCCCTGTGTCAATTCAAAACTAGTTCTGGGATTAACTTTTCATCTAGTGGGTTCAGAGCCAACCTCACTAGTTTCGCCTTTGAGTTCAACTATGATTGGACAGTCTTTATCTCTGCCTCTTTCGATTTAATGAGTTCTGGGGTCCATCTCAATTGTGATTCCTAGCTGATAGATAGCACATGCACCACACTAAATACATCCTGCAACCAGGCCTAATCCATTGCTTTGCTCTGGGTGAAGTTTTCACAACTCTTCAAGGTCAAGCAGAGGCTCAGCAGCAGCTGGCAGGACAATTAAAATTAATGTCCAGGAGCTTATAGCAGGCAAAAGGTGTCATCTTCAGGAGTTTGATGCAGAGACCCAGACCTCTGTATATTTCTGCATTTAAACCTCCAGGTCTTTACAGTACGTGTCTGCCAGAGATAAGGGAGACCACTCCCAGTAGCCATGTTGGCGCTGGCACTGGGTAGCGCGTAGGAGGAAAAGTACCTTCCAGAAATGGCCCAAAGAGCAGGAGGAAATAGCTCTATTGTGGAAACTCCCTAGAGGTAAGACATTGACGCACGATGTGAAATGGTCAAACACAGGAGAAGGAGATTGCTGTAATAGAAGAAGCTGAACGAAGGGCAAATGGTAGGATAGAATCCAATAAGAGACTACCCAATCACTGGCAAAGTAGGAGTGAAAGCATTACGAATGAAGTGCTCAAAGCATTGCAACGCAATGAGTAACCAGCATTCAGCTCTGTATATAGGGAAAACACAGGAGAGCGCCATCTTGTATTGGGAAGTTTTAAATCTTCCCAGACACATTAGAAAAACACTCTGGGAAGAGGAAACAGTAAGGAGGGAAACCTGTTCCCATACATGACCCTAGGGAGAGGAATGCTGAACTGGATGGCAGCACTGGTAGGCCAGCTGCCATGAGGTGAGTTTTATGGAGGAATCCGGTGGCTCGCCGGCACACTTTCTCTCTCTATTGTCCCCAAGACTCAGGGCATGCCACGTTCCTCGCCTGCAGTGGGTTTTTCTCACTGATGGCAACTGGCTGGGCATAATGCACCACTGTGAGGCAATACACCGGTGGCCAACATTCATTGCTGGTGCCGGCTAACAGACAACAAAGGGCTGCAGGGGCACAACAACAGCTAGTTTTCTAAATATTACTTTCCCTAAATATTTATTTAAAATTTTACTTCACCACTAAATAAGACATTTACTAGATATGAGAAATATACTTTGAATGCTAATTTTAGCTGTTTTCTGTTCAAAGTTTCAGATTAAAATTTATAATCTGTAATTTGACTTTGTCTAGGATCCAGCTACACCCTTCCCAGTGAAAATAGCTTTTGGGGTCTAGAGACTGGCGGAACTTGTAAACTTGAATTTCACACATTTCCTACCTCTAAAAGTTAGGCATCCTCTATTGTTGGTGACAAAGTATACCTCCAGGTGACTTATTAATATTTAAAAGCCAGAATCCCCTACCTATCAAAAAGTGTTACTTTGACAGTTCTGACAGCAGGGTTTTATGCTGCTGCAGTCAGACTACAAATGGCGGCAGGCCTGAAGCAATGTCTTACAGGACAACCCTGTGGCTGGCACAATAGGTGCTGCAGTCCACAGGTGGCAAAAGACCTTGAGTGCACTTTCCACACTGTATACTAGGGACTGATAGGCAGGTTAAATATGTCAACCAAGGATAAGTCATTTCAACCATGTTTAAATAGAAGCCCAAGAACTTTACTACTGTTTAGCAGGGGTAAAGTCCACAGTGTTCTAATGATAGTAAAAATAGGTTCTAGAAAAAGCCAAAAAATCTATAGTGATAAGTCAGAAAAGGTGGATTTGCTACACTCACTTCAATACTAGCCTGCACACAACCAATATACAAACTTGTCCACTATATTAGGAAAAGTTACTGTCTCCAAATTCCTCATTGAGCATCTAAAGCCCAAGGCTAAACCACAGAGAAGAGACATGAAGTCAATCTTTCTGTTCAAAACCCCATTGAATCAGAAAAATAGATGTGTGAACCACTTTAAACAGGCAGATCTCTATCCAACAGATGACAGATAGTTTGTAAGCCCCTCGCACTAATTTTGCCAGTCTATTGACAAGTCAGTATTTCAAATCACCTGTTTCCTTTCCATCCCAGTTTGTCTATCTTCTTTTCCATAGTAGCTAGCAGAGAGTTGATGTAACTCCGCAGTTGGGCTATTTAGGGTGGATATATAGAATTTATCCAAAAGACGTGTTGAATAAGTAAGATTTGAAAACAACATTAACATGGTGATCGTTTTCAGAACTGAACACGTGACAGATTTGTTATGTAAAACATAGCATACAATATTAGTTGATCAAATATTCCACCAAGACATGCAACATGGGCATTAATCATCAAAATATTATAAAAGGGAAGTTTAGCAAACACTCATGCTGTATTAGTAAGCTGGAACTGTCACTGTAAGAAATTGGGTTATTAGTTGTGCAGGATGTGAGGCCTGTGCAAGTAATAGGTCTACAATTTCTGCTTACGGAGAACCAAGCACCCCATTGTAGCTCTTGGCTCTCTCAGGACACAAAGCAGGGGGACGCTTGTTTTTGGTTTGCCTGTAGTCACCACTACAGCCATTACCGCCAGGACTCCGCAGGACCCGGTTTCTCTGCCAGTGGGAAGCCACGAGTGAAGCAGTGAGTGGACTTCATTTCCCGGCATCCTTGGGGGCACGCGTACTGCACCGGACAGCAGACGTGACAGGAGGCGCATGAAAACAACGCCAGGGCTCCCGCAGGGTGGGAGGCTTGTTTTTGGTTTACCTGCAGCCACCTGTAGTCACCACTACCGCCATTACCTCCAGGACTCGCCAGGACCCGGTTTCTCTGCCAGTGGGGAGCTGCAAGTGAAGCAGTGAGTGGACTTCATTTCCCGGCATCCTTAGGGGCACACGCACTTCTCTGGACATCAGACGCACCAGGAGGTGCATAAAAACAACGCCAGGGCTCTCGCAGCGCAAAGCCCGGGCCAAGGGCGGGCCCATCCGAGCCCGTCAGAGGCCGAAAGAGGCCGAGCCAGGCTACATCATTTACATCTTGGGACTCTGACTTTTATGGACACTAATGCGAACATTGGGACTAAGGTACGAGGGTTCGAGGGCTTAATTCTGTTGATACATATTGCTATATTGTGTTATACATTGTTTTATATTGTTACCACTACGGATATCAATAGAGGAAATGGCACAGAAATCAGTGAACAAACGGAAATCACTAACAGGTCAGGGAGTGGTGGGGAATTTTGGTTTCTTTTTTATTACGGGCAGAGTCAGCCCTCATTCATGAAATCGCTCTCACAGAGCGAAGATTGTCACTTGAGCCACAATTTCCACTAAGCAAGCCCATAATGTCTGACCATGTAGACCTCACTAACTCCCAACATAGTTTCCCTTTGACCAGCGTATCACCTAGTCAGGTACCTGAACCCAATAATGCCCCAAAGACAAGTGATACGTCATCCCGGCCCAAAGTAAATACCAGGGGGAAAAAAAGTAAAATCAGTCAGGGAAGTAGTCCCTTAATCCAGTCTAGGAAATGAAAAGGACAGGGCTCTAACAAATAATCACACCCCGTACCGAAAGGGGGGCATAAAAGTAAAATCACAGTGGACGAGGAGGAGGGGGAAGAGGAAAGGAACTGTCTAGCTACTAGCTATTCTAACAAGGAGTCTACCATACCATCTCTAGCCCCCCCACTGAGTATTGATAGCGGGGATTTTTGGTCAAAAATGGGAGAGGTTTTCCTAGTCTTATTAAACCCACTGATGCAAAAGTTATCCAGATTGGAAGTGAGCAAAGATAAGTTAGAAAAGTTTTGTAGGTGATGCTCATAGAAATTAACCGACCCAGATGAGTCAGATGGGCTCCCAGACCACTTAGTCACACCTGACCAACATATGTCAATGTAGAACTAAGTCTGCCCAGCTAAAAAGGAATGACGGATCTATGATTGTACAGCCTGGAACTTCTGGCCCTGGCCCAGTGAAAGCATTCCAAATTGCCCCATTGGATCCCTTGCTCAAGTGCCACAACATGGTGGATATGGTTAAGCCACATGACACAATGCCAAGTACCATTTAACAACAACTGTTGAGTATTCAAAAGGAAGCCCCCCCTAGTAGACCTAATTATGCAACCAGAAAAGAAGCTCCCTCACAAGGTACTCAAAGACAGAAAAGGTTCACCCGGTATAAACACATTACACCCCATCTCCAGAAGCTACACCTTACACTATCGTGTTGGCTAACGTCCCTACATTACTACATGGAGCCAGGGAACATTGGACAACACTAAAAAACAAATCGTTGCATGTGATTAGTGCAAGGTCGGGATTAACAAATCCGCTCTTTTCAGAGTTTAAGATGGTTAGACGGATTGGCTGGTTAGGAAGATCTAAAAAGTCACTAGAGGGTGACTGCGTAGTACTAACTTTTGGGTCATCAGACCTAGTTCAAACAATATTAGAACGGGAGGGTAATTGGTCAATAGAACAAATGGGAATCAATATACTACCTTTGGGTTATTTTTACAAGCCATCTGGTCCCCATGCAGCCCTTACTAGGGGAGGGTAGAGGAGGGGGGTGGAGACAACATAGATACACCATCCCAGTGAAGAACTACTATGATGTCCTCAATACCCTAGATGAAAATGACTGACTACAGCCATCAAATGGCGATTCAGCTGCCAATAGGGATACTCCAAGGGGCAATTTGATTGTAGTAGCATCTATCAATCAATTGACAGTGCAAGAGACCGTAGATCCTACGTCACAGAAATGACCTAATGTGAGAATATCCTCAGAGAGATGCACTAAGAGTAGCTCCCTTGCCAACCAACGAGATAATAGTGAACCATCAATCAAGGCCCGAGCACAAGCCCATACTGGAAATACTGCCCCCCTAGCCCAAGTGGCGTGGGAGGTCGAGGGAGTGGGAAGAGTACAAGGTGAGGACTTACATGGAAATCCTAATATTTGTATCAAAGAAAGTTTAAAACTGCTGGTGTATAAAGGCCAACAGCAGGTGAAATCAAAATTGACAACCCCAGTAGTTGATCATCTTACTGCTGGTACTGGCCCAATGCCATTAGGTAAGAAGTCTAGAGGTCCCAGTCAGTCATTGAATGAGCTACCTAAGCTCAAAGTATTATCATGGAACATTGCATGCCTCTCTTCCAAACAAGACAATCCAGAATGAGGAGCATTTATACAAAATAACAATATTTATATGTTCCAGGAAACTTGGGCCAGGGATGTTACCCACAGACAGGGCTACGCAACTTTCAGCATAGCAGCCACATGCGGGGGGAGGGGAAGACTAGCGGGGGGCCTTTGCACCTGGATTGCTACACACCTAGGGTGCTCAGCAAAACAGGTAGAGACATTCTCTAGTGACATTCATTGTGTTATTTTGAGTTTTCCTGCCAGGTTCAAGATAGCTGTGATTAATGTCTACTCTCGCCCAGTAGCGTATGGCCAAGAGTCTGCTACTCTTGACCTTCTATCATCCTTTTTTGCCTACCATTCTTGATAATAATTTGGTAATTCTGGCTGGTGATCTAAAGTGTCAGTATGAACCTTTGAAAGATTTGGATGCGGGTAACCCCAGTGAGGAGGACTTGCACTGGGCCATTCCAGAGCCAAATGCCCCGGTAACTCGGGCTTGGACACCACTGGTAATCCAAATGAACACCCTTAATTTGAACCACTCTCTCAGGGCATGCAATGGGCATTCTAAATCTGACTCCCCGGCAAATTTCACTTATAATAGACCAGGTTGCCTGTCTATCCTAGATTATATTCTGGTGGACACAAAATCATGGCACCAGGTAGTAGGTTTTAAGATCGAGGCTAGACACAATAGTGATCATAATGCCCTGATTCTTGAAATGGCTTCGCCTCACATTCGGGAAGCTTCTAAGGGCTACACTCCAACTGCCTCTGGGCTGCCCTTAACCAGTTGTAATAGGAGAGCAAGATGGTGTACACTTTGTCAAGCCTAAGAAAAGCTAGCCTCCCTCTACCAAATTGTTATGCCATTTTTGAAGGCTGCTGAACAATTGAGTAGGAATGCTGATTTTATCAGTTCATTTATTGAAATTTCAGAAAACCACCAAGGCTTAGTAACTGCCCTGGCCAATATTTTTTTCCCTAATACACAATTAAAGGAAAAGGGGGTAGTTAGGCACCCCTGGTAAGATGGCATTTGTTGCAAGGCCAAGCAAACTCTTGTCTTAGCCATTAAATCCAATGACAAGCCGCAAATAATTGATGTTCGCCGACGATACCCTCCTGTTGTCAAAGTCCCCTATGGGAATACAGAGGACTTTGGACACTTTCCACTTATTCTGCAGCGGTAGGGGCCTGGAGATAAATACACAGAAAACTAAATATATGGCTTTTAATGCAGGGTACTCTACACGTCCCAATCCCCAGTTAGATGGGGAAATTTTAGAGAAAGTTTCTGTTTGTGAATACTTGGGATTGTCACTTACTGAAAAAATGGAGTGTGGTGTACAAATAAAACAGGCAAAGATACAGAGAAAGTGTACACATAAAATGATTGGGCCGGTATTGGAAATTTATAAGGCACAAGCCAGAGGGGCTGCTTTGTATGGGGCAAAAATCTAGGGCCATCGGCCAGTTGACTATCTCTCTAAGATTGAGAATTATTTTGCCAGGCAACTCCTGGGTCTCCCCAAAAGCATACCACTCACACCACTTCAAATGGATCTTGGAGTTAGCCCAATTGCAGTACAGGTCGCCCTCAGACCCTTGCTATACTTGCGTCGCTTATGGAGCACTCCAGCATTATCTACTTATAGAGAGGAAGTGAGGGAAGTGGTAAACAGACAGGGAGCAAGCAAAATTCCATGGTTGGCCCATATTAAAAACTCCTTAATTGCTATAGTAATGGGTGATTTGTGGGCTAGTGCCAAAGATAGTTGCCTTACAACATCTAGGAAGGCATTGTTAAAAAACTATAAGGAATATAATCTCACCCTATTGCAGGGGAGTTCTGTAACTGGCATATTGACAGCAATCTTCTTGGAAGTAAAACTCCAATATAGGTTAGAATCTGCCATTGATGGTATACAACCAGTCCTTGCCAAAAAGTTATATCTACAGTTTATGCACGGTACACTTCCCCTACGTGCTTTTACAAATAAATGGGGAGACACTTTAAATAAGGACTGCCCGATATGTAATAATATACCGGAGACAGGCAAACATGTATTATTCTTTTGCCTGGAATACAAGAAAGCGAGACACCGATGGCTACTGCAGTTGTGCAGAAACCTCGGAACATCTCATTGCGCACAGGCTTTTAGGATATTAAAATATGACACTAGTACGCCTATTGCATATTCAGTTTCTTGCTATCTGTTTTCAATGGTGTGTGCACGCCGAGCTATTTTAAAGACTGGGCTTGCCAAATCAACTCACCATACTACTCCATTGTGATTGACTTACTTATAAATCTGATTTTACTATATCTTATATGCCACAAATAGGTACTTTTAAAATATTTATTGTATTTTAAACTTTTTAGGAACTTTTTAACAACATTACAATGTACATGGTTTTCACCAATGGAGAACCTGAACTGTTTGAATTATGTCATACTTGCTTTTTTTAACTGTGCTTTTATGGCGGTGTTAGGCCGAAATAAAGTATATCTTGACTTGACTTGAATAAGATTTGAAAAACAACATCAACATGGTGATCTTTTTCAGAACCAAACACGTGACAGATTTGTCATGTAAAACATAGCATTCAATATTAGTTGATCAAATATTGCACCACGACATGCAGCATTGGCATTAATCATCAAAACATCATAAAAGGGAAGATTAGCAACCACTCATGCTGTATTAACCCCTTCAGCGCGGCGCGGATTTCCGCGCCACGCTGAAGGTTCCGTGCGCGGGCGGGGCCATGACGGAATGGTTCCGTCATGCGCACAGCGCAACCGACGTGCATGACGGAACCATTCCGTCATGCGCGTCGAAGGGGTTAATAAGCTGGAACTGTCACTGTAAGAAATTGGGTTATTAGTTGTGCAGGATGTGAGGCCTGCACAAGTAATAGGTCTACAATTTCTGCTTATGGAGAACCAAGCACCCCATTGTAGCTCTTGGCTCTCTCAGGACACACAGCAGGGCAGTCCAAGGCCTACTTAGGGGAGGTGGTGAGGGCTAGTAATCACCATTCACTGGCACACAATAATGAAATTCAATAAACGGCTGTGCAATCTTACTTTTTCCTTTAGGGAAAGAAAAAGTGTTATTATTACACACAGACTAAATTCTTCAGATTATTTGACAAATATATACATCAGGCAGATTGAAAATACCTTAGATGACATTCTGCAGTCACATTTGACCACACAAGGTTCATGACTCCCCAAAATCACAGTAACCCCAACCTACACCAGAAAGAACATCACAAAAAAGTGGTTCTCCCTTACAATAAACAGGCCAATTGTGTTTGTCAAGAGGTCATACCAACAACATGCTAGACATGCCTGTTGGCGTTGTCAAAGGTCACCAAAAAAACATATAAGACAAGCCTATTGGCTTTGTAAAAGATGCATCACATTAAAAGAAAAATATTCAACAGGTTGAAAACCATCATTATTTCACTGTAATCAATAACCATGAGTAAATCATTAGTGCTAATAAAGCATTTCAACACTGATAGAAAATTACTGTCAGCATCATATTATAAATAAAGCATTTAAAATGAACATCACATGGGCCTGTATCGGTTTGACACAGGCCACATAAAATACATCCATAAAACTAACCATTAGAGAATACTGCCTTCACAGATGAAGAGTAAAAGCTTCAGCTTTAGAAGTGCTTTGAAGCAATGGTGAAAATCCAGGGAAGGGGGGTATGATTTCCTTAATTTGAAACTTAGGATCACATTTGTAAAGTTATGGCAAGACCTTAATCACTTTTTACAATACATTGGTGGTGCCCCTGTTATCCTGGGGCCACCAAAAGCCATGAAAAGTAAGTGCAAATTAAGCCCCGTGGGGCATTATGGAGCTGTCCCTTGTGGAAGCAGTGAATATTTATAGGCTATCTTGTTGCTTTTAGGAGAGCTGCACTGCTGGAAAGTGGCCTCACGCTGCATTTCTTTTTCTGTAGAAGGTGTCTGCTTCCACCTGGGCACCTCTTCATTCTCTTTAATTGGGGCAGCATGGCGAGCCCACCCTTGAACTGCCCAGCTGTCTCCTTGCTCGGCCGGCTCTCATCACTGCTGGTGAGGGAGCAGGCATCTATATTCTCCCCTGCCTGCTGTGTGCAGGCAGGGATTTGTTTTGCAATGGCTAGCCCACTCCCCAAGACCTGGACATGGGGTTGGAATGAGGCCACTGCCATTTGGAAAGAGCAACAGTGCTCCCCCTTCCACCTCTGTGTGCCGGGGACCCCGAGATGGGGTCTTGAGCTCCTTTCCATCATTTCTGGGGAATAGGACAGCGATCCCTCTCCATTCTGCATTGGGAGCCTAGAGATGGGGTCCCGGGCTCCATCAGTCAAAGCCCAGTCCGTGGGTTGGGGTCCCCGGGAATAATAAGAATCTGGGGAGGGTAGCACCATGCACACTCCCTCCCTGGAAATCTAGAAATAATTAAGGGCTTCATTTAGATCTTGGCAGTCTTACAGCTATCCTGCCAAGGCAGTGATCCCAAGTACTCCATCGACCTGGTGATCTTCCTCCTGCTGTATTTAGATGCATGCATGATACACAGAAGATCCAAGTGGCGGCAGTCTTCTGTGCTGGCAAACCACCGCCATCGCTGAATGTATGGCAGGGTCCTGCCGAGCAAATTTGGATGTTCCCGTTGGGCTGGCAGTATCCTGTCAGCAAAGTACTGATGGGGGCAACCGGGTGGTGGGGAGACAGTTAAGTGGGATTTTTTTTTTTATGTATAACCCATATATGTTGTGCGCATATATGACGTTGCAACGCATGCGTTTATAATGCATGCCCTTACAACACGATCAGTACAACGACCGCATTGTTACCACGCATAACATTACAACGCAAGTTATTACAATGACTTGCTGTAAGGGGCGCTGGAGTTTGGAATAGTATAATTTACAACAACAGTAGGGAAGGTGTTGGATTGCAAACAACAAAGGGAACTGGGTTGAGATCACCAATAACAAAATGTTGTTCCCCATGTTTATTATCAATATTTCATTGGAGGAGGAGCCTAGCGCGCATCCAAGATGGTCGCGTGAGCACAGGGCTCCCCGGACCCTCTCTGCTCCTCGGCATTTATCCTGAGAATATCCTGACTTGGCTTATGGAATCTGGGAGATAAAGACCAGCTGAGCGTATATCTCTTTTCAAAACTCAAATCGGACCTGGGAATCCTGAGTTGTCGTCGTCGGAACTTTTGGGACCCACCCGACGGAGGTGACCGGGGTGAAGGTGACCCGAGGGACCGGGCTGCAATTGAACAACAGCGGCTTCAGCGCGGTGCCAGCTGCCGATCCACCACTTTCGGTTTCGGTTTTGCACTTCAGGAGACCGGCAGGGAGGTGCGCTCGGGGTGGAGAGGTGCTTCCTGGGCCTCTGCATGAGGTTTTCTTTCATCTGCCACTAGAGCGCCTATCGCCTCGGACCCCCTATACCGACATTTTGTGGTCTTCTAGCTGGTGCCTTACACCTCTTGATTGGAGGTCCCCTCGGGTGACCGTGTTCACATGGGGGGCAAAGGGGGTCCCGAGGGCCGCAAGACCAAGGCTTCCCTCCGCGGGGGGGCAGTCCAGAGCAATAACATGGACCGCTACACCCAGGGCAGGGGGCCCTCTGGCGCTGCTGGCCTCCCCTCGGATACTGCGGAAGGAGGCGCGACCGCCACTACGGAACTATCCTTGCAGGACATTATGGGCGCCATCGATGGCATCAGGGAAACCATCGCGACGCAATATGAGGCCCTGGCCCGTAAGATTGACACTGTCGCGATCGATGTCACCCTGATCCGGGCCGACCTCTCCAAAACTAACGAGAAGGTCCAGGCTCTCGACGCACGGGCCTCCACCCTCGGTGCGGATGTATCGGATCTGCGGGCCGCGCTTGGAGACATTAGGGTGGTTAACGACCATATGGCCCGGCGGCTTGAGGACTTCGAGGGACGGGCCCGACGCAACAACATCCGCGTCATAGGTGTACCGGAGTCCTCTGACGGCCGCCCGGTTGACCTCGTGGTCGAGGAACTTATCCTGAAACAGTTGTCCTCGGCTGGCCTAAGTAAGTTCTTTGCCGTGGAGCGGGCCCATCGAGTTCCGGGCGGTCGGCCACGGCCGGGGGCCCCCCCGAGGCCTATCGTGGCCAAACTGTTCTACTACAGGGACCGCGACGCTATTCTTCAGGCCTCACGGACCCACGGCCCGGTTCGCCATGAGAACTCGACCATCAATTTTTACCCGGACTTCACGCAACTGGTCCAGAAACAACGGATGGGATTCCAAGGGGTGAAGCGTCGTCTCCGTGAGCTGGGCCTAAAGTATTCGATGCTCTACCCTGCAAAACTCCGAGTGGAACATGGGGATCGGACAGCCTTTTTTGACTCTCCTGTGGCTGCAAGTGACTGGCTGGACTCTCTGCCGGACGGAGGTGGCCGTCCCGGACCCTCTGCGGGCACCGCAGGTGATGGGTCCCCTTTAGAATGACTTTTGGTCCTTGATTTTGCCTTTTTGCACAGTACAATCGGGTCTTATTTCATTTGCATATTGTGTTTTACCAGGACCAGTGAGGGGGGCGGGCGGGGACGGGTCCCTTACCTCCTCGGGGTTCTTTTCGTAGAATGGGGTTAGTGGGGCGACAGGCACACTGCAAGTTGGGGGGGTTTTTTGGCCCGCAGGGGTGCAGGGTGGGGGGAGTTGGTCCTGGGGTGGGGTTGGGGGGGAGGAGGGTTTGTTTTGCTGTGTGTTTTTTGTTTACAGGGCGAGGTACTGATTTTTGTCCACATTTGGGAACTGTGCTGCAGGCTGGGGGACCCTTGATCTATTGGGGGGGATGGGGGGGGACGGGTTGAGGCTTATGTCATGGAACGTCAATGGGTTGGGGGACCGTATCAAGCGGGGTGTAGTACTGCAATATTTGCGTCGTCTGACTCCTGATGTGGTGTTTCTCCAGGAGACGCATCTGGTGGGCAATGTTTGTCATGCAATGAACAGGGGGGGATACCGCCTCGTGGCCCATTCTGGTTTCACAACTGGTTCCAGGGGGGCGGGCATTCTGCTGCGAACCTCACTTCCGGTGGAGATCACTAAGATAGTCTCGGATGACAGAGGGCGCTATGTGTGTTTGATTGGGAGGTGGGAGGGGCAGCCCCTTGCCCTGGTTTCAGTTTACGTCCCCCCGGGCCTCCAGAACTCCACCTTCACTGACTTGGGTCGAATGCTGCTTGACCTTCCGGACGGCCTCCTGCTCATGGGCGGGGACTTTAATTCAGTGGTTTCGGGTGAACTGGATCGTCACCCACCAAGGACCCTCCCCGCTGCCCAGGCATGGCTGGGTGGGATGCTGGAGACCTTCGGCCTGGTGGATAGTTGGAGATTGATGCATCCGACCCAATGTCAATTCACCTTTCACTCGGGGGCGCATGGGAGTCTCTCTAGGTTAGACTACTTCCTTATGCCCGCGGCGCAGACTGGTCGGATTCGAGAGGTCAGGCACCTGGCGCGGGGTATCTCCGACCATTCTCCGCTGTGGCTTGTTTTTGACACCGGGCCGCGGTCTGCAGGGCGGATAGCTCCCATTAATCCATGGTACCTGCGAGACCCTACGACTCGTGACAGCCTGGTTAAGGCTATGGACCAATACTTCCTGGATAACGAGGAGTCGGTGTCTTCTGCAATGTCCCTGTGGGAAGCCTTTAAAACCGTGATCCGCGGTCACGCCCTTTCCCAGATAGTGGTGGCTAAGAGGGTCAAGAGTGAGGCAGTGGTGAGGCTGGAGACTGACATCTTGGGGCTGGAGTCGGCCTTGGAGGCGAATGTTACTCCGGACGGGCTCCATGCCCTCAGCCTGAAACAGTTTGAATATAGGTCCCTGGTCACTGACGCGGCCAAAACTATGTATAGGGAGCAGCAGGGTCGCCTGTACGATGCCGGGGACAAGGCGGGAAAGTTGATCGCGTGGCTGGACAGGAAGGAGAGAGTGAATCGTGTGGTCCCGGAGTTGCGTGCTGCGGATGGTGTGTGTGTGACGGAGCCTGGCGAGATTGTGGAATGTTTTGCCGACCACCTCCGGGCTGTGTACTCCCCAGTGACTGACAGGGATGAGGACGACTCTCGCCTTCTACTGAGGGATATCGCCTTGCCCTGCCTGTCCGTTGAGGACCGTGAGCGGCTGGACGCCCCCTTGTCGGTGGATGAAATAGCGACCGCGATCCGCTCCCTTCGCTCAGGCAAGGCTATGGGTCCCAACGGTCTGCCCATTGAGCTATATAAATTGCGCCCTGACAAGCTTGCGCCCTTCCTCAGTCGCATGTTCCGTGAGTCTCTGGCGGCGGGTTCCCTCCCGGCCGATCAGCGTTTGGCCACGATAGTCGTTATCCCCAAGGAGGACAAGCCGCGAGATCGCTGTACTTCTTACCGGCCTATTTCACTGCTAAATGCGGAGCCTAAGATCCTGGCGAAAGTCCTTGCCAATCGTCTGTTGAGCGTCGTGTGCGATCTGATTCATCCGGACCAATGCGGATTCATCCCGCATCGTAACACCGCTCTTAACTTGCGGCGTCTTCATGGCGCCCTTGCCAGGGCGGAGCTCCTCTCCGAACCGGCCGTGCTGGTTTCTTTGGATGCCACGATGGCTTTTGACACCATCGAGTGGCCATTCCTCTGGGCTGTCTTGGCTAAATTTGGCTTTGGGGAAGGGTTTATTGGCTGGGTGAAGCTTCTGTACACGGGGCCCATGGCTCAGGTGGTGGTGAACGGGCGGGTCTCTCGGCCCTTTGCCCTCGGCAGGGGCACGAGGCAGGGATGCCCGTTGTCCCCTTTGCTCTTCGCTCTCGCCCTGGAGCCACTCGCGGCTTGGCTCCGCTGGGAGCCCTCGCTTCAAGGAATCCGGTGGGCCCCGGGCTTTGAAGATCGGGTTTCGCTGTATGCGGACGATATTCTCCTATATCTCACCTCACCGCGGCAGTCGCTCAACGTCCTCTTTGACGTTCTGACTTCCTTTGGGAATAATTCGGGTCTCACGATCAATTGGTCTAAATCCTGCGTCTATCCGATCTCCAGTGGTCCTCCACCCCTACCGCCTCGGCTTCCGATCCAGGTATCACTGAGCGGCTTTAAGTACCTGGGGATATACGTTTCGCTGGACCCGGTGGCTCGCTATGAGCTGAATCTCCTGCGACCGCTTCGGTGATTGCGAGAGGATACGGCCAGGTGGTGCAGGCTGCCCCTGTCCCCGCTGGGTCGGGCCGCGCTGTTCAAAATGATGTCCCTTCCCAGGTTCCTCTATGCACTCCAGAATTCCTTCGACGTCATCCCAGTGGCCTACTTTCGGGAGGTAGAGAGCCTGCAGAGGAGACTGGTGTGGGACGGGCGGGCGCGTATTGCTCTTGCTAAGCTTACTCTCCCCTGGTATGACGGGGGCATCGCGCTTCCCGACATTCGCAGGTATTATTGGGCCGCGCAGCTTTCGGCCATCAACCATGTCACGTATGCGCCTGGCCTGAACCCGGCGTATGAGATGGACAAGTTCCTGCTTCCCGGCGGGGACTATAACAGGGCGCTGTACTCCCGCTCGGCTGGCCGGACCCTTACGGGTCCTACTAAGATTGCTGTGCGGACCTGGAGGGCCGCCACTGCTGCCACGGGCTGGGGTGAGCGACTGACATGTGCTACTCCTTTGTTTGCCTCCGATCGCCTGGGGAGCCTCTGGACTACGAAGGGGTTTGACCAGTGGGACACGATTGGCATCAGCAAAGTGGGAGACCTGTGGCATAAGGGCGCGGTTAAGACTTTCGCGGCTCTTCAGGCCGAATATGAGCTTACGGATAGGGAGTTCTTCCGCTATGCCCAGGTTCGACACGCCCTGCTCTCGGTCTTTGGAGAGGGGACCACGATCCCGGTTTCCTCGCCCCTCGAGGACCGCATACTTGACGGACATGTCCCGGACAGCACTATTTCTTTAATTTATAAGAAACTGATTAATCATCGGGCTGACCTCTTGGTGCGCCTTCGGGAGGCGTGGACGGGGGATGGGGTGGAATTGGACGACGAGGACTGGCAGTCTGCACTGTCGTCCCCCAAAGAGGTCGCCATTCCGGCCCGTCTCCGGTTGGTACAGCTTAAGATTCTTCACCGGGTGTACGTGACGGGTCCTCGCTTGGTCTCGATGGGATATTCCGACGATGGGCTCTGTAAGCGGGGTTGTGGGCTCAGTGCCACCTTTCTCCATATCCTGTGGGAGTGCCGCGAGGTGGCGGACTACTGGCGCCGGGTACACACGGTTATGGGACAGGTCACTGGGGTTGTGCTGCTGCCGGAGGTGCGTCGTTGTGTTCTGAATGTGTGGGAGCCCAATGATTATAGCGCGGCCCAGACTCGGTGGGCGGCCCTGGGGAACATGATTGCCAAGAGAGATATAGCGCAGCTTTGGGGTGCCCAGCGGCCGCCCACCGTGTCAGTATGGAAGGAGAATATGGACTGGTGTATGTTCAGGGAGAAGACTGTGTATGTTGCCCGTGGTAAGCCGGGGGCATGGGGCAGAATCTGGGGGCAATGGAATACTTATCGCGGGGGTATCTGTACGCCCCCCCTGGTGGACACCGATATCGCCATGTCCCCCTGACCCTTGACGGTTCCGGGCACCTTTTGGAATGACTATATATGGACGTTCAGTTCCCTTGGCCCCCCCCCCCCCCGTCCCCAGCCTCCCGGTACTCCTTCCTGTCGTGTGCTGCTTAATGGTCTGACCTGGAGTTCCCCGGAGGAAGCCTGCCCTGCGCCGTTTGTCTTTATGCCTCGCCTTTTGTTTTTCTTTTAGTTTTCTGTGTTTGTTTGATCTAAGTCTCCTGTGCCTCTAGAACTATCCGGACTCACTACGGGGCCGACCCCCGGGAACCGACTGCAGCGTTGATAAATGTATATTTCATTCTGTACTTAGCGGCCGGCCCTGGTGGTTGTAGGCCCGTGCTTGTAATCGACTTATTGTTCAATAAAACTTTTAAAACACAAAAAAAAAAAAAAAAAAAATATTTCATTTACTCCTTCCACATCATCCTATCCACTCACATCCAATTTACCCAAACAGTAAGACTTTTTTGTGTACAAATATTTGCTCCTTTATTACCAATGGTATGCAACAATAAAATCTGTTTCAAATCACAACAATTCATAGAGTCTTTGTTCAGATGAGGATGTAAAGATTATTGTACTGAATTGTTCACTCCCATGCACAGTAGTCACTTGTCTTTAAATCAATTTAATTCTGCTCATGTTCAATTATGCATAAGCAGAAAAACACATAACATTTTGTTACTTGTGCCTATACAGTAATAGACGTGGATAGACAACAATATTGAAATAGAAACTTTAACTCAAATCTCTACATATGAATACAAATTAAGAATAATACAAAAATAATACAATAACAACAAGTTGTCAGTTGTCGACACGGCGTTTCAGTGGACTTACATCAGTTGACACCACCTTCTTCAGGACAGACTTTATTTAAAAACAGTGTTCACTTTCCAGTTTATTCATATAGATTCAGGAATCACTTGTCAATTGATAATGCACTTCATTAGGGTTTAAACCTCCATGAACTTTTGTTGACCTGGATTTCCTCTCTATTCTCCCTAGTTTTCCTCAATTTTAAAGTATAAGAAGTTTATTCCAATATTCATTAGGCTGTGTTCGGCTGCAGCATTAATATATCTCAATGTAGTCTGGTATGGGTACTTTCAATTTTGACACCCTGATGCCTATTCCCATTTTAAGGATACTTTCATAAATCCCCAGCCTCTAAAACGAGGTCCCTGTTTCTCGTCTTGACTGATCGAGAGTCTCTCTCTTTCTGGAAAGGAATGCCATTCTGCTGGACTACTGCTCTAAAAGTTCTTCTGCCCTGCTGTGCTGATCTGCTGCCCTCTTATTTGGATGTGAAGATCTGGACCTGCATCTATTGAACCCAGAACCCAGAATGACTCCATGGGCTAGCTCAATCTGCACCTAGACTTTACCACCTGTGAGTATGCCCTGCCATGTGGTGCATCCCTGTCCTGAACCCTTGGAAGAGGGCTAAAGGTGCTCAGTTAAGGCTCTATGGATCCAACGCATCTGATGCATCGCATCTGCTGCATGGTACAAACCCAAGCAGAACCTACACATTGTCACTGCTGCATGGATTGGACACGTCACAAAGACCCGCATCGCAGCTCTGTGGAACAGCTGCATTGCCCTGACTGTGCGATGCATCCTCAGCACAGGCCCTTGCATCCCTCTTCGACGGTAGCCTTGATGACAATAACTGACTCCGCATTGCAGCTCTTTGGAACTGACGCATCGTCCTGAGTGTGTGCCATATCCCTGATGTAGGACTTTGCATTGCAAGCCTGATTGATGGGATCCTCAACGACGATGCAGCACCTCATATCAAAGCATCACCACAACTCAGAATCCACACATCGCTTCTGCTGCTCTATGCATTACCTAAGTGGATCCTCGCAATGCTTCGCAAATCAGGATTTAAAGTCATTTGTTCAGCAAGCCTAAGTGGGTCCCTGTAGGTGGTCTGTGCTTTATCCTGGTCGGCCTGAACTTATGACTTTGTCCTGGTCCGGTGCAACCAGATCTTCACAGTGGCCATTTGTACTTCTTGGTGATATTATTACCAAAACTTTAAACTTGAACATTTCCGGTTCCATTATTTGGATTTTTGTCATTTTGGTCTTCTTTTATTAATTTAATTCCGTTTTATTTTTCTAACCCTGTGTGGGATCCTTTTGTGAAGTTTGTTCACTTTATTACTGTCTGAAATGTTGCACAAATACTTTACACATTTCCCCTAAGTTAAGCCTGACTGATGTGTGCCAAGCTACTGGAGGATTGAGCACAGGTCAATTTAGGGTTGGCGTGTGCCTCATCCTGACAAGGATTATGGTTGCTCCTTGAACAGGGCTCACACCCCAGGCAACCAACAACCCATTTTCTTACAACCGTCTAACAACATTATCTTATAAGGAACTTACTTGACTCTCCAAAGCAATGCAAGGGATGATGCACTTAAAAGAGGGGTGACATCTTCTCTCTGGTATCTGCCTCCAAAATGAGCAAGGAGTCACAAAACATCAGGAAGGAAACTGGAGGACAGAGAGTGAAAATTGCTACAGCATGTTCAGTAATCTCAACGCCACAAGTTGCTAAACATAGTGCCATCGCAGGGGGAAATGCAAGGCTGCACTGCATCCTTGTAAATATGGTGCAGCCATGAATTTCAGAATGGCGGAGCATGTTGTTAAGTCAAAGAGGCTAATGACATGCTCTGCCACTTCCTTGTACATATCCCCCTTGGTTTCCAAAGATTTGAGGTTTGGAGACCTACACCGTCGCGATTGGAGGATTGTCACATATAGTTAGCAGTACTGTGTTAACACAAAGGACTGCCGGCTAGTCTCCTCGCCTCTCCTCTTCCACTCCCTCTCTTCCTCTCTCTCACCCTCTCCCTCTCCTCTCCACTGTTTATCTCTCAGTGCCACCTCCTCAGGAACCATCTTGGATTTGAGGCAGAGCCACGAGAGGCACATTTCAGCCTGCAACAGGTCTGTCTGTCCAAGAGTGTGTGTCAGGTCCCCCATCACTTATTTCCAAAACTGCACAGTGCCTAGGCACGACCACGTCATCATGTTTCAGAAGTCTGCATCTGTCTTATTACATACATAGTGGCCAGGTTTTGTCGTCAGGCCTCTGCATCTCATTTTGTTTGTGGGCATGAGGCATGCCATGTGTAGCTAATTAAACTGGTTGTACCAAAATCTGGTGTTCCTTGAAACTGGGTGTGTGGGCTTCAGGGTCCTGTTCCAGCCCTCCACATGGATCCGGACCGGCGTTACAATTTACGATTCATACGGAAAACGTCCCGTACACGGGGAATGACTTTGCCCGCCATGAAGCGAAGTGTGTACGCACCGTACCACCTGCGCGAATGTATGGTGCATACCCCCAGCGCGTAGGTACGCACCGTACCCCCAGGGCGAATGTACGGTGCGTACCCCCAGCACGTAGGTACGCACCGTACCCCCAGCGCGTAGGTACGCACCGTACCCCCCTGCGAATGTACGGTGCGCACCCCAGCACATAGGTATGCACCGTACCCCCCCCGTGCGAATGTACGGTGCATACCCCCAGCACCGTACAGAAGCAATGGGGTGTACGCACCGTACATAGCAATGTCCATGTACGCGTCGTACATACACAACACATGGAGGTGTGTGGCTGTACGACTCGTACCCCTGTACCGTACTGAACCACGGACACTGTAAAACAGCACAAGGACAGCATATTCGACTCGCACAACACCACAAAACACGTCTACACTGCACAAAAAATGAAAAGGACTGACCTGGACACATCCAAACAGGCAAACAGAGGGGCAACCTCACAACCACCCCTTATAACACACCCACCAAAAATTCAAACTGAGCCCCACCCACAAATGGACCAATAAAAAGGGACCACACACACAAACCATGAGCCTTTGCAACAGACTCACAACTGCTACAGAGCACACACAAACCACTGCACCCATCCACCTAAACATATACACCTACACACACACCCCTTCACACATATCCCCTCTCCACATTCACACACACACCGTCACATTCAGACCCACACACCCACAACCATCCACACCCTCACCCCACACCATGCCCACCGACAAGAATCCAAAGTTCACAAGGGAGGAGCTGGACATCCTTGTCAACGAAGTCATCAGAGTCGAGCCACAGCTGTTTGGAACATTGGCCAGACAGACCAGCATAGCTGAAAAATCACGTCTGTGGCAGAGGATTGTCGAGAGGGTGAATGCTGTTGCACCCATCAGAAGGACCAGGAATGAATGCCAAGCCAGGTGGTACGATCTGCGGAGGGCGGTCAAGAGAAAAATGAAAGAAGAGCACGCCCAGACCAACATCACTGGTGGTGGTGCGCCCCGCAGACCAGTACATCACCATCCCTGGGAGGAGAAGGTGATGGCCATGCTTCCGCCAGTGGGAGTACATGGACTCCAAGGACCTCCAGAGCCTGGTGAGTACACAAACAACTTACGTAACATGGGGGGTAATGGCATCCACACCCCAACTACACCAAATGCATGCAACTACCCCCAAGCCCTCACCCGCCTGAACCACAGTCACAAACAACGTGAATGCCAATAACATGTGTATGCCCCATTGAGAAAGCAAGGCCATGCTATGTCCCATGCTACACAAAGCACCAACCCAAGAATGGATGTCCCGTATGCTGGGAGGGTGGGTGCACCAAAACGCATGTTTGAATTCCAAATCAGACACAATTGCCCTCATCCCATATGGCCCAGCTACATGCACCATGCGCAATGCCCAGGGATTGGGAAAGTACTGACAAGATAGCTCACACTTGGCCCTGGTATAGGCAGCACAAGGCCCTCCTGTGACCAGTGCAAACACAAACACCAACACAACAAGGTCAGATATCTAGGATAGGAACTCACACTCACTGTCATGCCAGCATGCTCCATGGGGGGACAGCTACATCACCTGGGAGCCCCAGTGCCAAATCACACTACACCCATCAGCAGGCCACGTCATTTGGACACTCTCACCACAGGTCCACCCAACTCATACACATCTGTGGGGTACAGTCACCTGTCACACCGGGAGGACCACTGAATCACCTCAGGACAACATGAATAAAAGCCCCCAAGGATTAGCCAGGCTGAATGTCTCATGCACTATGCAGTGAAAGTCACTGTAAGCACCATGCAAGTGAGGAGTGCACACAGGAACTACATGATGCACTGCATGAGTGATTTAAGCATGCCCCCCCGGGAAACACTCTGAACAACATTGCATGTCAGTCCCACCTGGACACAATATTGACAGTCACACAACAGGTGCATAGGCAAAGGTAGTGGACTCAGCACTCACCTGCTCCCCTGGTCTCCCATACAGGCTGGTGTACTGTGGGAGGAGGACATCCAGCAGGGCCTGATTCTCCTCCAGGGTGAATGGCTGGGCCCTCTCCACAGCACGAGACATGGTCCAGTGAAGCAGAGACAGCAGCAATGTTGTCGCCAGGAAATTTATGCAGGCAAGTGCCCTCTCATGGCTTCTGGCTGCCTTATATCTATCTTGCTGAGGGCCATTCATTTTGAGGAGTGCATAGTGATTGGTCTGAATCATTTGCATCTTACGTTTACTCCAATCCCTTTAAACATACACCAGTGACAGCATTTGCATCATTCAAATTTAGAGCATCATGTCAAGTCAACAACCACTTTGCAACATTGTATTTTGTGGCCGACTGACGTTTCCAGGACACCTGATGGAAAAATTTGAAGAGAAAACTCGGTATCCATGACAACCTGCATGCATTTAGTGCCTAATACTTGTCCCTTATGTGTCCCCTATGTAAATTTGAAAGCCACACACAGGTACGGTGCATTTCACACGTACCCCTACGGCACCAGTTGCACAGTGCGTTTGACACGTACGTGTAGGCACTGGTAGTACACATACGTGTACTACCAGTGCCTACACATATGTGTACAACTAGTGCGTACACATACGTGTACAGGTACGTGTATGCACTAGTTGTACTCGTACATGTAGGCACTGGTAGTACATGTACGTGTACTACCAGGGCGTACACGTACGTGTACAGGTACGTGTAGGCACTGGTAGTACACGTACGTGTACAACTAGTGTGTACACGTACGTGTACATGTACGTGTACGCACTAGTTGTAGACGTACGTGTACTACCAGTGCCTACACATACGTGTACTACCAGTGTGTACACTTACCTGTACACGGACGTGTACGCACTAGTTGTACATGTACGTGTACAACTAGTGCGTACAGGTACGTGTACAGGTACGTGTACACACTGGTAGTACATGTACGTGTACTACCAGTGCCTACACGTACGAGTACAACTAGTGCGTACACGTACGTGTACAGGTACGTGTACGCACTGGTAGTACACGCACTTGTACTACCAGGGCGTACACGTACGTGTACAGGTAGGTGTACGCACTGGTAGTACACATACGTGTACAACTAGTGCATACACGTACGTGTACAGGTACGTGTATGCACTGGTAGTACATGTACGTGTAAAACTAGTGCGTACACGTACATGTACAGGTACGTGTATGCACTGGTAGTACACGTACGTGTACAGGTCCGTGTACGCACTAGTTGTAGACGTACGTGTACTACCAGTGCCTACACGTACATGTACTACCAGTGCATACACGTACCTGTACACGTACGTGTACGTGTACGCACTAGTTGTACACATACGTGTACAACTAGTGCGTACATGTACGTGTACAGGTACGTGTATGCACTGGTAGTACACGTACGTGTACTACCAGTGCCTACACGTACGAGTACCGGTGCCTACACGTACAAGTACAACTAGTGCGTACACGTACGTGTACTGGTACGTGTACACACTGGTAGTATACGTACGTGTACAACTAGTGCTTACACGTATGTGTACAGGTACGTGTACGCACTAGTTGTAGACACACGTGTACTACCAGTGCCTACACGTACGTGTAATACCAGTGCGTACACGTACCTGTACACATACGTGTACGCACTAGTTGTACACATATGTGTACAACTAGTGCGTACACGTACGTGTACAGGTACTTGTACACACTTGTCCACGTACGTGTACTACCAGTGCCTACCCGTACGTGTACTACCAGGGCGTACACGTACGCGTACAGGTACTTGTACGAACTGGTAGTACACCTACGTGTACAACTAGTGCGTACACGTAAGTGTACAGGTACGTGTACGTACTAGTTGTACTCATACATGTAGGCCCTGTTAGTACACATATGTGTATGCACTGGTAGTACATGTACGTGTACTACCAGTGCCTACACATACGGGTACGCATTTCACATGCTTACAATGGTGATACAGCCGTACACATGCGAGGAATGGAGGGCTACGAGTCGCACATGGATGTCCATCATGTATTTGTCATTGCATACTTTCATGTGCAGGCCCTAGGTGTGTTAGCCAGTGATCTTGCACAGGTCCTCTCATCTAGTTGCACAATTGATGTGTTCTGCCTGTGGACACATGTCATGTGTGATGGGCAAGGATGTGGCACACATCACCTTGCCACTTGCCACATGTGTGTCTGTAGTCCAACTGTGTCATGTATAGCAGCAGTGGGTGGCACAGTCATCAACACCTGCACCTGTCTCCTGATGCCAGGGACAGGGACACTTTATCAACTGACCTGTCACGATCAGCGTGCCCCTTTGGGACTATGTCGGCTGTGTGTCATGTGTTCACATGAGCTTCATGTCAGTGTCCTGTCAACGGCATCTGCTGTTGGTGCATCCAACAGGGGTCTGTGTGGAGATGGGCATGTAACACATCTACGCACACCATGCCACATGTGGATTCCCAAGGCTGTAGGGTCTGTGTGCATGGGACATCATATATTTTCAGTCATACATGTGTTTGTTGTCTCAATGACTGTGTCTTTGTGTTGTCACGTGTACCCCTTCATCGCACTGTGTTTAACATGTACATTTGACATTCCATGTGACCTGTGCGTGTGCCTTGCAGTCAGCTGTCTGGATGAGATGACATCCTTCAAATGCAGCTATGTGGTTGTGTGTCACTCCGGTGATATCTGTGGCTCTTCACTCAGACTGGTCCCCAAATCTTTTCAGGGCATGTCATGTTGACTTGACAATCAACAGGTGTATCAGGCATTTTGTAGGAGTGCCAGCAAGCTGCCATCTGTGTCCTGGATGTATTGCACACACCCGACTCCATAGTTACCTGATGTGTATTAGCAGTGTAGCATGTGCTATGTTCATTGACATTGATGTTTACCGACTCTCAAGCTTCATTCTTCAAAACTATGTTTTACAGGGCACCACCTGCCCAAGACGAATGCCAGACTTGGGTGCCATGAGGGAACGTGCCTGCATCCGCCGTTACAGATTCACTTAACAGTTGATTGAGGACCTGACAAACAAGCTGGCACCACACCTCCAACCGCAACACAGGTATCCTACTGCGCTGACCCCCAAGATGAAGGTGATGGCTGTCTTACATTTTTTTGCCACAGGTACTTTTCAATTGGCCATAGCTGATGTGGGTGGGATGTCCCAGACTATGTTCAGCCGTGTCCTGCGTGATGTTTTAGCAGCCATGTTGGAGCATCTTGATGAATTCATCAAATTTCCGAGTCCAGAGGGGTTGAGGGATGTCAAGGGGGATTTCTATGCCCTGGGTGGGATGCCCCATGTAATTGGGTCCATTGATGGTACACATGTGGCTTTTGTACCACCACAGGCACAGGAACAAGCCTATCGCAACCGCAAATATTACCACTCGATAAATGCCCTTGTGGTGTGTCTTGCTAACATGCTGATTTCCCATGTCTGTGCATGTTTTCCAGGATCAGCACACGATGCCTACATCATGAGGCGTAGCAGGGTGCCACAAATGATGCTGCGGCTGCACAACGAACAAGCATGTCTTGTTGGTGGGTATAGTCTTTTTGTCCAATGTGTTGCGGTATCTTTGTCTCTTACGGCATCTCGTGACCTACTTATTTACATGATGTTTCCATGTAGTGGACTCTGGCTATCCCAACATGCCATGGCTGCTGACACCTCTCCGCAACCCAAGAACAGCTGCAGATCACCGGTACAGCAATGCACACGGCCAGACCAGGCGAGTGATTGAGAGGACGTTTGGACTCCTAAAGAGCCGATTCCGGTGCCTGGACAAGACAGGCGGGTCCCTCCCTTATGCCCCGGAGAAGGTCTGCAAAATCTTCATTGTGTACTGCATGCTGCACAACATGGCAGTTGAGAAGGCAGTGCCACTCATCCTGGATCTAGATGAGCAGGAGCATCCAACCGTGGAGGATCAAGGGCTTGGTCACGAGGCTAGTGATGATGAGGAGGAGGGGGATGAAATCCGGAGTCAGCTCATACGCAACTTCTTCTCATAATGGTGAGTCACTGGCTATGAGTGTGCAAGCTTGTAGCGTTGAGTGGCATATGTTGCAATGTGTGTGTCCAGCTGACTGAATGCAAAGTGACTTGGATGTGTGTTCTGATGTGTCACTCGAGTGATGATGTCATGCAACACAGTTTTGCCGAGAGACTTGATTGGCAATTTACATGTGTCCAACATTGTTCCCGTTTTGTACATTTCCATGTGTGCATTGAGAATCTTTTTTTGGTGACTTCTCATGTTTCTGTCATTCCCAGGTATTTGGCACCTGTTGTCTGGTCGTGTCATCGTTGTCCTCCTGCTATTCCTCGTGTGGATTGCAACGTGTGCCTAATCAGCGTTCCATGCACGGACATGTAGAAATGTCAGTTTGGGTAAGTATTGCAGCAAGGCTTTTTTGTGGTGGTACAGGTTGTGAATGTGTGGTGGCTGCTTCTGTGCATTTTGTGGTACCATGCATACATGTCTTCTCACCATGGAGCATATGACATGTAGCATCACTCCCATGACATGATAGTCAGCCTTCTTGACAGCCATCTGTAGTGGAATATGGCGTCTGATGAAGGCATCAATGTGTGTGTACTTTGGCTCTGAAACATTGCAGATGCTACGGGTGGACATAGTGGGGGATATCACAACAACATGCTCTATGGGGAATTGCAGCCTCTCCGTGTGCAGCAGGATGTGTTTTTCTCATCCCCTTACCTTGTGTGCCAGCTCATTGGGATTGACATCATCCGTGTTGTGAAGGGGGGGGGGTCCAGCGTATGTCCCACATGTTCTGCCAACTGACCTGTGAGTCTGTTAATATGGAGGCATATCCCTTTGTGTGTGTATGTGGAATAAAGGTGTTCAGCACAATCCAAAGTGCCTCATCTTGGTCACTGCAGATCTCTTACCAGTTTGCATGCGTCATCTATGGCAGAATTGACAAAGATTGAGCATATGAGTGTATGTGTACTTTGGCAACATGCATGCAGTGCTTCATGGCTAATGATCTCTATTGTGCATGACGTACCTGGTTGTGTATGTATTTGTGCAGGTTGCTGCCCACAACGGGACTTGAATGCCTGCTGATGGTGTGTCTCCTTTGCGCATCTCCGCATTTTGTTTCCTGACACAGTGGCTGTCATTTATGGTGATTGATCATACACTTTCTGTGAGTGACCCATGAGTGAGCTGACACTCCTTCCTTGACATACACCTGTTGCACTGTGCCTTGCAGCCCTCCTTGTCTTTGTGTGTTGATTTTTGCATGATTTCTAACCCCTTCCGCCTGCTGCTGCCTCACCTGCGGCCCCGCCACTCCGAGTGCCCTGATTCTGCAACCCCCATGCCTCAGAAATGCTCAGCCCTTCCCCCTCCACCCATTTGTAATGCAGCCAGCAGCTTTCCTGTACCACTGTAGCCCCAGCGCCGTGCCAAAGGCCGGACTGTCTGCGCCTGCAACATGCACAGTGCACGACCCTCTAGTCTTTGCATGACCCACGTCACACAACAGGCTCATGCTGCAGCCACTCTCCAAGCAATGTCCTCGTGACAATCATCCTCCTGCCATCAGGCAACCCCTAAGCACACACACAACACCTTCGCATGCTGAGTGTGCTATTCCAACTGCCTACACAGCGCTGCCCAGCCTACCAGACCCTGTCATTACAACCAGGTTATGTGCCTCCTACTCCACACCCGCTCCATCCACCAGCACACCATTGGACTCTGTTACCTCCTCAACACTACAGCCCCACACATCACCTTCATGACAGTAACCTGGACAAATGCATCCTCAGCACATGACGTCTTCATTGCCATCTCAGACGGATCCAAGATCCCCCGCTGGGACGCCAACACCAATCCCGGGGGCTGAATTGCTAATTATTCACAAGTACACCCTCAGAGTCACAAGTCCGGGTTCGCAGCAACTCCCTAGCAACCCTCGGAGTAACACTCATCTACAGATCTGCAGGTCTACATCCACATATCCGCAAAGCCATCATCACGAACTTCTGCACGCAGGCCCTCACCTCTACAGGCTACATGTGGCTGGGGGCCAGTAACTTCTTGCTGGAGGGGACACACACCACCATCCATCATTGGTCCATCAACATTTGAATCCACGTCTCCAACAAGCAACACAGTGCCACTTACCCCGCTACCGCTCCCTCAAAGATGCCTGATGTAAGTCGCCACAGACAAGCTCTGTGGGACACTCAAAACAACACCACCGCCCCACCCTGCAAACTCACACACTGGATCAACAACTGATCTATCAATCTTGCCACATTGACGGACTTTCCTGTGAAGCACAACAACAGTTAGGGCACCTGGAACAAGGCAGACCTACTGGACTCCTACAGACCTAGCCGGACTCTTGTGCAAACCTTGCAACACAAAGACACATCTTTTTCCTTACAGCCCTGGAAAACACCACACACAGCCATCACCATATCATCAGCAAGGCCAAGTGGAGATCCTTCAGATAGTGCCGAGACACCCAAACACACGACATCAAGGAGCTCATCAGCATTGTGAGTGAACTGACAGCAGATCTCCATCCAAGACACTCCACCCTTGCAAGGCAGATCCCCTCCCTTGCTACTTTGTACCACTGCAAGCTCATGGCCATACACAACAGCCTTGGCACACAGAGGCAGACAGCACTATTATCCGCTGGACAAACCCCCCTCAGGTCATGGACTCCCGTCAGCAGCAAGTACACAACCGGGATCATGTGCACCATCCACTCTGGCTCTCCATCAGGCCCCTTCCCACACAACATCTCAACCACATCATTCGCCATCCTTGTAGCCCACGTCCTGCGCGTCATGAATGTCTCCTTTGAGTTAGCCACATTCCATGGCTGTAGGAGGCATGCAGAGCCCCAGGCCCTTCTTAAACAACGGACGGCAGTACCGCAGGATCTCCTGGTGCATCAGCCTACTTCCCTACCCAGCAAATGTCACCAGGAAGACACTCAACAAGCAACTGACCAATTTCCTACATGCAACCAGCTCCAGCCAACTGGCACCAGACCGTTTTACACAGTAATCACACCACTGCAACCGTCATCATTGCCAACACCAACGACTACTTTGCCCTGCTCAACAATGGTGAGGCCACCACCCTTGACCTCTCAACGCCATTCTACACCATGTGCTACCACACTGTCAGCTCACACATCTCCAACACTGGTATCCAGAGGAGGGCCCAGGATTCAATCAGGAAGTAGCTCACCAGCAAGGCCCAGGGAGTCTGCCTCCACCCTGCAACATGTAGTACACTGGGGTCATCTGGCCCATGCCACAGGGCTCTTCTCTCAGCGTGACGATCTTCAATGTCTCCATGACCCCCCTCTCCACCATCACATGCGCACACAACCTCATCATCATCTTGTATGCCATTGACACCCAGCTGCTCCTCAAACTCACCAAAGAGCCAGCCATTGCCAGATCCAAACTTCAAGAAGGCATGAGATACGTTGATGAATGGCTGAACATCAGCCATCTGAGGCAGGACTTGGACAGGACAGAGGTCATCATCTGAGGATTGTCCCCTTATGGCTGGGTCAACTCCTTGCGTCCCACTGGTCTGTGCACCGCACCAGCACCCAGTGGCCACGCAGGCAAGCTGGTGTTCATCATGGACCCATCGCTCACAATTAACATGCAACTCACCAACATCTGTACCTCATGCTGCAACACCCTCCACATGCTGCTGATGACCCCCACATAGATCCACTCCAAGGCAAGACAGACCGTTCCCCTGGTCCAGGATACCAGCCGGCTCAAATACAGCACCGGCCTCTACAGAGGACAACAGCAAACATGCAGGAGAACTTATCCACATCCAGGGTGCATCCACACACCTCATCTGCAACATCCCCAGCCACATCACCGTCCACCTGAGAGAGGTACAATTGCTCCCTGTGTGCTGCAGGATCACCTACAGACTCCTCAACCACACTCAGGAGCCAGTCCACAACCCCAGACCCAAAGAGACCTTGGACGTGTGTCATCCAACACCCTGTTGGCCCTACTCCATGCAGCCCACCTTGCCCTGGCCACCATTCATCACATCCACATAACCTCTGCATGCATGAGATAGTTCTCCCACCTCGCAAAACAGACCTGGTACTCCCTCCCCGGGCACATCAACATGACCCATGACCTCTACACCTTCATGTGACTCTACCAAATTGGTCTGTCAGAGCAATATAGCAAGCCCCCCCTCAGCAGCTTGAGGCCATCACGGGTGAGTGTTAGGCTCCATGTCTGTATTTTGTGAGACATTGTGAGCCATGTGTGTCCTCGACCGGACTCAGATCCAAGTGTATGGATGGCTGGAGCTAGTTCCACACTCAGGCATACTTTAACATATCCCCACACGTAGGTTGTGGACTCATGCTAAATGACTGCAACTTGAAATTTCTATTATTAACTTTTTTAATTTCGAGCTCTGGGGCGTGATTTGTGCACAGAAAATGGGGAAATGCAGGGACCATACAATCCAAAGTTCACAGGGGGAGATGGGATCCTTGGCATTTGAAGTCATCAGAGTCCAGCCCACAGTGTTTGGCATCATTGGTCAGACTGTGACCAGCAAGTCCATGTGGCAGATGATGTCAGTCAATGGGGTGATGCTGTCGCACATGAAGGCCAGGTGCCTGGCCAGGTGACATGGGAGATGTGGATTGCCCGCTGCCTCTCACGGTCTTTTCCGTGGATGACCAACCTTCCTCCGGGGACCCTCAGATGCAGGCCTTGAAGATGTTTGGGATGCTCCATCGGACAAATCCTCCTCCTCCTCCCTCCCTGTGGCTGGTGCTGGTCTGCGCCTGGTGTCACAGGGAGGGTTGCCCATGTTGTCGGCGATCCGACGGAGTGAATGGCTTATGTCCCTTTGCACCGCCAGGAGCTCAGTCAGTCTTGCCTCCATCCGTCCTTGGTGTTGTTGTTGACTGACGTGTTGCTCGGCCTGCTGGTTTTTGACCTCTGTGAGGGTCACCACTACCTGGCTGATCTCCCTGGTGTCACGCCGGTATGCCTCCATGATGTTGCGGATGTGTGACATACCGGTCCCATCAGCTGGCTGGTCAGGCTCTCGCCTCCGCCTGCCTCCACTCCCGCCACCCCTGCCCACACGAGCCGGGCCTGCCGTTGTGGGCACATCGGGTCGACGGGACCCCTGAGCGATGGCAGTGGCGGTGTTGTCTGCCTCCTCCTGGGTGCCCGCCGCACCTTGTCCCTCCTGGTCAGACTGGCTCTGTTCACTGCGGGCAGGGCTCCTGGGTGTCTCCTGTGATGTGGCAGGAATGGGGGTGGTGGTTGGCACAGATGTTCCTGAACCAGGTGCTGCAGGGGCTAGGACACCAGAGGGTCCAGGTTGGTCGGGGTCATCCGTGGAGTGTTGAGAGGCGTCGCTGCTGGTGGGATCCGGTTCCTCCCGAGCCTGTGACTGTGATTCTTCCCCCCCATTGTTGGGGGGATGTTCATCACGTTGCCCTGTGTGTGAGAGAGAGACAATGTTAAAGCTGTTTAATGCAACATGCATGTTTCATACACATTTAAAGTTGGCACAGTTCCTCCAGGTAGTTGTATGTGCCTAGCATTCTCCTCAATGTTCACTTGTGTATGGGTATGTTGCGAGGGACAGATTCATATGATCTCCTGAGTCTTTGACATGTCCATTTGTGGCTTGGGTGATTCTTCGGCTATGTATTGATGTTGTTGTGTTACATGTCCATTGTGGCAGTGGGTAAATCCATTGCCTCTCCTGGTGGTGTGTGCTTGTGTAAGGGGTGTGTGTGACCTCATGGACATTGACGTGTGTGAATGTTCCTTGTCATGTGGGTGAGTGTCTATGTGAAGTGTTGCACCACAGCTGCATGTTGAAGGCTACTGACCTAACCATCTGATGTGACAAGTGAGCCGTGCTTTGTGTCTGACTTGCAGAGCTGGCACGACACCTGTGACTCCCCCCTGGCAAATGGCACATGTGCAGAGTGAGGGTTGTATCTGCTGTAGTCAATGACAGGCCAGTGATCAGTGGCTGGGTGTGTCTGTCTAGTCTGCTGAGGGTGCGTCAGTGGAGTGGGACATGTGACTGCATGGCACCTGCTGCTCATCAGCCTGCTGTTGCATGTGCTGCACAGTGTGTGGCATGTTCATTGAGTGTTTTGCACCCCTCATGCCACCTGTAGACTTTCAATGCCATGTACTGCATTGGCGCTTGCACACAAGCCACTTGCATGTTGTGAATGAGGCTATTCCTGTCAGCATCCTATGCCCTGTTCAACATTTCCAAGATGTTCTAATGTGTGTCTCTGGGACATGGAGCAGGTGTATTGATGTTGTGTCACTTTGTCATCCTGACAGGTAACTGCCTACGAGAAGGGGGTCATCTGGACCAACGTCGTCAGGGCCGTAAGGACTGTGAGGGGGCGTGATTGGCAGCTGGCCCAGGTCCGCAAGAGGTGGCAGGACATCCGGTGCTGGACCCGACGGATCACCCAGGTCCAGCTCAAGCTCTCTCCACCTCGCCGCCACGGCGGGCGCCGACACCTGACCCACCACATGAAACGTGTCCTGGTGGTGGTCTTCCCTGACCTCGATAGGCAGTTAGAGGAGAGACTGCAGCAAGGAGGGGGTAGGTACATGGCTTTTTGTTGTGTTATGTGTCGCCAGCTTTAGGAAGTGCTATTTTGCATGAATACACTCCCAGAGTTCATATGTGCAGTGCATTTTCTGTTCCCAAATGTCACCTGGGGATCTTTCTCATCCCTTCCTCTCCTTGACATGTGTCCCCTGGTGTGTGTGTAATCACATTTGCACATGGTCATCTAGGGTGCCAGTACATCTAAGTGCACATTGCTTTCTGCATCATGTGGGAGGGTAGTCTGTGACTTGTGTTGGTACCTTGCCTGTGCCATGACCTGTTCATTATGTAGGGGGTCCATAGTTGTTGTCACTGATGCTGATTCTCAACATAGGAGTGTGAGCTTTCAACTGGACACCCTTGCAGCATGCATGTGCAATGTTGTGGCCTCAGAGATGATGTGCATGAGTGTGAGATATGCATAGTGCCATGATGGTTGTAAATGGTACAGTCAGCTCATTCCATGACCATGGAGCAGTGTGCCCACTACAGTCCCCTGAGACACCCTGGCCTCCTAATCATGTGTGTCATCCAACACTGTGCACATTCTCTGTGTGTGCTGCATAGGTCTGCCTCTGTGGCATTGTTCCCTGGCCTAGTTGTATTTGGTTAACGTGTGCTACATGTGTCCACTGGACAGGGATACAACATTTTGCTTGTGCATACTCACACTGGGCAGTGCCTGTGTGGCTATTCACAACAATCTGTTGATGGTTGTTTGTCACACATATGTGTTGTCAGCCCCACGAGGTGATGTGGTGTCAATGAAGCAATTTTGCAAGCACAGTTGTTGTAACCCTGAATAAGAGGTGTCACTTCTTGATCTGTATAAATCACATTGACTCAGGTATTGGGGGAGAGGGGTGCGTGAGAGGCATACATGTGCAACTCTGATTTTTCAGTGCCAGGTCTGACTTGTGTGTGAGAATTGCTTGGACTAAAATACACTGGGCAGTGCCCCTGTGATGCTGGCCAGTGCTTAATGTACGTGCTTTGCTGCCTTTGTCATTTTTTTAGCAACAATAATCCTGCTCATACATTTTTGGCACGTGTGTGGTTCAGATGCAATGCAGTTTGGACTGTGTGTGCTGACATCTGTGTGTACATTCAGGCTTGCCATGAAGGTGTCCCGACAGTACAGCTGGTCTTTTTTACTACCCAATTGCAGGCCCATTAGCTTATGCATTGTCCTGGGTGTGGACATGTGTGCCACTCCAGATGACAGGCATTAGGACATATGTGTAGCCAACTGTGTAATCAGGTGACGGATGGCCTGGTGACAACTGACATGATTCAAGTTGTTACTCTTCATGATTTGTACCTTGGCACTCACAGCACTTGTCAACAGTTGTTCATGTTTCACATGTGGAAATTTGTTGATTTGTGTTAAGAACACTAATGTGCCTGCATGCAATATGTCGCACAAGGCAGTGCACACAAAAGTATATTGACACTGTCATGGAATGAGCTGGCACCTTTTCAATGAAGCCACTGTTATAAATAAATGTTGTCGCAGATTCTCCATATACATGTTCCCACGGTGGTCTTGATTTTGTGAGACTCATTAGTTGTTGGTGATACAAACTAACGAGTGTCAAGACCTCCAGACCTCCGTGGGCCCATGTATATGTACTTTCTGAAACACCATCTATTTCTAACAGTGGCTCCTCCGAAAAGGTGCCAGCTTCTTCAATGACAGTGTCAATGTACTTTTGTGTGCACTGCCTTGTGCAACATCTTGCATGCAAGCACATCAGTGTTATTTTTGCAAAATGGCCAATTGGCACATCCCAAACATGTAGATTGGTTAAAGTTTTGTGAGTCCCAAGGTACCAACATTTGTTCGTTTTGTGTTCCAAGGGACTTACAGGTCTCTGAGTGTGGTGACACCTTGAGTATTGAGGTGTGTTAGTTAACCTTGAGTGCACCACTCCTGTTCCTTTCAGGGTAAACAAGAGGTGTCATGACTTCATTGTATTGCTGTGCTCACCGGTTCACAGACACTAGCTTCTCAGTATATTGCTCATTCAAGTTGTGGCCTTTTGTGTATTTTGTTTCCTGGTGTCAAAGTGGCATGGTGGGTCTACCAACTGGGCAGTACAGGGCTTACATATGTGCGGAGTAATCCAGCTGTTACTCATGATGCATTGCCTGATATGCACTGTGACCAATTGTTCTTGTGCTCATGTGTTAGATGTATACAGGTGACTGATGCTTTCTGGTTTCTTCTCCTTGCCCACAGCATCATCATCCACACGCGAGGGAGACACCGGCATGGACCTTGAGGAGGGACCCAGTGACAGTGCCACCAGTGCTGTGCAGTCAGCAGGAGACAGTGGCATGGAGGGTGAGGGGAGTCAGTCGGAGGACCTGTCCGGAGGCGAGAGCATGTACGACACCGACGAGTCCCAGGCTGACATCCTTGAGGAGGCGGAGGATGCAACAACATCTGGCAGCATCCCACCATCTGTACCCGCCTCCTCCATTGCCATCTCCGCCCTCCCAGTTGCTCCCGTCCCTTCTGTCCGTGCACGGTCCCACCGTGTCTCCTTCAGACCAGGCACCGCAGCCCCTGCCCCTGTCACCCCTGCTGCCCTCAGTGAAGAGTCTGTGGACACACTGCACCAGTTGCAGGTTGGTCAGGCATCGATGCTGCATGTCCTCCATGAACACACTAGACTGCTCACACAGTTGGTGTCTTTCGTGAAGGGCAAGTCATCAACGATGAATGAGCAACGCAGGTTTCTGTGGTCCATAGACTCTTCACTGACGGAAGCAGTGTCTCTCCTGCGGCGCTCCATCCCCCCCTACCCCGGACCCATCCACACTGCCCTCTCCCATGCCTGTCCAAAGCACACACAGACAGTCACAGAACCACACCACAACAGACACATCCAGCACACGCCCAACTAAGGCACAGCAAACACCTCCTGGCACGCACACTCAGGGGGATGTAGTCACACCCACAGGGTCTGGGGGCAAACAGCAGACACGCAGCCACAGTCAGAGTCCGCAGTCCTCATGACCCACTTCCTCCAAATCCACTCCCCTTAGCTCCCCTGCCAAGACATCACCCAAAGTGATCTACGCGGCTAGTCTGTCCCTCAGCCCCACTGTGACACCACCCCGCAAGCGGTTGAGGAAGTCTCCAGCCAGGGGAGTTGAGTCCCCCCATGTCCACCACCTCCCCCGAGAGCGCTGCACCCCATTCCTCGGACACCCCCCCTCCGTTGGCCCTGGTGTTCCTTCCGGTGCAGGGGTTCCTCTGGACACCCTGGCAGCAGTGTGCAGCGAGCTGCTCACCACAACCTTTGGCGCTGCACCACCCCCTGTGGTGGATACGTCCAGCCCTGCACCCACCACACCTACCCAACCCACTCCTGTCCCTGCGGTGCCTGGTACTCCCACTGATGATGCCCCCCCCCCCCCGGTCGACAAACCTTGAGGTGACTTTGTGCAGGCAAGGTAGGGGTGGACACAGTCGCATACGTCCACCCTTGGACTCGAACTATGGACTGGCCATTGGCCTTTGTAAATAGTGTATTATAACAATTTTGTTTTTTGTGTGCTGAATAAAGCCTTTTCTTTTAGTTTCCACACTATTGCATTTCAGGTACTTGATGTTGGTGATGAGGCCCATGAAGTTGGTGTTCTGGTAATGTCTTAGGGTTCTGGTAAATGTTTTAGTATGATGGTCATGAGGTGGACCATGGTATCTGTGTGCCATCACAATGTCTGTGAAAATATTAATTGGTAGTGTGTGTTCCTTTGGATTGTGAGACATTGTCCCAGGAAGTGTTCCTTCCTCTGTGGCACCTGATATGTTCCCTGCAAACAGTTGCACAATTGTTGTGCTGACCTGTGTCAACATATCCTTTGTTGGTGACGGATCCCTTCAACAATGGCCATGCATGCTCACCGATGTCTCCTGCTGAATCTCCTGTGCCATCCTTGCCAGTCACTGTACTTGTGTTTTGTGTATGTAGGAATGGCATCAGGGACCGATTGCCCCTTTTCAGCACTATGCATGTGTGTAATCACAGCCTAACACACAAATGGCACGTGTAATGCAGGGTATTTGGGCAACTGACTCACAATTGTGGGCATTGTATCTAGTCGCAGTGAACCCTATTCCTTACATGAGAGACAACATCTGGGGGGCTGGAACAGCACCTGGACATTCCTATCACTCTTGTGATGTGCGTGACAGTGTGTGTTCCCCTTGGTTAACTTATTTTAGTATGCATTTCCATGACTATACAGTCTGTTGGCATTAAATCAGGGTGTGTATTGTGGGGCATCCACCATGGGTGGGTTTGCATGTGTTGTATGTCCTCACACCCACATGTGGTGTGTCATGCAGTGTGTGAATGACATCCATCCTCCTGGGAGTTGGGGCACTGCTGGGTGTCCTCTGCCCCCACCCCCATATGTCTGGGCACTTCTGGTAGTGATATACACCCACCCCTCATATGCCTGGGCACTGCTGGTAGTGATATGCACCCACCCCTCATATGTCTGTTCACTGCTGGGAGTCCTCTGCACCCACCCCTCATATGTCTGTCCACTGCTGGCAGTCCTCTACACCCACCCCTCATATGTCTGTCCACTGCTGGTAGTGATATGCACACACCCCTCATATGTCTGCCCACTGCTAGGAGTCCTCTGCACCCACCCCTCATATGTCTGGACACTGCTGGTAGTGATATACACCCACACCTCATATGTCTGTCCACTGCTGGTAGTGATATGCACCCACCCCTCATATGTCTGTCCACTGCTGGTAGTGATATGCACACATCCCTCATATGTCTGTCCACTGCTGGGAGTTCTCTGCACCCACCCCTCATATGTCTGGACACTGCTGGTAGTGATATACACCCACGCCTCATATGTCTGTCCACTGCTGGTAGTGATATGCACCCACCCCTCATATGTCTGGGCACTGCTGGGAGTCCTCTGCACCCACCCCTCATATGTCTGTCCACTGTTGGAAGGCCTCTGCACCCACCCACGCACCCCCTTGGAGCTCTACACTGCTTGCCAGGACCTACACACACAACAATTTGGAGGTAACATGCTGGGCCAGTCTTCTATGCCCACATTCCTGACGTGTGTACGCCTCGTATCCAAATTTTCCTGCTGCCGTAACGGGGTAAGTGTGGTACGGACCGTACCCACGCATGTATGCGTGGGTACGGTCCGTACCTGGTTACTCATGGGGCCGTAGGGGTACGCACCGTACCCACGCATGTATACATGGGTACGGTCCGTACCTGAGTACTCATGGGACCGTAGGGGTACGCACCGTACCCACGTATTCATGCGTGGGTAAGGTCCGTACCACTGTTGTCATGGTGCCGTAGGGGTACGTATGGTACGCACCGTACCCACCCCTCATATATCTGGACACTGCTGGGAGTCCTCTGCACCCACCCCTCATATGTCTGGACACTGCTGGGAGTCCTCTGCACCCACCCCTCATATGTCTGTCCACTGCTGGTAGTGATATGCACCCACCCCTCATATGTCTGTCCACTGCTGGGAGTCCTCTGCACCTACCCCTCATATGTCTGGACACTGCTGGGAGTCCTCTGCACCCACCCTTCATATGTCTGGACACTGCTGGTAGTGATATACACTCACCCCTCATATGTCTGGGCACTGCTGGTAGTGATATGCACCCACCCCTCATATGTCTGTCCACTGCTGGTAGTGATATGCACACACCCCTCATATGTCTGTCCACTGCTGGGAGTCCTCTGCACCTACCCCTCATATGTCTGGACACTGATGGGAGTCCTCTGCACCCACCCCTCATATGTCTGGGCACTGCTGGGAGTCCTCTGCACCCACCCCCATATGTTTGTCCACAGCTGGTAGTGATATGCACCCACCCCTCATATGTCTGGGCACTGCTGGTAGTGATATGCACCCACCCCTCATATGTCTGGACACTGCTGGTAGTGATATACACCCACCCCTCATATGTATGTCCACTGCTGGTAGTGATATGCACCCACCCCTCATATGTCTGTCCACTGCTGGGAGTCCTCTGCACCCACCCCTCATATGTCTGGAAACTGCTGGTAGTGATATGCACCCACCCCTCATATGTCTGTCCACTGCTGGGAGTCCTCTGCACCCACCCCTCATATGTCTGTCCACTGCTGGGAGTCCTCTGCACCCACCCCTCATATGTCTGGACACTGCTGGGAGTCCTCTGCACCCACCCCTCATATGTCTGGGCACTGCTGGGAGTCCTCTGCACCCACCCCCATATATCTGTCCACTGCTGGTAGTGATAAACACCCACCCCTCATATGTCTGGGCACTGCTGGTAGTGATATGCACCCACCCCTCATATGTCTGTCCACTGCTGGTAGTGATATGCACTCACCCCTCATATGTCTGTCCACTGCCGGGAGTCCTCTGCACCCACCCCTCATATGTCTGTACACTGCTGGTAGTGATATACACCCACCCCTCATATGTCTGTCCACTGCTGGTAGTGATATGCACCCACCCCTCATATGTCTGGGCACTGCTGGGAGTCCTCTGCACCCACCCCTCATAGGTCTGGACACTGCTGGTAGTGATATACACCCACCCCTCATATGTCTGTCCACTGCTGGTAGTGATATGCACCCACCCCTCATATGTCTGTCCACTGCTGGGAGTCCTCTGCACCCACCCCTCATATATCTATCCACTGCTGGTAGTGATATGCACCCACCCCTCATATGTCTGTCAACTGCTGGGAGTCCTCTGCACCCACCCCTCATATGTCTGGACACTGCTGGGAGTCGTCTGCACCCACCCCTCATATGTCTGGACACTGCTGGGAGTCGTCTGCACCCACCCCTCATATGTCTGTCCACTGCTGGGAGTCCTCTGCACCCACCCCTCATATGTCTGGACACTGCTGGTAGTGATATACACCCACCCCTCATATGTCTGGGCACTACTGGTAGTGATATACACCCACCCCTCATATGTCTGTCCACTGCTGGTAGTGATATGCACACACCCCTCATGTGTCTGTCCACTGCTGGGAGTCCTCTGCACCCACCCCTCATATGTCTGGACACTGCTGGGAATCCTCTGCACCCACCCCCATATGTCTGTCCACTGCTGGTAGTGATATACACCCACCCCTCATATGTCTGTCCACTGCTGGTAGTCCTCTGCACCCACCCCTCATATGTCTGTCCACTGCTAGTAGTGATATGCACACACCCCTCATATGTCTGTCCACTGCTGGGAGTCCTCTGCACCCACCCCTCATGTGTCTGGACACTGCTGGTAGTGATATACACCCACCCCTCATATGTCTGTCCACTACTGGTAGTGATATGCACCCACCCCTCATATGCCTGTCCACTGCTGGTAGTGATATGCACACATCCCTCATGTCTGTCCACTGCTGGGAATCCTCTGCACCCACCCCTCATATGTCTGGACACTGCTGGTAGTGATATACACCCACCCCTCATATGTCTGTCCACTGCTGGTAGTGATATGCACCCACCCCTCATATTTCTGGGCACTGCTGGGAGTCCTCTGCACCAACCCCTCATATGTCTGTCCACTGCTGGGAGGCCTCTGCACCCACCCACGCACCCCCTTGGAGCTGTACACTGCTGGCCAGGACCTACACACACAACAATTTGGAGGTAACATGCTGGGCCAGTCCTCTATGCCCACATTCCTGGCGTGTGTGCGCCTCGTATCCAAATTTTCCTGCTGCCGTAACGGGGTACGTGTGGTCCGGACCATACCCACGCATGTATGCGTGGGTACGGTCCGTACCTGATTACTCATGGGGCTGTAGGAAAACGCACCGTACCCACGCATACATGCGTGGGTACGGTCCATACCGGAGTACTCATGGGGCCGTAGGGGTACGCACCGTACCCACGTATTAATGCATGGGTATGGTCCGTACCACTGTTGTCATGGCACCGTAGGGATATGTGTGGTACGCACTGTACCCACGCAGTCATGTGTGGGTACGGTCCGTACCACTGTTGTTATGGCGCCGTAGGGGTACGTGTGTTACGCACCGTACCCATGCATGTTGTTCTCACCTTCTGCGGCGTGTGCGTCGGGTGCGGTGCACCAGGTCGTAGGCCAAGAGGACCAGGATGGCACGTACGATGGGGTTCATGGCTGTACGTCGCGTACCGGGGCTCCGTGGCGTTGCGGTTCGCGTTGGACTCTGCTTTTCCGGCTGTGTTTGGCTCCCGTAAACAAAGAGCCGTACGGAGTGATGTCGGTACGAATCGTACTTGCTGGGCCGGAAAACGCTGGTGAAATACGTACGGACGTCGTGTACAAGCATTTCCGGATCGGAATCGTGGGTATTTTTTTGCTGTACGGTCTTTTGTACGATTCGTACAGAAAAAGGCTTTCTGTACGAATCGTACTTCCTAGGTTGTGAAATGAGTTTACCTGGTATGAGTCATACGGAGAAAACGCTCCGTACGACTATTCGTAGGGCCTTTTTACAGGATCGGAATCGACCCCTTATTGATTAATTTGTATTTATTAACATTTGTTTTATTGATATTTTATAGTGTTAAATGTGTACATTTATTTATTATTAATTTATTAATATTTGGTTGTTAATGAATTTTAATTAATTAATTAATAATTAATTGTGGTGTTTATAGGTGTAAATGGTTGGAAGTAATTTATTTTTAATTTATGAATTTATAATTGGTTGTTAATTATTTTAATTAATTTATTGTTAATTAATGATGGTAATTGTGTAATTAATTTTAGGTTTGTGTTGTGGTGTTTATAGGTGTAAATGGTGGGAAGTAATTTGTGTTTAATTAATATATAGTTAATTAATTTATGTTAATTAATAGATACATCTTTTGGGTAATTTGTAAATATAGTTTTTTTTATATTTATTTTTAAAAGGGGTAAAGGGTGGTTATTAAATACATTTAAAACGTTTAATTAACAGTTGTTAATAGTAATTGATTGTTATTTTATGGTAAGATTTAAATTTGTCTTAATATTTGATAGTTTAATTTAGGTTGTATTGTGCAAATTATAGTGTTAAAGTGTATTTTATTATTAGTAAGACTTTTTAAATTTTTTATTAATTATGTAAAATATGTAAATTAATTTAATTAAGAAATGCGAAGTGTTGTATTATTGGTGTGGTGTTATAGGTTATGAAATTAAATAAATACATTTATTTTGTCATGAATATTTATTGGTAAATGTATTTATTATTTTATAATATTTGCCATTTGAAAGTTGTTGTTATATTTAATTAATATTGTTATATGTGTTCGGTTTATATGTTTTAAACATGTAATTATAAAAAAAATTAAATTCATTATTAATTTTTATTACTCATTGGAGTGGGAACAGTATTAATTTCCCCTCCGCTATCTAGCACTTTCCCTACTGTTGCACTCACTGGAGAGGGAATAGTAATTTTTACCCTACCGCCATCCAACACTTTCCCTACTGTTGCATTCTTTGGAGTGGAAATTGTAAATTCTACCCCTCCGCTATCCAGCACTTTCCCTACTGTTGCACTCACTGGAGTGGGAATAGTAATTTTTACCCCTCCCCTATTCAACACTTTCCCTACTGTTGCACTCTCTGGCGTGGGAATAGTAATTTTTACCCCTCCGCTATCAAACACTTTCCCTACTGTTGCACTCACTGGAGTGGGAATAGTAATTTTTACCCTTCCGCTATCCAACACTTTCCCTACTGTTGCATTCTTTGGAGTGGGAATAGTAATTTTTACTCCTCCGATATCAAACACTTTCACTATTGTTGCATTCTTTGCAGTGGGAATAGTATTTTTACGCTTCCGCTATCCAGCACTTTCTCTACTGTTGCAGTCACTGGAATGGGAATATAAATGTTTACCTCTCCTCTTTCCAACATTTTCCCTACTGCTGCACACACTTGAGTGGGAAAAGTATTTCTTTCCCCTCCGCTATCCAACATTTTCCCTACTGTGACACTCACTGGATTGGGAATAGTCATTTTACCCCTCCACTATCCAACACTATCTACTGCTGCATTCACTGAAGTTGAAAATTTAATTTTAAAGACTTTTAAATAGTTTAATGTTTCAATTTATAATATAATGCTTTTTATTAGATTTTATGTTATTGGTGTAGTTATATATATATATATATATATATATATATATATATATATATGTATATAGATAGATAGATATATTTATTTTATTTATACATTTTTATAACTACAATAATAAAATTAATTAGAATAAATAGTTTATTCATTGTTTTAAATTAAATATATATATATATTACATTTTATATACGTATGTTTAAATATTTTACATTAAGGTGCCGATTCCGATCCGTTAAAAAGAATTTGCGTACGACCCGTATCCGTATTTTCGTACGTACGAGTCGTACAAGTACCGTACAAACTGCCAAGTACGATTCGTACGTGAAAAATATCTACGAATAGCGTCAGGAAAAGTCTACGAGAGTGCGTTGGACAGTTTTTATGTCCGAATATCGTCGGGAAAAGTGTACGACACGTCCCCGGACAGTTTTACGTACGATTCGTAAAACTGAAGTCCGAGCGCACAAGTACGATCCGTACCGTCCGTCCGAATATACAAACGCATGTAAAACGTCCCGTACAGAGCGAACTGTGTACCACCCCTACCCCGGGCACACCTGGGCGAGGGGTACAAGTCGCACGACCCCCCAGCTCCCCAGCCCTCCCGCGTACATCCGCACCGTACCCCCAGCCCCCCATGTACGCACTGTACCCCCATCCCTACACGTCCGCACCGTACCCACAGCCACCCCATGTACGCACTGTACCCCAGCACCTATACGTGTACGCGCTGTACCCCCAGCCCCCGCATGTACGGTGCGTACCCCCACCCCTGTATGTACTGTGCGTACCCCCCGCATGTACGGTGCGTACCCCCACCCCCGTATGTATGGTGCATACCCCCTGCATGTACGGTGCATACCCCCCGCATGTACAGTGCATACCCCCCACATGCACGTTGCGTACCCCCACCCCCGTATGTACAATGCGCACCCCCCGCATGTACGGTGCGTACCCCTCGCATGTACGGAGCGTACCCCCAACCCCGTATGTACAGTGCGTACCCCCTGCATGTACGGTGCGTACCCCCGCATGTATGGTGCGTACCCCCACCCCTGTATGTACGGTGCGTACCCCCGCATGTACGGTGTGTACCCCCCACATGTACGGTGCGTACCCCCACCCCCGTATGTACGGTGCGTACACCCAGCGCTACGCGCTGGGGGTACGCACCATACATACGGGGGTGGGGGTATGCACCGTACATGCATGGGGTACGCACCGTACATACGGGGTGGGGGTACGCACCATACATGCGGGGGGTACGCACCGTACATACAGGGGTGGGGGTACGGCACGTACACGTATGGGTGCTGGGGTACGGTGCGTACATGGGGGGGGCTGTGGGTACAGTGCGGACGTGTAGGGATGGGGGTACGGTGCGTACCGGGCCCCCTTTTTGTCGTGCATCGCGGCGTACTTAGCTTTTCCGGCACTTTTTGGGTCCCGTAAAAATATTGCCGTGCGAAGTGCTGTGGGTACGAATCGTACTTGCTGATCCGTAAAACGCTGCCTGACTCCATGTGAATGTCGCGTACGCGGTGTCCCGGATCGGAATTGTGGGTATATTTTAGCCGGTCGGTGTTTTTTACGATTCGTATGGAAATGGTGTTTCTGTACGAATCGTACTTGCGGGTTTGTATGGTGGTTTTCCCGGGTACGAGTCGGACGGAGAAAACGCTCCGCCCGACGGTTCGTACCCGGGTTTTACAGGATCGGAATCGGCACCTTAATGTATTTGTTAAATTTATAAAAATATATAATAATTGTATTTTTTGTGTATATGTGATATTATTTTTATAACTATATTAAAATCGATATTTTGTACAATCTATTTTTTACATTGATTTTCTTTTCTCAATATTTTTGTACTTACAATAATAAATATAGGATGTCGGTGTTTTTGATATCGATATTAAAAACTCATTATTTGTGTATGGGAATATTTTGGGTGTCGATATTATGTCTGTGAACCATCTTTAATATGAGTTGAAACACAGTGCTCTGTTGGGGGCACTTTAACCCCTTTGCCGCGGGGCAAATTCCACCGCGGTGCGAGAGGGGGCAGGGTTGGGCGTGGCGCTCCCGTGCTCAGGGCGGCCCCCGGCGGTCATAAATCAGGGTGGGCATGTGCTCATGACGGCCGGGAGCCGTCCGAACTCCGCCCACTGATTAGTTCTCTCGCACAGGCGGGGAATTATTACCACGTGGGCAGAGCTGCAACGTTCGGACGGCTCCCGGCTGTCATGAGCACACGCCCACCGTGACTCATGACGGCCGGGAGCCATCATGAGCACTCAAGGAGTTAAGCAGTCTCTAGCTGTTTATTTATTCTGAACTAAGTAAGTCAACTGGTGCTGCTTGCAGATACTATTGCGATCCAACACACGCACTACTCCATCTTACTCCTAGCAGTGCTATCATGTTGACCCAGCACAGGAAAAGTCCCCATGGAAATAGTAGAGCGCATATTGGGCCTCAATGTGTCGTTCTTTTAAGGTTCCCATAAGACGCCAGATGGCTTCTTTCCTGCATATGGTTCTTATGGCAATAGCCACAATTTTATGCTTCAATATTAGACTGGAAACGGTGATCGGCATGGGCATTTTATACAGCCTAGGTCCCTAAAATAGGTTAAATCAATGTGGCTGATTTAGGAGGTAGATATCGATCCCGCCCCACCAGGTCTGGTATCACCGAGGGTGCTGAAAAATAAAATTCTATTGTCCAGTATACTTGGGAAAACAATTTTAAATTTTCTTTTATGTGCAGTTTCAGCTGGTTGGTCTCATTCAGAGTTCTTGTGCATGAGTTGTAGGTAACTCATTTACCCTCCATGCAAGAGATCCCAGTAAAGGACAGGTGGAAGGAGAGTTTGGGAGCAGCATAGCATTCCACCAAGGTGTTGTTTTCAGGTTTGATGTTTTTCCTGATCATTATGGCCGCTTAAGCCATCCTAATGTTCTTGCATATTGCCTGTGTCTTGTGTTCTCTAGCTGCCTCACCTCAGAGTCAATATAATAGTAACAGCAAACTGTGTGTCTGTGCAAATTTAGTGGTGGAAGTGTAGGCCTGTCACTAGCTCTGCTGATATGCCACCTTCCCTCCTCCTGTGGTAGCGACAGGAAACATATACAGACAGTAGCATCTACAGACTCCAAGCTGAGATACCAAAACACTGTCTGAAGTGCTAGATATAACACAAAAACTGTTGTAATTGGCCAATTATATAGAGTTTAAATTTAAATGGATCTTCCCCTAGTTCCTTTGCGAATTACGGGGACAGCAGTTTCAAGTAGGTTTACTATCTGGAGTTGAAACAGCATTGACAGCAAACAAACTCACTCCCATGCAGCTCACAGAGTACAGTCTCGGTAATAGCATTAAAGGCCCCCTGCACTGATGCATCGAGCAAAAACAAAAAAAATGAAAGAGTAACTAAACAAGCCATGCTCACAAAGTTAAGAGCACTCAGAAGCAGCACACAGCCCCATATAACGTACATCATGGTTTCTGTACGGCCATATTAATGCGAACAATATGTTGCAGTCTGGGACCTATAGCTGCACTTGACCATGTGGCTCGTTCCTGCGCTTATCAGGGTACGTATGGCCTCAAAACCCCGGCATGCAATGCACTCACCCTGGGGCATTTTGCTCAAATAACTGTCTTCACAATAGGAGCAGGGATGGGCAAAGCCAATAGGTAGGGTATTATGCATATCTGCACGACCTCAACTCATTAGCAGATGTCCCTCTTGAGTCAGAAGTAACTGCAGATAACCTAGTGTACTAAGGCATCCACTGCGGGGCGTAGGTTCGACTTCATGGTCATAGGATCAAACCCCATTGGATTCACTCAGCCTTTCATCCTTCTGAGGTCGTTAAAATAAATGAGTATCATTGAGAGGGATATCAATAAACATCTGTCATTCAGCGCCAACATGCCACGGGTGCACCGACCAGGCTTTAGCCAAATGACCACTTGCGTAAGAAGGATAGGGCATAGGATGGGTGATGGCAATGGCAATGCAAGACGGTCAGTATCTGCTGAGTAAAAATGTTTTGTATTATTAATTACAATGTTACCAGATGGTAAGCCGAAACAAGGCAGGTCTTTAATTCTGGTGGTAGGCAATTCATTTTGCGGATAAACCAAATTAACTAGGTCTAATTTCTGGACTAAGCAACAAGGATCACAGTTGGTTAGCACATAGTGTGGGACCCCCCCCATGGGGTCAAAGGGCTATGCATGTGAATATGTGAATATGTGAATATTCTCACACAGTCCAGCAGAGTTCCTGCTGTTGGCAACATCATTGATTTACGACAGAGTTCCCTGCATAGGGAGCATAGTATAGTTATCACAGTCAGCAGATGTGTATAAGAAGATGGAATAGGGTACACATGATTTGCCGAGGTCTTCATTGACGCATAGTCATAGCAGTTCAGATCACACCATGGAGGGCGGAGATAAGGCTATGTCCGCTGACAGAATATGCAAAATTTTTATTTATTCGCACTGGTATTGGTGCTTGCAATCTCCTTCTATTTTGTAAGCCTGGGCAAAGCACTACGCTACGCTCGCGTAGTTTGCGAAGTTTGCGCTACTTTGCACTAAGCGAATTGTATGTAGCACAGTGCAAACACGCGCAGCGTAGCGTAGTGCAGCGGTCATTTTTTGCTTGCTCGCGGTCCTTAATGTCAAGTTGGTGACCGCGAGCAAGCAAAATGACATCCCGGCAAGACTTTTTCCTCGTTCATGATCAGCAACATCAAGTTGTCGATCGCGAGCGTGGAAAATAAACCACCCGGCGAGAATCTCAACGCCGGGAGGTCAGGTTTCTCATTGCGAGCAGTCACGTATGCTCGCGACCACTCGCGATGAGAAACTACCAGTCCACAGAGAAAGCTGCCGCTCGAGTAAAAATCTACTCGAGCGGCAGAAAACTACAGCTCGCACTGTGCAAGATGTCGTTTTCAATGATTGCACAGTACCGGATGCTTGTTCGCACTGTGCAATCATTGAAAACGGCATCTTGCACAGTGCGAACAGGGTACTACGCAGTTCACGAAGTGCTACGCGTAGCTCGTGTAGTGCGAAGTGCACTTTGGTAGCTATGCGTAGCGCTACTTCGCGAACTACGCCCAGGGTTACAGATTTTGCAGTCTGAAATGGAAAATGTAAAGAAATATCTGTGACCGGACTGGGCACACTCAGCAGATGAGAAAGCAAAAGATTAAGCACTTCGCATAAGCCTGTAAGCAATAGTTTTACACAGTCAAACTAAATCAAGGTACTTACTGGTGATGCACAATAGACAAACAATCACTGAAACCTGACTTGACACTATTAATTTGTTGGCCATAGTTTTATCTATAAAACTGTCTGTGCAAATGTCTGGTCAGGTCAGCAGAAATTGTGCACTCCGTAAACCAGTGCGTGTGACTGGTTGCTTCAGTTAGGCTAAATTTTGCTCGCCTAATCGCCATTGCAGCCAGGCGTGTTGCACAAGTTTGTTCCTAACTTGTGTGCTGTGGTCCCAGAGCCGGGAAACACTGGGTTAAAGCACTAAGGGGCCTATTAGGATGGCGGTCAGAAATTCATCCCGACCGCCATGGTCGCAGGAAAAGATCGCCCGCAAACACCACCGCATAACCGCCGGTCCATTTAGGATGCCCGCAGTCGAAATCCGACCGCAGTGGTCGGGTTCTGGCGATTAATATTGCGGCGGTTGCTGCTGCCAGCAGCCCCGCCGTGGTGTGAAAAGGAGCATGTCATGCATGTCACTGCACTGCGTGGCAGGCACGGTACAGGGACATGTAGGGCTGTGTGGCAGGCACGGTACAGGGACATGTAGGGCTGTACCATGGGTACCCCCCCAGTGCACCCCCCCAACACATTGGGGGCCCGCAAAGGGCCCCCGGAGAGATTCTCCGCATGTCTTTCCATGGCAGTTCCACCGTAGCGGAAAGGCTGGCTACCGCCGGCATCATAATCATGCCGGTGGAGCCTGGCCCTGCACCGGCATCATTGTAGCGGTCCAGTTCTGCCCGCTAGGCATGCATGCAGACTGGTACCGGTGGAAAAGTGGCAGGCGGAGATTCTCACCGCCGCGGTCGTCACCGCCATGCTAATGGGACTGGCGGTTTTCAGGGTTGCGATCGCGGGCGGATGTCCGCCCTGGTCCGGCGGTAGCCGCCGCCGGCCCTGCGGCGGCCATCCATCCACCATCCTAATAGACCCCATAGTTTACAACCATTAAAATACATAGGCTTTCCCATTAGCCAAGAAAAGGCAGGTATATGTTCATTATGTTCTCCTCCTGTCCACGTCCCAAAGGCTTTTCCATCCACTTTCTGCATTATGGTATACATTCGTAGAGGTATGGAACTGGATGACTTGTGCCAGAGTGGGGACATGATTTAGCATTGCGACACTGAATAACGAGATCGCAGTCAGATGGTGATGGACTTGCAGGCAATGTAATGAAGCAGAATCTAGGGGTACAGACGCCTCCCCAGATCGCATTAAGATGGTAGCGTGGTGGAATTTGCATTGCTACAGGCGTTTCATTTGCCCATATAGGGGCAGATGGGTACATTGGCAGGAAACTGTGTAAATAGAGTGGGCTTTTAAAAAGGCTGTCCCTTTGCCATCCTATAGAAGATGTGCACCCTGTAGACATGAGAGTATGGGTAACGGATCCTACATTTAATCAAAAACAAAAAAACTCAGCGACCATTCAGGCAAGAGGGTTGTGTTAGTTTGTCATGCAAGAAAGTGTGCCATGGCTCCAATAGTGTTGAGAACTCTTGGTTTGGAGCACAAATTCTGAGAATTCCAGAGCACATACTGCATTCCTATTTAAGAAGGAGCTGAAAAATATGCTCACATGTTTTACACCTGTCCTCACAATCCAAAAGCATTGGCATCTTTTTCGGCACGCTGGTATACCTGCAGCAAAATTTGGCTATAGGCCATATTCGCTTGGGTGGCGACACCAGCATGGCGACACAGATTCTGAAGATCGCAGTCAGACTGATGGGTTTTGCAGGCAGGAAGGACATGTGAAGTAGAAGCATAATTGGAGTACCCTTAGGGGACCTTAGGATCCCCCAGTGGTTAGATTGACCTTTGTCATGGTTTTGGTGGGGAGGTCCAACTGGCGTCCAAATAAGGACATGACAAAGCCTAAATTCAATCATCTCATATGATACCGATGGGTGAGAGGGCCATGCCAAGGTGCTAGTTCAGTTGGGGGGAGGGTGCCATTGGTCGCAAGACTCTAACCTGTCCTCCCACAATGACCCTCTCCAAGCGGTCCATATTTCACCTGCTGGTGCAGCAGTGGTTATCAGTTTAAACCCTTATATTTGGGACTTGCCAAGTAGGGGGGGTGAACAAAGGCTTAGTCAACACCCAAATGTAAATGCACAAATTTGCACCTGGTGCACAATGGATTATATTGAACACAAAACTCTAGTTACGAAGAGAGCAGTAGTTTTTAATCTTCATAGGGTCCTATTTCCTGCTGGAGCTGCGCTCCCAGACAATTGGAGGTCAGCGGGTAGATATAAGCGTATTGGTTGGCCCCAAGCCATAACTTGAAGGGTAATTAAAGCTGTGGTTAAAGATGAGAACAGTGGATCCCAATTTCCGGAGAGGCCATCGACATTCCTACAGAAGGGCAATTAAAGCCATGTACAAGCCCACCAAGTAGGAGGGCTTGGTTCAACTCAAACTCAAAATAATATAAGAAGGGCTTGTAAAATTAGGCGTGGACTCTTTCTTGCAAACACCACATGATACCCGATAGGGATGGGGTGTTCCAGGGATTCTGCACATACACAGGACTATGCACAGGAAACCAGGACTTCGGTGTATTGTGGTGTACCAAAAACACGCCTCAGTGCCCAGAACCCCCTATCAGGCTAGCTATAGTATCCCATTCATGCTCCGTACTACAGCGGAGCTACCAATGATTGGATATCCTCGAACATGTGACTCAGGGCCTCTCGGAATTCAAGGGAACAAAACACTCTTTCGCTTAGATGCTCATACCTGTTCACATTGTGCATAACCAGAGACACTGTATAGTTTAAAATATTTATTTTAACTAACATGCTCTGTAATGCAGTACGCGTGCATAAAAACAATATAATCAGCATGGTTACAATTCCATATAATACGAACGGGGATAGCATATTATAATGACAGTGGATGAAGCCTTATAGCGCTTTACCACCCTCCCCGTGCTACAAGCTATGTTTATTATATCAGTGGAAGACCTCTGGGCTTGGACAGCGGAACCCCCTACCTCAATTCTTAGATGATAGGATTTACATCTCCGGACAAGCACAACTCTTCCTCTGGAAAGGTTTTCTCCAAGTGTTGATAACTTGTATCCCGTGCAATATTAAAAGCACCCGAAAAGTCAGAAGCGCAGCTGTGTTCCATGTTATGTCTACATGTGTGTGGGACGGACCAAAGCCGATTAACCAGTGGAGTTGTTTTCTGGCCTTGAACATAATGTACAGACGAGAACTCAGAGCACAACAGAGATAGTGAAAGGCAGAGAGTTCCCATGTGAAGCAGCATGAGCAAACTTGTTTACGGGAACCAAGGCATGTAGTGTTGTGTGCATAAGCGGCAAGATGGCGGTGATGTTAACCACGGACTAATGCTAATTTAGCAATGTCCGCTGGCACCCCTAAACCCTCACGACAGGGGCACACCTGTCAGAGGTAGATAAGTAAATTGTCCACCTAAAAGGACTGGTAACGGGAGGTTGCATTAGGTTATGGAGCATGCCATGGTAGGGGGGCCCCAGATATGTTGACGGGCGCATACTGGGCATTGGCGGAGTTACAGGGCGATCCAGAGGCTGATTGGAACAAAGGGGTACCCTTTTAGGAGCACATAGGGGTGCCTTATGCCAAACCACAGGAGTCTTTACGGCAGGTCCCTGGATGAAAACGTTGGCGCCCCGCCAGTCCTTTTGGGCGGTTGTAAGCCTGAGCGACCAGAGGCTTGCCTTGCAACACTATGCCCCTAAAAAGGCATGTGTAAGGTTATGGACTGGTGGTCCATGGTATTTAAGGGGATAATCCCCACATAAATGGTAGCACTGATTGGGTTGGCCACGGTGCAGTTTGGCTCATCAGGCGGGAAGGGCAGCTTAGGTTAGTCATCACTGCCCGTCCTTGGATCACCCGTAAGTTAACCCACCACGTTGGCATACTTCTTGTATTAAATAAACCTGCACCAAACTGTTTTCCAACAATATTTGTGTGGACTGATTATTTTGTGCAATGCAACCAATTACTGTTAAGCTGGAGGGTTGCTGATATCGGCACTATGGGACTCCCAATCCATCTTCTTTGGAGGTGTGCTCCATGGTGCGTAGGGAGACTTGGTGCCAACCGCCATCCAAGATCAAGTTGCGTATGAGGTTGTCCAGGAATCTGAAGCCTGTGTCGTGGATCTAGTCCCGGAGATTTACAAATAAAGGTCCACGAGGAGCATAACCAGTTTTGTAAGAGCAATTCTCGTCATTATGGGAAATTTAAGTGAAAGCCAGAATGTTGCACAGCCTTTTACTGATTGGAGCACCCCATCAAAGTTGCCCTCCCTGATGTCTCAGTTGTAGATTTTGCCGACTACATATTTATATGTGCAGGTAGTATGCGAACCTGAATCACTAATGGGTGGGAGGACTCGGTGCTCAGCAGTGACCTGGAAGATGCATGTCTTCTCTCCCAATTAGTGCAGGCTCATCACCGTGCCCAGCTGCTCTTCAGGTCGGTGCTCTCCATGGCACTCCCAGTTCTGGGTCCCAGAGGAAGAAACGCAGCTTGTCCACATAATGCGAGATATTGTGTTGGGTGTCACATAGCGATATGCCTTTCTTCCAACTTCCGGTCGAATGATGCAAGAAAAGGGCTCCATGACCTGTGCAAACAGAGTCAGGGATAGAAGGCAGCCCTGACAGGTGCCCGTATTTCTATGACCTCAAAGGTATTCTGTCCTTTTTTTAACCTGGGCTTGCGCACCCACAAGAATTACACATTTGCCCCAAACAGTACCCATGTTCATACGATGCATGCATGTATGCCCAATTTTGCATGTAAAACGACTTCCATAGGTCCACTGACAGGAGAACCTAACCAATGGGGTCTTGTTTAATATTCTCAGATGTATTCAGTGGGGTGTTGCACCTAGGAATAAATCAATTTTGTTCTGCGTGTAACTGTTGCAATTATGGTTGTAAATGAGGAGCCAACACTTTGATAAGTGCTTTATAGTCAAGATGTATCATTAAAAGGGAGTAATAGGATGAAGGATCTTTGTGTGGCTTGGGGAGGAATATCACAGCGAGCACTTCTCTGTTAGTGGATGGTAACCAACCACTCTCCTAGGCCATTCTGTACAGTTCCACCAAATGGGGAATAATGTGTAAAACATATGTTTGATAAAACTCCTCAGGGAGTCCACCTATCCCAGGAGTGTCCCATCTGGCTAGATATTTTATGGCTCTCCCTATTTCCTGTTTGGTTATAGGCTGGCCCAGTTATTCTCTGATTGCATCTGAGATTGTGGATAAGCCAGCCTTGCTTAAAAATGCTTCCGCAACAGAATGTGACCCATCATACACCCCTTTCTAATGTTGCACAAAGGCTTTGTGTATATCTATTTGGGAGCGTAATAAGGTGCCACCTGGAACCCTAATGACTCAGATAGTTCTGGTACGGTGTTCCAGAGAAATCATCATTGCCAAAAGTCTACCTACTTGAACCCTTCTGTGCAGCCACAGCCCGTGCAGGTAAGAGAGGTGCGGCCAGTTTGGGGGGGATTTCAAATGACGACGATGAGGGAAAATTAAATAAATAATGAATTTTCCCTAGGTCTGTCAGAATAACCCCCCCCCCCCCCCCCGGCCCCACTGCCCTACCGCTCTTACCTGTACGAGCAGCAGCTGTCTGTGTGCGATGAGGCTATGTATAATTTATATGAGAACAAGTTCAATCTGTTCACCAAATCTGCATGGTTACTCCGAGTTTCAAAGTGTTCTATTTTACAGGTTGGATCCGTAAGTGCACAAACCTCCAGTGACTGGAGGGTGTGCTCTAGCTGTGTGAGCTCCATTTCTCGAGACATATGAATTCCCACCTGCTTACTTATACAGTGACCTTGGACCACAGTCTTGAATACCTCCCATCCAATGTATGCATGTGATGTGGTGTCTTTGTTACAAAGGAAATATTCCCTAATAGTGTCGGCCAGTAAGTCTCTGAAGATTGGGTCATGGAGCAGATCAGGGCATATCCTTCAGGTCAGGATTGAGGCCAGTTTCTTTCCCCATCCTAGATTCAGCAACAGCAGGTTATGATATGATATGATAATGTGTGGGATAAATATTCTGCCTGGGTAGCAATGCTCACTATTGGTGGGGAGGTCATGAACTTGTCTAGACAGATATGTAGGTCACAGACTTTAGAGTAGTAGGAGTATCCTCTGAGTGCACCATGTCCAATGCCTCAACACAGGAAACCATCTGCTACACAGTTAAAGTCTCCTCACAATAAATGAGCCATCAGGACACTATTGCTTAAGGGGGATGTTAAGGTAACCAGGAATTGTGTTTGACCTACATTGGCAGTGTAAATGCTGCTTATTATTAACACCACTCCATCAAGAGTTCGTTTCACTATAGCGCACCTCGCTTCTTTGTCTACTGTGTGTGGTGAATACGCAAATGGAACTTCAGCCCAGATGCAAATCAATATTCCCGAGGCATAGGTAGAGTAATTTGTGGGATAGAGCTGTCCTGTTCATCATTTCTCTAGTTGAATGATCTCGCTCCCAACCAAGTGTATTATTTAAGGGAGTGCAAAATCCACTACTCTAAGCTATTTATGCATATACCCAGTGTCTTTTCACAGCTTAGTTCATGCCTCTCACAATCCATGTGAGAATGATGTAGTAGGTAGGGTGTTCTCAGTTCCCTGTCCGAGACCAGTTCCCATCCTCTTACCTATACTCTTAACGGAACCACATAGCTCAATTTCTTATAGTCTCAGATACACAACAATGAGGAATGTGCTCCAATCCAATTGGCCTGCAGTGTGTAAATCGCCCTCAACAGGATTCAGTGGAGGACGATTTACACACTTCAGGCCAATTGGATGGGGGAGCACATTCCCCATTGTTGTGTACATGGGAAATTGGCACAAACGGATATGGAAAAATAGAAGGAACTCGGATACGTGAGTATTTGAGGATTATAAGAAATTTTGGAATTCGATTTGAGCCTGAAGCTCGCCATTGATTTCAAGCGCAATACTAACAAACCCTGAGGAAGTTCAGCAAATTATTTTTGAACAAAACGCGTTGGCTGAATGACTTGTTTATATATATATGTATGTCTATGATAAAAAAAAGAAAAAGGAATACATTTGCTACTTTAAGATATACCATCTTGAATATCATTAGAAAGCGCAATATCTTCCTGGTGCACCATTTCATTTAAAATACTGGTTTCTTTCTGTGGAGCATTGGCACCAATCAATGGCAGGTACAGGAATTGTAGTGCACAGGACCTTAATTTTTAGCAACGTGAATGAGGTGCAGGATCTGAGGTCCGCCATTGTTTCTTTGAAGCTACTGCTCTAGAAACTGTATTATGTGTCCTTATTCGACCTCATCAGAAAGTCCCACTACTCTAATAATATTAAATATATTGCTGTCTTCTGTATCTGCAGACCATTAATCCAGGTAAGAAACCTTGACCAAGGAATGGATACTTGGGCTTTGAGGACTTCGATCAGAGGGTTCATATGATTAATTGTGGTTTCAGGTTTTTTCACCTTATGCAATAGTTTGCATAGTTATCTCTCAGGATATACACATCAACATTGGCTCAGTCAATTTTCCTCTCACATACCTTGCTTGTGGTTTTTAAAACCTCCAATATGTGATCAAGCTTTTGAGTTGAGGAAGTGGCATGTGCTTGGGTGGCTCCACTTCCAGCTGGTATCTCCTCTGAGGGGCCGAGGTATTGGCAAGTCCTTTCTGGAGGTCATCTGGGGGGCCTTGTACTGATCTGGTTCAGCTCATCATGAAGATCATTTAGGAAGCAGCCTCAGGAACTGCCCTTTGAATGGTATGCAATGTCAATGGGGGGGGAGGGTCTGCACAGTTTTGGTAGATCAGCAGTGTTTAGAAGCTGCCAAATTCCCCCCATGAATCATCTTTTAAATGCCTGCGAGGCAAGGGGTCAGGCCAGCATATGGCGCCTCACTTGGGTAATGTGACAATCTGTAATCCCCCCGTTACAAAGCACAGGCAAGAATGTAGGTGGGTGCAGTCAGCCTGGTGTGAGGTGCGTGTTCAGGACATTGAATGTTCCCTGGAAGTTCTGCATTCCCTACCTCATATCTCTGGTGGTCCTCGCTGCGGTATGCTCACCTGGCACCTCTGGCCCCAAAAGGGTATGGCTGGAGGTAATGCCCAGTGGTGTATCACCTTCAGAAAGATTTTCGAGTAGTGGCGCAGGTGGGAGCTGCTCTAGGCCCTGATGATTTCTCTTCATCCCGCGGGGTCGCCTCATGCAGTCTAGGAGGCCCTCAGCTGCTGGAGCAGGCCCTGTGTATCTCGCCAGTGTAGTAGCCTCTCCACCACCTCTTGGAGAATTGAAAGCAGAGCGGTCTCACCTTCATAGTACTATACTGCTCCCAGGGCTGGGATTTAGGGACTCTCCACTGCAGCACACACTTTCCATGGCTCATGCTCTGTAGCGGTGCAATCAGCTGCAAGACCTGATGGCACGTGCTCTCTCCTGGCCCAGGCAGGACTCTGAGGGCCTAATCGGCAGAAAAGGAGAGCTCCAGAGCTGCCAATCTCACCGTCTTAAGTACAGGTAAGTGCCTCTCACTCTGGCAGCGTCATCTTGCAAGGTTCAGGAAGCTCTCGGCTGCAGGACAGGCCTCGCTGACCATCTTGAGATTGCCGTAGTCCTACCAGTGTGATCTTCGGCATTCTTCCCTTCGTTGTCTTCTGAAGCACTAAGAGCAAAGCCTCTGTGCCCCACTACTTCAGGGCAATCTAGGCTTGGGTCGATGGAGCCCAGCAGGCCCCCACAAGTGTCAGCATTGCAAGGGATGTACTGCAGGCTCAGGAACTCGCCAAAAGGTGGCCATGTTCTTACGCGGTTAAGCCACTCCCCTTCAAAAGGCACATACATCTATTTAGTTTTTAAAAATCATGTAGAGAAAGTGGCTAGCACCAGGCATGAGGCACAGGTCCAGTTTAACCGTTTTTTTTACAAGTCTTTTTCTTTCTAACCAAGACTTGCATTATGCAATTGGAGTGGTTTTGTCAGCAAACAAAACACAGAAAGACATGTGTGAAAAGCTCACCCTTATAATCAGGATTTAACTAAGTGGCCTTTTGCTTGCGTAAAAACATTTTTACATGAAACAACTGCTGATCTTGAGTTATCACATTCATGCTAAGGGGTGGGAAGAATTTGCAAACGTTGATTCACGTGAAGCCACATTAAAATTACATCAGATTCCACGATGTGATGGAGTGGGCATTTGGTGCTATTTTCTTACTGCTACTGGCCAAATATCACTCAACACCCTTGCATACTCTGAAGTAACTAGAACTTCAGAGTTTGTAAGGGTGCCAAGTGGCATGCAGTGGTTTCTAAACTTTAGACACCACTGCATCATTTCTCATTCCACCGGCAGAGCAGCAGAATTTTAATTTATCAGTAATTCCCTGTTACATGGAATTACCCAAATTCCTCGATTCTGCTGGCGGAATTTAGAATTCTGCCCAGGAATATTATTGTCAGACATGACTTGTCCATAGTTGTTGCTCCAGCTGTGTATATCAATAAACCACACTGCGGAATTTCAGAGCTATTTCTTTCAGCTTTCTTTTGCTTATTTTATGTAAATGTCTGTGGCATCTTTGGCTTGATAGTTTTCAGACAGGCGGTTGATTATTTGGCAGCACTCCTTGATGACAATCAGATGTTATTAGTCCAGGCACATGCTCTGCATGCAGTTGTGAAACAATAATGAGTGCATACAAATTTCCAATTAGTTTAATTATGTTTATTTTGGTTAATATAATAGTAACCAAGATTCAGAGTAGCAAGGTTTGCCTGGGTAATACAATCACAAACCCTTGATTACTGCACAAAGAGTGAAATGTAGCCTGAAATAAAATGATTATAAACAAGAGGCATTTTTAAACCAGAAGGCGTGTAAGAAGCTTTCTCCATTTTGATAGACTTGTGTTGGCTGCATTTTTTATAGTATTCATATACCATAGACCAGAAACAGTAAGCATGAGGCATCTGTAACACTCAAAGTGTTCAAATGCATTTCACACAAATTATATTTAGGAAAAATCTGACTCTAAACTTCTTATGCAGGATTCTGTAATAAAGCCATATTTTGGCTCCAAAATTTGCCATTTGTTAATTATTAATTCAAATTTATTTCTTGCAAAGTAAACCATTGATAAAAAAGTACATAGACTTTTGAAAAAGTAAATAACATTGTTCAAAAGAAACACATTTTTAATGTTATTGAATTTATATGGAAAAATGAATGTTGAACAATTATGAAAAATTCAATTTTTGGGGTGTGGCAAGATGAGGGACGTGTCGGACACGTTTCTGCCCTCCTCTGCTGGCCCCCCACTGCAAAAGGCTTCCTCTATTGTGGAGTCTGGGACTCGTAATAGTGGCTGCAGAGTCCGGGTCCCAGCTCAGAGGTTGCTGACACAGTGGGATTGGGTGTGCATTCGGTCAATTGTGCATAATTCCCTTGGTGGCTGAGACCTGTGTTTGCGTTGTTCAAGATGGTAGCAGAGGCACAATCGACAGGATTTCCGGCCTAGAAATGCTATCAGTCTCAATGATCCGGGCCCATGACAGAAGAAGGGGAGGAAGAGGCCCCTCTGACAAGGTCGTTTATAGAGACTCTCTTTGCATCCCTACATGAAGGAATACAAACCATGAAACAGGATCTTGCACAGAACCTCAGGGAGGTCGTACGAGTCCTGGCAGTTGTGTGTGACAAAGTGTCCATGACAAAACCAGACGAGATGAGAAGATCGAGCACCTGCAGCAGGAAGCCCTGCAACTGCGTGAAGAACAAGTTGCCTACAGTACCATACCGAAGATCTCGAAAACTGTTCTCACAGGAACAACATACTCATTTGGGGGTCACTAAAGGGGGCTGGGGGCGCAGGCATCGTGGCATATGTGAAGGCCCTCCTCTGCAGTCTTCGCCAGATACTGGATCCACAAGTGGAGTGAGATGTGCAGCTGGACAGGGTGCATAGAGTAGGCTTCTTAAGGGTTGAGGGGGGTTGTTTGCTTGATATCCTTGCCTGTGTTCATTATTGCCAACAAAAAAGGGGCCATCCTTCGGAGGGCAAGGGCCACACAACCTGTACTATTCTAAGGCCCTGAATTAGCATTATACCAAGACTTGCTTGCATTAACTCTCCAGAAAAATAGGGCTTTCCGGCCCATTGCAACCTTCCTCAGGAGAAAGGGGATCTTTTGCACTTAGGGACACCCCTTTCGACTCCTCTTTCGCTGGGAGGAAAAGCTCCATCAACTTAAAAACCTTAAAGGCCTAACAACCTCTGAACATTCCAGAGGAAGAGAAGGGGGACTCATTGCACAGGCACAACAAGCACAAAGAGATATAGCGCAACCAGTGGAAAAAGAGCACCGGCATCGGCCAACAACCTTTGCCCAGACCCCGCACCTATAGTCTTTGAGCGACAAGCAGTGATCGACAGCCTCTCTGGGAACCCGGAGAGACAAGAATCTAATTAAGACCCTCAACCAACCTGTGCCAACTATGGACTCGCTACCAAGCTGGTGGGGGTGCTATCTGACTTTTGGGGCGGGGGGGCAGATGACTTTGTCACATGCCATCGGAGGCAGACTTCACTGGGCCCTGCCTGGGAGCACCCTCAGGACTTAACTGGCTACCCCTGCATACCCAGTGAACTCCTTAATTATAGCTTCTCTCAGTTTATGATTGGGGCTTATGTTGGTTTTGTACTCACTCCATTTTAGGGACAAAGGCACACACAAGGTGACCCTTCTCATGACGGGACTGCTTGCTTCATGTAGTGTCCAATCTTGGTATAGTACGCACTACTACCCTTGGTAGTACAGCAGAGTTTAAGCCACACTCTACCCTTCCTCGTGTTGAGTTGAAGATTATTAACTTTAATGTGAAAGGGCTCAACAGCCCATTGAAACGCAAGGTGATCCTGTATAATCTAGAGCACGCCTGAGGGGATATTTGCCTACTGCAAGAGACACACCTAACCCCAGGCGACTAGCACAGATTGAAATCATGTCATTTCCCATACCAGTACATCTTCTCCAGTCCTACCAAGACAGGTGGAGTCACCATACTTTTCTCCTGTTCCATCAAGGGCACGATGGGGTGCAAAGTTGCATAGTTCTGAGGGCAACTATTAGCATATCAAGTACATACAGGAGATCTGACCTTCACTGTGGCCTCCATTTATACCCCTACTGCTAACCAGGCGCAACACATGTTATGGCATCCCCAGACCGGATGTACTTGATAGGGGGAACCTAATGATGAGCAATAACATTGATAGATCAAGGCAGTGCCATGGCCAATCTGGAGCACTCTCACGTGATTGAGTGGGTGGAGTCCAAGAGGTGAGAGAGTGATCTGTGTTGGTTAGCACACCTGCATGCTAGAGACTACACTTTTTACTCCCGTTCCCATAAGACATATACTTGTATTGATTATTTTCTGGGCAGACCGGGCATCCAAACCCAGAACACAGCAGTTGGGATGAAACCTAGAACTTTGTCCGACCGTGCCTCTTTGACCCTTACACTTTGGGTGACCCTGCACGTCAGCCCTATTGCCCATGTCAGCTGCAGAAAAACCTGCTCCACCACTCAGACATGATATATTACATCACGCAGACGATTACTGACTTCCTAGCAGTGAAATGATACCAACAGCATTTTCATAGCCACCCCATTGGAGACACCAAAGGCGGTCATCAGGGGAGGGCTCATCGCCATATGCACAGTCGAAAATAAGCTGCTCAGGGAAAAAAGGGTGGAACTAGAGGGGAGGGTGAGAGTACTGGAGGCAATCCATAAAAGGAAAGAAGCTCTATGAATCTTGCGGCAAATCTGGGACAAATGCAGCAGAGCCTTGGTCAACAATTTTTTAGATAAATGGCAGACAGAGGGTGGATGCCCGCCTTCAGCTGGATGGTAGTGAAGTCACAGAGGATGTAGCAATAGCGGCGGCCAGTGGGGATTTTGTATATGTTGCTCTACGAAGCACAGGACTTACAACCTAGTGATTCACTGGCCTATCTCCAGAGCACGCTCACAATCCCACCAGCCAGATCTGTCGTAGATGTATTGGTCACCTGTTTGACTCACATATTTAAATCTGAAGGGCCCATTCCCTTCAAATGACCTGCAGGCTGGTCACTGGGTCCCCCACTCAGATGTTTGAGGGGGAGTGCAACATACACTTACACCCTTTGAAAAGTGGCTACTGTCAAAGTAAAGTGACCGACGCATTATCACTAAATGATATGCCTTCTTGATGCAACCTCATACAGAGGAGAAGACACAGGGTCAGAAACAATGGGAACTTGTGTTGACGCAGACCTTGACGTATAAGGAAAGGGGTGAGATCTATTATAGGGCACTTCATACCACACACAACACTGCAAGAATGGAAAATGCTGCTAGAATTGCAACATACTGGTATCTAGCACCTGGTAAACTACACAGGGGAACATCTAATGGCAGTGCAGACTGCTGGAGGGGCTGTGGAGCACCAAGGACCTTAATTCACCTCCTCTGGGCCCATCCAAATCTCACATGGTACTGGGACACAATCCTGACTGACATTTCCAAGTACCTCGATACACAGCTGCTCCACTTTCCAGCATAGATTATCTTGGGGCATCCCAATCAACGGACCATTCCTCTTAAATCTAGGAGGGGGTGGCACATTGCTTTGGCACTGGGAGCGGCACTTCAAGGAATTCTGCCATGTTTGGGCACAGAGAAACTCCAGACACACACAGCTTGGCATAGGATATCGCGGTTAATGAGTAATGATCGTCTGTCTCTTGCAATGCCTCATCAGCTAGAAACCTATCGAGAGCTGTGGCAACCACACATATCACTGTTCTCTGCAGAATGTTATGAACCGACAGACCCTAAATATCTGCGCTTGCTGCAATTGACGTTGCTAAATGACAGGCCGCAAATGGGGCAGGAAGACAATGGGTCGCTGGACACAGCAGGGTCACATGACGCTTAAACGCATTATGCCGGAGTATGTACAGGGGCCAGGGAACGGCGCGTGGGGGCAGGGGGGATAGATGGGGTAATGTTGGGGTTGTGTTTTTTCTCTCTTGTTTCTGTGCAACATCCCAGGCAGCGGGGGCTTACTGCGTACAGTATTTCTGTGTTATTTTGCATTGGAATAATAGAAATGGATTTGAACCATAAAAAAATGCAATTTTGTCAATAACATATTTATGTTTTATGACAGATGTCAAAAGTGGGTGCTTAGGGTTGTCATGACTGCGGCTGAGAAGATATTATAGAGGGATATACCGATGGTACTGTACGGGGAATTATTAATGACACATAGGCTATCATTACGAGTGAACTGATGGTTGGAACAATATTTATTGTAGTCTATAAAATCCGAAATGTAGAGTTCAGAACTTAACAGGTGAAATAAATAGCACCTATTCTAAGTTTTTAGAAAATACCATGTGGACTTTGGTCCTTACTTCACAAAATCAACATGTTCCAGGAATTACCAGACATTTTTCCATTGTTAAATTCTGCCAGGTTTGACCTGTCACACCACGTCAGTCAGTCAGTCAGTCAAAAATGCTTTATCCAATTAAAAATATAATCGTAAAAGTGCATAATTCGTAAATATTTGAGATAAAACGATGTGACATGAATATATTTCTAAAAATGCATCGATCCACAAAAGCATACTACGGGGTATATTTATGTACATATTTATGGGCATTTGGCGCAGGACAGCGCAGCAAGTCACCTTGCTGCGCTGCCCTAAGTCAAACTGAAAGGGCAGGAAAGATCAGTATCTATACCATACAGTGCGTTCCTGTTCCATTCTCCCTGCACTGGTGCCATTTTAGCAGCCTAGTGCCAACACAGGCACAGTTGTACCATGGTGCAAGGGCACCTACAATGCATGCAAGATTGTTTTTGTGCAGGAAGGGACACTGTCCTGCATAAAAACAATCCTGGAAGGCTGTTTCCTCTTTACATGTGTGCTGCAGAATGCACCACATAGACAGAAGAAGAAACAAGGAGAAATAAAAGATATTTCTCCGCTTTGCACCTCCCCTATGAAGGTGTAAGGTTTTGGTGCATTCCCAGATTAACACGGTCTTGTAAATCTGGGGATGCATCAAAATCCATGTGTGTTGCATAGCAAAACACCCACCGCAATGCCCATGGAAGGCCTCCCAAGCACAGAGTAAGGCAATGCAGCGATTTGCACTGCGTTGCTTTACTCCATATCTATGAGGCCATTCAGAACCATGCAAAGTGGCTTTGCATGGCCTCAGAAACATGATTTGGTGGTTTGCACCACCGTTTCATCACAAAAAGTGAAACAATGGCGGCGCAAATGGCTCGTAAATATGCCCCTACGTTTTAGGCAACATCAAAGCTAACCTAAATGACATTCAGAGTTTAAAGAAGAATTAAGGCAGATCTACATAATCTAAAATTGGGAGCCTTCACAATAGATTTTTTTTTTATTTATGCATTTTTATAAAGCGCGGACTTTACCCGAAGGTGTCAGAGCGCTGTACAATAGAACCAGTTACGTCACATGAGAGAAATGTTACAAAATAGATACATATTAAAATAGTGAATGTAAAATCACTAAATGAAATAAAATGAAGCAGAGCTCGATCAGAAACATTGTCACAAGGACAAACAAGGCCGCAATCTCTGACAGGATGACGCAAAGGAAAGTTCAGCATGGTACAAATGGTTCCAGTTCTGAACCTTGTCGGCAAATATATCTCCCCTTTGACTAGAGATATATAACAGGTGAGGCTCCACGTCCGGCACTGTCACTAGATGGACATAATCGTTGTGGGCTTTGTTAGTTCATTAGCATCTCTTTGAGATCGCCAATCATTCAAAAATGTGTGACTCATCCAAGTTTAGTTGTGTTTGGAGATCTAGGCTGGTAAATAAAGAAGATCTACCAAGGAGAGTAAGCATACGCTAACCAGGGAATGCACAACCAACATTCACAGCTGAAGCAGTCCATAATTACCTATCTAGTAAAAGATGCAGGAGTATTGCACCTTATTGGCAGCTATAACATAACATAACATGTGTATTTGTAAAGAGCACTTTCACCCGTAGGTCACTTGGCGCTAAATAACAGATGTCTACTGTTCCCCAACTTAATGGTACTCATTTTATCGACCTCAGCTGGATGAAAGGCTGAGTGGACCCGCCAGGATTTGATCCTGTGAGCATGAGGCCTCTGCAGTGGATGTATTAGTTCACTGAGCCACCAGACCCGATCTGAAATATCAGGGGAGCCAATCTAATACGGTCTCCAACGTATATCTTATTATTCTGGCCAGGAGGGAGATCTGCATTAGGTGGAAAGATCCGACCCCTCCGGACAGAGAAAGTTGGTTAAAAGCTGCGCTGAGGATGGCACGGCTAGAGCAAGATGGTAGGTGGGATATGCATGATAACATCTGGCTCCCATTATTAACCTGGGGACGGCGCCTCCGATTGATCACCTGTTAAATTTTGGTGCCTCAAGTGGGTCCAATGATTACACCAGACCTCAAACACGTGGGGAAGGCTATGTCGGCCTAGACAAAAGCAGTTAGCCGAAGGGCGCTCAGGTTTAAAATAGTCAGCTTGTAAAACCTGCTAACGTCTTTGGTGAGATGAGGACAAAAAAAAAAAAAAAAAAAAAAATACGATCTCCACATAGTTGAATCCCAGTTACTCATGGCAAACTAAATTGGGGCAACAAGGAGGTTGGGTTAAGAGTATTAGAAATGATTCTCTTCAATCTGCATAGCATTAGCATTTGCATAATCCCACACCACAGCACTGTAGACAGCAACATTGAGTTTTGTAAATTTCTAAAAACAGTGATACAAGCTTACTCTAATTATAGGACTATGTGAATTTCGACCATCTGGCTGATACATTAGTATACCATCATCTTGATGCATCGAAGTAGACTCCTATGCATGGGAATCTAGACAAAGTGGTCACCTTATTGGAATTTATGGATGGAGAATTCATAGAGTGACTCTAAGACCCATAGGCCATCAGAAGGTATTGTGGGTAATTATTTTTCATGTCAAGCCCCCTTATAAAACTAGCACAATTATATAGACAATTTGAGAGTCTCTTGGATGTGTGTGCTATGAGAATAGCGTCATTAAGGTACAAGTGGGCAGATTTACAAAAACTGGCGCATCCCTGCATATCAGCAGGGATGCGCCAGTTATTGTGCGTCACGGCTCCGCCACCATGGATGCGCCGCATTTACAATGTGGCGTACCATGGGGCAAAAATGGACAGATGCGTGACGCATCTGCTGCCGTAAAGGCGGCGCATTGCTGGAGTTACCGCCGGGCAACATTTGCGATACTCTGGTGCCGGGAGTTCTAAAAAGTGTGGTCTAATTACGGACTCTATTCATTCACTATGAAGACTTCTGAGGCAAGCTTGCTTCGTGGTTCTACATCAAGATCTATTGAGGAGGATAGATAACAACAAAATAAATAATCATTTAATACAAAAAATCGGTCCTGCACCACCCTTAGTGGTTCCAAGTCAATTGTTCTTGTGAATCAACAGTAGTGCCTCTGTAAGCATTTGATGCAGCTATTCTGGTCCTGATGAGAATCCCCGCAAGAGGAGGGATTCGAAATGCGTAGACCGTGTTGTCTTAGGCCAATCTATAAAAAACAAAAAATGAATGGTGTATTTTTCTCATTTGGGATAAATTGATGTTTTTGATGGCCTTATTTTTGTTCAGTTTTGAATTCAATATTTGGTATGTTAATATGATGTAAATGCTGTGTATATAGCGTGTCTGGCTAGTGAGTGGAGTGTGTGGTGAGAAGCGTGGGATGTTTGAAAGATGTGAATGGGGGCACTGACAGAATGAATGGGATATGGAGAATGTATATAGATAGTAACAGTGTTTAATCAACATAGGTTTTGGTGTGTGTGAGAGAAATAGAAGGTTGCCCATTTTGGTTTAAAGATGTTGGTTTGTATTTTTGGATAAAGAATTAATGTAGTTTGTGAAAAGTTTTTGGGATTAAATCCAACTGAAAAAGTGGTTGATTGTGTCATTGTGTTATTCAATGCGCTGTGAATAAGCTTTGAATAAAAGTGCAGCATTGGCGCTTCTTTTGTTAATTGGAGTTGCGTCGCAAGCGCGACGCAGCTCCAGCAAGGCTCGGGGGTGCCCTATCTTTAAAATGCTGCGTCAATCCATACGCCTGCTTCAAGCAGGCGCAGGGTTTTGACGCAGCATGGCCTTAAAAGTGGCAGAGTGAAATCTTGTAGATTTCACTCAGGCACTTTTAGGAGGCGTTCCTGCGCCGGAACGACCCCCCCTGTGCCAGAAATCCTACATGTGGCGCAGGGCTTTACAACGTGACGCATCTCCCAGATGCATCACGTTGTAAGTACCCCGCACCATGGCACTGGCTTTGCGCCGCCGATGCGTCACAAAAGTGACGCAGCGGCGGTGTAAACGAGGCGCAAGGGGCTTGTAAATCTGCCCCCAGATGTTTAGGACGACCTTACATTCCATCATGCTTTTGCGCTTTGTAATCATCTTTTGTAACTGTATTGACTAACCTCGATTAACAGAACAGGGTTTATCTAGGTGAAGCCGAGATGTTTGGAATAAACTAATGCACTGATAGGAGCTCACAGCGGACCCCAAATGAGGTGTTTGTGCTCCTGTGTTTCGCTTTGTTTTTCTTTTCATCTTGAAGCTCTACTCTTATAGGCTATCTAATCCTAATGTTTTTTGGCCAGCGGCTTGTTGTATCGGAATAGAATCTATCCCTGCTCCAGGTCATTTTCAACATGCTTTTAAATTGTTTTTAGCTACAATATGCCTTTGCCATTTTAAAATGTGTTGCCTATCTGTGGAACATCCTGCCGGCTGTCAGCAAAATGGGCACTAAGATCATTTATATAAATTATGAATAAAATGGTGCCAGTATAAATTAATAAAATGGTGCCAGTATAAAATCCTGATACACTCCTCTGGCTAGGACAAGGGACTCTGTACACTCGCCCAGAGGACCAAATCTCAGTCTTGCTGTAATGTCTCATTGGAAGGAGACCAAATAATTTACCAGGTTGGGATCCATTCTTTTCCCGATATGTGCCAGAGTTTAGAGCTGCTAACTTGATCGAAGGCACTAAAGTGGTCCATGAAGGTCAGCTACAATGGACTGTGCCTAGCAACAATGTATTTCACCATCAATAATGCCAGGTTTAGGCACGCTGTGCCGAGGCCCCCCCTAAAGCCGTACTGGTAGCAGCTTAAGATATTTTGAATATGAGCCCAAATACAGATCAGAATAAAATTCACCCTTCCCAAGATTTTAGCTGTCGACTCTATCAATGAGATTTAATTTTTGCATCTGGGGTCCAAGCGATCACCCTTTGTGAAAATAAGTACTTTCAGTGAGCCGGGCCAGGATGGGACTAAGGATGCATTGTTCAAATGTTTGAAGATGTTGATTAACGAGAGGTCCCATACGTCTAGATTGCATTCGAGTAAGTCATTCGCAGCTCCGTCAGGCCCTGGGGCTTTATGTGAGGGGCAATCGTGAAGAGTGCTCACCACCTCTTCCTAGTCAAACTGTAAGTGGAACCCAAAATGACCAAGTGACTCCAGGATGGTTCCTCATTGTGATCAGAACCTTAGAGATTTAAAAAGTGTCTGACCCAATGTGCCACAGCGATATGCTAGATTAGTGGAGCTTTAGGCCTGGAACCCTCTCTTATTGGGGTTATTGTATGTCAAAATAGTCTAGGGTCTTTACTGTTATTGACCACTATAAATTCCTTGAGATTCCGTGCTCTGATTCCACTATGTAATTCAGTGGCGTAAGGCAAGGTGAGGGAGCCCCCCTGCAAAGTGCATTTAGGGAGCCCTCCATTCTCCAGACCCGGCCAGGTGTGCGCCACCCGTGCATAGTGCCTTAGGGACGCCCCTTCAGCTCGGGCCCCACTCCCCGCACTGCGCGGGCTGCGGGGGATATCATCACGCCACTGAGGTCCTTACCGGGTGTGTCTGCTTTACTAATTGTGAACCCTGTGCAAACTGAGGTTAGCGCAGGATTTAAAATGTTATAAACCACTCTTAGTGAGTGCTAATGAGCTCTTATGCAGATGGCAGCATATCAGACTTTATGGCATCTCTTTCCATTGACAAATCAAATGTACAATTCGAGTAGTAACTAATCGAGATGTTACTGCATTGGAAAATACTCCATGGAGTATTTTCACAGGAATTTGTAAGATATTTTCACATGCATCCTTACAACACGTGGTTATACTGCATAGAATAATTGTGCATGGAAAAATGCCAAACCTGCTGTAACAAATCCATTTGGAAATATCCAAATTGGTCCCATAGCCATATATTCTACCTTAAAGCATGGAGTGCATCGTTTCAATTAAATTAAAGATGCAGAAAACAAAATTATTTAAGTTTAAAACTCAGAGTTTAGTACATGACAAAGTACACAAGCATCATTACACATTCAAAACACAAACATACTTTGTTTGGTTTTTGTTTCCATGTACAGACACATCAATGCAGAACACTGCCTTGAAGACCACAGCATGGAACACTTGAAAATGTGGTGAGTTCAATTGATCAAACAGCGCTACTTATTCATTTCACAGCAACACTCACATTGAGTTCCAAGCTTCACCCTGGATGCACCTTACACTGATTATTTCTTCAAAGTTCTTATGATACAGTGGCAGATCCAGCACTGCATTTTACTGGATAAAGAGAAGTATGCTATCTCGTGCTAAGGCCACCTGCGCAGCCCAAACAGAGTAGAAGGTCAAAAGTAAGGGTGGGCGTAGTTCGCGAAGTAGCACTTCGCGAAGCTACGCAAAGTGAAGTTCGCACTACGCGAGCTACGCGTAGCACTTCGCGAACTGCGGAGTAACATGTTCGCACTGTGCAAGATGTTGTTTTCAATGATTGCACAGTGCGGACAAGCAACCGGCACTGTGCAATCATTGAAAATGGCATCTTGCACAGTGCGAGCTGTAGTTTTCTGCTGCTCGAGTAGATTTTTACTCGAGCTGCAGCTTTCTCAACGCGAACTGGTAGTTTCTCATCGCGAGCGGTCGCGAGCATACGCGACCCCTCGCAATGAGAAACCTGACCTTCTCGCGTTGGGAATCTCGCCGGGAGGTTTATTTTCCATGCTCGCGATCGCGAACAAGGAAAAAGTCTCGCCAGGATGTCATTTTGCTTGCTCGCGGTCGCCAACTTGACGTTGAGGACCGCGAGCAAGCAAAAAATGACCGCAGCACTACGCAACACTACGCTACGCGTGTTCGCACTGTGCTACGTGCAGTTCGCGTAGCGCGAAGTAGCGCGAACTTCGCAAACTACGCGAGCGTAGCGTAGTGCTTCGCCCAGGCCTAGTCAAAAGGTGACAGACCATGGCTCGGCCTCCTTCACATGTGACTATCCTTGCTAACTATTGTCTGGTCATGGTCCATTTACGGCACCGCCAAACTGCCTTTGGAGATACACAAAGATATAGTGTTGGCATGTACAATGCCATACTGCCCCTCATTAAACAATTTGCAGGGATGCATTTCTGTGCCACTGGGAGTTACAAGAACCCAGTGGGACTGCTCTACGGCATGGCGTAGCCAACCTTGGCAAATGACTTGAGACAAGGTCAGGATTGCCGTGCAGACTTGAGTAACCATAGGTGGCCACACAAGCCTACACACAATGAGCTCTGTGAAAGCTAAATTCAATGCTAGCTGGAATTTATATAATGTTTTAGGATGCACAGGTAACTCCCAGAACTAAGGAGCAAACCTAAAGCTACAGATAGTTGTGGAAACTGTGAATGTACAGATGATCTCTGACACAGACCTGCACTTCGCATCTTGCAGTGCCAGATTTCCCAGATCTATATGTGGAACCATGACTTTGTGAAACAACTGCATCCCACACACAACAGCAACACACCGCACACTAGGGACATGACCAAAAGGTGAGCACACAGATCCTCCCCCTTGCAAGTTTGACACCCATAGAATTTGAAACATTCCCAGGTTTACCTGGGATTGCATCAGAATCTTGTGCCGCCCCAGGGGTGGTGTTAGGGAGGCACAACGAGGAGAAATGTTTTTATTTCTCCTTGAATGACGCACCTAAGTTTGGGGGGTGATTCAGTGCCAGCACTTCTATTTGCTGACGATACTATACTAATTTCACAAACCCCAAAAGGATTCCAATGTTTACTGGACTCCTTCTATAAATTTTGCACTATGAAAAGTCTCGAAATTAACTCCAGCAAAAGTAAATACATGTCAATAAATCCTCATAGATCGTTTAAAAAGAATATAGGGCTTAATAATAAAAAATTCGAATATGTGCAAAGTTTTAATTATTTAGGCATCACATTGGATACCAAATTATCCTGGAAGCCGCAATTGGAAAATAACAAGTTAATTCTGCTTCAAAACTCACTTCCTATTTCAAAGAAGCATGGGGACAGCATTTCAAAGGCAGTATCCCCTGCCTTAGAAGTATTCAAATATAAAGCACAATCTGCCTCCCTTTATGGAGCTGAAATATGGGGACCTTACTGAAAAAATAATTTTTAATTGGAAGAAAACAAGTTTTTAAGGAAATTATTAAGCCTCCCCATTAGAACTCCCCTAATTCCGATTCTTATTGATTTAAACATTAAACGCAATGACCACCATGCTTTATTAAGACAACTTTTATTTTGGGTGAAGATATGGTCAACCCCAGAGTTGCTACATTATAAGGAAGGCCTAGAAGAGATTATGAGAAACGATAAGAGTCGAGACATCCCTTGGCTTAAACATGTTGCTTTGTGGATGTCGAAGTTGGGCTTATCTCACTACTGGGAAGAACCAGCACAGTTGACACTAGCTTGCAAGAAACTATTAAAGTCCACCTTTTGGACCTACACTATTAATAGCGTGCTACATAGCCCCTTTATTGGGTCATTAACATCTAATTTTCTTTTGTTTAAAGATGTAGCACAGTTTGAACCCTTTCTGGACGAGGTATGGCCACAATTAGCTAAATCTTTGTTCATGAAGTTTAGATATGGGGTGCTTCAAACAAATGCCAATAAATCAAGATGGAGCAACAGTCATGATGGCAAAAGTAGTGAACTATGCGTATTATGTTCAAATAACAATAAAGAAAATGATTTACATTTATTATTTTTTTGTCCCACATATATGATAGACCTAGGAAAAGGTGGATAAAGCCAGTATGCAAAAACCTGAATACTAGATGTTGTAGTGAGGCTGAACGTATATTGAAGACTGACACCTCACAATTGATTGTTTTCAGTGTAAGTAGATATTTATTCAATGCGAGCCTCATAAGAGCCAAAGCTGGGCTGAAGTTATAACAGGTTAGGATTATGTATATTTTTGTAAATGTTTTTAATGAATATTGCACTTGCACTTTACGATCTATGGGTGTTTATGGGAAATTGTGATTCTGAAATGATCGAACCAATAAAGAAAAATATGTAATTAGAAACCTTCACCCAAATAGAAATTGATGTATATACAGAAGAAAAAGTGGTGTTTTTTAAATCAGTGTTGCCTTTGTTAATTTTGCCTAGCTTTTATTGTATTTATTGTAATATATAAGTTTGAACGGCGATAGATTAAATAGGTAATCCAACTGCCATTTTATTAAAATGCTCCTACTATGTTCAATTGTAACTTATATATTTATATCAATTGTATTTAAACTAAAGTGTTTTATAACTGTATCTTTTATGGTCGAAGCTGACCGAAATAAAGATTTTTGAATTGAATTGAATTTCTCCTTGTTTTTTCCTTTTTCTATGTGTTCTGCATTCTTCAGCACACATAGAAAGAGGCAGTCACCTGAATTGATTGATTTTGTGCAGGAGGGTGTCCCTTCCTGCAAAAAATCAATCATCCCGACAACACAGGCACCCTTGCAGCATGGTGCAAGGGTGCCTACTTTGGCGCATGGCAGCCCACTGTGTGCCAGCGCAGGGGGAAAGGGCAGGAATGCACTGTATCTTATAGATACAGCACATTCCTGCCATTTTCTTGTGACGCAGGGCAGCGCCTCAAGATTCCTTGCGGCGCTGCTCTGCGCCAAAACCTCGTAAATGAGACCCTCAGGGTCAAAATGTGCCTTTTACAGCACATCATTCACCCAAAATTAGTAAACATTCATAAACACTGAAAGAACACTCATTAAATATTTCAGAACATTTATGTGGCCCAGGTAAACCTGATCCTATACAGGAATGCTGTAGGTTTGTCTGTCTTATAATACCTTTCAGAAAATGGTGTAAAAATGATGTCTTTTTCATCACAATTTCCATACAGAAAAGTCTAAAATGCCATAGATATAGCAGGCAGTGCAGACAATGTAATTTCACACTATATTTCTTTGACCAGAGCATCAGTCGACACTTCTAAGACCCTCATTACAAGTGGTCTCTTAATTATGTTGCAAACATTAACAGCTGTTGCTGGCCTCATCGGAATTGTACATTTTTATTTTCATTCAGCGATTTTGGCTCTTGAAAACAACAGAAATCTTAATATGAAAGTCTACAAACAAAGAAGAATTGCTGGGGAATCTGACCCAGAATGGCTGATTCCGCAGAATTTTCCCATTTCTAAGTGGGCCCTCTGAGCCACACTCATAATGGGCTGGATTTTCTGCATTCTCAGATTTTCCAGTAACCCAGGAATTAGTAACACTAGGGGTAGGGAAAATACGCTCCATTTTTTGAGCCATTTAAAATGAGCGCCCGTGTGTGTTTTTTCAGTAATATGTTATAAAATCGAATCTGTTGGGCAGGGACAGGCTGGAAAAATAAAAATATAAACAAATCTCACAGTTCCAATGGGTCATGGATGAACTGAACAGACTGAACAGGCTTATAGAGGAGTTTTCTCAATTAGGGTTTGGAGATCTTGCAGGTTTGGGCAACTGACAGAAGCTAATAATCTTACAATTAAGGCTTCAAATATTAGCACACTCTATTTTTTTTAATGCATATATTAGCACACTCTATTTTTTTTTTATGCATATATTGGAAAATGCAATATATCTGTCCTCAAACTTCGGCTCGTAAGTTCATGAAAAACACAGATTTTGCTATCAAATTCACACTTTGTATTCTAGAATGATCAACTTCACATCACCAAAGAAAAACGTATACTTTTCATATAAAATATTTGGTCCTCAGATACCACGTTTTTAATTTTTTTGTAAATACATGTATGATGCCCATTCACTTTTCCTTTAAATATTCACATGTTCTATGCCCCCCCGATAGGGTCTGCTTGATTATGGTAAAAAAATTGCCCCAATTATATTCGTCTCAGAAGTTTACAATTTGCAGACATCATTACTCTGTGGATGCTCATCAGGAATTGCCATCATTGTGACAGAGGCTGCATTATATTTGGGAAACTCACCATGGATACTGGAGGGAACAATCTTGTTTTGATGGCCCCCATATGCCAAGAATTACCATTACTATGTTTGGCCAGTATGCCCAACAGAATACACTAACGCAAAAATACATATGTGCTTTCGGGCACACACACCTGGACATGCTTTGTTTTCACACATATGCACATGCCACAACTTCGAAAAAATTAATTTTGTACTTGTCTTTAACTTGTTCAGCTGACAAGGAAGAAGACTGCTGCAATTCAGGATGTCCACTACTCCACCGAGAGGGCCTGCAGGAACCTGGTGCTGAGTCAAGTTTGCAAAACTGGGAACCGGATATAGTAGCATGGTAGGATTAAGGAGAAGAAGGCCTACCATAAGACCTCTCCCAGCGTCTGATAGAGCTTCATGGCACAGTCTTATAAGAAGCTGGGATGTTGGGTCTCACTCCTCGCTTTCATGTGGTTTGTTCCTTCCCTCAATGCGTATCTCTTGACAGTTCCATTAAGCAGACATGTTGTGCTGCTGGGCATAGGCACTGTTTGCCTTGGGCAATGGAGTGTGCTGTGTGAAGGGGCATATCAGAATTACAAACTCAAATAAGCAATCAAGAGATTCATCTGCAGATTGCTGAATATTTTTAAGGCCGCCTGCAGAAATACTGTTATCATGGTACAGCCGTCAGCCCCTTAACATCTTCCTATGATTGGTAAGGTCCCATGCACTGTCAGCTTGCATGACAACTCAGTCTGACAAGAGCATGCTTTCATGCAAGCTGGCAAGCATCTTTTAGCATGTCAAGTGAAGGGCAAGTGTGGGTGTTCACAGCGTGCTATAATGCACCTCCCAAATGCCCCTAGATGTTCCTCCTTTGTGAGGCCCCAAAGGATCCTTCTGCTTAAGTTATCTACAAACTGTAAACACAAAATTGATTCAATTTAGCCTCTAACCATGTTATGTTATGTTATGAATGTAACTATGCCAAATGTATGATTTATGATTTTATATCCATAACATGCGATTTCAATGACACTTTCAGGGAAAAGTGGTGTGATCTACACACAAAAACTTCCCTGGAAATCCATGGGTCTCCAGTATGCAAAAAACCTGGGTTTGGTATTTTCCCTCAGTAGCTAGTGCCTCTTTCCCAAATACTATGGTCATCTCTCACAACAAATTTTAGTCAAATTCTTTTTCAGAAATGACTTTCCGTGAACGCCTTTAGGCCGGCTTCTCCGCTAATGTCATACCCTCTGTTGGACTTTGCCTTGTTAGCAGCGGCATTCCCAATTCTTTACCTTCACAATCCTGTTTTCTGAACCTATACTTGTTGGCTTTAAGGACTAAGATCACTTTAACCCTGCTAGACAGTGTTAAAGTGCTTGTCCTCTCTCCTTTAGACATGTTGATATTGGTTTACACTCAATTGGCACATTTAATTTACTTGTAAGTCCATAGTAAAGTGCTACTACCTGTATTATGGGCCTGTAAATTAAATGCCACCCACTAAAGAAGCCCTTTTAAACATGTATCTGGCCACCCATTGTTGCTTGTGTGTGCAGTTTATTCTGTCATTTCATCCTGGCAAATTAAACCTTCCTTTTAAATACATATTAGTCAACCCTAAGGTAGGCAATAAATAGCCGATAAGGCAGGGTGCAGTGTATTTAAAAGTTGGACATGCACTTTTAACTTTTACATGTTCCGGCAGTGAAAAACTCTTAAATTCATTTTTCACGACTGCAAAGCCTATCCCTCCCATAGTATAACATTTGTTTACCTGATCACATTTAATAAGTGACAACTTTCAATAGGGAGCAGATAGGGATCTTGAGTTTGGTGTTTAAAGAAATGTAATTTTAATCCCTCTTTAATGATAAAGTCAGATTTTAAATCACAGTTCTGAAAATGCTATTTTAAAAATTTAGCATTTTCATGTCCTAACCATTTGGTGCCTTCAGCCTGTATCCTGGCTCATATGACTAGGTGTAGCTGGTCCTTGTGTATTACTCCCAGACAGTGACACAAAGGGGAAATAGCTGTTCAAGAGGATGGGTCATCTCTGACTTGACAGGGATTGGAGCTGTCACCTATCACACTTGAACATCACAAAACCTCTAACTCAGTACACTCACCAAGGGTTTGACAGTAGAGTTTTGTGTCCCAAGACAAGCAGGGGCCAGGGTAGGGAGGTAGGAAATTCCAGGCACCTCGGAATTCCAGACACCTACTTCAAAACATGAAAGCTGGCACCAGGTATAAAAATTGGACCCTCAGATCCAACTCTTCAGTACACCTCTTGACCTGTGGATACTACAGAAGAAAGGCTACTGTGCTGCCCTGCTGCCAGAAGGTCTGCTGCTCTGCTGCCCATCTGCCTGCTGTCCGACTTGCCGAGAAGGAAGACTAGACTAGCACCCTTCATCCCAGACTGACGTGACTTCAAGGGTCAGCTGGCTGATCTCCTGTTAGGAGCTACAGGGCTGTAACAAGTTCCAAAGGCATCCCTAATTCTGTTTAGCTGACCTGTAACTGAACCTGCAACAGGACCTGCAAATTGGCCTGCTGGCATTTTCTAAGTGAGTTCCTGATCCCAAGATGTGCCCCTCAGCTCCCGGACGCCTGGTATGGCATCAGTTGAGCTTTCCTTTCAAAGAAAGGAGAAATCCTTAAGTTTTGGGCTCTTTGATACCAGGAACCGGCCTGTTCCCACCAATATCTTGCAAAGGTCCAGTAAACCCACTTTGCGCCACATCAACCACCACCAGCACCTAACAGCATGAGATCTGCACTTCACGCTGCAGAATCAACATCCCATGGTGACTGCCAACACGAATCTTCAGCAACAACCGTCCATGTCGCCCTACACGATTTTCACGCTACAGCGCTGACCATCCATGACGCCCAGCCTGCTCTTCCTGCTACAGCAATGACCATCCACAATGCTCTCCCTGCTCCTCTGTGCTGCTTCCACCATGAATGGAACTCTTTGTGCTGGACTTTTGAAGGTAACTCTTTCAGTAGTTCTAACCTGTACCTATAGCTCCATCGCGGTCAGCCTGAACTTGTGACTTTAACCTGGTCTCGGACAACCAGATCACCACGAGTGGCACTTTGTACTTTTAGGCGCTATACTTAACTTAAATCTTTAACAGTGCATCTCTCTGGCTCCATTGACAGGATTTTTGTCATTGTGGTCCTAAACAATTTATTAAATGTCACTCTTTTTTTCTAACTTGCTGTACAATTTTACTTGTGCTGTGTTTTTCCTTTAATTACTGTTTGAAGTGCTGCATAAATACTTTACACATTGCCTCTAAGTTAAGCTTGACTGCTTTGTGCTAAGCTACCAGAGGGTTAAGCACAGGTTGATTTGGTTTTTGCTTGTGTTTCACCCTGACAGAGATTGTGGTTGCTGCTTGAGTAGGGTTTCACCCCTTCAACCAGCATCCCAATTTCGAACACCCACCCTTACATGTCGCCTATGCTTTATATGTAGAGAAGGTAGGAAACTTAGAGTGGCAGGACTTCAGCTCTCGAAAGCAATCTCCTTTTATTTAAGGCATTTTATAAACAATTGTTTGAGGTTTGAAAGGTATCGTTTGTAACAAGTTGTGCAGTCCTGTAATGCCTCTGGGTTTCTAGCTGAAAAATGTTATAAGGTTAGTGGGGCTCCATCAGTGCTGGCTAACATACGAGGCAACAAGAGCAGCCAGTGACCATGTCAAATGACACAGTAAACGACAAGTAAATAATAACTTGACACTGCTGTGTCCATGAGCCATTCAGTTCCCATGTTCTAGTATACGTCCATCCACATGTTTTTGTTACCATTTTAATTGAGAGCTTTCCATACTGCCCAATTTCTTTTATTTTTTTCAGTTTCAAGTAACTGCACTGCCATTGCACAATTAAAAATGAATTTGAGCTGTCTCAACTCATAACTCCGGGTACAATTTTTGGGGAAATCGTTGGAATATAATGATATATTTATTTTGTAGATCCGCCTTTAACAAAAAAAGTCAGACCATTTTGAGTAATTCACAGATCCAGGGTATTTTTACAACCCCTATCAAGTGAAAAATGGGACACAAATGTAACCTAGATATCAATTGTATAAAAAAGAAGACATGAAGGCTTAACAGGGTTTTTTCAACAGATTGCAGACAATGCCATAACACTATGAGGTATGGGGATATTCTAAGTGCTCAAAGTGTTAACATCGGTAAAATTAGTAGCAGTACAAGTTCACAACTCACTGATGATAGAGGCAAAAATATATTACAATTTTAAGAATAGTGCCCTCATAGTTCAGTAAAATCGGCAATTTCATATTATACTCGAAAGTAAGAAGTTAGAGTTTGAAAGAATTGACTTAGTTAGAATATGCGCCCGATCTCTTATCCAACACGACCGGGGCATATGGCTATAGAGACCTGTTGTGATGGTGCCAAGCTAATGTGTTCCATGATCTTAGAGTCCAGAGGCAGGAATTCCAGGATCAGAGAACGTGGGCAAGTAACAGTCCCTCTGTTTCTGACTCTTCTTCACAATGAGAAACTCAACGTGAGAAACACAACAGCAGCCACTTGGATGCCTTATCACCGTTTTCCACTACAGATTTCCCACCAAAGGAATTCTGGGAACGTAAATAAATAAAGAAGTGCAGAGCAACTTATAAAAGGCATGTGACTGCTGCTCCCGCCCATGTCTGGCAGAGGTGAGAATTCTTTGACTAATCATTGATCGTTCCTTTAATTTGGAAGCAAGAGTCAGTGGCGTAACAAAAGTTTAAGGGGCCCCCTGCAATGTACATGGAGGGGCCCCGCTCCGGATTTAATCTGAAGCTCTCAGGCGTGAGTACTGTGCTGTGGGGGCCTCCTGCATCCCGCCCCTCCACCCCCGCACCGCAGGTGATGCGGGGACCTGTGTTACGCCCCTGACGTGCGGGTCCAGACAGTGAGCTCCTTTGGCTGAAGGAAAGTGGTTTACTAGAGAGCCTTGGCTGTCAGGGGCGCGAGGGAGTTCACATGTTGGAGGCTTCAGCACAGTGAAGGAAGTACACGTCTTCAAGGATGTCAGGAAGGGAGATGTTATAACCTGTTGTGTTATGTGCATCTTCCTCATTGCTACTCTGTCCCTTGCTGCTCAGCCATGTGTGTGATGTCATTTAGAATGTTGGGTGTGAGGGACTGGAGGAGTTGGCAGTTGGATGAGATGGGGCTGAGCAGCAGGGAGGCTGCTCCTGGTGGGGCTCCACTGGAGATCTGAGGCCTTACTGATGATCTTTATATGAACTTTGTTACCTGTCAAATAAACCTACAATCTGTTCTAAGCGGCCTGTCTACGAGACATCTTTGATTATTACACTGGCGACGATTTGGAAGAACCTAGGCGTGTGCTACTTCAATGGATTATGGTTTGTGAAACCTAAAGGACTTTCAAGTTAAAGGAACTTCAACAGAACTTACAAACTGGTAAATGAGGAAACTGGTTTATAGAACCTGTGTGTTGCTGAAGGAAAACTGTACTGGAACTAAGGATGTGAGTAAAGAAATTGAAACTTATGAACTGGAACTAGCTGTACATTTAAGGAAGCTGGCACCCCTGAGCCCCACCAGTGACCACTCCATCGGTCGCCCTACCATTTAAGTGCCAGTTCCTGCTTCCTGCCTGCTGTTTTGTTTCCTGCCTGTGCAACTTTGCTGCCAAGTACCTAGAGATTTACTTTATTCTGTGACCGTTGTTATGGAAAAGACCTGCTGTTCCTGATATGAGTTGTGGTCCAATAATGTGCCTGGAAGTTGTTATACAAAGCACCATGGTACACATTTCTGGACAATGTCCCTACATTTCGTTTCACCCACAAGTATTGATCCAAATTGGAAAGTCAACTCTTTTGAAATGTTTTTCTACATTGAGTATACACAGCATGGATGCAGCAGATGTCCTGTTTCACAAGGAAAGTTGTCCTGCAGTTAATCTGTCTACTGCCAGTGGTGAGCGCTATTTGAGAGGCGCCTGCATATTGCTTTTGACATCTAAATGGATATTTGTGCACTACAAAAGGAATTTTTGCCTCATCTAAATATATGCCCGGTTTTTGGACTTGAGGCGATCTGAGTGTTGGGAGCTTGGAAAAAACTAACGCTGGTACTGATCTCGATATCAGGAATTCTATGACTTGCACCTGAGAAGTTTTTCCATGGGGAACGTAGCGGTGGTTATTTGGCATGGATGTGAGTGTGGTGTATTTGATGCTGGCGATTTCTCTGCCGGTGACACTTCCAGCCATTACCGAAGTTTGGCGTATTGGTGCAATTATGGATGGTGAGACTTTAAAGTTATTTTTAATTGTCCCTGGCAGTCTCTCATTTTGGGCAGTTTAACCGCACTGTCTTGGTTTGAAAATGCAGCGCGTGTTTTGCTTGGCGCGCGTTCTTACCTTCACGAGGATCTCCGATGGTTCTTGGCGCATGCACGCGCCGTGAGCCACACGGCGCACGTAACAAAACGTGCCGCCATCTTGTGTTTGGAGGCGATCTACCGTGTTTGCCTTCGTTATTGCCATCGATGCTTTTGGCTGCCAACCACGTTTTTTTTTTGTAGTTAAATAAAGTTTTGACATGATGACATGATTTTCGGGGACAATGCAGTGTTTATGCGATCTGAGGCAGTCACCTTACTCATCTTGGAGAGAAGATATTCATGCACAGTTGTTGAGAAGCCACCAATAGAGATGTTTTTTTTAGCGCTGTGTGGGGACACTGACAGAGGTGAACTATGTGCGCAGCAGCGAATCGGAGAGCGGCAGTTGCATGCAGCTCTTGAAAAGGTTTTCTTTTCATGTTAAGCCTCGGGTGAGACTTCGCTCACCGGTGTTCCCTGTATCTTTTCTTGTTTTTGTGTTCATTGTTTTTTTTTCCCTCTATTATGGCTGTGTTAATACTTATTTATGCTCTAGTAGTTGTCTTCAAAGTAACATGTTTTTTTTGCATAATGTATGTTTAACTTACAATCTTCAAGGGAGTTGTGTTCACTGTTACGGTATTTTTCTGGGAGGTGAATTCCCCTATAGGGAGGTGTTTTTCCCTATTTCAGTGTTTTGAGTTTTGGAGTATCTTAGGGAGGTGTATTTCCCCTATTACAGTGTTCGGTGTGTCATAAGGGAGGTGTTTTCCCCTATAGGGTGACGTAGTTCCCCTATTTCTGAGTTTAAGGGAGGTGTTTTTCCCCTATAGGGTTCCCCTATTTCTGTGATTGGTATCATAGGGAGGTTTATTTTCCCTATTTCGGAGTCTTTTGGGAGGTGTTTTTCCCCTATAGGGTGACGTAGTTCCCCTATTTCTGAGTTTAAGGGAGGTGTTTTTCCCCTATAGGGTGACGTAGTTCCCCTATTTCTGAGTTTAAGGGAGGTGTTTTTCCCCTATAGGGTTCCCCTATTTCTGTGTTTGGTATCATAGGGAGGTTTATTTTCCCTATTTCCGTGTCTAAGGGAGGTGTTTTTTCCCCTATAGGGTGACGTTGTTCCCCTATTTCTGAAATTTGTATCATAGGGAGGTCTATTTTCCCTATTTCCGTGTCTAAGGGAGGTGTTTTTTCCCCTATAGGGTGACGTTGTTCCCCTATTTCTGAAATTTGTATCATAGGGAGGTTTATTTTCCCTATTTCTGTGTCTAAGCGAGGTGTTTTTTCCCCTATAGGGTGACGTTGTTCCCCTATTTCTGAAATTTGTATCATAGGGAAGTTTATTTTCCCTATTTCCAAGTTTATGGGAGGTGTTTTTCCCCTATGGGATGGTGTGTTTACCCCATTGCTGTTCGTTTGTTGGTGGTGTTTACCATCTAATTATTTCCCTAGGGAGGGGGATGGGGTTCGTTATGGATTGTCTTGCAAGTATTTTCTGATCTGTTGTATGTTTACTTGCATAATGAATTTTCTGTTTATGTTTGCAATGGTATTTTGGTTACATCTTGATTTTATGCATTTGTATCTTTATGCTTTGTTTTCGTAAGGAAGGGAGATGTGTTATAACCTGTTGTGTTATGTGCATCTTCCTCATTGCTACTCTGTCCCTTGCTGCTCAGCCATGTGTGTGATGTCATTTAGAATGTTGGGTGTGAGGGACTGGAGGAGTTGGCAGTTGGATGAGATGGGGCTGAGCAGCAGGGAGGCTGCTCCTGGTGGGGCTCCACTGGAGATCTGAGGCCTTACTGATGATCTTTATATGAACTTTGTTACCTGTCAAATAAACCTACAATCTGTTCTAAGCGGCCTGTCTACGAGACATCTTTGATTATTACAGGAGATTTTGTTGGTAGGATTAGCACAGCCCATCTCAGCCCGTCATGAACAGGCATGCGTATATCCCAGTGTTCAAAGGATGAACGGTTGATTGTCTGTTCAACCCAAATACATCCCCGAGCCACTTGAGAGTTGCTATGGGTCCAAGTACAAGACAGGACGTTGATTGCTAAAAATGACAGCGGTGGCGGAAGTGGCGTTACCCACCCTCTGACAGCTGATGACACCATAAGAATAACCATTTGCCTCACCCTAGAACTGTAGGGCAAGTAGTGGAATTTACTGAAAACAAATAGTGCTCTTTTTGCACTATTTACTGTTTTGTTAGGATCCTCCCAAGCCCAGATATTGGAAAGGCAGAGCCGGGACACCAAATACCCACCCCTAACGTTCATCCATGCGCACGGCAGTACTTCTATCGAATTCAGAAGAACCCAAGATTGGAACTAAGCCATCCCCAACTGAGATCAGGGCACAAGTCCTAAAAAACAGAAGTAGGGGGACTAACCAGGTCAAGCAGTATGCAAGTGAAATCATGAGGCATGCCATTGCAGCGCATGATGTAACGACGCATGACATCACAGGAAGTAACCTCGCTGGAAGTGACATCACAAGAAGTGACATCAGATATTAAGACCTCACACATATGTTTATCAGGGATAGCATGAGTACAGTTAAGCGCATTATGAGATTTAACAAATGAAATATGGCGTCTGGGTTGTGCCAAAAAAAGTGGCGCAATCCCAACGCATAATCTGGGCCTCAACTAATATATTGTTTTTTTAAACCCTGCCACAAACAAATTGGCAACAAGGAGAACCATGGCAGTAGATCTGTTCTGCTTACTTGGTTGCAAAGTCCACATTTTAAAATATTTCATTGAGTTAAGGCATCTTTACAGTAAATCTCAGGGAATAATAATACTGGTAAGACTCTGGAGGTCAACGCATTTGTTTGAGAGATATGTGTTTTGAGAAGTCTCAGATTTGAATCAAAGTAGTATAAGGTTAATGTGTCTCTTGCAAAGCACATCACGTAACATGCAGATGACAGATTTTTATTTTATGTAGATAGTAAAGCAGGTTACTGCTTTTAAAACAGAGATCCTTTTGTTACTTGCAGTTCATAAATTGCAATCCTTGTAATATAGCAGAGTGAACTATGACGGACATGTTACTCCTACAGCATGTAACCTTGCTTCATGTTACTCACCTTGTACATTGATTTACACAACCACATGATTTATTGTCAATGTATAATGTGTATGTTTGGTAAAGGGCTCTGACACCCTGCATTGGGTTGCTTAGTGCTATAAAAGAAATAAAATAGTGCTATTGAAATTATTTGTGTAAATACTAGCACAGACCAACACATCTGACATTCTTACAGTGCATGCATCTCTTATATACAGAGATTGAACAAAGGCAAAAGATTGCCCCTCTTAAGTACTTGTAAAGAGATAACAAGCTGTGTGCCTTTGTTTCCCCTCGGTGGCATTTACACTTAAGTGCAAGGTTCCAGGCCGCCTTCAGTCATGATGGTCCCTTAACTTCTGTCTTTATCTGTGTCCAGCTGGAGGTGAAAAAGAAGCCCACTCACTGCCTGCACTTAGCTGCTGGGAATGAAAGCAGCTAGGTGCAGGCCCTGCTGAACGTGTCCGGTGTCTGAATATTACACCGGGACAGTTCAGCATATTTCTATGGGGCCCAACTTCTTGGCAGGGGGGACAGCATCCAGCCTGAAAAAATAGTGGGTGGACGGCTGGACATCGTGTACCTGCGTGTACCCCCGACTTGTGCCCTGACTGAGATGTAAAGGAGACAGGCAAGTTGAACGCAGAAAAGAATAGAACAGTGGTCGTCAAACTTTAAAATGTCGTCTTGAGGAGCAACACACACCTCGGAGGGGAGCACGAGCTGCGAAAGACGACGGGAAATATCGCACGCATCTTCCGGCGACGCTATGTTACTATCACCTGCACAGCCTAGCTCGCAGTGGATATTTAAACTTCTCCCGATAGTGCTTCATCGGAGGGCATCGTTTTACTTCAGCTTGTAGAACATCCAATGCTTGAAATGGACAAATAGAAGTGCAGTTACTCTGTACCAGAGTACCTGCTTGTTCCTGAGAAGTGCCGGTACTCTCCAATTAAAAGTATTACCTCCCTCTTGAAAAGTGCTTTAAATGGGAGGGGGAAAGTGCAGGTACTCATTTACATGTGGCGAGTGGGCGAGGATTGGGGGCGGGGCTTAGGGGAAGACATGCTTCTTGGCTTATATACTACTTGAAGCACATACCAAAACAAATGAGAAATGGCTTTCAATAAACAAAGAACGTTTGTTTACTCATTACACAACGAAAGCCAAACGTGGTAATATTTTCACATTTCCTTGTTTTGTAATATTTGCAACGTCACTCCTGTTAATTGGTGTTGCTTGGCACAATATATTCTCCAGGGACACAGAAAGAAACAAGCAGACGTGCATACACAAGCATTCCACACTTTTCCTCCTTGCAAGAGTGTCTATTCTCTCCCCCTTTCTCTCGTATTTCTCTCACACGAAAATAATCACAGGCAAGCAGTCAAACAATAGCAGACACTTAAGAAAAGAATCAGGTGGGATTAAAGCCATTTGAACCTGGTTACCTCCCACGGCTTTCTGAATAGCTTTGTCACCGGGCTGCCTCGATTTCTGTGTTTGCAACACAGCATGATGGTAAACACCCGAAGGTATGCAAATGAGCCCAAGCTGAATAGTTCAGTGGGGGCTCGGCTTAGGTCCACAGAAGTACCTTGGCTGTCAGAGAAAGGCCACCAGCAACAGCGCTTCATGAGTACTGGTACTCTCCTCGGCAGTAGAAAAGTGCCGGTACTCAGAGTGATAAAACTAAGAAGTGCCGGTACTCAGTACCGGTGAGTACCGGCCCATTTAAAGCACTGCCCTCTCAAAATAAAAAAGTGCCGGTACTCCGTACCAGACAGTATCGGCCCATTTAAAGCACTGAGAACATCCTGTTGTGTTTTTCTGCTGCCATACACATCCCAGTGTGAAGAAGTTGCCATATAAGCCCAGGTCCAGTAGCAACCATTTGCAAATGGTTAACTGGAAATTCCACCCCTGGGAAATACCATGCACCTAAGTTGTCAAAGAACAGATAGGATTTGTTGAAAACAAAAAACAAATACACATTTTCATTGACACCTCATTGTTTTGGATTTAGCTCGGCACAGGATACATGCGATTTTTCAAAGTATAATTACAGACGGTGCGATTCACTTTGCTCTACTTAACGCTTAGTTATTATAAAAGGAAATACAATCAGTAATCAAATTTGAGTCAAAATTAAAATTATGTGCAGGAAATGCCCCAGGCCCCTCTATGTATGTTTCACACGCAATATTTAACAATATACGTATTCATTGCATCTGGATATATGATCTGCAGGGTCAAGCGAGCTGGCGGCGAGTAGGTGATTTTACACACGCCACAACCTCCCAATACAAATCTGAAATACCTCTCTGTTGCAGCAACGCAGTTTAGGAGCAAATATTACAATAGAGAGGTTTTCTTTAACTCACTTAAGTCCCACAAACGTGTTGTCCCGACCCACCCTTTCCTGGACCACAACATCTCCCATCACAAACACACAGCTTCATTGAACTGATGCCGGCACGTGCGCCCTGCACAACTTAGGAACCACAGCAGCAGAGGCGGAGCGGGGCACCTGCATATATACAAACAAAACATCCCCAAACATAAGGAGGCGGACAGTCCTCACCCCTCACAGGTGTATTTATCATTAGTGCAGCGGGTGCAGTGGCACCAAGGTGTGAGGAAGGTCATTATAACCGTATTTTACTACCCAATTGATAGAAGGGAATTTGCCTTGTTTGCATTAGGGGCCCTCGCTTCGCCACTGCCCGTTTCGGGTCCTTGGCACCCTTCCCACGCCATGCATTCCCCCTCCCCCATCAACTCAGTTTGAAAGGGAAAGCCAGCATGGCTTATGCTGCACTTTTAGACCCAGAGCAACCCGAGGCCCGCCACACTGCTCAGGTACAGCAGGTAGGACAGCAAAGAAGGCGCGTGCCATCGGCTTCAAAGCATATGACTTGTGAATAACCTGAAGGTCTCAGTTCGGAATCGGTGAGGTCATTCAGCCCCACATCCTTCACAGGTCGATAACATGAGCGTCAATGAGTTGGGGAACCCTAACACCTGTTATAAACGCCTTCAGATAACACAGTTCACATATGCGAGCGTTTTCAGTGACTCGGATATTTAAAAAAACAAAACAGAATAAAGTTTGAGGGACTCACCCAGGTTGACAAAGCTCATCACATGCCTGGATGATAGTGAATGAATACACTACCCTCAAAGTGCAACCATACCTAGAAATCCCATGGACAATGCAAACAAAGAACTTATTTATGACCGCAAGATTCGGCAACTTGCCGGGTCTAATTCACGCTAACCCTTGGTTGAGACCAACTTAGCCAACCCCTGTAGACTGTGTAATCGATGGGTAGAAAATATTATACACTTGGTTTGCATATGTACATCACTGAAGGTTTAAAGAAAGAGGTATTTAAAAACCTGTTTTAACGAAAGAGTGATACGCTCATGCAGACAAGCTCTGTTTGCTTGTTTTAAGCCAATAGATATAGTAATGATTGCAAACTTTACTAAATTCATGATCCTTGTGAAAAAGAAGTTGGAAGATAATGATTCGAGTACATTAGAAAAGAAAGTTGCCGATAGAGTAATATCGGCATATGAGATATTGTACAAATGTCATGAATTCATACTTGTAAATAATTGTTATTTTAATATTTGTAATAATGAATCGTAAAAATTATGAATTGAATTTGCGTATTTAATATATTTTATGAACTTTGCGTAGATAAGTTTTAATGATTAAATACTGGTGATTTTTGAAATTGTAAGATTTTAATTAATCATGCAATAAATAAATATAAAAAAGAAAAGAAAATGTCGGCGTCGCTGAGGTAGGCGCTATCCTGAAGACTGCTGAGGTGGCTGCCACTGAGCAGGGGCTTGCCCCGGGCGCCTTCCCCCGCTGGGCCCAGCTCGCCGGCTCGCCCTGCTCCAGACTGTGGTAGAGGTTCAGCATGAAGAGCGGCGCAGAGTTGAGCCTTGGCGGCTGCCTCTGCTTGCCCCTGGCAGGGCTCTGCTGTGCGCCCTGCGGCCTGGGCATGTGTGGCAGTCCCAGTGGGCCGGGCAGGCAGCAGAAGGCAGAGCAAGGCTAGCCAGGCAGGGGCTAGTAATAACTTAAATTATGGCCAGTGATGGATGTCGGATGGTCCTTCTCAGTCTCTGGCGTAGGAGTGTGGCTGGGTCCTGGGACGCCAAACCTCACAAGTCTCACGCCCACTTTTAATTGCGCGCGCTCAATGCGCATGACAAATTCATTCAGGGCATTAGTCACCAGCCCCTGCCCCACCCTGAAGACCACGCAGTTGCGTCGCTGAGACATCTGCGCGCCACGTGCACCCACCCACAATTTAATATAAAGAGCCTCAGAGGCCCGGCCCGTCCATGCACCATTTAATTAATGAAGAGCCTCTGAGGCCCGGATGAGGCCCGGCCGGGCTTGCGCGCCATTTAATTAATGATGAGTCTCTGAGGCCCGGCCGGGGCCCAGGCGTGCGTGCCGTGCGCACCATTTAATTTATTAAGAGGCCGGGCATGCCGTGCACACCATTTAATACATGATGAAGTGAGGGAGCCCCTGGAGTGCGGGGTCCCCCCGCAACGCAGGGGCTGCGGGGGCCTGTGTTACGCCCCTGGCAAGAGTGAACAAGAAGAGAGTGAGTCCGGTTCTCAATCAATCAATCAGTCATTTGTTGAGGGCGATTACTCACATGTAAGGGTCTCAAGGCGCAGGGGGTGGGCGGGGGTGCAGGTTCCAGTTCATCAAAGAGGGGGTCTGTCGAAGATCCAGGTTTTGAGGTTTCTTGTGAAGATGGGGAGCGATGTTGTCTGTTTGAGGTGGAGCGTAAGGGCATTCCAGGTTCTGGCCGCGAGGAAGGAGAAGGAGCGGCCTCCCGATCTGGTCTTACTGGTGCGGGGGACCACGGAGTAGGAGAGCTGGGCTGATCGTAGGGTCCTTTGGGGCACGTGGAATTTGAGTCGGCTGTTCATGTTTGCTAGTCCAGTGATTTGGAGGGCCTTGTGTGCATGGGTGAGCCTCTTGAAGGTGACTCTAGCCTTGATGGGGAGCCTGTGGAGTGTGCACAGGTGCTGGGAGATGTGGCAGTGTTTTGGCAGATTGAGGACCAGTCTTGCGGCGGTGCTCTGGATGTTCTGTAGCTTGCGGGTGAGGTTTTTGTTTATTCCGGCGTAAAGTGCATTGCAGTAGTCAAGTCTGCTGGTGACCAGGGCGTGAGTGACGGTCTTTCTGTGTTCGAGGGGGATCCATTTGAAGGTCTTACTTAGGAGGCGGAGGGTGTGGAAGCAGGAGGACGAGACGGAGTTGATTTGGCGGTCCATTTTGAGCTCGGAGTCCAGGATGATTCCCAGGTTGTGTGCCTGCTCCATGGGGGTGGGCGGGCTTCCAAGGGCGGTGGGCCACCAGGTGTCGTTCCAGGAGTCGGGGTTTGGGCCCATGATGAGTACTTCTGTTTTGTTGGTGTTTAGCTGTAGGCAGGTATTTTTTCATCCATTTGGTGACAGCTTCAATGCCTTCCCAAAAGTTGTGTCTGGCGGTGTTGGGTTCGTTGGATAGGGAGAGGATGAGTTGGGTGTTGTCTGCGTATGACACAATGTTGAGTCCGTAGGTACTGACGATGGGAGAGAGCAGAGCCATGTAGACGTTGAAGAGCATAGGGCTGAGGGAGGACCTATGGGGGATTCCGCAGGTGGTTGGTGTAGGGTCCGAGAGGAAAGGGGGAGTCTGACCAGCTGCATTCTGCCGGAGGGGAAGGAGCGGATCCAGTCGTGTTGAAAATTAAAACAGCGATATGATTAAGCATTCACTAAAGACATGAATTCTCTCTAGTTAAAACATGTTTCTTGTCTTATGTTGACTAATGTCCGGACTCCATTTTGTATTGTCGTGTCTCCACGTGCTCAGCACGAGAAGAGTCCTACCTTTTCGCTAGTTGTTCTTGTAATCTGCCTAGTAACAGTCTATAAATAGCTCCTTTGTCCGTCTGGCGCATGCCCAGACTTGACCACATCTGTTATCAGTTAGTCCTTGCTTGACCATGTTTTCGCGGGCTTAAGGAGTGTGTTAACTCCGCCCACATATTGGTTCTGTATCAAAAATGACCATAAAAGGTAATGAACTTTGCTTCATGCTGTATCCACCCACTTATGAGCCCCTCTGTTGTGTATAAAAGGGGCTGTGTATGCAAGTTCTTTGTGCTACTCTATGCAATACTGAAGAGTGTTGTATAGGTTGTAGGACCACCCTTAAGGGTTAATAAACTCTGTCTTTGTACTCTGCAGTTTCCGTGCCAACTTCCTTCTAGCTTTTGTTACAGAAGAGCGAACCCTTGTACTCTGCGGGCCTAGCTGGGGCCTGTATTCATCAATTGGCGCCCGTCACGTGGGGCTCATCGGCGACTCGGATGCTCGAAGGACTGGTCGTGACGAAGGTGAGGAATTTTGCCGGGGATGTGATCACTGCCAGTGGCGTTTTAGTCCTGGCATCCCGAGGTTTTCTTCCTTCCCTTCCGAGCTGACCTTCTGGGTGGCGCCGGTCCTCGACTGAGACCTCTTCTGTCGGTTTGCCGTGACAGCCGTTTGGGCGAATTTTGGAACTTGGCAGTTGGAACCTGGACACTCTTGATTGGTAAGAACCGTTGTACGGTACTTGCTCCGAGTTTTGATGCCTGGGTTGGCTATTTGAGTTTGATTTGTGATGACCGGTCATATTTTGTATTGATTACAGTGAGAATATATGCGTTGCAACACATATAGGCAGGTAATGTGGAGATATTTCTCCGGAGTTGTTTAAATTTGAACGGCGCAAAGTTTAAGTGCCATTTTTGATAATACTGCATATTTTGCATTATTTTTGAGCATGCCTGCTTTTAGCGCACTCCGTAAGTGGTGCTGCTGCTTTGGAAACCGGTTGAACTTCGAGGAATCTGCTCCAGCCCCCCCAGAGGGGACTCCTAATAGGGATATGTATGTGAAGCATGGTCTTTCTTCTATAATGTACAGCACAGTATGGAGGAAATACACCAAAAAAGATCCTGAGTTGCGCTGGCCTTTGTATGGATCATTTGATATGCGTAAGATTGAGTATGTGGAACAGTGTATGTGTAAACGGCGTGCTCGGCAAGACATGTTTGAATGTGTACGGTTATGGGTGAAGGAAGTGCGTGAGCGAGAGAAACGTGAGAAAGCGCTGTTTGATAAAGAGCAACGGAAAAATGATCATGTGCGAGCACAGGAAGCGAAGCGTCGGGAGGAAAGAGAACTGGCGGAGAGACAAGAGAAAGAGCGTAGGTTGCAAGTCTCGGGTCAATATGCTGTCCGCCAGCCACTTTATCCTGTCCTTACTAATCTTGAAGATGATTTTTATTTATTAGATCGTTCTCCGCCCCCTTATGTTGGCGCGTCCGCCCCGAGATCACAGGAGTCTGGATTGGTTTCGGATAAGGTAGACACGCGGTCTATGTTGTCAGTCGAGCGTATGAGTGAGCTTCGGAAAATTTCTCTTCGTGCACTTAAGGGCAAGTTATCCCTTGCTGAATTGTTGGACTCTTTGGAAAAGTGGCGGGATAGAGAGAAGTTGTATTTTCTTGAAACCTTTTCTGATGAAGTGATTACTGCCTTTCGGAAATATTCAGAAGTTTTTGAGCCTGATGATGTATTATTAGATGCTAAAGCATTGCGTAACGGTGTTTTTTCTCCCTCTAAGGCATCTGATGCGGTCCGGCGACTGTTTGCATTGCGGGACGCGGCGAGTGACCTTAAAGAGAGAGCGCGCCTAAAGGCAGGGGAGGAGGAGCAGTCGGATCCACGTATCAGCGATGACCAACCATCTACCTCCCACTCAGATAAGAGCGAACTAGTGCATGCTAAACCGATGCGAGAGGCGGCACCTTTGTATGTTCCTCCTAAAGGAGCGGGAACTAGTTCAGATATTACTTCCGCCGATGCTAAGGGATATTTTGTGTATAACTGGGTCTATACTCCCTGGCATAGGGCTTATGTTATGGCATTAAAGAATGCATTGCCTGACCTCCACAAGAATCCAGCGGCCTTTTATGAAGAGGTCGAGGGGGCCTTGAATTCTTGTACTATGACTTTAGCAGATATAGACTTGTTTTTTGGGCTCATATTACCACCGGATATGTGGAGATCTGTGCGGAAGGTGGATGATGTTCCCGCTTTTAAGGCTAGGTGGTCCGAGATTGAGGATGAGGATAAGGAGAGAAAACCCGCGCAAAAACCACCGCGGATTATTTTAGATCTTCCTGCTGCTATTTTGACTAAGCTGAAAACGATTATTCCCCCTAAAAAGATTGACTGGAATATGTTAGCATCGTGTAAACAGAAGGTTGATGAATCAGTCTCAGATTTCTTTACGCGCTTTGAGGAGACATTTCATGATTTCAGTGGTCAGTCACTTACGGATGATACGGGTCGCCATCTTTTTGTGGATAAATATGTGGCGAACTTATTACCGGGAATAGCAGCTCGTTTAAAAGCGAGTGAAAGTTCTTGGTCCACTTCGTCTCCGGCATCCCTCCTGACTATGGCTCAGTATTATGAGCGTCAGGAGCAAGAAGCGAAGGGGCAGGAGGAGAAGAAATCGAAAGATTTGAAAACAAAGGTGATGTTAGCGCAAGTGTATGGTCCGCCTCGTCGGGGTGTCGATAGAGGTAGGGGAGGATTCTATGGTCCCCCTTCGGGTCGGTCAGATGTAAATAGAAATCAATGTGCGTATTGTAAACAGTCGGGTCATTGGGCCAGAGATTGTCCGGTGTTATATGCATCTCGTCCGGGACGTGGTCAGGGACCGCCGAGAGGAAGAGGGGGCTTTTCGAATTATAGAGGGAACTCTAATGATCGTACTCGATTTGAGCCTAGCGCACAGCAACGGGATAGGCCTAATGTGTTTGATAGGCAACATCAGTATCAAATGTCTGGGAACGACCGTTCTGGGTATCATGACTCACAGCATGCATAGGATTGCGTTGGATGGGGGTTAGAATCAGTTGAGGTGCCGGTTGATCAAAAGGGTCCTTATGTTTCAGCAAATGTTTTGGGTTCTACTGATCGGTTCCTAGTTGATACAGGAGCTACCCGCAGTGCGCTGTCCAAGCAATTGGTTCCGAGGGCTCTCCATATGGCTTAATATCGGTAGGGTTTGATGGTACACTCTCTCGAAGCCCTCTTCCCGACCCCTTGCATTCCATGTTGCTCCCTTTTCTGCACCCTGTCCGTTTCTGCTGGCCCCGAACACGCCTGACAACATTATGGGTCTTGATATGCTCAAGCATTTCAGAGCTACGATCCGCTGTTCCCCCGCTGGAGTACAGGTGATTTTAAACGATAATCACCCGATGACAGACCGGATGTGTGTGGTTGCGGAGGATACTGCATTAGCTTCCCTCCCTCGTTCTTTGTGGGCCACTTCGGATACTGATGTGGGACAGATGGTGATTCCGCCTGTCCACATTAGTGTCCAGGAGGGTGCGGTGTTACCACGCCTCCCTCAGTATCGTATTTCCCAGGAGGGGGAGGAGGCACTCATACAGATTGTGCAGGATTTGATTAAGGTGGGGGTAGTGGAAGAAGTTCCCTATAATGTTTGCAACAGTCCTATCTTACCCATTTTGAAGAAAGATACGGATACCAGGGTTTATCGGTTTATCATTGATTTAAGGGAGGTGAACAAGATTGTGATACCTCAGTATCCAGTGGTTTCTGACATCACGACGTTACTCACTTTGGTCCCGCCAACGGCGACCACGTTTTCAGTTATTGATTTGAAAAATGCCTTCTTTTCGATCCCTATTCACCCTGATAGCCGATACCTTTTCGGTTTTACTCTGAATAATAGGTCTTATAGATTTTGTAGAGTCCCTCAGGGCTACACAGAAAGCCCTAGTATTTACAGTCAAGCATTGAAAAGGCAATTGGATTCCTTTGTTCTGCCCGAGGGTGTCGCCCTTATACAATATGTCGATGACATCTTGTTGGCGGCTGACACTCCTGAGCTGTGTGAGAAGAGTACGTTATCCTTGCTTTCTTTTTTGGCATCTCACAATCACAAAGTGTCGAAGAAAAAATTGCAATTCTGTAGACCAAAGGTGACTTATTTGGGTCACCTTTTGTCTAAGGAGGGGCGTGCACTCACACCAGATCGTATTCAAGCAATTTTGGACACGCCAGTGCCTTCCACACAGAAGGACGTGCGTGCATTTTTGGGTCTTGCTTCTTTTTGTAGGCAATGGATATTGGGGTTTTCACACATAGCTAAGCCATTGTTAGCACTTTTGACAAAAGACACACCAATTCCTCTTCCCTGGTCAAATGAGTGTGAAATTGCCTTTCAGCAATTACGACAAGCCCTTTGTTCAGCACCAGTGTTAGGTACCCCTGATTATACGAAGCCCTTTTCACTGTACGTGCATGAGAAAGATGGATGTGCATTATCAGTTTTAGTGCAGATGCACGGCGACAAGCAGCGCCCTTGTGCATACTTTTCGGCTGTACTTGATCCTGTTGCCCGAGCGTTGCCTGGTTGTTTTCGCTCGGTTGCGGCGACAGCTGTGTCAATACGCCAAAGTGAGGGAATTGTGCTATCTCATAAGCTGTTGGTATTAGTCCCCCATGCTGTTGATGCCCTGCTTAATCAGACAAAGACGCAACATTTGACCAGTGCCCGTTTAACGGGATATGAGTTGACGCTTTTGGCTCCTCATATTACGTTAAAGAGGTGTGCAACGTTAAATCCAGCCACATTGTTGCCGTTCCCAGAAACTCAGTGTGAAGCACGAAAAACGCATGATTGTATTCTTGTGACTGAGGAACAGACAAAGGGTCGTATTGATCTCCAGGATACGCCCTTTACAGATGTAGATGGAGAACTGTGGGTGGATGGATCATGCCTGAAGCTACCAGATGGTACCACTTCAGCAGCGTATGCAATTACCACATTACAAACAATAGTGGAGACAGCACGCATACCGCAGAAATCAGCTCAAGCAGCGGAACTGATAGCATTAACACGGGCATGTGAGCTCAGTACAGGATTGTGTGTGAATGTCTATACAGATAGCCGCTATGCCTTCGGAGTAGCGCACGATTTCGGCCTACTCTGGAAGGAGAGAGGCTTTCTAACGTCCCATGGAGTGCAGATAATGTATGGGGAGTTAGTTCACAACCTTTTGACTGCATTAACATATCCAAAGAAGATTGCTATAATTAAATGTAGTGCCCATAAGAAAGTGGTTGATAAAGTTGGAGAAGGGAATGCTCTGGCAGACCGGGTGGCACGAGAGACTGCGATGCAGCCTGATGCTACTGCAATGTATGTTGTGAAGTCACAGGCAGAAAGATGGCACGATGCTAGGAGAGAAGTGCTGGAGATACAGAGGACCGCTTCTGATAAAGAACGGGAGCAATGGTCCAATGATGGAAAATTAGATGACAAAGGGTGTTGGAGAAATAAGCAGATGGATAAATGGAAGTTACCCACAGCCTTCGTACAACCTATGGTTCAGATGGCACATGGACTAGCGCATGTCGGAGCTTCCGCAATTGTTAAATTACTCACACAAGTTTGGGAGCATCCGGAGATCGCTAGTACGGCAAAGAGGGTAGTGCAGACCTGCATGATTTGCCTGAGGTATAACCCAGGAAAGGGTACACGAACTCCAGCAGGAGGATTTGCAACACCTACTGCACCCTTTGAGGTTTTGCAGATGGATTACATTCAGCTTGAGCGCTGTAACAATCTGAAGTATGTTCTAGTAGTGGTTTGTGCCTTCAGCAAATGGGTTGAGGCATACCCTACGAAAGACAATACTGCAATGACTACAGCCAAGATGCTATTGAAGGAGTTTTTCCCTCGATACGGTGTTTGCAGATTGTTGTGGAGTGATAACGGACCTCATTTTATAGCAGACGTTATAAAGTATATCCTGAAGGGTCTAAGCATTACCCAGAAGTTCCATGCAGTATTTCACCCTCAGTCTGCGGGATTGGTAGAGAAGTATAACGGTACTCTGAAGCTTAAGATCGCTAAGATCCAAGCTTCGACTTCTTTGACTTGGCCAGACGCTTTACCGCTGGCATTATTATCAATTAGATCGATACCGCATTCTCGGACCGGTCTCACACCTTATGAGATCGTCTTTGGACGCCCAATGAATATTTGGGGTCCACCAAAACCTAAGTCACTGCATGATGTACCTTGTGTAATGATGAATGATTATCTGGCACAGTTAACGGATAATTTGGTTTCTATTCATCAACAGGTTCGAGAAGCGCTCCCTGATCGGTCCACAGGTGAAGGTCATAATCTCCGACCTGGGGACCAGGTGATGCTGAAGGTTTTCGAAAGGACGAACAGTCTGGAGCCGAGATGGGTTGGTCCTGAGCAAGTCTTGCTCGCAACGAGGACAGCTGTGCGGGTTTCTAATCGGAAAAACTGGATCCACTCCTTGCATTGTCGTAAAGTGCCGCCTGGATTGGTGGAGCCTGCTGTGTTGACCGACCATCGAGAAATCCTGACTGCGGAGAAAGGCCGTGCTGTGGAACCGAACGACACTGAGGAGCTCTTCCTGAACCAAACGATTCCTGGAGGAGGAAGATATCACCTCCGACCAAGGAAGTGATTGCTGTATCCAAAGTTGTCAGAACGGCCCTTAGGTTATTGAAACGGAGAGCCAATGTGGCAAGGGGGGGGATCAGCCCTGCATTAGTGTAGCGACACCCGTCTTGGCCCGCTGGTGAAGAAATCAACGGCTGCCTAAGGGGAAGAGTTCTGACAACCTTTTTAGTTTCAGGAAGATATTGATTTCTTACTACAAGATGGAGAAGAAGAAGATTCTTTGTGCGACAAGCTTTATTATCATTGTGGCTATTGTTGGTATAACCACATGGTTTGTTGGGGATGTGACTCCTGCCCGTGAGTTGCTTGTTTTGACCACCCCAGTGCCTGAGGAGCACTAATTTTATACCCTTCCGTATCAAGAATTGAAGCATCGTCAGTCTTATTTGAATAACACTTTCATCCAGATGTTGCATCACACCCATGTTGCTACTAATGCTACGAACTGTTGGATATGTGGTATGATGCCAGCTCATCAGAAGAAAGGAGGAACGCCATTCATACCTCTTCCTTTTTCTCATAATGGCTCTTGTAGAGCATGGTACACTTTGCTTTTTGCCACACGGAAGCCTACAGTGGGACGATTACTCTTTAGACTTAATAGGGAATGTCATCAAGATAAAGATGGTTATCCACAAGCGAATGGGACAATATGGGAATGGGAGGAATATCGACCAGACAATGAATCGATCCCCTACATTTTCACGAACACTAGAGAGACTGTAGGGAGAGAACGGTTTGTGATTCAAGTGGCACAAGCTCAAGCGGACCTGTGTGTCCAGAGTGTGGGTTATATTCCTGTTGGTGTTTGTGACTGTATCTTTATCCTGAACATTGACGGGTTGAATAACAGTACTTTCTTAGCTTCCCATAACACATACTTCGTATGTGGGAATAAGGGTTATTATCGTTTGCCAGCCGGTTGGTCCGGAGTATGCTATGTAGCATTCCTATTACCTCCTGTATTTTTGGCACCTGCATCTTATCATAAAGATTTGAAGTTGTTGAACAATGTGACTGTAAATAGGTATAAACGTACTCTATCTATTGATGATGTTGACCAAACTGATAATAGTTTGCAGCAGTATATTGATTTTAATTTAGGATTGTTTTTCTTTGTTGGAGCTGCCCTAAATAGTAGGAAAGTTCGAAGATTAACAAGAGTTGTAGAGGCTGTGACAAATCAAACCGCTGCTGCTCTTGGGAATCTTACGGAAGAATTACAAATTACCAGAATTGTTGCATTACAGAATCGTATGGTATTAGATGTTATGTTAGCTGACCGAGGTGGAGCATGTAAAATTATCGGAAGTAGTTGTTGTGTGTTTATTCCTGACCATACGCCATCAGTTTATAATGCTAGCAATAAATTACATAAAATTGCAGCTGAAATCCATGCAGAAAATGGCACTTGGACGTTGTCTGGATGGTTTTGGGCAATGATCACCACATGGGGGTGGAAGGTTTTGACTGGTCTTTGTATTATTGTAGCAATTCTGTTTTCTTGTTGCATTTGTGTCCAATGTGGTCCTTTACTTTGTTCCCTATGTGTGTCATTCTGTATTCCTGATAAGAAAGCTATTGCCAATGTCACCTATCATAAACATTTAACTAAAGAGGTAGAAGAGATGATGAAAATTGACATATATGATGATTATCCTAATAAGCCGAATGTCTTCAGTAAATGCTGAAAGGGTCGTCTGTTGAAAATTAAAACAGCGATATGATTAAGCATTCTCTAAAGACATGAATTCTCTCTAGTTAAAACATGTTTCTTGTCTTATGTTGACTAATGTCCGGACTCCATTTTGTATTGTCGTGTCTCCACGTGCTCAGCACGAGAAGAGTCCTACCTTTTCGCTAGTTGTTCTTGTAATCTGCCTAGTAACAGTCTATAAATAGCTCCTTTGTCCGTCTGGCGCATGCCCAGACTTGACCACATCTGTTATCAGTTAGTCCTTGCTTGACCATGTTTTCGCGGGCTTAAGGAGTGTGTTAACTCCGCCCACATATTGGTTCTGTATCAAAAATGACCATAAAAGGTAATGAACTTTGCTTCATGCTGTATCCACCCACTTATGAGCCCCTCTGTTGTGTATAAAAGGGGACTGTGTATGCAAGTTCTTTGTGCTACTCTATGCAATACTGAAGAGTGTTGTATAGGTTGTAGGACCACCCTTAAGGGTTAATAAACTCTGTCTTTGTACTTTGCAGTTTCCGTGCCAACTTCCTTCTAGCTTTTGTTACAGAAGAGCGAACCCTTGTACTCTGCGGGCCTAGCTGGGGCCTGTATTCATCAGTCGAGGGCCTTGTCCTGGATCCCTGCATCTTGGTGTCTGCGTATTAGGGTGCGGTGAGAGACTGTGTCAAACGCCGCTGAGAGGTCGAGGAGGATGGGGGCTACTGTTTCTCCTTTGTCCAGTAGGGTGCGGATGTCGTCTGTTGCAGCAAGGAGGGAGGTTTCCGTACTGTGTTTATTCTAAAGCTGGATTGGGAGGAGTCCAGGATGTTGTGCTCTTCGATGAATGTGGCGAGTTGGCTGTTAATGGCTTTCTCGATGACTTTCACTGGGAACAGGAGCAGGGAGATGGGTCTGTAGTTTTTCAGGTTGGTGGGGTCCGCCAAGGGTTTCTTCAGGAGGCGGTTGACTTCAGCGTGTTTCCAATTGTTTGGGAATGAGGCGGTCACCAGGGAGCGGTTGATGGTGTGGTGGAGCATGGGTGCGATGGTGTTGGCAGCTCTGTTGAAGATATAATGGGGGCAGGGGTCCGTGGGGGCCCCTGAGTGGATTGACTTAATTTTCTTCAGTGTGTCTGCGGTGATGAGGGCTGTCCAGATGTCAATCACTAGCTTCAGGGTGTCGGGGTTGGTGGTTGGTGAGTGTTCAGTGTGTTGGTTGTCTTCGTCAAAGTTGTCGTAGATGCTCTTGATTTTGTGGTGGAAAAAGGTGCAGAGGTCCTGTGAGGGAGGGATGTCAGTAGACTCGCTGGTGGGTTGGGCAAACTCCTTGATGATGTTGAAGAGTTCTTTGCTGTTGTGCGCGTGTGTGGAGATTCTGTCTTCAATCACTTTTTTCCTTGTTTTTCTGATGAGTTGGTGGTGAGCATTGGTGGCAGCTCTGAAGTTGTTGTGGGCTTCTGTGGATTTGGTGTTCCTCCAGGCCTTTTCAAGCTGGCGGCAAGTGCATCTGGACTCTCGAAGTTCGGTGGTAAACCATCTGGCTTTTTTGACGTGGGTGTTGTTGTTTTTCTTGAGGGGGGCTATGGTGTTGGCGCTGTCGGAGATCCATCTGTGCAGGGTTCTGGCTGCGGTGTTGGGGTCGTAGTTTTCTGTGGTTGGGGTAGAGTTGCTGAGTGAGGAGGTGAGCTGGTCATCGGTGATTCTGGTACAGTTTCTTCCTGGGTGCAGGTGCTGGTGTCTGTGGATGGTGGGTGTTCTGAAGGTGAAGTGGACGCATCGATGGTCAGTCCATGGGAGTTCGGTGATGTCGCTGAAGGTGATGGAGTTTCCTGTTGTGAAGAGGGGGTTAAGGGTGTGTCCTGCTGAGTGCGTGGGTTTGGGTACGATCTGGCGGAGTCCAATGTTGTGGAGGTTGTCCAGGAGGGGTGTGGTGTTGGGGTCCAGTTGGTTGTCGAGGTGGAAGTTGAGGTCTCCCAGCTGGGTGTAGTTGGTGGATGCGATGGAATGCGGGGAGATGATGTCCGTGATGGAGTTGGTGAAAGGTCCACGGAGTCCAGGGGGTTGGTAGATGAGGGTTCCTCGGAGGGTGGTGGTAGGGTTCTCAAACCTACTTCCATGTTTAAAGTTTGCCTATATGAGCAAATACCCTTTTTATAAAGGTAAAATCGCTTTTGGTATGCACAGGAATTTGTTATGCATGCCTAAAAACTTCAATTCACAAGATTGCTGAGTGACTGCATCTGCACTTGCAGAGGTGGTGAGTTGGCTGAGAGTGGCAGGACTGGACTGGCTCTTCTATCACTCTGCCATTTTACAGATGTGCTGCAGACCCAGTACTCCTTAAAGAGCAGGGTGGCTGCCAACACCAAAATATGCTCCCATCCACCATCTATGCACCCTGGATGTGGATCAACTTCCCCGCATCCACCGCAGCCACCCCAATGCTGCTCCATTTTAAGAAAGTATTGAAGAGTCATCATCTTTGAACAACACTACATCAAAATGCATTAACCATCCGCAACTCAGCTTTCTCTCCCATTGCTTGTTGACTTTAAGCCTGCTTTTGACCATGTGCAGCACTTTTTGGCTAGGTTTGTGCTATAGAAATATCATATTCACACATAAAATATCCAGAAGCCTCCTGCAGGGTGGTAGCTGGCGTACCTATTTTTTCCAGGGCTGACCTTGGTTTTCAGTTCAGCCCGGAAGAGAGAGTTTCAAGTTTCATTGTTGACTGCTCTCTGGGCTTGTGCATGTTCACAAGTTCCTTTCCAACACAGTCCTTCTCTGGAAAAGGTTAGGAGTTTACTCTTGACCAGTGAATGAGTAAAATCCTTTCTATGGTAGAAACGTGTATGCTGTCTGAGAGGGTTTTGCCACAGGGTAAATATTTTATGTAGAGAAGGAAAAAAATGGAAACAGTAACATTACACAAGGGTGATGCATTTTCCTATTTGTAATTGTATGCCATGTGTATACACACGCACGGAAACATCTTCACATAGTTGGAAATAGCACCACAAAAAACCTTTTCAAAAGTACTCCTGGAAACCTTAGACTTTCACAGGTTTGAAGGCATACTTCTTGAAAGTGTAGTGAGTTCATGATAGTAATTAATCGATACACATGCAAGGTCATAATCACGCATATGCAGACTTATGACTTTTCACAAGGTCAGGCCCATTCAGATATTCAGGAACTCTGTAATTTTGGAACTGACAGCAAAAGAATGTGTGACTTTTGTAGCACTAGCATCAGTCAGTTAGTACTTGGTCATGTCACAGTGTTATGAAAAGGAATGAAAACTAGCATAATACAAGATGCTGTGTGGTTTGGAATGCAGTAGTTTGGATCAGGAAGATACTGTCTGACTCCCTGTACAGTACGGATAATAAGAGTTACGCACTCTTGCACACAGAATGCCTGCTGGTTTAAGGATACTTTCCCGAAATGGAGAGGTCAGCTGCCTCATATTCTTTTAGGCACAGATGAGTACTTCCCTGCTGTCGGTGTCCAGCCTGCTTGCTGCTGGGGCCAAAAGAGGATGGGCGCTGGTAGGGCCTGGTAGAAGTCAAATCAATACAAAACCGAGAGGTGGCCAGCAAACTGCAGAAGAAACTATTGTTCAAACCATATCATTGGCTGTAGATTGCTGGAGGTAGAAATATTCTTGCTCGAATATTTCTCTCTGATGTATTAGAATCAAATACTGCAGAGCCTGAACAGTATTTTGACAGTAATTAATAGTGGATGTTGCCAAGTATTAAAACTTAGCCAATAGGAGAACTGGGGAATTATATGTAGACACGTTGGGAGATCAAAGAAGAGCTGTGAAAAGGATATATTACATTACAATACATGTGTTTACCATGCATGCCTTTTCCAAGCGGCCTTTACCAAGCATGCCTTCTATACCACACAGTTATCTTTACCACACATTTTAAGTATATTTAAGTCAAGTAAAACCCCCCCTCTCTCTCTTACTATCTCTCTCTCTCCCTCTCTCTCTCTCTCTCTCTCTCTCTCTCTCTCTCTCTCTCTATCTAGCTATCTATATATGTGATGTGTACATATGTATATACATACCTAACTTTACCACTGCATTTCCCTAAACCCTACACACACACACACACACACACACACACATATGTATATATAAATACTTATTTTACCTATAAATCACATGCTTGGTAAAGGCATGCATTTTGAAGGCTTCTGCATGGTAAAATTATTCAAGGTATGTGATGTATGTGAGGTTAAGGCATGCAGGCAAGGCTGTGTGGTTTACGATTCTTCCCCTTTGAAACCATTCAAGGGAAGACCTAAATATGTTAGCCATGCTTCTGTAGCATGATGACCCAATGATCGTATCCAAACATGTGTAGCCCTCCTACAGAAATGGTTGGGGACTCGACATTCATCAATCTTCAGGACCGTAACCAAAAGTAAATGAGAATATCCCTTTCTACATGACCAGCCCCTGAACGCTATGCAGTTGTGAACACTTTTGAATTGGCCTGACTTTAGCAGAGGTCTCGTTGATATTTCAGTCTTTTCAACCTCTTCCCTTGGAATCGTGTATCATTAGAAGCCAAGTTAAAGGGTACTTCTACTGACTTACATTAAAACTGATAAAACCCATTTCGCCGACTTGCTTTTAGCAATTTATGTTGATTTTGTTTGTGAGAGTTGGTGAGATAAAACTACCCTGAGTTCTTCAGTTTCTCACTGTGAGGTCCACCTGGCAATTGTAGATGCTTTTCAAAGGTAATTTTCAAAGTATTTCCAATTATTTTCCCCTGAACATGCCACAAAGATTTCTGAAAGCGATAGCCTGAAATGTGAGGCCCACAAAAATGGAATGATCTTCTATTCAAAACAAAAAAATAAACAAAATCCCCAAAATGCTAGGAAATAATTCAAGACAATATTTTGTCAACAAGCCTTTGAATAACCTACCATTCTTTTACCTATGCCCTCATGACAGGTTTTGTGGATTTTGGTGAAGAGTTACTGGACGGCCTAAATCTCAGAGTCAAGACAGTATCCCCAAATCAGAATCCCCCATTACAAGATTTGTTCCTAGAAAGTGACATAACTCAGTTGATCACGTCCTTTGTTGGTGTTTTTTTGGGGTGTTTTTGTCAGGTTTGTATGTCCTGATTACAGGGACAAATGCACTAGCATATATTGCCTGCTCACAGCAGGCAGAAAGTGTCAGCAGGGGGACCAGTGGGGATTGTGGTAGGCAGTGGCCAGTCATGGGGTCAGGCCAGGTTAAATTTCGGCCATGGAGAACTTTGTATGCTTCCTCTGTGGTGATGCTGAGGCTGCAAGGTTGCTGAGCTGTGGTAGCTCCTGCCCTTTTTTCTGCAACTATTTCACCTGGTGTGCATCTGTATTTGATGAAACCAGACCTGTGTCTCTGAAACCCAGAACTATCAAATTCAGAGACACTGAACTACTTGGAATAGCCTGTGGTGGTATCTCCCTGAGCTTTATTCGTGCAGGATATACCACCATGGGCTATTCCAAGTAGCTCAGTATTAGATCTGTCAGCCTTAGGATAGTCTTCCCCCAAACCTTTTGCCTACTTCCCTCCAAGTTTGCTGGATTTTTACTTCTGTTCACCTTAGGGCTCTGTGCAGTTTACCACTGCTAACCAGTGCTAAAGTGCATGTGTTCACCCCACTGAACATGTTTTGATTGGCTATACCTAATTGGCATATTAAATGTATATGTAAGTCCCTTGTAGAGTGGTATACCACATACCCAGGGCCTGAAAATAAATTGCTACCAGTGGGGCTGCAGCACTATTTGTACCATCCACCTACGTAGAACTGTAAAATCTGTCCCATGTCTACCAATGCAACCTGACTGCCATGTCGCCCTAGCATTTAAAGCACCTTGCTAAGCCTTAAACTTCCCTTTTATTACATACAAGTCAGCCCGAGGTAGGCTCTAAGTAGCTCGAGGGCAGAGTCCTGTGTACACAAAAGGAAGGACGTGCTTTTAAGTCTTACATGTCCTGGTAGTGAAAAATTCCCAAATTTTCACTACTGCAAAGTTTGCCTCTCCCATAGAATAACATAGGGGATTCCTTATTAGATTTAATAAGCTGAAATTCCTAATTGAGAGGAAGTAGATCTGTCATGTTTGGTACCTATGGAATTGCAATGATAAATCCTCCGTAATGGCAAGGATGGATTTTTCATTATAAATTTGAAAATTCGGCTTTCAGAAACTTAACACAAGGATATGATGGACAGAGCACTGAAAACTTTTCAGACACTCACCCCCAGTGACAGACCTGGGTTGAATAATCTTCGTTCTTTAGCTCACTTCGCCACCCTAGTACAGACACAGCTATATGCAAATCAGTCTTGACCCTGTGCCTCATGGGAACAGTCCAGCCCGAACTGCCAAGTCATATCTTCCCTGGACTGGAAACAAGCATCCTGGGAACAGTTTCGGGCTCACAGCCCTCATCAGCCAGGCTAGCTTGAATCCAGTGGCAAAGTGAGCAAGGGACCCACGTCTGGGCATACCCTGCCAACTTAGGGCAAACAAAGCAAACACAAGGAGATGATGGACGGAGCACTGAAACTTTTCAGACTCTCACCCCCAGTTACATATCTGGGTTGAATCCATTATGGTTCTTTAGCTCACTTCGCCACCCCAGTTCAGACACAGCTATATGCAAATCAGTCTTGACCCTGTGCCTCATGAGAGCAGTCCAGCCCGAACTGCCAAGCCATGTCTTCCCTGGACCGGAAACAAGCATCCTGGGACCGGTTTCGGGCTAACAGCCCTCATCAGCCAGGCTAGCCTGAATCCTGTGGTAAAGTGAGCAAGGGACCCCCGTCTGGACATACCCTGCCAACTTAGGGCGAACAAAGCAAACACAAGGAGATGATGGAAGCAGCGCTGAAACTTTTCAGACACTCACCCCCAGTCACAGTTTTGGGTTGAATCCATCATCATTCTTTAGCTCACTCCGCCACCCCAGCTCAGACACAGCTATATGCAAATCAGTCTCGGCCCTGTGCCTCATGGGAACAGTCCAGCTGGAACTGCCAAGTCATGTCTTCCCTGGACTGGAAACAAGCATCCTGGGACCAGTTTCGGGCTAACAGCCCTCATCAGCCAGGCTAGCTTGAATCCAGCGGCAAATTTCCCACATTGAACACGTCTGGGCATACCCTGACAACTTAGGGTGAACAAAGCAAACACAAGGAGATGATGGACGGAGCACTGAAACTTTTCAGACACTCACCTTCAGTCACAGATCTGGGTTCAATCCATCATCGTTCTTTAGCTCACTTCGCCACCCCAGTTCAGACACAACTATAAGCAAATCAGACTTGACCCTGTGTGTCATGGGACCAGTCCAGCCCGAATTGCCAAGCCATGTCTTCCCTGGACCGGAAACAAGCACCCTGGGACCGGGCTAACAGCCCTCATCAGCCAGGCTAGCTTGAATCCAGTGGCAAAGTGAGCAGGGGACTCATGTCTGGGCATACCCTGCCAACTTAGGGCGAACAAAGCAAACACAAGGAGATGATGAACGGACTCGCTTTAAATTTTCAGACACTCACCCCTAGTCACAGATCTGGATTGAATCCATCATCTTTCTATAGCTCACTTCGTCACCCCAGTTCAGACACAGTAATATGCAAATCAGTCTTGACCCTGTGCCTCATGGGAGCAGTCCAGCCCAAACTGCCAAGCCATGTCTTCCCTGGACCGTAAACAAGCATCCTGGGACCGGTTTTGGGCTAACAGCCCTCATCAGCCAGCCTAGCTTGAATCCAGTGGCAAAGTGAGCAAGGGACCCACGTCTGGACATACCCTGCCAACTTAGGGTGAACAAAGCAAACACAAGGAGATGATGTACGGAGCACTGAAACTTTTCAGACACTCACCCCCAGTCACAGATCTGGGTTGAATCCATCATCGTTCTTTAGCTCACTTCACCAGCCCAGTTCAGACACAGCTATATGCAAATCAGTCGTGACTCTGTGCCTCATGGGAACAGTCCAGCCTGAACTGCCAAGCCATGTCTTCCCTGGACCCGAAACAAGCATCCTGGGACCGGTTTCGGGCTAACAGCTCTCATCAGCCAGGCTAGCTTGAATCCAGTGGCAAAGTGTGCAAGGGACTCACGTCTGGGCATACCCTGCCAACTTAAGGCAAACAATTTAAACACCCAGAACTGGCCCACAAGATCCTGTATCACACCTCTCAATCATCCCTTCCATTGTTTTTTTATAGGCCATCCCTCAGCCCTATATCGCCTAATCATCCCATAGATCAGGAAGGGCCCCAGCCTTTGCGGTGGACTTCCGACCTCATTTCATCCATTTATCCCCTTGAGGGACCTTAATGATATAGTCTGGGTGGGGTATGGTTGAAGATATTGACCTCCCTGTTGAGTGCCTCGTGACTAAGATTAATCTTGGGGTAATAATAGGCCAGAGTTCTGGACACAGGGGCCAAAGCATTACGGGGATTGGCAGTTCAGGGAAGGTCCCCATTTCCCCCTTTTTCAATCAGATTGGGGTTAGGGGGATGATTTAAACATCGTTTCCTGGAATTAGGCAGGTTTAGCTCGAAAATTCTTGGACGAGGAGTGGACCCAATTTATCAAGCACTTCCACATAATATGTATTAAGGAAAAGTGGGAGTCAGTTAATATTTTTTTTCTAGAGGGCCATAAAAATCTTTTCTGCCCAGCAGAAAGTTCTAGATCTGGGAGAGCAAGGGGGGTGGGCTTAATCATGTTTATAGATCTTCGGATCCATGGCCTTATGAAGCCCATGATGGGGGATTTTAAAGTTGCACAAGGGCTCACATCAATGGGCAAATTGTATCGATTCGTTCTAATCAATTTTTTATAATGCAAGACAACAGCCACAGGGTTGGAAAGCCTTGTTTAGTTAAGCAGAGGCCTTGAGCAAATTCAGGGGAAAGCCTTGTCGCAGACCCAATTAATCCTAGCTGGAGATTTCAATTGTCACTTATGCTCTAATTTAGCGGTGACTCATTGAGATTGGTCCACTTGCACAATTAGTGAGGGATTGCATATGGAAAATACCCCAGAAAGACAGGATCTGAATGCCCTCCTAAACACTCATAGTCTAACACACGCTTTGGACCTGCTTGCCACCGCCCTTGACTCACCGGTGAAATCCAAATTATAAAGGCAGAGGTTGCTCAACATTTATTGATTTTTTTATGTCTGTTACACTGAGGAGGTTTATATCCCTTTTTAATACACATCACAACCCATTTAGTGACAACAATCCTGTGATCATGTCACTTGTAGCCCCTTGCAATCAGCCAGTACCACGAAGAATAACCAGGGGAATGATCTTTGCTACTGATCAAGGAAGGCGGTTAAGGTAGTCACATGTCAATGCTATTGCTTTTAATAAATCTTTGTGTATTACAAGCAAGCAGGAGATGCTGACCTGTTTGGACCCGCAAGCTCATGGGGAAGAAACTATTCAGGCATTTATCACAATCACACAAGTAGTTGATGGTTTGTTAACAGTCCCGGCATCTTCTTATCGTGTGGACGTCCCAAGATGGTTTGATGGGGAGTGCTCCCGGGCCCTTAGAGATCTCAAGAAGGCCCTAAAACAGTTCCCGAGAGATAGATGATGGGTGGTGGCCTGCCGTCGCAAATACAAGCAGGTCGTCAAGGGGCGGAGGAGCTTACTGCAAAAAAGTGCTTGGGATGATCTAGCAGAGGCATGTAAGCAAAAGGACTGTACCCACTTTTGGAGGGTTGTTAATAACCCGTTTCATATATATACATATTTATATTCACTGAAAAAATAAAGGTTACAGGGACATTATAGTTAGACTGACATTTCACTTGTACAAAACCAGAGAAGTTGAGCAGTTAGAGCTAACTATAACTCGCACCCCCGCAATGCACTGCTTATGACCTCACATATTACATCACTCATGACATGGTCAAAGACATCACTGATGACATCACTGAAGACATCATCCTGTGACTGTGAGTGTTTCTAAAACGTTTATGAGTGTTAAACATACATACACCATGGTGTATTGATGAATCAGTGGGTGCATTGGTGCCTGTATGGATGAGTTAGTGGGTGCGTCACTGACTGCATAAGTGAGTGATTATACGTGTCTCAGTGAGTGTATGGGTGAGTGACTAATTTGTGTGAATGTCTGCATCAGTCTGTCAGTTAGTGTGTTACTGGCTATACTGGTTGGTGACTAGGTACATGAGTGGCTGTATGGGTTATTGATTGGTTGTCTTAGTACCTGTATGGGGTTATGAGTGTCTGTGTGGGTGGGTGAAGGGGTGTTTGACTGCCTACATGGATGAGTGAGTGGTTGAGTCTGTGGCTGTATGGGTCCATGAGTGCATCTGTGAGGGGCTATATGGGTGAGTGAACTGCGCGTGTGGCTGTGTCAGTGAGCGAATGGATGTGTCAGTGGTATATGAGTGAGTAACTGCTTATGTGAAAGGCAGTATAGGTGTGTGTTGGAGTTTCTAAGTGACTGTATGTTTGAGTGAGTGATTGTGAGAGTGGCTGTATGGATGAGTGTGTGCGTGTGTCAGTGACTGTATAGGTGAGTAAGTATGTGTTAGTATCTGTATCAATAAGTGAGTTGGTGTGTGTTTAACTGTATAGGTGAGTAAGTGGCTGTGTGATTGAGTGTATGGGTGAGTGAGAAGGTGTGTGAGTAACTCTATGGGTGACTGAGAGTGTGTAAGTGGCTGTATGAGTAGATATATCAGTGGCTTTATTAGTGAGTGACTTGTTGTATGAGTGGCTGTATGGGTGACTGAGTGGATGTGTGTGTAGACCTATGAATCAGTCAGCGGGTATGTAAGTACTGGTATAGGTGTGTCAATGGTTTCGAGAATGGTAGTGTGAAAGTTGGAGTGGGTGTATGAAAGGTTACATGGGGTTGTGAGTGGGTGCATCAGAAATTATGTGGATGATGTCATCAGTGATGTCATTTGAGAAGTCATTAGTGATGTCAGCAGTGATTTCACTGACCATGTCATGAGTGATGTAATGTGTGAGGTCATAAGCAGTGCAATGCGGGGGCGCGAGTTATAGTTAGCTCAGCCAACTATAACTGCTGAATTTCTCTGGTTGCGTACGAGTGAAATGTTAGTCTAACCATAACGTTCCTGTGACCTCTGTTATTTTCAGTGAATTTCTAAGGTTTTTAAAATTCTTTTTTCTTAACTATAACGTCCCTGAAACCTTTGGTTTTTCAGTGAATTTCTAAGGTTTTTCAAATTCTATTCTCCAACTATAACGTCCATGCAACCTAAGATTTTTTGATTGAAGTTTTAAGGTATTTAAATTGTAATTTCTATCTAAAATGGCTCTATAAGGGGTATTTTTATAAGATTTTCTTGTACATTAATAAGCAGTATTTTTTTTCTTGAATTTTGTTATATTCCCGATGACATCAACAGAGTGTTTCTAAGTAACCTGAAACTCTGTATCCGGTCCTATGGATAGCAACCATATCCACACAAGCAATGCAACAGCTCTAGTCGGAGCCACCCTAGTAAACAAAGTATTGTGAAGTTTTTTTCCAAAGGGTTTTTCTTTCTTTCGTTTTTGGGGATCTTTGAGACGATGTCCCGACCCCTGCAGACACGTCGCAAAAACAGAAAATAAAATAAATAAAGAGCACAATCCGAACACACAAATCAGGGTTGTAAGTGCTGTTTAAATACATTTGCAATTGTTACATTTTGGGTAATCTAATGTACTCCCTAAAGTCCTCTATCCAGACATTTTTAATTAAACTCACTTTTCTCATGCTCATTCCTGAGGAAAATTTCCTTAAAGGAAAACTAGTTTCTCTTCAAGTTTGTAACAGTAGTCAATGAAGCTCTTCTTCTTGTGTGGGTGAGTGAGACATTTGTTGTTGAGAAAGAAAATATTTTGGTTAGCATTTAGGTTCCTTGGAGCTGGTAAAAGGGAATACATGTGCCATAACTCAATATAAAATGTAATAACTATCTTGCATGATAGATCCATAATTAGTTGCATGGGAGACCTCAACCCATCATTCTAATGTCTGATTGGATGTGATTTTGGACCACAGCATCATTGTGAACTAGCTAAGTGGACAGTAGAATATTTGTGCGGGATATTGATGAAGGAATAAACCTTAAGAAAAAAACAGAAAAAAGATAAATAAATAAAATCATTCAAGAACCTTCTTCCCACTCCACCCTCACCAAAGGCTAAATGAGGCAGTGAAGGTCACATAATAACCTCCTACATACTTACTCTGCCCAAGCACCTGTCCAGGTATTATATAAAAATGATTATGTATAAAGAGCAGTAGATCTGGAGAGTAGACTTTTGAGATGGCTCTGTTTGTTACTATTGCACTGCCGTACTGTGAGAACATGTAAGAAGTAGATTAAGAGTGCTGTAATAATGAGTCTATTATTGTAAACAAACCACGTCACAGCTCCAACTGTGCCTACAGTGATGGATATTATTCGAAGTGAGTGAAATAACACCATTCCTTTTGACCTATTCCAAGTGATTCAAGATTTAAACATGTAGCATAGGAGATCTCATCTTACCTCTTAGGTGATCATCACAGACTCCCATATGTTCTTAAAAAAGTTTCTAGGCCTGACAGATTCTGGAAGATTATGTTTTTCCCTCACTAAGGGGCAATGAGAAGGACATCTAACATGGGTTTCAATTGGAATTCCATAGAGCATATTATCAAGCCCATTATCGCCGTTTTAGCGGCAGTTTTCTGCCGCTAAAGCGGCGATAATTTTATCGCCTGGCTTGATAATATGCCCCTAAGTTACTCTAAATCTGGATGCACCTGCAAAGGAGCAAAGGAGAAGGGGGTGTTAATATTCTTTGGTTTATACTTTTAGAGTGGAAATTCATTTGTTTAAATATGGTGCAATCATACCATCTGATCTTCTGGATGTTTTCATGTGGGCTAGGATTTGTTCCAGACATTTGTCATGGGTGTTTCAGAATTTGCATTGGCACTATACGAGCCCACTCTATTTGAAAGTCCTTCCCTCAAGTAGGATTTCAGAGGTCGCCTAAACCCTTATGCTTTCCAATACGCCAAAGATTGAAGGGTTCCCCCTACAGTTGCAATCCCCCAGGTCTTTACTTCCCTCTCAAGGATGCTCCTCTTTGCACATATTTGGTCAGATTGTTTCTGTAGTTTGCATTTGTCATTTTCGAAATTGCTTATTCTTGATTTTGTTTCTGTTATTCAACTTCTGAGGTCTGACGACCTTCCTTATGATTAAGACCTCTGAGTGCATAAGAGAGGTATTGGTCTTTGTTCCCTGTGCTAGGGCTGAAGAGCTTAAATTTTTGCAATATCACACCTAATGGCATGTTGATATTTATGATTTATAAGGGAAAAAACAATCTCACTGTCGAAAATGAATATTGATACTGTTTATGACAAATACAAAACTGTTGTAAAATGGGAATACTCCCTGGCATGTATTTAGTACGTCTCGTAGTGATATATTTTTATTACAAAAACCTTTCTTTTATTTCCATTTCTGGCGACTTACATTTGGAAAATCATTATTCACCCTCAGTGTGTCATTTAAGATATTTGCAGCCAAATGTATTAACTTCTCACTAAGGATAACAATTCACTGTAACAGAAAGACTTGGTTGAATAAAATAGAAAGCCATTTATATAACAGGAAGTATTTCCATTTTTGATTACATTATATTACAATGCAGAACTAAAGTTATTGAAGTAAGCGTACTTTTCATTTGTTCAATTATTTTCACATTCCTCCACTTCAGAACAATCACAGAATGCACTAGATCATGGTTCCCAACCCACCCAATTACATAAATTGCATGTTTGTTAGTGCAATTTTACACCCACAATTGCTCCAACGTTTGAACCTACTGACTGGTAAAAAAAACATAATTAAAGCATTTATGACCTGATTTTCTTTTGCTTGGCAGGCATTCCAAATAGATGCTTGTCCAAAAGCGTACCAGCAGAGGTGCAGCCACTGTGACCCAAAAATGTTGGCGCAAAAGTGCATTGGCAGCGATGTAACTTATTTATTCAGTATATGTGAGCTCTTTCCCACTTTAGATTGGAAATTATTGTACTATTCATGACTCACTAATTTATTACCATAATAGCCTCTGTAAAGAGGACTTTCACTGATGAAGCAGTATATTGGTAATGAAAACAGACTCAGACTTTTAACTTCGCTTGTCCTTTATATGGGCACATTAGTACCCTGAAACACCAAGCAAGCTGGCTTGGCTGCATCCAGTAACTACAATATACCCCTTGTGCTATGGCACTGTCGTCAGGCTGTTGCTAACTTCTTAGTTTCCTGTACATTGCAGTAAATCTGAAAAAGTCAAGACAATTCATGCTTTCCTTGCATTTCCCATTCACACGAAATTAGGTGCAATCGAAGTCAAATCAGTTTCTAAAAACCCTTCATTAATTAACGTTTTCTTTTTTTGTGTGTTTTTTTTTTTTACTTGAATTGGGCATACATTTTTAAGAAAATGCAAAAATCCTGCGTTAGCTCGGGATTAGTTACGGGATATTAATTTAATGTTTTTATACCTAAGAGTTTAAAAACCCTGTTTGCAAGATCGAAATTTGATTTATATGTTTTTTGGGGGTTTCCTTTCCCTCGTGGCACATGGGTGCTTGATTTTAATTTGAGTGAACACGAAATTTGGCTGTTCATTATTTTATGATGGCACCGCGCATATTTTTAGAGCGATCTGAATCAATTTTTAATAACTCATGAAGTTAACAATTGTCTCTTCTGTCACTACCTGTTAGAGGCTGAGAATGAGCTTTGAATAATTCAATGTTTCAATTTAGGTATTTAACATTGCAGGAAAGGTCATTGTTTTTGACTCAAACATGTACGCTTGAAATTTAGCTGATAGGAGGCTGTCAGATTTTGTTTCATATTAATAAAATATGGATTTTAGCAAAGCAATAGCACGTCATTGGCAGAATCCTTAATGCACATCGTTGTCACCAGCCCTTGCAAGCACACCAGTCCAATTCTTCTTAATGGAGTATAGAATTCTGACTACATTCTTTTTCATAATTTAAATTGTCTTTAATTTTTAAGTCTGTCTACCAAGCAGAAGGCGGGCTGCCGTGTCCATTAGAATCTTCAAATACAGACATATGTTTTGGGCTCCCTCCCCGCTTAATGGGTGTGCAAAGCTACAAAGTGGGGGTGACTTTAAGAGTTTGCAAAGCTTAGTTTGCAAAGTTAATAAATAGCAGCTTCAGCTGCTCAATGTAGCAGTGGGAAAACGCTTCTTCTACTGAAGGTGGTTGAATGATACTGCTTGGTAGACATTCCCATCACACAGTGGCTTAGCAAGTGGGGGATCGTCCCAAGGCAGCACAAGTTTTGGGGGCTGCACCCCCTCTTACCTGCAGCCGTCGTGGGGTGGCAAACGCCCCGACCACCAGGGGCAGCAAAAGGTCTAACTATGGAGCTGCCATTACAGCACTCACCCCGGCAGATCACTTGCCCCACCACACACCTCCATCATCTACACTGATCACAAGCACATACCTACTTTCACCCTGCCTCAATAATTTCCTATAAACTACCCATGGCCATATCACTAGCACCAGCACTGCCCAGCAGCAAACATACTTGAATGGCACGATGTAGGCTACTGAAGTCTGGGCCAATTAAAATCTCACCTCTTCCTCTGGTACGTTCTCCAGAATAGTACAAGGTGCCTTTTACAGTGGCATAACATATCTGTAAGAATAAAACATACCTATAACACATATTTACATTTACCAAATATATACTTGAAAGTGGGTTTGTAGGGAAGCATACAAAAATATATAGAGGCATTTAGGCATATTGCTTACTGCCCATGGCATTAATCTCAGCTCTCTCCTTATTCATTGGTTTTTATGCATTTCGTCACATTTATTGTCCATTGGGTTATTGCAACTGTCATTCATGACATATGGACATTTTCATTTGCACAAACAGTGTAAGGCATATGGTCATTTTATTGGTGCAGCATTGAGATACATCCTCATAGGGAGAGGTGCAATACCTCCCTGTCCGTCTTCTTGTGCAACCTGTAGGAGAACAAACCAGAAAGAATGCCCCAGTTACTTTTTTAACCATACTGGTAATCTTTATTGCTCCAAGTCCTGGTCTTCCTTTATGTAGTCCTTATGCATTAGATACCTCTACCCTCTGGCATAACTAATTTCCTAGCTGAAGCTAAAAGGTTCCTTCAAGATGGCCCCTATTACCTAGTAGCCATCACAAAAGGGAGGTACTGGGAACATCACATCCTGTTCTTGTGTTTCTGGAGAAAAGACACAGTGCTGAAGAGATTTTTTGGTAGGTAACTGAAATTCTTTGTGTTTCCTTTTTCATTTTGGCTGCTTAGCAGCAACATTATAGTTATATATTGATGGCCCGTTATGCCCTGCTATAGCGAACAGGACTTATTGGCAGTCTCTCTCTTGAACTCGCGAAGTGGTCCTTTCTTCAAGAGGTACCAGAAAGATTAGTGTGCTCCTTCTTCCCCGCTTAGCGACATGGAGTTTTAGGCAGCTTTCATTCTGGCCCGACTTCTCAGGACACTCTTGTGAGGTTTTGTTTCCTTGGAAACCAACCATAAAACAAGTAGTTTCGGCTGGTTTCCTTCCTCATGATTTTGGCGTCCCGAGTGGTCGGAGCAATTCATTGTGCTGATTCCTGCTGCTGAAAGATTGCTATGGAGACTACTGAGGAGGAGATGGGCCCTCAGCTCAACTCTCATTGCAGTCTGTACCAGTAATGATTGACGCTGCAATAGAGGCATCTTTTAGGGTTTGAGAGGAGCAGTCCCCACCTAAAATCCCCAGGCAAGATACCATGATGAGAGAAAAAGAAGGGGTTGATATGTTTAGGAGCCTGACCTAGCTTATCTCCTGGGACACCTGAGAGAAAACCTAAGTCTACCTACGGCAGATCCGTCAGCTGATGAGGACGATTTCTTTAGCCAATTATCGGAAGATAGAACTGAAGACTGTGCCCTTGCATAATGCTGTTTGATGGGTCTTGTCTCATGAGTAGAAGGAAGTAGACAAGTCACCTTAGTTTTCCTATGTTCCTTTCACATCGTTATCCAGTGGATATATTTGTAGTAGAGGTGGACAATCTGATTATGGGCATGTCCACTCAGGGTAATGTGGTGTCAGAGGATGCTTCCCCAATGGACTCAGTAGATAAGAAAGAAGATGGGGCAGTGAAGCATTGTTATGCAGCAGCTATCTTTTCCATTTGTACCAACACTTACACCACATATACTGTTCAGTCCCGCCTTAAGGACTTTCATACGTTAACAGATCGGATGTCAGAGGGAGTGGATTGTTCAACTCTTTCATCTCTCATGGAATAGCAACTCCATTTTCTTTCTGATTTGTCATTTGACAATTTATGGGCATCAGCAGCTACTTCTGAAGCCGCAATAGGTGCCTGCCGGCATCTAAGGATGCGTAACTGGAAGGCGGATGCTACTCAAAAGGGTGCTCTGATGAAGCTAGCCTTCAAAGGATCCAAATTCTTCAGCCAGCAGCTAGAAGAAATGATTAAGAAGTTGGAGGAAAATAAGAAATTGTTGGCTCCAGTTTATTCTTCTTCTTAAGGCAGAGGTTTTATCTATAAGAGGACTTTCTCTCCAGTCCCTGCAACGGGTTCTTCCCAGCCCTTCTAAGGTAGGGGTCATGGCCAGGGCACCCTGAATCTTGAAAAATCCTGCTTCCAACCTTCCTCCAATGTAAACAACCCTCAGCCTCCCCACGACATGACTAACTGGAGTCCACCCCAGTGGGTAAGGGGGGGGACTCCTTCTGGGATTCCAAATCCAATGGCAGCAGGACTTCTCAGATGCTTGGACAATTCTAGTTTTCTCTGAGGGGTATGGTATGGAGTTTTCAGAGACCCCAGGACAGTCTTTCTGTATCACTCCCATTCCAAGAGATCCAGTTTACCATCAGGCTCATTTGAATGGCATTTAACAACTTCTTGACAAGCAGACGATTATTCCTGTCCCTCAGCTGGAGCAGAGACACAGATTTTATTCCATTCTATTCCTGGTGCAGAAGGTGTCAGGAGACTTTTGCCCAGTATTGGATTTAAAAGCTTTGAACTGTTTCCTGGTTCCCTGAACATTTACGATGGTCACACCTCAAAGTATCTTTCCTCTGTTGTCAAAGGGGCAGTTCCTGGCATCTTTGGCGATGTTGGACGCATATGTGCATTTTCAGATTTTTCTTCCTCATCAGCAGTTTCTGAGGTTTTCCGTAAACAACCTGCATTTTCAGTTTCAGTTCCTTCCATTTAGCCTTGCTTCGGCGCCCAGAGGTTGCACAAAACGTCTGCCTCCATTGGTTTGTATTTTGCATTTTCAAGGTATTTTGGTATTTTCTTACTTTGACGACTGGTTAATTGCTTCTTCTCCTCTCTCTAATGCTTTCCATGATGTTGAGGAGGTTTGTGCCCTATTGATCAAACATGGCTTTCTACTCAGCTACACTAAATCACACCTACAACCTTCCCTGTGTCTTTAGTTTATCAAAGCCCTGTTCAGGATGGACTTAGGAGAAGTCTTTTTGGCTCCTACTTAGGGATTCAGACTTATGTTGCAATGTTCAGCCCTTTTGGCACTCCCAATGGCTCCAGCAGGAGTGTGGCTGAAGATTCAGGAGGTGAGGGCTTCAACTCTGGCTCTGGTCCCTTGGAGCCGCCTACACCTTTTCCCATTGTTCATCACAGGTTTCTCAGGACTTTGCTCATGAGTTCCTCTCACTTCCCACATTAGTTAGGATATGCAGTGATGGTTGAACCCAGTCAATCTCAACAGGGGTCATCCACTGAATAAACCTCCTGTGGTCATTTTGACCGATGTCAGAGGTTTGGGGTGGCCTCCTGTCATGGGAGATCTCATCGTTGAGGGGGTTTGGAGCATGGGGGTGTCCCTTCATTCCTCCAACTGGAAAGAGCTGGCTGCACTGCAAGTGGCCCTGTTTCATTTTCTCCCATTGATCAAAGGTCGGGGGGTGTGTCCACACGGACAACCAAGTGACAAGATCTTACTTATGTCATCAAGGGGGGGTGGTGATTCGCCTCCCTCTTTTTCCTTTCCTGGGAGATTGGACTGTGGTCGGAGCAGAATATTCTTTATCTGATGGTAGTTTATCTTCTGGGGAAGGAGAATGGGCATACTGACCAACTCAGTCAGCAGTTTCCCTCTTCAATCACTCTGTGCCTCTCTGCCTTGGTGCTTTGGTAAATATCACAAAGGTTCAGGGTCCAATGGCTGGACCTGTTCGCAGCAGAGAGCAATGCCCCGCTTCCTCACTTCTGCTCCTTGGTTCCCTCTCCAAGAGTTTGGGTAACGCATCCTCTGTCGATCCCCTTGCAAGAGGGTCTTCTGTATTGATTCCCTCCCATTCCCTTGATTCCAGTGTATTACAGATGGTGATGGCCAATCACGCTCAAGTTCTTCTTTTAGTTCCAGGGTGGTCCAGAAGGCTATGGTCCCCTCTTCTTTTTCAAGTGTCTGTGTGTCCCCTTGGGTTTTTCATCTACCTCCTTCTCCCTTGAGTGAGCCGATCCTGTCACTAGACTCTCTACAGCACCTTAATCTGAGGGTTTGGCTGCTCAACTGGGGACTCTGTTGGCACTGGGATGTTCAGATGCAGTGGCAAAATCTGTACTTTTACCTCGTAAGCCCTCTACTCGCAAGTCTTATGATCGCCACTGGGATCGCATTACTAAGTGATGTCAAGCTAGGGGATTTGATCCAGCTGCTTGTGCTTCAATGAAAATGTTTGCATTTTTACAGGATGATTTTGCTTTTGGTTTGACGGTTTCTACCATAAGAAACCTGTGGGCTGCGAATTTGTGCTTACTGAGGGGGTGATCTTTCTGATGTTGCCCTTTTGACATATCATTTCCTTCCAAGTTTCTTTCTTCAGAGACCAGTTTTCCATTCTCCTGTTCCCCAGTTGCAGTTGGGTAGAAAATTCTTCTCCTCTTTTGGGGATCAAAAGCAGAAGCTTGTCCTACTGTTGTATTCTCTTTCTGGTAAAGTGTATGCTGTAATAAACCCAGTTTGTTTTGCAACTATGTGGTGCTTTGTTTTTTTAGTTATGGCTGTCAATAATCAATAAGTAGTTTAGGTATTGCCTCAAGCGTAAGGACTGTATCCAGGAAGATGTACAAGGATGTAAGGCCCCGATCATTAGGGTGTATCAGGTTTCAGGTTCTGTTGCTCTTCCTCAGATTCATTGCAGTCTATTAGAGGGGTTTCAACCTCTTCAGTTGCCTTTAGGGAAGCCTCCTTGAGGGATGTGTGTGCTGCTGCTACTTGGAAGTCACATCACACCTTTATTTCCAACCATCATTTGCAGTTGGGTAGAAAATTCTCCTCCTCTTTTGGAGATCAAAAGCAGAAGCTTGTCCTACTGTTGTATTCTCTTTTTCGTAAAGTGTATGCTGTAATAAACCCAGTTTGTTTTGCAACTCTGTGGTGCTTTCTTTTTTATGTAATGGCTGTCAATACTTCTCCTCTTTTGGGGATCAAAAGCAGAAGCTTGTCCTACTGTTGTATTCTCTTTCTGGTAAAGTGTATGCTGTAATAAACCCAGTTTGTTTTGCAACTATGTGGTGCTTTGTTTTTTTAGTTATGGCTGTCAATACTCAATAAGTAGTTTAGGTATTGCCTCAAGTGTAAGGACTGCATCCAGGAAGATGGACAAGGATGTAAGGCCCCAGTTACTTAATGGTAATCCTCATTACTTTGAGTCTTGTTCTTCCTTGAAGCAGTCCAGAGTCCCGCATCCTCTCCTTCCAGGGTGTGAAGGTTTATTATTTCCAGTTTGTCTGTGTTTTCCATGTTTTCTTGCGTGGTATGTTGCAGGATTTGACATTTTCTGTTCCCACCTTTTGTGATGGCTCCTGGGTAATGGGGGCCATCTTGAAGGAACTTTTTAGCTTCAGTTAGGGAATTGATTCTGCCAGAGGGGAGAGGTATCTCAAGCGCAAGGAGTGCATCAAGGAAGACCAGGACTTGGAATAATAAAGATTACGGTAAATAACCAGAGATTTCTTTTTGGTTTGCTCTCATACAGTTTACATGCAGCCTCCTGTCAATGCTAACCCTTTTGCTCTACCTGGTTCCTCTGTCCTCTACAATTGCTCCTTCTTTGGGGGTGCTGCATTCATAATCCCCACCCACTGCACTGTCTCTCAGCAACTTTCTTCCATGATCCCCAACCTGTGTTACACTTGGACCCGGCCACTTTTACCCTCCCCTTGAATTGATGGCTGCGGCTGCTAAGTAACTGTCATTGTCCAGCTCCATGTGCGATTTTGTCAGTCCAGCAGCAAAGGCTAAGGGGGGAGGGTCTGGCATACAGCAAGGCTAAAGCAGCAGTATCCGTCAGTCAAGGACTAGACCTTGTACCAAGTGCAAAATGCAAAATTTACCAGGGTGACAAAGACACTTGAAGGGCCTATTAGCACACAGTTCCACCCAGAACCATATCCCGCTACCCTCAGTCACTGGCACTGGACAACACACACAGATAGGACCAGCAATACCCCAATTTTTAGGGAAGTGGGATACATTGGTTAAGCTTTAGAATATGTACATGTGCTCACATGTCAACTGTCTATGTGTGGCTATTTGGTTGTGTGCCTTTTTGGGAGGTTGGTGATGAGTTGGGAAGAAGCAGAATTCCTCTCCTGACATACTGGGTGGCCAACTATGACTTATTGATAACTGTGGCATATAGTATCCCTCTTCAGTGCATGGTGGTCCACAACTGGCAAGGTGATGCAGCTCTGTTACATATTTGTGGCACACCTCTTATCTAATGATTGCTCCGGCATACTGTTGTCCTCCTCAACATATTGGTGGACCTCACCTATTGAAGCCATCGCTCACAGTACAGTGCACGCTCCAATAACAAAGGTGACCATATTACAGTAACATAGTGGTGGGAACTCTTACAAATTGTGGACCCTGGCATATTTATACACACCATATTTAAAATGGTACTAAGCTACAACACTGTGGCAAAATAATTCTACATCCAAAACACTAAAAATGTAAGTCTCAATGGATTTCGTTCACAAGTTGAAACTTCAGAACACAACTACATAGCCATGCGCCCATATCCCATCCCACAGAGTGCCACTAATTAATTCAAGTTGGAATAGTGCAAGACTGCTTTTTGATGTCGCATAATTGAGTGGGGTAAAAGCACCATCACCTAACCACTCCTCTCTGACATGCCAATGGCATTGGTCCCTTCCCTTGGCAGTATCTGTAGGGCCCTCAAGACCCTTAGGCATGTGTGTGGGCCACTATCCCCGAACAAAAAATCCTAAATGGGTGACCATGTTTCACTAAACTTCGGCTCTATTCCTGCTCTGTCATGTAAGATGTTTTCCATCCCCAACATTTTCCAGACTCTGTGGTACAAGCCTTATTATGTATGTACCTGCTTCCATTTAGCTAACAGCATTGGCTTTGCTGTTTGAAGTAATAACACAATATACACTAAAGAGCATATTTATGAGAACATATTTCTCCTCATTACGCCTCTCTTGGGAAGACCTATCTTTTTGACACATTCCCAGGTTTACCAGTTCTGGTAAAGTCTGGGAATGCATCAAAAACCATGGGAGTTTCTCTCCCAAGCAACGCCTATGCAATGCTTTCCTAGTGTAGAGTACGGCAACGCAGCGATTTGTGCTGCATAGCTTTATTCAAGATTTATGAAGCCACACAGGGCCAAGCACAGTGACCTTGAATGGCTTCATAAATCACATTTTTCAGTTGTGTCATGCATGTACTACATTGCGTGGTGCAAGCGCAAAGCAACTGGGGTCATAAATATGGCCTTAATTATTTAGACCATGCAAAGCCAAATACATTGTTTTTCGAAATGCTTGCTTTTGTTTCCATGAGTACTGGTGTAGATGGGGCCAGTGATGTTAAGGAAGATTTGCATGTGTAACACCATTTTTACAGTTCTGCAAACAAAGCTAAATATTGATATCTTCTAAAACACTGTCAGCATTTCATCTCTTTATGTTTATACCCAATCAGTCTCTTGGTACTCAGTTAATTAAGGGTGTTCTGACAAACTATCATGGAAATAACACAGTGAGACACAAATGTGGTGTCCTAAATATCAAACACAAGGAAATGATGGACAGAGCACTGAAACTTTTCAGACACTCACCCCCAGTCACAGATCTGGGTTGAATCCATCATTGTTCTTTAGCTGACTTCGCCACCCCAGATTAGACACAGCTATATGCAAATCAGTCTTGACCCTGTGCCTCACGGGAACAGTCCAGCCCGAAGTGCCAGGTCATGTCTTCCCTGGACCGGAAACAAGCATCCTGGAACAGGTTTCAGGCTAACAGCCCTCATCAGCCAGGCTAGCATGAATCCAGTGCAAAGTGAGCAAGGGACCCACGTCTGGGCATACCCTGCCAACTTAGAGCGAACAAAGAAAACACAAGGAGATGATGGACGGAGCACTGAAAATTTTTAGACACTCACTCCCAGTCACAGATCTGGGTTGAATCCATCATCGTTCTTTAGCTCACTTCACCACCACAGTTCATGCACAGCTATATGCAAATCAGTCTTGACCCTGTGCCTCATGGGAACAATCCAGCCGGAACTGCCAGGTCTTCCCTGGACCGGTGATGGAGCAAGGACTCGTATAAAAGAGACTTGCTCGGATGCAATATTCTCAGATAACTCGTAATACCGTAATAATTGTGTTTTTTGTGTTTATAAATACTAATAATGCATCACAATTTCGTACATTTAGGCTTAGGGGAAGCTTGCTTATGTGTCGTACTAACAAGTAACCCATGTGCAACTAAAATGGCTGCTAATGCAAAATTCTGTACTGCGCATGCGTCAACTACATCTACGTAGTAATGACGAGTTCTTGCTTGGAGGGAAATCTTTGCAGCTGCACAATCGCTTTCAAGATGGCCATTTGCAACTTACGTGTTAATGCTCATGCTTTTGCTGAAACTAAACTATGCAAATGTAATAAAATGCTAATGCGTAAGATTTATATAAGTAAAGGGGGTAAGAGTAGAGATAGGTGGAATACAGTGAAATCATTTTATTTTGAATTTAATATTTCTCTATCTGACTTCTGTATTAGTTTGTATTTTGGGCCACAAAGGATGACCGATGTTCATACCCCACATGGTTTCCGCACAGGCGCACTTGTAACCCGCCAGGAACCATGACGAATGTATTTGAAACTCATCCAAGGCCATGACCTCTACATGTCCTGGGAACAAAGTTGTCTTCCTGACTAATGAATGAAGAAAATATTAAAATGTATAACTTTGATCGATAAAAATGTGAACTTATATGGGAAACAAAGCATGGGAAAGTAAATTAAGGGGCGGGAACACGGAACAATAAGCTAAAAGAAAAGTATTAAAACCTAGCATGGTGTGATGGTCATCTCCCCTTTTCCTGTCCAATCAGAGTTAGGAGTTTCACAAATTTAAAACATTTAGGGGTGGTACATGCCATTAGAAGGGAATAATTGAGGTAGTTAGTTAGTTAGTTAGTTAACTCACCGCAGCGGGACCAGAATGCTGAGAGACCGAGATGCTGTCTCAGAATTGAATAAATGCAGAAGAAAAACCATTTCCAGACCTAGAATTTTGAGCCAATTAATTAGAACAACATCGCAGAAGAACCAAGGAGGCACATAATAGAAGAAGATTGCGGAAGAATCAAGGATGAAGATAGTGTCAGAGAGGGCTGCAACACAGGGGTCGTATCTAGAAGAGGTCATCTATCCTGTCCCTGAATCCTCTCCTGAGCCATTGACACCTGATCTGTCCCAGGGGACCCATTCCAGCTCCTTGGTCAAGGGGTTGGTTTCCACACCATTCTAGGTAACTATAATTCAGTGTAGTACGTCATTGTACAGCTCTCTCTGTTTCCTCCCTACTCAGGTACTGTCCTCGTAATAACTTTGCTTAATGATTTTTCTGTTTTAAATTGTATTCCCTTCCTTGGAGAAACGGTGTTCCAATTGTATTTTTGGTTCTTGGCTCACATGAATTTAACTAGATAAACATTTAAAACTCTCCTGAGTCTGGTAATTAAAAGGTTTTATTCTATGTCAATTTTTACCTACAAAGTTCACTAAAAGGTCCATTGACCAGAGGAAAGTACATTTGGTCAGATAGGTTTGGTAAGAAATGATTAGATAGATTCATCTTACAGGTATTAGTACAACAAATTTACCCCAGCGTTATCTTCTAGCCTATGTGAATGTGTGTATGTGTTTATGGGCCCAGGTCAGTATATGGTACTTGAGTACCTGAGGTTAGTAACCCGCTGGATCAGTTTTTGAGGTAGCAGAGCTATGGTTTATTTTATTAACTAGTTAGGTGAAAAGTTTGAATTTGAATTATTGATTATGTATTAACAAACCTGTTTGTATTTTGTTTTATGTAGTCTGGAAATTCCCAGGAATATTAAATAACGGGTGGTGAATGGAAACCACACTGCAGTGAGGTTACTCGTTTGTTAAAGTAAGCGCTGAAAGGCTATGTAAGGCTGGCAGTGCTGATTTGGGGATTAATTTGTATAAAAGTGTGAGTGATTGATAGCAAAGAGTTCGCTAGAGAAACTTTGGTCTTATATCTCCTAGAAAGGGTAATACTGAAGGAGTAGAAGGTTCGCTGGCGCTTGAGTGAAGAGTAAGCAGAAGAGTTTTACTCGTAGTGTGTGAAGAGTAAGCGGAAAGGTTTTACTCGCAGTAAATGTAAATCGATTTTCTGATTTTAGTGGAACAAAACAGAGTAGCGAAAGTTTCTATGTTGTCATTTAATGAATCTGTATTAAAATTGTAAGAAAATTGTTATTCCTGTTACCTTGTAAAAGAGGGGTCAGCAGCGGATGCTGCACTGACGTCACAGAAAAGCCGCGCTAGTATTGGCTAAACACATAGCGTGAAAAATAATTTAATTGGTCGAAAGAATAGAAGCCGCCCTGGTATTGGTCAATTATTAGAATAAAAGTGAACATTTAATTGGTTAATAAAATAGAAGCTACAATAATAATCGATAGTGTGCTTTGCATGTGGAGACACGATTCAACATTAATTGGGAATCGCTCAGACAGAAGGTATTTGGGATTTGCCAGAGAACAATATATAAAAGGATTGACACCTACAATGTATGGAGAAAAAAGAAAGATGACATTTATGCAGGGAATTAAAAATAATTTTAGAAAGGATAAACCCGTTTGGAGCAAGATGGCGGGCTGACTCGCCACGGAGCAGCAGTAGCAGAGATCGCTGCTTTCGTTCGCGAGTCTTTTACAGCACAGGAAACTATGGATATGTAACGGTTCAAATACTCGTTAAACTCCTGCATAAGACGAGTGATTTTTGCCGCTGGGAATAAAGAAGTAACAGAATGGAGTAATAGAAAACAGATGAATCGGCTTCTGAAAACTCTTCGGCGGCTGCTGTGGGCGGCGCAATCTTCTTTACCGGCGTTCAGGCGGCTGGAGTCTCGTTTGCCTGCTGGCTTTGGATTTTTGTTCTCCGTAGCTTCAGCGTGCCCTGCTCATATTCGTGGACCCTCTGGGGGAGGCAGATACTTGAATCCGGTCGCTATGGCTCCTAAAATACACGCTCGGGGGGGCCGCGCTGGAAAGAGCTTTCAAACTCAAGCACCCGTCCCTACGACTTGCTCTCGGGCTTCCGCTGCCTCAATCAACGTGAATGGGGACAATGCTGGAGGCAGTCAAAGACCGTTTCTTCCGGACCGGCATCTATCCAGTACGGGTAAGCCCTTGATCCGCCCTCCCTTGTTGGCTCCCATAAATACAAATGCTACCCGGGGGAAAAATGAGGAGGGTTCCTGTCTGCATAGCAATGGCCACGATGTGGACTCAGGGGGGGTACCGATGTCTGGATTTGGCCCCAGAGAGCATACTATGTCTGCAGGAACTACCTCGGTTGCTATTCTGACTGATGCTTGTTCTTTAGCTATATGTGGCAATACTGGGGAGGCCTCTGTAGCAGCTCCCTCAAGTGTACAGGGGGGATCCCCCGCGGACAGAGCTGGGCTGGAACATGCTGAATATGCTACTAGCGAGCTATCTAGTCCGCCCCGTTTGGAGACTCCTCGACCTGGGTCTGGTGTTATTGACATACTTGATGGTGGTGCCTTGGTCGAACCTGTTGCTTCTGGCTCCGCTCCATTAAACATTCTCAACCAGGGCTATCGGGCTCTATCAGTACCGGCCAGTGAGATACCTGATGGTGGGGTAATTGATGTTGATCTCGGTGTTGCTTCTGGGTTGGAAAACACAGGCCCAAGTTGTAATAATGAAGGGGGCGACGCCCTGGAATCTTTGGAAAATTCCCCAGCAGACCTTGCTAAGGAAAGCATATTTAAAACAAAAGGGAAATCCAAGGCTAAAAATAGGCCAAAGAAGGGTAAATCCCCAGCCCTATCTAAATCTGCTACAAATGCCTCTTATGGACGGTCTATCACAGATAAAAGCCCACTCAGCAAATGGATCCAGGCCAGTGGGAGAGTCAAGAAAATGGCTTTGCGTCTTTCTGGTAACATTTCAACATTGGGAGATCAGACAAAAGAAATCTCTCCAATCCAACTTCAAATACAAACTGATACAGCGATACCACTTTCTCCCATTGACGCCCCCTCCAAGTCTCTACCAGTTGTTCTTAATCCACCTACCGGGTCGGACTCTATGACTCCAGCTCTAGTCGAGGAGCAAATGTCTTTAAGTACTCCCTCAGTTGTTGAGTTTGACTGCTCTGAGAAACAATCTCTCCCTCTTAATATCATTTTACAGACTCTCTCTGAACAACATAAGGAAACGCAACAACATCTTCTTCAGTTGAGGGAAGATAATACTAAGATTCAGAATTCTATGCAGGAACTAAATAATAAAATAGGAGGGGTAGTTCAAGATCTGGAGTCTTTACAGCAAAGGGTGTCAACGGTTGAGGCAACCTGTACATCTCATAAAAATGCGACGGACAGACAACAGGAACAAATTGGGTGGCTACAAAATAAGCTGGAGGATATGGAGAACAGGCAAAGGCGACTTAACCTAAGACTTTTTGGTATACCCGAGTGATCTGTAGGGGCTGATCCGAGGACTTATATTGTGACACTATTCCAGAAGGCTTTTCCCGATCTTTCTGACTGGGACTGGGACTCTCAGCTCCAAAGAGTTCATAGACTGCCATTATATGCAGCGAATAAGGGCAGTAAATTCCCTCGCCCTTTCTTGATTTATTTTGGTAATTTTTTGCTTAGGCAGGCAGTCTCATTCAAAGCCAGGCCAAATTCTCCTATCTTGGTAGATTCTATCTCTTTTTTTGTACGATCCGACCTAAGTAAAAATACTATGGACAGACGCTGGCGGTTGCGCCAGCTCATTGATCCATTTAAGTCTTTGGGAGGTCAGGCTTTTTTGCAGGAACCAGCCCGCCTAAAGGTGATTAATGGGGGGCGTACATATATATTTACCGACGATAAGGAGGCAGAACAGGTGCTCTCTAAATTAACAACTTAGAAGGTGGAGAGGGAAAGCTAATCTAAGTTGACAGGGGAAATAGAACAGAATAGAATAGGAAAGGGAATAGGAAAGGGAAAAGATCCTGTAGCTTTAACTACTATGTAGTGGTTACCCACTATTTACTCTATCTATTCACTTACTTGCTTATTTATGCTGAGGTGGAGGACTATTCTATATTTTGGCATGTTATACTGATGATTATTTCTATGGGGTGAGAGTTGAGGGGTGATAACTTAAGCCGATGGGGGGGAATTCGTTGTTCTAAGCATTATATAACTTGGATTCTACGGACTCTATAGAATTTTTGGATTGTTTGGAGCTTCTCGAGTTTATGAATAAATAAATTTGTTTTTTTTTTGCAGGTTGATCTCTTATGCTGCTTCTCTTTAGAGCTGCCCATCCAGCGGCAGCAGGGTATAAGAGGTTCTTCTCCTCTTGGGGATTGGGTGTGGGGGTTCAGTTTGAACCTCCTTTGGACGGTTCATGGGGCTCGGGGGGGTAGGTTGGGAGTGGGTAAAAATGTTCAAATGATCAGGATGAGAGAGACGATCTTCTTCTTTTTTAAATTTTTTTTTAAGCGATACATGGACTTTCAAAATAATGAGCAGGGAGCAGAAATATATACACTCAATGGATAGAATTAGATGTATGGCATGGAATGTTGCAGGTCTCAACAGCAAGAATAAAAGACGACTTGTTACAGAAGAATTAAATATGTATAAACCCCAGATGGTTCTACTTTCTGAGACACATATCACTTATACAGATCGTAAGCTTCTTCAGCAATTAGGATATGAAGTGGTGGCCTGTTCAGAATGTAATATGCCAACTAGAGGTGTCGCCATTCTAAGACAAAAGGTTCTAAATCTAGTAATAACTAAAACGAAGGTTGATAGAGCTGGGCGATGGGCCAGTGCTCAAATATTATGGTATGGTAACATTTATACTTTCTGTGTGTTTTACGGCTCAAACGTAGATGATCCTTCTATTATTGATTGGTTAAATATTGAATTGCTTGATAGCAGAGGAGAACTTTTTTTAATGGGTGACTTTAATTTGATCATGGACTACAATATTGATACTACCCGTCATCACTCATTTCAGAGGATGCGCCGATCTAGAGCGGCTATTATTGAACTTGGACGCATTCATAATATTAAAGATGCGTGGCGCTCATTATATCCCTTTTCCGCTGGTTTTACTTACTATTCGGCACTCTGTTCAAGAATCGACATGGCTTGGGTGTCGGATAATATATTAGCTAATAGCTCTATGGAGATTTGCCCGAGAGTTGCCTCGGATCACAATCCTATTATACTATCCTATAATATTCAACATAGTTGTCCAAAACCAAGATCATTTACATTTCCACGGCATTTGCTGTCTAATAAGGATTATGTTTCACAACTAAAAGCACATATATTGGAGTTTATAACGTTTAATATTAACTCAGCCACACTTAGTATAGTTTGGGATACGGTTAAAGCTAGTATACGGGGTTTCACACAACATTATGTTTTAATTCAAAACTCTAAATATAAACTTAGCCAGGATATCTTGGTTAAGGCTGTAAGACTATTGGAAAAACAACTCTCATTGGCTCTGATTCAGGGCTCAGCAAATTTAGCGGATATATGTCATAAATTAGCCAGCTCTAGGCTTAATATTAAAACCAGGCTTATGGAAAAAAATATGACAAGCTTACATAAGTACCATCTTTCTCAATATGAGAGTGGAGATAGGGTAGGCAAAATTCTCGCGTATAAGGTTGCCGACGATAAATCTAGAACCCTTGTTAAAGAAATTAAAGACCTAAATAATATAGTATATACTCAACCAGAACAGATCCTAGAGCAATTTTCTATATTTTACAGAGCACTATATACCCCAGAGGAGCATCCGGCTCAGAATCAGATTCAAGAATATTTAGACACTAACTTAGCAAAAGATCAACAGATTGAAGGATCCGAGCTGCTCTCTGATAATATTACCGAGTTGGAGATAAGTTCGGACATTAACGCGCTCCCTTTAGGTAAAGCTACTGGCGAGGATACTATCCCACTTGAAATTTATAAACTATGTTCAGAGGAACTTATACCTTTATTATCTAGTGTGATAAATAACATAGGAATTACCGGAAAAGCACCTGACTCTTGGAACACAACTAGGATTGTTTTCTTCTTAAAAAAAGGTAAACCAGGAGACCAATGTGGGTCATACCGACCCATATCACTGATCAATACAGATGCTAAAATCTTCGCTAAAGTGCTGGCTACGCGATTAGCTCCTTGTATACCTTATCTTGTGACCCCTCACCAACATGGTTTTGTTATGGGAAGAGACACTACTTCCCATATCAACACGGCTATTACGGCATTCGACGTGGCTGGGACTGGTCCCACCCCACTCGGTTTGATACTTTTGGACGCCGAAAAAGCTTTTGACCGAGTCGGGTGGGACTATCTCTGGTCTACACTGACTACTATGGGCTTTAACGGCCAATACTTTAAATGGGTACAGTCTTTATATGATTTACCCAAAGCTAAGCTTAGCTATGCTGGGTTAATCTCGCCTAGTTTTTTGCCAATCTTACGTGGAACACGACAAGGGTGCCCACTATCACCTTTACTATTCGCGCTGTCTCTGGAGCCTTTTTTAGTTGCCTTGCAAGGCCACCCCAGAATTAATCCTTTTGAACATGGACAGACATTGTTAAAAATTACGGCATACGCCGATGATATAGCGGTATATTCTACTAATGTTTCAGAAGCTATACTGGGTATCATGGAGGAGGCTAATAAATTTGGGTCTGTTTCCGGTTATAAACTTAACTCACACAAGACACAAGTTATTCTTAATTACCAGCCGCTCGTTCCGATTTTAGGTGCATGTCGAACAGCTACTTATCTTGGCGTTAAAATTTCTTCTAATACTAATGAAATAATTACTCTTAACTATGAGGACCTTCTTAAAGAAACAGCCTTAACATAAAAAAAATGGCATAAGGTTCCTCTTAGCATAATAGGCCGAATTAACTTAATTAAAATGGGCATATTACCTAAATTCTTATATCTATTTAGGTCTATACCACTTTCTGTTCCTAACTCTTATTTCAAACGATTAGATGGGATTCTTAGTAGTTATGTCTGGGGATACAAAAAGGCTCGAAGATCAATCAATCTGCTTCAACTGCCTTATAACCAAGGCGGCCTCAATTTTCCTGATTTTAGATTATACTTTTTTTCAGCTTTTTTTAGTCATCTTCGGAGTTTGTTTATTCGTAATAAGAATACATGTTTTTTTTATCATCTTTCGATGGGTGAGGATTCTAACATGCTTTTAGCAAAAATGAATGATCCCAACTACTTTAAACGAGTTAAAATCAAGACGGTCAAAGACAGTTTTAAAATTTGGCAATCAATCTTGACTAAATGCAACACGACATTTTACCACTCTCAATTATCGTTATGGGCGAATCCAGGTCTCCCAGGAATATTTCATGATGGGTCATTTAAAACTTGGGTAAATGCTGGAATAGAATCACTTGGAGATTTATATGGTAATGATGGTCTCTTGACCTTTGAGACACTTAGAATACTTTACAAACTACCTGAAAAGGCACGTTTCAAATATATACAGATCCATGACTATTTTATACGTAAAATGAAGATTCTTAATATCTCCGACTCGGATATTTGGACATGCTTCTATTCCAGCAAAGATAGATCACTTATCAGCTTTGGATATAGTGTTCTAATCTCATAAAAAGTAGATGATTGTGGGAAAATTGCGGCGAAATGGAGCACCTGATTAGGTCTTAATATTACTGCTAACCAGATCTCCTCTGCTTTCAGTCATATAAATCGTATAATTCACTCTTCTAGCTTGAGGCTACAGCACTATAAAACTATTTGTCAGTTATACTACACTCCCGAAAGACTTTCTAAGTGGTATAGCGATAGTACTGGTAATCAGCGGATTAGCTGTCCTAAATGTGATCTCTTAGCTGCAAGCTTGGAACACATGCTCTATACATGCCCTCGACTTACGGAATTCTGGTTTAATATAGAACAAGGGATGGCTCTGATTATGTCTAGATCAATAACACTCAACATAATCAATGTATTGTTAGGCTTTCAGATCTCCAACAATGTACAAGCAGATCCTCAATTGGATCTCTCTAACATTTTAATAAGTTGTGCTAGATTGACTCTAGCTCGAGCGTGGACCGCAAGCAATCCACCACATGTGATGGAATGGTGGACTCTCGTTAGAGAAATTTATACTATGAATCCTCCCTAGCTAAAATCAGAGGAGTTAATTCTCTCCAGAAGTTAGACAGAATCTGGGGGCCTATATTTATCTGATCCTCACCCTTTCTTTTTCTTTCCCCCCCCCCCCCTTTTTTTTTTTTTTTTTTCTTCTGTCCTGTATGCTGTACCTGCAATTGAGAATTATACAAACTTTGTGTTTCTGCGATTTAACTATAACATTTATATCTCTGCTGTTTAAGATATATTGATATGACAATGTATGAATTATTCTGTATTTTCAAATGAATTGCTGATTTGATCTCTTGTCCTGATTTCAATAAAAAAATAAAAAAATAAAAAAAGAAAGGATAAACCCGTTAAGACTAAAGAGGTAATTCTTATCCCTCCCCCGAAAACGCCCGCATCATGGAAAGAGGCTATCATACATGTGTATGGTTGGAAAATTGGATGGAATATACAAAAAGTGATGGAGATTTCCAGAACATGGTACATTTAATGGGAGTATTCTACATAATCTGAGATTAAGAATGAATGAATTAGAGCCCCGACTAAGATTAACATAATATGAAGCTTTAGAGAAATGGGAGACTGAAGCATTTGAGCGCGATAGATCCAGAAGTAGCAGAAGCTTTAGAGGGTTTTATCCTAGAATACCAAGCGAATCACGAGAGAATCGGATGAAACAATGAAGACATGCAATGGTGGCTGAGGGATTACATCCTGTACTAATGGCTGAGGAACAGTCAGGAGGCAAGTGCACAGAGAAGACCAAACAGGTAGCAGAGAATCGGAAGATGATTTTTTGGAGGACATTTTAATGAAAAAAAAAACACCTAACCAAGAAGGACTAAGTCGAACTACTCCCAGTGCTCCGGTTTTGGGAACACCATTAGTTCCCCAAGTTATACATGACCCAACGAACAGAAGGGTACTTCAGGAAAAAGAAAGGGAGGCAATAAACAAGAATAGAGAATAATTATTACAGAAAAAAACCCAATTGAGTACCCACCCTGAAGCACTGACTATACCAGTGACTATAGGTCCAGTGGTTCCATTATATGGAGATAAGACAATCACTCACAAACCACCAGTCATGTTCACACCTACAATTGAACCCAGAAAAGAGAATATAATAATTGATGATCAAGGCAGTGAATGTGATTCGGTGATATCCTTAATGGATTTGCCGATAAGAGGACAGATAAATGAAACCCGAGTTACACCTAGTTGTTCAAAGGAAGTAAAAATGGAAACATCTACAGGAGTCAAGAGTGCCACAATAGTATCCCCAGAAGAAATAGAAAGATGGGCACAGGGAATAGACAAGCCAAAACAGCCTCTGAAAATTCTAGATATTTACAAATTGAAAGTGGAATTGGAAGAAATGATAGCTGGAAACAAGGAATTACAGAAACCATACAGAGCAGAATTCAGTGATAAGGACTTTGAAAATATGAATGTGTCTGGAAGAAAATTACAAAAATGGGGTGATCTAGACAAATGGAAAGCTAGATGGATGTGAAAAAGTGAAGAAGCACACACCAATGGAACCACTTCTGAATTTTTGTTGAAAGAAACAGGAAAAGTAGAAAGATTATGCCCAATGAGAGGGGTACCGGGAGGAGGATATGTACATGTTCCATGGACCAGACAGGATATTTTATCATTTACAAATGATTTCCTAAAGTTAAGAGAAAAATCAGTTGAATGGTTTCGGCAAGTTGAAAGATTTGTGAAGGTTTCTAAAGAATTGTTAAAAGATTTGGATGGTTTATTTGACATAGTGGTACCTGCTGATTTATGGACAGAATGTAAAATTACTGTTGATTGGCCTAGTGATAAATACCCGAGAGATGCGAAAACAGGAGCCCCTTCAGAAGAGGTAATGAAGAAATATCAACAGGTGATCACTTTCTTGGAAGGGAAAATTCCACCAAAGGAAACAGATTGGGTGAAGATAAATAGAGCGACCCAGGATAGTAATGAGTCTGTACATATTTATTATGAACGCTTACTGCAGGTATTTAAATAGTATAGTGTTTGAGAACATTGGAGATAAAGATATGGGACATTTTGTGTAACAATTTGTGACAGGATTGAAACCAGAAATTGGAGACATGATTCGTCAGCACATGTTGTGTTGGCAAGCGAGACCAATAGATGATATTCTCAAATATGCAAAGTATTGCAGAGTTGAGATTGATAATAAACGAAAGAAATTAGAAGAAAAGGTGATGTGGGCTAAAGTAAAATTAGCGGAACAGCAGGAACTCCAACTAAACAGTCAGACAGGAAATCAAGGAAAGCAGCAAGGCCAAAATGAAAATAATGGGGGAAAACAAAAAGGACGAATTAGTAGAGAGGAGGCAAAGAAAAAGATTCCCTGTCATGGGTGCGGAAAATTGGGGCATTGGAAAAACTAGTGGAAAAATATTCAGAATAATAATGGCCCAAATCAAAATTTAAATCCACAGACGCAGAATGAGGTGATAATGAGTCAACCGCAGCAGGTTCTAAATCTACAGTCAGTTGCCACCTGCCCCTATACCATATTTTGTGAACCAGGTCAAGTACAGTGCGGACACCGGATTTCAAGGAGGAAGTGGTAAAAAAAATTCTGTAACATCACAATTTCTTTTACAGGACACTTATTTTGATGACAGCGACCAATGACGGTGCCTGAGGGGGGAGGAAAAGGAGTGCGTACTTGGCGCATCCTTACCGGTAGATCAGTCAGGTCCATATATTGAAGGTAAAGTAGAAGGAAAAGATATGACCTTTTTGTTGGACACGGGTGCTACCCGTTCTACTGTGAGAACAGCAGACATTCCAAACCTACCCCTCTCGGGAGAAGCGATCCAAGTAGAGGGCGTTTCCAATAAACAGATTAGAAACCCTATTTCAGAACCCATGGAGGTACGCATTGGCAATTTCAGGGAAATGCACAAATTCGTGGTGTGTGACTCCAGTCCTGTAAATTCAATAGGAAGAGATCTACTGTGCAAAATGAGTTGCACAATAGTTTGCCCACCGGACAGTGTTGCAATTCAAACCCCAGATGAAGACGGAGTCTACAAAATCATGTTAGCTAAACAAGGCACAGAGGTAGACGAGATGTATTCCATGATGACAAAAGAAGATTTACCAGATGAGGTCAAATTTACAGTAAATCCAGATGTTTGGGATTTTACAGGAAAAGAAGTAGGGTTAATGGCAAATGTAGACCCAGTAAAAGTAACTGTGAAGGAAGGTGCAGTTTACCCAAATACTCGACAATACAAAATGAGCCTCGAAGTTAAAGCTGGTGTTGCAGCAGAAATTGATCGAATAATTGAGCAAAGCATTCTAAAGGAACTAATGAGCAGTCCCTGTAATTCACCTATAATTGGCATTAAGAAACCTAGCGGGAAATATAGAATAGTTGAAGATCTGAGTAAGATTAACAAGATTGTTGTACCTTGTTGCCCTGTAGTGCCCAACCCAGCAGTGATTCTGTACCAGATACCAAGGGAAGGCAGGATGGTTTACTGTAATCAATATATGCCATGCCTTTTTCTCCATTCCATTACACCCAGAAAGTCAGTATCTTTTTTCATTTAAGTTTGAGGACCGTATCTTAGTCTGGAATCGCGTTCCTCAAGGGTATACTGAAAGTCCTTAAATTTTTAATCAAATATTGAAAAAGTGCTTAGAAACCTTAGTGTTACCCAGGAAATCAGTACTGGTGCAGTATATTGACGACTTGTTAGTCGCATCTAAGACAGGAGATGATTGTGTTACTGATTCAATTGCCTTGTTAAATCATTTGGCTGATGGTGGACATAAAGTGTCCCCTGAAAAATTGTAGATTTGCAGACCCAGAGTTAAATATCTAGAACATCAATTAGAAAGCGGAGTAAGGAAAGTGACCCCTGAAAGAATTGAAATATTAAGACAATTGAAAGTGCAGCAAACCCAGAGAGAAATAAGAATGTTCCTTGGAGTTGTAGGATACTGTAGGCAGTGGATTGTAGGGGTTTCCCTGCGAGCCAAACCCCTAATAAAATTGACCAAGAAACGAGCAAAAGATCCAATAGAATGGGATGATGAAAGTATGGAAGCATTTGTGAAATTACGGAAGTGCCTGTGTGAAGCACCTGCCTTAGGTATGCCAGATTATTTGAAAGAACTCGCACTGTTTTGTTGTGAAAGTAATAGGTGTGCACTCTCAGTCTTAACCCAGAGACATGGTTTGATGCGACGTCCAGTGGCATACTTCTCTGCTACTTTGGACCCTCTAGCCTCAGCTTTACCTGGTTGTTTAAAAGCAGTAGCTGCAACATGCATGAGTCTGGAACAAAGTGAATCAATTGTGATGGGACAGCCGGTAAAGGTGCATGTTCCACATTCAGTTGAGATTCTTTTAACAAGAACTCAAACTCAGTATCCTACTCCTAGTTGGATGACTAAGTATGAAAGAATCATATTAGTTGCTGAAAATGTGACAATAGTCAAGTGTACTGTGTTAAACCCTGCCACCTTATTACCAGATGTATATGGAGAAGAGGTGAGGGATGAAGTTGAGCACAACTGTTTGGATGTGACTGAACTTTGCACCAAACCCCGTCCAAACATACAGGAAGAACCTTTGAAGAATGCTGAACATGAGCTATTTATGGACGGCTCGTGTATGTGCCATGAGGAGGGAGGACTAATTGCTGTTTAGCGCTGTATGTACATTGGCTGGAATAGTCGAAGCATCCTATTTACCAGGAGTCAAATCTGCACAAGTAGCCGAATTGATAAATTTGATTAAAGCTTGCAAAATTGGGAAAAACTAGAAAGTAACCATTTTTACTGATAGTAAGTATGGTTACGAGGTTGTGCATGATTTTGGCGCACTTTGGAAGCAGAGGGATTTCTTGACCTCTTCAGGATCCCCAATTAAAAATGGAAATTTTGTAAAAGAACTGCTTGAAGCAATACAATTGCCAAAAGAAGTGGCAGTGGTCAAGTGTGCAGCACATTAGTCAGGAGATGACTATGTGTCAGCCGGTAATAGGTATGCTGACCAGGTTGCCCAATTCTGTGCCAGAAATAAATTGGCGATAAACAAGAAGATCGAAACAAGTGGAATTAGCTGCCAATTTATGCTACTCTCAGGAATGGAAACATGGGAAGAAGTAAGACAACTGCAAGATGAGGTAGAAATGAGAGAAAAGGAAGAATGGGTGAAAGTAGGGTGTCATAAGAGGTCAGAAGATGATGTATAGATTTACCTAGATGGCAGGCCAGTAATGCCAGACTGTATGCTTTCACAATTGGCTAACATGTATCACGGAGACACCCATATAAGCAGGGATGCCATGATCAGACTCTTTAGGCAGGATTGGTTTAATCCGAAGTTCAGGAATGTAGTCTATGCCAGACATGCTTAACCTGTCATCAAATGAATCCAGGCCGGAAAACAGTGGTCTGTATGGGAAGAATTGGAAAGGCAGAAGGTCCATTTATAAGGCTACAAATAGACTTCATTCAATTACCATCTTGCAGAGGTTTGAAGTACATACTCGTCATAGTTTGTTTATTCTCACGGTGGGTGGAGGCATACCCCACTAGAAGAAATGACAGTATAACAGTTGACAAACTATTGTTGAGAGAACTGATTCCACAGTTTGGTTTTCCAGTAACTTTGGAATCAGATAGAGGGTCTCATTTAAATAATGAAATAATTCGACTAATCTGTGAAGTATTTAAAATTGAACAAAAACTGCACTGTGCATATTTGCCAGAGGCTTCTGGGGAGGTAGAACAAATAAATGGCACTATAAAAACAAGACTGGCAAAAGTATGTGGATCCACCCCACTGGAGTGGCCTGATGCTTTACCTCTTGTTCTGATGGGACTCAGAAGCATTCCTGACAAGAATACAGGATTGAGTCCCCATGAAATACTCATGGGAAGAGCAATGAGGCAGACATGTATACCAGGACACAAACTGTTGAATACAACTGATGATTTGGTATTGGACTATTGCAAAGAACTGGCTGACCTAGTGCGTTCTATCTCTCATCAGGTTGGAAAGGACGCTGTCGCCAGGCAGCCGGATCAAGCACATGATCTAAATCCCGGTGACTGCTTGTTGGTGAAGAATCACACTTGAGAGTCGTGCCTAGCACCCAGGTGGGTAAAACCACATCAGGTAATATTGGTTACAACAACAGCAGTGAAATGTGCAGGCTTACCTAATTGGATTCATGCAAGCCATACTAAGAGAGTACCAGCACCTGACGAGGAAGGACCCCAACTGACTCAAGCAGTTGAGGCTGTAGAAGGTTGTGCAGCTGAAGGATCTAGAGTGTCAGATCCTGGAGTAGCTGATCAAGAACAACCAAGCATAAGTCAGGATGACTGGATACCAGTGGGTGACATACCTGAAGCAAATGTGAGAACAAGAAGCCAAATCCGTTTAGAGAGACAGGAGAATAGTGAGGACCAGCCAGGTATAGAAGAACTAGCTCAGGAAAGTGTAAATGCAGCTGTTGGAGAACCTGAGCTGGATCAGACAAGGAGAGAACAATCTACTCAGACAGAAGTGAATGAAACCATTCATGAGTCTGAAGAGGGACAGATAGGTCTTGAAGAACACGTTCAGGCTGCAGAAAACCAAAGTGCAATAAGACCTGAGCAGGACCAGTTAGGAAAAGAAGAACAAGTTCAGGTAGAAGAAGAGAAAATCAAAATAAAACCTTAACAGGGTCAGACCAGGGAAGAAGAATGCATCCATGCTGAAAATGATGTTACAGAAATGAGCCCATGACAAGGTCAGACAGAGAGGGATTCTGAAAAGGAAAATAACCAGATTGTGGCACAACTTAATGAAAATAAAAGAGCACTTGAAGACAGTGACAGTGCAGTGCAAGCAAAAAGGGGTCAGAAGAGGTGACAACTGGCCAGGTGGTGTGAAAAGGTTAAAGTATCATTTCAAGACAATTAATGAAGAACCTGACCAGGTAAACTAAATTTCTAGTCAGTCTGGGACATCTACTGATAAGCCCAAACGAAGAAGTCAAAGATTAAAAGTATTGAACAATAAGTTCAAAGGTCCTGAATGGACCTATGTAATTCTTGAAGAATTCGAGAATCTAGATTTAAAATGAAGAAAGTGATGAAGAAATAAATGTAGAACAGATTGTCGAAGAAGTGAGTCCAACCTGAAAATTCCCTGAGAATTTATATTTCACAAATAATTAGAAAGTAAAGGATAGAAATCCTTCTTAGCCCGTAATGGCTGATGATAGGGCTGCAGGAAAACTAAAACGAAATTGTATACAAAGATGTTGTAGAATATGCATATGTAGTATATTTTTAGTGCTTGTAACTTGGTTAGTAGTAACAGTAGCCATCTCTTATTTGATGGTTACAAAAGAAATGAATAACACCAACTCGCATGAAAGGGTAGCTAACATTAGAGGAGATAGAGTAGCAATAGAAGCACCAGATGAGTCTACGACTAAAAGAGACATAGTAGATTCAGGAGCACCAGATGAGTTAAATGTACATCACACTGTGACAAATAATGACACTGCTTTAAGTGTATTTATAAAGTTATTAGTGCAATACTTGGACACTATGAAAGTTAGTGATTGTTATGTGTGTATGAAATGACCTGCATCAGTAGCAGAAGGTGTAACATATCACCATATTACATTAACCTAAGGTGTATCTTGCAGTATTTTAGCAAGTTTGTTTTATAAAACAGGAAGGTTACAATATTATTATTATGATGTGATTTTTTCCGAAGGTTCCTATGCGAAAGAGCATGAACCCAGTTCTTAGTACTAAAGATGCACAGTTTATGGGAGAATATTTCCTAACTATGAAAACAATAGATATAGCTGAAGCACACAAGCACAATTTAACATGTAAATTACACGAAGAAGAAAATATATTTTTGCATTTAGTTGAGCAAAGGAGACAGGACTTCCAAAGAAGGGCTTTTGAACCGAAACCTCAGATACCTCAGTGGGCTGAGAAAGAAGAAATTTATACAACTGGCAAGACTCATGCTGCTGTGTCCTTGGACTTTGAAAAGAAAGGGAAGATCTGCCTCCATAGATTAAAGACTGAATATAACAATGCATTTAGTGGTTACAGTGAATGTGAACATAATTTCTTAGTTATTGGGGGATGGGGACTAAAAGGTGAAACAGATCCAGTATTTTCTGGAGTTTATTACATATGCGGCAATAAAGCCTATTTCAGGTTGCCTGATCATTCGTACGGGAGTTGCTATTTTGGAATAGTATTCCCAAAAGTGTACCATGTGAAAATAATCACGGGAAGCAATGAAGACGCAAAAGAATTAACACGTATAAAAAGAGCTCGTTTTTCTGAAATAATAGGTGATATATTTAGTGCATTGATACCTTCAGTGGGAGTAATTCTGAATTCACAAAAAATGTGTCAGCTGTCTACAGTAGTTGATCGGTTATCTACTGACACTGCTGGAGGATTTTTGATGATCAACACAGAAATGGTTGCAATTAGATCTATGGTTTTGCAAAATCGACTTGCTCTTGATATATTATTGACAAAAGAGGGCGGAGTCTGTAAAATGCTGAAAGCACAACATTGTTGCACATACATTCCAGACAAAAGTGTTGAGATTGGAAGATATATTAAAAATATCACAAAACTGGAGGAAGATTTGAAACCACTGGAAGTTGACAGTGTATGGAAGAAATTAACAAATAGTGTTAACACCATAGGGAGCTGGCTTTCTAACATAGGGAAGAATAGCATAGGTCAAATAATACTGCCAATCTTGGGAAAAACACTATTAGTCATAGCAATGATGATTTGATTCAAATGTTGTAAGAAAAGAAAAAGGTATGAAGTGAATCAAAATGGAAAGAAAAGAAAGTATGAAGAAATGCAACTTGAAGAAATGAAAGGAAATCTATATAAAAGGATGAAGGGTGTACAGCACAGAAACGAAAAGAAAGGAAATGAAAAGGCTGAAGAGGGAATTGAGATCTGCTAAAGTTGGCATCTGATTAGGTGGTGGGAAATTAGTGATGGCATAAAACGCCATCAGAGAGGGGATTGATGGAGAAAGGACTCGTATAAAAGAGACTTGCTCTGATGCAATCTTCTCAGATAACTCATAATACTGTAATAATTGTGTTTGTAAATACTAAAAATGCATCACAATTCGTACATTTAAACTTAGGGAAAGCTTGCCTATGTGTCGTACTAACAAGTAACCCGTGTGCGACTAAAATGGCTGCTAATGCAAAATTCTGTACTGTGCATGCGTCAACTACATCTACGTAGTAATGACGAGTGCTTGCTTGGAGGGAAATCTTTGCAGCTGCGCAATCACTTTCAAGATGCCTGCTTGGAACTTACATTTTAATGCGCATGCTGTTGCTGAAACTAAACCATGAAAACTTAATAAAATACTCATGTGAAAGATTTCTATAAGTAAAGGGGGTTAGAGTAGAGATAGGTGGCATGCAGTGAAATCATTTTATTTTGAATTTAATATGTCTCTTTCTGACTTCTTTATTAGTTCGTATTTTTGGCCTCAAAGGATGACCGATGTTCATACCCCACGTGGTCTCCTCACAGGCGCACTTGTAACCCACCAGGAACCATGACAAATGTATTTGAAACTCATCTAAGGCCACGACCTCTACATGTCCTGGGAATGAAGTTGTCTTCCTGGCTGATGAATGAAGAAAATATTAAAATGTATAATTTTGATCGATAAAAATGTGAACTCGGTGGGAAATAAAACATGGGAAAGTAAATTAAGGGGCGGCAACACGGAACAATAAGCTAAAAGAAAAGTATTAAAACCTAGCATGGTGTGATGATCATCTCCCCTTTACCTGTCCCATCAGAGTTAGGGGTCTCATAAATTTGAAACATTTAGGGGTGGTACATGCCATTAGAAGGATATAATTGAGGTAGTTAGTTAGTTAGTTAGTTAGTTAGTTAGTTAGTTAGTTAGTTAGTTAGTTAGTTAGTTAGTTAGTTAGTTAGTTAGTTAGTTAGTTAGTTAGTTAGTTAGTTAGTTAGTTAGTTAAACTCACCGCAGCAAGACCAGAATGCTGAGAGGCCGAGATGCTGTCCGAGAATTGAGTAAATGCTGAAGAAGAACCATTTCCAGACCTAGAATTTTGAGCCAATTAATCAGAAGAACATCACGGAAGAACCGAGGAGGCACATAATAGAAGAAGATTGTGGAAGAATCGAGGAGGAAGATAGTGTCAGAGAGGGGTGTGACGCAGGCGTCGTATCTAGAAGAGGTCATCTATCCTGTCCCTGAATCGTTTTCTGAGCCTTTGACACCTGATCTGTCCCAGGGGACCCATTCCAGCTCCTTGGCCAAGGGGTTAGATTCCAAACCATTCTAGGTAACTATAATTAGGTGTAGTACGTCCTTGTACTGCTCTCTCTGTTTCCTCCCTACTCAGGTACTGTCCTCGTAATAACTTTGCTTAATGATTTTTCTGTTTTAAATTGTATTCCCTTCCTTGGAGAAACGGTGTACTAATTGTATTTTTGGTTCTTGGCTCACATGAATTTAACTAGATAAACATTTAAAACTCTCCTGTGTGTGTTTATGGTCCCAGGTGAGTATATGGTAGTTGAGTACCTGAGGTTAGTAACCCGCTAGATCACCGGAAATAAGCACCCTGGGACCGGTTTCGGGCTAACAGCCCTCATCAGCCAGGCTAGCTTGAATCCAGTGCAAAGTGAGCAAGGGATACCCTGCCAACTTAGATGTCTTAAATATCTTAATGTTCTGGTTTAGAATATCACAGATAAGAATGCCTTTTAAAACATTTTAAATATCTTTGTGTGTTACTTCATTATTTGAATTAATCTTTAATTATATTTTGTGCATTTTTGTGCATTGGTATACTACTTTTTTGGATGATTGCTTTTTTATGTATTATACGTTTCGGAGCAGGATGTTTGGATTATAGGGGACGCTCAGGACAGAAACAACTGGTTGACTCCTTTGTTCGTTCGTTTCCATACTATATTACTTAGCATCGTTATTTAAGTTTTACTGTTTTAAAGGACAGCTTTTAGAATATATTTCAGGGCATATTTTATTTTAGTTTCAACCCAAGTAATCATTAGTCGCTTTCGCTCACCTCTCTCACCCCTCTGTCCTCTCCTCTCTAATCCTCTCTGTGGTCCACCGAGGCGGTTGCCGTTTGAGTGGAGAGAGTGAGGGAGAGCCAGAGCAAGCATTTCTCCATTTCCAGTTTCAGAGTAACCACTCGATTTAGCAGTCTAGCTGTTCTCCAGAATTACTATTTAATCGGCATGCCACAGCTAACGCGCAGCGGACGAGTGCTGCAGGCGCGCCATAGGCAAACCTGTCTGTGCCTGTCTGCACCCAGCAATCGCCAGGAGCCGGGACCCTTGCATTTTTTAGGCCAGCTTGCGCTACATCACGCCGCTGCTATTTGGCAAAGGAACTTCGAGAGATCAGAACTTTGGTCAACAACCATAACACATATAATGTATGTAATACAGCCAACCCGCCTTCTACCTTTGAAAGTCTGTTTTCATGTAGACATTGCCATTTTCAGAGCCATATGTCAGATCAGGAGGTAGAAACACAGTCCACTAGATCCCAAGGTGATCCAAAGTTAGAATTACCCAAGTCTTCAGGTCCCTTCCGTTCCCCGTCCCCTAATTCTTTCCAGGGCCGGAAATGCTTCCTAAGTAATGTGAGACCTCTACCTAAGCATGCCATTGACATGTGGGACATGATTATGGAAGAATCTCCAGATCTTGATTTTTGTCTCAGAGACGTGGCTTAAATCAACCTCCACTCCCTCTGTTGCCTTGCCACTACCTGGACATTACTGCATTTTAAGGTTGAACAGGAAGGCCAGATCTGGTGGTGACATTGCTATTATCCCTAAAGAGGCTATGAAAGTCTCAATAATTGAGAAGAGCTCAGGAGAAAAGTTTGAGATTTGTATCTTTAAAATCGAGCTTTCATCTCAAGACTGCTGGAAAGGTGCCCTAGTATATCACCCTCCTGGCCCTCTTTTGGATTTTTTTTCTATTCAGATGGAACAATTTGCTATTCATGTTGTTTCTACTAATCATTTTATTTTAATAGGTGATTTTAACATCCATTGTGAAAACAGCTCCAATATAGACGCCGCACAGTTTTTCACTGATCTGGTTTCCTTAGGTTTAAAAAAGACTAACACTGGACCTACCCATTTGGCAGGCCATAGACTTGACCTTATTCTGACCAATTTTCCCTGTATATATTTTGAAGCTCCCTGTACGGTGGTATGGTCTGATCACTCTGTGAATAATTTTCATATTGTGGATTTGCTAGCATTTCCTACTTCTAATAAACCCACACATAGTTATAGGAGAAAATGGCACTAAATCACCCAAGATACTTTCATGCAGGAATTTATGCCCCCATATTTGTAGAGGTGAGTGATATCAATTCTAAATTAGAGGACTTGCACAGACCTATCAAAAAGGCTTTAGATACTATCGCCCCTCTAAAACTTCATTATAAAGTCTCTCTAAGACAACACGCAGCCTGGTATTCACTTGATTTACATCAGGAGAAGACAAGGTGTAACAAGCAATGGCATAGCCAATAGGTCTCACCATTGGGACCTTATAAGTGTTTAGTTATCCAGCACAATATCATTGGTGCAACAACATCAACTGTTGCATGGCTAAACACTTATAAGGTCCCAAAGGCAAGACCTATTGGCTATGCTGATGGGGGGGGTCTGGACGTTTTTCTCATGCCAAGAGCAGTTGAAACCACGGTTGCTTGAGCAGGGATATTACATAGTACAACCAATGGATCCTTCAGAGTTCTGTGTTTTCAGTCTATGATCTTTGTGTAGTGGGTTTGGACTATGCTTATATATGTTTGTTAAAGAGCCTCTCCTTATCATTCCCCCTGGCGGTTGGTCTTCTCTTTTTTGCCTGAGAGTTGGTGTTCCCGATATTGTGCCGATTACTGTGGGTGCACCTATATGGCATGAGTCTTTATTACTGTTTTGTGTTTATGTGCATTCTGAAAGAAAACCGGTGTGTTTGTATATGTGTGTGTGTGTGTGTGTATATATACATTATCTACTGGCGGTCGCCAGTAGATAGTTATAGTTAGGACCGTGTTTCCATTGGAAATCCGCAACATTCTATTTGGAATAACTTTGGCGCCGATTGACGAATCCTCGCGAAATTCTCAAAATAGGTGAAGCGCTCCACTCCGCTCCTTCCCTGAAAGTCTCGGGGGGATTCGTCAAGCGGGGGCTGAGAAAAAGGGGGGTCCCAAAACGCGTTTTCCCCATGCATTTTTCCATAGGACCTTTAGTCCGAGCTACAGCCCGAACGGATGAACAGAATTACTTGAAATTTGGCAGAGAAGTAGCCCTCAGGTCAGGGATGTGCCTTTTGAAGGTCTCGTGTAAATCTGTTCAGTATTTCCTGAGACAATAGCATTTAAATCAATATATATATCTATAGGCGCGCTCCGAGCGCGTACCGTAAGCTTACCGTAAGCTTACCATACGCGCACGCCGCCGTGCCCGAGCGCGATTCTGATTGGTTGTTAGATCTTAGTAAACATTTAAATCGGTCGAAACCAGGAAGTGTCGGCCGCCATTATGTCTCTCGCACTCTGAGGGGGTGAAAAATAATGGTGGATAACGTGAAAAGGGGGCAGGGTGGACAGTTCCTGACCCCCTAGCCTTTGTCAGGGGGTCCCAGAAGGACCCCCAAGGGCAAAAATTAATTGTATTTTTTTTTCGAAAAATCGCCGAATGCGCGTAGCGTAAGCGCACGGCGTAAGCGGGAAAATTCCGCTAGAAAAATTCCGCGTAGCTATTCCGCGATTACGCGTACCGTACGCGCACGGCAAAAAAAAATTTTCAAAAAGGAAAGCTTAAAAAAAAATAAAAAAGATTGTGAGGTAAGGTTGGCTCTTAAAAGAGCCGTTGGGTTAATACAGGGATAGAGGAAAGAAAGAATGGGAATATTATGAACGTCTACAAACGTGCTGGTCTATCTTATTGTTAATAAGGGAAACACTGGTCTCCCCAAAAACAATAAGACCACAACACGTTGTACACCTCATTGAAACCCTCCGAAATCGAGGGTTAATGTCCAGAGGAGCTGAAGAAGGTGATGCTCCCACCTCAGTGGAAGGGCTCAGCTGAGCTGCCGATGATGTACTCAGCTGAGCTTCTGAGGTTGGGCTCTGGTGACTTACTGAAGAGTTTTCTCCAGTATGTCGAGCAAAGGTCCTGGGATGTTTATCCCTAAGGTGTCTCATCATAGAGTGATTTCCAAAGGAATACTTCTTCCTTGGATTTCCTCTATATAAAACACGGTCACAAAGTCTGCAAGTGACCAATGGAGCATTGACCTTTTTCTGCCCCTCTGGAAAAGTAAAATACTCCCACACAAAAGAATCCTTTTGTTTCCTCCTTCTCTGTATGATGATGGTGCTGCTAGGCTCACTCTTAGAAGAGGACTGCTGTTCTGCCATTGTATCTCAATGTCAATTCAGCTCCTTCTCCTAGGGGATCTCAAGCAGTAATGAGGGGAATGGGTGTGGTGTTGGAAGTTTCTGGAACTGAAAGTAGTTTAAACCAATGAAAAGTGTTCTTTGTGGATCACATGACCTACCATGCGCGCTCCGTAAACTTACGCTACGCGCTCCGTAAGCATACGCTACGCACTCGTAAACAAGTACGCATGCGCAAACGTGACGTACACATGCGCTTACGGAGCGCTTACGGAGCGCTTACGGAGCGCGTACGTATGACGCACTCGCGCATGCGCATTACACGCACCCGCGTAACCGCGACGTTGGTTCCGCGCAACGCGCATGCGTGTACGCGTTGCCGAGGAAGAATGCGTGCGTACGTACGTCACGTACGTATCACGTAAGCGCACCGTACTTATGACGTACGGAGCGCGTAGCGTCAGCTTACCGTACGCGCACGGCAAAAAATCCATAAAAAAATAAAATAAATAACTTAGCATTTAAAAAACCGTACAAATTCACTGAAAAAACCATAAGTTTCACACACGTTATAGTTAGGAATTAGCATTTAAAAAACCTTGCAAATTCACTGAAAAAAACCATAGGTTTCACACATGTTATAGTTAGCAGGACATTTCACTCGTGAAAAACCAATGAAATTCCCCCCTTATAGTTAGTGCACGCAACTATAACTCACGCGACCGTAATCCTCTGCTGATGACGTCAGATATTACATCACTGATGACATATGTGTTTTTCTGAAAAACAAATATTTGTAATATATGTATAGATAAAAATTAATGGAAGAAGACATGGGTAAATAAGTGTCTAAATACAGTGATGTAATAAATGCTAATTCCTAACTATAACGTGTGTGAAACCTATGGTTTTTTCAGTGAATATATATATATATATATGTATATATACATATATATATATATATATATATATATATATATATATATATATATATATATCAACCACCAAGTCCTATCTTCCACAAAAGAGAGGACACCGACACCAACGACTTTTACTGGATTCACAGATTTATTGTTATCACTCCATTGCTACGCGTTTCGGCATCACCTGCCTTAATCATGCATATATATATATATATATATATATATATATATATATATATATATATATATATATATATTATCTACTGGCGGTCGCCAGTAGATAGTTATAGTTAGGACCGTGTTTCCATAGGAAATCCGCAACATTCTATTTGGAATAACTTTGGCGCCGGTTGACGAATACTCGCGAATTTTTCAAAACTAATGGGGCGCTACGCTCCGCTCCTACCCTGAAAGTCTCGGGGGGATTCGTCAAGCGGGGGATGAGAAAAAAGGGGGGTCCCAAAACGCGTTTTCCCCATGCATTTTCCCATAGGACCTTTAGTCCGAGCTACAGCCCGAACGGTTGAACAGAATTACTTGAAATTGGGCAGAGAGGTAGTCCTCAGTTCAGGGATGTGCCTTTTGCAGGTCTGGTGTAAATCTGTTCAGTAGGTTCTGAGAAAATAGCATTTAAATCAATATATATATCTGTAAGCGCGCTCCGTGCGCTTACGGTAAGCTTACCGTACGCGTACGGTGCCGTGCGCGAGCTCAATTCTGATTGGTGGTTACATGACTGTAAACATTCGAATCGGTCGAAATCAGAAAGCATCGGCCGCCATTTTCTGTCTCTCTTACTGAAAAACACAGGTTAATAACATGAAAAGGGGGCAACGAAGAGAGTTGCAGACCCCCTAGCGTTCGTCAGGGGGTTCACGAAGGACCAAAAAGTATGAAAAATAAATTTATTAATTTTTAAAAAAAATCGCGGAGTACGCGTACGGTTAAAAAAAAAAAAAAAAAAAAAAATTAACAATCACATTTAATATATAAATCTAAGGACCCCCAAGGGAGAAAAAAACAATTGATATTTTGTAAAAAATGGCGAGGCGTGCACGGTACGAAATGCGCAACGTGGGTGCTCGGTGCGCGAAGCGCACCGAGTGCCCACAGCGCGCGCACGGTGCGCGAAGCGCACCGTGGGCGCAAAAATTAAAAATAAATACATAACTTAGCATTTAAAAAAACGTACAAATTCACTGAAAAAACCATAGGTTTCACACACGTTATAGTTAGGAATTAGCATTTAAAAAACCTTGCAAATTCACTTAAAAAACCATAGGTTTCACACAAGTTATAGTTAGCTGTACATTTCACTCGTAAAAAACCAATGAAATTCCACGTTATAGTTAGATCAGGTAACTATAACTTGAGCGACCGCAATGCACAATGTGTCATTTCAGATGTTATCATTGATGTCATGAGTGATGTCACTGACCATGTCATAAGTGATGTAATATGTGACGTCATCAGCAGTGCATTGCGGTCGCGCAAGTTATAGTTACCTGATCTAACTATAACGTGGAATGTCATTGGTTTTTTACGAGTGAAATGTACAGCTAACTATAACTTGTGTGAAACCTATGATTTTTTAAGTGAATATATATATATATATATATTCACTGAAAAAAACATAGGGGCGTTATATTTAGCTGGACTTTTCACTCGTACAAAACCATTGAAATTCCCCCGTTATGGTTAGTTCAGCTAACTATAACTGGCGGGCCCGCAATGCACTGCTGATGACATCACATATTACATCACTCATGACATGGTCAGTGACATCACTCATGACATCACTGATGACATCTCAAATGACATCACTGATGACATCATCCAGTGAATGTGTGTTTTTCTGAAAATTAAATATGTTTTATATATGTATATCTCAAGGTGGATGGAAGAATAAATGGGTATATAAGTGTCTAAATGGATGATTTTTTGATTGCTTAACTGACTGATTAAGTGTATCTTAGTGAATACATGGCTTAATGAGTAAAGTTTAAATATGTAAATATCTGTATCAGTCTCTCACTTTGTGTATAAGTGGCTGCATGGGTTAGTGAGTAGCTACATGAGTGTCTATTTAGGTTATTAGTTGGTTTTTTGAGTATCAGTATGAGTGTCTGTATGGTTCGGTGGGGGGTGGTTTTTTGAGTATCAGTATGAGTGTCTGTATGGTTCGGTGGGGGGTATTATGTAGTGCATAGATGCATGAATGAGTGACTCACTGTTTGTATGTGTTGAAGACAGCATGTGTGCAGGACTGTTAGGGTGGATGAGTGTGTGTATGGGTGTGTTAGTGAGTGAATGACTGTCTCAATAGTGTCTTTATGAGTAACTACATAAGTTTTAAACTAGTATATGTGACTATTGGTGTAGATAAGTGAATATATGTGAGAGTGAGAGATTGGAAGAGTTCCTGTATGAATAAGTATGTGTTTCTATATGTGATTGTTTAAAAAACTAAGTATGTGTAAGTTTCTGTAGAAGTAAGTGTGGTGGTGTGTGTATAACTGTATATGCAAGTAAATGGATGTTTGATTCTTTATTAGCATGAGTGACTATGTGTGTGAGTAACTCTATGGATGAGTGGCGTTGTGTAACAGGATGTGTAGGTGTATGAGTACATATGATGAGTGAGTACATGTGTGAGTGACTGTATAGGACTGTTGGTGAATGAGTGGATGTGTATGTGGATCTTAGAATTACTGAATAGGTTTTTGTAACTGGTATTGGTATGTCCATTGTTTTGAAAATTTTAGTTTCTATTTTTGAATATGTGTATCAAAAATTATATTAGGGTGAGAGGAGGTCTGCCACTCTATCACAAGGATGATGTCATCAGTGATGTCATTTGAGATGTCATCGGTGATGCCATGAGTGATGTCACTGACCATCTCATGAGTGATGTAATATGTGACGTCATCAGCAGTGCATTGCGGGCGCGCGAGTTATAGTTAGCTGAACTAACTGTAATGGGGGAATTTCAATGGTTTTGTACGAGTGAAAAGTCCAGCTAACTATAACGCCTCTGAAACCTATGTTTTTTTCAGTGAATTTCTAAGGTTTTTTAAATGCTAATTCCTAACTATAACGTGCCTGAAACAAATGTTTTTTTCAGTGAATTTCAAAGGTTTTTTAAATGCTAATTTCTAACTATGCCTACAGAGATAGGACATGTGAAGAAAGAAGAAAAAAATGCACAGAAAGAAAAAAAAGAAATGCAGAAAGAAGCAAAGACGAAGAAAAGTGCAAGAAGAAGGATAATGTGCAGAAAGAACAAACAGAAGAACAGAAAGAAGCCTTGTTGCAAAATCATCCTGTACCCTCAACTTTTTCAAACGGATACTGGTGGTAACTGAGTCTGACTAACCAGTCCTAGAGCCAGTGCTATGTTAAAAGACACTTAGAATACAGTGAAAATACCTACATGCACTAGGGAACACTATGCGTTGGGGTCCCCCTGTGATTAGCATGACCTCCTCTGTAAGCCCCCTAGTGTATAATAGGGCAGGGGGATTAAAACTACATCTTAACATGCGCCACAGGGCTTTGCACAAGTCACCTCAGGCCCCGTCCCCTCCCTTCCCCACTGTGTAAACACACCCTGTGGCCGTTTTAAGTTGGGAGATTAAGTCCCCTTGAATCCTGAGGGTCCCTAGGGTCCATCTAGCCCACTAGGTACCTCCAGTAAGTGCCACAGAGCTGCGTTGCAGAGATATGTAAAAAGGGGCACAGCCTAGACCACCTCTCTGCAACACAGCGCAGTGGCGCTTACTGGAAAGCACCTGGTGGGCTAGTTGGCCCCCAGAGTCCCTTATGATTGAAGGTGAATTATTTCCCCAACTTAAAACGCGCAACAGGGCATGTTTGTATACGTCACCTCAGGCCCCGTCCCCTCCCTTCACCACTGTGTAAACACGCCCTGTGGCCGTTTTTAGTTGGGAGATTAAGTTCATTTGAATCCTGAGGGTCCCTAGGGTCCAACTAGCCCACTAGGTACCTCCAGTAAGCACCACAGAGCTGCGTTGCAGGGAGGTGTAAAAAGTGGCACGTCCTGGACCACCTCTCTGCAACGCAGCACAGTGGCGCTTACTGGAAGCACCTGGTGAGCTAGTTAGACCCCAGGGGCCCTCAGGGTGGAAGGGGAATTATTTCCCCAACTTAAAACGCGCCATAGGGCGTGTTTGCACACATCATCTCAGGACCCGTCCCCTCCCTTCCCCACTGTGTAAACACGCCCTGTGGCCATTTTAAGTAGGGAGATTAAGTCCCCTTGAATCCTGAGGGTCCCTAGGGGTAAAATAGCCCACTAGGTACGTCCAGTAAGCGACATTGCAGAGAGGTGTAAAAAGGGGCACGGCCTGCACCACCTCTCTGCAACGCAGCGCAGTGGCGCTTACTGGAAGCACCTAGTGGTCTAGTTGGCCCCCAGGGTCCCTCAGTATTGAAAGGGAATTATTTCCCCAACTTAAAACGTGCCACAGGGGGTGTTTTCACACGTCACCTCAGGCCCCGTCCCCTCCCTTCACCACTGTGTAAACACGCCCTGTGGCAGTTCTAAGTTGAGAGATTAAGTCCCCTTGAATTCTAAGGGTACCTAGGGTCAAACTAGCCCACTAGGTACCTACAGTAAGCGCCACAGAGCTGCGTTGCAGAGATGTGTAAAAAGGGGCGTGGCCTCAGAACACCTGTCTGCCAATGCAGCTCCCTGGCGCATACTGAAGATACCGGTTGGGCTAGTTGGCCCTCAGGGACCCTCAGTATTCAAGGGGAATTTATTCCCCAACTTACAACTCGCCAGGGGGCGCGTTTGCAGAGTGCGATGCCGGTCTTTTATTTATTTTAATATTTTAAGAAGGGGGGCTGTATGGCCCCCCTTTTTTTTCTAATTTATTGCCCCTGGAGACCCCATACCCCAGGGCCTGCCCTCTATTTATTTTTTTAGAAGAAAAAAAATATTTGGAAGGGGGCCACGTGGCTCCCCTCCCGAGGCCTTAATCGGCCCCGGGGACCCCAACCCCCGGGGTATGGCCTTTTTTTATTTTTTTTCTTTATTCTTTAGGAGCGGGGCTGCGTGGCCCCCCTCCTTAGGCCACTTATAGCCCCGGGGACCCCATCCCCCGTGGCCGGCCTTTGTTTTTTATTATTTCTTTTTTAAATATATTTATAGAAACACCTAGGACATGCTGGACAAACCGTACGTGCCTATCATCATGACGGTTTGTGTGATATTCATTAAAAGGCGACTATGCCTACAATGAATGGAATGTATTTACACCGCTAGTGAAGCTCTGATGTGTCTGACGCCCTACCATGCCTAATCCCGGCGCCCCCGCCAGTGGGTACTCTCCAAGTAGACATCCTTGTCATTTATTTATACAAACATGGGTAGCTATTGACGGGTACATTTAATACACACGCACACCAAGCCATTCAAAGGGGATTCAACAAAAATTCGACCAAAACTATGCAAGAAACCCCCTCACGGCTAATAAAACACACATCTACTGCCGGATGTGTAATAATTTTTATTTTACTCTCTGGAAAGGAGACGAACCTCACTTGTGAGTCACAGTGTGCTCCTGGCTGAGCCCAATGTTGTGTTACACCCATCAGTGCCCGCCGAGTGCCACACACCTCTGTGTTGTATTCCACCAGCTAGTGCGTATGCTATGACACTCTCTAGCCCATGTGCACTGTAACACCACCCCGTGAATATGTCATGACACACCTGCCTTCGCATGGGTTATATTGCCCCATCTAACGTGCCTGTTAGAGTCGGGGATCTCTGGTTGGCGCAAGGTTGCCCTTGTGTCAAGCAGGAACCCTCTCCTCCACGTCAGGGCGCAGGATAACCCCTCGCGAATGACCCTTGCTCACCCTCTAGGTGCGTGGCGTGAGCAGCCAAGGCGATTCCTCAGGCGTTGTTGGTTAAGCACTTACAATCATACACACAGTAAATACATCAATCCCCCCAGAAACGGACACCAGACTTGGATATATATAAAAATACGAATCTTTATGTAAAAATAAGGTATATATATCTCAGCAGACTTATCACAAGACCAATAACGTTTTCGCTATGCCACCAGGTTGTAAAGCGGGCCAATGTTCGTTGTTCGTAACTTCAAATGGATACTTTATAGTCTCTTGCAAGTGTTACTTGTGGTTCCAGTACTCACAGCGATCGGCTCCTGCGAACGGGGAAATAAGGCGTTGCGGGCCACGAGCCCGATACTGGAACTTCTTTCGTGATGTGGAGAGTCGGCACAGGTCGGTGCGACTCTCAGCTTCGGAAGTGTTCTTGGGTCCTCAATTAGCAGGTGTGGGCACGTAGGCAGGCGCGGCCAGTGACCCTTTAGCACGGCGGTGCAGGAGGGTCTCCACAGCGGGGGCGGCGCGGCCTGAGATGTCCGGGGAGAGCGAAGCGGGGTCGCAGGGCACGGTCAGTGCAGCTGGATGACCCGGCGTAGATCACAGTCGTCGGACGGCTTCCGGCGGGAGGGGTGATAGCGCGGTCAGCGCGCTCCAGTAGCAGGCGGTGACAGGGATGCAGGCGGCCTGGCCCGGGGACAGAGAGCGGCTCGGAACGGAGCGGGGCTCTCACGGGTTGGAGGCAGGCGAGCTTCTGAGTGTCACGGCCCTAGGAGGGGCGATGAGGGGCGCAGTCTCTTTTCCAGCGGGATGCCCACACGGCTCGAATTGGAGGATGAGCAAGAAGCACAGAGAACCCACTGGTCCTGGGGTTCAGTTCAGGGGGCAAGCTCAGATCAAGCCCTTGGAGAATGTTCAAGCACAAAGTAGCAAAGTCTTTTCCGTAAGTCTCTTCCTCTCCTTTCTCAGCAAGGCAAGCAGCAGGCCAGCTCCTCCGGCGTCTTCTTCTCCTTCTAGTCGGGCAGAGGTTCTTTGTGGTAAACAGGATTCTGATTTCTTAGGAGCCAGGCTCCTACTTTTATACCATGATTCTTTTGTTCTTTAGCGCCAGGGGGCCTGGGCCTGGCTCAGTCCAGTTCTGGAGCACTTTGTTATGGTGACTCTGCTCTTTCCTTTCAGCAGCAGGGCAGAGACATCAGCCGCCCCACAGGGGGTGGCGCCGGCTTTGTGGTGGCAGAGCACAGGTCTATTCAAGAGTCAAGGTGTACTCCTCCCACCCATCCAGGTGTAATCTCTCTACCCACCACCTGGCAGCCAACCTGTCTCTGGGGATTCCCCAACCCTGCTCCTTACTGTTGCTGGGCAGAACACACACACACACAGCAGAGGCGGACTGAGATGGTCAGGTCAGTAAATACTAACTTTCTAAAAGTAGCATTTACAAACCCAGGATACTAAAATAAACTTGACTACAAGAAGTATTTTATTATCCTGAGTTCAGGCATACTAAACTTGACACTTCTACCATGCTCCTTGAGTCCACTGGGGTCACAGCGTTGGCGTGATCCCGGCAGCCCATTCTGGCCTAAGGAGAGCAGGTAGCCTTCAATAGTGAAGAACGAAAATGGCTGTAATTCACTACTAAGACATGCCACACACATCAGGGCATGTCCTACCTTATGCCTACAATGCACCCTGCCCGTGGGCCTACCAGAGGGGTGGCTAATATGTAGGTAAGGGAAGGTTCAGGGACTGGCAAGTGGGGGCACTTGCGCAGTCAGCGCGACGGTCCCGGACCGCGCACAGGGTCTGCGGTGGCAGACCCTAGACACACTTTACAAGGCCGCATCCGTGGGTGGCGCAACCAGCGCTGCAAGCCCACCAGCAGCATTGGCATTCACAAGCCCTGGCACCCCTGGTGCACTCTACTGGGGACTGACAGTGAATCCAATAAACCAATCATGGACATCAATTACAGGTACACTTTACCTAGGGAGCACTTGCACTGCGGCACGGATTAGCCGTGGCGCAGTGCCCTGAGCGGACAACACCAGCAAAACAATCGAGGCACACCATCAAAAAAAAGTGGAAGGGAAACTCACGCCAAGGTGCCAGGTCTAACACGTGTCCCCTCCAGCTGAAATGTGGGGAGAACTACCCTTGCCCAGGGGGTTCCTCGTCACTAAGGCGGAAATACCTGGACAGACCGTCAGCGTTGGCGTGATCTGTACCAGGACGGTGTTCCACCGTAAAGTCCATACCCTGTAGGGAGATGGACCACCTCAACAGCTTCGGGTTTTCACCCCTCATTTGCATCAACCATCTGAGGGGCCTGTGGTCCGTCTGAACCCGGAAGTGAGACCCAAACAAGTAGGGTCTTAGCTTCTTCAGCGCCCAGACCACAGCAAATGCTTCTCGCTCAATTGCACTCCACCTACTTTCCCGTGGAAGTAACCTCCTACTGATGAAGGCTACGGGTTGGTCCCAGCCCTCCTCAGTCATCTGTGAGAGAACAGCCCCTACACCATGCTCTGAAGCGTCTGTCTGTACTAGGAATTCCTTGGAGAAGTCAGGGGCCAGGAGCACGGGCGCCGTGCACATGGCAGTCTTCAGGGTGTCGAAAGCTTTCTGACAGGTGTCAGTCCAAATCACGTTCCTGGGCTGCTTCTTGGAAGTCAGCTCTGTCAAGGGGGCAACGATCGTTCCATAGCCCTTGACAAACCTCCTGTAGTACCCAGTGAGCCCCAAGAAGGCCCTCACTGCGTTCTGCGTCTTGGGGGGTTCCCAAGCCAGGATGGTCTCAATTTTGGGTTGCAAGGGTGCCACCTTGCCACTCCCCACTTGGTGTCCCAAGTACACCACGGAACCCTGCCCGATCTGGCACTTGCTTGCCTTGATCGTGAGGCCTGCTCGGCGCAGCGCCATCAACACTTCCCAGAGGTGGCGCAGGTGTTCAGGCCAGGTGGCACTGAACACTGCGATGTCATCCAGGTAGGCGGCACTGAACGCATCCAGCCCAACCAGTACCTGGTTGACCAACCTCTGAAAGGTGGCAGGGGCATTCTTCATCCCAAATGGCATGACTCGGAACTGGAAGTGCCCATCTGGTGTAGAGAATGCGGACCTCTCTTTGGCCCCATCGGTCAAGGCGAGCTGCCAGTACCCAGACGTTAAATCAAACGTACTGAGGAACCGGGCAGCCCCCAGCCGATCAATGAGCTCATCAGCTCTGGGGATGGGGTGCGCGTCAGTCTTCGTGACTGAATTGAGTCCTCTGTAGTCCACAGAGAACCGGAGTTCAGGTGTGGCTCCCGGCGCAGCAGCTTTGGGGACCAAGACCACGGGCTGGACCAAGGACTGCTGGAGGACTCAACCACCCCTAGCGCAAGCATTTTGGAGACCTCCTCCTTAATGCAAGCTCTGACCCTGTCAGTTACCCTGTAAGCCTTGTGCTTTACAGGTAAGCTGTCTCCTGTGTCCACATCATGGACGCACCAATCTGTGACACCAGGAACCAGGGAGAATCGGTCGGAAAACTGTCCCAGCAAGTGGCGGCAGTCTTCCTGTTGTTCGGGCGTCAGGGTGGGTGAGAGGTTAACTCCATCCACTGACCCATCTTTCTCAGAGGCCACTAAGAGGTCAGGAAGAGGCTCGGTCTCCTCTTCCATTCCATCATCAGTGGCCAGCAGCATGCCCACTTCGGTCCTCCCTAAGTGGGGCTTAAGGCGGTTAACATGTAGGACCCTCAAAGGGTTCCTGGGAGTCTGCATGTCCACCAAGTAGGTGATAGGACTTTTGCGCTCCACAACCTCAAATGGACCGGTCCACTTATCCTGAAGTGCACACGGCTCCACTGGGGCCAAGACCCACACCTTTTGTCCAGGTTGAAGCTCTACCAGAGTGGCATTCCGGTCGTACCACCGCTTCATCTCCTCCTGGCTGGCTTCCAGATTTGCCTCAGCAAGTTGCCTGAAACGCCGAGTCTGGTTTCGGAAGGCCAGCATGTAACTATATACATTCTGGGGAGGTTTCCTGGGAGATTGCTCCCAGCCTTCCTTTACCAAACTCAGAGGTCCTCTTACCGGGTGACCATACAGAAGCTCAAAGGGGCTGAACCCTAGAGACTTCTGTGGCACCTCTCGGTAAGCGAAGAGCAGGCATGGCAAGAGGACGTCCCACTTACGCCTCATTGGACCGTCCAGGCCCATGATCATGCCTTTGAGGGTTCGGTTGAATCTCTCAACCAACCCATTTCCTTGGGGATGGTAAGGAGTGGTGAACCTGTAAGTTACCCCACACTCCTTCCACAGGGATTTCATATATGTGGATATGAAATTGGTCCCCCTGTCGCTCACCACCTCTAGAGGGAATCCCACTCGGGAGAAAATTCCCATCAGTGCCCGTCCCACCACGGGGGCCGTCACTGTCCTCAGAGGGATTGCTTCAGGGTACCGGGTGGCATGGTCCACCAAGACCAGGATGAACCTGTTGCCCAGGGCTGTCTTGGGGTCCAGAGGCCCCACAATGTCAATACCCACTCGTTGGAATGGCGTACCGACCACAGGGAAAGGTTGCAGAGGAGCCTTATGCTTCCCTCCGCTCTTACCACTTGCCTGGCAAGTCTGACAGGTTCTGCAGTAGGAATCTGAATTCTTATGCATTTGGGGCCAGTAAAAGTGGGTGACAAGCCTGTCATAGGTCTTGTCCATCCCCAAATGTCCTGCTAAAGGCACATCGTGAGCCAGCCCCAGTAGGAAGGTTCTGAACTTCTGGGGTACCACCAGCACACGGGCTGACCCAGGTTCAGCAGCCTTAGGCTCGGAATACAGGAGGTCACTCTCCCAGTACACGTAGTGTGTTTTGGCCTGAACACCATTGGCCTGGTCTGCAGCCTGCTGCCGCATACCTACGAGAGAAGGGCATTCTTTCTGCTCCCTGCAGAATTCCTCCCTGGAGGGACCTCCTTCTTGCTGGCAATGGGTCAGCTCAGGCAGATCTCCCAGTTCGGCAATCTGTTCCCCGGTAGGCTCCAGAGCATCCCCCTCAGGGTCTACTTCCTCCTGGGCCGTGGGAACTTCGGGGGCCGGTTTCCCGCGCCTCCTGCGCCTTCTCCCTAAGGCCGGTTCCTGGACCTCTCCCTCAGGCTCCAGGACCCTCTCAACACCCCTACTGGCTGCCATGGACCGGGTGGTCACGCACGCCCAGTCGGGTAGACCCACCATCCTCAGATGCGTGGTCTTCTCCACCTTTTCCCAAGGGGAACTCTCCAGGTCGTTCCCTAGCAGACAGTCTACAGGCATGTCAGTTCTCACAGCGACTTGTAGAGTACCAGAGACCTCCCCCCACTCAAAGGGAACTTGAGCCATTGGACAACGACTCTCTACGTTGTCAGCATTGACAACCCTACAGTAGGCATTGGGTACAATTTGCTCTTGAGACACCAGGTGTTGCCTCACCGAGGTCACGCTGGCTCCTGTATCTCTAAGAGCCTCAACCTTCTTTCCATTGATGGTCACCACCTGCCCATATTTCTTAGTGTTAGAGGGCAGGTAGGTTACAGGGACCATCTCACTGTCTCCTAGCGAGACTAGGGTCATCTGCCCGGGACCCCCACCCTCCTGGACTGCTACCTCCTCCCCAAAGTTAACACTAGCTACTTGCCGGGGTGGAGCACCAGTGGGTGCGGTCTTACCAAACAGGCGACACTTAGGATCTGAGGCAATGTGACCCGGGTCACCACACCTATAACAATTGAAGGGCCCCTTCGGAACAGGTCTACCTGTCGGGGCCCCGCTCTGCTGCGGGGTTGGGGGAGGCTGAGAACCCTTCTGCTGGTTCCCTTGGGAATTACTTTGGGGGCCTTTTTGGAACCCCTTCTGTTTACCCTTGTCCCCCCCACTCTTCTGCTGGGGACCCTGCCCACCTTTGGCGGAGTCTCCCACTTGACCCTTGTGGACCCTGGTGCTGAGCCAGCGGTCCGCCTCCTCAGCAAGCTTCCTCGGGTTGGACAGCTTGCTATCTATCAGGTGCTGGCGTAGCTCAGGAAAACATTGACTGGACAAGTGCTCCCATGCAATTAAATCAAGCAGCCCTTGATAATCATTCACTTTGCTACCCTTCACCCAACCATCCAGCGCTCTGCAGAAAAAGGTCACATACTCCACATACGTACTCTCAGGGATCTTCTTGGTCTCCCTGAACCTCTGTCTATATAGCTCAGGAGTTAACCCATACCTGGTCATTAAAGCTTCCTTCATATGGGGGTATGAGGTCTGGACTTCTAAGGGCAAATCTAACAGTGTGTCCCGCCCTTCCGCAAGGAACCTTCCCCACAACCCCGCTCCCCAGTCTTTCTCAGGGACCCGGTGTGAGGACATGGCCACCTCGTAGGCTCTAAACCACTGCCCTATGTCATCCTTTCTAAAATACTCCTTTACTACATCTTTGGGGATGTACACCTTGGACTCTACCTGCGCTGGTGGAGTGCTGCCACCAGAAGGAGCGGTGTCCAAACTTTTCGCCTTCAGCTCCAACTCCTTCAATCTTATATCATGATCCATTTGGCGTTGTTGTGCCTCCAGGGCCAACTTCTGCTTTTCCATTTCCATTTGTCCGGCCAACTTTGCCATCTCCATTGCATGCGCCCTGTCGGCTGCCCTGTCTGCCAGCTCCTCTGGCGACCGGACTCTGCTGGGCTCCTCAAGGTTGTCGGGCGGAACGATGTCCCCCGCATTCCGTGGGTCTCTTGACTCCTTCCAGGCTCTCAACGCCTTGGTGTACTGGGTCTTCCTCTTGAATCCAGCATGGGGGACTCGGAATTTTACACTGTAGCCTTTCAATTGCTCCATCGAGTAGCCTTCCAGTCTCTCCCAATCCACCTCATCTATTCCAGAAATCACAGAGAGTGCTCTTCCAGCGGAGTGCGAGCCAGGCATGGTTGCAGTAATGGCAGATGTCTCAACAAAGTTCAACAAATGAAAACCTGTGGTTGCGTTATTTGGTCTGCTCTCACTATCTGGTGATTAATAATTCACTGTATGCAAATTACAAGTGCAAATCCGAAATCCCAACCGCTGCCAACAATGTTAGAGTCGGGGATCTCTGGTTGGCGCAAGGTTGCCCTTGTGTCAAGCAGGAACCCTCTCCTCCACGTCAGGGCGCAGGATAACCCCTCGCGAATGACCCTTGCTCACCCTCTAGGTGCGTGGCGTGAGCAGCCAAGGCGATTCCTCAGGCGTTGTTGGTTAAGCACTTACAATCATACACACAGTAAATACATCAATCCCCCCAGAAACGGACACCAGACTTGGATATATATAAAAATACGAATCTTTATGTAAAAATAAGGTATATATATCTCAGCAGACTTATCACAAGACCAATAACGTTTTCGCTATGCCACCAGGTTGTAAAGCGGGCCAATGTTCGTTGTTCGTAACTTCAAATGGATACTTTATAGTCTCTTGCAAGTGTTACTTGTGGTTCCAGTACTCACAGCGATCGGCTCCTGCGAACGGGGAAATAAGGCGTTGCGGGCCCCGAGCCCGATACTGGAACTTCTTTCGTGATGTGGAGAGTCGGCACAGGTCGGTGCGACTCTCAGCTTCGGAAGTGTTCTTGGGTCCTCAATTAGCAGGTGTGGGCACGTAGGCAGGCGCGGCCAGTGACCCTTTAGCACGGCGGTGCAGGAGGGTCTCCACAGCGGGGGCGGCGCGGCCTGAGATGTCCGGGGAGAGCGAAGCGGGGTCGCAGGGCACGGTCAGTGCAGCTGGATGACCCGGCGTAGATCACAGTCGTCGGACGGCTTCCGGCGGGAGGGGTGATAGCGCGGTCAGCGCGCTCCAGTAGCAGGCGGTGACAGGGATGCAGGCGGCCTGGCCCGGGGACAGAGAGCGGCTCGGAACGGAGCGGGGCTCTCACGGGTTGGAGGCAGGCGAGCTTCTGAGTGTCACGGCCCTAGGAGGGGCGATGAGGGGCGCAGTCTCTTTTCCAGCGGGATGCCCACACGGCTCGAATTGGAGGATGAGCAAGAAGCACAGAGAACCCACTGGTCCTGGGGTTCAGTTCAGGGGGCAAGCTCAGATCAAGCCCTTGGAGAATGTTCAAGCACAAAGTAGCAAAGTCTTTTCCGTAAGTCTCTTCCTCTCCTTTCTCAGCAAGGCAAGCAGCAGGCCAGCTCCTCCGGCGTCTTCTTCTCCTTCTAGTCGGGCAGAGGTTCTTTGTGGTAAACAGGATTCTGATTTCTTAGGAGCCAGGCTCCTACTTTTATACCATGATTCTTTTGTTCTTTAGCGCCAGGGGGCCTGGGCCTGGCTCAGTCCAGTTCTGGAGCACTTTGTTATGGTGACTCTGCTCTTTCCTTTCAGCAGCAGGGCAGAGACATCAGCCGCCCCACAGGGGGTGGCGCCGGCTTTGTGGTGGCAGAGCACAGGTCTATTCAAGAGTCAAGGTGTACTCCTCCCACCCATCCGGGTGTAATCTCTCTACCCACCACCTGGCAGCCAACCTGTCTCTGGGGATTCCCCAACCCTGCTCCTTACTGTTGCTGGAGTTTAGAACACAGGGGTAACCCTTTAACCCAAGGAACCTGGGTCTCGTAAATATATATGAACAATGGTTCCGTAGGGGAATTAGTATTTACAATGAAGAAAAATCAATAGAACAAAAACACAGCAATCACTGATCTAGCAAGCAATTAATCTTAAAGACTGAGTAATATTTCAAAAAACGTAACAATTTATTTTTAGTATTTCATGTGAATTTTAAATCATTCATCAACTCCTTTAGATATGTACAAAAAATACGAACGGGCTGTATATACAAGATTATTTACAAAACAACGACGCAGTGACAAAGTGAATAAGGTGACTTTGTGTGATAGTGTAAAAATGGATATATACAATAATAATAAAAAAATAAAATACAAAGGAAGTTATTCACAAAAAGTCCTCGGCTAATTTATGGATAGGTAATGAGCCTTGTATGGCACACGTCCTGTAATCTGTATATACAAGGTATTCCAATTAGTGCAGGACTGTGGAACCGTCAACGTTTCGACCCTTTGTCGACCAGTTGTTCTATATGGTCATGTCGGGTCTTCTTCAGGACATTGGGGATGTATAACAGCCCAAATAGTGGTGAAGGCACCGAAGTCAGACAATATGGCGTAGTGGCAGTCAGAGGGAGTTTCCAATATCAAAGAAGGTCTAAGTTCTTCTTCGCCTAGTTAACAACTTATGTTCTCCTTTTGTCATTCCGGTCAGCGTGCCAGCTATCAGCCACTGCCTTCAGGATAATTTGTTTGGCAATACTGGAGTCTGGGACATCAGGATATCACTTCAACTGATGTATGAAAATTATTCTCGGAGTCACCGGGAGTCAGTTTCAAACGCGCCACCCAGGTGGCGCGTTTGAAACTGACTCCCGGTGACTCCGAGATATTGATATTGATATTGATATTGATATTGATATTGGAAACTCCCTCTGACTGCCACTACGCCATATTGTCTGACTTCGGTGCCTTCACCACTATTTGGGCTGTTATACATCCCCAATGTCCTGAAGAAGACCCGACATGACCATATAGAACAACTGGTCGACAAAGGGTCGAAACGTTGACGGTTCCACAGTCCTGCACTAATTGGAATACCTTGTATATACAGATTACAGGACGTGTGCCTTACTGTTGCTGGGCAGAACACACACACACACAGCAGAGGCGGACTGAGATGGTCAGGTCAGTAAATACTAACTTTCTAAAAGTAGCATTTACAAACCCAGGATACTAAAATAAACTTGACTACAAGAAGTATTTTATTATCCTGAGTTCAAGCATACTAAACTTGACACTTCTACCATGCTCCTTGAGTCCACTGGGGTCACAGCGTTGGCGTGATCCCGGCAGCCCATTCTGGCCTAAGGAGAGCAGGTAGCCTTCAATAGTGAAGAACGAAAATGGCTGTAATTCACTACTAAGACATGCCACACACATCAGGGCATGTCCTACCTTATGCCTACAATGCACCCTGCCCGTGGGCCTACCAGAGGGGTGGCTAATATGTAGGTAAGGGAAGGTTCAGGGACTGGCAAGTGGGGGCACTTGCGCAGTCAGCGCGACGGTCCCGGACCGCGCACAGGGTCTGCGGTGGCAGACCCTAGACACACTTTACAAGGCCGCTTCCGTGGGTGGCGCAACCAGCGCTGCAAGCCCACCAGCAGCATTGGCATTCACAAGCCCTGGCACCCCTGGTGCACTCTACTGGGGACTGACAGTGAATCCAATAAACCAATCATGGACATCAATTACAGGTACACTTTACCTAGGGAGCACTTGCACTGCGGCACGGATTAGCCGTGGCGCAGTGCCCTGAGCGGACAACACCAGCAAAACAATCGAGGCACACCATCAAAAAAAAGTGGAAGGGAAACTCACGCCAAGGTGCCAGGTCTAACAGTGCCTTTCTCGATGCCTATGTTATAACACACAGCGCTATGCTATACATATTACAATCTGGGATCCATATCTTTGTCACAGTGCATATGCAACGTTACACTCCCCAGCACATATTTTATATTACAACTTTAGAGACTAGTTAGGTTACACAACACTTCCCTGTGCATATTACACTCCAAGGTGCATACCACATAGCATGCGCTAGTGCCTGTGCTATCTCGCGCTCTCCAATGAATCTGTCATTGCGCACAATGTATTGCATATTATATTTCACGCCCTGGTTCATCTTATATCACACTTTTTGGTGCATAGTTTATACCATACACTATATCTAGTTTTCATTTTCAATCGTGCTCTCAGGACTATATTCTATATAACACTGCGTTCACCTACCCTTTTCACGGGCATTACATTTTGTGATGGGGGGTGGAGGGTCAAGGGGTGTTTCTGCCAAGTGAGCCCGGAGTCACAGTCACAAACGTCCTCTTCTTTCTGAATAAAAGTGAGATTATGCTGCGTACTTGTTCATATTTTAAGTAGTTCGCACAGACATACATTTTAAAAACAATAAAGTTCCTAATACCTGCCTTCTCTGAACAGTTAGCTTGCTGCCCCATCCACCTCCTCCCTATCCTCTGTTGTCTGAATCCATGGACTAGCCTCCTCCCTCCTGCCATGCATGGTCTGATGTGCTGCCACTGCCATCCATTTAGCATGATGTACCAGTCCACTCCTCCTGCCCTCCATTGCCCAATTCTATGGCCCATCATTGACCTCCTGATTAGCCTTTGTGCTTAGCTTGCTGCCCCTATTCTCCTTCCCCCTGCCCTCCGATGTCTTTGTGCATGCCCCTGCTCCATCCTTTTTGCCCACCATGTTCCATGGACCTGCCACTCCTATCTACTCTGAGTGTTCTGTTGAGCTGCCACTCCCCTCCCACCTGCCTAGCATTGTCAGATGACTGTAAACTGTCCCTGCCACCTCCACCCTGCCTGTACACATTCCATGCCCCTGTCCCCTTCCTCCTGTCCTCCATGGTCCATTTTACTGCCACACCCTTCTGCCCACCCTGGTCTGTTGTGCTGCAACTGCTCCTCCTGCCTGCCCCGCTTGGTCTGTTGTGAGACCCCTTCCTCTGAACTCTCTTGTCTGTGCCCAGGTCCTGACCCTCCCTTCTATCCTCCATGGTCCTTTGTGCATGCCCCTGCACCCTCCTTCTTGCCCATCATAGCCATTGTGCTGCCACTAACCCTCCCGCTTGCCATGCATGGTCTTCTGTGCTGCCACGGCACCTCCCACCTCCCCTGTGTGGTCAGCTAGCTGGCCCTGACCCCCTCCCACCTTCCCTCCATGGTCTGTGTGTATGCCATCATAGTGTTACTGTTGCTCTTCATGCTGTGTCTTGCTTCTAGTGCCCATCCTGCCTGACCTCCATGGTCACCTTGCTGCTCCTGCCCTGCCCCCTTGCCCCCAGCCCTCTGTTTCCATGTGCAAACCCCTATTCCCTCCCTCCTGGCTTGTCTGTTCCATTGTAATGCCCCTGATCCATCCCTCCTGCCCTTTATGGCCTGTTATACTGCAGCTTTCTCTCCTGTGTGTCCATTATGGTCAGCTAGCTACCATTGCCTCTTTCCCCTCTGTTCTCTATTGTCCATATGCATGGTCCTGTCCCCTCCCTATTGCTTTCTATGGATTGTTGTGCTGCACTCCCGTCCCGCATGCCCTGTGTGGTGTATTGTGCTGCTGCGAACCCTGATGCCTGCCCTGTAGGGTCAGTTTGGTGCACCTCTCCATGTCCCTCCTGTCCTCTGTTATCCGAGTCCATGTGCCTACCCCAATTCCTCCTGCCTTCCATGATCCAATGTACCATACTTGCGAACATTTTGAACTTGGTAAGAGGGAGATTTTGAAAAAAAAGTGGGGTATTGATTTTCCCCTTTGAGTTACATTGAAAAAGAGGAGATTGTAGACAGGAGACAGATCAAATAAAGCCCATTTGAGCTTAAAAACATTGGACGTTTCCTGGCTGAATCGGGTCTGTTGGCATGCATGGTTGTACTACCACTGCCTCTTCCTTCTGCCCACAATGGTCTATTATATTGCCACAGCCTCTCTTGCCAGTCCTGTATTGTTGGTTTGTTGCCTCTTTTCCACTGCCCTCCATAGTCTGTTGTTCTGCCACTGCCCTTCTTGCCTGCCCAGTGTGGTCAAATTGTTGCCTCTGCACCCTCCTACCTGCCTTCAATTTTCAGAGTCCGTGACCCTGGCCTCTGCCTCTCAACAGTATCCTAATGAACAACTAGATTGCTCACATTCTACATTTATTACAAAAGTGTGGAACGCCTGACGTCATCTTGATGTAATCAAAACTGTAATACCTAGAGCATTTCCTTTAGAAATGACATATATGAGAGGTTCTTATTTGCATCAAAATTATGGTTAGTGCTCTAAAAAACTAAAATGAGGACATATTTTCTGAGTTTTCAAATAGTGACAAAGCACTTTGAAATTATTTGTTATCTTTATGTTTTTTATCCAGTTGACCACTTGATTAAATGTTGCACTTAGGGGAGAGGATGTGGTGTTACTTCCAGAGCTGCAGACTTTGCAACTGGGGAACCAGGTTGGAGTTTCTGCTTCAGCTCGACATTCTGTGATTCTGCTCAAATCACTTAATCTCCCCATGTCTACAACCAAAATGAATTTGTTCTTGTGTGATGTAACCAATTCTCATGTAAAGCACTCCAATTCCTGACAAGTCTGCACTATATAAAAATGCAAAAACACAAAAAATAAAAAGTGTTTTGCACACTTCTGTCACAGTCCCCTCAGTAGGAAATTCTTTCAGTTTTTTACTTTGATTCCATCCAGAAGGTATTCAGATATGTCACACATTTGCCATAAATTCTGAATGTTAGCACTCTAGCTGCTCATTAGTTCACTGTAGTAAAGCTTCTGCTCACCACGGAAGTCTGCTACTGGTATTAAAAGTGCATGTTTCAGTCTGCATGTCAGAATTTTTTAATGAAATAGAAGAGGATTTGAGAAGTCACTAAAAATGTGCCCTAATTCTTCTTTCTTCAGCTCTAATCATAATTTCTATGGCAAAATGAACCCCCTCATTGTGTTCCTTTTTAAATTAAATGTTTTAAGTGTTACCAGTTTATTCCAATCAAGATGGCTTCAGTTGTGCCATACTTTTGTCATATGTAAGACAGTAAGCGCTCTAGTTGTTCTTAAGAACACTCTGGGACATTATGTAATTGGGCTATACTTGGGCTACATCTGGGTGATATTTGTGCTACATTTGGGCTCTTTTGTCTCTGGTGGCCATCTTGGGAGACTTATTTGTTATGAAGTTTCCTAATTTCCTCATTTACTACAGTCTCCTCAGTAGGAAATACTTTCAGTTTTTTACTTTAATTCCATCAAGAAGGCATTCAGATGTGTCACACATTTGCCATAAATTCAGAATGTTAGCACTCTAGTTGCTCATTAGATCACTGTAGTAAAGCTACTGCTCACCAGGGAAGTCTGCTGCTGGTATTGAAAGTGCAAGTTTCAGTCTGCATGTCAGAATTTTTTAATGAAATAGAAGACGATTTGAGAAGTCACTCAAAATGTGCCCTAATTTTTCTTTCTGCAGCACCAATCATACTTTCTATGGCAAAATGAACCCACTCATTTTGTTCCTTTTTAAATTAAATGTTTTAAGAGTTACCACTTTATTCCAATCAAGATGGCTTCAGGTGTGCAATACGTTTGTCATAAGTAGGACTGTTAGTGCTCTAGTTGTTATTTAGAACACTCTGGGAAGCTGCAGTAGAACACAAAGGAATCAACTGACAGTCTCTGCCCTTGTTGGATGTACATGTTTTACTGAGAATGTCACACTTCATTCTCACATGACTGAGAAAGATAATGTGAATTTACAGAAAATATGCTCTCAGTTTAGCTTATAGATCACCTTCCAAACCTCTGTAGGAAAAGCATGAGAAAATAGTTTTCTCTTAAACATGATTCATGATATCCCAGCAGAAGGCTTTTTCACATGGTAAAATCACCCTAGAACACACCACAATTCCTAAAATGAGTATGGTACCATCAACAAATGATATATAATGTAACTAAAGTCTTAAAACCTTCTATTAACTGCAATGCTTTTTAATGAGGTGCTATCATGTATATTGGTCCCAAGATGGCTGACAACACTTCTTGGATGAAGTGCTGACAGCCAATCAGATCTCACGATGAGATGTGTGGTTAGGCTCCGCCCAGATATATATGTGATTTTACTTATGATTTTCTCAGGAACTACTGAACGGATTTACACCATTTAACCAAAAGGCACGACTCTGAACCAAGGGCTACCTTTTTGCCAAATTTGGTGTAATTCCGTTCAGCAGTTCGGGCTGTAGCTGTGATTAAAGGTTCCTATGGAAAATTGCATGGGAAAAACACGTTTTGGGACCCCCCCTTTTTCTCAGCCCCCACTTGACAAATCGCCCCGAGACTTTCAGGATAGGAGCGGACCAGAGCGCCCCACCAGTTTTGAGAATTTCGCGAAGATTCGTCAACCGGCGCCAAAGTTATTCCAAATAGAAAGTTGCAGATTTCCTATGGATAATAGGTCCTAACTATAACTACCTACTGGCGACTGCCAGTAGGTAATATATATATATATATATATATATTGGTGATGAGGGTGAAACTAACTTGGACTGCGGCAAGCTTGGGCAGCAATCTCTCAATATTAGCTTCATGGAAGTGGAGCTCTAGCTGATATGAGGGCTCTTTCTGTTTTTTCTTTTCTTTTTCCAAAAGAAGGATCTAAGGGATTTTACACCACTGGCAATCCTGGTTCGGGAAAATTAGTTTAATAGGACAGCAGAAAAAACAAGTAAGGCAACAAAGTTAGGAGACATGATAAAACGGTTAAGAGGTGGAATGGGGGATATAGAAGGGCCCACACGAACACATTTGAAAAATGTAGGAGAAGGAGGAAAATAGACTCATTTTAAAAATGTGTGAAAGGGAAGTGGAGAATGCACCCTCTAAAAAAATAGAAAAAAAATCTATTGTATATGGAGAAATTAATGTGAGAGATTAAGAACGAATGTCATGGTGCGAAGCAGTAACCTCGAGAGCAAACAGCAATTTTAAATGCGGAAAATCTATAATAATGTGACCATTGCAACGGCCACACAATCCATAGTTCCAGTGGCCTTGATTAAGGGATTTAAATGCAGTAGGGAGGGGTGAAGGGGGCATGGCTGATAAATGTACGCACTTTGATCATATAATTACAATGGAGGGGGGCTATGAGAGACATCTAGACAGTTCTACTCACACATTATGCGGAGAGGGAGAGATTGAAATGTAAATCCCTCAAGGGTATAAACAGGCAGAGAAATGACGAGGAAGGTGTGAGGAAGAGACGTAACTGCATCCTTGGTATAAATGCATCAGGAGATGAGAGGAAGTATGATGGTGGTATAAATATCTATGGCTCTACATGTGGTAGAAAAAGGAGACAAATAAGAGCGACATTAAAATTGTGTTTGGCTTTGCAGGAGGGGGAGAAGGGAGGTCTGACGTAGATGGTGCAGAAGTGTAGAGGGCAGGAGAGCGGGGACGTGAGAGATGATGGGGGCAGGTCAACACGGCGAGGAAACAGCCTCACTAGATTGCTGGCGGTGCGTGCAACATACAATAAAACTGCTGTAGTTTGGGGTTGGGTTGGCTTGCGCTCATAGGAAATTAGCATTAAATTAAGGGTGGATTCCTCATTAGCAATCACATTGTATTTTTGAGCTTTAAAAACAAGGTTTCTGGAATTGTGCTCAACCCGCCTGACTAAATTTCCCACTGTGGAGTGCCTTGTATGTTTCCATCGAAAACCTCACACTTGTCCTTCACTTTAAACAATTTGTGCTATGCTTCTAGACTGCAGCGTAGCAAACAAGCCACATCATGCAATGTGATGTGTAGTGTTGCAGTGCTGCCCTGCACAATGTTTCCTTTGTTTTACATAAGTGCCCATAACCCCAAAAAAATATTATGAGTGGCTATTATACAGAATGGACCTAGTGTTAAGCAATGATGCCCAGACGTGGGTTCCGTGCTAGCTTTTTTCCTGGATTCAAGCTAGCCTGGCTGATGAGGGGTTATGCCCCGAAACCGGTCCTAGGATGCTTGTTTCCGGTTCAGTGAAGACCTGGCCTGGCAGTTTGGGCTGGACTGTTCCCATGGGGAGCAGGGTCAAGACTGATTTGCATATGGCTGGGTCCAAACTGGGGTGGCATGGAGGGCAAAAAAAGGATGGATTTAACCCAGATCTGTGACTGGGGTGAATGTTTGACAATGTTCAGCATTCCATCAATCATCTTTTTGTGTTGCTGGAATTCAGGTGCACCATTCATGCCTTGGATGAGCTACTAGATGGTAGCTAGAGCATTGGCTGTATACTGTTCCTTGTAGGCCTTTTCTATTATTCGACATAAAAGCCTGCTCATCTTTTAATTGTTGTAGTTAGGTGTGGAGCTGGGACCAGTGAGCCAATATTAATGTTTGTTACAATTACTGCATACTGAAAAAGCGCTGCCACAGAAGGTGGCACATTATGCTGCATTATTTGTGTTTCCGTGAAACAATTTAGAGAACCATGTAGCATTGCCTGGGCGTCTGATGGTGCTTTTTTCTAGTTGTTTCAGCCGTAAACTACTGCAAATGAACCTGCACATCGTGTGCATTTAATGTACAAACTAAGCATTTATACTCTCAGCATCATGCCACAATATTGTTATTGTTGATTTTATTGTTCATATATTCTGGACTGAAAACAGTTAATTACTGTCCGTATCAAGGTGCACGAGCCAACAACGAGTTGCAAAATGAAACAGGGGCTACAATGATCTGTACGTCTTATAAAAATATGGATCTACATTGTGGTTCTAGGTTCCCAAAGTTCCTCCTCGCCGTTCATCAGATCCCATTATAGCCTTCACACTTCTAAGAAAAATAGGAAAGTTCATAGAAACAGACACATCCACCTTATTAAGCACTATAAAACAAATACACATTTTGCGGTTGATGGAAACAAATGACCCGCAAAAAGTAGATGTCTTAATGTACTATGCAAAATTCAGCTAGACTAAGTTTCACGCATAGTTTTCCACCCGAAACAAACCATTAAAAAAACTTACCGGTTTAGTGATACAGTGGAACAGCATGCTCTACACCAAACTTACCGCTAGGTGACAGCAACACACAGTCCACGTTTTTGTCTGCTTCACGCAAGCCAATGTTTAATTTAAAACAAGTGCCCGCGCCTCGTGCTGAAAGTTAAAAAAGAAAAGGCGTGCAGGCTGCAGCAGTAGGGACTTCGGAGAGGGAGAGAGGGGCGGAGGAGTGTGCCGGCGAGTGGTGTGCACGCACGTGCTAGCAGTCTGCTAATTTTCAAGCACTGCGCTTGTGCTTGTGGCGCACCCCTGCGCGCTCCCACAAGGTGGATGCCGCCACAAGCACGAGTGTGTGCTTGAAAATGACCAGAGCGACGGCTAAAGGTCCTCCTATCTAGTGCATGTGCGCTGCATAGGCGAGACCCAAAATATTTGAGACTATGGCGTCAGTCTAATACAGTGGATGAGAAGGAATCCTTCAGAAATGCTTTAGCTCTCTACCACAAGAATATAAAAAGAGCCTGGAAAGCTCACAAAGTCCTTAAGTCAATTCAATTCAATTCAATTTATTGCATAATTAATAAAAATTATTACAATCCACATTTAATATAAAAACAATTATAAAACTTGCGTACATAAATTACTTATTTCGTCTTGTCTTTTTGTTTTGTTTTTAGTATTTTTTTTTAAACCATGTCGCAAAGTCCCCGGAAGAATATACTTATAGTTTTTGAGATCTTAGTCTAACACGTTTTAAGATGTAGTCACATGGTAGAACGTCCGGCCTTAATCAGTGTGTTCCTCTTTAATTCCTTAAGTCCTTTACCAGTCCCTCCACATGTGCCACCACTAGCTCCCCTTCACAAGCATTATGCAACAATATTGCTGATCGTTTTGAAGAAAAAAATCAATAAAATATATGATAATTTGCCGATTGCCACAGATATCTCAGACATTCAGAAAATCACTCACACTCTCATCCGATCTCCTACAGGCAATGTTTCCCTCTTAGAAAATATTATCCCCATCCAGCTGCATAGCTCAACGGAAATGTTAAAAGGGGCTTAATCTGGCTCTCCTCTTGATATCCCACCAGCAAAGATCTTCGCATTGCTAGCTACGCAACTAGCCCCTTCAATCTGAACATTATTAAATGCATGTCTGAACGATGGAATCCTGCCACGGGCATGGAAAACGGCACAAGTACTCCCTATTTGTAAAAAAGCAGGTCTTCCCTCTTCAGATCTATCAAATTGTTGTCCTATTTTTCTCCTCCCATTAATGAGTAAGCTTCTAGAAGGGTGTATAAATAAAATACTCATGGAATTTATAGAGTCCAAGGCTGTCTTGATTTCTCTCAGTCCGGATTTAGACCCCGGCACAATATGGATCTGCACTGATTGTAGTCACAGACTATATTAGGATTTCTTTGGGTAATATTCAGGCGGTACTGTTGGTGCTCCAAGACCTATTGGCGGTGTTTGACACTGTGTCACACCATAGATTGCTTCACAGATTTGAGGAAATTGAAATTGGGGGGCATGCCCTACAATGGTTCGCCAGTTTTCTAAGTCAATGTAAGCAGACCATTAATTTAGGTCCTTTTCGCTTGCGTATCGTTGAGCTCACCAAGGGAGTAGCTCAGGGTTCCTGCCTCAGTTCCACTTTGTTCAATGTGTATGTAGCTCCCCTGGCCAAGATTGTTAGAGAATTTGGGCTCACCCCGTTCTCTTATACATATGATACCCAACTTCCCCTATCTCTTGACAACAAATATACTACTTCTAATTTTCGTTTCTTGGCTGGCATCAAAGCGGTTTCATCCTGGATGACAGAAAATGGTCTCCCGTTGAAAATGGAGATCATGCTCTTTGGAATTGCCCAAAAGCTCTGCATTGCAGAGTGGTGGTCTTCAAACTTGGACATAGCTCCAGCCCCTAAGACGGTGGTAAAATATTTAGGCATCGGGTTAAATCAGTCCGGGAGTTAGTGATTAGCTGCCTAGACCCGTGCAATGCCCTTTTGGCTGCTAGAAATGAAGCCTTATTGAATAAACTGCAAGTGGTGCAGAACACTGCAGCCCTCCTGGCACTAAATATGCCATCCAGAAACATTACTTCGCCTCTTTTGTGACAGCTACACTGGCTCCCACTAAACAGAGAATTAAGGGGGTAATTATGATGGCTGAAGGATCGCCACCGCGGGGCCAGTGGTGGTGGTCCCTCCGCCATCTGACTCCCATTTCCCCCCACCACATTAGGATGGAGGGGGAATCGCCTCGTTACTGTGGCAGTCACAAAGACCGCCCTCCACACTTCCGCCACAGGCAATCATCACGATTGCCAGGTGGAGCAGTCAGCATGGGTAAAATGACGGCGGTGGAACCACCGTGGAAAGGCTGGGGGAGGCTGGGTTCGGGGGCCCGTTGCGGGCCCCCTCTGTGTGGGAGGAGGATGTATGTGCATTGGGGGTACCCATGGTACCCCGCTACATATGCATGCACAAGGTGGCAGGCACCGCATGGTGCCTGCCACGCTGTGCAGGAAAATGCACAACATGTGATTTCCAACACCGCGGCAGTGCTGCAGCTAGCAGCACCGTCCGCAATGTGAAATCGCTGGATGTGACCGCCATGGTGGCGGTCGCATTGTGATTTGGAGTGCAGGACCGCCACCTTACAGGCTGGCGGTCCCATACCCGCTACGATGGCAGACAGATTCAATCATAATCAGCCCTATAGTTCTAGATCTGCTGTATCATACACAAGGCACTCAACGGCAAAGGACTAAGGGTGGGCGTAGTGCTCTGCTCCGCCCACGGAGTGTGCTTAGTGCTGCCTGTTTCGTGGTCCACGAAGTAGGCGTAGCAGGCAGTGCTATGCACATGCCACGGCAGAGCAGAGTTGCCCGCCACTCGCCTCCCGCCCGCCCGCGGGTGGCGCATAGTGGGGCTACGCGGAGTGTGCGAGTGTGCGTAGATTTGGCCACACTACGCGATGCTCCACGTAGCCCCACTACGCCCACTACGCCCAGGGTTACAAAGGACCCAGTTACTTAACAGATAAACTTATCCACTATCAGCCAAGTTGATCCTTACGGTCAGGGGAAAAAGCCCTCCTTATTATCCCTTGTTTTAAGATGTCCCATTCTGGGGGGGCAATCTTTTTCCCATCTAGCATCCCTATACTGGAATCATATGTGTCTTGGCCTCCATAAATGCAACAATTTCCCTACCTTTAGAAAACTTTTGAAAACCAAACTGTTCCACAACCTGGGTTTTTGTTTGCTAGCATGGAGATACCCCTTTGGGGGTGATTCATGTGCCTTACAAACTACTCATTCATTCATTCAAGATGGGGTAAATCAAATGTTTTACTTTATAAGTTTGGTATGTTTAAAATTGCAACTATATTAATTTATACAATTATTAAAAAATATTTGAATAATTTATGTTGTTGAAATGATAACTTTGCATTTACTTTATCAATTTGTATCTCTGTAAAATTCAAATTTTTATATGTAATGTTTATGAAACTTTTTTTAAATGTGTTTTAGTGCTGTTATATTTTTAAAAAATTGTGATACGTAGGTTTGATGTACAAAATTGTGTAAAAAGTGGTTTGCAGTTTCATATTTGGAATTATTTGTAAATTATTTAATCAATTTAAAATAAATGTATTTTAGTAATTTTAATATTTTTGGGCTATTTATAAAGATATTTTTGCTCTTTGCATACTTTTGCTAGTTGTGCAATAAAATGTTCTATTGATTTAAATATATATTGGAAATGTCGCTAATAGAATTTTGCTAAGAAATACTTTTTAAATGTAATTGTTTATAGAAATAAGTATATTAATCCCGTTTTAAACTATAGTGAATATTTAATTTTATGTTTTAGTAGTATTCTCTATTTACTTTATTCATTGGTATATTTATTTATATAGTGCACTAATCATCATCATCAGTATATGGCTTTATTTTCGATCATATAAATCTTAAAAAGCACAAAACACCTCACTGGAATAATGGAATAAAAGACATATAAATCATAAAATACAATATGCACAATAAAAGTATAAAAGCAATTCATACATGCATTTAGCGCTCATGATCCAAAGTGCGTGCCAATATTTGGCCAAGCAAAATACAATTGTCCTGCTAGTATCAGTAGAGAGGATTCTCAACACCTCAAGATGATGGCCAGGACCAACCAGTCTACACAATGGAATAATCCACTTGCCCCTCAAGTTTTTATAGTAGGGACAAAAGAATAGCAAGTGGACTATAGATTCTGCACTGGCTTTATAAGTTGGACAAAGAGTATCTGAGGAAACATTACAGCTCCATTTGCTGAAAAACACCCTTGTTAGTAAAGTCTTGTAGCAAAACTGTATAAAGATTTTGCGAGCCAAAGGAGGAATGATTTCATCGATTGTTTCCTCATACCTTGCGGTGGGCTTGAAGTCTATAATATCCCTAGACAGGGTGTCCGCCGCATTCAGTGTTTCCTTCTCCACAGTTGATTCCCAATGGATCGATTTAGCCCTTGTCTTTTGTATTAAAGATAGGCTTTCAGGATTAGACTAGTCGGCCTCCAACCCTAGTCACCAGAGAAGACCCCTCAAGGAACTAAACCAAGGGATCAAGGTTATCTGGGATGATACAAAAAGCCGGTCACTGATGCTCGATATGGAGCTAGCTCTTCAACAGACCAAAAGCAATGCCAAAACATTAGCAGTTTATAGTAAAGCTTGTTAGCCAATTTTCTCTGGGCTAAGTCCAGGCACTGGGGTTCAGGGGCATGCTAAGGGGTAAGTTTAAAAGAGATCTTAAAAAACTGTTTTCTACTACAGTAAGACAATTTGTATTCCAAATACCCCACAGTTCGGCCCCATTAAGTTCCCTCCACCCCCAGCTATTTGATATTGTAGATTTCTAGAGCAGGGGCCACTTTCCTAAACACCATTTTTTTCTGGACGTTTGAGATATGGGCAGTCCTGTCTAGTCCTTGATTAACATCAAGTTAACTTTGTCAATGTGGGGTCCCCAATTTAAATTTGATGAAAGACAGATACCCAAGTAACTGAAAGCCAATACTTGTTTTGAAATGGTCCTTTTTTTAACTTTTTTTTTCTAAGAGGAAGGAAGTGCCCCAGAGTCTCCAACTTCCTGTCCATGTCCAGCAGGCTCCTCCCAGTGCTTTGTCCATCACCTGGTCACTTTCCATTTGGATTTGTAGCTAGAAGGATCACTCTTTGTGTCTGCTGCATCATATATCAATGGATTTGAGGACTTTGAATTTGAGATTTCACAACTAATTTGGAATATTGGTGTTGTTTGTTCGATTGTGGCCATGCACCTAGATTTATTTGTACTTTTTATCTTTTTTTTAAAATGTATTGGGTTGGGTGGCCTTTAGTTTCAGTATGGATCTAGTTGTTTCTTTGTAAGTAATTTTTCTTCTTTTATAAAGGAAACATGTTGCACAGTTCACTACATTTTCTCCAACTTGTGAAATAAATTTGCAATATTTATTTAATTCACTGTGTAGCCCAATAGTCTGCCAATAGGCCTTTCAGCCAGTAGGCCCAGAGCTACTCATTGGGTGCACAAAACAACTATTTCTGTGGTGTCTGTTGAATTTAAACTACATTTAGGGCATGGATGGCATTGGATTGAAATACAAAATGTGATTTTTGGGGGATTTCATTTTTTTATGTGTGTTAAATGCCTTTGTTGTGTGTGTGGTTGTAACTTGCAAACCTTTTTTTAGCCCTGTGGATTTTCGTTTTTCAAATTGTTGCATTAAAGATGTGTTGTTTAGCATGCCTCCTTTGTCTGGCCAGTGTGTGAGTGTGTTTGTAATAGTGGGGCCATCATTTCCCTTGGCTGAGCCGCCCCAGGTGGCCAGGGGCCATTTTGTAAAGTCTGTGTCCATACATATAGGCCTGCTTGAGGTCATTGTTTTCCAGGCCTCTTGCTTGTTGTTGTTGTGTTGAGTGTGACCATGTGGCTGGCAGCACTTTTTTGGAGGCAGTTAGTGTGCTGTTGCCATATAGGCCTGCATGTTTATCTTCCCATTTGTTCCCCTTGGCTTATTGCTTCCTTTGTCATTTATCAGCTGCATCTCCCTTAGTGCTGCATCCCATATGATGCACTATGCCAAACTGATACATTTGTATTTTTGTTGTTGCTGTTCTTCTTTCCTGTCCTTCCTCAGTGTACTGATTCTTTGCTTTTAGGTGCACAAAAGAGGAGAAGACAACATCACTCATTGTACTGCTAGACAGAGGGCCTGCGCACGACGTCACATGACGTGTGACCACAGACATCTCTTCAACTTTGCGCCACTGCATACTGACATCTTCAAGTAGGCCCCAGAGAAAGGTACCAGGTCCAGTACCAAGAAAGTTGCCATTGAGAAGAAGAAGGCACTGCCACTTACCACCACTGGTATGTCTCCCAAGACCTCTTTTGGTATACGAGAAATTGTGCCTGCAGTGGGGGTGTCCGGAGAGCAAGCTGGGAGCAGCATTCCCATATTAGTGGACCTGCCACACTAACCTAGACCCAAGCCCAAGTTTATCGCAGCGGCGGCCAGTATAATCACGATAGCGCCGATGAGCAGTGATGTTGAAATCGGCTTATTGCAAAGTAGTACCCAATCAATGCAGGAAACTCAGATAAGTGGGCAACAACAGCCGCAACCATCCTCAGCAGTAGTTTCTCCTCCCGAAGTAAGGGCAGTTCAGGAGATTGAGCTTCCTGCTGATGAAGAAGAGCAAGCCACTGTTTCAGAAGATCCATTGTCCTCTAGATCCCCAGCAAGGAAAAGGCTGGTTAGTCCATCAACTTCTTCTTCTGCAAGTCCCCCTTCTGATGACCTAGACTCCACTTGGATCCCACCTCAGTTTGAGAGTGAGACACGCTACAAGGCAGGGCTAGGGAAAAGGAAGGTTCCAGAAAGCCCTAAAGTTATGGAGGTAGATGTAGAAGAGGAAGATGATTATGACGAGCCAGTCATCATGGAAATTGGCCCCGCGCCAATGGAGGCTGACATTACCCTATCCCAAATTGCTGTGAGGGATGTGGCACGGATACCACCAGCACAGATATCACCAACACCACCTCCAGCTGCCATATTAGGACCAGTGAGGCTACCACATCTATCTGTTGTTAAGTTACACTATCAGCAGATTTCAAAAACTGGCTGCGGCCCTGCACCAAAGGAAACCCCAAAAAGATTTACATCATATGTAAATCTATAAATAATGTATTCCTCTAACAAATATAAACTAGAAGAAAAGAAACCCACAACACCTTACTCACTCCTCTCCCTAAACCCAACCAACGTCCATAAAGCATGTCCCAAACAATTGTCTATAAAAGCAAATGTCCATAAAGGAAATAACAGAATCCCAACTCCTACATTCCCACCCTCTCCCCAACAAGTCCCACCCACCATAAAAAGATTAAAAAATGGTGAAAGGTTAAAGACTGAGGTCTAGCGGCAGGCTTGCCGGAACTTGTGCTCTAGGGCGTGGAAGCGCTCCTCCATCCTGGCCTCTAGGCACGCCATCTGGAGGAGCGCACATCGCTGACATTTTTTGTAGGAACAACAGGGGTGGGCAGCAGTATTTGAATTGTAGTGGGCAGCTTCCATACCACAGCACCATAACACCGGAGGCACTGGGGGGCCTTGGACGGGCCCGAGTCATTGGTGGCTGCAGCTCTTGCCTCCTCCTCCTCCGCCAGAGCCACCAGCCACTGATATTTATCCCTGATGGCCTCCAGCTTCTGTTGCCAGGTCTTGGCTGCTAACTCCTGCCTGTTGGGTTGGGAGGGAGTAGCTATATCAAGAAAGAAAAAAGACAACTGTAACCAATACTCTTCATGAAACAGTAACACAACATTATACACATAAAATTATATTGGCACAGTAGCACCAGCAGTACATAACATTTGTGGTATCTTCACTTCCTCTGCCCCCAAGATTTGGCTGTGAATAGAGTTTCAGGCATTAGGCACTATGGAGTAGACACGTCAGCTTGCGCCCTAGACAGACATACTCATGTCGAAGACTCAAGTCACATTACTTTACTACTGACTGAAGGTGGGTCAGTTGTACTATACAATTATCTATTTTTCTATTATGGCCATACTGTGTTAAACTAACGGCAAATGCTCAATTTCACTTTCACCCTGACTACTACAACAAGGCAGATGATATGATTACTAATGCGAATGATGATATATGTCACAACGTCATGTGAGGTACTACTATTATTTGAATGTTGTAACCATGCAGTCAATAGGCCACTCATGGCTGACACGGTCTAAATGACATGGGTAGGGAGCGGGAGTGGGCCTCTGAGTCAGGGGGAGGCGATTGATGATGGGTGGGTACATACACAATATATATGTTGTGCTTGCAAACTACTGTGAGTCAAGGGAGTATTCTGAAATACAGCCTATCTTTGAATCAAAAACCTTGCAAAAAACAGTCCTTGTTTATCCTTTCCAGGGAATTTTCCAGTTATCATTGCATTGCTCTTCTAGCATTATTTTTATTCTTCACCTTTGGCTTTGCTACTCTGGCACGGTTACATTTTCTTTTACATTCTCTTCGTCCAGTATCCACCTATGATGATTGAATACATGGTATCCATCCATCCAAAAAGAATATGACTTATCACCGTCCGCCACTGCTGCTGACACACCCCCTGCAGCAGCCACATCAGGTCCTTCCTGACTGGCGTCGCATTCGCCGCTGGTCCCGACACTGGTAGTTGGAAGACCTAGAAAAAATATTTCACACTTTTTAGATGCCATGTGCACCTCCCCCTATATTACACCACACACATCACTACAATTTGGGTAATAGAGTAGATTAGACAGTATGTTCTATCAAAAATAATAAAATATTGGGTTGGGCATTTTGTTGGTGGCAATTTTTGAAAAGCCTCACAAGAAGAGGACAACCCAAAGGACTAGACTCAGCGGCTAGAGCTATTGGTGAATCTGAGTTTTTGAAAAGAAAAAGAGTGGACAACTGGGCGGACAATCGGACATGAGGTCTCTCTTGGTTGGAAAATATAATGGTGCCATCCTCCTCCTCATACTTCCTTCCAGCCATGGTGCAAGGTAATCAGTGGTTCCCCATCAACTGGTGCTAATAAAAATAGTACTAGGCCTAGACGAGAAAAAGTAAAATACACAACTTTGGGGTGTCCAACGTGACCATCATATACTAATTGAGCATGAGAAAGTAAAAGAAAGCCTTCTCATCTCAACAAACATGTGTAGTATACCTTACTTGGGCATGCAATCTGCACAGCAGAGTAGCAGTGATGGAGCAAGGATTCAAGAAAACAAAACTTGCTCAGAGCAATTCCTCATTAACAGTATTAATTTTTAGAATTAGTAAAGAAAACGAAATGAATATGCATGCACAACATTTACATATGGGAATAAGAGCTTTACGCATGCTTAACTAATGAAAATAGAACGCAACGCAACTAAATTCCGCTTTAAACTGGAAAATGCTTTTGCGCATGTGCGAATTAGAACTAAGTAGATAGTAACGTGACTAATCGGTTTTGAGAGGGAAAACTCTCATGCATGCGCAGAAATTGCTAACATTGGGTCTTGAGGTACCATATGCTTGCCTGAATTTAAAAGAGAGCTGTAGCTGCTAATTCTTTTGCTTAACAAAGCAGAAAGTAACATGGGATAGAGTAGAAGTGGGTGGTGAACAGTGAAAATCACTTATTTGAGAAATTAACATTTGTTTATGACTCCTTTATTAACAGTGTACGTTTGGGCCTTATGTGACACACAAGGGAAAAGATGGAGTTGAAAATGGATGCGAGCTGGACATGCACAATGTAATAGTGATGTGACCTGATGACTGAGTCACTGACAGGCTGCTAAGAGCCAAGGACACCCGCCGTGTAAAAAATTCTTCTCAACTGTAGAACTGTATTGAATGTATTTTGAATAGGAACATTAAATACATGTGTACGGAAATGAGACATAATTTTAAATGAGCTAAAGGGGATGGGTTTTGTTAGACAAAAGAGTTATAAAAAATTAAACATGTCAGCATGAGGTGATGATAACTCCCCTGTCCCTGTCCAATCAGAGTTTGTATTTCATCAAGATTTTTAACTTTTGAGGGTGGGACATGCAGAAATGAAGACTATAACTAGAATAACTTTATTTTTAAGAGAGGTCATGTCATGCATGCAAGCGAGGGGAGGCAAGCACGTGTGCAAGAGAGAGAGGCAAGAACTACTGCTGCTGAGGAAAGAGAGAACAGACTGGGAAGATTCACCTCTGAAAGATACTTGATTAGATCGAAGATTCCGGAAGAATATCGAGGAGGGAAAGAGTGTAAGTGAAGGATGCGTCCCGGTGCGTCTGGTTTATAGAGAAGTTTAGTAAGTATTACTTTGTCCTGAGCCTGTCCTATAGCCTTTGTCTCCTGAGTCTTAATCAGGAGACCACCACCAGCCCTTTTTGGCCAGAAAGTTTGGTTTCTATAATCACCTCTGGGTAATTATTATTCTGTCTCAAATTTGCATACCTTTTGCAACTGTATGATTTATTATGCCTTCTGCCTCATCAACTATCCTCTCTTAATGCATTGATTTGTTGAATGAGTCTGTGAATTGAATGCACATTGTTAAATGAATTTCATCTCCAATGAAAATTTGATGATGTTTGCACTGGGAATTTGTATTAATGAGCATCTATTTATGACTGAGATTTAGATAAACTTCTTGAATCTTACCTAGTGTCTGTGGTTTATTTCACTAAGATCTGCAAGTTTATTTAGTTAATGTGTTCATATCCCCATCAATTACTCAACTAATGATCCATCGACCAAAGGAAAAGTGTTGATCTGTGAAGATTAGTTAGACACCGAATAGAGATTTATCAGGAGTAAATTGAATTTCCAGTGAGTTAACTCGAAATCAAAGTGAATTACAAAACTTGACCTCAGCGAAACAGTCTGGAAATCTGATTGCTGCATATGGGCCCATTAAACTTTTCAGTTGTTTGTGAGGTGTTCGTCCCTGGCTTTCCGCTGGATCAGTAGTACTAGTACTAGTAAGGACCAATGGGTTTTCGGAATCTTAAAGTACTACTGCTAGGCAGTCCACAAAATATATAAGAGGAGAGAGAAATCTTAAAGATTAACTAGAATAAAGTAAGCTACAGACAGACTAATACAGAGTCAGAGGCAGTTTGATTTGATGCAAAAAAAAACCTAGATACTAGAAATAGAAATAACTTAGTTGGTAGGTAATGCAGGGATAACAAGAATTTTGAAACAGATAGATCAAAGAGGATTTGGTAAAAAATAAAATTAGGAAACGGAAAAAATTGTTCTAAATAAGGTGCCATAAAAGTTAGGGAAATATATATTTAACAACAGGAGGACTTACTGGGGCCAGCAGAGCCATCTGCAGAGGAGCGCTCCTGCTGGGAGACACCTCTAACTCCTACACCCACCTCTGCAGACCCCATCGTCTTCTTGCCTCTGGATGCTGATCATATAAGGCAGAATTAAAGAGACAAAAATTGATTGTTGTTAAATAAATATTTTTTTTAAATCGCTCCTGAAAGATTTTTAGACAATAAACGGCAAATGCAATAACATTGACCTATCCTAAATCCGATTGACTTGTAGTAGACTAGTATCGTGGTCGCAGACCGTCCTATCTTTATTATTCCACAGTTCCATTCTGATTTCTGAGTCCTAAACCTACCTAGCCCGCCTATTCCAAAGACTTTAGAAAGAATTGCAAAAAATGTATATTTGCTTCTAAGTTCCAATCTCATTCGCAATCATCTCAACCCCCTTTGATGGGCCATTTCACTTGGGGATCTATTAGGATGGCGGTCGGAAAATCCCTCTGACCGCCATGGTAGCGGGAAAACACCACCCGCTAGGACCGCGGGTAGACCTGCCGGGTCAATTAGTATGCTCCGCAGTAGAAATCCAACCGCGGCAGTACGAACGTGGCATTTATCATTGCGGCGGTTGCTGCTGCCAGCAGCACCACCGCGATGTCCGAAAAAGCATGTCCAGCATATCCCTGCACTGCGTGCCAGGCACTGTACAGTGCCTGCCACCTGGTAAAGGGAGTTGGGGTACCATACGTACCCCCCTAGTACACCCAAACCCCCCAAACACATTGGGGCCCTGCAATGGGCCCCCAGAGACATTCTCCGCATGCCTTTCCATTGCAGTTCCACCGCCGCGGAAAGGCTGGCTACCGCCGGCATCATAATCATGCCGGCAGAGCCTGACCCTGCACCAGCCCCATTTTAGCGGTCCAGCTCTGCCTGCCAGGCAAGCATGCGGACTGTTACCGGCGGAAAAGTGGCGTTGGAAAATCTCACCGCCGCGGTCATCACCGCCATGCTAATGGGACCGGCGGTTTTCTGCGCTGCGATCGCGGGCGGATGACCGCCACTGGCCCAGCGGTAGCCATCCGACCGCCATCCTAATAGACCCCTAAGTCTGCATTTAGTCTTCTTCTTAAAGGCAGATAGGCGCATGCATATTGCATACACCAAATTGGTTGGTTGCTAAAGTCACCCACTATTCAAACTACAAAAGTTTCTACTAAGGACTAAGGAGTCAAGGACTGAAGTCATGTGAGAGGACTCATCACACAGGCCACTAAATTACCAACTAATACTAAGTAACTAACTAAGTAACTACCAATATCTTAGTGACAGAACAAAGGAAAGGCGTCTCTCTCTAGTCTACATTACCTACCTTAGGTTCTCTAACCTCTCTTACATAATCAGCCCAAGCGAGCGCAAAGTTGCAAACAACTAAGATTAGTAGCGCCAGACACCTCTCTAGAAGAATAAAAATCACATAATATAATATTTTTAAACGTAACTTATCAGCATGTAAGCAGCAGCATTCTTGCTATTTGGGAAGTATATATTAGTCGCAATAACATAGAACACACAAGAGTAATAATTAGCTACTCAGCAAGCCCCGTGACCTCAACACCTAGCAGGTCCAGCAGGTCCTGCTCTCGGTCCAGGATGTCGTACCACCGGTGTGTCAGTTGGTTATGGGCTCACCAGACCTCAGAGGAGCAAAACACTGCCTGGCTCACCCTCGCCCACTGCTGGTGATGCTCCCGGATCCCTTACCGAGACCCAGGCCTGATGTCTGTTGCCTGATGCTAGGGTTAAGGGGAGGTGGTGCTGCACACAAAAAAACAAGTGCAGCCACCTCCACCTCAGAAAATATGGCACGGGGCTGCACCCCTTCTGGGTGGCGCCTTACGCATGGAAGGCAGCTCGTCTTTCCCCAGGTTGCACTCTGTGGCATCTTAGCCATGGTTCTGGGGGGGCAGGGGCAGAAAAGAAAATGTAGAAAGTAAAAAATTAAGTCAGGAGAAGAAGAAGAGAAGTAAAAGAATAAAAAGCAAGTAATAGAAAAACAGTACAAAAATGCACTAAAAACTCACAAAAAGTAAAAAAAAACACACTTAGGAAGAGAGAGGGATAGATAACAAATAAAAAAGATCAGAAAAAAAGTTTTAGGAAGAAAGGATTAAAAAGATATAGCGAGAATTAAAAAAACAGGCCCGGAACCATAACAGTCAAGAAAAACAAGACAGCGTGGTGATGTGTTTGCAATATTTCCTCCCGAGCACGCAATCCATGTTGTCGAATGTCTGAAATGTCTTGCGAATGGGAGGAGCAAGCAACTCCGCCCGCTCGCGAAACTACGTACAGCGTTGCAGAGTTTTTTTACCATTACGCAGAATTCTGCATAGCGGGGCTATGCAAACTTCGCCCAGGCTTAGTCTTGTTGCCGAAGACCAGTACTTCAGTCTTGCCAGACTTGAGCTGAAGGTAGGTGGTTTGCATCCAGTCTGCTCCCATGGTCATGCAGGTACTGAAGTTGGTTCTGGAGGTGGATGTTTAGTCCGTCAGGGAGAGGATGAGATGAATGTCATCGGTGAAGGACATGACGGTCGGTGATGTCTTGTTATCGAATTATGTTGGCAAGCGGTGTCATGTATATGTTGAAAAGGGTGGGTCTGAGGGATGATCCCTGTCAGGCTCCGCTGATCAATATTTTGGTCTCTGATGTGAAGGGTGGTAGCCTCACCCTTCGGGTTCCTCCTGTGAGGAAGGAACAGATCCATTTGAGGGCAGATCTCGTGGAGTCTTCTAATGAGGGTGTTATGGGAGAGAGTGTTGAAGGCCGCAGAGAGGTTGAGCAGGATGATGGCCGCTGTTTCTCCTCAGTTCAGGATAATTTGAATGTCATCGGTAGCCGGGATGACTGCTGTTTCAGTGCTGTGGGTCTTTCTGAATGCTGACTGAGAGTTGTCTAGAAGATGGTGAAGTTCAAGATGGGTTGTGAGTTGCTTTTTGATTGCCCTCTCTATCACTTTGGCTGGATATTGAGGCAGGGAGAAGAGTCAGAAGTTGCTCAGTTGATTCAGGTAGGCTGTGGGCTTCTTGAGGAGGGCATTGATTTCTGCAAGTTTCCATTCATCTGGGAAAGAAGGGAATGTGATGGAGGTTTTGATGATGTGGGTCAGGTTGGTGCTGATTTATGATGTTCTCAGGTTCCAGATGCAGTGGTCTGGTGAGGGTTGTACATTCGATCAGCAGGCCGTCATGGTGCGTGGTGAGTAGTTTAGCAGCCAGTTCTCTGTGGTTGGGTTGGTGTGCATAGTTGCTGTAGATATTTGCAATTTTGCTGTGGAAGAATCTGAATAGGTCATTGCATAGTTGCTGGGAGGCAGCGATGTTGGTGACAGTGGCTAAGGGTGAGGTGAAATCCCTAACAATTTAGAAGGTCTCCTTGTTGTGCTTCCTTCGATGTGGTCTACTGTGCTTTTTTTAGATGGTTGTTAGAAAAGGCGTTTCTGGTTGGCTAGGGTATGCACCTAAGCCACGCAGAAGCCTCCACTCTAGTCAGGCGAAGTAAATTCTATCCAAAGGTACTGTTCCTAAGAAAGAGGAGAGGTTAAAGAAAGAGGGAAATAGACTTACAGTATCCAGAAATTATGGCTTCATGAGCATGGAAGGGAATCCTACAGATTATTACTTGTTGCCCTCATACACCTCTAGGGATTTCATGCTTCATTATTGGGCATTGCTTCTCATCGGGCCCTCGCTGTAATGCTCTACATCACCACAAAGGTTGACAGTACAATTGCCGGGATACTGGACCTTTATCGACTCCCAGCCCCCCGACCTTTTTGCTTTGTGTTCAAGTGAGTTACATACCAAAGATAACCTTTGCTCACCCCCAGTAGCTTGGCACAGAGCAGGTAGGCTTATATCCAGAGGCAATGTGTAAAGCGTTTGCGTAACAAACTCAAACCAGAAACACAATAAATATACTACTAAAGAGACTCCACACAGGGTTATCTAAAAAATGTATACTAAATTATGCATATAAACATAGACAAAAATAACATAATCTTAAAAACTGTGCATCCTATGCCAATCCAGGGACAGTATTCATTATCCTAATGATGCAAGAATCTAAAATGACATACACCATAACATCAGGGCATGACAATGCAGTGGATTATAAAAAGATATATAAATGATAGGTACTATGCATGTGAGGCAATCACTTAAATAGTACCCATTAACCTAATCAAGGCAAAATGACATACATCATAAAAGCTTTGTATGAATATGCAACAGTAAAGCATGTAGTTCCCAGTAAGAAATCAAAGACATAGGCCCACTGGTCCTCTTGTTCCTGGAGATACAGTTGATTTGTATCGGCCCAATCGGAACAAGTGCATTAGAGCAACATGTAGTGCACCTGTGATTCTTCTAGAAGTAATGCAGAAATTTCAGGGAATTCCTTCTACCAAGAGGTGGGGCCTCCGTCGAGATTTCACCCTGTATGGCAATAATCAAATGAATGCCTCCAAGGTATGTGCAGACACACTCTCACCTTGCCCAATCCAGTGGGTAGCAGCGTAATCCTGGTGCAGCTGCCTGAACCTCGCAGCCCTCCAGCATCGGGGATCCAATTCTGCAGCACGTCCAGGACCCTTTAGAGCCTCTCGGACCTCTGTTAAAAATGCCCAACAAAAACAGAGCCACCCTTGTCCTCTCTACCATGAGGGTCGGCTGTGCTTCCCTGGTACTGGAAGCACATTGAAGAAGCAGCTGCCCAGAAGCATGCTGCGCAGCTGTCATCATGCCGACTTGGCTGCCTCCGCTCGCCCCTTCTCATTGCTCTGCAATACAAAGGCGGGCTGGAAGCTGCACCAGCAAGGGTCTCCTTTGGAGGCCACGCACCTCATTCGCTGACACCAGCAGGGCACTGGGAGTGCGAGTCACAGCTAACAGCACTCTCGCTGTTTTAGGGCCCACAAAGCGCGACACCTGTGCTGCTCAGCTTCACGGAGAGCTGTAGCTCACCCTGGTAGTCCTTCAACCCCAGGCAAGAATAGAGTGTTCACCATGCACTCCTTGAACTGGGCAGAGTGCTCTCCCTGTTCTTTGACTGTTGACGGCTGGACTCATGAGTCCCAAAGCCTGTTCCTTGGGGGGGTTGGCATACTCCAGGTGGATCGTTGGAAACCTCCCACAAGGCAGGGAGGAGGGCAAGCCAACCAGCCCCAGAGAGCACTGGGATGCACAACCAAGAAGCAGTAGACAGGCAGGTCAGCACAATGAAGCAAGTTGGCTATATGGCGCTTCCATCTGGCAGCTCAGCAATCCTCTGATAATGTTCAATTGGGGGAACCAGAATGAGGGAACAGCTAGCAGCAGGCCAATAAGCAGAAAAGCAATCCAGTGCATCCTATAGGCCACCTAGCAAGTAGCAGGTAGAAGAGCAACAACAGAAGAGCAGTGCAGTTGAGTCCTTTGTGCAGCGCAGGCAGTCCTCCTGACAGAGGTTCATTCCCATTTCCAAAAAGTGCTCTAAAACATGGAGCAAGCCCATCTACTTATACTCAAAATGTCTTTGATCTAGGGGACACTTAAAAAAAAACCTTAAAAGTGCAAAACACTCCCTTTCAATCCCAGTCCTGGCTCCAGATGTACAGTAGGGGGTAAACCAGCCCTTTGTGTGGGGGCAGGCAGCCTAAACAAATGCAAGCGTGCCCCGCCTCCCTCTCTCTCAGTCCAGGAAGATTATCCGTATGCAAATGCACCCAGTCCCACCTGTGTGATGGCTGTCAGGAAAGTATGCAGAAAGTTTTACTGTCACTCTGCCCTAGACGGGGATTGGAGTCAGACTGCAAAGCAGATAGAGTTATAAGTACAGAGAAATGCTCACTTTCTAAATCTGCATGGTGAGCAAAAAAACGATGGATTTAGGCCCAGTTCTCTGTACTGGAGTAAATGTATGACATTGTTCTGCATTCTGTCCATCAACTATTGTTTTTGCATTTGTCACCCCGAGTGGGACGGGTATGCCCAGACGTGGGTCCCGTGTTCTCCATGCCACTGGAATCAAGCTATCTTGGCTGAAGAGCGTGAAACCCCGAAACCGGTCCTAGGATGCTTATTTCCAGTCCAGGGAGGACCTGGCTTGGCAGTTTGGGCTGGACTGTTCCCATGAGGCACAGGGTCAAGACTGATTTGCTTATGGCTGGGTTCAAACTGGAATGACATGGTGAGCAAAAAAACTATGGATTTAGGCCCAAATATCTGTACTAGGTTGAATATATGACATTGTTTTGCATTCTTTCCTTCAACTGTTGTTTTTGCACTTTCTAAATCTGGCATTTCTAAAACAGTTATAAAACATCCACCTATACCAAAAATGGCAGCGCTACTCCTTTCAGATACGGAGTTACCACTTAAACACTTGTAAAGGATTTCCCAATGTTAGTCTATGGAAGGAGCAGGGCTCCCAGTGAGAAACAAGATAGGCTGTTTGTCACTATCAGAACATGCTACAAAATAAAGGCACATGTCCCACCTTTTACTTCCACACCACTGCAGTGGCAGTCCTGAGACGGTTTGAAAGGCTATTTCTGTGTGTGGCGCAATCAATGCTGCAGGCCCACTAGTAGCATTTAATTTATAGATCCTGAGTATATGGGATAACACTATACAAGGGACCTACATGTAAATTAAATATGACAAACTCGGTATACCAATCATATAAAGTTAGAGGGGTGAGAGCACATACACTTTAGCACTGATTTGGAGTGGTAAAGTGCCCAAAGTCTTAAAGCCAACAAAAAGAGGGCCATAAAAATAAAAGGAAGAGGGCAAAACGTTTCGGGATAACCCTTTAAAAAGGACCAGGTCCAATGCTGGTAATAGCGTCTGAGTGCTGCCTTGTAGGTACTTCTGTCGGTATTGTCATGGCTGGCTCTCCAGTTCCTTTCTAGCAGTGCCGTTTGGTGTCTCGGCAGACTGTTTACCAGCTGAACTGCTTGTACTATACTTGTTGGGTTTTATAGGTACGAGGGAGTCTGTGCAGTTCTTCATCCAGTTGTTGAAGTTGTTAATGTCTTTATTAAGGTTGTCTTTGGAGCTAGGTTGATTCATGCTGATGGTGCTGTGCCAGTCTGCTTCTGTGATTTTCCCACAGCTGCAGCTTGGAAAGCTAAAGCTGGTAGGGGTGGTCACTTGAGGTGTGTTGATTTTAAAGTGGATAATCAAGCGTTCGGTCCATATGAGCAGTGTGGTGGAGTTCTAATTGATGCTTTTGCTTGTGGTGAGGATGGGGTCCAGTGTGTGTCCTGTACTGTCTGTTGGTTCTGGGATGTGCTGGGTGAGTCTGATGCTCCAGCTTTCGAGAAGTGCAGTGGAGAAGGGGTTGTTTCAGTCTTCCAGGTGAAAGTTGAGGGCCCAGAGGAGAATTTAGGCTCTGAAGTCAATGGTGGGTGGAGTGGTGAAACTGGTGATGAGGTTGGTAAAGGTCCAGGCTCAGGTGGTCAGAAGGCGAGAGTTCTGTTTAGGGTGAAGTTTTCTGAGATTTGCAGCTTGATCAGCAGGGGTTCCATGAATGGGATGGTGTTCTCTGTGGATGTTGTGCATTTGATGGGTTCCTTGTAGATAATAGTAAGTCCTCCTCCTGGCTTATGAAGGTTGTCCTGTCGAGCAATCTTGTAGCCCACTGGAATTGCCCTGGAGATGTTGGAAGATGATGAGGGATTTATTCCATGTGTTTTTATTTTTTTGGCATGATTGAAATGGCTTCTTGCAATGTATTATTTTACTGAAATGCCTATTATAATTTCATGGGAGTAGTTATTTTGAATTTAACAGTTTAGCATTTTCACCAATTTGATTATCCGTGCAATAGTAATTGTGAATCTGACCCCCGCCCCAAAAAAAAACAAATACAACACTTTCTCCAATTCCTCAAAGTTTGACGTTGAAAGAGTAAATCTAAACCCCCCTAAATTAAAACATTTCCCCCAAAGTGGTTAGGTTTTGAGTAGAAATAGTAAATCTGGCCTCCGCCCCCACAATCCACACTTTCTCCAATGTGCTCACGTTTGGAGTGGAAACAGTAAATATGTAATCCCCAAAGTCCAGTACATGTGCAAATGTGGGTAGGTTTGAAGAGGGAATAGTACATTTGGTCTCCCCATATATAGTTACATTTAGATTGGATCTAGTAAATCCACCCCAAACCCCAAGTTAATTTTCTTCAATGTGGTAAAGTTTGTAGAAGGAATAGTAAATTATGCTTTCTCAAGTGTAACACTTTCTCCAATGCAGCAAAGTTTTGACTGGGATTAGTACATGTGATATCCATATACTGGTAGCCTTTGTTTGCATTTTTTATTCTGTACATTAAAGTTATAGAAATTTATATTAGACAATGTTTATGGACTAATGAAGGTTTTGTAAAGTATCTATATTTTTTAAACATCTCTTTTGATAGTTGCCGTGTTTCAGTGTATATTATGTTTCAGTAATTACATGTTTTGTAACATGGTTTTTGCCCCTATAAATAATATTTTAATAACAGTATAAATACAAATATAGATATGATAAAGCTGTAGTGTACTTACATTATTATTTGTAGTTATGTAGTTTTTAGAACATGTTATGTAGTAATAATGTAACAAACATATTTGTATATTAAACATTTGTGTATATTCTACTATTCATAGTAATTGTTTAAACATTTTAACTTCTATATTAATTTATGAACACTAATAAACAAAATACATTGTTCTATACAGGATTTTTTTTAAATTGAATTTGTTCTACCCTATCTTTCCAAATTCTTTGATTTCGTAATCTTTCCTAATGCAGTTGTGGCTTCCTGTTGCAGGTACCAGGTTCAGGTAAGGCTATTGTACACTTCAGCCTCATTATGATGGCGGGCAGAAACGATCCACCTGGCACGTCTCGGATTCCGAATCCGACCAACTTGCGGTCGATGGTTCCTCCGATCAATGACGATGCTTCCGAATACCTTTTGAAAGGACACCCATTGACTTCTATGGGAGCCTGTGTTCCGACCGACAACATAGGCTCCTATGAGGAAAAGGGGTGTCTGCAGACAACCTTGCACCCTGCACCCCACGGTGCCTGGCACACAGTGCATGGTATCCGGCTGTCGACGGAGGCTTTCTGCCTGACATCGCAATAAGGCCCTTATTTTCTATGGGTTTAGTGGTGGGGGGAGTTGTGTAGACTTAAATTCGATAGTCTTTGTAATTGAATGATGTTTAAGGGTACAGTTTTTTGTGTTGTAGAAGTTAGCTAGTTTACAGTCTTCCGGTATGCCATATTGTGAATATAATGTTATATATTACCTACTGGTGGTTGCCAGTAAGAAGGTATAGTTAGGACCTAGTTTCCATAGGAAAAGTGTTTTTTGTTTTCTCAATATCTTTGGAGCCGGATGACGAATCTTCGCGAAAGTTTCAAAACTAGTGGCCTGCTCCGGTCAGCTCCTGTCCTGATAGTTTCGGGGTGATTCAATAAGCAGGAGCTGAGAAAAAAGGGGTCCCAAAACATGTTTTCCCAATTTAATTTTCCATAGGAAACTTTAGACACAGCTACAGCCCGAATTGCTGAAAGGAATTACACCAAATTTGGCAAAAAGGTAGCCCTTGGTTCAGAAAGAGCCCTTTTTGTTAAATGGTGTAAATCCATTCAGTAGATCCTGAGAAATTTGTAAAAGAAAAAGTTTCGATATATAGGGACACGGTGGAGTCCTGACCCCTCCCGAGCACGAGCTTCACTGTGATTGGCTGCCAACACTCCAAACCAGGAAGTGTTGGCAGCCATCTTGTGGAACCGAGTCACAAGAAAACAGTTCCAAAAAAGGTGAAAAACAAGAAAAGGGGGCAGGGTAGAAACACCCCGACCCCCTAGGCCTGCTCAGGGGGTCTTACAAGGACCCCCAGGCCCCAAAAACTATATATATATATATTTTTTTTTAAATAGTCCAAATTCGCGTGTTTATTTTAGCCCCCGGGTGGGCCATGTCCCGGAGCCACTGAAGAAATATAGGAAGCATGACATGATGAGGGGCTAGCCCCAGTAAGATCTGCCAGTCATAAAGAGCACCATTAAGTGAGACGTCCACGTTTTCAAAGACTGCTTATGTTATGTTATGTTATGTTATGTTATGTTATGTTATGGTATGTTAATTGACAATGTTTTCCCTCTGAGGCGGAAGCCGGAGGTTTGCTCTGTGTACTTTTGATGATTTAAAAACGATTGATTACTATATTCGTTTTTAACCTCTGTATATATTTTAAACAGGTTCTGTTTTATATTTAGGGCGCCCCACCCAGGCGAGACTAATTCGCCGAGGCTCGGGTTTATTTTCTTCCCTCAGCGACGCTGTTCACGCGCTGGGGAGCTATCAGCTTGACTTTGGGCGCCATCTTGTGTTGGGAAGGCTGCCCGGTTTGCTCGGCGCCCCTCCCGCCCTCCCAGGGTATTTAATAGGCGTTCCCTCGCTCAGCCAGTAATTGACAACGCTTTCCCTCTGAGGCGGAAGCCGGAGGTTTGCTCTGTGTACTTTTGATGATTTAAAAACGATTGATTACTATATTAGTTTTTAACCTCTGTATATATTTTAAACAGGTTCTGTTTTATATTCCCACCCCCCAAGGCGCGCCAAAGGCAAGCCCGTCTGCGCCCGTCCGCGCCTGGCCCGGGCCCAGGGCCACCCCCCCTGGTCTGTCCCATCCTACCCCTCGTATCTGTTACTCAGCCGCTCAGCTACAGTCTTTTCGCCCCCCGACCAGTCATTTATGTTGCATATCCCACCCTAATGCCCTGCTCACAGAGCTTGCAGCAGACTGCCCTGGCTGTCACGCCATTTTACCGTCCATTCGCAAATCTTTTCAGATTGGTAAGCACCATCCGATGAAATCTTACACCATTGCGCTCACAAACGTCCGTTCGCTTGGCAAACATAGCCAGGACATCCATGAACTGATACAGGACCATAAAATAGATATCCTGTTCATGACGGAAACTTGGATGGGCCAAGCATCTGATCCGGATCTTGTCACAGCCGTTCCTGCTGGGTTTGCCACTTATAGACTGGACAGGCAAACCAAGAAAAAAGGTGGCGGCATTGCTATCATTGCCCGTGACACCTATATTGTAAGGCACACGCTAATTCCCCAGACTTCCTGCGAAGCCTTAGAATTCGCAATAAAACTGACCCCTTCCTATACCTTCAAAGGGATCCTCCTTTATCGACCACCGGGACCCAGGTGTGACTTCCTGGGGGCTCACAGATCCTTCCTGGAAACATCCGCACTGGAGAACTCCTTCACCATTCTAGGTGATTTTAATTTCTATTTTGATGTGCCCGACAATCCTGACACAGCCACGCTTTTAGCTGACATGTCAACTTTTGGTCTATCCCCTTTGGTTCATTCCCCTACGCATGAAGGAGGGCACACACTAGACGGCATTTTTTCTAATGCCTCGGGCCTCAAACTTACAGAAATACTCGCTCTAATTTGGTCGGATCACCATCTCCTCCTGGCTTCACTTCCAGTGGGCGACCCCCTGGTCGACAAGCCCCACCCTAATCCCTGTCTCCCCTACCTGGCATGGGATGACTTAGATGTACGCAGGCTGGAAACCTTGCTTAATGATACCCTCCCTACGTTATCTCTGGACCCCAATAACGCCACGTCCCAATTTTACAACTGGGTGAGCTCAGCAGCAAAAGATCTGGTCCCACTTAAACAACGGTCACGCAATAGATCTACCCCCTCGGCCCCGTGGTACTCAGAGGAACTGCGTACCCAAAAACAAAAGTGCCGAAATAGAGAGAGACACTGGCGGAAGGACTACACACCCGAAGCCAAACTCTTATATAAAGAGTCGGTAGCAAAATACAAACATCTTATCTTGGACGCAAAAAAAAAGTATTATTGCAATAAAATTGAAACAGCACAAAACTCCAATAAATGTCTATATGAGACCACCAAACAATTGGCGGGTTTCTCTGTGGATCTCACACCTCCCCCGTCCCAAACCCTTTGCGACGCTTTATCTAAGTTCTTCTTCAGCAAAGTTGATGACATTTACAGGGTTTTCGCCAATAACGTCACTCTCTTCCATAGCCCATCAATTCAACCTGAAGGACCCATTCTCTCGCAGTTCAGCGAGGTCACGTGTCCGCAGGTGCTAAAAATGATATCCACCATCAAATCGGGATCGGCCCTCGACCCTTGTCCCTTGAAGGTCCTGAGACTTATCATGGATGCAGTCTTACCCTCTATAACCAATATCTGCAACTCCATGTTTAGCACCGGCATCTATCCCGAGACACTAAAGAAAACCCTAATAAAACCGTTGCTCAAAAAACTTACCCTTAATAAAGAAGAACCCAAAAGCTACCGCCCCATTGCCAGTCTCCCACTATTAGCAAAAATTGTGGAAAAAATTATGAATGCCCAACTCTCCTCCTTCATCGAGGATAATAAATGCCTAGATGAATCACAGTTTGGCTTCCGTCGCTTCCACGGAACCGAGACGGCCTTGGTCAAAGCGGCGGACGACATCAGATCTATCCGGGATGCGGGAGGTACCGCCGTCCTGATATTATTAGACCTGTCGGCGGCCTTTGACACGGTCGACCATACCACCTTGGTCGACCGTGTCGAGAGCATAGGCATCCAAGGTAACGCCAAAAATCTTCTTGCCTCCTTCCTGGCCAACAGGACCCAGGTCGTCACAGTGGGACCTTTTGAATCCTCCCCCCTGTCACTACCGTGTGGAGTTCCCCAAGGCTCATCCCTTAGTCCGACACTATTTAACATTTATGTGTCGGACCTTGCCAATGTCATCAGGGCACACGGGATGAGCCTCACTTCATACGCTGATGACACTCAACTGGTCCTAGCCGTCAAAAACGACGGTCTTCAGAAAGCCAACATGTTCAACCAGGGCATGTCGGCTATCGGGAACTGGATGTCACACAATTGTCTGAAGCTAAACTCCGATAAATCGGAGGTTGTAATCTTCGGCAATCTCTCTCCGGAGTGGTCCCCCCGTTGGTGGCCGTCATCCATGGGCCAGCCCCCAGTCCCGGTTGATAAAGTGAGGAACCTGGGAGTCATGTTTGACAACCGTCTGAACTTCCTACCACACGCCAATCAGATATCCTCTTCAGCCTTTCATAAACTTAGGCTCATCAAAAAAATTCTGCCCTTTTTACCTGAAAACATGGCGAAAACGCTGGTAAGCTCCCTGGTGCTCTCCACCCTAGACTATTGTAACGCTTTGTTTCTAGGGGCCCAGGAGAGAGTGTTAACGATAATGCAGTCCATACAGAACGCGGCCGCCAGGCTCCTAGGGCGAATCCCCAAATTCCATCCGGTTTTACCCACCATGAAACAACTTCATTGGCTTCCGGTGAGGAAGAGCATTATGTTCAAAACCTTGTGCCTGGTATACAAGGCTTTACACAACGCTGTCCCAGCGTTCTTCACTCAGAACCTTACCCCCTACTGTCCATCCAGAGCACTGCGCTCTTCCAGCTCCCTGGACCTGGTGATCCCCCGAACTAAATCTGTCAACTGGGGTGACAGAAGATTTCTTGTGGCTGCTCCAAAATTATGGAACACACTGCCTCATCCCATCAAGACCAGCACGTCCCTCTGGTCTTTCCGAAAAAACCTCAAAACCTGGCTTTTTAATCATTGATCTCCCAGTCCCCTTGTTGGCTAAACATTGCAGATACTTAGCGCCGAGATGCCCACGGGCCTTCGTTTCGCGCTTTACAAATGTCAAAATAAATAAATAAATAAATTATAGGGGGTTTTATACCGCGCTCAAATACTCAAGAGTGTCCTGGCACGTGCAGATACCAAAGTCCGATGGAGCAGAAAGTATGAGTCGTCTAGTTGAAGAGAAAAGTTTTAAGTTGTTTCTTAAAAATTCTAAAGTCCTGAGTATGCCGCAGTTCCATTAGGAGAGAGTTCCAAGCCATAGCCGCTTTAACAGAAACGGACTAACCTCCCAGCCGTGACCTACGAAATTGAGGGATAATCATCAGACGTGGGGCGGCTGAGCGCAAAGATCTGCTGGGGACATAGAAGACAAACCGCTTCCTAATGTATATTGGCCCCAGACCATGCAGGGCTCTGTGGGCCAACGTGAGGGCTTTAAAATGCACTCTCTGTGCCACTGGAAGCCAGTGCAGGTCACGTAGATGCTGTCTTATGCTAGATCTTCCAGAGATGTTAAACAGAAGTCTAGCCACGGCATTCTGTATAGTCTGCAGTTTTCATGGCAAATATCCCGTGATACCAATGTAGAGCGCATTGGCATAATCAATGCGAGAGAGGCTGAGTGGGCGGGCAACCATTTCTTTGGCCATCCTGGGAAGCAAGGGGAAGAAGCTTCTAAGTGACTTGAGGGTGCCAAAACAGACTCCAGTGAGTTTCTTAATTTGCACCGAAAACCAAAGGTCTTCAACAAACCAGATCCCCAAATTCTTTGCAGAAACGCCCTCTGAATTAGGTTGAGGAAAGTCTGGTGGCCACAAGGTTTCTCTGAAGGCAGCGGGGGATGAACCATACAGAAGGACCTCCGACTTGTCCTCGTTGCACTTCAGTTGGGCACAGGCAAGCCACTGAAATACAGATGAGAGACAGTTCTGAACCCAAGTTGTCGACAGGTCGGAGTCCTTCCAGGTAAATAGGAGCTGGGTATCATTGGCATAAGCAATTGGTCAGAGCCGGAAGGAGAGAGATGGGGCGATAGTTAGCAGGTTTCAGAGGATCTAACGAGGGCTTTTTTTAAAGTGGCTGCAACTTTGCCTGCTTCCAAATCAAAGGGACCCTGGCCGTTTGTGGAGATAAATTCATGATCGTGGTTACTTCTGGATACACGACCTCCGCAACTCCAGCCGGAACTCTGGCTGGACATGGATCTGTAGGGGAGCCCGATTTAAGAGTTTTAGGGATAGCCAATATATCTGACCCAACTGTGGGAGAGAAACCAGTGAATGAAAGAGACACAGAGGGCAGAGTAGTGAGAGACAGTGGGAAGGGGACACTCGGCCAAACTATCTTGGATAGTTTGTATCTTTTCAATAAAGAAGGAGGATAGCTCCTCGCATCATTGCAATGAGACAGGTAAAGCTGCTTGTTCGGCAAGATTCTAACAATGGAAGAAACCTCTCTACTATTGTTTTTAGCTTTGGCAATCCATTCTGCATAAAAACGACTCTTCGCCAACTTAATGACTTAATAACTTATTAATATCTTGTGTAAAGGACAAGTGAGGCAAGCTGTTCCTAACAGCATCTCTGCATCTCTGACGTAGCCAGGAAAGGGCAGAAGAGAACATGAAATGGAGAGTGTTGTTTTATCTGTTTCTGGGTAAATTGCTGCTGCTTCTGACTTCATGTGAAGCATGGAATGCATGAGGTTTAGATATGAACCCCCACCCTGCACGAGCAGCTTTGACTGGCGGGGCCTCAGAGACAGCCTGACCAGGAAGTCTTTCTTTTAAACGCGTGCCTTTTATGTGCCAGGGTTTGGTCTATGTAATTAAGGGTTCATCGCGGCTGGGCATTGCCTCCCATTGTTGATGAGACAAGAGCTATTGTGCTGTGAATGGGACAGACCATGGTTGGCTTCAACTCCTACTCGCCGCTTACCACCATCCCAAGCCACGGTGGCTCTGAGTGGTCCAATTCAGTGTCCTCCAACCCCTAGGGCTACGGCGGCTCAGTGCTGAACCAGTTCAGTCCCCATTTCTCCAACAGCATCAGTGCACACAGCGCCATGTACCCCAGAGAGGGGACCGGGGTGTAGCCGTGGGCCACCACCAAGGCTCACAGAGATAAGGCAATAAGCAAGCCACTGGAAAGCCAAGACACTTTGACTTTTCACGCACAACCTGTGCCGCTCACCTCCGAATAAGGGACACAAGAAGTGAGTTTTGAGGGCACCACCCTGGTCACCAACATACATTTGGCCCCGCTTAAGATTGGGTAGCCCCCTGTTGAATAGGGCCTCCCTAATATTCAGGTCATAAACAAGGATGGGCTCCCGTGGACAAAAGGTGGTCAAAGACTGAGGGGCAGGAAAGCTTTCACCATGCCTCATTTGGGGTGGGGAGTGCTTTGCTGCATCCCCCTCCCTGGACAGTTCAGAAACCCATATACTGTCAATCCACCCTGATCCATTTACTTCTGCTGCTTTGTAAAGAGCGAATAAGTGTATATTTTGCAAATACTGCCTGACATTTTAGAGAGAGATTGTATAGAGAAGGCAGATTACATTTTGCAATAATATGAACTATGTCTGTACTGTGCACCGTTTTGCTTAAGATACTTTTACTTAGAAATTGCAGAAGTGAGTAATGTAATAATCTTCAGTTCAAAAGCCTGTACATTTTCACCTGGACTGGCCCGGGGTATGCAAATATGGCGTGAAACTGCATTTTCCTATGTACTCCCATTAAAGAGATGACTTCAACAAACTCCTTCAATTTGTATTCTGATAAGACTTTAGTGATAATCTGCCTGTCGGCATCATCTCACATTCATATGTATTGTTCTATTTGATGCAAAACAAAACTAGGTTTACCTCCTGTAACAGTGGGTGCACACAACATGAACTGTACAGAGTAATTTCTGCAAATGAGCTTCAATTATGACAAGCGTTTTCCAGGTGTGTGAATTTGCATATTCGAGTACACACATTGCCACAACCTAAACACTGTTTGCATTTTTTAATAAAATAATTACACCGTGGGTCAAAGTGGGGCGTATTTTTGTACTAATAAAGTATTTGTAAATAACTACCCTTGCTTCTTAGTATTTTAACTATCTTATCTGGCAGTCATTGGCTTCCCTGGTTCCTTTCCTGCAGCTCGCCTTTTGGCTGAGGCCCAAGCAGTACAGTTCAGGTCAAACAAGAAATGTTGAATGAGGTAAAATTAGCACAGCTATTCATTTTAGAGGAAAGCAAATACTCGTAAAAATCTGGTGTACATTGACAAGGGTCCGGGCACCCACCAGATTCTCGAGGGGTGCTTGCACACTTCTCCGGCCATTGTTCCTGCAGAAAGTCCACTGCTGATCAGACAGTCTCTCCTAAAACATAAGAAACCAATAGGAATACACTCCCCTCGCATGGTTTTGGTACCGCTCAGTACCCAGTAAGTAATAATACAATTAAACTGTCAGTAATAAGTACTTGAAACGAAAAATATGAGCTCCCGCTTCTACTGTGCTGCCGTTTCTAGCTTCTCGTGTGAACAAGTGTAGGAGACGTACACTATGTTGCTGCACGCCACTCTGGCCCCACCAACAAACACATTGTAGTTTTGAGTCAAAGGGGCTCAGTCAACAAGCAGACTTTCTTGAAGCAAGCATGGACAAGGCCAATAGGTTTGGCTTTTTGTGTAGGGCATGGCAGTTCTTAATTAGTGAAAAACATAAATGGGGGTAACCCGAAGTGTTGCTGGTGAATACCAGAGTTGTTAAACCGTGTGCTCTCCTCATGCCTCTTTCTTCCACTATTGTACACTCACTATCTCATTGTCTCACTCTTGCAGTTTCTTTTCATCCCTTTTTTCTCTGCTTGTACCGTTTTTTCTATCTTTCTCTCCCCCTGCTTCTTCCATATTTTGCCTTCCTCTCTCTTGCCTTGGGTCAAAGCTTGATGAGGAGAAATAAGACCCAGACCACAAAAATGAGTGCTGATGCATTATTACACAGAACTACACACAACCATTCTCTAAAAGTCAGTGAAAACTGGCAGCACAGATGGCGCACTAAGAAAAACAGCCACACATGTGCCAAGGGCCCCAAAAGTGAGAAAAAAGGGAGGCCACACAGCCCCCTTTCCGAAAAAAGAAAAAGAAAAAAAGAAGCCGGAATCGTACCGGATGCCCCGCCCCCTCCCGGCAACACTCTGAAAACGCGCCCCTTGGCGCGTTGTAAGTTGGGGAATTAAATCCTCTTGAATACTGAGGGTCCCTGGGGGCCAACTAGCCCACCAGGTACCTCCAGTATGCGCCAGGGAGTTGCGTTGCAGAGAGGTGTTCTGAGGCCATGCCCCTTTTTACACCTCTCTGTAACACAGCTCTGTGGCGCTTACTGAAGGTACCTGGTGGGCTAGTTGGCCCCCAAGGACCCTCAGGACTAAAGGGGAATTAATCCCCCAAATTAAAACGTGCCAGGTGGCACATTTGCACAGTGTTGCAGGGAGGGGGCAGGACCTAACAAAACAAGTGTGCAAATGTGCCCCCTGGAAAATTGTAAATTATGGGATTAAGTCCCCTTGAATCCTGAGGGTCCCTGGGGGCCATGTAGCCCACCAGGTACCTCCAGTATGCGCCACAGAGCTGTGTTGCAGAGGGGTGTTCCAAGGCGATGTCCCTTTTTACACATCTTTGTAACACAGCTCTGTGGCGCTTACTGGAGGTACCTGGTGGGCTAGTTGGCCCCCAGGGACCCTCAGGACTCAAGGGGAATCCCCCAATTTACAATGTGCAAGGGGGTGCGTTTGCACAGTGGTGCAGGGAGGGGGCAGGGCCTAACATTACAATTTAGCAATCTTCCTGTGTGGGACTTACTGGAGGAAATAAATGGGGTAGTTGTCCCCCAAGGTTGATGTTGGGGGCTAACTACCCTTCTTGTTACCTCCAGTAAATCCCACACAGTAGTATTGCTAAATGATGCTTGGAGGCCACACTCACCTTTCTCTACCACTCTGAAAACGAGACTTCTATGTTATAGTTAGAAATTAGCATTTAAAAAACCTTTGAAATTCACTGAAAAAAACATAGGTTTCAGGGACGTTATAGTTAGAAATAAGCATTTAAAAAACCATTGGAATTCACTGAAAAAAACCATATGTTTCAGGCACGTTATAGTTACCAGAGAAATTCCGCCGTTAGTTAGTTAAGCTAACTATAACTCGCGCCTACGCAATGGACTGCTGATGACATCACATACTACATCATTCATGACATGGTCAGTGACATCACTGATGACATCTCGAATGACATCACTGATGACATCACTGATGACATCATCCACGTGATAATCTGATGCACCTCCTGACACCCTAATATAACCTTTGATACACCCACTTTAAAAATACAGATTACCATTTTCGGAACCATAGACACACCAGTACCAGTTACTACATAGCCACTCACTGATTCCTAGGTCTACACACACGTCCACTCATTCACCCATACAGTCACTCATACATGCAGCCACTCATCAATACAGCACTATTATTTGCACTCATACACCTATAGAGACACTCAGACATTGCCACTCATCCCTAGAGTTACTCACACACCTAGTCAATCATGCAAAGAATTATTCACACTCCCATTTACTCACCTATGCAGTTATACACACACCTCCTCACTTATTCCTAGAGATGCTAACACATACATACTCTCTTATACAATCACTGATACACGCTTACACTCATCCATACAGCCACTCTTACAATCACTCACTCTCACATATAGTCATTTATATACTCCAACACTCGCATATAGTGCCTTTCACATATGTAGTTACTCATACATGTGCTACTAAGATATCAATTCGCTCACCAACACCCATACACACACTCACCCACTCATACAACCCTTCACAGATGCACTCTTGAACCCATACACCCAGTGAATCAACCACTCAAACATCTATGCACAGAGTCACATACCTCTTACCCACCCACACACACACTCAGGCACCCACACAAATACTCAGGCAACCAATCGATAACCCATATAGACACTCATGTAGCTACTGACCAACCCATGCAGCAGCTTATACAACAACAGACAGACTGATACATACATTCACACAGTTTAGTCACTAACCCACGCAACAGACAGACTGATACAGACATTCACACAGTTTAGTCACTAACCCACGCATTCAGTAAGACACATGTAATCACTCACTTAAACAGTCAGTCACGCACCTACTAAATCCTCCATCCAGACACTTTTACACCCACTCATTCTTCAAAACACCTTGGCATATATATATAAAATACATATTTAAACTTTAAAGAAACAGTGCATTGTGGGGGCGCGAGTTATAGTTAGGTGAACTAACTATAACGGCAACATTTCTATGATTTTGTAAGAGTGAAATGTCCAACTAACTGTAACGTCCCTGAAACCTATGTTTTTTTCAGTGAATTTCTAAGGTTTTTTAAATGCTAATTTCTAACTATAACGGGCCGGAAACCTATAGTTTTTTCAGTGAATTTCAAAGGTTTTTTAAATGCTAATTTCTAGCTATAACGGGCCTGAAACCTTTGGTTTTTAGCAGTGAATTTCTAGGTTTTTTTAAAATGCGAATTTGTAAATGTAATATTTATTCAACCGACGCGACTCCTGTAAAAAAAAATTATGTTTTAAAACTATATGTATATAACTTTAATGTACATATCAGAACAAGAGATTACCTAAATGTTTTATAGAAATAATATATTTGTACCTGTAATAAACTTATATTACTGTTAAATATATTTTCGCGACGTCGTGCTGGGTTTGCACTGGTTGCGCGCTGGGTGCGCGACTCCCGTGTGACTTTGAAATAAACTATTTCATTGGTTGAAAAGGTTACCCATTCTAGAACTTGGAGGACCCCACCCTCTTTAGTCAGTCTCTCAGCTGCAGATACCTGCTGTGTTTTTAGGAGCAATACTGAGAACTTCTCCAATGGCTTTGTCTACTCCACCAATAGTTCCCACTATGCCGAATGGTATTCTTGATATTCCTGGTGTGTATTTATGAGGAATAGTGAGAGTTATTTTGCTCTTTACATGCAACACTTCTGCAATGGCTTCTTCTAATCCACCAGTAGACCTTCCATCTGATGATGAAGATTTGGGACCACCTCCAAAAAAAAGACCAGAGTCTATTGTATGGAAATTCTTTACGATTCCGGAGGGAGAAAGAAAAGTAAACGCAAGGAAGGTCAGCTGCACGCTCTGTCCCAGAGTTCTATCCAGAGGCAGTGAGAAGAAGTACTCTTGTGGGACGTCCAGTATGTATAAGCATCTACAGACTATACATGCGAGACAACTTGCAGCAGAACAATTGCAACATGCTAAAGAGGCCACACCACAAACTGACCAGGGAGCTAGTCCCAGCACTTATGGAGGCTCAACCTCTACATCTCATGGTCCAGAAATTCGCACAGAGTTTGCGATCCTGAAACAACATTGTATAAAATACAATGCCCTTTCATGCTGTGGGGAGCAATCCGTTGACGCTGTATGTTCAGCAGCCAGAAATCATCGCTGCTAAAAAGAAAAATTCAGTTGGAATGACATTTTAATTCAAGAAGTTTTAAGTTTTGTCTGTTAGTTTTTTTGTTTTTGAAAAAACAACCAAAAATCGAAATTGTTCAAAAAACACAAAAAAATGTAAAAAGAATAAAAAAGAAAAAGACAGTTCTCTTCAGAACTACCTTATTTGGTTCAAAAAGAGAAATAACTGCATGCTAAGATCTGGATGATTGCTAGAGTACATGTGTAGAGCATAATTGATTCTAAGAGTGCATGGGTAGTGAGAGGGAGATGGCTGGACTGCATGAGTAATGTTCAGGTAATTGTAGGTCTACATGTGTTAGTGCCTGTGTTATTATAGGAGTACACGGGTACTGACTGGATGATTAGAGTACTGCAATGTGAGTGCATGATGAATTTATAAGTGCTTGGGTTTTGGCAGAGTGATTGGATAAGTACATGATACTGTGTGGGTAATTGAAGGAGTGCATACGTCGTAACATGGGGGATTAGTAAACTGTATAGGTAGCAGTCAAAGGAATGTAGAAGTGCATGAATAAGTGCCTGGATAATTGCTTGAGTACATGGGTAGTGACTGGATAATTTGAGTACTGCAGTGTGCAGTGTGCAGTGTGATTGGAGGAGTGCACAGGGAGAGACAGTGTGATTGCTGGACTACATGGGTACTACCTGGGTAATTGGAGGAGTGAATCAGTAATGTGGAGGTGGTTAGAGAACTGCATGAATAGTGCACATCTGATTGTAGCACTACATGTGTTAGTGGCAGGGTCATTGCATGAGTATATCCATACTGACTGGATACTTAGAGTGTTGCAAGGAGAGGGCATGGTGAATTTATAAGTGCTTGTGTTTTGGCTGAGTGATTGGATAAAGACATGGGACTGGTAGGGTGATTGGAAGAGTGCATACGTAGTCACAGGGAGATTACTAAACTGTATAGGTAGCACTCAAAGAACTGCAGCAGTGCATGTGTTCGTGACTGGGTCATTGCATGACTGCATGGGTAGTGACTGTATGATTAGAGTATTGCAAGGAGAGCGCATGAGTGAATTTATAAGTGCTTGGGTATTGACAGAGGGATTGGATTAGTACATAGTACTGGCTGGCTGATTGGAGGAGTGCACAGAGTGTGACAGTGTGATTGCAAGACTACATGGATAGTAGGGAATATAAGATGTAAATGAGTAGTGTCTAGGTTGTTAGAGGACTATATGGATAGTGCACAGCTGAATATAGTAGTCCATGGATAGTGTTTGGGTTACTTAATCTTACCTTTACAATATAAGATATCAAAGTATTTGAAAGAATTTTTGCAGTTTTTCATAATTTAAATTTTAAAAACTTTCAAACTTTAGAATTAGCCTCTTTAAAAGAGAAGAAAAAATACACTTATAACATATAATATTATATTTTTAAGAACTCAACATAATTTTACCATTATATAACATATTTAGTTTCCCTTTTTTGTTCTTCTCAGAATCTATTGAATTTCACCGTAGACAGTGATTTCAATGTTACTCATCATATAACAGTGGTCAAAAAAATACAATCAATAAGATTGCTAAAAAAACAAATGTGTGTCCAAAATATTTACAACAAAGTCAACTATCTCGTCACATTTCCTAAAATAAAAATCCTCAATTACAGTGCATATAATACAATTATCAAATATTTAAAATGGTTCTTTCTAAGAGAATTTTCTAAATACAATATTAAAGAAGAGAAACGATAATATAATCAACAATTCATTATTACTTCCATATAGTCTAAATGATTTTCAGTGAGAATGTCCAAAATAAACTTCTTAATTCATATTGATATGTTCCCACTACGCCGAATGATATTCTTGATATTCCTGCTATATTTTTATGAGCAACAGTGAGAGTTATTTTCTATTTACTTGGAACACTTCTGCAATGACTTCTTCTAAGCCACCAGTAGACCTTCCATCTTATGAAAAAGATTTGGTTCCACCTCCAAAAAAACCCAGAGTCTATTGTTTGGAAATTCTTTCTAATTCCGGAGGGAGAAAGAAAAGTGAATGGAAGGAAAGTGAGCTGCACGCTGTGTTCCAGAGTTTTATCAAGAGGCAGTGACATAAAGTACTCATGTGGCACTTCTAGTATGTATAAACCTCTGCAGACTATTCATCCCAGAAAACTTGCAAGAGAACAACTGCAACAAGCTAAAGAGGCCACACCACAAACTGACCAGGGAGCTGGTCCCAGTACTTCTGGAGGCTCAACCTCTGCATCTCGCGGTCCAGATATTTTTACAGACTTTGCGACGCTCAAACAGCATTGTATAAAATGCAATGCCATTTTATGCTGCGGAGAGCAATCAGTTGGCGCTGTATGTTCAGTAGCAAGAAAGCATCGCTGCTAAAAAAAAAAATCAGTTGGAATGACATTTTGACGCTGTAGAAAAAAGAAGAAAAAAACTGTTCTCTTCAAAACTACCTTATTTGGTTAAAAAAGAGAAATAATGGCATGCTAACATCTGGGTGATTGCTAGAGTACATGTGTAGAGCATGATTGATTCTAAGAGTGCATGGGTAGTGACAGGGAGATGGCTGGACTGCTTTACTAATGTACAGGTAATTGTAAGTCTCCATGTGTTACTGCCTGTGTTATTGTAGGAGTACATGGGTACTGACTGGATGATTACACTACTGCAAGGACAGTGTATGGTGATTTTATAACTGATTAAGTTTTGGCGGAGTGATTGGATTAGGACATGGGACTGGCTGGGTAATTGAAGGAGTACATAGGTAGTAACATGGAGATCACTAAACTATATAGATAGCACTCAAAGGATTGTAAAAGTGCAAGAGTTAGTTCCTGGGTTATTGCATGAGTACATAAGTACTGACTGGATGATTGGAGTACTGCAATGTGAGTGCATGGTGATTTTATAAGTGCTTGGGTTTTTTAGCACAGTGATTAGATAAGGACATGGTACTAGCTGGATGATTAGAGGAGTGAATTAGTACTGTGAAGGTGGTTAGGGGACAGTACGGATAGTACACATTTCTTTGTAGCACTGCATGTCTTAATGCCTCAGTCATTGTACAAGTACATGTATAGTGACTGGATACTTAGAGTGCTGCAAGTTGACAGCATGGTGAATTTATAAGTGCTTGGGTTTTGGCACAGTGATTAGATAAGGACATGGTACTAGCTGGATCATTAGAGGAATGCACAGAGAGTGACAGTGTGATTGCTGGACTGCGTTGGTACTACCTGGGTAATTGAATGAGTGAATCAGTACTGTGAAGGTAGTTATGGGACAGCACGGATAGTGCACACTTCATTGTAGCACTGCATGTCTTAATGCCTCGGTCATTGTACAAGTACATGGATAGTGACTGGATACTTAGAGTGCTAGAAGTTGACAGCATGGTGAATTTATAAGTGCTTGGGTTTTGGTGCAGTGATTAGATAAGGACACGGTACTCGCTGGATGATTGGAGGAGTGCACAGAGAGTGACAGTGTGCTTGCTGGACTGCATGGGTACTACCTGGGTAATTGGAGGAGTGAATCATTTCTGTGTAGGTGGTTAGGGGACTGCATAGATAGTGCACATTTGATTGTAGCACTGCATGTCTTAATACCTGAGTTATTGTATAAGTACATGGATAGTGACTGGATACTTGGAGTGCTGGAAGTTGACAGCATGGTGAATTTATATGTGCTTGGGTTTTGGCGCAGTGATTACATAGGGACATGGCAGATTGATTAAAAGAGTCCACAGGGAGTGACAGGGGGATTGCTGGACTGCATGTGTAGTGCTTTGGAAATGTTACCACTGCATAAGTTAGTGCATGAGCCATTGCATGAATGCATGGGTAGTGCTTGGATACTAACTGGGTGATTGCACAATATAGAATCAATAAATATTTCTCATGTACTTATAAAATCACATATTCACTACCTTTGCACTCCCGTAATCAGTCAAGCACCTCTCAATAATTCAGTAAATATACATACAACTGTATAAATATCATCTGAACACATAAATGAGTCATTACATACTATCTAGTTAAGCACAGAAGTACAACATGCCACAAAGGGTAATATATGCTGGTTTATTTTTGAGTTACATCTTGAACATTCAGTATACAAATATGCGACATCATTATACTATACCTCACAACAGACTTAAGAAAGAAGAGCAATTAACAACACATTAAATGATCATTTTAAAAACCAAATATTTCAGTTTTGTACCTAAAATTATTTGGCATCATTCAACTATACCTTTGCTTAGACTACAAAAAGAAACCTAATTAACAGCACCTTATTTCACCATTCTATCTTTAATTATATGCGATAATTTAACTTTACCTTCTGTACAAACTAATAACAGAAACTTAATTATTGACACCTTATATAATCATCTTACAAACAGCACAGATGTGCTACATTTTACCAAACTAACTATAATCATGCAGTATCATTAAACTATACCTTTGTAGAAAGATGAAAAATTTATGCCTATTAAACTACACCTTATATGAACATCTTTGAAAATACACATTTGTAGTGCATGTTCAACCAACTATCAAAAAAAAGAAGCATCATTCAGCTATACCTTTGAACAGACATAAAAATATATATATTACTGTACAAACTGTTTTTTAAACAAACTTCAAGTACAATAAAAATAACCCCAATATACATCTCTACATTTAATAATATATTTCAAACAACACAGTTTTAGAATAATGTCAAATCTATTTTAAATAAACCTCAAAAATATATAACTCACCTTTTAAATAAATCTGTTGAATACAAAATTTCACACACTCAGACAGGATTTTCTTTTACACACAGAGAATATAGATCACCACACTCTCCAAGGTAAAACCAGTAATGACAAGATTTCCCTCTATTTTGCCATGCAAATACACATAAGCAACACATCACATTGCTTCCCAGAGATTTTCAAATTGAAAACACATTACCATAGGTCATACATAATAACACTTTTCAACTGACTTCTTCACCCCTTCTGCTTATGGTCAGTTTCCATAGCAACAGCTCATGCAACATTCAACTTAACTGTCAGGTCAAAAGTTCACCACAGAATGTTGCAAATAAGAACAACAAGTGTGGTGGCCTTTGCAAAAAATGCCCTTATGCTTTATGCTGTACCTTGCTCTCATTCTACCAACTGCCTACCTCAGCTACAGACATCTTTTCATTACCTACAGAGATTCTTTCAAGATGCTTTCAGTGTGGATTGTTGGGCACAGCTATGTATTCTGGTATAAAAGGTATGCTGAAAGCAGAGGTATTGACAAAGACATAGCTTTGCAAAGTGTAGACATTAAATAGATTGGACAGAGAGGATTAAAGTGGCACCAATTGATGCCTTTGGTTAGAACCTTTTTGCAGCTCCAACCCCCTGACCTCATGATTGTGCACGGTGGTGGCAATGACCTAGGCACATTGACTGGGGTAGGTCTGGAAATGCCAATGAAGGACAACTTTGCAGAATTGATGTTGCTTTTCCCCCAAACTGCCTTTGTATATGGAAGCGGTCCAATCAATTTTGTCCACAGATTGAGAAAGCTAGAAAAAATGTCAATAAAGCTGTTTCTGCTTACCTCAGAGACCATAGAACGGGCTCCATATATAACAACAATCTATGTTTCCATATGGAGGGTATCTACAGGAGTGACGGAGTACACTTCACTGATGAAGGGAACAGAGTGTTTCTCAACAACCTAAAGCTCTGCATCTGCACTTACATGTAGCTGCAAGAAATTCATAATAAACACAAGGGCTCTTCTTAGAGCCACCCAATAACCCAACATAAAACCTAGGTTCATATAAAAAAAATCTTAATTATTTTTGCGACTTAAAACCGCGCACCCATCGCCTTCACGGTAGGGGCCACGCTGAGCAATGCGCACCCCTCGCGTTCACACCAGATGCCGCGCTGGGAGCCGCACACCCCTCGCGTTCACACTAGGGGCTGTGCTGAGCACTGTGCACCCCTCACATTCACACCAGGGGGCTGCTCTGGGAGCGCACACCCCTCGCGTTCACACCACGGGGCTGGACTGAGCGCCGCGCTAGGATCGCGACTCCAAATATATATATATTTTTTAAATGTTAACTTTTATTAATGTACATTCGCCCCGGGGACCCCATCCCCCGGGGTATGGCCTCATAGTTAGAGACCGTGGGGGGAGCCCCAATGGCCCCACGGTCCCTACCGGCTCCCCGCCTCCTGCGGGAGCTGACATTGCTTTTCCACACGGGGGATGTTAACATGCAGCTCCCCGTGTGGAAAAGCAATCGGCTTTGCATTTTGGAAGAGAGAGCAGGTTTCCTGCTCTCGCTTCCAAAATCCAAAGCAAGTTTGCTATGACAGGGCGGGAGCCGCACAGCTCCCGCCCGTCATAGCAAACAGCAGTGTTCCGGGGGTGGGCACCCTGGGACACTGCAGGAGCCAGCCCTGGGGGGTGGCGATCCCCAGGGCCATCAAGGGCTCCGGGAGGGGGGCCGCGCGGCCCCCCTCCCAGCTAGTGCACAGCCCCAGGGAGGTGATGGTCCCCGGGGCTCGGGAGTCCATAATCGACACCTGAATTTACATGATTAGCGCCCCGGGGAGGTGGCGGTCCCTGGGGTGTGTGGGGGGGCTCGAGCCCCCCCACACAGGTTTAATTAATAAAAAATGGATGCCCCGGGGGGTGACTGTCCCCGGGGCTGTGGGGGGGCCATCTGCCCCCATGAAAATTTGAGAAAAGCCCCGGTGGGTGGCAGTCCCTGGGGCTTGGGGGTTCCTTGGAGGCCCCCCACAATTTAAACAAACCCCGGGGTGGCAGTCCCTGGGGCTGTGGGAGGGTGCGTGCCCTTCCTCAAATTATAAACATAGCCCCAAAAAAGTTGCGGTCCCCAGGGCTGCGGGGGCCCCCGCTAATATTATTGGCCAATGCCCCCAGGACCTGGCCCACCCGGGGGCCTCAATTAAATCAAGCGCAGGAGTCCGCGCTTAATTTGTTTAAAGAAATTCAGAGGGATTTGCGACCCCAGCGCACATTTTGCCGTTTTTGTTTTTTTTTAATGCTTTTTTGGGACCTGAGATCCTTGTGGGACCCCCTGAACAGGTCTAGGGGGTTAGGGGGTTTCTACCCTACACCCTTTTCTTGTTTTCCAACTTTATTTAACTGTTTTCTACCGAGTCACAAGATGGCTCCCAACACTTCCTGGTTTGGCGTGTTGGCAGCCAATCACAGTGAAGCTCTTGCTTGAGAGGGGTTGCGACTCCACCGCATCCCTAGATATCAACATTTTTTATTTTTCAAATTTCTCAGGAACTACTTAACGGATTTATACCATTTAAAAAAAGGTCTCTTTCTGAAACCAGGCTCTGCCATTTTGTCAAATTTGGTGTAATTCCGTTCAGCAGTTCGGGTTGCAGCTGTGTCTAAAGTTTCCAATGGAAAATTACATGGGGAAAACATGTTTTGGGACCCCCCTTTTTTCTCAGCCCCCGCTTGTCAACTCACCCCCAAACTTTCAAGACAGGAGCTGACCGGAGCGGGCCACTAGTTTTCAAACTTTTGCGAAGATTCGTCAACCGGCGCCAAAGTTATTGGGAAAACAAAAAACGCTTTTCCTGTGGAAACTAGGTCCTAACTATAACTACCTGCTGGCGACCGCCAGTAGGTAATTTATATATATATATCAACTACTGGCGGTCGCCAGTAGGTAGTTATAGTTAGGACCTATTTTCCATAGGAAATCTGCAACATTCTATTTGGAATAACATTGGCGCCGATTGATGAATCTTCGCAAAATTTTCCAAACTTTAAGCCAGCTCCGGTCCGCTCTTATCCTGAAAATTTCACGGTGTTTGGTCAAGCGGGGGCCGAGAAAAAAGGGGGGTCCTAAAACGCATTTTCCCCATGCATTTTCCCATAGGACCTGTTGACGCAGCTACTGCCCGAACTGCTGAACGGAATTACACCAAATTTGGCAAAGAGGTAGTCCTCAGTTCAGACTCGTGCCTTTTGCTTAAAGGGTGTAAATCTGTTCAGTAGTTCCTGAGAAAATTAGAGTTAAAAAGATAGATATATCTGGGCGGAGCCTAACCACACATCTCATCGTGAGATCTGATTGGCTGTCAGTACTTCATCCAAGAAGTGTTGGCAGCCATCTTGGGACCAATATACATGATAGCATCTCATTAAAAAGCATTGCAGTTAATTGAAGATTTTAAGACTTTAGTTACATTATAAATCATTTGTTGATGGTACCATACTCATTTTAGGAATTGTGGTGTGTTCTAAGGTGATTTTACCATGTGAAAAAGCCTTCTGCTATGATATCATGAATCATGTTTGAGAGAAAACTATTTTCTCATGCTTTTCCCACAGAGGTTTGGAAGGTGATATATAAGCTAAACTGAGAGCATATTTTCTGTAAATTCACATTATCTTTCTCAGTCATGTGAGAATGAAGTCTGACATTCTCAGTAAAACATGTACATCCAACAAGTCAATGTCAGTTGATTCCTTTGTGTTCTACTGCAGCTTCCCAGAGTGTTCTAAAGAACAACTAGAGCGCTAACAGTCCTACTTATGATAAGGGTGGGCGTAGTTCGCGAAGTAGCACTTCGCGAAGCTACGCAAAGTGAAGTTCGCACTACGCGAGCTACGCGTAGCACTTCGCGAACTGCGAAGTAACATGTTCGCACTGTGCAAGATGTTGTTTTCAATGATTGCACAGTGCGGACAAGCAACCGGCACTGTGCAATCATTGAAAATGGCATCTTGCACAGTGCGAGCTGTAGTTTTCTGCTGCTCGAGTAGATTTTTACTCGAGCTGCAGCTTTCTCAACGCGAACTGGTAGTTTCTCATCGCGAGCGGTCGCGAGCATACGCGACCCCTCGCAATGAGAAACCTGACCTTCTCGCGTTGGGAATCTCGCCGGGAGGTTTATTTTCCATGCTCGCGATCGCGAGCAAGGAAAAAGTCTCGCCAGGATGTCATTTTGCTTGCTCGCGGTCGCCAACTTGACGTTGAGGACCGCGAGCAAGCAAAAAATGACCGCAGCACTACGCAACACTACGCTACGCGTGTTCGCACTGTGCTACGTGCAGTTCGCGTAGCGCGAAGTAGCGCGAACTTCGCAAACTACGCGAGCGTAGCGTAGTGCTTCGCCCAGGCCTACTTATGACAAATGTATTGCACACCTGAAGCCATCTTGATTGGAATAAAGTGGTAACTCTTAAAACTTGTAATTTAATAAGGAACAAAATGAGGGGGTTCATTTTGCCATAGAAAGTATGATTAGTGCTGCAGAAAGAAAAATGCGGGCACATTTTGAGTGACTTCTCAAATCCTCTTCTATTTCATTTAAAAATTCTTACATGCAGACTGAAAAATGCCTTTTCAATACCAGCAGCAGACTTCCCTGGTGAGCAGTAGCTTTACTACAGTGATCTAATAAGAAACTAGAGTGCTAACATTCTGAATTTATGGCAAATGTGTGACACATCTGAATGCCTTCTTGATGGAATCAAAGTAAAAAACTGAAAGTATTTCCTACTGAGGAGACTGTAGTAAATGAGGAAATAAGGAAACTTCATAACAAATAAGTCTCCCAAAATGGCCACCAGAGACAAAAGAGCCCAAATGTAGCACAAATATCACCCAGATGTAGCCCAAGTATTGCCCAATGACAGAATGTCCCAGAGTGTTCTAACAAACAACTAGAGCACTAACAGTCTTACTTATGACAAAAGTATGGTACACCTGAAGCCATCTTGATTGGAATAAAGTGGTAACACTTAAAACATTTAATTTGCAAAGGAACAAAATGAGGGGGTTCATTTTGCCATAGAAATTATGATTATTGCTGCAGAAAGAAAAATTAGGGCACATTTTGACTTCTCAAATCCTCTGCTATTTCATAAAAAAATTCTGACATGCAGACTGAAACATGTACTTTGAATATCAGCAGCAGACTTCCCTGGTGAGCAGTAGCTTTACTACAGTGGTCTAATGAGCAACTAGAGTGCTAACATTCACAATTTATGGCAAATGTGTGACACATCTGAATGCCTTCTTGATGGAACCAAAGTAAAAAACTGAAAGTATTTCCTACTGAGGAGACTGCAGTAAATGAGGAAATTAGGAACCTTCATAACAAATAAGTCTCCCAAGATGGCTGCCAGAGACAAAAGAGCCCAAATGTAGCCCAAATATCACCCAGATGTAGCCCAAGTATAGCCCAATGACAGAATGTCCCAGAGTGTTCTTAAGAACAAATAGAGCGCTTACTGTCTTACTTATGACAAAAGTATGGCACACCGAAGCCATCTTGATTGGAATAAACTGGTAACACTTAAAACATTTAATTTAAAAAGGAACACAATGAGGGGGTTCATTTTGCCATAGAAATTATGATTAGTGCTGTGGAAAGAAACATTAGGGCACATTTTGAGTGACTTCTCAAATCCTCTTCTATTTCATTAAACAATTCTGATATGCAGACTTAAACATGCACTTTTAATACCAGCAGCAGACTTCCGTGGTGAGCAGTAGCTTTACTACAGTGATCTAATGAGCAACTAGAGTGCTAACATTCAGAATTTATGGCAAATGTGTGACATATCTGAATACCTTCTTGATGGAATCAAAGTAAGAAACTGAAAGCATTTCCTACTGAGGAGACTGTAGTAAATGAGGAAATTAGGAAACTTCATAACAAATAAATCTCCCAAAATGGCCACCAGAGACAAAAGAGCCCAAATGCAGCACAAATATCACCCAGATGTAGCCCACATGTAGCCCAATGTCAGAAGTGTGCAAAGCACTTCTTTTTTGTGTATTTGCAGTTTTATATAATGCAGACTTGTCAGGTATTGGAGTGCTTTACATGAGCATTGGTTACATCACACAAGATCAAATTCATTTTGGTTGTAGACATGGGGAGATTAAGTGATTTGACCAGAATCACAGAATGTTGAGCTGAAGCAGAAACTCCAACCTGGCTCCCCAGTTGCAAAGTCTGCAGCTCTGGAAGTAACACCACATCCTCTCCCCTAGGTGCAACATTTAATCAAGTGGTCAACTGGATAAAAAAACATAAGGATTACAAATAATTTAAAAGTTCTTTGTCGCTATTTGAAAGCTCAGAAAATATGTCCTCATTTTAGTTTTTTAGAGCACTAACCATAATTTTGATGCAAATAAGACCCTCTCATATATGTCATTTCTAAAGGAAATGCTCTAGGGATTACAGTTTTGATTACATCAAGATGACGTCAGACGTTCCACACTTTTGTAATAAACATAGAATGTTAGCGATCTAGTTGTTCATTAGGATACTGTTGAGAGGCAGAGGCCAGGGGCACGGACTCTGAAAATTGAAGGCAGGTAGGAGAGTGCAGAGGCAACAATTTGACCACACTGGGCAGGCAGGAAGGGCAGTGGCAGCACAACAGACTATGGAGGGCAGTGGAAAGGGGAGCAGGGGCAACAAACCAACAATACTGGACTGGCAAGAGAGGCTGTGGCAATATAATAGACCATTGTGGGCAGAAGGAAGAGGCAGTGGTAGTACAACCATACATGCCAACAGACCCGTTTCAGCCAGGAAACGTCCAATGTTTTTAAGCTCAAATGGGCTTTATTTGATCTGTCTCCTGTCTACAATCTCCTCTTTTTTAATGTAACTCAAAGGGGAAGATCAATACCCCAGTTTTTTTTCCAAATCTCCCTCTTACCAATTTCAAAATGTTTACAAGTATTGTACATTGGATCATGGAAAGCAGGAGGATTTGGGGTAGGGACTCGGATAACAGAGGACAGGAGGGACATGGAGAGGTGCACCAAACTGACCCTACAGGGCAGGCATCAGGGTTTGCAGCAGCACAATACACCACACAGGGCATGCGGGACGGGAGTGCAGCACATCAATCCATAGAAAGCAATAGGGAGGGGACAGGACCATGCACATGGACAACAGAGAACAGAGGGGAACGAGGCAATGGTAGCTAGCTGACCATAATGGACAGACAGGAGAGAAAGCTGCAGCATAGCAGACCATAAAGGGCAGGAGGGACGGATCAGGGGAATTACAATGGAACAGACAAGCCAGGAGGGAGGGAATCGGGGTCTGCACATGGAAACAGAGGGCTGGGGGCAAGGGGGCAGGGCAGGAGCAGCAAGATGACCATGGAGGTCAGGCAGGATGGGCACTAGAAATAAGACCATGGAGAGCAACAGTGAGACTATGATGGTATACACACAGACCATGGAGGGAAGGTGGGAGGGGGTCAGGGGCAGCTAGCTGACCACACAGGGAAGGTGGGAGGGGCCATGGCAGCACAGAAGACCATGCATGGCAAGCGGGAGGGTTAGTGGCAGCACAATGGCTATGATGGGCAAGAAGGAGGGTGCAGGGGCATGCACAAAGGACCATGGAGGATAGAAGGGAGGGTCAGGACCTGGGCACAGACAAGAGAGTTCAGGGGAAGGGGACTCACAACAAGCAGGAGGAGCAGTTGCAGCACAACAGACCAGGGAGGGCAGAAGGGTCTGGCAGTAAAATGGACCATGGAGGACAGGAGGAAGGGGATAGGGTCATGGCATGTGGACAGGCAGGGTGGAGGTGGCAGGGACAGGTTACAGTCATCTGACAATGCTAGGCAGGTGGGAGGAGAGTGGCAGCTCAACAGAACACTCAGAGTAGATAGGAGTGGCAGTTCCATGGAACATTGTGGGCAAAAAGGATGGAGCAGGGGCATGCACAAAGACATCGGAGGGCAGGGGGAAGCAAGCTAAGCACAGAGGCTAAGCAGGAGGTCAATGATGGGCCATAGAATTGGGCAATGGAGGGCAGTAGGAGTGGACTGGTACATCATGCTAAATGGAGGGCAGTGGCAGCACATCAGACCATGCATGGCAGGAGGGAGGAGGCTAGTCCATGAATTCAGACAACAGAGGATAGGGAGGAGGTGGATGGGGCAGCAAGCTAACTGTTCAGAGAAGGTGGGTATTAGGAACTTTATTGTTTTTAAAATATGTGTCTGTGCGAACTACTTAAAATATGAACAAGTATGCAGCATAATCTCACTTTTATTCAGGAAGAAGAGGACGTTTGTGACTGTGACTCCGGGCTCACTTGGCAGAAACACCCCCTGACCCTCCACCCCCCATCGCAAAATGTAATGCCCGTGAAAAGGGTAAGTGGACGCAGTGTTATGTAGAACATAGTCCTGAGAGCACGATTGAAAATGAAAACTAGATATAGTATATGGCATAAACTATGCATCAAAAAGTGTGATATAAGATGAACCGGGGCGTGAAATATAATATGCAATACATTGTGTGCAATGACAGATTCATTGGAGAGCGCGAGATAGCACAGGCACTAGCGCGTGCCATGCGATATGCACCTTGGAGTGTAATATGCACAGGGCAGTGTTGTGTAACCTAACTAGTCTCTAAAGTTGTAATATAAAATATGTGCTGGGGAGTGTAACGTTGCATATGCATTGTGACAAAGATATGGATTCCAGATTGTAATATGTATGGCATAGCGCTGTGCGTTATAACATAGGCATCGAGGAAGGCACGTTAGATGGGGCCATATAACCCATGCGAAGGCAAGTGTGGCATGACATATTCACGGGGTGGTGTTACAGTGCACATGGGCTAGAGAGTGTCATAGCATATGCACTAGCTGGTGGAATACAACACAGAGGTGTGTGGCACTCGGCGGGCACTGGTGGGTGTAACACAGCATTGGGCTCAGCCAGGAGCACGCTGTGACTCTCAAGTGAGGTTCGTCTCCTTTCCAGAGAGTAAAATAAAAAGTATTACACATCCGGCAGTGGATGTGTGTTTTATTAACCGTGAGGGGGTTTTCTTGCATAGTTTGGTTGAATTTTTGTCGAATCCCCTTTGAATGGCTTTGTGTGCGTGTGTATTAAATGTGCCTGTCAATAGCTACCCATGTTTGTATAAATAAACGACAAGGGTGTCTACTTGGAGAGTACCCACCGGCGGGGGCGCCGGGATTAGGCACGGTAGGGCGTCAGACACGTCAGAGCTTCACTAGTGGTGTAAATACATTCCACGTGGATTCATTGTATGCATAGTCGCCTCTTAATGAATATCACGCAAATCGTCATGGTGATAGGTACATACGGTTTGTCCAGCATGTCTTAGGTGTTTCTATAAATATATTTTAAAAAACAATAATAAAAAACAAAGGCCGGCCCCGGGGGATGGGGTCTCAGGGGCCATAAGTGGCCTGAGGAGGGGGGCAAAGCAGCCCCCCTCCTAAAGAATTTTTTCAAAAAAGGCCATGACCCAGGGGTTGGGGTCCCCGGGGCCGATTAAGGCCTTGGGAGGGCCAAATTAATTTTTTTCAACAAAAAAATCAGGGTGCAGGCCCTTGGGGATGGGGTCCCAAGGGCCAATAAATTAGAAAAAGAAGGGGGTCCACACAGCCCTCCTTCTTAAAAAAATAAAATAAATAAAAGACTGGCATCGCGCCAGAAGCCATGCCCCCTCCTTGCAGCACTCTGCAAACGCGCTCCCTGGCCAGTTGTAAGTTGGGGAATTAATTCCCCTTCAATACTGAGGGATCCTGAGGGCCAACTAGCCCAACAGGTATCTCCAGTATGTGCCAGTGAGCTGCGTTGCAGACAGGTGTTCTGAGGCCACGCCCTTTTTACACCTCTCTACAACGCAACTCTGTAGCGCTTACTGGAGGTAACCCTAGGGACCCTTAGGATTCAAAGGGACTTAATCTCCAAACTTAAAACGGCCACGGGCGTGTTTACACAGTGGGGAAGGGAGGGGACGGGGCCTGAGGTGACGTGTGCAAACACGCCCTGTTGCGCGTTTTAAGAGATAGTTTTAATCCCCTGCCCTATTATATACTAGGGGCTTACAGAGGAGGTCATCCTAATCACAGGGAGACCCCAATGCATAGTGTTCCCTTGTGTATGTAGGTGTTTTCAGTGTATTCTAAGTGTCTTTTAACATAGCACTGGCTCTAGGACTGGTTATTCAGACTCAGTTACCACGAGTATCCGTCTGAAAAAGTTGAGGGTACAGGATTATTTTGCAACAAGGCTTTTTTCTGCTCTTCTGTTTGTTCTTTCTGCACGTTATCCTTCATCCTGCACATTTCTTCGTCTTTGAGGACTTCTTTTGCTTCTTTCTGCATTTCTTTTTTTTCTTTCTGTGCATTTTTTCTTCTTTCTTCACATGTCCTATCTCAGTAGGCATAGTTAGAAATTAGAATTTAAAAAACCTTTGAAATTCACTGAAAAAACCATAGGTTTCAGGCATGTTATAGTTAGGAATTAGCATTTGAAAAACCTTAGAAATTCACTGAAAAAACCATAGGTTTCAGGGGCGTTATAGTTAGCTTGACTTTTCACTCGTTCAAAACCATTGAAATTCCCCCGTTATAGTTAGTTCAGCTAACTATAACTCGCGCGCCCGCAATGCACTGCTGATGACGTCACATGTTACATCACTCATGACATGGTCAGTGACATCACTCATGACATCACTGATGACATCTCAAATGACATCACTGATGACATCACTGATGACGCGAGTTATAGTTAGCTGAACTAACTATAACGTGGGAATTTCAATGGTTTTGTACGAGAGAAAGTCCAGCTAACTATAACGCCCCTTCAGTTTTTTCAGTGAATATATTGTGTTGGACTTGGCCCTTTTACCCTAAATTTTTCGCTTTTCTGGGAAATCGCATGATGTGTAAATGCGAAGATTGAATGCTGTGCGATAAAGTACGCAGACTGAGTTTCCCCATTTTAAACATATAACTTTTAAAATGGATGCCATGCCTGTGTGGTTGTGCCAATTGACTGAGCTGGGTTAACAGTCTAGTTATTATTTCCCAGCAACCCCAGCTTTTGGAGGGAAGCCTGGCACCCAGGGTGCTCTACACCTCCCCCTAGGCCAGTTAGAGCCAGTCTTCCCAGATGCTTCTAGAAGCTTCTGGCAGTGTCTGGAAGGTGGGGTGAGGGGCGTATAAAGGGCGGAGCTGGGCTGCCATGTGCTCAGACAGAGGGTGGACCTGAGAGAGAGGGGACCTGCTGCCAGGGGTTACCGCCACATGGGCCTGTGTGCTGGGCCCTGAGCCTATCTACCCCCCTCTACTGTCCCCGGGGCAAGGGAAAGCTATAGTTGGGGCAACGCAGACCTGGAGAAACCTACGCAGGAGTTTTAGGCGGTAGGGCTTAGTCAGGGACCTATGCCTCTGAAAGTGACAGGGCTTAGGTGCTGCCTTTTAAGTGAGTGAGGGATCCTGGACTAACCCACTGATCTGGCCCAGCGAGAGGAGAACCCAGGGACGACGGGCAGAGACTAATTAGTCCGCCTTTAGCCACCAACTCAACTTCCCCCCCTTGAGAAACCCTCAACCCAGGGCGCAGGAACCAGCAAGCACCTCGTGGGACCCGGACTGCAGTCCCTGCAGGGAGAGAACGCTATGTACAAGCTGCCTGCGGAAAGAGAGCGCTATTTACAAGCTGCCTGTGGAAGGAGAGCGCTATATCCGGTGAGCGCTACATTTCTAATTGACTGTGCCCTGCTGGTGAGTGTGGGAATCCTCCCTGCCTGCTTGGGGAAGGAGCGGGAGCCCATCCCGCATTTGTGCCCTTCTGCGCGAGTGCCAACTGCCTGCAGCCGGTGAGGAGAGAAGCAAGGCAGGAGCCCACCCTTCGCTTGCCCAGCAGCCCCCGAACACATCGGCAGCCTTGCGGAGGCTACCCCGAAGTCCCGGGTCCCAGGAGGGGGCCCGGGGGAAGTCCGGTGAGGTGCTGCTGCTGGCAGGGCTCTCAGGAGCGGAGGAGAGCCCCGCCTGCCAGGTGAAGAGCGGAGTCCATCCGGAGCCGGCCCCAAGAGACCCGGTGAGTGACGGCCTCAGAGGGGGACTGGTGAAGAAGGAGGAGGGAGGTAGAAGGGCACAGTGTCGGTGCTCGCCCCCGTTGGACCTTCCCCAGAGACCCTGAGAGTGTCTGGGGCGGCCGTGCCCCTCCAGCTGCCCCGACTGGCAGTGGGCAGCTGCCACGTGTGCCTAATTGGCCCGAGGAGCCCTTCAGTGAGCCGGTGAATGGTGCTCTAATATCGAGTGGTAGGGGGGTGAATTCGGGGTACATTGCGGGTGCCCGCCCCCAGTGCCCGGACTGGTCCTCCCCGCTGCCCCGTCTGACAGAGGGCAGCGGCAACGAAGCAGGAAGCATTGTTGTGCCCAGGAGTCCCAGGGGTCGATATACCCTGGCGGGCTGCACCAACTGGGCCAGTCTTATTGTGGGCCAAACCGCTGCTAACGCGAGAGCCCCTGGAGGGGGGCTCCCAGATACCACATTTGGGGCCTTACTTTGAATGGAGAGTCCCAGAGGAGGGGCCCCCATGTTCCGTGACTGTACTGTCTGGGACTGCTAACTTGTTAGGGAGTGCCTGTTTTTACAGGAATGTGCAGCGCTATGCTAAAATGCCATATGTGAAGCGCTAGTGATTGGCTATGTGCGGCGCTATATTAAAATGCTCTATTTGAAGCGCTAATAATTGGCTATGTGCAGCGCTATGTCAAATGCTATGTTTTAAAGCGCTACTGCCTTGCTATGTGCAGCGCTATGTCAAATGCTATGTTTTAAAGCGCTACTGCCTTGATATGTGCAGTGCTATGTCCAATGCCATGTTTTAAAGCGCTATTGCCTTGCTATGTGCAGCGCTATGTTAAAAGGCTCTATGTGACGCGCTATTGATTTGCTATGTGCAGCGCTATGTCTAGATGCCAGGTTTTGATGTTGATGCACTGCCTACCTTAATTTCTGCCTCAGGCTCAGGGGTCGCGCATATTGGTGATGCCTAGGGGAATGCCATGATGTTTTTATTACAGGTGTTCCGGACGATTGCTTAATGTTATGCCATGATGATTTTCTTGCAGGCTTGAGGCTGATGGACTTATTTTTATTGCCTTCTATGTCGCAATGATTCCGGCAGGGGCCCGATTGGCCCTGCCCTGTATATAATTCCCCCCTGTACCTTTTGACCCAGCGCCAGTTGGCGCTGTGTAGAGATTACCAGACATACTGTGTTTTGACAATACAAAAGTTATTGTTACCTAAACTGGTGTAGTGTCTCTTTTTGTAGTGTGTCTTGTGTGTCGCCTGTGTGTACTGCATGGATGCTTTGCACATTTCCTCCAGAGTTTGGCCCACCCGCTCTGCACCACGCTACCCGTTTCCAACATATATATATATATACATATATATATATATATATATATATATATCCCTGCACGTTTCTTACCAATCCTTCTGAACACACAACGGGTGCCACCAATAGCGGGGATGAGACCCGCTTCGTTTCCACAACGCTCCAAGTACACCAGGGACACTCGCGGGGCTTGCAATACATCCTTTAATGACCGCATACGTGTTTCAGCAATGCGCCTTCATCAGTGCGGTAAATTCAAATCTCAGGACATGCGCAGCCATTATACTTTAAATAACAAGTACCATGATTGGCTTAAATTCGATCCAATCAGGAGGCAGTCATTAGAGCCAGGGTAGGGATGCCAAACCTGCATCACCGTTAGCAATGAAAGGAATTGTGGGAGTTGTATGCCCAATGTCGTTATTGTTATTCAACCGATGTTGTGTTGTCGGTTTTCCTCATCCCATCCTTTATATATATGTGTGTGAGTTTAGCATTTATTTTAATTGCTTTTTAGTGTGTTTTGTGATACACTAGGCTTGTAAGTCTTTTTGGGTGGGTTTATATGTTTTTTTCTTTGCAGGTTTTTATTTTCATATCCCAGATTTTATTTGTAACCAGGACAGATATATTTTTTTTCATGGAAAAATAGAGGGTTAGCCATTAAACAAAATTGTTTGTAACTTGATTTTCTGGTTTTCCTGGAGTGATATGAAGAGTAGTTGACTCATGTGCCAAAATAATTTTACTTTTAGATATTTTTGAGGCTTTGGTGGGCTATTAGCATGCATATGTAACCAACAGATGACTTAATGCAAACTTCATGAAGAGGTTTTTTCTGACATGTTAGTGAAGCACATACGTTTTTCATGCATTGTCCCACATTAATGAACAAAAGTTTACCTTTAGATATGCAATGCGTGTCATATTTAAAATTCCTGTGCATCATCCCACATCTCCCACCTGACACTTTCCTTCTCACACAAACTCACTCTTTCTTTCTGTCTTCCTCTACATTTCTCTCTTCCTCTCCCTTTCGCCCTTGCTCTCCCTCCATCTTCCTCTCCCTATTAATAGACTCTTTCTCTTGTACTGGATTTTCTCCCACATGTCTCTGTCTCACTTCCCCCCCCCCACATCCACTCATGTTTCTAATATCTTCGCTATCATGATAAGGGTGATCACGGCATCTATTTTCTTTTTCTGAGACTTGCTTTTTAGGTCTCGCTGAGACAGCGCAAGCTGTCTCTTTGAGACCTTTTGTAAGTGGGCATTTTGTAAGTGGGCTTTCAAAAGTGCTACCCACATGATTTGGCAGGCCTAAAGCTTGGGTGCATGATGACGTGCACGTGCACAACTGCTGCTCGCACTCCCTCCTCCCTTCTCCCCCTCCCTTTTCGTCAGCTTCAGGCTCCTTTGATGCTGGCATTCCCCCCTCCCTTCTCGCCCAGCCCTTCTTGTCACCTCGGCTAGTTTATTCGCGCGGTCGTGTCACTTTCACGGCCAATGCTTGTTTTTAAATACACATTGGCAGGGTGTAGACTTTGTTTTAGTATGCATACTGCCATCTACTGGCCAACCTTTTATTTAAGTTTGCATTGACGGCGCTTTCATGGCTTTCCTGACCTCCTGCGCCCCCGAGTTTAGGAGTCATCTCTTTCCTCCAAGGGGACCTGCCCACAGGTGGTCGGTGCTGCCTCGGATTTTAAGCACAAGACATGCAAGAACTTCTAAATGCTTATCACGGCACTTAAATCAATTTATTGTGTAAAGATGCAAACTATGTAGGGATGCCTTGCCTTCCTAATGTCTTGAAGTTACCAGGTAGAACAAGTATTAAGTACATAACATTGGCAGACAAAACAATGATATTTTAGGTGGAATGCTTTCTTTAAGGCCCATTTAATTGGGAATGATATCGAATTGTTCCCCTTTGCAGGGTCGGCGCCAACCTTAAATCATTCTCTGAATGGTGAACTTCACCATAAATTAAACTTAAAGCAAGAACCTGAGTGTTATACCTGGCATCATTGGCATGAGTCTCTCCTCCATTTTTTTCTGTTTGCCTCCTCTGTTTACGCTGTTTTTGCTGGATTATTGCTTTGGGCACTGTGCCACTGCTGATCAGTGCCACAGTGCAAGTGCTCCCTATGTTAAATTGTTATATTGATTGGTGTTACCATGATTGGCTTGGTTGACTTACTGTTCAGTCCCTAGTCTAGTGCACTGCGTGTGCCAAGGGCATGTAAGTTAACTGCTGCGGGTGGGCTTGCAGCACTGGTTGTGCCACCCACAGAAGCAGCGTCTAAAATGTGTCTCAGGCCTGCCACCGCAGCGCCTGCGTGCAGTCCCTGACTGCCATGTCGACTTGGTAAGGAAACCTACTTACCAGTCTCTAAACCTTCACTTTGCCACATTTCAGACACCTCTATGGTAGGCCCTAGGACAGGGTGCATTGTTGGTGAAGGGTAGTTCTCCCCACATTTCAGCTGGAGGGGACACGTGTTAGACCTGGCATCATTGGCATGAGTCTCTCCTCCATTTTTTTCTGTTTGCCTCCTCTGTTTACGCTGTTTTTGCTGGATTATTGCTTTGGGCACTGTGCCACTGCTGATCAGTGCCACAGTGCAAGTGCTCCCTATGTTAAATTGTTATATTGATTGGTGTTACCATGATTGGCTTGGTTGACTTACTGTTCAGTCCCTAGTCTAGTGCACTGCGTGTGCCAAGGGCATGTAAGTTAACTGCTGCGGGTGGACTTGCAGCACTGGTTGTGCCACCCACAGAAGCAGCGTGTAAAATGTGTCTCAGGCCTGCCACCGCAGCGCCTGCGTGCAGTCCCTGACTGCCATGTCGACTTGGTAAGGAAACCTACTTACCAGTCTCTAAACCTTCACTTTGCCACATTTCAGACACCTCTATGGTAGGCACTAGGGCAGGGTGCATTGTTGGTAAAAGGTAGGTCATGCCCTGATGTGTGTGGCATGACCTAATAGTGAATTACAGCCATTTTCGTTTTTCACTATTGAAGGGCTACCTGCCTCCAATAGGCCAGACTGGGCAGACTGATTATTAACTCCATTATAATCTATCTGACTCAGGGAGCATGGTAGCATGTCGAGTTTAGTATCCCTGAACTCAGAATTTAATAACACACCCTTTAGGATGGATGGTTTTTAAATTCTATGTTTGAAAATAGCCCTTTCAGAAAGTGGCTATTTTCTTGTCCAACTATCCACCGGTCTCTGCTGGTTTGGTGTGTGTGTCAGGGGCTGGGTGGCTCCAGAGGTCTGAATGAGTCAGTGTGGGGTGAGTGAGGCATTTACACATAGAGTGAGGGAAGAGTAGCCTGCCCTGCCTGACACAATACTGGCTCCGCCTCCTGCTGGGCGACTGATAGCCCTGCTCCTGCCAGTGACAATACCGGCTCCGCCTCCTGCTGGGCGGCTGAGGACCCTGCCCTGCTCAGTGAATAGGCCAGGTGCCTCTGCCTGGCAACACCCACAACAAACCTGAGATGGTGGGAATTTCCCTGCTTGGACAAAGGGAACAAAGGAGAAATGGGGTATAAGAGAAGGACCCCTGAACCAAGAACTCAGATCACTTCTGACAAGGAAACCTGTACCAAGGACAAGAAGCCTGCTGATCTAAGGACTTGCCTCCCCTTTCTGCCAGAGTGCTGTTTTGCTGTGGAGGAACCTGAAAGCTGCTTCTTTATTTTTGCCAAGGAACAAGGAGAGAGGAACTTGGTGTGTACTCTCTGAACACTTGCTAGGAAATCTCCAAGGACTGGAAGAGTGCCAGTCTCCTGTTGAAGTCACAGGGCCAAAGGACTTCACCATCTACTGAATTGCTGAATTGCTGGAAAGTGTTGTTTCCAGTACACAAGGGAAAACCTGCAGTCTCGACGCCGCCGACGCCGCCGAATCCAGCTCGACATCGTGAGTAACGGCTCCAGTGTCCCGAGCCTTCGACGCCGGCCGCCGGGCCCGATCGACGCCAGCAACAACGCCAGTAAGCAGTGGGTATCGGCCCCGGCTCCAAGTGACCCCGTCTCGACGCCGGTATCGACGCCAGTGAGGAGTGAGTATCGGCTCCACCTCCAAGCGACCCCGTCCCGACGCCGCTGCTGATCGCATCGACTCGACGCCCTTCTCGACGCCGTGAGCTCTGCTCCGGCCCGACATCCCTCGACGCCGCTGCGGATTGACCCGACTCCGAGGCACGATCGACGCCGACCTCGACGCCGACATCTCGACGCCGTGGATCATCGTTTTCTTCGTTTCTCAAGGTACTGTACTTGTGGGGTCTGTTGTAACTCCAGGCTCGACGCAGCGCTCCTCGCGGTCGACGCCGAACCTTGGGAATCTTGGAGACTCGACGTCGTGTGACTCCAATGGGGGTTACATTGTTGCCAAAGAACTGTGCTCAGAAGAATACTTTGCTAAAGAACTATTTGCCAAGAAGAAACCTTACTTGAACTATTATTTTTCCTTCCAAAGAGTATTTATTAAGACTGTGGTATATTTTTGTCGTTATTTGGTCTTGTGCTAAGCCTTATATAAAAATACTATTTTTATAATAACTTCGGTGTCGTGTCCATCTGTAGTGTATTCACTTTATTACTGTATGTGGTCATAAATGCTTAACACACTGCCTCTGAGATAAGCCTGTCTGCTCTGCCAAGCTACCAAGGGGGTAGCAGGGGTTATCTGAGTGTGTAATCCCCTTTCCCTGACTAGAGTTGGTTGGTCCCTATTTGTCAGAAGTGTATACCTCTGCCAACTAGAGACCGCCGGTTCTAACATTGGTGGTCAGCGGTGAGGATTGAACTTTGCATTTATGACTCATGAGCAGTGATTAGTGTACGCTACATAGTGAAAGCAGACCATAACGCAGCCACAATCTGTTTTTGGTAGGATATTCTATTTTTGTTCTCCGCTTTCCTGGAGCTTATTTTCTTAAACACTGCCAGTTTTGACCATGGAGAATGCCAGAGCTGCTACACCTGTGGAGATTGTTGTGGGGGGATTTGATAAGGAGAAGATAGATTCCTACAAGCTAAAGGATCTAAGAGGATTTTGCAAGCAGTTTAAAGTTCCTACCACAGGTCTCAAATTGAGAGGCGACTTCCTCAAAGCGCTGAAGGCCTGGTTAGAGGCCAGAGATCCCTCTGACCCGGTGGTGGTACCGGAAGAGGAAGAAGAAGAGGAAGAGGAAGAGCCCACAGGTGGGCCAGTGTCATCTCCAGGCAGCAGTGTTTCCTCTAAGAGCCTTTCTCCTGAAGAGTTGGAAGACAGGGAGAAGGAGAGGGAATACAAGTTAGAGATCGCAAAACTTAAATTAGGAGGGCAGTTGGAATTAGAGAATGCAAGAAGCAAGAGAGAAGCTGAAATGGAGAGCAAAAGATTAGATTTTGAGAGAGAGAAATTAGCGTTTGAACGTGAGAAGATGGTGAGGGAGATGGAGCTTAAAACTAAGAGTTTAGAGTTGAATCCCTCTGGTGGCAGCACTCCATCTGTGCCTGCAGAAAGTAGGCTTTATTTTCCTAAAGATGTGATCAAAGTTACAGTAAGAATGAAGATATTAGCCAATGGTTTAAAGCATATGAGTTAGCGTTATTGGCCCACCGGGTCCCTGAGAAAGATTGGGGAACAGGGTTGTGGAGCCGCTTTACAAATGAAGGGAGAGATACCTTGTTGAGCCTTCCTGCGGAGCATAGGATGTCTTATACTCATATGAAAGATGCTTTAATGCTGAGATATGGCTTAACTCCAGAAAAGTACAGACAAACCTTTAGAGAATGTAAGAAGTTGCCTGGTACTACGTGGGTTGAATATGTGTCTTTTTTCTGCAGAACCATGGATGGTTGGATAAAGGGTAGCAAGGTTGATAGTTATGATGCTCTTTATGATTTGTTTGCTTGGGAGCACTTGTCTAATAACTGTTTTCCAGAGCTACGCCAGCACCTTGTTGATAGCAAGATATCTAACCCTAGAAAACTTGCTGAGGAGGCGGACCGCTGGGTCAGTACCAGGGTCCACAAGGGTCCAGTGGGAGACTCAGCCAAAGGTGGGCAGGGTCCCCAGCAGAAGAGTGGGGGGGACAGGGGTAAACAGAGGGAGTTTCAGAAAGGGCCCCAAAGTAGTCCCCAAGGGAACCAAGGGAAGGGTTCCCAGCCTCCCCCTGTAAAGAAGCCAGAGGCCCCGACAGGTAAACCTGTTCACAGGGGCCCCATGACCTGCTATGCCTGTAAGCAGGTGGGACACCGTTATTATGATCCCCAGTGTCCCATGAAGAATTCCAATGCACCGCCGCGTGCACCCCCCCGCCAGGTAGCGAGTGTAGCCCTGGGAGGGAATGAGATGGGTGCCCCCGGTGGGTGGGGTCCCGCAGAAATGTCCCTGGTCTCTTTAGGAGACGTGGAAATGGTCCCTCCAACCCCTCTGCCTAGTAACACTAAGAAATATAGGCAGTGGGTGACCATTAATGGCCATAGGGTGGAAGCTCTCAGAGACACCGGAGCGAGTGTGACAGCTGTCAAGGGTCACTTGGTGTCCAGAGAGCAGGTGGTCCCTCATGCATTCTACCCCGTTGTAGCTGCTGACAACTCACAGAGTCAGTGTGAGGTAGCTCAAGTTCCCTTTGAGTGGGGGGGGGTCTCAGGTACTCTTCAGGTTGCTGTGAGGCCCGCCATGCCTGTTGATTGTCTCCTGGGCAATGATTTGGAGGACTCCCCTTGGGCTAAGGTGGAGAGAAAATCGCATCTGGAAATGTTGGGTCTGCCTGAGTGGGTGTGTGCGACCACCCGGTCCATGTCAGTCAGTAAGGGTGTTGATGGGGCCCTGGAGCCTGAAAGTATGGCCCAGGTCCCAACCGTGAAGAGAAGGGGCAGGGGGCGCGGGAAACCGTCCCCCATCGTTCCCGCGGTCCAGGAGGGAGCAGACCCTGAGGGGGATGCCCTGGAACCGACAGGAGAACAAGTGGCCGAACTGGGAGACCTGCCCGAGCTGACCCATTGGCAGCAGGATGGTGGTCCCTCCAGGGAGGAATTTTGTGCTGAACAGAAAGTGTGCCCTTCTCTTGTGGGTATGAGGCAGCAGGCCTCAGCCCAAACGACAGGTGATCAGTCAGGATCACATTGGGTCTACTGGGAGAACGACCTCCTGTATAGCGAGCCTAAGGCTGCTGAGCCTGGGTCAACCCGTGTGCTGGTGGTACCCCAGCGCTTCAGAGCCTTCCTACTGGGGTTGGCTCATGACGTTCCGTTAGCTGGACATCTGGGGCAGGACAAGACCTATGACAGGCTTGTCACCCATTTTTATTGACCCCAGATGAGAAGGGATTCAGATATCCATTGTAGGACCTGTCAAACTTGCCAGGCAAGTGGGAAAAGTGGGTGGAAGCAGAAGGCTCCCCTCCAACCTTTTCCCGTCGTCAGTACCCCCTTTGAGCGAGTGGGAATTGACATTGTGGGGCCACTGGACCCCAAGACAGCCATGGGCAACAGGTTTATCCTGGTCTTGGTGGACCATGCCACCCGGTACCCGGAAGCCATCCCTCTCCGCACAGTGATGGCCCCCGTGGTGGGACGGGCACTGATGGGTGTTTTCTCCCACATGGGGTTCCCCAGAGAGGTGGTGTCAGACCGGGGCACCAACTTCATTTCTAATTATATGAAGTCTCTGTGGAAGGAGTGTGGGGTAACCTACAAGTTTACCACTCCTTACCACCCTCAAGGTAATGGGCTGGTTGAGAGATTCAACCGGACCCTAAAAGGCATGATCATGGGTCTTGAAGAACCAATGAGGCGTAAATGGGACGTCCTCTTGCCATGCCTGCTGTTTGCTTACCGTGAGGTGCCACAGAAGTCTCTAGGGTTCAGCCCATTTGAGCTTTTGTATGGTCACCCGGTACGAGGACCTTTGAGTCTGGTTAAAGAAGGCTGGGAGCAATCTCCCAGGAAACCTCCCCAGGATGTATATAGTTACATGCTGGCCTTTAGGAACCAGACTCGGCGCTTCAGAGATCTTGCTCAGGCAAATCTGGAGGCCAGCCAGGAAGAGATGAAGCGGTGGTACGATCAGAATGCCACTCTGGTTGAGCTTCAACCTGGTCAGAAAGTTTGGGTCATGGCCCCTGTGGAACCTTGTGCGCTCAAGGACAGGTGGACTGGACCATTTGAGGTTGTGGAGAAAAAGAGCGATGTCACCTACTTGGTGGACTTGAAGTCTCCCAGGAACCCCTTAAGGGTCCTGCATGTCAACCGGTTAAAGCCCCACTTAGAAAGGTCCGAAGTGGGCATGCTCCTTGCCACAGATGCTGGGATGGAGGAGGAGAGTGAGCCTCTTCCTGACCTCCTGTGTGCAAAAGAAAAAGATGGGTCAGTGGATGGTGTTGTCCTCTCTGACACACTGACCCCTGAGCAGCAGCAAGATTGTCGCCATCTGTTGGTACAATTCCCTGATCTGTTCTCCTTAATCCCTGGTGTCACTCAATGGTGTGTCCATGATGTGGACACTGGGGACAGCACTCCTGTGAGGCACAAGGCCTACAGGGTGACTGAAAAGGTCAGAGCATATATCAAGGAGGAGGTCTCCAAGATGTTTGCCTTAGGGGTGGTTGAGTCCTCTAGCAGTCCTTGGGCCAGCCCAGTGGTCTTGGTCCCAAAGGCTGCAGCGCCTGGTGCTTCACCAGAACTTCGGTTCTGTGTGGATTACCGAGGACTCAATTCGGTCACCAAGACTGACGCGCACCCCATCCCCAGAGCTGATGAGCTCATCGATCGGTTGGGGGCTGCCCGGTACCTTAGTACGTTTGATCTAACGTTTGGGTACTGGCAGATCGCCTTGACTGATGGGGCAAAAGAGAGGTCTGCATTCTCCACACCAGATGGGCACTACCAGTTCCGTGTGATGCCCTTTGGGATGAAGAATGCCCCTGCCACATTCCAGAGGTTGGTTAACCAGGTATTGGCCGGGCTGGAAGATTTCAGCGCCGCCTACCTGGACGATATAGCAGTGTTCAGCGCCAGCTGGGAGGAACACTTGCGCCACCTCCAGGAAGTGTTGTTGGCCCTGCGCAGAGCAGGCCTCACAATCAAGGCTAGTAAGTGCCAGATTGGGCAGGGTTCAGTGGTGTACTTGGGGCACCAAGTAGGGAGCGGCAAGGTGGCCCCCCTGCAACCCAAGATAGATACCATCCTGGCTTGGGAACCGCCCAAAACCCAGACTCAGGTGAGAGCCTTCTTGGGTCTCACGGGTTACTACAGGAGGTTTGTCAAGGGGTATGGCAACATTGTGCACCCCTTGACCTCGCTGACTTCCAGGAAGCAGCCGAGACTTGTGATCTGGACTGACGCCTGTCAGAATGCCTTTGACACCCTGAAAACTGCAATGTGTACAGCACCGGTCCTCCAGGCACCCGACTTTTCAAAAGAATTCATTGTCCAGACAGACGCTTCAGAGCATGGTGTGCGGGCTGTTCTAGCACAGATGAATGAGGAGGGCCGAGACTTACCTGTAGCCTTCATCAGCCGGAGGTTACTTCCCAGGGAACAAAGGTGGAGTGCGATAGAGCGTGAGGCATTTGCTGTGGTCTGGGCGCTGAAGAAGCTAAGACCCTACCTGTTTGGGACTCACTTCCGGGTTCAGACAGACCACAGGCCCCTCAGATGGTTAATGCAGATGAGAGGTGAGAACCCAAAGCTGTTGAGGTGGTCCATTTCCCTACAGGGGATGGACTTTACGGTGGAACACCGCCCTGGTACAGATCACGCCAATGCTGATGGTCTGTCCAGATTTTTCCGCCTTAGTGATGAGGACTCCCTGGGTGAAGGGTAGTTCTCCCCACATTTCAGCTGGAGGGGACACGTGTTAGACCTGGCATCATTGGCATGAGTCTCTCCTCCATTTTTTTCTGTTTGCCTCCTCTGTTTACGCTGTTTTTGCTGGATTATTGCTTTGGGCACTGTGCCACTGCTGATCAGTGCCACAGTGCAAGTGCTCCCTATGTTAAATTGTTATATTGATTGGTGTTACCATGATTGGCTTGGTTGACTTACTGTTCAGTCCCTAGTCTAGTGCACTGCGTGTGCCAAGGGCATGTAAGTTAACTGCTGCGGGTGGGCTTGCAGCACTGGTTGTGCCACCCACAGAAGCAGCGTGTAAAATGTGTCTCAGGCCTGCCACCGCAGCGCCTGCGTGCAGTCCCTGACTGCCATGTCGACTTGGTAAGGAAACCTACTTACCAGTCTCTAAACCTTCACTTTGCCACATTTCAGACACCTCTATGGTAGGCCCTAGGGCAGGGTGCATTGTTGGTAAAAGGTAGGTCATGCCCTGATGTGTGTGGCATGACCTAATAGTGAATTACAGCCATTTTCGTTTTTCACTATTGAAGGGCTACCTGCCTCCAATAGGCCAGACTGGGCAGACTGATTATTAACTCCATTATAATCTATCTGACTCAGGGAGCATGGTAGCATGTCGAGTTTAGTATCCCTGAACTCAGAATTTAATAACACACCCTTTAGGATGGATGGTTTTTAAATTCTATGTTTGAAAATAGCCCTTTCAGAAAGTGGCTATTTTCTTGTCCAACTATCCACCGGTCTCTGCTGGTTTGGTGTGTGTGTCAGGGGCTGGGTGGCTCCAGAGGTCTGAATGAGTCAGTGTGGGGTGAGTGAGGCATTTACACATAGAGTGAGGGAAGAGTAGCCTGCCCTGCCTGACACAATACTGGCTCCGCCTCCTGCTGGGCGACTGATAGCCCTGCTCCTGCCAGTGACAATACCGGCTCCGCCTCCTGCTGGGCGGCTGAGGACCCTGCCCTGCTCAGTGAATAGGCCAGGTGCCTCTGCCTGGCAACACCCACAACAAACCTGAGATGGTGGGAATTTCCCTGCTTGGACAAAGGGAACAAAGGAGAAATGGGGTATAAGAGAAGGACCCCTGAACCAAGAACTCAGATCACTTCTGACAAGGAAACCTGTACCAAGGACAAGAAGCCTGCTGATCTAAGGACTTGCCTCCCCTTTCTGCCAGAGTGCTGTTTTGCTGTGGAGGAACCTGAAAGCTGCTTCTTTATTTTTGCCAAGGAACAAGGAGAGAGGAACTTGGTGTGTACTCTCTGAACACTTGCTAGGAAATCTCCAAGGACTGGAAGAGTGCCAGTCTCCTGTTGAAGTCACAGGGCCAAAGGACTTCACCATCTACTGAATTGCTGAATTGCTGGAAAGTGTTGTTTCCAGTACACAAGGGAAAACCTGCCGTCTCGACGCCGCCGACGCCGCCGAATCCAGCTCGACATCGTGAGTAACGGCTCCAGTGTCCCGAGCCTTCGACGCCGGCCGCCGGGCCCGATCGACGCCAGCAACAACGCCAGTGAGCAGTGGGTATCGGCCCCGGCTCCAAGTGACCCCGTCTCGACGCCGGTATCGACGCCAGTGAGGAGTGAGTATCGGCTCCACCTCCAAGCGACCCCGTCCCGACGCCGCTGCTGATCGCATCGACTCGACGCCCTTCTCGACGCCGTGAGCGCTGCTCCGGCCCGACATCCCTCGACGCCGCTGCGGATTGACCCGACTCCGAGGCACGATCGACGCCGACCTCGACGCCGACATCTCGACGCCGTGGATCATCATTTTCTTCGTTTCTCAAGGTACTGTACTTGTGGGGTCTGTTGCAACTCCAGGCTCGACGCAGCGCTCCTCGCGGTCGACGCCGAACCTTGGGAATCTTGGAGACTCGACGTCGTGTGACTCCTGTGGGGGTTACATTGTTGCCAAAGAACTGTGCTCAGAAGAATACTTTGCTAAAGAACTATTTGCCAAGAAGAAACCTTACTTGAACTATTATTTTTCCTTCCAAAGAGTATTTATTAAGACTGTGGTATATTTTTGTCGTTATTTGGTCTTGTGCTAAGCCTTATATAAAAATACTATTTTTATAATAACTTCGGTGTCGTGTCCATCTGTAGTGTATTCACTTTATTACTGTATGTGGTCATAAATGCTTAACACACTACCTCTGAGATAAGCCTGTCTGCTCTGCCAAGCTACCAAGGGGGTAGCAGGGGTTATCTGAGTGTGTAATCCCCTTTCCCTGACTAGAGTTGGTTGGTCCCTATTTGTCAGAAGTGTATACCTCTGCCAACTAGAGACCGCCGGTTCTAACACTGAGCCCAAACAATAAGCTAGTCATTGCTCAGGGTAGGGAGAGTTTGTGCTTAGGTTGTTAAAAAAAAGTTTCTCTCACTTTAAAATGTCTTTGTTTCTCCTATATAGAGGTTTCACATCCTTCCAACCTTTGAACGTTTAGCACAATTTGTTTTTGAGATATCGAAGCACCTTCCTTCCAAACCTCTCTACCTGTCTGCCTCATTAATTGTTTCCTTTTGTTTTTGTTTTAAGGGGCCTTGGACAGTCGTTTAGAAGATTAATGACAGATTGGAGAATGTGTTACAGAGGTTGCGATGAATGGCCCGTTTGCAGTCTTAGGCTGGGGACATAAGTGTTTATTTCTGTTCTATTTCTTTTTTATGTTGTACAGACTATTGATTATGATTTGCTTTTAATTGCATGCTTTATTTTTTTACTCTTTCCTCTCGTCGTTTTTTTTCTCATATACTATTCTGCTGCCCACTGCCTGGCTGAAGCTGTGTTGGGAAATAGTGCATGAAGCCAACCATCTTGGCTTTAAATGGTTCAGGGAACGAGGAAAAGGTGTTTGTGTTCGTTCTCCTCCCCACTGCACTGCTTTTATGTCCTCTGTCTTGTGTCCAATTTCCTGTTGCTTGGCTGCGGTGCCATCTACCTTGATCTGACTTTCCTTTTGCAGCTGCTGCTTATGTTCTGTGAAATGTGCCTTGGCGCATAGAGTGACTTCACTTTAGTAATCCAAGACACAGCCGTGGAAAACAATATTCAGGGGAATTATTTCAGTGTGCTTATGGCAGGCTTCCCATCATAACTGAGCGCTGGAAATAAAAAACACCGGAAGCTCACATGTCCACTTCTATAAAATCATCGAGCACAAAGTATTCTCAGGTACAACACTGCTACAGCTTTTGTATTCGTTTTTAGGTCTTAAGCATATGAAAGTGCAAGCTGTCTGCTTTTGAAAGGCCAATTGTGAATTTACAGTGGGCTTAGAGCCCATCCAATTGCTCGCCATTGTTTGGCTTTATTGCCACTCTTAGGGGCATATCAGCAACACCCGGCGATAATTATCGCTCAGCGCTCTTAGCGTGAGGATAATTATCGCCGGGTAACGTGGATTTTTATCGCTGAGATAGCGTGCTATTAGCAACGCTTATCTCCTCAGCGATAAAAATCCTCACGCTAACTGCCTAATGTGAGATTATCGCTGGAAACTCAGCGATAATCTCACGTAGTGTGGCGTTAGCTTGGTGATAGGGACTCACAAACTTAGCCATGATATCCACCTTCCATAGGATATCATGGCTAAGTCAGGCCTGAAGCAGGCGTAAGGAAAGTAGCGATAACAGGGGTTATCGCTACTTTTCCTGACGCTATGCTTCATAGCGTTAGGCTTGCTGATAGGAGAAATGTCGCTTAGCGACATTTCTCCTGTCATGTTAGCTCAGGAACGCCCACTTTGCATCTCATTAGAGATGCAAAGCTGGGCATTAAGATTTTGAGCGCTAATGCAAGGTTTCACGCGTTAGTGTGGCCTTGCTAATTATGCGATAAAATTATCGCCGCTTTTCATCAGAAAACTGCCGCAAATGCGGCGATAATTTTTTATCGCCAACTTGTAGATATGCCCCTTAGTAACTTCCTTTTTATTCATTGCCTTGTGTGGGTTTCCCTTCCTCTTATGTGTTTGTCCCTCCTCTGATGCATAGCCACTTTAGTTGTATCCTTGCATTGCTCACATTTTGGAAATCATCTTTCCTGTTTTTATCCACTCAATAAGAGTGCATGTATTTTTTCAGCTAACTCCCTCGTGTACTTATTTCCTCATCATCTCTCACAACACTCTCGGTTGCTCTCTCTCATCCGTGTGCTTCTCCCATGCTTCCTTCATTTCGAGCTCACCCATATGTGCTTCTGCCACCCGCAATGTATGTTTTCTTGCATGTGTGCTTTTTTCTTGAGTGCTGCTTTCCAACTCCCCACTCTCTTCCCGTAGATACCCTCTCCCAGCCGCCGCTGCTTCCCACTTCCCACTCCAGTTGCTGTCCCCTAGTTTATTTTGCTGCTATGCCCTCTTAACATACCCACCAGTCTAACAATTTTTTGCTGCAATTCTTTGCATTACATGTTCACCAAATGCCCTTGCGCTCATTCAGTTGTTTTTAAAATGTTTCCATATTACATTTATTTTTCCAGTCTCTCGCTGCATTAGACTCTTTCTCTGTGCCGCCGTACTTATTTCTGGGCCTTCCATTTCCCTTAATATGACATAAAATGTCAGAAACACCTTTACATTTCCAGATTGAGACTGGCAGGGATATATGAAGCCTCATTTGCCCTTGTATTTCCTCTTACACTTGGCTAACCACACTTGATGAACGAAGCACATATTGCCAGTCGGTTTCTGCATTTACATGTTTGTTTCATATCGCCCATAAATCTGCATGAATTTATGTGGGCTATTTCTGTTTCATTAAGTACAATATTCTACTATTAAGTAAGATGATGAAGTTATGAGTTGGGCCTGAGAATTGAAAAAGCAATGCTAGAGTATATCATTTGATGCAGAGATGGTGTGTACATCATTGGCAGCTTTTTAATTTAGCATATCCGCCCAAGTACCCTTTGTGGTACTAGTTGTATATGCACATAATAAAACAAGCATTGGCATAGCCAATAGGCCTCGCTTTTGGGACCTTATAAGTATTTAGTTATGCAGCACAATACCCTTGGTGCAACAACATCAACTGTTGCTTGGCTAAGCACTTATAAGGTCCCAAAGGCGAGACCTATTGGCTATGCCAATGCTTGTTACTGTTCTCATTATTTCTGTGGCCTGCAAGTCCCAGCATGTGCTGTTGGCGAAGTACCTGGATTCCTGAAACCCCGTATTTTTGCTTAGATGCATTGTACGCATGCCTCTCTCATATTTTATAATATGTGTGATCGAACCACCTGCCTTCTTTCACACTTAAAGCATTCTCTCCACCATATCTTCCAATCTATCACCTTCAAGTTTATTGGTTGCTTTGCAGCTCACTCCTAAACGTCTCTTCCCCTCCTTCCAAGCTTTCTTCTTCGGTCAACTGTTTTCACTCTCTAATTATCCTGCTGTCCCTTCCACATTTCTCTCATTCTCTCTTCTCCCTGTAATTTCCCTTCCCTTTCCTCTCTCTCCTTCTGTCTCACACTTGTTTCTTTCACTTTCTTAACATTCTCTTCTGCTCACCCACCCTTCTCACTCCCACACATTGCTCTCCACGTGGTGCTCTCTCTTCTGGCTCGCCCACCTGCCTGCCTCCATCATAAATGTCTCCCACTTGCCTCCCCCAGCTTCCTCTCTCACCTGTCCCCACAACCCCCCTGCAGTGGTGTCATGCAAAATGATGGAACTACCTGCAGAGTATGGTGAGGTCCCCCAAAAACTCGTGTATCTTGCAGATTTATTAGGCCGTAGCCTAAATTGTTTTAGAGGCAAAAGAAAATACCACCCCTCATTCTCTGTACGGATGTGGTAAGCGCCTCTGTTATACCTCTGTGGCCCCCTCTCTCCCACCTTTTGGTCTCCCCAAAGTCACGCACTGTCCCACCTTTCACGGCCACCTCTGCCTCTTAGACCTGCCACTCGCTTTCTCTCTTTTTATTTTTTTCTGTTTCTCTACCTCGTTTTCTCATTTAACTGGAACGTGTTCGCCTCTCTCACCTTCCACCTTCCTCCAGTCTCTCGAACTGCTCACTTATATGTCTTCCGCCCTTTTCTCCTCTTCCTCTCAGAGTTCACTTTTAATGAAAAGCCATGGTAAGTCTTTCTAATCTACAAATCAGCTTCTAGCCGCTTATTTGAAGAGGAGCCCTGAAAGTGGCTAAATAGAAATATGTTTGCCCAACTAAAACGATGGGTGCACAAAATATTCCCCCATACTCTGCACTTTCTAAGAAGGCTAAAGAAATCGGAAGGCTGTTCTGACCACTAGGGGATGCTCAGGACTGTGCTTTTTAAAATGCCCACCTATGTCAAGCCAGATCGTTGTATGATGATACAACGCATAACAGTACCACGCGGTCACTACCACAACTGTGTCTTTACCATGCATGCCTTTACCACACATGCCTTTACCACATTTACAGCAATTGTTTTTATGTCTCAATAGCTATGACTCATTTGCCAAAATAATTTTACTTTTAGATATTTTTAAGGCTTAGGTGGGCTGTTAGCATGGATCTGTAACCAACATATGACTTAACGCAAACTTCATGAAGAGGTATTTCCTAACATATTAGTGAAGCACATAGGTTATTCATGCATTGTCCTACATTAATGAACAACAGTTCACCTTCAGATATGGAATGCGTGTCATATTTAAAATTGCATTTCAACTGTACAGCATTCATACCAATTACTTGAAACCAACTTGGATTTTTCGATTTCAAAAAGTAACTGTACTGATTAGTAAATATTCACACCCTAATTAAACCACGAATCAGGAAAACTAGGAGTGTCACCTTGCGCGGTCAATGGATCCATCATTTTCTGGTCAGATTTCAAGCTGTACTTTCATTCTTTCTTAGAGATAGTTATATTTTCAGGTGTCAGGTCACACCATTTAAAACACGTGTCTCTTCATTATTCTCTAGGATGCATGCTTACATTTGAGCATTTCAAGAACAGTTTGCAACAAAAAATGTTTTTTAAATGCGTCTGTTCGCTAAAGTCGAGACTCTAAGCTTTTCTTGAATATTTTAAAAGTAGAATATATTTCACACAATGAGTAAATATGCTATTCTGATATCCTCATATGTTCAGCCGCAACACAAAATCCTTTCTGTATATTCTGTGCCCATATCTCTAGCATTCGAAGCATAGTCTTTCGTCACAAGTATTCTGCATCATTAGGAAAATCAATAAAGGCAAGACCTGTCAGGTTTCTTTGTTGGACACAAAAATCACTGAAGTCACATTGTCATTTAGTTAATCAATGCGTTCAATGAGGAAATCCGTTGAGTGATCTTGAAACCTCTGTTTTCCAATACAGAACATGGCAACAACATTTTCACTAAATCGAATATCTCTCTGGCTTCCTATTGGAGTAGCACTTCCTTTAGCAAAGCAATAATAACACTCTTCACTAGGTGTGTTCTATTTTCAAATATCTTTTAGAAGCATATTATCCACATTTACAGGTAACATTGGTCTGTGATGTTGCACTTTGACCTGCAGATGAATCTCTGCTCCCTTTTCAATAAGAAAATAATAATAATTCCCTTTTGGTATTTTTAGTACAGAAAACTCTTCTTCTGATGCGAACTTATAGCTAGTGAGAACAATTGTCTGATTCAGAAACAATAAATCACTTGGAAAGAGACAAGCAGCAAATTATGTTCCAGAACAGTTTACCTGCCACCACTCTGACCCCCAAATACTTTGGAGTGGTCCTGTGCTATTTCATCATTGTAAACGAGAATTTATCTATTCAGTTAAGAACTAGGAGGAGTAAACATAAACGTGTTTGGAAACCGAGAGTTTTTCTTCTTCATTACCATGCAAATTATAAACTCACATTTTAGAATTAGAGCTCCTTACATGCCTCAAATATGGAAATGTTAGTTCTGAACCAATGTAAATACACGCAGAATACCTGCTGCAGCCAAAGATGGTCTGTGTTATTGTCAGCATTTGTATTTAGGGCTGCTTCAGGAAACGTTGTATATGACTTAAGATGCTTCAACAGTCTTTCAAACACCTCAATGTCCCAGTCACGGGTATTAAGGATCTGGTGATATGTTGTCATGTAGGTTAGTCCTAAATATGAGTGGAATTTCAATAGCCTCTGTAAGTCCCAGGATCAGCTTTGAAAAAATTTCTAATTAAACACTATTTTGAAGAGATAACACTGTTAAGTTCACTAAAGACATGGAAAAACAATTCAAATTGTACCAGGAGATTAGTAGTGTGGCAGCAGTTCAACTCTGACTGTTCAGCTGTTCTATGCCAGAAAGGTATCATCCATGCACCAATTGAATAACAATGAACATAACTGTATTCGAGCTTGCAAATACTATAGCATGAAAACCCACCCACACATACCTGCGGGGTGTTTGCATGTACACACAAAACTATCTTTTTGATGCTTTACAGACTTTGTTCCAAAAATGTACTTTTATGCTGAGTTCCTCTCTTACCTCTTCTTCAGTAGAGAACATAGAGTTATTTTGCATGGATAACCTGCTCTCTGCAGTATTTGGATATATTTTCAGTGCAAGGTTCATAACTTGGTTCGTGGTTCACAGATGAAGTTGGCTCTTAAGCTCTCACCTGGAGCTGGTGTGGTGGTGATGGTTGATGGTGCTTTCCCATCAAGGGGTAGCTTTGGAGAACTGGCATAGCTGGCCACATTGTGGGTTCATTTTAAGAATAGGAACTAGCCTCTATCTTCTTGCAAAGTAGGGGTGGTAAAACTGCAAATTTTGTACCCTACCTAGCAATGACTGTTACCTGTTCTCTAATAGAATGACCACACTGTTCTTTTTGCAGACTTGGTAACCAGCTTTTGGTAGTGATTTATTAACCTTGCTTAAGTCGTGCAAGGTATTGCTTGCTGGGTTCTTTTAATGAGGTTCATGCATGTCCTGCAGACAATCAAAACACAATGGTTCAAAGGGATCTGCAAGAATTGAAAGATCTAGAATAAATGGTGTTAGGTGATTTCACAGAAGAGTAATTTCATGGAATACTATTACTGAGAAATCATATCATCTAAACTGTTTAATATAAATTTACATGATGACTTTCATTTTCCATTTCATAGAACCCAATTCATAGAATAGCTTTTTTTTTTTAAATTGACTTTTGAATGCTTGTGTTTTAATGTGTCAATAAAATGATTGCAGGTGTTATTTTCAAAAACATTTCTGTTCGCGGTACCTGACTCCTTTGCTTATAGCTCTCGAAGTCAAGAGCTGATTAAGTGTACTGTTGATCCTTTTAACGCCACCATTGCACCCAGAGGAAAACAGATGGCTAAAATGCAGTATGGGTCCAACATCGGACAAGGCATTAGTTAACACCCTTGTGGTGAATGCTGGACACTGACCTGTATGAAAAGTCCAAACTGCTCCTATGGCAACCAGATATAACAAATCTTTTACAACGGTGTAAGACATTACATTACTTTCAGGGCACACACACATAAAGGCAGGTTACTTTCTACAACTAGCAACATGTATTTATACTGAATGACAGCTGGCAAAGGACCAATTTAATCCTTATAAATTGTGTCAAACCATTTTGCTTCCTTTATTAAATGAAACTGCAGGTGCTCTTACTATATTAAAGGTTTAGTCAGTTGACACAGTTTATATTGAAGCATGTGTTTCTCCATCATCGTAGTAAGAAGCACCCACTAGAATCTAGCTCTCAACATCTGATGAGTCACTGAGACTCCGCCATATGTAAATTCATTTACTGCATGAGCTGCCTTGATTAAAATCTAGCTGCTTCATTTGCAATATAGCGATCATTAACCCATTTTACATTCACTATGGGGGTTTCTTCACTCCCCACACAATACCCTCAGGAAACACTTTTCTCTGTTTAGAAGCTGAGGCTTTTATTGCTAGTGTTCTGTCCTGATCTATTTTAATGTGAGACCTAGTTATGGCTGCAACTTTACACTTTAATAATGATTTTTTAGCAGCTTCTTCTGCACCCCAGTTACCTCTCTTGTGAATCCCTTCACTGAGATGGGCCAGTGTATGCTGTCCACCTAGCAGCAGAAACTGACTTCGTATGGCTGTATAGCTTTTATTGTTTTAATCTTTGTATCTATTGGATATCCAATGGTTTAATTCCATAGGGTAACCCTAAACACAGAAAAAACAATCTAACACCCCTAATGGAGTGACTGTAAGATCACTTTTCTATATCTTCAAATCCACCATTTTTTAAGACTGTTGCATTGCTACTCAGGCAACAGAGTACCTTTGTTATGTACATAAAGCAAGTCATGTACCCAAAGATTGCCCAAAAGCTTGAGGCCACACACCAACTGCAGGTAAAGAAGCATCTTTTATTAGTTCCGATCCCGTTTTTTCCACCCCTGGCCTGACGCGTTTCAGAGTCTCAGTCTCTTTCTTCAGAGGCCATCGTTGCACATTCGGTAAGTTTACTTGCATTCAACAAGAGGCTCTGTGTGCTTTCATTGTTTTCAATTGGCCTACGGTGTGCCTTCCATTTCCAATACATTGTCAGTGCACGCTGGTCCTTGTAGTTTTCTCAAGGTATTTTCAGCCTCCAGTGGGCGCGTTTGTGCCGATTTTCTTCAGGGTGTTGTTTATAGCGCTCCATTAGGCCCCCGAATCAAAAGTAAAGCAAGTCATGTAGAACCATCATGTTAGAGCATGTCTCCTACAGATGTAATGGTTTCACATTTGGAGTAAGCAGTACCACCTGTCCAACTGTTTGTATTCTAGAAATTCATGATTCCTCATTGGGGGCTCATATTCAAAATGGATATCAGGAGAAGCCTCTATTGATCCTCTTTACACCCATCTAGTATGAAGGGCCCTAGAGTTTGCTACCCTAGTGGCTGCCTTAAGTAATGGACCTGAAGATACTATAATTATGTTTTTTCCTTGAACTCCAGGTATTTCTTGGATGATAGCCACCTGAAATGCTGTAAGACTTTTTTAAGTAGAAGAGAAATTTTCTTCAGCAGTGAAGTATAAGTTTGATGTGCTCAGTTTGAATTTTCTGACCCTAATTATGGAGTATGTAAATAAAAACTGTCTTACTTAGTAAAACAAGTAATCCAAGTCACAAGAATTATATCATGTTTGCAAGGTTGAATCTATCATATTCTTCAGAAATCTCAATCTGCGCTTTTTGGTCTCTTCTTGATTTGTTTGGGCATCTGAGACCTCTTTAGTCCTTTAGAGATTAAGAGTATCACACAACAAAGTGATATATTGCAGGAGGCTTTATGTTTCTCCTACTTCTAATGCTATAATCACTTTGACTGAAATCTCTTCATGACATAGGGGGAATCACATGCACCAGTATTTTACAATTCAATTGAGCTTTAAAAATCTTTTACTCCAAATGTGTTTGGTCTAAATTTGCACATGTTTGTGAAATAAGTTTAAGGACTTCAGCTTCCCTATTTTCAAGAGCAACTTCTCCAAATTTCTGTGTGACAGCTAGAATTGCTGCTTTCCTTTGATAGTGTTTGAAACAATCTCTGCAACAGTGTAAATGTATCCAAGATCTACTGCAGCAAAATACCAAGTTCTTCTAGTATTTTTCACAATCCATAAGGAATTACAGTAAATGATGAAATGCCTTGTGTGGCAGTGTATTGTTTATCAAGTATCATTCCCTCAATCTGCACTGTTCTTTCTCGGGTGCCATACCTGCAAGACAACATATAGTCCTACTTCTTTGTGTATCTGTAGGGGTCATACTGGCATATATTTAATCTGTATGGTATGTATTCTTCACTGTCCTAAAGAGAGTTTCTTCTTGAACTGAGAGTTTCATATAAAAGCATTTGTAGTCTGCAGATTGATGAATCCATTAGTGGATGAATGTGTAGCAGGCATGATTACAGTACTTTTATTCTGCAAGACACTGTGTGCATATGTTGAATAATTAATTCAGCGCAGCTTTATTAATTTCCACACTCTGTCTTTGACTCTGAGGGTAGGGAGCATATGCAGCCTCGGCAGACCATGTCTGTCCCTACAAAGAAGTTGTTCCAGATGAGAATGCTGCTGTAGTTTGTATAAATCTCTAATTAAAAATACTTGATGTTGGATTCGCGGTTGGGCTACCTGCAAGATGGCCGCTGACTAGGTGAGCTCCCACACCTCGCCCCCGATTTCTTTTCTCATATCTTGACCGGTGACTCTCTTGGTAATCCACATCACAAAAAGAAATTTGCTGAACAGTTGGGCCTGTGGCGGTGAGTTACTTATGCAAATTAACTTTCTCTACAGAGTCTAAACCACAGTTCTCCATTGCAGTCTGCTGTAGCTGATGCTTTCCCACCATATTTGACTTACAGGAATGTGTGGCCTCGTATGTAATTAGCAGGGCCGTTCCTGCAATCCTTGCTTCATTCTCTCAGGTTTGGCCTCCGCATGCTCAACTCTCCGAGAGTAGGCTCTACATCTTCACAACTTAAACTTTGAATTACAGTTAAGTCATTTTTTCTCAGCTTCTGACTGTGTTAAACTCCTGCAGTGCCAGACCATGCTTTTTTCTCTTTTCTTTTCAATAGTGCTGGATTTATTGCTGTTGTCTCTGTATTGCTTAATCACTGGTGGCCTCTTTTTTCTTCTGCTTGTTTATTGGTGCTGCTTTGCTCTTTCTTGGGTTATCACGCTATTAAAATGGCAGAGGGGAATAACGCTAACCCTAAAAATATCTCTCTCACTGGTGGAGCTTCTGTTTGCCGCAAGGATATTGCTTTTGGTGGTGGTAAACGCCCCAAACAAGAACCTGTCTCTCCAAGGAAATCTTCCCTCTCCCATTACTATGGAAGATATAATGAATGAGTTAATATTGCTTAAACACTTTATGATGGACACTACATCTACTCGCTAACGACTTGAGGATAAATGGTTGTTCCTTGAGTCAAGAGTTTCAGACATAGAGTCACAAATTTCTGAGGCTTGTGACATATCCGCAAAAGTTACTAGCATGGCTAAGGAAATTGTATGTCTCAAATGACAGACTGAGGGCTTAGAAAATCTTGATAGGTGGAATAACCTAAGCATTTATGGCATTCCGAAGGGAGCAGAGGGAGGCAATGTCATTGCTTTTCTGCAGTTGAACTTCCAAAGTTAGTGGGCCTTTCCAGCGATTCCCCAATGAACATTCAAAGAGCTCATCATCTTGCCTCTAGAGTCTCTGTTACCAATACTAATGCTAAATCCAGAGGCATAATTATTCTTATCCTTTAATACACCGATTTACTGAAGGTTCTAACAGCCTCCAAGCAGTGTAAACAACTGATTTGGTCTGGCCACAAGGTTTTTCTCTCACAAGATGTTCCTTCCACTACAGCAGCTCGTCGCAAAGAATTTTGAAGTATGCACCCTTCTTTGCTAGCTATGAATGCCAGATGTGGTCTACTTCACCCCTGCACTTTCAAGGTCACTTATAATGACAGGTCCAATTCTTTCGAAACTCCTGCCAAACCTAAGGAATTTAGTCATGTGCATAGGGACAACTCCATGGACATCGGTGTATCTTTAAAATATTTATGCTTCCTACGATTCTGATTTGTCTTTAATGTGTTATAATTTGACCTTCCTTTTTTTGAATGTTGGTACTCTCTCTTTTTTCCTCAGGTCTTTTGTGCATTGTCATATTGTGCATCGTCTCCCTGTTGTTTATTCTTTTTGTTCATTGATAGTCCATTCCATTTGTTTTTCTTTAAATGGGTAAGATCTTCATTTTTATTTTCTTGTTTCATATATTTTTGGCAGTACCTCTTTTGCACTTTTATTTCTTTTTTTCCTATACTTGTCCTCTAGTCTCTGCTATTCTCTCTCTTCTTTTCTCAATTCCGGACTGGTTGGTTCATCTCATTGGGTTCCCCTGTATGCTTCTATGTGCACTTCTTTAATCTCTTTCATCTTTTCCCAACGTCTCTGGTCTTTACGAGCTCTTTTCTCAATGGCTCTGGTCTTTCCTGATCTTTTGTCATTCTACTATTGATTCTTTTCTTGTGGGTTTTTTCTAAAACCACATTTTCCCCCTCCTACTTTTCCTTTTACTGTCTCTCCTTTTTCCTATTTCATTTTAATGGATGGTATGTAGGTTTGATTTTTTATTTTCCTTTTATGTTTGAGAGCTTATTCCTTTTAAGTCTATGATCTTATTTTGCATTCTTTATGAATAGTCTTTGGATAATTTTTTGGAATGTCAAGGGACTAAGAAGCCCTGTCAAGAGGCATATGGTTCGCTCTCATCTTTTTAAAAATGTCTTGTGAATAATCACAAAAATAGTGGCATCTTTTTGTTCCAAAAATCTTTAAATGTTACTGTTTTAAAACAAGAAACTGATGTTAACGGTAGATTGTTACTTCTTTTGGCTAATGTTGATGGTTGTCCCTATTCCTTTGCTAATGTTTATGGGCTCACTGGGCAAGATGCCTTATTTTGGGATTCGCTTTCACAGAAACTAATGTCTGCTATGCATGTTAATTTAGTTTTGGGGCACAATTGTAATCAACTCATGGGTCCCTTTTTAGACCGTAAAACTATGTTTAAATATATCCCCAACAATATGCAAAAGGCTTTTTATAGAACGTTAACACATAACAGATTAGTTGACGCATGGGGACCCATTAGGATGTAGGGCGGATCGCCACCGCCCGCATGGCAGTGGCGATCCACCCTACATCCTTCCCCGCCTGCCACCCATTTCCCCGCACCATATTAGTATGGCAGGGGGGACCCCGGCAGACGGAAAGACCGGCTGCCGGTTTCTCGCCGGTCACACAGGTGACCGGGCGGAAAAGGGGCCTGCTATGGTGGCGGTGTCTGTTAAACACCGCCAACAATTTTAGGACGGCAGCGGAAAGCTGCCTTTCTGTGGCAGCAATGCCGCCATGGAAAGGCATGCAGTCCTTGCCATTGGGGGCCCGTAGCGGGCCCCCAGGAATTCTGGGGGGTGGGAGGTGCACATGGGGGATACCTAAGGTACCCCCCTGCATTTGTATGCACAACATGGCAGGCACCGCGGAGTGCCTGCCATGTTGTGCATGCAAATGCACAACATGCATTTTTGGCATTGCGGCGGAATGCAATGTTAAAAATGCAGGATGCGCCCGCCAGTGTGGTGGGCACATCCTAATCTCCCCCACTGGACCGCTGCACATATGGCGGGCGGTCCCTTTTTACGTCGGGATGGTGGGCGGACCTAATGATGCCCATGGTGTCTTTTTAACCCTGAACTTTTTGATTAATCTTTTTTTCCTCTACACATCACACCTCTTCTAGAATTGATTATATTTTTATGGATAAGGCTATTTTACAGCAACTCTTACATGCTGAATTGGGCCCCATTCTTGCCTCTGACCACACTCCGATGTTTATTGACATTGAACCTACTCAACCTTCCCCTTGCTCTAAAAGATGGCGTTTGAAACCATTGGCTGTTACGAGATCAGCAATTTATCTCGGAATTTGAGGACTTTATTTCTGATTTTTTTGTGACTAATATTTCTCCAGATGTTAAGTTCCACCATTTCTGGGATTCCCTCAAAGCTACTGCAAAAGGTTACATCATTAATTATGTCTAGGCTGAAAAAAAGGACTACTGCCAGGCAATCCTCCACTATTCTACATCATATCAAGAAATTACAATATTCATATCACTAATCCTCCCAGAAAGATGTTGTAGATCAACTATTTCAAGCTAAACTTGATTTTAACGGAGCATCCATCACCAACGGTTGCAATACTCTTCTTAAAATAAATGTAAATTATTAGAGAGTCTCTAATAAAGCATGTAAGATGCTCGCCATCTATTTAAAGATCAAGAAACAGAAATCTAGGGTAGAGGTAATCCACGTCACCTCTGGTAATAATTTATTTAAAGGTCAGAAAATGATGACCCGTTTTGCAGAATACTCCACCCAACTTTACACAGAAGACGCTTCACCTTCTGAAGATTCTATTGAATCTTTGTTTTGTTCGAAACCATGTAAACAACAGTTGGTTTTTCCCTATTGAAAGTGGATATTTCTTTGGCAGAGATATGGACGGCTATCTCCAATCTCCCAAAACATAAGGCTCTGGGCCCACATGGCTTTGCCGTCGAATTTTATTCTGAATTGTTTTCCCTTTTGTTTCCTTGATTATCTCATTTTTTCAACAAATCTTATCTCTTAACACAGAGAGAGCATAGATATCTCCTATATTTTTACGCAGTACTAATGACAAAAGCTGCCTTGAGCTTCAGACATAAAACTGTGTTTAAAACTGGTGGTTATTTTGAACCTTCAGTCATCTTTCTGGGAATTTCCTGGGGATGTTGCTTAAAGTTTTTTTTTATAAGAAATGGAAAAAGGAAGCAAGCTATAGTGATCTTAAATGTGTTTAGTTTAGATTTGACCTCACTATAGAATGTAGATTTAATTTGCAAAACGTGTTTTGCACTTGCAAAGTAGCATTTATTTGTACAAGAATTAACACACATTTTAAAGTGTAGAGAAGCAAGATGAAATACAGCTGGTGATTTAGTTTGCTTTGAAAGCTTTAGCACTGTCCTTGAGATAAGAATAGAATGTCTGCCTTGCCTGTTACCTGTGAAAGAACGAAGATTCTTATAATTTACAGCCTGTAACTTGCTTTTATCAGTATTCAGTTGCTTAAAACAAAGCCTCATTCATTTCATAGCATATCGTGAAAATACAAAACACACATTTTTCTTCTCCTTATTGTAAAATGTATTTACATTTTCCGGCCTAAATAATACGCTCTTGTAGGACCTGAAGCTTTTTTGTTTCGTTGAAATGAATGTTTCTTTAGCAGGATGTTAGGAGACACAATCATTTAGAGTAAAATTGAAATGTGTTACAAGAACTCTCCTGATTGATGACATGAAAATACAGTCATGGGGTGTTGATGGGTGTCCATGTCAATCTGCACTAAATTGGATGAAAGGACACATGTTTCATGTCACATGTTTCGAATAATTTTTGCTGAACTATCTACATGTTCCTAAACCAGGGACTGTGCGTTTTTATTTTTTAGCAGGATGCTTGCAGAGTCTCACAGACTTTTTTTTCTAGTTCTGCAGAGAAAGGGGGTGCTGTGGGCAGCTTCTGGGGGAGACAGCAGACAGGCTTAGATGGAGACATGAGAGGAGAGAGAAGCAGCTCTAAGGCGATGAGGGCAGATTAGATGCAAGCTTTTTTTTTTAAAAACTCCAAGCTTTATGCCTTGACTAACTGGCTTTGCCAAGACTTATTTGCTCAATGCTATATTTCTCTTTATGGGAGATTTTGCAGTTATTAATTATTGGTTTAGATTCATGCTAAACTCACTCTTGCATACATTTCTTGGACTCTTATTGAGTTCTGAGTTGACATAATTTGTGCCTCATTTTTCCTTTGTTTCTATTTTGCTATAAGCAAATCTACAACCTGATTGCTATCTGACTATTGAATGAAGAGTCAGAGAAACTTAAATGTTGATTGGAAAATAAAACCCTTTACACTACTCACAACTCTCATTATTGACTAAACATTTATCTGCATTTGATATGCTCATGTTTATGTAGATGTGCTCTTGGTCTTAACACATTGGAAAAGATCTATCACCTTGGTGCTTTTGCAAGGAGAGATTACTGTGAGAATTCCGCTCCAACAACACTAAGGCTGGTTCCTTTGCAGAAGCCATGATTTGTTTGATTCCCAAGAAACAGAAGGATTTGAAAGAATGTAGGAATTATAGACCAACATCCCTTATTTTCACTGACAGAAAAATCTTCTCTAAAATATTGGCTTTGCGGGCTAATGATTTGATTCCTTCCTTAGTTGGTATTGAACAGTCATGCTTTGTCAGAGGCCCCAATATCCCCGATAATGCTTGTACCTTCTAAATATTGTCCATGGATCTAAAAAAGCTGAACTTCCGCTGACTGCCATCACCCTAGACATGGAAAAAGATTTCAATCGCGACGAATGGGATTTCGTTTACAGATTTCTCAAGTGGCACAGATTTGGTCCTAAATTCCTACAGTATATTAAAATTCTATATTCTTGTACCCCTGCTTCTGTCTTCATTAATAGTCTTAAGTCTTCTTACTTTCCCCTCACAAGAGGCACCAGGCAAGTTTGCCCTCTTTCTCCATTAGTGTTCTTTCTCGATTTAGAACCAGTTTTAGAATCTTTGCATCTCTGAGGTTCTGTAGCGATCCGAACCCATGAATTCGGTATCGTAGTACTGACACGATTTTGGTACCAATGAACCGCAAATGATCCATTATATACATGACAGTGTTTTCGCTGCGCAACTAGCATGAATTCACTGGAAAATAGGGCATTCTGTCACTAAAGTCATGGCATCCATTTTAGTTACGGCATCCATTTTGTTTCTTGCCCTCACATAGTCAATGAACGGACGATGACCCCGGCAGAGTCACCTTGTTAAGGACACGTAAGCTTGAGCCCCGAGAAAGGTTGACGCTGCATGACTAGGCAGAATCAAGCTGCCTCCCTTGCCTAAGGCCAGTCCTGCTATACTGGTTCTCGTGTCCGTTGTCCTGACTGAAAGGCCGAAGACGGTAGCCATGCCCGTTTATGATCCATAAACACCTCTTATCCTACATTTCAATCCTTTGCACCTGGCTCTGCTCCTTACCTTCTGGGCTTTTACAATGGGGAGGTTACGATTTTTATGATGGGGAGGATCGGGCAAAGAATGGAAAACTGTCGAGAGGGCCTGATCGAATACCGAAAACCAACGACTAATTATTGTTTGATGTCAAATTTACTGTTTGTTTGGGATACCGGGTTAGGCATGAGAAATATTCGTGTAATGTAGCCCAAAGACATTTTGCATGTATTTAAAGAGTAACCCACTTAATACAATTTGAACAGTCTCGTAGATTCTGCCTCTGTGTGGTTCCTATGATTTCTGTGTCCCTGCAGTAAATAAACCTTGGTCTTTGACGCCGCCATCGAGAAGCCCGTGTCTCTGTTTATTTGTGCACCGGGACAGGAGGAACTCAGGGGTCTTCGGGTGTTGTTTCCCTAACACCTCTGGACTCTTAAAAGTCCAGAACCTCAAATTGGCGCCCAACGTAGGGCGACGTCATCCGGTACCGGTCCAAAGCCTGAAAAAGTTCGAGAAGTTTCGTGTGAAGATTCCGGAGGGAGGTACCACGCTTCATCGATCCCTGCATGTCGTAAAAGTGGCCCGACGATCTCTTCCACGAGGGTTCCCGTTCCCAGACGGCTACAGAGGACCGCTGCCTTGACTGTCGCCCTGTCTTGGACCCGAGGTGCAGACCTTAGTACGGCGAGACGTAGACGGGTTCTCCTTGGTGACGTCTTCCACATTTCAGTTAAGTATTAAGTGGGCTACGCTCAGTTAGGTTGTTCCTTGTTGCTTTGGTTTAATTCTTAGATTATCATTGGTTGCTCTTGTTTAGATAATCTTTGTTTTGGTATTGGTTCATTTTGGTAGGCCTAAGTTCTCTGCGCATTTTGGTTGGAATTTGTCTTTGTTGTCATGACTACCAGTAGTAACTGTTTTTTGTCCTGGTTACGTTGCAACGGGGATTCCCGGTTGGAGGATTCGTGTTTGGTTCCTCCGATTGGAACTCCTACATATGAGCTCTATTGTAAACATGGTGTTGGTCCTATTACGTATAATGAAGTATGGGTCCGTTATACCAAAAAAGATGGTGTCCTTAGTTGGCCACCGCATGGTAGTTTCGAAACGGAAATACTAGACAATCTAGAAATGAAGTTGTTCAAGAAAAAAGCCCGGCCGGCAATGTTTGATTCCTTTCGCGTATGGCGCAAAGAAGCCAAACAGAGAGAAATTAGGAAAACGAAGAAAGAACAGAAAGAGAAAGGGTTGACTTTAATGGAGTCTGCTAGGCAGCTGCATGTCGACGAGACTGAGAAAGCAATGGAGATGGAGAATAGAAAACATAATTTGGCAATTGATAAATGTTACCCTGTATTGCCATCTTGTCCTGCTAAGCCGATAGAGGATCATGAAAAGGATCCTCTGTTGTCTTACCTGTTGAATTCACCCCCACCGTATGCACAGGGTATTACAGTACCACAGTTACCACCTGTTGTACAGCCAGCTGCTGGTCAGCCTGGAATAGTTGCTCCACTTCCTTTGATTCCAGCTCCTATCCTTCCCGTGGTTAATGTTCCTTCGGCACCCCCTCTTCCTGGGGCGCCCGTTCCGCCTTTGCCTGTCGTTTCGCAAACTGCTTTACCTGCTACTCCTACCCTTACTATTTCATCTGCTTCAGCTGTTCTGTCCCCGAACCCTGTGAACATTCTGACTCCGCTTTCCGTTCGTCGGAAAATAACCGACTCTGTAACTAATATCTTAACTCCTCTCTACAGGTCTTTAATTGGGACCCCCGTTTCTGACTCTATACAGAGACGTAGCCAGTTTCCTGGTCCCCAGGAACGAGACACGTTAGATTCGACAGCTCTTAGGTGGATGTCGAAAACTGCGAAGTATGATGCACGAAGAGTGTTAGATACCTTTATGCAATGGAATGAACCAACCCAACGTTATGTTTTTGACGTGATGTGTTCTCTTGTACGTGAAGAATGGGAAGATGATGATTTAGACTAGGCCTGGGCGAAGCACTACGCTACGCTCGCGTAGTTTGCGAAGTTCGCGCTACTTCGCGCTACGCGAACTGCACGTAGCACAGTGCGAACACGCGTAGCGTAGTGTTGCGTAGTGCTGCGGTCATTTTTTGCATGCTCGCGGTCCTCAACGTCAAGTTGGCGACCGCGAGCAAGCAAAATGACATCCTGGCGAGACTTTTTCCTTGTTCGCGATCGCGAGCATGGAAAATAAACCTCCCGGCGAGATTCCCAACGCGAGAAGGTCAGGTTTCTCATTGCGAGGGGTCGCGTATGCTCGCGACCGCTCGCGATGAGAAACTACCAGTTCGCGTTGAGAAAGCTGCAGCTCGAGTAAAAATCTACTCGAGCAGCAGAAAACTACAGCTCACACTGTGCAAGATGCCATTTTCAATGATTGCACAGTGCCGGTTGCTTGTCCGCACTGTGCAATCATTGAAAACAACATCTTGCACAGTGCGAACATGTTACTTCGCAGTTCGCGAAGTGCTACGCGTAGCTCGCGTAGTGCAAACTTCACTTTGCGTAGCTTCGCGAAGTGCTACTTCGCGAACTACGCCCACCCTTAATTTAGACTCCGTCCCCTCTGACCTGATAAATATTCAACAGAAATTTGCCGCAGGAATGGTGATAGGTCCAGAAGTAAGGGGAGCGATAGAACTGATTTTAGCTTATAGGGATGAGTCCCCTCTTCGAGCGACAAGAGACCCTGATGGTTCACCGATTACTACTAGGAAAAAACGAGGTCAATATCCGATGAGGGAAGTTCCACCGATATGGCGTGATGCAGTTGCAGCTGATGGGAACTTGGGTATTGCAGCTGCTCCGGCACATTTCCAGAGAGTGTGGATACACATCCCTTGGAAACGGGCCGAAGTATTAGCCGTAAAACAAGCATTACCAGACCCACGTAAAAATCCTGCTGGTTATTACAAAGAGTTAACGCAAACAGTTCAAGCGTGTGTCATGAATTTAACAGACATTGAAATGCTATTTGGTAATGTGGTGCCACAGCCTATATGGGCCAAAATTCGGCAAGAGAACCACCCAGTCGCCTTAGGAGGTGATTGGGCAGCTATTATAGCGGCAGATGCGCAACAAATTGGCGGTGCTAAACCTGAACCTCTGATTGCTGCTTTACCTGGCAGAATAATTACTCTAATGAAAACGCTGATGCCAGCGTTACGAGTCAATTGGGATAAATTATCGGCATGCAAGCAAAAGAAGGACGAAAGCGTCTCTGACTTCTTTACTAGATTTGAAGAGACTTTCGTAGACCACAGTGGGCAAGATATGAGTACTGAGGGAGGCCAGAGATTGTTTGTCGACAAGTTCATATTTAATTTACTACCTGAGCTTAGTAACAAGTTAAAGGATTCTGAAAGTGCATGGGCAGTGTCGACAACAGCACAGATACTTGCAACTGCTCAGTATTACGAGAACAGAGAGAAGGAAGAGAAGGAAAAGTCAGAAAAGAAAACAAAAGATTTAAAGACTAAAGTTCTTCTGCAAAAGGCGTATCCGCCTCGTTCGAATCAGTCAGATTTACGGCAGCGACCCCAGTTTCAGCCACAACCACAATTCCAGCAAGGGACGGCCCAAGGATTTAATTATAGTTTTCCGCGACAACAGTTAGCATGGAATCAGTGTGCTTATTGTAAAAAGGAGGGTCATTATAAGAATGAGTGTCCAGTACTGCACCCACAAACTAGTGGTGTCCCAGCCCAGAGAGGTAATGTAGGGTTTATGCAAGCTCCTAGAGGTAGAGGACGTGGGACGATGACACCACAGGCCGATCGCCAATCGAATTATTTCGATCAGCGAGATGCACAATCTGCGCAAACAGGTAGGTCTCCACAGTACCACGTTGAAGATTACTATGACCATAATGAGGAGATTCAAAGAAGCGAGCACTAGGACAGCCGCAGGCAAAGAGAGGGAGTAGTATCAGTTCCAGTTGATCAGAGTGGACCTTATGTCGCAGTAGTTACCTCAGGCGTGGTCGAACCGTTTCTGTTGGATACTGGTGCGGCAAAAAGTTCAATTATGCATGCGAAACTCCCTGGCGCACCTTTGTCTGGCTTAACGAACACTTCAGTAGGTTTCTCAGGCGCCCCTGTTCACAATCCTGTTTCTAGTCCTTTGTTAATATCTGTTGGGCCATGCGAACTAGAAGCACCCCTTATCTTAACAACCGGTTGTAATGAGAATCTGCTTGGTTTAGATCTGTTGAAACGCCTGCACGCGACACTGTACTGTTCCCCTTCAGGAGTACAGCTCACATTAGGCAAAAGAGTCATCTCTCCAATGTATATGTCGATGGATAAGCTCCCACCGGAGCTGCGTTCTCTCCCTGATACTCTTTGGGCGACTGGTCCTAACGATGTAGGCCTCTTGGAAATCCCCCCTTATGTGGTAAGTCTGAAAGCTAATGTTAAATTCCCACGAATCCCACAGTATCGGATTTCGAATGAAGGGGAACGAGCACTCTTATTGATTGTGAAAGACCTACTACAGAAAGATGTGATTGAGGAAACTAGAGGGAACGTCTGCAATAGTCCTGTTCTGCCGATTTTGAAACGTACTGACCCTTCCAAACCTCCAATTTACAGATTTGTGATTGACCTCAGAGAAGTTAACAAAATAGTGATTCCACAGTTTCCTGTAGTCCCAGATATCACTGCATTACTGACGTTGATTCCTGCCTCAGCTTCATGGTTTACAGTGATCGACTTGAAAAATGCCTTTTTCAGCATTCCCATAGCCGAGGAAAGTAGAGACATTTTTGGTTTCTCCTTAGGAGGTCGCAGCTTCAGGTTCAAACGCGCTCCACAAGGTTATTGTGAGAGCCCTTCAATTTACAGCCAAGCATTAAAGAGTCAATTAGATGCCCTTGTACTTCCTCCTGGTGTTGCTCTGATCCAATACGTAGACGATCTTTTACTGGCTGCTGATGATAAGGAAACTTGCAAAGCAGCTACAATTTCTTTATTACGTCATTTGTCAGACTTACATCACAAGGTGTCACCTTCTAAACTGCAATATTGTTGCCAAGAAGTGACCTACTTAGGTCATCTTTTGTCAAAGGAGGGAAGAAGGTTGACCCCAGAGAGAATCAAAGCAATTTCACAGATGACTGTACCAAGCACACAAAGGGAAGTGCGTGCGTTTTTGGGTATTACGTCATACTGTAGGCAATGGATCCCAAATTTTTCTCTCATGGCGAAACCATTGGTAGCCCTGACTGGAAAAGGTGTTCCGAGCCCTTTGCCATGGTCTGATGAATGTCAGCAGAGCTTCTCTGACTTACGTGATGCGCTGTGTTCAGCTCCTGTGTTGGGTACTCCAGACTACAGTAAGCCGTTTACTCTATATGTCCATGAAAGAGAAGGTTGTGCTTTGAGTGTATTAATGCAACAATTTGGTGACAAACAGCGGCCTTGTGCATATTTCTCATCCACATTAGATCCGGTAGCCAGAGCATTGCCAAGTTGTTTGAGAGCTACAGCAGCAGCTGCAGTGTCTATTCGACAGTCTGCCGGACTATTCATGAACAACATGTTAGTAGTCATGGTTCCACATGCTGTGGATACACTCATGAATCGAACGAAAACTCAGCACCTCACCAGTGCTAGACTATCAGGCTATGAGCTGACGCTTTTGGCAAGTCATATTCAGATCAAGCGATGCAACATATTGAATCCAGCAACATTGTTGCCGATTACTCAAGAGTCGAGTGATTCAGAGCCCCATGATTGTTGTTTCAGAACTGAGGAAGAAACAAAAGGTAGGATTGACTTAAAAGACACTCCATTACTAGATCCAGATGGCACTTTATATGTCGATGGTTCTTGTTTCAAATTACAGAATGGTGATGTGACGGCCGCGTATGCAGTTACGACCTTGAGTACGATTGTTGAGACTGCAAGAGTAAGTCAGAATTCTGCCCAGGCTGCAGAATTAATTGCATTAACAAGAGCGTGTGTTTTAGCTGAGGGAAAGAGAGTGAATGTGTTTACTGATAGCCAGTACGCCTTCGGCGTCGCACACAATTTTGGGCGTCTCTGGAGAGAAAGAGGTTTTCTCACGTCCCATGGGACTAAGATCCAACATGGACAGCTAGTCAGCGATCTATTGGAATCCCTGACTCTACCGAATAAAGTTGCGATTGTAAAGTGCAGTGCACATCGGAAGATTACGGATGATGTTGGCCGTGGAAATGCGTTTGCTGATGAGGTCGCCAAAGAGACGGCCAAGAACATGACGAGCCGAATGTATGTTGCAACGTCTGCAAGATGGATTGCTGAATCAGGAATGTGTGAGAATACGATTGAAAGTGTGAAAACAATCCAGAATGAAGCAACTGAAAATGAGAAGAATGAATGGAAGGAGAAAACGGGTAAAATGGATTCAAGTGGATGTTGGGTCGATTTGTCTGAGCAGCAGCGTTGGATGTTACCCGATGCGTATGTACTTGCAGTAGTCACGATGGCGCATGGACCGGCGCACATCAGCTCGAAAGGGATCTGTAAAATGTTAGCTCCAGTATGGAAGAACGATGGAATTACTAAGTGTGCAGAAAGAGTGGTGAAAAATTGTATGGTATGCCTGATGCATAATCCTGGCAAGGGAACCCCAACCCCAACTGGCCATTTTGCCCCCCTTCTTGCCCCTTTGAAGTGATTCAGTTGGATTATATCCACATGGATAGATGTAACAATCTCAAATACGTCCTAGTGGTAGTCTGTGCCTTCTCGAGATGGATTGAGGCATATCCGTTAAAGGACAACACTGCTATGTCCACTGCCAAAATCCTCCTCAAAGAGTACTTCCCCAGGTATGGTATGCCACGGATTGTTTGGTCGGACAGTGGAAGTGAGTTCGTAGGGAAAGTTATGAAGAGTGTGTGTGCGGGTCTGGGTATTTCCCAAAAATACCATAGTGCGAATTACCCACAATCAGCGGGTTTGGTTGAAGGGTACAATGTCACCCTGAAGCTGAAACTTGCGAAACTTCAAGCTTCCACTGGTCTCTCTTGGCCAGACGCACTGCCTTTAGCTTTACTGTCCACCAGAGCGACTGTACACTCTCGAGTAGGGCTTAGTCCATATGAGATTGTGTTCGGCAGCCCTGCTAATGTTTGGGGAGTCCCTAGGCCAAAGGAATTCAAACAGATTGAATACCCAATGTTGATTGATTACCTTCATGATCTGACTGCTAAATTGAGCCTTATTCATCAACAGGTATTCGAATCCTTGCCTAAACTGCCGGAGAGTCCAGGCCACACGTTGAAACCAGGCGACCAAGTGGTGGTTCGGAACTTTGAACGTACCCGAAACCTCCAGCCAAGATTCGTTGGTCCGTTCCAGGTCCTCCTCACAACAAGAACTGCAGTACGCCTAGCTGGAAGGAAAAACTGGGTGCACGCCAGCCATACGAAGCGTGTCCCTCTTCCACTCCCCTATGATAACTGGGTTAGACAGGGAATTGGTATATCTGAGACAGAACCTGTTCCTAGGCACATCCCTTTCAGTGATGCAGAGTACATAATGGACCACCCACGAACGGAAACACAGAACTTTGACACCCCAGCAGCAACTACTCCTTTGAATCCCGAACCAAGTACTGTACAAAGTGAACATTTGTCGCCTGTGGAGTCGAACATTTCCGCACCTGTAGACCAGCTATTTCAAGACCAGACAAGACCCGGAAAGTACAGATATAATCTACGTTCTCATGTTATGAACTAATGACATTGCATAATTACCATTCTGTTTGAAAACTGTTTTGATCTTACTGCATTCCATTCAAGTCAGGAAGTTTGCTCAAAATTTTTATCTTTTTTATTATTTCTCTCACCTTGCCATCTGGGTTACCGTAGGGTCGTAACGTGTGCCTTGTTTTAATTTGCAGGTAATCAGACACTAGGTCGGTTTTTTCTGTTTGTCTTGGGAACTCCCAGGATAAACAGAGGCAAGTTTTTAACAGGTACAAACCATCCGTTGCGAACGGTTGTAGAAGATGGAGCTTCCTGAATTATGAAGGGTTAATGTCATAAATGTGCACAAGACAAAGCTATATGACATATTGTATAGCAAATGTTTTCTAATGCAATGTACTCTGACACTTCTAATTGTTTTAATAACTTTGGCAGGCGGAATTATTTTTGGTATTCAGTTGATCTTTACACCTGTTGCATCTACAGTATCTCCCCATGCTCCTGTTTCTTCGACTGTTGTTTCTCTTCATTCTTTTCATCCTTTTCCTGCCCACGAACAAGCCCGACGTTCTGAGTTTATAAATAACACTTTCATTCAACTCTTGCACCAACATCAACTAGTGGTTAATACAACAAACTGCTGGGTGTGTGGTTTGATACCACATACCATGGACAAGGGCATCCCCTATTTGGTTCTGCCTTTTAGTTATAATGGATCATTCTGGGCATTTCAGACCATGTTCGCTTATGCCCTAGAGACCTATCCTCCACGACCTCCGCGTTCCACTCGGTATAACTCTGCTAATAGAGCCTTGGTAAAAGGAATCACTGACATGGTGAGAGATGTCAATAATACTCCGTTCATTCCCAAGGATGAATTGCGAGTTTACATGGGTTGGAATGTTACGGAATATGGCATTACTCTGGGTGAGAACAAACGTAAGAGCTCAACTCCGATCTGGGTCGTACCCCACCAAGGTCAAGTCTGTTTGCAAGGAAATGGGAGGAATCCGAAAGCTCGACTAGGAAAGAGTGACTGTATCGAAACATATGTTTTTCTGGCACAGTCTTCCCCGGCATTCTTAGCTGCTAAGGGTACCTATTTCGCTTGTCAAGACAGAGCATACACATGGCTGCCTGCTGACTTCTCAGGCTCATGTTACATCGCTCAACTGTTACCTCCGACATATACTGCTGCACCGGACTATCACAAAACTAGAGTTGTGAGAGGTGTTTTCAGTAAAGAAGATACTGCTGGCCAAGAAGCAGGAGACTTTTTCAAGGGTTTCCTCCCATTCTGGGGGCCTATGGCCAACAGTAGAAACTTACGTCAACTAACACGGGTGGTTGAATCCACTATCACTGAAACGGCGGGTGCTCTTAGTAACCTAACAGCAGAGCTTCAAGCGGATCGCCTCATGACGTTACAGAACCGTATGGTCCTTGACGTGTTACTTGCAGATCGAGGTGGAGTATGTAAGATGATCCAATCAAGTTGCTGCGTTTTTATTCCAGATAATGCGCCAACGGTGTACAAGGCCATCTCTAAGTTACATAAGATTTCTGACTCTATTCATGTAGAGGAAGGTGACTGGTCATTAATGGGATGGTTCTGGAGCCTGCTGTCTGCGTGGGGATGGAAGGTTCTGATAGTCACTGGTGTTGCGTTAGTATTTTTATTTTCGTGCTGTCTCATTGTTCAGTGTGGTCCTGCCTTATGTAATCTCTGCATTTCTATATGCGTAAGAAGACCACCTGTTTTTAGAGATACGCCACGGGATAGAGTAATGCTCCAACAACATATCAGTGACCTGATGAACATAGAGATGGACTCTGACATAGAGTGAGTTATTGCCTATGTAAGGGCAAAAGGACGGTCTGAGGTTCTGTAGCGATCCGAACCCGTGAATTCGGTATCGTAGTACTGACACGATTTTGGTACCAATGAACCGCAAATGATCCATTATATACATGACAGTGTTTTCGCTGCGCAACTAGCATGAATTCACTGGAAAATAGGGCATTCTGTCACTAAAGTCATGGCATCCATTTTAGTTACGGCATCCATTTTGTTTCTTGCCCTCACATAGTCAATGAACGGACGATGACCCCGGCAGAGTCACCTTGTTAAGGACACGTAAGCTTGAGCCCCGAGAAAGGTTGACGCTGCATGACTAGGCAGAATCAAGCTGCCTCCCTTGCCTAAGGCCAGTCCTGCTATACTGGTTCTCGTGTCCGTTGTCCTGACTGAAAGGCCGAAGACGGTAGCCATGCCCGTTTATGATCCATAAACACCTCTTATCCTACATTTCAATCCTTTGCACCTGGCTCTGCTCCTTACCTTCTGGGCTTTTACAATGGGGAGGTTACGATTTTTATGATGGGGAGGATCAGGCAAAGAATGGAAAACTGTCGAGAGGGCCTGATCGAATACCGAAAACCAACGACTAATTATTGTTTGATGTCAAATTTACTGTTTGTTTGGGATACCGGGTTAGGCATGAGAAATATTCGTGTAATGTAGCCCAAAGACATTTTGCATGTATTTAAAGAGTAACCCACTTAATACAATTTGAACAGTCTCGTAGATTCTGCCTCTGTGTGGTTCCTATGATTTCTGTGTCCCTGCAGTAAATAAACCTTGGTCTTTGACGCCGCCATCGAGAAGCCCGTGTCTCTGTTTATTTGTGCACCGGGACAGGAGGAACTCAGGGGTCTTCGGGTGTTGTTTCCCTGACACCTCTGGACTCTTAAAAGTCCAGAACCTCAAATTGGCGCCCAACGTGGGGCGACGTCATCCGGTACCGGTCCAAAGCCTGAAAAAGTTCGAGAAGTTTCGTGTGAAGATTCCGGAGGGAGGTACCCCGCTTCATCGATCCCTCCATGTTGTAAAAGTGGCCCGACGATCTCTTCCACGAGGGTTCCCGTTCCCAGACGGCTACAGAGGACCGCTGCCTTGACTGTCGCCCTGTCTTGGACCCGAGGTGCAGACCTTAGTACGGCGAGACGTAGACGGGTTCTCCTTGGTGACGTCTTCCACATTTCAGTTAAGTATTAAGTGGGCTACGCTCAGTTAGGTTGTTCCTTGTTGCTTTGGTTTAATTCGTAGATTATCATTGGTTGCTCTTGTTTAGATAATCTTTGTTTTGGTATTGGTTCATTTTGGTAGGCCTAAGTTCTCTGCGCATTTTGGTTGGAATTTGTCTTTGTTGTCATGACTACCAGTAGTAACTGTTTTTTGTCCTGGTTACGTTGCAACGGGGATTCCCGGTTGGAGGATTCGTGTTTGGTTCCTCCGATTGGAACTCCTACATATGAGCTCTATTGTAAACATGGTGTTGGTCCTATTACGTATAATGAAGTATGGGTCCGTTATACCAAAAAAGATGGTGTCCTTAGTTGGCCACCGCATGGTAGTTTCGAAACGGAAATACTAGACAATCTAGAAATGAAGTTGTTCAAGAAAAAAGCCCGGCCGGCAATGTTTGATTCCTTTCGCGTATGGCGCAAAGAAGCCAAACAGAGAGAAATTAGGAAAACGAAGAAAGAACAGAAAGAGAAAGGGTTGACTTTAATGGAGTCTGCTAGGCAGCTGCATGTCGACGAGACTGAGAAAGCAATGGAGATGGAGAATAGAAAACATAATTTGGCAATTGATAAATGTTACCCTGTATTGCCATCTTGTCCTGCTAAGCCGATAGAGGATCATGAAAAGGATCCTCTGTTGTCTTACCTGTTGAATTCACCCCCACCGTATGCACAGGGTATTACAGTACCACAGTTACCACCTGTTGTACAGCCAGCTGCTGGTCAGCCTGGAATAGTTGCTCCACTTCCTTTGATTCCAGCTCCTATCCTTCCCGTGGTTAATGTTCCTTCGGCACCCCCTCTTCCTGGGGCGCCCGTTCCGCCTTTGCCTGCCGTTTCGCAAACTGCTTTACCTGCTACTCCTACCCTTACTATTTCATCTGATTCAGCTGTTCTGTCCCCGAACCCTGTGAACATTCTGACTCCGCTTTCCGTTCGTCAGAAAATAACCGACTCTGTAACTAATATCTTAACTCCTCTCTACAGGTCTTTAATTGGGACCCCCGTTTCTGACTCTATACAGAGACGTAGCCAGTTTCCTGGTCCCCAGGAACGAGACACGTTAGATTCGACAGCTCTTAGGTGGATGTCGAAAACTGCGAAGTATGATGCACGAAGAGTGTTAGATACCTTTATGCAATGGAATGAACCAACCCAACGTTATGTTTTTGACGTGATGTGTTCTCTTGTACGTGAAGAATGGGAAGATGATGATTTAGACTCCGTCCCCTCTGACCTGATAAATATTCAACAGAAATTTGCCACAGGAATGGTGATAGGTCCAGAAGTAAGGGGAGCGATAGAACTGATTTTAGCTTATAGGGATGAGTCCCCTCTTCGAGCGACAAGAGACCCTGATGGTTCACCGATTACTACTAGGAAAAAACGAGGTCAATATCCGATGAGGGAAGTTCCACCGATATGGCGTGATGCAGTTGCAGCTGATGGGAACTTGGGTATTGCAGCTGCTCCGGCACATTTCCAGAGAGTGTGGATACACATCCCTTGGAAACGGGCCGAAGTATTAGCCGTAAAACAAGCATTACCAGACCCACGTTAAAATCCTGCTGGTTATTACAAAGAGTTAACGCAAACAGTTCAAGCGTGTGTCATGAATTTAACAGACATTGAAATGCTATTTGGTAATGTGGTGCCACAGCCTATATGGGCCAAAATTCGGCAAGAGAACCACCCAGTCGCCTTAGGGGGTGATTGGGCAGCTATTATAGCGGCAGATGCGCAACAAATTGGCGGTGCTAAACCTGAACCTCTGATTGCTGCTTTACCTGGCAGAATAATTACTCTAATGAAAACGCTGATGCCAGTGTTACGAGTCAATTGGGATAAATTATCGGCATGCAAGCAAAAGAAGGACGAAAGCGTCTCTGACTTCGTTACTAGATTTGAAGAGACTTTCGTAGACCACAGTGGGCAAGATATGAGTACTGAGGGAGGCCAGAGATTGTTTGTCGACAAGTTCATATTTAATTTACTACCTGAGCTTAGTAACAAGTTAAAGGATTCTGAAAGTGCATGGGCAGTGTCGACAACAGCACAGATACTTGCAACGGCTCAGTATTACGAGAACAGAGAGAAGGAAGAGAAGGAAAAGTCAGAAAAGAAAACAAAAGATTTAAAGACTAAAGTTCTTCTGCAACAGGCGTATCCGCCTCGTTCGAATCAGTCAGATTTACGGCAGCGACCCCAGTTTCAGCCACAACCACAATTCCAGCAAGGGACGGCCCAAGGATTTAATTATAGTTTTCCGCGACAACAGTTAGCATGGAATCAGTGTGCTTATTGTAAAAAGGAGGGTCATTATAAGAATGAGTGTCCAGTACTGCACCCACAAACTAGTGGTGTCCCAGCCCAGAGAGGTAATGTAGGGTTTATGCAAGCTCCTAGAGGTAGAGGACGTGGGACGATGACACCACAGGCTGATCGCCAATCGAATTATTTCGATCAGCGAGATGCACAATCTGCGCAAACAGGTAGGTCTCCACAGTACCACGTTGAAGATTACTATGACCATAATGAGGAGATTCAAAGAAGCGAGCACTAGGACAGCCGCAGGCAAAGAGAGGGAGTAGTATCAGTTCCAGTTGATCAGAGTGGACCTTATGTCGCAGTAGTTACCTCAGGCGTGGTCGAACCGTTTCTGTTGGATACTGGTGCGGCAAAAAGTTCAATTATGCATGCGAAACTCCCTGGCGCACCTTTGTCTGGCTTAACGAACACTTCAGTAGGTTTCTCAGGCGCCCCTGTTCACAATCCTGTTTCTAGTCCTTTGTTAATATCTGTTGGGCCATGCGAACTAGAAGCACCCCTTATCTTAACAACCGGTTGTAATGAGAATCTGCTTGGTTTAGATCTGTTGAAACGCCTGCACGCGACACTGTACTGTTCACCTTCAGGAGTACAGCTCACATTAGGCAAAAGAGTCATCTCTCCAATGTATATGTCGATGGATAAGCTCCCACCGGAGCTGCGTTCTCTCCCTGATACTCTTTGGGCGACTGGTCCTCACGATGTAGGCCTCTTGGAAATCCCCCCTTATGTGGTAAGTCTGAAAGCTAATGTTAAATTCCCACGAATCCCACAGTATCGGATTTCGAATGAAGGGGAACGAGCACTCTTATTGATTGTGAAAGACCTAATACAGAAAGATGTGATTGAGGAAACTAGAGGGAACGTGTGCAATAGTCCTGTTCTGCCGATTTTGAAACGTACTGACCCTTCCAAACCTCCAATTTATAGATTTGTGATTGACCTCAGAGAAGTTAACAAAATAGTGATTCCACAGTTTCCTGTAGTCCCAGATATCACTGCATTACTGACGTTGATTCCTGCCTCAGCTTCATGGTTTACAGTGATCGACTTGAAAAATGCCTTTTTCAGCATTCCCATAGCCGAGGAAAGTAGAGACATTTTTGGTTTCTCCTTAGGAGGTCGCAGCTTCAGGTTCAAACGCGCTCCACAAGGTTATTGTGAGAGCCCTTCAATTTACAGCCAAGCATTAAAGAGTCAATTAGATGCCCTTGTACTTCCTCCTGGTGTTGCTCTGATCCAATACGTAGACGATCTTTTACTGGCTGCTGATGATAAGGAAACTTGCAAAGCAGCTACAATTTCTTTATTACGTCATTTGTCAGACTTACATCACAAGGTGTCACCTTCTAAACTGCAATATTGTTGCCAAGAAGTGACCTACTTAGGTCATCTTTTGTCAAAGGAGGTAAGAAGGTTGACCCCAGAGAGAATCAAAGCAATTTCACAGATGACTGTACCAAGCACACAAAGAGAAGTGCGTGCGTTTTTGGGTATTACGTCATACTGTAGGCAATGGATCCCAAATTTTTCTCTCATGGCGAAACCATTGGTAGCCCTGACTGGAAAAGGTGTTCCGAGCCCTTTGCCATGGTTTGATGAATGTCAGCAGAGCTTCTCTGACTTACGTGATGCGCTGTGTTCAGCTCCTGTGTTGGGTACTCCAGACTACAGTAAGCCGTTTACTCTATATGTCCATGAAAGAGAAGGTTGTGCTTTGAGTGTATTAACGCAACAATTTGGTGACAAACAGCGGCCTTGTGCATATTTCTCATCCACATTAGATCCGGTAGCCAGAGCATTGCCAAGTTGTTTGAGAGCTACAGCAGCAGCTGCAGTGTCTATTCGACAGTCTGCCGGACTAGTCATGAACAACATGTTAGTAGTCATGGTTCCACATGCTGTGGATACACTCATGAATCGAACGAAAACTCAGCACCTCACCAGTGCGAGACTCTCAGGCTATGAGCTGACGCTTTTGGCAAGTCATATTCAGATCAAGCGATGCAACATATTGAATCCAGCAACATTGTTGCCGATTACTCAAGAGTCGAGTGATTCAGAGCCCCATGATTGTTGTTTCAGAACTGAGGAAGAAACAAAAGGTAGGATTGATTTAAAAGACACTCCATTACTAGATCCAGATGGCACTTTATATGTCGATGGTTCTTGTTTCAAATTACAGAATGGTGATGTGACGGCCGCGTATGCAGTTACGACCTTGAGTACGATTGTTGAGACTGCAAGAGTAAGTCAGAATTCTGCCCAGGCTGCAGAATTAATTGCATTAACAAGAGCGTGTGTTTTAGCTGAGGGAAAGAGAGTGAATGTGTTTACTGATAGCCAGTACGCCTTCGGCGTCGCACACAATTTTGGGCGTCTCTGGAGAGAAAGAGGTTTTCTCACGTCCCATGGGACTAAGATCCAACATGGACAGCTAGTCAGCGATCTATTGGAATCCCTGACTCTACCGAATAAAGTTGCGATTGTAAAGTGCAGTGCACATCGGAAGATTACGGATGATGTTGGCCGTGGAAATGCGTTTGCTGATGAGGTCGCCAAAGAGACGGCCAAGAACATGACGAGCCGAATGTATGTTGCAACGTCTGCAAGATGGATTGCTGAATCAGGAATGTGTGAGAATACGATTGAAAGTGTGAAAACAATCCAGAATGAAGCAACTGAAAATGAGAAGAATGAATGGAAGGAGAAAACGGGTAAAATGGATTCAAGTGGATTTTGGGTCGATTTGTCTGAGCAGCAGCGTTGGATGTTACCCGATGCGTATGTACTTGCAGTAGTCACGATGGCGCATGGACCGGCGCACATCAGCTCGAAAGGGATCTGTAAAATGTTAGCTCCAGTATGGAAGAACGATGGAATTACTAAGTGTGCAGAAAGAGTGGTGAAAAATTGTATGGTATGCCTAATGCATAATCCTGGCAAGGGAACCCCAACCCCAACTGGCCATTTTGCCCCCCCTTCTTGCCCCTTTGAAGTGATTCAGTTGGATTATATCCACATGGATAGATGTAACAATCTCAAATACGTCCTAGTGGTAGTCTGTGCCTTCTCGAGATGGATTGAGGCATATCCGTTAAAGGACAACACTGCTATGTCCACTGCCAAAATCCTCCTCAAAGAGTACTTCCCCAGGTATGGTATGCCATGGATTGTTTGGTCGGACAATGGAAGTGAGTTCGTAGGGAAAGTTATGAAGAGTGTGTGTGCGGGTCTGGGTATTTCCCAAAAATACCATAGTGCGAATCACCCACAATCAGCGGGTATGGTTGAAGGGTACAATGGCACCCTGAAGCTGAAACTTGCGAAAATTCAAGCTTCCACTGGTCTCTCTTGGCCAGACGCACTGCCTTTAGCTTTACTGTCCACCAGAGCGACTGTACACTCTCGAGTAGGGCTTAGTCCATATGAGATTGTGTTCGGCAGCCCTGCTAATGTTTGGGGAGTCCCTAGGCCAAAGGAATTCAAACAGATTGAATACCCAATGTTGATTGATTACCTTCATGATCTGACTGCTAAATTGAGCCTTATTCATCAACAGGTATTCGAATCCTTGCCTAAACTGCCGGAGAGTCCAGGCCACACGTGGAAACCAGGCGACCAAGTGGTGGTTCGGAACTTTGAACGTACCCGAAACCTCCAGCCAAGATTCGCTGGTCCGTTCCAGGTCCTCCTCACAACAAGAACTGCAGTACGCCTAGCTGGAAGGAAAAACTGGGTGCACGCCAGCCATACGAAGCGTGTCCCTCTTCCACTCCCCTATGATAACTGGGTTAGACAGGGAATTGGTATATCTGAGACAGAACCTGTTCCTAGGCACATCCCTTTCAGTGATGCAGAGTACATAACGGACCACCCACGAACGGAAACACAGAACTTTGACACCCCAGCAGCAACTACTCCTTTGAATCCCGAACCAAGTACTGTACAAAGTGAACATTTGTCGCCTGTGGAGTCGAACATTTCCGCACCTGTAGACCAGCTATTTCAAGACCAGACAAGACCCGGAAAGTACAGATATAATCTACGTTCTCATGTTATGAACTAATGACATTGCATAATTACCATTCTGTTTGAAAACTGTTTTGATCTTACTGCATTCCATTCAAGTCAGGAATTTTGCTCAAAATTTTTATCTTTTTTATTATTTCTCTCACCTTGCCATCTGGGTTACCGTAGGGTCGTAACGTGTGCCTTGTTTTAATTTGCAGGGAATCAGACACTAGGTCGGTTTTTTCTGTTTGTCTTGGGAACTCCCAGGATAAACAGAGGCAAGTTTTTAACAGGTACAAACCATCCGTTGCGAACGGTTGTAGAAGATGGAGCTTCCTGAATTACGAAGGGTTAATGTCATAAATGTGCACAAGACAAAGCTATATGACATATTGTATAGCAAATGTTTTCTAATGCAATGTACTCTGACACTTCTAATTGTTTTAATAACTTTGGCAGGCGGAATTATTTTTGGTATTCAGTTGATCTTTACACCTGTTGCATCTACAGTATCTCCCCATGCTCCTGTTTCTCCGACTGTTGTTTCTCTTCATTCTTTTCATCCTTGTCCTGCCCACGAACAAGCCCGACGTTCTGAGTTTATAAATAACACTTTCATTCAACTCTTGCACCAACATCAACTAGTGGTTAATACAACAAACTGCTGGGTGTGTGGTTTGATACCACATACCATGGACAAGGGCATCCCCTATTTGGTTCTGCCTTTTAGTTATAATGGATTATTCTGGGCATTTCAGACCATGTTCGCTTATGCCCTAGAGACCTATCCTCCACGACCTCCGCGTTCCACTCGGTATAACTCTGCTAATAGAGCCTTGGTAAAAGGAATCACTGACATGGTGAGAGATGTCAATAATACTCCGTTCATTCCCAAGGATGAATTGCGAGTTTACATGGGTTGGAATGTTACGGAATATGGCATTACTCTGGGTGAGAACAAACGTAAGAGCTCAACTCCGATCTGGGTCGTACCCCACCAAGGTCAAGTCTGTTTGCAAGGAAATGGGAGGAATCCGAAAGCTCGACTAGGAAAGAGTGACTGTATCGAAACATATGTTTTTCTGGCACAGTCTTCCCCGGCATTCTTAGCTGCTAAGGGTACCTATTTCGTTTGTCAAGACAGAGCATACACATGGCTGCCTGCTGACTTCTCAGGCTCATGTTACATCGCTCAACTGTTACCTCCGACATATACTGCTGCACCGGACTATCACAAAACTAGAGTTGTGAGAGGTGTTTTCAGTAAAGAAGATACTGCTGGCCAAGAAGCAGGAGACTTTTTCAAGGGTTTCCTCCCATTCTGGGGGCCTATGGCCAACAGTAGAAACTTACGTCAACTAACACGGGTGGTTGAATCCACTATCACTGAAACGGCGGGTGCTCTTAGTAACCTAACAGCAGAGCTTCAAGCGGATCGCCTCATGACGTTACAGAACCGTATGGTCCTTGACGTGTTACTTGCAGATCGAGGTGGAGTATGTAAGATGATCCAATCAAGTTGCTGCGTTTTTATTCCAGATAATGCGCCAACGGTGTACAAGGCCATCTCTAAGTTACATAAGATTTCTGACTCTATTCATGTAGAGGAAGGTGACTGGTCATTAATGGGATGGTTCTGGAGCCTGCTGTCTGCGTGGGGATGGAAGGTTCTGATAGTCACTGGTGTTGCGTTAGTATTTTTATTTTCGTGCTGTCTCATTGTTCAGTGTGTTCCTGCCTTATGTAATCTCTGCATTTCTATATGCGTAAGAAGACCACCTGTTTTTAGAGATACGCCACGGGATAGAGTAATGCTCCAACAACATATCAGTGACCTGATGAACATAGAGATGGACTCTGACATAGAGTGAGTTATTGCCTATGTAAGGGCAAAAGGACGGTCTGAGGTTCTGTAGCGATCCGAACCCGTGAATTCGGTATCGTAGTACTGACACGATTTTGGTACCAATGAACCGCAAATGATCCATTATATACATGACAGTGTTTTCGCTGCGCAACTAGCATGAATTCACTGGAAAATAGGGCATTCTGTCACTAAAGTCATGGCATCCATTTTAGTTACGGCATCCATTTTGTTTCTTGCCCTCACATAGTCAATGAACGGACGATGACCCCGGCAGAGTCACCTTGTTAAGGACACGTAAGCTTGAGCCCCGAGAAAGGTTGACGCTGCATGACTAGGCAGAATCAAGCTGCCTCCCTTGCCTAAGGCCAGTCCTGCTATACTGGTTCTCGTGTCCGTTGTCCTGACTGAAAGGCCGAAGACGGTAGCCATGCCCGTTTATGATCCATAAACACCTCTTATCCTACATTTCAATCCTTTGCACCTGGCTCTGCTCCTTACCTTCTGGGCTTTTACAATGGGGAGGTTACGATTTTTATGATGGGGAGGATCAGGCAAAGAATGGAAAACTGTCGAGAGGGCCTGATCGAATACCGAAAACCAACGACTAATTATTGTTTGATGTCAAATTTACTGTTTGTTTGGGATACTGGGTTAGGCATGAGAAATATTCGTGTAATGTAGCCCAAAGACATTTTGCATGTATTTAAAGAGTAACCCACTTAATACAATTTGAACAGTCTCGTAGATTCTGCCTCTGTGTGGTTCCTATGATTTCTGTGTCCCTGCAGTAAATAAACCTTGGTCTTTGACGCCGCCATCGAGAAGCCCGTGTCTCTGTTTATTTGTGCACCGGGACAGGAGGAACTCAGGGGTCTTCGGGTGTTGTTTCCCTGACACCTCTGGACTCTTAAAAGTCCAGAACCTCAAATTGGCGCCCAACGTGGGGCGACGTCATCCGGTACCGGTCCAAAGCCTGAAAAAGTTCGAGAAGTTTCGTGTGAAGATTCCGGAGGGAGGTACCCCGCTTCATCGATCCCTGCATGTCGTAAAAGTGGCCCGACGATCTCTTCCACGAGGGTTCCCGTTCCCAGACGGCTACAGAGGACCGCTGCCTTGACTGTCGCCCTGTCTTGGACCCGAGGTGCAGACCTTAGTACGGCGAGACGTAGACGGGTTCTCCTTGGTGACGTCTTCCACATTTCAGTTAAGTATTAAGTGGGCTACGCTCAGTTAGGTTGTTCCTTGTTGCTTTGGTTTAATTCGTAGATTATCATTGGTTGCTCTTGTTTAGATAATCTTTGTTTTGGTATTGGTTCATTTTGGTAGGCCTAAGTTCTCTGCGCATTTTGGTTGGAATTTGTCTTTGTTGTCATGACTACCAGTAGTAACTGTTTTTTGTCCTGGTTACGTTGCAACGGGGATTCCCGGTTGGAGGATTCGTGTTTGGTTCCTCCGATTGGAACTCCTACATATGAGCTCTATTGTAAACATGGTGTTGGTCCTATTACGTATAATGAAGTATGGGTCCGTTATACCAAAAAAGATGGTGTCCTTAGTTGGCCACCGCATGGTAGTTTCGAAACGGAAATACTAGACAATCTAGAAATGAAGTTGTTCAAGAAAAAAGCCCGGCCGGCAATGTTTGATTCCTTTCGCGTATGGCGCAAAGAAGCCAAACAGAGAGAAATTAGGAAAACGAAGAAAGAACAGAAAGAGAAAGGGTTGACTTTAATGGAGTCTGCTAGGCAGCTGCATGTCGACGAGACTGAGAAAGCAATGGAGATGGAGAATAGAAAACATAATTTGGCAATTGATAAATGTTACCCTGTATTGCCATCTTGTCCTGCTAAGCCGATAGAGGATCATGAAAAGGATCCTCTGTTGTCTTACCTGTTGAATTCACCCCCACCGTATGCACAGGGTATTACAGTACCACAGTTACCACCTGTTGTACAGCCAGCTGCTGGTCAGCCTGGAATAGTTGCTCCACTTCCTTTGATTCCAGCTCCTATCCTTCCCGTGGTTAATGTTCCTTCGGCACCCCCTCTTCCTGGGGCGCCCGTTCCGCCTTTGCCTGTCGTTTCGCAAACTGCTTTACCTGCTACTCCTACCCTTACTATTTCATCTGATTCAGCTGTTCTGTCCCCGAACCCTGTGAACATTCTGACTCCGCTTTCCGTTCGTCGGAAAATAACCGACTCTGTAACTAATATCTTAACTCCTCTCTACAGGTCTTTAATTGGGACCCCCGTTTCTGACTCTATACAGAGACGTAGCCAGTTTCCTGGTCCCCAGGAACGAGACACGTTAGATTCGACAGCTCTTAGGTGGATGTCGAAAACTGCGAAGTATGATGCACGAAGAGTGTTAGATACCTTTATGCAATGGAATGAACCAACCCAACGTTATGTTTTTGACGTGATGTGTTCTCTTGTACGTGAAGAATGGGAAGATGATGATTTAGACTCCGTCCCCTCTGACCTGATAAATATTCAACAGAAATTTGCCGCAGGAATGGTGATAGGTCCAGAAGTAAGGGGAGCAATAGAACTGATTTTAGCTTATAGGGATGAGTCCCCTCTTCGAGCGACAAGAGACCCTGATGGTTCACCGATTACTACTAGGAAAAAACGAGGTCAATATCCGATGAGGGAAGTTCCACCGATATGGCGTGATGCAGTTGCAGCTGATGGGAACTTGGGTATTGCAGCTGCTCCGGCACATTTCCAGAGAGTGTGGATACACATCCCTTGGAAACGGGCCGAAGTATTAGCCGTAAAACAAGCATTACCAGACCCACGTAAAAATCCTGCTGGTTATTACAAAGAGTTAACGCAAACAGTTCAAGCGTGTGTCATGAATTTAACAGACATTGAAATGCTATTTGGTAATGTGGTGCCACAGCCTATATGGGCCAAAATTCGGCAAGAGAACCACCCAGTCGCCTTAGGAGGTGATTGGGCAGCTATTATAGCGGCAGATGCGCAACAAATTGGCGGTGCTAAACCTGAACCTCTGATTGCTGCTTTACCTGGCAGAATAATTACTCTAATGAAAACGCTGATGCCAGCGTTACGAGTCAATTGGGATAAATTATCGGCATGCAAGCAAAAGAAGGACGAAAGCGTCTCTGACTTCTTTACTAGATTTGAAGAGACTTTCGTAGACCACAGTGGGCAAGATATGAGTACTGAGGGAGGCCAGAGATTGTTTGTCAACAAGTTCGTATTTAATTTACTACCTGAGCTTAGTAACAAGTTAAAGGATTCTGAAAGTGCATGGGCAGTGTCGACAACAGCACAGATACTTGCAACTGCTCAGTATTACGAGAACAGAGAGAAGGAAGAGAAGGAAAAGTCAGAAAAGAAAACAAAAGATTTAAAGACTAAAGTTCTTCTGCAACAGGCGTATCCGCCTCGTTCGAATCAGTCAGATTTACGGCAGCGACCCCAGTTTCAGCCACAACCACAATTCCAGCAAGGGACGGCCCAAGGATTTAATTATAGTTTTCCGCGACAACAGTTAGCATGGAATCAGTGTGCTTATTGTAAAAAGGAGGGTCATTATAAGAATGAGTGTCCAGTACTGCACCCACAAACTAGTGGTGTCCCAGCCCAGAGAGGTAATGTAGGGTTTATGCAAGCTCCTAGAGGTAGAGGACGTGGGACGATGACACCACAGGCCGATCGCCAATCGAATTATTTCGATCAGCGAGATGCACAATCTGCGCAAACAGGTAGGTCTCCACAGTACCACGTTGAAGATTACTATGACCATAATGAGGAGATTCAAAGAAGCGAGCACTAGGACAGCCGCAGGCAAAGAGAGGGAGTAGCATCAGTTCCAGTTGATCAGAGTGGACCTTATGTCGCAGTAGTTACCTCAGGCGTGGTCGAACCGTTTCTGTTGGATACTGGTGCGGCAAAAAGTTCAATTATGCATGCGAAACTCCCTGGCGCACCTTTGTCTGGCTTAACGAACACTTCAGTAGGTTTCTCAGGCGCCCCTGTTCACAATCCTGTTTCTAGTCCTTTGTTAATATCTGTTGGGCCATGCGAACTAGAAGCACCCCTTATCTTAACAACCGGTTGTAATGAGAATCTGCTTGGTTTAGATCTGTTGAAACGCCTGCACGCGACACTGTACTGTTCCCCTTCAGGAGTACAGCTCACATTAGGCAAAAGAGTCATCTCTCCAATGTATATGTCGATGGATAAGCTCCCACCGGAGCTGCGTTCTCTCCCTGATACTCTTTGGGCGACTGGTCCTAACGATGTAGGCCTCTTGGAAATCCCCCCTTATGTGGTAAGTCTGAAAGCTAATGTTAAATTCCCACGAATCCCACAGTATCGGATTTCGAATGAAGGGGAACGAGCACTCTTATTGATTGTGAAAGACCTAATACAGAAAGATGTGATTGAGGAAACTAGAGGGAACGTCTGCAATAGTCCTGTTCTGCCGATTTTGAAACGTACTGACCCTTCCAAACCTCCAATTTACAGATTTGTGATTGACCTCAGAGAAGTTAACAAATAGTGATTCCACAGTTTCCTGTAGTCCCAGATATCACTGCATTACTGACGTTGATTCCTGCCTCAGCTTCATGGTTTACAGTGATCGACTTGAAAAATGCCTTTTTCAGCATTCCCATAGCCGAGGAAAGTAGAGACATTTTTGGTTTCTCCTTAGGAGGTCGCAGCTTCAGGTTCAAACGCGCTCCACAAGGTTATTGTGAGAGCCCTTCAATTTACAGCCAAGCATTAAAGAGTCAATTAGATGCCCTTGTACTTCCTCCTGGTGTTGCTCTGATCCAATACGTAGACGATCTTTTACTGGCTGCTGATGATAAGGAAACTTGCAAAGCAGCTACAATTTCTTTATTACGTCATTTGTCAGACTTACATCACAAGGTGTCACCTTCTAAACTGCAATATTGTTGCCAAGAAGTGACCTACTTAGGTCATCTTTTGTCAAAGGAGGGAAGAAGGTTGACCCCAGAGAGAATCAAAGCAATTTCACAGATGACTGTACCAAGCACACAAAGAGAAGTGCGTGCGTTTTTGGGTATTACGTCATACTGTAGGCAATGGATCCCAAATTTTTCTCTCATGGCGAAACCATTGGTAGCCCTGACTGGAAAAGGCGTTCCGAGCCCTTTGCCATGGTCTGATGAATGTCAGCAGAGCTTCTCTGACTTACGTGATGCGCTGTGTTCAGCTCCTGTGTTGGGTACTCCAGACTACAGTAAGCCGTTTACTCTATATGTCCATGAAAGAGAAGGTTGTGCTTTGAGTGTATTAACGCAACAATTTGGTGACAAACAGCGGCCTTGTGCATATTTCTCATCCACATTAGATCCGGTAGCCAGAGCATTGCCAAGTTGTTTGAGAGCTACAGCAGCAGCTGCAGTGTCTATTCGACAGTCTGCCGGACTAGTCATGAACAACATGTTAGTAGTCATGGTTCCACATGCTGTGGATACACTCATGAATCGAACGAAAACTCAGCACCTCACCAGTGCTAGACTATCAGGCTATGAGCTGACGCTTTTGGCAAGTCATATTCAGATCAAGCGATGCAACATATTGAATCCAGCAACATTGTTGCTGATTACTCAAGAGTCGAGTGATTCAGAGCCCCATGATTGTTGTTTCAGAACTGAGGAAGAAACAAAAGGTAGGATTGATTTAAAAGACACTCCATTACTAGATCCAGATGGCACTTTATATGTCGATGGTTCTTGTTTCAAATTACAGAATGGTGATGTGACGGCCGCGTATGCAGTTACGACCTTGAGTACGATTGTTGAGACTGCAAGAGTAAGTCAGAATTCTGCCCAGGCTGCAGAATTAATTGCATTAACAAGAGCGTGTGTTTTAGCTGAGGGAAAGAGAGTGAATGTGTTTACTGATAGCCAGTACGCCTTCGGCGTCGCACACAATTTTGGGCGTCTCTGGAGAGAAAGAGGTTTTCTCACGTCCCATGGGACTAAGATCCAACATGGACAGCTAGTCAGCGATCTATTGGAATCCCTGACTCTACCGAATAAAGTTGCGATTGTAAAGTGCAGTGCACATCGGAAGATTACGGATGATGTTGGCCGTGGAAATGCGTTTGCTGATGAGGTCGCCAAAGAGACGGCCAAGAACATGACGAGCCGAATGTATGTTGCAACGTCTGCAAGATGGATTGCTGAATCAGGAATGTGTGAGAATACGATTGAAAGTGTGAAAACAATCCAGAATGAAGCAACTCAAAATGAGAAGAATGAATGGAAGGAGAAAACGGGTAAAATGGATTCAAGTGGATGTTGGGTCGAGCAGCAGCGTTGGATGTTACCCGATGCGTATGTACTTGCAGTAGTCACGATGGCGCATGGACCGGCGCACATCAGCTCGAAAGGGATCTGTAAAATGTTAGCTCCAGTATGGAAGAACGATGGAATTACTAAGTGTGCAGAAAGAGTGGTGAAAAATTGTATGGTATGCCTGATGCATAATCCTGGCAAGGGAACCCCAACCCCAACTGGCCATTTTGCCCCCCCTTCTTGCCCCTTTGAAGTGATTCAGTTGGATTATATCCACATGGATAGATGTAACAATCTCAAATACGTCCTAGTGGTAGTCTGTGCCTTCTCGAGATGGATTGAGGCATATCCGTTAAAGGACAACACTGCTATGTCCACTGCCAAAATCCTCCTCAAAGAGTACTTCCCCAGGTATGGTATGCCACGGATTGTTTGATCGGACAATGGAAGTGAGTTCGTAGGGAAAGTTATGAAGAGTGTGTGTGCGGGTCTGGGTATTTCCCAAAAATACCATAGTGCGAATCACCCACAATCAGCGGGTTTGGTTGAAGGGTACAATGGCACCCTGAAGCTGAAACTTGCGAAAATTCAAGCTTCCACTGGTCTCTCTTGCCAGACGCACTGCCTTTAGCTTTACTGTCCACCAGAGCGACTGTACACTCTCGAGTAGGGCTTAGTCCATATGAGATTGTGTTCGGCAGCCCTGCTAATGTTTGGGGAGTCTCTAGGCCAAAGGAATTCAAACAGATTGAATACCCAATGTTGATTGATTACCTTCATGATCTGACTGCTAAATTGAGCCTTATTCATCAACAGGTATTCGAATCCTTGCCTAAACTGCCGGAGAGTCCAGGCCACACGTTGAAACCAGGCGACCAAGTGGTGGTTCGGAACTTTGAACGTACCCGAAACCTCCAGCCAAGATTCGTTGGTCCGTTCCAGGTCCTCCTCACAACAAGAACTGCAGTACGCCTAGCTGGAAGGAAAAACTGGGTGCACGCCAGCCATACGAAGCGTGTCCCTCTTCCACTCCCCTATGATAACTGGGTTAGACAGGGAATTGGTATATCTGAGACAGAACCTGTTCCTAGGCACATCCCTTTCAGTGATGCAGAGTACATAACGGACCACCCACGAACGGAAACACAGAACTTTGACACCCCAGCAGCAACTACTCCTTTGAATCCCGAACCAAGTACTGTACAAAGTGAACATTTGTCGCCTGTGGAGTCGAACATTTCCGCACCTGTAGACCAGCTATTTCAAGACCAGACAAGACCCGGAAAGTACAGATATAATCTACGTTCTCATGTTATGAACTAATGACATTGCATAATTACCATTCTGTTTGAAAACTGTTTTGATCTTACTGCATTCCATTCAAGTCAGGAAGTTTGCTCAAAATTTTTATCTTTTTTATTATTTCTCTCACCTTGCCATCTGGGTTACCGTAGGGTCGTAACGTGTGCCTTGTTTTAATTTGCAGGGAATCAGACACTAGGTCGTTTTTTTCTGTTTGTCTTGGGAACTCCCAGGATAAACAGAGGCAAGTTTTTAACAGGTACAAACCATCCGTTGCGAACGGTTGTAGAAGATGGAGCTTCCTGAATTACGAAGGGTTAATGTCATAAATGTGCACAAGACAAAGCTATATGACATATTGTATAGCAAATGTTTTCTAATGCAATGTACTCTGACACTTCTAATTGTTTTAATAACTTTGGCAGGCGGAATTATTTTTGGTATTCAGTTGATCTTTACACCTGTTGCATCTACAGTATCTCCCCATGCTCCTGTTTATCCGACTGTTGTTGTTCTTCATTCTTTTCATCCTTTTCCTGCCCACGAACAAGCCCGACGTTCTGAGTTTATAAATAACACTTTCATTCAACTCTTGCACCAACATCAACTAGTGGTTAATACAACAAACTGCTGGGTGTGTGGTTTGATACCACATACCATGGACAAGGGCATCCCCTATTTGGTTCTGCCTTTTAGTTATAATGGATCATTCTGGGCATTTCAGACCATGTTCGCTTATGCCCTAGAGACCTATCCTCCACGACCTCCGCGTTCCACTCGGTATAACTCTGCTAATAGAGCCTTGGTAAAAGGAATCACTGACATGGTGAGAGATGTCAATAATACTCCGTTCATTCCCAAGGATGAATTGCGAGTTTACATGGGTTGGAATGTTACGGAATATGGCATTACTCTGGGTGAGAACAAACGTAAGAGCTCAACTCCGATCTGGGTCGTACCCCACCAAGGTCAAGTCTGTTTGCAAGGAAATGGGAGGAATCCGAAAGCTCGACTAGGAAAGAGTGACTGTATCGAAACATATGTTTTTCTGGCACAGTCTTCCCCGGCATTCTTAGCTGCTAAGGGTACCTATTTCATTTGTCAAGACAGAGCATACACATGGCTGCCTGCTGACTTCTCAGGCTCATGTTACATCGCTCAACTGTTACCTCCGACATATACTGCTGCACCGGACTATCACAAAACTAGAGTTGTGAGAGGTGTTTTCAGTAAAGAAGATACTGCTGGCCAAGAAGCAGGAGACTTTTTCAAGGGTTTCCTCCCATTCTGGGGGCCTATGGCCAACAGTAGAAACTTACGTCAACTAACATTGGTGGTTGAATCCACTATCACTGAAACGGCGGGTGCTCTTAGTAACCTAACAGCAGAGCTTCAAGCGGATCGCCTCATGACGTTACAGAACCGTATGGTCCTTGACGTGTTACTTGCAGATCGAGGTGGAGTATGTAAGATGATCCAATCAAGTTGCTGCGTTTTTATTCCAGATAATGCGCCAACGGTGTACAAGGCCATCTCTAAGTTACATAAGATTTCTGACTCTATTCATGTAGAGGAAGGTGACTGGTCATTAATGGGATGGTTCTGGAGCCTGCTGTCTGCGTGGGGATGGAAGGTTCTGATAGTCACTGGTGTTGCGTTAGTATTTTTATTTACGTGCTGTCTCATTGTTCAGTGTGGTCCTGCCTTATGTAATCTCTGCATTTCTATATGCGTAAGAAGACCACCTGTTTTTAGAGATACGCCACGGGATAGAGTAATGCTCCAACAACATATCAGTGACCTGATGAACATAGAGATGGACTCTGACATAGAGTGAGTTATTGCCTATGTAAGGGCAAAAGGACGGTCTGAGGTTCTGTAGCGATCCGAACCCGTGAATTCGGTATCGTAGTACTGACACGATTTTGGTACCAATGAACCGCAAATGATCCATTATATACATGACAGTGTTTTCGCTGCGCAACTAGCATGAATTCACTGGAAAATAGGGCATTCTGTCACTAAAGTCATGGCATCCATTTTAGTTACGGCATCCATTTTGTTTCTTGCCCTCACATAGTCAATGAACGGACGATGACCCCGGCAGAGTCGCCTTGTTAAGGACACGTAAGCTTGAGCCCCGAGAAAGGTTGACGCTGCATGACTAGGCAGAATCAAGCTGCCTCCCTTGCCTAAGGCCAGTCCTGCTATACTGGTTCTCGTGTCCGTTGTCCTGACTGAAAGGCCGAAGACGGTAGCCATGCCCGTTTATGATCCATAAACACCTCTTATCCTACATTTCAATCCTTTGCACCTGGCTCTGCTCCTTACCTTCTGGGCTTTTACAATGGGGAGGTTACGATTTTTATGATGGGGAGGATCAGGCAAAGAATGGAAAACTGTCGAGAGGGCCTGATCGAATACCGAAAACCAACGACTAATTATTGTTTGATGTCAAATTTACTGTTTGTTTGGGATACCGGGTTAGGCATGAGAAATATTCGTGTAATGTAGCCCAAAGACATTTTGCATGTATTTAAAGAGTAACCCACTTAATACAATTTGAACAGTCTCGTAGATTCTGCCTCTGTGTGGTTCCTATGATTTCTGTGTCCCTGCAGTAAATAAACCTTGGTCTTTGACGCCGCCATCGAGAAGCCCGTGTCTCTGTTTATTTGTGCACCGGGACAGGTGTTAATGTGAGAATTATTCTACTTTTTGTAACTGATCTTCTGTCTTTTGTCTTGCTACTCTCCGATCTATAGTTATCGACTTAATATTGACAAATCTAAAGCTATGCCACATAATCAATTTTGTCTTAAGTACATGTTAAAATATACTGTACTCTTTTGGAATTTCTCTAGGATTCAATGTTTAGGAATTCTTTATTCTTCATCCCTTGAAGAAACATTTAAGGCCATCGCAGAAGCTTTAAGTCTGAAAATGCCCTTTCTGACAAATGGTCCCCTCTTTGTCTCTCTTGGTGGGGTTACTAGTCACCATTAAAATTATGTTTTTGCCCATTATTAATTTCAAACCTTTACAAATGATTCCTCTTTGGCTTCCTCACATCTCTTTCCATTATATTGGCAGTATAATATTTAAGTTCTTATTGAACAAGAGTCTGGCTCAAATTTCTTTCCCTAAAATCAAGAAGCCAAAAATCAACGGAGGTGTCAATTTTCCTGACCTCTCACAATGTCATTCAGCTTTTGTCCTCAAACAGATTTGGTCCTCATTAGGCTCTTCTGATTTTTCTTCTTCCACCCAGTGTCGATCTCTCAAACTTCTCATTTCTCCCTTCTCTTTTCTTCAATATGTCCTTTTCTCTCAAAAGCCTTGGCAAATGTCTTCTCCTTTACTTATTCATTCGAGCAACACTGCCAAGAAGTATATTTTTCGGGTTTAATCTCCTTCACAAATCTTGAGATTATCTCCCGTCTGGTATATTTCTGCTGTTACCATATCTAATAAAGATCTGAACTGGCCTTTCTGTCTTACCTCTGGTATTATATCCATTTCTCAAATATTTTCTAACAATGAGTTCAAGGAACGTCACACAGGTTTCCACATTCATCCCTCTCATAGACACAAATATTCTTTTCTTACACACACTCTTCATCTATCAACATTGGTGATCCCTGCCCTAGCTCAGATTTTTTTTTAAACATACTTTATTGACTTTTTTAAACAACATTACATTCACAAGTTCAGCACTACATTTAGGTAGATTGACCCGTTGATCCCCGCCCCATGTCCCATATTCCGTAATTACAGCTGTCCTAGGTCTGATAACACTCCTGGAGATTTCATGACTCCTCATGATTTCTCTACAGTTGTCAAAGCTGGTTTCATGTACAAACAGTTTTCTTTCCAAGGTCCATACAGGGCCAAAACGTGAATAGAACTAGCTTGAAACACAACTTTCAATCTTCTCTTTCTATCACTTTATGGAATAAACTGTGGCTAAAGATAAACAGGGCTCTCGTTCAGCCAGTACCAATCAGACCATGTTTTTATCGTTCCCCATGGGGTGCCCTGAAAATGAGCACCGCAATTGGAATGATAAAAACAGTTCCTGCACGGCATGGACTGTGTTCATACACATGCGGAGGAGGCACAGGGTGTCCTGCAGGGCCCCTTTGTTTCCTCTTCACCATGGTGTTCATGTAGGAGGAACCTCCATGACACTGCCTGTGGAAAAGAAACTCATAAAATGCTTGGCGGGACCACAGCGGTCCCACCAGGCATATCGAGGCCTTCTAACTGCCCCAACACGGTGGTGTCCTGGCAGCTGCAGTGGCTGACCACCCAATTTGTAATGCGGCAGTCCAGAGACCACCACCGGGACCCGTGGAGTCTGGTAGTCCATGGACCTCCAGACTCATAATCAGGCCAAAAATGAGGAACCCTTCTTCTTACATGATAATCTTAGCAGCAGAAAATGTAGTATAATATTTGCTACAGCAAATAACCTATTAAAACTAAGCCAATGTCAAACATGGATGATGAATGGGACATTCAAAATGTGCCCCAAACCATTTGCTCAAGTATATACCAGACATGGTGAATATGAAAACATAAATTTACCTCTCATACACACCCTGCAATCTATTAAACAAAGTACACGTACTATGAACTACAAACCACATTAAATTTGGACTGAATGTGAACAAGCCACAATCCAAACGATCATTACACTATACCCCAACTCTGCCATACAAGGCTGTTACTACCATTTTAACTAAAGTATTTGGAGAAACCGCCAACAATCTGCACAAAGGACCTAAATACAAATTTGGCAGTCCCAATTCCACTGTGATGGTGGTGCCAGTTTAGTAGCCGCCAACTATGCCGTATTACAGGTTTTGCAGTTTGTTGAATGAAAGACCAACGGCACACCTCCGATACCACCAGCCATTTGCCGACCACGTCGATGGCTGCTGGAGAAAAGCTGCTGAAATAGGGTGGTACAGAGACAATCACTGCCGTCCGGCTTATGAGTTGGCTTCTCGACAAGCTGACCGTGGCAGTGAGACCACCTGCTTTGAGTCGGCGGAATCAAAGGATTTGGGATGCATACTCACCCATTTCCATTTCCTGTCTTCAGTCAACGACGCGAATACCATCCTCCAGAGCCCCCTTCACAGCAGCATCTTGACCCTGAAGTAAATTATTCTGTTCTCCCCAAAATCCATGCAAGCCTGTTTTGTTCTATTTATCCATTGACTGGACTGGGCACATATGGTCCAGACTCCAGCAATGGAAAGTACTCATAGTAGCTATTTTTCCACATGTGTCATGCAAATATGTACATTGCAGTAAAAATGCACACTTGCATCGAATTATATCAATAAATAGACACCGCTGTCAGAAACACCACCGCCGCTCCATCGGGAACCTCATAATACGGCAGGCGAAAGATTGCCACCACAGGGCCTTCTTGAGACTGCGGCGGCAGTGGTCGGGCAGTCGGACTGCCAAACTCGTAAACTGGCCTTTAGTGTAGAATATGCATCAAACAGCCTATTTGCCCTTGAAATTAAAACATTAATACATTAGTCTTCCTATGTGTATGTAAAAAAAAAAATCTAACCACTAGAACTTACACATAGAAAGTCAGTTCTACCAACAACACGAACATAAACTAAGTCCCCAAATGGACTACTTTGGCACACCAAACAGTTCTGGATACATACGTGAACCCAAAATCCAAATACCATGGTGGAATGGACAGGACCATGGTTCAAGAAGCAAAAGACAACAACACAGCATAATGCCTTTCAATCTTCACTGGCAGGAATCCAACTTACACTCTACAAATTCATAAAAGCCCTACAAAAATGACAAGCTACCAACAACTGTGAACAGAGCAATAAGTAACCCCAATTAAACATGAAATTATCAAATAAACCTTTAGAATGTACAACATGCTACAATGTAAAGTAAACCTCTTAATAAACAACAAAGGAGTGCACTACCTTGAATCGATAACGAAAACCCTATTATAAAACAAGCTAATTACACTGTACCAAAGAACCTAAGGAGAAATTCAAGTTAGCATAACAAATATTTTACCTGAATATAAAAGAATTGTTTTATATATCAGCGTTGGTAACAGCAGTTTCCCCGGACTACATTCTTGGACTTTCCTTTCTTCCATGACTGGGGTGGGGCATGAGGGCTACATCATGCTTTAAAAGTACCACAAGATTCCTGCAGTGCGGGACACACCAAGGCATGTGCCCGGGTGAAGACCAAACCAAAACCAGATCAATCTTCACCCTTTGCTTTGCTGCCCTAGCAGGCTTCATCACCTGTGCTCACTAGTTAGGAAAATGGGAAAGAGGATTGGGGATATGAACAGTGGCACTGCAAAGCCCTATTCTGTCACCACGCTTGATTAATTTTTAGCCTCCTCAGTAGGTGTAATCTCCAACGTAATTAGCTTGGTGGAGAGGCTCCTGTCCCTTAATCTGGGTGAGGGGTTGAACAATGCACCTTCAAGTCTTGCACCCTATCCCCTTGACGTCTCCAATGTGGGTTCCAGTAATCTTGACAGTTTGCCTCACGCTGCAAATATAGCCCAGGCCCTACTATTGCCTCTCGGTAGTTTGACAAACTGCTCGGCTCCTAAAAACACTAATCCTTGTTGTCACTCAGCCAGGAAGAAGAGGAAAACAAAACAGGGGCCATGTTTGTGCAATCTATGAAACACAGGTTGGCAGCTCACTCTTCAGACAACTTGTGGTTGTGGTTGTGGCAGGGTCCGGGCCAGAGCCAACATCCTTAACCCCTTCGCTGCTAGGTCTTTCCCCCTCTGTGCTAAGCCTTTTTTTGGCTATTTGGGGTAGTTCGTGCTTAGGCCCCTGTAACGTTTTGACCACATAAGGTATCCATGCTGGAGCAGAGTTTTCTATTGAAAATTTATTGAGATTTAAGCTCCAGTTTTGTTTATATGTTATGATTAAATTACTGATTAATAATCATTAATTACTAGTTTTGTTAAAAAGTCTTAATTAATCAACTTCACTAATGAAAGAATTACACGTGGGAATGCTTTTATGTTGCCTAATTAATATGTGAACTAAGTTGGTGTGCAAATTAATTAAAAAAGTGTTGCTAAAGTGCTATTTGTTTCGTGTTTGTGCTTTTAAAATAACGTGCTTTAATGCTTCTTTGTGTCGCAGATGGCTAGGTAATTACATACACATAAGGGTATTAGTGGGGATTAACACTGTATAATCATTACGATGTTAAACTTGCGGTGGCTTCGCTATGGTTACGAGAAAAAGCATTCATGAATGTATCGTTTTCTAGCTTAAGTTTCCTTCTCCCGTGTTTTTATTTTTGTGATTTTTGTGAGCGGAGGTTTTCCAAATGTTGCGAGCCTACATCCTTTCCTGCTCGCTCTGCTCAGCGGCTCAACGGACGTTTAGAGTTTGTTTGTTACTTTTATTTTGTTAGTTTCACTATAAATAATGTTAGACTAGAGAGGGTCTAAGGCCACTTCTTCCTGAACCTATGCTCGAGAGGATCGATGCTGATCGAGAGGACGGCGACTCGGGAGACTTTACTGAGAGACCTGTCCTTACCCATTTAGCTAGCATAGGTAACTATGAGAATAATGATTTTGCTACTGATTGACTTTCATTTGAACTAATTTAGATAAAAGATAACCTTTGTTTGAATATCAGTGTCGGGTGGTTATTTCCTTGTCATTTATTGAGTTCCGAATGAATTTCCTGTGTTTAAAATCATGACTCAAGACATATCTTTAGGGTCACATTGACCTCGCACTGGATGCAGATTGGTATAGGTTTTCTCTCATATATACAGTGTGGATAGAGTAATAGTTATGAATGTTAGTGTGATGGGCCCTAGCGTATGATGTGTGTTTGTGCGTGCGACTGTGGATTTGCTCTGTCCATGGAAGTAGGGAGAATTTATATGCTCTGATCTGCAGCAGTTTCCTGGTAGCAGAGGATGGTTAGAGATTCTTGTCTTGATCTGATAGATTGCTTGTACATAGGCTTTTGATTCATTGATTTATTGATTGATGTTGGTATATGTACTAATACTATCTGTTGAGGTCGTCATATTGAGTTCTATGTAGTGTGTACGGCTTCTGGAACGTGGGGAGCTGGTGACGGTTCCTTAGTAGGGCAGAGGGAAGTGAGTGCTGCTCTCGGGAAAGACGGGATTGTTGGCCCTGTACGTATGCGGGGAAAAACGTGTGACAATTGAAGTTGCGCGTCACATTGTCTGGGTTCGGAATCAGTGACATCGTCGTGTGTTACTATTAGGGAAATATTTTCAGTATAAAAGGAGTACGTATGGTAGCGCAGGTTATCTGTGAAACTCTGGTCTTAAGTCCCAGGGATCCGTAAGGTTTGCCGTTAAAGCTTACTGCTGGAGAAGTAATAGGTATTCTCTGAGCTTGTCTGAAGGACTAGGCAGAGGTAAGCGCTGCTTGGTTAACGTGTGTTATAATTCTGTAGTGGGACAGACTGTTCGCTGTTCTCAGGAAAGGCAGGATTCTGTGTGGTTGTGCTACATTTTTTCTGGTGTGAAAATGCGTGAATGTATGAGCATTTAGTTGATTGTGAGACTTTTTGGAGCAGTCCTAGAGGAAACAGTTAATGGATGCATGTTAGAAGGGCAGAGTAGAGGGATGTGCTACTGTGTCAACGAAAGTATTAATTCCATGGTAGAGCAGAGGTAAGCGCTGTTCTAGAGAGAAGCGGGATTCTTGTGAGAAAGGATTTTCTTTACTATTCTGTGGTTAGCGAAGCAGACAATGGAGATGTTTATATGTTGTAACTAATAGATTTTGTAGAATCTGAAACGAAGTCTACTGAAAAGGCTTTGTAAAGGAGGGGTAGACGAGTGACAGGAGACAGAGCAGAAAAGACTGCAGCGACCACTGACGTCAGAGACAGACCGCGCTGTGATTGGGTAGTGGATCAGAACAGTGCTCGCGCTGGGATTGGTGCGTTGGTGTGAGCCGCGCAGGGATTGGAAGGAGTACAGGGTGACGTAGACGTTCCAGGATTGGTGCGTTAGTGTGAGTCGCGCTGTTATTGGACAAAAGATCGTACAGTTGCGGAAGGGACTAGAGAATAGTGGTAGACACTAAAATGTATTACCAAACGGAGGAAAAGAAGAAGAAATCCTTGTTCAGTAAAATTAAAAGGTGGTTCGACAAGGATAAAAACATAATAACTAGAGAAGGTGAATTTCTACCTCCGACGAGAACTCCTGCATCCTTCATGGTTGCGAAATATGGGTATCATACCTGTATATGGTTAGATAACTGGGCTAAGTACACTAAGGATGACGGTGTTTTAGCGTTCCCGGAACATGGTTGATTTAATCTGGCCATGTTGAGAAATTTACGGGAAAAAATGATGTGTCTAGAGCCTAGACCAAGGCCGACACAGTTCGAGGCGTTGGTGGAATGGGAAGATGTGGTGCATGAGCGAGAAAAGCAGAGGAGTGGAGGCAATTATAGGTATATGTTCGGGAGAAAATATGATTGTGAAACTCATCATGATCGAATGAGGAGATGGCGAGATGCTAGTATGTCAGAGGGATTATATCCTATGAGGACAGTTGACGAGAAGGAAGAGAGGAAGGGTACAGAAAAGGTGCCTGATGCAGAAGTGAGAAGGTATGGGGCTAATGATTATGAGGATGAGGTCTTGGATGACATGATTTACAAGAGACCACCTCCATATAGACCAGAACCAGTTGAGAGCACGCCAGTTGCTACTCCAATAAGAGATACTTTGCGGATTGTTAAAACTGAGATTGTGACACCTGATCTGAAAAGTGGTAGCTCTTTCACGGAAAGGGAAAGAGAGAGAAAGCGGGAGAGAGAGAATCGAATTAGTGACGAGAAAACAAGAGAATTAGCTAGAACCACTTCTGAGTTGACTGAGAAAATTAGAGAGCTGACAAAAAATCTAGAAGCTGTTACAGTGCCTGTAACCATAGGTCCGGTTGTGCCTATTTTTGATAAGCAAAGAATGGGTGAAAATGGTTTGACAGTTCCCTATGTTGGAAATGGTTTGGTTGGTACTTGCTCTTTGGAGGAATCAGGAATGAGAACGGGAGGAAATAATTTGAGACAGTCGAGACTTGACACATGTAGTGGAGGATCAGATGTGCAGCCTAATTCAGGATTGAATACTGGTTGTTTGGGAGGAACGATTTTGGAACCACAGAGGATGGCAAAACAAGTGGGTGCAGTGAAAAAATCTACTGAAATAACAGCTGAGGATTTGAATGATTGGTTGAAAGTTCTTCAAAAGAAGGATAAAGATTCACAGGCAATTGATGTAGCCAGGTTGCGCATAGAATTGGAGGAGCTTATTGCAGGAACAATTCCTACAGAAATACTGAAAAATCATCATGATGGAGAGTTGTTATTCATGTGCAAGAGTATCACCTGGAGGGCTAAGAGTACACATGACAGGTTAAGAGCAATAGCGAGTGAACAAGGAGTTGACATGGATAAGGTGAAAGCTTTGCAGAAGCCTTACAGGGTGGATTTCACCGATAAAGACATTGAAAATCTAAATGGTGTTGGCAGAACAGGGCAGATTAAGGAAATGATTTCCTTATTGCGAAAATGGGGTGATGTGGAAAAATGGAAGGATAGATGGTACAAGAAAAGGGAAGATTCAGAAGAGAGAACTTACTCAGCTTTTCCTATGAGAGAAAAAGAGAACATAGTGGATGCTTATCCTATGAGAGAGATTCCTGGAGGAGGATATGTACATGTTCCATGGACTAGACAGGATATTTTGTCATTTACGAATGATTTCCCTCGACTGAGAAAAAAGCCCGTCGAGTGGTATAGGCAGGTAGACAGGTTTGTGAAATTGTCAAAAGTGATGTGGATTGACCTGAATAGTCTGTTTGATATAATTGTTCCAGCAGACTTGTGGGCAGAGTGTAAAATAGTTGTAGATTGGCCTGCAAAGGAGTATTCAAGGGATGCGAAAACAGGAGCACCAGATCCAGAGGTGATGAAGAAGTATGACCAGGTTATTGTGTTCCTGAAAAATAAAGTACCCCCGAAAGAGACAGACTGGGATAAGATAGATCGAACACATCAAGAAGCAAAAGAATCAGTTCATGCTTTTTATGAAAGGCTGATACTGGCTTTTAAACAGTTCAGTGGAGATGAACATCTGGGTGATAAGGATTTGAGTCATTTTGTATACAGGTTTGTATATGGCTTGAGACCTGAAATCAGTGAAAGAATACGTGAACATACAGTTGATTGGCAGAGTAAAAAGATTGATGAAATCTTGAGACATGCAAAGTACTTCAGTGATGAGATTGAGGCAAAAAAGAGAAAGCTGAAAGAGAAAGCAATGTGGGCACAGGTGAAAGTTGCAGAAAGACAAGAAGCACAGTTGGTGGAACAGGCAAATAATCCAGGAAATAGGCCCAGTTATGCGGGAAAAGGAAAAGGGAATCTAGAGGAGGCAAAGAAAAAGTTCCCTTGTCACAACTGTGGACAATTGGGGCATTGGAGATCCGAGTGTACCAATCCACCATTAGTGAGTAATGAGAATAAATCGTTGAATCAAAAGGTGCAGAACAAGGGGTGTAATCATCAGCAGCAACAGCAGAAGGTTTTCAGACAGCAGAGTCAAGAGCCAAAACCGCCCTTGCCGCAGAATAGAGGGTCCCAAAAGTATAACCAGGACTCGGGATTCTACAATGATGAGCAGGTAAACAAACCGAGACGTTCAAACCCGGTACAGCAGTACTGGTTAAAAAATGAGGGGAGTGAGTCTGAAGGGGACTATTGACGGTGCCGAAGAGAGGAGGAAGAGTGCATACTTGGTGCAACTCTAGAAATAGACCAGGCAGGACCATTTGTAGATGGGAAAATAAATGGGGAGAGTGTTACTTTTTTGGTAGACACAGGAGCGACGAGATCAACTGTCAGGTCAGCAGATATAAGAAATCTTCCTCTCTCGGACGAAGCAATCCAAGTGGTTGGTGTAGCTAATACACAGATTAAGACTCGTCTTACCGAACCAGTAAGGGTAAGAATAGGGAAATTTTCAGATATGCACAGATTTGTAGTCTGTGACACTAGTCCAGTGAACTTGTTAGGTAGGGACTTATTGTGTAAGATGAATTGCACAATTTTCTGTACTCCGGATGGAATAGCTTTTGAAACACCAGATGAGGATATTTTGTACAGGATGACTCTAGATAATAGAGAGAGTGAGATTGTTGGTACATATGCTGTGTTTAATCCAGATGATTTGCCTCAAGAGTTGAGACACACAGTAAAAACAGCGGTTTGGGATTTTACTGGAAAAGATGTGGGATTGATGAATAATGTAGATCCAGTGAAGATTTCAGTGAAGGAAGGGATTGTTTATCCTAATATCCCACAGTACAGATTGACACCAGAGATAATTGAGGGAATAACCCCTATAATTGACAAGATGATTCAACAGGGTGTTTTGAGAGAGTTACTGAGTAGCCCGTGTAATTCACCGATAATGGGGCTAAAGAAACCTAATGGAAAGTTCAGGATTGTACAAGATTTGAGAAAAGTTAACAAAATTGTGGTGGCATGTTGTCCCATTGTGCCAAATCCGTCAGTGATTTTGTATCAGATTCCTCATGATGCTGAGTGGTACATGGTAATTGATTTGTGTCATGCTTTCTTTTCAATTCCATTGCATCATGATAGCCAGCCGATTTTTGCATTTCGGTTTGGACAGCGTATTTTAGCATGGTGTCGTATCCCACAGGGGTATACAGAGAGTCCTTCGAAATTCAATCAGTTATTGAAGAAATCATTGGAGAGTTTGATCATGCCTGAAAGCTCAGTACTAGTGCAGTACATCGATGACCTACTTGTGGCATCGAAGACACGTGAAGCTTGTGAAGTAGATACCATAGCTTTACTGAATCATCTGGCAGATGGAGGGTTAAAGGTATCTCCAGCCAAATTGCAATTTTGCAAGAAAGAGGTGCATTATCTTGGACACAATATTGAAAAGGGTCTGAGAAAGGTGACCGATGACAGGATCAAAATTATCAGAGGAATGAGAGCCCCGATGACCTAGAGAGAAGTGAGGATGTTTTTGGGGATGGTGGGTTATTGTCGTCAGTGGATAAGTAATTTCTCCCTGATAGCAAAGCCACTGATTAAATTGACTAAAAGTGAGGTGAGAGACCCATTGGAATTGGATGCAGAACAAATGGCAGCATTTGAAGAGTTGAAGAGCAGAATGTGTGAAGCCCCTGCTTTGGGAATGCCAGGCTATGAGAAAGAGTTTGAGTTGTACTGCAGTGAGAGAAATGGATGTGCACTTTCAGTGTTAATTCAGAAACATGGACAACTGAGAAGGCCAATTGCGTACTTCTCATCAACACTTGACCCTGTAGCTGTGGGTTTGCCAGGTTGCCTGAAAGCAGTAGCTGCTACATGCAGAAGCTTGGAACAGAGTGAGGGTATAATAATGGGATATCCTGTAAGGGTATTCGTACCTCATGATGTTGCGATTCTTTTGACAAGAAGCAGAACTCAGTATATGTCACATAGTCGGCTGACTAAATATGAGAAAATCATTCTGGGAGCATCAAATGTGACTCTTGAGAGATGTGTGAATGTGAATCCAGCAACATTGTTACCAGATGTTGAAAATGTGAATGTGGGAGATGATGTTGATCATGATTGTTTGGATGTGCTTGACTATTGCACAAAACCAAGACCAGACATAAGAGATTTGCCATTACCTGAGAGTGATCATGTGCTGTTTGTGGATGGATCATGTCTGAGAACTGATGATGGTGTGCTGAGTGCAGCATATGCGGTGTGCAAGGTTTCAGAAGTTATGGAAGCTTCGCCTTTGAAAGGAGTAAGATCTGCTCAAGTGGCTGAATTGGTGGCATTGACGAAAGCTTGCAAAATTGGGAAGAATTTGAGAGTGACTGTGATGACTGATAGTCAGTATGGATTTGGAGTGGTTCATGAATTTGGCCAGCTTTGGCTACAAAGAGGTTTGTTGACGTCGAGTGGAACTCCAATAAAGAATGCTGAGGTGATTGGAAAATTGCTTGAGGCCATACAGCTGCCTAAAGAACTAGCAGTTGTAAAATGTGCTGCTCATGGACAAGGAGATGATTTTGTTACTCTTGGTAATCGTTTTGCTAATGACATAGCACAGTATTGTGCAAAGAACAATCATTCGATTAACAGGGGACGAGAAAGGGAGATGTCTTTTTGTTCTGCGATGTTTACTAATGTCCTAGAAACGTGGGATGAAGTGAAACAGTTGCAGGATGAAGCAGGAAATGAGGAAATGAGAGATTGGATTAAGGCAGGTTGTGCCCCAAGAGAGACAGATCATGTTTGGATCTATAGAGATGGTAGACCAGTCATGCCTAATGTTGTCAACAATGGCAAGAATGTATCATGGCCAGGGACATCTGGGAAGGGACGCGATGATTAGGTCCTTCAAACAAACCTGGTACAATGCAAAGTTCAGGCTAATTGCAGAGAGCATCTGTCAAAGATGTTTGATTTGTCAGCAGTTCAATACTGGGAAAAAGACAGTGGTGAGCCTAGGAACAATAGGCAGAGAAGGAGGTCCTTTTACCAGAATGCAAATAGATTTCATTGAAATGCCCCAAGTGAACAGATTGAGGTATGTTCTAGTGGTAGTCTGTTTGTTCTGAGGATGGGTGGAGGCCTATCCGACTAGGAGAAATGATGGAATAACAGTGGCAAAGTTACTGTTAAGAGAGTTGATTCCTAGGTACGGGTTCCCAGTGACAATTGAGTCAGACAGAGGTGGACACTTCTACAATGAGCTCATGGGTTTAATTTGTGAAGCATTGAGCATACAGCAGAAGCTACATTGTGCATACAGACCAGAGGCTTCTGGTGTCGTTGAACAGATGAATGGCACAATAAAAAACCGAATTGGTAAGATGTGTTTAGCCACTGGAATGAAATGGCCTGATGTCTTGCCTCTAGTGCTAATGACTATTAGGTCTACTCCAGATAAAACCACAGGGTTGAGTCCACATGAAATATTGATGGGACGTGCGATGAGACATGCATTCGTGCTTGTCAACAAGTTGATGACAATAACTGATGACATGATTTTGGATTACTGTAAAGGCCTGGCTGACGCAGTTCATTCTGTGTTTCACCAGGTTGGAGAAGATGCCACCACACTTGAAAAGAAGCAGGCCCATGAGCTGAGTCCAGGGGACTGGGTGAGGATAAAGGTACACAGAAGAAGAAATTGCTTGGTTCCAAGGTGGGGAAGGCCAAGACAAGTTATTCTGACTACGACAACTGCAGTGAAGTGTGCTGGTGTGAAAAACTGGGTGCATGCAAGTCATACTCTGAGAGTTCCAAATCCAAAGGATGGGACTGGTAAAGAGTATTTTGAAGAGTCAGATTCCAGTGATGAAGCAGAAACTGAACCAGTGAAAAGAAAAAAGAATCCTGAAAGGGGGGAAGGAGAAAGAGAGTCAGGTGATTCTTTTTTCTTTCCAAGAGAGGCTTCAAGAGAAACATTGAGAGTCTCGGAGGAGAGATCGGATTCTGTAAGAGTGCCTGAAGTTCCAACAAGCAGTGGAGAGGAAAGAGGAGAAAAGAGCAATTCCACAGAGACTACACCTGAATCAGATGAGGAGGTTGAAGATCCACTTGAGATTACACCTGAAGAAGCAGGGTCAGAAGAAGTTAGAGAGGGACAGATTGCGGAAGACCCCCAAGGAGGTGTAGGGAACATTCCTGATAAGCTAGGTGAAGGGACAAGTAGACAGCAAGAAGATTGCGTGCCGGAGACCCGAGGAGGGACAGAAATAGGGAAATCTCAATTGGTGGTGGAAAAGACTGTGGAGCAAAGGAAAATTGTTCATGGACAAGAGGCAAATGAAACAGAATCAGATGAGAGTGAGAATGAGAAATCAGAGGGTCGAGTTCTGAGAAAGAGAACTTGGATCGGAGAAAGAAATAATAAAGAAGTGAGACCAAAAAGGGTTGTAAGAGGAGATCTTTGGCCTAACAGAATAAAGAGACTGAGGTATAGACTGACATGAGCAAATTCATCGAAAGTTGAACAGGTGAACGAGGTGTCTAGTCAGAATCAAGCAAAGGGCGATAAACAAAAGGTCTCAAAGGAACCAGAAGAGATCAAGAGAATCAGAAAACCTAACCAGAAGTATAGGTCACCGGAATGGACGTACGTGGCACTGTCTGAAGGTGAAGAGGCAGAAAGTCAAGGAAATCCAGAGGGGACTGTACGAGAAGTGGTTGAGGAGAAAACTGTTGGAATCCTGAAAGTTATCTTGACTGACATTGGAGAAGAGTCGGATGCTCAGGATGTTGTTGAAGATCTGATACAATTTGATGTTGCTGAAGAAGAAGTGAAAAGTGATGAAAATCTGAATTGAGTGAACTAAAGGAGTCACTTGGAGAAACGTGAAAAGAAGAGAGTCTGAAATTAGCTGTTTGAAATAATATAGGGATCTACAATTTTAGTAGTGGAGTAGAAGAGGCTAAGTCAAAAGACACTGCCAAAATAGTAATATGGCTAACACAGAGAATAATCGAAGTAGATGTGCCTTCTTGAAAAGATGGTGTAGAATGTGCTGCTGCTGTACTGGATTATTAATGCTACTATGGGGTGTACTTGCTTTATTAGTTACTTTTAGAGTTACAATATATACTTTTGGAATACATTCTGAAAATGTGACTAACATAGAGAAGAGTTCACTTAAAGTAGTTCCGACTAGAAGTAGTAATATTTACATACATAAAGATAGGTCAATTAATGATTTTTCGAGCAATGTTTTTTCAAAATTATTGTACGAATATGTAAAGACAATGGAAGTTAGGGATTGCTACGTTTGTATGCAATTACCTGCATCCGTTTCAGAAGGTGTTACTTATCACCATCTACCAGCTACGTATGGGATTTCATGTAGTGTGCTGAGTTGTGTTTTTTATTTGTTAGGGAAAATAGATTATGAGATGTCTAACAAAGATAACATTTTTGGGCAATTGCCTATGAATAGAAAGCTGAATCCAGCTAAAGAAGCTAATATTTTTGGTGAGATTTTTATTGAGACAGAAGAATTAACATTAGATTACATTTTTAGAAACAATTTAACTTGCAGTTTGAAAGAAGAAGAAAAGGCTTTCCTAGACATGGTGGAGAAAAGGAGAGTGGGCATGCATGAAAAGGCAGGGAAATATAAAGTGAGTGAGACAATATGGGATATTAAGATGGGAAAGGAATTGAGGAATGGGGCCAGTCCAACTTTGGCTTTAGATGCACCACAGAAGGGTAAACTATGCATTACCAGAAAGAAATCCCAATATAATAATTACTTTGTTGGGACTAGTGAGTGTCATGATACATACTTCATTGCAACAGGATGAGGTTTCAAGGGAGGAGAAGATCCAGTTTTCCCGGGAGTGTATTATATTTGTGGGAATAAGGCTTATTACAGGTTGCCAGACCATTGGTATGGCACGTGTTATGTTGACCTGGTCTTTCCAAAGATTTTTCATATAGATAAGATAGAAGATGTAGAACACATTAATCTACTACCACGTTTTAAGAGAGAAACTTGGTCAGAAATTGTAGGTGATATTTTTGGAGCTTTAATTCCAGCAGTGGGAATTTCTTTAAATGCATATGGAATTCGGAAACTGTCAACAGTGGTGGATCGTTTATCGACAAGTACCGCTGGAGGGTTTCTTTTGGTAAATACGGAGATGATTGCCGTACGAGCCATGTCTATGCAAAATAGACTTGCCCTTGATATTCTATTGGCCAAAGAGGGTGGAGTCTGTGGAATGCTGAAAGTTCAACATTGTTGCACTTACATTCCTGACGAAAGCAGAGATCTAAAGGTCTATATCAAAAATATTACTGATTTGCATGAAGAATTAGTACCACTGGAAGCTGAAAGTATCTGGACTAAAATGGCTAATAAGCTACTTGCTGTTAAGAGCTTTATTGCTAAGATAGGTAGTACCATTATTGGTAAAATATTATTTCCTTTGACATGTGTAATTGATGCTTTATTGCTGCTTAGATTAGGGTGTTTGTGTTGTAAAAACAGGGGAGGGAAAAAGAGAATAATTAGTGGAAATACTGAAAAGAAACAAAAGTGGTCAAAAAGAGACCCACAAGAAATAGAATTAGAGGAATTGAGGGAGAGTGTTTACTTAGAGTCGAAAAGGGATGATGAGAGGGAGTCTGGTGTGTAGTGTTATGAAAAGACATTACAATTTCTCCTAAAATTGGGACTAAATGTTTTTTTTTGGGTTGGTTTTGTGGTGATAATATATCACCAAAGGGGGGATTGCTGGAGCAGAGATTTCTATTGAAAATTTATTGAGATTTAAGCTCCAGTTTTGTTATATGTTATGATTAAAATTACTGATTAATAATCATTAATTACTAGTTTTGTTAAAAAGTCTTGATTAATCAACATTACTAATGAAAGAATTACACGTGGGAATGCTTTTATGTTGCCTAATTAATATGTGAACTAAGTTGGTGTGCAAATTAATTAAAAAAGTGTTGCTAAAGTGCTATTTGTTTCGTGTTTGCGCTTTTAAAATAACGTGCTTTAATGCTTCTTTGTGTCGCAGATGGCTAGGTAATTACATACACATAAGGGTATTAGTGGGGATTAACACTGTATAATCATTACGATGTGGTAACGTTGTTTTGTGTTTCTTTTAATTAAGATGGTCCGTTTTGGCCTAATCCAAGATGGCCGATATTTACAGCCTGCACTCGAGTGATTGAAATGTGACGAGAGGCCTTGCTGAACATGGTTGAAAACCACCTGACCATGGCCTCTGGCTGAATTAAAAGTTTCTGTGAGGACAGCAGCTCCAGGCTCGCTGCCAATTGCCCTTGGAGAAGAATAAAGCCACAATGAACTCTGATAAACTTGCGGTGGCTTCGCTATGGTTCCGAGGAAAAGCATTCATGAATGTATCGTTTTCTAGCTTAAGTTTCCTTCTTCCGTGTTTTTATTTTTGTGATTTTTGTGAGCGGAGGTTTTCCAAATGTTGCGAGCCTACATCCTTTCCTGCTCGCTCTGCTCAGCGGCTCAACGGACGTTTAGAGTTTGTTTGTTACTTTTATTTTGTTAGTTTCACTATAAATAATGTTAGACTAGAAAGGGTCTAAGGCCACTTCTTCCTGAACCTATGCTCGAGAGGATCGATGCTGATCGAGAGGACGGCGACTCGGGAGACTTTACTGAGAGACCTGTCCTGACCCATTTAGCTAGAATAGGTAACTATGAGAATAATGATTTTGCTACTGATTGACTTTCATTTGAACTAATTTAGATAAAAGATAACTTTTGTTTGAATATCAGTGTCGGGTGGTTATTTCCTTGTCATTTATTGAGTTCCGAATGAATTTCCTGTGTTTAAAATCATGACTCAAGACATATCTTTAGGGTCACATTGACCTCGCACTGGATGCAGATTGGTATAGGTTTTCTCTCATATATACAGTGTGGATAGAGTAATAGTTATGAATGTTAGTGTGATGGGCCCTAGCGTATGATGTGTGTTTGTGCGTGCGACTGTGGATTTACTCTGTCCGTGGAAGTAGGGAGAATTTATATGCTCTGATCTGCAGCATCCACGCCAAATTTGTGTCAACATCAGAGGGATTCTAAAGGTACCCAGTGTTTGTGGATTCCCCTGGAGGGGACACAGAAATTAGCCAAAAAACAACAAAATTTTGTTTTTTTGGGGGAAAAATGCAAAAAAAGGGCCACCGATGAAAGCGTCTGGTTTTTTCCCTGTAAATGGAATCAAAAAAGGGGTTGTTGTGCTGAAATCACCATTTACCCAGCTTTCAGGGACAAGCATACTTTTGTCAGAAAACCACATTTTTTTACACAGTTTTGGCATTTTTCTGGGACATTGCCTATTTTTGGTATTTTTTGTGCTTTCAACCTCCTTCCAGTTAATGGTAGAAATGGGTATGAAAGCAATAATGGATCCAGGAAAGCTATACATTTTGGAAAAGTAGACATAATTCCGAATTTAGCAAGGGGTCATTTGTGTAGATCCTTTAAGGTTTCTTTATAGAAACTAACAGTTAAATATAGAAAAAATTTAAAATTAGTTGAAAAAAAACAGCCTTTTGTGTCAACGTTTTCACATGTAACTTCTTCTAATTATGACAATTCCTTGAAAGCAATATACCACTCCATCCGCTGGACCTTACTGGTTGTGAGGATTATTAGGACTTGTAGGTTCACCAAGAACCCGACAAACCCAGAGCCAAAAACTGAGCAGCTACTTGCAATGGTTTTTTATTTTGATACTGGGTATATAGCAATTATTCTGGGAAAATCTATACATGGAAAAATCGGTATGAAAGACACCTATGTATTTCTGAAATGGGAACAAAATTTGAGTTTAGAAACAGTAGGTATTTGCACATTTCCGAAATTGGGAATACTCATGCTAACATGTGAATTATCGATCATTTTTCAAAATGTCTTCTTTTTTACACATTGTCTTCCATTTGGAATAGCAGAAATGCATCGAAAGTCAATAGGTAATAACAGTTGCTTTACAATTCTGAATTACCCTAAGTCTCCCGATAAAAATGGTACCTCACTTGTGTGGGTAGGCTTAGTGCCCACAACTGGAACCGGCGCAAAACCCAACGTGGACACACCACAATTTCACAGCGAAAAATTACCCTTTTTTGTCAAAGTACCTAGCTGTAGTTTTTTAACCCTAGCTCTGCCGGCACCTAGGGAAACCTAGCAAACCTATTCATGTTTGAAAACTAGACACCTAGGAGAATCCAGGATGGGGTGACTTGACTGACTCACACCAGGTTCTGTTACCCAGAATCCCTTACAAACCTACAAAAATTATCAAAAAAACACATTTTCCTCATGTTTCTGTGGTGGAAAGTTCTGGAATCTGTGTGGATCCACAAATTTCCACCCACCCCACGTTCCCCAAAGTCTTCCAAGAAAAATGGTACCTCACTTGTGTGGGTAGGGCTAGTGCCCGCCACAAGAAATAGCGCAAAACGCAATGTGGACACACCACAATATCACAGTGAAAATTGACCCTTTTTTGGCAAAGTGCCTAGCTGTAGTTTTTGAACCCTAGCTCTGCCGGCACCCAGGGAAACGTAGCCAACCTATACATGTTTTAAAACTAAACACACAGGGAAATACAGGATGGGGTGACTTGATTGCCTCTCACCAGGTTCTATTACCCAGAATCCCTTGCAAACCTAAAAAATTATACAAAAAAACACATTTTCCTCACATTTCTGTGGTGGAAAGTTCTGGAATCTGCGTGGATCCACAAATTTCCACGCACCCCGCGTTCCCCAAAATCTTCCAAGAAAAATGGTACCTCACTTGTGTAGGTAGGCCTAGTGCCCACGACAGGAAACGGCGCAAAACGCAACGTGGACACACCACAATTTCCCCTGTGAAAAATGTCCCTTTTTTGGCAAAGTGCCTAGCTGTAGTCTTTGAACCCTAGCTCTGCCAGAACCGAGGGAAATCTAGCAAACCCATACATTTTTTAAAACTAGACACCCAGGGTAATACAGGATGGGGTGACTTGACTGCCTCTCACCAGGTTCTGTTACCCAGAATCCCTTGCAAACCTAAAAAGATTTCCAAAAAAACAAATTTTCCTCACATTTTTGTGGTGAAAAGTTCTGGAAAATGCATGGATCCACAAATTTCCACTCACCCTGAGTTCCCCAAAGACTTCTAAGAATAATGGTACCTCACTTGCATTGGTGGGTTAAGGACTTGTGACAGGCAAGGGCCCAAAACCTATTGAGGTGACATCAAAATTACCTGGTTCTGCGAGGGGGGTCCCATGGGTGTTTGGCCCTGGGCTCGGCGACCATCTAGGGAAACCTACCAAACCCACACATTTCTGGAAACTAGACACTCAGGGGAGTCCAGCGAGGTATGGCTTGCGTGGGTCCCCTAACATTTTCCTACCCACAATCCCCTGCAAACCTCAAATTTAGCTGAAAAAATCACTTTTTTCTGAAGTTTCTGTGTGGGAAAGTTCTGGAATCTACGTGGATCAACAAATTTCCTCCCACCCAGCATTCCTCAAGGTCTCTCAATAAAAATGATACCTCACTCACGTGGGTGGGTCAAGTACCCACGACAGGCAAGGGCCCAAAACCTATTGAGGCGACATCAAAATTACCTATCACAAAACAAACTGGTTTTGCAAGGGGGGTCCCATGAGTTTTTGGCCCCGGGTTCGGTGGCCATAGAGGGAAACCTACCGAACCCACACATTTCTGAAAACTAGACACCGGGGAAGTCCAACGAGGTATGGCTTTCCTGGGTCCCCTAACGTTTTCCTACCCAGAATCCCCTGCAAACCTCACAATAAGCTGAAAAAAACACTTTTTTCTCAAATTTCTGTGTGGGAAAGTTCTGGAATCTACGAGGATCCACACATTTTCTCCCACCCAGCGTTCCCCCAAGTCTTCCGATAAAAATGATACCTCACTCGCGTGGGTGAGTCAAGTACCCACGACAGGCAAGGGCTCAAAACCTATTGAGGCAACATCAAAATTACCAATCACAAAACAACCTGGTTTTGTTAGGGGTGTCCCATGAGTTTTTGGCCCGGGCTCAGTGGCCATCTAGGGAAACCTACCAAACCCACACATTTCTGAAAACTAGACACCAGGGGAGTTGAGCGATGTACGTTTTCCTACCCAAAATCCCCTTCAAACCTCAAATTTAGCTGAAAAAAAATCACTTTTTCCATATATTTTTGCATGGGATCACTGTGCTGGCAAAAATGTCCTACCACCCAGCGTTCCCCTTGTTCTCCCGAGTAAAATGATACCTCACTTGTGTGGGTGGGACAAAGGCCTGTGCTAGGAAGAGCCCAAAACATAGGGATTTAGAGTATAGCACTGAGAATTCTAAGTGCTAAATTTTTTTAAAAATACGTTTTTAGCCATTTCTGCTTTGGACACCCACACAAGTGAGGTATCATTTTACTCGGGAGAACAAGGGGAATGCTGGTTGGTAGGATATTTGTGCCAGCATGGTGAGTCCACGCAAAAATATGTGGAAAATATGTTTTTTTCAGCAAAATTTAAGGTTTGCAGGGGATTCTGGGTAGGGAAACGTTGGGGGATTCACGCAAGCCATACCTCATTGAACTCCTCAGGGTGTCTAGCTTTCAGAAACATGTGGGTTCAGTAGATTTCCCTAGATGTCGGCAAGCCCGGGCCAAAATACCAGGTGCCCCCCCCAAAACCAGGTAGATTTGTTATAGGTAATTTTGAAGTCTCCACAATACGATTTGATCTATTTCCTGTTTCAGCCACTTTGCCTACCCACACAAGTGAGGTTCCATTTTTATCGGGAGACCTGGGGGAAAGCTGGGTGGGAGGAAATTTGTGGATCCACGCAGATTCCAGAACTTTCCCACACAGAAATTTGAGAAAAAAGAGATTTTTTTTCAGCTAAATTTGAGCTTTGCAGGGGATTCTTGGTAGGAAAATGTTGGGGGACCCACGCAAGCCATACTTCGTTGGACTCCCCCGGGTGTCTACTTTTCAGAAATGTGTGGGTTTGGAAGTTTCCCAAGAAGGCCGCCGAGCCCGGGGCCAAAAACCCAGGTGACACCCTTTGCAAATACAGGTTGTTTTGTGATAGGTAATTTTGATGTCTCCTCAATACATTTTGGGCCCTTGCTTGTCGCGGGTACTTGACCCTCCCACACAAGTGAGGCACCATTTTTTTGGAGAGACCTGGGCAAACACTGGGTGGTAGGAAATTTGTGGACCCACATAGATTCAAAAATTTTCCCACACAGAAATTTGAGAAAAAAGTGATTTATTCAGCTAAAGTTGAGGGTTGGAGGGGATTCTGGGTAGGAAAGTGTTGGGGGACCGACACAAGCCATACCTTTCTGGACCCCCCCCGAGTGTCTTGTTTTCAGAAATGTGTGGTTTTTGTAGGTTTCCAAAGATGATCGCCAAGCTCGGGGCCAAAAACCCAGGTGACTTCCCCTGCAAAACCAGATTGTTTTGTGATAGGAAATTTTGATGTAGCCTCAATATGTTTTGGGCCCTGGCCTGTTGCGGGTACTTGACCCACCTACGTGAGTGAGGAATCATTTTTATCGGGAGACCTGGGGGAACGCTGGGTGGGAGGAAATTTGTGGATCCACATAGATTTCAGAACTGTCCCACACAGAAATTTGAGAAGAAAGTGATTTATTTAGCAAAATTTGAGGTTTGCAGGGGATTCTGGGTAGGAAAACGTTTGGGGACCCACACAAGCCATACCTCGCTGGACTCCTCCGGGTGTGTAGTTTTCAGAAATGTGGGTGTTTGGTAGGTTTCCCTAGATGGTCGCCAAACCCACGGTCAAAAACTCATGGGACCCCCCTTTCAAAACCAGGTTGTTTGTGATAGGTAATTTTGATGTTGCCTCAATAGGTTTTGGGCCCTTGCCTGTCGCGGGCACTAGGCCTACCCACGCAAGTGAGGTACCATTTTTCTTGGAAGACTTTGGGGAACGCGGGGTGGGTGGAAATCTGTGGATCCACGCAGATTCCAGAACTTTCCACCACAGAAATGTGAGGAAAATGTTTTTTGACAAATGTTTAGGTTTGCAAGGAATTCTGGGCAACTGAACCTGGTGAGAGCCAGTCAAGTAACCCCATCCTGGATTTCCCTGGGTGTCTAGTTTTCTAAAATGTATAGGTTTGCTAGGTTTCCCAAGGTGCCGGCAGAGCTAGGGTTCAAAATCTACAGCTAGGCACTTTGCAAAAAAAGGGTCAGTTTTCACTGTAAAAATGTGGTGTGTTCACGTTGCGTTTTGGGCTGTTTCCTGTCTTGTGCATTATGCCTACTCACGCAAGTGAGGTACCATTTTTCTCGGAAGACTTTGGGAAACGCAGGGTGGGTGGAAATTTGTGGACCCACGCAGATTCCAGAACTTTCCACCACAGAAATGTGAGGAAAATGTTTGTTTTGACAAATTTTTAGGTTTGCAAGGGATTCTGGGTAACAGAACTTGGTGAGAGCCAGTCAAGTCACCCCATCCTGGATTCCCCTGGGTGTCCAGTTTTTTTAAATTTATAGGTTTGCTAGGTTTCCCTATGTGCCGGCTGCTCTAGGGCCCAAAAACCACAGGTAGGCATATTGCTATAAACAACTCCATGCTGAGTCGTCTTTCTGCTGCCCTGAGGGAGATTTTGGGGGGGTTTGCCCCGATATGCCTCCAAGGGGGACAGAAACACTGTGGCTATTTTTTTGGGGGGTGGGGGCATTGGTATGCCCATTCTGGGCAGCCCCCACACATAAAAAAGCCAGCGTAATCGTTCACATCTAGTGGGCTTTTTGCCGCCCCGGGGGGCACATTGGGGGCTACTGCCCCGATCTTCCCCCCAGAGGGGGCTAGAAAGGCTATAATTGTTGTGGGTGGGAGGTGGGAGAAATGACATGCCCGTTTTGGGCAGCCCCCACCCTAATTCAAATTTGGCCCAAAAAAATCCCTGGCGACTAGTGGGGTTTTTGCCCCCCCCCCCCCCCGGGGGGGCAGGAAGTTCACTAGACGCCAGGGATTTTTTGGGCAAATTTTAATTAGGGTGGGGGCTGCCCAAAACGGGCATGCCAATGCCCCCACCATAATAAAAATGTGCCCAAAAAAATCCCTGACACCTAGTGGCCTTTTTGCCCCCCCCGGGGGTGAAGATTGGGGCTACAGTCCCATCTGCCCCCGGGGGGTAGGAATGCTGTAATTTTTGCGGGGGAGGCGGTGGGGGCATTGGCATGCCTGTTTTGGGCAGCCCCCACCCTGATTTATATTTGTCCCCAAAAAATCTGTGGCGTCTACTGGGCTTTTTGCACCCCCTGGGGGCAGATTTGGGGCTAATGCCCCCATTTGCCCCCCAGGGGGGCAGAAAGGCTGTCATTTTTGCGGGGGGGGGGCATGCCCATATTGGGCATCCCCCACCACAAATTATAATTTTTAAAAAAGAAAACCCTGGCGTATAGTGAGTTTTTGCCCCCCCGGGAGGGCAGATTGGCGGCTACTGCCCCCAACTGCCTCCCAGAGGGGTCAGAATAGCAGTACATTTTGCAGGGGTTGGGGCATGGACATGCCCTTTATGGGCAGCCCCCACCCTAATAAATTATGAACAAAAAAAAATCCCTGGCATCTAGCGGGCTTTTTGCCCCCCGGGGGGGGGGTAAAAAGACTAAATCACACCAAATAAATTTGGGGGGAGCAAAAGCCCTTGCCCAAGGGGCTGCTCCCCCTCCCTGGTGTCTAGTGGGTGGATCCCTGCTTGGGGATCGCCCTCCTGGTGCGATCCCCAAGCAGGGATCCACTGGGGAGGGGTACCATTGGAAAGGAGATATTTTCCCCTTTCCAATGATATTCTCCCATCTTTCTATGTGCCCGGGGGGCTGAGATAGCCACCAGAGCACATAGAAAGTGAAACTGAAATGAGCCTAAAGGCTCATTTCAGTTTCGGTTTCTGTGCAATATCGACAGCGCAACGTGCGCGCTGATCGTCATTGCACAGAACCCAACTCCCGAGGCTTTGGGGGAGAGAAGGAAATCCCTCTGCTTTCTGCAGCAGAGGGATTTTCCTGCCCCTGTCCTCATGGTGGAATGGTTCCTTCACGAGCACAGGGGCACCGATGCTCATGACGGAACCATTCCGTCATGAGCATTGAAGGGGTTAAACGATAATGGGGGAACAGTATAGTGCCATACTTTGATTGGGAATGCGGCATGGAGGAAGCTAAATCCATTGTGGCCTCATCAATTGTTCCACTGGTGGATAGAATGAGCTCACTAGAGGATGATATTTTGGATTTTTCTGGCAAACTTAAAATATTGATGGCGCATCCAGTACCTAATCAGCCCTCTGCTCAGCTTCCAGCTGTCCAGCTTTCTAATATTAATTGTGTCAGTTCTGATGCTTCTAGTTGTACTGCTGACCCAAGATCCCTCTTATCTACTAGTCCATTTCCTACCACTAGTAACTAGGCCATGTCTTAATTGGGTGTAGAGAATATAAAAACATTGAGTACTGGTTTAGATGGTAATGTTGAAAGAGACTAAGGAGGGATAATAGCCTGTAACCAGTAAGCAACCCAGAGAGATGACCTTGTGTCAACACTTTTGACGTACTCAGCCTTGTTTGAACTTGCTCCCTGATTTTTGTCCCTATGTGACAGTAATGATTAGAGCCCTACCTTTTCCTCCAACTGGGGAGGAGTTGTTTTTACAGCTTAAAAACAAGTGTGCCACTGACTGACTAGACATACTGACTTTTCCATCTCCGAGTGCAATGACATTTTATTAGTGAGGGCAAATGGGTAGATTGTTTCCTCATCAAAGCATGTAGTAGGAGACTGTGTTATTATAAACTGCAGACATCTGGGCTTGCCCCGGCACCTAATACCAATCTGGTTCTAGAATCAGCAAGCCGGGAGTAGCCACCAGTGTTGTTCCCTTAGGATTTTTCTAGAAACCTGTTCCTTCCAGGCAGTTGTCTGGAAATGGGTCTTTACCAGTATGACTGAATGAGTCTGGGGTTTTATCGGTTTCCACCACAAATAGATACCTTACCTTAACTGGCCTCAACAGTAACGATTGACGCTTTCCCTCTATGGGAGAGGGTAGGTTGTTAGCCCCTGATCGAACTATGAGCAGGATTTCTAGCACAAATATTGTATGACCTTCTGTAGTTGATGATCTTCAGCATATTCCTAGTCCATCACCTGCTGATGATCCTGCGCCCATTGGTTCTACTTCTATGTATCTTGGAACCTTGCAGGAATTAAGAATAAACAATCTTGCCCAGACTGGTGTTCATTTGTTTGCTCAATTTGACATATTTCTGTTCCAGGAGACATGGGCTATATCCCCTCATCTTCGGGTTGGTTTTGCTGGTTTCGATTTGACCAGCCTGCTTTATCATCATGGAAAGGCAGGCCTTCAGGGGGTCTTATAATCTGGTTCAAAACAACCTTGCTATGCTCAATCAAAGTCATCGATGTCGCCTCCCCATATGTTCTGTGTGTTACTCCGCAGTTCTCTTCTGGTGAAGTTTATTGTATTTATGTTTATTGCAGGCCCTGGGGTAGCAAGGCTAATCTGGGTATCGTTGATATGATTAATGCCCACTTGTACCTCTTAGTACTGATTCTGACACCCTGAGCTGTGAGGAAGATGAAGCTTGGGCAGTGCCTGCACTCTCCATTCCACCCGTTAAGAAGTGGTCAGCTGTTGCTCTACGGTTAAATGCCTTCAGATTGAGCAATGGCATACAAGCTTGTAATGGGAGAGAGTTATCTTATAAGATGTGGAGGCACACTTTTAATCACCAAGGCAGCACTAACCTTATTGATTACATCCTTTTGAATAATAGATTATGGCCTTTAACGATAGATATGGGGGTGATCCCTTGACGGGATAGTGATCTCAATCCTTTGGATCTTAACCTGAAAACACTGGGTTCTATTAAACCTAGTCCTTATATCGAACCATTTGATAGAAGATTCACACCCTCAAGTAACTGCAGAAAGCAAAAATGGAGAGCACTGTTTGACTCTCCAGATATTCAGAGGCAGATTTATGAGGTGCTCGCTTCTAGGCTGGAAGCTGTGCAGACTATGGGGGCAACACTTTGCGATTCTGCCTCCTTAGCAAGTCTTTTTTTTTTTTTTTTGGCTGGGAAAAGTAGCATTTATTCCTCTGAACTTAAATTACATTACAAAAGTTACCCTTCCCAGCTCCTTGATTATCATTGTGGTTACTTCCAGGTTAAGTAGCGATGCTTTGGAACTCACTCCCCCCTGAACTCCAACAGGCCCCCTCTGAATCCCGCTTTAAAACAATGCTGAAAACTTGGCTCTTCACCCAACCTCGTTAATTGACCTGAATTTCGGTATATGTTTTTCTGCCTGTGTTTAGCGCCGGGACACCTCCTTGTGAGGTAGCTGTTCGCGCTCTATAAAACTCTGTATTATTATTATTATTATTAAAGTGCGCTAAAAGCGCTTCACAGTTTGAATTAACTTCCTGTAATTACGAACGGAGGCCAAGTAGCGAAATGGCAACTTTCGGCTGTCTGAGCGGCATGAAAAAATAACGTTTTCTTCTCTTTCATTTTGCATAAACATGACCCAAATAAAGAGATTATGAAATAGCCTGGCACTGCAGGAAACCAATCCATCAGCATGTGTTTTTCCCCACAGTGCAAGGTTAAAAGCAAGGCACCTCTTAGTTCCAAGGAGCTTCAGTGCATGGAAAAGGCGTGCAGGTTGCCTGTGGCACAGGCAAAACGTTGCTGAAAACAACCCCCTTATAGGACTCCCAGCTGACCCCCAAGAGTGGCTGATCAGAAAAGGCACCTTCACAGACAAGTGGTTTGGAGAATGTGGGAGTTTTGTGCACTTTTATCAACTTTCCTCATCTTTCTAGCATACTCTTATTTATTTCCAGTTCTTGTTTAACATGTATGATGTTTTGACTTACTCTCTCCTAAAAAACAGTGTTGCTCCTCCTACTCATGGCAAGAGGACTCAACAAATCTTTCTGATGTTTTTGCCACATATACCTTATCGGTATCTCAAATCGTGGCCAGAACTAGTATCTATTTTATATTTACTACATGTATTTACAAAGCGGTGTCCTAGCCACAAATGGTAGGTAGTAGAGGGTTTGGCAAAGAATCACTCCTGGCTTCAAAGACATTTAGGTCAAAGAACCAGGAGTGCGAGAATTGGCTGTCTTGAGTGAAAGGAGGAAAGTTTAGTAGAATTCTTATAATTTCTACGGTTGAGACTCCCTTAAACTCAAAAGTTCTGAGGATGACCGGCACAAGTCTGAGTTTCCAAGTGAAGGTGACCAGGTAAGTCAAGGCTAGATCTAATACCATGTTTCCAGTCCAGTTATGCAATGTTATGTGTATATGTGTAGGGCAAGACTCACCCACAATAGTATTCTGGCAAGGACTATTTCAGGAGTATATGGTAATTTAGTCCAGTTGGTGCAATTAAAGTGAAACAAGACTACATCTTGTAGAATTGAATTTTAAATGAAAACCCTAACAGCTTGTCGCCCATAAACCATCATATTTACTTTTTAATTTGTATGTTTTTATGGTACCAAAGAATTGCTTTTATCCAAAATAATCTGGTATAAAGTTATCCAGGTATTAGTATGAAAATCATAATAACTTTTTGGGGGAGAAACCTTTTCGGAACCACCGTACGTTTTGTCAGGTCCCAAGTCCCTCTCCAAAATAGGGGGGATTCAATGGTCTGAATTAATATGCTACAGTTGAACGACAGGGTAAGCATGTACACAAGTGGGGTTATGTTGCCACTGCCTGCACGTTGTTTAGACTGCAACACACATGCTAATAGACCAGATATAGGTGGGAGATGCTGAAATGGTATTATATTTAAATTTCCTGACAAAAACGTCATCTATTCCAATGCACGTTAAATGGGAAGATTAAAACTCCTTGATTTTGGTCTGCAAATGTCCCTCTCAGATACTTCTAAATGTTGGCAGCTACGCAGGAGTGGTCTACGTTTGTTTGCAAGTCATATATGCACCTTAAATGAGCCGACTAGCACTGTCAATGTGCAAGTATGCAACCTATGCATACATGTTCCACAGGTCTAAAATTGTAGATGTGGGTTTACAAGAGTCGCAGAGACAGTGAGTGTGTGACAAGGAACAGAACAGGAGGATAACAACGAACATGCCTCTGCTGCTAGGGAGACACTCGCGTGACAGCACGGGCTGCACCGTGTTTGCATTTAAGGTACCAGTGCACGGACTTGTGCAGCAGGTTAGTCTAATGCAAGGTGTCAGTACATTTTCTGGTAGTGCATGGAATTTCTGGGTCAGGTGTTAGTACATGGGCTATTTGAGGTGCCAGCACATGAGCTTCTGCTGTGGGTGTTGATGTGTAATGTCACAGGAAGGGCTTCTTTAAAGAAGGGATCCATTTGATGTGCCAGAACAGAGCTTGAACTGTGGATCTGCTCGTTCTGCCTGTGCGACAGTCTGGTCGCATTGGACTCCAGTGCCACCTCGCGACAAGGGCATGGAGGCCCTCTGGCGCTCCAATGGCAGGAGAGACAAGCTTTTACCGACAAGTAAAGACATTCACAGCCGACTTTTCAAACTCCAAATGTACACATAAATATTTACAAACAGAAGCGTACCACCACAGGGCACACGTGTGAGACACACAATACATATAACATCAGTTTGAGCTGTCCTCAGAGTCTGAGATTTATACCCAGAGTGTACCCTTTCCTTAAGCTGCCAGATTTCCACAGATGGTCTATGCTGCTCCCAGGGGTGTCCTGTAGTTGGGCATGACTGCAATTTGAATCAGTGCCTGGGGTTGAAGCACTCTGGGTCCTTAAAGGGGCCAACCAGTGAAGAGAAAACATTTTTCTCTTTACCTTGGCCTTAATCTCTAATAATCACCAGCAACGTGAATGTTGCTTAGTTTGATGACATTGACATTTGTTTCACTGATTTGCTAATTAAAAGGCCTACCATACTGTCTGGTATTTGAAAGCTCTCACTGATATCTCAAGACATTTTCAGAGGAGGAGAAAGTCTTAATGCTATTCACAACTCAATGTTCAATTCTCTTAAGAACATGTTCCTGGTCAAACTTAGGTCTCTCCCCAAAAAGGCAAATGAGGTATACTGGTCGACAAAAGCATGAAGATCTGCAAGACGTGCTCTAACTAAAGCAATTAAAGAAAGGATCAGGACTTTAATTCAGGAAGCCGGGTCCCTCTATAAAGCCTTGCTATCATGGACCAACAGAGATTGTGATTTGGCCAACCATAGCAGTTAAAGGGAAAGATCATTACCCCTTCTGTTGCATCCTGGCCAATAGGGGCTCAGCGACAGTCACTTCTGCAGGCAATATTCCTGCAACTACTCGGGTTGGATGTGGACCCCTGATGAGTGTGGAGCTGCAGCGTTATCTGGTCTAAGAAAGGATAACTGGGTACTTGATGCTTACCCAGGTGGTGTGGATATGGTCTGCACCCAACCTGCGTCAGTAGAGCAACTCGTCAAAGGGGGTGGCTGCATAGTCGGTTTGCCCCAGGGTGCTTGTACAACCAGCCAGGATGTTTGCGATATTAGGCCCATTTCGGCTTGCCAAGTTAGTAAGGCTATTGACTGGATTAATCCTAGTAAAGCGCCGGGATTAGATAAGGTTCCGGGGGACCTTTTTAAGGTAGATAAAAGCATATCAGGCCTTATTACAACTTTGGAGGTCCTTCTGTGGCAGCAGGACGACAGCTAAGGCCATGGTGAGCCCGCCTGCTGGATTCAGAATTGAATCCAGGTCGGGCAGGTGGTGCTGGGGCGGTCTCACGGCATTAACTGTGTTAGACTCATAGTAGGCCTTAACAGCAGACTCTGCTGTGACCGTGCCTGAAGCACTTTCCTGCACAATGTGGCATGCACCATGTCATGCATGCCACACAGTGCAGGAGCGGGGGATGCAATTCCTGGGGACACAACATGCATTCCCAGGCCCAGAAGCGGGAGGGGGCACTGTTAGGGTCTCCTCAGATGCCTCTCTGCCACCCTTTTCATGATGGTCTCACTGCCCTGAAAAGGGCTGTAAATAAGCAACATGTAATATGCTCAGCATTGTCACAGAGGCACTGCCAACATAGTGCTGCCCCCTTCTGCTGCTCCAACCGCCACACTCATAATGCTGTGGGTGGACCCGCAGTGGTGGCGCTAGTCAGACCGTAAGTACAGAAGTCCCGTGGGCCGCCGTACTCGAAATAAGGCCCATAGTGCCCTTATTTAGTTTTGTGTTTTAATGCTAGACTGGGTGGGTGCTCCATACCCCTATGACCCCCATGTTGGGTGGGGGCCAAAATAATGCAGATTTAAAAAAAAAAGGCTTAAGGTCTCTACCATCCAATTATCGGGCTAACAACTTGATTGATAGTTCACAGAAACCTTTCAGTGAGATTGTTTTGAAGTGACTGAATGAGTGAATGGAAGAGGTGGTCCTGTTGACTCACTTGCAAGCTGGTTTACAGGCATCCAGGGCAATTGTAGTCAGTCCCAGCAGAGATTGTCGTTGGTGGGTGGAGTATGGGCAGTGTATGTACTTGTAGTCATCTATATGTGTTCTCGCCAGCCTGTTTGCTGGGTCATCCCTCGCAGTAAATCCCCATTCATTGATGATCTGTACCTGGGATGCCCACAAGAACAACCTGACATTTGGCAATTGTACTTGAAAGTGTTGGATAGCGTAGGGGTAAAAATTACTATTCCCACTCCAAAGAGTGCAACAGTAGGGAAAGTGTTAGATAGCGTATGGGTAAACATTACTATTCCCACTCTAGAGAGTGCAACAGCAGGGAAAGTTTTGGATAGCATAGGGGTAAAAATTACTATTCCCACTCCAGAGAGTGCAACAGTAGGGAAAGTGTTGGATAGCTTAGGGGTAAAAATTACTATTCCCACTCCAGTGAGTGCAACAGTAGGGAAAGTGTTAGATAGCGTAGGGGTAAAGTTTACTATTCCCACTCCAGAGAGTGCAACAGCAGGGAAAGTGTTGGATAGCATAGGGGTAAAAATTACTATTCCCACTCCAGAGAGTGCAATAGCAGGGAAAGTGTTGGATAGCGTAGGGGTAAAAATTACTATTCCCACTCCAGTGAGTGCAACAGAAGGGAAAGTGTTGGATAGCGTAGGGGTAAAGATTTCTATTCCCACTCCAGTAAGTGCAACAGTAGGAAAAGTGTTGGATAGCGTAGCGGTAAAAATTGCTATTCCCACTCCAAAGAGTGCAACAGTAGGGAAAGCGTTGGATAGCGTAGGGGTTAAAAATAACATACTTATACAATAAATAATTGTTTTAATTAAATAATGATTTATTAATAAATTAACAATAAATTAATTGAAAATACCAATAAATTAAAATTAATAATTACTTTAATAACATTAAATTACTTCCCACCCTATTCCCCAATAAACACACAACCCACTCCGCATAAAATTTCACACAATTAATTTAATTGTCAATTAATCAATTAATACCAATGAATAATGAATTAACAATAGATGAATTATCAATACCCAAAAATAAAAATTAATAATCACTTAATTACATATAAATTACTTCCCAACCTATTCTCATATAAACCCACAACCCGCTCCAATAATACATTAATACAATTAATATAATTATCAATTAATCAATTAATAAAAATTAATTACCAATTAATAATTAACTAACAATAAAATAATTATCAAAACCAACAAATAAAAATTAGTAATTACTTATTTGCTATTAAAATACTTCCCACCCTACTCCCTAATAAACCCACAACCCGCTACAGAACTAAAACGCAAAATGTAATAAAAAATAATTAATAATTCCTATTTTTTTTTATTTAATTTAATTTACTATAATTAAATTACTTCCCACCCTATTCCCCTATAAACCCACAGCCCGCTATGGTACTAAAACGCATAATTTACTTTAAAACAAATTACTAAACAAAAACAGAACGCATACATATAAAAAAAATACTAAAATACATAACACTAATATAAACATCGATGTTATTAACATCAATATTTTTGCTATCGATATTACAAACTTCGATATTAACAAAACTATATTTCTTACCTCCAGGTCGATATTCTGGTCGTCGATATTCTTGATGTCGATATTCTGTCCCTACGATATTTAAAACTCAATATTAATGTAGGTCGATATTAAAAACTCGATATTATGTCTGTGCACCCATTGGAACAAGGCAGACCTAGGAGTAGAGTATTCCAATTGCCATTATTTTGTTGCAGCTAGTTTTTATTGACTGCCTGGAGCTCACATTTTCTGATATGAATATTTAAACTGCTTCCCTGCAAAAGACCTCAAAGCAGAGCAATAGCTTGACAATTGTAACCTTAGTAAAAGCAAAGGACAGCATTGTATGCAGAGAGGAGTATGTGTACAGTGTTGTCCCCTGATTTAGTGCCCCTATAAGCAACACGGTCAGTAAAGAGCTTAGCGGAATAATGACTCAGAGCCTGATTTAGATTTTGGTGGTCTTACCGCCGTCTCACCGCAACGGTGGTCCCAAGTACTCTGTCAAGCCCATGACGTTCCAACTGCCGCATTTAGATGTTGCGGCTATAGGCAGCTTCCTGCGGCAGCTGCGGTCTTCTTTGCTGGCTGACAGTAATCCACACCTGTCGGGCTTGCGGTTTCCTGCCAAGCCGATTTATATGTACAACTTGTGCTGGCGGTCTCCTGGTCATGACATAGTGAGGTCCTGTTGGTGTAGAGATAGGTAAGTACCACATAGCAATATCGTAAAAAACATGTATATGATGTGTATGTGTTGTAATGTATGTGTAGGCAATGTGTACTGTCCATTTTGTTTCATGTTAAATAACACAAGGCGAAAGTAACTGTTACCATGCACCACATAGGACAAGTGACACTGAAGCCTATCTTTGGTTCAGGCCACAACGGGGTTGCTGAGCGTCGTGGTCAGGGAGCAGCGGCAAAGAAAGGACCTGGACAATGGCGTACAAGACAGATTCTGAAGTGGGACCCCCAAAAAAGGTGAGTTTTCACCTCTATTCCTTTGATTCTGCTGACTCACGCATGGCGGTGACCAATCCAGAAAAGGCTAGACGGAATGGCACATTGTAATCTGGACGGCGGGTAGGTGGGCGGGACTGCCTCCCATAGCTGCTTCTGACTCTGCCACCGTCATCATGGGAGCAGGAGTCTCAGCAGCAGGCTTCCGCAGTCTTTTCTCCCACAACTTGCCAACATCTAAATCGGGCCAGTAGACCACCAAGACAGCGGGCGGGAAGACCACCAAAAAAGCAATGGAGGGACCAATCCCACAAAGATCTAAATCAGGCCCTCAGTCTTATTGTACTTCCTTTTCTACAGGGATAGGCAGAACCAGTCACATACTTGCCAAAATTAAGGTATCAGATCAAATCAATTAAGTTTGGGCAAAGGCCTCCCAGACGTAAGGCGTCCAAGAGTCTCTTTTGGTCAGCCTCATTAAACTGGTTACTTTCCTTAAGCAAAGCTAAATAGAGAGTGTCCTTCTAAAAGTTACTTCATTTCATCATGATTACATGAAGGCAAAAAGTATAACCAGTCATAGCAGTCCAAGCATGAAAACCAGACTGGGTCCCTCTAAGATGCCATGATCATTAAACCTTGCTGAGATCCGAGAAAATAATGTATTGATAAATATTTTCCTTACAGAGCTGTGAGGTAGATAGGCTAGTCATTCACAGGGAGATCAACCTTCCCCCACCTGCATGTAGAGATGATTGTTGAAGCCAACCAGGAGTAAGGGAACTGGCTTGTGGAAAGAGGGCTTCAGAACCTAGTGTTAAGAAGAATACCTAAGTAACACAATCATGCTTGAACAGGTTGTCTGAATCTCAGTCTCGAATGGGGGACTTTAGTCTTTTGCTGAATTTGATGCTATTTCTGTCACTTTCAAAGTAAAGGGTTCAGCCAAATTTAAAAGGGTCATACTGGGAGAACATGAATCAATAATGTGGGCCACTCTGGATTTTAAATGCAATAAATGAACATACCAAGGCTCCTGAGAAGTATGAATGCTAGAAAGCTTCTCACTTCTTCTAAATAAGTTCTCTCTCTCTCATCTTTCACCTCATTGTTTGGGGTTTTACTCTTGTATCTGCACATATTATGTTGCTGGAGTTATGATAGAGTCAGCATCAAAGAGTATGAGATAAGAAGCAGACAAAAGTTCCTATGAAAAGCACCATCCCTAGTATTACTTTGAACCTTTTTCAAAGAATTTAAATGAAGACTTTCACAAAAAGCTTTTATCTACCTCACTTTCATGAAGAAATGATATATGTAGATTGTCCAAGAGGAGGAGAAAATACAGGGGAGCCCCACAATGTTTGTTTCTCATTTAAAGGCAAATAGGAATGTTTGCTCATCTGTATAGCAAAAATTACTTGAAATTACTAAATTAAACTAAGCAGAAAGGGCCGAAAGGAATGGCTTGTCCATCTCAAAATCATACTGTGGTTAAGTGCAAATCCATCCATTTTAGGATATTCACATATCTAAATGTGACAGAAAACCAAATATATACATATATATATATATATGAGATGATTATTTCTTCCACCAGCCTTTTCATGGTTCACAGAGCATTAGTTCAAATTTTTAATTTTTGAACTGGACTAGCATTTATGCTATGGTCAGCTTCTAACTTACGGTGACCAACATTTGCTTGACTTGTAAGTCTGGTCATCCAACTTGTGAGCCTCTGAAAGTGAAGAAAGTCTCTACGATATCGCTCCAGGACTAATGGAGGTACAAAGCACTGCATTTCTGCTTTTTCTTCAATGCTCCAGCCCTAAAATGTCATTTATGATAGGCACAAAAAAAGGGCACACCCTTTCAAATGCTGGTCTGCCCAGCACCAGAGGGATTATTGACCCATAAATGTACCTTGCTTTATGGCCTAAGAAGAATGTGTGTGGACCTACCCAGCCGTTCACTTAACTACATTCAATTGGTCTGCTTCTCTTTCCAGTGCCTTTAGTTTGCAATAGATTGTGGTCTATCACCCAGATTAGGAGTATTGAATAACGATTCACAGTACATTGTGAAAAGAAACACAACAAAATTATAAAAATTATTGACCAACCAAATCCCCAGAAAATGTGACAATACATTATAGGTAACTAGCCAGATGCCATTCGGTGAAGGTGTCGCCACATTCTTGTACCATATTTTTAAATGGTTTCCAGAGCCAGTGGATGTGCACTGCTCTTTGTGAGCTGATAAGCGGGCTAGGTTGATGAAGGCACTTGACAGGTACCACTGAGACTAAGACAAACAAAAGGTTTCTCCTGATGGGTATTAAAGACTGCAAATCATTGATGTGAAGAAATTCTGTAGGAAAAGTTTGACTGCAAAGACTGAAGAGCATTGGGGATTAGGTGGATGTCAGGAATTCCAGGCCCTCTGGTCATTGCTCTTACCACTTGGTCAAGCCCCCTTGGATTTCCCTTAACCTACATTTTATCCAGGAAACCTGCTTTCATTCCTTTCAGGCAGTCTCACTTACACAGGCCCCCATTCACTCCTTACTCATCCAGGATGTGCTGTGCACTGTAGGGTCTTTGGCCCTAGGCCTGCATGCACAGGGAAGGACGACATGGAGGCATGGTTACTGTACATATAACTGGCGCAATGCACGTGCGCTTGGGCCCTTTTATTGGCAGGACCACCTAATTGGTGACACCTGTGATGAATGGGTGTGGGGTGATTGTGAGATCCAGCCACCAGAGAATGGTAGGTGACACCACACATTTCTGGAACACTGAAACGTGTCCAGCAGGACACAACATCCCTCCCAAACTTTATTGAAAAGAAACAAATGAGTTTAACTTGTGGGAGTGAATATACAACAAACTATACACCCCTGAGTCTCTTCAGGCAGTGCACAGGACAGTACAGAAACAGCAAATAGGTGCATCTGGAAGCACCCGGCATTACAGCGAGCACCCTTGTTTTCACCAGATGAATTTGGGCATGAATGTGATTTGGATGGATTTCTTTTGATCAAATATTCTTGTGGTCACAGTCCATCTATGTGGTGTTGTTTGATTCTGCCGGCGCTCATGGTGTTGGAGTGATCAAACAGTTGAAACTGGGAAGTGCACCAGGAGTGGGGGCGGAGTCCACTTCAGAGGTTTCTTTGAAGGTGCCCTGGCTCCATGGATGGCAAACCCGCAGAGATTGGGGACAACAGTGTGATGTGTGTGTGTCCTCCTCTGAGGCAATAGTGCTTGCCAGTACCCGTTGGTGGAGCAGCTTCAGACTTATCTCTTATACAAGGATTCCCGCACACAATAATTTCCATGAGGCCATTTTTGATAGGCTGCCACAGGACCATGATGACTGTAACGGGCCTCTCATAGGCCATGCAAAGGGGTTATTGAGGAACCGGCAACAGGACCACGCCCAAGTCGCTTGTTTAGCCACAAAGGGAGGTTGTCTCATGGTCTGTGTGTTCTTGCCAGCGGGACTCAGGTATGCAGTCATCTAACAGAAAAACTTTGTGTGACCAGTCTCCCTTTGCAGCCTCAGTGTCTCCCTTGTCTGTTGTGGAGCAGCTGCAGACTCATCTCTTGTGCTCCCTACACCGGAATTCCCACACGGCCCGTGCCCCTGGGTTGCCATGAGACGGCATGGGCTGTGCTGGCCTCAGTTAGGCTGCGCAAAGGGGTCGCTGCGGAACTCTCAACAGGGCCACATCCAAATCGCTTGTGCAACCCCAGATGATACAATGGTCGAGTGTGCTCTCTTCAGCAGGACTTAGGTTCACGTGGGGTCCAACAGAAGGTCACTGGGTGGTCAGCCTTCCACGGCACCGGGATTCCTTGTAAGTCTATGGGTGTTTTGCAGGCATAAAGCTCCACTCCGGAGGTGTGGGGCTCCTTAGGTGGTTCTAGTGATGTACATGGTACTGATGACAATTTTACTATTTGACACCTTGCACCACAGGTGGCGATATCTTGCTTGGAGCCAGGATCGCCTAAGGAACTTCGTAGCCACTTGCTGTTCTGTGTACTCCGTCTTGTTGTTATTCTCCTTTTCTCCTGCACACCTGTGGTTGTCAGGATCTTACGTTTGACAGGGCTGTCATACACCTTTCTCTCTCCTCTTCTTTCTTCTTCACGATGTGTCATCATGTCACACTCTTATGCTCACCAGTGTTTTCTTGCGATGTGATGTCGTTCCACTCTTTTCTCCTCGACTCTTCCATGACGTGGCGTCATGCCACGCTCCTCTCTCTGCTGACCAGGCCTCTCACTGTGATGTTCTCTTCACAGGGACCTCCCTGGTTGCATCCTGTTAACAGGATTGTTTCTCTTCTTCCTTTACGGCCTCCCACATACCCGGTCCTGTTGATAGGACCTGACTATTTCACTTTCTCATGGACCTTTCACGGGCCCATTCCCTTCCTCAGGGATCTTCTTGGGGCTCAGCTCCCTCGATGAAGGGTCACCTTTCTACCTTCACCTCTTCTTGGCTTAAGGGTATAGTGCTGGCGCATCAAGGCTGTGTCATTGTGGCACTTGGTCCTGCCTAAGTGTGGACATGCTTGGAAGGGTCGGTCACTTTGTGTGACATTTGCAATGCTGGGACAACCAGGGGCATAACACAGGCCCCCCGCAGCCCCCTTTCATAGGCACCATCCTGGGAATGCCAAAGAACTGCCTGCCAGACCAGGGGAAAACTGCTGATCTGGTGGGTGGGTCCTACACAGGTCTGGCTGTGCGAGAATAGGGCAGTCCTTCACCGCCTAACTCATAATAAGTCCCTAAGAGGAAGTTACCTAACATGTTAACTAGTAGGAGTGGCACAGACTGGAAGGCTCAGTTGAGCTGTCCCACTGTAACCTCAAAGTTTATGTTAAAAATGTCAGAATGGGAGAAATCGCAAGACTGTAGTTTCAAGGATGTCTTATTTTGTATAGGGCGGGAACCTTTTCGTAACTCACAATAGATAAGAGGCTTGTTTACAGTCTGGCTGAAACGGAGTGCCATTATAAAGAAATCGAGAGGGTCCACCTCATTAAACTCTCTGTTATTCCATCCAATTTATCGGGGGGAAACTGTTGAGTCCACGCTGAGGAGCTTGGGTTGTTAATCTACCCCAAGAAGGCTAAGACTTTCTTTGGAGGGGGGCCATTTTCATGTTTAAGTCTTCAAAATCTTTAACACTCTTTTTCCACAAAAGTTATCGAGCCATAATTTGAATCCTGATGTTTGGTCATACTAGGGATTCTAAACCTACCAGGCGTTTAGGATTTAACCTGGAGACGTTCAATGAAATTGCCCAAGTTCGCAAAAGATTGTTTTTATTTCTTATGATGGAGCAGGTAGTGCAAAATTTTGTATACCTCCTCTTTTCTGCATGAAATTACTAATTGTATAACCTATTAACTATAATATTATTAAATGAGTTTGCATGTATATTAACCAACATTATTAATATTCAAATTACACGTGGGATTTGCATTTTGCATGGCTAAATAACCTTTATAACTAAAATCTGTAGGCATATTAACAATAGCATATGTGGTAAATAGATTACTGCATGATATATGTTGCTTTTTGTAATGTTGCCCCAAGAGGAGGACCAAGAAGGTGAATATAATGGCTTTAAATGTTGCTACATGCTAGATAAATACAAGCACATAGAGGGATTAGTAAGGGGTTAACATTAGATTCATTATTTCTATGTATTAATTACTCCTTTGTGTTTGTTTCGCTTAAATTGGCATTTGGGCCTAAATCAAAGATGGCCGCTAACTCCACACAACGAAGTGGCCACTGTTCCATGAGGCGTGGAGTGAGCTACGCATGCACAAGAAATCTTCTAAACCTCGTAGCGACTTCTGTACCGAATGTCCCCGGTCAAGCATGTAGAGCGGGAAGTCTGCCAAGACAAGAGAAGAATCAACTTTACAATAAACCGGAACAAGCCGACTTTTCGACTCTTCCATGACGTGGCGTCAAGCCACGCTCCTCTCTCTGCTGACCAGGCCTCTCACTGTGATGTTCTCTTCACAGGGACCTCCCTGGTTGCATCCTGTTAACAGGATTGTTTCTCTTCTTCCTTTACGGCCTCCCACATACCCGGTCCTGTTGATAGGACCTGACTATTTCACTTTCTCATGGACCTTTCACGGGCCCATTCCCTTCCTCAGGGATCTTCTTGGGGCTCAGCTCCCTCGATGAAGGGTCACCTTTCTACCTTCACCTCTTCTTGGCTTAAGGGTATAGTGCTGGCGCATCAAGGCTGTGTCATTGTGGCACTTGGTCCTGCCTAAGTATGGACATGCTTGGAAGGGTCGGTCACTTTGTGTGACATTTGCAATGCTGGGACAACCAGGGGCATAACACAGGCCCCCCGCAGCCCCCTTTCATAGGCACCATCCTGGGAATGCCAAAGAACTGCCTGCCAGACCAGGGGAAAACTGCTGATCTGGTGGGTGGGTCCTACACAGGTCTGGCTGTGCGAGAATAGGGCAGTCCTTCACCGCCTAACTCATAATAAGTCCCTAAGAGGAAGTTACCTAACATGTTAACTAGTAGGAGTGGCACAGACTGGAAGGCTCAGTTGAGCTGTCCCACTGTAACCTCAAAGTTTATGTTAAAAATGTCAGAATGGGAGAAATCGCAAGACTGTAGTTTCAAGGATGTCTTATTTTGTATAGGGCGGGAACCTTTTCGTAACTCACAATAGATAAGAGGCTTGTTTACAGTCTGGCTGAAACGGAGTGCCATTATAAAGAAATCGAGAGGGTCCACCTCATTAAACTCTCTGTTATTCCATCCGATTTATCGGGGGGAAACTGTTGAGTCCACGCTGAGGAGCTTGGGTTGTTAATCTACCCCAAGAAGGCTAAGACTTTCTTTGGAGGGGGGCCATTTTCATGTTTAAGTCTTCAAAATCTTTAACACTCTTTTTCCACAAAAGTTATCGAGCCATAATTTGAATCCTGATGTTTGGTCATACTAGGGATTCTAAACCTACCAGGCGTTTAGGATTTAACCTGGAGACGTTCAATGAAATTGCCCAAGTTCGCAAAAGATTGTTTTTATTTCTTATGATGGAGCAGGTAGTGCAAAATTTTGTATACCTCCTCTTTTCTGCATGAAATTACTAATTGTATAACCTATTAACTATAATATTATTAAATGAGTTTGCATGTATATTAACCAACATTATTAATATTCAAATTACACATGGGATTTGCATTTTGCATGGCTAAATAACGTTTATAACTAAAATCTGTAGGCATATTAACAATAGCATATGTGGTAAATAGATTACTGCATGATATATGTTGCTTTTTGTAATGTTGCCCCAAGAGGAGGACCAAGAAGGTGAATATAATGGCTTTAAATGTTGCTACATGCTAGATAAATACAAGCACATAGAGGGATTAGTAAGGGGTTAACATTAGATTCATTATTTCTATGTTTTAATTACTCCTTTGTGTTTGTTTCGCTTAAATTGGCATTTGGGCCTAAATCAAAGATGGCCGCTAACTCCACACGACGAAGTGGCCACTGTTCCATGAGGCGTGGAGTGAGCTACGCATGCTCAAAAAATCTTCTAAACCTCGTAGCGACTTCTGTACCGAATGTCCCCGGTCAAGCATGTAGAGCGGGAAGTCTGCCAAGACAAGAGAACAATCAACTTTACAATAAACCGGAACAAGCCGACTTTTCGACTAACTAATGACCTCACCCCTCAAACTGTACTGAGGACCTTAAACTTACATCGGACGATCTCAACCAGCCAATCACGACTGTTCTGAAATATTAAATTGTATCTTCTTTACTACAATGTATTATAAAAGGGGGTAATAGAATAGAGAGGGTCGGACACATCAGGTCGCTTCGCTCTTGTTTTTGGGTTACGTCGCTTTGCGTTGCCTGAATCTTTGAGGGTCTGGATGCTGCCCGATCATCTGATGACTACGAACTTTTCCTAAATCTACTGACAATGATAGATGCTTGTATGTCTCTGGTCCTTTGCCGATCTTTTGGGACTGTAACGTGCTGAGCAAAGAACTTTGAGCTTTGGCCTGTTTTCGGACAATTTACGACAAAATTATGCAGAGCCAATGAATTAGAGGACTCCAAATAGCCAGATTAGGTAAATATGATGTTCTGCGATTTACTCAAATTTTGATATAAAACTTTCTAAACTTTGACGAGACAAATGCGAATTCAAATCATTATGAAATTTTAGATAAACAATTATTGATTAACGAGAAATTATGAGTTGTGAGTTTCATTTAAGAGATAGATTCCGAAGCCTGAAAATGTGTTTTAGCTGGTTCTAAATCACCATCAACCAATCCAACTAATTTGGTCCATTGACCGAGTGGGAGAAGTGCCTTGATGTTTTGAGATTGAGGATCTGTAGGCGAAGGGCAATAAATGTATATTTTGTAAATGACTTTTCCTTCCCTGTAGTTTCTAAGGTGGTCCCATCACATGTTCGGCGCTTGAATCACTCATCCCTCCTGCGTGTGCAGACCAGTGTGGAAGTAACGTGTGAGTGTTGGTGTCGTGGGCCCCACCAATGACTGCATGTGTGAATGAGTTAGTGTGACGTCGGGTCTTTGACGCAGGGAGGATAACGGTACGGGTTGTTTCCCCGTTACCCTATTTTGCGCTGGATCAGTTTTTCTGGTAGCAAGAGGATGGTTTTTATTATTTTGGTTTGGTGATTATTGCTTTTAAATTGCTTATTGATTATTGACTGTGGGAAAGTATTGGTTCACTCTATGTTGAGTCGCGTCGAGTTCTTTGTTGTTTGACGGCTTCTGGGATGTAGGAAGTCGGAAGTTTGTAACAGTTCCATAGTAGAGCAGAGTTAAGCGCTGCTCTCGGGAAAGACGGAATTGTTGTTGCCCTGTAGGTACACGGGGAAAACGTGTGACGATTGAAGTTGCACGATGCATTATCTGGGTTCAATTCGGTAACATCGTCGTGTGTTGCCATTAGGGACACTTTCTGTATGAGCGAAATGTATGGTAGCGAAGGTCACCTGTGGAATTTTGGTCTTAAGTACCAGGAGTCCAAAAGGTACTCTGATTATGCTTATCACTGGAAAGGTAATAGGTGTTTCCTAAGCTTGGTAGAAGGATAAAGTAGAGGGAAGTGCTACTTTAATAATGAATGTTATAATTCTGTAGTAGGGCAGACTGTTCGCTGCTCTCGGGAAAGAGAGAATTCTGTGTGAATGAACTACATTTTCCGTATGAAAGTGCGTGAATGAAATAGCATTCAGGTTAATTGTGAAACTCTGGTTTTATTTCTCAGGAGCATGGGGTCTCCAACTAGGTGTCTTAATTCTGGAGAAACGGTTTGCTGATGCTTGCTAGAAGGGTGAAGTAGAGGGATGTGCTATTTTATCAACGGAAGTAACGATTTCGTAGTAGGACAGAGGTAAGCGCTGCTCTTGGGAAAGACAGAATTCTCGTAAGAAAGGTCATTAACTATTCTTTTGTTAGCGAAACAGAGAATGGTGGCGTTTCTATGTCGTTACTAACAGATTTGTAAGTCTGAAGAACGTAAAGCGCTTACTGAGAAAATTTTGTAAAGGAGGGGTCAGCAGAAGCAGGAGTAGCGAGAAAAGCTGCTGTCAGAAAGACCGCGCTGGGATTGGCCAGTCAGTAAGAAACGTAGACGCTCCTGATTGGTGTATTAGTGTACGCCGCGCTAGGAGTGGAGAATTACAGAGTGACGTAGATGCTCTAGATTGGTGCGTTAGTGGGAGTCGTGCTGGGATTGGAGAATTACAGAAGTGACATAGACGCTCCGGATTTTTTGCGTTAGTGTGAGTTGCGCTACAATTGGCTAGAACAACAGAATAGTCGTAGGGAAAAACTAGCGATACACGGAAGACAAAATGATGTATTACGATCCACCAGAAAAAGAGAAAAAGTCCTGGTTTGGAAAGATCAAGAGTTTATTTAAAAAGGACAAACTGATTGTGACTAGGGAAGGACAATTGCTTCCTCCACCAAAATCGCCCGCATCCTTTATGATTGCGAAATACGTATCTCATACTTGAATTTGGTTGGACAATTGGGCAAAGTATACAAAAGATGATGGAGTTTTAGCTTTTCCAGAACATGGTTCATTTAATTTAGCGGTTTTAAGAAATTTGAGAGAAAGAATGATGAATCTAGAACCAAGACCTAGACCAACACAGTTCGAAGCATTGACAGAATGGGAAGATGAGATGCATGATAGAGAAAGGCAGAGGAGTGGCGGAAGATATAGGCACATGTTTGGTAGATCGTATGGACAGGAGAATCATAATGACAGAATGAGGAGATGGCGAAGTGCAAATATGACTTATGGTTTGTTTCCTGTGAGACATGCTGAAGAGGTTAGCGGAAGAAAATGTAAAGAAAAGAGAAATAATATAGAATCAGGAGGGTGTGGAGTGCATGAATCGGAGGATGATGTTCTTGACGACATGTTTTATAAAAATCCACCCCCGTATCAACCAGATTCTGACATGCTGAAACCAAGTGCCCCAATGAGAGAGACATTGCGAAACATAAAATTTGAATCAGTACCACACGAGATAGGGAGAAATAATTCTTTCAGAGAGATAGAGAGAAAACAGGATGGTAAAATGAGTAATGAAAATTCAGCAGAATTAGCAAAAACCACTTTAGGGAATTAACTAAAAACTTAGAAGCTGTGACTGTTTCCGTAACTATAGGTCCTGTAATGCCTATTTTTGATAAACAAAAAGATAATGAGCATTGTCTAACGGTCCCTTATAACAGTAATAAACAGATTGAGAGGCCAAGGAAAAGTTTAGACGAAAATCCATGGAAACAGTAAGTACATCAGAGCAAAGTATGCCTAAAAACTTGACAGTAAATCCAAATTTAGTGAAAAGACTGATAATGACTACAGAATCTGTATCAGAAACTCCAAGAGACTCAGAACGAAGTAATGAGGAAAAACCGGTAGGACCTACTTCAGAAGAATTAAGTGAATGGTTGAGGAGTTTACAGAGAATCCCGATCTATAGATGTTGCCAAGCTAAGAATGGTTTTGGAAGAATTAATAGTAGGGACTATCCCCACAGAGAAGCTAAAAACCTATCAGAATTAAGAATTATTATTTCTATACAAAAGTATAACTTGGAGAGCAAAGAATCTACATGAAAGACTAGAAGAAGTGGCAAATGAAATGGGTATAGACATGGAAAGAGTTAAAGCTTTACAAAAACCCTACAGAGTAGATTTTTCTGAAAAAGATATTGAAAATCTGAACACCACAGGAAGAATAACTCAGATTAAAGACATAATCATTTTGTTGAGAAAATGGGGAGATGTGATTAAATGGAAAAGTAGGTGGTTTAGAAAACGAGATGATGCCTCAGATAAAACATTTGCTGCTTTCCCCGTAAGAAAAAAAGAAAAGGTAGTGACAGAGTGTCCCATGAGAGAAATTCCAGGAGGAGGATATGTACATGTCCCTTGGAGTAGGCAATTTTCAATTACAAATGATTTCCCTCGACCAAGCGACAACCAGTCGAGTGGTATAGGCAAGTGGATAGGTTTGTAAAATTATCAAAAGTTTTGTGGATTGATCTAAATAGTCTATTTGACATAATAGTACCAGCAGATCTATGGAGTGCAAGTTGATGATAAATTGGCCTACACAAGAATACCCTAGAGATCCAAAGACAGGTGCCCCTGACCCAGAAGTTATGAAAAAATATGAACAGGTAATTGTCTTTCTGAAAAATAAAGTACCTCCCAAAGAGACTGACTGGGTAAAATTTGACAGGACTCATCAAGAAGCTAAGGAGTCAGTGCATGCCTACTATGAGAGGTTGATCCTTGCCTTTAAGCAGTTTAGTGGTGATGAAAATGTAAGCAAAAAGGATCTAAATCATTTTGTGTACAGATTTGTGTATGGTCTACGTCCAGAAACCAGTGAAATGATTAAACAGCATACAGTGGATTGGTAAAATAAGAAAATAGATGAAGTACTAAGACATGCAAAATATTTTAGTGATGAAATTGAAGCCAAACAGCGTAAATTAAAAGAGAAGGCTATGTGGGCACAGGTAAGAGTGGCAGAGAGACAGGAAGCTCAGTTGATTGAACAAGCAAATAGTGCAGGACCAAAACCTAAATTTAATGCTGGAAAAGTAAAGGTACAATTCAATATAGAAGAAGCCAAAAAGAAATGGTCATGTCATAATTGCGCAAGGATAGGGCACTGGAAATCCGAGTGTAAATTTCCCCTGAATACTAATAGTGATAATGCATCATTGAATCCGCAGGTGCAGAAAGAGGTGAGTTGTCAACCGCAGCGACAGCAGCAGGATGTTACCCAACAGAATCAGGCGCCAAAACCGCTTTTTCCACAGAGCGTAAATTCACAGAAATACAGTAATGAGACAGGATTCTACAATGAAGAACAGGTAACTAAGCTGCCGCACGCTAGCGCTGTTTCACAGTATTGGCTACAACTTAAGAGAGTGAGTCAGAAGAAAGCTATTGACGGTGCCGAAGGGAGGAAGACAAGTGCGTACTTGGTGCAACTCTAGAAGTAGAGCAGACAGGCCCTTTTGTGGATGGAAAGGTAAATGATGAAAATATTACTTTCCTAGTAGATATTGGTGCTACTCAATCAACTGTTAGGTCAGCTGATGTTAAGAATCTTCCTCTCTCAGACGAAACAATCCAAGTGGTTGGAGTATCCAACAGACAGATTAAAACATTTCTCACAGAACCAGTTAAAGTCAGTATAGGGAAATTTTCTGAAATGCACCGCTTTGTTGTGTGCAATTCAAGTCCTGTAAATTTGTTATGAAGAGACTTACTGTGCAAGATGAATTGCACCATATTTTGTACCCCTGATGGTATAGCATTTGAGACCCTTGATGAAGACGTACTGTATAAAATGACTATGGCTAATATGGAATCTGAGATTACTGAAGCATTTGCTGTATTCAACCCTGAAGAACTACCAAAAGAATTGAAAAAGACAGTAAAGGCAGAAGTCTGGGATTTCACAGGAGAAGATGTAGGGTTAATGAAAAATGTGGATCCCGTAAAAATAACAGTGAAGGAAGGAATAAGCTACCCAAATGTTCCTCAATATAAATTGACACCTGAGATAATTGAAGGAGTTACTCCTATAAACGAGAAAATGGTAAACAAGGTATTTTGAGAGAAATAATGAGTAGTCCATGTATTTCACCAATTATGGGACTGAAAAAGCCTAATGGAAAGTTCAGAATAGTGCAAGATTTGAGAAAGATAAACAAAATTGTTATGTCATGTTGTCCCATTGTACCAAATCCATCTGTGATTTTGCATCAGATCACTCATGATGCAGAATGGTACACAGTGATTGATCTGTGTCATGCTTTCTTTTCCATCCCATTGCATCATGACCGTCAGCAAATTTTTGCATTCCGTTTTGGCGAACGTATTTTGGCATGGTGCCGATTCCCACAGGGGTATACAGAGAGCCCCTCGATATTTAATCAGATATTGAAAAAGTCCTTAGAAGACCTAGAAATGCCTGAGAATTCAGTGCTAGTTCAGTATGTTGATGACCTACTTGTGGCGTCAAAGACTCGAGAAGCTTGTGTAATGGACACCATAGCGGTGCTAAATCATTTGGCGGATGGAGGACTTAAAGTATCCCCATCGAAATTGCAATTTTGTCAGAAAGAAGTACAATATTTAGGCCACAATATTGAAAAAGGACTGAGGAAAATAACAGCAGACAGAATCAAGATATAAAAAGGAATGAGAGCTCCAATGAAGCAAAGAGAAGTGAGAATGTTTCTTGGAATGGTTGGATATTGTCGTCAGTGGATAAGTAACTTTTCCCTGATTGCAAAACCTTTGGTACGCCTGACGAGAAGTGATGTAAAAGACCCCATTGAATTAAATAGGGAAGAACTAGCAGCTTCTAAACAATTGAGAGTCAGTGTGTGTGAAGCACCAGCAGTAGGAATGCCTGATTATGACAAAGAGTTTAAATTGTACTGTAGTAAGAGGAATAGATGTGCACTCTCTGTATTAATACAGAAACATGGCAAATTGAGAAGACCAATTGCAGACCCTGTAGCTGTAGCATTGCCAGGTTGTTTGAAAGCAGTAGCTGCTACTTGTAAGAGTCTGGAACAGAGTGAAGGAATTGTGATGGGATATCCTGTGCGAGTGTTTTCTACCTCATGATGTGGCAATCCTTTTAACAAGGAGCCGCACTCAGTTCATGACACATAGTCGGCTGACTAAATATGAAAAGGTCATATTAGGTGCAACGAATGTAAACCTTGCGAGATGCCTGAATTTGAATCCTTCAACGTTACTGCCTGATGCTGAGAATGTAGAAGTCAGGGGCGAAGTGGATCATGATTGTTGGGATGTACTAGATTTTTGTATGAAACCACGTCCCGATATAAAAGATGTACCTTTGTCAGAGAGTGACTTTGTGATGTTTGTGGACGGGTCATGCTTGAGAACAGACAAAGGAATTCTAAGTGCAGCATATGCAGTATGCACAGTTGCAGCGGTAATGGAAGCATCTTACCTGGAGGGAGTAAAATCGGCTCAGGTTGCTGAACTTGTTGCCATAACTTGAGCATGCAAGTTGGGAAAGAATGTGAGAGTGACTGTGATAACTGATAGTCAGTATGGCTTCGGTGTCGTGCATGATTTTGGTCAGATTTGGCTACAGAGAGGATTTTTTACTTCAAATGGAACTCCTATAAAGAATGCTGAAGTGGTTGGGAAGTTGCATGAGGCGATACAGCTGCCTAAGCAATTGGCCGTTGTGAAGTGTGCTGCTCGCGCTCAAACGAGAGACTATATCACCGTTGGAAATAAGTACGCCAACGATATGGCTCAATATTGTGCCCGCAATCAGAATTCAGTAAACAGGGCGAAAGAAAGGGAAGTGAATTCTTGTCCTCTATTGTTTACAAACATTGTGAGTACATGGGAAGAAGTGAGGCAATTGCAGGAAGAACAGGAGATGAGGAAATGAGACAATGGGTAAAAGCTGGATGTGCACCAAGAGAAACAGATCATGTGTGGGTCTATCGAGATGGAAGACCAGTAATGCCTGATAGCATGGTGTCTGCCATGGCACGGATGTATAATGGACAAGCACACATAGGGAGAGACGCAATGGTTAGGTCATTTAGGCAAACATGGTACAATGCAAAATTCAGACTTGTAGCTGAGAGCCTTTGTCAAAGATGTCTTATATGTCAGCAGTTCAATCCTGGATGAAAAACAGTGGTAAGTCTATGAACGATAGGTCGAGAAGGAGGGCCTTTCACCAGAACGCAGATTGATTTAATTGAAATACCTCCCTGTAACAGGTTGAGGTATGTTCTAATGATGGTCTGTTTGTTTTCTAGATGGGTAGAGGCATACCCCACAAGAAGAAGTGATGGAATTACAGTAGCAAAACTGCTTTTGAGGGAATACATCCCTGGATTCGGGTTCCCAGTTACAATTGAGTCAGATAGAGGAAAGCATTTCCATAATGAGATCATGAAGTTGATTTGTGAGGCATTGAATGTACAACAGAAACTACATTGTTCCTATCACCCAGAGGCTTCTGGTGTGGTGGAACAAGTAAATGGCACCATTAAAAACCGATTGGGAAAAATGTGTTTGGCCACAGGTTTGAAATGGCCTGATGTCTTGCCTCTGGTACTCATGACTATTAGATCCATTCCAGATAGGAGCACAGGTCTGAGTCCACATGAAATTGTCATGGGAAGAGCAATGTGCCATGTTTTCATACCAGTCAACAAGCTGTTGCCTATATCTGATGACTTGCTGTTGGATTACTGTAAGGGGCTGGCTGACGCAGTTCATTCTGTATTTCATCAGGTTGGATCGGATGCCACCACCCTTGAAAAGAAGCAAGCTCATGATCCGAGCCCAGGAGACTGGGTGAGAATTAAAGTACACAGAAGAAGGAACTGTCTGGTCCCACGTTGGAGAAACCCACGACAAGTGATTTTGACCACCACAACAGCAGTAAAGTGTGCTGGAATAAAGAACTGGATTCATGCTAGTCACACATTGAGAATTCCAAATCCAGTGGATAACAAGGAAGGAGAATATTTTGAGGAGTCAGAGACTAGTTCTGAATCGGATGCTGAAGAAGCAAGAACAAGAGAAAATCCTGAAAGGGGGGAGTCGGAGCAAAATTTGACCTTTGCCCCAGAAAATATTCCCTTGAGAAGAAAATTACAGATGTCTGATACCAGCTCAGTCTCAGAGACTGAACAAGCACAAGTACATTGGAGAAAAGAGAAAAGCAGTAAAGAGACAATCAAAGAAATTGTTGATAAGGAGGTTCCTGATGGAAAGCTGAGAGAAATTCCACCTGAAATAACAAAAGTAGATGAACAGGTGACAGATACAGAAAGTGAGGGAAAGATTCTTGCGGAAGACCCTCGAGGAGTTGTAGGGAATTCAAACATCCAGTTAGAAGAAGGGACAGTTAGTCAGCAGGAAGATTGTGTGCAAGAACCACGAGGAGGGACAGAAGTAGGGAAAATAAAAGAAGTGGTGGAAAGAAGGACAGCTGAAAGCAAAGAGCAAGTTGAAACAGAATCAGAGGATAGTGATGAAGAAGTACCAGAAGGGCGCGTCCTGAGAAAGAGAGCATGGAGAGCTGAAAAGAATGATAAAGGAAATACATCGAAAAAAGCAAGAGATGAAATCTGGCCAAACAAAATAAAGAGATTGAGATATCGACTGACACAAGTGAATTCACCAAGAGCAGAACAAGTGAATGAAGTATCTAGTCAAGAAAAATCGAAAAATAAGAAAATACCTACAGCAGAGGAAAACAAAAGAACGAGAAAACCTAACCAGAAGTATAAGTCGCCGGAATGGTCATATGTGGCCCTGCCTGAAATAAACGAGGAGGCGGATAGCCAAGAAAACCCAGAGGTGACTGTACCAGAAGTGGTTGAGGAAGACGAAGAATCGGAAATCCTGAGAGTTATCTTGTCCGATATTGGAGAAGAAACAGATGTTCAGGAAGTTCTGTATCAAGATTACGAGAGGAAACTGAAAGACGATCAAATGCCAAACTGAACAAGACAAAAAGTGCTGCTAATGGAAAGACAATAAAATACGGAAAAGTACATAACTGATAGAACCAAGTAGGTGCTTAGAGCCTCGGGTTAGACAAAACTTGTTGTGAAGTAGAAGAGGCTAAGTCAAAAGACAATAGAAGGACATAGTGAGAATAAAACTAATAAAGAAAAGATTCAGAAAATATATCCGACTAAAATAGATAGAAATTATCTGCATAAAGACAGGTCTATAAATGATTTCTCTAACAATGTATTTTCAAAACTACTGTACGAATATGTAAAGACAATGGACGTGAGGGATTGTTACGTCTGTATGCAGTTACCTGCATCTGTATTGGAGGGAGTGACCTATCATCACCTTCTAGTAACCTATGGAATAACATGTAGTGTAATAGCTAGTCTGTTTTACAAAATAGGGAAATTAGAATATTATTTTTCAGATGTAGATAACATATTTTCACAAGTACCTGCAGTTAACAAATTTAATAAAGTAAAGCCTGCAAAGGTGTTAGGTGAATTTGTCTTAGAAACTAAAGAACTAACATTAGAATATATATTTAGAAATAATTTGACTTGCAGTTTAAAGAAAGAGGAAAATACTTTCTTAGATATGGTTGAAGAAAAGGAGAGTGAAAATGCAAAAGAAAGCATCTGAGGGAAAAGCAGAAAAGACAGTCTGGGATGTTGAAATGGAAAAACATTTGAAGGGAGAAGCTAGTCCAACTATAGCTTTAGATTGACCAAAGTTTTGTATTAGAAGGAATCAAACTGCATAAGATAATTACTTTATAGGTAACAGTGAATGCCATGATACATAACGGATCATGGGTGGATGGGGATTTAAAGGAGGAAATGATCCAGTTTTTCCTGGGTTATATTTTATCTGCGGGAACAAGGCATATTATCGGTTGCCAGATCATTGGTATGGCACATGTTATGTAGGTCTGGTTTTCCCAAAGATATTCCACATGGGAAGAGAAGATGGTGTACATAAGTTAGGTACTCTACTAACAATTAGAAAAAGAGAATCTTGGTCAGAAATTGTGGGAGACATTTTTGGAGCATAGATACCAGCAGTGGGAATATCTCTGAATGCACACAAAATTAGAAAACTATAAACAGTAGTGGATCGCTTGTCAACAAGCACCACTGGAGGGTTTTTATTGGTAAATACTGAAATGGTTGCCATGCGTGCCATGGTAATGCAAAATCGACTTGCCCTTGATATAATATTGGCAAAAGAGGGTGGAGTCTGTGGAATGCTGAAAGATCAACATTGTTGTACTTACATTCCTGACGAAAGTAAAGATTTGAAGATCTACATTAAAAATATAACTGAATTGCATGAAGAAATTGTACCACTGGAGGTTGAAAGTGTTTGGGAAAAGATTGGAAAGAAACTTTCTTCCATTAAAGATTTCCTGTTAAACTTAGGTGGTACATTTATAGGTAGGATCCTATTTCCATTAACATGTGTGATTTTTCTAGTATTAATATTAAAATTAGGATGTTTTTGTTATAGAAGAAAGAGAATACAGAAAAAGTTAAAAAGAAAAAAAATTGAAAAGAAGACAGAATAAGAGACAAGAGAGGGAATTTGAAGAAGTAGAATTAGAAGAAATGAAAGATAGTATGTATAAAACAGCAAGAAGAGAAGAAATTGAGGAAACAGAAATGTGAACTAATACAAAGAATTCATTTAGCTTTTCATGTCAAATTGATACAAAATTTTAGTAGTGTGGTGATAAAATCACCAAAGGGGGATTGATGGAGCAGGTAGTGCAACATTTTGTATACCTCCTCTATTCTGCATGAAATTACTAATTGCATAACCTATTAACTATAATATTATTAAATGAGTTTGCATGTATATTAACCAACATTATTAATATTCGAATTACACGTGGGATTTGCATTTTGCATGGCTAAATAACCTTTATAACTAAAATCTGTACGCATATTAACAATAGTATATGTGGTAAATAGAATACTGCATGATATATGTTGCTTTTTGTAATTTTGCCCCAAGAGGAGGACCAAGAAGGTGAATATAATGGCTTTAATTGTTGCTACATGCTAGATAAATACAATCACATAGAGGGATTAGTAAGGGGTTAACATTAGATTAATTATTTCTATGTATTAATTACTCCTTTGTGTTTGTTTCGCTTAAGTTGGCATTTGGGCCTAAATCAAAGATGGCCGCTAACTCCACACAACGAAGTGGCCACTGTCCCATGAGGCGCGGAGTGAGCTACGCATGCGCAATAAATCTTCTAAACCTCGTAGCGACCTCTGTTCCGAATGTCCCCGGTCAAGGATGTAGAGCGGGAAGTCTGCCAAGACAAGAGAACAATCAACCTTACAATAAACCGGAACAAGCCAACTTTTAGACTAACTAATGACCTCACCCCTCGAACTGTACTGAGAACCTTAAACTTACATCGGACGATCTCAACCAGCCAATCACGACTGTTCTGAAATATTAAATTGTATCTTCTTTACTTCAATGTATTATAAAAGGGGGTAATAGAATAGAGAGGGTCGGACACATCAGGTCGCTTCGCTCTTGTTTTTGGGTTACGTCGCTTTGCGTTGCCTGAATCTTTGATGGTCTGGATGCTGCCCGATCATCTGATGACTGCGAACTTTTCCTAAATCTACTGACAATGATAGATGCTTGTATGTCTCTGGTCCTTTGCCGATCTTTTGGGACTGTAACGTGCTGAGCAAAGAACTTTGAGCTTTGGCCTGTTTTCGGACAATTTACGACAAAATTATGCAGAGCCAATGAATTAGAGTACTCCAAATAGCCAGATTAGGTAAATAAGATGTTCTGCGATGTACTCAAATTTTGATATAAAACTTTCTAAACTTTGACGAGACAAATGCAAATTCAAATCATTATGAAATTTTAAATAAACAATTATTGATTAACGAGAAATTATGAGTTGTGAGTTAGATTCCGAAGTCTTAAAATGTGTTTTAGCTGGTTCTAAATCACTATCAATCAATCCAACTAATTTGGTCCATTGACCGAGTGAGAGGAGTGCCTTGATGTTTTGAGATTGAGGATCTGTAGGCGAAGGGCATTAAATGTATATTTTGTAAATGACTTTTCCTTCCCTGTAGGTTATAAGGTGTTCCCCTCACATGTCCGGTGCTTGAATCACTCATCCCTCCTGTGTGTGCAGACCGGTGTGGAAGTAACGTGTGAGTGTTGGTGTTATGGGCCCCACCAATGACTGCATGTGTGAATGAGTTAGTGTGACGTCGGGTCTGTGATGCAGGGAGGATAACGGTACTGGTTGCTTCCCCATTACCCGATTTTGCGCTGGATCACTTAAAATAGGAAAAAACGGTTGTACTCAGACATGTTTATATTTTTTACTTAGCTGACATCAATGAAGCGTTTTTTGTGCAAAAATCACACTAGTCCCACTCTGAGAAAGGATATTTTGTCCGCTCTTTTAATTGTTAATGAATGCACGTTGTGGAGGACAAAGGTAAGAAACCCGTGAGTAAGATGAATAAGGAACCAATTGTGTAGATTGTTCAAGGTTTTCTTAAACAAACTCATCAGTTAAATCCAATGATTGTTAATTTCAATGAAATATAAGAGAAACTTATGTCAGAATTTCAATCCTTACCTTTTGTTTTGTAGTTTAATCTACGGAAGTAATAAGCAGTTGTGCCCACCAGTTTTTTTCGGCCGCACGATATACAGGGCTGTGTGTTTAAAAAGCCTTGAGGCAAATCAAAATAAAACTGAGCTTTTGCTTACAATGATAATATGAATTTTTTTTTAGCAAACACATAAGTACACATTTATGACTTATGGAGCAGTTTTGATTCGGAATAGGCACAAAACTCATAGCACACATGCATAGTCATAAAATTTAATTTGACAGTAATAAACATTAATGAGGAACATGCCAATTAGAGAGTAATGGATAAAAAGCACATCTGGGAAGTAAGGTAAAGAAGCAGGATAAGGGAACCAGAAAAATAGAAAAATGACACAGAGAAACAATAGAATGTAGGCAGGCCTTTAAGTTGGGCAGGTCCTGCCAGTGCTCAGCACCGGCCGTTCTTCAAAGCAGGTGCTGAGACGGGTCCTTATCGAGCTCTCCATTTTATCCTAAGGGTGAAAAAAACCTCTTAACTCTTCAGCAGTACCACCCCTCACTGCCTTTGATGTTACTTCAAAGAGTCTCATTATCGTTCTTTCACATTCTCATCATGTCAGAACTGAAGCATTTTTAATATTATATACAACAAAGCCGTGGTTGTTCCTTATTTATCTTATGCAACTAACAACCATTGACAAAGCATAGTCCTGGCTTGTTGTAGGTTTAATGTTACTTTTTGTATCATATAACTGGATGCAAAGACAGAAACAGCAAAATACCAGTCAGATGTCACACTATGCTAAGCACAGTTATTTAGCTTCTGTGTTTTAAGCCACGCCCTTAATTACATCGGCCACACCCCTTTGAGAGATCCCCCAGTTTTTTCATCCCACTTAAAGCCAGTAACAGTCACAGTCAATATGTGCATCGTACATTGCCAGCTCACCGTATCTGTTCAGCCCACATTCAAAGTTATAGCGAGAAGTTAGCCACAGGGGAAAACAAGGAAGAGGAGATAGGCTGTGATCCCAGCTCTGAAATTCCCATCACCAAAGATGGGCTGATTTTTCAGATATCTGAGTTAGAGGGGACTAAAGGAGGAGACATACAGTATTCCTAGATGATGTGTCACCACTCATTTGTGCAAACCTTTAGGAAGAGCCTCAAGACCTGGCTCTTCTGCTGTCTTGGAGCTGCACCCCCGCCGCGCCTTTAGGCCCTCATGGGTGAGTAGCATGCTTCACAATTCCCTGATTGATTGATTGATTGATTGCATGTGATAGTATTATTCAGCACAATCCAGTAGGATGGAAATGAACCAAGAACAATACTCCTGTTAATGCCACAGACACCAGTGCACCTATCACTCTGAGCTGTTGACAACCACCACAAACAACGGCGCTTTCACACAACAGTGAACTCTTTGGTACTTTGCAGGAAGGGCAACACCATGCCTTTATTGTAAGTGCAGTGCTTAATTTGAGCCAAAGGTAGTCGGTTTGGCCGACCGGCCCTCGTTTTTCTTCAGATATTGACAGTGAGGAAGAGAGTGATAGGGGAAATGAATGGAAAAGAAGGCAGGAGAGAAAATAACTGAAATACGGGGGACAAGGAGAAAGCAAGGACCAGCTAGAGTGAGATAAAAGGGACGTGAGAGTCTGGTAGTGGATTAAAGAGGCCTGAGAAGTATTCAACACTACACAGCCGATTTTTAATAGCATCCCCGGAGCAGAGCTTTGTGCAATAACACTCATTCTTTTACAAATTATGCACTGCGCAAATGATGTGAGTCTCACATAAATGGAAGATCTGCTGAATGGGCAAATATGGGTTACAAATCCCATCTAGGTAAAATGTCAGTCACCTCCTCAACAGGGCAAAGGCAAGCAAGACCCTAGGGTTTCTGTCAGATTACTACAGACTCACAGCACATTTAGAGTCAGGAAGTGATCCTATGTGTTTATTGAAAACCAATGACTGATATTGTCTCTCCTGACTTGCCATAAGCATCATTTTCTTAAACTAGTCTTACCTAGATGGTGGCGATACTGAATTCCATCTCCTCAAAATATACATCTTACTGTTGCCTAGGAATATGCAGATCATCTTCTCCAGTTAGATCACATACCTGGGGTACCGGAGACATCATGCAGCATGACCATGGTAGGCGTTAATGAGATATCATTATAGCCACGTGAGGTCTTCATGTATTGCCATCCGGTATCGACTTATTGAATGGCATGACCAAATGATATGCAACATGACACCTCCTGTTTTTCCGCTTCTCCAACAAACAGAATGAGAGCTTACTTTAAAATGGCACAGTGTTGTGGCATACAGTGCGATTTGTGTTTTATTTTGAAGAAATCAACTTTTAATTGTGCCTCCTTTCTACTTTACCTGTGATGTCCTCAGACATAGGCCTAACCTTCCTCTGTGAAGTCTATCAGAAGTGTTCCCTGACAAGGGTGCCAGGACTCTGTGGTGGGATACGAAAATAGTGAGATGTTTATAGTTAACTAAATTCAAGAATCACTTCTCTAACACCACCCCATATCTTCAGGCATGTACATATGGGATAAGACTGGTGCCCTGCCCATATGGCGGAGGGACAGGTTATAGAACCTGGACAATTTGGGGTATCTCTGAGAATTCTGCTGCTCATATTCAACCTGAATGTATTCAAAGAAATTAAGAAGGCCCTTAAATATTAGGTCCTCTTTACTTTTGACATCACTTTTTCATACCAGCCGACAACTACAGAAGCTGAGAAAGAGCAAAAAACTCTTCAAGGCTCTGTCTTCTATTCCAAGGCGCAAATTGAATGCCTCCGCGAGGCTCCCGAAAACAACACGCACAAGCAAGAAATGCAAGCAGGAATGTGTTGCGCTACATCCACCTCAACCGTTGGAACAAACAAGGCCTACGGTAAAAAACAAAACCAATTACTATTTTTAAACCCCAAATAAATCGCTATCCTCCCAAAAACATAAAAAATACTAATTACCCATAAATTGTGTTTTCCCGCCCTTTGTTTTTTTTATATACTTACTACCTAGAGCGGGAACAAACTACTTTCTTATAAATTAAACAAACTGCAATGTTCAAACAGTTCTTCGCTACTACCATACTTAATCAAAACTCGGATATACTCAATCATACTGATAAAAAAATGCCCTCTGCACACAATACTTATATAGCAAGGAGCAGCAGATAAAAGAGGAAGGTGGCTGCTGTCAAGAGGGTTATCAAGATTACAGAGATATTCTAATTCTGGATTATTTTGAGTTTGTTCTGTTTTGCTTTAAATTGCTGCAAGGAGCTGGCAATAAAAGATATATGCATAATGCCAGCCTTTGGTCTTGACATGAAATTCTCTCTGAGAATTCTGCTGCTCATATTCAACCTGAATGTATTCAAAGAATTTAAGAAAGCCACCGGATATTAAGTTCTCCTCACTTTTGAAGTCTGTCCCTGACCCTTTCACCCAAACGTTTGCATCGCCCGCAAACTTAATCTTAAAATTCCCCCTACATACTAGACTCTTTCTTAATGTACTTACTAAAGCTAAATTATGGACGGACTCTTTAGCAGCTATATCTCTTGATGCTGAAAAAGATTTCAACAGAGTTGGTTGGTCCTTTATCTTCTCCACTCTGTCCTGATTTGGTTTTGGTCACAATTTTATAAATTATGTTTCCTTGCTTTACTTCTCTCCTGTTTCCTCCATTTTGACTAATGGTCTTGCTTCTTTCTCTTTTCCTTTACATTGTGGGGTAAGACAGGGTTGTCCTCTTTCTCCTCTTCTTTTTATATTAGCTCTTGAACCCTTTTTGATTGAAATCTGCTCTAATTCTAATATTATTGGTTTTAAATACAGCTCTAATCAATTAAAACTCTCTGTTTACGCTGATGATATTCTATTTTTTCTATCACAACCTCAATCCTCTTTACCGGCCTTTCTATTGGAAGTACAGTCCTTTGCTGCTGTTTCTGGTTATAAACTTAACTCCAACCAATGTGAAATCCTCCCTTTAAGTACATTATGTTTTTCCGTAGATTTCCTTTCTTCTGGTTTTCGTTGGAACCCAGATAAAATAAAATACTTAGGTCTGTGGTTTAATTCTTCCATTACAGAATCCGTTACAATAAATCTAACACTATTCAAAAATGCTACGTCCGAGTGGAATCCTTTATTTTTATACTGGTGGGGATGCCTTGACACAATAAAGATGATGTTAGTTCCTATAATACACTTTTATATTTCCAATCTTCCCATAAACATTACTAATTCACATTTTAAAATAATTTATTCCATATTATCGAAATTTCTGTGGAATAATAAGAAACTGCGTATGTCTTTACTTCTACTTAAAAGACCAAAACAATTAGGAGGTGTCAATTTCCCAGATTTTCAAGCCTATCATACCACATTTTTTCTTAAGCAAACTGCTCTTTCACTTCAAGAAAACAATGATGATTCTGTTTTACCATTGTGGACTGTTATCGAAAAGCAATTTCTTGATCCTTTCGCATTCCAGGAATTCTTATCTTTTACTCATTATCCTATCTCCCTTTCTCTTCCTATTTTCAATAATAGTTGCAAAATTCTTAAACCCTTATTTATTGATCACCTCTCTCCTAGAGATCATTTCATGCACTCCTCTTTATGGTATAATAATCGTCTTAAAATTAATCATAGAGTCATCTTTTGGAAGGGGTGGCACGCTAAAGGACTTCATTGGGTTCATCAACTTTTCCAGAATGATACATGTATCACTTTTTCAGTTGCTCAAGCGCGTTTTTCTCTCCCTAGTTCTTGTCCATCTAAATATACCTCCCTATCTATGCTGATCCAATCAACGTACAATAATTTACCATCCATTACCCCTTCCTCCTGTTCTCTTCCCACCATCCTTCTGCTCTTGTCTCTTTCTCCATCTGCACCCCAAGTCTGTAAACATCTCTCCTCTTCTCTAGTTATTCATGATAAAGCCAAGGCAGAAATTTTATGGGAGGCGGATCTCAAATTGACCCTAACTGTTTCTAGCTGCTAATACTACCCAAACATTATTTTTATCTATAATAGATTATTACTAACCCCTACTTCCTTGCACAGAATAAACCCTACTCTCTCTTCTTCTTGTTGGTCCTGTAACAAGCCCCAATCTGATTTGCATCACATGTTATTCACTTGCCCCCTTGTTTATAATTTTTGGTTGCTGGTCTGGAATCAAATTAACAATATTTTTCATACACAGCTACCCTTCACTTTTGTTAATATATTTTTAGGTAGTGTATCTTCGGCATCGGAATCCTATCCAAACACTTTTCATATTGTAGACTAGGGCATGGAAAAACACCACTAACATCTCTTATCAAGCTTGGTGGTATGGGGTCTGTTACAATGAAAGGTTAGATAGAGCATATGTCCATCCCATATCTATAAAACGAGAATGTTTATGGTCACCTATTACTCATTTTCTAGATGCTTCTACAAAGGTATCACAAAGCCATAATCCTCGTATTGAAAAAGTTCCTAAACCTCCGTGAACTGTTTTTACTGTCATTTATTCTTTCGTACTTCATTTTTATGCTGTTTAATTATGTTTTTTCACAATTTTTACTTTTTACATAAGTAGTTATGCTAAGAGTAATATTTGACATATATCATTTCCCTTCCCTTCCCTCCCTTCCCCTTTCTTCCTTTTCCGCTCTTTTCCTTTTCTTTCAAATTCGTTAACAGATTATACATTTGAGATTGTATCCCCCATTTCTGTATTTATTGTACTATCTCATAATACGTCAATACATTTCCTTTTCAGACTCAAAAAGAATTCCCCTACAACGACATTTCAGCATGCAAATATAGATGTCTTTAGCAGTTTCTCCTCTGCCCTCCTCGGGTGCAATGTGAAGTGTATGACAGAATTCTGAACCCACATCAGTGTTAAGGCGTCAGTGTATCTCAATCAGTAATATGTGGTGTAATATGTGGTGTCGACAAAAAAGTGGAAGAAACAGAATAGGTGCGCCAGTCTGTGTGATACAGAATACGAATACATATGTGACAAACACAGTCAGCAGATGTGGTAGTAGCATGCTGTTTTGCTATTTTGAGCCTGCCTGATACCAAATGTACCTTTTTAATTGCCAAGTCAGTCTCTTGTATTAAGGATCAGGGAATCATCAGAACCAACATGCCAAAATTGTAGTTAAATCATCATGCAATGTTCATTTTACCACCTTTTCTCTCCCACAAAGAGTAAGCCCTAAGGGTACTTGCCTGGTACAGTCATTTGAGGGTTTTACAGTAACAATTTTACATTAGATCCTGGACCATGCCTTTCAATCCTGCATTCTCCAGCGCACTAAGATACTTTAAGTTCTTGGAGACCCAACAGAATGGGTATTATTTGCAATTAGAGACCTCACTTTTATCCCAGATAACTTGAGGAGGATAAGAAGTTAGCTATGAAGGATATCTAAGTATGACAGAGGAGGTCAGGCTTGATCATGTGAGAAGAATATCATCGACATACAGAAACAGTTTCTGTTAATCAGCTCTTGCCATAATCCCATCAATACCAAAGTTCTAACAAATTGCCGCTACCAAGGGAATAAGGGCAAACAGGGACAAGAGTGGAGGCAAGGCTCAACCTTGTTAACTGCCTCTTTTGATGGGGACCGGGTCATATAAAAGCAGTGCACAGTTGATGCTGGTTTCTGACATGTCAGATAATCATTTCACACTCCCCAGAAATCTCAGCCCAAGGCCAGTCCATTCCAAGATGTGAAATAAGTACCACCACTTCACACCGTAAAACATGTGTATTGCCTCCAAAGATAGGGAGAGGTATTCATCCAAGTTGTTGTGCATCTGCTAAAGAGTCAGAAATCCATCTTTTTTCTGTGGTTACCCCAGATTTTTCGCTTTTGGCTTGGCCCTATCTATTCTGGCTGCAGAACTCTATGCATTTTATCCCTGCTAATGCCTGTCCTCCCCTTTTAACCATGATTAAATTGGCTTTTTCCTGACGTAAAAAGTGCACCCAAGGCATGGAAATGAAATACTACTTGTAGACTGCAGCATCTTGTTTGCCATCCATTACAGTGGCTGTGTAAATATTGCTACAGGCCTGCTCTGTGTAGCCCGACTACTGTAGTGGGGACTCTTGCCAAACCTCACCTGACACTTGGCTGGGGTAGTACTACATCCCCTAGTATCACCTTGGCCCTCTGATGAGATGAGCCCACCTGCAGCTGCACAGTATGCCGCAAAACAGCTCTTAAAATCACTCTATAAAACCAGCAGCACAGGACTCTTGCCGGACTTTACCTGGCATTTGGCGGGGTGGTACTACCTTCCCCCAGCATCACCATGGCCGTCTGCAGCATGGGACTCTGGCTGGACCTTACCCGAAAAAAGGCTGGGGTGGGACTGCGTCCCCTAATATCACCTTGGCCCTCTGCTGGAACTGGAGCCACCCGCAGATGCACAGCACACCACGAAACAGCACTTATAGCGCCCTACAGCTCCACAGTGCAGGACACATCTAGGCACATGTCATCAGCCAGAAGAGGCTTGGATGGGCCACCCCCCTTTCTTCACCTAAATCTGCACACCCCATGAATGATTTAACTGGCTATCCTGTCTGGAATGGGTAAGAGAGAAAAATCATGAGCAGTTCCCCCCTGGGAGCTACGGTCACCACCATTGACTCCTTTCTGGAATGAGCAGTAGTGATGATTTGCAAGGAAATAGACTAAACGGAAAAGAGTCTCTTCCTGGAAAGGGCTGGATTGCCTGCTTGTTCACAGTGTGACGGAGTACAGGGGTCCTCTAAACATCCTAATAGAGGTACTGCATGCACAACTCCAGACCTAGAGAAACCTGACAATGCCTACACTGACCATAATGATACCACTTTATCTGATAAACCCCTGTTAAAATGAAAAAGGGTGGCATTACGAGTACGCAAGAGGTCATGGGAGCCAATGTTGGAAATTCTAAATGCAACACTGGGGAGCCGCAACTGATCCAATCCACTCTGATTAAATATATGCATTAGATGTGAGATGATTCTAAAGGTACAACTTAAGCCTTTGTTAAATCACCTAGATAGAATTAAAACCAATCCTGCTAATATGAAACAGCTGAAGAACATCAGCACTCCTGTAGTGACAACATCAGCACCCTCAGTTGCCACCTATGCTACTGGTGATGTGATTAATGGCTGTGGCTATGCATTTTACTATTGCATTCGCTGACCTTCAAGTAACGGATAGCACTAATTCCATTTACCCAGCCTCTTCTAGTGCCCCTGTTCACACTACAGGTGTTCCTACAGTCCCCTCATAACCAGGAGCGACCAACTACATCCAAAGAACTCTGCTTGTGACCCGAACATTTTCACTGAGACCCACAATATGATTCCTCCGCTCCCCCGATGAATGCAATTTCGCAATGAGTTGGCTATAGATAACTTAAGCAGCAAATATGATTTCCTTGATGTGCCCCCAGAAGCAACACCTTGTGTCATAATTTGGGCTAACATACCAATTTTACCACATCGGTTACTGAATCATGGGAATCCCTGAGAAATAAGTCTTTGAACTGGGTGGGTAATAAAACAGGCTTATCGGGGCCCTTTTTGATGAGATTAAAATGGTGAGAAGAGTAAAATGGGTCGACAGGAGGTCTAAAACCAAGACTGTGTAGTTTTGTCTTTCAAAACGCCTAATTTAGTTGATACTATTCTGTGTAGAACAAGCTCCCTACATGTGTCTATACATCAAATAGCTGTGCTACCGCTTGGCTATTTCTATTTACCATCGATAACATCCAACTGTCCAAGCTTTTCCCCTAGACCACTATCTGTCCACGCTTCTGAATTGTGTCCTGATATTCCAATCTCAATTGTTATGCCATGATAGAGACACTAGATGGTATCAGTTGACTTACCACTAATCCTACTATGTATCTCTTACTTGGTACTGACCAAGCCAAAGAGTACTGTGGGTTTTTGTCACTGTAACAGCATGCCAAGATTTCACTCCTCCTTATACCTAAATAATATGTCTAGTTCTTTGGTTATAGATTCAAGGCTCAAGGGTGTTTCAACTCAAATTAATTATAAGGCCTTATTTTGGAACGTGGCAGGTGTTTGTGCTAAGGTTGACATTCCAGAATGGTTGGATTTTGTAACAAATTTTCAGGTTCCAAGTTTTCAGGAGACATGGACTGCGAGCCATTAATGGTTATCGAACCTTTCACGTATCAGCTGTGGATTCCAGAGCTGGTAGAGCTAAGGGTGGTCTATGTACCTATTTACCCAATACCCATAATAAGGTAGTCACTATACTCTGGGGTGGCGACTTTAACATACATCTGTGCCTCTTGCCATCAAAAAAGATTTGTGTTCTGACCGGCATTCATGACGAGGATCAATCTCACTATATTCACAAAGGCTATGGTGATAAACTGAATTAATTGTGGTTCAAATTTAACTTTGCTTTTGCCAGCGGACTGTGTGCCCCATGTCCCGTTTAATTTTACATTTAACGAGGGGGGGCGGTGACCACATAGTCATTGATTATATTATATCATCTCACAGTCCTTCTACACTGTTATCTAATTTTAACACATACCATTTGCTTGAGCGACCATTTTCCACAGAGTGTAGATCTTAACCGAAACGGTTTGATGAGCCAAGCTGGGAGTGATAAAGAACGTGTAGTAGCAAATAATGTCAAGATAGCAACCTCCAATGGTCCTTCACTATGCTGGTTCCAGGTTAATTCATATAGTCTCCTAGAAAAGCTAGTTACCAATCAGAGAGAGGCGTTTGAGATTTGCCGGATGATGCATCCAACCTGAGTGATATTGTAAATGCTTTTCCTACCATTTCTAAAGGGATCAAGGAATGCTTAACTGATATTAGATGCCTGTCTAGTTGTAGTAGACAAGGTTGGTTTGACTCTAAATGTTCTAAGGCTCCTGAGCGACTGATCACTGCTCTGCACAAATCACCAAGGTGTACACCGGAAGTGCAGACATGTAGACTTGAATATAAACTAGCTCTAAAGAGTAGTAAATGAATTAAGGGGAGATGCCTAGGAGTCTCTTATTGAAGATAGTTCAAATGAAGATAGAACAGCTTTTTAGAATATAATAAATAGTCCATACTTAAGAGATGAGAGGGGTCCAAGATTAGAGGCCACTATCAAGGAAACGACTGGATGGCTTACTTCACCAAGCTATATTCAAATTCCAGCAGGGTGTCAGCCGCATCAGCAACTGTTGATTATGTTGTCACCCCTGAGGACACCGCATGCAGACTTGACAGCCTCTCATTCTCACTAGATGCGGTCAATAGAGCTCTAATGGCTAGTAAGGGAGGAAAACAAACAAGCTCTGACAGAATTCCTGTCGACCTTTTTTAGGCAAACATTTCCTTTTGGGGCCCCATATTGACCTTGGTGCTGCGGGGGTGTTGTAATGTAGGCTTTCTGAACACTTGGTCAGAGTCAGTAATCGTTCCCATCTATGCGAAGGGTGAGCGGTCTAATCCAGCCTGATATCGACCCATCTCACTACTTGATTCTCTTGTGAAATTTGTTGGCCATATTATATTGAATAGATTAGAAGAGTGGGCTGTAAATAATGAGATTTTTTCAGATCTTCAATATGGTTTTTGTCGTGGTTTAGGGAACAGGGATTAAATCCTAACCTTTTAGTATGAAAGTATACCTTTATTAAGAAGGGCCATGTGTTTTTAGATTTAGTTGATTTATTCAATGCATTTGACTGCGCTATGCACGACAAATTGTAGTCTATTATTACAGAGCGCTGTGTGGACCCTCCTATAATACAATTCTTAAGGGAGTCGTACTTGGGGGAGTAGGGCCAGGGTACAGTATGGTCTTAAGGGAGAATGTACTCGCTCATTTGGCATAGTGAGGGGATTTAGACAGGGTTGTGTCCTCAACCCCTTTCTGTTCATCTTATATATCAACAGCTTGGGCAATGTTTTAGCAGAACATTGTAGGCACCTCACCCAAACTGATCATCAAACGATTCCGCCCTCTCTATGCTGACGATGCCGTGCTCGTGGCCCATACTCCCCTAGGCCTACAAAGACTACTCACACATTTTGTCAATGTATGAAGGATTTAGGTCTTTAAGTAAACTTGGACAAAACATTTGTAATGAAGTGCAGGAGGAGCAGGTCAGACTGTCGCAATCTCAGGATAGGAGGCACTAAGATTACTTTTACCTCCTCATTTTCCTACCTGGGTATTTTGTTCGAGAACTAAGATTCTTGGATACAGGCCAATAATTCTAGGAAGCTATACGTCATGAAAGTCATTGCAGCATTGTCAAGTTTAGCAACTAAACTTACTAAGCAGCTTTTCAGTGAAATGTTAATAATCTATAAAGCAAAGTGTTCATAGCAACGCTCAACCCTTCAGCTGGTACAGAATGCCTGCTTTATCAATCTCCTCTGTGTCCCAAAGGGTAGCTCCTTGTTTCTATGTCATTCTGAACTCAGTTATATGAGATACAGCTAGAATTCAGCCAGTGCTTTTATGGCATAAGATTTGGACTTGCGATGATACTCTATTTAACCGTAAGGTTATCAGGAACTGCCTTAAATTGTCGTTATTTGCAGAAAATCCACGGTTGAACTATATTAGTCACCTTTCTATCTTTTTAGGGTCATGCTGAATATTTTGACCGTCCTGATACCCTAGAGCAGGGGTCTTCAAAGTGTGGGGCGCGAACCCCAGGGGGGCCGTGAAGTGATGGAAAGGGGGTCGCGCATTCCCGGTCACACTTCTGCCCAGGCCCATCGGACAACAGGGGATTCAGCCCCCCTCCACCTCCGTAGTGTGTCTCAGCTTCAGCTGCTGTGGGCTCTGCTGGGCTGTGTCTGCAGTCTTATCTCCAGCAGAGCCTGGCACGCCTGAGTTTTTAACAGATCGTTAAAGACCATTTGCATGTTCACATACCTTTTGTAAACTGGTTACTGAGGCTTAGTTTTTTTCTAGTTCCAGTACCCCCTGGGACCCAACTCTGCGTTTTCCTTACATTTGTATTTTACATTTACTGCAGTAGTGTGTTAGAATGCATTTCATGAAAAGAAATATAAAGTAGGGTTGCAAGAAGGAAAATACCAGCCATTTGATGTTTAAAGAGCCTGCAAAGGCCTCCTCTTGACACTAAATGGGATTGTAAATAAAATCATATGCATTTATTCGTAATGTGACTTTTCTGTCTTTGTTCCCTTTAATTATCAGTCATGGATCATTGAGGCTGCTCTAGAACACAATTAAAAGTGCTTTCTATTTATATTTGCTGTTCCAAGTAAGCACAGATGAGTGCTGAAATATACAGCTTTAGGTGACTGCTTATTTTTGTACCGTCTGGGACATCAAAATAACGAGTAGGCAACCCTCACCATAGGACTGGAAGTGTGTTGCAGGATCAGCACATTATTTATTTCCTCCACCCTCGATCCCTGATTAATGTAATAATAGCAATAGTTTAACTTGTATCTTTAAACCCTACGCTGCCGTCAATAATATGCTGAGTTACTTCAAGTGTCTGGGAATACACCCTGCATTCAGAGAACTCACTTCTCATTCTCGCACTTCACTTTCACGCTCACCCTGCACTCACAGTGATCACAATGCACTCACACTGATCACCACGCACTCACATCATTCACCCTCTCACCCTGCACTCACAGTGATCACTCTGCAATCACAACGCACTTGCGTTGTTCACCCTGTACCTCAGCCTGCAGTCACACTACTCATCTGCACTCATGTGACACCTCATTCACCTGCCCCCTCACTGCTCAATTTGCAACTCACTTAAACAAGCCCATAATTAACCATGCATTTATTTGTCCCACTCTGCACTTACATCCGCACCCAAATTCATATGGTCACCTCACTCACCCTGCAGTCACTCCTCTTTCCCTACTCTCACACTGTTGCATCGCTCACCGTGCACTCACATGGGCACTCTTCTCATCCACAGAATGCAGAGGGTTAATGAGCCTGCTACAAAAAACATGTACTATGCAGATCACAGAACTGAGTGTGAGTAAACTATGAGTAGCACTATAAAAAAAATGTTTGTCAGAAAGGTGCTACAGATAGATGAGTTGCTTTGTTGGTATAGTAGTGAGGGAATTTATGGAGAAGGAGGAAACGGGGGATGGGGCACCAAAAAAGACTGTTGCGCCGTGTGTGACCAGTGCTATGGCCAGCCCTGCCTGGGAGTGTAGGCCCCCCGCGAAGGTTGGGTCTAGTGGCTCCCCTGCTTATGCCTATTACTATTATTATTTACATTTGTAGTGCGCTACTGTTACCAAAAGGTGTGCTGGGGCTAATAGCCATCTGCTGCCTGAAGGCAAATGAGAAACACACAGAAGGAGAAGGAGAACCAGCCAAATGGGGTGACCTACAGAGCATAGAGCCAGGTTTTTATATCTTCCTAAAGGATAATAGATTCTTGGTGGAGCGAAGCAAAGGAGGATGCATGTTCCATAACTGTGTGGCCTGCACCAAAACAGCAAGACAGACAATTAATGCCTTCCTGAATTAGGGAACAATAAGCAGAGTGGCACAGGCCAAGAGGAGCATACGGGTCCAACCCGTGTGCTCGGTGAGGAGAGATGAGAGGATGAGAAAGGACAGCAAGGGAGTGAGAGAATTTGATTGAAGAGGTCAGGGATGAGGAGAAATGTGAAGTGCCGAAGGGAAGTGTGGACACGCAAGAAGTGAGTGTGAGGGAAAGTCGAGGGCACAGAGGAGGGCTACTGTCAAACTGTGAGAGAAGATAGCTGAGAGATGATCTGTGACCTAAAAGGTAATTTGATGCGACAGGGGTGAGGAACAGCAGCGATAGGGGAAGAGAGGGAGTACTGGGATGGGTGCTGAGCAGTGATTAATTTGTAATAAACCATGTGCCAGGGCCCTCACCAGTAGGCCACTGCAACTTTAACCACCCACCCATTGCCTTGCCTGTGCAGCCAATGACAATACCTATGCAACTACCAACCATAACACTGTACAAGTGTGACTATTTCAAGCCCCCAAAGCTATAAGAATGGCATGGATGTCAGGAGTTTTTAATGTATATTGAATTAATAAACAGTTGTTCTGCTCATCTCTAAATTACACAGACAAAGCCGCCATGTGGCAGACGGTCATAGTGCCAGTGTGCACAATTAGGTGCCAGTGCGGAGCACCGGAAACCACCTGCTCAAATTAAGCACTGGTGCTGAGGTAACACGGGAGAGGGACTTTGGTTCAAGAAGGTGTGAAAAAACAAAGGAGAGATGTGAACGATGAATGGGGGACTGGAGAGGTGTAAGATACAAACAAACAACAATTTGAATGGAGAGACTTGAGGTGAATGAGAAGTGCAGATGGGCACGGGAGGTGACGGGGCCAGAGAGGCCATGAGATAAATGCGAGAAACTGTTAGAGATGAGGGCAGTGAAAAGACAGGATGGCAAGAGGTGATTAAGGGTGAAGTGAGAAGTTGAATGGGGAGAGTTCAGAAGTTGTAAAAAGGGGTGAAAGAAAATGGCCTGCAAAGTGAGAGAGGGATCCGGGATTGGGAAATGAGAAGAGAGAGGGATGGAAGGGAGGGGTGAGAGTAAAGCGGCATGGGTAAATTGCTTAACTCTGCAAAAGACCGCCAGGGTTTTAAGTGACCCTTGCTGCTCCCTGCCAGGGCCAGGTGAGCTTCTAATGTGGCAGCACATATGCCTGCGGAGTGGAAGGCCCATCACAAAGGTTGACTAGACATCTTTCTGATGTTAATTGCGGTATTTTGGTTATAAACTGGTACTGATGGGGTGAAATCTTTCCACAGTGTTACTGTGTGCAAAAAATATCAAAATAATGAAGCAATTCTATCCCAAAATAACGCGGCAACACATAAAATTATTTAAATTTTCTTCCCACACAATTTAGTCAAGCCTGTCGTGTAATATGGTCCTCACCTGCCTTGTTATTCCAGAAGCCCGGACTACAGGTTTAGAAATGTTTGTCAGGAGGGGGTCCTTACGACTGAAAATGTTGACAGGGGGGTCTCGGCACCCAAAAGTTTGAAGACCTCTGCTCTAGAGTGTATCAGTAGCAAAGAGTTAAAGAAGGCCTGTACCTGTTTGTTTGAGGATGTTACCAAACCCAGTGTTGTTAAGAATCAGATGATGCTGGTTACCCACGATATTCAACCATACCTCAAATTTGTACACAATCCTCGCCATAGGTTCATTTCAACTAGCTTCAGATTAGATATATTTCATTGTCTGACACCTTTTCCATCAATAAACGATTGATCTGAAGTTTTAATTAAATGATCCTGTGACAATCTTTCCAATCAAACTATCCTACATATCTTGTTCTATTGTACATTTCATAGGAACATGAGGAAGCGTTTAATACTGCCTTTTTTATGACAATATGTTTTACACAATATCATCCTGTCTATCTGTTCCTGCAGTCCCTACCGACCTTGCCCATCTTCTGCATTGTGTCAAGTTATCTTTGGTCTGAGATTCGCTTCAGGAAATCTTTGAATGTTTTGAATGATAAATGATGCTTTGTTAGGATAAATTTACATATATTGGGTTATTGCACTGGATGATCACATTGTCCTTGTTTTCTAATTTCTATTGGTCTTTTAATGTTTTAACCTCTTATGGACAGATTTTTAACTGTAAAATGATGTAATGCTTTTATGAGTTTAACTCGAAAATCAAGTAAAGTGCTTTAAACTTTATTTGCCTGCAGCAGTGTAAAACCTGCAATACAACCTAATAATATATCCCTTTTGAACAGATAATAACCTCCCTTTTAAATATTAGTAAGGAACCCTTTTGTAAGTCTTGTAGCCCACAAGGTAGGGTGCTTGAGATTTAAAAGTGAGTCTTGTAGAAAATTATTATTGTCATGTGCTTTCAGTGGCAAGGCCCAAAAAGCTGTTTCCCCAGTGGCATGCCTAGCTGTCCTATGTGGAAACCCAGAGTGCAGATTAAAATACTAATTCTGATACCTCCAGTTAGGGACCAGCTAGGAAAATGATTCAATTACTCTTTTGATATTCATTAAAAGTCCAACTCACTGAGGGATCCGCATTTTTAGCAAATATTAAGGAAATTTAACTTTTAGAAAATCACATTTTGCCTGTCTGAAGCGCCTGGAGGCTAATTTGTATTAGCTCTCCAGCAATATCCCAGGCAGTGATCAGTCCGATGAGGTGAGAAAACTGGTCCTAGAGCAGAAGTAATGGCTTGGGTGTGGGAGATGTTTTTCTCTTCACCTGGCAGGAAAACCAGAAGGGTGAGCCCAAGAACTTTATTTACTTGACAGGGCCTCTCCTTTCACATGCAAATGCTACTTGACACCTAGAAAGGTCCTAGCTTTTGTCCTCCCAACCCGACTGGCATCAAACCCAATAGGTGGGGAAAGGTTCCCCCAGGAGTGATTTGGAGTGACCACAGAAGAAGGGACTGCTCATTACTAGGGGTGGGCGGAATTTGCAAAATTCACTTTCGCATACTATCGCGAAAATGTTAAAAATCTCCGCAAACAAGCGGAAATATCGCGAAGACGCGGAAGCTTTTTTCCCGCCCGTTCGCGGAATTTTCTGCGTGATCACAGCTCGCCAACTTACCCATGCGGTTGCTCACGGGCGCGGCCATCTTGTTTTCACTCGTCCCGCCCGCTCGCATTCGATATGACGTGCCCGCTCGCGGTGGAGAATGACGTGTTCGAGATCTCAATCATCTCATACTCTCGCGGTGCATGATCGCGAGAAGAAAGACGTGATCGCGCGACGAATGACGTGATCGCGAGACAAATTATGTTAATGCGGGACAGCGCAAATGGCTACCAACAACCCAACATCTCGTGGAGATGGCGACCGGATCGGGAAAACTTGTCGGCGAACGGGGGGGATTCAGGTAAGGCGCTCGCGAGAATGTATTTTTTTACAGCGCGAGCAAGAAAAAAATTTCTTAGGTAAGGCGGAAATTTTGACATTTTTGCGCTCTCCGCGGAACGCGAACATTTCAAATTATCGCAATTTCCGCGAGCGGAACAGAATTTTCGCCCAGGCATACTCATTACTCTGGTCACACCTCTGGGTGGGCAATTACGCTCTGTTAAGGGCAGAAAGATTTCCCATCTTGGATTTTGCAGGTGAGAGGCACTGTGGGATTGTTTGCAGTGGGGCAAAAAGGAATTGCTGCAAAAGTGGGTTGGGTTACCTTTGGAATCTTTTACTCCACTATTGTTTATAAGAATGTACTCAGTTTTTCCAATTTGGTTTGGGATTTTTACTATTTTGCATTTTTACTTAATCACGTTTTTCGTATTGGCTAAACACTTTACAACTTGCCCTTAGTTAAGCCTGCCCGTTCTGTACCATAGCTACCAGGGGGCTTAACTCCGGTGAATTTGGTGACTTTAATGTATAAGTGCTGTAATTCAATTTTGAGGTGGGCAATCACCTACTCCAAATAATAATACAATTTCTTTCATAAAGTATGACCAGAAAGGTTAGCATGCTATCACTCGATGAGTGTGCTGAGACAAAGCCCACCTGAGATGAATGCATCAATCATAGGGGACATTTTTTAAAGTAAAAACTTGACATTGAAACTTAAGAGAGACAAATATAGGCTCAATATGCATGTCACACCATATCCCCAAAACACTGAAAAGTACCTTTTTGCACCTTAACCCAACACACCAGTCTGAATATGGCCTCTTCTAGCCAACATGAACCCTGTTGGATTTTCTAATTCTCCTTTCCAAATAGTATATATATATCCCTTGCTCTCTGTCCCTTTCCCTCTGCCACAATCATGTCACTTTACTTGTGCAGCTTCCACTACAAAGTGGCAGATCCCTAATGGCCAGTATCTATTGTTTTTGAACTCTCTTGTGTAGCTCCTTTCAGATGCATCTCACAATACCAGACAGTTCAACTTGAAGACTCATTAACAGATGTATTATTCTTAGATCACCCTAAGCTAGCTCCAATATCTATCATTAGTTTAGTTATTGAGTTCCCCTTATCACCAAATGATACTTTTTAAAGGTGCACATGGTATAGTGGGAGGCTTGATGTTAGTAGCCTCAGCAAGGCTTATTCCATAGTTCATAAATAAGTAGCAATTTCCTTAAGTGTTTACAAAAGAAATCACACCATAACTTATGTCATTTATTAGCTCATCAACTAGGACATATGGAACAACTAGAGGGGGAACACTGGCTGCATCAGACATTCAGAGAGGAGGAAGAGAAACACACACCCTGAAATAGACAAAGGTCTACTCAGGAAAGAGATACTACAAGATCCTCAATAAATGTGTGCAACATGAGGCGTGGAAGGCAGGATTTGCACACAAAAGACACCTGCCACAAGGTCTTTCACAAATGTGACAGTTATTTCCTATTTGTGTCTTAAAGTGATTTCCCTAGAACTTGCACATCCCTAGAAATCTACAGACCATACTACACATCAAATGAATTAAGGGGAAAGAACACTCACGTTCTGCGCCAAACCAAAGGGTCCAACTATATCCCCAGTCCCTCAGTGATCATATTAAATAGCTGTGCAATATTTACCTTGATAGACATTCTGGTGGTTCACAGCTGCTAGTTAGGTCTAATGGAACCACGTGTTCCACAGGGGCTTTGGACCTTTGCCTACAAACTATCAGTGAAAACTATAAGGGAACTGCAACTGCTTAAATTAAAAAGCCAAGTGAAACCAACAGATAAAGTTAGACACTTCATATAAGCAACTGGTGGCTTTACAGATCACTTTCTCAAAACAATCGTAATTGTGTGGAATGTTTGATGAGTAAGTAAAGTTTCTAGGCTGTTTGAAAGCTTGTGAGCAGAACAGTCCCATATCTACTACGATATGGTACATTTTTGCTCTCTTCCTGTGCAAGAGCACTTGTGGCTACCATGCGCCAACTCAGACATCTTTGTGCCATATTACAAGAGTGCCTGCATTGTGGAAAGCATAGGTTTTGTGCTGCAAGGAGACTGTTTTATTAAGAAAAGTAGGGTTTAAAGTGTTTCGCGGTTTGTATGTGTGTTGTACAAGGTAGCACGCAGGCAAAGTGGGAAAAATGAGAAGAAATGAAAACATTTCTCCTTGTTACGCATGCCTCGAGGATGCACAGGAATTTAATTGAAATCACTGTCTACAATTCTTTGCAGAGAGGTATTTGCATCAAGACCCATAAGCGGTTGCATGGGAACGTCCATGCACCACCCATGGAATGACCCTTTGATGCAAAGTAAAGCATGGCAGAGCATTGTTCAGCTTTGCGTTACTTTGTGTAACTATCCAACATAAATTAATACTTACATACAATTGGAAATCCTACCATAGTGCTTTGCGTCAGTTTTGCATTAAAAAAGTGATTCAACGCATATGCAAACTGCTTTGGAATCGGAGCCTTAATATTTAAAACAACCATCTTCAATTTGAGCAGCAATGTCCTGCAGCTACCAAAGCAAAGAGGACATTGCAGAAGAGGCACATAGGATTATGCTCAATTTATCTTTTTATTATAAATTATTTAATTTAATTTAAAAAAAAAAAAACAAGCATTCATGAAATGGACAATAGTAATCCTACTGACTGAAAACTCTGGCCTGTGAGTTGAAGATGAGAGAATGAATTAAAATGATGCGCCCAAAGGCAAGTCTCAAGACAATCTCCCTACGCGAGGGACCTGTAAACCTGAACCCTGGTAATTGTATTTTTTTCTGCTCTTTTAGTCTGTGACTCATCCCTACTTTTTGGAACCATGACTCATTCCTGCAAACAAGCATTAATAGAATGTGAATCCACTGTGCAAGTCATTTTTAATTAATAAACACGAGATAAAAAGACCTTCCAGCTGACATTTTCAAGTGTCGCACAAGCAGCTAAACAGAATACAAATTGCATGCGGTGGCAACACATTTTTGTGCTCTTCCGGCAGCCATCTTGGACTCTGGTGGAATAGTAAAACCATAGGGTTAGGAACCCATGGCGTCTTCAAGGGAACACGGGCGGAAGGAAGGAGAAACGAACAGCAACTGAGGGCTCATGGCAGAAACTAGATGTCTTCCACTGCCTGAATACTAAAGCATTTCTTTTGTTGAAAGCAAATGCAAAAAAAAAAAGCTTTCAGGGAGACTTTGTAATGATACCACCCACACTACACAAAGGGGAAAGTAGGTTGATAGCAACACTTCCACTTATATTTTCAACTAGCTTTGTCCCTCTGCCATCGAGAGTGAACGCGAGACATGGCTTCGTTTTCACCTCAAGTGTATTGACGTATGCTCTTTCTTTGTTGCTGTTTTAATTAGCCAGACTGTGCTGTTGCCGACCGAGCAGCTCTTGTTATTGTTATGCAATGGTTCCGACCTCCTTTTCCCGCCTATCTCTGATTAACAATAAGTTCGCCATTATAGCGCATTCAGTGGCGCTTAAGGCGTTTCAGCAGAACTGGGTGCATATGCTGATCGCATCAAGTTTGTCATTTTACTGTTATGTCACGCTCTCCGAGGTTCAGATGGTAGGGTGCCTTTTCTAAATATTAAATTGGTGCCACCGTTTCGGATATGAAGGGAAGTACATTTCGTTTTTTTCTTCTTATTAAACTGCAACTTTCTTAATTAAAGCTCCATTTCGTTCTTTTTTCTTCTTATTAAAATGCAACTTTCTTAATTAAAGCTTTGCTGAATGATGTGTTGTGGCCTTGATCTAATCCAGAAAGCAATCTAAGTAGACTGGCCTGGTTTTGCCAACAAATGTGCCTGAATAGGCGAACCGGGAGAGTAAAATCTGTGGTACTTCTAAGTGATATGTCTGAATTTTGGAAATAAAGGTAACTTTTCTCTTTTCTTTAGACTAATGTAAGCTATGGTGACCCAAATCCAGTTCATTCCAATGGATCTAGGAAGAAGCGGATGAAGATTTGCTTGCAACAATGAAGCTACTGCAGCCTCACTCTCCATCCAGAGATGGGCAGCCGCGGCCCGCACTGGTAAGAGCGGTGGGGCCAGGTGAGGGGGGATTTGGATGGACGATGACCAGGGAAAATGTATTAATGTGCCCTGGTCATCATCTGTCGGAATCCCCCCTCACGAGGCCCCACCGCTCATACCTGTACGGACCGCGGCTGGAGATGGGTAGACGCGCCCAGCTTGCCTGAGTAAAGAGGGACCTCCCAACCTCCTCTAGATCACCTACTAGTGAGGTTTAGTGGCATGATAAGAGTATATACGGGCTGTTCATCCATGGCTCCCTCCTTCACATGAAAGTCTCCTTCCACTATCTAATATACATTAACAGGGTGCACTCTCTCAGACACGCTGTACAAGCATGGTTTTCTAGGAACAGACTACCTGTTGGGCCTCTCAGGGCCCCAGGGGTACCAGGGGTAGTCACTATGCCAGTTGTGCACATGGTCTAAATATGTATTCAAGAAATAGATATATCTACATACTGGACAAGCATGTGACCCTGCATACCCACTGCAAGAAAGGCTTTTAGACTAGCAATTCATCTCCACTGTCCTCTTCCAGTAACTTGTACCTGAATACTGTATTAAAACATCATGGGCAACGTGTATCATCAGTACAAGTAGTGATTACCTAATTGCGATTTTCTCTGAATGGCAATTAGGTAACCGCTAATCCTAATGTATGAAACTCTTTTCAGTTTCATTAGCAATTCTTAATGGGTCGCAAATAGGCCTAGCTCATGCATATTAATGCGATAGGTCGTAATTTGCGAGCCATTAGGAATCTACGTCATGACAGGGATGGTGGCCTGCTGAGGTAAGCAGACCACCATGTCCGTAAAGGAAAACGGGATGCATTTAAAAAGAAAAAGTGAAACTTTGCAGTTTCATTTTTTGAAGAGGCCGAGGTCCGTGTTAACACTGCCTGCTCTTAAAAAAATGTTTTCCAGTCTCATAGGGCATGGGGTCATTTACTTCAAGGAGTCGGTAAAATATGAATGTTTTGCAAATGCTTTTTTGCAGGAAGCTAACATCTTACACCCTTGTCAATCGGGTTTTAGGCCTGGACACTGAACAGAGTCAGCACTGCTACATACCACAGAAACGTTAAAATTTGCCCTAAATCAAGGGAAAATGCAGTGCTGATTCTGTTGGATCTAGCGAGTGCGTTTGACACTATATTGCACAACATCTTGGGAGACCGATTAGCTGCAAGTGGCATCTCACACAAGGCATCGGCCCGTTTAAAATCATTTCTTGAAAACCTGTCCCACAGGGCTCGGCCCTGAGCCCAACACTCTTCAATATATATATGGCACCTCTGCTCAACCTGATTGTATCTTTTGACTTTGAGTCTATCTCATATGCTGATGACGCTCAGCTAATCCTAACATTAGAACAATGATTTCACCGTGGCACAGGAAAATGTTCCGCGCTGCCTCATCGCCGTCATCGACTGGATGAAATCAAACCATCTCAAATGCATAGCCAAAAAACAGAGATCATGCTGCTTGGGAAGTCTAACATCTTCACACCCAAACAGTGGTGGCCGACTGACACTGTCCTTCCACCAGCAAGCTCTCTCGGTAACCGGAACTTGTTTCCACATGATAAAAACCTTTAAAAAGGTTTTTGATCTGCTTGCAGTCAAAGCTAGAAAGACAGTTGCAGTTGCCTTATTCCTGTCTCGCCTAGACTACTGTAACAGCCTATATGCAGGAGCCAAGAAGGCAGCCCTGAAAAAACTACAGAGAGTCCAAAATGCAGCAGTCCGTCTGGTATTAAAATTGCTATGAGGGCCCTTCCCATCAGCGGCACTCAAAACCCTCCACTGGCTGCTGGTACATAAAAGGATTCTTTTTAAGATCTTAGTAATCAACTTTAAAACTTTTAGGTCAACAGGACCTAAATACATCAGGACTAGAATCAAACCATATGTTACTTAATGGCTACTGAGATCATTCTCTGAAATTTTTCTAGCAACTCCCTGCTTTCATTTGACATCGAGAGGGGGCAAGTCGATGGCAGTCCTGGGACCAAAAGCTTGGAATAGTTTACCTACTCATCTCAGACTCTTGCAGTCAGAAACCATGTTCAAGAAACTTTTGAAAACCTGTATTTTTGCTGCCCCAGATAATATAGTGTTTTCACTTATCTGATCAGTTTTCGACCACTCTTATGGCTTTCCTACCTCTACCTCTCTGCATCAGCACCAAGATGCTCCTCAGGAGGGAAAGTTGCGCTTTATAAATGACACTCATTCAACCTTAATTTGGTCACAAAACATTCATATATCCCATTCGGATTCAGAATTTCGAAGGGACGCCCTAAACGCGCCCCTACCAAATGGTTAATCGCAAACACAAATTGCAATTCGTTAACATGTTACCGAATCACAATTTATGATTCATACATATGTAAAATCATTTTTGCGGTTGGAAACGAACCGATCGGCCGTTTCTGACCACAAAAATGCTTAATGTATATGGCCCTAAGTTCCCTTTTCTACCTCTTTCATGGCCACTTTTTGTATATTTAATATGCATGTGCTGAACATCATTCTATGTTAGAATTATAGGCCTAAACTGTTTTTCCCCTTGTGTATTTCTCTCACTTATAGCTCATCTATAACTTATAATATTCTTCTACATTGTATGCAACTGTATCCTTTCACCACTATTTACATTATACCTTCACAATAGTTGTCTAAGCTCGTCCTTGCTAAGAAGTAGCCCCGTAGGCATTTTCCTTTTTCTTTTAATACCTACTGATTTAATATTTATCTTTTTAGCATCCTGATTTTAAATGGTTTTATTGTATCGATTTTTATCAATTGTCATAATAAAGGGTTTTACATCTCTCTTAGGTCCATTAAATTTGCACCACTTTAGCCCCACTCTCAGCAAAAAGCGATTTGTTTCCATTATTTTTCCACAGCTTCTACCCCGTCTCCATTTGCCTAAGGAATGTGCACTAAATATGCAACCAACTTCCTGCATTGCCAAACATTTGTTGCTCATCTGCCCCCTCTACTCTTGACAGGTATTACTGAAAGAGGAAGAGATCCAAACCTCACAGACACAACACTTGTCCTTCACAAAGATTTTGTTATTTTTTAACACATAATTTACAATAACCAGACAGGCAGAAGAGAAGGTCTCTTTCTTAACAAGTCTAATGCAACTGCTACTAATTAACATGAGACATATGCAAATATATTTACATAATTATCTCTGCAAATAACAGCTTTTTTAGAGAGTCTATATTTCTACTGAGGAATATTAATTATTATTTATTAGTCATTTGTGACACACTCATGCAGTAAAAAAATTCATTTCACAACGTATGGAGCTACAGAAGGAGGAAAGCAGGAAGTGGAATAGGTCCAATATATCATAGCATCTCCAGAGAAGCGGAGATCAATACGTGCCATCACATCAGTCAAAAATATAGGCAATTACTTAAGCAGCCAATTATTTAGTTTTTTTTCTGAAGCTTGTCTCAAATGCATGGCCCTATAGAGTTGCAGAGACCTGGGGATGTTGTCCAAAAGTCTGCCTTGCTTTGTTGAATATTTGAACTGCCATGTACCCAGAACATGAAAATAAAAGGGTAAAGGATGTAAACTAAGAGACAATGGGGCATATCATCAAGGAGGCGATATAAAATTATCGCTGCTTTTGCGTCCGTTTTTGGACGAAAAGCGGCGATAATTTTATCGCCTTATCAGCAAGGTCACGCTATCGCGTGAATCCTTGCATTAGCTTCCTTTCCCGTAACGCCCACCTTTGCATCTCCAATGAGATGCAAAGTGGGCGATCCGTCCCAAAATAACTGGGGAAATGTCGCTAACCGACATTTCTCCAATTATCAATGGGCACACTAACAGGCATAGCGATATGAAAATTAGCGCTAACCTTGGTTATCGCTACTTTCCTTACGCCTGCTTTTAGTTTGACATAGCCATTATATCCAATGTAAGGTGGATATCATGGCTAAGTCTGCCCTGTCCTATCAACAAGCTATCGCCAAGCTTTGTGAGACTATCGCTGGATTTCCAGCGATAATCTCACATTTGACAGTTAGCGCTTGGAATTTTACCGCTTTAGAGATAAGTGTTGCTGATAGCATGCTATCTCAGCAATAAAATTCCACATTACCCGGTGATAATTATCCTAGCGCTAAGTGCGCTTAGTGATAATTATCGCCGGTCCTTGATGATATGCCCCATTATTTTTCATAATTTGAGTGTACAACATGATTTGGGATTAATATTATAGTTTACTATCCTGAACTCATTGGGCACATATTGGTAGCAGATACCCACTCAATCAATCAATAGTCAATGTTTTATTATGATTTGGAACTCAAAGAGGTCCACATAAAAAATACACAAATATCTTCAAAAGACAATTCACGCAATTGACAAAGTACAGAACAAAATACATAACAGAGTCATTCAACGTACAGACATACTACACTGATGTAAAAAGTCCTTGGACTAATAAAGTGCAAATACGCAATAGAATTAGTCAGAAACACAGTACATATCCAAGCATAAGAAATGTAGTAGGAACGCTGGTGCAGTACTTAAGTATAAGTCGGTGCAATCAGCTTTGCACAGCTATGTAAACACGGTAAATCTAATTAAACTGTGTAAATCGTATTACCCTAAAAGACCATCCACTCAATACTTAGCACCCTACGTATGTAGGTCTTGTTGATATTTAAGGTGCTTTTATTGACGTGTTCTTATCATTTCCCTTCAGGTGCCCCAATGTTTGTATATGGAATAATGGGAGGAATAATGGACGCCACTCTTAAAAATAGGAGAGGAAGAGTATGGCATAGCAAAAGGGTATTATCCCTAAGTATCCATGGACTGCCATGTTGATAATAGGCATTCAGCTGTTATTTTAGGGGATGGCCCAATCCTCACATCCTGACCGGATGACAGATCAAATGAATACCTGATGCGATGGCTACATGTGTATAGCACACACTACCAGAAGAGGTCTATTACATTGACAGCATGAATTTGTTTTCGGAGCATGTTATCTAGATCGGATTCAACAAACTCAAAACGCTTGAACGAATTTCAAAAATTGAAACAGATTAGCATCCCTAATTTCAAATGTGGATAGGGAAGTTTAAGGCATCGTTTTAAAAAATACACTGCTAAAAAGGAAACTTGGTCACAAATCAAGTGTTGGGTGGTCACAAATTGCCACTTATCGTGAATAAATAAATGATAGATGTGAACTGTGGGGATAGCTACCTCATATTAAACTGCATAAAATAATGTGCACCCATTTATGACAACAACACATTGCATGTTCAGTCTAATGGGGATTTTTCAGCACCAGCGGTTTTTAGGTCTCGCCTACAGACAGCTTTTGACCTATTCTCCCTCATACAATAAAATATACGCTTATACGTAGTGGTGATACATGTGCACTTATACATAATTTCGCGAAGGCCTCCAGTGTATCAAGATACTTATGATTGCATGCTTTAATGACATCTGCATATGTATGCATCATTGCATCTTTTTTTCGTCTAAAGCCGTTCGCTAGTATTAGCACAAAATGGATAGTCTGAAAAGTAGGCGGTAATTGATCCTGACAAACAGTATTGTATTATGTATTTCCTAATAATATTGTGAAAAAAACATTGTGCCTCAGAATTGTGAGTGCAGTTGATGAAAATATGATTTAGGTACTCTTACAGGCAATTGCTTTGCCAACAGGTATGACTGATGGTAGCAAAACACATGAGATGGTATTGAGTACAGTACATCATAAATATTGTCTTTTATTGTTAGGTTCTGTAATTTGGATTTACAAGAGGATTCAACAATATGGCTCTCACCTATGTCTACATTTCAGAAGTTCAACACCGTACTCCTAACTTGAGAGGCAGAATTCTGAATTTTAGCTCTATATCTACTGTTTATTTCACACTACTGAGACATCACTTCAGATTAATGGCTCCCTATTACACACTCATTACCCCATACTCCTGAATCCACAATCTTGACTTCACATAAAACAAGCATGTGTTCGCACACCACATGGGAGTACAGCAATCTTTTAAAAGAACAGCTGTTTTCAGGTAATTATTTTTGGTTATTTTATATACCACAGATTTGGTGATTTTCTTTACAGCCATCTCCACTTTAAGTGTGATAGTTAGATATTAAAAATATATACTCTGCAAAGAATGATCCTGATAACAGTGGGGGGAGTGTTCATAATCACAATTGATCTCATGGATGCATATTTCCACATTCAGGTGGAAAAAGCTCATCAAACGCATCTGAGAATCTATGTCTTGGGAAAACCCTTTCAGTTCTCCTTTCCGACTTTTGCCATCAAATCTTCCCCGAGAGAATTCATAAAGATGATGGCACCATGGTTGCTTGGTGACTTCAAGGATGGAAGTTCTTTTCCTATTTGGATGACTGGCTCCTTATGTTCCATTGAGAGAAAAAGCATTAGAAGATAGGAGGATAATGAAGGATTGTCTTCGGCAACATGAGTTGCTGATCATTTACTCAAAATGCTGACAAGCACACTTCATAACAGACAATGGAATGGTGTTTCTACTAGTAAAGAGAGCTGCCAAATTGTGAACTACACACTACAGACTTCTTCCTCGGAACATGAACGTCCATACCTGTGGTTGAAAACTGAGGGTCACATGACACCATGTGTATTTCTGTTAACTTGGGCGACATTGCACCTTGGGCCTTTTCTAATCCATCTGCTGCAATACCGGAAGAAACCAACATTGATGAGTTTAGAAAAGGAGATTCCATTATCATTGCAAATCAGTGAATCTGTGATGTGGTCGCTCGATACTCACACATTTCAGACAGCCTTGCCAAGGATTGTGACAATTGATGCTAGTTTAGAATGAGGCACAAACATTATTGGACATGACAATCTAGAGGTCATGGAATATTAAGGAGAGGGTCAGATCTTCAATCCGTGGAGAACCGCTGACGATACATTGCATTGCTACACCTCCAATCTTTCATGTGTCAGCAACATGTTCTTGCACAAACAGACAATTCAGTGGTAATTTCTTATATCAAGAGACAAGGAGGGATAAAATCGTATGCTTTCAATCAGATAGCTTTGAAGATTGGGGCATGAGCAGAGAATCAACTTCTTATCTAGGGTAGTTCACATCAGTGCAAAGGACAATTTTATAGCAGACAAACTGAAAAGAGTCTTCCTATAATCTCAACACTTGTCCTTAACACCATGGGTGTTCTCTCTAATCCCCTTTTGGACCTATTTGCTTAATCAGACTTCAGAGGCTATTATCTTAATTTCTAGCACTCTCTATACCATACATTCCTCATCTTCTGCTAGCTTTTCCTCTATTTCCACGTATCCCTTAGCTACTTTTAAGGATACAAGACTGATAACAGCTCTTTGCTCCTGCCGTTGCAGAACCTAGTTTGCACTGGTGAAAGCTACTCAAGCTACTATGTCATACAAAATCCTTAGGCACACACTATGTATAGGTTATATATTTAGAGTTTTTTCGCATTTTTAAGTTCATCAAAAGTATGTTCTTGAGTAATTCCAATTTCCACATGAAAGTTATAGTGATCCAAATCTTGGACTCCAGAGATCATTTATTGTAGATCATTTTCAGTGTTCAAAACATCAAATTCTTTCCAGAAGCCAACACGTGTTTCGTCGGATTTAATGACTTAATCAGGGCTACAATGGTTAAAAAAACATTACAGGGTTGACATTCCCAATGTAAAGTATGCCATACATACTAGGCAACTTCATTGTCACCACCAACTGTCGCCAGCCTGTTCATATTACATGCGTCCTCGGTAGAGAGACATGCAATGGTATAGGTGAGCATGCGTGAAACCAAAATAGTGTTTCAAAATTTAGGACATCACTCCTATTTGTCTACGTGAACAGTAACATGTTTCCAGTTAGTTACAACAATATGGACAGAAGCAGAGGGAACAATTAAAGTATATAGCAGCATAAATGTACATTTTCCTATAGTGGTTCACTGCATCATTTAGACAGTGATTGAAAACTATATAGTGATTCATTGCATCATTTGGACAGTGATTGAAAGCGATATCTATAGTCAGTACAACATATACATAGAGATAAGCAAAAGTAGAGGTAAAAGTGAATTGCACCTCACGAGGTCACGGTAAATCAAGGTAACATCCAAAATGGAAATATACTGTAGTACCTTACCACCCCATGCAGGAGTAGGTGTGGGTTGGCAAGTTGCCCCATACCTGTTTGTCTCTCTGTGAACAAATAAAAAGCACAGCCATGCTATATAGGGGAGTCCTTTAGACCACCTGAATATTCAGAGAAAAGCTATGTCAATATATAGTAAATTGGATCCCAAATATGGTCTCATTGAAACAGTGTAGTCACTCACCTTGATTCCTTCCTCAGAGCTGTGTATCAATATCACCACACACTCCTCTTCTTCTTCACACTTTTCCTCTATTCCCACTTATCCCTTACCTACTTTTAAGGATACAAGAGTGATAACAGCTCTTTGATCCTGACCTTGCAGAACCAGGTTTGCACTGGTGAAAACCACAACTCAAGCTACTACTTGGAGAATACTTCTATTACCTTTTCTGCTTTGTGTACCGGGATGTCTTCCACTATCATAACTTTCTCGGTCTGGAAAATGAGAGAATTGGGCTTCTCAAAGTAGAAAGATTCCAGGACCCTTGGCTGTTGCTCTGAAGGAGTTGAGATTTCCTCATACTTTAAAGTCCTATCATAAGCAATGAGAAACATTTCAGCTATAGTGGTCTTTGAGATCTTTGTTTCAAGTCCAATGGGATACCAACATGACTAACCTCCTAGAGGACCTATTGAATCTCGGACTCACACAGGGAGCGGAAAGTCACACACATGCCACCAGACACCAACTGGACCTCATCTTGACCAGCTTCAATAACATCACAATAGAGAAGCCCACACCAATCACCTGGTCTGACCATGCCCTCATCGACTTCAGCATACCCCTCCCACACAACTTCAGAAATACCACTGGCAAATCTTTACAGCAGGACTGAACAAATTCTTGAAAGAAACCTAATCTTTAGAGCTCTTAAACCACCAATCACAACACCTTCGCCTTCATGAGAATTACAACCAACACCCAGAGGATCGCCCTGACCCCCCTGGCCCACTATCACCACTCATTATATGAATTGTAACTATAATGAAAAACTAATAGAATGGTAACTGCGCCGTTTTCTTAAATAACAAGAAAAACGGTGACATATTTGCTGTGCAATTTTATAATAATCATACCTGATTTCACTCCTTCTATTTACTAGAGTTAATGTTTGCTTGCAAGAAAAGCCTATTTTGAGTTTCTAAGATGGTTCATGCTTGCATACCTGATTTAACAGTAGGTCTTTTGTTCTATATAATAGCAGAGCCTGCTATTCTTATTGTGCAAATGAAGGCTGACCTCCTCCTTTGTAGCCTTCAGATAAAGTGAGCGATGCAATTCTGCATTGCCTGCCTTGTTGTCTTCTGGCATGAAAGTTCCTAACTAAAAACTTCCCTCCCTGTGCTCAACTTTTATAGCATTACTTTCAGAATAAAGAATTAGAATGACAGCGACATGGTGCCTTTTATGTATTTTCATTTCTCAATACTATGTTCCTTTGAATAATATTAATAAAAAAGACACATACGGCCTGATTACGGGTTCAGCAGTCCGTGAAACGCCGTACCCACGGTTGCGGTCCGACCTCCATGACCTTGGTTGTCCAACTGCCGTATTATGAGATTGTTGAATTGCTGTTGGAAAGACTGCCGACAAACCGCCGACACCGCCAGCCATCTGCAGACTGCTGAGGCTGTGGTCGGGAAAAAGCAGCTGCCATAGGGCGGTGCAGAGAAGTTTCACCACTGTCCGTATCAATGGTTGGCTTTCTGACAAGCCGACCGTGGTGGTTGGACTGCAGGCTTCGTGTCGGCGTAATTGAAGGATTTGTGGTGCAAACTCCCACTTTCCTGTTCTTCCCATCAGATTTTGAAGTGGATTCCTTTCTTCAGGTAACCCCTTACCAGCAGCACCTTCACCTTGAAGAATAAGACCCTGTTTGTGGTCAAATCCCGATAAGTCTGTTTTGTACCATATACACATTGACTAGACTGGTCACATATGGGCCAGACTCCGGCAGTTGGTGGATGGTATTTTTTCACATGTATCATACATATTTGTGCATTCGACACATGTGCAATCGAAACATACACACAGGCATCGAAAAATATGGAAACCATTGACCGCTGCCAGAAAGACCGCCACTCGCCCCGTGGTCAACTCGTCCAACCGCCGGCTCTGCGGTCTTACAGAGACACCCAAACTCATAATCAGGCCAATTGTTATCAATCTTCTAAAAACGTAGTACATTTCCCAGTAACAATGAATTAATAATACACAAGCAAACTTAATTTTCACGTTGCAAATATAAATAACATAACCTAAATGTGCACTCTAAATAGTCACACATATTGCCTTTTGGTTAATTAGCACATGTAACTAAAGAAGGGGAATACCTAGAAGAGAAGACGTAACAATCATGACAAGCCACCCCCCTGAAAAAAAAACAAAGATAAAATATTTTGGCTGCCCACCTTCCAAATCTCCCATCTCCAATAATGGCCCTCTAGCCTGATAACAAATTTTAAAAACAGTTTCAGGAAAATGACCGAACCCTAAGCTGTATGTTTTTTCATTTCATCCTTAATTGACCAGAAATAACTAGAAGAAAAGGCCAACTCCCCACTTCAACCATATCTGTCACCCAGGGTCCGAACCCATAAAAATCTAGGAATTTATGGCACCCATCCTACCAGAGGCCATCTACCTCTGCATAATATCATGACATCCATAAACACTTGCAAGAAAATTCATACAAAGAAATTGGAGGGCATAATAGGAGGTCAATATTTTTCTATCAACCCATAATTGTAGTAAACAATAAAACAGGAGAGGAAAATGTTTGTCCTGCTGATTGGAAGCCTTTGCCTATGTGGATGCTACTCTACCAACAATCCTTTTCTCAAAATTGCTCAACTCTCCAAACATATTAGACCTCCTATTTGACCTCCACCATTCCCCACACACCCATTTCCCATTTTCCATTTTCCTTTTTCACACCTATGGGAATACACTTTTCAAAAACTGGGCTTCAAATCTAACAAAAAAACATGGAGTATGGGAATGAAAAATGCCTGCACCCAGACTCTAGTTGTATCTCCCTATGAAACAAATCAACAAAACTAGACTTCTTTTCGTAGAGGAGGCTTCCTCAGATGGGTAGAAGAGCTCACAGTAGACAAGGAAAACCAAAGTGGGCCTTTGAGACAGAAAGTGTATTTGATGAATGATAGCATAAACTGGGCTGGCCTTGGAAAGAATTTGGAAAGACGGAGGGGGTACAGAATGGAATCAGACTTCTGACGACTTGTTTTTTTTTGCAGTCTAATGTCACTGCGGAATAACTATTACAGTAAAGTGCACTATAAAAACAAGAACTGAGCTACAACACTGAAACGTTTAGGAGACCGAAGTGTTAACACATTACTTTGATTTAGTTATGTGTTTGTCACCGATTACAGACTTATTTTAGCCGACCGTATGAAAAAGGCAACAGATATTTGTCTACTGCACTTGAAGAAATTTCTACCCATCTGAGAGGACTGAGTCCTGTCTTGAATGTCTGGAACTATAAAGCTGTTCCAAGGGCTAAGGGACCTGGCATTTTTCTGACCAAAAGAAGACAAGGGGCCTGGCATGCCCAGTCTAACCTGTTCACACAATCGACAAAAAATTCTATGTAGACTGTTTTTGTAAAAAAAATTGATTGTGTCCATTGATTAGGAGTGCCATTTGTAACAACATATTGTCACAATCAGTCACATGTATATATTTTGTATATGACACATGCACACTACTTAGTCTCTTTACTCACCTTCACTGTGCTGTCACTATGCAGGAGCATCTTATCCTTTGAAAAAAGAAAAAATAAGACTGCTGTGCCATTGATACATATAATTTAAGTAAATAAATGCATTTATCATATAATTGAGATAAATCTGTATGAGATTTCTTTACGTTGCTATTGCTGTGGAAGTCCAAGGCTACAATTCTCCCATTGGGACCACCCTTTTTTGATAATTATTGGAATTATGTGGCATGGTGTGGAGTGTATTTATGTGGATTATTGCTGTGTGGCATCACCCAACACCTGGCTGCGGAACCTCCATGGCTCCCTGTTGAGAAGAGAGTCACTTTCAAGATACTCACTCATGCCTACAAATGCCTCCACAATACCAGACCCCAATACATCAACAAAAGAATCTCCTTCCACCCACCCAAGAGAAACCTTCGATCCTCTGAACTCGCCCTCGCCGAAACCCCGCGCATCAGCAGAGCCAGAATAAATGGCAGAGCCTCCTGCTCCTTCATCGCGGCCAAGACCTGGAATGAGCTCCCGATCAACATCAGGCACGCCCCCTCCCTGAACATCTTCAGGAAGACACTCAAGTCCTGGCTCGTCGACTGAGAGGAGCTGCATACCCCCACCCAGCGCCTTGAGACCCTCACGGGTGAGTAGCACGCTTACAATTCTCCTGATTGATTGATCGATTGAGTGGTTTTACTCTATGTGGGGTGTACTTATGTGGTATTGAGTAGAGTGTAATTATGTGGAGTTGAATCACGTTGTGTTGAGTGGTATTATGTGAGGTATAATTATGTTGGGTGGTGTTGAATGGTATGGCAGTGAATTGTGCGGTGTTGCATTTCACAATAAACATCCAGGTATGCCACGAGGTCCCAAGGCGTGAGTAGTGATTCTCTTTATTGCACATCTTCTTCAGACTATTCGGAAAGAATTCACAATAATGAAGATTACTGGATTTGCCCAAGATTACACAATGTAGTCAAGTCAGAGAGCTGGCATTCAAACCCAAGTCTATTGGTTCCACAGTCAACAATTTAAGCTTCAGATCTTTTCCAAGAAATCAAATGTATATATGGCTGATGATGTGTGCCCTTGTGTGCACCTTCATTGTCATGCAGCGGCTGTAATTTTTGATTGAAAACCTTTATTTATATTTCCAAGATGGCTGATTGGTACTTAAGAACGAAAAATAAAAATAAAAAGTTTGCAGGATGCCGCATAAAGAGTGGCCCGGCAGTGATGCTGGTCCCTCACTGTAACAAAGAAAATGGGAAGAGGAGGAGAGGGCAGGGAGTAATGACAATTCGGGAAGTGAGCGGTACAGTAGCAGTGTGAAGCTGATTGGCCATCGCATAAAGTATAAAAATAAAAAAAATGACGCAGGAGGGAAGAGGGAGCATAGGATAAGTGGTGTAGGTTGGATAATTTGAACACCCTATGCCACAATACCTGGAAATGTCCTTGTTATTACAGCGCTTGAAGCTCACTAAAGCAGCTTAGGCAGCGAAGGCGCTTCAAACTGAGAAACACTATAGTGAAGAATGCTCATCCAAGGAGACGTCACTGAACAAGACTTGTGGGAATGGACTTAGAGTTTAGACTTTAATAAACAGAAAGAAGACGCATTAATCACAAGTATAAAAAAGCCAACGGAAATGTTAAAACAAAGATTGCTTGTAAAGGCTCAACAAAATTGTATAACATTTCCTAGTCACTTCTTACGCTTTGTTATAGAAATAACAAAAAGAGCGCCTGATTGCTCCCTGGAACCTAAGCAACCATTGCCTCCCTGCTGTGTGAGAACAGAAAATGTGGTGGTGTAAGAAGCCTCCAAAATGCTTGCGGGGCTGGGGCGGGGGTGCTTAGCAGAGCAATCTACAGCTGTAAAAACACCCGTGAAGCACGTGCTAGCATTTCATAGGCCGCGCACAGCAAACTTACACGTAAAACAACTTTTAACTCACATAAAACAGAAGAACCACCAACGACAGACAATGGTTAAGCACTTGAATTCCCTAGTACAATTCTTATCTGAAAAGGTGCATCCACTTCCAACACCCGTCGTTGAAGGATGCTCTAATAGTTCCAAAAGTTCACAAACATAAGGAAGGTGCACTCAAAGCAAAAGTCATTCAGATTCACAAGTATTATCCGTTGTGGTTTCAAATTTATTCCAAATTTAATCGGCAAACAGCCAACGCGTTTCGTCCATTTTGCCAGGGGACTTCTTCAGGGCTGCAGAAGCAACATGAAAACATATAAACACATAGAAAGGCACAAATATGATCCGACAACCAACAAATATACATAACAAAATACACATATATAAATACAATTTTGATCAGTAACAATTGAACACATATATACAACAATGTATGTATAAAGTGACAAGAGACACACACATTACATATAACGTATTATATTAGATATATAGTGCAGATATGAAGCTAAAAAGTGCTTGTTTAAGTCTAAAAATTATATATATTCTTTAATTAATAAAGAGAAAGCTACTCTAAACAGACATGCAAAGAAAAGAAAAAGGAGAAAGGAAAATGCAAAAAGACTAATTATGAAGAATGATTATAAAGCAAAATGAAGGAAGAAAAGTAAAGTTGAATAGAAATTGAAAATTTATAAAGCCAACAAAGTCAGATAGGGAAGAGTAAATAAGCTCTAAAACAGGACATGTTGCTTGGCATTAAAAAGACATATGTTTAACGTCTCACCTAGAAGTCAGATGAGATAAGGCTACTTATCGACATTTCAGCGCAAAAGATAGCCAAGAATCGTCCGAGAACTGCACAAAATTCATCATGTGCGTATCCCAATCTGTAAGTCAGAGTAACAGGGGGCAAATAGAAGTATAATCTATCTAATCTCAGGCACGTCGCTAAAGTATTGTGAAAACAAAGCTGATGTCAAAATAGGTATGTATCTAAGAGTGACTTACATATTAATCCTGGGTATGTAGCAGCAGGTTAAGTATCGTCTTTGGTAAAATTCTAGATCGGAAGGAACTTCATAATAATTACACTCCCACTCTAAAAGCAAATGATAAATAGGGGGTGCAATGAAAAACGGCGATTTGTTAAAAAACCTTCAAATCTCACAATTGCGCAGAGAGACAAATGCATAGTGGTACTAATTAGAAGAGCACCAACATTAATCCCTAATATATACAACAATGATGTGCAAGGATCGTAATGCAACATGTCATTAGTTTCCAAAAACTGTAAGTAAAGATAGCATCAATTGAATAGATGACAAAACCAAATGTGCATATGATGCTCAGATTACATGTAACGTGTCTCTGCATGGATATAAACCCCGTTACCAATCAAATCCCCAGTATGAGACGCATCATGTCAAATGGCAAACCTAAAACCAACCGCTGAAAATAAGGTCGCACTTGGGTAATGTAATCACTTTTTATTTATTTTTTATATTATTATTTATCCCATTAAATCTGAACATACAGTGTAATTAAGGACAGTCAACAGATAGACATGTCCCGAAACGCCAAGAAAACAGCAACTGTTGTATGCTGCATTCAAAACCCTATTGTTAATACTCACATAAACGTCAGTGAAATATAGAAGACTAATAGCTCTGGTATCCATTACACTAAACTTTAGACCGAAAAGGATATATATAAATCAGAGCGCTATATGTAAAGCGCAGTTCTAAGTGAACGACAGTTAAAAAAACATATGTGCTGTATGTGCTCACTTATAAATAAAAAGTAGAGCAGCAGCGTGATAACTGGCCTTGAAACCCGTCTCACTGGACGCGATCGCTTTTAAAACCCAGATATACATATACAAATATATATGCCAGTGCGCTGTATGAAAAGCGCGATTATAAGCGAGCAACTGTTTAAAAACATATGTCCTATATGTACTCACTTGTCAGGAGTAGAGCAACAGCGTGATAACTGGCCTTCAAACCCGTCCCGCAGGACGCGGTCAGTTTTTAAAACCCAAGCAGATAGAACGTAAGTGACGTAGCCTACGTGGTGACGCGTCATCTAGCAGGGCCGACTTAGGTACTAAACACTAAAAACTAAAAAGGGGCCCTCCGTTCTTAGATGTATGAAGGTACGGTTGCCATCTTGGAAAGGGCAACAAACTATAGACGTTAAATAGGCAGTAATACGAACCGAACAAGTACGAGCTAAGATATCCAAATATCAATCATATAAACAACTAGCTTTACGTGTGAGGTGAGTCATAAATACGTGCAGATAGGTATAATAATAGAAGGCAAACCTAAATAACGAACCAACAAGGATCTGTAAATCCATAGAAATGTCAATCATGTACAATGACATGAAAGCCAAAAGGCATATAGTTATCCCCAAATTTACCGTCAGGAAAATCGGAGAAGGGGGAACAGAGTGGAATAAAGAAAAGAAAAGAAAAAAGAGGAAAAAAGGGGGAAAAGAAACAGAGAGAGAGGGAGTATATTTGCAGATCGAGAAATAGGATAAATCTTAAAACATTAAAACATTTCACAGGGAGTGTGGGCGTGTGGAATTCTAACGCTCAAAAGAGTGTAATGCACATCTTTGCTATAATCTCATGTACATATTGGTCAGCTTTTTGGTCGATAACACTAGGGGAAAACAAAAAGGCCCCAACATAATCATTTGTTGGCAGCTTCTCAACCCTCACCTAGGTTACAGAACACGAAATTTAAAATATAAACCAGGATGTGGTCGAAGCATAGGGACTCCGACGGATAAAATTTAGAACAAAGCATATTTTTAAGAAGGTACAGCTATTTGATTTGAAAGAGTACAATTCTAGTGTTTTATACAAAAAACATATCCTTATAAGAAGCATATTCTCTATGGAAACCATAAAACCAAAAATCAATTAACCCAGGAAATAATGGAGCTCTTTATCTGTATTGTGGCCCATCTCTGTGGCCCTTAGACGGCATATCCATTTAGCCTCCTTACGTCTAACCAGGAGCTCCCTATTACAGCTTTTATGTCAAGGACGGTCTCATACAGAGCACTCTGTATAGGAAGGATACAGCTTGCAACAGTGTCTTGCATGCAGAAAGTGCTCATGCAAGATCTGTTGTTCAAAACATTCCCTTCGGGGAATTAATTAGGATAAGAAGAAATTGTAGCGAGGAAACTACCTACCTTCAAAATATCACAGAGTCCAAAAAAAGATTCCTTCAAAGAGGTTACAAAAGTGAACTTCTTGACAAAGCAATTGAGAAGAGTAAACGTATTAAGAGGGAGGATACACTGCGAGAGAAACAAAAGAAATCTGTTGAATTGGAGCGTAACACTGCTGTAAGATTCATTACACAATATAACACCAACAGTGGAAAAATTTACAATATCCTAAAGAAAAACTGGAGCACCTTAGAGGAGATCCCGGGACTTAAGAATTATATCAATAGTGCACCTTCTGTGACCTATAGAAGAGGCAAGACATTGCGCAATTCCTTATGCCCTAGTTATGTGACTAGTAACAATGTAACATGGTTGCCGCAGAAACCTAACGGTTTCTTTACATGTGGGACGTGCAATGTTTGTCCAAATGGCAAAAATAAAACTAGTAAGTTCACTTACAACACCTCGAAAGCATTTAATGTACTACAGTTCATAAATTGCAACACTACACATGTTATTTATGTAATAGGATGTCCCTGTGGTACTATCTATGTGGGCAGTACGGTTCGCCAATTAAAAGTCAGAATACAGGAACATCGCAGGACCATATTAAATGGCGATATTAAATATCCCTTGAGTGCACATTACAGGGAAATGCATCCTAATAACAGTACTTTTTGGTTTCATGGTATCGAACATGTTCCAATCAGCCAAAGGGGTGGTAATAGGGAGCTCCTGGTTAGACGTAAGGAGGCTAAATGGATATGCCGTCTAAGGGCCACAGAGATGGGCCACAATACAGATAAAGAGCTCCATTATTTCCTGGGTTAATTGATTTTTGGTTTTATGGTTTCCATAGAGAATATGCTTCTTATAAGGATATGTTTTTTGTATAAAACACTAGAATTGTACTCTTTCAAATCAAATAGCTGTACCTTCTTAAAAATATGCTTTGTTCTAAATTTTATCCGTCGGAGTCCCTATGCTTCGACCACATCCTGGTTTATATTTTAAATTTCGTGTTCTGTAACCTAGGTGAGGGTTGAGAAGCTGCCAACAAATGATTATGTTGGGGCCTTTTTGTTTTCCCCTAGTGTTATCGACCAAAAAGCTGACCAATATGTACATGAGATTATAGCAAAGATGTGCATTACACTCTTTTGAGCGTTAGAATTCCACACGCCCACACTCCCTGTGAAATGTTTTAATGTTTTAAGATTTATCCTATTTCTCGATCTGCAAATATACTCCCTCTCTCTCTGTTTCTTTTCCCCCTTTTTTCCTCTTTTTTCTTTTATTTTCTTTATTCCACTCTGTTCCCCCTTCTCCGATTTTCCTGACGGTAAATTTGGGGATAACTATATGCCTTTTGGCTTTCATGTCATTGTACATGATTGACATTTCTATGGATTTACAGATCCTTGTTGGTTCGTTATTTAGGTTTGCCTTCTATTATTATACCTATCTGCACGTATTTATGACTCACCTCACACGTAAAGCTAGTTGTTTATATGATTGATATTTGGATATCTTAGCTCGTACTTGTTCGGTTCGTATTACTGCCTATTTAACGTCTATAGTTTGTTGCCCTTTCCAAGATGGCAACCGTACCTTCATACATCTAAGAACGGAGGGCCCCTTTTTAGTTTTTAGTGTTTAGTACCTAAGTCGGCCCTGCTAGATGACGCGTCACCACGTAGGCTACGTCACTTACGTTCTATCTGCTTGGGTTTTAAAAACTGACCGCGTCCTGCGGGACGGGTTTGAAGGCCAGTTATCACGCTGTTGCTCTACTCCTGACAAGTGAGTACATATAGGACATATGTTTTTAAACAGTTGCTCGCTTATAATCGCGCTTTTCATACAGCGCACTGGCATATATATTTGTATATGTATATCTGGGTTTTAAAAGCGATCGCGTCCAGTGAGACGGGTTTCAAGGCCAGTTATCACGCTGCTGCTCTACTTTTTATTTATAAGTGAGCACATACAGCACATATGTTTTTTTAACTGTCGTTCACTTAGAACTGCGCTTTACATATAGCGCTCTGATTTATATATATCCTTTTCGGTCTAAAGTTTAGTGTAATGGATACCAGAGCTATTAGTCTTCTATATTTCACTGACGTTTATGTGAGTATTAACAATAGGGTTTTGAATGCAGCATACAACAGTTGCTGTTTTCTTGGCGTTTCGGGACATGTCTATCTGTTGACTGTCCTTAATTACACTGTATGTTCAGATTTAATGGGATAAATAATAATATAAAAAATAAATAAAAAGTGATTACATTACCCAAGTGCGACCTTATTTTCAGCGCTTGGTTTTAGGTTTGCCATTTGACATGATGCGTCTCATACTGGGGATTTGATTGGTAACGGGGTTTATATCCATGCAGAGACACGTTACATGTAATCTGAGCATCATATGCACATTTGGTTTTGTCATCTATTCAATTGATGCTATCTTTACTTACAGTTTTTGGAAACTAATGACATGTTGCATTACGATCCTTGCACATCATTGTTGTATATATTAGGGATTAATGTTGGTGCTCTTCTAATTAGTACCACTATGCATTTGTCTCTCTGCGCAATTGTGAGATTTGAAGGTTTTTTAACAAATCGCCGTTTTTCATTGCACCCCCTATTTATCATTTGCTTTTAGAGTGGGAGTGTAATTATTATGAAGTTCCTTCCGATCTAGAATTTTACCAAAGACGATACTTAACCTGCTGCTACATACCCAGGATTAATATGTAAGTCACTCTTAGATACATACCTATTTTGACATCAGCTTTGTTTTCACAATACTTTAGCGACGTGCCTGAGATTAGATAGATTATACTTCCATTTGCCCCCTGTTACTCTGACTTACAGATTGGGATACGCACATGATGAATTTTGTGCAGTTCTCGGACGATTCTTGGCTATCTTTTGCGCTGAAATGTCGATAAGTAGCCTTATCTCATCTGACTTCTAGGTGAGACGTTAAACATATGTCTTTTTAATGCCAAGCAACATGTCCTGTTTTAGAGCTTATTTACTCTTCCCTATCTGACTTTGTTGGCTTTATAAATTTTCAATTTCTATTCAACTTTACTTTTCTTCCTTCATTTTGCTTTATAATCATTCTTCATAATTAGTCTTTTTGCATTTTCCTTTCTCCTTTTTCTTTTCTTTGCATGTCTGTTTAGAGTAGCTTTCTCTTTATTAATTAAAGAATATATATAATTTTTAGACTTAAACAAGCACTTTTTAGCTTCATATCTGCACTATATATCTAATATAATACGTTATATGTAATGTGTGTGTCTCTTGTCACTTTATACATACATTGTTGTATATATGTGTTCAATTGTTACTGATCAAAATTGTATTTATATATGTGTATTTTGTTATGTATATTTGTTGGTTGTCGGATCATATTTGTGCCTTTCTATGTGTTTATATGTTTTCATGTTGCTTCTGCAGCCCTGAAGAAGTCCCCTGGCAAAAGGGACGAAATGCGTTGGCTGTTTGCCGATTAAATTTGGAATAAATTTGAAACCACAACGGATAATACTTGTGAATCTGAATGACTTTTGCTTTGAGTGCACCTTCCTTATGTTTGTGAACTTTTGCAACTTTTAACTCACCACAGACGATTTCAGAGCTAAGAAAAAAGGAAGCTTTGGTGAGCTGGCGAAAAATAAGGAAGGGGGAGGAATGCTCCCAGCTCTTCCGGCTTCAATGGCAATTAGTTGGTGCATTAAGCTGCTGGGAGAGGAAATGGTGGATGGCAGGACAGACATACCAAACAAGAATAAGAGCAGATGAGTAACCGAAGGCCATAAAGTTCAATGAGTAATGCTTCAAACACCAATAGCTCTCACATAGGCAAGGCCTATTGGCTTTGCCAATGCTCGTACCTGAAAGGAGAATGGAGGAACCTATATTTTGTAAAAATTGCTGCAGCCATCCTTTGGCAATGGGTTGCAGCCTGGGAAAGAAATATTAAACTGAGCTGGTCTATCCATGTATGTTCCTACACTTCATTGAAATGTCAGAGTGAAAAAGTATTTACACCAAGCCCCTCATTCCAACTTGGCCAAAAAAATCAAGAACAATAAATGCCTTTGGAAAATATATTTACTATACAGAAACATAATTGCCCAGAAACAATTACGAGTTGCTATGCAAGGAATGGGGAATAACATGCAGTACATGTTTTTACGGGCACAGATCCTCACGGTGCTGAACTTGATTGGTCGCACATATTCATCCAAGATTTTGAGCTCAATTTTAGATTCACCTTAGCACTCAGGTTGAGTCTGTGTTTACTTAAGTCAGTGACACCCAATGTTGTACAAGGTTGTTGTGATGGCTTAAATAACCCTCATCACAGAGGTAGCTGATGAAGTGCATTCTTCTAAATTTGGGCAAGCTTTAGTAAGCTTTTTAATTGTGAGGCATGATTAACGTTAGGAAGAAAGGGAGCTTATCTCAAATATAAAAAAACTTGTTTTTCAGTGTTTGACTGCTTCACCAACATGCGTTTTCCCTCCATCCGCCTCTGTTGTGAATTGTGAGCTCCTAAGGGTTACAAAAGGATCCTCATGGGTGCAATAAGGGTGGGCCTCTCTTACCATTGCTGGTGAAGTAAAAGACCATGGTGCCGGAGGGAAAGAACAGACTTTACTGAGAGGTCTCAGGGCCACAGGAAGCAAACCTGGAAGTGATGACACATTCTCACACCAGCAAGTTCTGCAAGCACAACGAGTATGACCGCCCACTGAAACATGCTCTAATCAAGCCCCATCCACACAATATTAACGACTACCTGAAAATGCCTCTGAGAACGGGTTTATATGAAATCAAGTAATGTACTAATTGGGTAGAAGGTCCGTTTTCAACACAAAATCCAAGAAAAGGTTCAACCGGACCTTCAATATTCCTCTGTTCTCGCATATTGACTACTTTAAAATGAAAAGGCATCACCCTGTTGCATATGCTTCTAGCTCCCGAGGTTGAGCTGAAATCTTTTCTAATATTCTGAACATTTTCACTGAAATTGGATGCAGCGTGAGGTCTGAGCCTCATAAATAATTTAGCCTCATCAGGGGTGCGTTTTATTGCTTACAAAAGAGTCTGACAGAGTGTTGAAAAGAATACAGACACGCAACGGAGCAGAACGTGCAGGAAGGATGGCAGCCACAACAGGGAAAGGAGGGCGTAGAGGGGAAAATGCAATAAAATATGGGTGCCGAAGCAGAATATGTACCCACAGTGTAACACGACCAAGAAAGAAATAAAAAATAGTCCCCCAAATGAACAGATAAACAACCAAAGCATAAAGATATAGTACTTGGTCCGTGCTCCATGGGAGGAAACAAAAGACAAAAAGGAGGGACAAAGAAGAAGGACTGACCACTAGCAAGCAAGGATTTTTAAAGGACACTGAAACAAACAAATGAAAAGCAGTGGGAGGCCTTCAAGTCCACAAAGAAGTATATACTTATGTATATGCAACAGGTCTCGAAAGCTTGACCTAAAAAAATGAGGAGAAATAAAGATATTTCTTCTCGTTATGTCTCCCTTGGGGATGCGTTGCATTATGTTCCATTTACAGGTCTACAGGCAATGGTAAATCTGGGAATGTGCAAAGGTCCATGCGTATTGTATGGGAACACCCATGCACCACACATTGAACGCCTCCCTGGGGCAGAGTAGCACAATGCAGATATTTGTGCTGCGTTGCGTTACTCCAGATTTATCAAGCGACTCAGGGCCAGCCGAAGAGGCCTTTCATGACTTGATAAATCTAACTTAGTTGTTGTGTCACCCTAGCGCTCCTTTGCGCAGCACAAGGGCGAGGCAAATACTTGATAAATATGCCCCCTGAGATTTTAGGCTAAAAAATGCTCCCAAGGGTATGGTAGGAGCACTCTTTTCAAAAACTCACAATGTTCCTGGCCCGCTATCCAAGTCGACATTTTCATTTTTATGACACTAATGAAGAAAGAAAGGGTTGTTTTGGGGAAAAAAAATCAATATGCCTGATATACTGCGGGTTTTCTTTAAGCATGTGGGAGCACTGAATATTTTTTCCTCTTTGGGAAATGCCATGCAGGAAAAAAGATGATGGCTATGGTGTCAAAAGCCCCAGCAAAAAATGTCAGGCCTCTTGACATTCTGTTGGCTGCGGTAGCATTTTTCCCAGAGGCCGGAGATGGCTAAAACCCCGCTGTCGAAAGCACTGTAATTTCCATGTTGTAAGGTGGTGTATTGGGATAAGAAGGTTCCTACCAGTAGTAATAACGCCACAATTACAATGAAAGATCCAGTGAAGGTCTCTATAACTTCTTGCCTTGCTTAAACCTTGGTAGCTGGCTGTGAGCAGGCAGGCTTAACTTAGGAGACAGGTGTTAAAAGCATTGAAAAACATCAATACATTAACTAGGTAAGACACAACACATAATAAAAATCCAAAACCACTATATAAACATAGGAAATATTTTTACCATATTGTTGACCCAAAAAGCACTATTCTTCCAAAATCCAAAATGGAGAAACGTTCTCCTGGAGTTTAAGAACTGGCTAAGCCATCCCACTGGCATGGCTACGTTTCCCTAACAGTCCCCTTCCAAGTCCTCTGCTAATCAAATTACTGGGACTCCTGCCTGGCTGGGATGGCAGGATGTGGGGTTTAGAGTATGTCCTGTCCTAATTGTCATTCTCTCTTTAATGATCAGTTTAACTACTCCACCCCCATCCTGCCTTTTGCTTGGCAGGTCTCCTCTCACCAGAGGCTTCATTTGTCTCAGCTCAGGCCACTTTGCAGTTCATTAAGGCAGCTTGGCTCAGCCTGGCAGAGGCTGGACAACCAGAGAAAGGCTGCAGGGAAGGCTGGATTTTAGCACAGCAGAATAGCAAGTGCTATAACTTCTTTTCTATGATAGTTATATAAATCTAACATTTGCAAGTTGTTAGATTTATTTTAACTATCATTTACATTCTTTGACGTATGTTTTTAGCTCACGTCTATCAATAAATATACTTTAGTAAAGTATTCTCATGTTAGCATATAGAACCATTGGGCTTCTATGGAGAAAAATCGAATTAGCAGTTTTTAGCTCACCAGGGCTTATAAAACATATTTTATAATGTCCCTGCTTATAATTATAAGCCCCCTACCCCTGGGACACCCAACAAATGTACAAATAAGGTAGTTTGAGACTTTAACAATTCCATTAATTCCAGAGTTGATTTTGCATATAATTTACTTCTATAAGCATGCTGCAAAGCAAGGTTGCCTTTAAAAATGGCAGCCGGCAACACAGCTGTGCACTAAATCCACTGGGCATTTAATCCTACATGCCCTACCATACACTAGGGACTTACAGATAGGTTGTCAGTCCCAATTGTGATTATACCTAATTATTATATACCTTTTACACAGAGCACAGACCCTGGGTCTGGTTAACAGTGCCCAGGCCACAATCAGTGTCAGAAAACCAGCATGTAGAGGTCAAAATGGGGGCAAAAAGTGTGCGGGGGCACTACAACAAGCCCTAGTTTCTCACATCCCCACATCTAAAACAGGTGAAAGAACTGAAAAATGGGCCCAGCAGACGTCAATCAATTTTTTGTAGATGCCCAATTACTGCTAACCTCTAATTGAGATCTTCAATTCAAGCGTGATTCCCGTGTTCAATTTGGTGTGACTATAGGTGTTCGTATTTTTAAGTAATCAATATATACTGATCAAAACGCAAGCCTGTTTTTAAAACAATTACAAAGTTTTAAATTGCAATTTAACAATTGACATTTTGTTTCAAAATGGCTTTACACATGTAATTGTGCTGTAATGAGGCAAGCACATTCACATTTCCATTAAGTCCTTGCTAAAGAATATTATGTTATACTTTCAGTGTTTTCTGAAAATACGCTTTTCAATTTTTTTCTATGTACTCACTTGTGCATAGGCAAAAGTAAGTGTGCACGGGCACTATGATTAATTAATTAATATAATTAGGATTAAAAAACACGTTATGACATTTTCAGTGGCTGCATGGCACTTTCCAAGGCTGCATAATACACGCGGCATGTTTTGTATCCTTACATCGAATCCTTTCTACTGACAATCAGTAATGGCTCCCTGGCCCTACCTTCGCCTTAGCTATAATTAACTCTGATGAAAATGCAGTGTTATCATTTCAATGTGAACAGTGCCAACAAAAGAAGCATTATTTAACAGGAGGGAATGGGTTTCTTGGAAAACAGCAGCAGATGAAATGCAGAAAAGTTACCTTGTTAGTCATGCTCTATTTGGGTCAATGCATTAGTTAATAAGAAAAAGGAGGCAGTTGCCATGGGGCACTTTGACGCACTGGCAGTTAGGTATGGTTTCTAGTTCGATTGGGGTCGAGGATGTTCGAGAGTGAAGGCGGCGAAGGCTACACTAGTAATTCTCTAAATGTAACTCAGGAGCAAGAGAACTTTCTCTCTTTAAGAGTTAACTGGTTGTGGGCTCCTAAAAGAAGCAACATTTTGCAAAAGGTGATGTGCTTGGACATTATTTTTTACACAGATAGCACCTGTTACTTGCCATCTTGGATTCCTTGTCACCCATGCTCTCTAAGGTCACAGACAGGTCAATCCGCATTCATTTACAGTAACAAAGACCTCTGCGGGTCAAGTGATTATTACACTCCATGCTCATATTTGCTGATGACTACTCATTACCAGTGGCGGCTCCTCGAGGGAGTGCTGCGGGGTGGTAGGCGGGGGAGGGGCAGGGTGGGGGGTAGTAAATGCCGGAATTGGGCCAAACAGAGTTGAGTAAATAAATAAAACAAATTACATTACGCGTGCTGCACTCCCTCGAGCAGCCGCCACTGCTCATTACGGCACAACCATACTGACCCAGCTGGTGTAACATATACAGAGAACTTAGGGCCAGATGTACGATCATGTTTAGCAGTCGCAAACAGAAAATCGGGCTATTTGCAACTGCGATAAAGGGTTGTGGTATGTACAAACCCTATTGTATCGCGAGTCGGTAATCTGTTACCAACTTGCAAAATAGGGTTTGCAAGTCGCTTTTAGGAATGGGCATGCCAAGGACGTCCCTTCCTAATAGTGAGTGGCACTGGTATGTACAATTGTTTTGGACTGCAAATGCGGTTGCAAAACAATTGCAGTTACCACTTACTTCCAGTAGGTGATAAGCCAGTCACCAACGGGAAGGGGTTCCAAGAGGACCCCTTCCCCTTTGTGAAGGTATGCGAAAATATTTATTAAGAGCAGGCAGTGGTCCTACAGACCACTGCCTGCCCCTTAAAAAATGAAAATAAATGTTTTCATTCTTTCTTTGAAACACATCCTTTTTTCCTTTTGGGCTGCATTAAAAAAAATGCTTCTTTTAAAAAGCAAACACAGACATGGTGGTCTGCAGTCCCCAGCAGGCCACCATCCGTGTGTTCTTGCCCGTTCCCAATGGATCGCAAATTGCGACCTGCCTCATGAATATTGATGAGGCAGGTCATTTGCGAGCCTATTTGGAGTCGCAAAATGTGTCTGAGACACATTAGAACATTCCATTTTGTGAGTTGTAAATTGCAAGTCGCAAATAATTGCAATTTGTGACCCGCAGAATGGAATGGTCGTACATCTCGCCCACAGAGTATGACTGTTCACTCGTAGGTGGCCAAAATGACAATAAAGCTACTTCAAAACCTTTGGAAAGTTGGACCTGTGACCCCCCCCCCCCCCCTTTAATCAAGAGAAACAGAGATAACAACAAACCAAAAGAACATTATAAACTATCTTCAATTTTTTTAAACTTTGTTTTGCAACAAAGTTTTAAACCACTCGATTTGCAGTCCTTATTGCCTTTCGCAATCCAGAACATTAGACCTGATTATAAATTCTTACAATAAGATATAATTTTTGGACATCCTCTGGTGCACGTTGTACCACTAGTGTGGCCAAATGCAGTGAGCCAAGTACAATTAGCCTCTTTTCCGGGTTGAATGAACCACTGCTTTTAGATTGATCCTTCCTGTGCTTGGTTTATCAGTGATATCAATAAAGCTCATATTTACAAGTATTATGTTCTGTTTTGTTGGTAAAAAGACACTTCTAAACATTCTAAACATTCAGGACAAAAATATTCCAGGGTTATATTACAGGCCTAAAGCCAATGTTATATTTATGGCACGGATAGTTCTAAATCACAAAAAAAAGCATCAACAAATAACAGAACCTGTACACTATTTCAATCAGAATTTGACAGGTAGTAGCTAGAATTATTTTCTTCCCATATCCTCATTAATCACACTCACACATAACTGCACAAATAACCTGGAACCTATAATCTCAGCCACATCCCGCATTGTTGTGCTTGTAAACGTGTTCACTAGGTTGCACCAAATACATTGCCTTATCCTTTAGCATCCCATCCTCATGGTAACACCCCACCCCTCACTAAAATCATTCAACGGATCCCAGCTCTCCTTCCATTGATCAGTGCACCAGATGTTTACACAAACTTTGGTGACCTTAAATTAACCTACTCCTATCTCTTGTAATTCTGCACTCTAAATCTGCCAAACAATTATCATTTAATTGATGACAAAATATATATCAGTCAAAAAGATAGTGATCAATCCTTAATCCCTCCACAGCCTGTCCATATTAACAGCCTATTCAGCATTCTAAATTCTGTCAAACCCACCGATATGCAAAAAAAAATGCTTCTCGCATCCCCCATCAGAACCCTCACTTCATGCATCTGCCAGATGCCAGAAACCAAATAACCCGTTATCATACAATAAAATGCACAAACACACAAACTTCCAATAGAACATTTTTAAATACATTTTGGGGATCCTCATTAGGAGGCCAATATGCTTACATTGTCTCAAAATAGTAGTAGAGAATAAAGCAAGTGAGGAAAATGCTTGGCGAGCCAATAGGAACCCTCTGCCTGCTTGAATGCTCCTCGTCTGTCTCCTCTGCAAAAGACTATCCCTAAATTGAATCAAAACATATTTGACCTCCACCATTTAACCCACAAGCTCCCCATGCACCATGACACCAAATGCATAAGTTCCCAACACAAAGCCTCTCAAAGTGTATCACCAAATACATTGAGTCCCCTAAAAAAGTCAAAGAAATGTTACAGGGAATGTCCAGTATCCTTTTACCAGGTCGCCAATGGGTAATTTACCATAGCAAAATAAAGTATTCCAAGATTTTGGTGTTCTTCGCAGGTCATTATTTTCTTTCTCCTCCTACAATTGTCATTTAAGTGAGACAAGCAGGGCTGGGACCGAAGCATCCATGCGATGGCCAACAGCACTGTAGCAGGAATAATAAACCTCTAAGCATGCAACTCTACCAAAGTGTCTAATGCCTAAACAGAACCCCAGAAAAATATGATAGTGTTCTGTTTGATACCAGTTAATTTGCTTCGTATCAAGAAATCCATAAATCGTCCCCCATATTTGTAAAAGTCAAAGATAAAAAAAAATGGGGGCCTCACCATATCAAGCGGCTCAGCTCTCCTGCATGATGTCTGTTGAGAATTAAGACACTCACCAAAACGCTGATGTAAAAATGTTGCCCCCAACATTGCTGACCCACAATAGCCACCACATCCGTTCTCTAATCCATGTAGCCAATTGTTGTAAAGATCGAAATAGAGATCAATAAAATATTTTCCTCATGCCAAACGTAAGCTCCCCCCACTATTACACCATTGTTGCCTGAAAAATATACCGAAAACAAAAAAAATGATGGGGCTATTAGGTGCTTTGGAGCTGCTTCTTTAGTGAATGTTGAGCACACACACACACATTTTAGAAAGAGGAGAGTAAGTGGTGTTCTATTTGTACTTTGCTTATTCATCTCAATGATCCTTTTTTTCTTCTCTCTGTACAAAACATTTTAACTGAAAACTTCATTCATTGGACGACTGTAAATTCACAATAACTGATTTTTGAGATAAATTTCACCAAAATGAGTGTGCAAGAGGAAAACGCATTAAATTGTTCAATTGTTCATGCAATGGAGGTGCATGGACACCAAATGACCAAAATGACAAACATGCTTACATATACACAAACTTTCACACTGAGACACTCTCACTCACATAAACACACTCTCACCTGCAAGCACGCACACAACAGACATTTAAAGGCATTTTTACTTACCTCAGCTGCCATGGAAGATCATATTTCAGATAATTGTACTTCAGGTTTTTTACACTAATGGTAAATATTATAAATATTATAATAATATTCACTTTTAGTGTAATAAAAAAACAGAAAAAGAGTGTGGCGCACCAACCGATGCTTATTTGGACAAGCAGCTACTGTGTTCCTGGCACTGATTTTGCCATCTCTGAGGCCAAAAGCTGCACAGGCAGTTCCAGGTGTCACAATGGGCAATCCAGGGGCCACAGCTGTGACCCCTGGTGGCCCCTAAATGACGGCCATGGAAGATGCATACAATTTCAATCAAAACTTAGGGTCTGATATATAGTTTGGCAGACGGGTTACTCAGTCGCAGACATGACGGATGTAGCAACTGCTATATTACAAGTTACGTCAGATGTAATGGAATACTAATATGACGGACTGGATATATGTCTGCCAAACTCGAAATCAGGACCTTAATTAGCAAGATATTTAGCAAATAAAACAGTTGTGTTCTGAATGAAAATACATGCTTTTTCTGTGTTCCCGCATCATATTATTATATTTATACCCGAGACATCTGGAAATTCACCTGTGGAGAAGGTAGGGGAGATCGCAGATGTGAGTTCAGTCCTAAAAGTTTTAATGTTTTCAATTTTAAATTGCTATATTTGACCATTTTTAAGATGTCAGCTTTAAATTTGGGCAAATATTTTGTATTGCTGCACAAAGTTCAAGCATGGGATGTAAGAATGAAGGAGACAATTTCCTCTTGGCATCTAAATAAAAAACATAAAACATAGTTAAAAGCTAATGTATATGCTAATTACTGTAGAAACATAAACTCTATGTCACTAAATGTACTTATAACTATCAAATTCAGGTCAAGAAGGTTTTGATTAGCAACCCTCTTGTGTTTGTTTTATAGCTTGTCATATTGCCCAGTATTAGAAATGTTTGAAACTGAAAATGTGAAATATCAAAAACAGAACATTGTTAATGGTCTTTAACAAATTTGGAACTGCCTCTATCAATTTATGTAGATATAAATATACATTTTTGATCGGTACAAAACCTAAGTTTATGTTTGACAATTTTCATCTCTCATCCATGCTTTAAGAATATTTTTGTGAGTTTTGGGCAATGGGTATATTACTGAAGGTAATGGCTTTTAAACCAAAACTCCCAATTAATTCTCTGATGATCACTTTATTAGTAGCTCTCAAAACATTTGTTCTATTAATTAGTTGATTTCTCTAATTCAACCATGATCTAATTTTATATAGCCTTGCTTGCTACCAAGTGATTGAGTCTGGTCATTATGCCAAGCTTTGTCTATTTTAACAATGATCTGGTGAATCTGGCTTCACCTTAAGTTAAGATTTGAAATCCTAATTCCAGAGACATCAAACATCAACTGGGTACCTGTTCCCATTTGGAAATTATACTTATAAAAGGTAAGAAGATAACTCCAATATTAGTCAATGGTAGAGCTAGGTCTTGCGGAAGTGAAAGGCACATTTTAGTATTATTCACTACCAGGACATGTAAAATCTAAAAGTAGAGGTCCTACTTTCTGAATCGACTGCACCTCCCCTCTGGCTGCCAGGCCCTAACTTAGGGGTGACGCATGTGTATTAAAAACAAAGGGTTGGGCCAGGTTGAAATGGCAGTTTCAAACTGTACACACAGGCTGCATTGACAGACCTGAAACATGTTTAAAGTGCTACTTAAGTGGGGGGGGGGGGGGTACAATCAATGCTGCAGTCCCAATAGCAGCATTTATTTTATAGGCCCTGGGCACAGGTAGTGCCACTTTACTAAGGAGTTGAAAGTACATTAAATATGCCAGTTGGGTATAAGCCAATCTAACATGTTCTAAGGAGAGAGCACATGCACTTTAACACTGGCTAGCAGTGCAGAGTCCTAAAGCCAGCAAAAACAGATGCTCTGAAGGCAAAGAGTTAGCAGGAACCACGACAAGGATTTCAGGTCTAACAGATGTCCCCCATGCTGAAAGTGGGGAGAACTACTCAACCCCTTGGGAGTACTCTTCACTAAGGCAGAAGAACCTGGAGAGACCATCGGTATTGGTGTGGTATGTGCTAGCATGGTGTTCCACCATAAAGTATATTCCCTGTAGGGAGATGAACCACCTCAACAGCTTGGGATTCTAACCCCTCATCTGCATTAGCCATCTGAGGTGTCTGTGGTCTGTCTGAACCCAGAAGTGACCACCAAGCAGGAATGGTCTCAGCTTCTTCAGTGCCCAGACTACTGCAAAGGCTTCCCACTTTATTGCACTCTACCTTTGTTCCCTGGGACGTAACCTCTCAATGATGCAGACTGTTGAACCAGGCTCTCTTCGCTTAGTTGTGACTGGGTCTGGTATGTCGTGCTCTGAGGCAGCTGTCTGGACAATGAGTTCCTTTGTGAAGTCAGGGTTATGAGCATGGGTGCTGTGCTTGCGGACTTCTTCATGGTGTCAAAAGTGTTTTAATATGCCTCTGTCAGGATCACCTGACGTAGCTGCTTCTTAGAAGTCAGCTCATTCAAGGGTGCAACAATGGTGCCATACCCATTGACAAATCTCCTGTAATAGCCAGTAAGGCCTTAGAAGGCTCTTACCTCTGTCTGGGTCTTGGGGGGTTCCCAAATCAGGATGGTTTCAATCTTGGCCCTGAGGGGCTATACTTTGCCTCCTCCCACATGGTGTTCCAAGTAGACCACTGAACACTGGCCTATCGGGCACTTACTAGCCTTGATAGTCAGGCCTGCCCTCTGCAGGCCCCCTGAAGCACCTTCTTGAGGTAGCACAAATGGTCCTCCCAGCTGAAGACAGAAATGTCATCTAAGCAGACAGCACTGAAGTTCTGCAGTCCAGTTAGGACCAGGTTAACCAACTTCTGGAAGGTGGCAGGGGTGTTCTTCAAACCAAAGGGCATTACCTGAAACTGGAAGTGCCCTTCTGGGGTAGAGAGCACAGATCTCTCTTTAGCCCCCTTGGTTAAGGCAATCTGCCAGTACCCAGTTATAAAGTCAAACGAGCTGAGGAACTTGGCAGCTCCCAACCCATCTGTGAGCGAGGATGGTGTGTGCATCAGTCTTGGTGACTACATTGAGCCCCTGGTAATCTACACAGAAGTTATTTTCTGGGGTGGCACCTGAAGGAGAAGCCTTTGGGACTGGCACCACTTGGCCGTACCAAGGGCTGTTTGAGGGCTCAATAACCCCTAACTTCAGCGTCTTGGAGACTTCCTCCATAATGCTGGCTCTCACCATATTAGACAACCATTAGATTTTACTCTTCATTGATATGCTTTCCCCAGTATCAATATCATGGGCTCACCATGTAGTGAATCCTCACAGTCTCTCTGTTGTTCTGTAGTCAGTGTAGGGGAGAGGCTGAAACCCTCCACTGACTAATCCTGCTCCTTGGAAGAACAGAATTTGGGAGAGGTTTATTCTCCTCTTCCACCCCATCATTCATGACCAGGAACATGGTTAACTCAGGCCTCTTGAAGTGGAGTTTGAGGTGATTGACAAGCAAAACCCTTAAAGGGTTCCTGGTAGTTTTGAGGTCCACCTGGTAAGTGACCTCACTCTTGTACTCTTTCACCCCACAGGGCCAAGACCAATGGTCTTGCAGGGCCTTGGGCTCCACAGGCTTCATCAGCCACACTTTTTGGCCAAGCTGAAACTGGACCAGAGTGGCTTCTGTTCCTACCACTGTTTCATGACCTCCTGCGTGGCTTCAAGATTTGACATAGCTTGCTTCCAGATGTTCTTCATCTGGGTGTGAGTGCCAGCATGTAGCTGATCACATTCTTGGGGGCTTTCCTGGGAGCTTGCTCTCACCCCTCTTTGAGCAGATTGAGAGGTCCTCACACCGGGCCCCATACAGAGGCTCAAAGGGGTTGAAGCGAACTCACTTCTGAGGCATGTCCTGGTATGCAACCAACAGACATGGCACAAGAACATCCAACTTCCACCTCCAGGGCTTTTACAGGCCCATTATCATGCCTTTAAGTGTCTTTTTGAACCTTTCAGCAAGCCCATTGGCTTGAGGGTGGTAAGGAGTGGAGAACTTGTAGGTTACCTTCTACTCCTACCACATAGCATTCATGTACGCCAGCATGACAATGGTACCAAGGTCGACACCACCTCCTTGGGGAATCCCACATGGGTAGATATCCCAGCAATGCCCAGGCCACTGTGGGCACAGTCACCATTCTCAGAGGGATAGCATCCTGGTAACAGGTGGCATGGTCCGTGAAGACCAGGATGTACCTGTTGCCCGTGGCTATCTTGGGGTCTAGAGGCCCAACAATGTTGATGTCCATCCTTTCAAAGGAGGTGCCAATGACAGTAAAAGGTTGCAGGGGAGCCATGCGCTCCCCTCCTGACTTGCCACTGGTCTGGCTTGTAGTACAGGACCTGCATAAAGAATCTGAGGTCCTCCTCATTTGAGGCCAATAAAAGTGGATGACAAGCCTGTCAAAGGCCTTGTCCTGACCCAAATGACCTGCCAGGGTTGTATATTGAGCCAGCTTTAGTAGAAAGGCCCTATAGCACTGGGGGACCATAAAACACATGTGCTGCTCCAGGCTCAGGAACCTTAGGCTCATTATATACAGGAAACCATTCTCCCAGTAGATCAGGTGATCACCAGAGGTGTCACCAGCTGTCTGGGCCTCAGCCAGGTGCCATAGGCCCTCAAGAGAAGGGCACTCAGTTCTACTCGGTGGTAGGACCCTCTTCCTGCTGCCAGTTAGCCAGCTCAGGTAGGTTCCCCAGGGCAGCAACATCCACCCCTGTAGGCTCCGGAGTATCCCCCTCAGGTTCACCTCCTCCCAGACCATGGGAGTTTCAAGAACGGATTTCCCATGCCCCTTGCCCTTTTTGTCAGACACCCGAGCCATTCTTCCGATCTCCAGTTCCTCCTGAATCCTGTCTACCCTCTCAGGTGACCATGGACCATGTGGCCAGGCGCACCCACTCAGGCAACCCTAACATCTCCAAGTTCGACTTGAGCTCTACCTCCTTCCAGATATTGTGCTCCAGGTCATTGCCAAGCAAGATTTTAGTGACAATAGCTCCAAAAAGCACAAAACACCAACTAGGGATATCTGATTGCGACGAACCGGGTCAAAAGAGTGAATATTCTAGAAGATTTGTGCATGCAGATGTGTTTATGGATGTGGGATTGCTTTTGTCCAGCAGTGAAACTCAAATTGAAATTTCAGGCATGAAAAAGAAAGGTGTCATGTATTTTCTCATCCTAGACTAAGGATGGCTGTTTTTGACAATCATAAGAAATGAAAGGCAGTAATTGGGAAGGAGATCGCTTCATGTAGGCGCAACATAAGCTGTGGGTCTCATGCTATGGAAAATGGGGTATTCTCTATCTGCTCTACAGGGAAGGGAGGGTGCTATGCTTCATTTTTCACAATCGTGTTCTGTCTTGAGGTCGGAAATAAGGATCAAAAATAGATGTTTAAAAGCTGCCAGAGAACTTTATTTGCCTTCAAAGTTTGTGATGCCCAAATAAATGGTGGTTTTTTAGCATCTGAGTGATGCCATGTTGTAAAAGACTTAAATCTTCTTTGAAGAATATGCCTGCTCTTCCTTTATATAGGATATACTGAAGTTGATACAAATCATTTATTTTTCACAGGGTATGGAACTAGTGCGAAATCACTTACATCCATGTGCTCATTGAGTTTTGGCAAGCGTTATTTTCAAGCGTTTAAACTGGAACGTGTTTTTGGCATAACTTAACAATAGCGGATGTGGTTACTGCTATAGGAAATGTATGTTAAATAGGGGATCTGGTCTGTTTGCTAGTGTAAACGTTTTCATACACATATCAGTATCTATTTTTACCACAAGGCAGTGCAATCATAATCAAATGCAGTTAAATTATACGTTCCATTCTCTAGCATTACATTCAATTCAATGTCAGTATTTTTCTCTATCCATTGCCAATCTGAAAATTGCATTAGATTAATTTTAGCAACGCATGGTGTCTTTAAATCTGTAGTGGACACAACACCCATGCATGGTGTCTGTTGTACTGCCTAGTTTACATATATAATTTCTCTGGGAATCATGCATGCTCTAAATTAAGCCTGGGCAAAGCGCTACGCTACGCTCGCGTAGTTTGTGAAGTTTACGCTACTTCGCACCACGCGAATTGCACGTAGCACAGTGCAAACACGCGTAGCGTAGTGCAGCGGTCATTTTTTGCTTGCTCGCGGTCCTCAACGTCAAGTTGGCGACCGCGAGCAAGCAAAATGACATCCCGGCGAGAATTTTTCCTCGTTCGCGATCAGCAACATCAAGTTGCCGATCGCGAGCATGGAAAATAAACCTCCCGGCGAGCTTCTCAACGTGGGGAGGTCAGGTTTCTCGTTGCGAGTGGTCGCGTATGAGAAACTACCAGTTTGCATTGAGAAAGCTGCCGCTCGAGTAGAAATCTACTTGAGCGTCAGAAAACGACCGCTTGCACTGTGCAAGATGCAGTTTGCACTGATTGCACAGTGCGGACAATCATCCGGCACTGTGCAATCAGTGCAAACAGCATCTTGCACAGTGCACTACGCAGTTTGCGAAGCTACGTGTAGCTCGCGTAGTGCGAAGTGCACTTCGCGTAGCTACGCGTAGCGCTACTTCGCAAAATACGCCCAGGTTTACTCTAAATACCATTTCTCCAACCTTAGTCTGCCAAAAGATGGTTCCCGAAAGAGTTTTTTGATTTTTTTTCCAATGCACTTATAGGTGCCCCACAACCTCCTCCCCTCCCCGGGCCTTTCCTCACCTGAACCGGGCTCTGAGAGGGAGGCGGTGCATGGCGCTGCCTGCTGTGATGCCTATTGGCGTGGGGGCCTGTTGAGCGCAGTGGGAGCCGCGGATCGCACTCTGCCGGTAGTTCTGCCGGTACTGCTGCCTCTTGGCCCGGAAGGAGCCACGGGGGCCCGAGGAAACCCGCGGATCACTTTGCCGCCTGTTGTGCTGCCTGTTGCCTGTTGTCCGGTGGGAGGAAGAAGCGCCACTGTCGCTTGCTGCCTGCTGAAGTTGTTCGCTGTCTGCCGCATGGTGCTTCTTCTCCTGGAGCGGACTCTGGAGCGGAGGTGAGAGCTGCGGGGGTGCGGTTGGGTCATGGCGGATTGCCACTGCGGGGATTGCTGGTAGTCTTCTGCGTGGTCCAGGTCTTTGGAGAGGTTTCCCTCTTGGGGCGCCAAGCAGGACCCGCATTTTCACCCCAGTGACCCTTGCAAGCAGCTGCAGACTGAGCCGGTGGAGCCAGGATTTACGCTGAGCCCGGCTGCCTGCATTCCAGCTCCCAGGCAACTAGTCAGCGGGGAATTGGCATAGCGGCAGTTGCTGCCAGTCGTTGAGGCTCTCCCTGCTCGTGCGACTCATCGCTGAAGGTAGCGAAGTGCCTCGCCGGGCCCCGTGTGCAGCAGAGACTCAGGGAGGCTGCAGGAAGGTACGCCCGAGGCAAGGATGGGTGACTTCCTTTGGCTCCCTGGGTGTGAGGTGACCTGCTGATTTCCTGAAGCCTTTCTTTCTGGTGACCAGTCACTGGCAGCTGAACCTCAACTACAGGATGCCTAAAGGAAAATTAGCTTCCCAATGCCAAAGAAATATCCTTGTAAAATCAAACCCCTCGACTCAAGTCTCACCCAGATACTTAAAGAGCTCACGGAACACAGTCCCTGACCCAAAGTCATTTCTAAACTCACCTAAAGTAGGCCTTATTACTCAATTTTTTCATAAACACCATTTTAATGACAGGACTCCCCTCTTCCCGATCGATCTACCAGTAAGGTCTAAATTCAGCAATGTCACGAACCCCCTCTTGGAGAGATCTCATAACATTCAACCCTATCCAATATCAGGCCAGAGCACTCAAACTGGGAGACGCCGGTGCAAATCCTGTACTTGGCCAGGAAATGAATACAAACAAGCAACTGATCTATCCGATTTACCTGGGACCACTTCTGCTCAAATTCTTGGAAAACATGAGCAGGCTGTCCCAGTTCAAATACACTGTCACCAACAAGCAATCCTGCAGTGCCCCATTCTGATGTCCTCTCTAGAGCCATTAGGACTTGGCTCAACTAAGACTGAAACGCCAGAACAACAAGGAAACTGTGGGTTCTTATCACCAATATTTTTACAGAATCTGGAAACAAAGATACAAAGAACTTTGGAGCTTACCCCAAAACTCCTCAGGACGGCCAACGATGCTCGGCTCTCTTCTTCACCAACCCAAAGCTTTCAAAGTCAAAGTCCACATAGTAGCAGCTTCATAAATGACCCTGATCCTACCTCAACTAGTGAAATGAATCAATCAACGGCAAGGGCACTACTCTGGCAGTCCAATAAAATGGAGCTGCAAATTGATTTGCCATTTACAATTGCACAGCGCCTGGTAGAGTTAAACAACAAGGTGGACTTCATAGAAAAAAAGCTTAGTGATACACAGGACAACCTACACTGTACTTGCATGTGTGCTGAACTCATCGATAAATGGGCAACACTCCCAAAAATTCTAACAGCTTTGGTAGCCTCATAGAAGGAACAAAAAGAAGGAATTACTTGCCAATTAAATAACAGTGGCAGGGCATCTACAACAAATAGTAAGGAGCTTCAAGCCAATCTGGTTACAACTTTCCAGAGTAATCCCTTAATAAATTCCGACAACCAAGTTTTACCCACATCCTCCAAAGTTCACATCAGCTCACCAGGTTTCAACTCCAGCCCTGGATCCATACACCAAGCCAAAGAACTTGAGAGCAAGGATCTCATCCAGGGAAGAATGGACGCACCTCTCTCAAGGAGGGCCCAAAAAAAACTAAGGAAACTAGAGAAAAAAACAAAGGCTATTAAAATAGTTGCCAGTTCGTGTCAACCTGTAAACAAATATCCCAAGCCGACAACGGGAAAACCCAGAGTTTTCCAATTTTCACTATAAAACACGCTTTGAGTGAGGAAAAACCTACAGTATCAATTCCATCAGAAGCATAGCAAGTGACTGAAAGAGCTTCACAGTCAATTCCCAGAGAGGGGGTTTTGCACAGTTTACTAGATCCGGTAATAAATACTCAACCAGTTCCCTCACCAAACATCGACATCAAGAAGTCGGAGCACAATGATCAACTAAGACTGCCCTATGAACAAGGGTCTGATCTTGGGATCTGCGCCCTCCAGGGCCCTCTCCCACTGGCTTCTCTGAGGACCAGTCCGCCAACACAAATTCCTAGGATCAGCTCAGAGACCACTCAAAGTGATATAGGCCCAAGTGCCAATCAAAGTACTTTATATACTGGTCTAAACATCAACCATAAAGCAGAGCAAGTTAGTAATCTAAGAAAAGTCTGCAAAAAACTCATGAGGTAATCCTCACGCCTAGATACCTCATCAAAGGCCAACATGACATTTAAACAGGGGCAATATACTTTGTCTATTCAAACACATTCCGACGCTGTCAGGAACACACTCAGATGAATTAGTCTGGGTTAAGTTCCTTCGCCTTACTAGTGACACCCATGGGGAATCAACCTCGATAGGGCTGAGTCGTCACACCAGTGTGGGGCTAACTCCAGAAGAAATATCGCAAATGGCAGAGTGGGGCATTGATATTGCTTATCCCGTCCCAGAGAAATATCCGCATGTCTTAGCGGCACCATCACCTACTAAGGAAGTTTACTCAGTCCTAAGGGGGACAGAGTGTAAACCACAAGCAAAATAATTACCCACAGAGTCAAGTCCGTATCATACATTAAGAATTACAAGTACCTCTGAACATAGGACAGTGCACGCAAGTAGGCCAAACCATTCCCCTGGGATGGGTATTAGGTCTCGTCCAGCAGAGCAACAACTACGATGGCACCTCTAACATCAAAACCCTGCACGCCATCTGTACAGCACCAGAACTTCAGGAAATAACACTCAGCTGTCCATGATCTCCTGGAATGTAGCTGGCCTAAAAAGACTTCTCGAGCACAGCTTAGTGAGTAATTACTTCCGTGGAAATGACATCTTGCGCCTACAAGAGACCTGGACCACCGAACCATTAATTCTTCATGGCTTCTATGAATTACACACCATAGCTATAAAACGTAACATCTTCGGGAGAGCCTCTGGAGGGCTGTCAATTTACATAAACCAAGCACACAGACTAGAGACAACTTTTATTGTAACCAACATCTCAGACATGCAAGCGGTCCTAGTAAGCGGACTGGAAACTAATAATAACCCAATTCGTCTCTTGGTAATCAACTGCTATGTAAACCCTGCCTCTCAGAAAAAAAAACTTGTCCTAAGAATACTGGCAACAAAAATGGACCAGCTTATAAACAAATATGCTTCACACCTCCCAGTTATTGCTGGTGATTTGAACACTAAGGGAGTTAGGGAAGTCGAAAGTGCACATTCTACCGCACATTGATGGTGCCTTACTGCATCAGCTTTTTCTAAATCACAGTCTATTATCTGTTCACACCATCCAAACAGCCGTGGATCCTCTCTGGCTCCCACTCCCCACCTTTAGGGATAAGTCTACAATAGACTACATCTTCATCTCGGATCATCTAGTACCATACTTTAACAACTTTGAAGTGGACAACAGGGATGAGAGTGATCACAGGCCACTGAGGATAACCCTCCAGCTAAATGGGGAATCTGCAACACAACTGGAAACACTGGGGGTTTTAACTGGCGAAGAACGTTACGAAGTCCTGAAGAGAATAAAATGGACCACTAACCTTAGCCCCAAACTCCTGGAGTGGGCAATTTACAAAGAATTAAATTCCATAGACATGAGTCTAGTCTCTCCCCAGGTGCACTGGGAAGCACTCCTAGTAGAATTAAAATCAGCCCTAGGGGTACGAACTGGAGGCACCCAAGTGCAGGATACCCACTCTCTGGGACCCCCTCAACGTATAAAATCAAGAGACTTAATTCACACAAAACGTAGCCTTTCAAGGGCCTTGAAGCCAAGAAGGAAAGGCATCAAAAATCCTCAAACTCAGGAAATAACAGCTCTCCGTACAGCGCACGGGAAGAAAGTCTGGGAACTAAGCTCCAAGAAAATCGAGGTAGAATGGCGGAAATTTTTTACCTTCCTCAAAGAAAGGGGGCACATCCAACTCTGGAGATATATTAAGCAACTCACTTACAATGGTCAGATAAAAGAAAACGAAGTGGCAGCCTTGGAATGGGTTAAACATGCAACTCAGCTGTACTCAACCCAACAGGTTATTATTCAAATCTACTCCCATCAACAATCTCCAACAAAAGATAAAGTCATCAACACTACTAACATCTCTGTGGCCGAGGTAACTACCCTTATCAAAAATATGTGGTCAGATGGTGCTCCAGGACCCAATGGAGTTCCCGCATCTGTGTTTAAAGCTTCGCAGCGATACTGGGCAGAACAGTTAACAACACTTTTTAAGCATACTTTCGCCACTTCTACTGTTCCATCACCATGGAAAGGCTCAAAACGTTCCTCAATTTATAAAAAAGGGGACAGCACAAAACCCGAAAATTACCGGCTCATCGCCTTACTAAATGTTGAAGCGAAAGCATATGCCAGAATACTTTTGAAAGAACTGGAATCCTGGGCAACAAATAACAACATTCTTTCGCTTTTCAAACAGGATTCAGGGCCCAAAGCTCTACTATAGATAACATCTTAGTACTGGGCCACCTGTCTAACCGTGCTACCCAGACATCTCAGTTATCACTTTTTTGCTGCTTTGTGGACTATAGTGCAGCTTTTGATCGGGTCGATCGTGGGAAACTGTGGGAAAAACTGCATTCCTGGGGAATTCCCCAACAGCTGCTAAAGGCCATAATCTCTTTATATCAGGGGACCTGGGTCCGTATAAAAATCAGTCAAACATTAGTCACCACCAAGGTACCAACTGATAATGGTCTAAAAGAAGGGTGCGTACTTGTCCCTATACTTTTGAATCTATACACAGCTGACCTGGGGAAAGCGCTGGAGGGGGCAAGTCTTCTGCCTCCTAAACTTGGGAACACGTGGTTTCAAATACTCCAGTATGCGGACGATATCGTAATAATGGACCACACGAGAATTGGCTTACAGAAGACCCTAAAAGCTTTACATGGATATAACCAACAGAATAAACTCCTGGTGAACCAGGAGAAAACTAGGATACTTATATTCGGAAAGTACCCACGTAAGAAGACCACACATTGGCAACTTGGGGCCCTGCAAATCAAAACAAGTATGAGCTACAACTATCTGGGCTTCTGGCTATCGGAAGGGGCAAAACCCATATTCCACCTGAAACATCTGAGAAGGAAAGCGGCAGGCATATTTTTTTCTTTAAAAAGCCTTAACCTGCGGCTTCATAGTCCAACTGCTGACCCCATTTTGAAAGTTCTTAAGGCAAAATTTGTGCCCTCTCTTAATTATGGCCACTTAGTTTTTCCCGGTGCCTTCAACAAATTCTTTGCGAACTATAAAATGATGGCTTACAAAAAGGTCCTAGCTCTCCCTAGACAGGCGAGGAGAGCAAGAGTAAGGCTGGAGTTGGGTCTCACCAGCCCGGATATTACTTACTTAGGTGATTTAATAAAATACTATATCAGGACTACGCGAGCACCAGAACTGTCACTAAAAAGACAAATTAAAACGCTCTTTGAAGAGGAGGGCTCCCCATGGCAGGTGTACTTGGCAGCAGGCACTAGATTATTGGACATTAATGTCCAAAATCTGCACAACTCTGACATTCCCCTAATAGCCTGGAGGAAAACAGTGAATACTCAGGCCAAGAGAATATCTTTTGAAAGGGACCTGGAAAGCCTGCATCACCAATTCAATCTTTCCTCATTGGACTCCTCATATGTCATGGGAAAACCGCAGCCCTACCTTGAGCATGCCCTGACAGTCCTGGCTCTGGGTAGAATCACCTCTATGAGACTTCTTGCTCTGCCCATCACGGATTTTAGCCCAACTTGGGCCTGGCAGGATAACTCAGAGGCTTGCAGACTCTGCAACTGCCATCGTGAATCCTGGCTCCATCTGTTGTGCTGTTGCCCAAAGTTAGTCAGTGAGCGGCAGCGCTTGGTTTTCCCCATCTGTAGGTTGCATGGCCTACAAAGTTGCAGGGAAGTTTCCGACCTGTGCTTCTCCGCTAAAACACCTCAAATTGCGGCCCGACTAGGGAAATTCACAGACGCAATCACACTGAAACTGAGTGAAAACAGAGTCATAACAGCATTCAGTTGGCCATCAAGCAGTGAGAGTCTAGGATAAAACTTTGTATCAAATCCAATATTCAACACCTCACTGCTAGATAGGACAATATCTTCAGTAATGGTCCTTTCTACTATTTTTATCTCTTTTAAATGTCTTTTTCATTCTTAACTAACTGTGAAATTTTAAACAAGTTTTGTTTTATTGAGGGAATATTGTAAAAATTTAAATTAATTGAACAATAAAGATTCATTCATTCACTTAACCATTAACTATAACTAAATCAATAACCTGCATAAAATAAATGAAACTGGGATTAGTGATCAATATTTATTTTTTCAAGCCTTTTAGTTCTTGGGAGTAATAAATGGCAAATGGGTCAGACATGTCATCACTACTGAAATAAGAGTAACTTTTTCTGGAAACGTCTGGGACTATTCATGGGTGGGGCCTAACAATGCTCCCACTGTGTATAATTATATATATGTCGTGAGGGTTATTTGATCTATGAATGTAATGGTATCTGTTTTGATGAATGCAAACCAGCTCAAGGCGATTGTCTGCATTTAAATAGGATATTCATTAGATAATGAGGCATAAGATTTTAAATCATTAATTAACATAACATGTAAGCACATGTTCACCCAGAAGGGTATCTTGGTGCTAAATAATAGATGATTATAATTACCCAACGGTACTCGCTTTATCGACCTCATAAAGATTGGAGACCCACTGGGATTTGACCCTGCAACCAAGAGGTCAAACACAGGCCTCTACAGTGGATGCATTAGTCCACTAAGCCACCAAAACCAGCTTAGTTAACTGTATTGATGTCCCATGAAGGAACTATGATGCCATCTAGGGTGATTTGAAACATTTCTGTCAGGCCCATGTGATAATCCTGACATGCTCTGTGAGAAAAAGAATGCGGTTGCAATTCTGAATAGAGGGAAGAGTACTGTCCTGTGAAAAATATAGTTTTGTGCACAAGAAGCAAAACTATATTAAACATTGTATCGACATTACGATGAACAGCACTCCAGTAGCAATCCAGGTGTATGGCCATGGTGCAGAAAGGTATCTGTCTTGAAGACAACAGCAAGCAAGAAGCCAAATGTAACATTGATTGACTGGATGAGGAATTATTATTTCTTTATCTTTTAAATTTGCATATCGCACAATGTCTTTCATTGGTATCATTTGAATCAATGTTGGTTCTGTCAGTGTCTCATAATAAACCATGTGTAGTTATTACTGTGATCAAGCCAACACCGAGAGGTGTGGACATTTCAGATATAATTAACAAGAAGAGCTCAAGTGGATTCTGTATTCCAACAGCCTTCACTCTGGCCTTAAGGCATGGAGGATTGGACCTCTCTACTATGACTGCCACATACGGAATCAGATTCATCAGCCAGTGCACTACAAAGGAGTTTCTTGCTACAATTGATATGTACCCTGATCACCTGGGCATGTGAATACAAATGTCAACTGGAGTCATTTACAATGCTTTACTAATTACTGTTTTTCTTTTACAGACAACTGGAGCATTGAGTTATGATTTTAAAACAATGTGGTTCTTCTACACACTGTTCTTTTTCTATATCTTGTTGATATTTTATTGTAACAGATTTACCTGATGTATCATTTTCTCCTTTCTGCCCTGTTTGTCTCATTCAGTCTTTTTACTCCGTGCCTTGTCCTTATTGCTTCTTTGTTTCTCCAGCAGGAATGCATATAGACCCACATTCTTAAAATAACACCACCTATTCCTCATCTACACTATTACCTGCTGCTCCCATATGATCCTTTTACTGTTAGACCACATTATATTCCTCCAAAAATGGCCACCCTTCACTTACCTTTGGCCTCACGCATGCACATTGCAGCATCCTGGAGTTAGCCGGGATATACACCAGCAGCGTCATTTCGTGGGCTTTCATTCCTGTGTGCTGTTGTGTATCCTGGTGGTCCACACTGACCATGCTTCCTTCCTGGCCGGGCTCCTGACTGCACTCTACCCCGCTGACACAATGGTAAACGCGACAGTGTGTTGGCACCCCCTTGTTCTCGCATTATCCTGATGTCTGGATTAAGCCCATCCCCTTTCTTTCAGCAATTTGAAAGGCATCACGCTCCCCCTAAGACGGGTCACTAGCTATAACGGCAAGTAGGCCGAGTTGGCTATATACATCTAGGGGTCAGCACAACCGTATTCTTGGCCTTCCACATATGTAATACATTCTGGGCCCTGGCTCACGCCTGCCCCTTTTTTTATTTTACAGTATTCTGCCAGTTCGCCATCGGCATTGGCTACTGCCTTAACGCCTCATGCAGGCCATGACCCATGCTTTTTGCTACTCTTGGGCTTGATTAGGTAAGCGCAATACAGATATTGGCCCACTTCCACTCTTATATTATCACCTCATGGCATACCTATTCGCTACTCCCATTCACGCCTCGTGCGTCCCATGCTGTGAGCTTGACGTAGTATGCATGATACAGACATTGCCCTGCTTCCCCTATTTTGAAATCTTCTCATCGTAGCCTTTTCGATATTTTCAGCCTACTTTCAGGTGGCAATGCTACCTCCCATGCTCATCTGGTCATCATGGCTTGTTTAACACCCATTCCTCTATTTGCACCTACCACTCATATACACAGTGCTTCACTCATCACTATCTAGGCCACTTTCTAGCTTTCAGTGTACTCAAAGCACATGTTGCACCTTGTTACACGCAACACCCTGCAGACTATCATTCAGGAAGTACATCTCTCTTTTTATGCCAGCCTTTATCATTTACAGATATGAGTTACTTTCTCAATTCCCGACCCTTAGTACAGAACAAGCTTTCAAAGAGGAATACAATTGTCTCACTCCCTATTGGATTCAACCCCATACACTCATGCATTACTTCATCATATGACTGGGACCCACGTACACCTTCCCCTAGACACTTAATGTAATTTCTCTGATGTGGACAGATGTTTCCCTTCCTCCTCGCTTCATTATGGCAACTCAATTCTTGTCTCCCTTTTCTTGTTTCCCCTATTTTCTTTAGCTTATTTTGTAACTCTCTCTTAGTCATACCACATTATGTCCTAATGATGATCCTATGAGATTCCTAAGGATCGAAACATCGTTGACTCTAGTACCTAGAATCAATTGAAGTATGTCAATACTGTTGTACACATCAGCATTGGTACTTGTAAATTGTTACTACAGCCATTGTGTTCAATTTGTTACACTTATAAGCCTGAGATTTTGATGTCAAATTTGACTATCTTTCTGTTTGTGTTTTTCGTTCCCACATTGTTGTCTGATATTTATGCACAATAAATATTTATGAATTGTCCATCAGACAACATATATGGGTTTCATTGTAGCCCTATTTACATTCAGATGTTCTTATGCTCTGCATGAAGGACCCCTGTTCCTTTACAAATCATAATAAACGAAGCAGAGGTTGCCATAGTTGAAATCACAACATCTGGTTAACTATTGAACTTGGCATTTCGTGTAATGCTGGAGATACAGCAGGCTCTTCACCCCCTGATGGTTTATAGGACTTCAGTGTGACTGTAGTCTTCCTGGGGTAGTTCCTCTAGAGTAGGGAGAGGATGCATTGGTCTACTCCAAAAGCATCTTGATATCGAGGGGGTCTGCTGAATAGAATTTACCAAATGATGCTTTTTGATGTGATCAAACAACAGATTACTGTTTTGCTTCACACCAGGGTATGGTGGAAAAGCTAAATGTTCAAGTACCTTCCACCCCAAAAGCTGCAACTGGTGGTCTGTGAGATTGGCCAAAGACTTGTTTATCAGGGATTTGTTTCCCCTAAATTAGGTCTCTCACTTTGGGGAAACACCCACTAGCAGCTTAAAATTTGTTATCTACGTTAGTGGCAGAGTCCGTGTTTCACTTTATACATTTTAGCTCTTGTATCTTGAACAGTCTGCAATAAAGCAAATCGGGATAAATCTTCAGGTGTTTTCAACTCTGCCACCTTTCCAGGGACATCAAGATCAAACATATACATTGGTACTCCACAGAGTGACTTGTCTAGGTTGTGCCCGCCTAATACTCCTCTAGGCAAGTTCTTTAGTGCTCTCTAAGCCCCATACAGATTGTGCAACCAGGCCAGTCCAGTATCCTATACTCCAGTGGTCAAAGCTTGTTGTACTGCACTGTTAGTCTGTTCTAGAAAGCTGTTTAATTCCAGGTGGAACACGTCTGTATATAGCAGTCAAACTCCCAGAACATTCACACCATCCATAAACACCTTAGCAATGAACCTAGGACCATTGTCTGAATTAAATATATGAGTTGCTCTCATTGCTACCAGACAATGCTAGTGCTTTATGACTGTTCAAGCAAAGGTAGTCGCCTGTGTCCTAAAAGGCAAAAGAATCTGGGGGGTGAATTGACAGCAAACAATATATATATTTATATTGATCAACATTTGGGAGTGAGCCGAAATGATAGAGAAAGATTACACCAACAAGTTTATCATAGAAAGTAAGGGGTGTCTGTGCTGGTCTTGCAATGGTTGAATGGTTTATCGGTTGACAAATACTGCATTGCTGCATGCATTTTTGTAAGTATTTTGTAAACATGGCCACCAGTGTAATTGCTGTAGCATTGAAACAGTAGTGCTACTGCCAACATGAGCTATCCCCTAATGAGCTGCCCTAATTGCATCTATTCTAGTGTGACCATTAGGGATATGTCTAGCTCCCACTCTGGGTATGAAAACCATATGACATTTTCTTTAGCAAGGATGTAGGAATATTTATAGGGAAAACCATCAGGAGGTTTACCCCTTTTCAGCGTTGAATCCATTACTACTAAAATGTTTCCATCAATCTTTGTATGAGATTGAGTTACATCAGCTACCTTAAATGTTTGTACTGCTGTTTTCTGCAGTCAAATCAGCTGCACAATCCCTTTCAGCATGAATTTTAAATGGGCTATGATGGGTTCTATAATAACCATTGGCAGCTTGTCCTCTATAACAGCTACCTCCACGTCAAAGTCAGGTACTTTTTATCTGATTTCCCTTTGTAGTATAATCAATCAAAACGTAAATGTGTGTGTGTGTTGTATCCTTAAGTCGCTTATTTAAAAAAATTCCCTGCATTGCAGCACAAGCTGCAGAATACTTCTGCTTACTGCTAACCACAGAATCTGCAGAGCTGTTGGTGTAGAACATGCTCTTGCATTCATGTATGGATAACCCATATGGAGTTTGTGGAATACTTAGCGTTTATTGCATTAAATCTGTATTGCGAAGTGCAGGGTCATTTTTAGGTCTCGGTGAGCCAAAGTCTCGAAGAGACATTTTGTATGTGGGATTTTCGAAGTGCTACCCACAGTCTTTTGGCTGGCCTAAACCTTGAGTGCACGATCACATGCACGTGCACAGCTGCTCCCACTCCCCCCTCCCTTCCCTATAGCTTTGGCTCCTTTGTTTTTTATTACACCCTCCCTTCTCTCCCCGCTGTTTTCACACTACCCCCTCCCTTCTAATCAGTTTCCTTTCTGCTTGCTTGATCGCGTCTCCGATCACTTTAACTACAGCCTAAAACAAGACTGATGTGAAATGAACAACAATAACATGTTATGAAAAATTAAACGATACACTTTTTCGGATATGTTTAACCATGCTTATGGCTTGTATAACAATCCCGCAGCTTTCCTTCCCACACGCACTGTACTCTACAAATACTGTTATTACTTAGGAACAGCCGGACTCGCGTCTGTCTCTCTAGGACACCAGAAAACGATTGTGGTTATATTTGGAATAAAGACTTTTCTTGGAACCTATAATTGGCTTGAAATTCGGTGAATGCTAAGAACAAACAGTGCGTATCATTAGTCAGGAGTTTCAAAATCCATTTCTGACACGACAATATCAGATAGATTCAGCATTTTCTCTTTTATAATTATTTTTACATTATGCAGTACGACATCCTTACATTGTTTTAGGCATTAATGCGTTCCTGCAAAAGGCACATAGTGCTTGCGGTATATTACTTTGCGTATTATCATTTTCATTTGCTGGAAAATGTACGATAAAACCGCAAATATGCATTAGCATTACCACACTGATTGACAATAATACCACAAGATTAGCTTTAATAGGATATTATATTGGAAAACGGCATTTCAGCTCTTTTTTTCACACTGAAGTCGCAGTGTTGGGTCAAGCTTCGTGCTGGTGACCTGATGTGGTATTATCCGATGTTTGTAATACCAATTCCTTTTATGTCGCATATTTAACATACATTTTGTGCTTCACAAGCCTCGTTCCAAATTTCTTTGCAGAGCTGTAGAAAAACTAGCGCAGACCCAAAGTTCATGCAGATTGTTTATTGCCACCTAAGTCAGTCCGCCAACATTTTGTGCATGTGCAACTTTGATCTCTAAATAATCCCCACTCACAAATTGGAAATAAATATGTGGCAAATTATGTGTGTCTTGGCTACATGATGATAAATGCACATTGCCGTAGGTCCTTTCCACCCGTGTCTCGAGATGCTATGGCATCATCATTTCTCTGAAGCTTTTTTATTCAGCTAATCGTTGAAAGCACAGATGCGTTTATTTTTTTTACTTCACAGGTTTAGCAGGATCTCGTATTGTGTGGGATGAATAATCCAGACTGAATGTTGGTAGTCCCTCAATGTTTTCTGACGAAAGGGACAAGTGTAGGAACATGTGTGCGATCTAATTTGAAGTGTGTCTGATAAGACTTTTGGCCCAACTATAACCTAAGAGCTTTTTTTTCTTGAATGGGTCGAGGTGATCTCTTTTCTGCTTTGATTTTACATACGTTTTGGTCCTTCTACAAAAATATCACAAAAGCTTACGAAAATATGGCAAACCGTCATGAGTAATGCAATGAGTTTCACTGATGGAATTAAAATGTGCCAAACATGACCCGAGTGTCACAATAAAAACAAGCATTTGCAATACAATAGGTCTCGCATTTACGCGAGTTTCAGCTATTGACATTGCAAATAACAATGCCTTTTATTTTTGTTTTCGTTTTAAAAACATAAATAAAAGGCATAGTAATTTACAATTCCAATAGGTTAAACTTGTTATGCGTGTATCTAGTTACGTATTTGCATTTATTTAATTGGTAAAGCACTGCCTGGGGGCGTAACTCTCCCTTCGTAGCGCTAATGGCTGCATCGATGGCAGTTCTTGTTTTTTTTACTTTAAACACGAGGCGCGTGTGCGGCCAATGCTTGTTAATAGCATTCCGTCGTCCTTGCATGCTGTACTCTGACGTGGTTGAGGATGTCTTTACAGCAAGCGGTACTGTGGCGTGAGGAGGAATAACCGGCGAACAGTCGTAAGGACTGGCTGTGGCCTGGTGGCTGAATTGCTTGTTTTGGAGACCTCAAATTCGAATTCTGCTCCGATTTGGTATTTGAAACGGAACACACTGCGTTATGGCATGTTCCTGCAACTTTTTAAAAAATGCCATAAGTGGGCCAGACATGGTCGAGCCACGAAATATAATACTTTAGACGTCAGTCAGAGACAGAAAATTGAATTCTCTGCTTTGTTCATGGGCCGCGCAGTTCACTTTGCGTTTGGGTCTTTTGTTAAATTCGGGAAAAAAAAGTCAACCCGTATTATTTTGGACTCTGCAAGTTCACCTGTGTACAGTTAGGTAAACCTATGCAAAGTCAGTTACAATAATAACGTTTTGCTGAGATCCAGAAACAAGTGTCATCCGCTGAAGCATGTTGTTCTTTTGGGAGAAAAGGTGTCATAACCAAGTGCTTTCAGTAACAGAACATTTCCATTTCTGGATTAGAAAGGTGTTCTCAGATTCCAACTGCTGTCTTGTGACCTCTCCACCAGCTACGTAAAAAATTGAGGGGCTTCTTTCCAATCCCAGGTGGCGCAAGGAGCTTGTAAATACGCCCTGGAATCTGTGCACTGTTCTACCACTTGGTTCAAAAGTAGCCACGGGAGTCTAGGCGCAGCTGTGACCTCCCCAGCTCATACCTGCAGTATCAAAGCATCTATCGGGCCAGGCACTGGCCACTTTTGAAGAGTTTACCCATGCAGCGGAATGGAAACATGTCTCTTGCGTTTATACGAATAGCTGCTTTATTACCCAGCGTGTCTGGCCTCCTTATCGACCATGTGAAGATAAAGAGCTTTGCTGGAATCGAAATCCAACTACAGTGCAGAGAAGCCCTGATAGCAGTGGCATCAGCCCGCTAAATCCCCCCTCCAGAATTCAACAGCCCTCCCTACTACACAGTAGAGTGTAACGAGCTCAACACTTTTCTAGTGAATCCCTTACCCTAAACACTGATTCTGAGCACAGCGGCCCCTCCCCACACCTGTGTGTAGCAGAAGTGGGGTTTTGTTACAAGTGGTAGGTAGCTGAAAGGAACAATGCCAAAGTGCAGGGTCATTTTTAAATTTTACATCAGTGGCATTCAAGGAGGCAGCCCACTGCAGCCAATGCAGGTGTAGAGCTTAGGTCTAGACCACCTTACTCCTACTGAGAAAATTCTTCCTGCAGTACAAATGTATTTGTACTACAGTGAGAATTGTCTCAGCAGGAGTAAAGTAGTACTCAGCAGAGCATTACTAGAGCATGCTATGAGAAACGTCTGTCTCTCATTCTACACCAAATATGTTTAATCTGAAGTGCTGGGACCAACCCTAGGTTTGTTTTATTGTCCTGTGTTTGTATTTTGCTTCCAACAATTCTGCTTTCAGACCATGTAAGATTGCTGAGTATGTTTTTATCCAGTGTTTTTCAGAATACATGAGAGTGATTAATTCATATAAAGGCTTCACTTGCTCAGCATAATGGGTCAAAGTAAGCTCCGCCAAAGTTAAGAAACCCCTTTAGGGCTTGTAACTTGCTTAAAGCGATCTGCGATTGTAAATTAGAACACTTCTGTAGGAAGTCAGGTGCTAAGCCTTTAACCTAACTATATCGCTCATGACCAAGAAAAATCACATTTTGATTTCTTAAAATTGGTTGTATTTCCATGTAGTCCAAAAGAGTGACTATCCTATCCACCCTAGCCAAGTGTTTCATCACATCACTGACTGTAATGTATATGTCGTCAATATACAATAGCACCTCTGGATCCACATTTAAGACCTCCAGAATTGTGCTGCAAAACATCCAGGGCTATTCTTATACCCCCGTTGTGGTCTTTTATATGCATACTGAAAACCACTGAACAAGAAAGAAGTTAGATACTGTGATTCAGATGCTATATTCTGGCAAAGAAACCATTATATATATCTAAAGACATTTTAAATTTTTTCCTCACTAGAGATTTCATTAATCCAGTACTATGCTTGTTTTGTACAGCATGTATGCATATATGTGCATTTACATTTCTATAATCTAAAACTGTTCTGTATGAATTGCCAGGTGTTATTACTGGAAAAGGAGCAGTGCTCATAGTGGCACTTTTATACCTTGATATTGCAGCTGACCTAAAATAGGTTTTATATTGTGCTTTGCTTCTGGGTTCAAATTATTTTGACCTGTACCTGTGGCGTTCTTTTTATGGGAGGTCTATCATCCTATGCAAGAATGAGGCCATAAGCAGCCGATAAATGAGGGCAGCCTATTGCTTTTAGTGTGAGGTATATCAACCTATGTTTTGCATCGTGAACCTCGTCTTGAGAATTTCCATATCCAAATGGTTACTCAACGTGCATGTGTTCTTTAGCTGGAGTCAAAACCAGATGCTCCATGAGAGTCTAGTGAACTATTGTCACTTCTGTTGTCCAGGAGCACTACCACCCAAGTTCCATGCCAGAGAAGTATCCATAGTGTAGAAGGCATGTTTTTTGGCTGGTCCAGCTACTTTCTTTTACTTATACTGAGTGTCAGAGTTCAAACCTTTCGCTTCGTTCTTTATACTATTATCAGCTTATAATACTTGTTTACTTTTTTGTTTAATGTACTTGTCCTCAGTACGTCCACTTCTTTCTGCTAATTTAATTGTTCCTAGAGTCATGTAAAGAATGGTAAGAATGGCTATCACAATACTGCTAACCATCTGACTTTCTGATTTTATCACAATCTCTCAAAGTATATCCACGTCTACTGGAGGTCTGTATTGAAGAAGATATTTTGTTTTGCTATCTGCTTATTATAGCCTTTGGCACTGCATTTTCCTTACTGGAACCCTCATTGTCCTTCTTTGCTTTGGGGTGTGAATTTATAGACCATGAACCTAAAGTATCATGGCAGATAGAGGTGTAAATGTCTGGAATATTTTTGTTAGTTCCTGTTCGCGATCTTGCAGTGGAAACCATTTCAAAATTTCCCATTAATTTCAGCCCTGAATCTACAGCTAGTGGGACTTTCATGCTCATTCTGCATCTGCTTTGCCAACTACAGTAGCTCCACTAATGTGGGTGCAGCAGTATAAATACTCACAAAAATTGTTCCCTAAGTGGTACACTCTCCCATATGGGTGGCACCATATCAATTGGATCACATGTAGTTAATATCTTATATCTATCGTGTGATGTCATGTGAATATAGATCATGTCTGGCTGGTTAATTTTGCAAGCAACCTATAAAGGGATCTCATCTCACTTTGTGGGCGCTTTACTTATAATAGCGTTAATAATTTGTGGACTAATGTGCAGTTCAGGATACACTTGTTGCTCAGGACCTGTAGAAAATGCTCCTTCTGCAGTAGACTGTACTATATATCATTTATGTCACCTATAAACAGCCATTTTCAGATAAGCCACACCCATTCACAGGGCATGATTCACAATGGTAAAGCGAAACTTTTGTGTGAGTTTTCTATTTATTTGGTGTTCACAAAATACTGTTTTCATTTTACCAATATTAATTTTATGATTGTGCAGTAGGGGCGGAGAACTATGCATTTAAAAAGATAGACCGGTCCTATCTTTTTACATGCGGAGCCTCCACCACTAGTGCAGAGTCTCTGCAGTTGTAAAATTACTATTAGTGAAATTAAAACCATACATTTACAGGTAAAAGTGTAGGTTTATTTTTGTGAACCAGTCCCCTCATGTCAATTACCCATTGATCAACATATCCTTGCAAAACATGCACAATGCCAAATACCCATTGACCAACTTATCAGAGCAAAACCATAAATAGATCTTTATCAGCTTATCAACTGGAACAAGTTTATCAAGACCCAGTCCCTATATTTAACAGTGCTTCAGATCTCATACTTGCCGTCATTTGTGCAACCTCATTGTTCACCATTTTTCATTTTGAGGCTCTCACCTACCTCTTATTTCCATTCCATTCAAAAGCATTTGCCTGCCACCAGCAATAGTAACCAGTAATCCTTGGCAGATTGCTGTTGACCTATAAAAGTTTGTATGTCTAGCAATTGTTTGAAATGCAATTGAGCAAACCTGGGCTAGTCATTCTGGGTTTGAAGAAGCTACGCGAAGAATTTCCTTTGGCAAAAAATAAAATTCTAATTAATTTGTAAGGGAATATGCTTTTCTAATTGGGTAACATTTTTCTTTGCTGTTCACTCCTCAGGAAGAACAATGAGTGATAGATGGTATTTTAACCACTGCTAATATGAGCAGCAGCATTTCTTGGCAGCATGCAGAAGTAACTGCATGGGATTCAAAGTGCCTAATTAATAGCTGCAATCAATTTTGCAGCTTTGCAGACCTAAAAACAGCATGCACTAGATAGTTCCTATGGTCCATTGTAGGGATATAATGACTCTGAGTAGGTTGGCATGGCATTAAAAATATCAAATTAAATCTTGTCGCCCTACATCTTGCTGAAGTGGTCCCCCCTATTAGATCAACTCCCATAACTTTGATAACATCTACTGAGACCTATATTATGAAAATCCTTAGGCAAGCTCCTTTAACCCCAACCTCTTGCCTCTTCATTAGCAGAAGGCTCAATCTCCCAAAAAACAAAGACATAGATTTACAAGGACTTGCGTTCTGTTTGCAATCCTTATTTTACAACGCAGACCTGACGCAAATCAGCAGGTGGGATTTAAAATCCAATGAAAATTGTGATTTATATTGGATTGTAACCCAAAGTAATGCAAAATAGAGCAATGTCCTGCTTTGTATTTCTTTGCGTCAAAGGGACGCTCTATGGGTGGTGCATGGGCATTTCTTTGCAACCACCCATTGATTTTGATGCAGTCCCTATCTACAAAGATTGTAGACAGGTATTTGCATTGAGGATCTACTTGTTTTTCCTCTTTGCATGTGTGCTGTATTCTACGGAACACATACAAAGAGAAGAATGCCTTATTTTGAGCAGGAAGAGACCACAAAAGTGTGCCAGTGCAGGAGAGAGCAGCACAGTGCTACATCTAAGTAGATATTGTGCTGTTGGGCTCTCTCCAGTTCATGTAACACAGTGTAGCAACTTTACTTGCCTCGCAGCATTGTGTGATTTCTTTGCAAATTTGACTATAAATTGGTAGCCATAATTGTTATCCAACTCTGATGTTCTTCCACAGCCACAATCTTTCCTCCTGCTGTCATACTTAAGTGGCTGTTCATGTGTACGGTATGTGATAATGTGCGCTATTTTTAAAGCACCCATAAGTCTTATGGTGCAGGAGTGCTGCAGAAAATGTGAAATATAAAAATAAACTTAGTTCAATTGACTATTACCTTTATGAGGTCATCGCATAACCGACCATTAGTATGGCATATTTATTGTGCCAAAATTTGCTAGGACTGGATTTAGAATCATAAATATACACAGTAGTGGAAATGTCAAGCCTAACCTCTGCACTGGGCTTACTCCCAAACTGACATACATGTAATTCTTCACATATGTTTCCAAAAACGTTTGCCAACACATTTGTATCTTTTTTCTTGTGGTATTTATTGGCTGCAGTTTATTTTGCATAACATATACAAATTACTTTTGTGTTACAGTACCATGGCCTTAACCCGCTGCTATGACCAGGCCATGAACCAACGTCACAGGATGTCATATATCATTTTGACAAGGTCATAAATCATAGACATGACAGTTCATTAATCCATCCATTTAGCAGTCATAAATCATTTTGACAGGCTTGTAAATCACGTAACATATCATAACTCACAATGGCTGACAGGTCATAAATAATTTCTGACATATCATAATCACGTTCTGTTATCTGTCTGCTGTACTTGTGACACCTCATGTCGTTGTATGGGGTCATACATTCTGTGTTGGTTTACACGCTGATCCCAGGAGTTAGGCCCCAACTCGCTACCTTGTTTGTACATTTTCTGCCCTGGCATTCGGTGGGTCTGGGCTGCGAGTGCTGTCTCCGCTTGCTCCCCCCTTCTGACCTACTAACCCTGCCGTAAGGAATCCCAAGAAGATTGGCCTTCCTCCTGCACACCGCCCTGCGGTGTGCCTCCTTGCCAACAAATGTACCCTTTCTTCACCGCTTTGCCTACCGTCCAGCCCTGCGACAATGCTGTTACTCGGCGTGGGTGGATGGGTCTAGAATGTTGTTCAGCACACTGCCCCCAGCTTCCAACAGGAACTTGTGCTGAAATAGCCACCTATTGGTCAGGTCTGTTTGCACCACCTTTGGCGCAAGCTCTTTCCAGAGGAGGGGTATACTCCACCTCTGTTGTAGGGCACACCGAAGTAGGTCAAACCGGTTTTCCTGGGTCCCCAGCGGCCCTTAAGGCACCAGCCTGTGAGGTTCCCTGTTGGGTGAAGCCTCTGCTATTACCAATGGCCTGTAAAAATACTGGGGATAAGGAGCATCCCCTGTTTTATTTGAAAGATGTTGATGATGACTGTTTAGATTTTGAAGGTGTTTTCATAGCTGGATGCTTGCCCATAATCCAGACCCGTGTCTTTCACTGTCCAAAGAAAGGGCAACTGTTTCCGAAGCCATGATGTCCTCACACACTGGAATATGTGGTAGGCAAGTACCCTCAAGAAGCTTCCTTCTTCTCAGGGGGAAAAAGGCAAATGTGTAAAAAATATTCCTTGCTGATAAAGTCTTCATAGGGTCGGAGAAAACTAGAATTCAGGAATCCAGACAAGGATGTCTAAAGGGCGAAGAGTCAGGATCAGCAAGTGGAGGGTGCGAGCATACAAGCAAAAGGGCACATCTTTGTTGCAACGCAAGCTCCAACCAGACCCAGGTCTTTAAATAGTAAAAGAACAGGAAGACACAATGAATTGAGATAGGGAGGAAACATCCATGGGAAAACCGCCATAATGGAAAGGGAAAAGAAAAAAGAACAAAAAGATGAAGTGGACTAGATGCAGAATCACCTTAAAAGGCTGCTGCCAACCCTCAGGCAGGTTATTGCCATTTTGGAGGTGAAGAGAGAGGAGCAGCAGCAAGCGGCTCAGTGGCACGAGAGGAAAAAGACCACATCTGTGAGCTTCCTACTGCATCTTTCAAGTCACTGGAACCCCAGGAGCCCGCAAAGTACTGCAGTTCTTCTGTACCTAGGAGGCCAGGAAGCTGCGGATGCACAAACAAATTATGTCACAGAATGCTTCAGCAAGGATAAAAACAATTCTTCCTATCTTTCTCTCTTTTTCACCTTTTAATATGTTACTGTCCAGATCTACCATACATTGAAATTGTGAGGCTGGATCACAAAACGTTTTTGATTGGCACAGTTGCACAAACATGGGGGTAATAAGGCAGTCCTTCATGTAAATATCTTTTACCAATATTTTTTGAGAGCAGACATGTAGAGGTGATAATGTGTGGTAAGAATATTAATGTAAATTTTCTGTGTTACGATTTGTTGTGGTGGTGATGTGTGGTGCTGTTTTTCGTTCTGTTGAGTTTCGTGCTTCATTATTGCATTGTGTTATTGTGTTGTACTAAGGTTCTTGTGTTGTGTTCTTTTTGACAGTTTTTTTGTCTTTTGCCCTGTTATGTTTTTCCTGAGTTGTTATTTTATTTTGGGTCATGGTTTTATGTTGTACTCTGTTGTGGTCTGTGATTACTTTAGTAATGTAAACAAATGCTGCTACATTTCTAGCCAAAGCAGCACGGTCCTTTAAAGTTCCAATGACAGACACTCATTTATCACTGTATAAGGTGGTATAATAGCACTGCTGCAGCTATTCATCTATTTTAGCCACCTGTCAGCAAAAAGGTGGGCAGAGACTTGTTATGATTTAGCACTTCCAGTGATCACTTTACACCATATGGCACCAGGACTTTGATATTGTGTGAATACCACAATTTCAAATTATATGAATGCAGCATCACTAACAGATCCCTTAATCAGACTTTAGGAATGAGTAAGTATTTTGGAAACGTATGTAATAAATATGTTTCCTAATATCTTGCCATCTATTTTGCAGTCACCACATTGAACAGAATTTTGTTTCACTCCTCTACTACATCATTTATTTATCGGCTAGAGAGGAATTTAGTTAGTAGGACATTTATAAAAACAGAAAAAATGAAACTCAGAAGGCATACTAAGTTATTTTGCTTCTCCTTTGACAAAGTGAATTCATTCAAAGTGCTTGCCATCTGTCAAGATGGAAGGGACATCTCAACTCCCAGGAGGTTCCAGGCTTTAGGCAAATCTGTTTGCAGCTCTGGATTTTAATGTGAACTGGTTTTGCTGAGCTGAAGAGAAAACATCTCAGGTTGCTTCTTTGTCAACACAATGTGAAGAATAAACGTGTTATTCTTTGCATCAATATTTATGAAGAATGTTTATAATGAAAAACAAATTGACTTTGCCCTTGTGGTGTGAAAACATGATAAAATTAGTAAATACAGAGAACTCGACAATGGTGTATTTTAAAAAATGAATTACCATGGAATGTTAGGGATTAGTTCAGGTTGAGTTGAGCTTTTTTTCACCTACTTTAGAACAATTTTTTAAAGGAACAGCACTTTTTCATAGACAAAACAGAAGAACAAGAGGCACTGGCTGAGGAAGACCTGAAAATAAATTGAATGCTCGGCATTGAGAGCCGGGTCTTAAAGAAAAGTAATGAGGCAGTGCTCAATTTGTTTAAACAAAATAAGTGCAGAGCCTGAAAGTGTTTTACTATCCCATCGCTGGTGCTACCAAATACGAAGTGGGGCCGGTTTTAGACCCCTGGGGGACCTGTAACAGAGAAAAAGAAAGAAGATATTACGGACCGCAGCCGGCCCGGTGAATGCTGCCTGTGGGGAGCAAGAACAAGTGACTGTTCTGCTCCCCACCACCCCCTTTTAAAGAGGGCGCCCAGGTTGACCGGATGAGATCGGTCAGCCTGAGCGCAAGCTGGACATTTCTGAGCCGGAAGCACTGAAGTGCTTCCGGTTCACAGAGGCCGCCTCGCCCATTGGTCGTTGCAGGAAGGGAGAGGGGGGAAGGGAGCGCCACGTCATTTGCTGACGCGGCCTCCCTCCCCCTTCTGGAGGCCGTGGACTGGTGTGACCGCCATGGCTGGAGATGGTAGGGAACTGGTCTCACGCCGCAGGGGCGATAACTGGCGGGGGGATGCCATTGAAAGGGCAAATAAATTGATGGCTGAGCTAGGAAAGCGTAGACCAAGCGAGGTGCCGGCAGTGCCCACAGGGGGTGCAACACCCTTTGCCACAGCACCAGTCCCCGGTGGCGAAGGTGTCTGGGAGATAATCAGCGATGCAAAGAACACAGACGCGGGCAAGACGGCTGATGCGGCAGCACCAGCAGGTACAAGGGCAACACTGCCTCCACTAGGTTTGGGAGAGATGCGCTCCGGGAGGGAACAGTTGGGGCGGCATCTTTCGAAAGAGACTAAGGAAAGGATCTGGAAGGGGGAATATGTTAGCATGTTTTCCCTCTTGATTGATGAGGCAGACAGAGAAGAGGCAAAAAAGAACAAGGAATGGACACATTACAAAGAATGGCCCAATATAGTCCTGAAATACAGAGTAGAAGAGAATTTGGCCAATTGGATACAGGATTTCACTATATTCATGGCTTCATGTTAGAGCGTTTCCCAGAGGTTGGATCTGAGATGGCATGTTATCAGAAGAGGATCACAGTCGCCCATGCTACACAAGGGGGCGATAGGTGGAAAGAGTATGACAAGGAGTTTAGAAGGGCAATAGCGCAGGATCCAACCCTAAGATGGAGCCAGACAGACATGTTTATTCATCTGAGACATTTGGTTCAGGGAACAGCTGATAATGGGCATGGGCAGGTACCTGACGCAGTGCTGTCTCAGCCCTTTAAAACAGGCCCCACCGGTAACACGGGGGGGTTCACTGGGAAGGCAGGGAGCAATGGTAAAAAAGGCGTCTGTTTTGACTTTAACAAAAGAACTTGCAGTAGAGCACCAGGCACATGTAGGTTCAAGAATTCCTGTGGTTACTCTGGTAATGCATCCCATCCCGAGTCCAGGTGTCACAAAAAGTCCAGGGGCAAAGGGGGAAAGAAACAGGAATAGCAGCCTGCTACTAGGAAAGGCTAGATCTCCTGTTAACATTAGCGCTATGATACCTTGGTTAGAGTCTTACAATTGCCCCGAGGCAGCCAGGACGAACAGGGAGGGGTTTGTGGAAGGTTTCAGGATACCAGCCCAGGGTTACAACGGGGTGGCTCACTGCCGGAACCAGCTGTCAGTTAGGTCCAATGTAGACATAGCAACAGCAAAAATTACGTCGACAAATGTATGCCAATGGGTTGCTCAGTATCCTGCGCCTACTTTAGAAATTTAGCTAATTTTTGGAATGGGCATTCAGGAGGGTGTCAGGGCATCACTGGGTGCTGCATTACCTGGATGATTTTCTGTTTCTGGGGGCACCACGATCTGGGGAATGCAGGGCAGCATTGTCAAATTTCTGTACATTGATGCAGGAGTTCGGTGTGCCCCTGGCGCCCGGTAAGACAGTGGGCTCAAACACAGCAATTGAATTCCTGGGGATTGAACTAGATTCTGTCCAAGGGATCTCGAGGTTACCCGCTGACAAAGTCAAAGATTTCGGGGCGGCTTTGAGACACTGCCTCAAGAAAGAGAAAGTTACATTGCACCAGCTACAGCAGGTGGTAGGGCAATTGAATTTCGCACTACGCATAATCCCAATGACGCACCTTTTCTCTCGCTCTATCGCGCATGCAATGTCAGGCCTCAGGGAGAAGCATCACCACACCAGGCTGTCTGGCGAAGTCAGGCAGGACATGTTAATTTGGAAAGCATTTTATGCGTGACTTCAATGGGAGAGTGGTGTGGCCCAGCCCACCTAGGTTCAGCCCGGAGCTGGGCCTCATGACTGACGCTGCAGGTAGCGAGGGTTTCGGGGCCATCCTGGGGTGTGAGTGGGTAGCTCAGCATTGGCCAGACTGGTGGAGGGAATCTGGACTCACCGCTAACATAAGTTTCTTAGAGCTTTTTCCAATTCTAGTGGCACTGACTGCATGGGCGGAATGTTTAAATAATCAGTCTGTAATATTCTGGTCCGACAACATGTCAGTGGTAGAATGCGTAAATATCCAAACAGCTAAATGCATCATGATGCTGCATTTGTTGAAGGAGATTGTGTTGCAGTGCATGAAACTGAATGTCCTTTTTAAAGCTAAACACGTTCCAGGTATTCTGAACCACGCTGCTGGCGCATTGTCTCGTTTCAAAATGCTTGCATTCAGGTCACATATTCCAGAGGCAGCAGCGCACCCATCACCTTTCCCAGAACAGCTTTGGCAGCTTGGTGCCCCTGAGTATCGAACCTCGTGGCAACGAGCCTAGCACCCAGAACCAGGAGTGCCTACGAAGGGGCGTTTGGGTCTTTTTGCTTGTTCTTGGGGGAACAGTGTGAGCACAAATGGCATGATTATGAGTCAGTAGTTAAATATCTGGTGTTCATGAGGGAACAGGGGCGCACGGTAGCAGGGGCAAGAAGACATATCTCAGCCATATCATTTTTTGCAAAGATGAAGGGAAAGGGGGATCCCACAAAGAACTTCGTAGTATGCCAGGCGCTGTAAGGATGGCAACGCTTGCAGGGAGGGCAGCCGGATGTCAGAAGGCCCATAGATTTAGGAACACTAGGGAAGCTAGTGGGGGCTCTGCCACGGGTTTGCACTTCCCCAGGCGAAGTGATCTTGTTTCAAGCAGCCTTCTGCCTTGCATTTTACGGCGCTTTTAGGGTAGGCGAGCTAGTCACAAAGAATAAGGAAGATTGGCTGGGGAGCCTGCAAATGGGACACGTTAGCATAAAGAGCGATTCAGTGCTGATTTCCATCCGGAAATCAAAAACCGATCAAGAGGGTAAGGGAGAGAGCATAGTATTACACTGGGCAGGGAACACGCCACGCTGCCCTGTCTACAGGCTTGAGGCCTTTATGGCCCAACGGGCACGAGCTACGTGAGGGCCTCTCCTGATACATGGGGATGGGACACCACTCACGGTGTTTCAGTTCAGGAAAGTCATGCTCCTGGCATTGAAGAGTGCCGGGCTAGACCCTGCCGAATTCGGGACTCATTCATTCAGGATAGGAGCAGCCACCGAGGCAGCAGCAAGAGGGCTGGGGGACGAGCGTCTCAAAAGGATCGGTAGGTGGTCCTCTAACTGTTACAAGAGATATGTGCGGCTGCACATGCTCTAACACGCATGACTGTCCAACTTTTAGGTGCACAATGGGTTTTTTTCCTTTCTCCCTGTTACTCAGGGGAAGGGGTTTTTCAATGTCACTATCTGATAGGTGATAGATGCAGTTTTGTGGAATTTGTGTGTTGCATGCCAACATGGCAAGGCACTTACCTTTGGCTCTCTTGTTTCAACGTCATTCGCAGTTTCTTCATCCTGTGACTCAGGAGAGAAGCCTGGACTCGTTCGCACTCGCAGACCGCAAGAGCAAGCAGAAGAGCTGCGGACGTTGAATTTCGGACAAGCACCAAAAATAGTGGCGGAAGTTCACTCTTCGCACCAGGAAGATCAACATGTTTGGATGATAGGGCACTCATATGTTCGCCGTTTGAAGAATTTCTTTTCAGGAGCTAGCAAGACTAGGGCCGCTCAGCTAGGGATAAACTTCTCCTTTATCGGTCAGGGTGGCTTGTGCGTAGGTCAATTCAGGGAGTTGGTGAACCGAGCTTTGAAAACAAGTATGGGACCACCGGCAATCTGGATCCTGCACCTGGGGGGTAACGACTTGGCCCGATTAGGCAGGAGAGTACTAGTGGAGGATCTGCTCACAGAAGTTGGGTGGCTTGCGAAGCTGTGTCCCCAGTCCATAATAGCGTGGTCACACATGATTCCCAGGTCGCAATGGAGGGGGGGGCGAGTTAGTTTGAGCGTTGAATTATGCGGTAAAGCGGATCAACAACAAATTTGATAAGTTATTTAGGCCCCCTAGATTAGGGTCGATAGGACACAGATACATCAAGGGGGAACAGTTTTTTCTGCAGGACGGGGTGCACCTCTCACATAAAGGGAATCAGGCTTTCATGGAAGACATCCTAGCTTGGGTGGAGAGTGTAAGGCGCAGTACATGACCTTCCTACTGAGTGACGGGGAGACCAGGTAGTCGGGCAACTACGCTGGCCTGTGGCGGTAAGGTCATGATTGGTAAGCATAGTCTTCGGTCCTTAGCGGTCAGCACCATGTAACTCCAGGGGGTAGTGACAACCGGTAGGAAGGCTGTCAGGGTGCGGGGGCCGGGGGTAGTCATCCTTCCCAGTGGGTCTGGGGCCACCCCCGCATGCGCATGCGCATCAAGGCACCATTATGAAGAAGTCTGCAGCCCCCGCGTAATGGAGTGTAAGGCACAGGGCGTGGGGGGGCCGGGGGAAAGTATCCATCCGATAAGCTGTAACCCCCTGCGCAACCTTATTAGTACACTGGGACCGGGGGAGCTGCCAGTCATTGACTTTGCCGTAGGCTGTAGATGGGACACGCAGAAAGTAAATACATGCATTGATAGATTTACGGTAGGAGTGTCTTGTGTATTAGACTGTGTTAAGGTTAGCCGTGGAATATCTGATAATCAAAATGCATCTGTACTTTCTGCGTAAAGTTTCTGTATATAATGTTTTTAATTTGTTTGTTAATGTTAATAAATACGGCCGGGGGGGGGTTACTCCCCCCTAATCCAAACATTTTGAACTATTGGTGTGGTCTCCAAACTGTTATGCTGGAGGGGAGGGAAATGCCATCCATAACCCCAGGGTCAGTAGTTAGAGTTGGGGACATGGGTAAGTACCAGACCATATGGAGAAGGCGAGGGCTTACTAGACCGTGCCGCCATTATGGCGGTCACACCAGTCCCCGGCCTCCAGAAGGGGGAGGGAGGCCGCGTCAGCAAATGACGCGGCGCTCCCTCCCCCCCCCCCTTCCCCCTTCCCGCAACGACCAATGGGCGAGGCGGCCTCTGTGAGCCGGAAGCACTTCAGTGCTTCCGGCTCAGAAACGTCCAGCTTGCGCCCAGGCTGACAGGTCTCATCCGGTCAGCCTGGGCGCCCTCTGTAAAAGGGGGTGGTGGGGAGCAGAACAGTCTCTTCTTCTTGCTCCCCACAGGCGGCATTCACCGGGCCGGCTGCGGGCCCGTAATATCTTCTTTTTTTCCCACCAACCATCCCCTAAGGCAAGTATTGTTGGAAGGTTAATTTTCGGTTGTGTGTTATGAATAATTAATTTTGTCCCCTTTTTTCCAAATTTATTTGCAGGGAACAAAGCGATTGTATGCACTTGATTCTGTAGTAACGTTTAAATAAAGGCACGAGTTCGAATTTCTCTTTCAGTTAGATATTGTCGTATTTAGAGTGTCTCTGTTCAGGCGGTAAGGTCATGATTGGTAAGCATAGTCTTCGGTCCTTAGCGGTCAGCACCATGTAACTCCAGGGGGTAGTGACAGCCGGTAGGTAGGCTGTCGGGGTGCGGGGGCCGGGGGAGTCATCCTTACCAGTGGGCCTGGGGCCACCCCCGCACGCGCATACGCATCAAGGCGCCATTATGCAGAAGTCTGCAGCCCCCCTCCGTAATGGAGTGCAAGGCATATGGCGTAGGGGGGGCCCGGGGGAAAGTATCCATCCGATAAGCTGCAACCCCCTGTGCAACCTTATTAGTACATTGGGACCGGGGGAGCTGCCAGTCATTGACTTTGCCGTAGGCTCTAGATGGGACACGCAGAAAGTAAATACATGCATTGATAGATTTACAGTAGGAGTGTCTTGTGTATTAGACTGTGTTAAGTTTAGCCGTGGAATATCTGATTATCAAAACGCATCTGTACTTTCTGCGTAAAGTATCTTTATATAATGTTTTAAATTTTTTTGTTAATGTTAATAAATACGGCCGGGGGGGGGTACTCCCCCCTAATCCAAAAATTTTGAATGTGGTCTCCAAACTGTTATGCTGGAGGGGAGGGAAATGCCATCCATAACCCCAGGGTCTGTAGTTAGAGTAGGGGACATGGGTAAGTACCAGACCATATGCAAAAAAGCGGCCGGTTTCGGTTCCCAGTCCGGCCCTAGTGAAGTTAATGTGATAAAATGTAAAATATCGAAATTATCCTGCCACAGATGATGCCTCATTAAGCCTCATAATTTGTCTTTTCTTGACACAAAATATATTCAGCTCTGTCACACAATTAGGTCCTCGTTGCCACATAATTCGAGCCTGACATGAAGAACCTTCATCGAAAATATAAAATGAGGGGGCATATCAGCAAGCTGGCGATGAAAAATTATCGCCGCTTTAGCGTCCGTTTTTGAACGAAAAGCGGCGATAATTTTATCGCTTAATCAGCAAGGTTACGCTAACGTGTGATTCCTTGCTTTAGCTCCCTTTCCCATAACGCCCACCTTTGCATCTCTAATGAGATGCAAAGTGGGCGTTCCGTCCCAAAATAACTGGAGAAATGTCGCTAACCGACATTTCTCTAATTATCAAGGGAATCGCTAACAGGCATAGCGATAAGAAAAGTAGCGCTAACCACAGTTAACGCTACTTTCCTTACGCCTGCTTTCACCCTGACTTAGCCATTATTTCCAATGTAAGGTGGATATAATGGCTAAGTATGCCCTGCCTTATCAGCAAGCTAACGCCAAAATGTGTGAGATTATCGCTGGATTTCCAGTGATAATCTCACTTTTGGCTGTTAGCGCGAGGAATTTTATCGCTTTTGAGATAAGCGTTGCTGATAGCACGCTATCTCAGCAATAAAATTCCACGATTACCGGCGATAATTATCCTAGTGCTAAGTGCGATTAGCCTTTACTGATATGCCCGAGGTACCTAATAGTGCACGCTGTGTCCCAAAAGAGAGCTGTACAATCTACCAATAAGAAACCAAGCGATGGAGAGCAGTATCAATTTGTCTTTCAAGTGCCTAACTCCTCAAACTCTGCTGTTAGATGAGAATAAAATGTATAAGCCTGGCAAAACGTAAGGGGTGCTGCGATTAATTTTCAGAAGAAGCTTCTGCCTTGTTCTTGCAATGGCTCCACGATCTTAGACTGGTAAATTAAGATCATGGCTGCCAGCAACATATTGGGGCCACCAGCCCTCTCCTGATCACAAGGAAAAAGATGCCAGGAAGTGCCTCAGGTGACAGTGCAGGGTGCAAGGCAATAAGGGTCTCAGCTCTTGCATGGTGCATTGGAAATGTCACACCTGAAGATCCAGGTGAGCAGTGGCACAGCAGTCGTGTCGTGGGTTATAACGGTAGCATGGAAATGTTCCTTCGATCACTTTTGGGTCATAAATAATATACGACTGCGTTGCAGTGGACCTCTTCCAGCCCTGGGCCCAGTGATACTGCTGCACCATTGAAAGCTATTCCCCTGCAGCTTTAAGCAAGAACGACCTCAGGTCTGGGCTGTTGGCTGCATATGTGAATTCTTGTGATGTGGGAGAAGGTGATATGGGAACTTGAACTGTATTGTTGGGGTGGTAGGACATAGAGGAGCACATGATAAACAAGTGCCAAGTAAACTATGTCAAACCATGGCAATCCCCCGCCACCTTCCTCCCCCTGCGGCTCCCCACCTCCATGTTGCAGCAGAGGGAAGATTTTCTTTCTGTTCAAAAGAGCTGTTGAATCTATGACTCTTTTATTTAATAATTCACAAGTTTCACACTTTCTAATTGCCCATGAAATTTTAACAAGATTTATGAACTTGCAAGTCCCTTCTAAAATACAGCCAGTGAGCAAGTCAGGATGACTGGATGTGGCGTACTGGGTAATATGAAACACATGTTAATAAGGGGACACTAGGTGGAGCACTAGGTGGAGCACGGCCAAGATTGCCGCACACCCATGAGGCTCTGGCTGCTTGGTGATGGACGGAGCATCAGAACCCCTGTCCATCACCACCCCCTTTTGTACCGCTTTGTTCGCCATAAGTTGGCAGGGTATGCTCAGACGTTGAGTGCCTTGCTCACTTTGACACTGGATTCAAGCAAGCCTGGCTGCAGATGGCTGAAATGCCAGAAACCGGTCCTAGGAAGCTTGTTTCCGGTCCAGGGAAGGCATGGCTTGGCAGTTCGGGCTGGACTGTTCCCATGAGGCACCGGGTCAGACTGATTTGCATATGGCCATGTCTGAACTGGGGTGGTAGAGTGGGCTAAAGAACGGTGATGGATCAAACCCAGATCTGTTGACTGGGTGTGAGTGTTTGATTGGTTCTGATGCTCCGTCCATCACCACCCCCTTTTGTACCGCTTTGTTCGCCATAAGTTGGCAGGGTATGCTCAGACGTTGAGTCCCTTACTCACTTTGCCACTGGATTCAAGCAAGCCTGGCTGAAGATGGCTGAAATGACAGAAACCGGTCCTAGGAAGCTTGTTTCCGGTTCAGGGAAGGCATGGCTTGGCAGTTCGGGCTGGACTGTTCCCATGAGGCACAGGGTCAGACTGATTTGCATATGGCCATGTCTGAACTGGGGTGGCAGAGTGGGCTAAAGAACGGTGATGGATCAAACCCAGATCTGTTGACTGGGTGTGAGTGTTTGATTGGTTCTGATGCTCCGTCCATCACCACCCCCTTTTGTACCGCTTTGTTCGCCATAAGTTGGCAGGGTATGCTCAGACGTTGAGTCCCTTGCTCACTTTGCCACTGGATTCAAGCAAGCCTGGCTGAAGATGGCTGAAATGCCAGAAACCGGTCCTAGGAAGCTTTTTTCCGGTCCAGGGAAGGCATGGCTTGGCAGTTCGGGCTGGACTGTTCCCATGAGGCACAGGGTCAGACTGATTTGCATATGGCCACGTCTGAACTGGGGTGGCAGAGTGGGCTAAAGAACGGTGATGGATCAAACCCAGATCTGTTGACTGGGTGTGAGTGTTTGATTGGTTCTGATGCTCCGTCCATCACCACCCCCTTTTGTACCGCTTTGTTCGCCATAAGTTTGCAGGGTATGCTCAGATGTTGAGTCCCTTGCTCACTTTGCCACTGGATTCAAGCAAGCCTGGCTGAAGATGGCTGAAATGCCAGAAACCGGTCCTAGGAAGCTTGTTTCCGGTCCAGGGAAGGCATGGCTTGGCAGTTCGGGCTGGACTGTTCCCATGAGGCACAGGGTCAGACTGATTTGCATATGGCCATGTCTGAACTGGGGTGGCAAAGTGGGCTAAAGAACGGTGATGGATCAAACCCAGATCTGTTGACTGGGTGTGAGTGTTTGATTGGTTCTGATGCTCCTTCCATCACCACCCCCTTTTGTACCGCTTTGTTCGCCATAAGTTGGCAGGGTATGCTCAGACGTTGAGTCCCTTGCTCACTTTGCCACTGGATTCAAGCAAGCCTGGCTGACGATGGATGAAATGCCAGAAACCGGTCCTAGGAAGCTTGTTTCCGGTCCAGGGAAGGCATGGCCTGGCAGTTTGGGCTGGACTGTTCCCATGAGGCACAGAGTCAGACTGATTTGCATATGGCCATGTCTGAACTGGGGTGGCAGAGTGCGCTAAAGAACGGTGATGGATCAAACCCAGATCTGTTGACTGGGTGTGAGTGTTTGATTGGTTCTGATGCTCCGTCCATAACCACCCCCTTTTGTACCGCTTGGCAGTTTTAGGGAGCAGGGAGGTTTTCCTTGTCTCACAAGCAACCCCCCCATATGGGCGATCCCCTCTGTACTTGTACTTACTTGAACTGGATTATAATGACAAGGTTTTTTTTGGTCTTGGGTGGGCAATACACTACCAACACGATTGGGGTGCTGCTGTGGGTGGGGGGGTTGGGTATTGTTGAATTTTAATGTTAACTATGTGATCCATCAGCAGATAGACATGCCAGCATGCGTCGAAATAATCACGCATTTTCCATTTACTAGGACATCTCTTATAACAGGACCCTTCCTTCAGAATGCTTCCACACACTGAAGAGTTACGAATAAAATTACTCACATGAAACATTAGAGGTCTGGGCGAATCAGCAAACGTAGGCAAATCCTTACATACCTTGATAGGCATCAAATACATGTTGTTAAAAAGATTTTTCTCTTTGGACTAGAATAAAAAATTGCACCCTAGATAATCCACTTATACCATTCTGCCAAAATACACATTATCACACTCTATATTATCACTCCAAATGAAATGTTGGAAAGTTACCGCTAAGGAGATTTGTATTTAGTTAAAAAGCATCATATTGAGTTTATTAGCATATTAACCCCTTCGCTGCCAGGCCTTTTCCCCCTCCTGTGCCACGCCCTTTTTTGGCTATTTGGGGTAGTGCGCGCCTGTAACTTTTTGACCACATAAGGTATCCACGCCAAATTTGCGTCCTTTTCTTCCAACATCATGGGGCTTCTGAAGGTACTCAGGGTTTGTGGATTCCCCTGGAGGGGTCACAGTAATGAGCCAAAATACAGCAAAATGTTTTTTTTTGGGGGGGAAATGGGAAAAACGGGCTGCAAATGAAAGCTTCTGGGTTTTTCCCTGAAAGTGTTATCAAAAAAGGGTTTGTGGGGCTGAAATCACCATTTTCCCAGCTTTTAGGGGATACCAGAGTCTTGTCAGAAACCCAACATTTTTCACACAGTTTTGGCATTTTTCTGGGACATAGCCTATTTTTGCTATTTTTTGTGCTTTCGACCTCCTTCCAGTTAATGGTAGAAATGGGTTCAAAAGCAATAATGGATCCTGGAAAGCTATACATTTTAGAGAAGTAGATAAAATTCTGAATTCAGCAAGGGGTCATTTGTGTAGATCCATCAAGGTTTTTTTATAGAAACTAACAGTTAAATATAGGATAAATTGAAAATTTGTTGAATAAAAAAGCCTTTTGCGTCAACGTTTTCACCTGTAACTTCTTCTAATTATGACAGCTTTTTGAAAGCAATATACCGTTACATCCGCTGGACATTACTGGTTGTGGAGATATATAGGACTTGTAGGTTCACCAAGAACCCGATGAACCTAGAGCCAAAAACTGAGCAGCAACTTGCAATGGTTTTTTATTATGTACCGGGTATATAGTAATTATTCTGTAAAAATGTGAATAGAAAAATCGGTATGAAAGACACCTATGTATTTCTGAAATGGGAACAAAATATAGAGTTTAGAAACAGTAGATATTTGCACATTTCCCTAATTGGGAAAACTCATACTAGCATGAGAATTATCAGTCATTTTTTAGAATGACTTCTTTTTTACACAATGTCTTTCATTTGGAAGGCAGAAATCCATCGAAAGTCAATAGGTAATAACAGTTCCTTAACAAATCTAAATTACCCTAAGTCTCCCGATAAAAACGGTACCTCACTTGTAGGGGTAGGCATAGTGCCCACGACAGGAAATGGCTCAAAACCCAACGTGAACACACCACATTTTCACAATGCAAAATTACCCTTTTTTAGCAAAGTGCCTAGCTGTAGTTTTTTAACCCTAGCTCTGCCGGCACCTAGGGAAACCTAACAAACCTGTAAATTTTTGAAAACTAGACACCCAGGGGAATCCAGGATGGGGTGACTTGACTGCCTCCCACCAGGTTTAGTTACCCAGAATCCCTTGCAAACCTAAAACATTGCCAAAAAAACACTTTTTCCCCACATTTATCTGGTGGAAAGTTCTGGAATCTGCGTGGATCCACAAATTTCCACCCACCCCGCGATCCCCAAAGTCTTCCGTGAAAAATGGTACCTCACTTGTGTGGGTCAGCCTAGTGCCCGCGACAGGAAACAGCGCAAAACGTAACATGGACACACCTCTATTTCATAGCGAAAAATTACCCTTTTTTGGCAAAGTGCCCAGCTGTAGTTTTCGAACCATAGCTCTGCCGGCACCTAAGAAAACCTAGCAAATCTATACATTTTTTAAAACTAGACACCCAGGGGAATCCAGGATGGGGTGACTTGACTGCCTCCCACCAGGTTCTGTTACCCAGAATCCCTTGCAAACCTCAAAAATTGCCCAAAAAAACGCACATTTTCCCCATATTTCTCTGGTGGAAAGTTCTGGAATCTACCTGGATCTCCAAATTTCCACCCACCCAGTGTTCCCCAAAGTCTTCCGAGAAAAATGGTACCTCACTTGTGTGGGTCGGCCTAGTGCCCGCGACAAGAAACGGCGCAAAACGCAACGTGGACACACCTCAATTTCGCTGTGAAAAATTACCCTTTTTTGGCAAAGTCCCTAGCTGTAGTTTTTTAACCATAGCTCTGCCGGCACCTAGGGAAACCTAGCAAACCTATACATTTTTGAAAACTAGATACCCAGGGGAATCCAGGATGGGGTGACTTGACTGCCTCCCACCAGGTTCTGTTACCCAGATTCCCTTGCAAACCTAAACAATTGCCAAAAAAGAACGCATTTTCCCTACATTTCTCTGGTGGAAAGTTCTGGAATCTGCGTGAATCCACAAATTTCCACCCACCCCGCGTTCCCCAAAGTCGTTCGAGAAAAATGGTACCTCACTTGTGTGGGTCAGCCTAGTTCCCGTGACAGGAAACGGCGCAAAACTTAACGTGGACACACCTCAATTTTGTAGCGAAAAATTACCCTTTTTTGGCAAAGTGCCTAGCTGTAGTTTTTGAACCATATCTCTGCCAGCACCTAGGGAAACTTAGCAAACCTATACATTTTTGAAAACAAGACATCCAGGGGAATCCAGGATGGGGTGACTTGACTGCCTCCCACCAGGTTCTGTTACCCAGAATCCCTTGCAAACCTAAACAATTGCCAAAAAAACACATTTTCCCCACATTTCTCTGGTGGAAAGTTCTGGAATCTGCATGAATCCACAAATTTCCACACACCCCGCGTTCCCCAAAGTCTTCCGAGAAAAATGGTACCTCACTTGTGTGGGTCGGCCTAGTGCCCGCGACAGGAAACGGCGCAAAACGCAACGTGGACACACCTCAATTTCGCTGTGAAAAATGACCCTTTTTTGGCAAAGTGCCTAGCTGTAGTTTTTGAACCATAGCTCTGCCGGCACCTAGGGAAACCTATCAAGCCTATACATTTTTGAAAACTAGACACCCAGGGGAATCTAAGATGGGGTGACTTGACTGCCTCCCACCAGGTTCTGTCACCCAGAATCCCTTGCAAACCTAAAACATTGCCAAAAAATATACATTTTCCCCACATTTCTGTGGTGGAAAGTTCTGGAATCTGCGTGGATCCACAAATTTCCACCCACCCCGTGTTCCCCAAAGTCTTCCGAGAAAAATGGTACCTCACTTGTGTGGATCGGGCTAGTGCACGCGACAGGTAACGGCGCAAAACGCATCGTGGACACACCTCAATTTCGCAGTGGAAAATTAACTTTTTTTGTCAAAGTGCCTAGCTGTAGTTTTTGAACCCTAGCTCTGCCGGCACCTAGGGAGACCTACTAAACCCACACATTTCTGAAAACTAGACACCCTGGGGATTCCAGGGAGGTATGGCTTGCGTGGATCCCCCAACGTTTCCTTACCCAGAATGCCCTGCAAACCTCAAATTTAGCTGAAAAAATCACATTTTAGGGAGATTAGGGGCCAATGCCCCATCTGCCCACCGGGGGTCAGAAAGACTGTAATAATTGGGGAAGGCATGGGCCTGCCCGTTTTGGGCAGCCCCCACCCCTATTTATTTATTTTTTTAATTCCCTGGTGCCTAGTGGGCTTTTTGCCCCCCCGGGGGCGGCAGATTGGGGACCGATGCCCCATCTGCCCCCAAGGGGTGGCAGAAAGGCTGTAATGCTGGCAGGTGGGTGGGGGCATTGGCCCCCACCCTTAAAAAAAAAACTAAAAACTAATCCCTGGTATTTAGTGGGCTTTCTGCCCCCCCGAAGGGGCAGATTAGGGGCCAATGCCCCATCTGCGCCTCGGGGGGCAGAAAGACTGTAGTAATTGGGGGGTGGCATGGGGGCATGGGCCTGCCCGTTTTGGGCAGCCCACACCCCTATTTTTATTTCTAAAAAAATTCCCTGGTGTCTAGTGGGCTTTTTGCCCCCCCGGGGGACCAGATTGGGGGCTAATGCCCCCATCTTCCCCCCAGGGGGGCAAATAGACAAAATTGTGACAAAATAACCAGGGGGGAGCAAAGGCCCTTGCCCAAGGGGCCGCTCCCCCCTCCCTGGTGTCTAGTGGGTGGATCCCTGCTTAGGGATCTTCCTCCTGTGGCAATCCCCAAGCAGGGATCCACTGGGGAGGAGTACCATTGGAAAGGGGAGATTCTCCCCTTTCCAACGATACCTCTCCCGTCTTTCTACGTGCTCAGGGGGCTGAGATAGCCCCCTGAGCACGTAGAAAGTAAAACTGAAATGAGCCTCTTGGCTCATTTCAGTTTCACTTTCACTGTAATGACGTCGGCGCGACGTGCGCGACGATCGTCATTACAGTGAAAGGGGGGGGGGCCTCGGGAGCTGGGGAAGCTCTTCCCCAGCTCCCGAGGCTATTTTCACTAAAAGGGAATCCCTCTGGTGCCCGCACCAGAGGGATTTCCCAGGGAATGCCTCATGACGAGCTGGACTCGTCATGGGCACAGCGCGACTGTGCTCCATGACGAGTCCAGCTCGTCATGGGCACTGGAGGGGTTAAAAGTCCCATTATAACAGTGGGTCACACAGAAAGAATAATGTTCTAAACACAGTGTACAAAAGCAACTGGGAAAAATGCACCCTCGTTTCTGAAGTTATGTCCCAAAACAAATTAAACCAAAAACTTATGCGCATACGTTTTTGGTTTAATTTGTTTTGGGACATAACTTCAGAAACAAGGGTGAATTTTTCCCAGTTGCTTTTGTCCACGTACGCTACAAATTAACACTGTTGAGACACAATTTTGGTGTCAGTTGTTGCTTTTCCTTCTGTATAAATGTCTAATTGTCATTCTTGTATGAGATAAAAAATTCTTTGTTTTTATGATCAAGCTTTGTTTTATGATTTGTCTGTTTGTGTACACTGTGTTTAGAACATTATTTATTCTGTGTGACCCACTGTTATAATGGGACTTTTAATATGCTAATAAACTCAATATGATGCTTTTTAACTAAATACAAATCTCCTTAGTGGTAACTTTCCAACATTTCATTTGGAGTGATAATATAGAGTGTGTTAGTGTGTATTTGGCAGAATGGTTTAAGTGGATTATCTAGGGTGCAATTTTTTATTCTAGTCCAAAGAGAAAAATCTTTTTAACTACATAGTTTCCGGTGCTCTGTCCCTTTGGACTTAATGAGCCCCTCTCCTTGTTTTTCAAGATCAAATGCAATGCTCCAGGAGACGCACACTGACCCCCGCCGTCCTTCTTGCTTCGGGAGCAAATTCCGACCAAGTGTTTTCCTCCTATTCTACAAACTTACGGGGCACCTGAATCTTAGTTAAAAAGAACACACCCTTCATTTTAGGCGGCACTTTCGTTGACCCTTCAGGCAGGGGCTCCATGCTCTGGGGTACACTAGGCATGCAGCCGATTACGCTCGTTTGCTGTTACGGGCCAAACACTAATAATCCAGATTGCTTTGCCACCCTCTGGGGGCAAATTCTCAAGGTGGGATCCACCCATGTCATCTGGATGGGAGATTTTAACACTACCCTATGCCCCTCAGCCGATTGGTCCAATCAAAACTCAGGATACACTTTCTCTGCTGCTTCCAGACCATGGGCTCACAGATGTGTTGTGCCATGTGCACAGGGTGAGAGAGAAGGCACCTATTACACAACAGCACACTCTTCCTGGTCACGGCTAGATTACTGGATTGTTTCCCGCGGGGTTGTTCCTTGGATCATCTCGGCAGAGCATATGGCCAGAACTTACTCAGATCACGCCCCAGTATGTATGACAATCACACCCCCTAACCTCGATGATGGAGGCTTATGCAGAGATAGTCTTGCAATTTTGCACACGTTCACTGAATTCTACACAGACCTCTACAGCACTCATAGGACTGTACCTCCTGATCTCTCTCATTATCTTGAAGATGTTGCACTAGGTTGGCTAGTGGACAATCAGAGGGAGTTCTTAGCAGCACCATTCGAAAATGATGAGCTCCGAGCAGCTATTGTACAGATGAAATCAGGGAAAGCCCCAGGCTCAGATGGTCTCCCCATAGACTTTTACAAGACATACCTTGATCAATTACTTCCAGTGTTGAAAGAAGTTTACATAGAGGCCCAGGAGCTACTTATCCTTCCAGGCTCGATGAGAGAGGCACTTATTACCTCTCTTCTGAAACCCGGCAAACCTGCAGACCGCTGAGATTCCTATCGGCCCCTCTACCTCATCAATACAGACACGAAAATTCTTGCAAAAATACTGGCCAACCGCCTCAGTCTCCTGATGGAGAAATTAGTCTTGCCGGACCAGGCTGGATTTATCCCCGGTTGGGCGACTTCCCACAATCTCCGAATGCTTTTTTCTATTTTGCAGAATGTCGACCCACAACTAGGCCTGGGCTAAAATTTCGTTCCGGTCGCGGAAATTGCGATAATTTGACATTTTCGCGTTCCGCGGAAAGCGCGAAAATGTCAAAATTTCAGCATTCCGCAGCTTAGCGATAATTTGTTTCTTGCTCGCGCTGTAAAACAATACATTCTCACGTGCGAGCGATCGCCTTACCTGAATCCCCGCGTTCGCCGACAATTTTCCCGATCTGGTCGCGTTCTCCATGAGATGTTGGATTGTTGGTAACCATTTGCGCTGTCTCGCGACAGTTCGCGCCTGCAGTGACGTCATGCGTCGCACGATCACATCTTTCTTCTCACGATCATGCACCGCGAGACAACTGAAAACAAGATGGCCGCGCCCGCGAGCAACCACATGGGTAAATTGGCGAGCCGCGACCATGCAGAAAATACCGCGAACGGGCGGGAAAAAAACTTCTGCATCTTCGCGATATTTCCGCGTGTTTGCGGAGATTTTTAACAATTTCGCAATAATTTGCGAAAGTGAATTTCGCAAATTCCGCCCACCCCTACCCACAACTGGCATTAGTGGTGGTCTTCGTAGATGCCATGAAGGTCTTCGACTCTGTAGAATGGGACTACCTATTTACTGTTCTTCAATGCATGGGGCTCCCCATCGTTTTTTTAGCATGGATTCGCCTCCTCTGTACTTCTCCAAAGGCAAAAGTTTTAATTAACGGTCATGTCTCCTCCTCCTTCCATCTTTCCCGTGGCACCCGGCAGGGTTGCACGCTATCTCCTCTCCTGTTCGCCCTTACCATAGAACCCTTGGCAGCCAAAATCAGGCAACACCATCAAGAAAAAGCCCTTCGCTTTTTTCTTCGCCCGATCCTCATCTCTCTGTACACGGATGATGTTACCCTGTATGTTAAGGTACCACAGCAGAACCACAACCCGCTCCTTCGAGAATTTGTTAGATTTGGTGGTCTCTCTGGCATCCACATCAACTGGACCAAATCTCAACTTTTTCCACTCACTGCTTCGGTGACAATATTTGACACTGACTTCCCCATTGAATGGTGCTCTTCTGAAGTAAAATATTTAGGGGTACACGTCACCGCAGATCGCAAAGAATTGAAGAGACTTAACTAAGGGCGAACACTAGAACATGTTACTGGTTGCATAACTAGATGGAATGCTCTCCCCCTCACTATGGCAGGACGCATTTCCCTTATTAAAATGGTTGTCCTCTCCAAATTCTTATATTTGTTTTTAAACATTCTGTATGACCCAGGCAAGCATTTTTTCTCATCACTTCGTTTGGAGTTGATCAGATTAGTGTGGGGCGGCAAACAACCGCATTTACAATGGGACACAGTTGCACGGCCTTACTCCCAGGGGGGATTCGATGTTCCTAACTTTGAATTATATGATCTCTGTGCTCAAGTACATTATGCCCACTACTGGTTCCACCCTCCCAGTTACACGCCTCATGTGGCCACTGAACACTGGCTTGCGGACCCTATCCTACTAGACGGGGCCATACTGACAACACTCGCACCTCGGACTCCCTGTCCGTCCTCTGTAGACTGCACGATTAAAGCATGGAACTGCATTGCTCGTCATTTGCAAGTTCCCATACTATATTTCCCTTTACTCCCGCTTACCTATCATCTGAAGATGCCTCTGTTGCAAGAAGGCGCCTTTAAAAGAGTTCAAGCTACACGCCATATTCAGAATTAGGGCGACCTTTATCTACGGCAAGTTTTGCACTCTGCAACAGCTATTTCCAGACGCTCCACCTTCCCCTATGGATATCTTCCTTTATGTCGGCTGCGACAAGGGCTTAAAGAATATACTCCCTCATACCCTCTGGAACCACCGGTAGTTGCCCCCTTGCACCACATACTTCGTACTGACAATGACTCTCACCTAGTATCTGCATTCTATCATACTCTGTATATTGACACCAATTCCACCCCCTGTGCTGCTCGGGATAAATGGTCCACTGAGCTCCGGCAGGACATCACTAATCAACAATGGGTGTACTGCTGTAAACAGACTGAACACGTCTCCTCTAGTAGTTGGCTACGCATCACCCATTGCAAATTTTTACATCGCATCTATTATACCCCTGTTAAGCTACACAAATTTGCATTGAGAGACACAAACCAGTGTGACAGATGCAGGGCGGGAGCTGCTGATTTCCTGCATCTTGTTTGGGAATGCGGCTCGGTGCTTGACTACTGGCAACAGGTGATCGCAGCGCTAGAACTTATGACGTCCTCAACACTTCCACTGTCTCCTCTCCTACCATTACTTGGATACACAGAGAAGATACCAGTGGCACACCGTGCATTTGTCTCATTCAGTTTGCTACTAGCCAGAAGGCGGGTGGCCTGTAGGTGGGGTCCAGGCAGTGCGCACAAATTCAAGGAATGGATTGGGGACATGACATTTTGGCAAGACCAAACATACATGTACGCTGACCTCCTCCCAATCTTGTGACATCCCCAAGATATTTGGGGCCCATTCAAATCATATCTCCTGGAGCACCCTGCAGAGACCAAAGATGATCCATGACACCCCCCCCCCCAAATATTGTACCTTACGGCCTGAATATTGACTGCTATTGTGTGACGTCTCTACACTTGGATGCATTCCTTTTTAACCCTACTCTTATTTACGTTACCTATTTTATGCAAGACCTGCGTAAGATGCCCCTGCTATGAAATGTCCGCTTTCTTTATTATTATTCTGTTCTTGGAATTTGCATCGTATAAATGGTATATTATTAATAACTTGTCATAATACACATATATGTTATGATTTCTAGCCCTGATGAAGTCTGTGCCTTACACCACACAAGACAAAACACGTGTTGGCGGCTAGTTATGTTTGAAAAAAGTTGATCCGAAATAAAAGAAGAGAAAAGAAGACCTCTTCAATGTTGATTCATTAATGACTCTTAATTACTGTTGACTAAGCTCAGGATATATTTACTTTATATGTTTAAATGGTGTAGAATTTCTATTCCATCTGGTATATGTTGGATGGCCATTACCATATCCTTTTGAGATATTTAATATTTGAATAGTTTTACTATTACACAATTCTGCACAATTGTTACCCAGCCATCTTTCTCGTGAATCATCAAAAATCCAATCAGTAGAACCGGAGACATTACATTTTAAAGATTTTAGTGAAAATAGCACCAAAAGGCATAAAGCGCCAACTCTGGATATCTGGTTCGCATTGGACTGGAACAAAGTCACAAGTTTAAGGCCAACCTTGATGGAGCATGGGCTAGCTACAGGGACACAGCTAAGTTTTCTGAACAAAGTACTTTAAATCCTGGTTTGTAAATCGTTGTGAGGATCCACTTAGAAAATGCATCGTGCAGCCATAGTGATGCTGCAGGTCTGAGATGCTGTGAAGCTGTTGTTCAAGGACTTCCATCATTATCAAGCATGCCGTCGACCAGTGCTTACAATGTACAGTCCAGAGTCGATGAGGCACCACCCAGCCATGGTGCTGCGTCGATTCCGAGGAGCTGTGACCAAGAGTCCGGTGTCGAGGCTGCCGCAGACGAGGGATGAAAGGGCCTGAACTGAGCATGTGTCACGCAGTGGCAGTTTTTATCTGGTGACATTTGTGTTCAGGGTTGAACCATCCAGCAGAGCAGATGGGTTAGTTGGAACCACAGAGGCTGGCAGAGACCCTGAGACCCACTTCCAAGGGTCCAGGACTGGGGTGGCACCACTTGGCAGGATAGACTCACAGGTCCAGGTGCTGAAACAAGGTTGTTAGAGCCATCTGTCTCTAAGGCTAAAGTTAGGAGGCCAGTTCTTGGAGTCACTCTGGGGTTTTGGTTTCAAGAGATGCAGGTCCACTCTTTCTCACACAGGCAAAAGGGCAGCCGGCAGAAAGTCAGCACAGCAAGGCAGCAGAACAGCAATAAAGTAGTCCAGCCAGGTAGCAGTCTGTCTGGCAGAGCAGCAGTCCCTTCGCTGCTCAGAAGTCCTTCTTCCTGGCAGAGAACCACTGATCCAGAAGTGTATTGAAGAGTTGGTGTCTGAGATCTAATATGTTTACACAGTTGTGCTTTTGAAGTGGGGTAGATGCTTCTTGAGGTTTCCCTTTGACTTCCCCAAGTATCCTGCCATCCCTTCCCTGGCTTCAGACTAACTACAGGAGCAATGCAGCCCTTTGTGTTTCGGCAGGACACAGCCTATTTAAATTTAAGTAGGGCTGGGTCCAGCTCCACCCTCCCATCCTGCTAGTGATGACCCATTCATGCAGACCTAAGCTCTCTATTGGGTGTGGCTGCCTAAGAGAAACCCACAAATCTCAACAGTCAGTGATCCAGGGACAGTCTACCGTCACTAATTGGTTAAGGAAGGAAAATAGGTGGCATTTGCAAAATTTTTATTTAAAATCTGACTTCCCTGTAAGCTATAATTTTTCATTACAGTTCCAAAGACACTAAACATGAACTGGTTACCTGCTCCCATTTGAAAAGAGTTTTTCACTACCAGCACTTGTAAAACTTAAAATTACATGTCCCTATTTTAAAATACATTGCACCCTGACCGGAGGGCTGTTTCAGGCTTTCCCTAAGAGACCCTTATATGTATTAAAAAGGAAGGTTTGGGCCTGGGAAAAGGTTTATCTTGCAGGCCAAAGTGGCAGTTTAAAACTGCACACATAATAAAGTAAAGTGACTGCGAATCACCACCAGTATTGGAGGCTAAACACCAAAAGGAGATACTGGTACCCAGAAACCATCAATGCCTCAGTGTGGACTTACTTGAGTAAGCCAAAGAACATAAATTGAATTTTGCAACAAAGCTTTATTAATAGCTTTTTTCCTTTACCCAAAGGAATGGTATTCTTATTATAAATGCTCGAAGGATAAAAGGCTGGGCTTGCTCTGCAGCATTCAAGGCTGTAGTCTGCAAGTTTCATGTCGATCACTCACAAAGCATATTAACCCACTGTCAGAACTATTTTCAGAGGGCAGAGGGCAATGGGGCAAGCAGGGTTCACTGGGCCCAACCATGGGGATCGAGGCCTTTTACTGCTGATATCCCGGGACCCGACTTACTGTGGATTCTGAGTAAATGTGCTAAGTACCCATTTTGCACTTGGCTCTCTGGGTATGAGTGGTCAGCGCCATTCAAAGCTCCCGCAAGGTGGAAGTGTGAACACGGGCTCACAAAGCAGCAGGAGTATTAAATGATTGTCCAGCTAAATGCGCACTATTATGAAAAAAGAGAAATATTTTGTTTCCTATTGCTACCAGCAGAAAGGAAAAAATACGACATTTACAAGCAATTACAGTCTCCCCTCTTGAAGGCAGAGCTCTTGTGTTTCCCTTTCTTGTGCTCCTTTGTGGCAGGCACCCTGGCTCTCCCCACTCCAGTGTCTGTCCCACCCAGCTTTCAAGAATGCTACAATGCACAAATCTGTCTGGGGGATCTCTCCTACCTCCTATCTATGCTTCGCCATGCAGGCCTGGGTCTCCCAAAATGAAATCAAGGGCCCTCTATGTCTTTTGCCATCTACAGTCACATATATACCAAGTGCATGTTTACAAGCTACACATAGTACACAGTACTGTATCCTCCATGCGCTGAACCGCTTCTAGACACACATACACCCAGCACATGCATTCACCATATACACATTGCACAGCACTGTATCCCTCATGTTCGGTACCACTCATAGGCACACCTACATCCAGCACGTGCATTTTCCATGAATGCACTACGCAGCACTACATCCTTCATGTATGGTACCACTCAAGGGCACATGCATTCATCATGAACGCACTGCCTTGTACTGCATTATCCTTGTATTGTACCCTTCCCAGGCACACATTCACTCAGTGCAAATACAACACTTCTGCACAACACTTTACAACAAAGCATTGTAATCCAAGGATGTGTTAAGCACACAGGAGCAGAGCCTTAAACTGAGTGACCCTGCAGACCTCACTTCAGTGACACAGGTTGAAACAGTTATTCCTACTGAGCACTACCCTGTATACTGCCACCATGCTCAAGCAGCTTAACTCCTGGTGAAGGCAACATCCTTCCACCACTATGATGGTAGTCCTTCATGCACCTCTCCCAGTCCAACAAGATAGTAATCTGTAAGACAGGGCTAAGTCAGGGTGTACACTCATGGCCCATTTTCCCTAGACAACACAAATCAGCATTAGGGATCCGGATATCAGTATAAGTGGGCATCCAGAGTAGTGGTGTACATCCATTACCATGCAGAGGTCTTTTCGATCCCAACATCCACTGAGCCTTCTTCTGGGATGTAAACCTGTAAACTTGCACATTGCATACTGATCTTGAAGGAAGACACAATAAATTACCTTTTGGCGTGTGGCTACTTTAGGACCCAGTCTAAGTCTCAATTTTGATTTCAGGTTTTAACTTGGCTTCTTTTTAGTAAATGACTGTTTACATGCTTTACACTTACACAATCATGCACTGAAAAGCTATTGCACATGCAGTTAAATTCTTAGTAAATGTTATTATCGTGTTATTCGTACACTCTGTCCAAGGCTAGGAACATAGAATGTGATGCTCCTCCATTTACATTATACGGTTGGAGACAACTCTAGACTTCCAGACAAATCATCACATCATCTCTGCACCTTTAACACAGTGTGATTGGAAGTGTGCTTTTATTATATAAACAGCCTTAGAGCCACATTCGGCAGAGGAGCACTTCGGCAATGATTATCCTGGAACGCGGTGCACTGTGACTGATGTGCAACCCTACTGACTCTGACCTCTAACCTCTAACCTGCAAAGGATGGAAGGATGCTCTAGATCCGATCAGCTTCCTGGCCATGATACCCTGGTATGGGGGTTAGGCTATCCTAATGGATCTGGTAGAAGATACTCATTTATGCTCTCTATAGTATAGGTAGTAGTATAATCATATAGTAACATTATCATGGTTGAACGATTTCTCCTTTTCACCATTTGCATAATGCAAGTTACAATGTTTTGTTTAATCTGCCTAATAATTGCAGTACACACTTTCTATACAACAATACAATTGTTTCAATAAATATTTGAAAAGTAATTTTCATGTCTTTCTTGTGTTCACTATTGGCATGCAAAAGTAACAACAAAAGGGTAGATCTGTTTCCATGATTTCCTTGGAGAATAGAAGGGGTCATGTTCGAGGTTGCCAGTACCATCTGGTACCCTGGTAAGGTTAGGGGCTCAGATGGAGCACTGTGAGCTAGAAAGGAATTAGGCCAACATTTTCTGACGATATGTGTGAACTGAGCCCTCAGATTCTGAAGTTAATGTTGTATAGATACAGAGTCCTACTTACTTCATTGGAACCGTATAACACTTTATTTTCTGTGATCTGAATAAGCGAGATGCATGTCATCAAAAGGCTCATGCAGCAAGTCATTCAAAAACTCATGCAGCAAGGCTCATTAACTTTTGTGAGGTTATTGGCTGTAACTATCAACTTACTAATATATCCGACTAGGAATCAAAAATACAGCTTGCAAGTTGCACATATAGGTTGGCAGGGAGCTATCATAACAAAGGGAAGGTAGTTTTTCATGGAGGTTAGTGGTGAGAGGGGTTTCATTTATGCTGTGCTTTGCTAGTTGTGGCCATGAGCACTCATATTTGAGATCCTGGATTGTCTACTATGGTGGCTGCAATTTACCCCATTTACGGTCCACAAGTGTCTTACATATTGCCCATTTCTCCTCAGTACCCTGCCATGGCTTATAGATTGGTCCATTGCAGTGGAGTCATTAGCCTGGGATATGCTCCTGGGTAGTGGTGTGCTCACTTGTTGGTGAAAGTCCACAAGTGATGAATCAGCTTGCAAGTGGGACATGCACGAGTGCACCTGTGTAATCCACCAGTTCAACTCTTTCCTTCATCTGTGAACTGCAGCTTGCGACTGTCTGAGCCTGCCTCTAGTATCACAAGATAAAGGTTGAAACACAATGCTGTTAAATTTGTATGTTTGGCATTAGACAAAACCTTTTATTATTTCCTTAAAAAATTCTGAAAACATGCACAGATATACATACATACATAGAGGGGGCTTCAGACAGCCCTTTTCATCTAGTAGTCTATTCCAATGGAATGCATGCAATCAGAATTAACTGAATTGTATGTCAGTAATGGTTTGTTGCCAGTTTGTGTATCAGCAATAGCACTTCACCGTACTGGTGATGCTCTATAGCTGACACACGGCTTTGTTTATTCCAATCATACTCACAACATCTATCAACCTCCTTATACCAAGAAACTTTGTCTTTGAACTTTGGGATCATATTGATCTCTTCTTCTTGACTATTTGCCAACAAAACACTAGTTGGCATTCACTGATGGGTCACTGTAACCCTGTTAATCGATGCTTTGAAAAAGTTCCAGAAAGAACATAACGCGTCAGCTGACAGTTTGTGCTTTATTAGCACTGGGGGGTCTATTAGGATGATGTGAGGATCGCCACTGCCCTACCGGCGGTGGTGATCCACATGCCAAAACACCCCGCCGGACGGCCTTTTACCCCCCGCTACATTAGCATGGCGGGGGGTATCGCGGGGGACGGAAAGACCGTCCGCCGCATTTCCGCTGTTAGGTAATCATCACGATTGCCTACCGGGCCGAAAAGGCCCATATCATGATGCGGAAACTCTGCCATGGAAAGGCATGCGGGAATTCTCTGTTGGTGCCCATTACAGGCCCCTGGGGTGGTGGGGGGCTGCACTGGGGGGTACCTTTGGTACCCGCCAACATTGGAATACACAAGGTGGCAGATACCGCGCGGTGCCTGTCCCGTTGTGCATGCCAATGCACAACATGCTTATGTTGCATTGTGGCGGGTGCTTCTTACAGCACCGCCCATCACAATGCAATATATGCGGTATGCGACTGCCAGGGTGGCAGTTGCATCCTAATTGGCGGTGCAGGACTGCTGCACCACTGGTGGCCGGTACCTGCACCGCTAGGGTGGCGGGCAGACAGGAGTCTGCCCGCCATCCTAATAGACCCCTAAGAAAGGACAACCTTTCAACTGCCAACAAATTCTTTTTGAATATTTGTTGAAGACATTTTTACATGAAGAAACTCTCCTTTAAAGAAAATTACAACTGAAACCATAGGTTTGTGAAATTGTCTATCAGGACTGTAGGCACTGAACAAAAGCGTTTTGGACTATTTTTTCTAGGTGAATGTTACACCATTCTATTTGGACAATTTAAACCTGTGATCAGATACTGTTCATACATTCATTTTGTTAAATAAAAAAATGTCAGGTGCTGATGGATTTATGTTTATATTACAAAATTGCAGTCTACTGCCACACTTAATAGTGATTCCAATTCACAGACGTGGTGACAGAGAAGCTCAGTACCTCATATCTGTAATGCACTAACTTCCTTTAGCAGTGGCGAAGTATTTTTGTTCAAACACTCATTTCTTTATCTATTTTATTTACTTTATAGCAGTTGATTCCAACATGATTATATATATATATATATATATATATTCACTGAAAAAACCATAGGTTTCACACATGTTATAGTTAGCGGAAATTTTACTGATAAAAAACCAATGAAATTCCCCCGTTATAGTTAGTGCAGGCAACTATAACTCACGCGACCGCAATCCTCTGCTGATGCTAATACTGTATTTAGACACTTATTTGCCCATGTCTTCTTTCATACATTTTTAGCTATACATATATTAAAAATATTTTTTTTTCATAAAGACACATATGTCATCAGCAGAAGATTGCGGTCGCGTGAGTTATAGTTGCCTGCACTAACTATAACGGGGGAATTTCATTGGTTTTTTATCAGTAAAATTTCCGCTAACTATAACATGTGTGAAACCTATGGTTTTTTCAGTGAATTTGCAAGGTTTTTTAAATGCTAATTCCTAACTATAACGTGTGTGCAACCTATGGTTTTTTCAGTGAATTTGTACGGTTTTTTAAATGCTAAGTTACTTTACGCCATTCGTGGCGTGCGCGCCCACTTAACGCAGTTCGTTCCGTGCGCGCACCGTGCGCTTCGCGCACCGTGCGCGCACATTGAGCACGCGGTGCGCTTCGCGCACCGCGCGCCCACTTTACGCAGTTAGTGCCGTGCACGCACAGTGGGCACGCGGTGCGATGACAAAGCAAGAAAGCACGTCAACAAATCTGTTTCTGCTTTCCTCCGTGACTATGGTATGGGTGCCATTTACCACAACAACTTGCGTTATGACATGCAAGACATTTATAGAGGAGATGGTGTGCACTTCAATGATGAAGGGAACAGAGTCTTCCTCTTGAACCTTAGACTCTGCATCGGTACTTACTTGTAGGTACCACTAAAAAATCACTTCATAAACACGGCTCTTTTTAGAGCTCCCTAATATCTAAACTCTTAAATCTGCTTTTTATTTATTTTTTTTTATTTTTTTTACCGTACGCTTACCGTAAGCTTACCGTACGCGTACCCCGTGATTTTTTTTAAAATCAATAAATGTTTTTTTTGTACTTTTCTGTCCTTCTTTGACCCCCTTACAAATGTTAGGGGGTCTGTAACTCTCCTCATTGCCCCCTTTCCTTGTTTTCACTCTTTTTTTTCAGAGTGAAATACACAAAATGGCGGCCGCCGCTTCCTGGTTTCGACCGATTCGAATGTTTACTAAGATCTAAGAGCCAATCAGAATCGCGCTCGCGCACGCCACCGTACGCTTACCGTAAGCGTACGGTAAGCGTACCGTAAGCGGGCTCAGATATATATATTGATTTAAAGGCTATTTTCTCAGAATCTACTGAACAGATTTACACCAAACCTACAAAAGGCACTTCCTTGACCTAGGGACTACCTCTCTGCCAAATTTTGAGTAATTCTGTTCAGCCGTTCGGGCTGTAGCTCGTTCTAAAGGTCCTATGGAAAAATGCATGGGAAAAACGCGTTTTGGGACCCCCCTTTTATCTCAGCCCCCGCTTGACGGATCCCCCCGAGACTTTCAGGGTAGGAGCGGAGCGTAGCGCCCCACCTATTTTGAGAAATTCGCGAGGATTCCGACCGGCGCCAAAGTTATTCAAAATAGAATGTTGAGGTTTTCCTATGGAAACGTGGTCCTAACTATAACTACCTACTGGCGACCGCCAGTAGGTAATATATATATATATATATATATATATATATATATATATATATATATATATATATATATATATATATATATATATATATATATATATATATATATATATATATATATATATATATATATAATATATATATACACACACACACGCACACACACAAATACATACACTGGGAAGGAGTTGGCTGTGCAGTTATATACCACTGTCACTCGCTTTGTTAGGTGGTTTCTAATATATAGTGAGGTTTCAGTTCTTCATGGCCTCCATATTTGGACTTATGCCTTTAAAGTCAATGCAAGCCAGCAACCCTTCCTGCTATTGGCAAATTACAAGCTGCTGTTGCAAAACTATATGAAAAATCCTATCTATCTACAAAAAGTGTAATTATGTTGAAACATTTAAATAGTATATGTAATGTATTTTCTTCTGCCTTTGCAAAGGTTTTATTTAGTGCAGGCTCTAGTATTGTATGTCCATCAGCAAGTTGAATAAAACATAGGACTAACCCTTATCCCCATAATGGAACGTTTCAGGTTCAAGTTTATTTTTATTTGCATAGTTACTGAAAACCATTGCAACATTTTAAAGTAGCCAATACAACTGGTGTTGTAGCCCGGTAAAACCAATAATACACATACCAAAATGCTATACAGTCTGTACATGACTGTGGTTAAAATAGACGGTGTAGCCGTTAGAGTGCATCAATGATTCACGTAATAAAGTGCAGTGCAGTCATTAAAATACATTACTAAACCCAGAAATTTATGGATACATGTTTGGCAGTAACCCCTAATGAATTTAGCACCAGATGAAATGTTATACATTAACTGCTTAACCGTGGTGCAGCGGTTTGAAAAAGTGGGCGGGGCGCGTCGGCCAACAGACGTGCGCAGCACTAGCCAGGTAGTGCTCGCGACGGCTGTTGGCCGATGGGAGCACGGAAGGGGTTAAGAAGGTGCTCTTTTCTTCTTGTAACAAACAGATGCAGCAACCAGCTTGCGAGTCAATGGCTACACAGGCAGCTTATTACTAACATTGCTGATGTTGGATTGCCATTTTGGGCATTTTTTTGTTCGGCCAGCGTGACAAATGTTACCATTCTGCAGTTCATTTGCGTGGCCCCTGGGTCAAAACATGCCAGCACCGCTAACCTCCTGGTGTGAATTCCTTTCTGCTTGAAGGGGGCCTTTAACAGCTGTGACCTCTCTTGCTGCAGCTCCTTGCATATGCAGATTAAGTGCAGAATGTCTCCTTGTTCCATATCGCACAGCCTGCAAGTGCTTTCGGTCAACACCCTCAGCCAAGGTGGGAGGTGCTGAGCACATGGAAGAATGCCCAATCTATGCCTTAGACATTTTATTTTTATTGGTTTAGGATAACCCCGATTGAAGTATTTTTGAGGTGCAAGTGTTTTGTAGGAATTTAGGGTCATCCAGGTATGAGATCTGGCTGAAAATGTTGCCTTGTCCTCCACCAGTGAAAGTTGTTTTACGCAGTTCCAGACCAATTTTTTTAAAGTTAAGTGGTGAAGCTGTGTGTTCCAGAGCTCAGTAAGCCTGGCAGTTTCCAGAGATTCCTGTAGGTAACTTCTTGTACTGGAAGTTTCTCTGTGCTGTAGATCTAGCAGTTGATTTAAGATGTTTGAGGTGGAGTTTCTGCTCTTGTTCCAGCAGATAATGTAAGATCCATGCCTAGCAAGGGATTGTTTTAATGAGCCGAACTTCAGCCATATTTGAGCTGGTGAGGTGTAGGATGGGAGGCAAACCATGGTTCTGTATGCTTTATTTAGCGTGCTGTCCGGTAAATTGGCATCTCTACCCGACACAGCTTCCCTTCCATAAGTTATAGTAGGGAGTAGTTTGGCTTGTGCTACATTCAGCGGGCTCTATGTAGGCCCCGCCAATTAATATGCAAGATTTTTCATCGATATTGCTATGACCAACCCTCTCCTTCTGATTTCTTCTTTCTGGCAAGCAAAGTCCCCTTCTATATCAATGATAACTCCTAGGTACTTGTATTCAGTTGTTGGTTCAAGCTGTATACCTCCCAAGTGCCACCTCCTCTGCCGTTTCCTTTTGTTATTTATCGCCATTGTCCGTGTCTTACTAAAGTAGATTTTTAAATTGTTCTCTGTGGCATAATTCTGCATTTCGATAAGTAAATGTTGGAGACCAACATAGGTATGGCTGAGCAGCACTACATCATCGATGTACATAAGATTGGTCAGTATTTTGCCTCCTAGCCTAGGTGCATGTGAGTTGCAGGTGTTAAGAGCTTGCGGGAGGTCAGCCATGAATAGCTTGAACCGGGTGGGTGCAAGCATGCAACCCTGCTTCACACCTTTAGTTGTAAGGACTTTTGAAGAGAGGTGACTCCCCCCGCACAGTTTCATCTGAACCTAGGTATCTGTGTGGAGAAGTGACAAGGTGTTTAGAATGACCTGTGGGATTCCCAAGCACGCCAACTTCCCCCTCATTCTGTCGCTCCCAACTTCATCAAATGCAGCACTAAAGTCAATGAAGCATAGATGTAGTGGGAGTTTGGCAGTCTTGACTACGTCGAAGAGTAGGGAGATTGCGAGGATATTTGTTGTTGTGCCTGCCGTTTTACGAAAGCCTGTCTGGTTTAGCGGTATTATCTCATTTTCCTCTGCCCAGGCTGTGAGATCCTCTAAGACAATCAATCAATCAATCAAATAATTTGTAAAGCGCACTACTTACCCGCAAGGGTTTCAAGGCGCTGAGGGTGGGGAGTGGGGGGGGGGGGGTGCTGTTGCTACTGGTCGAACAGCTAGGTCTTGAGTCGTCTCCTGAAGGTTAGAAGGCCTTCGGTTTGTCGTAGGTTGAGGGGGAGGGTGTTCCAGGTCTTGACGGCACGGTGGGAGAAGGATCTGCCTCCGGCTGTGGTTCTACAGATGCGTGGGACGGTAGCCAGGGAGAGGTCTGCGGAGCGGAGTTTCCTGTTGGGTATGTGGAAGGAGAGTCGACTGTTGAGATAGGCTGGGCCGGTCTTGTGGAGTGCCTTGTGTGTGTGGATCAGGAGCTTGAAGGAGATTCTTTTGTTGACGGGGAGCCAGTGCAGGTTCCTCAGGTGGGGGGTGATGTGGTCGCGGCGCGGGACGTCGAGGATCAGGCGTGCAGAGGCATTCTGGATTCTTTGCAGTCTGTTGATGAGCTTGGTCGGGGCTTCGGCGTAGAGGGCGTTTCTGTAGTCGAGTCTGCTGCTGACTAGGGCCTGGGTGACTGTTTTCCTGGTGTCTGTCGGGATCCATCTGTAGATCTTGCGGAGCATACGGAGGGTGTGGAAGCAGGTGGAGGAGACAGCGTTGACTTGTTTGGTCATGGTGAGTTTCGAGTCGAGGATGACTCCCAGGTTGCGTGTGTGGTTGGTAGGTGCGGGGGGTGTCCCCAGCAAGGCGTCCACAAAGTATATTTCTTCATTGTCAATCAGTGCTACCAGATGGTTGTTGCTCGGCTGGGTCTTGTCGCATTTCTTGTGAATCGGAAAAATTGTCGAGCCTTTCCATGATTCTGGTAGTCTGCTGAGTAGCCTGACTTCCAAGAAAAGAGGTTGCAGGATGTCTGTCCAGTCAGCCGCCTTAGGTTTTAACAGTGCCGGTGGGATGCCATTTGGTCCCGGAGCCCCTTCTTTTTTCCCTTTTGCGATCTGCTTTTCTTTTAAGAGTAGAGGAGGATTTCTGGGCTCACAAGCCGGTGTGATGTCTGTGTCTGGCGTGCTCAGCACTGGCGTCTCATTGTGGCCCGCTCTCAAGTGTTCTTTCGTTGGCCATCTATTAGTATCCAATATGCAGGCACCTTCCGTTTGATAGTTAAAATGCATAGTTAAAATTTCAAGCCAGATTTCTTCTGAGATATGTGACGAAATTCTCTTATGGTGAGGGTGGATTATAAAAACACACAGAAGTTACGTGGGATTACTTTTCACATACACATAAATGTACATAGGAGAGTCTCTCTGTCAATGAAAATATTCTGTATTCTTGCCTTCCAATGACACAGTATAAAATGGACGATAGTACAGCATACATGGTGCTCACAAAGTGTTGAGAATATACAGTTTATAATCAGATACACAGGAAAATTTGCAGGTTGTCAAATAATAGTGAACAAAAGAAGTCCAACATGCTTTTTGAGATCTCAGTCTTAAATAACTAATCAACAAGAAGCAATATATTGTCACTATTTCAACCCCATAGAGTCCTCCTGTTGGTCTCCTCAGGACATGAGACATCTCCCCAGTGTCTTCTTAAGGATTGTGGGGGTCCCGGGCAAGACAAATTTGGGTGCCCCTATACCAAATAAAATGTAATTTTATTATCCATGTTTTGCTAATTCAAGCCTGTTTAATGCCAAAGAGTACAACATTATATGTTGCCCTTTAACACAGCCACACAAAAAGCTGAAATGTGTCTTGCTCATGAACCCAAAAATCCTTAAAATGAAACAGGGTGGAGAAAGGTAGAGGTAGGAAGATAGGGAGAGAGGTTTAGATAGAAAAATAGGAAATGTAGAGGTTAAATGGAGAAAAAATAGAAACTTCACTTTGACAGCGGTCCCCTTGGAAGGTGGGTGCCCTGGCAAATGCCCACTTTGCCCATGCCTTAAACTGTCTCTGCATCTGACTGTCAACCTCATTTATGAACCAAATTCATCAAGAGGGAAATGGCATTTGTCTCCAGATTAGACTGTCACCAAGAATGACACCTCACTATATTGAGTCAAAAGGTCGGCTTGTTGTTATATCTACAAGTCTGAGTCCAGTTGCTCACTGTTTTATTCAGTTTATCTGCAGACGGTTAAAGGGAACTCTGTTTTGTTCTCATCAGCAAGTTCCAGGACAGGAAATACATTTTGACAAAGGTGTTACTATAAAACTTCTCTCTGTGTGAATGTAGAGAGGACATTAGCGACGAGTGTGTCTGAATAAAAATATTGCTGTAAATCAGAATTACAATAATAATAATTCAGTATTTGTATACACGAGTACTTACTGCTGCACTATCGTGGCTTCAAATTCAGTATTTGTATAAACGAGTAATCACTGCCACACTATTGTGGCTTCAATATCAGCAGTTTCCTTACTATCCCATGACAACAAACTGTGCTTATTAACGAAAGAAAGATGAAAGGCGGAGTTAACCAGCAGACTTGACTACGTCAACACAGTCCACGCACTAATCACCAAACAGCTCCTGAACAGGCTCCAAACCATCCAAAATGCTGCAGCAAGACTCATCCCCAACTGTCCCCAACCTACCATGTGACAGCCACATCACACCTCAAGGAACTTCACTGGCTGCCCATACACATGCGCACTCATTTCGAACTCCTCACACACATACAAAGCACTACACAGCATAGGTTCCCCGTCGTCCTCAGCAGCCACAAACACTTACATCAACCCTTCAAGCACCGCCACTCAGCTGGACGTTCACACATGGTATATCCTATATCACTAGGATTTTGACAAATAAATTGTGCGAAGCAACAAATTAACAAATGGAAAACAAAATGGCACCAACAAGAAATGAATCATATATCGTGAAGAGATGAAGAGATGCAAATAACATATCAATGGAACACACAGGACTGTCATGTAACATATACATTTTATGAAAAAAATAAAAGATTAACAAAGTGCATCTAGACTGTAATACATTAAATACAAAAGACATTACACAGATTAGCATAAAATACATAAATGGCTCAATATGGTGTTCGTGGAAAACATGTATGTTGGAGCAGATAATCTTTTTTGCTTGGATGTGTAGTCTGCTCGACAAAGGTAAGGAGCACCTCTAATTATCATTGATGCTGTGACCCATTAAGGTTACGTGTTTATATCAAACATCCCCATGGGTCTTGTCCAGGACTGGGAAATGAAAAACAAGCCTGTAGTTAGAGTGAGGCAGCCTCAATAGTAGGCATTCTGTTCAAACAATAAATGTTGCATCAATCAGGGAAAAGGCCCTTGAGCTTTGAGAATGGGGACCTTGGGTCCCTTGGGAGTCTTCCTCAGGGACAGTGTGTAATGGTAGAGCCAACGATTAAACTCCCATGAGAATAAAACGTAATGGCTAATACCTCAGAAATCCAAAAAGGATTCTGGTATCGGGTGAATAAATAAATATATCACTTCTTGCCAGCTGCTGAAATGTCTCTTATTTACAACAATATGGTGCACCCCTGTGTTTTTTCTGGTGCTGGTTAAAATTAGCTGCCTAGCACCAACAAAGGCACACTTGCACCTTAGTGCAAGGGTGCCTGCGTTGCAGGGGTGATTGTTAATGTGCAGGAAGGTGTCCCTTCCTGCACCTAAACAATCCATAACGGCGACTTGATACTTCGATGTGTGCTGCATTATGCAGCACACTTAGAAGTAGCAAATCGTCCTTATTTAATGAATGTTTATGTGCAGGAAGCAACACCTTCCTGCACATAAACAATCATTAATGGCACTATGCTCTTTCTATCAGTGCTGCAGAATGCAGCATACATAGAAAAAGCAAAAACGAGGAGAAATAAATGTATTTCTCCTCGTTTTGACATTCTAATACCTGCTTGTGGATGGGATTAGTTTTTGACGCTGCCTCAGATTTACGCATCCTTGTAAATGTAGGGCTGTGTCAAAACTCAATGGGCGTTGTGGTGGAACGCCCACAGCAACACCCATTTCACGCCCCTTTCACCATAAGTGATCTGTGTAAAGGGTTTGTATTTACAAGGCAGCGTCAAAAGTGGCTTAGCGCGCTTTGTAAATATGGAGAAGGACATAGTGCCACCAGAACGCCGCTAAAAGTGATATTCTGGTGGACTTATCCCCTTGTAAATATACCCCTATGTGTTTTCTAGTGTAGACTACAAATAATGCTGACCATTTACATAAAGAGCTTCACAGAGTTATTTCTTGCTGCTGCAAGTGAAGGTGTTCCTTTGACCCATGCCTGACTGGTACTCATCTTATCGGTAGAATGAAAGGCTCTGTTAGTCGTGGTTGAATGAAAACAGGCAATCTGTATGTTATACATTGGTATTTGGAGCTGTGGAGCAGTATCTCTGAGCTTTGTAATTGGCTGTAAGGAACAGAAGCTACAAAGAACACAAGCAACTCCCACAGCTGTCCATGCACTCAACTGTCCATACATTGACTGCCATCACTATCCATTCGCCCACTCACTCACCCATCCTTTCTTTTCCATGTATTCAGCCATACATCAATTAGTCCACCTGCCTACTAAGTCCTAACGTCCACCTACCCACCAATCCTCACAAGCACACCTACAAAAGTATATATCAGCGAAGGAGCATGTTATTTTTTACACTTTGGCTTCAACCCTGCTTGTTTTTTATGACACATGGTGCCTGCTTTTAACCCATTGCTATGTGGTCTTGGCAAACAAGGGAAACGATGAGTATGATTTTTTATCGCTTTCCCAGGATCACACCTTTCTAAGAAGTGGAGAAGCTGAGACTTTTTCTTTTATACTCATCATCTTTCCCACTAGATAATATCCACAACGGTCTTCACATGTCCTTATGTTTAAGAGCACGTTACAAATGTAACACTTATTCTAATAAATTACATATATTTACATCATACTGCAAGTATTTTCTAATAGATTCTTAATAACTGTACCCTGATGTGTAAGACGGTGTTAAACAGTAAAATTGACTAAAAAAGACCTCCTAATTTTACATGCACGCTTTAGATTCCCATTTCCAGAGAGCATTGTCTATGCACTGAGCAGAGCAATTGTGGAATTCAAATATCTTCTTGGACCTGGCGAAGGTGGAAATAAAACGCACCCTCACTCCAAGATGGCGCCTACGTTGCAGAGGGTGGTGCCAGTAGTGGAAGTAAGTGCCCCCATCATGGCGCCGTGCTACGAAAAATCTTCAGCCCTGGCACTCTTTTTAATGAAGCACAAATGTGTGATCGTTTTCAGAGCAATTAGTTATCATCAGTGTTCCAGGCGGGATGGATGGCCATACCTGGCATCGGGAGTTTCCCCGGTAAGCTGTTTTTTGTTCCTGGGGGGCGTTTTTTGGAGCAGTGCAGTAGTTTTGACAGCACCTGCTGCTGAGTTCCTTGCATATCCAGACGTTTTCAGGCAACAGTAAAAATAAGATAACTCAGGTGATTAATGTAGCATATGGGGGCTGCACTAACAAAATTTGCCAGGGCTGTTTTAGGTTCCCAGTCCGGCCCTGAGAACATGCCAGTGTTCGCATACTGAAAGGCCATCGCCACACACACTGAACCACAGCTCCATGTAGAAACACATTATGGAAGGAGAACTATGCTTGCCTATACAACATGGCACCTTATATGGGCAGGCAGTAGCTGAATCTCATACGACAAGAAAATCAATCAACGGCCATCCTAAGGCATTCTTGTTGCCATCGTCAGGGTTGAGAGAATTGTGGGAAATGCACAGTAAGTGGTTTTCTGTGTACACAATTGTTGTATTGACCGGCGCCCCCCGCGCCTAGAGGAGGGGCGCCCTTAGTAGCGCCACGGGACGAGACCTTCCCCAGGACCGGAAAAGGGGGCTGAATGAAGTGACGTCATCGGGGCGCGCCGAAGGCTATTTAAACCTGCTCCCAGCGATCCTCAGCCTCTTTGAACCTCCGGCAAGCTGCATGGGCACATCGTCAAGCGGAGAGAGTTCCAGTCGGCGGTGTGCCGAGTGTGGCACAGGAGGTTTGAGGGGGCCCTAGGCGTAGTTTTAGGAGAGATTGACGATCAGTATTTAAAGCAATATTGCTTTTAGAGCGCGAAGCGTCTCAGCGCCATATGCGGTGGGGCGCGCCTTTGCTTTCTTGTATTGTGTATTTCCTTAACGTGCTGTTACGGGAAGATGCGATAGGGTAAGGCATTTCGCCATGATATGCGAGGGGTGCTCCCTTTAATATCGAGGGGATTTAGATGTTGAGTGAGGGAGGTAACGAGGCAGCTTGTTGATGCGGGGAGCAGAAGGGGTTGAAACTGCTGCGCGGTCCGAGGCGCGACTGAGGGCGCCCCTCCCCTAGGCGTGGGGGGCGCCTACTCAGGAATTACAGAAGAGTAGAGCTGCGGTTAGAAACGCTTGGTAAAATATGAGTCGCCGCTATAAGTCTCCAGAAGTCCCGCATAGCCTTTTGTATGGCCGCAGTAGGTAGCGGTGTAGGTTGGAAGGGCTCATAGGCGTATGGGACGAGAGGCGGTATGGCGCTGGAGGCTACGGAGATCTCGTAGGGCGTACCAACTTATGCACATCTTTGGCAGAATGCTGAGGATGAAAGGGGGGGCGGCGAGCGTTTTTCATAACGGGCAGGCATATTGGGCTGGTGTGACCTGTTTGGGTGTTATCTAGCAGGGTGGTTTTATCTATCAGGGTGGCACTCCATGTTACGGAGGATACACAAACTGCCCGTACTATACCAGTTGTTATGTATATTCACTCACCTGGCTTCAAAGAGGCCCGTACTTCTCACGGTACAGTAGGCGCTCCATGTGACTCAGAGGGGTCCCCGCGGGAGGCGCATAGCATGCTTTCGGTCCAAGAGTCTTATCTGTGGCGCAATCGGTTAGCGCGTACAGCTAATTACGGGAAGGTTGGGAGTTCGAACCAACCCAGAGTGGGACGTTATCAGATAGGTAATTTTCGAGAACCACTAATTGTCGTCACCTATTACACCCTGAGCTCTTCTAATGCAGAGCCATTGATACCTTGATAGTCCGGAACTGCCCTCGCGAGGGTGGCGCCGCCCACCAGTGGGTGTGGCGTCAACCGGGCTGCGGATGTTATTGCCGGAACTAAAGGGAAAGGAGGTAGTCCGTCGGCTGCGCTGTCACCGCTGGTGCTGGAATACAGAAGGGGCGAGCCGCGAAGTCGGGTCCACATTCTGTGAGCCCGGGCAAATCACTTAGTTTCCCGTGCCTAAATATGTATATAAATACGTTGCTATGTAAAGTGCCCCAATACCATCGGTTCGAGTTCACGCTATATAATATATGCATAAAAGCACAACGCGCACAAGGACCGAGGCTCAAAGCCTCAAATTTTGAATCTAGTTGGTGTTTACGGGTCTCGGGGCCGCGTTCGCATCGCGCGATGATGGGCCATCCACTTATTCTGCTCGCGCCGGTATAGGTAATGTGATGCGTGGCCTGGTCCCATCCAGACGGGGGCAGCGGCGCCGTCCCCCCAGGGTGTGTGGGACCGGGTTCAATCCCTGGCATCAGCGGATGGCCGTCGGGTAACGGTCTGCGTGAATAAGCTACAGGTCCCTGGTTCGATCCCTGGTCGGCAGATACCGTTAATCTCCAGCGAACTAATAGGGTAATAAGGCTGCCGCCTCGGATGCAGAAGACCAGGGTTCGAGTCTCGAGGTCACGCCACAGGAGGTGATCCTGGGCAAATTACCTTTACCTTCGGTTGCGTTCGCGCTATATATACATGTCGGCTGGCTTTGCAATAAGCATAGGAAAAGACATGGCCTAGATGTGCATTGGGGGACGAACGTCCGTCGTGGCGTTATCGTCGACGAATCGTCCCAGCGGCCCTTCTCATACGGACGAGATGCACCGCATGCAATATCGGGAGTGGGCATGGTCAGCGGCTTCACTGCCGCCTCTGGCGCGGAAACCTCGAGTTCGAGTACGCGTCTGCATCCAGTGACTCTGGGCAACTCTCTCTACCAGCACTGTGCTTGAATGTGTAATATAAATACGAGCTCTGTTAAAGCGCCTCAATAACTTCAGGCCGGTTTTGCGCTATTATAAGTCTGCTCCGTGCCTGAATGGCTAATGTGACTACGGGCTTTGTTAATGCGCCCCAATAATTTCGGGTCAGGCTCGCGCTTTATCAGCCCGCGTCTGGTGATGCTGGGCAACCGTCCCAACTGCACAGTGCCTGAATACGTAATGTAAAATGTGGGCTATGTCAAAGCGACCCAATCGCTTCGGGCCGGGTTCGCGCTATATAAACACAATAGGCGGAGCGCGATGCTCTGAGGACTGGAAAGCAGCTGGTGTTACCCTGTAGTCTCTTGAATTGCCAAATGAGAAGACACCACACAGGTGTTTGACCACTACCAAAATTTCCAGGGCCGCTCTGAGACTACCATTATATCCACCACTACTTTATGAATTTTCTATGTTTGCAATTCTAAACTCTACTACACGCATCACTGCAGGAGTATGCTCTAAAATATATCTTATCGGGTTTCATAAATAAAATAGAAACGGTAATGGGCGGCTTGTTAAGCGAAAAACAGATGCTCAGTGATCAGGCGTATGGCACACATTGCATACGGAAGTGACAAATGCAATATAGGGAGACAACAGCATTACACTGTTTGAGTAAGAAAATAAGGGCGGATTTGGCAATTTCCCAGATGGCATGGGCCCAGTCCAGAAAAGAAGAATGCCCCTAAGGCTTGGAGCAGGGGGGTCTCCCTGGCTTTCTGTCATTTATGATGAGGGTGTGGCATAATCTAAACCTGCGTTGTGGCCCATTATAAAGGATTTGGCAACTCTATTCTTTTAAACTTAAAAAAAAAATAAAAAAAAAAAAAAGATTTGGCAACTCTCCACAAAGAGCAGAAGTGGAAAACTCTTTTAAAATGTTTATAATTCACACATCTCAGTTTCCCTAAACGATCTGCGTATTTTCTGCTCTGCTGGTCGCTTGGTGAGATTGGGGCCAGGTGGACGATCAGGGATCAACAGTGAGCAATAAATTGGGGACGGATATGGCGGTGGCACTAGTGGCGTACCAGACCTTATATTAAAAAAAAAAAAAAAAAATGGTTTAACAGCGCAAAACTTTAGCTTATTCCAGTAATCTGTGAAATGTTATGGTTAGCCCAGCACAAGGGTCATAAACTCTCTCTCGCCAACATAATCACATGGCTCATGGCGGGTGTGATAGTATAGGGGGAATCACAGTATAGGGAGAATCAGCCTTGGCCTGTAGGAGAACGGTCTCATCAGGCGCTCATGGTGCTGTTAAGAAGTCAGGAAACAGATGAAACTTTTCTGCTTACAAATATCCTTGAGCCCCTAGTGCGGGGGAACCAATTCTGGCATGTGAGGTAGTTTACTTTTATTTTTCACGGTGATGCCAATAAATGTGAGGGGACAGTGCAAAAAAAAAAAAAAAGAAAAGAAATTCTCAAGGCCTTGTTGCAGGAGGACCCCTTACAAAAACCCAAGTATACAATCACCAGTTAGTGCCGATAGGGAACAGTATTTATGACTTGCACGTAGGGGTCTTTGGCGAGGGACATATTAACTGTTAAGGTAGTAGTCAATTTGGGGCTGAACGGTGAGTATTGTGGCGTGGGCTACCGGGTCTGGCTAGTTACCAGACAATAAATTAAATCATCCAGCCGCTGCTTCCCTCGACCAAGGGTAATGCCATCTTCACATAGCGTTGTCCATGCGGGGTGAGAGGATTTATAATAAAGAAGCACATAGCAGAGGATACGGTACCCGGAGGCTCCCTGGTAAAGGTGGTTATGGAGTACAAGTTACAAATTTCACCTCGGGCACAGGGTAATTACCCGGCAGGTGCTACATTGTCATGGTAACCGGCCATTTATACCCCTGTGGCAGCCTGCAACCACAAGTTTTTAACAGTACGCGGCGAAACACAACCAGCCTTTTACACCCATGTGGCGGCCTATAAACACAGATCCTAACCAGGATAGGGCAAATCAACACCAATCACAAAGGGAGCAGCCTTGTCAGTGGGTGAAGCAATAGCTCAGAGGGTGGCAATACAGGAGTCCAGCCCAAGACAAGTACGGCTCAAGAAGGTCAGTTGAGGGACAAAAAATAGGTAGCATAGCGGAGTGGTTACTAGACACATGGAGGTGCCTGGTGGGTAAGTTAACCATGACTGATGTCAGCAGGTAACGGTATGGTGCAGTAGTGCTTCTTTGTCTGGCTGGCGGCAAACGGGACTGACCTGCAGGTGGTCCCGGACGTCACCTGGCTGGTGATAGAGTGCGGACCCTTGGGGGTCCTGGACTTCATGGGCATATCGAAGAGGATAACGGAGAGGCTCGGGAGAGTACACTTAAGGTTGCTACAAGGTTGCAAGCATCCCGGGGGGCTGATTGGCTATTAGAGGCCCTAAGGGACTAGTATCGGGAGAGAGGTGGATGTTTTAAATTAAAAACGGGAGTTAGTGTTTGGCCCTCCCAACTCAGTGGGTATTAAGAGAGGCTTCTGGACAATGTGCCTGCTACTGAGGTTAGTTGTCAAGATATTTTATCTAACACAGTATCGGGCCTGGTAAATTATCACAAGGCGGTAAGAGGGCGCGTTATTACGCCACTGCTCAATGCCCGATGGTCCGAAGGGAAATCTCGATATGTGGTCGGTAGGATAACGCAGGCAGTATAAATTAAGGGGGTTCTGGTTAAGGCCAAGGACAAACGGGGGAAGAAAGTGATACGGGTGACCAGTAAGAGGAGGGCAGTGGGTCCAACACTTCCACCGCGGTCCCAGGAGACCAGGGGAGTCTAATTAGGTTGCGCTAGCATCTAGGCACCCGTACGGGCGGAAATTTTATGGAGGGCCTGGGTAGTTGTTCCTTTTAGGATAACGGTGGTGGAAATATAGCGGGTGACAGGTCCCTAGCAGGGTGCTAGGGATTAATTCAAGGGAAACAGGAGATGGTGTAAACTAGGCTCTTCACAACTTGATGGTTACTGAAAGGAGGCAGGTAATGTATCACAGGAGGGCCCAGATAACAAAAGAGAGATGTGTAATCAGGAGGGAGGTCATAATTTCGGTAGACGGACAGTGGCTCATACAAACAATGCTAGGGGCCATTTGGGGAGCACAGATAGCGCGGGGGAGGGCGAGCGCGCCAGGGAGCTCCTCGCCCTGTGGCGGTTAAACAACTGGATGGCCCCAGAAAGGGGTAGGAGCCACGTGTGCAGAGGGTAGGCGGAAGGGGGGATTGGCCTGCTGGTGGTCCTTGACTCTTCTGCCCTAACCCACAACCTATGGACTGAGGTGAACCCTGGGGAGGCTGCCTGAGTGCAGGTACCCGGTGGGCATGCCAGAGTGCCATGTGGGGCCCTGGTTTACAAGTAGTGCAACTGTTCGCTGTAGCGCGTTGGGGCCTGCTGGCACAATGTGCACAGCAGAGTGGGGGCTTGGGCCAAGTTCAAGTGTATGGCCAAGTTCAAGAGTTCAAATGTAATGTGGTGCATATCTTCTTTACTGCCTTTGACAGGCCAAGGCCACTAAAGTTTATGGCCAAGTTCAAGTGTAATGTGGGGGCCTAATTGCCCGGCAGCCTTCGCCAAGTTAATACCGCTAAAGAGTGATGCTTTGCTAATTTTATATCCAAAAGGGATACTGTTACTCTCGTGTTGGTCATTGGTGAATTACCTGTTTTCGTGAATAAAAGGCTACGCCATGAACAACACGCTCAGTTTCTGAGAGTCATTGGGCAAATGGGAAGAGTGAATGTCACGTGTGCGCCTACTATTAGACGAGATAGATATTACAGCATCAAGTAATGTAGTCGCGGCGGCCGAGGTGGGGTGGAAGGGGGTAAGCCATCAGACGATGGAATATTGTCGACCTCCCCCCCGCCCCAACGCGCTTACCTGTGCCCAGGGCCAGACTGGCCATAGCGGGCACAGGGCGTTTCCCCGGTAGGCCACTAGGCTGGGGGCCGTTTTTGTTACCGGGGGTCGGCAATATCGGCCCTCTGTAACAAAATCAGCCAAAACCAGCCCTCTCAAACTGCTCGGCTGGGGGGGGGGGGTGGGGGGGCGGCTGAGCAGTCTGCCAGGGCCCGTTTCTGTTCCCAGTCCAGCCCTGCCTGTGCCGGCCGCCGGGGTTACCATACACCATTCAATATACGAGAACTTGCAAAAACACAAAGTCTGCCTGGCTATCAACATTTCAATCGCAACGTGCAGTAATATCGCACCTACCGCTTGCAGTAACTCAATAAGCACGTCGTGAAATGATAGTAAATATGCAGAGAGTATATAAAGGAAGGCCTACCCTCTTGTTAACTCCTATGGGAGCAGGATGAACTAAATCATCTAGGCCTACAATGTAAATATAATGTAGTAAACATGATTTTAATACATTAAAACAAACTGGGCGAAACATATTTGATGAACGAAAATACTCATTTAAATTAAATTACTTTTAACTGCTTAACCTGCAAAAAAATAAGTACAGTGTGCTTTTTTTTTAAAGGAATTAGCCACTGGTGCTGCAAATGTGGAGATTGCTGAATACAAAGGCTGCCTAGTCTTAATTACACCTCATGTCCCTTTCTTCCCTCACCATATACTTCCTTTCTCTTTGTCTCACTTTTGCTAGTACGTTTTCATCCTTTCTTTCTATCTTTGTCCCTGTCTTTCTATATGTTACTTCCTTTCCTTCTCATTTCTCCCTTTACTGCATGTCACTCTCTTTATCTTGCTCTGAATCAAAGTCTGATGATGAAGAATGAACCCCAGTCCACAAAAATGAGCGTGGGTGCCCACCACCTGCAAACACCAACACCTGGTAGTTGACACACAAAATGCACTCAAAGCAAAGAATCATGATTTAAATTCACACAGCGAAATCAGCCTTAGGAAAGGCATGGAGTAAATGTACATGGCCGGAGGCACCAGAATCTATATTCATGTAAAAGACATTGAAAAGGCTTCTGTCAAACATGAGAATTTGGATAAGCGTCAGTTTACTGAAATGTGAACTAATTGTTATCCTTTTAAACTGTATGTTATGGAAACATCGATAAATATTTAATGGAGAAATTTCAATAAATACATATACTAGGTAATATCTTGTGTCAGCTACAGTGAACCTATGCATTTATGAAGCTCTCCTGGTGATATTTCAGCCACACTTAGAGAGATGCAGCAGAAGAGTGCACATCTCTATTAATCAGCTTTAAAATGTCAAGACTGCAAGTCAACTCGCACCCAAATGTGAAGCGTCAGGGTGGATGTGTCTTAACAGATGAGCGTCAGCCTTTGGCTAGTAGTCATTTGGAGTCTGCTGTTGAGAGGCAGATGACTTGTATTTGTTGGAGTCTCTGCCCTAATTCGCTGAATCACTAATCATTGGGGCCCAGATTTACTAAGGACTTGTGCCACAGTTGCGCCACGCAGGGCGACGCAGACCCTTAAGTCAGATTTACTATGCCACGAAGAGTCATCTTGCTTAGCTCTGCGTGGCATAGTACATCTGTAGTAACGCAAGGCACCACAAGTCGCTACCTTGCATTCGTATGCGCTGGGAATGTGCTGTTCCCGAACATTATTTTGGGCGCATTCCCAGGTTTACTATCACTAGTAGACCTGGAAATGCGGCAAAACGCTATGCCTTTCTGGGTGAGGTGTAACGAGGAATATGATTATTTCTCCTCTTTCTAAGTGTGCTGAATCGTGCAGCACACATAGAAAGAGGAAAATGCCTTAGAGAACTGTTTTTTTGTAGTAAGGTGCCACTTTCTCCTCAAAAACAATCCTGCCTGTGATGTAGGTACCCTTGCACCATGGCGCAAGTGTGCCTGCATTGGTGCTTGGCAGCCAAAAGTGCACCAGTGCATGGAGAGAACATGAATGCAACTAAGGTAAGTAAATATGGCACATCCCTGGCCTCTCTATTTGACGCAGTACAGCAAGCTGTTTTGCTGTGTTACGTTGCACCAAATGTTAGTACGTCTGCCCCCTGAATACTTTGCACGCTGAGGTACATTACTTAGAGGTTGCTAAGATAGAGACTTCCATGAGAGAACAGACATCTGGTGCAGTATTCAATTTGCAAAGTGCCAGAATTATTCTGTACCTTTACAAAACAACCGCAGTCACAATCTGACAAAAGGTGGCACATTGTAAATAGGACATGGTGGGGGGGAGCCCACAGAAATTCACACTTGACTCAAAATTTCATAAAAAACAACAAAGAAAAGTAAAGTCCCTCTATAGACTACTTTGAGTACACCTGAGTTGGACGCATGCTCTTCTCAGGTCACAGGCTTCAATTCAGGTTCTAGAAATGTTGTTGGAATACGTTGGAAACCACATTCTTCCAAGGTTGAAAGGAAAACAATGCTGTGGAATGGTAACTTAAGTTCTTGCAAAGAACGCCAGAAAGGCAAAATCCTACTATGTATCAGATTGTAGAATATTGCAGATATTCTTTAAAAGGAACAGTGCTACCAAGATTCACGCCTTAAACACTCTCTAGCTTAAAATAGCAACATAAAATCTGTAAGCAAACCAAAAAGTGTACTAAATGCTAACTAACAAAGTAAACATATTCAAATAGTTCAAAGACTTAGGGTATGTGGAATATATAACTTATACACTATCCTGACACTCACTACAAAATACAACTGAAACTACCAACCTTCAAAATAGAAACTAAAAATTGTACAAATTATAAATTCACAAGTATTGGTTTAAAATGTATTAGTCTATTTAATTTTTCACTTTTTTAAATACAGAAAATATAAACTACAAATTTCAGTGTTGCCCTTTCTACTGGGTCACCCCAAAATGTTCAGACTTTTTGAGTAACCCTATTTTTGCTGGCTTTAGAACTCTGTTCACTTTACTCCTGCTAACCAGTTGTAAAGTGTTTGGTAAGATGGGCATACAGATAACTGGCAAATTTAATTTACTCATAAGCCACTGATGGTGTTTACACAGAATATTGGAACCAAAAATATCGAGGGACAAAATATTGTGTCAAGAAAATCGAGGAAAACAATATTGTGAAGGTAATTTTCTATAGGTAAGTAAAGTATTACTATATATAACTCCACATATATGTACCTTGACCATATATATATATATATCTTCAAGGCACGCAGATGTGAAGTTAAGAATAGTAAATCTATACTTACCAATTTGCACCTATCTACTTGATATTTTGGGCCTTGATATTTTTTGACATGATATTCTGTCCACACAATACTTTTGGTTCTAATTTCTGTCATTCCCCCCCCGCCCCCAATATTTAGTACCACCTGTACACAGGGCCAATAAATTGAATGCTACTAGTACACTGAAGCATTCATTGCGCAACCCTCAAGAGTAGTCCTATAAAGCACGTCTCTCCGCTTGCCACTGCAGTCTGGATGAGAAGTTTTAAACTGGCATTTTGACTTGGAAAATAAGCTTTTTCCCAGGCCCAAATCCCACCTTTTTAATACATATGTCACTCTTAGAGTAGTCATAGGGAAGGGTTTATGGTATTTAAAAGTAAGACATATATATTTGATGTTTTATGTGGCGTGGTCGTGAAAAAAAGCTTCAAAGATGCTTTTCAGTGTGGCAAAGTTGGGGCTCCCATAGGTTAGTAATGGTTTACACTAATACATTTAATAAGTGTTAAATTCAGTTTGGAACTAATTAGATAAGTGGCTCGAGGACTCGTTTAAAATTCATCACATTTCAACTTGTGGTAAAGTTGAATTTTATATTACCATTTCAAAATGGCACTTTTAGAAAGTTGTAATTTTACTATGTATGATCGAAAGAGTTTCCTGCCAGTCTCCAGCTGTCACCAAACCTTTGATATCTCCCCTGTGGTGAGTTGTCTATTGCTCCTAGACAGTGGACTGAGGGCTCTGGGTGTTTTAAGGGGGTATCCTCCCTTGACGGGTTGACCTGAGGCTGTGCCCAGCCCCTTCCCGAGCTTCAAAGGAAGCCTGCCCTGTCACTGGCAGATGAAGCTGTAACCTAGGCCTGCCTCCCTTTTGCCTCTTTAATCAGGCTGACTACAAAAACCAGTGAGAGGGAAAGAACTGATCAGAATTGGTTAAGGGGATGGATAAAGGATTGCCCATTATCCACAGGCAATCATTGGGAATAAAAGTGGACCCTACAAAACTCTCCTCAGAATGCTCCTGGACCTGTGAAGAATAAGAAGATGGACTGCCCTGCTGTCTGAATCCTGACTGTAGAATGAACTTGTTTGTCTTGAACCAAAGACCCCAAAAGGGACTCCATTGGTCAGTTTGCTGACCTCCTCTTTGACCTACAGAGACACATCAACTTCTAGAAGACTTTTCCTGCTTTCTAGCTGACCAGTCCCAACTGGCCCTGGCCTGGTACTTGACAACCGATCGATGTTGATAGCGTTCGTCGATGGCTACACCAGACCCAACACCAAGTAACCACTGATCAGCTCTGAGATTTTGCACAGTGGCTTCCTGTCTTTATCGAGCTATTCCTTGGATCCAGCTTGCAGCTTATCCCACTGCCGACTTGTTTATGACCACTTTTTGTTACATAAAAGTTTCTAAGTCAGAAGGTAAAACTTATACTGGGACGAACCTAGTTCCTGTATCCAAATGGCCATCCATCATGGTCAGCCTTAACTTTTGACTTTGATCCAGTTTAGTCACCCCAGATATCTGCGGTTGGTGCTTGTATTTTTGATGCTATTTTTGATTCAAATTAAAAATTTAATATGTCTGGTTCTACTAATTGGATTTTTGTCATTTTTGTGCCATTTTATGTATTACGTTTTACAATATTTTTCTAAATTTGGGATTTTTCTTATGTTGCATTTTCACTTTATTACTGTTTGAGTAATGCATAAATACTTTACACATTACCTCTAAGATGCCTCTAAGTTAATCCTGGCTGGTTGGTGCAATAGCTACCAGGGAATTGAGCATAGGTTTATTTAGTGACTGTTTTATTTTACCCTGACAAGGATTGTGATTACTATTTGAGGTTGGCCCTTGTCCCTTTAAGCTAATACTCCCATGTCTTACACCTAGCAATGAATGAAATACTATAATAGTGCAATATAAGTAATACACAAAAAGCGCGAACTACCCTTACACCTCAAAAGCATCATAAAACAAAATGAAATATATTTCCTAATATCACATTAAAATCAAAACATAAAATATTTGAACACAACAGACTTCCTGCTCTGGCTCCAGGCTCACTACAGGGGGGTATGCAACCCTTTGTCTGGGTCCTGGCTGTCTAGGTAGGATAGACAAAGCTCAGCTGTCACCCACCCCAGACATGTTATCAGAAACAGGCAGCAGGTAACAAATGGCTAAAGCATGACAATTTCAACTTTCTAATAGCTGGAAGAATTTAACCCAGATCTCTTGACTGGAGGTGAATGTATGATTTATTCAGCATTCCGTCCATCATTTGTTTGCATGGCACTTTTCGCCCTAAGTGGGATGGGTATGCCCAGACGCGGGTCCCTTGCTCACTGTGCCATTGGATTCAAGCTAGCCTGGCTGATGAGGGGTAATACTCTAAAACCGGTCCCAAGATGCTTGTTTCCCGTCCAGGGAGGACCTAGCTTGGCAGTTCAGGCTGTACTGTTCCCACAACGAACAGGGTCAAGACTGATTTGCATATAGCTGGGTCTAAACTGCAGTGGCATGGTGAGCAAAAGAACGATGGATTTTACCCAGATCTCTTGTCTGGGGGGAAATGTATGATTTATTCAGCACTCCGTCCATCATTTGCTTGCGTAGCACTTTTCGCCCTAAGTGGGATGGTTATGCCCAGATGTGGGTGATGAGGTGTAATACCCTGAAACCAGTCCTAAAAGGAAGTGCAGTACTTTCATTGTGGGATCATACATTGATATCTGTATTTCCCTAGAAAGGGAAGCCAGTGGAAGAAAGAAGATCACTGCCCAGTATCCCTAATTAATGCTGATGCTAAAATATATTAAAACATTTTGGCTAGGTGACTGGTGTCTATGGTTATGGATTCAGCATCAGATAAACAACATGAGCTCATACCGGGACAAGATTTAACTTTATATATGAACCCCTTAACTGCTACCCCTCCCACTCCTTGAGTGCTGAGCCCTTTTTCATGTATTTTGGGGTAGTTTGCATTTAAGGCTCCAAAACTTGTATTCCCACATAAGAGATCCGTGCCAAGTTTCATCCTTTTTTTTCCAACATACTGAGAATTCTAAAGATACCCAGGGTTCGTGGATTCCCCCAGAGGAGACTGAGAAAATAAGCAAAATATAGCTACAGAAAAATCTGAAAAAAGTGCTATGGATAAGAGTCTGTTTTTCCCCCCTAAAAATGGAATCGACCAATGATTTGCTGTGCTAAAGTCACCATCTTCCCAGCCCTTAGGTGCAAGCAGAGCTGAATCAAAAAACCTAATTGTTTACTACAGTTTGGGCATTTTTCCTCTGTTTTGTGCTTTCAACCTACTTCCAGTTTAAAGTGGAAACCAGTGTGAAACCCATGGGTGATCCAGGAAAACTAAACATTTCTAAAAAGTAGACAAAATTCAGCAAGGGGTCATATGTGTAGATCCCTTAAGGTTTCCCCAAAGAAACTAACTACTGAAGTAAAGAAATATTGAAAATGAGCGGGGAAAAAAGTTTGATTTGTGAAAACTTTTTCATCTGTAACTTTTTGTCACAATAGTCGATTTACAAAAGCAATATACCATTATGTCTGCTAGACCCATCTGATTGCAGGTATGTATAGAGTTTGTAGGCTGTCCAAGACGTAACCAAAGCCAACAACTGAACTACCCCGTACAATGGTCATTCATTGTGTACCGAGTATCTACCAATTCATATGGTGAAAAATGTAGACAAAAAATGGGATTCAAGGAAACCTATGCATTTATGAAATGGGTACAATATATGGAGTTTATAGGTAGTGCTTATTCATCCATCTCTGAATTTGTGGGTAGGTGTACTAGCATATGATTTAGATAATATTTTCTTTAATTCCTCCTTTCTTACACACTGGCTTACATTTGGCAACAATGCAGTGAAATCCAAATGATAATAACAAATGTTCTACTATTCTATGCTCCCACATGTCTTCCGATAAAAATGGTACCTCACTTGGGTGAACAAAGCAACAACAAGGAGATGATGGACGGAGCGCTGAAACCTTTCAGACACTCACCCCCAGTCACAGATCTGGGTTGAATCCATCATCGTTCTTTAGCTCACTTCGCCACCCAGAGTTCATACACAGCTAAATGCAAATCAGGCTTGACCCTGTGCCTCATGGGAACAGTCCAGCCCAAACTGCCAAGTCATGTCTTCCTTGGACCAGAAACAAGCATCCTGGGACCGGTTTCGGGCTAACAGCCCTCATCAGCCAGGCTAGCTTGAATCCAATGGCAAAATGAGCAAGGTACCCACGTCTGGGCATACCCTGCCAACTTAGGGTGAAACAAAGCAAACACAAGGAGATGATGGATGGAGCGCTGAAACGTTTCAGACACTCTCCCCCAGTCACAGATCTGTCTTGAATCCATCATCGTTCTTTCACTCACTTTGCCACCCCAGGTCAGACACAGCTATATGCAAATCATGCTTAACCCTGTGCTTCATGAGAACAGTCCAGCCCAAACTGCCAAACCATATGTTCCCTGGACCGGAAACAAGCATCCTGGGACCGGTTTCTGGCTAACAGCCCTCATCAGCCAGGCTAGCTTGAATCCAGTGGCAAAGTGAGCAAGGGACCCACGTCTGGGCATACCCTGCCAACTTAGGGTGAACAAAGCAAACACAAGGAGATGATGGACGGAGTGCTAAAACTTTTCAGACACTCACCCCCAGTCACAGATCTGGCTTGAATCTATCATCGTTCTTTCACTCACTTCGCCACCCCAGGTCAGACACAGCTATATGCAAATCAGGCTTGACCCTGTGCCTCATGAGAACAGTCCAGCCCAAACTGCCAAGTCATTTCTTCCCTGGACCAGAAACAAGTATCCTGGGACCGGTTTCGGGCTCACAGCCCTCATCAGCCAGGCTAGCTTGAATCTAGGGGCAAAGTGAGCAAGGGGCCCACATCTGGGCATACCCTGCCAACTTAGGGCGAGCAAAGCAAACACAAAGAGATGATGGACGGAGGGCAACAGGAAAGGGCCAAAAGCAAAACATGGACACATCACATTTTTCCACACAAAGCTGACCCTTTTCTGCTAAGTGGGTAGCAGTGGAATTTGGACCCTAGCTTAGAAGGGATCTAGGGAAACCTAGCAAGCCTGCACAATAAAAACAATGAGACACCTGGAGAAATCCAAGGTGGATTGACTTGCATGGCTCTCACTAGGTATTGGTACCCTGAATCCCTTGCAAACTTCAAACCTTGACTTGAAAAAACACATTTTATCAAATTTCTGTGATGGAAAGTTTTAGAATCTGTGAGGAGCCACAAACTTCCTTCCACCCGGCACTCCCCCAATTCTCCTTGAAAAAATGGTACCTCAATTATGTGGGTAGGCTTAGTGCCTGTGACAGGAAAGGGACAGGAACGGATCAAACATGGGTTAATGGGAGTCCCCTTGCAAGGGCTCCCATTTACCTTGGTTTGATCCATTCCTGTTATGAGCACTAGGCCCAGCCACAAAGGTGGTGCAGCGTTTTTATCGGCACAAGTGGGGTAGTGCTGGGTCACAGGAATTTTGCGGATACCTACGGATTCTGGAAGTTTCCATCATAGAAATGTAAGGAAAATGGTCCACCTTGGATTCCTCCAGGTGTCTAATTTCATTAAGTTGGACAGATCATCTGGCTTTAGGATTTTAGTTGATTATTCCGAAACCACTAAGCCAACCCCAATGTCGTAGGAGCTCGCAGAGATCATGGAGGAAAGTAACACTAACACCATTTAGTGCCGTACAATCTCCCCCGTCGTTTAGCAACTGCAAGGACAGCAATGCTGCTCTGCAGTTATTTCAAACATCGGTAATAGAGACTCTTGATATCATTGCTCCGATTAAGGCACTTACAGTCCAGGAAAGGGTGACCCCAGCCCCTTGGTATTCAGTAAGCCTAAAGAAAGAAAAAGCCTCTTGTAGGCTTAGAGAACGGAAATGGAGGAAATCAAAATTGGAGGAGGATAAACTGGAATACAAAATAGCACATAGAATATATTTTAACAATTTTAACTTAGCTAGGAGATCATACCTAGGCACACGAATCTCCGAAGCAAAATGCTCCTCTAAAGAGCTTTTTATGATCCTTAATGAATTCACCAATCCTAGAGCTAATAAGTCCTCTTTTCTACCTACGCAGGGGCTATGTAGCACTTCAAACATAAGATTGATCAAATCTATCATTCCTTTGACTCGGATGAGGCGGGCAGGACGATAATACTTCACCGGGAAGATCCTCTCCTCCCTAGCCTAGAGACTTTCCAAGTCATCACCCCTGAGCAAGTCTCATCGCTGCTAGCACGTACTAAGTCAGGCTCCCCGGCAGATGTGGCACCTCCCCACATTATTTCAGACCTGGCCCCGGCCTTGTATCATTCAATTATGGAGATTTGCAATCTATCATTAGCTACAGCTGTATTTCCTTCAAAATGGAAGAAGGCTTACATCAAGCCATTGCTCAAAAAAGCATTAGCTGACCCAGCAGACCTACAAAATTTTAGACCAATCTCGCTTCTCCCATGCTGCTCAAAAATCATGAAACTTTGATCGACAGCTTTTAGGCTATTTAGTACGAAACAACCTGCTCGATCCTGGTCCTTCTTGATTTGTCGGCAGCCTTCGACACCATCTCTCACAAAATCCTTTTGGAAAAGCTGCAAGAGATTGGTGTCGGAGGAATGGCATTACAATGCATGCACAGTTTTCTGACCGACCGAACACAATGTGTACAATTGGACACATTTGTTTCACAAACCTCGGTAGTGGATAAGGGGGTACCACAGGGTTCCATCCTGAGCCCTACCTTGTTCAATATTTACGTGTCTTCCCTGGCCTCAACTATCATATCCTGCGGGTTTGATACGATTTCGTATGCGGATGACACTCAGGTGATAGTACCCATAGTTAAGGACCCCATCGTGACTAGAGAAAAATGTAAGATCTGCATGTCACAAATTGCCACTTGGATGAGCAACAACTTTCTACAGTTGAACTTTAGTAAAACAGAGATGTTGCTGTTTGGGAAAGCAGAGGAGATATGGACCCCTGAATGGTGGCCGGTGGAACTGGGGGAAGCCCCCATACCCAAAAAATGGGCAAAGAATTTGGGCATCGCAATTGATGATAGATTGTTCATGGAGGAGCATGTAAAAACTATAGCAGGCAAGTTTTCCCTTGGATTCATCTCTCCAGCAGAAAAGTCCTTATACAAGTGCTTCTAGTTAACAGACTAGATTACGGAAACTACTGCAAGTTATCCAAAACACAACAGCACGCTTCGCCCTGAGTAAACCCGCCTGAACACCTTCATTACCTCTCTTGCGTCAATTGCACTGGCTTCCTATTAGGAATGATCAGTTTTTAAACTCCTATGTCTAGTGTATAAATCTCTACACGGGCTGGGCCCGACATATCTAAAGAAAAAACCAGAACCTTATGTTCCGGTATGCCAGTTGAGATCTAGCAGTCGGAATTTGCTCTGCACACGGAGAATTAGGAAGTCTAAAATGGGTGGGCGTGCCTTTTCTCATCTAGCACCCACTCACTGGAAAAAGCTGCCGGATGATATCCGAGCGTGTGCCAATTTGGCGCAATTTAAGAAACTTCTTAAAACCTGGCTGTTTTAATGGGCACTCCCTAACTATGCCGTCTGCTACCCAGGCGCCGAGAGATCCACTTGGGGATGATTTGTTGCACATTACAAATAATAATAATAATAATATTAATTAATTGTAGGCAAAGTTTGAGGTTTTCAGGGCATTGTGGATGAGAAAACCTCATGAGAACCACGCAAGGCACACCGACCTGGAACCCCTGGTTATCTAGTTTTGAAAGATATCTATGGTTTGTACGTTTGCATGGGTGGCACCATAGCATGGCCCCAAAAACTGCAGATACCCCTATGGCTTATCTATCAATGTAGTGCTCTTAAGAGCCTTTTGTGTCAAGGTCCCTTGACCAACCCACACACGTGAGGCACCATTCTCATTGGGTGATAGGTGAGAACTAGGGGGCATATTTACAAGAAAGTCACGCAGTGCAGCAAGTCACCTTGCTGCCCTGAGCTACATGAAAGAGAAAGAATAATGCATATACCTGCCTTTGTCCCTGCTTGGGCGGCGTTTTGGCACCATGGTGCAAGGGTGCATGCGTTGTAAGGAGGATTGTTTTTGTGCCGGAAAGGGAATCTTCCTGCATCAAATTAACCCCCTGAGGCATATTCCTCTTTCGATGTGTGCTGCATCTGCAGCGCACATTGAAAGATATTTCTCCTTATTATGCCTCCCCTAAGAAGGCATATCTTTTTGTTGCATTCTCAGATCTACCACTTCTGGTAAATCTCGGAATGCGTCAAAATCCAAGGGAGTTGTGTGGGAACACGTATGCAACATCCATGGAGCGCCTTCCCAGGGCAGAGTAAAGCAACACAGCAATTTCCAGTGCATTGCATTACACCTGAATTATGAAACGCCTCAGGCCTTGTGTGGGTTTATTAATTGCATTTTGGACTTGCATTGCTCTTGCACCATATTGCGAGGAGCAAGAGCGATGCAACTCCTCTCATAAATATGGCCCTCAGGATATTCAGATTCGGATATTGTTCCCCACAGATTCCAGATATTTTCCTAACAGAAATGCATTGAATATGTGTGCTTTTAGTCACAGTTTGAGGTTTATAGGGCATTGTGAGTAAGACAATGTTGTGAGATCCACTGGAAGCACACCACCCTGGACTCCCCCATGTGTCTAGGTAACTGTTTGTGGCTAGTAGGTTTTCCCAGGTGGCAGCCTACCCAAGGTCAAAAAATTGCAATAATTCACCATTACACGTGGGAGGATATTAAGAGTTAGCCCCACTTTCCTGGCCCTTAAGTAAAAACAACAACCAAAAGAATCAAATATCCTCTTTTTTGCCATTGGGATGGGAGATTTTAGTCCACAGGGGGCAGAGAGACTATTGAGGCTTTAGGTTTGAGCATTGGGTCTCCACAACGTGGGTCTGTGCCTTGCTTCTGTAAGTATCTTTTCCTCTATGCGGACGGTATGCTACTGTTCTTGAGAGGTGAAAACAGGAATTTCGTTTGGGAACTTGATGGTATACTTCATGAGTTTGGACTGGAGCGATGTGTGTCATGCTCTGGAAGTTTCACTTACCGGTGATGGAGGGTAAACTAGCGGCTCCCGATCTCGACCTTTATTACTTAGCAGCACAGCTGCAGTGGGTGGCTCAATGGAGATCTTATCTGTGGGATGGCACGGGTACACGTGACGGGGGCACCCCATCTAAAGTGCTGTTCACTAGTGTTTTGATGTGGCCAGTACCTGCTTCTAGGGTGCCAAATATGAATGTTTTGATAAGAATGGCACACTTTGTTTGTGCTAGCGCTCATTGCTACACCGTACACATGCGCGGTTCCACTGCTGGTTGCCCGGTGCAGGGAGCGACCGTGGCAAGGCTCGGGCCTCCACAGGTGGATGGCGGCTGGGGTCACGGTACTGAGCAATTTCTTTGTGGGGGTAAATTATGTCCCTTCTCGTTATGATAGGAAACCTATAACGTCCCCGTGGGATGCTTTTTACTCTACGCGAGTGGTGGCAATGCGGAGTTGCAGAACCACCAGAACATGACTGTTTACACCTTCTTTTCCTCATTACAGGGCTAACCAAGGAGATCCTGTTACTCTCTAGGGTTCTCCTGGAGGGAGCGTAGCCGGACCTGGCAGGACTTCACTCGCAATGGAAGGATGACTTTGGGACACCCTCATCTGATTTGGCTTGGGGCAGGGTGCAGGAGACTAACCCTTGGGCTTTTAGAAATGCTTGCTTTAAGCTCATTGAGTTTTACTACTTGCACCTTGCTTATATTACCCCCTGACAAATGCATGCTATCTTCCGAGCTGCGATAACTTACTCTAGATGCTCTGTGGAGGATGCAGACTTTTTACATCTGGTATGGGACTACCCGCTGTTATTGCCATATTGGACGACTGTCCTTCAAGTGGTCCATGGGGCTACTGATAGCCTAGCCCCCAACTGTAACTGTTGGGCCTCCATGACCGAACTGCAGTTGGAAAATGAACAGACAGATTTACGGACCCGACATTGATTCTTGCTTGCAGACAGCTAACTATGAGCTGGAAATAGCCTTGAGGTCCAGATGTTTATAGATGGGGGTTGGAACTGGTTAAATGGGCGGACAGTGACATGGAGGCAATTCGTAGAAAGGAAGCTATGGGAGTCTGGAAAGTGCCAACTCTGCCCACTTAGCATGTAATGTTGTAATGTTGTCTGCTTGTCCCCACCTGGACCACACAGGCCATATTGTGGCAGCAGAGCCTCACTCAAGTATCCCCTCCCCCGTTGCCAAGCAGCAGAGATCGCTCCACAATTTGGAGGATCCTTTTTAGTTACTAATGAGTGTGAAGTGGGATTGGCCTGTGCGTTCATGTGAGTATGGCTCTTGTGGTGGATGTACGGGCTCCTGAATGCATTGAGCGGTATGTTAAACATTGGCTCAGCCATTGTGGGTGGAGCTTGTCCACAGGGATGCCCCACTTGTTCCCCCCTTTTTTCTATTGATTTGTTGGACATTATGCTACTGGTTTCACTACTCACCATGTATTTTGGTTAAACTGTGTACTTTTCCTGTTGTGTCCACTGTTTTGTAATCAGTTCTGTTGGTTTAAAACACTAATATAAAATATCTTCCAAAAATTGAAAGCAGCTGTCTCTACTTTTAAATGGGGGTATAAGAAGGTATACCAAGTTGCAAACTTATTAAAAAAAAAACAAATGCTGGAGGATGGATGCTACCTGACGTTAAGCTCTATTTTTAGGCTGCTATGGCTAGGAAAATGGTTACATTAATTTGATTCTCTTCTGAAGAGCTTCATACAGCATATATAACCTTTGGCTAGGCAAGGAAGCAGCGGGTTGGTTGCTGCACAAATTTGATCCCCACTATCACATAAGGAATTTACATTTCAGGTAATAGCTGAGGCAAAGAGTGTGGTATCAGAGGTGCAAGCGTCTTTCCATACCTCTGCTACATAGATACTTACCAATCGGCACTAGTAAAATATTACCTGAAATTGGTTATGATTCTGCTGCATTTACTTGAGTAAAACGTGCTCTTACGTATGTGGGAGTATTGTATAAAAAACAAACTATTAGGTCATATGAAGACCTTGTAGAAGAGCATAATCTTCCCAAAGGGGGTTATTTCAAATATCTTCAGGTAAGTCATTTTTTGATGAAAAGGGATGTGAAAGAAGATTGAATTATGAGGTTCGAAAATCTTAGGAAGTAGAGAGTGCTGTAAATTAGCAGCATATAGCATATGCAATCAGGCAAGGCACTAAACATAGCTGTTACCACTGACATGGTTTCCATACCTCTGCTACATAGATACTTACCAATCGGCACTAGTAAAATATTACCTGAAATTGGTTATGATTCTGCTGCATTTACTTGAGTAAAACGTGCTCTTACGTATGTAGGAGTATTGTATAAAAAAAAACAACTATTAGGTCATATGAAGACCTTGTAGAAGAGCATAATCTTCCCAAAGGGGGTTATTTCAAATATCTTCAGGTAAGACATTTTTTGATGAAAAGGGATGTGAAAGAAGATTGAATTATGAGGTTCGAAAATCTTAGGAAGTAGAGAGTGCTGTAAATTAGCAGCATATAGCATATGCAATCAGGCAAGGCACTAAACATAGCTGTTACCACTGACATGGTTTTGAATGGCTTTGAACTCAGCTGCAGATGTCTTCAAGAGGCAGGATTATTAACCTAACACATCCAGAAGGTTTATAGATGATATTGAACCCCTAGTAGGTGATATGCCTGGAAGTGTTGGCCAGGTTCTAAATGCCCTACATATTCAATGGATAATGCTGATGACATGCATATGTTTGTCTCTTGTAATAGGTTGCAGGAATTCTGATGGGGCATTTCTAGTAAGCTTTCTGAGATATTGGAAACAGATATAACTCCAACTCCCCTATTAATTTAGTTAGATAGTGAGACAACTGGTCATAGCATGCCATCTCATTTTATGGGGCTATGCTTTTTGGCCACCACAGTGGTCAGAATATTAATTGCCAACTCCTGAAGGGATACTAAAACCTGTGATTATATGCACTGGCGGCAGAGGATGTGCCTAATACAATGGATTGAAACATCAATATACTGCTACTAAGGTAAACAGGGACAGCCGATTGTTGCAGAAGTGTGGGTTCAGTTCCATTGAGTGTTCCATAAAAGTGAAGATCACTGTCATTAGGAATACATCTTAATGGATATAATAGCAAGTGTCGCCCATAGTTGCAGATTGCGGAATTGGTTGCACTTTCTCTATGTATATGGAACTATATATTTTTTAGGAATTCTGTATTTATTTGTTATATTTAGATTTACCTTAAAAATATAAAGGTAGCAAAACTAAAATGTATGTATTTAATTAATACCACAAATTTAAATGACATATTACAACTATTTAGTAACATTACAACAACAATCCACCCACATTCCATAATAAAACTTGCATAACTGGGTTTGTCTCCTGAGGCGGAAAGCCGGGAGTAGACGCTGCTTTGGAGTACTGTGATTGTATGTGTATGTGTTTTTAACTGCGCTTAGACACTTTACTCTGCACTTTGCACTTTGGGTATCACGGAGCGGATCTAGTGCTCACGTGACCCCTTGCACCGGCGTCCCTCGCCGTTGGCCACGCCCAGCTTCTGGCCACGCCCTCTTCCCGCCCCTCATAAGCGCCGATTTCCTCGCGCTCGGCTGGGTTTGTCTCCTGAGGCGGAAAGCCGGGAGTAGACGCTGCTTTGGAGTACTGTGATTGTATGTGTATGTGTTTTTAACTGCGCTTAGACACTTTACTCTGCACTTTGCACTTTGGGTATCACGGAGCGGATCTAGCGCTCACGTGACCCCTTGCACCGGCGTCCCTCGCCGTTGGCCACGCCCACCTTCTGGCCACGCCCTCTTCCCGCCCCTCATAAGCGCCGATTTCCACGCGCTCGGCTGGGTTTGTCTCCTGAGGCGGAAAGCCGGGAGTAGACGCTGCTTTGGAGTACTGTGATTGTATGTGTATGTGTTTTTAACTGCGCTTAGACACTTTACTCTGCACTTTGCACTTTGGGTATCACGGAGCGGATCTAGCGCTCACGTGACCCCTTGCACCGGCGTCCCTCGCCGTTGGCCACGCCCACCTTCTGGCCACGCCCTCTTCCCACCCCTCATAAGCGCCGATTTCCTCGCGCTCGGCTGGGTTTGTCTCCTGAGGCGGAAAGCCGGGAGTAGACGCTGCTTTGGAGTACTGTGATTGTATGTGTATGTGTTTTTAACTGCGTTTAGACACTTTACTCTGCACTTTGCACTTTGGGTATCACGGAGCGGATCTAGTGCTCACGTGACCCCTTGCACCGGCGTCCCTCGCCGTTGGCCACGCCCACCTTCTGGCCACGCCCTCTTCCCGCCCCTCATAAGCGCCGATTTCCTCGCGCTCGGCTGGGTTTGTCTCCTGAGGCGGAAAGCCGGGAGTAGACGCTGCTTTGGAGTACTGTGATTGTATGTGTATGTGTTTTTAACTGCGCTTAGACACTTTACTCTGCACTTTGCACTTTGGGTATCACGGAGCGGATCTAGCGCTCACGTGACCCCTTGCACCGGCGTCCCTCGCCGTTGGCCATGCCCACCTTCTGGCCACGCCCTCTTCCCGCCCCTGAGGTCGTCTATTTCAAATGTGCATCTACAGAACGCGCAGCGGACGTGCGCAGCGGACGCGCCGTTTGCGCGCCGAAGGCGCGCCTAAGGCAAGCCCGTCTGCGCCCGTCCGCGGCCGGACGGGGCTAGGGGCACGACTCCATGCCAATTTTATTTCATATTCCTCTGATGAGCTTACCGCCCTCCAAGGTCACTGGCCACTCTCAGAATCCGTCTGCAGGCATATTGTCTCACTAGGGCTTGTCCCTTCCCCCATTCCCACATCACAGTCCTCCCTGCCCGCCCCTCCGCTACAATGCCCTTCCCCGACGGACCCCCCTCCTTCTACTCCATCATTGTCTGTTCTCTTGCTCAACACCAGGTCAGCGGTCAAGCACCATCATGAGCTCTTTGTCCTGCTCGATTCTGAGAGGCCTGACTTATTGCTCTTGACCGAAACCTGATTCTGTGATTCCTCCTTTCCCATTCTCTTGGCTACTCTTCCCCCTCCCTACGTCGCCTTACGCGCCGACCGCCCGGCGGGTAGGGTCGGCGGTGGTGTGGCGTTAATTGCCCAGTCGGAACTGAATTTTCAAACCCTTCCCTCTTCTCCCATTCCCTCCACTGATTTCCTTCTAGTTTGTTCCCCCTAGTGCGTTCCCCCGTCTTCTCCCCCCCTATTACTTGTCTTCTTATGTACCGCCCTCCCCAGTCTTCTTCTCTGTTTTTGCCGGCATTTCAAGACATGCTGGCCAATATGGTGGTTAATTATGCTTCGGTCTTGGTGTTAGGGGATTTCAACTACTGGCCCTTGGACCCTTCTGAGTGCACTGCCTCGAAAGAATTCACGGAGTCTCTTCTATCTCTGAATTTTGTGTCACATATCTCTGTTCCCACTCACTCTCACGGTCACATACTTGACCAGGTTTGGTCCCTCAACCTTCCTGTTTCCCCGGTGACGGTCTCCCCCTGTCTCTGGTCCGATCATGCCCTTATTTCTTTCTCCATCTCTCTCAACCCGGTATCCAAAGTCCAACACGCCAAAAATACCTGGGCGCGGAATTGGAACAGAGTTGACTTTCCCACTTTGACCTCTCACCTTCGGAATTCTATCCCGACCCTTTCTGGTCTTCCGTCTGACTCTCAAGCCAACACCATTAATACTTGGTTAGCTAGAGGCTGTGACTCGGTGGCTCCCCTGCGTCGCATTTCCGTCCGGCGACCCAAGGATTCGAACAGGTGGTTCAATGACCACCTAAAAGAGCTAAAACTATCCGTTCGACAGGCAGAGAGGCACTGGAGACAAAATTACTGCCCTTTATCCAAAACCCTCTACCTTACATCACTTGCCGAATACAAGACTGCAATTCTCGCTGCCAAAACCTCCTATTTTTCATTAAAAATAATGTCAGCTGAGAATAAACCCAGAGAAATCTTCGGTATAGTGAATGATCTGGCCTATTCCGACAGAGTTTCACCTCAAATCCCCCCATCCCAGCCTCTATGCAACCAACTCAACACTTATTTTCTTGACAAGATCGCTACCATCAAGGCCAACATCCCCCCCCCCCCTCGTCCACCTTTACTGATTCCTTTCCCCCTATCGTCCAAAATCATCTTACCTCTATCCCTCCCCTCACTGAGGAAGTATTTTTGGAGATACTCCCCAAAGTTAAGTCTGGTTCCCCAGCAGACATCTGTCTAGCGCGAATACTGCAACAAATTTACTCCTCCTGCCCTGAACCCCCCATCACCTTCCTCAATAGTTCTCTGGCGCAGGGAGTAGTGACCCCCGCGCTCAAATCAGATACCATAGTACCCATCTTAAAGAAGCCTGGCGCTGACCCGTCCATCTCAGCCAATTACCGCCCCATTTCCCTGCTGCCCTATTTGGGCAAGGTGCTGGAGCGCCATGTCACCGCGGTATTCAGCGCCCACGTAGAGGCTAATGGGGGTCTGGCCTCCCGCCAGGCTGGCTTCCGACCCAGGCATTCGACTGAATCAGTCGTGGTATCAGTCCTTGACAACCTCAGGAAGGGTATGGATCACAACAAACACCAGGCGCTGGTACTCCTCGAACTCTCCGCCGCATTTGACACGGTGGACCATACCATCTTACTGTCCCGTGCCAAGGCGGCTGGAATTGAAGGATCAGCCCTGGTGTGGCTCTCCTCCTTCCTGAGGGACCGTACCCAGGCGGTCCGGCTGGGTGACTTCACAACCACCCCACTCCCCGTCACTTGTGGTGTTCCCCAGGGTTCCTCTTTGTCTCCCTTACTATTCAATCTCTATATCTCTTCCCTCATTTTCGCCCTCCAGTGGCTGGAGGTTACCGTGTATAATTACGTGGATGACCTCCAGCTCATCTTTGACTTATCCTCCTCTCCCGCCTCTATTTCTAGCTTCCAGTCCACCATGACATTCATCAGGGACTGGATGAACCATAACCATCTCAAGCTGAACCCGGATAAAACCGAGTTGGTTCTTACCGGGGGTTCTTCCAGTCCCTGGAACTCTCTTTTCTGGCCCTCCTCTCTTGGTCCCGCCCCCACTCCTTCTACCACGGTCAAAACATTGGGGGTCAAAATGAACAATCACCTCACCCTCCACTCTCAAATTAGCTCTGTAGTCTCCTCCTGCTTCCTCACCCTCCGAACTATCCGCACTGTCTCTAGCTTCTTTTCCCCCCAGGCACTCAAAATGATCATGGCCGCTTTGGTAATATCTCGGCTGGACTACGCCAATGCCCTTTACAACGGCATACCAGCATACAGCCTGAGGAGGCTCCAGATGGTCCAAAACCAGGCTGCTCGGTTGGTTTTTGGTCTCCCACGCTATCACCATTCCACACCCCTTCTCAGGGAGCTCCACTGGCTCCCTGTCAAGGAACGCTCCCTTTTTAAAACCGCATGCACGGTTTTCCAGGCCCGCCAAGGCACTGCCCCCGCCTTTATTTCTTCTTTAATAAAAGAATACGTTCCCACCAGAGAACTTCGCTCTTCTTCCAAGTCCCTCCTTCAAATCCCACGCTTCAGACGTAAAAATTGGGGAGGGACCAATTTCTCTACCTTGGCCCCCACTCTCTGGAATTCCCTCCCTGACCATCTCCGAGCGGCTACTCATTATGTGCCCTTCCGTAAGGAACTAAAAACGTTCCTGTTTAAACAGGCCTTCCCGGTTTAACCTCCCCCTCTGCTCTCCCATAGGCTCCTATTTTGCCTCTGCTGCCAATACCCTCCACTGTTTTAAATTAGAAATTAGAAATTAAAAACATTTACAAGAACATTGAAATTGGTTTAATTCATTTAATACTGCATTTAATTACACATTAATATCTACACTATTATTTCTTATATTAAAATACTACTGACCGAATCCCTGAAGAAACACGACATCCCATAAAAAGATAAATAAAAATGTTTACATTAAATACTATAGTTATTCAAAGTTCAAAATAGTTTATTGTCTGCTTAATAAAATCATTAACAATACAAAACCAAAAACCAAACAATTAGAGAAAAGATAAAATATTCCAGTTAAAAAATTCAGGGCTTCTTCTTGAGGCCAATTAAAAATACCTTAAAAGCCACGTGGGATGAATTTCCATTCAACCAGTGCTAGCAACAAGTTTGCTCATGGGACATAAAATGCATTTAGTCTTGAATTGCTCCCATAACTAATAAAACCATTGCATGTACAAAAAAACAATGCAATAACATTTTGTCTTAAGGCAGGCACCTTGAGGTGCCTGCCAAGGGGTGCAGGGCTATACTGCACCTCTGCTCTTTACAATGAGAGCATGCATTCCCATTGTAAAGTATAGGATTGCAACCGAACAGGGTTCAGTCTCATCCTATTTGGGGGGCTGGAACTGATGACAGGAGATCGTTCAGTTCCAGTTCCAAACCGATGTCGGACAGACTCCGGTCCGTACGACATGGGAATCGGGCCCTAAGTCTTATATTTCTTCCATTAAAATAAGCTGTAACTGCTTGTTGGCAGATTTGCACTCCCAGTGTGTTAAAGAATTGCCGTTATGATTGTTGTCACGTTGTCAAGAAAACTGGTCAGATGTGAATAATGTGCCTTATTGTTTCAAGATCTTGATTACAGCCCCTACAGGCTTTATTAATTATTTACAAGCCAATTGAGACAAAGATCTGAAGTTGGAAAATTGCCCACTGCTGACTTATTATGTCCATTTTTTTGTCAAGAGAATAACTGGAGCTTTAGCCTTATTTTTAACAAATTGCACTGACTATTTTATTGTGGGAACTGTAAATGAATTTGCACATGTTTTAAATTAGCACATGTAATTGGGGAACAAAGTACCGCTCTACCGTGTCTTTGTTCTGGAACGACAAGTAGAGATCATAGAGTGTGACCCAGCTATCTAACCATAGAGCACTAACAGAGGAGGGAGGTTGGCGGTCTAGTTGCCGACTCCACCTCTACCTTAAATGGCCACTGCGGGCCGGGCGCGAAGGTGAGAGCGTTGTTTGTTAAGCTCTGTCTCACATACACGCTGCTTTTTAGCCTTATTTTTAACAAATTGCACTGACTATTTTATTGTGAGAACTGTATATGAATTCGCACATGTTTTAAATTAGCAGATGTAATTGGGGAACTAAGTACCACCCTACCGTGTCTTTGTCATGGAACGACACGTAGGGATCATAGAGTGCGACCCTGCTACCTGACCATAGAGCACTAGGAGAAGAGGAAGGTTAGCAGTCTAGTTGCTGACTCCACCTCTACCTTAAATGGCCACTGCGGGCCGGGCGCGAAGGTGAGAGCATTGTTTGTTAAGCTCTGTCTCGCATACACGCTGCTTTTTAGCCTTATTTTTAACAAATTGCACTGACTATTTTATTGTGAGAACTGTAAATGAATTTGCACATGTTTTAAATTAGCAGATGTAATTGGGGAACAAAGTACCGCTCTACCGTGTCTTTGTTCTGGAACGACAAGTAGAGATCATAGAGTGTGACCCTGCTATCTAACCATAGAGCACTAACAGAGGAGGGAGATTGGCGGTCTAGTTGCCGACTCCACCTCTACCTTAAATGGCCACTGCGGGCCGGGCGCGAAGGTGAGAGCGTTGTTTGTTAAGCTCTGTCTCACATACACGCTGCTTTTTAGCCTTATTTTTAACAAATTGCACTGACTATTTTATTGTGAGAACTGTATATGAATTCGCACATGTTTTAAATTAGCAGATGTAATTGGGGAACTAAGTACCACCCTACCGTGTCTTTGTCATGGAACGACACGAAGGGATCATAGAGTGCGACCCTGCTACCTGACCATAGAGCACTAGGAGAAGAGGAAGGTTAGCAGTCTAGTTGCTGACTCCACCTCTACCTTAAATGACCACTGTGGGCTGGGCACACAGCAGACGCATGCAGCGGGCGCGCCACTGGCGTGCCAAAGGCAAGCCCATCTGCACCCGCCCGTGCCCAAATGGGCCCCAGTGCCAAGAATTCTGGTCCCCGTAGCCCAGGTAAATATAGATATTCTAGGAAGCAACTACTATCTATCAGAACTCCAGCTCACCCCACTTATGCCCCACAGCCAGGAACTGATAACGTGCCCATTCCTAGGAAAACCTGCCACCATGTGGTTAAAAGCCTCACACAAACCTAACTAGGCAAACCATAATAAACAACTCTCAAGGGCCCACATGGATTCTAGGATTAATTAACGCCTGCTCAATCCTAAGGCATACATCAGATATAAGAGGCTTGTTAGAGGAAGACCCACTAGACATATTGTTTGTGATGGAAACATGGCTCAATGAAAGCTCAGGTGCAGACATCCACATCGCCGTCCCCCTGGGTTACCAAATACATAGGCTAGATCGGCTAGATAGAATAGGGGCCAGTATAGCTATTATCTTAAAGGACGAATTTAGATGCACTATATCTCAGTTCCCTCTCCCAGAATGCAAAAGCGCCCATTTCCACAAGACGCTCTCCCCTACCCGTACCTTCTCAGGGATACTTATTTACTGGCCTCCAGGCACAAGTAGCAGATTTAAGGAGGCATTATCTGACTCCATAACTAGTCTTGTGATGGAAAAAGCCTATATGACAATTCTCATCGACTTTAATCTGCATTTTGATGCACACGACACCCCCAATATCAAACGGCTGCAGGGTGATCTGAAAGCACTACAATGAATCCAACATGTGACATCACCCACTCACGAGAAAGGGCACACATTGGATCTTATCTTTTCCAACGATCCCCAGATCACAGTATTGGAAACGATCCCAGTCCCCTGGTCATACCACTCTATAGTCACTTTCAGCCTACCGAAACCTGTGCAACAGACAAAAGCTAAAGCCCAAACCATTACAACTAGAAGTTGGACCAAACTGGCCCCTAAAACCTGGCAGAAGGTTCTGAGGGACAACACTCCCATCTTTGCTGGTAAATTAGAGGAGAAATACCAGCAATGGGAAAATTGGATCACCCAGTCGACTGACACATGTGCCCGAAAGAGAACTACAAACAGTATATCTCATCCCAGAACAACTCCATGGTACAATGAACAGCTCTCTGCACTGAAAAAACAATGCAAGAAATTGGAGAGACTCTGGAGGAAAAAGTTTGACCCTGCCATCAAATCCAAATACAACTGTTAACCAGGACTCATCATAACGAAATGAAGAAGGCTCAAGTCAAATACTATGAGGATAAAATCTCCCTGTCTGTCAGCCAACTCACCTAAAGAGTTATTTAAAGTGGTCAAGACCCTGACCAGTCCCCATGAAAGCACTAACAATCCCCCCACATCGGTAGAGAAATGCAACCACATGGCAGCATTTAAAAAATAAAAGTGACAGAAATATATGATAAATTCCCAAGGAATAGGGAATGTGATTCAGAAAAAGGAAGCGAGATGAGAGGTCCAATATCCTCCCTCACACTAACTCAATTCCCTAGACTAGGGGACAAGAACATCTGAAACCTAATTAAAGCATCAAATCCGGATCACTCCTTGATGCATCACCCCCACATATCCTAGCTAAGGCACTGGAGATCATTCTGCCATCTGTAACGTAAATACTAAACTCATCCATAGATACGGTCCTGGTTTCCAAACCATGGAAGCATGCGGTCATCATGCCATTACGAAAAAAAAGCCAATCTTGACCCTACCATATACAACAACCTGCGTCCTATCTCCCTCCTGCCGTATCTCAGCAAACTTTTGGAGAAGCATGTAAATCACATGCTGGCCACTTTCTTAGAGACCAATGACATCCTTCATGCCACTCAGATGGGCTTCCGAGCCTCTCATAGTACATAGTCAGTATTACTGGCGGTCACAGAGGAGCTAAAGGAGATACTGGATGAGGGTGGGTCAGCTGCTATCCTCCTATTGAATCTTAGTGCAGCATTTGACACCATAGATCACACTATATTAAAAAAGAGACTAAGGGAAGTAGGAATTCAGGGTAAAGCCATGGACTGGCTTGCCTCTTTCTGGGAGAAGAGAACCTTGCAAGTGATGGAAAGGGACTGTTTCTCAGATCGCTTCCCAATCACATGTGGTGTCCCCCAGGGCTCTTCCCTTAGCCCTACTCTATTATCTATGTACGGCAGCTTGCCAATGTAGAACAGGAATTCGGCATATTAGTGGTGTCATATGCTGATGACACCCAGCTGGTAGTGTCTTTGACAAATTGCCCCAATCCAAGCAGCCATCAGCTGATCCACTGTCTTGAGATAGTGGTAAACTGGATGTCAAACAGCTGTCTGAAGCTGAATGGTGGGAAAACAGAGCTTATGGTACTGGGAAATCTGGCAATTCATGCACCCCTAACACAGTGGCCCAACTGAATGGAAAATCCACCTACCCCTAAACCAGCTGTAAAAAACCTGGGAATCTGGCCACAGAATAAGCTCACAATGGACTGTTAATCTAGGAAGTTATCAGGAATTTGCTTCTTGCTTCTCAAAAAGATAAGGAATATTATTGAATTGATTCCAGTACACCTGAAAAAACTGTGATTCAGTCCCTATTAATCTCACGCTTGGATTACGGCAATTTGCTGTATCTGGGCTCGCCTAAGTATGTAACAAGGAGACTCCAAGTGGTACAGAATGTGGCAGTTAGACTCTTATTAAAAATTCCCAACCGCGTATCTACTAAAGAACCACTCAAATAGCTACACTGGTTGCCTATTGAAGCCAGAATCAAACTCAAAACCCTTTGTATGGCATGCAGGGCCATTAATAATAAAGGTTCCCTAAAGCTTAGAAAATTGATATCTAGGTACATACCGACCAGAAACCTAAGATCCTCCCAGCAACATCTCCTTAAGACAACCAGATTCAAAAGGGCTGGATGGGGTGGCAGATCTTTTGCCCATCTGGTACCAAAGCTTTGGAATGCCCTCATAATTGAAATTAGAGCCCTACCAAAACCTCCTTCAGGAAAAATGTAAAGACTTGGTTATTTCCCTGATAAGTACCTGTATGCTAGCTGTAAAAATAGAACTCTCTAGCGCTGGGAAGCCTTCGGGCAGCCATGCGCTCTACAAATCCCAAACATAAACATAAGTAATCCTGATGTACTAAAGTCTCATAGGACAGGATGTTTATCTATGAGTGAGCACGCTTTGAGAAGAAGTTTTTATCCTCCAATAGTGAAAGCTCACACATGATTTTGTTGACATGTTTCCTAAAGACTTGATTTGAGGTTGGAAGCTCCCACAAATCATTTATCTGTAAAGACTCCATACTGGACGGTATAAAAAACCTTTCTTTGACCAGTCCAAACCTAGGTTGCCACAGGATTTTCCACCAGTAGGGCCCTTACCTCCTTCTACATCTAATCAATTGCTATCTCCCTAGCAGATGCCTTAGATCTTCTGACTCAATGGAGAATACAAATAATGCCTCGGGACTAATGATATAACCTTTATTTTGGTGACGAGATAGATGAATTATCTCCTCCCTTGAGTTATATATTTCCTCAGAGTAAACTTTGTTGTCATTATTTTTTATGATCGTCAACGGCAATTCCAACCTAAGAAAAAATATATCTTAAACATTTGGGTTAAGTGTGTCTAAGTATATTTATTTTATACTTCAGCACTAATATATAAAGATCAATCTTTTAGATATATATACACAAACATTTACAATGTTTAAAATACTAGCTTTCAAGGACAAAGAAAAAATGAAAAAGTGAACATATACATATCAAACAAGCCCTATCATTCAATTAGGATGCCTATGAAATTAATTTACTAAAGCATTCCTTTCTATCGAAGATCACTCCTAAAGAGACACTTTGAGATCTTATAATTGTAATCTCCACATTCATTAAAGTACTCTTTAAAGTCTACTCAAAACAACAAACAATCCAATGAGTGTGTTCACAATCGTTGCCGACGCGTTTCAGCCAGGAAAATCTTTAGGCCTCATCAGGACTAGGGCACATGTACATATAATTTCATCGAGTTCAATCTATAGGAACAAATTAAATATTCCTTTTTATCGATTCGTACGTTAGTTCTGATTTTCACATATGTCATTATTTACACTATATACACATAGGAACATTAGAACGGGCCATATGGCCAAGAAATTACATTCAATTCAAAGTACTGAAGTGGCGGGCCAGAACCAAGAATAATAATGGCCTAAATTATATAAAAACACCCCATTGTAAATTAACACCACTGTGTACGGGTTCTACCTTATCTTAAAGGTGATGTAAATCCAAAAATATATATATATAATGAAACTATTCCCCTAAAAACCAATCTAAAGCCTTTCCGTCAACCGAGTGGTATAAGGCCCTAAGACATATATTACCTCTTTTCAACCCACTTTTTTTCACACACTGTTTCACAAAGCTACTAGAGGAGTTCCATTTCTTCGTTCCCTCGATCTAAGAGCGCTGTAATCAAAGGAATATCTTATTAAAGTAAACTAACATAAAGCAGTCCAAAGCGCATTTATTAAATATCCTCAACTTACTAGTAGAGGTTGTTCTGTGTAGATATCTGGTGATCTATTCGTAATTCTTTAACCTGATCTCTCTCCAACGTTTTCTACGATAAATAACAAACCAAAAGACCAACTAGATGTAAACCATGTCACTACGTATATCTACCTACTTAAAGATGCTCCATGAGTAGTTATTAACGCTTCGTACCTTGTTGATATTCAATTTTCCGCAATTCAACGCCTCATCTTGTTGCAAGGAATCGGGAGTACAAAGGGTTATCTTTGAGTTCCGCCTCTGTTGAAATAACGGGGCGCGGAAATAAGCTAAGGACCAACTCTTGTAATATACAACACCGTCTAAACCTACAGGTACAATTTTTAACTTATCCTTACCTTAATATATTAACAACACGCTCACAGTATTACGTCTCGATACCTCGCGTTTCGGACATCCGAAATCACGTGATGCGGAAGCGAGAGTATATACGTAAAAGAGGGCTGTAAAGATAAAGGAAGGACTTAATTCCTCTTATAGTGAAACACGAAAACAGACTAATATTTCCATTGAGGGGGCCCGTTTGTCGACATGTTTATCGTGTTTTTTTTCTATGGAACCACGACAATTATATACCTAAACGGAATGAATGTAAAAATAAAAACAAAAATATCAAATTTTCGTTGAGATTCATTTAGTAGTCTCTATCTGTAACCACAATTGGAACGAATTGATTTCCAATGGTTAAATACTATATAATGCCAAATTAGAAAAAAAGAAAAAGGACAACACCTTATAGCCCAATGTGTTCCCGCCACTCCTTACAATCTTCACATCAACAATGGATTATTTATAGTGGTTTATCAGACACGTATACTCACAGAGTTACAACCTAACAGATCCCAAAACAGATATATTTTGTGCACATTCAAATTACTCTACTGCAGTAATGACCATATTTCATCTTTGTCGTTAAGTCCCAAAACTGTGGTATGGTATTTTTCTATCAGCCTAGCTTCCAGTCTATTTAATTTCATCTGGAGTTCTGTTCTTTCTAGGTTGCCAACTAGACAAAGTACTGACCATTTCAAATCGTTTTCAGAATGGTTTAAGCTCTGAAAATGTTGTACTAAGGGAGAAATGTTGTACTAAGGGAGCCCCTTGGACTTTACATTTAATCCTCGATTTGTGTTGCAGTATACACTTCTTCATAGGTTTTATAGTCTGTCCTATGTAATATTTGTTACATGGGCATTTTACGCAATAAATTGCGTTTTTTGAATTACAATTTGAAAAAATCTTCTGATAGTGTATTTGGCCGTTAATATTCAATTGTTCGGAATCTTCCGTTAGATTTCATGCCAAACAATTCTGGCAACGGAAATGACCCACCACAGGTGGCAATTTCAAAAGATTCCGAAGATCTTTTTTAGGCGCTTCAATTTGTCTTGTAGCTTTAACCAGTTGTTGCCGAATATTTTTACCCTTTTTAAAAGCAAAAAGAGGTTTTGGAATTCCTAAGGGCTCAATTAATTTCCAGTTCTTTTGGATAATTTTCTTTACTTTGTTTGCTTTAGGATCATACGTAAGGACTCATGTCAAAGGGGTATTTTCATCTTTTACTTTTGGTACAAGTAGAACCTCTCTTGGGATATACCACGCTCTTTTAAGCGCACCTTTCACTAATTTTTTCGGATACCCTCGTATTATAAGTTTGTCCTTGAGTATCTCCGCATTAGTGAAGTAGTCTGTTTTGTTGGTGCAATTTCTCCTTACGCGGAGAAATTGCCCGTAAGGCAGATTTTCTTTTAGCGTCCGTGGGTGGCTACTTGTAAAATGTAATACGGTGTTGCGATCTGTAGGCTTTGTATACAAACACACTCCTAACTTTTCGTTTTCTTGCTGGATAAACACATCCAAAAAATTAATCCTTGCATGATCAGCACACTTTGTAAACTTAAACTCAGCAGTTCTAGAATTCAACCAGTTGTGGAAATCAGTTAATTGTGAGTCATTTCCAGCCCAAATCATAAAGATGTCATCTATATAGCGACACCAAAAACCAATATGTAGTTTAAAGGGGTTGGTGTCGCCATATATCCATCTTTTTTCGAATTCAGCCATCACCAAGTTAGCTATTTCTGGTGAGAAACTACAGCCCATAGCTACTCCTGATACTTGGAGATAAAGATTTCCTTTGAAATTAAAAAAGTTATTTTTTAAGCACAAGGTTGCTAATGCTATTATGAATTCTGTGGGGACCTGATGAGGACGATCTCTTTCATCTAATTTGTATTCCATGACTGCCAATGCCTCATCTTGAGGTATATTGGTATACAAGGATTCGATATCGAAGGATACCAAAAGTTGTTTCTCTTTGTCATAAGGTAACCCTTCCACCTTCGATATCAAATCCATTGTATCTCTTACATAAGATGGAGTCTTTTTTACCAAAGGAATCAAAAAAGTGTTGATATACTTGGCTAATGGCTCTAAGATAGATCCACAGGCGGACACAATAGGTCTGCCTGGTGGATCTATCAAGGTTTTATGAACCTTAGGCAAAACATATATGTTAGGTATCTTAGTTTTGTCACTGTTCAAAAAGTCAAATTCATTTTTACAGAGCCAACCACCTTCTAAACCCTCCCTGGTGATCTCCATAATCTCAGATTTTAACTCAGGTGTAGGATTGGTTTCAAGCGCTCTATAATGCATGGGATTCGACAATTGGCGAATTATTTCTTGATCGTATTTGTCTGTGTCCCAAAGGACGATTCCTCCCCCCTTGTCAGCCGGCTTGATTATTATGGCCGGATTATTGGATAAGTCTCTTAGGGCTTGGATTTCATGTTTGTTGCAGTTGGCATTATAGAAAATTTTCTTTTTCTGTAATGCATCTAGCTCTCTTAAGATCTGCTCTTCAAATATCAGGATTTCAGTTGGTAGAAATATACTTTCTGGGACAAACTTTGATTTATTACGTAGACCACTTATATTGATTTGTTCAATTTGTTCTCTTTCTAAGAAAAAGGCTTTCAACCTAACTTTTCTCAGAAAGTGTAAGATTTCTGTTTTGGTATCAACTGGGTTTTGCAAAGTCGTGGGGACAAATGATAATCCTTTGTTTAAGACCGACAGTTCCGTTTGAGTAGGGGTATATTTGGACAGATTATAGATAGGTATAGTTTCTACTCTGTCTGGCTTCAATTTACATTTAGCGCCTGTATGATCTGGGGTCTGATATTGGCCCTGTTGTTGGTATTGGCCTACTTGGGTATTGTAATCTCTCCATCTTGCTCCTCCTCTTCTGCCTCGATACCTTCCTCTGCCAAAAAAAGGTTGGGATCTGGGGTACTGAGAATAGGTATGGTAATTATTATATGACCCTTGATCAGAATCTGAAGATGTATCTGAAAAGGTAATGAATTTATTTCATGATCTACCTCTATATTGAAAGTTTATTGAACTTGGATTAATATTCTGATAGAAGTCTTCCTTCAAATAAGGATATATTTCTTCCAATTTAAATTTTTTTATATCTCTGGCTACTTTTGTGGTTTTTTGATTTGTAGTATGTATTTTGAAGTCCGCAATTGTTTTTTCAACTGATTCCAATAAAGATTTAGAATCTTTTATAGTAGTATCCCCTAAAATTTCTTGTTCCAATAACTGAATTTCTTTAAGTTCTTCCTCATTTAATCTAAGGGCGGTTTCTATTGATAATGCCATCCAGTCCCTTGAACATTTTGTTCCCACTCCGCCAAATTTACCCAAATACGCCTTATCTGTAATAAAGATTACTGGAATGTTTCTCACCTGGAGACCAACTGGGATGGTGTTATTTTTTAAATGTTCCAACAGAACTTGTGCATGTAGTTGGGTTCTTATGTTTTTCTTTTTCAATTGTTTTAATCTTTCAACTTTATCTATATTCAAAACTTGTGTCACAATTTGATCTCCACTTAGTAGCGAAGGAATTTTGCATAAAGCACTAATTTCTTCTTCGGTGTAACTCACTAGTATAGGTTCTGTCATATCAATGAATGTCTACAATTATTCTCTTCCTGTTCCTATGCGTGAAATGACAATGTATATCAGAATTGGAAAAGCCGATATGACTTACAATTTCTTTATTGTTTTGATACTCATTAACGATGTATTCTTATTTCCTTATACACCCTCACACTTAAACAAGTGTAATCACAAACCTCTTCAACAAAAGGGGGGAACCCAAACTAATAACCCTCTGGCATCTGGGTACATAAACAATGGAGAATACAAATAATGCCTCTGGACTAATGATATAACCTTTATTTTGGTGACGAGATAGATGAATTATTTCCTCCCTTGAGTTATATATTTCCTCAGAGTAAACTTTGTTGTCATTATTTTTTATGATCGTCAACGGCAATTCCAACCTCAGAAAAAATATATCTTAAACATTTGGGTTAAGATCTTCTGACTCAGCGCTCGTCACAGTCCCAAAGATTAACAGAGAATGGTTGGGTGGTCGTTCCTTTAGATACTTGACAGCCAAACTATGGAACGCTCTGCAACTGTAGTTGAGACTGGAAGGTGCAGAGTTCACTTTCCGAAAAAAGCTCAAAACCCGGCTCTTCAGGCAAATATAAGGAATCAGTGTGGCAGACAGCAGACCAGTGGTTCTTCTTTAGGAGCCTAGTGCAGGGACACTCCATATGGAGTAACCATGTGCTTTACAAAACTGCTAACATAACATGATCCCTATTTGGGCCCTTGTTTGTGGGCCGGTCTGTCCAGAGCCCAGTGGCGGCTCGCAGAGGGAGTGCTGCGGGGTGGTGAGCCGGGGCATGGGAGGGGCAGGGTGGGGGGTAGTGGAGTCGGACATACGGCGGCAAGGAGTAAAGTAAATAAATAAATAAATAAATAAAACTACTTACTTTACTCCTTGCCGTCGTATGTCACACTCCACTACCCCCCAAAACTGGCGCTCCCCCGCCTCACCGCTCCCAGCACTCCCTCTGCGAGCCGCCACTGCCAGAGCCTTTGGTCTAGTGAGCCTTCCTGCACTACTTTCCGTTTGTGGCAAAAGCTCCATGTCTTGCATAATTTTGCAATACAACTCCATCTTTATTTGTGCTTGCAAGGCAGGGTAGATGAAAGAGCTGTCTCTACTTATTAAGGTTTAGCGACTCGAGCCATTCTGATTCATGGCTACAAATTGCTTCTCAGCCATAGGCTATGGCGGGTAATAACTGTTCTGATAACCACATGTATAGCGAGCCATTTAGATTCATGGCTGCAAATTGCTTCTGAACCATAGGCTATGGTGGGTAATAGCTTTGTTTTGATAACCACGTGTATAGGGAGGATCAAGTTACCTCCAATCCTCTTCTGAAGGGTTAGAAAGGCGGCTGTCCGAGACCCTGCCCTTGCTTTCATTTGAACCTTACTTTTGTAAAAAAGAGCCGTTTGTGTCAACTATCATTCCGAAGTACCTATAGGATTGCTTTTGGATTAATTTGTGAATATTTAAGTACCAGGGTCCTGATTTCATAATTCTGTTGCTTAATTCTAGCACCTTTATGCCATGCCAAGAATCTGGAACATGGTTGAAGGTATAACAGTAGTTATTCATTGCGACTAGGTAGTTTGCTCATTTCTCTGAACTTGATTTAAAGAGTGCATTGGGCAGGCCACTTGGCCCTTTTGTTATCAGCTTCTCCATTTGTCCCATGTTAAAAATTATTCTACCTCAGTCATTCATGTCTGTTACTAATTGAAACGCAGGTATGTCTGCGTCTGGAATTGTTGTTACTGAATCTTTTGGGCAGATATTATAGTGCGCTGCTAAATATTAGACCCACATTGACTCAGTGATATTGCCATTATTAGCATTACATGGACCTGTTTCCAATTTGTTGATGGCTCTCCAGAATTGGCTTAGATGTTTGCTTTCACAGTCATAGAGTATTCTTACCCACTGGCCTTGGATGTGCTCCTTATTGGCTACCTACATGGTTATTTTGTACTCCTGTCTGAATCATCTACATTTCTCTAGCTGTACTGTATCAGCCGTGGACTTCCTTACAGCTCTCTTTAAACGATTTATGCCGTTTTCTGCTATTCCTAAAGCTTATGTAAACAGTTCTAGTTTTTGTTTTTTGGCCTGGTTTATATCCCTTCTGATGCAGGGAGTTTGAACATTTTCTTGTCAACTCGGTGACAAGCAACTCCCAGTTTTGCACAAGGCTACTCTCCTGAGAAATGCTTCAGGCCGTCAAGGCGGCACACTGTTCAATTATATCTTTTTGGAATATGATCTTTCCATTGCAGCCTTCTCAGTTTTTCCATTGTAATAGGGTGCTGGAATGTTGCAGCTCTTAGGTGAAGGCTGGTCACTGTCCTTAAGCCAAATAACTGAGAACAGTGGTCGTTTTCAGGAGGTAACTCAATTCTGAAGGATGTCATATGATTGAATAAACTTAAGGACGCCTAAGTGAAGTCAATTGTGCAATTAGTCCTGATCATAATTCTCGTTTTCATTGGTGACTGGTCCTCTTGAAATCTCCCATTTAATATGCTTAGGCCCATACTAGTACATGCTGTGAGAATGGTCATCCCGGGCCCGATTCACAGAACTAACTTAAGGCAAAATCCTAAACTTACTACCATTTTGGTACTCACAGAAGGCACTTACTCATTTTGGTATTCACAGAAGGCACTTACTTACTAATTTTGAGTAACTTACTCATTTTGAGTAACTTATAACAAAATGGGTAAGTCACTCAAAATGAGTAAGTTACTCATTTTGGTATTCACAGAAGTCACTTACACATCAATGAGTAAGTGCCTTCTGTGAATACCAAAATGACTAAGTTACTCAAAATGAGTAAGTGACACAAAATGAGTAAGTAAGTGCCTTCTGTTAATACCAAAATGACTAAGGGGCATATGTATCAAACGATTTTGTACTTGCAAACGCTGCGATTCGCAAAAAAACAGCGTTTGCGAATACAAAATCACAAAATGAGATGCATGAGCCATTTCAGCATCGCATTCTTAAGGAATCGCTAATTTTGCGATTTCTTAATTTTGCGTAAGCATTTAAGAAATCGCAAATTGCGATTCCTTAAATGCTATGTAACACGCACCCAAGTTGTGCGATTTCTCCTTAAGAAATCACAAATTACCACCAACTTCAAGTTGGTGGTACTTTGCGATTCCATTGAAAAATTCACTTTTTGGCATTTTTCAAAGTGCCATGTGGCGCACATAAATCCTCTTAGGGCATGTATGTGCGCCATATGCGCACACATGCTAATTTCAGGGGTGCATCAGGGTGTCATCATGACATCCTTGCACCTTTGAAATTATTCTCAATTTGCGATTAGCAAATTGCGATTCGCAATTTGAGAAAGACTTCCCATTCATTGCTATGGGCCTCCTGGCCCATAGGAATGAATGGGAAGGTATTCCTTAATTGCGATTTCGCAATTTGATAATCGCAATTAAGGAATTTTAAGAATTCGCAAAATATGTGCGAATTTTTAGATACATCCCGTTTTGCAATTCTCAAATAGCGATTCTCAAAAAATCGCTATTTGAGAATCGCAAATGGAGATTTTGATACATATGCCCCTAAGTGCCTTCTGTGAATACCAAAATGGTACTAAGTTTAGTATTTTGTCTTAAGTTAGTTCTGTGAATCGGGCCCAATGATTTTACTGTGTCGGATCTTCTATATGTACAAAAGGGAAGGTGTAGGCCTGGCAAGAGGCTGATCTTGCCAGGTTGAAGTGGTAGTGTAAAACTGCACATTCAGGCTCTGCACTGGCAGGCCTAAGCCATGGTTAGAGGACTTCTTAAGTCACTTCCCCCTGATTCCATTCTTCTATCCGGTGTTCATGGTGTCACTTCCTCTAGCCGGAACTCCGCCATAGAGAGAATCACTCGGACCGCACCACAGGTTATTGATTATCATCAAATGTACTATAAAAACACGAGAGAATGAGATGTACTTGTTTTTATGGGGAGGGGCTGGGCCACTATTCCGTGTTTGGTATAATGAGTGTCCGAGCTCGATTACTTTGTATAATGAGTTTATAGTCCCTTTTTCAGACGATTTTGAAGGCTCTAAAATGTCGGTAACTCTGCACAAGGCTGATGCGAGGGGAGCATATCAACCCTCACTATGTGGTGGGATTTTAGATTGAATTACAATTGTTAGATTGGGATAAGCACCCATGTGATGGGCACTCAGAAAGGTCACTCCAAGTATGAAGACGGGTTGTGTTCTTTTTGCCACGAACCTCTCCTAATGTTTTTGGTTGTATATGATATCCACTAGTTGAATCCGATATGGTGCGCCTGTTCCACATCACTGCCATGTGTCCTTTTGATTTTTGTTTCCATTGGCTGAGCTTGATGTTGGTTCCTTATGGCTGAAGAGAGGTAATAGAATCCCTCCTACCAGGTAACCACTAGTTAATTATAATTGTCTTTGTTATATGTATGTCGGGCTCTGTTGGGGGCTTAGTCTGTTTTGTGGATGGATGGTGGCTAGATAACAATTGGCTTATGACTTTATTTTTACAGATGAGAAGGTGTATTCATCACCCCCATATATACGGGCTACAAACCTTTGATGGCCAGTATAATCATCTGTGTCGAGCAATTTTTGTTTTATTATGTTCACTTATGCAAAGTGACTAGTTTTCTTTTTGGTCCTGAGGAATGCCCATGAACTCTGGTCCAAGTTGAATTAGGGCAGAAGCATGTTGACCTCTAGTAGGGGTATATTTGTTGATAAACCCTAGTCATCTCTATTTCGAATCCTGTACTAGGGTACCATTGAATAACGTTATTGGGTTCCCTAAAGACATTTTTAGCATTTTCTTCACTTCATTTACACTCTGCCCCACACTCACCAACTTCTTCAATCTCCCCTATTGAAAACATCTCAGCTCCTCTTCATACACTGTTTTGTGAAGAGTTGTAGCTCACACCTGGGACCTTGAAGCCCTGGTGTGAAGAGGAAGCACTATGATGAAGCATGTCATCCTTGGGTGAGTGAGGGTTCATGTCCTTAAAGATAAGGTCTTTCTTAAAATCCCAATTCTATTGACACCCATTGATAGGTAATTGCTGTTTGGCAAATACTTTCATGACACATTTTCTTTAGAGAATGTATCTTTTGTGAGTTTCCTCATCCTTCTGAAGTGAGTGGCACAATGAATGCTGCAGGCCCACTAGTAGAATTTAATTTACAGCCCTGGGAGCATGTGGTGCACTTACTAGGGACTTATAAGTAAATTAAACATGCCAACTGGGGTTAAGCCAATATTATCATGTTTAGGGGAGAGAGCACAGGCTCTTTAGCACTGTGAAGTTGCCCTGCCCCACTGTCTGGATGTCTCCAGTCTCAATGAGATTTTCTTGGGGAACTGTGCTTCGCGTCCGGTTGATGAGAGGGAACACTGGGAGATCAACTTTGTGTGAGGGAGTGACAAAAGAATATAGGTCATAGGACCCATTAAATTCAGACGCGGTACAGGCTGGGGAGTCATTACTATTCATGATTTCTGAGTGTTGTCATCTACTTTTTGATAGTTTCTAGTTTCGTTTTTACTTGCTCAGCTGGTAGGCTTGAATTATTGTTATTTCTGTGATAGCGCTGTGGGAGGAAGGAAGTGTGGGCATACCGAGGATATTAATTTGGACATTTGCCTCTAAGTTGCCAGCAGCCCACTGGGGTGTTATTGTATAAAGAACGTCCGGTCCCAGAATTCATTGTGACATTTACTCACCTGAATCCTATCTCGGATTTCAAATAAAGGGCGTTCACTGGATGTTCTGATTGTTGGTATTCTGTGGGGAGCAGCATAAGCCTTTGAAGAAGGGCGTCAGCCTGAAACGCGTCGGTTGCTGCAGACGCCGGTGTTACCTGCAACCTTCCTTGACCTGACAACGCCGAGGGGGAGTGCGCCTCGCTTTTGGGCAAACTGTGATTTTGAATATATATATATATATATATAAAATTAACAGAACATAACAATTTAACGGGAAAAACATTTTAAAAAATCCCAATTTACACAGAAAAAAGCAAACAATATAAAAAAATTAATTTTACTAAAAATATATTATATATTACAAAAATTACTATATCAAAATATGGGGCACCACTACGATGCTGATTTGACGAGCGTCTGACCGGCCGACCGGCATTGTGTCAGAAACGGGACCGCTCGACAAGGAGTCGGCTGTCCCGCTTCTCAAATTAGGATGCAAATTCGTAAAGAGTATTGTGGCTTATGCTGAGGGCTGCAGCCCAAGCCGCAATTGGAAATATACACTTTAAAATTAAAAAAAATACATGCACAGGTGCCCCCCATGGCTCATAGTGGAGACCATGGTGGGATGGGATCTCTGCTAGGACCTCCCAAATTCCGTTTTCAATAGCCCTTCTATGGTGGTCGGACCACCATAGAAAGGCTTTCGGAAATGTACATCATAATCCCCACGACGGTGCCTGAGCAGGCACCACCTCCATTTTGTGGTTTTCGATCCGCCCCCCGCTCCAACGGGCTCCTTGAACACAGCGAATGCCCCCTGCAGGCATTGGTCGGACCACCCATATCATTATAGAGTGGTCGGATCAATGCCTCAGATGTCGGGCGGAACACCACCGACAAGCTGTTGGATGGCCTTCGGCCCAACATCATAATGGACTCAGGAGGGGTTAAATGTACCAATTCCACTTCAGTCCATGCAACAGTAGGGAAAGCACTGGACTTCGAAGGGGTACCATTTATTGTTCTCACTCCAGTTGATGCAACAGAAGGGTAACCGTTGGGCTCAGCAGGGGTAAAATGTACTATTCCCACTCCAGCCGATGCAACAGAAGGGAAAGAGTTGGACTCAGGAGGAATAAAGTTTAATATTCCCACTCCAGTCTTTGCAACAGTACGGAAACCATTGGACTCAGGAGGGGAAATATTTACTATTTCCAGTCTGTGTAGCAGTAGACAAAGCGTTGGCTTCAGGAGGGGTAGAATTTACTATTCGCAGTCCAGTCTGTCCAACAGTAGGTAAAGTGTTGGACTCAGTAGGGGTAAAATGTACTAATCCCAATCCAGTCTGTGCAACAGCAGGGAAAGCCTTGGACTCAGGAGGGATAAAATGTAATATTCCCAATCCAGTCTGTGCAACAGTGGAGAAAGTGTTAGGCTCAGAAGGTGTACAATTTAATATTCCCACTACATTCACTGGTACAGTTCAGACACTTCAAACAAAGAGCATATTTTATCAACTCTATTAAATACCCCAAAATATTAAATTCTAATTATAAAAATTAAATGTCTTAATTTTAACAAATATTAAAAAAATAAGATAATTATCAATTAACACAAATATTATTAATATATTTTAAAAACATACTATATTCCAACAAATATAACAGCCAACAATTAAAATGTAATACAAGAAAACAAAGTATAAAAAAACTAACATATTAACATGTTTTTAATAAATTAATTATTTTGTTTTTATTTATGATTACTTAAATAACTCCCCATTCCTTTACAAACTGAATAACACACACTTAAAATATAGCAAATATTTTAAGTTCACAATTAACATAATTATCAATTAAATATATAATAACAAAGTAATAATTCAGCCCCCCCGTATGTACGCGCCGTACCCCCAGCGCGTAGCCCTGGGGGTACGGCATGTACATACGGGGCTGGGGGTATGGTGCGTACATACGGGGGGACTGGGGGGTACGGCGCGTACATACGGGGCTGGGGGTACGCGCGTACATACGGGGGGCTGGGGGTACGGCACGTACATACGGGGGGCTGGGGTGTACGGCACGTACATACGGGGCTGGGGGTATGGCGCGTACATAGAGGGGGGGCTGGTGTATATGGCATATACATACAGGGCTGGGGGTACGGCGCATACATAATGGGCTGGGGGTACGGAGCGTACATATGGGGGGGCTGGGGGTACGGTGCGTACATACGGGGCTGGGGGTACGGCGCGTACATATGGGGGGGCTGGGGGGTATGGCACGTACATACGGAGGGGGTGATGGCGTGTACGGCGCATACCGGGTCCCCTTTTCCTCGTGCATCACGGCGTACTTAGCTTTTCCGGCACTTTTTGGCTCCCGTAAAAATATAGCAGTGCGGAGTGCTGTGGGTACGAATCGTACTTGCTGGTCTGTAAAACGCTGCCTGGCTCCGCGCGGACGTCGCGTACGCGCTGTCCAGGATCAGAATTGTATGTATTTTTTTGCCGTACGGTGCTTTTTAAGAATCGTACGGAAATGGTATTTCTGTACGAATCGTACTTGCTGGTTTGTACGGTGGAATTCCCGGGTACGAGCTGTACGGAGAAAACGCTCCGTACGATCATTTGTACCCGGGTTTTACACGATCGGAATCCGCACCTAAACAATTACATTAAAGTAAAAAAGCACAAACTGTATTAAAAAACATTAGCAATATTACTAAAATACATAAAAATAATAAAAAATCAATATTGTTAACTACAATATTTTTGTGTGCAATATTAACAACATATATATTTTTAACATGGATATTAGCAACATAGATATTTTTGTAAATGATATTAACCACATAGATATTTTTGACATCGATATTACATACATTAAAAAATTGATATTATTGTTAACAATATTCCTGCATCACAATATTTGAGTATCACGATATTAAAAACTCAATATTTTTGCATTTCAATATTTTTATTTCAATATTTTGTCCGAACACCTGGCTAAGATGAATGACCAGGGATCCTCCTTTACATCTTCATAGGCTTTTAAATTATTAAAACTACAGGTTAGTGTGCCACCTGACTCTTCTGACGAGCGTCCGACCAGCATACTAGCGGAAGCGGGCCTGCCCGACAAGGAGTCGGTGGTCCTGCTATAATGATTTGAATGTGACCACCCTCAAGGCAGTTGAATAGTGTATTTCTCCTATTGCAGCTTGTGCTGTGGGCCGCAGCACAAGCTGCAATAGGAAAAATACACTTTTGAAACATCCATTCACCATGTGGCAGGCACCATGCTGTGCCTGCCACACGATGCATGGATGTTTAGGGGAGCACCACAGGTGCACTCTAGGGCCTATAGCAAAGGGCCACATGAGACAGGGGACCTGTTAGGGTCCGCATGTGACCCTTGCTGCCAGCCTTTTCATGGCAGAAGAACCGACATGAAAAGGGTGTCGGAAATGTGCATCGTAATCCCCACGGCGGTGCCTGAGCAGGCACCGCCTCCATTTTGGGTGTTACGATCCATCCGCTGCCTGAGGGGCTCCTTGAGTATGTCGGAGGCTGAGTGGGTTCTCCCCACAGGCATCAGTTGGACCACCTGTATCGTAATACAGCAGTCGGACAGATGCCTCAGATGTCGGGCAGACCACCAATGACGTGCTGTCGGATGGCCTTCTGCCCAACATCGTAATGAGGCCCATAGTTATTTGCAAATTATGTAAAATTACTGTTACTTTAAATAAATCAATATTTACCCAAACCCCAATAAGCCCAAAAACACAGCAAGATAAATAATTTCAGACATTATATCCTTCAGAAACCTTACATTTCAATAGATTTATATATACATATAAGTACACAAAAATGAAAAATTCAACATATAACGATATTAGACACAGCATTATTTTCAATAAGAATATATTTAATTTGTATTATTTACAAAAATAGAAAATGGCCTCGGTATTTTGCTTATAACTCTTTGATACTGAAGATATTTTGATCATGTTAAAGCAAACTGGTCAGACAAAATGTTGGAGTTTATCCTCGGGTACTGCACTCCTCTCACTAGCTCACCTTCCATTAAGACTCACTAGAGGAAGTAGGAACCAGGAGGAAAACAAGCTCCTTGGGGGAGTGGAACTGGGAACAAATGAGGCATCTTTTCACTAGCCCAATGCATATCAGCTAATTATGTGAACAATGGAAGCTCTCAACTGTCTGAAGAACGGGACCTGAAAAAGCTATACAAACTTGGAACATGAGTGGTGTGCAAGTGTGAACTGAGAAGGTTGTTCAAAGTAGGAACTGCCAAAGATATGTTGACTACAACAAGTAGATGGGAATAAAACAGGGAAATGACAATGGAGTTTAAACGGAGAACTGGCAAAGGTATGAAAACATGAAATTTGAATAACATGAAGGGAACTGGAAAGAGTATACAGTCCTGCAACTTGTGTGCAAGCGAGGGCTAAATTGCAGGGGTTTGCTTTCCATAACTTTATAAATATTTGTGAAAATCTTTGCAACTTTCCGAAACTTCACACATTTTGGATAGGTTTTTTTTTTACCTGGGGAATCCACAACATGATGGGTTTGTGATTGAAAATCATAGCAAATTACAGAACTGATCAGCTAATTATGTAACCTGTTTGTAGCAGGTATTCACTATATTGTTGAAATCAGAGCACTCAAAATTACTTTATGTGTTGTGAGAAAGTGCCCATTTGCTTGGTCACCCCAATTATTTAGACTGATGCTGCTGATTTTTTGACTCTATGCACTGGAATACTGCTGCCCAGGTCCCGGTGCATGTGCACTGACTCCGAAAACATGGCTAAATTGGCTAACTCCCAATGGGCTTATTAACTTTCTTATAAGGCCACAGTGTATAGTGCAGAAAATATACCTTTGGCATAGAAAGTTAAAGTTCACCTGTAGGCTGCATCCTCTACTGTGCCATCCATTAGCGTGAGAAGGAAAATAAGGCTTCAGGCTCATCATTGTGGCCTGCCCTGTTAAAAAGTCCTTTTGATATGTAAAAAACCTGTCTTTTAAATATTAATAAGTGACTCCTATGCATGAGCACATTTAATATCACTTTGGGGCATATGTATCAAACGATTTTGTATTCGCAAACGCTGTGATTCGCAAAAAAACAGCGTTTGCGAATACAAAATCGCAAAATGAGATGTATGAGCCATGTTAGCATCGCATTATTAAGGAATCGCTAATTTTGCGATTTCTTAATTTTGCGTAAGCATTTAGGGATCGCAAATTGCGATTCCTTAAATGCTATGTAACACGCACCCAAGTTGTGCGATTTCTCCTTAAGAAGTCGCAAATTACCACCAACTTCAAGTTGGTGGTAATTTGCGATTTCTTTGAAAAATTCACTTTTTGGCATTTTTCAAAGTGCGATGTGGTGCACATACATGCCCTTAGGGCATGTATGTGCGCCGTATGCGCACACATGCTAATTTCAGGGGTGCATCAGGGTGTCATCATGACACCCTTGCACCTTTGAAATTATTCTCAATTTGCGATTAGCAAATTGCGATTCGCAATTTGAGAATGACTTTCCATTCATTGCTATGGGCCTCCTGGCCCATAGGAATGAATGGGAAGGTATTCCTTAATTGCGATTTCGCAATTTGCTAATCGCAATTAAGGAATATTAAGAATTCGCAAAATATGTGGGAATTTTTAAATAGATCCCGTTTTGCAATTCTCAAATAGCGATTCTCAAAAAATCGCTATTTGAGATTCCCAAATGGAGATGTTGATACATATGCCCCTTTGTCTCCAAAGCGACAATCACCCAAAAGCTATTTTCACTGTGGAAGACCCTGGCTATTCTAAGAAGATACTAGAGTATACATAAAATATTAATTCTGAATCTCGGGTTTAGGCCCAGCTAGAAAAATTTATAAAATTACTCTGTTCAGTATTTAGTGTAAGCTCAAATCAATAGTGAAGCCGGAGTACGGCGAACAGGGACTGTTGCAAAAGACAGTAGGGATTCCCCTGGGAATGTTTGCCCTACTAGTCAGTTATAGGAGCCAGAAGCCAATTCCACCCCTTACTACATGCTAGGTGTAAATGTGGCACTCAAAGGCACCCTCCTCAGAACACTTTCTGGAAACATGAAAGAGTAGAAGAAGGACTACACCTGCTGTGTGAGACATGTAAGGAGACTTGAAGGGATAGAGTTCTTTCCACATGTACCCAGGACTAAGAAGTGGACTCCAAGGTTCAGTTGACTGACCTCTGTAGCTACAGAAACCCAGAAAGCTGCAAGAGGCCTTTTTCTTAAAGAGCCCTGTTAATCAGTAGCAACTGGACCTGGACTGGACCTTGTTGGCCCCTGTCTGAACACCCTGAGAATCTCTGAGTACATTATCTGAGGTCCAGGGTCCTTACAAGATTACTCCTCATGTTGGTTGTGCACCAGAAAACGTTTGGAAAGCTTTGGAAAACCTTTCCTCCAGAGCTTCAAAAAAACCCACCAGAAAACACATCCAACACTGTTGGATTACATTTCAGCTTCTTCCCTCTCAAAGATCCCTGTACCTCTGAAAAAGCAACCAAGACCCATTTTGCATAGAGAGTAGGAAAAAGTTCAGCAAGAATTCTCCAAAGTCTCAGAGCACCAGCGGAACCAACCTTGATTCAGGTACCTGGCTTACAAATCTACAGCTACAGTTTCAGTGATGCCCGGGGGTGGGCATAACTGGCGTAATTGTCTCTAGCATCATTACTCGTAATTGCCACAAAATTACTTGTAATTACACATAATTATGCTAGAAGTGAAATCCAACTTTTAGTGCTATTTTCTTAGTGAAAGAGGGCATCCTGGCGCTGAGCAAATGTGAGTCCAGCCAAATCTAGAGCCTAGTGTGACTTCTCAAAGGTCAGGTTTTCAGCTTCTTTTGGAATACATGAAGTAAAATGCAGTCTCTTATGTGTAGCAGCAGACCATTCCGCACTTTAGGAGCAATGCCAAAGAAGGCTCGACCTGGGTCTTGTGTTTCATATAACTGGTAAGTGAGCAAGTAGGGGTACGGACGATCTGAGCTCTCTGCAAGGTTTATGAAAGTAGATGTTATTGTTCAGGTACTTTGGGTCAGTGTTATGTAGTGCCTTGAAAGTGTGGGTTAGGAGATTGATATATACTCATATGAGTATGGGGAGCCAGTGGAGCTCCTTCTGGTGTGGTGTGGAGTGGTGTGACGTGAGTGCTGAGTGGGAGGTTGTGCTGCCCACCAAGTTCTGAATGGTCTGCTGCCTTCTCTGAGTTCTTTGTTGATCCCTGCAATAGGAGTATTCTGGTAGTACACTTTGCTTGTGACGAGGGCATGAATTATGGTTTCCTGGTTGTCAATTGGGAGCCATATAAAAATCTTTCTCAGTATCTTCAGAGTATCCAAGCATAAGGCGTTGATGGCGTAGACTTTAGTATTCATGTCTAGTTTGCTGTCAATGATAATCTTCAGGCTCTTGCTGTGGATGGTGGGTGTGAATGTGGGTCCTAGCTCTATTGGCCACCAGGTGCAGTCCTACGTGAAGTGCTCTTCCTGAATATCAAATTTCGGTGTTGTAGGAGTTCAGCTTCAGACATCTGGTCTTCATCCAGTGGTCAGTTTCCGTCATGCAGGCGTGGAACTTAATACAGACACTGGGCATCTTGTTAGTGAAGGATAAAATGAGTTGCATGTTGTCAGTGTAGGAGAGGATTTTTATGTCGTGAGAGGGGATGATGCTGGCTAGAGGGACCATGTATGCGTTGAAGAGAATCTGGCTCTGGGAGAATCATTGTGGAACTCCACAGATGAGGTTGCAAGTATCTGAGGTATATGGTGCCAGACTGACTTACTGGGTCTTCCAGTCAGCAAGGAGCAGATCTGTGGGAGTGTGTGTCCTTGGATTCCAATATTGTGTAGACGTTGGATGAAGATCAGGTGGGAGACCATATTGATTCTTTAAAATTGGTATCCCTTGCTCCCCTAATTGGATTTTTGTCATTTTGGTGTACTTTTTGCTTATTAAAATTTCCTTTATTGTTATAAATTGGAGTGGCATTTCTATGGTGTTGTGTCTTTTTAACTGTTCTAATTGTTTTACACATCTTATTTGAGTTAAGCTGTCTGTTTTGCGCCATAGCTACCAGGTGTTGAACTTGGGTTTAAGGTTAGTGACTTTATTACTTGCTGTGGACTTCCTCCATCTAAATTAATCATTTACTCTCTAATGTGTCTCTCTTAGAAACAGGGTTTGTAGCTGTAATGAAAAGATAACTGAAAAACTTAACAAACTTAGAAAAGAATGAATTTCGCACAACTTGGTAGTAATGTCATTCTAACTGGGAACGCCAATAAACTACCAATTGGCAGGTATATGCAAACTGAAATCTGGTTAGGGTGTTCAAACAAGAAACTGGGAAGTTTGAGCAAATGTGGAAATGGCAAATTGTCTCTAACACGGAACTGGGATGTGTTTGCCAACTGGGACTTGGCAGGGTTGTGCAAGCTGGGCCCTAATAATTGTGTGCAAACTGACACCCAAAAATTGTGTACACATTGGAAGATATAACTGGTAAGGGTTTTAAAACTGGAACTGACAGCAGTGTGCAAACTACATAGGGGTAAAGACGTAAAAACTGCCTAGTGTCATGATCATGAACCCTGGCCACCTGCAGGAGTTTGAAACTGTGAACTGACATGGATTCATAATCCAGGAACCAGAAAGAGTCTAAAATCTGATGGCCTAAAAGGTGTGTAAACTGGGAACTCGAGGCTGTGAACAAAGGTGTGCAAAGTAGGAAGTTGCAGGCCGTTGTTTCCTAATACTTCAGTATATTGTGTAAGAATTTCTTCGCTTGGGTTACATTTCTGAATATTTGTCAATATTTTTGTAAAAATTAATGTAGAGTCTAAGCATCTATTTGTAGGAGATGCATCCAACAAATTACTACGCAGCTGACTTATTTTATTTTCCAAATAAACTGGTGAGGCATGTAGATGATTATGATTCAATTTATTGCCAAAAATGAATGTAGAAATAGATTTTTAGTAAGAAAATGTTATTTTCTTCATTCAGTCACTCTCACAGGTGTCCCACGAGGTTGTTGTCCCAGCTTGTCTTAACTCATGAGGCATGAAGGTGTTTTTTTCCTCCTAGTTTATCTCAAAAAATGTGGCATTTCACAGAGATGTGAAAAAACAGTGACACAGACATATGACTCATTCTCTGTTGTCTCATAACGTTACATTTGATTGTCTTTATGCTTCCCCTAGATAGGTTCACAGAATAGCTTATCTTAAGATCACTTGTACACAGTATCATCAGCTAACCACACAGTCAAGTATTACAATATGCTTCAACCTTTTACCTTCATAGGCATAAGTGACAACTGAGTGTTTTATCTCTGGTTCTGCTGATACACAACAATCACACAGTATGTGGTTCTGGTGCTCATCTTACAAGATTACCAGTACGTGCTGATAGATCTGTTCATATAAGAGGAGAATATGACAATGCAGAAAATCCTTAAAAGAATATGGTCACACATATGTAGTCATTATGTGTGCAGGAATACAAACAACAACTCACAAGCTACACATGGGTTGTAAGGATCACACTATTACTATGGCATAAGAGTTTAACTCCTATAAGGAGTAATGCTAAGTTATGTTATTGGTGCTCTTAGTGGAGAAATCAATTGTTGCGGGAAAGGAGACTCCTAGATCTTCAGAATCAGAAGATCCAGGAGGCCTTCTTGAAGACTGTGCGATTCAAGAATCTGAATGTGAAGTGTCGTGATTTAAGTAGGAGGGTTTTAAATGCACCCGAAATCAAATTTCCCAATAAGACTTTTAAAATGTAGTGAGTTTTCAGGGAAAGTCGTGAGGGATCTTGAGGCTGTAATCAAATCCTATAGCAGAAGTGCAAAGTACATCAAAGGCAGAGAAAGGGTTTGGAATACCAAACAACTGATGTAAATATCAAGGAAAAATATAAAGTAGGAAAGAGTGGCAGTGCAATATACATAAGGAAGTTCAGCTGTTCTGCACATGGTCGGAACCTAGCTTTGCCTTGCTGACCACTTTGTCCCTACTGGCCAGGCAACAATGCCACAAGATGGACCACAAGTGGTGGATCCCAGTCCCTCCATAGGCTAGCCTCTGATAACTGAAATTAGTAATGATGTGTGCTAGCTGAGAACCACCGAAGATGTACAATTACTGAAACAGATCAACATCATATGATGCATATTGGACATGCTTCCCTATACCTCTCAAGGATCTCAATAATATACTGTTGGTTGGTAGTGGACAATGGAAGGAATAAGAGCACAGAGCACAGCTGTAAGCTCCTCCACAGACTACGCTCAGATTTAAATCCTCACATATGTGGTTGGGATGTGAGGGAAGTTTAAAGTGAGTCTGGTAGGACTAACAAGCTTTTGCAGTCTCCAATCCACCATCGCCCTATACCCAGCCACAGTACCAGCATCAGAGGATGGAAAATTCAAGAAAGCATGTGAACGCACTGATCATTGCTCCAAGCTCTCCTCTCTCCTGCCTGCCACTGGGGAACATGGTAATGGATAGAGAGACCAGTACTGAGCACTCCCATATAGCTTTGTAGCCCGCTGCCAAGGACAATACTGGTTGTTAAAAGCCCTGAACCCAAGTGGCTCGGGCCTATAGCAAGGGAGATGGCCTTTAAGAACAGGTGTAGCCTGACACAGAAGGGCTACAAGCTATTCGAATACTACACCCACTGCATAGGTGCTTATATTCGGGGGATGGGGGGTGTTTGGGGTGTTATACTCCTCTAATAAATGCATTTTCTGATGAATAGTTGGGTACAGGTGCTTTCAGTCCGGTATGGTGAGATGAGTTAGATTTCACCTGAGATTTTTGAATGCACACACTGACAAAAACGCACTCTTTCTCATCTTTGTTATGAAAGCCCTAAAAATTGTTCATTATTTTACAAAATATTGTGTTTTTCTCAATTAGTTCTCCCACCAATCCACATTCCTCTCCCTTTCCATTGCCTCTTTATCCCATTTCAAGTACCCTGCTAGTCGATAAAGTTTTTTAACTTCATATGCCAGCGTGATTGTTGGGTAATCTGAAGCTCACACCTGCCCAATAATACTGGCTGAGCTGTGCCATTGCCATTGAAGGTCAAATGTTGTAAATTAAAAAGCGAGCAACAGAATGACAAACATTGGAATGTTGGAGCAGAAGGCTTATACCAGCCATTTTAAGCCCTGAGATACTTTTGTGTGTTCAATGAAGCTCCCAACATTCCAATGTTCTAAAGTAGCATTATAGCCCAACTCTACCGGCCATTAAAGGCCCGCTCCAGCGTTCGGCAAGGGCCTTTAACAAGGGAGCGGGACTTTAATGCCGGTATAGCCTAGCCACGGAGGGCTATAAGGCTATTAGAACATTCTGCCACTAGAGGGCAGAATGTTCTAACAAATAAAACAAAGGCCTCACTGAGCCGAGGGGATTAAAATCCCCACAGGCTCCATGAGACCTTTGTTGACCGCAACAGCTGTGAACAACAACATTAGAATGTTGGAGTTTTGGACTTCTACCGGCCATTAGTAGCCTAGAGCACTCCATTGTTTTCAGTGGCGCATCCCAACGTTCTAATGTTCCAATATGTGTTAAATTCCTTCAAAGGTATGGGCCACATTTAAATGAGCTGGGCCGTATGTAAACGTTACAGTGACACCCAGGCACTGGCTGGATGGCACCAGGGCACACCCATTCAGTGGAAATGTACAGTGATGTGTACTGAGCAGGAATTAGTAATTATGAGAAAGCATTCAGGGGATCAGAAATTACACTGTCTTAGAGAAGAAACACTGAAGGAGTGAAAAGGGTCAAATAACATCTTGTTTTTTCTACAGCATTTCATAGTCCACATCTGCAATTTCTAAGCATTGTGGATAATCGATGTTATAATTAGCCAATTTAATGATACAGAATTAGACAGCAGAAGTATGAAACAGCATCTCTTTACAAGATTGAAACTCGATGCTTGCGACAAATGTTAGCTGTCAGAGCTCCCTTGCTGGCCAACCTGAATAATTATAACAATGACAGAGATTAATAATGTTCGTAGAATATAATCTGCGTGAGAACAAATATGGTGAAAATTAATTATCAGCATTAAACATAACAGCTGAAAGTTATTAGGATGTGGAATGAGCTCTGCCACTGGCATGGTTTAAAGTCATGAACTGTGTCCCTATAAAATATTGTAAATGATCTTATTATTTTTAGTCTGCCTAGGTTACCACAAAATGATATTTATTCTGCAATTAATTTCGTATGACATACAAGTTTTAGTCGACAAATTTAAAAAAGAAAATCTTGGCACAAAATTATTTTCATAAGAAACTATATTAGAAATTCATTTCCACATATGACACAAACAGTGGTTGTACAGCGAATTAAAAAAGAGATCGAAGTTCCATGACACAGAAAACCATGTAACAGAACAAAAGGGCATTATTGCCACAGGACAAATAATTAAAAATCTCTTGTTATGTTATGTTATGTTATATAGACTTATAAAAGTGCACTGTTACCCGAGGGTGTCCTAGCGCTGCACACTGTTTACCTGAAAGAGAATGCCCCCCCAAGATTTACCAGATATGAAACTGAAAACAGCCATGTCTTCAAGTTTTTTTTGAAAGTTAGGAGTTCCGTAGCTGACCTTAAATAAAACGGAAGCTCATTCCAGGCGGTGGTGGCTTTGAGCACAATGCTCTTTCCGCCCCAGCTGGCCTTTTTAACCCTGGGAACTGCTACCCGTTTGGCTTCCAATGAGCGCAGTGATCTCCTTGGGACGTACCATTGGATAAGTTCTCCTAGATCTTTAGGTCCTGTTCCATGTAGGGCTTTGAAAACCGTGCAAAGAGCCTTAAATTGGGCTCGTTTTTTGATTGGGAGCCAATGAAGGTCAGTAAGGCCTTTTCTAATTGATACCGACCTAGGAGTGCCTGTGAGCAGCCTAGCTGCCGTGTTCTGAACCATCTGGAGTCTGTTAAAATGTTTATTATTAATCGTCAAATACAGACTGTTGCAATAATCCAAACGGGATAAGATTAATGCAGAGACAACCGATCGAAAACTTTCTTCCTCAAGGAGCAGTTTGATTTTTTTCAATGTCCTTAGGATGAAGAAGCATGTTGATACCACTCTGCTGACCTGGTCCCCAAACGCGAGGGTGTTATCCACGGTCACACCTAAGTTTTTTACTGTACGGGCGGGTTCTGGCAGGAGGCCCATCTCCCTGGACCACCATGTCGGGGTCCAGAGGTTAGGATTATTCCCGAAGATTATCACCTCAGTCTTGCCTGAATTGAGCTTCAGGCAATTAGCTGACATCCAGCCTGTAATGGCCACCATACAGTCCTGGCAACTGGTGGCCAAACCCTTTCCTTTCCCTCTCTGTAGAGACAGCACAATCTGGGTGTCATCCGCATAAGAGGTAATAAGCAGGCCGACGCAACATACAAGGGCAGCCAGAGGTTTCACATAAATATTAAAAAGCTTCAGGCTAAGGGAAGATCCCTGAGGGATTCCACAGGGAAGGGCAAATGGTCTAGATCTTTCCCCATCCAGGTCCACCGTTTGTGTTCTGTCTGTCAGAAATGATTTCAATAGGTCCCAGGCAGCATCAAAGGCTGCTGACAAGTCCAGCATGATAAGAATAGCTGACCCACCCTGGTCAACAGCCTCCCGTATCTCTTCCGTAGCTTTTATCAGAGCTGACTCCGTGCTGTGTCCAGCACGGAACCCATTTTGGGAATGATCCAGAATGTTATTGTTTTCAAGGAACAGGCTTAACTGCTTGTTCACGGCCTTTTCCAGGATCTTGGCAGGTAAGGGGAGGCGAGAGATAGGCCTGTAATTGTTGGGATCGCTTGGCTCTAAGTTGTTTTTTTTTAGGAGAGGTAGGATACAGGCGGTTTTCCAAGATACCGGATAATGCCCTGTTCCCAATATTCGATTGAGTAAAGGGGTAAGGGAGTTGGTAATGATTACCGGAGACATCTTTACTATAGTGGCCGGTCATGGGTCTTTCGGGGAACCAGATCTGCAGCCCATGAGCAGGTTAGTGACCTCCATGTTGGTCAGAGGGATGAAAGTATCAAAAATGGGGACAGGGTGGGTTGTTGTGGTCAGAGGACCTCTAGCATTAGTAGCTCTAGTTTGGTTGTTAAAGGAGGAGAAGATGGCATCTACTTTGTTTAGAAAGAAAATGGCGAGCGAATTACAAAACTCAGCATCGCCGTGCACAATGGGCTTGGAGGGAGTCATGAGCAAGGTTACTGTTTTAAACAGTTCTTTTGCTGAGGATTTAGCTCCAGCGATTTTTTTCAGAGAAGTAGGCCTTTTTTTCCTCCTGCAGGGTTTTTTTATAGGCTGTAAGGCTATTTCAGTAGTGTCCCCTGTCGATTAAATTGTACCCCTTTCTCCATAAGCGCTCCAACTTCTTACACTCTGATTTAAGTTCTTGCAATTTATGTGAAAACCAGGGGGCAGAGGGGAGCAATCGTCTGGAGGAGCACCATTTGACCGGGGCCAGTTTAAGGCAAGCTGCCTTAATCCAGTCCTCATATGTTGCAGTTGCTTCCTCTTTGTTCGAGGAAAGATGAGGGACTGAATCTGTCAAGGTTGTATCCAGATTAGATGGATCTATGTTTTTCCAGGACCGGATGGCTATTTTTCCCTTGGGATTAGCATGGGACAGTGTGGTGGTGGTGGTGGAAGAGGAGTTTGAAAAAATAATGGCTGCATGATCAGTCCGGGGTAGTGGCAGGATGTCTAGGATGGAAAGTGTGGGGGAGTTAGAAAAAATTCCATCTAAGGTATGACCCTTCTTATGGGTGGGGCCAACTACCTGCTGCATTAGGTTCCTGCCACCCATAGTTTCCAACAACCTGGCGGTGTCAGAATCGGTAAAATCCTCCAAGTGAAAATTAAAATCACCCAGCATGGTGAAGGATTTGGTGCAGAAACCCTTCTCCAATAGTGACCCAAGTGAGTCCAGGAAAACCACCTTTGGGGCCTGGAGGTCGATATAAGAGAATTGCTTTAAAAGAGTCTTGTGGTGCATACCGTACATTGATTGACAGAGCTTCACATGTGCTGTTGGAGGCTACCTCGAATGCGGGAGTTAGACTCTTGTGATAGATGACGGCAAGTCCTCCCCCTTTCCTTAAAGGTCTGTCTAAAGTATGACAGAGATAATTGAGGGGGGTGGCTTTAACGATATCGGGCCCGGAGGCACTGTCGGTCCAGGCCTCCGTAATAAAGGCCATCTTAATGTTGTTCACCTCTATAAGCAGGCAGCATTCCGTACTATGTTTTACTAGTGATCTGGCATTGAGCAATAAACATTTAAAATCTTGTTCGATCTTTGATGTGTCTGCTCCCAATTTACCACCAATAAAAGATCTAATAGGAAGTGCCAGAATAAGAGGGAGGGAACCAAAACAGGTAGCACATCATTTACAGAGATTTCCAGATGGATTGTGGGGCCAGATTTTCGGGCAGCCTGCATTAAATCTCCACGGGTTTAAGATCCGTAGCCTCTCACTTGTGTACCTCAAGGGACCGGATAGAAAAGGACCAGGAATCCTGGCCCTGAGCCCTAACCGAGCACGGACGGGCGCAGACGGGCTTGCCTTAGGCGCGACTATGGCGCGCCAGCGGCGCGCTTGCTGTGCGCGTCCGCTGCGCGGTCGCGTCTGCATCTGCTTAAGTAGCCTCCCACCACTAGACCGCTAACCCCCCAATGGCTGCCAGTCCCCGCCTACCGCTGCCGTGACTATCTGACGTCAACTGGCTTCCGCTTCAGGCGCTATGGCGGAACAGGTCAGGTCAGTATTTCGTGTAATTTACTTATGCCCTCGCTTTTAAAAGAAATGTGCAATTTGAATAATTTAACAGCGTTTAGCAATGTGCAAATTGAGCAATTTCATCATGGACAAGGACTAGTTTCAGCTCCTTAACAAATATTTTACAAAACGTATTGTTCCAATATGCCTTTGCCACCCAAGACAAGGATGTGTTTTAATTCCCAGCGAAGGATAAACTTCGAGTTGGAAAACCCTGAAACTGCACCCTGTTCAATATCCTTCAAACGCACAGTTCCAAGAACTATGCGTCAGTTTATTCTGAGGTCATTTAATGAGAATGATGAAGGTTGTTCTCTGAATTCACCTAAGTACATAGTGTTGAACTCTTAACAATATACTTAAGTGCTGGTTAAAACAAGTGAATGTAGTCAAGAAGGGGGCACATTCATTAGACACAAAGCACAAAGAAATTCTTAGAAGTAAGTAATTAGAAATATCGGGCTGTATTGTGTTACAGTGTGACTGCAATTTGACTGCATTTAAACTCAGCAATTTGCATGTCAATTACATGTGTATAAATTATACAGAGGATGTGGAATTCAAAATCAATTAATTTACAATAACAAAAATTAAGACATCCAATAATGGATTTTTTCCATTTTGTAACATGCTACTGTTATATTTTGAATATGTTTTTTCATTGATTTAATTTGTACTGTCCAAATGTTTTCTGTTTCAGCATGGCGGTGACACCGCATATGCAACAGATAGTAAAATATTCTGCAATGAGGATATTTTCAGCATGAGGTAAATCTAACTATGTCCAGCATATTTTTCACTCATTTGCTGTGCACTGAAACCATGATTTTTTATATGAAAATGTAGCCTGAATAAACAGCTTTGTTAGAAAATTAATACTTAAGGCACAATAAATTAGTGATCTAATTATCCACACTGATAGCTGTTAGACCTGACATTCTTGGTATGATATTTACCCACATTTTTTGCCTTAATTCGGCCTGTTCTGTTTTATTTGATTTTATTGGTTTTACGACTCTTTGCACTTTACCACCGCAAATCAGTGCGTAAGTGATTTGTGCTCTCTCATTCAAGTATGGTAAAATTGGCATAGCCCTAATTGGCACATTTAATTTACTTTTAAGTTCCTAGAAAATCGTACTACATGTACCCAGGACCTGTAAAGTGAATGCTATTAGTGGACCTGCAGCTCTTTGCGGTACGGTCGGTGATGACAGCCCACAAAGCCCGACCTGCTCTCCCTGCTACAGAGAGGACCATCCGCAACGTTCTCCATGCTCTTCGCTGACTGCTCCACCATGAACGGAAATCTTTGCACCAGGCTTTCAGAAGGAGGTTTTGTCAGCAGGAATAACCTTGTCCCTGTATCCGATCTGTGCTCCATCCCAGCCATCCTGAACTCGTGACTTCCCTCGGTCTGGTACTACCAGATGACCGCAACTGGCTCTTTGTGCTTTTAGGTGCTATCTTCCCTAGAAACATTGAACTTAAATATCTCAGATTCTCCTGATTTGATTTTTGCCACTCTGTGTCAATTTATTTAATCTAATTTGCTATGCTTTTCTAAATTGGTGTTGTATTTTTCTTGTGTTGTGTTTTAACTTTATTTCTGTTCATGTGCTTCATAAATGCTTTACACATTGGCTCTAAATTAAGCCTGACTGCTTTCTCCCAAACTACGAGACAGTTAAGCACAGGTTGATTTAAAGACTTTTGTAGTTCCCCCTGAGAAGGACTGTGGTTGTTGCCTGAGTGGGGCTTCCACCCCCCGCCCCCACAACCAATAACTCAATTGTTTTACAATGGCTGATTATCATTCTTCTGTTCAGATGTGGTGGCCAGTGCTTACCATCTTTGAAGAAGCAGAGTGCTTTGTGGAAAAAGGTAGAGCTGCATTGATGGGAGGGTAATACATTGTGCAGTGCCCGAATTATAAAACGTTACACTCATCGATGATATCTTCAGTGGTGGTCCTGCAAAATAAAATTAAAAAAATCGACATTTAAGTGATGTTAAATTTTATGCTAGGGTGCAAAGGTGAACCAGTGCTGTTCCGCATGGGAATTTATTTGAGGTAAACCCTAAAGTACAAATTCTGACACAAACACTCTCTGCCAGGAGTAAGCCATTTAAGGTGCATGGTTTTATGTAAATCACGTTACTTGATGATATATCTCTCAATATGCCTTTTTCAACTATGTTTTTGCCTGATTTGTTTTAGTGTACATATCTGACACAAAGCCAAGTCAGGCAATATTGGTTGATTTATCTTTGAGTCATGAGGGTCAATTTTCGGCATTAAAACGATTAGCATGGGAAAGGTGATGGATACTGCCAAGGGAGTAGCCAGAAATATAAAATACCCCTACTGCAAACTTAGCAAGCACAAGGAGGTAAATAAACGGAGCAGCCTTTTGGCGCACTGCTCCCTCTGAAAGAATTCTGAACATCCGAACGTTGATTCCTACCTTCTTTTCATCCTTCTTGGAGTCGTTGATCCCTCCTTCTTGTTCTCCATCATTCTTTCTCATGTGTTTGTGTTTCCATCTTTCTTTCTTTCTTTTTTCTTTCCTTTCTGAAATGTTTTCCATCGATGCATCTTTGTCTATTTACATCCATCCATTCATCCGTCTTTCCATCCTTTCTTCTCTCTATTTTGTATTTTCCTCTATGTCTGTGTCTATTCACCCGTCCTTCCCACCATGCTTCTCCTATTCGTCTCTGCATCCTCCCTACGTCTTCAATCATCTTCCTTCCTTTTTTCCATTCATCACTCGATTCATCCTTATCTCCAACCATCCCCTCTTCAATGCATCATCTCTCCATCTATCCTTTTCTCCATAAATCTTTCTCTCCATTCATCCCTCCATACCTCCTCCTCTCTAGCCATCAAGCCACCCATTCTCTCTAAATCCTTCTTTACACCACTCCTTCTCCAAACGCCCTCTCTCTTCCTCCCTTCCATTGTCGCAGCGTAAAGGCTATCAACTAGTTGCATGACAATAAGCACTGGATATGACAACAAACCCACTGTACAAACACTGTAAAATTGTGCTTTCAGCTGTGGAATTAGAAAGCATTCATATATTGCGTGTTTAACCTGCCTAATAATCATCTTTGCTGATGGCTTCACAATGTCGAAATGAAATTCATAAAAGTATTCTCTGACACTATGCTAACAAGTGTCAACTAAAATGATGAGTCATATGCATGCATACATGAGTCTCGATCATAGTTGTGCAAACATTTATAAAGAATGTAAAGCCATCTTGTATTGCTTCCATTGTAATGCACCATAGATATTGAAAAGCTGGTACACTTTCTTTCAGTATTAACTTACATGAATGAAACTTGCTATGTAGATGCTTTACCCTTAGATTTCTTAAAACAACAATGTTGTTATGTTTTAAAAATTTTTTTTACATGTACACACTTTGTAATTAGAGGCAGTAGGCCATTGTTAGAACTGAACATTTCTATGCAACAATCTATGACAGCTCAGCTTGGGGCCACATCACAAGTATTCTATTTTATGTTAGTATGGTGTTTTTAACCGCTCTTTTGAATTTCTCATTTTAATTCTTGCCTACCTTCACAGTGAATTTAATTCACTCTGCCTCTCTTTTTGCTCTTCATGGCAGCTCTCTGGTCCGCTGCGGCTGTTAGGAAGCCGTTCGAGCAGAGAGAGCAGCCTGAGACTATCTTCCACAAAGTCAACTGCCGCCACTTTGGGCAGTTGATATTTTAGCTCTTCTTTTTTCCCGCGTCTCGGGCTGTCGCCCCTTCTTTAATTTGGAGCCTGACACAGACGCACTCTCAGCTTGGGGCCACATTGCAAGCATTCTTTTTTATGTTAGTGTGGTGTTTTTAACCGCTCTTTTAAATTTCTCATTTTAATTCTCACCTACCTTCACAGTGATTTTAAATTACTCTGCCTCTCCTTTTGTTGTAGAGCAGCCTGAGACCATCTTCCGGGATGTCAACTGCTGCCATTTTGATTTTGGGCAGTCGACATTCTGGCTGTTCTTTTTCCCGCGTCTCAGGCTGCTGCTCTGTATTTAATTCAGAGCCTGACGCGGACGCGCACATTTAGATAATCAAACTGACGCTGGTACCATGCGCCTGATATCTGACATGGAATCACTTGGCTTACATCAACTGGTAATAGGTCCCACCCACATAGCAGGGCATACCCATGACCTAATATTTATATTTACAGATGCCACCAACTTAGTAGTAGACACACCTGCTCTGCAAGTATGGACTGATCACTTCTCTGTCAACTTCCACTTAGACATTCAAATTCATATGGAAATTTGCCGAAAGAGCTCTAAACTTACGAGACCTGGGAGGAAGGTAGTTCCTTCTGCCCTTTTCCCAGTTTTCAGCCCCCCTGCTTTCACAGACTATGAAGACATCAATCTCACCCTCAAACCTTTTGAAGACTCTCTTACAAAGGCTTTGGATATTGTTGCCCCGCTAAAAAGATCTAAATCAAGAAGGGGAAGCCTTCCCGCTCCCTGGCATTCAGAATTTTTAAAGAAGGAGAGATCCATAGTAAGGAAATCAGAACGCAAATGGAGGAAATCTAAATCACAAGCGGCAAGACGCTCCTATAAGATAGCTTTTAGGACCTATTTAAAACATTGTAACTCTGCAAGAAGATCTCACATAGTCGAGAGAATTAACTCTGCAAAAAACTCCTCCAAAGAGCTTTTTAAAATTCTCAAGGAACTAACGAATCTGAGTAGTTGTAATCTCACTATACCCATATCGCAATCTCATTGCGATAATCTCGCAGCACATTTTGAACATAATATTAACAACATATACAACACTTTTGCAAACAATTTGACACCTAAGATCCAAGATCCTCAAGGCCCCCTCCAGTTCTCTACTCTGGATTATTTCTCTCTATGGTTACAGAGGATCAAATACATGCCAGAATTAATACCATAAAATCTGGGTCGCCATTAGATTTGTCCCCCCTGATGTGATTACCACTCTGACCTCTATTCTGCTTACCTCTATTACAGATCTATGTAATGTTCCCTACAGTCAGCTACTATTCCTTTCAAATGGAAGACAGCATGCATTAAACCTCTTCTTAACAAAGCTGCTGCAGATCCTCTAGAACTGGTAAATTACTGACCTATATCCTTACTTCCTTTTATATCCAAAATACTAGAGTCTTTAATTAATCATCAATTGGTGTCTTACCTCAAAACAAACCACCTACTGGACGCTTCTTAGGCAGGTTTAAGAACATCCCATTTTATTTATTTATTTATTTGTATTGGGCAGCTAATACCCTAGAGCGTCTAGGCGCGTGTCGTCCAAAATCCTGCCAGCATAGAATCATCAAAACACACATGATGATGGACGGAATGTTGCACATTGGCAAAACATTCACCCCCAGTCACAGATCTGGGTTTAATCCATCGTTATTTTGCTCACCATGCCACCCCATTTCAGACATGTCCATATGCAAATCAGTCTTGACCCTGTGCCTCATGGGAACAGTCCAGCCCGAACTGCCAAGCCATGTCTTCCCTGGACCGGAATCATGCATCCTAGGACCGGTTTCGGGGTTTCAGCCCTCTTCAGCCAGGATAGCTTGACTCCAGTGGTGTAGTGAGCACGGGACCAACGTCTGGGCATACCTTTCCCACATAGGGCGAACAGCAAAACACACAAGATGATGGACGGAATGTTGCACATTGGCAAAACATTCACCCCCAGTCACAGATCTGGGTTTAATCCATCGTTATTTTGCTCACCATGCCACCCCAGTTCAGACATGTCCATATGCAAATCAGTCTTGACCCTGTGCCTCATGGGAACAGTCCAGCCCGAACTGCCAAGCCATGTCTTCCCTGGACCGGAATCAAGCATCCTAGGACCGGTTTCGGGGTTTCACCCCTCTTCAGCGAGGATAGCTTGACTCCAGTGGTGTAGTGAGCACGGGACCCACGTCTGGGCATACCTTTCCCACATAGGGCGAAAAGCAAAACACACAAGATGATGGACGGAATGTTGCACATTGGCAAAACATTCACCCCCAGTCACAGATCTGGGTTTAATCCATCGTTATTTTGCTCACCATGCCACCCCAGTTCAGACATGTCCATATGCAAATCAGTCTTGACCCTGTGCCTCATGGGAACAGTCCAGCCCGAACTGCCAAGCCATGTCTTCCCTGGACCGGAATCAAGCATCCTAGGACCGGTTTTGGGGTTTCACCCCTCTTCAGCCAGGATAGCTTGACTCCAGTGGTGTAGTGAGCACGGGACCCACGTCTGGGCATACCTTTCCCACATAGGGCGAACAGCAAAACACACAAGATGATGGACGGAATGTTGCACATTGGCAAAACATTCACCCCCAGTCACAGATCTTGGTTTAATCCATCATTATTTTGCTCACCACGCCACCCCAGTTCAGACATGTCCATATACAAATCAGTCTTGAACCTGTGCCTCATGGGAACAGTCCAGCCCGAACTGCGAAGCCATGTCTTCCCTGGACCGGAATCGAGCATCCTAGGACCGGTTTCGGGGTTTCACCCTTCTTCAGCCAGGATAGCTTGACTCCAGTGGTGTAGTGAGTACAGGATCCATGTCTGGGCATACCCTTCCCACATAGGGCGAACAGCAAAACACACAAGATGATGGACGGAATGTTGCACATTGGCAAAACATTCACCCCCAGTCACAGATCTGGGTTTAATCAATCGTTATTTTGCTCACCACGCCACCCCAGTTCAGACATGTTCATATGCAAATCAGTCTTGACCCTGTGCCTCATGGGAACAGTCCAGCCCGAACTGCCAAGCCATGTCTTCCCTGGACCGGAACCAAGCATCCGCTTGTTTTACTTTAGTTGCCCTATTTGGTAACGCACTATTCAAGCACATTTCATTTTTTTATATAAGCTTGGTGCCCCGGCCCCTTCCATGGAGCAACTAGCAAGCTGTAGACTTCTGGTCTTTGCAGGTAGCCAAGCCTGTGCAGCCCGGCCAGTTCCCAACTCGGCCAAAACTTGTCTGTGTCATCACTGAAGCTGTCCTCATTCTCCCTCCTGCATTCATGAGGAGGGGTGGATGTAATGCGGGGCATTCCATACCACCTCTGGACTGTGGCATGGGGTGCAGGAGATGCGCCATCACGCTCCCGTATTAATGTGTCTCAGGGGTAGAAAATGACCTTCCTCCTTAATATTCATGAGGTATGTCGTAATTTGCGACCCATTGGGAATGGCCTGTAATCATGGCGATGGTGACCTGCTGGGGTCAGCAGACCACCATGTCTGTGATTGATTTTTAAATACAGCAGTATTTTTTAAATGCAGGCCATTTTCCTCAAAGGAAAATGGGTTGGGGTCCACTTCCCGTTTGCAACTAGCTTACCACCTACTTGAAGTAGGTGGTAAACAGTGATTGCTTTGTGGCGGCATTCTGGTCTCAAAACAATTTTACATCCCCCTGAGGCTTGTTATTAGGAAGGGACACCCTTGGCATGACCCTTTTTAATAGCGACTTGCAAACCCTATTTTGCGAGTCAGTAATAGGTTACCGACTAGCAAAAAAGGGCTGGTACATGTCAAAACTCTTTTTAGCGGTCGCAAACGGGTTGAATCTCCGTTTGTGACTGGTAAAAATGGTCGTACTTGTGCCCCTTGGTGTGGCTTAAGCCAGTGGAATAGTTTAAATATATCTTTTACATGGTCAGTGGATGGGGATGTTGGATAAGCTAAAAAAACAGGGAATGTTGGATAAGCTCAAAATAGACGTTACCTGATCCAGATAATTGATGACCTAGTAACTTGTGAAAAACATTTATTTGCAAACAATGCCAAAGTTTACAGATTTCCATTTTTTGAGAGAGTATCTGAGACAAGGTCTTAAAAACGTAATAGCCTAATGTATAAGGAATTCCCAGTCAAAAAACTGTCTGAAAATGTAATCATTGGTCTAATTTACAAGCCTTTTTCCTTGACTTAATGCAGTTTTAATATTGTCAAAAGCCAGGAAAGACAGCCTTAATTCTTAAGCCAGGAACATTCATTGTGAATCATGCCTCACAGCTACAAAACTGTCATAACTAAGACTTCAGACAGTTTTATGATTGTCTCAAGTGTGATAACTCATAAGGAGTTTGGTCTTCCATTTTCCTTTCTATGTCAATGAGTGAAGAACATTAAGGAGGGAGCATTGTCTGCTGACTACTGAGATACTTTGAGATATCAGTACCTTATCAGAATTGTTGTTAATTTATCAGCCAGAGGAGTAGTTCTCTTCTATTACATGCCTTACCACATAGTTGTCCAGATTATGTTGAAAGGGGTTCCACCAGATTCATGCCCGATTTTTAGCATACGCCCATAAAATAAATGTACATGTTAAGCATCTAAAGGAACTCATTAACATGCTAGTAATTATCCAGAAAATCTGCCATGGGGCATTTGCCTTGGACCTATCTTAAACATCCCTGCACTGCCACAATCATTTGCTAAACACTGGCAATACAAAGTCACAGATTTATTACGTGTGTGTTGCCTGTGCTCATGCAATGTTAAGCCATGCAGTACAATCTGGCTGTATCCAAGGGCACCATGAACCCCACACTTTCGCAGCTTGAGAGGGAGTTAGGTGCCAGAAAGTAATTCTGTTTAACATGAAAAGTTTACATTGGTGTTTATGGCTCCTTTGACTGATCAGAAGGTCATAAAAACCAGTTCTTGCTGTGGAAGGAATGAAGGGATTGTGTGTTGCAGCAGAAGTTATTCCTGGGCCCAAATACAACAACTTGTTATTACTATTTTAACTACTCACAACATCTACTCCCAGCCATAGAGGCATTGGTCCTCCGATGGACCTTGCTGGTCGTATTGAGAGGTGAGGAACTAGATTGTCACCTGTTGGCTATCCAATGATCTCCAATTAATTGGAAACCAACAACTCAATTCAAATATACTACTCTCAAGACCATGCTATAAATGTATAGGATAGCAACGGGAAGCCCGAACCTCCTAAAGACGTTCAATTCTGCCGTGGTGGTGCAGAACAATAACAAAAGATTCTGTTGTTCTGAGAATAATCTATGGATATCTCCGTTATGCATTAAAACCTAACTTCTGTATGCACAGTCTCTGTGGAAAGAACATTTCAAAGTAAAACTTAAAGAAGACTCAGATAATTGAAGATGGAATGTAATTATTGTATTAGACAGATTTAGAATTCAAGCCAATAATCAGCATTTTTGGCAATAAGTCATGCTTCTCGATAAGCAATTACAGATTGTAGTATAAAGCCACACATTTAGCCAAAATTATACATAGGACAATTTTACTGGGAAATCTGGGTTCACCAGTTCAGTCAGAGTCCATGGAAAGTTTGCTAAGTAAGGGGGTTCCTACCACCAATTAGCGCAGGTGGACAGTTCAGGAAAAGTTCTCTTAGCAAAGACATAGAGTCTGGTCAGTAAGGATAAGAAAGGAAGTTAAGAGCTGGGGAACCAGGAGTGTCAGCAAGCCCACTGACATGAGCTTGGGGGGAACATCGTTTACAACGCGGGGATTACATCGCGATGCCATTACATCGCAGTTTTTACAAGATGGCGATCTAGGACAAGAAATAGTATAATTTACTATCCAACACCTTCCCTACTGTACGTAGACTGGAGTTGGAATAGTAAATTATACTACTCCTAAATCCTATTCCTTGTCCTAGAGCGCCATCTAGCGCAAGTCGTTGTAACGACTTGCGTTGTTAAAACCGCGATGTAGTGTACCGCGATGTAAATGTATGCGTTGTAACGTCATACATCCTGAGCTTGGCATTGGCAGGGAGGATAGGTGCCTCCGTGAAGAAGGTAAGTAAGCAGGGTTCTCCACAGGGGCAAAGCGATAGAGGTCTTGCTCCGAACTCTCCGCAAAGAGCAAGCTAACAGAGCCATAACCGTCCAAATGCTCCAAGAAAGTAGAAACTGCTATTATACTCCATTGAATCCGGAATTAACATCAACTGTCCCACAATGGTCAGTGTCACATGTGAGCATCATCCGCTCACAAGGTGCAAAAGTAAAGACTTTGGGATGCTTTCCCAGAGAAGTGATGGGAATCTCCTGTTCCAGGCACACAGGTTACTCAACAAAGATGAATTCAAACTGTTGCTTTCTTTGTGCTAGGGTCAATAGTTTAAGTTCTTCTATTAAAGTCCATGTTAAAATATCGGAAATGTATCCTTTAAACCTCAGGAATGTCATGGGAAAATACAAGGAAGTTAGTGTGCGTGAGTTAGTGTGCGTGAGGAAAGCAAATTCTTTTCTCAGCAGTCCATGAAATAAAATGTCACTTAATGCAGTTTAAATAAATAAAACAAATATGCAATTAGATTCAAGCATAGTGAAATTCAATTAAGTATTCGTGCCAGATAATCAAGTATTATAAGTTCTGATAGATTGTTGCAAAGAAATGTTCAGTTCTAACAATGGCCTACTGCCATGAATTGCAAAGTGCCTACATATAAAATAATTTTATGAAACATATAAACATTGTTCTAAATGCAAGACATGTTGCACTCTCAGACGTATGTTGGACTTGTTCCTCACCACTCGCTGATCTATTTCATTTACTCTTTACATGTACATCTGTCCACAGCTTTTGGGAAAAGGTGTGATCTCAAATTAATTTGATCTTTGGCTCCTGTCATCCTTTCTCTGTCTCCCATATCGTTTTGGGCAGTCTATCCCCTATTTGGACAAATTCTTGTTCTAATGTAAAAATTATAGATTTGTTGTTAGCAGTTGCCTTTCAGCAAATAACAAGGAATTGGAAAGATTTTACTAAGTTGTCGTATCAAGCATGGTGGTATGCTGTCTGCTATAATCACAGACTGGATACAACTTTTGTCTATCCATTGCATATGGCATCCAAACGTTTGGACCTATGGTCACCTGTTACACTGTTTATCGATGCTAGCGCTCAACGTTCTCTATCTCTCATTCCCCTCCAGCAAGATGTGTCTAAACCTCCATGATTCCCTGTTTATTGCTATTTTCTGGTTTAACTATGTTTTATTTTGTAGTGTGATATTCACATAGAGTGTAATGTTCATATACCCACCGATCCTTTATATGATATTGTTATTTCTCTTACAGTTGGCATGTTTACCTGACTTACATTTTTTTCTTATTTTTACCCTTTGTGTTTCTCAAAAATGAATTGCTTTATTATATGTATTTTTCTTTTTCTTTTTTTATTTATTATTCTATTTTCTGTACCAGTATCTCCTTTTATCTCAATAAACTTACTTTTGAACTTAAAAAACATATAAACATTGTTGTTTTAAGATATCTAAGACATATTAGTGTAAAGTATCTACATAGCAAGTTTGATTCATGTAATTTAATGCAGAAAGCAATTGCAGCTGCTTTTAAATATCAAAATGCATTACAATGGAAGCAATAAAAGATGGCTTTACATTCATTATAAATGTTTGCACAATTATGATCGAGACTCATGTATGCATGCATATATGACTCATCATTTTAGTTTACATTAATTCGCATAATACCAGTGAATAATTTTCATGAGTTTGATTTCGACATTGTTAAGCCATCAGCTGAGATGATTATTAGTTGTGTTAAACACACTATATATCAATTATTTCTATAGCTCTAAGCACACTTTTAAGGTGCTTGGACTTTGTCTTCACAGATATCATTGTCTTTCACTTATCGAGTACAAGGTGCACATTCATTTTGGCTGGAGATTTGTTCACATAGCCAGTGTTTATTGTCATAAAACTAGTTGACAGCTTTTTCGCTGCAACAACTCTCCTGATGGCGAATCAAGCCATCACATCAATTACTATTCAAATGTTACAGATCACAGCTTGGTTGTCTTCAATCGCTTATTTCTGAACTCTTACGGAACTTTCATTTCATCCTAATATTTACATTGTTTGTCTTCCAGTTTAACTTCAGATCTGGATTTTTTCACACCTTTTCTATTTCTTTTATGCCTACAGAATTCAATAGTCACCAACAACAGCCGATTTTTATCACTAACCCACTTCCTCAGTTATTCAATCAGTTTCTAACAGTTGACCATCATTTCCTAATCGTTTCCCAGGAACCATCTATGTTTAATTCTTTAATGTCTTTGTTTATGTCAGTAATGTTTTTCATGTAACTTATCAGCTTTATCAACCAACAGACACTGCCCTCCTTTGAAGAAGGATGTCTGGGGCAAGATATTCTGCATCACCATAGACATTATGGAAGGCATTTCTGTATCTGCCATTGAAAATCATCCAGCTGTACTAGTAGCTATTCTATCCACTACAGCAGAACGTTTTCTAACTTTATGAGAGTTTAGTACTACTCCTACAAAAGATATTAAGGCACCAAAATTATCAACCACTATCTCATTTGCACTCACACCTTTCTTTATTCTCCCAGTCTGCTCCTTTATCACTTCTTCAATCTGTCCCACATTATATATTTTTTAGTAAAACTACTCCCATGTTACAAGTACTATCTTCTAGGCAACCCCTAAAAAGTATTCTTCCCACAGATGTAATACACACCAGGGAACACAGGATTCACGATTTCTAAATTTTGATTCCAATTTTCATAAATGTCCCTGATAACTACAAAATTTGTGTTAGTAATATATTTCTGTCTATATATACAACGTTTCTCTTTATGTTGCCAGTCTAAATCTAAAGCAGCCATATTTCCCACTATTCCATGCTCTTCCTGCAATATTTAAGGGTTTATTTTCGATTGAGCAGTGGCCTTAATAGTTGCATTACTATGTCTATCTTCTAAAGACTTTATACATTACTTTTCAGATTTTCCTAAAATGCAAGTTAAATTATTTCTATGTGTATTAGCCATGTCTAAGTTGGTCAAAATAAATTGCCCATTTTTTCAGCTAGTGAATCTTCAGGATGGGGATTTAAGCATTTCTACATAGGAATTTCAGAAAAGACCTGATCATAGTTTGAATAATAATATTGAATTTGATCAGTACTATAAAACATGCTACTTAATAAGCTGCACGAAACACCATATGTTAAAGGAATGTTATGATATGTTATTCCATCAGCTAGTGCTGCAGGCAATTGTATTCATAGGTAGCAATTACTAGCATTCATTGTATTTGCATATATTTGCACAATAATCTAGTATATACATTTAGAGAGTAGCCACCTTTGGAAGAAACTAAATGCAAGGCTTTGTCATCTAAAGCAATATCACTTGTAGTAGTGGATGAAGATGATTTGAAAGGATTTGTAAGCTTAGAATCTTCAGCGGACATGTAATGAGGCAAATTCAGAATTATAAGTAAAGCATGTAAGTTTAAAGGAATAACAGTGAATACTCCTGCTTAAATGTGTTTGTGTCTGAGAGAGATTTCAAAAATTGTCCGATGGCAAAGGCTCGCCCAGAAGACATTGGGGTCAGTAAATTTGCATATTTAGTGCACTTGCGCAGAAGGGCAAGGACTCATCAGCAAAACTTTTAGCATGCTCGAGATCTTAACTGGAACAGTCCTTGCAACAAAATTGTTCCCAGCACCATAGGTCTACCAGGTACTGAAACAAATGACATGGATGCTTTTCCTCTCTATTGAAGTATTTTTGAAGCTGTGGTTTTTACTTTTATGGCTTTATAATACAGTGGCCACTGTACATAGGTCCTAAGTCTTCTTTGTAGCATATGTTAATGTAAAAAAAAAGACTTGTGAGCACTGTTTATTGTAAGTTGAAATGTTTTAATGATAATTACATATGCCTAGGAAATTTTAGGTAAAGGAAAACCAATTTTTCTATCTCTGTATACGTCCACAACATGCACATTTAATATGTACCCACGGCTCAGCTGAGAAGGGTCAATGGCAGAGAACAGTTAATCTTCAATGATACATGGACAAGCTTGAACCTTAAATAAAATATCTTCTACTCATAGCTAATGCCTTTTTGCTGGTATTTTAATGTATTCTGGATGAAGGTGAGCCTAAAGGGGCATGTATACAGAACTTAACGCTGCTTGTAGCATTAATTTTCTGATGTTAAGGCAGCTTTTTTTATCGCTGTATGTACAAGCTACCGTTAACTGCAGTTAGCGGCACTTTTCCAGCGTAAATGTGAATTTTCCAGATCTCCACTTTTGTTAGCGGGACTTAACGAAAATTAGATTCAAGGTGGGTGTTCCCATAAAAAACTGCTGCTAACCCCACTTCACAATATTTACAATGAAGTTTCCATCTGTCGATAATCCACCAAAACTGCCATTAAGTCCAGTAAGAGGCAAGTTTTTAAGACCAGAAAAAAAGCTGGTCCAAAAATTGGTGCAAACACACCTGTATATAAGGGAGACTAACCCAGACCCTCATTGGAATTCTCAACAATGCTATGGAGGTACTACTCTTGCAGCTTGGAGCTCCACGAAGACCACCCCCAACACCGCCGCCACCAGCACCACCACAGAGGCAGTGCTGGAGAAGAGAGCAGGTCTACTGCCAACGCATCACCCTAATAGACCTCCGTCAGAGGATGTGATAGCCCACTACAGGCTAAAAAGGACCTCCACCCTACACCTACTCACTCAGATAGTGTCAAGGCTGCAGGCATCATCCCAGCGCTGCATAAACATCCCTCCGCAGATAAAGCTACTTGCAGTGCTGCACATGTTGGTTTCTGGTACCTTCCAACCAACCACTGCCAGAGTGGGTGGAGTCTCACAGTCATCCTTCTCGAGGTCCTCCTGACTGTCTTGGATGCCATCATCATCCTGACGCCGCAGCACCTACGCTTCCCCAACACTGCAAAAGAACACCTTGACAACAAGCAAGGCTTCTATGCCATTGCTGATTTTCCGCATGTGTTGGGGTCAATTTATTGCACCCATGTCCAACTTGTGCCTCCTGCAGACACTGAGCACATGTACAGGAACAGGAAGCATGCACACTCAATGAACGTTTAGGGAATCATGAACCACCTGGGCCTGTTCATCAATGTGGTTGCAAAGTTTCCAGGGAGTGTGCATTACTACTACATCTTTCACCAATTGATCATCAACCAGCGGTTTATGAATTGCACCTATGGAAATGGACTGCTTGTTGGTGAGTACAAACTGAACACACCACACACCTCACGTCCCCAATCATGTAGCTCAAATATGTTAGAATGCACATGTGACACACCTTGTAACAGGTCCACCTACTATACACAAACACACAATGCCAAATAATCAAGACTTATGTAAGTAGGCCCAACAAGAGAGTAGCCCAGAAAATCTCTCACAAACCACTATGGCACACTCGGGAAATAGATTTTGGAGAACTCCTCAAACAAAAATTGAAATTAATCAATGCAGCACGTGTCACAAGACACATGCTTCTGCTGGGCTACATCCATCCTGAAATAAACACATGTGTCGTATGTACAACAAGATGACAGATCACCCTGCTCTCCCATGTGATAGTGCACAATAAGCTGACATGCAAAAACACAGTCAGTCATGCACCATACTGCAAGGGTGCCTGCCTCATGGGGATGCAAGTATTGCTGCATGAAGGGAGCCCCAACTGCACACAATCACCAAAGTTGATTAAACATCAGTCTAGGTCATGTCAAAATGGAACATGCATGGATAGAGCATCCATATGATTTCCCTGGTGAGGTGTAGCAATCTGATGCACAAATGTAGCCATATAAATGTGTGTCTCTTGGGAAAACACACGGCAATATCTATGGGTACTACTCCAACATGCATACAAGCAGAGTCAAAGTTAACTCATGCCCAAGGACATCAATACACATGTCCGTTGTCTTCACATGTCCCAGTAAGTGAAGTGCACCAGGTAGCAGTGCCACTGTCACTCAAACACTGACCCACCTTGGGGGCAAGGTTGATGTTAAGAACCCACAATGATTAAAACATTTAGCAGCCAATTACATTTGCTCTCAGCTACCTTCAGCACAATAACTCCCAATGATGTATCTTGCTGATGTTCAAACAAAGTAATCTGCCAAAAGTCATGGTGGCTGCTTCACCGGGCCCATGTGCCAATGGTGCACCCTAAACAAATCTGTGCATAAGTTACGTCTGTTGGTGTAACAGCCCTGTAAATAACCTCAAATCTTTTTTGAGTGACCCAGACATTCTGACAGTCACCACATGGAAGTAATACACAGGATCTGGACAACGGTATCATGGTGATGTATAGGCTGTTAAGTATAGGCAAGTCAATTTCAGTGATGCAGGTTAATTGTCTGAACCACCACATGACAAAGCAGAAAGTGTAAAGTTGCACAATGCACACACACCAAAAAAGCCACTCTGCAACCACAGCAGGCACAAATACTAATCAACACATCTCGCCATTATCTGTTTAAAGTGGTCAAGGATATGCACTTATTTATTTTTATTTAAGAGTTTTCTATAGCGCTGGCCAGACCGGAAGGTATCAGAATGCTTTACATCATTTGTCAAGTTGCAGTTGAATACAAAGTATACAGTAGTAAACACATTGATTCGTGACGAGTCCTGGGAAGGGGGGACAGAGGAGCGAGTCAAGAGGTCGGTGATGTGAAAGACATTCTTATCACAGTGGCTGTATGCTCCAATGGGCAAGAATCGGCTCAAGAATGCACTCTCACCATAGCTGATGACTCCCATCAAAGTGACCCACACACAGGCCAAAAGAGACTACAATGTTGCACTGGCACGCACAAGGGCCATCGTTGAACCGACCTTTGGAGTCCTTAAATCAAGGTGCCTTGCTATTTCGGGGGGAGACTCCTGTACAGGCCTGTCCTGGTCTCTAAAATTATAATGTCTTGTTGCATTTTGCACAATATTTGGGTACGGGCAAACACACCATTGCCCGAAGACCAGGAGGAACAGGACAATTGAGAGGATGGCCAGGAAAATGAAGCTGATGCTAGACACAACAGAGCTTCTGCTGCTGGAACAACAAGGAGGGATGCCATCATCCACAATTTGTTTACCGAATCACCATCAACAAGTGACCCATCACAAGCTTTTTTTAAAACCAAAGTCCACAGATTGTTATTTTGAAAAATAAAATATTGCTACAACAAAGTCTTGAATGCTTGGTTTCTGATTTCTGAAGTTGATCAGTCTGGTAAGTTAAAATGAACAAAACAACAGTGCCAAACAGCTCTCACACCTAGCAGGGGACATGACACCAATTAAAGGAAGAGTGGAAATGGAACAACATATTCGGCATCTGACCCAATTACTGAGTATGGTCCCTCATTGAGAATCAATAACTTTGATCTGTGTCATCACAGGAGAACCTACAGGTCTGTTTATATACAAGAGCGTAGTACAAAATACACTGTATGTCTGATGAATCATAGTAGCTGTGGCCACATAGATAAAAAAAACATCATAATGTATGAAATGCAACATATCTGTGAATTCAATGACACAGGAATAAAGATAACTGACAACTGTATCAACTACACAGTACTAATCTGCACTGCATCCACTTGTGGGTGTGGAGGATGAAGATACAGAGGATAGTACAGATACAGTAACTGATCTAACAACACAGTGCAGATAATGCCACAAACACCAAGCATACACAGTCAAACATCAACAGAAAGTGGGAATATCTCCAAAGATGACGCATGTGCCATTTGAATGACCAATAAGCACATGTCATGCATCACTAGCTGTGCATGAATCATCCTACAACACAGTACTGATCTGACAATGCTATAGTCACATAAGCACAAACAATGGTACATATGTCAGCCGTGGGCCAACTGGAAAGATAGCAGCACCCAACAAAGTGTATGTAGGACCATGTACCTGCCAATACAATGTCAATAAAGTCTCACACGCACAACAACATGAGAGTCTCATGGCAATGAAGGGGTAGAATGGCCTACATCCTCATCCAATAACTCTTGCTCTGTGTTCACACCCCCAAACCAGAGAACAGACATACACATGAGTGATGTGCTACAGGGAATACAACAAGTACAGCCCAAACATGCTAACAACATGCAACCTATGACAACAGGAATGGACATTCTTTTGGGTCATACGGACATTAAAATAATTATTTTAGCCCCCAGAAGGTACACCACCTTGAACTGGATTATCACTACAAGTTTACTCATGTCAATTGCATGATGTATGTAAATTTGCTCTTCAGCACAACTACAGCAATCAAAATAGCCACACATCTGCAGGCACAGCTGGACACATACACAAGCATGCTTCTAAGAATAAACGTTAATGCCAGATAATGTTGTATCTCTCAAGCAATGTACAAATACTCCTCATGAAGCGGTGTTGGGCAAGCTGGCCAGCCATCATGTATGGTTCATGTAGCAGTCCAGTGTGGATGACAAGCCATTTCACTCCAGTCAGGAGTATGCCTGACAGAAATATCTGTCCCGATAGCATCCATAGAAATTCTATGTACACCCAAGATCTCTGTAGCATGTGGGCATTATAGGCTGCACCACATGTTTGCCTCATGAAAGGCAACATTGGCAAGCAGATCACAGGTTCCATATTGTCCATGGAAAACTGTTTGGTACAAGCAGTCTGTTTACGGCTAATGTGCAGAATCAACCCCTGGGCCTCCTCTGCTTCACAGCCAACCATTTCCCAAACGTATAAACTACACCGGGCCTCAAATCACAATATCCTCTCTGAGTCACTGATTCAGTCAGCATATTCCTCAGTCAGTCCAGATCATACAAGCTAGCAAGTACAGCATTGTACTCTAAGTATGTATTTGAAACTACAGATACAGGAGATGAAAGTGGACCCTCTTAGTTGCCTACTCACAGGTCCCCTGTATCACAAGTCTTGTAAAGTAGATGGGCCTCATCCTCAACATTGACGGACAGCACAACCTACTCGGGCATAATGACATTGAGAGGTACTTCAAAGATATAGGATGTCTCCCCTGTCAGACCAGTGTCCTCTTGGTGCGTGTCATGCAATGCACACCACCCTTTGTACATGATCAGTAGCACATTGAATGATCAACACAACAAGTTGCACCATGCGTACTTCTCATGTCACCAATGTTTAAACCTATAACATGCCTTTCCTTGTCACCAGATAATGGTCATTGCTGCCTCACCGATGGCAAGAGCCAGAGCCCACAGTCTCACGCACAATGCATGCATTGACGTCAACGTCAGTCTTCTGTAACTATGCAGTATCTCTGTCTAGCCACCTGGGTTCATACAAAAGCACAGTGTGGTCTCCAGGCCATGTGGACTGTTTGCGCTTACAGGTATCTGTAGCTTTGCTGTTGCAAGGATTGTGACATACAAGGTGCTGCTTTTCTGTTCCAAAGTAATAATGTCATGTTCACCTGTGAATCTGGTTCTACAACATGTCTGAACATGGCTCAGTGGGGCTTGTTGACCTCTGCATAATTTGGATTTGGCTGCTCCATTCTGCTATCTGTCACACACATTTAAGTATGCATTATCTGAGGTGTCCCTGTAAGCTCTTGTAGCCCTTAGGGGATACAAAAAATTGGATGGCACATTAACATCAATAATTTGTACTGCTATCTGTCCAGCAGTGACATCATTGTCTAGACCGGCTACAATTTGCTCATTGCTGTCATGCTAGACTGATCTTAAAATGTTGCTTGCACAAGAAGATCCTTACACCATGTAACATCTAGTTTAGCATATTTTGCAATGGTAACAATGGATCTTGTCATTAGACACTGGTCATAGATCATTCCATGCATAGTACATCATGAAATGCATAGACCTATCTCTTGAAAATATGTCTGTGAGTGCCTTTGCACAAACCGTTGTCGATGTGCACCTCTGTGCCTCCAGCTAATCAAATACTCAAATGTGAATGTGCAGTCATAGCTGTGCATTGTATGCTGCATCACTAATCTCATATACAAGTAGTGACTGCCTATTGGTCAAGTACATGTGTGTAGCAAGCCTATCTAACTGGCACAGACATCACAGCAATTTGTGATGTAAGAATCCCATACGTAGTGGCACAAACCACCAATGCTAACCCTAATGAGTGACACTGTGGCATGCTTTTTCTTACACACATGACCAGTCTTAGACAGACATTAATGTGGGTAACTAGTGCCTCTTGACAGCTCAGGATTTTGAGGGTAGTTATTTCATATTGCTGTGGTCTATTGTGTTTTGGGAGATGTTGGATCAGGGTAGGGAGGGTAGGATGTACGAGGGGGCATAGGGGTGCTTCCTATGGCTAGTAAAGTTGTATTTGCCACGGATGGTTGAGGCTGGGGGACGTATCCTGCAGGGATACAATGTAAAAATACAGAAGGTCAGGTGGGAGCACATCCGAGAAAAGATAATGAGAATATTTGGTGTGGACAGGACTGCCCAACAGTGGAAGCACCATTGGATGGGTGTGAGGGAGACCTCATGGATCACCTGGGAATCATCGTTGGCAGGCAAGGTGACCAACTTTGTTTCAGTTCAGAGGATGAATCCACTGACCACTAATTAGGTTCTGGATCACATATATGGCCCCCACATGGAATGTGCTACATGGCTAAATGAAATGCTTGTCATGATGTACTGTCCAATGCTACGCACATTGATATTGGAACTTACCCTGGGCGTAGTTCGCGAAGTAGCACTTCGCAAAGCTACGCAAAGTGCAGTTCGCACTACGTGAGCTACGTGTAGCACTTCGCGAACTGCGTAGTACCTTGTTCGCACTGTGCCAGATGTCGTTTTCAATGATTGCACAGTGCGGACAAGCAACCGGCACTGTGCAATCATTGAAAATGGCATCTTGCACAGTCCGAGCTGTGGTTTTCTGCTGCTCGAGAAGATTTTTACTCGAGCGGCAGCTTTCTCAACGCAAACTGGTAGTTTCTCATCGCGAGCGGTCGCGAGCATACGCGACCACTCGCAATGAGAAACCTGACCTCCTCGCGTTTTCCATGCTTGCGATCGCCAACTTGATGTTGCTGATCGCGAACAAGGAAAAAGTCTCGCCGGGATGTCATTTTGCTTGCTCGCGATTGCCAACTTGACGTTGAGGACCGCGAGCAAGCAAAAAATGACCGCAGCACAACGCAACACTACGCTACGCGTGTTCGCACTGTGCTACGTGCAATTCGCGTAGTGCGAAGTAGCGCGAACTTCGCAAACTACGCGAGCGTAGCGTAGTGCTTTGCCCAGGCTTAATTGGAACACTTCACATGATAACCTGGGTGTCAAGCTCTGTGCGAAACACAATGTGGGATATCAATATGTCAAGGGTTGTGATACACCTTTGGGTAGGCAAATGGACCCATTTGACCAAAAATGTCAGGTGTATTGTCATTGTTGAGGGAAGACCTCAATGATGTATGAGACATGTGAAATGTGATGTTAAAATATAGATCTTTCTTGCCATCCATTTGTCGCAGCTGGAAGACCCTTGATCACACAGGGAGATGTGAATGCCTTCATGGACCCACACGCCACTGGAGAGTGCAAGGCCCTACCTTTGAATTGTATATGTTGACATATATATGTCATGCCACTGGCCCTGTATGTTGTTGTAGACAGTCTGGATGTGCATCACATGGACCTCACCTCTAGTATGATGAAGCAGCATCAAATCAGGAGTTATGCCCCATCATCATCATGTGCTGATAGAGAACAGCATTGGCCTTCTTGACTTGATATTGCAACCCCATATATAATTCACTACATCCCAGCCACATACAAGCAAACAGTCCATGATTTTAATAACATTTTTGCAATGTCATTGAGCCTGTCATGTAGCATCACAAACATCTTAGCACCCTGACATGATAGTGCAAGGGGGCCTGATGTGGTGCTGGCCATTGCAAGTTTACACTGTAGTAAATGATGATAAATGTCTACCCCTGATCATGTCTCATCTGTTGTTGAGTATCATTTGCTACATGTTGTAGCATATTGACATGAACTTTGGACAAACATGAAAACACAGCCTTATTTCCAAACATTGGCCATGTACAACCATTCCCATATGATGTTTGCCCCATGGTATCAACTGTGTCACCACACTTCAATTATTTTATGTAAGCTGTGACTGTGGGTTCTCATGCCACATTGAATAAAATATGTAATTTAAAAAACAATGGCCAAACACTTTTGTGATGTATTGTGAGTATTCACATCCAAATCTCCACAAATGATTATGGCTCCTTGTCATGATATAATGTGTACAGGTCAACTTGGGGACATGTTGCATGGCCACTGCTACATCAAGTGAAATATGTCTACTGAGTATGGAATGATTTGTCACATGAATATTGTATAGTTACGGATACAGTAAGTCTGAGCCCATTGATGCAAAATTTGTATATCACTCCAGCCAATGCAGGTACATTTCAGAGTGTAAATACTTAATAGGATACATTTGAGTAATGTTGTTGATGGGTATGACCAGATATGGAATCCATTGACACCCAGCCTGTCAGCAACTGACAGTTATTTTGATGTCCAGTTTTCATTGACAGTTAGTTGTCCAAAGAGCAGGTCTCATTACAAAAATTACAGCTTGTGTACATGTTACAAATTGGTGTGTGGCATGAGCCAACGTTAACAACTTTTGCAAATTAATCTTGTTGAATGTAACACAGATTGAGGTAACCTAAATATGTTCCAGAGATTGCTTACCATTTTGATAATGATTCTTGTGATTAATTTCCAGGTTGATGTAAATCACAAGGCCCCTGAAGCCAATGCAAAATTTGGTGGCACTACATTGTTTTGGCAAGACTGTCTCAGCCTCAGTGTCAAACCAGTGATAGTAAATTAAACGTACAACAACGTCAACTCATGCCTTAGACACCCTTTCCCTCAACATTTTGGGGAAAAGGGGTGGACATTTGTACCCTGATAAGATCATTCATCATGATGCATAACCATTTCCACAGGTGCACCTTGAAAATTGTGCAATTTGTAATTTAGACCGTGAACAACAGTTTTTTCAAACGTGCTCTGTACTGTGAAATGCTCAAAATATCATCAATGTGTATGTTGCAAAGTGTTCAGCATAGTGTGGCACACATGAAAAACGCTATAGTTCAATGATTGATCAAGTGCCTCTCAGTGATCCTTCAATCACATTGACTATCTTCTGCTCAAATCAGACACAATAGCACTATTGTGCAAGGGTGCATTCCTTTGCACTAGCATGAAGGGGTTCTCACTGCCACTAGTTGAAAAGCAGTGCAGCCAAATATGGTGTGGAAAAGCAGCAGCGTTGCTGTCCCATTGTGTCATAGCACAGCAAGGTGCAGAGCAGGCTAAGATCGCCACACAAAAACTCATGGAACATATGCCTCTTCACTGCCATTAATCTAAATTTATGGGCATGTTTACACAGATTTGCAAGTAAATGTGTACATCATCTATTATGGAGGAGTAGCTAGCTGTGTTGACACCTCCAAAATGTTCATAATTCAATGAAATTGCATTTCTTCAAATGTCCAACATGACTATCACTGTTGTGATTAGTCTTTTGCCATGGTTGCAGACAGTGCATCCTACTGTCTTGTGTAGTTGTAATGGTAATGTTCTGCAATGGACCTGTTAAACTTCATCCTTCCAGCACTTCCCCTGTTGGATTCAATCAGTGTTTTTTTCGCTGAAGCCTAATTGCAAACAGCTACTCTACAACTGTTGTCACTACACTCTGCCCTTGCTGTGTCCCATCCCATGAGTCAACATGTTGTTATCAACATCAGATTAGCATTACTCTTATTATTTACTTAGAAGTTGTCAGGTCATGTGTGATGTACACTACTTTTTATGATGTTGTTAAGAGAACATATTGTGAGATTTTCATTTCTGCCATATATACAGAATGCTATCATTTTTGGGAGTCAGCAAACGTGACATGTTTTCTTTATTTTAAGACAACATGTCACCAGAAGAATAGAGGTTGTTCCTTGTGCATAAGGAATGGTACTTACACATTTGGCGTGTGGCAAAGGGCTTCAATGGCATGGCACGAAGATACCGAGAGGAGAGGGCTTCTGGCAAGTTGGAAGTCGATTACTGTCAGCTCCAAGAAAGGTGGCAAGAAGCATGCTACCCTGCCTGCCTCATCAACACACCAGAGGCACACACAACAAATCCCTGGCCCTTCAGGTATCCAACAGAGTGGCAAACATTCACAACCATTGACAGTTCCTGGTCCATTCACCCATAATCAACATGCTGCACCCACCTCAAGTCAACCACCCCTTGCCCCACCACAGAGTGCTCAACCAGGCACATCATCATTGAGACCGACAGGGCACCAACAGATGTCAGTCCTGACAAAGAGGGAGCGGAGGTTGCTTTACAACCTGAATGTTCGTATGGCCCGTCTAGAACGTGACCATGATGAATTCAAGGGACACCTAATGGACATTAAGGGTGCCCTGGGGCTTCCCTATTAATGCCTGAATTATGTTTGTTGTCCCCCCTTTACAGTCACCCAATTCCCTTCACCCAGTTTCCATTCTTTTTTGGACAATCTTTTGTTATTTAGTGATAAGTGTAGTTTTAGTTTAGGGGTTGTATAGTGTTAGGCATAGGTGGTTTTTCATTTTTTCAGATTTTTTATTTAGGCCCTGATGTTAGACGGATCAGAATCAGTCTGACTTTGGTTTGGAACTGGAACCGAACTACCTCCTGTTATCGGTTCCAGCCCAGGAAGTAGGATGCGACCGAGCCCTGTTCGGTCGCAATTCTATTCTTTACCATGGGAGCATGCATTCCGTTCCAAATGGAATGCAAGATCTCATTGCAAAGAGGAGAGGTGCAGTTCACATCAACAGGGGGGCACTTTAGGCCACCATTTGGTGGACTTGCACCCATGTGGGGCCCTGCTGGGGGCCCCCAAACACATATTCCCAATGCCTTTCTGTGTCAGAAAGGCCAGCACAGCAAGGCAGTTGGAAGCTACTATTGTAATCCCTCAGACAGAAAGAGGGATTACTACAGGCTTTCCGAATGGCAGACGGATCTCAAGGGATGTTATGATGTGCGTTTCAGCACAACAGCGCTAGGATTTGATCCAGAAACACACTTTAACATATTCTATCCTACACCATTACTCTTCTTACAGGTAGATTGCTTTGTCATCATATGTAACACGTTGAGGGAACTGTCCTTACATGTGTCATTCATGGCACTCATCTATTCAAACACTGTCCTCCTCCTCATTGACAAGGAGCACATGTTCTAAGTATTACTTGTTTGCACTTCATGTGGCTTGACACTGACTTGAGTAGTGTTCCAAGTCACGATCAACATCCTGAGCATAGAGTATTTTTAAGTTGCTGAAACAGTGTTGTCTTTGAGATCTGAGCATTGATAGAGTCACACCTGTCCGGGCTTCACAATGCCTGTCAGGGATTGCCTTTTCCAAATGTCCCTTGATTTGTAGTGGTGGCTAAACTGACCATGCATTGCGGTCACGTTTAAACATAAATCTTCACAGGCAACACACATCTTAGTGACATAAGTGCTCTTATTTACATGTGAATTCACTGAGGCAGCAGCCTGGCCCAGTTCTTTGTACAACAACCCCCACATTGTGTACATGCCCAGTGGGGGGGGCAGACAGAGTCCTGGGAAGAACATGCCCAGAGGCATGTTGAGGAAGAGGCAGAGTTCAGTCAGCAGCTTTATTGCAGTGTTATTGGGAACAATGGCAAATTGGCAGCCCATATTAAAGTCCAAGGTGAGTGTAGCAGAGTCATTCAGAGTAAAGTGGAAGCAGTTGTTCCGAGGCATGATGATAAGCACAAGACCAGGCAACAACTGGACATTTGACACAGATGAATGCTACTACTGACTTTTTCGTCTGAATATTGATTCATCCACATCTTCTTCCTTTGATGTGTTATAGCCTCCCGTGAGCCTGAATGTTGATTGGCAGTAACATATCAGGGGGGAGAGGTGGATGTTTAAGGTGCAGCAGCATCCATCTCTGCCAAATGATGAGGCATCACTGCCGTGATGATAAGCTGCAGGGCTTGCAAAACTCCAGCAACATCTCTATGGTAGGCAGCCATGGCAGCCAAGTGTGAAGTCGGCATCCGCTCCATGCTCTCCATGATCTTTTGAATTTCAGGTAACTCCTTGGTGACATCGCTGGAGTCACTTTGACTGGACAGTTGTTCTAGTCTCTGAGTAAGGACTCCAGCAATGTCTGCCATGGAATTCTGGAGAGCATGGAGCGTACTGTTGGTGCCTCGCATGGACTTTAGGTGGTCCCTAATGGGACTGAGACACCCACATATCCAATTCAGTTTGGCCACCAGGCTATCCAACCCCACCGCACCTGACCAGCCATCCCATGCAGGACTTCTACCGCACTACGTTGAAATGTTAACAGTGGGTCCTCAAAGCTCTGGGAAATAGCTGTGGAGGTAGGTGCTGGCTACTTGGTGTTTTGTGCTGCTGGTAGAGCAACCACAACGCTGTTGGATGTCCCGGCTTTCGGAGATGGGCTGCCAATGGAGTTGAGCAGCTCTTGGAGGGTGTCCTGGTCGATGGTTGAGATGTCTTCTTCCTCTTTATCATTGAAGAGTGGGACAGGCTGCTTAACAGGAGGTGGTGTATCTCCCTCTGCAATATAAATGGGAGATGCTGTTGTATGTGGTTGTCCACTTTGGTCAGGCATTAAAGCTGTTGACAGGCAGAGTGCATGACAATGCCCATTCTCTATTTCAATAAGCTACACCAATTGCATGCAGGTTTGTAAATCAACATACATCTCTGATGTGACATTTGGGTTGAATATGGTTTTTGACAGTTTCCCTGTATGCCAACTGTGAGGGGTCTGTTTCTACACACATGCTGCACCTGTTATAACCTCTGTTCAGTAGTGACAGTGATGCAGGTTGTTTCACATTATTGACAAAGCAGATTTGATCAGTTTCATGAGTCTTTACACTGCATTGTGGTTGAGTCACCCCTACTCAGTCAAGTTAACATGTTGTTTTTATTAGTTAGGTATAAATTAGGCTGCACCCCACCTTGATGTTGGCAATGCCACATATTTCTTAGTGTGGCATGAGGAGGGAAATCATGCGCTTGAGATCAGGGATGTAGTGATGTACATCATGATATGACAAGTAGATGTGCTTAATTTACCATACTCTGACAAGTGTCTATGTATTTGACAGTGGCCAAATCACATTGACACATGAACTTCACATTGATGTGTGTTGGTATGCATGGAGGGGCACCTTGTTAATGCCCGTCATTCACTCCACCCAGTCACCCTTGCACATTGGTGCATTGTCAATGGTGATATGTTGCAAGCCGGAGGACATATGACTCTGAGTCAGGCTTAGATAAATTGTGCATTGTTGCACTGCAGACGTTTTTCTTGCCTCACCGGGGGCATAGTTACAATGAAGTGACCTAGTGAGGCGTTCTCCTCACTGGATTAACGCCGCACTACTCCACTTCAGTAACACCAGCCTGCACCATAGTTACAAGATTACGGTGCAGCCCTGTGTTTCCACCTGTGCTGGTGCTTAACTTATCAGCCTAGCGCCAACACAAGCACCTTTGCAACATAGTGCAAGGGTGTCTGGGTTCAGGGGAAGATTGTTTATGTGCAGAGAGGGACACCTTCCTGCACATTAACTATGAATGTCAATTTGCTATTTCTATGTGTGCTGCACAACAAAGCACACATGGAAACAGCAAAAACGATGAGAAATGAAGCATTTAAGATCAGGTTTTCGCTTGGCTTAAATTTTAAACAGCGTCCTATTTAAACCACCCTTGTGAATAGTGGGCAGTGTGTTTTTCAAAGGGTGTTGCGGGGTGACACTCAACACAACACCAATTACCCTTCCCCATTCACGCTAAGTGAAGTGTGTTATGGGCCCTTGATTTCAAGGTAGCGCTTTACGCTGCCTTGTGAGTGGGCAAAGCCACTAGAGCCATCCCAATATCACTGAAAAGGACATTGGCGTGGCAATGAGGGCTTATAAATATGCCCCTCATATGAACACATGGATGATACATGCTGTTCTGTTCAGGGTAAATGGATGCATTTGTTTGTGTAAGGACGTTTCCAGACATCCCTGACTATACATTTGTTCACTGCCGGGGAACAGCCACTACAACGCGGTTTTTACCACGCAGTGCAGTTACATCGCATGCGTTACAACGCATGCAATGTTACAATGCTATGCCATTACAACACAAGTCTGTACATCGACTTGCGCTAGATGGCGTGCTAACATTACAAATAGTGTAGTTTACTATCCCAACACCTTCCCTACTGTTAAGTGGACTGGAGTTGGAATAGTAAATTACACTTTTTTAACGTTAGCACGCCATCTAGCGCATGTCGATGTAAAGACTTGCGTTGGAATGGCATAGCGTTGTAACATCTCATGCGTTGTAACGCATGCGATGTAACTGTGATAGAGATCAGGGTGTGTATAATATTCCCACTACCACAGATAGAGTAATCTCACAGTTACACGCACATACATTCATCATACGCTAGGGCCCATTTCACTAACATACGCTCAAATACTCTACCAGCAATAAACCTGTGGAAAGAAAACTCCTAGTCACCCTGCATCTATATCGAGGTCGATAAGACCTGGTTATTATGACTGTCTATAAACATAATCTATACAACCTATACGACAATAATCAAAATATAATACTCAATAATTGACAAGAAATAATATCCAACACCATGTTCAAATTATATTGCTTTATCTAAAATTAGTCAAAATGGAAATCAATCAGAGTAAATCATCTTTCTCATAGTTACCTATTCTAGCTAAATGTCAGAACGGGTCAGGACAAGTCTCTCAGTAAAGTCTCTCAAGACGAAGTCCTTTCAGCATCGATCCTCAGCAACGCAGATTCGGTACGTGGCAAAGGCAAATGGCAAGTGGCAAAAAAACCCTCTCTAGGCTAACAATTCTTATACTAATTTAAACAAAAGAAAGATACAAAGAAAAGTTGTAATGTCCGCTGGACCGCTGAGCAGCGCGAGAAGGAAAGGATGTAACATCGCTACATTTGAAAATCTCCGCTCAGGAAAAATCACAAAATAAAGACTACGGAACAGGAACCAAGAAACATAAATGTATCTTGTTAGTTCTACTTTTCCTCGGCAATGAGACCACAGTTTAGAGTCTTCCTCTAAGGCTCCTTTGTTTCCCAAGGCTGCCAAGGAGGTTCCATTTCACTTGGAGATTACCCAGGCTGCTGCTGTCCTCACGGAAATTTTACAAGGCAAGCAAGGACTGTGGTCAGCTGACTTCAGGACCATATTCAGCAGGGCTCTCTCCCATCACGGTTTTCTACTTTCAAATCGAGGCCAGGCTTACAAATCGGCCATCTTTATCTAGGCCACCATAGGCCACAATAGACCATCTTAATTAAAAGAAACAAAAACAACGTTACCACAGCATAGTGATTAAACAGTGTTAACCCCACTAATACCCTTATGTGTATGTATTTATCTAGCTCTTGCAACATAGAAAAGCATTAATTCGAAAAGCGTTTTGTGCTCAAAAATAAAACAGCACATAGCAACGTTTAAACATGAAAACACGCACGTTATTATTAGACAGCACATTTATGCGTACCCACGTGTAACTCTCTCTTATTAGGACAAACGGATTGATTAGTATAAACACACTTGCACAAGACAAATAATTAATAATTAGTAATTAATAAATTAATATGACAAATAGACATGCCAGAGCTTCAAAAACCAACGAATTTTCAAACAGAAAACTCTGCTCCAGCAATCCCCCCTTTGGTGATTTTATCACCAAATAAACCCCCCAAAAAAAAATATTAGTGAAAATTTAGTCCCATTTTAGGAGAAATCGGAAATGTCTTTTTCTCCTTACACAACATTACACACCAGTCACTCTTTCATCATCCTTCTTTGTCTCTAAGTAAACACTCTCCCTCAATTCTTCCAATTCAATTTCTTGCGGTTCTCTTTTCAACCTCTTGTTTTTCTTTTCTTTATTCAATTTCTTTTTCCCTCTCCTGTTTTTACAACACACACACACTAATCTCAGTATCAATAAAGCAACAATTATACAAGTTAAAGGAAACAATATTCTACCTATAATAGTACTACCTATTTTTGTAATAAAATCCTTAACAGCTATCATCTTATTAGCTATTTTAGTCCATAAATTCTCAGCTTCAAGTGGTACTAATTCTTCATGCAAATCAGTAATATTTTTGATATAGACCTTCAGGTCTTTGCTTTCGTCTGGAATGTAAGTACAACAATGTTGAACTTTCAGCATTCCACAGACTCCACCTTCCTTGGCCAATAGAATATCAAGGGCAAGTCGATTTTGCATAGACATGGCACGTACGGCACTTAATTCCGTATTCACCAAAAGAAACCCTCCAGCGGTATTTGTCGATAAGCGATCAACCACTGTGGACAGTTTCCGAATTCCATAAGCATTCAAAGAAATTCCCACTGCTGGAATCAAAACTCCAAAAATGTCACCCACTATTTCAGACCAAGTTTCTCTCTTAAAACGCATTAGTAAATTAATATGTTCTACATCTCTTATCTTATCTATATGAAAAATCTTTGGAAAAACCAGGCCCACATAACACGTGCCATACCAATGGTCAGGCAACTTGTAATAAGCCTTGTTCCCACAAACATAGTACACTCCTGGAAAAATTGTATCTTCTCCACCTCTGAAACCCCAACCTGTTGCAATGAAGTATGTATCATGGCACTCACTAGTCCCAACAAAATATGTATCATATTGGGATTTCCTTCTTGTAATACAAAGTTTACCCTTCTGTTGTGCATCTAGAGCTAAAGTTGGACTAGCCCCATTTTTTAACTCTTTTCCCATCTCAATGTCCCAAATTGTCTCACTCACTTTATATTTTCCTGCTTTCTCCTGCATGTTCAATCTCCTTTCCTCTACCATATCCAGGAAAGCTTTCTCCTCTCCTTTCAGACTGCAAGTTAAATTATTCTTAAAAATGTAATCTAATGTTAATCCTTTTTCTTCAATAAAAATCTCACCAAAAGTGTTAGCTTCTTTAGCTGGATTCAGCTCCTCGTTCATTGGCAAGCGCCCAAAAATACTATCTCTGTTAGACATCTTATAATCTACTTTCCCTAACAAATAAAAAACACTACTTAAAATGCTACAAGAAATACCATATGTAGCTGGTAAATGATGATAAGTAACACCCTCTGAAACGGATGCAGGTAATTGCATACAAACGTAGCAATCCCTCACTTCCATTGTTTTCACATATTCATATAACAATTTCGAAAAAACATTACTAGAAAAATTATTAATTGACCTATCTTTGTGTATGTAAGTATTACTAATTCTAATTGGAACTACTTTTTGAAAATTCTTCTCTACATCTGTCACATTCTCTGTATGCATCTCAAACTCAACTTTAAAAGTAACTAATAAAACTAAAACACCCCATAGAAGCATTAATAATCCAGTACAGCAGCAGCACATTCTACACCACCTTTTAAAGAAGGCACATCTATCTCGATTATCCTCTATGCTAGCCATTATACTACTTTGATTTAGCCTCTACTACTCCACTACTGAAATTGGAACTCTTAAATTCTTCAACAATTCTTTTCAAATTCTTTTTCTCTCCAGTTTTTCCAAATGATCCTTTCGTTCACTTAATCCAAGTGAATTCTTCTTTATTCAGTTTGGATACTTGTCATTCTTCACTTCAATTTCTTCAACATCAAATTGTATTAGATCTCCAACATCAAAATCCTCAATATTTGACTCTTCTCCAATGTCAGTCAAGAGTACTTTCAGGATTTCACCAGTATCTTCCTCAACCACTTCTCTCAAGACCACTTCCGGATTATCTCGAGTCACTGTTTCTTCTTCTCCTTCTTCAGACAGTGCCACATAAGACCATTCCGGTGATCTGTACTTTTGGTTGGGTCTTCTTACTCTTTTTATTTCTACTGGTTCTTTTGATTCCTTTGATTCTTCTCCTTCAGCTTTTGAACTCTGACTCAATACTTCATTCACTTGTTCAGCTTTTGATGTATTTGCTCTTATTATTCTGTATCTCAGCCTCTTAACTCTGTTGTTAGGCCAACGATCTCCTTTTATCACCTTTTTCGACTTTATTTCTTTATTACTTCTTTCTCCAATCCAAGTTCTCTTTCTCAGAACTCGACCCTCTGTTTGTTCATTCTCATCATCCAATTCTGCTTCAAGTGCCTTCTGTTTTCGTTTCCTAGCAGTTTTCTTCTTTTCCACAGATTCTTTCACCACTGTTTGAGATTTCCCTACTTCTGTCCCTCCTCGAGTCTCCGACACGCAATCTTCTTGCTGTCTACTTGTCCCTTCACCTAGCTCATCAAGAATGTTCCCTACACCTGTTGTAAATTGAAACGACGATGTGATTAAGCATTTACTAAAGACATTAATTCCCCTTTTATAGATCATGTTTTCTCCGTTATGTTGACCAAAGTTCGGACTCCATTTTGTACTGTCATGCTTCCACGTGTTCCCCACGAGAAGAGTCCAACCTCTGTGTTAGTTGTTCTTGTAATCTGCCTAGTAACAGTCTATAAATAGCTCCTTTGTCCATCTGGCACATGCCCAGACTTGACCACATCTGTTATCAGTTAGCCTTGCTTGACCATGTTTTCGCGGGCTCAAGGAGTGTGTCAGCTCCGCCCACATATTGATTCAGTATCGAAAATGACCATAAATGGTAATGTTCTTCGTCTTCATGTTGTATCCACCCACTTATGAGCCCCTCTACTGTGTATAAAAGGGGACCATGTACGAAGGTTCTTTGTGCTACTCTATGCAATACTGAAGAGTGTTGTGTGGATTGTAGGACCACCCTTAAGGGTTAATAAATGCTGTCTTTGTACTTTGCAGTTTCCGTGCCAACTTCCTTGTAGATTCCATTACAGGAGAGCGAACCCTTGTGTCCTGCGGGCCTAGCTGGGGCCTGTATTTATCAATTGGCGCCCGTCACGTGGGGCTCATCGGCGACTCGGATGCTCGAAGGACTGGTCGCGACGAAGGTGAGGAATTTGGCCGGGGATGTGATCACTGCCAGCGGCGTCTTAGCCCTGGCATCCCGAGGTTTTTCTTCCTTCCCTTCTGAGCTGACCGTCTGGGTGGCGCCGGTCCTCGACTGAGACCTCTTCTGTCGGTCTTGCCGTGAAAGCCGTTTGGGCGATTGTGGAGCTTGGCAGTTGGAATCTGGACTCTTGATTGGTAAGAACCGGTGTACGGTACTTGCTCCGAGTTTTTGAAGCCTGATCTGGCTATTTGAGTTTGATTTGTGATGACTAGTCATATTTTGTATTTGTCTTTGTGAATATACATGCGTTGCAACACATATAGGCAGGTAATGTGGAGAGATTTCTCCGGAGCTGTGTAACTTTGAACGGCGCAACGATTAAGTGCCATTTTTTCTATAATATTGCATATTTTGCATTATTTCTGAGCATGCCTGCTTTCAGCGCACTCCGTAAGTGGTGTTGCTGTTTCGGAAACCGGTTGAACCTCGAGGAATCTGCTCCAGCTCCCCCAGAGGGGACTCCTAATAGGGATATGTATGTGAAGCATGGTCTTTCTTCCATAATGTACAGCACAGTATGGAGGAAATATACAAAAAAAGATCCTGAGTTGCGATGGCCTTTGTATGGATCGTTTGATATACGTAAGATTGAGTATGTGGAACAGTGTATGTGTAAGCGACGTGCTCGTCAGGATATGTTTGAGTGTGTGCGGTTGTGGGTGAAGGAGGTGCGTGAGCGAGAGAAGCGTGAGAAAGCGCTGTTTGATAAAGAACAACGGAAGAATGATCATGTGCGAGCCCAGGAAGCGAAGCGTCGGGAAGACAGAGAACAGACAGAGAGACAAGAGAAAGAGCGTAGGCTGCAAGTTTCGGGTCAATATGCTGTTCGGCAGCCACTTTATCCTGTCCTTAATAATCTTGATGATGATTTTTATTTACTAGATCGCTCTCCGCCCCCTTATGTCGGCGCATCTGCTCCGAGGCCGCAAGATTCTGTCCCGGGTCCGGGTAAGGTAGATACGCGGTCCATGTTATCGGCTGAGCATATGGCTGAGCTTCGGCAAATTTCCTTCCGTGCACTTAAGGGTAAGGTGTCCGTGGACGAATTGTTCCATACTTGGGGGTCGTGGCAGGATAGAGAGAGATTGTATTTTTTGAATCATTTCGCTGAGGAAGTGATTGCTGCTTTTCGGAAATATTCTAGTGTCTTTGAGCCTGAAGAAGTGACGTCGGATGCTAAAGCATTGCATGATGGTGTTTTTTCTCCCTCTAAGGCTCCTGATACGGCTCGGCGGCTATTCGCCTTGCGGGACGCGGTGCTGGCCCATAAAGGAAAAGCGCGCCAACGAGCAGGGGAGGAGACGCAGTCGGATTCGTGTACCGCCGAAGGCCACTCATCCACCTCTCAATCAGATAAGAGCGATCTAGTGCATGCTAAGCCAATGCGCGAGGCGGCGCCTTTGTATGTTCCTCCTAAAGGAGCGGGGACTAGCTCGGACATTACCTCCGCCAATGCTAAGGGATATTTTGTGTATAATTGGGTTTACACTCCGTGGCATAGGGCTGATGTTATGGCGTTGAAGAATGCGCTGCCCGACCCCCGCAAGAATCCAGCGGCCTTCTATGAAGAGGTTGAGGGGGCCTTGAATTCTTGCGTTATGACTTTAGCAGATATAGATTTGTTCTTTGGGCTTATTCTACCACCAGATATGTGGCGATCTGTGCGAAAGGTAGATGATGTTGCCACTTTTAAGGCTCGATGGTCTGAACTGGAGGATGAGGATAGGGAGAGGAAGCCTGCGCAGAAACCGCCCCAGAATATTTTAGATCTCCCTGCTGCTATTGTGGCTAAGCTAAAGACAATTATCCCCCCTAAAAAGATTGACTGGAATATGTTAGCTGCATGTAAACAGAAAGTTGACGAGTCAGTTGCGGACTTCTTTACGCGCTTTGAGGAGACGTTTCATGATTTTAGTGGACAGTCGCTTACCGACGATACGGGACGCCACCTTTTTGCGGATAAATATGTGGCTAATCTGCTGCCGGCAGTTGCGGCCCGTCTAAAAGCGAATGAAAGTTCTTGGTCCTCCGCTACACCGACGGCCCTCCTGACTATCGCCCAGTATTATGAGCGTCAGGAGCAAGAAGCAAAGGGCCAGGAGGAAAAGAAATCGAAAGATTTGAAAACAAAGGTGATGTTGGCACAAGTCTATGGCCCGCCTCGACAGGGTAGTAATAGAGGTAGGGGAGGATCTTATGGTCCTCCCTCGGGCCGATCTGATTTGAATAGGAACCAATGTGCGTATTGTAAGCAATCGGGTCATTGGGCTAGGGACTGCCCGGTGTTGCATGCATCGCGTCAGGAGCATACCCACGGTGGCCCGCGAGGTAGAGGGGGTTTCTCGAACTTTCGAGGGAATTCTAACGAACAGGCTCGTTTTGACTCTGCTGGGCAGCACCGAGATAGGTCAAATGTTTTTGATCGCCAGCATCAGTATCAAGCGTCAGGGATTGACCGGTCGGGGTACCATGACTCTCAGCATGCATAGGAATGCGTTGGATGGGGGTTAGAATCAGTTGAGGTGCCGGTCGATCAGAAGGGCCCTTATGTATCGGCTGAGGTTTTGGGCTCTACTGATCAGTTCCTAGTGGATACAGGAGCGACACGTAGTGCGCTATCTAAGCAATTGGTTCCGGGGGCTCCCCCATTCGGCTTAATGGTCACATCGGTAGGGTTTGACGGTACACTCTCCCGAAGCCCTCTTTCACAGCCCCTCATGTTTAAGGTTGATTCTTTTTCTGCACCCTGTCCGTTTCTGCTTGCCCCGTACACACCGGACAACATTATGGGTCTTGATATGTTAAAACATTTTAGGGCTACGATCCGCTGCTCCCCTGCTGGTGTACGGGTAATATTGAATGACAATTACCCCCGATCAGAACGGATGTGTACGATGTCAGAGGATGCGCTGTTAGCTACCCTCCCTCGTGCTTTGTGGGAAACTTCGGATACTGATGTGGGACAAATGGTGATTCCACCGGTCCATATTAGCGTCCAGGAGGGGGCGGTGTTACCACGCCTCCCACAGTATCGTATTTCCCAGGAGGGGGAGGAGGCTCTTATACAGATAGTGCAGGATTTGATAGCGGTAGGGGTAGTGGAGGAAGTCCCCTATAACATTTGTAACAGTCCGATTCTTCCCATACTGAAAAAGGATACGGATGCCAGAGTTTATCGGTTTATAATTGATTTGAGAGAAGTGAACAAGATCGTGATACCTCAATACCCAGTGGTTTCCGATATCACAACGTTGCTTACCTTGGTCCCGCCTACGGCGACCATGTTCTCAGTGATTGATTTGAAGAATGCCTTCTTTTCCATTCCCATTCACCCTGATAGCCGATATCTTTTTGGGTTTACATTAAATAATAGATCTTATCGTTTCTGTAGGATTCCCCAGGGCTATACAGAAAGCCCTAGCATTTACAGTCAGGCTTTGAAACGACAATTGGATTCCTTTGTTCTGCTCGAGGGGGTCGCCCTCATTCAATATGTTGATGACATCTTGCTGGCGGCTGACACCCAAGAGTTGTGTGAAAAAAGTACGTTATCCTTACTTTCTTTTTTAGCGTCCCACAATCATAAGGTATCTAGGAAGAAATTGCAATTCTGTAGACCAAAGGTGACTTATTTGGGTCACCTTTGGTCTAAGGAGGGACGTGCACTCACACCGGATCGTATCCAAGTAATTTTGGACACACCGAGACCGTCCACACAGAAGGATGTGCGTGCATTTTTGGGCCTTGTTTCTTTTTGTAGACAGTGGATATTGGGGTTTTCGCACATAGCTAAGCCATTGTTAGCCCTCTTGACAAAGGACACGCCTATCCCAATCCCTTGGTCAGATGAGTGTGATACTGCCTTTCAGCAACTCCGACAGGCCCTTTGTTCAGCACCAGTGTTAGGGACCCCTGATTATGCAAAACCCTTTTTGTTGTATGTGCATGAGAAAGATGGATGTGCATTGTCAGTTTTAGTGCAGATGCACGGCGATAAGCAGCGCCCTTGTGCATATTTTTCGGCTGTACTTGATCCTGTCGCCCGAGCATTACCAGGGTGTTTTCGCTCGGTTGCGGCGACAGCTGTGTCAATACGCCAAAGCGAGGGAATTGTGTTATCTCATAAGCTGTTGGTATTAGTCCCCCATGCTGTCGATGCCCTGCTCAATCAAACGAAGACGCAGCATTTGACCAGCGCCCGTTTAACGGGATATGAGTTGACGCTTTTGGCTCCTCATATTACGTTGAAAAGGTGCGTAACGTTAAACCCGGCAACATTGTTGCCATACCCCGAAACCCAGCCTGAGGCGCGGAAAGCGCATGATTGTATTCTCGTGACTGAGGAACAAACAAAGGGTCGTATTGATCTCCAGGATACGCCCTTTCCAGATGTAGATGGAGAACTGTGGGTGGATGGATCATGTCTGAAGCTACCAGATGGTACGACTTCAGCAGCATATGCAATTACCACATTACAAACGATAGTGGAGACAGCACGCATACCACAGAAATCAGCTCAAGCAGCGGAACTGATAGCATTAACACGAGCATGTGAGCTCAGTACAGGACTATGTGTGAATGTTTATACAGATAGCCGCTATGCCTTCGGAGTAGCGCATGACTTCGGCCTACTCTGGAAGGAGAGAGGGTTTTTAACGTCACATGGAGTACAGATAATGCATGGAGAGTTAGTTCATAATCTTTTAACTGCACTGACATACCCAAAGAAAATTGCCATCGTTAAGTGTAGAGCCCATAGGAAAGTAGTTGATAAAGTTGGAGAAGGGAATGCGTTAGCAGACCGGGTAGCACGGGAGACTGCGATGCAGCCCGGTACTACTGCCATGTATGTAGTAAAGTCACAGGTGGAAAGATGGCATGATGCGAAGGAGGAAGTGCGAGAAATGCAAAGGATCGCTTCTGACAAAGAGCGGGAACAATGGGCTAGTGAGGGAGAATTGGATGATGAGGGTTGCTGGAGAAATAAGCAGATGGATAGATGGAAATTACCCACGGCTTTTGTACAACCTATGGTTCAGATGGCACATGGGCTAGCACATGTTGGAGCTTCCGCAATTGTGAAATTGCTTACCCAAGTCTGGGAGCATCCAGAGATTGCTAGCACAGCGAAGAGGGTGGTGCAGACTTGTATGATCTGCCTGAGGTATAACCCAGGAAAGGGTACTCGAACTCCAGCAGGAGGGTTTGTGACACCCACTGCACCCTTTGAGGTTCTGCAGATGGATTACATCCAGCTGGAGCGCTGTAATAATCTGAAGTATGTTCTAGTAGTGGTCTGCGCTTTCAGCAAATGGGTTGAAGCGTACCCTACGAAAGACAATACTGCAATGACTACTGCGAAGCTGCTGCTGAAGGAGTTTTTCCCCCGATATGGCGTTTGTAGACTTCTGTGGAGTGATAACGGCCCTCACTTTGTAGCGGATGTTATAAAGTATGTCTTGAAGGGCCTAGGCATCACTCAGAAGTTCCACGCCGTGTTTCACCCTCAGTCTGCAGGCCTAGTTGAGAAGTATAATGGTACACTGAAGCTTAAGATCGCCAAAATTCAAGCTTCGACGTCTTTGACTTGGCCAGACGCTCTGCCACTGGCGTTATTGTCAATTAGATCGGTACCGCACTCTCGAACTGGCCTTACGCCATATGAGATTGTTTTCGGACGCCCAATGAATATTTGGGGTCCACCAAGACCTAAGGCTGTGTATGATGTACCTTGTGTAATGATGAGCGATTATCTGGCACAGTTAACGGATAACTTGGTTTCTATCCATCAACAGGTCCGAGAGGCGCTCCCTGATCGGTCTACCGGCGAAGGACATGGTCTCCGGCCCGGTGACCATGTCATGGTGAAAGTCTTTGACAGAACGAACAGTTTGGAGCCGAGATGGGTGGGCCCTGAGCAGGTCCTCCTTGCAACGAGGACGGCTGTGCGAGTCTCCAACAGAAAGAATTGGATCCACTCCCTGCACTGTAGGAAGGTGCCGCCCGGATTGGTGGAACCTGCCGTGCTGACCGATCAACGAGAAATCTTGGCTGCAGAGACAGGCCGTGCTGCGGAGCCAAATGCCACTGAGGAGCTCTTTCCGGACCACGCGACTCCTGGAGGAAGGCGATATCATCTTCGACCAAGGAAGTGAGTTTTCCAGTACCGGGACATACTGTCAGAACAGCCCTTGGGTTAGTGAAACGGAGAGCCGATGAGGCAAGGGGGGGGGATCAGCCCTGCATTAGTGTAGCGACACCCGTCTTGGCCCGCTGGTGAAGAAATCAACCGCTGCCCAAGGGGAAGAGTTCTGACAGACTTTTAGTTTCAGGAAGATATTGGGTTTTATTTTTACTTTGATATGGAGAAAAAGAAAATCCTTTGTGCATTAGGGTTCATGTTGACAGTAGCCATTGTTGGGATAACCACATGGTTCGTGGAGGATGTAACTCCCGCTCGGAAGATTCTTGTGTTGACAACTCCGGTGCCTGAGGAGCACTACTTTTATACATTACCGTATCAAGAGTTGAAGCATCGACAGTCTTACTTGAATAACACTTTCATCCAGATGCTGCATCATACCCACGTTGCTACGAATGCTACGAACTGTTGGATATGTGGGATGATGCCAGCTCATCAGAAGAAAGGAGGAACGCCATTTATACCACTTCCTTTCTCTCATAATGGCTCTTGTAGAGCATGGTATACTTTGCTTTTTGCCACTCGGAAACCGACAGTGGGACGATTGCTTTTTAGACTTAATAAAGAATGCCATCAGGACAAAAATGGGTATCCACAAGCGAATGGGACAATTTGGGAGTGGGAAGAGTACCGACCGGACAATGAATCCATTCCTTACATCTTCACGAACACAAGAGACACTGTGGGAAAGGACAAATTTGTGATTCAAGTAGCACAAGCTCAAGCGGACCTGTGTGTCCAGAGTGTGGGGTTTATCCCTGTTGGTGTTAGTGATTGCATTACTGTTCTGAATATTGATGGGTTGAACAATAGTACTTTCTTAGCCTCCCATAATACGTACTTTGTGTGTGGAAATAAAGGTTATTACCGTCTGCCGGCTGGGTGGTCTGGGGTATGCTATGTATCATTTCTATTACCTCCTGTATTCCTAGCACCCGCATCTTATCATAAGGATCTGAAATTATTGAATAATGTGACTGTAAATAGGTATAAACGTACCTTATCAATTGATGATGTAGAGCAGACTGATACCAGTCTGCAACAGTATATTGATTTTAACTTAGGACTGTTTTTCTTTGTTGGAGCTGCCCTGAACAGTAGGAAGATCCGAAGATTAACAAGAGTGGTAGAAGCTGTGACAAATCAGACTGCTGCTGCTCTTGGGAATCTTACGGAGGAATTGCAAATTACTAGAATTGTTGCATTGCAGAATCGTATGGTATTAGACGTTATGCTAGCTGACAGAGGAGGAGCATGTAAAATTATTGGAAGTAGCTGTTGTGTGTTTATTCCTGATCATACGCCATCAGTTTATAATGCCATCAATAAACTGCATAAAATTGCAGCTGAGATCCATACAGAAAACGGCACTTGGTCCTTTTCTGGATGGTTTTGGGCGTTAATTACTGCCTGGGGATGGAAGGTTCTAACTGGTCTCTGCATTATTGTAGCGGTTCTGTTTTCGTGCTGTATCTGTATTCAATGTGGTCCCTTGCTCTGCTCATTATGTGTATCATTCTGTATCCCTGATAAGAAAGCTATTGCTGATGTTGCTCACCAAAAACGTTTAGCTAAGGAAGTTGAAGAAATGATGACAATTGACATACATGATGATTATCCTAACAAACCGGATGTCTTCAGTAAATGCTGAAAGGGTCGTCTGTTGTAAATTGAAACGACGATGTGATTAAGCATTTACTAAAGACATTAATTCCCCTTTTATAGATCATGTTTTCTCCGTTATGTTGACCAAAGTTCGGACTCCATTTTGTACTGTCATGCTTCCACGTGTTCCCCACGAGAAGAGTCCAACCTCTGTGTTAGTTGTTCTTGTAATCTGCCTAGTAACAGTCTATAAATAGCTCCTTTGTCCATCTGGCACATGCCCAGACTTGACCACATCTGTTATCAGTTAGCCTTGCTTGACCATGTTTTCGCGGGCTCAAGGAGTGTGTCAGCTCCGCCCACATATTGATTCAGTATCGAAAATGACCATAAATGGTAATGTTCTTCGTCTTCATGTTGTATCCACCCACTTATGAGCCTCTCTACTGTGTATAAAAGGGGACCATGTACGAAGGTTCTTTGTGCTACTCTATGCAATACTGAAGAGTGTTGTGTGGATTGTAGGACCACCCTTAAGGGTTAATAAATGCTGTCTTTGTACTTTGCAGTTTCCGTGCCAACTTCCTTGTAGATTCCATTACAGGAGAGCGAACCCTTGTGTCCTGCGGGCCTAGCTGGGGCCTGTATTCATCACACCTCCTCGGGGGTCTTCCGCAATCTGTCCCTCTCTATCTTCTTCTGACCCTACTTCTTCAAGTATAATCTCAAGTGGTTCCTCAATCTCCTCCTCTTCTGATTCAGGAGTAGTCTCTGTGAAATTTCTCTTTTCTTTTCTTTTTCCTTCACTGCTTTTTGAAACTTCAGGCTCTCTTACAGAATCTGATCTTTTCTCTGATACTCGCAGTGGTTCATTTGAAGCTTTTCCTGCTTCTTTCCTCACTGATTCTGTATCTTCATCATCACTGGAATCTGACTCTTCAAAATACTCTTTACCAGTCCCTTCTTTTGGGTTTGGAACTCTCAGAGTATGACTTGCATGTACCCAGTGTCTCACTCCAGCACACTTTACTGCAGTTGTCGTAGTTAGAATGACTTGTCTCGGCCTTCCCCACCTTGGAACCAAGCAATTTCTTCTTCTGTGTACCTTAATCCTCACCCAGTCACCTGGACTCAGATCATGGGCTTGCTTCTTCTCAAGTGTGGTAGCTTCTTCTCCAACCTGGTGAAACACAGAATGAACTGCGTCAGCCAGGCCTTTACAGTAATCCAAAATCATGTCATCAGTTATTGTCACCAACTTATTGACAGGCACGAATGCATGGCGCATTGCACGTCCCATGATTATTTCGTGCGGACTCAAACCAGTAGTTCTATCTGGAGTAGATCTAATAGTCATCAGAACTAGAGGTAAAACATCTGGCCATTTCATGCCAGTGGCTAAGCACATTTTCCCAATCCTATTCTTGATTGTGCCATTAATCTGTTCAACCACACCAGAAGCCTCTGGTCGGTATGCACAATGTAGCTTCTGCTGTATTTTTAATGCTTCACAAATCAAACCCATAAGTTCATTTTGAAAGTGTCCACCTCTATCAGACTCAACCGTTACTGGAAACCCGTACCTAGGAATTAACTCCCTTAACAGTAACTTTGCCACTGTTATTCCATCATTTCTTCTAGTCGGGTAAGCTTCCACCCACCTTGAAAACAAACAGACTACCACTAGAACATACCTCAGTCTGTTTACTTGAGGCATTTCAATGAAATCAATTTGCATTCTTGTAAAAGGACCTCCTTCTCTGCCTATTGTTCTCAGACTCACCACTGTCTTTTTCCCAGTGTTAAATTGCTGACAAACTAAACACCTTTGACAGATGCTTTCTGCAATTGTCCTGAACTTTGCATTGTACCAGGTTTGTTTGAATGACCTAACCATCGCATCCCTTCCCAAATGTCCATGGCCATGATACATCCTTGCCATTGACGACAAGATGGAGTTAGGCATTACTGGTCTGCCATCTCTGTAGACCCAAACATGGTCTGTTTCTCTTGGAGCACATCCTGCCTTAATCCAATCTTTTTTCTCTTCCTCTCCTGCCTCATCTTGCAACTGTTTCACTTCATCCCATGTCTCTAAGACATTAGTAAACATCACAGAGAGAAAAGACATTTCACCCTCTCGGTCCCGATTAATGGACTGATTTGTCTTAGCACAGTATTGTGCAACATCGTTTGCATAACGGTTTCCGACCGTTATAAAATCTTCTCCTTGTCCATGGGCAGCACATTTTACAACTGCTAACTCCTTAGGCAGCTGTATCGCCTCAAGCAATTTACCAATCATTTCAGCATTCTTTATCGGAGTTCCACCCGATGTCAAGAAACCTCTTTGTAGCCAAAACTGGCCAAAATAATGCACCACTCCAAATCCATACTGACTATCAGTCATCACAGTTGTCCTCAAATCTTTCCCAATTTCGCAAGCTTTTGTCAATGCTACCAATTCAGCAACTTGCGCAGATTTCACTCCTTTCAATGGTGATGCTTCCATGACCTCTGAAACTTTGCACACCGCATATGCTGCACATAGCACACCATCATCATTTCTCAGGCATGATCCATCCACAAACAACACATGATCACTCTCATGTAAGGGAAGATCCCTTATGTCTGGTCTCGGTTTTGTACAGTACTCAAGCACATCCAAGCAATCATGATCATCTTCCATCTTCACACCCACGTTTTCAATATCTGGCAAGAGTGTCGCTGGATTCACATTCACACATCTCTCAAGAGTCACATTTGATGCTCCCAGAATCACTTTTTCATATTTAGTCAACCGACTATGTGACATGTACTGAGTTCTGCTTCTTGTCAAGAGAATTGCCACATTGTGAGGTACGAATACCCTTACAGGATATCCCATTATGATTCCCTCACTTTGTTCCAGGCTTCTGCATGTAGCAGCCACAGATTTCAGACAACCTGGTAAACCCACAGCTACAGGGTCAAGTGTCGATGAGAAGTACGCAATAGGCCTTCTCAGTAATCCATGTTTCTGAATTAACACTGAAAGTGCACATCCATTTCTCTCACTGCAGTACAACTCAAACTCTTTCTCATAGTCAGGCATACCCAAAGCTGGAGCCTCACACATTTTACTTTTTAGCTCTTCAAATGCTGCCAATTGTTCTGCATCTAGATCCAATGGATCTGTCATCTCACTTTTTGTCAGTTTAATCAGTGGCTTTGCTATCAGCGAAAAATTAATTATCCACTGACGACAATAACCCACCATACCCAGGAACATTCTTACTTCTCTCTGGGTTTTTGGAGCTTTCATTTCTCTGATTATTCTGATCCTGTCATCAGTCACTTTCCTCAGACCTTTTTCAATATTGTGTCCAAGATAATGCACCTCTTTCTTGCAAAATTGCAATTTGGCTGGAGATACCTTTAACCCTCCATCTGCCAGATGATTCAGTAAAGCTATGGTATCTACTTCACAAGCTTCACGTGTCTTTGATGCCACAAGTAGGTCATCAATATACTGCACTAGCACTGAACTCTCGGGCATGATCAGACTCTCCAACGATTTCTTCAATAACTGATTGAATATCGAAGGACTCTCCGTATACCCCTGTGGGATACGACACCATGCTAAAATATGCTGGCCAAACCTAAATGCAAAAATCGGCTGGCTATCATGATGCAATGGAATTGAAAAAAACGCATGACACAAATCAATCACTGTATACCACTCAGCATCATGTGGAATTTGATACAGGATCACTGATGGATTTGGCACGATAGGACAACATGCCACCACAATTTGATTAACTTTTCTCAAATCCTGTACGATCCTAAATTTCCCATTAGGCTTTTTTAGTCCCATTATTGGTGAATTACACGGACTACTCAGTAGTTCTCTCAGGACTCCCTGCTGAATCATTTTCTCAATTATGGGAGTTATCCCTTCAATTATTTCTGGTGTCATTTTGTACTGAGGAATGTTAGGATATGTAATTCCCTCTTTTACGGCAATTTTCACTGGATCTACATTATTCATCAATCCCACATCCTCTCCAGTAAAATCCCAAACTGCCCTTTTCACTGTGTCTCTCAGCTCTCGAGGCAAATCCTCCGGATTAAACACTGCAAATGCACCAATTAACTCACTTTCTCTATTCTCTAGAGTCACTCGGTACAAAACATCCTCATCTGGTGTCTCAAAAGCTATTCCATCCGGTGTACAAAAAATTGTGCAGTTCATCTTGCACAACAAGTCCCTACCTAGCAGATTCACTGGACTCGTGTCACAGACGATAAATCTGTGCATATCTGAAAATTTCCCTATCTGTACTCTTACTGGTTCAGTAAGACGTGTTCTGATTTGTGTATTTGCTACACCAACTACTTGGATTGCTTCATCCGAGAGAGGAAGATTTCTAACATCTGTTGACCTGACAGTTGATCTTGTCGCACCTGTGTCTACCAAAAAAGTAACACTCTCCTCATTTATTTTCCCATCCACAAATGGTCCTGCCTGGTCTATTTCTAGAGTTGCACCAAGTATGCACTCTTCCTCCTCTCTTCGGCACCGTCAATAATCACCCTCGGACTCACTCCCTTCACTCTTTAACAAGTACTGTTGTACCTTGTTAGAACGTCTTGGTTTGTTTACCTGTTCATCATTGTAGAATCCTGAATCCTTATTATACTTTTGTAACCCTCTATTCTGCGGCAAGGGCGGTTTTGGCTCTTGACTCTGCTGTCTCACAACTTTCTGTTGTTGCTGCTGTTGATTATTTCCTTCGTTCTGCACCTGTTGATTTAAGGATTTATTCTCATTACTCGCTAATGGTGGATTAGGACATTCCGACCTCCAATGCCCCAATTGGCCACAGTTGTGACAAGGAAACTTTTTCTTTGCTTCCTCAAGACTTCCTTTCCCTTTCCCTGCATATCTAGGTCTATTCCCTGCATTATTTCCTGGATTATTCGCCTGTTCCACTAACTGTGCTTCCTGTCTTTCCGCAACTTTCACTTGTGCCCACATTGCTTTCTCTTTCAGCTTTCTTTGTTTCGCTTCAATTTCATCACTGAAGTATTTTGCATGTCTCAGAATCTCATCTACTTTCTTACTCTGCCAATCCACTGTATGCTCACGAATCCTCTCACCAATTTCAGGTCTAAGGCCATATACAAATCTGTATACAAAATGACTCAAATCTTTGTCACCCAGGTGTTCATCTCCACTGAATTGTTTAAATGCCAGTATCAGCCTCTCGTAAAAAGCATGAACTGATTCTTTAACTTCCTGTTGTGTTCGATCTATCTTTACCCAGTCTGTCTCTTTTGCAGGAACTTTACTCTTCAGGTATACCATCACCTGGTCTCATTACCTCTGGATCTGGTGCCCCTGTTCTTGGATCTCTTGGATATTCCTCAGTAGGCCAACTCACAACTATTTTACACTCAGTCCACAAGTCTGCTGGAACAATTATATCAAACAGACTATTCAGGTCAACCCACAGCACTTTTGACAATTTCACAAACCTATCTACCTGCCTATACCACTCGACGGGCTTTTCTCTCAATCGAGGGAAATCATTCGTAAATGATAAAATATCCTGTCTGGTCCATGGAACATGTACATATCCTCCTCCAGGTATTTCTCTCATAGGATAATTATCCACTGGTTTCTCTTTTTCTCTCACTGGAAATGCTGAATAAGTTGTTCTATCTTCAGCTTCCTCTCTTTTCTTATACCACCTATCCTTCCACTTTTCTACATCACCCCATCTTCGCAATAATGCTACCATTTCCTTAATCTGTCCTGTTCTACCAGTAGCATTCAAATTTTCAATATCCTTCTCCGTAAAATCCATCCTGTAGGTTTTTTGTAAAGCTTTCACTTTATCAATGTCAACTCCCTGCTCATTCGCTATTGCTCTTAGCCTGTCATGTGTATTTCTTGCTCTCCAGGTAATGTTCTTGCACATAAACATTAACTCACCATCATGATGACTCTTCAGAATTTCTGTTGGAACTGTTCCTGTAACAAGCTCTTCTAGTTCTACACGTAACCTAGCCACATCAATTACTTGTGAATCTTTATCCTTTTTCTGTAGAACTTTCATCCAATCATTCACATCTTCAACTGTTATTTCAGCAGTTTTTCTTACTGGAACCACTCTCTTTTGCGGTTCTAAAATTGGCATCCCTGAACAACTAGCTTTACTAGCATCCAGTATTTCACTACATATGTCATGTCTTGATTGTCTCAGGTCACTTCTTTCTGCTCTTTTGCCTGAATCTCCTGAAGGACCAACTGAATTTGTCAAATATTTCCAACATATGGAATCACCAGTCCATTTTCACCTGTCCTCTGTTTGTCAAACACAGGCATAACCGGACCTATAGTTACAGGCACCGTAACAGCTTCCAGATTCTTCGTTAACTCCCTAATCTTCTCAGTCAGCTCTGTTGTAGTTCTGGCTAATTGTCTGGCATTTTCGTCACTACCTCGATTCTCTCTCTCCCTGAAAGAATTACCACCTCTAAATTCCGGTGTCACATTTTCTGTCTCAATAATACAAACTGTATCTCTTATCGGAGAAACAACTGGTGTACTCTCATCTGGTTCTGGTCTATATGGAGGTGGTCTCTTGTAAATCATGTCATTCAAGACCTCATCCTCATACTCATTAATCCATATTTTCTCATTTCTGACTCAGGAACCCTTTCTGCTCCTCCTTCAACTGTTCTCATCGGATATAATCCCTCTGACATACTAGCATCTCGCCATCTTTTCATTCGATCATGATGAGTTTCACGACCATGTCTCCTCCCAAACATGTACCTGTAGTACCCGTCAGATCTCTGTTTTTCTCGCTCATGTACTTCCTCTTCCCATTCCACTAAAGCCTCGAACTGTGTAGGTCTTGGTTTCGGGTCTAGACATAACATCTTTTCCCGTAAATTTCTCAACACGGCCAGATTAAATGAACCATATTCTGGAAATGCTAGAACACCATCTTCTTTAGTATATCTAACCCAATTCTCCAACCATATACAGGTATGAAACCCATATTTCGCAGCCATGAAGGATGCAGGTGTTTTCGGTGGAGGTAACAACTCACCCTCTCTTGTCTTAACATCTTTATCCTTGTTAAACCACTTTTTAATTTTCCCAAAAAACGTTTTCTTCTTTTTCTCTTCTTGGTAATACATTTTAGCGTTTACCAAAAACTCTCTACTCTTTCCGTATTATAAATATACAATACGAATTTTCAACCAATAACAGCGCGACTCAGACCAACGCACCAATCCTGGAGCGTCTACGTCACTAAATAGCTCTTCCAATCCTTGCGCGACTCTCACTAACGCACCAATCCTAGCGCGAACCCTATTCTGATCCACTATCCAATCAGAGCGCGGTCTTTCTGACGTCAACAGTCGCTGCAGTCGCTTGTCTCCTGTCTTCTGTCACTCGTCTACCCCTCCTTTACAAAATCTTCTCAGTAGACTTCGTGTCAAAATTTCTACAAATCTATTAGTTACAACATAAAAACATCTCCATTGTCTGCTTCGCTAACCACAGAATAGTAAAAGAGAGTCTATTTCTCAAGAGTCAACAAACTTTCATACATCTCTTAACTGTTTCCTCTAGGACTTGTCCAAAGAGTCTTAAAATCAATTAAATGTATATACATTTACGCACATTCATACAAGAAGAATATAGTACATACACACAGAATCCTGCTTCCCGAGAACAGCGAACAATCTGTCCCACTACAGAATTATAACATACATCAACTAAACAGCTTTCCTCTGCCCAGTTTCTCAAACAAGCTCAGAGAATACCTATTACTCCTCCCGCGATAAGCTTTAACGGTAATCCTTACGGATCCCTGGGACTTAAGACCAGAGTTTCACAGATAACCTTCACTATCATACACACTCCTTATATACCAGAAATATCTAATAGTAACATACGACAATGTCACTGATTCCGAACCCAGACAATGTGACGCGCAACTTCAATTGTCACACGTTATTCCTTACAATTCCGTCTTTCCCGAGAGCAGCATATACTTCCCTCTGCCCTACTACGGAACTGCTACCAGCTCCCAAGTTCCAGAAGCACTACATATAACTCAACATTACGACTCCAACATATAGTATTAGTACATATACCAACCACCAATAATCAATAATCAATAAGCTAATGTACAAGCAATCTTATCAGATCAAGACAATCATCAATAACCATCAAATTCTGCTACCAGGAAATTGATAGAGATCAGGGTGTGTATAATATTCCCACTACCACAGATTGAGTAATCTCACAGTTACACGCACATACATTCATCATACGCTAGGGCCCATTTCACTAACATACGCTCAAATACTCTACCAGCAATAAACCTGTGGAAAGAAAACTCCTAGTCACCCTGCATCTATATCGAGGTCGATAAGACCTGGTTATTATGACTGTCTATAAACATAATCTATACAACCTATACGACAATAATCAAAATATAATACTCAATAATTGACAAGAAATAATATCCAACACCATGTTCAAATTATATTGCTTTATCTAAAATTAGTCAAAATGGAAATCAATCAGAGTAAATCATCTTTCTCATAGTTACCTATTCTAGCTAAATGTCAGAACGGGTCAGGACAAGTCTCTCAGTAAAGTCTCTCAAGACGAAGTCCTTTCAGCATCGATCCTCAGCAACGCAGATTCGGTACGCGGCAAAGGCAAATGGCAAGTGGCAAAAAAACCCTCTCTAGGCTAACAATTCTTATACTAATTTAAACAAAAGAAAGATACAAAGAAAAGTTGTAATGTCCGCTGGACCGCTGAGCAGAGCGAGAAGGAAAGGATGTAACATCGCTACATTTGAAAATCTCCGCTCAGGAAAAATCACAAAATAAAGACTACGGAACAGGAACCAAGAAACATAAATGTATCTTGTTAGTTCTACTTTTCCTCGGCAATGAGACCACAGTTTAGAGTCTTCCTCTAAGGCTCCTTTGTTTCCCAAGGCTGCCAAGGACGTTCCATTTCACTTGGAGATTACCAAGGCTGCTGCTGTCCTCACGGAAATTTTACAAGGCAAGCAAGGACTGTGGTCAGCTGACTTCAGGACCATATTCAGCAGGGCTCTCTCCCATCACGGTTTTCTACTTTCAAATCGAGGCCAGGCTTACAAATCGGCCATCTTTATCTAGGCCACCATAGGCCACAATAGACCATCTTAATTAAAAGAAACAAAAACAACGTTACCACAGCATAGTGATTAAACAGTGTTAACCCCACTAATACCCTTATGTGTATGTATTTATCTAGCTCTTGCAACATAGAAGAGCATTAATTCGAAAAGCGTTTTGTGCTCAAAAATAAAACAGCACATAGCAACGTTTAAACATGAAAACACGCACGTTATCATTAGACAGCACATTTATGGGTACCCACGTGTAACTCTCTCTTATTAGGACAAACGGATTGATTAGTATAAACACACTTGCACAAGACAAATAATTAATAATTAGTAATTAATAAATTAATATGACAAATAGACATGCCAGAGCTTCAAAAACCAACGAATTTTCAAACAGAAAACTCTGCTCCAGCAACTGCACGCGTGGTAAAAACCCGCGTTGTAATGTCATACATCCTTCACTGCCACTGTTGACTTAAGGGCCAGTTTCCCTGCATGTGAATGTGTCTTGGACATCCCCCGCTGGGACCATGATGACAATACAATACTGCTACCTGTACAACACATGTAGATACTTTGATGTGGATGACTGCATTTTGATGGATAGGGTGACATGTAGCAAAATGACATGCATTAGTGCGACATTGTGAATGTGGCTTATTGTCATAATTCACTTAACATACACGTGACAGGGAATGTGTGGTTCTGTGAGCATGGCAAACAGAACAAACATGTTGTTATTTTAGGGGACACTTTTCTTATATGCAGAACAATCTTCCACTTGACTCAGACACCCTTGCATAATGGTGCAAGTGTGCCTGCATTGGTGGTGGCCTGCTAACTTTTTCCCCAGAGCAGGATGGTTCATGGGACTGCATCATATTGTTGTCAATGAAATGCAGCCCTGTATTCACAATTTAGCTGACTGTGGTATTGAGCCAAGGAGGCTAATGCAACACTCTGCCACCTCTCTAGCCAATATGCCCCTTTGCTTGTTCATGTAGCCCATAATTTGGAGACTCATGAATGGTCATTTTTCTATATTTTTCATTATTTATATGTGCTGAACTACAAGTCACTGACACCACCATTATGTGCCTTTATATGTATTCAACTGCTAAAGTGACACGTGTATATACCCCAGGTACCTATGTATCTGGAAATTGATCTGCACACAGTGTGGGTGTTCACTGAGGAATATTTAGTTGGACAGAAGCAACATTAGTTCTCACTCCCACCAGTCCCTGTTTCTTACTTACCCTATTGCTGATGTAGCTGGTCATGTTCAGCACTTTCCTGTCCCTGGACTCCAACCACCGACTCCTTGCAGATGACCGTGGACACCTGCTCCTTCAAGGCATCCAGCTCCTCCAGTGGCGCTGAACTCCCACCTCAAGTCTGCAGTGCAGCCTGCCGATTGTTGGAAAGTTTCTGCTTGGCGTCATGCCAGCTCTTCTTGCAGTCGGTCACTGTTCTTTTGACCTCTGCTACTGCATTTACCTTAGCTACGATGGACTGCCGTATGGAATTTTTGGTCCCCAATGACACAGTGGAACTGACAGAGAGCTGGTGTTGTTTCTCTGTCCCCTGCGCAATCAGGATCTCATTTTCCTGCTGGCTGAATCTGGTTTTCCTCTTCCCATGTGTCTCTGGATGGTCCTCCTGGCTGTTAGAGAGGTTGGGGGGGGGATTGTTGTCTCCTGTAGAACTGGGTCCTACATGCTCCTTTTTGCTTCCAGGGATGAAATTCTATTTTTTCTCTTTTGTGCTTTGTGGGGTTTTGGTAGGTAATTTTCCCCCCAACGTGTGAAAAACAGTGCCATCATGCTGATTAGTGTTCGTTTTCTGGCCACTGACTGACCAGCCGTCACTTTTTTCACGTTTGCGGCAAGATTTTTATCACCGTAACGTTGGTCTTAATGTCAACATTTCCCACCGCGATACAATACTATCGCCATGTAGCGACGTATTGCAAATATGTCGGTACCATGGCGATTGTTTTGGGCGGTACGCGGCGGTAAGAAAATTGCCGCTAACCAACGTTAGTGTTAGTTAGCGGCAATTCTTGTACATATACCCCAAAGTGTTGTATTGTAGAAAGCAGGATACTCTGGATGTTGTATACCTTTGTCGGGTTGTGCTGATACTTGGCAACACCATTATTGGAAACCACAACTAATCTTCATATAGCACAGTACCAAGCAGTGCTCCTTAGTTTGTATACGCCCCACCCCCAATTATGAGTACATTGGTAAATTGTGATCAGTGCTGTAACACTTGTTGGCATACATATTGAAATTAAACGTTTCTCAGCTAAAAAGGCACCAATGCAATTTGGCAAGGTATATTTTGGCAGGTTAACCCGGGATAAAATGCCAAGTAAATGCCAGGATAAAATTGACATGTCATATAACATTTATAGGTCAAACCAGAATTTATCAAATCTGATAAATTCTGCACCCTGCAGTTTAAGATTTTATAAGCTGCAATAAATATCGTACCTTCCTCCAGTGCATCGGTAATCGGGGTCTATAATATTATTTCCTATGCATTCATCTTACAATCACATTGGCTCATTTGTAGAATTGTCTGTCCAATATTGTTAAAGAATGCTTACTTTTGTGATTGCCATTTGTACCTATTTGTCATATCTGTCTACTGCACATTTGGAGATATGGTGGCATTTAGACAGTAATTAACTTTGATTTTCCCAAACAATGCACTAACACGTAAATAAATTCATATTAGACTTTATTGTCTCATTCGAGATAAAATACCTTGCATAACAGTATTTGGTTAAAATTGCCTCGATTTTGGTTACATCAGCACTTCACTTGAGAGACACTTCTACCTTTCCTAATATTGAAACAATTGTAAAGTTGCAGAGCAAGGTAAGGAAACTCTTGCTTCGCCTAGCACATTGTAGGCACCTTCTTCCATCCATTCCCAATAGGCCTGGAGTGTATTCATTAATGAGCATACTTATTTTTTTCTTAGTCTGGGACTGGCTACTGATTTCATCTTGCAAATGTGTCAATCATGGATTGTCTGAAGCAACAGAGGCAGGGCATGCAGCAATCGATTAGCAATTTGGTGTAACTGAGGTGATACCACCAGACTCACCCTCACCAGCCATCAGTACTACAGCAACCATGACCAGTGGGAATGCTATTAATTAACATCACAACCGTAGTATCCTTCATCTACAAACTACTACATCACTTAATCCAATAGTAAGACCTTTGTCAAACTTTGTACCCCACAAAACAAATCTGGATATCTCTCTGGAAAACCTTGTTGCTACTTCCTTTGGAAAAATTAACAAAGGGGGGAGTACAGAGGATTAGCGGTAGAACCTTCCTCCTGTCAAGCTTTTTATAAACAATGTGATTCTACCCTATAGTGATAAGAAATTATTTTTATTTTTACTTTTGTAATTTTCAGTGAATAAAGAAGTGGTCCATGAGATGTCATGGGGATCACTAAGTGTTTTTAAAATACCCCTCACAAACTATGAATCCCATGGTGTCATGCTTCATCATAGGGGTCTTCCCGTCCCTCTACGGGGCGGGGAGGGCTACGACCAAGGAGTATATGGGAGCACTGTTGTTTGTGAAAGAATGGGCTATGTGTAGGCTATGTGCTTAGTGATAGTGAGAGTGGTAGGATTAGTGAGTGATTACAAAAAATTAAAAATTAAAAATTATAAATTAAAAATCCTCTGGCTAGTGGAAAAAAATAATTTTATTCAATTCCCTAGCTCAGAATGTTAAAAAATGGGTGGCGTAGGGGGTGTACTTTAATCTGATACTCCCTACTGGGTCAACATGTTTCGTAAGCAGTCCCCACTGCTTTAGTCATCAGGACCTAAATATGTCCCTACTACACTCAAAGTTAATTAAATTGTATGCGTATTGTTCAAAATCAAGACCTCCAAAATTTGTTCTGCAAGATTGTGGAAGGTAATGAAAGGTACAATCACCTCTATCATTTAGAAATAGCACATATTTGGTATCTGATATGATAAAAACAAAGATGAAATAAAACAACACAAGGGTTGTTCGTTTGAGCACATCACCATACTGTGGAATCATAATGGCTGAAAAAAAGTGATATATTTTTCTATTGCCATGAGAAAACAATCCGCAATGTGCGGAAACTACGTGCTGTTTAATTGTAATACAAAATAACAGCACACGCGCTCACACACACGCATTCCTGCCAAATCTTCTTTATTATGATAATAAGCGTGATATATTTTTCTGTTGCTAACTGTAAGGTTTGTTAATCCAACAATTTCATGGCTGAACAGTCCGCAATGTGGGGAATATACTCGCTGTTTAGTTGTAATACAAAACACAGACACACACGTTCACACACACACTTTCATGGAAGCTCTTCGTTGTTGTAAAACAAGCGTGCTGACAGCCACCTAATCCGACCGCATTAGTAAATGCTCAATCTTTACGAGATATGGTAGGATATTAGGTTGGGTATGTAAACATACCGGCACATTTACTATACTTATATTCAATAGACGCAATCAATAATAATGTGATGTTAATAACCGTAAATTGAAAAGGACAAAATGCCACATATAGTACATGTACGTAACAAAACTCGGATACATACATTGTTTGGAATAATTATCCGGCTTCATAAGCTCGCACCGGGGGGGGAGGGGAGCCTTGTACCAGTCACTGTAAGTGAGGTGGAAAGGTTTTAAAAAACATTAGTACTTATCAATTACGGCATGTCATTGTGGCGCTTGGTGGTCAAAGACCATATCATTGAGTTGCCTTATTTTTAAAGACTTCGGCCAGTCTTACTTACATTCTGGAAGGTATCTCCTCACCTCAGCCTGCCGCCCTGCTGCTCTGTGTGACACAAACTCGATACTGAGGTTTTCAAATGTATGTTGCCGGAAGCGGCGTACCATGCAAAAAATCTGATGCGTATTCTTTTTTCAAGATGGCTACTTGTTTTCGTCCACTTCGGGAATGTTTTGAAAAAATACTCACTTCCTGGAGTATCTCCGTTCATCAAATAAAATGACGGCAAAACGGAAAAAAAACAAAAAACTAATTAGATTGGTGAAGGACCTCTGTTCTTTATAAAATGATGAGAATATCGCGTTTCTCATGATTGAAGAAGGAGGCAATGATTTTCCTGTTTAATAAAATGGGGGGTTTTATATTGGATGTCGAACAAATGGGGTTGTGTTGAAAACAATAAAGTTCTCATGACAGTGATTGATGGCAAATGGTCATTGTTCTGTCTGGTCTTGACCATAGTTCTTTCAACAGATAACACGGAAAAAGTAGAGGCAATGTTTGTTATGCCGAAATCATTTTTTGTAAAAAAGAAACTTTTAGGAAAGTTCAAGATTATCAATGGTATATCTTATTGTTATATAGAAAAAATTACTTATATTGAAAGAGACATTTATGAGCCTCGGATGGCGCACTAACATCGAATTCTTCTTACAATTGGCCCCATGGAATATTATCATTCAATCCTGTGATATTTGTTTTAAGGCGGAACACCCATCTTTGTTCCTTTTCAAGAAGATATTTCTCATTAGGTTTTTGTTCAATCACTGTACAGGTTATGTCATCTGGTTTGTGAGCTAATTCTAGAAAGTGAGATGCCATTTTTGTGGTTCCTTTTTTGCACTTGATGTTACTTTTGTGTTCACCTATCCTTGTTTTTACTGGTCTAGTCGTCATGCCTATGTATTCAAGCAGACATGGACAGATGATCAGGTACACTACGTTGTTACTGTTGCATGAGGTGAATCTTCTCTGTTCCCATTTCGTTCCATTTTGGAAGGTAATTTCTTTACTTTTCTTGGTGAGTGGGCACACTTTGCATCTTCCACATGGATGATGTCCATGTACGTTTGCCATCGCTGTCGATTGGTGTGTGTACTCATTTTTCCGGGGTCTTGTGTGTATAATCATGTCTCGAATGCTCTTTCCTCTTCTATGGGAAAAAACTGGTTTTGGCAGATTTAGATTTGCACTGTTTAAAATGCGCCAATGTTTATTGATGATCTTGGTGACCTGATTGGAATTGGTATTATATGTTGTAATACAGAATGGTCTTTTTTCATCAGGTTTTGGGTTGGTAGGTTCCAGAAGGATCGCCCTACAGTTGTTTCGTGCTCTTTTGTAGGCTTTTTCTATGACTTGTTTAGGATATTGTCTTTTCTCGAGTTTGATCGTAAGATCTTTGAATTGTGTTTTGAAGTCATTGACTTCTGTACAATTTCGTTGGAGTCGTAGAAATTGTCCGTAAGGGAGGTTGTCACGCAAGTGTCTAGGGTGAAAACTTTGGTACATTAGAAGACAATTTTTTGATGTAGTTTTAAAATGTGTTGTGGTCATGAGTCTGCCATCTTTAAGTGATCTGTTAAGGTTGAGAAATACCAATTCTTTGTTAGAAATAGTACTGGTGAATTTCAAAAAGTCATCCTGGAAATTAAGCCAAGTCATGAAATGGTTGGCGGTGCTTTCATCACCATCCCAGATGATCAATATGTCATCAATATATCGTTTCCAGGTGTTGATTTGTTTGTAGAATGGGTTACTTTGATGTAAAATCTTTGTGATCTCGAGATGGTGTACATAGACCCCAGATATGCTAGGAGCGAAGGTGCTCCCCATGCTGGTCTCGTGCTTCTGGAGATAAAGGGTTTGATTATATTCAACAATAAAAGTGCTAGGTTGCAGCACTCCATGACGACATTTCTAGGGGTTTGATATTCCCAATCTGTATCAAAAAGGACTTCCTCAATGATATTAAGCGTCTCAGTGTGGGGGAGACTGGTGTATAAACTCTCAACATCACAGCTAATTAAGAGTTGCTGTTGAGGGTCAAAGCTAAGGTCTTCTAGTAGTACCAGGACATCCTTGGTGTCCTTCAGGTAGGTAGATGTTTTTTGTACCATTGGTCTTAGATATGCATCAGCAAATTTAGAGACAGGTTCTAAAATAGATCCTATCCCTGACACAAGGGGACGACCTGGGGGATTCTCAAGTTTTTTGTGTATCTTGGGGATGGTATACAGGTATGGTGTTATAGGAGATTGTTTGACTAGAAAGTCTCCCTCTTTTTTTGTTATCCATCCATGGGCAAGGGCTTCTTCTACCATATTCATTATCTTGATCTTAATCCTTTCTGTTGTTTCTTGATTTAGAACCTCATAGTTTCTTTCGTCTTGAAGGAGTCGTCTGCATTCCTTGTCATATTGTTCCGTTGATTGTATGACAATTGCCCCTCCTTTGTCAGCAGGTTTTATCACCAACTTGTGGTTGTTACTCAATTCTCTTATAGCTTGTCTTTCTTCTTTTGTTATATTTTGAAAGGTTTTGTTTGTGGTAGTATCGAGGTTTTCCAAGTCATTCATGACTGCTTTCTAAAAGGTAAGCAATTCAATCGGAAGGGTGCAATTCGACGGTGTAAACCTTGATTTTGGTTTTCGGCCTGTATCCCCTTCTTGTGTGGAGGAAGGCTCTTTATCTTTGAAGAAGATTTGCAATTTCAATCTCCTCATGAACTCTTGTATCGCTTTGCATAGTAAAAATGTGTCCATGTTAGATGTTGGCACAAAACCTAGACCTTTTTCCAAAACTGAGATCTGGTCAGGTGTTAATTCTGTATCAGTTAGATTCACAACAAGGTTCATTTCTTGCTTGTTGATGCTCTTGTCATACTCCTGGTTGAGACCCTCGCTTGATCTTCTTCTCTCGGGGTCCAATGAACATTGTTCCCTCTCCGATTCCTTCCTCTGTTTCTTCCTTGACGTGATCCTAAATAATGAGGCTGTTCAAAATAAGGAAAATCTTGAGGAGGATAGCTCCATGGTGGATATGCTCCCTGTGGTGGTGGAAAAGGAGGTTGTCCAAAAAAACTGTGGTGGATACATTTGTGGACCTTGAAAATGCCTCCATCCTCTGGCTCCTTGTTGGTTGGGATATCTGTAATTGTTTCTTGGTCCTTGGAATCTCAGGCTCTTATCTCTACTTGATCCTGAACTGTTGGAACCTGTGTTGGAAGAGTCTTCATCGGTTATGTCTAGATGGTTGGTTTTGTAATCCTCTTTGATGTAGGGATACATTTTTTCATGGCTGAACCGGCTAGTATCTTTTTTGAATTTGTTGTATTTGCTTTGCTTCAATGTTGCCTCAAAATCATTCAAGGTTTTATTTAATTCTTTTAGATGTTTTTTCATGCTATTAGGTGATTCATAGCTTTTGAGTCGTACTTCTATAGCTTGAATTTCTATTTTGAGTTCTTGTGCCAGTCTGCTTGCTGTTTTTATTATTAGTACGATCCAGTCTCTCGTACAGTGCCACGATATTAATGACCAGCCTTTCTTGAATCGCATATCTTGTTGGAAAATGTATGGTTCATTTCGGACGATTAGGCCTTGTGGTGCTGCATTTGCTTTAAGATATTCTGACATAAGTAGGCCATGTAGAGCGGTCTTTATCTGGGTGCGTCTCAGTTCTTCCATGTCATCCCAGTCGTTGTTGCTAGTGAAGGGTTCAGTGGTGTTAAGTCCTTCAAAATTACCCAGTGATGATAAAATGTTTTCTATTTCCTCATTGGTAAAGGTCAGTCCAGCATTATCTGCCATCTTGTTAGTGTTTGTGGTGTGGTTAATTGTTATCTAAAGAACGGTATATTCAGGAGGTGTTTCAATTAAAACTCCTCAACTTGGTCTTGTAGAATTAGGAGAGAGAAAAACTCCCACTACTGTGCGCTGTCAATTATCAGAAAAATTAACAAAGGGGGGAGTACAGAGGATTAGCAGTAGAACCTTCCTCCTGTCAAGCTTTTTATAAACAATGTGATTCTACCCTATAGTGATAAGAAATTATTTTTATTTTTACTTCCTTTGGATCAGAAACCTACCACTGCCAAAGCAATATCACAGGAGAATATGGTACGGATTTTGGTCACTCTGGTCTATTCTGCAGCCACAAAATGCCAAGTGTTAAGAAGTGTTAGTGGATGCAAATAAATCAATGCCTGAGAACCTGCACCACTTACCCAATAGTGGGGAAAGATAAAATGAATGTTTTGACATCTATGGGCAACCAACAGATTTACTGATTCCCTGAGAATATATGGTATAGTTTGGAGACGTTCACCACTGAGAATAAAGTAGAGGAGGTTGAGGCATTATTATGAAATGCAGGAACTTCCTGGACTCCAGTGGCAATGTAGGAAAGATCTAATTAAAATATTTCAGGCTACCTCATCCTGAATTATTCAGCACCAACTTACTCTGTCTGTTAATTTTCACCAGATCAGCGTTCATCATCATTATCATCATCATCATCATCATCATCGTCATCATCATCGTCATCATCTATATTTGATAATTGGAAAATAATCATGAAAGGGCAATAAAACATGTTAAACTATAATGTATAAAATGTATGATTGATAAAAGTATATATAAATTTGGTTTAAAAATTCATCAAATTATGCCATCATAGTGCATTTTTAAATAAAGACCTGACAGAAAAACACATAGCGGGGTCAGGCAGTGTAGAGAGAAAATAAAAGGCTAGTCTACATTGCAGAAGGCCTGTGCTTTTGAACTAGGCAACACATATCCATGTATAAAAGGTTCAAAATATTTACGGAAAAGAGTAAGGTGCATAAACGTCTGAGAGGAAATTTCATCACAAGGGCACATTAAAATAAATGTTGTGTCTCACTGTCCCAAACGGAAACAGGGGTTAAATCTGCTATAGCCCATATGGTACCTAGTTAACAGTGATCTTCCAAGACATTTTTTACCTGGGTGAGATAGGGTTCTATACCTCACATGTCTTAATCAAAATACACACTCAGAAGGATGGTTTTTCCAATGCCTCCCCCTTGCCTCTCTGGCAGCAATGCAAACCTTTAAATAACTCTTTAACCCTATGACTCTCCCCTTTTTCCAACAGATGTGGGGACAGATAGAACTCAGGTGCATCCCAGTGTTTCAGCAGGACTCTTAATGTAACTTAACCAAGGGATATTGTACCCCAAATCACAAGCTGAACAATCAGCAATGATCTCACAATTAAATTCAGTATAGGTATCCCCCCATACTGCAATCCAGAGGAGGTGTCGCTTTATGCGGTCTTCTACAAAACGTATGCTCTATTTCTCATGTAAAAAGAAATAGGGAGTGCCTAGTCCTACACCTAATAATCTCCTACAGAAACAATTGTCCTCCTGTTGTAAACTTGAGTAGTCCAGATACACCCATATGAATGCCCCAAAAGTCATGGTTGGTAGGCATAATCAGTTTACTACCAACTCTAGCCACCAACCCAAATAGGGCCCCCACGTGTGTAGTATTTTGTCCCTTAATTGAAATGGGTTCTGTTTTGCATTGCTGCTTTCCACATACCATATAATGCATCTTTGCTATATTAACTTCTAGTTTTAAATCATCCATGAATTTAACAAAAGCGTATATAAGACTACAAAGACTATTCAGTGTGCACGAAAGCAAGACCACATCATTCCCATAGAGTAAGGCCGGCACATATTTAGCTTGCACTTTCAATAAGTCTTCCCCCTGTATAACTAAAGCCCATTAATATATAAAAGAAATTAAAATGGGGGCTAAGTATGGATGTCATTTGGTTGTAATTAGGGGTCACAGATGTGACCTCTAGATTGCTCTCTGCCACTTCTTTCATTTCCTTTGCAGCCTTCCTTTGCAACCCATGGCCACAGAGGAGGCAACAGTTTTGGCCCCTTTGAGGCCAGAGGTCGCAAAGGAAGTGCCAGGAGTAGCAGGGAGCAAGATAGAGGTCACATCTGTGCCCCCTGACTACCTCCAAATGATGTCCATGGGCTAAGACACCTCCCTAACTGGCACCCCGAGACAGATTAGAAGGTTTGGTACATTCACTGTCAATGGGATGTATGACGTTACAACGCATGCTATTACAACGCATACCTTTACAACGCATTTTTTACAACGCAAGTACTACTACAACGCATTACTTTACAACGAACACTTTTACAACGCAAAACCTATTAAAATACTGAAAAGTGCTGTTACAATGAAATCTATTATAACGCATACCATTACAACGCGATTTTTTTTTTTTTTATTTAAAAGTACAATAAAATCTGGCACGGGATGTAGGGAAATTAGGGGTTTTAGGGTGGGGAAGTGTATTAAAATGTGGAGAACAACTGAGCGTAAATCTACTGAAATGCATTAACAAATTAATACTCGAGTATTAAAATTAATACTCGAGTATTAAAATTAATACTCAAAATCCCCAATAAAATTCCGTTTTCACACATTTCAAAGATTAACAAAAAGAACGATAGTTAAAACAACAGTACTAACACATTTTTATCATGATTAAATCGGAAAGTAAGTAAACAGAGTAAAACACACATACACATAGGCGCCATTTTAACCATCTCACTTGTAAAACTTGTCCTACAACACTTTCTATGAAAACAATACCAAAAGACATGTTCCAAAATGGATGCCAAAACAGAGCAAATGAGTGAAAACAATACATTTTAAAATGCATTTTTAAATTATCATTTTCCACAGTAAAATAAAGTACAAAAAAAAACACATCGAACGCAGTTTTTAAAAAAATTAATAGTGACACAGAGTAAAACTTATAAATACCAGGAAGACACCATTTTGCAATCAGTTGATTATCAACTACCAGAGAGACCAGACGTCAAAACCTGACCCTCTGTCATCTCCACTGCGACCTCCTCAGAGAGCACTGAATTTCTTCGGAAAACCATTATTAGTAGACAACTACTAGTAAGTCAGTAAAATATTTTTAAACCATGGTTTTGCGTAAAATATGTCTACTTTCCATACAAAATATATTTTTAAATTTTTAATATTAACTTTTAAAATGTACTGTTTCTAATTTGTTATGACTAAAAATATATACCAACTAAAAACAACTACTTTCTTTTCCAAAAACAGAAACTTGCAATACATTGAGAATCAAAAATTGGTGTACCTAATTTTGCATCGCCTCCACATAAACGACTCACCTTTAGTATAGTGAAGGTAAATGTAATTTAATTTAAATTATTTTAGTTTAAAAATATATTTTAAGCATTAGCTAAAGTGTTGTAATGGCAAAGGTGATTTTTTTTCTTTCCTCATTCTCACTACATCATAAACGAAATTATACCATGGTGCAGAGGTAACAATTACTAATAAGACTTCAGTTAGGTACAACACCTGAAAAAGCGTTCCAAGTTACTGAGGTAACGATTAGTATTCTAAGTCCCAGAATGTTCAGCAGTAGAGTAATTGAGTGATAGTGTAGGTGTATCCATTATTACTCTTATTTTAAAATGCATTCAATGTGTATTATGTTTTGCTTAACCAATTTTGACACATACTCATTTGTCAAATATCATACTTTTCAAAAATGAGTTTTTTTTTTTAACCAACGTTGGCTAAGTAACATTAATTTTTATATATTTTTTTTTTTTCCAGAGTAAATCGGTTACAAAAAATATAACTTTATCCTGCAGCAAGCATTACCTTAAAGGCACGAAAACAAACAACAACTGACAAAGGTATTTTACATTATGAGTGTTATAATTTCCACAATTTAATAGTCATTCCTTTTGCTATTGTTACTCCACTAAAGTGCAGAAATAGGATAACTGATGGATAGTGTAAAGGTACAATTTACTATTCTAACTCCAGGAAGGTGCAGCAGAAGGGAAAGTGATGGATGGTGTAGGGGTGAAATTTACTATTCAAACTCCAGGAAGGTGCAGCAGTAGGGAAAGTGTTGGATGGTGTAGGGGTGCAATTTACTATTCCAACTCCAGGAAGGTGCAGCAGTAGGGAAAGTGTTGGATGGTGTAGGGGTGCAATTTACTATTCCAACTCCAGGAAGGTGCAGCAGTAGGGAAAGTGATGGATGGTGTAGGGGTGCAATTTACTATTCCAACTCCAGGAAGGTGCAGCAGTAGGGAAAGTGTTATGTACTATATGTTAAAATGAATTTAATTTTTGCAAAAAGTTATTGTAAATTTGCATTTCTCTACAACGTTCATTTTTCTCATTTTTTCAATTTATCACTTTTGCAGACAATTGTTTTTGTTTTACATTTCCAATCAATACACAAGTGTCTACTCCAGCCTACAGGCCATTCCCACTGAAGAAGACTCAGCAAGGAAACCAATTTAAAAAAAACAAGGTATTTTTAAACAACATTATAAGGTGCAGCAGTAGGGAAAGTGTTGGATGGTGTAGGGGTGCAATTTACTATTCCAACTCCAGGAAGGTGCATCAGTAGGGAAAGTGTTGGATGGTGTAGGGGTGCAATTTACTATTCCAACTCCAGGAAGGTGCATCAGTAGGGAAAGTGTTGGATGGTGTAGGGGTGCAATTTACTATTCCAACTCCAGGAAGGTGCAGCAGTAGGGAAAGTGTTGGATGGTGTAGGGGTGCAATTTACTATTCCAGCTCCAGGAAGGTGCAGCAGTAGGGAAAGTGTTGGATGGTGTAGGGGTGCAATTTACTATTCCAACTCCAGGAAGGTGCAGCAGTAGGGAAAGTGTTGGATGGTGTAGGGGTGCAATTTACTATTCTAACTCCAGGAAGGTGCAGCAGAAGGGAAAGTGATGGATGGTGTAGGGGTGCAATTTACTATTCAAACTCCAGGAAGGTGCAGCAGTAGGGAAAGTGTTGGATGGTGTAGGGGTGCAATTTACTATTCCAACTCCAGGAAGGTGCAGCAGTAGGGAAAGTGTTGGATGGTGTAGGGGTGCAATTTACTATTCCAACTCCAGGAAGGTGCAGCAGTAGGGAAAGTGTTGGATGGTGTAGGGGTGCAATTTACTATTCCAACTCCAGGAAGGTGCAGCAGTAGGGAAAGTGATGGATGGTGTAGGGGTGCAATTTACTATTCCAACTCCAGGAAGGTGCAGCAGTAGGGAAAGTGATGGATGGTGTAGGGGTGCAATTTACTATTCTAACTCCAGGAAGGTGCAGCATTAGGAAAAGTGATGGATGGTGTAGGGGTGCAATTTACTATTCCAACTCCAGGAAGGTGCAGCAGTAGGGAAAGTGATGGATGGTGTAGGGGTGCAATTTACTATTCCAACTCCAGGAAGGTGCAGCAGTAGGGAAAGTGTTGGATGGTGTAGGGGTGCAATTTACTATTCTAACTCCAGGAAGATGCAGCAGAAGGGAAAGTGATGGATGGTGTAGGGGTGCAAATTACTATTCTAACTCCAGGAAGGTGCAGCAGTAGGGAAAGTGTTGGATGGTGTAGGGGTGCAATTTACTATTCTAACTCCAGGAAGGTGCTTCAGTAGGGAAAGTGTTGGATGGTGTAGGGGTGCAATTTACTATTCCAACTCCAGGAAGGTGCAGCAGTAGGGAAAGTGTTGGATGGTGTAGGGGTGCAATTTACTATTCCAACTCCAGGAAGGTGCAGCAGTAGGGAAAGTGATGGATGGTGTAGGGGTGCAATTTACTATTCCAACTCCAGGAAGGTGCAGCAGTAGGGAAAGTGTTGGATGGTGTAGGGGTGCAATTTACTATTCTAACTCCAGGAAGATGCAGCAGAAGGGAAAGTGATGGATGGTGTAGGGGTGCAAATTACTATTCTAACTCCAGGAAGGTGCAGCAGTAGGGAAAGTGTTGGATTGTGTAGGGGTGCAATTTACTATTCTAACTCCAGGAAGGTGCTTCAGTAGGGAAAGTGTTGGATGGTGTAGGGGTGCAATTTACTATTCCAACTCCAGGAAGGTGCAGCAGTAGGGAAAGTGTTGGATGGTGTAGGGGTGCAATTTACTATTCCAACTCCAGGAAGGTGCAGCAGTAGGGAAAGTGTTGGATGGTGTAAATGTTATGTTTTTTGTATTTCATTTATTTTGTCAGGCTAATTTTTTTTTCTTCTCTTCTCTTTTCAGATAATGTCTAGTCTGGAAGCTGCAAAGTTTATTAAATCCAAGAAGGGCAAAAATTTATTAAACCATGGTGGATACATATATAGTAAGGAAAGAATAAGTTTAACTAGAAATCATTGGAGGTGTGTGCAATACTACACTACCCATTGCAGTGGCAGAGCGGTTACTGTTGATAATTTAGTTGTGAAAACTACAGAACATAACCACTCTGCCTCTGCAATGGAGGTAGAAATTAGAGAAACAATAAACAAAATGAAAGCTATTGCAAGCACCTCCAATGATTCTACAGGATCCATTTTAAGAGAGGTTGCACAGCATGTCCCCAGTCATGTTGCTAGTAACATGCCTATAATTCCTAATTTGAGAAGAATTATTCAGAGACAAAAGCAGGCAAGTAACATTCAATTATCTACACCACATTCTTTCTCTGACATTAGAATTCCTCATGATCTTTCTATTTCTTTTTCTGATGAACCTTTCCTTCTGCATGACAACGAAAACCCTCAGAAACGAATTCTCATTTTTAGTACCCCACGTAACCTTGCTAAGTTAGAAAGTAGTGAAATTTGGATGATGGATGGGACGTTTAAAAGTACACCCCATCCTTTCACTCAAATTTACACTATACATGCTAAAATTAACAATAGTGTTATTCCCTTAGTTTATAGTTTGCTACCTGATAAGACTTCTGCAACATACACTGAACTTTTATCAGTGATTAAAAGTAAAACATCTTCAAGTCCTCGAAAAATAATTATTGATTTTGAATTGAGCATGATCAATGTGATCACTAAAACGTACACGGATACCCAAATTCAGGGATGTTTTTTTCATTTTTCGCAGGCATTTTGGCGTAAATTACAGAAAACATCCCTAGTTGCAGAATATTCTCGGGATAGCAAACTACAATTTGAACTAAAAAAATTAACTGCACTTTGTTTTGTTCCTCCCGATAGTGTGGACGAGTACTACACTGCAATTATAGAATCTGTTTATTATACGAGTAACGAAGAAAAATTGGCACCCATTCTAAATTATTTTGAGGACACATGGATTGGACACCTAAGCTGATCGGGTCGCAGGAGGAAGCCACGATTCCATGTGGAGTGGTGGAACTGCTACACGAGTTGTTTAGAGGGAGAAGCAAAAACAAACAATGCCATTGAGGGATGGCATAACTCCTTCAACCACACAATTGGCAAACCACATCCAAACTTCTACTCTTTTTTGGAAACTTTGAAGAAGGAGCAAAGTTTTCAGGAAATGAGAATAGCCCAAACACTCGCAGGTAGTCTAAACCCACGAGTAACAGTCAAAACAAGGGAAATGTCTGAGAGACTATTGGCAATTCTACAACAATTTTCGTTGTGTGTGGCTATAGACTACCTGGAAAATCTTTCTAACATTCTTTCTTTCTAAAATAATGTATTAACTTACTTTCCTGCTTTGCTTCAAAATTTAATATTTTTCAAATTACAATTGGCATACAATTTTTTTTTCTAAAAACTTTTACAAACAAACAAGTCGGGTCCTTTTTTTTTTTTAAACAAATCTTCATTTCAAGAAAAAACTTCCAATGTGTTCAAATTTACTGTCCCACAGTATTTGAACAATTTTTCTAAATCGGAACGCCATTACTATAATTACCGATAACTTCCATTATAATTTCCGTCCTAAGAAATCACCAAAAGTCAAACATATCTAAATTCTACACGTCAAACCATAATCAAAAATGCACTTTGCTGCTTAATCACCATTTTTCAATCAATCTTTATTTTCCAAATTTTACAAGTGCGCTATTTTTTTCAAATTCGAAATGAAGATCGACATTACTTTTGTTACTTCCTAAGTAAAGAAATCAACTTTCTGAACAGTAACTTTAAATTCTTTAACAGTTACAAACTTTTTTTAAATAAAAAAATAACTTTTCGCGACCCGACTTAGGCATACATTAATGACATTAATGTGGACATGTTTAAAAACATTTAAGACATCAATTAGTTTTCCCGCAACCTCTCCTTATTCTTTCCTCACTATATATGTATCCCTTTTAAAGGTTTAATCTATAATATCAAATGAAAGTATTTCCTACCTGACCGCAGATCAGCTTCCTGCTGCTTCCTCCTCCGATGCTCTGCAAAATGGCACATTACGTCGACGCTCACGTCATTACGTCATCGCGTGCATCAAAATATTCAACGGACTACTTTATTTAACTAATCTGTTAATAAATGTTTATAAATGTAAATAAAATATTAATATGTTTGTAGGAAAATGTTACTTACATTGCAAAATTAAATAAAAATATGGTTTATTTTATCCTTATTTTTGTATAAATAAATATTTTCAAAACAATAATTGTTTGCTGTTATTATTTATTAAAAAGTGATTTAATCTTCAAAATTGTAACTATTTATATGTAAATTTACTAAATATGTTCCTTACCTCGACTCTTTTGTCTTTTCCCTTCAAAACTTCCTCTTTCTTCTCTTTCTGATCCTTCTTTTCTTGTTCCGCGGGTTGTATATTCAGAAGCTGCCAAAATAAATGAAGGACAAATAAGCTCATAGACTTCAATGCAAAACCGTGGGAATTTTTTTTTAAAAGTAAGTACTTTTTTTCCTTCTCTTTTTTTTTAATATAATATTATTTTTAAAATGCATTTATTATTACTCTTTAAATATTAAAAATATTTTTATATTTGTAATTTTATTTTTAAAATTTCTCTTAATATTTTTTTAAAAAGTCAAAAAGTACTCTTCCATTTTATAGATAATAATTTTACTTTATTTTTGAAACTTAAAAATACTCTAGTATTAATCATTCTTATTACTGATTAAGTACTCTTATTTTTTTTTTTATTAAATTTATAATATATTTTTTTTCTCAAAAAAAAACTCAAGTAATAACATAATGTAAAAAATACACTTTAAAATTTGAAAAATACTCAAGTATTAATATTTAGTTACTCACTCTTTTTTTTAAAAAAAATATTAAATACTCTTTCTATTTAGAATAATTCTCAAGTATTAATTTAACTTTTTACAAACTCACTATTAACTCTAATATGTTTCAAATTAAATTTAAAAATACTCTTTCTATTTAGAGAAATACTCAAGTATTAATTTAACTATCCTAAAAAACATTTCTATTAGTCAAAATACTCAAGTATTAATATTTTGAAAAACTACTCACTTTTCAAGTATTAATATTTAGTTACTCACTCTTATTTTTTTTATTTTAAATATTAAATACTCTTTCTATTTAGAATAATTCTCAAGTATTAATTTAACTTTAAAAAACTCACTATTAACTCTAATATGTATCAAATTAAATTTAAAAATACTCTTTCTATTTAGAGAAATACTCTAGTATTAATTTAACTAACCAAAAACAACATTTCTATTAGACAAAATACTCAAGAATTAATATTTTGTAAAACTACTCACTTTTTGAAAATTATATTTTATTTAATAAAAATTAATTATACGATATATATATTTATTTAAAATAAAATACCACCATTAAAAAATGCGTTGTAATAGTATATGCGTTGTAAAAGTACTTACCATATAACATCATGCGTTGTAAATGCATGCGTTGTAAATGCATGCGTTGTAAAGGCATTTTCAAAGAATGCGTTGTAAAGGTATATGCGTTGTAAAAGTACTTACCATATAATAGCATGCGTTGTAAAAGCATGCGTTGTAAACGTTTTTGCGTTGTAAAAAATGCGTTGTAATAGCATAGCGTTGTAAAAGTTGCGTTGTAAAGGTAGTTCCCCCTGTCAATGCCATATCTAACTGAGGCACTGACCCCATCATGCAAAGCTTGCAGAAATCCAACAAGAGAATGGGGAAAACCCATCTTGGACAGAATGCACCACAGCTTGGACTGATTTATATGATCAAAGGCACTGGTATGATCCATAATGGCAAGGTAAAATGGACCTTTCCTACCAATCGTGTACTTCCATAATATAGGGTGCAAATCTAAGCACTGTTCTTGGGCCCCAGGGCAATCTCTAAACCCAAACTGCACAAAACTAATTATATTGTTTTGATGGGTCCAATCCTCAATTTTATGTAAAATAATACGCCCCACAACCTTAACTATTGAATCCAGAAAAGATATTGGTCTATAACACAAGATATCCTTCCAGTTATCTTTTTTGAAAACAGGTACTATACAGGCCGTTTGCCATGAGGCAAGAACTTTCTGGGCAACTGCAGCATTTAGGACATTAGTATTAATAGGTACTGTCATTTGAATTTTTTTTTAGGTCTAACAGTATCCCATCAGGGACCTGCACCTTTTTAGATGGACTATAAATGATGGTGACAGTAACCTCATCAATGTCAAATCTAATCTCCAAGGTGAACCATAGAGAGGTAACCATCTCAGCCATCTCAGAATTTCCCCAAGAGTAACAGATCTGCTTGAAGTGTGGGATAATATTGTATTCTAGCCCCTTATCAAAGTAACAATGTTCACATTATTCACAATGTTCCAGAATCTCCTAGTATTCTTCTCTTTACATGTTGGAACAAGGGTCTCAGTCATTTCTTCCTTCATTCCCAGTTTTCTCTGATGTATTGCTTATAGTCTGGCTAGCTGCTGATACCAATTGCTTCTTCCTATGCCTACTATAAAGGACTATGGGCAACTTTCTGTTAGCAGCTCTACATGAGTTATCAAACCAACTTGAATAGGGGCTCCTTGTGGTCTATACTTTGATAAACTCTCTGAAGGGATTATTAAATATTTCAAAAGCTGGTAAGATCTCAGATAGTAGGTGGTTATCTGCTGATAAGCAGTCAATCATTAAATTTGGGTTAGATCAAACCAGAATGATCAAAACAGATTAAATATGAGGTGCTTGCCAGCTTAACCTTTGCCACCTATTATTTATGCCAATGCCTGTCTCCTCCAAGGGTTTATATGTTTGGATGCTATCCAGAAAACTAAGTACAAGTTCTTTAGGTTTATGATCCTATGATCATTTTAATTTACCCCCGGGAAGAACAAGCTGACCAATATCCTCAATAGTAAAATTATATAATGAATAACTGTACCTTGGCCACAGTCCACAAAAGAGGGGTCTGTTCAGATAGAGCACCCACAATTTCAGCTGTATAATGTGGTCCAGAGTGTGGCAGGGTGTGGAGGAGCTTCAAACCCCTGCAATCAACTGCCTAAGTAAATCGTGGGTTATCCCTAACAGCAATCGGTTCATGATTAGTAGTATTAATACCTAATCCCCTCCTATTATAACATGAAATAATGTCCGTGGAATTATCTTTACTTCTTTTTCCATCACCTTTATCATGTATTCCTTCACATCACTCTAGGTGAGATAGCTGCAACTGTATATCACCATTTGTGCTCCCTGTCTATCTAAATAAGTGATGAGAGTAAAACATACTACACTCAATAGTCTCCCTCCTCCTTCAGTGGGTCCAGTAAACAAAATAAGAGCACAGCACATGGCTAAGAACAAAGCTCTTCTGGACTGTTGCATTCTGGACCACATGCCCTTCTCCCAGGCATCTGGGTAAGCGCAATGCCCAAATGAGACCATCTTCAGCTCTCATGGGATACTCCTCACTCTTCTCTCCTCCTCCTCCGTCCTACAACCATCTCCTTCTACCTGTGGGGATTACTCCATCACCTGATTTGCTTCCAGGTCTTGGAATAATACACTATAATGTTGCTCTTGTTTCCTAGAGGCCAGGCAGGCGCTGTGTTCAATCCCAGAAGTGCAGCTACCACCAGCGGTAGCGGCGCTATAGCCTCCCACTGTCCTTGTTAGCTCCCTACCACACAGACGCTCTGGCGTCATCCCATCTCTATATTGTGGTGTCGCTCTGAACTCTGAAAAAGCGGAACTGGAAAAGTGCATCAATTCACTACTCCTTCCCATAGCAATCTTATTTAAAGAATGCCAGAATTCATGTACTTTTTTCCCAAAATATCTGGAAAAGTATGGAAATTACCTAAAATATGATATGTCAATACCTTGAGTGAACATTTCATGCAAATTAGTGCCTATTGTAAATAGGAAGCTGGTTGGGGCACAAAATGCCTCTAGTGTGAAATATTCTGGCCCAGCTAATCTTCTGTTGCTTAACCTTGTACAGAATCATGTAATATACAATTACAGGACATTTTCTTAGTTTGGTGTTAAAAAACATGCAAAATTCACAAATGGTATGCATTTTTCAGTCATAATAAAAATCTCACCCAGGTATATTCTTTAGCATCCTTTTAAAACTGGTGATGCTCCAGTGATGAATTGTGCTCATGCATGAGTAGGCCACACCCCAGTTTACATCGCATGAACATTGCACTGTTGACTGGACATGGGCTTGTCTTCGTAGATGCTTGTAGGCAGACTCATACTCCTCTCAAGCTTCGATGAATCATGAACCTCATTTCATAAAGTATGACATCTATAATTTCCTTCTTCCCTCTCTTTCCTGTGACTAGCACTACAGTGAAAAATATATTGCAGTATCAGATAAAGTGGGCATTGGCAGTGTTATGGTTTTGTCTTATGTGATTGAAGAGCTAAAGCAGCACTCTTTTAGCACTTTAGAAGGTTGTAAATGCTTGCCTGTCTCAGGACCTTTCAAGGCATGCATTACTTTTGGCTGGGCATATAGCAGTGTCTGATAACATCTACAGTAACCAACTAGACATAAAATAATAATACACACAGAGGAAAATAACACCACAATTAAAACATTACATGACATATCATAACACAACAGGCAAAACACTGTAGCACAACAAAACAAAATCACAATGCAATACTGCTGCACAAAAAGATAGCAGCACACAAAAGGGCAAGCAGACAATTAAGGCGGCCGGGCAAAAATATTTTGTGATCTGTCAAGCCTCAATGTTCCAGAAGAACGACAGAATAAAACAAGAAACACCAGAGGCACAAACTGTACTTACAAAACTCTGGAAGGTTCTACTCTCAATCCTACCCACTTACTTAGGAAATACAGTGTACCCTGTGTTTCATTAAGCCATTAACTGAAATTCACTATACAGACTTAAAGGAAATGGAGATCATGGGATCCTGGTTGAATATTTAGTTGGCTGCTGTGTTTGAATTACTGACTCACAAATGATCAAAGTAAAAAAATGCTTAATTCCCAAGAAATACATTGTTACATAACGATTGCACATTGACCAGTTCATTAGTGTCAACAACTTAAAATCTCATAAAATCAGCATTAAACTACTACTCAAAGATAAATCAGTTCAACCAATAAATAAATTCGGTTTATAAGGGATATAGTAATACAAACATTTAATTCTCTCACACTAAAACTCTATAAAAAGTCAACCTTCCAAAATCACACATACATTAAAAAACATTTTAAAAAAAATTGTATTTAATAAAAACGTTATAAAGTCTAATATGTATAGCAGCTTTTCACAACCACAAAAACACTAAAGGGAGGGAAGCCTAATATGAGATGTTATGACTGTGCAAAAATTGGCCAGTAGCAATGGCTACATCTGATATCCAAGGACACATATCAAATTTAGACCCATTTCTATTGACCGCATCCCATACCTTTTAAAGACTGGGTCGGAGAATCTTCTTTCTTTCATCCAGAAGAAATACACAGCCAATTAATAAATGAATCACTGAGTATTTCGTACCTCTCTTACAAGGGCACTTACTATGATTTGCTGCTATTTCTGTTTTTAGCCCCAGTAAATGCCAACCAGGGTCAACTCCTACCCTAAGCTGCAGAATTTCATTTCGTAAAGACTTATCAGGAATATCATGCAAATATGGAAAAAGGTTCATACTCTCCTGCGAGGCTAGGAAAGGAATGGCTGAACTCTCGTCCTTAAGATACTAAATGTCCTCCCTCCAACTGGTTTCAATAGCACATTACCTGAGGGTGTCCTCTATTTGGCTAATTTGCACAATTTGCATGTCTGGGGCTCCCAGTAGCTTCAACATTTTTATCAAAGGATTCCTCTTTCCGGAGAGAACTGACAATATCTCAGGTAAAATTAGAACCAACAGCTTATCAACAGGAGCCCCATTTTTAATTGAAAAATAAAAAATTAAGGCTCTGGTATCTGCCAGAGCACTCCAGTCTACGCATCTCAACTCCCACTTTACGGCTTGAAAAATCGCATTTTTAGGTATATCAAGGAAAAACTTCCAACACCTGCCTTCTAGGCCTTCCCATGATACACGTCTATCCATTGCCAGGAGCTCTGCTCCGTAAAGTGCCTGCTGGATTAATTTGCCCTGAAATGCTTAATGGTTCAAAAGTGTAGCTGCCATATTTGCAATCAATTTTTTTTACGCCATTTACTTCGGCTGATAGAACAAGTCTCCGGGAACCCATATGCTTATCCCATCTCAAATCATCAGAGAGGCTCATACCCAGAAAATTATGCTCTCTGCCCCGTTCCAGCCACACATCCCCTAAAAACCAAGCAAATGTATTATTCTTTCTAGAGAAAAACAGTGTCTTTGTCTTGTCAACCTTTATAGTTAGTTTGTTTTCAAGACAATAGAAATTCAGGGCATTTAATTTCCGTTGGAGCCCCAAAGGCATAAGGTCCATTACCACCAAATCGTGTGCATACATAAGGCAACTAATGTGCCTATACCCTATCTTTGGCGAATACATATGTGTACCACTTAATGTCAAGGGGAGTTCTGCAATGAATAAACTAAACAGCAAGGGTATCAACAAACACCCTGGTCGTAAGCCGTTCACTACTGGAATTTTCCTCGCTAAGCAGCCATGCCCGTCCAGGTCGACTTGGACCCAATTACCACTATGAAACTTCATCACAAATCTAACAAGGCTCCAGATATATTCCACTGCTGAAGTTTGCTCCACAGTGTACTTCTGTCCACCCTGTCAAAGGTTGCTTGGGAGTCAACGAAGCAGCAGCAGAGGCCACCTATGGTTCCATTGACTTCCTTGAAATTTACCACAGTGCAAAACAATAGTCCATCATTGAGTGCTTTGGTCTGAAGCCTCCTTGCTCCACTGGCATCAGTCCAGTGTCAAAAGCCCAGGCACCCAGATGTTTTAATGATGTTTACACAAAGAGTTTGGAGGGAATTTCGAGAAGGGTCCCTGGGAATTTCAAAGAAAATGTAGTTGGGGATGTTTAATGCAAGCGGCAATTATTTCATAGCAATATCAAATTCTTTAAAAGCTGATCTTTCAATAAAAATCCCCCTACCAATAACATAGTGTCTGGATAATCACAAGACAACTTTTTCGCATTATTAACAAAAATCAAGAATTCACACTCGGGCGGGGGCAAGTTGGAGGAACATACACGTTGAGACAAAACATTTGTTATAAACCCTCAACATTAATAAACAAATCAATTAGGCACGCAAGGACCCATGCAAAAGTGGTTTGGGGCTTTGTTACCTTCCTCCCACATTGGCCAGAGACCAAAATTAGCAATCCTCATGTTTCTCTTCCTGTTAAAGAAACCCTAGCACTCTGGGCTATGGCAATAAACCTTTCCACTTCAGGGCACTCCAACAACCAGGTTTCCTGCAGGAACAGTACATGATAATTCATTAAAACCTCTCTATAATTTTCCATTTCTAGAAATGATTAAATACTGCGTACATTCCATACCAGGAAACACCCTGGCAGTAGATGGCCTGCTTTCTACTAACCAATTTCTCCAGCTCTTCCACCACCCCCAGAGGGGATATGGCGAACATAATTATCTTTTGAAGAATGACCCTCCCCAGGGGATAAACCCCTTACAACCATGGTTGCTTTTCTTCCTAATGTCATCAAACTCTGTGGGGTAAGACTGATTTTGTTTCCTCAAGTCTAGGGCTCTGTCATTATGGAGCGTAATGGGAACTATTCTTTTTTGCTACATCTCATTCCCACCAACTCCTTCCAATATCTGTTCTCTGCCCTGTGCCCAGTGGCTTAGCAAGGTAAACCTGATTATATTTTAACCCTCCATGTTCGCACAAAAATGGGCTGTCTGGGTACAAAAGCCCTCTCCAAGTTTACCAGTTTGTTCATGCATTGCCTCACTTACTTCAACAAGACTAAAGCCATTTGCCTCCAAAGCTGAACCAAAAGCTCAGACGAAGGGGGTGATTAGGATGGCAGGCGGATAGCCACCGCCGGCCGGCGGTGGCGATCCGCCTGATGGGGACTAGCTTAGGGGGCCCATTGCGGGTGGGGGTGAGAGTCTGCACTTGGGGGTTACCTATGGTTTCCCCTACATTGCCATGCACAAGGTGGCAGGCACCGCACAGTGCCTGCCACGTTGTGCAAGGAAATGCACAACATGGCATTTTACCATTGCGGAGGGTGCTGCAGCCAGCAGCACCCACGGCAATGTTAAAATGCCAGATGCGACCACCGTGGTGGCGGTCGCATCATAATTGGGGTGGTGAGACCTCCGCATGGCATGCTGGCGGTCCCGTTACCGTTAGGGTGGCAGACGGACTAAAATCCGCCCGCAATCCTAATCACCCCCTAAATTCTTCATCTCGTCAGATGCAAAGAATACACTGATTAGTTATTGACTTACAAGTAATCCTTAAGGGCCACTCCACTCCTAAGAGAATAGTAACTTTTTCAACTGTATTTTTTATCATTTTTTCCAATTAATGAATTTTGAAGCCAGCAAGGATTACATAGTACATAACATAAAAGAAAACACAAATGGTGCATATAAGATCGAGAGGCGTAAACATGGTGAACAAATTACAGAGTACAATGGTGTGAGAGATGATATATTAAATAAAATCTAAAATACACTGCTTATTTCAATGAAAACTTAAATAAGGACAAAGAAAAATAGAGGAGAGAGGGAAAGAAAATACATTTTCACTGCTATGTCCTTGTAGAGGTAGATATTTTGTAGGTTAATAGGAGTGGCCGGCGAGAGCCACAAAGATCAGAATTCTTCAGAGAACCAAATCTGAAATGATTGGACTATTTTCTGACCCTGGTGGTTTCATAGCAACGAAAATATTACTCACATAAAGGGAGAGAAAAACATTTGAGGACGCAAGAGAAGCCAAATGAAAACGTACAAAGAACGATTGTCAATTTTATTGTGAAAGACAAAACAGAGGAAATGGAGCACATGGGACTGCAGCGGAGAAGGATTCGTTGACAGTGATTTCTTTTATTCAGTGATAGAGTTTCCAGCATGAGCATGTCATTCTACTGAGGTAATAAGATCTACCAGAAGTTTTTTGTTTTTGTGCAATAGAGCATAGAATTTAAGAATAAGGGTTTTTGCGGACTAAGCTGGCAACTCCGTACATGCATCACCACAGAACGTTTTGTGCATTGGTTAGTCTGGTCAAATATTCAGCGTTCTGCTTATGCAGTAGGAGTATGAGTCTGTATGCACAGAGACTTTCAATGACCATAGCTGAATTGTGGCTTTTCCCATAGGTATGACATTTCCATATTCTTAGATTGAAAGTACCCGACCGAATTCAACATCCTTGAAGTCATTACCCAGTGATGAGTCCCAATTTATAGTTGACCATTTGGTCAGTATTGTTTATCAGTTTTAGAAGGTTGACATGTTTGCTAGAAATGAAAATAGAGGATTATGGGCTGGATGATCAAATGTTTGTGAGTCGCAATCCATTCTCAAAATAGTTTCTGACCGTTAAAATGGCCTTTTGCAATGCCTCAAGTGTTGCTAAATTTGTGTTCATTAAACTTGTACAGCTTACCAGATGTTTTCCGTATTCCATTTTTTGTGATTTAAATTTGCTTTTACCAACTTATGAATTCTATTTACAGTTCTCAATCCATATTAACTAGCCATTGAGAAACTGTGAATAGTTGCACAAACAGCAAATAGCATGTGGAATTTACAATGAAGCGGAAGCAGGTAGTGACCATGTGCAAAGTATAAAATACAAAGCTAACTTTTATAATGCAGGACTCTATGCAATGTTGAGGAGGTGGAGAAATGAGAAATTGTGTAGCCATGGGGGGCAGATTTACTAACATTTCACGCAATGAAGCGCAGCAAGGCAACTTGCTGCTATGCGTTGCATGAAAGGGCAACAACAGAAATGCACCATATTTACTAAGACTTCTGCTGCCTCCCAGCGTGGTGCACTATGTGCTGCCTAGCGCCAAAATATGCACCTTTGCACTCTAGTGCACCGCTGCCTGCGTTACTTTCTAGGTTTCTATTTTGGACTCCTTCCTACACAAAAACAGTCCTTAAGGCATTTTTCTGCTCCTTTTTCTATGTGTGACGTGGTATGCATCACAAATTGAAAAAAGAAGTAACAAGGAAAAATAAAGTTTTTTCTCCTCATTACGCCAGAGTCTGAGAGGCGTACCCAGGTTTACAACCTCTGTAAATCTGAGAAGCAGCAAAATCCATGAGGAGATGATTGGGAATGCAATGTCCACACACTGCATATTGAACACCTCCCTGCCACAAGGTATTGCAAGGAAGTGAAATGAGCTGTCTTGCATTACTTTGGATTTACTAAACCACACAGAGCTACACAGGGTGGCTTTATATTGCTAAGTAAATCCTAGTTAAGGGCTTGCATCCCTTGTGTGACTCAAAGGCAATGCAAGCCCTTAGTAAATCTTGCCCAGGGTGACCTTGTTTGCGTAAACTGAGGAGGCTTTCAATCAATATAGATTTAGTGACCAGATGATCTTAACTTGATTGATGAGCTGCAGTTTGTTCTAGGCAGGTACAATCAATGCAGTAAGGCTATCCACACACACATTCAGGTATTGTGCAGCTCACATCCTCTATCATATAGTAGTTACCAGCACACACTAACCGTTTTGGGGACAAGCCCTTAGAGTGTTCTGTCCAGGGGTTTTCAAAACTTTCTAGATGCAATCTTGGAAAGGATAAATGTACATAATTCTTTTCCAAACACAACTGCATTCTACAAAGACACAATTTTATTCTATTTCACAAATTCCAAAGATTCATGCGTTTGTGGATGAAACCCATGCCCTCTTCTGCCCTGCTCAAAGAGTAAATACCTTTCCTTAAAATTGCAAATATCAACACTCTCTCGATATGAAGGTGGTGTGTAATGCCTCATCACTCATCATTGACATTGCGGCACATTTTGCATGTAGCACACATGATTCCTGTATTTTCTTTTATTGTGCATTGTATAACTGTCTAGCGAGAGAAGAGTCTGGAGATATATAGGCGCTTGGTAAGGCTGACGGTAAACATTGTTTACCACAAATCCTTTTTCCCGCAGGCAATTACAATGTGGTTGTTACAACGACCATGTTGTAACAACGCGTACCATTACTCCACTATCTGGAACAACGACTTGCAGAGGGGGCAGAAGTTGTTAGAGTTCAAATCCAACACCTTCCCTACTGTTGCACATACTGGAGTTGGAATAGTAAATTATACTATTCCAACATCCAGAGCCTCCCCTAGACCAATTGTTGTTACGATTTGCGGGTAATGGTATGCGTTGTTACAAGGCGGTCATTGTAAGGACCGCGTTGTAATTGCAAGCCGGGAAAAAGCATGCAGAATAATGTGGCATATTCAAGTCTGAATATTTATAGTAATTCAGATGGTTACAAATTGATATTTAATATGAACCCAATTCTAAATACATACTTCATATTGCAGATAAAAGTTGGTATTCATTGCTCTGTGGGCGCTCCCATTCAGCTCACAAGCAAGCCGAATCAAATATCGAAAAAACATATTTAGGGCCTGATTTGGATCTCAGCGTATAATATATAAGTATCCCATAGGATATAACAGGATTTATATTTCGGCGGAGGGATATTCACCACCATTGTGACAAAGTAACCCATCTGCCAAGATCTAAATCTGGCTCTTAGTTTGCTAAAAGTGAGGATTTGGTTTGTATATAAGTGGGTGTGCACTGGAGCATAGTAAGCCACCTGTTGTAAAATAATAGCCACACGTGCCATCTTGCGCAATATCACATTAAAAAAAATATGACTGTGGAATCTGGTATTAATGACTCTGCCAATGAAGAAGAAAATCCCCTTCCACTTTCACGCTGAAGACAAGATGCTGCAAGTGCTGTTGTTACAAACAATTACTTCTGAGGTACATAGGACAACAATTTTTGATGTTGCTATACAGTATATTTTGCTGTTGATATTATTTAAACATATGTTTTCAAACCAACCAGCTTTATCTTTTATGAAAATTTGGAAATGTGTGCTTTTTCCATGATCCTGTGTCTAAGGGCCCGATGTAGATTTTGGCGGATGGATTTATGCCCAGATCTCTGTACTGGGGTGAATGTATGACATTGTTCTGCATTCTGTCCATCAATTGTTGTTTTTGCGGATGGATTACTCCATCACAGAGGTGACAGCTGTCCCTCCCGCAAAAATATAATTCCAGAGTATATTATGGGATATATATTTGGGCGAATAGGATATCCGTCACCGTTGTGCTGGAGTAACCTGTCTGCCAAAATCTAAATAAAGCCCTAAAACAGGATTCTCTAAGAGCTTTTGAAGAATGTGCACGTCGGAAAGATGTTACAAACAATTACTTTTGAGGCCCTAGGAAGAAAATAATTTTAATGTCCATGTATAGTTTATTTTTCTGTTGATATCATTCAAGCATATGTTTTCATCTGTAACATTTTTAAATAAATATCTTTAAACAATAGTTAGCAAATTGGTTCATGCTCTGATCCTTCTTCATCTGAATGTTACTGGGTTCTCTTATTAGATGGCAAATTTGGGATCTCATTATATGCTATTTGATATTATGTTTTTGTATAACAAATTGAAGTTTTAAATTTTAAATAATATTATTAGTGTGATTTTTACAGATGCAAAATTTTGTTATGATGATTTTTTTTTTTTGCCACAGAGAAACATGGGGTCCTATTCACAAAGACCCTCCGCAGTTCAGTTGTGGTGGAGGCTCCGCAGTTGTGATGGCATCTCTGCAATGAGAAACTGCAGTGCACATATTCCACCACAAGTTTGGTGACTCTGCCATGACTACAGCGAATCTGCCAAACAGCGGAGGTTCTTTGTGAATCAGGCACTTGGGGCCATATGTACGTAGCCTAATACCGGTCGGTAACGGCCGATTTTCGGTAATTATACCGTTACCGACCGGTATTTAGGCTTTTGCAATGTAGGGGGCACATTACAGGATTCGGTATTTACCGAATCGGTAAAATTACCGATTCGGTAATTTTACCGATTCGGTAAATACCGAATCCTGTAATGATATGTAGGGGGAGTGTGTGGGTGTTGTGGGGATTCGTTATTTACCACCAACTTAAAGTTGGTGGTAAATGACGAATATGTGAAAAAAAGCATTTTTGTGCACGTTTAAGTGTGCAATGTGGCAGACATACATGCCCTTAGGGCATGTATGTGTGCCACATGTGCACACATGCAGGAATCAGGGGTGCAACAGGGTGTCACTGTGACACCCTGCCACCCTTGATTGTGCTCCCCCATTACCGAATCGATATTTACCGATTCGGTAATGGTAACTGGCTTCAAGGGATGCATTATTACCGAATCGGTAAATACCGGTTCTAAAATACCGAATTTTACCGATTCGGTAATAATTACCGAATTATTATCTACATAACATTTACCACTTCATAAATACCGAATCGGTAAAATTCGGTATTTATGAAGTGGTAAATGTTGGCCTACCTACATAAGGCCCTTGGTGTTTAATTTACAATTTACAGGTGTGCTCTGTAGTCTTGATTTGGAAAAAAAAGACTATCTATTAGGAATATATTTCTCATGTTGCATTGGTTCTGCTATATCAAATATCCAACAGAAAGTGTCATTACAATGTCCGTAGGAAGGTAGATTCTGACTGCATGGTTACCCCCACTTTTGGCCTGGTGTTTTGCTGGTTTTTCACTAGTCTGACTGGGATCCTGCTAATCAGGATCCCAGTCTATCTGCTTTCTCCCTAAATTGGTTGTGTTATGTACTTAGGTACAGTCCAGGTTGGATACTGGGGTACCCTTATAAGTCCCTAGTGTATGGTACACATGTACCCAGGGCCTAGGTACCCCAGAGGCCTCCTATGGGCTAAAGCATGTATTATGCCAACCATGAGAGTCCATGCAAAATGGAACTACAGGCCTGCCATTGCAGCCTGTGTAAGATGGTGCATGCACCACTTACGTTAGATATACAATTACTATATCTATAGGTCACTAAACTTAAAACCTATAAGTCACTCCTATAGCAGGCCTAGACAATCCTGAAGGCAGGTTGCTGGGTTTTGTGTGAGAGGGTGCCCCTGCATGGTCAGAGCCCCTCTGCAGCCTTCGGAGACCATTCTCCCGGGTTGTCGGGGACACAGCCAGACATAAAGCTGAGGTGCATTATAACCTTGCGGTAAATGCTATCTCGAAAAAGGCTGAAACAAGACATGTCATGTTTGGTATCCAACACCTTGGAATTATACCTCCACACTGGTAACCAGTGTGGGAGGTATGATTTCACCCCTCAGAAGCAAGCTTCGTGGGTCCCTGGTCTTCCCTGTACCAGCCTTTTCGACCCGGACAGCACAAAATGGATGCTGCCAACCAGAGACACATTTCTGCCCTCCTGCTGTTGAGCCAAGCTCAAGCAGAGGAAGGCAGCACAATAGGCATCATGTCACAGGGAGGTGTGACCACCTCCCAGACAGGATTTTGTGTATTTGAGCTGTGTGGGTGCACTTCCAAGGTGCCTTAAAGCCTGCATGAGGGGCACATTTGGTGTCCCTGTGCATAGTCCAGTTCAAACTAGTTCTGGGAGCCGTTGGCTCCTGCTCTGGTGTAAAAATGGACAAAGGAGATGGGTGTAACTACCCACCTGTCCTGACCCTCCCCTGGGAGGGTCCCCTGAATCTGTACAACCCTTTCCTGTGGGTACAAAACAGCTTATGTGGCTGTAGGACCCTAGATTCTACGTAGACAAGATTCTGATCAAGTAATCACTGACCTTAGACCATCTGGACACTCTGGACTTTGCTGGACTTTAACTCGCCCGACTTTGTCTCCCTCTCCGTCCAAAGCATAGTCTGTGCCTGTGCACCATACAGGCTCCATGCAAGACCTGTGGAGCATCAAGGAAAACTGAAGTATCTCCCTTGGAGTGAAGGCGTTTGCAGGCACCGTAACGTAACTGACCGGTCTGCTGATCCTAAACTCCTGCGGACTCTGAAAGCTCCAGCAACACAGGAGGTGGGTTCCTATGTTCCCTGAGGTTGAGCTACCCTCTCACCAAGTTTGAGACCAGTATCCCTTGTGGAGACCGCATAACCTGAACCCCTGTGCACCGCGCACGTTTGCCATTGCATATGCTTGTTGGTGTTCCCCAACTTTGTGCATTGGGCTGGCGATAGCCCTCACCTCTGCCCACATTTCCTACAAAGGCCTCCTCACACTCTGTGCCCTGCAATCTGTGTCTCTGTGAGACTGCTAGAGGTTCCCTTGCGACTCCTGTGCCTTCAGCCTGTGGGTCCATTTGAGTGACAACACTGCTTTCCTTGGGCTCCTCTGGGTTCTCCAGGCCTGACCTGACTCCCCTTGATGTGGTGAGTCCTCTGGACCTTGCTGGGCCAGACCGTAACTTTCTTTGCACTTCTTAGTGGGTTGCCGCTGCCAAGGCATGTTGTTGCTCCTGCCACACACCGACCCCTCAGCACTCGACATCCTTCATGGGACAGCTCGTATCCGGCTCCTGGTCATCCTTGATGTCTCCTGGTCCCTGCAGCTCTAGAGTCAAGGTCTTCTTCTTCGTACCTGAAGCACCCGACATCTGTGGGCATTCGTCTACCGAGCTCCTGGTTACTTCTGAGTGACCCAGACTCTGTCCCCTCTGCTTTTAGGTTCCTTCCATCAAGAATCCACCTGCTGATTCCACTGTAAACTTTTCTTTTTTTCCAGCAGTGGCATTTCTTTGAAGACTCCCATTGAGAACAACGGCAGTTTCCAACACCACTTCAGACCTATGCACCCGGCTACCCTGGGATAGGTAACTCTGGTACTTCGCTATCCACGGGTGGGGGTGGCTCTCCAACCTTCTATATTCCAAAGGATTTCTCCGTAATCCACTGGTAAGGGTCCTTTAACTTTAAAACTGCAACCAGAACTATCCCATTGAATTGTACGTAGCACACGGTCGAGTTCTCACACTGCACCCGTCCTCCGTGGGGTCCCTACTTACTCTCCCTGGTTAGTTCCTTTTGGTCCGAGCAATTCTACACCCTCTAGACTCTGTCTTGACTCGAGTCGTGGTTCTTGTACCACTATTTTAGTATATGGTTTGGTCTCCCCGTAGGGCCTACTGTGTAATAGTTCTACTTACAATTGTTTCTGTGCTTAAGTATTGAGTGCTTTGTGTTTATCTGCTTGTAGCAGATACTGTGAGGTATTTAAGGTGTTATAATAATAAATATATATTCTTATAACTACTGTGTGGTGCTCCTTTCATTTAATCAATACAATACGGTTGCATTCTAGTAAAACAAGCTGCTTAACATTCCTTCAAGACTAAGCCTAAAGGCTGCTCTCCACAGCTACCACTTGGATAGCTTTCATAAGGTTATCTTTGACCTCCTAAACCTCCATAAGGGGAGAGGAGTTGGCCTAACGGCTAGGCCGCTCGACCTCGGACCTGGGGGAACAGGGTTCGAGTCTCAGTAATGACACTAAACATCTTGTGATTCTGGGCAAATCACTTAATCTCCCTGTACCTAACAAAAATGAATGTGTGTCCTTATGTAACGTAACTGGTGCTATGTAAAGCGCTCTGATACCTGATTGGATTTGGGTCAAGTTCACGCTATATAAAACTCTGCAAAAAAAACATAAGGATTGTTTGTACTGGTGCAAGGTCAACTTCTCACAATGTCCTAAAAAGAAAACGTTTAAAATTAATAAAAATAAATACAATAATTGAAAAAATAGAAGTTATGATTTAATATACCAGTTTTTTATTTTTATTTGGAGATAGTGTGTTAGTTGCTGAAATTAATGACAGTGCCTCAGGGTGCAAAGTGGATTTTATTACTTGTTTCATAATAGACAGCAATACTACAGTGCTGGACTGCAAACTTTTGCTGGAGCCCCCTGACTCCTACTGGCATTTTTCTTCAGGACCCAAGGTCACAACAATGATTTCTTATCTCCTCCGCATCCCCTCACTCCTGTTAATTAGCCACACAACATTGATTCATTCTTGAATACTGCGTTCAATCATTTTCAGTTGCTTTTGGAATTGTAAATGAGGCTTTTCCTAATAATTTATTATTTTTAGCCTCCTACTCTTCCACCAAAGTTCAGGTTCTTCGGCACTAAACTTTCTTTTATTTTTCCTCCCAAACTCTTACTGTAGCTTCTGGCTTGGTATACCTTTGCATTTCAAGGTTCAATAGAAGAAAGGGAAAGGTGGCTCTTCTCTAAGTTCTAAATGAAATGCTCTGAGACACTTCTTGATGTCTTCCTTTACTGCTGCTGCAACGTCCCCGATTCACAATTTGTGAAGCATACTAGTGAATATTAAGAAATAACTATTTTCTAATGTCAATGGTTAGTATATAGTACTTTGAGATTCAGGCTCTGTCATTCATCAAGGGGCACACGTATTTAAACCATTTTGCATTCGCAAATGGTGCAAATCACTAAATTCGAATATTTGTGAATGCAAAATAGCCTTTCAAGATGTATGAATGGCTTTGTAGCCTCAATTTTAGGTAATCGCTATTTTTTGTGATTATCTGAAATTGCAAATACAAATAGGGCATCACAATTTGCAATTCTGTAAGCACATGTACCAAGAATTTTCTAAATGCAAACTTTGCATTTAGGAAATGCTATTACCATCGAGTTCACATCGACGGTAACCATTTGCAATTTTTGAAATATGCACAAAAATGCATTTTTCAAAGTGCCATGCAGGGCAATCATGCCCCTAGGGCATGTGTGCGCCTTACATGTGCACATTATTTTTTGGGGGTGCTTCCGGGGGTGCCATAGCCCCCTGGTCACCTTTGGTTTTGCATTACCTAATTTGCAATTACCAATTATGTAATTGCAAATTAGGCAATGCAAAACCATTTGCACCTATGGGCAGGCCCATAGGAACGAAGGGTGTAGTATTACCTAATAGCGGTTACCCAATTGCGATTGCGAATTTCAGGAATCGATATTAGATAATCTCTATTTTCCTAAATACCATTTTGCATTCCTTAAAAAGCGATTACCTAATATTCACTATTTAAGGAATTCAAAATGGATTTTTGATACGTGGCCCCTAATCTGGTTATTACCAAATCGCAATATGTTGTACATCAGCTCTGACTGCTTTAAAAAATGTCAAGTTTGCAGACCAAGCTGTAAATTTCACCCAGCCACGTTTGCACACACATCATTGATAAAAGAGCTGTAATGAAATAACATTGAGGGCCTATTCATAAAATACTTTTTGAGTGCAGAAAGTAGTACCACATTTAAACTACTTTACATACACATGCTATTCATGAATATCTAACTTGAGATCTTGGTTTATGTCTGCCCTAAGTCTTGTGTGCAAAGATCTTAAGGAAGACTGTATGGAGGGACATGCAAATACTAGCATAAACCCACCAAAGAGTAATTATTATTGTTATTATTATTATTGTTCACAAAATGTACACCTAAATCTACTACAGTGATACTACTGACAAAATGTATTTTATTCTACTCCAGACAAGCCTTTGAGTAAATCATGCACCACACAGAGCCAAACACTAGTACAGCAACACATTCTCGTAGAAAGCAGCAGAGGCATGTAATAACACTTATACCACATAAGGAGAAATATGAAAGTACAGGTAAAGATGTTTTAAGTGTCTAAAAATATGTTTTACTAAATATTTTTTTAAGTTATTGCATACTATTTTTAAAAAGGGCAAAATAATTTTTAGATTACTGCAATATAAAACATAATCCAAAAAGTCCTCAAACACATGCAGCATACCTACGTCTGCAATCGGGCCTGTGGAAGTGAAGTGTCAGTCCTCCACCACACCCATAATTAGGTGAAACTCATTACAACTTCAGCTAATCAAACACAGCCTTCCCACTTTAGACAGCAAGGTACAGAAAAAATAATTGTCTTTTTCATGCTGGTGAATATTTTTGTTGTTTTGGCCCTCATTCTGAGGCTAATTGATTGAGGAGTCAAGGAAGTATTTGTAGCCTGAAGACCAACATTTTTGGCAAGTCCAGACAATCATTTATTCAAAGATACCACTTCTCACCTGATGTGATCTTTGACATGGTTGCAGACTAGGAGCATGCACACACTTCATATACAGCCCCTCCTAGACCATACCCACACATGTCAATTAATGGTTGCTCCCCACCAGCTGACACCTATAAATTTCCAAAGGGTCAATTAAGACAACAAGGTCATGTAAGGATACATGCTTTTTGCAGGTCTCCCCCCCACTTTTGCTTCATTTGGACTACTGGCTGCTGGTTTTTCAACTCTGAGAGTGCACCAAGACCCGCTAACCAAACGCCAGTGTTCTTACTCATGTAAATGTGTATGTCAAATTGACTTTCCCCAATTAGCAAGGACTGACTTACTTTAAGTCCCTAGTTCATGGTACCCAGGGTACCAAGGGCACGAACATGTCCACCCAGGGCTGCAGCACTGTTTGTGCCACTCTGTGTATAAAAAAAGCACAACATTACTCCCAACCTGCCACTGCAGACTGGAAGGACAGCTGTCACACTGCCAGTTCAACTTTGCCATGACCATTAAGCCACCGCTTCACTTAATAATGTATATGTCTCCCCTTAGGAATGCCCATAGAGCCCTATGGCAGGGAGCTGTATATTATTAAGTAGGACATATCTGTTTCATATGTCTTTGCAGCAACACTTCGAAATTGTCACTTTTGCTGTGGAAATGTTATTAGCTGCATTGGCTATCATAGGGTTTCTGGCTGGCATCCCAGCCTGGGTAACTCCTGAATGCGATTACCTATCTGGGTCCTGTATGATATCCAATTAATCATGGTACTGAGCCTGACATGATACCCACATTGCATGTAATGCCACAATTACATTTCTGCAGCTTTTAGAGCATTACCAATCTCTGCTCCAGCTACTCCGGTGGCCTCACAATGGCCCTGACACACAGACATCTTTCTGCCCACCTGGGGAGACATGCAAATGACTCCCAGGTTTAGGAGCAAAGGCAGTTGCTGCAGAGTGAGTTGTTACCTCATTTCTCAGGAAAACCACACAGGGTGTAAGCCCAGAAGGTGAGATCCAAAGGGGAAGCCCCCTTTGACGGCCAAATGGTGATAATACTCCAGGGCAAGCAGCCTTTATTTAGGTAGACAAGTTGGAGACATGGACAGAGAAGGAAGTCCAGTGTCCAAACTAGTTTCCCCATGGGTGTGTAGCCCCTTTGGTAGCCACACCTCTGGGATGTGCTACCTAATTCCACACAGTTGAGGGAAGGTTCAGACATTTTGGGAGTGCCAAGAATATTGCGCACTAGGATCACCAAATACTACACATTTCTTTTTTACAGAGTTTATATAGCGTGAACTTGACCCGAAGGTATTGGGTATCAGAGTGCTTTACATAGCACCAGTTGCGTTACATGAGGACACATTAATTTTTGTAAGGCACGGAGAGATTAAGTGATTTGCCCAGAATCACAGGATGTTTAGCGCCATTGCCGAGACTCGAACCCAGTTCCCCAGATTCGAGGTCGACCGCCCTAGCCGTTAGGCCAACTCCTCTCCCCATCACCTCACTTGAGCTTAATCACCATAGAGGAGGGGACATACTCGCCCAGTGGCTAGTGATTGTGTTGCCCCCTAAGGGTGCTTTCCCTTGATTTAATGGGCACCCCTGACACCATGAACGGCATATTGGTTTGAATTTGGAGAAAGACCAAAGAAGGACTGCCCTGCTGCCGGTGAAACTGCACAAAGACATGCTACACCATCAGAAGGACTGCACCTGCTGCACTTTGGGCAAGGTAGTTTGGACTCTGCCTGTGGCTCTTGGCTTAGTGAAACGTTGATTCCCAGCCCCAGATCAAAGAAGTGTCTCCAAGGATCAGTTGCTTGAGTCCCGGGAACCAGCTCCAGGTACACAAGATCTAAAGAAGCCCAAATGGCAAAGCAGTAGCTGCTTTGAAGGAATCACCTCTGACTGCCATCTGGCGCACCCAAGTAGAAATCTGTGTGAGCCAAAAGTTGCAGCCGAGTCTGTTGGATCCAGGGGTGCTATCCAGGTCTGGATTTATCACACAAGAGGGACACTAGGCCCCAACAAAAGATCTTCTTCTGGCTGCTGCACCGCAAGAACGGTGGCACAGCTGCAGATGGCCTTCTACTGTTGTAAAGAGGATATTGTGGGACTCCGAGTACTGTGGCTGAAGTTGACTCAACTCACCCGAGGACCGAGGAGTTACTCGCAAATCGCTCCACACAGCAACAAGAGCATCTTTAATCATCTTTTCTGCCTGCATCCCCAGCATCGGGGCATCAGGACCACTTCATTACAGTCTATTGCGGCCGTTCTCTAGGCTGGAACTGGGCTGAAAATGACTCTGGTAGCCAGATAACTGTTTAAAGTATATTTATTGGCCACCCAGATCACCATCCTTTTTGATTTGGTCACACAAGCCGGGCCAGAGTAGTTGAACTAAATCTTTCAAACATTGACAAACATTTTGTTGACCAATGCTTGCTTGAGGTTGCATTTAAAAGTCATAAAAGATTTTTTTTAAACCTGTACCTCCGGACCCCTCTGGTGGATTTTGCTAATCACGGTCTCTAAAACTTCATAAAACTATAATCTAGATTTATAAATCGGTGTTCAATTTCTTTTCTGTTGTGAGGCTTTCTTATTTTGTTGTTTGGCGCTGGTAAATGCTTTACACAAAGTCTGTTAAGCCTTGCTGCATGAACCCACAGCTACCCAGGGTTGAACTAAAGGTTGTACAAACAGGCCTGACTCAACCCACAACAATTTCAGTGAGTGTATCCCAAGATAAGACCCCACAGCCATATCATATAATACACCCAAATCCTCATAGGGCATCTCAATGCAAGCTAATAACAATGCTTGTGGGAGGGTCTAAGATATATTAACAGGAGAGTTACTGGTTTGTCGCCCTGCCACAGTTGGAAGTGGGCCTGCTCCAGCTGTTTCAATATATTTGGACCATATGTGAGAAAGGTACAGTGGGGTTAAAAAATTGTTAACAGTTTACGCTCTAAAAGTAGAGGTGTCAGAGGATGTACACGAAGGACATCTGTAAAGTCTGCCTGGCTTTGAAGGTGGAGGAAGCACAGAGTGGCATGAGTAGTGATACAAGCACTAGTCGTGAGACAGGGATGTTTATTTTTCAGCTGAACTTAAATTGTGGGTTCCCAGGAACAGGTAGGCCATATAACAGGTCAGTGTGCATGGTGGGAATTACATGCTTCTCGAGCGAAATGAGACAGAGAAGGGATCTAGAGCAACCTCCAGCAAGAGCAGGAAAGTCATTATTCAAGATCCTCATGCGGACTATTGATTGTATATTTGGCATATTGGGAGAAGATGCAGAAAATATCAAATTGTCATCATATCAAACTAAGCTGGCATTCTAATTGATGTTATTAGCAAGAAGTGAGATATGTATTAAATGGTCCTAGAAAGAGCCTTCTACCCACATAGAATTGTTGAAATCTGTAAAGTGCATGTATACTTTATATATTCTATGCACAAACAGGCCAAGAGCCACATTGTGGGAGCTGTTGCAAAGCTGGTTGACTGTCAATGGTGAAGTCTTATGATTACACCTTACTGGACATTATTTATCACATATAAGTATTTGATCAACCAGATAAAATGAGCGAGGGGGTAACAAGGGCATTTGTGGGGAGGTTCATATTAACGTGTCTTTAAAAACGAATCTGCAAATCTGAGATGATAGCAGGACTATGAATAAATAAATAAATTATATATTAAGCCATGTATATAGAAAAGTTCAACCAAAAACCCCATAAATATCAATATAAGAACAACATATGAGACACGAAATAAAAATGCAAAGTAATTACAACAAGTGGAATTAGCTTTCAGTATAGTCTCCTCCCGTATCTTCTCCTGAACGTTTGTGTATAGGTTCACTCGATTTTGCTGGATCTACATAAGTAGTTGTTTTGTTTTACATATCACTTGATATGGCAATGGCCACAATAAGCCTATACCTAGCATATAACGGTTTCATAGATTCTATTAGAGTGACTTTGGAAATATTTGGAGAGAAAGACACTGTGACATCGATCACAATTCCATTTGTAGCCAAAAACAGGATATTGATGGGTGAGCAAATCGCACCAGCTTGCTGCTGTGATTTGTGATAAATTCTGGTCCAACTTGTGCGAGCGTATAATGCACCTGTGCTGTCTCTATGTATTGGAATAGTGATTAGCATGACCGATAATTCATTATTTCCCATTCCAATGGGCCAAACGTAATTGGGTACCAATTGCACTGCTACAAATGAGTGAACCCAGTCACAAATTAGTGTGTGTGCCCTTGTGGCACGTTAGTTGCCAACAAAAAGCCTCAAAAAAGCTGAATAGGGTTAAAATTATCTGTGAATCCAGAGCAATCACAAATTAATGAGGTTTTTTTCTGCACCCAATATCTTGAGGCACATTATGATTAGACACTTCGGGGCAAACACATGAGCTCCTTTGTGCCACTCTTGCACCATGCACGTGGTGCAATGAGAGACACAAATAAAAAATGTGAGTTATGTAGATAAGCAAGGCCACCTTGCATGGTCCTGCATGCCTTCATAAATCTTGAGTAATGTAACGCAGCGCAAATTGCTGTGTTGCATTTCTCTGCCAGGGAGGTGTTTCCATGGGTTTCGCGTAGGTGTTCCCATGCAACATCCAAGGATTTTGGCACAATCACAGTTTTACAATAAATTATAAACCTGGAAATGTGTCAAAATGCTACACCTCCCCTGCAGTGGCATAATGAGGAGAAATATGTTTGTTTCTCCTCGTTTTTTCCTAGATTCTAAAGCACACATAGAAAGAGGAAAAACCCTCTCAGGATTTTTTTTGTGCAGGAAGGTGCCCCTCACTGCACAAAAGCAATGCTGTATGCAATGCAAGGTTGTGTGTGTTGACACAAGGCAGCCCAATGTGCACCAGCGCTGGGAAAGGACTGGAATGCACTGTATTGCCTAAAATACTGCACATTCCTGCCCTTTCCCAGTGACGCCGCCCAGCAAGGTGACTTGCTGTGCTGTGCCTCACCACTTTTCCATAAATATGGCCCTTAGCAACATGATCAAATAGCCTTTTTAGTTTTTTACTGTAGCAACATTTTCTTTAGGTTAGTGAATTCAAGTAAAAATAGTTTTACTCCTGGCTGTGTGTGTAAAAAAACGTCTCTCCTAAATGATGACTAACCTCAATATTTAGAATTCAAGACTCAGAAATCCCACAATCTTAGTGATCAACTTCTTTTATAAAAAATAAAATAATTTTGATCCATCCTGTATTTCAAACAATATTCCTTTATTTCTTCAATTTCTCTTCTCCACATTTTCAGACTGTTTTCAGTAAATCAATGTGAATGTTTTTTTATCCACCCTTGTCATGCCATCTTTTGCATCACTAATTCTCAGCTCAATTTCTGAGACAATTGTATCCAGTCTGGGCAATACATTTTTCATAGTGCCTTGTTTGTTTCTCTGATGAATGTTTATACAATTTTAAACTCCTTAAAGAGATCTTCCAAATTCAATGGAGTTAGCGATTGGTAAGTGATGAATGATCATTTGTGCTCTTCCACTACACCCAGGAGTGACCTCATTTCAGGAAGTAAGTGTAAATTTAGAGCAAATACTAAGTCTTGGAGTATCAGGAATTTGAGGCTCCAATAAGAACCTTTAATTTTCTCCTAAAGATCAGCCATTTTTAAATGAAATAGAAGGCAGAAACCTTAAAACATAAGTATAAACTTGTATTTAATGAATTGATTTTCGTGGTAAAGCTCATAGCAGTGATAAATGTGCTAGATTGAAAAGGAGGTACAAATAGTTTGAATCAGTGATCTGTAACCCACTTCCAGTGCTTGTCAGGGTTCAGCAAATGATGTACTAACGTTAGTACCAGTACAGAGTGCATGATACCAACTTGATATGGGAAAAGCTTGCATTATACCTTTGTTGACACTCCAATCTGGACACTTAAAATCACAAACTAGAAAATACATTTGATCCAACTCTCAGATCACACTACTGAAAGTCTTGAATATTTGTACGCGAATAAAGACTAATATTCGAAATTGAAATTACATCTAAAAGGAGTTATAATGATATTGCCAATACCTGGATGTGGCCAAGCAGTAACCTGAATTCCAGGAAGATAGATACTATTCAAACATAAAGGCACAATAGAAAAAGTTGAGCATTCATAAGATGAAACACTGGTTTCAGAATAAACATGCAATCAGGAAGAGATCCTCTAACATGCTGTATTTGAATTATGCTTCCACATAGAATCTTTGCCATACTGACTAAATAGAAACATTTCAGCTTTGAAAAAAGTTTCACATTCTCATGCTCGAAATGCAAGAGAACAACTCACTTATTAATGAACCGACCAAAAAACCTAGCCAGTATAGAAGTATGGCTTATATAAGTAACAAAAACTGCCCGTTTCCGCACACAAAAGCAGTTAAGATGGCCTCATAGCCTGAGAAAAAAAAACACTGTGTGTAATTAAAATAATTTTGGTGCCCATAAAATCTGAAAAAACAATAGACTGATGATCATGTGAGGTTTCCGGTTCTGTCAAAATATATCAAGAATATTCATCATCCCATTAGCTGATTTTATCTTATGTTTGCTGTACGATATGATATAGATCTCACTGAGAAGAGGTGGTCACTGTGATAAAGTGGATTATTCGTTGATGTAGATGGTAGTCTTCTTCAAGTAATAATGGCACTGTTCTTAACTAAGTCCTGTTAGATCTCAATAATTTAAACCTGAGATGATATCAAACCTTGGTAGATGTGGCACAGAGCAGACAGGCTCAACTTAGGAGAAACGTCTACAGCATTTATCAGTACCAAAACAGGTAAAAAGTAAAAAAAAAAAAACACAATTAAAATCGCACTTCAATTTATAAAACTAGAGAACATTAAATGAGCAAATAGACACTAAAGTTGCAGAAATTGTCTGTAGGGAACCACAGATATAATTTTCCAAATGTTTAGATGTTTTTAGCACCAAAAAGTGCAAAGTCCCAACCATGGGTATTTGGTCATGCTAGGTCAAGGCCAAGTCAAAACTTAAGGCCGACCAATCGTGGGTCAGATACAGGGACCAGATTCAGTCCAGTGGAAAAAAAACGTTTTTGGGAAGTTGAAGATCCTCAGCAGGGCAAGGCAGTGGGATGTGGTCAAGATGCCATCAGACGAGGTCCCGGTGAAGCTGCTGCCTTTTGGCAGGAAAAAGGTCAGAGTGGGAGAAGTTAGAAATTCGAGCCCAGGGAAGGTACCTCGCCAGTCAGATACTTTTAGCATTTTCAGGTTGAAGATTTCTACCTTCAGACTTTTTTGGAAGTCACACTTCTTTAACCAAGCAAACCAGTAGGTTGAACCCGACCAGTGATGCTGTGTGGACAGCTGTATCTTGGTGGTGGTCCAGCGGTAGCCTCTGGTTCTTTTTTAATAACGTTTTTAAGTTTACAGTTTTGCAGTTTTTGTTGGGGAGTGTTAGAAATGGGGGTTTCTAGTTGGCAGAGGTAGGTACCTTTGTCCAAATAAGGACCCTTGCTTCTAGTCAGGGTAAGGGGGATACACACTTTAGATAACCCTGGCTCACCCTCTGGGTAGCTTGACACGAGCACACAGACCTATCCTGAAGGCAATGTGTAAAGTATTTGTACTCAAAGCACACAGTAATACCGTGATAACACCATAAATGGACACCACACCAGTTTAGACAAATGAAGTGTCTTTATCTAAACTCAACAGGACCAGAATGACAAAAATCCAACATACAGGTGATAACATATGTCTTTAGAACAGTTATTGCAAAAATAAGGCTTTTAGAAAACAAATAGCTCCATTTGGGGCTATTACGATGTCTTGACAGCAATAAATCCAAAGTACGGTGCTGACCGCAAGGAGAGCAGCGTCGGGTATGGAGTCACACGGACTCCCAAATAGACAGTTCCTTGGAAACTAAGTCTATGACGATGCACGGTGTCATGGAGGTGAGGCGTCGGTGCTGAGGTCGAGGCCGGCTCCCTGGCTGCCACAGAGGAGGCGAGGCGTCGTGTCTGCGAGGAGGCGACGTGTCGTGTGCAGGACAGGGCAAGACAGATGTGTCAGCGGTGAGGCATCAGTACCAGTGTCTATGTGAATTCGGCAAGTTTGTGGAGTCACCCTCTGCAGTTATCGGTGCCAAGATAACAGGATGCAGGTGCTGGCGATGATGGAATCGGTGCAAGTGCTGGTGTCGGACACAGCCGATAACTGCAGGCATCGCAGGAGTTGAAGAGCCTCAGAGCTGCGGTGCAGGCCAGGCGGTGCGTCGTTCACTTCATGAGCGGTGCCCCGGTCCTCGGTGCAGGTTGCAGCATCACAGTGGCGTCGCTGACGGCCTCAGAAACAGGTTTTCTTGCTTCTTTTAGGTTTCTTCCAGCTTCCAACAGCAGGAACAACCTCCAGAGGCCCAAAACTGGAATAGGCACCTCCTGGTGGGTCAGAATTCTCAGCAAGAGCATTCAGAGGATCCGGGGATACATTCTTGGTGTCCATGAGACTTCAGAACAGGAGGCCAGCACACTTCAGGCCCTTTGAGATCTTCTTCAAGCAGGTTCAAAGCAAAGTTCCAGTCTTTGCCCTCTCCTTGGCAGAAACAGCAACTGCAGAATAACCCCACACAGCACACAGCAAAGGGGCAATACTCCTCCTCACAGCTCTTCAGCTTTTCTCCTTGGCAAAAGTTCCTCTTGAGTCCAGAAGTTATCTAAAATTCTGGGGTTTGAGGTGTAATACTTATACCCCAAAAAGGCTTTGTTCTCTTTGTGCAAGGGTCTCTGAGCCCAGTCCAAATGAGTTCTGTCCTTAAGGGTGCAGTACGACCACAGGGGATGGAGACAGCATTGTGCAAGGGAGACAGGCCCTATTCAGGTGCAAGGAACTCTCCTCCCACGACTCTAAATGCAGCCAAGCTTCATTCAGCTCAGGTCTGAGTCATCCAGGAAGGGCGAGGCACACCACAATCCCCCCTGTCGCTTTGTACACTGAATGCACATCCCCATCCCTTGTCACTCCAAAACCAGAGTCAATACACAAACAGGCAGAGGCACACAGAATGGTTAAACAAGAAAATGCATACTTTCTAAATGTGGCATTTTCAACCACATAATTTAAATAACCATCTTTACTAAAAGATGTGTTACTAAATTCTGAGTTCAGACAGCCTAAACTTTATTTCTCTATCTTGTTGCAATGGGAAGTTTTACTTGTAAGATGTTACAAAGCATTTCCAATTCTATCCTAGGGGGCAAAATTGCCTTTCAATAGAGGAAAACAGAATTGGCAGTATTTCACTATCAGGGCATGTGACATGTCCTACATTTCACAAACAGTGCACCCTGCCCATGGTGGTACCTTGGGCCTATAATAGTGATGTCTTACATGTAAGAAAAGGGAAGGTTAGGGACTGGCAAGTGGATATACTTGCCAAGTCGACATGGTAGTTAACAAACTGCGCACAGACACTGCAGTGGCAGGTCTAAGATACCGTTTTATAGGGGTTCCCATGTAGGTGGCACAATCAGTGCTGCTGGCCCATTAGTAGCATTTGATTTACACACCCTGGCCTCCTCAGTGCACTTTACTAGGGTCTTACCAGTAAATCAAATATGTCAATAAAGGGAGAACCAATTTTAAACACAATTTACAGAGGGAGCACTTGCACTTTGACACTGATCAGCAGTGGCAAAGTACCCAAAGCATCTAAGCCAGCAAAAACGAAATCCAACACAGCATCAAAAATACAGGGGGTAGAGGCAAAATGTCTGGGGAAACCATGCCAGAGATGCCAAGTCTAACAGGGAGGGAGTCCAATCTTCACCAGCAAAGGATGCTGGACATTTAGTATATCACTCGGAGGTTAGGTCTTTCAGAAGCCACTAGCGGGGTCCAGGTAAATTCAGATGGAAGTGTTTATCTGGGCTCAGTACAGTCTTGGGTTTCTTGTAGCTTTTATGTAAGAAAAGGAAAGGTGTAGGATTATTACCCCCAGTCTGCCCGAGAGGGGGACAGAAAGCCCACTGGATGCCAGGGACTGCATTTATGAGCTATTTCAAACCATTTCACAGGAGAGAGTTTTGAGATCTAATAATATCAAATGTTTACCTTCCTGACAACTAAGCTGTGGATGCTCCCTCTTAAACTGAGAAGTATCATGGTTGCAGCTGCTTTCAGAAAGTTGTTAAAATCTTTTCTTTTTGAATCAAGTTAAAGCAACTGTTAGCCCCTTCCTGCTCCCTTTCTCAGGTGAGCTTTACCGCTAGTGCCAGGACAACTCTTCAGATGTATCTGTGCGCTCTACAAATGCAATTGTTGTTGTTATTTGTTTGGGGTGGGAATGACCTCACAGGACATGGGCCTGTGCTCTCGCCCACCATGCACTCACTTTGGTCTTTCTGCCCCCGAGGAGTGGATCGGGGTATTCACCCCCAATCTGCCCCCATGGGGGCAGAAAGCCCACTGAACTGCACCCGCTTTGAACTTTCTGCTCCGGGGAGTAGATAAGGGTATTCACCCACCAATCTGCCACACAGTGGGTCAGAAAGCCCACTGAACACCAGAGATTTTAAAACAGCACCAAAACAAAGAAAAGAAGTGGGTGGTCTATCCTGGGATTGGGCCATACCACTGCCCATGAAGGGGCAATAGTGTCTTTCTGTCCCCCTGGGGGCAGATAGGTTTGTCCCGGTTGGGGAAGTTGTCCCAAATCTTCCCCCAAGGAGGTGCAGTAATTCCACCTGATAACAGGGATTTTACCCCTTGTGGCAAAAGAAAGTGGTGGGGGTGTTGTACTCTGGCATTGGACACGCCCCCACCCCACAATGGACAAACCAGTCTTTTTGCCTCCCCCAAGGGCAAACAGGAGATTTGCCCACAATTTGCCCCTAGGGGGCAAAAAGCCCTCTGTATGACAGGCACACTTAAAAAAAAAGAAAATATGAGGTGGGTCTGCCCCATCCTAACATCAGGCCCCATACTCACCGCTAGAGAATCAGTCCTTCTGCTCCTCTGTAGATTTAATAGTCCCATCCCAATGGCAAGCAAAAGGACATTTGATTCTTTTGGGGGTTGTTTTTACATATGGGCCAGGAGAGTGTGGCTACCTCCCAATGTCATCCCACTTGCAATGGGGAATGGCTTCGCTTTTTGTGCTTGAGTAGGATGTCACTTGGCCCAGACAGTTCTGAGAACTAGACCCCCACGGGAGCACTGAGTGGTGAGTTTCGCGTGGATACCACAACATTTTCTCACCAACAATCCCCTGCAAACCTCCAACTATGATTAACACCACACCTTTTCCTCACATTTCTGTTAGGAAAACATCTGGAATTTGTGGAAAGCCTAGTCTAGAGTTTTACATATTCAGAAGCCAATCACAGCAATCATAAACATGCCTGCAAGTGAAGTGCAAGCCTCCCGCTGTATAAACATCAGAGTCGAATGTGGACTCTGACTAATTAGCTATATTGACTGCAGTATGTCAGAGTCTAGGAGGGCAGGAATCAGGGACCTCTCCTGTCCTTTGCGACAGAAAGTCGGGGACTTCTCAAACAGACCAGAGTGGAGATCTCTTGGTGAGTGACCATCTCTTCTAGTTTAGTAATTAGAATTAGAACATAAATGACAACCAAACGTTGTGTGTAGTATGTTCGTCAAAACAACTGATCCAGGAATTTAAACAGTGCACAAAAAGTAAATCGAATAGGTATGAAAATTAATAAAGAATGAAATAGGATGCAAAACATATTTAATAACAAAAAAGATGAAGGCATAGTAAAACATATTTCTTAGATAACCCTACACGACCAAGGCCCGAGCTACCTCAACAACCGCCTCAACTTCTATGCTCCCAAACGCCACCTTCGATCGACCAACCACGCCTTCGCCGCCGTCCCCCGCATCTGAAGAGCGACAACAGGAGGAAGGTCCTTCTCCTACCTGGCCGCCAAGACCTGGAACACCCTCCCGACCAACCTTCGCCTGACCCAAGACCACCTCTCCTTCAGGAAGAAACTCAAGACCTGGCTGTTCGAGCAGTAGCGGCACCTTACCCCCCCCCCAAGCGCCTTGAGACCCTCCGGGTGAGTAGCGCGCTCTATAAATGCCTTGATTGATTGATTGATTGATTCGTGCTAATGTCCATCAGAATACAGTTATGTATTGAGAAAGTGTTTCCAGTAAAAGTTTGATGAGGATTTTTTACTTCCTTACATCTATGTACTTTATGGCAAAGTGCGTTATCACAAATTGAAACCAATGATCAGCCTGGATACTTTATTTTTGTTGAAGGAAGTAATGTAATGTAATGAAAAGCCTTATAACAAGGCACGCAATTAAAACTGCATTAGGTGGCCTAGACGAGTATGCGTAATCTAACCTCTTTTCAAAACATGCCACAAATTGCCTTTCAAATAAATGTTATTTTTTTACATGCAGTGCAGACTTTGGGCATTGGTGGGACAGAACCCTCCAGGAGGATCGTTAGCAAGCAGCACATTGTTTAAGGTTTGCGCTTGTATGAAAGCATATTAAAGTTATTATTCAGCTGCAGGCATTTTTTTGCATTGGCTCATTGAAGGAGATTCTCTTGGCCAAGGTGAGGATAATTTTCTTGTGTAATATCTATGCATCTCTTAACGTGCTTATTTTCTTCTATGTCAGCAATAGTGCCTCGAAGGCAAAGTTGCTGAAAAAAAACAATCAGAGAAGTGTTATAGAAAGTACAAATATTTCAAAACTTTGAGGTCTTTTTGTAATGTTGAGAATACCTCCTTCGAGTCAGTTGTCTACTATCCCAGGCGTGCTCAATACCTCAGGCACCTCTTTCAACATCTTTTGGACGCCATTTTTTAACATCAACAGTGAAAAAGACATGCGCCATCAATCTTTTGTACTTGCGCGGATAGCTCAGGAACTCCTGTTTCAAGAACGTTTGACAGAAAAAGCTAAAAATAACATGACATTTCTAAGGAGAAAATGAAAATGTAATATTGGGATGTGTGGACATTCTGCCCAACCAGATTCTTAATGGTGTATCGATTGTACACTTGGGGCCTCATTTACACGTTTTTGATGCAGGGCAGCGCTGCAAGTCACTCTGCTGCGCTGCCCTGCGTCATGAGAAAAGGGCAGGAATGACCCGAATCTATGTGATACGGCACATTCCTGTCCTCTTTTACTGCGCTGGTGCACAAATGGTTGCCTGGCGCTGACGCAGGCACCCTTGCACCATGGTGTAGTGCAAGGGTGTCCGCGTTGTAGGAATGATTGTTTTTGTGCAGGAAGGGACACCTTCCTTCATAAAAACAATCAATGGAGGTGTTACATAGAAAGAGGAGTAAAGGAGGAGAAATAATGTTATTTCTTCTTGTTATGCCAACCCTGGGGAGGTGCACTATTTTGAAATATACCCAGATTCACGCTATGATGTAAATCTGTAAATGTGTCAAAATCCTTGGACGTTGCGTGGGAACACCCACCCCAAACTTCCCTGACACAGTGTGAGGCAATGCAGTGACTTGCACTGCATTGCCTTACACCATATCTATGAGGCCATGAAAAGCCATGCAGGGTGACTTTGCGTGGCCTCGTAGATATGGGTATGCAGTCTGCACAGCTGGAGCATCCAAAAAAGCCACACTCCGGCGGCGCACAGGGCTTGTAAATAAGCCTCTGGGGTTTCCTGTATTCTGCTTCAGGCAAGACTTCCGCCTATACGATATACAAGAAGGAGACAGATGACTGAGGAAGGAGGGTAAGAGCTGATTACCTGGCAACGATCTAAAACATGTACATAGATTGGCAAATCACATTTGATCTGAAATCTTTGCCCACTGCATTACTCCTCTTCCCCTAATATAACCTTTGATACACACATTCAAAAATAGAAACTAGAATGTTCAAAACAATGGACATACCAATACCAGTTACAACAACCTATTCAGTAATTCTAAGATCCACATACACATCCACTCATTCACCAACAGTCCTATACAGTCACTCATACATGTACTCACTCATCATATGTACTCACACACCTATACATCCTGTTACACAACGCCACTCATCCATAGAGTTACTCACACACATAGTCACTCATGCTAATAAAGAATCAAACATCCATTTACTTGCATATACAGTTATACACACACCACCACACTTACTTCTACAGAAACTTACACATACTTAGTCTTTTAAACAATCACTTATAGAAACACATACTTATTCATACAGGAACTCTTTCAATCTCTCACTCTCACATATACTCACTTATATACACCAATAGTCACATATACTAGTTTAAAACATATGTAGTTACTCATAAAGACAATATTGAGACAGTCTATCACTCACTAACACACCCATGCACACACTCATCCACCCATAAAGTCCTGCACACATGCTGTCTTCAACACATACAAACAGTGAGTCACTCATTCATGCACCTATGCACTACGTAATACCCCCCACTGAACCATACAGACACTCAGACACTCATACTGATACTAAAAAAACCAACTAATAACCTATTTAGACACTCATGTAGCTACTCACCAACCCATGCAGCCACGTATACACAAAGTGAGAGACTGATACAGATATTTACACATTTAAACATTACTCACTAAGCCATGTATTCACTAAGATACACTTAATCAGTCAGTTATACAATCAATTTTTCAAAAACTGATCATCCATTTAGACACTTATATACCCATTTATTCTTCCATCGACCTTGAGATATACATATATAACATATGTAATTTTCAGAAAAACACACATTCACTGGATGATGTCATCAGTGATGTCATTTGAGATGTCATCAGTGATGTCATGAGTGATGTCACTGACCATGTCATGAGTGATGTAATATGTGACGTCATCAGCAGTGCATTGCGGGCGCGTGAGTTATAGTTAGCTGAACTAACTGTAACGGGGGAATTTCAATGGTTTTGTATGAGTGAAAAGTCCAGCTAACTATAACGCCCCTGAAACCCGATGGTTTTTTCAGTGAATTTCTAAGGTTTTTTAAATGCTAATTCCTAACTATAACGTGCCTGAAACCTATGGTTTTTTCAGTGAATTTCAAAGGTTTTTTAAATCTTAATTTCTAACTATGCCTACAGAGATAGGACATGTGAAGAAAGAAGAAAAAACGCACAGAAAGAAAAAAAATACATGCAGAAAGAAGCAACAGAAGTCCTCAATGACGAAGAAAAGTGTAGGAAGAAGTATAACATGCAGAAAGAACAAACAGAAGAGCAGAAAGAAGCCTTGTTGCAAAATCATCCTGTACCCTCACCTTTTTCAGACGGATACTGGTGGTAACTGAGTCTGACTAACCAGTCCTAGAGCCAGTGCTATGTTAAAAGACACTCAGAATACAGTGAAAACACCTACATACACTAGGGAACACTATGCATTGGGGTCCCCCTGTGATCAGCATGACCTCCTCTGTAAGCCCCTAGTATATAATAGGGCAGGGGATTAAAACTATCTCTTAAAACGCGCCACAGGGCGTGTTTGCACACATCACCTCAGGCCCCGTCCCCTCACTTCCCCACTGTGTAAACACGCCCTGTGGCCGTTTTAAGTTGGGAGATTAAGTCCCCTTGAATCCTGAGGGTCCCTAGGGTCCAACTAGAGCACTAGGTACCTCCAGTAAGCGCCACAGAGCTGCATTGCAGAGAGATGTAAAAAGGGGCACAGCCTAGACCACCTCTCTGCAATGCAGCGGAGTGGTGCTTACTGGAAGCACCTGGTGGGCTAGTTGGCCCCCAGGGTCCCTCAGGATTGTAGGGGAATTATTTCCCCAACTTTAAACGCGCCACAGGGCTTGATGGCACACGTTAACTCAGGCCCCGTCCCCTCCCTTCACCACTGTGTAAACACGCCCTGTGTCCGTTTTTAGTTGGGAGATGAAGTTCATTTGAATCCTGAGGGTCCCTAGGGTCCAACTAGCCCACTAGGTACCTCCAGTATGCGCCACAGAGCTGCGTTGCAGAGAGGTGTAAAAAGTGGCACGGCCTGGACCACCTCTCTGCAACGCAGCTCAGTGGCGCTTACTGGAAGCACCTGGTGGGCTAGTTAGCCCCCAGGGGCCCTCAGGATTGAAGGGGAATTATTTCCTCAACTTACAACGTGCCATAGGGCGTGTTTGCACACGTCACCTCAGGCCCCGTCCCCTTCCTTCCCCACTGTGTAAACATGCCCTGTGGCCGTTTTTTAAGTTGGGAGATTAAGTCCCCTTGAATCCTGAGGATCCCTAGGGGCAAAATAGCCCACTAGGTACGTCCAGTAAGCGCCATTGCAGAGAGGTGTAAAAAGGGGCACGGCCTGCACCACCTCTCTGCAACGCAGAGCAGTGGCACTTACTGGAAGCACCAGGTGGGCTAGTTGGCCCCCAGGGTCCCTCAACTTAAAAACGCGCCACAGGGCGTGTTTGCGCACGTCACCTCAGGCCCCATCCCCTCCCTTCACCACTGTGTAAACGCGCCCTGTGGCCGTTCTAAGTTGAGAGATTAAGTCCCCTTGAATCTTAAGGGTCCCTAGGGTCAAACTGGCCCACTAGGTACCTCCAGTAAGCGCCACAGAGCTGCGTTGCATAGAGGTGTAAAAAGGGGCGTGGCCTCAGAACACCTGTCTGCAACGCAGCTCCATGGCGCACACTGGGGATACCTGTTGGGCTAGTTGGCCCTCAGGGACCCTCAGTATTGAAGGGGAATTAATTCCCCAACTTACAACTGGCCAGGGGGCGCGTTTGCAGAGTGCTGCAAGGAGGGGGCGTGGCCTCCAGCGCGATGCTGGTCTTTTATTTATTTTATTTTTTTAAGAAGGAGGGCTGTGTGGCCCTCCCAAGGCCTTAATCGGCCCCGGGGACCCCAACCCCCGGGTCATGGCCTTTTTTTAATTTAAATTCTTTAGGAGGGGGCTGCGTTGCCCCCCTCCTCAGGCCACTTATGGCTCCGGGGACCCCATCCCCCGGGGCCGGCCTTTGTTTTCTATTATTTTAAAAATATATATATTTATAGAAACACCTAGGACATGCTGGACAAACCGTATGTACCTATCACCATGACGATTTGCGTGATATTCATTAAAAGGCGACTATGCACAGAATGAATCCACATGGAATGTATTTACACCGCTAGTGAAGCTCTGACGTGTCTGACGCCCTACCGTGCCTAATCCCGGCGCCCCCGCCGGTGGGTACTCTCCAAGTAGACACCCTTGTCGTTTATTTATACAAACATGGGTAGCTATTGACGGGCACATTTAATATACACGCACACCAAGCCATTCAAAGGGGATTCGACAAAAATTCGACCAAACTATGCAAGAAACCCCCCTCACGGTTAATAAAAAACACATCCACCGCCGGATGTGTAATACTTTTTATTTTACTCTCTGAAAAGGAGACGAACCTCACTTGAAAGTCACAGCGTGCTCCTGGCTGAGCCCAATGCTGTGTTACACCCACCAGTGCCCGCCGATTGCCTCACACCTCTGTGTTGTATATTCCACCAGCTAGTGCGTATGCTATGACACTCTCTAGCCCATGTGCACTGTAACTCCACCCTGTGAATATGTCATGCCACACTTGCCTTCGCACAGGGTATATTGCCCCATGTGTATGTTATAACGCACAGCGCTATGCCATACATATTACAATCTGGGATCCATATCTTTGTCACAGTGCATATGCAACGCTACACTCCCCAGCACATATTTTATATTACAACTTTAGAGACTAGTTATGTTACACAACACTGCCCTGTGCATATTACACTCCAAGGCGCATATCGCATAGCACGCGCTAGTGCCTGGGCTATCTCGCGCTCTCAAATGTATCTGTCATTGCGCACAATGTATTGCATATTATATTTCACACCCCAGTTCATCTTATATCACACTTTTTGGTGCATAGTTTATACCATATACTACATCTAGTTTTCATTTTCAATCGTGCTCTCAGGACTATGTTCTATATAACACTGCTCCACCTACCCTTTTCATGGGCATTACATTTTGCGATGGGGGTGGAGGGTCAGGGGGTGTTTCTGCCAAGTGAGCCCGTTGTCACAGTCACAAACGTCCTCTTCTTCCTGAATAAAAGTGATATTATGCTGCATACTTGTTCATATTTTAAGTAGTTCTCACAGACACACATTTTAAAAACAATAAAGTTCCTAATACCCACCTTCTCTGAACAGTTAGCTTGCTGCCCCATCCACCTCCTCCCTATCCTCTGTTGTCTGAATCCATGGACTAGCCTCCTCCCTCCTGCCATGCATGGTCTGATGTTCTGCCACTGCCCTCCATTTAGCATGATGTACCAGTCCACTCCTCCTGCCCTCCATTTCCCAATTCTATGGCCCATTATTGACCTCCTGCTTAGCCTCTGTGCTTAGCTTGCTGCCCCTATTCTCCTTCCCCCTGCCCTCCGATGTCTTTGTGCATGCCCCTGCTCCATCCTTTTTGCCCACTATGTTCCATGGACCTGCCACTCGTATCTACTCTTAGTGTTCTGTTGAGCTGCCACTCCCCTCCCACCTGCATAGCATTGTCAGATGACTGTCACCTGTCCCTGCCACCTCCACCCTGCCTGTCCACACGCCATGCCCCTATCCCCTTCCTCCTGTCCTCCATGGTCCATTTTACTGCCACACCCTTCTGCCCTCCCTGATCTGTTGTGCTGCAACTGCTCCTCCTGCCTGCCCCGCGTGGTCAGTTGTGAGGCCCCTTCCCCTGAACTCTCTTGTCTGTGCCCAGGTCCTGACGCTCACTTCTATCCTCCATGGTCCTTTGTGCATGCCCCTGCACCCTCTTTCTTGCCCATCATAGCCATTGTGCTGCCACTAACCCTCCCGCTTGCCATGCATGGTCGTTTGTGCTGCCATGGCCCCTCCCACCTTCCCTGTGTGGTCAGCTAGCTGCCCCTGACCCCCTCCCACCTTCCCTCCATGGTCTGTGTGTATGCCACCATAGTCTCATTGTTGCTCTCCATGGTGTGTCTTGTTTCTAGTGCCCATGCTGCCTGACCTCCATGGTCATCTTGCTGCTCCTGCCCTGCCACCTTGCCCCCAGCCCTCTGTTTCCATGTGCAGACCCCCTAGTCCCTCCTTCCTGGCTTGTCTGTTCCATTGTAATGCCCCTGATCCGTTCCTCCTGCCCTTTATGGTCTGTTATGCTGCAGCTTTCTCTCCTGTCTGTCCATTACGGTCAGCTAGCTACCATTGCCTCTTTCCCATCTGTTCTCTGTTGTCCATGTGCATGGTCCTGTCCACTTCCTATTGCTTTCTATGGATTGTTGTTTTGCACTCCCGTCCCACATGCGCTGTGTGGTGTATTGTGCTGCTGCAAACCCTGATGCCTGCCCTGTAGGGTCAGTTTGGTGCACCTCTCCATGTCCCTCCTGTCCTCTGTTATCCGAGTCCATGTCCCTACCCCAATTCCTCCTGCCTACCATGATTCAATGTACCATACTTGCGAACATTTTGAACTTGGTAAGAGGGAGATTTTGAAAAAAACTGGGGTATTGGTTTTTCCCCTTTGAGTTACATTGAAAAAGAGGAGATTGTAGACAGGAGACAGATCAAATAAAGCCCATTTGAGCTTAAAAACATTGGATGTTTCCTGGCTGAAACGGGTCTGTTGGCATGTATGGTTGTACTACCACTGCTTCTTCCTTCTGCCCACAATGGTCTATTATATTGCCACAGCCTCTCTTGCCAGTCCTGTATTGTTGGTTTGTTGCCCCTGCCCCCCTTTCCACTGCCCTCCATAGTCTGTTGTGCTGCCACTGCCCTTCCTGCCTGCCCAGTGTGGTCAAATTCTTGCCTCTGCACTCTCCTACCTGCCTTCAATTTTCAGAGTCCGTGCCCCTGGCCTCTGCCTCTCAACAGTATCCCAATGAACAACTAGATTGCTAACATTCTATATTTATCACAAAAGTGTGGAACGCCTGACGTCATCTTGATGTAATCAAAACTGTAATACCTAGAGTATTTCCTTTAGAAATTACATATATGAGAGGGTCTTATTTGCATCAAAAGTATGGTTAGTGCTCTAAAAAACTAAAATGAGGACATATTTTCTGAGTTTTCAAATAGCGACAAAGAACTTTTAAATTATTTGTAATCTTTATGTTTTTTTATCCAGTTGACCACTTGATTAAATGTTGCACCTTGGCGAGAGGATGTGGTGTTACTTCCAGAGCTGCAGACTTTGCAACTGGGGAACCAGGTTGGAGTTTCTGCTTCAGCTCAACATTCTGTGATTGTGGTCAAATCACTTAATCTCCCCATGTCTACAACCAAAATGAATTTGATCGTGTGTGATGTCACCAATGCTCATGTAAAGCAGTCCAATACCTGACAAGTCTGCACTATATAAATCTGCAAATACACAAAAATAAGTGTTTTGCACACTTCTATCATTGGGCTACATGTGGGCTACATCTGGGTGATATTTGTGCTGAATTTAGGCTCTTTTGTGTCTGGTGGCCATCTTGGGAGATTTATTTGTTATGAAGTTTCCTCATTTCCTCATTTACTGCAGTCTCCTCAGTGGGAATACTTTCAGTTTTTTATTTTGGTTCCATCAAGAAGGCATTCAGATGTGTCACACATTTGCCATAAATTCTGAATGTTAGCACTCTAGTTGCTCATTAGATCACTGTAGTAAAACTACTGCTCACCAGGGAAGTCTGCTGCTGGTATTCAAAGTGCATGTTTCAGTCTGCATGTCAGAATTTGTTTATGAAATAGAAGAGGATTTGAGAAGTCAAAATGTGCCCTAATTTTTCTTTCTGCCGAACTAATCATAATTTCTATGGCAAAATGAACCCCCTCATTTTGTTCCTTTGTAAATTAAATGTTTTAAGTGTTACCACTTTATTCCAATCAAGATGGCTTCAGGTGTGCCATACTTGTGTCATAAGTAAGACTGTTAGCGCTCTAGTTGTTTGTTAGAACACTCTGGGACATTCTGTCATTGGGCTATACTTGGGCTACATCCGGGTGATATTTGGGCTACATTTGGGCTCTTTTGTCTCTGGTGGCCATCTTGGGAGATTTATTTGTTATGAAGTTTCCTAATTTCCTCATTTACTGCAGTCTCCTCAGTTGGAAATACTTTCAGTTTTGTACTTGGTTCCATCAAGAAGGCATTCAGATATGTCACACATTTGCCATAAATTCTGAATGTTAGCACTCTATTTGCTCATTAGATCACTGTAGTAAAGCTACTGCTCACCAGGGAAGTCTGCTGCTGGTATTCAAAGTGCATGTTTCAGTCTGCATGTCAGAATATTTTTATGACATAGAAGAGGATTTGAGAAGTCAAAATGTGCCCTAATTTTTCTTTCAGCAGCACTAATCATAATTTCTATGGCAAAATGAATCCCCTCATTGTGTTCCTTTGTAAATTAAATTTTTAGGTGTTACCACTTTATTCCATTCAAGATGGCTTCAGGTGTGCCATACTTTTGTCATAAGTAAGACTGTTAGCGCTCTAGTTGTTCGTTAGAACACTCTGGGACATTCTGTCATTGGGCTATACTTGGGCTACATCTGGGTGATATTTGGGCTACATTTGGGCTCTTTTGTCTCTGGTGGCCATTTTGGGAGACTTATTTGTTATGATGTTTCCTAATTTCCTCATTTACTACAGTCTCCTCAGTAGGAAATACTTTCAGTTTTTTACTTTGATTCCATCAAGAAGGCATTCAGATGTGTCACAAATTTGCCATAAATTCAGAATGTTAGCACTCTAGTTGCTTATTAGATCACTGTAGTAAAGCTACTGCTCACCAGGGAAGTCTGCTGCTGGTATTGAAAGTGCATGTTTCAGTCTGCATGTCAGAATTTTTTAATGAAATAGAAGAGGATTTGAGAAGTCACTCAAAATGTGCCCTAATTTTTCTTTCTGCAGCACTAATCATACTTTCAATGGCAAAATGAACCCCCTCGTTTTGTTCCTTTTTAAATTAAATGTTTTAAGAATTACCACTTTATTCCAACCAAGATGGCTTCAGGTGTGCCATACGTTTGTCATAAGTAGGACTGTTAGCGCTCTAGTTGTTCTTTAGAACATTCTGAGAAGCTGCAGTAGAACACAAAGGAATCAACTGACAGTCTCTGCCCTTGTTGAATGTACATGTTTTATTGAGAATGTCAGACTTCATTCTCACATGACTGAGAAAGATAATGTGAATTTACAGAAAATATGCTCTCAGTGAGCTTATAGATCACCTTCCAAACCTCTGTGGGAAAAGCATGAAAAATAGTTTTCTCTCAAACATGATTCATGATATCACAGCAGAAGGCTTTTTCACATGGTTAAATCACCTTAGAACACACCACAATTCCTAAAATGAGTATGGTACCATCAACAAATGATTTATAATGTAACTAAAGTCTTAAAACCTTCTATTAACTGCAATGCTTTTTAATGAGGTGCTATCATGTATATTGGTCCCAAGATGGCTGCCAACACTTCTTGTATGAAGTGCTGACAGCCAATCAGATCTCACAATGAGATGTGTGGTTAGGCTCTGCCCAGATATATATGTGATTTTACTTTTGATTTTCTCAGGAACTACTGAACGGATTTACACCATTTAAGCAAAAGGCACATGCCTGACCTGAGGACTACTTCTTTGCCAAATTTCAAGTAATTCTGTTCAGCCGTTCGGGCTGTACCTTCGACTAAAGGTCCTATGGGAAAATGCATGGGGAAAACGCGTTTTGGGACCCCCCTTTTTTCTCAGCCCCCGCTTGACGAATCACCCCGAGACTTTCAGGGTAGGAGCTGAGCGGAGCGCCCCATTAGTTTTGGAAATTTCACGTAGATAAGTCAACCGGCACCAAAGTTATTCAAAATAGAATTTTCAGATTTCCTATGGGAACTCGGTCCTAACTATAACTATCTACTGGCGACCGCCAGTAGATAATACATATATATATATATATATATATTATCTACTGGCGGTCGCCAGTAGATAGTTATAGTTAGGATCGTGTTTCCATAGGAAATCTCAAAATTCTATTTTGAATAACTTTGACGCCGGTTGACGAATCCTCGCGAAATTTTCAAAACTAATGGGGCGCTCCGCTCAGCTCCTACCCTGAAAGTCTCGGGGTGATTCGTCAAGGGGGGGCCGAGAAAAAAGTGGGGTCCCAAAACGCGTTTTCCCCATGCATTGTTCCATAGGACCTTTAGTCGAAGGTACAGCCCGAACGGCTGAACAGAATTACTTGAAATTTGGCAGAGAGGTAGTCCTCAGGTCAGGGAAGTGCCTTTTCCAGGTCTGGTGTCAATCTGTTCAGTATTTCCTGAGAAAATAGCATTTAAAAGCATATAAATATCTATAAGCATGCACCGTGCGCGCACTGTGCGCGCACGGTGCCGTGTGCGAGTGAAATTCTGATTGGTTGATAGATGTCAGTAAACATTAGAATCGGTCGAAATCAGGAAGTGTCGGCCGCCATTTTGTCTGTCGCACTGAAAAGGAAAGGTGGAAAAAAGGTGGAAAACGTGAAAAGGGGGCAGGGTAGAGACTTCCTGAACCCCTAGCCTTTGTCAGCGGGCCCCATGAGGACCCCGAAGGCAGAAAAAAAAAATTTAATTTTTTTTAAAAAAAATCGCGGGGGTGCGCGCACCGTACACGCACGGTGAAAACCCCCCCCCCCAAAAAAAATTTTAATACGTAGTTTATTGTAAAATAAATAGCTAAAAAAAATAATAATACATAAATAAATTAGCATTTAAAAAACCGTACAAATTCACTGAAAAAACCATAGGTTTCACACACGTTATAGTTAGGAATTAGCATTTAAAAAACCTTGCAAATTCACTTAAAAAACCATAGGTTTCACACATGTTATAGTTAGGTGGATATTTCACTCGTAAAAAACCAATGAAATTCCCCCGTTATAGTTAGTGCAGATAACTATAACTCGCGCAACCGCCACTCTATCCCAAGGATGATGTCATCAGCGATGTCATGAGTGATGCCACTGACCATGTCATGGGTGATGTAATATGTGACGTCATCAGCAGTGCATTGCGGGCGCGCGAGTTATAGTTATCTGAACTAACTATAACGGGGGAATTTCATTGGTTTTTTACAAGGGAAATATCCACCTAACTATAACATGTTTGAAACCTATGGTTTTTTTAAGTGAATATATATATATATATATATATATATATATATATATATATATATATATATATATATATTGCCTACTGGCACTCACCAGTAGGAGGTTCTATTTAGGACATATTTTTCAATGGTAAAGCATGTATTGACTTGCTTATAACTTTGGCGCAGTTTGACGAATCTTCCCAAAATTTTCCAATAAAAGTAGCACAGTATGTCTAGTTCTCAGGGAAAGTTTCGGAGTAATCCATCAATGGGGGCTGAGAAAAAGGGGGGGGCTCAAAAAAGTTGTGTTTCCCATGCAATTTCATCATAGGGAATTTGAATACGACTGTAGCCTGAACTACTGAACAGAATAACACCAAATTTGACACGGAAGTAGATCTTGGTCCAAAAAAAAGCCCTTTTTGTGATTTGGGGTAAATCCATTTAATAGTTGCAGAGTTATTAAAGGAAAAACAACATTTTATATCTAGGGATGCGGATACCGTGCAGTGGATTGCCGAAGTCATAGGCCACCAGCAACATCCACTCATAGACCAACACAGGCACTCTCACACTCAATCACAGAATCACACAGGCCAATTGAGAGAGCCATGCAGGCACTCACATATCCAAGCAGGCACTAACATATCCACACACGGACCAACACAGGCATTCAGGGACCCACTTATAGATCCATGCAAGTACTCACACACCCAGTCACAAAGCTATGCAGGCACTCATATATCCACTTAGAGACCCACACACCCACTTACATATTTTTACAGGCACTTTCACACTCACTCACACACCTATGTAGGTAATCACAGACCTAATTAGGCAGTCACACATACCCACTTACAGACCCACACAGGCACTCACAGACCCACTGTCAGACCCACATACCCACTCACAGATCCACGTTTAGAACTCAATGTCGTACCCAACATAGGTCCCTCTCGCACTCCTCTAACACACACGGGGTCAGAGTGCCTATACACTGACCCCTTTAATCATTTTCCTGAAAAACTTTAAGTCCCTGGGACCGTTCCCTGATAATTAAAATGGTAGGCGCAACCTCCTGGTCAAGTTGTGGTCAGACAATAAGACATTGCTGGTGATCCAAATTAAAAACCATAGCGTACTTGAGGCCTCTTTATGTTTTTGAACCCACAGAAAAACCGAGGAACCAAAAATTAATCAAAAAAGTATGTATGGAATTTTTACCTTTTAAATAAAGTATAAAGTATGTTTATAAAAATTCTTCAGTTTAACCAATAAAATGCTATATTAAAGATCAAAATAAATTTTAGTATTGTATTGTATTGTATAAGTTTTTGTATAGCGCGACTGCCACCCTACGGGTATCCTGGCGCTTAGAGACCATAGTAACATGAAGCATATAGAACGAGCAGCCACTAGTCAAAGGCGATGCTACCTATTCCTGGCAAAAAGCCAGGTCTTAAGATTTATCCTAAAGCCCAGCAGCGTTTTGGCCTGTCTCAGATCTTGGGGAATCTTATTCCACAGGCGAGCTGCCGCCGTGCTAAAAGCCCTTCCTCCCATCCTTGCAAGTTTTACTCTGGCAACAGATGCCAGGCTTTGACTAGAGGACCGGAGGAGTCTTTTTGGTTCGTACCAAGAGAATCGTTCTCGTAAAGGTAACGGGCCTAGATTGTGTAGGGCCTTATAGACCGTGACCAGCGACTTGAAACTGATTCTGTCTACAACAGGCAGCCAGTGAAGATCCCTCAGTGCCAATGTCACTGATGAATCCCGCTGTCTCCCAAGAGCCAGTTTAGCTGCCATTGACTGTACTCTTTGTAATCCCTGCACAATGTATTGGGGCGCACCCAGATACAGGGAATTACAATGGTCCAGTCTGCTCAGGATCACGCTCTGCACCACCAGGGACCTGGTCTCACTAGGGAGTAGGGGGAGAATTTGGCGAAGAGCTCTCATCTAAGCCTGGGCAAAGCACTACGCTACGCTCGCGTAGTTTGCGAAGTTCGCGCTACTTCGCACTACGCGAATTGCACGTAGCACAGTGCGAACACGCGTAGGGTAGTGTTGCGTAGTGCTGCGGTAATTTTTTGCTTGCTCGCGGTCCTCAACGTCAAGTTGGCGACCGCGAGCAAGCAAAATGACATCCCGGCGAGACTTTTTCCTTGTTCGCGATCAACAACATCAAGTTGGCAAACGCGAGCATGGAAAATAAACCTCCCGGCGAGATTCCCAACGCGAGAAGGTCAGGTTTCTCATTGCGAGTGGTCGCGTATGCTCGCGACCGCTCACGATGAGAAACTACCAGTTCGCGTTGAGAAAGCTGCCGCTCGAGTAAAAATCTACTCGAGCAGCAGAAAACTACAGCTCGCACTGTGCAAGATGCCATTTTCAATGATTGCACAGTGCCGGTTGCTTGTCCGCACTGTGCGATCATTGAAAACGACATCTGGCACAGTGCGAACAAGGTACTACGCAGTTCGCGAAGTGCTACGCGTAGCTCGCGTAGTGCGAACTGCACTTTGCGTAGCTTCGCGAAGTGCTACTTCACGAACTACGCCCAGGGTTACTCTCATCAGGGCGATACAGGTACTGATTGCTTTGTTGGCCTGTGATTGCAACTGGAGGTCATCGTCAATCATGACCCCCAGGTTACGAACTGTTTTTGCGGCGGCTATGGGGGCGTCCTCCGGCTTGAGCCGGAACTCGCCCATAAGATGTTTGGACATTTTAGCTGCACAGCAGTACAATAACTCCGTTTTCCCCGAATTCAGCTGTAACGAATTGTCCCTCAGCCAGTCAGAAACCTGCCGCATACAAGTCTGAAAAGAGCTCAAGGAAACTGCATGCTCTCCTTCCACGGAGAACAGCAGTTAAATATCGTCCGCGTAATTGACCACTTCAATCCCATGAGATTTTATTAAGGGGCTCAGGGGCCCTAAATAGACGTTAAAAAGAATAGGGCTTATTGCTGAGCCCTGAGGCACTCCATGGCATACCGAGGACCAAGGGGAGACAAATGGCGTCAGGGTGACTGCCTGTTGACGGTCAGCCAGATAGGACTGTAGCTATTTCAAGGCACGGCCCGTCACCCCCAAACCTTCCTGTCTTGCCAGCAAAACCGCATGGCTAACCGTATCGAATGCTGCCGACATATCCAACAGTACCAGTGAGGAAATATGAATTTTTATGGTTAATTGTGTCTCCTATCTTAGACCCCAACGGCTCCATGTACATGCTACAAGTACATGTATGTTCCCTCCAGTTCCAGCTATGAAGACGCAAATACATGTGCGTCCAACGTCAACATGTTCTCTTTCAGATCCGCCATGGATGGGTCGAATATTCCATTCCTAAGTATGATTGGCCACCGACTTTATATGGTTCACTTTTCACGTTTTACAGTTCAGGCGAGCAGGCCCTGAATTCTGCCATCAAGCCTTTTCCTGCCTCTGCCTCTGAAATGCTTCAGCTTGGACCTGCATCCGTATCCATGAACTTTGTCCTACTCCCTGCGCGGCTAACGGTGCCTGACGCGGCCTGTTGCCTGCCAAAAACTGTATTCAGCCTTCAAGTTATCTGCTCCGCTCCTCATCCAATGCATTCCTGTCTAGTAGTTTAGGTAAACATCCTTCCAGCTACCGAGCAAAGAGCTTGGCCTCGCTGTCTTTATGCGAGTAATTCATAGCCCCTGTTACCATGGAAGATTCCTGCCCCCTCGCATCTCATGTAGACACATAGACGCTTGTACATGCACTAACAGTCAGTATAGAATAGATTCCGTCCGAGAGACCTTTCCTTTTGGATAACATAGTTCCTTAAACAAAGATATTAGATACGATTTGGGATTAGGTTGACCTGACCCCCCCGACTTATTGTCTCCACATGTAGAGCTAAATGTCAATTCCCCTTCACCCTCTAGTTGCACATCAATTACACGTCATGCGGCTGCGCGCGCATCTCTGCTAAACATTTCTGCTGACACTGCAGGATTCTCTTATGGATCCACCCACTTGTGACATCATTTTTAATGACGTTTCTAGCATACGCCTGTTATTACGCCCATTTTCATTACGTATGTGTATTCTTATCTGTACTATCAGCTGTTACGCCTCCTGCATCTGTCTTAATGCAATGCTTTTCATATATATATTGTTACTTGTCAATAATGTATTGCCTATCCCTTCCTGAACCTTCGTGGTGATGGAATAAGATTGCCTGGTTCGAACTATGATTCCTTTGTAAGGAATAAAGCCCTTTTCAGAACCTCTAATACCACGGATTCTGCCTCTTATTTTGACTGAGTTATTCTTACTAGACTTTACCGCATAAAAAATAGTACAGGTAATTTAAATATTTACCACATAAATTGGCGCCCGAACAGGGACACTTTCTCATCTCACGCGCCGGAGGTGCGTTGCAGGCCCGGTCCTCTGCCACAGCTGGACGGACAAAAACGCGTACCCGCAGGATTTCCTGTATCTCCCTCCGGCCAAGCGGGGGTGACTGAGGCTGCGATCAACACCCAGACGAGGCGGTGAGACGTGCGAAGTATCCCGACCAGAGCCTAGCTGAGAGAGCAAGATCCGAGGTATACAGAGGCCCACCAGGTTCCGAAGTTTCCGAGTCGAGTCGAGTCCAGTCCGGTCCAGTTCAGTCCAGTTCCGAGGCCTTCCGTTCCGTGCTACCCGGTGAGTACCATTGCTGGGGAGGCAGTTAGACGTGCACATTGGTTTGTGCCGGTCCTGACGGGTTTGGGTACACAAATCCGGTCTGCACTGTTTTAGCAGTGTATCTGTACTGTTTAGCAGTATATCCAGTATGTTCATGTATATAATCTAGTATTATCTAGTATTAGTATTATGTCAGTAGTTAGTTTTCTCTTAATTATCATTGTTCGTTAAATGTTAAATGTTAAATGTTTTACTGTGTTCAAAAATTGTGGTATGAATGAGTGTTCATCATTGTGTTTTTCGTATTAATTGTGTTCAAGTCCAGTTTGAGTAAGAATCAAGTAGCAAGGTTTAAAGATGCCGTTCTTTTCAAAATTAAGACAGATCAAAACTAGAAAAGGAGTACTCGAAGAAGCTGTTCCCATTCCACCTAGGGATACTCCAGGGTATTTTATGTACCATAAGCATGGCCTAGATGCCGTATTATATCTTGATTTATGGGTGGACTACACCAAGGATTTAGCAGAGAGTCAGAGATGGCCCGCAGCTGGGACATGGGATGCAGATTGCATCATGAGAGTAGAAGAAGAATTATGGAAAAAGAAAGCCAGACAGTCACAGAAAGATGCCATTGAACTATGGCGTAAAGAATCGCATAGGCGCACAGAGAAAGCGCTCAGACTGGAAGAGAAAAGTAGGGAGAACTTAAATAAAGCCCGAGAAAATATGTTAATTGAGGAAGGTACCCGAGTAAAAACAGAACAAGTAGACAGACAACGAAACACTCTTATGAATGGTATGTATCCTCTTTTGGCCGAAGGTTTACCTAAGGCCACCCCGGAAATACCGAAAGATTTGCCACCCCCTTTACTCCCGATTAAAGCACATCCCAAGACCGCAAAAGATATTTTCCTTTCCTCCTATTTAGACGATGTAGCTCCCGAATATGTTAATGTTCCACCACACCCACCACCTGTCGATGGTGCTCAACGCCGAGATCATCCGCCCCCAACTCCGCAACCACAAACTCCTCCGCACAATCCAACTTTTCCTGCATCCACAGTTTCTACCTTACATCCCACAAACCCTTTTATGCCTAGCACCTCAGAAGGTGCGACAGGAGGTGCGGCAGCAATTTTCGCCACACCACCATTACGAAGCAAATCGTCTCTTAGAGATTTAGCAAACCAACGTACACCACAAATAGCAACGTCCGACATGTTTAAGGAACATCTTGTAGATTGTAGATATGATCCAGTGCCCGGTAAAAATGACAGAATGCTGCTATCATCACTACGTATACGACGAGCTTCAACGTATTTAACGACATTACCAGGAATGATTAAACATTTAGACAATATATATCGCTTTGTCCAAACAGGGCAAGGCCCTGAAAGTATTGACGAAGCCATGGAATACCAGAAAGTGGATGTACAGAGACTACTGTTACGCTTCTTCATAAACTGCTTGATCAGAGACAGAGATAGGTCCGAGGTAGATCAGGATGAAATGCAAGTCCTTACCAGATGGGGTCAGAATATATCAGAGGGAAAACACGATAAACAGACATGTATAGTAGCTATGTGCCGAAAGATCCGCAAGGAAGTAGAACGAACACATAAGCCAGATCGGAAGCAGCTAAAACTGAATCAGAGGGAGAGGAGGAGGAAGAATCAGAAATGCCCACAGGACAATTAGAAACGATTGCTTATGTAGGTAGGGGAAGACCTTGTAACAATACCAGATACTTTAATGACCCGATACGTCCGATACGTCCAGAATGTAACAGACATTTTCAAGCCCCTATGCTAAATGCGTAGTCCCCTGAACACTTATTCCAGGCTGCTGATAAATTACTCCGAGACCGAAGGGGGTATCATATGCTCGACTCTATGGATGAACAAGAATTAGCCAGGTCAGCAGTACAATGGGCTGACAGTTCTGAAAAATACAGTGATGATGCGTTAGCACACACGTTTTTGAATCTTACCGCAGACAAACAGCGTTTAGCTGGTATATACATGATACAACACCTCGTTATATTGTATAGAAGCCAACGTTCCGATCCTGGTCCCCTACCTGATATATTGATATAATTACTCACGAATAAATGGAGAGGTTCAGGTACTGATTTAATTAAAGAAATTCTAGAATATCGACACCAGTACATTGTCTTCGTATGCCCAGAACATGTTTTAGTTCCCCCCAAGTTGGAAAGAAAAACGTATCACATAGACAGACAGAATCCCTTACGCGAAGTACACCCAATCAGAGGTGAAGACAATACTTTTAAACGCGTGTTTGTGTACACGCCCATAACAAAAATTGAATTATTAGAAATGAAGAAAGTAGTACCTAGCCATGACAAAGACCCAGCAGGTTTCCACCGTGAGATAAAAGACATGTTACTCATGGGAGAGTATACTTATCCGGACATTATGAAAATATTAAAAGTTTTATTGCCTGCCGGTATTTACGAGAAACTCAAAGAAAAGGAATGGGAGGTGGGAGACCAAAAGATAGAGTGGACAGCATTAGAAAACGAAGAAAAAGCCCGAGCTGCAGGTTCAGGGCTTGGGGAAAAGACTACAGCATTACCAGGATTATTAGTGCAGGTACTACCACGTTTATTAACTACGAAAAAGGAAGACTGGGGTGCAATTTCAGCCTGTAAACAGAAACAAGATGAAGACACTAGTGATTTCTATTCCCGATTTGAAAAATGTTTTGGTATTAATAGTGGCATAAAAGCAAGTAGTGAGTCGTATCCACATCTGTTTGTGACAAAATTAGTTGAGAATTCCCTGCCCCAAGTTAAGAGTAGAGTATTAAAATTCGAGAGTACTTGGCAAGGTAACACACCGTCACAGATGTTACAAATGTTACAATATCATCACAATAGAATTAGAGAAGAACAAGAACATGAACAAAGACGTATGAAAGACACGAAAATGAAAATGCTTGTTGCTCAGTCAGTTCCAGCTGACGGTCATAAAAAGGGTACAACACAGTCCAATGATTCAGTAGGTCCTGTTAGAGGGACATGCAACTATTGTAAACAGCCAGGTCATTATATACACGATTGCGCAGTTCTAAAACATAATATCTCTACGGGTATAACTAAAGAGAGACCACGTCCGCCTAGACAGGATCAGATCCAACAACAAGTACCTCAGAATATACAGCCTATGCCAGTTCCACAACAGACCGCACCACAATCACAACAACAACCACAATAACAGCCACAGCCTATTGCTGCAACACAAAACACGACACAACAGATGTACCAGTATGCACACAATGACTATCCAGAGTATCAGCGCTACACATGAAATAGCCTAGAGAGGGAAGTTGGCCTACCCCTTATTGAGGTTCCCGTAGATCAAGAAGGTCCTTACGTACAGAGTCAAGTATTAGGGAAAGACAGAAAGTTTCTACTCGACACAGGGGCAAGCAGAACCACTATCCGTCACAGCGAAGTCCCAGGGGTACCCCTCTCAGGCTCACCAAATAGTTCCCTTGGTTTTTCAGGAAAGCCTACTATTAATGAAGTATCGCAACCGCTTGCATTAACGGTCGGTCCATTAACACGGACTACAGATCTATTGCTCACAAAATCATGCCCAGAAAACTTGTTAGGTATAAAAACATTGAAAGCTCTAGGAGCTGTAATATGTTGTTCTCCGGAAGGAGTACGACTATTTTTGCGTGACTTTAAAGGTCACTATGTGTCTAGAGACATGGATCATCGGTTACAGAATCTACCTGCACATTTATGGGCACAAGGCCCCACTGATGTAGGTTGTATGCACATTACACCATATCGAGTCACACTCAAAACGGGAGTAGTATTACCACGAATACGACAATACAAGTTACCGCCAGATGCTGTTGTGGCTTTACTGCAAATCATTGACGAGCTCATTGCACAAGGAGTGGTTGTAGAAATGGACTCCAATATATGTAATTCCCCGATAATTCCGATTCTTAAACGAACTGATCCAAAAGCACCACCAGTATATCGATTAGTTATTGATCTGCGAGAATTAAATAAATGCATTGTACCACAATACCCCGTGGTCCCAGATATCTCTTCATTGCTAACAGCCATAGATTCAGAAGCAACGTTCTTTACTGTAATTGATCTCAAGAACGCTTTCTTTAGCGTCCCAATCGATCTGGAAAGCCAATATTTGTTCGGATTCAGTTTAAACGGACGAAGTTTTAAATTCGCACGCGCACCTCAAGGATTCACAGAAAGCCCCAGCATCTATAGCCAAGCACTGAAAAGAGAACTTGACAGTATTCACATGCCAGCTACCACTGCCTTACTTCAATACGTCGATGATCTGCTGATCACCGCCCGAAGCGAACCTGAATGTGAAAAAGCATCACTGACGGTTTTACATTTCCTAGCCGACAAGGGGCACAAGGTGTCCCCTTCAAAGCTGCAATTCTGTGTCCAGCAAGTTGTGTACCTTGGGCACTTGCTGTCCAAGGGGGGAAGACAGCTTACACCCGACCGTATCCAGTTAATTGTTAACATGCCGACACCCAAGACACAAAAGGAGGTACGGGCATTCATAGGCCTCACTTCGTACTGTAGGCAGTGGATCCCTCAATATGCATTTCTAGCAAAACCACTCATTCAGTTGACAACACAGGAGGCAGCGACATCAACTGTCCTCCCTTGGACTCAGGAACATACGCAAGCTTTTGAAAGCTTAAAGAAAGCTTTATGTCGAGCACCTGTTTTAGCAACACCATGTTACAGCAAACGTTTTACACTTTTTGTTACAGAACGAGAAGGTACTGCTTTGTCAGTACTCACGCAGGAACAAGCAGGATCACATAAGCCATGTGCTTATTTTTCCAGTACATTAGATCCCGTAGCTCAGGCTCTTCCTGCGTGCCTGAAATCAGTCGCAGCAACAGCTTTAGCAATCAGACAAAGCGATGCCATAGTGTTAGGACATCAATTGACAGTACAAGTACCACACGCAGTAGAGGTTCTCTTGAACCGGACCCAAACACAACACTTGACCATAGCAAGACTGACTGGTTATGAATTAACATTGTTCCAGCCACACATAGAAATCAGACGTTGTAGTACATTAAATCCTGCCACACTTTTGCCAGTAAGTGGAACAGACCCATTGGCACATGATTGTATTGAAGTCATTACTATTACGACGAAACCCAGACAAGACTTGACAGATATTCCATTATCAGATCCAGACCTGACATTGTATGTAGATGGTTCATGCATGAGAACAAGTACAGGAGAGTTAGTGGCCGCTTATGCAGTCACAACAAACACTGAAGTTATTGAAACAAATTGTATAGATACCTTGTCAGCTCAAGCAGCAGAGCTCATCGCTCTGACACAAGCCTGTATTCAAGCCAAAAATAAGACAGTCAACATATACACAGATTCACGTTATGCATTCGGAGTCGTCCATGACTTCGGCGTGCTTTGGCGAGAGAGAGGTTATTTAACTTCTCACGGTGCCCACATCCAGCACGGTCCCCTTATTCAAGCTCTGTTAGATGCAATACATCTGCCGACTGCAATATCGATTATGAAGTGTAAAGCCCATACAAAAGTGACTGACATTATTTCTCAGGGTAACGACCTAGCTGACAGAACAGCTAAACAGACTGCTCAGAATCAGACTCATACAACTGACACGACAAAGACAATAGTTCCGACACCAACACACTGCATGACAGTTAAGGATCCCGCCCTTGATGTAATTGACATACAGACACATGCTACACCAGAAGAAATAAAGAGATGGACTGAATTAGGAGGGATCGAAACGGATCAAGGATGGATGACGAAGGGAAAATCTATATGGTTTCTCCCCGACTCAATGGTTCAAGTCATCATTAACACAATACATAGTCCAGCGCACCTAGGAGAGAAAGCTATGCTAGACAGTATTCAACACATTTGGTTCAATAAACACTTGCGAGCAGCAGCTAAACAGAAAGTACGTACCTGTATGATTTGCTGTCAGTTCAATCCAGGAAAAGGCGTACCTGTAGAACAGGGTGGATTTCAACCCCCCGATCACCCTTTTGAAGTCCTCCAGATGGATTATATCCAGATGGAACGATGTTGAGGATTCAAATATGTCCTCGTAGTTGTATGCGCTCTTTCCCGGTGGACAGAGGCGTATCCCGTCTCAGATTACACTGCCCCGACTACTGCCAAACAGTTAGTTCGAGAATTCTTCCCACGGTATGGTTTGCCCCGTGTCGTGTACTCAGATAATGGCCAACCGTTCTCCTCTGAGCTAATGAAACATGTTTCACTTTTGTTAGGCTATCAATGGAAATTCCACTGTGTCCGACATCCCGAGGCAGCAGGTCTCGTGGAGCGGCATAATCAAACTTTGAAAATTAGACTGTCCAAAGTATGTAGAGAAAAAGGTGTCGACTGGATAGTAGCTTTACCAGTTGCGCTCTTTTACATGAGAATGGTAGCACACTCTCGAACAGGGCTATCCCCGTATGAGGTGATCTTCGGTAGACCACCAAATATGTGGGGGACGCCTATACAGCGTAAAATAACTGATGTTGATTGTAATATGCTGACAGATTACCTGGCTTCCTTGATGTCTGCACTACAATCTTGTCGTTCACAGGTAGCTGCAGCTTTTCCCGATAACACTGAGGTGAAGCCCCATGACGTGGTTCCGGGAGATCTTGTGCTTATAAGGAACTTCGACAGAAGGAACCCGCTGGAGCCTCGCTGGCAGTCGCCTAAACTCGTCTTATTGACCACAAGGACAGCTGTGAAGATTGAGGGACGTAAAGGGTGGTTGCACTCGAGCCATATCAAAAAATTTCATGGACTATCATCCGACTTGAATTATCAGCCCTGCATTCCCTCACAGACTGACTCAAAACTCCCCCTGGTTGACAAAACTGAAAAAGAAAACTATAAACTGAAACTAAGGTCTAGCAAGTCAGACAATTTGATTGTTTAAGTCCTCTCCAAGGTGAATCGGTTGAATTTGTCTCTGACATGTATCCTCTAGACCGAAATAGAGAGAGAAATAGACAGAAACAGCTCAAGAAACACGCGTACTGTAAATCACTTCGTAGTCACTGCATAGTGACATTGTTAATTATGTTTTTTCTAAGTCTTCTGATTATCATTGCCAGTATATTATTACACATGTATTACCCTATTTCCAAGCGTGCTTTCAATGTTACTGCCGAACATTCTTTTAGCGAATTACCCCCGCATGAGTTGTCCTATAGATTTGCGCTGCGCAACAACACATTCATTAGTATGTTACATCATTCTCATCAGACCAGCAATGCTACAAATTGTTGGATATGTGGCCGACTCCCTCCCTATCAGAAATACAAGGGAGTTCTGCCTCTCTTTCCGTATCCATTCACCCACAATGGCTCCTGTGGAGCATGGTTTAGTTTGATTAATTCCCTAGATTCAAATTCAGTAGTTTATCAAGACAACTGGGTTTGGGGAAACCTGAACCTAGTTTTACTTAAAGTCTGCTACCCTAACAAGGAGGGACTTCCCAAAAGAACAGGAACTGATCTAGAAAATGAAGTATATGGATTAGGTAACTTTACACTTAATCTCATGATCCTGAATGTTGAATCCGAGGCTACACCAATCTTGCCCGCTATGTCAGTATTTCCAGTTAGAGGCGAATTATGTGTAAGAAAGAATGGTTCAATACACATGGGCCATAGTAAATGTACCACTGTAATAGAATTCAGTGATAAAGGCAAATCTACATTTAGAGCTTCTCGTCACTCCTACTTCATCTGTGGTCACACCGCATACATACGCCTACCCCTAGATTGGGATGGTACCTGTTACATTGCATTCCTTCTGCCACCTGTTTTCCTAGCCCCGCCTGATTACCATAGGAATACCCATTTAGTACACAATAGACAGCAGAGAGATCTCCCGATTGTCGACTACACCGAAACAGCATGGGAGCAATACACGGATTTCAATAAAGGTTTCTTTCCCTACATAGGTACAGTCACTAATAGTAAGTTGATACGTAGATTAACTAGAACCCTTGAAGCAGTAGTGAATGAAACTACCTCTGCCTTAGGCAACTTAACAGAGGAGCAGTCTGCGATGCGGATTGTTGTTCTTCAAAATCGTCTTGTCCTTGACGTCATCCTGGCCGATAGGGGCGGAGCTTGTAGGGTCATCGGATCAAGTTGCTGTGTTTTCATACCAGAAAACGCGCCGTCAGTATATAAAGCCATAACTCGACTTCATAAGATCGTAAGCCAGATACACCAGAATCCAGGCACCTGGACTTGGTCCGGTTGGTTCTGGAGCGTGTTGTCAGCCTGGGGATGGAGGATCCTATCCTTCCTAGGTATTGGTTTTCTCATTCTATTCAGTTGCTGCTTGTGTCTACAATGTGGGCCAGCGATTTGTGGTCTGTGTGCCACATCGTGTATCCCACCTTCGAATTTTCATTCAAGATCCCGGAAGAAGAAAGAAGAACAAATGATGCTATATGAACAGATTGATGGATTGATGAAGATGGATATTTCATAAGGGTCCGTAGGGGACAAGGAGGGAATGAGGAAATATGAATTTTTATGGTTAATTGTGTCCCCTATCTTAGACCCCAACGGCTCCATGTACATGCTACAAGTACATGTATGTTCCCTCCAGTTCCAGCTATGAAGACGCAAATACATGTGCGTCCAACGTCAACATGTTCTCTTTCAGATCCGCCATGGATGGGTCGAATATTCCATTCCTAAGTATGATTGGCCACCGACTTTATATGGTTCACTTTTCACGTTTTACAGTTCAGGCGAGCAGGCCCTGAATTCTGCCATCAAGCCTTTTCCTGCCTCTGCCTCTGAAATGCTTCAGCTTGGACCTGCATCCGTATCCATGAACTTTGTCCTACTCCCTGCGCGGCTAACGGTGCCTGACGCGGCCTGTTGCCTGCCAAAAACTGTATTCAGCCTTCAAGTTATCTGCTCCGCTCCTCATCCAATGCATTCCTGTCTAGTAGTTTAGGTAAACATCCTTCCAGCTACCGAGCAAAGAGCTTGGCCTCGCTGTCTTTATGCGAGTAATTCATAGCCCCTGTTACCATGGAAGATTCCTGCCCCCTCGCATCTCATGTAGACACATAGACGCTTGTACATGCACTAACAGTCAGTATAGAATAGATTCCGTCCGAGAGACCTTTCCTTTTGGATAACATAGTTCCTTAAACAAAGATATTAGATACGATTTGGGATTAGGTTGACCTGACCCCCCCGACTTATTGTCTCCACATGTAGAGCTAAATGTCAATTCCCCTTCACCCTCTAGTTGCACGTCAATTACACGTCATGCGGCTGCGCGCGCATCTCTGCTAAACATTTCTGCTGACACTGCAGGATTCTCTTATGGATCCACCCACTTGTGACATCATTTTTAATGACGTTTCTAGCATACGCCTGTTATTACGCCCATTTTCATTACGTATGTGTATTCTTATCTGTACTATCAGCTGTTACGCCTCCTGCATCTGTCTTAATGCAATGCTTTTCATATATATATTGTTACTTGTCAATAATGTATTGCCTATCCCTTCCTGAACCTTCGTGGTGATGGAATAAGATTGCCTGGTTCGAACTATGATTCCTTTGTAAGGAATAAAGCCCTTTTCAGAACCTCTAATACCACGGATTCTGCCTCTTATTTTGACTGAGTTATTCTTACTAGACTTTACCGCATAAAAAATAGTACAGGTAATTTAAATATTTACCACTGAGGAGCTGCCACTGTCGGCTCGCATTCGAAGTTTGTCCATGATGGTTGCCAAGGCGGTTTCCGTCCCATGCCCTGGCCGAAAGCCAAACTGGTCCCTGTCCAGGAGAAGATTTTCTTCCAGAAAGTTAGACAAGGACTTGCTAACCATTTTTCCCAAAATTTTGATCGGGAATGGCAAGAGGGATATGGGACGGAAGTTGGCTGGCAACGATGGATCTAGGGATGGTTTTTTCAGTAGGGGGGTGACTATCGCCTGCTTCCAGCAACTTGGTACAACTCCTTCATTCAAGGACTGGCAGCAGATTTGCCATAGATCCGGCAATAGGTCGGGCCGTGCTCCTTCCAGATCTTGTGAGGAAGGGGATCAAGGGGTGACCCAGACGATATCTCCCGAGCTATGCTGCTAAAGGAGTCCTCCGTGGGGGGTTGAAAATAATTCAGAGAGATATCTCTCCTGATATCTGCCGTAGACGGAGGCATCTCGATGACATTCTGATCAAACCCACCCACAATATTAGTGACTTTGTCCATAAAGAAAGTGGCAATTTCGTTGCACAGATTTTGAGAAGGCTGGACTGTATTAGCCAAGCACCCAGGGTTACTAAGATCCCTTATGATGTTAAAGAGGGCCTTAGTTCCATTAGATGCCATCAAGATGGAATTGGCGTAGAACTGCGATTTAGCCACCCTAATAGCCATCTTGTATTGAGCTTGTATTAGTTTTACGGCTTTTTTATCTGTTTCTAGGTACATCCTGCGCCAGCTTCTTTCTGCCTGTCGGCGAGCTGAGCGCAACACTTTAAGCTCCTCACTGAACCAGGGAGCCGAGGGAGTTCTCCTCATTCTGAGCTTTTTTTTGGATTACATCCCTCCAGCACTTTATTAATGGAATTACTATAGCTATTATAGTTTTCCTCAGGCGTTTCCTCTGAATTGAACAGGTTCCGACTTGAGAAACAAGGGGATATGCCCTTTTTGGAGAGCTTAGCCCAATCTCTCCCCCACCTGGAGTTGGTTTGATTTTTTCCTGCCTGCTTATCTCCTGGTATAGTCAGGCTGAACTGTATTAGGAAATGGTCGGTCCAGCTTAATGGTAGTATGCTGAGTACCTCTGTTTCAGACTGTTTAGCAAAAACTAGGTCGAGCGTATGGCCTCCCTTGTGAGTTGGTTTTTGAATAAGCTGGTGGAGGCCGCAGTTCTCACAGGTGTGACTCAGGGCATGCAGATGGTTCCCTAAGCTCCCTGTCTCCCAGAGATTAAAGTCACCCAGAAACAACAATCTAAAGTGCGTTGATGCTAAGGCGACAATAATATCCAGTAGGGCCTGGTGGTCAGAGTCCATGCCCGGGGGCCTGTAGCAGACCATACCAGTCAGTATTCTCCCCTTAGTCTCCTGTAGGGTGAAGCCCAGGATTTAATATCCTGCAATTTCTTTAATTAGTAGTGGGGCACAGTCCCACTTCTCCTTAAAGATTAACCCTACCCCTCCTCCTCTCCCTGTCAGGCGTGGCTTCTGAAGGATCTTATAGCCGGCAGGGCATGCCAGTCGTAGCTCCACCGAGGAGTCCTGGTTTACCCAGGTTTCTGTTATGAACAGTAAGTCGAGGTCCAGATCTTCCAGCAGGTTACTGATATCTTGATAGTGCTTGATCAGAGACCTGCTGTTGATCAGGCCACATGTCAAGGCATGACAATGTTCCCCCCGCTGCCTGTTACCAATTTTTAGTAGTGAGTCTCTGGAATAGTATAGTCTGCCTGTGCAGTTTAGGGCAGCATTACTGGCGCTAAGCGCGTCCGGGGCGCGGACGGGCGCAGACGGGCTTGCCTCTGGTGCGCCTCCGGCGCGCACGCTGTGCACGCGCTCTGCGCGCTTGCATTGGCCTCTTTAAGTAGATTTTGGCTACTAGAGCGCTAACAAAGATGGCGCCCGGAGGTTGTCCCTAGAGTGATGAAATATCGCTAATAGCGATGTGATCAACTTTTTAAGGTGCAGGTAAGTGGGCAGGCATGATAAAAACACAGTAAAATCACAGAGAAACAGTATTTTTAAAATAGCCCCAACACTCGGCTGATAAACAAAAATAGCAGCAATAATTAATAAAATACACCACACTTGTGCCTCTCAGCAGAGCGTTCTGCAGCAACAGGTCAGTGTGTTATTCGTCTCGTTAGTATACTTAGCATTAAAAATATCCCCTAGAAATTAAGTAAAAGAACTAAACATCACAGGGACATAATACTTTAGAAATAGAATAGAAAAAACATTTCAAATTCTCGGAAAAAAACAAAGGTTATAGGGACTCTATAGTTAGCAAATAGAATTTTAAAAAACTTTAAAATTCACAAAAAAAACAAAGGTAACATGGACGTTTTAGCTAGTAATTAGAATTAAAAAACCTTAGAAATTCACTGAAAAAACACAAGTGTTACAGAGAGGTTATAGTTAGGATCAAATTGTACACACACAAAACCATAGAAATTCAGCAGTTAGAGTTACCTGAACTGACTATAACTTACTCCCTTGCAATGCACCACTTATGACTTTGCATATTACATAACTCATGACATGATCAGTGACATCACTGACAACTCAAATGGCATCCATGGAACCACTGATGGCATGACTCAAACATCCACACAAGTATTCGCACATGGTGCAGTCACATACTCCCATTTCTCTATGGGAGCTTGTGCTGTGGCCGTGAACCAGCTGTAGCACAAGCTCCCATGGGGAAATGGAAGATTCTGTTAATCTATGCACTGTGTGGCAGGCACCTCTAGGTGTCTGCCACACGATGCAGTGATTAGGTGCCCCCTCGGCCCACAAACGGAGGGCTTGGAGGAATAGGGGCCCTGCTAGGAGCCCCCAAAGTCACTTTCAGACAGGCTTTCCATGTCAGGAAGCCCGACATTGAAAGCCTGTCAGAAACCGACATCATAATCCCAACGGTGGAAGCAGTGGCGGCTGGTGACATTTGAAAGTGGTAAGCTGTAAAATTATTTTCATATTGCACCCCAGCGAGTGAGCCGGAAAAACCTACTAGGGGTTCGGGGGGGTTCTCCCCCCGGTAAAATTTTGAAAAAAGAGTGAACAAATGGTGCATTTTCAAGCAAATTTGAGAAAGCAGGAAGGTTAATAAAGCAATGGTGAAAGTGCAGTTATTATATTAATAAAGATCCCTCCCTGTTCAGTATAAACTTCAGAGGAACCCCCAAGACTTAGTGAGGAATTTCCACTACTGTAACTCAGAATGACAGGACCACCTTCGCTTGTTAGCATCACCGACTGTGCTTGCTTACCTTGTGACACTGCATTTGAGCACAGAAAGCAATTCTTTTACTTTGCTTTCTCGCAGGTGCGAGAAGAAACATCAGATCAAGTGCATTCATTTAAAGTTTGATGGATTTCCACTTTTCTCTGCCTAGCATTCCTCAAATGGCCCACCGCCTCTCTCTGGAGAAGCAAGCAGCCGTCAGCGTCAGAAGACGTCAGAGGACTGACTGTCATGTGAACAGTATACCGCTGCAACACCGCTCAGTGTCTCCTTTGAAAAACGATGCATGCCACAATTCAAAAATGCCATATCCATGTGCAGAAAAAGTTGAATGGCACCAGATCTTGAGGTACATTGTGTTACACCTTTACAGAGCCAGCCAGAAGAAACCAAAATGTCACTCGATAATACAGTAAGCAATATTTAAGCATGTTTGTCATGTGACCATTCATATATACACCCAGTAAAAGAAGGCAGCGGGTCTTAATGTGCAGCACCTCCCACCTCCAAACCAGTGAGCACTAAACCAACTTCCATTACCATCTGGATTCTCTGACATGGTTTTTTCTTTAAAATAATAATTTCCCCTGTTTTCCCCCCTCTGATTCTCACACCACGACTGACCCAGACAGCTACAGAACAGCAACAGAAATAAAGAACAGAAATAAAAAACTGTGCGATTTATATTTAAAAGAATTAAAACACACACACATGATGAAACATTTCTTAGATTCTAAAGAAAGCCAAATCATGGTACGCATATTCATTGAGAACAAAGCAAAGCGTGAATCAAAGGGGCAAGGCGCGTACTCGTGCATCTGAGACACTTTCAACAACTTGGTATTACACCATGCCAGCACTGTCCGCACAACCAGAGAGACGGCAGGCCTGCTTTCTATTCCGCACCACGACTGGCGTTGCAGCAGAGCACATTAAACATGGATTTCTGACTAATTCCATACACTGGATGCAGATAAAGTGCTCTTTTTTCAATATTGAGAACCTGGGCCACGAGCTGGAAATAGCGGAGTATATAGAACCCTATGTGTGAAGCTGGTGTCTAGTGCACAGAAGTGAAACCTGCATGGGGTTTATATAGGTGGGGGCTATATATATAATAATTCCAATTTTTTGAGTTGCACACTTCATCTACTGAGCCACAAGGATTGAAATCTTTGAACTGCAGGGTGTGCACACAGCTCTGGAGAATACATATCAACCCCGAATGAAATTACAGCCTCTCTCACCTGCAGGTTACACACACAGCAGGCTACAGACTGCGGAATCTGTACTTAGTTAATATAAGGAAATCGGCGGCGCGGAGCAGTTTTCAAAATGCAATAAATTTGCCAATGTCAGGTTTTATCTTGAACGCCGACAGTGACAAACATGTCTGTTATCATCTCGGCCGAGAGCTAATGTTAGTGTCAGCGTAGCTGGGATGCAAGACTGTCACACTTATTGTGTCATTATGCTTTTAATTAACTGAACAATTTCAACCTGCTCCCCTCCCTTCACAGGAGGCCTGTTAAGGGATCAGAAACGCGGGCGCGTGGACCTGGCAAGGCAGGTACGGCCAGCGGAAAGGGAGCGCTTTTAAGCTGAGTTCTAGCGGCCTAAGTGCTTCGGTAACACTGGGTAAACGCGCTGCCCTGTCTGGAAATCTAGACACGGTGTTATCGCTTTTTCTGCACAATTAATGCCCGGTCTATATGCCCTGGTGACTAAGGGCCATGTGTCGGATAACAAAACCTAGTCAGCTGTTTAGCACTATATTAGACGTGCTAAGCAGTCGCGGCTCGCAATACTCGCGGGGGGTAGCACGGGGTTGGGAGGTTAAAAATAAAGTTTTAAAAAACGTACCTGACACGGTCCACGCCGCCTCTGCTGTCTGCTCCTGGGCACGCGTTGGCAGAATGGCACCTTCAACATCTTCTGTTCTGCGTTAGTGACTGGTGGCAACCCCTCTCAGCCAATACAGAAGATGCTCCAGCAGTGCCAGGATTGGCTCAAGCAGGGACTGTCCCCGCCAATAGGAGACCGGGGGCTGCGCCCACTGGCCAGTAGCAGCCCTCGCTCGCTCTCCTAATGTGCAGCAGCAGCACTGCAGGCTAGTACTAGTGCGCATGTTCGGGCTGGTCAGAAAAATGACCAGTAATACAACAAAATAGACCTGGTAACATCAAGGCACTCCTTTAAATCAATTACTTACATGGGATTCCTAGGAGGGTAATGTAAAAATATATTACTCCTTCATTAGTAGTTCTTGTCATGAACTATCATTAAATCCCTGGTGCCATGCAACTTAAAAAAAAATTCTAATTCCCAAACAGTGAGGGTAACCAACCATGTATAAAGTCAATCAACCAACATCCATAAGTGACTGTGGTGCAAAAAACAGAAGCGAAAAGTGAAGAGAAAATGAGAAAGTAGCTCACGTGCGCAACACCAGAGGAGCTGCTGGCAGGTTCTCACCAGTTTGCTCACGATTTTATCATCATCGATATCTTTCTCATACACATGATTGTGTGTCCCATTTAGGAAAGTGTAAAAAGTGTGAAAAGTTTTTTTGCAAACCCCAAAACCAAAAGACAACAGAAAAAGACCCGTGAAGTCCTAAATAAAATTAGGTCTGGCTCACATATACAATTCCAGTTTCTTTATTCCGTTGTGTGAGTCATCCCAAGGTTAAAAACATGGTCATGTCATGTAACCACATTCAGGAATGGCCAACATGTTTCTTTGCCTTATCAAATTTACGGCAAATTCATCAGGACATCGAGGGTCTGCATTCACTTTCCCTGGACTTTCTCTTTTAATAAGAGGAGTGACTGCAGATATGCAAAAAATAAATAAAAAAGAGAGAACATGGCTGGTAAATTCATGAGAGACAACACCTGCATCCCACTTCAAGACTTAATGACAGAGATTTTGGCTTAAAAAACATATAACAACGGCCCAAGGCCATCAATGTCAATTACCTAATGAGAGCCACGGGCCTGCATACCAGCTCTCAATTAGTTCAGGGAGTCAATGCTAGTTGCACTTCTTTTCCCCAATGTAAGCACATCCGTTACTTACACCTTTAATTGAGGAGACAGATAGATCAAGTTAATAAATTCATATACTGTGCTGAGATCAACTACTCGTGTCTACCACGACTCAAGTACAATATGTGCTCCTAGTTCTCACAAGTAGCAACTACAATCTTAGCGTTATTCATTATATTGCCTAACCCTTTGCAATCCAACCTTTTCACCGTCTCAACATCTTGCACTATGTCCGAGTTTCAAAGCGTGTCATTCATAAAGAAACCCCTTTACTAATGATGCGAACCCCATTACCTCAATGCTGGCAGGTTCATACTAGTCTACTCTCACCGTAAGGATTCCTCGTCGGCACTGTAACTTGTTCCGTGATCGGAGCAGACTGGTACGCGATTTAAACCAGCAACGCGTAACAAGATCTTCCGCGCTTAGATTGAAAGCGAGGCTATGTACCCGGAACAGCAAGACACCGCCGTCAATGAGTCACCACAGCGGCCATCTTAGAATGGCACATCTTCTACCGATTTTAATGGAATTATTCAGCGCATTGAATCCTAGAGGCATTCATAATACCCCACACGTAATAATCATGAAAAAAACTTACTGTTCAGAAACCATCACTGGTCATTTTAAACAAGTCTGTACGGTTTCGAAGTCGCAATTTATATATTTATGAAAGGGGAGTCATAGACCCATGACAGAAACGGACTGAGGAATTTTTATATAAACATTATATTTTTTGCTATAAACAGATGAAAATAATTTCTCAAAATTTGTAATGCTTAGAAATTGCATACAGAAAAAATACCGACAGCCCAGAACAATTTAACTGTCTTAATGTATGAAACAGTGCATTATAACAAACTCTCATTCTTTATTTGGAGATCTTATTCCATTCAATTTGATCATTTAGACTGATTTGATCCACCTTTTCTGAATAAATCCAACGTGCCTCTTTCAGTGCAAGTGTTCTTTCAATCTGATTCATGTCACCCATCACTTTTTCCAACACCACCCATCTCACTGCCTTATAATTATGTTGACTGTCTTTATAATGTTGGACCAGCCTCGTGGTTAATTTCCCATTCTTAATGGTACTGAGATGCTCTTGTATCCTCACCTTAATTTTTCTTGTTGTGAGGCCAATGTAACGAAGCCCACATGGACATGGTAATCTATAAATAAAGTTGGTTGAGTTGCAGTTTCTGAATTTGTTCAAATACCAAATTCGTCCATTTTGCAACTGGACACTTGTTGTCTTCTCAGTAAGTTCACATACTGAGCACCCACCACATGGGTAGTGCCCAGACGGAATAGAAGTATTCTTTACTTGTAATGAGGGCCTCGTATGGACAAGCCTGTCCTTGAGATTGTGTGCTCTTTTAAACGCAAACCTAGGTGCAGGCATTTGATACTCATTAGTGGAGAGCAAGGACCAGTGTTTCCTAAACGCCTGACGAATTTTAGTCGCCAGGGGGTCAAAAGTCAAAACTATAGGTAAGCAATCATCTTGATCTTTTATATTCCTTTCCAGTAAAGCCTCCCGAGGAGTGTTATGAGCTCTCTTTCTGGCTCTATTAACAATTCTTCTCGGATAAATGGACCAATTTCTCAGTGAGACTCTCGGACTGTTGTAGAAAGTCAGCAGTGGAGGAACAGTTCCTGCGATAGCGCAGAAACTGACCTACAGGGAGATTATCCCTCAATGCTCTGGGGTGAAAAGATTGATAATGTAATAGTGAGTTCTTGTTAGTGGGTTTCTGATGAACACTAGAACTTAACTTGTTATCAGTTACCCTGATGTCCAAATCCAAATAGGTCACCATTTCAGTACTCATGCTCAGAGTAAATTTTAAACAGTCATCACAGTCATTTAACCAATTCTGTGTTCCTGTCCATATACATAAGATATCATCAATGTACCTCTTCCAGAGGCTGATATGCCTCTGGAAGGGATTGGATGGATGGTATAAATGATGTTCTTCAAACTGACCTACATAGATGCAGGCCAGACTCGGTGCAAAAGCAGCACCCATTGAAGTGCCGGACACTTGTAAAAAAAGGTCATTCATGTAGGAAAAATAGTTGTGAGTTAATGCAATCTCAATACACTGCATCACAAAGGATTGGGGTGTATCATAAAATTAGTCCTGTCCACCAAGAGCGCGTGCTGCTGCCACCAACGTAGCGTCTTGGGGGATACTGGTGTACAGTGATTCGATATCAATAGTCACCAACACCTGTTGTGACGCATCAAAATCCAAATCTTGAATAATATTCAAGATATCAGTGGTGTCTTGGACATAAGATGGCTGTTTAAGTACTGACTCTCTGAGAAAGAAATCAGAAAACTGGGATAACGGTTCAAGCACAGAGGAAATCCCAGAAACTATGGGGCGCCCTGGTGGAGGACGTATTGTTTTATGAATTTTTGGCAAGATGTAAAAATTCGGGGTTCTAGGTTTTGTATTAACCAAAAACTCTGCCTTCTTACCTGTAATCCAGTTCTTCTCTCTGGCTTGTCCTACCTTGGGCCATTGTTATATGTTTTTTAAGCCAAAATCTCTGTCTTTGAGTCTTGAAGTGGGATGCAGGCGTTGTCTCTCATGAATTTACCAGCCATGTTCTCTCTTTTTTATTTTTGTTTGCATATCTGCAGTCACTCCTCTTATTAAAGGAGAAAGTCCAGGGAAAGTGAACGCAGATCCTCGATGCCCTGATGAATTTGCCGTTAATTTGATAAGGCAATGAAACATGTTGGCCATTCCTGAATGTGGTTACCTGACATGACCGTGTTTTTAACCTTGGGATGACTCACATAACGGAATAAAGAAACTGGAATTGTATATGTGAGCCAGACCTAGTTTTATTTGAGACTTCACAGGTCTTTTTCTGTTCTCTTTTGGTTTTGGGGTTTGCAAAAAAAAATGTCACACTTTTTACACTTTCCTAAATGGGACACACAATCATTTGTATGAGAAAGATATTGATGATGATAAAATCGTGAGCAAACTGGTGAGAACCTGCCAGCAGCTCCTCTGGTGTTGCGCACGTGAGATACTTTCTCATTTTCTCTTCACTTTTCGCTTCTGTTTTTTGCACCACAGTCACTTATGGATGTTGGTTGAGTGACTTTATACATGGTTGGTTACCCTCACCGTTTGGGAATTAGATTTTTTTTTTAAGTTGCATGGCACCAGGGATTTAATGATAGTTCATGACAAGAACTACTAATGAAGGAGTAATATATTTTTACATTACCCTCCTAGGAATCCCATGTAAGTAATTGATTTAAAGGAGTGCCTTGATGTTACCAGGTATTACAGTTTGAGTGGAGGGTGGCCTGGTATACATTTTCCCTCTTTCACTCCTATTTTGAATATCAGAAAAATGACCAGCCCAAACCTGAACATGCGCACTGGGCCTGCCTGCTGTCAGTGTCAGTCAAACTCAAACACAACACAAACCCAACCCTGAGCCCCACCCCTTCAGCGTCCTGACTGACAGACTCGGGCGTGGATGTCAAGTCAGGTCAGGACGGTGAAGTAAATGACATGACGAGGAAATGTGGCCATGCTGTTCATGAGGCATTAGTGACCCTGTTGGAATCCAGCCGGAATTGACTGGCCAGTTTCACTTTCAGCCGCCGGTATTGTAATACGGCGGTCGAAAGTGAAACCAAAGATGTTGTTCAAAAAGCCGCCGACCGCAGGTCGCAGGCTTTCTGACCAACATCAAAATAGACCCTCTAACTCTACAATACAGCCACTCACACACCAACTCAGTTAACCAAACACCCACTCAAACAGCCACAAACGCTACTATACAGCCATTTATACACCCAGCCGCTTACCCATACAGCCACTCACTCACCCATACAGCCACACACAGACCCGCTTACTCACCAATACAGCCACTCACACACCCATACATCTACTCACACACACACTTATTCACCCATACAGCCACTCACACACCCACTCACACAACCATACAGCCACTCACACACCCATTCACACACAGAGACACACAGTCAAACAGTCACTCACATAATATTTGTTAGAAATAATATCACTCATTAGTAGTACACAACTTATACTAATATAACTTTTGTAGTACCTTAGTATATATGGTTGACACTCATTAACCTTTAGAAAACACTCACAATCACAGGATGATGTCATCAATGATGTCATCAGTGATGCAATTTGAGATATCATTAGTAATGCCATAAGTGATGTCACTGACCATGTCATGAGGGATGCAATATGGGAGGTCATAAGCAGTGCATTGTCAGGGGCGTGAGTTATAGTTAGCTCAGGTAACTACAACTGCTCAATTTCTATGGTTTTTTACAAGTGAAATCTGATCCTAACTATAACATCCTTTTTTTTCAGTGAATGGATAGATAGATAGATAGATAGATAGATAGATAGATAGATAGATAGATAGATAGATAGATAGATAGATAGATAGATAGATAGATAGATAGATGGATGGATGGATGGATGGATGGATGGATGGATGGATGGATGGATGGATGGATGGATGGATGGATGGATGGATGGATGGATGGGTGGGTGGGTGGGTGGGTGGGTGGATGGATGGATGGATGGATGGATGGATGGATGGATGGATGGATGGATGGATGGATGGATGGATGGATAGATAGATAGATAGATAGATAGATAGATAGATAGATAGATAGATAGATAGATAGATAGATAGATAGATAGATAGATAGATAGATAGATAGATAGATAGATAGATAGATAGATAGATAGATAGATAGATAGATAGATAGATAGATAGATAGATAGATAGACATTTACCCCCCAAAAAGTCGGAGGCCGAGAGAAAAGTGAAATCCCAAAACATAAAATCCCCATGCATTTTTCATAGACTTTTTTTGCCACGACTACAGCAAAAACTGCTTAACGGAATTACACCAAAGAAGCTAAATCCTGGGCCACGGGTTGTGCTTTTTGTAATTTGGTTTAAATCTGTTGAGTAGTTTTTGATATATTAAGGCTAAAAAGCATGGAGTCTTGTAATTGGTCGAGAGGCCTATTTTTCCTGTGAGCCTTCACTCCCACAAAAGGCTCCAATGAGTCCTACGAGAGCGAGCGCTCTGTTTGACTTGCTGTTGGAATGTTAGAAATGAAATGGCCATCATTATTGTTTACTGTGAAAAAATTGGAGGTTCTGTGGAAATGAAGTAAAAAAGCTTAATAAGGTGGCAGCAGAAAGGTATGCTGTCCCCCTACGTTTAGAAAGGAGGTGTCTAAGGGATAACTACTGTGATGAAAATAAAAAAACATTGTTGTAACTTACACGAGCACATACAGGCAGACACACACACACACTCACAGACCCATACACACTCAGGAACACACTCAGAGACTCACTCTTACACACACACACACACACTCACAAACCTATGCAGGTAATCAAACAGACACTCATATACCCACACAAGTACTCACACACTTACTTCAGGGCCCATGCATCTACTTACAGGACCACACAGGCATTCACACGCCCACTCACAGAGCTATGTAAGCACTAACAGACCCACTCACAGAGCCACACACCCACAAAACCACTTATACACCCATATTCAGATCCAAAGGACATTTATAAACCCACTCAGACACTCACATACCCACTCAAATAGTCACTCCCACACTCATACACCCACTCACAGACCCACACAGACACTCACACATCCCCTCACAGAATCACATATGCCAATTGAGAGATCCATACAGGCACTCAATCAATCAATCAGTACATTTGTAAAGCGCACTACTTACCCGTGAGGGTCTCATGGAGCTGGGGGTGGTGGTGGGGCTGCTACTGCTCGAATAGCCAGGTCTTGAGGTGTCTTCTGAAGGACAGTAGGTCCTGGGTCTGTCGTAGGCAGAGGGGGAGGGTTTCCAGGTTTTAGCAGCGAGGTGGGAGAATGATCTGCCACCAGCGGTCGCTCTGCAGATGCGGGGGACGATGGCGAGGGCGAGGTCAGAGGAGCGAAGCTGGCGGTGTAGGGTGTAGAAGGTGAGTCGTTCGTTGAGTTAGGCTGGTCCGGCGTTGTGGAGGCCTTTGTGAGCTTGGGTGAGGAGCTTGAAGGTGATCCTCTTGTTGACGGGGAGCCAGTGCAGGTCTTTCAGGTGGACTGTGATGTGGCTGTGCCGGGGGATGTTGAGGATGAGGCGTGCAGAGGTGTTCTGTATGTGTTGTAGCCGTTTCTGGAGTTTGGCTGAAGTTCCTGCATAGAGGGCGTTGCCGTAGTACAGTCTGCTGCTGACAAGGGCCTGGGTGACTGTCCTTGTACTGGTGGGGATCCATCTGTAGATCTTGTGGAGCATGCGGAGGGTGTTGAAGCAGGAGGAGGAGATGGCGTTCACTTGCTGGGTCATTGACAATGCGAAATCCAGGATGACTCCCAGGTTGCATGCGTGGTTAGTGGGCATTGGTGCAGATCCCAGCGCGGCCGGCCACCATGAGTCGTCCCAGGCAGAGGGGGTGGATCCAATGATGAGGACCTCCGTCTTGCCCGAGTTCAGTTTCAGGCGGCTGTTTGTCATCCACTCGGCGATAGCCTTCATTCTTTTATGGAGGTTGAATTTGGCGGTGGTGGGGACCTTGGTGAGGGAGAGGATCAGCTGGGTGTCGTCGGCGTATGAGACGATGTTGAGCTCGTGCGATCTGGCGATGTTGGCGAGTGGTGCCATGTAGATGTTGAAGAGTGTCGGGCTGAGGGATGATCCTTGGGGTATGCCGCAGATGATCTTGGTGTCTTTAGAGCGGAATGGGGGAGGCAGACGCTCTGGGTTCTGCCAGTGAGGAAGGAGGTGGTCCAGTACAGTGCTTTGTCGCAGATCCCTGCATTGTGGAGGCGTGTGCAGGGATTGTTGTGGCAGACAGTGTCGAAGGCGGTCGAGAGGTCCAGGAGGATGAGGCCCGCGGTTTCTCCGTTGTCCATCATGGTCCTGATGTCATCAGTGGTGGCGATGAGCACTGTTTCGGTGCTGTGGTTGCTGCGGAATCCGGATTGGGATGGGTCCAGGATGTTGTTCTTTTCGAGGAAGGAGGTCTGTTGCTTGTTGATGATCTTCTTGATGACTTTCGCCGGGAATGGGAGGAGGGAGATGGGCCGGAAGTTCTGGATGTCCTTGAGGTCAGCTTTGGGTTTCTTGAGCAGGGCGTTGATCTCTGCGTGCTTCCAGCTCTCCGGGAAGGCCGTGGTCTCGAAGTGTTCATGATTTTGATGGTGTCTTTGTCGTTGACATGGGTCCAGGAGAGCAGCTGGTCGATGTGGCTGGGGGGCGGTGAGTCTGAGGTGCTTGAGGTGTCTGTCAGGAGGCCTGGTTGCTGAAGCTGTCGTGGATGTCTGCGATCTTGCGGTGGAAGAAGGTGGCTAGGGACTCGCAGAGGTCTTGCGATTGTGGGATGTCGTTGGAGTTGGAGCTGGGGTTGGGGTTGGAGAGTTCCTTCACGATGTTGAAGAGCTCTTTGCTGTTGTGTGCGTTGCTGTCAATGCGCTTTTTGAAGGAGGTCCTTTTGGTGGTTTGGATGAGTTGGTGGTGTCTGTGGATGGTGCTCTTGTAGGTGGTGTTGCTGTCCGGTGCCACTTCGTCTCGAGCCTACGGCAGACCTGCTTGGATGCCTGTAGGTCAGCGGTGAACCAGGTGGCTTTTCTGTCGGTGCGTCTGTTCTAGGGTTTTTTGATCGGGGCGAGAGTATTGGTGCAGTCGTTGATCCATTGCCTGAGGTTGAGGTTGGGCAAGGGTGGTGACTAGCTGGTCTTCGGTGACCTTGCTCCAGTTGCGGTGGGGGACCCGTTGTGTATGGTGGTGCGTGGTAGGCTTCTTGAAGGTGAAGTGGACGCAGCGGTGGTCGGTCCAGTGGAGGTCAGTGGTGTGGCTGAAGTTGACGAGGTTGCTGGCTGAGAAGATGGGGTCGAGCGTGTGTACGGCGGAGTGGTTGGGAGTCGTGACGAGTTGTTTGAGTCTGAGGTTGTTGGACAGGGTGGTGGAGTTGCTGTCGTTGGTGTTCTCGAGGTGGAAGTTCAGGTCTCCGAGGCGGATGTAGTCCGTGGACGTAAGGGCGTGCGTGCTGACGAAGTCAGCGATGGATTCGCTGAACTGCAGCCGGGGGCCGGGTGGTCTGTAGATGAGGGTTACTCTGAGGGTGGTGTTGGGGTGGTGTGGACCTGGAAGTGCAGTTGTTCGGCGGTGATAAGCGTGTTGTCAGTGCTGGTCGAGATTCTGAGGGTATTTCTGTGGACAATGGCGATTCCTCCTCCTGTTCCGTTGGTGCGGTCCCTGCAGGTGATCTTGTAGCTGTCCGGGATGGCTATGGCAATGTCGGGTGCCGAGGAGGGGTTCATCCAGGTCTCCGTCAGGAAGGCGATGTCTGGGGAGGTGGAGTCGAGTAGGTCCCACAGTTCGATGGCGTGTTTGCGGGCGGAGCGGGTGTTCAGTATAAGGCATCAGAGGCTGTTGCGACCTACCCCGGTGGGCGTGGTGGGGGTTTGGAGGCTGGTGTAGCTGCAGATCCGGCAGGAGAAGGGTCCATGTGTCCGCTTCGAGGTGGCCTGGAAGCAGGTGTGTAATCGGCCGGCGTTGAGTGCATGAAGGGGGCTGGCGTCGTAGCGGCGTCAGGTGTCATGTGCTCGCGGGGGCCACGGGGTCTGGAGCTGGACATGGTCCAGATGCATATGGGTATGCTTTAGGCGTGCCTTCGACGCGCCAGCAGTGCGGCTGCGCAGCGGCCGCCATAAGAAGTGGAGGTGGGAGGGAGGAGCAGCTGGGAGGGGGGAGCAGGACAAATGGGTGAGCGGGGGGCGGGGCCTCAGGGGACACAGCGGCGGGAAACTAGAGAGCGGAACGGGCAATGTAGGTAATACAAGGAGTAAAACAGAGTACAGCACAAAAAACAGAATACAATTAACTACAGATTAATAAAAAAGACAGAATGCAGCACCAAAACAGAATACAGTTGACTACCGAGTGCGGAGACAAAACAGGAGGCAGACACAAAAGGGGCAGGGCGAGCGCACAGATACCTACGGCCTCGAACTTGCTGCAGAGGCAGCAGCAGCAGGCTGGAGAACACGGGCACAACAGGTGGTGCTGTTGCAGCGTGGGGAGCGACCTGCCTGGGACAGGGTCAGGGTCGCTCAGCTCACCGCGCAGTGGTCGCCATAAGAAGGGGAGGTGTTAGGGAGGAGCAGCTGGGAGGCGGGAGCGGGATGAATGGGTGAGCGGGGGGCGGGGCCGCAGGGGACGCAGCTGCGGGAAACTAGAGAGCGGAAGGGGAAATGCAGGGAATATAAGGAGTAAAACAGAGTACAGCACAAAAAACAGAATACAATTAACTACAGAGGAATAAAAAAGACAGAATACAGCACCAAAACAGAATACAGTTGACTACCGAGTGCAGAGACAAAATGGGAAGCAGACACAAAAGGGGCAGGGCGAGCGCACAGATACCTACAGCCTCAAACTTGCGGCAGAGGCAGCAGCAGTGGGCTGGAGAACACAGGTACAACAGGTGGTGCTGTTGCTGCGTGGGGAGCGACCTGCCTGGGACAGGGTCAAGGGTCGCTCTCCTCACCGCGCAGCGGCCGCCATAAGAAGGGGAGGTGGGAGGGAGGAGCAGCTGGGAGGCAGGACGAATGGGTGAGCGGGGGGGCGGGGACGCAGCGGCAGGAAACTAGAGAGCGAAATGGGCAATGCAGGGAATACAAGGAGTAAAACAGAGTACAGCTCAAAAAACAGAATACAATTAACTACAGAGGAATAAAAAAGACAGAATACAGCACCAAAACAGAATACAGTTGACTACCGAGTGCAGAGACAAAATGGGAGGCAGACACAAAAGGGGCAGGGCGAGCGCACAGATACCTACGGCCTCAAACTTGCGGCAGAGGCAGCAGCAGCGGGCTGGGGAACACGGGCAAAACAGGTGGTGCTGTTGCGGTGTGGGGAGTGACCTGCCTGGGACAGGGTCAATATATCCAAGCAGGCACTAACAAATCCACACACGGTCCAACACAGACACTCAGAGACCCACTTATAGATCCATGAAGGTACTCACAAACCCAGTCACAAACCTATGCAGGCACTCATAGATCCACTTAGAAACCCACACATCCACTTACATATTTTTACAGGCACTTTCACACTCACTCACACACCTATGTAGGTACTCACAAACCCACTCACAGACCTATATAAGCAGTCACACATACCCACTTACAAATCCACACAGGCACTCACAGACCGACTGTCAGACCCACATATTCACTCACAGATCCATGTATAGAACTCAATGTTGTACCCAACATAGGTCCCTCTCGCATTCCTCTAACACACACGGGTCAGAGTATCTGTACACTGACTCCTTTAATAATTTTCCAGAAAAACTTTAAGTCCCTGGGACCGTTCCCTGATACTTAAAATGGTAGGCGCAACCTCCTGGTCAAGTTGTGGTCAGACAGTAAGGCATTGCTGGTGATCCGAATTAAAAACCATAGCATACTTGAGGCCCCTTTATGTTTTTGAACCCACAGAAGTACCGAGGTACCAAAAATTAATCTAAAAAGTATGCATGTAATTTTTGCCTTTTAAATAAAGTATAAAGTATGTTTATAAAAAAGTCTTCAGTTTAACCAGTAAAATGCTAAATTAAAGATCAAAACACATTTTAGTTTACTTAGCATTAAAAATATCCCCTAGAAATTAAGTCAAATAACTAAACATCACAGGGACATAACACTTTAGAAATAGAATACAAAAAACATTTCAAATTCACGGAAAAAAACAAACGTTATAGGGACGCTATAGTTAGCAAATAGAATTTTAAAAAAACTTTAAAATTCACTAAAAAAACAAAGGTTACAGGGACGTTTTAGCTAGGAATTAGAATTAAAAAATTTTTAGAAATTCACTGAAAAAAACAAAGGTTACAGAGAGGTTATAGTTAGGATCCGATTGTACACATAAAACCATATAAATTCAGCAGTTACAGTTACCTGAACTGACAAGTCTTACTCCCTTGCAATCCACCACTTATGACCTCACATATTACATAACTCATGACATGGTCAGTGACATCACTGATGACAACTCAAATGGCATCCTCAGAACCACTGATGGCATGACCCAAACATCCACACAAGTACTCGCACAAGGTGCAGTCGCATACTCCCATTTCTCTATGGGAGTGTGTGCTGTGGCCGTAAACCAGCTGTAGCACAAGCTCCCATGGGGAAAGGGAAGGTTCTGTTAATCTCTGCACTGTGTGGCAGGCACCTCAAGGTGCCTACCACATGATGCAGTGATTAACTGGGGGCACCTTAGGTACCCTCTCGGCCCACAAACGGAGGGCTTGGAGGAATAGGGGCCCTGCTAGGGTCCCCCAAAGTCACTTTCAGACAGACTTTCCATGTCAGAAAGCCCGACATTGAAAGCCTGTCGGAAACCAACATCATAATCCCAACGGTGGAAACGCCATCCTCAGAGGTTATGGTGGGACCTCCGACTGGCCGACGGGCTCCTTGAGCCTGTTGGAATCCAGTCAGAATTGACTAGCCAGTTTCACTTTCAACCACCGGTATTTTAATACGACGGTCAAAAGTGAAACCAAAGAAGTTGGTCAAAAAGCCGCTGACCACAGGTCACAGGCTTTCTGACCAACATCAAAATAGAGCCACTAACTCTCTAATACAGCCACTCACACACCAAATCAGTTAACCAAACACCCACTCAAACAGCCACAAACTCTCCCATACAGCCATTTACACACCCAGCCGCTTACCCATACAGCCACTCACTCAACCATTCAGCCACTCACAGACCCACTTACTCACCAACACAGCCACTCACACACCCATACATCTACTCACACACCCACTTTTTCACCCATACAGCCATTCACACACCCACTCACACATCCATACAGCCACTCACACACCCATTCACACACAGAGACACACAGTCACACAGTCACTCACACAATATTTGTTAGAAGTAGTATCACTCATTAGTAGTACACAAATTATACAAATATAACTTTTGTAGTACCTTAGTATATATGTTTGACACTCATAAACCTTTAGAAAACACTCTCAATCACAGTATGATGTCATCAATGATGTCATCAGTGTTGCAATTTGAGAAATCATTAGTGATGCCATCAGTGATGTCACCTACCATGTCATGAGTGATGAAATATGGGATATCATAAGCAGTGCATTGCCAGGGGTGTAAGTTTTAGTTAGCTCAGGTAACTATAACTGCTCCAATTCTATCGTTTTGTGCAAGTGAAATCTGATTCTAACTATAAAATCCTTGTTTTTTCAATAGATAGATAGATAGATAGATAGATAGATAGATAGATAGATAGATAGATAGATATAGATAGATAGATAGATAGATAGATAGATAGATAGATAGATAGATAGATAGATAGATAGATAGATAGATAGATAGATAGATAGATAGATAGATAGATAGATAGATAGATAGATAGATAGATAGATAGATAGACATTTCCCCCCCAAAAAGTCAGAGGCCGAGAGAAAAGTGAAATCCCAAAACATAAAATCCCCATGCATTTTTTATACACTTATTTAAGCACAACTACAGTAAAAACTGCTTAACGGAATTACACCAAAGAAGCTAAATCCTGGTCCACGGGTTGTGCTTTTTGTAATTTGGTGTAAATCTGTTGAGTCGTTTTTGAGACATTAAGGCTTAAAAGTAACTATATTTTAGCAGTTAGGCTTGTGAGAGTCCCGCAGGTTTCCCGTGGGAGATCAAAATCAAACATTGAGGCCTGTAATTGGTTGGGAGGCCCATTTTTCCTGTGAGCCTTCACTCTCACTAGAGGCTCCCATGAGCCCTAAGAGAGCAAGCGCTCTGTTTGGCTTGCTGTTGGAATGTTAGAAATGAAATGGCCATCATTATTGTTTACTGTGAAAAAATTGGAGGTGCTGTGGAAATGAAGTAAAAAAGATTTATAAGGTGGCAGCAGAAAGGTATGCTGTCCCCCTAAGTTTAGAAAGGAGGTGTCTAAGGGATAACTACTGTGATGAAAATAAAAAAACATTGGTGTAACTTATTTTTACGATCTTGTGGGACTCTGGCGGGATTGCAAGTAGTAAAAAGGAGTAGGTGAAATCTCCATACATTCCATTTGTTTCAATGCATATTTTTGGCACTTGTTTCTGAGAGAAAGTGGGTGAGAGATAAGTACTGTGATGAGGTAGATGATTAATTTGTGTGGGGTTGTTTGATGGGAGGGTCCAAGGTGAACCAATAGTTCTCAATCTTATCACATGGTTTAAAAAATGTTGTGATGTGATTGGCTGTAAAGCGGGAGAAAGCTTGGATTTTCCTTGGTGCTTTTGAGGAGAAGGAAATCTCTTTGAGTTGTGCTCAGCTGAAGTTAATTTATCTGGCATTGAAAAACACCGGTGTTTGTATTCATGAAAGAACTCGGGTATTTTAGCAATATATTGTAAAAAACGTTGTTGTGAATTATCAGTAAGTGTAGTAATGTTGGTGCGCTCACTCTACAATATGTTTACAGAGTGAAAAGTTTTTTGGGGAGATGTAAATGTGTTAATATAGGTTTTGAGAGGTACATATTAGAATGTAGAGAGATGTGAGCAAGGTTTGCAAATTTTAAAAAAAAATAAATGTACAGGGGGGCGTGTCTAAGATAGAGCCCAGGCAGTAGCTTTTCTGCGGAGCTCTGCCACGCCAAATTTCCAACAGGCTGATTCCGGGGGAACTAGCTGCCAAGGAACACAGACGAGCAGTGTGGGAAGCACGAGCTGTCCTGGGAACCCAATTTGGGTGACAGCAGTAAGCAGACGCCGTCCCGGAGACTTTCCGAAGTCCAGACCGGATGGAGGGCAGGATGGTGGAGAGCAGCCCTAGCTGAGGCCCGGTGAGCAGTGCAGCAGGCTTGGCAACCCGGAGCCGCATAGGGATACAGCCAAGAAGTGACGATGCCGTAAGGCACAGCGTGAGGCCCGGAATGCTACCCAGGGTCTCTGATTCAGACAATAGTAGCAAAGGGGCGCCATCACGGTGCCCATCCAGTGCCCTCACTTGCCAGAAGACACGACAGTGTAGAGCGGCCCTACCTGCAGTGAAGAGCCTAGAGATTTTGGGCCACATCGAGTCGCAGCAGACAGACAGTGGCTGCCGGTAGGTTCGGGACATGACAACTGATAGGGGCAGGGGTTCGAACCCCATGGAGGAACCCACGGAGAAACAGCTGGTTTGGCAGCATCTCCCCATGCAGAATCTGGTAAACAACCGCAACCAGTGGCCTGCACCTCCCCACATGGTGCCAGAAGGAATCGCCGAATCTGTGAGCCCAGAGATGGGCTGATGGGGCCGGTCAACCGAGCAATACCCACTGATTGCATAATCATGTGGCTCCGATGTCAGATGGAGACTGGGCAGCATTAAACCCTGGTCTCATTGGCGGCTGCAGGACGGAGACTCACCCGACATCAGCTTGAGGCAAATGTCAATCGGGAGGCATTGTAGAAGCTAGGCGCCCTCAACCAGGTCCACCAGGCAAGATCAGTTCATCAAAGGGAAAGCCCAACTCCGGTGTGCACCTCGCGGCCCCACAGGTAGGTCTGATCCTCCACCACACACAGCACACCCCAGCCATTGCCGCCCTGAAGCCAAGGGCCACCGGACACTCTCGAAGCCCACAATAAGAGTAGAGACGACTACCAGATTAAACTAGGGACCGCTTTCCCCCATTGCAGGTGACTAAGGCCCCGGCCGGCATATTAAGAACTTGAAAGCTGAAAGGAGTGTTACAACTTCTATAGCTGGAGTCATATTGGAGGGTGACCGAACACTACGGCCCGACCTCTGAAAAGTCAAAGAAGCACCAAGTAACCCAGACCAAGTCTGAGCAAAGGCACTGGAAACAAGCACAATGGCAACCACCAGACCCAAAAAGGATGCTGCCATTAAAGATCTCCTCACTAAAGGCTCCACCAAGCAAATAGGGAAAGGCTCTGGGTGCAAAGCAGAGAAACAAGATGAGAACAATGAGGCCCCTGTTACGTGCGGATTCATGAAGGCCATCTTCAGCTCGCTGCGAGATGACATAGCGGCCCGGAAAACAGAGGTGTCAAAAGAAGTTAAAGAACTGCGCCATGAGGTGAGCGAGCTGGAGCAAAGAGTAGACTCAGTAGATCAATCAGCGAACGCCAGAGAAGAAGAACTGGAGGAATGCCGTAGAGAGATTCTAGAGCTCAAAGATAGCAACGCAGATCTCAATTACCACTTGGAAGACCTGGAAAACAGATCCAGCAGATCTAACGTGCTAAGGGCCTCCCACTGCAGGCTGATGCAGGTTACCGGGAGGACTACATCTTACGATTATTCCACAATATTGTTACGGAGTTGGAAGGGAAGGACCTCCCGTTAGATCGCACACATATAGCTGGCCGCCCCTCATCGGGACCTATCTCCCCACAGGATATTCTTACATGCCTCTATGATTACTGACAGGATCTGTCCATCATCACTTTCCAACATCACTTTACAACAAAGGCGCTCTAGGAGACCCATCACAGAATTCTTGAGAGATAACGGGGTGAGATACAATTGGGAACATCCTTTCCGGCTAGTCTTTGCTTGAAATGCGCAGACACACACAGTCCGCACACCACCTGAAGCGGCGGTTAGTGGGGTTAGAATTGGAACAGGAGGCCTCATAACAGGGTCCAGGACAACTCCATGGGAGTCGCACACCAGACGGCACTCTAGGAATAGGTCACAACAAAAATTGAGCAAACTTGCCAAAACGGAGAGCTGCAGAGAAGGTCAGCACTGCTACAACAACTTACGGAGCAGAAGCAATCCCCAGAATGTGCAACTGAATGACAAGTGCCGACTTGAGACCCAGAACGAAAGATAGTAGTCATAGTCGGATGACCATCATAGACTTTTGAACATTATAGAAATGGAGAAGATAGTATTTTGCTGCAACTGCTGATCTGGCACCAGAGAAGGCATCCCTGGGTTCGCATCTAACTAACTAAAAGAAGCTGGCAGTGGCTGATGCTTCTGCACTTTCTACATTCTCTGGGACACTGGCACGAGTGGCCAATGACATGGACCCCTACTAAGGAATCGCAAGTCTTACACCATTGGGTGCTGATGTTTATTTTGTTTTAATGTTTGCACAGTTAATGTATACATGCACATTAGTTTGCCACACTGTCATTCCCTGATGCGCTTGTTAGGTACAAGGTACAAGGCCACAGCCCGCCACTACTGGGTCCCAACCAGCTCTTATCCACTCAGCCACTGTATGGTGCGAATAATTAGCCGGTACGTGAGGGGGCTGAACTCGCCAACCAAGAGAATAGCAGTACGCTGTGATATATGTCTTTTACAGGAGTCCCACCTTCTCAAAAAAGATTTGGGTAGGGTGCCATCTAAATGGTTTGACCGACAGTACTGGTCAGCAGGACCGGGGAAGAAGATGGGAGTCACCATATTAGTTGCCACACACTTCCAAGGGCAAGTCCTACAAACCCACTCTGAAATCACAGGCAGCATGCTTTCACTGTGCATATCCTTCCACACCTACATATTCACTACAGCATGCCTCTATGCCCCCAATAACCATCAGGAGCCCTTTTTAAAGCAAGCAATCAGCACCATTCTTACAACGCCTGATGTAAATCATAGCAATAGGGGGTGACTTCAATCTGATGCCTGATGCCTCTTTGAACCGCTCACCCCAATGGACGGGGTACACTGAAATATTCTCCCTGCAGGGAAATCGTTGGCTAGCAGACACAGGATTAGTAGACGCCTGTAGGGCATTACACCCCTCTACACATTCATATTAATTTTTCTCTGCGGCACATCAATCGTATGCTAAAATAGACTCAATTTTAATATCAGCATCACTGCTCACACTGGTGACACAAGCAGATATTGAGGTAACCTCTATCTTAGACCATTCTCCCATACAACTCACAAGGAACCGCCCACCCTGTAAACCGGGGTGCAGAATGTGGCTTCTCAACCCGAAAATGCTATCTTATGACTCAGCAGTCAAGAAAAGCAGTCACGAAAGTGGGAGAAGCTATTATAGACTACCTGGCAGTGAATGAAGACACACACACAAAAATAGCGACACTATGGAATACTCTGAAGGCGGTGGTGCACGGAACATATATTGCCATAGGAGCGCAACTTATAGGGAACATATGGCGGAGCGTGCTGAGTTAGAGACGGCAGTGCGGGACTTAGAGATGGCACACAGATAGACAGGCTCACACCGAACTAGATGACAGCTGACTATTGCCTGGTTGCAACTCAAGGCTCTTGACATGGACGCAGCAGAGCATGCTCTGCTCCACACAAGACCGAAATACTATGCAGAGGGAAATAAGGCTTGGAAATTATTGGCCAATAGACTGTGAGCCTAGATCTATTTCCGCCGCATACACAGCTTGATATGCCATGAACGGAAACTTAAAGCACAGGCAGAGGACATAGCAGCTGAGTTTGGCCAATTCTATTCTCAGCTGCATGGGGAAGACAAACTCTTGACCAAGGATTGATCCACAAACGTAGAACAGACCCGACTGACATCTCTATCAGTGCACACAGCGGAGCCATTGGAAGCACATATAACTGAGCGTGAGGTTCTAGATGTGATTGGGAGGCTTAAGCTGGAGAAAGCACCCGGGCAAGATGGGTATAACTATATAGCAGCCTTCTATAAGCAATATACTGCGCTATTGCCCCCTGTACTGGCCCGGCTATACAACTCCTTAAGCACTTTGGGAGTGCTTAGGGAGTCTATGGACACTGCAATCATAACAGTCCTACCAAAGCCAGGGAAGGATCCCCAGTCATGTGTGTCCTACTGTCCCATTTCTATACTTAATGTAGATGCTAAGATCTTTACAGGTATACTGGTGCCCAGATTGGGACAATATTTACCCGGACTAGTTGATCTTGATCAATCAGGGTTTGTGCGGGGCCGCACATGTGTGGATAACACCAAGCACCTCTTTTACCTGCTAGATAAGACTCATCGACCTCAGACACCGACACTACTCCTGTCAATAGACACCAAAAAGGCATTTGACCGAGTGCACTGGCCATCCCGACGGGTGGTGCTGGAGGCCTTTGGTCTGGACCCTCGCTTTAGGAGCTGGATCTGGGCTAGCTATGAGAACCCGAAGGAGCAAGTCTGAGTTAACAATTCACTTTCCCCAACCTTTCCAATCTCTAGAGGAACACAACAGGGGTGCCCACTCTCGCCACTCCTGTTACTGCTATATATGGAACCACTAGCAGAGCACATCTGTAGGCACTCGCTCATTGAAGGGGTCTGGATGGGGGGACTGTCCCATAAGAAGGCGTGATATGCAGATGATGTCTTGCTGGCTATAACCAAACCTCGACAGTCACTTCCCCCATTATTAGAAGAACTCACTACATTTGGGGATGTCTCTGGTTTTAAATTAAATAGCACCAAAAGCCAAGCTTTGAACGTCACCATTCCACATCGGAATTTCCCTTCACATGGGCCACACAAGAGATTCCCTACCTGGGCATGCACATCTTATCAACCATAGACAAATCAATATCATACAACTAATCTGAACTCTTGAGAACGGTACGATCCCTTATTCAATCCTGGCATAGGGGTCCCATCTACTGGCTGGGATGCATAGCAGCAGTAAAGATGTGGTTACAACCACCCATCTCCACGATCAAAAAACTAAAATCCACCATTGAATCCTTTAATTGGGGTGGTAAACCTGCTAGAATGGCCAGAGACCGAGAATACCTTCCGGCAGCCAAAAGAGGACTGGGCATACCCCATCTAACATGATACTACCAGGCTGCCCAACTGCGCTACTTGGTGGAGTGGCAACGCCCACTCACCAAGAAGCACTGGTGTTTTCTGGACCAAGCAGTTGTGGGAAATCACATATGGAAAATACCATGGCTCCCACGTAAAATATGCCCACTGGGAGTGTATATCTCCCCGGTCGTCCCAGCCACGGTAGCAGCATGGGACAAGATCTGCTCCCTCCAACAGCTCTCCACCCTGATTTCCCCTCTCACTCCAAATATGGGAAACTCGGATTTCCCAAAGGCCCTAAACAAGCGGGCATACTCCAGATAGTAAGAAGCCAATTGTAAATGCATTGGTGACTTCTTTGATGAGCGTGGCCTACGTGACTTTACAAAGATGCAACAAGACTTTGGACTTCCAGATTTGGAGCGTTGGCGCTATATAGCAGTGCGGCATTGGGTAACATGCAAGCAAGAAGCTCACTCCATTTGAGTGCTAGCTCCTGTCCTGATGAGATGACCGTCGACTACTAACGGACATATATAAATTCTTAAATACAGTCACCAACCCCTCACATACACCCGACTGGAAAAGATGGGAGGTTGAATGCGAACGCCACTTCCTGGAAAAATAGTGGATGAACATTTTACACCACGTGCGCACATCAGCCGCCAGCGCCTCTGGTAAAGAACTGCTAAAAAACGTTCATTACTATACCCCAGCTCGCTTAGCTTAGTGGCAGAGAGGGAAAGATGGTGATTGCTGGCATCATTGCAATCATTCAGGCATGCTCGCTCACCTGCTTTGGCATTGTCCCAAGCTTCACCGCAATTGGACAGATGTCCTAGCAGATATTGACCAAATGCTTCACACAAAGATACCCCATTTCCTCGGCTATATTTTACAAGGCCTACCCAATGTCCAAACATATCCACTACATTCCACTAGGGGGTGGCCATCACCATGGCGCTCTGAGTAGCGAAGCAGGTTCTGCTGTACAAATGGGGCACGGGCACCGTTCCAACACACAAACATTTGCTGCATAGGCTTTGGGACCTATTAGGTATGGAAAAGTTAACAGCATTACTAACCCACATATTACCCAAATTCAAGAAAACATGGGGAACGTGTATCAAACACTTATCTTACATTCACTGCAAACTCACCGGTCCAGTATATTTATGGGTCCTTTGCCTCTCGTCCACAGCTCACTCCGACAATCAGGGTGTTACTACGAATGGGTGATGACAGACTCTAAAGGTATTATTATAAAGTGCATGATTTGTTTTTCCCTATGTTGGTTTCCCCCTCCCCTGCTACCCCTGTCTGTCTTATGTTCCCCACCGGACATCAGATGTAGGCGAAGTTTGTTGTAACATTTCAAAACAATGAATTATACAATCCTAAAAAAGAAATGTACAAACTGTGTGTACTTGTAAGTAAAGAAAGCAGTGTTTCTCAAAATATAAAACAAAAAATGTAATAATGCAAGCTGTAATGCTGTTATGACCCTCTTGTACATACACTTTAGGCCTATGAAATGTTTGAGTGGTGATATTGATAAGTATTGCTGTGGTGAGTGCTGACAAAGGTGTCTCAAGAGTAATGTGTTACTTTATAAACCTTAATAAATTATAAAGTGCGCTTTGTAAGGATATGGAATTTTTCAGGAGAAAGGAACAACAAGTTATTGGTGCATTAGATGTAAATATGTGATAGAAGGTGAAAAATGTAAAAAGGTTTAGAAGATATACTGATGCATCACTGTTATTTATTATTGACCAGTATGTAATTTGTATTATTTTGGTTATTTTGTCTATAATTAGGAGGATACTACAAACTTGTCTCTGGGGAAATATTTGTCTGCTTACATTAGCAGAAGAAGAGCCTTGTTAATAGAAGCAGGATTATTGTGCTATTCAACAATAACTACCTCTTCAGGCACAGTGTATTCAGGCTGGAAGGATGTAGAGTCGCCTGAACATTTGAATAGTTCAATAGCACGTGCTAACTCTGGATGAACTATTCTTTGTGAACTGTACATTTAGATATGCTGCTTTGCTGAGACTTTATTGCCACCTAGTATGCCATGACATAGTATGAACCTAAAGACTCTTTGAAAGGCTAAGGTGGGTAAAAGACTGTAAAATAAGTACTATCTAGATCAAAATCCAGTGGGCAAATAAAGCAAAAAGGGGGATGTTTTTAGGTGCTTTTTATGAGCGTCAGAAAAAATAAAAATGTTTGTTTTCTTTGTGTTATAGTTTTTATATAGTTTGTTAATATGTTTGGAGTTTTGTACTGTCATTAAATTGTTTTATTGCAATACAATGTAAAGTTACTTTGTATTAGTTTCCTGAATACTTATTATAAATTAGAAGTTTATTATACTATAGACATTTATCAGTATGAAGAAAGGTATGTGCAGAGAGAACAGTTTCTATCTACAGCCTACTTTGCACATATGCTACTCTATAGTTGTTATGCAAGACAGACTAACATAAAGGTAATTTCAACTCTGCACTTTATTTGTACAGCTTACATAATGGGGAGAGCTGTGCCTGGAAATGTAAGCCACTTTTCAAACCCTAATTTACACAAGCATTCTCCAAGCGACAGGTCACAGGAGAGAGGTGAGTCTCTCCCCAAACTATAATATGCAAAGTTAACATCCAATAGACTTGAGTGAGGAAACAGGGTAGCTTGTCTCCAGAGCTTACTATACATACCTGTCATGAGAAGAAGTATTAGTAGAGAGATACATTATTGTCAAACCCTACTACGGACACTTCTTATCCTGGTAAGATGTGTTAGTAGAGAGGTGAATCCCTTCCCAAGCAGCACTGCATATTGCTATTCGTCTAAGGACCGGTGTGAGCACAGAGGCCACTGGTGCAGTACACTGTACTGTACATCCAAATTGTCCCAGAGATAGGTGTAAGTGCAGAAGACAATGTTTCCCTACATACTGCTTTTTATATCTGTAATGTTGGGGCAAGCTGTTTAGTGGACAGGCAAATCCATCCCCACACCCTAATATATATTAAGCCAGAGCGGAGCAGGCGGAGTGCCTCTACGCGGAGTTCCACAGAGTTGGAAAACATTTCAGTGGAACTCCGCTCTGCTCCGCTCCTTTCCCCCTCCCAAAGTAATTACAATGTTTAAAAAAAGGACTTACCTGCTGTGGCTGTCTCCTCCTCTTCATGGCCGCTCTCCTTCCTCGTCCTCACCCTCTTTCTTCTTAGATAACCCCTAAGTTGTAAATCTTGTGCGTGTGCCTCTTGTGAGAGTCATCCATGCTATTTATGAGGACATTATGGCTCTAGCAAGTGTCTCGCATAAGTAATCATGAAGAAAAAAAGGGT